>NC_079289.1:0-5000000 GCF_023638135.1 Falco biarmicus | reverse complement strand
GGTGTCTACATTAGCCACATGCATGAGTTCCTGCTGAAGTACGTGAAGAGCTAGTCAGGGCACTGGTGGAGTCAGGAGAGCAGCTGAGGCATGCAGGTGTCTGCTTCTATACAGGCTGAATTGCTCCCTGGTCTCCACAGGGTGTATTGACTGGCAGCTCTATTTAGCTGCCTAGGCATATGTATTCCATCCATTTGAGATGCTCTGTTGTCCTACCTCATCTCCAGTTGCTAATCCAGGAGTGCACCAGTGTCTCACAGATTCTGTGTCAGACCTATCAGCCCTCTTTCAGAGGTCCCAGGTACCCCGTAGTATCTGTATTGCACTAAGTGCTTCCACACAATGAGCCTTAGACTTCCACTGACTTAATGCCAACCCTCTAGTAATGGGCATCTAGTCTAAGCCAGCCCCCTGGGCTTCCTCCATCCTCAGAGGAGGGGGTGGTGAGCTGTTGACCCCATCATTCTGTTGGCCACCTTCTGCAGTGCATCTTCTCCACCACAGCTTCGTCTCCACTATGGCCCATGGTGGAGACTTCACACAGTCTGTCCACACTTGTCACCCATCAGGCTCAAATGAGTAACCGGGCCCAGGGACTTGAGTCTCTGTGTGTGTCAGTGGATGACAGCTCTCGTGTCGGAACATGGCCCCACGGTGTGAGACAGCTGCTGGGCTTCTGAAGTACCACTTCCTTCTCCTACCAACGCCCACAAAGCAGCAAAAGGCATCAGCCCTCATATGATCGGGAGTACAAACAGTGAATATTAACAGTAATATTGTGGTCAAATTCTTCTCTGTGATACTGAGTCCCAGGAACTCAAGTGAGCTGGCCTGGCAAAGCGTAAACCAGCATCTCTAACAATTGGAAAGCTTTTGGGTCTCCACTAAGCAGTCTTATCTAACTAATCCGCATCTTTCCCATGGAAGATGGGGAAAAAATTATGGATCAGGAAATGGAAGCACAGAAAGGTTAAGTATAATGCATCAATCCACCTGGAAAACTACGATTAAACTCAGGACAAGATCTCTGGACCACTTGACTCCAGGCCAGTTCCTAACCCAAACTTAGCCGCAAGCCTTTTGCCTGGTGGCACAGGAAAAACTGCACTGCTTTTGGGCTTGGGCGAGTTTTGCTGCCAGCTAGAGGTCCGCAGCCTCCAGGGTTGTCTAAGCACCTTTTGCCAAAACTGAATTGTAATGTGGCTTATGCAGTTTTGCTTGATTTACTTTGTTCCTTTGATGTGTAAGGATTTAGTGACATGCTTAGCAATACGGTAGCATGAGACACATTGCATAAAATCAAATCACCGCTGGGCCAGATGCTTCCAGATTTAAAAGCTTGATTGGTACCGCAGACACGTAACTGCCTAAATGCAGGCTGTTTCTCCTGAGACTCAGCCTGTGGGGGCTTCTCAGGACCCCTTTTATTCCCAAAACTGCAGTGACAAGGCTTAGAAGTCATCCTTTGAACCCCAAGGTGAATGTTTCAGGTCAGCAGCAGCTGATCTATAACATTCAGGCTGTACCAGTGTCTCTAAAGGTCTGCTTTCAGCTCTGATTCATCAACAAGCATCACCATTCTCCCCTCCCTTCACCGCTCTGCCAGCTGTGGACATGGCCAGGGTGACCTAGATACTTGTCACCTCCAGGCTGGATTTTACCTTAATTCAGAGTTGCTAAAACAGGACATGAAACAGATGGACAGATCCTAGCTGGTTCACATAGGAACTGCTTCATGCCCTGGGACATGTCAAGCGATGTTCAAGGTCTTCTGCTGGTGATGGGCCAGCTCACAAACACAGCCATGCTCTCCCCATGACCCATCAGCCACCGATTGAGCCACATGTCCTAGGGACAGGGCAGGTCCCAAATCTGAGGATGAAGGATGTGACATCGGGGAAAAAAGTGGGAATGAGGTATTTGTGTTGCTGTTTATGAATATTCCACCTACCTATAGCTGCGGGAGCTTAAATATCTTTCTTAGTCTGTCTATGCCATCCCACCCCATCCCTTTCCATCCTCTCCTCTCCTCCCAATACCCTACCTCACCCTACTCTGACCTATTCCGTGAGATTCAGGTGGGCACACACTGAATTGCTCAGGACACACAGCAAACACTCCCTGAGCTCTTCCTTCCCAGGGATGGGATTCATATCACCCACATGTCAGCAATTAGTCTGAGTCCTCTAAGCTTTCCCTTCATGGCCAACTGAGAGACACAAGCTTGTCTCGATATCTCCTAACTCCTATTTTAGATATTTATCTTTGAAAGAGCAGAACCATTTTGGGGAGTCACTTACCCAGCTGTTTGTAATATGGGGATCCCATACTGCCAGCTTAGTTTGACTACCTAATATTTAGATTGCTAAAATGAATTGGGAGGCATTATTCCCAAGAAACCTCCATCTCCACCACCAGGAACAATTAGAGCATGATACCAAAGAAACAGTATCATCTTCTGTCCTTCATCCAGCTGTGGGCTGGAAACTGAGTGACCAGAAATGACAATGCTGCCCTTTTTAGTTTCCCATCATGATGCGTTACAGCGGCTCTTTGGGGCTGTGATCCTGCACAGTTCAAGCCAATAGAGACAGAGGGCCAAAGACTGACCATGAAGGGCTACCAGTATCTGTAAGTTATCACTGCCTTTGAGAGTAAAAGTTGTACTGCAGGGGGAAAAAAAAGGCAACAACCACAACCTCTACAGGAAACGATGTGGAAACTTCTTCTGGTGGCTGACGAGAAGCTTGAAATACATTTCCTAGTTTTGCAATATTGGAAAGGTTCAAACAGTCTCGGTATCTCCTCTGCTCTGCTTTTGACAAGGACAAAATCTTGGACCATGCCCAATAGCTGCAGGCACTAAAGATGGCTGCTAGGGATTTAGGTTTGAGAATTTTGTAATGAAAATCGTCTTTTTGAAATATTGTCCCAGAATCTCCTATGAAACTACGAATAAATCACAAAGTGTCTCCTAAAGTGTCCTGGCATCTCTTAAGAACATAGATCATATCCTCCCCTTTGTACAGATCAGAGACCTGGTTCAGTTAATCATCAGACAAGGTCCATGTGCTCATGCAGAGTTCTCTGCTAGACCACGGCCTGACTCATCCCCCTTCAGAGCATCCCAGGTACAGAAATCATCCATTTGATTGACTCATGTGTCAAAAAACCTAGCCTTTTCTTCCTTGTTATCTGCACATGGTAAAGGTATTCCTGATAACAGAATCACTTATAATTAAATAATTCTTTTTTTAAAATCCCCCGTTCCACCCCTTATCTAATTCTCTTAATTATCTGGCCTATATTCCACTGAGAAGAAGTAATTACCACACGTGCTAAAATCCATCCCTCCATCCATCCCTCCCTCCCTCCATCCATCCTGCCTAAAGTATTTATGTCCATATCATGTGCCAATTCTCACCTATCACAGAAATCCTCCTCCCAGCAGCCACCCATTCCTCGGGAGCTCAGCTCTGTGCTTGAGGTGTTGTATAGAAGCAGGTTGTTCCAGCTGCCTGTATCTGTGAGCGCTCCTGTTGGATTAAAGGAGGTGGACAGTGTCCACCTTTGGAAGGCACAAACCTAGTTTAAAACAAAAGGCATCAAGCAAGTGTGAAAGAAATTCTTAAAAATAGGATGGGGACAACGGAGGTGCTGAAGCAGGAAAATGCACACAAGTAGCTCCACACAAAAGGTGGAAGTTTTGACTTAAATATTGTATTCGTACATAATCTGCCAGATAAATAAGTAGATAAAGAGTTGTTAAAAGTCGTCAGGACGATTTGGGGCACCCAGCCATGAACTGCCTGGTGCAGAAACGCTACCTGCCCTGGGTTCAGAGCAGTCCTTGGTGTGATGTTATGAGACCTCTGCTGTCATCTAGTGACAAAAGAGAAGAAGTAGCCGGGAAAAAAAAAAGGAAAATCTTGGGATGAAAGAAATGTCAGCGCAGCTTGTGATGGGGGAAGCAGAAAAGCGTGTATTTTCACACCTGGAGCTCACCAGCAGCAGCGAGGTCTCACCTGTACATGCAGAGCCAGCTGAGATGTTTTCTAAAATGTTCCCCCCAGCACTTCAGGATTGCTCTAACTCCTCAAGCATCGCCTACAGCTAACATATCTCAAATTGGGTACATCTCTCCTAACTTCATCAGCCTGAGATTACCACCACAGGCACTCCTGTGAGCATGCACCTAGGCTATTTCAGCTGTCTACTTCAGGATGGGACATCTTGCTCCCTATAGTAGCTTAGTTGTCTCCATTAGCTACAAAGGGAGTGTGAACAACAGATCAGATGTAGACACCTGTATGGCAGCGTTATAGATAGTTGGGTCAGATGGCTGCTGTCCCTTCAGGCACTCACCTGAAGAACAGGTCAGAATTTCTCCTGAAGCGTTGTTATCCCTATCCTCACATTGGCTGATTTTGCAGGGGGAAAACTCATACTGAGCATCCCACAGAGCAGCTGACCACGAGGCGGCTTCTTCCTTCATATAGAGCAAGGAACACCTCCAGCCTTTAGGGGACATGTCCCTTATGGGGGCAAGCCAGAGGCAGCAAAGAGCATCATTGGCAGCTGAGAGAGGCTGAAGGCAGCAGAGACTATCCAGAGTGAAATGAGGCATGAGGAAAACAAAAGCTGATGGGGGCTGCAGAGAATGGGACATCAGAAGATCGGAGTTCAAATCCCATGCATGACCTTGACCTTCTGTGTGATTTAGGACAACTCGTTTCACCAGTGTAGCCCAGTAGCACAACAGGATATTGGTTTCCCATGGGAACTCTCCAAAAGCATTAAAGTTTGGTGGCATGAAACACCACAGTGATGCTGGGCACACTAGCCTGCAGATACTCCCAATTTCAAAGAAAATTTGGGTTTCACCGACACAGAGTTGGTTTCCTGTCCCTACTTTTTAAATCCTATAGTCACACAGTGGTTAGAAAGGCTTAGCTCTTCTCTTGTCAGCAGGGCTGAAGCAACTGAATTGGAATTTTGCCTTTATTTGCCTTTCCCCCACAGTATTCTTCAGCCATGTTACAGAAGTGGGCACAAAACACGACCAACGCTGCCCTGCTCTGCTGGTAACAGGCCCTCAGTTCCTTCTGCGTCTCTATGAATCACTTCATTAGGTTCACAGACCTGCCAAAGGATATTTCAGAGATTTCCTTTTAAGCCTGGAAAATAAAATATTAAGCACAATCAATCATTTCTCTTGACAGCTTCTTTGTCCATGAACTACTTCTATTCATTAGAAACCATTTATTTAAAGGCCACAGTGCGTGGGAGAGGGGTAGGTACTATAAAAAAAAAAAGAAAAAAGCGCAAGTCACTTCTTGATCCTAACACTGAAGCAATGGTCTAATTTTCTTTGTTTTCCTGCTAGTCACATACTTGAGGCACAGCCATGCCTTGAATAAGGCAGGAGCATTACAGATGCTCAACAGGGTCCCAGCATCTAGTGCACCATGCTAAGGGCAAAGACTAGGTTTTCACAGTGGATAATTTTTCACTCACACGATCAGCAAGAGAAGCTTGACAACAAGCCCTGAAATGACTGAGAAATGCCTTTCTGCACCTGCTGAGGTCCTGATGCAAGCTCTGAAAGGATGACTTCATGCCAGGAGCTTAAACCTCAGGGGGTCTGAAGAGCACGAAGCTTCTCAAGACTAGCCAGTTCTGGAGACCACATTGGGCATCAGCAGTGACACAGGTTCATGCACCCAAACAAAATCCTCCTGCTACCCCAGAAAGTAGCAGAAAATCTGCTGCCATGTCTGTATTTTCAGGCCAAGTGGGATATTTCCAAGCAGGATTGAGGGTTCTTATGCTGTCCCGCCAGTAAAGGCAAGTTGAGGGTGAGGGCAGGGCCATCTCAGCTTGCCCCGTTCTTTACACTCCTCCACAGCATGGAGCCACAACATCTCTTCCCTGAGAATGGGTTTCCATACAGCTGAAGGGATGCTGGAAGAGTTGGCAATGCAACTCACATCACCTTGGAAGGGGCTGCAGGGCCCCCCAGCCCAAAATAGTTGGTGTCCGCATGGAGAAGTGGAAAGACGTAGAATGCAGTAAACAAAGGCAACATTTCACAGCAGCACATGGTGCAGGCAGCTTGCTTCAGGTAAATATGCCACAGATGAATAATAAAAAGCATCCCGGTTGCTTGAAGCAGAGGCTGTCATGGAAACCCTGGCAGTAAGCGGCATCGTTTAGGGGAATTGTTTAGGAGTGACAGAGAAAAGGGCATCATTTCTTGGGAGGCAGGAGGATTCAGAGGTGAAATCCACCAAGAAAGGCTGAAGTCTGGGCTCGGGAACTCTTCAGCAGGTTTCCCACCCAGCCTGGGATGAACCACAGTCTTTCAGTACCTGTCCTGCAAACTGGGGTGGATTCTCCCCTGTTAGATCTGTTGAAAGGGTATAAGCCCTTCAGGGCAATAAACATCCCTTGTGTTAGTACTTAGGCTACCGTGGGGGAGACTTTGTAATCATGAAAAGGTGGTTGTTGTGGATGCCCACCATGAGGTTTGGCAGCAGAGCCTGAAGGAAAAGTGGTAGAAGGACCCTGCGCACACCACCTTCCTTCTGAAACGTGGTCCAGAAGGTCATGGCTGGTGCTGCGCTCTCTCCAGACCAGCATCCCTCAGCGCTGAAGGCTCAGGGCAGCTCCATGCTCTCTGTTTGATCTGAATTAACACTAACCCCCTTTTCCAAACCTGATTTTATCGCCTCTTTATTGAAAGATAGCAAACCAGGATGCTCATTTTGCTCTGCCAGCTCACTGACATGCAAGCACCCTCCTCCTGGCATTTGGTGCTGGGGTTTATGTCTTACTTGGCATCCCGCAAACCATTCCAGCACGAGGGCAGACAACCCACTAAATGCAAGAAACTGCCCTCCCTTCAGTGCCTTTTCCACCACGCTTTGCTTCCAGGCAGCCTGAGCTGTTTTGTCACTTTCTCAAAAGGAAAGCGCTGCGGAGTCCCCAAACCTCACAGCAGCAGGGCGCTGGAGATAAGGCAGGGAAAATATTTCACTCGCAAGGAAACTGCTCATCTCGCGCTAACGTCCCCATCCTCTGGAATCCAAGGCAATAATTACAGCAATTTGTAGATAATTATTTGTTAATTAAAAACAGGCTTGCTGGGTACAGTTACCAATTTCCTCCACTGGCTGCATAGGGCTCTGCAAGGAGACACTGGGGGATTGCCAGTTTTGTAAAATCACTTGCTTGTTCAGTTCGGAATAAAAGCCCCTGGTGGGTCATCTCCCCCCTCTCCCCACATCCTGGCAGGTCTGATTCATTTTCCTAAGACATCCCAGAGAGATCTGTGTCTGGCTTTCCCTTGGTGACTTCCAATGAAGGTGACTGCTGCATCCCTGCGCTGCAGCCCATTTCCCCAGCTCATTTTATGACCCTGTGCTCACACAGATTCATTTTCAACCACATTTAAATTAGTAACTCCTAAAGAAGGAGCTGTGACCCCAAGCTGAGGTCATGAGCCTGAGAGAAGCTCACCTCCATCCCATTTTTATATCAGCAGTAATAAATGAACAGTGTGTGGACGGAGTTACAGCTGGGAACAAACCGAAGCTGCTGGCTTAAATAGTGCTGTTGGGGACAATTATTCTCCCCTAGGCTGGGCAGCCTGTGCTTCATGGTGGCTTCCCAGGCATAGTTCCATGCCAGCTGTGAGAAGAAGCAATGACAGGATTGCAGATGTTCCCCCTAAATACTGCATCCACAAGGACCGTGTCTCAGGATGATGGCCTTCATGATGTGCCAGAATTTTCAGTCTTGTGAGGCCTCTGTCCCTGTTTCTCTTGCGGAGCACACCTTCTCCTGGGCCCACTATGATCCACCAGCCCACCAGCCTGCTCCAGGGTCTCCCACAGCTCCAGAGCCAGGAGGAATTATTTAGCCCTGGAAGCAGGAAAGTCACATTGCTCCTGATCTACTGCTGGTGAGATGGCTCTGGGCGGTCACTTCAAAAGTCCCTTCTGTGGCACTGAGGAAACAGCTCACAGAGATCTGAGAGCTGGCTGTGTGGGTTGTACACCAAAATAGTACCAGTAGCACCAGTATAAATGCTCACAGAAAAGCAAGTCCACGGGGGAAGTACAGTGAGAAGAGAAAGTAAGCAGCCTTCTCCTCCTGGTTGTAGCAGAGCAGCTCGGAACCATAGGGACAAGGATGGGACCAAGGAATAGCATGGCAATTTTGGCATCACGTGCCCAGAAGCAGATTGTTCCCATCCCCCTCAGCAAAACAGTGGCGTCAAGGAGAACAAACCAGTGATAATGGGGAGGGGAAACAAATTAGACTGTCAATATCCTCTTCATGGAAATAATCTCACAGGTTGTTAGTCACACAGGCCCGGCTTTGCCCCTCTAATTTTCCCCTGTACGTGGGCTTTCGTGTTCCTCTCATCACCTTAGCAGCTGAGTGCCTGCACCATGTGCAGAGGAAACACAATTAAGCAAAGTGGCTGGATGTCATGATATATGGGACAATGTCTCTGCTTCAGCAGCACAGAAAGCTAGCAAAGAGCTGAGATTAAACACCGGGTTAATTAGTACATTTAATTAGCTCTCAGTTATTAAATCCTTTTGGACCCTTAGATAAATTCCTCAAAGTACAAAACATACCTTAAAAATGCTATTATTTATTCCCTTCTTTCCAGGTGGGGCCAGGGCTGGGAAGCTCCAGCTTTCCTCCTGCAGCTTCATGCAGGAGTAGAGTCTGTCCCAACCTCAATGGCCCAGCACCAGTCCCTGAGATTACCATCGAATTTATAAACCTGCCAATTTGCAAATTCACAGTTCTTCTGAGAGGGGAGGAGGCAGTACCCTGCTAACGTGGCAACAGTAGGAGGAAAGGGAATAGTGCTGGCAAAATGCAGGGAGCAACAGCTCCTCTTAAGTCTCAGAGACAGAAAGAGATTCCCAAAGGCTTGCTGTAGACTTAGTCACCCAGCAGTGTGTCCCTTTCCATGCCGCCTTCCTCTGTGGCTGCAGCAGACAGGCATGGCAGCCTCAAAGGAAAAAAAAAAAAAAAAAGCAGAAATGGCTGGAGGAACTTCTCACAGAGGCTTTGCAGCATTGCCAGTCACTGTGCCAGCTAGACTGAGGAATAAGAAAAACTCCTCCAGGCTCCTGTTAGCAGTCTCCCACATTCGCCCCCCTGAATTATTTTTCTGTGGTTTCCATTTTCATCCTAACAGTCCGTGGATGCATCTTCACTTCGAAGTCCTGGAGCAGCTGCCAGCCTGCCCCTTCTCACCATCATCTCCAAGCGCACAGTGCTCCCACCCTAACCCACCACACAAAGCTGCTAAGATAAGTTGAGCTTCAGAGAGCCCATGGCGGCCCTGCCAGAGGCGGTTCTGGTAGAGGATTTATTTATGGGAGGGGAATCCAATTTCTGAGCTGACCTTAGAGACCTACCCAAAGCATTTATCACTCGGATAATGTGGAGCCCTGAACAACACAGATGCAAGTTGCTCAGGCTCTAGGCAGGCTGGAACACTGATTCCTACAGAGTCAAACCTGTACGCTGTTGTCATCATAGTTCACTAGGAACTGCTGTTTGGATCTACGGAAGGGGGTTTCAGCCTTTTCAGCACCAAGCCCTTTCTTCCCTAGCTATTAACAGCTGTGACGGAGGGAAGGGAATTCAGGTCCTCCTGATGCTGCTGACCTAAACCCATAGGCTGGGAATTAATGGGAGCAAAGGGCTACCACTGGCTGTGGCTTTCTTAAGGGAGTTTGCTTAGGAAAAAATAACAATACAGGATTAAGCTGAGGGTTATTCTCATTGCACCATGAAAAATTTCACACAACAGTGACTTACCCAGTACTTGTTTGTGATTCTAATAATCTTAAATTATTAGAAAGGAGAAAGCAAAGGCTGGGGTAAGATACTGTTACTCAGAAAACCAGCATTTTGAGAACAGGAACGCAGCTTTCTGTAAGATAATGTTCTCCCTTTTTTCCCCCTGTGCCATTTCAAAGAAAGGTATTCAAGCCTTCTATAAATAAGTATGAATGTATTTGCTTCTCGACTCTACAAAATATGTCTGCAACAAAGCAATGTGGAGACATCTGGGGATGAAGTAGCTAATTTGATACTCATAAGAAACCATAACCGTAGCCTAGGACTGTATCTCAGAGGACTGGGCTGACCTTTCAGCAGCTGATGATAGTTCTAAAATGGCTTCTCATCACTGAAAGCCCAATCTAACATCAGTTAAAATAAATTAAAAGCTATCACTGGCTTCTGCGGATATTGGATTAGGCCATATAAAACCCACTTGAATGCTGGGAACCCAAGGAAATTATCATGGTAAATCTAAATTCTAGCGAAGCCTTACATGCTTTAAAACATCTCTCTGAAGCCCCATTAAGAACAGGTTTCTACTTAGCTATGAATAACTCACCTTTCTTTTTCTTCTGAAAGATGATGAGTACCACCACAATGAAACTTAAGGCCAGGTCAAAGCTCAGCGTTGCACTCACCTTCTTGCTCACAGCAGATCCAGAGCATGTTTCTGCTGGAAGAGCAGCCCAGAGAGTAAAGGCCCAGGCTAGACATTGATTTCCCCAGATATATCTTTCCTAGTTTCCTTCTCTCCCCATAGAGCTAGAAGCAAACTTCCTCAAGATTTTGTGACCTCCCCATTTCCAGTTGCTTACCCCAGGCCATGAGGATGGGTGCTGGTAGGCTGACATGATCCGCCTGGCAGGCACAGATATCCCCTTGCTTAGGTGTGACTTCCAAAGTGACCAGGGTCCGGAAAGACTGATCTCTATTTAGAAGGAGGTCCTTGTACACAACTTTATCTATCTCCTACTGCCCATTTTGAACCACTTGATCTTTATTTCAGAAGGATAAAACCTTGTTGCAGAACAAACCGTCTAGTTGGGATAGCCCCATGGCTCCATTTGCATGGGAAAATTCTTCACTCTGCATTTAACTGAAAAAGAGAAAGAAAGGGATGGAGACCACTGGCCAATCCTTCTCAGGAGTCATTCCTAGCAACAGGACCTATGGACATCATATGGATTTCTCTTCCAAAGCCATTTGTCAACACCTCCTTTGGTCCAGACCCACTGGATTCAACATGACCTTGCATTACATGTCTCCCAGCCACATTCACCTTTAGTCCTCTTTCTTTCTTCCCCCAGTGAAGGACCATCACAGAAGATGAGCTCTGTTTCTACCAAAAACATCTCCCATCTCTCAGATGGGTCCATTGCTCCAGGAATTTGCAGGAGGGGAGGTGCATTTGCTGGGCTTGGGAGTCCTGTCCCATGCTTTTCTACAGGGCTTCTGCAAGTCATTTCCTTCAGTCTTAGACTCATAACAAAGAAGTTAACTGCTCTGCTCCATGGCACTCATTCTCCTCCTGCCCCACGGAACTCACACCTATCTCGCACCATTCACTAAGCTCCCCTGACATCACGTATCTGCCAAATAGGAAGGTGACAGAGGGAGGTCAATGTGGTCCCAGGCCAGGGAAGTCAAGTTTCCCCATGCCACTCTCTTTTCCTCTCCTCCAAAGATTCACTTCTGTCCATCACGCTGAGTCCTCCTCCAGTTATAGCTGCAGCATTTCTCCGTTGAAGCCCACAAGCAGCCAAGCTGCCGCAGCCTGTTCCAATACTCAGCAATCACCCATCCCACCCCTATATGGGCCACGTAGAAACCTACCTCACTGTTATAGGAACAGATCTTCTGTCAGTCCCAGATGAACCTGTCCAGGTACCTTACCTGCTGCTAAGTGCCATTCGCGTAGCGACACTCCTGGTTTTGCTGCAACGTGAAATGCTCTGGGTGAAGACGCATGGGACAAGGCCAGGATGGACATCTTGCTGCTGCTTTCCTTTGTCCCTGAATGTCCAGGATCTCTGCTCACCTGGAAAGTCCGCATGAAAAGCCATGTTGCCCCTCATCCCTATCATCACAGGTTGTGACAGGAGTCACAAATCAGGTTTTGAACCCAGGAATCCCCAGAGAAGCCATTGTTCCTCAAGTAGGAGAAAAAAAAGTCTGAAGAGAGAGCTAGACTGCTAACAACCACATCTCAGGTCAAAGTAGGAACTTCTCAGCAAAGCTCTGAGAGGAGGAACTTGAGGAGGGGATTGAACAGCCCCTTACTATGGATCCATTATCAGAATTGAGCAACATCAGTGGTAATCAGGCAGGAAAGAGTTCAATTCCTGCCTTTCACTAGAATTTTTTCTGGAGGGAGGCAGAATAAGGGTTTCATCAAGTGACACCACAATGAGCGCTGTCAGAGCAGGACAGTCAACAAAGCAGCTCAGATACTGCTGTGCAACTCCCAGGGCTCCAGCCCCGGGGTGTTAGCTCTAGGCTGGCTCCTTCCTGGGGCCCAGGGGTGCTCTCAGAGGACTGTGAATACAGCCTAGCCCCAACAGACCAAGCCTAGAGCATCTCTGAGCATTGTGTTTACTCAGCCATCAACCTGGGCAAAGAGTGGCACCATGACGCTGGCCCTCTCATGAAACCTAAAATCAGTGAGGCCAAGTCATGTGTTACCCTCTGACAGAAGGACAGGGTCTCCCCTTTTCTTCATCTGCTGGGAAGCATAAAGAAAACTTTGGAGGACACAGAAAGAAGCAGTTTTTGCATCTGCTTTGGTTTTGGTTTCAGTGAAGGGTTCAGAAAAAAAACCAAACAACTGGAAGTTGAGACAGAAAGAATGAAATATCTTAAACTAATGGTTTGCTTAGGGAAAATCAGCTTTATTTGTGGAAGGAATGAGCTACATATTGTATTGCATTTCATTGAAAAGCTACTGCTGTGAAACAAAGGACAAATGTGCTCCATTTCAGGTTACCAAGACATCTCTGAAAAAAAGGCCAGCACTTTCTAATCACAGTGTCCCCATTCCCACATCCAAAACACAGCAGGATGTTGACTGTCTTGTGCATCTAACTTTCAGGCTAGGACCTTTAAGGACACCAAAGGGAAAGGGCATCCACTGATAACAGTGAGAAAGCTTCATAACTGTGGGGAGTCTGTCAGATTGAAGAACTGCATATTATCCATAGGTTAACAAGGATGTATCTGCCTTAATCTTCTACCTTTTGGAGGGACATGCTTATGCCTGCATGCATAGTCCTTTATCTGCCCAGAAGGCACTATGTCGAGCTTCAAGCAGAAGGTACAAGTTGATCTCCTGGCAATGTACTCAAACGGATGCTGGCCTTTTCTGGGGATGCTCAGGACTCCAGATCAGAGGTCCACGAACAGCGGACACCGTTGCTGATAAAAGCCCTCACTGAAAGAACCCTCGAAATCAGAAAGAGATGCCACTGCTGGGAAACACATCTTCAAGGCTCTCAGAAGGAGAGAGATGGAAAAGATATCCACATGGCCAGCCCCGAGGGGAGAGTTTTCCTTTAACAGCATCTCAAATTCCGAACTATATGGACAAACCAGGTTCATGTCATCAGACGCCAGGTGAATGAGAGTCATTTTGGAGGAGGCAAGATTGGATTCCTTGCTTTGTACCACTCCCACCTTGTCCCTTCCCTTTCTTAGGCAACTCCCTGGCCACATCTGAAGGATCTGGGGCTAAAAGCCCCAGAATGAGAAGGGAACAAGGACAGATTCAATTCAGAAGCAGAACTGTGTGGATGGAGCTTTTCCTCCCCCACCCACTAGAAAGGATGAAATGAAAGACCAGAAAGGCATGGGTGAGGAGGCCACATGAGGAGACAGTCTGGAGCTAAAGCACCAGGCTGAAACACCCAGAGAACAGGCATCTCAGAGCACCCCTGCTGCCAGGTGAAAGCTGGGCATTGCTCTATGGATGGTGCCAAGGAGATGATGCCCTATAAGAATAAGGCTGATTCTCCACTCCTGCCCAAAAACAGACGCTGCCTGCTTGGAAGCCCTTTTCCCACGACAGCTCCTATGTCCAGCTGGGACTGTACAGGAGAATCATTATTTCTCACCGTCCTTTGAAACTCCCTCCCTGCAGACACCCTGACAACCGGTTTCCTGCCTCCCAGCCCAGACTTACATTACTAATATGATCTGCAAACAGCACCAGTGTCCTCTGGAGAGCTTTTAGAAGAGCTCTGCTCTGCAGGGAAAGAAATAAAATACATATTCAGACACTGCCATGTCTTTGTGGGCACCTGAAATAGCTCTAAAACACCCAGTTCACGTACCAGAGAGGGAACAGAGCTACAAGTTAGCTCCAGCACTGCACGGACCCATATGGACCTATGGAAACAACCTGAGATCTGGGGTCATCACTGGGGCTATGGTTCACGTTACTGACATTGCCAAACTGCTGGCCAGTGAGGACAGCATCCAGCAGTGAATCAAGGGTGGTCAGCTCTGTCGGAAATAAATCAATGTTTGTTGGAGAGCTCTGGGAACACAGTAGCCCCTGTCTGTCCCCCTGTCATCTTAAAAAAAATTGCTGGAAATTGTGCCTGTCAGCACATGAACACTGTCTGCAGTCCAGAAGCCTGGAACAGCTCACAGCAACATAAGTAAGTCTCTGCAGTATTGGCCCCAGGTGAGGAACTTGGCAAAAGGGAGTATGGAGCAGATCAGGGCGTATGGAGCAGCAGCTGAAGTGGACCTGAGCTCCAAGGGCAAGAAAAGCCACCTGAGAGACTGGCAGCTTTGCACTCTGCCAGTGCTTCATTGTCATTTTCTTTGGGGGACTGATGGACCAAATCCCTGCCCTCTCCACTGATATCATTTGGTTTTTAGAAGGAAGGATATTCAGCTGGATGGGAAAAGTTCAAGTTCAGTCCTAGAAATTTGAGGCCAGACTTTCTTGTGTTACCCCCTTCCCACAGCTGGCCCTGGATCAGACGGGTCTGAGGGGAAGAACCTTACCTCTTCCCTGGTGTATTTAGACACTCCCTAATTATTCCCTATATTAACTGTTTATACAGCCTGGAAAAGCTTTTATAAGTCAAATAACCCAGCGGGTTATCCTGGGTAGTATGGACCAAACTAGACAGGAAAAACATATAGCTGAGACCAGCAGTAAATGCACGGTCTGTGACAGGGCAGAGAGAACACATGCACTGAACAGTCATTACACACTCATTTAATTCTCATATTAAGCCAGGAGTTCCCTGAATGGTAGAGACCTGATTTCCCACCAATTTACATTCCGTATCTCTGCCTGAACACTGCAGCAGTATCAGCTCCTTCCTGCACTGTGATTCTCTAAGAAACCACATCACCACACTACCAACATACAGCAAAGCTCAATGCTGGCCCTTAGAGGAGGGGATGGTGATTGGCATTAAAACAAATCTAATTTTGCTCGCTCAGGAGCATCAAGACACATGTGTCCCTGTGTTTCCATCCAGCACTGAGGCAGTAACCTGTGTGTGTCCAGGTGGTCTGCTTGATTCCTTGCAGCGGCACGGAGGACAGACATTGGACAAGTTGTTCTCGTTGGCTGAGGACGCATTTCTAGCCCTCCCTGCACCTACCCTCCCTGCACCCCTCCCTGTGGTCTCCTGTCCTTCCTCTGAATGTCTTTCTCAGCCAGTTATGTCCATGCCCCTGCTCTGCAGCTCTAATTCCTCAGGACAGCTTTTCAAGGCAGCTCAGAGCTCAGGTCTAGACTGAGAGCCACAGGTGGGGACACTGGCTTACTGGGAGCAAAGGCAGAGGTAAAGGAAGGCCCTGGCAAGCAGCATGGGGACTTTGAGGACAAGAAGCTTTTCATGCACAGATAAAAAGCACCACAGGGGAAAGTTGAAACCAGGCATCTACAAAGCTTTCCTCTTCTCTTTCCCATGAGCCCAGCTTGTTTCTTTTAAATGAGATCTCTTGACAGCAATTCTTTTCTTACCCAAGCCCTTGCAGCAAGGCAGGGATTTGTCTCCCTACAAGCAGTGTCACTACCAAAGCTACCTCCCAGCATTTCCTTGCCCTGGGGCATCACACTGCTGCTGTCCCTTGTTTCACCCACTGTAAGTCCAAAGATCAATGCACAGGACTGAGACAACCTCTGACCACAAGCACAGCAGACATGTTTGGCCGCTGCCTTCCTGCAGCGTGACTGCACAGAAGAGAGGTGCACACGGAGCAGGCAAAGGGCAGAGCAGAATAGTTCAGGCTGCATGGGGAAGCGGCACTTAAACCTTTATCATAGAATGGTTTGGGTTGGAAGGGACATTTAAAGATCATTGAGCCCAACCCCCCTGCCTTGGACAGGGACCCCTCCCACCAGCCCAGGCTGCTCAAAGCCCCATCCAACCTGGCCTTAAACGCTTCCAGGCGTGGGGCACCCACAGTTTCTCTGGGCAATATTTGCCAGTGTCTCACCAGCCTCAGAGTAAAAAATTTCTTCCTTATGTCCAATCTAAATCTACACTTTTACAGTTTAAAACCATTGCCTCTTACCCTGTCACTACAGGCCTTAGTAAAATGCCTCTCTTCACCTTTCTTATAAACTCCTTAAAGCATTGAAAGGCCACAATAAGGTGCCCCTGGAGCCTTCTCTTCTCCAGGCTGAACAACCCAAACTCCCTCAGCCTGTCCTCACAGGAGAGGTGCTCCAGCCCTCTGATCATTTTTGTGGCCTCCTCTGGACTTGCTCAAACAGATCCATGTCTTTCTTATGCTGGGGACTCACAGAGCTGGATGCAGCACTGCAGGTGGGATGTCACCAGAATGGAGCAGAAGAGCAGAATCACCTCCCTCCATTTGCTGGCCATGCTGCTTTTGATGCAGTCCAGGATACAATAGGCTTTCTGGGATGCAAGTGCACATCACCAGCTCATGTCCAATTTCTTGCCCAACAGATCCGCAGGGCTGGAGACAGTCTCATTTTGATGATTGCTTCTCACCTGCCACTCGGAGGAGCTGAAGGCTGAAAAGAGGACAGGAGAAGGGTCTTGTCCCAGGGTAGGGCTTGCACAGCAGAACTGAGTACTGTGTCCCCAGTTAGGAAAAGCACAGGCTGACATGGGACTTATTCCCCTGGAGAGGGACCTAGGAGGACAGGAGAGTGGCAGACGGCCCCTGACATCCACAGCACACCATCCCCAGACCGCACTGTCACTGAGAAGGGCTGCCTCTCCCTTCAGCCTGCTACCACAAGTGCTCCCAGGGCCCGGTGAGGAGCAGCATTACAGCCTGGCCTGGCTGACAGCCCAGCTGGCATTAGGTTTTTTTCCCCAGAGGCTTTGGCCTGGCCTGCCCACAGTCTTCCTCGTGGAGGTGGGAACCCAGCAGGGGTTCCTGACGCAAAGGCAGCACCAGTGCTGCCAAGGTCCCAGAAAGCAGCAGGATAGAATAACAGAATAATAGAAACATTTAGGTTGGAAAAGACCTTTGAGATCTAGCCCAACCATTAACCCAGCACTGCCAAGTCCATCACTAAACCATGTCCCTAAGCGCCACATCTACGCGTCTTTTAAATACCTCCAGGGGTGGCGACTCCATCACTTTATTGGGCAGCCTGTTTTAATGCTTCACAATCCTTTCACTGAAGAAATTTTTCCTATCTAAAGCTATCCAATCTAAACTTCCCGTAGTGCAACTTGAGGCCATTTTCTCTCATCCTATTGCTTGCTCCTTGGGAGAAGAGACTGACACACCCCGCCTCTCTACAGCCTCCTGTCTGGCAGTTGCAGGGAGTGAGAAGGACCCCCTGAGCCTCCCCTTCCCCAGGCCGAGTCCCCCAGCTCTCCCCGCCGTCCCCCCCCGAGCTGTGCCGCAGCCCCTTCCCCAGCCCCTGCCCGGCTCTGGACACGCTCCAGCCCCTCCGGGTCTGTCTGGGGGTGAGGGGCCCAACGCTGAGCCCAGGGCTCGAGGGGCGGCCGCACCAGGGCCCAGCACAGGGGGCAAGGATCCCTTACCCCCGCCGACCCCCTGTCACCCAACACGGGGATCCCTCCCGCGGCTATGGGGATCCCTCCCGCCACGGGGCCCCGTCCCCTGTGCCCTGCAGGGCGCCACAGCCTCAACCCGCTGCCGCCCCCAGCACCGCACGCCATGCACTACATTTCCCAGAGGCCCTTGCGCCCAGGCGGCGGAAAAGGCGGCCCTTCGCCCTCGGCGCGCGTCCGTTCCGATTGGCTCGCTGGGCCAGCGCTCGGCGGCCATTGGGTGAGACGGTCACGTGAGGCGGCGGGAGGCGCGTCACATGCCGGGAGCCGTGTGGGAGCGGGCTGGGATGAGGTCGGGCCGCCGGGGCGGGCAGGCCCGCTAGGCCTCAGCCATGCTGCGGGCCCGGGGTGGCTGGCAGGCCCTCCGCTGCTGTGCCTCCCTGCCTCGGGCGCGGCGGGCGGCGCGGCTGCGTGTCCGGGAGGCGCTGGAGGCGCGGGAGCCGGCCGGCGAGGTTAAAGTGCAGGTGTGTGGCCGGCAGGTCGGGGTGTGCCTGGTAGCGGCTCGGCCCAGAGCCCTGGCGGGGGAGGGAGGCGGCCTGGCGGCCCACGCCGGTTTCACTACCTGTGCTTCAGGGAGGAAAGCTAGAACTTCTGCAGCGTATTTTGCTAAACGTACAACCCTCCTTGATAGTCTCTAGAGTCGGCTCTCAATGTATTTCTTCGGTTTGCCATTGTTAGATCAGGTACAAAGCTTTGAAGTCACTCGGCATGTGCAGGGAAGGGCTGTCAGTGGGATTCGTTATACTGAAACAGTTTCGGTTTTATTACCTGTTTGGTTTGGGACAATGACCCATTGCCTCTGTGCTGATGTTTTCAAAGCTTTGTTTTGGGTCGTTCCACCTCTGGGTTTATAGTAGTGTTGCGTAGAGCCAACAGTAAGAGTTTCATTGATGTTCGTGTCCAGTTGTTGTGAACCAAGGTAGATTGGGAGAAGTGGACTTTTTCCCTTTCTGGCCTGCAGGGTTGTGCATACCGGTTTTCTGGTGTTCCCGACTGACAGAGCAGTGGTTGCAGATGCACAGTCCCTGTTTTAGTGCAAGGCCCTTGGTTAGAAGTGTGCAGTTACCAGTATTTCTGCATGAATCTGTGGAGGACTGGGGTATTTGGTAACAGTTTTAAACTAAACTGAAAGAGGAGAGATTTATAAGGAAGAAATTTTTTACAGTGAGGGTGGTGAGGCACTGGAACAGGTTGCCCAGAGAAGCTGTAGATGCCCCATTCCTGGCAGGGCTCAAGGCCAGGCTGGACGGGGCTGGGAGCAGCCTGGGCTGGTGGGAGTGGGCCCTGCCTGGGGCAGGGGGGTTGGAATTATGTGATCTGTGAAGCTCCCTTCCAGCACAAACCATCCTATGATTTTACAAACTCAAAAGCCAGTTTGTGCACACTGGTGTTCCTGTACACACGTAGATGAAGCCTAATAGGGTAGGAAGAAGCTCATCCAGTATAGGTACTTCTCAGATGTAGTTTTATCAGTAATGCAAGCTGGAATAAACTGGTGCTAAAACTGGCAATACCACCTTTTTTTCTACCCTAGGTCCTTGCCGCTTTGTTGCTCTTTCCCTGTGCTGGCAAGAATGTAATTTGTATTAAACTGGGTTGGGGAACTGGTCTGGCTTAAAACCACCCTTGTTCTAGTCAGGTTATTGAAAGTAGAGAGTTGGGATTGTCACTACACATTGCTTCTGGTAAGGTGTGAGGTGGTCAAAACATTGCTGCTACAGCCTCTGCTGCTCCAATACAAGCCTGTGGGTCTTGTCTTATTTCCTATTGCAGGATGCAAGACTCATCTCCTTATTTAACAAATCCCAGAACAGCCTGATGAGGTGGAAAACAAAGCTCTTGAGAATGTTTTTTGTTTTTTTTTTGTTCAGGGGGTTTTGGGTGTTTAGTTAAGGAGCACTTACAAGGAAGGAAACGAAGAAAAACATCTGCTGTTATACCTTAAAAGTAATGCATCAAGTATGATGTATATGATGTGTTCTGGGGATTTACTAGAACACAGAGGATAAGCACAGCAGCTTCAGGCTTTAAGTGCCTGTTGCTTTAGCCACAGGAATACGAGGATACCCAAATGATCAGATTTCAGTTTTGGACTCTGGTTTCTTGCATTAGTTCTTGCGTCAGGTGGATCACCCTTCAGAGGTTGTCTAGGTAAATGCCTGTGAAATTGTGAGGCTGGAGCAAAAGCTGAAGTTTCATTAACAGTTGGGTTCGTCATTTTCAAATCTTCCATAGTTTTTATGTGCAGTTGTCCTCTCCTGTTACACAAACCTGGCTAATGCCTTGTCTGTGTTAGTAGACGTTGTAGTTTTAAGAATGCTTTACTTATGGTACTGTTTAATTCTTGAAGTTTGTTCAGTCCAGACAGCTGAAGTAGATGGATTCACATTGATTTGTCTGGTATAAAATCCCTGGAGCATTTGCTCAGTTTGAAATAATTGGAACTACTTGAGCACTTACAGTTAAGCAAAAGACTGATTGGAAAAGGAGCAGTTTGGTTGTTTAATCAGCTCTGTTTTCAGTTGTTCTGTACAGTGTTATTGTATGATGGGCTGGAAGCTCCTCAGCAGATAGTTTTGCTTTTAAGGGCAGCTTTGTCTCATCTCTTGTGAGCTGGGGAGCAACTAAGGGAGCTGTATTTTAGATTCTATTACTTGGTGCCTTGGGTGCTGACTTACATTTTAATTTCTTAAGGGAAATGTTACTTGTCATTGAAAAGCTCAAAATAAGACATTAGTCTGATATGTACGTGGTCAGTTCTACTGTTTTGCTGTTACAAAGAACTTCTGCATTATTTTAATCCTTTTAGTCAAACTGGACAATAATGCTTCTAAATTTTTTTCTTAGGTTTTTTTTTCCCCCATGGGGACAGCATAGCAGTCTTGATTTTGAGGTATAAGGAGAAACATCCAAGAAATTAATTTTTGTTCTGCTTGAATATGTAATTTTTCACCTGCATCTCTTAGCTGCAGCATCATTGGTTTAGCAGTCCAATGGCTTAGGGCACGTAAACTAATGAGAAAATTTCAGTTGGTACTTTCCTGCAGGTGGTACAGCAATAAAAATTGATACCAAAAATCATCAAAATACTCGTCTCTACTGCTTCAGTAAGAAGTGTTTTAGAAGGACGTCACTAATAAGAATATGTACTTCGTTAAAATGCTTTTCATCTTCAGAGTACTTTTCCTCTTTCTGTATTCTCAGCTCCCCAGAGATGCAGGTAGATCTTAGTTGTCCCTGCTGGACTCAGGAGGAGAGTTGATGTGTCTGCTTAAAGATTTGTTTCTCTTTGCCGTGAAGTCAGTAGAATAATTGACAATAACTTACTTGTTTTGGGTTTTTTTTTTTTTAATTATTTTTTATTTTTGTTGCTCCTAAAGAAATATTTTCTTTTATTTCAGTAAGAAGTTGAAAGAAGCCTGAAGTAGCGTGTCCAGCTCAGCTGGAAGAAGAGTATAACTATGCAGAGATCATGCCAAGAAATAACACATTTCTTTTTCTTTTCCCTCTAGGGCTGGGTCCGCTCTGTCCGATCCCAGAAAGAAGTTTTGTTCCTCCATATAAATGATGGGAGTTCTCTGGAAAGCCTCCAGGTGGTTGCTGATCCCAGCCTGGAAAATAGGTTGGTCCGTTTGAGATACCTGGAGAAATATGTTGACCAGTGCTTGGAGGTGTCTGCTCAGGCCTCCTTTCCTGTGCCAATGGGTCACCGGGAGCTGGCACCTGACCACAGGAAAGGCACTACTGCAGGCTGGGGTCTCTGGATGTGCTTTTAGGATGGAGAGTGTCTGACTACTCTGTCTCAGCTTAGCTGAGGCCTTGTGGTTCGGTTGCTCATCCTGTGAGATTAATTTGGACCTAATTTAATAGCTGTAGCAGTTTTGGTGTTTTGGACTACTGTTGGACTTTGTACTTACTTGTAAATCACATGATGTAGCTAGAAATAACTGTCCCCCAGGTTCTGGAGAGTGCTGGGCTCTACCTGTAACAGCTTCAGGGCTGGCTTGGTAGGCATATCCCCTAGATAGGCACGCCTATTCTATTATAGCAAAATAATGCACTTGTTTTACAGCTTCATTTTGGTTGTTACTCTCAGTTGTTCTTTGGGCTAGGGTTGGGTGTGTTGGTGTGATCCAGGAACCCTCTGTGTGTAACTTGATTTTTAAAATAAATTGTAATGAGTTTTTTTTTCTGTAAGCCTGGTTTGTCCACACCAAGAGCCCTTTCTAATAAAAGTCTGTCCCTTTTCCCCTCACTTGTCCAGCATTGCAACCTTTTTCTAAATTCCTCTCTAGGTTTGTGAATCTCTTCACATTCCCGCCTATGCATTTAGTAATTTTTCATTTCATCAGTTAAGCCCTATGACTACAGTATCTCTTGTGATCTCAAGTGGTCCAGCTAAATTAACAGGAATGGCTCTTCTGAACGTAGTTGACTTTTGTGTAAGTGCCTAGTTAAGCTGGTTTTTTTTCTTGGTTTCTTAGAGATTTAACTTTTGGAAGTGCAGTGGAAGTGCAAGGGGAACTGGTCAAAAGTCCTCATAAGATGCAAGACATGGAGCTGAAAGCTGAAACCATTCGTGTGGTGGGACCTTGTGATACCTGGGTATGTCAGAACAGCAGGAGTCCAACTGGTAGGATTGCTTTGGAAATTAATTTCAAAAGGTCCAGGTGTCCAGCAAAGCATGCTTCTAACTGCATTTTCCTTACGTCTGAGTGGTCCTGCACTTTGATTTGGCAGTGGTGTCTGTAGGGTGTGTCAAAAGGAGAAACATGGGATCACTATGAAATCTGTCTTCTGGGGCAGAGCTGTTTCTACATGCTGGCAGCTAAGAGCGTGCATATGTCCCACCCTGAAGCACTTACCTGTGCCAGGTGGCTTACCTGATAAGTCTGGCTGCAATACGAATTGGAGAAGCAGTGGGACTGGCAAAACACTCCAGATGGTGCAGGTGGAAGATCCTATCTGCCACAGGCATGTTTGGAATCAGCTCACTGCTGCAGCAGTGAGATGAACAGCTGGCTTTCAAGGGGGCTCAGCATCCAAAAGGCGGAGCATTTCAGAACACTGTTACCCTCTCTTGTGTTCATGGCTCTGCCATAAGCATTATAAAATCTACAGAATAACTAGAAAAGATAGGCAAAAGCATCTAGTTCTCTGCTCTGTAAGGACGATTGAGTTTTAGTAGATAGAGATGGTATTGCATGAGTAGCAATATAATTACATTGACTCCCAAGTTCTCGTAGTTTTATTTTTCTTTCCTTGTTTTCAGTTGTTCCCCCTGAAAATGAAGGAGAGGCACCCACTGGAGTACGTCCGACAGTTCCCACACTTGCGGTGCAGAAACAACACGCTCAGCTCCCTCTTGAGAATCCGCAGTGAAGCCACTGCAGGCATCCACGCATTCTTCCAGGTAGTCCCTCTGTACTGAGCCTTACGTATAAAATGCTCCCCTGGGTTGGCTTCATAGGAGCATGTTAGGAGGGAGCCAGCAAGCATGATGTCTTGACTGCAGGGTATGGGTTTTGGACACGGTGGTTTTCTTTCCAGGCCTGAGCCTGGCTCAGGCTTATGATCAGACTAGCACATCTGTGGTCTTGTTTGCATCTTTCTGCCCATTTCTGTTAGTTATTTTATCCTTTTTGCTGAGTTGCACTATAATCGCCTGCAAGCGTGTGTGGTCTTGTGGAACAGAACATAATATGGAGTTGGTTAACCCATCCTCAGCAGTGACCTTGCAGTCCTTGGATAGAAGCCTCCTCTCACACAGAAAAATCTGTGATGCAGGAAGGCTACCAACAAACTGACTCAGTGCTTCATGTTATTCTCCTCTGTTCTTGTCTTTCTACTGCTGTGCTACAGGTCTGTGTGGATGCTGTTAGCTGAGATTAGGAGACTCCTGTTTTGATGCATTTCAGACTGGTGGGTGGGAGGTGCCTGCGCTTTCTGAGTGTGTCACTCTTAAGCTGTGGGCATGGTACAGGCTTTGTGCAGGTGGTGGGAGCAGTGAATTAACTGATTCCAGATGCCTTATAGAGACAGTGAATTCTTTGTGTGGGTAGAAAAAGGTAGCAAGTCCTCTAGTGCACTTGAGCCCTTTCTTTTAAAGCTTTTCATTGAAATGAACACGTCTTAGTTTAGGTAATCTGGCCTTGGTTTGAGTACAATTATATTCAGAGCATTCCGATTACAAAGTTCTTGTGTAAGTAATTAGTATGGTCCAAAGAACAGGTCAGAATTGTTGAGATAGAATTTCTGGTCCCAAGTGTGCTGGTATTTGTCACCATCAGTGGTGCTTGCTCTATTGCTCTAGGAGTTACCTGTATGGAATTGCATGCTATTTAGAATTGGAAATACTGTGTCAGGTAAAGCTGGGCTTGCATTCAGCATCGTGCCAGCTGTAAGACAGACCCGGCTGTGTTGGGAATCACTCTGTGCCGGTGTCCACAAGGTGGCATTGCCTGCTACGACTTGGGTTTCAGACGTGGACAAGGAAGCCAGACAAGATAAAAAAAGCATAGGCTTTACTTTTCCAAATTAACTCCGGCTCAGACTGTTTAAAATGCTCAAGAGCTGAGCAGTATTAAAAAATATTATTAGTTGAACAGCAGGAGCTACACTAGAGTTATTTTTAAAGGGATAAGGAAGATTTGGTCCCAGCCCTGATGCTTGCAAATGCTTGTATCACAACTCTCCTAGCACCAGGAACATCTGTGGTTTGCTCCATTTCTGATGGAAGGAAAGCAGTGTTTAAATTGCCACCTACATCGTCCCAAGAATGTTGCAATTTCCAACTTGACGATGTCAGAACATACTGTAACTGGAAAGTATAATCGGAGTGTTTTCACTGTGCAAAGCTGTAAAGACCTTAATGGTGGAAGAAAATAAGTGGGGGTTTAGGAATACACACCTGAAATCATCTAGACTGTCTGTAACTTCAAAAACTTTTTTTTTTAGCACATTCGTTTCTAGCAGTGAATGACTAATGCCAAATGCCTTTGGTTTGGATGTTGAAGGCTAAAACATCATCTTTAAATCTTCTCCTGAGTGTTGTGGTCCAGGTGGGCTAGGAACGCTGTTCCTAGGCACAGTGAAATGGTTGTGATGTGAATGGCAACCTTCAGTTTGCGCATGAATTAACTTCCACGTTTGTCAGAGCCAGTAGAGTGACTTGAAGTATTTTAGGAGCTTTTAAAAGGGGGAACTGTCCAAGAGGTTTGTATGGGATTCTCATCTTTCAGACCTGTGCAGTTCCCTTCCATGCTTTGGAAAGGAATGGTCTTCTGTGTGAAATATGCTGCTTTACAGAAACTGCTACTACTGCATGAGGAATTCAGGCAATTTTCCAAAATCTCGTGTAGGGTTGGGAGGTCACATGACCACCGAGTCTCTGGAATATGCATGGGATTGTGGCAGAGACCTGCATTTTGTATTGATAGGCTATAGTTACCTTCCCAGGCCAAGTTCTGACTCTGAAACTATTTCCTGTGTCGTAACTGGATCTCAGCGAGGAGCTCCTGCTGGGCACTCGCAAGCCAAGGTCTTTGCACCTGTAACCAAGGTAGCCTAGAGCTGACTGCAGTGTCTTTCCTGCCTCTTGGTCATGTTAGGGTACTTCCACAAAATGCATTGCACGTCCATACAAACATTTTGGTCCAAATTTAATTTTAGTGTGATTCTCAGGATGGACAGTAAATACTGCTGCTGCCTTCCTAGCCTTTTAACTAGCTGGTGATAAGGACCAGAGCCTGTCATGTGAATGGTTGCTCTGTATTGCTCTAGTAAAAGCTGTGAAACTGAGCTTTTAGAAACATTTGCTTTGTAATATTTTTTTTTAATTAATGTTTTGTGTAGATAGACAATGGGTTACGTTACATCATTGCCTCTGTCATGGTAATGCTGGCCCACCCTGATTTTGAAAGAGTTCTCTTGTGACAGCCATTAGTGATGCAAAAGAAAACAAATCCTTTGTTCACAGCTGAACTCTGCTAGTTTCAGGTTCTTGTTTGCCTTGACATGCACAGGTGTGATCTCTGTGCTCCACCCCTGATCTCTGTAGTGAGACTAAGTTAGGAAAGTGACAGTGAGTAGAGTTTGGTTCCTGGTTTTGCTCCTAACATGCCATGTGTAGTTGTCTGATGTCTACTTGATACACCTATCCACTGAAAATCGGGCTGCAGATGGTCTACAAGCCTCCAGCAGCACTGCAGAGAAACCCAGAGACAGGGGCTCTTTCTTCGTACATCCTTCCTGGTTTCAGAGGGCACTTCTGGATCTGTGAAGTATTACATGAATAGTTAATTGTCCAGGTACCTACAGCATGACCAAACCTGGGTATACCCTGTCTCTTAAGAAGATGAGAGGTGGGACTGACATTTTCATGGTGGTTGCATGTTTTTAAGGCCTCTCTGCCGCGCAGTGTGTAATTCAGAATCACGGAATGGTTTGGGTTGGAAGGCACCTTAAAGATTGTATAGTTCCAACCCCCTGCCATGAGCAGGGACACCTTCCACTAGACCAGGTTGCTCAAAGCCCCATCCACCCTGGCCTTTCTGTCATTTAACATACTTGATGATTTCTTTTAGTGGAGAACACTGAGAGTGTGTCTTCTGCCTAACCACCATTTTCAAAAAAGCTGGAAGAAACTGAAGTTTTGAGGCTGTAGGGGTGAATTTGATTGAAACTACCCAAAAATATAAAAATACTGGATTAGGTGAGAAGAAAGGGAAATGGTGTAGAGATGGACAGTTGCAAAACCCACATAATAATGGCATAAATTTCATTTGTTTATGAAACACAGAGGAAAAAACCCAAGTAGTAAACATTAATGATTTGTAAATCATGTTGGCATTTAGTTAGTCCCTTGTCTTTGTCCCTGTAAGGAACAGAGTACATATGCTGTCCTAGTTGGGGGCTAATAGCCGAGTTATGATGTGTGCTAGTTGATGTCATCCTTGAAGTTGATGTGTGTTTGATATCTTTAGCTAGTTAACTTTAGTGTTCTGTCTGTTCCAGGATAATGGCTACGTGCATATTCATACCCCCATAATTACATCAAATGACTGTGAAGGTGCTGGAGAACTCTTCCAAATTGAGGTAAGTTGGCTTCCATAAAGTTTGTTTTGATTTTTGCTTGCGGAGCATTCTGGAGTCATTGAAGGTTAGAGGAACTGTTTGTCTTCACAAAACCTTTCCTTTATGTACTTCTGTGATTATTTTTTTTAATATGGCAGTCCATTGCTTCAACTAATAATTTAAATAGATGCATTACACTTTTTTTTTATTTTATTGCTGTTTTGTACATTAATCGTCACCTTTTGTACTGATGAGGTTTTTCTATCCCTGGTGCTGTGGAAAAGTTTACAAAGAACAGAGGGAGGTGAAACATTTTAGTAAACAGAAGGATGTGATCATAAGAATCCAAGATATGGGATGGAACACTCAGGACAGCCTACTACATGCGAATATTTCTTGGCTTTGAAACGAAGAATATAATTCACTGTGAGATTAATCCTTGAAAGAAAGTCAGCAATCCCTAAAACTCCTTTTCACCTGTGTATATATTCCTCCCTACAAAGCTACTCCTGTTGTATATAGGGATCTTCCCCCAATATTGCCAGGTCTTCCCAGCCATCTGCCAAATTACTGCCACAGTCTATCATTATATGAAGTACTTCACATCTTGGGTCAAAATCTCCTATAAACTTCAATACAGCTGTAACTGCTAAGACCTTCCCCACAGATTCTCATGATTCCTAACCCCCACATCCATGAATCATAAGAAATTCCGCCTGCCTTTTATACTTCTATATTTGAAATCCACTCTTCTGTCTCAAACAATTACATCCATTGCCACTTACGCTTACTGGCTCCAGCCTTGCTGGTGAATCATCTGTAAACCCAAGAAAAATTGTTGAGGTAGCAGTTGCTTGCTGCAGGATCGCATCTTCCACACTGCCCAGCCTCATGACAAAGAGCCTCAGTGTACTGGTTCTTCAGGATCTCGGGGTCTAACCGGCACGACTAGTGATTCCCTTCCAGACCAGTACATGTGGCTCAGCGGTTTGCTTGCTGGGACAATAGAGTTGATTAGCTAAACTAAATTGTTCCTGTTTAATTGAGATCCCTTAATGCTACCAAAGGTTTGTTCCAGGCTGTTGCATGCAAATTAAGATGTGAAAACAAGTGACACTTAATGATGAGAACATTATACAGTTTGCAGCTGTACAGTGTATTATGTCTTTGGTACAAATTGTATCCACTTGAAAGCTGCAGAGGATGCAGGACTACAGTGTAGGTGGCTGGTAGTAACAGAAACACTGATGCAAATGTTGATTGAGGTGCTAAATTGTGAGGCTGAAACTTGTATAAACTGGATCTTAACTAAATGCAAAGTTCAAGGCAAATACCTTGTGCCGTCTCCAGTGTGATTGCTTAGGTGTAAATAATACCTGTCTTGGAGAAATACAGTGACAGCTGTGCTTGAAAGGTGTAGATTAAGTGCTGAGTCAGATCCCATTAAGCAGCCTGTGCTACAAAGAAAGGGCTTCAGAAACCCGATTGCTCCTGGGAAGTTCTCCCTGACTTCCTGTATATTCTTTGAGTACCGCTTCATTGTCTGGCCTAATTTAGGTCTTGGTTTTGTTTCTGCAAAGCTGGTCTTGGCTAGCAGAAGTCCAGGACCACTTGCTATCCTGCTGCGACCACTTTACTCCACTGGAGCAGTGACACCATTTCTTGATCGTGGAAATCTGGGGAAGTTTTAAATCTGGCTTGGGCCATGCATGTGAGGTTGTCAGACATAAAAATAAGGGTGACAGAAGAGTGTCGGACATAAAAATAAGCACATGCTATTTGCAGCAAAGCCCAGAATTTCTATATGCTTTTAATCAAACCAACCATCAAAACATTCCCCATCTGCTGTACTCAGTTCCTTTTTAAACTAGCCCTTAATTCACTGCTTACACAGGCCAAGGGAGAAAATAAATTTCTGTTGTTCTTGTATTTGAGCAGCAGCCAAGAATTATGGTGATGGGAATCAGTGAAAGCAACCTGCAAATTAGATTCTTCAATTTAAAAAATATTTAAATCCTGTGCTTAAAGTTTTAAGACCTGTCTTCCAGTTGTGACCAGAACATAAATTGGCATCCTATTGCTCATGAATTTGTAGTAGTTACAATATGCCTGCTGCTTACAGGTTGTTTGTTCTGCCTTTTTATTTTATTTTTTTTTTTTTTTTAACTTTCTGGGGCAGTGTATAAAACTGATATAAACCCCAGTTTAGCTGTCCTGCAGCGGGTGGTATAGGTTGAAAGCTTTTCTTGAGTAGCCTTTAGGACCCAAGTAGAGGCTGCTTTGCACCCACTGTGAACCGTTGCCTTTTCATAGCTGTCATCTTTACTGGTACAATTTTAATCCCCTCACAAATGCCTGATGGCTGCTCAGGCCCATGCATTCTTTGGAAATGATAGAAAGTGAATAGGAATCTCTTTCACATGAAACTTGGAGATGGAGAAAAAAGTATCTTGAGTTAGAAGGGAAAGGCTTTTTGAAGGCATATGATCTTTGATTCTTAGGCCTCATAATCATGTAGGATTTGTATCTGTTTATATGTTCAGCTTCCTCATTATCTTTGTTTGGTTTTGGGCGTTCTGATTAGTCTGTACATAGCTTTGGCTGGGATGTTCTCATACTAAGACTTGGAATGGGGAAGAATCCCTTCCCTCTGTGCTGGGCAAATCAGTTCAGCTAAGTATTTTTAAAATGAAGGAAAGAGAGCAGTAAGCAGAGACGATTTTTAAAAATAAATGAATCGCAAGAGGGCAAGAACTCCAGAGAAATCTTTTGCAGTTGAGACTTTCTACACTTGAAAAATGTAGATGTGAGGAGAAACTGCCAGAAGTGTGAAAACAGCCAGGCAGACCCTAGTCTGCATGGAAAACATCAGCAACACCAACTTGTGGATTTCTGCACCTTCAACAGTGTCTGCCTTTGGTGGAACCCTGGTGGGGAGAATCATCTTGCTTGTGCTGCCTTCTTTAAAGTAAATTTACTGAAAACACCAAAAGAACTTTGAATATTGAAAGCTGGGTTTTAGTAGAATGCAAAGTAAGATGAGGTAATTCTTGAAACTGGGGGAATGCAGATCAGCAGGGCGAGATGGCCCTTTTATTTTTATTTAATCTGAGATTAATTCCTCTGTTCTAGCAGTCTTAGCACCTCGGGGCAGATCCTCGCTTTTTTTCTTTTTTGTCTTCTGAAGTCTAAAATTCTTAGCTGCCTTTGTATGTATGCAAGAAACTTTAATCGGTCCACTTCTGGGGCTGCTTCCTAGGAAATCTGCCTGCCTTTTGTCTTTGTGACCCAGCTGCATGTCTCTTCCCTGCTATTTTCAGTAGCCTACCACTCTGTCTGCAGTGTTGAAGGCTCCCTGCTTTCTGAGTCTTTTGCTTTCTTTTCCACTTTGCTCCCTGGAAAGTTTCCTTGTTTGACTGCCTGCAGCTGCTGTGGAGAAGGTGGAGGCTCCTCTACACTCTTCCAGAGTCTTTCTGGCCCAGGACCCTTCAGCTGGTATGATGAAGCCCTGGATGCCCACTTTCCTTGCTGCCCAGCTGCAGCAGTTTAAAAGAATTCAGCATGAAGCGAGTTAAAAAGCAGTACAGCTCTGTTGGCATTCGCAGCTTTTTAAAGTAGATGTCACATGTCTTTTATTGCCTGTGGCCTTATTCCTTCCTGGGGACCTTGCTCAACACTTAGTGCTGTTCTCTACCTGTTGGCACCAGCGGAGGTAATATGTGCTCTCTATCAGGCTTGGCTCTTGCCACACACACACTTCACTGCATCTGGGTGGTGTTTGACTAAACCCAGTGTCTGGAGATCAGTCTGTTTCATTATCTGAAGTGTAAAACCTGAAGAGCCATCCAGGTATTGTTCTTCTATAAACTGTATGCAGAGATTGTATGGTGTTTGACTTCTGGGTGTTGGGGTTTTTTTGCCACCTGCTCACAGGAGTGAATGTAACATTCTCTAGACCCCTGAGGGCGGTGAGTTCATGGCTGTGCCTTCTGTGGTGCCAGAAATGCGTGCCTGCTGCTGAAGATGCAGAAGCTTACTCCTACTGTTCCTTTGGTACTACTGAAAACCAGCCTTGTCAGCACCAGTGAAGGTTGGGAGCTGCTGGGGAGAATCACAGTTAAATCCAACAGTGTTAGTGCCTGTCAGCTGTTTCCCCCTTTAGAGATGCATCATGGTCTGGGAAGTGGCCAGTCTACATGAGACTGGGACTTCAGAGAGGTGCTCAGCAGGGATCAGGATAAGCTGGAACTGAGCTGAAGGAAGGCTTGCTCTTGCATGTTTTCTAGCTCTCCCAGTTTCTGCTCATCATTTCTACTTGGTTCTTCTCTGCCTGTAATTCCACTCCATATTTATGAGATGTTTGTCTCAGCAGAGCCAGCTGCCTGTTGCTCAGTACAAGTCCAGCTGGTCAGAATTAGGACTGGAATCGCAAGGAGGACTTCTTGAAGTTATGAATTTTGCAGTGGTTGTCTAAAAAGGAAAAGCCAGTCATGTTTGTAATGGAACATCACAGAGGGCAGGTCCAGATTAGCGTTGTGGTGATGTGAGGCTTCAGCAGTATGGTGTTGTGGGCCTCGGCTAGAGCTGTAGCAGTGATTTCTATAAGCTTTACAAGTCTTCTCTGATCCCTTCATGCATTTGGCTTGCTTAGAGTGAAAGACAGAATCAAATGGTTTATGCTCTCCTGAAGCTAACTGCCTCAAGTAAAAGTTAATACAAGACTGACATCAAAGAGAATAATTTTAAATTAAATCATTAGGCATTTGAGGAGATGGAGAACAAAACGGGTATTAAATGCAGTTGCTCTTGTATTTAGAATGAGAATAAAAAGCCTTTGATGTTGACGTTGAATCCTAGTCTGTTTATAGCGTGTTTTTACTCTGAGACACCAAGATATTTCATACAGATTCCCCCTCCATCTTTTCCCATTGTAATTTGGGTAGTTTTCGGCTGGGGAATCAAGACAACTTGAAAGCAAACACATTATTCCCCACTCTCCACCCCCTGAATCATTTATCAGGTATCTGTTTTGGATTGGGAGATGGGGAAGAAAGTCCATCTAATTGAAATAAAAGCACCACAATGTTGTTGCTTCATTTTGCTAGTCATGGACATGAAAAACAATCTCGCTGGGTGTCAGTAGTGAAGGGATAGCATCACCTACTATTTATTATTTGTCTTCTACCAGTGGCTATGGTTGTATATAATAAAGAAGCAAGCCTGGTCTAAAAGGCTGAGCATAAATCTGGGGCACAGGCACTTGAAAGCATTGCCCTGATCCTGTGCTTGAATGTGTAAATAGGAGGAGCAACCTCTAGTAGGTTAGTTGATATTTGTACATGTGAAATGTAAAGTTGTTAATTACGGGATAGCCCTGTGCCGAAGGGTCCCTTCTAAAGGAAAAGGGAGGCATTTCATTTTTGCTTCGTAGCAAGTGGATTGACTTGTGCAGCTCACAACACCCGTTCATCAAGCTTTGTCTCAAAATGAGGGAGAGGAAGTGGGCGGCTGAGAGACGAGGCAGTCAGATGGTGATGTGGGAGTAAAATTTTGTCTAAATATTGCTATATTCATTCTTCATCTTGTGTTGGAAGCCATCCAGGTGTTGCTCACAATGGAGACATGCATCTTGGGATCTATCAGTGGCCTCTCAAACTGGCTGCAGGTTTTTTAAGTACAGTTCTGCTGTTGACTTTTTCATGCTCTTCCTCCAGTCACTGTTGTGTCTATTTTCCTGTTGCCTCCCTGAGATTACATCTGATTTGGAGAATGAAAAATTATACAAAGTCATTATAAATAAACCAAGCCCCAGCTCCTGGAGACAGCTGTATCCTGTTTGTGGATTTGGGGGGGAAATGTTGAGATTTCATGGCTGATTTCTTCTGTTCTTTTCCTGCTTCCAGTCTGTCTCTTTATTCTTGTTTAGAAGTTGCATCCTACAGGATTAGGTGGGATTTTTCACTGGTGGAATAAGGAACGTAGCTGAATTAAGCTTGCGGTAGGGGAAGCTGGAGTGGTACGTGGCTCTTTAGTGTTCTGGCTGTGGCTCTGGAGCTGTGGTATGGGGATATTTGTATGTTTATTAATATCCTTACTGTTTTTGAGCAAATATTCTGGGTTTATTTGAAGAAAACAATAGGGGCCTGCTTATGCATCCTTGGGTTTTGTTGTTTGGTTTTTTTAGAACTGCAAAACCTATGAAACAAAGGAAGCAGTCACAGCCACGAATTGTCATATTTTCATTGATCTCGGTAGAGCAAGGGGAGCTTGCTCTTTTCTTTGGTGTGATGCTGTGAAGAGATAAAACTGCCTTGAGATCTGAGGTCTTTGGCAGTCTCTGTTTAATCTTTGCGATGAGCAGCATTGCTTTTTGAGAACAAAAGCAACACCTTCCAGCTCATTGAGAAAAATGGCAGGTTGTAGAATATCAAAGGCTGGCAAACAAGCCTGAGCCTAGCAACCTTCCTGTGACAAAGCGGGTTGGGGGGGAGTAGGGTGGCTGGAGGCTGTGGTGTACTTAGCTGAGGTAGCAACATTTAGAGTAACTCCTAGGAACTACACTTGGAAAAGTGGGTAGTTTGAACTTATCTCAGAAGAAAGTATTCGTTTGGCAGTGAATGTAGATCAGCCAAACTTCAGATTCTGTTTGAAATTCCTTTCTGTCTTTCTCCTGAATCTTTGACTCCTCCAAAGCTTAGGGATGACGGTGAAATATAGAAAATGCTGAAATAATACCCTCATTTTTCTTCATGGTTTTTTTAAAATCTCGGAATTATGACCTCTAGAGATCATGTAATCCATCTCACCATGCTCAAACAGAATCAGCTAGAGCAAGTTGCCCAGGACTCTGTCTTGCTGAATTTTTAATATCTCCCCAAATAGAGACCTCACAGCCTTTCTGGGCAACCTGTTCTAGTGTTTGACCACCCTCACAGCAAATAAAAAACGTTTATTCTTGTTTTCAGATGAAATTTCACGTGTCTTCTTAAAATCTGTGACTATTGTCTCTTGTCCTCTCAAGTGAGCACTGCTGACATGAGTCTGGTTCCTTCTTCATTCCCTTCCATCAGGTGTTTATACACAAGGGTAAGATCCCTCCCTGGCCTTCTCTTCATGCTGAACAGTCCCAGCTTCCTCAGCCTCTCCTCATATGAAAGATAGTGCAGTCCATTAATCATCTCTGTGGCCCTTTGCTAGGTTCTCTCCAGTATGTCCATGTGTTTCTTGTACTGGAAAAGTGAGCAATTCACCCAGTGATCTTGTTGAGTCACCAGTGGTGTGCAGAGGGGGAAGGATGCCCTCCCTGGACCTGCTGGCAACACGGCCTAATGCAGCCCAGGAGGCTGGTGACTTTATTTCCCCTGAGGGCTCCTTGCTGTCTTATGGTCATCTTGGTGTCTGCCAGGGAAACCAGTGAAGCACAGTCCTTCTGCTCAAATGACTTTTAAAGTGCTCAACACGGAGGTCTTCTAACTTTTCTGCCTGTAAATTAAAAAGCAAAAACATATCATCGTTTTAATGGGACTATTTTTTAGAGCATTTTTCATAATGAAACACTACACTTGCTAAATTTTCCATTACTCCTAGTTTTTTATGCTAGTGACCTGAAAAAAATGAGGAAAAAATGAAATTAAGCATAAGTTTTTTCAGTGCCTATATAACATGTAAGTTGTTGGTGTTTCCAATTCTATATTGTTTAAATTCTGCTTTTTTTGAAGACTGAATAACAAAAAGATATTGCATTCCCTTCTTTTATTTTCTGATCGCTGTTTGTCTTTTTGCAATGGAGCAAATTCATTTGCCCATGAGAAGGAAATAACACTGATTTTAAAAGTGTTTACTAAAAGTCAGTGCACCTGACACAGAAAATACTCCTCAATTTTCTCATCAGAGTTGAAATTGAATTTTGAAGGCAATGCTTCAAACTTCCAAACCATAGAGATTCCTCTCTTCCCCCCTCACTGTTCATCTCAGTAGCAAAGAATGAAAATTACTTTTGAAGACTGGGATGATAGGTTGGCATCTTTCTTTTGTATGTTGCTGGGCAAATTGTTCTTCCAATGGATATTTCAGAGGGATTTTCATTTTGTATGTCTGCATTTCCCAGAAACATGGGTTGTGGTTTCTCCATCTGCTCCCAAACTCCTAGGTAGACAGAGACTTTAGCTATAAATGTGTTACTTTACTGGGGAGCCAAAAATCAGAGCTACTCTAGAAAATCTGCATTTCTACCACTCTTGTTCTCAGACTTGCTTGTGAAATGGTGAATATGTCCTTCCCGACATATTATTTTACATTTTCTTACCTCCTTCGTTTGTATAATGGCATTCCTAATTCAGCTTATCCATGTTTGAACACATAAGTTACCCAATTTTGAGTGAAATTTAGAGCTTGTGACATGCCCACATGCAAAGGCAAGAGGTGAGAAGTGAAGAGCCACATATTCTTCTAGCTTTGTACAAGCTCTGTGCTGCAGGCAAAGTTTTAGGCAGTCAAACTCCATGTAGCAAGTTACTTCCCACTCAGCTGAACTGATGTAACTACTTGCAATTTACAGTCCCCATTAGTTTGAGAAGTGTGTGAAAGAACTACGTATCCTTTCTCTGTGCTGACCTTCCTCTGTCCAAGCTTTGCTGGTGACACTGGGGTTATGCACCACAGTTCACAAACTTCGTCTGCAATTGTTGTGATACCTATAACCTATATTCTGGTAAGTTACTAAAAGTGAAGGTGGGAACTGTGGTGTTTCTACTTAAAGTATGGCTTTCCACTAGACAGAGGTTATTTGCATCAGACCCCTAGAAAGAGAAGTTCCCAAGAATGCTGTATCTTGTGTGGTTTTTTCTTAATGTGTTTTGCTTGAATAGGTTTTAGAGCCTGTTCACAGTCTGAGCAAAGATGGGAGCATTGTGTTATGACTTACCACACTGCTGGATTCCTTCTCAGCAGTGTTTGGGTTGAATCTCATGTAATTTCTTAAGAGAAATAAGGGAAAATAAGCTGGGAGCTGTGCTTTTTGTTCAAACACCAATAGTTGACTTCTTGCTCGTTCTTTGACTTACAGACATCAAATGAGGGAAGGGAATCTACGGAAAAGAGCCATTTCTTCAATGTACCTGCTTTCCTGACAGTTTCTGGCCAGCTCCATTTGGAGGTGATGGCAGGGTGAGCAAAATGTGAAGTTTTTGGCTTGATCTGTGATATCTTCTCAGGTGGTAATTTTGCCCCATTTGTATCCATCAGGTATCTGCCACATATGCCAGAAATAAATAGAGCAGCAGTGGCTGGATGATGGTGCGAGAGGCCAGCCTAGGCAGGGGAAGATTAGACTGCTTTTTAATTCTGGTTGATCAGTTAGTTTTAAAACTAGGAGTCTCCTGCTGTTTGCCATGGATTGGGAATATTGGATGACGATGTAATCTTGTAGGAATGACTGAAGGATTGTTGCTAACAACTGTAATACCTCAAGTGTCTTTTTGTTGTTGTTCATGTCTGGCATGTCATGGCAAGAAAATCTTTTTCATTGTAGCTATCGCATTCTTTTCCTTTTTCTCCTTTTTTTCCCAGGCTTCCTTTTTGTCTCCTTCAGTCTTCTTGTTGTGTTTCTTTCTTCTGCCAGTTCTCGTTTAACCTGTTTCATGGCTTTCCCACTTGATGCTTTATCACAGAATAGTTTGGGTTTGAAAGGACCTTGACAGGTCATCTAGTCCAGCCCCTCTGCAGTGAGCAGGGACATCTTCAGCCAAATCAGGTTGCTCTGAGCCCTGTCAAACCTGTCCTTGAATGTTTCCAGGGATGGGACATCTACCGCCTCTCTGTGCCAGTGTTTCACCACCCTCATCATAGAAAAAAAAAAAAAAATCTATCTTAAATCTAGTCTTTGTTCATTCTAGCCAGTAAAGTGATCACAGTCAAATAGTTAATACAGACTTTGATAAAAAAAATATGCTTAAGCTTTTCATGTTATTATTTCATTGAGATTGTTAGGGGTGCAAGTGTCAGTCTGTCAGGGAGACGGTTCCCTTTGATTAGTGAGTTTGGTCCTCATCTACACTGAATTTTCCCAATAAAATAACTGAATTAGTACATTAAACAGATGGAGTCAAACCAGTGCAATCCCTTATTTCAAGGCAGAGTTTTCTGAGAGCTTCCAATGTGGAGTCTCCTTAGACATGGTACTTTAGCCAAATCACTGCTTGCCAGCTGAATGGCTGATAAAGCCTGTCAGAGACCAGATCTCAGGCAGGTAGCACTGCAGCTGTTTTCCACTTGGCAAGGGGGTTTGTCGTGCACTTGCAGTGACTTTAAAATGACTTTTAAAGTGATTAGTTTCTGTCTAGTAGAAATCTCCTGAAAATGAGAGGGATAAAATCCTAGCTTGGCTTGAGAAGATGCAAACTTGGAAGATCTGCTCTTTCATGTCGAGGTTCTGATGAGTTTTTCTAATAGTCTTAGTATTTGCTGTCTGTGCCTCATATCCAGGGTTGAGAACCATTTTTATTTTTTTTAATTTGGTTCATCATTGTTTCACTGTTTAATTGGCTGCTGGTAAATAGCTGCAGTGAAATTGTTCAAAGGGCAAATTTTACGTATAAATCAAAAGGTATAAATTTCTTCAGAAAGCTCTTTTCTGCTTGGCTTGTTCTTTCTGAGAGACACTGTCTCTTCTCAGAACACCTAGATGGCTGTGGTCTGCTGAAATACTCAAGCTAAAGGTTCTTGACGGACAGGATATTTCTCATGTCGTGCCCTGGCTACTGTGAGTGAAGCACAGGTCACCTGGCAGCCAAAGGCTGATGCGTCATCTCAGACATTAGCTGGGGAAAGTTAATGAAGGAGTTTGTTTAACTGTAGGCATGGTGGAGTTTTTGTGTCCCTGAAAGAAAATGGGGTGACATGCATTTGTACATGTTAGATTTAATTGACTGTCATGTGTTGTGACGTTTATTGAAAGACATAATTCCACAAATCAAGTAAGTCCAGAGAAAAAGTGCAGATTGTAATGATTAACTTGAAACACAATCTCACTCTTTCATCAATCTGTTCCCTTTAAATAGTATACAGCCACCTCTGAGATGGAGCAGAAGGCTAAACTGTGCAGATGCAAGACCTGCCTGGTAAATATTTTTCTGCACTGATATCACTCAGGCGCACCTTGCTCTCAAAGGATGGGTAAAAAAAAAAATCAGTGTTCTTCAGCATGCAGTACATCACAGCTTCATGTTTGTATTTTACAGTAGTGTGTTGTTCTTACAGGTATTTTAAATGGATCCAGTGCCATCTAAATTTAGATAAGCTGTGTTTGTTCATAATGGAATGTAGCTGTTTTGTGAACCCGCTCCTTTATTTCATTTAGGCACACTGAGGTTTTGAGGCCTACAACTCAAGTGGTGTTGAATCCCTTCAGTCTTCAAATATAGGTCAGACTCTTCTAGGTGCAGAAGCACCAGTGATGCATCACGGTATTAACCTTCTAGATACTATGAAGGTTTTATCCATGGTTATCAAGTTGGGTCTTACGCTGTGAATAGGTCTTCTACATGATCAAAGAACGTAAGTGCGTAAGAGTAACCAGAGCTCCTTGGCAAATGAATGTGTTGTGTTGATGCTTTCATTGCAAAAGTAGTCAAAACCAGGAGTCCTTCTCCTCAGAAAACAGAAATATTCTGTCTTCCCAATAAACAAAGCAGCCAAAGCAGTATAGATTTGTGTGTTTTGGATTTGATCCTGTGCAATTTACTCTTGTTTTAGCCAGACTAAATTTTTCATGCCCAGAAAAGAAACTATTTTCCAAAAACTCCCTTTAGCTTAAATAAAATATTAACTTGCTGCGCTCTTAAGGCTTTCAGGAGCAACTGGTGCCTGAGAATTTGTGGGAGAAAATGAAGGTAGAAATGCCTGGGAGACCCTTCCCCATCTAGTCTTGGCCCATATCCTGTTGTCACTTGCTGTGGGACATGGGAGCACAGAGACAGATCTTGCAGAAGTCCTGGTAGAAACCAGGGATGGAGTAGGCTGGGCATGAGAGGCAGGGAGGAATTTGTCCATGGGGTTTATGTAGGAGGGAACAGAAAGTCAGCTAGGCAGTCATGTCTGTCTGGAGTTGAACTTTTAGCTTTGCAGAGCTCATGAGCAACATCCAAGCTGTGGTTGGAAAAGTCTGGGCAGGGGAGGTATGGGGAAGCCTTACCAGATGTGTCTGGAACCAAAAAGTCTTGTGCTGTCCTTGCTGAGAGTTCATCTGCAGCCCAGAGTATCATGTGCTTATCTGCCTGCATGTTGTCTGGGGCTCAGGGCTCTGTTTTTATGGCAAGGCTGCTTCGTGCTATTCCTGGTAACAGGAGAAAACAGTGAGCCATTTATAATTTCTGAGTTTTTAACCTTTTTTGAGGAAAAGCGGGGAGAGAGGTGTTCCTGCATTTATTGACTGTGCTGTGTGTGCTTGTTATTGAAGGCAAGGTCAGAAAAGTTCGTCTTGTCTCTCAGTATGACACGAATGGCCTAGTTGGCACAACTTCTCATTTCATTGTACTCAATCTCTGCAGTGACAGCATCTAGGTTGACTGCTCAGGGTGACTGAATCATTGTCAGCTGCTATAAATCTGTAGGCTTTTTAAGGTTCTAGAAAAGTCTTTATTCAGTAATACAGCTCTTCCCTTTAGTCTTCCCAGTCTCAGATGAGTCAGTAACGAATGTATGTGGTAGAAGTTTCTAGGACTCTGTGTATGTGTCCCAACTGGTTTTAAATGTCATTGGTTTGCTGTGAAGTCCTTGTGGTATTTCCTTGCCCTGTGATCCTCTGGTGAGGATAAAGGTCCCTTTGGGGACCTGAACTAGGCTGGAGGGTCTGTGACAGCTGAAGATGATTCAGAGGCATGCTGGAGACAGCAAAAACCAGTCTTGCCAAGTACAGCTCACTGGCTGTATTTACTTTTTTTTTTTTTTTTCCTCCTTTCACCCATCTGCACTTCCCACAAGTTCTACCTGCTCCTCTCCTTTCAGCCTCTCTTGCTAACAGTTTACATCATTGTTTTGCATTGATTTTCCTTGTGCCATGTTTCTTTCCAGGCACTGTCCTGCCTTTCGCATCACGAGCTTAACTAAAACTGCCCTTCCTTAAAAGCCCTAGGGGCTATCCCCTCCCTAAATCGCAGAATAAGTTATCTCTTCATTCCTTGCCCTCCCTACCTCTGTTTCTTTTCTCTTACGAAGCCTTCAGTAGGTTTCTCCTCTCTTGTTCATCTCACATTCCCTTGAAATTCCCTCAAATAGGTTGCCTCTGAGCATTTTACCCAACAGCAGCATGCTAGGAGGTTATGTGGAAGACAAGCCTGCTCTTTGCAGTGGTGAACAATAGGAGGACAAGAGACGATGGGTTAGGTTGAAACAAGAAAAGTTCTGCATGCATATAGGGAAATCACTAAGTGATCAGTCAAGCGTTGGAAAAGATTGCTGAGAGAGACTGTGCACTCTTCATCCTTAGAAGTTTTCAAGACCCGGCTAGATAAAGCCTTGAGCAAGCTGGTCTGGCCTTCTTGCTGACCTTACTTTGAACAGAAGACTGGACCACTGACCTCCTGAGATCCCTTCCAGCCTGAATTACACTGTCCTTCCAAGTTTATTCTTGGCTTTATTCTAATTTTCCTCTCCACCAATCTCATACATAAGACCGTCTTGGTGAATTATCTCTCTAGTTCACTTTCACTTCAGCATCTCTTCCCAGTACCAATATTTTTCTGCCTAACATAATCTCAGCTTTTCATACTGTCATCTGCCTGTTAACTTCTAGCTATTGAACTTGCTTGAGGTGAAACGTAACCAAGCCCACTCCTCTGTACTCAAGCGCATCCCCTTGATTTCTAAACTATCATGGGTTTTGCTACTGTTCTGCCTATTCCAGGTATTCTGTGCAATCCTGCAACTGTTTTTTCTAGTTTAGAGAGGCTCTAAAAAAATCTCAGTCAGCCAGACCATTTTAGCTGAGTTTGTAGAGAGCTGAAAGCGGTGAATTTCCTGGTGGTTTCAGAAGATACTGAAATCACACTGATTTCACTTTTAAAATACCAGTACTTTAGTGCTTCTCAAAGAATGGAAGAGATGAGGAGAGAGAGAGAGCGAGCTGTGATTTTGGGTTGGTGTTTAAGAAAATGCTGCAGAGCTGAAAAGGTATGTGTTTGAGGCTGCCTTCCATAGAAGAAGCTTCATTTTCACCAGTCTGGTAAACAAAGCCTTAAAATTTTATTCCAAAATGACTTGCTAATGATGGAACAGATTGCATTGTCTTTAAGCAAATATTTGCTCTACATTATATACTTTTAAATACTTTTCAATGCAGCTGCAGGAATGATGTCCAGTTGTATAACACTCCTGTTGCTAAGAAGTAACAAAAATAAGTTTAATTATTTAGCTTGGATGCATGAAAAAAACCTCCGACATTTCTTGCACAACACTTTAGTCTGACTCACAACGCAGACTATTATAATTAGCACACTAACTTCCATTAATTAGGCTGGCACTTAACTGGAACTATAAAAAGCAACTGTGACATGTCTGCTTTTAATCAATTACCACATGCTTCAGTCTGGTTCATTGCTGCTGCAGTGATTGTTAATGACTTTGTATCACCAGGAGGCCAAATGCATGAACTTTGTAGGTACAACAGTGAGCCTAGGGTCACTTGGCAGATTGGAGTTTTATGGTCTGCATGGATATGATGCTGTTCATCCTTTCTGCCCCCCCACTTTTTGGGGGAGGGGAAGCAGGTAATTCCCTTGCAAGAAGCATAATGAGTGTGCTGGGAGTAGCTGCAGCTCAGCTGTGTCCTGGGAATCCACACATGAAGGGCTGAGTGCAGTCCCAGCAGTGGTTTGGACTATGTGCTCTTTCTCTCCTGATGGTAAAAATCAAGTGCAGGTAGCAACAGAAGAAAAGGTTTGATGCTCATCTGGTGAAAGGTCAGCTGAAATTCTTGGTCCTTTTTACAAGTAAGTTAAGATAAACCATTATATATGTGTCTCGAATCCAGCATGCAGTCCCTTTTCCTTCTCTGAACATCTTGTGATCCCTGTTCAAAGCAGTAGTAGGTGCTGTAGGATCCATGTCAGCAGATCCCAGCTTCCAGGTTTGTGTAGGGCCTTGCAGCTCAGCTTCATGAGTGTGCCTAGACAAAGCCTTGGGAGCTCCAGGGGGTTTAGAAACTGCTTTGTAAGTTCCAATAGGGCTGTTATAACCCTCTGCCTGCATGTTCCCTGGACCATAGTAGCCACATTCATGGTGGCTTCTGCGAACTTGTTTTACTTTACAACTGAGGCAAGCAAGAAGCCTGCGGGCAGTCTGTTACCGCTGCTCAGCTGACCATCAGTGGCTTACGATGCCATAGCAAACTCGGTAACATACAAGAACATGAATGTGCCCCCTGTTCAGGCCACAGCTTTTGCTTCTCAAGGAGCCCCTATGCCCCAAGAAGTGGCTCCCGTATGAGATGCGGAGTCAGGCAGCTCCATCCCTTTTTGCTCCCACAGCTTTCCTTAAAACAGATGCATAGATCCAATAGTGAGTGCCTTGAATTTCTTCCATTTGCTGCCATTGCACTCAAGTGGATTATGGATATAGATACATGTCATAGCTGGAACATGTTGCATTTAATATAGCTTTCAGTAATTTTTTTTAGTACAGTTACTTACTTTGTTTAGTTACTGTAGAATTTGTGGCCTTGGAGATTTTAAATAGCTACACCCAAACTTTGAAATGTGGCCTGAACCATGACTCCCTTCGTGCACTAACGCACCCACTGATGTAGTTTCTTGCTGTGATTCATATTTGCAGAGTTCACAGAACCAGTGTCCATCTGAAAAAAACCCTGATTTAAAGGAAAAAATCCTCTTCATAGCTATTGTAATGCAGTTTCTGGAGAATGTGTTTTTCCACTCTGAAAGGAAAAAAAAATAACCCAATTGCTCCCCCCCGCTCCACGCTGGTAATGTATTTTTATGACTTAGAGTAGGAGTCACTGGGATGATTAAGTTTTGAAAAACACCTTTGCTCCCTGTTTTATTTAAATCTTTGAAACATGTTGTATCACTCCTTTCTAGAAGATCTCTGTTAGCTAGGGCATGGGAAATGGTTATTTGAATAAATGCTTAACTATGGTGGCTTTCATCAACTCAGCTTGAGTTATCATTGCTAATTGTTCACTTTATTGACTTTAATTAGAAATAATAATATCAAAAACTAGGACAAAACAAGACTCCACTGAGAATAAAGTACAACAGTGCTGCATAAAAGGGTGGAGGACCCAGGCTGATGAGATCTTTGAGCCTGGAGCAGAAGACATTGTAAGGCTCTGAATAACTATTTCCTTTGTGTCTATTTTCCCCTATTCTCCTGGCATGTGTAAACTAACCACGCAGTGTCTAGGTGTGCTGTGAGTTCTAATAAACAAAATAGGAGGTGCTTTGCCAGATAATTAGGGTATATGGGTCATGTTGTTGTTAATTACTCAAGTGTGCCTGGATCATTTTCAAGCAGAGGTGAATGACCTGGGGGGGATCCTTGTCCCATTTTCTTTTTTTCTTGCCACTGAAGCTGGAGCAGAGGACAAGGGGGGGGGGGGGGGGGGAGCTGGTCCTGGAGCGTTGCAGGAGGGTGCTGCTGCACACAGGACTTGCTGCACACAGGACTTTGGGAGCATGGCCAGACTCTGCCCTTTGGAGGTTGCAGTTGAGGGAAACAGCTGCATTGCTTCAGCCTGACTGGCTGGGGGGGAAGCTGGCACTTCTCAGTCCCTGTCTGGGAACTTAGACAGCATTATTTATTTTTTTATTTATGTATTTATTTTTGGCTGCTTACAAAAGGAAGTACAGTCCCATCTCATCACAGCTGAATTGAAACCTTAGCGCTCAGCACGCTAGCTCTGTTGCCCAGGCCTAAGCCTCACATACTGCTATAAAAGCCCTTGTCAAGATGCAGCTTTTCTCCATCTGCATGTCCTCAAAGGGCAGACAGAAGTGGCACGTTCTATGAGGAAATTTTTAAAACTCATTTTTCTGCTTTTTCTCTGGATAATTTTCACCCCCACCCACCCCCTGCTACCTTTTCAACAGAAATGTGCATTTTCATTGTGCAAAATCCAAACCACCAAACAATAGTAACGGGAGTATTATTTTTACATTGAGGGTAAAAAAAAAAAAAGTATTTCTGTCCACCTCTGAGGGTTATTTTTTTAACACAGTCTACCCAGCTGAAGGATGTGAAATAATCTCACTTACCTACAAACTACTGAGCACCCATACCTCACTAGCATCATTAGGAGCCCTGGGCTGCCAGCTCCTGCAAAAAACTAGACCCTGGAGGCATTGGATCGGTATGTTTGAATGGTTGTCTGTGTGCATGTGGTTTCTTGTGCTGGGCCAGAACATCTTTCAACATAAAAATTCCAGCATCCCTGAACAATCCCAGTCATGCTTGGGTCAAGCACTGCAGCCAGCTGGTGTCTCCCGGCAGCCAAGCAAAGTCATCTGCTTGCTTCAATGGAGTGGGCAGGTCCTCCATACTCAAAATGAATATGGTCTTGCTGGAACAGAGTAGAATTAGATCAGATAGCTGGATTTATTAATTTCTTCCTTTCCTAAGGGGAAGGACAGCGTGGCTGACAAAGCTAAGTTTCTGGGCTTTAGGGTCACCTTGCTTTCCTTTCCTCCTCTGCTGACATCATGTGTTGTTTTGTCCTTGGGTTAGACGATACTGTTTCTAGATTTTCTTGAAATCTAGATTTTGAGAGGGAAGGGGCGGGGAGGAGGTTGGTGGGTGATGGTGCGAGGGACACAAATCACCTTTCAGCTTCACTCTTCGCTGCAGACCTAGTCAGAGGAATCACCGTATTCGTGTTTATGCAGGCACGTGTAGTATTTTGGGGTGAGGAGGAGGGCACTGTACAAATGAATAGCTGTGTGTACTGGTGTGGTTTACTGCTTAGCCCTGAGTCACAACAACCACCTTCTGCCTCCAGCTGTGTCACTGCCATGTGGTGTGACCTTGGCATAGGCCATAAGCTGACGGTGCAGGGATTGCATCTTCTTGATTAATAGCCTTGCTCAGAGTTATATCCCCTTAGTTCAACAGCACCAGCAGGTCTTTATTATCCTGGGAGCAGCATGGAGTCCTGACTTTGAAAAGGAGCACAATCCGTTCCTGGCTTGGGAACCATTGGCGCAATTAATTATATTTGGATTTCAGTGTAAAAATTGCTAGTTAAGGCAGAGACACTCAGGCCTACAAATATTACGTGAGTTTAATTAAAAGGATGATTTTAAGCAGCTTTGGGCACGAATACTTTATACTTCTCTGTTGGTTTCTGTCAGTGCCTCAGTAATGAATTGTCAATGAGTTCAAATGAAGTGAGCTTTCTTGTGTGGCTTAAAAGCTCTCAAAGGGGGAGAAGTAGCTGCTTCTGAAGAGGGTTTTAGTAGTGTATAAAATAAGGGTGAAAGGGGGGAAGTTTCCCCCTTCCTGGGTGTTCGTAGGGTGGAAACCACAAATCCAGCCTGTGCAAGAACAAGCTGCTACCAAGCAGTTGTCCATGCAGAGGGCAGCTGTGCTCCAGCAACGCATCCAAGTGCTGCTGCCTGTGTTCAGAGGGACTCCTGTAAGCCTGGCCCTAAAAGATGGCTAAGCCCTTTGCTGGGCTGCAGCAAGCAAGCTCAGCGTTTTGCAGGATAGAGCCCTGGCTTTTACAGCATTTCAGTGTGTCAGAGGGAGTGCTGCAAGTATTCTCTTGGCCTCCACATTAAGCTCTCCGATTTTCCCAGAGAACCGGGCAGAGCAAAATACAGTCCCAGAAAGGGAACAGTTAATTAAGCGGCTCTGTGCTGCCTTCTGGTGTCAACCCCGGCAGCGCCTGTGAACTGCATAAATGCACTGGGGCTTGCTGTCCAGAGCTCTCATCTGGGTGAAGCTGCCTGCAAAGAGACTCATTTCAAAGCCTCTCTTGTGTTCTTTGCTAGCACGTACAAGGGCAGTGTTACAGACATTACTGCTCTGTCTGTGATGGCTAAGGAAAAGGGCTCAACAGATTAGTGGGCTCTTTTTTTTTTTTTCTTCCCCCCCCCCCCCCCCCCCCTCCTGTATGTATGCTTTTGTTGGAGATGAGGAATTAGCACTACTGATTTTTTTTAAAGACTCTTGAGTGACCACAACCCCAACTGACCTAGGCACTTTCTGAGGCTTAGCCAGAATTTTCAAGTTATTTTTAAATGCTGGAAGCCTTGCAGAGGTCTGGGAATGTTAAATGATTGATTATTTGCATCGTAGAGCATAGGAGTCACAGTCCTGGACTGAGGCTCCATTGTGCTAGGTGCTGAATGCACACAGAACAAAATGACTGCTTTTGCCCTCGCTGCATGAAATTGGTGTGGAGTCAGCTCCCATCCTTCTTTACTAATGCATTTATACATGCTCAGTGTGATACAGCAGTGTATCAAATCACAGATACGTTTTTTAATAGCAGATGAAGTACGAATAAAGGTCGGATTTGTGTGGCGTGCTTTTGCTTAATGTCTTGAACCACAGAGCACAGTAAACAGTATGTGAAAGCCTGGATGAAAAATAATTGGTCGTGCTTGGAGGTGATAACAGTGACTGTATATATATATATTTTTAGCTCTGTTTCTCTGTTATACCCAGGCTTCTGGTCAGTGCTGCATTGCCATTACCAGATGACTTGCATTTACTGCATTCCTTTGATCGCTTTGCCAGCATGACATCTGGCTAATTTCCCTTTGCCAGGGTCCCAGAATCGTGGTGAAGTTCTCACAGTTATTTGCATCTATATTTTTTCCCTTAATGATTAGCCTGAGAAATGAATTATTCCCACCACCACCACCCCCCCAAGATGTGGGTTTATTTGGGGTTTGGGGTTTGGCTTCCCCCGCCACCTCTTCTTCCAAGGGCCAGGCAGGCAGATTCAGCCCTACACCAGTGGAGCTGGGCTATCACAAAGCCCTTACCCCTACTGTCGTTGAGCTTGACTACGTTGAGATAGTCCATGAAGTTACAGCGCTAATGGTTCGTTTTGGAAAAATAGGTGGTTCTCAGCGTACAACTTAAGAGAAGATTGGTCCCAACAGGATGCCTAGAACTGAGAAAAGTTAGAAATCGGTTCCTGTGGGATTGTTCTGTACTTGTCCTCTTCAAAAGCTCCATCTTGAACACAGAGGGGCTTTAATCTTGCAGCACAAAATCAGTCTGTGACTGTGAAGTGTTAGACCATGGTTGACATCTTGGAGCAGTAAGAGCGGGGTTTATGGTTTTTATTAATTTTAGGTATCTTGCAGTCAACAAGCCCCTTGGAAGGTAAGTAACTAGTTGTCATGCTTAGGCTGCTATTCAGTGGGAAATACGTAGAGTTCAAAGTACTCATAGTAGCCTGCATTGCTGGAGAGAGTCACCTGCAACAGTAACCTACAGTAACTGCAGTGTCAGTGCCTCTGCTGAGAAATGTGTCTCTCACTGAAGCCAGACTGTTGCTCTGTGGGACAGGATCTCCTGCTAGCCGGCTGGTATCACACTTTAAAATGTTACTTTGAAGACTTGATGTCAGCACAAAATTAAGAGACCTGCACATCAAGCCAAGCAGACCCGAGTAGGTACTTGAGCAATTTCAAGCTTTTCAAAATATTCTTGTCTTGTGGCCCAGTTGAACTTGTGACTGAACTCATTTACTTAGGATAGATTCCTTCTTTAACTGAAGAGCCCCAAACTGAATTGTTTTAGTAAAAGCCTGAAACGTGAGCACGGCTAGCACAAGAACCTGCGTCTCCTTTTTCCCACTGCAGACTAACCTCCGTGGCCCGGCAAGCAAAATTTTTTGACCAGTTCTACCTTAAACATTGAACAATTTTGGTCAAGTGACTCATTGTTTCATATTTGTTGTTTGTATTGCTATAGCAGTTGAAGTTCTTAAGCTTTGGATCCAAGACCTTGTCGTGCCAGGTGCTGTAGGAACATGGGAGGGAAAAAAAAAAAAAAAAAAAAAGCCCAACACCAACAAAAAGGCCTTCTGAGGAATACATGCATTTCTGTATAACCTAAGCCAACAGACGGCTACAGATGGGGAAGCACAAGGAACTGATGAGATAATACTGACCTGTGCCATGAGTAATAGTCTTGGTGCATCACTTATCTAAACATTGCTGAGGTTTTACAGACGCTATAGCAAAGGGCAGTTTGAAGGAGGGTGATCAAGTGATGGCAGAAGTTTATAGTAACATCGCAGCAAGTGAGGAAAGCAGGAGAGGGAAAAGAGGCTTGCTGAAAATGATGCTTGAGGAAAGATGTTTGCTGCAAAATCTAGTTAGTGTTGTAGATGCTGTGGTCATGCACAAGAGAGTGCAGGTACAGAAGCAAAGTAGAGACACAAAGTGTCTTGGAGCAGGGAAAGCGGAGCCGGTGGGGTAATAAAGCATACAGGCAGGGTACATATTCATAGCCTTGACCTGGAACTTTCTTCTGGTGTGCTTACTACTAGCCACTCAGGGGGGGAAAAGGGAAAAAGAAAGTGCTGTTTCTTTGGATTGTAACCTTTAACCATCATGTGACACGAGGGAACAGATGAGTGAAGCTGAATGTGTGTGTTCCTTTATTTGTAGTGCAGATGCCTCCATAAGGGCTAAAGGATAACCGCCGCTTGTTGTAGCATTGTTTATTTAAACTTCAGTTTGACAAAATTAGCCTGTGCAGAAACCAGAGCGAACATCCTCTTTTAAGTTCAAAGCTTGCAGAGCAAGATGCAAGTCAAATGCCAAGCCCAGCAATTAGCATGCACCCTTTCATGAGCGTTAAACTGTGCTTAATCTCTACTGATCAGGTTCTTTTTCTCCTACACACTGTCTACAGCTAAAAATAATGTCAAGTTAAAGATGTGCTGAAGATAGTAGCGGCCCAGTCTGTGGTTTTTCTGAAGCAGTTCTCTCTCTCCCCAATCGTGTTTTTGCTTCCCATGCAGCATGAGAGGAAACACAGCTGGCACAGCATCTGTTTGGGGAGGTCTCACTGGCTTGAGAATGTCCAGGAGCCCAAGTGCTCATAGCCCACAGTGTAAAAGGTGTTGCTTGGAGAGCAGCTTCCCAACGGTAAAAATAAAACTTTTAAAGGTGTGTTGCTGTTTGATAGGAAAGTTTCTTACAAAGGAAGTGGAGGTTCAAGGCGGCTTTTGTATCCTGTGTAATGCAGCGTGATGTGACTGGAGAACAGGAGAGGATGTATTTAAATAGACTTCCCAGAAGGCTGATGGAGAAATAGCTTCGTAATAGGAAACGCATTGGTTGCTTTGGCATAAAATGATATCCCAGATGTCTTCTTTGCAGTAGGGACCCCTTTTAGCTGAACCGGTTTTAGCTGTGTGGAAGGAGCCTACTTCTTGATCTCGAAGGCTCTTTCGGCAGTACGCCTTGGTCTTGCCACTAGAGGGGGACTGGAAGCCGTGAAGCATCCATCCGTCCTGCTGGGCTTCACTAGCCACCTGGCTGCCAACACCGGCCAGCAACTCCAGCAGCAGGACCCTCTCTGCTCTGTTGAGCTCTGGGGTGTCACAGCACCCATAAACATCGGACCGTGCAGCCAAAGAAACGTGAAGGGAAGTGGATGAGGGGACCCTGCTTGGTACCATGTCTGGTGCTTCTCCAGGGATCTGGCTCTGCAGAATATTGGGGGTTTAGTTCCACACAGCTACAAAAAGTGTCTTGAGCACAAGTGGCGTTCAGTGAAAGCTGAACAGGGCTTAACCTCCCAGAGTCATGGAGGGATGTGAATAATCTCTCTCCATGCCTGGAAGAAGGAGCGTAACAGCAGCATACCTAGCAGTGCCATTGCACTGGAAAAAGATGGAATGGTGACATGAGTGCTTCCAGATCCTGGGAGAAAAATAAGGAGTTTAAGTCTAACAGACTGTCTTGTGTGCTGGGCCTGACCTAACCTGTTTCTTGTCACCTCGCAGGGCTTTTACTCGTGTGTTCACCTTTGGCCCAACGTTCCGAGCGGAAAACTCACAGAGTCGCCGGCACCTGGCGGAGTTCTATATGGTAGAGGCTGAGCTGTCCTTCACTGAAAGCCTCCAAGACATCATGCAGGTGGGCACTCTAAATGTCTATGAAGGACTGGTGTCAGAACTTCCTCTTCCCAGAGCTGTGCTCCTTGCCCTCAACTGAGGTCACAGCTCCTCTCACCCTTTGTGAGCCACGTAGAGGTTGCACAGGGACTTCCCGAGAATGAGTTTGCTCAACAGAGGCGAGGCCACAGAGAGGATTTGGAAGAGAAGATATAAGTGCAAACAGAGCCCTCATCTCAAGGGGAGGCTGCACAGTTGCTGTATTGTCAGGAAAAATGTAAATGTGCTTGACTGGTGCTAATGAAAGCAGCACTCTCCCCTTCAAAACCTTCAGCATCTCTCCAGTGAACGAGCAGTATTTATACAGTGTGTCCCTTGATGTGCTCTGTAAAGAGCTCCTTGAAACCTGCATTGAAATCTGAAGTAGAAACAGTCCCTGGTATATGCTATTCACTGTGGCTTTAGCAGAAGACTGAAAGAAGTCCTTAGCTAACTTTTGGGTTTTCGGGATTTACCTCCCAGTTACAGTTTAACCACATGAGGGATGTTAATCCATTTTACTAGTAACAGCATAAGCCAACTTATGCCCAGTTGGACTTGTGAGTAAACATCCACATGTGCTGTCATACATCGGATAAGCTCCTTGGAAAGCTATTGGAGAAAGAGTCTTAAAAAGAAAAAGACCTGAGGCGCTGGCTACAGATTTATAAAATAACATCCAGGTGGTGGTTTCTTCAGCCTGAGTCATATACAGCCTGCTGAGTCAGTATGGCTTGACAGCAGAGCTAACATAGTCCCTCTCTTGTGTGTGCTGCTTTCTGCATTTTGGATGTCTGGGTGGAACCGGGCTGTGTGGACTGACATGTACACTGCATCTCTTTGCTCCATCATTATTAGCATCCCATTCTTTCTTTTCTCTCTCCTTTTCTTCAGAACATCGTGTATTGTTAGAGCATAGCATATGTATATGTTTACGCCTTACTTCCTGAGCCCCCTGTTTCTCTGGGGGGCTTCTTCACTGCTTCTATTGGAAGACCTTGCTTATTGTACTAGATAAGTGCTGACTGAGCCCTTGAACACAGCGTGAACATATGTGTACTCTTGTGCTGAGAACCCTAATTTCTTGGCTGTTGAAGTATAGACAGCCAGATCAGACAATTCAGAGAATTAGATTTGAGAACTGTTTGGGAATGTGTAGGGCTTTAATTTGTAGGGAAAAGAGGAACTTCTCCCCTTGGCTTGGCTTTTGCTGTTGCTAAACATCTTGTGAAGTCTCAGCTTGTGCTCTTGTCTTTCACTTCTTTCCCTGTAACAGAAAGTCTCCTAGCAGCTATCATTGTGCATTCCTCATAGCAAGTCTACATTGCAACATGCTTACTTTTGTGATGTTCTTAGTGTTGCAGAAGTGGAGTTCCCATTTTGTTTATTTTTAAATCATTGGGCAATCTCTCTTTTAAAAACATCTCCCCCCCCCCCAAAAGAAAAAAAAACACAAACAAAACCACAAACCAAAAACTGACAGCTGCACTAAAGCCTAAGTTAAGTTCCTTTTCCCCTGCATAACTGACCTAAATTCAGTGTTCTCTCATGTATCTGCCCGTTGGGCAGTTTGTCTGTTTGTTGTCATCTGCAAGTTCTTTGTTTGGTGCAAAACACGCAGTTGAAAGCCTTGGGGGCTCTTGGCCAGAGTTAGCATCTGAACTTTGTCCTCACATAAAGAGCTGGATTGTTTAAAATTTATTTTTAAAATTGGTATTCAACATTTGGACTGAATACCTCTAACTTGAGCGAGTTAGTGTGCTGGGAATGCTCAGCTTCTTCAGGGACATCTTGAAGTATTTGGTTATATGCCATTAAAGAAGAGCCTTGCTACAAAGATGTATGTGTTTACCATTTACTGATGAGGCTTGAGGTTTTTCTCTCAGCCAAAGCTCCAAAAGAAACATAACTTTCCTTACAAAATAAAATTTAAAAGATTTAATAGCAAAGTTAGGTGTATTTGGGAGCAAAGGGTCTGAAATCTTAAGCAATGGCCTTTTTTCCCCTCTAATTGCAGAGTAGTGCCCAGTTATTCCTAAATTAGTAGCACAGTTCCTGTGAAGTCTCATGCATCTTGATCATGCCATCTAAATTTCTGTTCTGTGCCAAAACATGTTTTAGAGCTACAAAGAAGCCTAAACTCTCACAGTATTGGTTTCACAATACTTTCTGTGGAAAGGCCCACGTGCTCAGTGCAGTACTGTACGCTCTGTGGCTGGGTGATAATATTACTACTTCAGTGTTCAGCGTGTGTAAGTGTATCCGAGGAGACGCTTCTGTGGCGTCTTTCCCTAAGAGTCTAGTCAGGGAGTTCAGTCAAGTTGCCCCAAGACACACTTCCTCCAAAATGGATGAGAAAGAAAGGGAGTAAGACAGTGGAAGGGGTCTAATTCATGTGGAAGTATCTGGACTCACTGGAGCCATTGCCTCTCCAGTCTCATCTGTCCTCTGAGGTGCCTGCTCTGCCGCCCTCTCCCTCCTTCTGCAATGCTGTGTCATGTAGCCATGTTTGTAGGTCATTATCTTCTATTTCTCATTCCACTGTCTTGGTGGTGCCGTGGATTTAAAGGATCGCACTTCACTCATGATACTAACAGAGTCTCAAAGAGGCCATATGATGCAGTCATTACTGAATTTCATCAAATGCACATACAAAACCATGCTAAAAAAACATATTATTTAGGCTGTAAAGTTAAGAAGTGCCAGCAGGAAGTTTTCCTGAGGACATTTTTGGGAGTTTATGCATAGTGTTAGTCTTCCTTAACAAGATCACTTCCTAGCACCATTGTCCCTTTAAGAGATGGGGAATAAATCTCTTTAAGATGGAGAATACGATTTAAAACGCAGTATTTGAGCTCTGTCCTGAGGGCAGAAGTATTGCCTTCCACTGGTTATGTACTTCATCAAAATTAATTTGCTGTCATTACAGCCCAGTGACAGGGAGCATTATTACCTCCATTTGACAGAAGGGAATTCGGGCATGAAATGAAATGTACGGTAGCACTGATTTTAGGTGTCGGTTTCAGGGACCTTAGATCTGAGACATGGGTGTGGTTTGATCTCCAGAATAGTTTGCAGTCAGAGTACTTTTTGTCTTCAGTGCCGAGGCTAAAATAGTTGGGTAAAACTGACTGCGATCTCAAGGGAAGAAACACTAATAATCACATGGGAAAGGTTTGTTCCAAGTGCCTTGTGCAGGGCTCTTCAGGGTCATTAGGTCATCTGCAGGGCTCCTTCTTTGCAGTGACATCCAGCTGCTATAGCTGGTGCTCTTTGTTTCCTAACTTCCATCAGCATTTATTCGATGGCCAGTGAAGCAGCGGTCTGACAAAGAAGAGTCTCCTTCCTTTCATAACAACAGCATCTCTCCAGAGCGGGTCCTGAGCTGTTGGTTATATAGAGTGAGGAGACATTATGGCCAAGATCAGATGCAAATCTCTCATCATACACACATACGGTGTGTGTGAGCAAGCGTGAAGGCAAGAAATAGTGGTCCACTTGGTGAATGTTTCCTATGTAAATACCCTGTGGTCTATGCTGCATCCATGTGCATGCCCCAGGTAAATACTGATTTTTTCCTGGAAGTGTCTTATGTAATAAAGATGATGATTTGAACCGTTCTTGTAGTGCATAGCACCTTCAACGGCTGCTGCTGACGTTTACTGCTGTTTTGTTGATGGTTTCCTCTGTTTAGCTCTGGTCGTACTTTTATTTTGGAAGAGGATAAGTTGTAGTATCAAAAGATCCAAGTTAAAATTAAACAATACAGGTGGGGGCTGCTCCTAATCAAAATTGGACAGCTAACTACTAAGTTCCACACAACATCAGGGAAGGCCAAGACTGATACTGCTAAACTTCTCTGTAAGGTGAAAATCAAGAGGGTAACGCTGGGAGGGATGAGCGAGAAGGGAAAACTTTTACCTCTGCCCTCCTGCCAGCAAAATTTCTACATTTCCATTATGAAGCAGCCAAAGGGGTTTTTGGTCATCAGGAGTCCTACCTCTGAGATGACCTACTTGCTGTGATTCCAGTGGCTTTTTCCTTGTGTAGGTCTCCTATCAAACATGTTTCTTTCAGGATATGTTCAAACCAATCGCTTTGCCTGTATCTCCAGCTCGCATGTTCCCTTAAACCAGCAAGCCAGTGGTTATGCTTCTCCACTCATTTTTCATATAGCCTACTTTCCAGTCCTTCATTATATTATCTGCTTAAAGCTGTAACTTCTCAGTTTGAGAGCTTTTTTCTCCGCCCGCCTTCTTTTTTTCTCTTCGCTGTTCGTGCCTAGTACACATTTGGCATAAATAAGAATAAAAGCAGTGAGGAGGCCAATGCATGACCCACGTGTCTGTCTTTTTTGCCAGGATAAAACCTCAGTCTCAAACCTGGAAATATTTCTCAGATTGTTTTTCCCATACCACCCACATCTTTTTTTCCACAAGAGGAAGCTGCTTATGTTGAATGCTGTGGGAACCTAATTGTTACTTTATCGCACAGTGAGGAAAAAAAAGTGCTAATTAAACAACATGCTTTTCTGAAACCAGATGATACTTTCATTTTCTAGAAAGAGGAAGCTTAATGTAAAATCCCTTCGTCTCTGGCTGGTGAAACCAGATGAATTGCCAAGAAGTTTTCTAATTTCATTTGCATAAGGCCTTTTCTAGCTACTTTGAAGAAAGTTCAAAGCTGAATGGTTATTTGCCGCTCAGCAGCAGGAATGCCAGCTTTTCATTTCCTCTGTGTTTGAGTACCAGTAGGGGTAAAACGGTTCATCTGCATATGATAATGCTGTTCCTTTATTTGGATCTTCCCTTTTTAAAAAGAGGACCCAGATTGATCCAGGAGTCTGGAGGCTGAGTTTGGCTCCAGAGGAATGAAACGGGACTGATATACCAGCTTCTCTAGGCTGTTGGGATGCAGAGATGGTTCATCAGCACTTTGCGACAGGTGATGAAGTATGTTCTTCTAAACATGAGAGTTTGAACAGTGTGCCTGCAATCTTGGTTATGTCAGTAGCCCAGCTTCTTCTTTTCTGTGCCTTTTGTTCCGTTTAACACTGTGAGATCTGGTTCCTTGGCAGGCAGACACCTGCTTCTTCCTCAGATCTGCTGACTGAACGTCAGGTTCATCTTTTTACAGTTAGTGACCCCTGGGCTTTGTGGTGTCTAGGGGCTGCTACCAGCCTAGATACCATTGGTGGATACTTTGCTTCTCTCAACTCTGCAATTAATGAAGCAGTTGTTATACTCACAGAAAAAAGAAAAGAAAAGAAAAAAAAAAACCAAACCAGGAGTGTGCCAGGACTTTGAGGTGCTTTTTGTTGGGAAAAACCTGGTCCCATCCCAGGTTGAGGTGACGTGCAGTCCAGCTGCATTGCTCTTTTCCTTACAAAGGCAATGAGAATAAGGACTGTGATTTCGAACAAGAGTTGGGATCATCAGTACTGCACAGGTATCAACTACCTGCTTTCTGCAGGCATAAGACTATAAGGAGTTATGGGAACTCTTAATCTGCACAACAGCAAGCGTCTCAATGGTCTGCTTTGCTTAACCTAAAGAGAAAACTACTCTTAAAAGGTTCACAATGCAGTGGCATCCCACGTGGGTGGTTGGGTTTTTTTGTTTGGAACCCAAATGGCATTTTAATTTCTTCATGGGTGAAGCCCATTTTACTGGATAAGCATATCCAAATCGGATGATAATGTCATTTAGTTAATCCACACTAGTTTAGGGAAATGAAACCACATCTTTTTTTAGTTTCTCAAACATCCCTGCATTGATGTGTCCTCCGCTTTAGGTCTCTGCTCATCTCTGTACGTGTTCTCTTTGCTTTGCTTTTACTGCCCAGAGTCTTTCTAGCTGGGCTCTGTTTGATGGGCTTGCTCTACACAGTACACATTTATTCTCCTCTTTACTTCTGCCTCTCCTTAAAACAAAGCAGAAAACCAGAATCGCTCGTTACAAGACAGACACCTCGCTAATAATTAATCTGAGACCAGTCACCACAAATGGTTGTAATGTGTATGTTTGTGGCTGAGCAGGGCTGCTGGTTGATTATTTTCACTGTGCTTTTTTCACTGGAGATACCTGACTGAAGATACTAAGGCTGTCAGCAGACACTGAAGCCCTACACACATAGCAGGTTCCAGTCCTCTTCAGCCACTGAGCAAGCCTGTTAATTAGGAGCATGAGCAAGCTGGTACCCTCTTACGCAGTCTGACCGTGCAGAAGGACAGAAGCTCCTTCTGTACCGTTTGGCTGATGTGTACCTGTTTTATTTATAGACTGGGACATCTAAGCAGTGTTAATTTCTCATGCACTCCTGTTTTCTCTATTAGGTTATGGAAGATCTTTTCAAGACAGTGACAACCACTGTGCTCTCCAAATGTCCTCGTGATGTTGAGCTTTTTCATAAATACATAGCTCCTGGCCAGAAGGTAATAAATGTGACAAGAAAGAGCTGCAATCCTGTTATGCATTTTGGGGGCTCTTGGCTATAGGGAGACGTAAGGTTTTGGTGGGGTTTTTTTGTCTTTGTTGTCCCATGTTAAACTGTGAAGAGCTAAAAGTTGGCCTGAGCTTAAGTGACTGTTCAGGCCAACAGAGAGAGGACGCATAACTTTCAGTAGCTGGTAGCAAGGGTGGTAGAAATGTAGTTGTCATATCATCTGGCAGCCTCTGAATCGTTGGCTCTGATAATCGGGTACCCTTTTAGCACTAAATGGCTGGGGGTGGATTTTGACCTGTATCTAGATCACAGTGCAGACCTACAAATCAAAACTGTGAGGGGGGTAGCTTTTCTGAGTTTCCTCTGGGCCCCTGAACCCTTAAGAGTAGCTTTACATTTTTATTTTTTCTTATTTTGACCAAGGACAGGTTGGAACAAATGCTGAAGAACAAATTTGTGACGTAAGTACTTATATTTCAAAATGATCTGGAAAGGGCTTTTGGGGTAAGAGCTCCTATTTTGCGTATGTTCTTTTTCTTCCCCAGCTCAGTTTTTTCTGGGTTAGCATAATGTCTCCAAAAGAGCATGAATTGTCGTTCCCTTTGTACTGTTTGCCAGTTGCCTTTTCTCCTCTGCATGAGACTGGCACCTGAATCTGCTGCCCTTTGCCTTTTGCTTCCCTGGACAAGATCCTCGTTCTATAAGGGTATCCTCCTTCCAGCATGTGCCTGCACAGTGGTTTGCTCACTGTCTTGCTTGGATTTGACTTTGGTGCTCTGCCTTCACACTTTCACTCTGATGGCTCCCTTTTTATGAAGCTATGTTTTGATATTTGAAAATCCCAATTGGTTTTCTATTCCTGATTGCTTGCACAACTCCTTTTCCCAGTTCTCTGTGTATTAAAGAACTGAAGGGTTTTGGTTTCCCTCCTTGGCCCTCAGGAATACCTCCTCTTCCCTACTCTTGCCCATCTCCTCAAATAGTGGTGCTCTCCATTCATTCCACAGAACATTGCAGGGCTGCTTAGCCCAGCACTGGTTTTCATGTTAAGCAGCTACAGCCACACTTGGACAACAGGATCACGATAGATCCTCCCTGTGCCTCGTGCCTGCATGAGCACTAAGGGAGACCTCCGTGAAGCCACTGTGTCCCCCATTTCAGTCCTCCTCTCTTTGGACCTAACTGATATTCCTGAGAGGACAGAGTTGCACTCAGCTTCTGCCGTGGTCTGAGGAAAAAGAGTACGAGTCAGCACATCTCTTTGTCCCTCCATCTCTCTCTTCATCAGCAGCTGGCAGATCTGGGGCATTCCTGGCTTACACACATCAGTTACATGCATTGGACCTGTGCCAGCCATATACTTCATTTGGACCGTGGCCTTGCATAACCCAAACACATGGATCAATATGTTCCTTCTTGAGGTATTTCCTCCAGAAGCTTTCCCTGTATTAGTGAAACCTGGTAGCTGGGTATAAAATGTTTGTTGTCTTTAGGGAATTTGCTTTATACTTGGTTTTAGCCAGTGATACAGGGAGACGAAATTATTGTGATCAGGTTATTCTTCTCTCTGTCCTCAACATTTGCTTGTCAGCAAACACATCTTTCATTGAGCCTTGATTTCCAGTTACCAAACCTGCAGCATCTTTCACTGCACTACTTCTGTTCGCTCTGCCATGATGCTGTTCTTTTGTACTAGTGGAAGTCAGTGGAGAATCTGCTCTCATATCTGTCATAGTAGTAGAGAAACATTGCTGCAAATAAATCTCATGATTTTTGCAAAGTAAAATGAAAATATTTGAGCTACAAGCCCTTGGAATTCTGTGTTGGTTTTTTTGCCTAACACCATCCTGAACAGTAGAGTTTTGCCAATGAAGGCACATTGTTTTCTTTAAAAAAATCCACAAATTTCCATGAAGCAATTATCTGCAAAGCTCACTTTGGACTGAAATGCAACGCTGCAATAATGCAAAAGTGTCTTGAGAGCTTAGCACTTGCTGCCCTGCATGTAGCCAAAATGCAGGAAAACATAGGGCTGTTGCCATATAAAATGGCTTTTGGTTTCTGTCCAAAGAAACATTGCTGGGAAGTCTGACATCACAGCACAAGTTGGCACAGTGGTGGGGAAATGCCTCCTTAATTTTCCAGTGCAGCACTTAGCCAGAAAACTTTATTGTTATTCCTTTCATAGTTATCTTAAAGACTTTTTTTTTTTCTCCCTCTTGCAGAATTTCCTACAGTGAAGCAGTGGAAATTTTGAAGCAAACTTCTCAAACTTTCACTTTCAAGCCAGAGGTAGGTAGTTGCATGGTGGCTAGTTCCTGTGCCTGTTCATGTGCACAGCCAGCGTGAACTTTGTAGATCTCCTTTCTCTCTTTCTGATACCACGAGAGTTGTTACTTCACACAAATTTTCTGCCTGCTGGGGCATTTGCTGAGTTGTTACCCAAGTATAACTACTGGCGTTGAAATGGGAGCAATATCAGGAATGAGATCTGTAGCAGAAAAACATGTAACATTTACAGGGATGAAGTGATGAGTTCGCCGTTGAGGGACCACGGCTTTAGCAAAGATGCTTCTCTTTCCTGTATGGGAGCAGCACCGAGTGCGTTGTGGATTCAGTAGCAGTCATCTAAGGAGAGTTGCTGCAGTAGTCCTCAAATTAAGGAATAATATTAGGATAGCACCAGAAGTTTGATGAGGACTAATAAGCCAAAACTGTGTCAAAATACCATGTAATCTAGAGGTAGGTGAAAGGAATCCCTTATCTTTCCATAGCATAGATGTTGACGGGGAAAAAGAATAATATGCTTGTCTTTCTAAATCTTTTAGATTATGGTTTTCTAAAAATCATGTTTTGCCCAATTTGAATGTCCCTACACACACTAGTAGGAAGAGCATTTGTGATGGTGCTCTTCTCATGTATACTGATTAATCTGTATCTTGTTCTGATGCTTTGAGGAAAATAACCCTCTGGCCAAAGCCACCTTTGTAGCTTGTTGGGTAACTGTCTTGTCTCTGTGTACAAGTGGGTGTAAAGCCTGAAGTCCTGTATCTGTACTACCTTGGTCTCAGACAGCAAACTCGGGATATTTTCAGATGAGGAGATTCTGCAGAGTATCTGTTTCCCTCTTCCCTTTCCCCTTCCCCAGTTGTCTTTGCACATTCTGGAATGGACTGGAGGTCTCTAGCCAAAAGCCACAGAATTTATACCACTGGAAGAAAAGAGTGAAGGGCATTGCAAATGTCCAGGGTTTCTGATAACAAAGAATTGGTTAATAGGATGCTAGGGTTTCTTAAGTGAGAATTAATGTAGCGTGTAACAGGACACAGCAGGGAAGAGCGCGGTCAGCCTAGCAAAGCTGTTTTCTGTATAGCAAAGGTAATACTGAAATAAGGCTGGTTTGCTGGGTCGAGTGAGCGGACTTTGGGTAGGTGCCTGTTTCCCTTAAGCTACGAGGAGTGTGAGTTTGGGGGTTTTTTTGTTTGTTTATTTGGCTTTATTTCTGAACTGATACCAGATGCTTGGGCTTGGTGCAGGCACAATCTGGCCCTGTTCTGTGAAAGTTAAACCCTATTATTTTCATTGCTTTGCTCTGCCTTAAAACTCTTGAAAGCCTGCTTAGCAGATTTTCCCAGTGCCCTGTGTGAGACATTGCTGTGCTCAGTTTCGTGTTACTTGAAGCTGCACATCTCTCCTGCACAGGGATTTTGCTAGGTCTCTTGCCACAGGCAAGATGTACCAAAGCAGGATCCCAGGATTCCCTTTTGCTGTCTTTGCAGTGGGGCTGTAACCTCCAAATGGAACATGAAAAGTACCTGGTGAAGCACTGTGGTGAGGTTCCCGTGTTTGTGATTAACTACCCATATGACCTCAAACCTTTCTATATGCGGGACAATGAAGATGGACCTCAACACACAGTGAGTCTATGGGTCACATTTCCATTGCTTTTTTGGCTAGACGTCTCTTAGTGTACTGATAGATGAGGATAATCTTCTGCTGGGCCTCCACTCATGTAGTCCAAGATAAGATGTGACCATCAGGTGATCCTGTCCAGTCTTTCTGCTGTTGCAGAAGGAATCCCCAAAGCAGGAACAACAGGAGGAGAAAAATGCAGGCGTTGATAGTTTTAAGTCTTTGCTTAAGTCTTTTAAGACAAGTTTGCCATAGTTTTTTTTTTTATTTTCCTGGTAAACTTCTGTACTACTAGGTGAAATGCCCCAAATTGCATGGCTCCAAGCACTCCATGATTCTCTCATCATCCAAACGTAGCATCCATGTAATCCTCAAATAGCAGATCGGCACAAGTAGTAAGCTCTTTTTCCGTAAATCTCATGATTTGTAGGTGTGATATCCCAATTGAACTGAGACAACCTGCTTCTACTAAAAAGAGCCAGTGCCCTACTGTGTACCACTGTCACTTCATTGGCTTTAATTCTAGCAGCAGTTTGGCTGTGGGATAAGGAAAGTAACCCTAGAAAACAAAACAGAGAAGACAGCCAGCCCAAACCTAACAGCATAAATAGTAACGCTGGGATTCTAACACTTGAGTCCAGCACGAGTGCCATTGATCCTTTGATATTACCACTAAAGCGGGCTCAAGGAATGGGAGCAGGAAGGGGGCAAACAACAGCATCAGAGCAGCTTAAACTCAAAGGGAATCAGGGCTTCAGGAAACTCGCCCATGTGTCTTTGCTTCCTTGTGAGCTGCTCTTGGATTCTTTGTACCCTGTACAGGCTTGCCTACATGCACAGGTTGTCACCAGAGTAACCTGGTGGGATTCAGTTCACACCACCTGCTGTAGATGTCCTCAGTCTTGGAACATCACTGCATGGGTTCAGGTTTTCTGTAGATGTTCTGGTGGTTACCATTGTAAAGTTCCCTTTAAAGCCTCTTCGTGTCAACAAGAGACTTTGCAAGCATGTGCAAATACTTACCTAAGTGTCCTGGACTGTGGAAGAATTACAGTAGCTTTTTACAAACAGACATCATTGTCAGCTGTACTTCTGCCATACGCTGCGTAGCTATATGGCATGACTTGAATTAGAGTCTTTTCTTTCTTTTAAGGTTGCAGCTGTTGATCTCCTCGTACCAGGAATAGGGGAGCTGTGTGGAGGCAGCTTGAGAGAGGAGCGACTGCCCTTCCTCGAATCACGCTTACAGAGGTATGGAAGGCCCACGTGTGCCAGGAGACTGGCCTGACCAAGAGAGTGTTTGAGCAGCCCTCAGTGGTTGGCAAAACAGAGGAATGGAAGGGCAGCTAATGGTATTTAAAATCATCCTATTTTTGTCTTTGAGATTGCGAACTGGCGAAGAAGTTCTTGTGCTTTTGTTGTAGGGTATGCAAACTGCCTCTCTGTTTTAGTTCATCAGAGAAGGAAAGGAGAGTTTATTTTATGCTGGGAGGCCAGGGCAGCAGAATGCCTCAACTCTGTTGGCACTGTCTGGAACAGGGCCTGATGTGAGACACTTCATCCTTGAGCCTTTTCTTCACAGCTTTTGGGGCTGAGAGTGAATTGCAAAGGTGAAAGTGGTCTCGTAGACAGAGCATAGATATATTTGTCATCACATTGTGTAACTGAGGAACTGCAGTTTTGGTCAAAAGCTTTGCTAGCTGTGATACAGCTGGCCTCCATGGCATAGTTTCAGAGAATATGGTTCTTAGCTACCAGTTCAGTGGGAAGCTTCACTGGAAGCACCCAGGACCTGTACTGTATCATGCGGACTCTTTCCCTGCTGCTTTATTCTGGATCATGGGACTTTGCCTAATTTTAGGCTAAATTCAGTGTCAAAATACCAAAGCTGCTGTTTAGTTAACAATAATTGACATTATAGATGGGGTAATTTTCCATAGACAATTACTCCCTGGATCCTGTCTGTTTAAAGGAACCTTTCAGGGAATTGTAGAATCACAGAATGGTTTGGGTTGGAAGGGACCTTAAAGATCATCTAATTCCAACCCCCCTGCCGTGGGCAGGGACACTTTCCACTAGACCAGGTTGCTCATATCCCCATCCAGCCTGGCCTTGAACACCGCCATTTGGGCCAGTAGTACTCTTGTGCAAAGCAGTTTTGGAGGAGGATTAGTCCTGGAGTAGCACCATTTGCACATTGGGAATAAATGTGTTGCTTAAATCATCACATGCTCACAGAGATACATCTCGTCAGTGGAGAAAAGCAAAATCCATTTCAGCATAATGAATCCAAAAGGCACAGGGCAATTCAAATCATCAGAACATTGGTTCTCAGTTTGTGGTGTAGGATGATATTATTCCCTGTGCTTCCTGCTGCTCTCCCTGCAAACTCCCCCGAAGCAGCCGTGCTTCAGCTGAAGCTAAGTACGATGTTGCCTGCTGCACTTTTTCACTTGAAATAGATCTAGAGTCCACAGCCTTCAAGGTGTGGGGCTGGAGGAGGGGTCTGTGTGGAGGTTGAAGCCAGACTTTCTTGTTTGTCAGGAAAGTCATAGAAGTATTTCAAGCTAAAAATGGGGTGTGTCTTCAGTGACCTTAAAATACAGCTGTGCATTGGAGATGACCTGGAAAAATAACACCTCTTTTCACATGTTTTTCTCAATTTTGAGTACTCATTTTCTGCTCTGCTGAGCCCAAATACTTTCCTAAGGTTTTTAAATTCTGCTTCCTGCAGACACAGTGTAACTGAGAGATAAAGAATGGGATTCTTGTCTCCTTATACATACTTGATACAATAGCTCTCTTTTAAAAAAAGTCCCAGGCAGAGACAGATGCAGTGCACTGAAGAAGAGAGAAGTGGTCTCTCTTTGCTTACAGAGTTTTCTGTTTGTGTTCAGAGAAATGGAAAAAAAAAACCCAACAACTTTGCTCTGGTTCTACCAGGGCAGGAAAAGGAGAGAGGATGCACTGGTGGCAATTAGAAAAAGACATATTTTATTTAGTAGTTTTACAGAAGTTGACACACATTAACAAAGCTACAGGAGTTCGGTGGGTTTTCACACTATGGAAGGGGTGCCACGTAGTCACATATGTGAGGCTCATAATGAGGTTGGCTGCATGTCACTGTAAATTTAATATTCAGGCTTGTACTCTCCAGGCGTTCACAAGCAGAGTTTACTGATGTGCTTAAAGTTAAGAATATACACAAGTCTTCATATGAAGCTGGGATCAACCCTGTATGCTGGCAAAACAAACTTTGCATTCTAAGCAGCATGTAGGGAATCTGTTCAAGATCGTCTACCATTTACCAGAACTGACAGCCACTGATCATGCCTTCCCTTAATTTCCTGCATTTCATTTTTGGACTGAGTTTGGTCATCGGACCTTCCCTTTTCTTGTAGCATCCTCTTCCAGGAAAGTGCTGCTTGTGTGGATTTCCCCTGTTCCTTTACTCACAAGGGGTTTTCTTTTTGTTCCACAGATTAGGACTCACAGATGCCTACCAGTGGTAAGACATTATCTTGGTCTGCAAGCTCAATTTCTTCTTTTGAGACTTTTTAAACAACTCTTTCATTTTTTTGATGCTGTTCTTGAGGGGACATTTCTTGGCCCAGTTGCCCTGCCATAACTGCCAGTCTAAATGGAACAGGCAGTTCATTTAAAGAAAATTTAATCTAATGCTACTTAGTTTGTCTTCCCAATTTGTCCACTCACAGCACAGGTCATTCCTTTTGAGATTGCATGAAGTGGATTAATTTACAACCTATAATGATTTTTGATACTAAATCATTAGGCTGTCTTTGAAATTGAACAGATTCTGACCACCATTGCACGAGATAAACAGGTTACAGAACCACAAGCAATTTGTGACCTTTAACAACTCTATGAATAACTCCCTTTGCAATTGACAGGGCAATTAGGTCGAAAAATCTTCCTTAACAAAGCGGTTGAACCAATTAAAACTGTCCTGCTAAGGAGACAGATCAACCTTTGAATTAACGGTTAAGACTATTAAAACGACAGAAGGATCTTCGTGTTCCTCTTGACAAGTGGTTATTGGTATGTACGTTGTCATAGGTACTGAGAGGGTGATAGTGCAGAGAATTTTAAATATAGAAGAGTATACTCAAATATTTTGCAGCATTTGGATTGATCGTTAGGGAGGCTGCCTTGAAAAAAAAGCAGAGTAAATGTAGGAATCTTCACTCTCCTCTTCCCACAATAGGACATCGCTTAGGAACAGCCCAGTGCATGCCGACCTTTACATCATCCATTTGCAAACATGCTGAATTAGATGGCTTCCTTTATTGTTTGCATTTATGGGCCAGAATACACCATATCACTTCATCTGAGGGAAGGATTGTCCTGAACAAAGATGGTCAGTTGTGTGGTTAGAGGCTGAGGTACAGCCTGAGGAAGTCTGGTGTTCAGTGGCAGAGCCTTCCAGCAACGCTAAGATAGTGCAGCCCTGCCTCGTTCTTCCCTCAAGAGAGAAGATGAGGACATTGCCCAGCAGCCTTTTCCACCTTCATGCAATATGTAGCAATCACATTCTGGAAACTTTCTTCCTGTGATCATGTTTTGGAGACTCTCTCCTCCTCTGTTCCCTACACTCCATCACAGATGATGTAATTTCCCAGAGAAGATTACAACTGTTGTTACCTCCTGCCATACCAAGGTCTGGTGTCCTAGGAAGGTGCAGGATAGGAGCAATTTCAGATGCTTCTGGACTGCAGTCTGCAATCTGTCAGAAAACAGGGAGGTGGTTTGCCAGCATCCATCTTTTCAGTGGAGGTAGCAGGAGAGGCTGATATTAATCTCCTCCAATTTAGTGATTGAATTTAGTCTCCAAAGCTGGCTCACAAACTCCTTGAAGAATAGTTGAGTCATTCCTTCCTTTTTAAGTATAATATTTGCTGACTTTAGAATGGCCAGCTATATGATATGTGTTCCCTTTTGAAATCCCTTAGATATTGCTGTATCTGTTTCTACCCGCTTTCTTCTCCCACTAAGCATGAGGATATTGTGGGGGCTGACTCCTCCTAGGGCAGGTTCAGGAGTCCCTTGTTTGTGGGAGAATCATTGGGCAAAGAGAGGTCTGATGATCGGAAATACTGCTATGCTTCTGCCCATTCCTACCTTTCAGAAGGCTTTTCAAAAAAAGGAGAGAAAGGGACATGGTCAAACTCCTCTGAATCTTCTTTAATTAACTACATCTTTCCTGTTGTGCGGCTTGCTTTCCATAGAAAATACGAGCTGGAGAAGTATTTGGCTTGGTTTTGCAGTTATTTTATCTTATTTTCACACTTCTTCCTTTGAACTGTGGATAGAAAAGAGCTCAGTGCTGTAGATGATGATCTTGGCTAGACTGAGAGAGTTCCATGGAAGTGAGGTAGGAAAGTCGGGTGATCAGCGTTTACTCTGGGAAGTCACTTGCTTTCTCTCTGACGGGGGAGTATTAAGTATATTGCCTTGTAAACAGGGGACCTGATCCTGTTTGCAGCCTCCATGTGCCAGCTTAGCACAAGCAATAACAAAGCAGGTACTTTGTCGTGAACAGCAGTGTCCCCACTACCATCAGCTGGAGCAGCTGGAGCAGCATTTCAGTCTTTCTGCATGTAAGGCACCCGCTTCCTCACTCTGATTATCATCGTGCGCATCAGTGGGGAAGGTGGCCTCATACCGAACCCCTCACAGTCTAGGTACCTTTCTGGTCTTCTGGTGTAACGCTGGTGAAAGTATATGGTGGCAGAGCAGGTGTTATCTGCTCTCTTGGAATGGGTATTACTGTGCCGTCTTGGCCTTGCTCCTGCTCTAAATGGAGAAGCTTGAGCTGTGTTGGGTTCTTTGATTTCTAGTTTTCTTTGAAGCTTGAATGCCGGAGTGTTCTGCTGGGTCCTTGTGCGACAAGGTAGAAAAGAGGAGTTGAACTTAAGGAACAGCAGGACTGGTGACAGCGCTGACATCATCGTTTCACCTCCTGAAGAGCCCAGTGGTAGCCCATTGCTGTCCTTGGCAGTCTCCTGGTCCTATCACTTCTTCTTTTGGGGAGAAACCGGAGCACTGTGCTGGGCCACGTGGAGGCAGGCAGAAAGTGCTGAAGCCAGCCAAAACATGCCCAGTTGTGTCAGTGGGAGTATTTTAGATTGACCTCTTGAATTCTTTTTTTGTGGATTCCCAAAAAATAGTAGCAGAGCAGAAGCTGCCTGAAACCAAAGACAGGGTTTTGCCCAGCATCAGAACCTGGGTGATGCTTTGCATATTTCCTGAAGCACTCAACAAAATGGTCTTTCAAATATCATTTCACTAGTAGTTTTTCATTACCCTCATTTTTTTTTCCAGTAGAATATTAAATTTCATGGACTGCAATATCTTTGTTCTTTCAGTTTTCAAACTGGCTGCGGAGGCTTCAGTATAACAAGGGGTTACATAAAAGATCAAGGTTATGTTTGTTTTGAAAGGAGACTGAAAAGAATACATTCTGCTTATGAATGGTTACTAAGAGAGCACTGATCTTCATAGTGCCTTGCCGTGCAACACAGGAGCTCGTGATGGTGATAAAAGGATAGAGATTTTTAAAAGGATGAAAGGAAATGCTCTTCTAACTTGGCACGTAATGAGCTTCTGGAATTCGTTGCCAGAGGACATTGTTGCAGCACATACTTTAGTAAGATTCAAGTCTCTGAAGAACTACCAGTCCTCCAGGCCCAGAACATGAACTCTGGGGCTAGCTGGGGTCGCAGAAACTTTTTTCCCCTGTGGAATAATGTTGCACAGTTCCCCAGTTGCCAATGGAGGGCTCAGCTCTCCTGTTAAGTATGAGCTACTAGGAGAAATAGCTAGACTAGTTCATGACTGTTTTTGAGGTGAGAAACGTCCAATGTATGGAGACTATTGAATGAGGGAAAACCTCAGGGAGCATTTTCTAGCCTAAAGGGAATTTTCTCTTCGTCTGCAGGCAGTTACTTTTTCTTTCATCTGGGAAGAATGGAAAATTTCTCAATTCCTTTGCTGTTTCTAAGCACAGTCATCAGAAAGGATTCACAGTCTTGATCCTCAGCACGTTTAATTCAATGGACTTTTTCCATTAACTTTAATGAGTTTTGTTTCGCTCCTTTCGCCAAAATGGCTTCTCAAAGTGCTTTGAGATCTACAGATGAAAGACCTGGATAAGCAAGGGTAGAATTTATTATTATTGTTCATCTGGAAGAAGCAGAGTTATTTCATCTCTTCACAATGACTTTATAAACTCTGTTGCCAGCAAAAGGGGACAAGAGATGCTAGTCTTAGTCTCAGCTGGCTTTGCATAGGCTGAGGTATGCTTATAGACATCACCAGAAATGTTTGTGCTGTTATTTGTATTACTAGTTGCAGCTAGACTTGTCACCAGCTAGTTCTGCTCAGAACTACTGAGCTGGTACAGATTGATCTGCCACAGCCAGCACCCGTATCCCTCATATTTACGAGGTCTGTTCTATTTCACAAGCCACCACCCTCGGCATCAGATCTGCCCATCATCTTCCTTGCAGACCCTTGAAAAGCTGCTAAGTGGAGCTCCCCGGGGGAAGTTTCCAGTGTATGAGCAGAAACCCAAGTTCTTGATGCAGTCCGTATGAAGTGGGTAGAGATGCAGGCCACCATGCTGTTGCATAGCCTACATCTTAGTATCCTAAGCATAAATCTTCGTCATGAGGTGTGGGGTGTATACAATGGAGCTTTAGCAAGCCAAGCTAACACCCAGCAGCACAGATAGCAAGCACGTGGGTCCCAGGGCTCAGAAAACATGCGTCCCACTCCTGAGCCTGCTGTTCAACTTGCAGTGCAGACAGAACTGCACTTTGTGTGTCTGTGCTTGGAGGAGGAGGTAAGAAGTTCTATGATTCTACAAAGTTCTGCTTCTGGTTCTCCACTTGGGCAGTGGAGGGGAGGGGGAAAAAACACCGATGAAAAAAACCTGGAGATCGGATTGAGTGTAATAAATGGCTTCCTAAATCATAACTGCTGCTAATGAACTGCAATGAAAAATAATTATTTCATGGTATAAAAGGCATGCTGTCAAACTGAGTCCACCAGGGTGATCTCTTGCAGTTGTAGAATTTGCTGGAGAGTATTTTTATTTTGCAAGTAGATGTGGTCAGTGGCATTACTTTGGCTCCATTCTGTTAAAATGTAGTCTTCAAGCCAAAAAAATTCTGAAGTCCAAGCAAGCACACTTAAATATATATAATGTATATTTTATGTATTTTTATATATATGTATATATATACATGCAAATATTAACAGTAGTTAAAATTTGGGAAGCCATTTATTACAATCAATCCAATCTTCATTTTTTTTCTGGTGTTTTTTCCCTTCTACTCCACTGCCCAAGTAGTAAAACATATATATGTATTTATTTTTAAGTGTACTTGATTTGTTTTTAGACTGGGATGATAAAATCTTCATACTTACACCAAGATTAGAATCATGTAATACATCTGGAGTCACTCAACCCCTTACTAGTGCATTCATGTAAAGAAGAATAACTTTGTGGCCTCAGCAAGCTCAGAAGTGGCCCCGTAAATCAATAGAACCATTGAGATGTTTTTCATTCCTATTAAAATAAAACTGTTGGTGAGAATTTATAGCTGCAAATATAGTTCCTGTGTATCACAACAGCTACAGTCCAGCTCAGAAATGAGGAACTCTAAAGGAGAACCATCATAATCTTGTTGACACCCATATATTTGGAATGTCTGCTTCCAAATGTTTTCTGAGGTATCTGTGCACAACAAGTGCTTTTCTCCAAAATGAGATGTCGTGTTCCAGAATGCATTTTTCGAGAAGATATGGCCAAGATTTTTTGCTGACTTACTGTGGAACTAAATTAATCAGTGTATAAGAGCGTTTGGGGAAAAAGTAACAAAAAGCCATCATAATTACCTTAAAAGAAAAAAAAAATAGTCTAAAGGAATATTCAGCAGACAGAAAGACCTATTTAAGCTTCTGAAGAAAGTACTGGAAATGAAATGACTTAGACTATTGAAAAGAATACAGAAAATGAAATAACATATTGTGGGGCAGATTTCAGCACCATCATGGCAAGGGCTAAACAAACCCAAGCAGGCAACTCCATCTCCGACAGTGGAAATGTTTTGTGATTGTGAAGGAACCTGGGTTTGTGCCTCTGCTAGGAATACGTTAGATACTAAAACTTACAAAAATGTTTTCGATGTGAGCATTGGTATGATGTTCAAGCTGCTCTTCGTACCCAGATGAGTTCTTGCTCCTAAACAAAAGGCTCTAGTGTACTGGCAAGGCGTAAGTGTACTGGTTTAAACGTCTTTGCATTTGGGGTTTCTGCTAACACAATTCTGCCTGGCCGGGAGCTGCACGTCTTCACAGCCCTGACCAACACCGGCTGTGTTGGCATAATCCACAGTGGTTAGGGTCAAAGGGAAGTAATTAAGGTGGAAAAGCAAAAACCCTAGATAAAAAACTCTCTCGAATTACGTCAGCATAACCATGCTGCAAATGTAACTGTCTGTTTAAATTACAGGTATCTAGACCTCCGAAAATTCGGCTCAGTTCCTCATGGAGGCTTCGGAATGGGGTTTGAACGCTACCTGCAGTACATCTTGGGAGTTGGCAATATCAAAGATGTTATTCCTTTCCCCAGGTTTCCGCACTCCTGTCTCCTGTAGCGCAGCGGTTGACTTGGGTGGAGAAAACTGCTGGTGTGACTATATGTATATAACATACTAGAATATGACTATGTATTTTAGTGGGAAATCAAGATAATTTTTATATCAGTGAAACTCGTGACTGGCTTATTGAAGTAATATATGTCCTGGTGAGACTACGGAAGCACGCTAGCGGTTAACTTGATAACAGTTCCTGTCTTCAGTGCGCTTCAGGAACATTAATAAATCCCACTTAACTAAAGGGTTAAGATTCTTGTGAGACTAGCCCAAGCAATGGAAGTACTGTCTAAGTGTGGTTGGAAGGCGGTGGGGGTTTTATGTGAAATACTAATAAGGAGGTGTGACCTAAAATGGACTGGGAGACGGTGAGGCTTCAATAGGCTTTAATTAAATGCGTGAAGAGTGCTTTGAAGATTGAGTGTTACAAAATTGCAAAGATTGTCATGGGCTGTGATTCACTTGCTCTTACAAAATGGCTACTGTAAAGCGTGGTTCTCCCCCCCCCCCCCCTTTTTCTTAAATGCAAATATTGTTTACCTTGGAAAAGTCAGCCAAACCTAGCAAGGAATAATGCCATATTGGAACTGCTGGAGTGAATTAGGTGAATGATGTTTGATTTTGTGAATCGTCAATAAAGATGTACACTGGGTTGTTTTGTAACTCTGTATATGGTTTCTTCTTCTCACAAAACTGTAGCACTCAGCATCATTGTGTTACCTTCAGTGTCTTGGGTAGATGTTTCTTTTTCTGTGTACCCGAATTAGTTGCACTGCCTTTGCAGGAAATAACCTGTTTTCTGTCTCCAGGAGAGCACGTGTTCACAGCAGAAAGAAGTGTTCAGTTAGATGAGAGTTCATTCATCTTTCCAGAGCTGGTTTGCAGTTTATTGGTGGGTTTTTGCTTTTGCTTTGCCTTGTTGTTGTTGTTATTGAGAAAATTTCTCACTTGCTCATCAGACCAAGCAGTTTTCTCTGTATTTTGAAACAACCAATATAAGCTCCCAAGCATTGCCTATGTGTTAAGCAATTGCTTATCACTATAGGATCTGAACTCCTCTCAGTCTTTAATGGGTTTATGCTCTGAGCTTCCCTGCCAGGTAAAGAAATAATTCATTTCTGTTTTGAAGACAGGATTATGGGAAGATGAAGTGACTTGCCTAGGGCAATTAGAAACCAGTGGTTTATTTGGGACTTGAACTGAGGGTTTCCAGCATCTTTCCTCCCTTCCAAATTATCACAATCCAGCAAATGGTCATTTGCATAGTGCTTACTACTGTGGAGCCCAAGACAGCAGCAGTATGAACAACATATATATATAAAGAGAAAAAGCAAGGTAACAGCTTTATTCCTAATGAACCCCGTGTAAATTGGCACCTACAACGTGAAGTAACTGCAGAACAGCCCTGAAGACTTCTTTTCCAAGTAGATGAAAGAGACTGAAAAATAGTAATCGACTAGCATTGCACTGGTAGTTTTGCAGTCGCAGTTCTCTCTGGTAGGGCTGTATAAGAGTGCACCTGCAGTGTCTAAAAATACATATTTATGTCATGTGGCACCTGCCTTGTTTCAGTTTGGGCCACGGCTAGGGCTTTTATGTCTTACGATCACGCAATCAGCATCACCACGAGGTCATTACTTTGGGGTGTTTGTTGCATGCATTGAGACATCCCCTGCATATCAAGATTAATTTTTTTTATCTCCTTTGTCTGCTTGAGCAGGCAGGTGTTAACTGTGCATTTGCTGGTTTGCATTTCCCAGTACAGCCTTGAGTTGGTAAGTCTGGTTCCACAAAATGGTTCAAGCACCTGCCTTCCCTTTGAAACCACTGAGAACTTCCTACATTGGACACCTGAGTATGTTCCTGCATTTGGACAGTGTCTACTTTTGTTGCATTGTCTTGTGTCATTGCTGGCCTTAACGTTATGCAATTACTTCTCTCAGCAGAAAGATGTGGAAAAAGTACAGCTGCCAAACAGCCCTATCCATACCATCTTCCTAAATAACTTGTGATGAGCAGGTGTCCTTGTTGAGATCCTTAGTCACTGGTTCTGTCACAGTTGCTGTAAATGAGAGTGCCTGGACTGAAAGCCCATCTGCTGAAAACAGAGTGGGTGGCTGGCAGAGCCGTCTCCTGTCCACTCTGCCCTCACCCCTGCGCAGCTCGGGGCTGGCTCTGTTGGTTTTGGCATCAGCGGGCCCTTGTCAGCAGGAGGTTGTTGATGGTGCTGTGAGATGCCAGGTCTGATGGGCAGGGTGGGGCTAAACAGCAACAGGTGGAAAACAAGGTGGAGAGAAGAAGACAATGGAAAGTGCCAGAAAGTCATAGGATGATGTGGCTTGAGTCAGAAGTTACAGGAAAGGGTAGCAGGAGTGTTTCAAAGAGGCTTGCAGAGTGGCTGTCAGGGCCTTACATGAGGTGACAGCTTGTGAAAACCAAGGGCTGGTATGGTCCACCCTTCATTCTTTGCCTCGCTAAGGGGTTGTTGCAAGACAGAAGGAAAAGGTTGAACCTTTGATTTGTAGCCAGGCAGGTAGATGAAGGTATATGGTAAGAAAGATGTAGCGAGGATGCAGCATGAATGGTTCTTTGTGCATTTCCGAGTAGGTGTCCAAGAGGAGCAGTGTCCCCAGGCTTCTACGTGTTTTTCTGTTTCATTTGAAGGTACTTGGTGAGTTGGAGATCCGAAGGGCAGGGTTGATCTAAGGGAGCATTGCCCTTGGGTCTAAAAGCTCATCCAAAGCGCTACCCCCAGTAACCTGGCAGGATAAGCAGGAGGAGAGCAGGGTTGTGCCCAACAGAACTAACCAGGTGAACACTCTGGCTCAGAAGGGAGAAGAAAGAGTTGTCCCGTCTTGGAAACAGCCTTCAACGTGTGTTTTTTCCTAGTGGTGGGAGAGAGGAGGCGGTAGAGGCTGAGGCCTGCGTACGTGATGATACTGCTTAGGGTTAATACCAAGACGCGTTCCTGTGAGAATCGTGATTTATGGGTGCCAGCAAGGGTGGGAGCTGCTCTTTGCCTCCAGGCTGGCATTGTTCACCCTGTGCTATGTATATATAATGGGCTGGTATTGCCAAGGAATGCAGCATGTTTTCCCTGGGATTTCCATGTGGAATGTCATGTATTTCCTTTGAATCTCCTCTCCCAGCACGAAACGGAAGTTAATTGGGAGAACAGGGGAGGTTGTTCCTCTTGGCCATCCAGGCAGGGAAACGCACGGAGAATTTCCTAGGCTTAAGCAGTTTTCCTTACTACGTCTTCTCTTACAAGTCTGCACTGACAGTGGCTGAGGCCAGATAAAAGCTTTGACACTTCTTCAAATAAAAAGCTGTTATTCTTTGCGCACAGGAATCATCTCTTAGCCTGAACGTGCAGCGCAGTAGGTGACGCTGGGGCGTTTTCAGTGCGGTAAGCACTCAGCTCTCGAGCCCAGGTGACCAGCAGGGTCTCTGCTAGCATCCTTTTGGTAAGTATTTCTTGAAGTTTCAGTTCCTCGGCAGCCAGTACTGCCTCTTTTCGGGTTTGTCCTCACTTTAAGCTTCAGAGGAAAGAATGAGTGTCATTGATTACTGCAGTGTGGCTTTGCAACATGAGGACAGTGATGGGAGAGCAACACTGCTGGGAATAAAAGAGCAATGCCATAAACTTTGCATAACCAAATGCCAGCCTCTTAGAAGAGCAGAGGAAAACCTTTGTTTTCTCTTCAAGGATACCAGGTAATCCCTTCACATAAGGTTTTTATGTGCAGGATCAAAGTATCCCAAAGTAGTCTTATTTTTAATTAGAAAAATAATACCTGCAGAACTAAGACCATGTCTCGGTCTTCTCGTTTTTAAAATCCACAGGAGAGCAAATGCATGCTCTGAAGCTATTAGTAGAGACTGCTGTTCTCTCCTGTATGATTTATGTTGTGGTACTATGGCAGCGTTTAGATCTTGGACTGTTGTACTAGCTTCTGTACAAGCATAGATGAAAAGATACATGGCTGAGCCAAATCTTTAAAAGTCAGCAAACCAGCGCAGGGATTTTAGCTGAATTACCTGCATTCAGGCCCCCAGACCTGAGGGGAAAGCAGCAAGGTGCCTGGCTCAGCAGTCCTCTCCCCAGTTTATTTGGTAGTAGTTGTAATTTATAAAGCATCTCTTGTTTGAGGGAATGCCAAGACTTTGATGGGAAATGTAACATACCGTTTTGCTTGCTGGACTAATATTGATTGTTTTGGAAATAGCTTATAGATGTGTTTTTCTTCGGGGGGAGAAGGGGACTAACTTGCCAAAAAACACTTCGGTCATTGTTTCCATTAAATGTGTGTATAGAGATAAATGTGGTTTTGCTACTGCTGAAACCAATAACAGCCATTACTACTGTTGGTTTAGCCTCTGCTTACACTTAGGAAGAATCAGGAGATGGATCCAAAGGAGAAATAAGAAAGACTTTGTATAAAGATTGTCAAAGTTCTAATTTCCTCAGATCTAACCAAAGCTGCCGTAGCCACAAAAAATGGTGGTCTCGGGGGTGAATTTATTGTTTTGTCTTACTGTTCGTTCCAGAGCCATGACCTTCAGAAGGATTGTAAAGTTTTATTTTATGATCCTGCTGGTAAAGAGACGTATGTAATTTACTATATGAGTTCTTACAGACTTGGCTAACAACAAGTTTGACCCAGAGTTCAAAGAAATTATGGCTCCCGTTGTTTTATTGCTGCTGTGAAATGTATTATACTCCGTCCTGCAGCTGTGTCTCAGTGTCCGCTGCACAAGGTGTTCGGCAAAGATGCTGTGAAGGGAGAGCTTTCACCTAAAGGGCGAGAGAGGGGCAAGACTGGGTGGGCATTTCGAAGTCCTATCCTAGCTCCATCAGAAACTGTAGGCTTCATTATGGGTGAAATGGGGATGAAATGACTTCAGAAGCCTTGTTGCTCTTATTGCTGATGCTATTTTACTGCGGGAAGTTGAGGCGCGGAGCAATTAAGCTGCTTGCCGAAGGTTATGGAAGATGTGTAGCTGAACCGTGGAACTGACCCAAATCGACCAAATCCTTGCTCAGTGCCTCCCACGAGGCTTCCCTCTGTTTGCCTTTGGGTGCACTGCCGCACCAGAAGCAAGGCAGGATGTTTGCAACTGATCTGGTTTCAAACACATTTTTGGCATTTCTAAGATCCTAGACTATGCTTCAGTGATTTTTATCTATCCCTGTATATCCCAAGGCCTTTCAGAGATAGCAATTGTGTTGTTTATTTTTATTACTCCTACAATTGATTTTTTCTGAATAAGTCGAGGCAGCCAACAGAGTACATTTTTTATTTTCTTTGCAAAGCTCGATCTTGCTTGTTGCTCTTCAGCAATAGCTGCATATCTTGCTGTCATCAGCAGGTTAATGTGCTGATACCTGTATGTGCTGTAAGAGCAGAAATCTAAATTTTCAGAAGCCACCGATGATATGGATTGTTGGCGAAAAATACACAAACTGCACAGTGTGGGCTGGGAGGTGGCCTTGGTAAATCATGCAACTGCATAAGTTTCTATATTGGACTGTTCTATACTATCTGCCGTGAGTTCCAAAAGAGGCTAGATTTCCAGCTACAGGGGAAAATAATTATATTTCATAGACACAATGGTTTAGTAATAGTACCTGTATGGAGTCTTTACCTCCAAAGTTATTTTTGAGCATTAATTCAGTGCTGTCTTTGTGGCCCTTTGAAGGTGCTGTACTCTAAGAGCCCAGTGCTGTGCTTCAGCTGTGTGAAGCAGGCTCGTGAGCCATATTTTTCTGAGACACGGGTCTCCTGTTTTGTGCCTGTGCCTTAGCTTTGCTGCTGCTCTCTTGGCGAATGCATGGCCACAGGCTGCTTGTCCAAGCAGGAGACAGCTGGACACCCGGCCCTAGAGAACTTCAAGGCTTACTGACCTCTCTGTGTCGGTGCTGTCAGGGCTGCTCACACAGCTGTGATGCTGCAGGTGAGTGCAGGAAAGTGAGGGACAGATGAAGGGACTCGCCAGAGGCTATGCAGGGAAGAAAGACTTAGAATCGGTGTTTCCAGGCTCTGCTGCCTGAGTCAAGAACAGGTTTCTCCCATTTCTGCAGGAAGTTATAGAAAACCAGTGCCCAGCCGATAGCGAGTTTGCAGCTCCAGGAGAGCCAGCTGCAAGTGCTTACCTGCTGCAGAGATTCTGGTGTGGCTGTAACTGATGGGGCCTCACTCTGGCAGGTTGGAGTCACACAACAGCATCTCCATGAAGCACTGGAAATGAACTCTGTAGTTGTTTAGTATAAATAAATCACCATGTGCATTCAGGCTTGCCCAGCAGCAGCATAGCTGCCGAGCAGGGGCTCTGCACAGCAGCTGAAGTGCTGGGCAGGGTGTGCTTTAGGTGCTTCTCTGTAAACATGCATGGGTGGTGCTTTTCCATATCACCCCACGCGTCTGAACTTTGCCACCCGCAAAACCCAGATAACCATGCAAATCAAGTCTGAAGGCCCAGTTTATAGAGTGGCTTCAGTCTTTCCAATTCCATTATTATTAATAGCATTAATAAATTAGTAGCATTTATGACGATTTATGAAGTATAAGATTCAAGTATTTAAAAAATTTCATGAGCGTATTTGTTAATGAACTTGATGGATGACTTGCTGGGCAGGATTACATTGCTGTGTCCTTAGAATACGTGCTAAAGCACGGTGGGTTTAGCACCATGTTACTCCGGTCCCCGCTTCTGATCTAGTAGCATGTGTAACACTGCTGGTATGAAAAAAAAAAAAAAAAAAAGGAAGAATGTTTGGGCTAAACCCCCTGAGATAGAACATTATGAAATGTTCATTTCCCAGATCATTAGAAACTCAAAATAGCCATCTGGCCGAAGCCAGAGATACGTACGTCTGCATCTACAGTTTAACAGCAGTCGGCTGTGAGGTGGCTGCTCTGTGGCATTTGGGACTGGAAGCTGGCGAGCATCCTTTGCTGCTGATCTTAGGGAAGTCTCTTCGCACTTCGGTCTTTCTACGGTTGATCTGCAATTCAAAATTGAACTGGCTTTTACGTGTCTGTCTAAAATGCAATCAGCATTTCAACCAGGAATATAATACACTTCCTATGCCTCCAAATGGCATAAAAAGCTTTGAAGCCACAAAAGCGTATCACCTCCGCACGCTGCTCGAGTAATTTTCACTGTTAGAGAAGTGCCATATTTCAGTCTCCATTTGCCAGGCCTCGGCATCTGTCGGGAGCGGATTAGTGTGTCAACTCTCAGCATTTCAGGGGCATTAGAAAAGACCACAGGCTCTTGAATTTGCAAAATTTGACCTAAAGTATGATGGGAACAGGGAACAGGCTTTCATATGCTGCTTCTGTGACTTAATACTGGTGGGAGCTGGGGCCCCTGAAAATCAGGTCTTTATGCTGCTGGCTTTGTGAGGTTTACCAGGTGCCACTCTCTCACCTATAGATTACCTGTAGCAGAGCTGTAAGTCTGCTAATAAACACAGCATTTTGTATGTTCGTGGTTCTCAGCCGGTGATGTATGGGAGAAAATAGGACCTGAGAGACGCCGTTCTCATCAGCCGTTCACTCCGGCTTCCCTACTTGTACAGCATGAATAATACGATTTAGGTCTCAAAGCTCATGTGCATCATAGGTCTCTGCTCCAGTAGTATTAGCTCTAAGCTGTGCATGGTCTACAGTTGTAAACAAACGTAGAAATATGTACTCTTAAATAATTTACACTTTCTAGGAGAGGCCTGAACGTAATATGACAGAAACGACTTCCTTCTTCTAATAGAATTTTTAGTTCATTATATATCGACTGTACAGTGCATGCTCATATCCCGAAGGGGTGTCATTGGAAGGAGGAATAAGGGGAAAGCATCTGTTTTTATTCTGGCTTCTGTTCTGACCAACAAATATAATGGCACATGACCGTTGAGCCGACAGTAATCCAGTTACAAAAGTCTTCAGAGTTACTGCACCAACCAAATTAAACTTGATTACATCCAATTATGCTGAAAACCCAGACAACAGCTCTTAGCTTGGGGTGAAGTAACTTCTTGCTATCGCATGTGGGGAGGCCTTGCGGGGTGTCAGGAGGATAATTGCTCGTTTGCTCTACCACAGAGCACCATCTGCTCTTGAAGTAATGCCTAAGGATGTGAGAGTATACCAGGGTCGGGCAAAGAGGCAGGGGAGCCCGGCAAAGATTTCTCCCTGCTTGTTTTATTATCATTTGTTTTATGGTTGCTTGCCCTGGGCCCAGCTGCAGTCAAAGCCCCATTGTGCCAAGTAGTGTCCGTAGAGGGAATCCTTTCCTTTCCATACAGAGCTTCTGGCCTCCTCAGGAAAAAACTAGGATGAAGTGGCCTTTATGCTTAAATCAGAATAGCATCTCTGTCTGGAGCATTGCCTGGTGCTCTTTCCACGAAGCAATGCTACAATGGTTTTCTGTCTTGAGAAGGTGAGAAAAAAAAAAAAAGGGAAAACTCCCGTTTTCCTTCTCTTCCATGGTGGAAACAGCATAAGCGGGAGAAAAAAGGGAAAACATAGCTGCCAAAAACTTAGCCAGATCCAGGCAGGAGAGTCTGCATGAGGAACTCATCCATCCTACAGGAAGGACCAGCCATAAAGAAGCTCTACCTGGACCCCAAACCTGAGAAATGTATCAGTAGCATTCTGTCCCAGCTCAGCTCCAGGCAAAGTTATTTCTAACTGTCCAGTTTCTGAAGGAAGCAGGACTGGGCTTCAGCTTGGACTGTGGTTCCTGAATAGGAAAATCCGTTTGATTGCCTTCAAGTGCAAGGACTGGAAGTGCCCTGTGGCTGCATCTACAGACACCACCCAGCTCCCTCTCCGTGCTGCCCGGTGGTCTGCATCCATTCTGGATCGGATGTGCCAGGTCTTGCCAGGATCTCCAACAGGGAGGGGGCAAAGTAGGTTTAATCCATTGTTTCCCCATCACCACCACTCACAACTGGACCATCAAGTCCAAGGGAACATGTGCCCCTTGAACACCGCCGACCTGCGAGTCATGTCTTCCCTGCTCTCTTTTTTGAGCCCCTATTAGGGCATCCAAGCTCTGATGCCCATGTCTTTGACAGAATGCTGTAGTGATGATGCTTCAAACTGTCTCATTATCTGATCAAAGCATCCTGTGCCACTATTCCCCCGGCTCATGGAAAGCAGCCAGTGCTGCTGGAGCTGCTGTCTTTCACGCAAAGGAAAGGAGTCTTGTGGTTTGGCTTTGATTGCAGTTGTTCTGGGGAGCTTGCTCTGCTCTTACGGAGGGTGTAAAGCTTGAAAAGGCTCGGGTTCTTGAAAGAGGTGATTATTATTTTTTTTCTGACTTGAAAATTCTTGATGAAATAAAATAAGCTGCTTCCATCTAGCTCTGCTGCAGGAACTGTTGCGTGAAGATAAAGTCAAGTCGTATTGTTGTGGAGCTGGATCTCACGAGACCGAGCATTCGCTCAGAATTGAAAAGCAGGCACGTAGCACCAAGCAGCAGAGCAGATTTTTTAACGTCTTTCCCCCGCGCCCCCCGCCCGTTTTGGTTTATATTAACCTCAGTATAGGGCATTTCCAAGGGATTAGTGGCTGGCTGGGGTAAGCAGCCCAAAGCATTTCAGCCAGCTGGTCCCTAATCCCCAGGAAATGCCCTGAGTCTCCATCCATCTCTACTACTCCACCAGCGACGCGGAGCGAGGAGGGGAATGGCTCTGCCTGCAGCTTTCCCTCGTGCCAGTAGATGGCACAGCCCATTTAAATAACGAGCAGGCAGGAGAAGCAGTGGGTGTTGTGGTTTCTTTCTTCGAAGTTCTGATTTTTCATAGATTTCGGTTTCAGACAGGAACGAGGAAGCGCGCTGAAGGTTGCAGTGAAAAAACCCGGAGGTTTCTGCGGGAGAAAGTGTAACCGTGTCGTGCGCCCCGGCACATTCAACACGCCGCACAAGGGCTTTGTCTTGGAAAAATGTTTCTCTTTCAGCCCTACCCTTTTACGGGGAGTATGATTTCTTACATGGCATCTCTTAACTTCTCCCTTGCCATGCCTGCTAATTCTGCTGTTCCTCCTTCAGCTGCTCCTGCTGGCAGAGACACATTCTCAATGGCTTCATATAATTCCCTCGCTGCATTTTTCCAAGCCGGGGATGTGGTTTTCACAGTTTTCCACCAAGGCTGCTGGCTGTTAGCTCAGACTCCGGAGATGTACGCAGTCAGCTGGGGCCAGCCTAAGTTCAGCCTCCGCCGCCGGTTGGAGGAACAGCTTGAAGTTGGTAAAACTGTTACGAACGCACAAGCGCTGCCAAATCAGAGCCACGTTCATGACATACATCGTCTTTAATTCCTAGAGGCATTGGGGGTAATATTTGCCTTCCTGGCCAAATGCTTTAAGTAGGGCCAGCATTGTAAGGCATTGTAACATTGCATGCATTGGATCATATGTAATCTGGCAGCCCGATGCCAGAATTAACTTGCTGTTCCCACTTTGCATTACAGCCACGGTGGAATTAGGGAGGCACGTTCACGTGGAGCATCTTTGTTTTGAGCGTTTTTCTGTGTAAAGCTTGTATTTCACACTTGAGATGGCAGCATATTTAAGCGTACAGAAAAAATGCAACTCATTTCCCATCCAGAAGTCCCAGGGGTACTTCGTGTTTTGGATACCGTTCAGAAATATCTTTTGATAAACCAAGTCAGTAAATGTAATCCAGAATGGGGGATGAGCGGAGTGAAAGGGTAGGACAGCAAGGGAGCGGTGTAATAAACCAAAGGCTGTCACAGAACACGTAGAATAATTCATTCCAATTCACACGATGATAATTATGGAGCATTTCTTTAAACATCCATTGCCCAAATGAAGTGTTCCAACTCCACGTGGTGGAAGTTGTTAACATAAAAATGCAGACGGGGTTCTCTGCAACTGATTGTCGAACTCATACCACTTTGCATTGGTGTTAGTATGAGCGAATTCCTAACCTGTGAGTCGTTAGTATACACCATGGAGTGGCTTTGCACTTTGCATTAATACCTGCGTATTAATCACGATCATCTGCTCTCCATTGCGTCTTTATAAATCCCCAGTAGGTCACTGGCTTGCCTGAGATTGCTTGGGATTTCTCTTAAGGGCAGGTCACCAGGACTCGGTTTTCCCTGTGAATGTGCAAAGTGCCTCTAATCCAGGAGAGTCTGCGGGCGAGACTCTTGCTGCCATGCAGCGTAAATTGATACAGCTCCAGTGCACTGAATAAGGCAATGCTGGCTGATGCCAGCGCAGAACTGGTCTCTTCGTCCTCCCCTGCTCTTGGCTCCATCGTGCATGCCGCGTTGGCAGAGATGGGCAAGCGGATCTAACCATAGCTGGCATCTGTGCCGAGATTGCCCAGCGCTTTAATAAGATTGAGCCATTCCTTTGGGCAGCAAAAAGGCAGCAAAATCTTCATTTTTAGCCTTTGTGTTTCACTGGTGGAGAAAGAAGAATAAAGCTGTTGAGAAAACACGTTCCTAGCAAGTGACATACTTGTTCTTCAGGGGGTTATTCCCCTCCTTCAGGTATTCACAAATCTGATAAACAACGTATTGCTTAACTGTGCTGTCCCAATCTTCCAAAGAGGTGTCGTGCCTCCCTCCCAGGGGCACTGTGAGTTGTAATTACTGCTCTGAAGTGAGGCAAGATCCCCGTGCAAGCGGCATTATATGGTGGTGTTGTTCGACATACAGTAGAGCAGCCAGCCAGCATGGAGTTGTTATTGCACCAGCTAGGGCAAGAACACGTAAGGAGGGACCGTCCCTGCCTGCGGAGGCTGGACAGGCAGGGAAGCTGAGGCAGGGATGACTGAATGTGCCCAAGCAGGTTTGGGGTAGAGCTGCCATATAGAGGCAGTCTTAGAAATCCATCCCCAGCAAACAACCCCGAGCTGTATTTTCCTAACAAGCGGGCAGCGTGAGCGTGTCGTGGGCAAGGAGGACTCGGCTTTTATGGTCGCTGTGCCCAGGTTTCTGCTTTTAAGGATGCAGCAAGAGGAGGGTTAAAGCACAATCCTACTCATAGGGCTGTTGAGGGTAGTTTTTTGTTGCTGCCTGAGCTGGGGAGAGGATCAGACTTAAATGTACAGCGTTTCTAGATCTGGAAAAAGAGAGTTAATCTCAGCCAGGGTATGATATACTGTAATACAAAACCTGGCTTGTCTGTATGAGACTCCACTGGCAGTCAAATCGTTTTTCAGTGGGCACTGCTCCATTATTTAAAAATCAATAATAAAATATGAAGCTTTTATCGATTCCCCGCAAATATTTTTTTTCTCCCCCCCCCCCCCCCCCCCCCCCCTTCTTTCCTCCAGGAGGGTTTTTGCTGTCGCTGGTTTCCCTGTTTCTTGCTCAAGCTCTTTGTTTTCCTATGGCACCTTCATCTCCTGCCCGAGCCCCTGAGCAGCCTGTCCTTTCGGGGGTGACAATGCCTTTTTCCGTCAAGACAGGGGAAGGGTCCTTGGGGGGGGTTGGGGTGATCAAAATCGGACAGTGGAGGCGTTGGGGGGGTTGCACTTTTTTAGGAAGGCAGCGCTGCAGGAGATCACCTGCTGCGGTACGGATAAAGTTTCTGTATAGGTACTGTGCGAGTGCGGCGCGGGGGAGGCAGGGGAGGCAACCCCTCCCGGCCGGCGGGGGGGTCTGGGGGGCCGGGCAGCCCCCCCTCCCCACGGGGTTTGTATCTTTAAAGCAGGCTGGCGGGGCGCCGGGCCGGGCGGGAGGCGTGGTGAGCCGGGGACCCAGCCAGTTTCCTGCTTCCCCGCTCGCAGCCGAGCGGCGGCGGCGGCGGGGGGAGGTGCTCGTCGCCCCCCCCCCCCCATCTATCCATCCATCCACCCACCCACTCACCCACCCACCCACCGCCCTCCATGGGCCGGCGCTGCCGGCGCTGAGCGCCGGGAGGCAGCGCCCGGCGGCGCGCCCGGCTGCCGCGATGAGCGGCGGGGAGGTGGTGTGCTCGGGCTGGCTCCGAAAGTCACCGCCGGAGAAGAAGTTACGGAGATACGTAAGTCTCAGCCCACCCTCATCTTCATCGCTACTCGGTGTCGTGCCCCCCACCCCACCCCCAACCCCCGGGTCCTTGCCCCCGGTGGCCGCCGCCCGCCCGGGTGCACCTGCCGCCGCGGAGGCTCGGCGGAGCGCGGGGTGTCCCTTGCCGGGGGGGGGGGGGGGGTGGTCGTGGCTCCCCGCTGCTGGGGGAGGCGTGGGGGGCAGCATCTCCGATACCCCCACCTTTGCCCCAGGGCAGCGGGGTGACGGCCCCGGGTGGCCGCGCGTGGGCGCCCCGCCGTGGCTGGGGCCCGGGACCCGCTGCTGTCACCCCCCCTTGGCTCTAGTCCTGTGCTGTAGGGGAGCTTGGCAATACCTTTGTCCCAAAGAGTAAAGGTAACGATACACCTTGGACACCACCCCCCCCCCCAACACCCCCGTAACGGTGGCTCTCCCCCTCCCCATGCACGGTTCCTATTAATCATTTAACGTTCCAACCCTTTGAAGCTCGCACCAGCAGCGCTCCGATGGCCTTTTGTGCCATTAGCGGCTGAGATCAAACACTTCAAAGAAGTTGTAAAAAGAGGGTCCAAATGCCAGCTCTGCCACATTCCCCGCGCATTGAAAGAAATAACTGTTCTTTGCGCCCTCCGCCTGACGGTCTTGCCGGCCGCCACGAGCGATAGCGCTCAGAAAGGTGGCTACGCCGAGCTGCCATCCTATGACTCGGCACATCGCTCCCAGAGTTGAAGCCGGGGTCCTGCTCCCCGACTCCATGACCAGCCTCTGCCAGGCTTTGGCTGGCAGGGACACAGGCTCTAGGAGAGAGCTGGATGCTCTCCCTCCCTGGGGGGCCACCAGCCAGGTCGTCCTTTGGTCCCATTGCTTTTGCCCGCGTGTGTTTTGGGAATGGCAGGCGGAACAAGTGCAGCTGGTGTCCGCCCGGTGCCTGTTATTGATTCATGGAAGCATCGCTGCCTACCCTGGAGAGGGAGGTGGGTGTCTGTAGTCCCGTATCGCAGGTGATAGGGCAGGGCTGGAGGGGTGTCTGGTTTGTGATCTGGTGTTATTAGCTTTGTCCAAAATGAGTGCAACCCCGTAGACATCAGCGGTGCCACATCCCTTTACATTAGACTGCGTGCCCGGTCACTCTTTGCAATCCTTTCCTTTTGTGCCTGATCCCTTTTGATGGAGGATCGGGTTGGTGTGGGGCTGTGGGATGGAGCTGCGAGGGAATCCGGTTCTTTTGCTCCCTGTCCCCCCCCAAATGTACTGAGACAAAGGTAAAACCGGGTGTTTACCTGGGAAATATCAAGCCCCTAATGTATGTAGGCAGGCTTTGTGGGAGATGGACAGAATGACTTTGTGCATGCTGAACTGTGGAGGATGCTTTTAGCTTAATGGAGCAAAGCACCTTCCTCCCGCAGAAATCAACTAATTGCTGATCCTGAGTCACCAGTGGCCTTAACTCATCAAACATCATTAGCTCCCCAGCATCTGCCCCGTGAAAGGGCGCTCACATCGCCTTCTGAATATCCAGCTTGTGCTCTGGCATTCCAGCAAGAGCTGAATAAATCTGCTAAATGCTCTACATGAGGGTGTGACACACCAGCGGTTAGCGCTAATTATCGATGTGCATAAGAGTGCTTTTCATCCAGACACATCCCAAAGTGCTTTGCAAGCCACCTATGCTTTCAAAACATCCTCGTTCCCCCCAGAGGAAACGCGGCGGTGCTGAGATGTGCCCAGCCATCCCACGCAGCCTCCGCGGGGCAGGAAGCGATGCTTGGCAGATGGCACTCGAGGGGATCTCCGCGCCAGAGCGGTCCTGGCACTTGTGGTCAGTGGGACTTCCCTTCCAATCACACAAGTTGTGCTGGCTTCCTGCATCAGTGCCTGAATTTGGAAATGCTGGACTGTGTCTCGCTCGGTGATGCCCCATCTCCTTGCTTTTTAATGAAATATTATTAATGTATTGGTATTCCTATAGCTGCGGCATGCAGTCGGGGTGTTGGTGTGTGATCGAGTTCTCTTCCATAGCAGTTCAAAGCAGCTAGATGTGGTAGAGCCTGAGGCTGATGGCTTTGCTCCCGTAAAACCTCCCTTCATCTACAACAAACCTACAAGGCTGGACTTTGCTTATCATGCACAAAAGGCGAGTTTTCAGCCGCCACGGTGTTACGCCGGCTGTTGTATGAACTCAAAAGGGAAGGCGCTGAGTCGCTGGCTTTGCCGCTTTCCTTATGCCTTCAGTTTATATTCTGCTTTGAGACCTCAAAGGAGGAATCTCAGGCTGCAGGATGCTGCTAATCGGGTTTGAAGTTCCTGCTCTGGCTGTATGGACACATGGTAGATGATAGATTTATTTTTTCTTTGGCGAGTGCATTTCAAATGTACATGGTCTGCACATGGGTGTGTTGCTGATGCTGGCCTTGAAGCGTTGTGCTTTTATAAGCCTGGTTTTGTTTTGGTTTTACTTTTCAAGGAGATCTTTGGCAAGAGAGGAAAGTGCTAGATTTTCTCTCGAGCTTCCATCCAGACTGGTTGGGGAAGGGGACTCTTCTCCACACCTGATCCACGCAGCGTTAATCGGCATTTACAGCTGTACCTGCTTGGTTTCACTTCAGAGGATCGCGTTCATGTGAGATCGTGGAATATTTTATGTAGGACCTCTTTGTACAGTGCTCTGGGAAATATTGGGGGTGGGAGTTTCTCTTCCATTGGGGGACATTCAGATGCCTCAGACAATGACTGCTTCAAGGCATTATACCTCTCTTGTGCCTCGTAGTTTGGGACAGGGAGTCATGTAGATCATAGACGGTTTGGCCATGATCTCTCATGAGTGCTATAGATGCTACCGTAGTATTAAAAGAAGGTAACCAAATCCTTGAAGGTCAATAGTAATGGAGATACCAAAATACCACCTTCCACCTTCACTCTGCTTGGGACGCTAAGCTCCATCATCTGCTTGTTTCATTATGTTTTCAGACAAACACTTTTGTACCTTCAGAGAATCATAGAACAGTTTGGGCTGGAAGGGACATTTACAGGTCATCTAGTCCAACTCCCCTGCCACAGGCAGGGACATCATCAACCAGACCAGGTTGCTCAAGAGCCCCGTCCAGCCTGACCTTGAGTGTTCCCAGGGATGGGGCATCTACCACCTCTCTGGGCAGCCTGTGTCAGTGTCTCACCACCGTCAGCATAAAACATTTTTTCTTTCTATCTAATGTATATCTCCCCTCTTTCAGTTTAAAACCATTACCTCTTGTCCTATTGCCACAGGCCCTATTAAAAGGTCTGTCCCCACCTTCTCCCCTTCTGACTTTCATGCATGGAAAGGTCTCCTTGTATGCAGCCAGAAAGCACAGAGCTGTCCTTTAATTCTCCTCCTGGCTCCTCCTTAGAACATCCATGGGAAAAAAAAAAAAAAAAAAAAGAAAGAAAGAAAATAAAAAACCAACAAAAAAATCCCCAATCCCTAAACAAAACCCTTGGCTTTAGTTGTGTGACCGATGAGCCGAGACCAGTGCATGTTGTGCCGGTCTGCACTGACTCACTGTCTCCTGGTGCTCTCCCGCTTGGACGTGCCTGTCTGTTGTCTCCCGAGTTAGACGTGGGTTGAGAGCGGTGTTTCGTGTGTACCCGCTGCCCGGCATGACGGGGTTCAGGGATGGGGTCTCTGGCAGAAAAGCAATGTCAAAAATAACTGCTGTCGTTGTAGAGCAGCTCTGAGCTTCCTATCGTTAAATCAGTGTGCTTTGCCTGTTCATTTATGTGCAGTGAAGCCGGAGGTTTTTTCTGTCTGGCCGAGATGTGTGTCTGCAATTCTGACTGAAAGAAAAGCGTCTGGTCTTGTACCGGTTTTACAATCCTTTAGTGCTTCCCCCCACACCCACGGGTTTAACTGGGGGGAGAGTTGAGTCTGGTTTTGTGTGTCGGTGGTCGTTTTTACATTGAGCAGAAGCAGTTTCATCAAGGTCATCAGAAGACCTGCTCCCCTTCGATGGGGGCAGCAGAAGAGGTGGGGGGGGGGGGGGGGGGGGGGCGGCGTGTAACGGGCCGATTTACTGATCGCAGCCCAATTCCTAGGGGTAGCTCCCCGGTGAACGGCTTCTTTTGACTTTCATATCCCACCTGAAGATGCATAGCGAGGATGTCCTTGTTAAATGTGGGATGTGGACTGAAGCCGGACCACCGGAGCAGAGATCTTGAACTGCTCAAATGGTGGGAGGTAGCACCTTTGGCACAGCGCTCATCGGGATGAAATTTTACAACAGGGAGAAGAAAGGTCATCCCTTTAATTCTGCAGCAAAATAAAAGCAATCTCCTTTTTTCCCTCCTCCTTGTTCTCTCTTCGGGGTTTTAATGGGTTGCTGTCATGTTCAGCTGTGCCATGCCTGGTTCAGGATGCTCCCCTGTACCAAAAATAGGAAGCGGCTGCAGAGACTCCAGAGAAAAGCACCAAAGAATGAGCAGAAACTTGGAAAACAAGGAAAGGCTGAAGGGAATGAGATTGCTTAGTCTAGGGAGGAGGTGGCTGAAAGGAGAAATAACAGGCCTTGAGTATGTCTGAGGTGGCCACGAAGGGGAAGGGAGTAAACTGTTCTCCGTGGCCAGCGGTGGGAGGCCAAGAAGTGCTGAGCTCGAGCTGCAGCAGGGGAAGCAAGTGTTAGGAAAAAACTTCCTAACCTCTGATTGCCAGAGCGATGGAGTAGTGGAACAGATGGTTTGGGGTGGGCTCGGAGTCTCCATCGGTGGAAGTTTCAAAGAGCAGGCTGGCCCAGCTGCACTTCAGGAGAGCTGATCCTGCTTTGGGGCAGTGGAATAAATGTGATGAATTCTCCAGAAGTCCCTTCCCGTGCTGGTTTAGGTGAATTTGTGGATTTTGAGCCTGAACTTAGGGAGGGCTAGCAAAGAGGCGTTGGGGCACAAATCACATCACCTGCTGATGGGACTCAGGGAAGTCCTCTGACCCAGTGCAAACAAATTCTTTGTAGAAGGTTTTGACAGTGCTGAGCTCCATGACTTAGCATCTTATTCCAGCTGTCAAGCTGCCTTGCTGCACCCTGCTCCTCCCATGTAATCTCCAGGCTTAACTCTGAAAGACCATCAAGCATTTTAGCTGTTGTCATCTGTTGGGTGATTCAGAGGAGGGATGAACACTTGCTCCACCAGAGAAGGTTTTGCAGGTCAGGGGGTGCATTTCACTTGCAAGGGCAGTGCCTGCCAGCCCTCCTGCAACACCACCTCTCTTGTGCAATGCTGCACAAAGGTCACGCTCCATAACTTGCTTCTCTGCTGCATCATTACTGATGAGTCAAAACACACGACCTCTTCCCTGCAACCTGCTCTTGGGGCCGTTTTGTTTGAATGCGGGGCTGTGTTCCTTTGCCCACTGTAACATTTTCTGGCAACAGTCAGATGGTGGTATATTGGCATCATGATGCACTTGATCTAATAACTTGCAGCTATTTGAGGAGTGATTATGGGGATGATGGAGTCAAAACTCTTCTTGGCTGTAGCAGGTGACAAAACAAGGGATAACAACCACAGTAAGAGGTAAACTCCTCCAGTGAGAGGATCGTGGTATAGAGGAACAGCTTCCCATAGAGGCTGCAAGGTCTCAGTCTTTGGAGGTTTTCAAGACTTGAGGTGAGAACATCCCGGCTGACCTGATCTAGGCACACCTCAAATGCAAGGTCGGACTAGAGACCTCCCGAGCTGCCTCCAGCCCAACATTTCCGATACCTCTGTGGCACAGCGCGGTGCGGAGCCGCCAATCTAGGAAGCGATACAGCTGCTTTAGCCCAGCTCCCTGTGCAGGGGAATGGTCTCCGTTTGTTCTCTGCCAACGCAAGCGATCTGGGAGAAGTGCTGTGCTAGTGCAGCAAAGAGCTGCTGAAACTCAAACTGGTTTGGTCAGGGCTAACCAGCGTGTCTTCCCGAGGCATTGCATCGATCAAGGTAGACGTGCCGGTAGAGGTGAGGAATCCGCGTGTGGTGTGGGGAGTGAAGCCGGTGTATTTTCCTGGTGCTTTGGCTTTGCTAAGACAGCTTGTGTGAATCTTCATCTGGCTGTCATGACCTCAGAGCTGGCCGATGGTCCTGGTAAAGTCCACAGTGGATGTAAAAGATTGGTGGTGGCAAAGCACAGCTTGAACTGAAGACAGGCAAACAATACTTAAGGAAAGTGTAAGAGGAAGCCGGCTTCATTTCTCTTTGGAAGAGAGCAGAAATGATACTGAAACCCTTTGGTGTTGCAGTTTTTTTCTCATTTTCTTTTAGTGAGTGTCAGACGCAAGAGGTGATGTAACAGTGTTTACCAGAAGCACATAATTTATAGCAGTGACTCAAAGGCAGAGCAAATATTATTTATTTGGATTACAGTAGCAGCTGAGGCAACTGGGATTGGGGCTCAATGCTCTGGGTGTTTGGCAGGACCACATCTGCCCTAAAGGATCTGGTCAGATGGGGATGCTGAGGCACAGAGCGAATCAGTGGTTTGGCTGCCCTTGCGTTCAGGGTCATTCCCACAGCTGGGAGCTCAGCTTGGCTTTATCGCTTCTACCTGAGCTGGGGGGTTCTGAGCCACTCGCAGGCTGCGGGGGTTGCGTGAAGCCACAGAAGGGGATTGCAGGTGGTCCACAGAAGCACTTCTGGCAGGGATTTAGATGGCAAGGGTGCCAAGGTCATCTGGGGGCTCTCCGAGATGAGTTGAGCCAAAGGATTTGGAAATTACTGCTTTTAATATCAACTGCCCTTCCCCTCAGTACTGCTTTCAAGTCTTTATAAAGTCTCACTTCCCTATCATAAAGTTTAGGTGGATCTTACAGCACCTAACAGTGGTGCTGAAGTGTGTTTATCCCTGGCTCAGGAGGTGGGAGAAATGAAGAAGAGAGACTTTGATTTACTTCAGGATGCACAGAGAGCAGCGATAGGACTGAAAGAGGTTTCTGAACCGCTGTCGCTGCTGTTCTGCACAGCCTGTACTTCACCTCTCAGCCCTTCTCCAAGGGAAAAACCTGTCCTGCTAAAAATTTGGGCAAAAGCAGGTGAAGCTCAGCATCAACAATATACAAACATTTATTATCCCACACTGTCCTTTGACTGGGTAATTTTATGGAATTTTAATTGCGGCACACCTAGGCATGTCGTTTGGTCGAAGGGCGTCGTGTAAATACAAGCTGTTGTGATTTCCTCATCCAGAGCTGCAAGCGGGAAGCCTGGCCCTGCCACTGGGGCTGTTGAGAGCCTGGCCCATGCCACCAGCTGGGGCGCCTGGCTCTGGAGAGGCTCCCAAAGCTGCGAAGCATCCAGAAAGTCTGCTGGAACATCCTGGATCTCTGCTGTGGGTCACTGCACAGCGCCTACAGTAGCATTCCTCATGCAGACGAATAAGCTAGGGGCAGACCTGCCCTCCGAAGTTTCATTTGGTGTCTCTACAGTCTAGCGCTGGCTGCTGTAATGCTGTTTAAATAACGAAAATAGGTTGAGAACAGAAAAAAACTCATTCTTGTTTGTCCATCAGATGATCTCTGTGCTTTATTTCTGGCCCTTCCCCAGCACGCAGTCCTGTGGGCTTGGAAGGAGCTGAGCAGAGAAAGGCTGGGCTGGGTTTCTGTTTGCCTTTCCCAGTCTCTCATCCCAGCTGAGAAGTTATCCGTGTTAGAAATCACTGGTTTCCCACTCTTGTGCACCACTGTGTTAATATCCCGCTGTGGCTGGATGCTTTTAGGTAAAAGCTTTCAGAGCTGCTGGCCTGGAAACGCTGGTGCGAAGTGGTGCAGGTCTCGCTCTCGCAGAGGGACAAGTGGGTTTGCTCCTCCTTAGGCTTTTTCAGTCTAAACCTGGAGAAATTGAATCAGCACCTGAACGCTTTGTCGCTGAGTGAACCCGGCTTTTTGGTTATCACGGGTTAAACCAGCAGCAAATTGGCAGTGAATGGCAGGAGGCTGTATAGATGCACAGTGTAGAGCATCCCTCTTCTTTCTGATTCAGGATTAGCAACAGAAAAAGCAAACATTCAGCATGTGGAATCACCGAGAGCAGACCGGAGACCTTAAGAAGAAATCCAGACCATGTGCCCGCCTCCAGGCAGAGGCGCTTGCACCTAAGGCACGCCTGCAACAGCCTCCTTTTAGCGTGTACAAAGAGGGATTCCTCAAGGTCAGCATGCAGACCTGCACAGTGCAGTCAGACCTGGGTCATCAATCATATCTAGCCATACCGCAACTTAAATACCTGTTGTATTTAAAAAAAAATAAAAATCAGCTTAGGTCAAAACAACAACAAAAAGCTCACAGGCATCTTTAGCCTGCAAGCTGTGCCTTTAAAGAATGGAAGGAAAATATGAGTGCTGGGAGCATATGTTTCTTGCTGTGTGAGATAGCCAGCGGTGCCTGTTTCTCCAATGAATCTGGAATAATTTGGTGCCAGCAACCCTGGGGAGGGGCGGGGGGGAAGGATTTCATCTCTGGATTTGTCTTTTCGTATTCAGTCCCCTTTTTTTTTTTTTTTTTTTTTCTGAGCTCTTGCGCAGTTTTCCTGGAGAAGGTCAGGATCTGGGAAATCTTGCATCAGTCTGGTTGTCTGCATTACGCTAATACCTAGAAATGAACTTCTCCATCCAAATGTGAATATTCTCACCCCAAAATGATGCCTCTTCAGGACAGGAGGTTCACTCTTGAGCCAGAAATGGGACATTTTTATTTATAGTTTTAAGTCTGGCTTTGAGGCAGGACCGTTGAGAACAGCTCTTAGACATTTCTGTATTAAGTATTCAGATTGCTTCTTCCTTTCCGTTGCTCAGAAAGCTTTTCCATCTCTGCTTGCTCTGGGCTCTTCTTCACACGGCCTCTGAATTTTTAAATACTGTGTGTTCTGTCTCTTTTTCCTGTAATCTACTGACAGAAATATCTTCTGGTTGGTTTTGGGGTTTGTTTTTATTTTTAATTATTTATTATTTCTTTTGCTTCCCAGTGCCTTTTGGACAAGTCTAAAATATTTCCATCATGTCTCCTGGATCTAAGATGCTGTCCTAATAGCATCTTAGTACTTGTTATGCATCTTGTTCCATTTAAACCTGGTATTTTCCAAAGGCGTTTGCTTTGGAAGGCATTTAGACATCTCTTTGGTAGAGTTCCAGCTCCTGCATCCATATGGTAAGATGGAAATAACATTCTGAGTCGAAGATTTGTGGTCTTCTGAATTTTGTAGATTTTCAGTGATTAAGTTTTGCTGATGAACACATCTGCTGACTTGCCCATTCGGGTTCCGCGCTGACCTTCTGAACATCCCCGTGGGCTTTCGTGTGGCTGCCAAAGGATGCAAGTTGACTTGCTAAACAATCTCCTTGGCCACTTAACATAATGCCCCAAAGGGGATCATGTCTTGTTTCCAAAACTGACTAGTAAACCCTCCTGTCCCTCCTCTTTTCTGGTGACATTGAGGTGTCTTCTAAATTTTCAGCTTCGAGGAGCTGTCACACATATGTTGTAGGTTTGGTGCTGTGTGCTGCTGTTGAACTGAGCAATACTTATGTTTGTCTACATTTTTTTATCTCATACGTAATGTCAGTACTCATGATAAATGGGGTTATTGGTCATTGCTACCAGTCCCTTCTGCAGATCTTCATCCACATACTCACTTAAGCATCTTTTTGGGGGGTGGTTGTTTACTTGCAGGGGGTACATGTGTTTTTTGACTGCCCTCTGGATGCTTTCGGCTGGAAAAGGGAAGATTGGCAATGTAATTCAGCTCAGGGGTTTGGTACTCCTCAGTTGCCTCTTGCAAAGTCCCACTCACCACCCCTATAGGGGCCACCTCGGCACCCCAGATCTCCTTCCTTCTCGTGATGATTCCAGGTGGGTTAGGGTTAGCTGTGTTGAGAGCCATGCAGCACAGGAAGGGGCAAACACAATAAACACCCCTTCTGGTGTAAAATAGCTGCTCTGGTTCCACACCATCAATGCTGCACACAGCTCCTTTGATCCCGGGTCTGTGTTGTTCCTAATATCCTAATATCCTGGAAGCCTCCTATCCTCCAGATAGGAAGCTCCCAGGAAAACCTCGTTTACTTTGACCCAAGGAGAACAGATGACTTGAGGCTTGTGTTCGCCGTCCCTCTTGCCTCCCCTGCCTGCTTCAGCTGCTGCCCACCGCACGTAGCGTCAGGCGGGAGCTTCCACCGGGGCGGTGGGGAACAGAGGGGCTCATTGTCGGGGGTCAGGGCGCGGGGCAGGGGTGGCAGGCGAGCGGGGTGCAGGGCTGGTGGCCGAGCCCCACTCCTACCTCCTGCCTGGCCTCGTATTCCCCATAGTGGCAGCCGTGCAGACAGTGAGCGGTCTGTGATTGCAGCAGGCTGAGAGCCTTTGAGGGAGGGGAATAAATAAAATAAATGGAGAAAGACACATACACGCCAAAAAAAACCAAAACAAAAAAACCAACCAAAAAACCCAAGACAGGCAGGAGAGGTGGGATGTAGGGAATGACCAGGAGTGTATGGGGTCCTCCTGGCTGTGCTGAGCAGAAGGAGATGCTGGGAAATGGTGCAGGCTGGCCCCTGCTTGAGCCTTGAAGTTGGGGATTGAGGTTTGAAGCTCGACCTGGCTGCCTGGGTCCCTCTCTGAGCCCTCTGTGTGTGCGGAGCGAGGCAGGACAGGGAGCGGGGAGTTTTCCTGCCAGCAATCGGGACTTTATCCTGCAGCAATGTGTGTGTGGGTGGACCCCTGACACCAGAGTCTTTGGAGGAGAGTGAGGAGAGTGATTAGGAGCCTGGGAAAGCTTTATGTGACAGGCCTCTGAAACAGCAAAGGACAGCCACCTTCCAAAGAAAGTGAATGAGAAAGTGCCCTGATAAAAGCCTGCAGGGCTGTCGTCTGTGTGGGGGGTGGGGGCAGCATTTTAGCTTGGCTGGTGGGACTTCTTATCCAGGGTCCTTCTCCCAGGAGGTGGCCCAAAGCCACATCACCAAGGAGAGGGGTGTCCCACCCCACCACCTGAACCCCCTCTTAGAGAGGAGACATTTGTAGTCGTGAGACGTGATCGGGTGTTTCTGATCCCTCAGCACCAGATGTAGAAGGAGAGCCGGTCACTGGTGTTAAAGTTTGTAAGATCTTTTTGTTTCTGCATCCTTCAAGTTCTGCCTCTGCTGCAGATGTGCGATGGGTGGGAAACATGCCTCCTTCTACCAAGTCTGAATCTGCACCTTTTAAAAGAGATGAGACATGAGTAACATGCAATGGTAGAAGTCGATACTGTGAGGAAAACATGGGAAAGTAACAAAATTGACGTTTTGAAGTTTAAACCAGTCAAACAGTTGAGAACGTGTCTTTCCTAGTGGTGGGGCTCCCTCCACCTGCCTTTTCAGAGAGCTTCTGCCTGCAACACGGTGTGCTTTGGTCCGAGACTGGCTAGATCCAGCACCATACCCACAGACTTGTTCCCAGAGCCTTATTCTGAGCTCCTGCCTTGCACTCCCGTCAGAGTCAACCCCAGGGAGGTCCTGAAAGGATCAGGCCGTTGTCTCAAACACTTGCAAAACATCTTGGCTGAGGCTTCGGCAGGGAATCAATCAATACGCTCTTTTTAGCATCAAATCAGTACAGCCAGCTGGCGTGCAGACAGGCTGATGTATCATGTGCTGTCACGGGGAGGTGTACCAAGGAGCAAGGTTTGAAGACGGAGTCATGTGTAGAGAAGAAGATTGTCTGCATCCTTTTTTAATACTGAAGGCACTTCACGTGCAGCAGAAGGCAGGGCGTCTTACGAGTTGGTGTTGTGGAGGGTGCTTTGCAAACTACTCTGTGCTCAGTAGCGTCTGTTGGGTGTTCACAGTGGGGTCAAAAGTGAGCATTTGCCTTGGGGCAGGTGGAAACCGGACCTCATGCATTGGTCTGGGTTGGAACTGAAAAAGGAACGTAAAGCAAATTCTGTCCTGTGTGGTGCGTAGGATGCTTATGAGGCTTTTTGTATGAGTTTTTAGTTGACTAGGGTGTTTGATGAAAATATTATCTTTGTGATGTTTCTCTGTCCATCCTGCTTCTTGGAAGAGTCTGTCATGATCCACTGAATGCTGTTAAATGCTGTCATTAAGGCTAGGTGGGGTCAAGCACGGACCTGCTGCTCTGACGTGCTTGTAATTTCACATAGGATTGAGTTGATGAGTACCACTTGGGGATGAGAAGCTTCAAGATTTGCATTTGTAATTAAGAAACGCTTTTAAAGCCTATTCTTTGCATTTCTTTGTACCTGAAGCCTCCCACTAACCAACTGTAGCTCGGGTTGTGGGTGAAGGTGAGAAGCCAGAACGACGTGTTTGGAGTTTACATGTTCACCCCTGTTGTGTGCATTACTGCTGAATCAGCTGTAATTTAGGCAAGATTTAACCTTCTTTTTTTCAGTGTGGAAGGGTCTGGTCAAAACCTGGGATTTGTTTCCTTCAAAGCATGGGAGAGTTTTGACTAATTATATATATTTATAAAAAAAAATAAAATAAAATACCAGTTTGCTAGAAAACGGGACAGCAAAGCATGATCAGAAACACAGCTGCGGTGCTCTCCAAGTTTTATCTCCGACATCCATTCCCCATCAGTGTATATCCTGGAATATTATCATATCTGCTGCTCCCAGTTTCCCACATTTATACTTTTGTACCCAAAGCCCAGTGGCATGGGCTGGTCTTGGGTTAATTTTCTTTCCCCCCAAGCTTTGGTCCTTGCACTTTCAACTCTCTCACTAATACTCATTCGCCTACTCTGAATATTACAGGGTCTTGGCATTATAGCACCGAGGTGGGTTGCAAACACAAATTATTTTAGCCGTGCACATCCCAACAGAGCAAAGTATTGGGGCAAGAGGCTGGACACTCATTCCGTTTCCAACCTTTCCACCCTCGTGCTGCCAGGCTGCTTGCTGGACTCTGGGGTCTCTGCTGTCCCTGCTTGATAAATAGAAAGTGAAACCAGGAAGGGAACCAGACGCTAACATCCTTCATCCTCATCTTCATCTTACCCATTTCTAAGCTGCATCCCGGCATGCTCTGCCCCTGCAGTCTTGCATCGAGAAAGTCCCAAGTTTTCTGAGCCGAGCTCACCTCGCACGTGCCCTGCCTTGAAACCCATCGGATGGGGTTAGGAGTGAATTCAGCCTGCTTAAAAACTCAGTCCGGCTGCCAGACAGGAAAATCTGATGAGCAGAAAGTCAATCAGGCATGGGAAAGGAGGGGGAAAACGCGAATGGTTGTTGCCGATGCTGCATTCGTTATGGGCTTGGCAGTGGGTTTGTGCCACATTGCAAAAATCAGTGGATTTACTCTGTTTTGGGAGTAAACACATGGCAGTGCACACGTGTGCTGGTAGGTGAACTCGGCTGGGTGGTAAGAGTAAATCTTGCTCTGCTTTCAAGAGGCTGGGACTAAAACATGGTATAATAGCGACGTGTATAATTTTGTACAGTGAGCTGGTAATTTACTGTGCTGTTTTGGCCATCAGCGCAACAGCTAGATGCTGTTAAGATAATTTACTGGAGGTTTGTGGTTATAAATAAGTTTCCATCGTGACTAAGGATTCTAATAGATACTAAATTAATCCAAGGGGGTTTCAGTATTTTTTTATTATTTTTTTTTTTATTGCATACTCCCCAGTGTTTCTGTTTTGACTTATTAATCTTAAGGAATAAGCTGAGGGATGGCTATTGAATGGGTTTTAACGTATAAAATAGGAGTTGTAAAAGAAAAAAAACCAACACTGCACAATGCAATTAATTTAGTGTAATCAAGTTCCTCAGCAGTGGGATTCTGGGGTGTCCTGCTCTTGGCTGCTGATACTACAGGCGTGCTGGGTGATGTGCAAAGCTATTGTAGTGCAGTTCTTTGTCATACACATGTTCTTCATTTGAAATATTTTGGGTAAAATGGAGAACAGTCTTGTCCATCCATCCTGGCCTCATGCAAGATAAGTTGTGCAGAATTAAGAACCCATTTTTTAAATTTAAACACAACTGCATCCAAATGTCAAGGTACCCACGTATCAGCTCAGGACCTCAAAACCCCCCAGGACCTTTGCCGTGGATTTCCAGCCATGTCCTGCACCCATACAAAGACCTCCCTTCGGCCACTGAGAAGCAGGCAGTGTGAGAAGCGATGTGATCTGCTGTGGGAATGCCTCGGCTCTCCTACTCTGCTGTCTTAATCCGAATAATAACAACAAAAAGTTTTAAGGCTTAGTTTGGAATTGGATAGCTCTCCAAAAATAGGCTCTCCCTGAAGATATCTCCTACTTCCTGCTGGGCTGGAAAAGCTGTGCTGACAGCCTTTGCTCTTGGATATTTAGGCATCTCCTGGATCCTAGATCATGAAGGAATGTAAAACAATAGAGGAAATCAGTTGAACTTGTTAAATTTCAGAAGAACATTTGGTCTGAGCTTCAGAAAGTGTTGTGTCCCCCGACTCCTCCTGTCTAGAAAGGCACCTGAGCCAAACCCCAATATTTACAAATATTTTTGACATCTTCCAGGTTTTGGAGCTCAAATGTTTTTGAGATCTTCCAGGCTAGACCCTCTTTCTCTGACTAATAGATCTTGGCTTGAATGCGTTTGAGCTCCTGGGAAGTGTGGACCTCAAACAGGACTCCTTACATCCAGAGTTGTGTTGGCTCCAGCTCCATCTTCATGTGCTCGGAAGTGGGGGAAGGTGTTGCATTACAAAAAAAAAAAAAAAAATCCCAACAAACTGCTGTTATTTTGTTATGTTGGAAGGTCTCTGACAGTCCCAAGGAATAGCTGATACCATCTGGTGTATCTTAGGAGTTTGTCATTGGGAGCTTTATCTCCACTCGCCTTCAGGACGATGGGCTGAGCCTGGAGGCGGCAGGCTCGGGAGTTTCTTCTCCGCAGCTCTCTGCGGGCAACATGTTTTTGGTACCCTCATCTTCCCATTTTATTTTAGTCTTCCTTTCTCCTTTTCATCTAACTCCTAACATTTAGGGGGTTGTCAGCAGGAGCCTGGTTTTTTCCAGTGTGTGACTTGTATTTTGCTTGCCAAGGACCTGGTTTTATGGCACTGAGTAGAGCCATCTCTGCAAGTCCATCTTAAGATGAGTAGGAATGAGCACAGAAAGGCTAACATGGCCATCACCATGCAGGGCATCCCAGACCCCCCCCCCTCCAAACCTCAACACCCAGCCATGCCACGAGGAGCAACCCCCAGTTCCAAGCAGAACTCCACAAAACCAAGGCCAAGATACAAAAAACCAGTATTTTTAACCTGACTTGACATGTGGTGAGCCTGGGCTTGGGAAGCTGGAAAAATCTACATTTCCAATGTGGTTGATTAGGGATTTTAGTGTGAAACTCTTTCCTCTGTCCTCCCACTTGAAGGTTTCCACAGGGATTACTGGGATGATGCGGGCGGCTGGTATTTCACCCTGCTGTCTCCCCAGCCACACCAACACCAGCTCTAAAACCCGTGTCAGGAACAGAAGTTCAGAAACACAGTCTCAACCTTTCCCGGCTTGTTTTTCCCATCTGTTTTTAACAGCGTGTTCTTGCCACTTGGACCTTTCTGGGCTCGATCTTGTGATCCCTGATGTAGTATGACATTTCCAGTTTATTAGGAATGCTTTTGTTTATTTGCTGGGTGAGGGGTTTTTTTTCTTTCTTTCTTTCTTTCTTTCTTTCTTTCTTTCTTTCTTTCTTTCTTTCTTTCTTTCTTTCTTTCTTTCTTTCGTTCTGTGTTTTGGGGGGGTTGTGTTTGGTTTTTTTCCTTTTCCCTAGATTGTGTGGAGGCTTTCTGCCTTGGCTGCCAATATAAACGTCCCCTCCGTGAAAGGAGGTGCCACCCACACCCGTCCTCTCTGAAGTCAGGACAGTTATCTCAGCAGTTGCAAGTCCTCTGAGTGGTTTGGGGGCTTTTATTAAACAAAAATGAAGGCTGATTGGTTTTTTTTGTCCTGTCCTACCATTTCATCATAAAAAGGCAGGTCCTAGAGTGCTGAAGTGAATGAGTTTTTAAGAATCAGTCGTCTTTTTTAACTTGCTTAAGGGAGACCAGCAAGAAGGGACTCAGGACTTGAGTTTGCTGGTGGCATTTTCAGTTTACCGAGCCTGCCTCTGCTTTTCTTAGCAGATTGAGTTTATTGCCTCAAGTTGTGTGCAAGTATGAGTTCGCTCCTAAGCTGAAGATGGCTGGACAACCCTTCACCTTGCTCGATCTTTCCATTTTGCATAGAAATCACCATGCTTTCCTCCAGTGCTGGACAAAATATCATCAACAGATGAGTATTGATGCCAGGACAATATCGGGATTGTGCTTCAGCTTTGCCCATAGTGTGCTGCTCTCCGTAACGTACGTGTCCTTCTCTAAAACCTCCTCTGTTCACTTTGAAATAAATCAAGTGATACGTTTTGGTATACCTGTTTTCAGTTCCTGGTTGACGTAGATCCCACTGTAACACTTCAAAGATGCTTAGCTGCTTTTTTAAAACACTTTCAGCTGTACTGTACCTGCCCGTGAAGCAAGCAGTAGTGTGAGAAACTATGATCTGAGTGGTGTTTCATGGGGGTTTGCATCTAAGAAGCAATTTTCAAATGGGTAGGAGAGTCCTGTGAGTATCCAGGGAGGATAGGTTTACGGTGGTATGGGCTCTCATGCACCTCGGTGGAGCTGCCACCCCTTGCACCATGACGAGCAGCTGCTCAAAGTCATCTTCTTGGCCTGGGGGTAAAGAAGACATGGAGGGCAGGTTGCCATCTCCGTCAGGCTCATATTTATCAAACTGAACCTAATCTCAACTGCATTCCTAAGCCAGGAGTGCCAACATAGGTGCAACAAGCCAGTAGTAGAGATGGGGCTGATTTGTTTTGGGTCAGGTCAGCTTGTGCTTCGGTAAAGCTCCAGGACCAAATCTTTGGCTGCTGTGACCTGTGAAGGATACTTTGATCATGTGAAGGTGCTGCTGAACGCCTCTCCTACACCTGTGGTCCTGTACAAACACAACCCACAGTCATGGTCATTTGTTCAGCATGTGGGAAACCTTTGTTCTTTACCATCAGGATCAGAGTTTGGGTCTGTAGCCATAAGAGTTTGCAACCAAAAGTCATTTACATAGCCAAAACTACCCAAAAAAGCTTGGAAAGTCCCAGGGAGCTCAGAACTGCTGTGTCTGCTTTTTGATTCTTTAAACCTTGGCCTTCCCAGGAAAGCAGAGATCCCTCCAGAGACCCCGCGACTCTGATTGCTTCCAGCCAAGCAGCAGGGGCATGTTTCTCTCCGGTGAATCTGGTTTCTGCATCAGCTTTCCCAGAGACCAGCCTTCAAGTCGCTCCGACTTTCCATTTTGTGTAGCAATCACTGTGCTTCCCTCCGGCACTGGAGGAATATCATCAACAGATGCGTATCAATGCCAGAGCAATACTTGCTCTAAGGCAAAACGAGCCTCTTAATATCCTCTCCCAAATGAACTGGAGGCCATGCTGATTCCCAGGGATTGCTTGGGACACGCTTTGGACAGCATCTGCCCAAGGATGCTCCCAAAAACCTCACCTCCTCCTGTGCAGATTACGATTTGCTGGTACTCAGCATTAAACAAAGCCAAGGTGAACCTCATCTTCCTGTTGCATTAATTAGGCTTGTTTAATGGCAGATGTCATAAAAGCAAAAGGAACCAGCTCTGAGAAGGACTGATTGCAAGTGCAGATGCTTTGGAGAAGGATCAGGGTGACAATCTGCATGTGACAGCCGGTCCTCAACTGCGTGCTTTGTCCAGATTCAGGACTGAGGGATTTAGAGGGTAAAACACCAGGCAGTACCAGTCCGCTTGGATGGATTCAGCCGACTTGTTGCAGTATGCTGAATTAGCCTTTATGAGTTTATTTTTAACACTGGGGAAGTACTTGTCTGCTGGAAATAAAATCGATCGATACGCGCTCAGAGTCCTCGCCTGGCTTGAAATGGCTCCATGATGGATATGCGTTGCAGAGCCCTTGGAGGACACCCTCCGCAGGTGCTCGAGGATGGAGCTCAGGGGGAATGATGGGGTAGGTGCTGCTGAGCCTGCGTGGAATTTGGCCTTTGGGGGCTTTTGCCCCAGGGATGCCACGGTTTTGTGCCTGCTTAGGGCTGGCTTTCATCCTGCAGCAGGATATTGAAAATAATAGGTGGTTCTCATCCTCGTGGCCATTTTATGAGCCAGCCTCTAACAGTGTCCCTGCTTCCCCAGGGAAGCAGCTGCTAATTTTTTCTTCGCTTGTTAGACTTGCAACGGGCCTCCCTGCTGGAAGATTTCAGAGCAAGGTTTTCAATATTCATAGACTTAACTACATCGTGAAAAAGGGGCCATTAGTTCCTCCAGTTTGATCTCAGATCATTAACTCCACGCTACTGCTTTCCTTTGCCATCATTTATTCTCCTTGTCCTTCCTAAGTGCTGTTTGTTTTTTATTGCTTTGTGTATCCTTTCAGCAATAGTGCTAGCATATTTATTACTATTAATTGGCATATGTGCAACAAATGTCATGCAAGGATCAGAGAAGCCATAGCCTTGGAGAAATCAGTGTATTTATCCCACATGGGGAATCAGAGGCACCAAAGAAACCAGATGGGCATCAGCTGCAGGCATGCGCCAACAGAGCTGACCATGATTTCTTCCTAAAGGGCAGTTTGGACCTTGCAGTCATTGGCACACGCTTGCTTTGAACTACTTCAGCTGTGTCCTGGAAACAAGGTGCTACCCAGCTCTTTATTCCAGCAAAGCTGCCAGCTTTCGTGCCACCTTCAGCCTTGCGACGTGCATCGCTGCCTCCCTGTTGTGCCACCCAAAGCCCCCAGCCCGCAGTGGGCTGGGGCAGGGCTCCAAGGTGAAAACGGGAAAAATAATAATAGAAGAGACCTGTTCAGGAGATGATAATGCTAATAATTTTCTCAAGGCGTCATGCCGACTTGAAAGGTAAACGTAAAGCCAAGAAGGCAACAGGGAAGGCTGAAGTCCTGTTTTGTTATATTTTTACTCCACTGAGCTGCCTCTCAGTTGACAGGGGACAATAGGCACTTGTTCCCAGTAAACGTCCCCCAGCTGAGGGCCTGTGCTGTGGAGGGGACGGGGAAGGGTCTCTCCGGGGTTCGGCTGCAGCCGTCAGTCCCCGGGGCTCAGCTCAGCCCAGCCGCCTGCGTCCTGCTGCGCCGGGGGAGTTTATTTTTCCAGCGCTCCTACTCAGAAACATCTGGCTAAAGGAAAAATTGTGGAGGAGGTTTAGCTCAAGTGAGCACAAAAACATGTGTCCTTGTAGCATGTTGCTTGCTGACTGGTGGTTTGGCTTTTTTCTTTCTTTTTTTTTTTTTTTTTTTTTTTTTTCCCTAAGTGTATCTGAGAGCTTGGGAATCATGTGAGGAGGGTGGGGGTGATGCCTTTCAGATGCATGTGTGGCTGTGTAAATACAAGGAAGTGAAAACTTCTCTGCCTGATGCAAGTTCTCCCAGCCTGTTTTTTCTCTTTTCTGCTTTGGATGAATGAATATGAAGATGGCAGAGCCTAAGAAAGCCTTTAAAAGCTACATCTAAAACCCTACCTTAAGCTGCCGCTGTCCCCAGGGTGACCACCCATCCTCTTCCCGTGACCCCCAGAAGACCCTGCATGAGGAAACGGGCTGGAGTGTCACACCGAGACCTCTTTTTTTACCCCATGATCTGGTCTCTGGGTGGGGGGAAAGGGGCACGATGCAAGAAGATTTGGTTTCTGGACTTTAAAGCTGTGGAGCAAATGAGCTGCCCCCCTCCCTCTATCCCCCAATTTATTCTGGCACACAAGCTCCTCTCTTCTTGCCCTCTGCAAGTGAAGCATTGCTTCATCCAGAGACGAGATGCTGAGCAAACAAATTGCAGGTCAGAGTCTCCCACTCCTTCCCCCCGACACATTCCCGTCCACGCATTTTTGTGCGCCATCCCCACTGCCTTTTCCCATGCCCTTTGGGGGGAGCAGGGTGGGTACGCTGGCTGTCAGCACAGCGAACATGGCCCCGCAGATGCGAGCTGCCTTTGGCAGGCGAAAGGGGGGCTGTCTGGGGAACGGCTTGGAAGCCTGGGCAGATGTTTCCATGCTTTGCCGCGAGCTGGGGTCAGCAGAGCTGTTCTTGAGGGGAAAGCGATGGTGCCGCGCCGTGTGGCAAAGCCGGTTGCAGGCGCTGAAGTCCTAATCCAGTCTGTGCTAAACCCTTTCTTGGGTTTGTGGAGTGGCAACAGGGTGAGAAATAAATCCCCCCTCACCCCGTGGGGATGTGGATGAGGAGGGAGGCATGGGATTTCTTTACCCTGGAGTGGAGCATCCCAAGGAGGAGCTGTGAAGCTTGGCTGGTAGCAAGGCGGGGGTTGAAAACCCCCAGCATGCTGAGACAACTGCTAGGAAGGAGTGTCAGGAAAAGAGGGAACCACAGGATTTTAGCTGTTCTGGAGAGAAAACCAGAATATTATGGGTGCTTCTGACACGGGGCAGAAGGTTAGCAGAGTGGAAGGTGATTGCCTTTGGGCTTCGTCCTTTTCCCTGTAACATGAAGACCATTCGCTTATCAAACCACTTGTGAAGTTAAATTCACACCTCCCAGGAGTCTGGAGGGCTCTGGCTTACGTCTCCAGCCGGTGTGATGGGCCCGAGTGAAGTGAGCCTGAGAGTACCGCTCCAGAAGGCAGAGAGGTAGTGATGCAGAACCACTGCTGCATCTGCTAGTCCTTGACATTTGTGCTGCCTTGGCCAAAAAATCCATGACCCAGATAAAGACAGAGATGAGGCTTTGCAGGCTGGCTTATTCCACTGAGTTTCAAGCACCTGCCATAACCAGCTGAATTCTCCTTGGGCTCTTTCTCTAGACAGTTATTTTGTTTTCTGACCTGGAGCTGATACAAGGACGCTAAATGAGGATTTAATAGTGAACTGATTCATCTTGAGATCATGCTACAGGCATGCAAGTCAAACCAGCATCCAGGAGGCTCTCTACATGAGGGTGCTGTGATACCCACTCATGGGCAAGGTGAGCTCATACGTGCACAGACCATGCCCAGGGTGGGACATACCATGAGCTGGTTTCTAGCTGCTCTGGTTGGTCATCCAGGGGACTCTGCGATTTCTCTTGTATCTGCTGTGGGACTGACTTGAGGTCGTTGGGTTACCCTGGGATAAAAGATGGTGGTCCCACATGAAGCCATGATCCACAGGAATTCAGGAGGGAGGCAGTGGGGGTACAGGTGAGAGGACCAGCTTACTGGCCCCGTCTCTTTCTCACATGGGTTGCTGAGCTGTGGTTTTGACCATTAGGGAATAATTATGCTTCAACATGTACTTCTCCTCCTGAGTTCTGCAGGATGGGAGAGGATGCCTACAGGACATGCCTACAGTTTAATCCCAAACTCCACTGGATCCCGAACACAGGCATGATACTCCATGAAGCAGAATAAGATCAACATGTGAAAGGACCCAGCTGGGTGCCCCGACCTTCTTGTGATAGACTCTGCACCCCTGTAAAATGCCAGTGTGGTCCCTGCAATTAAGAGTTTCTGATTTATCCCTTCCAGATGGCAGACTTCTACACTGGTCTGCTAGGGTCAGGGATACATGGGCAAGGGTGCTAAGTCTTTTGAAAATTAATTATTTGGTTTTGTAGTGTGATTTTCTTTTTGGTTTCATCCTCTCCTGCAGTTTTGAAGGTGCTGGGAAGTGGCGTCTCTGAAGGGGCTTCTCAGAAAACATCGTTAGATGTGTAACTTTGTCCTTGGGGGGGGTTGTTTGTTTGTTTAAGTGGTTTGGGGGAAATTCCATCTGCTGGAGTACAAAGCTGATGTGGGATAAAAGGGACCAACCTGGACATGAGCATGAAGATCTAGCAGGACGTGGTCCAGTCCAGTCTCAGTGGCTGCAGGATGTCGTCTTGGAGTGTTAATGGGTTTAGACTGACTTTTCAAATAGATCTCTGAAGATGGATGGGAAATCCAGCAGAAGATGGGCATCCAGGTCCCTCACGCTCATCTGGGAAATCGTGCAGGAGCAACATTTTATCTCTGGCAGCTCCCTGCTGAGGAGGTCCTTATCAACTGCCCACCTCTTGGCTCAGCCTCGCCTCCTGCCCCATGCCTCTGGAGGCTGCATATCCCAGAGGACTGCTGGGTAAAATGGGGGGGGGGGGTGGGGGGGGGTGTGTGTCCTCTGTTGCAAAGCCTAGAAGCTGGGCCTGTTTTACATCAAGTGCTAATGGTGTAAGATCTTGAATAGAGCTGTCAATGTGAGCTGCAGGACTGTCTCAGCAGAGAAGGAGAAAAGGACTTTCACTTCTCGTATTCCTACCTTGCCACTTCTGAGTTTTCCTGCATGGCTCAGTCAAACCAGTCCTTTCCCCAGGAGCACACACAGTGGAAATTTGAAGATTCGGCTTCTTCCTGCAGCTTTCGTTGCTTCATCGGGTCCAGAGTGTTGACTCATCAGTCTCTTCACGTGATTCCCTCGAAATAGCTTCCCTCAGGCAGACGGTGTGAGGACCGGACAGCCTCACTGGCACAACTTCTCTTTGAGAAGCTGCTGTAGCAGCTGGTCCCTCTGGGGCAATTCTGGTCTCAAAGTTTCTAACTTTTCCTAAAAGCATTTAGAGGAAAATCTTCTCCAGTGGTGTCTTTACCTAAAGGTGGACAGCTTTTGTGAGTGACTTGAAGAAACAGCTGACAGCCTTGTGTGCTGCCTGTCGTCTGGGTCTCTAAAGTGTTTTGAAATCTTGGACGAAAAGTTGCTCATCCTGAAACGTCCCTCCTTCCTCCCATTGGTCATGGTGCCAGCAGGAATCCTGACACTCTGAATGAGCTCATGCACCACCTCTTCTGATATTATCAAAAGCCTTCCGATGTAGACTTCTCTCACTTCTTGGGGTTGCTTTTTTTGCAAGAGCCCAGCACGGTTGTCTAGGGGAGCAGTGGTTGCTGCTGATGTTGGTCTCTGGGCTAACCCCGCAGCCCGTTGCTTGCAGCTTTCTTAGCACTCCGGGCCCGCTCCACAGGCTTCCACGCAGCCCCGGGTGCCAGCTAGCATCACTGTCTAAGAATGAGAAGTAATTTAGTTCCTAAGCAACCTCTCAACTGGCCTCTTGCTAAAGAGTGACTTAGCATTTTCCAAAGGAAAAAAAGAGTCTGTGGATAGCAGTATGTCAAGACAGGTTCCTCTGATGTGCTTAACCCTCTGGCTGCTGGTTTAATGAGCATCCACCGAGCATCAGCTAGCTGGGGCGCTGCCAGCAGGGTTAGAGTGCTGTGGGAAGCCAAGTTCAGCCCATCTAGGGGGAGCTCAAATAAGAATTAAAATCTGTAACTGCTAGGATGTTTCTAGGATCACAAGGACTGCCCTTTTCCCTATTTCTCGGTGCTGCTTTCATTTTCCTCCTGACCTTAGGATGTTCTGCTGTCAGTTTGTTTCATCTTCCCTCCCACCCTTTCAAAAACCCAGTAAAGTCAACAAATGTCATTTTAGAGGGTGTTTCAGAGGGTGTTCCTGCTGTGCTGACTGTTGGTTTTATTTCAAATCCATCAATGCCCAGCCTGAAAAATGAATTAGCCGGTCACATCCCTGTCCTAACCATCTTCGTCTATCTGAGATACATTCCTACCACCTCCATTATAGCTGTGCCTCAGTAAATCAATATTTTTACTCTGTTTATCCTTTTCACATCCTTGTAAGACAAAGCTTCAGGTGAATCATGATTTTCCCAGGTTATTATTATGGAGAAGCCAGAGCCAAAGTATCAGGCTGGATTTGTACCTTCAGGGTACCTGGCTTTCACATGGGATGTGCTGACTCCTCACCTGCTGTTTTCATATGGGTCCATCAAGTGACTCAGCTTCTCTGTTGAGCTGGGAGGTTGGAGGGTGAGAGGGTGTTGTGTTTTGAGAAATGACTTTAGGGAAAGGACAAGCAGCTTGAAAGGAAGATGAAGGAAATGGGGTGGGGGAGGTCATCCACTAGAGGCCAGAATCAGTGAGGTGGAAGGGACCTCTGGTAATCACCTGGTCCAGCCCTCTTTCCTAAAGCAGGGTCACTAAGTGCAGATTGCTTGGGATTTTGAGTAGCTCCAGGGGTGGAGACTCCACAGTCTCTCTGGGCAGCCTATGCCAGTGTTTGACCATCCTCACAGTTAAAAAAAACCCATATTCTTCTGTTTAAATAGAATTACCTGTATTTTTAATTTGTGCCCATTGCCTCTTGTCCTGTCATTGGACACAACTGAGAAGAGTTTGTCTCGGTCATCTTTAATTCCCCCCCATCAGGTATCCATGCATCTGGATAAGGTCCCACTGAGCTTTCTTTTCTCCAGGCCCAACAGCCCAGCTCCCTCAGCTTCTCTCATACATGTATCAGATGCTTCAGATCCTTCATCACTTTTGTGGCTCTTTGCTGGACTCTCCCCGGTATGTCCATGTCTCTCTCATGCTGGACAGCCCAGACTGGACCCAGCATCTGGAAGTGTCCCACCAGGGCTGAGCTGAGAAGAGGGGAGGGATCCCCTCCCTCGACCTGCTGGCAACACTCAGCCTAACACAGCACAGGAGGCTGGTGACTTTCTTTGCTGTGAGGACACATTTCTGGCTCATGGTCAACTTGGTCTCCACCAGGATGCGCCAGTCTAGTGGATAAAGCTGCTTTCCAGCAGAGACCCACCTCACTGTCCAGTTATCTAGCCCATACTCCACCAGTTTGTCTATGAGGACCTTATGGGACGCATTTTGAAAGAAAGCATTACCAACATCCCAATGAGAAGCACCCACTGCTCTCACCAAGCCAGTCATCTCCCCATAGAGGGCTATCAGGCTGGCCAAGGGTGATTTAGGGGTCTCACTACAAAGTTGTGCAGGGTCAGAGGGGATTGCAGAAGGTTGGGGTGATGTAATGATAGCTGCAACAGATCTTTCAGTTTTGTTGGAGCATTTCAGCCATGATATTCTAGTAACATCTAGCAGCAGGGGACATGTCCCTGGGCAGGCACAGGGCTTCTTGATGGAGCTCAGCAGCACACAAGAGGTTATCATTCAGGATTTGCCCCCATGGCTGCCTCTACAATAAGTGTACTGAGGCCAGCACGTATCTCCTGGTCCACTCACATCCTCATCTGTGCCAGGAAGATGGCTCTTCTCTCTCCACATGAAGCCACATGTCCCCTCTGTCCTCCATGCAGCAACACACAACTCAGCTGCTATGCAGCAAGGAGCATTTTCTTTTTCTTTATTTTCCCCTCTTTGCTTTGCTTTTGCAGAGCTGAGAGAAATAGAAATAGGAGTGACAGCTCAGTACACTCATGAAGCCAATGGCCAAGTGGGGCTTTGCCTGAGGAGCTGTTCTGCCAAGTGAAGTAACTCTTTCTAACCCGGCTGCTTGAAGCCAAAGAAGACATAAATGTGTCCTTGCATTAAACAAGAGCCTCGACAGCTCTCAGGGGTCGGGTTGAAGCTGGGAAGAGCTGATGGCAGGTTTGGGAGTAGGACCCAAGCTTGACCTAGTGGTTGCTGATGACCCCTCTGCTGCAGCAAGTTGTATATGTGTACTAGGAAAGAAACACTACTAATTTTTATTCCCCTTTACTTCAAAAAAAAAAAAAACCCACAAAAAAAACCGGCCTGGCAGAGAGTCAGCATGTCAGGAACGGGCAGGCACACTGCCTCGTTTGTTGGAATGGCCGACAGATTAAATTAAGGTTTACAAAAAAGAAAAAAATGAGAGAGGGAGAGAGAGAACAAGTGTCTTCTATGGGCAGAGTTCATTCGCAAGTCACTCATTTCTCTTGCTCTTCAGGGAGTGATACGAGACAATTAGCTAATTGGTTTGGGGAGGTGACCTGTCAGTGACTCAAGGAGGAAATGTCTCCTTTGCAGTTTGACATAAAGAATATATTTTCAGCTCGTTGTGACAGCTGCAAGCACCCCCCATTAAAATCAAGCATGTAATGGCTGTAATAACAGCAAGCTTGGAATCCATCACAGCAAGGGAAAAGCAATGAAAAACCTGATAACACGCACTAAATTGCAGCCGGAGCTAGTATGTTAAGTTGTCAGGTTTGAAATATTTCTGAATTATCTCATCATTAGCGCTGCGTAAGCATCTGAAGCCTTTCTGAGGTTAAAATTCGGCCCCGCAGTTCAGCCACTCATCTGCCTTCAGAGCCAGGTGCTTGTGTGTCTTTGTGATGGAGATGATGATTGTGTGTGAAGTTGGAAGGACTTGTAATCTGGAATTTCAGCCCAAGATTTTGAAAAGCGGGGCTGGTTTTTCAGTTTGCAAAGAGGATGCGGATTTTCCGCCTTTTTCTGTAAGTTCTCAAGACCTGAGAGTCAACGTGTTGGCTGCCTGCGTTGGGCAGCATTTGGGGTAGGACCCAGGCTAAGGTATTTGAAATGTTCCCATCAACCTGCCATCCTTAATTTTGCATGTTTTAGCAAAAGCAGTAAGCTGGGGAGAAGCAATGAGAAGGGAAAAGATTAGCCAAGGAGGCAGTGTTACCCTCCTGCCCTCAGACCTATGCCTGCGCACCCCCTTGACCGCTGATCCCCCTGATGTAGCAAAACCCAAAATACATGTTGCAAAGAGACAGCGGTCATGAGATAATTAGACGAAGAAAAGAAGGAAGTCTCCTTCAGACCAAGTGATGTAATTTTCCACAAACAGACCTTCATTCACGTGAACGTTTCAAAAAAAAAAAAAAAAAAAAAAAGGAAAAGAAATACAAGTAGGACAACTACAGCTTTTAGCTGCCAATGGTTTGGAGGAGCAGCAGATCTCAAACTAGTGCTAGGAGGTCCCTGGTTTTCCTTATGGAGGTTGTTGGTCCTTTCTGAATATCAGGTGCCTGAAATAATAATAATAACAACAACAACAATAATAATAACAGTAGTAGTAGTGGTTAATAGTAGTAGTAGTAGTAGTATCATCATCATTATCGTCAATTATTGTTATTATTATTCTAAGGTTTTCAAAATTTTGGCTAGCAAAGCAAGTCTCCATCCCTTCCCACAGCCCCACCATTCACTAACGTGTTCCATGCTCCATGTTCACGTGGGACAATATTCGTGCAGGAGGAAGGGCTTTGCTGGTGTTTGGTGGGTCTGAGTTTCCTCACTGACCACAGCAAGGGTCAGCCCTGGGGATGGGAACAGCAGAAACTGGAGATACGGTAAATAAGCACATCATGCCCTAGAGGCTTCTGGCCACCTGATGCTCCCCATTCCTGCCCTGCAAATCCCTATGGGAAGATACGCTGCTGGGTCCCCTGCGTGGATGGGCAGGGCTTAGGGCTTGGTGGGAGATCCAGGAGCACTGGGTCAGTCCAACACCTGCTTGGGTTGATGAGTTCAGGCAAACGGTGTTTATGTGATAAATTAGGAAGGGCAATGTTTTTCCTCTTGCTGGTGTGTTTGTGTCGGACAGTTTCACCACAGCACAAACAGGAGATGGCTGCTATTTTAATCATTGCTACACAAGAGTTTCTCAAAAAGGTCATAAAATTAAAATAAACCTCCGTGGACTGACCTGTCATTAGTGGCAAAATCAGCTATGTATGTCCCACTGCAGCATAACGATGTAGGAATGATTTACTTCAAAAAAAAAAAAAAAAAGAGGAAAGAAAGAGACATTTTCCAAACCCATTTATTTTTATTTGTGTTGCAGAAAACTTTTAAAATACCTAATTTACTAACTTTTTCCTGAAGTATCAAAAGTTGTTGAAGCGTGTGGAAGTATCAAAAGTTGTTGAAGCGTGTGGACAGCTCGTGTTTCTCCATCCTACCCTTCTGACTCCCTTGTTTTCACCCCTGAAGATTACAGACCAGAAAGAGTGGCAGAGCTGAGATCCATGCTGGATCGCAGAGGGACTGGATTCACGTGGAGAGGGAAGTAGGGGCCAGTGAAATAATTACAACCCTGTAGAACAATTCAAAGGGTTCTTCTGCAGCATCCAAAAGAGCGTATCGCTCAGCCACTGCTTTCTCACTTCATGCAAGCAGTGCTGGAGGCTACTTGGTGACCGAAAGGGTGAAGCTCTGATTTATCTAATGACCTCATGCAACATTTGGGGTTGAAGTTCCCAAATCTGTAAATTGCAGCCACACAGGAAAAATTCCTTCCTGAGCACTGAATTCCTTCGGGGTTTATTTTCTCTAATCCAAATACTGTACTCTGGAGCAGTCCAGTACATCTTCAGTGTGTTGTACAAGAGAAGGGATCAAAGCTCTTGTCAAAGAGATCTTGAAACCCCTTTGTGCAGCTGAGGGAAGTTTCTGGCTGCTAAGAGGCTGATTTTCTTAAAAGTTTTGTCTGCAAAACCTTGAAGTCAGGTACCGTGCCCAGAGCCTAGATGAGAGGCTTGTCTTGAACCGTGGGGAGCTGCGTGTCAGGAGCTACACTTTAAACTAGATGAAGGGCTAAGATCTGAACTGTTTTAAGAGACTGAGATGTGAATTTTTTGATAAATCATTTTTGGGGTCAGGTAAAGTTAAAATACTAATGAAAAAAATTACAGAGAAGGTTTGCTTTTCCTTATTCAAGAGGGAGATTCAGTGGAAAGAAGGACTAAAAACCCCTTTCTGGCCAGAGCAGGGCACCATCTCCCTGGATTCAGGGCATCCCATAGGGATCCCTCCCAATTTCATTGATCACTGTGGCTGGTAGGGGACCTTCTGCCTAATTTTGGCAAGGGTACAATAGGGGGGTTTGTCATTGGCTGTTTTCCTGGGGCTGACTGTAGTCTGCTCTGAAGGCTCTGGTTCAGGCTGTTTGCTGGGAGATACTTGCTGAAATCTCCGCAGAGGTACAGCTGCTTCAGGAGGTTTCTATAGATACATCGGCTCCCTACAAACATCCTGCCGGGAAGAGGAAACATTTCCTCTGCCCCAGGGTAACCTGCCTTCCTATAGAAAGAGAATTGATGTTTCCGGACAGAGCATATGGATGTGGAAGAGGAACCTGCACATGCTCCTGCTGTGCCCCAAGGGCCAGCTCCCCCGTTGGCCTAAGTCAACGGGATGGCTTCGCCTGTTGAGCAGCATTTGGAGTGGGAGCTGCATGAGGATCCTTCCTGGAGACATTCTCCAGGTGCTGGAGGGAGCTCAGGGCACTTGATTCCTCCCGCACAGCAGCTGTGCATGTGACAGAGGTCTGTTCTGGCATGCAAGGCTTGGAGCTGGAGGTAGCGTGAAAGTCGTTGAGTGTCATGCCCTAAAAAAAAAAAAAAAAAAAAAAAAAAAATACCAAAAACCAGGGAAAATGGGAAGAAAGAAGCGAGGCAGAGAGGAAGACTCCAGGAAATGAGGTGGTTTTTTGGTTGGTTTATGCTCTTTTTTTTTTTTTAATAAAATGTCCAAGAAAAGATTTCCTGCTGCACAAAAGGGACAACAGAAGAGGGAAGCTTTTCCTAAAAATAACCGAGAGCTGCCTGGCCTCACTAGACAGCTCCTCCACAGGGACTCTTGGGTTTGACGGGGGATGGATCAGCCAGCTCCCAAGGGCATGTCTGCTGCAGCCCTCTCCTTCTCATTTGATGGCAATGCATTGATCCAAAGCCAAACGGACTCTTCCTCTCCTCTCCTTTCCCCCACCTTTTTTCCACCATGCGCCAAAAATATCTGGAGGTCTGTCATCAAGAGGTGGTGGGGAGGGAGGGAGGTGTCTGCAAAAGGGAAAGGCTGGGAGGAAGCCTGGGTTGCTCGCACATGCCAGGCAAGAAGTTAGAAATAAAGACGGTGCTATGGGATGTCTTGCAGAGTCTGAGGGTGTTGTGTGTCTGAGAGCAAAATGTGACTCTGCAGGTGTTAATTCTGTGAAGATGGTTTAGCAATAGCGCAGGGCCTTGGGTAATGCGACCAGTAGGTGAAAGAATGTGATAATTGGGATTTTGGGGGTGTTGACACATAGCATGGGCAAGTGGGAGTATGTGGCAGTGACTAGCTGCCTGCTCGTCTTACTCCTGCTGCTATCCATCACTGGGAAAGGGGAGCAAGGTGAGATCTGGTACAAAAGGCGAGAGGTGAACTCCTCTCGCCATCTCTCCCCACCATGCCTGGTGCTCATCTGAAAGGGCACTTCTCACAACCACCCTCTTCATGTCCTCAGAGAGCTGGCAAAAAAACGCACAAAAGGCAAAATAACACGAGGCAAAAAGCTGAGGATAATTCCCAGCTTCAGCTGCTCCAGCAGGCATTTCTTGCAAAAGGAAAAAATATATGCTCTTAAGTTTCCAAAACACAACAAAGGACAAAAACAAAAAGAGAAGAACTTGTCAGTCCATACTGCTGGGATTGCTTGGCACCAGCGGGGTCACCACATGTTAAATACATCACCAGCAGTTTTACAGGGGCACAGCTTCTTTGCTGCAGCTCAGCCCCATCCTGCAGACCCTGGGTTGAATTTCCAAAATGCCACTTTTCATTGCCATCTCCTGGTTCGGTACAGAGCTGGCCTCAGGATTGCTTTGGCTCAACACAGCAGCCAAAGAGGCTTCTGGAGGGAGCTGATGCTTTTATGGAGGAGGAGATTATCCACTTTTTAATGATGTTAAAGTACAGACAAAAAGCTTTGGGAGCATTGTTATCTGATCCTCTTCCTTGCGTCAGCCACAGCTGCAGTCAGGGGGTTCTTAAGCCCTGTGCGCTGAGCGTGTCCTCCGCTGCCTGGATCCAGGGGATGCCTTTCCCAAAACCAAGCAGTGTCGCTGTTTTGGGGGATTCCTCCACCTTCTTGGGGGCATACGATACTGGCCATGCTTCAGGAGCAAGGTAGAGGCTGGAGGACCTTTGGCCATAAGCCAAGCTAGCAGATCCCGGGTGGTCCTTGGGAAGACATGCTGACTATTAGGTGTCCAGCATCCCCAAGCCAAAACCTCCCAGATCTTAGCAGGTTTTTAGATCTTCCTCTAGAAAACCAGGGGGCATCACCCAGTCAGCAAGATGGGAAGTTGCTGCTGTGGAGCCACAGCTTTCTTGTAGCAGCATTTATGGTTGAGACAAGTGGCAGGGAAATTGTTGCAGCCTCTGGAAGAGTGCCAAGGGGCTGCAGCTTTCGATGGCCATGGTGGCCCTTGCAATCTTCCCTTTGATGGAGACATAAATCCAGAATAAAACCAGTGGACGTTGTCTGGATGTTAGCCTGAGTGTCTGAGATGAAAATCCAGCCCTAAATCTGTATTTCTGCTGCAGTGGTGACTTGGGCCAGGCTGGAGCAGGTTTTGCTGTTGAAATCACACCTTTTTCCATGTAAAACCTACATCCTTCTGCCTGATGCTCCCTGCTGCTGGGAACCTCCCATGAGGTCATCACCATCCTGTTCCCCATTCCTCGTCCTATTCCAGAACCCAGAGCTCCCTGAAAGCAGTCACATCCTCCTAGCTACACTTTAAACTTATTTAGTTAAATGATTCCTGTCTTGAAAAATGCAAAAAACAAAAATCCATTTCCTTGAATTTTTCAGAATGGCATGAAGCACTTGGGCATGTGAGAGACCAGAACATGCACAGAGTAGGTTGCTGGACCCAACCTGAGCAAGCCTGGGGTAGAAGAGTCTTATTCTGAAAATAGCCATAAGTTCTTGCTCATGTATGGTGTCCTGGACAAGCTTTTCATCCAACCCTGATCAACAAAGTTGCAAGCAAAGGACATTTTATCCGTCCTGTGAGGCTGTGCATAGGAAATACAAACAAATACTTCCTGGGGTGTGGTTCTTACATGCTCTTCTTGTATAACCTTGGTCGGTTCCTGGATGCTCTGCATGGTGCCACATGATGATGTAATGATTGTCATCACTGGTATTTTCACATTCTTGCCCAAATAAACCTTAGGGCTCCCTGGAGGAGCTTCCCAGCTGCTGTAGTAACCCTACTTGGGGAGCACACAGGGGTGCCAAGACATGCCGGGGGGTGGGGGTGGGGTGGGGTGCGGAGAAGATGGGTTTGTGCAACCAAAGTGACGCTGTAAGAGGTGAAAGGGGGTGAACAGGGTACTTTTTGCAAGAAGTGGGTTTGGAATGGGGTTTGCTGCGCATAGCAAACTCTGAGCATATGTCTTGCTTTGTAGCCCCTAATGGGATCGGTGTCCCGGCCTGGAACCACTGTGCATTTCTGTGAGCCTACAGATGAGAAAATCACTTCCACCACGATGTAAGAATTGCCCCTAAAGACATGAGTGTGGGTTGGCAGAGCCACTCATGGCCACTGGGCCAAGCACACAGCCATCTTATGCCCCCCCAAGCAGCCCAGAACACATCAGGTTTTACCGCCAAGGCAAGCTGAGGCTGTCCCAGCCAGGGATGGGGTCCAGTGTTTGGCTCCAAAACAGCAGCACTGGCTTGATGCGGTGACGTTTAGCTTCCCCACCACTGCTTGCGAATGCATCAGGAATCCAATGGGGTAATTAAATCACAGGAGCAATTTACTATAGGCCTGTTCCACGCAGCTGCGAGATGGCTGCCAGTAAATACAAGAATATCAATATTGCGGAGTGACCGCAGGTTTGGAAATCAGTGACACAGCAAGTGCAAGGCATTTTAATGCCGCAGAGAAGAGGAGGGAGGGATGCCAGAAGCCAAAGACGTGCTGTTTGCAGGTAGCGACACGCTAACGAGCAACATGTCAGAGCCTCGTTAGCTCCCGAGGCAAATGCACTGCTCTCAGAGGGTTTTAAAGCTCTGTGCCATCGCGGAGGGGGGTGGCATCTCCACAGCATCTCAGGGAGCACAAGCGCTCCAGGCTGCACAATAGCACCCTGGTGAACCTGGTGCTACCTCTGCCTTTTAGGAGAGCATCTCTGTGGTACCCTAATGTTGGCAAATTAACGTTTTTATTATGGAAAGTTGAAAGCCTGGCTCCAGGCATTGAAGAGTTCCATGCACCATTGTCACATCTTCGGAGATGTCCCACTCCAGCCAACAGGCATCCTGCCCACAGCGTGGCAATGAGGTTCTTCCAGTGGTTCTGCCTTGAAGCGAGGGCTAAGAGTCAGGTCTGGGAGAGTGCAGGGTGGTGGCCATGCCTAGACACTCTTTGCTGAGCAAAATATGCAGGTTGAATTCTTCCCAGAGCACTGCATGAGTAAAAAAAAACTGGGGAAAGGGGTTTTAATCTCACCTGGAACTTCCATGTTGCTCCTGGATGAATTTAAGGGAGGGAGCAGTGGCTACTCTCCTCCCACGAGCAGATGCGGTCAGATGTCTTCAGCCCCCCTGCCACAAGCTTGTACCAGCTCTTTCCCCCCATACTTTCCCGTGCTTCACATCCAGCACCGTGCAGACAGCTCCAGCCTAGGATAATTCAAAACTCTTTTGCTCCAAGAGAGCAAGAGATCGGGACTGCATGTGTTACACAGAAACTTGCCCTTTTGGGGCAATTTGAAAGATTCTCCCTCTCATAATAAATCCCTGTGATTTCCAGGTGCTTTTTGCCCAATGTGGCTTTCCCTTACGTTTCTGTAGCTGTGTAGGGCAGCTGAAATGGGCATTCATCCCAGGTGGACACAGCTTCACACAACTGGCTGGCACGTAGATGTCCCATCAGCCCATCAGGAACGTGCCACATGTACATCAGCAAGTGTGAGTCACATCTCCTGCCAGAAGACAATACAGATTGTGGGATGAGGATGTCCTTCGATCCTGAGCATGAGCCGGGGGCACAGGTCCTTGGCTGGCCAGTGTGAGCCCAGCCCTGCTGACACTGAGATTGGGCTGATTTACCTGTCACTCTTGCTGCCCCGTCATCCTCTTGTCATGTCCAGTGTGATAATAAATTCAGATCTGTTAAGTGAAACAGCTGTGGCTTTGCTAAGAAGCTGACTTTAGGTGTTTTGGGGTGAAAGCACTGCCTGTGCACAGGACTGGGTTTGCAGGCTTGCTGCTTGGGAGGACAGAGACATTCGGTCTGCACCATCACCTCCAGGCATCCCTTGGGAAGCCCAGCTTCCTACCAAGATCCCCTCTAAGGTAGGACACGAAGATAACTGAAAACTGTTTAGTTCTTACGAACAGGATTTAATGACCTTAAATTATTGTAAGTGGATGGAGAAGCATCCTATGATCTCCAAGCCAAGCAGGTCACCTTTAATACCTTTAATTCCCTTTTCCTTCCATCAGTAATGCTGGTGGATGGGTATTTGATTTATTAAACGCTGAATAGTAGGGCTTCCATGTGTGTTGCTGTCAGAGAGATAAATAGGCCCCTCTGAAGGCAAGTTTCTGGGAGGCAGCCGTGACTTTTTAAAATAGAGAGAGAGAGAGAGAGAGGGAGAGAGAGAGAGAGAAAGCAGCCCAAGACCCTCCCTCCTTGGACATCCCTGATCTTTTAGGCCATGCACAGCTCTTCCCCAGCTGCCCTGTGCTGTGTAACGTGCTCAGAGTGATGATCCCCAACCTGCCCCACTGGGAGGATGATTAATGCTTGCAAAGTGCTTTGAGAACATCAGATTAGTAGGACAGAGCCTCATTATTATATTAGCAATCACCAGTTCCTTGGCCTTTTTCACTCTTGGCGCACTTAGTGCAGCATCTAAAAGCCAAATGCTGTTTACAAGCAAACCTCGGTGCGTTTGGATGCTTCAGGGAGAGCTTTTTGTGCTGTTCACAGGTTTATTTTTAATGATGCACCTGTGGTCCAGACTCCACCGAGGTCCCCACAAACCACCGACCTGCTTTTCATGCAAACACTGTGCAGATTAAAAATAAAGACCACTGGGTACTCACGGTTATAACTATAGAAACCAAATATTTGGTTCAACTATAAAAGGCAGGAGTGTTTATGAGGCCAAAGTGGAATGTATTTTAGTTCTGCAGACTATTTATAGATAGGCAGCCACTCTAAATTTGAATCTTCCCTTCCGTAAGCAACTTTTTTGTGCCTACTGGGATATATCCTTCTCGTCTGGGGTTTAGCGACATCACTACAGGGAGTCAAAACAGTTCGGAGTCACCTTATAAGACATAATGGCTTATTTTAGGGGGTTTCTCTGGCAGTTCTGCGAAGCTGAAGGAGGAATTTGCTTGAAAGATGAATAAATATTTCTCTTGACTGTAAATTAAATATTTTTATTTGGAACTATTGTTTTAACCCTTCCCATTGGAAAGTAAGTGTTACTTTGAACTGAAAAATACAAACATAGTTACGAAATGCTAAAATTAAGTGTTTCAGGGGCTTGAAGGGAGGCTTGAAGGATGTTTTCCCCAGGTAAATAATTTTGCAGAATTGATACAGATTAGCAAAATATTCCTTGCCATGTCTATGCTTCTGAGGTTTCCACTAAAAATCATCACTCATCCCTGTGCTTTAGACTTGAAGCTGGTGGTACTCAAAGAGAAAAACAGGTTGTAGGTGGGAAATGTGCTTGTTGAGCAGCCTGAAGACCTGCTGGGAGCAAGGCTGTGTGGTGTTAGATACCACTTGACCTTGCTCTGGTGAGCTTAAAATCACACCAACATCTGAAACCCTCCCCTTGTCGGCATCCACAGAGATGAAACCCAATGTAAGGGTTGTGCGTCCCATTGCAGCGCAGCAGATGCTACCTATAGAGCAGCTATAAGATGAAGGAGCTTGAACAAATTGTACATGGAGAGACCTAAGCCCCAGTTAGCAATCATGGTGGGTTAGTGCCTTCACTTCATTCCTGTCATCCTGCTCTGTAAAACCCTCTCGGTGATTTCCCTCTTGTCCTTGGTGTTTACACCCTTCAAATATTTGCAGACAGTTGAGTTGCCAAGCCCCTGCTAAGCTGCCGTTAAGCCAAGCTAAACACATTAGCTCAGAAAGTCAGTCTCTCTGACTCCGTAATAATATTTTGCTTTGTTCTTCTCTGAATTTCCTCCAGTTTATTGATGTTTTCCTGGGATCGGGGCACCTGGCCCTGTTGGTGTTGCAGGAGGTGCCGTCTTTGCAGAAAACCAAACGAGGGATAAAAAATCCAGGTGCCTGTGGCATATGAAGCCAGAAGAGGTGCTGGGTTCCGTGGGGTCTAGATGCCTTCCTTGCCTTGTTTGCCTGAGTGCAGGCTGGAGGTGGCCCCATGGCCCTTTGGCTGAACCCACGGATCAGCTAATATAGGACTGCTCTTTGTGGATGTCAGTGGCTGCCTGTCTGATGGCCCTTCCCTGGGCTTACCCCTCCTGTTTTCTCCTTGGTGAAGATGGAAACTGAGCTTTGCCAGGCTCAAACCCCTCTGCAGACCTGCAGCGCCAACTCATCTATGCAGGGAGGAGATGCTTTCCCCCGTAGAAAAAAAAGCACTAATAAGCCTTATCTCTAGACATGGTACAACTTTTGAAGCCCAGCCTGGTCCTGCTGACATCTCCCCAGCCTTCATTCTTCCATGCCCCTGCTGCTATGATCTGTCACTTGACCTTGCTGGCTGAAGCAAGGAGACATCCTTGGCTTGGCATAGGACTTCTTCTGCACCCCTGGATGCTAAGAGCAGCCATCAGGAGCACCTGGGCTACACGTGGAGCCCACCCTTGCCAGGAAGGAGAGCCGTTCTCCAATGTTTGCTCAGGGTGGAGAGCCCAGCAGGGTCTTCATTGCTCATCCTTGCTGGTGGGAGGGCGAGGAGGCCACGTGTAGACAGGGCAGGGATCCACGACAGGCTTCTCTCCTATTTACTCAGCTGCAGAAACCACTTGAGCTTGCAAAGGGCACCCATAGAGTCAACACAAACCACCTGCAGCAGCGTGGTGGGGCAGCATTAGGCTGGACTGGGAGTGCAGGGATGCTTGGTGGATTTATGAAGCTCACAGAAAAAGCAAAGCCCTCTTGCATACTGCAGGATATATATACATATATATGTACTTGGAAACACCCAGCAAAGGAATCTGGGGTATTTTAACCCAGCACAGACTCCCTGTCTTTCCCAAACCAAACAGCCTATGCAAGCTGGGGCAGGAAAGCCACGTACCCTGTGTATCCTCATCCTCCAGCACGGCCAAAGAGAGTCCAGATTTTAGTAATGTTGGTTTCTAAAGGTGAACGGTCTCCAAAGGAGTTTGCAAACTGCTGCACAGGAATATGGTGACTCTATCACAGTGCCTGCAGGTACAATCCCTGATTGTGGCGTGCCTGCGTGCCCATGCCCACACCTCGGTGCTGTGAGCCAGGGATAACTGCACTGAAGTACAGTGGGTTATACTGGTGGGAGAGACGCGTGAGTGGGATCAGCTAAGCAGGAAAACCTGAATTAAGAAAGGCTGGGGTGGAGGCTCAGCATCCCAAAGTGGAGGGGAAAACATCTTTCAGCTTCACTGTACACCTGCCTGAGCCACCAGGCTACCAGCTCAGCTTGTCTCACCGAAGGATTCAGGGATGAGGGCTCCCAGTGAGAGTTGGACTTGTTCTTCCTGGCAGCCTCTGCAGGGCGGTCCTCTCAGCATCCAAGTAAATCATGCAGAGAAACTCTCCACTCCCTTTGGAAAGCATCTACAGCAGTCCACAGCCCCAGGGGCTCTGAAGGCTACGCTTGGCTCAGCAGGTCAGGTCCTTCATGCAGGTTGGCCACAAAGAACATTCACTTCTGGCCTGCCTGGGCCAGACACTGTGTTCCCATCCCAGGATTGATCCCAGATGTGAGTTAGCATTACAAATACGTCTCGGACCCCTCATTTCCCCCAGCTGCCAAGTCCTCCACCCCCATCCCAGTCCCTTTTCTAGAGGGATGATTAACACATGCTGCAATAAGACTCATTGGTTCCTGCTCTTTCCACCCCTCTTTGCTGCAGGTTCAGGTTCCCACGCGCTGTTTTCTACCTCTCAGTTTGCAGGATGGTTGCAGGCAGAAAAATTACTCCACACCCATCACATAACTACAGTTTCCACCCCCAAAGTACTTTTGCAGATAGCAACGCAGTCGTTTTTTTGTTGTAACATCCATCTGAGATTGGGTCTTCATTTGGCACCTGGAAGACTGTGGCACAACAAGGGTAAAAGCTCTTTCTCCAAGGGTTTTTGACAGATTAATGGCAGCTGCAGCATCAGATCTCACAGACTCCTACCTCCCGATCTCGCATTCAGCTTTCTGCTGCAGTTTATTCAGTCCCATTCTGTGTATTTTATCTCATCTAACACCCAGGATATATGAGCTTTATGAAGCTAAGAATAGGCAGGGATTAATGTGTTTCATGTCTATCTCCAAGGTCTCTCTCCAGGTCTTCTCCTAAGGGGTGAAATTCTAAAGGGCACACTGTTTAGGTGTGTACCCCCTTTAGATGTGCCCTTAGTATCAAAGTTAATTAGCAGCCCATTTGCTTGAGATAAAGAGCATCACCGAGAACAAGCCCCAGCACACAGCATTCCGGCTTTAAAACAGCAGGAATGTGGTGTGATAGTCAGGGCAAGGAGCAGGGCATGGGATGGAGCTCCCAAACCACCCACCCCCGCCAAGGTCCGAAGGCACCTTGCAGAGTCTTTTTGTCCTCGCTGCACTTTCCAGGCACTTTCTCAGTGATGATGAAGCAAAGGGAGCTTTTGTGTCCTGTCTAATAGCCTGAGAGTCCTGTAGGCTCTGAGCGCCTTGCTGGCCACCTTTATGGGAGGAGAGCAGCTTAATCTTTATGACACTAATGGAAAAACAAGACCTAATGACAGCTAATCCTGCTCATTTCACTTACAGGGCTGCTTTTGGTGCTGAGTGCTGTTTACGCTGTCAGTTTGGCTTATCCAGTTTTGCCCTGCAGTGCTCCACACCCCATACAATTTTGCATCGGGGATTGCTGTGGAGCAAATCTAGTGATTCCCTTGCTGGAGAAACCCAGAGAAGAGGGCAGTCCTGGCGCAGGCCTGGACACCTTCACCTGGAGGATGTCCAGGATGCGCCTTTGCTGTCTCATGAGCATGGTGATTCCCAGAATGTGTGGATGGGTTTGTCCACCACCCATCGTCACGTTTTCCATTTGCACTTTTATAGGAGCCGGCACGGGACGGAGGCAAGGTTTCTTCCCCAAACCCACAGGTTGAGGGAGGGAGGAGAGCTGCGTAGGAAGGAGGACCAAGGAGTCTTGTTTCTCTGGCTGTGTCCGTGTGGCGTAGGGGCTGAATGTTTCCTTTGTGGTTTGGTCTGTGAAGGCTTGTGTCTAGCCCTTTGCTCTCGTGCCAGGGAGTCCCAGCACATCCATCCTGGAGCTGTCTTGTTGAGACAAAGGACATCAGTCTGCGCACAAGTTCCCCGGCTCTCCCCTTAGCCCTTCTGACGGTTTTGTGTTGGAGCGGAGCATGTTTAAGTGGGTCAACAAAGAGGTCATTTTTTCCAGCGCAGAGTACCCTAATAAATTAACCAGTGAGGATTTTAATAATACATGAAAGGAGAGAGGTTTGCCGCTTTTGGAAAGGCTTTTCAGCTGTTGACAGGGTCAGCAGCTGGGTCAGTGGCCGTTGGGATTCCAGTGGAGGGAGAGGTGGTGGGCATCATTCTCCACCCGTGAGTGTATCCGTGCCATCAGGCCAAAACAGAGCTAATTTGTAAGTGTTGTTAACAGCTTTTCAACACACATTAACAAGCAGATGGTGGAGCTGCTGTGGGGTGGCGGTGGTGGTGTGGAATTAGAAACCACCCTCCTGTCCACTCCTCTGAAGTCTGAAGCACGTGGGCTTCAAGCTGGGCTTCCAGCTGAGTTTCCAAAGAGATGAGGCTTGTGTGATCAGTCAGGGGGAACAGCAGACTACCTCAGTTGTGTCTGACTGCAGCCACTTCTAATGGAATAATTTAAATTTAAGGAGAAAAGGCTAATCCACAGAGGTCACGCTACACAGTCCTGTTCATCCAGTAGCTTCTCAGCTGTTGTAAAGTGGTTTTCAGCACCTCAGCTGATTTATTCCCCTTTGACTTTCTTGGGTTTACAGAAGTCTTTAAACAAGGCAATCTCTTACCATGACCCCGGGCTATTTTTCTGCCCTGTTCAGCCAGATTTGTGGGCATCCTTCAGGTCAGTCAGAGTATTTGATGTTCTCACTGTGTTGTTGGTCGTGCAGGAAGTAGGAACAGCCAGGAACCCTGTAGCATCACAAATAAACTATTGCAAGGGCTTCTGTAGGCTCTGATTTTAGGAAACAATAGTGACATGAATATGCATTAGGAGTATGTTATCTTTGAACAGGCCGTCTTCTCATCAATTTGATCTTCTCATCTATGTTGGCTAAACCATACTATTGTTTGTCAAGTGACTTATTCTGCACTTGAGTTCCCAAAGCCAAACAGACTATTTGTGGTCAGGAATATCTTCCCCAGGCTTTGCTTGCTGGCAGAAGACAAAGGCTGGGGCAGACATGTGGTTAATAAAGTGCCAGCACCATGTTGACTGCTGTTCCTGAAGGCCATGATGGACTCTTCCAGTGCATAGTTGTACACTGTCACAGCACCCCTCAGATCCTAGCCATCTGCTTTTGAGGTGCTACCTTCTGGAGAAGGTCTCTTCCCACGAGGATGACCAGGACTTTCCTTGCTCTCTTCCAAATTCTGTGTGGATGGTCTCTGGAGACTGCCTCTCCTAAAGCCTTCTGCTTCAGCTAAAACTCTCAGTGGCCACTTCCCCTTAATTTTCAGGAGTCAGTGATGAAGAACAATGGAGAGATTTGAAAATCAGGTATATGAGGAAAAGGTGAGCAGAGCTGTATGCAAAGTTCCTGCAGGGAAGCTTGTGGACGTCCTGGAAGTAGCAGTCTTCTCACCTTTCTACCAAAGCATGGAAAAACAAAACAACAGCTTTCCAGATACAGGGAGAAAGGGATTAGGTTAATCCTGAATAAGGGAGTTACTTCCGATCCAGAAGGCAGAAGAAATATTCAGAAGAGACTCCCTAGTCAGTGGGAGCTCAATGCCCAACATCAATCCTGGGCCAAGTGGTGGAGCCCACAGTTGTTAATGGCAGGTCAGCTCTAGGGTAGCGAGGGCAGCCTCAAGCACGAGGCAAGTGAATTAAAACCTGACACATCCCAGAAGGATGTCACCTTCAGATGTGGCTTTTCTTTGTGCCGTTTTTCAAGGATTAATTCTAGGTCTCAGCATTTCTCTAAGTGAAGCGGATCCGATGGCTCCTGCGGGGAGAAGCTGCCGGTGGCACAAAGGGTAATGGAACGGTAAATGTTGAAGACAAATTCATCAGATGGGGCAGTCTGGATCACTTGGCAAGCAGAGCCCATTTGAAAAAAAGTGTGTTAGAAGACAGCCCGATGCAAAATTGTACATCAAAGGAGGAGAAATTAAGATTGTCCCTACGGAAAGGGGCAGTGAATCACCAAATGCAGGGGTTGCTGGGTTTAGTAGAAAGAAACCGCATGAGCAGCTCCTGACGTGAGTTGCGGCTGCGGCAGAAACAGCTAGTGACCCTCGATGTCTAAATGAAGGAATAGGAGGTGCATTTATTTTTCCTTATATACCGCAATGGCAAAACATGTCAGAGTAGCTGGCTACTAATGTCGATGCCAAAGAGGAAGAAAGGGAACATGAAAGTATTCAAGAAGTGGTGTTCAGCACAGAAAATGCTTAGCCTGGCAGCTGGTGAGCTTTTTGGAAGAGTTGAAAGGTTGGAGTACACCGATGATTGTGATATTTTCTACCCTCAAGCGTGCTAAGGACACTCCAGTCTAGTGGAAAAAGGCATCACAAAAGCCCTTCGCACAAAGTGACAGATTGGGAGCAACCACCTCCTTGCTTTTTCTTTCTGGAGATGGTGGCTATACATGAGGACCAACGAGCGGTTACTGGGGCCCATATGGACATAAATGTGCAGTTAATTAAGAGCCTGCGCTATAGAAAAAATCTGTTTATGGTCATAGGATCATTGAATAATTCAGGTTGGAAGGGACCTCAGGAGGCCTGGACTGCCTGAGTCTGTGATTCATACAGGTAAGGGGGGGAACCTGGACAAAATTTCCTTCTGTAGGCACAGGGCTGTGGGACTGGAAGAGTTGTGAGGACTCAACACAAGCCCCAACCGACTGCTGTCACTGACAGATGTCTCGGCTCTTGGGGACATCTGGAGAGATGTACCTCACTGTGGCAGGTTTAAAACCAGAACTCTGTGTATTTTAGCTGGCCACCCTCAACCCAGCTGTGCAACGAGTCAGATTCAGAATGTTGTGTTGTGCAGATCTGGGGTTGTCCCCACGCACACCCCGAGTTATCCTCCACTGCCCTCCGGCTCGTGAGACCAAGTGCCCCAGCACGGAGCGTGCCAGGACAGCAGCAGTCGGGGATGTGAGCTCGGCACGGCTGATCCAGAGCCTTGGGCAGCATCTGGATGTGCACGAGCCTTCTGTGAGTGTCGCCTGGAAACCAGTAAATCCCTCAGCAGGTTTCAGAGGGGCCTGACAGCAAGATGAGATAATTAGCTCTCTACAGCTTTCATCTAAAAGGGTGAGCTGGAAGAGGAGAGAAATCCTCTTTTAACTAAGGAAAGGCTTTTGCATGAGCTTATACGTTATGAAGCACCAGGGAATCCACTCGTTAGGGTGTCCTTTTAAGCTGCAGGAATGAACCACAGGTCTCAAAATCAATAAAGCCATGAAAAAACCGTCCACAGGTAAATGAGTGCCATTGGCGCTGGTCTCCATGCCTTTCTCATAGGAGCTTTCAGCTCCACTTCTCACTTTTGCCCACATTTAATGTGCTTGGCCTCACAGCCTCCTGCCTCTCTGTCTCGCCAAAATGCCAACTGCGCCCATGTTTCCCAGATCAGGGCCAGGGCAGCATGTGAAGCTGTGATGGGTGGGCTCTGCCACGAGGGTCGGTGCGGACAATGCTGTCTCCCTTGCTCCTTCCAAGCCTGGCACATTTAACATCCATAGAGGGTCACAGCCAAGTCCATCTAGTGCTGAATGTTACACAGGGGCCAGTAAGTAGGCACCTAGGGAAGATTCCCTCCTTCTAATATTTTCCCTGTTGTCAACAGTTTTCAGTGCAGCTTTCCGTTGCTGCACATGATGGCACTCAGTAACCTTTGGGGGATTTTGTTTCCGTGATCTTGCTCAGTCTCCACTTGGAGCCAGCTAAACCTGATGCCTCCAGAATATCCTTCAGCAAGGAGTCCCATGGGCCAGTTCTGTGTTGCCCAAAGGAAGGTATCCTTTCGTGTGCTCTGACTCCCGTTACCTTCCTGTGATGTCCCATCATTCTTGTATTAGGTGAGAGTGAGTAGGTCATCTCCACCACCCTCTCCTTGCCATTGATGGTTTCCTCAGCGTCTCTCCTATCCTGACTCTTTTCCAGACTGAGGGGTGCTATCTCACTAGTTCCTTGCAGAGAAGCTGTTCCAGACCCTTGATCATCCTTGTTGCCTGCTGTGTACCAGCAGTGGTGATGCTGACCATGCTGCTCAGCTAGCTACCATGAGATGCAAAGGCTTATCTGGGAGACTGTGAGTTCAACAGGAGCCAAATCAGACCAATTCCTCCATTTTTGTGTAGTTCACAGACACAACAGGGCTGCTTCTCCTCCCCCTTCATCTAAATTATCATCTGATATGCTTCTGGTGTGCACGTATGTGTTTGTGTGGTTTTTCCTCTGGGATGGCTACAGGAGGACCACCAAGCCACCGAAATGGGCATGCATTGGTCTTCCTATCTGGTTGCCCCTGACCCACTTATGAGATACTTGTTCACTCTTTGGACTAAAAGTGTTCCCATTGCCTTCTCTCATTCACCCCACAGTTCCCGGCTGTCTTATAAAGCCTGAACTGAATGTATGATTGGTGCCAAGTCCCAGGAATGCACTTTTCTCACCATTTACTTTGCAAAAGGCCTGGGTTTGGCTCAGGCTGCAGCAATTCTGCTCAAATTTGATTAATCTTAACCTGTTCACAAAAACTTGGGTTTATTTGAAGATAATCTGTATGGGGACATAAAGTCTACCATTCATCATGGTCAAAAGGAAGCGCCTTGCCTCCACAAGAGTAGATTAGTTGCTTGAAGGTGTTGAACCTCCTGTATTTTGGGGGCAGAAGGTGTATTCTGGGTCTGGTACCAATGGGAGGACATCCCGGTGGTCCAGGCCCATAGTAGCCCTACATATGCATCCCCACTAGAGCCAAAGCACATTTGGACAGGGATAAATGGCTTTGTTTCCTCTGAAAGAGAATCCTTCTGGGTGCACCAAAGCCACTTAAATACCTGAACCGATACCTAGAGATGAGCACTTTTTTTTGTGTCAAAAATTTATTGTTGCTGTGAGCAAACAGCTCATGCAGACACGTGCAAGTTGACCTCAGCTAGACATGAACTAGACATAAAAAGGCAAAGTTTCCTCAAGGAAAAAAACATAGAGGCAGCATGATTGTAGCCAAGGGATCAAGGAATTGATTTATTAGCTTGGCAGCCAGAAGGCAAGGTAGAGGACTGCACCACTGCCACAGATTTGAGTAGCCTTGGCTGGGTTAGCTCGCTGCTTTCCTTCCTCATCTGCCTTTTCTCTTCCAGTCTGGCATCTCTGACCTAATGATGTTTCCCATAACGTCTGGATAGCGTCTCACATTGGGGCTACCCTCGTAATGTTTCCTTGACAAAAAAGCTACAGCAGGGAGAGATGAAGGTCCAGATTTTGTAAAGGCATGAGGATACCCAATTTCCATGGTATTCCCAGGGATCCGATGTTATGTTCCAGAGGGTTTGTAGGAATGTGCTGGGGAAGGTAAAAACAGAGGGTTTTGAAGGAGTACATTTCATAAAGCAAACCTGAGCTCTGCAAAACCTTTTCTGACTGGACCCTGTGCCGATCCCTGTGTGCCAGGTGGAAGTTTGGGGAGTTGCAATACCCCTCGCTCTGCTCCCAACCGACACGCCAAGGGTGCAACTGTCTTTCTCACAAAGGAGGAGTTGGGCACCACCATGCTCAACAAGTGCAGTTTTGTCACATCATCTCCCTCATGCAGAGATTTGTCCAGCTGGAGGCAGTTACACATGGAGACAATGGGACAGCTCATTAAACTGGCTGAAAATTAACGAGCTTCAGAGTTTTTCTAAAATTAGAAATCATCCCTGGAAAGGCAAGCCTATCCCAAATATCCTGCTACAAGCCAGAGAAACCAGGAAACCAGTCCTTTAGATTATGGGAGAAACTGCCCAACACTTTACTATCGTATTCAGTGCCACGATACCTCCAGCTCATCATCTCAGACCAAACGGGGGATCCAGTGATTTTTGCTGTGCATAGAAACTGGTAATCTCGGGAGGGGTTCAATATGTAAGAGCCTTCTTCTGCAACCTTTAAACAAAGGAAGCAGCATGCCAAGGAAAGGGGGAAGCATCCTGACACACCTCTCATTCCTGTTGTCCACCTTTATGTCCATCTGTATTTCCATCTGCCTTCACCTGAGAGGTTGCAGGCAGAGCAGTTTAATAATGGGATTCACTGCTAAAGCTGACATGGATGCCTATCTCCAAATGATTGAAACTAAGCTTCAAATTGGCTCTTTCAAATCTCTTCTTGGTTCAAAAGCGTTATTTTAAATCAGCTTTGCTTTGAAACACAAGCAGTGTTTAGGGTTTGGAAAGGGTTCACTGGCTGGGAAACCTTTTTCTTGTAGTGGACCCTTCCCCATCTCCCTCTGGGGCTCGTGGATGCTCATGGATTTGGGACAAAAAAAAACCACCACACCAAAATGCAATTGCCTGCCTGGAAAATATCTCACAGTCAAGCCCAAGCTCAGTGAAAGTGAACCTTATCCTCTCCTGAGCATCTTCCTGGACATCGCAGAGGGCTGGTGCAAGGTGACACAGGGTGGGAGAGCAGCCACAACCTCCAAGAGAAGGCAGAGGGGGGATGGGCAGCGGCCTTTTTTCTCACGAAGCCCATCACTGGGCGCTCATGGGGCAAAGCATCCCTGCAGTGAGTTTTGAGAGGGCAGACTGGTGTTATGTTCACAGAGGAAGTCTGGGCCAGGATCCATGGCCCCTGCCAGCACTGTGTGGGGGCTTTTGGGTGCAGATCCCTCTTCTTGGGATAGCAATTCGGGGTAGCCCAAAGCTAGAGGCGAGGGAAGGGAAATCACTGACAGTGCTGTGGGATTTATTTTGCTCTTGCAGAGGCCAGAAAGCTAGAAAAACTCAGTTATCAAAATGCTATGTTCAAGAGTCATTTGTTCATGACACATTCCCATGTCCAGCCCTGCTTGTGTAATGGCCAGGAAAGCGCTTATCAGAGCCTGATACCAAAGTCTCAGGAGGGAAAAAAAATCTCTGAGCAGTTTGCTTTTTCTTGCAGAAACCCAAAGTTGAAAAAGCAAACTCTGCTGTCACTGTTGGCATGCTTGCGTGGCGTGGGCTGACTTACCCCGGCGGGTTGGTCGGCTCTTGCTCACCTCCTTAGAGTTGAGTGTGGTCAGTCGTGGTGGCTGGGCTTGGCAAACAGACTTGAGAACACTAGTCTTGACGTGCACATCATCTAAAATATATGTAACTATAGTATCGTAAGATATATGATAAATATAATACCACATAATAAGCTGCTGCACTGTCTTGTTTGGTGGCTGCAGCCCCTTGTCCGTGTCAGCCTTTGAAGAGGCAGCAAGGTGCAAGCCAGCCCCCATGGTGCTGCCCCGGTGGTGGTGATGGTGGGGAATGAGGACCATGCAGCTTTGTGCTCAGTTCATCGCTCGTGTGGCAGAGCCACATGCTTATGCCTGGCGAGGCGATACGGCAGTGCCGTCACTCTGTGGCTTGCTCCAGCATCGAGGCAGGATGCGGCCAGGGCAGATGTAGGGGCTGGGAATCACCCTTGGGACCAGCGTTGACGAAAACAAAGCACCTTGAGGCCAAGGATGAAAAATCCCTTTAGTGGCCCTGGCTTCTGGATCAGACCCAGACTAAACAGTCAGCTGGAGACTCGCTGCAATCCCTTCGGGGCCCCGGGGGTATTGCCTGCAGCGTTGCTTTTGTAGGATGTGGTCCTTTTTGCTGTGCTGTTTTTCTCGAGTTGGCTGATGGGGGCTTGGGGAAGAGGTGGTGGTGGTGTTATCTCACCCCTTCTCCGGGTGTCCTGCAGATCCCTGGGGAGCCTCTGGCTCTGCCCGTCCCCACACAGGGGCACCCACCTGCCTGCACCTCCTTTGGGTGCCGCTCTGGTCCCCCCACAAAGGGTGTGCCACAGCGGGACCGGGGTAGCGATTTCAGCTAGGAATAACAGAGTGGAATACAGAACAAGGCTGAATTGCAGGAAATACTTCCAGATAACAAAATCCATGGCACGGCAGCAGGGACACGGTCAGGCCCTGCACATGGACCATTTGTGGCCAGCCCTGGGGCAGGAGTTGGGCTGGAGCTGGGCTCCATCTTGCTCCTTTGGACCCCATGCTTTCCCAGCACCTTCCTGCTTGCAAAGGTGCCTTGCAGCTTTCAGCAGAAGGAATTACCCAGAAAAGGTTGTTTTACTCAAGTAGAGTTAGAAAATGCTGGTGCTGCCCTTTCTCATGCTAAATGCTGAGGACGGGTGTTCACCGGGTGGCTGCACCCGTCTCACGTCAGGGCTCGCGGTCTGAGCAGTTTCATCACGTCTCTGTACTGCAAGTTCAACACTTCTGACTGAAAGCTGGACTAATTATGGAAAAGCAATTTAGATTTTGAGATAACAGGTCAGAAAGGACCTTTGGAGGTCTCCAAACCAATCTCCTGCTCAAAGCGGGGTCAGCTTGAAGTTAGGGCCAACTCTGAAAGTAAATCGCATTGCTTCTGGTTTTGTCTAGGCAGGTTTTTAATATCTCCAAGGACGGACTTCACTCCACCTATTGGGGTTTTTTTTTGTCCCACCACTCATTGTGAAGCCTTTTCCTTACATCTAATGGGACTTTCCCATTGCCTCTCATGCTGCCCCCATGCATCTCCCAGTAGAGTTTGGCTCCATCGTCTCTACACTCTCTAGGCAGGAGCACCCCTGGCCCACCCCAGGGTTTCCCTGTGTCCTTCTTTCTGAGACTGTCACGGCTTTTCTGGTGGTGTAAGTACAACCTCACGACTTCGCGTTTTGTTTTTCCATCCCATCCTTAATCAGGTGCTCCATCATCCCAGCAGGAACACAATCAGCTCCCTCATGTCCCAGAGAGACATCTTTATTTTCCTAAGATTGACCATGCAACACTGAGCTACTGAAATCTTCCCAACTGGAGAACTCCTGTAAAATAGATATGAAGGGAAATGTTTTCCACCTCGTGTCACTGCTTTGTCACCCATCACATTCACAGAGTGTGGTGGTGGGGAGCAGGTCCTCCAGCTCACACCAGCATACTTTTAACTTGAAGCCATCCCAACCCCTTCCTTCCTTCCTTGGTAGCAAACACCTCTGAAGGCAGGAGCCATTTTTGAAGCTTATGGGGTTTTAAATGATCTTGCAAATAGGTTTTAGTCTGTGTTTGAGCCTCACCTCCTTAAAACCCTTTCTCAGTCAGTCATGAGTGATGCTCATTGCGGGAAGTCTCGTGCCAGCTGCATCACCCTCAGGTGGATTTTGCATGCAGCGATTCAGTGTGTGCTCTGAACCTTAATTATACCTTCAACAGTGGGGAAAAAAAATCCCAGGAGGGAAGGTCAGTTGACAGCCTGAGATACACGCTGGGTTGGGGTTTTTTTTGCATCGCTGTTACTTCCCTCGATCCCCCCAGCGAGCCGAGAAAGAGCTGCCTTGTACCCCAGCAAGGTTTCCTGTGCCCTGCAGGGTCTTGCCGCTGCAGTGCGGCGTTATTAACGCTGCCAATCAAGCCTCCCCCAGAGCAATGCTGCTAACAAACTCGCTGTGAACTCGGCCACAGCAGACATGTGATTAGCAGGGACCAGTCTCCATCCCTTTGAAGGGTGAGAGGAGTGGGGTTGGGACCTGTCTGTTCTCAGCATCATGTCAAAAGGTGCTGTGAGAGGGCAGTGGGCAAGGAGAAGGTGCCTGGAGAGCCGGGGGGGGAGGGTCTGGAAGGGCAGGAGGGGGATCAGGGAGCTTCTGTTTGTTCTTGGGCTCAGGGACATTGAGGTTTTGTGCGGCAGTCAGCCAGCAGGACCATTACCTGAGCAGACATGGGGGGCCTCCTTGCTGCTTGCAAATTTTCCAAGCCGCATTTCCATTGAGTTAGCACTTACACAGGGAGGGGAGAGGCGTTCTTGCATGAATAATAAAACCAGCATCCTTCTGTCCATCAGATGAGATAAAAAGCCCCTAGGGACACAGAGGAAGACAACATTATTATACAGGTCACCAATAGGTTATTCTACAATCCTCCCGTATGTGGCTTCACTCCCCGATGCTGGTAGCACCGGCTGCAGCAGGGGACTGTGTCCCTTGTGCAGGGCAGCAGGGATGGGGTGGCCAGGGCAGGGTCAGCTCCAGTGTGGGGTAACAGTCCAGCAGCTACAGTCAGCGTCATTGTGCATGGCAAAAATAATAACACCACTGAGTGAGCCAAGCCACCCGAAATCTGCTCTCGGGATACCCCTGTCATCTCTATCCCCCTTTTCCAGGGATGATCTTGCCTGGATGGCTAAAGTGGTGGCAGCTGGGATGGGACATCAAGGACATAGTGGCTGGGAAGAACAGTGAGAACCTTCCAGTCATTGTGGTCCTTCTCACATGCTCCTGGAGTGTGAGCTCCCCTGCCACACCAGATGCACCAGGAGCCGGAGGGCAAACGTGCTTGATGGGGTGCAAGACCACTCTGTACTGCACGGTGAAAACTGGGGTCATGTGGGCCTAGGACAAGCTTGGGGCTTTCTGCAGGCATGGAGGCATCCCTGCTGTCGGCTGGTGGCCGTGGGGCCATGGCAGGAGCCATCCAACACATGGGACTTCTCTGGCTGTGGGTGAATCTGGGACACAAGCGCCTGCTTGCCCCACTGTGGGGTTTCCTGCTCGAATCACTCAGACCCTGGCTTCATCCCAGTGTGAAAAATTTGCCTGATGTCACAGCTAGGTTGCTTATCCCGCCTGCCAGCTCGGATTAGATCCTGTGGTTTGTGTCAGATCAGATTTTGGAAGGTTTATTTCACACTGGTGGTGTGCTGCACTTACGGGCACAAAGGTGGCGGTGGGGGAAGAAGGAACAGGGCAGAGAGATTTCCTGGGAAAAATGTATTTATTTCTCTTTTCCCTTCCCTTCCCTTCCCTTCCCTTCCCTTCCCTTCCCTTCCCTTCCCTTCCCTTCCCTTCCCTTCCCTTCCCTTCCCTTCCCTTCCCTTCCCTTCCCTTCCCTTCCCTTCCCTTCCCTTCCCTTCCCTGCCCTTCCCTGCCCTTCCCTGCCCTTCCCTGCCCTTCCCTGCCCCCTATATATGCTATAAGTGTATGGTGGTACAGTTATTCATATGTAAGATTTCAGAGATCTGGCTCAGGAGTTTATCCTAATTAAAAGAACATTCATTTCAGCTAAGAGCTAACAGTCTCTGACTGTTTCCAGCTCCTCACTTCTGCGCTAGGGTAGTAGTGGGTGGGCCACTCCATAGGTCCCACCAAGAGGCATCTCTCCATACTGTCAGTATATTTACTGTTTGACTCCTTAGGATTGTGGCAGTTAGCAGGCTGCCCAGGGACGGATGTCTGGCTTTGCTAACATTGAAATTATTATTTTCCTCACCTCTTTCTTTTTTTCTGAAACAATATGTAGGCTGGGTCTCTGTAACTACTTGGCAGCGGAGCAGAGGGGGAGATGCTGTCTCACTATGATCATAGTTAATAAAGTTTCTGTCTCACCTGTCCTTAATTGGTTATTACACACTTGGAGTCCCCAGATTGTCTGACAAGGGACAATCTGAGCCCTCTGCACTGATGACACCACCTCTGTCACAGCATTACACCATCAGGAAAGCCTCAGGGGACAACAGGGACCTCACTGTGGTGTGGTCAGGAGATCTCCCATGATTGTATCTCGGTTGCTCAAGAGCAACCACCTCTCCAGTTGAGCTCTGCTGGTTTCTTACCCAGCAGAGGGGATGGGAAGGATCCCAGCCACTGCCTGAGCTCCCACAGAGCATCCCCACTAAGTGCACTCAGGCGGTGACCCCAGCAGCACTGCCAACCCAACTCACCAACGCACAAAACAACCAATTCCAGGTAGCATCCAGCTGGAAAGGGGTCTGTTTTGTAAACTCTAACTTGCCATGGAACTGTTGAGGTGGAAAGCAATCAAGCAGCAGTCATGGTTCTCACGATCCAGGGAGGATTTACATTGCACTGGCAGCATGATCGGCGATTTTTTTAACAAACAGGTCTTCAAAGGATGTACTTGCCAAGCGTCAAAATATTCCTCAGTGTTATTAAGGCCTTTTAGCAGCTGTAATTGAACTGTGAAGCAACCTGATGCAGGCAAAGGACCACACAGCTGGAAATTTGTGCTGCAAAAGCACCATTTTATGGCTGTTAAACTGTTGGCCCCTCTCTGTTGTGAAGCTGTTAAACAAACACAGCCCTTGGCTCACACCACATGCCGGTGAGGCGCAGTGTTTTGGCAGGAGTGGGCTGACAGCAACAGGGGCTTCAAAGGAGCCAGCAAGAAATAGAATTAAGGAGAGAAGGAAAATTCAGGTGAAGATGTGTGTTGGCCATCAGAGCCCCGTGGCAGGAGAAGGTGGACTTGGAAACAGAGTGTGTAGGTTCACATGGAGTTTGCATCCTCCTCTGGTTTAGCATGGTCTGTGATTGCCATGCATATGTGGATCCTATGCATCCTACTGCTGTCACAGCCAGTGGTCAGTAGACCCTTAAATCACCCTCTCGCAGGAAGGTGATGTTCTAGGGAAGCCTAAATGTGGAAGGTTTGGATGATATTGGTAGCTTTGAATGGGGAAATGAATGTCCCAGGAGGACAGGCCGCATGCTGCAGGCTGCGTAACCTTTGCCACATATCACTATATGTTGAAGCAAGCTCCGTTAGGGCCAGTAGATGCTCCAAGAGCAGCCCCAGCCTGGCAAACACAAGTTGAGCCCTTTTCCTAATGGAGACATGGCAAATCCACAGGGAAGAACTAAAAAGATTGCTGAGCTGAGTGCTCAAAAATGCCAAGAAATGGGGAAAATCTCCACAAAATAAGAAGGTTCCTGTCTATTTCTTTATTATTTCCTTCCATTCTGTTCTAATGGTCAGTGTGTATTCCTCTGGTTCAGCAGCTGATCTTAGGAGGCAGGAATGTCTGGTCCTGCTGTGGGGATGTGCAGTGGGATCCAGCAGTGCTGCCTGCAGCTGCCTGTCCACGACAGGCTGTCCAGAGGCTGCTTCCCTGAGCTGTTTTTCTGGGTCAGAAGAACATCAGTGACTTTTTATCATTAGGAGAGCACCAGGCAGAGGTGGACAGGGTGGTCATCCCAGGTTGGTGGGGCTGTTGCCCTGTCCAATGGTCCTACCCTCCAGTGATACTCCAGCTCCTGAAGCTTCCCAAGAAATTTTGTCCTGGCAAGAGCAGTTCTTTCATGACTATCATATGTTAGGGTTTACCCAATACCCAGACCGCGTGTGTTATGCTGTTTGCCAAATATTGACTGTGAGGGGCTTTCCATTGCTACCAGACAGAGTAAAGAGAACTAGAGAAGTTGTGGCTCTCACAATGGCAATAAAAAAGGAAACTGTGGTAGCATCACCAGCCTTGCTTGCAGCATTTCCTCCCATTTTTTTCCATGAAAGCTCTACATTCTGGAGTCCAGTTTCTGTACTTTCTGTTTTTTTTAATATAACTTGTCAGCCATGAAGGGAAGTTGCAAGACTTGACTCCAAACAGCTGGAAAGCAACGAGCCAAGTAGCAAGAACTGGTGTTGGATGTGTCTTCATTCAGGTGGTGGTTTGTGTGGTTGCACAACCCGACCTTCTTTCAGACGCGCGCACTGATGCGTGCCCATGCCTTAGTCCTGCCAAGTATCTGCAAAGAAATGGCTCAGTGTTAATAGGAAGAAGCTAATGGGACATTTTCCACCTAGAGCTAGAAAAAATGCTTGTGGGTTTGCTTCCCAATGATTTGGGTGATCCATTTGGAGACAATGGACTAGCAAATTATTGCCACTGCCTGGTAAATTTTACCAGGTTTTCGCCCTCCCTGATGGATGCAGCTCTGCTGTGTGCTTTTTTTCCCCCATCTAAAAGCAGCCGTTTTGATGAGAAGTGGGTGAGTGTCTCCTGGATGAAGCCAAAATCTGCCAGTCTGGCACGTCCTCTTGCTAAGCAATTTGCTGCTCCACTGCATTCAGAAGATTGCACTGAAGTTGCTTTCCTGGCACGGGGAGCTAGTTTGAGAATTAGTGCAAAACTAATTTGGTTACAAATCACAAAGATGCTAACAAAAGCTATTTTTAAGCCTTTGAGAAGTACAGTGTGAATCAGATCATTCAGGAGTTTCTTACCCTTGTTTCAGCCACCAAATTTTCCAAAATTGTGGGATCCTGGTGCAGCTGACTGGCTGAGATCTAGAACATGCCCATCACCAATATGCAAAGCCTCACAGGACTGTGGTCACCTCCGGGGGAGCATCATGGAGGTCCCAGCACACTGCTCATCTTGCTGCCTCTCTTGGGTTACTAAAGATGTTTGTGGCTGTTTGTTCTTCCTTCTTAGGGACATCATGTGCTTCCACATGACCCAGCCTCTCACAATCATATGAACCCCAAAACTGGTGATTTAAACAAAACAAAAAAAAAAAAAAACCAATAAGGTAAACCTCATTAAAAACCCAAATGTCCACATCTGGGGCAGAACAGTGGAGACCTCATCCCTTCCCTTGGCATCCTCTGGTGCAAACAGAGGTCTGTGTCAGGCAGTGCAGGAGCGCTGGTGGTAACGCACATCATCCATGTGGGCTGTATCCAGCCCATGCTGTTCATGCGCCTCTTGGACCTTCACTGCCTTAAAAGGCAGCCTGAACAAACTCAGATGTTTTAAGGACTAAGCTTAGATATATTCCTTCCCCTCCATATGCCATGAGAGCTGAGCCCTCTGCAAGGCAGCATCGCTCTGCAATGGGGAGCAGCTCAAAGTTGTCCCTCACCCCATGCATCCCTCCGGCAGCCACTGGGATGCTCATGCAGAGCGCACCCCCAATTCTTCTTGATTCTCTGTGTAACATAAGTTGTAGCATTTGGCACATTCTTGTTGTGGCTATTCCCCCTCCTGTGGGAGCTTCCAACTGCATTTGGCATGGGGAGAGCAGAGGGGCCGCAGCTCCCAGTGCCAGGGATGATGGTTGACATTTATCTTGCCAGTTTCCTTCAAACACCATAAGCCCCTGAGTCCGTTCCCCAGGTGGTTTGGCCGGGGGCTGCCGTCAGCAGTGCTTGGAAGAATCGATGATAACCTTTTCCTTTTCTAAGGAGTTTCCTGCATGCTGGGGAGCAGAAGATGCTGAAAAACAAATGAAGCTTGGATTCTCCATGGGTCTCCCTGGCATCATTCCTGATATTTAAAAGACCAAACCCATTCCCCATTGGTTTTATTAGCCTTTCTATCCTGGCATTTAAACAGAGATGAGATTGGCGTGGTTGGTGTCTGCAGACACAGGCTGTGATGCTCTCAGGGGTTTCTCTGAAGGGCAGGATACCCAGGGTGCTCTGTCTGAAGTGTCAGAGCTCCTCTGAGCCGCTGGAAGGCATTTCGGCACTGCAGCTGCCAGTAACGTCACCCCACAGATTATCTCACATCCAGGAGGGAAGGGTATTTGGGTCCTGGTAGTGTGGCTGGGCTGTAGGGTAGTAGCAAGGTTGCTCTAAGCCTCAAGAATAGCCCTTCTTGGGGTCCTCTTAAGCTACCATGATATTTTGGTATATAATTCTCCCAGATAACGAGTGGGATTTGAGCACTGAACTGATGAACTGAGCTGAGTCTGTGCCGTCTATGCCCCTCTTGCAGGGATGTCCTGAGCAGCATCCCAGAGCATCCTGGGGCAGCGGGGTGTCATGTCCATCTGTGTCACCTTCTGCCTGGCCAGGGTTTCTTGGCCCTCGTGACTTGAGTAACGGGGTTCATGCTTCCTCTCTTCTTGGTTTCAGGCATGGAAGAAACGCTGGTTTGTCCTGCGCAGCGGTCGGATGAGTGGTGACCCCGATGTCCTGGAGTACTACAAAAATGACCACTCCAAGAAACCTTTGCGTGTGATCAACCTCAATTTCTGCGAGCAAGTGGACGCAGGCCTGACCTTCAACAAGAAGGAACTGCAAGACAGCTACATCTTTGACATCAAGACCACTGACAGGACCTTCTACCTGGTGGCTGAGACCGAGGACGACATGAACAAATGGGTTCGCAGCATCTGCCAGATCTGTGGCTTCAACCAGTCCGAGGAGAACACAGGTACCGTGAGAGCCATGTCTGTGGCCAAGAGCATCTCCTGTCCTGTCCTCCAAGTGGGGCCTGGCTCCTTTTTCAGATCAGACCTGTGGGAGGGGGGTGCAGCCCGCCATGAGGCTGGGAGGACTGGAGTGGGAAATGGACAGACATGTGGGAAACATCCATGAAGCTTTCCTAACTTGACATCTGAAGCAGAGCAGGCTTTGCCCCTGTGAGCCACCTAATTCATTTTCCATCCCATAACTGTAGACCTCTGAGTCTCTCATAAGAAGCTGATGGGGTCTGGGGACTTTTGTAGCTGCAGCCTGTGTCCTCATCCATCACCAAAGTCCCTTTGAGAGTTGTGGGAACCAGCAGTGAAAATCCCCCTTGTTCAGAAGTTTCAATCCCTTGGTGGAGTGGTGGAGAAGCTTTACTGGGACCATGTCCCTCCCTGCTTTCCATTGTACCCACTGCTGACAAGCTCTCATGTGAAGGACAGACACGTCCTCCCCACCAACATCCCCATCTCCTCCAGGGACCTGCTGGGAAAATTCTCGGAGGGTAGAAGAAAACACTGGATGGTTTTGCGCAGCAGTGAGACCTGTTCCACCAGTCGTGCTCAACCACCCAAGCTCAGCTGCGCTTTGGCAAGCCTCTGCGGCGAGCACTGGTGAGCTGCCTCTGCTTCCCCAGCACCACGAGGGGTCACATAAATCCCAAGTGAGACAGGATGGGGGGTGAGCATGGGGTGCAGTGCTGCAGTCACCTGCCAGTCCCATTACACCTAGTAGCATCATCTTTGCTTCGTCTTATCCATGGTCCAGTCCCATGCTCTGTCTACATAAAACTCCCTAAAACAACGTCCAGCTTGAATCTGTTCTGGTCCCTCGCAGAGCAGCTGCCATCCGCGGGAGCTGAAACCCTGCCAAGAGCTTGTCAGGCAGGACAGCAAACAAAGCATCACAGCAGCGCGAATGCGATCTTTGCTGACTGACGCATGAAACGGGACGTCACCTTGGCAATGGGTGTACAAGTGGTAGAAAGGGTCCTTGATAACGCCACCAGTGCGGTCTTTCAGGGAAAGGTCAGGCTAAATAAATTACATCCCGTTCCGATGTCAGCAGTGCCATCCTTGAGGTTCAGCGAAATCGTTCAGGCCCCTTTTTTAAGAGCTGGTTTGTTGCAGGATTTTCCATTTTGCGTGCGTTCAGCTGGGGCAACTGTTTTTCTTCCCATTTAGTAAAATGAGCTTTCAGCCCAGCGGCAGCAGGATCGATACGGGACTTCAGTGAAATATAAATCTGGGCAGCAAAAGGAAAAGCAATCTCCCGCTTGCAAGTACATTTGTCCCAAAGGGCACATAGGGCTCGTCAGGCTGCAGAGATCCGAGCGCTATTCCCTGCAGGATCATGGAGTGACATCAGCAAAAGAGGAACAAAAATCCCTATTTGTAACAAAATCACAGCTCGTTAATGCTGTAGGGAAAGTACCCACTTGAAACAGTACCCAGCTGCCAAAGTATGATTTTCTGAGTAAGCCAAGAAAAAGCCTGCGATGGTGAACACAGCAGATGTGTCCAGATGCCACAGAAAAAAAGGGAGCATGAATTATTCAGGGATGTTGCTTCGCTTTGGTGCTCGCCGAAGCAGTGACCCCACTCTCACCTTTCCTTCACCGTCCCTGCTAAGTAAAGGCAGATAAATCATTGATTTCCCAAAGTAGATAATGCTTGTTTGAAGGACCCATGGCCCAAGGCTGGGCAGAGAGGTCGAGGGATCGTTGCATCATGATCGGTGTCAGGAGTCTTGTCCATCTTGGCATGCATAAGCCCATCACCCATCCTTCGTGATGGATCAGCTGGAGGGAGAAATAAAATTCATAGCAATATTTGTAACTGCTATGCTCCCTCTTCATCACCTCCTTGAAGCCATGGGTTGACGGACAGGAGAAGACGAGGAGTTTGCTTGATATTAAGACAGCTCCAGGGTAAAAATAGAGCTTGGGACATCTGGCATTTCTTAGACTTTCACCCCCTCATCCTCAAGCCTCTGTGCCTTGTTGTGGCCTCTGCCTTGGAGAATGAATGAGTCAGTAATTGGATGCACCAAAAAGGGGAGTAAAAGCTAACCATCGTGGGCAAGAATAGCTCCATGCTAGTTGTAACAATTAATTAACTAAACCTCCTTCTCCCAGCGGACAGCCAGCATGGCAGAACAAGATCAGAAACTACTGGGGAAGCCGCTGTGCGCATTCTTCTCGTTGCACTTGTTCTTGAGTGCGTGACTGCTTTATACTGACCCAAAAGACTTGCTGGGTCTGGCCCCAAAGCCGGGCTGTTCCCGCTGGCTTATATTCACACCCTGGCCAGGGAAATGCTCCATCACCAGCAGTGGCATTTACTACAGCTTCCATCACGTGCTGAATTACCTCCTGCTTGAAGGGATGCCCTGCATCAGCTGAGCCTGAGCCACTGGCCACAAGTTTGCTTTTAACCCACCAGTGGTGGAGGAAAAACTCATTAGCTTTGGGGGTAGTTTCGGTAAAAACCTATTTCACCGGCTCCCCGAGATGGTAGGGAAAAGACAGGTTTTCAGTGGCTTTTTAGCATGATTTACTGAGCAAATGGGCAACTCAAAAGCAGCTGCACAAGGCAAAGCAAACTGGCTGCAAACCCTCTGCACCGACCTCTGCCTGGGTGCTGCCCATGCTCCCAAAAGGTGAAAAAAATTAAAAAGCCAAATGAATTTATACCCTTTGATACTTCTTTCTGTTTGCAGCTCAAGGGGAGAGTGTAAATTTTCTGTCGCTTGGTTTTCACATTAGTCCTTCATGTCCTGTCTAGACTGGTGGACCCTAAGGATTAAGAAACAGGCTGGAGTTTAGGGCGGTTTAACGTCATGCTGCGGTTAGCTGTTGGTTTAGCTGATCGCTGGCTGCGTTATACATCTGGTTTGTCGCAAGGAAGCCCATTTCAGCCTCAGGACCCAAATGTCAGTGAAGTGGAGGGTACTGCCGGCTGCCCCGGTGCTCCACAACGCTGCCACCGGTGGCCTTGTTCCCTGTCCCGACCTGAAAATAATTGCAGACCAGCACAATTACATCTGCGGAAAGAAGGGAAATTAAATTGACTCTGAAGTGTTTACCCAGACTGCTGCAGAGTTCTTTGTTTCTGTTAACACCTATTTACTTGGAGAGCTAATTACTATTTCTAAACGACCAAAGCCTTGCAGGATCCCAGCTCCTCCATGGGTCCGAGGAAAGCAATGGTGCTCATGGAAAGTAGGTTTGCTCCTGACTCAGCACTGCTTTTACACTGCAATTTGCTCTGCTGCCACCTCGGCTGACCAAATACGATGGGGCGAGACCTGCCGGGGACACTGAGCCACAGGCTAGGGGAGAAACGCAGGCATGTGCGTATTTCAAACCATCTGCATTTTCCCTGCCCTAGTGGGCAGACAGCCAGAGCTCAGCTGTGAACTGGATTTTCTCATATGCTTTGTTTGTTGGAGTTAAAAAAAATTACTAGATCCCACTAAACATATCTGGTGTGCCATTAACGCTTTCTGGAGCTGATGCTTCAGCCTAAACCCCACCTTGTCCCATTCCCGATATAACAGAAGTGCAGCTATGGCAGCATATAATTTAATTTCTCATGAAGCAATGTGTCCTTGCAGGGCTCCTGTGCACAGGTTAGTTGTTTCAGAGCAGTAGATACCTTTATTAACTCTATCCCAATTTACTGTGCCACCCCCAGCACCTCCCTCCAGCTCTTCGATGGGACTGGGGCTGTCTCAGCGGCTTGGATTCATGGGTGCTGAGCAAACTCCCAGTGGAGTTTAAGAACTTAGTCATGCACCGCTGTGCTAGAGGTTTAACCCAGCCATAGAAGCAAGGAAGAGAGTATCTGTGGGTAAATAAATGTCCTTGCTCTGAGCTAAAGGCTCCTGGTACTTGGAGAGAGTGAGCAGGGCGTGGGAAAAGGATGGTGCTGGGCTCCTGCCCCGATGGGTTGTGTCTGGCAGCAGTGGACTTTCCCACCCAGCCCAGGCATGTCGTCTTCATTTTTTTTCATCTGGGACTTTATTTCTTTTATTTACTTCTCTGCTTTCTGCCAGGGGGCTGCGCCAGGGTGGTCCCAGGCTCCGGCTCGCTCCCTGCTCTATCTTCAAGGCTCAGCGCTAGTGTTTTGCATCGCAGTGGGGATCGATCCCCAGCAATCCCAAGGCTTTTACTGTCTCGACGAATGCAAGTCAGGGCGATGCATTAATGTTTAATGGAGAGCTGAGTGTCTCTTCTTCCTTCTTCAACTCCAGCACAGTTTGTGGGATCAGCCGCCGGACACAAGAACTTTCTGCTCACATTGATGAGAACTTATATGCCCCATGTGCATCGTCTCCATTAGGGATCTCTTTGGCTTGATGCTGCCCCAGACGCTCCACCAATTGCCCCGTTCCATCACACGAGAGCAAATCTGTTGATTCAGTGCCCCCTTGAATGCTTTCGCTGGCGGTCCTGTGTGGGTGGCTGACTGGTTGCTCCCTAACCTGCTGCCTGCTCACACAGGCTGCCTGCAAGCCTGTGCTACGAGCCCATATGGCTGCTCTTTCTCCCTCCTTGCTTCTCACCCAAAAACATGTTGGTCCCAGCATCAGGGTCCCAGCGATGCCTCCAGCCCCACTGATTCCTTGCAGGCAGGTTTGCTTGGGTGCTTTCTGAGCAAAGGGAGTTTGAGGTGGGCTGGAGAAAAAACAGCAGAAAGATACCCCTGAAGACTTGTTGGGAGCTGCCCAAAAGCTCAGCAAAGAAGCTGCGGGTAGCAAGACCAGAGTAAAAACATACATTTGCACATTGTACACCACTTACCTCTCCCAAACAGCCCCAAATCACTGGTGTTCTCCGTCCCAGCATGCAGGAGTGGGGCACTGGGGAGCCCATGCAAGATGATGGCCCTGGGGCAGCCCCTGCATTCCTGCTGCCTCTCCCATGGCCAGGCAGAACCGAAGCAGAGGGGAAACACTGATGACTGCCACAAGACCAGGTACTTCCTTGCTGTTGTGCCCGGCACACACCTCCTTCCTTCCCTGCTCACACCCTGGAGGAGTTACAAGCCCAGTACCATTCTGGGAAGCGTGCCAGGGACTGAAAAATGGTGGCAAGGAGGGAGATTTGGGGGTGACCTTGTGTCCCTGAAAGCACCCGGTCCCTGATGCGCTTGGTTTGCGTGTCTGCAGGCAGCTCTGCCACCTAAGGGCAGTCGAGCAGGCAGCCCCTCGTGGAGCCCTGTGCAGTCAAGCTGGGCCAGGACTTGACTCTTCAGCTTCTGTTGACGCAAGTCAGTTGGTCTCAGCTTCATCTTTAAGCTGTGGTATGGGTTGTACTTGGGTATGAGCCCACTTGGAGGCCGGTCTGCTCCCCAGTAGACAATATGACACTATGACAAGCGATGAGCAAGATTACGGTTGAGTTTGACCCACGGGGTGGATGGGGCAGTTCTGGTTGGGTTCTCTCCATGTATCCCACCTTCCCATGTCTCATTCGCCTACCTGAAGATCTGATGTTCCCTAGCCCCGTATGGGACTTGGAGTTGGCCTGTGTTGGAACAGCCTGTGTGGAGTCCTTGAGCCTTGAGCCCTTTCCTTTCACCCAATGTCCTTTTCCTGATGTAGCCTTTTCCTGAGTGTTCCCATCAATACTTTCTGCGCTCAGCATCATCGAGCTCTGTCTTTTAAAACACAAGATGTCACATCTAGACCCACCGGTTGCACATCTCGAGGGCATTTGGATCAGTCCCACCCATCCTTCTCTACCATATTTTGGATATTCCTAACAAAGGAAACATCTATGTCTGCAGATTTACTCTGAGAGGACAAATGCACATGTCATGTCTCAGCCTCAGGCTTGACCCAGCCTCACTGGAATGGGTGGTGGAGACCCATCAACCCCAACTGACTTTGCACCAGGCTCATGGTTGAATTTCAGGTGCCTGCGAATGCCTCCTTGCCTGAGTACCAGTTCATCCTTTAGTCATCCTGCCTCTTTAAATTTGTTCCAAACTTCCCTGACCCTGGTTTTCCTGCTCCACAAACAGCAAGTTATTTTAAGGTCTGACACTGTTCAGCTTTTATTTCAGTGTAAACAATACTGGAGATGGAGTGGTCTTGGCACAAAGGAGCAGCTTGAGAACAGTTAAGTGCCTGCTGCCTTTTTACCACCCCCCCCACCCCCTTTTTCCTCTCTTTCCCTTTGGAGATGAGCTAGTTCAGGGGCTAATGAGTCTGCTGAAGAGCAGAGAGCCACTAACAACCTGGAATTTGCTTCCTAGAAGACAGAAACAGGAGACATAGAGATTGCTGATCTCTACCAACTGGTCAGGGTCTCCTTGCTGTGATTCCCCTGGCATTTTGAAAAGGGAACCCATGCTGTTGAGAGTGAGACGTGTGCTGGTAGTTATAATCTGTCCAGTTTGGAGGAGAATATGGAAAAAGATGTCTAAAATTAGGTGAATCATCTGCACCCTGAAAGTGCTGGTTTCTTTCCCTTGGCTCTCCAGGGAACCGGGACTGATGAGCTCAGGTGGACACATCCACTTTTTAGACTCCTAAAACTCTGCTGAGATGAATCCCAGGATTCATCTCAGATCACTGTCAAGACCTTTGAGATATTTGGATCTTCAAATGGTGTCATTTGTCATCATTTCATTTACGATGAGCATCAACCCCTACTATTCTTCCATACCTTATTCTTGCTGTACTCAGTTCTTCATCAGGTTGTGGTACCAGAAGCTTTGCAGGACCAAAGCCAACCTGCACTGCTCTGATGGTCACTGTCCTTAACACTATATATACAGACACTTAATAATTGAAAAAGTAGACTTCTAGCCCATCTGAGTGCCAAGAAAAGGACTGAAGCAAGGATGCAGAGGGCTTTAGAAACCAGAAAGCAATAGAAAAGGTCTTTAGGTGTCTACACAATCAGAAAGCCAAGCTTCTGGCTTCAGGGGGTCTAATGCAATTGAATGTTAGGTTTGCAATGCTGAATCAGTGTTTTCTGCAGAGTTTGGGATTTGGAAATCCAGCAATTTTTAGGATTTTTTCATTTAGATGGTTTATTGTAGCTGTGGAAATTTTGGAGAGGTGGGACTAAAAAAATCCAGAAGATATGTCAGTGTTAAGTTTGCAAACCCATTACTCTGGCATCCCAGAGAGACCCCTAGGAGATACTTGTTTGCTGAGCCCCCTTTAACTGTACCCAGCACTGATGGGAACTGGCAGGGGATGCAACTGTATGTGGGAGCACTGGGTTTATAGGCAGAGAATACTCATCTCGCTGCAAATAATAAAACCATCAACCAGCAAAAAAGAAAATTTATGCTCAGCTTTCAAAAAAGACCAAGGGCCAAATACTCCAGTTCCTCTAGACTGTTTCCCAGCTGGCGCTCAGCACAAGGGTATCCGACTGGCCTCTTCTGAAGATAAATACGGAGCTGGAGAACTGGGGCCTTTGGGGAAAATCCTGCCCTTTCCTGGCCAAAGTCCCACTGGGTTTGTTGAGCTGAGGCTGGGATTTGAGCTGGGAGGGAAGGAAGAAATGTGAGGTTCAAGAGGTTTGGGCATTTTTTTTAGAGCAAAAAGCATTGCCCAGCTTTTCCAGCACAGGTTTCCCAGTGGAGATTAGCAGGCTGCGTTTGTACATCTCAGACCTGCCCAGGGCTGTCTGCTGGGCCAGGTACCCAGAATCAGAAACCCATTTAAAATAATTCTTTGGTTTATAATTGTCTTTTATCACAACGAGCCCTGTGCGTGTCAGGTCAGCCCCATTAGTTTAATGGGCACTGAGGAATTTTTAGGATGACTTACTGACCGTGGAAAAATGAGTGTAGTGGACGGTATCAGCATCACATCAAAAAGCAAAACAACGCAAAGCCTTTGGAAACAAAAACAGCTGATGGGCTTGGAGCAAAGGGACTGGCGAAGCAGCGCTGTCTGAGCAAAACCAAGGGAGGGAGGGAGGCATTCTGTGTGTCTGCCAGCTGGGAGAAAACTCGCAGTCAGATTTGCCTGCATTTCTATTTCCGAGAGGGGTCCTGGGGCTGTTTTAGCCTGTGTGCCTCAGCTGTGCCGCGCTGGGGTTCATGGGGCTGTACCCCGTGGCTCAGGCATCGGGGCGGGATGCAGATCTGCAGGCAATGCCCAACACGTAGGCGCCGGGCTGGGAAACATGATGGACATAGGACCCCAAAACCTGTGTGTGAGCAAGTTGGAGGACAAGGGCGAAAATCACAGTGACCATTGCGGCAGATCATTTCAAGCTGTTTTTCACAGCATGAATGGTTTTTTTCCCTCCCAAGCCACCATATTTCCCCTTTTCTTTCTTCCATATATTTCACATTGTTCCCTCTAAACCTTTGATAGGGGCCATGGTTTATACACCCCGAGTGCTGCTTTGCAAAACCTGATAAAAGCCAGGACAGATTTAGACTGTCATTTCGCACACCCCAATGCCTGTTTGTGTAACGGTTTGTATTGGTTTGTATTTCCAATTAAAACGCAGCCTGAGTAAAGGGAAAGCTTTCTAAAGCCTTTAAAGCCTCTGAGTGAAGGCGCACAGAGCAGGAAGGAGCCGTGAAGCTGTTGATTGCTGTGAACTTTCCATGACACCACTCAGGGTTTGTTTCCAGTCTGATTTTTATTTATGAATGCAGTAGCATTTATTACTGATTTTATCTGTAAAGATAACACTTCTTCCCTAGATGGTTTCTACGCTTCAGTTATAATTACTGCCTGCTTCTCAAACATACTTCTGCATTATTTAGTGTGGTACAGTGTCAGAGCTGTAATGCCAGCGATTTATTACTTGCACTGTGGGGTTACACCTGATCCAGGGATGCCCCATGTGTGCCCTGGCCGCATCCTGGTTCCCTCCAGGAAGGCTGACAACATCTCTGAGGGTCCTTCATGGTGCAGACACAGCCGAGAAACCAGTCTTCTGGCTATGCTAGGTGCTGCACAAGCTGAGCACAGAGGCAGCCTCTGCTCGAAGGGATCCATCGTTGAGGCACAGCATAAACATGTTGATGCACCTTTTCTTCTACCTGTAGCCATCTGCTGCCAGAGGCGGCTTGGTGATGGCACCTGTTCCCTCAAAGCTGGGAATGGTCTTAAAAAGGACACTTGGCCACAATTTGCAAAACTTGAAAAATGAGACTGTTCAGGAAAATGAGATGTCATTTATCTTTCCTGTTCCCCCATTGCTCCCAGTCTGCTGCTTCTCTCTCTGGGAGTCAGACCTAGGAGGGGGCTACAGTTTCCACCAAGCATCCAAGGAGCAGCTTAATTTTGGTCCATGCTTACGATCACTTTAAGCCACAGAGAATGAAGCAAATACTTTCAGTTAAGCCTGAAAACAAACAAACAAACACCCCAGCCCAAGACAACTTGAGTCTTCATCCTTGGAGATACTCAAAACCCAACTGGACATAGTCCCGAGCTGCTGTAGTTGCCCCTAGTTGGGGCAGGCAGTTGGACTAGACCATCTCCAGAGATCCTTTCTATCCAAATATTCTGTGATTTTTGTGAACTTACGCTGCAGGGATATACCAGACTTCAGAGTGCGGTGAGGAGCTGAGATACCTCAGCAATCCCAGCAGGTAAAACTGGAGTTGTTCCCTGTTGGCATGACCAGGAAGGTGGGAGTGCAGAGGATGTGTTGAGATATTGCCTTGTCTGAGTCCATATCACAACATATTGTGTGATACCCCTTGGCTCTGGGTACGTACAGCCTCATCTTTTCTTACCCTTTTTGCTCTGTGTGATGTCCCTCATAGTCCTCCAGCTGTTCCACGGCAGGTGGTGAAGCTGTGGCACGTCTCAGCCCTTACCAGGGATTCAGTTTCCTTTCATACTTACTGGGTCGTTGTCACATGCTGAGGAATGTGTCTGACTCGTTTGCACCTTGGATTGACTACCACCCTTTATATCTATTTATTAGGATGGAAAATAACATTTCACCTCAAAAATTCCATCATGTGTTCTTTCAGCGCCACATGACCAAATCCCATCCTGGCCAACACAGCTGCTCCTTGCCAATTTTTGGTATGACTGCCTTCCATCATTTTCCTGCCAAATACATAAACTGCCCCTGTTCTTGTATGCTGTTGCTTTTGAAAGTAAGCTGGAGTTGAGTGACTCATTGCATTTGGGTGTTGGGTTTTTTTTGTATTTTTGTTTTTGTTGGGTTTTTTTTGTAACTGACAACAAATCTTTTTGAAATGTTGAGCAGGCATCCGGGCACTGGGGCACTTCTGAATACTTCATCACATGTAAAAGCGTGGTGCATGGCTATTGCACCACCTGTGCTCCATCCTCACCTCTGTCTCACAGCAGATCACCTGCCTTGCCAAGCACCACCTTGTCTGACATTGCTATCTGTGTAAACCATTCCCTCGAGCCTGCATATACTTTGCACAGGCTCAACCTTGATGTAAAGCCTTTATGATGGTAATTATTTTTGCTGGGTTGCCATAACGGTTCACATTGCTCTCAAATGAGTCATGATGAAGTCTTTCAAATACCCACTTGAAATCCATAAATTTCATGATGAGTCTTTTTGCTAGTTGGCGGTTGCTTTGATGATTAGTGTTAGGGTCAAAACCCGGTCAACAGATGATCTTCCAGGTGAACATGCTGCCTTCTGCTCTTGAGATTTGTCTGGAAAAAAATTCTGATAGACAAGACTTGGTCTTTCCTGGAGAGCACTGTGGTGTCTCTTCAGTCTTTACATTTTTATTTTTTTTAAGTATCTCAATCTCAATTTCTTGACACCTGTAGCTTTTCTTCATCCCCAAACTCATTCTGCGAGTCTAAGAACAGGGATGGATTTGTGATGTTCACTTGAAGCTCTTCCATGCTTTTACATGTTTATTACAGATTTTAAATACCATTGTATCTGTTCTTTGGCATCAACGTAACTTCTTCTGAGAGTCTGAGATCCTGCTGGCTTTTCTGTGATGCTCCAGAAACTCACTTCCACCGTTTCTGCTACCTTTAAGAAGAACTCAGAGTATGGTCTTACAAATGCTCTCAATTTCTTTGGCACATTGCTGGAAGGACCACCCTGTCCTCTGCCTGCCGCTAATATTTTTATGCAGAAAAGTCCACAATGCCCTAGCTCTGGACAAACAGTGCTTCTTGCAGTAAAAAAATCCACCAACTTATCTCGGTCATGAGAAGACACACTGCTGTCTGGTGTCTCCTGGTGCAGTTTGCAGGGAAGCCCAGCCCTGTGTTCACAGACCTGTATGACACAGAGTGGTTTGTTTTACAGATAAAGTGGCTTAAAGAATTAATACTGCCATGAGTGCAAGAATGCCCTCAGTTGTATTAGATAAGTTAAAACAGTTGCTTTAATAAGGTTTATGAATGGTGGAGTGAGGCACAAATCAGTTTTCCCTGCAGGTGTGTTGTTGCATGAGTGATCCCTGTGAAGTTCTCAGCTGTCTCTGAGGTATTTGGAGATGGAAAGCTGGAGCAGGGTGGTCCGGTCTGGTAATTTCTGTGTTCCTGTGGTCGTAGCCAAAATCCATTATATCATGGTTTATTCCTCCCAGCATCTGCTGAGAGAAGTGGACCCCATGCACTGCATATCTGTCATCAAACCACTTTTCATCCCCTGGGTGAAGGACTCAGTGATGAGAGGGGCACCAGGTACTGGATCTCATCCAAATCCATTTCAACAGCCAAATACACCAAGTTTGAACATGGGTCATCAAGGTAATTAGAAAAAAAATTATATATTGCATTCCTGTGAGGAAGGAAGAGTTCTCAGCAGCTGCACATATGGAATCCGAGCAAGCCGGTGCTGGGGGAACTGCCTTTGCAGCCAGTAGAGCGGGTGATGAGCCCATCACAAACACCACTTCAGAGTTGGTAAAAATTCAGCGTGTTCAGTTTTCTGTCACTGGAATTCATTTTCATCTGCTTTCAGCATCGATTTTGATTCACACCTTTTCATTCTGAATTTAAATGAATTTCAGAAAAAAATCGAGAGTTCCGCTCAGAATTGCACTTTCACATCTAAAAAGCACATGATAATGATGATCTTTGGCTAAAGAAGGGCGGTCCACCCCCAAAAATCAATCCACTCTGATAATTAATAGAAACACCTTGACCTTCTCCCCTTTTATTTAAAATTCACTTTTATCTTCTAAACATTTCTTGTAATTTCTGGCTGCAAGCGATCCCTTGACAAGCTCCTGTTTTGATTAAATGGCTTTTTCCAGCTGGAGGATGTCAGAACATTTTCAGCTGGCCCTAAGCCAAGCATGAAGCATGGGTGATGCACTGGGCAAGAACTGATGCAGATTTTGGTCTGGGTGCTGGTACCATCTGTGTCGTGTGCAAGGATGGGTGCAGCCGCAAGGGTGAGAATGTAATCTGGTTCTGGGTTTTAAGGATGGGCTCGCCGCACTTTGTGAGCCACCTTTGAGCAAGGAAGAGGAGGGTGAGGAGATGCTGAATAAGCCCATGGGATGGTTCCCAACCCATGAGAGAGCATCAGGGCAGAGAAGGTTTGCTTCAGTCTTCAGATGCCAAAGGATGTTTTGTTCCTGAGTCAGGGGATGAGGAATGCCGAAATCCAAAAATATTACCCTCAAGGAGATTGTGATAAATGTGCCTTGCCTGAGTCTCCTGAGGACCAAGCTCTACATTACGCTCCATTGCCCCACTAAACCCAGCTCTGCTGCTGCTGTGCATTAAAAATAACCACAAAACCAGCCCATGTTTTAGCGCACAAGGTTCAAACAGCAACATCCACGCTGGGAGCCTGCCCCGCTGCTCAGTGCAGAAATATCCAGCAGGGAGAGATTTGCTTGTCCGTGACTAGACATGACAGGGAGATGGAGGGTGTCCAGGTGGAAACAGTCATGCACAGAAATAAGAAATGCAAGAGCATAATGTGGAGCTGAACTGATGGTGACCAAAGTCCAGAGGGATGTTAAACCCAGCAGGATTCCAGACTCCAGCCAACCCGGCATCTCCTTTAACCACTTCCAGCTCTTCCTTGGGATGGTCCCGGAGGGGTACGACCCATGGTGGGTGGGGGACACGGGGACAGGGCTGGGGCTGATCCTAACCCAAAGGCGCTGGTGGGGGAGGCTGCCAGCTCCATGTTTCTAAGCACGAATACCACACTAACGTATTGCTGCGCTGTTTCAGCCCACGCCACTTCTTGCCTTTGGCACAAGCCGTGCTCCCCAGTCCCTGCCAAACCAGTACAGATGTTTTAACACCCACCGGAGCCCAGATAATTATAAACAGAGCTGAGAGACTGGTCGGGGCTGTTTTCTTTTCATTGCCTGAACCCTCAGCCGCTCTCAAGCAAAACGCCTCCCACTTTCTGACATTGCTTTCAAAGACATTTTTGAGAGCTGCATTGCTAATACAAGTTTTATTAGGGGAGCACCGAGAAACCCCAACCTGGATGAGGATCACACCGTGCCCGCTGACATAACGGTGACCACTGAGTGAAGCAAGTGCAGGGAAGATGATTGGAGCAGCTGGGAAAATATTTTCGTGGGAAATCAGAGCTGGTTTCTAACCCATAGCTTTCCAGACGTGGCATTGCAAAGCTCAGCTCATTTTCAAATGGGTTTGGGGAGTGTTTTCACTGGGTGAAAATCTGGCCAGTGATCAGCTGGTGGGCACTGGCCAGAGGATGCTGCAGGTTCTTCCCATCCTAGATCCTCATGGGAGACAGTGCCCATCATGGTGAGCGTGTGAGCAGAGCAGGCGAGATGAAGGAGGGAGCAGTATCTCCTGCTTTAACGAAGGAAAGCCAGAAGCAATCACCCTTTTCCTGGTCTGTGCTTGTACAACCCCAGGATGCAGGAGCCTGGCCCACGGTCAGGAGCTGCATTCCCTCAGGCCATTTGCAAACAGCCAGGTTTGAGTTTAACAGATGAGAACAGATTTAGCATGAACGAAACCAGTTGTCAGATGCAACTCCCCAGGGGCCACTTAGAAAGTATCTGGAGGACCAAGAAGACCTCCTCAGGCTTCACATCTACATGAACCTCATATCTCCTCACCCTTTTTCCATCAGGGTGCTTTGGGGTCCTCCTGGATCTGCAGGTTCATTTCGTCCTTGCATTCATTGTCACAGTTGATAACCGGTTGGGTGGAAGATGGCTGGCACAAGTCCATCGACCCTGGTGGGCTCAAGCTGTCTTCATAGCACTCCCCTCAATCCCTGCCATGAACTTCCTCGTTCACCATCCCAGCCATGTAGATTTTCATCTGACATTATTCCAGTTCGTTTCCGGTTGCTGTGGAGACCAATTTAAATGAAACTCTACTATTTTGAAAGAGAATATGATTCTAAGTAATTTGCGATGCAAGGTCCCATGCTAATAGCATTAGCATATTATTTGATTATGGCGATGTGTAGGGAATAAATTCCAAGTCCTTTTGCCATCATTGCATCTTAAAAGAAGGGGAAGAGAAAATCCTCCAGGTTTTAGCTGATACTGAAGACCTTTACTGCGCGTGAACTCATGATTTCTGAATGCATAAAGCTTGTGGGGGTCACAGGCATTTTTAACCTCATGGCAATGAGAATAGCTCCCTGGAAAGGACCTTTTCTTTCTCTGTTTCCATTGAGCACTGTTAATACACTGCCTAATGGGCAGGTTTTTAATGATCAGTAAGAGATCCAGGATGGATTTTTGAACTGTTTGCATTTTTGCTGGAGTGCTGGTGCGGCAGAGCCCAGCTAGAGATCAGCTGTGCAAGGTGCAGTCCTCCCGTCGCTTGCGGAGATTTTTCTTTCTGCGTTTTGTGCTCAACTTCTTAGGAATTATTTTGCCTTCAGGACTTCTTTAGACGATTCTGGTATGTGGACAGAGTATGCCCATACCCCTATATGAAAAAAAAATAATTGCATGGAAAACCTTTGCAGAGAGGCTTGTTTTGAGAGTAAAGGTTGCAGAGATGGAAAAGGGAGAGCTGAACTTCCAGCAAGAAAAAAAAAACCAAGCCAAACTTTTTTTTTTTTTTTTTTTTTTTGAGTCTCTATCCCTAAGGGCATGTTTTCTTCTAGGGCTGAAATGACCCTTGCTCGAAGTGACCCCTGGGCTGCTTTACTCACCGGTTCAGGGACTTGGTATTGCAGCCATGAGGGTTAATGACTTTTTTTGCCTCCTTTTTCAGCTTTTGCAGCTGATGTTACCCCATCTGAGCATGCCGGGCTGACCTGAAGCTGTATGGGAAATTCAGGGCTCTACCACAACCCCCATCTCCATCTTCCCCCCTACCCCGTGCCCAGCACCCACCCCCCTTTCCTTTTAACCCTTTGCCTAGAATGCTACCTGAGGAGCAAAAAGTAACATTAATCCCAGTTAGAGGAGGGAAAAACGGGGCCAAATGCCCGCTGTTTGGTCCCATGCATGGGTGCAAATGCAGCTGCAAAGAAGGGGGCTCTGAGAGGGGAAATCTGGGGATCCTCCTTCACTCCCCATCACTGCCCTGCTGAGCGATGGTGAAGCAGACCCTGAACAGTGCTACTGTTATTGACTCCCCTGCAAACTGGGAGTTATAATGTTTCTCCCCCAAGGTAAGGAGGATCGAAATAAATTACTTCTGTAAAGAGCTGGGAATGGCAGTTCTTCTATAATACGAAGTGCAAATATTTGGGCCTCTTGCATGCTCCCTTGAATAGAAATGGTACTAAATCATGCATAAGTAAAACGGGTTCACATTTTCTCCTAGTGAAAGTTTTCCTCTGCTCTCCTGGAGCATTAAAGACCTACGCTCCCGTCACCATAAAAAGGGCTATAAAATTTAAAGCAAGCCGTTAAGAAGCCCTGGCTGGGATTAGGTTGGGATTCATCCTTTCTCCTTCTCCATCCCTGCTAAGTGAGGCGTGCACACGTGTTTGCTCAAGCAAGGAAAGACACCCGCATACTGCTTGCAGTGAACAATAAGGGGGAGAAGAAGGAATTTGTTCAGGACCTAAAACCAGGTTGTATTCCTGGCCTAGGGGATGCAAAGTTAATGTTGCACCAGCTTCTGGGCTTTCACCCTGCTCGCTGGTGGCATGTTGGACCGCAGCACTGGGTGAGACTGCGTTGGCATGATGTCCAAGGGAAAGCCCGGTGAGGAAATACCAGAATTGCTAATCATCGTCATCTTCATAAATAATAATAACCAATTATAATAACCAGTAATAATAACCGATGTGATCCTCCAAAACAGGATGCGGGAGCTTCATTTCACAGGGTGAGAAAGCTGGTTTGATGCTGGTTCATTGTGAGGCTGTGTCTGATGGGGGGGCGAAAAACCTTTCTCATATAAGTGTGTCATCTCTTTCGCTAGCTCTTAGCTTTCAACAGCTTCAGCCCTGTCCTGCAGCACTGGGCTCCACAGACTGCTTGTACCTCCAGCCAGATTTGCTAAGGATGCCCCTGGCATCTGCAGGAATCACATATGCCACCCACAGACAGAAAGCAGATAACTCTGCCCATCCCCATTGCCTTGCTTTTGCCACCTTAACCCTACCCTGAAAAAGGCAAAAATACTCTGCCTTGAGACCACTTTGTGTTTTATGCAGTTACAGCCCACCATCTTTTACCTTTCCCTCCGTTCCAGCCTTCCCCCCCCCCGCCCCCCCCCCCCCCATTTGATCCCTCATCAGATTGGTTTTGCAGTGTCAGAGATGATGATTCATGAAGCAGAGGGTCGGAGATGAGGTTGGTTCTGTGGAGCAAATTAAGCCTGTCCCAGCCCACGCTGCAGCCCTGCACTTGTCCTTCATCCCCAGCTGTAGGTCGTTGTCCCACTCCAGGGCTCTCAGATAAGCATGTCCCCGGTGGGATGCTCAAGGTCGCACGTAAGCCAGACCTGTGAGAATCCATGATCATCTGCTTTTATCTCAGCACTGAAGCCCTTATAAGAAAAATAAATAGGTGCACACCAGGCATCCCTGTCTGGCCAAATGTTAGACCTCCAAATATTGACACAAAAGGTTGAGCTCCACAATCAGGCAGCAGATTTGCTCTTTAAAGGGTAGCCACCATGTGCGGGGTGTGCTGATATGATGCAGAGCTGGGTCACTGCCATCAAGGGATGTTTCCCAGAGCAGAGATGGGATTCTGGGCACAGCCTCATCTCACAGAAGCGAACCTGTGTTCTCCAGGGAGAAGCGTCATATCGTTTCTATTGCAGTCTCTCTCCTTTCTGCCTCTTTGTCCTTCAAAGAATTGATTGCTGTTAAAATAACTGGGATATATAATGCTTTGAGGTCAGGATGATCTGACTTGGCTCCTTTCCCTCTTTTCTCACTCAGTCGTTCTCCAGAGCTGTGATATTTTTCTCCTGGTTCCCATGCTTCTCCAAGGCAAATGCTCTTACATTACCACTGTTTTCCCGTTGTTTCATACAGATGCAAGCAAAGCGCTGACACTAATGGGCAGAGACGATGCTATTTATTACGACTCATCTTTGTCTCCCTCTTTCTCGGGTAGTTCTCCCTCTCCCGTGTTGGGGGATTTCACTGTTGTCAGTGGAGGAAACCTGAGGGGACCAGATTAGGCTAAGTGTTATTTAGATGGCTGAAACTGTGTAAGAGAAACCATGCCCTTAGCCCTCTGCTGCAGATCCCTGTCCGTAAAGCGATGATGCTCCTCCTTTCCCTTGGCCAGGCTGTCCTGACCGGTTTCTCAAAGCAAATAGAAATAAGCAGAAAAACTGGAAAGGAAAAGCTCAAAAGCCCGATGTCACTTCTGTCCTTACCCTTCAGCTCCTCTGCAGTGGAGGACGGAACTGTGCCCCTTCCTTGCTTTTGATGAGATCCACTCCCCCAGCTTGGCACCCAAAATGTGGGCAGTGCTGGATGTCAGGGTACCTGTGTCCTTGTACACAGCTCGCCACTCTGATGGAAATTGGCGAGGAGAAATTATCCAAATCAGACACCTTTTCCCACTAACCTGCCAGAGGAAACCTTTAGCGGCAGCCTGCCAAGGTGTCCTCAGACTGACAACAGCTTTTCCAAATGCCATCCAACTCGGAGGCCACAGGGAAAGCTCGGTAAACAAACTGTCCTCAGGTACCATGCTCATCCTCATGGCATCCCAGGGCTTCCTGGCAGCATGGTGGCACGGTGACTTATCCATCAGACATGTTGTTGTTCTCTCCCTGCCAGGAGAAGCATGCAGAGGGCTTGTAGAGGGCTTGTTTTGGTAGGGTTGTTTGCCTTTTTCTTTATTTATTTATTTATTATTATTATTATTTTTTATTTGTGCTCCAGAAGTGAGTTGGTTCCTCCTTTTTTTACCAATAAATGATGAAGCTACTCCAAAGAGTGGGGGAAACAATGGCAAATGGGCACACTCTGCCCCGTGCTCCTCTATGGATTATTTCTAACAGATCTCTACTAATCCCTCCTGACAAAATCTCATCAGCCGTAAGTTTTAACTGGCACAAAGTCAGTAGTGTGATCTGAGGTGTTTTGTGGGTTTATCTGCCAGGGAAAATCAGAGGAGCCCTTTATCTGTGGGGCCCCTTGGACCAGCTCACCCTTGCCAGCACAGTGTGGGCATCACAGGGAATTTCATGCTGCGCAGGGATGCCGAGCAAACCTGGCACTTTTGTTGCAAACACCGATGGGAGCGCAGGAATTGAGCATCGCCCAAACATCATCGCCTTCCCAGGAGCATCATTTGAAGTCCATGGGATACAGGGAGTTGTAGCCCCAGCCTCTGCCTTCTGAAGCTGACATCGCAGCTCTGGTGAAAAAGACCATTCTCAGCGACAGTTTCCGAAAGAGGCTGAGTAATCTGAGTAATTATTTCACCCGGATAAGCCCGGGAACATTGTGTGAAGCTACGCTCACACAGCAATAGTCAAGCGCTCTGAGCAAGGGAATTCAGAGCTGTCAGCAAGGAGGGAAATACCACGTTAGGGGATTGAAAACATTCATAAAAAATTCCTGGCTCCCAGCCTAGTCCATCCCATTGCTGGCCGTGCTCGAAGTTGTGTATTTTTGCTTTGGGGATGGAGTCGCAAGGAGGGTATTTTTTCCCCTTTGCTGCAACACATGGCCAAAAAGGAACATCTTAACCTGGACTAGCGAGTGCCGAGCCTTCAGCTGCCCACAGCCCACCTGGGCACGTTGGGGTTTTGCAGGGCTGTGCTGGCTTGTCCCTGCTGAGCCTCTGGCTCACTTTCTTGCAGGGACTAGCATAACAGCTGTAGCACAAGCCCAGTGAGACATATGCATGCAAGTCGTGTTGCTGACATAAAGTTTTAAGTTGTGGGTGTCCAACACTGCTTTTTCCAGACCGTGAGAGTCTAATTCCCTGAACTCGGAGGAGAAGCAGCCAGGAAACGTGGGGTTAAGATGACACTTCCCACATGGCCGCGCTACATAACCTTAACTCTGCCCCCCTGGGAATGGCAATAGGAACTGGAACAGGGTCTTATCCCTCCTTGGCTGTATTTGATACATTCCCTCAATGTAAAGATCTCAGCATAAAGCCAAGGGATTTGAAGGCTATGACTACGCTGTTAAATAAAGGAGGGCCACGGGTTTATCCCTGGCCCTGATGCAGATGGCCATGAGGGATGGAGAAGCATCATTCTTTTGGGCTTGTGGTTGGATTCAGTTGAGCAGCTTTGGTCATGATGTGGGGTGTGATCGATGCCTGAAGGCATCCCGATGGGACCCGCTGGAGGTTATTCTCATAAGTGCCCCACATGGACATGGGGAAGGAGCGCTGGTCCTCACAGCCTGCGAGCTGGGCACTGCAGCATGGCAAGTTGAAATGGCTTGGGACCTCTGGCTCAGAATTCACCCTGTGCATCTTATCCTCATGAGGACCTCTCTCCATTTCAGGCCAACATGAGAGCACAAATATGTTGACTTTTCCTTTTAGCTTGTGCTAGTCATTAAATACTATTTTTCTGGTTCAGTTTCCTTTCTTGCCTCCTTTTCTAGCTGTCAGCAGGACCCATCATCAGCATGTGACCTGGGCACATGAGCTGTCTCTTTTTCTCGTGCAAAAAAAACCCCACAACATAAAAAATACAGACCAAAATGCAGTCTCCTTCTGCAACCACAGGATTGCTCTTCCCAGCCCTTGCAATACCCTCCCAGCCCCGTGAACCAATCCGTCTCTCACCTCCTATTACAGAGTTCATCTCACAGACCTAATGGAGTACGTGAGTCCTGAATCGGCTCCTGTTAATGCTCTCAGTGGCCAGGTCGCTGCGGGAAGTGAGCTGGGAATTCATTTTGAAAATCAATGTGGACGCCAATAGAGCGGCTTCCCCTGGGGATGCGACATGCTTTTACCAGGCATTGCTGCCTGCTCCCGTTCATCCCCCGTTTTCTTTTATGTGGCCAGAGTAACCATGGAGTAATTCATCCTGCTTTCAGTGAGCCCATCTATTGTGCTGTGCTCTCCAGTTTCCCCAAATCAGTCTGACATTTGGGAAAAGATTTGGGTCTTCTGGCAGTGCGGGATTCACTGGGTTCCTCAGAGTGTTGTGATCTGAGTTTGCTGTGCCCTGGGGTGATGCTGGGGACCGTCTCCTCTGTGCAGCCCCATCTCTCCCCTTGGGCTGTGTTGGTACAAATAAATCGATGCCATTTCTAACACCCGGGTGTATTTTGGCCTGCCATGGCTTTTCCATGCAATGGCAAGTGCGGAGTCTGCAGGGATAGTGCTGGAGGATTGCTCAGGACAGAGGGACCCCATCCTGGTGCAGTTCAGAGTTGTCCCCAGGGGCAACCTTCGTGCTGGGGTGGGGACACAACACTAACCTGCCATCCTCACACCACCCTTGGAAGAGTCTTGGCCAAAGTCATGGGCAGTTCCTGGCTGTGATTCGGGAGGTAGCAAGGGTGTGTGTGTGTGTGTGTGTGTGTGTGTGTGTGTGTGTGTGTGCGCGCTATTCCTGAGAGGCACTTCGGGTGCAGCCCCCCTGTTTTTGATAGCAAAGTGGGTATGGGCTCTACCATGCTGGTTGACTTCAGAGCACTTGATTTGGGGCTAAGGTTTGGGACTCACAGAGCTCTCAAGACTCCTTTTTCCAATGGGATCAGTCTGCACTGCTACGGGATAAATATTTAATAAGAATGAGGGTCAAGACACCGTTTTGTCCAAGGACAGTGAGACCGCCATTTACTCCCATGAAAAGCACTGAGGGATCTTAATGCCCGTGCAAAGAAGACAGGACTCAGAGTTTAAAGCTCTCGTCCCCCACCATTAATGTCAATGTTAAATATTGATCTTTTCTGTGTTAGCACAAACCAAACAGCAGAGTCGAGACACGCTCTTTGGCTTTTATTAATGTACTTTTTCTGCGTCAGGTGAAGTTTGCAGTAACGCCGGGAGAAAAAATGTAGCACTGGTGAATGAGCGGCAGAGGGATTGATTTTGTATCTTGATATGATTCAGAAGTCAGTGAAAAATCACCCTGTGTGGAACATCTCCTTGTCCAAGCAGAGAATGGGTGGATTTACCCAGGGAAAGATGACCTTTTCATTAGGATTTGGGTTTTTTCCTACATTTTGCATCAGCACCAAATAAATGTAAATCACAGCTGTTATAAAGGGTGACTTCAGTGAACCACGATGAGTCATTTTCACATGCCAGGAGTGCATGCATGGCAGGGACACCATGCATGGGCTGCTGCATGGGCTTCTGCAGCCAGAGACGGATCAGCTTTCCCAAAATATTCTGCAGCTTGTGATTTTTCTGGGATTCAGGTTTTTTTGGTTGTTTTTGGTTGTTTTTTTTTAATAAGAGTTTACAGCTTGGCTGTAAAAACTCATCTCTGGTTCAGATTCTTGGAACATCCTCTGGGATGTTCTCTGCTGAAATGAATTTAATATATTAAAGTGCATTTCTCCTTCAGCAAGAGGACCAGGCACTAGAGTCATGCCTTGGGTCTGCATCCTGTTTTACTAGCAGAAACCAGCAGGAGCCCTTTCGAGGTCACAAAATTAATAGAGAATTGGGGAACATGGGAATATTTTTCATCTCTGCTGTCATTATGTCCATCCACATTCCCACCCTGTGCCTCAGTTTACCGAACTGTAATAGGATAGCGGTGATGTCCTTACACAGAGGGGTGGGGATGACTTAAATCACATGTCTAAAGCCACCTACAGAAAGTCTCTAAGAAAAGGCAGAAGTGGAAGTGGTGGTGTGAGAGCTCTTCTCTTCCTTTTCCTTTTTAAACAGGTTTTACCAACCCACGGAGCTCGCTGTGAATTGGGCTGACATCCCCCAGACATCCCCACAAGCCGATAAGCATGTGATAAAATATGATAAAATATGATAAAGTATCTGTTTCTTCACATGATACCTATAGTTATATGTGCTCCAAGTGGAGGAGCCTGCTGCTGAGTGCATCACTCAGAGCCATAAGTAAACCACACCAACCTCCATAAATGCTGGAGCATTTAAGGAAGGAAAATCCCAGGAACACAGGATATGGTGTCACCGCATCTGGCCGCTCACAGGTGTGTTTTTTTCCTGCACAGACACCCTGAGGAGCATTGCCTCCATGAACCATGCACCGCGGTCCTCCCCAGCAGAGCTCAGCAGTGCCAGCCACCACCTGCTGCGAGAGCGCAAGTCCTCAGCACCGTCCCACTCCAGCCAGCCCACCCTGTTCACCTTTGACTCACCTGCTGGCCACCTCCAGAGCACCCTGTCCGCCAGTGCCCCCCAGGACTACCTTTTCCTCCACCAGTGTATGAGCAGAAAGTCAGAAAATGCAAGGTATTGTAGCCCACCTGGGAGAAAACCTTGGGGACAGCTGAGGGAGGGCTGGGGGTGAGTGGCTCAACCCAACTCCATCCTTGGAGGTCTGAAAAACCCAGCTGGAGAAAACCCTGAGCAATGGTCTCATCTCATCGTGGTTGGGAGGAGGTCAGACCGGCGACGTCCCGAGCCCCTAGCTTTCCTGGCTTTCTGGGTTGTATTAAAAACTGGCTGAAGTGCTGGACTCAGAGGGTGGTGATCAGTGGCACAAAGTCTAGTGGGAGGCCAGTCACTAGCAGTGTATCCCAGGGGTCAGTACTGGGTCCAGGCCTGTTTAACATCTTCATTAATGATCTGGATGGTGGGGCAGAGTGTACCCTCAGCCAGTTTGCTGGTGGCACCAAGCTGGGAGGAGTGGCTGGTACACCAGTGGGTCATGCTGATATACCAGAGGGTCCTCAACAGGCTAGAGAAATGGGCCAGCAGGAACCTCATAAAGTTCAAGAAGAAGTGTAGTCCTGCACCTTGGGAGGAACAACCCCAAGTGCCAGTATATACTGGTGGCCACCCAGCTGGAAAGCATCTTGGCAGAAAAGGACCTGGGGGTTCTGGTGGGCACTAAGTTGAACATGAGTCAGCAATGGGGCCCTTGCAGCCATGAAAGCAAATGCTCTCCTGGGCTGCGTTAGGCCAAGTACTGCCAGCAGGCCAAGGCAGACGATCCTTCCCCTCTACTCAGCACTGGTGAGGCCACATCTGGGGTGCTGTGTCCAGTTCTGGGCTCCCTTGTATGAGAGACAGGGACAAACTGGAGAGAGTCCAGCAAAGGGCCATGAAGATGCTGAAGGGACTGGAGCATATCTCCTAAGAGGAAAGGCTGAGAGAGATGGAACTATTCAGCCTAGAGAAGAGAAGACTCCAGAGGATCTCATCACTGAATATGAATGCCTGCAGGGAGGATGCCAAAAGGATGGAGCCAGGCTCTTGACAGTGGTGCCCAGTGCCAGGACCAGAAGCAGTGGACACAAAATGAAACACAGGGAGGTCCCTCTGAACACCAAGATTCAGCTTTTCACTGTGAGAGTGACCAAACACCACTGCAGGTTGCCCAGAGAGGCTGTGGAGTCTCCATCCTTGTTTGGACGGAGTCCTGGGCAACCCGCTGTAGGTGGCCCTGCTTAAGCAGGGGGGTTAGACCAGATGACTTCTAGAAGTCCCTTCCAACCTCAACCACTTTGTGATCCCACAGACAGGGCCCTAATTCCTGCCTTTAACCAGCAAAACTACAACCAGTGGGACGGGCAGGGTTTGCTCCGTTCATCCCTCCCAGAGCTCACTGGGCTTCGCGGCAGCCCGTGGTGCACAGTGTGGTGTTCCTGAGCAAGCGACGGCTCTCCGCCTCCAGTCTCAGCCGGTTGCCTTAAATAGTGAGGAGGTTTTTTGACGTGAAGAGTTTTGGCTCGCAGGAGCGGTGAGGAGGGAGGGAGGCAGCAGCGGTCAGAGCCCAGCTGGCGTGGGGTGAGAGCAGAGCCCAGGCTGCAGCCTCCGCCGGGCTTTCCTGCTGCAGCTGCCTTTCCCTACTCGGAAAACAACAACGGACAAAGGCTCAGAAAAATTAACTTCAGATGGAGTTAATGGAACAGTGTTTAAAATACGGCTCTCTGACACTCCAGCTGTGAGGATACCTAAAAGCCACCCTCCGAGAGCCTACGCATGGCTGAGACCCAGAGGAGGACGGAGCCAGCACCAGTGCCTTGGTGGGCAGAAACAAACTGGCCAGTGGCAGCTTCTGCAACTGGGCCAGAAATAATCTCCCCGATCAATGCCCCAGTGCACAGGACCAGGCTGCAGGACTGCTGGGAATTCCTCCCCTTTCAGTTCTGGAGCTCTTACTTTACTCATCCATAAAATGAGGGTAATAGTAGCTAATTGGCGGGCAATGCTGAATAATTAACCCGTGAGATGTTTCAAGTCCTCAAGCCGAAATGACCCTGCCAGAGCCCAGATGTCTCCCGGGAGGACTGAGCTCCAGCGGCAGCAGGGATTTGTCATATCGCAGCATCCCTTGTTTTTCCCCCCAGATAAGCCCTATTTCTGAGCGCCATCTCGTGCTGGCTCCATGAAACAGAGCCCCTCTTGTCCCTGCAGAGCATCAGCCCTGCCAGAGCAGTGAAAACCATCATCTCCTCGCTTTTCCCAGAGGGCTGGCACTTCCCCAGTCATTTGCCACAACTGGAAATTCCCCCCAGCCGTTTCACTTTTTCCCAGCTCGGTGACTGATACAGGGCAGGAATTCCTTTCACAGGGAGGTGTTGAAATGGGGACAGCTGAGCCCTTTCTGGCTTTGAGTCTGTGGTCCCCAAAAGTCTGACCCATGCATGGTTATACCTCTGTGGGCAAAAAGACCCAGCCCGACGCTCCCGCTCACCCTCTCCTGGTGCGCATGCACTAACTCCTCATGGCAGGGTAACCCTTCTTCGGAGCTTTGCCGTATTTTCTTCTTCCACGCTGCTTCAGCCAGCTCAGGAAAAGGTATCATTATCACCAGTGCTCATATCTGCTGCATCTTGCCCTCATATCCCAGCACTTCCACAGTGATGCTCGTGTTTCCCTAAGCCTTGTGGGATGTGGAGGTGCTTCACAGCGGCAGGGGTTGAAGATGGGGGGGGGGAGAAAAATCCCAAGTGGCCAATTGAAGTATCCCCTGACTCAAGAAAATGTCATTTGCTGGGGTTAGGGGTGCAGAAGGCAAACCCATGGGGCTCATCATCTTCTGCAGCACTGGGGCATTGAAAGAGGAAGCAGTAGGAGGGATAAAACAGGAGGTGAAACACCTTGGAGGGGAGCGGTGGAGGAGCGGTGGCTAGCAAGCAGTCATTAGAGGACCAAAGTCTCCCCAGTGCTCACCCTCCGTCTTGGCTAGCATCCCCAGGCATGACTGCAATACAAATTGAGGAATCATTAGCAAGGCAAGGACCTAGTGACCACGCTTCCCTGCTCACCCTGGGGGACTCGAGGGCTTTTGTACCTCTGAATTCAGCCCTGAGGTTCATTCCTCCTCCCCTGCAGATTAGGGCTACGGACCCCAGATCCCAGCTGGTCACTGCTGCCATCTCCCCAGGGCTTGCCCTGCAAGAGAGCAGAGTGGTGGCACGGTTGGAGGCTTTGAAATAATCCCCGTCAGGAATTTTTCCAGTCCCTCTCAAAGCACATTTGCAAGGCAGAGGTGAGAGTAAGCCTTCCTCCTGCGCTGTGGACGGGTGGCTGACACGTCACAGCGATGCTAATGGGGTGGCTCTGTGCAGATGTGTCTTGGGTTGCTGTCAGATGGTACAAAAATTGCCCTTTTGGATCAATTTATGTCTGGATAAACAGCTCTTCCTGCCTGTAGACAGAGGCATTTTGAAGGTGTTTTGGGATAAAACATGTTGTGGGCATGTTTGAAGGGGTCTGAGGTGTTCCCCATGGCCTGGGGTTGGCCAGTGCAGGTTGGGAAGGTGATAAATGCGGGAGGCAGAGCTCGGTGCACCCCAGGTCTGGCTCTCCCCCCATCTCAGCCCCTTTTTCCCCTTCTTCTACAGGAGTGCCAGCTTCTCCCAAGCCACAAGATCCGCCTTCTTCATGCGGAGTGACACGGCGGTCCAGAAGCTCTCACAGGGCAATGGGCACTGCATGAACGGGGTTGGAGGGCAGCTGCATGGCTTTTACAGCCTGCCAAAACCCAGCCGGCACAACTCAGAGTTCAGGGACAGTGCGTACGACCTCCCACGCGCCTTCGGTTCCTACACCCACCCCAAGTCGAGCCTCACCAGCTCCGAAACTGATAATGAGGAGGTTTACGTCTACAAGACCCCCAACAACACCCTATGCAAGGAGTTTGGGGAGCTCTCCACGGACTCCTACGACATCCCCGCCACCCCACTCTCTGTCTATCAGATCCCCAGGACATTTACGCTGGACAAGAACCACAACGCTCTGGCCGTGGCTGCCAGCGACTCGCCTGCTGCACCACCTCCGCGGCCCCCGAAACCCGGGCAGATGGAGCCACGGTGGGGCAGCCCACCCCAGCGGCCCCAGCCCAGCGAAAGCTTAGGGCTGGCCCCGATGGCAGCCACCATTCCCCGGAGAAATACGCTGCCAGCAGTGGAAAACAGCAGGCTACACCGAGGTGAATTTGGGGGTGGGGAGCTGGGGGTGGCTTTGTCCTATCTAGCAGACTTGGACAGGTCGGTCCCACTGATTTGTGGTAGGGCTGGGGTGACTGTTGGCGTCAGTCAGGGTGTCGAGCACAAAGCAGCTCTCCCCAGTCAGAATTTGGGTTTTGCATGCAGCAGGCTTGGAGAGGTATTCCCAGAGCTCTGCCTACCAGAGCTGCTCAGCTGGGTCTTGACGGCGTTGTACCTTGAACCAAAATCCCAAATCTGCTTGCCCATGCAGCCCTTCACCAGTGCTTTCGGCCATTTTCAGCTTACTTCATAACAAGGTTTGTCAGAACATACTTCAGCCTGGAGCTGCCTTGGTTTTCCTCACCAAACAGGGATGTAATTTTGCACATCTCCCAGACCCAGCATCCCCAGTATGGCAGAGCTGCCCTTCCCATAGGCCATGGATGGACCGTGCATGAATGTGCCCTTTCCAAACCTTGTGCCTAGGATGAGATAGTCACAAAGTAACTTAGAAGAGGTGGTTGGAGAGGGAACATACTGCAAATGATACGCACGGCTCCCTGAAATGCGTCTTCCATCCCCTCCTACCTAAATACCAACATTTGGGCTGAGATCAGACCCATGCTCAGCAGTACACAGACCAGTCTGAGAGCTTAATACCCCATTCTCACCCCACCGTCCCCTTACCAGAAGCTGCCAGCCCTTACACCTGCTGAGTGAGCTGTAGTGGAGCTCTCCCTTAACCCTGTTTTGTCACCATGATCTGCCTTATCTGATGTCTTTACCCCTGGGATTTTGCAGCACTTTGGCAGAACCAGGTTAGGTCCCCGTGGCACGTGCGTTGTGTTGATGCATCAGAGACATGCTAATTGGGAGGGACCACAGCGAGGAGCCTGTGACAGGCTAAAAACCATATCCCACCAAAGTCCACCAGTGTCTCAGCCGTCAAGAATAGATACTGCCCTCCCAGCGCCTGGATTTTGTTTGCAGGGGACCCTTTTATTAGCAGTTATGAATTTGTGGTTGTGTTGCAGCTTCTTCTTGTGAGACGTACGAATACCCCCAGCACGGGGGGTGGCAGCACTGTGCAGTCAGTCGAGTCGATGAACGATGGGTACAACTCCTACCTGGTGAGTTGGCCTTGGTGTCGGCCACCACGCTATAGGCACCGTTTGCACCTTACAGATTCAGAGACAAGTTAGTTCAAGGGTTGGACCTCACAGCCTAGACCTGCAGAGCTAAGAAGGGTTTTTTTTACCAATTTCAGTTAAAACCATGGTGGCCTGCAGGGCAGAGATGGAGGGACAGCCCCCTAACCCAGCGCCGCATGCAGAGCTTTGCTTTGGGTACCTCCACAGAGCCTATCTGCCTGGAGCTTTGACCCAAAAAAAGCACCCAGGAGTTTGGCTTCTTCTTGAAAGCCTGGGATGCTGCTGAGCTGAATTTTGACATGTTGCCAGAACAGCCTCTTTTGTGCACTTTCTAAGACTTCCTGAGCTGGAAATGACATTAAAGCAGCCTTTCGTATTGCATTTTAGTCATGGCCAGAGCCCAGGGAAAAATTGCTTTCCGGGTTAAGCATGCTTCTGCAGCTCACTCTGATCATGAGAAGAGGCTCAAACTGGGCGATTCAGACCCTTCCCTGAACTCATGATGTTACAATGTCTTGGAAATAGTGGAGGTAGACTCTCTTAGTGCAAACTGATGGCCAAGGAGGGGACAGACCATCCCTTCCTTCTGTGCTGAGATTTTAAAGCTGGTCCCACCTCAGGTGTGTGTGATGCTGACAGCACACCCTTCTGCTTGCCCCCCAGCAAGCCAAGACAGCAGTGGCCCGCTCCCACAGCACCGACTCCGAGGACAACTATGTCCCCATGAACCCCGGTTCCTCGCCCCTGATCCATGCCGAGAAAGCCAATGACAATGGCCAAAATCTCTACATCCCCATGAGTCCTGGGCCGCATCACTTTGACCTGGTGGCGTTGTCCTCAGCCACCCTCCCCGTACATAAAGGAGGAGCCATGGCACAGTGCCACAGACGTTTGAGTGAAATCCAGCCCCCACCAGTCAACCGCAACCTCAAACCTGACCGGAAAGGTAAGAACGTTTGTTTGTGGGCAAATCTTTCCAGGAACCTTTCTATTCTTGTAATACTTCAGACTACATCTGTTGTCTTGTGCACACTCAGTAGAGTCCTATGGGGGGTGTGCTTTGCTACCGCCAGCACAGTCAGACCTTCAGATCTTCCCCATCCCCTTCCTCTTTTAGGAGGATTATGGTGCAAATGCAGCTTTTGTGGTGCTTGAACAGCCTTTCTCAAACCCTTCCTGGCCTTGAGAGGAGATGCACGTCACAGGCAGGATCTCACCCCCTTTGCCTGCACCCCTTACCACGCTCCACCCCAACATCTCTGTGTCATATTCAGATGACCCCGCTGTTTCCTACTGGCTAGTTCTAGGCAGTTCTTCACTCGGGGCTCTGCCTACATCCTCCAGATCCCTCCCCAAACCATTGTCTGACAGGTTGCCAAGGAGGTGCTGGGAAGGAGGGCTCCCATCATTAGGGTGTCAACACCTAACCTCATCCATGCTAGGCGAAGGATGGGGCTGGAGCACAGCGTTCTTCTCTTCCACCTAATGAGAAGACATTGCATGTTACCCTAGTCCATTCCTGTCCCCTGTGGAGAAACGCTCTGGCTGGAGGCAGCTCAGGGCTGGCAGAACCTGGTCTTGTCCCCATCTAACAGGTCATCACAGCTCCCTAATGAATAGGTTTGTTATACTCTGGGGTTTGGGTGTTTTTAGCAGATCTCCATTCCCCGGGAGGCACATTCCCCTTTTGGGGCCACCCATCCACTTTGTGACTCTGGGTCAGAGGGGGAAATTCACTATTTTCCCCCAGCCCTGGTGTAAATGAGTGCAGGGATTTCGGCTGGAGGTATTTGTCATCAGCAAGGAAGGCTTGGGGGGGGCTGATCAGCAGAATGCAAAGCAACCAACAGTTTGTTGGGGACCCTCTCGTGCCAGTCATGGATGCCGAGTTGTAGGAACGTGCTGCCTCTGAATAAAGGCTTTTCCCCTCCCCAGCAAAGCCATCACCACTGGACCTGAGGAACAACACAGTCATCGATGAGCTTCCCTTCAAATCGCCAGTCACAAAATCTTGGTCCAGGCCAAGGTGAGTAATGGTTGTGGTATGGATTCTTGCTGTGCTCTGACAGCAGATCTCTGGTCTCACTGTCGCCAGTGCCCACATGCAGCCACACTGTCGCCTCTGCCGTGGGTTAAACATCTCTGGCTGAGTGTTGGCTGCTCTTGTGCTTCTGCTTGCTGCAGAGGTTTCTTCTGGCCCAACATCTCTCTTTGTTGCAGGAGCACATTTCTCATGGGCTATTTTGAATCAAGCTAGAAGTGAGCCCTTCCTTCGGATGCAGACCTGAATTCTCCCAATTCAAAAATCCCCCAAAATGATCCCTTTAGCCCTCATGTTCTTTGTCAATTTTAGAAGCAGGAGCCACAAAGCTGTGTCATGCCATGCAAACATCTGCACTGGGATGAAAGTCCACCTTGTCCAACACCCTACCCCCATCAGGGACCAGCAGGAGCTATCTGGGAAGAGGGGCATTTATGGAGTAATTCTTTCCTAAAATATTCTGCCACACCATGGGGATTTGGAGCTCAGGGGTTTCCTTGGTCACATCATGGCTAGAATGAGGACCTGGGTCACATGCTGTTGAAGCAGAGGGTCTCCTCCCTTGGATCCCTCATGAGCTTAATCAAGTGTTGTAAGAGGCAGAGTCGTATTTGCCAGATCACAGCTGGTGGCAGGAAGATAAATTTGTTTAGGTCGGGCTTTCACGTGAAATCCCAGCATGTGGCCAAGCAGCTAATTAAGATCCCTTGAAGACGTTTCCTATTTCTGCGTTCTGACAACTCCTAGAGGGCTGTGGCTCTGACACAGGACCTGTGGTCCACCGTGACTCGTGACGCAGCTTAACTACCCCAACTCATCCACACCAGGGGCATGGGGCACGATTTCACATCCAGCTCTCCCCCCAAACCCCCCCGCCATAGTTTCAAAACACAGGGTGACACTCACAGGTCTGGCTGAGCTGTGTTTTGATTGCCTTGAAAGCAAAGCTTAGCCTGAAGGAAGTCTGCGAAATGAAACCAGAGCACTTCAGAGCAAAGTCTGCCAGCCAAAAATAACAGGATTCGCATGATTCCAGTTCTGCTGCTAATTCGTGATCTGATGTTGTCCAGCGAAAGGCAGAAGCAAAGCTTGGCTGCTGTGACTCCTCAAATAAATTGGATTGTGTGGAGCCTGACTGCAGGGCATGAGCGCTGTGTGCTGAAATCACTGCACTGGGAAACAGCGAGCGGGGTTTGATTGACAAGACGTCCGACCCTCGAGAAACTAATGGATTTTTCCCTTATCAGCTAATCATATGACCCTGCCTTTACTGCAAGGCAACAAACAGCTTTTTAAGATGTGAGTTTTAATGCCAGATGCTGATTGCATTATGTTATTCGGTATAATTAGATTTGGTCAATTGAAAGCAGGGAGATGCCTTGGAGGTTTTGTTTTCCAGCAAAAAATTTGGGTAGGGCCATGCACAGTAAACAAACGCTGGAGATGTGGTGGGGCTGGAGGTGAGGAGCTTCACCAAGCCTGGCCCTGCATCCTCCAAAATTAAATATTTCCTGTGAGATAAAAGAGTTCATGGAGCCTGATTTATGTAGCTGATAGCAGGAGAGTTACAGGTACATAGCAAGCAAGTTGTTATTAAAAAGTCCTAGCAAGAAAAAAATGAGAAGACTAAACCTGGTGATTGCTGACCCATGGGAAGGTCAGGTTGGAGAACCTCAGTGCCGCCAGCTCTTCTTCATGCCCTGTCCCCAGCTCCAAGCCTGGTGATGTTTGGAGGTCGACTCCCATCCCTCCTTGGCAATGGACCAGCAGCACCTGCCACCGTCATTAACACATTGATCCTTGTCCTTACAGCCAGACCTTCAACGCCGGCTCTTTGCAATACTGTCGCCCTGTCTCCTCCCAGAGCATCACCAGCACTGACTCGGGAGACAGTGAGGAGAACTACGTGGCGATGGTAAGGGCCCCACAGCTAAGATACATAGTTCTGGCAGGAGATATACGTTCTCCAGCTCTGCAAACACATTCCTAGCTCATGAAGTGCTCAGATAGCACTGTGTGGTGTACATCTTTACATACATCCCTACATGCATGGAAGAGTGGCTTTCATTCCTAAAATGACATGTCCCGTTGGGGTATTAACTGTATATGAGAGCAAGGACATATATCACGTACTTTGCCAGGAATTTAGAGGGGATAAAAACATCTAGGGACTGTCAGGGGGTATTTTCCTAATTTAAATTGATGTTTTTCAGAGGGTTTTTTTCCCCTAACAGCTGCTGACCTCATGTTTATGTGGAGGGCAGGGGCTATCGGAGCAGCAGCAGGGAGCGGCACTGCTTACAGGGAGGAGATTTTGTCTGCCTTCACAAAGCTGCTGAGTTGAAGCATATTTTCGAGGCTGTGTAACTAAGGGGGTAGAGGAAATCTGTGCTCTGTGTAGCATGGTTGTGATTAGCAAAGATCCCAGAGCTGGTCTGGCCTCGATGAGGTGTGGTTCCTGCGAAACGCTGAAGCCTATGTCTGATGTCAGGCATGCGAATAAAATTAGGACAAAGGCTGCTTCGATAGATAAAATCAAGAGCATGAGCTTGGAATATTTGTTAGCACAACATGCAATAGGTACAGTGCCCCAGCGCTTCTGCACGCCCTGGTCCCAGGGGCAGGTGAGCAGATATCCAGGCTGGCACTTTTAAAAGTGCCACCAAGGCATTTCGTTGCCAGATTTGTGATAATTCCTTTTTTATTTCCTTTCTTCCCATTTTAATCCTCATTATCTCTCCTGTCTCTTCCCTGCATTAGCAAAACCCCATTTCTGCTTCTCCTGTTCCTAGTGGTACCAACAGCCCAGCGCCTAAAAAGAGTTCGGGGAGTGTGGATTATCTGGCCCTGGACTTCCAGCCAAGCTCGCCAGGGCCACACAGAAAGGTATGGGGTGGGGGGAGGGGTGGGGGGCGGATTTTATAAACTTCTGGTTAAAAGTGATATATTTTTTTAAGGGTTTTTATGCACATTGGCAACAGCATGGCACAAAGCCCTGAGCAGATCAGCTCCAGAGCAGACACATTCCGCAGTGGAGCCAGGGAGTGTGGCATGGGGGGGGGGGGGGGGGGGGGGGGGCGGGGGGGGGCGGTGTCCTGAGCTGGGGAGACCTCAGGGGAGCACCATGACCTGACAGGAGGAGCCAGCAGCTTGCAGGAGGGCAGCTGACAAGGCATGGACAGGGCTGGGGGTAACAGTGGCCGCCCCTGCCCCGTTCCCACACAGGGCATCCCTGGAGAGCGTGGCGAGCAGGACAGGCAGCCAGGATCTGTGGGAGCAGCGTGGGCAGGAGGGTACGCGAGGAGCACGCTGCCTTAAAGGAGGGACGTTCCACTGGTGGAGTGGAGACACCTGAAGTCCACATAACCCAGCAACAGGGCACCATGCTGCGACCATCTGCATGGGTCAAGGGCACTCATCCTACCTGACCCTCAGCGGCAGAACGGTGGACATGTGTCTGAGAGCTAAGGTTGGGGGCTCTGCACCGTCTACCCCGGCGGTGGCTGATGCCCCCACCCAGACAGAGCTGCTGAAGAGCAAGGCTGCAGTGCAGACCTCCAGCTGCAGGACGTGTCCAGACCTTTCTCCTGGGGCAAGGGCAGGTAGGAGACCTGCCTGCAAAAGATGTGCCCGGGTGGAGGACCTCCTGCAGCAGGTGACTGAGCTGCAGGAGGTGGTGAAAGGGCTCCGTAACGTCAGGGAGGCTGAGGAGGAGTTAGATAGCTGGCTCCAGGTGGTCTGTGGTGGATCCACAACCCATGGCCAAACAGCCAGAAACTCCCCCACCGACACACAGAAGGGAGGGGGGCCTATAATGCAGAACGGTGGAAGTTTGCAGTGACAAGGACCTGCAGGAGGAAAAAACTTCCCCCAAAGCCTGAGGTGCCTTGCAGAACCGCTTCGCCACTTTGTAGACTGAGGAGGAAGGACCCACCACCCTAGGAGGGATGCTGGAGCCAAGGAGGACAGCCTGATCTGCTCCCTGTAAAACAACCAATGCAGCTAAGAAAAGGTGATGGGTGAGAGCAGTAGCAACTCTTCGGAGAGGCGCCCGTTTGCTGACCTGCTGCGCTCTCCAGAGAGGTGTGATCCTTACCCGGGCTCGTATCGGGGATGTCACCGGGAGACTACCAAGCCCCGTCCAGTCCCACTGACCCTTATCCGCTGATGTTGTTCCACGTGGGCACCAGCGACACAGCCAGGACCAGTCGGGGGCAACAAGAAGGGTTACAGAGCCCTGGGAGAGGCGGCCAGGGGCTCTGGAGCGCAGGTAGTTTTTTCATCAGGGAAGAGGTTTGAAGGGGCCAGCTGGATCTGGTGAATCAGCAGGTGGTCACAGGGCTGGTACCGCAGCCAGGGCTTCGGCTGCTTAGACCATGGGACTGGCTTTGAGGAACCTGGTCTGCTGGGGGCTGATGGGGTCCATCTGTCAGAGAAGGGGAAGAGCATCTTCGGTCATAGGCTTGCCAAGCTGGAGAAGAGGGCTTTAAACTAAAGTTGCTGGGGGAGGGGAACCTCAATCCATCCCACTCCTACCACTTTGATGCCAGTGCCAGCAAGAGATGCCCAGGGCCTGGAGATGTATCACGGGTCAGCAGGAGAGCGCCTGAAGAGCAGCACAGAGGAATTCCAGCCACTCCAGCCAGTAAGCCAGCTCCACCAGGGGCCCAGCAAATGCACGTAGCATGGGGAATGAACAAGAAGAGTTAGGGATGTGCGCACACCTGCAGGGCTATGGTCTCACTGGCATCAGGGGGACCTGGTGGGATGGCTCCTGTGACTGGAGTGTTGGAATGGAAGGATACAGGCTCTTTAGGAAGGACAGACAGGGGAGACACAAGGGGGTGTCACCAGCTGGAGTGCACGGAGCTCCACCTAGGGATGGGTGAGGAGCTGACTGAGAGCTTATGGGTCAGAATTAAAGGAAAGGCAGGGACAGGTGACATTATAGTGGGGGTCTGCTACAGGCCACCTGACCAGGAAGACCAAGCAGATGAGGCCCTCTATAGACAAATAGGAACAGCCTCATATTCACAAGCCCTGGTCTTCATGAGAGACTTCAACCACCCCGGTACCTGTTGGAGGGACAACACAGCAGGGCATAAGCAATCCTGGAGTTTTCTGGAATGTGTTGATGATAACTTCCTTCTCCAAGTGCTAGAGGAGCCAACGAGGAGAGGTGCTGTGCTGGACCTTGTTCTCAGCAACAAGGAGGGGCTGGTGGGGGATAGGAAGCTCAGGGGCAGCCTTGGCTGCAGTGACCATGAAATGGTGGAGTTGAAGATCCTCAGGGCAGCAAGGAGGGTGCAGAGCAAGCTCACCCTGGCCTTCAGGAGAGCAGACTTTGGCCTCTTCAGGGATCTGCTTGGTAGAGTACCATGGGATAAAGCCCTGGCAGGAAGAAGGGCGCAGGAACGCTGTAGATATTCAAGGATCACCTCTTCCAAGCTCAGGAGCGATGCGTCCCAACAAAGAGGAAGTCAGGCAAAAATGCCAGGAGGCTGCGTGGATGAACAAGGAGCTCCTGGGCAAACTCAAACACAAAAAGGAAGCCTACAGAGAGTGGAAGCCAGGACAGGTAGCCTTGGAGGAATACAGGGAAATTGTCCAAGCAGCCAGGGACCAGGTTAGGAAAGCTAAAGCCCTGATAGAATAACATCTGGGCAGGGCCATCAAAAGCAACAAGAAAAGCTTCTGTAGGTACATAGGTGATAAAAGGAAGACTAAGGAAAATGTGGGCCCTCTCTGGAAGGAAACAGGAAACCTGGTTACCTGGGACATGGAGAAGGCTGAGGAACTCCATGACTTTTTTGCCTCAGTCTTCACCAGGAAGTGCTGTAGCCAGACTGCCCAAGTCACAGAAGGCAAAGGTAGGGACTGGGACAGTGAAGAACCACCCACTGTAGGAGATCAGGTTTGAGAACATCTAAGGAGCATGAAGGTGCACGCATCCATGGGACCTGCTGAGAGGCATCTGTGGGTCCCGAGGGAACGGGCAGATGAGGTGGCTAAGCCACTATCCATCATATTTGGCAAGTCATGGCAGTCTGGTGAAGTTCCCACAGACTGGAAAAGGGGAAACATAACCCCCGTTTTTAAAAAGGGAAAACAGAAGATCCAGGGAACTACAGGACAGTCTTTCTCACCTCTGTGCCCAGAAAGATCATGGAGCAGATCCTCCTAGGAACTATGCTAAGGCATGTTGAAAATAAGGAGATGATTGTTGACAGCCAGTGTGGCTTCACTAAGGGCAAATTGTGCCTGACAAGTTTGGTGGCCTTCTAAGATGGGTTTACAGTGTTGGTGGATAAGGGAAGAGCAACTGATGTCATCAACCTGGATTTGTGCAAAGCATTTGACACGGTCCTGCATGACATCCTTGTCTCTAAACTGAAGAGGCATGGATCTGACGGATGGACCACCTGGTAGATAAGGAATTGGCTGAATGGTCGCACTCAAAGAGTTGCAGTCAACAGCTTAATGCCCAAGCGGAGACTGATGGTGAATGGTGTTCTTCAAGGGTCAGTACTGGGACTGATGTTGTTTAACATCTTTGTTGGCAACATAGACAATGGGATCAAGTGTACCCTCAGCAGATTTGCCAACGTCAATCTCTGTGGCATGCTAGAGGGAAGGGATGCCATCCAAAGGGACCTTCACAGGCTTGAGGAGTTGGTCCGTGCAAACCTCATGAAGTTCAACAAGAACATGTGCAGGGTCCTGCATGTAGGTCGGGGCAATCTCAAGCACAAATACAGTCTGGGTGGAGAATGGGTTGAGAGCAGCCCTGAGGAGAAGGACTTGGGGGTGTTGGTGGATGAGAAGCTCAACGTGATCTGGCAATGTGCACTTGCAGCCCAGAAAGCCAGTCATGTCCTGGGCTGCATCCCCAGCAGCATGGCCAGCAGGGCGAGGGAGGCAGTTCTGCCCCTCTGCTCCGTTCTGATGAGATCCCCCCTGCAGCGCTACGTCCACCTTTGGGGCACCCAACATAAGGACATGGACCTCTTGGAGCAGGTCCCAAGGAGGGCCACAAAGACGATCAGAGGCTGGAGCCCCTCTGCTGTGGAGACAGGCTGGGAGAGTTGGGTTTGTTCATCCTGCAGAAGAGAAGACTCCAGGGAGACCTTCTAACAGCCTTCCAGTACCTAAAGGGGCTGACAAAGAAGCTTGAGAGGGGCTTTTTACAAAAGCCTGTAGTGATAGGACAAGGTGGAATGGCTTTAAGCTGAAAGAGGGGAGATTTAGGTTAGATATGAGGAAGAAACCCTTCCCCGTGAGGGTGGCGAGGTGCTGGCCCAGGCTGCCCAGAGCAGCTGTGGGTGCCCCATCCCTGGCAGGCCTCAAGGCCAGGCTGGACAGGGCTGGGAGCAGCCTGGGCTGGGGGGAGGGGGCCCTGCCCCTGGCAGGGGGTCTGGAACTAGATGGTCTTGAAAGTCCCTTCCAACCAAACCATTTTGTGATTCTATGGCTCTATGGTCTGCTGCTATATTAATTCTAGGTCGGACTCGGGCTCTGTTGCATGTCTGCAGCCTTGCTGGAAGTGTCACCAGAAGCATGGATGTGCAAGGGTTCAGGGATGCTGATGAGACCAGAAATTCATCTAAAGATTATGTATTCAAAAACTGTTAGGAGGTATCCCAAGAAGTATCAAAAAAGGGTTTTTTCCTCCTCCAGAAGAACAGGTCCTCCAAAGCCAGACTTGGGTTTTCCAGCTGAGGTACTTTCCGGAGCTCATTCAGATAATGCTGGGCACCTACTGGCTGCCAGTCAGGTGCCTTTAAAGGGTGCCATTTGGGCAGGAGAAGTACAAACTGCTTTGACAAAGTGAAGCTAAAGTTTAAAAGCTAGATTATGTTGAGCTGATCAAGCCATTTCCCGGTGAGAAAGAGCTGTGAGGAGATGAGGGGTCGGGAATGGGATGTCTCTGCCAAGTGTCCTGTGGAAATGTGAGAGGGGAACAGCCTAAAGACCCAGATGTTGGTGACTTTTGTCCAGGCTCATACACGGGGAAAACAAGCCTCATATTATTGCTAATTGTAGGAAAATAGGGGAAGGGATGAACTCAGGGCATCCCCACATCCAAAGGAAACCATCTCTCCTGAGGTGACAAGTGAGGCATAAAATTTTCATGCGATGGAGATTTCACAACCTCCCCAGTAAGGCCACCTAGCAAAATGAAGAAGACACCCAAGGATGACAGAGTGGGCTGGGGGGGTACCAAAGGCCACTGGGTGCCGCTCTGAGCAAACTGGGTGCCACTCTGAGCAAACTGGGAGGGGGAATGAGAGGCTGGCTCAAGTAAAGCAGCACCTGAGTGAGGGGTCAGCGAAGGACAAGGCATTGTCTAAACCTTTGTGGGAGCCACCTGTGAGTTGGCCTCAACTTTTCAAACACCACCTTGTTTCCTAGGCAAAGCATCCCACTGGTTAGGTCTTCTTACTGTCCGACAGTTGTCCCTTAATTGTTTATTTCTGCCCAGCCATATTTCTGCAGATATTACCAATTTAAAGTATATCTCAGCCTGGAAAGGTGGTTGTAAGTCATTAAAAAACATCACCTGGCTCCAGCTGCAAGCAGCTGAGGGTCCTCTTGTAATGCTTGTAGTGGCAGGCAAAATTCCAGGACTGAAGAAGCTATGGAAAAATTATCTCCTTCTTCCTCAGCAGGTCTCCTGGGTGAACCTGCAAACATATCTGTTGTTATGGGGATGGAAATAATCTAGTGCCATAGGTACATGGAGTCAGCACAGCTAAGAGGGGTGGAGCTGGGATTTTTGTGTATCTGTAAGAGTTCTTGAGGTGTTTACACAAAAATGAGCAAGGAGCAATGCTAAATTTGCAATGTCAGCAGTTAGGTAACACATTTGCAGCCAAATATTCATGTCCCAGAGTTGACATGAAGATAGACACCCAGTTTGCTGTTTCTTCCCTCCCATTGCACCATAGTCTCATGCAAGCAAGGTGCAGGGCAGACTGAAATATCTCCTCCAGGAGCCTTTGGGAGGTTAGAGGGAGGGTGGTGAGCTATGGAGTCTGCAGGAAAGCAGGGGAGGTGCCAGTGGACTTGCAGCATCCACAGTGCTGCTGTGGGAAGGAGCGAGAGGGAGCAGTGAGGAGCTAATGAGTGACCAGGCGGTGGCCGTGTTTCTCCTCCCCACAGCCCTCCACCTCGTCGGTCGCCTCAGATGAGAAGGTTGATTACGTGCAAGTGGACAAGGAGAAGACACAGGCGCTGCAGAGCACCATGCAGGAGTGGACTGATGTGCGGCAGTCCTCGGAGCCCACCAAGAGCACGAAGCAGTAGTGCCTGGGGCAGGCAGCGAAGCAGGCTGACAGCTCTGCTGGGCTGGATTTCTAAGACTTGTCTGCGGAGAGGAGAGGGTCTTCATTTTTTTATTTTTTATTAAGGCAAAAAGAAATTTAATTTCAGGGGAAGACTTGGCGGATACTGTTTGCCAGTGATAAAGACCAACTGTGTTCGGTGGCTAGGTTTGTGCTTTAGCTGCTGGATGCACAATCCAGGAATTTGACTTAGCAATACCAGGTTTCACCCTACACATCTTTTGCTTACAGCTATTAAAACCACCTTGTACGTGCTAACACTGATCATCTCTCCCCATCTCCTTCGACGCTGTACTCCCAAACCATGCCATGCAGGTTTGCAGCATCTCTCATAGGACATCATTCCCCAGCTCTGATTCCCCACTCCTTATGGTTGCCCTCTTCTCTGCCTCCTCACAATCCCAAAACTGAGCAAGGACCATTCCTTTTGAAATCACTTTCATTGTCCCATCTCTTGTAAATAACATGTTCAAAACCTCTGAGGGCTATTCTTCTCCTGGTGGGACAGCCCCCATGGTTTTGATTGTGGTTGTTAACCTTCAGAAGCTTGAAGAGCATCCAGACTTTTCCACTGAGCTGACTTAGAAACCCAGGACTTGCCCCGTTCTCACACACATGCATGTGTGAAACAGCCATGTTTGTTTGTTTGGATGTCTTCTGCTGTTGATGCTCTCCAACATCTCTCAAAGTCAATGGGATGGACATACTGGCTTTGGATGGCAGAATTTAAGCCCTGACCCACTGCCTATCTGAAATCAATTGCCCGTGAATGTGGCCTTACGAACCAAAATCTGCCCTTTGTGGCACCAAAAGAAATGCAGAGAGTGAGAGTCCTCCACCTGTAGCCATCATGAGAGGCTCTTTGGTTGAGTACAAGGGACACAGGGAGGCTCTGGAGACTCTGTATATCTGGACTGGCACAAGGATGAGTGACAAGGAGGGAGTGGAAGGCTGTTGGGAGCAGTGGGAGAAGGCAGATGCTGTACTGCAGAGGTTGGTCTTGGGTGAGGAAGTCCAGTGGGGTGTACTTTGGAGGAAAGGAGTAGTGTAATTGAAATGTTGGTTGATGGTGAGGTCTTAGGTGTGGGAAGAGGCTGGTCAGGAGAGTCAGGGCAAGGTGTTTCAACATTAGCTTTGATGTAGCATTATGGTTGGTTTGTGGTGGGTGCGAAGGGCTGGATTAGGTGTTTTCTCCCCATCTTCAGCAATGTTTCTCAACACAGAAATGGGGCTTGTTGACATTAACGACTCTAGGCTCTAATTATGGGTGGGAATCTGCTGTTGCCCCTTGCCAGCATCCTTGACACATCCAGGTTTTGGGATTATTCCCCAGGCAGCTGCCGGGTGCAGAGCCGAGAAGGAAGATACAGTTCATTGCAGAGATAATAATTCATGATCTCATGAAAACAGGAAGAATTAATGATTGCCGTGGAGCAGCCTGATTGCCAGACAGCAAGCACTGACATGAATAAACAGGCCGCCTGCAAACCGAGAGCCAAACCGAGGAGACATTAGAAAGATTAGGTAATAATATCTACTAAAAAGCTGGAGCTATTCTTTCTGCAAGCTGAACCCCTCCTAGTGCCATGGGCTCTGTCTTCCACCAACACCACCAAGTCATATTGACTATTAACACTTAAGCATTAACACATTTCTTTAATCTTGTTCGCATTTGGAAAGAGCCAGACGTGACCCACATGGGGATAGGGTACCAGTCCCTTAAGGGCTGCGTGCTAGTAAAATAAATCTTGAACTTCCAACATCGGTTTATATTTTCTTCTTGCATGCCATGAAAGGGAAGGTTATTAATGGAAAAGCTCTGACGGCCCTTTTAAGACACTGAAGTGTTGGCCTTTTACAGGAATAACAAAGCAAATAGCCTAATGCTCATGGCAAAAAGAATAATCATCTAGGGGGGAAGAAAAAAAAAAAAAACCACACCAAAACCCAAAGGGAAGATTTAGCACAGCCAGATGCTTTCTGAAGGTCAGGGAGTGTGATACAGCCTGCAAGGGCCTTTGCCTCTCATTGGGGGCTTGCACGCTTGCATAGTGAGATAATGAAATGAAGAGCAGAGTACAGTGCTTCGGATTTCTATAGCCCCTGTCATCACTGCATCTCAGGGGAGACTAAACATTGGGGCTGATCCAGAGTGTGTTCACCCGGGTGGGAGTGAGCTCCCCATCCCCACCAAAAAGCAAATGTGACTCAACTGGGAAGCTGGTTTTTTCCTATTTCATCCTCTTAAACTGTTGGGCAGGCACAAAGGAAGATGAGGCTGGGGGAGAAGGGTTATGGTGCACGCTGGATGTGTTTTCCTGCCAAAAGCTGTGCTGCTCTCCTCTCACGCGAAAACGCAGCCACCTCTGGGGTGGATTGCAGCAGCAGTTTTGGGAATAGCTCTTTGGGCTGCTTTGGGTCTCTCTCAGTAAAGCAGTGCAACTATTCTCAAGATGAAACAGCCCAGCTCCAGGCTAAAGAAAATCTTGAACTGAACCAAAAGCCTGGAGAAATCAAGTGATAGCCTATGCTCAGGTTCTTGTTTTCATCTGGGAGATGGGGAGCTCACCAAGTCCCAAAAGCACCCTGAAAGTGGGCAGGCGAGGGGGAGGCAGCAGCAGCGGTCATTTCTGGTGGTGCAGTGGCTTGAGAGACAGTGCAATGAGCTGGGATGTGTTTCGAGCCGGTGCCCTGTGCTTCTGCACTGGGACCAGGTGCGTCTAGTGCCCGCTCCCATATTTAATCCAAAGCCCTTTGTGGTGCTGGAGAAACTAGTCCTTTCTCTCTATGTCCCACAAATGTCTATTTGTTCATGGGGCAAGCCCTGGCATGGGATAGCTCTTTTCCCAAGCTCAGGCCTCCAGTTTTAATGATTTGCTTTCATGAGAATCCCCGCAACTGGCCCTTTGCATTTGGCAGACCAAGGAACAAAACATCCCAAAAGTAGCTATTTCACAACTGCTGGTCACTGGTGCCTCTCTGCTTTGCAGTGAGGCCTACATTTTCCCAGAAACAGACATATTTCTCCATTTTTTTCCCAGCTAAGCACCAAGCAAATAGCCTCTCCAAGCTAAGTATCAGCCCATAGACTCTATGCATTGCCATGTAGGCATGACTGTATCAGCCCCTCCTGAAAGCCATTAAGTAATCAATGGCTGCAGTGGAAATAGTCATTCCTGACAGTTGCCAGGCTGATTACAGCAGTCCCTGATGATTAATGTTTGTGCAGTATTTAGTCTTAAACCATATTGAAAAGCAGCTGGTTTAATTACACGGACTGCCAAGAACTTTGTCCTGAAGGCATTGAGTTTATCACATCCACTCTATACTTGGATGCTCAAGTATTACTGACGCTTTTGTTAGAAATAGGTATTTTAGGAAGCTGAGAACATTGGAAATGATTCATTTTAACTGCAATTAAAATGGCTTGAGTCTTCACGTCAGAGCCTGCTCTTCAGCTCTATGGTCCCATTTAAGAAAAGAGATGTGCTTGTAGGTGTGCGTGTGCTCATGGAGAAGGGCTGTCTGTGGGACAAGCATCATGACCTCAATATTGAGTTTTATGAAGTACCAGGGCCATGGATCAAAGCTCTCCCCGAGCTTTAGAATGACTAAGCTAGACGTTTTAAAGGCAGAAGTATCAAAAAAACATGTATCCCTCACTGTGTGTGACTGCCGCTTATGGTTCCTCTGGTGGGATGTGTGAGCTGCCTTGTAGCTGATTTGCTCCAAACTGACACTTGAGTGTTTAGTGGGAAATACATTTCAAGCTCTAAATGGATGACAGGCTTATGCTTAGTCTCAGGTTGGAGAAACAAAATACGTGTGAGTGCAGACTGTGCCAGGAGAAATTTGAGTGTCTGGCAGATAGGGTCAAATCCAGAGCTGGAACCAAAACGTATCTAAGGCTTGGGTGCACGGGGGGCTAACGGGGATGGAACTGGGCCCAGGGCCACCAGCCACTGGCAAGGTTTATATATGGGGGAACATGAGGTTGGGAGGAAAGAAAGCAGGGAGTTTGCCAGCAAGATCTGAGTCTTGGTCCTCCCCATGTGCTCCTTTGGCATGAGTCTTGAGTCAGCTATATAGAGATTTGTGGGTTGTGGAGTGGGGTTTTGGTCAGTAAAAGCCACGGTGGGAGGAGAGTTCCCACCACTCTCACGACTTACCCAGGGCACTTCACTCTCAAGGGGTTCATCCTGCCCGACAACATGATGCCTCAGTGCTCTGGCTTTCAGGGAGCCCTGGTCAATGCACCCAGCTCTGAGCTGGGCAGGAGAAACCCTGCTAGAAGTGTGGTGGGGACCTGGACGTGCTGGGACACACCTTGCTCTGGGGCTCCCATGAACTAACCATGGGGCAGCAGTGCCATGGGCTTCACAGGGTTGTCGCATGAAGAGCCACCTCCATCCTTGGAGCTTTTCAAGACCCAGGGTGGATCAACCCCACAGCTGACCCTGCTTGGAGCAGGGGGAGGGACCAGAGACATCTCTTCCCCCCAGTTTACCCTGAGACTCTGTGCTGCTGGGGCTGAGCAGAGACTCCTCCACGTGAGGGAAGGGGCCAAAGGTATTGCCTAGAGCTCTATAATACCTGAAACGGAGCTAGGGCCTCTTTTCTGGCCATGAAGCCAAGTGGCAAAGCACAGCTTACCCCTAAGGCCATACCCCACGGTGAGGGAACCTGATTCACACTGGGGCCATCCCTTGCACCTGGGAGAGGGCTGGCTAGCCCAGACCAAGTCGTCCGGGACACAGACACACAGTCCGAGCAACTGGGAGACAGCTTGAACCTGTAAATTTGTTAGGGCAGACATCAACCCAGAGCTCTCTGCAGCTCCATGCCAGCTCCTACACCCTGGCATCCCAGTCCCTCGAGCATACCGGGAAGACTTGGCTTGCTTTGGCCACCCAATGATCATGGCTCCTTGGGAGGGGTAGAGCCATGCCCAGGTCTTACGTGGTGGTGGACTTCAGTAGGAAGATGTTTAAATAGCTTCCAGGTCCTGTCTGATCTTCCTGGCCTAGGAGGCAAGTAAGAGGATGGTTTTGTCAATTCATGCTTGCGTTGTGTTGATGTTTTCCCACCTGGTGATGTTGCTATTCCATGTAAAATTGACACTCACCCACACAGTGTGTGCCGTTGGAGGAATGTTGTCTGAAGGAGATGGGTGCAGTGGGGCTGTGCCTGTGGAGAAGCCCTAAAGGGTGAAGAGCAGAGCCTAACCCCACCCCCAGCCAGAGGACACACATGGCCATCAAAGAGCCATCAAGAAAACCAGAGAGACCAGTCCAGCATCAACTCACAAGGGCCAATGAACCAGTTTAGGGCCCCTGGTGAGTCCCTGTGCCTCTCTTCTCTGCCCAGAAAGCACCAGCCCGCCCACATGTATGCAATGATCTTGCAACTGTTAATAAGGCTCTTGCAGGTAGACATGTGCACCTTTTGATCATGATTTGTCCTTGGCTGGAGCAGTTGATCCCTCCATCAGCTTGTCCTTGGTGTCACAACCTTGTAGTCGTAATTTTATCTCCTTGTACTTGTGCTGTTAATCAGGTTGCTACTTCAGTGGCTGCTCTTGAGAAAATTTGATATGTAGCAAGGTGTCACCAAACAGCTCTCTCCATGCCAACCCACAGCCAGCCGGTCCTGGCACAGTGTCCAAACTTTAACACTAGCCAGCAACACCTGGAGCAGAAGCTGACCACATGGTTCCATGTCTTGATCTAAAAGAGCTCAATGGATTTGCTTCTGATCAGCAGACTCTTAGTTTTTGATGCAGCCCATTGCTAACATATAACGGGTTCATTTGTAGGCCAGTGGGTTGACTACATGGGAGAGGTTTGCCCCAAGACCAGAAGATAAAAAAACATTATTTTTATTGTTGTTCTTTGGGTGATACCACACTTTATCTTCAGGTGGGTCGAGGGAGTTCATTTGAACTCTGCATCCTGCTTTTTCTCTGGCTTGTAAAATGAAGATTTTTAGTACTTATTTCCCAACCTCACAGATGCATCATGAGGTGTGATTAATTGGCATCTAATAATGCAAAGAGCTGTTTTGAGTCTGCATGCAATGGCCGGGAAGCATGTGGTGCTACCCCATTGTCATGTCCAGCATCACACATGACACTGCACATCCCGCTCTGCAAAACTCATTAAAAAACCCTCATCCCTAATTACCAGGGTGGAAAAAAAATTGGCAGGATTTTCTCCTGAGCAAGGCAGGTGGGGGAAAAGCCGTTTGCACAGTTTCAGCATTCTGCTGCCATGTTGACCCTGAAAATACCACATTTTCTTTGAGAGCCCTTTGAACGTGGTGGCTGAAGCACATCACAGAGAGGGGAAGGGAACAGGACCCTGGGCTCCACGGGGAGCCCACTGCTAAGTCCCATAGGGTTAGGACCAAACCTTTAGATTAGTTAAGTCCCACTCAGCCCAGCCCTTGGGGAAGTCAGCGGGTCCCCGTTGACTTTGGGCATCCCTGCGTGGGAACGGCCCCAGCCACATTAGGGTAGTTTCCTCTGTTTGTTTCTTAACCCGCTGCGAGGTGGGGTCGGAGCCCCGGCTTTGAAGCCGTTGTGTCGGCAACCGATTCGCAGGGATGTCTTGTGTGTTTCAAAGCCTATGACTGTTCGTAAAGAGGAGTATTTTTACTTTTTTTTTTTCCCCATTTGTAGAAGGAAGGACAAGAGTAATCTGTGGCAAACTGTACAGTACGTGTCTTCTTGTGGTGTCACTGTTTGAATGGTTATTAAGTTTTCAAATCACTGTGGACAGCTAATAAGTTATTAATTTATTCTTTGGGGGTTTGTTGTTTTTTTTTTTTTTTAAGTAATTTGAAACAATTATTTATCCTGTAAATTGGTCTTGAGTGAAGCCTAGATAATACTTTTTTTGCTGTTAATAAACATGGTACATGTCTGACGTGAACGTGATCTCATTTTTAAGTACTGTATGTGCAGCAGGAAAGCAATGGGAAAATAGAAGAATGAAAATAAAAAGACCATCTCTCACTGGTGACTCCCAGCATGGATTCTGAGTGGGGAATTAATGACAGGATCAAGTTGAATCGTGCAGCAACTTTAAAGCTTTCAGAGCATATTCCCAGCGTGTCACCAAGTATCTCCTTATAGCTTCAGGTGTCCTGTCTGCCCAATGAGGACCTTTAGGATGCAGTTAGGGTTTTCCTGATACCAGAACCCAAACTGTGTGTTTTTCAGTTGCTGAAGTGAAATTCATACTATATATCTGCTCCAGGGATACACTTTGCTGTGCACAGGGTGAGGACAAATGCTGGCTTCCTCGCCCATCAGCAGCTCAGTGCCTGTGAGCCCCAGCTCAGGCCACCAAATCTCACATAAAACCTAAGCACAAGAACACATCTTTTTCCCCAGAGTTAAAAATTCAAGTCCCCCCTTCAAGACACTTACATTTACTTTAACAATAATAATAATAAAAAAAACCAAAAAAGACACCTGTGGAAAGACACCTTTACAGCACAGTCCCTGTAACCCCCTTTTTTTAGCAAGAGTAGCATCACCTCACATCTGCAGCACATCTGGGATCCCAAATCTGGAGCTGGGGACTCCATTACAGGCTCTCTTTTGCTAGAGGCCTGTGTGTCACTGTGGGCCATACTATCGTACACACTTTACCAATATATCATATACAAATATTACTGTTATTACTAACACAAATATTAATATAGTATGTACTATAACTGGTATAGCATAGATAGTAACATACTATACTAATGCTATACTACCGTTCTGTAAGGCTTTTGATACAGTGCCACATAACTTTCTTCCTCTAAACTGAAGAGATAGGGATCTGATGGATGGACCATCTGAAGAGTTACAGTCAACAGCTCAGTGTCTGAGTGGAAATCAGTAATGAGTGTTGTTCCTTAAGGGTCCGTACTGGGACCAATACTATTTAATACCTTCATAAATTACATAGACGTAGCATTGAGCGCGCCCTCAGCACATTTGCAGATGACACCAAGCTGAGTGGTGTGGATGCTACTCTAAAGGACAGGATGCCATCCAGCGGGACCGTGACAGGCTTGAGGAGTGGGTCTGTATGAATCTCACCAAGTTCTACAAGGCCAAGTGCAAGGTCCTGCACTGGAGTTGGGGCAATTCTTAGTATCAATACAAACTGGGAGATGACTGGACTGAGCAGCCCTGAGGAGGACTTCAGGATACTGGTGGATGAATAATTGGACATGACCCGTCAATGTGCACTCACACCCAGAAAGCCGCCCGTGCCCTGGCTGCATCCCCAGCAGCGTGGCCGGCAGGGTGGGGGAGGGGGCTCTGCCCCTCTGCTCCCCTCTGCTGAGACCCCCCCACAGCGCTGCGTCCAGCTCGGGGGTCCTCAGCATCAGAAGGACACGGACCTGTTGGAGCGGGCCCGTCGGAGGCCACGGAGCTGGTCAGAGGGCTGGAGCCCCTCTGCTGTGGGGACAGGCTGGGAGAGCTGGGGCTGTGCAGCCTGGGGAGGAGAAGGCTGCGGGGAGACCTTAGAGCAGCTCCCAGTGCCTGGAGGGGCCGACAGGAAAGCTGGGGAGGGGCTTTGGGCAAGGGCAGGGAGTGGTGGGACAGGGGGGAATGGCTTGAAGCTGAGAGAGGGGAGATTTAGGTTGGACGTGAGGAAGAAACCCTTCCCCGTGAGGGCGGCGAGGCGCTGGCCCAGGCTGCCCAGAGCAGCTGTGGGTGCCCCATCCCTGGCAGGGCTCAAGGCCAGGCTGGACGGGGCTGGGAGCAGCCTGGGCTGGGGGGAGGGGGCCCTGCCCGGGGGTGGGACTGGGTGGTCTGTACAGCTCCCTTCCACACAAACGATCCCATGGTTCTATAATTCTATAATATTGATGATGTATTACTAATACTTATCATATATTACAATATACTACTAATAGTACACTATAGCTATAATATTATATGATATAGTGATAGTATATTATATTTATTATTTTAATAAATTAATAAAGTATACTAATGCAAACTTTATGTAAAATCTTCAGTATATTACTCATAACTTACATATATTATAGAGGTAGGTGTCAGTCTCTTCTCCCAAGTAACAAGCGACAGGACAAGAAGAAATGGCCTCAAGATGCTCCAGAGGAGGTTTAGATGGGAGATTGGGAAAAATTTCTTCACCGAAAGGATTGTGAAGCACTGGAACAGGCTGCCCAGGGACGTGGTGGAGTCCCCATCCCTGGAGGTACTTAAAAGAGGTGTAGGTGTGGCGCTGAGGGACATGGTTTAGTGGTGGGCTTGGCAGTGCTGGGTTAATGGTTGGACTTGATGATCTTGAAGGTCTTTTCCAACCCCAACAATTCTATGATTCTGTAATATTATATGTTTATATAAATACATATTTATGCTATATGCATATATATATATAGTAATTATTTTGGGGAGAGGATCGTGGAGCAACTGTAGATAATTCTGTGAAAAGAGAGGCTCAAGGCTGAGCCCAAAAGGGAAGTCCAATGCTAAGAAGTATAGAAAATTAACAGGGACTAAACCAGACCACACCATTACACTGCTGAAACTATCCCGGCTGCCGCCCATGCTGAGCACTGTGGGCAGTTTGCCTCAGTTTGCCTCTGCTCGTCTCAGAAAATCTTGGGGGGAAAGCAGCAAGACATACTCAGGGAAGAGCACAGCTATGATACAGCCTCTCCATTTTCCCTGGTGGGTTGGTTATCTGCCTTGATTATTTAGATTAGGATCTCATCAGGGCAGAGACAGTCTCTTGCAAAAGCACCTTCCAGCACGCAGCCCAGATAATGCCTCCAGGTGACACTCCAGCACAAAGCAAGGAGCTGGCACCACAGCAACATGAAAGCTTTCAGCAACCTCTTTGGACAGGAGGTTCATAAAATTCTATTAATAACACCAGGAAACACCCGACTTCTTGTATAACTTCAGCTTTGGGTCCAAATTTATTTCTTCTTAGCACCGCTTCAGGTCTAGCGGACTTAAATAAAATGAACACACCCCACTGCTCATCTGAAAAAAAAAGAAAAAAAACACAACAGGATTGTGATCTGCATTCAGAGGGCACCTAGCTCTGGGCTGGGGGTCCCCATCCCACCTCTGCCTGCTCGCCTCTTCCAAGCCACTGCTCTGCAGGGTTGTCATGTGTCCATGAAGTTGGATGCTCATCTCCCATCAGCTTCTCCATCTCTTTTTTTGACCGATCAGCCCAAGAGCTATGAGTATTGCAATAAGACACTAAGCCTCTCTGTTGAATTAATTCATCTCCTTTATTTATATATAGGAAAGGCAATAAAAGAATATGATAGTATACACCAGAGATTTGATCCCAAGTGTCCTCTCTAGCAGACTTTCTGCTCGCATTATCCATAACAACATCTGTGCTTTGCTTTTTCCTCCACAGCAATACAGTATTCCCACCCCAGTACCCCACGGTCAGGATTAGGCCCTGCGCCCAGGACCTAAGGCACAAGTCTCTGCCACTTGAGCTAGAGAAATCTCTACTACAGGCGTGAGGGAGGAGCAGGCAGGGACAGCAGCTGGGGAGGGACATGGGAGGGAGCCATAGTCCTGTAGACACGCCGCCCAGGGCTTAGGTGGGCCACCTGCCACCAAAATCAGCCCCTGTCCCATTAATGGTTTACATAATACATTGGTTTACATAGTATGTATTTATACTGAGTTGATATATCTGGTTGGGCTACTGTCCTTGCAAATCAGCATTTAAAAAAATGAAATAGCTAGTGGGTTTGGGGAGGCTCTGTCGTTTGCTGCTCAGTTCAAGGTATCCCAAAGGAAAGCCCAAGTTTCAAAGGGCATATCCAGCCCAGAAATCCATGAGGTGACAGCAGCAGCAGGAGGCTAACCAAGTCCTAAAGACATGTCTGGAAAAACAGCTCTGTCTGGGCCGGCCACGTGCACAAACAGCATCCACACTGGTGACCACCAGTAACACAGCGGGGCCTCACTGGAGCCCAATAAAACCCAACTAGACCAGGTCAGTCCATCTTGGCTGGGGGGGTTTGTGCCCCTCAGTTTCTTTCAGGTGCTTTGCAATGCTACATAAAACCCCTCTGCTCCACCAGCTGTGACCAAGCTTGTGACCAAGCAGGCTTGCAAGCTCGCTGCCCCACCCGGTAAGTGTTGCCATGTTGGCTGCTTGGCATTTTTCAGCCTTTTCAGCCTTCCTCTACTTAGAGGTATGTCAAGGTGGGTTCTCAAAACCACATTAAAAAAAAAAACACACACACAAAAAAACCCCAACCACCAAGCAGAAATCCCTGCAAAACCAACTCAGTGCTAAGGGAAGGGCTGCAGACAGGACATGCATGGGATGTCTCCATCCCTGGGGTCCCACTGGGTCCATCTTCATCCCCATCTTAGTCCTCATCCCCTCCCCAGGCTGGTGGTGTGGCTCACAGCAGGCAAGACATGGCTGCGCTGAAGCAAAAGGGCACTTCTCTGAGCTGTCAGCAGCTGCTCATCTCCGCATTAGCTTAGTTACATTAAGGCGTGAAGACCAAGTGCATAGGAAGCGGTGGGACCCTCCGGGCACCTCCAAATCAGCCCCTGAGCCCTTTTCCACTGAAATGTTCCCCAAATCCTCCTCCAAGATGTTCATTGTCATCAGTGAGGAAGAGGAGCCTCTGGCTTCAGGTTGGCCCTGTGGACATCGACTATCTGGTTTAACCCGTTGGCTAGAAGACGAGTCCATGAAAGGAGCCGGATCCACCCCCGCCTGCTGCTGGGCTGCAGCCCCCTGATGAGTTGTCATCATCCTTGTCCCTGTCAAAGTCTCTCCACCACAGCGGGGATTTCGGCAAGGCAGAGATGTAGGCGGCTCTGTTCCTCGCTTCCTTTTCCTGCTCCTGGGAGAAGGAAAGGGGAGAAATAACACAAGGATACCTGCAGCCAAATGACCTGGGTGGGGGGATGCTCCCACCTTCCCCAAGGAGCTGGGAGCCCATTCGTTACCCCTGGGAGCCTCCTCCAAATTAAATCGGAGTGAGAAGGCCATGTGCTCATTTCTAGAGCTCGGCAAAAGGGATGCAGCAAAGCATTGCATCTCTCCAGAAATCAAAACCCAGCCCTTGCATGTCACCTCTGGGGGAGGAGGGACCCTTCACATTCCCCCGGGTGCAGCTCCTGTCCTGTGCAACACTGCTGTTCGGAAAGTATTGACTGCACCAGCTGACCAAAATCCATTCTGGTTTGCATTCCCAGCTCGCCCACCTTTCTCAGGCACTCAGAAGAAAAATTCCGGCAGAGCTGCCTGGGGTGGGCAACAGCAAGTCAACCCTGAGCATAGCCATAAGGTATCTTGCACCACCCTCAAGACCCAATTTCATCGGGAAACCACAACCTGTTTATACCTGGGTGCTAAAAAGGAAAAAGGATTTGGCTTCAGGGAGCGGGCACGTCTCTGCACGTGCAGATTTATCCGCAGGACACAACCTGGGTAGGTGGGAACGTGGCGCATGAGCTGGGCAGCCACAGGATCGCACCCGTGCTGTGCACGGCAGTGGGAGTTACCTGCAAGTAGAGGATGTTATCTTTGGAAATGGCTTCCATCAAGTCCTTATGGAGGGAGGGTTCACCGTGCAGGCGGCCGGCCTCGGCCAGAGCCTCATGCATCAGGCAGCTCTGCCTGCCCGGCCGCTGTCTGTAGAAGAGGACGTAGGCAGTGTCCTTGGGGAAGAAAGAGGTGATGTTGCTGACCGATTCAAAGGAGGAGAAGGAAACTCTGGTGTCATTGAAGAGGTACCACTGGATTTCAAAGTCCAATTGCTTGTCGGAGGCCAGTTTCGGTGCCCCGTCCCGGGGCTGCCCCTGAGGGATGGTGTCGGTGCACTCCCTGGAGTAGCAGTAATAGTGGCCGCTCTCGGAGGAGATGCCCGAATGCACCACCACACTGCAGAGGTCATACACCACAGACATGAAGCCGCTTCCCGCAGTGGCCGTGGCCTTCTCACGCTGGCAAACCTCCTCAGTTTCCTCCGGGGTGACAAGGATGGGCAGCTTGAGCACCACAGGGATGGAGACATTGTCCAAGATCTTCTTCCTCTTCATAGTCCGTGGGTCGAAGGAGAACCGCAGCAGCGTGAGGATGAGGTAGTGCGGACCCTCCGTCAGCTCCGCCACCTTCTCGGCATCCTGCAAGGACGCGCATTTCTCACAGTGGTATTTATTCTCCGCTGTCAATCTCTCCGGGGATAGAAAATAGTTGATTAAATCTGGGACGGACCTGGAGTCCTTGGGAGTACATGCCTGCTCCCCAAAAGCTGAGAGAGGGTCTTTGGCTGCATCCACACCAACGGCATTGCCACTTAAGGGATTTGCTGCTTCTCCTGGCTCCTGGAAACCCAATGTTTCCACTGGCATCGGTGGGGCTGCAGGTTCTCCAGCCATGGGAGCCTTCCTCCGGATCCAGAGAGACCCGGTAAGCTGGCTTGGGTTTTCAGGAGGCTCAATAAATTGTGGGCCAATTTCTTCCACTGGTAAAACAGATGTGCTCCCACGCACGTGCCTGTCCGATGGAGGAAAAGCCAGGGACAGGTCTGTGAAGGCTTCTTCTCGGGAAGAGACATTCAGACACTTCAAACAGCGGATCTTTGTCATCATTTTACCCCCAAACATCTTCTCAATCAATGTCTTGTTTAAGTAATGATGCTCTACTGCCTGAGACATCAAGCTGGATTCCTTGAGCTTCTGGTAGATCCTTTTCCCGGTTTTTTCTTCTTCGTGTAACCTTTGGCAGCAGAAAAAAAAAAGGCTGCGTTATGCACGGATACACCACCAAGAGGCAATTTCTAAAGTACGGTTTCTGTTCTTCACTCCAAGGGGTTAATCCGGGTTAACCTGCCTGTTCCCAGGTGTCTGGCACTTTGGGAGCAAGGGGAGGTGCTGGGCAGGGTTTGGGAACCAGAGGTCTCCATGTGCCACTGACCCCCCACTTGTAGAGGGATTGCTGGGACACCCAAGATTTGGGATTTCTAGGGAAGAGAAAGGGAAAAATCAACATTGTACAGAGGAGCCTGGGTGTCTTGTGAGGCAAATCTCTAAACTTGGTACAATCCCCTTGGCCTTCAGAGCAAAGGCAGAAAGTTTCACGCAGAACTAAGTTCTGACCTTACTCCTAAGCCAGCCCAAAGAGGGTTTGACCGAGGAGCCCCAGACCAATCTCACCACCTTTCACCCCAAGCCTCCACTGTCCCAGCTCCTCTGGGTCTCAGCCGCTGGCCCCGTTTGCATGTGGGTCAGCGTTAAACATCGCAGCCTAGGGACGCCCGTGTCACCAGGCTCTGAAACCACCAGCGCTCACCACGTACCGGTCCAGCAAGTACTTGAGATACTCCGAGCAGTCCTGCTGAGCACCAGGGGTGAACCAGGGTGGCCAGGAGGCAGAGAGGAAACTCTCGGGTGAGATGGCAGGTCGCTGGCAGCAACACAGAAGAAGTGCATTAATCCTAGGGATCTGGTTCTCACCTCCAACAGGGGAATGGAGAGGGAAGAGGAGGTTCTTTCTGGCTGTTTCACTGGGAGCAAGGTACACTTGTGTGCCTGACAAGGTCCCCTTTTTTTTCCCCTACAAACGCTAATCCCAAGACTTTCTTGCTTTGCTGCAAGCCAGGACAATACGGATGAATTTCAGCCATTATTTTACATATACTTCTATAAAATATCCATTTCTTCTTTCAGTTTTAGAATTGTTTATTGGCCTGACCCAGAGACTTCTACTTAATTCAGCCTGAGTTTAATTTGATGCTCCATTTAATTTGATCAGAATCTCTCTCACCAAATCCTTTCATAGGAAAAAAACAAAGCAAAAAATCCACTAAACTTCCACTCATCATTCTGAGCACTACAGGCAGGTAATCTGCATTACCAGATAATGTAATCGCTGCCGTTGGGAAGCAGATGCCTAATTAACATGGAAAAAGACCCATCTTTGGCAAAGAAGAGACTTTAAGAACAGCCTGAAGAAGAAAAATAACTAGAAGGCTATTAGGAAATTAGCGGTAAACTATTAACCATAAACTACACACAAGCGAATATGCTTCTGTATTTGCTCATCACAGATCACAGACACCCCAACCTACCGTCAAAAGCTAGACTCTTCTATGACCAAATATTAAATCTAAGAGGCTGTTTATATTTTGCCCCCAAAAGTCATCTGTGATGACATAATAACACAATGCAAGAAGCCAGCTCTGTCACTCAAGGCGTGGAAAACAGAAACCCATGTGACTGGTTTCACAGCAAGAGAAAATTCCCTGGACTTTCAAAATTATGTCTTTCTAGGGACAGAAAGTTACAATTTCAAGAGAAGAGCTAGATATGACCTAGCTGTATCTCCAGGAGTCACTCATATTACATTCCATGTTCGTCAAGAAAGCATTCATAATTAATTTGTTCAAGGGTGTTATTTTTACTTTACTTTCCCTCACATACAGAGGATTCAAAGCATCTGGAATCTAAGGGGATCATTACTACTACTACTACTACTACTACTACTACTACTACTACTACTACTACTACTACTACTACTACTACACCACTTTTAAGGCAATTTTCACTGATAATTTGTGCTTTACTGTGAAGCAAGGGGACAGGTGAGCTGCTCCAGTCTTCCTCCTCATTGCACAGCAAGGAATAAAAACCTCTGCTTTAGATCAACAGGCTTTTCAACTGGCCACATACGTAAACTATTACCAAATGGACTTCATCGTCAAAACTACTTGTTATTACAGAAGTCCAGCCCAGCAAGACCACAGGCTGAAGACAGGCAGCCTGATGTGAACACAGCTCACTTTCATGGGTGATAGGAGCTTGCCTCCTCCACCCTGAAAATTAGTCTCCTTCATATAAACAAAAATTTGTGCTGTTATAAAAACCCACCAAGATCCACAGCTCCTTATCAGTACGTTGGAGTCGGCAGGAAGCAACTTGGAGACGAGCCTTTCCGCTGCCGACAGTCCAAACAAATAACTAGAACATGAAATAATTACCTGACTGTGCTCCAAAAACGCAAAGAGCCACTGGAGCTTTGTCATCAGGGGCTGGGAGTTGCCCTCGGTTAAATTCAACACTGAATGTCGAAAGCTGCAAAAGAGAAACAGAGATGCAAACTGTCAGATGGAAAATCAGTGCAGGACACGCAATGCCGGTGCAATGAGCAGCCTCTGTAGCTGTCTTGAGTGGGAGCAAGGAGGCAAAAACTCACTCCGAAGCCATGAAAAGAGACTGTATGATGCTGTTCATGTAGCAGGTGTTTCCCAAGTTAATTAACCCGATCTTTCCCGTCTCTGATTTGGATGCCAGGCGTGGGTAGAAGCAGGCCAGCTCGTTCTTCTGGGAGGTCCAGGCATTTTGCCCCAAGAGATGTTTAATCCGGTCTTCATTTGGAATAGGAAGAGCCTTGGAAAGAAAGCTCTGTGTTACAAATCATTCTCTTTCCATGTGAAGAATGGGCAACTATGAAACTCCTCTGCTAGAGGTGTTCAAGCAACTCGTTTCCTCTGCTCTTCGCATGAACATGCACCCATGGGAGGAAGCGTTTAGCTGCTAGTATTAGTACTTTAGAGGCATGCAAGATTGAAGCTATAGCTAAAACCCACAGGCACAATCAGGACCTTCCCTCAGCTTACCTACATGAGGCTCAAACTCAGAATTTGAAACGCTTTCTTCTACACAATTTGAGGTGTTGAGGTTAGGACATCCCTACTGGTAGGACAGTGCCTCTGCATTAGGCTGCGAACTAAGATGCCATTTCCATATGGAAAACAGAAAAATGCCCAAGAGGTGCATGTCTTACTTTAACTGCTTCTAGGACTGGTTCGTAGAGATCTGGAAATCCTGAGAAGCGGAAGAACATGCAGTGGATGAGCTCAGCCAGCTGCTCCAGGGAGCTGGTGGCAGAGTTGGAGTCTTCCTTCTTCAGAGAGGCCACCAGCCTGGGGATGTGAGGAAGCAGCTGGAAAAGGAAAATTCACTACATCAAAAAAGGCTCTGAATTACTCGCAGAGCTTTAATACACATGCAGGGGAATGAGATTCACCCCCAGGCAGAAAGGACAGGCAACAGCAGTTGACTTCAGTCCCCTTCTGGACCGCATCCTTCACCCTATGATCTCAACAGCAGTTCTTCTGTTGACTTCAGTAGTGCAAACACTATAGAACTCAGAGGGTTTCGTGGTGCACGACACCTGCAAGTTTGTGCTGCTGCTTTGCCGTGCTGCAACAACCAGTCTTTGTGCAGACCAACCTCTACTGAATCACATACGCACGGTGGAAAGGAGCGTTACAGGATGACTGCCAAGCGCAGGGATCCAAACCTGTGACACAGATGAATTAGCCTACAAGAAGTGTTGTCTGGTGTGCAATATTTTATTTTATACTGTATAAACTGAGCGGGAACTGGTATGGCTGGATGGGTGGCGGCAGGCACATAAATAGCACGGGTTATTTTGCTTTCATTGAGGACATTTAAAAATGAACAAGCAGGCACAAACGCAAATGATACGTTGCTCACAGGCACCCTCTGCTGACCCCGCAGCTGCACAGAGAATTAATAACCTATTTCCAACCCTGCAGATGTGCTAGAGTGACCCCAGGCACTTACGCAACCTTTTTCATATTTATATTTTATGTTATTTTTACCCCAGAACAATCCTGGAGTAGAATTCTCTGGATCCTCAGTCTGGCCATTTCCTGATCCTATCTTCCTCCCTTAGTCTCCCTCTCTTCTTTCTCTCCCTGTCTCTCTCTCTCTTCCCCCCAAAAAAAAAAAATGTTGGAGATTTTAACTACTTCCCTTCCAACAGGAAAGTTTCCTTCGGAAGCGAATGAATCCCAGTACCAATATTTTGCCAAGCTGTGATGGGAACAATTCTCAAAACCTTTCCAAAGTGCCAGGGCAAACACAAAAAGCTAAAAAGCAAGACAGGTTTGTGCACTGTTTTTTAAAAATAGAGGAGGAAATTTATGCTTGCTAGGCTGCAGATGGAAACTTCAGGCCAAGAGCAACCGACAGCTTTTGGAGTGTTTCAAAATTTGGACGCCCAACTGAAGACAATCCTTTGGAATGACCCTATTTTTAGAAACCAAAGAGTTTCTCAAGAAATTCAGGCTCATTTAAAGTGTCTCCAGCTGAGGAATGAAAAAACATCAGATGAAAATGTCAGCTAGCTTACTTTTTTCCAGCCTTATCTGTTTATTCTGTGAACTTTAGGTGAAAAGCCAAATTAAGGACTCTAATGAAAAAGTATAAAATCAAACATTAATAGGAGTAATTTTCCATTACTGCTTTTATCAGTCCAATCACTGCAAGCATGCCTTTGCTTTCAGCCTTGCTTTTTAATTACAGCATTCCAGGGATGCCAGCAAGACGCAGAGCCGTGCCTTAGTGTCAACAGCAAAATAAAATATAAAATATCACTGTAGAAAAGAAAAGAGGAGATTTAAATACTTCTAAGAGTGGGTTTTGCTTTTAACAGTGGGGAGTTCATGAAGTGAAAGTGTTCTGATCCAGTCGTCAAGTCTTACTGCACGGGTGTTGTACAGTGCTTTGTAAGACAACCCATCACTTCAAGAAATGGTAATAGGTGCCACATGTTGGTGACAATCTGAAGTCACACGTGGGAAGGGGCCCACCGAGGCCAATGGACAGTCAGGCACCTGCTTACGTGTCCTGGTTTTGGCTGGGATAGAGTGAGTTTTCTTCCTAGCAGCTGGGGGAGTGCTGGGGTTTGGATTCAGAATGAGAATAACGTTGATAACATGCTGGTGGTTTAGTCCTCGCTAAGTAGTGCTTACCCTAAACCAAGGACTTTTCAGTTTCCCATCTGCTGCCAACGAGGAGGTGCACAACAAGCCAGGAGGGAGCATAACCAGGACGGCTGACCCAAACTAGCCAAAGGGATATTCCATACCATATGTTGTCATGCTCAGTGTGTATATGGGGGGGACTTGGCTGGCAGGTGCCGATTGCTGCTGGGGACTGGCTGGGCACGGGTCAGCAGGTGATGAGCGACTGTGTTGTGCATCACTTGTCTTTCTTGGGGTTTATCTCTTTCTCGTTTTTGGTTGTCTCCCTTTTCATTACAATTATTACTGTTACATTATTATTATCATTATCATTATAATCATCATTATTTTTGATGTTGTTGTTAGCTATTGTTGTTATTATTATTAATATATTTCAATTATAAAACTGTTCTTATCTGAACGCATGGGTTTTACTGTTTTTCCAGGTCTCCTCCCCATCCTACTGGGGATCGGGGGGGTAAGAGGGCAGCTGCATGGTACCCAGTTGCTGGCTGGGGTTAAACCATAACATTAGGAAACACCAGGGGCTGTTTAAGAATATATTCCCTGTCCTCCACTGCCTGAGCCCTCTGAGATGCTCTCAATGCAAAGGCTTCGCCTAACGCATCCCAAAACCAGAGTACCAACATCTACCACACCTCAGCTGAAAGGGTGAGAACAAATACAGGGCCATATCTTCTAAACCTGCCCACGAAACTACATCCCAAGCCAGCCTGGGTCAACATAGTCCCACTCACCCTCCTGCCCCAGGCCACCGCTCCACCTCCTCCCCTTTCCTTCTCCAGGCAGCAGCAATAGTGCAGGTTTGTGGGTGGCCCAGACCAAGCTGGGCAATACCGACCATCAGCAGTTTCTGCTCGGTTAGGTTCCACCAGGGCTTCTTCCACCATACACTTCAGCACACAGCCGTACAAATGGCTCAGCACAAGGGAGAGTGATTGGGAGAAGCAAGTGGTCTAAGAGCAAGAGCAGGGAAGAGAGGAATCTCCTCTTCCACCTGCAGGACTGGCAAACACCAGGTGAAAATGACTGCAAGAACACTGCAGCCACTGCTGATGAGACCCTCAGCATAGCTTGACAGGTCATCCAATATATTTGCATTAACTGCATCCTCAGCTGGTGGGCTTTGAAGTTGAGAGAGGACCATGGGGGTGCACTTGCCCACAGACATCACTCCTCCAGCTAGTAGAGCACCACAGAAAAAAAGCGGAGCATGAACACTCCAAACCCAGAAAGGTCAAGCCCCAAACAGCTTTATTCTCATTTATCCCTGGGGATGAGCCATCAAGCTGGTAAGTCTTGAGAGAAATGGGAGGAGCCATCAGAGGAGAAAGCCTCATTTCTCCTCTGCACCTTGTTCTCTGACATAGGTTGGTTGTTCTGTCTCTGGTAACTAACTCTTTTTAGGCTCAGGACTTACCTCCACACCTCAGCACTGACTCCATGGTGCCCAAAAAGCTGTCTGGGCTGCAGGTGAGGCTACCTGCAGCTGCCAGGGCAGGCTACAAGTGGATGGACAGGGTTGGGTTTACATCACTCGGTGAAATCAAGCAGATGAGGGAAATAGTCTCCAATATCCCAGCACCTTCGGTTCCCTCCAACCCACGTTGCCCTACGCCATGGTTACGCTCAGGGTAATGTCCTCATTTGAGATGCCACATGCCACCTTACCAAGTGAAATGCCTCGTGCGAGTGCTGGAAGCTCAGCAGCATATACTGCAGGACAGACAAAGCCCCCTCTCTCACGACAGGGTACAGCAGCTTGGAGAAGACCTGGTGGGGGAGAATAAAGCAAATGAGAAGGCAGGATGGCACCACAACACGCAGGAGAAGGGGCTGGCAGGAAAGAAAAGCACTGGCTGTCTGCCACAGCTGCTGGTCTGTCCTGCTCCACACTGGATATTGAAGCAGCCAGGTCTCCAGAATCATCTCCTGTCCAGAGCATCGCCTCAGGGCATCCGAAAAATGCCGTGTGAGTCATCCTCACTCTTTCAGGCTTGCTCGACGCCTGGCCCAGCAAGGTGCAGACCCCTATAACACCCCTGTGTCTCTGTGCCTCCTGATGGGCGAGGCTGTGCCAGCACAGAGGGATGCGGGATTTTCTAAAATGTGCCTCTTCTGTTTTAGTGTGGTATTTGGAACATTTATCATTAACCTTTCAGGCAAAGAGAGAGAAAGCAAAGGGCTTTTTCAAAGGCTAAGTAATGATATTTATGCTGATTTATGGAAAATGGCATAAATTGACAATGCCCTCTACCCCTTTCAGATTATACTTCTGAGAGTTTCCAAAAATCACATGTTAGTTTAAGGGCTGTGTCCCTTTCCTATGCATTAACAACAAAAGGAAAGATAAAGAAAAGCTGGAGGTACTTGGCTTCTCTCCCACTGCTCAGTGCACGTGGGGGATCACAGGGACAAATGCAGTTATTGACAGTGTTCCAATACTGGTAATTATGGTCTTGATAACTTCTATGCTGGCTTCCACTGGAGGCTCAGCCAGGCGTTATCCCCGTTACACAAGGGAGGGAATAGCAGGACCACGGCGTGGACGATATCCTTGAAGTGAAGAATTTCAGCACTTGGTCACAGGGTATTCAGGGAGCGGCAAGTAGTCACTGCCAAAACAGGTGATGGCAATAGCAGCGGGGGCTTTATCTGCACTACTAAATGAACTAGGGCTGGGGCACAGGCTTTAAAACCGACCTGTGACTGTGTATGTGCCTTGCCCGTGCTGACCAGCACTGATCCAGGCACAGCTGAAGGAAAGCATGTCACATTCCCTAAGCTGGGTATTACAAGAGCTCCCAATAGTTCAAGAAGGGAAACAGTTGGTTGGCTTGAAAATCCTTGGCTTCTTTTATTTCATCACCTTTCAGATATCAGTACCTCTGCATACCAAGACCTAAAGAACTGCGGGTTATTCTGGAGAGCGTCATTCCTAGCTGCAAAACCAGTATCAGCCCACCATGCCATACACAGCAACTCAGTATTCGTAGAGGGTGCAGGGGACACAACGGTCCCTTCAAAACCCCTTGGGGACAGCACACTGTTTTCTCTACACCTCGAGTCACATCTCATCCTCATTCAGTTAAAAGGCAACAAGATACCTCAGGTGCAAGGAGAAAGCTGTTGTTCACATTCATGTTTAAAAGAGCCCACTGACCTTTTCAATTTTCAAAAGAGTAACCTCAATCAAGATGCTAAACTTTTTCACCGCAGCCAAACCCTTCAGCAGGGCAATGATCCACTTGTCTATGTTCTTTCCCAGGGGCCAGGACACCCAGTCAATCATCCTGAAATGAAATACAAACTCTTAAAAGGAAACTCAATGCACATGTTGTGAAAGCCAAGCTCCACTCTGGGTTAAACCTCCTCCAAATTTGCGTCTGGTCAGTGGGATGACCAAGTAAGAGACAAGCTCTTCATAAGGCGTTTCACATGTTACTCAGAGCACAACGGAGCCTGAAGTGGAATTACCCCAGTGTCACCAACATGCTGTGGTTCATCAGAGGGACAGACCCAAGCCCACAGAAGAAAGTGGGGATTTCTTCCAGTAACATCAATCAACTTGAGTTCAAGTTTTTCATGCTGATACAATGCTCTATGTCACCTGTGTGAGATGTAGATCAAGGTCTTTGCATTGTCACCGTTAGAAAACAAGTGATACCGGTATGATCTCTGTGTTGTTACTGGTAAGGAAAAAACGCTCAGATACAGATCTTTTAATTCCTGCATGAGAAACATGGATTTCCAAAAACACGTTAAAAAAAAATAGTACTGGTAACCCTAATAGAAGCTAGATATTCCTGAATGTCACAGCTAACAAATTTCATCTATAGCCATTCAACAAACATGTTGTCATTTTTCCACAAGTAACAAGTACTTTACAGAAGTAACTCATTAAAAAAAAAAAACACCTCAGACTAGGTGATGACACATTGTTTCTGTTTAAGTTTAAACAAAAATGGGAGGTAACTAGGGCTGGGGATCTCCAAAAGTCAAACCAACCATTTCAGTACCTTTAGTTTGAAGGTATCCCAGATCTCCGGTCTCCCACCTCAGTCCAGCTGTCTTACCCAGTCAGTCCCTTTTGCCTATCAGCCTGTATCTCGTGCAAAATAGATGAAGAGAACACAGCTAGCTAACTGCCACAAGGCAAAGAGCAGGAATAAGTGCGGTCTACAAGGCACTGGAAAAATAAAAAGCTAGCAATAAAGAAAACTTGAAGAGCAGAATATGTTGGGATGTTGAGAAATACCACAAGCCAAGCTAACCTGGGTAATTAAGCGAATCCCAGAAAAGCTCCCACAGACATTTGCATCAGAGGAGAGTAAGGAAAGCCACGCAATCACTGTATACAGAAGATGTGGTGGTGATTAAGCCATGATATGGCCTCTAGATGGGACGTGCAAACTAAACACATACTCTGCCTCCATTTTCAGCCAGAGGAAGGAATTGATCAGGGTGACAAAGAGGAGGCAGATAAAAGATTTGAGAATGGAAACAAAAGCAACAGCAGCGGATGTGAAAGCAAAACGTGAAGAGCTCATGAACTCCAAACAAAAGGAGCTGGTCATTTCCCTCAGGTAAACTTCAACTCTGGTGAGTTTTAATGACTCTGTTAACTCTGGCGTGGTGTTTTATGTGGGAAGAACAGGAATACAGTTCCTATAATGAAGGCAGGCAACAAGGGGATGACTGGGAAGAAGGGATAGCATGCCACAGGGGGTTACCATAAGTGCCAAAGTCAGGTTTGTCAGGATATACGAATTTCTAGTCAAAGGACAGAAATAGATCACATCTGACTGGCTATCTGAAAGGAGTTTACAAACAAGGTTCTTCAGGATCTAATTCTGTTAGCACAAACATCCTGAACATGGCTGTGAAACTTGTGATGATGCAAAGCTGGGAGGTGTTATCAACACAAGAGGAGGATCAAAGTATCATGAGGAAAACCCTCAGGATTAGAAATGTAAAACTGGGAGGAAATGTCTCAAAATGCGTGCAAGAAAGGGATGCTACATGATGGTAACTCGTCTGCTTGAAGACGATCAGCCAGACACCAGGTGACTACAAGTTCCCAGTGTAACAGTAGACATGGAGAAGACCAGCACCATGCCGTGGTGCATGGAAAAGGTGTTTTCTATGGCAAAACGATGACCTCTCAAGCTGTTCTCTAAGGCCACGATGAACTGCACCTGGAACATGGTGCACAAACATCATCATCCACGTCCCAGACCAATGAACTGAAGTGGGAGCTGGTGCAGAAAAAGCCTGTTAAGGTGATCAGGGAAATGAAGAACATTTCCTGCAAGAAAAGCTTAAAATAACCTGGCTTGTTTAGCACAGCCGCAGGAAAGCAGAGATGGGAAGGGACAGCTCTGCCTGCATACACTGAAGGAATAAACAACAGGGAGGCAAAAGAGCTATTTCAGCTATTTATGTTGGCACAAGATCAATTAAACTATAAGATGGCCAGAAATACATAGAGGCTGGCTATTAGAAGAGAGATTTGAACCATTAAAGCAGCCCGGTGGTGGAACAGCTATGGAAGAAGAGCAGTGGGAGCAGAAGCCCCTCCTGCTGTGAGGAGTGGAGTTGAACATTCATGAAAGGGGTCTGTAATGTCAGCGCCTATAAAGCAAGGAGATGGAGCCAGAGATCCAAAGGTCCCTCTTCACCCTATCTTCTTTTACGCAGGCATAAAACACATACAAATGAATTTGTGAAAGGAAAAGGATCGTCATTAAAAAAACATTTATATAAAATCTTTTTGTGCCCTCGTCTGTTAATAACGATGTAATTTGGCTACCTTGCCATGCTATTTTATTGGAATGAAAAAGTTAACTTACCCGCACAGATGCTTGTCTGTTTTAAGCTATTTTTTACCAGCACTAGTGGTTAAGTTACAGTCCTGCCTGCTGCTTGCCTGTGTTGCTACAAGAGGAAGAAATTACATTTTAAATTCACATTGCACTTTCCACATTGCAAGATCTACAAATTAGGGCCCAAATTTTCCAAAGGAGCCATTGGTTTGGTATGCTAAACTTTTAAAAGCTCAGATCCTGATTTCCAGATGTAGAAGTGCCTGCATCACTGCGTGACAGCAGATGCCTTCTTCAGCTGGACCCGGGCTCTTTGAAACAGATACACCCCCAGGGGAAAAAAAAACATTTAGAAAAACCAAATCAGTAGAGTACTTCTGGAGTCATGGATGCACATTAATAGATTTATCTGGAAAGAGACAAACTCCAAAAGAAATGCTCTAAAAGAAGCTGTGGTGTGCACTTATACCAGCAGGTGCCAGGCTTGCTTTTTTTTCTAACCACTGTTGGTTCTTCAAAGGCTTGATCAGAAGCTCCACCCTACATCCAGTTTATTCCCCCCCTTATTTCCAAACTCCTCACATTTTTAGAGGAGGAGATTTCTGCATGGGACCACTTTGTCAGGGACCCTAAGCTGAAAGATTCTTTCAACTTGTACATTTTTCTTTGATTTTCTACACATGGAGCACACGCTCGGCGAAAGGCTGACAGTCATGCAGTTTTCTGGGGCACCCTTCTGCCATAAACCAGGCACCAAAACATCCGCATTTCTAAGTGATCTTAATTACATTTTGCAGGCTCTGCTTAATGTTTGGCTAACTCTACGTAATCGTCTACTCATCCTTCCGTGTCCCAAAGAGTGTTTTAAGGAATGATGCAATTGATTTTGCAACCTCTATATTTAGGCACTGGCGCTCTTCAGAGGATTTATCACCTGGGGCTTGCAGCAGCAGGTGCCCAGAAGAAGAAAAAGATGGAGAATAGGGTTAAGAACTGAACTGAAAATGTAATCTTTTGTCTTGCATTGCTCTGGACTCTGGGAAAACCATGACCTTCCCCAGCAAGTCAAAGAAAAGCAGCCGCTTTCTGTGTACAGAAAGTTCCCATCAGGAACAATGTGTGTTTCTGTCATGTAAGCTGAGGGGTGGGGGGAGGCACACAAATCATGTGTAATAAGAAGATTAAAAGAGATGTTTCCAGCGAGATCAAGTCACAGCAGCTTCCTTGGGTTAAGTGAATGTGCGACTGCATGTGAACATCACCTATTTAAATGGAGAACTCTAAGGAAAGCGTGGGTTGAAGACAGAATCATAGAATCATTTAGGTTGGAAAAGACCCTTAAGATCTTTGAAGATACTCCTGAGCAAGTGTGGAGCAAGGCACTGGAGCACAGAAGAGCTGTGGGACTTGGACACGGTGACTGTGTTCACTTTGCAGCACTGGTGCTGCAAAGACCAGGTTGAGCGTTATCAGGTAGCATTTCAGTCACCACTCTTGATCATGCCTTGACAAGGTCTACACTGACTCCACCTGCACAGAGAGCAGGGATACGCTTTGTACAGCACCAAGATCCAGACCGGCAGCGCTACGTTCATCTGACAAAGGTCAAGGTGGGATCATTGAAACAGCGGGCATACCTCCCTTTCCAAGATTTTTAGCAGTGACTAGTGGTGTAGGATGCTGTCCTTCTGAAGGGAGATGGAGATCAACATGAAATTCTGTGAAGGAGATTTTTGTGAAGAAAAGGCCCTCAACAGCTTCTGGAAAAAAATCAAAACTTTTCAAGGTATCTTATGCTGGGCATTCTGTAACATCATTTATTTCTAAGAAAAAAAGAAATCAAATCAAACCAAACAAATACTACTACTACTAACAATAATGTCTTTACTCTAGTTCTCTAGGCCTTCAGGGCTGGAAGGAAGGATCCAGAAATTCCCTTTTTCCCCAGACACTCTTCACTGAACAGCACCAGCCAAAGTGGCTGGGATAAAAGCACGCAGAGAACGGAGTGCAGCTTTGGGGCAGGTTTTTCTCCGAACCGAGAATGACGTTCACTAATGCAACCTCTCCTACCTGCCAATAGCCGTCATCATTTGCACATCGGTGATGCTGTCATCGTTGGTTAGGTTTCTTATGACGCCATCCATGAGCTCCAGAGGGACAAACTGGACCACGCTGGCCAAGGCATTGGATGGTGCTTCCTGCTCCTCTGCAAGACATGGACGAGCGCCAGCAGTGAAAATGTCAGTTGCCAGGAAAACCAGGCACATGAGGTCATCTCTCGTCTCTAAAAGCCAAATCATTTCTGCCTCTGTAAATGGGGTGGCTAGTCAGCTGGTGTAAATGAGCAATGTGAAGTCCACACTTAGCAGTGCCAGGAGGAGAATTCCCCAAATCCCAGTGTAGCACATAGTGAGGCTGGGTCGTAACAGATGGGCTGCTGCATGAAGCCATACACAGCCCCAAGGGAGGAAGAGATCACAGGCACAACAACGTTCTCAGGCCAACCCTGGGTCCCACATTTCCTCTGCATGCACTGAAAAACCCATCTCCTCATGGGCTTAGGAATAACTGGAGCAGGAGCTCACCTGCCAGCAGAGAGCCCAGCCTGGAACCTCCAAAAATCTTCTGTGACCCTCTGCAATAACTAAAGGCCCCAGAAGTCAGATAAATATCTTCTGTCCCACCTTAAGATACAACCACCCTCCAGAGAGACAGCAGAGCTTCCTGTCTCTAGACTAGTGAGAAATAACTCCTGAACTTTGTCCCTAGCTTCTGGTAGGGAGCAGGCTGTGGGGTCCCATCAAGTCAGCCATCAGAGTGACGTTTCTAAAAGCTTTCAAGCCCCACTCTAACCAGCTGCAGATAAGGTGCTCTCCATTAAGCCCAACTGATGCTGGAAAATGCTGAACACACAAACTTACGCTGCAAATATTTCAACCCACTTAACGCCTGTGTACAGAGTCTGTGTACTTTCAGGGGATATTTTTTTCCTAGCTTAAAGCCCTGGGTAACGTTTAGGGATACTTGTTTATTACATTCCAGCTGTGGCTGTATTTCTGGAGTGGAGGAGAACCATGCAAGATGTCAAACTAATCAAATTTGACTTCATCAGAGCCAACATTCACATTCCCAGCCTTTTGTTTTTTGTTTTTTGTTTAATTACCTGTTGAAGAAATGATAGTGAACAGCTCCTTCAAAGAAGGCAGGATGGCTGAGGTCTGAGTCCTCCAGATCCTCTGCAGCAAACTGCTCACTTTGTTCACCTGCTCCAAAAACTGCATGATGTCCTCTTCTCCCTCGGAGATGCACTGGAACTGCCCGATGCACCGGATCAGCTGCTGGCAAAACAAGACCTGGTGTTTGCCGGTGGGGATGCACTGAGGATGCTGGGTTAAGAGTTTGCTGATCTTCGCACACTGCTTGGGGCTGGGCCTCTCACAGACTTTCCGGAGCACCTCGATCCTCAATAAGCTGAAGATGCTGTTTGCTGACGGGCTTTCCAAGACAAACTGCAGTCCTAACTGGATATAATCAAGTACGTAATGGCTTCTCTTCCCCAGAGGTCCATAGCCTTCCTGGAGGAGACTCAGCAGGAAGCGGACGTTGAAGAACTCCTCAAACTCCTCTGGGTGGTAGTGGCCATAGACCTCCAAAACCTCTTTCCCGATCTCTCTTTTATACTTGGTGTCCCCTGTGAGATAAAGCTTGGTAGACAGCTCCAGCATGGACCAGCACTGCTCACTGTCCATGGGCTGCTTTGCTGCCTCAATGACACGCCTCACAAGCCCTTGCTTCACATTGTTGGGGTATGAGGACATCACCACAGCTTCCAGTATCTTATCCATCTCTGCTCCCAGCTGCTGAAAGAGAGGAACAGAGCAGCAGATTAGTTCAAGCAGGGTCTGCTGAGCTTTCAACCCCAACTTGGCAAGGAAGGTTAAAGAAGCAGAGCTTGAGAACTGTCTGGGACCACTATGAAGATGACAATTTTTGTGCCATTTTCATGGTGGCATTCAAAAATAGTTTCCATTCTGGTCCTGTTTGACTGAGACTAAAGCCCCCAAACTGAATGAGCACACAAAAGTACAGAACGTCTTTGGACTAGTCACACATATGAGTGTTTTGTCTTGTAAACAACCAACTACAATCTTATACTTGACCCTAGGGATGGGTGAGCTCCCCCTCCTTGATGGGTTCAGCAACTCAAGATGGTGCTCCATGTCTCCCAAAATCCAATCCCTGCTGGAGACAGCCTGCCATAGACCCAGGGAGGGGCTGAGTAGGGAATTAGGGGAGCCAAGGTCTTCCATTGGTGTCTGCTGGCTCAGGTGTCCTCAAGAGGCAAAGACACTCGCAATGATTGTCTTCACATTCAGGGAAGGAGAGAAAAGCCTTGGGAAGCAGAGATGGCATTGCAGCCTCTCCCCGTGCCATAGCAGTGGGGTACGTTCGACATTTATGCTGCGCTGCCAGCCACTCCAGCTGAGTGGTGCAGTCTTGGCTGCTCCCCAAGGACCTTGCCGCATTTGTATGCAGGACCAAAGCGAGAGGGGAGAGAAACTGCAGAGTCAGGCAAAGTTTCCCATTCGTCACGGCCCAAATTCACCAGCAATGAAGTGTTAGAGGAGAAAGTGCTTAAAAAACCCCAAAGGATTTCCCTGGAAATGCTCAGAACAACATTTACAACCAGGTGTCAGGTGCACTACTGCACAAGAAACCCTGTTACAGAGTGATAAAATTAGATAGCCAGGATTTCCTAAAACATGTTACAGGGACTATATAAAGACTCACCCACAGCAGGTCCCCCCAGTGCGATGTGCTGCACAAATACATGTTTGGAGAACATCCCTTCCTGCCCATAGCCTGAAACGATCCATGTGGGAGAGAGAAGGAAGGCACGTATCATCTTTGTTACCTAAATGAGGAATCAAGGCAGTACAGATCCACCCAGGCTCATGTGCGTCTGACCAGAAGACTAATCACCACCGTTTGGTTCCTCAGTTTCCTAATCTGAGAAATGAGGACAATGTGCAGCAATTCCTAGTGGGGTTGGCTGGAACTTCCTTCGTTAGCACTTAGAAAGCATTTGAAGCTTTTCAAGTGGGTAGTGTTATATTAACAAAAAAAATGTATGCACAGGTAGTATGTACTCCAGGTACGTTTTTCACAGATAACATCCAGAAGGGACCTCAGACGATGCCCTCCAAGGACCATCTCATCCCTGGAGTAAGCCAGAATGTACCTTCTCTCCTGGTAGACAGCTGCTTGCATGGGGAAAACCCATGCCAGATACAAACCTCAAGTTCTGGCTCACAGCAGCTTGGCTGGGAAGCCTTCTCACTTGACCAAAATCCACCTCTTCCCACCACTGCTTCCCCCACAATCTCACAGGATGAAAACAACCATGATATATGCATGGCCACCTCCCCATCCAGCGATGATGGCAGCCTAGGCTGCAATGTCTTTCCAGGCACCACGATGGCCTTTCTGTCCCCTGCCTGTTGACTCATAAGGTCCTCTGTTCCTGTGCTGGATTTATTTTTCCCCATCGAGCATCACTGCTGCTTTCCCTGCAACAAGCTATGGCAGAGCTGATGCTCCTCATTGGACTCTTGAGGGACCAGCATACAATAAACCAGTGACAAATGAGGACAAGGTAAGAAGAGAGAATAAAAGCCCACAGGTAATGTATTTTCACCGCAAACTGAGGGTACCACAGCGACAGCAAAGGCTAAAAGCCAACCTGGAGAGCAGATGGGGCTTGCAGACAGACCAGAAATCAGGAGGAGCAGTTGTCCTAGCTGTAGGTCAGTGGTCATCTTGGCCATACAGAGACTGGCGCAGACCTGCAGTCAAGCTGGTACCCCCCTTCACCTCCTCTCTACAGCTTCACAGCCTGAACCATGACACCCCAAGCATCTGGCAGATAGATAAGTTACCAGGAAGAGACAGGAGGATCTACAGTGCTCACTCGTTGCGTCTCACCAGTACGTGGTTACTTCCCTGGAGCAATCCATGTGGAGTGTGGCACAGCGCTGTGGAAACATCACACAGGCAGGACGACCAAATCATGGCCACAGACCTTTTAGATCTAACCCCACAAATCACCACAGTCCACAGCCCACCAGTGTATGTGGTGTTGGGTGGCTCCCTGCCCCTCTTGGTGGTGATGGTGGTCCACTGCTGTTCCCAGTATGACTGGGCTTTTAGCCACTTCAGCATTGCCAAACTCCACCCAGATTTTCCATGCAAAGAGTCTACCTCTGCCTGAATTTTGAGATGAACTTGCAGTTTACATCCTGAAAGGGCTTCATTCTTTCTCAGGCTGATCACAGAAGGGGACATGAAGATGGATCACCCCAGGCTTGCTGCCTCTCCAGGTCTCATCTAACATACTGTGGCAGGGACAAGGCTGAAACCAACTCCCCATGTAGTCAACAGACAAACAAGTGCCAATGGAGAGTATCCAAGGACTGTAAAGGCAAAGCATCTTCCTCATCGAGAAACGTTGTAGTGTCTGATATTGACATTAGGACCTCAAAGACCCACGGGGAGAACCACCTGAGTTGAGCTTGTGATGGAGGGTCCATGCTGTCCTCACCAACGAAGGACTTTTCAGTACAAGGCTGCGCAGCAGCTAACACAGTCCCACCTACATCTGTCCAGCTGCCCCGGTGCCAGCAGGAGGGAACACACAGCCCGTGTTTCTGTTGTGTATCGGGGTATGCTAAGCTGCCCCCCGGGCATGGGCCAGACAAAGCCAGGGTAGAGGATGTTAGCCAGGGAGCCCCTAAGGAGTCATTTACAATATATATGACAATCTTAGAACGATATTAAAACAGCACTCATGTTGCTTTGTAATACATAACGATAAATATTGCAGTCTCAAAACGACGCTAAAAAAGCGTTCTACACTAAAAGATCATTCACATTCCAAAGGTTAGGAATTAAGATGGCTAATTCCACCCCAGCACAGCCCCAGACGCTTCCAGAGAGGTATTATGGAAAGGATCTCATATTAACTTTTTTTTTTCCCCACGCCAGGACCTGCCTGGAGAGTGAATCAGGGTTTGCAGTGAAGGAGACCGTTGCCTGTAAGATCACTCTCGTTTGTTGTGGAAATTGGAATTGTGTCATAAATAACCCAGGGAGCTGCAGGAGAGGGAAGGGCAGTTCCATTGCTGGGCAGCCAAATGCTGCCTTGGAGACCTGATCCCTGGCTCTCTGTTTAATACTCAGATAAAGAGACTAAATGCTCAGATAATCAGGCTTCTATAATGAGTCCTCCTGAAGCGGGACAACCTTTCTGCACTTCATCTTCCTCACTGGCAGTAAGAAGTCACAGACAAGTTGGGAGGATCAGCTCATTCCTGCTGGTGAAGAGAACCAAGTTCCTGGAGCACACAAGGATGCTGAAGAAGGTCAAAGTGTTAATTATTAATCTGCAGAACTGCTTTGAGGTTCCCATCTGTTCTGTAGCTCACATAAAACAGAAAGTACACAATATGAGCTTTGCAGCGAAACAGAAAAATATGCCACGAAATGGCAAAGCTGTTCTGCTCCCCTGGTGGACAGCTGGCAGGAGCAACGTGGGTAAAATCACAGAACCAGGAGGGAAGGGACCTTGGGAGGTCTCTAGTCCAACCCCTGCACAAAGCTGAAATCAAACCAAGCTGCTCAGGGCTTTGTCTGTTTAGACCTTAAAAACATCCCAGGATGGAGATCATGCAACCACCCTGGGCCACCTGCCCCAGTGCCTAATCAGCTCATAGTGGGAAGTTTTTCCTTATTTCCAGTTGGAAACCCTTGTTTCAATTTACGTCTGTTTCTTCTCACTCTCCTGCCATGCCATGCACTGCTGTGAAAAGCCTGGCTCTACCTCCTGAATAATGTCCTTGTAGGCATGTGGGGGGGGGGGGGTGTGTGGTGTGTGTGCTGCTGCTACCAGTCAGTCCCCAGCCTTCACCAGTGCAAGGGCTTAGTCCACGCTGGGTTAGTCCATCCCACGTCCATCCCTGCTCGGTGAGCCCATCCCGCATGAGCCCATCCCAAGTGCAGGACTTTGTCTTTGTCCTTGTCGAATTCCACAAGGTTCTTGTCAGCCCCAGCCTGTCCTGGTCCTCCTCTATGGCAGCCCTGCCCTCAGGCGTATTGACTGTTCCCCCCAGTTTGGCGTCACTCACAAATGCAATGAGGTGAATTCCATCTCCTTCTCCAGGTTGTTGATAAAAATATTAAAAAGGGAAAGTTCCAGGATAGTTCCAGCCCATTTCCTACCCAAGTAGAAGTCCACCCATCTAGACTGCAGTTTCTTTTGTGTCTTTGATACACGGATGCTGCAGGACATCATCTCAAAAGCCTTACTGAAGTCAAAGAAGACAAAATCCACAGTCTCCCTTCACCCACAGATCTACCAGTCCATCCTTAAAGGCCATCACATAGATCAAGCATGATTCACCTTTGGTAAGTGAATGCTGATCATTCCCAGTCACCTCCTCCTTCATGTGCCCACACACAGCTTCCAAGAAGATGTGCTCTATGATCATCCCAAGAACCAAAGGGAGGTCAACAGAAGTAGGTTCTCAGATAACCCTTCCTGATTTTCTGAAGATGTGCTAGAGAGGGAGATGTGCTTTGGAAGAGGGAGGGATGTCTTCCGTCTCATCCTTGTCACGCAGATGTTCAGACCTACAAAACTGTCCTGAGGACACTCTCTGTTCCACCTGGCAGATCAACAGGTGTTGATGGCATTGGGTACCACACGCTCCATTCACAAACACACACCAGGGTCCACAGTGCTTTTGCCCCTGCCCCCTCAAAATAAAAGGGTGCTGTGAAAAAGAGCAGCCCTGGCTCCAGACTTTAATTCCATCTAAAGCCACAAATAAAATGAAGTATTTCATCAACATTTGCAATAGGTGTTGCTGACCATGAGATGTGTCTCTGCAAGGACAGATACCCAACCATGCTCTAGAAAGCAAAGTGGGAAAGGAGATTTAAGCAAAAAAGCAGCATCGACCAGCTTGGCTTCACTCTCCAAACAAAGTAAACCGAAAAAAAAAAAAGCCAAACCCCGGCCTCAAGATGAAAAGTCACCTTGGGCATTGCTTGGCTCTAATCTTCATAATCTGTACTGTTCAGAGGCATCCTTAAATTTTTCTTCTGTCTGTGTCTTTTCCTTAATTAGGATTCATTTCAATTGAAGTTTCTCCAATTACTTCTAAATCAGTTCATTCCCCTGTCCCTGCCAGCAGCAGATTTCCTGCAAAGGCTCCTTAGTATATTTTTCCAGAATGCAATATCAGTTCCCACACCCCAAATCTTACAAAGCTCTGAAAACATAGACCTGAGATGTATCTTACCTTTAGGAAATCCTGGCGATAAATTCAGCACATTTCCTACAACAGTATCACATACTGTTTGATGAATACCACTAAGGGAGAAAAAAATCCCACCATCCAAACACAGACTGATAAATGACATAATTTGCTTCTTACAAAGAAAAAGAAATCATGATGTACTTCCCTGAATTCTCTGGAGATTTTGAAGTAGAGAAACCAGATTCACCTTTTATTGTCCTTAAGTCCTGCTGAAACGGTTCCTTTCATGTCAGCCAAGACATTACTGTTATTCTTGCTGCATCCTCCAGGCAGCCAGGCAATTAGGGCTCAATCCTGCAGCATGCTGAGCTGCTGCAGGGTGGAAGGGAGCGCACCCCGTGCCTTGCTAGAGCACAAAATACTGCGCAAAAAATACTGTATTCTCTAAAATTTCTACAAAATTTGCCATTTGGCATACTTCTTCAAAGGGCCAGCCCTTGCTGTATCACAGCTCTCTAGATCTGTCTTCCAGGAACATCAAAGGAATTGTGTCCTAATGATTATTACTTTTTTTGCAGGGAACAAATGTTCTTTTAATTCATAGGCAAAGGGGATTTTTTTTGGGGGGGGTCCAAAGTACCTACCTGCTCACCCAGCCAAGAAGGGGAAATTACAGCCTGCAGCTCATCATTACCACATCCGATCGATACAGCCTGACCCGCAGGTATTGGACAGTCACAGTCATCCTTATCACTCCCCTATGACTGTTTTTCTAAAAGGCTCAAAAGCCCTCTAAATAACTAGGAAGAAACAGCAATTTCCCTACAGAGTTGGAAATCATCAAACAAAGGCCAGTGCTGGGCCCTCACCCATGTACTGCACCTCCTGCCGCTGCCTCCCCGTGATCTAGTATAACTTATACATCTGGTTATACTCTTCATTTCGTTGAGATCTAGTTCTTCTGACTGAATAACCTTAATTAATGTCAGCGATGTGATTCCATTCCAATGATCTTCTGTGTATGCATCAAGCAGTCGCAGCAATTTAATGCTCTGGTTTCTACCTTGAGTCCTCCCAATGACACAATTGCTGCTTCTCCCTTTACTTCTCTCTTAATTATTTCACATCCAGCTATTCTTTATTCTCTGAAGCCTCAGCCTCCCTTATATGTTATTTGCACCGTAATAATGCCTGGAGGCTTCAACTGAAATAGAGCCCGCTGGCCTACAAACTGTGTCTGTGGGAATACACACAAGGGAGTAACTCTCTCACTTAAGCGACACAGCAGACACCATTCACGCTGCTGTAGCCGTACAAAATACCGAGGCACATCCAAGCCAAACCATTTGCTCAAGGAGATGCAATAGGTCGTGGCAGAGCCAGCAGCCAAACCTGCAAATATATTAACGGCAATGCTCCACCTCACATTGCTTGCTTCAGCTGCTATCCCAGTTGCACCCAGGCAAGCGCCATGGCAGAGCAGAGGATCAGGTCTGTTTTCACGAGATCTGGGCAGAAACTCAGAGCAAATAAATGCAGAAAAATCCAGTTAAATACCCCGTTGGAATCAGAAGTGAGACCCTACCCCTCTGCAGTCGTAAGAGGGAAAAACTGCCAGCACAGAAGCCCAGCCAAATTTTTTTGCATGTAATTATAATCCGCCTTTCTACATTCACCTTCTCTTTTCAAGGAGATCACATATTCTTCGCTCTCTGTCCCAAACTGCTTTCCAGTGACAGATTGCGCTTGTGTTGCACGTCTCCTACTCACTAGAGCTAATTACTCCTGGCTGGCAAGGCTCTTCGTGCTTTCCTGTCCTCTGCTGCGCTGAATCAGAACCGCCCTTTAGTACCACCCCGATGGAGATCCCCCTCCAGCCACGGGCAGCAGCAGATTTGGAGCAGGAGGTTGTCCCCATGCTCTGCAGGATCTTCCACCCTGCTCAGCAGCTTTCTGTCCCCTCTGGAGAGTGAAGATTTATTTGCTCATCACCACCCAGCTGGACTGTTGCATTTTGCGTGGCTTTGCTGTACATCAGGAGCTCCACCCTGGGAACAGCATGTTTCTCTCCTGTGGCCTCACAACTTTTCTAAGGGTTCCCTAAAAAGTAACTAACCAAAAGACACCTACTTGCAATCAGCCTAAATTTACCATGTAGTAGTCCCTTCCTTTACTAAAATCTGTTGATGTTTTTGACCCACAGACCACTGCAGACCCTTTTCCTTTCTTCTGCTGTACCACAGATGTAAGCAGTCCTTTTTCCTCTAAAACATTATAGATATGTTCGACCGTACCATACAATTCTATCAGTCATCTCCAAGTAACCTACCACGGCCTTAATTCATGGACAACAGTGCTGGGCTGCTGCCCCACCTGACCCCATCTATCTTAGCTACCCTGCTTTCTTATTTATTTCTCCAGTGCTTCTTCTTTGATCCCTTTGGTGCACACAGATCCCCCAGTCTCTTCTCTTGCTCTGTGTTTTTTGCTGTTAGGCACCCAGTCATTTAAAAACAAAAAAAAAGGCTTTGGCTGGATGTCAAAGCGATCAGTGCAGTAATATCAAATAAACCCCAAGGCTCTAAAAATCCCCTCTTTCTCCAGATGACTCCTCACAGCTCCGTTCCTCCCCTCAGGTCAACAGCTACACACACGTATCTCTAATACCTACCTGTATCCTTTCCTAATAAAGCATCTCAGAACCATCGCTAGCATATTATCAGCTGTCCTGGTATGGATGCAGAAAGCAAGACACAAGGAATTCAATTCCTCTCTCCCATTGCCTTGAAAACCAGCAGCAGAGAAAGGCACGTAAGGCAGGACTTGCTCTACCCACCAGACCCACACTGACAAACCGCTGGCTCTGTGGCTAAGCCCAGCACCAACCACAGACAAAAATAACCCACCCCGCTTGCTTTTCAATTTTCCGAATATATTTCGCATTGGATGCCAAAAAGCTTTGTCCTGCCCACGCTAGGTAAGTTTTTCCCAGGATGGTCACTCCTCCTCACATTCCCCAGATGAAGATATCTTCCATTTCTTCCCCCAAAAGCTTTCTGCTCTCCTCCTTAGCAGAGCTCTCAGCCAAGGCTGTGCTACCCTACTTTCATGGGGCTTTACACTAGGAGTGCCCAGATCCCGCACTGACCTTCAGACCAACGTCCTTTCTATCATCCTTCCTGGAGACTGTAAATACATCTACTCCGGAAAGCTGGTTGTTTTCTAGAAGGTATTTATAGCATTAACATCCCTCGCCTTTCTTCAGATTTCTGTCTGCTTTTGTCTGTGTATAGAAATTAAACCCCTGGATATAGCCCAAGGAAAAAGCATGCCCTGTTCACCAAAGCATATTGGACCAAGGGCCGACACTGTTGATGCTGGCTGGGATTCATCAGACGCTGCCTGACTGCTTGGAGATACAGAGATCTCCAATTTATTGGTGGTGCCTTCAAGAAAAATGACACTCATCTGAGACTTCAGATTCCCTCCAGCCCCTAACACATTTGACTTTGCATCAGCGCCAATCCAGAAACCAGGAAGATGGAGTGGGACCATGACAAAGTTTGCAGACTCCATCACAAAGATGCCCAGGGCATTTCGAACCCCCTCCCCAGGCACAAGTCAGCCCATGCTACATCCTTTCAGTCTGAGGCAGGACGTGCGGCTGAAACTTCACTGCCATGAGTCCTGTGACACAAACACAGCAGGGTGTAGCTGAGATCCCAAAGCATTTTGAAAACCTCATGGAAGTAGCAAATATTCCAACATCTGCTTTTATCCTTTGGTAACACCTGCGAAGTCCAAGCCAGGGCAGTTTTAACCTGAAAGGGCGTTGGATCTGGACTGCTCTGAATCTGACCCTCACATTTAGGGTCTTTTGGCTCCCTGTGGGATGGGTACATCCCTGGGTGAATCTCCCCAGGTCAGCTTCCCTGAGGAAAACCTGAGCCCATCTTGGCCAGTTTCTCCTAACAAGATGCTGCCTTGTAAACAGCTTTGCAAAGCCCTGCAGGCACCGAGGGAGTGCACACACACCCACTTGCCAATGCCGTCCAGAGCATCCCCCTGTAGCCTGACCCCCCAACACCCAAATCCTCAAGCATCCCTCCTCCAGGGTTCCCTCCTGCATTCTGACCACAGAGCATCCCTCTCTCTGAGCATTGCTCTGGGAATCCCAAATCCCAAACCCTGGGCCTCTCTCCTGATTCCCTCCTCTGAGCACCCCTTCACTGTGATTCCTTCCTGCATCTTGAGCTTCCGAGCAGCCCTTACTCCAACCGTCTCTCCGCATACCTCCCTCCAAGCCCTCTTCAAGATCCCTCCAAGTATCCCTCGCAAGAATCCCTCCTGCACCCCTTCCCCTGAGCATCCCAGCTCCTAAGAACCCTGACTGCATCCTGGCCCCCAAGCACCCCTTACTCCCTTACACAGCTGCTTTCTGTGACCTGGGCACTGAACATCCCTCCTGCATTGCTACCCCGAGGATCCCTCCTGCTTCCTGACCCCTGAACCACCTCCTGCATCCCTCCCACCAAGCATCCCTCCTTCTAAGCATCCGTTCTGCACCACTTCATCCTGCACCCCTTCCTCCAAGCATCCCTCCAGCATCCCAACCCCTGAGCATCCCAACCCAGAGCATCCTAACCCCTGAGCATCCCTCCTGCTTCTCTTCCCTTGAGCATCCCTCCCTTTGAGCACGCCTCCTGCACCCCTTTCCCTAAGAATTCCCTTCTGCAGCCTGATCCCTGAACACCCCTTCTGCATCCCTTCCCCAAAACTTCCCTCCTGCATCCCTCACCCCGAGCATCCCTCCTGCACCCCTTTGCCCAATCACCCCTCCTTCATCCCTTCCACCGAGCATCCCTCCTGCATCCCCTTCTCCAAGACTTCCCTCCTGCATCCCTCACCCCAAGCACCCCTCCTGCACCCCTTCCGCCAGGCGTCCCTCCTGCATCCCGACCCCCGAGCATCGCTCCCGCATCCCCTTCCCCAAGACTTCCCTCCTGCATCCCAACCCCCGAGCATCCCTCCTGCATCCCTTTTCCCGAGCATCCCTCCCACATCCCTCACCCCGACCACTCCTCCTGCACCCCTCATCCCAACCACCCCTCCTGCACCCCTCATCCCGACCACCCGTCCGGCATCCTTTCTGCCGAGCATGCCTCCTGCACCCCTTCCCCCGAGCATCCCCCCTGCATCCCGACCCCCAAGACCTCACTCCTGCATCCCTCACCCCGAGCACCCCTCCTGCATCCCTTTCCCCGAGCACCCCTCCCGCATCACTTTTCCCGACCACCCCTCCCGCATCCCTCCCCGAGCATCCCTCCCGCACCCTCCCTCCCATCCCACCAGCCCCCTCCGACACCTCCTTTCCTCCCTCCCCGCGTTACCTCCCGCCGGGGCCGTGCCGTGCCGTGCCCGCAGGCTGCGGGGTGTCCGGCTGCGAGCCGCAATCCTGCGGGCAGGGCCGAGGGCGGCGGCGAACTACAACTCCCAGCGGGGCCGGGCCGGGCCGTTCCGCGCCGCGCCCCCCGCTTCCTCCCCCCGCCGCCTCCGCCTCCCGTGCGCCCGGCGAGCGGCGGGGCCCGGCGGCTGGAGGGGGCGCAGGTGGGTCCGCGGCGGGGATGGTGGGGGGGGAGCCCGGCGGGGGGCTGTGGGAAGGGCTGGGGTCACCCCACCGTAACCCAACCCCCCCACGCCGCCATGGGGAAACTGAGGCACGGGGTGGGGGTGGGGGCGGCCGGGTTGCTGCGCGGCTGCTGCGCGGGGAAGCGCAGTGGGATGCGGGGGGGGGCGGGCGATCCCCCGCTCTGGGGTTATTTTTTTAGTATTTTAAGCTAATTGCGTCGTGCGAACGCCTGGCTGGGCAGGGAGGAGCCATACCTCTGCTTCCCCTTCACAGGGTGAGGCTCAGCGCCACTCTGCAAACTTTGCCTCCCCCCCACCCCCACCCCCCTTTCAATGAAACATCCCCGAAATTAAAACGTTTACAGCACTTCAGCACATCCAGGCCCTGCATGCCCACACCCAGGGCCGGCTCTGCATCCCGCCGAGCTGCACCCAGCCCCAGCTGGGTGATGTGCGTAAGCTGCGCCCCACGGAGGGTCTCTTTCTGCCTGGCACCTACCTTGGTGGTGGTGGTTCCGAGTGCTTTTTGCCAGCGTGCAGCTGCATCCGTGCTGGCAATTAGCCACCGTGTAATTGCAGGGGCGCCCTGGAAGTGACGGTGTCGGCGGGAGATGGGGTGGGAAGCTGGATTGCTGAACCACCCTGCCTGTGCAGCAAGCTGTACGCAGGTGGTGGTCTGCCACGTGTGTGGATGAAGTGGTCCAGGGAGGAAATAAAAAGAGTATCTGGAAGATACACCAAGGATGCCAAGTGATGCTCATGTGGATGCTTAGGCAGGACATTAGAAACCGGTGAAAACCTCTGCTGAGGCCGGCATTAAATTAGTATATTGGACTGCACAAAGGGTGACATCAGCTGTTTGCAAGGAAAAGTGATGTGCCCACTGCCGTGTAGCCAGTGGCAGTGCCCTCCTGGCAGTCGGCTTGGCAGCCCCTGAGCCCACGGGTGTCGGAGGCCACGCCAGGAGAGCACCGAGCACCGCAGCACTTTGGCTTTTTTCCTCCAAACCTCCTCGCTGCTGCTGTATCTCTCTGGCTTTGCGCTCCCTCTCCCCCTCCATCTTGTCTGCTGCCCTTCTCGTTCAGTACAGGGAACCTTCATTTCATTCTCCTCCTCCCCGCCGTGCGCCACTGTGTTCAGTCCTTTTCTCTCAGGAGGAAGCTGACCTTTGTTTTATATTGCTCCTTCCTCTTACTAGCTGAGCACCCTCTCTTACTTCCCTGCTGCTGTCTCCCTGCCCTCATCTCTTTATTGCTTAAGTTCAGCATCTGCAGCGAGCTGGATGTGCAGCCTTTTGCATTCACCTACATCCCTAAGGAAGCAGCCCAGGAGATGCTCAAAGGGCGTCAAGGTGCCGGTGTGGGAAGGGACAAACACACAGCATCACACTCACAACCGACCAGGGATGTTATGAAACTCCTGTTCACACTTTCCCGTCGTTCGTGCGTCTCGTTGGCAGAGGAGCGTTTCTGTGTCTAACAAAGCACGGTTAGAAAATTAAATATACAAAAATATAAATGACTGGCAGCTAAGCAGTTGCTCTCCAAAGGTGGATAGTCAGCGTGGTAAGACAGCGAGAAGGGAAGGGTGAGCCCCGTCGTTTCCTGCCTCGCGCCTGCTGGGAATTGGAGTCCCTTCCCGGAGCTTGTCACCCGTGTCCCCTGCGTCAGCCTCAGGGGTGAGTGGCCTTTCCCCAAACGCCAGCTGGAAATTTCCAGAGCACCTCAGCAGTCCTGAAACAAAAAGCAGCCGCTTCCCCTCCATGGGTGCTGCATTTCGGGATATATTGCTCCTGGCAGACGTACCACATTCTGCTTCACCTACTGAATTTTAAGCCTCTGAATACAGTGGGATTTTCTATGTTTATTGCAAAGGTTTATATTAAACTAGTGTCCAAAATTAGGTGGGTCTGTCCTGCAGCAATGGGTTTTCTTTAAGATTACTATAAATAAGCATATAGGGTGTAGAAACCATATTGCAAATGTTTAACCTTCTATAATTGAGGATGAGCTGAGCTAAGTAAATGTGCATCTGGAATACATGAAGGAAGGGTGAGTCTGTCCTTGAGATGGATTTTATCCCAAATCCTTCCTTAAACTCAGCTTTCGATGCATGCTGGCTGCTGCTGGCTAGGTAAGTGGTCAGCTGAGTTTTCTTTTTTATTTTAATCCCCTATACTATTTATTTTGTTTCTGCCCTCCCTTTGTTGTTCTTTTATTATTATTTTTCTCCTGTCTTTCACGGGGTAACATCTAGGCTTCAGACTGACTCGTCTACAGTCCCCATAACAGTTGAGGCACAAACTTCTAGCTGAGGGTCTGGATTTCTTCTGTGAAATCATCCCCTTGAGAAGGGACAAGGCATGAAACCGGTCTGCAGGTAGAGTCACAGCGAGCGCTGTGGGCTGGTGTGCCCAGATCCAGAGTTCACAACTTCCCTGAGTTCTGTTTTTTTTTTTCTCAGGACTCGGGTGTTTTGTAGAAACTGGAATTTCTGCCGCAAACCAAAACGCGACCTTCAGCAAGACATGCTGGAGCAAAGTGGTATGTGCTGAGTGTGGGGAATCTGGGGGAAGACCCAGAGCAGAATGAGCATGGTACGGAAAGAAGTCTCCTTGCCTGATCATGTGTTTGCCATTAAGGCACTCTAATGAAGCAGACTGGAGCCCCATCCTGCAAACCACCATCTTCTCCTGCCAAATCACATTTAAAGTCTCCAGCTGCTGTACAGGTGCCTAGATACTACTTTTTTTCGTACCTCCTTTTTAGCTGAAATCAATCCTGCCCCTCCCAGTGCAGAATGACTTCCTATAATGCATTGCCTGATCTGTCTCTCATAACATTTATCCAGCTTTCACCAGCTCTCTTGGGCAATATTCAAAAAGCCAGAGAGGTTTTTAGTCTGGCTGCTCTTCCTGAGGCTTAGCAGAAATAGTCCCCAGCTTGCTTTAATTTTATTGCCACTTAGGCTTCCTTCATTGTGCCAGCTAAATAATTAATTTTTTTTTTCTGTATGTGTATTTTGCACTTCATTGTTGCACCTCAGCTATTTTTTAACAAAGCTGCACATATTTCACTTCTTAAATACAGGTTTCCAAAGTTTGGTTGTGGAGGGATGTTTTATGAGTGTGCTATTGAACGCTACACTATAAAATTAACCAGCAGTGCAATACCTTATGTATAAAATTAAAACCAGGGCAATGACTGTGTAAATGGGCATGTATCACTACGTCTGGCAGCAAAAGACTGTGCTGCTGTCATGGCATCCAGTAACTTCTGTTGCAGGGGATGCTACAACTTTTAGTGCCTTTAATGCTATGCGTAAAGGCTTCAGAGGCTGTCATGGTTTAACCCTGGCTGGCAACCCAGCCCCACGCAGGCACTTGCTCACTCCCCCTCACCCAGAGGGATGGGGAGGAGGATCAGAAAGGAATGTAAAACTCCAGGGCTGAGATAAGAACAATTTAATTGGTAAAGCAAAAGCCGCGCACGCAAGCAAAGCAAAGCAAGGGACGCATTCACCGCTTCCCCTGGGCAGGCAGGTGTCCGGCCATCCCCAGGGCAGCCGGGCTCTGTCACACGTAACGGGGACTCGGGAAGACAAACACCATAATGCCAGATGTCCCCCAATTCCTTCTTTTTCCCCCAGTTTATATACACAGCGTGATGTCATATGGTATGGAATATCCCTTTGGCTGGTTTGGGTCACCTCTCCTGGCCGTGTCCCCTCCCAGTTTCCCGTGTCCCTCCAGCCCTCTGGCTGGCAGGGCCCAAGGAACTGAAAAGCCCTTGATTTAGTATAAACATCACCCAGTAACAACTAAAACCATCAGTGTGCTGTCAGCATTGTTCCCACATCAGAGCCCAAACACAGCACTGTACTAGCCACTAAGAAGAGAATTAACTCTATCCCTGCTGAAACCAGGACAGAGGCCACAAGCAAGTCTGTGGGATGGACTTTGAAAACCCTAACAACACATCATGATCCACTCCTACCAAATTACAGATAATTTGCTTTGATGCCCTGTGTTTAATTAATTTCATTAATGAGATCCTGTGAATGACACTAGGATCAGCCTGTTAACCATGTCTTAGGCATTGCCTCTGAAATCCCAGAGAACTGATTCATTTTCCTTCCCTGCCATTGCTAAAGTGAAATCTGTGTTTGCAGTTGATTACTGCTGCTTTTCCCAAGCAATATTTCCCCAATAAATACATACTACAATATAGTACAAGTATATATAATACTTGTATTAGGGTTTACTTGTCAAGGAAATTCGGGCATTGCTACACATTTTCCCAAATAAAAATTTGATGTTTTCTTTTCTGATCTGTTCAGTAACTTTTCTCTGCCTTGCTGGTATTTTTAGCTTTGGTTAAACTATTATTAGCTTTATTGCATTAATGTGGAGAGAGTTTTCATCAGATCTTCAGTGAGACTGTTAAACAGAAGCAGGCACACTGCATCTGTTTAGTGTTTCATAAACTTGCTGTTTCAGGGTAGATTATTTTTAACTGAAATGATCTAAGCTATCATTTGTTATCTGAATAAGCAACCTGAAAAATCCTGTTAAAAATTGTCTTTACTATATACCTAGATGTATGTCTTAAGATCCACATCTCTTTGAAAAGCATATAAACATATTTATAACTTTAGACTTCCCATTAAACTGCATTTTGTGGCTAAAAAGAATAGACTACAGCTGTACCTATTTTTCAGAGTGGTTAAATACGTAGTAATATCTGTGCTATTTCTTTACATTTTACCTATATTGGCAAACCATGACTGATGCTTTTTTTTTTTGGATGATTACTTGTACACTTGTGGGTTTTTGCCAAGTTGGGTGAAACAAGTATTCAGTTAAATTACATATACAGAATTTTATTAGCTAATTAAGATGTTCTTAAATGTGATGAACACATAAGAGGGAAAATAAGCTTATCCAAAGCTGTTCTACAGTCAAAATGATAAAGCAAAGGAAGTTTTATGTTAATGAAGGAACTGAGCTGATGGTCATTGATAAGTGAAAACAGGTAGATTTTGTCATTTCACATGCTCGTTCATACCTTCCTGCTGTGTAAGCCCCTGTCACTCTCCCAGGTTCAAACCAATTATTTGCTGAACTAAACTCATGGGGTGGAAATGTTCATGGGTTACAGAAATGGTCTCTATGCATCTGTTGAGGATGCTCCTGTGATTAAAACCCAAGCTAAAATTTACAAGCCCTGATCAGTTGAAATGCTCAGACAGCAGCTTAAATTCAAGAGTTTGACTTTTCCAAAAAGTTCTCCACTGCTGGTTTCTCTCAATTTACATCAGCTGAAAAGATTGTGACTTTCAGTCAACCATAGGTATTTTTTTCCCCGTGACATTAAATACATCTGTTTTAGAAAGAAAGTTGCATTTAAATACAAGTCACTCTAAAAGCACAAAATAAATCCTGTGCTCTTTGGCCAAATTCACATCTTCAACTCTCAAATTAGATCTCTAGCTGATCTAATTTGAATGGATTTTAAGTGCTACTTGGGGAACAGCTACATGAAAGGCTTTACTGTAATTCTCTGCTTCCAAGAACCATAACCCAATTCATACTTGGCCTGGGTGACTGCAGGTTATAGCCACCCATGTCCAAGATCAGATGCTATCTTGGTACCTCCTCTTTGCAAAAATGCCACCAAGCAGAAGTAGTTTCCATGCTGCATCCTTGGAGAACTTTTTATTGCATTAGCAAAGTACCCAGGCCTCATAGACTAGGATAGAGGCTGCAAATGCTGGTTGGATGAGCAAAGAGAGAAAACGAACAACCCATTTAATTTTAATTTTTATGAGTTTATAAAAAAATTTTCATAAAGAAGTTTATAAGAAAAAAGCAGCAAAGATTGACTTTCTTTCCCCAGCTACTGTCAAGTACCTTGGTTGGTCAATGCATTAAGTCCAGGCTGATGATGTATCTAGTAGACATATGTGTGCTTATTTGTGCTGTGGTTTGGGGTCTTCTGAGGTTGCCAGACTACCAGATCCATCTTCGTACTATGAAGATACAAACCTGCAAGTAATAGGATGAATTAGGCAAAAGCAGATGATTAACTCGTCATGTGTTGATTCTACTTTATGAAGGACAGCTGTGGAATAGTTATCTTGTAGCCTTATCCATGGGCCAAATGTTTGCATCATTAAATGTTTGAAATTTAGTCCAGCGTGGGGGAAGTGGGGAAGTCCAAAATAAAAGCAAACTGGTGTCCTGGGAGACTGAAATCCAGCCTGTATGGGTCTGTAGACTGCAAAATAGCCATAAGCAGAATAGGCTGGTCAGGGCATGTATTTGGGCAGCATCCAGAGGTGCGAGAGGAGCAGAGCCCACGCAGGGAGGGAGTAATGCAGTGCCTGCCAAGTGCTGTGCTAGTACACCCACAACTCTTCCAACAACAGAGCTAAAGCTTGGTCAAATTCCTGATGCTGTTCCTGGCAGCATAGACATGGTCTTCAGCTTTGAAGAGCTCATGTTACTGCCATATTTTGTTGGCAGCCTCCCTTTTGAGACTGCTGATAAAGAAACCAGTTACAAGATATTTTACCATTATCGGTTCAGACTGGACTGAGATGTCTGTCTCTCATTCAGCTTACACAGCCAGTGAGTCATTGGATAAGAATAAACCTAGGGTGGATGTTCAGTTTGAAATGAAAATCTCTATCTTCGGACCATCCAGTGGTCTTTAGGTCATGACTCTGGACAACAGGCTTTGCCAAGTGAAGCCTGTCACGTACACATCAAGGGAAACACCTCATTCTGCACCTGGCTAAGGCTGGCAGAGAGCACAAGAAAACTACTCCCATGCGTAAATAAGCAGGCTCGGGCTGAAAAATCTGAAAACATGACCTATGAAGAAAGAACAGAAAAATCTGGGTTGTTTAGTCTAAAGCAGCCTGAGGGGTAGCAGAGCTGGGAAGCATCAAACATGGCCTTTGGGGCCACCATTAGTCCTGCTTCTGCAGGCTGTGTTATTTGCAGGAAGATTCAGGGAAGGCTTCTGTTTGATGAAACTTGAAAAAAAGTAAAATCAATTTTAGGCTGGTTTTTGAATGTCAGATTGTGCTTGTAGCAATGCTCTTACAGACATATTGCAAGCTCTTAGGGGGAAAAATACATGGCAGCCGCTCGTACTACAGAATTAGAGCAGTTGAAGCCTCTATATGATCAGTTTTAAACTTGAAATTGGGTAGAGGTCTTCAAGAGCGGGAAGTACGCTGAGACTACAGTGCTAAGGGGGGGTTAGCACTAGAACAAATAGTTTTTTCTAGGATTTATTTGGCTGAGGTTGGTCACAACGATGGTCTTTGGTGATGGGCGTAGGCAGGGTATTGGGCTAGTCTACACATGCATCTTTATGTGCCAGTTTTGTTGGCTGTGCGGGATGAAGGGATACACAGGCAAAGCATTCAGTGCATTTAGAGAACTGCTTCTTTCTATTCTTCACTGACACACTGTGTGCTAAGGGCTAAAGCGAGCCAAAGAACAGAGTGGAATGTTAGTCTTAAACTACAAGTGAAATACAGATTCTCCTTTGACCTGTTCATTAGCTGCCCTAGGTTGGGCGAGTTTTTCATGGCAAAATGTCCTTGCAGTCTAGAGGAGTATTTAAGGGTGCCATTAACACTATTATTTGGGGTTTAGAAGCCATAAAAGAATTTATATTCCAGCACAAGATTACATTCTTCAGATCTGTATTTTGCTGTGACTCTGGAGCTGATGATAGCGTTGTAGTGTCTAAGATTATTCCATGACCAGTTAGGAAAATGCCTGCATTTAAGTTTAATTAAGGGAGCTGTTCGGCGGCTTTCTGTTGAATGACTGTTGTTACTACAGCAAAAGCTACCTCCTACATCTGCAAGCAAACGCTGATGGGTTTCCTGCAGATTAAGTCAACAGTAAAATTGGGAATGAACTGTTGATTGATTTGGATTCAGCAAACAAGGAAAAAGAGATTTGCAGGTCTGTGGCTAGCAGGAATGGGGGCCCAGCCTTTCAAGGCAGCTGAGACGATCTGCAATGGAAAGGGCTACATAGCTCCTTCCTCTTCCCTTGCACCAGCCCTGGCTTTCATCTGGTTCCAAGATGTGGCAGAAACATATCCTGAATAGAAAATGATGGGGTTTCTCCCTAAAGTGGCTCACTGTGGGGTCAGATGAGTGCCAGGGCTGGCATAAGGGAGGAGGTGGAGGGCGAAAGGAGGTATGTCCCTTCCAGAGGCAGTGATGTTTAGCTGCTCTATAAAATCACATCCTCCATTCATCTCAGCTGATTGCAGAGGAGCTGCATGGAAACTACGTCAACTGGGATATGGCCCAAATTAATTAAGAAATGTTTTCTAAGGTAAAGCACATTGGAAGGAGAAAGCCTGGTGGTTTTTTTTACTGAATGGAACCACAGACTGTTGCATGCTTAACAGCCTGGCTCCTCGCTAGGCTGACTGCACTCAAATGTGTGTCAGGGGATTCTGCTGCAACAGCTTTGCTGCTTTAATTGTATCTTCAGGTGCCATGGAAGACGTTGGGATGTGTCTGGTTCTTGTCCTGTCCTTTGTTTTTCCCCCTCTAAATTCTGTATTCATGGGAGAGATGGAATCAGGTGAGCCCAGGACACAACTCTTGCTTTGAAGAGCATGAGTTTACAATCTTAGTGTGATTGTAAAGTTGTGGAAAACTCATGATTTCTGGTACTAAACTGAACTGAACAAAAGTCCTGTTCAAGTCTGTTGGGAGAAAAAACATCCTTATGCTTGTTCTCAAGATACAACCTCCAGAAGTAATTCCCCACTTCTGATTTCCATGATGAATTCTTGGCATGTAGTTACCCTTATATATTTAGGACTCTCTGTCGTTGTAGTTTAACCTTTCAAACAACTAAATGCAACTAAATGTGTGGTGTTGGATTTTTATTTTTATTTTTTAGAAGTAGTCCCAGCATTGTGACTTTTCCATCATGTCAGAACCCATCACACTTAATGTTGGAGGAAAACTCTATACCACCTCACTGTCTACCCTGACTAGCTTTCCAGACTCCATGCTGGGGGCCATGTTTAGTGGGAAGATCCCAACCAAGAAGGACAGCCAAGGCAACTGCTTTATTGACAGAGACGGAAAAATCTTCCGCTATATCCTGAATTTCTTACGAACATCTCACTTGGACCTCCCCGAAGACTTTCAGGAAATGGGCTTACTCCGACGGGAGGTTGATTTTTATCAGATTCAGCCACTGATTGAGGCCTTGCAGGAGAAGGAGGTGGAACTTTCTAAAGCAGAGAAAAATGCCATGCTCAACATCACGCTCGATCAGAAGACCCAGACTGTTCACTTCACCGTCCGAGAAGCACCCCAGATCTACAGCCTGTCTTCTTCCAACATGGAAGTGTTCAGTGCTCATATCTTCTCCACGTCATGTCTGTTCCTGAAGCTTCTTGGGTCCAAACTTTACTATTGCTTCAATGGAAACCTCTCTTCAATATCCAGCTACCTGCAAGACCCCAACCATTTGACCTTAGACTGGGTTGCAAGCGTGGAAGGCCTTCCCGAAGAGGAGTACACCAGGCAGAATTTAAAGAGACTCTGGGTGGTGCCAGATAATAAGCAAATCAATAGTTTCCAGGTATTTGTGGAAGAAGTGCTAAAAATAGCCATGAGTGATGGTTTTTGCATAGATTCTTCTCATCCACATACTTCAGATTTCATGAATAATAAGGTTATTCGCCTAATTCGGTACAAGTAGGAATGGCTGTTTATTATGGTGCCAGCATGGAGATAACACAGGTAAAGTGTTTCCCTCTAAAACACACTTACAGCCTAATTCAGAATCATGCTTATCTGGATTAAGAGTCACTAACAGGGAGATGATTTGCCTTTAATGCATTTTCCAATACCTTTCAGAATATGTCCGTATTCTAGACAGAGGGAGTATTGTCTAGCACCTGAATTAAGGACTGGTTCTGTCTCTGCCTCCACCTCTGACCTGCTGTACAGCTGTGGGGAAAATCACTTCTGTCCTTCCTACGTTTTCCAGTCGGAAAATGGGAGTGATCCTTAACTTATATTGCAAGGGGATGTCAAGGTTCGGTAATCAAGGTCTGGAATGTCTCTGGAGAACAGATGCAGTGAAAGATGCCATGGAGCTGCAGTGCAGCAGTCAGCCCTGGGAGCACATTCTCCACGTCTTGCCATATCACCTGTGCAGAGCATCCAAGAAGCTTGGCTGGATCCACAGAGAAGCCTCCCCCCATGGACTCACTCAATATAGCTGAAAAGGATGGTGTAAACTGCAAACAAGAAGTGGATCGAGGGGATCCTGTCTCTTTGGGTTCAGTGAAGGATTTCTGTCACCATCTGAAGCTGGCTTGGTTTTTTTTCTGAACCCTGTGAGGAAGCCCCTGTTCTGTTCTGCTTTCAGGGAAGCCATGTTTGAATGACGTGACTGGCATGGGGAATGATCAAGGAAGCCATAGCAGAGAGAATGGCCGTCTTACAAACTGAGAAGATTATGGCTGGTGGGGGAACTTTGCTTTGGATGTTCTTAAAATCTTCACTTTTACATTCCAAAGGCATCCAAGACAACTATTCCTTTTCTTTCTCTTACAATGTTAGTATTTGTCTGGAGGATGCTGCTGAAACTTTCTGAGGCAAAGACAGATTTAGGGGCAGAGGCCCCCAGATACCTTCTAAATGTTTGAGCCTCTTCTGCTTCCTGGACACGGCCTTTTTGGGGGTATGTCTCCCTTCAGCAGTGCCTGGAGTGCATGGGATGCTCTCTGGGTAGGATGAATTCCATCTGAAAAGACAACATTCCCATCAGGTTATGCCTAATATTTTTCATTACAAAAACAAAGGGTCACTTTTCCTATCCTGGTACATTGAGCCATTTTTTTTTTTTACACATCATTGTGAAGCGGTCAGGTGACTAAGCTAGCATTTTGCCTGCTTGCTTGGCTTCAGTGTCAGACTGTCAGAGGTAAGGCAGTGGAAAACCAGAGGTGATGACAATGGTCAAGCTCTTTCTACACACCCAGTCTGTCCTGTAATGAAGATCATAATCCACTAGCTGCATGTTAGCTCTAAATATCATTTGTGCCACATTCAAGGTGGTTCATTCTCAGCTAATTATGTTTAAAAGTATCTTAGCTGTCTTTCCCTAACCAAATTGCTGCGTGTGTAAGAGAAACCCTCTCGAACATTTGCTGTCATCTCTAATGAGATAGGAGAGAAAATGCAATAACCAAGTTCTGTATTTAGAATTTTCGTGCTTCCAAAAGTTCTTAGCATAGGGCTGCACAGCTCAGTATTGCTCATGTTCTTGTTTCTCAAAGTAACAAGTCTGTCATTGCATTAAGCTGACCTGTGAAGAAGCATAAAAAAGCGTTTTGTTACTGTTGTAAAAAACAGTGAGACAAATGTATTTCTACTGTCCCAAGCTGTAACTGCATGAACAACACAAATCAGCATGCTGAAGGTAAAAATGCACATTCTGCAGCTACTGGCAGCCTGTTACAGACCACTGCCCCTGTCTGACTTGGGGTTAAACCAGCATGATGTACATGGGACTGTGTTGTTGGGAAGCACTGACTGGGCTTGAAGCCCTCAGAACCATTAAACCTTTCAAGTTTTGTGAATTTTGAGGATTGTAAACAGGATTTTGTGGCCAAATTCCAGCTTGAGTCACCATATTCTTCTAGGTTTAGTTGCATTAGGAAGAACTGAAGAACTCCTTTTTTTCCCCCATTGCTGTCCTGAATTATAATGTGGGAGCAGTCTGTTCCAGGGGTTGCTGCAGGCCACTGCCAAAGCAAAGCAACTCCTGTGTGAATCTTATTTCTGACATGAGTTTGCCTGTCAGTTGGACATTCACAGTGATGATCTATGCAGGTAATATGATTATGATCTGTAAAATACCATACATGAATGCTCTTTTATCAAATCTATACCCTGAAACAGATACACCTTTGCTGAATTTATGGTAACAGCTCTGGGGGACTGTTGACGGTATTTCTTTTTAACCCACAACCTAGATTTTAAATGATCTGTAACAGGAGTTCTTGTATGTCAGCACCAAAATAATACTTACCTGTAGTAATTTGTTCCCTGTCAGCTTGAGTTTATCCAAAGGTAAGAGCAATGGGCTTGATTCTCATTTGGAAGGGGGGAAAAGGTCTGATCCACAACCTCTAAAGCTCTTTGCTCCCTTCTGTTTCAGCAAAACAAAACTATGCCCTGGGAGACTTGAATCGTTACTGCATTTTCTGGTGAAAGACAAGTAAGAAGAGTCCATAAAAGCACTATGCATAGCTTTATCTAGAGCATTTACTCCTCCCCTTTGCTCCCACCTCCTTTTCTTCTCTTCTGACAGTAGCAGCACCCAAAGTAAAAGCAGTTACACAGTTTCTTTAAAGTCTAAACAAGAAATGAAGAGTGCCCCAACCCAGCCTAGACAGTAACTGGGGTGATTCTGTTGACAGGGAAATACGGGTTTCAATCCCCACAGACTGAGGAGAGAGCTGAACCCAGGTCTTCTGGAGTGCTTTAATCCATCAGTCTATTATGGAAAAGATGGAGGACTTGAATACACATCTATCTGTGCTCACGTAACTAAATCAGGCAAAGGTGCAGCCAGCCACAAATCTGTCATTTATTAATATACAAAGAGATGCAAAATATCTCTTCTGTATGCAGAAAGATGCAAAATTTCCAACAAGTGTAAAGACATGAGTGAAGACAGGCTTTGGGAGGAACAGAAAAACTTGAGATACCTCTAAATTGCTAAGCAGAATAAACACCTTTAAGCATGACATACTATTTATAATGCCACAGTCATTCTGCATGTTAATTGAGTAAGTGAAATAAATGGTGAATCACTTGCGATTGCAGTCAGACATATGTTAAACAAATGCAGTTGCTATTTCAAACTACACACCAAGCTAAATTTATATCTGCTCCCTAATTTTGCAGTCTGTAAGTTGCATTGTAATGGCTGTTTATAGGAATGTTCTTTCTCCAAAGCATTTGTTTGCTTTTTATCTAGATAGCTGACTTTTGTTTACCTTCTTTTTCTGAACCCCAGAGGTGTAACTTGCTTTTGTTTACCAGGCAACAGCATTGGTGATTCTTCTTCTCAAGAGTTTTCCTGAATTAAAGAAAAGCAAACATGCACAAAGCCATATTAAGTAGAGCACAACCCCTCACTAGTCTTGAAAAGCACTTGGCATTAAGTAGCAGGAACATCTAAAAATTATTTCACTGTTGAGTGGAATATTCACTCTCAGAACAAACTCATTATTTTCCTGTAAGGGCCTGCGAACAAGGAAAGGATCTAGTGAGGTATTTTCCCTTACACTTTGAAGGGCGCTTTCTTCCACATCTCAGTGCTTAACTCCTGTTCTGATTCTGCCTTCTCTCCTTCAACACTTTCACATTCAAAATGAGGCTAAGTCCTGCACTTTGTTTTTTCTAAATGGCCTACATGCTGAGAGCACCACTGAACATCAGCAGTGCTAGAGCAGAAAAATACCAGTTAGGGCAGATGATAAACAAGCCATTAGCTGTAGTCTAATGACATTATCAGGTACGGGAATGTGCGTAGCACAGTAGGATTTGTTATATGACAGAAAGATTACTATGAAGCATCTTAGTGGAGTCCAGAATCACTCATGGATTTCTCTGTGTTTTCAGGCTTGATAGCTCTTAAATACCTAAAAATGTCTACTTGCAATGAAGGGACTGAAACCATACATAAATATCAAGGCATCTTTGGTTCATGCAGCTGTTAAGGGTCAGCAGGAGTTGGTGGGAAGAGTGTTGCTGCAGGCAATGGTGGGGAAATAAAAGAAATAGGTGTGCAAAGTTGGACCTGAAAGAGTTCACATGTTAAAAAGAAATCCAGGATTCAGAAGGGAGAGAATAAAGAGTCCTGATGTATTCAGGGGAAAAAAACCAGTGAGATAACAATGAAGACAGAAGGAGGCTGCGATTAGAATGACTCACTGGTCCTTTCCAGTTTTAATCTCCTGTTATGATCCTTAGATATTGGTTGTGCCAAGATTTATGTTAGTGATTTGTCAGGAGCAGGCAGCTTTGCTTCAATTTTTATGTGCTTTACATCACCAAACATATGCACTGCTGTAGTTACCATATTTTTACTGGGTTGCCGAGTACAAATTGCTACTTGAGTTCACAGCAGTAAATACCTGTAATCAATCAGATTTATTCCCACTCTAGGAAAGGCTGGTGGGGTCCATATATAAGGTTGACGGGAGTGATAAATATTGCCATCAGCCACAGACTGTGCAAAATAAATCTAGGATCTTCTGATACTTCACGGATAAGTGGAGAAGTTATGAAGAAGACTCCTTTGGGGAGTTTCATTTTTCGCCCCATCCCTTTGAACTTGGTTTCAGAATTTCAATAGATTTTAGAATATTTAACTGTTGTTCCGTAACGACTCCCGTATCCACACACTGATGGACACAAACATGCAGGGTATAAGCAGTGCTAATATGCGGCCCTGACAGTAGAAGTCTCAATGCAAATTAGTACAGGCTGTCATGCAGATATTTGGTGCAAAAAGGGCTGGACTGAGGATAAATGTGTAGATTATGCTCTCAGATTCACTTGGGAATGACAGTAAAACCCATGCTTTTGAATGAATACTATTTAGAAAGTATCAAATGTTAATTTTTTATTTCTTACCGCTTCCATAGAGAGCCTGTAGGGCTATCATATTTAAAAATCAGGTTGCATTTCTCTGCCTGTAACGTTTCTGTGAACTATTCCTAATATGTGATTTAGAAAACAGTAAATAAAATGTGAATGAAGCAGGAGATGCTCTTGCCGTTTCCTTTCTCTATGGATTTTACACAGTGCATCATTGCAATGCTTACCTAGAGGTCTCTGTGGCTGAGAATTGTAGGAAGCTCCCCAAAAATTACTGCAGCTGTAGAAAACTTGGATGAACAACCCTTCCTAAATAATCAAAACCATTTAAATGTATTAGTTCATTTATGTTTCAAACATCTATAAACGGAGGATTCATTTCTCCAGTGAAAACCCTCCTTAGACCCTAATGCTTTAGCACTATTGAACTTGTTTCTAGTCCCCAAGTTTGAACAAACCATAATATATTGCTGTTGTAAAGGACAGAATTAAGCTTAACATATTATGTATATGATTTCGTGCAGCCCCTACAAGGCACTGTAATTCCTAGACAGATGGCTTGCTGTAAGGAAGTGAAAAGGCATTGCCCTTTATGCATCCGCTCTCCAGGCTGGCAGTTTCTTCCAGGTATTAAAAATTGAGTTTGTTCCCCTGAAAAAGCACTTTATACGTGGAAGCTGACTCAGACCCCAGTGACACTGGTTGGAAGTGGCACCTCCCTGGAGCACAGCTAAGATGGTGTAATTTGAAGTGGCTTCTGCCCAATGCCAGGCAGCCGTCAGCATTGAGAGCTGCCGTAAATTCCCCCATGCTCTTCACGCAAAAATAACTCGCCCACAGATGCTGTTTCTGAGCATGTGAGGAGACACTGGTTCCTGTCCCAAATCAACAGGGTTAAGCCTGTGCTGATGGTCAGCAGCATGGTAGTCTTCCCCACACCACATCACAGAGGGGGTATGCAAAGGAGCATCTGGAGACAGATCCTAAAGGATTACCCAAATTCAGGGTGAGCCAGAGCCTTCCATCTCTTAACCATACCCCAGGGACAAGGGAGTCTCCTGGAAGAAGCAACGGCTGATGTTGAGCCCTGTAGGAACAGCATTTCTCAGCTCTATTAAACACAGAGGATGAAGGGATGGAGTTGGGTGTATGCTCAGGTGATGCCAACCCTGTGTGAGACCAGTAATGATGAACATGGAATGGACTTCACAGCCTGTCCCCTCCTTACTGAAACAGGCCACCAGGAGCAGCCCAAGCCCAGCCTGCTGCAAGTATAGCCCCACAGCAGCCTTACATCACCCAACCCAAGCCCACGTCACCCAAGCCCAACAGCACCTAGCTCCATACATGGTCCCACAGCCACCCAACCCCACAACACCCAGGATCACCAATCACACAACCCCACTGCTGGCACCACACCATCCAACTCCACATCACCCACACCCAATACCACCCAACTCCATACCTGGTCCCACAGCCACCCAACCCAGCTGGTGGTCCCACACCACCCAACACCACATCACCCAGGCCCAATACTACCCAGCTCCATACCTAGTCCTACAGCCACCCAACCCATTGTACCTGAGGCTTACCACCAGCCAAGCCCACATCGTTCAGGCCCCACACCACCCAGCTCCACACCTGGTCTCACAGCCACCCAACCCCACTGCTGGACCCACACCACCCAACACCACATCACCCAGGCCCAACACCACCCAGCTCCACACTAGGTCCCACAGCCACCTGACCCCACTGCTGGCCCAACGCCACCCAACGTGACATCGCTTAGGCCCAATCCCACACAGCTCTATATCTGGTCCTACTGCCACCCAACCCCTTGTAACCCTGGCCCAACACCACACAGTTCCATAGCTGCTCTCACAGCCACCCAAACCCTACTGCTGGTCCCACACTGCCCAACCCCACAGCACCCTGGCCCAGCACCACCTAGTCCCACATCACCCTCACCCACCACTACCCAACCCCACATCACCCAGGCCTAAGCCCATACAGCTCCATAGCTGATCTCACACCACCCAACCCCTTGTAACTCAGGCTTACCACCACCCAACACCACATCACGGAGGCCCACCATCACCCAGCTCCATACCTGGTCCTACACCACCCAACCCCACATAACCCTGGCCTATGACTGCCCAAGCCCACGTTGCTCAGGCACACCACCACTCAACTCCGTACCTGGTCCCACGGCCACCTGACCCAGCTGGTGGTCCCACACCACCCAACCCCACAGCACCCTGACCCAGCACCATAGCTGCTCCCACACCACCCAACCCCTTGTAACTCAGGCTAACCACCACCCAACACCACATCACCCATGCACCTCCACCACATGCTTCCACACGTCATCCAGGTCCCATGTCCCCCCTGAACACCAAGCCCAAAAGCCCAAGCCCAAAAGCCCAAAAGTCCAGGCCAAATCACCAAAGTCCAAGCCCAAGCCCAAGAGCTCAAATGCCCCAAAGCCCAAATGCCCTTTAAAAGCCCAGGCCCAAGCGCTGAAGTCCAAGCCCAAGAGCTCAAAAGCCCCAAAGTCCAAAAGCCCAGGCCCAAGAGCTCAAAAGCCCAAATGCCCAAAAGCCCAAATGCCCAAATGCCCAAAAGCCCAAAAGCCCAGGCCCAAGCACTGAAGTAAGCCCAAGAGCTCAAAAGCCCAAAACTCCAAAAGCCCAAACCCAAGAGCTCAAAATCCCGAATGCCCGATAGCCCAAATGCCCAAAAGGTCAAAAGCCCAGGCCCAAGCCCCGAAGTCCAAGCCCAAAAGCCCAAACGCCCAAACGCCCAAATGCCCAAAAGCCCAAACGCCAAAATGCCCAAGAGCTCAAACGCCCGAGCGCTCATAAGCCCAAAAGCCCCAGCTCAAAAGTCCAGGCCCAAGCACCCAAGCACCCAAGCCCAAACGCCAAAACTCCCAAACGCCCCAAAGGCCCCATGCCCCGCCCCCCCCGCCCCCCCCCCGCCCCCCCGGCCCCGCCCGCGCACGCGCAGCGCCCCGCCAGGCCGGCGCACGCGCACCTCCGGGGGCGGGCCGGGCCGGGCCGCGCGCTTTGAACGGCGGCGGCGGCGGGGCCGCATCGCGCCTGCGCGGCCGCTCTGTCAGCGCGGGGCGGGCCATGGCGGCGGGCGGCCGCGGCGGGTTCCGCGCCCTGGCGCTCGGCGTCTCCTTCCTGAAGTGCCTCCTCATCCCCGCCTAGTAAGGAGCTTCCCCGGGGCGGCGGGGGTGGCGCGGCCTGCCAGCTCCCGCGGCGGCCGCTGGGCCGCGCCGCTCCCTCGGGGCGGGGAGGGGGCCGCGGGCCGGCGGGGCCGGAGGGGGCCCCCGTGTCCCCTGGCGTCCCCGGGGCCGTGTCGCCGCCGGGGCCTTGGGGCAGCGGGGCGCGGTGGGTGGCAGCTTTGCTTTTGTGTTCGCAGCCCGTCCCGCCTGGCTGGTGTTCGGGAGCGCCTTTAAGCGTGCTGAAACATTAACGCTTTTTTTTTTATTTGAAAGGCGCGGTAGGGTTTTTTTATTATTATTATTATTCTAAAAGGCACTGTGGCTTTTTTTTTTCCTTAAAGAAAAAAATCGCTGTTAAATCACTTAGAACCTGCAGTTTTTACATGAATTGTCAGAGAAGGCCAAGCTATAAATACTTGGTGCCCTATAGTCACCTGTATGTGTCCTTGGCACAAAGTCCGTGCAGCATCTTTGTTAGTGTTTGAGTTAACTTGGTGCGAATCTTTCCCTAGAGCTGCTCAGTGGAGGTTTCCTGTTTTATCTGCCTGCAGTGATGTGCTCGGAAATGTTTCTTCTTTAAGCGTCTGTATGTGACTCTTAATATAAACCTTCTGTAGTTATTCCACAGATTTTGAAGTGCATAGGAATTGGCTTGCCATCACTCACAACTTGCCCCTCTCTCAGTGGTACTATGAAGTAAGTACGTGTTGGGGGAATTTTTTAGCTCTTTATGAATTGGAGGCGTATTGGGTATGTCAGCCTATGTGATTGCTAGAGGAGAAAGCCTTTTATTTGCAAAAGAGATACGTCAAGGATACTGATGGTTGGCAGCTGTAATGCAGCGGTACAGAAACATATGCCAGTCACGATTTGTTAGCCCTGTGTAGCGTGCAGTTAAAAAATGAGAATTGTTTGGGGAAGCTGCTAGTACTTACGAAGGCAAAATGAAAAAGGCAGTTAAGGCACATGGATTATTAGGAAGGCTGTGTAACACAGAAGCAAATTGCATGGTAGTCTTAAATTGCTGTTCATTTTGCTCTTGTCGTTAATGATACACGGTTATCACAAGAACGAATCATATAAATGAGTATATATGTAATGAAATCAATCACCGTGTTAAACTTTTGAGCCTTTGCTGGTGCGCTACTAGCATTTATCAGTTCTAATCTAGATTAATCACCTTTAAGTTCATTATAAACTCAGCCTACACAACTGGGTTTTAATCTATTTTACAAGTGCCTTCTGGAGTTCTGGAATAAATATCACAGTCTCTGGTATTCCTCCACCTAAGTGTCTGGAAACTGTATCTAAGAGTAAATGATTTGTGCGGGTCAGAATTTTGAAAGGCTGATCCAATACCGTAAAACAAATTTCTGTGATGATCCCAGTGCCAAAGCATAGCATGCCTTTCGGCAGCATGACATAAGCGTTTGGGAACACGCATGCTGAGAAATATGCCCTGTCCCAACCTGCTCTGTTCCTCCTTCTTTCTCTTCTATTTCTACAGCCAAGGAGTTAATTGTTGATCAGAGCACAGCAACTGTCCTTGTGGGAAAAGATGGCCCGATACTGTTAGACCTTAATAAGGTCTTACTAGAATTAAGATATACTGACTAGTGAGTAAAAATAATTTTGAGGCTGTGACAAGGCTGTGCTGCTGATTCCTCTAATATAGACCAATATTCACTGTGAACTATTTTATTGAGAATTTTTTAATATAGGCCCTATTACAGAAAGTTGATTTATAAAGAACAGACAGTTATACTGGCTAGGTGCAGATACACAAAATGCCATTTAATCTTTTTCTAGTAATCAAGACATGCCACCCCTCTGCCAGTACTACAGAAGGGCTGAAATCATGTGCAACACCATACAGCTGGCTACTTTATTGGGAAATAGTTTGTGTTGAATAGAGGCTACTGAGATAAAATACATCAGCTGATTTGCTGTCATGAACTGTACCTGAAGGGCTGTAAACAGCATGAATTGCGTTCAAGTATTTAATCTTATTTTGTCTTTAGGCAACTTCAGAATGGACCCTGGATTATCCACCGTTTTTTGCCTGGTTTGAATACGCACTTTCGCATGTTGCCAAGTACTTTGACCCCAAGATGTTGGTTATAGAAAATCTAAATTACACCAGTCATGCAACCATCTTCTTCCAAAGATTTTCCGTCATTTTTACAGATATTGTTTTCATATATGCAGTTTACGAGTAAGTCTGCTTGAGTCTTTAAAAGTCTTTGCTATTTATTTGTTTCTGTAAAATTCATGTTTCTAGGGAGTTCTTTATTAAGTTCTTAACATTCTGATTTTAGGGACAGTGGATAGTATTTAATATATGGACTTTTTCTAGAGTAACAACAAACAATTATTTGTACAGATAAGCTTGTAAATGCATGGAAATATCAAAGGTGCTTTAACCTATTCAAGGAGAAATTTGGAACACGCTGCTGAACACAAGGTAAGTTGTTCTTGGAAATGCCATTACTGTGTGACCAGGTTGTAGACATCCAGACATTAGCTGCTGTTTCACACGTAACTGTTTTGTTTCTGTTGTTGGGTTCATTTTGTAGGAGTTGCAGGACAGCCTGCATGCACTCAACTGTTTTTCTTCTGTTACTTTTTCATATTACTCTGCTCTTCTAGAGTAGGAGCGTAAAGGAAGCTTCTGGCAAAACATGAGTATCATCAAATACGCAAAATCACTGCACTGTTTTTGGTTTTCGGGATGATAAACTGATTATTCCAAGTCTAATTCAACAATATTAAGATTGCATGTTTTCAGTGTGCCCTGACTTTGTGAAGAAGTGTTTATCTTGCACCTAAAGAGTAGAGAGAGGTGAGGTGGTTTGAGTAGTATGTTGCCTACCTTAATTGTTTGGCTCTAACGGTCTTCCCTTGTTTTGTTCTGTCTGCTTAAAGTCTGGGTAGGAAGTTCACTGTTGCATTGGAGCACTACCTAAGCTCCTTCATTTACTTTTATTTGAAATGGGCTGGCTTTGCATTGTGACTTTTTTCCCTTTATTGTTTTTACTCAAAGATGAATGAATGTGCTGCCTTTCTTAATAAGGCTCTGCTAATAGTATTTCAACACAAATCATCCACAACTTTTTAATCTGATCTAACCTTATCTTCAAAAATAATATGGACCATATGGCTTCATGCTGCGAAGTAATAAGATGTTTTCAACCAACAGAAATAGCTCATAATATTGGGGGGGAGTCAGAGGTTAATATCCAACTGAGGACCTTAGATACAACTTGGAATGTTGTCTCCAGATGTAGCAATGCATTGTTCATTCATGAGAAGTCAATAGCAATCAGGTTATGACAACTTTACAGTTATTACTGAATATGAGACTTGAACCTGAGACTGAGTTACTTAATGTAAGCTTTAGCGTGCGGAACACACTACAGCTATTGAAATCTAAAATCCTTTTTTTTACTAAACTTTATATGTGATGCTGTCTTCTTATGATGAATTTGGCAAGAATTTTATCATTGCTTTTCATCCTAATAAAATAGCTAACTTCATGTTAAGTGCACTTCTCAGCTCTTAAAAGCAGAGATGTTTTTGTTGGCTGTTTCAGTTAAGACTTCTGTTTCTTCTGCTCTTGTTCAGGTGCTGCAGGTGTGTAAATGGAAAACGAGCTGCAAAGGATATCCTGGAAAAACCAACATTTATTCTTGCTGTTCTGCTCTTGTGGAATTTTGGGTTGTTAATTGTGGATCGTATCCTTTCCAGCCATTGCGGGTTGTTTGTGGTTTAACAGCCTGTTACAGCATGTGGTATTGTTATGAATATTATTATTACTATCACAGCAAGTAACACTACTGTTTGGATTTCTGGGGTTAGTTGAATAACTTCATGTTTTCATTAGAATTATTATTTGGCAAAATGGAAATTGTTCAGTTTTTGGTCTGATATGCCAGAACTGCAGGGGGACCAGTCTGGCTACAGAATGTATTAGCAGAGAGCCACTTTTTTTTTTTTTTTTTCCCCCCCTTGGGTGTGGTTCTAAGTTTGTGCTGTGGCAAGGAAAATCTTGGAGTGCTTTATGGTTGGATTGTATTCCATTGGTTAATGTTACATGAGAATTAGCAGGTTTTTAAAGAGGATATAAAAATAATTCTGGAAAGGCCAATTACTGAGTCAGTCTTGACACAATGTGCATTGATCTAGCTGAAGAGGGAGCAGAGGGGGAAAGCAACAGTAATTCTTCTATAGGAACGACTAGCTTTCTTTGTCCCTGTCCCTACCCAAGTTGCCTACTTACAGCTAGTAGGTAAGTGAGGACTGCTGTCTCCATCCATTAACCAATGTGTGGGAGGAAACTAATACTTAAAAGATTAAAAAAAAAAGGAGAATTAACCTTCTTTGTTTTGTCTTATATAAGTTGCCCAATACATATGTAATCAGATTGTTATGTTTCACTTCTTCAAGATAATATGCTAGTATATTTAGATTTTGTCTAAGAGTACTTACAGGTAAGGTTAAATAACGCTTTGTGTCTATGGGGAGTGAATTTAAGGTTGCTGTCTTGATTTAAGTTCCATTTTAATTTGAATCTATTGTTTGTAAGTTTGAGTCTTCCCCAGAAAACTGATGAAGATAAAGAAAGCTTGCTTTATTCCTTTCTTAACTCAAGTTCAGATATTCACTTTCAGTACAACGGCTTTTTGTTTGGGCTGATGCTTCTTTCTGTTGCTCGACTGTGTCAGGTAAACTTGTGTGGCTCTCTTCTGTTGGCTGCCATATATTAGGTGCATTAATTCACTTCATTGGACTGCCCATACTGAAGGCAGTGGGAGAGGCTTGAAGGTGAGGTGTGCTAAGCTGGATGTCTTAATTACTTGTTGAGTTTGGGGGAAGAGGAGAACTTGAAACTCGCTGTAATTGCTTGCTGTTGCTGCAGTGTTGCAGTTCCCTGAGAGGAAACTAAATTCCGTGTTATACCTGAGCAGTGTGGCATGGTTTCGTGCCATCTTCTCTTCTTCCCTGTCACCAGTCCCTAGAAAACATACTTCTGGAGCTATGGGGTGGTGAGGCTTACCCCAGTGTTGCAAGTATTGTGTGACAATGTAGTTTCCTTCTCCATACCTGTTGTGCATAACACTGCTGAGTGTGTAATTTGAAGTAAATACTCCTTATTCTTTTTATGCCTATGATATAAATGTCCTGTCACCTTAGGAGTACAACAGAGGACCATTAGACGTTAGTACAAAGAGAGAGCAAGTAGAAGAACTTACGTTCTGTTTTATTTTCCTTTTAGAAAAGATATTTGGAGGGCGCTCTTCTTTTTGCTGTTCTTTTGCATTTCAAACACATCTACATGTATGTGGCCCCCGCATACGGCATTTATTTGTTACGATCCTATTGTTTTACTGCAAATAATGCAGGTAAGATGGGGGTTTTTTCTCTCTTGCTTTTGGGGGATTGTGTTAATTGTGGGGCCTGGGGAAGACTCAAGATGTGCAGATGCCATTGGAACAAAATGGCTGTGGGTCAGACAGAAGTTCTGCTTGAGTCTTTAAAAGTCTTCGATATTTATTTGTTTCTGTAAAATTAATGTTTCTAGGGAGTTCTTTATTAAGAAAACCCAACAGGAACAAACTGCACACAGCAGTTTGAAGCCATAATATATTCATATCTAATATTAGATAGAATTAGCAGCTATTTCAAAGTCCTTCTTCAAGTTCCTTTCCACTCCTTAGCACGGAAACATGCCTGATATTCCTCACATGAACAGAAATGGTATTATGTTGAAAGAGAAAATACCAAAAGGTTGTATAATGCAGGAGCTGCAATGCGGAAGAAATAAATGCAAACTAACTGGTGAAGGAAGCAACTGAATATATATATTGGCATAAAAGGCTATGTGCTTCTTTTAAATAGATGCTAGCAATTCACTGCTGGTGTGGAATGCTTTGTCTCCCTTTTAGCTTGTCACAGTAACTGTTTTATAAACTGTTTCTTGCAGATGGATCCCTGAAGTGGAGAAGCTTCAGCTTTCTTCATGTAACTCTTCTGGGACTGATTGTCTGTCTTGTTTCTGCTCTTTCATTGGGTCCCTTCATAGTATTGGTAATAACCCCTTTTTCACCTGTTATTCCCCTGAACTGTTAGAAGATTGTGTTACAGAAATATAAGCAGTGTCTCACCTAAAGACATTTCTTTTTTTATTTTTATTTTTTTCTGTAGGGCCAGTTGCCTCAAGTCATTTCACGGCTTTTTCCTTTCAAACGAGGCCTCTGCCATGCTTATTGGGCTCCTAACTTCTGGGCTTTGTACAATGCCATGGATAAAGCACTAACAATTTTTGGTACAGTATGCTAATCGCTGTTTGGTGCCTATTTGCAGATAGAGCTCTCTGGATTTTAGTCTTCCCCATTTTAAAATGCAGGTAGTCAATTACATTTTCAGATTGCTTTAAATCATCTGATTATCTGTGTAATCCAGTGCATGTTTTTCACATTAAGTTTTCAACATTAGGTCAGAAATAATCATTCTTCTCTGCTGTCCTTTAAAAAAGAAAATACTTGGTCATATACTTAGTTCAGCTACTTAATTTTCTTCGTTAGTGTTTATCAGCTTGTGCTTTTTTGTTATGTTTTGGTTTTAGGTTTAAAGTGTAATTTTCTTGATCATACAAAAATTCCTAAAGCCTCCATGACAGGAGGACTGGTTCAAGAATTTCAGCATACTGTCCTCCCTTCTGTGACTCCACTGGCAACATTAATCTGTACCTTCATATCTATATTGGTAAGAACAAATAATATTTTTTGGAAACCTGATGCGTTTTGTCCCTAGTAGTTTTTATTTGATTAGCACACCCTTCACATGAACTTTAAGTTTAGGACGACAGTAAGTTTTCTTTAAAAAAAAAAAAAAACCAAAATTATAAGTTATATTTATTAATATATTTCTTTATACACAATATTACTGTCTCAAAGTGTGGCTAAATTATAGTCCCTGTCAACTCTAGAACGGTTAAAAGATTGTTAAAAGTGTTCTTGGATCACAGCCACTCTGCGTGAGCTAGAAGTAACCTTTTGTGACAGAAGGTAGTTAACTAGGATGCCAGTAGAGATAGTGGTGGAACTGTTTGGGCAGCTTATGGTGTTCCTAACAGCACGAGCTACAGGCAAGCATAATGTTCTTAACGCGACAAGCAAAGAATTAAAGGTTCAAGAAATAATTACCTGGATACAGAGTCTTTTTCACTCTAATGGGCACCTGGCCTTTAATGGGAAATCTTTGTTTCAACACCTTTGTAGTAACTTTGATAAACTAAGTTTAGTAGTGGCTTAGTGTCAAGGACAGTTCTTCCAACACAAGTGATAGGGAGCTGGCTGTGGTCTTTCAGTCTGCTTTTCCCCTCCTGCTACATTGATGAAGTCCTTCAGGCTCTGCTCGTGCATCCAAATAGATGCGGTTCTTCCAGTGCAACCTAATGCTTGGGCCACACAGGCACAACCTGGGTGCAGTGGTGTTTATTAACTTTGAAAAACCTCTTTGGACAATGGCTTGTGTTCAGGATTGCCAAACTTTTCACTGAAGTCCTGTTTTTGCCTGTTGTTTCTAGCCCTCTGTTTTCTGTCTTTGGTTTAAACCTCAAGGGCCCAGAGGCTTTCTACAGTGCCTTGTTCTTTGTGCGTTGAGCTCCTTCATGTTTGGCTGGCACGTGCATGAAAAAGCAATACTCCTTGCTATTCTGCCTTTAAGGTAAGTGTATTTTGTACGTAGTTGCCCAGACTGAACCTGCAGCCACTTGTTGAGGAATCCTCAAAGAGGATCGCTTTGTTTTCAGTGTATTTCCGAAAATGACCGTGTTTATGGAATGCCTTAAGCTGTAAAGTTTTAGTGCACTTCAAGTACATTAATTTCAGGCACAATTAAAATGTGGCCGCCTTAGCAATAGGATGTGCTGATGCTAGTATAGCGTATGTAGGAAACTGGTGTGGTGGTAAACAGTATCTTTTATGACACACTGACACTGGCTTATACTTCACAATAGTTTGCATTGACAGAAGCTTTAAGTAGAGCTTTATTGGTGGTAGTAGCTGATTCCCATATCAGCTCTGTGGGGCACAGCAAAGCTTTGTGCTAACTTGCAGATGATCGGAAGAATAGAAGCATGTGGTGTTGGGGTGATTAAGCAATCAGTTTAGGAGTCTGACATAGGCCTACACACTACATACGCTCTTTTGTGTCTCTTTGCTGAGTTGTATTAAGATGCATAGTATACAGAAAATCTCTGTGTATTGATTCAGATGCTTTATTGCTGTTGGAATAATGCAGAAAAGCCCCAAACCCCAAAACAAACCATGCCTATGAAAGAGTGGGGTCCAGACTTTTGGCTGTATGTGGATCCGCAGCTCTTAAAAGAATTCATTTAGCTTCCCCTTGAAGCCTTTTCCTAGTGACGGCTTGGGAGTATGCTTGATGAAAGGTTTCTCTCATGTGGTATGGTGGACGCAAGCAGGCTACTTTCGTAGTCTTTTGGTTCTCCCACTGTTATTACCGCATTGTCCAGTACATTCATTGCACCTGGAAAGTCCAAGACCTGTTTGTCAAATGTGTTATGGCTTTGCCTTTTAAAGAGAAAATTTTCTTGCCTGGCTTGAAGCATTTGATGCTGCTGTCATACTCAAGCATGGCAAGTATTTGTAGTTGATTTAGTTCTTCTTCTCTCTGAATAGTTTAGAGATCTACTCTGTCAGGGACAAATGTCAAAATATTGTAGTAGTCTTAGCTGCCAGGCAGTTCAGGCCTTGATGAGTGCTGTGGTTCGTATTTGAAATGCTAGGTAGATTGTTCAGGAGCCAGGTGAGGAAAGGGACCTTCTGCGCTATGCTTGACAAGGACAATACAGTTTCTACCAAAAGGACTTTTTGTCTGCTTAAGGTAGATGTGAGGCTATAGTTTGTAAGCTGCCTGATCAGCATTGCTACAAATTGTATTTTCCTTGTTCAGAGATTTAGTGATGTTTAAACTCTTGAAGTGAGAATTATGGGAGGGAGGGAATTAACACTGGAAAAACAAAAGGAAGGAGATGAAACAGGGGTGACAATGCTGGCAGCAAGCTGGCTGAGGAAAAAGACCATTTGTAGGAAACTCCAGGTCTTTCTGGTGTGTTTGTTCAGTGGCTGTATGTTTTTTTGAGGAGGGGTTTCCTGGCTGATTTTCCTCCTGCATTTTTATATCTGAGGCCGCGTGGTTTGGAAGCAGGAGACTTCATCGCAGGTCCAGTGTTTGGAGAGACTGGGTTACTGTGAAACTCTGTTTGACCTGTTCTTCAGTCTCCTGTGAATTGTGTAGTGTTTTGCTGAAATTAAGTTTCTCTGCTAAAAGACAAAAGCGTAACATTCTTGTCATTTTTAGCTTGTTGTCTGTTCAGAGAGCCAAAGATGCTGGCATCTACTTGATTCTGACAACAACAGGGCACTTCTCGCTTTTTCCATTGTTGTTCACACCACCAGGTAAAGTGTTTTCCTTCTTTCTGTGCTTTCGTCTTACTGCTTTGGGTTTTTTTGCAGAGGTGATATGGAGGTAACAGTTTTGGATTATTTTATGTAATACATTGAAAGTTGCAAAATACAAACTCTCCAGCTAGTGAAAAGAAACAGTTTAAAAAGCTGTGGAAGATGTGTAGGCTTTAAGTCGAAATAGGGGTGAGAAATTGTCATAGTCAGCATTTGTTGTCCCTCATTCTGCCACAGTTGTAGAAACTTCCCCCTGTCCAACATAACCATGTGAAACAAAAGCAGTAAAGACAATTTGAAACAACAAACCTGTCAGGCTGTTTTCCAGCTGACTACTACTTCATGCTATCAGTAGTGTGCTTAAACTAAAGAAAAAAAAAAAATGCAGCAGCGTCAGTTAAAACCAGTATGTGTAGAGACAGATTTGTCTTTGTGACCAAAATCTGTTCTTTCCTTCCTTCAGCCCCCTCCTCCCCTTTCAATGAATTCAGGGTCTGTTTGCTTCACTTAAACCCTAGGCTGTCATAGCTACGACAGCATTGTAACGCTGTATTGATTGTGATGCTTCTGGGAGAGTTAAATTCAGACACTCACACTCTTGGTCTGGCAATGCTGCTTATTTGCAGTAGTGAAGCTGCTGCTTTGGGAAATGAGAAACTTCCTCTGCCTTCTCTATTACCTGATTTTTAACTAGTGTGCAACCTAGAACTAGAGAGCATTAGACTACAGGGCAGTCACTTCTAAGTTTCCCAGTGATTTCTGATTTCTTTTGAATAGGAAAATCTTATTTGCAGTGCTTTCATACACTGTAATTATAATTAGTGTGTTCAGTATGTTTATAGATAATTGAAGTAAGTGCATTGCAAATGTTTGGCATTTCCTTTAGTAAATACCTGTGCTTATTTTTAGATGTCTGAAGCAGTAAAACATTTAGTTCTGTTTGGAGAATATAAAGTTGGACAATGCAAGTGTAACTAATAGGATTTAAAGATGCTGCAACTTACATGGCTGAAGGGTTTTTTTAATTAATGTTAGAAGTATGTTCTGTTCCTTGTGTTTCAGAACTTCCAATTAAAATACTGCTTATGCTGCTGTTTACCGTTTATAGCTTCTCTTCGTTGAAATCTCTCTTCAGGTAATTAAAGAAACTTCTTTCCAATGCCAAGAACAAAACCATTTCTTCTGTCACTGGGAGCAGTGTTGTCCTAAGGAGCAAACAGCACAGAAAACTGATGCTGAAATATCAAATCAAAGTGTTACTAGTCAAAAGATGCTGCTGCCTCTGCTCTCCTTTCAGGAGGCAAAGCTTAAATTGGGATTATTATAGCACATCCTTGCTATGTTTGAATTGTGACAGCTTCCGAGTAAATCCCCACCTGCTTGATGGTGCTGTTGAAGCATTAAGGTGTAGTGCTGTAGCCAGTGGATTTGGCAGTCCTGGGTTAACGGTTGAACTGGATCTTAAAGGATTCTTCCAACCTAAATGATTCTGTGATTCAATTCAATACTGGAGCACTTACTACTGTGAGTTCTCTGGAGACTGTTGATCTGTGCTAGCAGTTACAAAACTGCTGTGTCTTTTTGCAGTAGGACTTAGTATTTTAACTATGTGGAAGGGACAGGTTATAAATGACATACACTTACAAGCTGTAATTTGTCAGCGAATCTCCTGAGAAGAGGCTGGTTGTCAGGACCAGTTGCCCAAGTCATCCTGTGTATTTTTACATGCTGTTGATCTCTTTTAACCACTTGACCAAAGATAGTGCTTATCGTTATAACCTCTATTTCCTAAACTTTTCATGGCAAAACCAAGCTGTAATGAAGGATGTTGGAAATGCTGTAAGCCTCTATTCAGTACACCAGTCACCTGCTTTTTGTAGGTCATCCTGTTTCAACCAGACTGGTTATTATCCCCCCTTAGTATTCCAGAATTCAATCATTCTATCTGAAGAGCTCTAACTAAAAACCTCTGTAGGAGCTAGAGATGGAGCTTTTGAAAGTTTCTTGTTCCTAACTTTCCAAAACAGATTCCTTCCAGAAGAACATGAATTTCCCTGTAAACTCCCTGCAGTCAAACCCCTATCACCAATGTCCTTTGCAAGAGAGATTGGCTCATAGTACATCCTACAGAAAGCTTGGGGGAGGGGGGAAGAAGTTAAAATCTGATGTTTCCAGTACAGCTTTGGTGTGTATATGAAGGTCTCTGTTCAGTTGCTCACTGAAAGATGTGAGGTGAAGCAGAGCAGCTGATGAGACTTCTACTTAGATTCCAAGGCGTCTTAGAATTTGGTGTAAAAGCCACATAAGGGGGAAAAAAAGATGGGGTTTTTTCCTACTGAAGCTCCTTAGATTGTTATTTAAAGCCTTATTGTGAGCTAATGGGGGATATTCTTTGCACTGGTGACCAGTGATAGCTTGAAAAACAGAATAGTTAGTCAACATCATGTGGTTTAACTTTTTTTTTATTATTTTCATTTGTCTGGCAGGAGAGAGAGGCCTCTCCTTAACTGGCTTGAAACAATCTACCTCGTCCAGCTAGTGCCTTTGGAAATCTTCTGTGAAATTGTATTTCCTCTGACCCCCTGGAAACAGCACTTCCCTTTTGTCCCTCTGTTGCTGACCTCTGTGTACTGTGCTCTGGGTGTCACGTATGCTTGGCTGAAACTCTACATCTCTGTCTTGACTGAAAGAATTTCTGTTAAACAAAAGGCTGAGTAAAGCCACGGTGTCGGGACCAGTCCCAAGTTACCCCCCTGCGGGGATTATCCAGCACGGTGAGGGGTTGTCACAAGGACATACGACTCCTGATAAGACACAGCATACGTGTACCATCACCATGAGGGAAGTTTTTTGTCCAACACTTCTATACTGCCCAACGAGGATACCTCTGATCAGAATTGCTTGTCACAGTAAAGAGGGGCACAGTGAGATGCCACTTGCCATGGATAAACTGTGAAGCTTAATAAAGTCCAGACCTCTGTCTTGAGGAAAAACCTGCCTGGCTTTCCCATTCCTGTTTGTATTTGAATAAAAATTACTGTGGCATATTACCAGGGATCATTGCTGTGTAGGAGAGCATTGTAACTGTATTCTGTGGACTATGTAAATTAAAAACTTGATATTTTTTGTTTTGAGTATTTCTTGTGGTTTTTTTTTTCAGCTCTGTCTAAGCCCTGCTTTTGAGGGACACACGCACCAGTAAGGATGTAGTATCTAGCTGGAAGCTTGTCTGGATGCGTTTTGTCAAAATCTTGACACCCAGATCTCAAGCTTTAAATTAGTTGCTTAATCTGTCCACGTCCCTTTGACCTCCTTGTTTCATTGATATTTTTTGCAAGTAACTTGTAGCGTTCTAATAGTTTTGTAGACCAGATTCGTGACTTGAGGCGTGCTTCTGAAATGAGGAATTTCTTTACCACCGCTAAATGTGTGGTTAATTGTATTTACTTGTAATTCATGTAAAATTCTGCAACTGGGACAAATGACCAAGTGTCAATAATTCCTCTAGTAAGTTGCGGAAAAGATCTATCATGTTCTGCCTCTGGGGAATCATGTACCCTTAAAGATGACAGTTACCTACAGCTTGATGCAGTTTGTTGTTGCACTTTTTTAAACCCCAGTTAACCATCCCTAAAAGATTTTGCCTTTAAAATTGGAGTCTGGTTTGGATTCCAGCACTGACAGATGAAACCAGGAGGGGAGAGAGGGAGGATTTTGGTGGTTTGGTTTTATTTTTATTTTTTCCCCAGTAGTTCCTGAGCTTACCACGTTGCTTGAAGAACATGACCCCCTTTCAGAGGGGGTAGCCCATAGGATAGTGACGCAGTTTGTGTTCTTTAAATAGGTTGGATGTTAAAATAAGAGCATGGCTCTTGTTAGAGCTGTGGGTGGAAAATAGAATAGTCACTGTGGCCATGTGTGTAACCAAATAGCTTGTACATGTGAATTTTTCACAGCTAGTGAGCTCATTTGCAGATTTTCACTGCGGTTTTCATTATATGTATAAGTTCCTGCTTTTTTTAATTATTATTCCTTAACTACTTTGCCACTCTTTCTTTAGCTGCTGTGACTGCCAGCAGTGCCTCAGTCCCGCTGCCACCATGTATTCCACCTCTGGTCTAAGCCTCAAAGCTCTATGCAGGGGTAAGGCACCCGCAGCGCTCACGTTGATGTGTCTGTAGGTGCCATCCTGCGTAGGGGAATGGCAATATCCCCCCAAAACCCCTGCCCTTCGCCAGCAGCGCCTTGGCAAGCCAAGCCAGAACTCCTCCAAGGACTCCTTCAAGCATCTCCAGCTATGGAGCGGTGACAGCCCGACCTCCTCCTGCGCTGGAAAAAGCTAGATTACAAGTTTTTAGGGAAGAAGCGACATGTCCAAATGAAGGTTTGGGGTTGGGTTGGTTTGTTGTGGGTTTTTTTTGTTGTTTGGTGTTTTTTTAATGGTTATGGCAACCCTGGTACTGTTGTGGCTGGTTTAATGTGATTTTACATGAATTAAAAGAGAAAAAAATAAGGTCACAGTAGGTCTTGTTCTTTAATACGTTAGCAGGAAGAGCTCTGCCAATGAATTGGGTTTGCTTGTAGGCTTTAATTAACCCCCTGAGTTAATTATAGACCGGCATCCCTGACACTGCACAGCCCGCTTCGCCCAGAGGCCTCAGGACTGCGGGAACCCCCCGATCCCCGCTAAACCCGCCCGTTCCGGGGTGGGGGGGTGCTGGGGTTTGCGTTGGCTCTGGTCCGGTAACGGCCGGGGGGGCAGGGCGGCGGAACGCGAGTGCGCGGCGGGCGGGCGCGGCGGAGGGAGCGCGCTGCCGCACCGCCCCCGGTCACCTTCGGCCGCGCCGCCGCCATGCTGTTCCTGCCCGACGAGGCGCGGTCCCTGCCGCCGCCCCCCCTCGTCAATAAGGGCTCGGTGTGGCTGGGCCTGACCGGCTGGGTGTCTGCGCTGCTGGACAACAGCTTCAACCACCGCCCCGTCATCCGAGCCGGTGCGGCGGGGCTGGGGGGGGAAGGCGTGGGGAGGGGTACGTGGGATTTGGGGTGATTCTGAGGGATGTAGGGGAAAGGGGGGGGCTGAGGTGAGGGGCTGGTGGTGTTAGAGGGGCTCTGTGGGGCTGGGGAGGGCCATATGTGGAATTTGGGGTGATTCTGAGGGATATAGAGGAAAGGGGGGGCTGAGGTGAGGGGCTGGGGGGGTAGAGGGGCTCTGTGGGGCTGGGGGGGGCTGTATGTGGGATTTGGGGTGATTCTGAGGGATATAGGGGAAAGGGGGGGGCTGAGGTGAGGGGCTGGGGGGGGCTGTATGGGGGATTTGGGGTGATTCTGAGGGATATAGGGGAAAGGGGGGGGCCGGGGAGGGCTGGGAGGGTAGAGGGGCTCTGTGGGGCTGGGGAGGGCCGTATGTGGGATTTGGAGTGACTCTGAGGGATATAGGGGAAAGGGGCCTTGAGGTGAGTGACGGGGGGCATAGAGGGGACTGATAGGGCTGTGGGAGGAGGGTATGTGGGATTTGGGGTGACTCTGAGGGATATAGGGGTGGGGGGGAAGGGGAGGGGGATTGGGCCCTGAGGTGATGGGCTGGGGAGGGTGAGGGGAGGGCGTACGTGGGATTTGGGATGACTGAAGGATATAGGGAAAGGGGGTGGGCTGAGGTGAGGGGTTGGCGGGTTAGAAGGGTTACGAGGGGCTGGGGAGGGGGTTATGTGGGATTTGGGGTGACTGAGGGATATAGGGGGAAGGGGGGGGGCTGAGGTGAGAGCCAGGGAGGGTAGAGGGGATTGCAGGGGCTGCAAGACGGGGTACGTTGGATTTGGGGTGACTCTGAGGGATATATGGGAAGGGGGGGTAGGGAGGCTGCGGGAGGGGGGTATGTGGGTTTTGGGGTGACTCTGAGGGATATAGGGGCGGGGGAGGGGGCCCTGAGTTGAGGTAGAGGGCCTGTGGGGCTGGTGAAGGGGGTATGTGGGATTTAGGGTGACTGAGGGGAGACAGGAAGGGGAGGGGGCCCTGAGGTGAGGGGCTCTGGAGGCAGAGGGGGTTGAGGGGGCTGCAGGAGAGGGTATGTGGGCTTTGGGGTGACTGAGGGGCGGCAGGAAGGGGAGGAGGACTCGAAGCGAGGGGCTGGGGCAGTAGAGGGGTTGTGTGGGGCTGGGGAGGGGGTTATGTGGGATTTGGGGTGACTGAGGGATGTAGGGGCAGGGGGAAGGGGAGGATGCCCTGAGGTGAGGGGCTGGGGGTGGATTGGGGGGGCTGCGGGAGGAGGGTACGTGGGGTTTGGGGTGACTCTGAGGGATATAGCAGCAGGGGGAAGGGGAGGGTGCTCGGATGGGCTGGAGGGGTAGAGGGCCTGTGTGGGGCTGGTGAGGGTGTATGTGGGATTTGGGGTGACTGAGGGATGTAGGAGTGGGACAAAGGAGCCCTGAGGTGAGGGGTTGGAGGGGTGGGAAGGGGAGCTTGAGGTGAGGGGGTGCGTGGGATTTGGGGTGACTGAGGGGAGGCTGGAAGGGGAGGAGGACCTGAGGTGAGAGGCTGGGGACGTAGAGGGGTTGTGTGGGGCTGGGGAAGGGGGAACCTGGGATTTGGGGTAACAAATTTGAGGAATACAGGGGCAGGGGGAAGAGGAGAGAGCCCTGAGGTGAGGGGCTGTGTGGGTTTGGGGGGGAAGGGGATGCTCTGTGGGGTTTCAGGTTCTCTGAGGGGTGTGGGGGTGGGAGTGAAGGAGAGGGGGCCCTGAGGTGAGGAGTCAGTTGGTGGGGGGGACTGGAGGTAAACGGAGGGGGCTGGGAAAGGGGCGTTGTATGAGGGTGGAGGGGGACTTGAGGGGACTCCTGGAGGGCTGGCGGGGGCAGGAAGGAGCCCTGCAGAAAGGGGGGGCCTCGCCGGGGGGCTGGCAGGGGCCGTGGGAGGCCCACAGGTGCAGGTGCTGTAGGGGCCTAGGGGGCCTGTCTGCAGGGGCAAAGCGGGGAGAGAGGAGCCCACTGGGGCATGTGGGGCCAAAGTGTTGGGGGGGGAGCCTGGGAAAGCGGGGGGCCCACTGCGACAGGGGGACATTCCTCCTCCTGCTGCAGGTGTCCACCGCCAGATCCTGTTCAGTACTGTGGGATGGTTTGTTGGCTATTACCTTATTAAACGTACGGAGTACCTACATGCCAAACTGGACAGAGAGCTGTTCGAGTACGTGAGGCAGCACCCGGAAGACTTTAAGACAGCAGGTATAATAAGTTGGTATTTTCAGAAAGACCTCAGCCTGCCATAACATACATTAGCACTTATTAAACCAGTATGTAAAAGTGTTGCTGGGTTGCTTGCAAAATCTTCCTTTTCCAGCAAGTCATACTAACTGCTCTTTCTTGCTTGTTCACAGTCTAAATTGCCACAGTATTAAAGATTTTGTGATACGAAAATAGATACTTTTATTGAGCCGATCAGCTGCCTTGATGACCACCTCTTCCTCCTAAAAACTTATTTTAATACAAAAATGGCAAAGCCAAAATAAAATAAGAATAGACTAGACACGTGCCACTGAAGAAGAAATAATGAAAATTAGAAATCACAGGTTTCTTGTGAAAATCACATTTCACTCTTTATTCTTGTAAAATTGCAGTGCTTGTCAATTCAGAATAGTGTGATGAACATTCAGAAAATAAGCAGAGCAGAAGAAATAGGAATGGCAGGACACCTGAACTGCTGTTGGCTTAGAGCCTTGGTGAAGCTCTTCTGCAGCGTCTCACTGAAGTAGTCACTGAGCCCAGCAATGCAATGGCAAATTTTGGTGAAAATTGTCTATTTTCTAATACCGCACGGTTAGGTGACTCTGGATCTCAGATTGTGATCTGCATTGTGCCGTGTCCAAAGGAGTATGTAGAAATAAAAAAGCATTAATACTGAGATCTCTTCACAGGGAGCTGTGGAGAGCCCTGTGGAAAAGAAGTTACGTATTTAGTTCATGCAGCAAGCTAGTAGTTCACTGCTAGTAGCAAAAATCAGATTTTTGGTGGCTTGTTAACCTTAAGACTTTGATTCTGAAGATTTTAATATTAATCTGAAATACTGATTAGGTTTATCCGCTTCCACCCCTTGCCTCTTGCAGAAAAGAAGAGAATAGGAGAGCTTTTGGAGGATTTCCACCCAATTCGCTGAGGATTTCTCCAGCAGTGGCACATCACAAGATGAACTGACTCTGTACCGAGCACTTCGGTAAGCTGGCTGTAGCTGCTTAACCGTCCATGGCGCTTGGAAAATAAACCAGTACTCGCTTTCATGTAATAAAACCTGTGATTAAATACTTAGTGTTTAATTATTTGCTTTTCTGTTCCATTATGTTGTATCAATATATAAGTGACTGATACTTGTAATAGCATAATAACTTGGATTCAGTCCTTTTGCAGTTATTTTAATTGTGAAAATGGAAGGCTGCTCATGCAGCATATGTTTTATAAAACCCAGAAAGTAATCTGTGGAAGTTCCTTCTTCTCATTTCTCATTGGCATGTCTCCTAATGCTTGAGCATGCTCTGGACGAGCCCCTGGAGATGTTGTAGCCAGAGTCTCGCTGTGAAATTAATTCTGTCCTGCTAGCGAAAATACATGTTCTCCCTAATGAATTGCCTCTATATTTTGCATTCGGATGTCACTTTTTCCTTGCTGGTGATCAGGATCCAACCTTTCTACTTTCTCACTTGATTGTTGGCTCCTGAATCCGCACACTGAACCCAAACATGTTCCAGACACTGACGGTCTGCAGCTCTTCTGAATTTCACTACAGGGTACCTGGTGCCTCTGGAAGTCCAGATGCATCCAGCTGAGGGGCCACTCCAGGTGTGAATGTTTTAGCTAATTACTAATTTCCTGTGCTGGTTTTCAGCACCTGCCCCGGCTTCTTCCTGCACTGCCACATTCCCTGCATGTACTTTCCATGCTGTGCAGCACCTTGGAACATTGTCTCGAGCCCCAGGGATGCCTCTCACTGTGCTTGGGGTGTCATTGCCTCACCCCTGCTCACCGCCTGGAGCTGTGCCGAGGTAGGGTACAGTTGGGCTCCTCACACTGCCTCATCACCAGGGTCTGATTCCGCTCCTGGGTGCGGCTTCCACAGCACTTCAGAGCTCCTTGGATCCGCTGGTAAAGGTGATGGTGCCAGTGGAGCTCTGTTTGCAGCCATCACTGCAGCCACTGCCTCACCTCACTCTGTGCCTGTCCCTCCTGGGCCCTCCTCTCTGCTGGGGGGACGGGGAGGAGCGTCCTGAATGTGCCGCATGCCTAGGCCCCACGTTCAGCAGACCCACACCTTCTGCCCAGAAAACAGAGATCTGCTTTTGATGCCAGTGCTGTCGACGTAGGGGAGAAATCCTTTACAGCGAGGCTGGTAGGGTGCTGGCACAGGTTGCCCAGAGAAGTTCTGGGTCCCTTGAAGTGCTTAAAGCCAGGTTGGATGGGCTTTGATGACCCTGATCAAGTGGAAGATGTCGCTGCCCCAAGGTGGTTTTGTGAAAGAGGAAGACGACCATCAGGTGGGTAAAATAGAGCCCAGGGAACTACACCTCTGCTCAGACGCGTGGCTGGTTGCCAAGGTCCCGGTCCTGCTGGGTTTTAGCTACCCCTGCCAGCTGCAGGCAGCGCCTCGGGACACCTCCGTGTCTTGTGCTGCTGGCAACGCCAACGGGATACAGCCAGCCACCTGGGCACACCCATGGAGCCCTGGGCGGAGGGACCCACAGTGTGACATGGGCTGGGCTGACAGCAGGTGGAGACGGGGGTCACCATGGCCCAGGGATCTCTGGCCCTTCGTCGTGAGCAGCGCTGGGTGTCCTGGAGAGCTCTGCTGTGGCCACAGCCATGGTGCACTGGGCACCACAGAGAGCTGGGAGCCAGCTGGAAGACAAGCACCGCCACCTGAGAGCCTAAGAGACACTCGGGGTTCATGGTTGGAGATTCCACACTGCAGTGAACTGAATTGGGCAGTTTTGAGGACGGGGAAGAAGGGCGAGTGGTGGGTTTATCCAGAGAGGGGGAGCCCCCTGTGAGCCCTGCCTGGCCACCCACCTGCTTCAGGGCTGGTCTGGGGGTCTCACGCAGCCCACCCTTGGCAAGTGGCCTCGGCAACAACCCCTGCTAAGAGAGGGAGAAGAGACGGAGCAGGGGATGCTTGTCTGGGGGTGTTTGCCCAAAGCCGGTTGTGCCTGGGAGGCAGATGGCCATCAGCTGGATGAAAGAGTGATCAGGGAACTACAAAAGGGACTTGAAAAGAAAGCAGGAGCCAGCCCCGAGGAAGCAGGAAAGCCCCCAGCGTGAGGAGAGACCTTGGAGGGGCGGCGGCGGCAGGAGTCCAAGCCTGCGGGACACTGCCGAGAGCGGCTCTGCCGGCATCCCGGGCTGCAGCCAGGCCTGGCCGAGCATCCACCTGGCGGGATGCCCCGAGCAGGCTGCAGCCAGCCCCTGGGCTGACAGCACGGGGGGCAGCAGGCAGGGACGGAGCCGGGGTCGGTGCTGGAGAGGCCGGAAGGCGCCTCTGGATGGATCCCGTCCAAGCCCGGCTCAGGCAGGGTCAGCGCTGGGGCTGTGCCGGGCTGGGGTCGGGGTGTCTCCAGGTGCCTCTCTGGGCAGCCTGTCGCGGTGTTTGACCACTCCGACTGGAAGGGAAGAGAAGTCTCGTCTTATGCTCGGATGAGATTTCCCGTCCTTCGGTTTGTGCCCGTCGGCTGTTGTGCGGGTGCTGGGCACCGCTGGGAAGAGTCTGGCTCGCCCGTCTCCACACCCCCGTTAGGTCGTTGTACACACGGCTGAGCCCCCCGAGCCTTCTGTCCTCCAGGCCGAACAGTCCCAGCTCTGTCAGCCTCTGCGCGTCTGGAAGATGCTCCTGCTCCTTCATCCCCGTCATGGACCTTCCCTGGACTCTCTCCAGTGCGCCCGTGTCCCTGCCGGACCGGAGAGCCGGGCCGGGACCCAGCACCCACATGCGTCCCACGAGGGCTGAGCAGAGGGGAAGGGTGTGTGTCCCCACCCCCCACCCCCCGAGGCTGCTTACAGAAGGGTATTTTGAATTTCTTGGGTATTTAACGTTTTGGGTCACAACCGGGCTTTTTCTCTTGCCTTCCTTCTACTGGCCCGTGTGCCCGGGCCACAGCCTTTGGGTTAATTAGATGTCGCTAACCAGCTACAAATAAACCCGCCATCCCGCTGTGCCCAGCGATGCGAGCGGGAAGGGTGCTTTCCCCACGGCAGCTGGCCCCAGCGCCGGGGCCCCAGGAGCCCTTCCCGGGCAGCACCGAGGCAGCACCCCCTGCCACGCCGGGGGGCCTGGGCTGCCCCGGCTGCCCTCATCCCACCAGGGACCTGCGCGGCGTTTGCCAGTGGCAAAGCCCTTTTCTGCGACCACCCGCGCCCCTGACCAGCCGTGCCCCGGCGCGGTGGGCAGCAGCAGGCCCGTTGGGGCCGGACGCAGCCCGGGGCGGCGTGGCGCAGGGCCCTGCAGTCGGGGCAGGCAGCGGTTCCCGTGACCCGCGGGCTCGGGGCTGGCCGGCCAGGCAGCGGCTCGCAGACAGGGACCCGGGGGTCCTGGGGGATTGCCAGTGGCCCCTAAGTCACCGGCGTGTCCCTCCCGCTGCCCCAGGTCATGGACCTTTCTGGGGACATCCCGTGTCTCTTGCCAGGGCTGATGGGCCACACAAAGGCAGATGTGCCTCAGAATCCTCACACTGGCTGGCAGGACTTGTGTTTGCCCACGTTTTGGGGCACTTGCGGGTCGGCAGACACTTTTGTAGATGCCAACGTTCCCTTCCCAGAAAAGCAACGAGGGCTTCAGACCCACGAGGGATGTCACCTGGAGGAGCCTGGCGGCCACGCGGAGTAACATCGGTGCAGAGCCCCCGGGAGGTGCAATGAGATCGTCGGGTCTCTGCGGCTGCAGACTCGGCGTTTGGGCGAGCCTTGCCCTAACCTGCCATCCTCCTGGGGAGCCCGTCCCCTGGCGTGTGGCTCAGAGGGAGGAAAACGCCACCACTCCTGTGTCGCTGAGTGTCGCCGAGCTGTCCCTGGCACTGCCTGCTGTTAGATGCCCCCATATCTCTGCCTCCCGAACCCCACTAGGGCTGTTCTTGTCCTTGCTCCAACCCACTCAGCACCTTTCAGATGCTGGGCAGCCCTGAATCCGGCCCCCAGCAGCCCCTGCCCGAGCCCGTGGCCCCCCGGCCACCGGGCCTGGAGACCCTGTCACCACCGCCTGCGCTCGGGGAGGACAAGGCAAAGCCCATGCGGTCGTGACATCCGGGAGAAATGGCCTGATCAGGCGAGAGGAGATGGGAACCTCCAACGAACGCAACCCCAGAGAGGGGTTTGGGGTCCCGGGGGCAGGCGCTTGTCAGAGGCGCCGAGCCCTGCAGCCCCGCTGCCCCTGGGGGCCGGTGCCCAGGCTCAGCCCCGCGCGGGGCAGCCCCGGGGCAGGAGCCCTGATGGGCAGGAGCAAGGCGTGGGGAGCCCTGGGGCACAGAGCAGCACCAGCGGCGGTGGCACAGCGTGGGCAGAGCGTTGCAGAGAGCCCTGAAGGTGGTGGCTGTGTTGCGCGTGGGCTGGTGTCTCCGTCCCTCCCCTCTGGGTGCACAGCAGTGGGGCTCAGTGTCCGCCTCGCTGTTGCGTGGCCGGGCCGTGCGTTGGGCGGATTCACACCCTTTTGCCCATGGAAAGCGGGGACCAGCTCGTGCTGGTGTTGCTGCCAACACAAGGAAGAGGGTTTTGAGGCTGAGGGTGGTGAGGCACAGGAAGAGGTTGCCCAGACGCGTTGCGGATGCCCCATGGTTGGCCGGGGCCCTGAGCTACCTGACCGAGTGGAAGTTGTCCGTGCCCAGGGCAGGAGGCTGGGCAAGATGGTCACCGAAGGTGCCTTCCAACCCACACCTTCCCATCACTGTCATTCTTTGTCCCTTCTAATGGCCCATCATCGCACTGGAAGGGCCCCTCCCAGCAGAGCCACTGTCCCCTGCCTCACACTGGGGCACTCCCCGAGGGTGCCGGCCAGGCAAAGCACCACAGCGACAATGGCTTCACAGGGCTTGTTTTATTAGCAAAGATCGGGGAAATGGCCCTCGCGGTCCAGGTACCAGCTGGAAAAGGGCTCGGCGGTCGCAGGGGCCCATGGCAGGTCGGGGCCGCTCCACAGCGCTGCCGCCTTCGTGCCGCTCTTTGAAAATAAAGAGGAGGGCACGAGCCTGCGGCTCTTCCGATGGACTCCTGGCACTGCCAGGTGCTTCTTCCTATGAGGATAAGGCACCGTCCGGCTCTCGGGTGCTCGCAGCTGCTGCCGGCGCACGGTGCCAGCGCTGGGAGACCAGCTGCCGCCGTGCGGGGAGGGCGAGCGGGGCTGGGGAAGAGCCTGCGATGGTCAGCGATGGGGACGTCCTCTCCTTCGTGCCACCAGCACCCATCCTGCAACGGAGGCTGTCCTTAACCCCAAAGGCCACCCCCGTGAGAGACCTGGCCCACCAAGCCTGGGTCCGTGTACCCCGAAGCCCCAAAGTCTCTGCACGGAGGGATGGGATGAGTCCCCGCCTTCGGCGTGCAGACGGAAATCTGCCAGCTCTTGAAAGGGCAGTCCCCATTTCAAGGCACTTCCCAGGAGCTGGCCACCCCTGCAGTCACGCAGACCCCTCTGGGGACATCAGGCACCCCCTGACCCGGCCGCGCCCGTGGGCTCCGCAGCCCCCCAGCTCTTACCTGGCAGCCGTGGCAGTGTCACCAGCTGGGCTGTCCCTCGCTGGGGCTGATCTGCTCCAGGATCTGGCTGTACCTCCGGGTGAGGGCGTTGGTGTCCCTGGTGAGGTGGGTGAGGACCTGCTGCAGACCGGCCAGGTGGCGCGACAGGCGCTCCTCCAGCTGGGCGTCCATGGCGTCGTCGTCGTCTGAGGACGCGTCGGTGCCGGCGCCGGTCTGGCTCTGGTCGGTGACAGAGGCCAGGCCTTTCTCCACCACGGGCTTGATGGCCTTGAGGAGCTGGTAGCGCTCGTAGAGGTCCGTGTGGCCGCCCGCAGCCGGGGCCGCCCCCTCCTGCTGCGGGAAGACCCCTCGGAGCAGGCTGGGGAACATCACCTCCTGCTCCATCTTCTGGGTGGCTGAGAAGTACTGCTCCATGGCCCCGCTGGCACGGCTCCGGCAGCGCTGGCCCGGGCTCTCCTCAGGGTGCCGCCTGCTCCCCGGCCCCGCCGGGGGCTTTTTATTTATGCGGGGCTGGGGCACGTCCCCCCTCGGCTGTCCCCTCCTGCCAGCCGGCCGGCCGGCCGCGATGGCCGCGGGGACGGGCTTGGCTCCAGCCCAGCTGGGGCTCGGCCGCGCCGTGTCCCTGGCTCTGTGCCACCCGCCCGGCACAGCCTCCCCGTGGCCTTCGCCCGAGCTGGCCGGGGGTCCCGCCGCGGCCCCGCACCGGGAGCGGGGCGACAGGCAGCCAGGTGCCGGGGCCTCCCCCCACCCAGCCCACCCCAGCCCACCCCAGCCCACCCCACCGCCGGGGCACCAGGAGCGTGGGGGCAGCTCTGGCCCCGCGCTGGGCAGGCTGTAGGCAGCAGCACTGGGGGGCCCTCACCTCTGCCCCCCTTCTCGCTGCCACGCGCTCGGGGCGTGAACCCTCCGCGGACGTTGAGCAACCCCTTCTGCAGACGTATGGAAAATCCCACCGGGGACGTGCTGCAATGTGGGTCCCGCGGGGGGGGTCTGGGGACAGAGGAGCGCACCGACCCCCAGCCATGGGGGTCCCCGCAGACAGCCCTCTCCGCCGGGCTGTCCCCCAGCCGGGCAGGGACAGGCACGGGGGCGCAGACCTGATGCCGCGGTGTGAACCTCCCACAGCTGCGGCACAGAGTCCTTGCTGCCTGCAGGGGAGCGGGGATGGGGCCACCCCCCCACTGCCCCCGTCCTGGGCCAGAGGCCACGGCTGGGGCAATGGCCAGCACTGCCTGGCCCCGCGTGTCCCCGCGGCGTGTGGCAATCAGGGAAGATTGTTCTATTTAGGGAAAGGCGGCAGGGTCCCTCATCCCTTTTGCAACCCTCCACGGTGGCAGCTCTCCCACTGCCCCCACGTCTCACCAATGTGCTCTCACTGCCGCCTGCCCTCTCCCTGCTAGACCTGTCCCCACCACCCTCTTGGCCCTTCCCGATTGTCCCCAGCGTCAATGCTTGTCCTGACGTGGGGGCAAGTGCTGCACTTAGATATGCAGGCGCTACTTGGCCCTGGTTTTTTGGGTGTCTGGGCCACCACGGAGCTTCCTAGACATGCAGGGACATCATAGCATCCCCCATTTGAGCATAGGGACTTGCATCTACCATGTGGGTGGAGCTTCATCATGGGGTTTATGGGGGGGACAGTCTGCAGCCACTAGTGACAGTTGTCAACCTCTGTTGGGAGATGTCTTTCACCTTGGGGATATGTGGGCAGGAGTCAGCTCAGCCAGCCTCTGGGAGGGGGCTTGGTGCCACAACTCCGCAGGGGCTGAGGTCCCTCCCCAGCCACGTCCTCTGCCCACAGAGACATCTCTGACGCACCTCTCTCTGGGGCAGCTGGGACAGAGACATCCGGGGGCAGGTCTGGGCTCAGCACCCTGGGGCTGTGGTACCTCAGTCTTGCAGGGTCTAGGTGGTGCCACAGGGGGATCCGACTGCAGGAGGTGCCAAAGATGACACAGGGATGCTTGGGGACACGTGTGGTGGCATTTTGCACCCTCCAAGTTGTGGCTGGGAAAGGGGTCCCTGGAGGGGCAGCAGGTCAGTGGGAGGCTTGCCCGAACACGGGGGCTGTGGCAGCAGAGACCTGAGGATCTCATTGCACCTCCCGGAGGCCCTGATGGCCCTGAGCAGCCTCCCCTGGTCCCCAGCCCAGGGCTGGGTGCTCCATTTCAGCTCAGCCTGGCCCCGGCTGTGCTGCAGCCCCATGGTGGCTGTGTGGGCTCCAGCCCCAGCCCCTCTCCTGCTGCTTCTGCCATCACAGCCAACGGTGGCAGCTCCTTAAAGCCTCTCCCAGTGGGATGTGGGGGGCCCATTTTTGGCTGAGGGGATCCCTAGAGGCATGGGGAGGGTTTGGGAATGGTTCATAGACTCACAGAATCATTAGGTTGGAAAAGACGTTCAAGATCAAGTCCAACCATCAACCCAGCACTGCCAAGTCCACCACTAAACCACGTCCCTCAGCACCACATTTACATGTCTTTTAAATACCCCCATGGATGGCGACTCTACTGCTTCCCTGGGCAGCCTGTGCCAGTGCTGGACAGCCCTTTTAGTGAAGAAATTTTTCCTAATATCCAGCTCAAACCTCCCCCGGCACAGCTTGAGGCCACTTCCTCTTGTCCCATCACTTGTTATCTGGGGGAAGAGAGAGATCCCCCCTCGCTACAGCCTCCTTCCAGGCAGCTGTAGAGAGCGAGAAGGTCCCCTCTGAGCTTCCCCTTTTCCAAACTGTGCACCCCCCCCAGCTCCCCCCCCCGCCCCGAGCTGTGCCGCAGCCCCTTCCCCAGCCCCTGCCCGGCTCTGGACACGCTCCAGCCCCTCCGGGTCTGCCTGGGGGTGAGGGGCCCAACGCTGAGCCCAGGGCTCGAGGGGCGGCCGCACCAGGGCCCGGCACAGGGGGACGGGCACTGCCTGGTCCTGCTGGCCACGCTGCTGCTGACACCGGCCAGGGCGCTGCTGGCCGCCGTGGCCACCTGGGCACACGGGGGGCTCATGCCCAGCCGGCTGCCGACCAGCCCCCCCAGGCCCTTCCCCGCCGGGCAGTTCCCAGCCCCCTGCCCCCAGCCCGCAGCGCTGTGGGGGGCTGGTGTGACCCACGGGCAGGGCCCGGCACTCAGCCCTGTTGGGCCTCATACAACTGGCCTCGGCCCCTCGGCCCGGCCTGCCCAGACCCCCTGCAGAGCCCCCTGCCCCCCAGCAGGTCACACTGCCCCCAGCTCGTGTCCTCTGCAAACCCACTGCGGGTGCGCTCCAGCCCCTCGTCCAGGTCCCTGATGAAGACATCAAACAGGACTGGCCCCAGCGCTGGTCCCTGGGGACACCACCTGTGCCCGGCGCCAGTGGGATGTGACTCCATTCCCCACCACGCTCTGGGCCCGGCCACCCAGCCAGCTTGTTACCCAGCGCAGAGCACACCCGTCCCAGCCCTGGGCACCAGTTCCTCCCGGAGATGCTCTGGGAAACGGTGTCAAGGGCTTTGCTAAGGTCCAGGTAGGCACCATCCACAGCCTTTCCCTCACCCACTAAAGGGGTCATTGGTTGTCCGAGGAGACCAAGTTAGTCAAGCAGGACCTGCCTTGCATAACCCCACGCTGGCTGGCCCTGATCCCCCGGGTGTCCTGCACGTGCCCTGTGATGACGCTCAGGATGATCTGCTCCACAACCTTCCCCGGCACCGAGGTCAGGCTGACAGGTCTGTAGCTCCATGGATTTTCCTTCCTGTCCTCCTTATAGATGGCCACCCTTCTTGTAGATCAGGGGTCCTCAAACTTTTTAACCAGGGGGCTGGCGCACGGGTGAAGTGGCAGGCAGTCATCTGCGGCTGCTTGGTTTCCCGCCCCAACCCCCGGTGAGGGGGGGTGGGGGGGGTCTGTAAATACCGGGGGACAGATTGAGGACCCTGGGGGGCTGTATCCGACCCACGGGCCATAGTTTGAGGACCCCTGTTGTAGATGTTCATTCCCAAGGATAGGGAGCTGGGGAGCAACCTGGGGCTGCTGAACCTCAGTCGCCCCACAACCTGCTACCCTCAGCAAAACAAGCAGATTGGAAGGGTGGTGCTGACGCCAAAATGGGAGAGCAGAGGGACAGGGCATCTCCTGTGCTCCTGTGTCCCAAGAGCCCTGTGATATCCCTGCACCTCTGAGAAGCTCTGCAGTGGTCCAGGTGCCCTGATGTGACAAATCCCCTAAACTGGCTCCTGCACATGGCCAGCAGCACCAACAAACATCTGTACAGCACTTGCCCCCACGTCAGGACAAGCATTGACGCTGGGGACAATCGGGAAGGGCCAAGAGGGTGGTGGGGACAGGTCTAGCAGGGAGAGGGCAGGCGGCAGTGAGAGCACATTGGTGAGACGTGGGGGCAGTGGGAGAGCTGCCACCGTGGAGGGTTGCAAAAGGGATGAGGGACCCTGCCGCCTTTCCCTAAATAGAACAATCTTCCCTGATTGCCACACGCCGCGGGGACACGCGGGGCCAGGCAGTGCTGGCCATTGCCCCAGCCGTGGCCTCTGGCCCAGGACGGGGGCAGTGGGGGGGTGGCCCCATCCCCGCTCCCCTGCAGGCAGCAAGGACTCTGTGCCGCAGCTGTGGGAGGTTCACACCGCGGCATCAGGTCTGCGCCCCCGTGCCTGTCCCTGCCCGGCTGGGGGACAGCCCGGCGGAGAGGGCTGTCTGCGGGGACCCCCATGGCTGGGGGTCGGTGCGCTCCTCTGTCCCCAGACCCCCCCCGCGGGACCCACATTGCAGCACGTCCCCGGTGGGATTTTCCATACGTCTGCAGAAGGGGTTGCTCAACGTCCGCGGAGGGTTCACGCCCCGAGCGCGTGGCAGCGAGAAGGGGGGCAGAGGTGAGGGCCCCCCAGTGCTGCTGCCTACAGCCTGCCCAGCGCGGGGCCAGAGCTGCCCCCACGCTCCTGGTGCCCCGGCGGTGGGGTGGGCTGGGGTGGGCTGGGGTGGGCTGGGTGGGGGGAGGCCCCGGCACCTGGCTGCCTGTCGCCCCGCTCCCGGTGCGGGGCCGCGGCGGGACCCCCGGCCAGCTCGGGCGAAGGCCACGGGGAGGCTGTGCCGGGCGGGTGGCACAGAGCCAGGGACACGGCGCGGCCGAGCCCCAGCTGGGCTGGAGCCAAGCCCGTCCCCGCGGCCATCGCGGCCGGCCGGCCGGCTGGCAGGAGGGGACAGCCGAGGGGGGACGTGCCCCAGCCCCGCATAAATAAAAAGCCCCCGGCGGGGCCGGGGAGCAGGCGGCACCCTGAGGAGAGCCCGGGCCAGCGCTGCCGGAGCCGTGCCAGCGGGGCCATGGAGCAGTACTTCTCAGCCACCCAGAAGATGGAGCAGGAGGTGATGTTCCCCAGCCTGCTCCGAGGGGTCTTCCCGCAGCAGGAGGGGGCGGCCCCGGCTGCGGGCGGCCACACGGACCTCTACGAGCGCTACCAGCTCCTCAAGGCCATCAAGCCCGTGGTGGAGAAAGGCCTGGCCTCTGTCACCGACCAGAGCCAGACCGGCGCCGGCACCGACGCGTCCTCAGACGACGCCGACGCCATGGACGCCCAGCTGGAGGAGCGCCTGTCGCGCCACCTGGCCGGTCTGCAGCAGGTCCTCACCCACCTCACCAGGGACACCAACGCCCTCACCCGGAGGTACAGCCAGATCCTGGAGCAGATCAGCCCCAGCGAGGGACAGCCCAGCTGGTGACACTGCCACGGCTGCCAGGTAAGAGCTGGGGGGCTGCGGAGCCCACGGGCACTGCCGGGTCAGGGGGTGCCTGATGTCCCCAGAGGGGTCTGCGTGACTGCAGGGGTGGCCAGCTCCTGGGAAGTGCCTTGAAATGGGGACTGCCCTTTCAAGAGCTGGCAGATTTCCGTCTGCACGCCGAAGGCGGGGACTCATCCCATCCCTCCGTGCAGAGACTTTGGGGCTTCGGGGTACACGGACCCAGGCTTGGTGGGCCAGGTCTCTCACGGGGGTGGCCTTTGGGGTTAAGGACAGCCTCCGTTGCAGGATGGGTGCTGGTGGCACGAAGGAGAGGACGTCCCCATCGCTGACCATCGCAGGCTCTTCCCCAGCCCCGCTCGCCCTCCCCGCACGGCGGCAGCTGGTCTCCCAGCGCTGGCACCGCGCGCCGGCAGCAGCTGCGAGCACCCGAGAGCCGGACGGTGCCTTATCCTCATAGGAAGAAGCACCTGGCAGTGCCAGGAGTCCATCGGAAGAGCCGCAGGCTCGTGCCCTCCTCTTTATTTTCAAAGAGCGGCACGAAGGCGGCAGCGCTGTGGAGCGGCCCCGACCTGCCATGGGCCCCTGCGACCGCCGAGCCCTTTTCCAGCTGGTACCTGGACCGCGAGGGCCATTTCCCCGGTCTTTGCTAATAAAACAAGCCCTGTGAAGCCATTGTCGCTGTGGTGCTTTGCCTGGCCGGCACCCTCGGGGAGTGCCCCAGTGTGAGGCAGGGGACAGTGGCTCTGCTGGGAGGGGCCCTTCCAGTGCGATGATGGGCCATTAGAAGGGACAAAGAATGACAGTGATGGGAAGGTGTGGGTTGGAAGGCACCTTCGGTGACCATCTTGCCCAGCCTCCTGCCCTGGGCACGGACAACTTCCACTCGGTCAGGTAGCTCAGGGCCCCGGCCAACCATGGGGCATCCGCAACGCGTCTGGGCAACCTCTTCCTGTGCCTCACCACCCTCAGCCTCAAAACCCTCTTCCTTGTGTTGGCAGCAACACCAGCACGAGCTGGTCCCCGCTTTCCATGGGCAAAAGGGTGTGAATCCGCCCAACGCACGGCCTGGCCACGCAACAGCGAGGCGGACACTGAGCCCCACTGCTGTGCACCCAGAGGGGAGGGACGGAGACACCAGCCCACGCGCAACACAGCCACCACCTTCAGGGCTCTCTGCAACGCTCTGCCCACGCTGTGCCACCGCCGCTGGTGCTGCTCTGTGCCCCAGAGCTCCCCACGCCTTGCTCCTGCCCATCAGGGCTCCTGCCCCGGGGCTGCCCCGCGCGGGGCTGAGCCTGGGCACCGGCCCCCAGGGGCAGCGGGGCTGCAGGGCTCGGCGCCTCTGACAAGCGCCTGCCCCCGGGACCCCAAACCCCTCTCTGGGGTTGCGTTCGTTGGAGGTTCCCATCTCCTCTCGCCTGATCAGGCCATTTCTCCCGGATGTCACGACCGCATGGGCTTTGCCTTGTCCTCCCCGAGCGCAGGCGGTGGTGACAGGGTCTCCAGGCCCGGTGGCCGGGGGGCCACGGGCTCGGGAAGGGGCTGCTGGGGGCCGGATTCAGGGCTGCCCAGCATCTGAAAGGTGCTGAGTGGGTTGGAGCAAGGACAAGAACAGCCCTAGTGGGGTTTGGGAGGCAGAGATATGGGGGCATCTAACAGCAGGCAGTGCCAGGGACAGCTCGGCGACACTCAGCGACACAGGAGTGGTGGCGTTTTCCTCCCTCTGAGCCACACGCCAGGGGACGGGCTCCCCAGGAGGATGGCAGGTTAGGGCAAGGCTCGCCCAAACGCCGAGTCTGCAGCCGCAGAGACCCGACGATCTCATTGCACCTCCCGGGGGCTCTGCACCGATGTTACTCCGCGTGGCCGCCAGGCTCCTCCAGGTGACATCCCTCGTGGGTCTGAAGCCCTCGTTGCTTTTCTGGGAAGGGAACGTTGGCATCTACAAAAGTGTCTGCCGACCCGCAAGTGCCCCAAAACGTGGGCAAACACAAGTCCTGCCAGCCAGTGTGAGGATTCTGAGGCACATCTGCCTTTGTGTGGCCCATCAGCCCTGGCAAGAGACACGGGATGTCCCCAGAAAGGTCCATGACCTGGGGCAGCGGGAGGGACACGCCGGTGACTTAGGGGCCACTGGCAATCCCCCAGGACCCCCGGGTCCCTGTCTGCGAGCCGCTGCCTGGCCGGCCAGCCCCGAGCCCGCGGGTCACGGGAACCGCTGCCTGCCCCGACTGCAGGGCCCTGCGCCACGCCGCCCCGGGCTGCGTCCGGCCCCAACGGGCCTGCTGCTGCCCACCGCGCCGGGGCACGGCTGGTCAGGGGCGCGGGTGGTCGCAGAAAAGGGCTTTGCCACTGGCAAACGCCGCGCAGGTCCCTGGTGGGATGAGGGCAGCCGGGGCAGCCCAGGCCCCCCGGCGTGGCAGGGGGTGCTGCCTCGGTGCTGCCCGGGAAGGGCTCCTGGGGCCCCGGCGCTGGGGCCAGCTGCCGTGGGGAAAGCACCCTTCCCGCTCGCATCGCTGGGCACAGCGGGATGGCGGGTTTATTTGTAGCTGGTTAGCGACATCTAATTAACCCAAAGGCTGTGGCCCGGGCACACGGGCCAGTAGAAGGAAGGCAAGAGAAAAAGCCCGGTTGTGACCCAAAACGTTAAATACCCAAGAAATTCAAAATACCCTTCTGTAAGCAGCCTCGGGGGGTGGGGGGTGGGGACACACACCCTTCCCCTCTGCTCAGCCCTCGTGGGACACATGTGGGTGCTGGGTCCCGGCCCGGCTCTCCGGTCCGGCAGGGACACGGGCGCACTGGAGAGAGTCCAGGGAAGGTCCATGACGGGGATGAAGGAGCAGGAGCATCTTCCAGACGCGCAGAGGCTGACAGAGCTGGGACTGTTCGGCCTGGAGGACAGAAGGCTCGGGGGGCTCAGCCGTGTGTACAACGACCTAACGGGGGTGTGGAGACGGGCGAGCCAGACTCTTCCCAGCGGTGCCCAGCACCCGCACAACAGCCGACGGGCACAAACCGAAGGACGGGAAATCTCATCCGAGCATAAGACGAGACTTCTCTTCCCTTCCAGTCGGAGTGGTCAAACACCGCGACAGGCTGCCCAGAGAGGCACCTGGAGACACCCCGACCCCAGCCCGGCACAGCCCCAGCGCTGACCCTGCCTGAGCCGGGCTTGGACAGGATCCATCCAGAGGCGCCTTCCGGCCTCTCCAGCACCGACCCCGGCTCCGTCCCTGCCTGCTGCCCCCCGTGCTGTCAGCCCAGGGGCTGGCTGCAGCCTGCTCGGGGCATCCCGCCGGGTGGATGCTCGGCCAGGCCTGGCTGCAGCCCGGGATGCCGGCAGAGCCGCTCTCGGCAGTGTCCCGCAGGCTTGGACTCCTGCCGCCGCCGCCCCTCCAAGGTCTCTCCTCACGCTGGGGGCTTTCCTGCTTCCTCGGGGCTGGCTCCTGCTTTCTTTTCAAGTCCCTTTTGTAGTTCCCTGATCACTCTTTCATCCAGCTGATGGCCATCTGCCTCCCAGGCACAACCGGCTTTGGGCAAACACCCCCAGACAAGCATCCCCTGCTCCGTCTCTTCTCCCTCTCTTAGCAGGGGTTGTTGCCGAGGCCACTTGCCAAGGGTGGGCTGCGTGAGACCCCCAGACCAGCCCTGAAGCAGGTGGGTGGCCAGACAGGGCTCACAGGGGGCTCCCCCTCTCTGGATAAACCCACCACTCGCCCTTCTTCCCCGTCCTCAAAACTGCCCAATTCAGGGTGCTGCCTGCAGTGTGCCCGCTCCAGGGGCAGGTGCTGGATCCACACACTCCCTGGGCTCCTGGAATGGTGGCGATGGGAAATGACCCGACAGGAGAGTCTCTGGACATCTTGCCATCCTGCTCCCGGTGCGGGGCCGCGGCGGGACCCCCCGGCCAGCTCGGGCGAAGGCCACGGGGAGGCTGTGCCGGGCGGGTGGCACAGAGCCAGGGACACGGCGCGGCCGAGCCCCAGCTGGGCTGGAGCCAAGCCCGTCCCCGCGGCCATCGCGGCCGGCCGGCCGGCTGGCAGGAGGGGACAGCCGAGGGGGGACGTGCCCCAGCCCCGCATAAATAAAAAGCCCCCGGCGGGGCCGGGGAGCAGGCGGCACCCTGAGGAGAGCCCGGGCCAGCGCTGCCGGAGCCGTGCCAGCGGGGCCATGGAGCAGTACTTCTCAGCCACCCAGAAGATGGAGCAGGAGGTGATGTTCCCCAGCCTGCTCCGAGGGGTCTTCCCGCAGCAGGAGGGGGCGGCCCCGGCTGCGGGCGGCCACACGGACCTCTACGAGCGCTACCAGCTCCTCAAGGCCATCAAGCCCGTGGTGGAGAAAGGCCTGGCCTCTGTCACCGACCAGAGCCAGACTAGTGCCAACAGTGATACATCCCTGGATGAGGGTGCAGACAGCAGTGTGGAAGAGCGCCTCTCCCATCATGTCAACGGCTTGCAGCAGGTTCTGACAGACCTCACCAGAAACACCAAAGCACTCACCCGGAGGTACAGCCAGATCCTGGAGGAGATCAGCCTTAGTGAAGATCACTCCAGCTCTTGAGCCTGCACCTCCAGCCTCTGAGGTAAGAGCTTGGGGAGATGCACTGCCAAGGAGGAGCTGGCTGAGGGGCAACATACTTTGTCCTCTTGCCCCATCAGCTGGGTGGCTTTCCAGTGTTTGCATCACACCCCCAAATCCCAGGAGTTATGTATGAGTCTGCAATTCATTGCTCAACAGATACATCCTCCTAGATTTTTCTTTCCCAATTGCCCACTGGTGCAAGCTATGCCACTGAACAAAGGTCACTTTGTGAGCTCCATGTTGTCCTCAAGACTCCTCTGCTTGTAGCATAGGCAACGTCTGCCTGCTGCTGGGCAGACACAGACAATCCCAGGAACAAAAAGGGCTGAGTGGTTGGAGGACCCCGAGTTCTGGTCTCCAGGAGCTGCCAGTCACTGATGGTCCAGCTCTTTCTCTTTTTTCTCTAATGGAAAACACAACAGTCATTTTTAGGGAATGATTTGGTACTTTCAGGTCTCCAACTGTCTAAATTTGGTATGTCACCTGCAAAGAGCTCAGACACTTCAATCTTGCCCTAGCCCGGAAAGCAAACCTGTTCTCTGTGCTGGTGGGAGTTTCATCCCTGAAACACCTTGGGGAGACATCCCTGTGCCCCAGCAGAGACAGGGCTATGGCCGAGGTCCTTGTAGTGAAATGGAGAGTGTAAAAAGATGACAGCAACAACAGGGAGTGTTAACAGGGACTTTACAAAACTAACCCTTGTTTTGGAGCAATCTCAGCCAGGAATGAGGACGTCCTGGCCAAACTGTGTTCATTATTCCCACAGGGTGATCTGTTGTCCACAGCCCAGTGGCACTTCTTCTCCTGCACCAAGTCCCACCGAGGAACATCCTTCACGAGCAGTGCAGAGCTTGGCCGTCTGCCCGGCGGGTGCTGCCTGTACCATTCGACTCACCTTGCAGCCAATCCTGCTGGCAACCTTCCTGCTTCATTCTACCCCTGTCCCAGGGCTATTTCTGCAGGGCAGAAATCAGTGTTTCATGAAGGCATCTATAACTTTGAAGCGATGTTTCTTTCTGCATGTACCTAAACCCACCCAACCGGTCTCTGATAATGTATATGAAACGCAAAGTCTTGTGCAGATGTGTCCTGTGTTTCCTACCAGCTGTCACTTCTGTATAGCTGCTGTCCCCCAGCCCATGAGGATGAGGGGACCTTGGCTACCGAGGACATGCTCCAGTGCAGGGAAGCTAGCTGGGTTTCTCTGGCAAGGTGCCAAGCTGGGTTCGTGTTTGGATGGATGTTCCCCCAGCCCTCTGGCTCTGACACCTTGCAAAAGCTTGGTGTAATCCTGTCATCGTCCTGTGCTGAGTGCTGGGGTCCCAACCTGCTCCACAGCATCCTTCCTTCCCTTCCCCAACATCCCCTGCTCTCCTGGATCTCCAACTTCTCAGCTCCCCAACCCAGCTGGTACCTGCACATCCCTTCCCTCGGCCCACGCTCATCCAGCCCTTCAGACCCAGCACCATCTCCACCACACACCCCCTGTGGGCAACCTACCTTAATCTCTGACACCCCAGCAACACCGGGGGGCAATTCTGCCTCCTCCCTGCATGGCCATGGCATCCTCCAGAGCCAGGGGCAGAGGAGGAGGTGGGGATGCTCAGCTGGGGTAAGCAGGAAAGCAAGGCTTTGCTTGCCTTTGATCCCTGTGAGCTGTGGGGAGAGCAGGGGCAAACCCTCGCTGGGTGGGTGGGCAGGGGCTGCAAGCCCTTCACAGGGGTTTGGAGCCCTCAGCACAGGCTGGGTCCCACCTCCAGGCGACTCCTTCCCTCCCAGACACAACACCCCAGGGAAGTCCTACAGAGCTGGGCACTAGAGGGAGGCGTCCCCTTGCCTCTTCAGGCCATTCTAAATCCCATTCAGCTGTTGAAATAGCACTGCTTTGATGAACAAACACTGGTCCTCTGACAGCTTTTTACTTTTGACTAAAGAAACTGGAGATCTCTGAGCATCTGTGGTGTGAGGATTCTGACCATACCTTGGGCTGCAGGCTCCAGTTGCATTTGTTGCTGCACGTCCCCTCAGAATCTGCCATATGACAAGAGCAAAACAACATCCTTCAGACTGAAATCGGAGAAAATCTAAAAGTCTCAATCTAAAGTGAGAAAATATTTTGCAGACGGTTGCTCTGTTTCTTCCCATCACCTGGAGGCAGCTCCACACCTTAGTCATGGGTTCACGATCATGTTAACCTCTTTAGTGGGACCCTGATCGCTCTGCTGCACTTTAAAACTCCACAACACTGTAAAGAAACAGAAAAGCAGGAACTTCATCCCTTGCTTTTATTTTAGTGAAACTCTAATAGCACAGGAAAATGATTACACAATTTAACGACGAAAGGCACTGTGGCTTCAAAGCACACCACCCCAATATCCTCAGTGAGGGTAGATGCTGTCTTAAAATCAATCACGCTTAAATCTCTTCAGAGTCTCAAAAACACTCCAGAAGCACTGACTGTCCTACAGTCCTTGCACAGGAGGAACCCAGCAGTGGTCTGAGGACACCTGGTGCCCCACGTGATTTCTCAGGCGAATACATTCTCTTTGAGAAGCACAATCATCCCATACCAAGGCAGAGTTTTGCTATAGATTGAAACTAAACACGATCTCCTTTACACTGCTTTAATAGATGAAGAGTGCTAATGAACCTGGCTGCGATAATCGAGAGCCTCTCTGCAGTGTGCTGACCACAAGAAGAGAGGAGCTCTCTGGCTGCCTGCTGAGCAGTGAGTTTGTGCATCAGCCACACAGGTCCCTTGGCTCATGCCATGAGGGCACGAAGAGTTGTGTGGCCCCTTCTGTGTACCTGTGGTTCTTGTGCAGTAAAAAAAAAAAACAACCAACCAAAACCCAAAACTCCCCCTAAACTTCTCTGTTTAGCATACTTTTTTTGTCAGATGGTTGGCAGAAACTATCTGATGGTCTGAAAAAAAGCAAAAAGGTACTGTCGCAGCTGAGGAGAGTAATTCCTTCTGTATATTTTCACCTACTCCGTGAAGGAGAAGATGGTGCTGGCAAAAGAAAAGACTTTTTTTTTTTTTTCCCCTCAGTTTTCTCACTTCATTCTTACCTTTCCTGAGACTTTGGGGACCCAACAAGGCTGAAAAGATAAGACTGTGCCATGTAGGGCAGTGGGACTGGAAAAGTGTCTCAGCAAGGAGGATAACTCAATCCTGGTGGTCCCACTATTGCTCTTCAGGCTTCTCCTGTGGCCACAGGGAAAGCCTCAGGCGCTGGGAGACCCAGGTCTGTCTGTAGCTCCTCTTCCAACCAGGCAGAGGTTTAGGAGAAACTCTCACATCTTGCCCAACCACAGCTCCGAGGATGCTCGTGTAGCAGGTAGAGGCGCATTACCAGCTTTGGTATTGTGTGGTGTTAAGGCTTTATAACTGGGCATGTCTCTCATAACACAGGTGTCTCTAATGGGTGCAGCAAAACTCGGCAGCATCTCCAGATCTCCTGGTCTTAATTTTTTCCTTATGTGCATCCATGTGATTAGATGAATATCTAGCAATTTCTTTAAGAAAAAGAGTTGTAGCCCCTTGTGACTAAGGGAATTATCTTAAAATGTGCTATGCAAGCATTTCAAAGCTCAAACCCAAAATGCAAATAGAAAGGACTCCCACATGTGCATGGAGAGGGAAGGAAAATATTTGTAAGATACATATGCACATCTTACAGACATACACTCCATATGTATTATAATATATTTATATATGCATACACGTTAATCTTTGTTTCAGACAAAACTTCTTATGGGGAGAGAGCAGACTCAGGTTTTGGAAGGGAAGGATTTATGACATAGAATTCAGGGCTTTTCAACAGTATATTTTTTCCCAGCACTCCTTGTATGATCCTGGTCAAACTTTCGCCAGTCTGGTCCTCAGTTTCTCCTTCTCCTTGCTTAAGAGTTAATGTTCATTCACAGCTTTGACTTAGAGAATCACAGAACGGTCGAGATTGGAAAGGACCATTAGAGATCATCTAGTCCAACCCGCCATGACCCTTGGGGAAGGCATGATGTGCAAAGCAAAGGCAATTTCTTGTTGGCTCCATCCTGTTCTCCCAGGTTTTCCTAGTGAGTGACACTCCCTGCAAGGCCCAGCACTGCCCAAAGACAAATTAAGATATCCATAAACTGTTGTGAATATCGTGGCCAAGGACCCATCAGAAAACCAGGGTGGGAATGGAGTGAAACCAGAGCTCATCCTTGCATTGAAGCTCACCAAAGGGAAGAAGTCATTTCTGCAACATTGTGAACATTGGGAAATGCCGCTGTTCCATCCAGTCTGAGCTGCTGTAATGTGGAAAGTGTGAGTAAAATGTGAGTGTGTGAAATGGGGACGATATAAACCAGTAGCCCAAGTGGAACGAGGAGGTGCTGGATAAAATACCCCCAAACCCACATATCCTTTGGCAGGAGCATCTCACCAGGCAACAGAGATAACTGCCACTAATACCTGGCAGGAGCCCCAGGAGTGCAGATCCTTTCCCTAGCTCCCCAGCAGCTTCTTTCCACAGTAGGTGCCCAAGGATTTCCTCTTTACCAGAGCCTTGGTCTCACGGGGTCCCAGAGATACACAGCCAAAGACTGTCTTCTCTTTCCCTCCTTATTTCTGTGTGTCTAGCTGGCAGCAGATGGTCTTATCTCCCAGCCTTGCTTTTCCATGACTAGCCTAGCCTCTCCTCTCCTACCACCAACTTGGGAGAAGCAGGCTGTAGCCTCAGAAGCAAGACCAGGCATAAACCCACTGGTTGGGCTTGCCAACCTTCGTAGACTACATTGAAATGAACCTCTTTTCTGTAGATTGTTCTGTTTCTGGCTGGACATACAGCATCAGCCTGAACTTGGACTGAACTGAAAATGAGCGACCCCATGTCCCTCAAGAGGGAGTGTCTGGCTGAATGGACCCATACCAGCACCTTCATTAGGATGGCTGTGTGACAAGGACCTGGGAATAGTGACACCCATACACTCAGCTCTGCCCCACCCCCTCCATGTGGAGTGTAAAGAGTCAGGAGAGAGCTCAAGAAGGGAAAGATCATAGAGAAAGGTGGGCAAGAAGAAAGCATAGTTGTATCTAGTTTGGTTTCTTGCTCCAGAAAAGCCTACAAGTTAAGCTGAACATGATATAAACATGGGAAAGAAGTCAATGGGCATGAGGATAAGGGGAATAATTTGGTTTCTTGGAACTGTGGGCACTGATGGGCTTGTTGGGTTGTTTTAACCAACGGCAATATGAGTGATTAAGTCTGTATCCTGAGGATGCCACCCCCAATCCACTGGGGATGGTGCATGTACTTGCTTGGCCAGGAGGCACTTTGCTCCCACGGCTCCTGCTGGTGTCCTGGGGCCTATTCAAACCCAGCTCAGATCTTGATACGAGCCACCAGCCATGCATTCCACAAAGGTGGGTGGAGCTGATGAACAGCTGGAAGGCAGCAGGTAGAAATGTTGATGGCATTTGCGTAGCATAATGCTGTTTGATTTAGGAGTGGCTCCTGGAGTGCAGAGCCTCCAGCCCAGCTGCACCAGTGTAATTCCCGAGCAGAGCTAAAGCAAACTGCTGATGGTTTTGCTTTTCAGCAAAATTTTCACAAACTGTGCAGGCTGGCTCACAGATCACCAGAGCAACCTGGAAATTTGCAGGAGTCAGTGTATGTGCTTCAAAAGACAAAAAAAATCCTGTGACCTTTGCAAGAGGTCTGGCTTGTCTTAGTGCATCCCTTGGCAAACTCCAGGACAGAGACTGGGATGTCCTGCCAAGTTGCAGCTGGAGTGAACACGTTCTGCATGGGAGTTCAGAAGAACTGCACCAAGTTTATTGCCTCTCTGCTAACCTATCCACTGTTGTTTAAAATAACCTGGCTCATTTCCTAGCTTTTCACAGGAATTTCCTCCACTGAGATGCCCTGGAGCAGAAGGGTACTGGGAATCACCTCCCTTAGGTGCCCCTCCTGTTGACCTGTCGTTACTCCCAGCAGTGATAACTTTAGTGGCTGGAATGCAACATGAAAAGTAGAGATCAGCTACAGATTGTCACCTCCACCTCCATGCTTCAGGCAAATGGACCAGAGCAAAAGGGCTTTAAACTTAGGTACTGGAGGAGAGGGAACAAGAGGAGAAAGTCAAACAGAAGCTGCTCCATGCCTCCTCCCAGCTGCTTCTCCATGTCTGAACTTCTCATTTCCCTTTCTGTTTTAAACACGTAATTATTTTTTTCCCTTTGGATTTAGCGTATTTACTTGTACTAGGGCATAACACCCAAATCTGAATATTGTTGACCTAATTGTCTTAAAGAGAAGCGGCCAATTCAATATGTTAAGGAAATAAATCTGTTATAAATACTTTTATGGATAACACTATTTCCCAAACTGATATATGTACCAGCATAGAGATGTTCCAGTTCATTGTTATGCACATATTTATACAATTTTCAAAAAACACGTATTTATTCCCCACAAAGCCATTGTCAAGTTAATCATTCTTTGGCAGACACAAAGTTCTCAACATTAGGATGATTATTCTTATGATCCATATTGAGGTTGCTCATACAATGTCCAGGCCCAGGCTAATCCTTCCATGCAGACAGCGAAAGGATGGTCCCTGCCTGAAAGAGCTTACAGTCTTGGAAATATTCCTCTTCCATTAAAAAAAAAAAAAAAAGACTGTGGCCAGTGAGAAATCTAATTTTGAAGTGTCTTCAAAAGGAATCTTGGGGCCAGTAGCCACCCCAAACAGAATAGGCAGGAGGCCTGAAGCATCACTGTGCATGAGGAGTCAGGAGAACATCTTAAAAGGTTCTTCTTCCTTGTCCTCCTCATGGCTCTGTGACCCATTTGGGCAGCCGGCCTCTCCAACAGGTCTCAGCAACCTCTTTTGAGGACAGGACCCTGCTGATCCTGCTTGATGTCCTCTGCAAACATCCTCAGAGTTCTCTTTCTCTGCTTGACAGCAAGCAGGTGGGTCCTCAACAGATCATCAATGCATCAGACACACCTTTAGAAGGCCCAAAGGATGAAGGATCTCAGGGATCCAGGTCAAATAGTAACAAACATAAAGCCCAGCAGAGATCCTGGGTGGAAATTCTAGCTTAATACAAATCAAATCCCATCCCTCAAAGGAAGAAACCCAGTTAATAGCACAGAGGTGGCCAGGACCTCTCCAGTGATTGTGGAGCAGCAGCTACAATGGAGCTGCTGGTTTTGGGAATCCCAGGACCCTGGTCACCCAAGGCTATGGAGACTTTCACGGTCTTGGCTTTTTACTTCCTTCCCAAGGGAAGAATTAAATTGAAACCAGCCTCAGCTAGCTGTTACCAGCAACATGGACTGCTGAAAGCCTTGTCAGAGCTGCCTCCTCCAGTCCTCTCCAAAGCCCTGATCCCACTTTTGCCTTTCATGGGCTGCTCCCCTGCCCACTGGCTTCCTCAGCGTGGCTTTGACCATGGGGTAAGAAGAGGACTGAAAAACTGCAAGAGCAACTGTTTCCACTTAGTGCAGACACAGAGACCTTTGATGCAGAGTTGGATGCCTGTCCAGCAAAGCTGTGACACCAAACAGGTCAGATGTGTGGTCCTAGTAATCCAGGAAGCCACCTCTGGTGAGACCACCTAAAAAAGAAGCACCAGATCCCCATGGGGAGGCAGCGGTACCCCAATGGCTTGGGCTGTGAGAAGTTCTCCCTACAGTCTCTTTTGAGAGCAGATGAATTCAGCAGTTTAAATCAAATCCTTATTGAAAAGGGGGAAAAAAATCCAACTGGCAGTCATTAGTATAGCAGGACTGAAAAATGCCATCTTAAGGCAAGTCATGCAGTTGGTGGGATTAAAAAGTCCCAGAAGAAGCACAAATAATGACAATCAGACTTTTCACATACATGGTGCCTTCCAGCCAAAACACTTCACAGACTTTCAGGCTGGTTCTTTGTCCCATAATGTGCCAGCAAAAGTGGCCAAGATATAAAAAAAAAAGGAATAAAAGAGCGGGGGAACTGAACCAGCAGGTTCATCAGACTGAAGGACAAGCTGTGGATGGTCTAGCAGTAGGAAAGAATTGTGGACATCAGCTAACAACTATTCCTTTTGCTGAAGTGGTAATGATCTGTGTAGCGGCATTGAAGGTTTAGCTTCAAACACCAACAGCCACCCTTGTTTCTGGTTTGGGGAAACCTTCCAGATGAGCATTTGAACAAAGTAACCTCTTCAGTTGCTCTTCACCCTTCCCTAGTGAAAAGCTTGTGTGATCAGAGAGGTGATGGTCCCCCGGTCCATCCAGTTCTGCAGCTGCAGAAATAAAGGCTATCACCTCCAGCAACAAAAACTTGCTGGAGATGAACTCCACCTCTGTCAGTTATATCCAGGATATTTTCTGAGGCACCTACGTAAGCCAGCCCAAAGAATCAGATTTGCAGGAATCAAAGGCCCAGAACGTGCAGATCTTCCAGTTCTCCCTGTTTTCCAATAAGCATTGGTTTTAAAAAAATTATTACGAGTCACAAAACCCAAGCTCCCAAGCAGACCTCACCAGTGCATCCAGCACAATTAATTCTTCTGGTCTGGCAAAGGGAAAATTCAAGCCCTTCTATTCCAGGCAGCAGAGGTAACTCAGACACAGGTCTCTTAGGATGCTTCAGAGCAGCAGAAGCAAAATGTAAGTTGGGTTCAATGACAGGTTCATGCAAATGCACACACACAAAAAATATCATCTGGGTACAGCTTTGATGGAGCCTTGGGCGAGGACTGGCTTTATTCTTGCAGTGAGTGAATCAGTGCAAATTATAACACTTTTTTCTCATGCCTCAAGCTTCTGGTCAGATCCATGCTGTCTTCTGGGAGGACACAGATCCTGCAAAATCCCTGGAGGATGCAAAACCAGCAAAGCTGGTGTCCATGAGCACAATCCGATTTTCTGCAAATGGTTTCCTTATACACCATGCTGTCATTTTTCATCATTAAAATCTCCCCCAGGAAGATTTTTAGGAAGCGCTGCATTTGTCTGAGATTCTCCCTTTGGCTGCTGGTATCAGGAAGCAGCTTGAAATGAAAGAGACGGAGGCAAGGTTGGTAGAGGAGATAACACCTTTTATTAAACTGACAGAAACTTGGGGGGGGGGGGGAAGGAAAAACCCCAAGTAAGTTGAAACAGAAGTTGACAGACCTGAGAAAGCCTTGTGTGATCTAATAAAAAGTACTGTCTCTCTTTAAAAACATGGACTTACATCTCTGGACAATCATGTCCATGGCAATTTTGCCACCGTAATGGAACAAAGACAAAGTGATGAGTGGCCTGAAGGCAAATTTGAAAGCAATTGTGAACTCAGAAACACAGAATAAAACCAAGGAGACTCTGCAGGCCTGTGGTCCAGATCTGGGAAGGTTGTTTAGGCTCACTGTGATCTGATCCTCTACACTTAAAAAATGAACACAGACATCCTTGTGAGTGTTTTGATGCTGTGACAAACAGTTCCATTACCACTAAATCTGTGCTGCTCTCCACGTTTGATATTTGGTGGATACAAGACACTAGAAAACATCATGCAAACATACTAATCAAATACTTACGGCCAATAGAAAAGAACAGCTCAGGCTCAGGCAGACATTCAAGTTTGGTTTTATTTACCTTGCACAAATGACTCAGTGCCCAGAGATTGTATGGGCAAAGAAGAAAACGCCACCACCTTGGACAGAGTGTAGACACCCTGATCTGTTATCGAGGGGTTTGACAAATGGGATCAATGAGATGGTTTGGGATCAACCGTGCTTGAAAACAGGAGTGCACAGAGGCCAAAAAGCTGTGAAAATGCTTACTGCTTTTGATACAAATGGTTTGCGAGGCAGAGGGAGTCACGCAGGCTCACGTAGGGCTCCTCAGATGTGCTCTGGGTGCTGGGCCTCCTTTGGAAAGGATTATTTGGCTTTTAGTCACCGCACAGATAGTATTACAGGAGGTGTGGGCTGGCAGCCAGCCCAAGTCCACCCTGCACCTTGCTGGGTGCCAGAAAGCTAATGAGCAAATGCTTCCGCTTCCAGGCTGTTCCCTCCCCTCTCCCTACAACCTGCAACCTGTACCAGTGCTGTGCCTGGAGCAAACTGGATCCTCTGGGGCAGCGGCTGGGCTGGGAGCTTGGAAAAAAACTGACACAAGGAAGAAAAACCAAGTGAAAGAGGACTGGAGCACAGCAGGGAGCCATCCTGTGTGTGGGGCAGGACCTGGGCACTGAGCAGCAGGTTTCCCACACCGCTGAGCCATCAGCTCCCGGGGGAAGATGAGCATTGCGTCGGAGCACAAGCCCCTTGGGAAGCAGGTCACCGGCAGCCTGCACACAGTGAGTAAGGTACGGGCTCGAGGGCACAGTTTCCTCCTGCGGGATCAAAGCATCCCCTTTGGGCTACATTAGAGTGTTTTTTTCCTGCCATCTGTTATTCTGAAGACACCTGGGCTTGCCAGATACGTGGCCAAGAACAGGACTCTAGGTGAAAAGAGCTGTGTCTGTCTGGCCTGTTTGCACCAGTTTGCTTACAGAAGGGCCAAGGCCCTCGCAGACATACAAGATCTGGCAACAGCAAGTAACTGGAGTGGTTCTTTTTCTCCTCTGACAAGAAGTGGAATTAATTTAATGGGAACTTTAATTTTTCAGATCCCTAAATAAAAACATATTGTGAGGTTTGGGCATTTTCAACAGTTCTTAGAATCTCTAATGATACAAAAGCGGCCCTGTGTTGTAGATGTGCAGAATCATCAGGTAGAAGTAGTTTTTCTAGCTCTAACAAAAATTAATGGCAATCTCAAACAAGCAGCATATTACTAGGCAGAAATCAGTGACAAGATCAGATGACATTTTCCTTTTCCCCTCCTCTGCCCTCGGCCTATTGCTAACCAGTTTGCCTTCTCTGTTGTAGCCTTACAGCCTCTCCCCCAGGCCTCTCTGTCTTTAAAGAATCCAACCTTCCTGTGTTGCACTTTTCAGGTGTAGGTTGCAAAATGCTTCATCTAGCATTTGCAGATTAATAAATTGGGGCACAAAGAGGTAGAATGACTTTCCTAAGCATCACCTCGCTGGCTAATTACAGAGCTGGGAATCAGCTGGTGCCAGTATTCCCAGTCCACTGGGAACCAGTTCGGTCTCAGGCCAAAACCATTAACAAGACCTGAAAACATATTGTGTATTGGGCTACCGTATTCATGAAGAACAATTTATCCATTTGTATTAGTGAGAAACGGAATGAAACATCTGACCTGCCATCTGAAAAAGGAGCAAAGGCTCAAAGGCAGGAGATCCTCCTGTTAAATGGTGCCTGTCAGGGAAAGCTGTTGCTATCACTTGGGCTAAAGGGAAATTTCCTGACTGAGAGGCTTTACTACTGAAACAGCTTTGGGCCATGTTCTTCGGTGGGTAGAAATCACAAGATAGTCTCAGACAGAATAATTTTTATGTCTCCTTGGTCCTGGTGTAAATGATTGCCCTTGAGATGAAGCCACCCACACTAGAGCAAAGCAATATTCCAGCTGGGTCTTTGACCTGAATCTTCTGCTGCTTCCCTGGCCTGCCTAGGTTGTGAGCAAATTTCTGCTAACTCTGATCGCTTGCTACTGTCTAAAGGGCAAGTCTCCCCCTGTTCCAGGTTCTGTTCCTAGTCCCTTCCTTTTGCCTGCTCTGGTGCTCATTAAATCCTCTGTAAGCCAATTCAGCTCGGTAAGATGAAAGCGTAGCAGAGCTGGCACAAGGCGAGCAACAGAAGCAGGTAGGTAGGTACAAGGGTGGAAAGGGGAGACGGCAGCAGGAGCTCCCCCTTCTCTTGGCACAAGCTGTGAGATTAGCTGACATTATCCAGTGGGTCTGTACCTGTGGGATCCAGCTTAGCACTTAAGTACACACTTTGCTCAAGGCATGTGACTAGCAGCACTGAAGCAGATCCTTGTGTGATTGGATCCAACAAAGAGCAGGTCAGCTCCTGGAAAAAAAAGGCTGTTTATTGACTTATGCCTTCCCAATGGCAGGTCTGGTCCTGGCCAGGCATGTGACTTGCATTACATCAGTGACGGCAGGAGGGAAAATAGCTGCCTCCTTTCTTCCCTCTCCTTTTCCTCTACCGAGTACTATAAAAAATGACAGAGTGCAAAGGGAGGTTGTTAAAACTCTTCAGTGCTGAACCATCAGGAAGGTCAGACTGGACACCAGGTCCAGCTTTCCAGGCACTCAGGTCTCCTCCAGTGTGTTTCATATAGCAGTGGTGTTAATGAATGGTGAAATAAACTAAATCCAAACAAAAATCTAAATTTTATAGTCTTTCTTCTTTCATCATGTCAGTTGCATGAATTATTTCCTTTACTTCCTAGCTAAAGCTACCATACATTTTTAAAGTGCTTTGCTAAACAGCTTCTGACCTCCAGCTTTGACATGCTGGATTTGTGTGTCTTACTTCAGTGTTTATAACTAACCCCCCCAGACGAGTGGAAGCCAATTCCACCCATTTCTAAAGTTTCAAAGAGCTTTAGTTCCTCCTTTGAAGAGACAACACCAGCTCAGGTGAGAAAAATGTAGTTGCACAGCTTTGAGCTCTATCCTTCTCACGTGGGCAGGATGAGAGCTCACAGACAGCTCCCGCTGGAAGAAGGGCCAACGGGGACGATGCCCATGTGGGACTTAGGAGATTGACGTTGAATCCTGTAGTCACTGACAGCTTCCTGGGCAGGGTCCTTCTTGTCCCTCTTCCCCACTGGCAAAATGACACTTCATTACATCCCAAAGATGTGGTGAGGATTTAGCCTTTTAGAAATGTCCAAGTTTCTGCAGCTCTGTTGTGAGGGCTGTTTAAACATCCTGCATCTGCTTTTAGCAGTAAATGGGGTGAATGTGTCCCATCTGATCCCCAAGAGATAGGAGCTCATACCGCTCTTCACACTGTCATTCCAATTTCCAGCCCCAAATGCCTTTTTTTCCCCTTGACACTTCCATGTTGGCAGCCTCAGACAGCTAACACACATGGCTTTTTTTCCCCTTGTGATACTTGCAGTTGTCACCAATTGTGGAGTTAAATGTTGGTGGGGAGATGTACACAACAACGCTGAGCACCTTAAAGAAACATCCTGGCTCCAAGCTGGCAGAGATGTTCACTGGCCAGCCCAAACTCAGGACAGACTCTGAAGGGAGATTCTTCATCGACAGGCCAGGCACCTATTTCAAATACATCTTGGAGTACCTGCGCAGTAACCAAGTGCCCACCCAGTGCATCCAGGATGTCTACAGGGAGGCGTTGTTCTATGACATCGAACCTCTAATCAAGCAGCTGGAGGACTCCCCACAGATCTTCGGGGAGCTTGTGGCGAGGAAGCAGTTTCTGGCTCGTGTGCCCAGCTACAGTGAGAACATTGAACTGATGATCCGCATCGCGAGGGCAGAAGCGGTTGCATCCCGCCGGTCCAGCGTCATCGTGTGCGTGGTCAGAACTGAGGAGGACGCGGCCAGATGTCAGGATGCCTTGAACAGCTTGGACATGGATAAAAAATCCGTGGTGAAGTTTGGCCCCTGGAAGGCAGCGCCAAGCATTTCTGATCTGCTGGACTGCATTCAAATGGATGTTGAAGCCAAAGGGTATAAAATATCCTTCCAGCCCCACATTGCTGAAAAAGGTTTTCGCTTCAAATCGCATGACTTCTTCTACAAGTTCCTGTTCACCTGGTGGTAGCAAAGTGCCACCATCGATGGGGAATGGAAGAAAGCAATTATTAAAACAATTTAACTTGGATTGTGGAAACTAAGCCATGGACTGCCAGAGGGACAGGAAGAAATGCGTGGGCCAATGGAAGGAACTTCTTTGGTCATTTGCCAAATTAAAGAGCACTTAAGACCCACTGTTTACTTGGGCTTTAGGGGATAACTGTATGATTTAAAAGGTATCAGGAAAAGGAGGAATTTCAGTCTTTCAGCATTGCTGAGTATTAGGCAGGTTCAGAGAGCCAGTTCTGAGAGTTGAGCCAACCTCACCCAGCCTAAGAGAAACGAATAATCCCAAATAAATCTTGTGCAGATGTGGAGTTGGTCTCTCAGTGTAAACGGGAACAGGTCACACATGTGTAATTCCCAATGGAAACACTGAAAGCTGCATTAACACATGCTCAAATTAAATTTGGATCCTTAATGAGAAGGGAAAAGCTCTTCTTCTCACTGCTTTCCACACGAGAGCCTAGGTTAAAAAGGATTCACTGTCCCATGCTCTCTTCTTGTTCCTCCAGTAGACAACCTACTCTCTAGCCAATGTATTTATTACCATTATTTATTATTTATTCTGAAGGAAAGACAGAGAACCTCAGCTATGGTCCAGGATCAAAAAAAGGCAAAACCACCATCGCTCATGTGAGGAGTTTATAATCTAAGGGCATGCACTCCTCTCTCAGGCCACACTACTTTAATCTTTTCCTTATGACATTCATTATTGTTATGATACTATTTCTAAATATATAAGCTTCTGGAAGAGTAGGGAAAACTCACTGTGATTTGATGGGAAAGAAGAGCTACTGAAGCAATAGCCTGGGACCTCAGTGCAAATCCTCCCTTACAGAACATGACTTGGGTGCTACATTGCGTTTTAAAAATCTTAGTATTTGAAAGTGTATTTTTATACTGGAGGTGGCTGTTAGCTTGGTTTTAATCACTTTGAAAATCATAATGGCTCATTTGATTATGATCATATTTCCTTCTCAGAAGGTGGATTTCTTCCAGTTAAGGACAATAATCATGGGGATGTTAAATAAATAACTTTTAAAAACTCTTTGAATGATACAGAAGCGCTTTATTTTCTGATATCTTCCTCCTAAAATCCCCAGATTCTAAAGGCTTGAAGTTTTGCCTTTTTGCTAATGGTTTTGGATCATTCCTGCTTAAGCTTGGTTTCAGATGTGCTCATCCTAGCACAGATTTCCCCCCAGTGAGCACCAGGACTCACACCACTGACCTCAGGGCAGTTCTGCTGTAGGGGCAAGGGGACATTTCGAGACCTTTCAAATTTAGAAACTTGGTAAGAACGGACACAGTCGGTGTCTGAGAGGACAAAAAGGTTTAGAAAATAGGATCTGTGATCACCACTTTGATCGTAACCAAGTGGTTAGTGATGCTTAGCCTGGAAGAAGAGAGATTGAGGCAGCTTCCCAACAGACAAAAGGTCGCTTTAGAGATCTGTTACTCTCTGTATATACTAAAAGTGAAAGAACTGGTTTACGTTGCAACAAAGGAGATGAGAATGGGATATTGGAAGAAAAAGATCTGATTATAGGGTAGTTAAAGCCTCAAACCAACCAACCTAAGACTACAGGACCGCTGTCATGAGAAACTTTAATAGTTTTACCAGGGATGGTCTCATAGAACAGCCCAGGCTGGAAAGGACCTCAAAGGAAAGGTGGGAAAGGGAGCCTGGATGAGATTACCAAGCGCCCTGGTCCTGTCACATCTCGAAAACCCCCAGTGATGTGGACTCCACCAGGTCCCTGGGGAGGCTGTTCCAGTGAACGACGGTTCTCACTACAAAAAATTTATTTCTTACATTGAGAAGAAAATTCTTCCAGTGCACCTGGTATCCATTGCCCGTCTTCTCCACACAGCTCCCTGCAAAGAGAGAGATGCTGTTGCCTTTGTGGATGGCCTTTAAGTACATTTGTCCTCACAGGGCAGGTTCTCCAGACCTTTGGCCACCTCCTTGGCCCTCCTTCGGCCCCTTCCCAAGTCACCTTGTCCCCAAGACACAACCAAACTGTGGCCACCGCTGGCTACCTCTAGCCACACAGCATCACAGACTTAACTGTTGCCTGTGACCCTGTCAGCAAAGTCTGTCAAGGGGCTCCTCAGTATTGGGGCCTCCTTCCCCCGCCCCCAAAGGAGACGTCTGAAGGCCATGCTAAGATTTCATGTATATCTAACACAAGTTTGCCTGGAAATGTCAAGCCATGTTATTTAGATTTTGGTCTTTATATGGTCAAACATCAAATACTAGCGAAACCGTAAGTATTTTTACGTGAAAACCAAGCCGCGCTGACACGGTGGCGGCGTTTGGCTGTGGGGCGAGCGACGCCGCCGCCATGTCACTCCCGCCTTGCCATGGCAACGAGAGACCGCCCCCTCCAGGGCCGGCCGCCTGACCATAGAGCGCGGCCTCCAGCTGGGAAGAGAGGACGCTTCTTCTGCCTTCTCCCTGCGGGCGGCTCTGTGGTCTCTTTTCCCAGTTGCGCATACGGCGGCCGCCGAGGGTCAGGCGGCGGTATGGCGGCGCACCTAAAGAAGCGGGTGTACGAGGAGTTCACCAAGGTGGTCCAGGTAACGCAGCGCTACTGGGCCAGGTCGGGCCGAGCGGAGAGGGGGGGACAGTCCTGAACTCTGCCGTGCGGCAGAGTGGCGCCGGCGGAGCTGCTGGAAGAGCTGCCGGCCCAGCCCGGGGCCCGGCCCGGGACCGCCGCCCGCCCGGCTCGGGGCCCGGCCCGTGAGGGGCTGGGGAGGAGCAGGACGGGCTGGCAGCGGGTTTAAGGAGGCCAGAGCTACATGGAGGGAAGGGGGCTGCCTCGGGGTGCGTGCGGGAGGAGGGGAGCGCTCCCCTCAGGGCGGGAAGAGAGCGACCTGGGCAGGATGCAGCTTCCCCCGGCCTGGCAGCGAGTTTTTCGGCTGCTGCAGGCTTGGGCGTGTGGGGGAGAAGTGTTGGTCCTGGGATGGTTGTCTGGGGTTGGAAGGGGCAGCGTTTGCCCCGGGCTGGGGTGGGGGGAGGCAGTGTTTTCTGGGAGCAGAGGCTACCTGGGCAGGACTGGAGCAGCCCCAGGGTGCTGAGGGTGTGTTCCTTCCTAAGACAGGTGAGGGAGAGGCCAGTGACTGCTGTGGGGCACAGGAGCTTCCTCAGTCTTGGTGCTGAGGCAGTGTTAGCTCAGGGATGGAGTGGTACAGGATTTTCCCAGTGTTTCTGAACCATGTCTTTCTGCCCACAGCAGCAGCATGAGGACCTGTCCACTAAGAAATTGCGGCTGACCAAGCCTAGCAAGTCAGCAGCGCTCCATGTTGACCTGTGCAAAGCCACCTCGCCTGCAGATGCCTTGCAGTACCTGCTCCAGTTTGCCAGGAAGCCCGTGGAAGTGGAGAGTGTGGAAGGGGTTGTCAGGATCCTGCTGGAGCATTATTACAAGGTGGTGAAGCTGGGAGCCAAGTGTACTTCCAGAATGCTCCTTCTGGTCTTGTTTTCTTGGTGTTAGATATGGAATAGGGAGTCACAGGCTCTTGTGTTGCTGACTCAGTTGCCAGCAGCCTGGGCTGTCGGATGCCCTGAGAGGAGACTGACTATAGTTCTTTACCCAGATGATTTCTGGTCATGTTACTTGTCCCTTTGATGATGGTTTCGGAGCCTGTGACAAGGATGTGACAGTAATCCCTGCTGAAGGCCTGTGTGATTAGTCTTAAATTACCTTAACAAGGGACAAAGACATGACAAGAAGTTTTCCAGGGAGCCCAGCTGTCCAAAGCTGGCTCAACTTTATCTGAATTGTTCCTGGTATTTCCTTATCTTGCTCTTAATTTCCTCTGGCAGTGGAGAAACGTTTTAGCTATTGCTTATGCTATGAACAAAGCATTTTAAAAATGATGTTTCTGAAAAACTTCTCAACAAAAAAGTCTTAACAGCAGAATAACAAATAAATAACAAAAGTAACATATGCTTTGTAGTATCCAGATATTGATCCTTCACTTGATAAAGCAAAACTTTATTGCATCCGACAAAGCTGCACTGTAGGCTGAAACATTTTTCACAGATGTCCTTGTGCTATTCTGTCTTCCTGTTTACAATTGAATCTGTTTTGCTTTGAACTTAAACTAAAAGTCTAAGCTGCATTTTATCTATTTCTGTCTTTTGCTTGCTTTGGCTTGTGTGTTGAGGCTGTTGTACTTTTTTTTTTTGATGGGAACTTACCTACTTGTGAAGAAAACTGTCTTTCCCGATCAAATATCACAGGTTATTTGTGTTTGAAGTTTGTGTTGTAGCCTATATTAGAACAGAGACTCTTAAATCTACACATGAGGTCACATTTTCAAGTGCACAGCCTATTACAGAAACCAGCATTTAAAAAGTATTGCAGTCCTGTAGCTGACCTTATTTTACTTAAGGATAAAATTTTCTGAAGACCTGGTTTCTTGGTATCTTCAGAAAACTTGCACTTGAACTAGTCTTTCAGAAACTGAAGACTGAAAGCTGTAACTGTGGTGGAAGTTGTGTGATGATGTATTTGTTTGTAGTGTCATTGCAGCCTCCTGCTCCTTCATCCCTTTATATTAGTATAGGACAGTCCCCAAACAGTTCTGATGGCCTCTGAAGTGGATCAGAAAAACAATGTGACTTTTTTTCTCCATTTTCCCACTCCTAGTTCCCATGGCTGAGCAGCTGAGCAGGGGGCATGTTGCGATGTGTGTGGGGAAGCCGGGGAACAGGATACTGTAAACTGGTGTTGCTATTGGCAGCAATGTGTCCTCAAACGTGGCCTGAGGTGATGCTGAAAGTCCAGATTCCTGAGAGTGATCAGGATGAGTGGTTAGAGGCACCTTCACTTCCTGGTGTTTTGGTTGTGGAGACGGCGATCGGACCCACGAACTACAAGGATAACTCTGTATAACTTCCTGCTCACAAACTGTTAGAAGGAGGGAAAAAATGCCCACTGGGGTGGGAGGCTGCTTGTAACTCAATAATAACATTGCAGACATTCATAAGGCTATTAAAAGTGCCTTTGTAAATGTCCTTTTTGAAATCATTGATCTCTTCTGTATTCATGGAGGAGTATGAGTACATGAGTACCAAGAACATGAGTAATGAAGAGTAAACGCCAAATGTGTAAACACCACAATACTGTGGAAATTCATGCATCCTGCCACTGATGTAAGTAGTCCAGTGACAGTAACTGTTGTTCAAGCACCTTGTTTCGATCCTGAAAAGAGGAAATACTTCTCAGCTCAGCTGAGAAAGAGATTACTCCTGTGGGTGTCACATTTGTCACTTGCAGTGTGTGACACCAAAGTCTCTCCTAAACACCACTGAAAGAGATAGAAGTTGTAACTGTAGTGTTTTTGCACCTGTTGAAAGAGGTAATATTTGTAATTATAATATTTCAGCACTTCTGTGTTCAGCGTTGCACAATTGCTTGGTAAGATCTAAGTATGAAATCCAGACTTCTTTTTGTCTTCCTGTCCTGTATTGGATATCCTGGGCAATATGATGAAAGAGAGCTTCCGGTTATGATCAGAAGTTTTGTGTGCACGTCTGTAGAAGACTAAAAATAACTCTTCAAAATGCATGAAATTCTTAAATGAATTTAAAATTATAATAATTTCTGAAGCTTATTTATGTAATTATCAGCTGTGACAGCTTTTGCTATTGCTTAAATGAGTAGATGTATGCAGCAAATATGCTTCTGTTTTATTTTAGTTTTTACCTTGCTGTGTTAAAATTCTTTCTTTTTTGTTCTGTCAGATTGGCAGGATTCCTGCCACCATTAAGAGAAACAGTTCCGTAGCCCAGAGACCCTACTGCTTAGCAGAGGTCATGAGATCATCAGTCTCAGATAATCTCCTAAAATCCTTACATGTGTTCATTAAAATCTTACAAAGATATTAACATGATCAACACTCAATCTGGTATCTTGAAAATCTGATTTATTTAAACTTTTACATTTTCAAACAATGTGAAGATAACTTTGAGGAATTATGAGTAAAAGAATCATTTTGAAATGTACTGGAAGCTGCCATATAAATGTTCTGGCATGGTTAATTTTCTGTGGGGTTTCCTCTGGACTTATGGAGGAGGAAGTAGCATGACAGTAAAATTCAGACCTTGTGCTGAATTATATATAGGTCCTGCCTGTGCATAGTGTATTGTTTTTCAAACTGGAAAATGAACGAGAGTGTCTGTCGTTTCCTTTCAGGAGAACGATGCCTCTGTAAGATTGAAGATAGCTTCCTTGCTGGGTTTGTTATCGAAGACTGCAGGATTTTCCCCAGACTGCATTATGGATGATGCCATTAACACGCTTCAAAATGAGAGTAAGTCTTGCTTTTCAGGTGGTGCTTAAGATCGAGGCAGAATCATGCTGTCTTGAAGCATATAGGAGAGTGGCAAGGCCCTTACACTGAGCAACAATTCCCAGTTATACACTTCAGATGTATTTATTTTCTGCTTTTGTGAATGGTGAAAGTCAATAACATGTTGTTGGTGGAATCACTGTTGCTGGAGGTATTTAAAAAACATGTAGATGCAATGCTTAGGGACATGGTTTAGTGGTAGAGTTGGCAGTGCTACGTTAATGGTTGGACTCTGTGATCTTAAAGGTCTTCTCCAACATAAACAAGTCTATGATTCTATGTTCTGAGGACAAGAAAAACACTTCTCAGACCTGCCTGCTGTATACCTTTGTTTTAAGAGTGTGCAAAGTTCGCTTTCGCTTCTTCATGTGAAAGCTGTTGCTTCTGAAGTGCTCTGTACTGGAGCACGGTCTTGCTTAGAGTGGAGTCTTGTTTGAAGAACAGGGGTTTTTTCTTACCATGCTGCAGGCCAGCTTATCAACTAACACAAGGAGGCATTAGAGTATTAGCATTGGATTTGTAGTAGACAGTAAACTATAGGTTGCCCTGTTTGTGGCTTCATTAAAGTCCATTTTTATTTTTATTTTGTATCTTGTATTCACAGTTTTTATATGCTTTACTTGATGGAGTTTAATTTTATTTTCATGTCACTTATAGAATGAAATAATGGTTTGGGTTGGAAGGGACCTTTAAAGCTCATCTTGTCCAACCTCCTGCTATGGGCAGGGACATTTTGCACTGGATCAGGTGGGTCAAAGCCCCATCCAACCTGAACTTGAACACTGCCAGGGATGGGGCATCCACAGCTTCTCTGGGCAACCTGTGCCAGTGCTTTGCCACCCTCATCTGAAAAATTTCTTCCTTATCTAAACCTACCCTCTTTCGGTTTAAAATCATTGCCTGTTGTCCTGTCACTACAGGCCTTAGTGAAAAAAAGCTCTCTTCATCTTTCTTTTAAGCCCCCTTTAGTATTGAAAGGCCATGATAAGGTGCCCCTGGAGCCTTCTCTTCTCCAGGCTGAACAACAGCAACTCTCGCAGCCTTTCCTCATAAGAGAGGTGGTGTTCCAGCCTTCTGACCGTTTTTGTGGCCTCTTCTAGAGCTACTCCAACCGGTCCATGTCTTTCCTGTACTGAGGAGCCCAGAGCTGGATACAGTACTGGAGGTGGGGTCTCAGGAAAGCAGAGCACCTCCCTCCACTTGCTGGCCACGCTGTTTTTGATGCAGCCCAGGGTATGGTTGGCTTTTTGGGCTGCAAGCACACATTGCCAGCTCATGTCCAATATTTTATCCACCAGTACCCCCAAGTTCTTCTCCTCAGAGCTGCTCTCAATCCAGTCATCCCTCAGTTTGTACTGATACTGGGGATTGCCCCAACCCACGTGCAGGACCTTGCACTTGGCTTTGTTGAACTTCATGAGGTTTATACTGGCCCACTCCTGAAGCCTGTCAAGGTCCCCCTGGATGGCATCCTGTCCCAGGCGTGTCAGCCGCACCACTCAGCTTGGTGTCATCCCCACACTTGCTCTGTGTGTGCTCAGTCCCACTGTCCCTGTCATTGATGAGGAATTGATGGAGCATTGGTCTCAGAACAGACCCTTGGGTGACACCCCTTGTTACTGGTTTCCACTTGGATGCTGGGCCGTTGACTGACTCATCGGACACAGCCATCCAGCTAATTCCTTATCCATCTAACAGTCCATCTGTTTAAGCCACGTTGGTCCAATTTAGAGGTAAGAATGCTGTGGTGGGCTGGGTGAACGGGAGGCTAAATGTGAGCGAGCAGTGAAGGCTCACTGTGTACCAGGCTGTATCAACAGGAGCGTAGTCAGCAGGACAGGGATTATTCCCTTTTGCTCGGCACTGGTTAGACCAAATCTGGAACACCATGTCCAGTTTTGGTCTCCCCAGTGCCAGATAAGGGCTGCTGAAGCTGAGTGAGTTCAGCAGAGGGCCACTGAGGTGGCCAAGAGCTGGAGTATGTGGTGTGCAAGTAGAAGCTGAGGGAGCTGGAGTTGAGAGGATGAGCGTAATTTATTTTATGTATGCTTTACTTGATGCAGTTTAATTTTATTTTAATATCATTTATAGAATGAAATAATGGTTTGGGTTGGAAGGGGCCTTTAAAGCTCATTTTGTCCAACCCCCTGCTGTGGGCAGGGACGTTTTGCCCTGGCTCAGGTGAGTCAAAGCCCCATCCAACCTTGAGAGGTTTTCAGGATGACCTTTCAACCTGGATGAGTCTGTGATTCTCTAGCCTGTGAGGAACTCAGTAGAGAGATGCGTGACCTTTTGCTGTTTTGTTTTGCAGAGTCTCACCAAGTCCTTGCTCAGCTGCTGGACACCCTGCTGGTGATCGGCACAAAGCTCACAGAGAATCCATCTGTCAGGATGAGACTGGTAGAGGTGGCCTGCAAGGTAAGGCGGCCTCCTTGGGGCAGGAAACTTTTATCACTGCCTGAAGAATAAAGCACGTGGTCAGTCTTTAAATTGTATTCATTTTTCTCAACAAACTTTTTATCTTTTAACTGCTAGGAATCTTAATATGATTTGTTGTTTTGAAGGGCTGAAAGAACGTTAAGAAGCCAGTTACGTCTGTTCTTCTCTTCTGTTCCACAGCATCTGACAGATTCTTCCCACGGTGTAAGAAATAAGTGTCTTCAGTTAATTGGCTGTCTTGGACCAGTGGAAAAAGGTGTTGCAAAAGAAGCTGAGACCCAGGCTGCTAAAGATGTCCAGAAGATAATAGGAGATCATTTTAATGACCAGGACCCTCGTGTAAGGACTGCAGCTATAAAAGCCATGGTAGGTGGTGTTGGTACAGTGGAATAAACTGTTTGGGGTTATATAAGGAAGCTGGTAGGAGCTGCAAACTAATACAAAGAAGTTTGCGTTGGAGATTATTTAATTATCTTAGTAAAGGTCAATTTAGCATATCAAAATTACCTGGAAAAATAATCTAGGTTTTGATAGATGAGAGTAATGTGAGATCTCAAAGGGTGTCTTACTGATTCATAATGATTTGTTTCAGCTGTAGCTGCAGAAGCTTTTTAGTTTGATTTTTCTGGGTGCATGTAGGCTCTTTCTTTTGGCGTCAAATCTGTATTTCTTGATTTAGCATTGGTTACCAGAATTACAATGAGCCACTAGTACTCCGACATGCAATAGATTGCTCTTGTGACAGGAAATCTATGTGATAAGTCCAGAAAGCATTTTGTTTTTAAACAACATTTATGTTGTGCCCCATGGTCGCATTCATTAGCATTCTCTAACTGTTCATGAGGTTACTGATTTTCATGTGGGCTGGAGTGTGAGAACCCTTCAGAATTTTTTAGCTTTGCATAGATGCAAAGACCATGCACTTGAGAATTTTGCTTAAGGTGAGTTGCCTGTGAGTATATAGTTATAGAGAAATTTCTGTAGTACCCTTAGATTTTATAACAATATCCCATCTAACGTGATGGTCAACAAGGGTATTTGAATTAATGATATTAAACTCGAAAGAGAGGAGGTAGGTGTATTTGAGGAGGTCAGACTGCAGTTCTATCTGTCTGGGATCTCCCTCTGCTGGAGGTTGAAAATGAAGGATGAGTGCATTCCATTCTGATTTTTGTTGGTACAATTATATTTTTTTTTAATTGTTTGAGTGACTTTTACAATGACATTGAACCAAATCCATAGCAAGATTTACGACCTTGAATTTATAATTACAGCACAAAGACAACTGTCTTTCTGTTGTTTGAAGCACAGAAACATCCTGAATTAATTCAGTTTTAGGGTTCTTGATCATCGTTTGTCTCCCTGCTGTGTGTTTTTCTTTAATTTTGTCCCTGGCTTGTTGTACTTGGAAGAAATGGATACAGAGCAGCAACTGTTTCTTGTTGACTGTATTCAGCCAGATATTATCCCTTTGTTTGTAAGTCAAATTCCTGATGCTGCCTTATTCCAGATAGAAACAATGTTTAGTGGGACAGTTTTTGCTGTTCTTCTGGTTCAGTAATTGAAAGATTTACAGGGCATGATAATTAATTGGCAGTGCTACTTCTGGGTCAATGTTTTGGGAATGATATTTTAATTATAGCAGCAATCAAGAAATGCAAGCAACTAAGTTTACTCAAAGCAGAAAAAACAGTGGTGAAAACTTAAACCTATAGTTATACTTTCTTATGTGTTTGGGTTTTTTTTTTTTTTCCCTCCCTGTAGCTGCAGCTTCATGAAAGAGGACTAAAATTACAGCAGGCTATTTACAGTCAGGTAAAACCTTGTATTGATTTGTGTTTATTTTGTACTTGTTTGCAATCTTGCTTTTTAGATTCTGTGGCAGTGTGCTTTGAGAGGAGGAGGGCACTGTGCAGAGGTGAAGTATTTTGCACTTAAGTTGCCTATAGTCCTTACTGTTCTGTGGCAGTGGAAATGAAAATCCGTTTTGCTGAAACGCACTAGAGCGTATGCTTTGATATATGTTGTTTATTGGGGGAGATAATCATGGGAAGGGCAAGGCATTCCGTAATTATTATTGTCATCTGGCAACCTCGAAGTCTTAAACCCTTGTTCATTGGAGAGTGCACATGAAGCCTGTATTTGTTACGTGGGTAAGGTTGTGCAACTGAAGCCTGTGTCAAATAAGTTCTCTTACAGATTCACGTTTCGTGCTTGGTACAGGCAGTTCTGGAGTTTTACAGCATGTGCCTGATGGATGAATTTAGGACTAGTCTACCTGATCAGACTTGGAAGTACTAGGGAGTAGAGGGGAAGACTCTGTTAATCCTGATTTTTAATCTGTTCTAACCGATACATGGTATGGATACTAATTGCACTGTGGGAAATGAATAACAGCTCAGGTGTGTATCGGACTGTGAATCTTCTTTCAGGCCTGCAAGCTGTTGGCGGATGATTATGAGCAAGTGCGCAGTGCTGCAGTTCAGCTAATTTGGGTCCTCAGTCAGCTTTACCCTGAAAGGTATGTACTTTATGCAGAGACAGAAGTATTGGCTGAGTAATAATCCTAATCCTGAGAGTTTTGTGCTAGTAAGTCTCAGGAGTAGCTGTTAGACAACTGATGTGTACAAAAGGCTGATACCTGGTAAGAATGCGCTGATCTGGATGAAGTTTTGGTTCGTGGTGTCTGTTGCCCATCTGTAGGAATTCAGCATAGTTGTTTCTTACTTGATGCCATCCCGCATGGCATAAGATCAGCAAACTGATTCATGTTTCTCTGTTAGCATCGTCCCGATTCCTTCTTCTAATGAAGAAATTCGCTTGGTTGATGATGCATTTGGAAAAATTTGTCATATGGTTAGTGATGGTTCCTGGGTTGTTAGAGTACAAGCTGCTAAGTTACTGGTAAGTTGCACTCTTTCCTTCTCTAGCTAAGAGTAGTTCACCTGACGTTACTTTGCTTTTCACATATATTTGAAAAGAAATAGGAGGGTGTTTAAAAACTGCATCGGTGAATTTCTAGCAAAATTCTCATAAGAAAGAAATAAGAGAGGTTGAGGAAACCCAAAAGCTACTCAGCTGAACTATGCAGTGATTCCTTCCTTGAGAGTGGAGGGTTGAGTATCCAAGAGAAGAACAAGTACTTGCCATAAGTCCCTCCCCTGACTTCTCCAGCACAGGACATGTAAACCAACTGAACTCAAGAAAGACCATAATAACTTTAGTGGAAAAACAAGATGTTCTGACCGTCTTAAGTAAACTTAGGATTCTGACATACAGTAGTGTCAAGCATTGTATAAAGCTATTAGAATGAGTGGATGAGATTGGATGCTGTGTTGGGATAAGTGAGGCAATTATATGGTGTAATTTAGAATAATTCTGTTTCTTCCTTTTGATTTATTTTTTTTTTCTTTCGTGTTCTTTAGGGTTCTATGCAACAAGTTAGCTCTCATTTCTTAGAGCAGACCCTTGACAAGAAGCTCATGTCAGATCTGAGGGTATGTAAGTGTTTGGATTTGGTTTTACTGTGTAATGTGCTAAAATTGGACAACAGGTATGTTAATGTTGAGTTTGCCTCAGGGCTGCTGAGAGTTAATTGATGATGACAGGTTTTCTTTTAGATTAAAGCCAATGAAGCAATAGCTAGTTTTAGATTTCATTAGCTGAGCATGTAATAAACAGCTCTAGGCTATTCAGGTTTCACAGATGAGAGGTGAATGTTTCTGGTATTCTGACAATCTTTTGGCTAAAATCTTTTATATATTGTGTGCAGAAAGATTGTATCCTAGTTTTAGGAGCAAGCTTTTGGAAACCCTGCAAGATCCAACCAGTAGACCTAGACATTTCATGTGACATGAGTAGCCAAAGGCTGGGACTTCTGAGTCCTACAAGTAGAGCTTTTCAGTAAAATTTTTTCTTTAAGCAACTTGCTCGAGGTATTACGTTCAGTTTTTCTCTCTACAAAAGAATGATGAAGCTAGAGCTGCTAGTTTTTGTGGGCTTCTTTGTAAAGGCTGTTAAAGACAGTTTTGCACAATTTGCTTTACAGTGTGGGGGAGGAAAGGAGATGGACTAGCGAGTGTGCTGAATGAATATCGCATTTTACACACTGCTGAACTCTGTATGGTATTGATAGTTAAAGTATTTAATTGCGGTTTAACAAGTTGAATTGCAGATTGATTACATCTGGTTTTGCAGATCAGTTACTGGATGCTTAACTAGATGGGCCTTTGCTCTGACCTTTTTTAGCTGTTCTTACAATGGATGTCTGAGAATGTTAGTTACAATACATGGGTTATTATCCTTTCCCAACATCAAAAGTACAGAGTGACTGGCAATTAGAAATATTCAGAGAAGAGAAGGTACTATTTGCTTTTCTTAGCATTTGCAGGTATCTGTCAATGTCTAAGCCTCTAGCTATACATCTATTTTCAAATCCAGTAAAGCTGTTTATTATTTTGCTTGGTCATCTTTAAAGTTTACCATGATTTGTAACTGAAAAACTTGTTTGGACAGAGGAAGCGCACTGCGCATGAACGAGCCAAAGAACTCTACAGCTCTGGGGAGTTTTCAAGTGGCAGAAAGTGGGGAGATGATGCTCCCAAAGAAGAAATTGATACAGGTGCTGTAAACTTGATTGAATCAGGAGCTTGTGGGGCTTTTGTTCATGGCCTGGAAGATGAGATGTATGGTAAGTGTTAACTTATTATGGAATGACTAAAGGAGGATATGTGTGCCGGCTAGTAAGCATTGGGTTTTTGCTGTTTTTTTCTGGTCAAAATACATCACTTGGCTATTGTGTTTGGGTTTTTTAAGGAATCATGGACTTCAGGGTGGTGGGGTTCTCTTCCACTGTGATCCCTGATATGGTGGTTGTTTCAAAGATGCATCAGCACTGCGCAGATTTTTGAAATTGAGTAGCCAAAACCAAATAGCTTCCTATAAGCAGGAAGTTTAAGTAAAATATCTGTTAAGAAGTGGGCGCTTATGCGGAAACCCACTGGGATTATATTCTTATTGGCTTAAATTTAATAGTTGTGTGTGGCCCTAAATTGGGAATGTTAGTTGGTGTTCTTTGAAATTGGTGTTTTCCCTGCAGGAACAAAACCCATAGACTCATAGAGCCATTTATGTTGGAAAAACCTTTAAGATCATGAAGTTCAACTGTTAACCCAGCACTACCAAGACCACCACTAAACCATGTCCCTAAATGTCACATCTAGACATCTTTTAAATACCTCCAGGGATGGAGACTCCACCACTTCTCTGGGCAGCCTGTTCCAGTGCTGGACAGCCCTTCTAGTGAAGAAATTTTTTGTAATACCCAATGTAAACCTCTGCTAGTGCAACCTGAGGCAGTTTCCTCTTTTCCTATCACTTCTTCCTGGGGAGAAGAGACTGACCCCCGACCCCCCTCCTTGCTACAGGCTCCTTTCAGGCAGTTGTAGGAAGTGATAAGGTCCCCCCTGAGCCCCCTTTTCCCCAGGCTGAGCCCCCCCAGCTCCCCCCGCCCCCCCCAGAGCTGTGCCGCAGCCCCTTCCCCAGCCCCTGCCCGGCTCTGGACACGCTCCAGCCCCTCCGGGTCTGTCTGGGGGTGAGGGGCCCAACGCTGAGCCCAGGGCTCGAGGGGCGGCCGCACCAGGGCCCGGCACAGGGGGACGGGCACTGCCTGGCCCTGCTGGCCACGCTGCTGCTGACACCGGCCAGGGCGCTGCTGGCCGCCGTGGCCACCTGGGCACACTGGGGGCTCATGCCCAGCCGGCTGCCGACCAGCCCCCCCCAGGCCCTTCCCCGCCGGGCAGTTCCCAGCCCCCTGCCCCCAGCCCGCAGCGCTGCGGGGGGCTGGTGTGACCCACGGGCAGGGCCCGGCACTCAGCCCTGTTGGGCCTCATACAACTGGCCTCGGCCCCTTGGCCCGGCCTGCCCAGACCCCCTGCAGAGCCCCCTGCCCCCCAGCAGGTCACACTGCCCCCAGCTCGTGTCCTCTGCAAACCCACTGCGGGTGCCCTCCAGCCCCTCGTCCAGGTCATTTATAAACAGAACTGGCTCCAACACTGAGCTCTATAAATCAAAAGTTACAGAACTTGCTGTTTAAAACTTGGCACTATAAGGAACCTGTGCCCATGGAGTCTGATAACCATTCTTTTTGTATCCATAGCAGCTTCCATCCTAACAATAGTTAGAACTAGTGGAGATAGACCCACATATTTTTCCAAATACTTCAGAATCCAACAGCTGCAACAAACATAAGTTTTCTTTTTCCAATCCAAATTTGTTCATAGCCATTTTTTTCTCATTTGTTGTGAGCCAGTGATAGGTTTCAGGTTAAATAGTTGTTGCTCTTCTCGGGGACTGGCTTCCCTAATGAATTAATAGCCAGCTTTCATTTTGCCAGGGGCTAAACAGGCTAGGCTCCTTTCAGTCGCTGCTGCTTAAAAGCTTTCCTCTTGGCTGGTTAGAATGCATTATTCTTGAAGATTGGTGACTGGATCTGTATGTTTTCAGGTACTTAAATTTCAGATGAGGTCTTGTTTACATGTTTAGCAATCTTATTAATAGTTCTTCTCCTTTAATGGAAATACCTGCATTCTGAGGTCACAGGTACCTGTTCCATAGTGCTGTTGTATTGGTCTCTTGTGGTCTTCTTATGATGGACTTGGACAGTGTAGTCTCTTTCCAACAGATTTTGTCTGATCTGTCCTTTTAAAGAGGATGAATTATGAGTGTCAGTCTGGAACACAGACGTCCTTGAGCTCCTCGGACTGGCTGTAGCACTGACTGTGCTGACAGCCTCAGGAGAGTCTGTGTGCTACCCTTCCCAGCCTGTTTCCCGTGGGTAAAGTGAAGATTTCTGTTTCTTAAGGCTATTGAGAACGGCTGGTATTTGCATAGAACTGTGAAAATGCCGAGCTCTGAATGTTATTCCTGAATTTGCTTTTAATGTTACTGGAAGGACAAGGCTAAACTGGAAAGTAGAAAACCACCATAACAAAAATATTGCTGTGTATGTATTGCGTTGTAGAAGTTGGTTTATTGTTCCGTGACTCCTGCAAATAAAAGCATGTTTTCTTAATAGCTAAACTTTCCCTAAAGCTTGGAAATGCACCTTTTTTTTCATTGCCTGAAAATTTTTAGGTCCATCAACCTGTGAAATGCATTTCTAGTTTCTCATGCCGTAGGTCTTACTGCAGTGTGGTGCTGTGGGGGAATGTCGATAAAATGGACAGATGTGGAATATACACAGATCATTGAATAAAGTAGATCTCTCCCTCCACTGCAACTTTTTTAAATACTGCTGAGCTCTCTTCTTCCTTACCTGCAGCACTGCTTCATTTCTTGAATTCCATGTTGTAACTTAAATCTGAATTAGTGCGTTGGCTTATGAAAGCAATATTGGCAAAATGTGTTTCTTCTCTAATACCTTGGTCTTAACGACCGTGGAGACTCGTAGTTGTGACAAAAGCTTCATTACTGAATAAGCAGGGGTCTTGCTGTGTTTGCAGTTTTCTACTTAATCAGAATCATCAGGAGTTGAGTACGTTCTTTAAGAACAATAGGCCTAAAAGCTACACGAGTTTAAATGTTTTCAAGATGAGCTAATTTGAATGAAAACTAGAAGTATGTTTAAAACAATAAGGTTTGCAAGACACCAGATTAATTCTCGTTTTTATGATGCCAGCACATAAACGTTATGGCAGCTAGCAAGGATGGGTCTAGGGGAGAGAATCTCATCTCCACTTAAGCTTGTTATATCTGGGTATTCTTCAAATTCCTGCAATGTTTTACCATATAAATACACTCTTTTTGATGCTTTTTTGCTTAAGTTCTGAATCATTTTAATAATTAGGTGGCACTTTTTTCCTTTCTTTTGAGGAACCCAAAGCCACGAAGCACAAAAATTTCTTTCTGTTTACTGCCAAAATGCTGAAACTCTAGGGCTTTTCAGCTATTCATAAAGTGCTACATAGCAAGTTAAAAATGCAGTGAATGCTCCAAGCAATTAAAATGTCATGAAGAATAAAACAAGCAGAGTTTAATTATCTAAATTAGTTTGCTTAAGATACTGTGGTTAATGCTACACTTGCAAAATGCACTGAAATACATATTATTTATCGGTGGGTAGGAGATGTGGTTTTTACCTACAAGTCCCTCTTGCAGACGCTTACAACAGCAGCGCTTGCAGTATTAGAGGTGAGGCTTTTGATTTGAAGACTTGCCTGTGAAAAGATCCCCAGTGGTATGGGTCTCTGCTTAGTCTCCATCGTCCTCGGGTTTTACTTAGCATCTCCTGTCCTTAGCCCAGTCTTTGAATGATATAAGACCTGGCCGTTGGGCCATATGTCCTTTTAAACAGCACTTACAATTAATTCCCTCCCTGTCTTTTAACAGAGGTTCGGATTGCTGCGGTTGAAGCCCTCTGTATGTTGGCTCAGTCCTCTCCTTCTTTTGCGGAGAAATGCCTGGATTTTTTGGTTGACATGTTTAATGATGAAATCGAGGAAGTGAGATTGCAGTCAATACACACAATGAGAAAAATTTCCAACAATATCACACTGCGGGAAGACCAGCTGGATACTGTATTAGCTGTCTTGGAGGTAAGAAATTCTTGAGGAGGGAAGAAAATCATGTTCCTGCTTTCTTTGGGGTGCTTAATGATATAATGCCGATCAGACCCTTCCTCTGAGTTGAAACTGCCCACCTTTTTGATGGTTGTTTTTGTCTTCTTTGAACATCCCCAGAGGCTGCTAAGGTCTAGTAGCTCGTAATCTCCAGGACAACAGCATACTTTTGAAATAGATGAATTTCAGATCAAACTCTAGCCTTTGTCACTGTGCCGCTGCCTTATGTGTTCCCTTCTGTCCTGTTTTGTGGTTCAGCACTCTGCACCACTTCATGTCGAATACAGCTTCAGGTTTTTTCTGTTTCCTTTGTTCAGCTGCTTTGGCTACACCCTTGCTCACTGAGCAGAGTCAGGGCGCAGGCCTGAGATCTCTCCTGACTGTTCAGAGAGTTTGTTGGCATGCTCTGCAGTGTAATTTTGGGGTTTCCCAACCAGCATCTTCCCAGTCCGTGCTCAGCCAGGATCCAGGGGACAGCATGAGTCAGCTTCTGTTCCTGATTGATGGAGTTGATCTGGGAAAGGGAAGAGATTTTGGCTGTATGAACAGTGCTGTGCCAAACAGCTTCCCCTCAGACCTGATTTATTTGCTGAGCTATAGCCCCTGAGGCTTGGGGTTTTTTTGACAAATTTCTGGTTCTTTTGGGTAGGCCCCCAGCCTCAGGCAGTGCTGCAATTCTGCTGGTTTTGTCTTTTCACCTGCTGTTTGCTTGATGCAGGGCAACAGGGGCTTCTTTCAGTTGTGCCTCTGGAAGAAGCAAACTAACCAACCTGTTTTATCAGTCTGTAACAAATGCTGTGGAATATGATCTGAGTTTGCATATTCAGCAATGGGTTTTAGGTGCCTCACGTTTTTACGTAGTTGATTTATACTCGTTCAAGCGGGGGGCTTGTGCATCAAAGTGTAAGAATGACCTAGTTAGACTGGGGTTCTGTCTTATGCTTCTGTGTTGGCTTATGTATGATAGATCATACAGGTATTTTGGTTTACATTATCGTAATTATTATCAGGTATTAGGATAGCTAAAGTCTGAGAATTAGTAACTTTTTAATGGGTTTGTCTGATTCTGAAAGGTGCTTGCTTGCTTTCTGTAAAATTCGTTTTCCAGTAACAAAATAAAGGATATGGAAAAATAGCATTAACCTTGGTCCCTAAATTTGTTCCGAGAGTGTAAATATGGAACGGTTGGGTGATGGGGTAGCTTCTGTTTCCACCTTACTGCTTTGACTTTATCTGAGTAACTGTACAGCTACTCCTTGCTTCTCTGACCAGGCTTTGGATTCTGCTTTCCTTGTTGTCCTTGATCTCAGTTTCTGTTGAGTTGGGCTCCTCTCTGTCCCTTTGTAGTCTTCTGCCTTGCTTGTCTCTGCACTGCCCTTCCAGTGGTCTGTGCAACTCACCTGAAGTATTTTATGTCTGTGGTCATTTCATTTCAGTCCTTAGAGTATGTCTTCTCTGTTGGTCGTAGTCTGCCTTCCACCACCAAAATAAGGAACAGCTGAGCAGCCCAGCTGTGCTTTCCTCCTTTGATCATTTGTGTGTTGACCGTCATCTAAAAGCCTTTACAAGAGGACTTTTTCTTTCTTCTTTTGTGTAAGACAGTGATGAATGAGCTGTTGATACTTAGCAAATTATAATAAAATGAAAAAAAAATCCACCACTGAAACACATTCAGTTCTTGTATCCTATCAAATTTTCACATTCTGTCCAACAGTCCCACACAAATGCTGATAGCCAGGAAGTATAATGCATTGATATGGAATGACAAGGTGGTTTTTGGCAGAAGGAATGTAATTAATTAAGCTGGAGTTCAGCCACAGCGCTTCCAAAAATATTGCTTGGAGGTTGCATAAACTCCTCTGTAGAACGTCACCTTGGCCTAAAAAATAAAATGGGTGCAATGTGACTTTAAAAGTGATGCATTAGGAATCCCATACGATCATAAAAAAGTTTGTGACTGAACTTCTGATTCAGTTTTGGCTTTTTTATTGTCCATCTGTAAACTTGTAGTTAGGTCAAGTTCCTTTCTCCTATAGATGATCACTGTTAATCTGGTCCATCCAGCCACTGGCATGTCCTCAATGCTTATGCTAAACCCTCTGGAGGCTGGTGACTGGGTTAAGGGCTTGTGGAATTGAGCTTCATGTGTTGAGTGATAAAAGGCTTCTCCAAAGATGATAAAACAATCTTCGGTGACTGTTTTGCTGAATTACCCAGTGCCTACCTTTTCTGTTACTGCCTGTCCCTAAAGGGGACGACATCACCCAAACCAAACGGTGACTCTTGCTCTGCTTGAGGAGGTCAGCAGTAAAGCAGTTCCCATTCGTTCCAGAAAATGAAGCATATGGGTGGATGAGACCAGCAGGGGACCCTGCAGCAGTTGCCTGGTCTGTCACTTCATCTGTGCTTAGCTGTGGTAACTAGAAACGTGCTGTTTTTCAAATGCCTATGGTACTAATTTAGCCAAGGAGCAGGAACTGCTACCTTTAAAGTAAATGCGTATGCAGGCACATCTTTTCTCTCAGCACTCCAAGGTGTCTGGGTTGGTTTTTTCTTTGGTTTTTCTTTTAGGATTCTTCAAGGGACATTCGGGAAGCACTTCATGAACTGTTGTGTTGCACCAATGTCTCAACTAAGGAAGGCATCCATCTTGCACTGGTGGAGCTGCTGAAAAACCTGACTAAGTATCCCACAGACAGAGAATCCATCTGGAAGTGAGTATGTTCAGTGTCCTTGTGTGTTTACTTATTTTCCTATTTCTGGTAACTGAGGTGTTAGGCAAATACTGAGCTAGCTAAGGAGGTAAGAGGTATTGCAGGTGTACAATCCTGTTACTCTGTAAGTATTTGGAATAGTGGCTGTACTAAGCATTGTACATATTCATGACTGAGGTGGAAACTCTGTGTTGTTCTTGCATGTTGATGCTTGTACTGGGAATCCCAGAACTGGTGACCACTACGGGAAATAGCCTCTATTACAAGCCCTCCAAGCATTCCCAGAAAAGATGAATTCAAACTTCAGTTTAAAACCTCATCTCTTTTATGCAGCTAATGTTTTGTGCTTACTTGACACTGCATTAAATAGTAATATTTACCAGCAGCCGATTATACCGGTTTTGACAAGTGGATTGGCTATGTGGCATTGTGCTGTTGGAGAGACTTTTTCTGTCTGAGCAAAAATAATGAACGTTTGTGTGTGGGTTTTCTGATTGTTTAATGGAAGCAGCAAAGGAAGTGATGCTCCAGCACACCTGGTTTGAGATGGAATTCTTGGGTATCATTGGAAATGTTTTAGTCTGTTTTGTCTTCCAGTGTACTCGTACATAGTTTTGGGGGGTTTTGGGTTTTGTTACATAGGTGGGGGTTTACCTCCTCGCTCCTTTATTTCTGAACTAAAAAATACGCTCACTTGTTAGCATTTAGTATAAAAGCTTTTCTTGGGTTGTGTAGTTCCATGTGTTAAGTGTTTCTTGAACAGTTTAAATAAACAAATTTTTATTTCTGCTTGCTTTTTCAAGCTGTCCTCTCAGTTGTCTTGGATCCTATCAAATGTTAATGCAAATACTCAGCCATGAAGGGTCAGTAGTCTTGGACAGCAGGTTTTTGATGCTGACCAGTCCCTCAAAGTGCTGCTGCAGCATAAAGTGACAATGCTTTAAAATGTTGCGTTTTGCAATATGTGTGTTTACTAAGAAACAAGAAACACTTCAATCTGTGTATTTTCAGGTGCTTGAAGTTCTTGGGAAGCAGGCATCCCACTTTGGTGCTTCCATTAGTCCCAGAGCTGCTGAGCACACATCCCTTCTTTGACACTCCCGAACCAGACATGGATGATCCAGCCTGTATCTTTTTCATGAAGCCAGTTGATTGTTTTGATTTTAATAGATTTTACTCATATTTTCCTGTTGCTTACAGTTTGAAATGGTTTAACAAATGTAGCAGACAATCTTGTAGCTATTTCTGAATCCCTTTGCCACTCTAATTTTATTACTCGGCAAGTGATGGAATACCTGTTATCTGGAACCATCTTCATAAATACCAATGTGGTATAATTGGCCTTTTTTTTAACGCTGTGATGAATAATCTATTTATCAAGCAATTTGTCAGGATTTGGGCTTTGCAGATGAGTCCTTTGATGTGAAAACATTTGTCTAGTTTGCACTAATTTTGAAGATGGTTTAACTTTTAAATAAGAAGAGTGGTTTTCCTTGTCTGTTTTCTTTTTAGGTAAAACTTCTGCTATCCTCACTGTTGTGCAGTGTATAGAACAGTGCCATCTCTTAGTACAGCAGTGGCTGAATCCCCATAATGCTATAAACTTACGATCTTTTCTGAAACAATTCAAAATCAGAAATCCTTTTATTAACGTTAGCTCTTCTAGTGCTTTAGAATACAAACTATTATTGTTACACCATTATTCTTGACAATAGGAGATGCCTTGGAAATGTGAAATACCATTTTTCCATTGTTCATTCTCCTTGCTTCCCTTTTGAGCCATTGCAGAATATAATGCTGCTTCTGATGCATGCTGAGACATGTTAGACTGGAATAACTCTTCCTCTGTCAAGCTACTCCATATTTCTCTCACTAGTCACAGGCCGTGAGATAGAAATTCTATACAGATTAAATAAATACCTTGTGAGAACTGAACAGGACTAGAATCAGGTGGAGAGAAAGGTTAATCCATAATCAGATGGTTGTGTAATTGAGTAAATTTGTCCTATGAGCTGAGAATTGAAGGAACACTGCGGAGGTGAGAAAGCTGTTATTTAGCTCAAGGCACTTTCCTGCCTTGAACCATTCTTGAACCAAAGAATATTATTTTAGAAAATGATCTGGAGGCAACTTGCCACCCAATTTTACAGAGGTGTATTATGTGAAGATACTAAGTTTCTGGGAGCCAGAAACTGCAAAGCAGACCTGAAAGGTATGTTTCCAATGTAAACTGTTAATTGAAAACATCGTTTTGTTTGATTCAGAGCACTTAGGAAATTTGAATCAGGATAGTTGAATAGCTTCAGCTGAAAATTTGGAAAGGGTTTTGGGTAAAGAGGAGAAATTGGTTTGTCAAGAGGAAACCTTTATGCTTGGCAGTTGATGGATGCAAAAGATTTTTCAGAAGGTGAGAAATGTGGGTTCAGTCCCTTCTGTGGCTGAACCTGCTTCATCCCTGTGCAGGCAAGTCCCCAGATGATCATAAGCTTTGCACTGGGATCCTTTCACGCTCTCTTGTTAGAGATCCTGTGCTTGGGGTCAGCCCTGTTGCACGTGAGTGCCCCAGTCTTTGGGCTAACTGCCTTTGGCTGCCCTCTGTATTTCTCTGGCTCTCAGACTGTGAACGTGTTTTTTCTATGCCAGAATCATCTTCCTGTGTTTGATTCTTTGGTTTAAGTCTGTGTTAAGGGGAGGGATGTCTTTCAGGGCATCACAGAAAATGCAGCAATTTTCAAAGACTCAGAGGTAAATGTTTATTTTAGAGGGTGTTTGGGTACCAAACCAGTAAGCACAGTGTAAGCTTCGAGGAAGAGTGAAACTCCACCTAATGAGCATGTTCTGCATTTATGATACCTGGCTCCTATCCTTTGTGTTGCCTCTGAGCCATCCCATGTTGGCAGTAATATCCATCCTCCAATATGGCCCATCTTGAAATGTTTGTGCTTTGTACTTGCTTTTCATCTGCTCAGACAGCCACCTCTTTGGGTTTTGCTTGGCATTCTCCAGCTATAAAGAACTTGCTGGACAGATCTCAAGCGAAGAAAGGGTTGTTGAGTTGTTGTTCTAACTTTCCATCCCCAAGGAGCTCTTCTGCTGTTGCTTATTTTTCTTTAACAATCCATTTCAATAGACATTGCTGTTCTGGTTCTGATTTTTAATGCTGCTAAAAGTTGCCCAACAATGCCTGCCCTGTTCTCTGATCATACGTTCAGACATTACGCCTATCTTCGGGACAGTCTCTCTCATCTGGTCCCTCCGTTAAGAGTAAGTTGAACCGCTTTGGTTGGCACTTCACTACTCTGTTATGAATATTGGTGGTCTCTTTCTATGTCTGTCTGTGTGTAACACTTGCATTCTAAAAGTTTTTTCTTCCAAGCACCACGCAAATGAATATTGAAACGTACGTTAAGTAAGGAGAGCCAGATACTAAATTGTTACCATATGGATTTGGTAATATTTTGGGGTGAGTAATAATGTTATTGCTCTCAAGTGAGACTAGCTGGTTAGGGCAGGATTCCTGGGACCTTTCTGTAGCTCTGACTATGTGGGGAAGGGGAGCTTAGCCTGTGAAGATCTTCCAACATTTGACTTGTGTCCTATCTAAATGGTTTGCTTGCACGTGAGATGTGTTCCCTGCTGCTTTGAAGCATGTTTTTCCTGTGTGGAAGCACAGGCGGGACTGAAGTTGGTTGTACATCTTACTACAGCTCATAAAATGAATTGCAGTTCGTGTGGTCTTGGACTTCACTTGACTTTGCAGTGTCATAGTTAATAGAGGAGGAAGATGTTTCGCTCAAAGGGGTGTTGGAATTTGACCTGAAGATCTGTACCTGCGAGTGGATTACAAACTGGGGAGTATTAACTAACAAAGATGCAGGCTTGAAAGCCTTGATATAAATTTTGAATTTGAGAAATTAATTGGAGCTCTCAGTTGGTAGTTGTTAAATAATGTGGCAGCATTTTGCAGCGTTGTTACTTGTGTTAGACTTTTTTCTCCTTTTTTTTTTCCCTTTTTTTTTTTTGTTTTGTTTGCATGTCTGTCTTCTTGCTTAGTTGCCAGGTAGAAAGCTGGTGTCCTCCCCTGTCTCTCCCAGTATTACACCTCATGAAGATCCTTCCCAGCAGTTCTTGCATCAGAGCCTGGAGAGGGTTTACAGCCTTCAGCACCTCGACCCACAGGGCATACAGGAGCTGCTGGAATTTACCATCCGGTAAGGCTGCAAGCAGACCTCTTCATGGGAAGATCGGTTAGGGTGCCCAATGTCTTTGAAGCGGGTACTTTGCTTCTGAATTTTAGTGTTGTACTTTGCCGTTGAATACTTAGTTTGAGCCACCTTCTAGAAAGCATTGTGATAAACCAACATTGTTTAACATAAAACTGATGGTGTCAGGTCTGGCTGTGCCCCACTAAATAATCAGCGTGCGTTCTGGGGGGCACCCCTTCAGAGCGCAGTAAGGGTCAGGTAAGGGTGCTCTTCCTGGGCTGTTCGCTTATCGTAAATACTCTGTTGTTATGGTTTATTGTTCTTGGTTTGCTGTCCCTGTAGGAGGCCCTCACTTTGATCATATTACTTGTAATACATGTGCACAAGGTTTTTTGGGTATTTTTTTTGGGGGGGAGGCAGAGAGGTTGTCCCCTTTGCTCTTCCGTTTTCCAGGTCCTATGGCCTTTAATTCAACAGGAGAGGACCCCCTTCTGATGCTTTGTTGGGTGTTTATTGCCCGTTTTATTTGGCATTCTTGCATCAGTTTGAAAATCAGATGGATTTTCCTGGAAGAAACAGTATTGTTGAGTGTTGCTGTCTGCTGTTCTGTAGATAAACGTGTATGGGTATGGTTTCTGAATGTGGGTTTTATGTCACCTCTTCCATTTCATCTCTAGGCCGATTTCTACAAACAAAGCTCTTGAAAAGGATCTTTTCAGTGCAATTCCTCTGCTCGGAAAGAGGAAAAGAGCCTTATTTTGAGAGTTAGAATAACAAGCTAAAATGCTTTGTTTGGAATATAGAATTCCAAAAAGCTTTATTCTTTTTCTTCTCCCCAAAATAGCTGCCTTTTCTGTATGTAGCTCTGAATTGCTTTTACACCCGCCTGCAGTGGAGAATAAACAGTGTGCTCCTCACTGCAAACCCAGCTGTGAAAACTATATGGTTTGTCTTCAGCTGTTTTGAAGCTACTACATGCAGTCTAAACCATGGTCTCACAGCATTTAATGCACTAAATGCGTGAAACAGGTAATCTCTTGGCAGAGCATCCAGAATCTTAAAGGTATAATGAAGGTCTGGAAACCTTGCAGGCCGTGAATGTTTTCGATTTGGAGTGCAGGAATAGTGTTGGAGATGGCTGGGTGTGTAACTGATATGCAGTAAAGCACAATAGTGCTTTGGAGTTGGTGGAAATTATTGGCTGGGCTTTTTTCCCGTTGGGATCACCACCCAGGAACCATACTAAAGCAGCTGTTGTTTTCCACCCTTAAGAGAAGGGAGGATTTAATGCAAACCCCAAAGTATTAAAGGTTATTTTGCAGAGGACAAGGGTTTCCTGCGCCAACAATTTGGTTGCTGAGAGGAAAGGGGTAGAAGCAGCTCACTGCAATGGTGTCTGGTGGGACATAACTCCCTCCTCCTTGGTCATTACTGTCATCAGGGGGAGTAACACAGACCTTGTGGAGCTGGTGTCTGCTTGGGGCTTAAATTTCTAACCGTGCTGAAGACTGACGCTCATCCCCCAGGCTCTGTGGTTGAAACTGTAAGACAGGCTTTTTAGCAAATCAGTCTTTGTAGTTTAGTTTCTCCATCTATACAACAGGATTTTTTTTTTTTTCTTTTTTTTGTCTTGCAGGGATGTTGAAATCTGTTTAAGATTTGTAAGGAAATAGAATTAGTGGAATCGGGAACCGTAGAAGACTTGAAAATGGAATATCTGCCTAGCTGTTAGCTGAGAGGTGACATCCTGTTTCCCATTAGCATGTTGTGATGCATTAAGTATGACATGGGAATTGAGCACCCAGGAGTCTTTTCTGCTCTCTGCTCTCTGGGAAAAGATGAAATGGAGTCACTGTGTAAGGCTGGGGCTGGCTCTCCTGTTGTTGCATTGAAGGAAGGCACAGCCCCTCTGCTTAGGAGAGATTTTCTTTGGCTGCAAATTATACAGATACCTCGTGGGTTTTTTTAATGTCTCAGTGCTCAGCAACCTTCTGGTTTTGCAGGGCCAAAGTTTCAGAATTGCATCATAAATACAAAGATAAATGTAAAATAAGCAAAAGGAAAGGGTCATCTGAAGAAAAATAAATGTTCTTTTTAATAATACAGTAGGAAGTATGGAATTAGAGTGACAATTTTAGTACACTTTGGATCAAAGCAAAATGCGGAGAAGAACAGAGACGTGTTGAATCCACATCATCCAATCTGTTTTCAGTTTTATAACAAAAAATGAGGTTTGTTTTCTTAATCCACAGTTTTGATTTTAAAACATGTCTGAGAGTAGAGGACTGAAACCTTTTTGCGTTCCATGAACAGTCGTTTTTTTTGCTATCAACTTAAAAGCTACTTCTATTGCTGTATGATTTACAAGAAATACTTACACCAGACAACACGCAACAGCTAGCTGGGTAAATATCAGTACATCAGATTTCAGCTTAGTTTAAAAAGGCAGCTATATTTCAAATGTGCTTTGTTACATGAGCCTGACGTGTTCCAAACAACCTTTCTTAGCCAACGTGAATAGTTAGGTTTCCCAGCAGTGTAACGCAAATGGGTCGTTAGCTGCTGTAGAAGTCTGGAGTGTTTTAAGTTAAATCTGGAACTGCTACGCTGTATGGTTCCCATAGGGCTGCAGAGTAATGCGGGTTGACAGACTTACTGCTTCCACTGGCTGTGCTTGTGTCAGCCTCCGGGAAGAAAGGACATGCCAAGTCCCAAGGTGCAAACTGTTTTGTAGCGTGTGTTTTGCTACTGTTTCTGGTGCTTATTCTAAGGATAAGAAAAGCAAGATGCGGGAATAACTGGCTTCACTGTTGCTGCATTCTGAGTGCATTTAGGTTAACCTGCTTGCTGTCTCAACATTGTTTTTTCTTTTTTCTTTCTTCTTTTTTTTTCCCTCCCCACATGCTTCAGTGATCTTCAGAGGCTTGGAGAACTGCAGTCAGAACTGGCAGGGATGGCAGATTTCACTGCAACTTACCTTCAGTGTCAGCTGCTCCTCATCAAGGTTTGACTTCATCTGGGGTTTTTGGGCTGTTCTTCAAAAATGCCCCCCGTCTGTTGCAGTGGTGCTGCCCTTTCATGTTGTGATGTTCATGCTGAAAACTGATGTATGATGAAAGTGTAGGTTCCATGGGTTTCTGATAATCCTGCTTCCCTCCTGTGGCCAATAATTTATGCAGTAACTTTGCCAATGAGCACGCCAGTGCAGATCTCTGCTGTTGTACATAAGGCTTCTGTTGATTACCAGTGCAGATTATTTTCTGACAGAAATCACAATGGAGGCAACTGCTCTGTAGCCTTTTATGTTACGAGAGTAACTTTTCTCTGCTAGTGGCCACTGGAATGAGTTTTGCTAAACTGCTGCTGGAAGTGGGGTTTTTATAGATGATGTTTTGTAGATAGCTTTTTTTGGCACCAGCGTCAAAGGAATCCTTTAGACTTGATTGAGCAAAACATCAGTCGTGCTTTCTTTTACAGTGCTATAATGATCTGTCTGTTTGGTATTAGAAGATGAAGTGGTTGCTTTGACACCACGGCAGCAAACCTTTTCAAAGTCAGCTTCTTGCTGTAAACAGGAACTAATTTTTTGCTTCACTTCTGCCTGCGTAGTATTTGTCTCCTGGCATTCTTTAGGTCTTTGAATGTAACTTATACACATGTATAGCAAGAACTAAAGCAAGCAACCAACAGGTTTCCAGAGGGACTCAATAAAAGCTTTGTTATGTAAAACCAGGAAGGAATTTCAGTTTCTTTCCTAAAGGTGTAGCTGCTGGTTGGCATGTCTCATGGCAGCCCTTAACTCCTTGGAACACATTTATCACCCAGAGAAGGTATTTTAGTTGAGCGGTGTTACAGTTCAGTACCATCCTAGCTAAATCCAAACTTTCGCCAAAGTGAAATGTCCTGTCCAGGCTGAGGATCAGCATTTGGAGGTGGCTTTGTTGCCCTTCTCCAGGGTTTGGCTGGTGTGAACCAGATGGTTTATCTGGCAGAGAGGAGCGCTCTGTCTGGATGAAGGACGTAAAAGCTGCATCAGCCGTTCTTGGCTCAAGCTGTAGAATAGTCCATATATCGGTGATGCAGAGGAGTCAGTAATGTGGCTGAAATGAAAAGTAACTTGTAATATCGTACAGTTAGATATTCTGATGTGGTAGAGAGAACCCGAATGTCAGAGCAGCCCTTTTCAGTACATTTTTTTTTTCCAATTGCTTCTTTCCCCACAGAAAGAAGCTGTTGGTGGGGGGATGGGGAGTGTGAAGTATCTTCATTTCCCAGCCTCTTGAGGCTCAAAAGGTTCCAAACTTTTAAAGGATCTACATACCCTGTGCTTTTAGGGGTAGTTAATGGGGATTCTGGGACCAGCTGAAGTGAAGGATATAGTCTGTATGTTCCTGAGCTTTGGCTACAGCCAGCTTTGTGTGTAGCTGTATCTAAGGTCAGGCAGCTTAAAAAAGGAGGCAGTGATATAACTCATCCAGTCAAGCTTTCTTAATTTTTTTACACACAAAGCAAATGGGGTGTGGTTGGGCACTGTGATTTTTGGTTTTTGTGGTTTGTTGTTAACGCAAGTATCAGTAGATGCTTTACACTCGGTATTCATAGCAACTCCGAGATCCTTGGTGGAGTGGAGGCTGTCATCAGCAAAGTTCAGAAATATGATTATGTGGGTGTGTTTCTGGGGACAGTTGTTATTGTTTCTGCTTTTTGCCTGCAATTTGAGATTGCCCTGATCTTGGTCTCAGGGAGGTGATAAAGCAGTGAGTTACTGTTTTTATAAGCGACTGCATTCTGTGTAAAGTTCTCCTTAAAAAGTACAATGTCTTTGGCTCAGCCAGGCTCTAACTCATAGCTTTGTTAATATTATTCTCAACTTCTGATTTATATTTTCTAGTTGTGTAGGTATCTCTGTGGGTTTATAGAACCGTACATGTTTTGGAGGCCTTGGTTCCCCCTGTTGTATTTAAAAGCACAAAAGAAACCTTTGGCCTGCTTTTTCAATCAACCTGTGGGTGTACAGCTGAGAGACGGGACATCTTCCCTGCTCCCAAGCCCATGGAGCGCAGCGTTACAAGGTTTAAACTGAGCTGGGTATTTATCATCATTTCATGGTTTTCTCCTGTAGGCCTTGCAGGAGAAGCTGTGGAACGTGGCAGCTCCTCTGTACCTGAAACAGAACGCGTTAGCGTCTGCTGCGGCAAAACAGGTGAGGTGGAAGCGTCTGGGTCTGCGTGGAGGCAAGTCCTCAGATACGAGCCCTTCCTCGGCCATGCCACAATAATACACTTCTGACCTTCCACTGCCGTACTCTGTCCAAGTAAATCTTAGTCCCCCCAAAGTGGAGTAATTTTTCTTGTCTTCAAAAGATGAGTGGTGAGCAAGAGAGGTTCATAATGACTGTAAAAAGGCAAACATCTTCCGGAGGAGCGAGAAGATCCAGTAAACTGGGCTGCTTGTCCTCACCTCGTTTCTGGGGCAGGTTATGGACCAAATCCTCCTAAAAGCTCTTTCTAAAGCAGTGAAGGTCAACAAGGTGGTTAGGAACAGCCAGAATCCATTTCCCAAGGGTGAATTTATGCCTCACGAGCATCATTGCTCTCCACAATGGGGAGACTGGTGCTACGAACAAGGGGAGGGCAGTGGATGTCACATCTCGTGACTTTAGCAAAGCCTTTGGCACAGTCTCGTGCTGTTTCCTTTTCACCAAACTGGCAGGATTCTGGCTGAAGGAGTTGGCTGATAAGGCTTCTCCAAATCAAGGAGCCAGCTGATGTGCTGGAAGACAATGGCTGCTCTTCAGGGTGGGTTGGCTGGGCTGGGGAGTTGGGATGAAAGCAATCTCACGGTGTTTGGCATGGGGAACCTGGTGGCTTCATGTTCAATGTGTTGTCCGCAAAGACCAGTGGCATCCTGGACTGTCCTAGTAAGAGTGTAGCCATCAGTTCTGGGGAGGTGATCCTTCCCCTTTATTCAGCCCTGAGGAGATACATCTGGAGGGCTGTGTTGTGTTTTGGCCTCCCCAGTAGAAGGATGATGCTGATGATCTGGGGGAAGTTCAGCAGAGGGCCACCGAGGTGGCCAGGGGCTGGAGCACATTCCCTGCAAGGAGAGGCTGAGGTAACTGGGCTTGTCCAGCCTGGAGAAGAGCAGGCTTCAGAGTGGATTTACTGCTGTCTTCCATTGCCTCATCATAGGATACAGATGAGACAGAGCCAGACTGCTCTGGACAAGAGGCAGTGGGCACGGATCAGAATATGAGAAATTGTGGTTAGATATAAAGGGGGAAAATTTACCGTCAGGATGGTTAAATACTGTAACGGGCTGCCCAGAGCGGTGGGGGGAATCTCTCCATCCTTGCAAGTGTTCACAACTTGATGTGGCCCTGAGTAACTGGATCTAATTAGAGCTGCTCTGAGCAGGGGACCAGGCTGGATGACCTCTGGAGGTCGTACCCAACCTGAGTTATTCTGATTCTGTGATGTAAAAATGATTGGAACCTGGAAAAACTGAAGCTAATCCCTAAGAAAAGGTAAAGGAGAAAGCAAGCTATTAAATAATCTGGGAATGAGCCCAAGGTAAAAGCAAGTTCATGGATCTGCTGGGAAACTCTGCTGACATGTTGAGTCTTCAGTTAATTAAGATGTAATAAGAGGCAGGTACTGCTACGCATCAAAACCTTCTATGCTGTTGACAGTTGTCCCCAGGGGTGAGTGGAAACAAAAGCCTATCAGCTTTTTAAATCTTCCCTAATTGAACTGTCTGTCTTGGGTGCCCTTCTCAGTAGCACGTGAACCCCCTGGGAGGTTTTATCTGTTGTGATTGTGAATGTAGATCACTTCCCATCAATGCAAGGTGAGGGAATATTTCCTATTAAATAACTTGCAAGTTCGTGGCTTCTATACAGTCATCCTGAACTAGACTTAGTATTAATTTGAGCACTTCTCTCGTCTACTTAAGCCCATCTATTTGACAGAAAAAGTACCGTGAGCAAACCGTGCAGTGTCATCCTGTCTGTGCTTTTAACCGTCTATCTAAAATAACGCAGAACAATACTTATCATATGATAGTTCCCATCATCAGCTGCGGTACGTGAAGTATTGTTGAATGTAAAGTTGTGTTCAAGAGAACTTGTCAAATCTGGCTCCAAAACTGTAAACCTGAGCGGGACCCCTGAGGCTGCTCTGTTGTGCTGCTCGCCTTTTGTATTCCAGAGCAGAGAGTGGGAGCCAGTGAGCGCTCTGCTCCTGGAAATTCAAAATGCAGTGTCAAAAGATAGACTGCCAGTGGAGGGAGGGCTTGATTTCAGGCCAGGTTTCGTGAATTATTTCTTTAATACAGCCAAGATAACCTTTTGGTATTAAATGTCGCTTTGTGCCATGAAGAATTTCACCAAAAGAACGAGACTTGTGGATTAATGTGTTCCTCAGTGTGAGGAAAAAATCCCGGAATCTTGCGATGGCGCTTGTGGAAGCGTTTTAACGGAGTCTGATGGTTCTTCACCCCTGTGGTCTATCTGACAGATCGTGGAAGAAACTTATAAAATGGAGTTCATGTACAGCGGAGTGGAGAGCAGGCAAGTGGTCATTATTCACCACATGAGGCTGCAGGCGAAGGCGTTACAGCTTATAGTGACTGCGCGCACCACTAGAGGGTAAGGATGACCTGGTGGAGGACCTTCTTAGTCTTACCTATAAGCTTAGTTTTCCTTAAGCTTGGCTTAAATAAACAGCAAGGAGCAATTAGACACACAAAAGATCGCGGCATGCCAGTAACCGTTTGCTAAAGCAGTTCAGAACGCAGAGCTGCCTTTTGCCTTCGGGGTAGCTGTATAGTGCCACAGCACTAAATCTGATGACAGAATTATTGGGAAGATGTGTTTTGGGAGGTGAGTTCTCTCAGCTATAAACGTACAAATAGGTTTAAAATGTTGTAGAGTTGATATTTGGAACCTGTTGAAGTGAGGAACAGTCACGTATCAAAGAGCACGCTAATCATGTTTGCCTTATTAAGTATTAGTTGCTGATTTTTTAGCATCAGAAAAGAGTTGTCTTTTTGATGGATCTGCAACTGACATTTGTGTGACTTCAGACTCAAAACGCTCGTGTGTTTGCCTGGCTTGGGCAATGTGAGAGGCTCTGGGTGGTTTGTTTTGGCTGCTGAGGCCAGTGAAGTTACACACGGGTTTGGATGGCTGTAGAATTAGAACTCCGTTTGGTGGGATTAGAGCAAAGGTTAGTATCCTAACTTGTTTGTTTTTGCTCTGAGTTTGTTGCCATCAATTTACTGTGTTGCCATTAGAGGTCCATGATATGTTTGCCTTTTAACCTCTTGTTTTGTAGGTGGAGAGGTAATGTTTTCAAATAGTGGCTTTGTGAACTTAATTTTATGCCTTATGCAAATGATTTTTTGTGGGAGGGGGATATGAATGTGGGGAGGGAGATGGCAATTAATTTTTTTTTTTCTCTTGCGGGGAACATCTTTATGGCCTCAAAATTGTAAGATCTTGTAGTTTTTAGGAGCTTGAACTGGATTCCAAAACACCTGAATGCTTATAGCCTTACAGACAGTTTTCTTTATTTAAAACTAGAACAAGGAATGTTATCTTCGTTACAGAGCGGAACCCCTTTTTGGGATGTGTGAAAAATTCCTACAAGAAGTGGATTCCTTTCAGAGGTGAGAAATTCCATTGCTTCTTCCCTTTATGTTAGAAGGTCCCCTGACCATTGTCATCGGGGAATATTCCATTTGTTTTTCACCTCTTCACATCTCCCTTCCCCTGTTGCTGTCATACATCGGGGACTGCTACCATGAGATAATGGTAAAGCGAGAAGTAAACTCCTTTCTAACTGTGGGATCAGTGGAAGAGCTTTCCTAGGAATATGACAAAAAAGGGAATTTCCTGTCCCTTTATCCCAAATTTCTAAATTGTAAATGAGTGAGTGAACAGTCTGTATGCTCAGGGTTGGAGTCATCTCACCCAGGTGTTGATACTTGCTTTGTAAGACCACTGCTGCTGAAGCACTCACCCAGCTTTCCTCTCACTGGAGAGGTATTTCTTTCATTTTCTCCTAATCTGGATGTCTAAAATAAGTCAGATGAGGGATGCCCAGGTTTTTTTCCATTGTCTCAGGAGGGAGTTAGATAGCTAGGCCAGAGATACAGGTATCTAGAGATGGCGGAGCAGAATTCCGTCTCTGGTTTTGATTAAATTCCAGTTTCTTCGTGGTCTGTATGCTTGGCATTTGTGGCTGGTTACGTGATGAGAAGAGGGAACCAAATCTACCCATTCCTTAATGTTTAGCTCATTTGCTAGTAGTGAATAAACTGTTCCTTTGCTTTGTGTCTTTTCCTTGCACTGAGTCTCAGGACCAACAAAACTCATCGGTATTTCTCAGCAATTTAACTCCTATACACAGTGATGAATTCTGCAAAAGGGAATCTGGGTGATGGTAGATCTTGTCATTTAGCTGTGATGTCCCCTGTAAATGGTCAGACGTGTAAAATCCCAGTGTCTAAGTTGGGCAGCCTCAGCGTGCCAGATTTTAGCTGCATCCTATGACAGAGCAGTGGAAAGTTGTTGTCTTTGTAGTCTGTGTAGTGGCAGTTATAGGAACATGAGGTTGTGTATCCCTGCATGGCCCTCATAGCCTGTTCAGAGGAGAGTATGGGGTTTTTTTCCACCCTTGCTCAGCTGGTGGAAGAGGTTTCCATTTATTGGTTCTGAGGTCCTGTAGAGCACCACCAGGATCGTGAAAAAAAATCTCACTTCTGGAGGAGCTGAAGCTGCTTTGGGCATGCCTGGTATTCCTGTCTAGGCTTTATAGACTCAGCTGTTGGTGAAGATACAGCGCAACACCGGACTTGAAAAGTGGGGAGGGGAGCCCTTTGTTGGAGAGGTGGTTCCCCTACAGAAATGGTGCTCCCTCCCTCCCCCCCCCCCCTCCTCCCCGGCAAATTGCAGGACTATTTACTAGGCTTACAAAACTGCTAAATACCGCAGGATAACAACACAGTTGCTGATAGTAACAGATAAACCACCAATGACTCAGTCTAACAAAACATCTTCTGCACGCAGGGATGTAGGGTAGTAGCTCAATTTTACTTCTATACAAAGAACAAGAAATACCAAATGGTCTTGTGAGAGCTGTTGTCCCAAGCTATAGAGTGGATTCTATTCTCTGTTCTTGACCTCAAGAACTAGGTAGTTTTGAGTTGTTTGGGTTTTTTTTTTGTCTTACCAATTCTAGTTTACTGTTAAAATTTCACTCCTCAGCTGTAGTAATTAATACTTCATAAATATTGGTAGAAAAAAACCCCCAACCTTCTGGAAACTTTGCTGCAGCAGAAGGTCAGGCAACTCACGTATTGGGCGTGTGGATGTGTTAGATCCTGTCAGCTATTTAGTTCACCAGATGAAAGTGCACTGCATAAAGAATTGGGCATATGCATGTCTTCCCTGAGAAGTACCAGTTTCCAAAGTCTGCAAGGCAGCTGTCGTAGGAATGGCTCTTTCATCCAGCTGGTTCTTTGTGACATCGAGATGAGCGTGGAGTACTGGGATTGCTCGCGGTCTCATTCAGTTAGCGCTCTTCCTATCTGTGTCGCATTACAGCTGCACGTGCGATCTGCGCGGATGAATCCCTACAATATCTGCTTCTCATGAACGTGTTGTTGATGGGCACCTCAACATTTCTACCTCCTTTTTTGTGAATCTAGTTTCCTTTGCCCACTAGGCTTTGTATTGATGAAGGACCTAAAAAGTGAGATCTGCATAGCCCTTGATATTGTCAGTTTGAGCACAAGGTATGGTCCCAACATCACTAGCCAAAATAATCTTTATCTTATGTACGAGACGTGCATCAGAAGAGGAATCTACATATCTAACTCTGTTGTTATAATTAAATACAAAGATTAAGTGGTTTGGCTGAAAATAGCAATGCTGTTGAAAATGTTGAAAAAAGTATATGATTTTTGATTTATTCTTAACACAGATGTTTCATCTCTGAGCTCCCACATATGCAAGGGAGTCTTGTAGATAAATTGCTGGACTTAATGCCCAGACTTGTGACATCCAAGCCTTCGGAAGTGGTCAAGATTCTTCAGACAACTCTGCGACAAAGTACCTTCCTCCACCTTCCTCTTCCAGAGCAGGTCAGCTTAACTCGGAGAACTACAATGCAGTATTCTTGTAGACTGTCTTAGCATCTGACTAGATCCTAATACACCATGAAGCTTTTAGAATTCGGGTTCTTGGTCAGTCACAAGTGTTATTCTTTCAAAGGCTTTCTTCTTACCTAACATCCCCAGGACTACTGCTAAAAATACAGACAACTTAATAATTCCTGGTAGTATTTAAAAGAATCCAAAGTTCATGTACAACTTCTCCATTAAGAACAGAAATGATTGTGTGGTTTTGTTTTTTTTTTTTTTCTTTTCCTCCTCCCCCCACCTCCTTATTTTTGCCAACTACTTTGCCCCTAGTAGCTCCATAGAGCTACTGCGAATATCATTGAGCCTACCGGTGAATCTGATAATCCGCTGAGGTTTACATCGGGGTTGGTAGTGGCACTGGATGTTGATGCAACCCTGGAACATGTGCAGGATCCCCAGGGAACCGTTAAAGTTCAGGTAAGCAGTCACTTGATATTGATGCAAACAAAATTGCATCTTAGGGTTAAGGTTGTGAATACTTCTAAATTGCAAATAATTATACACTCTATTAGTAACAGTGTTGGATTTCTGTCTTTTATGACCAAACATTCGGGAACTGGTTTGTATGTTGTGCGCTGAGTTGACTTGTGTGCAGTTCCTGAGGCTTTGAGTACTGCGGTGCCATTCTGTGCTCCACACGGTGCTTCCACATGCACTCAGCACATTATGGACATGAGCATAAATAAACGCTCGTGAACTTCCAGCTTGAGTAGTGGGAGAAAGAGGAGCAAAAGAAGCTGTTCTGAATGGTACAGAAGTATACAGGCTCTCTGCTCTCTGTAATTACAACTTAAAATTTCTTCCTGCTGCTGAAATACTGGTTTCAAATGCAGCTCCGGAGGTAGGTGGGGTGTGATGCCAAGTAAAATATGCAAATTCACAGCATAACAAAGGAATTAAAATCTCTGTTTACAATGCGGAGAAAGAAGCTGATGTTGGTTTTTTTTTTTTTCCACCTGTGCTGTGGGTCGGATTGGCCAGTGTGTGGCCATTACATCCAGGGCAACCAGACTCCTGGCTTCATGATAAAGCACACCCCCTTGCCTTCCAAACTCAAACAGAAAACACCAAAGTAATGCACACTGTGAAAATCCCCTGTCCAGTTGTCATTCAGTTGTTTTACCTCCTTTTTTTTTTAAAAAAAAAATTATTATTTTTTTTATTTCTCTACCCCCACCCCTCCAGGTATTGTATCCAGATGGACAAGCACAGCTAATCCATCCTAAACCAGCTGACTTTCGAAATCCTGGTCCTGGAAGGCACAGACTGATAACTCAGGTTTACCTCTCGCACACAGCCTGGACAGGTAACATTAATGATACAGATTTACGTGATTGTGTTGCTGCACTTTTCTAAGATAAGAATGTGTCTTCCTTCATCCCAGTCTCCTGCACATGAGAGCTATGTGCCCACCGTCTTGGGGGCTCGGAGGATCCTGGAGTCTACAGCTGTTGATGCTGCCTGCTGTGTTGCTCAGGTTTCTGTTCTTGCAGCCTCTGAGCACGTACATCGCTCCTTGGGTGACAGGGCAGTGCTGCTCCACAGGGCTCTAGGGGGGCTGCTCTCATGGTGCTTGCTGTGTGCTGGGGGCTGCACCTGCAGTCTCCCAGCGCTGGGAGCCTTTGCGCAGGAGCATGCACACAAGGTGAGCTCACCCCTTTCCGTGCAGAGCAGTATCAGTTGTAGGAGTCAGATCTGCATCCTCTTTTAATGGCAAGGAGTCCCGGTAAACTGACTCATTGTAACTCACTGGTTTAGATCTGACAGGTATTTGAGCGTGGCAGAGAACCTTTGGAACTGTGTGTACTCGACAGTACAGTTTCACTGCTGATTAAACTTTCACCTTTTTAACACCCTAAAACCCCACCATTTAGCTCTGATGAAATAGGCAGCTCCACCGTCCCCATTCCGGCTCGGTTGGCTTTCACACTTCCCCATGAAGGCGCTTCAGTAATTGGTTTGCGGGCTTCAAAGAACAAAAGCAGAGAGTATTTGTTCGCAGCTCCCTTTGTCCTGTTTTCTTTTAATCCCTTCATGTTTATTCAAAAGTGTGGGGTTTTTTTCTGAGCAGTTTATTGGTAGGATTTAATGATTTATTTTTTTTAACCAACAGATTTTTGTTTAGCACCATGTTCTTTCACGTATTCCTTTTTATATACCGCTTCCATGGTGTACATGTTCATCCCACTATCTTTGTTTTGTTTTGGAGAAGAAAAAACGGTGTTGTTTCTACACCTGGAAGTGTCTGGATTTAAAGGTTGATCCTGTACCAGAGAGCGCTGAATCAAGTTCTTATTTCTGCTTCCACAGCATTCACTGGGAGGGTGTTTTTAAGCGTGGCCCGTCCTGGTGCCTCCCCTAGCCATTATTTTAGCTATTAACTTTGAAATTAGCACTTAGGCATATAAAACGTGGGGAGAACACTGAGCTGGGAGGGGTTCAGGAAACAGGGTCAGAATTGAAAGTAGAGAAATCGCCTTAATTCAAGACAATGGAACTTACTGAAGACCAGTAACAAGTGTGTGCTTAGGGAGGAGAATGCCCAAACGCAAAGCACGGCTTCACCGAGAGGTGTATGGCACGAGCGATAGGGGTGACTGCAGGCTACAAATAAGAGTTGACAGGATGGCGAGCAGGTGAGTCTCGGGGAGGTGTTAGCTGAGCTGTGGGATGGCTGTGGGAAAAGGTTATTTCTTGTGTTCTGTCTGGTGCTGGTGACATCTCAGCTGGAGAACTGCTGCAGTCCTGGGCGTTGCATCTTAAAATGAGGTGGGTTTCATTTAGGTGTCAGTAATGTGGTTCTGCTGTGGGTTAACCCACGTGTACAGTTAAGCACCTGGTGGCTGCCCCCTGCCCCCAGTGGGATGATGGGGAAGAGAATCAGAAGGGCAAAAGTGAGAAAACTCATGAATACTGCACTGTTCAGCAGTAGCTAGAGAGTTACCAACACCATTTCAGTCACAAATCCAAAACATAGCACCATGTGAGCTACTGGGAAGGAAAATTAACTGTATCCCAGCCAAAACCAGTACAAGTCCATAGGGAAAACCTAAAGGCATTGTGGTGTTTTCAGTCTAGAAAGGAAAATTTTGATGGGGATATAGTCCAGCATGCTGCTCAGAGTCATACTGTATAGACCGAAAGCCCATTTTTGTTATGATCACTGGGAGAAGAACGAAGTGAAATCATCATCGCTGTTCAGCATCTTTGTTGGCAACATGGATGCTGGGATCAAGCGCATCTTCAGTGAGTTTGCTGATAACCCCAAGCTGAGTGGTGCAGCTGACACGCCTGGGACAGGATGCCATCCAGGGGGACCTTGGCAGGCTTCAGGAGTGGGCCAGTATAAACCTCATGAAGTTCAACAAAGCCAAGTGCAAGGTCCTGCACGTGGGTTGGAGTCATGTCCAGTAGCAAACACAGGCTGGGCAGAGAAGGGATTGAGAGCAGCCCTGAGGAGAAGGACTTGGGGGTGCTGGTGGGTGAAAAGCTCAACATGACCCAGCAATGTGCGCTCACACCCAGAAAGCCGCCCGTGCCCTGGCTGCATCCCCAGCAGCGTGGCCGGCAGGGCGGGGGAGGGGGCTCTGCCCCTCTGCTCCCCTCTGCTGAGACCCCCCCCACAGCGCTGCGTCCAGCTCGGGGGTCCTCAGCATCAGAAGGACACGGACCTGTTGGAGCGGGCCCGTCGGAGGCCACGGAGCTGGTCAGAGGGCTGGAGCCCCTCTGCTGTGGGGACAGGCTGGGAGAGCTGGGGCTGTGCAGCCTGGGGAGGAGAAGGCTGCGGGGAGACCTTAGAGCAGCTCCCAGTGCCTGGAGGGGCCGACAGGAAAGCTGGGGAGGGGCTTTGGGCAAGGGCAGGGAGTGGTGGGACAGGGGGGAATGGCTTGAAGCTGAGAGAGGGGAGATTTAGGTTGGACATGAGGAAGAAACCCTTCCCCGTGAGGGCGGCGAGGCGCTGGCCCAGGCTGCCCAGAGCAGCTGTGGGTGCCCCATCCCTGGCAGGGCTCAAGGCCAGGCTGGACGGGGCTGGGAGCAGCCTGGGCTGGGGGGAGGGGGCCCTGCCCCTGGCAGGGCGTGGGACTGGGTGGTCTGTACAGCTCCCTTCCACACAAACCATTCTGTGATCCTATGATCTTACGGACAGTATTGGGATATAGCTGCTGTGGTGGTGAAAGAGGGGACAAGGCTGTCTAGCGGTATAAAATCCTCCAGCAGAAGAGAGTCTTCAAGTAATCTGCTGCGCTGTGAGTCTTGCCAGACGTCATCTGGATCTACATAATTTTGCCATAAATGGAGCAAGGCCTGCTAGTTCTGTGGCGGTTTTATGATTTTATTACTATTTGGTTGCATTTACTTTTAACAGTTATTTTTGAAAGTTGCTATTTCTAAGTTAGTCGTTGAGATTCTCATTTTAAGTGATGACAAGGGCGGGACGGAACCCTAAAACCATATTTAATTCTGCTGTGCTGAATGTAATGAAAAAGTTGAATTTTCAAATACCACGTTGGATTCTGGTTAGCCCAGAGTGGCTCTGTATTTTACCCAGCATATGTGAGAGAAAATTTCATTCAGTATTGGTTGTTCGCTGTGTGATCCCAGTCACATTTGGGTTATTGTTTGGGTTTTTTTCTCTGCAGAGCCATGTCAGATTGAAGTGCGGTTGCTGCTGGCTTACAATTCCAACAGGAGCAAGGCATCTGCTAAAATTCCAAAATCTACCTGGAGCGAGAGCTTGGAGGCTCTCCCACAATCTGAAAACGGCATAGAAGGGACCATACCCCTCAGCAAACCTGTCAAAGTTTATATAATGCCCAAACCTGCCAGACGGTGAAGTCTGTCGCTAAAAGAAATGTATTTATGGGGTCGTTGTGTTATGTGAAAGCGATATGCTGTGTTCCAAGGTAGTGAACCAAACCGAAACACTTTTATACTTGCGTAAAAGAAAGTCAACCGTAGAAATAAAGCTGCTGAAGAACCATTGGTCTGCTGTTAAGAAGCAGAAAGACCAATACAGGAGTTATTCAGCCAACTGAGAGTAGTTTCCAGAAAATGCACGTGATTCTATATTGAATCAACAAGATCAAGACAGTTCTTAGTCAGCATTCTCATAATTTCATTGGGCTGTATCTTCAGTTTTTAATCAAAAGTTTCTTTTCAAGGCCTCTAGGTTTTCTGCTAGGTATTTACTAAGGTATTTACTATGTAAATGCTTAGGCACATAAATCAACATTTTTTTTACAGTACTCTGAAACAATGCTGAGGAGTTCAGGGGTTTTATGGGGGTTTGTTGGGGTGGGTTTGTTGTGGGTTTTGGGGGTTTATTGGTTTTGAATGTTGAAAACTTGCATTTGTGCATTGATACTTAAATTCTTAGTAAAAAAAGAAAATATTCTAAAGTGCTTTTCTTGTGTAGGAACTGCACCTCAAAGTGAAATTGCCAATTGCCATAGGCTAAATCCTGAGCTATTTTATATTTTACATCCTCTACAGCTGTACTGAAGCTAGTAATTCTGGGGAGGGCACAGGTTGTTCGTGTTGCGGTGTGGGGAGAGGAGGAACTGCTGGTGCAAGCAGCAGAACTTCAGTTAGCAGGACAGAGTTTAATTGAGTTACAGCCACAAAACAGTACGTTACTACTTTTGTTTACGTAAAATGGAGTCAAACATTAATTTCTGAATTGTGATCCAACTCTTTGGGTTGCACATTTGTATGTCTTTATGAACAATGCGATTAAATACCAGGGGTTGGAAAATTACTAACTCCATCCCACAGAGTTTTAGGGAATCTGTTTCCGTGTGGGGATCTTGGCCTGAACCAATCTTACTGGGATGAGAAAATCTGTTCAGTGTTCCGGTTCGGCAGCGGTTTTGGCAGTCAGAACTCGTTTCTGATCAGCTGAAGTAGCCAAAGATGCTCTTGATTAAGCAGAAGTCAGGCAGCTTGTCCGTGTTCCCCTAAGGAGGTACGCAGGGAATACGGAGGGACAAGAACTTTCTAAAAACGAGATCCTTCGGCATTCCTGTTGTAAAATGCCTGTGCATCGCTCCTGTATGCAAGGCTTCAGCGGACTGAGGAACTTCCTACAATTTGTGGCAATCCTTTGGTAGGATTTTCTAGGAGCACTTAATGTGAGAAACTTTATAGTGCAGCAGCCAAGCGTTACCTGTGTCCATCAAGCAATTGTTAAAAAAGGTGTATTTTAAGCAAGTAAATGAAGCAGTGAAGAAATATTTTCCAGTTGTACAGAGATCAACGTAAATAATAACCCCTCGTGTGCTTTCCTACAATAAAATTGGAAAACTTGTGCTAATTTTGCTTCCTGTATTTCATGAGGTGAACATGTGTGTCTGTGCAGTCCTAGGCTAAGAAGGGATTACTGCAAGTTTTTTGTGACTTTTAAAATTATTTATATTTTGGGTTTTTTGTGACTATTTTAATTACTTAAAAATATTTTAGCACCGACATGTTGTGGGCCAAAGACTCATAACCATAAAACTATTTAGCTGCTTTAGTTATTCTTGAATTAAATATCCTTTCTTAGTGCAGCTGCTCTTACAAAGGTGTTTTTTTGTATTTCGCCTTTAGGGCACTGCGTTGACAACTTCTTGCACGTGTAACAGCCGAGCTGTTACCATCCGATTCCTCTTTGGCATCCTCGGTGCAGTTCCCAGTGGACAGGGTTGACGGACATCTCTTATTATGAAGCTGTGTCCGGGCAGATAATTGATGAGTTGCGTGAGCTCATTACAGACTCCCCCCCCCGCCCCTTTCAATTTTACATTTCACCCCTATTTCTGCATTTTGTCATCCCGATAAAGACGTTCATGTCCATGGTGTCCCTACGCTCCCGGCCACGACTGCTGCTGTGATAGGCACAGCCCTGCCTGCCGCCCTTTTCGGCGCAGGGGCGGTAGCGACGGGCAGCACAGCCAAGCTTTTGTGCTCCTCCCAGGCCTGCAGATAACCCCCCCGGGGCCTGGCATGAGCCAGCTGTCTGGCATCAGCTCTGCCTTTCCTCAGCGCAGTTGGGCTGCTCTGAGTATTTGAGCATAACTTAGTATTTGAGTTGTGATTTATTGTTTGTTCCCAGGCCACAGATGACCAAACAGCTATTCTGTTCTGGCCATAATTCCCACCCCCACTTTCAGTATCAAAATATTGGCATCTTTCTTTGAGCGCTGCACTGGAACAAATTTATATTATTTTGCTCCCCTTGTGCTATGCTTGAGCTCCTTTATATGACATAGCAGGCAAAGATCACTTGCCACCAAGAATCAGACTTTGAAGGGCTACAGAAAAGTTCTTAATCTGTGATTTCAAGATGTCTAAAACCACTTGTAAATGTAAGACTGCTGTGAATGTTCCCAGTCTCCTAATGGAATTATTCCAATAGTTGGCTTTTCTTGATGTCATCCTGTAGTTTTTCCTCTGATTCCTAGTTTGAAGCAGTCTTGCAAACATAAAATCACAGAACAATGTGAGTTGGAAGGGACCTTCCAGACCACCCAGTCCCACCCCCTGCCCCGGGCAGGGCCCCCTCCCCCCCAGCCCAGGCTGCTCCCAGCCCCGTCCAGCCTGGCCTTGAGCCCTGCCAGGGATGGGGCACCCACAGCTGCTCTGGGCAGCCTGGGCCACTCTCGTGGTAAAGAATTTCTTCCTTAGGTCCAATCTAAACCCACTCTCTTTCCATTCAAAACAGTTGCCCCATGTCCTATCCCTACAGGCCCTAGTAAAACATCCCTTACAAATACGTTGTGTTGTAGCAGGTCTTTCTGTGCAGCACGCTACCACCCTGTTGCTGCTGCCCCTTCCCTTCTTACTCAGTAGGTTTGCTTTTGTTTTGTTATTTTTCGGTTGTGGTTTGTTGTTTTGGTTTTTTTTTTAAAGCTGCTTATGCCTTGATCTCCAGTGTATTTTAGCTTACTTTCTCTTTAAAAGATGCATTTTCACACCATGTTCCAACATATGGGAAATCTGAAAGGAAATTTGTGTAATCTATTTTTTTTCCATTTTTTAAAATCTAGATGTTGACTTTTCCATCCCATCCCCAGGTTTGAGGCATTTAGGCTTTTCTGCTCTCAAAAACACTGGAGTTCGTGCTCTGTGGAGCTCCAGGGCTTCGTGTCATCTCAGAATTGCCTCCACCCGCTCACCCGTTGTCCTTGAATTTTGGAGGATTGTTGGACTTCTGTACTGCAATAGCCTAAAAGATGATTGATCTCAGAATGAAAAGCAAAACAAAGGGCTGCACTCATGCACAAAGATAATTTGCATCTTTTAATTCTGCTGAAGAGGGAACAAGGCACTTCAGGTCACAATCGCCCAAGTATGGGGAGATCCTGTCCTCTCAACATTTCCAAGTGTAGGAACACGGTGCCAGTACAGAGCTGCAGCCACAGGGAGACTGAGTGATCTAGAAGCAAGGGCAAATAATCTCCTCAAAATGAGTAATGATCAAACACCCCTCACCTCTGCGTTTTACCTCCTAATTAGACGTAAGGGGAAGAGGGGCAAGAATCTGGCAGAGAAAAGGCTGAACTCGTGTGAAAGGGGTATAGCTAGTGGTTTGAAATGCGTTGTCCTGTTTACTGTTAATTGCAGATTTAATTACATACAGCATCTGGGGGTGGGGGGGAAGCCTAGCTCTGAATGCTTTTTAATAGGAAATTCATGATCAGATTGCTGAAGTCCATTGAAATTCATTAGGCAAATTCTTAGAACTTTGCAAACAAATAATGCAATTATCAAGTCAGAGAACTCTTAAAACAATGCATAAATGTATTTGGAACAAAGTTGAACCTTATGGGATACTAACTCAAACCCGGTGTGGCTTTCACATATCTTATTTTAAAAAGTATAGCAAAACGAAGCAGGCGGGCACACTCGCTGCAAAAAGTACAAAGTTCTTGGAAAGACGCAAGAATGGGGCACGCACTTAAATCAGGACCATACGCCATCGCCTTGGGTTCCAGCTGACAGAGATGGGTTTCCTCTGGATTCCTGCCTATGCTTGCCTGACTTCTCAAATCTTTTGACCAAGTCAGAGACGCAATCGCTATTTTCATCTTATTTCACTCGTATCTTCCCATTTATTCTTAGTAGCAGGCACCAGGAATGTGGGAGCAGGCTGTTATTTTTATTTTCCAGTTGGCTAAGACAATATTAGCGGGCCTTCAAAATAAAGTCTGAAGGCTGGTACGTGCTACGCTTTGCACAAACGCTGCCTGATGCCCCTTCAAAAATGCGGGTTGTGTTGCGCTCGGTGTGTCTGCGAGCCTTTTTACAGCCGTTTCTCCCGGCTGCCAGCTCGCGCATGCTGCTTCACAAAGATAAGGGCTGGGGACCGTCCCGCTCGGCAGCAGAGCAGCTGGGGTGGGATCTTCCTGGCACCCAGCCCAGCCGCAGCTCTGCTTTAATGAGAATGTCAGGGTGGGAGATCGTTTTCCTGGTGGGAGGCAGAGAAGTGGTATATGTGAGAAATCCTGCCCTGTAAAAGTGTGTTCCCACGATTTGGGCAAGGAGCCCATAATTTTAACGAATTATTTATGGCTCTAGCTGAAAGCGGCGATTTAATAAAGATACTGGTTTTGAGCTCTGGTTGCATTTTTTGATGAATCAGTCCCAGCTGTTTCCACCATGTAGCAAAGCAATTTCAGGCACCAAAGAGGAAATTGGGCTTTCAGGGACTGGAGCAGCCCAAGTAGAGCAGGCGCTTTTGTGGGAACCGACAAAGCTGACTCAGGAAGCTGTGACAAGAGCAGGAATAGAAGATACGGATGGAAAAGACTTGCAGCAGACAATCTCCTTGTCGATACTGAAATTTCACACCGACGGTGATGAAACATAGCAGTTTGCCTTTAAAAAGAGAAATCCGCTTTGCACACTGCAGCTCCCTCTTTTTGGAAGTGGAATCTTCTGCATCCTACCGGTTGCCAAATGAAAGGAACAACAATTAAGAGGCTGCAGCACAAAGCTGGGCAAGGCACACCTCTGAAAGTCACCTGGCAAAGCTACGCGGGCTGCGCTCCTCTCATGCTTTTCGGGAGGACACGCAGCACCAGCTACGTAGCCAGGCATTTTCCTCAAATGCCTGGGCTGAGCAGTTTTGTTGAATGTGGCTTCATCATTAAGGTACCACATTAATATGAAAATATTTTTTTAAAAAAGAAAAAAATGCGAGGTAAAAGATCAGGTGTTTCCTCAACTTCTCCTAACGGTAACGTGCATACTGCAGTGCTTAAAAAAACCTGGAGCTGTCGTCTCAGTAAAAGCCTTACAAAGTCTCTTCCTAAGGCCCCAAAGCTGATGAAATAACGCAAATGTATGACTGCGATCAGGAGAGTCAAACCACTTCCATTATAAGGTAACAACATTTAATGCAAAAAGTCGTCACACTCTGCAGATGAGTAGGAACTGGTTCTGCTGGCATCCCCTTGGGATGACTACAGCCTTCTGGGTCAGCACTTCACCTTCTACTTCACACCATGCAAGTTACTCAGATACATGTCACAGCAGTTGCGAGGCGCGTTACACCAGCTGCTGTGTCACAGAACCAGGGATGCAGCTGGAAAGGCGGTTCTTGCTTGTTTCTGTTGCCTCAAATACAGCCACGCTATTAGAAAATATTGCTGTAATTAGATTCAAGATAAAACTTCCAAGTACTCACTTTCCCTTTGCTTTCACACCACACTGTATTTTATCAGATAGAAAGTTTTAAATGATTCCTAGAGCAAATAAACAGAAATAGTATTTTGTAAAAGGTTATTCTTGGGTCTTGGGAAAATCATTGCATTCTCATACCAATCTAAGCCTCTCTGCTACTACTTGGATAGCTCTGAGTGCCTCAGGGCTTTTACAGCATCATCTTTGTATTTCATTAATACACACAGGCTTAATATGCACAGCTCAAGAATTAGTGAGCCTGGCAGGGGAAAAATAAATACATCTACAGTAGGTAACTTGTAACTGGTAATATTAATAGAAGCCCACAAAGAAGAGTAACTAAGAGATCTTTTAAACTTTCAGTGTAATGATACACTTGTTGGCACAATGTTTAAATCATCGGATAATGACCGGTAAGGATTCTCACATCCATCCCCAGCTTGCTATCAGCACCTTGCTAGCAGCAATTTAGACTGATTTCCTAAAGATCAACAATTTTATGTTGCAAACTCCGGTTTTGTGACAAATCTGATGATTTTCAGCACGTAGAAACTTTTGAATAGATGTGTATTGCACAAGTCGATCGGCATAATTCACAGGAAAGCTCTTTAAGGCCCAGATGTTGGGTTTACTCCCTGTAGGTTTTTTTTTCCTTTTTCCAGGTTCAATGTAAACTTTAAAAGTGCAAAATTACGTGTTCTTGGATTAGTCAATATGCTGACTGAAGCTGCCAGCAGGAGGCAAAGTTGTATGATCTGGGTTTGGCTTTTAATGTATTTTATTTTTAACTTATTTATTTATACAACAATGGTAAAGTGCTTCTTTACCCCCGCTTCGTATCTACCACTTGATTTTACTCATCAGCTACCTTATGGCTCCATTCCAACAGCCAATACTGTAATTTTGGGCCATTTCCTAATAAAGTATTTAAAACCTAGTATCTTAATATAGCCAACAGGTGAAAAGTTAAGTAACCAGAATACGTACAGTCTTCAAAGGAAGATTAAGTCAACCTGAAGAATGTATGGAAATGGTTCTATAATTAATTTCATTAACAGGCCCCTTTTGCGAGGACTCTGTTTGCTTAAACCCTGAACTAATAAACTGTCCTTGCATTTTAGATTGTCAGCGCGCAAATGCCTTGGCACGTAAGTCCCCACGCTGCCGACTGTAATTTGACTCAGTGGGGAGGAGTGTCTGATTTGGCAGCGGTGGAGGCAGGCGGAATGAGCTGTAGGGCTTCAGCAGGTTGAATGGAAGACTCCCCCCACTTTGACACCCTGAGCAGCCAGGGCATTGTACTCTTGCACAGCCTTCTCTGTTTGCAAGACCAACACGTCAATCCCATTTTTCTTCAGATAGTCCACAGTAGATGGTGGAACCTCAGAAGAGAAAAGGAAATGGGAAGAGCAAGTATTAGATTTTTTTCCCCTCACACTGGAAGGCTTGAGGAAAAACAGGTACTGATGCCGTTTGTTAGCAGATGCGCTTCAGTAACTGATAATATGCCCAGATATTTCTAAGATTGATTTAAATTTTTTCTCTTCCACAAAGCTAGTTTTATCTACACGCCTCCTAAATGCAGCCCTTTCTTACACAAATAAATAGAACTGGAGCTAAAGGGAATTAATCTAAGTAAGGTGTTACCTCATCAAAAAGCTAAATAATTGCTTCTCGTGAAGTAAAGCCCAGCGCTTCTGAGCCTTCTGTAGCTAGTTTATCTGCTGAAGTGACACCCTGCCAACATTAGTAACAAAAAAGCCTAATTATCAAAGTCTTTACAGCAGGCTAGAGAGCTAGTTCATAACCAATTCGGGGGGGGGGGGGGGGGGGGGGGGGGGGCGCGGGCAGGGGACTAATGACATTGTCAAAAATGCTCCGTGTTTAAATTGCTCCTGTAGCAGAACACAAACCTGTTTACTGCTTGACATTGACGCTAATACAAAGGGGCTCAAATGATGTTTCTTTCAGGAAGAGAGGGACTCCTGGCAGGAGCTCAGTCATGGTAATTCAGTGTCCTGAATTTTCTCCCTTTTAGTAAAGCATCGTAGATATTTTATTTTTTCTCCCTTAATCAGAGGGAGAGAGAAAACAAACAGCTCTGGTTTATGTTTCACGCAGAACAAAAAACCTACCTGCAAAGCCTCGCTCATGCCACGACCAATCACCACAGTTTTAACACCCTTCTTGACAACTTCTTCAAGGTCAGCTGGCTGCACTCCTGGAGAATGCTGAGTGTCAGGGGAGGAAAATAAAACAGTCTGTGTACTGACAGCATCAACCAGGAAAGCTTCATCTATATGTTCTGAAACTGTCCGCAGAGTAGCAAGGTAAATTAGCAGTACCAAAACATAACACAACCCTCTGTCCTGCACACACAGAGTAGATAACATTGGTAATTAAAACGAGGTATTTTGTATGCAGATGAAGGATGATAATCAATTGCTGGTAATATTATAATTCCTTATTAAACAGTTAAAAATAAAAAAGATGCATTACACATTTCTAAAACATTTATGTCTAACAACCAGCATTTCATAAATATTAGAAGTTAAAGTGAAATCAATAAATTGCAACATGCTGCTCTTCGGTTTCAAATGAACAAATTCTTTCTGTAATAAAGACTGTGGCAAGCCAAAGTTTACTCGCTTTAATTACAAAGAGCTCCTCAAATAATTAAAATGATTAAATTCTTGTTTACTTTGCAGATTTCATTTGCCAAAGAGGACTGAAACTTATCGGTTAGCTTCATTTCAGTTAACAGTTTCAATTTCTGCAGTATTATAAATCTTGAGAAAGAAATACTTGAAACCTAACTCCTCAAAGAAAAAAAAGAGCTTTAACAGCATCCTGATTATGAGTTTTTTAAAGTGCACCCATTTACTACTAATATGCTTTAAACATATGAGTCCATAAATACACCTGTAATGTTAATATGGAACATTATGTAAGACTAATTCTCCTTGTGGATTCAGTTTCTATTTATCTCTGTATAGCCAAGAACAAGGTACTGTACAACCTGTGGTTAGAATTTTGCCCCTCTCTGGTGAGCATTTTTTTTAAACCATAAATATTATCACACACACACACTCCTTTTTTGGTAAGACTCTCAAGTTCTTTTAGAGGACTAAGATGAGTTTCTCACATGAAGTGGGAATTGCCATGGCAGACTTCTGGAGTATGTTATATTTATGGTTTATCCCCTATACTTCCTGAAAATACTACATACTTTCAATGACTTAAGGTCAAAGCACCAGCTTAACAACTGGCTTCTGTTGTTCCATTAGTTAGTCAGCTTTTCTCTTTGATGTCCTTGGGTCCTCTGCTATTCTTTTTCCCCTGCCCAAGTCTTCAGCAGCTGATGCTGCAGCCTCACACATGGCACCAAGAGTTCTCTTCTCAGCCCTCGCCATGTTTCGGCTTGCAGAACAGAAGCAAGGCTTCTCAAGCTGAAACAAACACCTGAGTTCCTGAAGTTGCAGGTGATAAAAACCTTCCACAGCAGAGTGCAGCTTCCAACGACTGGATTAAACTTATTCCCCAAGCAAGGCCTTAGCCTGGCTGGTATCTGGAATTTCAGCAACAGAGACAGTTGACCTTTATGGTTCTCCAAGTTTATAGATCACAGAATCTCTCAAGTTGGAAGGGACCTATAGGGACCATCGAGGCCAACTCCCTGCTCCTCGCAGGACTACCTAAAAACTTAAACATATGACCGAGAGCATCATCGAGACGCTCCTCGAACTCGCACAGGCTTGGTGCTGTGACCACTTCCCTGAGGAGCCTGTTCCTGTGACCTCTCAGTGAAGAACCTTTCCATAATGTCCAGTGTGAACTTCCCCTGACTCAGCTTCACTCCATTGCCTCGCATCTTACTGCTGGTCACCAGAGAGAGATCATCACGTCCCCCTCCACTGCTCCTCTTAAGGTGTAGGCTGTGATGAGGTCCCCGCTCAGCCTTCTCTTCTCCAAGCTGAACAAACCAAGTGACCTCAGCCACTCCTCCTAAGTCTTGCCCTCAAGGCCTTTCACCGTCTTAGCCACCATCCTCTGGACACACTCCCATTATTTGACGTCCTTCTTGTATTGAGGTGCCCAAGACTGCACACAGTACTGGAGGTGGGGCCACACCAGCACTGTGCTGACTGGGACAATCACCTCCCTCCACCTCCACCGGCTGCCTGGGCTTGCTGTGCCCCAAGACACAGTTGCCCCTTTGGGCTGGCAGGGCTAGAAGCTGTGCTCCCCTTTTTCCATTTACACCTGATTCCACACCTAGAATGCAGAGGTCACTTCAATATGCAGACCTTTCTCAGACCAAATGATTGCAGGTACGTGCTTACGACTGAATAAATAATGATCTTCCTTTGAGGTTTTTTGAAGTAGACTCAGACAAAAAGAACAGTTACGTTTTACTGCAATTACAATAATCAGATCGGTGGGGAAGGTTTGCTGTCATGGTAAGACACTGAGACCTTGAAGCCATGGAACACAAGGATTTTCTTTGGTTACACCAAGACACACTGATGCCAGGGCTTCTATATGTTTTGTAGGAAACCAGTGCCATTAAAGGAAACATGTGACGTGACAGAACTGTACCGTTGCTGATTTGACAGCTGGAGGGAAAGAGGAAGGGCAGCAGGACTTCTTGCCTGTTGTGTTCCCTGGCCTTCATTTCAGGACTCCTTTTCTCCCATTAGCAGATGGCACTGAAATGCGGCCAGCCCGGGAGGCTGCCTTTCATCCCCAAGGGTTAAGGTCGTAAGAACTATTAGTGCTTAGTTACAGAACCTTGCAGAGCCAGTTATACAATTTTCCCGATGGAAGAATTACATACTAGACAGCAGTCTGATAGCAGAGAAGGAAAGGAAGCAATTATTTCCAACTGGAGTGTGGGGCACGGCCAGCACGGCTTGTTTCCCAAACTTTGGCTCCACCTATCCCCAGGAAAAACATGCTCAGAGAAAGTAGGCACACTATCTACCGCAAAGAAATGCGCAAAAAATGCACCTGGTGAATCCCACTATTTCCAGTGCTAACCGGATTAACATTTTTGCAGTTCTTCAAAGTTGGAGATGCAGTCTAGAAAAGCTTAGTTCAGTTCTCATATTTGTTGCTTGCTTTTCATTTTTAAACCACCTGACTCCTCATAGCTGCAAGGGTAGAACTGGCCTAAAGACGGAGCTTTAGAAGTGACTTCTATAAGGCAAAATCTAAATAGGCATTTTTTTACTTCCTGATTATATAAAAAGGATGCCAGAAAACCTACCTCTCCAAATAACCCAATTTTTCTGTTTTTTTCTCCTCCAATTTTAATTTAACATAGACTCATTCTTTCTTGTTTCATTCAGAGGACTCCTCTGAAGACTTTTATGGACTTAAAACTTGTGCCTCTCACCTGAAGATATCCCTTGTTATAAACTTTAAAAAGAAAGCGGTCTCTCCTAAGTGTTAGTAGGTTATAATTTGAAACCAAACTTTTCAAGTGGTCGGAATGAGTAACAAAATGTGATTGAGCTGGGAACTAGTTGGGAACTTTTCACCCACCATCTCTGTCCTGCTTCCCAGTCACATGTGCATATAAAACAGGAAAACAAGATTGTCAAACAAACAAAAAGCGACTGTCACCACACATCCCACCCCTCTGAACAGCCAGTGAAAAATGCACTTTTAATAATCAGACCATAAATGAAATATTACAAAGGTTATATGCACAGCTATCGTTCTCTCTGCAAGGTACAGAGATCTTTACCTGAAGGCACTTCCTTTCTCTTGGTGTTGTATACGTTGCATAAACCGAACTCTGAAAGGTTAAAAAAGTTCTGCTCCCCCAAAGGTTACAAATGAAGTTCCAAAACCAAAGGTTCTGCCCTTCAATTGCGTCAAAATTAATTCAACAGAGCTGTACCCTCTGCGTGGATACAGTGCAGGTGGTGCTGTGTCTAAGGCCGGATCAGTACATAGTTGCTTTGTGCTTTTAACTTTTGCTTCGAAAGCATGGAATTTTTTTTCCAGCTATCCTCACGCAAGCCCTAATATGGGGACAATTATCACCACCAAGTTCCTAATGCAACAGACATTGTACTGCTTCTAAATCTGGAATGTCAGTACTGTTCCATGCACATTTATATAATTCTGATAGCATTTACAGATAAAGTTTAGAAATTGTGAGGGCAAGCACTCAGTATATGGCTACCAAAAGAAGACACTGCATGGTTAGCCAGATTGTGAGTTTTTCACCAAAAAACTAGCGCATATGACACTGTATCTGCATATTTTTCCTCTGATATAAGTATAAGAGACCCCAAGGAAAAGGATATAAACTAAACCACATGCTTTGTTGTCTTCCAAACACATAAGGTTAGTCACTGTGGATTTTACTGCCCATAATTTCTTTTCCTATCTCACTCAAGACAACTTTTGTGTACACAACCTAAAAAGAGATTGTTACCAGTATGTTAAGACAATGGCACTCTTAATCAAATGCAGAATGCTGTTTGAGAGCTCCAACTGTGTGTGAGAGAAGTCTGGTCAGGGTATCTGCTGCATGTCTGCAGTCCCCTCTCCGCACACTCGGTACTGAAACATACACCGAATCCTTTCCCGGGAAAAGTAAAACGCCTCGATGAAAGCAAAAGGCAGCTCGCTGAATTTCTGGCTGGAACTTTAACCTGGACCATCCTCAGAGTCCCGTGTAAAATGCAGGATGGATAGTAAAGAGCAAACTTACGTTAGTCCCAGTTTCTCGCCAATCCCAGGTTCGGCTCCCTCCTGGCCATACTTTGCAGTCCTTATATGTTGTAGAGCAGCCTTTCACCTTCATCTGACCCCAAGAAAGGGAAGCAATTTCAGGGGAAGACATCACAAAGTTGAACCAAAGTCTGGAAAAAGGATATTTAATACATAACATCAGGCTAACATATGCAGCACATTAATAAAAACAGAAAATTCCATCCTTGCCCCAAGGAGCTGGGAAGGAAACTCTATTACAGATTTTATCCACGTGATTTTGTGACAACAGAAGTGAACTGAGGATCAGCAGATTTGTTGAATTACCAGTCCTCTTGGGGATCTTGTGCAGGATTTAGGGCAAATCATTTTACATGCTAAATCTAGACTAGTATTGGGTGCACAACTTTTAAAACCATCAACAGGGATCATCAGGTCCCAGAATATCCTCTCACATCTGGGTTTTAATTTTCTCCCCAAAACGTACAATGAAGATGATGATTATTTCCCAAAATGTCGGAGAGAAACATGGTTTCTTTGGCCACTTCATTAACGTGGTAAATGAGGTTAAAAAAAAATCCCAAACAAACCAACCCAGAAGAAAATCCATGAAGAAAACAATGGCAATGCCATTATTGCTATAGCAAACAAGACTTTCAGAGAGCTGAAGGTGTGAAGCCTTCTTTCCCTCATCACTCCTTACAGAGGCCAAGGCTCCCATCATGTCTCAGGACAGTTAAACACCCAAATAGTATCTTTTCTAATGTTTGACCCCAGTGTTCATTGTTTAGAATTAAACTCATTATTTCTAATCCTTTCTGTTGTGGACAAGGACAACAGCTTAATCTTTGCCTTTTCCACCATCTTTTGTTTTCCTGAGGACTTAAGTCCCAATCTTTTTTTCCTTTCTTTTTAGATCAAATATACTTCCCTTCAGTTATGCTTTCTGCATCTCTGCTTTTGTCCTTCCCCGCCCCCCCCCAGCAACCAACAATTAGTACACATCTTTCCTTGATGTCTACTGCCTAGAACTAGACAGAGCGCTCCAGCTGAGGCCTTATCAGCACTTTTTGGTACTAACTGCAGTAATTTTAGATCTGCTATCACAATCACAGCTGGGCATCAGCAGGGCAGGGACACTGCCTCACTACACAGTGAAAGCTTCCACCCTCTTCACAGTCCTCCACGTTACTGCAATCTGATTGCTGGTGTGGTACTGGCAGTAGACGACAAGAGAGCGAGGGGAATCGCAGGGCGATACCCTGGAAATGCATTAGGCTAGCGTGGCAGTCAACTGACACGTCTCAAGGGTAAAGCCACCTTTCTGCCCTTCCAGTTCAGGAGATGGTCTGAAATCTGCATTGCAAAGAAAACTGGTTGTTTCAGCCATAAGAAGAGCTCTGCTCCTGGATGTTCCGCAATACCTGAGTGGCAGATCCTTCCTGATATGTAGTTTCTCATCCTTTACTTTTTAACCATTCAAATTCATTCATTGGGGGGGGGGGGGAAATCAATCAATCATAGGAACCCTGGTGGCACAAATGAAAGAGCCCTCACAAAAGAGAAATCTTTGGACTACCAGGCTTCCAGTCCTGGAAGCCTCTCTCCCTGTCTTGCACGTGCTACAGCAAATCATGGTATGGCCAGACAGGGCATGCTCTCCTCAGATTGCCAGGAGGGGATCTCAGTATCCCGCTCCGAATGTCGCATTAAGTAAAAAGAGCGTTACTTTGGATTCAGCACAGGACTGAGTCTGCCAGGGGTGCTTCTTCCACTGAATAGCAGGGCGATTCTTTTCTTTCTTGTTCCTTTGTGAAGTTAGTGGCACATGTGCCCTGCCAAACAGGAAGCCAGGCAAGCAGCTACGGGGGAGTAAAACTTGCTTGGATTCATGTATTCTAGATTCTCTCATTACACATCTGCACTGCAATGGATTCAAACGAAGGCCTGTTAAGACTATTTTTCCAGAAATCTGCTTGAAGGGAGATTATAGCAGAAGCAATAACCAGCAGTAGTCCCAACAGAAAGAAATCACCCATCAACCAGAGAGTAAAGGCTGAATAAACCACCCAGAACCTGGCTCTGAAGAATGAAAATGATTTTTGCCTGTACTAGTTTTGAGAGTAATTGCAGAATTAGAACTGGAGGTTAGACAGAGGTGAACAAACAATAAAATGATAAGGAATATCAGCTTTCCCAATCAAATAGTATTACAAGGCTGGGACCGTACAATCAAACGGGCACAAACTGGAAATGGGAGAGCAAGTGTTCCATGTGATCTTTTCCAAGCAGCACAAAAATAAGTAAATAGCAGAAATGAAGAAACAAAACTTTAAAGCCATACATAAAAAATTCGTAATCTAAAACTATTACCTGCAATACTGCCAGAGAATATCAGTAAGGTCATTCGAATTAATAAGAGTATCTTATATTGGATTAAGAATGAACTTTTTAACAGGAACTTTGGACGTTCCTGATGCAGGGCATGGTCCGATCACTAATCGGCAAGGAGTAGGAAAGTAGTTTGCCAACAAATGAGTTGTTTAACTATTCACTATGACAGATGTACAGTACCAAAAATAGAGTACTGCTTAAGATCAAGAGACCATGAAATATAAAACTCAGAAGTATAACTGAAAATTTCTGTAAATCGCAGTAGTCCAAACACAAAGAGACGAGGAGGAGAAACGGTTCAAGAATCTATAAGCAGAGTTATGAGAGTTTAAAAATGTAGGAAATAAAGGAAGCAGAAAAGCTTAAAAGGTCGGAAAATACAAGTTTATGCAAGGAGACTATACTGAAAGAAAGAAATGAAGCTGTGGCCAAGGATGGCAGAAGAAAAAAACAGCTGAGAAGGAAACTGAAGATACTTGTGCAGTCAGGCAAGCATGTGGTTTTTAAAGCTGCCAGCACACTTGTCTTCTGTGAAGGTAAACGTTATTTCAGAGTAGCACCCACCAGCAACAGACAGAACAGTGCACCAAAGGGTATTTTATTGAGGGACTGCGAAAGGAAAGAAAGTTTCATAAAATCCAAGGACCAACCTGCGATCAAAGAGGATAAAGGTGAAAGTGTAAACGGGCATACGTCAAGTTGCAGGCAGAACAACTCCTGTAAGGCATCAAAGGATGAGGCTGCCCCCAGCACCACGCGGGAGCGGGGTCAGTGGGCGAAGGTGGGCGAGCTTCAGCAGTGGCACAGCTGCCAGGAGAGCAGGTCCCAGTTAAACCCGGGCAGCGGAAAGGCCAGCAGGAGGGCCTGGGCATGGTTAAACTGGGGGCAGGTGTCAAGCTGAAGTAGGAAAACCTTTTCCGGGCAGTCGGGAAGCTGATTTATTAAATTATTATTTAATAAATAATATCAATTAATTTTAACTAAATAATATTATATCAATTCTAATAATAATTAATAAGCTGATTATTAAATAGGGAGGGGGCAGGTGTCAAGTTGAAGTCGGAAAACCTTTTTCCGGGAAGTCGGGAAGCAGATTTTGCTGGGGAGCCTGCAGGGGAGTTACTGGGGGAGGGATGCCGGTAAAAGGGGGAGAGCAGCCCGTTGAAAACGAGGGGGTGGGGAGGGAGAGAAGCACAGAGACCCGAGACAAGCATGGGGGGACACACACGGCCAGGAGCCTGGGTGCTTGGGGCACAGCCCTTGAACCCCCTCCCCCCCCCGCCGAGGCCAGGCCTTACGTGAGGCGGCCCCACACCTCGCCACTGCCACCAGCCCTCCCCCCCCCCTTCCCGCCCCACCGGGCGGGCAGCGGCCCGTTCTGCGGAGCACCCCTCTGCCCGCAGGGCTCGGGCCAGGGTCCGAGCCGCCCCCCCCCCCCGCTGAGGTGATCCGTTACGGCCCATCCGTTACAGCCGTTACGCGCCCGCACTCACCGCCGAGCGCGCGACCCCTGCCCCGCCGGTCGCAATCTCCCCCAATCCCGCCGAGGGGAGGGGGGTGGAACGTCCCGCTGCCCGCTCATTGGCCAGAGATACCTGTCGGCCCCGCCCCCCGGCCCGTTCCGATTGGCCAGGCCAGCGGCCTGTCCCCGCCTCCACATAGATCGCCCCGCCCAGCCCAACCGCTGCTCCGCCTTGTTTTCATTCCCCTGGCCGCACGAGGCGGAGGGGAGTCGGCCTGCGCCGCTCTAGCTGCCGCCCCCTCCCCTCCTCTCCTCGTCCCGCCGTTGCATTGTGGGATAGTGGCGGCGCGGCTCGGCAGCGCCCCCTCCCTCCCCCCGCCCCCCTCCCCCCCTCCCCAGCTCCTTCTCCATCCTCAGGTCCAAGATGGCGGCGGCGGCGGCTCCTCCGGCTCCATCTCCGCCTCCCCCTCCTCCGGCAGGCCCGTGCTGCCCGGGGTCCTGGCCTAACTTCGCCGTCGTCTGCTCCTTCCTCGAGCGCTACGGGGCCTTGCTGGACCTGCCCGAGCTGCCCTTCCCCGAGCTGGAGCGCGTCCTGCAGCCGCCGCAGGAGCCCGGAGACCAGGGTGAGCGGCCCGGAGACCTCCCCCCACCCCTGCACTCCCCGTACGGCAGGCTGAGGGGGGCCGCGGTGCTGGGGGCGGAGGGGGGGCCGGGGCTATTCCCCCCCCCGCCTCCTCCCGGCCCCGGGGGTGGAGCGCGCTGAGGGAGAGGAGGGGCCTGGGATTCCCGGAGCGGCCCTCCGGGGGGAGGGGAGCCCTCTCCCCCCTCTGCAGGGCCCTTCTGGGGTTTTTTTTTTTTGGGGGGGGGGGGGAGCAGTTGTTTCGGGGTAGGGGGGAGCCGCCTCCCCCAGCGGCGGAGCATGGGGCGGAGGTGGGGGACCTCCTCCCTCCCCCCTCCCTGTGCCGGCTGTGACCCCCCTCCCTCCCCCCCCCCTCTGGTTTCTCTGGGTTTGTCCCCGGGCTCCGTGCGGGCGGGCCTCCCGCGGGAAGCAGGATAAGCTGAAATAACTATTATTGTTCAGCCTGGCGCTGGCAGCGGGTCTCTTTCATCTACTCCCTTCCCCTCGGCTTGGGGGTCGCCTCGCAGCCCTCCTTCCCGCCCCCCCCCCCCCCCCATGTATGTGTCCTTTTTTTATATCTCCCCTGAAACAAGAAGGACACGCACCAACACCCGGAGCAACGTCCTGATCTTCTTTCATACACGCACCCCCCTTTCCTCTCTGTCTGTGTGGGGGTGAGGAATTGGGGCGGGGGGGGGGGCACAGAGAAACCCTGAGCCCTCCCCACGGCTGCTGTTGTAGGCCATCTCCTCCCCCCACACACAGACAGCCATTGTGTGCCATCTCCATCCCTCTCTTCTCCTCCCCCTCGTCCCCTCTTGTAGTTGGGGGGGGGGGGGGGCGGGGGGATAAGCTCAGCTGCTTGAGCCTTCCCCACCGCCACCTGAGCTGTGCGAGGTGGAGGGATGGGTTATGCACTCCAGTTTGCTTTCAGGCTGCTCCTCCTCTCCTCCCCTCTCCTCTCTCCAGCAGCAGATTTGGTTGTCAGACTCTCTTAATTCCTGCTCCGCACAATGGATGCAGGAGGGCCCCGACCAGGAGAGCAGCCTGGGGAGGGCTGTGTGGAGGCGGCGGTAGGAATATAGAGAAGAAGGTGCTTGTTGCTCTTGGTCTCTTGTCTCTGTTACTGGTTTAGTTGTTGCCTCTGCACTCTTGCCACATAGGGAGACCGAGGAGCTCACGGCGCATGCTCGGCAAGGCCCCATAGAAACTTCCTGCTGCTGGAGAAGCCCAGCTCAGGGCTGCTTTTGGTCCAACAGCCCCTGCTTTTCCCCCAAAAGACACTCGCTCTCACCTCCTTCCCCACCAACCCCACCTTGTCTGTGCGGGCTGGTTTGATTAAATCGGCACTAGGTACTTTCTCATATAAAGGAAGTTGCTTTTTGCAAAGTGCAGGCGTCCTGTCTTGGCAGTTCGCAGCAGCCGCTGCTGAAATGAATAATGACATATGATGAATGTGTTGTGTCCTCATGTTGTCCGGTGCCTAATCAATGTGAAAAAGACAGGTGTGATCTGCTAACTTCTCAAAACAGGGTTACATTTCTGGAAAATAGGTCTTTATATCGAAATTCCCCAGCACTCCGGTACCTCTTACGTTATATAAAGGGCTCTGTAGAAGAAGCATTGTTTTTGTTAAACTGTTGCAAAACTTATTCATAAAAACCTCCAACACACTTAAAAGTGTGAATTTTTAATGAAAATACTCCTTTAAAAGTGGTGACTGTAAAGAAAACTAGTGCTTTTACAGTGTGACAGAACGTAAGTGGGTGTGTAAGAGTAATTTTCTTGTGTGAACTGCAGAATAAATTAAAAGGAAAGGAGGAGATAGCGACCTGTGTTTTAAGTATATGCATTTGATTAAAAAAAAAATAAATTCCTGATGGCTTATTTGCATGACCTAGTGGGGCAGGGGGTTGTTCAGTAGGACAATGATTAGTGTATAACCCTTTTCTAAAAAGCTTTCAAATTACTTGCATTGTGGAGTTTGTGGTGTTGGTTGATTTGATACTTGCCAAATTTTTAAACTTTTCTCTGTATTGGCCTTTCTGTTTGGCAGGGGACAGGTTATTCTCACTGTTTTAGAACAGTCCCCCCCAGATGGCAGTAGTTTTAGCTTCTGAAAATGTAATCTCTAAACTACTTGGGTTTTTTTGCTTGTGTCTGGTGTAGGTGATGTATTTGCTTGCATTTTCTAATCTGTAAGAAAAATGTGGAGGTGTGAAAAACACAAAGTTGGGTGATTCTTGATAATTTGTGTGACAGGGGTTTTCTTTTTCCTTTGATAAAACCTACTTGATAGGCTTGGTTTGTGGTGCCAGTAGCTGTTAGCTGGTATATTTTATGCTTTTGGAAAAAGGGTTGCAGTGACTAGATTTCTCTACATTATTTTTATTTCCATTAGTTCCCCAAAGTGGTGTTTTTAAGGGTACAAGTCATAAAGTTGGTAGACGTTGATTAAAAATGGAAGTGGGCTTTTTTTTTTCCTGAACATTTGTTATTTACCAACTGTAGGTAGTTTTCCTTGGACAGCAAAAGGGATTTTGATTTCAGTTATATGTGGTTAGTTTCACTTTTGATACCAGCCTTGCATGACAGTGGATTTGCATTGACAGTGATACATAACAAAATCTAAGCAAATAGCTACAAAACCTTGAAGTGTGTTTTTCTGAACTTCTTAGAATCTGGACCAACTTTCAAATGTCAACTGCCAAGTAACGGCTACTTGGAACTCTTCTCCATATTCGTTTTGCGGTCAAGGAAGGGAATCGGTAGTTTGGGGGTTTTGTTGATTACTTCTAACACTGTTTTGATGCTCAGCAGTTTCAAATGGTTTTGATTATTATTTTTTTTAAACATGGCCTATATTGTCTTGTCTGAAAGGTTAATCTAGGAAGATGCCAGTAGAAGTTATTTTCTTTATACGAGGAGCCTCAAGGAGAACTAGAAGCTCAAGTTTGAATGTTGTTCAGTAGTTGTATAACAGCCATATTTTCTTTCCTGTTAATAATTAGAACAAAGAGCTTGTTCATTATTAAGGAAACAAAGTATAACCTTCCCTTACAGGAAAGGATGCTGAGCAGATGTTGACAGCTAGGAAGCTATCAAATATTTCTTAGAGGGATTTTAGATTTTTGTTAAGGCTCAGACAACACTTGAACTTTGCCCTGTCACCTCTCTTACTTGAGAACTTCAAGAGAAATAGTAATGACAGCAGTAGTCACTAGTTTTCCATAGTAGTCTTGACTAGTTTAGATGTCAAGTTAACCTGTATTAGTAGTGGGTTAGATGTTTTAACTGTCTGTACACGGGTATGGTCTTGTCTTAAAGTGTGCAAACCAATTTAAATATGTTCTTTGGGATTTAGTGGGTAATGTAAATCATGCTTGAATAGGAAAATAAGAGTGTCTGCTGTTGATTTCACCTGTCACTATTGAGTGGTGGGATAAACAGGTAGCTGTGGAAATAATCACCTTCTTATGAAGGCTTTATAATAAAATAGCTTAACTTTTCTGGCCGGTGGCTCTTTTGAAAGTTGCAGCTATTCAAATAAAGTAATGAGATCTATAGTTATGTAGTGAAGATTTTATTTTATGAAGAATAATTATCTTTAAGAATGCTTATTTTTGTTTTACATACAATGTTGTGACTTGAGTTGCAATTATGACAATCTTGAACTTCTTTGAAAAGAATGAAGTCAAGTGTCTAATCAAGATGGTGACAGTGTTAACTCACAAAATTTGCTAGTTGATATGTCTCAAAAAGTAAATTGTTTCTTGTAGGATTTATTAAAAAACAAATGTGGTGTTTTAACCCCAGCTGGCAGCTAAACCCCACACAGCTGCTCGCTCGCCCCCCTCACAGCGGGATGGGGGAGGGAATCAACCCACAGGTTTTCTCACTTTTACTTTTTTGAGATAAAGACAGTTTAATAAGTGAAGCAAAAGCCATGTGCGCAAGCAAAGCAAACCAAAGGACTCATTCACTGCTTCCCATGGGCAGGCAGGTGCTCAGCCATCCCCAGGGCAGCCAGGCTCCATCATGCATAATAGTTACTTGGGAAGACAAATGTCATCACCCCAAACATCCCCCCTCCTTTCCTTTTTCCCCCACCTTCGTATGCTGAGCATGAAGCCCTATGGTATGGAACATCTGGTCAGTGGGGGTCAGCTGTGCCAGCTGTGTCCTGCATGCCCTCCCAAGTTCTTATGCCCCCCAGCCTACTCACTGGCAGGGTCGGGTGAGGAGCAGCAAAGGCTTTGGTTCTGTGTGAGCACTGCTCAGCAATAACTAAAATATCCCTGAATTACCAACGCTGTTTTCAGCACAAATCCAAACGGAGCCCCATACCAGCTATTGTGAAGAAAATTTACTCCACCCCAGTCAAAACTAGCACAGCAACCCAATATATGATTTAACTGGAACTTTTGAGGGCTGGGAGATGTCAGTACCCCGGTATTACTGTACTTTGAGATGCATAACTAAGTTAACAATACAGATCATACTACAGTGTGCTGCACTATAGTATCTCTTTTGCCTCTGCTTGCTTCTGAAGGCAAAACTGCAAACTGAAACAAATCATCACAGGAAGCCAGTACTTGTTCTCCTTGTTCTAACAAACATATGCTGTCTTTATTATTTTTTTTTACTAAGTTTTTACTTGCAACAGAGGAGCAGTTGCAAATTTAAATACTAAATATATGTGATAGAGGAGAGCAAGAACTATATCTGTATTTAGGGCTGTTTTTAAGGAACCATGGTATCAAATCACCACCTCCTTTGTAGCTTGAGAATTGGTATAAATGTTAATTAAGCACTTGGTCTCTTGTGAATGAAAATATTAGTAGAATGTTAGCTTGCACAACAGAGATCTAATTTTACACATGACTACGCAAAACACTCACTGGTTTGCCAGGTTCCCTAGTCTGTGAATGGGGGAACCTCTCCCGGGGGTGAATGGCATCTTCCAAAGTGTGTGTGGCTGTGTTAGCTCATGAATTTTTGCAGTTTTTTTCATAGCAGTATGGGGTTTGATTTATCCTTGATTGAAATGGTAACAAATATGCATGCTTTGAATATTCTTTCAGTAAAATAGCAAACTTATATGAAAATCTTGCCAGTAATGATCGTGCTGAAGGTGTTCTTGAAAACAGCAAGTGTGTTTTGGTGTGTGGATTTCCAGTCCGAGGCAATCCTGTATTCTCACTGGAGCTCAGACTTCTTCATCTCCTTCGACTCTTGACAATTACCCTGACAGATTGACCCAGCCTAGAAGTTTGTTGCTTAATTATGGCATCAATGTCTTGTGTTTGGTTGGAGCTTGATAATAAAAACACTCTTCACGTGTTGGCTCGGGTTTAAGTGGTGTAAGAAAAGACATGATGAGATGCAGATGCCTGGTAGCAGGTCCATTTTTTTAAATCTTTTCTCCCCTTCCCCTTTTCTGTCTTTATAATGAGAACTGAGGTTTAACGGCAGGTGCTTGTGGAAAATCTGTGCAAGCCATTTATGGTTTCTTTAATGTTTTTCAATAGGGAATACCCGATACTACGTTGTAGAACTGAAATATATATATACATATATATATATCTCTATATCTCTATCTATATATATATAGTCTTTGGAGCTACCATGCTTCAAAGCAGTAATTTATGTTTTACAAGCTGCTGTAATTTTTCTAAAGCTTCTAGACACCTAACGTCTTTTCTCTTTTCAAATTAATTTGGATGCTGAAGTAATTTGTTTCGGTGGGTTATGTCAGGCATTTTATTGTCATTCCAATACTTCTAGAAAGCTTTACAGTGGTAAGCTTAAGGATCCTTGCCATTTTCTGAAGAAGTGAACAATTAATATTGACTTAAACTGCTGTTGAATATGGGAGAAACTTACCTGAAGCTTTGTAGCTGTTTCATATAGGAAGCCAAAGCCAACCCTATCTAATGACAAGGAGTTTGACAGACTTTCAAGCTCAAGATTAGGTATGATCCTAATGAAAAGGCAGTGAAGCAGAGTGTTCTGGTAATGTCATTGATTTTTCTTGTATTTGATGTTTGATATCAAGCATGTTTGTGTACTATTGATCAGAAGTTATGGGGTTTGATGTGACTCTTAAGTCATGATACATTGCAGAAATATGTAATATCTGCAGTAGATTGGTTAGTATTAAAAGTAGGCAATAAGTGTGTTATGGAAGTACTGACTGTCATGCTATTTTGCTTAAATTTTAATCATTGATACTGTACTTGAGATTTATTAACTAGTTCAGTGCAGAAAGATTAATTCATGTGGTGTCCTCTTACGTAAATGAGCAAGTTCTGACATCTAACGTTGGTAGCACCTGTAATGCTGGGTGGTTGAGTTTATTCGCACACTACGTATTGCTGAATCTTCATTAAACATATTGTGTGGCTCTATCACTATTACAAGCTTGCTTCTGCCATAAAGCTGTATCAGCTAGTCAGAGGTAACGCTTTTCATCTGCGCTGCAGGTCTGAGTGTTCTTATCTTTTCACACTTTTTCCTTTATGAGTAAGAAATTTAACTGCTGTTCTGAATCAGTCAAGTAGTTATCATGTGAATGCAGGCTGAACTTAGTGTGTATACGTGGAATATAAGTAATCGTCGCGTTCCTGCTGCACTCGAGGACTGAACCAAAACATTTATGTCAAAGCCATTAATCTACCACCTGTTAGTAAAATGCAGTATTCTTAACTTAGCAACAAACTATTGGAAAATAAAAGCATGTCTAGTAAACTGTAGAACATAGTGTATTACTTCTGTGCTTGTTTCAGTTTTGAGCATGATGGAAGTGCTACAGCTCTAAGGTTTCTAGCCATCAAATGTAACTAATTTGTTGAAAGTAGCCTCCAGTGGCTGGGAGGTGAAATTCTCAAACAGCTTAAGAGGGTTAAATTCTGAGAAAGTAAGTAGCTGGGGTAGGCATTCTTTTACTGACTTCATGGCAAATAAGTGTCTAATGCAGAATAAACTCTTCTTGCCTACACTTCAGATTAATACGACTTTAAGGTCAGCACGCCTTACCCACATGTACTTTTCAGTTACTTGTTTTAAGTGAATTAAGTTTACCTTGGAATTAGTTAGCTTGTAATAGAGCATGGATGCATATCTTCTTTAACTGTTCCTATTTTCTTAGTTCTTCTGTGGCCAGACTTCATATCTTTATGCACATTGAGCTGGCATGTCAGCTCACCTGAGTGTGCTCTTGTGTTTCGGTCGGCAATTCTGGTTTGAGCTAGACTCCACATCATCTTACAATCCTATATAGAAGACAGGAAAACACTGTACTTCTGGGGAGACAAGCAGTTCGTTCTCTTTCCAGCAGCACTGCCTGTCTGAAAGAGATGACAGAATGCCGTGTGGAATAGAAAAAAGGAACTCGGGATGCTGCTCTCCAGGCACAGATGAGCCGTGGCAGGACATCGGAAGACCCCAGCCAAAGCTCAGCCCTCCCAAGGATTATGCAGGTTCTGTGGGACCACGTGCCTCCATTGAGGAAGGCTGTATGCTTTTGGTAGGCAGCTTTGTTGAATTCCAGCCCGATTTGGATGGTACAGAACTGGAGGGAAAAATTTTGATATTACTCCCAAGTCACAGTCCTAAGGCTTATTTCAGGACAAGTGTATAAGGAGTGGGAATGCTGATGGAAATTATTCTGGCCAGCACGAGATGACATTTACTGAAAGCAGCTCCATGGGCTGTATTGTGGTACATTTGTGTTGGAGAACATTATAAATATCAAATTGAGTTCTGTGTGACGCTATCATGGCATGTAAGCTGGTAGTTATTTTTTGTCAGTGCTGTGCCTTGTCTTTGGCCAACTTGAGAGGTCTGCAGAAGCTGTAAGAGCTTCTCAGAGTACTCTCCCTGCATCCATGTTTGTAGCTCAGGGGCTTCCTGAGTTTTCTACACCTACGATGAAAGCAGTTTTTTTTTTTCTCTTGCTTGTGATTACTTCAAGCTAGTCTGAGAGCAGGTAGCAGCTATGTGTTTGCAATTATTAGTGCCCATTGCCTGGCACACACATGTTCGAGTCCATGCCAAAGCTGACATTTAGATTAGCTTGTTTATGACCTGTACTAAACTGGGAAGGTCACGAGAACTTAGGGAAAACTCATAGTATAGAAACAGAATAACTGTTTGTGATGTTTTCTGTGCTCTTTAGTATCTGATAAACTGCATGCTTCAGGCAGAAACCTGATAGATTTGGGAGGAGGGAAGAGAATCTACTTAGTGACTTGGTAATATTATCCTACTGGAGGCAGAAGACAATGACAGAAAGACTTTGTGTGGGGTGAGGAAGAGGGCAGGAGCTGCTTACTGATGGACTGAACTGGCAAGAAGGGGCAGGTGATGGGAAGATGATGAATAAATATCCTGCTGAAGAACATTGTGGGTATGTGCTCACTGCTGCCTCAAAGGCAGCTGTCTTGCAGTTCTTTGAAAGTATCCATTTTAACATCAAGATCTATCTGGGCCGTACAGCACTTCTTAGTGGTACAGCTGCGCTCCTCCAGGTTTATGGCAGCTGGAGTTCATTGAGGTATCCAGAATTTCATGTGTATCTGCCATAGTTGGGACAAATGTCTTCTGATTCTCACAAGACAATCTCTGTTGTGCTCCTCTGGGAGGAAATGCAGGTGTATGACTGGCGAGAGAGTTGAATTTGCCTTCCAAGAGTATCTTCTGATGCAGACAGACTGGTCTGTGTGCTGCAGAGATCACCCCTCCTGCGGTGCAGAGGCAGCTAGGCTGCCTGCCCGGGCTGCAGCGGTGTGGAGCACCCTCCCCTTGCACTGCAGGCTCTCTTCATCACTCCCTACTTGGACACTAGTGCAGGGGCAGAATAATGCGTTGGTGGCTTTGGCTGTGGAGTTCAATAAAGTCATCTGGTTAGTTCCAAATGTTAAAACCATAGAGAAATAATAAAACTCATATGAAGGTGTGTTAGTTGGGGTTTTGTTTGGGTTTTTTTCCTCCAACCTTGCAGCCAGAGAGAGCATGGGTTATGCCAGTTGTGGAATAGCAAGGTCCTGTGGCTGTTTGTAACACTAAGATGATCTTTCCACCCTATTTCATTACCCTTTCTCCTCTCCCCACTTCTCCCCAAATGAATGAACCCTCCTGTGCTTCAGTTGTTCTACAAACCTCAACAAACCATTTTAACATTAACAAGTATTTCTTAATGGCTTTAGCATTTGTCAGTCTCTCATATATGCAGTTTGCTATCGGCCTGATCCAGTTATTTCTCTTCCCCAAGAGCAAAACAAAGCTCTTAAAGCTTGAGCAGCAGAGAATTTCTCAGAACTACAGCAGAAATTGTGACCTTGTTGATGTCTGTAATGGTCTGGGGAAAACAAACAATTTCTCAAAGTGAGGGAGGGCCTATTTCTAAAGACTTCTGTGTTTCTGCAGCTGTGCTTTAGTATTTGGTTTCTTTCCATTATGATCGTTTAGATATTGTAGTACCTTGGAGAAAAGCTCTGCTTACCCTTGAACTTGCAGGCTTGATTGATACTTGACGAATGGATAGCAAGCAAGTTATACCTCGCCAGTTCCAGCCTTGAAAATCTTTTTCAAGAAAACTGTGGTTCTCAGCATAGAGCTCTGACTTTTTCGGTTGCCTTAGGCTATACCATTTTTCTATTCTATTCTATCAGTTCTGGTTGCCAAAGTCCTGAACCGGTAGCATGCTGAATGAAGTTGGTTGTTTAAGTTTGTGTGAAGTAATCACTTGATTTCCTACTCCACTGAGTGTCCCCCTGGTCCTGCCCTGGCTATTTTCCAGCTCATCTACAGCTATCTAGTAGCACAAGTGCCAGGGCGTGTTCATTGTCTTTTAGTATTAATGACTATCAGGATTATAGTAGTTTCCTCCTGAGAGCAAAATACAGTGGTTCACAGAAGCTGTATTAATTAGTGGGTGATAGAAGTGTGGAAATTTTAGTCTGATCACAGAGCCTGTAGTGTGGCGTTCTTGTAGTTACCAACAATACATTGCAAGAAAGCATCCAAGGTGGAGAGCTTCTATTAAGTGGGAAAACAATCCTTTGAAATGTATGTTTAAGCTTAGACAAATTCTGTAGCCAGACAGTATTAGCTGACTTCCTAAATAACACGTTAGCTATCTGTATGAAGGTTAAGAAAGGTTAGCAGCAGGTAAGAAAACCTGATACAGTAACAGAGGAGCTTTTGGAAGACCTCATCTTTATAAGAAGGGAGACCAGAAGGACTAGTCGTAAGTCAAGGAATAAAACCGCTACATCCTAGATGGAGCATGCTTGCAAAGCTCATGAAGGTATCTGAATGCACGTTTGTCTGACAGACGGGAGTGGGATGGTAAAGATAAGTGTAAGGGCTAAATGTCCCAAGTTTTTCTGCAAAGTAGAAATTGTTTGAAAGGTGGAAATCTAACCCTGATGAAGTCAAGGAGGAGAACGTACTCATAGCTTGCAGTAGAAAGAAGAAAGCTAAAAAGTTCAGGGTGGATTTGGAGAGCATGTGGATGGAGAAGAGGTTTACATAAAACGTAGGTGTCTAAAATCATCAGCTACAATGCGATGATTAAAATAAGTACATTGCTGAGAACTTCTTTGTGTAAGGTGTCATTATTAGGCTAATTCATGCTATCTTTATTGTAGTTACGCTGCCTTTCTGGCGATAAAGATGAAAGATGATAAAACTGATGTGTTAGGAAATGATGTACTGGAACAGGCTGATAATGTGAAAGCATGCTGAGTTGCCAGGATTATATACTTATTTGGCTTTCTGTAAAAGCTTAGAAATACAGCTGGTAAAAATATAGAAACTCAGAGTACAAAGTGGAAAACAGTGCATTTTAAAGAGTCCAACAAAGATTTAGGGAATCAAAAGCAAGGAGCTTTTACATCTGGTTTTGATAAACTTTATGAAATTGTAATTTCATAGTTCTAACATTTGTATTAGTTATTCTCCAAAGAAAAGTATTCTGCTGTTTTCTTTTTGAAAGCATGGGTAGATTTTTTTGAAACATTGATAGATAGATCATGCTTGACAGATACGTATGTATAGATAACAAAGTCGTTCAAGGAGGTCACTGATTAAAGTGGTTGCCTTGTGTTCCACAGAAACCTTACCTGATATGATCAAAATAGTAACTCTCATGCCCAGCCCTTTCTTTGACATTATTCTTTGTGGCAGGAGGAATCAGGTGAGCCATGGACTATGTTTTTAACCATTGCAGTCTACAGCCCAATATGTTAATGCAAGCTGATGTTGCCAGTGGTCTGTGTTCGTGCTGTCCATTTTAAGTTAGGACTAGCGGAGGAGTGGATTTGCTTTCTGTTCATCCCTATATAACCTTCCCTGGCAGAGGGTTAGAAGAACATCAAGGAATGCATCGTACAACCATTCCAGCTAGGTCAACCACTAAACGTGAGTCAGCATCCAAAGTGATCATTGTTCGAGAGGGAAAGCATCATCATAAACCTTAAATTAATTAACCAACAGGAAGCTGGTTGGAAAAAGATGGTTTGGTTTGGGTTTTTTTGTCACTGTGGTATAAATACAGTAGAATTCCTTTTTTTATATATTCCTTTTTTTTTTATGGTATGGGTAGTTAATCTTAATCTTACTTGCCAAGAAAACCAGAAGGACATGATTTGTTTTAAAAAGGTTTAAGGTGAAAGATGGCTAAACCAGCCTAAGGGGAGACACTGCTGGTGAAAAAATAGTATTGTGAATGGGCAACAAAACTGCAAATGAAACAGAGTTGCAAGTATGCCTTAAGAGGGAAAATGTTTGTGATGAACACAACCCAGAATATTTAAGATTACCTGTTAGCTCAACAAAATATTCTGGGTAGTGTTGTGATAGGTCAGAGGAAAGCACCCGTTAACATGGAACTGGAGTTTTAAAATCAACAAAATACCAGATAGCACCAAGAGTGGGCTGAGAATCAAATGTAAAAAAAACTTGGTGGTTTTATTTTGGGTATGTATATCTACCTCTCCTTTTGCCAATTTCTTGTTTGCCTTCATCTTGATTTCAGTGCTCAGCTGTGGCAGCTCCATCTTGATAGGTAATGCACATATCGGTAGATTAAGGAGGACTGTACAAAAGTTTCTGGGGAAAAAAAAAAGTTTTAAAAATGTTACTATGAACCTCAGAGAAGATTTTGAAAAATGTACAAAGCAAGGCTCTTAGAGATTTGCATTCCTTTTATATTGTAAAACCAGAGAAATGGTGCATTGAATGAAATTTAAAATTAATTCAAACTTAAAGGCCTTTCACGTGTTCTGTAATTACAGTTGATTGCTGCAAATTATTAGTGAGGCTTAAGCTCAGAAAGACATTTAGACACTAATGAATATTGACTTGTAGTGAAAATATTTTAAAATATAGCTAAGAACATGAAGTTTCTTGCTTCTAAGTTAAGCCAGGCTCTTGACTAAAAAGTGTTTAGAGATAACCTAGAGGCAGGTGATTTTTCTGGGTGCGCTGTGGGTTTTCGTTACCCATGTTCTGAAACAGCAGATGGTGGTCACTGTCAGGTTGAGTGCTGGGTTGTATGCACAGTGGCTCATCGTTTTCTTTTCCAAATGCTATGCATAGGCACGTTTCTACTGCCAACGTTTGCTTTCCATTCTTTTTACCTGTTTTGCGCTGTACAGGAAGGGAAGGATCTTCTGATGTCACAACTGTTAGGTTTTTCAGATACCGTTGTGTTTTTGGGAAGCCGGTTCAGTGGAAAGACGTAGGTGCGTGTTCTATTGTGGCACTTTCCTTCTTGGCTGCAAGTGAGCTGCCAGGCTCTTCCCCCATCCTGATAACATCTACCACGGTTGTTTAGGTTGGAGAGTTTGCACCTCAAACTTGGGGTTTGAGTGATGGCAGTATGCAGATGGTAGCTGGAAACTCATCGTCCCTTCAGGCTATTACCTTCATCTGTCTTTTTAGCTCAGATTAAAAGTTGTGTAAAAGGTGGCTGGCGGCAACCGCGCCTGAGTTATGGAGAGGTAATGGCACTGCTGGTCTGGCAAAGCAGCCTGTGGCTTGGAGGCTGCCTAGCCAGACCGTAGGTGAGGGTGATCCCAAAGCTAACAGTCTTGGCTACCCCAGTGAAGCTGCAAGAGCCCCAGAGTTATAACCGTTTCTTGCAATTAAAAGAATTAGATTAACAGGGGTAGATATTTTAATAGTGTTAGCAGGTCAAAACATGACTTTGCTTACAGAAGTTTATACTTCAGAGTTGGATGTTTCAAGGAATGAAACTTACGTGAATCCTCACTTTGTGTGCGATTCAGTTACCAGCTTGCAAGAGGCCACATGTGGTTTGCTTTTTCTTTACATTTAAAGAAGTCTTTATTTGAGACCTAAGCTTAAGTTGGTCAAAAACCACACCGTGGTTTTGTGTACTACTGGCACTTTGTCACACAACTGTCTCAGTTTTGTTTCTTAAATTTCTATTCTCACTGGTTTCCTGGGTTTCTTAAACAATGCAGAATGACTCGTGCTGGCTTCACCTTTGAAGTTTGCTTATGCCGATCCTTAAAGAAATCTTATGCTCACATAGTGCTGTTGTTGTGTAGAAAAATTGAGTACCACTCAGTAAGCATTTGGTATTTTACAAGTTAGTCACTGCTGTATGTTTAGGAAAATATAAAATGTTTATCTTTGTAGCATGGTTACATTCTTGTACTGCTTTGGGGTCCAATAAATGAAAAAAAAATATTTTTGTTGGGAGACCTAATTTTGCAAGACTAGGTTTTCAAAAAAAGGTATCTGCAATATTTGACAGTTACAGAGGAACCACCAAGAAACATTCACCTGTTGATATTCAGTAAAGTTTTTGTGGAAATGAAAGATGAAATTATGAATCCTCGAGTATAGATGAGACTTATTTGAAGCGCAGGTTGGATCACCAGTGACTAGGGAAAAAACCCACTATTTTTAAAGTGGAACCCAAAAAAGGGCAGAAACATCTTTGTAGCAGATCTCATCTAATACCTTAAAAAGGATAAACTTTGTTTTGGGTATTTTCCCCCCACTGAAGACTGAGGAATGATAACCTCTAACCTTAGTAATGAAACTTGTTTTAGAAAAGTGATTTTTATTCAGCCTGCTCTGAATTTTTTAATACTGCCTTTTTATGTAAGTAAGAGGTGTGGAATAAAGTGGTTTTATAGTATAATTAACATCCTTCTTCTCTTAATGGTGAAGAAAACCCTCAGACAGTACCTGAGAAATTTAGCAAAATTGACACCAGAGTTGTGTTTCTAGTAACTAAACAAAGTAAGAAATTAAAAAGCATTTAAATTTGTCCTTGTCATGTAAAAATAGGACTTACATTCCACTTATCCTCTAACAGAACACATTAAAAGGAAGTTGTTACATTTGTTATGGCAATGAAGCTGAAGCCTTCTTAACTACTGATGTATGCAACTCTATGTTCACATTTAATCTTGATTTTTCACTTATTTCACTGCAGTGAGGATACTTTAGTTTAACATAACATGATACATGCTTTTTCACTTGAAGTTACATGCTGCCATGCTTAGAGGATTGATTTTGTCTCCCAGAAATGTCTGTGCATGGATAAACCTTACGATCGAAGGTCAGATCTGCAATGGTAGTTCTGTCTAACGGGGAGCAGAGAGCTTAGGTAAGGAACAGTTTAAGAGCGAGATGCACCCCCCAGTAATGGTAACGCTCCTGTATCCCCAAGACCTTACGTACATTGGTTCTCACTGGAAGAACTTGCCAGACACTCTACAACAGACTTAATCTCACCGAATAGTTTAGCAGAGCTCAGGTGTTTACTTTAGGATGAGCTGACTCTTCCCAAAGTGTCTTTCTTGCCGTGGGTTATGAATGGATTATACGGAACTAGCTCAGGTGTAAATGCCTGCATTTGCTTAGATGAACCCTATTCCTATGCTGCTGCCCTTTCCTAGTTTTTAATGGCAAAATACCAAAAAAATTCTGGGAGATAGGAGCAGGGACTAAAGCTCAGGCTCACGCTTCCATTTCTTCTCTCTTTGGGCCCTCAAATCTTGCCATTTCTTTCCTCGCTGCTTGCCTTGTGACTGGGCCACCCTCCTAGGAGTGGGAGCTGTAATCTGGAACCTTCTGACAGCGAACAAAGGCACTGGGTTCAATTTTAGCACTTCTTGGGTTGCTGTGTAACTACTTGGTGTTGGATCAAAAGGTAAACGTCGCCATCTCGACGTCTTTAACTTCTGTCCCTTCCGCTGGCGGGCCCGGGTGCCGCCGCCGCCCTGCCCCTGCGCCCAGCCGGGCCGGGGCTGTCCCGGGGCCGCGGCCGGTGCCGCCCCCGCTGTCCCGGCCGCTGCTGCCCCGCCGGGGGAGGGTCCTCACCCCCTGCCCGGCCCCAGCGCGGGGCCCCCCGCGGGGCGCAGCCCCTCAGGCCCAGCCGGCTCCAGCCCCCCCGGGGGCACCGGCCCTGCCCGCAGCCCGGCCCCGGCCCGGGCTCCTCCCCGCGGGGCCACGGGCCCTGCCCGGAGCCGGCTCCAGCGCGGCCCCCGCGGGTCACAGCCCCCCGCGGGCACCCCCTGCCCCGGGCTGCGGGGGGGAGCTGCTCCCCCGCGGGCTCCGTGGGCTGAGGGGCACAGCCTGCCCCGCCGGGGGCTGCCCTGCCCTGCCCGGCCCTGCCCTTCCCCGCGGGCTGCCGGGGAGCCTCTGCTGCGGCGCCCGGAGCCCCCCCGGCCTCCTCCGGCCCGGCCCGGCCCTGCCCCGGGGGGCTGCGGGGCTGCTGCTCGCCCCTCCCGGCCCCCCTCGCTCCCGCCGCTGTTGCTGTTGCACAGTGACATTAACTTTTCCTCCTTCTTAAATCAGTGATCCTGGAGGTGCTGCCCCTCTCACTGACGACCCGCCACTGGCCAAGGACCGGCCCATCTTGGAGCCAGCTGGTTGGCTTCATCGGACATGGGAGAAGGTTCCGGCAGCTTCCCACAGAAGCCACCCCTGTAGCCCCCCCACTATCAAACCCCAATACACCGACAAGTGTGAACTTCCATTACTGTAATGGCCTGCAGATGCCTCAGTCCAGACTGAGTTCTGGACTGAAATCCTGGTTTCAGTACTGACCTTTCCAGAGAGGTGTTGCGTTGCCAAAGGTGTGCTTCCAGCATTTCCTGTTGTAGAGCTGAAGGATCCAGTCAGATCAACCCGCCTGGTTTTTTACTAGGACTCCTAACTCTGCTTGTGCTTTCTGTAAAGACACCTTGGTGCCTAACAGGCAGAACAGGGCACCTTACCTCTTCTTACATCTCTGTGGCATGGGTAGGTGTGTTCTGCAGCATGCTCCCAGTGCCGGAGCTGGGCATGCCAAGTACCATTGGCTGCAGGTTTTCCCTGCCTAGGTCATCTTCTAGTGGAAAAAAACCTACTAAATTCTTCCTGAAGTGGATTGATTTATCTTAGTGTTTTGGGAAGCCATGGAGCTGCATTCTTGCACAGAGGAGCTGTGAAGCACTCCAGAGTCCACTACTGAAGTGTAATCTGTGTGATTACTTTTCACCTTTGTCATACCTACTGTTTATTTGAGAATTATAATGACACAGTTAAGTGCTAAGGAAGGAAATTAGGAGGATTTTCTGCTCATAATGCAAGAGAATCCCAGAGTCACTTTAGAAGATCTTATTTCCTGATTTTTACTAGCCAGAATGAAAGATACATGTGCTGTTGTGTCTTCTGTTTGTAGGCAGGGGTCCCAGCAGTTTCAGTCAGGTGATTGCATATGCATGAATTAAAGATCAGCAAGTCAAGTGCTCTTGATTTTTAGGTGATTGAAATGCATGGTGTGGTCAGTGCAAGTGCTTGAACTGTGAATTATGTCAATCTGTTACAACGTCAAATGTTTTGAATACCTGTTTTTCAGTGCTTGTTTGCACGTTGCTAAGGTAGCCTGATTTTTCTCACTCACTGCTCCTGTGTCCAGAGTTTGTGGACTGGAGCCCATTTTTTATTCAGTACATTTTTTTAGGCAGTAAACTGGGCTTTTATTTGCTGTCTTTTGTTTCTGGGCTATTTCCAGTTTCTAAAATAGATCGTGTGCTATTTTTTCCTGCATTGTTTTCAAAGTAATTTTCCTTTTTTCCTACCTCCATTATTTTTATTGCACAGTACAGCATACTTTTTTTTTTCCCCTAAACTTTATGCCTTATTCTAACATCAGTCTTGCTTTTGTTAACCTTTCTGCTGTTGCTTAATATATCGGCTTGAAAAGCCCTGAACGTTGCTAGGAACTTAATAGCCAGAGAATGAAGCAGAGGGGACTTGTGAAAGATTAAACCATCTTCTAACTGCTAAAGGGCTGCTGAAAAACTGTGTAGGGATTTTGTTTTTAACTCCATCTTCAAGAATTATGCTGATGACAACGTGTATGATTTTTTTTTTTAAATTACAGTTTTAGGTATAGTGAGAAGGTGACTGGTGGTTGTGTAGGCATTGGAGAGTGTAATCAGATTGATTTGTGGGCCATGGAAGAGGGTAGAATAAAAAAAAGAATAGCAGGAAAGGGTGCTCAATAACAGTTTTGACAAATAGGTGATAAATTCTAAATATTTGATAATAATCTCGTAGCTAAAATCAGAGCTGAATTTTAAAGTCACATCCCAGTTGCGGTGAGGACTAATGCAGCGAAGTCAGTTTGCAACTGATAGCAAGGTCTGTTAGGTTGGTGACACAACTTCTACAGGAACTGCGGGGTGGAAAAGGCTTTTTGGTTCCAGTTGAAAGCACTGCCCACGTCGGGCACAATTCCTTCGCAAGCGGCAGTGAAAGAGGTGGTGTGCTGGGGTCCCTGCATGGGGATGGATTGGAGGGGCTTTATGAGCAAGACAGAAATCTTCCAATTTGCTGAAAAAGTTTTGAGTGGCATGTGCTCTGAATAGTCCAGGCAAGCGGAGGGTCTTCTAATAGGTATTTGTGCAGATCGGAGAGATAAAGGTGCTCAGATATTTGTATGAAAATGATCTGGCTGCTGAGCATCCAGATTGCAAAGTATTTTCCTAGGATAACAATGTCATTTAAATGTGAGCGAGGTTTGTTTGTTTTTAATGCCTGCCAAAATCTTTCTAGGAACAGGATATAAAACTGCTACTTGGTGACTTGTTCTTTCTGTTTTGATCTTCGTTTTAATTACAGCATGTTTGATTGCTCTTTTCTTTCACTCCGGAGGCAGAGCAGTTACGTTTCCCACCCCCTCCCCTTCCTGTGTCTCTTTTGGGTTTTTTGTTGTTTTTTTATGGGCACACAGTTTAGTAGAATGATAATACTAAGTGGCTCAGCTAGAAAATAAGATCTTCAGATTGTTCTTTGAAACAGGAACTACTGCTTTTTCATGTCGGGATACACTATAAATGCTTCAAATGCTTCAGATGTTTTGGGTTTTTTATGCCAAGCTTGCTGCATGAATATGGGGCTCCTTATTATCACAGTTATTTGTCAGAGATCCACTGTAACTTCTTACCTCGTTCATACTAGAGGTTTGTAGTTTTATTTATTTATCATGCCAAGTTCGCACCAAGGCCATTGTTGTTCACTATGGTCTATAAACTTCTTGTAATACATCCCAACTACAAGGTTCTACAATTTTCCTTGCACTAAGAGTTGAGGTAAGAAGCAAGTTAGATAGTTCCTGGAGAAGAATATTTATGTTATCATAAACCAGTGCTGGTGCTGAAGGAGATACTATTCCCTTTCTTTTCCCAAGTGTTTTGCTAGTGATGAATGGATGAATGAATTTAATGAAACAGATGAGGAACTTCTCTTTCATTGAAACTAACCTAGAAGACAAGGAGGTTTGCTACCTCAGACTGCTCACAGGACTTCAGACTTGCACACAAAAATGAAGGAGAATATTAAAGGTGTTAGAAATGTGATCGCTTGCCTGTTAGGTACTCCTGCGTCTTTTGTAAGGGCTATAGCCAACTGGTTTTAAGCAAGTATATGTGTAAGGGCTTGTCTGCAACGGGAATTAAGTTAGTGTGTGGTGGGCTCAGCAGTAAATGGACCACCTAGTAACTCTTCACCAGTGTCCAAGTGGATGCTCTTGCTTTTGCATGTGCCTCTAGCGCAGCTCCCTCCAGCATTGACAGCGCGGGGAGCTGAACGTAGTGGAAGCTATCTTGTATTTGCTTGCCATTAAACTCTGCTTTGCACAGGGAGCTGGGAGCTGATACACATGAATTTTGTACAGATTGTTGTGAGCTAGCTTCCTTTAGTAGAAAAGGGAAGGTGGGTGATCATTAATGGTCCTGGTGATCTCTGCTGTCCACATGCTTAGCGTGGCTTTATTTGACAGTGCAGTCATAGTGTGCAGAGGTAATTTTGGTCAAGGCAGAGAGATAAAAAAAGAGCAAACTGTTAACGGAAATTTTTGCCCTGTATGTCTAATGAGTCACTTTTTTTCTTCCACTTGCCAAAACAAGCTAGGGTGGAAAAAGGTTTTACTAGTGTAACTGGGAAGACCTGTTTGTGTTCAAGAAGTACAAAAGCTACCAGCAGCCTTGTTAGTCCTCGTTCCCTTCCCTCTAAGTCCCAGGGCTTCAGGTCCCTTATCTCTGGAGGAGTAGAGGAGGCACAGGCTTGGCAATCCACATCAGTGCCAAGGACTCTGCTGTACATTGCACTTCTGATCTTCCCCTCTGTGTCCAGGGCTCCAGATCTGTTCTGATACTCAGGCTTTTTTATTTGTAATCATTTTCCAAACAACAAGTTCCCCCTGCACTCCCTCCAGACCCAGGGCTTGATCTGTTACCTGCATTTTCTGTTTTCCTCCTTTATTTCTGTTTTGTTTAGCTGAGTGTTCAGCTGTGAGCATATTTGTTTTGGCAGGGAGAACAGGCAGAGGTGAAATGAGTTATCATTATATAGGAAGGTGTTAATGGGTACCCACAACTTGGTCTTTAATCAGCGGCTGTGCAGGTGTTTGGAAGTTACAGCTTTTCGAACGGGATGATGGCATTTCCACATGTTCGTACTTTCTTCTGTTTCAATTTTCTGTCATTCCTGAATTTGTTAGAAATGTGTGACTGATGTATGGGATGTTCCCTGAAATGCTGCAGTAGATAGAATGGTGTTCAAGGGAATATTGTATGAGGCCCTGACAAGAGCCTGCCCTCCAGGAAAGTGCAGGTCTTAATAAATTGGCTAAGCTCCACCAGAAGCCTTATAATTGTATGTACAGTGACTCATTCTTTCTGACTCATGGCTTCTTCCTATGAAAGGTCTATATTTTTGAATATCTAGCAGATGGCACCACAGTTTAATTATACTTGATTTTCAGAAACAGTTTTTCTTTTAAAATAGCGCTGTACAATTTTTATTAGCCCTGGCATTTTCTCCACCACTTGAATGTGTTCTATGAAGGTTTTGGAGAGCTACTGTATTACTTCCAGAGAGATCAAAGTTTCATATGAGAATATCATGCAGATTTAGGGGTGTTTTTGTAAGTTCATCGCACTTCTTTGGCCAAAACCTTACATAGAATGGCTGTCGTGCAAGAAAGATAGTGCGTATTGTTCATCATTCCCTTAGGTGAATTTTTTAAAAATGCAAAACATTAATAGGTTATTATACCTGAAATGCATGATGCAGACCCCATTTGAATGGAGGGGATATTTTACAAAGAAGATGAGTCTACTGTTGTTATTTTTAAAAAACCCAAACAATACAACCCAAAAGTAATTACATCTCATGTTCATTATCTGTGGAATGTTACAAGTAGGAGTAGAAGAGTGTTGTAAAAATGAACCTTATTGATGTCCCACTTCAACAAAAGCTTGTCAGGAATTCGGTCTGTGTTCTGAACAAAAGTGAGTCAAAGTTACACAGGTTCAATGCATTTCTGAGACGACTATAGTCTTGTTTACTAGTGCACTTCTTGCCAGACAAGTGTTCTGGGAAAGAAGAGGTTTTCCACCACACTCTAGCCTCCCTACCACCCCTCCCTGAGCTGATGTTTCTGGGCAAGTCAGGTGTACGCTGCTGCATGTGATCCATGTATTATTTACAGCTACTTTGGTTTCAGTGCAGAGTTTGTTTCTCAGTCCTATAGGCTTCTGCTCCTGCTGTAGTTGAGGCATCCTGGCTGGTCAGGCTGCACTTCTCACACTCTGTAGTTTCTGCCTGCAAAGTAGACATCAGTTTTCTTCTCCAAAACTCCCACCTCATTCTTTAGAACAAGGAGGATAGTGTGCGATTCCTCCAAGCACTTACTAGGGACCTGGCAAAAAGCCAGCCTAAAGATCTGGTCATTCCTATTGTTATCATACATGGTAAACATCTTGAAGGGGTAATAAATAGAGAATGGATTTGAAACGTTCTGTGAAGTGTGTGAGAATAACCACATCGATACGTCATTAAGATCCTAGAAGTGCAAGAGCTGAAATGCTGGAATCGGAAAAGGCGTGAGGTTTCTGTAGGCGCTAACGTAAGTGCTGACCAAGGTTGTGCAAAATTACTTGCCAGTTTTTTTAATTTTTAACATTTTTCTAAGACTTAACACTCTAGAAGAGGTCTTTATGGTGACTGGGGATTTGATTATTCGAAACAAATCACCCATGCTTCTTTAAACTGGGATTCAATCAGTATGTACCCATTAAAAAGAAATCTGATTTAAAAACAAACAAACAAAAAAAAGATGCAGAACAAAAGCTTTGATCCAGCAAGATTTTTGAATACTTTGGCTCGGTTCCATGTCACACAAACACCAGCTGAGGTTTAATTGTATGAGTTGACTTTGATAGAATTGCTCATGTGTATAAAGTGCTTTGTGCTTAATTTTGTTGGTGCCAAGTGCTCAGCATCTATCAGGGTTAAGACCTTTGATCTTGTTCCTTTTAAAATATGTGGTAGTTCAAAACTATGAAATGCATCCATTTTCTGGAAAACCAAGGAGGAGAGATATGCTAGGTTTCTTCAATATGTAATGGTAATGGAAATAATATAAATGGTATAAAAGAGAAAAGATCGGAGCTGGTTTAGAGTTGCTTATGAATTACCTACTTTGAAAGGAGGTCTCTTTTGGAGTACCCAGGCTGGTACATTTTGTATTTATTGAAGGGAATCTGTTTATTAAATTTCCTGCTGCAAACCAGCAGCGATGATTTACTTCTGAAATGACACAAGCATTTTCATCAAACTGGTATTTTCCCAAATCAATATGCTCACCTGAAAGTAGAGGCATTTGACTGAAAGACAAACAGCAGTTAGGTGAGTTAAATACTGAAAGATTCACACAGATACTCAAAGGTTGTATAGATCAGTAAAAGAAATAGCATCCAGCTCATGTCGAGTTGAGAACAAGCTTGTTTGGTGCCCCAGCTGCGTATCTTGTGTCAAGTAATGCTACTGGACCAGCAGAAAAACCATAATCATAAATTATTTTGCATAAATAAAAAAATTGTGCTTAGAACTTTTAAAGTGTGTGCGTGTAGAGTAATGAAAATACTTTCAGAGAACAAAATCGTACACAAAGAGAAGAAAAGTAAAAATACTTGAAAAGTTCTTTATTTTTTTCCTCCACAAATTACAAATGAGAAAGCTCACATCACTGGGCCTGTAGAGTTGCATTAATAATTATCGGATGTTTTAAGAAGTTATACTACTCGCTAGCTTATAAAATTGATGTTCTGCAAATCTGCCACTTGGTGGTGCCAGATTGATTTATAAATCACAGCTGTGAGCTAAGCCAAGATATTGAAGTTGTCTGAAGAGCGTAGGCTAAAGAGGTAAGTAAAATTCAGTTTTGAAAAGAAGACTGATTCCATGATGACAGTGGTGCAGCTGTACTCGGCAGAAGTACTGGCCTCTGACCCTCAAGCCCTGTGTATTCAGGTCCAGTACAAAAGAGAGTAAGTATAGAGGGAAGCTACATCTGTGAGGACAAAGTTTCTGGAACATTTCTCCCGTACCATTCACCCAGCCAAAAATAGTTTGGATTCAGCGATATTCCAGGCGTGGTACAGAAGATGACTTTGGGGTTTCTGGAGGCAGCTGCAGGTGTGCTGCTTGCAGTAGTATTTTTGTAGGTCTTTGACTGGCCAAGTTCCTGTCCAGTTGTTTTAATGCTGCCAAAATTTTTAAATATGTATCACCAAGGTCTGTTTACTTGAGTTTAAGGAAGGGCAATGATTATTATAAACACAGATTTAAATAAAAAGACCCATGTGGTTAAATGAACCTTCCTCTATCTCTCAATTGTGGGGCTGCTGTTCAACAGACATTAAGTTACTATGTTTTATTACAATTTCTCAATTTGTCGAAGTGTTTCAGTGTTATCAGTGTTTAGTATTGAAGTATATTTGCACCAGACTTCATAACTTTTTTTTTTTCCTTTCTCTCAACACTGCAGTTCCAAAAGAATTGGTGGAGCTTCACTTGAAACTGATGAGAAAGATTGGGAAGTCTGTCACAGCAGACAGATGGGAAAAATACTTGATCAAGGTACAATATGCATGTTGTATTATTCTGCGGTGCTGGAATATGGTTGTAACGAGCCGTTGTGTCAGCAATCCCTGGTATGAATTATAGTGAGCCTTGGGCTGTGCTGTGGCCAACATCAGTGTGCGTTCCCAGAGTTTAGTTGCATAAGATTCCAGCTTAACTTGCAATCTGCATAAGATTCCAGCTTAACTTGCAATCTGCATAAGATTCCAGCTTAACTTGCAATCTGCATAAGATTCCAGCTTAACTTGCAATCTGCATAAGATTCCAGCTTAACTTGCAATCTGCATAAGATTCCAGCTTAACTTGCAATCTGCATAAGATTCCAGCTTAACTTGCAATCTGCATAAGATTCCAGCTTAACTTGCAATCTGCATAAGATTCCAGCTTAACTTGCAATCTGCATAAGATTCCAGCTTAACTTGCAATCTGCATAAGATTCCAGCTTAACTTGCAATCTGCATAAGATTCCAGCTTAACTTGCAATCTGCATAAGATTCCAGCTTAACTTGCAATCTGCATAAGATTCCAGCTTAACTTGCAATCTGCATAAGATTCCAGCTTAACTCGCAATCTGCCTAGACTTGTGTAAAAAAAACAAATCACCACCCCAAAAAACCCCAAAAGCAAACCAAAACCCAAACCAAACTCTGAAAATAGATGATGTCTTCTGCACATAAAAGTTTACACCTTCATACTTGGTAGTAAAATACTTTCTTTGAGCATTAAGACCCTAAATAAATGAGGAGATTTACTAGCCTGCAAACAGGCTAAATTGAGCAGAGAGATTTACACAGTAACAATTCATTTGTATATCGGTTGTCTGGGTATGATTTAATTACTGCAGTGTGGTTGGTACTCATATAGGGACTAACCATACGGAGTTGTTGTAGCATGTGTTAATAATATATGAAAGTATTGCAGTGATTTGTATCTGCATGCTCAGAATGGCGTGGCTAAGATGAAACTGTAGTTATGCATCAGTAAAAATATAACATCCCATTTTACATAACTCCATATTGGTATTTTAATTGTGCCTATGCCATTGTTGGCACTTCGTATGCAAATGGGTTTCAGTTTAAGAGTTTGCACTGCTTCAGAAAATAAAAATATGCAGATATCCAAAATTAATACGTTACCGTTTCCCCTCTGGATCTGTTCAATGTGTATTTTAATCCACAAAAACGTAGTCTTGGTATTGTCTGTACAGCCATAATCACATCTGTCTTGGAAATACAGCACACGTGTGTGTGTGTGTGTATATATATATATAGGTAATAGCAACGATACAGGTAATGGCACTTGCCAATTCCAGTTGCGGTTTTCCCCCTTAATAAGTATGATCTGTAACCTTTATAGAGATGGGGATTTGCCCTGAGGTTTGTGTAGTCTCAAGATGATGTTTTTAGGACTGGGAATATGTCAGAAAATAACCTGCAGAAGGACCTTAGATTAAATTTAACCTCCTAACCAGCTGTAAAGTTTTTATGGTGATGTTTTAAAAGAATAATGTAATAATTTATGTAACTGTTGTGTACTTTGTGTATTGCCAAGGACTGCGGTTACTGAACTGTGTTAAATTCCTTAATCTACCAAAAAGCCATTGCAGGAAGCTGAGAAAACCCAGCTCTGACTACTGGGCTTACGTACCTCACTGGAGCCACTTCCTACATGTGTAGTAAGCAGAAAGCAGAGAGATAGAACAAGTTTATGAGGGAGTAGTTTGGAAAATTTTCCTTCGGTAGGCATTGAAAGGATGGGAAAGTGATAAGGAGGCCCTCCCATACATCCCTGTTAAGACCAAGTAAGTGGTAATAAATTCTACTTCATTTAACAGTCTCCAGAGCTAACTTGAAGCTTATTCTAGCCAGTAGTTCAAAGGAACCTTGAAGAACAAAGTAATTTGAATATAACTAATTAGTAGAGAGGTATGCTAATATTGTCCCCATTTCAAAGGGGTGTAATGAATTTAGAAAAACAATGAAGAGTATTGGGAAATGCCACAAAAGCCAGGAAAAACTGAAAAGGTGTGGAAACATTGAGAGCATTCTGCCTGCAGTATTGTTCGACATACTGCTGACATACTCTTAAGAGACAGCGTTGACCTGTTTTTCCTTTGTTAGAAACTACCAGTGTGTTGCTTTGATAAAACAAGGTTTGATACATTCTAGATGTGACCATTTTCTTATTTAGGCGGAAACTTTTAAGTGCAGGACGTTCAAACTTACATGCCCTTAATATTTATGCATGTAAATATTATTGATAAGTTTTGTTTATATACCAGCTGTTTATAAGAGATGCTTTATTGGTCTGCCATGCTTATAGAGAGGTTCATAAAAAATTGTCTCTAAGCTGTGGCTGGTATTTTGTCAGATTGAATATATTTTGAGATAGGTAGTGAATGTGACAGTTGAGAGTTCTTTCCCTTCCCTCTTCTGATGGTGAGCCACCCAAGCTGGCTCACCAACATGTACACTAGTCTTGTTTTTGGAAGTAAATGGCTATAGGGCTCTAGGAATCTGACTTTCCTCCTCTGTGCATGGAACGTATGTAGTTACATATGACCGAAGTGAAGAAATAGCTTGACCTAAATGCTTTAACAGCTAAGAGGAACTGTCCAGCTTCACTGTCTTTTGAGAAACGCATAGATGAGTTAATTCAGATTGCACTGTCTCCTGGCAAAATGCTTTACTTGACTGTTGTCAAAGATATTTTACATTTTTATACAGGTAGGTTTTCTCTGGACTGGTCTGTCCGGAACCAACCCCAAAATTGGCACTTTCTAAACATACTGTTTTTTCCAGTGGTTAGAATTCAGGTCGCTATAGTCCCACCCAAGCAGACTTCCCTGCTATGACTTTTACCTTCCTGTTTTTGTTGTTTAAAATGAACATTTGGAACATGGTAATAAGCAAGTGTCAGGTACCATTGTACCTGCTTTGGAAACATGAGAGAGATGTTTTGGCGTCTCTTTTGCAGGGTGGGAAGATGCTGACCGCTCTTTAGCATGCATAAGCCAGCTGCTCCCACAAGCGCTGGATTTTTGATTGGTGTGAAATGTCCCCTCTGTGAAGGCAGAGCCTTAACATTTCAGTGCAGCCTCAATCAATGAGATCTGTAGTTCAGGGTTGTGACAGTACTTGTCAGGAGAAAGCGCAATCATCTGGGTTTTAATTGTCAAAATGTAGTCATTTCAGTTTGAACAGATGCTTCATCAGCTCTGATGTCTGTGAGCTTTTGCTGTGACAATCAGACACTTCCGCAGCACATGAAACTTCTCATTATTGCTTTCATACTTAATGAGTAAGTAGTGAATAACAACTGGCACATGCCTTTAGCAAGGGTTTTGATATACAGTTTCCCAGCGTTCTTTACGTTACACGGTTGAAAATGAGAGAGAAAGCAGAGTGATCTCATTTTGTGAGCGAGCAGCGATTGTCTCTTGCTGTGAGCTTTGGATTTCTATCAGAGAAGTACCTGTGTAATGTTCCTTGACCTCAGAGAAGGAAAAACTGCTCTCCTGCAGGATTTGTTGTGACCAGAGAGCACTCTTTACCGTGCTCTGTAGGTCATGGTTTAAAGTCAGTGTGATTTATGCTGTGGCTGAGCTGATCTAATTGCACACTCGGTCATTTAAGACCTGGTGTCAGTACTAGGGATAGCAGATGGTAGGTAGCACAGCCATGGAGACCGAGGAGGGGTAGTGGCCCCCCTCTTGGTTGCAGCCCATGTGGAGTTTTACAACATGAATCAGCTGATCTGTACTGGTGGGTGAAATTTAGGGTTATTTTTGCCGCTGTTTCCAGAGAAAACCACTTTCAGATGCGATTTACAGGTTTCTAAATAACTTAGTGACTATCTTGTTTTCAATAATAATTTGGCGATTGGGAGACTATGCTGGTTTAATTGAGTTCATTCAACAGGGCTTTGCTTCCTTGCAAAGGGAAGGGCAGCAGTACCTCGGGTGCTAATTGGGACAGTCGGGATTCAACAGTGGCACTTCAGAATAATCCCAGCTGGAGGTGTATAGCTGTGATCAGCTTTCGCCTCCTTCCAGTGGGTATTTCTGCTCGAACAGCCTCACCGACTGGAGATCGCACCGTGTGTCAGTTGATAAGCAGCTCTTCTCTGTTCGTGAGAGTTGTCTTAAGCATATCTTAAGTTGTTTAGGAGAATAGGGAATTCCTTTTCCTTTTCCACTATTACTATTGGAGCTCCTGCTGATTCAGTCTTATTTATCCTCTACTGCCACTTTTTTTGTGCGTTCGGGTTTTTTTCCCCCCTATATTGGTGACAATGAATTTATTTGCTTTAAATAAATATAAATTGGCTACACTTAACGATATTTTTAAATATTTATCAAGCAGCTTGAAGCCCAAGAGATTTCCTAAAGAATAATAATTCCCCAGTGTGGAGTGAATACCAACTGCATTTATCTGCAGTACAGTTGTGGGACTTGGGGGGCCCCAAGAGAGCTTTGGCAGCTCTGTGCCAAGTGCTGTAAGGCCACCTAGCAAGAAATCATGTCTACTCGAGAGAAATTTTATTCTAAATAGACAAGTCAGAAATAGAAAAATGGGAGATTTTGCACAGCAAATACAGGCATACCTTTGCAGTTCAGAGTTGTGGTGCCTAATTTAAAGAGGTTTAGAGAAGTTGGTGGTGATCAGGGCCTTGATGATCCGCTTTTCCGTGGAGATTTGCCAGTGCTTGCCAAACTACTCCAGTTCTAAGTTTTATTGTTGTGTCAGGCTTTCAGACCTTTAGTCGTGAAGAGATCACATATAATTGTTGCTGCAGTAAGGCGCTATTAATATAAAAGTTTTTAAAGTTGCTTTCATCCACTAACCCTAGCAATCTTAATTATTTTGTTCGTGACAGATATGCCAAGAATTCAACAGCACTTGGGCTTGGGAGATGGAAAAAAAAGGATACCTAGAAATGAGCGTTGAGTGCAAACTGGGGATTCTGAAGGTACACATTCATCAGCTAAGTTTCTAAATGACTTTTGCCTCACTCACTTAAATATCTTGGAGATTTGGCTTTTTCACTCACTTAAACGTCTTGCAAGTTAGCTTGACTGAACCATCAGTAGATATACTAAACATGGAGCTGATCTTGTACCAGACATGGTTCTCATTGTTGTGGGATGGGCCCAAACTGAACGTAACACTTGTTTGCATATTTTTCATGCTTTGTATAAAACTTTATTTGAAAATTGTTTTGTATTTACTGTTTTGTCAGTAACTATTTGTGCCAGTACACTTTTTAAAATGTTTATTAGCTTGCTGAATTTTGAAGGCAAAGATGGGACTTCATCTTTTCAAGTCCTGAGAAAACTTGTCAGGGTTGGTTCCAAGTTATGGATGTGTTTTATTGTAGAATGAGATAATTTGTACTATGTAATAAATAAACAAATAAAAATAATCTTTCTAAGCTGGTCAGGGGAAAAAAAGGGCAAAAACTTGTGTCTCGTTTAAAAACAGCAGTCTGGAAAAAAACCTGATAACCATAGCTAGATCCAATAGAGAGGGGCCTAAAAAGAAGTTCCAAAATACACTGAAAGGAAAAGAGCTGATGTTCTTATTTCTGTTTATATTTTGATATTTTAACAGTCTTCCTACTTTCTCTCTCTCTCAGTATCTCTGTGAATGTCAGTTTGATGACAATCTAAAGTTTAAGAATATAATTAACGAGGAGGATGCCGATGCCATGCGTCTTCAGCCCATTGGTCGAGACAAGGATGGTCTGATGTATTGGTATCAGCTGGATCAAGAGCATAACGTCAGGATGTACATAGAAGAACAGGATGACCAGGATGGATCCACATGGAAGTGCATTGTTAGGTATTCCTTTTGGGTTTTTTTTCTCCTTTTTTCTTATTTTGTAGGGGGGAGTTAGCTATTTGTCACCAGGTCTCAGAAATTTATGTCAATACATCTCCATTTCCCACAGAGTAGGATTCATGGCCGTGGGATTTTCTGCCTTCACATGTATATTTTAGTGAAAAAGTATGTAGAGGAGAAACTGATTTGTTGGTAATCACCAACGTGTAATTTGTTTTCTCCTTAATGAAGCTACAATGGATATATGGATAGGGTACCAAGAGAAGACTGTCTTGAGGATGATGGCTCCGTATTGCTCCCTGGCTGGCTAAATGCCTTAGGAAATGGAGGAGGACTCTTGCTTCTTTCATTTCTGCTCTGTTAAGAAAATTACAAGTGGGCAGTTTTGTTCTTGGGGGAATTGAAGTGCAATTTTAGCTTCATGGAACTACAAAACTGTTGATAATACAAACAGGCATGAAAAATCTTCTGGAGCAGAATTAAGCTCATGGATCACTATAAAGATGAGGCACATGATGTTGATACAGACTGACATGTGTACATGACTCAGCACCTTTGGGTCTCAGTTCTGCAGATGAATATTTTAATAATATTTTAGCTTCAGATTTGTTTTTTGTGATTCTTGTTACATGTTTTGTTTTTCACTTTCCTACTCTATGCAAAGTATATGGGATCTTTCTTACTGGAAAAAGAACTAGTCAGAAAGAAGTCTAAAAAAGTAAATGATGGGGGTTTTTTTCTGTTTGTAAATTTTAATTTTTGTATCTGCAGCTTATTTACATATCCATAACTGTAAGTAATGAAGGAAGTCATAACAAAACTGTTTAAGCCAGTAGTAAAGAGCCATAAAATGATAAGCGTTGCTACCAGTGGAATTTAGACAGCTGTTGTGGGTGAATAAAGTAAATATATCTAAACAAAGCAATCAAGAGCTGAGTGATGTTTATCTCTCTTCATGCATTATAGACTCCAGAGATCAATGCCAAAAGTGGAAGAAATCAGGAGGGCTGCTGGGGAAGTTCTGACACTCCACACTCGCAGCAGAAAAACACAGTAACGCGTTGTCAAATCTAGAATGGTTTTAAACCCGTGAGATTCCACACCTCAGGGCTGTTGCACTTCCAGGCTTCCTTTTTCTTCTGTAAACCTGGGCAAAACAAATTGCTGAACATTTGCTTTAAAGCAAGAAATGGAAGAGCCTTATTATTCTAGTCTTATTATGGAAACAATGGCTCTGTTTAATTATCACTCATCACTCGAATTCATTAAAAAAATAACACCTCAACGTATAAAGTTAGATGTCCACATTAAATAAGGGTTAGAGTGCACAGAGATTCACAGGCATAGAGATGCACGAACGTTTTCTTGCTATCATAACTTGAGTAGCTGAAGGTTTTTTAGACAATTTTTTATTGTTTGCTACATGTGTTTAGGATGGGTGCTTGCAAAAAGTGTCTAAATTACTTAATTGCTTTTGAAAATTTCACTTGAATGATGTGGTTGCTCCTTTGATGCACAAGCAGAAAACTACAACATCCTGTCTCCCAAGAGAAAAAAGAAATTGCAAAGAAAAATCAGTGAGGCTTGGTAAGAGGATAATAAATAAAAGAATAATTAGTAGCAGCTTGGATCCAGACCCAACAGGAGTCAAGATGGATAAGGTGTCCTTCCAAAAAAGTGATTTGATTTTGGTATGGATAAATTGGAAGGTTTCTGACTGCGAAGCTGCAGCTGCGCTGGTGGGACAGGCATTTCACTATACTTGTATATAAGGTTTTCAGGGCAGTGTTCATTTTAAGGCAGGTGGTGGTAGGTTTGGGTTTTTTTCTTTTTTATGAATCCCTTTGGGGTGAGTAAGTGGCTTATCAGGCAGTGTGTTTTTTCTTCTGTCATCTAGAAACCGCAATGAGCTTGCTGAGACCCTTGAGCTCTTGAAAGCACAAATTGATCCTGCCCTGCTGAAAAACAACAACTCTCAGCCAGAGAATTCATCACGTGAAAGCCCAAGCATAGAAGATGAAGACACCAAAAAGGGTGAAGAAGGATCTACGCAAGGTTTTCTGCCTTCTTTTCTCAAATTTTAAATGTTGTGCTCTGGCAATATTAGAATTTTCAACTTCATGAAAAGTTACTGTGCTAGATTAGTATTTAAAAAACCAAAAAGCAGAACAAAAAAACCCCGGAAAATGTTTCTGTTCAAAGTAAATCAAATAAATATTGAATAGTCTGGAATGATAAATATTTTTGCAAGCTTTTTTAGTGCATATTTATGCTCAAGATTTTTATGAGATGACAGCTATGTATAAACCTTTTTCTAAGTAAATTTTTTTGTTGTACATTTTGTATAATATTGTAAATGCTCATCATTGTATGTTTTCGTGGGGCATTGCAGTTTTGTCAAACTTTTCCTGTTCCAGCAACATTAAAATTAAAAAAAAAACAACCAATAAAACACCTGTTTGTGCAATGCCATAATTGAAATCAATACAGTATTTGGGCGTGTTTGTTCTTGCTTTTGAGTTTGGATCAGAAAAATACAGGTTATTTCCTTAAATATTTCGTAGTCTACATGATTTTTTGAGAAGACATGAGCTTGAGTTAAAACAATTAAAAAAACGAAAATATTTTAGAAGCAAAGTGATCCTTAGCTGCCTTCACTGTATTGTTGTTATTAGCAAAGAACCTTTTTTCTTTCCTTATTATCATGTCATTGCACAAACTTTCCTGACTTGTTGGTTTGTGCATTGCTTTTACTAAGTTATCAGTTAGCCTGAATTACCTTAACATTGTAAGAATCTTATCTTTTTTTCAAGTTATGGAAAGCTAAAAGCTTGTCATGCTGGTAATTTTTGCTAAAATTATCATTTAGTTAAAATACAGAAAAAATATCTTCTCAATCAGAAACAAGATTTAGGGATTCCAGTGTGTTAGTGTATGTTTCTTCAAAATTGTTTAAGTTAGTTTGATACATGGAATTAGCCAAGGCCTGTCTCGGTTCTGAGTATCAAAGACTTGCTATTTTATTCTGATTCTTTGCAAGAAACAGCATAGAACAGAACAAATAAATAAGACATTTAGATACAATTTGAGTTGTTGTTGAATCATCAGAAGACTACTGTTGAAATTGCAGTAAATGGTGATGAACACCAGCAGAATTCTTTGTCTAAGGCACTTCCAATATCTAAGTGCATATAAGTGACATAACCTGTGGGGTTACCGATGCTGAGGAATGAATTCCAAGTACTAATCTTGCCTTTGTCTCGTTAAAAATTGGCTAAGCCAGCTTAACTCATCTAACTGAAATCTCTACTTCAGATAACATTTTACTTTACTTTGAATCCAGGAGAAGCCATTTGAAAACATTTTAATGGATTTCCCCTCTGTAGATAATTGCCCAAATCCTATGGCACAGTCGCCTGGGTCAGTACTCGCTTGAGGCTGTGTATGGATGCAGAATCACTCCTAGGCACGAGTCTGTGTATGTAAGAAGTAATGAAATTATTTACATGTGCTGTGATTTAAGTGCAGTCAGCGTATTCACAGAGCACTGTTTAGAGTCTTTCAGTTGAGAAGCTTTGTTAGTTCCCCCTATTAGTGCGAGGGCTGCGCTCAAAGCCCTTCTAAGGTACAGACCTGATACCTGTTTGCTTTGTCCACTTCCCAGATAGCGTTAAATTAGTTCATACGAAATTAAGGTGAACAGAACCAATGCTTACATAATCTATTAGGCTAATAAGAGCTAACTCTAGAGTCAAGACAACTTGTGTGTTGGCAGAATCATTTTGTATATGCCAAGTGCTTTATGAGCAGAACTACAGAACTGTTCATTTTCGGTGTAGAGAAGTTTGGGTGATCCTTGATGAAGTTTGGGAGACAGCAGCAGCTGAAGGGAAGAAATGGTTGACCAAAGTTTAGGCAAGAAAAAGTGAAGGGAGGCTGGAAGATTTTGGACACACAAAACCATATCATATCCACCATTACAGATGAATGCCTTTAAAGAGGCAGCTTTTATGCTACAGGGGCTCAGAGGGGGGACCGCTTCTGAGAAGGGGAAAAAACCAGCCTTGAGTCTTCAACGTGTTACCACTTCTGGTGCCTTAGAGATGCATCTTTCACTGCTGTACTAATTGCTGAGACTTACTTGGATATATGCTTTGTATTTGAAAATATTATAAAATTTTTGCATTCTTCCTTGCCACACTTTTCTAAAATGCTTATTTTCTTTAATGTAACTGTCAACTGTCACATACTTAGCCCTGTATATTTCTAACCACTTTGGGGAAAAAATGACACTGGTGTGGAGGGAAAGGGGTGAGGAAGAAAAAAAAAAAATCATCTTTTTGTTTGGAGTTATGGCACGCTTGCAATAATGTCTTCCAAATGGTAGAAGATGCTGTTTTGGCACATGTAGTGCTATTATATTTGCTTTTTCTAATTTTTCTAGCTGACTCAAAAGGTATGGTAAAATAAAAAAAAACCCCAACCCAACACATGGGGTATTAAGAGGCTGCAGTAATGATAAATAATAGGCTTAAGCACATAATAAAAAATAGATTTATGGGGTTTTTTGAGTGCTGGAACTGTAGTTTAAGCCCTAACAATCTAAAACTGACTTAGCAAAGTAGGCATAACCTAATTCTTTAAGCAGCTCTGCAGGTTTTTCTGGGCTATGCTACTACTCACTGTGCTTGTTTTAGAAACGGCAGATGAAGAGAATGTAGAATATTGTCCGATCTTTGTGTTTTGATAGTACGTAGGGAACATATTGTCCAGAGAATCTAGGCGAATTCTGCCACAAGCTATAGTGTTAAATGCCTTCTCTCTTCTCTGAACTGTTGAAATACGGTAGTTGAGTATTTCTTGAAATAGAAACATGTACAAACAGGGGACTGATTACTGTGTGGAATTGCACTTGAGGAGCATGGAATCTTACACCATATTCTGGTTTGTGAAATAATTCAGAGACTCCAGTGAGACTTCAAGTTGATGCCTCATGTCCTTTCTGCTTAGGTTTTATGTATCGTCTATTGAAGAAAGGGCTGAGATGCCTGTTTTAAAGAAGGATAAATGCAGAATTCTGCTGCTAGCTTCTGTAATTTAGGTTTATCTTGGTATGTAATTAAACTGATTGATGTAATTGAGCTGTGATTCTATAGCTGAAAACTGGCAACCCACTCATTTAATGATGGTGTTAGACAAGCCAGATTCCTAATAATACAGTAAGAGAAGATTCATTTGTGGGGGACTTAGGTGGTGGGGGTTTTTACATATGCCTTTGTTTTGATAGATGCTCTTTGTAATCCTGTAGGTTCCCTGGTCATTTCATAGCTATTTTTCTCTGTCAACAGAAAATCAATTAAAAATCAAAGAAGAACAAGAGGAGGTGGAGGAGCAGCAGCCTTTAGAATTGGAAAGCCTTCCTGTCCCTGTAGTCAAAGAAGACGAAAATATGCCGAAAGCTGAGAAAGTGGAAGAAAAAGAAATTATAAAATTACCAGTAATAGTAAAATTAGAGAAACCTTCAGAATACAGTGAAGAAAAGCAAACTGTCAAAGAAGAGAGTGACTCCTTTAAAGAGAATGTCAAGCCTGTTAAAGTAGAGGTGAAGGAAAACAAAACAGAACCAAAAGACTTAAAAGAAGTGAAAAGTGCTACAGACAAAATAGCAGTTCATGAGCCGGAGAGATTGGAGTTTTGTGTTAATGTCAAAACTCCCCAAGAAATTGTGGAGAAGTCTGTGGAAGAAAGTGAGAAACTTAAAAATGACCAGCAGGCAAAAATACCGCTTAAAAAGCGAGAGATCAAGCTGACGGATGACTACGACAGCCCAATAAAGGGCCCCCTATGTAAATGTGTTACTCCAACAAAGGATGTCTTGAAGGAAGAAGGGAAACCAGAAGAAGAAGCTTTTAAGAGAGTCCCTACAATTACTGCTTTATGTCCTGATGGGAAAGTGCTAGTAAATGGAGAAGTTAGCTGTGAAAAAATAACCCCAAGTGTCATACAAAATAATAAGTCAGAACACTCTGCTAGTACAAAGGAAGACAGCAGCTCGTTAAAGGAGAAAAATGGAAAAAGTGGGGAAAAGGTATCGGACTCCCTGAATTCTGTTAGTAAAACTATTAAAACGTGCGAGGTTGAGAAAAACACAGTAACTGTGCTGAAAGAGACAGGGGCTGTGGACTCTGAGGTTTCTAATCAGAAAGTGCCTTTAAAGGAGGAATCTAGTCCTGTGGAAAAAGAGCCCCTTGACAGCACAACTCCTGAAACGGTAGTGGAAGAAGAGTCTTCAAACTCTGAAGACTGTGCCAAAACAACTGAAGAGAAACTAGCCACAAAAATCAAAAAGGACAGAATACCGCCACCCAAAGAATGTTTAGAGAAGCTAGAGAAGTCCACAAACGCATCTGCTCCTGCAGAACTGCCCAAGCTTGCACTGGCTGATGAAGAGACTTTGAAAAGTAAAGGTGAGTCTGAGGAGAAACCCGTTTCTCCAAAAGTTTCTGAGATACCCCCTGCAGCTACTTCTATTACTGCAGAGAAACCAGTTTTGGAAAAGGAGGACTCGGATGGTAAAACAGCTCTACTTGAGGAGAGCAAAGCAGAAGAAAAGTCCAGCCCTGAAAAACAAGAGGAAGAGCCAGAAGCTGCCAAGACAGAGCCAGAGAGACTAGATGATGCCCAAGCTTCTAATCTAGAGGACTCCTCAGAGAGTAAAAAGGAATCTCCAGTACCTAAAAGCAAATTTAAATATAAGCTAGTTTCTGAAGAAGAAAGCTGTGCAACAGATAATAAAGAAATAACTTCTGAAAGACAGAAAGAAGGAATTAAATTAACAATCAGGATCTCCAGTCGGAAGAGAAAGGCAGAAACACCACCAGAAGAGGTCAGCATTGGCCGCACGTTAAGGCGATCTCCGAGAATATCCAAGCCTACTCCAAAAGTCGTGGAGACTCGGGATCAGAAACCTGACAAAAAACGACCCGAAGAGGAAGAGGAGAAACCTGCAGCAGCACAAAAACCAGAACGAAAAGAAGATGCAAAAAAACAAGAGAAGGAGCCAAATTCTAAGGTTAACAAGGTAATACAGTTTTATTACCCGGGAATAAGGAATACCCACAGTCTTATCTATAAGGAGAATATACACTTACATAGGAATATTGAGGATTGTGTTCCTTTGGTCAGCTCTTGCAAGAAACTAGCTTTGCAATCCAGTTAGTGGACTCAACCAATTTAAAAACCTCCCCCTAAGAGAGTGCTAATATCTGTTGACTTACCAGTTTATAAAATCTGTTACTTAACCTAAACTAAGTAGACCAAGTCAACCGGAGTGAATTCTTCTAAAAACTGAAACGATCAGACCTGAGTCAGTCTGGCTGAGTGGCTGAATGGAGACTTCTAGCTCCGGTGGATTTACTAGATGGATACTTGGTGTCTGGTTGGTCAGGATGATCGTAAGCCAAAAAGGAACCAACAAATGGTGAAGAATAAAAATGTTATGACTTCTGTTTCTAGGTGAAGCTAAAGTTATTGTTGTGGTGAGTTCATGATATAATTTAGCTTTTCTCATGTGTGGAATATACATTTTACTTTGGGTGGAGGTATCTTTTTCATGATAAACTTTTGCGTATGCAGCATAGATCTTAAAAGTATGTCAGGTATCTATAACACAAAGTTAAACATACATGTGTGCTTCTAAGCGTGTAGTTACAAACACCTTTTATTAATTTATCTTCCATTTTTTCTGGCTATGGAGTACAGGAGAGAAGCAAGGAGTAAAGAGTCTATTTTTAAGTGCGCTCTTTTTATACCAACTTGAAATGCTATACATTTTTCCACTGCAACATGTTTTCTTGCTGGTTTTGTAGTTTTACCAAGCCATTCACTTATTTATTCAATTTCTTTCATATACTGTTACATTGAATAACCTTCATAAAATGAGCAGAGAGTTGATTTTTCAGTGAACGGTAACTTCTATACTAGAAAATTCTGTCATATAGATAAAGAAATGAAAAATTAATTTTCCGTTTTAAAATTTTCATTTAAAGATTTTCTATTAAAAAAGAAAATCAATGAAAGTATTAGTGATGTAAGTCCTACAAGTAGTTTTAATTTTGAAGTACTGTTGCTGTAGGTGTTTCAACTTGATTTCTTTCTTTTTTGAAAGATAGAACTAAAGATGCTTACTTTTCTAGAGAGATTTTAAAATAAATACAGTGGAGGAAGGTGTTTGAAACTTGTAAGCATCTGTCATTTTATCAAGATGAAAAATACCCAAATCTTTAATAGGCTGTTTTATATTTGTTTTCTTTTAAAGAAGGGTCTTTTAAAAATAGCTTTGAAATAATGGTGACATATGATGAAGCCTAAACTTAAACTAATGTTATCATGGATGGAAGTACATTTGTTCCCAAAGTTTAGTGAACAGTAAAATCTGTAAAAAGGTAGAAATTAATGTTAAGAACCTGAAACAAAATTTTACCAATATGACAAACGCTGCTTTGGTATGAGTCTACCCTGCAGGAAAAATAGAGTGTTTTTTACATTTTAGTTTCTTTAGCTCATTCGGGTCAATGAGTAGTTCAGTCAAAATTGAAAAAATGTTTTGAGTCAAAAAAGCTACAAAAGTTGTTTTCCTTTTCCAATGTCTGCGGGGTAGGGGGGCAGTAAGAGTTGTGAGAGAATTGACGTCTGTGAGAAACAAGTCAGTTAATGGGGGGAAAAAAGTTTCTTCTGTTTGGCAGGTTGCTTTAAATATAAAATATCCTAGTCGCAGACAGCAGTTTTAATTAATTCAGAATAATATTTTGAATTGTAATTGAAATCAGTTTTTCATTCAAAATAAAATAGTAAATATGATAAGGAGGGGTAGATGCCCCTTTGATCAGCAAAAAAGAAGCGTCAGCTGAATAATTTTTTACTTAAAGAAAAATAATGGGAACACATAAATGTGAAGACCTAGATACAGGTTATGCACTTAAAAAGTGCAGAGATTTTACTTCAGTGAAGTATGCCCATCCTAGAGGAAAGCACCGGAAAGACTTAATATACTTGTTAGAGTTCAAACGTGTTTCCTAAAGTGAAATAAAAGACATAAACTGTACATGGCAGGAGCAAGGAGATTCTGTTTGCATTGAGGAAAGCCTTCAGAGTTTAGATGCAGAATTTACCGTGTTCACAAGCAAGTTTACCTTGTCAAAAAAGAAAAAAGGAGCTGAATGACAAATCTGTCTACCTACTTTTAAATCTTACTTGAAAATTTCTTTTCTGCAGGTAGATAGGAATTTTTCTGCCTTTATTATCCTGTTGCATTTTAAGGCTCTTTGAAAGACAGTCAATTCATTGAAATGTTCTGTAGTAAATTTACCGCAACTGTTCTGATTGACATTAACCACTTCACTGTAAAGACAAATATTTTTTAAGATCTGGGAAGAAACTCTGTGAGCTTCCTTTGTGTTTTCTCTTTGAAATGGTATGTCTCTTAGAGAAGCAAAGTTCGGTGGACGGGTACACGAACACGTGGCAGGTGGAAATACTCAAGTAATGAAGAAAGTGAGGACTCAGAGAGTGAAAAAAACTCTAATGGTGAGGAGGAAGAGGAAGAAGAAGAGGAAGAAGAAGCTGCACCTGCTGATGACGATGAGCCGTGCAAGAAGTGTGGCCTTCCCAATCACCCTGAGCTGGTAGGCTTCTGGGGAGAGCTTCTCTTGGCTGTTGTGTCAGATTTGGTGGTGTCTGAAGGCACATCATCCTTTGGGGTGGCTGTATGTAGGAGAAGGCTCTGGGGTTTAGGTGGTAAAGTCATGACAATAAGTGAGTTTACCTTTAATAAGGGGAGAAGGAAGTTGTTTCTTCTGTTTACCACCTCTGAAATGTGTTCTTTTATGAGGCTATGACAACTTAGCCCACTGAGGATTAATCTGGGTGAGGCTTTGAGATTGTGCCTGCAATCTCAATGAATACAGAAGATAAAACGTTAAAAAAACCCCAGCAGTGTAATGTATTCTTTCCAGAGCCTTGTGACACGGGCACAGCTACATAATCATCCTCATGGGCCATAGCTGCCCATCACCTGAGGACTGAGTACAGCAAAACCCCGTACAGAAGGAGCACAGTGGGGCTTTTGCTGTTTCTTATGTTTATGGTTCTCGTTCATTGGTGGTAGATTATCATAATGAATTCCTCTGTTCATCTGGGACATCATAATGTGCAGTCCTGCTATGAGTCTACAAAATAAACATACTCTCAGGTGTGTGACAGATAGCTTAGCATGGATGAGACAAAATTTGACCTTTAGGATGTTAGAGATAAATACTCCAGTAGATAATTGCACAGCTTATGCCAGCTTTGTTCCCGAGCTTTAATGGAAAGGGGTATCTCTGGTTTCACCCAGCTAAGTACGAACTCCAGTAGTTGCCTAGTTCTGTATACCCCTGAGAGTCTGCAAGGCTCTGGCTCGGCTGTCTGAGACATAAAATCATCCGGATTGAGGAAACGGTCAGGTTTCTTTCATGTGGACATGAGTGCACAGGGGAAACGGTTCACACCGCATTTTGTCCAGATGGAGTTTTCCACTTTAGTCTGTGATCTGGAAATCATTACCAGATTCCACATTATGGCCACACAGTCTACGTAATCCAGTAGTACTAAGTGCCTGAGAACACATAATAAGAGGAAACCTGGTGTTAAAATGGAAAATTGCGATACATAAACTTCCCCATAAAAACCACCCCTGGTCCCAGAAATGCCTAGCGATAAGTGAGGCAGGGTTTGGGTTTTTTTTTTTTTATTGGCACAGTGAAGTATTTGTAAAGCACTTCTGTGTTGGCTGGGGAAATAGTTCTGGAGCTTGCTACATGTTGTGAATGCCAAGATACCCATGCTTCGCTTTGTTTCCACAGATTTTGTTGTGTGACTCTTGTGACAGTGGGTACCACACAGCCTGCCTTCGCCCTCCGTTGATGATAATCCCGGATGGAGAGTGGTTCTGCCCACCTTGCCAGCATGTATGGTTCCTGTTGGACTTTTCAGCTTTGCTTGCTTTATGGAGATTTGCTGGGAGTTTAAGTAGTTCTTTCTATCATTTTTTCTGTTAAAAAATAGACTGTGATGAATGGTAGGGGTGCTGATCTTCCCCCTTGTCCATTCGTATAAATAGTTTTGTGAGGTGGTTTTCCTTTCCGTTTCTTTGTTGTGCTAGTGATGAATGACTGTATGTGCTGATGTGTCAGTGGGAATCTCCAGCCACGCTGGTCTTCTCTCCTCTTTAGTTAAATTACGTCAAGACTAACATAGTATTAGAAATACAATGCCTTAATTTTTCCCAAAAGAAATATCATGTTATTGTCCTGGAGGGGGAAGCGGTAAGCAGCGAGGGATGGTCAGTGGCCAAAGCAAGCACTGTTTCTGAAGGGCTGTTCCTCCTTCAGAGACGTCTGCTCAGAAGGTAGTTAGAGAAAGCTGCTGTTTCTAATGAGTTTCACAGTGTAGTTTGCTGGAAAGCCAGAGTTGTCCTTGTCAAGTAACAGAGAAATACGAACACTTTTTTGAAGGTTAAAAGCAGCTTCTGCCAAAAAAAAAAAAAAAAAAAAGTACATGTGTCCAGTTTCATTTAATGTACATGTGAAATAGCAAGATTTTGCAGGGATGCTACTTGGGAGGATAAGCTAGAGAGTGTGTGATGCTGTTATTGTTAAATTAATGGGGAACCATTTATGCACATTTTCAGAATAATCTGCCTGATCCCAATCTGCTTCCTTGCTTTTAGAAAAATTTTTTGCCCGTAGGGCTATTGCCCTGCAAAAAGCTGGCCTCACTGGACATGACATGACATGGCTGTATTGGACCTTGATTTTTAATTGTCTTCTGAGGAGCGTTTTGAAGTAGTGATGATCCTGAATATGTAGGAGTGTTTTCTTTTACACAGTTTGGGCTTGCAGCATGTGGTCGGAGCATCTCCTTACTCTTTTGCTATTCAGTAATTTTTAACATGAAAAATGACAAGTTTGTAAAAGCATGAAGATCATCCTTGGAAATGGTACAATGAGGGCATTAACGTGGAATAAGGCACAGTTTGTCCATAAAAAGTCATTTTTACATGTAGCTCCTTGAATATTAAGTGGTGTTTCAAGATACAGAACATTTGGTAAGAAAATGATCCTGCAGTGTATCTCTCCTTTTTACTGCGGTGTCCGCAGACTCACATGTTCTCCAGCGCTTAACATAAGGAACAAAGAGGTATCACGGGGGGCGTACACGCTCAGCGCTCAGCTTTGTGTATGTATATTGTAGATGTCTGTGTAATCTCAGGTTTCCCTGAGGCAAAGCTGTAAATACCAACAAAAATGTGGTACTAATTTAAAAGTATGTTTATTCTCAGCATCTTTACTACTTGCTTCAGGCACATTGTTTCCTACAGTAAATGCCAGTTACAGGGAGGACGCGTCTCTATAGCAGTTCATGGTGAAGCACATGTGTTTTAGGAGGGCAGTCTTTGTTGTAAAGCCTTGTTGTATATAGCAAGGCACTTGCCCTTCTTCCAGACAAATACAGAAACAGCAAATGAAATGTCTGAACATTAGTTCAACATGAAAATGGTTGTGAAAGAAACTAATACTTGTTTCCTTCCCTTAGAAATTACTCTGTGAGAAATTAGAAGAACAGTTACAAGACCTGGATGTTGTCTTAAAAAAGAAGGAGCGCGCAGAACGCAGGTATTATTGTTTGGTTGTGTTCACAGCAAGCTGCTATGCACAGGGGTAGTAGTAACTGAACAAGTGTTGAAGTAACTGAGGAGGGGGAGGAAAGTAGCCACGAGACTGAGTTACTTTAACACAAGTAAGGCCAGTTTTGACTTCCCACTGATTATTGGTGGGGCAGTGCTGGGAGAGCTTGCAAGAAGGGAGAAAAAGTCCAATAATTGGAAAAGAGAGCAAATACATCTAAATTAGACTTTGGTTAAGGTTTCCTGAAGACAAATTTGGCATTCCTATACCAGTAGTTAAATTGTTTTCAGGGCTGGTTCAACTGTGTGTGTTAGTAATACTGTCAGCGTGTGTAGAGTTCCTGCTGCAAGCAAGCTGAAGTCCTGACTTCAGTTACAAAGGGCATCCAGATTAATGTGGCTTTTGAGTCTTGTTGCTTTAGATTCTGTTAAACTTTGCTGATTTACAAGATTACACAGTTGCTGTAGCACAGTGGGTCAGCTAAATTACAACCATCAATGAAAGTTTGTGTCCACTCCTGCCATTACCAAAGGCAAAATGCAGACCAATTTACTGCGTTTATGAATGATGTCCTTAATATTTGGAACATCTTATCTGTGGTTTTCAGGCCTGAAAATGAGGGACGTGTAACACAGTATGTATGATTTGTGCCTTTTAGGAAATATATTGGGAACTTTGCATAATTTAATAACATCTGTATGCATTATTAAACAAAACTTTGCATGAATTTTATCACAGGAGGCAGATTTTGCCAGAAGGCGAGACCCTTTTAAAGAAAGTAATTGAGCAGTCTTGTATTTGTAGGAGGTACTGTAATATCACATGGGATGTAGTGATTCGGTGCTGGGAAGCACGGGGCACAATCCATGTCTGTCGTCAGCTCCCTTCAAACCTCCTTTTACTGCTGTTGCAGCATCAACAGTGACAGTGACAGATCAGGTGCCAGCTGTTCCTAACATCGCTACTTCTGCTCAGAGTGGATCTAGATCACGCTGTGGTAAAATTACCCGTGGCTTGCCAATTCTAGTGAATTTGTAGCATTGGGAACGAAACCATTAGCTATTTTTATGAGTGAGCTCAGCTTACACACAGCTTCCATCAGTGCGGGAGTATGGGACACAGAGGAGCTGAGTCTGCTGCTTGGCTTTGTAGTGGGAAGACTCATTGCTAGTGAATAACATTTTTGGACCTACTTTGCTAAATATTCTGCTGGCAGTCGTCATGTGGAATGCAAGCTTTTTCCAGTCTGTCTTGCTTTCTTGAAATCACTGGTGTTGCATAAAAATATGATTTTTTAACAGTTGCAGGAGAGCATACCATTGGTATCATAGCAGTTTTCAGTGTCTGAAACAGATGCTTAACAACTGGTTTGCAATCTGATCCTCATACCAAATGAACCTAATGTTTTATATCATCTGTCGTAAGGTTGATTATTTTTTTTTTACTGGTTTTTTAAAAGTCTTAAAGAGAAATGAGCTTGGGTTTGTAAAAGATTTCACAATACAGTAGTTGAAGTCTTTCAACTTAATGGTGGTATGTTTTAGCAAATTGTAAGTTAAAAAGGCTGAAGAATTACAATGCTAGAAGAAATGATAGTCCTTATTACAGCTTGGTGTGTGAGTTAAAGCAAGTTGGTTGTTCAGGGCATAGAAATATTTTAAAGCAATATTTCCGTAAACTCGCGTTACATGTTGCCTTTTTGGCAAAGAGAAAAAATCCAACTGTCTTATCATGGGCACACACACTTTATAGATTCTTTGAACCAGTGTTACTCTCATTCTTTTTGAACTAGTGATACTGTCGTTCTCTGAATTATTCTCTAGCTCTCAGGAATCTGACTGAAATTGATTCAGCTGCTCAGCTATATTCTTAGCACATCCCTAAAGCGTAGTATTACAGATATTTTTTTAATGAAAACTTTAGGTCTGACATTGACTTATGAATCCATAGATCAAAGGATCAAAGTCATACCTTTGTAATTTCTGTCTCCATTCATCAATTCAAGGTGCTACTGCAACACCTTGGTATTTCTTACGTACACAGTAACTTCTATAATCATGTCCTACCATCAGCTAGAGGGAGTGGACATTAAAGCTTTTATGAATGACCATTGTAGTTCAAGGTAGAGACTTTCAGACTTCTTATAGAAAATCCCTCTAGGGACTACCTCTCAGTTTCTCCCAGGCCAAATCAGGTGGAGTGCTTCATTTCATGCTTCCTTTCATGCACACTTTCACGATTTACCTGTAGCAACTTTTGCAGCTGCTTACAGGAGAGAATACTTTGTGGCTTTGTGTAGGAAGGGTTTATAACCAGTCAGTGCTTATCTGCATCTGCTGTTCGAGACCTCTTGGTTCACGTGTTTAAAGTGTAGGTTAAAGTGTTGGTCGTCTGTGTGCTACGTACTAATCAGGAATGTGTTTGATACTTCGTGTTGCATTTCAAGACCTTTACCTCAGCAGGACTAGCTTGTTTCATTTGCTCCTTTCTTAAGCAGTGTGTACTCAAGCCAGGGAGAAGAAAAGCAGATCTTGAAAGCCTCACTGATCATGTTTAAAAACAGCTGATTTTTTTCTTCTCTCTTGATGTTTTGCATTACAAGAAATGAGAAGTGAAGGAAACTATTGGAGACACTTGCTGAATACTGAAGTGCTCACATTTCTGGTTTCTGTCTCGTTTTAGCAGTTGTATTCCATGCTATTTTAATTCATTTTCAAGAGCACAGTGATTTTTGCACGGTGTATGACAAAATTCTTCCTCATTCAGCCAGTCTCATAGTGCTCAGATGAGTGAATATTTCTTTTAATTTATCATCTTGGAGAACTGACATTAGGAGACAAAACCAATTACTTTTATGCACAGCCAGAAATTTCAATTTAGATATTACAATACTGAGTTTTCAAAGTTCATGGTCTTTTGGGCTGTAAACCAACATAAAATCCAATTTTACTCTTTGTCAGTATTACTTTAGGAACTGGGATCCTTCATGTTATTTATGAAAAGAGTATTATGCTAGATTTTTCCAGTAAAGAGTTCTCCAGGAGGGTTATTTGGATAAAAGTGTATAGTGCAGGAGGCTAGTCAGAAGACTTTTAAAATTTACTTAGATTCTTTAGAAATTAATGAAAGTATTGGGAAGCAGATTTTTACACATAATGCCTCTATTTGCAAAAAATGATGCATATATGAAGTGCACGTATGTAAAATTAATGTGCACCTCAGGCATTTTTTTTACAGGTCTAGATGACTTGTGTACGTGACGCATCCTGTTGAGACCCAAGTGTAATGTGATATGTGCTCGTACAGCCACTCACGGTGACTTCACAAGTCTGATTCTGGTTGACTGAGACTCTTTAGCTCAGAAACTCAGAAAAGGTTAGCATTGATTCTCACACGATTTCATTTCAGCTGCAGTGATGTTTCACAGGGTCCTGATAGCTGGAGGTCTGCTGGCAAATGTCTAGTTCATACCCTGCCCCCCACCCCACAGGCTTGTTTTTCAGCGTGTATGGTCTAAAATACTGTTATTCAAAATAATTTTTAAATCTGTAGAGAAGTGGCTTGCTTTTCAAAGTCCTTGCAGAGCACAATAAATGCCACCAACTTTCTTTGCTATCTTCAGCTGTTTAAATTATCCCTTGTTTTCCTAGAAAAAGGCTAGTAGGGACCTATGGTGATGGCAGTTTGGTTACCCACCACAGTCTGTTTTAGTACCTGGCTATCCTTCCTGACAGATGGCTTTTTTGAAAGCTCAGCTCAATACCCTGAAGATCAGGACCCAGTGCTGTCTGCGAGGTGTGAGGATATCCAGGACGCCTCTAGCTGGGACTGAGGGGCATGAGACCTGTGGGAGATTCGTGTCCTTCAGGAGACACGAGGAGAGGCCAGGAGCCAGAGCTGTGCCCAGGGCAATTCAGATGATACAAGATGCTAGTGTCGAGGGAAGCTAAGTCTAAACTGAATTTTACTTACTTTGGTTGAATCCTGTAGTGTAATGTTGACAAGGACAGCCTACTTCTCCTTAAAAGAGTCCTTCGTATATTTGAGTACTGTTCTCTCTCCCATCTTCAGTCTGGTGTTCTCTAGACCAATCTATCCTATTTTTGCAACGTTCCTCAACAGGGCATACCTGCTGCCCTCGGATAACTCTTACTGACTAGCTCTGAACCCTTCAGCTGGATCACATCTTTCTGGAAGTGTGTGCGGTGCCCAGGTGGCACCAGGTACTGCAGCGAGGTGTGAACAGGCAGACTGCTGCGGCAGGCTTCCTTCGGCTGTCCTGCAGGCTGTTCACACATCCAGCTGTTGTTACAGGTGTTTCCGCAGCAGCTGACTGTGATCTTTGTTCAGGCTGTTCTCTGGCAAGGAATTGCCACATAGGAAGTTACTTGTTCCCTGGTGTTTCTAAAGTTGATCCTGCCCCGGTCTAAAGCCTCTCACTTGTCAGTTTTGGATCGCATCCTGTCTTTACATAATTTTTCCAGTGTGAGTTTGAATTGCCACTTCATCTTTTCAGTTCCTCCGAGGTTGGTGGTAGCCATAGATCTGACAAAATCATCTTGATCACAACATTATTATTTTTTAGTGTGTTTTTAATTGCTTTTTACATCCCAATTCAATCATTTCCGTGGTGCCTGCAATTTTCAAGTACTGTTGTTTGTCAGAACTGTTTGGAAATCTCTTATATTATGCATGCAGGAAAATGTAATCATAGGAGATTTAGCACATAATTCCAACTAAAATAACTTTTCAGTTGGAGCATCCTCTTGGGATGCTTCTGCCTAGCGATAGTGAGAGCTTCAAACGATACTAATTACAGCATTATTTTAGAGATGTGCGGCTTTTCTGTAAGCTTATTTTCATTTTTTCTCTCCTAAAGAAAAGAGCGGTTGGTGTATGTGGGTATCAGTATTGAGAACATCATTCCACCTCAGGTAAGTTACTGTGGCTGCATTGTATTATTGTTTTATTTTCCAAACTTCTCAGGGAAGAAGTTTCTCAGTGTCATGTTAGAACTGCTAGTAGCACCTTGGAAAGAAAAAGCAGTCTATAGGCAGGCCAGAAATATTTCTAGGCGCTTCATTTTAGACGGAATTTAGCAAAGAAACCAAGGGAGCTTTAGCGTGTTTATTAGAGTCCCCTGTCTGTGAGGGATCACGGAATCACCTCCCTACCCGTTACAGTTGGGGTTTGAGTAGAGTGCTCTACCGATCTGTGGTTTATAAAGGTGGGATTCGGTTTGTTTAACTCTGCTGTCTGGTATGGTTATCTAGGTCTGGGCTAATTGTCGTAGCTTTTCTTTGGAACTGATGGAAACAAATGTTTCTGGCTTACGATTCAGAGGGAATAAGCAGTATCGATTAGAAGCATAACATTCGCCTCAGACAGATGTATATTGAAGTCACATCTGGTTAAAAACTGTAAACATTTAGTGCTTTATTAACAGATGCTTTTACATGGTTTCCCTTTACAGAAGAGGAAAAGTGTTTTTATTCATGTGGAGAACAGCCTCTTCTCGCTTCTTAAATACATTTTAAAGTGATTCTCTTGAAGTCTTAGCCAGATGCCTTTGACCGAAATGATATCATCTCTATTCCTTGCATGAGAGTTTAAAATGAAACGTTTGTTTGTTTTAAACACAGTCTTTCCACTCTAACTGATTGTAATAAAGCCAACTTTCTCCCCCTGTCTCTGGATAACAGAAAAATAACAGATTTTACAAACTTGCAGGAGAATCGATGGCTGGCAGCAAATATTCGAAAAATTCATCTGGGGGGGGCAGATTTTTTTTATTATCATTAATAATAACTTGGAAACAATACCATAAAATTAATCTTCATGACACTTTATTGAAATTGCACCATGTAAAGGTGTTCCTGTGCTCAGTATGTGGAGATGCTAGCAACAATTTGTTCAGCTGCTGCATTTACTAATCCCGAGGGTATCACCTGAGGCATTGTTGTCCTATAAACACAACGATACAACAGCCTGAACCCTTAAACTCTGTATTTGTGAAATTACGTAGCCAGTAGAGGCAATATGTGCAAGTGTTCATGTGAATTCTGCTGTAACAAGTCATTGGATTAGAAGTCAAAATGTATTGTCTTGGGTATACAGACTTTCTAGATCATAGGAAAATACATATCCTCTCAGTTCAGTCATGATGAGTGTGGAGGGAGCTCTTTGACATTTCTGCCTTATGTCAACAGGAGCCAGAAATACCTGAAGGCCAGGAAGAAAAGAAGAAAGATTCCAAAAAGCCAAAATCAAAGCTGCTTGAAAGGAGGTCTACCAGAACCCGAAAATGCATAAGCTACAGGTCAGCAGCTTGTTTAAGTAGTTTGTAAGACGCAAAAAGTCATGCTGTCGTTTTCTTTTGCAAGCACCCACCAGTTCTTCTGTGTGCTTTTACATTTAAAAGAGAGGCCCATAAAGTGTCTTCGTTCTTTCCTCTGAATACTGGTTATGCTTAGTGGTTGTAAAAACACAGGAGGTGGTATAGTGAAGGGAGGATGCATTAAAAAAAAAGTAAATGGTACTTTTTTCAGGAATACTGGAGAAGGTTTTGGTGTTACTGCAGTTTCTGGAGTAAGTTAAAGCAGGTGAATCATACCTGTCCTTTCTGTTGAAAGGAAGACGTATGCTTGTGTCTAAAGGCCTGAAATTCCTCCCTCCCTCTACTCCCCCCCGCCCCTTATGGCTTCTTTACCTGAAAGGGGCATGAAACTTCAAATGCAATTATAAGACTGTATATCTAAAAATGGTCTGTAACTCCTGAGAAAAACTGTGATAAAAATGCAATTAGTAAATGAAAATTCCATGATCTTTAGACTGTGCATTCTGAAAGTAGAATAGGTCACTTAAATTTCCAAAATTCAGCACGATCTTACTATTATCTTTTGTTCTCAGTGTATTACGAAGGTGTTTTATAAACTGTTTTCTAAATAATACCTTGAGATGCTCCATATTCTCTTCAGTCCACCAGGCAAGTAGGTTGTCTTTTGGGATAAGAGAGGAATGTGGTTGCCTGAGAGTGTGTGGGTTTTCTGTCCTAGCTGCATTAGGAATAATAATAATAAAAAAAAGTACTACCTTTCCTGTACTTGCTTTGTGTAGACCATTACACAAAAAATCAAAGCATTACAACTTTCAAAACCTTCCAACAATAACCATGATAAAACTCGCAGTCAGTCTGCTTTTGCTGTTGAGGAGAGGCGTGGCGTTTGTGTACACTGAGTTTTCCAGCCTGTTCAGAAAACTGTCCGACCTTGCTTAGCTGTTGATTTTCGGTAACTTTTTAAATTAACAGCAGAAGCCACACTAATGAAAATGCTGTTGCTGCCTTGGGAAATTAAGTATTTCTGTAAGGAACGTGATGCCACAGGCAAGATTATATAGATTTGCTATTATGTTCGTGACAGGTCAGGCAGCATCTGACGAGGAGAGAAAAAAAAACCCTTGCCTGTGGGGTATCTGGCACAACTTCAGCAGGACACATGTTGTGCAAAGACAATAATTTTTATTGGAAATAATGTTTCCTATAGTGTTGTTCTGGAAAAATCAATCTCCTGATACAGAACAATAAGAGTCTTTCTTACGGTCTCCATCAGACACGTAACTTTGAGCTGGTGAAAATATTACACGTGTCAGTGTGTCATTTCAAATGTATCTGTCCGCAGTGAAGTCCTGCTAGTGTCACTGAGAATCCTGTATGCTTTTCTTCAGCGGGGGAAAATAAATGCTAAATGTCTTATTCCGCTTACAGGCAAATCTGTATTGTGTAGCATTCTGGCTCTCCAAAGATATGTAATCCCTTGGTATCACTCGAGTCATCTGTTGAGTCCCCTTGTGAGCAGGTTAGCAAAAAATCTGCATTATGAATAAAGCAGCAGCAGAAGAAATTATGTTCCATTACACCTAATGGACAAGCAGCTGTCAGGTCGTGTTTGAGCTCTGGTTATTTGTTAGCAGTGGTTTGAAAGCGTTAAGTGATTTCTCACACTTGGAAGAGGGTTTCTTTCGAGCAGCGTGGAGGGAAAATAGTGTTTGAGTAATGTGGAACTAATCTTATTGATGGAGTAATTTCAGAGTTACTTCCTTGCTGTGTAAAGCTGCCTTGAACGTGACATCCAGTTGTTTTTAGGAAATAGAAAGAGACCAGAAATCCTTCACCATATTTTTAAAGGAAAGTGTTTTATACTTACTATTGGAGTAGAGAGTAATATCAGATTTATTCTTTTCTTGTTCTGCTGAAGGTTACAATGGAGGACCAAGACAAATACAATTCTGATCTTTCTTTTGTGAACGAGGAACTGAATCTTTAATGAAAGTATTGTCCAACTATTAGTTGTTCGTATCTTACAAAAATACCCCCCCAAAAAATTAATTTTTAAAAAAGAAGAAGGAAAAAACCTTACACCTAAATAAAATGTCTTTCTTATATTAGTTACTAAAACTTGTACTTTTGCATCTTTTATGTCTCAAGACATCTATTTGGTGATACAGGTAACAATCTGTACGGGATTTGAATTCGTAACTGAAGAAACAAACTGAAGTCACCTCTGTGAAAGGGCTGAATCCTTTTCCCTCCATTTGCTGTTCCCTTTAGATGAGTTACTCATCATGCAGAGATTTATGCAGTTTTATAAAAGCTGCTGCAGAACAAACATACTCAAATATTTTGCTCTTGTTTGTCCTATTTAATTACATAACATTATATTATGGCTGTGTACAGTATGTTTTATCAGCTCAGCTTAGGATGTTGCCTATCTAAAAAAGTATAATTACTGTCAGCTTTAGGAGGAGAAAGAAGCAGTCTGAAATAACTTTTCAAGGAAAATGTAGACAGGATGAATAATTTCACTTTAACTTTAATAGGTGCTTTTCAGAAAGTCTGTTTTGCAGATTGGTAGTGCGTATGTCATCTAATAAAAGGTGGGGGGAAAAAATGACTAATACTTGGTGTGGAAAATGCCACTGATAGCAACTTAAAGAACTTCCAAATTATACAGCGTTAAACTCAACGGTATGTCATGTAAAACGAAAGTGGCTTTGTGCTTGCATAAATCAAGAGTAAGACAGCCAGGCGATAATAAATAATCTGCTAGCACATAGAAATGAGAAACACACCTTTAGAAAATGGTTATTTTATCATCCAGCCAGCCCGCTGTCTGTGCAGTATGATTTCTTAGAGTGGTTTTAGATTTTGAGGTTATGTTTTTATAATATAATTTAATAAGGGTTCACTTTAAAGTGGTAAATGAAAGCTGTTACTTTTAGGTTTGATGAATTTGATGAGGCAATTGATGAGGCAATTGAAGATGATATCAAGGAGGCTGATGGAGGAGGTATGTTTCTGATGTTATTTTTTTTTCATTGCAATAGTGATAAGATTGAGACCAAATTTATTTTGATATGAGAAGCTGCAAATATAATCCTCTTGCTTAAACTTTGTAGTTTACAGTTTTTACTGCTGTCCTTTTTTGAATCAAACCAAGTAATTTCCCTTGGGAATGGCCATCCCAGGCTGCCAAAAGATGCCAAAAAGTATTTGGTGGTCTTAGTAAAATTCGGTTTGTACATGCTTTGATATGTGAATACAATGAATAAGTATGACAAGAAAACCTGTAAAATAACTTTGCAAAGTTTTGGATTTGAGATTGGAGTGACTGCTAGCACTGTTGACCTTTGTCCCCTGTAAAAATTGGGCTTATAAATTGTTCCGCAGTTGGACCCCCTAAAGACTGGGTCTACAAAATAGTCTTAAAAATATGGATGTGGATCTGTAAGCACTTCTCAGTTGAACATGAACAAAGTGAAATTATGTTCTTTACTGTCTGTTAAGGCAACAGGGGATTGAAAGAGAGATCTTCAGCAGTATCCTCAGAGAGAGAGATGGATTTGTGCCGATTTGTGCTGGTCTTAGTAATAATGTAGGTTGGGGTTGAGTATCAGAATGCTGACACTTATCTGCTGTCTTCTGTGTGCACCTCAGTATTTCCAAATGACCACACAGCTCTGGCTGCGTGTCAGAAACAACGCTCCAGACAGAGTCTTGCATGACAAAACAATATTCTGCTTTACAGAAAATAAACTGAAGCTAGAGGCATGGAAGAAAGATATGTACCAAGTTAAACAAAAAAATAAACTTGCGGGTTTTTTCCCTTTTCTATCACTGAATCTAGGCATTGGCAGAGGCAAAGACATGTCTAATATCACAGGTCACCGTGGAAAAGACATTTCCACAATCTTAGAGGAAGAAAGGAAAGAAAACAAGCGACCACAACGGGCTGCTGCAGCACGACGCAAGAAACGACGGCGACTAAATGACTTGGATAGCGACAGTAATCTGGATGAAGAAGAGAGCGAGGACGAATTCAAGATCAGTGATGGGTAGGTCTGCAATTTAACTTCCACCACAAGTCACAGATGGCCACAGGCTTCTCTGACTGTGCGCTGCCCCTGAAACGATCATTAGGAGCATTGTGCCCAGTGCTGGAACAGCACTGCACAGTGCCAGCAGAAGTCCTCCTGGCCTAGGGGAACGTCATTGTACTGGAAAAAAATGCACTCTGGATCCATGCGCTGAAATCATCCAGTCTGTATTTTAAGTAAAACATGTTCTGGAAATGTTACTGGTATGTTTGAGGCCTTCTTGTGGGGTTCTGTCTACAGTTGTCTTAGTGAAGGAGCCCGACAGCCTCCATTCTCTGACTGTTGTGACTGGCTGGCAGAAATCCTTCACAAAGATGTAGCTAAAATGAAGCTGGTTTGTTCCTTTTGAAAAGACGTCCAGTTTATGGGATTTTTATTGGGCTCGATTTGCATTTAGAAATTGGAAGAGTAAGATGTCCCCATTTACAGCATACAGAAATTGACATACAAGTTCTGAAATCAGTTCGTCATTCCTGCTCTCTAGGAGACGCAGCCAAAGAAATGGTTTATAGTGTAGAAAACAAATACATGTCTTGTGAAGCTTTAAACGCTAAATGAGTATGGCTCTGCCTAACTGAAACTCTCTTTCCATGGAATTCCTCATTGTTCAGTCTGGGGAATTCCTAACATCAACAAATTTAATAATTTTTAGACATCCTTTACTCCTCAGGGAAGAAACATAATTGAGCATGAGGTCCAGGCATGTAAAGCCCTACACCAATCAGCTTTACATCAGCATGTAAAGCCTTACACCAGTCACTGAGTCAATTTACTAAGTGTATGGATAGGCTATACAACACAGATGCAAATTTTGAGCTTTGTTTTTCACCTGTGACCATGCTGAGGACATTTCAGTGACACCCTGAATAGTTGAGCTAAATGTGCTGGAAATTGCCAATCATTGAATGCAGCGTGCAAAAATCTCACAGAATTAATAGTGCATTGATCTGTTAAAGGGTGCTCATGCATTTTCAATTCCATCCTCTACTGAATGCCTTCTGGATGTTACACTGGAATTTATGTTTGGCTGGTGGCCAAACGCAAGTGTCATGGTTTAACCCTGGCTGGCAACCCAGCCCCACGCAGGCACTTGCTCACTCCCCCTCACCCAGAGGGATGGGGAGGAGGATCGGAAAGGAATGTAAAACTCCAGGGCTGAGATAAGAACAATTTAATTGGTAAAGCAAAAGCCGCGCACGCAAGCAAAGCAAAGCAAGGGACTCATTCACCGCTTCCCCTGGGCAGGCAGGTGTCCGGCCATCCCCAGGGCAGCCGGGCTCTGTCACACGTAACGGGGACTCGGGAAGACAAACACCATAATGCCAGATGTCCCCCAGTTCCTTCTTCTTCCCCCGGTTTATATACGCAGCATGACATCCTATGGTATGGAATATCCCTTTGGCTGCTTTGGGTCACCTCTCCTGGCCGTGTCCCCTCCCAGTTTCCCGTGTCCCTCCAGCCCTCTGGCTGGCAGGGCCCAAGGAACTGAAAAGCCCTTGATTTAGTATAAACATCACCCAGTAACAACTAAAACCATCAGTGTGCTGTCAGCATTGTTCCCACATCAGAGCCCAAACACAGCACTGTACTAGCCACTAAGAAGAGAATTAACTCTATCCCTGCTGAAACCAGGACAGCAAGTGACTGTTACCTTCAGTGCTGAAGTTGTTACAAAAGCATTGGCTCACTTTTGAAATGATGGGGGCGTTACAAGCTGATAAGTTTGTGAGATGCATGTTTTGCACAAGAGCAATAGTTTTGTGTGAAGACACGATATTCTAATTCTCAGAAATTGCGTAGGACAGTGCTTGGTTTGTGAAGGGGAGGTTGTCTCCTCTCAAGCATGGTGGGTGTTTCTCCCCTCCCCCACCTCAGGTGACGCTCACCCATAGTTACTCTTACGCAGGTGTTACATTGCAGTGCGCTACATGAACAGTAGAATCTGTCCTGTGTAAATGTCACCTGCGGTCTCAGTTTGACAGTGTTTGTATTCACGGGCTGTTCTAATCTGCAGTGTAATGTCATGCCGTAAGTAAAGCTACCTCCCAAGGATACAGCTGAAACAACCTCGGTGATGGCAGCTTGCTCTCTCTCTGGGTCTTTGCTCCACATTATTACTATAAGATCTGTATGCTTTTTGTGTAAGACCATACTTACTTTGCATGTATCACTTGTAAAATACCAGTACTGTTTTGATCCTTTGTTTCTGATCTCTCTCTCTTGGAACAGATCTCAGGATGAGTTTGTTATATCAGAAGAAAATCTGGATGAAAGTGAAGATGACCCACCATCAAACGAAGACAGTGATTCAGAGTTCTGTGCCCGCATATCCAGGCGACACCTCTCCAGGCCGATGAGGCAAAGCAGGCGGTTACGAAGGAAAACAGTCAAGAAAAAATATTCTGAAGATGATGAAGATGAAGATTCTGAGGACAATTCGAGCAGAGAATCTGGTGAGTGTAGGAAGCCTTAGATGTATTAAGTACACTGTACTGGAGAGAGGAGGAGAAGTCTCAAGTTTCCTGTCACAACTGACACTAACCTGTTTGCTTGCTTTGGTCAGGTCAGATGTCATCTTTGCTGTAAAGCCGTTTGCTGCTTGTTCTGTTGTGAATATTCTGCAGGAAACTGGTGTTGAGTCCTAGGTCCTTGGTATTTTAAGTAGCTATGTATTTAAAGGAATGATTATGCTGTGATTCAAAAGGCCACCTTTGTGGATAGTTTCACCTACTCCATACCTGCCTGTTTGGCACATGACTGCAGGGAAGAGAAAGGATGGAGGCAAAACCTAACTTCTTTGCAGCTACTTGAAGACCTTCCAAATACCTTTTGAAAAAGCTTCTGAAGGAAGCGTTTTCCCTCGCTTTGTGTGGAAGAAAATTCCTTCAGTTGTATGGCATTCTGTGTTCTCTGGCAGGCTAGAAAGCAAGCAGTAACACCTTGAATCACTCTTTCTACGATTATCCTTTTTGATCTTTAGTAACCGAAGACTCTTGCATCACAGGAGAACCTAACAATTCACTTCATTCTACTTGTCCTTCGACTAAGTGGTTTTCTTTTTGCACAGTTTGAGGCATGAGAATGGAACCTAAGGGCAATACTTAAACCTTTTAGTGATTATCATCTTTCTCTGAAGACTCTCTGTTTCTGCTTCATTTGAGGCCCAGTCCTAGAAAGTGCCAGAAATATAACCACTTATTTTTGTGTGAATTTAAGGTACTAAGTACAGTGGAGCATTAACTTACTGCAGCGTGTTACCTTGCCAGTGCTTTGTCTGTCTCTCTAGAATATAGACGATGAACTTGTTGGAGTAAGTTGCTTTGAAGTACTGGTTTCCAAAAGAACGGTGCATGCATGGCCAGCTGAAGACAGCTACATGCACTTAAAATAGTTGCTGTCTCCCTGTCCCAAGTGCATCTTTGTGCTGATCATAAGCTGTTTTCAATGTAGGTACCAGCAGAAGTTAAAAGAGATTGCTCACCTGTCCTATAATGCACAGGAGCAACTGTTTGTTTCCTGATGGACACACATCTGAGATAAAACCAGTTGATTCCAGTATCATTCCATATATATCTAAAAGTACAGTCTTGACTGCGTGTTCCTGTGTTTTACCCCCATTATTGTCCCTCAGGATCCTGCTTTAAGCCTCTTTTGAGCTAAGGAAGCGAGGTACTCTGTGAGTGGCTGTGGGTTTGGTCTCCAGAGGTGGAGTTCCTCTCTGAAGGCAGTGGTTCTTGCTGACTTGCTGTGATTCTCTAATATTTCAGGAAGTAAAGAGGACGCCACTTTGATCTGTGACTCATGGCAATCACTAACTTAGGAACAGTATGTGACATATAGAAATGTATCTTGGGATAATTGTTCTGGCACAGCTCAGTGGAAAAGCAGCTAAAGTTGATTCGACACTGGTTTTAGCTGATGTTAATAAACATAATTTTTAAAGACACTAGCTGCAGTACACTGGTGCAGGAAGAACTGTGAATGATGGTAAGTTTCTTCTGTACAGTTTGTGTTTTAGGCAAACACAATCAAGTGAGACTGTTGTTAATTCAAATTCAGTAATTCTTATCTTACCTGGAGTTTCATCTTGTCAGGTTTTTTTCATCTACCTATTCCTAAAAGTGTTTGAGAACAGTACAGTTTATTTAAATTTGTAAAACACTTTCCACTGTCAGTGGTAATGTGCATCATCAACTCCAATTCAGTAAGGTTGTTCCAGCTGTCGTCAGGAATTGTAGAGGAGGCATCTGTGGCACCAGTGGAGATGAGGGAACAAAAACAGTGGAAGGAAGTCACCTTCTGGAGGAGTTTGAGGGAGACAGGAAAAGGGTTTGTGAAAAGATTTTAAATTCAAGTAACTCTGTGCTGGCAATGAATGGGGGAACTGATGCATGAGCCTGGAATGGGTCAGGGTAACGAGGCATGATGATGGTTGAGACTCTCCTGTGCTGGCAGAGCGCATGATTTTGTAGGTGCCGCTCTAAAGCTGATCTAAATTGTGCCAGCTAGCTTTAATGGAATAATGCGCGTGACTGTTCTCTTCTGTACAGAGAGTGGTGATTACACAGATTACAGTGATGATGATTACCTGGAAACTAGGAGGAGAAGATCAAGACGGAATCAGAAGAGACAAGTTAATTATAAGGAAGATTCAGAAAGTGATGGCTCACAGAAAAGCGTCCGCTATGGGAAGGAGTTAAGAAGAGTTCATAAACGCAGGCTCTCCACTTCAGATAGTGAAGGTAAAACAAATAGTCCACTGTTTGGAGGAGCTGGTATATGTCAGTATTAGCATGAAGGGAAAACTGTATGTAATTCAGAGATTTCTGAGAATCTTCTTTCTCGAGTTCCTTGATGTTTCTGAGCAACTGTTTCCTTTTGAAACAGTCCACTAGTACTTCATGATGCACTGGTACAGTCACTTCATTGTCCCTAATCTCCAGGTCTGAATTTACTGTGTGCGCCCCGGAGTACTGGAATTGCAAAGTGGGCACCAATGTAACTGTTTCACCACTTTTCTGTTAAGAGGTCACAGAGCTGCTTCCCGTGAGCCTTTAAAGATCCTCTTTTGTAAAAGGGAAGGGGTGTTGCATCTGGTGCCCTGATTGTATTTGTGCTGGTGGTTAAGACTCATTGGGTCTCCTGTTTGAAGGAGCTGTGATAAGCGCAGAGGAAGCCTGCCCTCAGTAACGTCAGTCACACCATGAGCGTCTGGTGTGCATTTGGATGTAAAATTAGTTTTTACGAAAGTTTTTACCCACTGACTTCAGGTGCTTTGCATTCTGGGTGCTCAGCTTATGAGCCCTTAGGTCCAGCTTTCAGGGACACGGAGTGGTATGGGTGGCAATGGATGCCAGGCTTCCTCAGAAAATCAGCCACGCTTGACAGGCTGAGTGCCTCTGGTTTGTAGGTAAGTTTTGGGAGTGCTGGCCTGAGTTTACGGAGTGTTAGAGGATCCTCTTAGATGAAGGGAAACATGTAATGCAACCAATAGTATCTCAAAAACTTGATCTTATACTTGAAGACAGTCTGCTGTCAGGAGTACGAGTTATAGGCCCTCTGCCAAGATTCTGCTTTGTGGTGGCTGAGTTTTCTCTGCCTGCACTTGTGGCTTTAAACGGTGCCTGGCTGACAGTGTCTTTCCTCCAGGAAATCCCCTTTCCTCAGGTATTTCTTGGTACTGGCTTTTTGCATATTCAAATCAGCGCCATTTAGCACCATTCCAGTACTCTCCCGCTGTTCCCACAGTGTGTTATAAAATATGTAATGGCGTTACTGGAAACGTAATTACGTTGAAAGTACAGGAACTCTGACAGTCTCTATCAACGAGAACCTACACTAAATGATAACCTTTAAAATGACGAATCAACATGCGTTTCTCATGGAAATCACAAGGAGGCAGCAAGTGGTGTTTGCCATTTGATTTTTCAGTCTCCGTCTTTTCTCACCTGAGCCACCAAAGGTCGGTGTAAAGGCTGTCATTGTGTAGGCAATATTCCAGTTTGCCAAAAAAAAAAAGTGTCCCATTAAAGGGCGGCAGGCTTCAGGTGACAGTTCAGCGGTGTTCGTATGCTTTGGAGAAAGTTATATGTAATTTTGGGGAGGCAGAGGGCATACTAAAGGGGGGGGGGGGGGACACGGGACGTGCGCGTGTGTGTGTATATATTTTTATATCTTTTTATGATAGTACAGTCGTTATTTGGGCTCTGAGTGTCTGGAAGGGTGTGTGTGCTGTGAGGTTAGAGACACAGTTCTGCGTTATTCCCAGAACGCGGTTACCGCCTTTAGGGGGAAACACACCTGCCTCCAAAGCCTCTGGCACTCCTCAGATTGGAAACAGAATATCAACAAATTGTTGGTCTGTGCTGCTTTGAGCAGTTTATTTAAAAGTAAACAGAAAGCAAGCGTTTTGACATGGTTGGGGAACCTGGGGAAGGAGACAGAAAGGTGTGCGGTGAGAGAGAGAGAGATGGCTCTTTAATGAGTGTGAAAGATGAAAAATAAAAATAAAAAAGTGTAATTGTTTTGGTTGCGTTCAGCTTTCCTAATGGCTTTAAGTCTGCTGCTTATTTCCAGAGAGCTACACATCTAAGAACTCTGAAGATGATGAATCCACAAAGGAGTCCAAGCGATTGATTCAAAAACGTCGGCGAAGTACAGATGACTACTCTGAGGAAGGAGAGGATGAGGAAGACGAAGGGAGGCCTGTCCGCAAACGCCTGAATCGAATTGAAACAGACGATGAAGATAACTGCGAAAATGCTAATGACGACGCAGAAAACCCCGCTCCTGCAAATAAGCTGCCAGCACCGCAGGCTCCTCAAGACAACACCAAGAAGCACTGCTACCGGATAGAAAGCGATGACGAAGATGACTTTGATAACGTAGGGAAAGTAGAGAGCCCTTTGGACTACAGCCTGGTGGACTTGCCTTCCACCAACGGACAGAGCCCAGGTAAAACCATTGAGAACTTGATTGGCAAGCCAAGCGAGAAGACCCAGGCCCCCAAGGACAGCACAGCCAGCGCCAGCCTGGCGCCCAATGGGACAGGGAGTGGGCAGGAAGCAGTAGGGCCGGAGGAAGACGAAGACGAACTTTTGAGAGTGACTGACCTTGTTGATTACGTCTGTAACAGTGAACAGTTATAAGACTTCCATTTTTGTGCTAATTTATTCCACGGTAGCTCATACCAGCGGGCCAGTTATTAAAAGCTGTTTTATTTTTCCTAGAAAATTCTCCACTACAGTATCACTTTTTAGAAGCAAGAATTTCACCAGTCCTGCAGTCTTTCTGTGAAGTGACCAGTTTTGAACTTTGAAGATTAATTGCTGTAAATTCCCTCTCTTACCCTCCCCTTCTCCTTCCAAGTCCACGGTCCTGGGTAATTTCACTCACAAAAACCTTATAACAACAAGAGATTTGTATATTTTTGACTTTATATTTCCTGAGTGCATACAAATTTGTGGAAATGGGTGGCCTAAGAAAGCATTCCAAATCAGTCAGGGCCCAAACCGGAACTGGGATGGGTTTGGCTCAAGGGGTGGGGTGGGGGGATGCAGAAGCACTTGTGCTTTAGCTTTTTCATATGAGATATATATTATATTTAAATGTTCACAACTTAGATTACAACTTAACAGACAGTTAAAAAAAGATTAATGTCTGTACTGTCGCATTTTGTGAGTTGTAGGTTAACATACCATAGCTCATTTTAGTAATCACCTTCATGGAAGCAGTTTGATTTTAATACTGGAGGCAAACAGAATTATTAGAGGCCAAGAAGGTACCATAAACAAGAACTCTACTATCCATTATGACTTGCAGACTTTCCTAATAAACATCCTTTAAAGTGTTTGTACAGTAAAGTGTACTGTAATGAAGTTTTTGACAGTCGAAACACACTAGCCATGAGTTATATTCATAGTTCATCAGATGGTCTTCGATGCACAGTGTCTAGTGGGAGGACATACGTAGTCTGTAAGCTGGATGGCATCTTGACGTGCTGCAAACTTTTACAGACAAAAGAACCCTGCGGTAGCTGCCCGGCCACTTGAATCGCACCATCTGTCGGAGTATTCTGAAAGAAATATGTTTGTACAAACAGCATTGACCACAGAATGACAGTGCATCAGAGGATTGAGGGATTTTCAAATAAACCGTGACTGGTCCATTCATGTCCTTAATATCTACTTCAAATTGAAGTAAACAAATGGAACAGTTTTCCTTTTGGAGGTTTTCTGTTTGGGGTTTGTGTGTGTTTTTGTTTTGGTTTTACTTATCTGCCTGGATGTATTAGCAGGTTTTGAATGTAGTGTTGGCCTTTGGCCATTAGAATTTTCTTAAAATACATTTTAATAATTTTCATGTGACCAACTGATTTCAAGAAGGCAGTATTTCTGAGAGAAAACGCTTGACTCCAAGACATCTCATCAACTTTTGAGTGGACATGAAGTGATATGTGCTTTTATTCAAGGGAGAAAAAAAAAAAAAAAAGACAAAAAGACAACAAAAGAAAGAAAAAAAATTCACCAATGTGGGGCACATAAAGAGCAGAGCTGAAATATGTTTTGGGTAGCATTCAGTTTTCTCTTTATTCTGAATTAAGATGCAGGCTGTAGCATTTGTACATGTTGTAGCACACAGACAGCTCAAACAGATCTGCCAAATACTGAAATCCAAAAAGGTCACATCTATTAATCCTTTTGCTCTGAGATTTGGATTTTTGACTGGTGTTTATGTCCATTGCCGGCAATGGATGCACCAAAACTGCTGCTGCCACTGAGGAGTGAGTTCTCCTTTCCTGCCCCACCTGATTCCCTTCTATTATATTGTATTTACTAGTCAGTCATTAAGCACTTCTGTTTTCTTGTAATAAAACTGGCATTAGGCCTTTACTAAATACCTCTTTAGAAAACCTAGATTCAGAAATTACCTACCTTCTGGCCTTGAAAAATCTTGGTTTTGTTTCCCCACCTCTTTCTCTGCGAGTTCTATCAGAACCACTCCATGACTCGTACTCATTTGGATTCTAGCAGTGCACATACCCCGCTGTAAAACTAGAATCAGCAGAGATCCAAAAAGATGAAACTCGCTCATTATCTGCTGTGCTAAGCAAGCTTGTGATTTTAAAAAATGAGAAATGACTCTCTCTAAATGAGATCTTAATTCCATTAAAGATTAAATATTTTTCCACCTTACTGATGTTAACTATTAACAGTTTTCATGAGCAGATTATAACAGGGTAATGAAAAGCCACAGAAGTTTAGAATGAGTTCTTAAAAGCATATGTAGCATTTTAAGCTACTCTAGTGTTTTTCTTTGCTTAGGTGATGCATAAATGTAGAGCTTCTACATTTCTAATATACTTGTGTTTTAAAACAAGCAAGAACATACGGCTTCCACTTTTCAATGTTAATAGTTGCTGAGCATTTTTAATACTTGCAGTGTAAACTGTTGATTAATGTGCAGCGATGCTGTGCAGCTGATCGTTTCTTGTTTGTTTTGGCAGTGCCATAATCTTTTTTGATATGTGATGGAGCCTTTTAGTATCTGATCAGTGCTGTAGCAAACATTCTTGCTTGTAGAATCAACCCCAAATGTTAAGTACTTGGTGGGCAGGTAATTGTGAATGTGGGAAAATACAAGAGAGTTACAATAGCGAATATACCAACCAGGAAAAAACTGAGTACTGAGTTAGGGAGTGATGTAAAAGCAGGAAAGACCAGGAAGCAGAACTGGAGCGCTGATGCTTACATCAGGAGCTTCAAATTTTAAAAATGCAGAATGACAACTTGTTACCAAGTTTTACTTTGTATTGGTCGCTTTTCAAAAACAACTTTTCTAAGAAGTTACCTTTGGTGCCTGAGACAGCTTCCTCCCCCCAGGATCCGCAGTTCCCCTTAGACCAGCGGGAATGTCGTGCAAGTAAAAACTGCAAAACAGTGCCCTAGAAATTCTTAACATTTTTCAAACTCCTATTTCTCTCGTTTCTAAGGTTTCCTGCTCGGTGGAAAATGTACAGGCTCCTAGTTGGAAAGATGATGTTTTCTGACATGAGGCCAGCTGATGGCCGTGCAGGGTTCATGCTGTTACAGTAGGCGATTCCAGAGTGGAAGTGTCTTCCTGGTGTCCTGACAATGTTGTGCTCTTCTGTGCTCGTTGTGAAGTTAAATGTCTTTGAATAGTGATCTTCAGGTGTGGCTTTGGAGTAACAGAAAGCTCAAACCATATGAGAAAACAAGTGAAAACTGGTCAGGGATTTATTATTTTTTTTACATAATGGATGTAAAAGTACAAGAACAAGCAGCTATTGGCTGAACATACAGAGCATTTATTCAACAAACTCTTGTTTATTCCACCCAGATTGTCACTAAAAGCTTTGTCTTTTTTAACTGCAAACTCTTCAGACTATGTGCAGTTTAAGTAGCATTGGTGAGGGGAAGAACCTATAAATCGAGCGAAGGAATGGACTTTTTTTGTGTCACCAAGATAAAGGATGGCTCGTTGCTTTCTTGCATGCAGCTTGTGTGACTGTAAGCGACACAAAGTGCACAGTAGGTCTGCTCTGTAATTAATGCAGTGTGTTAATCTGACTGGAAGGGTGGTGGAATTAAGAACGCATTTTCACCACAGTTGCTGTCGTCTAAACCTGAGCATATTCTTGATTTAAAAATGGAAAATGACATCACTGAACTACCAAAAAACCCCTTTGTGTTGAAATCTTGTAGGAAGAACTGTGCTGAACAATCAAGTCTTTGATAGTCTGATTTTGTACATGTTGAATTACATTATAAAATTACCGCATCTTCCTGATTTTTTTTTTTTTAAATGAAAGGATTGCTCTGTTCTAACAGCACTTGAGAGAAACAGATGCTTTTTTCCAAATTGCTTATTTATGAAGTGTGTCACCTTCAAGATTTCTTTGCATTAAAGCATCTTGGTTACTCTTCATACAGTGGGAGCTATATAGCTTAGTTGGACTGGTTTTCTGTTCGCTTCTGTTTTCTAATTGCTGTGTCTGAACTCTTGGCGAGAGACCTTACTCAAAGAACCTCAAGGGGAAAAACTGTATGTTCACACAAGAAAAATTGTATGGTAGTGGTAAACTTGTTCTGATTTGTCTTCACATCTATCATTTGAACTACTTCAGTATCCAGATGCTGCAACTGTTTAATAATTTTCGTAGTTCATTGTCAGGGTGTCCATTTTATACCTCTGTTATCAGGTGCTGGTAACTTGGTTTTCCGTGCTCTTCAATAGGAAGGCCTGGTCTAAACTTTCATATAATTGTTTCAAACTACATATTTTCACAAACTTCTTTTATGAAAAGTAAATTAATTTTTATGGCACCTGCTTTTTTAATTCAGTTTGTACACAGTAATTTAAATAAATTATGGCAGTAACGCGAGCCCCCAGAACTGGTCTGATAAAAAGCTTTGTATCATCTAGTGCAAAATGACAATATATAGGCCTTGAAAACTGGTTTTGGTACATGTGCAGTGACTACTATTCACAGGCTTGTAATATGGATATAATGTGCAGCACGCACCCTAGATATGTATTTACATTTGACATATGCTTCCAATTCACTGGGTATATAAAATCCTTAAATATATATAAATATATATATATATGAAAAAGATCAAATATCTTCAAACAAAACAGTAACTTTCTGAAAAAAATTGTTTTCAGTATGGTGGAGGAAACTCCAGCAATTCACATGAAGGAGCACAATTCTGCAGTTCCTTACGCGTTTAAAGTTTCTATAGAAGCATTTAGGATATTGTGTGAAGTAAGGATTTGAGGATCAAGCCCATGTTTCCTGGTAGTCTTTTCTTCCTCCCCTTCCCCAACAGCTGGGGTACGGACTATGTCTCACTTAAAATGTTGGAAGTCAGAAAATAAAAAATCCAGCAGAAATGGTCCTTATTTTTTTTCCAGTATGTACTGATGTAAGAAAAATTAAATGACGAATTTTTGGTGCTTTACAGTTGAGTACCCAATCTGAGACCTAGCGGAGAGCTCTGGCTTCAGAAATATTTATCAATTGAAAATTATTTCTGAAGCTGGATGCCCAGCAGTTGGGGTATCAAAGATTACTACTAGTCACTTCTGAAAACACGCATCACTTACCAAGCTCTTATTTTAGATTAGGTGTAACTAAGATAGTTCCAAACAGCAAAAATGTGCTTGGGAATTGATTGTCCCAACACTTCAGAGTAATTTAACTTATTTTGTATATTGCAAAAGATGTATATTGCTTAGTATGACACTTAAAAAAAAATTGTGTACAGCTTCTGGGGGAAAAAATAGAACACTCTAAAGTAGATAAGAAGTTTTTATAATTGAATCTGTGGTGTAAAGGCTCCAGATTTAACTGCAATTAAAAGGAAGTCCTACAACTTGGGATTTTGACTATCATTTTGTAAATGCTGGCACCCCACACCTGAGCTGAGGAGCAGGAGGGGACAATAGAGCAGTTAGTGGGGACACGTGCTTAATGAAGGCACATGTGTCTGTGAATATATCTGCTATTGCTACATATAACCCCAAAGGTTACTAACGAGGACTGAGCAATAGAGTTGCTCTATTCGTTCAGTTGGTTTACTTTGTGCACTTTGCAGCACTTTGTGTATAGTCAGTCTCACTGGTTCCCCAGGTGCAGACAAGAGTCGCTTCCTCCTGCTGTTTGAATGCTCGTTCAAATAACAGCAGGAGGCGGGGAATGGATGGAGGGAAGTGGAACGGAAAAATGTGTATGCAAACCCATGCCATTTGCAAGACGGGTCTTGAACAGGCCTAAAAACTACTTCTGACTCACCCTTTAAAGACTGTATTTCCAATGGAAGGTCTCGGTTTAGGAGAATCATCCTGATACCCTCCTTTTCTCATCCTGACCTTCACAGTAACGGGAAAATCTACCTGAGGTCTCCTTCCTTGAGGGAATCTGTAATGTTCCATCAGCGCAATGTGGATGTGGAGAAAATTAGGATCAGTCCATAGAGTATTATGACAATGATTGCTTCTGGGGACGTCGTCAGAGTCCGCACAGTTTGCTTTGTTGTTTGTTCCTCTTGCTGTGTCCCACACAACTAAACTTAGATTAGTCTGTCGGAATTTGACTTAAATGATTCTATGGGGATAAAATCCTTCTACTAAAACATACGATAGGCCTAGTTACCAGTGCACCATTTGTTAGTTAGAGCAGTTAAAAGTCCTTAATAGATACTAATCTGCTACTCAAGTTAGTGGTAGAAAAGGAGATCAAATCATAAAGCTATAAGCCTTGTTTAGTTTTCCATTTCATACTCGTTATATGGACTCTAAAATCTTGTACAGTATCTTATTCCTTCCTATGCTATATTCATTAAAATGGTACTCCTCTCCCTAACTCATATTAAAATGATTTGTTGTTAATGCCAGTGCAGTTGCTATTTCCTACCTGTGTTTCACAGCCCTCCTGCAGCAGCTTGGAGATGGTGTGTGAACGATTCAAAAGCGTAACATCACCGTTCTCAGTATGCACGACAGTTCTTACATAGGCACGGATCGTGTTCATTAGACAAACATCGGGCATATCCAGTGTCCCAGGTAACACAGAACAGGTTACTTGCTAGCAGAAAGGTTATCCTCCGATATTTTCTGAGAATTAGATCAAACCTGCCAGATAGGTCTCTTAAAATTTAATATACGCTTACATGAAATACAGTTTTGTTTTACTCCTGTGTGCTGTTCACGTTTGCAAAGAAACCTTGAATTCCTTAAAAATGGTCTTATTCACAGTGGGCCTCATTTTGTTTTCTCTAAAGAGTTAACACGGTAAAGTTCTACAAGCTGAGCTCTTCACGTAGACTTTAACCCTTGCGTTTCTTCAGTCCAGAACCTTGGTTTTTCAGTCTCTCTTCAACCATGACTTGCTACAATATCAAAGGGAAAGGACTGAGGGGGGACACACTGTGTTGTGAGAGAGGGGGAGATACGTTGAAAAAACTGGAAGCGTTATTCTTGTTGCACATAAATTGGGTGGTGCTTTCACTGTCTTCCCCGCCCCCCCCCCCCCCCCCCCCCCCCAAACCGGTAATACCATGTGCATGTAAAACTTGATGCATTAAAACTTTTTTAAATGGAAGTCATGGTGGCCTCAGTGCTCAAAGGGTTAACTGCAGTTTATCAACAGCTAATGTTTTTAGATTTGCAGTACACAACTGTTTAAATACTGTATTCCTTGTAAATGAAGTAAAAAAAAAAATGTTAAGGCTGGTGCCAATATTTTTGTTAATGAATTGTTCAGCGTTGTCTCTCACTACAGTCTGGTCAGAACTCTTTGTGTATAAGCTGGGCCTGAAGCCATTTTATAGCTTGTAGGCCTAATTGTGTAACTTTTCTTTCATAATGTTTTTGTTATAATATCTACTGTCATTTCTTTCATATAAATATGACATGTAAATTGTCATAATAAAAAAAAATTGAAATAATTTGATGTACAAAGTATAATGTGTATTGAAGAAACAAGTGCTTTTCAATTGTCATCACATGTGCACATACTTTTCTTATTTTGCTTTTAAAATAAGCACCGAGTAGTGGCTGCTGTGTATCGTTCCAGCTCACGACGGTGCCACTGCTTGCCGTGGGAATGGGTAACTCCTGTTTCATGTCGATTTTGTTGTGGCTTTGACCAGCTGTAGCCGATACTGGGGAAGACCTGATGGATTTATTTTTGCAGTCGTGATGATTTTCTATGTGTGTTCCATCTTCTACGTAACCTTTACATCTAATTTCATAGCGATGTTGCTGTCACTTGACAAAAACTAGTAGCTTGAACAGGGTTTGCTGCTTGCCTTATGCTGCAACATCCATTTCACTTGCTGTTGGAGTTGTAGAATTGCTGAATTAGTGGTGAATTCTTACAGCTAGGGAGAAGATCCACCTGGTTGTTACCTGTATTTGTTTACAAGGGTCATACCTGCAGCCAGAACTGTACCCAGCTAGGCTGTTCCAGCACACATCCGTCAGGTTTCTGCGTGGTGCTAATGAGAAGGGAGCTAGGTTTGTTTATTTAGACCGAGATGTGTAAAACCACCGAGTGGAAGTCTGCAGAGAAGCACTGAAGATGGGGATGTGCTGACACGTGGCTATGGCAGTGGCTATCAATGATGTTTTAGGACTTTAACAGGAAAAAGTCAGGGAGAGAGAAGTGAATCTAAGGGTGGCTTCTCTCTGTGTGAATTGCTGAAGCCTGTCAGTCTTGGTTTTCTTTGTGCTTTACTCAAGCTAGCACATGTTCCTGTAGTGATGAGAACCTGCTGTGAAATCCATCCTCTTACTCCAAATGCAATGCCAACATTTTACATTTGCATCTTTGATGGATTCTGGGTGTTTTATGTAGGAACTGGCCACCTTACAGCAGGCAGTGCTGTGTAGTCTGTGGAGAGAAACAAGCTCCCTTGGGTGCTACCCTCTGTCCTAACGTGACTCTTCACCCTGTGAAGGTACCTGCTGCTCTCCCTTGCCTCTAAACACAGCCCTGCTTGACTGCGTCACCCTTGGACATACAGTGTTCAGGCAGCGGTGTGGGGGTGGATCCTAACTCGCTTTTTAAAGCTCTTAGAGCTGAGGAAAAAAGCTTTCAAATCATGCCATTCTGTTTCATTCGTAAATTTACAAGAAATGTCTGCCTACCCGAACTTCAGCTAGATGCAACACCTGGTACTGGGATATAAAATAACTGGATCTTGTAAACAAGGAAGATACGGATTTCTCCTTCTCCCCAGTGCCTCAGCCTCAAAACCAGGGGGTTGGACTAAATCAGGGGTCCTCAAACTTTTTAAACAGGGGGCCGGCGTGTGGATTAAGTGGCAGGCAGTCATCTGCGGCTGCTTGGTTTCCCTCCCACCCCCCCCAACCCCCGGTGGGGGGTGGGGGTCTGTAAATACCGGGGGCCGGATTGAGGACCCTGGGGGGCTGTATCCGGCCTGCGGGACGTAGTTTGAGGACCCCTAGACTAAATGATCTCCAGACGACCCTTCCAACCCTGACCATTTTGTGATTCTTCAAAAACCAACTTCCCAGCCTGGGCTTAAACCAACTTTTTTCCCTGTCTTCTTTTGGAAGAGTGGTACGTGTGAGAAGAAAGACTTGCATTTGTGTGCAGGAGGAGAAACGAACTCTGTATTGCTCCACTGCAGTGGCTTAATTCAACTTCAATCACTCAGAAATTTTAATTTAAAACGATCTAAAGGATTTGCTGTATGTTTCCAGTTAACTACAGAGGTGGAGCGGGCTCTCTGTGGCTGATATGGACAGCCATGTCTGATAACAGGAGGGACATAAGCAGGAATGTTGATTGACAGCTGCTAAGTGGGGTGAATGGGTATTTCCAGTATTTGCAGCTCTTCCCACCAGCAGCTGCAGCCTGGTCTGTATTCATGGAAGAATCATAATTTTTCATCATTTTTTCATTTTCCAGAAGAACACTTTTCTTGGCACGGCAAACTTGAAGATGGTCGAGAAACTTCCTTTTCCTCATCTCCTATTGCCTCTGTCACTTTTTCAAGCTATTCCAGCAGTGTTTAAATATCACTTCATTGTGGAACTTGCTTTGATTTCAGCCAATGTAATTATTTCTATGAATAATAATTTGCATAATTGGAATCCAAAATTGGTAGGTGTGGTTGATGAGCATTCCATAGCATTTTAGAAAGCTCATCCTAGAAGAACCATGTTAGTTCCTTGTTCCCCCTTTTTTCCTTACAATTTCCACTTCCAGAGTGTGCTGCTTTGGTTCTTTGCTATCCAAGACTAACAAGGGAAGTCCAGAGAAGGGAAAGATGGACACTTATTCTGTCAATGATCAGTTTGTGTTTGTGAGAACCTGGGTTTGCACACAGGTTGGTAAATGACTCCTTAGAAGTGAATTCAGACTGATGAAAGGGAAGATTAAAAAACTTGACAGCAAGGTAACCACTACATGGGCTCTTGGTGACTAGGATGCTATGGCAGGAACGTTTAACAACCTGAAAACTCAGGGAGATGTTTAGAGTGATGCTGCCTTGCTGATGGGGTTATCAGGAGCATCCCCTGACAGAGATGTATTTCACCGGTGTAAACTGAATGCTACCATTTATTTAATCACCCTGTTCTGGTGTAATCATTGTTTCTCACTGCAGTAGCATGTGTCATAAGAGAAACTTGCTGCTGGAATGGTGTAAATCCAGGGGAAGAACCAGGGCCGGTGCTTCTGAGGGAACAGCAGCCTGCCCATTGCTGCAATCCACATCCCAAGACCAGCCCCGGCTCCCTGACGGCAGCTCCCCAGGTCCATGTGGTAGCACCATCGGGCCCACGATCCCAAGTTCATCACCGCTGAGGGAAAATCAACTGGATATCCCTTCAGCAATTCAGGTACTTGAGACTTTCTTTTTCTTCTCTGTGTGTCTCTATCAGGCATTAGGTGCTGGCCATCCACTTCAAATTCCCTTTCCAGCACCTTGTACCGTCACTGAAAAGCTGCTGTGTTAGTTTTTTCCCTTTGTCACCTGTCCAACAGAGATTTACAGGCCAAAATACATATGCTGCTCATCAGCTGTCATCGGGCGTAATGCCAGCGATCACCTCAGCGCTCGCCTCTGCTTCTCTTTTGCAGGTAACGAAAATTTACTCAAAACCTGCCAGAGACAGATGCTCCTGCCACACAGACCGCATGGCTCTGGAGATGCACCATGACTCGCCCTCGGGAACATGGCCATTTTAGGGGGGAAATACCGTCCCCTCCCCCGCCGGTCAATGACGAAGGGGAGATTCCTTCAGGGAGAACGCCAGCGCTCGGCGGTGCCGCACCGCCCATTCCCCTCCGCGCTGCAGCTCCTCAGGCGCGGCAGCGGGGCGGGGGCGGCCGCCCCCAGGGCGGGAACTGCTCCAACATGGCGGCGGCGCCCGCCCGCACCATCGAGACGTGCCTAGATAAACCCGGGCAGCACGAGGAGTTCCGCTTCCGGCAGGTGTTGGGGTGGTTCCGCTTCCGGCGGCCGCGGAGGAGATGGTGGAGGAGGGAGGCGGCGGCGGCGCCATGAGTTTCCTCAAGCGGTTCCCGCCGCCGGCCGAGGGCGTTCGCCACCAGCAGCCTGACACGGAGGCTGTGCTGGCGGGGCGCACCCTGGGCACCGGCACACTCTACATCGCCGAGAGGTGAGGGCGGCGGGACCGCAGCGTGTGTGGGGACGGGGGGGGGGCGGCGGTTACGGCTCTCGGGACCCACGTTAGGCCTCGGGGTGCGGGGGGCTGCCCTGAGGGCGATGGGCGCAGGACAGCCCTGGGTGGCTTGTCCTGAGGGGGCTGGCTTGTGGCGAGCCTTCCCTGGGGGCTGGTGGGGACCAGGCCGGGAGGCCGCGTGTGCGTGGGCCTCTGCCCCGAGGGGTCCTTTCCTCTGGGGGCAGCGTGGGGCTTCCCCCGAGGGGCTGTCTCCCCTGAGGTGACGTAGTGTGTGTGTGGGGGGGGGTCTCCCCTCTGGGGCAGCGTGGGGGGTGTGTGTTGGGGGGGGGTCTCCCCTGAGGTGACGGGGGGTGTGTGTGTCGGGGGGGTCTCCCCTGAGGTGACGGGGGGGTGTGTGTGTCGGGGGGGTCTCCCCTGAGGTGACGGGGGGTGTGTGTGTCGGGGGGGTCTCCCCTGAGGTGACGGGGGGTGTGTGTGTCGGGGGGGTCTCCCCTGAGGTGACGGGGGGGTGTGTGTGTCGGGGGGGTCTCCCCTGAGGTGACGGGGGGTGTGTGTGTCGGGGGGGTCTCCCCTGAGGTGACGGGGGGGGTGTGTGTCGGGGGGGTCTCCCCTGAGGTGACGGGGGGGGTGTGTGTCGGGGGGGTCTCCCCTGAGGTGACGGGGGGGGTGTGTGTCGGGGGGGTCTCCCCTGAGGTGACGGGGGGGGGTGTGTGTCGGGGGGGTCTCCCCTGAGGTGACGGGGGGGGTGTGTGTCGGGGGGGGTCTCCCCTGAGGTGACGGGGGGGGTGTGTGTCGGGGGGGTCTCCCCTGAGGTGACGGGGGGGGGTGTGTGTCGGGGGGGTCTCCCCTGAGGTGACGGGGGGGGGTGTGTGTCGGGGGGGTCTCCCCTGAGGTGACGGGGGGGGTGTGTGTCGGGGGGGGTCTCCCCTGAGGTGACGGGGGGGGTGTGTGTCGGGGGGGGCCTCCCCTGAGGTGACGGGGGGGGGGTGTGTGTCGGGGGGGGTCTCCCCTGAGGTGACGGGGGGGGTGTGTGTCGGGGGGGCCTCCCCTGAGGTGACGGGGGGTGTGGGGTGTGTGTGTGTGTCTCCCCTGAGGTGACTAGAGGGGGTAGAGGGGGCCTCCCTAGAGGGGACCTGCCCAAAGGGGGATGTGGGAGACTCAGGTACGAGGGGTCATCATGTGGGGGAGGTCCTCAAAGAGAGCTCCGAGGGGGTCCTCGCTATTTGTGCTCCAAGTGGCATTTTAAACAGTGCAAGAGGGAACAGTGCAACAAGAGAGCCTGGCTGGCTGCTGTGTTACAACACGTCATCTCTCTTCTGTTGTCAGGGGAGTGGACGGGGCTGTTGGTTTTTCTGTTGTTATTAACTGCTGTGGTTCTGTGAAGTCTCTTGTGACGCATTAATCATGTGGATGCTGTAGGCATAAATCAGTTTGGGTATTCTGGAAGATGTTATCTAAGCTCTTAAGTTTCTTTTAAATTCTCCCTGCTGTACACTTCAAGACAACAGCTTGTTGATCAAGGCAATGTGGTTTTCTTTAACTGTGGAAAATGTACTCTAAATACAATATATTTCTGCAGCAGGAGAGTGTTGTTAGAACAACGCCCTAGTCTAAAATGTGCACTGAGGAGTGTATTGTCTTTTAAAACCTTCAGACTATGAAGTGTTTATAAAGTGGGTAAAATTTGAGGGGCTCTTGTCTCACCTGAACTTGTTAGTGATGTTGCATTCCTCCTGGAGAGGAATTTCTCTGGAATTTCAGTTAGTTTTGTGTAGTTGTTTGGTTGCAGGTACAAGGGCTCCTGTTTGTGCAGTATTTGCTCTCAACACATGTGATGTTGCGTTTCCTTGCAAGTAGCTTTCAATAGATGTTTGTGTGAGGTGCATTCAAGTCTGCCAGCTTCCTCCCAACACGTTTTGAGCATATCACAGAGCTTTTACCAGAGTCACTTGCTGGTAATGAATAGAAAATGCAAGCATTTGCAGGAGTGCCATGTTGTGGGAGAACTGGGCATCCGCAAGGACAATGTGCCTTTGGAGCTGTGCACTGACTCGATGTCAACAGCTGTATGCATTGAGAAGCGGCTGGTCGAGGCTAGGAAAGAAATTCCTCACTCCCACTTCACTAGCTCTTGCTCTCAGCCTGATTTCCCGAGGCAAGGAGTCTTCTGTGACCTCTTTGTTGGTTTTGTCCCTCCACAAATACTTGTAAATGCTGAGTTTTGCACGTGGTGGTGGTCTCGCTTTCTGCCCGTCAGTATTTCTGTGCACTGTGTGACCTCAGTGATCACAGACACCCAAAAGTAGCTTGAGATTGATTTTTCAGCTGGTAGAAAGACATTGATCGTTCTGATGCAAAGGAGGTAGCAGCCCACTGTAGACAACCTGTGCTGTCTCTTGCTGTGGTTAGGGATGAGAGTGAAAATGGGGAGAAGCAGACATTCTGGCACTCATGTTGTGAGGTGGGGGGAAACCATACTGGCTTTGATAACTCTGCTGATCACAGAATGGTGGTTTTTCTACATACAGACTATACCCACATCAGTTCTGTACTCCTCCAGAAATTGACAGCAACTTTCCTTTCAGTGTTCTCTTTATCTTGAAAAAACACAGAACATTTATTAGTTTGATTTACAAATCACAGTCTGGAACCTCTGTCATTGTCTTTGGGGTGATAGATATCTACAGGGAAGAGAAAATTAAATGGGAGGAAAGGAAATTCAGGGTTTAGTTTAAATGTGATAAAGCTGAAATGTGTTTAGGGTGCTCAGCTTCATGTTCTGTAAGAGAAGGTATCTTTTACCTCAGCCATCAGTTAATGCCGTTGCAAGGTCCTCTTAGGGCAGGCCCAGGACCGTGTGTTACCTGAGAGTGGGATACTTGCCTTGTCCAGAATTGCTCACTTTTGGGGGGTTGGTCTGCTTTTCTCCAGGTACCTTAGATTCTCCTGTTAGTTTCTAATTTGTCTCTTTTGATATTTTTCTTCCTGCCTGTCCTCCAACCCCTGCTTCCTGTTAGTCGCCTGTCTTGGCTGGAAAACTCCGGAGTTGGGTTCTCCTTGGATTATCCCACTATAAGTTTACATGCAGTCTCCAGGGACGTGAACGCTTACCCATGGGAGCACTTGTACGTCGTGGTGAATGCCAAATTCGAAGGTATGCCCAGTGTTGCTTAATGTTCCCACGCAGTCCTGAGTGGCACGATTTCTTCAAAAGGAGTAAATTTTGGTTTAAAAAATGATAAGCTTTGTTTAAGTAGTAGCTTGTGTTTTCTTTTTTGTTTCTCTGAAGGGTGGTTATTTTAGAAGTACAGCTTTGCCCTTGTTTAGAGTCACTTCTGTACTGTTCTGCTCTCAGCATGTGAGTGCAGACAGCTAGAGCCACTGAGAATGTTCTCTGCTCTCTTACGCTCATTTTAAACAATGCAGTTCCTCCATAGTCTCCCTATGATTCCAGCTTAGGTATCATTTTTGCTTTATTGAATTTATGTCAGTGTTGCTGCCCTCTCCAGACTTTATAAATACCTGTTGTTTTACATTCTCCTGGAAGCTTTCATTCATTTTCTCCCACCGCTTGCTTAAAAAAATAGAAAAGACAGTAACTCATGTTACCAGGCTTAATATGGATCTTTGTGGATTACCACAAAACCACACTTTTGACCTTTTGACCATTCTTGCTCTGTCCCAGAGAAAACAAGCTTTCTCTTTCATTGTTTGTATGAAGATTTTCTTTATTCCTGATACATAGATTGTTTTCTTCTGGCAGACCTGTTAATATTTTAAGTGTGCCATAAACTGCCTCTCAGTTGAAGAGTAATGAGTGTTAAATCTTGAGCAGGTTTCCTTTCCCCTTTGTACCTACTAGTCATCGTAATTAAAGGTTAAAATCTGGCATTTAATTTTTCTTTAACTAGTCTGTATACTGAAAGTACTGATTAGACTCTGAGATGGCAGAGGCGTTTTTAAGCTATTAATACTCTTCATTATTTCCTTCTGTCATGTTACTAATGTTCTCTGACAGTCTTACCACTACAAATGATGAGGACGTGTATGCATACCTCTTGATTCTTCCTCATTGTCCTCTAACTTTATTTTGAAGTAAACTGAGCTTAGTATGAAGAAATATATTTTTTCCAGCTTTTACTTTATTCTGATAATGATGTCTGAAAATATAGATAAGAACTATCACAGGACATATATAAATCCTTAATAGGCTGATTTTTGTGTTTTTTGTTAATATATGAACTCTAGCTCCAGTAAGTCTTCTACAGCAAGTAGATTTGTCTAGTTTTCAAGTCTGTCCTTGGCCTGCAGTTTTAACTGCTGAGTAGCGTTAAACCCAAACCTCTACTTGTTTGGCTGCAGGAGTCTTCATTCTTAGCTGGGCAGGGTACATTTTGTTCTTCCTCTGAAAGTTTTTTGTTGTGTGCCCTGTGTGTCTGTGCCTTATCCTCGCCCCTTTTTAGAAAAAGGCAGTCAGAGTTTGACTTCATTGAAAACAAAGAGCTGGACTCAGCAGTAACAAGCTGTGCCTGCGGGTGTCGCTTGGAAAATGATTGGGTAGCTTCCTTGGACACTTCATTTCTTGGGGCAGCTGGCTGGCAGCTTTTTGGCTTCCTCATAGTCTTAGTAGTGCCAGTTTTGTATGTGGTAAAAGCCACTCTCGGTAGAACAGCCTTAACTGTATTCCTCTTTTTCTGTAGAAAATAATTATGTGCTGTTGAAGCTGTCAGTGCAGTGTCCCTAGCCACAAAGCAATGAACTGTAGCAATCTTCTTTGTGGTTTTTAAAACATCACATTGTTGCTTTCTTATTCATGTATGTAATCCACAGAAGTCAGGAAGCAGGGTTGTGCCCACTGTTGTCATCGGCTCTGGGTGCACTTTCTGCTTCTGATATCTTGCTGGCTGGCTGGGAGTGGCAGAAATCGAGTAGAGATCTTCTGTGTAGAGATCTTTCATAAACGTCAGGGTCGTTCGTGAGAGGCTGTACTGGAAGCCAGCTGATTTCATGACAGTAGAGTTAAGGATCCATAAAATTAATGAGATGTAAGAGAATACATACGTAGCATTGTGCAAGTAAATGACAATGATGGTGGATTGTGGGGTTTTTGAGCACAGTTGTTTTTAATACAAATCAGGGAATTTTCCTGGAGTATGTGAATACATCATGTGATCATTACAGAAATCTGAAGCCCTAGAATTAGGAATAGAGAAGTTTTTGTGTGTATTGCAGGTGTTGTCGAGGTGCTATGAGAGGACCTTGTACATCTGTAATGTGGATGGGAGCAGGTTTGTTTGTGCCACACTCAGGTTGTGTCCAGGTTTCTGATTTGATTGTGTGTGTTCCTGAAAGAATAAGCAAGTCTGACTTTTTTTGGACAAAATAAACATGTTTCTCTTAAATCTTTCAATTTCCTAAAGAAGAGGAGACAAAAGCGGCTCCTATGGCTGAAGGGGAGGAGGAAGAGGAGGAAGACAGTGATGACGATGTTGAACCAATTGCAGAATTCAGATTTGTACCTAGCGACAAATCATCCTGTAAGTGAAGAGGGAAATTGTGTTTTGAAGTCCTGGCTATATGTGGAAGACATGGGGGTATAGAGATGTAAATAACATGATCCTTTATAGTGTCCTTCTCTAGTTACTTGATTTCTTTGTACTGAAAAGAACAAATCAAATTGTTTCATCTTGCATGAAGGTGGAATAGTTTTAGCAGCTGCTTCTCAAGGAAAATTCCAATGCTTTAAAATAGAGACTTTTAAGTATATGTGCATGACACAGATAATCTTATCTGTATACATTTGTAGAGAACTTGTATGGGGAATATTTTTTAAATTCAAATTCAGTGATGTTTGAGTCTGCAACAATTTCATTAGGAACATGCTAATATCCAGAACCTACTGCTGGAAAGCAGTTGTTCCCTGCCTGGTGTGGAGCTTACAGTTGGATCTAAGTTTTTAAAATCTTATGTATTAGATGCTGCAAGGAATCCTGTGGTGGGTAACCCCAGATGGAATTCTCCAGAGATAATAAGCCTTTGTCATCAGTGAAATAATATAAAAGTGCTGATAAGAGGATAAAGCACCAGGCTGGATCTAGGAAACCCAACTTGTTTCTTGCGTGGCTGCTGGCTTGTTGGATGATGTTTTCAAATAGTTCAGTGGTGGCTCTGGTAGAGGAATATTCTCAATCTCCTTGACTGCTTGGCCAGGATTTCTTGCCAGTTGGTATTGGTGGAGAAACAAGGGAGGTTTGTGTTTCATTTGTGTTCCTACAGTGGAAGCCATGTTTTCAGCGATGTGTGAGTGCCAAGCTCTGCACCCAGACCCAGATGATGAAGATTCAGACAATGATTATGAAGGGGAGGAGTACGATGTTGAGGCCCATGGTTCGTAACAGTTGTTCTTTGGAAATACCTGCCAGCACTTGGATACCTGGTATCTGTCATAAGAATGGTTTGGTCTGTTTACAATTTCCTTGTTTATTACTCATCTTACCGAAACATTCTTTTTGCCACAGGCACAGTATAAAAACTCAGAAATCTGCAGAAAAATGTGCTGTTTAGCTGTCACACATCACTGCAATTCAGTGAAAAACATTGTTCTCATTCTTAAAAGCCCCAAGACACAAGTATCAGCCTTTGCTGTTCCCAGTGGATGTAGCCACACAAGTTCAGTGCCCATGCCGTGCTGTGGGCAGTTCACATCACTGTGTGTGTTCTGTGTATGATGTAAGCAGCCTTCTAATGTCAGTCAGTTAGCTGGGCAAGTATGCTCAGATTGGTGTGTTATTCCCCAGCCCCTGCTTGATGCAGGCTCCAAAACTGAGGTCTGATAAACATAAACTTGTTTTTGCAGAGCTAGGACAAGGTGACATCCCGACCTTTTACACTTACGAAGAAGGATTGTCGCATTTAACTGCAGAAGGTCAGGCCACTCTGGAGAGGTTGGAAGGCATGTTAGCCCAGTCGGTTAGCAGTCAGTACAACATGGCTGGAGTGAGAACAGAAGACTCAATAAGGGAGTTTGAAGGTAAGAAATGGTTTTGTTTTACTAAAGAATATATGAAAGCAGTGGTTCTCCAGTCTGGCTAGTCTATAAACACCAGGAATGAGCAAGCATCATACTGCGGGTGATACCTTACAGTACTGTGTGCATTTTGCCTGCCGTGGATTGAGGCCTGCTGTGTTAAAGAGTGAGGACCACTGCACTGAGTATTCTTGATTCTTCTTGGTATGATTTCCTGGAAAAGTAGTAGGGTGAAGTTGATTTAGGATTTTTTTTTTTTTTTTAAAAAAGGTTAAATTTGTTCAGTCTACACTGGGATTAGGAAGTAATTTCCACTCCACAATAACAGTCCTTTGGGACCTTTTTAAAATCCCTTAAACTGTAAGTTAGTAATTCTCTTTAGAGAGTTCAGTGTGAATTTAGAATCTTTGAAATACACTGGAACAGATTTAAAAAGAACCCTCTGCTTTTTAGAAGGAAACCGTGTCTTTATGCTACTGATCGTACATTTTATTTAAGGTTTCTTCTTGTTGGGGAAAAAAACATTCTCTCATATTTTGCCTTTTCTGCATGCTGTTTTCACTGGATCAGTATATTACCTGGGAAAAGAACAGGGAAGTAGTTTAGTAATATTGCTGCTTTATTTTAATTTAAGTTGCCATGTTTTAGTACGGCCTGACATTTTTGAGGGATGAGAAATGATGCAGCTGTTGTGGAATTCTAGCAATCAGCTTTTCTAGAATAATCAACAGGACCATAACTAATTTGTTCCGGTCCACATGGATGATTTTTTTTAATCTGTTTTGTCAGTTGTTTACAGGTTTTCTTTGTTCCATGACTTTGAATAAATTTATATAATATAAAGAGAACCTTGTGTTTTAGCAGTGCCCTTCGTTTGAAAATGGTCAGGTTTCTGAACCCAAAAATTTTGAAAATTACAATAAAGTGAACAGCAAGGACGTCACATGTCTCAAAGCCATCTTCATCAGTTTTGGCTTCTTAGTTTTATTTGCTAAGGTGCTTCTTGGTTTGCTACAGTTGTTAATATCCCCGGGGCTGCTCAGTTACAGAATCCTGTTATTTTTTGACATTGTAGCATAGGGCAATTGTTTCTTCTTTTCCCAACTTGATGATTGCCGAGAGCCATTTCAGAACAGGATCCAGCCTCTTTCTGTTAGCGCATAATTAAAGCTATCAAAAGGAATCATGCCATTTGTCACACCAGATCTTCATTTAAAAAATGAAATAGTTTAAATCCGATATTTAAGTCTTTTAATAAGATAGGGTGAGGTGAGGTTGTAGGAAGTGGTGACGTCTTTAAGTGACTGACAGAGAGAGCTGGAACAAAACCGCAAAGTTGTGAGCACATCAGTGTTTCCCTAGGCCGCTTTCACAAGTTCAGCAAAGGAGTTTTCTGTTCTGGCCATCTGTTGTCAACAGAGGGCACTCGCTGTCTTTCGTGTGATCAAGTCATCCTCTTGCGAGCCCGAGCCCGAGGTTTTCTGTAGCATTGGCTGGTTTTTTTTTCAGATGGGATGGAGGTGGACATAGCACCAGTAGTTGCGGGGCAGTTTGAAGATGCAGAAGTCGATCACTGAGGAGGACGTATGCTGCTGTAAGTTCATCTGTCTTCCAACACCAGTCCTTTTTAGTCCTGCAGAGCCTTTCATCTCTTTAATAGGTGTAATGCACAGGATCCCAGATCTCCTACAGGAAGTATCTTGTGGTATCAGGATGATGGTGAATTAGGGAAGGAAAAAGTAACTGTAGTTATCACAAATGTGGAAAGATGTTTGATGATCTGCCCAAAATTGGCTATGGGCGTAAACTATCATGCTGCGTAGGTAACCTGCATGGCCATGCCTGTCTGGAAGACAGCTCAGCCCTTTAGTAGATTTAAGAATTGTCTGATCTCAAAGGCTCTTAGATGCTGGTATGCGGATGCTGGAGCCATTGCTGGGAAGTTACTGTCCTTAGTATCTGTTATTTCACCCTCAGCATGCAGGATTTCCCAGGCCTTTCAAGGGGACAGAACACTTCACAGCGCTGCAAGTCCATCTCTTCCCTCACTGTAAGCGGAGCAGGAACAGTTCCCGGTAAAGTTATGGAGCAAGAATGGGACTGTTGTCAGAAGTGCACAGCTTAGCAACAAAACCCTGCTAAGGCGGTTGGGCCAGTGTGCCCTCTTGCCTACCATCACCTGTACTGCTTTTCTCTCGTTAATGGCATTACAAGATGTGCCAGCGTTTCCTTGCTGGTGCTGGGTGGGAGAGGAAGAGCAGTTTATTCTGGGACTGTGTTTGTGCACGGTGGGATTGCGATTCCGCCCCTGCTTCAGCAGTGCTTGCTAGTGCAGAGTTTGCACATGCCGCTCAAGCAGTGGTGCGTCGTCCCAGTTCTTCTGCCTCTCTCAGAAATGAGACCGCCAGCTCTCTCCTTAAAGTAAGCGCAGAGCTATCCCACTTGGAATGCTGGAGAAAACCGTTGTGGGCCAGACAGCCAAAACCTCAGGGGGGGAAAAGGGCCACAAATAGGAAGATGACATGCTGAAAAACACCGGTGGAAATGAGTCAGAAGTAGTTGGTTAGGGATTACAGCATCACTGAGAAAGAGGCTGCAGTCCCTGAGAAAGGCTAGTGCAGGGTTGTGATGCGCATCTACTTCCCTCCTGTGTTGCTTGTTTGACTTTGTTGCGGTTAATGCTCCTGTGGGTTTGGAGTGTCTTTGAATAGCCCTGTGTTCGCTTACTGATCTCAACCACTGCCACTGATCCTGAATTAGTATTTATTGTTTGGTGTAAGAGGTCAAAATTCCCTTCAGTCGCACTTCCTACCCTGGGAAAGACTGCAGTACAGAGAGTTCTTCCTAAAAACATCAAGATACTGGTTGCCCTGTTACCTTCTTTGATAAAGGACACTTTAAAATTAAGGAAAACTCTTCAGCTGTAGATGAAGTGCTTCTTAGTGAATGGAAAGCTTGGCTCTGACTTGATCTCCAAGATGATGTAGGTCCGTGGTTTATAAAAAAAAAATAATTGTGCTGTTGAAAATTCAGATCTGAATACTTGTCCTGGTTTAAACTTGAGCAGGATTAAGGAGAGTTAGTGGCCAGCAGGAGATCTCTAAGGAACCTAGAAGTGCTGGTCGAGGTGGTGTTGACTGATCTAGCAAAGCGCAAAATCTACCCTGTACGATTTAGTTTTGGTCAGTGGAATTCTTCCAGCTGCTTACTCTTGTGCCTTCCACGGCATGGCAGGTGGCTGTGGGAGGTTGATGCTGTGAGAGGTGACTGGATGGGGAGCCCTTCCGTCTTCCTGCTGGTGCTGATCGGAGCTGAGGAGCTGATCCCTGTCAGGGCAGATAGTGTGATCCACACTGCGAAGTGCTGCAGTGATGTCGCTCCAGGTAGCAGTTTGGGAGCTGTGGGTGTGATGGGCCTTGTTAAAGTAACCACCAGCCTGAGTGCGTTGATGTAATTTAAGTAAGTTCAAAAAATTTAGGCTGGATGGAAGCAGTAAACAACCGAAGGTACAAATTGAGTCTGTGCTAATCACCCTGCTAACAAGTTTGAGCAGGAGGGTAGCTTGGGTTTACCCTCTGAAAACCAGGGTCAGAGAGGGAGCATCCTGTGGTCTCAGTGCTCTGCAGAGCAGCTCGGCCCGTTTCACCTTCTGAACTGCAAAAACAATCTACAAGAACATCTTGCTGGTGATCCTTTAGAGAGCAACGCGCTGCCCTGCCTCTAAAGCGATGCCCTTGTGGGACGATTGTGTTGCATGTTGCTGCTCGTTACCCAGATGAGATGTGACAGTTGCCTGCTGAAGCTCCTGGAAGAGCTGCTGACAGTTGATGTGGGACGTTTCCACTTGTCTTGTAATAAATGGTGTTTTGTCTGTCGTATCACGAGGTTGGAGCAATTGTTCTGAAGCAAGTGGTGTGTCTGTGTGTGACGGTGCAGCGGGGTCTTCCAGGGCACAGGCGTACAGCTGCGGACTGTAAGCGCATGCTGTCCTTAGCTGACCCAAGTGTAGAGCTGCTGGCAAAGGTGCTCAGCCCTCTGAAAGTCAGTGGGTTTGCAGTAAAGCGTTGTCCTCAGTGACTGTGAACAACGGGCGGCTACTGTTTTATAAAAATTAATAACCTTTTATTTTAATGCCAATTATGTAAACTTGGTGTCTTGTATCTTTCAGATTCCTCTTGTGGCACTTCCAGAATAAGCTGTAAAACTGAAGGCATTGCAGTGACTATCGGGAGTTAACCTTTCTTTTAATGACCTAAGCTTAGACATCTAGGTCTGTAAATGCTTTTGTAGATTTTGAAACAGGACATTTGTGACCACTGTGGGGTTGTTTTAAAAAAAAAACAACCAAAAAAAACCCCCAACCAACCCAATAAAACCTCTTGCATCTAACACTTGAATGGGGCTAATCGGGGTCGTTTCAAAGAAGTCTTTGTGGGAATTCTAGGACTTCGGAAATAAAACTGTAAGTAGAACAGAATTTTAGATTGTCCTAGAATTTTCCATATTTTTGTACCTGTTCACTGAGTCGGTAGAGTGAAAATAGAAATGTTACAAAGTTCGACTAAAATGAGTTAGGGTTGGCAAAGGATTAAAAGCAAAGCTGCATTTAATGCCCCTCAAGTAATGGCTTTATCACTTCAGTGCTATCCCTTTCATTTCTCTGGGAGCAGAGTTTGGGTGGTAGAAGAGGTGGAATAAAAGTCTGTAAAGTCCTGAAGAAAGAGAGCTGTTTTGTGTCTTTGTATTAAATGTTAACAACATTGTTAAATAAACTAAGAAATTTTTTTGTATCTCACACCAACCCTGTGTCGCAGTTCTCAGTCCTTTACTTTAGCAGGCAGCCAGCAATTCTGAGCTGATGTCCCTTGAGTTTTAGCACTCACTTCTGTAACAACAACAAAAGTCTGGTGAAGCCATTTTCATCATTTACTTAGATGTGAGAGTAAAAGGGCAGACCACTTGCAGAGTCCACCTGTAAGACAGAATTAGTCTGACACATCCCAGACTTAGGAACCCAGCTTTAGATTGCCGGGAGCTTAGTCCTGCTGGAGCTTTTACAGTTTCATATCTGCATGGTGGTGTTTTTGCCATGGAGCAATTTTTTTTTTTTTTTCTATACGATGAAGTTTCTTTACCTGTGCTCTTGGAGTCATATTGAGTGATCCTGCCCTGCTTAGCATGCTGGGGATACGGTTTGGTTTCAAGGTATGTGAAAATTATAACCACTTTTGAATATTCTTTAAGAATGCCAGTCAAATTAGGGATGGTTTAATAGTGTTGTCAGCTGTTGACATTGCTGAATAAATCAGGCATTCAGCATGTTACGTAACAAAGCAGTCTACTAGAATGTCTTTACTAGCCCCTTTTTATATATATGTATATATTTATGTAAATGTATGCATGGTTTTGTTAGGGATACGGAATAACAAAGCAGGGTACAGAGTGATGCTTTAATTTCTGCACTGGGATTTGGAGAATCACTATTCATTGTTAAAACAGGCTGGGGGTTGGGTTTTTGCTGGTTTTTTTCAGTGTAAATCTTAAGTTGTTGGGAGTGTGGTCTTTGTTTTTCGTAGACTCCGTTACAAACCCTGGCAGCTGGGCACAGTTAACCCACGGGCCGCCGGACTGTATGCAGCGCCTCTCAGTATTCTCGTGCTCTGAGCAGCAGGAAGCTCCAGAGGGAGAATTTGTTTTGTACTTATGAAGAGCTCCAGCAGATATCTTATGATGCTTCCAGGCAAATCAGTAGAGCAAAATTGATTTTGGTGAGATAGAAACAAACCCAGATGAGCCTTGAAGGTAGTGTTGAGGAGTGTTTTGTTTGGATCGACAAGTTTTAATAAAACTCTGTATTCAAGCTATGTGTAAGTGTTCTGGGGAACAGTTAGACTTCATAAATATTCATTACTTTGAATGTAAAATACTAATTTTTGTCTGTACTACTCAAAATAGTTAAGTTCTTCAGTTCCTGAGTTAATTTTGTTTTTCGTTCTTTCTGCTACTTTTTGGTTTTTTTGCTTTTGTTTTGCCTTAATTTAGTCAATTTAAGGCTTGTTTATTTATTAGTGATTTTACTTTTACATTCTACTTCCAGTGGCTATGAACAGCAACTACTTGTTGATCACCCGGATTTGTACCAGTCTTTTTTAACCTATATGTCAGGCTAAAATAAACTATGTAGACACACAGAAGTCAGATCTGACCTCTTTGCTTTACGGACTTTGCTTTTGCAGGCTGTTGGAAATGATGTTCAAGTAGGGCCTCTAATCTGACAAACCTTGGCTGCCTGTAGGTTTATATCTCTGCTTTCTGTTTTCCCTGGCCGCCTGTTTTTATTCCCTTTGAGGTTTATTTGTGAGACTTTTACCCTGTGGGCCTCATGGGCTCAAAGGAGACATGCAAATCAGTTCATTATGTAAGGCTCAATTCCTTAAGAAATGAGGCTAAAATCTGGACTTGAGTACGCTAGTAGAGGCGAAGTCCCAGGGAGGGGGAAAAAAGAAAGGTATGGATCACTTCAAAAATAGGTAAAAGGGATAAAAAGCAGGAAAGCAGGAAAGTGGCAGGTAGAAGCCTCCCAAAGCATGTTTTACGTATTTTTATACCATGTACTGCTTCTATTTTTCAGAGGTCTCTTGCATCAGGTTTCTATTCTAGCAGCCCTCTGTGGCAGACTTATAACTAAGCAGGTGAATGTAAAACCAGCTAAAGGTTTGTGACTTACCAGGCTCACAGTGTGGTGGTGCGTAGTCCTTGCTGTGAAGAATTTTACCAAAGATACGATTCTTTAGTAGGCCTACTCACACTGCTATCAAAGAGCTGCGGAACGATAACCTAGCAGTTCTAGTTCTCATGAGTGTATTAGCAAGCTCCTTTTTTTTTTTTTTCTTTTTTAATTTTAATGACCAAATACAGGGTCATGGATAAGACACTCTTGTATGAAAAGCACATTCAAACAGTTTATTTCATTTTGGAATGTAAGGTACCTTGCAAAATTAAAAGTTTTTATTGGAACAGGAAGTTACCTGTAAATATTTACTTTCCAAACTTCTGCAAAAAAGATAGCTGACAACAGTAGCTGTTTTAGACTTGGTTCATGATTTTACTGTAGCCCCCCCCCCCGCCCTGGTCTGATTCCCTCCCTTTCTCTTAAAAAATGGTCTGCACAGTGACTTGGGTAATGAGTCAAGGGGCCAGCTACTGAGATTGTTAGAAATTGTAGAACTTGTTAACCATCTCTCCTTTTAAACCCATAGCCAAAAAGTGAAAAACTGAATTTAGTCTTAAATTTGAAAAATATATTTTGGCATATATAAAAATCAGGATGCATCCAGAAGAATAAACCTCATACTAGAAACAGAACTTCAGAGGGTAGTACCTATTGGTGGTGTTCTCAGCTGAGGCTATAAAGGGCATGTTTGTGTATGTAGTTTTCCTGTAGTTTTAGCTTTTTCATTTATTCTCCTATATTGCATATTCATTCATTTCAAGAAAAATATCTGATAAGAGTTACATAAAATCAAGGACAAACAAAGTTTCACATGATTCTTCCTTATTTACTGTGTCTGTTTTACTATATGAAGAGGCAGCAGTTATCTCAGATAAAGCAGTTGGTGGTTTGCTTTTTTTCCTAAAATGCCTTTTTGTGTGTGTCTGCAGAATTTTATGGTACTTTACTACTGCTCCTTCCAACCAGGATAAACATTCAATGGACTAGTGGGACAGGATGGGGCAAAGCCTTCCCGAAAGGAAGTGAGGTGTTACTTACTTGGACTTGGGTATTGTTAAAACAACGCTGCTCCTACAGACTTTAACTTTGGTGTAGGCTACATCTAGAATAGAGCTGTGGAGGCTTTTCTAGGAGTACTGTAGCCTCTCTTCCTTTTAGAGGCATGTATATTGCAAGTAGGAATATGATGAGGTCAATGTAAGAATGAAATCTTCGGCTCCTTTTTTGCAGGTGCCTTCTCTGGGGAAAAAAACCAATAAAATCAAACTTTGAAAGGACTGGGTATTTCTCTAAAATTAATTTTGCATGCTGTTGTAATAAAGGTCAGCAAGTGGCACTTATGGCTAAAGTGACAAAGTTTTGGTGTTTTAAGTCCTTCACATTCATATGGCTTAACTGAAACTGTTGGCAGATATTTTCAAAATCCCAATGTGCTAATACAAAATAAGTATTTGAATACAAAGTTGTAAGTCAAATATTTCAAACATGAAATCTGAAAATACAACTGAAAGATGGCATGAAAGTCCACTTCAACAGTTTTCTGAAAGCTTCATGTCTGCAGGTGTTGAAAGTATTTTCTAATGTAGTCCTGATAGATTTCAGAATTCGATATCTCAGGATATCCGAGGAAGGATTTCATCCCATATAAAAGCCACAAGTATTGTACCTGAAAAGAGAAATCCCAGAAAGGACCTTTATTTGTTTGTGAGAAGGACATGGTACTGGTACAGAAAATAAACATTATGTTCAAGTATTCGAGTGTTTTTAGACAATGCAATACAGCAGGGATTGCAGAAAAATGAGAATTTTCTATCAAGAGGGTCTAGAGACAATCTACTTCTTGCAAACAATGTTTTTTTTCCCAAAGAAAGCTTCAACAGACCATGCAAGTGATACTTAGGAGTTAATGCTTTTCTTTGTATATTTAATGTTTTAATTCTGATCTGTACAAGCCAAGCCAACAGTGGAGCAGTTTGATCAGGTGAATCCAATGCGTGCACCTTCCTGTGGCTGTGTCAGGCCTGTCTTTGTAAATGACATGTAAATAACTGAACCAGCAGCTAAACCTCCATTCCTCAGCCAACAGCCTAGCAGTCTGTTTTGATAGCCACATCTATTTTAGCCATTGCAAGTAGGTATAGGATAGTGGGTTTTGTGTTTTGGCGTTTTTTGGATAATTCTAGTTCAGGGTTTATTCCAAAGCTGAAAAATGGTGAAGTTAGAGACTATGTTCTTCATGAGAGCCATAAGAATATCTCAAGTTGGAATGGGCCCATCAGAATCATTGAGTCTAAAGAAGGGCACCTAAATACAGTTTAAGACCTTCCCCGCCCCCCCCCCCCCCCCCCCCCTTTCCTGGAAAAAATCAGTATATTCTGTTTCAGAAATGAAGAGTGTTCTGGTTGACAGCATTCCTCACACATAGCTTGTATTTTATGAAGCTTCCTAGATCACAGAAACGCTTATTGGAAGGGATTCTCTCTAGTCTCCCATGCAGTGCAGGACTATTGCCCACCCTCCGTAGGTCACCATGCATGGCTTTGTCTAGGGCAGTCCAAAACCTCCGCAGACTGACTGTAGCACTTCTCCAGTAACTTGTTTCAATGTTGCTGCAACCCTTCTCTGAAGGTTTCCCTGGGGTTGCACCTATGAACATCCCTGGCCACAGCGTGCGGCCTTGCTGTTACATTGTCTGCCAATGAAAACAGTTACTCTGTCATCCTTGTAACTACTCCTCAAGTAATGCTTGAATGCTCTTAAAACACCCCTTTCACCTCATTTCACATCAGCGTAGAGGATCGGTTCTGTCAACCTCCCCTCACAGATCAGGTACTCCAGGCCCTTCACCATCTTAGTAGTCCTCCGCTGACTGGATCCTCTGTTTTCTCCACATTGCTTTTGAACTGGGGGACTCCAGACCAGACATGTTCCGGATGCCACCTCACAAGCACTGAGCAGAGGGAGACACTAATGTCCCATGATGTGCTGACACCAATGTGCTGAGTTGTGTGGCTTGTTTTACTTGCAGAGAGAACAAACTATTGTGAACAAACTTACATCCAGGACACTGTTAAACATGCTGAGGAATATCAACTCCAGTACTGACACCAGCACACTCTGCATGTTATTGGCCATCAGCCAGATGCCAACCCGTCAATTACTACCTTCTGAGGTCAGTGGTTTGGCCAATTTTTATTCCATCTAACAATCTTTTTGCGTGACCCCTAGTTCTTTGACTTTGAACCAAGAATGCTGTGGGAGATGGTGTCAAAAGCCTTACTAAAGTGAAGGTATACTGTGTATGCTGCTCCCCACTCATTCCACAGACGTTTGTTTTATTGTGGAAGACAATCAAGCTGGCCAAGTGTGGCTTGCCGTGGCTAAATCTGTGCTGACTGATTACCGTTGTTTTTACATTGTTGGAAATGGATTCCGAGGCTAGATACTTCACCATCTTCCCAGTGACTGAGGTGCAACAAACCATTTACCTGGCTTCTCTTCCTCCTCCTTAAGAGCAGGCGGAGTATTAGCACATTTCCAGTTGTCAGGATCTCCTCCAGCTGCTGTAACTTCTCATAAATGATGGACAATGACTGCATCAGCCAACTCTACCTGCATTTTTAGATGACTCCCAGTAGAACCAATGGATTGGCATTCATTGAGCTTCTCTATGTTGGTCCTACCCTGTGGCTCCCTTACTATTTATTGCCTTCCTTCTGAAACCTTCCACAGAGGTTTGGGAGCAAATTTTTCTTGGGAAGACTGAGGGGAAAAAAAGACATGGAGTATCCCAACCCTTTCCATGTCATCCATCACTAGGTTGTCTCTCCCATCTGCCCATAGACCTGCATTTTCTGTGGACTTTTTTTTTTTTTTTTTGTGATTAGCGTATTTGTAACTTCGTATGTCCCTAGTCTTAGTTCCAGTTGAGTCTCAGTTCCAGCTTAGCTTTGACCTTCCTGATTCTGTTCCTACATGTCTGTGCAAAGCTTTTACACTCCTCCCTTGCTGCCTGTCCCTCTTTTGCCTTCTTAAGTGCTCTCCTTTGTTCATAGGGAAGCTTCTTGTCTAGTCAGCAGGGAAAGGCTTTGTGTCAAAATTCCCAGTCTAACTACATGACAGCTTGTTCCTGCACATCAAAACATTACTGAGCTCTCAATAAGCTTTATTGAAAAATCACTTTTCCATGGGATACTTCTCCCATTTTTGCCAGCTTCTGAGGGAATTACTACTGACCTAGCAGTTTCCTAAATAAGCAAAAGTCCAAAGTCTGAACAGCTCTGCTATTTGCCTTCCTAGTCTTCCTCTGGACCCTGAACTCTTGTGAGAGCTACAACCCAAGTGCCCACATTCACTGCCCATATTTCCATGCTTGTAAGCAGGTCAAGTACAGGATTACCACCCACTGGCTGTCCAGTATTTGAATTAGACTTGATTAGTGACAGTTTTCTAGGAACTTCTTGGATGCCGTTCACTCGCTGTAAGAGTTTTGCTCTTGCCAGATGATGTCTGCATAGTTGAAAACCCCTAGGAGAACCAGGGTCAGGGGGTAGGAGACTTTATATGTTAGAAACCTAGCCAGATGTGCTAAGCTGGTACTTGTCCAGAAAAGAGCTTCTCATGTTATCACCCTCATGTCCACTGTCTTGTCACTAGCTCTTCCACTCATAGCTGCCATCTCCTTAGCACTCAAAGAGAAGCATTAGCTTGGTCCCCATCATTACTAATAGTATAATCATGCTTGGACAACTAACCCAAATTCCTTTGGCAGTAAAACAGAAGCAATCTTCGTTCCACCAGTATTTACTGCTTCTGTGTTCACAGTGCAGGATTTAGGCCTGCCTATGCTAAAAGTTTTAGACATTTGCTGACACCTACATTTACTACAGAAGTTAGCTGGTTTAATGATACTGGAGAATCACCTTCACCAAAATGTCAGTGAAGCCATTTGGAAAAATAAATCCTTAACTGCAGTTCCAAGATTATATCCATGGAAGACCATAAGCCACCAGTAGATTTGTTTATCCTGAAAGAAAACTTTCACTTCCTCCTCTTGTGAAGGTGATAATCAATTTTCCTCTTGTTCTTAAGTGCCCTTTCTAAGAAAATTGTTTCAATGTTGACATAAAACAACAGCTATCAGGGTATCCATTGTGTACTGAACGGTCTAAGTCTCCTTGTCCTCATGGGTATTTGCTGTGGCCATAAATGAGATCATATTGCACTTTGCACAGGCAATTTGAAGTTTCATGGTATGCTAGTCCACAGTTCTGCATATGGTAGTTACTATAGCAAATCACAAAAAACCCTCATAGACTCCTAAAATAATTCCCCAAAATAAGAACAAAGTAATTTAACAATCTGAGATGCTAATGCTGGGAAAAGTGAGACATCAGATTAGCATATCACTACCACTGCCAGTTTCTAGGAAGTCTGAAACAGTATTTGTGCTGACACATGGATTCTGAAAGTAAGTTTTACAACTAAATTTAAAATAGTGCTTTCTTCATCATTTGGTTCAATTTTGGAGGAAAAAATTCTATTCCAATTATTTTCTTATTCTCAAAAAGAAATTTTTCATGTTAAAATAAAGAAAATTTTCATGTTAAAATAAATAAAAAAGAAAAATTTCATGTTAGATTTGTAGATCTACACTCCTGTATTCATCAATTGAGTTTTCAAATATAATTATCTCCTCTATAATTGCATCCCCGGCCACATTATATTTGTTTACAACTCTTGGTTTATAAGACAAGGGCTATATGTATCCATGAAACGCCCTTGTTTTGTAATGAGATATTTATACCACCAGTGGACTGCTTGGCCCCTCGGGGGATCTGAGGTCTGTAATAAAGTGTTTTGTTACAGTAGTGACACTGCATAAGAAGTGAAATGTCCCGAGTATTCGTACCTGTACAACTACTTGGTCTGGAGTTCCTTTCCCTCATAAATTAAGAAGCAGCATTCAATACATTCTGTATGTATTTTCTACATGTTAATGAAGGATAAACTGCTGATTATGAATTTTCATAGAAATGTAACATTACTCCTTCATCACATTCTAAATTCCTCAACTCATGGTTCCATTTGAGTTAACATCTGCTGATTTTCTTAGCCAAAATCACCCGAAGGCTTTCTGCAAAGCAGTTCTGAAGGATGCGTCTTGCTAAGTAGAACATGGCGTTTCAGAATGCCTCCTGTTTCTTTAGATCACTTGCCAAAATATTAAATCCCAAGTACTTAACTTAGAACTTGGAAAATCTCAAAACGGTTGTCAAGTTGAAATCAGTTAATATACCAGAAAGCTAAACCTGAATTCTGAGAAATACCATGTATTCTGTTAGGACCCAGCTGGTGCTCATCAGCTTTGCCCAAGACATTTCTTGAGCTACTGACTGGAACAGTGCATAGGCTTTTATCAAGCTTATTCTATTGTTCAGCCATCCTGTTTGGATATCTAATGTAACAAAATTGCATTAATCTGAATTTTAGTTAAACTAAAAACTTTGTCTCCATTTTTGACTGACTGAGAGTCAATGCAAATAGAACATGCACCCAACATGAACTCAAACAAGAAAAAGTTATTTGTTATAACTGGAGCTCTTTGAGATGTTTCCTGTGTATGTTTTACATACTGTTGTACCTTCATCACTGTTGTACCTTCTAATAGGATTAACAGTCACGAGAGAATCTGGGATTAGCAGACTGCTTCTTTATATACCCTCTAAGCAGAAAGCTCGAGATTGGTAGGGACCAACTGTAAACTATCAACGGCATGAAGTATTACATGGAGCATTTTCAACTGCACACAACTAGAGGTTAAAATAAATAGCTTCCAAATCAAAACCATAATCTGAGTTAGAAAAAAAATCCAGTTATTAATATTCCTTATTCTTAAACTAAGAACAGATTGTACAAACAGTGACGGGGGGGAAATATAAATGGAAACTGCCTAGTTTAGACACTATGGAGATAAAGTTTTTGATATTTTAAAAGTACTGATTGAGAAAGCCTATTTTAAGCACTTGTTCTAATACCTGTGGGTTGGTTTTTTTAATTATTCATCCCCATGTTCTTGTATACTGTCACAAAGCCAGACAGAAAGTGCAAGCTAACAAGTAGTTTCTCTTTCTGAGGTTAATCAGGCTAATATTTACTTTCAGGTAGCCTCTCCTCCTTTTTAATGTTCTGCGAGGATCTACAAGTGGGCCTTTGGTCAGTGAGAGATTTTGCAGCATACCTCAAACAGGCTGGATTTTAATACCAAGGCATAAAGCCCCCAAAAATAAGCAGCTTCAAAAGGATCATGCTCCAGAGTAAACAGCTGCTGGTTTATAACCAACTAGTTAACCCTAACCTAAACACTAACCTTTTTCCATTTAGAACTGTGTTGTTGCGGTTTTTTGGTAAGCACATTTTCTTGCTCAGAGTGTATCCCAAACGCACGTAGACTTTGAATGTGACATCTAAACTAAACAATTATATAACTGAATATGGTTGTTTCTAAAAAGCTACTTGATCAAACCAGTAGATACCATTTTGTGAATAAAACTGGTGTTTAAAACTCAGGATTAGATGCTTAATTCACAAAGTGTTACAGGTGCTCTACATAGAGCATTAAACAAATTTAAAAATACACAGCCTACGTTTGCAAAATGAAACCATGATTCTGAATTACTTCTACACACGTTATAATTGACTATTTTCTGGATTTTATTTAAAGTAGAAAATGGGCAGGCTATCTAATAAAGAATACCTATTTCCTGATTTTTGAACCATGTACTAAGTAATACTTTTATGTATTTGAGAAAATGTTAACTTACCTAAGGATGGTGCTATCCAATATACTAGTGAGTAACTCAAAAATTTGTCGTAGAAACAATGCGCATGTAATGAAAAAGCCAGTGCTGGGTTAAATATTGCTCCTGTGAGATTTCCACCTGCAAAAAAATGTAAAAAAATATGAAATTAAACCATATTTCTTATTATTTATTTTAAATTAATATTGAAATGCACATACATGATACTACAAGCAACACATACCCTGCAATAAAATAAATTAGCAGAAACCATTTGAACAGGTAAACTCTTCTGAAGTTATTTACCCAATGATATGATTAACAGTTTGACAGTTTTCTAAAATGCTTTAATAAAATATCTAAAGTGTAAGGTATCTGAAGGAGGCTGTAACTTCCTTTATCTCTTTCTAGCAAGTATTCTTTGAAGAGATGGTTTTGGCTAGTGTTGAATGTTTCCATTGATAAAACTATAAGCTGTTTTATGAATAGTCTGTATCGGGCTTTGAGAAGAGACAGAAATGACACACAAGTTAGTAAACACATACTGAGCTTTCATTACATCCCCATGTCACATGTAACAAACACGTATGCGAGATAATGGAAAAACCTGTGAAGCATTGTTCTTGCTAAGCTAACTTCTATACTTTCTTATTAGAACATTAATACTATTATATCTATTTATAGAACATAGAGATTTATCATATGGTAATAACTGTGGGGAAAGACTTCACAATCATTCTGTATGTTGTCTGTAGAAAAATAAAAGCAAACACGACTTGACTCTCTTGAAAAGGGAAGCTTAAAGAAGCCAAGCATCTTTCCTCACCTCTGACTTCAGATGTAAACAAAGTTGCCTAAACATTCCCTAAATAACTAGATCCAATCACATTACACTGTGGGGACTAAACTGTAATTACACTACAGGTGAACCTGGAGGTGTTTTTAATTCTGATGTTTGTTCTTCCCATTGCAATCCTGCAGAAAAAGCATTACTCATAGCAAAATTACCTGTATTTCTGTGCTATTAGTTACTAACCACCCCATATCCGTTTTAGCTATTAATCTATTCCCATAAAATATTACATAGTTGTATCTAGTTTCTTAAAGCTTATTGTTGATTTTTCCCAAATAAACTAGTATGAGCTTTGAACTTACCCTTTGTACAAATACCATGCTGCTGCAGACCCTCATTTGTTAGGAGCATGCAGTCATTTACTGTAAGTTTTAGTAAGGTCTTTGCCATTCTCTTCTTCTGTATTTCTCTTTTTGTATTCTCCTTATTATTTCTTTTACTGTTATTACAGTTTGGGAAGGTTTTAATGTCTGTGGAGCTACTCAGTTTACTCTGGTTTCACACTTGTTCTCAAGAGTGACTCAGATTTACTGTGCAGTTTGTTATTCTGGACACTGACACATTAACAGCTCCACGGTTGCCAGGAAGGCCATCTACAATAATTTACTTTGCTTTAATCTGTTTATGAAGTCACTGCTTCTGCTTTTATACCTACATAGGCACATTTAAGAGTACAATTTCACTCTAAGGATGCAGTTGCTTTTTCTGAACATTAAACATTAGACAGTTTTAACTGCCGTATTTCTTCAATATTCATTACTAACAACTACTGGAATATCAACGACAGGCCAGGGCCACTAGAATAATCTTATTTGAAAATATTGTTAAAACATCTCAGTCTGTGTACTAGAAAAGATAAATGGTTTTATGGCAAAAAAAGTGTAACATCTTTGCTGTTGTACACATAAAAATTAAAAATGTGAAGTGATGTGTGCTCCACATAATGTGTGAGAAAGTAATTTTAACTTTTGAAATTACTAAAGGCAAAACCAAAATTAGGAAGAAACCCACAATTAAAAATACATATGTCATTTTTACCTTGATATGCTAGGCTCAGAAAAATTAATCAATTTCATACAATTCTGACTTCATTGTAATACTTCCTGTAAATGAAAAAGCCCTCAAAAGATGTATTTCCCCCCACCCCCAGTTAAATGTTTTCCCAGAGGAAACATCCAAAAATATTCTTTACCAACATGTGTATGGTCTGCACCCTTAACTTCTGAATTGTTCTCTTAATATGCGAAGACATAATGGTTTTTTCCTTCTGTTTAGTATAAGGAACACTACGAATTCAGTATTGCAGCTTTTGTGTACAGTCTGTACTACTATAAAAATTTGGTCTGCGTAAGGATAAATGTAAAAAAAATACTTTTAACTATGAAAAAGTCAAAGAAAAACTAAAGGATAAGCTTGTAATTTTAAAAATACTGTATAATCTAATGTTATTTGTCAAAGTAAGTTGCATGGCACACCTAAGTACTCTTTATGGGGTGCACACAACAGTGACCTATCGACATTTATCTTTTCCAACAACTTTGCTTAGTCAACCATGTAAGTACAATTCAATGTTTTTGAGCCCTGTATGTGTACCAATACATTTAGACGGGTGTAAGCCATAGGGACATGGCTATCCTTCAAAATTGTCCCAAACCAAATTGGAGTAAGAGATATTCTTTACAGTCCCTTTTCGGACAGCAGTCATTCCTCTTACAGGATACAGCTTTCAAACTTGTAATAGAACCTAATTCACTGAATGAAATATGATGTACTATGTATGAGATGTATTTTCTAATGTTTCTGATTAATTTGTATCTGTAATAAACATGGGTCCTGAAGTCAGACTGGATTTGTTTTTTAAAATCAGAGTGTAAAAAGAAATCATTAGCATGAATTTTTTTTTGTAAATGTAATGCGCCTTTCTGAGTTCCCTGCTAGAACACTGTATCTATCCAATTGAAGTTTAAAAATCAGTATTCGTAAATTATTCTAAAGTATTTGATATTTTTGTCGGAAAAAGGAAGAATGTTAATGCTAGTTTAGGCAAACTGGTACTTTGCCTAAATTTGTGCTGGTTGCCTAGCCCTGTGGTGCTGGGTGAACAAGAAGGATCCGTTCCTCTTACAGAAGCACTCAAGTTCTTTATGAACAGTCCATGAAGAGGTGCGGAAGGTTTCCTGAGAGTGATCCAGCCCGGCTAAGCTAAGCATCTATCTTCAAAGCCTGTATGTAGACAAGAACTTGACCACTATCTGTAACATCTAATTTGGAAGCTGCTCTTCCTACTGCGTCTACAAAGCGCTGTTTCTCAGACTGGAAGTAGAACAGATGTGGCTGGGGCTATGCCACGAGACCCACAGGATATGCTGCGGGTTGTATATATGCACCAGACACAGGTCATGGCCACCTACCAGACCACTCGCTGTTGTTTCAGCACGTGTCAGGAGGCTGTGGGAAGGGGGTCCCAAGCAGCCCTCAAAATGGAGGCGGCAGGAGAATGGAGGATATCCTGGGGAATGTTGGTGTGCAGATGCAGGCAAAGGGAAAGAGGTGGCAAGAAAGGTCTGAGAACCTCTGTGGTATCCCACATGTACCTACGTAGCCTTCCACTGAAAAAGAGATCTGTTAAGTGCAAGCCTGTGACTTGATCACAGAAAGAAAGAAGTAGCAGCAGCCTGCTCCCACACTCTTTGTGTACTAGCTCAGTGATAGGAATCTTGGGGTTTGTCCTTTCTTCTACTTCATGAGGCTTCAGTCCACACCTTAGGAGTGCACAGTAAGCACCAGACTCGTGACTGCTGCAGGAGGAGGGTGGCACTTTCCACCTTTTCTTTTGAAAATGAATGTACAGCAAAGAGTGCAAACCTTAGGAAGCCTGGAGCAGAACGAACAAGAAAGAATTAGATTTTCCCCTATACTACTTAGGTTCAGAATCTGCTTTCTTGAATGCATATATATTTTTATAGTAGACTCGATTCTGGATTAAAAGAAATGAGAAGAAAAATGTCCAGGTAGCACAGGGTATCACATGATACAGACAAACTGTGCATGTGGAAGAGGCCTGGGCACAGCAGGTCTGATGTTTCCCAGAAGTACTCACAGATCGGTTGTACCGGATAGTCATAACAAGTCCAAGTTTATGACAAGGAAGGGGACTTGGTACACAACCCCCTCTCCTGCTAGAAAAAGATATGAGGCCAGCCTGGCCAACGACAATGGGCATGAATTCTTTGTATGAACTAGTGAAGAGAATGTGACGCGTATTATTTTATATGACTACTTGCTAAGCAGGAAAAGAATGTTAAGAATCAGGAATCCAGGCTTGTAGAAGAGGGAGGATAATCTTTGGCTACACTTTTACTGAGCAATTCAGAAATATATTTAATGTGCTAAAATGCACTGACACCTTGCCTCTGCCTTCAAAAAATAATTTTAGAAAGTAGTTCACATTGCTAAGTTAATTCTCAAAACTCTCCATGGACTTTAAATCTTACAGAGTCTTAATTAGCTAATTTCAGCTAAACATAATGAGTAAAGTATTTTTTAATAAATACATCTGAAAATTTGACTGTACTGTATTCTACTATATGTTATTATGTTAGAAAGCATAATACAGTTAAACTTTTTGGACAAAACATCAATGACATCCCAGATGTTTGCAGATAAGAGGGTGATCTCCCTCTCCCATAAACGGATTTGATAATTTCCTAGATGACTTGCTGTGTGGTGGGTGCTGTAGCACAAGCAGGGAGTTCTGTAACGATCTCTCTCTCACGTCCCTGAACCCCGAACTACAGAAATCTCCTTCCCAGTACAACCTACTGCAGGGCAGGGCAGTCCTCAAGTGACATAACCACTCTGGCACTTCAACTGGGGACAACAGGGAACATCAGCAGCCAGCAGAAGTTCAGACTGACGCCCTTCACCTCTTCCCTCCCACTGATCCAGAGAGGCTACGCAGGTGACAGCATCCCAGCTCTGGGAAGCGTGAGGTGACAATCAGGCAGAAGCAAGGTCATGGACACACAGGGCATTACAGAAACGTAAGACTCTTGTAAATGCCATGATACAACCAGCACCTAGGTGTTTTTCTTTTTTCAAATTTGGTTTGATGAGGTATTATTTTACCATTTCTGCATGCATGCTAAAAATAACCATTCCTGCTTCTGATTTAACACAGTTAAATAAACTGCATTGATATGAATTATGCATTATTTAAATGAAGAACTTCCATATTACTGGTCTGGACCCTGCCCTTGCACAGTCAGCATTTTTTTTTCTGATGCACAGTGGTGCTTTCTCACAATGCCACTTAAAGATCAGACAGCACATTGTATGAAATTTTTCACGCTATATAAACTCAGATTATGAAACCATCCTTCACTGAGATATTTTAACGGTGTTCTGTGATGCTCCTAACCATATTTATTTGTAGATCTGACATAATTTAAAATTTGTAACTCATTTCATTCTTAACCCCACAGCTGCCTGGAAGCTTTACATGGACAGGCAAACTTTACATGAACTCTGCATACCTAGGGCCAAAGACTTTTCTTGATGTATTTTTTGTAATCTAAGAAAAATAATTTTGTAACAACACTTTTAAGAAAATAAAAAAGCCTGTTACAACTTTCTTGCAGGAACAGAGAGGGTAAATAGAAAACAGACTAACCTGCATACACGAGCATGGTGATGAGAAGTGCAATCAAATGGACTTTGTATTTGGGATTAACACTTTCCACTCGCAGGATGGTCAGCTGGAAAACGACAGAAAAGAGCAGTTCTATGCAGAACGCCTGCGTCTCTGTAGTCTGCATGGGGTTGCTGCAGCCCTGTGAGAGCGCCTCAAAATGTGGCTCTGCCATCCCCAGGCTCCAGATAAAGTTCATAAACACTCTGGCAAGCACTGCAGCCACGAACTGAGCGGCAATCTTGAGTCCACCCATCTTGACCGATGTCCCACCGCCCCACATCGGCTGCAAGGTACCGCAGGGATTGCATGTGCTGCCGGTCAGAGTCAGGCCGTGCAGGACGGTGAAGCCGTAGGTGAAAGTGAGGGCGGCATGCGGCTTCGGCTCCACATTGCCGAGCAGGCAGAGTTCGTTAGTGCAGGCGCACACCTGGAAGGTGCTAAACATCTCCAAAAGGAAAGTGCAGAGGCGCGGGTGGGCGCGCAGCCGGCGGCGGGTTAGCCTCCTGCACAGCCCCACCGTTACCGTGATGCCGGCCATCAGCAGCAGCGAGGTCCCGGCCCCACCGGCGGCCATGGCGGGAGTTTCAGAGGCCGAAGGACTTGGAGGAGTTCACCCCGGTCCAGCCCCAACACCTACGGGGAAAGAGAAAGCGGGAGAGGGAGGGAAAACGACCACTCCTTCCCATCGAGGTAGGAGCCAGCTTCTGTGGGCACCTGCTCGCAGGCGAAGAGCTCGGACGCTCCCTCCGCCTGTCGGGGAGCAAAGGACAGGAGAGCCCGGCCCGGCCGGGCTGAGGGCGGGGATCCCTCTCCCCTCCTGCCCCGCCGGGGAAGGGCTGAGGAGAGGGACGGCCTCCCCCTGCGGTGGAAAAGAGGCAGGCGGCGGGGAGAGGGGGGGAAGGGGGCTCTGCTTTCCCTCAGCCCCGCCGTGGCGGGCCGGGCGCGCCTCCCGTCTCCCCCCAGCCTGAGAGGAGAGAGCTCCCCGCTCCCGCCCACAGGGGTCAGCAAGCGAGCGCGATCCCCGGTCCGGCCGGTGGCGCGGCCCCTCCGCGGGCAGCCGAAGGCAGTGACAGGGAGAGCCCCGTCCCCGCGGCGGGCTGGGGCGGGCGGCGCGGCGCTGCTCCCCCCCTCCCCCGCCAGGCGCTGGGCGGCCGCCGGCAGCGCGCGGGAGGCTGCGGGACCGCGCATGCGCGCCCGGCTCCCCGGCGGGAGGCGGGAACGGGGGGGCGCGAGGCGCTGCGGCCCTCGGTGCTGAGGTGAGGGGAGGCGAGGCGGGCTGGGGCAAACCCGGGCGGTGCTGGCGGCTGCCGCTGCCTCAGCCTGGCCGGAGGCTTGTGGAGCCGTTTCCCTTGTTCTTGGGAACCCCGTTTACGCAAGGTGTGGGTTAGTTCAGTCTCGTGCTCCCACTCAGTGGCTGAGGGAAAGGCGTTTGACGGAGTGCCAGGAGTGGGCAGGTGGTGATTCTTGGGCTTCTCTAGCGTAAGGAATGCTAAAAATAGGTGTTAGCGTCATGCTGCTGAAGGTGGTAACATTGGCTTTCATAGCAGGCCACAAATGGCCTTGGGATGGTCCTGAAAAATAGGCATGGCCTCCTTTAGGATAGGTTTTTGCACCTCGTAACTAAGAAGGGTGAGCCCTGCGTGAGGTAATCGGTGTAAATGTTTCCTGTCCTAGTAGGTGGGGGCTGAGCTTTTCTCCAGTGTCTACCTGCAGTGCTATTTTGCAATTTTGTGTTCGGAACAGATTGCACCTCTTGCCACGAGTGTTTTCCTTGTGGGGAGAGACAAATAAAATGCATGGACTCTTGAGCACACAAATGATTGTGTATGCATCCTTTGAGGTAACGCCTTAGTTTTCACCCTGTGGAAAGAATAAATGCGTTTTGTGGTGCTTTTCCCTGCATTTCGTCCTCTCCTTCGCTGACTGGTGCTGCATTTTTTAGGAGTGCCAAAATCCTGGTTTTATGAACTGTAAAACAAGCGCTGCTGGCAGCAGTTACCACTGTGCTGCAGTTAAATGCACCTGCAAGAAGGGACAAATGCGGAGTGTTTCTAGGATCCAGTATTTTTGCCACAAGGTGGCATCAAAGATGAAGCTTCATCAAACCTCGCAGGAATGACTTTTGCCTGATCAAGGACTGTACAGTGCATTTCTTGCAAGGAGGCAATACATATATTGCTTCCAAGCAACAAAAGCAAACCCTTACTTTTAGTTGAAGGTCAGCCTACCATAAAAATCAAACGTAGAGAACACAGAATCATTTCTCTAGGATGGAGCGATGCGACAAGCTCTTCCTCCTTTCCAGAAAAGTAGGACCATTGAGACATCTGGTATGAAGAAGTTTGGGGTTAGGAGTATTTGGAAGGCTCAGCTTCCAAGAGGATAATAAGGATGTTTTTAACAGGAGGGGAAAGAAACCCAGCAGCTGAACAGCAATAATGTAAAGAGAAGAAAGGAGAAAATGGCAGAGCAGTTAATATTTGGATTTTATTGTTTGTGCAAGATCAGATATCAAGAAATGCAAGTGAAGAGAGGCAGGAGACATGAGTCCCGAAGCACCTTCGTGAAAACCCTGAACTGAAGCAATTCTTTTCTCAGCAATGATGTTCTGTAACTGTAATATGGAAGAAAAAAAACAGTTATATCCTTTGCATATTTAAGATTTTGGATGAAATTAAGGAATGTTCTGTTAGAAGTAAAGATCAAAATCAGAAAGCTGGCTTTTAATGCATGTCTATACAGGCTCCTCTTGGTTGGTTTTTTTCCCCCTCTGACCACAGCTTTCCGCACTCTGTTTTGAATTCACTGGTGACAATGTACACAATTATGGATGTGGTCAGCACTCACTTGGAGAAATTATCTTCCATGTTTCTTTCTTACAAGTGGTATTGTAGTTAGTTTTTGTTATACTTGTGTTAAAGTGATATCTGGAGACTGGAGTCTGTTGGTCCAGGAGCTCTCTGGCACATACTGAAAGTGGATGTCAGTTCTGAAGAGCTTAATTTACAGAGATAGAAAGCAGAAAATTCCTGGTGAGACTTTTATGTTTTATTTGGGAATAATCTGGGAATTTAGTATTGTGTTACTTCCTTTACTTACACAGCTAAACACAGCTATGCGCGTTGTTCCTATTCTTGCAGGTTGCCAGAGAACATAAAAATTATTGCCAGTCTGTTTCTGAGCCTCAGGCAGTTACTTGTGCTTACGATCAGTTATGAATGTGTCAATTAACACCATGGTCTCAAGGTGGATTACTGAAGTGTAGTCTAGAATTGATTGCATTTCTTTTTGTTTGAAGTATAGTTGGTGCCAATGACATGAATAAGGGGTCAAACAAGCCATAATCTGTACAACCGGCTCCCAAGTATTTTACTTTCCATTCAGCTGTTTTTTTGACCACCAGAGGGTAGCGTCATTCCAGACAATGGCTTTTGGTGTGCTCCTACAGCAGCTTTATTTTGTGTTTTGCCATGGATAGGTGAGAATATAGATCTTCCACATACCAGTGCAAGCGTTTAATTTTGTAATTGCTAAAAACAAATGTTCAAACCTGGAATGTCTTTCAAAATTAATTTTACAACATATAGCTTTTTGAAACTGAATAAATTGGGCGCGTCAGTTTCTTCTTCCTTGTGACATTGCTGGCTCTGTGTCTCCTTCCAGCTTGTCCTGGTGTCTGTTCTGTCTTCTTCATGTGCCAGATTCTCTCATGCTCCTGCTTGCTCTGTACCAGGGGATCTGTAGTTCCCCTTTTCTCTGATACTCCCCACTTCATTTTTGCCTTGTTTCAGAGCTCCTCCGCATACTTTTCTCCCGTTTTCCCTTCCATGCATATTAGTGCTTGCATTTTCTTTCCTATTTGTGTGTATTCCTACTTCCCTTCTGTGCCCAAGCCCTCATATTTCTTGCCTTTTCCATAGCAGTTATGCAGTTAACAGTTCTTAGCTCTCTGTATGGTTTCAGCGCCCTTCCTTCCTAAAATTCCCTGGTTTACTTCCTTTTCCTATGGGAGGCTGAGTCATTTGAAGGGTATCAATGTGCCAAGAAATCTTGGATGGGTTTTGCAAGGGTGAAATTGGGCATTATCATGCTGGAAGATGCTGGCAAACACTTCCAACCACTTTAATGTTAATGAACAATTGCAGAGGAACTGAGTCTGTAGTTCAGCTAATGTATCAGGGAATTCATGTGCCTCTCTTTTCTCTGTTGTGGTTTAGTTGGTTTTCTCCCAAATCAGTAGCTTTCCACTGACATTTAAAACTTCACTGGAAATCAATTAGATACAGAAACTAAAAGTAGTCATAGTGCCTCTAAAGAGGAAAAAATTTGTTGAGCGCAGGCCCTGGCAAGCTCAAGCACAGCTTTTCTTAGCAAGTGGCTGTGGAGGTTTAGGACGTTACCCCTTTCCGGCTGCTTGTCACAGCAGCTGAAGAATGGTGCCAGACTTTGCACCAGAAGGCACTTGGAAGCTCCTATAGGAAGTACCTATACTGCTATGTAGGCAGTAATCCTGGCACACGGGCATAGGAAAGAGCCAGGGATTATGACATTAGGGGAATTGCTCAGTACATGAGTAGGAACTTTTAGACAGTATATGCAAGAGTGCGTGATATTAGGGCAAGAGATGCCCCTTCGTCTGTGGGCTATTGCTGTAAGGACCTGTCGAGGGTAGTAGCACAGATCAAAGTGCAAAAAAAGGTACAGGCTCTTTAAAGCTCTGACGATATCAGCAAATTAAATCACATCAGGGATGTTCCTGAGCACTGCAGCTCCGTTGTTTCTACTGATTCTTATTAATCCATCCATGGTTTTAGCCTGGGCCAATGAGCAGTTTCCCCAAATACTGCAGGACACGGTTTAGGAGATACATCCTGCTATACCCAATAGGTGGATTGGTGCTTTCACTGACTTTTTGAGGCTTTGATAGAATGGATGTTGGATGTCCTGTGCCAGTTGGCCTCCGGGGCAGAGTCTGCTCCCAGACTTGTTTAATTTACTAATGTGGTTGTAATCCCAGTGACTAGACCCAGCCACTGGCCTGAAAATTTGGATTTGCAAACCCTGTTGGGTTTAGGCAGCAGCAACTGAAGGGGGGTTACCCCCATCTCTTCCCCCACTCTGCTACCAAAGGTTACTGCCTTATACAGAAGGACCAGAAGGTTTATTTGATCTTCAGTCATGACTGGCCACCTGGCACAGTAAATAAGTTATACCGCTGATTCTTATTTTCTGATCATGTTGTTAGCTTTGATGGGAAACACTTTTTTCCTAAAAATCTAACAAGCAATGTTATTTTATGAGGTGAGTCATGGAGAAAGGAAGTCTCTAAACCACCTGGTGGTCAAAATCTCTGATACAACAAGATATACAGAAATTATTATAAACAAAATCACTATTCTATAATAATAGACACAGCTTTCAGTGTTACACAAAACCAGATATTTTGCTGTAGAAACCTACTTGTTACTACTGTAGTAGGGTATGTAGACTTAGAGAAAAATTTTAATACATCTGGAGCAAAAATAGATTAAATAAATGATCATTTGAAGACAGGTCCTGTTGGCAAAAGACCCTTGCATTAACTGATGCTTGATTTTTCTTATGAGTGCTATATTATTTCTCATTTCCCCCTGAGACCAAGATCCTGAATTCAAGTGATTCTGTCTGTCAGTTTTAAAACCAGAAGGATCTAACTTTCCTGGTTTTGAAGACAAACTTGTAGGCATAATCCAAAAGGCTATAAGCTAAAACAAACAATAAGCTAAAGACAGAGAAAAAGCTTCACATTTTTTAAAGGTTTTTGGGTTTTAAGCCCATTTCTGGTGTTTGGTGGGGTTTTTTTTTGTTCCCCTTTGGGTTATGAAATACAAGATCATGCTTAGCTTTGCCTTTCGTTAGCTGCCACAGCCCCATTTATGTTAGTAAAGTGACACTTGCTAACAAAAATTGCACAGTGTGCAGCCCTTCATCTTTTGTTCACATTGTGTTACTTTCCATCTGTTTGAAGCTTGTTCCAGAATTAAACTGCTTGCCTTAAAATATGGTCCTATATTGAACAGGGAGTGAATGTGAAGTGAATATTTGAATATTAAGTGAATGTTTATTGTCTCAATATATCTGTTGCACCCAACTTCCAAAATATTTTTCCAAATTCCAGGTCTGCAAAAATGAGCCAGGCCTTTAGGGTAGTACGTCTCCTCACTGGTGACGCACCTCCTAAAGCAGTATTGCCTGCCCTAACTCATCATCTCCTGCGACCACTACTTTGCACCTTGCTATATATGCATTTAAAGGTAGGTAGCGTGCCTACTCACACGGCCTCAAAAGTCTAATTGCTAGTGGTATTTCTTCAGGTATTACAGTACTCTGCACATCCCCTTTTCTATTTCTTCTGAAGTAGCTTGCTACTCCTGCAAGAGTGCCATCAGTTTGAAATAATATTTTAATATTAAAAAATAAGTTATACCTGTTAGAAATGTAAAGATGTCCTGAAGGAGGTAAGTGCACAATTATTTTAGTTGCTTATAAACACCTTAATTATGTAAGGTAACTTACAACCATATTTCTAAGAATTGTACATGCTGAAAAATCAGAAGGCCCCGAGGTGAAGTGACTAGTTTTTGAGTGTATTTACAACTGTCTCAGAAACAACAAACTGAATTCCCTGCTTCTGTTTATTATGCATAGTGCCATATATCAACAAAAATTATTATTGCTCTCTTATCTTTTTACCTGTGGGTGTTTCTGAGAAAAATAATTGCATAAGAGCAAAGCCCAATATTCAGTGGAACTTGTATAAGAGACACATTACTGAATTCCAGTTGCTGTTGCTGGTAATTAGCTTTCTCTGACTTTATGAAGTGCTACAGAAGAAAACCAACAAATAAATTGCCACTGTGATTTAGAGTGGCTCAAATTAGTGTTTTTGTACAAATCTGGTTTTAAGGCTAGAAAGAAGGTTAAGAGGGACTGCATTGTCTCATGTAGCACTAAAATATATTTAAATATGTATTTGTGTTTTGCTGGGCTGAGTTGGAGATTTGGAGTCTAGCAGTCTGTCAGCATGCTGTCTGACTTTTAGCAAAACAAAGTCTGAAAACTTTTCAACCTGGTTCATGCTCATTTTTGACTTTGTCCTTCATGGATCTGGGTTGTGAGTAGCAGTACTATGTGAGCAGGAGGGCTGCTAGCAGTGTTTCCTTTTGCACTTGCTACCAAAGCAGTATTTTGGCCCAGGAAAAACAGTTCTTGAATTCAAGTTTAATTGTAGGTAAACTGCGTATTTGGGTATAAATTATCTCACTAATGTCGCTGCCAAGTGCCCTTCTGAACCTGCTATCAGACATCACATTCTCTTGACAAGTATGAAAGCATTTATCAAAAAATGTACGTTAGCAAGTGTGCCAAAAACTTCTTTGTGGGAAAGAAGTGGGTTCTTTTGTTCTCCCTCTCTCATTTGTTAGTGATAATGACTCATGTGTTGCTTATAGCCTCAAAAATACAATAGCAGTAGTTCAGAAAACAAATGGGAGCTCTGCTTCTCTTTATGAACAGGTGATGAAAGATTTTAAGGGAAGAAAAGAGGCAGCCCGTCTTAGAAAGGTTTGAATTGGACAGTTGCAGCAGCAAGCTTGACCAAAGGTGAGTGAAAAAACAGATAGAAAGTGAACAATCAGAACTTTTAGTTGGCTCTGATAATGTCTGCTTCTGGTGCCAAAGGCACATGACTGTGGAAAAGGCACATGACTGTGGAAAAGGAACATGACTATGGAAAAGGAACGTGACTGTGGAAAAGGCACATGACTGTGGAAAAGGAATGTACTGATTTATGCCTGGTTTTATATTTACATGTTTACTTTGAGCTGTGTCAGGCCTGTGTCATTTTCGTTTCTTTCTGAGAGAACATTTTGTAAGCTCGTCCTTGCTGGAGTCCCTGTTTGATAAGGTGCATTTGTTCATTGTCTGCTTCTGACGCCAGAAGCTGAAGCAAAGGAAAACTTCAGCATTAGACAGGAAGATCAATTTGAGTGAGTGGCTCCCTGTGGCAGAAGTTTATGTTAGGGAAGTTGTTGCTTCTAGCGCTAGGAGACATCTCATGCCTGTTTATCATTGTATTCACATAATTGCTTTGAAAGTTTAATAAGATTAAAGCTTTAATAACATGACTGTTTTTCTTTCATTTCACTCAAGCAGATAAAGTGCGTTTTCTATGGGGGGTTACCAAATCTTTTGGGGTTTTATATTTTATATTTTAATATATAATTTTTTTTTCAGTGTAAGAAGAGGTGTTGAGTGGACTACTTCTATACAGTAGTCATAATTCAATTGAGAGAGATGAGGTAATGTGGTAGCAAAGCATGTATGTTAGTCAATAGAGGTGCAGTCTAATCTTTTTGCATAATTATCTGTGGTGTTTTGATTTGATTCCTGCTCTGCTTGTCTGCATCCTTCTACTTGTAAATTTACAATGTAAACACTTGAGTGTATGGATCATCACTGCAGTGTGGCATGCAGTCAGATCTCAGATGGGATCTCTAGCCCTAATGTAATACAAAGAACTAGTAATAACAATGATCTTGGAATATTACCTGAACATTAAAAGCACATTGCACAGCAGTTACAAGATGCAGTAAAAACATTACTCATTTTACTGGGTAGTAAATCAACAGATAGTTAAATGCCTTGCCTGAGATGACAGGAAGGCTGTGGATTATGTGGAGCAGCATCTAGGCTTTTTGACCCGGAGTTTGTACCATGATCACAAGATCAAAGTATGGACGGACACCCCCCCACCCCAAGACACTCCTTCCAGACACTTCAAGTTATTGGTAAACCTGAGAACGGTGATATCAGAAAGCACAGCACAAGTCATGTATGGAGAGCATGCAGTCTGCACTCAGGTGACTGGCTATGATTTTGTTAATTGTTCTTTACCTTTAGCTGCTGCTCCTTGGGTATTCTTGGCCTAAAAAGTGAGCGATGGCATTGCTATTTGCTGTGGATGCACTGGGCCCAAGCTGAATCATTTGGAGCTTTGAAAGTTTTTGTGAGGTTGAGGTGAGGGCACTGAGTATTAAGAAATTTTCTTTCCTCAGTAGTATGTTAGGCATCATCCTTCAAGACAGTAACAGGAAACTTGAAGGGGAACATTGAGACACCAGATCTTTGAAACAACTTCTTTGTCAAGCCTGCCACTTCTCAATTATTCTGTTTCTACCTTTGTATGAGTTGTAGCCTGTTGAGAGGTGCCATGTAAAAGTCTCTGAAGCCTGAACTTCCATGTCACCTTTAAACAAAATTGGTCTAGGGTCAGATTCAGCCAGCACCTAACTACAGACAATTGCTAATTTTCTGTAATGCCACTAGTTTCCCAGAATTGAAGCTTTTGTTATAAACACCCATTTTCTCCCACCTTTTCCAATTTCTAGCCCTCAGGATTTCGGAGAAAAATTCAGTATGTGGCTGAAATGAGTTTTCAGAAACCTTGGGGAAAATAGTTCTGAGAAACACGAACAGATGCCTTTCTTCTCAGTGGGTAACATTTCTGAACCTAACAAATGAGACCATTTCATTTTAGCTAGAATATCATTAAGGAATTGGCCTAAAGTGCCATCACAATTTCCCAGGCTGCCTAGTGGCCGAGTAACTGAACAATGACAGTTTTAAAGTTGATAGAAAATCTTTGATGTAAAAAGCAACAGCAGCAATAACAACTGTGCTGCTTAGATAAACACGTTTTTTATTAGATCTATGTGGTTATAAGCTTGTCAAGAGTTTATAGCAAAGCCAGAGAGCAGTAATACAATACAAACAAAACATGTGAAAACAATAAATGAACAATATTTTCAGTGCTAATTTTCAGGCAAGACAGAATCTGCTCATTAAATTTACTGATGACATAAAATTGGAAAACGATGTCAAAACAAAGAACTGGAACATCATATAGGAAGCACTGCATAAGCTTGAGGATTGGAGTAATAGAAATCAGGTGACGTTTGATAGTGCAAGCCACAAAGTCATGTACTGGCGACTAAGGCAAAAAATGTTGATAGGAAAGAGGAGCTTTGCAGAGAGAGTACACAGGTACACAGTGAAACATCTGAATGCAGCTACAGGACCGGTAGTAAGATGTGCCCAGATGAAGGCATATAAAAGCTTAAAATGTCTCTGGTTGCTGTTTCAGGATACATGGAGCAAGCCAATGCTCCGCAGAGAGATGACCGGTTTAATGTAAAAGACAATGTTGACGCAAGAACAAACGGAAAGACGTAAGCGTAACATGCAAAGTAGAAGATTTCTAAGCAAAAAACTAACCACACATTTTAAGCTTTGATTCTCATGCTTCTAGTAGCAGAGAACACAAATTTATGAGTCAAAGCTTTGTTTCCAATCGTGTTATCAGTTATGTTCCTACAATCACAGCTAAAAAATGTGCACGCTCATTTACTGTCAGTAGTATTTTTCCCTGCTAAAATGTAACAACCTCCAAGAAACCTGGGAAGCAGCCTTAAAGAAAAGCCAATGTTACCAATTGTATCTGAGTTCACTAGGCTGTGCCAGAGCAAAACTGACCCTGCATAATTTGTCTAAACAATAAATATAAACAGGAAGAGCGGATTTGAATGAAGCTGAGGATCACAAGATCTCAGAAATGCCATGACTCCTAGTCTGCTCTTGGCAGAATCTTCAGCCCAACCTCCAAAAAGTAAAATCAGACCCAGCCAGGATATAAGAAAACTGACTTGCATGTTAGATCAAAATTGAAACTGAGGGTCAGCAAAGGGAGAGAGATGTACGTCTTCATTCATATGTAAATATACCTTAGAAAGACAGAGCCTGTGCTTTTTTTCATGAGCTAGGGCTTAAAAGAAATCATGGTTATGTAGGATTCTGCATCAGTGTTTGCAGAAGTGCTCGCTCCAGACCAAGTCCACAGTCTCAAACTGGTAAACCACCAATAACAAGGATAATAAATGCTTAAGATTCCAAGACACAGACTTAAAATGAACCAAAGGAATAGACTTGGTAATACTACACGGGAAATGAATCCTGCTGCTTCTGGTGAAGAGAGAGAGTGGAGAAAAAAATTAAAATAAGGTAACCTTTTGTATGCTAAAGGATGCAATGCATTCAAAACATATTTAAAACATATTCAAAACATAATAATTAGCAGCATGGATCCCCTTGGGAGAGGTATTCAGCAAGCGCATGTGAAAACCTAATTCCCTTGCTTAGTGTTTACGATCTGCAATGAATCTAATGAACTGATGTCAAGAGTCAGTACACTGTAACTTCACAGATTTCTTCAGAAATGTGACTAATGACTTACCAGGGTAATCACAGCTCATCTGAAGACCATGAAAAAGCATAATTAGCAATAAAAATAATTATTTTCCTGTAACCAGTTGTAATGGGGTCTTGGTTTGAGGCTACCTATTTAGTTTTAACTAACATTTTTCAGCCCAGGGTCTGTCTTGGGCTGACTCATCCCAACTTCCCCCTGAAAATTCAGCCAGAGCTGTTCAGTCATTTCCCAGTATGAAAAAAGACTAGGTTGTTTTTCATTTTAAAAACATTTTAGAAGCTCAAACGCCTTTGTCTTTTCTCAGTTTGGCAAGAGGGTGGACTATGTGTCAGGACTGTGCCTCTTGTGCCTGTGAAAATTGACCTAAATTTGGCCAAGTCAGAAACCTTTGAAAAAGAATCTCACTTCTCATGTTCTGGGGAGATGTGCTGAACTTCAACAGTAAAATAAAACAGTGGGTGGGAGAATGACAGAGACTGGATGAGAAGATGGTGGGAGAGAGGGGACATGAACAGGAAACTAGGACTGGCCTTATGGAGGTGTTGGATTGGCTGTGGGGGAGTAGAGACAGATTTACCTAAACAGTCTGGTGTGTGTGGGGACAAATATATTGGACAAACGAAACAGAACTGACAGGATGTATGGGAAGTGACAAACTGAGACTGAGCAAGAGCTGTTCCCTAGAGGACTGGAGAGATTACTGCTCCCCCTTCTAGGGTATTGCAAAAATAAGAAAGAAATGCTGAGGTTCTATTATGTTGAAAATCATAGAAAACTATAGAATAAACTAATAATTTCTGTCTCCAGTTCTGGTCAGCTCACAGTGAATCGGAACATGCATGAAATAACAAGGAAAAAAGGAATTGAGCTGCTGTTGCTTTACAAGGTGGATTACTGCCACATCCCTGAGATATCTAAATTATAGTTTTGCACGTTCTTTGTGGTAAGGTCTGTATTTCAAAAGGAGATTCAGTTTACTTAAGACTCAAGCTACCTAAATTTGGTTCATAAAGACAAATGACACCAATCTCCCCTTGAGTGAGTGTTGTTCTTTTTGTGAACCAAATGAGGAAGCAGGCATCTGTGGAAACCCAGCACCAACTCAAATAATTAAAATCCTTTGTAAGGTGTGTATATGCAAAGGGCATTAATTAAGGTGGTGCAGCTGATGTTCGCTCTGGCATTTCTCAGCCTTCAAATGCTTAGATTTGCAAATTTCATTAGTGTTCTTTTAGCATCCTTTTTGTGTCTTTAATTAATGTCGTGTATGGTTTGTATAGAGGTAGAGCCTGGAAGATCTAGGCAAGTATTCTAAGGCTTTGCAGTCACAAGACCAAATAGCTGTCAGAAGCCCAGATTTTTCAGTTACTACTGACTTGGACTACATTTGAAAAAACCTGAGATGGATGAACTTTGTTTTGGGAACACGACTAGTGGTATGTAGTCCCTGACTTGCCTATTTAGACTGTGCTTTTCAGAACAGGAGACATCTTATCTTTGTACAATTTCTACTATCCTTTGTTATGACCTTAGGATTCTAAATTCTGTGGTGATAAAGATGATTAGTAATAGTTTGTAATATAAACCTTTTAAAATCCTTTAGCCTCACTGGTGCATGTTTGAACTCCCCAGCTGGACGTTGCAGGCTGAGTACTGTTAACAGACAATAGGACTGTCATTTTGTTTCGTTGTAAATGCTTGTGGTTCTGAAGACATCCATTCTTCTTCCCACAGAGCTCAGAGTGATTTGGGCATGCAGTAGTGGCTGTGGAAATTTCTGGCTTCTATGCATTTCTTATAGTATTAGATAAGCTCCCTGGTTTTGTAACACGTGAAACAGCTAGAATTGTCTTCCCTGAAAGTGCTTGAGTTGACATCACTCATCTCCTCAGGCAGGCCGACAGTCAAGGACATTCTGGCTGTCTGGTTCTCCATCCTGCAGTCCCCTCTGACTGAGCTGGCAGAAGAGGGCTTTCTCAGGTCAGGAAGCTTGTCTGGGGAGCTCGCTCCCTGTGGATGCCAGCCGTTGTTCTGCTCCAGCTGCCTTTAGGTCTCCGGGTGCAGCTCTTCAAAGTCAGTACATTTTTTGGCAGCTCTGTCTCTCCCTTCCTCTTTAAACTTGTTTGGTATGTTTAGTACAGGAAGGCTGTGTTGTCCACTTAAGTTTCTGCCATATCCTAGAAGCCTGGCTAAAAGATTTTGTTAAAAGAAAGCAAACAGTGGGCTAAATTTTTCATGATCTGATTGCACGGAAGTCTGTAGAGTTACACCTGGAATGACTCTGGTCTAATTCATGCATGTGGTAAACCTGTGATTGACAGGAGAATTTGGCTCGGTTTGGAGGCATGTGGATGAACTGCAGGATCAAAACTTTCCATTCCAATTGAAATAACAAAGAGAAGTCATCTCACACGCTCAGGCAAACTTAGGTCTCATCAGCTGCCTTCTTTTGATCTGCAGTAAGTACCAGTGATCACACTTTAAATTATTACTTCGTTATATAAGGGAGAAGTGCTAGTAAAGATATTCCTAATGATGTCCCCCCTCACCACGGAAGGTGACACCACCGTGAACAAAAATAGTGGGCCTCGCTCACAAAACTGTTCTTTTGCAATCAAAGTGTAAATAACACTTTGACATTGTGCCCTCACTGCTATGGAATGCTTTCTTTGGGACTGCCTTGCAAGCAAAAAGACAAATTACTTAAAGAAAATCCCAAATCTCTGGGGAGTAGAGGTCTTGAGTGTGCTAGTTTTCCCTTGACCATCCTGCAGAGCAACCAGCAACCTGCAGCTTAGCCAGTAAGCTTCTCAGACCCGCTAATCTGGCCTTGATGGAAGAGGAGGCTTTACCACAAATCTGGAGAATTTAGAGGCAAGTGGCAATCAGGCAAAAAGTAAAAGGAGTTAACCAAACCAGATAGTATCCAAAAAAGGGTATATGTTTGTTTTGTAAAATGATAGATTTTTGACAAGAAAAATGGGAACTCTTAGGACTTCGGTGAAGTAGTTGGTATGCTGCCACAAAGAAAACTAAGTAAAACAGATGAAAGTGAGAATTATGGCAAGAATGGTGATATAAACAGGTGAGTTCAAAGTTCTCTACTTATTTGGTTTTTTTCATGATTGTGTCCTGTGAATCCATTAAACTGGTTGTGCCACATTATCTGCATAAAACTAACAGGTCGCCAAGGAAGGACTCGTGGAAAATGTGCAGGTAAACAGCAAAAGGGTGAATCACATCCTGGGCTTGCCCAGCTCAGTTCAGGTTGACAACTGGAAGATGAAGTCACTGTGTGTGTGTAGGTTGGGCACGTTTTTTTGAGGTCTATGTGATCTGGATATGCTAAATTGTCTATGATTGGATGAAGCGACTCAGTGCTTGACATGGTTTGCTGGTCAGTCCAGGGCAAGTGCAAATTCCACTCTCTATATCGTGCCTGTAACTCTGCAAAAGGGCAATTTTCTATTAGTATAGGAAGTAGACTAAGACTTAATTGCAGAGTGGACCTAAAAGGGAAAGCTGTCTGTCAGTCTTGGTTTTATCTATTTGATTTTTCTACCAGGATCCAGATGTGCTTGAAAAAATGCTCTGGGAAGGACGCAGAAAATCTGAGTTCCTTGTTTGGATTGTGTGGGCTCACTCCCAGCCTTTAGAATGGGTGAAGAATGGGACAGGTAGGCTGGGATAGGCAGAAGGGAAAGGGTCAGGCTGGAAAAAGAAGTAAGTTTTGGGAGCAGTCCAACACCGTTTGTCAGACAAAACAGTGGAGTCTTTCATTTGACAGTGACTGGCCAGACAGGAGACTTGTTCTGTAGCCGGAATCTGCTAGAAGCATTCCTCCCACCACATAAAGCAGTAATTTCAGCTGCATTTCTGCTCACCCTGAACACCTGCGAGTAACCATGCTGTTAAATAAACAAAACCTGGAAGGCTAAAGGTGGGGGTAATACTTTGGAAATGGAGAACTTCCTATACAGTTTTGGAGGATTGAGATTGCTTGCTGAGCTAATTTCTTTTTAAGGAACTCCAGTTTATGCATTTACATTTATTTTCCCTTATGAAGTGGGCCTTATAACCTGCTGCAGTTTTTGTGATCTTCTTAGTCATCACATTATCTTACAAGGTTTCAGGAAGAAAACAAGGAAAAGATATAGCCACTGGCAATCTCTGACCTGAATTTGTTTAATAATAGCATCCTGTTTACCTCTTTTTCATGTTTCCCCACCAATATTCTGTTCTGCATTTACTTACTATGCATGAGGACTGTCTGCTGAAGGAAACTTAGCTCCTTTAGTATGAAGGAATCACATGCAGCTCCTACATAATCTAGCAAAAGCTGAAGCAGACTTAGGAGTGCTGTGTATATAGCACCATATACTCTGAAGGTGATTTTTTTTTTAATAGCTCTAATTTATGTAGGTACCTATGGTGTAGAACAAAATAGAGATTAAAAAAAGAGGTGATGCTCTTGGTAGCCTATTCCCTGTCGTAACACGAGGGATACTGAACAGAGGAAAATCAGGCCCACTTCGCTTACGAAGTTTTTTTCTTGGGTATATTTACAATGCCTGTTTGTTACAGAGATGAGTCATGTATTTACAACGTTGGATGGTTTTCCTCCATTGCTACACAAGGATGCGCTGCTCCCACAAAACAACTCCTGCTCTCTTCAATACCAGTGGGCAGTTGGGAGTTGCGTGTGTCATGCTGGAGCTGTGGGTTCAGGTTTGGAAAACTATTATAGAATCATTTAGGCTGGAAATTATTACTTAGAATTAGTGTTATGGTGGCGCCTACAAGCTAAATTGTGGCCTTGCCATTGGGGGTACTGATAAAAATGTCGTATAGAAACCTTGGTCTGTATAATACATGTGGTTTAGGTATGATTTTCATGTATGTACATTCAACAGAATTTTAATGTCTGTGTGGCCTAGGCTGGCTGCATGTTTTGTCTGCTTAGTTTTTAAATCTGAAATGCATCAGCCAGAGATTGTAGCATCCCTTGTAACTGCAGCATGTACACAGGGTAAGAGCAGAAAGGTTGATGCCCGTCTTTTTCTGTTCATAAGCAGAGACAAAAACAATGAAAAATGAGGATGATTAGTAAAATAACCATCATTTCCAGCATACTAGCTGCTTCCTTGTGGCTGAGTGGTATGAAGGCATCATCCCTAGCCTAAATTTTATTATGGTGGGAAGGAAGCCGCAGTGTTACTCTTACAGATTTTGTTAAGTTCTTTCTGTCAAAAGACAGCATGGGAGAAAACATCACAGTGTTTGAGGGAGTTCTAGCCTGATGAATAGTAAGTGGTGATATCTGGCAGACCGTCTTCCCCCATTGCTCCAGATACGCCATTATGCCCTGCCCAAGGGCATTCAGCGAAGGTGGAGATGCTGCAGCTCCTAGAGAGCAATTTCTTTGATCCACTTGAACGAGAAAATGCGAGTACAGCCCACAGAGATTCTCTTTCTGTGACTTATGTAATTTGTTTATTCCAGTGGTGTTCTCTGACAGGTATATCTAAAGATCAAAATATTAAATTGTCAGCATTGTCCTGTTGGAGTTTAGATGTGTAGGTTTGCAAGCATGGTCCTTCAAAATCACCAAAGCGATTTCTTTCTGGCTGGCAAAATTTCTTGCACTCTGAATTTTGTTTCTGCGCATTGGGCTGGATGCTGTCTTGGCAAGCAGTTCAGCTCCTGCTAAGGAGGGTTGCTCCTTAACCCTACCCAGGATCCTCAGGGTAGGCATTCCTTTGTCTGCATCCACTGAGGGTTGTGGTCTGGAAGCTGTGCTCCAAGCACACCTGCCTCAAGGGGCTAGTGCTGAACTGAACACACACCACAGCACACACACTCACATCAGGGAACAAGTAAATAACTGAGGATGCGGCAGCATTGTTGTTAAGTAGCCAAGAGAGCTTGGACCAAGGCTAGATCTCCCTTTCCCCTGGGGTGTGCTCTAACCCTTAGGCTCCTTCTTTTTGGCCTCATAATTCCTAAATTGCTTGTTGCACTGTGACAGAAATCCAGTAGAAGTTTGTGGGGTTTTGGTTTGGGTTTTTTTTGTCCTTATTTCCTTGGGCACTTTCATGCTTATTCGCAATTCTGCTTTCATCTTAACTTTAGGCATTGATGGATACACTCTGGTGAGTATTACTATGGCAGTTTAAGACATGGCTGCTTGTTCTGCCCCTCTGGTGTGTGCTACTGCTACACATCAGAGCTGTCAGAACGAACGTGTGCTAAGGCTTCTACCTGATGACAAAGCCAAGCTAGTAGGTAGTTGATAAAGATGCATCTGAGTTAAGACGCTGGATTTTGGAGAGAAGCAGGCAAAATGTAGGCACACATTTCCTTCCGCTGACTTTGCTAGAGGGATGGGAGCTCCAGCCTGAGGTGACAGCTAACAGCTGCAGAATGGAAACAACTTAAACTGATGCAGCTGTTGCTAAGTGACTGAGCCAAATTTAGCATTTTAATTTAGCAAATTTAACAAATTAATCCAGCATACAGGTGTTAATAAATTAATTTATTACCTTAACTATAAATATGTTCCTTTTTTCCTCTTTACATGTGAGACTGCCTGGCAATAATGGGAGAAAATTAATTTGAATCCCTAATATTGTCTGGTTTCACCATTCTTTCCTAGCTGACTCTGTGGTATGATTTCTATCTCGCCATCTGATTCCTTAATTGCAGTTCGCAATGAAGAAAACCATATAATACTTGAATTGCAAGCTAGTGTCTGTTAGAAGTAAATGAAATAATTATTTGGAAAACCAATCAGGAAGTATTCACATCTTCCTTGGTGACATGCCTACTTTAGTTGTATAGCTTGCTTCCTTCTAGATTGCAAACATCAGCGTTAAGATTAGCCTAGCATTGTGAAAGCGCTTACTTGGCATTTCATCATCAGAGTGAGTACTGCTGGAGTTTGTGATACTGCTCCTCTGCCAATGTCAAACGGATTTCGGCATAGCAACCCGCACATGCTCATGCTGAAACCTGGTCGGTCCTGAAACAGCATGTTAAAACAAGAGCTTACAGTTGGATGCACTTTGCTTTGGGGATCGGCTGAGAATTCAGAGACTGATACAGCTACCTTGCAACTGGATACCCATGAGAATGAAAGAGCTGAACTGAAAGAGATTAAGCAGCTCTTTGTACATTCTCCCCTGTGAAGTGTAAAGAACTGAAAGCTTCGTTGTTTTGTAACCACTTAAAAATTAAAGGGGAAAAACAATTACTTCAGCATGGTCATCTTGAATATGATTTTATTAAATGTGCTCTTCCCAGAAATCTAGCCATAAGGCAAAAAATAAGAAATCTTCCATACACAGATTTCACAACAGAGCTTTGCACATCATGGAACTTAAATGTTCCCAACCCCAGTTCCCCGTGAGCAAGTAGCTTTCCTACACTGCTTCAAACACAGTCCGCATAGATTACCAGTTGGCTCACTTTCTGCACTGTTCTTTGACAATTATTTACCTTATGCCTCTAGGCCCTTTTTCTCTGTACAGCCATTTACCTCTTCCTGTCTGGGTGGGATAAAGGCCACCGTCAACAGAGAATGAGTTTCACTATGATGTTTTTCCGCAAGGCTGCTGTCTGCTAACACAAAGCCTTTGGACAGAGGCTGCTGATCTGATGCAAACAGCAAATATAAATGTTTCTTCCCTATCGTTCACCTACCTGCTGAAGATTATTTCTCTATATGACTGCACTGAATCAGGTCTGTTCCACAAGGTTTGCATTTGCTGCAATTGGAAGCATTCAGGGGCGGTTTAAAGGACTGATCTAGTCTAACAGAACTGGGAGACAGGAACGTCTCTGAATTCAAGAAGTGTGTTTGCAGTAGTTTTGCTGCATGGCCTGCGGTTACGGGTTGAGCTCTTACCTCATTTTCCCCATTTGCAATACTGCTCATAGGATGGTTTGGTAATTAATTTATGTTGATGAAGTTAATTATTTGTAAGAATTGAATAATTTGGGAAGAATCTCTATGTATCCCAGAAAATGTGGCGAAAAGGAAAACAAAATACCCAGCCCTAAACCTGTAATTAACAAACCCAGACAAGATGGTAAGATTCAGGATAGAAACCTCATCAGAGATATTACTGCCAGTTACAGCCAGTGCAATTGACGTTCCTGTGATTCCAGGGGCAGCTTAACGGGAATGTAAAGTTAGAGGATGGCACGTTCCCGAAACCTCAGTTTTATCCTGGCAGTTTTGGAAGATCTATGTAGTATGCTAAGGCAGCTGGTGAAGGGCTCAGGAGGTTGCATGTTATTTTGCAGTTCCTGCAGGTATATATAAGGAAGCAATCGGAAAGGATTATGCAATAGAATTAATTTATTAAGATTTCCTGTGTCCTGCAGAACAATCCGTGACTCATCAGCGATTTGGACAGTACTGAGATGTACATCATATCAAAGGAATTCTGCAGGGCCAGCTCTCTTGGCAGGCTCGAAGTGATCTATATCTCCAGTGTAACTTTGGTTTTAGTGTGACCAACCAGTATAATTAAATTACCAGTGTCCCTCTATCGGATTAACTATAAAAGCTGCTCTTTACCTGGCAAAACGGGTGCTCCATCTCTCCAGCTTTTTGATGAGGTAATAATTCGAATTATCTTGCTGTTTTCATGGCACTTTGTGTCCTCCAGGTCAGTACAGATCATGTTGCTGAAGACCTTTACTTTGCACTTTAATAGAAATTAACTGCTCTGATGTTTGAAGCTGCCATGAAATATCTCAAATTCAGTGTTGTTTTTCCAAAACATTTTAAGTCAAGTACTCTGTAATCTTTGTGTTACGATCCACTTAGTCCATCTTGGACACAATGCAAATATGTGGAAGTGAAGGATGGTGGTTGCGTATTTTCACGGTTTGCTTGTGAAGCATCTGAAACACCCAGAGACTCCATGTCTGTCAGTGCTCTGCAGTTTTGGATTGCTATTCATGTAACCCAGTGAGGCAGAAGAGCAGAGATAGGGGAAAGAACGGGGGAAGATTTCTCTCTGCAGCTCATTCTCCAGGGTTTTGTTGAGTCCAGTTTTAAACGGCTCAAGCTTCTGAAGTGATTCAAGCTATGACATTTTGGCAGGGTGTGAAACAAAATCTGGCAGAGGTGCTATTACTGAAGGGCTGGTTTTGTTCTCTCTGAAATGTGTGGCCAATCTCTCGCTGGCTTCAGTCAGGGCAGGATTGGGTCCTCAGAGTCGTTCAGTTTGAATAAGCTCAGCAAAACCAGCAAAATAATCTAATTTTCTTGTACAGTTATGCTGTTAACAGTCTCTTTTGGGCTTACCCTCCTCTGTTTACCATGTCCACCAGTGCAGCCAGAACTTTGTGTAAAGAAATGAACTGCTTTTGTTAGGTTTTGAGTAATAAATAGCCCTGGATTACTAGTCCCTGTCTGGCATCTCATTCAGACAGTCTCTCGCATTACCTAGTTGTTGGGTTTTTTTAAACCCTTATACTGGAAGTGGATGTTCTCCAGAGGCATACTTTAAAAAATCAATAAAGAGAGGAAAAGCTAATTGATTTTAAAATTATTTTTATTAGTATTTTCTTTATAAGATAGCCCATTAAACCTGGGCAGTCCCTAATGAAAGGTAAGTTTACTGCAGTCTGTTTTACCACACTGTCAGAGTTGTCTCCCTTGTTGCCTTGATGTTGTAGCTTTCTTTTTTATTTCTCCCCACTTATAGGTAAAAGGATATTGTAAAAAAATAACATAGTTCAGGATAATATGGATTAATTTCGCTTTCAGAAGTGTTATTCTGGATTTCTTACTGGTTCAGCAGGAGTTGTTGAGCTCAAGTTGCCTGTCAGTCCATTTCTACTGTGTTCTTCCATATGCACGCAGACAAGGATTTATCTCATCATAGGTCTATACTAAAATAGACAGAATAAAATAAATAGAAAAGTGATTCTGAGTGTGTGTTATAAAACCATTCCAACTCTAAGCTGAATCCTGGAAGGGAAACCTGCCACAGAGTTGTCTGTTGGAAGCATTGTGCTGGGCAGCACATTTATATTTTGGGCAACATTGAGTTATTTTTTTCTGAATTCTTTGTATTGAGGGGAGAGTCATGGTTCTGGAACAGTTCAGAGTACCTGTTCGTACCTGAGGTGAGGACGGTCACCCAAACAGTACTGAGGAGGCTGTGCCACACAACGTCACAGGCCAGGACCACTTGCTTGTACTGGCGGCTGGGCCAGAGCCAGCAAACATAGCTTGTTCCGTGATTGCTGCAGGGATTTTTCCAGTCTTGAGATATGCTCACATGTGCTTGAGATGTTGGCCTTTACCATGCTACTTTCCACACTGCCTGCACTGTCAGCAAGTTCCTTCATGCTCCAAAGGCCCAAGTGAATAGGCACTATTTACACCCCTCCCTTTCCCCACCACCTCAGTGGTGCCCCTCTAGCTCTCCCTGCCTCATTCTTCATCTGCGGTGCTGCCGTAAAATACTGCCTGTATTTTACAAAGCAGAGTTGCTGTCATGATTTCCAGTCAAGATGGAATGCTGATCACTAAAGCAGCATCTAGACTGTCGGTGTATCCTTGCCTTAGGTTGGCTAGCGGGATCAGGAAGGGATGGGACTTTAGAAAATGAGGTGAAAGATTAAGTAAGACTGGGTGGATGGAGGGAAGGGGAAATGGGAGGAAGCAGGACTAGGTGTTTCAAGAAACAGCTGGGGGAAAATAGGGGTAGGGCTGGAGAGGGACTTTTTGAAATGCAGGCAGAGCTGACGCAGGGAAGTATAGCAATGACTGTAGTTGGGAGACTGAAAGAGGAAATTCTGACTCTAGTTTCATGCCCACTTTTGGAGCACATCGCTACTGGTTTTAATATCTGAAAGCAGGCTTTACTGTTGTGGCACTCATCTTCACAGAGTCTTGCACAATGCAGGGTTAAAATGCAAACGGTCAGATCCTGGTGTGAATTAGCATAGCTCCAGTGGCTGACCCAGTGTGTTTGCTGCTTATGGTATGGCATCTGAATATGCTCTTTAGCTAAGATTACCAGCGGCTAGTCACATTTTTCAAGAAACAAAACTCTTCAGATCATTGAGAAAACATGCAAAATCTAAGTTAAATCAGGATCCATGACAGCTCCACAGAAACTTAACAATACAGGGTAAAATTCCCTCCATCTTTTTAAGCCTGAATTAGCAGCATGCATCAAAACTGGGATATGTGTACTTAGATTCAGCTGTTAGCTAATGAATCAAAGACTGACCTCATTGTTAAGCCAATACCCATCTGTATTTTATGACTTCCAGAGATATACAAGGCTTCCAGGATCAAATAGTCACTTGTGGCTTCCCTAGTATTCACCCTGACTTGCTGACTGCTCACCAAAGCACTGAGCGCTCTTAGCTGTCTGCAGTTTCCTGGCTAAAGGAGATCTGGAATGTAAAAGTGTATTCATCACCAGAGGTTTTGCCAGATTCCAGGACTTCAATGAAGCAGTAAGAGACGATTTGAAATTGGAATGGCATGAAGATTCCTCCGGGTTTTCAATCAACTATAGGGTAACAACAAACAAGAAAGTAACCCTTAAGGAGAACCTAAATGATTTGGGATTTAAGCATCAAAAAGCCATACCAGGTTGTAATTACTGTCATGCCTGTACCAGACAGATTCTGAGTCTTTACTGTGAGCCTCTTGACACAGAAATGGAGGACCAAGTGGCAAGCGGCAACATGTCCAGTATGACACTCTAACCACTTATCTGGAATGAAATGACTAGGTATAGCCAAATACTGAGAAACAGTAGTGCATAAGCTGTATTTTCGACTTCAGTTGATAAAACTGCAGACAGTGCTAAGGTCAAACAAGTGTAATTCAGAGCCAACTTTGCTAAAATGGTGGCCCTGGTTCTTACCCTTGTGTATGAACTCATTCTAGGCAGCGAAATCTTAGCAAACCTTTCTCCAGGATGGTAGGAAATGCATGTCTATGTTAAATGTGCACCAGATGTAATGTGCTACTTGCATATGGATTGGAACTAGCTTCCTTTGTGATGGGCATTACACACCATCTAACATCAGGATATGTAAGATAGGAACCAGGTGCTGCTGTACACCAGCCAGATGTTCTGGCCCTCTTGCTATTTTGTTACTTTGCTTTCCTGGCACTAGAACACCCTAGAACTTACTGAGGAAATGAAAGATTGTTGGTGACGTGCTTTTATGTGTTTGTTTAGAGAAAACATTTACTCTTATGCATCACAGATTTGTGTCCAGAAACACATTCCCCACTGCTTTAGTCTGTTGTTACCTGGATGAGATAGAATGCAAAGGAGATAGTTCTGATTTGGAAGTGTTTTATGCACATTTTGCAGAGTGGTACAAGCTTATATGATATGTAGGGCAGGGATGAATCATCACCTTTGTCGCTTCACACCACGGTAACAAAATTATTTTGCTGGATTGACTTCTGATTTACTGGGTGAGAAACCTCCAGGCAGTAGTATGCTGACCCACCATCACCTTCAGTTTTGCTTGCCAGTGCTTGCTGTTTCTACATCTTTGCAGAGAGATCTTTGGCTGAGGATCTTTGTAATTGTGTATTGGATGACTATAGGACTCCTTTTTTTCTTTTTGTCTTTTTCCAGTCCTTGCCTGACTCCTAAGACTTAGAGACTTGTAATTAGTTTTCCAGTCATTCATCAACTCTGGTTTCTTCCTTGAAGGCTGAGGCCAATTTGTCCCTAATTGCTCGAGCAGATTAAAGGAGTGGACGGATGATTGCAGGTGACTAAGTTGGTACGTCATAACAAGTTACTGTCCCTCAGCTGAGATTTAGCTTCTGTGATTTCACATGCTCTTGTGTTTCCCCTGCATTGTGTCAGCCAAGATATCTGGGGATTTGATTTGGCTGAAAAGCACCCAGGAAATATCTTAGGTGGACCAGTTCCTTGATCCCTTCCATTACATGGCTGCACAAATAGCTGTGCTGGCACAGCATGGGGAGTAGCTCAGGAGCAGAGAAGTGCAGCAGGGTAGGAACTATTGATACTGGTACTGCTGACAAAGAAGAAATCGTCAGGCTATGCCCTACGGCAGCTGGACTGCTCATTCTGCTGTACGTCTGAAGGGGAGGAAAATGCAGTTCTTACATGATTGCTGTAAAATCAACTGTTCAACGGAGTTGGTCTTTGAGGCTGGGACCTGGTGCCAGGCTTCTTCCCACAGAACACAGGAGACCCTTTTTAGGTGTAAGAAATCCCCTTTTCCCCCCATACTGGAAAGGGGCCATCTGATTTATTCTGTGTAAGAGGCAAGATGGATACTTTCCCTGACACCTCCCCCCTCCCCCCTGAGCACTTTCTCTGGTCCAAGTGCTTAGAATGCAAATAAAATGATCTACTTTTCACTCATTCCTCTCTCAAGTATCAAATTCTGGTTTGCAGCGGTAGCTCTATATCCTGTTCTGATGTTGTTCATGGACATCCCAAATGCATCTTCCTCCTTTTGTTTGGGAACTCCCCCTGAAATATCCGGCAATAGTTTCAGACAAAAGAGTCTTGAAATTTGGGTAAATTAAAAAAACCCTGTAAGTATCATAATCTCGGGATATCTCTTCAGGATATCTTTTTAGGATTCCGCATTACTATGGAGGCGGATAATAATGAAATGTAAGAATGTTTTGGAGAGATCCCTTGGCAATGAATATACAAAGATTCAATTGAAACAATTTCTGAACTGAGTTAACCTGTGTGAAGGTAGTCTTTTGTCAGCTTCAAGTGGCATTAAAACCACCTATAATTAAAGTTCTGGTTATTTCATGCTGTTTGAGTACCTTTATAAAGATAGAAATACAGCTATAGCAGGGGCTGTTAGAGCGATGCACTGGCTGTATGTGGACCAGGCCTTACGCAGCCATTCTCCAAGCAGCTGAATTATTGTATTTGTTAGAATATCTTGTCAGTCAAGGCATGTTTATGAGTATTTTGGACTGATCTCTTGCTTGGCTTCAAGATTTATTTTTTAAATAATCAGGGTGCACCCATGTTTCTGAAAAGGCTTTGTGATTTTGAGTGCGGTACAAAAGGAAGGTACTCTTCAGGTCTCAGTTCAGGGCTGAAGGCTAACTGCTCAGTTTGAACTCCAGCTTTGATGGTGCCCTCTTTGCAGATATGGCCATCTGCAAAGATTTTTCTCCTCTGTTGTCATCCCCGCCGTCCCCCCAGCAATTGCATAAGCATGGCTCCCACGTAACTGCAGAATTCTTGATACAAGGCTGATCGTGGCCATCTTTGAAGTGAAGCAGCTGCTATACTGCCCTGTACTGAAATAAGCACCTTTATGTAGCAACCCGAGGACAGACTATGGACAGACCATGCTCTGCATGCGTTCATGCAGCCTGTCTGTGTGTGTGGTTTTGAATCCCATTTTAAATGTGTCCAACAGAGGGAAGTAAGCGTGCAAAAGAATTCTAAGTGTGCAACTCCACATCAGGTTGAGCTGATCAATCAGCTCTGCTGCAGTCCCGCTCTCCCTACCAGTCCCAGACTCACACTCTCACTTCCCCCATTTGTTTATTTTTGCCAGGTTAATTTTCTGCTGGTTTAGCTCCTGAACAAACTTATCATGGGAACTGATAAACGTTGGTAGGAGGAAGAAGGGAGAGACTGTGGCAGCGCTGTCGTAATCTGTCATATACGGGCATGTTGTCTTGCTTTAAGACGAACGTCTGGGATGACGACCTGGTGTCTCCCTTTTGTCTGCATCTACCTGCTTCACTTAACGTTTCACTTTTGTGCCTCCAGACAGCATGTTCCAAGAACCTCACCATGCCCACGCTCCCTTCTTGAGAGCGGCGCAGCTGTACATCTGTGCAATCAAATCCCTCTTCTCCTCCCTCAGCAGAGCATGAGCACCGAGCCGAAAACTCCTGCTAACTAGGGTGAGGAGCTTCCAGCAAGCTTGGGGTCACAGGGCGAGCAAACCCCCGTACCCCTGCAATATAAGGTAGAGATGTCTTGGCTTGTGCAACCCCGCGGCAGGGCAGAGCGCGTCTGCTTCTTGCCTTTTTTGGGTCCGCACGCAGAGTGCATGGCAGAACGGGGCCGGCTCCGTAGCACGGCGTGAGACGAATCACGGCAATAAAAGTCATCTCAGCGCCGCACGCCGCGGGTGTCGTTGCCGGTGATCCGCTCCCCGCCTTGTAGCTGCCTCGATGGCGTGAGAACGGCTCCCAGGTCCCCGCCGCTAACCCCCAGCCCAGCCCAGCCCGGGTGCCGGCCGCACGGCGAGGCTGGAGCGCAGCCCGCGGTCCCCCCGGGCAGCGCAGGGGCGCAGCGAGCACCGGGGTCCCGACCTGCCACACCGGCAACCTCCCCCCCCCCCATCCCCCAAGTTTTCACCCTGGGCCACCTGGCTGCGCTGCCGCCCCCCCGCCGCAGGAAGCGGGAAGCCCCGGGCCCGGCTGCCCACCGGCGGGGCGGGGGCGGCGGGGCGGGCCCCCCGCAGCCAATGGCCGCGGCAAGGCGGGGAGGGCGCCGGGGGCGGGCCGGGCCGCCGGGAGGGGAGGGGCGGGGGCGGGCGGGGAGAGCCGGGCAGCACCTTGCGGCGGGCGGAAGGTGAGTCCCGCCGGGCCGGGCTGGGCCGGGCTGGGGAGGGGGGTTCCTCACTTCTGCTGGACCCCCAAAGTTTGTAAAAGGGTTGAGTGGCCGGTTTATTCCAACGCATTCCACCTCCCGCCCCCCCCTTTTGTTTTTTTAATTATTTTCTCTTAGGAAGGGGGGTACCGAGCCTGCCTCCCCCCTCCTGCCTCCCCGGCTCATTCATTTAACAAAGGGAGTTGCCTTCAGCCCCCGGGCTTTGCGAAGCCGGGGGCCGTTTGGGGCCGCCTGCTCGGGGTGCTGGGGCAGAGGTTGGGGTGGGAGTGGGGGCTCAGGCCAGAGTTTCTGCTCAGCACCGCGGCCTGGCTTGGGCTTGGGGTGGGGGGTTGGGGCCGTGTGCTTTGGGTAGACACAAAGCGCTGAGGAGCCGGACCCTTGCTGGGCGATAGGGTGATGCAGCCCCCGGCTTTGTGTGGCTGGTGCGCGGGGATGGAGAGGTGGGAGCGTGTCTTTTAATACCGCCCCCCCCCGCCCGCCCGCCTGTGTGTGCGCCTATGAAACCGTGGCTTTTTGCTATTAAAGTACTCAAAAGCAAAGCTGAACTTAGGCTGGTGGGATAATTCAGATTGGAAGGGACCTCAGGAGGTCTCTAGTCGAGCCTTCTGCTCAAAGCAGGGGCTTCTCCTTGGGGAGGGGTGGCAGTGAAGGGACATCGTGAGCAGGGTGGCACCTCTGGGTGCTCCTGAATGCCCCTGAGAGCCCGAAGGAGAGGCAGCACCAGCAGGACGAGCCCTCAGGGGCTTTAGTGCTTCTCTCTTCCACTGTGCGTGGAAATGCCCCGATCCACAGCTCTCCCATGCCTGCAATCCCTGTTCTTGCTGCTTTTGTTATCCAGAGGGCTTAAAATTCATGATTATTGGGAATAGCCGGCTGTGTGTGTGTGTGTGTGTGTCATGGTGTATCTGCTCCTGCTGAGCACTACTTGATCCTTAGTCCAACATTCCCTCCAGGAGTTTTCTTTAGGAACAAGATTTATAAATAGATGTCAAAACCTGGCTCTTCGGTGGGGACCTGTTACCAGCTGTAAGGCATGTACTTTATGCGGTGATGAGGGATTATATATCTAGCTGTGTGTGTAAGAACAACTGGAAGAGCTGTTCAGTTAGCCAAGCTTTTCAAAGTGAAAGCGGGTATTGTAGCTGGGTGAAATGGCCGTGTTGGGCACAGGCGGAAGAGTGTTTGTTCTCTTTGCTTGCAAATTACTCTTTGTACAGTGGCTCATGGATGCCTTTCGCTGAACTACCTCCCTCTTCTCCGAGCCTGGAGTTTCCTGGTGTTGCACACATTACCTGAGAAAGCAGGGAGCATCTTCCTGTCTGCTGCTCTGACATCTCTTGGTGTGGGTGTGTTAATCTTGCTCGCAACTTTTTAGGATAAGGCTGGAAAAACTCCTCCTTGTGGAACTGTGTGTGTGTGTGTGTGTGTCTGCTGGATGCTTAGAAATTGCTTTTCCCTGTGCGTTTTCCCGTGGATAAGCCAGAGAAGTGAAGCTCGTCTCTGCACAGAGAACAGAAGGTACAGTAGAAATTTATCTGCGTCTAAATACTGAATCTGTTTAACTATGGACTGGCCCTGTCTTGTGCCATGGGGGAGAATTTGTTCTTAGCTGTACTGTGTAACAAAGCCGGAGTTGAAGACGGGAGACTGATAAGCTGGGTTGGTATTTCGCCTTTCTGAGCCCTGTGGGGAGCAGCTTCTTTAAATGGGATAATGTAACTACCGTTCTTGGACTCGGAAATTAAAGCCAAAAATAAAATTTGAGGAAAATGCTCTTGGACCATGGCAGTGGGAATGCTTTGACTGATTTAGGGGAATATTATGTGCTCTGGATGTTGCTCAGAAAAAAAAGAGTAGGCAAATGTAAGGCTTTTGGTCCATGCTTTTCCATGAATCACAGGGATATTGGGAGAAACATGTGACAAGTCCAGCATAACTACCAGAAGTGAAAATATATTACTTATTTACTGTGTTTCTGTCTGCCTTGCTTGTGCTGGATTAAAAACTGATGCTAGCTCTTTTTGCCTGAGAGGCCAAAGAACCGTTTGATTACTGCTGCTTCTTGTGTATCCTTTTCCAGGTCTGTGCAGACCTTTTCTCAGCTTTGACTACAAGTGCATGAATTTCACCTAGTTTGCTAACTAGTGTTTTGTTTTTAAATATGAGTGAGCTGCAGTGTGGCTTCTTTCCTTCTTTCTCCCTTTTGTGCCCCTGTCTCACTTCCTTGATCTGGGAAGTTTTCTAATTTCAAAAGCTAGTTGCTACAGTCCAGTTCCCTTATATCCTTAAGAGAGTACAGAACCACCTAGAGCTCAAACAGACTTTTCCCAGTAGCAAAATACAGAAATGACCTGGAGCTCCACCCTCAAAGTGATCGGAGTTTACAGTTCATCCTGTCAACAGCAGATAACAGAAGCAAATTGACTTTGTAAAGGATCTGACCATCTTCCTGAGGAGGTACGAGAAACAGACTGAAACCAGGCAACTAAAAACTAAAGCCATGTTTGCTTAAAGCCTGGTCGATGTTAGCCGTTTTACAGGTAGAAGAATGTATCTTATTGGCTTTTTACCTCTATGGGAGGGCAAAAGAATATTGTGTGTCAGAACTGTGTTGTGTGAAAGAGCCTTTTTCTGCACCTCGCAGGGAGCTAAACTAATTTTCTTAGCCTGATGTCTTGGCCTGTTATGGGAATTGGGGAGAATGTAAGCATGTTCTGCTTGATACTGAGGGCTTGTTCTTAAGGCGAAAATAACTTGTCTAGTGTGTCACTCTCTGTATGCGCTTGCACAGCTCTCACCTGGGAGGAACTGCTTTGCACCCCTGTTCCCAGAGATGGGAATGGCAGGGTCCGTTCCCTTTGGCGGCAGCAGGACTGGGACTGTCAGCAGATGCTCGCTTATGTGGCACGTAAGTCACTGCGATCAGTTCTTCACTCCTAAGCAGAAGGCATGTGATGCTTTTTAGGAACGAACAGCTTAAAAATGCCTGATGCTGCTTATGCTAACCAGGTCTTTACTTAAGCTTAAGTCCAAGCTTGAAATTCCTGAGCTTGGGTGCGGCTGTGCACTGCAGGTGTGGATGTGTTGGCTGTGGGGGGTAACGCTCAGCGCTGCCACTGGTGATGACTGCTCCTGGCTTTGTGCAGGACAGCAAGCTTCCTTTTGTCCTGTCCTTCCTCAGGCACATCCCCAGAGCCATAGATGGGAGTCTTTGGCTCTTCCCATGCTCTGTCTCCTTTTCAGCATGTGGCTGAACATGGAGTGCGTGTCACAGTTTCGGGGTCTTTCGTGGGATTCACTTGATCAAAACATGGATGCTCAGAGCTGAACAAGTTCCCCCCAGGCTCCCAATATGATCAGTAGAGAAGAAAAGATGCTTTTAGGATGTGGTACATATAATCTCCAGTAGATGTTTTAAAATGGGTCACAGAGCTGCACTCTAAAAATGCTGATTGCTCTCTGTAGTCACCCTGGTCTCCTCTGTCTCCCTTGCTTTGTGTTGTACATGGCAGCAGGGAACTGAGAGGACTTACCCCTTACTCCTCTCACTGTGGGGATGCAGGCAGGCAGCACTGCTTACATATCCACTGGCAGAACCACTGTAGTAGCATAACTTTCACCAGTTCCCTTCATTTTATCACTTGTTTGTTGGGGTGGGAGAAGGGGAAACAAAAAAGCCATCTGATTAAGTGCATTTCCAGGGGAATTTGCAGAAAATTGGAGGTATTCAGTTCTGGTTTCTGTACTAATATACTTCTGGTGAATTGTCTAGAATAGCTGTTCAAACTGGCCATCCAAGGGTGTTTCGGTTTCTAGTCGTATAGTGATGATGGCCTTGCTCTATCTCTTGCATCTAGTCTGAGATGCAGGTTAAACAATAACTTTCCTTCTATGGTTTCTTTCCTTCTTGAGGTCTATGCTCTTTGGACCTGCTATATAACTGGTTTATCTCACTCTTAAGCTGATAGAACGACTTCAAGGCAGTTATATTTCCTGCTTCCTGTCTAGAATCAGTGAAGTGGTGGCAAATCAGACATCTTTTTATCATCTTAGGTTTAAAAAAAGGAGGAGAAAAAGAAGTTAATGGTATAGAAGAAAGGTCCTAATTTGGGAAAATTGGGCCAAATCAGAAGACTGCAGAAGTAGTAATCAAATGTGCTTTCTGAAAAGAAGTGATTGCTCCTACAGTAACCCTTTGGGATCCCACTTATCATGTGAGAGGCAATGCATGTAATGTATTGTGACTGCCTTGAAGTACATGACAGCTAGCTGCAAACATCTCCTTGGTCTAGGTGGGCTTCTAGCTGTGGGGACGACAAGAAAGTGGTAAGTACGTGCTGCGTGCTTGTGTGGCGTAAAGCCTTGTTTCGTGCCTTTTTTTCCCCCCTCTTCTATTTCCATAAATTCACTCCATACCTGTAATCTAAATGGAAAATGGGGGAGGAAAATAATTACTATTTATATTGTGTGTGGTTTTGGGACAGGGGATGTTGTCCAAGTTTACCTTAAAGCTTCGACTACTGCTTTTACGAGCTTGATGCATGTAGTTACAGTGTGTCTGTCCATGGTTTACAGCTGATGGCATTTGATGACTTTACAGATGGCAGCAGAGAAAGGGAAAATCAAATATGAAAGGTTAGGGGACAGTTTAATAGACTGGCTTGCCAAGGTGCCACAGCACCACTTTGGGACTTTGAGTTACTGCCGCCAAGCATTTGTAAGGCTTTGAACTATCAATATTCTTAATGACTCTTAAGTGGTGCACAAATATTTTAGATGATGCCTTTCTTACAAGACAAAGCCCATTTCTCAGGGCTTATGTTCTATTTATGAAATAGGAGTCAGAGTGAGAAATATTTTTATTTGAACTGGTGTCTTGCTCCATGTGTGTTTTCTCCTCATTTACATATAGAAAGCTTAGTGTAATGTGAAATACCTTATCACTGCACCTACATATTCCCAAATGCATGTTCTCTGCTGATGTTAAAATATGAGTCGCTTGGCCACTTAACCCAAACTCTGCAGAAAGAGAAGTGATTCCTTTTGTCAAACTCGGATTTAATTTCCTCAGCTATTGATAAGCGAGCACTATGCAGTTTCCCTGACAAGTTCAACTTAAAGGCTTTGTGCCAGGATGAATCTACCATTTGCCTTTAGTAGAATTTTAAGAATGCCTTATTTCAGCCATGCTTTGCAGAAGCTGGAAGTCACAACTGACTGTAGAACTCGTGTGCCTCCATAGTTCAGAGTCGTTTGGGATGAAGGAAGAGCTGATTTCCTTCAGCAGCAGAAGGGAGGGATATTCCAAATGCCTTTCCCGATCCTCCCTATGCTGTTGCATTCATTTCAGCTCTAGGCCCTGTGCTAACCTCTGTGTAAGGTGCAGTGTGTGTTTGAGGCCATCACTGAGCTCTGTAACCCCAGTGTGTGTTGGGGGGGGTGTGTGTGTGTGGCGGGAATGAAGCCAGGCTCATAACGTATCCTTTGCTTTTCTAGTTCATTAAACTGCTCACCTGAGTCTGAACTTTGGGGTTCCATCCTAATACAAGATAGACTTAACAGTCAGGTAACAGCTGCAAAGACCAGGGAGTGCATAGCACAGAAAGGAATTAGCAGCAAATGGACACATCAGGATTTGAAATGTAATATTGATTAGTTCATTAAAATTAATAAGACACTCAATTATAAAACTCCCATCACATTTTGCAGTTCTTCTGGAAATAGAACAATTTACGTGTCCTTATCCTTTCAGGAATACCTCACTCAAGACAAATTTTTATGTAATTTTCCTTTGCAAGTCACAGAACCTGTTAACTCTTAGTGGAGGCCATGTTTGACTGTTTTGTTTAGTGAAATGTTGTTTTTAATAGACTGGAAATTGTGGTCACAGTATTACATACTAAAAAGTTGCTTTAATTGAGACTGATCCAAATTAGTGTATAACTGGACCAATGTCACTGTAGTTAGGGTCAAAAAATCAAAAGGCAGATATTCACATACTGGCTAATTTTTAGCAAATTGGACCAATCTGTTTCAAAACAAACCACGTAGAGGGGAAACCCTATGATTCAAGCTCAGGAACTCAAGGAACAAATTTGTGAAAGGGAACGTTGGTTCATAAAAAGGAAAAGTGTCATGTTTTTCCTAATTCTTGAGAAATATGTATATGGCCTCCATAACACCGAAATGTGATTTTTCAGGCTACAGATTTAATTGCTTTGCGGAACCTTAAATGATTTAAAGCTGGGTTCCAAAGTGAATCTCTATGCTTTACTAAGTATTGTAATTTGTTAAATAATACCTTTAATAAAGGATATGCTTGAGAGAGTTTGAGCTATTTGACTCATGGTACTTCTTGCTGAAATGAGAAATTCCTCTAGGAATACTCAATTTCCGTGCAAGAGAGAGACTGGAGGAAGATCAAGATGTAGAACAAAGATCCTGGAATGATTGTTAAGTGGATGGCACTTCTCATGGATGTGGTCACTGCTAATTCTTTTTTCCACAGAAGTTTGATTGAATTTTCTTGCCACACTGCCCAGGAGAGCTGAGTCTCCCATTTAACCACAAAACCTTAACCGCAAGCTTATAGTTCGCATCCCTGTTATGCCCTGCTGTTGTGCTCATCTTCAGTCACACGTTACAGTAAGATGTGAGTCCGATTCAGTGTTACTTCTCTGGCATTGCCGTTGTGGCAGACTACAGGTGATAATGGAAAAGCTTTGAGAGCCGAACTCAAAGGAGTTGCCTAGAAATGAAAGGTGGTAATGCTGCCTAGCTGTTCATCAAAACCATCCGCTTTCTGATAATCAAAGTAAATGGTAACGTTCTTTGGTAAAATGTATGCATGCTGTGGGTGTGTGTTAAGGTGTTTGATGCTTTCTGTTAAGCTCCAGGATTCTGGAGATGTGAAAGCTATGCAAAAATCTGTGTCATATAAAAGAGACTTCTCCCACTCCTATCTGTAGAGAGAAATGACAGAATGTGATCCAAGTGTGCCTTGAAGACTTAAATAATGAGATTTAACTACACAGAGGCTTTGGTTTGAGCCTCCAATTCCTAATTTTTTTGGGGAAAGTAATGGTATCTACTGCATCTTAACAGTAAGGTATTAACATTATAATGAAATTGTCCAGAATCATGGAAATCTGTACTGAGTACCTTACAGAAAGCCAGAGAAGTTGTGAGGGGAGGAAGGAGAGGGAACTGTAGCACCAGTTACAAGTGTTGCATCATAGTTATGTTGAGCTAATAAAAAAAGAAATCTGTATTAATTTCTGGCTCATCAAATTTCTTGTTGTTGCATCAGCCTATATGTCTTGGTAATAAGGTGTCTGGTAAAAATTGCAATCTCTTACTTCTGTGTGTCTTATAAATTTTTCTACACAATTCTGACTCCCTTGGTATCAGAGAGGATGAATAAGAAGGCTGTACCAAATGCACAGAAAGCAGCAGGAGTCTTATCCACTGCTAGGCCACTGCCAAAAGAGTCTGAAAGAGTGGGCCTAGAACTACTTTTCCATGCTTGCTTTAATCCCTTATTTTCCTAAACCAGATTCTGAGGGGTGTGAACAAAATTAACCTGACAGTTTATCTTGACCAAGTTGTAACCTCCAGCGCCAAACCACTGGCTCTCTTTCCACATCTGGGGCCCCTGACAATCATGTGAAACTTCACTTGTGGTGTCTATGTGGGAACTAAATTTGGTATTTTTCCTGTTTGTTTAGTTTCTTTTCTCTCCCTCTGGTCCTTCTTTACGTCTCTTAAAGCCTGGTTTGTTTGTTTTCCTTTTGCCTTTCTACAGAAATGTTGTTCATCTCCCACATATCTTGACTTGCCCTGGCCACCCCTAAGACTGATGAAAAACAGAATCCTCATACACCTGTGATCCTGAAGATGCCAGGCAAATACAGATGAACCGTGGGGACGTAAAACAATTTGTCCTCCACCTCAGTAAGAAGCAGCCTCTTCGGGGCTTGGCAGGAGGATGAAGGGGCAGGCTAGGGGCAGAATCCTTAGCCTCGTTACCTTCCTCTCTCAAGCAGGTAGTTTTGCTGATGAGATATCTGGAAGTACTTAAATACACAGACTTCATTTAGAAAAGCCGAGGAGGTGAGGGTAGGGCTGGGAATGGCAAAAGCCAGACTTCCAGCCAGAAGAAAAAGCAAGAAACTCAAGATTCCTTCAGGGCTTTCCTGAAAGCCAGAAAGTAGAACACAACCAGTATATCTTTCTGTGTAGGCTGTCTTAAAATGGAGGCAGACGGTTACAGGCGGTGTTTGAATTCTAGGTTCAATAAAGGCACATCCTTCAGTTAGGCAAGGCAAAACAGTGTCATTTGTTAGAATTCAAACCCAGTATCTAAATGCCTCGATGACTTGTCATCAAGTGACTCACTGCGCTGTCATAGTAGAACTTCTGACTTTCACATGAAAGTTATACTTGCTGAAACAGCGTCCTGCCAGCTCGTGTTAACAGCCCCCCCTCCCAAACTTGTCTCCAGTTCAGTCACAGTGAGGGGACAGGGCAGGAGAAGGCGGCAAGAGCCGGTTAAATGATCAGAAGTCTCATTACCTCTTCCTTGTAGACTTCTAATTGCCCCCTTTTTCATTTTTCTGTGTGTCTCTGAAACAAGTCCTTGAGTTGCAAAAGAAAAACATTCAGAAGTGATGAGCTGGCCGTAATTGTAAGAATTAAGTCATTTACTTGGTCCATCCAAAAGTGTCTTTTCTTGCGTGCAGTGTTGTCTTTTAAAGTTATTGGCTACTTTAAAAAAATGCCAATGTTGAAATGATCTCAGCTTGTTCCCTTTACCCCTGCAGCTTAATAGGTGATCATCAGGATCATGGGGTTTGTTTTGTTATTTTTGTCTTTTCTTTAATTCATATAATCAATTTCATTTTAGATGCCCTTTGCTTTTTTTAAGGGCCAATCCTTTCTAATACTAGGTACATCCTGCAGGAGCCCTTCCTGCCTTCTGATCCAATGCTTACTCATCCTGGGACCTAGTCCAGATGCCACCAACAGTGCTTGTGTGGGCTTTTTTTGTTTATTTCAAAAACGTTTTGTCACATGCTGACATGCAGCAGCACTAAATGCATGTGTGTAGTTCAGGAAGTAACTGTGCTGGAGATTTAAAGGATCTCACCTGAGCAGCAAGTGGCTTTCTGCTCTTAACGTCGTACCTGTTTCTGTCATCAAGCTTTACATTTAGTATTACAGGGGATGCCGTGCATATCTGATGATGTTCGCTTGCTCTTTGAGTCCCACCCAGTTATTTTGGCTCAGTAGCGAGGAGCAGTGACTTCAACAAGGTGATCTCATTTGACATGTGGTATAGTTGTGTTTGTTTTTGAAGACTTGAGATTCTGGTCCATCTGCGCTTCCTGTAGCTATAGGTAAGTCATCTGAAATCCAGTAGGATGAGCATGTGTGATCTCTGTAGTCTGTCTTCCTCCTTTCCCAGGAATTCACGCACTTTCCTTCTGCAGTGGAGCTCTTGTTAGCGTTGTTTTTCTTCTCACTGGGATGCGAATGGGGTGAGCAGTGAAAAGCTTCTGTATAAAGCATAACCTGTGCTAGTTTCGGCATAGAGACTGTTTGACCTCTCCACAAGATCCTAAATTCCTAATGAACTAACTACAGATTTGGAAGGAAAGAGTCTGTGGTTGACTGCATTCTAACAGATGAGAAGCTTGTGTCTTCCTTTTTTTCCAGAAACGAGCCCCTCCCCCATCACAAAACTATAAAGCAAGGATGTGGCTGTTGGCAGCTGTTTTCCTTTTGATGTGGTCAACTCAAAATTAATATTAGAAGTGTAATTCTGAACTTGCATTTTCTTGGAGACCAAATGCGTGATGAAAGGACAGGAGAGTTCTCTCTCCACCTGCTGGGAGTGTGCTCTTTGCTTGAGTTTTTTTGGAGGCTGTGATCGGGGGATGAAGCTCGACACAGCTGAGCTTCTCATGGCACGCAGCCATCCAAAGGCAAGGGTTCTTTTCCCTTTCAGCACTTGGCTGTGAGCTGACCTGGCAGAAAACTTAACAGAGCTGTATGAGTGAATGTAGCTGTGGGGTAGTACTAGAGATCACGGAGCTGTCTGTAGGTTGAAACCTGGATGTAAGGACTGTAAGACATATGGCTAGATCTGGTGGCTTCTCAGAATTAGCTCACAAGTTAAGTGCCTTCTAACTCCTGAAAGATGACCCTCTTATTACAGTATCTGCTGTATACTTGTTATTTTGGTTATTTTGTTCTTACCAACTTCTCCCCATGCTCTGTGAGCCTCTAACACCTGCCTGGTAAGGTTCTGCTGGACCTGCTTATGCTTCGTATCTGAAAGTTCTTGGTACCAAATGGATTTTGACTCCTCTCTAACTGGCTCTCTGTGTTTTAATAAATGTATTTTGGAGAAAGCCTGACAGAAAATCACAGTGTGTTTCTCCCCACTCCTGTGGTCGTGGTGGTGTTCTGGATCCTCTGATTCCATGTGGAAGCATGAAGCCTGTGATCCCTGTTCATGCTGTGTAGGGACTTCCATGCTTTGCCTAGTGAGTTTTTTGTTAGTGTAGCAGAGCACTTTTGGGATTCTCATATCACCTACCTCCATAATGTCTTGTGTTGTAGATATATATATATATACACATATACACATATGTTCCTTCAGTCTTGAAAAGAGGAGTGAGAATTGGAAGGTTGTTTTTTCCCAGCAGGTTATAAGCTGGGCCCAAACTTCTTGCTGGTGCCCAGCTGGCACTATAGTTCAATCCAAGACAGAATTAAGTTGCTAGTGCCAGTCACACAAACATTATTAAATAATCCTGCTCTTTTGCTGTTCTACTTCCACCTTGCAGTCCTTCAGGTCATAGTCAAAGTGCTATAGCACAGGAATCCTGTCTTGTACCAATGCTTGGTGGCTTATTCAAGGAGATGCTGAGATTCCTTGCAACCTTCTGCCTAAATGGTGCCCGTAAAGGCTCACAACATAAAACACAACTATGCTGGTGAAGTAATACACTGTCTTGTGTCCAGCAGGTGTAAAGGGCAAACACAGAAGCAGCAGGTACAGGAAGGAACAGGAAAACACATTTCTGCTATAGCATAATGTTGCTTTATCTCAGAATGCCCTGAAATACATACAGTATGGCAATATTTGTGCCTTAGAATTCGTAGCCAAGATGGAAAACTAGATGACAAATTTTCATGCTGTCAGGATCTGTGCAGCAGGTATTCGGTAAGATCTGCTGGGCATGAAGGAACAAAAAAACCCCTTATGCGTTGTTGTTTTCCCTGTCTTCCCCACCCCCCCCCCTTTGTTTTTTTCCTTCTTTCCCTCCCCCCCCTTCCCTGACCTCGGGACATAACTCTCTCAGCAGCCTATGGGTTTCAGTGGGAACGTCCAGGCACTGTCTTAGCACTTAGAGAGCCTAACCTTGAGAACAAAAGTAGAGTGTTTAATGTGGTTACATACTAAAAGATGTGGGTAGGCATCTAGTGGGAATCCAGAAAGCGCGTGGGTGCTTGATTCCCTCGGAAACTGTTGGGATTTGGCACCTAAGCTGGTAAAGTATTTTTAAAAACTCTCAAGTATCTTTTGGAGAATTGGGTCTGATGTTGCTAATCAGTGAGGGGTGGGGGTATTTTTTTTTTCTGAAGTAATTGCTGCCTTTGATCCTTGTTACTTTCTAGCAGATAAACAGGAGGAAATTGAAGGAAAGCAACAGAAATGACTTTGGGGCTGGAGGGACTGACGCAAGAGGAAGATAAAAGAGCTATATACTTGTGTAGTTTTTCTAAAATGAGGAGGAGTGCAGGACTGTTTATGGGCTTCTGAAGGGCATAAATGCCAAGGAATGGAGGGTGTGGAAGAAGGAAACTTTCAGTCTTCACTCTGCAAGTGCCTGTGCAGGCAGGTAACTTCACACACAGCCTCACTGAAAGGAGCGTTTTCATTCAACTTGTGTTACTGGGATGTGCTGGTGAGGAACAGACAGGCAGCAAGGAAGGTGCCAGCTTTTAGTACTTCAGCCAGGATAAAACATTTAAATCTGCAGTTGTTTGCACCCCGAATTGCCTGGCATCAATGTCATCACATTGCACAAAAGTTACTTTTCCATTTGTGCCAGCTATCTCTATCAGGAGGAGCCTAGACAGAAACCCTGCTTCAGGCCCTGGTAGCTCGGGTCCCAAACTTGCATTGTTAGTGCTCAGATCTCCATCCTGTATCACAGTGGAGCTGGCTGCCACGGTGACACGGTTTAATCCCACTGATCTCTTTATGGTATCTGAAACTGCAAGCAGGAAGGAAAGGCAGGGTGGCAGCCCAGCCCAGGCACAGGTTGCTATGGGGGAGAGCGGGCACAGTGAGTAGGTGAAACAGTCTGTCTTGGGACTGCTCTTCTGAGATGTTAGGGCTTTGCTTTTTATATCCATTAGGACATAGATATTAGATAAATTAGAACATAATCCATTAGGATTAGAGTATCGTGGGGAGTGCTTGGTGACACCTTGGGAGGTGTTAAAAAGGTTACTTGGTGTTGATAAAGCCATAGCAGAGAATAGCAACTGCTGAAGGTACGGGGGACATTCCCACACCAAGTGCACCTTTTTGTGGCCAATAAATCAGAGAAACAAATTTGAGATAAATGCAAAAGGAAGAATTCAGACCGAATAGATAAGTTAGATTTTATTAAGTCACCAGGGCTAGATGGCGTTCAACCAAGAGTCCTGACGAACTTGAATGTGAAACTGCTGAACTGCTGGCCAAGCTGTATAATTTATCACCACAGACAGTCGCTGTGCCAGAGGACTGGGGAGCTGCTAGTGTAACTCCCATCTATAAAAAGGGGTCTGGAGGGGATCCTGGGAACAGCACACCAGAGAGTCGTGCTATCAGGAATGGAAGGGTCTGTAATAAGGATCTCTGAATACACGGATAAATGTTAATTGTTTGGAAAGAGTTAATGTGGCTTCTGAAAATGAAAATCCTGCTGCCCTACCCCATGAAGTTTTGCGGGGTGTCAGTAAGAAAGGCTTAAAGTGAATGCAATATATTTGGATTTTCAGACAGTCTCTGTCAAGATCTTAAGCTCTTACAAGTTTGGAGGAAAGGTTATTTTATAGTTTGAAAGCCGCATGAATAATAGGAAGTAAAAAATTTGGGATAATTTCACTTTTCAGGACGGGGAGGGAAACACCACTGCAGCAGCAACCAAAAAGCCACCATCCTCATCAGGAAAGGGATGAGCGATACCATTTCCTTTCAGTGTAAATGACTGTTGCACCCATATATTGTATGTGATGTGCAGTTCTGGTCTCCACATCTCCAAAAGGACATAGTGGTATTGCAGCTGCAAGGGTCAAAGAGATGGGCTGCCTTCCAAGGAGGAGCTAAAATGGCTGGGACTCTTCCTTTTGAGAAGGAGGGGAGGAATGTGGATGAGGTTTAAATGATTAAGTCAGCAGGTAAAGCTGAGTATGAAACATCCGTCAGCTCCCATGCTATCACAGCCAGGGAACTTTTGATACAACAAGATGAGCTTTGATTTTAAAATAGCTGAAAGTGCATGCTAGTGTAGTGGAGAAGAATTGGTGCTTGTGGCCTCAGAATAGGTGGAATTTGGTGACAACAGGCTTTGCGGTACTCGCCTGTGCAGAGCAAAGCCTACATGCATTGCCTTTGCAAGAGAGTCTGCATGACCCTTCCTTTCCCCAGGGCTCTCTTCCACAGCTTTTCATAGGAAGTGATTATCCAGGTGGCTGGCAAGCGTTAGACACTCCCTTGTGTGCATGCTGAGATTTTTTTTTTTAATTATAAGTGACTTATCCCTCATAGGAGTGATTTTTTTTTTTTTAATGCTGCCTTCAGCAGGGTGTGCATGTGAACTTTATTTTAATTAAGGGTGAGGAATCTGTTTTACATAACTATATCCCAGATTCTCATGAGAGAGTGAAAACAGCCCTGAGGGACTGCTGAAGAGGCCAGTGAAATCGGTTGCCTCACTGATGGGAGGCCTGATTCTGATCTCTCTTCAGTTCTCTCTACCTGTGGGACTTGCTCTGGGCTGGCTGACAGCCAGAGGGGTTGAATCAATGCAAAGGGACTGACTTCTCACAGCTTTATTTTGGGCCACTAACTTGTGGTTCTGGGCAGATACAGGGGTGGCAGCTGCAGCTCTGCCCGAGGTTCTTGTCCCTGTAGTGGGAATAATCAAACGGGATGTGAATCTGCTTCCAAGCCCTTTCAGCCACGGCTTGGTGCTGGTTCAGACAACTTCTGCCACTATGCCTGGTGCCAGGGTATTAATTGCAACACTCCATTCACCCACCTCTTTGGAACAGGGGCGCATGTTGCAATCAAAGTCTGGTCCCCCCCAGTTGAGTTGCTTCAGATTTAGTAGTAATGCTAGTGGGATTGGGTCAAGGTGATTCTCTGAATCTTCGAGAATGAAAACAAATTGCACTGGAAGTCACAAACCAACCTTTTAGAGCTGGTTGTGTATTCCTTGTTTTTGTTTTTTACATGCTGTCAACTAAAATTTTATTTGAGTTGTAAAGCCTGGAAGGGACAGGGAGCAGATGAGTAAAATGTTTCTGTGCCGTTAAGGTGGGAAAATCCAGGGCATGTGCATGGTCTTCTGTTTGTTTAGTGTTTTTCTCTTAAGAAAAAAGAAGGAATAAAGGTGTTAAAACTCTATTGTTGCAGTACTGGCAGCAGGGTATATAAATAAAAGAGAATCTCTTTCACTGTGCACAAAGAGAAATATGAAAACCAAACCACAAACTCTGTAAAGATACTAATTAATTATTTGAGTAAACCCTGGCAGGTTGTTAGCATCTGGTGCTTGTTTACAGTGGCTGAAGTGAGCATCCCTTTCAGCAAGTCTTATGTACTGGTGGTAGTTTTACTACCCTGTTATCAAAGTCTCAGTGTAGTGTTGAAGAAACTAAATTGTTGACAGACTGCACAGTTGCGACCTTGTGGTATCCTGCTGAACCTGGTGGTGGCCAGCAATTTCTGAAGTAAAAACCCTGGAGAGTTTTCGGCATGTCTGTTTGTTTTATCCAGTGATACAAAGGGCAGATACCTTTCCTTTTTACTGTGTTAAGCCAGGCTCAAACACCAATGTCACTGAGTGATGTCCATGTTGCTTTTGTTATACCTCTGTTCTTTGCCCTGAGAGCTGTCTCTAGAGAATATCTAGATATTTGGGTTCTCTTGTCAAAATAAGTTGTTGTCTTACATGAATCGGAGGAAACTTTTGATGCTCAACTGTTTAATGTTTTATTGAAGTGGCAGTTCTTGCCGTCAGTCTGAAAAGTATTTGGACTTAAAACTGATGGGAAGTAACCAGTGATGCTGGGGCTTTGCAGTTGTACGGAGCTGATGGGCATCAGCCATCAGTCTCCTATGAGAGGAGGAAACACTTTGGAGGACCAGATCAGCAGAGATGGGGCAAAGACAAACTGCCTGGAATAGATGTTCTTCAGGTGTTCAGTGGAGTGATGGAAATGAGTGCACTTTCACTTTAGACAGAGAGGAGTCTGATGGTCATGTCACAACTTGGGTGTGCCTTGCTGTGGGGTGAGTGCTTAGGTTGGGGCATGTGCATCTAGGGGAGGTCAGCAGAGATTCAGTCGGGTGTCACATGGGGGAAGCGGGGAACAAGGGCCATGTCAGTCATGTTGAGGCTGAGAGAGTTGGGCTTGTTCAGCCTGCAGGAGAGAAGGCTCCAAGGAGACCTTAGAGCAGCTCCAGTGCCTAAAGGGGCCGATAAGGACGCTGGAGAGGGGCTTTTTACAAGGGCATGCAGTGACAGGACAAGGGGGAATGGCTTTCAACTGAAAGGGGGGAGATTTAGATTTAAATTAGATATAAGAAAGAAATTCTTTACCACGAGGGCGGCGAGGCGCTGGCCCAGGCTGCCCAGAGCAGCTGTGGGTGCCCCATCCCTGGCAGGGCTCAAGGCCAGGCTGGACGGGGCTGGGAGCAGCCTGGGCTGGGGGGAGGGGGCCCTGCCCCTGGCAGGGGGGTGGGACTGGCTGGTCTTTAAAGTCCCTTCCAACCTCAACCATTCTATGACTCTATGTAAATCTGAGAGGGTGTGCTGAGGGCTTTAAGCATGTCAGAGTGCAGAGAGTATAGAGAAATTTCTGATGACAAAATGGTTTTCCAGAGAGAGGGTCCTGAAATGAAAATTCCATCCCTGGTATAGGTGGTCAGAACAAGAACAGCATAAACTATGCCAGGACCAGTGATCAAAATCTCTGCTTCATGCCACTCGGGCCCTGCAGCAAGCAGGATGAAGTGTTGTAATCGCTTGATAGTTTGAACCAGGAACAAACCTGTGAGGTTTATTCAGGAGGAAAGGAAAAAGAGAGTGAGCAGTGCCAATGTTCCTGATGGGGGGAGGCTGCACAGGAGATGGGCGAGGATGGCAAGCACTGCCAGCTCCTGCTCCACTCTCTCTGCGCTGTTTCCATTCTGAGTGTGGTACCAGAGCCAGCAGTTTCCCTGGCAGCCTGCCGCAGCTGGCAGATCCCTGCTCTCTGCCTTGCTCTGGAGTCGCTTGCAAAAGTCACAGGGGGTTGGAGGGTGGCAGCAGAAAACTCGGAACCAGAGCAGGACAGGACAGAAGTCTGGAAACCCACATGGTGTTTCTCCTCTGCTGTAAATGTGTGAACTTTCTCAGCTCACTTAGTGTCCTCGGTTTATACATGAGTAGTGGAGCTATTGGGCACGTTCAGGTATTCTGTGTTACCCAGAAGAAGCTGTTCTTCACCCACATCAGTAACGTTTTGTCACCAAGTAGTGTTTTCTGGAGGAGTGATTTTCTGTGCATTGCTTAAAATTTAGAAGAAGATCCTGAAATTTTATGAGCCCCTAGTGTAAGCAGAAAAAGTTGGCCGAGGGGTTGGGGGAGTATTACCCTTTCCTGCAGAAACCATTGCTCATTTTCCCTTTGAAAACAGTTTCAGGGTATTTTTTTTATTCCAAGCCTTTGTTAATTCATTATGCAGAGAAACAGCCGATAGCTGGTTCTTTTAGAAAGCTGCACAGATTAGAAGACACTTGAATACATAAGCCACAAGCAAAGACGTAAGAACATCCAAAGGAATAATAAATGTGAAGTGTGATGCTTTCTGGACTGCTGCACAGCTGTGAAATAATGGGTGAAGTGAGCTTTTTGCCCTCACAGATCGCATAGATCTGCTAAACCTCAGTACTTGTGAGTTTGACTTCTGTTTTTTTTGGCTTCAGATACAGCCAGTGTCTGGAGTTGAGGCACTCCAATACTCTGCTTAGTGTCCCCAAAAGACCTGCTAACTTAGCTAAGCTTTTGGGCTTGAAAGAGATGAGCTGCGTAGCTTGAATTGTAACTGGGTGCCTCTAGTTCGGGGAGGCTGTAACGACTGCGACCTTTTGAAACCTTGTTCAAACTGTTTTTGTTGCACTCAGACAGGAATGTTATGTGCTTTGTTCCATCTCCTAAAAGGCAAACCTTTTTGGCCACTTGCAGCTTTTCTACATTGATATATATGGGTCAGGGGAGGAAGCAGGCATAGTCTGTTAGATGTTTTCAAGCTGCTGAAAAAGTCCTTCTGAATGCATGAAGGAGGTTTTAAGATCCCAGCTGAACTTTTGCAAATAACTTCTGTCTTGATTAGGAACAGAAATAAGCCCCCAAACTTGAATTGCTTCCAACTTACGTGGACATGAGTGAGTGGACTGACTCTTGTCTGAGACAGACCTGTGTGGGAAAGGGTTCCATATTTAATTCTGAACTCTTCCTTTCCCTGGAAGGAAGCATCCAACGTCTCAGTTACCATTACTGGAATGTCACTGTTTTTCAAACGGAGTGAAACATACATTCAGTAGTTGAAATTAAGGTGAAGGTTTGCCCTGCCTCTTGAAATTATGGGAAGAGCTTTTCTTGATACCGGTATGCCTTTAGGTACGTGTCTTCACAGAATCACAGGCCACTTGAAGGTAGAAGGGATCTGCAGTGGTCATCTGGTCCAACACCCTTTGCTGAAGCAGGGTCACCCAGAGCCATTTGCCCAGGACTGCGTCCAGGTGGCTTTTGAATATCTCCAAGGAAGGAGACTCCACAACCTCTCTGGGTAATCTCTGCCAGTGTTTGGTCACCCTCACAGTAAAAAAGTGTTTCCTGATGTTCAGAGGGACCTTTCTGTGTTTCCGTTTGTGCCCCTGGCACTGGGCTCCACTGAGAAGGGCCTGGCTCTGTTGGTTTTGCACCTTCCCTGCAGGTATTGATGTACATTGATGAGGTTCCCCCAAGCCTTCTCTCCTCTAGGCTGAACGGTCCCAGCTCTGTCAACTTTTCATCATAGGGAAGATGCTCCAGTCCCCTCAGCATCTTCGTGGCCCTTTGCTGGACCCTCTCCAGCCTGCCCATGTCTCTCTTGTCCCGTGCTGGGCTCCCTTGTACACAGCCCTCCAGGTGTGGCCTCACCAGTGCTGAGCAGAGGGGAAGGATCACCTCCCTTGATCTGTCACCAGGACTTTCTGCAATGCAGCACAGGATGCCATTTGCTGCAAGGACCCATTGCTGGCTCGTGTCCAGCTTGGTGTCCACCAGCACCCCTAGGTCCTTTTGTGCCAAGCTGCTTTCCAGCTGGGTAACCCCCAGCATATTCAGGAGCCTGGAGGTGTGCCTCCCTGGATGAAGCGCTTTTCATTTCTCCTTCCTGAACTTCATGAGGTTCCTGTAGGCCCACCTGTAGTTCCCTGGGTCCTCGCTGAAGATTAGGAGTGATGTTTGCTTTCCTGCAGTCTGTGGGCACTTTTCCCAATCCCCATGATTGATAAAAAATTATCTAGACTGGCCTCACAAAAAGACACCTGTCAGCTCCCTCAGCACTCATGGGTGCATCCCATCGGGGCCCGTGGACTTCTGAGTCCCCCTTTGTAGATGTGAACAGAAGCTTCTAGAGGAGGAGTAAGGCCTTGAGAACTGAGCCAGTTCCTCAGCTCTCCCTTCTTCCCTTTTCTTCCTCCATCTATTGCCTGCTGACCTCAGCACTCAATTACTCCAAAAGGCGCTACACTTGCATGACAAGGCTCCTGTGTATTAGGCTTTAGATTTAAAGCCTATAGGTAATGTGGCTTTACAGGCAGGACACCTCTTTGGAAAGGTTCTCCTGCTGTGTGGAGCTTCTCCTGAGGCGGTGGTGTTGCACGTAACACCGGTGTGTGTAGCCTGTGCAATGTGTTTGCGGTTACACTTGGCTGAGTCTGCTGCAGGGACCGACTGCACGACTTCAGCTCAGGCTGCCTTAACTCATGCTGTTTGCTTTGGAAATTACAGTTTCAATTGCTGCTGATAACCCAACTGATTGTTACGTTATACATTTAGCGCTCTTTTTTTAGTCTTTTCCTTAATTACTTCTGTAAATAATTTTAGAACACTTAGCATTAATTTTGGAGAAGCTGGCATATCAAAGACTGTAAGGCTAGCAGCAGGTGCTGTAAGTAATCACTCTTCTAAATTAAGCAACACTTACCAAGGCAGTAGGTTAATTTCTGGGTAAACAGCCTGCATACAGATTCTTAGAATCAGCTGGATCGTGACCCAGCAAATGTCTCAAGGCTTTGTGTAGCCTTAATCACATGAATTGTCCCACCAAGCCTTTCATTTTTAGAGGGAACTGGGGCTGTGCTCGAGCTTCTGTTGAAATAGCGCTATCATGTTGGAATCTCTGTCACCTGGGTCTCGGCTTGTCTCTGGGGCTCAGTCTGCACTGCCATCAGAGGTGTATTTGGAGCACGGGCAGATGTGTCGAGCTGCCTGGAGCCCAGGGTACGTACCTGAGTGGCTAATGTTTATGCTGAAGTCTGGGCTACCGTGGATTTCTGTAACTAGCACAAGAGCAAGCAAGGTTGTGTTGGAGAGCTTTGTGCTGTTTCCTTCTCCACCTTTGTGTGTGTGAGCGGATTTCTGCAAAAATATTTCCTCTGATATCTCTTAGTAGAATTCTCTTGGGACCTGGAAGCGGTAACGGTTGTCCTGCAGGACAGATTATGCTCAAGCGATGCTGTCATTAGCCCGTCGCTTTGGATCGTTGCAGCTCCAGCCAACAGTGCTTTTGCTCGAGGCCGGGGGGTCACCTCCAGAAGTGTGGCTTGCTCTTCAGAAACTGCTCCAAGCCCATGAGGCTCCAGGGGGTCAGTGGTGTTCGTGACTTGATAATTAAATGATTTTCATCGACTCTGCAGGGCTCTGAGGAAATTGATAGAAATCTTTGTTTCCGTCACTACACAGAGCGTGACTTTGGAGCATTTTGTCTCGCTTGTGGAGTAGGAAGGTGTGGTTCACTCAGACTCGAGCTCTCTTTAAAATACATCTTCCTGCTTGAAGATCATGCTAAAAGGTAAGAGGAAGGGGGGAATTTCTACTTTCAGGGAATCCCGTGCAAAGTAGAATAGAGCAATAATAGAGCCCTTCTCTCCTTTCTCGAATCCCTGGAAGAACTTAAGAGAGTTGGAGGAAAAAAAACATGGATTTTTGGTGCTTCCATGTGACTGTAGACTGGGACCCATCCCTCCTTTGAGTTATGGTTGGTGCCTCCTGTGTCTGTGGATGCTAGTTATCAAGCTGGTGTTTGGAATCGTACACCTGCTAAATAGATCTGAAGCCACTTTTCACACTCCTTAACTTGATTTTTTTGCTACGGTCAGTCATCTTCAGACAAAGAGGCTGTTAGGCTTGAAGCTCGGTGCTGGGGTACAGCCCTCTCAAGTTCAAAAATACAATAACGCAGAATGACAGGTTTTGGAAGGTTGAACTCAGTTCTTGTGAACAGTGTTACAGAATGACATGGCTTTTGTAACTGGTTTAGGGGTCTGTAATCTCTTTAAATAAATCTCTTTTATCTTCTCACTTTCTGGATTAAAAGTTTGTGGATTTGTTTGCTCTGAAATCCTGAAGAGGCACAGTTCACATGGTAGTACAGTCCAACCAACTCAGTATTCTACTAAAGCAGATTCTTGCTCTGTAAGCAAAAATATTTTTTTCAGTCTTTGTTCCTAGAGGTGGCTGCTTTGATTTAAATGAACACCTTGAACAAACCATGAGTAGGGGTTGATCCCCCAGTCACATCTATCAAGTAGTGGCAGATTCTAACCCTATGTTCAGGAAGCTTTGTCTGGTGGAGAAGGTGCTGTCGTCCAGCCTGGAGAGCCTTATGGAGTTCCCAGCTCTGTAATGGGAACAGGGTGGACAAATGACTTGGATTTTGGATAGCTCAGCCTTACTCTGATACCTGAAATCTCATGTGGCGCTGTGAGCAAAAAGTCCTCTTTAAGTGACTTTCCAGTTCCGTGGTAACTGGGACCAAAACATTTTTTAAAAGAAATAGTGAAGAGGAAATCGTACTTGCTACCTACCAGTGACTCCCCACTCTTTACAGATCTGACGGTGGATGCCTTGTGGGTTTAACAGATGGTCCAAATGCATGTTAGTGCACGCAGATCATTTGGGTTCTCTGAGGTGCTGCGAGATGCCTCCAAGGCTCGGAAACAGAGTCTTGCACTGGACAAGAGCTGGGTGGACAGCGATTTGGTGATGGGAGCACAGAAATGTGCTAATCTTGCGCATGTTTTCTGGGCAGCCTTTTCAGAAGGGGTCAGAATTTGACCTCTTAAATACTGTGGCATTGGAAGCAGGGAAACCTTGTTTCCCAGATGATGATTTGGCTCTGTGTGGGCTGCAAGAATTGAAAGCATCAAGTAATGCAGCGATCAGATATTCAGCGAATGTCTTGCAGGCTGGCTTTCTTGAAGGGACTCCTGGAAGAAAAAGCAGAGGACCAAACATCCTCTGCTCCAAATTTGTGGATTTTGGGAGGGAATAGGTCATTCAAGAATACTACTTTGCATCTCTCACTGACTCTCTCTCTCTGACTGCCTTAAACTCAGTCTATCCAAATCTTTTTTTCCAGGCTGGACAAAGAATTTGTAGTGCTTTCTCTTATCAAAAGTAGAAGGAAAAGGAATCCTATCCCTTACCAAAGATATGGACATTGCGTTAGAGGACTTGAACATACTGATAACAAAATATTAGTTCACCAGTCTGTCCTCTGAAATAAAACATGTCGAAAAAAATTGCTGTAACATTAGACTGAAACTTGGCAATTACGTTTGTGTGGCAATTTGATTCATTCTCCTAAAATACCCCTGGACAATATCCAACTGTAGCTGTGCCCTGATCCCAAGACCACGCTGCAGATGTCCTGAATGCTCAGATGGAAGCAGCAAGCTCTGGCAGCGTGTTCCGTGTGGTTGTTAGAAAGCTTTGAAATCTGGTTTGCTCTCAGAGGGCATTCCATTTGGGAAAGAGGAACTGATGGCATCCCAGTTTTAACTCTGGAAGAGGAGGAAAAAATAAAAAGCCTCAGAGACCCAAGCTTTTGTCTAGCCTGTGGAGCTGGGTGTCTTGTTCTGGCTTGCCAGCCTGCCTTCTCATTCAGGGCTCTCTGAGTGGTCGGTAACCACATTCCCTCTGCGAAAATCAAACTGCTGTCGATATGGCCTGTGAACCCTGGTCTCCCATGACCATCGTCCGTCACAGTTGTCTCCTCTCTTTGTCCTTTCACAGTCATCATTTGAAAAACTTTCCACTGCTTTTGCCTTAAAAAAAACTTTTGAAGTTAAGGGTCCCTTTTGTTTTATTGCCTATAAAGCATGCATGTTAATTACGGGACAATTGCTGTGTTAGCTGAGGTACTGCAGTCTTTCTGGGGGACTAAACCCTGCTCCAAGCAGGAGCAGTTCAGCTTCTCTCACTCAAACTCCCAGGGCCAGGGGTGAGGAATTCCCTAGGGTTTCTGCTCCGTGGTGACAGTGGTATCTTGTGTGGCTGCTGTTTATTACACTGTAAGTAATAGTTTAATGGACTTGCATGCAATAAATTGCTATTTCATGTTGGTGTGTGGTTTTCAGTAGTATGTCAGAGAATTACTTATGCCTTTTAATTTGCATCATTCAAGAAGGTAATATTTTAAGTATGTGATTGTAATATCAAGAGTTTATGAAGTGGAGGGCAGGCAGGCTTTTGCTTGCTCCAAAGATTTCCTGTCTAGAAAACATAAGTCATAAACATGACAACTATGGGATTTTTTTGGCTGCTTTTTTTCTCCCCCCCTCCCCCCTTTGAGTCAGGCTTCTTGCCTTCTCCTGCGTTTAGATCATCTTAAGAAAATGACCAGTTTCATGGTAAAACGCAAGCATACCACCTAATCCGTGGAAGTCTTCTTGTAATTTGTTTTAAATTGGAACCTGTCTGGTCTCTTCAGCAGCCTGTGTGCTTAGTTTGACTCTTGCTCCAAAATGAGTCGTGTTTCAATCCCCGAAAGGCCTGCTTTCCATTGGATACCTTTGAAACTTTTTTCTTTTCTCTGGTTTTTTTTTTTCTGTTGGTTGTCAGGGGGCTGCTGCAACTGCTACAGAGGCTGCACCGAATCCTTATGTATTGTGTCCCAGTTGCTGCCTTGATTTTTTATTTTTTTCACAGGGGTCTGATCTGACTTACACCGTAGGTGTTGATCCTGTCATGTGCAAGCCCCTGCTGCATCCAGGGATCCAAATAAAGGATCCATGTAAGAACTGGATGCTGCAAACCCTGTGCTGTTGTCAGTGAAACTGGTGACTTCAGTTTGGGCAGGCGCCAGGTCCCCTGTTCAGAGCAGCAATACTGTATGAAGCCCTGGGCTTGTGGAATATGTGACCTGGCTGTTGGTTGGCTCCCTGCAGGATGGTCTGATTAGGTTGAACCTCAGGGGAAATGTTCAACTTAATTAAGGAAATAGTGACCAGATCAGAGTGTGGAACAGGGATGGGAAAGACCATCAGCCAGTAGCAGACTGGTTTCTTGAGCATCCCTGCCATTAGATCTGGGCACAAAGGCACCGTGTGGACAGCAATTGGCTCTCAGACCTTGATGTGTCCTGGCTGTAAACCCATCCACCTTGCCCCAGGTCATGCTGGGGAAGTCAGTAGTTATTGTAGGGCTGTTCTAGAGGTATCTGTGGGAGAAGATGGCAATTTGGGAGGTGGTGCTGGAAAGACATTCTAGAAAAGCATCTATCTGTTGTTGGTGTTACTTACCTAATCACAAAAAACAGCAGCGAACCAAAGCTGGGGGATTATGCACAAGTTAAGTGACGTCCTGGATGCACCTGCTTTGTGGTTTTTTTGCTTTTAAAAGTATGGTTAGTTGGGCATTGAGTAGCTTTTGGAGATGTGTTTTTAGCCACTGCTTTTAAAATCAGCATGCTAAAACCCCTGTGGAATTGTGAGAGTTATATGCATATGCAAACAGGTATTGGTTGAATTCAATAATTATAAAATATAGCCTTGGAAACCTCATCTCAGATGTTGTCAGCAGGTCCTTCACATTTTGCCAATTTTCCAAAGCTGTCAGGTAGTGCTGTGTGGGAAGTGTTACGGGGCATTATGGGATAAATCCTGAAATCCTAATTCAGGCCAAACTCCCACTGTTTTCAGTGGGTGGCTTGCTGGCATTAAGGCCCAGTACCTCTTAGCTATCACAGGTGACCTTTCTATCTTTTTAAAGTCAAGGAGACTGAAAATTGATGCCTGTATCTTATAGCACAGATCAAACTGCAGGATTGCAGCCCTTAAAATTTATACATGTGCTTTGTGAACACGAAGTTAGTTAAATAAAAACATTTCCAGTAACTGTTCTTTAGATTCTCAGTAATGCTGGTGACGTGCCAGAGACCTGGAAACAGAAATGAGCTGGTGATTTAGAGCAGCATATAAAGATGACTCTCATCGTGTAGGGGAAATGCCAATGTTCTGAAAACTGTTTTTCATAAATGGAGAAAATACAACTGCTTTTATTTTAAAATGAAAACTTTAAATTCTTTCAAAATATCAGCACAAATTTATTAGATTTATTTGTTCAGATAATTTTTTTTTTTTTAAAAAAATGTTTCTATGAAATGCCTGTAACTGTCAGAATATTGCTTTCCAGTAAGAGATACTGAATTGCATATATTTTAGATGTTAATAGTTTGGAAGTAGGTACCTGAGGTTCCTGTCACCATACAGTTGAGATCATATGTTGTTCTGGCCTCTTCTGGCTGTGCAAGAAAGAGGAAAGTGTTTGTGTTGGCAACATTCAACAAACCAAAACAATATCCCAACAGTAAAAAAAAGAAAAAGGCCCAAAAACTTTTTAAAAAATGTTGCTGTGTAAACCTTGTCTGGCAGAAAGTCTTCCCAGCTGAAATTAAGAGCTCCTTTCCTTCACCTCCATGGAGCACCATCATTAAAGTCTGCCTGAACCTGTCTTGGTGTCAGCCTTGAACTAAGGACTTGCTCAGCTGCGGTTGAGGCTCCGAAGCCCACGCTTTTTCTTCCTTCCCTGCTTCCTCTAAGGTGGTCTCTGCCTATCTGTACTTAAAGTTAGGGAGAGCTCTTCTGTCCCATCATCTGGGCTCCAAGGGGAAGGAAGGGTTTTGCCATCCTTCCTTGCCCCCCTTTACCCTCCCATCAGGGACTGCATACACAATTCTCTTTTTCTTTCTTTTTTTTTTTTTTTTTTTTTTTTTTTTTTAAACTGAGGATGTGTTTCTTATGGCAACTGAAGTTGCAGAAGCACCTGAAAGGGATTTTTTTTCATGATGCCTGCGCTGTAACACGTGAATTGCCTTTCCTTGAAAGAGGTGATTGACTGATTGCAGGAGGGCAAAGCAAACAAGAAGTACTCACGCTTTCCCTGGCTCTTGTGTCTCCAAGATCATAAATGAGGTTTCTGTGAGAAGCAGAACAAGAGCTTGCATCTCTCAAGTATCAGGACTGTACTGCATATGTTAAAGCTCAAAATAAGGGTGTTCACTGATCCCAGCTCTTCCACTGTTTTTTGGGTTTTGTTTTGCTAAAGGTTGTCACTTATCACCTCTTGTAATTTTTCTTCATCACTGAACTGGGGCCATGGAGGCTGTTTGACTAAAACCACTTGCTTCAGATAAGTTGTTTGAGTGATGTTGCATATCTCTTTCCTTTAGAGCCTCCCTGCCACTCTGTGCGGCTTGTAATTGTGAAACTGGTGAGGTTGGCAGGAGCCTCAGTGGGTAGTTTAGTCCAGCTCCCCACTTACAGTGGTGGCAGCATGTTCAGAGGCACGCCCAGTGGGGTTTTGAGCACCCCCAAGGATGGAAACTCCATGATTTTTCTGGGCAACCCGTTCTGTATGTTTGGTTCTATCCCAGGAAAAAAGTTCTTGTTTCTGTTTTTTTGTTTTGTGTTTTGTTGTCGTGTCCGTCCCCCCAACTTCTTATGTTTAAGTGGAATTTCTTGTATTTCAGTTTGTGCCTATTGCCTCTTGTCCTGTTGCTGGATACCACCAAGAGGAGCCTGCTTCCATCTTCTTTACATCTCCATCAGGTATTTATGCATATTTACAAGATCCCCCTGAGCTTTTCCTTCTGCAGGCTGAACAGTCCCAGCTCTCAGCCTCTCCTCATATGTCGGATGCTGCAGTCCATTAATCATCTTCGTGGACCTTTGCTGGATTCTCTCCAGTCTGTCCATGTCTCTCTTGTACTGGGGAGGCAAGCACTTGACCCAGCTCTCCAGATGTGTCTCACTAGCTCCGAGCAGAGGGAAGGATCACCTCCCTTCACCTGCTGGCAGTGTCTTTCCTAATGCGGTCCAGATGCTGCCGACTTTCTCTGCTGCAAAGGCACTGTGGAGGCTCATGGTCAGTTTGATGTCCACCAGGACTCCCAGGTCTTTCTCCGCACAGCTGTTTCTCTGCTTCTTGGCTCCCATCTGTGCTGATGCCTGGGATTATTCCTCCCGAGCATCGAGCATCGGGGCTTTGCATTTTCCTTTGTTGAACTTCACAAGGTTGGTGTTGGCCTGTTTCTCCAGCCTGTCCAATATCCCTCCGAGTGGCAGCACACCCATCTGGTCTGTCAGCCACCCCTCCCAATACTGCTTCATCGTCAAGCTTCCTGAAAGTGCACTCTGTGCTATCACCCATAATCTTTCCTTTACGGAGAATCCAGAGCCCTTCGTGAAGTGTTTCAACAGTTCTGGAAAGTACGTTGCTGTTCGCTGGGAAAAATCAGACAGAGACGAGGTAGCTTCCCTAGCAGTAAAAGAACATTTAATACTGTGCCCTTGTAGTGAAGGAATTCATCATTATTATTTAAGACTTTAATTCCTTGGCTCTTTGATACTTCCTGCAATGCCAGCTCATGCCCTGTGCTAACACCATAGCAACCTTCTATAAGTGTCACTATATGACGTTGCTTGTTGGCCAAAAGCTGGACAAGGAATGCTTTCTAGGGTAGGATATCCACGGTGTTGGTAGGAAAAGTGCGGCAGTATGAGAGAAAAATCCTTTTGTTATTTAATAGTATTGCAGAGTGACGGTGGGTTGGGGTTTTTTCCTCCCCTAAACTGTGCCCCAGGGGAAATATGGGCATCAACTGAAATTTTCTCAATGCTTTATCTATATCCCCCTCCCCCAAAACCTCTACACCCTAGGCACACTCTAAACCTCTGGGCTAACAGATGGTGTTGAGAGGGGGAGGGAGGGGGAACAATTTGCATCTAAATAGCTGAAATAAAAAAGGGTCATGTCCCACAGACCAGCCCCACTCACCTGCTGTTTAAATCCCCCTGAGAACCAGGCAAACGCGCTTAGTTTTTTAACATCTGCGTCAGCTGTACTTACTCTCTGAAGCATTCTGCCCTAGAAAAGCTGCAAACCCACGTATCTTGCTGGCTGGGTTGTGTTCTGGCCCCAAACCCATGAACTCTTAAGGATTTGCTTCTTTGAATGTGGTTGACAGCTGTGTCACTTTTGTTCAGCCCTCCCATCAGAGTGACTGCTGCTGTTGGCTATTGTAATTAGTGCAAGCGCTAATGGTATAGAAAAGGTCCAAACCAAATATTACCTCTTCCATCAGCTTTATACTCACATGGCTGCATGGGTCTTCGGAGGTGCTTCTTGCTGTATGGTCCTGCGGCCTCACGCCACAATATTCTGCGCTGGGTTTGTGTGTGTAGGTGAGACGAGGTTTGGCCCTAGTGGCCACCAAGCTGCAGCGCGGCGGTGGTCCTGATCCTGCAGGTGTGCGGCGGTGGTCCTGATCCTGCAGGCCTGTGGCATGGTTCGGTGTTGGGTGGTGGTGCTTAGTCCTGCCTGCAGGCAAATCTAAGTTGCTTTGGCTTTCTGACTCTGTACTGTAGATATTTGCCAGGTTAAACTAAGACCTTGCTGCTCTGTGATGATTTTCTTCTGGAGTGTAAAGATCTAAAAGCTGTTACAACTGTTGGTTCTTTTGGGGGTGGGGAGAGGAAGAGAAACATTTACCCACCATCTCTACAGATTTACGGAGGCTGCCCTGGCTCTACGCCCTGTCCTAGCAGCAAGGAGTGAGCTTTTGTCTCTTCAGACAGACTTTCTCAAAGTGTTATGCTGTGGAAAGCCTGTAATGAAGAAAACCTTCCCACTTCATCATCATCACACTATTGACACACTGAAACCATCCTACCTGATTTCCCAGTGGTATTTTAGGGATGCAGGCAGTGGAGGAGGCAAGAGAGCTTCACAGCTGAAGTTTAGTCTTACTACTAAATTCCAGGATGAGTGAAACCTTTTTCTACCCACCAGCTCCTTGGGCTTCTATGCTCAAATGCTAAAAACAAAGAATGTGAAGATAGTCCAAGTGGTTTAGGAACTTTATTAGTTTTGTCTGTTGGCACCTTTTCCACCTCCCAATGAGCCAGAGGCATTTGGAGTTCAAGTTTTGCAGACTTGAGGGCTCAGTAGGATAAGGAGTGGTGAAGGAGAGGGCTGGGGACCCACCGCTGCCTTCTGTGCGTTGACCTGGTAGAGTAAAACTTCTGCAGAGGGGGATTTTTATTTCTGGAGTTGGAAGATCTTGAATCTCTTTTTTTCTCCAGCACAAGTCTGAAGGGAAATTGTGAGGTTAACCTTTCTGAGCTGCCCGGCCCTCTCTCCCACAAGTGTCTTGGAAGAGGAAGTGGACTCAAGAAGCGGCATTGTTTACTTTTCTTGTTTAATTCCTAAGCATATGCCAATATAGTGAGTGGTAGTGGCTGAGTAACCTGTGTGCGTGAGGTCCACATGGAATTGGGCAACAACCCTGTTTATATGCCTCTGGGGAGTTGGTTTATTTATTTTTTAAATTAATACGAATTCCAGTTAGTAGAAACAAGATCTGGTGTGTGCATATGTACAGAAGTAACTAGGCAAGGCGTAATACCAAACAATACGAATTCAGAGCTGTCTATTGTGCTTTATAACTTTTTACAGCTCTTTTTTTTAATATTTTTTTTAAAGTATTTCATATCACTTGAGGATAATTATTATAGACTCCTAGGATGGTCGGGGTTGGAAGGGACCTTGCAGATCATCTGGTTCCAGTCCCCCTGCCCTGGGCAGGGCCCCCTCCCCCCAGCCCAGGCTGCTCCCAGCCCCGTCCAGCCTGGCCTTGAGCCCTGCCAGGGATGGGGCACCCACAGCTGCTCTGGGCAGCCTGGGCCAGCGCCTCGCCGCCCTCACGGGGAAGGGTTTCTTCCTCATGTCCAACCTAAATCTCCCCTCTCTCAGTTGAAAGCCATTCCCCCTTGTGCTATCACTGCATGCCCTTGTAAAAAGCCCCTCTCCAGCGTCCTTGTTGGCCCCTTCAGATAGGGGAAGGCTGCTCTAATGTCTCCCTGGACCCTTCTCTTCTCCAGGCTCAACAAGCCCAGCTCTCCCAGCCTGTCTCCATGGCAGTTGTTGTCTTCATATTTGTGCTTGGGACTGCCCCAGCCCATGTGCAGGACCTTGCACTTGGCCTCGTTGAACTCCATGAGGTTCACACAGGCCCACCTCTCCAGCCTGTCAGCGTCCCCCTGGGCCATCCCTTCCCTCCAGCCTGCCGACCCCACCGCACAGCTCGGGGTCATCGGAAACTCACTGAGGGGGCACCAGATCCCAGCATCCATATTGCCGACAAAGATGTTAAAACAGCACCAGTCCCAGCACTGAGCCCTGGGGAATGCCACTTGTCACTGGTCTCCACCGGTATTTTAGAAATGATTTTATGAATGGTCATATGGTGCATACGCGCTGTCTGGGAGTAAGCAAGATGAGTTACTTGGGTGGTGCAAATGATATGCACACACGTGTGTATATGTGTGTACATACACATGTACATATGTACGTGCTCTCTACTGTACTGCACGCTCTGCCTCTGCCCTGCTCCTTCTGCCCCCTCCCCATGGGCCCCAGTGGGGTGCTATGTGCAGGTAACTGGTGCTGGCAGCTGCGCTGGCTTGTGCTGCTGCTGTCTCCTATGGATAAAATGCTTGTTATGCAGCAGGGCCCCACCGAGCGTGTGAGAGCAAATCCAGAAATGAAAGATGTTTTTTGAAATCAATTTTTTTTTAAATAAAAAAGATGTAAATTGCACCTCTTCTACAGCTGCACATGTTACTTTTCGACAAGGGAGGCAAAGGGTGGAAATATGAGGAAATAAGAGGTGCCCTTTGACATGACATTTGCAGGTAGTGGGGCAAAGAATGGGGAAACTGTGTTTATTGGCCTCAGGTGTATACTGCTTTTATTTTCTTGGTTTTCTTTTAGTTTTTGTTGTTTGTTGTTTTTTTTTTTTAAACTGGCTTAGCAAGTGGCTGATTGGCATTGGGCAATTTTATTTCTCTGTCTTCCTGAGCTCTCCAACTGGGAGAGGAACTTGTGTACAGAAAGAACCATTCCAGTAGTCTACAGTGTTTTTTCAATCACTTTCTGTGTGTGGAACTGAAAGATTAAAAGAAAGATGTGCAGGGTTGGAACCGTGCCTAAAGCAATCCTCAGGGATAACAGGATTATTTTGACTGATTTTTTTAATTAAAATAGAATGCTAAATAGATTGTTTTGAGTATACATTCAGCTCTGGATTGTTGTTATTGGCCTAATTGCCTCCCAAATTAGAGATACCAATATTCAAATTCACTCTATCCCTCAGAGGACACTGACATTAAGTGTGAGTGTGAAATGCTATGTAAATGATATACAGGCAGGCAAGGCAGAAAATGGTCTTTAAAGACGTTAGCCTAAACTTCGGTTTTCTCTTTACCTGCTGTGTCTTGACAGACAGGATGATGAATTTATATTTTTCTGTATTTATTTATTTATTTATCTGTCCTGACAGGTCTTTCAAATGCTTAGAAATGTAGTCTGAGAAAAATGCCAGTAATCTCAGCCTTTGAGGAAGCAGCAGTTAACGAATCTCCAAGGAAATATCCAGAACACAGATGTTCCATGGGGGAGAGCAGGTTAGGAGCCAGCAGAGAGGGGCTGGAGACAGTATATCATCTTGAGTCTTAGACAGAAGCTGTCTGTGGATTTTGAAATGACAGACTTGTGGGCTGATCTGCTCGGGGCTGCTTTTTGAGAGCCCATTTCAAAAAGTAATGATTTGGCATCTGACCACTTCTTTTTGAGATGTCTAGGTTCAGCTTTGTCAGAAACAAAGCATTAGGTATTTCCAGATTTTTAATTGTATTAAGGGTTGAAACCCTCAGGGGAAGTTTCACCTATGGGGATGTATATTCACACCATGATAGAAGAATATATTTTAGTTTAAAGAATATATGTTAGGCTCAAATCCAACTTCTGTTTTTAAAGCTAAAAGGGACGAAGCATAATGGCAGGCCACAAATTTGAATGTCTGTTTTAGATTTTAATAGAGCAACAGAGAATGATAAAACTTGGATGCTTTTGTTGAAGAGGACTACTTTATCCTCAGATAAAACTAGATAGATACTGAAGAGTATTCACAGAAAAACAAGTTATTTTGAGCCCAAAGTAACTTTCCTTAAAAATAAAAGCAGCCAAATGTGCATATCTCAGGTGGCTGTGAATCAGCACCTGCAAATACCAGCGGTATGAGAATAACTAGGAATGGAGGGAAACTCAGCTCGAAGGATGCAGCTGGAAAGAAAGAGTGGAGGAAGCAACCTCATACTTGCAAAGGAGACAGTTCACTTAAGCCACCAGGTCATGGTCTGTTTTGGAATGATTTGCAGGATGCCCTTTCTTGCAGCCAGTGTGTTTCACTTCACCACGTCGCTCTGTGAGGAGTGTAAGAACAGGCAAGGGGGAGTTAGTGTGGGTTGTGCTGCAGTGGGTGTACAAATGTGAGCCTCAGCAACGATGGAGGCAGCACTTACGTGAGGCAGGTTGTAAATGCCGTGAAGTGGCTGGGGCAAAATTGGTTTGGGAAGCGCAGCCCCATGCATTCCTCCTGGGGATGCTCGGAGACCAATGCTCTGAAATTTCTTGTGGGCTGTGAAACAGCCGTTTCCAAAACTGACTGCCCTGTTTGTATCAGATTTATAGCGAACAGAGCTGTTACTGCAAAGGCGAGAGGTGGAATTATAGTGTGCTAGCTGCAGAATGTAAAATAACTCCTTTTATACTCTCTTGCCTTTGATTTACAACAGGAGAGAGAGGGCTTGTGGGCAGGTAACCTGGGGTGGATGCTGAAATGAGAATTGGCTTGACAGCCTGAACGCTGAGGAAGCTTTGGGGTTATGGGTAGCTAGCAGGAACCTCTACAAGAGTGTGCTGGCAGTGAATGTCCTTGAATCTTAATTATTGGAATTAAAGTATGATCAGAAAACTGTGCATCTTGATCTGCTGCATGCTGTGCTCTCCCAGGGAGGCTAATTCACATGCTGATGACCCACAGCTACTTCCTGCTAAGGACTTCAGCAAGGTGACTTCCAGCAGTGGGAGGGAATTCTGTGCTGAAAAAAAATACCTTGACTCAGACAGCTCCCTAGAATGCCAGTTTTTGGTTGTCTTCATTTTGGAAATCTGGTGAGTTTTGGCTAGCACTTAGAAAAGGTACAGCAGAGCTGCTTGGCTGCTCAGTACTGACCATAGCATTTTTAGCATTTTAAGTGCAGAGGGAGTATGCAACCAACCTGACAAAGCATTTGAGATGAATAAAACATGCATCCTGGCAATTCATCCATCAGTGAAATCTGAATTCTGCTGAATTTGCAGTTCATATTGTTGCTAATTTTATGATGTAGATGCTTGTCCACAGGGAATTGGATTGAAAGAGGCAAATCACTTGCTGCAGATGCTGACAGGGCTGTGCACAGGAGCTCCACCAGCCTCTGCTGGATTGGGTTTTGTTGCTGCATCCAATGGTGCTGCTTCACGAGGAAGAATGAGTTTTGAATATGTAGCAATGAAGATCCGTGTGTCTTCTTAAAGCCACTTAGGTAATCGTAGCAAGAATGCAGGCTAAGAAGATCCATGCCCCAGAAAGACTTGCACAAAGATATTGAGGAAAACCTTGCCTACTATTTCTGCTCCTGTTATTAACTTCTACTTGTAATTACACAGTGCCTTAAAATGGGCCTGCTACAGTAGTAAGTGATGTTCTTATGTTTCCTTTTATTCAGGGGAGTAAAAATAGTTCGCTTGGTTCATGGGCTTTATTTAACTGAGCACTAATGCAGAGTTGTGTCGCAATATATTGCAGAAACAGCAGTTCCTTTGTACCAGTCCTATAGAGCTTTCTTCTCTCAACTGGCAAACAGTAAGTACGATTGGGATCTGAATAAATGATGCGATAAAAGGCCTGATGGTACCTCCTAAAAACTAACTGCTGCTCGTTAAATTAAATGATGATGATGATTCTTAATGGACTCGTGAATGCTCTGCAGCCCATTTGGGTACAAGTAAGGAAGTCTAGGAACACCAGACCCTTGCCACAGTATACTTACTGCACTTACTTCTGTACGTACTGGGATTATAAAGTAGGTACAAAAGGTGTTTTGCTAGATAGCATGTAATTATAAACACAGAGCTGATGCTCTACTAGCAAGGAGGGCTCCTCTGTGAAAGCTCAGTTAGGTGGAAACCCAAAGCTACCATAGGCTTTTTCACTTTTCCTTTGAAATGAACTGCTTTTGGAGCATCACATGTATCATAATTGAAGAAGTAATCGTTGTAAACTTGAAGCAGATTTATGTGCAGCTCTCAAATTGTCTTTACTGATGCTAAATTAGCTCTTTCAGTTCTGGGTATTTGACTGTGCTCTCCTTGCCTCTTAAAAGTTTGTCTACAAAAAGCTCCTGTTTGATGCAGAGCTTATTTTGTCTTGGGAGAATTTTTCTTTCTTCCTCTTTCCCCAACTTTGAAGAAGAACCAAAACTCTAACAAAGCAATGTGAAACCGAAGCAATTTTTGCGATTTCATTTAATTGAAAACTTCTGCCATTATGAAAATCCTGGCTAGCAATTAAGGGAATGTGACAGCTCTGCCAGTCGTTACATAAATACTACAGAGCACAGGGCTTCCTACTGTCATTAGCTGCAGGGAACACAATGGAGCTATACACAGGAGCGAGCTCTACTCTCGTAATAAATGTTTGCATTTCCAATTAGCGCTGAACTGTTGTGGCATTTCCCCCTCAGTCTAATTGAGGCTCTTGGATGGCTTCACCCACGAATGATGCTTGCGTTGTCTCCTTGCTTTTTAGTTTCCCAGTGAGAAAAGAGATGAACTCCCAACTCCTAAGACCAGCGGTTTCCTCTTCGCACATCTCTGTCTCGGTGTCTCTTCTCCTTAGAAAAACTCACCTTTTACAGATTAATGCAAACTTTCTGCTCTTTACATACTGTGGCTTTTTGCTAACCGCTGCATTATGGTGTCCTCTGTGTGTGGGATATTGTTGGCTTGACCTGACAATTTTCTAGTTTTCTGACGTATTTCTTACCCCCCACCCCCATTGCTAAATGTCAGATGGTAGATCTGCATTTAACGAGGTGTGGTTTTTGTAAATACCTACGTGTATTTAAAACACGAATACGTTGTACTAGGAATTAATCCACATTAGGGGATAGCAGGGCTTAGTCTGAGCCCAGTGCTCTATGTTCATCTTCTGGATAGGAAACTTTTGGATGGAAAAATGATTAATGATTCAGCTGCTTTCAGTTACCACTGCTGCTAATGTGCAGTTTGGACTTAGAGCCAAGTAACTTTGGTGGTGAGTAGCTGGGGTGTGTTTAACTGCGTGTGTTAATATATTTTTTTTATGCTACATCTAGTCATTTCCTCCGGAACACAGATTTCCTCCAGGAAACGTGCTTATATGGGCTTTGGGTATGCTTTAACATAAGAGGCCTTTATTTTTCCCACCCTGATAAGCAAGCTCCAACTCTAGTCGCTACTTTGACTTGTGTGGTTGCAGCTCTCTGCCTTCCTGCAAGGAAAAGTGGAACTGAAGCCAAGGCTGCTCTGTACTGTGCTGGAAAAGGGAGCCTGTCCTGACATCTGCAACGGGGAACTTACGTGTTAAGGCATGTAGCTGGGGGAGGGGAGATGGTACTTCTGGAGATGAAGAAACAAGGAGGATGACTTGTGGACTGAGAGCTTTTTAAAATGATACTCTTGGTTCCTTCTGTCTCAGCTCAGATTTTCTTCTTTTTTTAAACACGGGAGCAATTTATTTCTCTCAGGCGGTTTAAAAACTGTTGGAATGGGGTAAGTGCTCAAAATGAGCAGGCTGCTGCCCAGGGAGAGGAACAGCCAGAGCTAGTCTCTGCAGCTCTCAAAGCATGAGCTACCCACCCAGAACACAAGGTGAGTTCACCCTGCGCTCCAGGTACTTGTGCATAGCTGGCATTGATGGCGACATGGTTATTTGGCAGTTAGTGGTGAAACAAGCAAAGCTAAGGCGAAACATGGCAATGTAACTGGCATCGCCCCTCTGCAGTTTTGGATTCGAGCCTAAGCTGGTGGAAAGGGCTTGACCTGCCTGGGTGCTACTGAAACCCTCTCTGTGTCTGGGTTACTGGCAGAGCAGTCATGCATGTGGCCACACCGTGGAAGCCGGCGAAAGCTGGGCCTTGATTATTTAAATTTTTTTAAAAAAAAAAATCCAGAAAGAAGCTTAACTGGAGTGAAAGGAGAACTCTGCGCTGTTGCTAGGAATCAAGCGGTTATAATTAGTCTCTTCTTCTTTAGAAGCCTATCTGTGCAGTATGATGGGTTAGTGTGTATATCTGTCCAGGAAGAGATTTTACAGCTCTCCTGCCCAGAAGCAGCGCCCACTGTGCTGGTGTCCCTGTCTTCCTGCAAACTATGGGCTTGGGAATCCCACCCAGCAGTTTAGCTCAAACAGGTAGGGTCATATTAAAGGCTTTTTTTTTTTTTTTTTTTTTTTAAAAGGACCCTCAAGTCTCCGTGACTTGGAATTTTAAAAGCCACCAGTCTGCCAGCATTGCTGTTGGGTTGTAACTGGTCAGTCATCCTGGGTGTCTAGCACTATGAAATAAGGCTGGCAGTGGGGCAAGAGGGCAACCAGGAGGTGGCCGCCTGCCATGAGTGTCTCCTTTCCCCCTCCTCACACCCACCCACTCTGGCTGTAGCAGTGGGTACGTTCGCTTATAAACTTATTTTTAGTGATTATTGTTTTATTTCATTTAGCGGTTTCATCTGTGTCTTGAGGTGTTGGCAGCACCTGCAGGGGTCTAACAGGTAAATTCTAAAGGTAGATGAACAAACATTGCTGTTTCATGTATTACATGAAAACCTGGGTGCTTTTTTTTAATTCACATGTAAATGTGGGGTCTGGGCAGATGCACTGATAGCCCTTGACTTTTTTTTTTGTTGTTTAATTGGCACACTTGCTCAGCACTCAGATGTGGGCTAACTGGCTGGGGAGACAGCTAGATGCTACAGTTTCTGTTTTGTTTTGTTTTTTTTAATCACCTCTAAATGTGACAATCAGTCTGTCCTCCCTCAGGGTGTGTGTATTGTTGCTGCCCTTTTCCATGACAGCATGTGTCCCAGATCCCATCTGCTGTCGGGAGGAGGAAAAGGACACCTCTTGCCTTTTTTTCAGGTGGAACACGTTTCCTTCAGTGTGAGACTGTGTTTGAGACTTAGTCCCACATAAAGTAATAAAGAAAAAATGAAGGGGTGTCTTTTCATCCTATGTCAAAACCTAGCTGGTAAAGTCTGCTGTTAATTCTCTGCTGGGATTTGGATGAAAGCGTGACACACGGGGCGGGAATCTGCTGCTTGCAATGTGTTTGAGCAGAGCAGGGGACGCCTGTGCTCCTGCCTGCTGAGGTGGTACAAGGGGGAAGAAGGAGATTTTAACCGTGTGTTTGCACAGGCAATCTCTAGCCACGGGGTGGAAGGGTGCAGGGATACTGGTGTGGAGGTAAAACCGCTGTTCTAACTGGGATCGCCTCAATTAAAAGTCAGGACTCCTGCCTTTTTTTGTGGGCAAGACACACTTTCCTCACCCTGGCAACAACAGAAAAATAGCATCTTGGAAAAACGTGAGATTCCCTTCTGGTAGTAGGCAGAGAGGGATAAACAGTTGCTGAGCATCTCTCTCCCCCCTTTTCTTGTTTAATATACTTTATTCATCTGTAAGTTGTAGTGAGTAACTTACAGCTACTGTCTTGCCAGACTGCATGAATTATAGATGGCTCTTTTATGAGTTTTCGTGTTGACTCCAGCAATTAGTATGCATTGGACATGGTTATCTTTATGGCATCTACTGTAGCGTAGGTTTCAGCTCCTCTGACTTTTTAATTGCTTTCTGTTTTAGCAATCAGTCATCTGCCTGTCTTGCTAAGGAATGCAAAGAAAACACAACTAGCTTGATAGAAACTTAAGAGTTCAGCATGGAGCAGCAGCTTTGAAATGTTGTGGTTTAGCAGAAGGAAAAAGTACATAAATAGAGTATCTTTGTTCTCTTTCTCTCTCTTCCCCACCCCCCCCCCCACCCCCCCCTTTGGTGTGTGCGTTACAGTAGTGCTGGAAGGCTCTGCGCATGTTGAGGTCCCGCTCTGCTAGATAAATGGCTCAGGAACCTGCACCTGTATTACAGGAAAACAGATCAGCAGACCTGCATGGATCTTTGAACTCTCAGACGCAGCTGTTGGCACCTGTGGGTGCCGCCTCCTGCTCAGTGCCTCCGCTTGCTCTGTCTTGAGCTGCCAAGTGGTTTCCTGAGCCTCTCGTCCCCTTGTGTGTGGTTGTCTGCCACTCCTTCCTGGCTGCAGAAGTGTTCCAGAGGTGTGAAAGGAGCGTTTGCCAGGTCTGCTGGTGAGGCCGGGGTAATCTAATTTAGCTAATGGCTTTCAAAAACTGATGGGGAGAGGGGCAGGGAGCATTTGAAGGCCACTGTAATTTGACGTATGGCAGTTGCAGGTTACGGTACCTAATAAAACTTTTCATAAGTCCTGTGTGCTGAGACCACTCAAACTTTCAGTTCAGGACTCCCAAATGGCTGCAGAAATAATAGTCCTACATCATGGCTATGCCTTCCTAGTGGTGTCTGTGGGGTTTGGTTTGAGTGCTGCTATTTTAATATATAGTAGTGGAGAATAATTGTGTCTGCAGCTAAAATGCATTCCCTCCTCTGACTCCAGCTGAAAAGTTCACGTGCTGTTTCATTGCTTCCGCAGCTCACTTAATCGTGCCATGGAAACATAAGATGACTTTCTCCAAGCAGAGTTGTGCTGGTGTGAAGGGAGTAACTCGGTCCGGTGACGCTTTGCATTCCTGTTGGGATGGATCACGCCGAGTGACTCAACCTCCGTGGCGGAGCGCTGATGTTCCGCTGGCTGGGGAAGCACTTGCCTGGTGCTTTGAATTTGAGCAGAGCCCTGCACAAGGGGGGTGGTTTAAAGCCTGCTTACATGTGAATCGGCAGGAGATTATTTTAGGAAGAGGAGAATTTGTACAGTCAGCTAGGCTATGGTGAGGGAGGCGGCCACCCCCGTAAACTCTCGCTATGGCTCTGTGTTCCAGGCTCTCAGCTCTGCTGTAAAGCCCTGGAGAGGTGGCCGTAATTCTGCCAGAACGGGGTTTCATCCACATACTTTGAAGACAACACAAGTTTAAAGTATAATGATGCTGAGTTTGGGGATAGACTGTGTCACTGTATCACAGTGGAAGGTCTCATGTAAACAGATTTTTGGCTTTCCCTTTAAATATGTAGTGGGAAAAGGTACTTGGGAACCTTGTAGGATAGTGCTGCTATTACAGGGGATAACTTCTGTAGAATCAGTCTCTTAATTTTGTGGCTTGAAGGATTTCTCTCACTCCCATCTCCAAACATTAAGTAGCTCTTGTAACTCCAAATGTAAGACTTTGATGAGGAGAAAGATCTGAGAGCTCGAGCAATGAAGAAGAAAGGAGAGGGTGAACTAGAGGCTTTGCCCACGTGACAGTTGCAGTTATCAAATAGTTGTAAAACAATACTGTTTGTTTGTTAAACCATGTAAGTTCTCAGCAGTTACTTGCTCATTCAGGGAATAATGTTAAGATAAACAAGAGCTTGTACTGCCAGTGTTTCTAGCCCTGTGGTAAAACTGTATTGTGTGCTCTCCTTTCTGACTGAGGGATTTTGAAAAACCCTCTGATATTGAAGATGTGAGCAGATGTCCCTGAGGTTTTGCACTGGTGGAACTGAAAGTGAGGATGCTTGACATCCAGGGGTTTGTCTTATGTTTTCATGCTGCCTTGGTTTTTCTTTGTTTCTTTCTTTCTTTCTTATGTTACTCTTTCCCCAACATTAGGCCAGTCTCTGCCTGTAATCTGGGTGGTGGCGATGGGTGTCTTCTCCCTTCTTTTTCTCCAGCCTGCATTGCTGCTCTCTTCTCTTCCTTGTACTGCCCTTCGGTCTGATGTTGCCTCCATTCCCCAATACAGGAAACTTGACTCTGTTCCCTGCTTAGCCCTGTGCCTCTGACAGCAGGTAGCAAGGACTGATTCTCACCTACTCGCATCTCTGCTTGGTGGGAGAGGGACCCAGCAGTGAGGCAGTCTCCCCTGCCATCTCAGCCATGCCTGTGGCTCCAGGGAGACTGGCTGGTGGGGGAATCTTTGGGTGCACCTTTATTCAAACCCTTGGGGGGGGGCGGCGCGGGGTAAACCAGGGTGTTAGAGCTGCAAATGCGGTGCCTGCTCCTGGGGTGGGCTGTTTGGCAGGTGCAGAGCTGCGAACATTCATTTTCCTTCTGTTTCCTTATTTGCGGCATATTCCTAGCACCCTCCCAGCAATTTGTGTTCTTGTGGTTAAATAAACATCAATGCAAAGAATGCAGCTCTTACGTGGCACTTCGGCTTATGTTTCACATGTTTTAGTGGTGCCAGTTCAGCACCAACTGCTGCCACTGCGATGTGCAAAGCCTGTCAGTAAGGCCTCCATATCTTCGTGTCGCACAAAGTTATGTGCGCAGCAGTGGCTGCCAAGTTTACCGGTTGGGTTTTAGTTTGGGCTTTTGTTTTCCCCTCTGCTTAAACAAGGAGAGTAGTTGTTTGCACCGTTTCACGGCTGGCACTTCTGCTGTTGCTGAGTTCTGCTCCGTTTTGTGCTGGAGAATGGCATGAGGCTAAAGCATGAGCGATGGGCGATGCACGGGGCATGTGCCAAAACACGCCCAGATAAACGCACAGCAAATTTCCCCCTACCCCTCCTGAATGCCCAGGCTGTCCCACCGTTAAATCAATACTCCACATGCAAGTCTGTCATTTAAAGTTCCAGTGCATAGTTGTGTTGGGAGGAAGCGGGGCTGGGCTCAAACCTCTTCCGAAGCTCCCTGTGTGTGAAGGCTTGTCCCAAAGCCTTACGGGCTGCGCAGTGCTGCCAGCCCTCCCGGTGCAGAGCAAGTGTGAAGAAACTGGGAAGCAAACAAGTGGACAAGAAGGTGGAGCTGCAGACCAGCGACAGCTTCGTGGGTGACAGCTGGGGAACCGCTGCTTTCAGCAAAGCCTTAACACATCGCTGCTGAGTGCCTTCTGCAGGCGTCCTTTGCCTGCCTTAGCTCCCTGCAGCTTTAAGAGCAGCGTGCCCTGGGTCTGCATCTTGCCAGTTAGGCTGAGCATCAGTAGCTTGGCCAAAGAAGACTTTAAAGGCTGGCTGGGTGGTGTGTGGTCATAGAACTGTGGTATGGTTGTGGGATCTCTTTGGGGTATGACCCAGTGCGGTTCCTCTAAGTCCATCCTGTGGAAAAGTAGCTCCCTGGAAGCTAGCAGTGACCTCGGCTTTGTAACTGGACTTCTCACTTGCGGCTTGCTCTCCACTTTTGACTTTCTGCTACCCAGTAACGAGCAAAGCATCTTCCCTTACTGTTTGTGAAATCTGTAAAGCTGTTGCACTGCATTTCCCACCCGAACAGAAACTGTTCCTGCTTTGGTCTTTGTTCTGCAGTTAACTCCCAACTTTCTTTTGAGAACATAATGCAAACAAATTCCAGTTTCCAGAAGGATCTCACTGCAGCCAGGCTGTGTCTGGAGTAATGCTGATCTCATTTGGGTGGAACAAACGAGTTGTTGCAGAATAATCTATTACCCTGTTCCAAAGCTTCCGTCTTCAAATCCGCACAGCAGGGATTATTTACTTAAGGATTTGTGTGTGTGTTGGGGATCTAGTTTTGTTTGACCCTTCCAACAGAACAAAATGCAGCCAGCTTCCCGGCGGTTTGAACTGCGCCTGAAGCGTGCCGCTATTGCAGAAAGGCCAGGGCGGCTCGGGATCAGCGAGGGTCATGGCACTGCATCCGAGGTGACGTGGTGCGGCTCTGTGGCTTCCTGCCTGTTGCTGCCTCCCAACCAGTTCAGCAGCCTTTTAGCAAAGGAGCCCGAGCGGCTCCATCGGAACTCATGGAGTGCAAACTTCAGCCTCTCCATGTCGTGCTGTGTTGGAGACCAATATGAACCTCTTGATGTAGTTTTTGGTGGAACTAGTATGGTTCTGAGAGGCTTTATGAGCTTGGCAACTTGTTGGCTCCTCTTGGGCATCCCTGCTCTTCGCTACCTTGTATTAATCATCTGGCTCCCTGCCCTGCACTTACTATCCATGGTTTGCTTGAGAATTGGCTGTATCTTGAAAGAAGCTTTTCCTAATGATCAATAACTGAAATGCTTGATCATAGTCACGTTAACAGAAAAAAATTTGGAACTTGAGTAGAATTTGTTGTGCTGACACCGAGTCTGTGTAGATCCGAGGCTACAGGCTGGTCTGCAAATACCTGCTGGTGATTCATTTGGCAGTGTGAAATTCCAGTTTACAAAAAATAAACCAACAAGCCTTCTTATTTCTTTTCTTTTTCCTGTTTTTAGTAACGGCCTCCCCAGCTGAAGATGTCTAACAATGGAGTTGAAATGGAAGACAAACCGCCCGCACCTCCAATGAGAAATACCAGCACTATGATTGGATCGGGAAGCAAAGATGCTGGGACTTTAAACCACGGCTCAAAACCTTTGCCTCCCAACCCAGAAGAAAAGAAAAGGAAGGACCGATTTTACCGATCTATTTTACCAGGAGATAAAAGTGCGGTATTTTGCCTCCTCTTATAAAACTTCTGTCTGAATGTTGCTCCGAATGACCTTAATTGAGCACCTGATGCTTAGTTGTGGTTTAGGTTTTAGAAAATGTTGTGTGTTTGTTTCCTGTACAACTGTCTTGGTCATTTTGGGGTACATAAGGTGCTGGCTGTAGGTCTGGTTTTTTTCTAATGAATATTCCTGCCACATTTAATCCACCCTGCGTGCTCTGTTTCATGCCTTCCCCCCACCCCCCTTAAATTGTGATAACAGTGCCCCTGAAGACTGGGACTAGCTGTGCCACTTCCCAGACTGACTTGTCCTTAATGATCTTGAAAATCAGAAATTTTTGTACCAATTACGAGCTGGCCAATTAAAGTTGGCATCGGCAATTGCTTTGTGGAGAGCAGAGGGAGGTCTTGTTTGATTTGTTGCTTTAAACAGCAAATAATTTGAGTTAAGCATGACTAACAGGCCATCTCCTGCTAAGCCTGTCATATGTTACTGCGTGGTCATTTAGTCTGTTTTAGTGTTTGGGTCAGGCATTGTCTACTTGCCATGAAGAATAATCCGTTACTGCAAATTTTTGCACATTTTGTGTGAACTGTTGGAATTTTCTGATGTTACAGGGATTGTAACAGATGGAAATGGAGATAGGAACTGTGAACTTTACATGAAATGCTAATTTTTAAGATCCAGGATATTTAAAAATCCTCTCTCTTGCGAACCTTTTGAAGTGATAAAAGAAGAAAACCACCTCCATCCCCTAATATATGCTGGTTTCTTTTTATATCTGACCTATTTTTTGGAGTTCCTCTTTCTAATACATCAGCTTTTTTGTAGAATCTGCATTGCAATGGTATTTGGACACTGGGTAACTAAATCAAGCCCTTGGTATCTTCAGCTTCCTGGGCTTCAGGAAGGAGGCTGCCTCCTTAATTGTTAGTGAAAAGATTAATGGGAGTGATGGTTTTTCTTAGCTAAATAAGCAAAATGTAGGTTTATTTTCTACAAAATACAGCAGCATTCATTATTATTTTTATTATTGTTGTTGTTATTATTATCTAATACCTTCAGCAACTTGGATTTGTTTTACGAATGTAGATTTTTGAATCTGCAGTCCAGAAAGCCATGAACTCAATGTTAAAAGTTTGCCAGATCCTGCTTAGAACTTGTCATTATGAGTATTAATCCTAAAAAGCTGCAGGAATTTTTTTGTTGGCTTACTTAGGGGAGTGGGGTTTTTAAATCTCTAGGCTCAACAGTTGCAGAGAACAAAGAAATCACCTGAAATTTATAGGCAAGTGAAATACAACCTGAAATGCTAGTTTGAACTAAAACTTGGATTTTAAAGGAGAGCTGCAAAAGTGAACGGTTTGGGTGAAATCAGCAGACAGACTGCCGCTGATCTGAAGATGCCTGTGTTCGCTGAAGATTGGCCAATGTGACAGATGCTTCGAGGCATGAGAGATTTTTGTTTAGCCAAGCCCAGCAGAGCCTTCTGTTGCAATACACCTGCCCAAACAAGAATGGTTGCTTCTGTCCTCTAATTCCTGTCAAGAAAAAATACCTATAACGCTGTCACCTTCACTTCAGATTGGTTGATTTTCCTCTCAGGAAAGCTTCTAATCCATCATGACAACTGAATTCCTAGTGCCTCCTGCTGCTTAAGCGTTAATGAAATTCCCAGGTGTTCAGATACCTCTCTTTGGGTTGTGCCTGAGATAATTTGAGTGTTCTTAGTTTGACTGGACTAAGAGGCGAGTTGGTTTCCATTTAGTTAGAGGAATAGAATTCTGGGCAAGTCCAAGACCTCTGGATCTTCATCCAGGGAAGCCAGTGATTTGCATTTAACCTCTGCTGGGGTTGTAAAGAGCCTGTGAAGATCTGAAATGCTTGGTGGTTAATTTGGCCAGCAAACATGGACGTGGGCTTTTATGCTGTAGCCTGAGAGCTGTTGAAGTCAATGCTGTCAATCCCTTTAGCGAAGCGGTAGCTGTTTAGGCAGGGAACATTACTGGGGCAGGCACTTTACGAAGGATGGGTGGGAATGATGGTGAAGGGATTGTGCTTGATGCAAAGGTGCAGCTCAAACACGTGGGGTCCTGCTGTGGAGCAGGCAACAGACTTGTTGAGAGCTTGTGGGTCCAGATCAGAGGAGAGGCCAGCAAGGCGAGGGGGCTATCTTGAGAGCATCTTTTAGAGGTTGCTGGGTCAAGAAGGGCAGTTCTATCTGAAGGTGCTTTGGAAACTCTTTTGCATTGTGCTACCCCTCTGCATGAACAGAACTGTGGTGTAAAGGACGCATAGGGTTTAAATCCTGGGCCTCATAGGTGTTTGCATGCTTCCATTGAGCTATGACCCCTTGCCAGGCTGCTCTGGAGGTGTCGTGCTCTGCCTGCAAAATTTAGGGTGTAATTTATAGTCCTGATTCCTCTGTCCCAGCCTGAACTCCCAAAACTGACAGTTTATTTTAAATAATAAAAAAAACCTAATAATAAACTAAACACTAGGTGGGTTCTATCCAAGTGGATGCAGAGCTTCGTGACTTGGTGCTTTCAACAGGAGCTGTGAACATCTGAAGTTTCTGGGGCTCAGGGCTCATCAGTGTCCCAGCTGAGAGTGTGAATTTGGCATGAACGTGGCACGTTTAGCAAATCTGAGCTTTGCTGAGCTCACTTGCAGCTGCCTTCCGGAGGGTTTTACCTACAAGGTGACAGTTTGCAGTGCCTGGGAGCCCTTTTCGTGGTGACAGGAGGAGCACTTTACTTAACATTACCAGTGGAGGAGACCTTTCTCATCTCCCTATGCTTCGGGACGGGCTCACAGGCTTACTTCATGGTGAAACATTGTGCTTCATAGTTGCAGCCCAAGTTGCCAGAGCATCATAAGGAAACTTTAGGGGTGGCTCTTCTAACAGCGTCAAGCATGTGACATTTTGAATGAGAAGGTGGTAAAGGTGTTGGAATAAGGCCCGCCTACCACCAAGGGCTTTCTTAAACAGAGTTACCGTTTATGTTTTATTTATTTTTTTAATTTAAGATTCTTGAAGGCTTTTTGCCTCATTGCAAGGATAAGATAAGCACTGTAGAGGGGGATTAGGTGTTTAGCAGGACTGGGAGTGCCCATCTCTTTAATTCTTTTTATCTTATACCTGCTACAAATATCTGCTACAAAATGCAGTTATGTTATTAATGGTTTAATATGTTTAGGCTTTTAGATCTGTCAGAGTTTGGATCAAAACTTTCTGAAGTTCATTGTCCCCTGAGACTGCTGAAGGAAAATCTCGGAGTTCCTGTGCCAGCTTCATGTGGTTCACATGGTGGTGAATTCAGGCTGGGTGCTCTAAAACCCTGAGTGTGGCAGGCAGGCAGATGTAAAAAAGGGCACAGAGCAACTATGGTCCCACCTGCTGTAACGTTACTGCTAAGGCAAAGTGATTTTAGCTTGACTTTGTGGTAGCTGTCCCAAAGAGTTGTTGAGAGGCAGGGAAAATGCAAGGGGTTGACATGCTGCAGGAGATGGTCGCAGGAAACTAAGGTGGTTGGGAGAACATTAACTGCTTCAGGGGGATGAAAACAAAATAAAGCCGTAAATGCAGAAGAATCACTCCCTGATTTTATATTGCGGTGTAGCCATACTGGAACTCTCTGTGTTGAACGTGAGCAGAGAGCTGGAGTGTTGATGTGACAGAGGCTGTTAAGTTATTTAATCAGTCCCCCCAGAACTGTTCTGTTCCTCTGTGTAGGTGGGGCTAGTTCAGGCCATCATCTGCCTCTTTGGATAAGTTAGCAGTCAGCACTCATCTCCGTTTGCTGTTGAGTGGACGCTGCAACAGCTGGTGGCAGAGAAGTTTGTTGGGGTTTGCAGCAGAAAGCTCAGGCTGGCTGAATGCAGAAATAAAATTAAAAAACCCCAACAACCTAAGTGCATATTGACCTCTGGATAGCAGCTTAATACCCTTAAGCTTTTTTAGGGATACGTTCAAATCTATTGTGGCAGTTGTCCTGGAGCATGTGTGGGTGTGCAGCACTCCTGCACCGTGGTGCTAGTACAGGTGCCCTGTTCCTCACCTGAGTGATGGGCTTCTGGGCTGAGCTGGGGAATGGACTGAGCCTCTAGAATATGGTGCCTCTGATGGCTGGCTCTGCATCTCTCTTCCTCTTGCCTTCCATCCACCGCTAGTGCGTGCAGCTCTTTCTGTATACCTGCTGGATGCAGCTGCTTGTTCCCTTTCTGGCAGGCTTCCATACTGCAGATGCTTACCATCTGCTAACCAGCAGCTGCTTCTATCTCCTTCTAGCCCCCCCTGCCCCTGGTGATGGCTCCTCCAGCATGGCACCTTTCTCTCCTCCTTCTCCTTGGCAACTCTGTCATTCTTCTGCGATTCAGCTTCCCCCATCCCCTTTGTTTGAAAAAGGGATCGAAAACAATCTGTTCCATCTTCACGTCCCAAATCTGATCCTTTTCTTCCTCCAAAATGACTCTTGTGCAGCACTAACTCTGTAATGACACAGAGAACGGTGCCAGAGCTGGCACTGAAGGGAACAGGATTTGGTCCTTTGGGGCAAGCCCTGACCATCTCTGCACAACTAACCACTATCTTAAATAACTGCAATATTGAGCATTAGCCTCACGGGTTTCTGAAGTACCTGGGGTTTGGTATTCATGTTGCCAAAAACGCACTGGAGAATGTCAGCCACGAAACAAATTCTGTTTGGCTTGAGATAAAAAAGTTAGCAGGTGGAAAACATAAGTGGTTTAGTCACCTTCTCCTGGCTCTGCTTATTTTATAACTGCAAGCAGCAGCAAATCTGAGTAGAATGTGCTTTGTTCTTAAACTGATCCTGATTTCTTGAGTACAGTAAATATTAAAAGGAAGGTGGAGTCCTTAATCATCATAAATATGGATGAATTTAATCCAAGGCATAATAATAATCTTGTTTGAAGACCTGACTTTAAAATGTGCAGGGTGCATCTGCTTTGCTTTATTTCCTTTCCTGTTTCTTCATGACTTCTGCTCCTCACCTGCCGGATTCTGCCCTCTTGCTCCGCGTCTTCAAAGCTTCTTATTAAAACCACATTTAGTTCATTTTGTGAGCAGTAAAATATAAATGATTTTGCTCATATAAGCTTTTGTAGCAGAAGCACACATGTTAAACTTGGTTTTCTTCATAAACTCTGTTTTGCAGAAGCAGCATGAAGGAAGCAATTTATAAGCTGCGCTTGTAGTTAATTTTGTCCCTGTCAATATGAGAAGCAAGTGTATATTTAACAGCACATAATTTTTTTTTTTAAAAAAAGTTGATTAAAACAATGAATAAAAAAATGTGTTCAAAATTGCATGGCTTCCACTTACTGCCACTGTAGTGCTTTTGACTCAGACCTTCATAAGTTCGAGTGAATATTTTAGGTAAATAGCTCTTGTACTGTTGAGTCTAGCCCTACCAGTTGATATTTGAGGTACCCAAAATATCAGTTTCCTTGTCTTATCCTTGTCCTGCGTTACAGGACTTTTTATTTCTGTTGTCCACTCGCTGTGGCTGCTCTTAAGTAACAAATTTTTTAAATTTGCAGTTTGTCTGCCTTAGATCGAAATCCTGTGACTAGCAAAAGGGGCATGCGGTTGGGTAGGTGAACTTGAACTTATTGGGGAGATTTTATTTCTTGATGGATTTATGGATTTTGTTGTTATTGTCTCTTCCAGCCAATAAAAAGAAAGAGAAAGAGCGGCCGGAGATCTCCCTCCCTTCAGACTTCGAACACACGATTCATGTGGGGTTTGATGCAGTCACGGGAGAATTCACAGTAAGTGAATCTGGAGGAAGAGAGAACTCTGTGGTTTGGCTTATTGCTGGGAGGAGCCAAGACCCATTAATCTTTTATATAGTAATGCTGGAAAGGCTATTACCATCATCTATTTTGCTCTCTTTTGAAACACATCTGCAGAGGTTACCCACTCGTTCCTGCTGAAAGACTGTCAAACTTGGCACATCCCGGGAGCTGGGCTGCCAGCAAACTTTTCCTTTCCCGTTTTTTCGGTGATATGGACACCAAAACATGGTTTATCTCTCCACCCTTCCCCTCCCCTCCTCTTCTAGAGCTGGATTAGGTTTACAGCGTAGTCTGTGTCCACCAAGAGTTCCCCTTTAGGGCAGACACAGCTGTGCATAACTACTTATGACAGAATATGTATGTGCTGTCTTGAGGCTAAATGTCAATTAAAAAAAAAAAAGCATAAAAGCATCTGGCATGCAAAGTACTATGAAGACAAGGGTTTTAATTAATCATATTATTATTCTTGATTGTGAGATAGTATTTCATAGCAGCAGCAGTTGTTTGTGAGCAAGCTGTTTTGACCTGTCTTTAATACGCTGCTTTTCAGGGGCTTTGCTCCCCTAACCTGAATCATGTGTACAGTTGTGTTTTGCATTTCAGTCTCTAGACTTGCCCGAGTTAGCCTAGATGTACCAGTGGGGCACTACCTCAGCGCTGTATCCAGCCCTCCTTTTGGACAAGGAGAGAAACTTTATTGATAAAGGATCCAAGTCACTTGCCACTTCATCTACACAGACTGTTATTCTTGCTGGCGATGAAAGGCACGAGTCTGGTTGTACTCCAGGTGTATTTATTTTCTGGCTGAAATGATTGTCCCTGTAACGGAATTCTGAGCTTCATACGTGAAGTTAACACCTCTGCTTTCCCAGCTGTGGTTACAACAGGCACCAAACCACTATTACCAAAGAACTCTAGGACTGCAACAAGACTCAAATGATGTTGCGTGTCTGTTGTGCTAGATGCTATACACTGTGTGCTACTTCTGTGGTCTTTCTTGGATATATAAATGTACGTATCTCTATGGATGAAGGTGGTTTTGTTTTTTTTTTTCTTGCTTGAGGCTATTCCCGAGCTGCAGCATTTGGGTCTGCTCCTGTCTGGTTTTTGCCTTTTGGTTTTCCAGGGACCTGGGACTCACCCAGAGCCCCATGAGCAGAGTGGCATTTGCATGTCCACGTAAGGAACAAGTGACTTGTAACACAGGCAGTGGCTGGGAAGGTAGTGACCCACCGTTTCTTCCTTTCCTTTCCTCTCCTCTCCTGTCCTCTTTTCTCCCCATTTCCCTCGCAGCACAGCATAACTCCAGGAACTGTGGCAGGACTGCAGCTGTGGCTGTGTGTGCTATGAGCTACGGTAGGCTAGCTGTGGGCTAACGAGGTATGTGTCCCCACAGGGAATGCCAGAGCAATGGGCGCGTTTGCTGCAGACTTCCAACATCACCAAGTCGGAGCAGAAGAAGAATCCCCAGGCAGTGCTGGACGTGTTGGAATTTTACAACTCCAAGAAGATCTCCAACAGCCAGAAGTACATGAGTTTCACAGGTACGTGGTGATTGTGTCATGCAGCTGCTTTGTCCAGCTTTCCATTATCATTGCATGTGGGGATTCTTTCGTTTAATGATTAAGTAGATCTGTCTTTTCAAGCAAGATGTGAATGAATTTCTCTGGCTGCTCAAGCACCCCTCTTCCTGTGAAATGTTCATCCTGATGCCCAGCATAGCTGCAAAAGAGGTCAATCAATTAGCTGAATCCCCAAAACACATTGGTTTTCTGAAACTTACAGTCAGCACCTGGAAGGCAGATCCCAGAGTGTTGGTGTTGCGATCCCAGTGATGAAAACCCTAAAGAAAACAGGCAGCTAAATTTTGCGCTAGTTTCAGTTTCCAGCATGGCTGTGGATGTTGCTTCGTGCATGCTCGGGGTGAGGGTCTTTCTGTTCCCACGTGCCATGATTGAGGAATATGTCTCAGTTGTTAATGCCTGATAACTGCTGGCTGGATTCCTCTAAAAATCAAAGCTGCTGAGGTTTTGTGCCTTCTTGGTATGGAGTACCTGCTCACTGGATGATTCCTGCAACCATTGCTCACCACTCCTTTTCCCTTTCAACTGTAACTCCTTCCCTTTCTAAATATTAACCCCTGCTTTGGCTCTTTTAAGAGGACAGAGCCATGTCACCAGAACTGGGATTAATTAGGAAGGCTCCAGGCAGGAATAAAAGCACAAATCTTCCCCATATGGGCCTGGAGAGTCCAACAAAACCCCAAGGGTTGGCTTGTGGGGTCCTATGTTGCTATTTCAGGAAGTTTAGGTGGCTGAGACTGGAACATCTTGCAGGTCTTGGGCTAGCTACAGTGCCTCTGTTGGTATTTAACCCACTGAAAATATTTTGTATATATGGATGGAGGACAGTCTTCATTCAGGTGTTGCTCTCAGAGATTCCACCCTCCTGCAGCAGGGATTTGGGCCAGCTGCATTTGTCTGCACAATTCTTTTACCCTCTATTCCCGTATCTGCTGGGTGTCAGCTTGTTCTGGGGAGCTGACGGTAATGCCTAGGTTTAGGAGCAGCCCTTTTTCCTGCCCCTTCCGAAGGGATCTTGTCCCTTTCTCCTCTCCCCGCTGCTGCTGCGTTTACAATTCATAATGGCATTACTTTGTCTTTTACAGATAAATCGACAGAGGATTACAATTCATCAAATACGTTGGTAAGCCTTATACTCACGTTCTGCCTCGAGCTTGGGGATTTAAAATCTTGCGTGTGAACTTTTCGTTTGTGTAGTGTTTTAAAATCGGAACATTATATATTTGTATAGTGCATACGTGTTTATAAAAACAGGCATGCTCCTTTCACTTTATTTGCAACTGTAGGAGAATTACGTAGGCAGAAGTAGCTTTTGTTAGCTAATAGAAATTAGTGAATTAATGAATAAAATAATTTGGTGGTTTGTTTTTTTTTCATAGAAGTCGATCTGTTACTGAACTTAGAATTTGATAATCACTCTGCTCTCAGGTTTTATGTCTCTGTAAACGTCTGTAATATAAAAAAAGTTTAATTACTAACCTTCAAGGTCTGATTGTCCCAAACTAATGTTGATTATTGTTGATTAACCAAACTAATCACAAGTAGAAAAAGAAATAAAAGGTTGTCCTCCTCTCTGCTTGACCTTTATTCTGTCCTTACCAGGGCAGGCATTACTCCCGTTTTGCTCTTTTAGGAGAGACAGTATGTTTCTGTATGTGTGTGTGAAATGGAAGAAACAAAACTTTAAATTTAAGATGATTCATAAACCCCCACAATTCCTTCATCTCTTGTTTTCTTACTGCTATGCCATTATCTAGAGTTGGCTTGTTCTGCTTCCCTCCAGAGGCAGCATATCCAGATCTGACTGCTTCAGACTCTCTCCGAAAAGGAGAACGTTTCTGCCGTTGTTCATTATTACATGTCATAGTACATCAATCCTCAGGAGTTTAGAATATCTGAGGCTGTTAGATTTTAAAGTAAAAACTGAAAAAAACAGTACTTACCAGTCTACTGAGAGAGCCTGATGTTTTTGAAAGACACTGGGTAACCTTTAATTTTGGGGAAATTCAGGGAATTCCCAGTACACAGGTGGTTTTTCTTGTTGCTTTTAAGAGGCTAAGCTTTTGCATTATGTCAAGTGCACTTTAGCAATTGTATATCAGGGTGCTGGTGACTTCAAGTATTTTAGGTTCAGTGAAATACTGTGTTGCTTTGCCCCTCTAGAAGGAAAAAACTTCACTTTAATTTTTTTTTTTTCCTCCTGCCACTCTTGGGGAACTGACGATGCACAAGCAGAACTGGTCTGTCAAGTTGAGGAAGTTTATTTTGAAATGTTTATACCATAAAGGATGCCATGAAGTTCAAATCCAGTTTCAAATTTAAAAGGTTAAAAGTGACTTCGATTTCTAACCACAGTATTGCAAAAATATCCAGATACTTTTAACAAATAATAAAAAATCCTTGCTCCTATTTTCCATAAAGTTTTCTCTCTGTAAGCAATTTTGATAGGATTTGAAAAGACGTTTCCAGACTTTACTGCCAGAATCTCTCATTACTTAGTTCTCAGTCACAGTACCAAAGCTGATGTTAACTTGACCTCCCAGCTTTTAGAGAAAATGTTGTTTTGATCGGAAATAAAACATTTAAAGACTAAAATTTCCAGTCTGCATGATCAGGGTTTGAAGCAAGCAGCAAAACGAAAGAGGGAACATAAATAGGGACAGATATTTCCAAACACAGATGGTGGCCCTGGAATTGCTGCGTCTGCCGTGTGGGTGTTGGGAAGGCAGCGAGAGCGCCCAGGTGGGTCCTTAGGAAGAGGATTGCCATCACACGGGCAGATGACAAGCACTGTCTGAATGGTTGCATCAGGCAGCGCTGGACTGCACCTCCATTTCCCACCAAGGCTCAGGATCTTTGGGGTTTGAATTTTTCAGATATTGTTACTCGCTCGCCTGTTCTGATTGCTCTTTGTCTGCATGCACTTCAGTGCAGCCACTCTTAAGAGCTCAATCCAATGTTTGTGATTTTGTTCACAACAAGCAACTGAGTTTTTATTTTTGCTCTTTCTGTAACCACGTGCAGAATGTGAAGGCTGTCTCGGAGACCCCTGCAGTGCCCTCAGTGTCTGAAGATGAAGATGATGAAGATGATGCAGCCCCACCCCCAGTGATAGCTCCACGACCTGAACACACAAAATCTGTGAGCAGAAATACTTCTTTCAGCCCCTGCTGCTGCAGTCACACTCGGGTCTTGACCGTGACCCCTCATGCACGCTTCAGGGCATGGTGCTGAGCCCTTCTGGGGAGCAAGAGGGAGGAGGTGGGAGCCATTCCTTCTGGCAGAGCACCTCTGTGTTATTGCCTGCCTGTTTGGGGTGGGGGGACCAGAGAGCCTTTGCTTGGTGACATTAATTGTTAACAAAGTAGCTATAGAAACACATCCCTGACAGCAACAATAACAAGATGAATAGAAGTGTTTAAGTCTTCACCTGACTTGCATCTTTTTCTCAACAAAATTAGATATACACCCGCTCTGTGATAGATCCTATTCCTCCTCCTACCAGAGATGTGGCCACCTCTCCTATTTCTTCTCCTTCGGAAAACAGCACAACAGCGTCTGACATGCTGGTCAGGAACACGGAGAAACAAAAGAAAAAGCCAAAAATGTCAGATGAAGAGATCTTGGAAAAATTAAGTATGTCCCTATTTTTTTTTTTCTTTAATTAAATTCCTGGTCCTGCTGTGTTGATTTCCCAAGATCTTAATAAGCTGAAATGTTTTGACATTCCCATTTTGAGTTCCCTTACTGAAGGCATTGCCTTGTGACTGTGTGCCAAAATTGGGGGCAGACGTGAAGGAGGAGAGAGCATAAATGTAAGCCGAGCACCTGTGATGCCAAGTGAAATCCCTAGGGAGTTACAAAACAAGCCCTGAACAAGTAACATCATCTTAACTATTTAGTCTGAGATTGTTCTGCATCGTGATATTATGTAGCTCAGGGTGGTGGATGATTATATTACAATGTTAGACATAAACTGTCTTAAAGATGGAGAGAAAAATGAATGCATCCCCAGATTCACTTTCCACAGTACCACGGTGTAAAGTGACTTGGTTATTTTAAAGTGCCTTAACGTTGTGGGTACCCAAATTAGTGGTTGTTTCTGAGAAAAAATTATTGTGTCTCTCTGTTGTGTCCTAGTGTCTTTAACAGTCCCTACCTTCAGTTCAAGCGCTCTTCTGCTGCCTGGTATTTTTGGGTTGTGCTGTGGCATATCCAACAGCTGACCCAGCTGTTCTGTGCAATTGGTTGTTTTTTGATTGATCCTCAGCCTGGGCCAGTTTTTATTAGGGTAGAGCCTTTCTAATTCTTTGAAGTACTAATCCTGTATTAATTACATACATGCCTTGCTTGTCAGTTGATGTAAATTGTGTTAGCACCGCTGCGGTCAGGCTGGTCTTGGCTGAGGGGATAACCCTAAAGGTCAGTATTTTAGGAAGCCAAGGCTAGTAGCAAGATGAGGGAAAATTTAATCTGAGGGTGTAGCTTTAAAAAAAAAAAAAAAAAAAAAAAGCACCCGAGTACCTCATTCCTCTACATAAAGCCTAAATTGAATTGATGCCATGTTCACTGTAACCGCTATTGGAAAACTCATACCCATTGTTTCAAAGCAGCGACTTCACCCACTTAATTAGCGAGACCTTTGTACCATTAAGGATTCAAGCCATTTTTGTGACCCGGTAGGGCAAGCAGGGACTCTGGGCAGGAAAGAAGTGCTATTCTAATACAAATACGCTCCTGTAATGAAGAGAAACGCAAGAGGTACTCTTAGGAGAGCTGGGAGGCAGATATGCCTTCTGATACCTTGCTTGCTCCAGCAAGTGGTATTCAGTGCTGAGCTGATTCTTTGGCATTGTGGGGTTTCATGACAAACATATGGGGGGTGGGGGGTAGGTTTGAACTTCAGTGACTGCTGTTAGGAGTCAGCTTTTAGATGTGGGCTAGTCAGAAACATGCAGTGAAGTTTTAATCCTGTTGTAAACTGATGAGTTGTGCAAAGGCATGCAACTTTTTCATGTTTTGGTTTGACATGTGAATAAAATGACTAAAATCTTAAAGTGTTACATGTATTTGCACATACTGAAGTCGTGCAAAGCTTAAAAGGAAGCTGGTAAATCTTCACCTCCTAGCGTTAACACAGCATTGGCGCAGACATTAATGAATCCTTGCCTGACTTTTTGGAAGGTAGGAAACATTACTCCATTTTACAGATGAGAGCATTAAACAGGGCAAGACTGGCAACTGCCTCTGTCACTGCAGCACTCGCTCCTGTCACTGCCTTGGGAAGCACTTGGCTGTCTTGCAGTCTGAACTTGTAGCCTGTGCTAGGCTTTGAGGGAAGGTTTACGAACATTTGTCCAGAAATACTTGTCCTCAGGGCAGACAGCGTTGCTTCCGTAATTGCATGGTGGGTTTTATGTAGTCAGATTTCTCTTCCCACCCTCCTCTCCAAACATGGGCCGTATTCCCTTCCCTTACCTCTGTCTGCTCTAAACCCTGTGGGTTTGGCTGCTCTCCAGCGGTGTCTGAAAATAGGCTGCTCCTACCCTGCTCGCTACTGGATTTCTTGGCCTAATGACCACGAGCAGTTTCTTTGCCAAGATGCATCTGTTTTGGCTCAGCCCTAGACCCCTGTGAAAGCAGCACCATGTCTTGGCAGCTCGAGTGACTTGCAAACACCAGCTGGGATGCAGCTCTGCATCCCTCGGTCCTGTTGGCCACCCTGGTGCTGTCAGAGGGGAGACTCGCTCCCAGCTGAGCTCCAGGAATTGTTGGCTCCGATTTCTTCAGCCTACAAAGGGTGTCATTCCTGCCTGTTGTAAGGGGTGTTAGGAGTTAGCAGTTAATGTTTGAGGGAGCGTTGAGCTTCAGTGATGCTTTTCCAGTTTACCCTTGGCAACTCGCTGTGCTGTTTGCAGGACTGTAGCGCATCCATGCAGCCTGCCCGCCGCCTGCTGTTGCGCTGAGAGCTCCCTCCCCTCCTACAGAAAACATTGCGTTCCTCGTGGGTACCAAATCCACCTTGAGCCTGAGCAGCCCCTCGCTGCCCTGTGCTTCAGAACACCAGGCAAAGTGGTTTTTCCCTCTGAGGGATGCAGTAATGTGCTTTCTTCTGGCTGAACAGCCACGTTAGGGGAGAAGGAGCTGAGATTGCCTCGGGTTGCTCTCCAAAACCACAGCAATGCTGCAGTCGCCTGGGAACTGCTGCTAAAACTGACTTCTGCATTCCTAGAAGAGCAGCTCAGCATTGCCCAGGCCAGGGGAGGTTTGACTCTGAAGTGTCTCTCCAGCTTCCCTCCTCAGTCTTGCAACCCAGTCGTTGGGTCAGTAATAGGTCGTGCCAGGACAGATATGTCACGAATACTTTTTTCTGCCAGAAATTGTTGTGGTATAAGGAAATCTTTGGCTAGATTTGCAACAGGCTGATGGCTCTAAGGTGAATGAGGTCCTGGCCTCCAAATTCAGAGGGCATTGCAGTGTAGGGACATCTTGTATCACCCAGCGGGTTGAAGCTGAGGGGTGACTTTTAAGTTGCAGGTTTCCAGCAAATAGTTGTATTATCTGCGTGAGGGCCATATGTCCCCATCTTCTTCCTAGCCGTGTGCAGTCGCTGGCTGCTAGTGAAGATTAAACATGTTTAATGTCTGTGTTCCACCATTTCTGAAGGAAAATACCTGGGAAAGGGGAATGCCACAGCTGGTATGTGTGTAAATAACTGAGGACATCCCTGGTGGTTGTGTGCCTCTGGATGGCTGACGCAGCGGTTTGCGAGGCTCGGCAGAGCCTGCTGCAGCCACGGGGCTGCTCCTAAAGTACAGTTGGTTCTTACAGCTGTACAAAAAAAAAGTACTTATAACATAACATCCTCTTGGGTATTTTTTTTTCTTTTGTAGGAAGTATTGTGAGTGTGGGCGATCCAAAAAAGAAGTACACGTGTTTTGAGAAAATTGGACAAGGGTTAGTATACGAGTCTTCTCCGTCCTATAACTTTCCTTAGGCTAAGAAGGAAATGCTGAAACCAGGCTAAGTTAGCTTGCTGGAAAAGCTGTCGGTGATGCTTTGGAGAGTTTATTTTGGTTGGTTGTTTTTTTGTTTTCTTTTGGTGGGTTTTTTTGCCTTTTTTTAATTTGTTTTTATTTTATTGTTGTTTTGGTGGGTTCCACCCGCCCAGCTCTTCTCCCTTTCCTGGCAAAGCCTTGAGTCACAGGGACTGGAGGGTTTTTTTTGTGCAATTCTGTGTTAATATATGAAAATATGTCATTAGATGATCGGGTTGCTAAATATAGCAGCAAGCAGGGAAGGAACTGCTCGTTTTCAGTGTGCAAGACAATCTTCAAATTGCAGATTTGCTTTGTGAATCAACTCTCCTCGATGTGGTGGTGTGCGCCTCTTGGCAGGGTAGGGGGAAGCAGGGGCTGTGGGAGAGGCTGTAGGGGGGCAGATCAGTGCAGATCACTGAGATCTGCTGTCAACTTCGTGTGCTGAGGCTCAGGCTCCCGTTTCCCTCACTACAAATGCCACATTTGTTTACTTCAGCTGATCCTATCTGCTCTGTAACGATGCTGGGCAGCATGCAAGCCAGGTCAGTGCAGTCATGCCAGTTTAAATGGGATCAGCTCACGGTCCTACAAGCTGTGCTACATTGCTGGTTTAGCAGGAGGAGTTTGGATGACCACAGTGTCCCTTATTAGGGGCTTTGTTCCCTATAAATTCTGTGGCTTTTGCTCCAACAGCAATCTTGGCTCAGCAATATTTCAGACAGTATTTACCACTGGAATTATTGCATGAAAAGGAATGGGACTGAGAGCATTTCAGAGAGACAGGTGGGAAGGGGCATGTGTTAAGCTCTCAGTCTGCTATAAGGCACTAATAAATGTCGGGTTTTGTTGATTTTTTTGTTGGTTTTTTGTTTTTATTTAGAGCCTCAGGTACAGTTTACACAGCGATGGATGTAGCTACAGGACAGGAGGTAAGTGCTGCCAGAATACTACAGCAGTGGATTTTGGATTGTGTCCCTAAAAGTTCAGGTTGATGCTACAAAATAAAGACTGTCTTTCAGGGGTTCATGACATCTTACTTTAAATGAGGTATTTATTTACTTGCTAATGAGGCGTGGTTGAGTGGTCTGAGCAGAGAACTGGATAAGATGATTTCCGAGGTTTTGATTCCTGAATAATTTCATGTGTGTAAAGAATCCTTCTGTGACCACAAAGGCTAGAAGCAAATGTTCAGACTGGATGGTTCCTCAGCAGAAGTGTACTTCTTCATCCCCAAGACTCCTGCCTGTCCCCACTTAAACTCTTTTATATGCCCTCTGCTCCTTTGCTTCCTACACTTGTACTAGTTGACTTGCATAGAAATAATTCCTCTCCCACTCTTTGCCCACTTGCTTTCCGCCCTTGAATTGAGAGACAAGGAATGTCTATCTGCCTGTGTGCAACCCCTCTCAGCCCCGAATACTGAGAGGTGCCCTGCGTATTGCCTGCGTGCATGATGAACTAGTAGTGACGGATATGCAGCATCTGTGGAAACCATCATTGCTAGGTGGGGCATTTTTAAAGAGGAGAGTGTATGCATTATTCCAAACATATTTATGGAAGTCTGCAGCAATGCATGACGCGTATCTGCTTAGCATTTGTACAATGTCAGGGTTATCCGCCAGGAAATTTCATAATTGTGCTTTTTGCTGAAACTCCTTCACCCCCTTTTCCACTCTGGAAGAATTAATACAGTTTAATTGCAGCCTCTGAGGGAGAGGCATCACATTTGTTTTGAAGCAATGAGAAATTTTTTAGGAGGAGGAATTCCTTTCTCGGTTTTCTGCTTGCTTTATCGACCACTTCAGGGACTCCCCGGTGAATATTTGAACACTTTATTACAACAGACTTTTAAATCATTCCCATTACACTAGTGTGATCAGGCCTTGTTTTTTTAAATTTGCACTTGGGGTTGCTGTAACCTAGGCATGCTGTTGGCATGTTCCTTTCTGTGAACCGTGCTGCTACCAGTCCTTGCACCTCAGGAGCTCGGTGAACGGCAACACAGTTTGGAAGCACTGGAGGGAAACTCCTTTATTTTGCACTATAACCCCTTGGGCAGCTCCCAGGGTTAGGAAGCTTTTCACTGATGATGGCTCCAGTATACCCGCAGCTGTTTATTTTGTATCCTAATGCACGGGACAGTCTTAGATAGGGAAAATGCCCCTGTATGGGCGTGGACAGTGGACCTACCTCTGAACAGGAGTGAGGAGGTACAGGAGCCTCTTTGGAGCTCTTTCAGTAATGGCCTGGGATTTCTTTCTCTGCATCAGATGCCTTCCCTCTCCATCTTTCATTCTCCTCTCTGGTCTAGCGCAAAGAGCAGCACGGCATTTGCGTTTTTGTCTTCTTTAAGTGCTGTTTGGCAGCCCTTGTGAATACTGTGGGAAAACAGCATAGTGTCTGTCTGTTGTTGCCTTCTCATGTGTTGGGATTTTTCTATTGTCTCCCCTGCTATACTACCAAAATGCTAATTGTATCTGTCTATATTGGCACTCTGTGGCTTGTTTCTTTTAATCCTTGCTTTTGTGAGCTGGAGTTACTGGCTCCGATCCATTTGCCTAGGCCTCTTTCTCTGCAAGGAGCAGTTTTGTAAAGATATAATTACTTTTCATTCCCTTTGCCTAAATATTGTACCAAATAAGAGTTGAGCTGTAGCATCTATGGAAGTGTTTCTGCCTCCTGCTGTGCTGAGTAGTCTTACCAATCTGAAGGCTTCTCTGAGGGCCAGGTGGTCTCACGAAGTACCGGTAAGAGTTGAAAACATGTTGTACCCTCCTGCTTTCTGTATATATACATGCCGAGTAGGTATCCCGAAGCAGACGGAAAGCTACTAAGCCAAAGGGCTACAACTGGCAAATCCATCCCTGTTGCCCTTAACAGGGCATATCCCTTATGTCTGGGGATAAAGCTGAATCCAATGCACTTGTTTTCAGCTTTTTATCTAAAAATTGTTGCCTCTTTCCCCCAGGTCTTGCTGTGACAGAAAGAAACAGAATTACCACCTTGAAGTACTAAGCTTAGGCTACGTTATTTATCCCCTCCATGCATGGCAAACCTGCTGTAGATTTCTAGAAGCAGGAATTTGCAGGGGAGCAGCAAAAAAACACTAAAGAACTTCCAGAAACATCCAATCCAAAACAAAATGAACAAGATTCCTTTAAGAAATAAAATGTTTTTGACGTATTTGTCCATACTAGGGTCTATACTACTTGTTACCAAGAAGCTGTAGATGGAGACTGCTATCCAACTGTGACGTAAAGGTCCAGTATGAAAATAGTAACTCCCCTCGTACTTTTGGGCATGAGGTATCTTCCAATATGTGTTGAAATGGACTGGCTGCAGGAACTCACAGAGTTAGTAAATGGCTGAGCAACCTGTGCTGAAAAAGTGTTTTCCCACTTCACATGAATGTGGGACTAAACTAATCTACATGGTACTGGCTGCTTTCTGGGGGACTGTTGCAATAATAATTTACTTGGTCTTTCTTCACTGCAGGTTGCAATCAAACAGATGAATTTGCAGCAGCAGCCCAAAAAAGAACTGATTATTAATGAAATCCTTGTGATGAGGGAAAACAAAAACCCCAACATCGTCAACTACTTGGACAGGTATGTCATGATTTGAAGAGTTCATGAAGGGACTCTGGAAAACACTTCCTTGTCACTGTCTTAAGAGATCCTCTTTCAGCTTAACGCAGGTATAGGACAACCTTGGGTTGCTTAATGCAGTGTTGGGGGGTGAGTGGCTTGGTGGTCTCCCTCCATATCCAAGGAGAAACAAGTGTCTGAATTGGCATTAATGGGGTACGTAGGCTCTCTTTAGAGATGTTGGCAGCCAAGGCATTAGTAGCAGTGTGCTGACGGGACTCCCTTTTTCAGCGCTCTCCTTTGCCAAATTTGACACAATGAACAGTTTCCTTCCTGCCACTAGAGGAGACACAGAAGTAATTTGAACTGTGTTATTTGTGTTTGCTTTTCTCTTCCTCATCGTTCCGCTTCTGCTGAGCCATGCTGACATTCTGCTTGCGGAGGAGCAAACTTCTGCCAGAGTGCGATGGTAATCTCGTCCCTGTGACCATCCACTGAGGGTTTTTGCACAGTAGCAGAACAGCGACAAGGGTGAATGACATGCAACACATAACCAAACGAGGCTGCTTACTTGTGGGTGTGAATAAGGGAGGAAAGGACACCTAGTACATAACTCTTCGGAAGACAGAGGGCACAGGGTTATTCCTTGCTCGGAGCTGGGCTTTGTGGGCTCATACAAGTGCCGTGGCACTTCTGCTCAGCCTTGGGTATGTTACGCCCATATGGGACAGCTGCTCCTTGAATCCCTGCTTTTCCTTACCGCAGGAGCAGCGCCTAACAACTTACCTTCGTACAGACCTGCTCTGCTTGTTCTTGAGCTGATGTCCCTTGGACTATGACAATAACAGAGCAAACGCAAGCAGCACAGTGGCTGCTGTGCTGCATGTGAACTATTTTTTAAATAAACATATGTAGCCGTGAAAATTCTGGTCACTATAGCACAAGGCAGTAAAATGTCCCAAGTGTGCAAACAAACATGGCTGTGAGAGCTCTTCCCTGCAGGGTGTTAATGCTCATACATAAGGGTGATGGTAGCAGTGCCACCATCATCAGCTGTTTGGAGGCTGACTGCTTTGGAAAGAGCAACTGGTAAAATGTGCTTCTTTGGGGGAAGGGAGCTGCCTTTGGAAGTGCAAGACATTCTTGCATCTCCCCTATGTGAGTTCCAGGAGACAGTCACAAGCTGTCAACATTGAAATCTGGGGCATACTGAAAGCCCAACAGGCAAAAAGCATTGCATGGTGGCTTGAATTCACCATCGACATAACATGGGTGCCTTGTGTCAAGCCCGTGTCATTCACCTTACGTTAAAGATACAGCTAGTTTCAGTTGAGCTGCAGCAGGATTTTCAGTCTGCTGTGCTGAACGTTAGAATCTAGTCCTGATGAGCTAAAAGTTTGGCTTATTGTAGGGTAAAGAGTGCCTAGATAGGGTGAGCTGCAGGCTTTAATCTTGGCAGCTCTTTTTTTTTCTTTTTTTTTTTTCTTTTTTTTTTTTTTTGTTTGTTTTTGGGTTTTTTGGAAGATGCAATGGAGGGATGTGACCTAGAATCTCTTTTGGAAATCTGAGAGACTATCTGCACACTTGTTTGCTCTGTGTGTATACCAAAATCTTATCAGCTGTTTCTTTAACAGGTTTCTTTAAAGGCTTTTAATGTCTTGTCCATAGAAAAGTACTTCTCCTATACTGCAGCATCGGCTGTGATGCTGAATTTATATGGTAGTTTGTCCTACGCGTAGCTGTAAAGAGCTGCTTTGTTGAAGGGACAGCAAGTCTGCTCCTGAAACTTTGTGGAAGGGAGTGTGTGCACAGGGGAGTGATGCTGGGCAGGCAAAGAGCAGAAGGATATTACCTGTGTAAAATGAAACAAGTGGTAAAGAAGATCTAAGACTTGTGTCTGGGCTGAAACTGTTTATTTCTCCTGGCTGGTTAGAGGCTTTGTTTCAGCAAAACTTCAAGAGACGTTTTTCTCATTAGAGGAGCATCCCTGAGTACATGCGCTTGCCTTTCTAGCCAGTACATCCCACCTGTAGGGTAGCTGCCCGCGTCTTGCTGTCTCGGTCAAACTTCCCACAACCAAAGTTGCTGCTTTTGTCCTCCACTTTCTCTTACTAATCTTTTTCAAAGGGATTAGCTTTTGTTTGAGTGCTGCAAATGGACGGAGCGGCAACTAGGATGAACAGGGGGGTTCTTGTGTCGATTATGCCACTTCAGTGGTATATATCGATATATCAATAAAACAACACTGCAGGATGCTGTTGCTGGGGAGCTGTGTCCCTCCTGCCTGGCATCATGTGCCTCTTCACTTCCTCAGTGCTGCATAAATCTGATACTTGTTTGCCACTTGCTGGCTTCTGCCTACTGCCGTCACAGAAGGAGCTACGAGGAAGGATGCGCCTGCTGCTGTGGGACCTGGTTTCTTTTTTGTGGTTCTGTTTTCAACAGTGTTTCCCCTTCTGGGTACTTGATGTGAGCTGCAAGGTAGTCATCGGTATAAAGCAGCTGTCTTGCTTCTCTTTGCCTCAGCTCCTGCTCTTGTGCAAGGGTTTCCTTGCTTTATCCTCTCTTACCTGCATGGCCTACTTGCTTGTGGTTAAGACAGCTTTTCTGCTGCAGTGTAAGCGGCCAGCATTGCACAAAGGTGTGCTGTGACATTTGAGATAGTGACGTGGCCTAATTTAGCTGTACTTAGGAGCTGAATTTAGTATCCTGTGCAGAGAAGCAGCCACTTGCACTGAATTACCTTCTGGAGGTGCCAGTTTCTTTCTGCTGCGTTAAAGAGCCCTGTTTCCAAACTCAGCCATCTAAACAGAGGCGTCGGGTGCCCAGTGTCAGGCGAAGCAAACTCCTGCCCTTCGAATTCTTTCTTTCTGAAGAACTCTCCTTAACCTAATAAAACCCACAAATCCTCACTTGAAGTGGTAGCCACTGCTACCCTCACCCAACCCCAAACTCAGCTAGGGCTGCAAGGTCAGTGAATAAAGCTGAAGATGGGTGACAGTCGTGCTACAAGAAAACACGGATTTCTTTCCAGGCTAACTTTGTGTCTGCATGTTGGAGTCATGTTACTGGTGCAGAAATCTGTAACAAATGATCTTGCACTTCTGGGCAAAACCAAAGTTTATGAAGTTTATCAATAAGAAAGGACTATGACTGACTGGTGTGTGTTTGTGATAGGAGGGGCTTGGTGGACACCTTCCTAAGGTATCTAAGTGGGAGCTGAGGAACACCTTACAGGAGCAGACATTACCTGCTCTTGCAGATGAATGAAGAGAAGAAGCTGTGGATCAGTTTCTTCTTCCTCAAAGACTTGCATCAGCTTGTTTTTGCTGCCAGCCTTGTTTTGGAAGGTGGCTGTAGGTGACAAGGTGCAACACCGTACTATGCCTGACATCATATGGAAAGCAGCACGTAGGCGTATGGACTTCCTGGTGGTATCTCCAGAACTGCTGAGAACATGTTTTTGAGTCACACCTCCAGTAGGCAGCTCAGTGACTAAAATAGACATCTGCTGCAGCAAGAGAGCGAAAAGATCCCTGAGACGGTACCACCCTGTCTTCTGAAATGACATTTGTCTGGTAGCAGTTGGCGGGGAGCCACCGTTAATTCTACCTCCCTGCGTGTTATGTCAAATCTATCAATTATTGAGGTGTCTGGGGCTTGGCACATGCCTTTGGCTGCTCGTGGCACAGCTTTGGTTCACAGTGTGGTTCTTGGCTCTCTCCATCCCTTTTGGCTGTGGAGAGATACCAGCTTGCTCCCAGCATGTGCCACCTGAGATTGTCGTGCGGAGCAGTGGAGCCCATTCTGCCCCCATCCTTAGAGTCAAGTGGATTTGGGCGGCAGAGGGTGCTGCCGGCAATGAAGGGAAGTGGTGTGATGTCCACGGTGACTGGTTTCTTGAGAGGGCTCTGGTAAAATCTGGAGAGAGCCTGGCAGAAGTGATGAAGAAGTAGCAACAGCTTTGGGCCAAGAAGGAAGGGTGTTGGATGGAGCAGCTTTCAGAGCCCGTTATTAGAAGGCAGATGATCCACAGAGTTGACTCTGAAAGCAGTTCTGCTGCTCCTCCCTCTCTCCAAGGGGCTGCTGTGCAGGTGATACTGCTTTTGCTGGGGTCTGTGATGCCAGGGGGAAGACCGCCTGTGCATCCCCTTCTGTTCCATAGTGGAGCTGGAGACCTGTCAGCTCTGGGAGCGTAGCCCTGCGCCTTTGGGCTCTGTGTCCTGAAGGAAACTCCCCACTCTTATCTCCTTGTGTGGTCTTCAGTGTCACCAAACAGAGATACCATCTTTGTCTCTGCTGTTAAAAGCTCTCCATAACCAACGCTTCTGTCATACAGGTGGAGCCCAGACGATTCTCACTTTTGGGGAGGTTTTTTATCAGCTGGGTGTTGTCGGTGTGCCCTGTGGGGGCCAAAGCCCACCCCATGCCTGCTCCTGTGATGTCTCACACATCTCTGTCTGCTTTCCATGCCAAGTTGGGCTTAATAACTTCTTTCTCCTTCGCTGTTGCTTTCTAGCTAATTGTTCCCCAGAACCTGCCCTGCTTTCTGCCTTTGGCCGCTAGCAAATTCATTATTTTTCAGTAGGATCTGTGTTTCAGAGCAAAGCAAACACCTGCTTGATGAACTCTAATGCCAGCAGAAGCTTTTCATTAGATCCTCTGCCCTGTCTCTTGACTCGTTTGTCCACTCACTTCATAAATGGGAGGATATGCTGAGAAGGTGGGTTTTCAAGTTTACAAGCTGATGATTCCTTCCTTTGGGATTGTGTCATCCTGATGTGTCTGTCATGGAAGATTGTGTTGATGTTTTTCCAGGTGGGCCCAAAAAGGCAGAAGTGGTGGGTGGTTTGGGTTTGTTGTTTTGTTTTTTTTTTTTTTCAAATGACTTAATGCTGAAGTCTTCATCCCAGGTCTCCTACTTTGACATGAGCACACACACTCCTAGCTGAGAATAATGTCCCAAATGGCTGAGAGAACTCACCCTCACCTCAGCTGTCTCCTTCCCATCTTCCTATGGGTCTTTCCAGACAAGATGTGCCCTTTTGGGCTTTCCTCTTTTTATTCTAAGTCTTTAGAATTACCACTGCATCCAGCATGATGATCACATTTTGCCCTTTTGAATGGTTCCGAATTTTCCAGACAAAATCTCAGGCTAATTTGGTAGCGTTAAACAGATTGAGGTGAGCTTCAAATGCATGATGCTTAAAAAAAAAATAAAAAAAAAAATAAAAATAGTGTTCCTAGTTGTTCACAGGCAGCCATCCATTGTGTCACCGACGCTTGCCCCTGGCCCCAGGCAAAGTAGGCACTTGCTTGGGACAACAGGACACCAGTAGTAACAAAGCAGCCCCCAGCTGCCTCTTCTGATGCCAGAGCCCTCAAAAGCCACGCTGTGTGCCAGATGTCAGGGCTGCACGCTTGTACCCCATCCCTGACTAGTTGCTCTTCCCCTTCTCTCCCAGCGGCAGCAGTTGTAAGGTGGGGTCTCCATCTTAGTCTGGGCCCTTTCCATGGCAGAAAAATTCAGCCTTGCTACGTCTACCCCGCTCTCCTGTTACCTCTCTCCTTGACTTTCGGCACTCGCCCTTCTCCGTTCATTCAGGTTGTGATCAGATCCTTCTGTGTGCAGAAAGCAGCACGAGTACCTGGTGCCCCAGTGCTGTTAAGTACACTACTCAAGCCTCATGGTTTCAGCTTCAAAAGACAGCTTTAAACCCCCGTGGATTTTGGCTGGGTAAACAGTGTGATGCTCATATTTGCCGCTTTTAAAATCCGATTGTGGCTCTTCAGTTACCTTGTAGGAGAAGAGCTCTGGGTGGTCATGGAGTACTTGGCAGGAGGCTCCCTAACAGATGTTGTGACAGAGACCTGCATGGACGAAGGACAAATTGCAGCTGTGTGCCGAGAGGTAAAGCTCTGCTGGTGCTCGGGGGGAGCTGTGATTGGGAAGGTTGGGAAGGGGACATGGGGTTTCCATGACCCGTCACTGGTTCCACGGGAATAGCTGTGTCCAGCTTCTGTAATGCAGCAGTCATTCAGAGGATGGATGTCCTCTGGGAGGTCGCAGCGTACAGTCCTGATGCAAGCCTAATATATTTTATCCTAGAGGGAGGACCAGGGTGCAAATTTGGGTCAGAATCCCCTCGGTTATGCCTATCCTCCAGGTCTTTTGGGACCTCCTAGGACCTGCAGATCCCAGCGGGCCATCTCTGTAGCCCTGCACATACTGAATGTATGAAAGACTCTAAGGCACTAACCCCTTGCTGCTCAAAATGCAAGTTGTTAAAAGTCCGTTGGTTGGCTAATTGTAACTGGTGAATAATTTCATGCACAGTAAGAATATCTCCCTTTTTTTTTTTTTTCCTAGTGTCTTCAAGCTCTGGAATTCCTCCATTCAAACCAAGTTATTCACAGAGACATCAAGAGTGACAACATCCTGCTGGGAATGGATGGCTCTGTCAAACTAAGTATGCAAGGAACATTGCTGGTGATGACTTGAGTTATCAGCCCGGGCCTGTTATCTGCTCTGGACCAGGCCTGGATTGATAGGGTGTTTTGAGATGCTTGATGCTGTGGCTGTGAAGAGGCTGTAGAAATGCTCCTGTAGTTATTTTTGTGGCATTGGTTTTAATGGAGATTGGCAAGCATGAATCCTTGTGAACTGATACCAGACTCAAATTGAGGTTTGGGGTTCATTTAGCTTTGGGCCATCTGTTTTTTTGGACTAAAATAACAGTATTTTAATGCTACTCCAGTCTAGAAAGCTGGGTTTGAAGGTGTAGGGCCAGAAGTCTTCATTTGTGAGCAGTCTCTTCAGTCTGGAAAATACTGCAGGTACTCGTGAGGCAGGGAAAGCGGAGGGAGAATTGAAAACTATGTAACTAGAAAACACATAATCTTACAACGCCAGCCCAGGCTGGACTCTGAATGTTGTTTCCTCCTTGTGTTATCACCAGTAATGAAGACCCTGAGACTGTTCTGCTCCTCCGGTGCTAAGGTAGCTGTTGTGCTGCTTGTTGCCCATGCCGAGATAAGTCTGGAAACCAGTGAACGATTATCTTCCATCTATAGCTTTAACAGAATTGTGCTCCCTTTCTCTTCCTCTCAGTTCTGCTGGCTAGCACCCAACAGGCATAAATAAATCTATTTTTGTCAGCAGTGACAGCAGATATGACTCAAAATTCACACAGTGCAGATATGCTGAGTAAGAAGGTGGGGGTTTGTTGCACATGATTGCTTTTTAGACAAACGCTGTACTTTGGTACGGTCAGATCTCTGGAGTGTTAGTGCTGTGTAGCTGACTGGGGCCAAAGTGCTCTGTTCTTATCAAATAACTTCTCTGAGCACAGTATGCAGGTTCCGGACTGCAGTTTAAAGTTAGAGAAGTCCCTGTGGATATGATGCAGTAACCTTCTGGACCTGAGCTGCTTATGGGCTCTGCTGGAAACTTGATCTGTTTATGAACCATATGTCCCTTTCCTGGTTGTTGCCCTTGATGAAAACTCAGCTAGGGATCAGTTTAATTTTCATCATTGTGCCTGAAATTAGATCCGTGGTGCCATCGGGGGTCAGGATGGGCAGTGCATCTCGCTGTGTTGATTCTGCTGGGCTCACAAGAACAGAGTTAGTTTTCTTTTGGTATGTCAAATGCAAATAAGACACAGGACCCAGCGTTCTTTGTATGAAGTCTCTCCATCTTTCTGTCTACTAAAAGAAAACAGTCAGTATAGAAGTAGGTACTGTAGATTTATTCTGACTGCAGTTTGCTCTATAAAGGAGACCCTGTTTGAGCGATGATGTATTTCCTGGGGAAGTAGCATCTCTGGGACTGAAAATATCACCAGACAATACAGTATGTGGGTTGAGGGGTGCATCTAGATCAGACTATACATTAATTTCTGTTTTCACATACCCAGGAGGAATAGTCTTTAGACCATCCATTACGCAGTGTATTACACCTGCATAATGCTGCAAACGCGGTCAAGTGTCTCAGCATCCATATACGGTTATTTACTGATCCCCATCATCCACATAGACAAGGCGGCAACTCTGTCGTCCTCATGGCCTCAGTGAGTCAAATTTAGAAACTTGCCTCTCAACACTGTTGTCTTCTGTGCTAGCCACAAAACCACTCCTTTCACAGCTGCAGCAGCAATGCACCAGGTGGTGCAGCAGGGTAACGTATACTACAGCTCTGGCATCAGTAAGCACTGGTTTTGGAGAAACTTGCTGATTTCTGTGTCTGTTTCTCCCCCCCTGCTCCTCTTTACTTTTCCAGCTGACTTTGGCTTCTGTGCTCAGATCACTCCTGAGCAGAGCAAACGCAGCACCATGGTGGGGACCCCATACTGGATGGCACCTGAAGTGGTGACGCGGAAAGCGTATGGGCCCAAAGTGGATATCTGGTCGCTGGGGATAATGGCCATCGAGATGATCGAAGGAGAGCCCCCCTACCTCAACGAGAACCCCCTGAGAGTAAGCAACTCTCTTTTGCCCTCAGATCTTCGCTAAGCATGCTGGTGAAACTGGGCTCTCAAGGAGGCAGGTGAATCCTCCAGTGTGGTTTCACCACCTACAGCCCTGTATCCCGTCAGATGTCATAGTGAGAAGACTGAGATAGTTTTAGTTAAAAGCCATAGTTTGCTCTGGGTAGCAGAGACGTGGATTCTTCCCGTGCAGACCCTCTGGTCAGCTCTGATGAGGTAGATCTTGCACACTCACGATTTCCCACTTCTTGGAGGTGCTGATAGAGGCAGAGTACCTGATGGCACCAAAGCAGCTGACACTTTGAATCCTTGGGCCCTATGAGTGGGGAAGGGTTCTCTTTACATTCAAAATATGACATTACTGTTCTATAAAATGGAGCTTTTTGCTGCTGGTGGGTTGTTCCTGCTTGCATGCTCAAATAAAGCTACAAGCTTAATAAGCCTTTAGACGGGGCTTAAGCCTCCCGATGTCCTTGTTTAGTTTTTAACGGAAGGGGAGGTGCTGTCAGTTTGTAGGGAGGTAACTGCTCTTCATATAAGCCAGGTTTATGGCTTCTCCTGCAGCTGCACAGGATGAGGGGATCTAGAAAAATTCTGTTTAACTCTTGTCTCCATCTCTTGCACTGGAAGTGATTTTTGGGAGAGAAGAGCAGCAGCAAAGAAGAGTGAAAGGAAAGAAACTGGGTGTCCAGATAAAATGAGGATGGCTAAGTAACAGTGCTTTGGCCTCATTTAACTCCACTTGTGCCAATTCCCAGGCTATTGTACTGCTCCCATGGGATGTGCAGAGTGATTTGCTCAAAGGGCTTGTATATTAACAAGTCTCTGACAGATTTCTGTTCCCTTTGAAAATCCATCCAGGATGTTTCTTGCATGAAATCCTGAAGTGGATGAATTCTGAATTCCTTGATTCTCAGAGAGGGTGTGTTTGTGAATGCTTAATCTGCCAAGTGGTAGCACATCTGCTTGTTTCTGCAAGGTGTTAAAATGCTTGAGGGTCTGCTGGACACCTTTTGTAAGGAGCCAACTGTGTCTTGTATTCACTTCTTAGGCCTTGTGCACTCAAAGTACCAAGAGAAAAATTATCTCCTATTTATTCAGGGGTACCTTCCCGTGAGGATATAGTCATTGCATAGTCTAGCACTGGTAGAGTCATGCCAGTTAACTTCCCTATGTAAACATGGTCTGGAATGTTGTTTTTGTCCTCCTAGTCCCTTGAGAGGGCTGCAGGATCCAAACCCAGATTACGAGGGCAAAACAATAAAGGATTGGATCCCGTCCACCTAAAACCAGAGCTAGCAGCTATTCTGTTTGCTGAAACTTAAGCATTGATTAGTCACCCTGATAAGGTGGGGGTTTTTCCTCCCCATTGAACTGTGGGAAGGGAGAGGAGAAATGGGTGTCTGCAATCCAGAGATGGAATCTAACCTCCTTAACCTCCCATTCCTTTGGTGCTTGTTTTTGCTTTAGGCTCTGTATCTCATTGCTACTAATGGGACTCCAGAACTGCAGAATCCAGAAAAGCTTTCATCCATATTCCGAGACTTCTTAAATCGCTGTCTTGAAATGGACGTGGAAAAGAGAGGTTCTGCGAAAGAGCTGCTACAGGTAGGTGATGGGGAACAGGGCTGAATCAATGTAATCGTGCAATCCGGAGCGAAACCAGGCTTATGGCATCATCTTGTTTGGGGTTTTAAAATACTGCATCAGCCGAAGGCAGAAGCACAGCTAAGGTAACCTGCCAGAAAACAAAACAAAAAACAACCCCAAAACCTAAATCTATTAATAAAGTGTTAACAGACTACTCCTTTTTTATGCTGTACTTCCTATTAGCAGCAGCTGTGCAGTGTTCCTCAAATCATAGCTGTGCCCCAGGCCTGCCAAATGCTGAGCCCTTTAATTCTGTGGCTTAATTCCAGCTTCATCACACAGCTGGCCGTGACATCTGCATGTGTTGTCATGGGTTTGCCGTGCTTGTTCCAATTTGGACAGCAGGAGGACTTCTAGCTATCTAGCTCTGGGTGTCTCCCTTCTGGTGGAGGGATCACAAAACTCTGGAATATGCATGCCTTGCATTAACCGGAGCAGGGTCCCCTCCCCCCAGCCCAGGCTACTCCCAGCCCCGTCCAGCCTGGCCTTGAGCCCTGCCAGGGATGGGGCACCCACAGCTGCTCTGGGCAGCCTGGGCCAGCGCCTCATCACACTGTCATTAGTTATTTCACTGAAAACCCGGTGTTGTAGTCTGAACTGCTGGTGAAAGAGGAGGGCCAGTCTGCCAGGCTTTTTACCAACACCGATGAGAGTGGTTTGTGTGTTCCTTCTGTCAGATTTGCCATGGGAGTGCAAAATGTACCTCTTTGTAAAATAAATCTGTGATTGGGGCGCTCAGACCTCAACTGTGAGACAGTACCCATTTTTGTTTTCCTTTCTTTCCACTAGTTAGTCTATGGGTTCAGTTTTGGATGCCTTCAGACGCTGCCTTCTGAGACTGTAATGCAGCATTAATCACTGGCAGAGTGGCAGTAGTTGAAAGATCACTTTTTTCCTGGACTTTCCAGCCCCAAAATATCAGAGCAGTAATGTTCTGTTCCTTGGAGCAGGAGAACATTTTGACTGTGACGTTGCTGCCTGGTTTTAACTACCTTGTAGCCCCTGATTTTTTTCTTTTTTTTTTTTTTTTAATGTCTCTTTCCATCTCTGAAACTTGTTGCCTTGGGTGATCGATTCTTTCTGATGCTCAGAAGTCCAGTGGGATATAGTTGTTTTTTGTTTTCAGAATAGCTTGTGGACTTGCCCTACCTGCCTTCGCTCTCAGGAGAGCTGTATTGATAATCAATATTGTTTTACTTAACGGAGCACCTTGTACAGGCGACTGACTGAGTGGTTCTGTGTTGCAGTCTCTGTGCTGCTCTCCTAAATTCCAGCTGCTTTACAAATTTCTAGTATCCCTAGAAGGCCAAGGTAATGCTTTCACCAGACCTGTATTACAGGGAAGAGAGAATGACAGGCGATGCCTGCAGGAAGCCCTCTGCCTTGTGTTTGAACCACACAGGTTGTTTTTAGTACACCTTCCTTCCACACAGAATTTCACCATAGGTTTTGCAAGACTTTATGATTCCGCAGAGGAATTCTCTGAGTTTTGCTTGGTCTTGAACATGTACAAAACTGGAGAATTTAGCATGTGTTGGATGCAAATCTGTTCATCGCTTCGGGTGAACCCTGAAAGTTTGTGGTGGTAACAGACCTTTTGTTTTCACCTGTTCAGAGATTAGAGTGGGTCGTTGGACTTCCTATGGGTCTAGGTGCCAGCATTTTGAATAGCTGCCAGACTTTTGGGTCATGTTCTGAAAAATCTAACCCTTTTTCTTTTTTCTTTTTCCTAGCACCAGTTCCTGAAAATTGCAAAGCCTCTGTCTAGCCTCACTCCTCTGATCATTGCAGCTAAAGAGGCAGCCAAGAACAACCATTAAAGTGGTGGAGTCAGCACAGTCATCGTGTCAAGACCTTTAGATGTTCATTTCAGAGACTGAATTACCTGCCCCTGTCCCCATCTGCTCCTTCTTCACAGGGCTGTTCGCTAAACTCTGATCTGCCCTGAAGGGTGGCAGAGGTGTTGTTCACTGAATGTGGAAGGGCACGCAACAGGGACACTGCTGATCTTGCGTAGTGAACTGTCTTTCCATCCTTGTCATGGGGGTGAGAGGGGACGAGTATTTTGTATGGTTCAGAAGATCTGCCTGAGACCATCTGAACCTGACCCACACGTAGCAGAGCCAGTTTGTTTTCATATTTCTTACTGTGTTGATTTTTAAAAACAATATGGAGCCTTAGACCATGTTTATCTTAATAAATTAAATCTTTTGCTGGCTGGACTTCTCCTGCTTCTGCCAAGCTGCTATTACACCACTGAGGCTGCTCTGTGCTTTGGATGTCTTGAGCAGGAAAGGAAGCAGGCAGCAGAAATGTGAACAGCTGTAACAACTGAAAGGGGAATGGGGGCATGGATACACATCCTTCCTACAGCCCTGCTGGGTGCTTCGAGGGAACGTGGAGAAAGCCTCCATGTGCTTCCTGCAGCCGTTGAAGAACTTAATTCATGGATGATCTTTTTGCCAAATTGTGTGAATTGGGGGCCCCCCACCCCTTTAGTTTCAACTCGACTAGTTAAATCTCAAACATTTCTGACGTTCTAGAAGGTAAATAACAAGAAAAATTGACTGACAGAGCTTGTGAGGGTTATTTGATCAGCGCTGTGGGGCATCTTGGAGACCCTTGCCCTGTATGATAAAGCAAACAGAGCAAAATTACTATTATAAAGATAAGATTTGCCTGCAAAGTGATGTTGAAAACTCTGTTTCTTAGAGCAAGTCCCATGGAAAACAAACTGATCATGGATGCTGCTTTCTTCTTGGAGACGTGGGGACATTAATTTTTTTTTTTTTTAAATGGTAGTGGTTTCTTTATGCTACTGATTCCTTTGGTTGCTAATAGTCTGTAAAACAACAGGAAACCTGGAACTACTAGAGGGATTGGTTGTAAACACTGGGCTTATGTTCAACTGTATACTGATTTTTAATAAAATGACTGCTGCGTTTCTTAACTTGGGGCTGAGGGAGGAGTGGAGAATTCACTGTCACCAATCAAGTCTGTCCGATGGGATTATTGCCCATATCATCACCGGGTGCTTGAATGTGTTGGATGAAGTGATATAACTCTTACCCCATCTTCTCTAGTCCTTTGGGACAGCAAGTGGTTCTCAAGGGAGTAGCTTTACACGTAGAGAAAATCGATAAATGAGCTGTATTGTAGCTGAGGGAGCTGCTTTCTCTGTACTGCTTTGGTCATTTATGGGGCAAGTTTAAACCCATTCTGGAATAACCTCTCATCTCTCGCCAAAGCGCTTGTGTTGCGCAGAAACTCATTCCTGCTTCTTGCTGAGACCTGCTGCTGGCTCAGCCCTTTTCTTCCTCCACCTGGGTTGTAATTCAAATAATTCAAATACATTTTTCCTATTTGCTCCACAATACGTGACAGCTCTTACAGTAGTTTTGCTGGGTGTAGATAGAGTTTGTGAGGTCTTTTGCTTCTGTGGTGCCTTCTCCCATCCTTTGTGCTCCAAGGGGGGTCACTGTTCGACACAAAGCTGAAGTCCATTGCCAAAATCTGCAGGCTCTTTCCCTTCGTGTATGTATATTTCATCTGCAATATTCAAGAGTTCCCCCTTGCAAAGATTGTACCCAAGGGCGAATTCCTTGGGCAAAGCAGTAAAGCTGCCAGCCTGGAGAGGGATACGATCTGTTTATGAGCTCCTCTGCTTGGAGTTTAGGTGGAGATCTCAAAATGGGAGGCCACTACACTTGAATAATTCCTTTAATAAGGGTTTTGTATTTCCTTGAAGACTCAAGGTGGCCTACGTGGGAAGAAAGGAATTAGGGGCTAGATCTCACTTGATCTAAAATCTCATATGGCTCTGGTCTTACAGGATTTAGTAACCTACTTTTTTTGACAGCACAGGATTACATCTGATCCACAAATGCATTTAATGTCTCCAACTTTAACTCCCTTCCCCATTCCAGCCTCTGCATCCCACTGAGATGAGGACCTTAACGCAGATGCACCTTATCTGCAGGCACACGCATGAGCTTATTTTTCTGCAGCAAGATTTCTGCAGAGTTTCCCCAGAGAAGGTGGAAAGGGTTATTGGTGTGTGTTTAAGTAGCTTTTCTGCATTCTCTGTTGTGTAATGGGAAGGAATTGGCACAAATGACTTTATCCCTCCTGTGATGGTAGTGATGTGCTTCTGTCTCATTGACTTCCATGTTGAATTGTTCCTGCCTGGTTTCTCTTAGCTGCTTGAGAGAAGGTTTGCTAAAAGCCTTTCGTTCTCCACCGGGAAGCTGCAAGACTGTGTGTCATCTTGCTCCAGGCTTTTTTTTCTTTTCCCCACCCGTGATGGGTGGTGGGAAGAGGAGGCAGCTGCTACAGTGTGCTTGGACCTAGTTTCAAGTTACCAGGCATGTCACATTTCTATGTTCTCAAAAAATCCTAAAAAATCTTGTAACTACTGTAAGCTTAGGAGAATGGGATCATTTTGTTAGGGTTTTTTTCCTGAAATACGTCTTTTCCTCCACTTTCTGACTGTGCATTGCCCGGCATCAGCACCTGTGTTAGCTTTCACATAGCCTTTTACAGCATCTTCTTGTCTGCAGAGGGCTCTTAAATAGTGACTCTCTGACTTAAAAATTAACCTCTGGAGCTTATTTTTTCTGAGAATGTCTTGACTCTGCTGTGATTTGAAAGCGACTCCAACTAGAGAACTTCCTCAGTGGCTTTGCTTTTTTTTTTTTTTTTTTTTTTGTTACACACTCTATGAACTGATTTGCCCCAGTTGAAACCATTTTTAATCCTAGCCCTTAATTATTTATTTGCCTGTTAATATTAAAGTCTCTCTTCTATATTAGAACATAAAATGCTCCATTTTTTGAGTATCCTTTCAGAAAACTGGCTTCTTTTTTGAGGGCTCTTAAGCCATCTTATACTAGAAATGTTGCGACATGCTACAGCTTACAAAGGGCTCGGTGGAGCATGAGGCTAAAACTTTTTTTTTTTTTCCAAAACACAGAAGATTGTCTTATTTAAGAAGTATTGGTAGCTTTGATAAGATGCTTCCTATATTTCAGGATTGGGTGTTGATTTGTGTTACTTCAGCTGTAGGGATTTTTTGAACAAACAAACAATTCAGCAGGGCCAAGAGTTTGTGTGTGGGAGCACGGTGAGCCCGTGTACCTTGAAGAAGGCAGGTTGTGATGCTGAGTGTGAAGATCATGGGCAGGGATGGAGGGGATGATAGAACTTGCTAGTTTAGTTGCAACAGCGATCTCACACCTTTAGTCATCCCTAAAACGTCTTAATTGAATGGATGTGTTTTTAAAGGGCATAAATCTGGCTGAGGAGTCGCTACTCTGGGCAGGCATTATGCTCCTACCAAACTGTGTTCCCCTTTTAAACAAAAGGGGTGCATGCTTTTCTCCAGCAAGGAGGCTTCTTGAGAAAGGTTTCCATGGAGACACTTACTTGACTTGAACGATCTGGTATGGGCTTGAGAAGAGGCTTGGGGGGTAAACACCACATCCACACAAAAAGCCACTATTTCGCAAAGCAAGCGGGATTGCTGCAGTGTTTCGTTTCCAACTTGATGCCCCTTTTCAGGGGCCTGGTTTTGAAAAAGTGGCAAAAAAATGTTGCTTGGTCAGGAATGTGAGGTGTGTAAAAGGCTGTTGCTTCTTAGCCGAGATCTCTGTTAGTATCCTAATCCATCTGTCTCTCAAAATGTGGCAGGCTGGTGTAAGTAGGGCACATTTGCAGCAAAGAGCTGTGCAAGAATGGACTGCAGTGGTCTGTAAGCAGGTACTTGCTTCCTTAAGGCCTCCCATCCCTGGCTGACGGTCAGAGTGGTCCCGATCGAAGTCCTTGTTTGAACCTCATTCCTAATTAAGAGCTTGCATAATCCATTTGTACAGTGGATGGCATCATCTTCAATGTTAAAATTGTAAAAGGTGACGTCTGATTCCCCATTCGTCTCGCCACCGTAAAATAATGAGATTTTTTAATGGCTTCTTAACCGTAATGGAGAGCCTGTAGATGTATTTTGGGTCATAAGCCCAACTGGATCAAACATATGGCTTTTAAGATCTCATCGTTTGATGATGACAGCTCACAACGTTGAAGGTGGGATCTTGGAGAAGCAGCTGACAACTTCGACAGAGAATAGCCAACAGTAACGGAACTGTAATACAGGTGGAAGCTGGACAGAAACTCGCTGCTGAAGTGGACACCTGCAGAGAAGTGGTGTGAAATGCTACAGAAGAAGATGGTGTTGGTCCAAGGGGTGCTGGGGTAGGATGAAGCAAAGGCTAAAATCTCAGTGACACAATCGCTGAGGAAATTCAGGGAGTGCCACAGCGGCCTGCTGCATCTCAAGGCTGCTGTCTCTGAAGGAGGAGAACAGAAAGGAGCCTGGGAGAGGAAAAGGTGCTGGAAGTGGAGACTGGAGCAGCAATATGGCTTTGAGTCACAGCCCGTGCCAAGAGCGCTGGAGCTAACCCAGGAGGTTTGCAAAAATGACAAAATTCAGCTGAAAAGGGAAAGTAGGAGCTAGAACGGACGAGATGGCCTTGATGTGCCAAGGAACTGAAGAGAGGGGCAAGTCTTCACGGGTACGTGAAACAGCAGAAGCAAATCTCATGCAGGCTTCTGTGGATGACAAGCGGCTCATTCCCTCTCGCCTGGCCGCATCAGTACGGTGTCTGTTCACCCTCAGCACTGCTTTGGGATCGTGTCGGCAGCTGCCGGGCTTTGCTCTCGTGTCCGTAAAGAAGACTTTTTTTTCTCCGCGCCTACTGATTCCTGACTGCAGCCTTCACCTGTTGGCAGACGTCTTTGTGTTGCGTCCCACCTGGAAATACGGGGGATGTTGCCATTTTCAAATCAGCTAGATAATGCATTTCTCTTCATACTGTCTTGGTGTAACTCTCCTGTAGTGCCCGGTTTGTTTAATGTGTGAGGTCAGTTCAGCCCTTTTAAAAATAAAATTGAAACCTTATGTAAAACCGGAATTAATTACTTGGTTCTCCTTCGCTTGCTGTGAAGTCACTTGCAGTGACCCTCACAGTGACAGTACAGATGAGTGGGGACGCTTAAAGGAGGGGTTGTGTTTCTCTGACCTATTTTAGATTTTAGATTAAGATTTTAGATTAATCAGATCTTATTTGATTGAGCAAAGCGACTACACTAAAAGCTGTTGCAGCAAGTGTGATTTTTATGACTTATTTTAACTTGTTTGGGCATAGTTAATGGCCTGATAAACATTAGTCTGGAAGTAGAATCTAGATCACAGCTTGAGGAGGAAGCGGCTGGTAAGGGACATCGTTGCCTCCTGGGTGCTCGGTTTCCCCCCAGGTAGAGCTTGGTGCCCGAGGCTCCTGGTACAGAGGAGGAAATCAGGGGAGGGTTTGGGATAGGTACCTACAACCACCTTCCCCAGCATCACTTTTTCTTGCATGGTCGGTAGGATGAGGCTGACAAGAGCAGGAGTTTATCATCCTACATACTGGTTCACACAAATGCTTCGTAGCAGGAGGGAGCAGGAACATCACTTGTTTTGGGAGGACACCTGTGCCACCACCCCCTCCCTTCTGCAGTTCATCTCCTGTTTGTAAAACGTCCGACCTGGGTGTTTTACTCTGAAGTCTGAGAAACCCAACCCAGTGCTGAGAGGACTTTCTGAGGTCATCCTCCGGGGAACGTGGGGGTGAGGAGTAGTGAGGAGCTTTGCCAAGCTCTCGCAAGTTCAGCTGGGTGCTCGGCCAGATTGTAGAGAGGATGCTGGAAGAAAAGGGAACACCTTGAACGGGGGACATAACCAACTTGAATAAGGCAATTGATGTTACTTCATAAAATCCCCTCTGCCCAGAACAGATGCTCTAGCTGAAGACTACTTTCCAACAGCTCTTTTTCAGGAAAGCCAGAGGAGAGACCCATCTCTCTTGGTTTTTTGCAAAGATGAGGAGCCCCATCACTCGGGCAAGAGGAACATCACAGCCCAGCTGGCTGGGATTGCGGTGATGTGGTAGCATCCCACATGGGGTGTCCTTGCCGCATTAGAGAAAGGAAATGTAACTGAGCCACCACCACCTGCTCCTCCTCCTCTGAAGCCTCACAAAGGAGGGTACCAGGAAAACTTACGCTCCTGGTAACATACCCCCAAGAGTGCATGTACAAATGCTGCTGGGTTGATGTTTGATGGCTATACCTCTTCCCCTGTGGAGGATGCACAGTCTGTTTCTGACTAGCTACCATTTTCCATGGTTTCTGGGGAGAACTTTCTCTCTTGGAGGCCTCTTCCCTTGAGATGAATTTGGTTGAACTGTCCAGCAGCTTCTGGGGGTGGGAGATGTTGGACAATGAATGATTTCAAGGCTTTAAGAAATGGTTGGCATTGATTTCAGTGAAGTGCAACCCATGTGAAGGCTCTTCAGAGCCCTAGGGAGCTTTCCTCAAAAGTAATTTATAACCAAATTTAAAAATAAATAATTATTGGAGAGTTTTTTGATGGCTGAATCAGTTTTGGACTCTGATAAATAATTCTGAAGATTTCAGCCTTTAACCAAACATCTCTATGAAACAGGTCTCAATGCATCTCCACTTGGGAAGCTCCTAACAAGGTTGGCCCAGGCCAGGTCACCCTTTCAAACCTTGGTGCCTGTCCATTGCAGGTGCCTTTCTGAGGTCCAAACTGGCAGCACGGGATGTTCAGCAGTGCTTTCCTCAGCTGCTCCTGTGTCTGCAAGCAGATTTGTGGTGGCACCTTTTAAATAGAGAAAAGGAAGCACCCACTCAGCTGCGTGTGGGAAGGCAGACCCATGGCACAGGAGATGAGCTTCTGCAGTGGTTCTGGTCAAGGTGTCCTGGTTTCTCTATTCCCAATGCCTCAGTTTCTTCCATCTGCGTGGGAGGGAAGCCCCAGTGTGATGATCTCAGAGGGGCATCCTGAGGCTACGGGTGCAGTTACTGCTTTTTCTGTGGCACCTCCCCCAGGTCTATAAAATTTTACTTTCTTCATCCCTAAATTTAGTGCCCTGTCCTCTTAGCTCCTGCTTCACAGAGAGAGGTGATACCTTGCATTAGACCAGCTGATCTACAGGGGGGGAGCTGGGGACAAAAGACAGGGAGAACCTCTGGGGAACACGCAGCTTCAGGTCTGAGGCAGGCACGGCAAGCTGGCAGCTAAATCCTGGTGGGAGCAGTTACTCGCTGTGTAACTGCAAGATATTGCTTTATTTGGGAGCAAAATGGGGGAATTAGCGGTAGGAGAAGCAAGACGCTGGTAGGTACGACAGAAAAGAGGTGTTGCGTGTCACGCGCTGCGGGACAAACGGCAACATCCCATGCAGATGGTGCTTTTACTGGGTCCCTCACTTTCAGAAGCACCCAGAAGACTTCCAAGTTTCGGTTCCCAAGCTCATCTTTTTGGAGGATCTGTAGCCTGAACACTGCGAGCAGGAAGCTCGCTGGGCTTTCCCGGGCGATGCTTCCCCATTCCTGGGGCTGTAATGCCCTCTCCCGGCAGCTGCGCTGGAGATTCGTTCCCTTTTGTTGCTCAGTTTCCAAGAGCAACAAAAACCCCCACCCTTTTTATGTTTCTTTTGGAGGATGCAGGTGAGGGCAGCCGGCACGCACCAGCAGGGATAAGGAGATGGTCACGACGCGGGATCTGGTGTCCTGCTGTGCCCGTTCCCCTGCCATCACCCATCTCCAGCCCTGCCCCCCTCTCATTTTTAAGTTACTATATGCACTTGGGTGTTGTGGCAAACGTGTCCCTCCAACGGTCACGCATGAGCCATCGAGGACAGGCCCTCTGCTCCCATTACGACACAGGTCCCTGATGCTGGGTCCTCTGTGCACACCGACAGGGTGGGTGTTGGCAGGCACCACCGTGCTTCTCCTGGGTCTGGTGGGGCCTTCTGGTGGGCCAGGTCTGCGCTGACGTACTGGTTAAGCCTGGGAAGAGGCATCTCACCGCTGTGCCATGACGGCTGGCAGGGTTGAGGGAAGCTGGGAGGAACTGCTGAGCTGGGGCTTGTCCCCTCAGAACACAGCCATGGGTGAAGTGAACCAGGACCTGTCCCTCACCCCACACCTTGTGCCCCAAACCCACTGACTGCATAAATCTGGGGCTAGCAGCTCCTCTGGCAGTCAAGGTCACAGCCCTCCTGGCCACGTAATGGTGTCCAGGACTCACATGTGCCCGGACCAAGCTCTGAGGGGCAGTGGGCAGGTAACAGCCCTCTGGTTTCTCACTGGTGAAGGGCTGGAATACTCGGAGGCTTCTCCTGGGGGGCTGGACTGGCACCGGAGGGCAGTGAGCTGGGGGGCAAACTGCTCCCCCAGCCCCACTCCTTTCCATTCCCCAAGCTCACGGCTGCCTGGATGGTGATCCCTGCAGTGGGAAGCATCCACCAATTTCTTCTATTCCCCACTTGTCCTAAATATGCCAGGCTGTAACCCCACCCCTCAACCAAGGTCTCTGTATTTTATAGACACTCCAGAACACTCCAGCTTTGGGAAACTCAGACCCAAACCAGGAACATTGTCAGCTGTCCCACCTCCTTTACCATCATGAAGAAGCTGGCAGGTAGGTCCCAGCCTGGGGAGGACCAAGGTGAGGCCAGTGGCAGTGCTGGGGCAGTGAGAGATGGAGGTGTCCCCACACCAGGCACCATCCAGCTCGGTTTTCCCCTTGCACCAGAGAGGGTGGGCTGGGTGCTCCCAGGCAGGTGCAAGAGCTTTAGCAATGCCACCACCTGCGTCAGGGTGCTGGGGAAGGGATGTCTCATCAATGGTGGCTCCCTCTGGCCAGTGTGGCTCTGCTTGCCTGGGCCACCCACTCATGCGAAGGGTGAAAAGCACCTGGTGAAGTCTCTGGGCTCATCCCGGTGATGATAAGTGTCACCCAAGAGGCTCCATGGTGACAAAGCTGCAGCATGAGCATCATGGCCCAGGCTGGGAGACGTGGGGCACAGCATGGGTTTAAGAGCCTGAGTGGTGGGAAACACCTTTCTGACCCCAAATGGAGCATCAGCTTGGAGTCCCCACAAAACTTATTGGGGGTCAGGAGCATCACACGCTGTGCAGTTCCCTGAAGGGTGACCCATGTGGCTTATAACCCTGGGGTAGCTGGGGACCTCCCCACTGTGACATCCCCACTGAGGAGCAGCAGGGTGTCCCTACCACCCTGGGGGGAGGGACCATCAGGGAAGGGGCTAAAGTGGTCCTCCAGATTCACCCACCAGAGAGGGTAAGGCAGGAGGAGGCAGCACAGAGCAGCTGCCCACGCCCTCACAAAACAAAACCGTGAACATGCTTCGCTCCTGACATCCCTCATGGTGCCCCCCATACCATTTGCCATATTATGGTGCTTGGGTGCAGAAACATTTGGCCAAGGGATGGTTTCTTGGACCTTCTTCTTCACCACTGGTCCTTGCATCTGCTTTTCCCCTCTAAGACTTCTGTGGCCCTTGGGGGTAACTGGAGTTGCATCCTCCCGGGTACACTGCAACTCCCTGATTTCTGCCAAGAACAAACCAATTCTGTTTCATGAAGGACAGCCATAAAACATGGGAGAAGAGGAGCAAGGACCACCCCTCCCCCTCTTTATACAGCGCTGTATCGGCCGGTCCATGGTGCTAGCAGCAGCCAGCCCTGCCGTGGGAGCGCAGGCGGTGGAGCTGCTGCAGAAACAGCTGTGAGAGGCAGAGAGTTTATGGCTGCCGGCTGCTTTGCAGGGTGATGTGAAAGGTCCCGTGGCTGCCCTCCATCCACACAACGCGGCTTGCATGTGGCCTGGGGGGCACAAATCCATCTGATCCTCCCTTGCTGCCCGCCTGAGGGATGCAGCTCACTCAGAAACGATGCTCAGAGCCCCACTCTGAGCACCAGGACTCAGGAGAGGAAATTGCCTGGCAATTTTGCCTGCCTGAGTTGATTATTTTGAGTTTAAATTCTGACGCTTGGGTTAAGTTTTGCACCTGGTAGGCTGCACACTCCAGAAGAAACTGGAGTCTTTGGCACAACACGATGGGCTTTATTCAACGACCGCTATTTACAGCCGCTGCTGTCACTTGGGAAGGGACAGCAGCATTCCTTGGGAGCACGCAGGCTTAAAAATAAGTCTGATCAATCCAAGCAGCCTCAGAAACAATGATGAAGGAGATATCCCAGGGTGCAAGAGCAGGGTCAGGCCCTGGCTTCCCTGGAGGCTTGCCAGCATCCTGCAAAAGCTGCTGCTCCCCGTTTGCACGGTGCCTCTGCTTTACCCTGAGTTTTGTCACACCAGCGCTTCGTGGCAGAGGGGGCTGATGCATTCCCTGGTTGTTGACATTTCAGAGCTGTGTGTCAGAGGGTTCAGGCTGGGAGATGGGGAAAGAGACCCCTGCTGCAGCGTCATCCCCCGGGGCTCAGAGAGAAGCTGGCTGTCAGCATCTTTATACTTTGACATGCTGCACATTGCAGCTCTGGAGGCATCTCAGCTCTCTTACGAAGGGGCTTGGAGCTGCCCAAGGCCCCTTTCTCCCCCCAGCCCACCTTCTGTGCCTCCACTGAGTGACACTTCTGCTTTCCTGTGGGATACTCGCCCATGGCTGTGGGGTCTCTGTCAGCACGCTGCCATCCCCTGGGAGAAGTCTGGATCACTTCAGGTCACCTCCTCCTTCTCCAACCCCGCAACTCCCTTATCATTCCTGGAAACGCCAACGCCATAAATGGTGCCGTTTCTGTAATTAATCTTGTGGGGACATCGTTACCTGCATGAGTCACCTGCTCTCAAGGCTCTGCAGCAGCTCGTTGTGCAACCGTGCGGCAGGTGGGACGGTGTGCGAGCGCAGCCTGGGCAGGGGGACACGCACCGGCCCCTCCCTGCTGCCAAGGCAGGGCTTTGCAAGGAGGCAAATGTCCCAGCCTGGGGAGTACTCAGTGTGGGAGGATGTGACCATATGTATTCCCCCCCAAAATACTCCATGTTGTGTCCGGCATCTGGGCAGGGGGACCATCCCCGCTCCCTGTTTGTGCCATTTCCCCCCTGGTTTTCTTCTCCTGACACAAACAGAGGCGAAACTCAGCAGGGTTCAAGGCTGACCTGCCCCACTGATATCCTCGGGGGAGGGGTTGTAGGGCACCGGTTCCCTGTAGGCGTTTTCTTGATGGGCTCACAACCCCCCGGCTGGGCTCGCCAGTGGCAGGGCTCCAGCAGATCCTCCCCTGCCCGCTGCCAGCCGCGCTGGGGCACCGGCGAGGGTCTGGCCGTTGAGATAAGCGGGTGAACTCTGAGCTGAAGATACTGAACCCAGAGCAACCTCTGCTCGGCTGGTGAGTCCTCTGCCAGGTGTTTGCAGAGCAAACTGCAGCGCTGAAGGCTTTGTGTCTCTGTACCCAGAAGGTGGCAAAACCACGGCATTATTTTCGGGCAGAGAACAGGGATATTTGGGATTTTCTTTGCTTGTTAAGAGGTGGGGCTATGGTTGTGGTTTAAATGACCTTTTTTTTTAATTTTTCAGGGCTCTTCCCTCCACTGCAGGGAGCTTTTTAGTGCTGAGGATGTTCCTCAACCCTGTGCCCTTATCCCCCACGTACTCCTTGGAGTTCATCCATGCCGTGAGGATACAGCAGCTGGAAGCAAGGCAGCTCGGACCAGGATGACAGGGAAGCCCTTCGGAAGGTATTTCGGGGAGTGCGGACCTTGCTGCTGGCTTCAAAGACATAGCAAAGCTCTCAGGCTCTCTGGGCTCTCCCCTGCTCCTCAGACCTGCCAGGCCACCCCCATGCCATGCCGCCCCTGGGCACGGGCCTTCAGGACCTTAGTGTGGCTCCGTGATGAAGCTGGGCTCAGCACAACCGCAAATATATAAGGAGAAAAATCCAGTGGATTAACCCGGGAGATTATACCTGCAAGGTACCTGGAAAAGCTGCTATTGCATCTTCCTACATCTCATCAGTGCCATCAGCATTCTTAATCTCACCCTGTCCTGCCCTATTTATCAGGTTCCCAGGAACCAGACCATAAAACAGATAATATTTCTAGATGCTCACACACAATCCCAAGCCTCTTCAGGCCAGCCAGCTAAGCTGAGATGGGAGACAGTCAGTAATGAAACTGGCTGTTTCTACCTTCATACCTTGCGGGTCCCACAGTTATATAATACTCCAATTCCAAAGGGAGATGATGCTATTTTAGGACCTAGTGCTAAGTAAGGATTAGCAATACTGCTTTCAAAGTGGAACTTTTATATGCCTGTTGCTCATCATTAGTTTTCAGAGTGAACCAGGCTGTCGTCTCTATAGCTCACCTGCTGATTCAAAGTTTCTCTTTCTAATGTCAGCTGCCCCAAAAAGCTGCGGGGCCATCGTGTCTGCCCTCATCTTCCCCTCTCTGTCTGCCAGGGCGGTTTGCTGATTTTGCTTTTGAGGGACCCTCTGATCCATCTTTTCATCCAACGAGAAAAATCCCAGTGGGAGAGACCACAGGGCCAAAACGCCCGCAGCAGTGGCGTTTCAGAGAGTGCTCGGGGGCTGTAGGGGGGTTGCTCTTGTCTCTCACGCAGCAAAGAGGTTTTTAGGAGCAGGAGGAGTGGTGTGAGGCTGTCAGCTCCCTAACCCGAGAAACTTTACGGTGGGATTTTTGCCTCTCTGAGAGTCCAGGGTGCACTGGAGATTACAAAATACAACCACACAAACTGCTTTTGTTGTACTGACCTGCCCCCTCTCCCCCGCCAAAAGAAGTTATGTCTCTAATAGGATTTAGATTTTAAAGCACAAAACTGTGTGAAAAATAAGTAAAATAAGCAGGGTTTGCATCTAGGGTTGCTCAGAAATCTGGTGCAGCGGATTCACGCCTGGGGCTTACAGCTGTGAGAAGCATTTTCACAGAGGGCGTTCCGGAGTTTTAATTCTGAGGGTTGGTGATGACATGTTTCGCCCAAATCTCCTTTGGGATATTTCCTCAGACCCCTTCCTTTGCACACCTAATTCTGCTAAGGCAGGATTTGCATGCCAGCCTCTCCTGCTCTAGGTGTGAGATGGATGGATCAAGTCCAGGTTTGCCCGCAAGTCCCTGGCACATCCTGGAGCCACGCAGTGAGCAGCTGCCCGCATCCCATCATCAGATTTTAGTTTTTCCAGCCTTGGGGACTGAATTTATTAAGCCTCCCGTGGCCCCTCCTACCGTGGGAGGGACGGCTTCAGCAGCCTCTCTAATACTGGGTGTCACACAGCGGTGCCACCATTCGGGTCCCGGAGTGTCACAAGCAAAGGACACAGCAACCCAAGTGCGGCAGAAAGGAAAAATAACCCCTCCATGAGCATCCCGGCGAGGTAATTATCTCCTCTCTCTGAACCCTTAAAGATGCTCCTGCCCTGTGAAATGCGCCTCTTCTTGCTCTTTCCTGCCTGCCCTAAAAGTTAGCACTGTGGTGGGGGGTTTCTTTGACTTTTCCCTTTCTACTTTGGACTTTTGAGTGTGTTGGTTGGGGATGCGACAGCGGGAGTTTGACCCGGCTCCTGCCTGGATTGCAGTGGGAAACAAAGCCTGAAGTGCTGGAGAATAGGGAGAACCGGTAACAAAAGGGGAGCGAAGGGGGTGATTTGTGAGTGGTGGGTGGTCCTGGTGGTTTGCTGGGGAGGAGAAGGCGCTTGGCAGTCTGGCTTCACTCTCGGGGTCCGCACCAGATGAGTTGACTTTGACCTGTTGAGGGGAGAAACGGGAGCTGGGATGAGATGTGAGTGGTGGGTGGCTGGTGGGGCTGCTGTAGCTGGGGCAGTGGCGGGAGGGAAACAGTGGCCAAGCATTTGCAGTTCTTGGGATAAAGGGCTGTTTCCATAGTAAAAGGGAGAAAGGAGCCTCTCTCTTTCTTCCCCTGAGCTTGCCTAGCATGTGAACGGGGAGGCTGACTCAGGAACAAATAACCCGTGAAAGGCTAACATCTGGGAACAGCTGTAAATAATCAGGACCAGGTTGGAAAGGCTGGAACAAACCCTCTGGTCCATCAATTGCCCCGCCGCGGCACGTCACCCTGGGAGTTTTGATGGATAACTGTTTGGAGCACAGCTCAGTTTGCAGCCGAAAGCAGGATCTGGCCCTGCCGTTATCTGAATTGTTCCACGTGATTTGAAGGCATATCCATAATTAGCAGTGAAAAGGGGGAATTTTCACTTCTAAGAAAGTGTGAATTTTAATTCAGGGTTGGGTGCTCAGCTGATATGAACCTGGGGACTGGCACCAGGCCAGTTTTGGGGTTGGGTAGTGCAAACTTTCATTAGCTGGAGGTCCAGCCTGTGGTGTACATCACCTCCTTTTCACTTTTATGCTTGCTTTGGGAATCCTGACCTCACAGTATAACATCTCTCAGGACTTATTCTCCAGCATGTAATACCAGGTGGAAAGGCAAGAGAGAACAAAAATAATTTCCTACAGCTGCTCAAAGCTTTTAAATTACATTTAACAACAACAACAAAAAAACCCCCCAAACTAACAACAGCAGCAATAAGCATAATGCACCATGGGACAAGCTGGATTTTAATTAAAGAAATGTTCTGGATGTGGGAGCCAAATCCTTTGTGTCACTTCCTTTCCAATTTTGCTATTGAAACGTTTAAAAGTTGTGCAAGATTTCCAGGGCAATTTTTTGGAAATCTTTGCAGAGAAACACAAAGCTGGGTTTCACAGCCAGTCCTGTGACTTTTTTATGCCATGATGCTGGACCGAGGAGGTGACTCATCTTTGGAGCTTTATGTGTCTTTTCTGGTGATGAAAATGCCATTCTTGAAATCTGGTGGCGGTAGGTTGTTGTGAGACTACCTGCAGCTTACAAAGTGCCTCTGTGCAAGTTGTTACCATACACTTGTACTTAGTGTGATGAAGTATCAGCCAAAATACAAGAAAAAGCATTTCCCCCCCACTTCCCGAGTTTGTGGCCCTTTGAGAACGCGCTCTTCATTTCCTTGCTGTGTGAGACCCCAGAAGCCCTCCTTCAGCAAACATTTCTCAGTGCGTGCAAATGGCTTCTGAAATTACCGCCCACCAGCTGAGACACGTGTGCTCCTTCCTCCTTGCAGTGTGGAACAGATCCTGCCCCGTGGCAAAGTCCCAGCTCGGTGGCTTTGCATGGGGGACAGGCTGGAGGGAGCTCTGCAGCAATAGCCTGGCTTGAGACCGAACCTAACTCCACGTCTCCTGGGATATTTTGAACGAGGAGATCTGTACCTTGTCTTGGAGTGACCACCTGTGGTTTGGCTTGTAGAACTGCCCCAGAGACCTCTGTGGTGTACCATAAATGAGGGTCTTGAGCTACTTTTTAGAAGAGCAGATAGGATAAGCAGTTGGGAAGATCCTTTGGGCTCCAGATTATACTGGGGGGAAAGAAAGGGAGCCAGCATGGGTAGAGCAGCTTGGAGACATGACCTGTGATGTACCCTGGACCATGCTTTCATGGCAGGATGAGCCCTGAGGGCAGTATGAGCTTTGCTCCACATCTGCTCCAGCTACGGACACCTTGCGCAAAAGCTGAGCAGCCTGCCTGCAGATGCTCATCTCTTCAGCATCTTGTCCTCACCCTGTTCTTCATGTGCTGGACACTGCTCTCCCAGCAGCATTCAAGGAGGACCCATGGCTTTTTGGTGGCTGAGGGGCTGGCATTTTATAAGATCCCAGTAAACAGAGGGTGACCTTGGGCCATGTTCCCTGTGGCTCTCCCCACCAGCAGGACATTGGCATCTGCTGCATTTCTTGTCCTCTCCAGGAAAAAGGAAGGAAGAAGAAACAGTGATACTTTAGAGGGTTGGACAGATTGAATGTGCTCATGTCCTGGTCTCATACCGGTCCTACTGTTTTGTTATTGTTTGCCTTGCAAGTCTTTGTGGTGGCCTCAGGGAAGATGCTGCGTTAAGCATGATGAGGACCTGCTCTCAGGGTCAGCATGGACTCTCCATGGTCCTGCCCCAGGTCCTTTCTGGTGGTTGGGCAGTTGTAGTCCATGTAAATGTACATGATGCTGTAGCAAGAAAGGGATGAGGAACCCTGTCCTGGGACTCATCCTCTGTAGATCTGGTGCCAAGGGAAGGCTCTTGGGGCCACCACAGCATGCCAACACTTTTCTTTAGTCAACACTCACATGGAAAGCTGGCAAGGGCAAGAAGTTAACCATGATGGTGGTGCTCTATGTGACAGCAGCAGGCAGGGAGGTAAGGCAGGGTTGAGTGGGGGAATCTGTACGTGTGAATGAAGTTCTGGCAGCTGCCTATGGGGACAGTTCTGATGTCAATGCCACTGTTGGGTGCAAGAAGAAAGGAGATCATATCTGCAAGCAGGGCAGAGCATGGGAGCAGCTCGAAGCATCACTGTACGCCTGCACACTCAGGCTGGACTCTCATTGCTTATGTAGAAATGGTTTGGAGTCAGTCCCTTCCTTGCTCTCCCACTCCATTTCTTCTGCTCTCCAACACAACTGTGGGCAATTCCTTGTTTCTCCAGCCTCCATCTGTTCTAAATAGGCTGGCAGCCCCTGGGAGGTTTTCAATCCCTAAGACTTTTGTACAGCACTGAGCCTCTGTGACAGTTATGGGTCTGGTCCTCTCTGCTCCCACCACCCTGCCTACCACCACCAATTCAGTCTGGTCCTTTCGGCAGCTGCTCTTAATCACTGAACTTATTTGGGAAGGTCTCCAGAAATGGAGAAATAAAAGACACTTTAGAAAAGGCAGGAGAGGGGAAACTGGCAAGAGCAATTCCTTTTTAAAAGACTGCTTATTTCTTCAGATGTACTTGCTACTGATTAACCTTTGCTCCATGATTGCTTTAATTGATTCATGCCTTAAAGCAGACAGAAAGGTTCTGTGGGGTCATGGTGGCTTTCTCCTAAGTGATCTCTCTCTCTCCCTGCAAAGCCTTTAATAAATTTTTGTTGAGTAAAAGCCAGTTCTTGCAAGAAACACAGGTGAATGACACCAAACCTTTTACCTTCTCCATCCCCCAGATTATCCAGCCCCAATCTTAGTGCTTTACCACTGTGACCTCTTCATTCCCTCCCTGCTGCCAGCTGGCAACCTGCTACCAAGCTGAGCCTCTCCCATATTCCTCTGCAATTCATGGTGAATGCTGTTTTGGTGGGTGATTTTTTTGGCCCTTCTGTGAAAATGAGGCACTACAGGGTTGGGAACTACAGCTCTCCATAAGCCTGTTGTTGTCTTCCATGTGGTCCTACCCATGGGACCTTCTGTGGTCCCCATGACTTCTGCATGGAGAACTTCTGTGGCTGCTTTTTGTACAGCAGCAGGAATAAACCCACAGCCAAGGGGGAGACAACCGCTTGGTAGTGGTGGCCTTGGCCTCTCCATGCTGCTGGCTGGATGACGATAAGTGGCCCTGACTACCTGTGTCCCTGTGGCGAGGGGGGTGAGATGCAAGTGGCAGAAACCCGTGTTTGGAAACAGGTGTACGGTGGGCTAGAAGGAAGCAAACCATGATCTATAGATGAGAAGGGCTTTAACAAAGATCCAGAAAATATTGTCATCTGGAAGTGCCACCATGGCTGGTGTCAGGAGAGCCTATATGGGACATCAGAGGCTCACTGCTGGCTCCTGGCACTGAGCTGGTGCATGTTTGCTGCTGCCAGCTGTAACCACAGAGCCCTCATGCCTCAACTCAGGCACAGATGTCCAGGGCTGGCTCCCAGCACCAGAGGAGCTAAACTGAGCTGGGCAAAACTGAGCAGGGCAAGGTCCATCATGTGCTTGGTGGTGCCTGGCTCTCCCTGATGCTGGGAAACACTTTCTTCATACCATTAGCTGATGTCTGCCTGGTCTGAGCTTTTCTATGGGGGGGTCTTCCAAGTATCCATGGGCTTGGGTGCCCATACCAAGGCAGCTGGCGAAGCCCAAGGTACAGAGGTGTCTCGACGGTGAGATGGAAGGGTCACAGGGTTGAACTGGGCTCTCTGGGTTTGAGTGATGTAATCCCCTTTGTCTTGGGCTGGCTTGTGCCCTGGTACTTTGGACATGTGTGGAACAGTTCATCTGGCTTATTTAGACACCTGCCCTTGGATGAAGGGTCCATTTCTCTTCTCTGGCTGTACCAGGAGCTCAGGGTGACCACTCAAACATGGAGGAGATGAGTCCAACCCACCTCAAGCTCTGCAACTAAATAAATTGCTCCCTTCTTCCAAACTGCTGGGATGTGAGTGCTGCCAGGCACTGGTCCAACAGAGATGACTGTACTGGGTGTCCTGAGCTCTGAGGAGGTCCCACAAGGGTCCTCCCATGGCTTGTCTATACTGATCTTTCTGCCTTGTTAAGCAGATTCCATGGCTTGCACCAGCAGATGGACAGAAATGAAATGAGCTGTACAGTCATCATCTGCTGCTCCTGCCGCGCCGTTGGCACAACTGAAGTTGGGAAACTGAGGCTGTGGGTGATGGCCCCGCTGCATCCTCAGGCTGCTGTTAGGTCAGGGGGTCTGAGCATGGATCTTGTGTGTCTACTATCCTTTTGCTCTGAAGTGGGTTCAAAAGCTCTCTGAGATGGCTTATGCAGAAATGTGGCAGTGTTTAATTAGCTAGAAAGGATTTTCCTCTGGGAACAGCAGAACCACATTCTTAAAAGACAAAATTGGGCCAGCCCTGATGCATTTGGATACTGCAGATAACTAAACAGAGAAACCTTCGGCTGGTGGCATGGAAAATGTCCTTTCCTCTCTTTTCCTCCCCTCCTTGCAGGGGTATTTTGCTCCAAAGCTTAACTTTTAACACTGGCAGCTTGGGGGAGGGCCAGTGCTGGGGGCTTCGGCATGATGGCCATCCAGGGCCCCTGTCCTTTGTCCCGGCTGAATAGCACTCTGCGGAGCTGCTGGGCGCCGGTATGCGATCTGCAAACCTCTTTTCTTTCCCTCTCTTGGCTGACGGACAAAGTCTTCCCTTGGAGATGATGCTTGCGGTGGTGAGCTGCCCTTGGTGGGGCTGTGGGGCCAGAGAGGGTCCCCCACACTGCATCCCAATCTCCTTGTCTCCCCTTAACAGCAGGGCACAAAGAGCCACTTAGGCATTCACAGGAGAAGAGAGGGACCCAAGCCAGGGCATGCTGAATTGCACAAAGTAGGATTTATCTTCAAAGAAATATTTCCCCCCTTTCCGAGATCCCTTTTTTTTTTTTTTTTTTTTTTATTTTGCAAGGGATTTATTCCTCCTCCTCCTCCCCCCCAGGCAGGCTTTGAGCGGTGGAAGCACTTTTTGCCTCCCCATGGTGGCTTTTCAATGGAGGGAGAGCAACTTCTTAGAAAACCGCGGGCCACCCAGGGGCAAAGCCCAGAGCTGTGCCCCACGCGCTGCACGGGGCTGGGCTGAGCACGCCTGCGCACATCGCCGCTGCTGATGTTGCATTGCCACGAGCCTGGTGAGGACAAAACTCTTCCCTTCTCCTTTTGTCCCTACTGATGTGTGGGGAGCAGTGTTTCATCCCCAACTGGTCATGTTGAGCCTTTATTTTCAGGCTTGACCTGGAGGTATGAGCTCGCTGGTGTCCCTGATACCCTTTTTGGGTCAGTAAAATGACACCTCGACATGGACACCTTGCTGCTGCTGGCTGGAACCAACACCTGGCTGGGCGGTGGAAGGTCTCCGTTTGGCCACAGCTGGAAGGTCGCTGCTCCTGATCCCTTTTGGGGCTAATTTCTGCCTCTGTCCACCTGTACTGCCCAGGGAAAGAATGCCAGCTTCCCCAAAGGGCTGGCTATCCTTACGGTGGGGGAACCCAAGACTAAGCTAAGGGGAGCCATAACTGAAGCTTATGGGTTATATATCAGCTATACGAAGGGGCTCAGGGTCAAAAACAGAGGGAAGGCTCTGCTAATGGGTCTGGCACCAACAGGGCCAAACCTACCTGTGTGCTGTGCCTGTTTCTGTGATGCTGGGAAAGCGCCTGTGTGCCCAAGAACACTTGGATCAGAGCTTTCTCACACCTAGAGCCATGTGAATACACCCAAGGCAAGCAATTCTTGAAAAACACATAACCTGAACCATTTCATATAGGTGAATATCTACTTTTCGAGAGGGAAAATCTCCTGTAGCACTGTGAGACCCTTTAAAAAACATGATGAATTCCCCTTGCCGGTTTTTTTTAATGAGATTTCTGACGTGCCAGAGTTTTTCAGGACCTTCCATGGCCAAACTGGACCCTATCCATGTTTTTGTGCAGAGGGAAATATGGAAAACAGACATGAAAGTACAGAAATCTGCTGTGTTTGGGTCAGCATTTGATGTCAGAGTGTGGGATTGCTTTGCTATCCTCAGCCAGAGTCTCCTCTCCTCCATTACCATCAATAAAGCTGGCGGCAGTCATTTCTGTGGAGGACTAGAAGAGCACCTTGGGCTGGACATGGGTCACCCCTTCCTCTCCTTGGGACTGGAGCATCCCTTCCCTCACAGCACCAAGGGCTGGCAGGCCTCCTGCCCACTCATCTCCTGGACCCTCCATGATGCAGCAGCTGCAGCTTTAGTCCTCGAGACCACAGAGACACCAGGCTGGCAGGGCCTGACGGCCACCAAGCCTGCTGGGCTGGTGGCTGTAGGTGGCCACTTTTTCTCGAGTGGTGCAGTGGAAGTTTCTAGAAGGATGGGTGGGACTGTTGGGACTTTCCAGAAGGAAGAGGGGGAGGTGCCACATTCCACAAGGACGGTTAGGGTGGGCAAGACCTTCCAGAAGAAAAGCTGAGTGGGCTGGGGGGAACCTCTTTAGAAAGTAGGTAGTGTGAACCTCTCTACAAAGAAGCAATCAGTCAAAAATAATTTAAACCCAGACCACACTGAACAGATGTTCTGGGAATAGTGTCCCATTCCCTGTCAATGGAAAGCTTCCCTCACTGAAACCAACCGCATCCTGGAGGTGTACTACGGTGAATGAAATGGAGAAATATTGTTTCTGCAGTTGCAGGAACAGTTGTACCTTGTTAACCCCTTCTACTGCCACATTTGCTTGTTGTTCCCTCTATCCCTTGTCGTTAAGCTCTGTCGTTTCTTTGTCCTAACAGCCGTGTTCTTCCACCTTAAACCCAACAGCTAATCGGTTCATGAGATGTGCTTTGCACGTGTTTGTCCCAGTCTGCACACTCCCTGTTCCCACACAGAAGTAAGGTATAATTAAGGCTTATAAAGAAACTGTTGGAAGTCTTAGCGATAAATTATAATTATCATCTGCCAGGGAAAGAAAAAGATACAGAGTGTATTCCCTATCATAGGGAGATTATGACTAGCTTTATTTTATTTGATCCTTTTTCCTTTCCTGTGTTAAACCTCATTAATTCCCTGAAAAGAAACTGAAGGCAGGCGATGATGAAATAAAAGGCAACCTAGGCTGTGATCCAGATTTAAGGGATGCTCTTTGCTGAGCTTTTCTGGCTAGTTCTGAGATCTGTGTGCTGCTTGTGGTGATGGTGATCAACCATCAGCTTGCCAGGAGGTTGATTTCACTCCTTTGCATCTGTTGGTGCAATGCTGTGGAAGACTCCCATGTGGAAGGGCAGGAAACGATGCCCAAGAGAGTGGTGGGATGGCACCAGTAATCTCCATGCAAGGGAGCTGAAGGGGCTGGTGAGGTTCAGATCAGGCTCAGAACACCTCTTCCCCCTAGCATGGGGTTCCCTTTCTCTCCAAATCCCTTGGAAATGGTGGTATAGGCAAGGTGGGCATCACTCCTGTCTGCTCCCTTCCTAAGTCATCAAGGTGCTCAGGGCAAGCTGGCCATGCTCAGGTGCTGAGAAATGACCATCTTCATGTCCCTCACATAGGTCCTGGTACCTATGTAATTTTTTTTTTTCCAACTCTCTTCTTGCAGTGGACTGGGAAGTGTGTTTGTAACATCTGGAAAGATGCCTGCACCCCCCTGCCCACATGTTGCAGATACTGTATGGGAGAAAAACGGGTAGATGTATGGGAAAGGAAAGAAATATTTAAAAGGAGCCAGGAAAAAGCTATAGGACAATGAAAAATTGGGCTGCTGTACCTGTTTACCCCTTGAAAGATGAATGCCGCAGCCCTATAGCACCAAAAAAGGGCTTTTTCTCTTCGCTTGTGCACTGGCCTCTCAAGCAAGCTCCTCTTGCAGTACCTTCTGCATTCAGGCTGTGTGGCTGAATACGTTTCCTGCTTTTCCACTCCTGCTCCATCCCCCTGCGCTATATCTCATGATTTTCCTCACTCTCTGTCTAGCAGTGGGAAATGAGCAGCCCTGTCCAACCGCCTGCCACTATGGGGACTTTTATCTGCGAGCAAACAAAGTCTCTGTTTGCATGGGAAAGACCTGAGGTGTCTCGGGTTTATGGAGCTGAAAAACATATGTTACTGCTTTCACGGCTCGCTTGCTAAGGAGTCCTAAACTTTGCTCTCCTGCTGATGCATGTTTTCCCGCTTGCTCTTTGCTCCTGCGGCTTTTGCAATGAATAGATTCAAGTTTGCTGTTTCCCTCCATGATCCATTCACCTTTGCCTGGTGGAGATGGGCAGGGATTGCAGACAACCTCTAAATTTTAGGAGCGCTGTGCTTCAAATCTGAAGGCAAGTACTATAAGGCCTCTTGCTACGTCCTGGCAATGACTGAACTGCTCCAAACCCTGATGCAGACCTCCTGCCTCCAGGCCTCTGCATCTACCGTATGCTGTGATGCTGTTGCTTGGTCCAGATGCTGGGATATTATCTTTGCTAGGATCAGGTGCTTTCAAATTTAAATCTTTCAACGTTTGGTGTGGTCTGAGGCATTTCAGATTCAGTCAGACCTTGGGAGAGGTGTTATGGCTTCTGAATGCTCTGGCTGGTAATTTGTGAGCAAGGATGAAACCATGGGATGGAGGGTCATGGACAACCTGAGAGGTGAGTGAGCTGTAAGGAGGGAGCTTGCATTAAATTAAACACAATTATCTAAACACAGGGAGGGGCACCTGGGGGCAGGCACCTGGGAGAAGATGTGGAGGTAAAAGGGAAGGAGTGATGCCTGTGTGGAAGGACACAGGCAAAGAGAAGAAAGGAGTGCCTGGAGATCTGTGTACATTTTGAGCTGAGAAGGACCTTTTTGGCTGCCCTTCTATTTGCCTTTGTCTTCCTTATCCTCACGTGGCACTTGTCACTTCTAAGAGGAGTTTCTTCTGGACTTCTGGAGTCACCACTGAAGTGTTTGCTGATACTAGCAACAGCGCAGTGTAAATGCAGCACAGATACTTTCATCTTGCAGAGCTGCAGACGGAGATGAGCTCTTCTTAGGAGCCACTGCCTTCAGACTGAAGTGGCCCAAATCTTTGGTGAGTTGTCCCTGGTCTTCCTGATCCCTGTCAACTCTTGCCTTTGCATCAACACACAAGCATTGCCTTTTGTCTAGTGCCTCAAGCATCTGTGCTTCGTTCCTCAGCAGAGACCCAGCAGTCCCCTACAGCTGTGGGGCAGAGTGGCTCAAAGTCTCCCATCTGCTAGGTGAGCCCTGTATGCCCAGAGGGAGCAGGAGCAGCCTTGGGTCAAGTCATGATCTGGGACTTGGCAGGGTGGCTTCTGCTTTGGATGAGAGCTTGCTGATCCCAGCAGATGTGGTATAACGTGTTTGTTGGGTTTCCTGTTTTCTAGTCTCTGTCGACCTCTGGTCGTATTTTTGGAAGGGTCTGGCGGGTGACTGCAAGATCTTTTGTGCATAGCCATTTTATATTTTAGGTAGAGGAGGACTTCAGCTACAGTAGCTTTCATTCCCTAGTCACCTTATGTCAGAGAAAAAGCAGATGCTGGTAAAGGATGGAAGAGAATGAAGAGTTCCTTCTTATACAGCTCCATCTTTATAGATTTAAAACAAACAAACAAAAGTCATTTTTCTAGGCACGTAATTTATGAACTCAGATGCCTAAACTTAAGCTTCATAAGTGCCATTTCCCAAGGTTTGGCAAGGACTGGGTGCCACCATGACCTTAGGACGTTGTTTGGGGTCAGCTCTTGGACAAGGTGTCCCCTTTGAGCGCTGAGGGCTCTGAGGTCTGAGCCCGTGATGAATGCCTAGCCCTGGACTGGCATCCCAAAGAAAAGGAAAGGGGTGGCACCAAGTTCATAGTGGCTTCCTTCTGCTGTTTGTGCTGTTCCTACTGTATTGTCCCCTGTATGTTCAAACACTGCATTGCATCAAGAGCTCCAGCCGTACCTTCTCCTGCTGGTGGCAACAGCCGTCAAAGCCCTAAGCTTATGAAATCCTCTCAAAGTAACAAGACTGTAACTTCAATGTAGCATAACTGGGGTAGCTAAGAGCAATTGGCCTGTAATGACCATCTACCTCCTCAGTAGTCCAGATAGTCTTGTGCAGCCCAACGTATCTCCATTTACTTGAGTGTAGATATGTCAGAAAGTATCTGTGCTTAACCAGATGACATGTGAGTCCAGGCTTATTGCCTCTGTGGGGTGCTTTGGCCCTTTTCAGGCTGCAGAGGAGCAGCTGGGTGAGGTAGCTCTGTCCTTTGGGGCATAGGAGAGGAGAGAAAAGGTCTCTGGGAAGAAAAGGGGCAGGGCAGGGGAAGAGAAATGGATGGATAGGGCACCGGCAGAAGCCAGAACCCAAAGCAAGGGACAGGTTATGGTCTTTGACGCTGAGAGGTCTGACTGCCATAGTAGTACTGCTAAACATCTTGGACAACAGGGTCATTGGGGATTCAGGGGATGCCAGACACAAAGGTTTTTTGCTCTTGTTTCACCAGCCTGAAGTTTTTGGGAGGCCCACTTGGAGGTGGTAGTGGAAAGGAGGCTGTGTTCTTCTCTTCCTCCTTCCCCAGCCTCCTCTGAGATGAAGGGTGCCTTCCCCAACAACCCCTGGGCTTGGAGAGGTGACTTGTGTGGAAAGACCAAGGCAGAAGTTAACAAAATTCTTTATTATAATGATGTTAGAAGTGCTTTGATGCATAAAGCTGAAAACACCTTTCCCTTGCTGCTGGGGGTGAGCCCAGGGTGAATTATTTCAGCCTTCAGAAGGCTGAGGCCAGACCATGTTTGACACATGAGAGAAACTGAATGCTGCAAGGATCCAGTGGCCTGTGCTATGGGTGGACAGGTCTACCCTGGGGAAACTGAGGGCTGTTCACCAAGTCCTGTTACAGCCACCGTGTGCCAAAACGCATGGGAAACGTAAGGAAAATCCCAATTAACGGGTGACTGTGGACTCCATACAAGGATACTCTGAGGAGAGGAAAACATGAACTACAAGGAAAGACGGGAAAATCTGGGATTGTTCAGGCTAGAGAAGGCTTAAGGGGAGACATCCAAATGTGAATACATGAAGTATGTAACAGAGGAAAAGTTTAAGCTGTTCTCTATACCCACCATGAACAGGGTGTGAAGTAATGTGCTTAAACTGTACTACAGAAGACCAGACACTGGGACACGGGGACACACACGCACGCATACCCCTACACACCAACTTTTAATAGTAAAGCTAGTTAGGTAGCTTGTCCTGGGAGCTGGTGGGATCTCCATCACTGGCAATTTTCATGAGGGGTAGACTAAGACCTAGACTTAACACCTGACATGCTGCTGGATCCAGCCAGATGGAGTGGACAGTGTTTCGAGGTCTCAGTAATCTCTGTTCTGTCAGATCCTGTGTGCTCATAAGCACATACTGATGTGTGAGCCTCGTGCCTACACCAGGACTGCGAGTAACAAACCCCATGGCCCACTGCCAGCAAAACTAATGGGTTTGGTCTGGTGTCCGGAATTCCTGTTGCTGAAGGAGAAGGGCTGGGCAAAAACAGGTGCTGTGGTTTGGTGAGAGGGGAACTCGTGGTTTAAGGAACCTTATAGGAGGTAACAAATACTGCGACCCCATGGCACATGACACCCTTCTGGTGAGAGCTCTGAAGGGTCAAATATATTCAAAAGACGTGGCTGGAGTAACTTGGTAATTGCTGGGTTTATGCCAGGCATACTTTAGGCCAGCTAATGAAGACAGCCAGATCAGCTGTGGCCAGCATTGCTCACCGGTGGCATAATGCCCACATCCCCCCATCCGTGCTCTGGGTAATTTAAGAGCAGGATCACCATCTTGCCACATGAGATCGGCATCAATTTTTTACTATGGGGTGACCTGCTGGTGCCAAGATCCGATACTGCTGAGCTTCTGGGAGGGCTTGACCCCACCGTATCTAAGAGTGTGTGACTGCCCTGGGTGGGCAGACATGTCTGTCTCAGGAGTGCATGGCACGCTTGGGCACCGCTTAATTAGTAGTGGTCAAAACTCCTTTTGTTTCACTTCCATCCGGTCTCCTTGCACTCCAGCTTCCAATAGGCTGGGACATTTGGAAAGGGTACAGGGGATGCATAATTTCATTTTTAACTTGTGTCTTATGTCTCCATTTTATTTTTGCTTTCTGCAAACTGATCCGTTTTTTGGAAGTGTCAGTTTGCAAGGATTTATCCACAGATTTCTGCAAAGACATGCTGGGCTCTGAGTTATTTGCAAACAATTTATGTGTGCATTTCATCCATCTGTATAGTGCAGCAAATTGTTCATTCTTGTTCTTAAATGACTGTTATTACATCAGATAAATCAGTGAAATTGGGAGTCCTAAGCTACAAATTTGCAGCAGACATGCCTGGATTTGAACATGGTTGGTATGGACTCAAGGATACGATGGCACTTTTTAATGCAACAGAAAAATATCTCTGGCTGTCTCTGTACTTTAAAGAGGTGCTGGGCAATGATGTTTCTCTGTATACCCACACAAGAATGTTTTCCTTGCAGTATGGACAGTGCCCTGCTGGGTGAAGGGCTTTTTGCTGGCACAAGCCCCTGTGCTATTTGCTTCACTGTTAACTACATCGGTTGCAATTTACCACCAAGTTCTTTGTCTAAAATCTTGATTATGAAGACATCTCCTATGTGTGCATCTCTACAGCTACTCTTTCTACCCTTGAGAAACTCTGCCAAATAAAGCTATTTCAATCAGGAAATAATTTTTATTTAAGACATCAGTCTGTACAGTGCTACAGTTTTGCCAGGATAAGAGAGCTGTGTACTTGGAAGGTTTTAGTCCCTTTCCTGCATGAGCTGGTTAAACTGATAGCAGGTTACAGACAGGTCACGGTGATGTTGAATTAATTTCCATGGCTAAGCCTAGGCTCAGGTTCATTGGCATAATTCGAGAATCTGCATGGAGTGCTTAAGTTAGTGATTTCATTTCTCAGAGCTCTCCGTATAGTCAAAAGGAGGCAGAGGTTCCCTCAGAGGGGATTCAGAACACCTATGTTACAACCAGGAGCACCACTGACTGCTGAGGGGACATGCAATGACAATGCTTTTGTTAGACATCTCACTTAGGTATATAAAATCAGGTGGGGTGTCCTCAGCACTCCTTCCTGCTGGTCTCAGCATCCTCTTGAGAAAGCTTCCTCTCTTTTTCCTGATATGACAATCTTACCTGAAAGAAAAGGAGGGTTTACTGCCTCCCCATAAAACTTGTGGTCTTTTTTCAGAAGGAAGATGAGATAAAGCCACTGAGATGGAGGCTAGTTCCACCAGCCTCAAGAGGCTCAAGTTTGGGAAGCTGAGGGTGGTACGTCGGCGCTTACTACAGAGGTATGAGCATCAGCCCTTCATCTCCTGCCTGGCTGGTTTCTACAGCTGCCGGTGGAAGCGGTACCAGCGCAGAAGGACCGAGCCTGGGAAATGCTGCTGCAAGACGGTAAGTCAGCTCAAAACCAGCACAGACATTGATTTCTCTGTAGGGACAGGTCAGCCCAAGCTGACAAGTGGTTGATGTTGTGGGTCAAGGGCATCCCTGCCCAACATCATTTGGAACCCACTGAGCTCTGCTGGGTTCTTAGATTTTGCTCAAAGTGCTTGATGTATTGCTGTGTTTCTGCAGCAAGCTTAGTTTGTCTGTGCCACCATGCAGCTGACAAATATGTGGTGGCAGGAAAAAAACCTTACACCAAACCCTTCTGGCCAGGGAAACAGCTCAAAGCCATGGGATCAAATTGGAGAAGTAAAATTTGGGATGGATGTGCAGTAAGGATTGCAAAGAGGGCTGGTGCATAGTGCGATTCCCTCTCATGTGAGGTGGTTAAAACCTGTATGTGAACTCATGAGACCTGTTTTCCCTGAAAATAACTACTGCAGAGTATGCTTTTGAGGACATTCCCCTGGTCACAGGGGGTAGGGAGGGAAGTCCTCTCCATATCTACTTGAGGAAGTCCAACACCAAGCCATGTGTTTTAGGGACAACCTAAAAGGATCTGCCATTTGCTCTGACTGCTTTGGGATAGGCAAAGCTCTGACCACTTGTCCTTCCTCTCCCTCTGCAGCGGGAATGCGTGTTTTTCCCATTGCTTGTTGGAGCTTTCTGCTTTTCTCTGGTCTTTCTGTACATGTGGGGTGAAGCAAAAAATGACTACAATAACTTTGACTGGTAAGTACCATCTTTTCCTCCTCTCCCACTCCTTGGGCAGGCCACTAGGCTGGCTGGGAAGAGATGAACACCCTCCCCAGCAGCTGTGCTGCAGCAGGACCCTTGAGCCATAAGCCAAAGATTTGGCTCTTTAAACTCTTGGTTACAGCATCCCAATTGACTGTCCACTGAGTCCAAAGGTGATGAGGCTATGTCCTTTGCTGGGCTACAATTTTTAGGTGTAAGTGTGTATTTGGGAGAAAGGAGAGAATCATCATCACAAAAATTGTGAGTGAAGGGTACTAAATAGCTCTTTCCTTTCCTTCTCTGAGTCTTTTTTTCCACCCCTGCTCCCTCTGAAGAAATGTCGTGGCTGGCATCAGAGGCATTGCACCAGCTATCTCACTGCAAGACAAGTGCATGTTCCCAGGCTCAAAAGTAAGAAATAACCAGCAGGGATTTATGTGGATCCTTTCTTTCTGCAGTACTCAGGCAACAGTTATGCAAATCTGGCCCCTAAAATTAAACAGCTCAAATGTTATGGGGAGGAAAGGTGTCATAATCTTATTCATCCCTATTGAGCCTTCAGGTAAAAAGCAAAGCTTCCCTCTCTCTCCCCTTGGGCGATCCCTCTGCAGCTTCTCCAGCTTTCTCATGTTTTCTGCTTCAAAACCTGACTCAAATCTCCTTTTTGCTGCGGTGCCTGACACGACCACATGCAGACAAGGTGGGCTGTGGGCCTGTCATGGCATCTTAGCGTTTCCTCAGGCTGCCTTGTCTGCAGCAAAGTGCTGTGCCTTAGAGTCAGGCTGGGAGCTCTCTGGAGCCAGCCCATCGGTTTGGTCCTGTGCTTTACCACCCCAGCACACTGGGGTGTTAGTCTGGAGGTTAATGCAAGCATGGATTTGGGGAATGAGGCTCTTAACCGCTTTTGCGTGTCACAGGGTAGATTTCCTCCCTCCCTCTTTGTTTTATTGCTCTGAAAACATCAAAACTTCAAGGAACAAGGCTGTGGTTCGCCTCTAGTCTATGTGCTAAACACAAACACTGTTAAACCATTTTATTGCTTTTTAGGTATAACTATGGGAACCTGGGCTTCTGGTTCCTCTGGTCTCTTGTTCTCCTGATCGTGGCTGTAATCTTGTTCACGTACATCACGCTGTTATTGGTAAGTAACGCTCCTTGTAAGCCAACCAGGATTCGAAGTCCTAAAAAATAAACATAGGAGTGGCTTTAATGAGTCAGACCAAAGCTCAGCCTAGCCCCACATACGATCCTTACACATTGGATACCTGGGGAAGATGGGGAACACAATGAGCGTTGGTGACTTTCTCCCCACGCCCACCTGCAGATCACCAATTTCAGCTTGGGTGTCTCTGAGCCAGGTGTAGTTTCTGTGATTTCTCTCTATGCTTTCCCTTTGATGAATGTGTCCAGTCTCTCCTTGAAGGAAAGCCAAGCCATCAGTGGCTGGATATAGGTTTAGGAGAAGCTAGAGCTGTTGCTTTGGCAGCAGGGAAGTATGGGACACTATGTTAGCAGTGGTGGTATGCCATCAAAGCGGAATAGTTCCTCGAATCCTGAATAAAAGGCTCATCAGGAGAAGGGTAAAATTATCACTGAAGCTGCCTTGAATCACTCCGCTTTGCTGGAGGGTTTCTCTCCAGGTAGAGACTAGAGATGTGGTCACAAAATGCTGTTGAAGTTTATGCCCAAAGAGGCAACATTCCTGAAATCTTCACTTTTCCAAATCCATGATCTGCTGTCTGCTTTGGTTACTGGAAACACACCAAAAGCAAGCATTTCCTAAAGTTTCTACCTACTCATCCTTTTCCTCTGTCCTTTCCCTCATAGGGACACCAACCCACCCACTCCCCACCCACCCCCCAAATAAAGACAGCTCTGCACTTCTTGTTTCCACCTTCTGCATCCAGAGCTATAGGCTAAGAAATGACTTTAACTCCAGGGACTGAAATCTATGTTCAGTCTCATGCCTGCTTCATCTTCCGTTCTGAAATGCCAGGTGCTGAGGGTGAGGTTATGGCTTTGACTCACCTCTGTGACCAAGACAACCAGCTTTTATCATCAATTCCTGCTGTTCTTATCCATTCCCTGGCATGTCATCATATAGTCAATCTGTGAATTGCTCATGGCAGGGAATCTCTTTTTTGCTTTGTTCATGCAGTGTGTAACACAGTATGTTTCTGAGGTCCTTTGTCCCTGCTGAAGTACAAATAAATAGTGATTTACCCTTGTGCCAGCAATAAAAACCCCAAGTGATAAATAAGGCAGCTGCTTGGCTATGCCCACAGTGATCAACAGCATCATAAAAGCTGTGGACTAACTGAGCTCTGAATAGGACAAGTAATATTTAATTGCAAAGGTTTTGTGACACCCTGGTGACTCCAGGGCTTGACATCTATTATTCAGCAAAGCCTACTGGGCAATCCATGGAGAAGTGTGGGTGGTTTGGTGATTACAGTGCTACTCTGGGCAACTCAGAGCTTTGCCAGAGGTGCCCAAGGGAGATGGATCCCTCTGAGATCATACCTCAGCAGGCTGTGGATCTGGAGTCAACCTCAGGATCAGACTAAGCCATCACAGCACATGCTGGAAATGAGCTTTACAGGATTTCCTGGGTTTGAGGAGCCTGAAGACCCCTGGGGCTGGTGGGTCATGCCCTCTCTGGATCCAAGCATCAGCCAGTGTCCAAGCAGTGGGCTTTCTTAGAGGAGCTGCATGTCTTTGGCAGTGTGAACATGATGACTGGAAGCTATCAGGGTGGGTGATGGACAAAGTAAAGCTAGAAAGGAAGACGGTGAATATGAGGCAAAATTGGTGTCCTACAGGGTTCAGTTCATTCTTGATACAACTCTTCATTGTATAAACACATCCTCATCTTCCTCCTCTCAGCAGCTCAGTTCTTTCTAACAAGGCTGATGGCATTTGCCTTCCTCAGGAGGGTGAACACAGGCAAACCTGAAAGAATACAAGTAGTTTGGATGCTATCAGACAAGTCCTACAAAAGAAACACTTCAGAGGTTCCTCTGCTCTGGGGACAGCCCCTGCAGTGACGGTCCATTTGCTCCTTGCTTTCATGAAGCTGTTAGGTCACCCACCCAAAGCTGTTGGGTATGTCTAAGGGCACTTGCCCTGCTTGATTGCATCATTGTGTCACTGTGTCTTATCTGGCAAGACTGCCGCACACATATTTGTTGAGCAGTGGGCACTGGGAGGCATGAGGCCCCACATCATCAGAGCTGTTACCTCAATAGGATTAGGTCTTGAAGGAAAGGGGAGCAAGGAAAATTATCACCACCACCACTCATGCTCCCACTATCTCAAAACACGTGGGGTCACATAACAGTCACAAGCCTGCATGCAGGGTCTTGCGGTGATAACTGTGGATCAGCAATGCTCATCCCAGAACGGCTTCTTTCAGAGGACTCTGCCAGGAATCACCTTGCCCATCACTGTTTGCAGAGCTCCACTGCCACAACGTCTGACCTTTCACTGTAGCCTTGGATGAACCACCCAGCAAAACACTAGGAGCCTCACAGGCTAGTAAGTGCAACTCAGCCCTTCCTCATCTAGATAAATTTATCAGTGTGCGTACTCTGTGATAGCTGGATCACTCTAATACATTTCAGAAAACTGATGTCCAAATAGGTTGCCCCACAATGAATCACATCCCATGTTCTGGTTGAACTGGATGAAGACTGTCCCCTTACCTGTTACAGGAAGGACTGGAGACGTTCTCCCAGGCAGTGTTTCCTTGTGACATTTTCCACCAGCAGCCTGTCACATCAGAAAACTGAGCACCCTAGTGCCCTTGTTGGAGCAGAAAGATTTTATAACAACCAGGGGCTGGGCTGGTTTGGCTTTTTTTTTGTGAGCACCATACCCTCTTCCTTAATGATGGCACCCAACTGGAGCCCGCAAGCCTGCTTCCATGACCTTATTGTGAACCACTGAAGCAAACACTCTTCTGCCCACAGGCCACCAGCAGCTGAACAAAATGCTGCATAAAAAAGCACTTGCTGTCTGTACAAAGACGCTCTGCATCCGCATGCGTCATTGTAATTTCTTCAGACAATCAGTTTCAATTAATTCAATTGTTATCACTCCCCAAGACAATTTTCTCACCCCCATTAGAGCTAAAAGGTTAAGCCGAGGGGTCTAATTGCAGGACCATTCATGCTCAGTGGAGAAGAAAAAAAAACTTTTCTTGTTCAGTCTTTCAGACACTAACAGATAATACTTTCCTCTCTGCAGTTTAACCATGTTCGTGCTGAGGGTTTTGGGGAGGTGACTCATGACTGTACGAAGTGAAGAGGTTCAGATATGTTGTGGCCTCTCCATTCGCATATTAAGAGAGAGCTCAAAATAGTACGTTGGCACTGAAGTCCAAAAAGTGATGCCTCCATCCCTGAGAGACTAGGGTACCAGACAAGTTCTGAATTGCTGCATTTTTACCAGAAGGTGAATGTAAGGAGCTGAAATTTTGCTGTTGTGAACATCTAAGTGAGCAGATACTTCAGGTGAGCTGAGCATCTAAGTGCCTGCCTCCATGTCCTTGTGGTGGTAGGTTCAGAGCTTGCCTAAGCCTCACCAGCAGTATTGAGATAAGTACCAGGTCACTCCTGTGCTGAAGTAGAGTGAGGTTAAGCATGAATTGTCCATCCTTCTGCAGCCTAACCTTGTGGTCAGTGCACCCACCCAGGAAGAGGGAGACAGAGATGCAACCCTCCTTGCAGTGAATCCATCTCTTGGTATGCCTTAAGCATCCCTTAATTACCACTTTGCAGGCAGATGGTGGAGAGGAGACACTTCTGCACCTCACACTAAAGAAGACAAGAATGCAAGTGTTGGAGGCTGTAAGAGGGTCTGACAAGAGGGTTCTAGCCTCAGCAGTACTAGTCAGAAACGTGCTGCTCACCCAAACCCACATGTCTGGGTGCTTGTGTCAGACAATCCCAGGAAATGTGTGGAAGCAGTCTGGAGGAGAGGGACCTGCTGGTGTTGGTTGTCCTAGGTGCAACCGCATGGGACATTGCTAAAGGCAACTGCTCTGTGTGGAAGAGCATGTTGGACAGGTCCTGAGGCAGCTTTTGAGGAGCAGGACGAAGTGAGGTGATTGTGGCTTAAGGTGTTAAGCTTCAGGTGTGCACATCACATCAGGTCCATCAAGATGTGTTCTCCTACAGTGACCAGCACTGCAATTTCAGGTGTTCCTTCTTCACCCTCTGAGGATGAAACCGGGGAATTATTCTTCTTGTAAACTGATAATGAGATGTTGTTTCCATCCATAAAAATGGGTTCACCCTCCAATGGCATTCCTAGATATGATGCAACATTCATATGAAAGTTGTATTGCAGTAGCAGGGAAAAGTCCAGTTGAGCATGGTCTGTGAGATAAGTGTTTGGTTGTACCTTAGCCAAGGACCAGGTCTTTGTATAACATTGCTGGCAGAAAAGGGACAAAGTGCCGTTTTTCTTCCTTTTTCTGAAGTAGCTTATTTAAATGGGCCTGGCTTAAGATCTTTAGCAGTAATTCAGTTCTCTCTGAGCTGCTCTTTGAACACAGTTACTCATCATGTCCTGGCTGCAGGATTTGATCAAAGGAGGCTAACATGTCAAGAAGCATTTAAAAGCTGATCTATATTCTCTGCTGAGCTTATAACTTGCTTCTAATTAGCATGATCCTGTAAAGAGAGTGTGTTTTTAGCTGGATGGGAAACAGATTACATTGCCCTGGAGTTCTATTTCAGGAAAGAAGAGCCCCTTCCCCTAAATCTATATGTCCTGTTTTAGTACAATCCCACTGTGCTACAGTCTTTAGGGACCTGTAGCATAAATGATCCTTCTCAGTGGAACACTGATGTCTACTAACAGAAACTTTTCTCTAAACTCTGGTATCTGGTGATACTGGTCCCCAAATTATTCCTTACACTGCTTGGGAAGCTTGCCCCAGGCACTTGGATTCCTGAGCATAGACCTGTGTGTTTTCACAGCAGCGAGGTACTTCTCCTGCTGAGATTCATCACCAGGTTCACTGGTGGTTTGGGTCTGGGACAACTTCAAAAAACCACTCCATCGGAGTCATGGACTGGCTTTCCTCACCCTTTGCTTCCTGGCGTTCAAGGCTTTTCAGGTTGTCCCCTGCCCTGGCTGGGGTTTGAGCCATGTCTCACAGGACGACCACCACCACCACCCCCGGCACCAAGGGCTCCAACTTGCTGTCAGGAGGGAAGAAATGTGCCAGCCATCAAAAATGAGAGTCTTGTCATCTCCAAGGCACTTTTCCCTGTTCTGAGATGTGTCTGCCTCTTGCGTTTCCTGCGAGTGCTCTGGAAGTGTTCTCCTTTGTTGCCTGCTCTGTATTTTTGTGGTGCTTTGGAGGCTTGTTTTTAATTCCCTGACCTCTCTCCCATGGTCGATATGCCTCTAATTCCAACAATTGCACAGAAAATAAGCAAGGTTAGTGCTGTGCTGGTTCATACCATAGCAGTTGAACGTGGCCACCGTTCCTCTTTCAGACTTTGTACTCACAAAGAAAAATCACTGAAAGTGTGTACCCCAAAGAGCCTCATTATCTGTTACCCATGAAAGGGCTTTGATCCTGCAGGGCAGCCTTGATACGTGGTTGGCCATTTCAGAAGCATTTTTACTACAGCAATAGACACTTCTCTTCATACACCTGTCTTGCTAACAGCCTTGACATTGTGCAGGAAGACCTAGTGTAAAGTGACTTCCCAATGCAAAAATAATTCCAGGAGTACCTCAGTGAACACACTTCATCATCTTCTACCAGGATGCAAACAATGTCTTCTTGATTTCCAGGTCCTAGCGATGTGTTTGCTTGCAGAAGGCCAGCAGCTGTACCTACACTGGAGTCACAAGGTGGGATGAGCCAGGGCTTTCTTGGTAACTCTAACACATGCTTTAAATTAATTGAGTCTGTGGTGTTTTCCTGCATGAAAAACATCTTAGATTTATGAGAGAGGAGGAGGAGATGGAAGAGGTTAATCTTAGGAGGCTTTAGATGCCTATAAGAGCGATATTTCCACCTGAGCTGATCACCTAAACTCCCTTTGCAGTCAGTGGAGGTAAATGAATCCTCTGAGGATGCAGTTCATCCAGCTGCTCATAGACATCTACATTAAAATGAGATGAATCACAGTTCAAAAAAAGCATGTTTTCCCCCCACTGACTCTAAAAGAAGCCTGCAGTGATTCATTCAGGTGAAGTCTATATTTGACAGGCCTATATGTGGTAACATGAAGACAAAAGCAAAATTTTCGTGAGAAGCACTGCATAATTTTCTGTAGCAGACTCCAGCAGCAGCGAAAAAATTGGCTGCAATCTCTGCAGAAGAGAAAGTGGCTTTCCCAAGGAATCCTGGTGCCTTAAGCCTTTTGGTCTTTGGGTAGTTTGGGAAATGCCATGTGGAGTTTTGAAGGTGCAGAAACAAATCTTTGGAGAACTGTTGCTGCAAAATGATGCATTAGTATCACCTTCCTTAAGAAATTCTTGAGGCTATATGAGGCATTTTAAAAATGAGCCTCTAGCCATGCAGTTTAGAATGTAATGTGATTGTGAATCTCACAGTAGGAGGGAATAGCTGAACATGCAGATACTTGATCCTGTGTTTCTTCATTTAAATAATGAAAACACGGACACCCTTACTATTGGAAACCGACTTACAGAAGAACCAGAAAGATGTAGAACAATTTATATATAAAAAACCCAACAATAATTGAGACTGCATCCTTGCGTGGAACAGATTAGGAATGGATTATTAAGGTGTTGATCTGTAGGATCCCCGTGAAGAATGGTTAAGGCCTTGGTCCAATTTCTACTTGCTCTTAGTTCTCAGCAGATAGATGATGTACAAAGAAGAGCCTGCCATCACCACTGTGCTGGTACCAAACTGAGCAAGAAGCCAAAGAATAGACTGAGCTACCTCCTCACTTTTTTGGTTAAAATCATGTCTTAATTATGGGAGTGTTTGCTGAAGCCTGTTGCAAAGCAGCTCATAACATAAGGAAGCTGTGTTGCTGTCCCTTTTGTGTGGAATTCATCACTTCTGAATTTAGCCACCTGCAGGTTAGAGATCTAACGTAAACTGATTGTCTGTGCTCCAGCTACATCAACACAGAGAGAGAGGTGTCTTCCCTCATAAAGCGAGTGGGAATGGATCACCTCTGGAAATTCCTCTCTTTCTCCAATGATTCTAGAGGGAGCGCTGAAGGCTGATTAGTTGGGTACCCAACTCTTAAGATCAGTCTTGCTATACAGAAAAGCCAGTCGATAGCACTCTTGGCCGGGTTTGAGTCCCTTTGGATCTCTCTGTCTCTGAACTGACAGTCTCGTGCATCCTAAACTTACCAAGTCCAAGCTGCTTACATAAACCTGTGAGTCAAATGGATGGCACAGCCTGTGCAGGGATGCTGATGCTGATTTATGTCTTTGTCTCCCCAGATTGGGACTTTTCTTGTCCTGGGCTTCTCTATCACAGCCCTCTTTATATTATCAGTACTCTGGGGAGATCAATGGAAAACTGTGCGCCTGTCGTTCCAGGTAAGAGGGGCTGGGAGGTCTGTTTGAAAGAACAACTTGTTCATAGAAGTATTTTGTGGTAATCGGTAGAAAATATTCCATATGGTGGGTGTTTTTCACATGGGTTTTCCTGGCAGGGTACATGGTTTTGGGTAAAGTTTTATTATGACTTAACATGTCCTGTTGGGAGAAAGGAAACCCAGACTTGAGGCTGAATTTCAAGCTCTCTGATCTACAACACGTCTCAGTTTGGGAAGTCACATCCTTTTCTTTTTTTTTTTTTTTTTTCTTTTTGGCAAAAAGTAGGTCTGCTGTTAATTTGCAGGTGCCCAGGGCAGGTAAATCAGACCTGTTTGACGGGTAGGATTGCTGGAGCAAGAACTTTCTCCATAATCAGATCCTGCCAGTCCAGCAGCTTTAGCATTAGCACAACTTAAGTCTTCTGTGACTCAGGAGAGTCCTCTTCTGAGGGCAGGACAGCACTGAGTTTTTGGGGAGCAGGTGGGGAACGCTGGATTCAGGTGGGACAACAATGCAAGAGGTCAGAGTGCATAGTCTGTTGCTCTCCTCAACTCTCACCAGATCTGAAGATGGAGGCAAGGGCTGCCCAGTGCTGTTTAGTGTCTGAGCATTCATGTCCCCACATGTATTGGGAAGGAAGAAGGATGTAGCCTTTGAGTACACAGCTGCCTTGCAGATGTCATTTGGGCCTATCACCTCTCCCCGCTGTGGCTTGCTGCTTGTGAGTGTTGGGAGAGCAATCAGAGATGTGGTGTTTGTGGGGTGTGGTTAATTGCATGTTCCTGCTCTACAGAGGCTGGTAACTGTTGGGCTATGCGCTGGCAAAGGTAATGAGAACCCATCAGCTTCTCCTTCCCCTTACAGACTCCAGAGGAGGTGGATGAGGAGGAGACACAAGGGTCTTTGGGTTCCCCACAGCCACAGGTGGTGTTTATTTCAGGTGTTCAAGCCCTTTGGGATGTTTTGCATGGCCTCCTGCTGCTGTTCCCAAAGGACATGAATCTCTTGTAGATCCTGTGTCATGTCCATTAGCCCGGCAAAGCTGTCTCAGATATCCTGGACATCTCAGTTGGCACCTCTGTTTACACAACTGAATCCTGCTTCTGATCGAAGGATGTTGGTATCAGGTGTCCAGGGCAGACAGTATCACACGCAATAACATCTCTCAATGACTGCTGCTTTCTGTAACCTTTCCAGCTTAGAGGATCAGCATGGATTAAGCAATAGGAAAGGCTTGCATCTGGATAGCTTTTTTTCCCAGCACATACCCTGCTAACTCTTGGTTCTGGCTGGAGCAGAAATCTGACGAGCATGAGAAAATGGACTGGTTTCTTTGGCAGATTTGCCTAGTTTTATGAAAAGTGTGTCATACCAACATCCATTCAGCATCTCCACAAGTGACAAACTATTTCTGCTTGGTTTCCAGCTCTGCTCATGCATTCCTGTTAAGCACAGAAGCGATTCTTAGCTTCTGATATCCTTGTTTAATTTTTAAGGTGAAAAAATGAAGTCCAGTTACTGTATCTGTGCAGCAATAGGTATTATCTAATATATCTGCTTCTCCTATATCACAGTATATGTTCCATACAGGTGTAAATATCACATTTTATCACTCAGCTTTGTTGACACCAAGTTAGTGATTTAGCTGCAGTGTGACATGGAGATGACTATTACCTAGATGGGATTGGATTGGGTTAGACTGGATTAAACTGGCCACTCCCCAGAAGATGCTCCCAGATTATGGCACAGAGTAATGGCAGTCGTGCCCTCATGGACGTGGACAGCTGTGTAGGGCAGTAAGGAGCACTCCTCAGCCTGGGTAGGTGGCCTGGCTGGGGGACATATCTCTCCCCCAACTCCAGAGTTGTTTGGTGGATCCAACACAGGTGTGGGAGAGAGGTCAAACTGCTGGTATCTGCAGCCAGAGCCCATCCAGGTGGAAGCTGCAGCTGTGCTGAGGCTTGATTCCATCTGTCTCCACACATCATCCTTTGACTAAAATTCTTTTCTCTCCTTGCCAGATCACAGCTCCCTATCTCCACATAGGGGCAATAACTATCATGGTCCTCCTGTCCTGGCCGGTGGCTCTTCATGCCATCAGAGCAGATAAGAAAGGTACAGTAGCTCTGCTTCCTGCTCCCTATACGACAAAAGGCGTGTATCAGTGTGGGAAAAGAGGCATGCAGGAGCCCTTTCTTCCACACCTGCACTCCAGTTGGAGGAAACTTTTAATGTCTGTGTATCCAGGGGAAGTAAGTGGGACTGTGGCTTGGACTGTGCACTGTCCTGTGGCTGTGCAGGTGTGTTGCTGGCTTGCTTGCTCCCTTGCACAGTTTTGCCTTATATCAGGGCAGTGACCAGCCTTGAGACAGAGGAGATCAGCAGAAGCACCCATGTTCTGAGTCATGCGTGGAAATTTGTTCAGCCCTCTGTGGGAGAAAGCAGCCAGTGGCAGCTCTCCTGGCTGATGTTTGTTTGTTATACTCAGCTTTTCTGTCTCAGAAGGGATCTCCAGTCCAGTCAATCCACTTCAGGCTGGTGCATCTCAGGAGAAGCCAGCTGAGATAGGGGAAAGAGCTTTTTGATCACTTCCCAGTGTTATCTCATGGGAAGTTTCCATCCATCTCTGAGAAGTATGACCAAGTAGTGTAAGGACAAGGCCAGGGGCTAGGAACAGCCGCAGAAGAGCCTGGCTCTGGGGCTGGCTGTTTTTCCCTGATCTAGTCTCTCCATATAGTCAAGATTATCTACTGATTGTTAAATACATAAGGTACGAAATGTTAAGAAGAAAAAAGAAAAGAAAAAAGAGGAAAAAAAAAGGGGGGGATTTGTAGAGGAATGAAGGCAGGTTAATTAACATTGATAATATACAGCTGTGGGCTGGCTTCGCTGATGTGGATAAGGTGCAGCTGTGGCTGGCTCCTGTTAAGTAGTTAAATATCACTGAGGATAGTGGAAGAGGGGGTTGCATGGAGGAGCAGCAGTGTGGTTTGAAAGGTGAAACAGCACGGACAATAGAATCTGACTGATGGTAAAAGCTTTGTTGCAGCCTACTAGTTCGTTTGTGATCAAGCGATCTACATGACACCTGTCTGCAGATCTTGATTGGTAATAAAAATCACAGACAGAATGGGCTGGTGAAAGCATTTTTTTTCTTGCCCAAGGTTCTTCTTATTGAACTGCAACTGAGGAGGTTGGGAGGGAATAGGCTGGGACTCTAGATGTTACCGTCCACCATGCCTGATGGACCCTCTGATCAATAAGTCAGCTTGGTGTAAGCCCAGGTTACTTCAGAGCCACTGGGACAATGTGCAGAGGGGTGGTGGTCCTATTCAGGAAAGAGATGTTGGTATATAGGTGCTTGTTTCTCAGAGGAACTGTTTTGTTCCCTGAAGCGAAGGCTTACTGGGGCTCTTGGGCAGTGTGTCAACAGACTCTAGAGAAGACCATAGGTAATCAGTTGGCAGGTTTCTGAGATGCAATGCCCGTGCAGTCAGTCTGTAGGGTTCTGTAGGTCACACGTGGAAGGTTGCTGACAACAATCTGAATGAACCAGGGAAATATTCACCTTAAAGGGATGTAACATAGTTGAAGAAGGTTCCTCCTCTTCACTGTGAATGAAACTTCAAAATGTTACTTGTTTCTACATGAGTAAGAAAAAAATTAGCATCCTTCTGTTGAGGATTGCTTTTCTACAGGTGGGGGATATTTCATTGCACCACTTCTAAAGAAAAAGAAATTAAGGCCATGTCTTGCTATAAGAGATAGTGAGATGTCATTAAAGCACAAAACCTGCAGTTCTGACTTAGTCTATGTCCTTGCTTTGACCAGCTTGTTTTCCTGGGTTGCATTGTTTGGAGAGAAAGTGAAAATTAGGGGAAGAAAGGATGGAAAAAGGGGATGGGACAAAGCCCAACAGCTACTTCGCTGGAGGGCTGTATTAAAAGTCAAGCCGCAAGGCAAACCCGTACATTACTTCATGGATTAACTCTAGCCTTCCTCCTTCAAATTCTTTCAGTTGTTCAGGTGATAATTGTTGGTCCATACCTGGCTATGCTTCTCTTTCTTTTCTTGATACCTCTGGGGATGTACTCTCCTTGCATCAGAGAGATGGGGACACTTGGACCAAAGCCAGCCCTCATTGGACACCGTGGAGCACCAATGGTAGGTCTGGAGAAGTTATTTTACATCATGTCTTCAACCTGTGTCTCGCTACCTTCATCATCATCTGTGTTTTTCCATGAAATCTGTGAAGGGTAGAAGGGGAGACATTTCTGTTTGGAACTGCATGCCAAAGGCATCACTGCATGGATTTGCTAGCCAGGATAACACTGTTCCTGAGGGACAGGATGGATTTGGTGGCTAAAGTAGAAGAAAACAAACAGCAGACTTTAAGAAGATAGTGATGTTCCCTTAATAAAAGACAGAGGCTTTATAAAGAGACAGAAAGTACTTACAGAGTCCCCCAGAGTGTGTTTGAAAATTACCTGCTCATGCATCCTTTTTTTTCCAGTTGGCACCAGAAAACACTGAGATGTCCTTTCAGAAGACAATTGAACATGGTGGGGATGGTCTTGAAACAGACGTCACCATTAGGTAAGGGGAAAACATCGCATCTCACAGAATATATACTGCTTCTTCCAACAGCTGCCTTTGGAGACACGCAACTCCAGGCAATTAGTTTTTACTGATGGCTTGGACAGGGTCCCACAGGTGACACGTGATGATGGGGGCTGTAGGGCATGGTTGTTCTCAGGCAAGTCAGTAAGTTATTGATTTAACAATCATTATTTCTACAGGGTATTTCAAATGCTTTGCAGTCTATAAAGACAAGTTCCTACCCTAGCCTGACCTCTAGGCCACAGTGAGGGCTGTAGGTTGGCCTGCAAACCAACAGAAAATTGTGTTCAGACTTCCGACAGCATTGTCCTAATTATTACATCTTTAATTGCCTTTGTTTGGGGCATCCGTTGCCATGAATTGCTAACAGGATGCTCTGCAGGATGAGTGGTTTCTGGGTGCTGAGTGAGAAAAATACAAATGCTTAGATCGTCTACTAATGTAGACCTTCCCATAATGGAAAATTTTGCTTTTCCATCCATTTAGCCTTCAGTCCTCTGAAACCCATAGAAACACTTTGGTGTCAGCAAAAAGATTTCAACCATAAGCTACTATCCATTTTTGGGGCAGTGGCTGGCAGGCATAAATGCGACCATCTCTATGTTGCCCCTGGGGAAACTGAGGCACAGATAGGCATGACTTCTCCAAGGTCACCCAACAGTATTTAATCTGGAAATAACCTTGTGTCTTCAGCCTCAGTCTTCCTCCCTGTCCCAGCATCTCCACTGAGGGAGGCTGTACTGCTGCATTCACACATTGTCTTCTGACCTGGTGTGAGTCTGCTCATGCCATGAATGAACTTGCACCTCAGGTGACCCGAACTCTTGCTCTCCAACAGCTATGATGGAGTTCCTTTCCTCATGCATGACAGCACCTTGAGGAGGACAACTAACATCAAGGAGGTCTACCCCAATGACACTGCTCAAAATGCCGCGCTGTTCTCCTGGGATACCCTGGAGGAGTTAAATGCTGGAACATGGTTTCTTAAGGTAAGCACCAGGAAGGACTGTCATCAACTGAATGTAGAAAAGACATCAGCTGGCTACTACTTAATAGCAGGAATATTAGGAGAGGAACTACTGTTCATTAGGAGTTGAGCCAAACTCAGAGAATTCAATAGAAAACCTTCAGTTTGGGTCTCCTTGCTTTGTCCTGTTGGCCTTTAGGTTTAGGAGACCTATAGCGGTTGGCTGGTGGCTGTTCTTGTGGCTTCTTATCGTGGCAGCAGCAGAACACGTGGGCTGGGGGAAGAAGACAAGACCTACTTGTGCATGGTGCTGTGTATAATAGTCATAGTTAACATGGTGGGACAGAGAAGCACAGCAGAGCTAGCTGTGAACTGTGCAGTTGAGGTCCCAGAAGCAATGTCATCACAGCCTGGCTTAATTTCCCCTGTTTCTCAGGTAGAAGAGCTAAGCAAAATACAATATCCTCACCTGACAAAGGCTGATGTCAAACTTTTTCCCTCTTAGAGGTACAATTTTTTTGCATGCAGCTGACTCCCAGAGGGGACTGCCTGATTGATTTCCTTTTCTGTATTTGTTTATTTCCAGGACAAACCATTTTCATGCATGAGCTCACTGTCAAGGGCAGATCAAAACCAGGCAATGAATCAGTCAATTTACAAGCTAAGTAATTTCTTGCGCCTCGCAGACAGTCAGAATAAACTTGTGATATTTGATCTCTACCGTCCTCCAGAGAAACATCCTTACAGGAATTCATGGATCAACAGAACCCTGGAAGTCATCCTCAATGAGTCAGGGATTAGACCCCATCTGGTAGGGTGGCCTCACTCCTCCACATCTCTTTTTCTTGCTCTCTGAATTGGGACTTTGGGGTCATACGCTGCATGATTTCCCCTGCAAAAGGTCCATCGCTTTGCATTTCATTTGTTTTAAGAGGCATCGTTTAGAGGATATCCCTACTATTGGTTCCTCAGCAGGTACAAAATAGCGTAGCCCTACAGCAGCACAGGGAAATAAGCCAGTGTATATACCAACTGATGCCATTGTCCCCAAACAGCATCCTTTCATCGTAATAAATGGAAGCCTACTCCCTGTCACCCATGCTCATTTTATATATTGCATAGAAACTCCTGGCTTAAATTAAAACACAGTGATCTGGGAGCCTTCATTGCCTTCCTCCTTCCCCTGGCAATGGATTAATGCTAAACTCTTGAGGATCAGGTTATGCACCCATCAATATCTGGGCAGTTACTCTGGTCTGTGCTGAAGATCTCTTTTCCCATGCTGGGAGAGTGGGAGAACAGAATATTTTCTGTTGACTTTCCCATAAACCAAAGCTGTCTTTTCATTCATGTCAAACATTGCATCTTTTGTTGGGCTGTGTGAAATATAGTCGCTGATTTCAAGTTGATAAGCTAGGAGCCGTGAATACTTATTTCTTGATGAAAGTGACTTGCAAGTTTTAACCCTGCATCCAAATGTTCTTTGATCATGGAGAGAAACATGTCATTTGACAGGCTGGGTTAATCCCCTCAAGATATTATCTTTACAGGGTTTGTGTGAAGGGCAGGGCGTATTAGTACGTCTGTTGTGAATTCACTGGGTGGTCTTGTTGCCCACAGGTCCTATGGCTGCAGAATGACATGAGGTCCTTTGTTCAATCTGTCGCTCCTGGCTTTCAGCAGACAGTGGGCAGTAAGGCCCCGGTTGAAGACCTATTGATGGACAATATTGTCAAACTCAATCTGGCCTACACAGAAATGTCCAGTGAAGATATCCGGTAGGTTGCAGTTTCAGCCCCAAATACCGTCAGTAGACTGCATCTGGGCTGTGTTTGCCTCATGCATGTGGCAATGTCTCCCTCCAGTGACTAGCTCCAGGATCTATAGCATTTTGAAAAGAGCTTCTTTAGATCAAGTGACCATCCCTGTTGTGTTTTGGGAGTGAAGGACTGTAGCTCACTCCTACTGTTGACATTGTGTGTGATCAAGAGGTGGCATATGTAATTACACCCCCCCTGCGCCCAAGTCCCTATTTACTTGACCAGGATCTGAGGATCTCCTGGGTAGAATAACACAACTGTCTCCTGATTTCATGTCCTTTCATTCATGCCACCTTCAGTCCATCAACTCTGAATCACGGAGAATGGACAACTGTTTAACCTCCCGTAGCTCTTCCACCACGTCAGTGTGCGTGCATAATGCTGCAGTGAGAGACCATCACCCTCTTGTAGCTGGTGTTTTGGAGACTTCATTTCTTGTGTCTGTTACTACCAGTACTCTGTTGCTTCTGACACACTGACAATATCATCTCTTCAATGGAAAGCTCCACGTTCTTTCATGAATTTCCAAAATGGCTGTCTTATATGAAGAGAAGAAAAAAAAAAGAAAAAAAAAAAAAAAAAAGAAAAAACAATCTGCTCAGCTCTCCTTTTTAAAACAGTTTTATTTCCCCAGTGCACAAAAATATTTAAATCCAATTTTAAAAAAAAGAAGAAAAGAAAATGTTTAATCATTTGGATAAGAGTAGTGTTAGTGTTTTCTCAATGACAATTTTCACAGGATGTAAAATACTAGGTAGATCCATTTGGGTAAACCCTGGATAGATCCTAGGTAGATTTACAAATGGTGATATTAATGATATATATTGCTTTATCGTTATACAGAGTATGATCTTACTTCATATTGTTCCAATAGCCTGTAAGAACTTGAAAAATGATGAGTTGATGCAGCAAGCATGACAAACATTAGTAGCCAGCTTCGAGGTGGTTTCCAACACCCAACTAAGAGATTACAGAATCACAGAATTGTTTAGGTTGGAAAAGACCTTTCAGATCATCAAGTCCAACCCTTAACCCAGCACTGCCAAGTCCACCACTAAAACATATCCCTAAGCACCAAGTCTACACGTTTTTTCAATTATCTCCAGCGATGGTGACTCTACCGCTTCCCTGGGCAGCCTGTTCCAATGCTTGACCCACTTTTTGGGGAAGAAATGTTTCCCAATCTCCAATCTAAACCTCCCCTGGAGCAACTTGAGGCCATTTCCTCTTGTCCTGTTGCTTGTTACTTGGGAGGAGAGACTGACCCACTACTGACCTCGCTACAACCTCCTTTACAAACACATCATTACACTGATTCATATGGCAGAAGGGTAAGAAAATGTTGACCTTTTGGACATTTTATCTGCATTTACTTCTAGCAGATCAGCTATTCTGTATTGACCAGTTGTGAATGGTTAAGTATAGGCTGGTTGGCTTTCCTTTCTCCTCTTACCTAGGTCCTAAAGCAAGCCTTTCCTACAGAACATTGCTGTCTCTCCTTGATTCAGCCCAAAGGAAGTACTAGCCTCCTTGCTTAACGAAGGCTATTGCCTTTTGGTCTTTTAAAGGAAATATGCTGAGGCAAACATCACCACCAACCTCTATGTGGTCAACGAGCCATGGCTTTTCTCCCTGGCGTGGTGTTCTGGGGCACACTCTGTGACCACCAATGCTGTCCACATGCTGAAGAATCTCAGCCAGCCACTCTTCCTCATGGTAAGTGAAAATCGTTCCTGTCCCAGGGGTAGGAAGTAGAGTTGGGATGTTCATGGTTACTTTTGGAGACCATGGGTCGGTTCATGGATAAAGGACACTTTGCATGAAAAGGACTTGAGTTGAAACCTGGCTTCTCTGGAACCTCTGGGCCACTACAGATAGCACCAAAACCTTCTTTTTTCTCCTGGCTCAGGTAGAAGCAACCTACTTGTTAGGATTTGCAACCTAGGCCTTGAGATGACTGAAAAAAAAGTCATATTGGGACTTGTGAAGGGAGAAAGGAACGGCCTTTGAGGGCACAAGCTGATGCATGAGGATTTCCACTTCTAAAATTTTTAAGCATCTTATTGATGTCAGAAGGTCCTCATTTCCCAGGGCTTCCCACTGCCCTTCTCAAACTTGGTCTTGTTGCACAAGCCTGAGGGCAACAACCATAGAAATAACCCTTCCTTGCTGGGAGGAATTTTTTCACATAATTTGTGTATTCCCTGTTCTGCCTTGGACAACCTACAGGTCTAAGAAGCACCTGAGGCACTGGTCCCACCAGAGTTCCTGCAAGCCTAAAGGGGTTACTATGTAGAATCACTGGCTTCAGATGCTTGAAGTAGGTTTTATGATGCTCCCATTCAGACAACTGCAGTGTTTCAGTCCATTTTGAGGATGAGTGGAGACTATGCCATCTAAGGGTGAATCTTCAGATGCTCTTAGACTTAAAGTAGGAGCCATCCCAGACCCTCTGTGGTGTTCACTAAAGGACAGTTTTGCCAGAGAAAATGAGATGCCACCACTTAATATTAATGATGGAGGGAATGAGAGACCTACAGGGCCTGACTGTACAAACAAGAGGTCCCTGTTATATTCACCATGAAGTGGTACAGTCTTCTTGATCACACAACAGACCTGTTTTTATGAAGGATGATGATTTGACACCAGCAGCTACTGGTGAGTGGCCACTTTGAAATGCCACCAAATGCTTTAAACACCTGAGGGATGTTACAGCACATGCAAACCAGGCAGCTGAATGGCTATATTTGAGCAGCAAGAAAGAGCAACTCTTTTGCATATCTTGGGGTCCTTGGTGGTGGACACATCCTCTTGTTCTCTTCCAGACTCCGCAGCAGTACAACATCATGTGGATCCTGACAGATCTGACCTCTGTGCTCCTCATCTCACTTATCTTTGCTCTGCACTGGTAACTACCAAGTTGTTAATGGCCATCCTAACCTCATGTTTTATGCCAGGTGAAGGGAAGGAGGGATGCTTTCAGGTGGTGTAAAGGATTAAAACTGCTCTTGAGAACATTGTTTTGCTTCGGGAACCGGAGGAAAACCCTCAAAGTCTCCAAAAACATCTCTGCTTCTCCTGCTTGCTCTCATTTTCTCTTTCCATTTTGGCAGCTCAGGCATCACCTGCCCTCAGAAATTCAGTGGAGACCTGCTGGATTTACAGTAGCAACATAAGCCAGTTATCAAAGCTGGGCTAAGAAAGGAACTGATTTTTTTAATTATTACTATTTAGACACTGTTGCATTGGACTGACGTAGAGGGAAAGCTCTCAATGTTAATATTTGAACAACTTGTGTCTCTGTCTGTATACACCAGAGCACCTGAGGAAATCCATCCTCCCAGATGAAAATGTTCGAGTGTGTCGCAGATGCCATATTTTGTTTCCTTTCATGCTGTCACAGACATTGCCACTGTTTAATAAGTGGGAAATGTGGGAAATTCATGGGACAGGCTCACTCCAGCAGGTCAGGTGGCTGCTGGATGCTCTGCTCTGTCAGGGTGGAAAGAGGAACTTGCCTCTGCTCTTATCTCAGTGGTTCTCAAGGAAAGCAGGAGGTGCTGGGCTCAGCTCTTCAGCTGGCCAGATGTGGATGGGTGGAAGGACCAGCCCAGCCAGCCCAGGGGTGTCTTCTGCAGCGGTGCTGCAAGTGACAGCAAGGGGAAAGTTTGGGAAGCTGCTGGGTGAGCAATCTGCATTGCTTGTAACCATGACTTGTGCTTGTAACCATGACTTGCTTTGGCATAGGAAAGGGTGGCAGCTCTAACTTTGCTCTGGGATTGTGGAGAAATGAATTAGTGGCAGTATAGCCAGGTGACGAAGTAGCAGATGTGCAAGCATGTTTGCTGAGTATCCAGGCTTTTCTCTTCCCAAGGCAAAGCGGCTCCTTCCCTTCCTTCCCCTCTCACCCTGCCCTGCTCTCCTCGGGTCCTGCTTTGGCAGCTTTCGCTTTGCTTTCAAGGCTGCAGATTGCAGGATGATTTGCAATCACCCCCGCAATACATCACAACCACCATCAGACCTTCCCATGCCTGTGTGCTCCAGGCTTGTGTTCGTGTTGCGTGCGCATTTCCCAGGACCCTTCAGATACTCCTGATCCAGCCAAATAACCCCCTCTTCTGCCGAGAGTGATGGGCCAGCAGCGGTGCCCGAGTGCCCTGTGTGGTCTTGTTTGAATGCACCAAAATCACAATTTTAAAATCCTTGGCTGCTTAGGAACCAGCAGCTGCAAACATTTCTGAGGCTTTTGAACTCTTAAATATTTCTTAGAAAGCAGGGCTTAGAGATGATGTTTGCTTTCAAAGTGCTGTTGCACACGAGGCGTAGATGCTTAGAGATCAGCCATGCACTGGATTCCCTTCTCGGTAAGGACCTGAGCAAATCCCAAAATAAAATGCCATTCCTGCCCTGAAAAAGTAGAAAAAAAGGTGTCCAGGGCACTAGGGATCTGAGAGGGGAACCACAGCAAGCAGTGACCTGACCCAGTGCTTTGCCGCTTGCAGGTGGCGAGAGCGGAGTTTCTCCTGCTGTGCTCCTGATGGTGGCCCGATGCTGGAAAGCGGCACCTACAACAAGTTCAGGACAGGTGAGCAGGGCAAGGAGAGCTGGGAGCTGCATCCTGCTCAGAGCTGTGTCCTCAGAGACACTGGGCTCCTGATGGATGGGTTGGTGACGGGTACCCATGCTGTGGTGAAAGCTGGCTGTGTCTTGGGTTGTCTCAATGTCAGGTGAAAATGACAGTGATTTTTTTCCCCTCTGTTCACCACTGGTGAGGCCAGGTCTAGGCATTGGGTCCAGTTCAGGCTCCCCAGTATCAGCAGGTACAAAATGGGAGCGAGCTCAGTGGGACCACTAAGCTGGAGGACATGGCATTTGAGATCTGGGTTTGCACAGTGGAAGCGAATGTCAAGGGGCATCATCACTGTCTGCAACGATCTAATGGCAGGGTGTAAGGAAGATGGAGCCAGATGTTTCTTGGATGTGCAATGACAACAATATAAGCTGCAACCTTGGAAATTTTTACTAGATGTAAAGAGAAAAAATGAGGATGGTCAGATACTGGAATACGGGCCCAGACAGGTGGGGAATATCCACCCTCAAAGATGTTCAAAGCCCTAAACAGACCAATCTAATTGGCCCTGCTTCAAGCAGAGGTTGGGGCAGAGACTTCCAGATGTCCCCTCCCATATGCGTTACTCTGTGATGCTGTGAAAAGGGAGCCCAGAGGCTCTGAGCACTTGGGTCTGCAAGGCAGGATGGGATGGGCTGAGGACCCTCCCATGCACCAGGTTTCTGCACCCATGGAGCTATCATCCAGATAAATTGACTCAACCTGGTCTGCACACATTTTCAGCCAGGTTCTGTTTGCTCATCGCAGCTGGCAGAACAACTGCAGAAGTTGCAGCAGCTCACTATGTGTCCCCTTTTCTAGAGCTCAGCGACATGCCTGCCATCATGGCCTGACATAGGCAAGGAGGGGACCTGCCATCTCAATGAGGACTGGAGAGCAGACCCTCCCCTGCTGCCCCTTCCTGCAATGCAAACACCAGCCGGCCAAAGGGGCTAGCTGGGGTGTGTGTGTGTGGTGGTGTCGGGGCTCAGATCCACCTGGTGAAGAGGAGCCATTTTGCTTCATGACCCTGCTGGAGATGAGCACTGAGGTTCCTCTCCTACAGTTTTTCTTGCAATCCCATGGCTGGCAGGGATCCCTGGAGTGTAGGGGAGCACAGATGGGGTTGCAGCCATGAAGAAGCTGCACACCATGGTAAGATGCAACAGCCACATGGGAGCCACCATTTACCTCTGAGACCACCGGCATCCCACAGGGCAATCATCCTGCAATCCCTGTGAGCGAGCCGTCTGTTTCCACAGCTGTGTTTTACACACGCTGCAAACATCTGAACATTCTCCAGTTGCCCTCATTTTCAACTGCCCATGTTTCTACTGTTAACCAGCCTTTTTCTGTACATGCTCCCTTCTCACAAGTGTCCTCCATCCCCAAGAGCACGCTCGCCCCACCACGATGGTCAGCTGCTACCGGCTGGGTCATTAGGGTCCGTACCTTTCTATAACACAGGCAGTGGTGGGTTAGGTTTTCCTTTCCCCCACTCTTGCCCTGCCATAGTCCCTAACAAGACAGTCTCTTCACTGTGGCTGTAAGCGAGGGCATATCTTCCCATGGATGATGAAGGACTTTTTGGTACCTTGGCTATGTAGATACTGGGACTATGACCAGGAGCACACCACTTTTCTTCAGAAGGACTGAGCTGCATGTGATTTGGTCCCCCCAGGGGTCCTGTTTGCTTTTCCCTTGGGCAAGTCTGTATACTTGTGCTGCATCCTGGGATTTGTTCTGATTTTCATTTCTCCCACAGTGGCTGCTGGCACACAGCGGGGAAGGGGGTCTATGCCCTGATCTGCAGGGGAGATGTGAGCATCTCCTAGGTTTAAGCCATAAATTTCTACTTGAACAGATAAGAAGACCACATTTTTTGTAAATTGGAAGTGCTGTTTTAAATACATTTTAGCTCTCCTATCCTGTTTTGTTCTTATTTCAGCAAGCTGGGAAAGGGGAAGAAAACTGTAGTCTTTACCTGAATCATGCTATAGACATTTTCTCATACATGAGCACCATGTAGCTCAGTGTTTTTGTTAAATAAAGCTATCACAGGGAAACATTAAGTTTCAGGTAAGTGTGCTGAGAAGCACTCAAACCTTTCCAAGTTGCAGTTTTGGAGTATTTCGGAGGCTAGAAATGCAAAAAGGCAGCATCCTCCTTCGGAAAAGGGCTCAAGGGCTGGTGGATTGGTATAGAGCAGCTCCAGATTTATGAAGCATGGGGAAAGGGTGCTACCGATGGTGTTAAACCACCTCCTCGTGCCCCACAGCCATAGCTCATTCTTATCTTTTTGTGGGTACCACCCATGTGGAGGTATGTGAGCAGCAAAAATCGGAGGTGGGTGGTGTGTGGGTTGAGTGGTGGTGTGCACCATGGGGTCCTCAGCCTGTTCCCTGGTGTCCAGTTGAGAGATTTGGCTGTGGTCCCCCAGCCACTGCTTTTAGTATGTATTAGGAAAAGCCACCTGAACGTGCCTTTGTCCATGTATCTGGCTGCTGTTTGGCCATTATACAGTGGTATCTCCCCATACTCACCTTCCTCATCCTCAGCAGCCTTGTTCAGGCAGAGCCTGGCCAATTAGACCTGTGGTCTCTTGTGATGTCTTACACCCTGTCACATCTCAGCTCCTATTTTTGTTGCTTCACAGCTTAGCAGGGTCTGGCCATGCCGTTCACCACGTGCCTAGTAGTCTGACTCCTTCACACAAACATTTCACCCAGTACTTCCTACATCCAGTGATTCAGCTCAAAACTGGACTTTGTGGAAGAACCAGCCCTTGTCTGAGAGGACAAGCAATGGACACTCCATGTTTTTTTTACCCCCCCTCCCAAAAAAAGGATTTCACTTAATTTCCAGTCTGAGAACACTGATGATTTCATAGAATCATAGAATAGTTTGGGTTGGAAGAGACCTTAAAGATCATCTAGTTCCAACTCTCCCTGCAATGGGCAGGGACACCTTCCACCAGACCACGCTGTTTAATTTGCTCCCCACTGCTGGATTCTCTCATTAGGAGTCCCACTCTGCAAGGAGAAATCTTGTCCCCAGTGAGGACCTGGGAGCCCTGAGCCCAACCTTCCTGTGGAGACACCACCACAACCGCGCAGCACAGAACAGCCTCCCACAAGCCACTTGATGCTTTTTAATAGGGTATTTTGCTTGGACATATGTTTTTCATGTTACATCACTTGCTGTGAATACAAAGAGGCCAGCAGACGCTAATACATAAGACACAAAGGCACACGCACACAAAGTCCCAGCACCCCTCAAAATAGGGTGTCAGCATGGGAGGCTGACAGAGCTGTGAGGGATGAGGGTGGTGGCAGGGGAAAGCTGGCCCAGGACAGCACTGGAAAACATTGCTGAGTGTGCTGTGGGAGGCAGGGATGGCTGGAGACTCACAAAAAGCAGTGGTGGTGGGGATGGAGGTGATGGGCATGTCTATGGACAGCTGGAATCCCTGGAACAGCTGGATCATGGCAGCTGGGGAGGGGAGAGAAGCATCAGAGATGGATGGTGAGAAGGCAGCTTGGCTCCCAATGTAGCCTTGGCTGGTGTAACCATGCTCCCATCACCAGAGTGCCTTGGGTAGGGGGATGGTGGAGGAAGGAGATCTCCTAGCAGCCCTGTCTGGCTGGTGGATGACTCCGTGCAGCATCTCATTCACTTTGGTGGAGCAATCGAGGTCCAAAGTCACTGCTGCCTCCCGGTCCGATGTCGCGATCCTTGAGGTCCAGTGGGCAGTCCTGCCAACTCTGCCTGGTGTTGGAGGACTGAGCCCAGATGAGCTTAACAGAACAACACACAACACCCTACAATATGGACTTTTATGAAAGCAACCAAGCTCAGCCCAGTGTGCGGGACCAAAAGAGGTGTCCCACATTTAATGAGATCCATTCAGTGTCAGCGATGCCAGCATCAGATCTTGGTGGACAATTATCACCCCTCCTGGTGCTCCACACCCAGGCACATGCTCCTTTGAAGCCTGGATTTTGGAAAGGCACCCAAGGCTCCTCCCCCTGCATCTCCCCCAAACACAATATGGCTTCAGCCTCCTCTCTGCTGGCAAGTCCTATCTCCACTCCAAAGCAGGCTGTTCTGCACCACGTTGTGCATGGGACAACCAGCCAGCAGATCAGTACAACCAGCCAATGATGGAGAAAAGCCTACTGAAATTAAGGGTCTGCCCTTGCTGTGAGTGGTTCAGGTCCAGCTGGGACTCATGAAGAGCCATTTTAGACAGCAACACACACAAAAGCACGATAAAATCATTAGCTGTTTGCAAACCAGATGGACAAGTCCATGTTTAAATTATAGCTCAACACAGGCTTGACCTCAGTCTTCCAAGCATGGGGACTTCAAAACTCCAACATCTGTATTGAAGCTTGCAGTAAAGATCCTCCCAGGGTTAATTTGTCTGGGCACAGGGGGAAAAAGGAGATAATTCTTCTTACAAGCGTCACTTCCAGCTGAGCCTGTAAATTGAGAAAGATGTGTCCTACTCATCCTCTGGCAATCATGGCTCTGGGGGAATCCCTGGGTGAGGGACTGTCCTGTAGGTTGCCCTCAGCCCTGAGTCAGCATCCAGATACCGGCACGAAATGCAGGATATATTTTTTTTCCTTTTTAATATTTTAAAAAATAAATAGAAGAAGAAACAAAACTTTCAAATTTGTTCTTTAAATATTTCCAGCATTGCACAGACAGCATTTAGTACTCTAGCCTGTTCGGTCAGTAGTTTGTTTATTCTGATTCCTAGTTAAAATGTTCTCCTCCCAGACTGCTTTTTCTTTCTGTCCTTCTTAAGAACACAACATATTCTTTTGTAATGTCAAGAAACAAGCCCTGCGGTGTTCATTTACAGCTTGGGTCAGGGCTCTGCTAATCCCCTTCAAATCTGAAATGCCCATAGCCTCACCAAAAAGCTGTTAGCATCCTGACAGCTCTCTCTTACTTAAGAAAAACAAACCAAACCAAACCAAACCAAGCCACACACACACACACACACACACACACACACAAATCCTCTTCCAAGAGCCTTTGCGATGCCAGCCATTGGGATCAGGCAAACCTCCTGCTGGAGTGTCTTTGCTCAGTCACTGTCTGAGAGCAGTGGTGTCCCCTGGAAATCTTTGAGGTGTAAGATGGAGTTGGGTTGCAGGGTGAGGAAGGAGAACGGGAGGTCAGAGATAGTCATCTTCGCTGGAAGGGGAGGTGGGATTTGAGCCCTCAAGGTCAGAGTCCAGCGAACTCCCTGATGGTGTTCGGCTCATCTTCCACATCTGGGAGGCAAAGGTTCTTCCCCAGCTGCATGGGTATCCAACAGGCTTCAGCTGGTGAATTAGCCCCATGGCCACCTGCCAGTGGCTTCTTGCAGTTCACTTGCTACCCTTTGCACTCCTCTGTTTGCTCATGGCTGTTAGCATCTGGCTGATGTACGAGGTCAAAAGATCATCCATCTTGTAACCCTGAAGAGGGGAGAGAAGATGTTACTTGCCTTTAGAGCACAATATTCAGTCTCTGGCTCATGGCTCTTGAACACACTGGCTGCCAGTTTTTTACTTTCTAGTTTTCAGGTACATTTTGACCTTTTCCACCGTTCTCCTTGGATGAGACACCACAACCACAAGGAACACAGTCTAAACATTATTTGCAGTGTTGAGAAGGAGGAACTCACTGTCCCAGGATGCTGTTGAGGCTAAGGACTTAGGGAGTTTTGGATGGGACCTGAGTTTTCAAATGGCCAACAAAATGCTCAGTGCCTCAGATAAATAACAATTAATCCAGTAGGAATTTTTATCCTTCACGTTTTGGCTTTAAGCTAGTCTAGGAGGAGACTTGTTGCTGTGACTGTTACTAGGGACAAGCTGGGCAAAGGATGTTGGTAAATCTGCTCAAGAGTACCCCGAGACATCAGCTTTAATGTGCTTTTTGGTCCAGTGGCAGGGAGCTCCCCATGCTCCTGAGCTGGCAACATCCCAAGAACCTCAGGCTTGCAAGTTGTATGGTGGACCAACATTTAGCAGAGCCATGGGAAGTCCAGAAGAAAAAAAAACAACACATTGGGGGCTCTTCTAAGAGACCACTTTCAGGCCAGAGAATCCCTGAGACACGAGCTGCTGGAAGCATGCAATTTTGCCTGCCAAAGTCAGGATTTGGTCTCACTGTGCCCTGTAATCTTTAACAGTCCTTACCAGGGAGGTCTCACAGAGAAGCTTGCTTCCTCTCACCAGGTTACCAATGGTTATATGGAAGTACGTGTTGCCACTGCTCCAGTTGGAGATCTTGGTGAAGGGGTGAGTGATGAGAATATCCTGGTGAGAAACACAAGACTGACACTCAACATGTGAGAGCCTCAACTTTAATGATGGGCTGTGGAGACCTTTGCTGCAGCCTTTAATAGTAAGACCAGTTGTTCTCGGGGTACCCAGCCCCCTGAGCTGGGAGACAGAGACAGGGACAGAGTGAAGCCCCCGTAATCCATGGAGAAATGGCCAGTGACCTGCTACACCACTGAGACATGCACAAGTCCAGGGGGCTGGGTGGGATCCACCCGAGGGCACTGAGGGAGCTGCTGGCAGTGCTCACCGAGCCGCTCTCCATCATTTATCAGCAGTCCTGGAGGACTGGGCAGGTCCCACTTGACGTGACGTCAGCCAGTGTGATGTCCATCTACAGGCAGGGCTGGAAGGAGGGTCCGGGGAGCTACAGGCCTGTCAGCCTGACCTCGGTGCCGGGGAAGGTGATGGAGCAGATCATCCTGAGCGCCATCACAGGGCACATGCAGGACACCTGGGGGATCAGGGCCAGCCAGCGTGCGGTTATGAAAGGCAGATCCTGCTTGATGAACCTGATCTGCTTCTAGGACAAGGTGACCCACCCAGTGGATGCAGGAAAGGCTGTGGATGGTGCCTACCTGGACCTTAGTAAAGCCCTTGACACCGTTTCCCAGAGCATCTCCTGGAGGAACTGGTGCTCAGGGCTGGGACGGGTGTGCTCTGCACTGGGTAACAAGCTGGCTGGGTGGCCGGGCCCAGAGCGTGGTGGGGAATGGAGTTAAATCCAGTTGGCTCTGGCTGAGAGCCCAGATCATGTCCTTGCTTACTTCCCATGAAAGCACAACAAGAATGTCTACTGTGATGAGACTATACCATGATCTCATGGAAACAGCAGTGAGATGCAAGGCTCTGGATCCTCCAGTCCTTGTGGAGGACTGCCGTACTAGAATGACTATGTTCAGGTGGAAGTAACTAGTAGGAGCTCATTTACTCTAGATCCTGCCCTAATGTTTGTAAAAGGATTAAGGAAGGAGTGTGTGTATCCTCCAGTTACAGGACCTTAACAGTTGATGTTCCCAATCCATCTTCTGTTCAAAAAGGCTGGGCTGGCTCTGTGCAACAGTAAATTTCTGCCTCCAGAAACTTTTCTGGCTATCCAGCCTTTCTAAGTGGGCTTATTGAGAACTCCTGAAGTTCTGAACAACACGCTTTTTGGGATGAGCTTTGTGAGGGGTTGCAGAATGGGCTCAGGAGCATCTGATGAAGACCTGTTTTGCTTACCTTGGTTTTTGGATCAATGAGGCTGACTCCATGTTTGTTGATGGCAATTAGAAGGATTTCTGGATAATTTGGCTCTGTAGTTTGCTGTCGGAAATATGATGAACTAGTTAGGGGACATGTCATGCAAAATCCTTCCTATTTCCTCTCTCACTGCCTTCTCCTGCCAGCATTTAGTGGCCCACTAACTGCTATCCAGTTTATCCTTTAAGGATAAACATAGAGCTCATTAAGATATCAGCAACAGTCAGGGCTGTCTAGTTAAGTATAGATCTTCTAAATGCACGATAACCAGTGGGTGAGTTGCTCACAGTGTTAAGTCCCTTGCTCCCTTTGGTGGCCTCCCAAAAGTGAAACTATCTTGCCACTGGCAAGGAAAAGCTGGGACAGGCTGGCAAACCCCAGATGTCTTCTCTCCCCTTCCAGTATGTTTGGTGTTCTGCTTATCCTCGTGCCTGCCACTGTGGACTTCCAGGCCAAGACTACACTGCTCTGTCTCCTGATCTTTGCATTCGGTTTTCTTCCTGCTGGTAAACCCTTCTCCCAGCCCTGTTCCATGAGGACTTCTAGTTTGTTCAGTTGAAGAGATAGAGCACAGTGGATAAGGGCTCAGCACTTGGCCCTGCCACACGGGGTTTTTTTGCTACCAAGTCACTTTTGATGGATAAATCACAGGATATATTCATATCCCTCATGTCATCTAAGATGGACATAACTGAAAATGGGTGCCCAAGTTCAAGGAACTGATGAGTAATTTCAGCAACTTGTTTCCAGCCCAGGCTCACTATGTAGTCATTGAGAAAAGAGTTGCAATAAGGTGTCCAGAGTACTTGGACAGATTTTGTGACTCCTGGCCTCTACTGTCTTTGATGGGAGTCTGGTGCCATGGTGAGTGGTCTGGATTTGGTTCGTGGTGGGTGCAGACATGTCACTTGGAAACCCACATTCTTCCTTGTCTTGAAAAAACTGGCTCTTAGCTCTTCAGCAGCACAGCTGTGAGTATAGACCCAATGACAGATGTGCTGAAGCTCTACAAAGCCTCTGTAATGAGTGTATAGGCCCTTCACTGATGGGGACTCTCACGTTCTTCATCAAGGTTGTTCCAGTCTGGTCCGGACACTGGGACAACCCTGCATACCTGTAACCCCTCTGTGATACGGGGCTTCTGACCCTAACTAAAAGCTGCCAGAGACCCCCAAGCAGGGCAGGTACCTTCACTTCAAAGAATGCTGATCCAAATGTAGGCCACTTGAAGATAATCTTTAGGAAGGCAAGCTTGGCTTCTTCTCTTGTTTTGCCTGCATGCTTGTTGTAGTATGCCACGATGGACTGCAACAGAGAACACAACAGAGCTGGAGGGTTTGCACTGCCTAGCACCACAGATGTTTGCAGGGAAGGAGCATCAGTCCCACAAAGATGGTTGGTTCTAGTCTCTACTCCAATGAACACTTCACAAAAGTGCTGGCCGGTCACTGGAGCAGGGCTTGGAACCAAAGCAGGTCCTTCCTTTTTAGATGAACTGTTCTGGTGGCTATATTAAAGGGATTATAAATTATGAACCTCCAAATTAGGCAGCAGAGGAGACTGGGAGACTTACAACCCAGAGAAGCTGATAGCTCGCTGGTTAGGCACGTGGCTGAGTTCAAGTCCCAGGAAACAGAAAGGACTTAAAAGACTGTTTCTTGGCAGTAAGACATTTCTTGGCATATTATTTTAAGGCTCTAGACCTGTCTGTACCTGTGCCACTGCTCTCCCTGTGTAAAGCAGGGAGAATTGCTCCTCTGCTCAGTAGTTTGCTTTAAACAAAAGACCTTTACATGAGGCCATCTCCCAGCACGTGTCCCTATGGCATTGCATCCACAGCTACAGCCACAGCCACATGCAGCACAAAGAAAACCCACTGCAAGGCATGCATGTATGAATGTGCATGTACAATTCCTCCTTTTGATGTTGGGGAGGCTGTAGCTCTGCTAAGGCTCAAGAGGGACCGTGGGTCACATTCTGGCAGTCCCACTTGAATGTGAGACTAGGCCGAGAGACTAGGCTTCCCCCAGCCAGGCCTGGCATATGAGTCAAGCTGCTGTTTTACCCTTTTCCAGTCATCTGGAGAGATCTGACGGATGAGGTCCTGAGGCACAAGCTCCTTCAGAAGCTTGGGTATGCTGGGGAAATAGGACTTGTCATCCTCAAACTTCACCCGGTAGATGAGAGCTGCCAGCTGCAGGACCTCTTCCCGTGTGCACTTGTGGTAGCCGCGCAGGTACTTTGGTAACTCCTGCATGGAGGAAAGAACAATTCAGAGGTAGAGGGGATAACCACAGACCTTCACTCTCAGATGTTAAACGGAGTTTGTGGAGGTATGCAGCCCCTGGTGAAGAGGCTGTGCCCTGGGAACACCCATAGCAATTGTGTTGAGTGTGGTGCAGCGGTAGCTGCTCAGCTGAGACCACACTAGAAGTTTAAAGATCCTCTCTGATCTAAAACAGTCTCCTGTTATGTGGAACAGGGAGGTCCCTATGTCAGGTGTGTGAACCTACAGTCTTGTTCACCCTCTGTCATCACAGGAAATCCACTCCTAGTAATGGCCACTTGGAACTGAATGGGTATTCTGCTTGTTTTGCAGCTTTAAAAATCTATTCCCTCATTACCAAAAGTGTCTGATTACCAAAATGTGCCAAGTGACTAACTCAAGCATTAAGGGATACAGTCATATTGGGATAACCCCTTTACCCAGGCAAGAATCCAGGGAGTGTATCGGTGTGTGTGAGAGAGCTTTGGGATATGAAGGTGTCTCTTCCATACCAGAAGAAACAAGAACAGAAGTGTAACTTCTTATCTGCCTACTGGGACCATCACAGCTCATCTCCGTGACTGGAGGTGGCTAAACACCCTCAGGATGCTTCTGAATTCAGTCTCCATGCTGAGGCTGCCAGCAGGACATACTCTGACCCATTTCTTGCTGCCCACCCAAGAGCAGTTGGCCCAAATCCCAGCTGATCTGGCTACCCTAAAGTGCGTGAAGGCTGCTCCTTGCCATGCAACTCAACAGCACTCTTTGTAGTGCTCTATTTAAGGCAAGAGTTCTTCCTACTTAATGCAGGACTTCATGCTTCTGCAGATAGACAAAGTCTTGGTAACCCATTCCTAATTCCTCCCAAGTCTCCGCTGCTATTGCAGGCTCTTGGAGTACCTGGTAATAGTGGAAGATTGAGTCTGCCATCGAGTCCTTTCCAGGCATTGTGTTGGTCCACAGCTTTTTCATGAAGAACACTTGGTAGGTGAGGGAAGGCACTATACCTGTGCAAGGGAAGCAGGGAGCAGGCATGTAAGAGCAATGCTGTGGATACCAGCTGGCAATCAGTGTCCCTGCAAGCCAGCAGTGCCCGTGTGCCATCACAGTCTGCTGGGACAGGGGTGTTCCTGAGGCCAAATGGGCTCTGACCTTGCAGAGAAAACCACATCTTTCCCTTGCAAAGCTGGAATAAAATGGAAAGAGTGTTTGGATCCCTTTGCATGAGAGTACTTCAATGGTAGCGCTCATGCCTAGTGCAGGACAGAGGAACCGCACCCTGCAGGCACCTGTGCCTTGCAGCCACTGACACATTCAGCAGAGCTGCAGCCAGCTCCACTGCGGATATGGCGGCAAGGTGAGATGAATCCCACCACCAAAACCTTCCCGCAGGCAAGCCTTGCAGAGCTGCCCATCAGCAGGTGCTCCTTGAAGGGGCCAGGTCTAGGACTGGAGCAAAAGTCTTGCTGCTCCTGGACAGATCATGTCCTGGGTGATGTCCCCAGGGCTGGTGCAGACAGCACACCCACAATAGTGCGGCCCAACAGCCGTGGCAGACTATGTGGTCAATCTTGTTTGAAAGGGCTGGAGGGCTCTAGGAGGGCTCTGCGACCCACAATGGAAAAAAGTCACTGTTACCATCTTTTGCTGGTCTTGCTTTCTTTATCCAGTCTGTCAGGTGTCTCACAAAGTCAAAGAAGAAATCTCCCTCAGGCACGCTGATGACCTGGGGGACACAGCACATGGTTACAAAGGCTGAGCAAGTGGCAAGAGGCTGGCCTGTGCCACATCTCCTGTAGTTGTTCCTCGCTGCTTTGCCCCGGTTACACTGATGTGTAAGAAACTGCTGATGTGAGAAAGCCACTGCCAGCACCTTGCTGCAGGCTCTGCCTCCAGTTTCACCCATTACTCCTTACTGCAGCTTCCTGCTCCACCGGAGCAATTAATTTCCCTTCATGATGACTATCTTCATAGGTTTCTTCCAGTTGCCTGAGGCAGCTCTAAGCTGCACGTTTTTCTTACTTAGTCCTTTCTTGTAAACCCGACTCAGCAACAGGGTAGGACAGCCTTGACTGTCTGTGTTTTAAGCACCCTTTGAGGGTACAGATAGCTCTGACTCCACCAATGTGTATCCACCAGCAGGTGGGTCACCCCGAGTGCCTGAGGGCTACCCCAGTCTTTGGGTGGGTCACTTACCTTGTCGGAGATTTTGACAAAGAGGCTGAAGCCTTCAGAGCACTTTAGGAGGAGTCTGTTGGAGATGTTCTGGCAGAAGTCCTTGGCTTTCGTGCTGGACTCCACCTCAAACGCCTGCAAAGAAAGGAAGATCCTCGCCACTGCTACCTCGAGGTGAATTTCCACTTTATGCTGTCTTTGAGGAACTGAAGGCTCAGAAGCACAAAGGAATTTAGGTGCCCACCACCAGTGAAATCAGTGACATTGTGGATTATGGCTCTAGGCATGGGAAGGGACGTTTGTGGAAGCTCAGCCATGCTACTGCTGTACCACTGTGTTTCGTGATGCCCGACCTACATCCTGCACTGGTTTATCCAGGGCTCCTCAGGCAACTCAAGAATTTTTTCTGATCTAACAGTCAGATCTCAGAGCTGTTAGTTAGGGAGGTAGAGAAAGAGCGTGAGATACCTCCAGGTTGATTTGTCCCAATTGTCTCTTCACTGATGATGATGATGAGGTCAGATGCCTGGCTTAGACCAAATGCTTGACGTACAGATAGCTGAAGAGCAGCTCCTGCTTTACACGTGGATGGGATAGCTAAAGGACTGTCCCTCCTGAGTGCAGGCCCTGCCCCAGTTTTGCCTTTTGAGCTGTGCTCAGCATTTACATCACCTTGGTTTTACTCTGCCTACTTACAGAGAGCCAGTTCGTAGCAGTTTAAGGAATTTAAGCTTCTGACCACCATACGCAGGACTATGTTAGCCTGAACCACCAAACCACCAGGACCCATGTTCCTCAACCCATGAGAGACTGGCCTGGTGCTCAGTGCTGCTGGTGTTCAGCAGCTCTTCAGTGCAGATGCATGCTGTACTGGAATGATGCTACTCTGCCAGTCTGCATGGGTGACTGCCATGGCCAAAAAGATCACAGCAAACCCATCCAAGTGCAGCAGTACCCACTGCCTCCTTCTCCTACCTCTCATGCATATGCATGTGTGTAAAGCAGTATCATGCTTATTGCTGGTCAGATAGAAAAAAATACTCAAAGCGATGAGAAATCCCAGCAGTTTTCTCAACTCTCTATTACAACTCTTCATTACAGAGAAGAAGGGAATGCACAGCTGCTGGAGAGGAGTCATCCTTTTGCTTCATGGTCGTGCACTGCTTTACATATAAACCCACTTGGAAATACAGGAATTTAGTTGTGCCCAAGGGCATGAGGCGAGAGAGAGATGTGAGCCTCGCAGGGAGACTAATCAGTAGCATGAGACAGCAGTATCTGCAACGACATGCACGTCCGCTCTGGCATCAATATAACTAGCTGCCTTATTAGTGTGTAAGATGCTTAATGAGCGGTTCCTGAGTGCAGGTATAATTTCTGTGTCATCTCAGGTCAGAAGATATAATTTCAGCTACCTACTTGCCAGTGCTGCCATAGTCTGCCCTGTCCCCAGGAAGCCCCATCATGGTACCCTGCTGGGTATGGCTGGGTGGGCAATATCAGATGTCTAGGCTCCACATAACTGATGTCCACGGCTTGTGAACTACTGTGAGCAAATGGAGATAACAGGACTTGGTTTCCTTCTTTCTGCAGTTTTACTATAAAGCCTCCAGTGAATACTAGCACAGCACCCATGTTCTGAAAACTGTGAAATGTGGTAAATCAACCTCCTGAGCTTGAGCTGGCCAGGGTAGATAAGGATGAGTTTTCCTTACACTGCTCTGATCCAGAGTCTTCTGGAAAGGCTGAATTTTTCCAAATCAGAACCAGTATTAGCCTCTTCTGAGATTTTAATAGGAAAACTGACAGCCATCCTAACAGAAAAGAAGAATTTCCTTCTCCCTATTTACCTCATCGGTGTCATCAGGGAAGTAAACCTTGTGGAAAATTTGGGTGGTTTTGTGTTGAATGGCTTCCACCTCTACCAGATGGGGTGGGTACTTCCTAGATCCATTCCTGCAAAACAGGAGGTGGCACGTGCCACAGCATCAAAGCAAGAATAATTTGTTTAAATCTTCCATTTTAATACAAACCCTTTTTTGAGTAACTTCAGCTAATAGGTATAATATATAATATTTTTTTCCCCTCCTAAAAAGAAGGAAGAAAAATTGTAGTGGGGAATGTGCATTTGCTTAGGTTGAAGGTGACTTAAGTGGTCCTGGACAAAGTCAACTTAATTAATCTCCATTCTCCCCCCCTACCCAGTTTATCAGCAACATCCTCCATCCAATGTCCCTTTCATTCAGCTTGTTCAAACAGAGAGAGAGGCTGTGAGCTTCCACTGTCCTCCCAGCCACCAAAATATCTCCCACTCCTATTTTCTCACATGTATTTGGATGCTCTGGCACATTCAGGGCTAGGAAGTCTTTTGGTGCTGTACCTCAGGGCTTTCTGGAGTCTCTGGATGCAGTCTGCTGCCAAGGGGTGATGCTTCCGGGACTGCAGGAACCTCTGGACATGGGGCAGGAGTATGTTACTTGGAGGGAAAAGGCCTGTACACAACCACAACAGCTCCCAGCCTTTCTCTTCACTGTATCTACACAAGGAGAGACCCAGGAGGAAAACAATCACTCACAGCACAGACACTTCAGATCTGCTTTGCCTGACACAAGCTAGTGCATTTGGCCCAAGGGGAACGAACAACTCTTACTTGATATGGTTGTCCGTGAGCTGCTTGAGAGTCTGGCAGTAGATTTCATCTTTCAGGGGTTCGGCTTTCAAGGCACCTTCAAATATTTGGTCTGTCAGCTCATTAACTGAGCGGGTCCTTTTTGATGGATAGTCACCCATATACTTCAGCACTGGTGGGAGGTAGGAGTTAAGGACTGGCTAATTGGGATGTCTGCGGAAGCCCTTCTGTTGATGATGTGGTTAAAGACATCCTACACATGACTACAGAAGTGGCTGCAATTTGGTGGAGGGGGCAGAGTGTATGGAAAAGGCTTTAAATTTCTTTAGGAGATGTCCAGCAAGCTCTCCCCCTTATCATGCATCGTCTCAGGTTGAAAGAATTGGTTTGGGGTCTGGATATGTAGATCTAAGAAAGCCATGCGTGATCATGTATTACCTGACCACTAAGCAGTGTGGGCCAGTGGGACTCACTCACTTGTTCCCTGGCCCTCATTTATTAAGTAGACAACCCTTCTCAAGGATGCCTGAGTACAGATTCAGGATGAGACCTATCTCCAAGCCTCTGAGATGGTCCCAAATCCCTTAAGAGGGACCACAAATCTTTCCTTGGGCTTTGCCTGGGGCCCTAAAGAGCCTTCTCAGCTCTTTGCCTGTCAGACCTGTTGCCCAAGGGCTCCCCCAGGCATTGGAAGGATATCAATGAAGGCCATGCAGGCTTCTTGGGACAGCTCCTCACTGCCCAGGATCTTCTTCAGCAACGGCTGTTTGATGGGTTCACGGGTGTAACACCACAGCTTGTCCTTTCCACGGCTCTTGGTGATCATGACCCGGCTGAGGGTGTGCTTGGGAGGTGGCCTGGTGGCCAAGGCAAAGCAAGAGGTTACAGGGTTAAAAGGGACAGCTTGCAGCCAGTGTTGCACCTGGGAAGGTTGCTCACAGCACTTTGCTAATAAGCTTTTACACCAAATAGGACTTCACGGTTTAGGAAGTATCCAGCACCAGTTCTGCCCAAAGATAACCATTTTTACTTTCCTAGACCTTAGAAAAGTCCCTTAGGGACCCTGCCCAAGTACTGACACCAAAACCACCTTCCCTACCCAAAAAGCTTCTAACCACAAGAGAAAGGATGGTGGCAATGGATGGTCAGGGCAGCATCACTGAAGGAATATTGCCTTGCAGAACAAGGCTACCAGGGTGAAGACATACCAGAGGATCTGGGCTGCCTGTTTGGACCACCAGTCTATCCGAACAGGGGTGGGAGTTTTGGGATCAGTCTGGTCAGCTGCATTTAGCAGTGGTGCACACTGAAATCTTTGGAGTTGAGATGAAAGTACCTGCACTGAATTCAACTGCTGCCTATACGGTCTGAGGCTGTGCATGGGATCACAGGAAAGGAATATGAGACCACTAAGCACAGCCTCCTACATATACTAAATTTCACACTGTTACACCTGTGCTGAGCCAAGCTGAAGAAATCCTTCACAAAATTTTGCCTGTGGAAAACCTGCAGTTCAAATGTCATGACCTAAACTGGAGGCTGCAGCTGTATGAAGACACACAAGGGGATATTCAGAGTCTTTTCCGGTATCCCAAAATTTCCTGATTCCCAAGCTACCTGGAGATAGATTCCTATTCTTGTAATTTTTGAGGATGTTTTAAAAAAAATCACCTAAAATAATCATAGGAAAATTCCTCCAAAGTGTATGGCTTTACTCTCTCTTCACTGTCTGAAATTGCTAGCTGAGAGGTTCTGATAACATCTTGTCGTTGGTCAGGAGTCATCGTGACCAGTGCCTGTGGAATGAAAAGGGCTCTGTTACCTGGTGTATTCATATATACATCTGACGTATTCAGAGGGAGGAAGCAGATACAAAATGAAAAAAGCAGTGAGTGAAGAAGAACCCATTAATTCCAGTTAATAGTAAGAACTGTGCAACTGTCATTTTTTGTTTCTCTGTGCCATTCTCAGTCACTAGTGCAAGGAATAACAAATGTTTCCATAGTGTGGATCAGTTTCTAATGAAGATAATGTGCTCTGGATCCTACAGCTCTGTACATGAATGTAGTGGTTCCCTACAACCCCAAATACACTTTCAAGTAATCAGGCCAATTGGAGGGACTTAGCACGATTCGTGGATATTCCAGGTCACAAGCTTGTGGCATTCAAAGTGACAAGAACAGAAGAAAGGCTGAGATCACTTCTGCCTTGGACAAGCTGTCATATCTCTCAGCTACTTTGGTTTCCATCTTATCATCAGGGAGTGTCTGGCCAGACCTAAGTTCTTCAGGAAAGCTTTGACCTCCTTGGGCTCTGTATGAAGTTGCACATTCTGTAAGACAGCTTACCACAATCTCCAGCGGAGGCATGGTGACTGTAGGCAAGACATAGACAGAATCAGTTGGGAAATCTCCTCTCTGCTTGGTCCGTTCATTGAACCCATTAGCCCACCCTGAGTTCATCACATGTTCTCCTGTGTCCTGGTCCAGAACTATGAGGTCTCCTTTGAGGAAACTAAGGAACCCAGATTCTTCTCCTACTGCGAAACAAAAAAACCATTAATTCAATACTTTTTTTTTTTTTTTCCAAATCCCTTGGGAGTAGTTAATCTATCTATAAGTTTACCACTGGACTGGGCCATTTACTTACCAGGGTTTGGGTTGTCTTGAAGAGTGACAACATACTTGGATCTTTTCCTTAGTCCTTCAAGGAAGGTCACCACCAGGTCCCGGATATCCTCTGCGTTGTTGGAGGTGAAAGTGTATTCATCACCTTTAATGGTGGCCAAGGTGAAACTCTGCCCTTGAAGCTTTCCCCCTCTAGGATGTATTTTTATAGGAGACATAAACAAGAAACACAATGGCATCAAGAGGCAAAGCCTGAAAAAGACTGGTTCATGGTGAAATTATCAGCAATGTCTGTTCCTCCTTACCTACTGCTTGACACAGCCGTGATCTCTGGGAAAGAGAGCTCTAAGAGAACCTGCTCCTGTTCATCCACAAAGTACACCCCTGTCCAGTTGACAGCTACAATCACATCATTTTTAGGCAGGCTTGGCCCTGGATTGTACACAAGACATGCCATCGGTTTATGAAGGGTCTTAGCATATAAAAAATGTGTGCATTTCAAAGGTGGATGCAATGATCAACAACCTCGGTGTAATTTTTAGGAAGAGAAATGGTGGCAGACTCCTAGCTTGAGCCATCGCTAATCAGGATGCACCAAAAAACAATGCATCCAAAAATCCACCAGCTAGGTGGTCCATTAAGTCTTCTTGTTTATGGAATCCCTATCTCTCCTTCCTTTTACTTTGGAGCATCCTGTGCTCTGGGGTTGTGCTCTATTGACTCACCTGAGAATTTGAAGGCTTCATAAAAACGAGAAAACAGCAAAGGCCACTTGAAACGTGCAAAATCCACTACCTCTTCCTTGACTTTTTTGGGGTCTGTCCTCTTCTGAGTGTAAATTCCCTAGAGACAAAGCAAACCACAACCAACATGAAGCACAAACCCAGTTATATCCAGGAAAAGAGCAAACAAAACCAATTCTTGTCACCTAAAAATCTTGGAACTAATATTAATTGAGGACTCAGTGTGGTTAAGGGCCAAACAAAATCCTACAGGAACAAGTGATAGTTTGGAAAAAGTCCTGGTCTTTGGTTCCCACTTCAGGGAATAATTTGACTTTGAGAAGACTGGACAAACATCTAGAGTGAGCAGTCTGGGTGGGATTCATCTCGGCTAACTTTGGGTTTCCCTAAGGTAGGTGTCTACTCTTTGGCTTGACTGTCCTTTAGCTGGAAAAGGACACTCAACAGCCCTCAAGCACAATCATCTAGCTTTATTTAGGACATCCTCAGATACGTGACACTTCTGTATGTAGCTGACAGGCTGATGGATGACCTGCAAGATGCAACTGAATTGCATCCCTGGGTCTCCATTGACGGTAATAGGTGGTGAGACTCCTAACACACATGGAGATGCTTAAATTTTAGGGCGTCTTAATCTGAAGCTGGCTCCTACTGTTAAATGAGTGTCAATTCTCATGCCTGGATGACCCACCCTCATGACTGGTCATGGTTATGGATAGTGAATTAAGCAAGGGTGTCATTGTGTAGGGGTGTCACAAATGTTCTAATGGAAGTCAGGGAGGTTTTATACAATGCCTGGCAAATAAGGTCCTGACATTGCCTGGAGACACGAACCACTGCTGTAATACAACCATTAACACTACAATCCTGTGAAAAAGGAGCAAGACCCCAGAGATGGCATTTTGCTTCTCACAGTGAATCTCTGCAGGTTGTCTTCTTCTGTCAGATCTTGCCTCAAAACCAGTGGTAAAGCTGTACAGCTAGTACAAAACCTGCCCTTTCTCTTTGATTTAGCTAAGAGCTGAGCTATGATGTCTGACATACGTTGAAAAGGTACACAAAGCTACTGAAGCAAGCCTTGGTCCTTGCCAGGTCATCTATTGCCCCCACCTTTTTATGTGCAGCTATAATGAGCTGAGCCCATTTTTCCACTGTTTTCGAAGCTGTGATCTCTCTGTCCGGGATGTAGGATGGAATCAGATTTAGCAGCCTTTCCAGTACCATCTCTGACCCGTAGTCCACGTAGTACTGCTGAGAAGCCAGTTCTGCCAGATCTTCTTCCTATGGGAGCCAAACAAGCCAAGTTAATGCTGTTACCAGCGCATCACCTCAACCTCTATGCTCCATCACTCAAGGATCTCCATGGAGACTGGATGTGCTGCTGCTTCAGAATGGTGTGGGGATGCTTGCTTTCAGCAGAACTTCACCAGTGTTTTTTGCACATCTGAAGTTCAGGAGATTGGCCCCTAAAAGCTATGATTAAGCCTTAACATGTTTGGTGACGAGCACCATGCAACTCTTTACTGTGTGTGAACATGTTTGTGCCATCTTTCCTGCAATTCAGTCTGGTTCTCATGCCTGCAGTCAGCAGTGGGTGATTTTACTATGGTAGACAGAGTTTAATGATTGAAAACTGCATGTAGCCATCATTTCTTGTACTTGAGAAACCCAGCAACTGAAGTACCCATCCATAAAGCAGAACTGTAAAATGTCCTTCGGTGCAGCTACATTCCAAGTGCTTTGGGGTGAAGTAATAGAGCTACTGAGATGGTAATAGCACAAGAAGCCCAGGAGCAAGAGAAGGGGAGGGAGAAAGAGCAGAAATTCTGATAGGATAAAAGAGCCGCAGTTCATGCAATATAGACGGGAAAAGACAATTTAGTTCCCAAGCTGACTGGACTCTGTTGGACAACAGGAGAATGATTAGGTGTTGCGGAAGAGACAGGTCTTCAATTTGTCACCTGGATGATTTTAAACACAAGCAAAAAAGACAGTGTCAGAGGTTTTGATGTTTCTTGAGATGCTTGTTTCAATGACACTGGAATAATTCTGTAAGCTCTCAGAGACTCTAGAGGCACAGGTTTATGTTGCCAGTGTCCCTTCAGCATATGGCAGCAACACCGCGTTGGTATTGCATGGCAGAGGTCAGGGTATCCTGAAAAGCATCTCTCGCACCTAAGACTTAGCAGGATTCACCAAACAGGATCCTGCTGTGTACTCCTGATCTGGTGATCTGGTTACAGGCTATCGGCAGCCCTCCAAACTGAGGCTGATGGTCATTCACGCTCCCATCCAAAATTCACCAGGAGGAGTGCCTATGCAGCATATAGGAGCTACTGGTCTGTCTGCAGCCAAGAGGATCTGATTCCTGTAGCTACTGTTTCCCAAGAGAATGCCATAATCCCCAAGATTGCAGGTGTTCAGGGATGAAGATTTCTCATCCCCTTCGGTGAAACCTATTTCACCGCGTCAAGGATACATGCTGGACCAGACCAGTAGCTGCTGAGGTCACATACCTTGTCACACCGGTACTCCCCAAACTTCACCCCTCGCACGATCTGTTGGTAAATGAGATTGGTGGCCACATTGTCCTCATTTGGGTTGTGCCAAGGAGTGAAGATCTCCTTCCTGAAGAAGAGCCGCCATGGCGCATTGCGCTCCTGCGCTCCCTGCTCTTTGGCATACTGCTCGCATTGAGACACAGCATCCATCACATGGTCATTGCCACTCCCCAGAGAGGAGACCTAGGCAGGGTAGAGGGAAATGTGGCGTTCACCCAACTAAACACTGATCTTTCTAGGTAGAGATATATATCTCTGAGTCACTCATTCAGACTTCCTTTATAATCAAAATAAATCAAAGTATCTATCTCTATTAGCCAGCTGAGATTTAACAGATCTACAGCATAGCTGGGTAAACCATTTTGTTTTGAGCCTCAGTTTCCCATCAGGAATGAAAGGAGAGCACCAATGTGAATTAGCAAAGCAAATGGTCCCATTATAAAGTATTAGTTTTTAATACTGTGCTTTGAAACTTCCTGTTTCAAAGTTGCAGACATGAATCCAACTGATCTAAGCATCAGACAAACCCAAAATAAAAAGCCTGTCCTATTACAGAAGATTTGTCACCTCTGTCTTCTCACTGTGGTCTGGCGTGAAGCCCTAAAGCACATCTCCTCAGAGTGAATATCCCTGAATAAATGTCTTCTCAAAAAAAGCCAAGAAGGCTGAGTATAAACCATTTTCTTATCTACCCACAGGCAGAGGCGGTCACATCTGGAGGTGAGAAATACTTCATCCTCTTACACAGCAGCTGTAGGAACCATTCTGTTTCATTGGCTTGCAGCTGTTGTCTCACCTGGTGAAGTTTTACTTCAGGTCTGTTTTCCCTACTCATTTACACTCACCTTCATTTTTATGGAACTTCTGAAAAAGGTATGGTTTTAGGTTAAATAAATAGAGATAAATGCCAATGCAGGTATGGCAGTTTGGATTTTAGCTCATTTTGGAAGCTTAATTTCAACCACTAGCTTTCCAATTAAATGCAGATTCTCCCTTGCATAAAAATCCAGGGTGTTTTACTGGAAATTCACCTCAGAGTAGCTCAACTAAGAGTAAGAGCCTAGCATCACAGAATAATGTAGGTGGAAAGGCATTTCTGGAGGTTTCTGGTCCAGCCCACAGGGCAGAACAGGTCCACCTTTGAGTAGTTTTCTCCATGCCTTCTCCTGTTAAAATCTGAATATCTCCAAGGAATGAGATTTCATAGTGTCTCTACGACCCTGCTCCAGCATTTGACTGCTCTTATTGTGAAAATCAGGCTGGCCCTTGCACTGCAGAGATGTTCCTTCTGCCCTGTGGAAGATATGTGAACCCCCCCCGTTCTTTCATAGAGCTAGTCAGGAACATGAGATATACCTTGTCAAAAAGTGCAATGTAAAGCGAGAAGCCAAATCGGTCCTTCAGGCTGATTTTGTCAGCCAAAGAATTACAGAGCTCTTTAGCGGTTGTTGCAGAGTCGGTCAATAGCGTTTTTGTTGTCCCATCCATAAATGTGACAGGCAGCATGATGGGTTTCTTGGACTTGGTTGCCTAGTGGATTAAAATCAAACTTTATAAAGGCATGTGTATTTCAGTCCCATCAAGACTATTTACCTACGTACTCTTCCACCCAACTGTGGTAACTGTTTTCTAAATCCCGATCCTACTGGCTTGCTGCTTTTCAATACCACCATTGCATACTTCTCAACAGGGTAACGTGCTGTCAGCCACTGGAAGCACTTGGAAGTCCCAGATTTTTTATTTAATACATTCAGTCATCAAAGCGCCTAATCCAGTAAATACAAGCATACCTGGGAATGCTCCTGGCATTGGAGCACAGCTGTCTGTGCTAGTAGAGCAGCACAGAAAATGAGTAATTATTGCACAAACTGTGCCAGTTCCAGCTGTGGCTATCCCTGAACAAGTCCCAGGGACCATTCTCAGCAGGCAGTTTGCATGCAGTCACCTGCACCTGGAAGAGTTTCCTAGCATACGGGGGGCTTGCCCTGTGCCAGCTGGTCTCGGTGCCCAAGAGCACTCTAGAGCACATACAATTTACAAGTATTGATGTAGCCAAAGAGATTGATCTTCAGGATACTCTGGAGCAAATCCAGGATGCACAGGGAATGTGGTATCTCAGAAATACCTGAAAATTCTTGAAAGAAATGGGCTTTTTATCGCTCGTTGCTATCCTGCCAGAGAGATGTAGCTGCTGTGATCGTGAAAAGCATAAACCCTGAGCCCCAGCTACCTGAGGAGTGGATTCAGGGGCTCGTACCTGCAGCTCCAGCCAGCTGGGTGGCTGTGTCCTTGTCCCATTGACAAACGTCCGCCTCAGCCTCTCTTCGCAATAGGGAGCATAACCAGGGGGGCCTCCATTGATAAAGTTCCTTAAATACTGTTGGCAGCAGGGAAGACATTGGTTAGACCATCAGCTCCAGAAGGCCAAACATTTGCAAAGGTTAAAAGCAACATTTTTATTGAAGAAAAGCCCTCTGGGACCAACAGCAGTGATACTGCCAAGGATCAGGATGTTCCTACATCACATTGCTGGAAGCTGAGAGAGAGTAGGACAGTCTGCACCCTTGCCTTGTTCTTATACATTGCACTTCTGGCGTCGGTGGAGACAAGATGCCAGCCTTGACAGACCTTTGATCAAAGCCAGTGAGGCAGCTTTTCTGTTCCTGCTATTGCTGCCAGTGATTTCTATCTCTGTATTTCAAAGATGTATTATAAAATGTTATTGAGCTGGCTAAAAACATGGGAGTGAATGAAAAAAAGACGTGTAAGTAATGATCCACGGCAATTGTAAGGAAGTGTCACTCAGAACACTTAGATGCCAGTAAAAAAGATCTTTCACAATTACAGTAAACAGATGTTTCTTTAGTCAGATTTAAAACTGCATTTTAGAAGACCCTAAACCAGAATTCAAAGCGCTTCACCATATGTTAAATGTGCAACCACATTACTGTAGAGAAAATGAAATCCAGTGACTTCCACAATACCAAAGATAATAAACTTAAAAATAGTACATAAATATCTTGGCCAAAAAGGTAGCTAAGACTAATAGTTATGTAAAACTTCTTTTTTTTGAAAAAAATAAAGATAGAGAGTTCTCTGAATGGTACTACATAGCTGTTCCTTCAGTAACACAGACTGCTCTATAACACTGTCCGCCCATAAATAAAATGGGTAGAGAGAAAGATATCTCTGTCAATCATAACTTGCAGAGATACTCTGAAGTAAGTAGGTAATACAGCCAAGTTATATGGATGGGAGCTGTTGCAAATGATTGCAAGCAGCTGATGCTGCGTAGAAGTGCAGTTTTAATTTTGCTGTTAATAACAAACCATGTAATTATATATTTTTTGTATTTCCCCTTCCTTGTGGTTGAACCTTCCCATGGAAGTCCGTTATTAACTGAAAGAAAGGTACAAAGAACTAATGTGTCTTGACCCATGCTTAGCATATGATGCAATAAAGGTGTCTAATGTGATTCAAAGCATGACTTTCATATCTGGGAGCAGGAAAACATATCAAAGACTGCCTCATTTTCAGCTAAATCCTTCTCAAAATGTTCAGTTCTAACTGACACTTTAAATCATCAGGTCATAGAATCGCAGAATGGTTTGGGTTGGAAGGGCCTTTCAAGACCATCTAGTTCCAGACCCCCTGCCAGGGGCAGAGCCCCCTCCCCCCAGCCCAGGCTGCTCCCAGCCCCGTCCAGCCTGGCCTTGAGCCCTGCCAGGGATGGGGCACCCACAGCTGCTCTGGGCAGCCTGGGCCAGCGCCTCGCCACCCTCACGGGGAAGGGTTTCTTCCTCATGTCCAACCTAAATCTCCCCTCTCTCAGCTTAAAGGTGTTCCCCCTTGTGCTATCACTACCAGCCTTTGTAAAAAACCCCTCCCCAGCTTCCTTGTTGGCCCCTTTAAGTACTGGAAGGCTGCTATATGGTCTCCCTGGAGTCTTCTCCAGGCTGAACAAACCCAACTCTCTCACCCTGTCTCCATAGGAAAGCTGCTCTAGCCCCTCTGATCATCACCATGGCCCTTCTCTGGACCTGCTGCAACAGGTCCATGTCCTTCTTAAGTTGGGGACCCCAGAGCTGGACACAGCACTGCAGGGGGGTCTCATCAGAGCGGAGCAGAGGGGCAGAAACCCCTCCCTCAGCCTGCTGGCCACGCTGCTTTTGATACAGCCCAGGACATGGATGGCTTTCTGGGCTGCAAACACATGTTCCTGAGTCATGCTGAGCTTCTTGTTAACCAGCACTCTCAAGGCCTTCTCCTCAGCACTGCTCTCAATCCATTCTCCACCCAGCCTGTGTTTGTGCTTGGGATTGCCCCAACCCATGTACAGGACCCTGCACTTGGCCTCGTTGAACTCAATGAGGTTTGCATGGGCCCACCTCTCCAGCCTGTCAAGGTCCCCCTGGATGGCATCCCATCTCTTCTAGCCTGCAGACCCCACCGCACAGCTTGGGGTCATCAGCAAACTTGCTGAGTGTGCATCCATGCCACTGACAAAGATGTTGAACATATGCCGACCCCTGAAGAATGCCACTCATCACTGGTCTCCACCTGGACATTGAGTCTTACTCTTGTAAGTTTGTGGAAAAAATTCCAGGCACAACAGTCTCATGAAAGTCCTCATTTCCCGCCCCACCCCCACCCCCCCACCCCACCCCCCCGCCCCCAATATTGCCGTTATTAAAGGTAGAGTCTAGAGGTTTCAGGAGAAAAGTAACCAGAAGTCTGATGCAACACTCACTGCATGGAAGAGTACAGGAAAGTAGTACTAAGAGATATTTACCCTTACATACTCTTTTTCTTTCTGTTAAAATGGTGGATAATTACTGCTAAATGAGAAGTTAGGGCATCAGTTGAAAAAGATGTGAGGTTAACAAAATATTATCTAGCTAACTGGCTGATGGCCAATGCATGGCTATCATACATTCAATGGTAGCTATTGCATGGTTAAAGCAGTAGTTAGTGAAATACTAAATCAGATTGTGGATGGCTCATGAAAACATGGTACTAACAGATTAAGAGTCTGAGAATAAGGTCTGGCACTGACATGGAGTTTGTCTCCCAGCCAAGAACAGACTGGACTAGGTGGTATCAGTTAATGTAGCTTCAAAACAAAAGAGTTCACTGATTTTCAACAAATTTTGGAATATTCCTCTGCTTTTCACAAAACAAAAAATTAGTCTGGATGGGAACATATGTGGCTTGGGGGTGTTTCATCAGGACAATGCTTTATCTTAAAATACAACATTTAAGCTGGAAGGTGTCACTGATGTCCCCATGGGTAACTACAGTGGCTTCAGAGGAGCTCCAAGACATTGCCCAGGTCACTGCCTGCATGTTTTTTGTAAGACTGGGGCCTTGATAGGTAACCACAGTGTGGGCTGCTGCAAGTGTTGTTTGCACTGATACTCGAGAAGCTTCAGTCACCACAGGCTGCCTACCATCTCCAATAGCTCAAGGTGCAGAAGGGTGATGAATAAGGGCAGTATTAGTATAAACGCTCTCCAGAGCTGTTGGGAATATTGCCACATATTTCAGCATTGACCATAACTTTGGGCAGAGGTACATGTGAAACACTGGCACAGGCTGCCCAGAGAGGCGGTAGATGCCCCATCCCTGGAAACATTCAAGGTCAGGTTGGACGGGGCTCTGAGCAACCTTATCTAGTTGAAGATGTCCCTGCCTGTGGCAGGGGAGTTGGACTAGATGACCTATAAAGGGCCGTTCCAACCCAAACCATTCTTTGATTCTACAGTTCTATGATTGCCTGAGTCTCCAGAGCTACCCATAAATTATTGCTGAGAAGTGCTTCACTCACCTAAAATAATCTTCCGCTATTAAAGATTTAAACCTCCACAATCTCCTGTGGCATACTTTCTCAGATCTCATTTCCAGACATAATTTAATTTTCTGCCACTTTGCCAGTGATTTATCTGCTTAATTAGATTTCATATTGTCAAGGTCTGGCAATGAAGGAGGGATTTCTATTCTTGGCTTCAGGACTGAGGAGTACCTGATCTGATATCTATGGAAATTAATGGAACATCTTTATCTCCAGCAGGCTTTGGAGCAGGTCCAGCCTCCAACATTCAAAGATCTGAGAGGGACAAAGGAGGTCTTTTTTCACGGCAAAGCAAAGACACAGTGCTAAGCCCTTTGCCCTGAGCTCGCTAAAGTCTTAGGCATGGGATTAACATAAGCAGTGTAGTGGGTGTAAGTAAAGACTTGAGGTGTGTAACTCATTTGGAAGGCAGACTGTTCAAACCTAGGCAACAAAACAAAACCCAGAAAAAAAAAAAAGAAAAACCTTAAAACCAACCTGATTTAGCATCTCCTACTGACTTCAGTCCTGCTGACCCACAGTGCTTCTGAAGCCATACTACATGTCATCTCTTATGTGGCAGTTGAGAGCTGGATGTTTTCAGTGTGACACACAGTGGGGCTAGTTGTAGCATGCAGAGAGCAACTATGCAAACATACTTCCAGGTAAATTAAACCCTTCCCTTTCTATGTGCATTTTTTTATATTAAGTTATATTTATAATTAGCTGTGCAGTACTATTCCTTGCCAATTTTGTTAGAGTACATGCCTGAGGTCATACTGCCAGTCAGTAGATGCTTGAATGAATGCATAGACTTTAGCATGCAAAAAATAGGGGAGAAATGTGGGCTATTCGGGGTGTACAAATTCCACTTGCAGCCCCCCACAATCAACCTTGCTGCCAGAAGTCACTTAATCACACATCTGCAGTGCAGGAGGCATCATCTGAGCTGGTTGTCTACATTCCCTCTAAAGTCACAGAAAAGAACGGGTCACTTCTCAGGAGTGACTCATCAGATCCGCTTTAGACTTTGAACCTGGGATCATGCACACTTTCCTTAGGAACTGTCATTTTCATTCCTGGCGAAGATATAGACCAGGACATCCTCTACTGTGAAACCAAACAGAAAAGCTGGTCCAATGGATGGAAAAGAAAATACATTAGCCGATAATTCATGAGACAAATATCACCTACAACTTACCTTCACAAACTTCTCAGAAGGGGCAAAACATCCCACACAGAGGGACATCAGGATCCAACCCCTGGCGTGGCTGCTTTTGGATGGGTTCTGGGTCAGTTGCTTGCAGATTTGACAATAGATTTCATCCCTGCAGTAGGAATGAAGAAAGCATTAAGAGTTAACGAGGTGATGGTTTTCCACAGGAACAGAAAGAGACAGACCCTGTCTGCCTGTGATTGATAGCTAAAATTTCATTTTAGCATTGCAAGGATATTAAATTAACTGCCCTGATGATGGTCACCCTGATTGATACAGTGTCTATAAAATGCCACCCACCACCAGTCCTGCAATGTCCACTGAGCATTCCCTGTGCTGCAGCTGAGATTCCCCACAGCTAACTGGCACTGCTTGGAGAAAGAGTGAAATAAAAGGGAGTCTCAGGGTTCAAGGAAGCTCAGTGTCACTGGATGAAGGAGTCTACTCTGCCTTCTTACAAAGATTTCCCAGTAATGCCAAAAGAGCCTCCTAAACTAACTGTCATAAGAAGGCTATCAGCTGAGAATCTTCATTCGCTGGCTGTCCCTCTTGAGACACCTGAAGTTGCTTTGTGGAAGTGTTGGGAACTATCACCTCCAGGGGAGGTCAAGGTTTGCCCAGCTCTTACCCAAACAGGCATGTACATTGACAGGTATCTCAATTTAGAATGTAATGTCCATGTTTGATATTTAACCTTTAAGCTTAAGTTCTTTAAGCTTTAACTTTTAACCTTAGTTCTCCACATGCAAAAGAAGGGATAACAGTACTTCCTCGCCTACATGGGAGGCAACAAAAATGTTAGCCAACCTGTTACGCTGACAAACACCATGGGAAAGCCCATGGGACACTATCAGGTCTGCCTTCAGAGAAGATTTTGTGCAGAAAAGTAACACTAAGAGTTTCATGCTGAACTGGGAGGATAAAATGAAAATGAGAGAAGCTGGTTATCAGATAAGGATGCTCGCCATGTTCTGGGACTACACAGGTAAGTGTGAGTGAAAAGTGTGAGACTACATAAAAAAGGACACATTGTATACGTTATGACACACACACACAGAAATAAGCTAAACCAAAGATGTTCCAGTAGCCTTAATTTGGCACTTTCCAATTTTTGAATGTTTAATTTAGCAATTGAAATGATTTTGAGTTTTTTATTAGTGTACCATTAAAAGCAATCACACAAACAAAAGAGACCTAATGGTTAAATGGGAAAAAAAAGGGTAGTGAACAAGAATGAGTATTAAAAAACACCCAGTCCAGTAGCTGCTATCACTTTCAGAAGCATTTGATTCCTTCTGTGTGGTCTTTCCACCCAGCCTGATACAGATCATGAACAAGATCCAGCCCAGCCCGTATTATACAACACAACCAGAAAAATGATAGAAGAACTTCTTGAAGCCACACAGAGTAGCAAAATCATTTGAATAGCTCAAGAAAAGCTCAAGGAAGAAGGAATGAAAAGAATGGCATGTTCATGCCTATGTCTTGATTTCTAACCTTAAGGCTGGCCTGAGGATGCCATTACCAATAATGAAATGGAGCTTCTCCAGGTTGGAGGTGGGTCGGTCTTCGAGCATGCTATTTCCCTGTAGCGTAGACTCACCATCGTGAAGTCTTTTTGTCACCTGCCAACCAGACATATTGCTCCCTTTCAGTACAGCCAGTTACTATGGTCCCCCCCCTCCCCAGTCCCAAACGTGTGGTGCTCCCCCAGAAGGACTCCTCCACCAGCCAGGAGGGGTCTTAGAAGTTCTTCAGTCTAGTACTTGAACAGCAATGGGAGGGTTTGACTTTGTTGGCTTTAATCACATATGGATGAAGCTGAAAATGGTCCTGTCTAGTCACACTCCCACCTGCTTGGTCCTTGCCCAGGGTTTCTACAATGGCAGCCTTGCATCCCAGCTCTGAGGTGGTCCAGCAGCTGGGAGAGGGCCACCAAGGATCTTTGGAATAACCCCAGCTTATTGACAAGGAGAACTTGTCCCTTTAACTCAGTAATATTAAAAAAATCATTAAAATACTGACAGAATGAACCCACTCCCCATGCTAATGAGGCAGCTGAAAGCACATAAGCATGGTGCTGTTTGTGGAAACAGGGATGGCGTTCGTGCACCTACCAGCTCTCTGCCTCAGCTAGTCAACCCAGTCTCCATGTGGAGACACTGGAGAAAGATGGGCATTTCTAGAGCATGTTCAGAGCCACCATAGGGTAAGCTGGGTTGGGTCCTATTTCTTCCCACTGACCCTAAAGGGAAGGAGGGTGACTCTGTCAGAGAGCAATCTTCATGCTCTCAAGCAGCTATAGCCAGGCAAGATGGTGCCTACTCTGGAAGCAGACATGGCAGTGTGTAAAAGAAGACTGAATGCATGTCTTTGCATTGCTTTCATCCTCCCCACCCGATATTTATTACTCCTCACTCTTTTGAGATGGGATTTTTGAAAGGTCTCAGCTTGGGCTAACTGCTCCTGGGGGAGTTTTACCCCTGGCACTGGAGAGGAGCAGAGGGTGGATGGGTGAGCACATTTGGAGACCCCACCTCTGCTACCTATGCCACGGTGGAGGGAAGGAAGCTAAAAGCAGGGATAACATTCAGACCATTACAAAGTGGTGAGAGGTATCGGCAGCTGGATGGAGGGCTGTGAAAGAGGGGAGGGAAGGTGCTGGATGGATGGAGAACAGGAGCCGAGGGGAGGCCGGCGCGAGGTGCAGAATGACTCAAGGAGACACGGGAAGCCAACCTTTCCCCTTAAACACTCCTTAAATCTTTCAGGCAGAGAGACAGGTAGCGCCAAACCCAGAGCAGGGCTGGTTCTATGTTGTCTAGGGAAAAGCAGAAGAGAGTCAGAGAGGGCTGCAGACAATCCAACGGCACTTGTGCTGCCAGGCGGCCAAGCGTCTCCTCTCACCTCCTCCGTCAGTTTGGATTTCTTCTTGAGTGTTAAGGAGACCAGTTTGTGCCGCACACTGTTCTTCTTGTGCCCATCAATGTGAGTACTCTGCAAAGCAAGAGGTGTGGACATAACGTGGTGAGACACAGAGCCCTGCTGAGTACGCGCTTTCCCTGCCTCCCCTGGGCTTCTGCAAAAGACCATCAATCCTGGGCGGAGAGGGAGATATTTCAGAGGATGGGGGGAACCAGAAGTGTGGAGCCATATTCCCGTGCCCCTTGATAACCCAGGTCTGGCTCTGAATTTTGTAGATGCTCTCTAATCAACGAGCCTCCCTCAGATCAACGTTACATACTGGGGACATCTGAAACAAGTTATGTTGGCTACATGGCTGACTCCTACTCAGCCTGGGTCCACCCAGTTCTGCTGTATGACATTCAGGCTTGTTCCTACAGTGCAAATGAGATGAGCAAGATCACTCTGTGAGATGAGCCATTTGCATAGCAGGTATGCAAGCTGCAAGTCACCTAGCCTGGGATTCATGGGCAGGTAGTTACTCCTTGCAGTTTCATCACCAGTAGCCAGCTCTGTGCTCTATCAGATTTCCCAGAAGAATAAATTTGATGTGGGACAGACCCAGGCACTGGCTACATATCATCCAGTTACTGTTGGCTTACTACTTCTACATCAAATTTACATTGGCTGTGGAATTAAAATGGCATGGATAATCACTTTTTGACCCCCTCCCCCTTTTAAACAGCTTCGAAAAAAACTATAATTTTACACCAGATCAACACTTCGAGAGATCAAACCAAACCAGCTGTGATGGTTTATATCCATTATAAAGCCAAGTTGGTACTGTAAACCTGGATTTGCATATCATCACACTCAGGGTCAGGTCAGACCTCTCTGCACTGTTGTGCATTCTGCAAAGCAGATGTAAACACAGAGGAAAATGAGAGCTTAAATTTCCCTTCTTTTCTGTACTACCTGATGTCTCAACTGGACAAAACATGCCTCTTTGTAATAAACAAGCAAGAAACTACGGGTAGAAGGAATGAAAAGTGATTCTTGCTGTGTATTTTTACAGAATTACAATCTACATGAGGCTACTCTCCTCAGGTAATTCACTGAAAGTGCTGGATGATATCACCGTCTCTAAAACCTAGATTTATTAAATTACTTCTGCAAATGCCACAGGGGCTTGTCCAAACGTTATTACCGAAAATTTCTTGTAAACGCAACAGTGTCATTTAGAAAATGCCGATACCAGGTGGCATCTTGTCCTATTGAATAAAGCACTTGCCAAAGATGAAAGCATATCAGTGTCATGGATGGTAGTTTATCCAGAGCAATGTCTTATCTGGAAGAGTCCTAAGATGAAGTCCTCTAGTGACATCCCAGAATGCACTGAGGATGCAATACAGATTTATTTTTTTCTTGATTTCCACAGCTTAATCTCCCAGTAATTCTTTACTTCCTGCTCCAGGATTAAGGGCACATTTTTAATTTAGTCTCTTCTGACCCAGGGAAGATCAAGAAGAAATCCCCAAACAAGAGACCAATGACACAGGACGCTGCATTCCCCCCCTGCATTTCTGCCCTATAGGGTGCAGGGAGAGCTCAAAGCCCCATGAGAGATACCGTGGGAGGCATCCCCCCTACCATACTGCTGGGGAACATTCAGTTACTCCTGTGAAGAAGAAGGGACAGGATCAATACCTGACACATGGGACATTTGCCCTTTGTAGCCTAACTGCAAATAAAATAGACAAACTGATTGCCTGCAGCAAACCCCACAAGTTGTTCCTTTCTAACACATTTCAACATCCAACTCCTAACAACGGCGTCTCTTTTTCAACCGCAGCAGTTACCTCTCCTTCTCCCTGCAGAGCTTGAAGTTCTTTCTTATAGGTCTTCTTCCCAAGAGTCTCGTAGATTTTTGTCATCACTGGTATCTTCTCACCACCATCACTCATGGCTGTGTGGTATTTCGGCTCAGGGAAGTCTCCCATGAAACGGAGGATGGTGATCCATACAGCAAGTGCTGCCTATTTGAACGGAAAGTTACACCCCATTAGCTCACACTAGGGTAGTGAAGGGGGTGGTCAAGTCATGCTGAATCCATCAGGATCACCACTGTGGTCTCTCTGTACATCTACAGGAGGTGAAACACTTCCCTGAATCACACTCAACATTTTTGCCTGCAGCAGTCATGCATCTGAGCAAGCCGGGCAGGCTGGTGGCTGGGACCACAAGTTCAGGCTCTGCGTTCAAGCCATCATGACTGTGTTTATGCATGCTGCGAGAGGCTTCTTCTTGGCTAGGAGGTGCAAGCCTTAAGGAGGAGCAGCAACTGGCAACCCCTAACCCAGAGCAGAGGGGAAGGAGAACCGCAGAGAAGGCAAGCTCACGGCCAATGTAATGTCCATTATAGTCATGTAAGTTCAACACAGTTCTGCTCTTGTACTGCTGGCTATAGCACAAGTGTTTTTTCTCTGCTAGTTCTGCCCTGGCGTGTATGACAAGGTAAGAAGCAACTTTTCTAGCTGCTGAGTAGCAACTTTACAAGGAGCACTCGCTCAACAATTTTCATCGTCCATGCCTTGAGCCCAGAGAACTTCATTAATTGTCTTAACACAAACATCAAGGCACAGAGATGGACTCACCCCTCTAATGCTTGTTGTCTTGTCAGTGCTCAAAGCATGCTGGTGGGACCAGTGTCTACTGACACATGCAGCAGATGGGGGCTGTACTCCCCACCGAACCAGTGTATTCCAAAGGGAAACTGTTGGTGCCCTTTGGCTGAAGGGTTGCCCAGGCTTGCCCCAACCCACCCTGCCCTGCTCGAGGTTTTTCATCCCCTCCCTCACCAACTGGTCTCCTTCATCTTCATGGTACAAGAGAGGCTGCTTGAGAGGCCGGCGGATATAGGTGTGTGTTGTTGTGCCCTGGAAATACGTGGCAGCAAACTTGGCAAATTTGTACTCTGAGAGATCTTCCTCTTCTTCCTCAGGGAGAGGCAAAGCTGCATCCAGGTCCTCTTCCTCCAGCTCTTTCTGGGCTCGCTCAAGATCCTGGTGGGGAAGGACATGTCAGGCACTCAGCATGGCTTTGGATACTGAACTACCCTTTCCCTTCGGGCCTGACTCTTCTGTCTGACTTCCATCCCCAAAGGTAAAGCCAGCTGGAGGGAAAACTATGAAATACAACTCTGGAGCCCATGCAAATCACAAGTCCTGAAGGACATGCCTGTGCCCAGGAGTGTCCCCATAGCAGTCGGAGAAGCAAAAAGCATGGCCACATTCCTAGCATGGGGAAAGGGTGTCCAAGAGCTAAATGTTGTGAGCCTGTGATGAACCATGAAGGAAAATATCTCAAAGGTCAGAGGTCCTCAGTGATCTTATAGTGATACTGCTCTGCATTCCATAGCCCCAGAGAAAGCCTGCAGACTGCCTTCCTGTCCCCAGCCACAGCCCAGCAACCCTCTGGGGCCACACAGAAGAGCTTGGTCTTGAAGGAAGCCTTCAGAGACCCGCTTTTGTATTGCTGTACTCTCCCCTGATTCATTAACGTATTGCTAAAGCCTTTCATGTAAAAGACAGGCTCATGCATGTCTCCAGTACCTCAAAGCCATTGGGTGCCTGTCCTTCCTGGCCAGGCAGGGAGGATGTAGTCCCCAGGAATCCAAACATTTTGTCCACCATGTCTGAGTCATTCACTGGCTCATTGCGAGCTTTCTCCATTTTTTCTAACAGCTCTTTCTTCCGACGTGCCTCCTCCTTCTCCTTTACTTCTCTCTCTGCATCTTCCCGTGCCAGCTGGGCCAGACGTACCTGCAAGAGGACAAGTACAGTGACTGAACTGCTCCCTTTAAAGAGCTGGTGCTAAATTTTACAGGGCCTGGCTTTAGAAAGGCAGACTGCCTCGTGCTTGGGGTACTACCAGCATCATGACTTGGAGCAAATCAGTGACATGTCCATGCTTCAGTTCCCTAGCTGCAGAAGGACAAAGCAATAGCATTTTCTCATTCCTTAGTACCTGTTTAAGGGGCTTGTCTATGCACAGAGACTTTCACTGACCTTATTTTTTTCTTTTCTACAACAACCTTGTATGTGTACACACATGTAGAGTGTCCCAGTTCCCCCTTCAGCCTTTATACAATAGCAAAAGCAAGTGAATAATAACCATAATCTCTGGCATTCCTGTGCAGCAGATCAGAAATTCTGGAGCAGCTTCAAACTAGTTAGAGCACAGAGTAGTGAATTAAATACAAACCGCTCAAGCAGAGCAGAAATCCCTTAGATATTTTTGGCATTCCCTCCCAAAGAAGCAAAATCAGAGCAGGAAAACAGAGATGGAACCCCAGAAAGACATCAGTCCTTGCGTACTTGGTGCTTCTTTTCTGCTTCCTCTTTGGCTTTCTTGGCACTCATCTCCTTTCGGAGTCGTTCCTCCTCTGCCAGCCGAAGTTTCTCTGCTTCCAGGCGTCGATGGTACTGGGGGAGTAAACACAAGAGCCCTTCTGTTTAGGCATCCGATTCTTTGTGAAATTCTTTTTTGCTCTTTAAAAACCGATCCCAAGAGCATGTGATGCAGAAGTATGTTTACTTCCCCTCTCCCCACCTCCATTTTCCGTGACCAATCTCTCCTCCGTGGTACTTACTTCCCCTCGAAGGCGCTTATACAGCCTGCGGGCGATCATGCCCCGGGCATATGCCTGGACGGTGAGCACAGCCCAGAGGCGGTGGCGGAAAGCCCTACGGACCAGGTAGCCCCGGCATCGTGCCTGAAACTCGATGATCCGCCGGCGAGCCATATGGTACTGCTTGTGGAGCTTGCGGGATCGGTAGAGGGCCTGCAGTCTCAGGAAGCCGATCCGCATCTGCAAGAAGGAGCAGGATGAAACCACCCCACCACCCAGGAGCTCACCCAGCATAAGCAGATTTCCATGCTATAATCTTCTTGCATGGCTGTAAATAACAGCCGCTGAAATCAGCCCCCGCCAGGACAAGCCTTCGGGAGGGAGGTTCTCCAAGAGGGTGGAGAAATGAACCCCTTCAGCTGTGGCACTGATTCGGAGACCAGGAAAGACAAAGGCAGTTTCTTCCCCACTGAGTCCTATAGAGTTTCTGACTTTGAGAGCCCTCAGGAGGCCTGGCTGGTCATCTCAATGTAGCCACAAACTATGAGGGTTGCTCCCATGGAAGTCCACAATCTGCAGACCTCCTGCCTGACAGCCAAGCTTTTGTTTCATGGCAAAAGGCAGCATCCTGACCCACCTGGGAGTGGCTATTCATATCAAGTTTCAGGCTTGGAGGATGATATTGAGATACTTTAGACCCCAATGCATTTTCTGAATGACCTGCTGTTGGGTCAGAGCCAGCTGGGACAGGAAGAGAAGAAAGCCGTGGGCTGGGTTGGTGGGAAACCAAATTACGGTCCCACCTGCAGATGGAGTCTGTTTTTCAGGGGAAGCTGCTTTTAAGTTTTCAGTCACCTGGAGACTAGGGGAAGACTTTTAGAACCCCAAGTGACCAGTTGGTGCAATGGACACCTAACTCATGGGGAAAAGGACAACTAGAAGGTGGTCAGGTACTCTCTTCCATGAGAAGGCAAAGCAGCAAAAGCAAACCTCCATGCATTGCTCCAACCAATAAAAGCCAACCCAAACCCCTCCTACACTCAGTGGGGCGTTTTGAGCCAGAAAACTCTTTTATGACCCAGCTGAAAGAGGTAGGAAGGCAGAGGTGTGAGGATGCACCCCTGTACTTACAGCACCATAGTTCTTCCTGCAGTTATGTCCACGCCAGTATCTCTGAATCATGAGGACTGAATTTCTCACTTTCAGGAAATTGGACCTGCAAAGGCATTTCAATCACTTGCCTCGGCGGTTTGGCCGCAAGTTATCATCATCTTCTGGGCCTCATTCTTTGGAGATTTGAAAGTGATCAGCCAGGTAGAGTAAACACTGAATTTTAGGCCTGAAAAAGTCTCCTCCCCCAGCTCTCCTTGCTTTCATAAAACGATCTGTAGGGGCTCTCTCTGACAGGTCTCTGCAGGCAGATTCTGCCAGGCGATGGGAATGGGCAGAGCAGAAGATGCTGGGAATGGTCCCCTCCTTCCCCCCACCTGGGACCCTCCTCTCGCCTCTAAAACCTCTTCCCAGTGTGCTCTCCCCACTTCGATTCTAACACCTGAGAATGGATTTAATCTCACCCAAATGATCAAGAGCAAACTTCGGCCACACCACCCTGCTGCTCCCATTCTTCTTAGCCTGGCTTGATTCTACCTGTAGACACCTTGGAGACAATTTTTTTTGTAAGGGCTTGAGGGTCTTGCTAGGATTACTGTGGGAAAGATTGCTGAGTTATTTAGCATCTGCCCTTTCTGCAAAACCTAAGGTACAACCTGAGTCGCAGCCATGGCTTGGACAGTCAAAAAGCACAAAGCCCCAAGAATGTCCCTTCTCTGTGGGTGAAGCTGGCCCTTGGTTGTGGCTCCCCCTCTTCTTCCACAACGGCGCTATGAGCTCTCCAAGGCTACCTACCCTCCTCCCAGGTCTGGCAACTGAGTTGCAAAAAGGAGAGTCCTGAACCCCTTTGGCCTTTGGGACAGCAACATTACTCACAGTGGATGACCCTGTGGTCCCATTGCAGACTTGTGGGGATCCTCATACTGGAGGCTCAGCTGAGCCTTCAGCAGGCTCAGAGTCCTACTGCTGCAGTGTCATAGCAAACATCAGCCCCCCTGAAGACCACACTGAACAGGGACAGAAGATTCTATTCCATCCATGTTTGAAGCAGATAACACAGTTTTCCTCGTTTCCTCTACAGTTTTCTCACAATACTTGACGCTCCTGAGTGCCAACACACCAGGGCTCCCCCCTCCCCAGATGCAGACAGGGCAGGTGGGCACCCAGGGAGTGATGCATCCCCTAGGGGCTGCTTGCTGGGTGACACATCCCACGTAGCCCACTTCTCATTTGGCAGTGGGGCTCACACCTACCTGTCTTTAAACCCACGGACCACCTTCTGGATAAGGATGACTTTGTCTGTGATGGCCTTGTCTCTCTCAATCTCCAGCAGCATGTCGTGGTGGTCCTGTGGGAGGAAGTGACACAGCACTCATGCCTCAAGCTTTCCATCTGCCTGACGTGGCAGGAGAGGTGGCACAAGGCCCTTCCCCAGAGGAAATGTCCAAAAAAACCCTCTTGGGACATTTTACATCCCAAGTATCACCCCACCTACTCGCTGGGGAAATCCTAACAAACCCTAGTGATCTGCTGCCTTCATCCCCAAATGAACCAGAGCATCCAAAAGCTGTGTATGCAGTACTTGATAGTTTGGAAACAACCAAATTGCGTTGCTTTGCCATGCAGAGCTCCCTGATAGTGCTGTCAGCCATGGGAGCAGTTCCCAGGAGCATGGGACACATTTGGGAACAAACTTCAGGCTGCCTGAGTCCCATCACTCCCACTAGCCAAGGCTGCAATGCCTCCATACCCTAAGGGCAAAACAGCTCCTTGAAACACTGACTTTCCTTGAGCATGCACCAGTCCAAGCTTTCTGCTGATTCCTCTCACCCTGTTTGTAACTCGGCTTTCTTTCCCGGCTGCGGCATGCTGAGCCCTGCCGTGCTGGGTGCCGCAGGGGCAGCTCCATGCGTTTCCTGCTTTGCTCGACCTCACGCAGCCCTCGGGGCCTCCCAGTTTCTCCATTTCCTGCCCTGACAGCTGCGAGATTGTGATAACAGGCTCTAGAAAGAGCCGCTAGTGGGAACAGCATCTAGGGAAGAGATGGGGGTGTTCACACTGGTGATGGGGTTGAGGGTAAATTTCAATATAAGCAGTCAGGGTTTACCACTGAGGTTTGCCTTCAAGAGAAGCCTTTGCTTCCAGCCTGGCTCCAGCTCAGCTTCACCTTTCCAGAGAAACGCAGGAATGGGTTTTGTAAGGAGCGGTGAGCATGAATGGGGTGGCAGTGCCGGGCTGCTCTGTGTCAGCCAGAATGATGCAGAGAGGGAGGCTGCAGGCACATCTTGGGTGGTGCAAGGATGTGCTGAAAGCAAAGTGAGACTGGTGTGCTCTCAGTTCCTCTCTCTGCAGGGCTCTGCATAAACATTCTTCCTGCTGTTTCTGTGCTTTTTGGGCGAAGATAGGAGATGAGGTTGAGCAGCTCAGTGTCACAGCACTATCCAAACTATCATGCTGCAACAAGGTCTTTCACCATCTCATACCAGCATACTCTTCATGCCAGTCCCTCTGCTGCCGCCTTCTCATCTCACCTCATCCAGGGCATGTGTTCTCCCTTCTCTTGCTTCTTCCTCTCTCACCTTCTTCCTCAGCTGCTCTCTCTTCATTGGCTCCCAACCACTTAACAGAACCAACCACAGCTGCACCTTATCTACATCGGCCAACTCACTGCCCCTGAAGCCAACTCATAGCTGTATGTTATCAATGCTAATTAACCCAGCTGCATTCCTCTACAGCTCAGCGCAGGAGGGAAAAGGCCGTGTGCTGTATGTGACTCTTCCTGTGTCCGTATGGGTACATGCATACATCAGTGCTGGCAGTATCAGGGCTTCCTCCTGCCCGCTGTTTCCCAAGCCAGCCCCAAATATCCTGCCTTGGCCCATGCCTTACCCACTGCCACACAAGCCCAGGAGGGGCTGACTGTGGGTAAAGGTCAAGTCTTGTGATGGAAAGGGAGTGGCAGGAGACCCCTTCACAGGCAAGGGTTCCAGATGGCAGGGGGATTTGGAAAACCACCTACCTTCAGGAATATTTTTGTCTTGCCAATCTGCCAGTCACCATCCTTCCCGAGCACTGCTTCAGCAATGCGCTGGCATGTCCCACGCAGGTCGCCCTGGTAGGAGAGGGGATGGGATTCACCAGGACCAGCCTCACCAATTGCTCCTCCCAAGCCCAGTGGGGACCTTTTCTGATCCCAGTTCCAGCAGTTTTCTGCTAATGAGGTTCCCAGGGCTTTACTGTCACCACATTTAAGGTTGAGTGAGAAGGGCAGGCTGCATATGGCCATGGGTCCCTGCCAGCCCCATAACCATTTTTTCTTCACGTGGAAAGCCCAGAGCACCACTGTAACATCTGGGGATCAAATGTTGCATAACTGCTTTTTCAGAGGAAGCACACCCCATAAATATCTCTGGGGAGCCCAGCAGAGAGCAACCATTTCCTGTGGAAGAAGATGCTCACCTGCTTGTATGCTGGCTTCACCCCGGGCATGAGCACCCGGTACCGGTCCACGAACTCCACAAATGTGTAGCGGATGGGGTAGCCAGCTCGGCGGATCCGGATGGTCTCCATCATTCCCGAGTACCTCAGCTGACGGACGCACAGCTCCCGGTCAAACAGCTGGGGAGGTTACAGGACACGGTGGTTTGATGGCACATCTTGGCCTGGATTGGCCATAAGAGAGTGGGGACTCTGAAGGTGAGTGGGGCAAGCAAGTCAGGCACCCACCCAAATCCGTCACTTGATGAACCCAAGGCTGTAGGACTGTTGGCTGTCATGGGCCTGATCCGATGAACTGTTCAGTGTGTTTGACTCACTCCATTTCTTTAATTCATTCTTGCAAGACTGGATGTGTCCTACACATTACACTAAGGACTGGGAGGAGAACTGGAGAGTACAATGCAACGGTGAGCATCACCTTGGGAAAATGGGCAGCAATGCTGCATCTGCAAGGGTCAAACCATACAGTCATCCTTGCAATGACCACTCGTGGTTGTTAACTTCTGACCACTGCTCTGAGCTTTGCTGGCATGATCACAGCACTCCTGTACAGGCAAGACGGTACTGTTTTGCAGGCAGAGTAAGCAGAGGACCGTATCAGCAAAGGCTCAGACACTCAGAGGTCTTCGGGTGCTGACATCAGTTGAAGTTAAGGTAGGTGACACCCTGAAGTCACACAAAGGAAAAGTGCAGCCTCAGAAATGCTGAGGCCCTGAGATAAGCCTGTAAGCATCAAACCACCCTGTACCCAGGAGGACATCTGAGGAGCTTCAGATGGGCAGGTCAGAACTGAGACCAGCTGAGGGTTTTAAGGGGAACGGCAAATCTCAGACCAGCATTCATGGCTGCTCCTGACAAGCAGCAGATGGTTTCAAGGCCAGGCAGCAGACACAGGTAACCCAGTCCTTGCAGATGTTTGCTAATAAACCTGGCTGCTCTCCCTTGCTTTGGGTGCCTCAGGGAGGAGAATGCGTGGTGCTGCTAGGTGGGCAGATCTGCTGAAGCAAAGGGAGGCTTAGGAAAATCTCTGCCGTGCTTTAGTGCATTAGGAAGGATCCTGGAGCCCCTGAGAGCACCCTCTTGCAGCCTGTGTTGTCTGCTGGGAGCATCCAAATAGTGCTCAACCCAAGTCTAAACCAAAGGTGGACATGGTGTGGTGCTGGCACACCACAGAAACTCAGGACAGTAAATCTCAGCCTGGGCCAAAGAATTACTGCCAGGGTGTTATTCATCTGCCGTCCCTTCAGCTGTCTAAAATGTAAGGATCTGTGCATGTACAGATAGGAGCATCCAAAATGTGAGTCACCTAGGCTCTCCCTGCAGTGGGTGAGGAGAGCTAGGTATGTGCCCGTATCTCAGATACCCCTGTATCCCAGGTGCACCTGCTGGGACAGGAGGATATTCCCTATGGATGCACCCATCTCCCCATCCCTAGAGGGAGATTTTTGATTAGCTCACAGCAGCCACTTAACCATGAAAGGGCTGGAGTGAAGTGAGGCAGATCCTGATCCCAGGAGAAGACAACAGATGAGCGAGGAAAAGGCAGAAAGTAGCATCACCCAGATTTGGTCTCAAGCTGTCTCTATCTGAAGTGGGTCTTGAGGATGAGAAAGGTGCAGAGGAAAGAGGTGTGTGTTCCTCTGTCTGCCATTGCCATGAAGCAGAAGGGTGTGTGTACGGTTGTGGGCTTGCAAATAACCCTCCAGTGTTTGTAGGGCTAGTTCATTGCACATATGGGCAACCGTGTGCTCCCGGCATCCAGGCCTGATGAGGCACAGGCTGCTGGAAACAGGTTTGACTTTGCGTGGTTTGTTACCTATTTCATCCCACACTTTTCTCTTGCACTAACCAGAACAACAGAGCAATGCCAAGAAACAGCAGCATGGGATGATGTACAGACCCAGAGAACTCCAGCCAGCATCCTGATGCAAACAATTTCCAACACCCACCCACCCCCACCCCCAAAAGCACATTTAGAAGGAAGCAAAAGTTTTAAAATAACATAAAGTAACAAACAGTCAGGACTTTCCACTGACCTTTCACTTCCCACTATCCCATTTCCTATCACTATCAGTACACTTTCCTTCAAAGCCAGGGACAGAAAATGAACTCCCAGAAAATGTTCTCTTTTGCAGTCACCCTGTACAGCTCTGTGTACCATTATCTGGCTGTTGTTTTTTGTTTGTTTGTTTGTTTGTTTTTCTCCTTTGTGTTATTAAACCAAGGCCCAAAATAAATTTGGCAAGAATTCACATTTCATATTATATAGCACTGAAGTCTCTAATTCAGTGTTAGCTCATCTACTCATTACTTTAATGGGGAGGTTAATTTCTTTGTCCAATTATTTCAAAATCATAGCTGTTTTTGTGTCTCACTGAAAGTTTTGTAGATAAATGGGTTGGACAGAGACTTCTGGCTTAGCGCTTGCAAGAACTGATGAAATACCGACTTCCTACACAGGACAGAAAATGCCAGACCTAATCCCAGCCATCTGGGTGTAAAAGCAGCTCAGAGTCAGGGCACTGGGAATAATTTGTTAACATCAGTTCAGGATATACATCTATTCCTCAACATCACATGTTCTTAAAGAAGGCCTTCTTAAGAAGGTTGATCTCAGCTCAAAAGATGACCTCAGATCAGACATATTGTTAAATATTAACCCAAAATATTCCATTAATATGCTATTAGGCCCTTTTTTACACTTACCAAAACCAGAATAAAGGCACAGCAAACTGCTCTGAGAGCCTCCAGAACTTTCACCCTGCATCACGCCAGGTTCACTGAACAGCAAAAGTAAGTTTCAAACAAACACTGCTTGTATCTAACAGCTCCTAAATTCGGTATTTTATGCTTTTTTTTGCAGTCAGTTGAGCTTTGCTAACAGACACCAACTTTAGATAAAGCTCCAGCTCTGGCTAAGTTAAGTGCCAAGGCACAGGCAAAATTATTCAAAGAAACAAATAGTTGGAATTATTTTTAAATGAAGCTTGTCCTCACCAAGCAGTATCACTATTAAGAGTGGTGAGCAGCTAACGGTGATTGCTAACAGCACCAGGGACCAGTCCTGCAAGGTCCTGCCTTATTGTTTACTGTTAACTGCAAATCTCAGAGTCCCCTGCATGACCATTTTGTGGTCAAAGGGATTTACAGCCACCTCCTTTCATTTGCTTCTTCAAGTTTGTCCCCAGAGTGTTTGTTGCTTTTGAAGCAAGTCCCTAGGCATCACAGCAAAACAATTCCTCTCACCATTCCTCTGTGCTATTTTGCCTCTATTTTTCTCTGCTTTTAGGATTGAGCTTTGGCAATTGTGGGGGGAAAGCAGCTGAAAGGATCAAACAGGGTTGAAACTGAATGAGAATTAATGGGAGCAAAGATTTTGGAGAAAACTCGTGGGGAGGGGAATAACTTTTAGGAAACATTGAACCCTGCCATAGGGACTAAACCCAGGGCCCTACAGCTCACCTGGTAGGGTGGCACCTATCCCTATCGAAATTCAGAGGCATTTCCAAATAGGAAAAAGGGATGCAGGCTGAATTCCTCCAGGTTGTCCTTGGGAAGAAAAGCAGGGGCAGGAGGTCCCCTCTGTGAAAAAGTTTTGGGGTGCTATGGGATCGCAAAGCAAGTGCCTGATTTTGCCCACCCTTTGTTGAACCCCTTGCTGGTGGAATAGGCTGTGGGTTGGCTTCCTAAGCACCCAGGATCAATCCTGACTCCGCTGATGCCCCAAGGAGTTTTGTCATTAGCTCCAGGGCAGCATGACCCCGCGGCCAGTCCTGTACAAAAAGCTACCAGGAGAGAAAAGCAGGACTCACCATGGGCTTCTTGTACTCATTGGGCTTGATGCAGCGAACAAAAAAGGGCTGGCACACGCTGAGAGTCCTCATCAACAGCTCCAGGGACCGCTTGAACTGGCTGCTGAGCGTCGGCGAGCGCTTCCTCGTCTCCGCTCCCTGCAAAACCGCAGCGGAGCGAGCTCAGGAAATGAAAGGATAACAGTGCCTTTCCCCTCCGGCCACATCCCCGGGAACCTCCCGCAACAGCCGGGGCTGGAGGAGGGAGCAAGGCCAGAGGCGGTTAAGTGTTGCGGCAGGAGAGGGGCAGGGGCAGAGCCGGACAGCTTGCAATGGCCAGACTCTGGCAACCTGCTCCATACACCTCTACCCAGGGAGGAAAAGTGCCATCATTTAATTTCTCCTGCTCAAACCTTCCTGTGTGACTGGCAATCCCACCTGCCCTATGCAAAGCCATGAGGAAGATCTGCCCATGAGGGCAAACAGCCTCTTCTGGACCATCAAAAAACTCTATATTGCAGCTTGGGGCAATGCATCTGCCCAGGGATGCTCCTTGGGAACGGCTTGGGCTTCCCTGTCCCCATGCATTGCAGCATGGCCATGCCAACTCCTCTCTCGTGGTTCCTTATGTCAGGCTGAGCCCTTCCCGCTCCCTGGGATGTAGGACCAGAGACCCATGTAGGGTAAAAAGAAAGCCAGGGCACTTCTGCTGCAGGGCGACTCTACAACAGTTCTAGAAACTTCTAGTAAGGTCTATATACCTCAGCCTGTACTACAGAGAAGATTAGAGCTGTGTTTGGAAAAGAATATTGGCTAGACTAAATGAGGTAGGTATTTAGGGCAAATCAGGATGATTTTGAGTATTTTGCTTAGTTTAGCTCCCTTGGTTAAGTTAATAATCCAATCTCCATTTTGGGGCAAGTGTTTCTAAAGCAGAACAGAGATGTTTCCCTTAATAGGCCCTTCTCCCTGCCCTGGGAGAACCTTGTTAAACCACCTCCAGGCTAAACGAAGCCCCTAGCTCATTTTATGTGTCAGTCACTATCACCTGAGCTCATCACACATCAGTCACAGCGATGCTGTGTGTCTTGTAGGGTCTGGTGTTCAGGGAGCCTTTGTGGGATAGCAGGTACTGCTGGTGGGTTGGAGGAACACTTGAGCACCAGTATGCAACATTCCCCAAATAAAAAATAGGGCAAGCTGTGGCATGACCTAATGGCTAGGGATTTCCCAAAGGGAAGATTCCAGCAGGATTTTAAAGCATTTTTCCTCCAAACATCCTCTTCTTTACCGGTGGTCAAGCCACTTGTGGAGTCACAAAGTCGCTGTTTGCACTGGTCTTGCTGTAATGTTTCACAAGGTGGTGAGTTTAATTTCCACTTTTCCAAAATCTTTACGTGTGCTTCATCATACAGCCCTAATAACCTGCCAGATAACATTCCCACCCCCCAAAATGGAGGAATTTCATACAATCACAGATCGTTCAGGTTGGAAGGGACAATGAATGTCATCTAGTCCAACGCCCTCACCATGGGCAGGGAATTTGCACAGCTCAGGCTGGATATGATGTTGAGACAAACCCAGTCAACACAAACACAAAATCGTCATGGAATTCCAACAAGAGAAAACCCAGTTCATGCACACACCAGGAAAACCTGGCCTGCTGGTCAAGAAGAGCAGGGGCAGCTATAGGTGATCTCTGCCAGTACAATTCTCCACTGAAGGACAAACTGTTAACAAATCTAGAGTAATTAATGGATGCAGCTGCTACCTGCAGAGCACTGTAGAGTCTGGCACTCACATTCTATCACAGATTTGATGAAGAATAGGCTGTTTCAGCAAGAATCCTGGTCTGGATAGCTTTGATTAATGTTTTCTTATTACTTTGCTAATTATGTGCAAGGGGTCACCTCTCTGAAATGTGGAAGAGTAGCCGCAGGGGTTAGAAGCAGCAACAGATGCAGGAGCAGGGCCAGAAGTTGGAAGCAATTGCATGTTAGCTAGGCTTGTCAATTTGGGCTTGGCTGGGAGAGGTCATTTTTCAGCTGTGGTGGTAGGAAGGGTGCAAGACTTTGTACGAGTGTCTACAAGGGAATGCATGAGCGGTTTGCTCCCAGACAGCAGGACCTGCCTCTCTAGGTAACTGATGCCTTGCATTGCTTCCCTGCATGCATCTAGCTCTGGTAAAAAGCAGTGATGGTTTCTCCATCCTTACACCTGACAGCTTTTTGCTGGGAGGGGTTGGAGGGAAGGGACAGCAGCCAGAAAGCAGCTTGTCTTCCTATCCAAATTGTCAGAGTGGTCTGGGCTTCTCTTCTCAAGACTGCACCATACCATCCATTCACATGCTTCCTGGCCCTGACACTGGTGCACAGACCCCTCTCAGCGGTGGGCACCAGCCCTATGGGCACTAAGTGGGCTCTCAGGCACACAATGAATACTCATACAAGGGCTTTGCATCAGCTTCCTCCTGCAGGGACAAGGTGACACCACTGAAGTCATCGCGGTTCCTCTCACCTCACCTCAACACCAGTGTGGGGAGAATCACACCTCTTTCCTTATCCCAACAAAACAGCCAAAAAAAGGAGTGGAGCAGCCTGCCAACACAGCCTAGCAAGGCAGCGAAAATAGAGGTTTTACTGCCCAGGAGGAGCATTTTTTAGCTAAAACCAGACCCAGTCTCCATAGCCTGAAGGAGAAAGAGCTGAGTACATTCGGCTTTTCTCCTGGCCAGACATGTCTTAGCTTTCAAACTCTTGAAACTGTAACATCTTTGAGACTCAGGTTATCTCTTCACAGGTGTCCATACAGAGCCTAGCGCAAGGGAGGATGAGACCTGTGTGTCACAGGGAAGGACGAACGGGATCCACAGGTTCTGTAGCCCAGACTGGGGCACTGAATAATCACTCAGTCTGTGCTCAGCATCAAAGGGAAAAAAATGGAAAAGAAAAATAAGAAAAAGGAAGAGAATTACATGGTTACAGAGAAGCTCCATCTCAGAAGAGAATTCAGAAGGATGGGCAGACCAGCACAACATTCAGACAACCTTCAATGCTACTTCTTTCTGCCAACTCAAGCCAGCCTGAACTTTAGGGGTGCAAACACATTCATGGTTGTTTGCAGTAACATAAAGATAGAAGTCAAGGCAGGATATCACCAGAAGAACACAAGAGTATGTCCCCACAGCATGGGGTGTCCAAGATGTCCAGTGGCACAGCTGGAGCATCAGGACATTTCCCAGCATCTCTGTGAAGCTGTAAAATCTCTAGGGCCCTATTCAGGCTCCTTTCTCTGGTGTCTTGGACATGTTTAGGTACTTACATGTCCACAGCTGAGAAGGCAATTACCAGCTCAGCCTACCTGCACCCGGCAGGTTCAGTGGATTAAGTTGGACTCAAAGTTATGGTGGGTAGGATGGTCTTCATACAGACCCAGAGCCTGAGCAAGGATGATGACAAAGGTTTTTTTAGTTTTTGACATCCAAACCAAGTAAACAGAAGCAAGGCAAAAGGCAAGTTAAAAGGAGAAATGTCACTGAGACAGAAATGGTAGGAGTTACTAATGCTGTCCCTCTGCACCTTCTCCTCCTTTAAGGAGAAGGCTGCATGGTGAACCAGGAACACTGCTCAGCACTAGGCCTGACAGAGCAATGGCTTTGGTGGAAATGCAGAAAGATTAATTTCTTAAGGTGAGTTAGGGAAAGAGAGAGAAGCATGTACCCCCGGCAGTACTGTGGGGAAAGGTTCTGGTCAAAGGAGGGTCATCTCATCTCTTTAGGACTATAAGGTCACTAAAATGGACCATAGCAACATGACATGATGCTTCTCAGCCTTTTTTCTGAAGTCTGAGAAAAATGATGGGTTTTGTTTGTTATTTTGTTATATGCAATGTCACTTGGATGGCCTCCAGGTGACCAGAGAAAGTTGAGGGCCCCTCACAGCAGGTTCTGCAGTGACATATAGTGAAGAGACAGTACATATAGTGAAGAGACAGTCTCTTTCCTAAAGGCTGTGCTGTCTGGAAAGTGCCTTCAGATGCAAAGCTGACATGGGCTACATAACAGTGATGAGTTTGGAACTACACCCCCCTATTTTGAACTACCCCCCCATTTTATAAAACTTACTGATGTTGATGTATTTGGAAAATTTTTGTTGGCTTGGCTGTTCCACCCTTGCCTCAGTGCCTGACAAATGCTGTCAATTATTATTAATTAGAAAATGTACAAAACTAGAGGCTATATTATGAGAACAACTATGACAACAACAAAACTCATAGAAATCATCAGCATTATGCCTCCCATTTCTTTGTATCTCCTGTTGTCTTCAGAGAAAAAGACTGGCCTGGGCTTTTCTAAGAGATTTTGCACAACAAGCTTCTCCTGGATTTAATCCCACTATATGCTAACTCAGGAAGGATTTTTGTGTGTGTGCGCGTGGCATTGCTACCACTCTAGACAGGCCCAATGAAATGCTGCAATCTAAACAGTTTGCAATCATGATATGGAGGGGAAAGGAGTCCAACTCTGGAATGAATGGCTTCGGGTCATTTAGGGTCTGATCCTCCTCATTGGAATTCCAAGTCCAAACATCCGAGACACTGCACAGGTAAGAAGGGTTGAAATTCAGCCCCATGCAAGGACCTGAATTTTGAAAGTCAGATCTATCTCGAACATAACCCTCTGGATATCAAAAGATTGTCATGGAAATGTGAGCAGAGTTGCAAAGCTAACATAAAAACTTTAGCACACAGTATGCTACCCTATGGCCAAATATCTAGCAAGAAAGGTTTGGGAAGCTATCAGAACCAGTCAGGAGTTGAGATGCAACAGAAAAGACCTAAAAATGTGCCAAGAGCATGTTTTGGTGATCATGGCAAAGTTCAATATTAACTGTGTCTTTGAAGGCTTGGATTTGAACTCTCCTCTGGACAAGAACTAACCCCACCGACAATGATGGCATTTCCAAGCAATCCAGAAATGCAATCCAGGAGTCTCTCTTCACACACGAGCTGTCAGCTTCCTGCCCCCAAAAGGGCAACACAGGGCCAGATTTGCACTTGCATGGAGGAATAATGTCCCACTGAACCCAACAGTGGCACCATGATAAACAACCACCAAATGCCACAGATGAACCATGATTCAAATATCAGAAAAAAATCCTCAGAACTTTTGCTCAGGCTGGTTCTGATTTTATCCAAACCAAATTCCTGTCATTACAAAGCTCTTCTGAGCTGAATTCTAGAAATAAATGACAGTCATACACCTGTATCTATTCAACAAGCTGTAAAAATGCTCTCCATCACATTGGATGCTTGAAATGGATCTTCTATAGATAGTGCAAGAAGAGGAATAAACCAACAAGAGCAAAGCACAATCCTTGCCAAGGAGAATGAATATATAACAGAGGAACTCGTGTATTCAGTTTACCTTTGGTGTGGGTGTGGGCGACTGGCCAAATGTGCTGGATGCATAGCCACAGAGAAACTACGTGAAGCACGGGTGAAAAACAAAAACAAAACAGAGACAGAGAAGAGCAAATAGTGAAAAGAAAGAATAACTGAAATGGGATCCTGACATTGTTAATCTTGGTGGTCCAGATGTTAAAATATTTTACAAACAAATTCATTCTTAGAGTGTTGTCTATCCCCCTCCTGGCTTTTCCCCTTTTCTCCATGTTCACATCCCTGAAGCTGAGGGACACCCCTGAAGCTGAGGGACACCCCTGAAGCTGCCACTGTCCAGATTTTGCTTCTTGGAACAACTCTTCTACATCTTTTAATGTCACTCATTATCCATCCAGTTTCAGCCATCCCCACTCCTCTCCCTCTCACATCCCTGCTCTCCTGTGACCGGTGCTCTCAATACACAGCAGTTGGGAAGATGCCAGGGGAAAAAACAGATTTTCACAAAAATTCTAAAGAAATCCCTCCCTTCTTCCTGGATTTTAATCCAACAAATCAAAAGTTTTCCATAGAATTAATATTTTTGCCAAGGGGAAATCCCCCAAATTTCCTATTTGTTTTTCCCTTCACCAGTTTCCATCCTCCACTTCTCCTTCTACCTGTTCCTTGAGCAAGCAGTGCTGTCAAACTACACTAGCTGATTCCTCAGAGTAATGGTGTACAAATCCCACAGAATCCATCATTTCACCTGGCACCACTCAAAGCAATGTTCCAATTCAGCAAACACATGCAAATAGGCCTCCTCCATGATGGGCATGCATAAAACCAGCTTCACATACCCATGTGCTCCAGCAATACCCAGTTCACCACACAGTTTTTGTTGTGCACAAATATTATGTCTTTCAGAGACCAAACAGTTACTACTGTATTCAAATAAACACTCTCGACTAGTTTTCAAACTCCTCTGGTGTGTGGCTTTCTCAAGTTTCTGGCACGTAAGGATCCCATTTGAAAGGCTGAAGGTAAAGCAGATACGGACTTGCTTTTCACTGACTCACAAAATGTTACAAACTCCTTGGTAAGCTCCTGAGGACCAAAAGTTGGAAGCTGTTGAGCAAAACACCTCATTATTTGATTTAGCTCTTAGCAGAGCAGCCCTCTCTTCTTAAGGGAAGATAGATTTGATTGACCTGGCCTGAGTGCCTCTGGAAGGTTTCTCCACGGGTTGTCTCACTGATGCTTGGGGAAGGCGTGCACACTTCCAAGAAGAGCCTTTCTCCCAGCTCTTTGCTACATGCAATCAATTCCTACGACCCAGGCTCATATGCTCCTTCTTTTGGGGAATGTTTTAAGAAAGAGGCTGCAAAGATTATGGAATTTTGATGGAAAGCAATGGCAAAATCATCTCAGCCCCATGTTGGATCCTGCTTGTCTGAGCAGTTTTGTTTACATCGTGCTCAGGGGATTTGTGCGCTCCCAGTTCACACTAACACTGTGTGTACTTAGGGGAGCTGGTGCACAATGTTTGCTCCTCTTGCAGTTCCATGCCAGTCTGGCTACAAGTCTCTCATCCAAAAAAGAAAATCAGAGATTGTTAAAGTATCAAAGCACAGGGGCTACTACTCGGGACAGATTCTGAATATTTTTAATGGAACAATAAAAAAATATATGTTTATCTCAAAAAGAACTGCTCTGATGCTTTAAAAGGTCTCAGGTTGCAGACAATGCCCAGGTGAAGATTTCAATTTTGCTGTTATATACTTCCATTATCTTTTAAAGGTGCTTGGTAAATGTCCCTGTGAAGAAGCCTACATGACTCTGTAAACCTGAGCGCTCCCTCTCATCGATTCCCCAGAGTGCATCTCTGCTTTGCCCAAAGAAGCAAGAAATCATATCCAAGGTGAACTGCAAAGCTTGCACTGAAAATAAAAAGCAGTGAGGAACAAGCAATAAAAAGCAAAGTAAATGGCAGCACTGATGCTAAGGGAGTTAGCGTCTAGTTCAGCGTGAGCATCCACATCTGGGGATAGCTCTGAACCCACCGGGAGTGTCGTGCCAATAAATATTTGTCAATATTTGTCAATCCCTGATAAATGTTATCTTGTTCCTAATTAACATTGATCATTCATTTCAGCAGGAGCAAAACTGAATGACTAAAGGTTACAAACAAGGCTTGCAAAACTGTCTGCAGCCTATTTAAAGACATTTCTTGGGAATTTAACCATTCCTTTGCCTTAGCAAGCAAAGGAATTGAGCACTTAAAACTGTTTGGCACTCCTGAAAGTCCCTAAGTCCCTTGGACCATCAGTGGCCTTGGCTGGCATTTGGAAATAGGACTCCAGCTTCTAAAAAACTTGGTTGCATTGGAAAATTGTATCCCCACACCCTTGGCAGTCCCATAGCTTTGCCCAGGGAAGGACTGGGGGATTCGGCCATGGTGACCTACCTGTGTAGATTTTCAGGTTCTGCAAGGTTGATAGTTTAAAACAGTTTGTACTTCAATTTTGGGAGTGGGACTGATGACATTTTAGTGGGGAGATGTAGATGTTCAACTTACTCAAGAAAACATCATATATTTGTGTTTTTAATGGAAATAGTCACTAATCTCAGCATTTAAGCTGATATCCCAGTAATAAATGCTCAGATGGGGTGGGAAGGGTTAAAGCAATAACTGTGCCTTTCTTCAAAGCTTCAGCACACATGATCTTCTCCCACACTGAGCATGGAGTAAGCACATATGCTCCTGGAGGACTGGGATGTGGAAAGGGGAACTTTGAAGTTCAGCTTGTGCAACTGGTGTCCCCTCTCTCTGCTGTCTTTACAGCCAAACAAGACTGTTGGGTGGTCCCTCCCAGTCCTGCTGCTGTGCTTAAGGGCCAGCTGGATTGTCCATTCGTTCTGCTCTGGTCTACAGGTATTTGGTTTTCACTTCTCACTCTATTATACACAGATCTGGACTATTCAGCTCAAGGGGCTAGCTCTCTCTTGGATTTCTACAAACACAAACCTTATCGCTCCCACCCTGCACAAGACAGGAGCAATCACAGTGCAAAATAATATTTGACGAGCTGAATGCAGTGAACTGGGGGCGTGAGCATGGGTGTACCTGTGACTCTGCATTAATGCTTTCTGATGGCTGGCTCACACTAACAGGTCTGAAACACCCCAAACAGCATCAGAGCAATATGACTCTTACAAATCTTCCACTCCTCCCCAAGAACACCCCTCCTTGTGAATAAAGGTCTTCTCCCGCCTGCATTACCATTGCCACATCTGCTTGGAAGATCTGCTTGATGAATTTGTTTTTTGAGGAATGCACCAGCTGAATGATGTCTCCATGCAGCGTGTCCCTGTTTTTCTCCAAGAAACCTAGAAAAATAATGGGACAATAGAGAGATGACACAGTGCAACATGGGCAGTATGTGCTCTACAAGCAGCCGCTGGATTGCTGGAATACTGGCTGTTCTTGGGGAGGTAGTGGGAGTGATGAGTGGGCAGAGAAAGGGAGACCAAGAGAAGGAAGAAAGAGGTGCATCTTGAGACTGGATCAAAGATGCATGTCGTGCAAAGCACTGCAATTCTGTCATGGGCACACACAAACGGAAAAGCACCAAACTGCAGCTCATACACACCACTGAAGGGCCAAGTCATTGCATCCAGGAAAGGAGCACAGTCCTGCTCTGCTCCAATGCAGCAGCAGATCACCTTCCCCCGAGCATCCCCTCACAACTGCAGTGCCACTGGAGCTGCCCCATACCTTTTGTTTCGTAGTAAACAATTCCAGCAAAGTGGTTGATGCCAAATTGGGTTTCGTAGTTATTCTTTGGAGGAATATAGTTGGTGTTAAGCTTGTGCTGGGAGTTCAGCTTGTGTAACATGGTGGCATCTGTACCCTGTGCAGGAAAAGATCTGATGTTAAACCAGGGTTTGTCCAACTGAAATAATTTTCCAATCAATAGTGCATTTCTTTTTTGTCTTGGGTGACAATGTGTATTTATTTTGTGAAGTGTTGGAAGGGGTATCTCAAGTGCAGAAATTAAAGAAATTGATTAAATATCACTAGTATATTGTGCTATATTCAACATAGTGCTCCAAAGGGAGTATATATAATGTTATTTTCTCTTAAACTTTTTCAAAGGCTATTCTCGAGCCTCTTGCAGGCATGTCCTTCCAGCAGAAATGCTAACTTGTTTTAATTTTGGTTGTGATACTCATGGAAGAAAATGTGACAGAGCAATAAAAGCTATGCATTGGCAACCCACAGATGAATGTGTGTTTGGGGCTGATCAGACCTCTCACAGGGTGCCAGCAAGCAAGTGCAACGGGGGTAAAAACCAGAGAGTCACTGGCAGCAGGGCTGAGCCCAAAACACACCTTGGGGAACTTGCTCTCCTCGTCAATGAGGGAGATGATGTTCATGGGCTTGATGGCAATCATGTCCAAGGCATCCTGGTTATCTGTGAACTCAATGTGCTGCCAGTTGATGTTCTCCAGGTTGTACTCCTCCTGCTCTAGTTTGAAGACGTGGCGCACGAAGAATTGCTGCAGGTTTTCATTTGCAAAGTTAATGCAAAGCTGCTCAAAACTGTGGAGGGAAGGTCAAGGAAAGGCCACTTTAGATCCACCATGGTCTATCTTTCTCCATGCTTGAAGCAATACTCTCAGACCACATCAACCACTCAGTAAGGTTGCTGTTGGCTGAGAATTTCCTTATCGGTTCAGATAACCAGTTTCTCTCTCCAAAAACATTAATAGCCATTATAAGTGTGTAGCTTAAACCAAAAAGTTCAGGAAATTTGTCTGCTCCCACATAAAAATGATTAGCTCTGATAATCTCTCATACAGAAAAAGACTTGGCCCAGTCCTGTTCACCTCAGGAGAAGTGAAAGGACTGCAAGACCTTGAGCTTGGGCTGGTGAAGGGATGTTAAGATCTGGTTGTCCTTTTGCAGGCTCCATACCTGTTGACAGTGAAGTTCTCAAAGCCAAAGATGTCAAGGAGGCCGATGGATCTCCTGATACTTTTCAGTTCCTGGGAAGGAGGTCTGTAAATTGCAGCATTGATCTTCTCCACGATCCACACAAAAAGCCGCCCATAAATTCCCTGCAATGTCCCAAACATGGAGGTCACTGAGACAGGTTAGCAGGTCGCCCTGCTAGTCCACAGCACCACTTCATTCACGATGGCACAGGCTTCCCTAAAGCATGGCCAGCAACTGGACAGTCCCTGAGGACACACTCGGCAACATCTATGCCAGACTCTTGGCATAGTTTAAAGCTTCAGCAGCTGTTATGTAGATCAAAGAAAATGGACCTGAAAGCCTGGATAAAAGACAATTGAAAGCAAAATCCCAGCTTTGGATATTCCTAAATTTTGGATCTATAGGCTTGCTGTAAAGCCAGACAGTCCTTTTCTTGGTTTCTAAACATCTCTTTCTGCAGATCAGCAGAGTCATATGACACAAGCCAAGGACATCTCGCCTGGGCAAGGTGCTGACTTAAATGTTGTGGCACCAGCTGAACAATCTGCTGATTTAATGAAGCAGCTACTGCTGCTTCAGCAGTTCCAGAACTCCATGTTTTACAGCATTATTAATTTCTTTTGTATAAGTTACAGCAGTGCTACCAGGAGGGGAGCCTGATTCAAACACCCATCACCACTAGAGTAGTCACTGCCTGGATTTGCAAACTAGTTAGGTATCATACCAGCTAGCTTGATCTACCGGTTCCCCACAGATAGAGCAGGGAGACCAAGCTGGCCAAAGTATACCACTGATGCTTGTTTTGCAACCTTACGTGGGGCCGCAAACAGCACAGCAATGATGCAGACCCACCCCATCAACCTCCATCACCCCAAAGCCTCAGGTAATGCTTTAAGTGCTCTGATGGCTGCTGAACTGCTCTGTTCCTGCTACTGTGAAATTCAGCTTTATTTACTGCTGCAGACATGCCCAAATCCTGCAATTCAGGTGTGGGTGTTACAGGTGTTGGTAGTGCTGCTCTGATTTATAGCAGCTGGGGATCTAACCCTGGGGCTTAAGCTGGGATGTTTTCCTGAAGTTGAGGTGAAGTCATCTCAGAAGGCTGGCCCCTTCCATAGGTCACCTTTGAGTATAGACAGTCTCAAGCCCAGATTTCAAATCCCCTGAAGGCCAGGCTATCTAACCTTCTCCTTCCATCTCAGCTCTGCGTCCATCCCAATGACAACACAGTTTCAAGGCCATCTGCTTATCTGAGCTCATGTGGGCACCGAGTGAGACACTTCTCCTGGGCACTGGACGCCCTGGGCTCAAAAGTAGCGGATTTCTTCTATTTATCGACAGGAGCAGAAGGGAATGCCTAAAGACTTGCCTTTACAAAAGCGTCCCTCACATCCAGCGCTTGTTCCATGCTGAGAGGGGTGGAGACAGTCTCACCCCTGGTGATTATAGTCCGGCTGGTAAGGCAGTTCATCACGTCCTGAGGGTCAACCTGGCAGAGACACCACCAAACACTGCTGCTGACCTTATAAAACACAAGGTGTTCTTAGAACGGCCTGGCCTGAACGTGCGTGGCCAGAGAGGAACAGCGCAGCCCCCCATGGCTGGTGGTAACTGACTTTTCTCAGCTATACAGGGCAAATATCTCAAATGATGTCACAGGTACTTTCAGAGAGTAGTTAACACTTTTATACAGTGTTTTACCATGGAAATTGTCTTTGTGACTTAATGTCAGATGCTAATGAGGCATGGGGAGAGCAGATGACAAAGCAAAGCCTGCAAAGCTGTATCCTACCAGCATGAATGTAGCTTTGCATCCCCTTGACCCCTTTTCATACTTCTGAGATCAAGCCAGGGAAATGTCCACCCCCTAAAGTACACAAAACCAGCCTGCAGACAGCTGTGGATCATACTCTGGGACCAGCGGTGCCTATGGAGATGAGATGGTGTCCCTTGAGGGAGCGCTGTTACCTGCTGGGGAGGCCACTGAAGGATGCTCAAAGCACTGTATGGATGGTTTGGGTGTGGGCAACCTCACCTCACTTCAGATACACACAGTGTAAGTGACATCTCTGTCTCAGCTACTGCAATGAACCCAATGAGAGAAACACTCATTTTTTAGGGACTGAGCTTTTTGGATGCCTTTTTTAGGATGACTTGCCACCAAAGGTTCTGTTTCTCTCCACTTATATGAGGGGAAGCTCAGATACCCAGCTCAGATGGAGACATCCACCTTCATGCAGCCAGTACAGGGCAAAGTATGGCTTACCCAGGTCTCTTCAGCCTCCTAGAGCTGGTGGTGCAAGGAGAGCCTGGCTCGGAGGAAGCTTTGCCACAATACTACAAATATGGGAACAAGCCAGAAAGGGAACAGCAGCACCGCAGAGCCACTGACCTCCAGCAATGATGCTGCAGTGATTAGCGACGCAGACTGAACAACCTCGCAGGCATCCAGGTTGTCATAGGTCCGAGCTGGGGGAAGAAAGCAGGAGGAAAGCCATCAGCAAGGGATGTGGCTCTGCAGAAGGTGGACGGAGTGAGGGAAAGGGTCCTAGTCCACCACCTCGGTGTGATGGCCAGTCAAAATCTACCCATCAGAAGGGAGAGAAAAGCTCATGCAGCACCTGGAGTCCTGCTGCTGGCTGCAAAGGACCTGTACGCTGCTCTGCCAGACACCCTAAATGACTGGTGGGGTAAAAATGTTTCTAGCTTTCTGACTTCCAAAGAGGCTTTGTAAATCACTGTGCCATTTCTGGCAGCAGGGCGGTTTACAAAGGCATGTCCAACCACACAGGCACTCGTCAAACACTCCATTAGTCTCTCCTTGCAGAACCTGAGTCTACTGAATGGCCTGTGGCCGTATTCATCCTCCCTACATTCAGAAAAGGTGGATGTCGCTGGGGATACTGGAGTCTGGCAGCCCTGCAGGGTGCGCAGGTAAGACTTATTCACCCTTTCTGACATGCCACAATGAGCACCTGAGTCCCTGGCATGGCACCATGGCAGGTGGTCTGGACACAGCCCTCCGTCCCTGAGCTTGGCTCCCTCTCACCATGCAGAATAAAGAGCAGAGGTGTGCTGGACCCCATCCCCATATCTGGTCCTTTTTACCTTCGTACTGCAGGTTCCCCATGTGCAGGATGGCAGCCAGCAGCTTGGAGATCTCCCAGTTCTCCGTGTCGGTGAACATAAGTACCTTCATTGCAGAGCGGATATTGGCGTACTCCTTGCTATCATCTCTGCCATCGCAGGTTGTGCAGTTACCCTGGGGAGGCAAAGAGGTCACACAGTGCGTGGGCCAAAGCCGAGAGCACCTGGGTATAACTCTAACCTGTGCAGGGCTTGCCCCTACATCAGTAGACATCCTAAATCAGTAGACATTTTTGTTCACAGGATGGATGAGCAAAAGAAGATTTTGAACCTGTGGATCTGGCTCTGCCCTTCGGTGTATACTATGATTTAGTGCTCAGCCCTGTGACCTGCACTTACCCTGCTGTCCCCAGCTACCCTGTGCCTGGCTGTAGTCAGCAGAGGAGAAAATGCTCCCTGAGATGGGGATAAAGACTGAGAAGGAAATGTGCCAGAGGCTTCCACTCATCCAGATAGAAAGCTGGGTCCCATCTTGCTGGTGACGGGCCAGCCTAAATTACACCTGCTTCTACCAGCTCCTCTGGATTGCCATGCTGGTACGTAGGGAGTGGGGCTGGAGATCACTGGCTCAGTCAGGCATGTGGAGCAGAGACAGCCTGGCATTGTGTGCTGCTGAGAACGCGCCACCCAGCCACGCACTCCTCCCTGTCTGTCGCTGCTGCAAGAGCATTGGGTCATATCTAACACCTTGGTTATTTCCAAACAAGTGGTCTGGGCACCAAACACCAAAAGCATCCAAGCCTCTGCCCTGCCCCACAGGAAGAGTGAAAATAACCCAGTCTATACACAGGGGCTAGGGGTTTGCACTACGGCTGTGAAGCTTGTGGTAGTGGGACAAACAAGTCCCACAAGCCCTGTGGCTAAGACTCAGGAAGGTCACAAGCAGCAAAGCAGCTCTTGGCTGCAGAGAAAGCACCGCTTTCTTCTTTCTGCCTTGCTGACAAGCTCTCACTGCATCGCCCCACTGAACCTCTGCTTCGCTGCGCTCTCACCATCGCAAGGTAGTTGTAGTCCGTGGCTTTCCCAAGACCCAGCTTCTTCTTCTGCTCCATCGTCATGCCTCTCAGCATGCAATAAAACACGTGGTAATTCCTCTCATCCTGGGCCTGCAGTAGAAGAGCACGTGTCAGCTCTGTGAGGACAACAGCACTGCAAAGGTCGACCGGGGCACTGCCAGCTCCCACACCTTGCAGGTGCATCACCTTACCTGCCTGCAGACCCGGGACTTCTCTAGCAGGTACTGCTCAATCTTCGCCCCCTCGATGGCTCCCCTTTTGTTGAAGTGGATGTCAATGTACTTCCCGAATCGGCTGGAGTTGTCATTACGGATGGTCTTTGCATTCCCGAAAGCTGCAGGGAGGAATCACAGCGGGTTGGAGAGGACCTGATGCAGAGAGGGTCATGGATCTGGTTTCATGGGCAAAAAAAAAAACCTAGAAGAGTGAGGCTGAGGGGGTCAAAAGCAGCCCCAAAGCCTTTCCCTTAAGGCTGGCTGGCTCAATTCCGTCTCAGTGTGGGGAAACAGGATATATTGCAGATGGCTGTCCTCGGAAATGCAGAGAGGATCACAGAGAAAGAGCCATGAGGATGGGGTGACCTTATCCAGGAAGAAGGGCTAGGACAGCAGGATTTTGGCAGCAGCCGATGAAATACAAGTGGGCTGAGCAAGGCTGGCAGGAGGATGCCGCAGCGTGCAAGGTGACGCTATGCAGGAAATGACAGAGCTGCTGGTGAGTGATTTGGTGACTGAGAGGGAAAGGAAAGAGCTGGTTCTTCAGTGAAATATAGAGGACTAACCCAACCCTCAGCAGAAGACTTCTCCCTGCAAACAGACTGTGCGGACACAGATACCCATGTCTGTCCTCTGTGTGGGTGCGGACTGCTGGCATGAGCACCGTGGCCAACATGCCCTGGAATTTATGCTCCAGGATTGCTGGCAGGTGATGGAGATCTTTAAAATGTATTTGCATTTGCAAATCTCTTCCCTTCAACCCTAGCAGTGATGCAGTGTGTTCAAAACCGCCCTGAGTGCATGCCATGCACCATGATGCTGTGCAATGCCAGTGGTCAGGCAGCCCTGAGGTGCCCTGAGAACCTTGTTGTGTCCTTCATGCCATAACTGAAACCTACTGAGGCCACAAGCTGATTATCGTTATCTGGTTATTCCTTGAACTGCCTTTATTTCTTATTCTACATTCTGTTGCCATTCACTGATCTTGGAAGGAAAAGGTGGGGTTTGCTATTGTGTGTTGCTAGCACAAGGTGTTTGGTCTGTGAAGCTCAGGTCAAATTAATCTCATGTTCTGCTGAACCAGCAAAGAATAGGATTTTTGCAGCTGTGGTCAAATAAAACAAAAATCTAGGTAGCTGAATGCAGCATTTACAGGATATGGGTGCTCTGTATACAGTTATAATTCCAGCACTGGAAGAGGTGGGGAGATTTTTCAAAAGAGCTTTGTGTATTTGGTGATCAGCATTTTTGAAATCACAGACTACACAGAGAATTAGGTAAAATTCAGGTTTCTGTTTTGAAATTTTTTGGGAAAAGTACTGATTTAAGTGGAAAACCCAGTATTTTCAATTTTAAGTAAATAAAACAATTGGGAAAAAAATTCAGGTCAGCTGAAATGCTTCACTTTCAGCAATAGTGGTCAAAAATATTAATGGAAAATTTGAGGCCCCAAATCAATGATTATTAGTCTTGCGAAAAGTAAATTCAGGTGGAAAGAAAATGAATATTCTTTTTAACAAATGTTTATATCATTGCTTCTGATTTTTTTTTTATTTTGTCACTTTTGAAACTCAAAATGCAACAAAAGTAACTTACATTTGCCCATATTTTGGGTTTCCTGAATCTGATGTGTTTTTTTTTTCCCCAACAAAAAAATGCTTCCATTATCTGAGGGCCTCACCTTCCAAGATGGGATTTGCCTCCAGGACCTGTTGCTCAATCCAGGAGTGCTGACCGCTGATCGCCGCCAGGAACTGCAGAATCAGTTTTGTGCTCTCTGTCTTCCCTGCTCCGGATTCACCGCTGCAAAGACAACAGGAACCGAGGTCAGTGAAAGCCTGCTGCATCCCTGCCTGGGTCCCTCTCTCTGTCTCCAAAAGGACTGCTGTCTCTGTGCCTCTTCTGTGAGCATAGGTAGGGTGAGGCCAATATGAATGGGTTTCCAGCATCCTGAGAACTGGTTGTAGGACAAATGGTAGGGCACACTACCAAACAGCTTCCAGGCAAGATCCAGATTTGTTTTACAGCCCATTTGGCCCAACCTGTTGCTTGGGTTTGGGTCTTTCCAGCAAATACCATCATTCAATCAGCAGTGAGAAGGTCATGAAGAACTTTCAGACAGTGTTTTTCCAGCTGTGGACACCAGACCATGACCCTATGATCCAGGGGCTAGCTGGTCCCCTGGGGCATCTTCACCACCAAAATGCACCACAAAGCAGACTGAAATACTGCCTTTTAAGTGGCAGAAAGACACTTTCACAGGTCCCCTAGGCTTGCCCTACCAATGGGCAGGTAGGAGAGGAGAAGATCGTGGGGCAGGAGGCAAGAGTTACTCCTCAAAGCTTTCTCTCCACTGGAAGATAACTGCTGTTACCTTGTGATGGTATGAGAGGAAGAGCTGGGCAGACATCTTTCAGTGTGAGTATACAGCCTGATATATGAGAGAGCCAATATAAGTAATTGAAATGGACCTTCCTGGTGTTCAGTAACCAGCCCTGGTTCCATGGCCAAATTGCCTCACTTCTGAGGGCTGGCTGACCACTGTCACACTGCATCATGCCTGGCCATGACTCTCCTCTGATGCTTCTTTAGTGCTGCAAAGTGATCATTATTGCATGGCATTTTAGTCCCATGTACCTGAAATACTGTGCATGGGATGCTCCCAAGTTATGTTTTTATGCAACAAAACTTAGGGTAGGCAGGCCTCGGAGAAAAGTGGTGTCTTGAAAGCACAAAGACTGTCTGAGGGCTCAGAACTTGACAGGATCGTGTTGGAGGACTCAGGGAACCAAATCTGGGTCATATCACCCTTTGGGACAGATACAGGAATGAACTATACCCATAACTGTGACCAGGGATTTCTTGGTGCCCAAGGTTGATCAGTCCGGAGCAGAGCCATGCACGGAGACACCAGTTCAGCAATGTGAACAACAGGTCCAGTGATCAAGCTTGTCCCTTGCCCTTCCTTGTGCAGAACATATAGATCTTTGCATCTTTGATGTCTATAGGAGTATTGAGTTTAAATTTAAAAGGGAAGGTTAAAGGTAACATGAGATCTATTGGGTTGTAGGGTAAGTATCAAAGGAGCGATAAAACATCTTTACTAGGAACAGTGACCACAGAGACCACCTCTGCACTGGGAATATGTGGATGGAAGATCTAATAGATCATTCAGATTGCCGAGTCTATTTGATAAGCTGTTCCCTCTCAACCAACGCTGAAGGTGCTCAGCATTCATTTTCAGGATATGGCCCATTTGGAAATTCACAAACTCACCTTATGATACAACACTGGTCCTTGTTGTTGCGCTGCATGTTGAAGTAGCAGTTGTCCGCAATTGCGAAGATGTGTGGTGGCATCTCACCAATCTTTTTGTTGGTGTACAGGCGTATCTGCTCAGGTGAGTAGATGGGTAGGAGCTGGTAGGGGTTTACTGCCACCAGTATTGAGCCAGTGTATGTCTGGAGGAGAAGCACATGAAGGTTTATGGGGACAGTGAGATAGAGCTGAGAGGCTTTGGCAGCTTGGATGGAGTGTGGATGCCAGAAAAATCAAGGCTTTTCAAAAGCTGGATGAAAGATGATGGTCAAGTCAAAGATGCTTGCAGGATGGAGCCTGGAGCAAAACTGGAACAGAGGTCCCAAGCTATCTAAATCAATTCATACTCAGCCCTGCTCATGCACAGCATGAATTCAAGCCTTAATTCATATTTTAGATGCTACTCAGTTAAGATTCAGAGTTTCAAGTCAAGCTTATATTTGCAAATAAGAGCCAACACATATCCACACATACCTATTGCGTTGCACAAATTATGAGAAACCAGAGATGAAAGAAATCTGAAGACTGTTGCCATTTCTCAAAGCAGGGCCAGCTGGATCCAAAGCATTCCTGACAGATGTCTGTCTAACCTGTTTTTATAAATCCACAACAGAGCTGCTAAGCCTCCCTCTGCAATACTTTCTTCTCTACCATCTCTGCCTAACCAAACTTCTCCACGCTGCAGTTCAAACCCTGTCCTGTGCACATGGATATGGCCCACCAAGTCCTGACACACCCCCTCTCAACTACTTCTGAAATTTTGGAAATTTTGGTCCACCCCATGCTCTCTGTGGCACTCAAATGAGCAGAGCTGCTCTGAGCCTTGGGCAGAAAATCCCCTTGTAGTGCCTTGCTGTTTCATTTCTGCCCTTCCAGGAGCCATTTCTCTCAAACCTCTCACCGAAGAGCTCATGACCTTACTCAGGTGCAGCTCTGATGTTAGAAGGTTTGGCCACATCCCAAGCTCAAGGCAGAGAATGAGGGTCTCTGCCGACTTCAGCTAACTTTTGTTAGTGTCTATAGCAAGTGACACGGCTCCACCTCAGGCCACCCAAAGGGCATAAGGTGAAGGCTGCTTTCACTCCATGACTTCAAAGGAGCCAAGTCACCCTCTCTAGGTTACCTTTTGGCAGCTAAAGTTGCAAGATTAATCTCACTTTTCTTCTCTGGTGGGACCAGCTGTGAAACTGTCCCACTGCTGTCTATATAGCCTTTTCAGAAAAGGAAAAAAAAATCATTTAAACATAAAAATAATTAATTGTGTGGCCTAAAAACAACAATAAGCCTTTGCCATGAAGCAGCAAAATGGCATGGGCAAGAATGCTTGCAAACTGAGAAGAAAATCTCTCCGTGCTCTGCTAGCTGCTCCTCTTCTTGTGCATATTACAAACTGGCTGATTTAGAGAACAAGTCTGAGCTGTTTGTAGAGAGCTTTACAGCAAGTGCTGGAGGCCACAATGCCTGTGAAGGACCTTGAAGGCTGAAGAAGAAAGAAAGTAAGATAAGGTTGGCTGAATGCCTGGAAGAAAAATGGGATATGAAGCAAGGCTGGAGTGGATGCGCGATTGAACATGAAACTGACAGAGATAAGAAAGAAGAGAGAAAAAAAATGCAAGAAGTTCAGTGCGTTGTAGCTTAGTAATTAACCAATTATATGTAGCCAAGAAGTGTGTGAACATTATTGATTAACCAATGATATTTTAGTATGTTGCACGTGAACAACGAACAAAGATATATAAGCGTGGGTTTTGGACTAATAAAAGGTCTTCTGGTTGGATTCAGGAGTCTGTGTCTTCATCTCCTCACTTTCTCGTTTGTGTGGGCAGCAAGAAACCTAACACTGCTGGTGAGAGGAGTGGAAAGGGAGACTTGGAGATGGAAGCCCTAGGCTGAATTTCTCCCACCAGGCCCAGCATTCCTCAATCTTGATGGAAAGGGCTTGAGTAGAGCGAGATCATTTGTTTGACAACAGCTACACAACACTTGCCACCAGCTCAGGCTTCCTGAAAGGCAGCCAGTAGGTGGCAACTGTGTGCTATAGTAGGGATGCTGAAAGACCTTAAGGACTTCTCACTTTCTAGCTTCATGGCCAACACCAGGGAGCAACTTTCACTTCAGTCCCCAGTGAGGTTTGACTTTACAGTGATAACTGACAAAGGACACAATAGCCTTCCCTGTAACAGGGGGTTACGTGCCAGTAAAGGAAAAAAAGTTCTTTAAGCTCAAGAAGAAAGTTGTCAGAAATCCAAAGGATAGAAATTGGCTGTGAAAGCATGTAGACTGGATGTTAGAGGAAGGTGGCATTGAAAAAAGGGAGCCGAGAAGTCCCAGAGCAGCCTTCAACAGGGACAGAGCAGCTAAGCTCAGTGCTTAGGAGAAGGAATGAGCTCAATTTCTGAATGGGTTTGTGTCACCAAGATTCTCAAAGCATCCCCAAACTCCTTCCAGTCCTGAGCAAGATACTTGGAAGACTGTTTTCCTCTTCATACTTACTACCAGGTTGATTTTAGGGACATTTCTGATCTTTCTTGTGCCTTTCTCCAAAAAGGCCAACTCTTTGCAGAGATCTCTGAAATCCCTGCATTTCAGTCACACTGGTCTGCCCTGTCCTGAACGCAGCCAGCCAGACCTTTAAAGCAGTTAACCATTAGTTGCAGGAATGCTTTGTGGATGCTCTCACTGACCCTTCCCTTGTGATCCACAAAATACTTTGTCAGCACAAACTCTTGTACTATTGCCTGGTTTTGTAGGTCATTCCTAGTTGATAAATACCATTTGCCCAATTCTTGCAGCTGACGGAATGCAAAACCTTGTCCGCTTTGCTGATGAGGGGCCAAAGGGCACCTCCAAGGAAATACTGTCTCTGGGGTTTCTATTGATGGGTGAGGGCAAAGCCCTTCTGCCTTGGGGAAATAAAGCTTTCCTGATAGTCAGAGGCTCTGCCGTAGCTGGCCACAGGAACCACATCTCAGAGAAAATTCATTACTGCCTACATGACCTACATTTTAATTAGCCCCAAACAAATCCTTTCTGAGCTTGCTTCCCTTGCTACCCAGAACACCACAGCTGACTTCATCTGGATTTTTATGGGGTCAAAGCTCTACCAAATACTACTGCATTTTGGCAGCCCTTCGGGAGCAGCAGCAGGCATTGGTTTTGTCTCCAGATAAACAGATTTAACCTTACTCACGAGTCCAAACTCCCCACCAGACACTCTTACTATTCAGCATAGTTTCTCTTAGTCCATGCAAGACAAACCATGGGCCACAAACCCTTGTTGAAGTTTTTATTATTTTGCTGCAGAAGTTTCTCTCCTTCAAGTTGAGGTCATTATTGAGAAGTACTTACAGCTTTGACCACATTCACGGGTTGGGGACTTTCCAGCTCTGGGAAGGTGTCACAACTTCACCATGAGGGTCAAGCTCTGTGACAAAGTGGCTGATGCTTTTGGTGCATTTGTGAAGCAGCAGCAATGATGGTGCAAAGTAAATGAGAATGCCACAATGGTGAATAGAAACAAGTGATCCAGTGGAAGGCATGACAGCGATTGCAAATGACAGTGCCGAGAGTCATACTTACCCTCCCACCGCAGTTTGTCTTACGAGTAAAATATGAGGGAGGAGAAAAAAGAAAATTATATTTTATTAGAGCAGAATTAAACTCTCCACAAAGCTAAGGAGATGAGGAGACAAGAGGGACTGAAGTCCTATGGAGAAAGTCACCCTTTACTCAGCAGGCTCAGAAATCCTTCCAAGCAGTGAAGGTAAAGTCACACTGAGCTTCACTACCTTTAAGGCAGAGCATATTATACCACAGAAAATAAAGCTTTCAGAGACTGGGTGTTCCCTAACCACATGGTATCCATGCGGTACCTCAGGTCTGAAAAACTACCACTAATATTTACCAACTTTGACACAAATATACTCCTCTTAGTGCCACCGCTCTTAAAACATGAGCTCTAAAGTTGAGTACCTGAGCCTCCAACAACACACATGTAGACAGAGGTGGTTTAGGTGCCACTCCATCAAGCTATGCACTCTATGTCACTTTGAGAGTGTCATTCTGATTTTGAGATGGCTGTAATGGCTGCATTGTGCCCAGGATCATGGGCTGGCATGCGAAAGCCGTTAGTGGTATGGAGAAATTAAGGCACAGTAACCTGGAAGCTCTGTGATGCAAATCCCTTTGTGCAATGTGACCATCGCTTATGCAGTAGCTCTGTAGGACACACAGCACTGTCACCATCAGACCCGAATAACTTGTAGAGAAACCACATGGTTGCTGAGTCACTTCAGCCCAAATCACCACCCACGTTCACCTCCAGGTTAGAAGCTGGGCTTTGCATTAGCCCTTATTAGTACGATGCTGCCAAACAATGCTCTGCCCAGTGCTCGTTTGTGTTCATAATCCCCCTGGATGCCTGTGAATAGCTTGGTGAGGGAGCTCAGAGGCAGAGCTTTTGTGAAAAAGCTGGGTATATTCACAGGCAGTCTGATACTGCACAGGTGAAATCTTACCTGAGGACCTCTGTTCACTTAGTGAGGCAATGAGTGCTTGCCTGATGACATAGAGACCCCAGGAGAGAAACATGGACACCACTGAAAACATATCCAACATGATCCCAACTTTCTCAGAGAGCAAAGGAGAGCTGCAGGAATCCACTTGGTACCACTGTGAGGTGCCCACAAACAGAAGGAAAAGGGGGAATGCTCCATGGATAAGTACATGTTCCCTGAATGATCCAATCAGCTACAAATATTGTGCTATCTGTACTTGGTTGGCATTCAGGTTGCTTGAATTTAGTTATCTGCATGACTACTACATCTAGCCTTGAAGATGGACATGCTCTAAGCTGGAGGAGGTTGGACTGTCGACCTCCAACCTGAACTTTCCTTCCACAACAAACTCTTCTATGATACCCAAGCTTCAGCCAGCTCTAAAGCAGTCACCTCATCCAACAGGCACCTATGTTTGCCCAGCTGAAAGGCAGTGTTGGCTCTGTTGGTTGTATTTGTATCCCTGGTGACAGCCACGGGTGCTTAGTGCACATGGAGACACCACCTCAAGCATGAATTTGGGTGGCTAACTTTTGCTAGTTTATCCTTATAAATGGCTGTGGCTCCCTGAAGCTCCAGGGAGTAACTCAGTTCATCTAATGTGTGAATAGTTTTCAGGTCATGCCTATTTCTCTAAACTGACAGCACAGGGGACATAGCCATCATGCATAAATAATAAGGCGTCTGAATGAGAGAGGAATTTGGGGGTCTCTATTCTCCTCCGAGTTTTGGGGATGTATGGGTGCCTTTTCAGCAGCCAGGTTGCCTTCCTCTAGGATTGAACTCCATCTCTGAAAGAAGAGAAGGCTATCTTCCAGGGTTGGGGGCAGGGAGCTGTCAACCATATGAACAGCCTGCGTAACAGAGTGGTGTGGTCACCACTGCCCAGCTCTAACCCAAAACCATCCTATCAAAATGCACTGGACATCAAGCAGAAACCAGCAGACTTCACAGATAAAATCCTGGGTATGGTCTGTTAGCTTCTGCTACCTGGGAAGCTGGACTGCACTGCAATTCCCTCTGCCCTGAAAATCTAGTAGTCTCTAGAGCCTTTTAAAAATTAGAGTACCAGGTGGCTTTGAAAAGGCCTTCAAAGGCACAGCAGGCACTTACCTGAGTGCCTGAAAACTGTAGGATTTGAAAGCAATACAGATTTTCCACATTTGCATAGGCTGTTCGAATACATTAGCTAGTGGCAAACACACACATGCTCTGCACTTCTACCTAAGAATGTGCACCAGACCACCCAGCATATAGCACACTGATAAAACCAGTGCACAGACTTGGGTGCTGACTCTTGTCCTGCTGGGGAGGTGGCCTTTGCAATGTTATTGCAAAAAAAAAGATGCAGTTCTGGCTGTCTCCTTGTAAAACCCTCAATTTCTGAATGTCTTGTTGGGTTGGCAAGGGGCTGCACGGGGTCCACTGGGCATGACATGACTGAGCTGAGCCAAGGCAGGATACTGCTCCCCCCAGAGATCAGCTGCTGGGACCCCAGTCAACCCAGAGCTAATAAGTCATAAACACAGGTGGGGAAGGTATTTTAGAGCTGTTCTGGGAATTCCTCACTTCATTGTTCCCATGCATATTTCATGCAGGCACCTCCTCATCCTTCCTCCACTGTTGCACCTCCAGCAATTGTTGCCTTCACTCACTTGGGCTGAATGAGTTAGTGGTTCAGAGGGAGAAGGCAGAAGGGCCACATCCAGCACGCAGTTGTCCAAGGCTTTTGCTTTAGGATTACTACAACACACACATGGCTTGGGTTGAACTGGTTATTGTGCGTGCAGAAAGCTCAGGCACGTTCCCAAAACTTCTACAAGGGCTACACAGTGAGGTGACATGGACTTTGCTCATTACCTAACTCATGGGGTCTTTCACTGAGGCATCCATAAACTCTGTAGTGTGTCCTCCATAGTGCAGAAGCTCCCCACCCCTTTGGTCCAGGTGAAGGTAGAAACCCAGATGCTCAGTTCAATCAGGGTTTCCCCTATGTGGGTTCCCCAGAGCTGAGGATAGAGGAGGGTGAAATGCAGAGCAAGAGGTGGAGGTGGGGAGGACACTCACATAGATGAGGTGCTCCCGATAGCGGATCAGCAGATTCCTGAGGATTCCTGCCTCGTTCAGGTCACCCAGGCGGATCATGTCCTCCACCCCATGGATGGAGGTGGGGTGCATGGGTTTGATGTGGCTGGCATTCTGTGGGGAAATCCAGTGTTCCTGGGGAGAGAGCGAGGGCAGAGAAAGGTAAGTCACATGAAGTACCACTGGGATGAGACAGAAACAGCCCACCCCAGGCAGAAGGACCAGGAGGAGGAAAATACATGGGGAGAGCATTAGCACCATGGGCCACAGCTTCTATTCCTGGTGCATGGCAGCGACTAATTTGAAATATTCATAGCAGAAGGAAAAGATCTTTTGGTTTAGTGGAGCAGCAAAGAGACATGAGACACGAGTCATCCTGGCAGGAGTATCATCCAGGGCAGTGTGGACATCCAGCACGAGGGGAGTTTTTACAAAACAGCAGATTTGTTCTTCCCTTCACACAACTGTGTTTTCACATCACTGGTTAACCCTCTGCCACAAAATACTGTTCAGCAGAGAAAAGATGACTTAGAAAAGGAGAGGGATGTGTAGGGTTGGCAACTTTTATTGACAATGTTGCTTAGACTGATCACTTCTAAAGGGTTTCAAAAGCCACTAGAAACTGGATACAAGGACCCTGCTAAACCAAATCTCTTTCTACCATCCTTGAAGGGAATGACGGCAATCATAATTATCTCAGCCTGGGGGGAAAAAAAATGATAGAGAACCTGCTCAGGTCATGCTCTGCTTGTGATAGAGGTGTTACTGTGAAACAGCCAGAAGCAGAGGTGGGAACCTGAAGGGGAACCATTTTTTGGGACATCCTGTAGGAGGTCAGGAAAGACTGGATAACAGAAGCAGGTCAGGGTGGGTTTGCCCAAAGCACTATCTAAATGTATTTTGGAGGCTTCTATTACCATTGTGCTCAAGAAGCTTCTCAACCTTTCACTCCCAGTACAGCCACAAAAGTAGGGACACATTCAAATAGAAACCTATGGCACAGCTGATTCCCAAGGACATAGGAGAAGTCCGTGACAAAGCCTGGTCTAGCCAGGCCGTAGAGCTGAAGAAGGGTCATCACAACCCTTTGTACGTACATTGCCTTCATCATCCACAACCTGGATCTGTCCAGAGTCACACAGTTTAACCACTGCTCCAATGGGGACATCGAATTCCCGTCCGGTTTTCAGGTCCATCCACACATAATCCCCCTGGAACGGAAGAGAGGACAGTTACACTCAGGGCTGCAGAAGGTTCAGCATCCCTTGGGATACAAGTTGCTCATGTTTTGTATCCAAATCATTGGTATGAATCAAATCAATTACTTTGCAAACCACAAACCATCCCTTTTTCACAGCTGCTCAGGAAACACCCTGCAAGGTGATAGCAGCAGGGCATGCTCCACATAGCAGGCACCCACTGCACCATGTCTTCGTGCCATGAACTTATGAGTGGTTGTTGGCCACACACTGAATCCAGCAGCAAGCAGGTGGCAGAGCAGAAAAGCCCACTCAGGCAGAGGTTTCCATCTGTGCAATGTACAAAGCTAGAAAGTCGATGCTTAGGAGACAGTTTTGAGGTCTGGAAAGCTTTGTCTGGAGGCTTGTGGCACATCCTTTCCTTGCAAATAACCACTATAAAATATATATTGCCCTACCTTGGGGACTGGTGAAAAGGAATGACTAAAGAAGGGTTAAGAACATACCAAAGAGGTTGATATATGTACTTCTTCAGGGGGTCTTCCAGCTACAGCAATTTCTAGGTGGGCTTTTTGCATTTAATACTTCTCAGTGGGTTTTTTCTACTGTGAGCATGTCCAGTTGCTTCCTGAAGCTGTGCAAAGTTTTAGCATCCATAACCTCAAAGGAAGAGTTTAGCTACAAATAGCATGAAAAACTATTTAGTTACAAATAGCATGAAAAGCTATTTAGCTACAAATAGCATGAAAATGTCCTTTTGCATGTTTCAAATGTTTTACCTCTTTCATTTGAGACCTCTGTGGTTTTGTTTTGGAAAGACACAGCAAGCAGTTGACCCCTATCCACTCACTCCATGTTGCTGGTGATCCTATAGACCTCTGTCAGTCCTGCTGGGCAGGGACTATCTGCTCATCAGCTCTGTGGATATTAAATTACCTGAATGCAAAAAGGCTTTTAAAGAAGCTGTTTTCCTCAGTACAAAAGAAAAACCCCAAAGAACCCCAAACTAAACTCCCAAGCAGACCTACACTGTTTGGAACACAGCAGAATTATTTCCTACCCCTATTCTCGACATGAAATGGTGCTAAAACTGGGAGCCATCTAGTTAAATTTTTGTCAGGTATGTTTGCATCAAGCAAGTAAATGTACTTTTTCATGCAGCTGAGTTTAATGTTGTGAACTTGCAGCCCCACCTAACACCACATTTCTGGGGGCCAGCTCCACTTGTACCTGTTAAGCACAATGCAAATGCATTACTTGCCTTTGGAATTACGGAAAAACTGCTGGGAGAAGGGAAAGTGAAAAATAGGAGGGATCACTTTGCATGTGCTCTGATATAACCCCTCTCCTGAGCATCCACTATCGACCATTTCTGTGGACAAAGTGCTTATAGATTTGGTTTGACCCAACGAGCTGCTGAACAACCTTCAGCTCCACTCCAGGTGGAGGGGCCGGGAGACATCTAGCAATATAAACCATGATGAAACCTCCATCATCCAAGTCATCGCACACCAGGACTGCGAGCGGTATTAAGCTGTGAGTGTCGCAGGGATGTAAAGCTACATCCAGAGACTCGCACGTGGAGAAACACTGCACACGAGGAGTCCCCAGCCATTTTTTGGAAGACTCCACCCTTGGCAGCTGCTTGCTAGGTTTCACCCAGGATATTAACAAAGTCATCCTGCTTCCATGGAGCTTCAAATGCAGCCCCTAGCTGGGGTTTTCTTTTCCTCAGAGGGTTGCGCTACAGCACTGTTGCAAGTATCTTTACCCTGCTCATAAAAATATACTATTCAGACCTTTTTCCCATTAACTGCCTTACCTTCACATCTCATAACTCAGTTAAAAAGGAAAAAAGGAAAAAAAAAAAACAAAACCCAACCAGAAACAGCTAATGAATACAGTAAGTCAAGCATAGATACATTATGAATCCAACTATATTAATATTTATTTCTTAGATCCTTTGATCCCAGACTCTTAAAGCATTTCAGAGTGTTCAGCACTGTTACCTTTGCTGCAAAGCTGAGCAAATTCATGCACAGGGTGGGTAACTTAATCAAGGTGTCAGCAAGAGAAGAGTTCTGCTCAACAGAAAGCCCTTCTTGACACCTCAGCAACTGTTAAAAATTGCTCTCAATCAAGAAAACAAGAAATGTAATGCTAGTTTTTTTTAAAAATCTCTAGTTTTCAACAGCTGTAAAAGCAGCCTGCTTCATATGTTCTATTACCACACAGCTGAGATAAAAAGGCAGCCTGCTCTACCCGAGGTAAATTGATACTGTACTAGCGCTAAGAGGACTCCTGTGCTGTGCCTGCCTAATGCACAGAGTGCTCATCCTCTCAAAATGCTCTTTCTAAACACATTAAAGTGCAGTTCTTAATACTGTTGAAAAAAGCAAGTCTTATGGGATGGGCTAAGCTGGTAAGCTCAGAAAGGTCTGGGAGGTTAAAAAATAACATCACTTATTAAGAATGCTGACCTATTTCCTCCCTTGACTTTAATCAATTTGATATCAAAGCCGTGGAAGTCAGTCACACTCCTTCCGCTGATACAATCGCCTTTGGATCAGCCCAAAAAGCAGCAGAAATATTGGGGATTTCAGGGAAAATCGGGGTGATTCATGCATTTGACAGCTTGGGCAGGCTGGCTTATAAGTTGCATAACCTGCCTCATGCCTAGACTGATGTAGTTTATTTTCTAACATGCACAACAGAGTACTGGAGAAGTGAGAAAACCACCAGCCACTTTGCAGCATCAGCATGGTCCAGCTGTTCCTCCTCAACGCAGCTGCTGGGTGCTAGTGCCCTTCCAAACGTTCTGGGGCAGACCCTCAGGACCTCACAAGCTATAGGCAGTGACAACCACACAGGGGTGCAAAAGGAGGAAACACCACGATGGGTGCACACACACACACAGATCAACACGAGTCATGAAGAGGATCTTTAGGAGGAGCTTCCAAATGCAAAAAGCAAGAAGGTTGCACCACAGGGGAACTGCAGTGCTGGGGGTTGAGCAAAGACTAGTGAAGAAGGTGGGAGAAGCTCACACAAGCAGTATAAGGATCCCAACAAAGAGTGAGACCAATTTCAAATTAGCCTGAAAGCTTCCAGCCATGCTCGGAGTGTGGGACCCCCTATCTTACCGCTAAAATGGTCGTGGGCTTCAGGGCCTGGTTGACGTTGCGGAGTAGTGTCCATTTGCCCTGGTCTCTCTCCTGATCTTCCACCACCTCGGGGCATGGCTGAACGAAAACAACTTTCTTCCTCTTCAACATCTCCAAAACCTTGCAGTAGTATTTGTCTCTCTGTCTGCTTTCTACGTGTATTCCACCATGAATGCCAGAGAGCTGTGGACAGCTTGCTTTAGACCTCCAGCGTGACCATGCCTGCTGCTTGCAGGACACCCTCTCACCTGATTCACAATATGGCTCTTGGTAAAGAACTTCTCCTAGCAGAAAAACTTCCATGCGCCTGCCATGATCCTCCACTGGCCAGCTACCATACTCCCTCCATATGACCAGCACTGCAGGAGTCTCAAAGCCAACTGAACAACTTTGCCTCTCTTCACTGAAATTCTTCCAGTCTCTCCAGTGAGGGGTGATACTGGGTCAGAGACATGAAGGGCACTGCAATGACCCGCTCTTGAAAAACGACTGCAGCATTAACAGGAAACCTCTTCATTTCCCCATGACTTCCCCCCATTACCTTCCTTTCTTAGTGAAATAACCCTCTGCCAGCTTGAGGACTTACAGCACAGAACACACTCGTGTACTTATTAATCCACAAATGCAGTCAGTCCCCATGCAACACATGGCATTTAATTAACCTAATACCTTTACATACCAAATTAACCAAAGCGCAGCGGGAACTCAAAACCAGAGGCCATCTGCATTTTCTTTAAACTGATCGCCTTGAGTAGAACCATAGCAACTGAATTTTAAATAATTGAGTGGAAGGTGTGCAGAGCAGCATGGCCTCTGTGCCTATAGGTGAGAGGAGAGCCTGAGCTGTGGGTGAAAATGTGCTGAACATGAGGACCATGGAGATGATGAGGTCGCACTGACCCTGCACCTGACTGCTCTGCAGACCCGCTCCGGCAACCTCTCCTTCTATGTAGGGAGGACTGTTTTAGTCAGGACTGATCAGGACTGCTGGCCCAACCAGAAGAGCACAAGGCATTTTACAGTCACCCCAGATTTGCTTTTTCTTGTCCTATCTTTGATACACTTAAGATTTCTCATTTTCATCTAAGAAAGGCTTTTCCACTCATTTAGAGAATTTAAGGCCACTCTAGCTGGGCCCCAGTCTCTGTCATAGAAACTTTGATACTAAATCGATGTCATTTACACAGACCAGAGCAATGCATGACCAGATAATGGTGCAGCTGATGAGCTTTCCATACCATTCTCATTTATCACTATTTTAATGCAAAACTCTACTGGTGCCTTGATTGCACGGGGTTTTGAATCCATCTGTTTATGATGCAGAGAACATATTCTTGGTGGAAAGCTTTCTAGCTGAAAGAAGGCTGGATATGTCCCCTTGATGGGACACAGTCACCAAGGACAGCAGCAGATGATGGGAATAACAAGCTCATACTGAGCTACTTCTGATCATCACTGAACAGCAGTGACAACAGCGAGGTGACCTTTGCCCAAAGGACAGATAATTTGTAGGATTAAGCTATATTATAAAGAAACAATGAGGTGTCTAATTCCTGTAGCAGTGCAGGTGAATTAAGGAAGAGGTCAAGTCTCATGGATAAGAAGCCAGGGGAGAGATTAATGAGATGGATGTCTACCAAAGGAGCAAGCAAATATGTACATGAGGTGCAATAGTAATGTAGGGAGAAGGAGACATAGATGGAACGTCGCAGTCTCATGGGAATGTCTACCTCCAGCATGACCTGAACCCACAGTGCTGTAAATGACTCTGGTTTTGCTCCCCTAGAAAGTACAAGATAGATGTAAAATCAAAGCTAATAATCAATGAGAGGATGCAAGTGGAAGGAAGGACTGAATAAATATATATAAAGTGACCCATAGGGTGGGCTCTTTGGATTTCAGCTGGGTCTTAGGGGCTCTTTGCTCATCAGCACACCTTTCCTCACTGCTGTGCCAGCGTAACTGGAGCAGTGTGGGAGCAGCAGATCCGAGAAAGAGCAGCCGATGTATTTATCTCACTTTGCACTGGAGCAGATGTTATGATCGTTGCTCAGCTACACTCTGTACCATATTTCTGAAGCCGGGTATCTCTGTGTGCTGCCAAAGAGTAAGCTAAGGAGCACGGGAGTGGGAATGATCTGTCCTAGCTTATCCTTGGAGCGAAGTAGAGATGGGAGCCCAGAGGGCTGAATCCAGTCCCTGCAGTCCTATTACATGAGCGTGCTTATTTTTCCCTTGACGCTGGGGCTGCTGAAGGCCTGTAATTTCACACATTTCCACCGTGTACTTTTTGCATTGCTCCACTGCTAGCAGGAGATTTTGTGAGGACTCTTAGAGAGTCTCACATGTGTTAGGCAGCGGCACTTGGCATTTGCAGTGCTGTCTGAATGGCCCGAGCATGCTGCCTCCTGGAAACAGGAAATCCCGTCCCTCCTAAGGGATGACCTGGCTTGGAAACAAGCCTCCCCTCCGTATGCATCAAGGGGCAGAGCAACAGCATTAAGCCTCCTATCAGCACCCTTTTTCTAAGGGAACATGCTATGCCTTATGTGGGAAACAAAGAAACACACTTAGGACAATAAGGGGAGGGACACGATGGAGGGAAACGAACCTTAGCTGGCTGGGAGCCCATCAGCAATGCCATCCGGTTTAGATTACAGCTCCCCGGGGTAACATTAGACTCTCCACTGAAGAGATAGAAGTATGAGCCCAAAGAGCCATGCTGGACCCTGATCTGATGATTCACGATACATCTGCAGCAGCAGGCACAGCTGAGATCAAGGTCCTGCTGTGACACATTTTGGGCACACGCATAGTAAGGGGCAAATGCTTATCCTAAGGAACTGATGTGACCCAGGCAATAGGTTTATGCTGCTGCGGAGACCTGAGCTCCTGTTAAGTGCTACTGTGGTGGTGTGGACATCACTGCTGGATCAAAAAGGGAAATGCCACCTGCAGGAAACACCCTCACAGCAGGAGAACCACCTAATTCAAGGAAAGCTTGGGTTTCTTTGCCCCAACCTGTTTTTCAGACCCAAAGAAAATGCATCAGACACTGCCAAGACTGAGGAAATATTCTTGAACCAGTTGTTTTTCAGCTGTCACTGAAAAGCTGAGTTATTCTGTGAGACAGGTCAGGTGGGACTCAACCAACCCAGGGCATGTGCCCACCTCTGAGCAAGGCATCAAGATCTTTGCTAGATGATCATTGTAGTTCCCTTCAAACTGAAATAGTCTATTCTGTTATTCTATTCTATTCTATTCTATTCTATCCTATCCTATCCTATCCTATCCTTATCCTATCCTATTATATCCTACATTAAAGTGAAAGAAAGAGGCAATTCTATGGTCACCTCTGCATAAAGCAGGCAATTAAAATAGATCGGATGATACTGACCTAAAGGGGGTGTGTGAAGAGGACAGTCTGGAGGTAGAAATCTACTGTCAGGTGTCAAAAGCTAGCTAAGGTGGCTCCTACGCCTAGCATGGCTGTTGGCAGTCCATAAGGGCTGACGTTCATGTAAATTGCTGAAGGATGTGGAACAACACTGGTTATCGGAAGCTGTCTGTGGACTCAGGTCAGCAGTGCCCTCCCAATTACTCCCTGCAGTACTGAACTTACTTTTCTAAAAAAGGAAAGATGATACCCTGCAGAATGATGGGCCAGATCTGATCTGTGAGCCATTCCACTGACAACTGATGTAAAACAACCTGTTTATGCAGCTTTTTTTTTTTTTTTTTTTTTTTCTGAAACAAGCACAATCACATACCCAGGTCTCCAGAGAGCTAGATCCAAGCTGAATCCTTTACTTCCTTCCTGCTAGTCTCTGAAGCAGAAAATCCTCAGTGCACACAGACACAAGTGCAATGCAAACACAGGCATTCCCCCAGCTCCAAATTTCAATGTCATTTGGAGAGCAGACTGAAATCTAAATGTATCGGTGCATCGCAGCACATTATTATGCCAGTGCAGACTTTCAGCAGCTACCTGAATCCTTTGGGCAGTATAATGTCTGTGCTCCGCTAAAACCATGTATCACCACCTCTAGATATCACCTGTCTGATTCAGTTCAGCTCTCGATTACATGGGTGTACCCTTCTCAGTTTAATGGAGTTTCTCCTGGATCCACAGCTGAACAGCCCAAGGGACAGTTAGAACTGCTAATTTCTATTCTTTACACTCGCCTTTAGCTGCGCAGTTGCCACCAGCAGCAAGAAAAGGTATGAAAGGAAGAAAAAACTTGAATTTCTACTTGACAACAAACCACAGTGCAAGAAACACACATGCTGGCTGTCAGTAACCCTAAGAATTTTTTGTGTTTCATAAATAAATAAGATTCTCTTCCCAATTTATCGTAGCACATCAGGCACCAGCTGTCAGCCAAGGTAACGTGCTACACACAAAGGCTTTCTGAAGCACAGGCAGAGATGCAAGAGGAATCGTTAAATAATTCAATAATCAATGCACTGCTCGCTCATCCTGTAACTTTGATACTGACAGGAGGGAAAAAAATAACCCACAAACGTGGCACTCATCCCAACATTTTCCCTTCTAGTGCTGAGGGATAGTCAAAGACTCCCCTCAAAATGATGGATTTAATCAGGTTTGCAGGGGCACAATCTGGCATGGTGCAATGAGGCTCAGCTCCCAGTGATGTCTGACCTCATCCCCGGCTTTTGGCAAGAAGCTGCTTGTTGACAGTTCGGGATCTCTTGGCTCAGGAGTGCGATATAAACGTGCAGACAAACACGGAGATAGAATATTTAATCCACTACTCCTATGGCATTACCATTGCGGGCAAAGTGGAGAATCCGGCAATCCATTGACGTTACAAGCAGATTAGGCCCTGGGCATCACCCCCAAATGCCGTGCCAGAGCACTGCGTATCAGGTCTCACACAAAAAGCTGATAGGCACTGCTTGGGATGTGATTGAAAACCCTGCTAAGATGCAGAAGTGGAACAGGAAATGAAGACTGAGCCTTTTAACCCCACGGCTGGCTCCTGTCCTAAATGCAAATGGAAGTATCCAGAAGGCAGATGATAGAGCAATCATAAGATGTACAAATCTGGAAAACTGGAGAGGGGAAAAATAAAACCAGGAGGAATCAGAGGGGGAGCACTTTATAATGGGAGCACGTGATTTAGTACTGTCAGACCAAGACATATTCCTTAAGGTCCTGGGAGCAGAAAGGTTGCACTGGTACCACACTGGGAGCTCTTGGGTCCACTCTGGATCTGCCAACAACAGTCACCCCTGCCCCCTCCGCTCTCCCCCCAGACAACCGAGGGTGCTGCTAAGAGCTCCCTGGTTTGCAATAGGAGGCACGATGGAAACCCCTTGCCCCTAGCCATCCAGAAGCAAAGATTTTGAATATTCTCCTTTAAATGCATGTTGTTCTGTATGTCAAACTTTAGGAAGATGGGACTAAAGGAAGGCCATCTTCTCTGAGCACCGCTGGGGAGGGATGCTGGTTCCAACAGGTCCCTATGGCTGGACAATACAGCTCAGCTGCATGTTCCCACCCCTTTCTTTGATTTGATCCCATGGTAAACTGGCTCAGGAAATTAACCCAGCAGCAACATTTTCACGTGTCTTTGCAAAGTGTTTTGCTGGTTTAGCCCCTGAACTGGCTCATCAGGCACTCAATGAAGAAGCAGGGAGAGCAGCAAGAACACACAGCTGGCAGCACATCCCAGGGAGTGGAGCTGCTGCCTGTGCAGGTATCTGCTGTGGCATCACTGAGTGGCACTGATGGATGCTCTGCCTTGCTCATGGATAAGCTTTATTCCCAGGTGAGGGCAGAGACCTGTTTGATTTGATTAATGAAAGAAGAGTCGCAGCTGATGAGCATGAGAGCTACAGAACTGTGCAACAGATGGAGGTAATCAGATATTTCCACCCAACATTTTTCTGCCTCTGAGGCATACAGCCCTTTCAAGATTGCAATGATTGGCAAACAGGACACGGTTTGAATTCCAATGTACAGTACTGATGAAGGGAGAAAACAAAAAAAAACAGAACAAAAAAAAAAAAAAAGGATCATACACAGAAATGCAAATTGCAAGGGATGTTTTTCATCCTGGTTCAGAAAGATTGCTCAAAGAAGCTTAAAAGCAACCACATGAATTCAATTGTTTTATCTGATTTTATTCCTGGGGAAACAAACCAGGATTTTTCCACCATCTGCAATACAAATCTCTTCTACTATTCACATGCAACCTGTCAAATTCTCTTTCAGAGTTTCAGCTTCATCTTTTGTGCTCTGGGAAGATCCTTTCTCCTTCACTTCTTTACTTCAGGCACCTCCTTACCCTCTCCCTGCCTTTTTGCAACCTCACTGGGATCTAGTCTGCAATTAGTAACTGCGTACCAAATTGACATGGGACTACTGTAATCTGCACAGCTATTCCTGCATGAACAGAAATGTAGACATAGCACAAAGAAGTGTTTAGTCCTAGTAAAAATGTGTTCTTTCCCCATATAGTAGTAATCTATACTCACGCGGTTTTCCCAGCAGAAACATGCCCATGCTAAGGGTCTACATTAGCCAAAGTGACACTGATATGTCTAGACAAGCCCTACTACTTAAAATAGCATGTCTCATCTTTGGAAGTATTGAATGAAGCGGGACTAATGCTGCTTTTTCTTCACTACCATGCCAGATCTGAGCAGCACTGCCCCTTTCATACATTGCCTTTGCTTATGCACTGAGGGTTGTCTTGGTTACTGAGGAGAGTGAGGGGGTCTGGGGGTAGGTTAGCTTGCAGCTCAGTCAATGGCATCTTGAGGGAGTCGGTGATATGACTGCTGAAGGGAGAAGTGGGCTGCTCCAGAGGTGTGTTTGAAAAGCCAGTACCTCAGAGGGATGGTTGGTGGGAGAAAGCATAATGGAAAACAAAAAAAATCATGCAGGCCATGTCTGCAATGCAATCCAAAACATCTTGATCCTGGGTTTTGTTCCTTAGGTGCCAGTCACAAGGGTACAGAGATGTTGCGATACAAGTAGCATTCATCCAAAAGAAGAAAGGATACTCCCAGATGTTAAAAAATCTTGAGAACGTGAAGCACCCAAACTTTTTTTGTCATCAGGAAACAGAAAACAAAAATAATCCTACTAGTATTTATTAAAACCCAGCAAAATCATCCATTTCATTGCTTGCTTCATGGGTTTGAAGTCTCCAGGGTTGGCTCCATGCAAGACTGCCCTTGAAATGGAAATCAGGAGCAGGCTGGTAATTGCAGCCACTTGCCCTGATTCTTCAAGCCCCCTCTGCCTATCGTGTTTGGAACACTTCCCAAATTGCTGGTGGTGGGTCCCTCCAAGGGAGGAGGTGGACCATCAGCGGACTTGCACTGTGGGCTCCCAGCAGCACAATACCAGCCCCATCTGCTGTAACTCTCTGGAATTACCAAGTGCATCAGGAGGTTTGTTTCTGATGATTTCTCCATGGGTTTTAATTAAACTTTCATGCCAATAGTACCCTAAGCATAATGAGGACTGACAGTGTGCATTTTTATCCCAAATTTCACACCATCATCGCTGGGCTGTGGAAGATGTGAAATTCCAGAAAGCTCTGGAAGAAGGTAGGCACTCCAGAGGACAACCAGGTTACTTAAGGGTCTGAAGGAATCAGTCAGCAAGTCCAGCGAGACAAACCCTAACCGAAAGGTTGCAGACATAGAAACAGTGGTGTTTTTAGGCTGGCACAAGATGACAGAGGTAGGGACAATCACCACTGTTCAAATCACAATTGTAGTTGGCAGACCCAGCCAAGACAGTTGCCTGGTTGGGTCAGGACATGTACAGGTGTGTACTGTGGATGCCTTCAAACTGTAAGCTTTGGACAGCTTGACAGCTGATGGTTTATAGCTTGTTGAGCACATATTGAAGAGACTTGGCTTTCAGAAAGAGATCAGAAGCCAGATCCTGAACATCAGTCCTTTTTACACACACAAACTCAGAAACTTCCTTCAAAATCCAAGTCCCACCAAATAATCACCGGCTGTTACAAACAAAGCAATTGCCACAGCTTGAAAAAGCAAGTTGGACCTATTTCTTACATGAAATTATCAAGGAACAGTGGCTGGTAAGATTGCCAGTGGGATTAGACTTTCATATTGACATCCTGAACTCTAGCATCTAGAAGAATAAAACCATAAAAGAAATGAGCTCTGCATGATTTTGGCACAGCAAATAATTCCTGTATTCTTGCTACTTATTTGCCTCATGGGTGTTTTATTACACGGACAGTCCATCTTGCATATGCTGCACAGGCAGATGTGGTCTCAAAGGAGTTTTGTCTCACATTTTATCCACTTTACAATGAAAAGGGTTGCATTACAAATTAGTTTTGTTAAATGTTACTCCTGGAACCAAACTTTTGGGTTTGTTGCGGGTTTGCAAGGTACCTAGCCTGGCAGAGATCCTGGTCCAGCAACAGGCAGCTGGTTGGTGCTCATGTGAAAACCTAAACCGTGTAAAGGGGAATGAATTCACGTAAAGAATGCTCATCAATTTTATACTTGTTTTGAGAAACTCGGTAATTGCCATATAGCCTTAATTTTGAGACTGCAAGAGTACTATCACATAGATATATCAACTATGCTTATGTTTCCATAAAGAATGGGCTGACAGAGTACCAGCATGGAAATATGGTTAATGCTTCCATTGCATTTTGCTGGATGCAAATGTTCTTTAACATCAAGCATCTACTTAATAAAAAGGGCTGCCTGTCTGTCTCACACCAAATCTAGGAACTTAATGGGGTTAAGGGGCAGTAAAATGCCTTTACAAAGTGATTTGCAGATCATGAAAATGCAGTGTGTGACCTTAAGAGTCATTTGCCAGCCATGGCGCTGGCAATAAAATGCCTGGCTGGGTGGTAGGAGATGCACATAAATTGCTCACATTGCATTCACACTGGCTGCACAAAAGGCTTCTGAATAGTGGTGTGCAAATCACTGGCAAGGCTCTGTTTCCCCCAATCTTAAAGACAAGCAGCACTTGGTTCTTTCTTCTTCAGCCTGTGAAATAAGGCAACCTCATTTTTTCCTGAGTTCTGCTAAAGTGACTCTAGGGAAAGAATGGAGGGCATCTGCTTCTTGGTAAATGTTGCAAGTTGCAGAAGGCAAAGGCAGGGACTGGGAGAATGAAGAACTGCCCACTGTAGGAGATCAGGTTCAAGACCATCAAAGGTACGTGAAGGTGTACAAGTGCACATGGGACCTGATGAGATGCATCTGTGGGTCCTGAGGGAATGGGCAGATAAGGTGGCTAAGCCACTATCCATCAAATTTGACAAGTCGTGGCAGTCTGGTGAAGTTCCCATGGACTGGAAAAGGGGAAACATAACCCCAGTTTTTGAAAATGGGGAAAAGGAAGACGTGGGAAACTACGGGCCAGTTAGTCTCACCTCTGTGCCCAGAAAGATCACGGAGCAGATCTTCCTGGAAACTATGCGAAGGCATATGGAAAATAAAGAGGTTATTGGTGACAGCCAGCGTGGCTTCACTAAGGGCAAATTGTGCCTGACAAATATGGTGGCCTTCTACCGGGGGGGTTACAGCATTGGTGGATAGGGGTAAAGTGACTGATGTCATCTACCTGGACTGGTGTAAAATCGTTTTACACTGTCCTGCATGACATCCTTGTCTCTAAACTGGAGAGACGTGGATTTGATGGATGAGCCACTTGGTGGATAAGGAGTTGACTGGATGGTCATACTCAGAGAGTTGTGGTCAATGGCTCAATGAACAGGTGGAGACCAGTGATGAGGGGTGTCCCTCAGGCACCCGCATTGGGAACAGTATTGTTCAACATCTTTGCTGGGGACATGGACAGTGGGATCACGTGCACCCTCAGCAAATTTGTCTACAACACCAAGCTGTGTGATGCAGTTGACATGCTGGAGGGATGGGATGCCATCCAGGGGGACCTTGACTGGCTGGAGAGGTTGGCCCATGCAAACCTCATTGAGTTCAACGAGGCCAAGTGCAGGGTCCTGTACATGGGTTGGGGCAATCCCAAGCACAAACACAGGCTGGGTGGAGAATGGATTGAGAGCAGTGCTGAGGAGAAGGCCTTGAGAGTGCTGGTTAACAAGAAGCTCAGCATGACTCAGGAACATGTGCTTGCAGCCCAAAAAGCCATCCATGTCCTGGGCTGTATCAAAAGCAGCGTGGCCGACAGGCCGAGAGAGGTGATTCTGCCCCTCTGCTCTGCTCTGATGAGACCCCCCTGCAGTGCTGTGTCCAGCTCTGGGGTCCCCAACTTAAGAAGGACATGGACCTGTTGCAGTGAGTCCAGAGAAGGGCCATGGAGATGGTCAGGGGGGCTAGAGCAGCTTTCCTATGGAGACAGGGTGAGAGAGTTGGGTTTGTTCAGCCTGGAGAAGAGAAGGTTCCAGGGAGACCATATAGCAGCCTTCCAGTACCTAAAGGGGCCTGTAAGAAATATGGAGGGGGCTTTTTTTACAAGGGCCTGTAGTGATAGCACAAGGGGGAATGGCTTTCAACTGAAAGAGGGGAGATTTAGATTTAAATTAGATATAAGAAAGAAATTCTTTACCATGAGGGCAGTGAGGTGCTGGCCCAGGCTGCCCAGAGCAGCTGTGGGTGCCCCATCCCTGGCAGGGCTCAAGGCCAGGCTGGACGGGGCTGGGAGCAGCCTGGGCTGGGGGGAGGGGGCCCTGCCCCTGGTGGGGTGTTGAAACGAGGTGATCCTTAAGGTCCCTTCCAACCCAAACGATTCTGTGATTCTGTGATCATTTTAGAAGAGTTGGGAGGGACCAACACTATTCAGGGTGTAAGTGGAATTGCCTCAAGCAGGTCATGAAAATAGGTGTGCAAGGTTAAGTCACACCAAAGGACCATCTAGTGCTGCGTTCTACCTTCACCAGTTGCCCATGTGGATGCCTAGAACAGAGTGGACAAGTCTGTAGAGATACTTCTTTAAAATACTATTCCAGTCCAAAAATAAGGAGACATCAACCAAAGTCAGTAGGGACTAGGTTCAGCAAAAAGCGATATAGGTGGAGAAGTGGAGAAGTAAGGAAGCTGGACAAGTGCTTGGAAAGGAGATGCATTAGGGATTACTAAAAAAAAAATAAATCATATCAGGCTTGGGAAATCATGGAGCTGTATGTCTATATGGGAGGGCCAGGAAATTAGCTGAAGGATGGGAAAATATTGTGAGGAAGTTACACTGTATGCTTACTTGTCCCTTGGTGTTCACCAACAGTCAGTTTGGATACATAATACCAGGCAGGACAGACCTGGGTCTGAACAGATATGGTCATTTTATATGTCTTCCCAACTTCATCACACTGTAACTCTGGTCAGAATTGTATAATAATTTCTATTCAGGAACAGAAATCCATATAATTTATAGAAGGTGAAGTTTTCACAAAAATTGCCTAATGGAGGATGAAATCCTTGCAAACTTTTGCGATTGACCTTTCCTCAGTGCAAGAAAGCAGCTGCATCCCTCCGCCGGTGCCACTTCCCTTCTGCAGATAGCGGCAAGGGTGATTTGGGAAGGAGAGGAAAGGAGGACCGATCCACCGTACCACCTTCTCGTGTGTGCAGGACTCAGATTCATATAGATGGTCAACAGGGAAAAGGCAATTCCCCTCCATTGACAGTCTAATGTACAACCCCTGCACAGGCTGGTCAGTGCTGCTGACCACGAGAGCAGTATCTGTAAATAGACCCAGGAGTGGCAAAATGGAAATGTAAAAGCATCAGCGTACAAATTCCCAAGCCCCAGTCTTCTCTCATTCATCTCATTTCCACACTGTTGAAAGCCCCAGCAGAGGAATCTGAAGTGCCAGCTGCCTTACCAGCATATCTCAGGCAATTTCACCCACAGTATTGAATTTTCTCTGCTCTTAAACAGATTTTTATTTTTTTTCAGAACAGTCTCCTTATGTGTATTCTAGCAAACATCTGAATCCTCCTTCTGTTTTGGTTATATTTATAAAACAACTAAAAATGGATTTACTGTTCCAAAATGCTTACAAGAAATCTTTCTTAGAGAATGCCATTTCACCAAAACCTAAAATGCAGGAAAAACATACCAACAAATCTTTTCATGAAAACACTTGAGTTTGGCTAAAGACTGACACGGAGCATATAATTTTGACATCCTCATGGGAATTCTGTCTTCAAGGTAATCTTTCCTTTCTGGTAAAATTATTTTATTTATTGACCAGGCAATGACATCTCAGCAGATATTCTCTGTACTGACGGCTCAACTTTCTCCTGAGAAAGAAATACCATTTTTCAATTTGTGCTATTGAAAAGGTCTGTTACTGCTTTCCCTCCCCTGGGCCCCGGGAGCTGTGCGCAGCTTCTTGAACCTGATTGCAGAAAGCCAGAGCTAAGGGTTGTTGTTTGATTTGTTTGGGGTTTTTTGTTGGTTGGATTTTTGTGTTTTGCCTTTTTTTTTTTTTTTTTTTTTTTTAGTAAAATAGCTATCAACTCTACACTGTGCCAGCAAATGATGCTGTGGCTTGAAAAAGGAATGAATTTTACACCATAAGGGCCAAATCTGTTGTCACTAGTGTATATCAGGGTCATGCCACAGATGTACCTGCGACCCCAAATCCATGAAACGTTGAGGGCTTCCTTTTTAATGCCTTCCTGTTGAACGTTCTCCAGTTTTGGAAAAGGAATTTGATGAAGAGGAAGGTCACCTCAAGCAGGGAGAGCCCACTGCACAGCTATCTGTACAAGGAGCAGATGAAAAGCACAGTCCCATGCTGCATTAAGGATGTTGCATCACAAACATTTCTTTCAGCAGCCACGTTGGCTTAAATGTCTAGCTTTTGCCCAAATCCCTCCAGTCATGACTCCGTATATCCTGTCTGAGAACTGATCTGAGTAAAACCAGCAGCAATAAGTAAGAAATAATAAATTTTCTTCAAGGGTTTTTTAAGTACTTGTAAATCATAGGATTTTTGTGAAATTATGGACAACATGGTCCAGCCAACAGCTGTATCACACATCTGGGAGGAAGTGGAGGGCAGATAGAAGGAGGTAGGTGTGCAGGGGTGGTGATGGGATGGGACAGGAACCCCTTTACTCCGCTCTGATTGCACAGCTGGGATGAAGATGCTTCCTCCTGTTATGCACAGATCAGAGGCACAATGGCTGGAATGAGGACCAAGGGAAATCAACCCTTGTGTCGATCCCCAGCAGCAGGATAAGGAGTGGGGTGGGATGGAGGTGGGTTGGAATTAAAGATTTCTGACCTCACTCCCCAAACCTCACTCCTGAAAAGGGGTTGATAGATGGGCCAGCAGCCCCTACCTCCACCACTTGGTGCACAGCGGTCGTGTGAGGTTCAAGATTTATTACAGGCTTTTTCTTTACAGAAAGCATACACAAACAGTGAGACCTTCGGGTTACAGAATCATAGAATCATTTAGGTTGGAAAGGGCCCTTAAGGTCATTGAGTCCCACCGTTAACCCAGCACGGCCAAGTCCACCACTACACCATGTCCCTAAGCACCACATCTACACATCTTTTAACTGCCCCCAGGGGTGGTGACTCCACCACTTCCCTGGGCAGCCTGTTCCAATGCCTGACAATCCTTTTGGGGAAGAAGTTTTTCCTAATATTCAACCTAAACCTCCCCTGATACAACTTGAGGTCACGATGAGTTGGAAAGCTTACAAGAAGCAGTTTGAGGGGCTGAATTTCTCTCTTCGTGTTCCAGATGTCAGGTCTCAGCAAGTTAAACGGCATCTTTAAGGGCTCTGACGGACATGGAGGAGTTACCATCAAGCAAGACAAGATGATATGTGAGCTGCTCTGCAAGAGCTGTCCCCGGGGATGTAGATTTTCCCTGGGGAAACCTAAGGTCCCAAGATTAATTCAAGGTAAATGTTGTTATCGAGTCCTTTGAAGTTTCCTATACCCTCAAATGAATGTCCCATTGGCTGGGTGTTTTGCTACTGCCTCTTAAAAAAGTAGAACTAAATTACCCACATATATGACAGCTCTCACTCCAAGCCTTCTCTCTACCTTGTGATCAAATAGTTACAGTTTCAGTGCATACACTTGAGAGAAGATGGATCCCGGGGGCTTGTCTGCGGTATCAGAAAGCAGGAACGAATGTGTTTCAGACAGGGGCTCTAAGAGGCAGGGTATCTCTACACCAGGGCTGGTATTGCTCACCCTACCTTTATTTGACATCATGCAATTTATATTCCGCAGCCATAGTACTGCAAGAACATCTCCCTAGCCTGCCGTTTCATTTTCTGCACACAGCTACCCTAGCACTTTAATTGTCCCATAAATTTGATGGAAAGGATTTGATGCAGGGAGCTGTTAAAATGCCAAATGTCTTGAGCACTGCAACTAATGAATGGCTCCCAACGATTCATGTTTCAATCTATATGCAAATGTGCCCTTTGGTTGGCTTGTGCTGGACTTTTCATTGCTGCATTACAGCTATCCAGGGAAGCCTCAGACTCATAGATCAGCCAGATATAAGGCATAAATGGGAGAAGACTTAAATTATTCAGTGTTTATGAGAAAGAGAATCCAAACAGTGGACTTACACTTTGCTTTTTATAATAACATGATTACAGATCAGCCCTGAGAAGATCTACAATAACGTTGGGTTTTTTCCCCCCGCCCCTTCCTCCTTGCTAACAAAATATATAGCACAATGAATCACTTAGCAAAGCTGAATGCAAATTATCCAATAACACCCAAAATAGTGTATGTCAGCTCCAGGTAAAACCAGTGCTCACAGACCCCAGCTGGGAAACGTCTGTGCATGGACTGAAAGATTTCAGAATCTGGGCTCTGCTATTTTACTCCCAGCAAGGGAAAGCACCTCCTAGAGCATCAAACTGAGTCTCTGTAAACACCAGTGGTCACAAAATCTATTCCTGCTCATTAGTGTACTGCACAAATCCCTTTCACCTGCAGTGCAGTGTGCAGTTCTGCCCTTAGCAAGAAGAAATTAAGCTGGAACAGGTGAAGAAAGGGCTGCCACCGTCACGAGAAGGATGCAGAGCTTGTTTTACAAGGGGGCAAAAAAGGGGTTTTGTAGGATTTTGGTCAGATCCGAGGCTAGGAAGGAAAGTGATTGCTGTCTATTCAAACACTTGAGAAATGGCAAGAAGGGGAAAGGATAATTTTAGCTAAAAGCCAGTCCAGCCACAAGAACATGAAGCCACAAATACCCTCAAAAAACAGAGTCATGAACATACCAAGGACAGTCTCGCTCATGTAGGGTTTGTTTTGTGGAGTTTAAAGCTGAAGCTGTACTGGGAGTTTTACACTCAAAGAAATGCACAGACTTTGCAGAATGGATAGCTGCAGAGAAACTGCGAGGTTTTGGCATTGTCCCAAAGAGTCACCTCACCAGGAGCACAGCCAGCCAGGAGAGCAGAGCTGAAGTCTTTGACCAAGTCTTGGCTCCTGCAAAGCTTCAGACTAGTTGGAGACACCTTCCTTGCTTTGGTGTTGAGCTAAAAAGAGCTTTACAGCAGAGGCATCCACAGTGCTTGATCCCTCAAGGCCTTAATTTCTGGCTGAGCTGTGGTTTCCTTCATCTGCTTAGCTTATGTCTCGGCTGTTTCTTTTCACTCCTATGTCTACTTCTCGCCCTATAAGCTCAGGAGCAGGCTGGGGAGGCAATAAGGCTGAGAGAAACCCACAAGAGCAGCAATGCTTCTCATGTGGTCTGGACACGGTCAGGGGACCACAGCAACACAGATACTATCTTATGCCAAGTTTAGTTTAGTGGATGTGCTTTGTGGGATGCTGAACCTGGTCCTACGTGAAAACACTTAAATTTTGTGAGCACGCTTCATTCCCCAGCAGGTAAGTGGCTTTGATTTCTCTTGGTCTGGCCCAGCAGCAGGAAATTTGCAGCACTGGGAAATCCCGGATTTAAGATCAGGTTGTACGAGGGTTGCCTACATGAGGGAGAAGATGGAGTTGCAAAAACAACCGCTTGGCAAGCAACAAACATTTGTTATTTGCCACCAGGACCACAGTGGCAAATAACGCGCTCTCTGGAGCTGTGATGTGCCCCTCGCCAGGCTGTGTGGTCATCTGCGGCTGGGGCCACCCCACCCTCCTTGTCTCCACGCCAGTTCTAAAAACATCTCTGCTTTAAACAAAAGACAGAACATGCGGGAACGAGCTGCTGCTGTGCTGCGGAGCCAAACGGTTTTGTCAGGCTGCCAAGGCAGGAATTGAGGAAACCCTCCTTTTTCATCTTCCCTTTCTTTGTGCATGGAAATGGACTTGCCATGAGTAATTTGCTAGCAACTAAAGCTGATAAGTTTGGCTCCCTGCAGGCCCCTGCTGGGGAACAATATTGGTTTTTCTTCTGAATTAGTGGGTGGAAGGCAGAGGGCAGGAGCTCTGTGTGTTTTCTCCTCTTTGCTCAGAGCTGTGCACTTGGAGCCCCCTCTGCGCTCAGCTGCCCAGGGCCAGCCTCTGCAGGAGAGCCTGGTGCGAACTGGTCTCATGGGAAGGTGGAAGGGGTGCAATGCCAAGGGCTCATCTTCAAAGTTCCTGGATTTATAGCTGGGTAAGGACAGGGAAAGTAAGCTGTGAAGGCCAAAGGCTCTGTGCTGATCTATCTCAGACCATCATTCCATCTTTTGTTTGATCACATTGAAGAAAGTTTTCACAGGAAAAGGGGTGGGAAGGAAGGACCATAAACATGTTGTGTACATTCAAGAATAAAAAAGAAAAGAAAAAAAAAGAAAGAAAAAAAAGAAAAGACAGAGGGAAGCTCACTGGAAAGTCATAACAATCAGGAACAGCATAGATGTATCTCTAAGATCTTACAGCAAAACTGAAGGAGGCAAAATACATATATTGCTGCTGCTTGCAATTTGGCAACACCATAAACAGCAGCTCTTTGCACCACCGAGAGCAAAGTGGTTCAAGTGTGACTCAGACTGAACCTTTAAATGGGGTAAACTTGTATAAAGTGACCTCAGGAAGAGCCTCTATCTGCTAACAACTGGGTTTTGTTATTCCGTTATGGAGGGATCCTTGCTCACCTCATCTGTGCTGCAGAGGCATGTTTGCAGTAAGCAACGAACCCCACACAAACCCGTTTCCCTGATATATGTCATGCCCTGCTCAGCCTCCGAAGTCACAGGTAGAGTTAGTCTCAAAACTATCAAGAACAGCAAGAAATGGAAGAGCTTCTTGAAAACTGCAGGTTGTTTTAGGGAGCTAGGGTCTTTTCTTGTTTAATAATAAGAAGCTTTAATCCCAAAGTAGTGTATCAAATATTGTTAATAACTTCTAGGAATTCACTTGGAGATTCTTTATACATTTTTGACAACCTGTCTTTATGAACTAAAAGATGTTTGCCTGGAAAACAACTTAGTATCTTCTCTAAAAAAGCCTATAGGAGACTGAACATGCATGCTGACTATTAAGGCTTCACTGCTAAGGGTTCTTGTAAAACCTGCCTGGAGGTGATGGGCTTTAACCCGTCAGGAGATCCATACACATGAGTCACAAATGGCTCCAGGTTTATTCTCCAGCATTCAGCTCTCAGTACAGAAATACCACTATGTTTTTCCTCCCATTGTAACATCCTAGAAATAACCCCTCGTCAGCTAACATAAGGGCAGCGTCACTCCTGCTCTGCTCCAGCTTTACTGCTGTAACACTATAGACACGAGAGACAAAAGCCCAAGAATTCCGCCCCATTTCCACACCAGACCAACCACATCCTGAGGTTTTAATAAGGAGCCAGATCCCAGGCTGGAACCTGGGACTGGCTAATTAGTGCCTAGATGCATGGCCTGAAGTGCCTTGGTGATGTTATTGGAGCTATCTACTTGTCCCCTTTGCTGTAAGTTACTTTCATGGTAGCAAGGGTGACAGAAGAGAAGAATGATGTCCCTGTACTGCAGCTCTCCATTCACAGCTGGGTCCATCTAAAAGTCAAGCGCTAAGCCACTCTCACATAGAGCTCAGGTAGACAAGGGAGAGAGACAGCTTCAGAAAGGAGATCCAACCTACCCCAAGACAGGTGGGAAGGAAATTACTTGGGAAGCACCCTGTATACACAAGACACACCAGGAAGATGGTCTATTTGATTAAAGCTCTGCAAAAGGTGAATTCAGAGTGATACAGAAGACACTGAACTAGTAGCTGAACCACAGAGGGGTAACCCTGAGCAGGGAGACGTTAACAGGCAGCCTGGAGTGATACCATCCCAGACAAGAGTTGTTATAGGGCATTTCTTAGAGCCGCAACTGCTAGTCTGAGCTTTCAAATCAGCATATGAATTTGCTTCATTTTAATTCCCACACACATTTTCTTTGGCATTGCAGACTGCACCAGTCAGGACGGCTGAGCTTCTAACCACCCCTACCAAAGTGCAGCCTGTTTTTTGGGAGGCCACAGTCAGGGCAACTCTGTAAAGAGCATTTCAGTTGCTCCACGAGATCTTTGGCATTCCTTCCACCCTCAAAGCTATTCTCAACTCTTCTTTTCAGTGGTATAAACTGATCCCACGGGAGTTCCTGCATGCAGCTTTGAAGGCCCAGTGCTTTCTGCCCAGCTGCAGCCAAAAGCTCATTTACCAAGACAGACACAGAGCTGAATCAAAACTGCTGGGTAGATTTGCTCCATCACCTCAATGCTTGGCTGTGTTGACATATTTGAGTCTCAATCTGTAGCCCCAACCCCAGGACACATGGCAGTACTGTCAGTCCCCCCCAGGTGAGACATTGCAATGAGGCAACCCAGAAGCCAAGAGTGAGAGAGACAAGTTATGCCTAGACACAGGGAAAACACTTCAATTTGAAGCCCTAAATTATTTCAGAATCTACATGAGATCTGACATGCAACTTAATTCTTCAATCCAATTTATTTCTAAATGTGCAAAAGGACTCGTATTTTCACACGGCCAAAGCAGCACCACTCCTGGAAACTGAAAAATCAGTTCTCGACTAGAATATTTTTCAAGGCAGGCAGCAAGCTGTTTTGTTCTTGTGCAGCTTCTGGGCCATCCCAGATGAGAAAATAGAAGTGGAACATTCCACGAGGTTAATCTGGACTACACACACAGAGCAATGATTTCCTCTAAGCCAATCAAGGATTAAGGCTAATGAATATCTCTGTATCTTGTAACAGTCGTTTTAGGGAAATAGAATAGGATAAAAATAGACTGACTTGACCTTCCCCCCCGCCTCCCCCCCCCCCCCAAAAAAAAAAAAAAAAAAAGGCTTTTATTAGTCCTTGGAGTGATGGAGTAAAATTAGAAATGCTAAAGAGAGGAATGCTTCACTTACCTGTCGTAGAATGACCATGGTTCCTGTATAAACACATCAGCAATCACCAGGAATTGACCTAAACCAAGAGAAATCGGCAATTAATGAAATGACACCCTGACTCATAGACCCCAGCTCAGGGACTGTCCCAACCCTGAAGGGACAGATGCAGCACCTAGGTGTGGAAGAGGGCTAGGAGCACTTAAACTCTCAACGCTTTCGTAATATTAATTCCAGACAGGGAGAGACAATCCTCTAATACGTCCAGATTAATGCCTGCATTAATGAGACTGAGACTGGAAGTTGCTTATGCAAGTAATGGTTTGTAAACTGAGTCCTAGAAAGTTATCCAAGGATTAACCTAACAAACAGACTGATACTGATTTAGTACGTGTGTCATCAGATCCCATGGTATGAACTAAAGCACATGGAGAAGGAGAGCCCTGTCCTTACAGCCCACAAGGCTGGCTGGATTATCATCTTTCTATCAAAACTGCTTTCAGGAGATGAGAGAAAATACCAAGGCCTCCATCACAGCCTGCAAGTGATGCCTGGATTGGACTACCTCCACGCTCTGCTCCTGCCTGTGGTGCAAATTGTGCCTTTTGGGGGTTTTCATGGGAAAGTCCCGTGCTGCTCCTGGGTTTGTGCTTGCTGGTATGTGGTGCCACTTCATGGTACTCCCAGCGTTATACAGGTTTGGTGTGTATAAGTGAACATTTCTTTTAAAGAATTGAATTTCTACGGCTTTTTATCTCCAAGTCATCCTTGTTTGTTGTTATATTTATGATGTGGAACATTTTCCAGTATGGTAATAACACTCATACCTTAAAAAGCAGGCAAAAAGGCATTCTGTTAAACAGCTCCCACAAGAAACTGGGGATGTGAAGGCTGAGGAAGGATGATCTTGCAGGACATAGGACATTTCCCTTCACAGTGACAAAGTGGTCCAGACTCATCATACAAACCTAAATATTTTGTTTCAGGTTTTAGAAAAAAAAAAAAAAAAAAGGAGTGATAACACCCTATGCCAGTGTCCCAACACACTTTGCTCATGGCAAGGAGAGCGATCTCTTTTCCCCACCAGCAGCAACTGCACTTGTCCCATTCAGTGATGTAGGTCTTAATCTTTGGTGTTGATCCTGCAGAATTTTCTGTAGCTTCTCAACTGCAGTGGGAAACATGGATGTTCCCATCCTAGCTAGAAAGTATTAGTTCCTGCAGGGACTGCAAAGGCTCAACAGCATTTCCAGTTATTCCCCTTTTCCTCACCACGCTGCTTGCATCACGTCTACATTTTTAGCGACCACATATTTGAAGGCAGATAGCTACCCCACTGAAAGCTGTAGGAGTTTGCCATCTATGTGCCTTCGCTACCTTAATGAAAACATCCAGCTGCTGAACCCATCTACATGATCCCTCTGCATTGCCCAGAAAAGGAACTGGTGTCCTAAGGGCAGTGAATACATCATGTTCATTAGGAAATACTCACTAGACAATATTGGCCACAGACCATATTTAACGAATTAATTTTGCTTTTTCTAGAAGACAGAAGACTGGTGGAAAATCATGCGCCCACTTTAACATCTGAAAGACTGTGAGGCAATTTTCCTAATCCTCAGTTTGAATATTCTTGTAGCACATTAAATTATTCCTCTTCTCCTTAATTCATATGGCTTGAAAAAAACTTTCTAACCCTGCCAAGTAGTAAGCCCTGAGACAGACTTCCTAGGGATGCTGAAGGGTCTCCTCCACTGGGAATAGTCAGTGAAAACTTGGCTTGTCTCGGAGCAGGCACTGGGTGAGGTCTTCCAGAGGTTCTTCTCAGGTCCGTAACACAATGATTGTAGGTACAGTGTTGAACACGGGGTTGGGTAGCAGTTTGGGTTCCTTGCTTGAAGGATATCTGCTATGGACAAGCGATCTTATAGTTCCTCACCTCAGTTTCCCTTTCTGAAAAACAGAGATCTCACCCAACAGGGGAGCTCCTAAGTAGTCCAGCCATTATTTGCATGATAATCAGCCAAATGGGCTTGCCCCATTGAGTGTACATATTGCAAAAAAACATATATGGGGGATCTCCTCCCACAGGCTGGGCTAGAGCCACAGGTCTCAGAGCTGCTCCTTTAGTCATTTATTCTTCTGCTGCTGAAGCAAAGCACTGGCTCATGGTTGCCCTGGCTCCCAGCATAAAAACTATCCTGTATGTGGGCATCTTGCTCAGCACAGCCTGTGGTGATGCTGAATAGGTGTGCCAGGTTTGGAAGAGTATTTACATACTCCCCACACTCTGCTTTTAAACAGGATTTTGGTACCCAGAGCCTGGGTGTTGGTGTTGGTGTTATTTTCTGAAGGTCTAACCTTCAGCCCAAGTCACCAGTCCCTTCACGACGCTTTTGCAAACGAGGCTGTACACCATGGGCAGCTGGCTTTCCCCAGGGCTTACTCAACAGGGAAAACCCCAAAAGGGAAGGGTAGGGGGAGCTGACGACTGCCCTCCTTGTTATTCCCACAGGGATCAGTAAGAAGGATTCGACTTGTCTGAGCACCAGGGAGATCAGCTGCCCACTAATTCATGGGAGCCTTGGTGGGAAAAAAATGGCCATCTGGACCCTCCAACCCTCCCACCTTCATCTCCTACATGAAGCTCTACAGCTGCCTGTGGTATGGAAAAATGAGCTGGGCTAAACAAAATGTACCCTACCCCTCCCCAAAATCACTCACACATAAAACAAAAGCACAAAGACACTCCTCTGGAAAATATGGGGGTTTTGTAAACTGGGTTCGTTTTGCAGCTTTGCGGGCATCCCTAGTTGAGCATTATCTGAACAAAGCATCTGAAGGAGGCAGTGGGTGAGGCTGAAAGGGTTTTAAACTACTTTTGCATGCAGGGTCATGTGCGACATGGAACTATACACACCTCTTGCTTGCAAGCAGTGGTCAACAGAAGCCAAGGAGTGCTTCGGTAAAAGGTCTGCACCACAGCAACCTCAGCCATGGCTTTCTTGGATCTGAAGAGATCCCAAATGCAAGAGGAACCTGACAGAGCTTGACTCTGGAGGGTGAAAGGCTGAGAAACCTGGACAAAACCGTTATCATGCAATTGGAAAGAGGGGGGTTGCTACTCTAATCTGTTTAACTGGCATTTCTGCTCCTTGTTGGCACTTTGGGACCGGAGTCCAACCACATGACTGGCCATACTGCCTGGGGGATCACTCCACAGTGCTAATCCTCCAGAGCACATGCTCATTAAGCACTGGTTAAGAGACATTCAGGTATTTAATTCTAAATGTAAATTCTGCTCCTTTCTCCTGAAGTCCACGTGCCACATGATTTTCCTGTCTGCAAATGCAGCAAAGAAATTGAATAATTTATTTATGAGGTGACACATTCAGTGACAGCCAGTCCCCCTCTGCACCCAGTGTGGTGTAGAGCCTGTCATTTGGAGAAACCCTGGGCACTTAACGGTGTGAAAAATCAGAAGTTCATTCATCTTATGTCTACTTCATCTGACTGGCAGAAACATAATCTATCACCTTAGCTGAGCAAAAAGATTTAACACACCGATGCTCTCTGCACACTGCTGCTTTGACTCCCTCCCCTCCAGCAGCGGATCTGAGAAGGATTAAAGATTTTGCAATGTATTTTACTGTTCATCTAAGAAATGGTGAATAAAAAGGTCAGACCTGTACCCTTGGAGACAAGCGCCTTTGTCCTTATCAAAAGCAGGATTCAGATCAGGAAGAAAAACAATGGCTCTTGAATGAGGTTAAACTAACCAGCTCACCGGACTCTAACCACTGAATGCGCATGACAGCAAGTGGAGAGGAAGAAGGCAATGCCACTAAATACCATTCCTTCTGCTTTTTGTCCTGCTGAAAGCTGGCATGCTTGGGAAGCTATGGCAGTTTGTATTCTGCATTCTTCCTAGAGCCCCAAATCAGAACCAGGGCTTTCAGGTCAGAAGATATTAGTCTGAATATGGCACCATCCATCTTCTTGACTGACAGGTGTCTTCCCCGCTAGCATGATCAACAAGCAAGTTTTTAACAGAGACTACCCACTACTTCTCTAGGTAACTAGCTCCAAAAGTCAAATCATCATTAGTGTTTAAAATGAAACAAGTAACTGCTCATCTGCATCTGCCTTCAGCTTCCCAGATGAGGCCAGTCATACCTTACCAACCACAACCGACCCATCGATGGGCCCACACGGCAGGGCCCAGCCCCAGGGCTGCACCTCCACTTCCCTCATGCTGGGATCTTGTGCACCACTTGGCTTGGAGTGGTGACCAGGACATGGCGCGGAGGGGAGCCAGGATGATAGACCGTGTCTGGGAAACTCTTTGCAAGAGGCACGTGCCCTAGCTTTGCCTAGCTTTGAGGCCTCTCCCTGGTATGACCTGTGTCAACTGGCCTGTCAGAGCCTCAGTGCCGCGTATCTGCTCCCTGTGGAGGCACTCACAGCCTACTCCCATCGGTTCTCGCTCTGCTTTTCAATAAACCAAACAGGCTCTCACAGTAAGAACTTCAGACAACCTGCCATGGTGCCTGAGCCTGTCTTGGGTAAATTTTAGCTATGTGTGATCTCCTGCCATCCAGTGCTGCCTGGGACATCACTGTTTCCTTGGCCCATAGACTCCCATTCTCCTTTCCTTTCTGCACAGAAGGTGAGCTCTCCCAGCTGCTCAGGTTTGCCCTCAAAGCCTATGTGACGGCTGGTTGTCCAGGACTTGCTGAGAGGTGGGTAACTCGAATTAAACCCCCACCTTGGTGGAGGAACCCAGACTTTGAGTCTCGCTAGACGAGTGCTTGAGCTGCTGGAGTGTTGCTTAAAACTTGAGCATCTCCCCCTTTCCCCCCGTCTGAGCCTTGGACTGAAATTTTCATGGTAATGGCCATTCACTTACACCTTCCCTTCTCGTGGCACAAATATCTTCATCCTTGCAAGAAGAAATAATAATTTCTAATTTCCCCAGTGCAAATTACATGGAGAGTAAAACCCAGCCATCGTTTCATCTCTTTCAATGTGGAGAAAAAAATACATCCCCGTTAAAAGCAAGAGTATTGCCCTGAATGCAAAGGCAACAGGAATTCATGCAGAGTATTTGCTAATTTTTTTTACACACAGAATGGCACTCCCTGAGTTTCTACAAGTGAGAAAACTGTATGAGACTCTCGTGATGGAGATGTGAGGACACAATGAGCATCACCTGGCCAGCACGCTGCCTGCCACAGCACTGAGAAAGTTCCCTTGTTTATGACTTAATTGCTGCCTCCGCATGGATGGATTAGCTTGAGGTCGTGCTGATAGGTGATGTGAGGAATGCAAGGAAGCTGTCTCACCTCAGCAAGGCAGGTCACAACAGCAATAAGCTGCAGAAAACATTAGAATCACCATTTCTCACACGCATCTGTGACATGGGGCTCTGCATGGCCTGGGACTCCATGAGCCCAGCGCATGTTTTCCTGGCAGAAGTCTGATCCAAGTTCACTGAAAGTCAAGAAAAGCCTTTCCTACCACCTTTGGATGAGACTTTGAGTGGCCACCAAATTTCCAGTGAACGCTGGTATCAGCAGGCAGAGGAACAGCTGCTTTGAACAAGAGGTGAATTTTGGTGTAAAGAATTACCTCCCCAGCAGCTGCAGGTCCAGCTGCCTGGAGAACTGAGAGGAGAAGAGAGATTCAAATGGAGCTGCAAGCTGACACGTGAAGGTGTAGGTGATAGTGGGAAGTAGAGATCTATCGTGAAGCCCTGGATCCTCAGAGTAGCTCCTCATGTCATGGATGAAGCCCAGTCATGGATGCAACACTGTGCAACTAAACGACAGCCTGCAAGGGCTGTTTTAGGGAACATGCAGATTTTTCTCTAGCTATTCCTGCAGCATTCAGCCTTACAATGATGAGATCCACAGGATTAGGCAGTAATGAGATTTGAGGGTGCTCCTGTCGGGCTTCTCCTTCTGGTGGGCGGATGCTGTTCCCAGGGAAGACCTGGTAGTTTGCTGGTTTTGTGTGTGTGTGTGGGGGGGGTGTTTTGGTTTGGGACTTTTTTTTTGTTAGTTGTTTTTTGGTTTTGTTTTGTTTTTCCGCAAAAAGGGATGGTCCAGTCATCCTGCACATCTGGGATCTCCAACCCAGAAAATTCCAGCTACTCAAAATAAAAACAACTTTTCCTGCACAGAGCAACACAGCCAGCCTGCTGATCAATTAGCCAAATAACTACAGCGAGAAAAGATTGCAGGCACCAAGATTTCTTATTGTAGTGAAAGAGCCCAGGGTGGGAGTAGGCTTAATGCATTAGATACACAGATACTTTGCATTTCTGTACATTAGAGTTTTTTTCATGCGAGTAGCTCAAGGAAGACAGTGCAGTGCTAATGCCCACTGCAGTCTGTCATTCTGCAAGTGCAACTGAAACCTAGGGAAATGATGCTCGTAACTGAAACCACCAATAAATAGCACGTAATCTACTCAGTGTGAGTGACAGAGAAGAGTCAGGGCTTGTGCAGTAGATAGTTTCCAGCCAAAGGCTTCAGCACACAAAATCAGGGCCTGATTTTCAACAGACCTCAGGTAGCACTGAAGTCTTCTGAAAAATCTGTCTTCTCCCTGAAAACTGAGCACTTAAAGCATGTTCTGAACTTTCCTCGTTGGTCAGGCTGACTACAGATCAGCTGAAAATGTAAACACTGCTGTTTCTTTTGACCCAGCTGAAAAAAACCTCTGGCCAGACCCCCAGTGATATGAAATAATTGAGATACAACTGACTTCAATGCAACCGTGCCATTTTCCACAAGCTGAGAGTCAGGGCACCACAAAATTCCAAGGTGGTGACCTGGTCAGAGACTGGGTGTGAAGGGTTTTAAAAGACAGCAGTGAAAGGAATATGATCCTCTGTGCCTTCCTCCGCCAGGAGCTGCAGGCATTAATCACAGCCCGCGATGACAGCTCCAGGCTGTGCCACCCCGTTTGCCTTTGCAAAGCATCACACCGGTTGGTCGGTGAAAGGACCACGAAGACTCAACTGCAGCTAGAGGATTTCAGAGCTTGTTTGGTCCTTTGCATGTCAGTACCAATCCCCGCACAGAGTCACCCAAACTCTTTCATATTTCACATTAGGAAAAGATCGACAATTTCCCAGTGAGGCTGACACTGCACGTGTAGTTGGCTACACTGAGGGTGCAAGAGCGCAACACTGAGTTGACACCAGGTATTCACAGGACGTCTTACTATTAAAGAAAATAAAACTAACCCCAAAACACTGCAGACGTCAGGGTGTGATTTTAAACAGAGCTCCAGACCAAAGTCAAAGCTTCCACAAAGCCAAGAACCCCTTGTGCAATGCACTTACTACCTAGGAACGGTGCAATGCCTGAGCATTTCCTTGGCTCCTCCTGGCCACGTGCACGGATCAGAAGGGAGCTGGGAGCTAATATCTGTCACTGGTGTTTATTCACACGAGTCTGGGGACCACGGAGTAAGGCAGAAGCGTGAAAATTCTAGGACGGGAGTCCATTAGCATACCTCTTTGCTGTGGCTTTCTATGCCACATCAGCACACATTGTGCCCTCTCCTGTGACTATGCTGTCATTTAGGTGACTGTGGCTCTCGATCTTTTTTTGTGTGCTCCAAGTCCCACCTGACGCCCAAAGTGGGACTGAGCTGTCTGTATGCAGACACTGTATTTCATCACGTCAGCCAGGATCACCTCCATGACTGTGGGGACAAACAGGTGCCTCCAAGGCCTGGTTCACTCCATCTGTTGGAAACGTCAGCATTATTTCTGTCCATAAATTGCAGAGGAGGCCTGAGGTGACTGCTGTCATCTGTATGCCCCCTCCTTTCTCTATCCCTATGCTCCCTGAGCAGCTGGGAATGTGTCAAGACCACTTAGCTGACTCTGTGGGACTGGTTTGGCCCTCAAACCTCTATTTGAAGGGTCCTGGTAGCAGTGCCACAGAGAGAAACACCTCAACTGAATGAGCCCCAGCCAAACAGGTTACATTAAAGCAAGAACCCATGGAGAACTCCTACCTCTGGAAAGTCAAAGAACTAATACGCAGCCTCTGTTCATCTGAGAGTAGTCAGGAAACGGGCATCAATTTTTCAGGTGTCCAGGAGGAAGTTCAATAGATTTGCCTTGCATTCAATCCCCCCGAAAAGCCCGGCAGGTAGAGGAGTTAACAAAAGCCCTGACCTTTTCTCCCTCCCTGTGCTTTCACGTAGCCAGAGCAGAACAATGGACCACGGCGGCATCCGATCCCAGCTCGCCGCGGAGCACTCGGCACAGCCTCCTCAGGAGGCCAATTTCCTTTTGTGCATCAGCCTCTACCGGCAATTGAGTATTTTTCAACAGCCACAGTAATTAATCAAATAAAGTATCCTTTTGCAAGAAGGCCAGGTGTAATTTCAGCATAATCCAGACCGAGCAGGCTGAGCTGATCTAGGCAAAATGCTGCACTTGCAGGTTTACCACGTGGTGTTTGCAGTCTGTTTTCATCTCTTCTTTATCCATAGATGAACTGCTGGTGTTGCTAGGGCCTGCACATGGGGCCTGGCACACAATAATAAAAAATTAAAATAAAGCCTATATTTGAAATTGAGGGTGATTTAGCACATGTATGTGCTCTCAAGACTCCTTGGACTAGGGTTGTCTTCACTGTGCTGGGCTGTCCTGGAAGTCCCCTTGCTGGTCCTGAGCTCACTGGGATGTCCACCCAGCACTGTGCCAAGAACAGAGCTCAGATCCTGCCCACCCATGCTCAGGGAACCCCAACTAGCCTAGGCTGAGCAGACCAGCACCAACAAGTGTTGGTGGAGCCACCACAGATGTGGTCCTTCATGGGCTGCTCAACCCCTGTCACTGACAGAGCAAGGTATACACACAGACGGTGGTCAGCTCCAGGCTGGTGTGTTTGATAATGTGTGCATGGATTTGGGAGGAGATTCCTGTGCAGTGCATTCTCTTTTGGGCCAGGATCAGGAGGCAACAACCTTCCCAGCCATCTGGGCTCTGCCGGCCCTGCAGTTGAACAACATCCATTAGCCCTTAGCTCAGACACAGGTTTAATCCTTTGGTTTTGTTGCTCAGGCAGCTGCAAAGACTGCACCTACCACCTGAGAACAACTCCATGAAGATCCAAAGGAAGGTTTGTACATGTCTATATATACACTTCCTATAGAAAGATAGATATATTCCCTAGGTATATACTCTGGCCAATCCTACTTTACTGGCTCCAGTTAGGAAAAACTGGGCCATGTTATGAAGGAGATTGGACTGGATCATCTCTTTGGCCCTCCAAGCTTTCTATCTCATCAACCTACAAGACCATAGGCCTTGCTCCAAGCCAGAGGGCAGGAGAAGGAGCGCTGCACCCACTGCAGTCTGGGTCCAGGGTCTCAAAAGGACATTTTTGGGGTATCAGGTGATTTGTCCTGTGGCACACTGGAGCTTGTTCCTGAAGTGGTTCCAGAGTGATTTAGGTACTTGGGCTCTTTCTAAACACCCTTGAGGTGCTCCCTTTTAACAGTCTCTAGATGATCTGCCACTACCCAGACAACGTATGGCAGAGATAAGATCTGAACACCAGACTAATGGCAGTCCAATAACTTAATTACTAACCCACTGCTGCTTGCTACAGAAAGGTTCATTAAAGAGTGTCTTTACTGCAGCCACTGTTTTAGTACTCAGTCCAGCAAGCTACTATGCTGTTATTCCCTCACTGTCCTGGTTTCAGCTAGGATAGAGTTAATTTTCTTCCTAGCAGCTGGTACAATGCTGTGTTTTGGATTTAGTATGAAAATAAAGTTGATAACACACTGATGCTTTAGTTGTGGCTAAGTAGTGCTTACTCTAAATCAAGGATTTTTCAAGTTTTCCATGCTCTGCTAGTGAGCAGGTACACAACAAGCTGGGAGGGAGCAGAGCCAGGACGGCTGACCCAGACTAGTTAAAGGGATATTCCATACTATATATTGTCATGCTCAGTATGTAAACTGGGGAGAGCTGGCTGGGAGGTGCCGATTGCTGCTGGAGACTGGCTGGGCACCAGTCAGTGGCTGGTGAGCAACTGTATTGTGCATCACTTGGGCTGTTGTTTTTTTGGTTTTATTTTTGGTTTTTTTTTTGATGGGGGGTGTGTGTGTGTGTGTGTGTGTTATTCCTCTGTCCCTCTCTCTCCTTTTTGTTACAATTGTTGCTGTTGTTGTTATTTTAATTTATTTCAAGTATTAATTTATTCTTATCCCAACCCATGAGTTTCACTTTCTTCCCAATTCTCCTTCCCACGCTGCTGTAGCGGGGGAGTGAGCGAGCGGCTGCATGGCACTTCATAGCCAGTCGGGGTTAAACCACAACACACACGAACCCCAGCCTACTTATGGAGGAGGAGATGATGCTACCCTCATTTCACACAGAGGGAAACTGAGGCAGGGAGGACATGGCTTTCCCCAAGGTCAGGCAGGAGACCCAGGAAGGTGCAATGTGCCTCTTGCAGACACCCAAGGCTGCGCCTATGACTCCAGATCAACATGCCTTTAATAAAGGCAGCTCCCCTGCTCTTTACTGTCCTTAAATTGTTCTAATAAGCAGCTGTTTTACCCTCTACTCTTGCTGGTCCCTAATGGTCTGGCCTGGGCTGTGCGGTCTCTTTCCTTCCAGTGCTATTAGTGCTGGCTGGAGCACGGCTTCTGCAAGCTGTTAAAATCCTGTGGGGTTTTTTTCTCAGCAGAAACCCCTTTGCTGGGATTTTCAGTGAAATCCTCCCTCAGCCTGCCCTGACACTATCCTCTTATCTCTCGTGGTCCTGGAAAAATTCAGGACGGCCCTTCAGAGAGGCTGGGGTCAGCTTCCAAATGCAGGGACTAGTAGGATTAAGTGGGTTCAAATCAGAAGATACCAGCCCTGTTTTATCCTGCTAAGACTGCTGATGACTCCAGAGGATGTTTGGCTTGAAGAGGGACTGTACAAATTAAGGAGAGAGTTCTGCTCTGCCCTTGCCAGGTGCCTTTGGTGCAGTCACCATTGCATCCCTGAGGGCAGCTGGAGGCAGTGCCGGGGGACATCGGCCCTGTAACAGCCTGGTGAGAGGGGGACAGGCACTCCCTGACTCATTGGCTGCACATGCAAAAGGTTATTAATTTTTCAGCTGGGGAAGCTGAGTCACAGGGGCTGGTTGCTGCTCTTCACGTTTTGATAGCATATTGAGTCACTGAGTGTTCTTCAGCGCATGGGATGCTCCGTGCTGTCAAGGGCATCATCTGGCTGAGCTGAAGTCATGCTTATAGGTCTTTGCCAAAGCAGAGTTAGAATAAAGGACGTATGAAAGGGTGAATTTAGATGAGATACTGGGAAGAAACCCTTCCCCGTGAGGGCGGTGAGGCGCTGGCCCAGGCTGCCCAGAGCAGCTGTGGGTGCCCCATCCCTGGCAGGGCTCAAGGCCAGGCTGGACGGGGCTGGGAGCAGCCTGGGCTGGGGGGAGGGCGCCCTGCCCGGGGCAGGGGGGGTGGAACGAAGTGATCCTTAAAGTCCCTTCCAACCCAAATCATTCTATGATTCTATGATTTGGCAGGTGTTGCACAGACATAAAGTAAAAGTCACTGCAGCCCCAAACAGCCTGGATGGGCGAAAGAACTGGGGGCTCCAGGAGGTAAAGTGACTTTACTCCATGCCAAGTTCCCACCTGGTGAAGAGCAGGGCCAAAAATAATGACAGAATTCCCTGTGAGCAGCAAAGCTAACAAAAGCCTTCTTTACAACCACAAAACTCCAATTATTTATTGATGGTCAATAGGGTGTAGTCCCCCCAAGAAGCCTTTTCTGCAGATGGAGCATCCAGAACAGCTTTCACACCCCACCTGGGCTGGCCAGTGTCCAACAGGAGCTGGCAGCATGCTGCGGGGCACTAGATTTCTCCCACGTTCGCCTATGTATTTTCATGAAGTGTCTAGGAACTTCATTTCCCTTGCTGCAGCTCTGTCAAATTTCAAGGGAACTTGGTCAGCAAACTACCATGATTAGGTGACACATCTAAAGAGACAGGCAGTGTGACCACACAGCCTCGTTTCCTATGGAAATCAGACTAGACGAGCAAGTTGGCTCTAATCAGGTACTTAACTTATGCCAGTTTTAACAAGCTGCTCCATCCCCACCCTCCTTTGCCGTGTCTTGGGATACCCCTCCCAGAAAAGGGGTGGCTGTTGCTATTTGTGATTCTCTCTCAGCTACACATAAGGAATCGGTGTTTGCTGGAGACAAGTTTCACTCCCTGGGCTGAGTTCAACAACACGGCTGCACCTGAGAAGCTTGACTTCTGTTCCAGCCATTTTCACTTAATACCTTCCCTGACTGCTGAGCTCAGTACTGGGAGGACAGGACCTAGTTTGCAGCTCCAAACAGGAGTGTGCTCTGCACAAAACCCAGTTATAACAGGGCATTGGGGGAGATCCAGAGGGTTCTTTCTAACAGCAATAAGGTTGCCCAAACACCTTTCATCCTCTGTTACCCGCCACCCTAATCTGTACTGGTACGAGTAACCTGAATGAACAGCAGTCCCGATTTGCCCCATGCTGGCATCCCAAGCTGACATGGCTCTCCAAGCCATTTGGCCAAGATCACCGGGTGCTCTCTTGTCTCCCCCCTGATGCTTTGGGTGCAGGCATGACATTTAGCAGTGAAGAGAGTAACATCTCAGTGCCTTTCTGGAGTTAACACAGCTGCACTCTCAAAAACTCCCCTCCCTGTGGGACAAGGACCTGCTCCTTTAACCACAAGCACTGGTGGCATCACCAGACTATGTTTCCCCTGCATTGTGCTGGACAGGAGAGAGTTCTTACATGGGAGGGATGATGTCCCTGCAGTATACCTGCTCTGAGAGACCTCCCTGGCCTGACAGCAGATTGGGCTGACCTGCTCATTAATTGTTTATATGTCTCCATGTACCACTTTACTGAATTATGTAAAACATCTAATAGTCCTTGCTAGGGATCCTGATCCTTGGGTGGGCTGTATCTTGGCATCCCAAGTGTTCTAGGATGGTTGGTAGCTCTGAAATCCTGCAGAAATGAAAGGAAAACCTAAAGGACTAGTGGAGAGTTTTATCCAGCCTTTTTTTTTTTGGTCAAGGATGCTGTAGCCCCACCAGCCTGGCAGGGGGGCATGTTTGGGAGGTATATCGCTAACACTGTTAACAGCTCACAGGGACTTCCAGTAATTCCAGCAATACGATGCTTTCTCATGTCTGTGCCAAAGACTGTTCTGGGCCCGTGCAGCTCTCCAGCATATAAAAATGCTCCACATAAAGCCAGCTATGCCAGACCTTTTCCTGGGCTTTACTTCCAAGGACAGAACACAGAAGTTTGGGTTATCCTGGCTCTGCTGTTCCCCTGGGATTAAAGGCAGCCAAGAAGCTGAGCAGAGGAGCTGAAGAGCAAAGGGGGATCATCTTGCTGACTTCAACAGCCCTCTGCGTGCAGCTCCTCAATGGGCTTGAGGAATGCTCTGGCACGGAGGTTACAGATGAAATAACCACCACCTTTATTTCTGCAGATTGAAACATTCTGCAGGCTGTAGGAGAGACAAACCCTGGGGAAGGGGGTGGGGGAGCGGTGGTGGTTTCTGGAGTTCATCTCAGCCCAGGGTAAATCTGCTGGCCTTGATGGCACTGATCCAGCCAAGCTGAGGGATGAGAGGAAGCGGGATAGAAATAGCTGGGCTTGTACAATGTAATAGCAAACACCACTGGTGCTGGAAACCCCCCAAAGGCTCAGACGCAGGAGGCAGAAGTTTGACACACTCTAGTTAGGCCTACGGGGCTCCTTCCATCTCACTACAACATACACCTGCCACCCCTCTGTCCTACTGCAGGAGGTTTGCGCGTCCTCCCGACAGCCTCAGCTGGGCAAGGGAGCCCTGTCTCTGATGATGGGAGTTGTTATGCTTTGTGGGTGCTCCCCCCTTCCCTTTCAGCTTCACTGTTTCTGTGAAGCTCCTTGGGCCCACATGAGCTCAGTGGGACCTTTGCCCAGGCTGGGAACTCAGTGCCACCAAGAGGCAAAGCATGTTCTTCTCCCAGCCTCTCCCATTGGCATGGATACAAAACCCCCCACACCAACACACGCTGGGTATATGGAAAACCATCCTGCTGACTTACAAAGCAAACCTCAGCCCCACAACAGCATGGCTCAGCTCTGGGATTCACAGGGAACCTCCTGCAAATTCCTTTCTGTCTAGCAGCGATCTAGCTGATCACCATCTTTGTGGCAATTCCCTAATGGTCTACAAGAGATCTGACACAGAGCCTGCAAGAAATTCCATTAAGTTCCTCTCTGTACTTGCTGGCATGAAAGTATTTTCAATGAAAAAGGAAGAGGAGAGGCTTTTTGTTCCTCGACCCACATGATACATGGCACTGCTAATGAAGTGATGAGGCTGACACCTTATCTTCTTCATGACAACTAAGAAGTGCAGCAAGGCAAATATCTCAGAAGAATTGTTTCAAGGAGAATCTCAGGGCATGAACAACTCTTGGTGAATGGAAGCATGAGCTCTGCATAAAACAGCCCATGCTAGGTCCAGCTTGTGGGCTCCCCATCTATTCTAGTTTGCTGACAGCGAACAGCAGAGGATGCCCAGGGAGCAGTATAAAAGCAGGGTGAAGATTTAGTGGCACTACTCCATAGTACTCCCCCAGACACTATAATTTGCAGCTCAAGAGCTTCTAGAGCCAAAGAATCGTAGCTTTCTTCTTTAACGTATGTATTTTAAAGCTTTTGAGAGGCTTTTCATCAACAAATTTGTCCTAGTCATTTTTTAACCCATTAATACTTTAAGGATCCCCAGGGTCCTGCAGTAAGGAGTACCACAGATGTCAGGTTGTGTGAACTCCTTTTTGATTTCAGCCTGGTCTCTATAAGCTTTATTTGATTCTCTCTAATTTTTATATTGCAAAGGAAAATCCTCCTTTTTCCTAGACCTGCAAGCATGGTCTTCTAGGATCTAGAACATACCTTCATCCTATCTCTTTTCAGCTTGGAGCCTTTGTCTAAACAGTCCTTCCTTGTGTGGAAGCTGTTCCAGACCTCTGGCCATCCTTCCTTTCTCTGAATTCTCCCCAGTTGACCTACATCATTTTGGGGATGGAGGGACGAGGACAGTGCACACTGTTCCAGTTGCAGTTACACCAGGGACTCACAAAGGTACAATGCTGTTTCAATCCTCATTCCCCTTTTGACATCTGTTTAATCTTTTTTTTTTGTTTTGGATTACTCGAAATAAATCAGCAGAGGAATGAAATGTGCTCTCTGGACAATGACAGATGTCCTGGGGAGCACACAAGGACTTGGTCCCAAGAGATGGACCCTGGTCCCAAGTCTAGCACAGCCCAGGCAGGGCTCAGAGCACCTTTTCCCTATGCCTCAGCGTATTGGGCAGGTGAGTCTTGCCCAGCATTTGCAAAGCCATCTCAGGTGGAAGGTATTTCACAGCTGCAACTTGCAAGCACTATGAGACTAAACCATAATATTCCTAAAAGTCTTCACATCTACACAGTGTCATCAACAGCTGCCTTCATTCAGACACTGTGGATACCTGCCATTTTCTATTTGTCCCCCTCTGCCAACCTTCACATTGGGCCCATCCTCTCTCCGTCTCTGCTGTGATCCCAGATTTATCTTACCATTTCCAAAGTCAGGAACAGTTGCAGTGGGTGGCTTTGCCTCCTGGGGTGAAGCCCCTTCCCAGCACAGCTCCCACCATACAGCCTGGTGTCAGATGGGGAAGAGAGGATAAGACCAAGCTCCACAGAGCCTCAGTTCTCCCAACACTCGGAATAACCTTAGACATGCCCTTCTGTGAGCCCTCCTTCCTCCACACATCTTAAAGTTGGAGGCCAGGCTGCTTATGCAGCAACAACAGGCAGTGGAAACCTCCACGCAAGGCAGCTCCTAAGTCTATAATCAACCTATAGTGTAAGTTTTAACTCCTTTCATGCATGTAGAAAATGTATTCAGGTCACCTGCACCCCGGGTAAACACTGGGTTATTACACCAGGTTAAATGCATGAAAGGGGATGGCAGCAGCTGAACCAACATGCTGTGAAAGGAACTTGCTAGGACTGAGGTCCAAGAAGAGCTCAATGCTTTTCTGCCATTGCTCTAAAACTGCCAGTGGGATCAAGAACTCAGTTTTTGGATCCCAGCTGGGCTGAGGTGGGAGTTGGTACCAAGCTGCTCAGGCTGGGCAGATCTGGGGAGGACTCAGCCAATGGTGCCAACAAATGAAGGGGTCCCCAGAGACTTTTTGCTTTAGATTTTGAACTTTTCTGTATTTATTTGGCACTCAACCTACTTCAGATGACTTTTTTCATTGGATTTCCACACATTGTTCTCTCCTTGTGAAGTGGGAATCATCAAATCATTTAGGTTGGAAATGACCTTTAAAATCATCAAGTCCAGCTGTTAACCCAGGCCAAATCCACCACTAAACAATATCACCATGCACCACATCTACATGTTTTTTGAACACTTCCAGGGGTGGTGATTCCATCACCTCCCTGGGCAGCCTGTTCCAGTGCTTGACCACCCTTTCAATGAAGAATTTTTTCCTAATATCCAATCTAAACCTCCCCTGGAGCAACCTGAGGCTGTTCCCTCTTGCCCTGTTGCTTGTATCTGCTCTCTCCCAGTATCCAGACTGGAAGAGCTTCTTAGAACTGTTCTAAGTTTTTGTGAACAGCTCTGGGTACAGTGGGGTTTGGGGGGGCTACCTGGGGATGGGTGGACAGCCTAAGCATGGGCACTGCTGGGGCAGTCCTGTTCTGAGAAGCTTGCTGGCTCTACCTAGCAGTTTGGCTGGGGGACCAGACAGTCACAAGCACACCATCTCATCCCATATCAGGTTCTCCTTGCACGTTGCCTAGCAGAGGAGCATTTCACGGTGCAAAGCTCCCTTACACGCCGACTCCACATCCTGCCAGCCCCTTGGTACAGCGACACTTGTCCTACTCTGCTTCGGGAGCAAGAAAACTCTGGCTCTGTCCCAAGAGAACAACAGAAGTCCCTATCTCTCCTCTCCCTCAAAAGGGACCAGCAGACCTGATCTGGCAGTGAGTGCAGGCAGCAACTACTACCCGACAGCATGGTGTCAGTGTGGGGAACCAAAAATGTGCCCAGGACCGAGAGTGCCTGAAGCCGCCTGTCCTGTCTGCCCCTTTCTGCTGGGCTTGGAAGCTGTTCTCTGCAGCTCCAGGAAAGGCTTTGAAAAAAAACTATGAGCTGACAATGCCTTCATTAATCACAGCAAAATCCTTTCCATGGCAACCCATGGATTGCGAAGTCACAAGTTAGCAAGCGTAAGACAGAAACACTGTACAGCAGCCCCGGTCTGTGGAAACTTAATAGTGAGTGAGATGAATCAACTGCTCTGAGGAGGGGAAATGAGTTAGAAATAATATTGCCTTAGAAAAGAGGTTCATCCCTGGCCTGGATTCAGATCTCATAAACGTTGGTGTCAGTGGGGAGATACTGTAACTTCATGAAGTTACTCCAGTCTCACTCCAAAAAGCCCAAGAAAAGGCTTTGGCCCTACACTGTTTTTTCAGAAGCACAAAGCTTTCAACGAGGTCAGGTAGAAGAGAAAGACAGTAAGACAATTTGTCGCCTGCCCATCACCACGACTTAAACACTACACATGATTTAGAGACATGTATTTGGAAATTGGCAGAGCTCAGAGATCACAAAGCCACAGGTGAAAAAACAATTTTGTCCATCAACCAAGAGGAGGGAAATGCCATCCTGTTTTTTGCCCTTGTCTGTCCCTCTTCAGCTGTCCCTGGGGCAGTTTAGACACAGGGTAGGGAAGACACTTGCACAGGGTCGCACAGGCTTTCACAGGGATCCAGGTTTTGACTGAAGTTTTGGCAAAGCTCAGTCCAAAGCTGCAAAACCATCTCATGCCTTCACACCACCTCTGTTGGGACCTTGCGGTCCCTCACCTCATGGGAAGAAAGATAGGACCCATCATATAGTGGAGAAGGAAGAGAGAGGGGTCAGCTTACAACACAAGCCATGTAGTTGACATCTTGATGTAAAGCACAGGATAACCCCATAAGCTTGGTTTTCTTGGGCATCCTTTTGTTCAGACTATGGAGAGAAGCACTCTCACACCAATGTAACAACTAGAGCTGTGTGAAGACCGCCTCCAGCTCCTGCCAGCTCCTTCTGCAGGGGGGATTTAGCAGTCAGGGACAACCAGGCAATTTTAGACTCACTGGCCTTTCAAACTCTCCCTCTATGTTGCCTACAAGACAGGTCCTCCACTATATAGCCCAGTCCTCCCAGAGGCACCAAGAGATGCCTGGTCCACCCTCCTTAGGATAACGTGATTGTAACTACCCTAGGAAAGCCAGGGGGCTGTTCTTTGTTATGGCTGGTGCTCAGCTGGTCCAGCACAGCCCATCCACATAACATTGCCCTCCCAAACCAGGCAGCAAAATGCAAATTGCTTTATGGGAATTGCCTATCCCATGCTCAGGGATTGTCCTAATAATGTCAACAGCTTGGGAAGGTCCTGAGCACTGCTTACGAGCACCGTTGTGACCCAGGGAACATGCCACCAAAACACAGCCTGGACACAAGGTGTGCTATGCTGGAACCTGGGGAAAGCCCTGCTGCTCTCTGCCTGAGGGCAGGTCGTGCTTTCACCGCCTGGGTGGTGCGTTCGGAGCTGGGTCAGAGCAGGGAGTGGTCCCGGGACCGATGGGACCGGGGGGGACACCTGGGGTGTTGTGCCAGCAACGCCAGTGGGTCCGTGCAGCAGGCACAACCCCGTCCCTAAGCACCTGCAAACGTATCCCTGGATGTGAAAGGGCTGTGGAGCGAAGGGGTGGGGGGCTGCACGGCGCAGCGCTGGAGGGGAATGCCCCCCGCCCCCGCTCACTGCTAGGTGACCCAAGCTAAATTAAGCAGCAGCTAGAAATTAGCCAGACACTAATCCGTGCTGCAGGAGCCCAGCTGGCTCGGGGCTGCCGGGCATTTCTGGCAGGTCTGCTGTCGTGTCGCCCCCCGCAGCCAGCCCAGCCCCTTCCCCAGGTCTGATGCGGGTGCCAGAGACGGCTCGCTGCCGCGCAGCCCCACCGGGGCTACCCCCGCTGCATCCCAGCCCACCGCACCCCCATTGCACCCATCGCACCCCACCCGGAGCATCCCCAGCCCTCAGCCCGGTCCCTCCCGGGTGCCGCCTGCCACCCCCTCCGCCTTACCTTAGCGGGGCATGGCCGGCCGGGGGCCGGGGAAGGGGCGCTGGTGCCCGGCGCGGAGCCACGCTGCCTCCGGCACCGAGCGAGGGCAGCGCCTGCCCTGCCTGAGCCTCTTAGCGGGGGAGGAGCCGGGATACAGCCGGCCCCCGGTGTGTGTGTGTGTGGGGGGGTGAGTGTGAATGTGCGTGTGACACTCCCAGCCCGGCGACACCGCAAGAGCCGCGCTCCCCAAGCGTCCCCACACCCCAAGGGTGGGTGCATCCTCCTGTATCCCCCGGGTCTGCCCCAGAACGTGGTACCCATGAAGAGCCCTGCTGTGAGTTACGCTGCGTTTTTCAAGTCCTCGCTGTGCAGAGCCCTGATAGCCTTTTGGGCAAAGGGATGGCTGGAAGGATCCCCCTGCCCCACGCAAAGCCCGCTCAGGGCTGCACTGGGCACCGTCCTGAGGCCCCGTGGGAGGGGGCCAGCAGCTGACAGGCATTCTGGTTTGAACACAGCAGCCTGAGCTTGTAAACGGGAAAACTGGGACAGAAAAATGCTTGAGGAGCAGGAAACTCAGAGCTGAGGTTTTGCCTAGAAGCTTAACTCTGACCTGGTGACTCCCTGCCCAAATCTGAACTAGTGTCTTTCCTCCTTCCTGCTGAGGAAGGTGGGGGTGGCTTTTAATTGAGCTGTGTCCCATCACGGGGGTTTCTCACTTAGGTATGAAACACGGCATTTTAGCCAGTAAATGGTGCAAAACACGCTTTTTTATTTGCAGCGTTATCACACAAGGTGTTTCTAAGCTCTGCTTTAGAACGAGGGGGCCTGAACCCCTCCTGGGGACTAGGACACCTGAATATTTTTTTTTTTTTTGGTGATACTGCAGAAGTAAGGAGCAATAAGAGGAAGTTTCTTTCCTCCAAAACCACACTAGGAACTCCGCTCAAAAGATGGGAGAAGTCACAGCACAGCCACCCTGTCCCTTGCCCAACCCCAAGGAACTCCCTGCCGCTGCCCAGTCCTCTCAGAGGAGCCAGCTGTGAATAGAATCAGTTGACTTTAAGCACAAGAGAGACAAACCATGGCCACCTGGGGCCGTGCCTGGTTTCACTTAAGCCCTACTCACTGTGCCGATGTGGTTTGTGTGGGTATGAGGGCAGATATTGGCTGTGCCTGGGATTTGCTTCACTCTGGACCACAGCTGATGTGCCTGGAAGTGGTCCAGCCTCGGGCAGCCCCTTCTTGTGCCCAGCGTCTCCCATGGGCGTGTGGGAAGGCAGCAAGGGAGACTGCCAGGGACACAGGGCGAGACATGCTCCTCTGCCTGCACCACTGGGTTTGGAGGTGGGATTTGAAGAGCACGAGGAGCCTTTGGGCAACTGCTCAGTGCAGCATCTCATGGCTGTGGGTCATGGGCTAACCCCTGGTTTAATACCTGGGACATTGGCCAAGGATATGGAAGCACCTGAGCAGCTCTGAGGGTCAGGCAATGAACCCATCCCCTTGCTGAAAGCCCTGCTACCTCTGTAGCCCTTCTTCCTAGTAATCCCTGGACCTTTTAAGCAGCAGAAGGCTCATATCCACATGGCAGCTGGGGGGAACGTATAGAGGAGTTGGGGTGGGAAGCTGCAAGATGTAGGGAACCCAACACTAAGAAGAAATATTCCAGTGTCATCTTGCAACTATGGTAGGATGTCTGTTCCTCCATGAAGGTGCTCTTGCAGGTCAAAAGAAGACTCTGAAGTGTTGTTTTAGTTTAACATTAGTGAGCAGAAATTCTTGGCAGATGGCAGCGCTGGAGGGATGCAGAGCTGCTGCAGTACCCTTGGGAAGCCTGGGCTGAATCCTGCCTGGAGCTGTGCACCACTCTACTACCTGCTGCCCGTCTCCGAACATGCACATGCTCCCCACATCTACACAGTGGTGTGTTGGGATCCCACACTAACTCCAACATCCCTGCCCATGTTGCCAGTCCACATCGGTGTGCACCACCAGCACTGGGACAGGCAGGGCTGCAAAGCAACCCCCACTTTCAAGTCCACTGCCCCAGCACCAGCAAAACCAAGATGTGGGTGATGGTGGGGATGCATGACTTCTACACACACCTACAGGATGATTTGTGGCTTATCCAGGCTTCCATAGCCCTTTTTTTGAAAGTGCACAAAGCAAGACTCAATAAAGCTACCTGGTCTACACCAGAGCTCGCTCTTGTGCTATATCTAGCAACGTGTCACAGCCCCGTAGGTGCTCAGCCATGCCTACTGCTCAGGACATCCTCCAGGAGAGCATTAGGATGTTTGTGAGGCTGAGATGTCTGGGAGGCCTTCCCCTGAAAAATGCCCCTTGCAAGCTCTTTCAGTGATAGAGTAGGATGCTCCTTTCTCTGCCTAGCATTTGGTGATATATTTTGTCCCAGGGGACGATCCCAGGAGCAGGGCTTTCTGGATGGGTGTCCTCATCCCACAATAAAAAGGCTTTTTCCAGTTGCCTGCTCCAGGCTCTGGAGGGTGAGCTGCAGAAGGGCACAGCTCCTCCATGCTGCAAAGACCTGAGCACAGGCTAAATGGTGGAGCTGGGGGCTGGAAGCTGAAATGGAAGCAAGATCCCAGTGCCAGCACTTCGGCACCATGTGTTACCGCAGCAAGACTGGAGGCTGCCACGGGCAGGGACAGGCTGTTCACTTTTCAAATGCTCCCAGTGTGCAACGTGCAGGTTTGTTCTCCAAGGGAAAGACATCCTAAAATCACATCCTCCTGCTGCTTTGCCCAAAATCCCCCCCCCACACCCCTTTTTTTTTTCCTTTTTAGCAGTCTGCAGAGTTTTTTCCAAGTCAGGTGAGGCTCAAAAAAACCAAGTTCCCTGCATTGTGGTGACTCTGAGGCATAGGATGCAAAGGTTTTATAGTCAGAGGAGGTTACCCCTCCTCTCCGTGGCTTTTCCCAGTGAACATGAGTGCAACCTTGTGTGAAACCTTCATGCAGATTGCCTTGCCTCAGTCTCAAAGTCCGCAGAGAAAAGAATTTGAATGGAGTTTAGTGAATCAAGCAAATGAAAAAGGCTCTGCAGAGCCACCTTGTGCCCATCAAAAGCATTCTGGAAGAACACAGCAAAACAGGTCCGAATAAAATATACACAATTTATTTATAGGAGTTTTACAGCTGTACAACGTTGGCTTTCTGTTTGGACCACTCTCTGAGCTTGTGCAGCATGACACATCAGTGCCTTTGGAGATGAAGACAAGTTGTAGCCTGTTTTAACACGGACATGTCAAAAAGAAATGGATTTCACAGAGTGTAACGGCAGGCTACTCACAACCATTGAAATGATCAACAAAAGAAGTGGAAAATAAATCAGAGACATGTCCTACACTACCTGGGAGGCTCTGGAAAGTGCTTATCAGACCTGTCCTCCTCTCAGACAAAAAGTCCTGAATATTTCTGTTTACTTCATTCAAAGAGAAAAGGCATCCACATTAGGAATGGCATTTTAATAACTACCCTCCCTCATCTGCTCTACAACCAAGACAAAAAAAAAAAAAAAAAAGAAAAAAAAAAGCAAGCAACAAAGGTAATTTTTGTTATTCCATTGGAAATGTAAGGGGAAGAAGGCTTCTGCTTTAGATTTTCAAAAGTTTGGGGTAAAAAAAAAGGATAGATATTACTGATGTTAAGCCATTTTGGTCCTGATATAGTGTGATGATTTTTTTTTTATTATTATTGAAGAAGCTGTTTAAAAGCTGCCTTTCCTCTCTTTATGGCTTGATTCTCTGTAGACAGGAAGGATGCTGTCCATGGGTACCAGGGCACCGCTACTCCTCAGCAAGCTCCAACGCCATTCCTTGGGGATCACAGTGCGGTTGGGCACGTGCCAGGGCACTTGAGCTGAAGCTATCAGTAGCCCGATCTGCTGAGAAAACAAGGCAAATGCAGGCAGGCTGGCTACCCCCATCTGCTGATGATGGTGCAAAGCTCCTGTGATGTTCCTGTGATGCTCTCCCTTAGCTAAACAGCTCTTTTCCCTGCCAGGTGAGGTAACTTTGGGCACCATGGTCCCTCTCACATACCATGCTGAACATGAGCCTGTGAGATCTTCACTTAAGACCTAAATCACGCCTTCTAACCCCACAATGCTGCTTTCGTTTCTTTTCAGTGATGAGTCCCATGAACAAACCCAGTATAAAGTCAAAATACCTCTGAATCAGTCTGCCCAGATTCAAGGAATTGTCTTTACCTTGGGGTCAAAATGTCACTTTACCAAACCAGGAGTATTTGAAGCACTTCTGCAACATGCAGTGATGGCACCAGGAATCAGAGGGCACTCAGTGCAAGCCAGGAATAACTGAGACCTGGAAAGAGCATCCTGTGGGCCACTGCTTGCCTCTAAGTCCTGGAAAAGAAGACCTAAGAAAATAAGCAATTTGGTCAAAAACCCAATTCATAACCAGGAGGCAAACTCTGAAGCTGAGGAAAGGGGAAAAACAGCCTGCAAAAATCGATTAAGTTAGTTGTACTGTAAATTTCTGGATGCACCAAGAGTTGAGCTGTCTGGTAATGTGGTTCTGGGGAACGTCTTACGACGTTACAGGTTTGGCAGAACTTTAGGGACTTTTTAAAAAAAAGATACAGACTTGCAGCACAAACACAGGCATTTAGTAGGACAAGCAGAAACTCTACTTGTTATGGCAACAAAAGGCTTTCCTGTTCATTTGTCGGACTCTGCTCAGGTCAAAATCTACCATGACTAAAAGATTACATCATCATATGTATCCATTTCTACTTGCATACAGGTGGCGGCAAAATATTTTCTTGTTAGAAAACCTGACAGAGAAAACCCTTAACTTGCACCATTTTTAAAGGCACATTAATTAAAAAAAAAACCCTGAACCTAAACAACAGGAGAAAAAAAATGCTTTGAAACCTGCCCTGATCAGCTGCTGAAAGGCCAGAGGAGGGTTTGTTGTTTGGCTTAGCTGGGATGGTTTAGAAGAAGCCAGATTCTGCCACCCAGTGGAACAAGGAAGATACATCCAGTCTTCATGACGAACAGAAGCAGACCATGGCCCTAAACATGTCCCCGAGGACGTGCTTGGGTTGTGCTTGTGACACTGGCTCTAGCACTGTGCAACTCATCCTCCAGGCCAGGAGACTGGAAATTAAAGGTGAGAGATGAACACTGGCATGGATCAAATATTCCCAGCATTTTCAGGCTGCGCTGGGAGCAGTGCTCCTCCAGCACAAGCTAAAATCCCACTATTTTCATAGAGAATTTGGGAATGCGAGGCACTGAGATATGATGCACTGTATGCAGCAGTAAAGATGGAGCCCACTGAGAAAAGCTCCCTATCCCTTGGACCTGATGCTTTGGCTTTCAGAGGATATGGTCTCCTCTTATCTAAACACTGAATGGCCCCAGTAGACAACCCACCCCGGCTACTGGGGTGAGCTCTTGGGATGGGGACAGCATGAAGCCATGGAGAGAGCAGGCACCACGGCAGTTCGAGGCACATGCAGGAGCTGAGTCCAGACCGGTTCAAAAACTTGACCCCAAAGAACAGTTGTCGCACCATAGTTGTTGGCATCTTTGTATTCATGGGGTTGAACAAGACCCAGGAGGAAACAGCTTGTCCCTAAAACGATGGAACCTTTAGTCTTGTTGCCCCTGTGGATTTGGGATTTGGGACTGCCTTGGTGCATTTTGTTTCCAACTGCAATATGCAAACCCATGCCCAGCACCACATTCAAAAGGGCCTGATCTTGTTTTCCACTTCTCCTTTGCTGAGGTGCCTCCACAGATAAGCGATTAAACAGCAGTTTCACAGGAGACGACTCCACACACACTACTCTTAAACCAAGCAGACACATCAAAGATGCATGAAAGCAGCTGGTAGGACCGCGGTGGCCACATGTGTGCATGGTGGCACGTGTGTGCCAGCCTGTGTAAACAAACAGCAGCAGGGCGTTGTGCTCTGGCTGTCAGGACACACAGCGTGCTTGCAGCGATCCCCCAGGGCACACAGCGGTGATGGGGGCTGCAGAGGATGCCAGCAGAAGGATTGTTGCGGTTCCCCAAAAAGGCACCACTTTTTAACATTGAAAACACAAGACTGGCTCCTAAGAATGGAATGCATGCATAGTTCATATAGGCTTTGCAGATGGTAGGTAGGCTATGTGTGTGTATGTGTGTTTGTATGTATGTGTGCATGTTTATATACACATCTGTGGCACCAGAAGAAGAGTTCTTGAGTACTTAGACGTTGGTGAGGATGTTGCTGCTGAGCAGCATCACAGCAATGGTCCCAGAGAGATCATTCGATCTTCTGTTCCCCCTGTCCTGGAGGTGCAGTGTGTGCACTGACTGCCGATCGCTGGGGTCCCCCGTGAGCGCCACTTGGCCCAAAAACTCGTCACTTATTAAGTTGTGGTTCCAGATCTGGGGAAACAAAACAGACACGAGGGCAGCGCCTTGAGCGATGCAGCCAACCTTCATACACCAGAGGGGAGGGACCTGCTCTGAGCTGGAGCCATGGAGGTTGTTGAGATGTGGGGCTCAGAGACATGTGTGAGGGGCAAAGGATGTGCGTTTACCAGATGTCACCGCTCAGCCGTGGTGGTGAGGGGCTGAGCTGCATGAACTGATGAAGCTCAGCCCTGGGGAGCAGATCCACTGTGGACAGTGTGAGGAGAGGGCAGGTGGGGTGGCCAAGCGAGACAGAGTCTCCGTCCCTCGGCTTGCTGCTCGCCTGCTGGTTACCTGAACAATGATGGGTTGTCCTGGCTTCTTGCGGTAGAAGAGCCCTTTCACATCAAATTCTGGAGACACTGTGTTCTTCTTCACCGGAGAACGAACTTTTTGCCCTTCGCACTTGATGATCACATAAGGGTCAGCTCCTGGGGAAAGAAAAGGGACTTTTTGCTTTGTTGTAGCTCCTGTAATTCCTCAGAGCCCTTTTCCAGGATGGCATGCAGCACTTTTCCTCCATACCCCACCAGAGGAGATGGATATCTGCCAAAGAGTTCATCACAACCCAGATGATGTTCATGAAGCTCAGTTGTTGGGCTCAGGCCAACTCCTGTTAGGTGACATTGTACCTGGGCAGCAGGTGGTAATGGACTGCTATGAAACGGCCACCTCTTCCTTGACTCCATAACCTACCTAAACACTCCTTTATCACTCCAAATCCTCTGACCTTTGGGATAAATATTTTATGGAAGACACCGCTCTGCTCAACTCTCCTTTCAGGGCTTGCCCTGCTGAAGGCAGGCAGAAATAAAGCCATGGGGAAGAGAAAGAGGTCACAGAGGTCATTTCACGCAAGAAGGCAAGGGCCTTCAGCTGCAAAACTCCACTTGCTTCCACTGCAACTCATACACTCCCAAGCCAGACTAACCTTGGTTTTACTTCAAGGTGGTAACTAGCTACCTCAGCAGGGACTCTGCTTTTCACCCCTATGCACAAATCATTGGCACATCTTCCTCCTGGATTTAGTGAGACTCCAATGCTGCAGGGGCTGTCAGTGTAACGACTAATGTTGGGCTAAGAAAAATGCTGGGTGGTCAAGGTGATGAGAGATGGCACAATGCTGAGCCAAAATGAAGTGTTAAGATGTGCTAATTTATGAGATCAAAAAACTAGACCATTTGGGCACTGAGGAGGTTGGTGAGCAACTGATGGATGGGGAGCCTTAGGATGGAAATGTATTTGAAAGGCTTTTGAAGAGGTGAAGATGGTTCTTAGAATATTTGTTTGGGCAAGAATTCAGGAAGAAGGTCAAAATGTCAAAAAGGATCATCGATGGCAGTGAGAGACACGGGGAAGAAAAAGACTGGGCATCAAGGGGCAATCACGGGAAATGAGTGGGAAGTGGAGGAGAAAGTGGGAAAGTTATTGCAATATCCCAGCTGGAACAAGGCAGTCATGGGGAACAAGCAAGCCACAACGATGAGAGTAAAGTTCAAGTTCACAGACTACTAGCCCACAGCTGGATTGTACCTGAGCTTCCAGGAGAGGGAAGGAGTCCCTAATTAGTGAACATTTTCCCCTTACAAAACAAGTGCTCGTTTTGGGAATTTCAGTAAAGAATGAGCAATTGCTATGGAAATGTAACTGCCAGAATGCATTTTCTTACCATGAGCTTTAGTGAGTGTGATGGAAACACAGACCAGGTGGATGAGTTTTCTTGTCCAAGAAAAATGTGGAAATTAGGAGGAACAAACCATTCTCTTCTGAGGGCCAGGGATTTAAGAACCACATCTTTGACTGCCAGACCACCTCCTCGCTAGCTTTCTGTTTGCAAGGACCTGGCTCCGCTGGTGAGACACAGCTGCTGGATTTCACAGCTGTTTTTCCAAACTAGCCTCGTCTTTTGGGATGTCCCGTTAAATCCTCATATTCCATAAGCTGGAGCCAAATTCCTATCTGTAAATCATTATTTCCAAAGTAGTGTGAAAGGCTGAGAGATGCGAGAGATGCCATTACACTAGGAAGCACCAAACATGCAGGCTGTTGGTGGTGGGAACTGAACAACTGGAAAAAAGCCATTCCCAAGGGCCTCTTGCTGAAAAAATGTTTCATGGCTCCAGAAACCACATGTACCCTTGTCTGAAGGAAAGATAAATCTCCTTGTTGCTGTGAAGAGTTCAGAGACCTTTGGCTACAGATTCCCCCTGCATTCCCCATACGCTGAATTACTGCTAGTAACCCAAGAAGAAACAACCTACCTCGGGTAAAATTCCCTCCCCAGACATCAGACAGGATAGAAGGACTCCCCTTGTGGCATGTGATAAATAATCAAATCAGGCTAGTCCTTGCCCTAAGGCAGGATCCTGCTCGTTACTTCCAGGGCTCTAGTGATACGCAGCCCTGACGATAATGCTTGGGTGAAAAAAGTAATTAATTAAGTTTTTAATTTAGATTTAAAAAAAAAATTAAGTTTTCAATTTTATACTTTAAATTTGGCTTGAAAGTGGCTGGCTGAACCTTGCCCCATTCAAAACATGTCCTTGACTTAAGAAACTGGGGAGAAAAGCTAGGACCTGGTCTGCTCTCATGGTGGAAAGGCATTTGCTTCTCTAACTGCAACCTCTAGACCTTTCATCTATACTTCAACGATCTCCCATTGCAAGTCATCACTAGTCCTGGGTTTCTTGGTCCAGATGCCCCAGGAGGACTGAAGATGGGGCTCTTGCCATGAACTTCTGCATGGCTGTAGCACATGGTGAGGCATGGTGCTGCTGCTGTCTTTCATGCAAGAGAAGTGCTGGATGTCAAAATTGCATGATAGCATGGTAGAACCATGAAAATAAACCTGTAGAGGGCCAAGAAGGCAGAAACACAGTACGCTGTGTGCTGGTGGTGGCTCAAGTCATCTCAGAGGGCTCCTAGGAGCCAAGCATGGAGCAGAACTTACAGGAAATAAAGAGGGAGAGGGTCTTGATCCCCACCATCCCAAAATGAGCTATATTTGCCATACCCTCTACTGATAGATATTTATTTATCCAGCCTCCGGTGATGAACACTACCCCAACACATCAGCCTGTTCCATCGCTTCTCTGTCCTTCCTATTAAAAAGCCTTTAAATACAGTTCCTGACTTTTACAGCTGCTCATACTCCGGAGGAAAGCCTGGATTGCTATAGGACCACTGCTACAGGCTTTAGAGAAGTTTTAGGAGGATCTCCCAAGGATCTTGCACAACAGCCTAAATATAACAGCTCCCAGATCATGCCCAGAGCAAGAAGTGAGTTTGATTCTCCATGGAATTTCTCCTCCTCTGGTGTCTGACACTGTATACTGAAATGTACATTGAAAATAATATCTGAGGACATCATAAATCCCAGCAATGTCCCACCTCAAGAAACCACCTCCCCCTTTTCCCACTGAGACAACCACTTCCCAGCTCCTCCAGCACTAGACGAGAGGCAGAGAAAGACCAGTACCTTGGGAGTCCTGATTCTTGAGCCCAGCTGCAGCAAGGACGTGGATCTGGGATACCACTTGCGGGTAACCACACATCCCACTCCAGCAGGTGTGTGGTGGCTCATCCAGTGTCAGCTCTCTGGAAGGAAAAACATGTGGCCTTTGAGAGGTGCCCAGCCTTACCCCGTGGGCAAGCCATGGAGTTTGCTCTAGCAGGATGGCAGAACCACGCAGTGTCCACTGTCAGACTCTGCTCCCCGCTCTGATCTCCTCAGCCTGGGTTTGGGATGTTCCCCCATGTCATGCTTAGAAGCAGAGTGGGAGCTTCCCTGCATGTTTGTGGTGAGACCTGTGAAGGTGCCCTGTTTCTTGGCCACGCTTGAAGGGAAGCCAAACACCAGCTCCAGGCAAGGCCACGGCCAATTCCCATCAGGAAAATCGCATGTCAGAAGCACAGGGCTGTCTCCAAATAGCCAGCTCCTCCCCATCTCTGCTCTTGCTCCTTACCGGCAATCTGAAGGCACATCTGTGAAAATCCTGAGAAGGAACTCGCCTACATGACCGGGGTCAAAAGTGGTGGGGATGATGACATAGCGTCCCTCCTTCAGGTCTGTCCTCAGGAAGACGCTGCGGGAGTTGATGTAGATGGAGCTGGCCACCTTCTGCTGCAGGGTGTGCATCCGGTAGTTCCTGTTCAGCTCCACCTTGGCAGAGACCACAGCAGGACGGTCAGCAGGATGGCGCTGACTGACAATGTATTGGTATCCGCCCCGGGGGTCCAGACTGCAAGGACTGAACCCACAGTGCTGGGAGAACGAGAATGAAGAGAACCAGCAAAATGGTTCCAGCTGGGGTGGTTGGAAAACAAGTGCAGACATGGCTCTCCCAACTGCTGGCTCAGGGACTCATTATCTCTTGCATTCCCCCCAAAAAGCAACACATAAGGATCAGCCTAACAAAGTCTAACAAATTTCAACATTTGAAGACAGGCTAATGACAGACGAATCATTGCTTTTAGCAAGGAGAACTTGTCCATGCTGTCACTGTTCATCTCTGAAATCTCTTGTCATATTTAGAGGGGGGCACACTGTGCTGAAGGCACCCCAGAGGCACACAGATAATGCTTAACTGAACAATACAAATAGTCATGCAGTACTGACTTGTCGCTCCACCACTAAGAAATTTATGGGGGTGTTCAGGGCAACATGCAGGAACCACGGTCTACCTTATGGATATCAAAGCCTATGGCCAAGTTCTCTCCTTTGCCCTCTTTGCGACTGGTTCTTTTTGGCTTCTGCTGGATGGAGATCAGCACTTCGTCTTCTGCCTTCTTCACATCAAACATGTACTAGAAGGAAAGGGAGAAAGGTAAGGGAGGACTTGTACTAATACAGGACCATGGAGGCACGGGTCGGGTGGGCACACAGTAGAGTTAACCTCAGCTTCTCCTCACCCGCCTCTCTGCAGGGACAGCCTGGCATCAGTAGCAGCACTGAGAACCCATACCCACTTCTCCTGGGAACTGGCATCATCTTGCCAAGCCAGAAACTTTTTGGCTCATCTTAGAAAAAGACTGGGAAATCCAGTCTTTGAATTGCTTGGCAGAATCCAAGGTGTCTAGATGCAGTCTCATACCAGAGACTTTCACCCCTTTGCAGTCTGCCACCGGTCCTCCTACAAGGTACGGAAGGAAGAACTGACGTTTACAGAGACCTAAGATGAAGGCTAATACAAAGCTGGAAGCAGGAAACAACTCTCCCACATCCTTGATGACAACTCCTGCAATGGACCAGACCACTTTTTGTCTGCTTGTTAGATGAAGGACTCACAGAACTTGTCTCATTTTACTGAGAATCCCAGATCAGAGCAGTACAGGACAGAAGAGCTTGCTCCAGGACATGAACTTCAGAGCAGGGTCTTTTCTGAAGGCCAGGCTAGAAGAAAAGGCCCTATAGACTACACCTGTCCTGGCAAATTTAACAGTGCCAAGCTCTGGGCAAAGGAACTGGAATTAGATCATTCAGACATCCAAATTGCTGGAAAAAGGTTCCTGACCCAGTTTGACGGGCACCAACTCTCACTGCTACCCTGGGGCACAGTTTGCTGTTTGCTTGTGCCAAGATGTTCCACATCAGGCACTTGGATGCAGTCTCCCTGATAGGAGGGATAAGGGTCATAGAGTTGGCCTGGATGTTGGTCATGCTGTGCCAGGCATCTCAGCCACAGAATGGCTGAGAGCACAGTTAATCTACTGAGGTCTGGTAGCCATTTTGGCCTTCTAGGTCCCTGTAGGAGACTTAAACATTTGGAAACACATGCAAAGGCTCCAGAAGGTACTCTGTTCCATGACTCACTTGGGGGTTCTGCAAAAAGGTGTCCTTGTGGTTGATACAACCTCCACAGCGGTTCTTCAAGGGGTCACTGTTTCTGGTCCATGCCCCATGTAGCACTGCCTCCTCCCAGGTCTTGTGGATGCTCAGGTAGGATGTATTGATGAGACGGCACTTAATGATGTCTGTGAAGTATTTGCAGAAATCTTCAAAGGTCATCCTAAGTGAGGACAGGACAGAGCTCAGTTATGCTGCTTCGTTCCCCTGAACAATACGCTGCAGGGATTTTCTTGATCACCTGTTGGAGACTGAGGGTGGGTAGCCTCTGATGGCTGATGCATAACAGAAGAGATGGAGATACCTTTCTCCATGCATGCAGTAAATACTTGTTTTCTAGTTGAAAAACACAGCTATGTGTTTTGGAGTGGGAGAAGCAGCGTAGTGGCCCTTCCTCCACTCATGGGTACACATGGTATGGAAATGTTATCTGGTGAGGCTGTTAAGTTCGTAACAGTACCCTCATGAAATGACTGGGACCCCAGTGTGATACAGAGCAGCTTGCAATCCTAGGGCTATCCAAAGCTAACAGCCACGGGCTCAAGGAGGAGGCTACACTGAAGATCCTAGGGCTTGGAAGGCCATTTGCTCTGGTTAGCTGCATGCATGGAAATGACTAGCATGCTTCATGGAGTGGGAGGACTCTGTGGGCACGGCCTGTGGTGACAGCCCTAGGAGGGACTCACCAGAACTCTCCGTCATCTTCCACTGTCATTCCCATCTTCTCTCTCTCACTTTTACTCACTTTCTGCCACTCCTCAGAGCTGTGGGAAGAGTACAGGATCATTACTGCGAGGGCAAGGGGACAGACAAGAATTCAAGAGGCTACTTGACCTCAGCAGGATCTGTCAAGGGCAGAAGACCTGTATAAAGCTCCAGCCATGCAACCAGTCCCCACACTGCTCTGGTTAGCTCACCTTCCAAACAAGGGGGGACTGCAGCATGGCTTGGAGCTTCAACTTCTTTCCTGGCTAGTGGAGCTGAATCCAGCTCGGCAAGATTTTGTTTGGCTAGTACAATCACAACCCTATTGGTGAAGACAACAAAAGGGACTCTAGCCAAAGGCTCTGGTTACACCAGCCCTTGGTTCTTCATCCCATCCACAGACACCACAGCAGTCACTGGTGACAGAGGTAGGTTCTGTTGGGTGCTATTTTTGCTGGAACAAGACTGGGAGCAGAAAGGTGAGCTATAATCATCCTTCACTAGTGTGAACATGCTGGGCAATTTCACCACAACACCTGCCAGAGCCTTAATGAGAAAGTTTGCCAAGCTCAGCCACCCTCCTGCCGATCTCCAGGGACCCCAGGGCAAGGAATGAATCTACCCCAGTGAAACAGCAGGTTTAGGACGCGGGTTGAAGCAGCATCCCACAGCTGCCCATACAATGCTATCCTATGGGTGTGGATGTAGTCAAATTGTCTCCTGGCTCAAAGCTTGCTCCAGCCCAGCATTTCCCACCAAAAAAGGTGCTGCTGCTGCCCATCCTAACTCACGTGTCACTCCAAGGGCCGTTCCACTCCCGCTCGCCCCATGGGTTGCGCATGCGGATCATGTCCAGCTTCTCCGATTTGAAGAAGGACAGCAGGCCGTGGCCCAGGCGGACCTTCCGCACGTCTGTCACTGCGTACGCGTGGCCCTTCACCAGTCCGCAGGCCAGGCGGGCCTCCATGTCAGCTGCTGACGTGGCCTGGGCAGGGGGACACAGACAGCGCTCGTACTGGGGGGATGTGACTGCCTTAGCAGGGACTGGAGAAAAGAGGAACTCAGATTTCCCTGTAGGTTTCTCGGAGCCAAAAAAAAGAACACCAATGCTCAGGGACAGTGTCAATTGCTTTGGCAGATGTATTAGATGCCATTTTAGGTGCTAGATCCTTCCTGGTCTTCATCTACCACATGAGGCCTCCGAGCTCCCATACTGTCGACCAATAAAGCTCATTCTACTGGTTATAATGGGAGGTCTGGCACCCAGTGTTTGTAGAGATGTCCACATGCAGACACCAAAACACCTTCCTCTGGAAGAGAATTCTCTCCTAACATTGGAATTGTGGTGGGATAAATCCAGGCTCTTGGACACAGCAGTAAGGAATAAAGAGGGCTAGCATCCAGGCTTGACTCCTTTTGCCATCCACAAGAAGTAGGAACCCTTGGCCTTAATTTATCTGTTCTAATTTAAAAGTCTCTACCAATGTAAGACAACTTGCATCCTAAAATGCCTACTCCCATGAGAACATGACCGTACAGGTAATATTGCTTACTTTGATGGAGCAGCTGATGAGGCCTCCCCGGTTGTGCACCTTCAAGACACGCTCAAAGAGGAGGTTTCGCTTGGCTTCATCAGCAATGTAGTCCCCTTCGGTCAGGTCGATAGGTTCAGAGACCCCACCAGTAAAGTCTACCAGGGCATCAGCTGTGTTACCTCCATCCAGGGCCTCGTAACAGCCTGACAACCTGGAAGAGGGTGACAGGGATGGCACAGAAACACTGGCTTGACATTTGAAGGGGTCTGGGATAGTTCTTGGGCAGCTCAGAGAATAGAGATTTGTAATAAAACTTCCAGGGGGTGAGGATAGCAAAGTAGGGTGAAAAAATAAGACCCATGCTGCCTGCAGCACTCCTGCTGTCATAGGACAAAGTAAAAGGAATGTGAAATCTCTAGGATAGGTGTTACTTAAACGTGGAGCTGGAGGATATTTTGCTTTGGGGGTGAAATAAGGCTAGAGAAGGGTGGTTTTTTTCCTACAGTTTCTGCCCGTTTGAGATATGTCCTATGCCTCCCCAGGACAGCTGCTGTTTCCACTGGTGCAAGCCAGCTGATGAATGAACAGAGAGGAAAACCAGGGTGCTCAGGTCCCAGTTTGTCCTGTAACTGCCTGGATACCTACTTGGCATAAGCTTTCTCCACCAAGGCACACCAGAACTCGTTCCTGGAGTTGGAGTGGCAGTAGATGAGCTGGTTGTGCAGTGTGGGCAGGCGGTCATCTATGACCACGTCGAGCCACTGACCGAAACGCCAGAACTGGAAGTGGAAGATCCCCACATAGCTCTCAGGTTTCTCGGGATTCCACTCCTGCTCCTTCCAGTCTGGGATGACCTGCAAGAGAGGAGGCACATGCACCTAGGTTACTCCCTTTTTTGCTGGGTTTGACTCTCATCCTGGAACTAACGCAGACAATATCAAAGACAGGAAGAATATGAGGTGGATGGACTAGCTTACAGCCTGTCAGGGCCAGATTTTGGACCTGGTTCCTCCAATGCAGGCTAGATTAACATGTACTGGAATAGTGTAGCCTTCATCACACCCTGGAAGATGGAGCTGAAGCTCCTTGCCCTCTTATAATTCTACCCTGGAGATCTGCTGCCATCTACTGCTGTAGACAGGCTACTGGAGCAGGAGAGTCCTTGGTCCAACCAGAACTGGTTATTTTTATGACCAGACTTTTGATCACCGTAGTGTCACTAGGGTACCACTAAGAGAGGGCACCTTTTTTGACTTGCTTACTTGATTCTGGTGTGACTTGATTGGCCCAGGAGCAAGCATTGTATTCACCTACCTGGTGGCAATGAACAGGGACCAGACGCTGGGCGCCTCTACTCTGCTGAATAAAAGTGGGAAAAGCAAGATCCCCATTCCCACAAGGTCTCCATTCTTTTCTGGAAAGAGCTACCATACTCATCCAAGCAAGCACAGGGTGGTTACTTGCTGAAAGAAGGAAAAGGGCCTGGCGTGAAAGATCCCTAGAGCAGCTGAGGGGCTGAGGGAGTGCCGGTTTGGTGTCACTGCCATCTGCACTGCCAGTGGGACAGGCACAAGCGAAGCGTAGCTGCCAACGTCCATAGTCCTTCATGGCTGCAGGCACCACCAGCTTTGCTTTGGATAGAAAATCCACACAACAGCTGGGAGAGAAACAGGCACAGCCACGTGCAGATGCTACGTCTAGGAGGATCTGCTTTTTATTTAGAACCAGGACATCGGGGCACACAGCAAGAAACTGCCACACCACAGCTTAGCTTTTGTTGAGGGTGAAGGCAAAGTGGTATTACTTCATGGCCAGGGTGGGCTGTGAGGCCACGTACAGTTAATGTAGTGGATAGCCGACAAGTACTGACCTATTCAGCTGCAGTAATGTCCCACACCTTTGCTTCTTTACTTACCTGCTCTCAAAGCATCATGACCTAAGTGAGGAAAAACCTGCACGTGCCCATGGGGAAAATTATGTTCCAACTAATCACTGTCCCGTGGAGGCAGCTCTGAGTGGTGGGGTGGGACAGGAAAGGACACAGCTACAATGCATGGAAAGAGGCTCTTCAGGAAGTCCCAGGCCATGGGGAGACCCCCTGCACCATGCTTTGGCCCTTTGTCCAGCTTCTGGAACCTTCAGCTTTCTTCTTTTTCTTTTTCTTTTTCTTTTTCTTTTTCTTTTTCTTTTTCTTTTTCTTGACTGCTGTCATGAAGCCGTAACCCTGCAGAGATGCTTCTCTCTGGAGAGCCCCTGACTTCTTAGCTACTAGCAACAATCCAAGCCCAGGGCTTTTACTGCTCCTACACTGAAATATTAATGATGCTATCAGCCCTGCAAGCTCACTGGCACTCTTGAGTTGTCTGAATCAATAGAAGCAGAGCAGACAGAGCCACGAAAAAGAGCTGCTTTTGGAGCGTTTGGTGTTTTCCATGAGTGCTAACAACGATGCCCCAGACTCCCCATGGGAGTGCCAGGAAAGGTCAGACAGCCCTCCATCAGAAACCATCGATTCTGTCCTGACTGGAGCTCATCCTAATGAATTGTCATAGAGGACCATTGTGCTAATCAACTTGCTATTAATGTGGGCTTAGAAATGATTACAGCATTGATTAGAGGCAGCTTGTCAGCCAGAGCTGGTAGCGACAGCTTCCAGCTGGCTGGTTCTGAGATATGTCATTACGTTGGTGGCAGGAGATACTGGTCCCCACCATCCTCCTCCATCCCTTCATTTGGGGACAGCACTGAAAACACCCTCTGCTGCCAAAAGTAGCAAAAGCGGCCAGCCTTCATGGAAAGCAGGATCCAGGAGTAAAGGCTGGTCATTTTTCTGCATGGACTCAAGAGGAAATGAGAAGAGCCTGATCTCCAGAGCCCAATCTGGCCTCAACCTGCCAAAGTGCAAGATGTGAGCTCAAACATCAGGTTCCTCCCCCTAGCTCCTCCCAGAGTAAAGCATCCCACCCAGGCCAAGGATCCTCCAGCTGCTTCACCCCCTGGCCAGTATGTTTGTGACCCCCCTGGCTGACAGGGAGAGGTGACAGCTCTGGATTCAGTGCCTATTGGGACACCACACTTCAAGGCGTACAGCACAACCCCTGCCTATGACCCGACGCTACATATTATCTAAAAGGATCAACCCGGGGCACATCTACAAACCCCAGCAGCTGCTGGAGCCCAGACTCCTCCAGAAGATCATCATGCGACTGAAGTCTGCGGCTTATACCCACTCCAAGGAAACCTTCCCAGACATCTCCCTCCCTCCTCAGTGGATGCTGGAGCGCATGCCATGGACCACCCATCCCAAGATCCCACTGTGTCCTGGACTCAGCTTGGCCATGTGGCACTGATGCGGTGGAGACCACACCTCCTTATTCACCCAGCTGTGCTGCTTTTTTCTTTCCGGTCCCAAAAGCTGGAGCTGTAACAGCTGGAGCTGTAACAGCTGGAGCTGTCCCCTTTAGTGGGACAAATTTACAGTGAAAGGGCTCAGAGAGATGTAAATTGGGAGCCCAGAAACACCAGGTTCATTTCCCTAAGCTGGTTTAGGGCTTTTCTCATGTTTTCTAAGAGTGGCTAATTAAGAGGAAAGGCACTTGAGACCCTGGAGAAATGTCCCTGATTAGAAGGAGGAATTCATAGATGTTGATTCCTCCAAGCAGGGGGTCTTCTGCTGGGAACTTGCCAGCTCAGGCAGGGGAGGGAGGGACCCAACTGTGCCAATTTGCTGAACCATGGTACAAACCAGGATGAAATTCCCCTGGGAGAGGACAGAGCAGTGTATCTGACAGCGTTCATGGGATACTGAAACTATGTAGGGAGAGTTTCAGTGACCGATATAAAGATGCTCATCCTCCCTGCAGACAGAGATCACACTGCCCCATGCACCTCCCACTCCCAGCTCTGATGGAAAGGAGGATCCACCTGAGGATCATTTCCCTTCCCCTACCCAGCTTCAATCCCCTCCCCAAACCACACAAAACTGCTAAATGCTCCATGAAGCCTTTCACACTAAGAGAAGGTAAATGTTCATTTTACTTTTTATGGGAAATAAAAAGGTAGGTGCTCAAAAGTACCAACAATGAGTTGAAAATTGGTGGGTGCTGCTTTATTGGGTGCAGGATTGGGGCAGCTTCCAAAAAGGGCATGAAGAAGACACGCACAGCCTCAGTCCATAAGGGGAACCCTGTTGACTAGGCTTTTATTTACTGTGTACATCAGTATTTACTGGGTACATCAAAACCCAGCGAAGTATCTGCAGCAAGAACTGTACTCCAGCAACCAGCAAGACAGCAATGGCACATTGTGAGACCTGGCATGCAAAACCCCCTTTGGATGTTGGCAGTGGCTCCTGTTATCAGGTTTAATGTGGTTTGCAGTCACAAGCTCCGCTCTGGGATGTACAAGGAGGGGCCTCATATGGGAAAATCTGCAAGGACCTTAGAAGTGGGTTTGGTCTACAGTAGGTCTATGCTATGGCCAAGCAGGGATGCATCCACTTTTACCTCTCCTCACAGACTCCAGCATTTCTTGGGGTCTAAACAAAGACATCAACTTCTCCGGCAATGCCCATGGCATGGCTGTATGATTCAGTGGTTGCTGAGCTTTGGTTGTGGGCAAGACTCAAAGCTCCCACCACCTCTTCAGCCAGTAGCTGATCTTCCTGCTTTCCTTCTCCTCTCTGCCTAGCACAGCTTGTGCACATCATTTTATACACTATTGTTGGGCTGGGGAGGGCATCGAGTCTGCATCTCTGGAGGCTTTGAAGAAGAGGTTGGACCCTTTTGGGGATGGTCCGCACAAACCAGCAGGCCACGGGTAGAAGGTCACCTTGTCCTGGCTTTCCTATCACTGCCCTCTCCTTACACAGGTCAGGAAAATCTCAGGCCACACCTTGAGAAGCGCTCACCCACATCTGAGTGCAAGCTTAGCAAAGGACCAATTGTAATAATACCTGATGCTTTCAAAGGACATTCCTACCTGTGGGTCTCAAGAAGCTTCACCAAAGTACCCTCCACTTTTTTCTGGAGGAAAAGGGAATGTCCAAAGTTAGTTTTTTCACAGTCATGGGACAAGCCAGGCACAAAATACCCTCCTGCTCCTAAACTTGCAAAGGTACCATCTCTCCTCTCTGCTCCCATGGCCACCCAGACACCGCTCCCTGCCTCAGCATTTGTAGAGGGTAGGAGACACCGCTTTTTGGGACAGCAGCAACAGGTTCCTGCTGTGTGGTTTGCAAAGTGCTCTGCAGCCTCACGGCTCTCTATAGATGCTTCAAAATAGATATATTCATGAGTGCTTTAAGGCCACAACAATGCACAAATTGTTTTTGCTGTGGGGGACTCGCTGCTGGCTCAGACCTACAGCCTCCTCTGAGCTGCTGGCTCACTTGCCCGGCTCTGCACACACATGCATGCTTGCTCCAACCCATCTCAGGACCAACCACCTCCAGGCAGCACAAGGTGAGCAACATGCTGGAGTACACCTCCTCACAGTGACCCCCTGCAAGAAAAGGTGGCAGCTGTCAGGAAAAGGGTGGTCCAGCCTCCTTGGACCCATTTGTCCAGCGGGTTTGCAATCTGCAGAATACAGCATATCCAGATGTACTTCAGCTTCACAGCAAAGTGATCCTCCACGGGACTGGTCTTCAGAGACACCAAGCAGCTACGGTTGCAGCAGCTGTCACTGCAGCCTGCAGGCACTCAGCATCCTTGCAAGGAGCAGCACCCCATCACAAACAAGCCCTCCCTTTTTAATGGCTAGGATGGAAACTGGAAGTCAGGGCTCTCTCCACGTTGTCTCTCCTGTTTCTAGTATGGCAATTTCTTATTTTTCCATCAGGCTTTTGGTATGCAGTTGCCATAGTTGGAAAGGTTAAGGCAGCCTCCTGTTTTCCAGCCAGCAAGACCTGGTGAATCCCTGCTGAATTTACAAGCATGCAGTCCTATATTCTAGGCAAATACAGCAGCAAGCTCATGGCCCTCTCCTCCCCATCGTTCAGAGGACAGCACATATGGGGAATGTTCCTCAGGGCTAAGGGGCTCCAGAAGTGCCAAGCTGTCCTCCACTTTTTTGCAGTGAACCACACAAACACTGAACTAAGAGAAAGAATAATGAAGACAAAAGCATAGCTGGAGCAAGAAGGGCAGAGCAAGAGAGGATCAGGCTTTAAAAATAATGGAGCCTTTCAGCTGAGCTGGTTCAAGGCCGTCGGTGAAAGTGAGGAGAAAATACATCACCTTGCGGATCTGGGCCAGCTCTGCTATCCGTTCCCCAAATTCCTGGGCATCTGCCTCATTGTACTCCACCTCCTTGGCCCCTGGCTTCTTCCAGAAGATGCCCACTGGCTCCAGCAGCTGCCGGTTCATAAGGTGGGTGAGATCAGGAGTCCAGTGCTGGGAGGTGCCGGTCACCATGACCTTCCCAGGTCTCTCCAGCTGGATGTCCCAACGGAGGAAGCGCAGATTGTGCTGTCGGATGAAATCCACTCGGTAGACATGCTCATTGGAATGCAACAGTTTCTCGCCATCCTGGGGCCTCATGTTTTTTTGCTGCAGGCTCTGGAATCGCAGCCTCATGCAACGAGTAAGCTGGTCATCATGGATGAAGGGCAGCTTGAGCATCCCTGCCTCAGCTGCCATCACCTCGGCTGCTCCTCTGCTACGTCCTCAGCAACGTTTGGCTCTGAAGCAGGACACACAGGGGGAAAAAAGCTGCCAAGCCCCTAGAGCTGGTGCCCCCTCTCCACAGTCCCAGCAGTGCTAGGCAACCTGGGCCAGTGATGCAAAACAGCCCCTGAGGCTTCCTCTGGATGCCCTCCAACCTCGTTTGCAGATTAGGAACTGATGGTGCTGCTGTGCACGATAATCTATAGGGAAGGGACATCTGATGTCAGCATCCCTGGCAACCTCCCTGACAACCATGGCTTGTTATCCTGAAATGAAGGCGCGCAGCCAGGGATGCCACCCAACAGGTCTGGGTAGCGGTGGCTTCCTCTGAGTGTAGGCTTATGGGATAATCCAGGTTGGAAGAAGACTTTGGAGGGGTCTGGTCCAGCCTGATGCTCAGAGCAGGACTTACTTCAAGGTTAAATCAGGTTGCTCGAGGCTTTGGCCAGCGCATCTTTGAGTATCCCCACAGATGGACAGCCCACAGCCACCCTGGACCCCTGTTCCACTATCTGACTACACTCAATGCTCACAATAAGCTGCAGCTTGTCCTGTGTCTTGTGACTGTGCATCCCCAGCAAGAGTATGGCTCTGTCTTTCCACACGCTCCCATTAAGTAGCTGCAGGCAGCAATAGACTCCCCCTTCATCTTGCCTCCTCCTGGATGCACATGCCACTTCTCTCAGCCTCTCATCATACATCCTGTGCTCCAGACCATCTTGGTGGCCTCCGTCAGGCTTGCTTCAGTGCCACTGTCATCTTCTGGAGACCCCAAAACAGTGCCCAGGTGGGGATTAACAAATGCCAGACAGAGGGAAAGAATAATTTCCCTCACCCTGCTGGCTGCACTCCTGTTAGTTTGGCCCCCATCTCTGCCATGGTGCAAGTTTGGCTTACAGCGGGTTTGTCCCTCAGGACCCCATGTCCTGTTCTGAATCGCACAGCTGGCAGGAGTTGGGCTCCACACTGCTCCTGCAGCAGCAGCTGGGCACCAGCAGCTCAGCGTGGGTCTGCCCACCCTCCAACAGACTGGCACAGAGCTGCAGAGGGTGCTGGCAGGTGGGCTTCACCTTACTGTGCCTGGGAGAGGGGAACTCAGGCATAGTCTGTGCCTTAACACTTGTCTCCTTGGGCCAGGTGGCTAAGCACGTTCAAGATGCAAGTAACGCAAACAACCTCTTTCCAGGCACCATAGGGATGCTCTGAGACCACACGAACACCAGCAAGACCATTATTCCCAACCTGGAACCACCCATTCCTCAGCAATTGCTGGGCATGGTTAAATCCAGAGCACCAGTGTCCAGACAGTGGATGGCATGAAGGGGAACAGTGGTGAATGTGTTTCTCTTTGCAGGGTGCTGGGTGGCTCCATGAGGCTGTGTACCCTGAAGAGAGGTGCCACACCATGTTCCCCTCTGCTGAGCAGCCTCACCAATGGCTAAATCACTGAGGTGGTTTTAGGTGCACCATGGAAAAAGCCTGACTCCTGCAAGTGTGATGTGGTATCTTTGGGATGTAGTTACTGGTTTGGACACTTAAGAGATGCAGGGGTTCCAGCACAAAGCTTTAGACGTTATGTGGAGTCAAGCTGTCTGGGTTCTCTCCATCCTACCTGTGACTCAGGTTGGCTCCTGCCACAAGCCATGTTTGCAGGGCACTTGAGGAGCTCCAACTGTGTTAAATGAACTCCAGGAAAATGTCTAAAATATTTTTACAAAAGGTTGTGCCAGCACCTGGACTGTGCCACATTTGACTCACAACCTCCCAATATCATCCCTGGAGGCTATCACTTTGACTTCCAGAAGTCCCAAAAAAGACCATCAGAAGCTGACCTTGGCCAGACAAGTCACTGACACCAGGGGCCCAAGGTGGGTCATTTTCCTGGGAATTGTCCTGCAGTCACCGGTCTGCTTCTACTGCTAAAGAACCTGAGGACAAAGTCACGAAAGCTAAGAGCTACACAGCCCCATTTGAAGGGACAAGAGGGGTCTGAGGAAACCTGACCCTTCTGGCTGGTCTCTGAGCTCTTGCCTCACTTGTTTATTAGCTTTAAAACACCTTTAGCAACAACTGTTGACCCAACCCTTGGGTTTTAAAAGTTAAAAAAGCCTTCAGGTAACCCTAGAGACCTTTTGGAGCTGACCTACATGTGACAACGTCACACAGACCTTGCTTGGGCTGCCTTGTTTCTTTTACCCCCTATATGTGGTGGCAGTAGGAGCAACCACCTTGCACCTGGTCATGAAAGGACTGCAGTGGGGGTCCAGTCCCCAGGCACATCTGATGTTCCTCCCTGCCCTGCTGAGGTACAAGATCAGCCTTCAGAGTCTTCTCAGAGAGCAATAACCAACCACAGGTTGTAGAAGACCGAAGCAAACTGAACTTTTGGAGGTCACTGCCCTCAGAGCCATCTGCTCATGGCATCCCATCCCTTCCTCCAGTCTGGAAGCAGCTGAGGGGGAAAAAGACCAGGCTAGGTGGTGGAGATGCAGGGCTGTCTGAACCACTTGGCTTCAGAGGCCGGCCCCTGTCCCTTGTTTGTTGAGCAATACCAATGCAACCTGTGGGAGCACACATACAGATCCAGACAACCCTTTCGGACAAAGTGCTGCTGGAAATTATTTAAATTCCCCCATTTCAGTGCCTCCATTTCTTTTCATAAGAGCGAGAAACATATGAAGGATCACAGAAAGGGTGTTATAGAGCCTGATCACACCTAAAGCCATGCAGGGTCAGCCGAGACTCAGGAATTTAGAAAACAGTTCTAAATTAAATTCCAGTACCACATTCACACTCAGTGACTCAAACAGAGGCTTAATGGTAAGTAGGGACATGAGGGGAGCCTTGGGGCGAGGTAGAAGAAGGAGCATGAACAAAATCATCTCTTGGGATGCACAGGGATGGGCTGGCTTGCCCTATTCCCTTGAAGGTACTCCCCCTCCCCATACCTGAGAGAGACACTTTTACTGTCTGAAGCGGGAACAAAGGACACTCAGAGCCTAAGTTACATCCTGGTGTAAATCAGGATTACATTTTCCAGCAGCAATGAGATGGGCCAGGATCCCTGTACTGATATTTCAGTGATACTAACACCACCTGCATCAACATCTTTCAGCTCCTCCCAGACCCTGAACCAGAGACATTTTTGGTGTCTAATGACAGTTTAAAAACCTGGTGTTTGCTGCCAAGTCTGTCCTCTCAGCTGTTGCTTGCATTAACATATTGCTTAGTCAGGAGCAAAGGTTTGCCCTATGTGTGGAGATGCCTGAGGGCCAGGGAGCAGCAGGTACCTCCAGCAACGTTATCACAATTGTGCGTGCAACCCGACCGAGGGCTCCAAGCTCTTCAGCAAGGACCATGCTCTAATCACAGCACAAGCAGCAGAGCTGCTGTCTCTTTGGACCAAGGGGTTAATCTGTGCACTTGACATCTCCCATTTTGCTTTAAAAGTTCCTGCTGCAGTTTATAGCCATGCTTACTCCTCACTATTCACCATAAGCCCTCAAAGCAACTCGCAAAGTGTGAGCAAAGGTCCCGTCTAATCCACAGGTCTCCAAAAGCAGGGATGAAATATGTCTGACCAAAGCCCTGTAGCAAACACCACAGCAAATTCAACATCACTGGGAGGAAGGCTTGGGGAGGGGGCTGCAGCTTTTGCTTTCGCCACAGAACAAATCTTTCTGAAAGAAAGGGGAGGCATGTAAAGCAGAGCCTCTGAGAGTTAAGGGCATGGAAAATGAGAAAGTCACAAACACACACAGTCAAATTGCCAAGGGAGGAAAAGCAAAGCCGTCGGCAAACTGAAATAATGAGGTGTCCAAAGGGACACAGCTTCTGTTTGGTTGGCATTTCCCAGGGCAGGGCTGGAAGTGAATGGTGAGGAGGGAAGAAAACTCAGCCGCTCACCCTTGGGAGATGTTGGCAGAGAACAAGCTAAACAACCCCTTGCACACACCTGAGAGCCACAACAGTTACCATGGCCACGACAGGAGGCAACCTTACTGCTTAGCCAGAAGCCGACAACAGCTATCCTGTTCCCATCTAAAGAAAAACCTTGATTTTAACAGAAAATGGGGATGCTGAAATGAACACAAATTCCTGAGCTCAGTGTTCATGATCCCAAAAACCACACGCAGCAGAGAATGGAAGTACCACAGCACACAGAGTGGATGCAAAGGTGTAGGACTGAGGGACCCCTTTTAGGTCCACTGCAGTAGGAGGCAGTGGGTGAAGCAGGTGATGCTGTCTGCACACACCAAAGGACTTTGGTGGCTGCCTTTTGCAGTAAAATCTAGGAAAGGGTGCTTGCAACTTGCTGGTCCCTTGTCCTACTATGAAACATGCCTGTACCAGGGTCTGAAGCCCCTCCCTGTCTTGGCTTTCACAGGACTGACTTCTTCTGATGCTGAGGACATGGTGGTGATGGGCACAGACTGTTCAAGGATGTGGTACTAAGCACCTCCTTCCCCCTGTACCTCTGTGGTTGCTCCCTGGGTCTGCAGCCCCTTGCTCTGGTGCAGCTCCTTGGTGGCTCGATGGCCCACAACACCATCCCTTTGGACCCCACACTCGAAGGAGCACTATTACAGGTGCAATCCAGCCATGGGACATGCCAGGGATGGACGCTTTGGGGAAGCAGCGCCTTGGGAGAGATACTAATACCCTCAAATCACCCTACCTGCCACAGCGCAAGGTGTCTCGTTGCCAAGATGGGCCCACACTGAGCAGCCAAAGCGAGGTAACACCATAGGGACTAGGGAAACGGGGCCAAATGCTGCAGCTGAACACCGTGAATTTTGTTCTTCTTGTTGTTTTTTAGGTTATTTTTGGGCAGGAAGGGTCAGATTTGGGATACAGAGGACAGGACGGGACTTGATTTACTTGGTTAAGGAGAAATTGGCCAAGGGTTTGGCTCGAGTGTAAAGTAACTGCAGTCAGGATGACTAATTCCCCTTGACAGATAGTCCTTTAAGGAAGGTTTTTGCACATGAACAGTTTTTCAGGATCTGAGGCATCCCTGAAGAACCAGTTTTCTAGCTGGACGAACGCAACGCGAAACCAAGATGCTGAAGGCAGGCTTTCCCCTGGCATGGGGAACCACTTACCTTCTGCCACAGAGACTCCCGGGACGCCAGGGAGGAGCAGGCAGCCACAAACCAGCAGTTCCCAACCTGACCCTGGTGTAAGTCATGGGAGCTGATGCCATCCACAAAGAGACGTGGATCACTGCAGATTTCCTGTGGGACAGGAGAAAACCAGACACACTGGGTAAGCGAGGAGACAGGGAAATCAGGAGGAAGCCTTCCTGGCAAAGGAAAATCTCTCTCTCTCTTCCTCAGGCTCCATTTGAGTCCTGCCTGCAGCTTTCTGCTGGCCTCACTCATCACGCCAGTGGAAGGAGGACCCTGTCCTGCCTTCTGCTCTCATTGGGACACAGGCAGCATCACTACCAAAGTGACAGCAGATCCACTCCCTATTCTCTTCCAGCATCAGCACAGCTTTGCTGTAACTACCACACATGATAATGGTACGTTTTCATACCATCACAGCCCTAGCGACCCGTTCCATCTTCTACGTCCACTCTTTGTTACCTCTCATAAGCCCTTCAGCTTGCTCTGTGACTGCTTTACAAGCTTCTACCTCTCTTATTTTGCTTTGGACAGCATGAGTGCATCACCCAAACCTACTCTCTCCCATACTGGAACTTGTGGAGCCCTCAAAAAATATAACCCTGCATTTAGATAATGAATTCAGTGCCTAAATCAGGTGGTTCGTGCAGGAAAGCTCAACACAGATGGAGGGCTCAGCCACAGTTGCAAGAAGTCAAATGTCCTCACCCAGGAGGTCTCTCCTTTCAGATCTTAGCATAGCAGAAGGAGAACATTCAGTGAGCTAAAAGCTTTGCAGCAGGGCCAGGAAGATCAAATGCTCATTCTGACACCAAAACCAGCATGGTGGATTGTGCATGGATACCATGAGCTGGGAAACCTGGCTAGGAGGCCAGCTAGGAGGTGAGCTCATCCCTCCAACCACTCAGGTGCCCACTACATCGCCTTTCCTCTGCCTAGCCCCTGCCAGGCTGCCCTCCCTTCTTCCCACTCCCACTCAGAGCCTGGCCAAGAAAGCATTTAAATAACAGAGGATGCTGAGCAAGCTTCATGTGAAACACTGCACTTTTTTTGACATCTTTTCTCCTGATCAATCCAGTTTGGAAGGACACGTCCAGCTGGAGGCTGGGAGCAGAAGGGACAGATGAAGAGCTGAAAGAAACTTTCCTCCTTTGTTATTACATTTAATTTGAAGGGGGGGGGGGGGGGAAGCAGATTTTCCTTCTTCCCCCATCAGTTTTTCAGGCTGGTTGCATCCAGAATAACATGCTCCCTGCTGCTTTACACATGAGGACTTGCATTGCCTCTGCCCACCGCCGGGAGGAAAAAGAATCGCTGCTCCATAAGCACCTCCTGCTATTCTCAATGCTATTCTCAACTAACCCAGCCAGCCCTGTACACCTGAAAAATAATCTGAGCTCCAGCCAGACACAAACTGGGCCAGGACCAAACCCAAGGGAGAGGACTAACCCCCTCCTAGCTGCTGGTGTTGCAGGAGGTTGAGATAAGCTGACAGCCACCAAAGGCATGGCGGCGTGCAGACAGGGGTGGGAGAGGAGCAGTGGGGTTTACCTGCTCTCCCATACCACCGAGGAAGCAGCTAGCAGCAGGGGATGGGGCTGTCCTGTCTGTTGGTGTCGGGGATGTCTGCAGGATCAGCTCTTAGTGATCCTGCTCTGGGGGGCAGAGGCACTGTGTTTACTCCGTTTAAGGACCACAGCTGCCCCTTCTACCCTTGGGTGAATCTGCAGTGTACAAAAAATAGGAGTCACTTGGTATTATGTAAACAGGGGAGAGCAAGAAAGCATGAAAAACATATCCTGCTCGGCAGAAATTAGCATAGGGTAGAAGGTGTCAGATGCTCAGGGACCTTTCCTAACAGCAGAGCTGCCAGTTAGCTGTGATTTCCCCATCACCAGGAAAAAGTTTGCAAATTAAAACCCCGTGGTTGCTCATTTTAATAGAGAGAAGCCCTGTGTACTCATCAAAAGAGCAGCCTGCCCTGGCACAGATGAAAGGTGCAGCTCCTTAGACCTTACTCTGTTGGACCCACAGCAGCAATGAAGGTGCTGCAGCTGAAAACACGCCAGGGCGGGCTCCTGCTGCCACACACAATGCTCATCTGACTCAGCTTCTCTTCCCACTAATGCAGGTTGGTCCCTAAGGGTATATCCTTCTTGAAGGATTCACTCAGGCAGCTCTTCAGATGCTGCAGTAGGCATTTCCCATCCGGGTGCACACTTGGATGTGGCATTTCAAGGTGCTTTTGGTCCGGCATGGCTGTGGCTGAAAGCACACACTTGCTCTACAACTGAGCAGCCTGTGGACTTTTTAACCTCCTTCCCTCATAGTGTGCAAGACCCCATGGCAGTTTGCAGCTGAATTGGAAGCTTCCTAGGAGCACAAAGGCTGCTAAATGCCACAATCCTCTGCTGTGGCAGGGGGTGACAGCCTCTCCCTTGACCTAGGATCTTGCATGGCCTGGTGCCTGGAGATGCATCAGGCTTTGGAGGAGGAGTGATGCTTTGCATGAGGATCAGCCCCGCACAATATACAAGCCCAGCTGGAAGGGAACACCACGTGAGCTCTGCACGAAACTTGTGCAAATCCCAAAATGCTCAATGAATCTTCCCAGGAGTCCAGCCTGAAGGGCAGAGAGGAGCTGCCATGCTTCCCTGCAGAAAGACCATGCAGCACCCCCAAGTCCTAGGACTGAGCTCAGTCCCAGTGGTGCTAAGCACAGAATCACCAAATCAATGTGGTTAGAAGGAACTTCTGGAAATCACCCAGTCCATCCCACCTACTCAAAGCAGGGTCAGCTAGAGCAGGTTGCCCGGGACCCTGTTCAGTCAGATTTTTAATATCTCCAGTGATGGAGACTCCACAACCTCTCTGGGCAACCTCTGCCAGTGTGTGGACCACTGTCACAGTAAAAAAGGCTTTTCTCATGTTTAAATAGAATTTCCCAGTTTTCAATTTATGCTCGCTGTCTCTTGTCCTGTCACTGGGCACCACCTAGAAGTCTGGCTCTGTCTTCTTCTTTCCCTGCCATCAGGTATCTATGCACATTGTTAAGATCCTCTTGAGCCCTCTCTTCTCCAGACTGAAGAGTCCCAGCTCTCTCAGCCTCTCCTAGTGTCAGATGTTCCAGTCCTTTGATGATCATCTTCATGGCCTTTTGCTGTACTGGCACAGGGGAAGGCAGCATTGCCTCCTTGCTCTAACACTGCAGAGCTGATCCCATCAGGGTAAGACTCACCCATGGGTCAGTCTCCCCAGCAAAACCTCCTGAGGTTTCCCAAATCCCTTAGACTGGTGCTTCCCAATATTAAATTACTTGGATTCTTCAGTTCCCACTGAAGCTGCTGAGCTCCCACTCACACATTTTGGCCCTGGTCTAGACTATGTGGCCTTCAAACTACAGAGATGACATTCCCTAGGTGCCTGTACTGAGGTGGAAGCAAAGGACCAAGGTGCTGCTTCAGCAAGACTGCAATGCCCCCAGGATCGTATGGAGCACACTGGGGCCCTGCTGCAGGATGCAGTGCCTTCAGGGTGCAAAGGACACTCAGAGCCATGCAGCACCATGCCCACATGCAGAGGTGGGTGATGAACTAGAAACCAGAGGGAACCAGGTCAAAAAGGGGCAAGAAAATATTTAATTTTGTTTCCCTCCCCCTGCAGACAGAGCTGAAAGAGACGAAGAGCTTGTTCAGCAGCCAGGCTGAATTACAGGGCCTGCGTTTTGTATGTGCCAGGGGAGGGAAGACGCAGAGATGCTCTGGTCACAGAAGGTCATCCCCTTGGCTTTCTCCCCTTCCTGCCATGCAGCAGACAGAAACCAGGTGAGCAATAACATTTACCCAGATGGACGCTTCTCCAGAAAGCAAATACCACGCCATACTCCATACTCTCAGCACCACAAACCCTAGAGAAGAAGGAAGCACACAAACGTGCACACCCACGCACACCCTGGGAGCCTTCTAGCTTCAAGTACCAGTCACCACAGAACCAGCTCAAACTGCCCCGTGGCACCCAAGACTTCAGCAAACAGGGAGTCCATCCTGTCCTTCATCTCATCACAGCCAGATCCTGGGTTGTGGCTACTCCTAGTTGGACACAGATGGTAAACAGCAAGGAACAGCAGGAGAAAGCCAAGAGCTATGGCTGCAGGGAAGCTATGGCTTTGCTGTGTTGCTCTTAACTCCATCTCAGCCAAGAGAGACATCCATGCCTCTTTACTCCCAAGAAGAACCTGTCTTGCAGGATCCCTAAGATCCTAAGCACCATCAGAGATGATCTGCTCTCCCTAAAAGTGCCTGCTGAAATGGCCGCTGAGCTCCAGGCAACAAAATACAACTTAGAGAAAGCCTGTGTGGATGGTCCTACGGAAAGATATCGCCTGATAATACAGGGAGGGCCAAACCAGTGATTCAAAGTTCTGGTGATTCATACACTCCCTCCCACATCCTTCCTCCTGCAAAAATGTGGGACAGAGGGGGAAACCAGAGCCAGGGCTGGGAGAGGATTTTAAATTCTCGGTCAGTGAGAGGCTGATTGCAGAGGTACCAAGTCTGGCTTATGCAGAATGAGCCAGTTTGCTGCCTCTGGCTTTGGGTTTTTGAGGTGGATTAAGGAAAAAAAAGACCCGATCAGCACAATTCTCTTGCACTCGCTGGTGTAATACTGCTTCCCACCAAAAAAGCATGTGGGCTTTTCCTCTGCCCTCCCCTTTGGAACTCTTTCCCCCAGCACACAGTTTTCTTCCAAATGTATTTAAACCAGAAAATATCACCCTCATCTTCTCCAGCTAGTCCAATTCCACACAGAGTAGTAATGAGCAAATCACCCCCTAATTGGCTTTATAATTGGTGACTGTCTTGCCATAAATGTTTCCCAGTGCAGATTTCTGAGCTTTAGATTCACTGGGGATCTGGATTGTGTCAAGCCAGCTGCAGGGAGGGAAAAAGCTAAGGGGGGAAATAATCATGTGAGATACAACATCTGCTGCATGCCAGGACCATTTTTTGCTAACAAGATTTTGCAAGGAGCAGACTAGTTTAATTGGATTGCAGAGTCTGCCTGTTTCAGGATCAATGCTTTCACTCAGACTTACAAAACCAGCAAGATAATCTATTAGTGTGGGTGCGCTTCCCCCCTCCTGGGCAATGGGGAACCACAATGATCCTGTGTCCTAAAGGTCACTCACAGAGCCAAGAGAGCAGGAGGCATCCAAGCACAGTGAGCAACGGTGACACAGATGACACAAAGGTCCCTGCACTGCCTTGCTGCAGGTACCTGCACGGGGATGCAATTTTGCAAAAAAAAATTTGCACTTGAGTGTCATAAGGAAGGGAAGGGGAACAGGGTGAGTTTAGAACACCAGGGATCCATGTATTCCAACGGATTATTACAGAATCATAGAACACTTTGGGTTGGAAAGGACCTTTAAAGGTCAATTAGTCCAACCCCCCCACCATGGGCAGGGCCCCCTCCCCCCAGCCCAGGCTGCTCCCAGCCCCGTCCAGCCTGGCCTTGAGCCCTGCCAGGGATGGGGCACCCACAGCTGCTCTGGGCAGCCTGGGCCAGCGCCTTGCCACCTTCAGCATAAAAAATTTCTTCCTTATTTCTAGTCTAAGTCTACCCTCTGTTAGTTTAAAACCATTGCACCTTGTCCTGTCGCAACAAGCCTGACTGAAAATTACATCCTCAGTGGCTCGGCTTCACCCACAGTGAAGGGCAGGTTTGGCTGGCAATATCTGCACCTATAAAACTGTTCGTGGGGGTTTGTATTGCCTCAGTCAGGCGTCTTTAATGCTAATCCACCCAGAGTATCTCAGTGTATACACATTTGTATCTGTTATCAGCCCCTGTGCCATGCAAAGGGCATTGGACACTCCGCCCACGGCCAACAGGACTTGCTTGTAAAGGGAGGCATCAAAAAAACACGCCCCCACCAAGCCCATGACTGCTTGTGTACCTCAGCACCACGCCATGCCGTTTGCTTTGGCACCAGAAAGAGCAGGGATGGTGACAAACAAGATCTAAAGGTCAATTTTGCAGCCTTAGACAGGTCCCTCTGCAGTTTTTGTCTGCCAGGTATCCAAAGCACAAAGTCACCAAAGAGCTCTCTGTTGAAGTAGAGAGACGCAACACGCTGTGAGAGCACTGCAGGAGCAGGCAGAGAGGGAAAAGGATGGGAAGGAGACTGGAACAAGTGCAGAGACCTCAGAACTGCCATTCCCATTCCTCTGCCCATGCTCTCCAGGGATGCGCTCTTGGAAAGCCTCACCATTACTGAGCCCAGCACTTCTTCGGTCTCTACCCAGGCAAGACTGATGCAGAGGCCACCACAGCCCAGCTTTTAGCATCTCCACACATTCAGACGCAGCCCTCCCCGGACTGCCTCTCCCACAACGAGTTTTTTTGACACGTCTGGTTGCAGAGCCACTAAGAAAAAGTACTCCCTGGATCCTAACAGCCCTGAGATCTGCAGGTTTCAGCACCGAAGCACGAAAGTCTTAAAACACCTTGCTGACAAACTGGGGGATAGGATGCTCAGAGGTGATGTCCCCCAGGTTACCCGATTCAGAGGCAGAGGTGGTCCCTCCTAGTTTCAAGTCCCAACACAGTCTGGTCACTGCATGAGCCATTGTTCCTTTATGGAAATGATGTCACCTGGCTCCTCTTCCTGCTGCATCGCCTGAGCCAGCCTGACCCTTACGAGTGCACACAACCACAGGTTCAAGAAGCGAAGGACACTGAGCAAACACAGCAGCTCTCCACTTGGATCTCCTCCCCTTAAATCTTGGTACATGTAGGCATGGGCTCTAGGGAACTATACCAGAGAGGTGGAGAAGGAGAAACAAAAATAAGCTCCCATGGTTGTTTTAACTTTAACACTCTCTGGCAGATACACCTCTCTGATTCACCACAGTGCTGCTGGCCACCTTCTCCCAAGTCACCCCACCCTCCATCATATCCCAGTCTTGAGCTCTCCTATGGATCTCCTTTGACTAAACTCTCTTGCAATGGTACTAAAGACTTGCAGGGCTAGGTACAACCCTGGTCTGGCAGCATCATGGGTTTAAAACACACCTGCCCTCCAAAGCCCATCCTCTCATCATGACACACTGCACCCTCAGTTACAGAATCATAGAATCATTTAGGCTGGAGAAGACCTTTAAGATCATCAAGTCCAACCGTTACTGCAGGATTGCCAAGTCCACCACTAAACCATGCCTCTAAGCACCACAGCTACATGTTTTTTGAACACCTCCAGGGATGGTGACTTCACCACCACCCTGGGCAGCCTGTTCCAGTGCTTGACCACCCTTTCAGTGAAGAAATTTTTCCTAATAACCAATCTAAACTTCCCCTGGTGCAACTTGAGGCCGTTTCCTCTTGTCCTATTGCTTACTACCTGGGGGAAGAGACCGACCCCCACCTGCCTACAGCCTCCTTTCAGGTAGTTGTAGGGAGCGATAAGGTCCCCCCTGAGCCTCCTCTTCTCCAGGCTGAACAACCTCAGTGCCCTCAGCTGCTCCCCATCAGACTTGTGCTCCAGACCCTTCACCAGTTGCACCAGCAGTTCCAGTTGTGGGGTCTATGCTCAACCAGAGTAACTGCTTTGGCTTGAAACTGTCTGCATTAGGCCCCAAGCTTGTACTTGGGGAGGTTCACGGTCCTGTTGGTACAAATAAGGGACCGTGAACCACAAGCATGAGCCACGAGGCTGTCTCACAGCTTGCACCATTTTAGAGCTACCTTGGAGGACATGGTGGTGGGGACATGTTGGTGAGAAGGGAGGAACCTATTCAAGTAAGCCCTGCTGCGAGAAACCACAGTATTTTGGGAGGAATAGTCCAAACCCACCCACTCATCACAGAGCTATTGTGAAATCCTGGAGCAAGCTGACATGACCACGAGCTCGGCTGCACTGTTTCTGCCTCCAAGTGACATAATTCAAGTTTGGCATTCGTGCCTGCTGAATGCTGCCCTTCCTGAATCCGTTTCTGTGTCTCACCGAAAGCCCATTTTCCAAAACAGGTTTAGGAATCCAAACCATGCAGGCCTTTTTTGTTTTGTCTGTCGTTTGGTTATTTTTCTTAAATTATCCTAAGATCCAGGTTATTGATGGGAAAACAAAGAACCTAAAACTGCAAAGGAAAATTACCTCCACCCTCCACTGTGCATATCTCAGATAAAAACCTCCTAACTACTTTTCCACAGGGATACCTCCCACACTGCCTCAAGCCATACTGTCCCAGAGCGAACAACTACCCTTTGGTTTATGATTGTGTCATATTTATAGCACAGCAGCATCTAGAGGAGACCGAGACCAGGACTTGATCCCACCACAGCCCAAATTAATCCCTGACTATGCAATGACAATGAAGAGGTTATCATGGGTTTAAGCCATTTAAAGAAAATACATCCAGCCCACGCCTATTCTGGTTATTCATACCCTGGGTGTAGTTTTACAAACAGAGAAACCTGCTTTATGAGAAAACCACCCTCTAGAAATGTGGACTCATGAGCTTCTGTTAGCTGGGAGAAGGAAAAAAAAAGGGGCATTATTTAGAGAAAATGATTCAATATTCACCCGCCAGGAAAAGGCTGAGCTCCTGCCACTGTTGAGAGAAGGAAGCAGAAATTAACTTGGCAGCAGTGTTGGCTGTAGGCACCCAGCATTAGCTTTCCAGCACCTCCAAGGGGGTGTTCCCCAAAAAGGATGAAGCCTGTATTTAACAATCCATGAGGATCTTCCCAAGAGGCCACGGGATCAAGTCACGAAGCTGCAGGAGTTCACAGAGATGTCGAACTCAAGCAAGCTTCATCCCTCCTCGGTAGCATTGCTTTCCCCTATGGTGCTCTCCCGACCTGTTTGAGTTTCCCACTAAGACAGGCAATACCCAGTATTTCCAGGTGGGACTCTGAAGCCTTCAGCTCATGCTCAGTTTGCTGCCAGTTTACTCAGAGACACAACAATGCAGGTACAGCAGCAGCAGCTCCAAGAAAGGGAACGAACAAGCTCTTGCAGCCACAGGTAGCACATGGTCTCCACACAAACTTACTACGTGATTTACACAGGCTAAACACATATGGTTAGACTTCAAGCCAGTTTCTCCAGTTTTTAAGCACTTTGTTTACATTTTCCATCATTAATTCTTATGTAACTCTATCAATGGTATTTTTACCAGACCACAGTCAAGCCTTAACCATCCCTGACCACTCTCCATTAAGATGGTTCGTCCACCCTTTTCCTTCTGGAGGGGAACTGGGAGGAATGCATCACTGAGTGGTGGTTTCTTCCCAAAGATGCAGAAATATCAAAGATGTGGGATGCTTTGTTTCATCTCTACGTGAACACGCAGGTCTCCCCCTTCAGGTGATAGCTGCCTTGTTGGTCAACACAGCTCCTCTGGCCCCAGCTATCACCTGAAGAGGACAGATGTTTTAGCTCGCCCTTGCTGACTTGATCTCTTCTTGTAAGACCTGAGTGAGACACTACCCACCTCAATGGGTAGAGAAGTGGTGCCAGCTTGCCCCTGCTCCACAGGGAAGAGCAGCTGAAGCACTGATTTGCTTTAGGGCACTTGAGAAGCCGGGGGTGAAAAGGTGGGGGTGAAGCCAGAGCATATGGCAAACTCCCTTAACAGCATCAGCCTGGGGTGCTGCTCTTGACTACGCTTTCTGTGCCAAAGGACGGTCTAAAAGGGGCCTATTGGTGGGTTTTCACAGAGATGAGCATCCAGATGAGGATGTGAAGGGGTCAACAGATCACGCAGGTTAGCAGCCTGCTGCGCAGGCTTGGTGCTGGTGAGCTCAACTACCAAGTGCTTGTGCTGTGTGCTGTGCTCCAGGGCACCGCTGACACCCAAAGGCTTTGTCCTTTCTCAAGGATGCTATTCATTCTCCTACTCTTCTCCAAGTGCCCCAGTTCAGGACTGTCTTGTCCATAGGGGTGGCTGGGGCATAACAGGGAGCTGAGCACCAGGTCCCTACAACTGCACATGGCAGCGAGGCAGCATGCAGGCTGGGGACAGATAGCCAGGAGCACGGGTAGGACGGTCAAGCCAGGCAACACCATCCCAAGGACTTCATCCCCCCATTGCACAGCATTTCAGTGTACACAGGTCTAAATGATGGCACTGGGCTAAGCGCCTTCGCATAGGACAAAAATCCCACCGTACCATGCTTCCCTGCACTGCACATTTCAGTCCACACTATAAACAAGTTTTTAATCTTTGCAGGGCTTTGGAGGAGTAGTTGAACAGTCTCTGTGTTAAATCATATATATCAGAGGAGAAACAGTGCCATTCCACTCACTGTCAAATAACGTTGGTGTTTTATCTTAAAAAGGGACGACTCCGAGAATTTAATGCTCCGAACAAATAGTTCAGACAGTGTCAAGTTGTTTGGCAGCGAGGAAAGGACAAGCCCTTGCCCTGGGGTGTTTACAAAGACAGACGCTAGCTGCATTTATTCAGCCCCTATCAACCCACTGATGCTCCTGGACTGGACAGGAGTCCAGGCTCTGCTGAGCAAGGCAAGAAGGAAAGATGATGGAGGGAGGGTTTGTACCTGTTTCTTTACAGCTGTAGGTAACGCTTTGCCCCAAACACATATGCATTACAGGGTTACCATACATTTAAAGGGAACAGAAATGCAGAAGCAAGCAAGTGGGCACACAAGATCCAAAGGGTGTACGCTGAAGTTAAGCCAAAAAAAAAAAAAAAAAAAAAGCAAATCCTGAGGCAGGGACTGGTCTTAAAGCAAGTGATCCAAAATCATGGAGGATTTTCCTCTCCTGGAAAAACAAACCTGCATAGTGCTTAGAGGAAGCAGGTCAAGTTTAGTTCAACAGGACTTAACTCAAGGAAGCCATGACCTCTCGTTACACAGAAATCAGCCGACGCATCGACAGTTTCCTCTAGCTTCAAGTTTACTAGACCAAGGAAACGGCTCCTTTTCTGCTCCAACTGCAGGGCCAGCATGGCTCTGGCTGTCGTCCCCCCACCAACACTTCCTTTTGTTTGTTTCTTTCTTTAGCCACTTCTCGCAGCAGCCGGACTCAGCCCTCGGCTTTACCGCACCTCATGTTTTATTTTCCTTCTGCAAGAAGCAGCACTGTGCCTGATCAAGTCTTTGCAAGGGGCTTTTGAAGGGCTTTGGCAAAAGGCACTTGTTCCAGCAGGACAGAGCCTGCCCTTAACACAGGCAAATCGTCCCAAAATCCCATTCTCTCAGAGGGCTCAAATATTAGAGCTCACAGTCTTGCACGAAGATTAAAAGCCTGGGCTGATCCAGGGTATAACTAGCTCTGTACCTGCCCCGCAGGCTGAAATGTGCCCCTTCGGCACCCCAGAGCCAAATCTGGGAGGATTTGCACCATTCCCTCCCACGGAGCTCAGAGGGCAGCAGAATCCCAGGGCTCCTTTCTGCAACACCCTCTGCTATCGTTATGCTCTTTCCCATTACCCACACAATAATTTCTAGACACTGACACGCAGTTGCATAAGGAAGCAGGCAATGAATCTAATCCACTGATTTTACTGTTACTTTTGCATTTAAGGCCATGTCCTTCTGATGCCAAGGACAGAGCTGACTGGCTGGCTAATTTCTTACCAAAGGCTGCAGTAAGCTGTTCTCATGCTGGGAAGCTCATCACCCCCCATCCTCACTGGGGCCAAGGGGGAAGAGTGTGTTTGCCTGGCACCATAGGGCTGTGGCCCTGGGGGGATCCAGCAAGGTCTGCTAGAACACAGCCAAGGTCAGCATCACATGTAATGAGAGGAGACACCTTTTAAAATAAGCATAAATAATACCAAAAATTATCTTCTCCATCCTTGAGGGGAAGGGATGGGGTGAGCCTGTGAATGGCTTAAAAACAAGGTCAGTTCAGAGATTGCATTAAATGGTGACCAAATCCTCTCCTGGCAAGGAGCAACCAGACTGGCAATCAGATCCACGCTTTACTGAAAACAGCAGATAAATTAACAGATCAGCAGCTCATAAATTCCTAAGCTGAGAGAAACAAAGATCTGGAAGGACTCTGACTCCCATGATGGATCGCAGACAGATGACAGACTGCTGGGAAAAGATGATTCCTTGGTCCATCCAGCAGCACAGACGAGCCACAGCATCAATGCCAACCGCAGGCATCCTTTGGGCAGGACCAAAACTGAGTGAGACAGGCCAAAAAGCTGCAAAAAGCTGAGCAAAGGCATCCCTGGAGTGCAGGTGCCCAGAGGTTAGTATTTCTGGCAGAAGAAGCTCCAGAGTGGGGCACCAGGAGGTTATTGCTCCCACTGACTGTTACCATTCTAATTGCCTCTGTGTGCCTGCTCTGAGTGAGCTTTCAGAGCAAAGAAATGCAAGAAACTTAACCTCTGTCTTCCCCATTATCTTCACCCTTGTGTTTTTGCCAGCTTCCCAGCCTGTGCTATACACTGGGGAACAGACCTTTTAATGCAGAAACTTGTGGGCGGGCAAGTGCCGGTCCTGCTTTTAGTGAATTAGTTCATTGACTCCTTTCCCCTTCCAGGAAAACCCCACGGGGATTGATTGTATAACCCTCACTCAGCAAGCAAAAGGAGCTAAGTGCTCACTAGCACAAGGAAAAGGGGATCTGAGAGACACTCTCCCATCCTGCAATATCTCCTTATCCTCCAAACACAATAACATTGAATTCAGGAGACAATGGATATAATGGACAAAACCCCTATATGCAAGTCAGGCTAGATATATGTCAGGCCAACAGGGAATTGGCTACTGCAAAATGGTATTTTCTTGGTTTCTAAAACAAGATTTCTCTTGTCTGGCTGGGGGTGGGGGGGGAGAAAAAAAAATCAAACAAAAATCCAGGGCTGTGCAAGACAGCATCCCTCCCCGGTGCCACAGTAGGGCTGCAAATGCCATGGCCCTGCTGCCCTAGGACCTCCCGGTTCCCACAGGCCTTCCCAAAAGAGCTGCCCCTCTGTCTCCCCCAAAACTACTCTGACTCTCAGACTTTCCCCTCCAAATGACACTGCCTTCACCCAGATATAATACTGCCATTTAGCAAGAATCTACCTTTATGCTGTTTAATCAGTGACAACCTCCCTTGACAATCCCTGCAGAGGTAACTCAGTGCTTGCAAGCGAATACTGGTGAGAGATAAAAATACTGAGAAACAGGGTTGGAAGGCAAAACTCTCCCCCCGAAAACGGGAAGGTGTAGACTACATCCAAGAGAATTTCTCTGGTGGTTGCAACCAGCCGGGCTTGAACTCACAGTGCAGAGGTGCAGCTCAGGTTCAACCATCACCGCACGTCACCTTGAGCCACCCAGTCACTGTGACTACAGCCTGCTTGGAAGCCCTTGTGCTTCTCATCACATTACCTTTGGTGCAGCTCGGCACTGAGTTGCCACCTGGTGTCCCCCCAAGCACCTGTGGGATATCTTGTCCCAACCACTCTGCATCTCAGGGAAGACCACGAGGTGCTTCTGCAAGGTCCTGTGACACACTGCTGTGGACGGGGAAATGCCTCTCAGGCCAGGGAAGAAAAAGCCTTCTCCAGGCTCAACCTGTCTCCCTAGGAAGCGGGGGAGGACCAGAGCATGCAGTTTGGGTGGTTCAGCATCACATCTGTGCACAGTGTAAGTCTCCCCCAGACATCACTTGCTTCCCACAGGAGCATAGTGATGCCCAAATTTGTCCTGGCTAGTGACCCATCTCAGTAGCAGGTCATTGCTTGGTGGACTGAACCTGAACTGTGTGGCCCACCTTGCTGCAGAGAGAAAACAAGTCTTGGCTAAAGCCCAGGGTTACTAACGACCCAAATTTAACCCTGTACCAACCCCATGGTGTCACTGGAAGCAGTCCGTACCCAAGAAGAGAGTCTGGAACTGTGATGATTAGAAGAGATGAACACTCCTCACAGAGTAGATTAGCCAATTCCACCCTCAACCATCACTGGTTTTTCCCCAGGGGATGAGCAGACACAGCTGGGTGCCCCAGATCTCCCCTTATTTCTGCCACCCAGCCTGCACCTCATCCATCCCCTTCCCCTCCCCATTCACCTAGCTCCCAAAAAAGCCCAGACCAGCGCACCCAGTGCACAGAATAAAACTCCTGCCCCCGTGCTGCACTACCAGCTGCACCTGTCTCAAACTGGGAGGGCAAAACCCAGAGCTTGAGGATCAGGATAAGACTTTCTCTATGGGAGGTACTACTTGCCTGAATACAGAGACCGCCCTCTCCTTCATACGGTAACAGGCAGAGCGCAAGGGAAAGGAATTTCAAGCAAGGTGCTGGGATTTGGGCTTAGCCCAAAAAGCTAGGTTTAATTTCTAATGCAATAGCCAAGTGCTGCTGCCAGAAAGAGACGCTGATGCTGCCCTAGCAGCTCTGCCCTAGCCAGCTCCGAAATCTGCTTTGGCTCAGCAGTGAGCAGCCAGGCTAATTTGTAAGTGGATGCAGTGAAACAACATTCTTTGGGACCCGCTCCCCAGCTTGGGCTGATGCTACGGCTTCCCTCCCTCCGAAACACTCCAGCAATTAGCTTTCTGGCTTCGTCCTGCTGCATCACGGAGACATTCGGAGGCCGGACCAGAGGGCTGGAACAGCTGCTCCCTCTGCAAAGGTCTGGCACCCAGAGCAGGGCTCCAGGCCAGGGGGAAGCAGGGAGGAAGGGAGGGAGGGAGGACACGCCGCTGGAAAGAATAAAGGCCGAGCCCATTCCAGGAAAGGCTGCAGCGCCAGATGCAGGAGGAAGCTGAAGCAAAACAGAGTGACCTGGGAAGGGTTATTCATGAGCTGTTCCAGCAAAGCCCTTCAGCCTCCCCTTTTCCTTCCCGCCCAGAGAAACCTCAAGCAAGAGGGAGCACACTGCAGAGATTTTATTTTTTTTATTTTTTTTCCATAGCAGCCTTAGGCTTAGGCTTTGGGAGCGCGTGGAGGAGCAGAAAGGATGAGGACAGGTCCTGGTGGGGAAGGAAGGGATGCACAGGTGAGGGATGGGCTCTTTAGACCTGTACTAGTACCATGTAAAATAGGTGGGAATGAGATCCCGCTCCTGCCAAAGCTCATTCCCAGCACACCAGCGAGTTCACTACAGTTACTTTTCACATGCAAGTGCTTTGTCTGAAAAACGTAGCTCCTACGTATCACTTCTCTCCAGATCTCACTAGATCACATGACAATCTTTCTGAGAAAGCAAACACTTGTTTTTAATAGCTGACAGCTTTTATTTCCACTCTCCACCCACTCTGCTCTCACCGCAAAGCATGGCGAGCTCTTACGTTTTATCACGCGGTTTCAGCTGAAACTCTCCAAAGCAAACCATGGCCACCCTGAGAGATAACAGAGGTGTGTACATGCCATCCCCTCCCTGCAGACAGCATCCATGAGACTGGCAGACTCCATTTCTGGGTCGGGAAGTCCCCAAACCAGCACATATCAGAAGTCAGGATTATCACCCTATCTGTTTTTTCTAAACAAGAATGAAATATGATTGCCTAAGGGAAGATTTGCTGGTTGTAATAGAAAGAGGATGCTGCAGGGACTCCGTGTGGCTTAATAACTGTACTGTGCAATTACCACACAGGCAGAGCAGTTGGTTTGAACTTCGTGGACCCTACTAAATACTGTATTGAATTGGAGAAGCCGGTGGTGTTTCCCAGCTCTCTTGCTGACAGCAAAATGGTGAGATATATATCAAGAACCCTAACACCCAGGTGCACCGCATTTGCTTTCTTGCAGAAGATGCTGGGACCTTTTTCTGGGCTTTTCCCCTCAGAGAATTGGTAGGAATTGGGTCCAGCAACTAAAACGTCACTTTGCATCAGCTGGCTGGCACAAAGCCATTCTCCCTCTGAAATTCGGTCACTTTTACCAAAAGGAACAACTGAAAGAAAGAACCTGGGCAAAGCCTTTAGAGAAAGAAGCTTCTGTAAACTTCAGCAGTACCCAGGGCAGATGTGAGCTCAACTTCTTGTTTTATGGTGATTTTGTGGTCAAGGCAGCTAGACAGGTCTGATCAAACGATCAAGGAGTCTGCTATTGCTCTGCACAGACTCCTAATGCCAAAATTGCTAGCAAAGTTCCCTTCCTCTGGTACAGAAGCAGCAATAGAGGGGCCATCTCCATGTCTAGTTAAGCATACAGGACCTTGCTTGCATGTGGGACCCGCTTCCAGCACCCATTCCTGCTGCCAGCCCATGCCAGAAAGAGCCCCAGTTCAACCATCCTCTGCTAATTGCTTTATCTTCAAAGGCTCCTTCCAACCCAAACTATTCTATGATTCTATGAAACTGCAGAGCTGGCTGGTTGCAAAGGGCTTGAATTCACACCGTGCTTCAGCAGGGACGGCCTTGGACTACATGAGGGTGCCACCTTGCAGGTGAAGACCAGAAGGCCCAGAAAGCTTTCTTAGAAAGATCTCATGCTCACCACAGCAAGGCAGCAAGTGGATGGTACCTTGCTGGCTGACCTCATGTCTTCCTAAGCAAGTGTGGATGCTACATGCCTGAACATCGAGGGCTGTAAGTGAGCTGAAAGCCAAAGCGGATGGAGAAAAGCTCTGAGACACAGATGCTCAGCAGAGGACAGGCAAACTTTGTCCCTCTACAACTGGATCCAGTCCTCTGTCATTAGACATGGGGCTGAATTAATGTGCATGTCTCTGAATGGAAATCAGCAAGGGGGTGTCAAATACCTCCCTATCTTTTAGTCCCAGAGAAAGTTGTTTAGAAAGTCTCAGGCATCACCTATCTGCTGTATAAATGGGATGTGCAAGGTGTGTTCACCTTGTCCCCCACAACGAGACCACACCATGGTGGGTCTTGTCTTCAGAAGGCAGCTGTGCACAGAGCATCTTTCCACTCCAGAAGACAAGGAGAATAAACTAAAACACACACAGAGCTTTGCACAAACCCTGTGTGTCCAGGCAGAGCTGGTGTGGAAAAGCGCAAGGCAGAGCAGAGAGAAGCCAGACCTCCTCCCACGAGGAGCCTGGTAAGATGCTGGGGGGCTCAACCCCTCCTGCCACACAGAAAGAGTCAGTTCAGCTCCATCCCTCCCTTCACACAAAGCCTTTTTGTCCACCCCTCCAGACTGCCCTCACTCAGACAGACGCAGCACTGTCTTGCAAAAGGCCAGCTGATTTTCTGGGCTGCCAGCGTAGCTGAAGATGACAAAGGCAGCTCAGGCGACCCCACCATGTTGAAATGCCACCAAGCTGCATGCAAAACAGCATGGGCTGGGCAGAGAGGATTGCTTCTACCCACAGGCAAGGAAGGAAACCCAGGTGTGTTAGATGCTGTGATACTGCCTCTCCCCAGCCACAATGATCGTTGCTCCCTGGGACTCCTTGTATTTCATGGCAGTCAGAGAAGCGGGTTCATGGTTAACCCCAAGCAGCTGGCCATACCAGGACACACAAATTCCCCATAGTGCCCCCAGACCCTGACATGCATCATTTGGGCTGGCACTGAGGACAGCAGAAGGGGGACAGGCAGCATTACCCTCAACCTCCCACAACCTGCCTCCATGACACACTGCTGTATGGAGGACGTGCAGAGTGTTTTTTGCAGAGGACATGCAGAGAATGCAGGTTTTGTGCGGGAGAGGAAGGATGGGTTAGACCACTCACCTCCCAAAGACCCCAAAACCACCTCACCTACCCAAAGCTTATCTTCTTTTCACTTCCCAAATGGACCACCAAGAGTATTCAGAGATAAGTTTGCCCTGCTGGACCCACCAGGCTTAACCAGACCAACCTGGCTGCAAACCATCTCTCTGGGTTATGCATGAGGAAACCAAGTCACAGTGAAGCCTCCTTTGCACTTGGTCCTCCCTGGCAGTAGAAGAGCCTGGACCTGGGTGCAGCAGGGCTCCCTGGAATCCCAGAGGCTCACAATACCACGTCTAGGCAAATAAACCCTGCTGGGGATGGAGAGGAGATGTTGGCTGAGGCTTGGGACCCTTGGTAAAGGATGCACTGTGTATTTTCGGGGATGCCTGAGAGCAGAGATGGTGGAAAGCAGTGCTGAGGGGCAAGGGGATGAGTGCACTTACTTTTGGGCGCTTCCACTGAATTCCCTGGATCCTTGACTTGTAGAAGAGCGAGTCATCATTGGCAGGGAAAAGCGGGTCCTCAAAGAGCTGCTTCCGCCGCTGGCATGCCTTCTTCAGGGAGGCGTAGCGCTGGTTCTCATATGGCTTCACTGAGGAAAACATCTTTCCCCACCGGCCCTGGGAGGACAGACAGAGCAGGAGTGAGATGGGGCAGGGTCCGGCCAGGGACACTCAGTCCTCCTTTGCAGCACCCAAGTGGTGAGACCAAGACATCATGACTGGAGATAACCACCCATCCTCTGTCTCCACCCTTCCCCAGATCTGGCTGACCTACACCCCTAGACCACACATTTATAGTCCCATGAAGCACCTCTGGCTCACTCCAGGAGGTATGAGTGTGCTTCATCACCAATTTAAACAAGCAGGTAAAATTCTGCATCCAAGTGAGGAGGGACAGATGACTCCCTTAAGCCCAAGTGTACCTTGCTGATCCCCTGGACGATGGACTCCCATTTACCCCTTAAGGTGGCCAAATGCCACCAAAACAGGCACAGTAGGAGATGATAGCTGGTGTCCTGCCTCTTAGTGAATTTGTAACTCATTTGGGAAAAGCACAGCCCTCTGAAGCAAAGGAGAAAACATGCTCTGCAAGATGGGTGTGCAGAGGTTTTATGGGGGCTGAGCCCTACCCAGAGCACCCCCACCGTGCAGCCTTGAATCATGGACATACATTTCATGGTTTCATCAGAGATGCCAGTTTCTCAGTAGACTTTATTATATCTGTTTTTAATTAAAAAAAGGCCTCCTGGCAGAGCACCATGTGCTTCTAGATTAATTATTCTGTCTTGACAAGCGCCTAGCTTCCAGGGCAGAGATGTGAATTTAGCAATCCAGAAGACAGCAGGAAACCGTTGCCCAAATGCCCCCCTGCTCTTCACCACTGCTCCATCACCCCTGCCGTTCAGTCATGTACCAACCCCTTTGCTCAGGTCCTCATCCCTTCACCCTGCAGGCTGCACCTCCTTGTCCCCCACAACAGGCAGAAGGAAAGGGGGTGCTTTACCTTGTTCCCCTCTACTAAATCACAGACCTTCCAAAGCTCCTTCCCTACGGTTTCTCTGTATTTATTTATAACAGCTACGTACTATCCTTCTCTCTCCCCAAAACAGGATGTCCTTTTTAAAATGTTGATCATTAGTGACTCTGGTCTGAAAACATATAGGCTGGTTTCCTAAAGAAATGGGGGTTTGTGTGCCACATAATCCCAACTATGGTCTCCAGCACCATCCATAGTAAAATGATGGGTGACCCATCCAGCAGGCAGATGCATCCAGCAAACTGACCTCTAACTGCTCGCTATGAAACATACAGAAACCATATGCTTATTGTGGTATTATCACAAGTGGTGGGACAAGAAAGTTGCAATAAAGGCTAATAGGAAGCACCTAATCTGTAAACATCTAAAATCCAAGGGATTATATGATCACTTATAGTTGAGCATCAATTTAGGAACAGTGTCACATCCCTTGTTAATGAACCACTAGGATTAACTGAAGGAAAGTAAGTGTTTGAGTGCTAAATGAATGTCTGTGCTGATCAGAGTAATCCTCCAAGAGCATCACTCACCCAGCCAGTCTCCTCTCATCTGGAAGAGAGGAAAACACTTCACTTCTGCAAAGCAGAAGAGCAAAGGATAAGTTTTAGTTGTATTAGTCAGTATTTATCACCTGATTAGCAGCACAAGCACTCATCATTCAGAGCTTAAGTGAATCCAAAATAACCCCCTTGTTGGCTGCTCCACAGGTCCCTGCCGCTGAAGCAGCCTGGGGGGTGCTTTGTGCCAGCCAGCCACCTTTCTCCAAATCGCTTGGTGTGTCCTGGCCCTGTGCCCTGAGATACAGCAACTGCAAAAACTGCATGAAGGGGCAATTAGGCTTCAATTAAACATGGTCTGAACTGCAAAAGAGGCACCACCCTGGGTGGACTGCATAGGGTGGATAGGGGCAACAGGTAGCTGCATCTCCCATGAGGAGACCATTGGCACTGGATGGCCAACAACCCAGCTACCCCAGTGTCTCTCTACTCCCACGTCCCTGCTGTGGAGGAAGAACATAGGGAGCATTTAGTGATGATCCTCCAGAATTGCTGATCTGAGATTTTAGAGTTTATAATGTCTTAGCTTGCAGGTCAAAGACAGGGAGAGCAGCTGTGCCTTCAGCTCTATTTGGAAACCAAGGTTAGGACCTTGCCTGCGTAAGGCCAGTTACAGAAGTTTTAATTCATGCAGCAGCCTTTGCAGGCAGCTCAGCAATGCATTGAAGTGCTGTTGTATACAGGGCTTATAGCAATGCTCACAGGATTTTCTCCTTGGCATCAGGACCAGTTTCCAGATGCCACAAAGAAGCCCAAGTGCATCACGTGCCCTCAGAAAAGCCTTAAAAATAAACGGCCCAATATAAAAATCTAAATAATACACCAGATTTACTCCTTGTAGAACAGCAGACAGCCTCATTGAGCAGTCAGGGAATGCACCCACTAGCCAAAACATGCACCCACCCTGCTAAAAGCGTCAGGGAAGGAGCTAACCTCTGGACCTCCAGCTGAGGAAGAGGGTGAAGGACGGGGAGAAGTCCCCAGGGAGGTCACGGGGACATCTTAACAGTGAATGAGCTCCTTTTGAGTGACAATCAGGCAGGACTTTCGCATTTTCAGCACTCACTGCTAAGAGACACATGCAAAGTGGCAGTGCTGGGACGGGATGGTTGCCAGCTGCATGAATACAACAGGCTGAGAGAGAAGGATGCTGCTTTGGACTGAGATGCAGGATGCCGAGTCCAAGCAGAGATGCTTGGACTGTTGCATGAGCTGGGTTGACAGATGGACAAGGACATTTCCATGGGAGGGTGTGCAGACAGAACCAGAGAGATATAGAAAGGGAGCCTGGAAAGGACAGGAGGGAGGTGTGGTGCCTTTTGAAAAGCCACGCTTGAGTTAAGGCAGGAGTTATGGGTTTGACGCAGGAGATGCTGGACGCTGCTCCACAGTCTGTCCAGTGGCTGAGTGCTGGTACTGGCTGCTCATTCATAAAATTACTGCTCCTCCCCAGGCAGCTCTGCAATGACAGCTTGGAGCTGTATTTTCCAATGACCCTTGCAACTCTGACTTCCATGAGACACCCTGAGCAATGTCCATCCCTATGAGAACAGGACCGCGGTGCTCTTGACCGAGGTGCTCCAGGACCGCGGTGCTCTTGACTGAGGTGCTCCAGCCTTTCTGCTGCCCAAATTTACCTGGGAGAAAAGGGCCTTGCCCTCCTGTCCCAACCCACAGTGACTGTCACCTAGACAGCCATCTGTCCTTGCTGCGGGGCTGCTCTCACATGAGAGGGCAGAGATGGGTTTGAGCTACAAAGGAAATGTCATGCAGAGCAAGAAACGATACTGTTCAGAATAATTTAAAAAAATGAACAAACTTGAAAAATAATTAAAACGAAGGGATAGGGGATATGTTCTTAGGGCAGTATTAAAGTCCATTACTCTAATTTCATGCTGACCAGGCTGAACTTCAGATCTGCCACATTAAAATGCTTAAGGGCTGTCTAATTACTCTTTGCCTTCTTGCACTGAGCTAGGATGCTCCAGGAGCACAAGAACTGGGCGTTTTCATGCCTGGTCCAAATTAACAACCCTACACTTGCACATGAGTGTGTTTGTGTGTGAGCAGGGAGGGGAATCTGCACTCACAACTCTTAGCATAGCCAAATTTGTGGAAACAGTGGCCTGAGCCCAACTTCAGTCCAACCCTGAAGGAGTTAAACAGGAAACTATTTTGTTGGAGGACTGAGCCAGACTTATGACTCAGGGGTGTTGCACACTGGCCCTTTTCACCTCCAGCATCATCCAGGCATTCCAGCTCCTGCCAGCTGGTAACGATCAGGGCTCTGAGCACTGCAATGGGGGAGAAGGTTTGAAAGCACTTGCATTGGCCAGGACCAGGTACTTGCTGAAAAGCTCTTCCTTCCTCCCCCACAAACTGCTTACTCTCCTTCCCTTCCAGCTCAGAGGCTCCTGTACCACACAGCTAGCTGTCACAGGCTAACCACACTTGCTTTATCTCAAGGCTGCACCCCGTCCAGGAGCAAAGGGCTCCTTGCTTGGAGATTCTGCAGTTGTCTGCCTCTAGGTCAGACAAAACACTTTGTCCTTAGAGGACAGGATCTGCTGGCCCGTGTTCTCCAGCTCTGTTCTCATTAAACACGAGATATGTTTGATATCACATTGTAAAGGCATAGCATCAGCCAAGAAGATGAAGCAGGAACCAGGCATGTTGTTGCCCAGTCTGCAACCAGGTGCAACCTGGTAGGGGCAACCTACAACACTGCAGCCCAATAGCAGGGTGTTCAGAGCAGCCAGGCTCTTCCTAAAAATGTTATTTAATTTTTTTTCCAGTCTCCTTGGGTGTTTCTGTTGACAGACACAGGACAACACTGGGGTTGACCTTCCACCTGCTAACACAAAAGTCCAGCTCAGCAGTGGGAGATGCTGCCGACACAAGGACAGCTTCACATGCCTTTTCTCCAGAAACCAGGGAAGATGCAGTTGAACCATGAATCACTCTCTACACTGAACACAAGATAAGCGCTCCACACCCTTTAGCCAACATGTCTATGAACAAAAAAGCCCCAAGTCACAGGCTAAAAAGTGACAGTCCCATTGAAAGTCTATCAGGACTGGCAGCACATGGTCTACAGCAGGTCTGAGCTGCATCCCCAAAGCCCTTTCCCACTCCCAGTTGTACATCTACCGTAGTTTTGGCTTGGAGTTGGAGTGCCATGGCCCAGAGCCAGCCGCACCGCATAGCATCCTGCATTAGGAATGTCCAGAAGGACTGGGAGGTGAAGCTACACTGACGAAAATTAGAAAAAAAGACATTATTTCTTCTTAAATTGACTGCGGTTAACCAGGGGAGCTAATTCCTATGGGAATTTATAGGTAGTTCACCTCCAGATGTTTCTGAGCAGAGTTGGGCATCTTTCCAGAGCAGCTGCTTTAGCCAAAATGCAAATTAACGAGCATTTACAGTGGTTACTTGCTGAAACAAAACTGCTGAAGAACAGAAAACAGAATGAGCCTTTCTGTGCTTTATCTCTTCCCTTCATCCGGTGGTATCCCTGTTCTCCTCTAAGAGCTAAAAACTCCACTAGGCTAAAGGTGGAACAACCATTTTTACTCTTAATTATATTTATATCAAGTTCTGACTTTTGTCAGTAATTTACTGCAGCACAGGTGGGATCCGAATCCGGACACCAGAACACAGCACTGTTTAGCCAGAGGGTTAATCTTGCACGCATGTACATGAGGACCAGCCGCTCCCCCTCAGAAACTCAGCATAGTGGATTTAGTCTCAAAAAAATCCTTGATGTGGTTAGAGGCTGTTTGTTCTGGGTAAACTTGCTGTATCGATAAGCTTTCTGCAAAAGTGGCTAAGTACAGCAAATGCTCCCTGATGACATCTCCTCCTCTGTGGAGTGGGAAAAAGCATCATCCTCCATCTGCAGGGATGCTGGTCCCTCCTGCAAAGCACTCAGAGACATAAAGAGGAAGTTACTGTCTAGCAGCTGGCTATTACTGCAAAAAACTCAGGAAAAAAGTAGTCTTTCATTTAAAATGCATTTGCAGCACTGCCAGGGAAGGAGCCAGGGTCGCTCATCCTAGCAGAGAATTAGTGCATGTGACTCCGTATCACCAAGGCAAACCTGGCTGGCCACATCCGCACAAAATCGGCCACAGAGAGTATGTCAGATTTGGAGGCTGTTTCCAGTAATGCACGGTGATTTTTATCATGCTGCCTTTATTTCCTCTGGTTTTCTCCCTCCAGAACATTGCTCCCTTGTTGCTTAATGGCAAGAAGACAGCGCAGGGAGACAGAGCCAGCAAGAGGGCTTGGATATGTGCAGCCTTTGTGTATGTTTTTTCCTGGGAAGGCCAGGGTTAATGGGAGTCTGGGGGTCTGGGAATCAAGGAACCAGCTGGGTGTGATGGCCAGGAGTTCCCTTTTGCTTGGATAACTCACACTGGGGACACCTTTGGCATCAGGAGTTCCTCGTTCCTTGCAGGTATGAGTCACCATTTGCAAACAGTCGCTGTTGGAGCTGCAGGAAGAAAGGGCAGCCCTGAACTGTAAACACCCTAATAACCCTGTGCTGGTGGCAAGCACTGCCTGGCAAGAGCATTGCACACAAGATGTGTTTGTGGCACCAGCCAGACTGGCCCTTCTGCTCAGCACAGACGTTAAGGTCAGATGGGACCAGGACATATGTTTGAAGGCATCCTGGCACAGGCAGGAGTAACAAGCTCAAAGCAAAGCTGGTGGCAGCATTCCCAATCAGGCTGGGAAAAGCAGGAGGCTGGAGAGACACAGGACTAGCAGGGACAGGGGTGGAAGAACAGCAGAAGAAGATGGCAGAAGGACAGACCTACAAACTGGGGGAAGAGGAAGGCTAGAACATGTCACCAAGCAGCCAGGATTGGCTGAGGCATGCAGAGGGGAGCTGAAGATATTCACCACTCTGGGTCCAGTTCATCCCAACCCACTCATGCTTTGGGGAAAACGTAAAAGCTCAGTTTTGAGTATCCCCCAGCACAGCCGCAGGTGCTGTTCAAGCCCTGGGCCAGCTTTACCATGGCAAGCACATGTTACAATAGGCTTGTTCTCCAGACCACAGCAGAGTTAAAAACCCTTGTAGATCAGCAGAGGTTGCAGGACAGGCACCAAAAGGCAAATTAATGGGCTTTGCCTACGCCCAGCCCCTGGAGAAATGCACTGCTCTGCTTTGCTAACCCTTCCGTGGCCCAGCACCCAGACCTTGACCCTGGTTAATAATTGCCAGGAGCAACACAGAGCACCAGCAACAACAAAGCACTCCTGAGCTCCTCAGCAGCCCTGAGGCTTCCCCAAACAACCCTTCCTGGTGGCAGGAACCTTCTCCAGGGCTCCCCCAGCTTTATATACAGCAGCTCAAACCAGGATGGAGTAGCACAGGGATGTGGGGCTGGACTCACGTAGTAAGGTCTAGGTTCAAACATGGCATTGCTCACACAGAGCAGGTTTTCAGGCACTGGAGAAACACAGCCCAGGAAGAGCAGTCACACATGCAGAACTGAGCCACCTCCATCTATGGTCATCCAGCCACATGGACCTTGCTTATTCCAAGAGGGCTGTCACCCCACACATGCACTGCTTTGAACACAGACCACCCACCCCATGAGGTTACAGGAGTGCTGAGCCCTTCTCAGCATCCATTTTGATCACCGTTGGTAAAAAAAAAAAAAAAAACAAAAAAAAAAACAACCAAAAAAACAAACCCAAAGGATGCTATCTTTGCAGGAGTGGACTGAACATGTATTTCTATTATTTATTCAGGACTTCTAATTGAATGTCTGGACCAGCTTCTTTTAAATCTGGTCACACTGACTCCACTGGAAGCCCTGCACCACGTCAATACACTTGTGCTGTTTTTCTTGCCAGCTGGGCAAAAAAATTATGGTCTAAAGACAGACCTGTACCTTTGTGGTATGGCTAGAGGGAAGGACAGAAGCAGCACAGGGCACCACTTGAGGTAGCCTAGAGAGCCTTCTTCTTGAGCATTATGGGTCACAGAGGTGCTTAACTAAGGGATTTGGGTAACCGGAAAATTCATTCAGAAAACTCATCATTAGCACAGATAAAATGCAGCACGTCTCCACACAAATGCTCTGCCTTCCATAGCTTCTGCAGCCTCTAGGATAATTAAAGCAATTGAACTTCAAAAGATGCAGAGACGCATGCCTGAGGAGCAGAAGAGATAACAGGGCTGCAGCTACTCTGCAAAAGACAGAATCAAGGCAGCTGGATCCTACAAGATCATCCCTCCCAGACAAGCTGTGCTATTTGTCCTTCTGGCTGATCCTAAGCATCCCTGCTGCAGTTTCAGCCCAGACCACGTCATAACACCAACACCTTCCCCAGGGCTACGGGTTTCTTCTCTCTCCCTCACCTTCACCCCTTGGCTGCAGGCAGAGCCCAAAACTGTCCTCTTGGAGGCCTGGAGGTACAACCAAGTCCTTCAGGTGTCCTCCTGAGAGACTCCTGGCCATACCAGAAATGTGTCCCTTGACCTGCTCCACTTCAAACCAAGCAGGATTCAACCATCACCTGCAATTTCAGCCAGCGAGGGCTCCTCGCTCCCCACTGCTTCTGATGATGGGCTCCACACCCCACAGAGGATTGGCTTTGTCCCAACCCTCCAGCTCCTGGACCCAAGTCAGGACTCAAACCTCTGCCAAGACAACATCTCCCAGCTTTGGCTAATAAACAGTTTTAGTATTTCCTCTTTGCATGATCTAGACCTGAATAAAAGCACCGAGGCACTCTGCTCCTTGCCTGCCGCCTGCTTGGGTCCTCCGTTTTCAGTTTTCCCCTTTGAGAGGCTCATAACCCCCTTGCCAGCCCTTTCCTGAGCCCCACGTCCTATAAATCCCATAGCCACAACAGCAAGTATCCAGACCACACCTAGGTACTGCCTGACTTCAGAAGAGCATTCTCCTTGTCTGCAGAACCTTCAGGATGTGCCAGCAAGATCAGCCATTTTTTTAATTTACCTCCTTTTCCCTCCCTGCCTTTAATAAGTTTTCCTTTCTGTGACTCCTCCACAGCACTGCGAGTACAAAAGTGGTATTTAAAGGCTTGTGGCAACTCAATTTGTTAAGTGTTTTGAAGAGGGAAGCCTCTCTCAGGTCAACTGGATCACCTCAAATGTGTGGGGTTTATTAGAAATCTTCGTTACTGGAGCCACACAGCTCTTGCAAGCTGAAAGGTCTGAACGTAAGATCCCGATGTCTCCGTTTGAGCTCTCCAAGTTGTGTTTCTGCCTTGGATGCTGTAACAACCCCAACCTCCCAGTCAACTTTTGCCCCCTTATTCCTTTATTTCAGCAGTGCTGCTCTTCTCTAACATAGAGGCAAGAGTTTGCCACGCTGCCCTCGGAGCTGAAAGGCTGCAGCCTTTCACCAGGAGGGACTAGATACCACTTCCCTCCCCCAGGGAGACGGGTACAGGTCACGATGCTGAGCACCGCAGCTTACCTCCATTCAGCTTCATCTCCCTACCAAGCATCTTCCCTGTCAAGTAGCGGGAGGCTGGATGGATACCTCCTGTGAGACACATCTGGTCCATGACCTACAGCTGGATGACCAAAGCCAACCAAACACCACAAGAGCTCCTGCTATGCACCGTGGCTGACACGCCACAGCAGTGCAATATTTGCTAGGGTAGGGACAGATTGTCTCCTGCTGTGGAGACACTGTGCACAGCAGAAATATTCAGGGAGAGACTGATCCATTTCACAAGGTACAGCAGGCTCCAGAACGTGCGAGAGGTCTCCATGCACCATCTCAACATGACCTGGGTAGGGGGTCATGCTCCCCTTTGTTTGCGTTTGCTTCCCAGCACTTCTGTAACAGGATCAGCCATCAGGATGTGCTGCATCCCCATGTCATCCTGCTCCATGTGGTCCAGAGGGCAAGGTAGGACTCTGCACCCATGGGCTCCACATGGTCTTCTGGGTCCCTTCCTGTGGTAACCCAGAAAAAGACCCTGCCCTTTGCTAGCCCTTTCTTAGCATCCTGAGCTGTGCCCTCAGGCAGGCTCCCCAGGTCAAACTAACCCATCGCCAAGCCACAAGCATGAACAGTAAGACCAAAACCCTGCTCCTCATACTGCAACTCCGACCTCGCGTTTGGGGCTAAAATCCAAAATCACCGCTCCTCTGAGAGCATCCACTGCCCTGTGGCATTCACCTTCCCAGGGCTGCCCCTGAGGTACATCTCCCAGAGGCCAGGATTACAGGCAGCAGCATCAGGGGAGACCCTACACAGGCAGGATAAAAAGCAGCTGTCCACCCAGCTCAAAAGATTTCTCCCCTATGAGGTTTTCTGCTCTTTTGAAGCTCTCCTGCTTTGCTGGAGCCCAGCACGGCTGTGCTTACTCCTGCTGCCACGGCTGGCAGCTGGATCCATCACCCCTGCTCTCACCCCAGTGATAACGTCTGTCACCGCTCTGATGGAAACTGGAAACTCTGCCCGAAGCTGGAGCAGGCGCCAGCTTATCTGCAAGGAGGTTGCTCAGGGCATGTTACTACCATAGAGTTAATGGCAAGCAGGAGACCACAGGCCAGGCACAGGGCTCTGGGATGGAGGTACAGAGCAAGCATCCTGCTGGAAGTCCTTGCTCCATATCTCTTCAGATACCCTTGTGCTGCAGCAGCCCTGAACTGCAGCAGTAACTCACAGGGTACGTACCAGATGTACCCTGATGTGGGGAAGGGTTTCGCTTCCCCTCATGGGACAGGAACTCACTGCAGCCACGGCCACAGCCCCGCATTAGGCACAAATCACTGCTCTCCTGCTCCTGCACGAAGACCTGCCGGGCAGCCGAAGGCAAGACTTGCCAGGCGAGCAGCCAACAGACACCAGCCCCATCCAACGCCCACACAGCAGCGGGTGGCCTGGCTCTGCAAGAGCCGAGTTTGCAGCTGCAGCTTGTACCAGTGCAAGACTTCCCTTTGCTGGGCAGAGAAATCACGTCCCTTTATCACCCCGGAGCAAGCCTTACAATACTTACGCATGCTCAGACAACTGGTAGGACCAGCTCTGCAAGGCTTTCTGAGCAGCAAGCCTGCAAATACTTTGTAAGCAGCTCTTGCTTACCAGGGTGTGGCTTGCACAAAATAAAACAAAGCAACCCGAAATCCTGTGGGACAAACAGGGGTGCTTCCTTCTCTGTATGGGGGGTCTGGGGACAACGGTGGAACAGCTCAGGCTGGGCTGAGAAGGGATGGAGTCAACCAGAGCCACCTGCATCCCGCACCAAGGAGCCAAGGAACCCCAAACAAGTAGAAATGCAATGTCAGCTGGAGTGGAGGGTGCTAACTGCAACAGAGCAATACGTTTTCTCAGCCGGGGAATTCATTGTATGAATTATCTAGAGTTACAACCAAAAAAACCCAGCAACAACAAAAACACAGTGGGGAAAAAGCATCCTGGTTTAAGGGAAGGCCAGGCAGGAGCAGAGCCCTTACCCTTTTCACCCAGTGATCAGAGACCTGCTGTCTGTCATGTTGTAACTCCATAGAGAGTATTACGTGTCCCTTTCACTGGTGGTAAACGCATAGCCCTGCCCTGGGCTGCCACAGTCCTGTTTGGTTAGTTACAGCCAGATTAGAGGATAAACCTTAAAGGAATAAACCGGGGCTACAGCCTCCCTCATCTGAGGGTCAGCCGCAGCCAGCCAAGGAGACAATCTGCCCGATCAGCTAAGGAGGTCCCTGCAGGGTGGGGAGAAGAAGCTCTCTCCCGTATACCATTTCAGAGCTTCCCACTAAGGTTGCCAGCCTCCCAGCGTGGGGCTGAGTTAAGGTGGTTGGGATGCTTTACAGTCCGCTCTCCCCATAACCTACGTTCATGACTGATTGCAGTCACAGGACTTGAGAGAGCAGAGACAACGCTCAGATGGACGGCAGGAGGACTAAGTCTGGTCATTTTTGCGCAAGGACAAACGAAGGGGCAGGGAGTGCTTTTCTGTGCCAGAAGAGTATTTTAAGGTAAAATGCATCAAAGTGTTACTGAATTGGGACATGCCTCCTAGAGCACATGAAAGCTGCCTAAGGGATGCACGAGCAGGCAGGGGGTGAGGAGCTCAGTCCAGCCCCCTCTGAAGGGCTGGATCAGGCCCAAAGGAGCTGGTTCTCTGACCTACATGCTGCAAACCCCGTGGGCTTCCAGCATGGCTTTGCAGTGGTATCATCTGTCATTTCTCCAGCACAGGAGGATCCCCAAAGCATGAAGATCTGCAATACTGGCTGAAAACTAATGCGTAGTGCAGAATGGCAAAAACTGTTGAAACCTCCTGGGTCCCAGAGTGTGGAGCAGAAAGGATTTTTTTTTCCCATAGGGGGTGAAAAACTCAATGGCAAGCATCCCTATTCCACCACGACCTCAAGAAGTTATGCCTATACTGAGGCACCAGAACAGGGGTCTCTCCTACAGTCTAAGCCAATTTTAGCAGGAATAACCTATGGATGAAAAGGCTTCATGGTGCAAAGAGGAGAGCTAAGAGCAGGGGAAGGGTTAATGTTGCAGCCAGACAGATGTCCGACTGTTGTGAAAATCAGCCCCCATGAATCCAATGGGTCTGCGTCCATTTTCTGCAGCGCCCAGAGCCTGGCCCTTTCTCCCTGGGTAATCAACTGGAAGTGTGCAGAGCCAGAGTAATCACTGCACCTCATTCCCCATCCGTGACTCTGCCTGCGGGGCCAGGAGATGGAGGAGCAGCGCCTGGCCCGAAGCAGGTCAGTGCAAGCCCATCGCTGAGCCTTTGCGCTCCACAAGCAGCTCAGAAGAGCAGGCAAAGGCATGAAGACATCAGCAAATAAACGGTACCCAAGCGTGCCAAATGACACCGCAGCATGAGCAAAGGACCACGGACGCCTCTCTGGGGGCTGAAACCCTCCTGCAAGTATGGAAGTGGCTTCACTTCTGGACATCTGCAGAGAAAGGAGTTGACACTTCTGACTACTACGGAGGAGGAGAGAGAGTGCCTGATCCCCCAGCCTTCAAGGCACAGCTGTATCCTTCTCATTCTCCCTGTATTAACCTGCTGCTGCCTTGCTTGGAGTAAGCATCAGGAGAGGGGTCTTAGCACCCCTGGACCGGCCCAAAATTAGCCAGTAATGAAAGCAAAGTATGAGCAGATTTTGAGGATGCAGCCATTCTTAATATCACCATACTCCAGCACAAACGCTATCTAAATCTCTTGGGATCAGATCCAAAGCCTTCTTAAAGCATAGATGCTTTGTTATTAATCTGTACAGCGACCAGGGAAGGGACAGCTGGGATTTTTTGAGGCATAATCAAAGACAAAAAAAAAAATATCTCGGTGACATGGCTGGGCTTCATCTGCTTTGTGCCTGGTCTGGTCCTGCATGAGGCAGGTGGTGAGACCTGCTTGGCTAACAGCCCTTCCCAAAGGAGATACCAGGACCGGGTGTCTGGACCAGAGGGTCCTGGCCTCCTACATTGACAAGCCCCAAATCCTCCTCATACCATAGTCAGGCACCTTAGAGGAGAGGTAATGTGCTCTAATTCACACTCTCCTAGCCTCCTCCGATGGGATGCAATTGCAGAGCCTCTAGATAAGCCTCCCAAGCTAAATTAAATGAATTCACACCCATTTGTCCCCACGCCAATCCTGTCCTCCAGTTTAAATAGCTCTTCTGCTTCCCTGGTGTTCACCCCTTGGATGTATTTATAGTCAGCAAGCACATCCCCTCTCTGCCTTTGTTTCGCTGAGCTTTTATAGCCTGGTATAATAGCTCTCCATCCCTCTGATCAGCCTCACAGCCCAGATTCCCTGCACCTGCTCCAGGCTGAGTTAATCCTTCTCAAGCACCAGATCTCAGAGCCCCATTCCTCCGTGTTAACTCTTCCATAACCCTGTCCCACAAACACCCTTTGCCTGGTTCCCCTTGCCTTTTTGCAGTGCTCCCAGTGGCACCCAGCACCAACAGGCCCTGAACCCCCAGTCTCGGCTGTCCCAACATGATTCAGCCTCCAAACGTAGCACAAAGCCCAGCCATACAATGTCCCACTGATAGATGTCCTAGAGGACGTGCCCACACACTGCAACTCACCCTCGAGGTCAGCCCCTTCCCTCTGGCCGAGCAGCGCATCCACCCCATACGGATGGTGCCTCTCAGTTTGGTTTTGCAGGTTAAACACAGCATTAAAAATGAGAATGAGCTCAGATCTTCCCTTAAAAGCTTCAAGCAGATTTAAGCTCTCCTGCATGGGGTTAATCCATCCAGCAGTGTCCTTTGCCACCTTCCCTAGCCACCCCACCCCACCCCTTGGCAGAAGTCTTCTCCACTGACATAATCCCACATGCTACGTGTGTAAAGCCCCTTCAAGTCCAAAGGAGACCTGTATCACCTCCTTTGCCTAAAAATGAGAGCAAACCCACAGGCAAAGCACAGCCCCCTTGGTAAGAGTCCTAGGGTTCCACCACCCCACCATCCCACCTCAGGGCTTGAGGATGCCTGAGGTAGCTCTCCATGGGCATCCATCACCAGCTGGAAGAGCTGCCTTGAACGGACAGCGCTGCAGGGGAGACGGCAGCCACCCGGGGATTTTGCTGGGCTCACGGCCATGTCAAAGCCCCACCTAAGTAATCTCTTACCAGAATGGGCAAGGAGCGGGGGCAGATGGCAGACAGCAGGGCTGGAGTTGAGTCTGCCACAAACCTCCCAAGTGCCTTAGTCATGTTGCTTTGCCTCTTTTTTAGGTGTCACCGCTTTGCTTCTGCATGTCACGTGGGGTGTCCCTAAGACATGATAAAGGGGCTTGATTTCTACTCTGAGCAGGGCCTGCTACAGAAGCCCTGCTGCCTTCCTCAAAACCTGCTTTTCCTTTCACTAATGCCTTGATCCTCCACTCTGCTGCCAACGAGAAAGTTTTTCCCAACCAATTCTAGCACATGGCTCCTGGCAAGCACCAGACACCAAGCGAGCCAGCCCCCACATACACAGCAGCATCTGTATGCACACACCTGTTGCAGACAGAATTTAGACCTCACATCCAGCTCCCAAGGACAGAGGGTCTCTCAAAGAGCATGCATCAGCCCTTCTTGGGTTTTGCAACCCCGCTGCCTGGCTCATGGGCTGGAGCTGAGCCCCAGGCAATTCACATTAAGGAGCTACTTAAGGAAGAAGGAGGCAGCTGATGCTCCCGGGAGGGGCAGGGAAGGAAATAGATTGCACCAGGACATACGTGCCTATAGCAGGATGCTGCACTGAGCAGGAGCTAAGTGGTCAGCACCCCAATCAGGCAGTTCTCCTCCATCCTCACCTGGCTCTGCTTTTCCCACTCCCTGGTTCTTGCAGCCCCAAGGATGCTCCCAACAGGTGACACCTGCTCTCACCTGCACCTGTAAGCTTGCTCCTCCTCAGTTCACTGCTGCCCCGAGCAGCATGGGCGGGCATGGATGCATCTGCCTTGGGCTACCCAACACCCACGTGCAGAGCGTGGGAGATGCAGCTGCAGGGACGCTGTGTTGCCCTCACCCCGGTATAACACAAGTTCAGCACACTCGGACACCAGGCTGAGCCCGGGAGGAGGATCCGAGCCCCCTAAGATGGAAGAGCGGGTGGAGATGAAAGGCACCCCGGGGAAAGTCTGCAGCTCGGTCCTTGCTGGATGCAGCAAGAAAAGCAGCTGAGGATTTAACAGCATCCTCTGCGACCCACTGTGCTTGCTGCCCTGCTTTCATCTCTGTTTGCCATGTCTGCCTGCACTCCCCACCAAGCTCAGAGCTAATACAGCATCCAGGCAGAAACATAATGGTAATCAGTAATAAATAATTAGTAACAAATCCAAGCATCGCATGCAGGTGGATCTGCGGAGCCAGGCGAGCAGCCTGTGCTCACCTGGCAGCTACTGGAGTGGGAGGTGAGGGACAGAGGACCGGAGCCACTTCTGATCGGACATCATCAGAAAGCACCGGCCTGGTTTCTCAGATCCGAAATTATATTTTTCAGGGCAAAAAGAAAGGGAGAAATGGATGGTGCCTCCTACCTCTGGGATATGGGAAATCCAGATTCACATCTCTGCTTAGAAATCCAAAAAGCCACCAGTGCCCTGCGCCCCAGTAGCAGCCTGGTCTGCCCCACGGGCAGGAGCTCTCTCTCGCCTTAACTTTCCATGAGACTTTCTAAAAGCCCTTGGGTTTGTCCCAAAAAAACCGGAACAAAGAACAATACTGAAACCTCAGGGTTTTTTCCCAGTGCAGAAATCCTCCTTCTCCAGCCAGCACCGAGGCCTCATGGCTGAAAGTTTCTGCCCAGCTTGGCTCCGCCAGCAGAAACAAGCCGGACTGGGAGCAGCTGAGGGGTTTTAACCATCCGGGGTGCGACTTGCAGATGCACCAGCCGCACGCACCCCGACTTCCAGCGTCCCCGAAAACGGGACCTCCCACCAGCGCCCGCTAAAGGCAAGGGCAGCACCGTGCTCCCGGCAAGGCAGCGCAGGGGAGGGGGCGGGGGCCCGCTTATAGCTTTTTTTGCGTCTCCCCCCCGATCTTACACACCCCCACCCCCCAGCATGCAGCTGCCCGGGGGTTCCCACAGCCACAGGTGCCCTGAGCATCCCCCGAGGGGGTGGCTGGACCCCCGGGCAAGGCGCGGAGCCGCCTCCCCGCCGCGGGAGCAGCAGCGGGGGGGGGGGGTGCAGGGACAAGCCGCCCCCGCCGCTCCCCGGGGCCGGGGCTCGCCTTACCTGCCCGGTGCCGGTGCCCCGATGCCGGTGGCCGGTGCCGCCGCTCCGGGCGCGCCGCTGCCCGCAGCGCTTCGCCTCCCGCAAGCACCGCCCCGACGGGGCGGGCAGCGGCCGCCGCCGCCGCGCCTGCGCTGGGACAGGCACCGCGAACGGGGACCGGCACTGGGACCGGGGACCGGGAAGGGGGACCGGCACTGGGAACGGGGACATGCACCGGGAACGGAGACCGGGATCGGGAACTGGCACCCGGCACCGGGACCGGGATCAGGAACCAGGATCGGGAACTGGCACTGGGACCGGGAAGCGGCTCTCCCCACCGCTGGGATCTGGGACTCTCACCGCCTGGCAGCGGGAAATGGGGAGCGGCACTGGCTGGCGCTGGTCCAGAACCTGCGCCCGTGACTGGGGACCAGTCTGGTGAACTGGGAACCCCACTGGGGAGTGGGATCTGGGTCTGGCATTGCCCAGGCCCTAAGAGCTGGGATCATCCGGGAAATGGGCCCATCAGTGGGAACTGGGGCTGGCACCACCCAAATGGGGGACTGGAGCAGGCAACTGGGGCTGCCCAGGCACCAGTACCACCACCAAGGTACTGGGAGCTGGGACCAGCCACCGGGACCTCCCAGGCACTGGAACTTGGACCAGCACTGGGACCAGCATTGCCCTGGCACTAGACACTGGGACATGGTCCTACTGGCAGTGCCTGGGACCTTACACTGGGACTGGGAACTGGGCAAACTGGGGCACCATGCACCAACACCAGCTGGGCACTGCACATCAGGGCCACCCAGGCACCAGGCAGCTGGGGTGCGTTAGGACATCACCCATGGAGGGTGCAGGGGAGAGTCATCAGGGCTTGCAGGATGTGGGTGCAGAGGGGACGTCCCCCAGTCAGGAATGGTGTTGGGCAGGACCACAGGGCTTGAAGGAGACATGTTTTCCAGCCCAAGACCAAAGTTATTCCCTTTTTCTGTTGTGCAAGAGGGAAACTGAGGCACCGGGGAGGGGGGACAAAGGCTGGGCAAGCACTCGGGCCCCCTGCACCACATCCACAGAGGTGGACATGCAACAGGTCTCACAGGGCTGGTGATACCGGCTGTGTCCCTATGGTACTGGCTGTTCCCCCACGCTGGAAAACATGCACTTGCAGCCCACAAACACACATCCAGGAGGGGAAAAATAAACATGACCCACCCAAAAGTGCATCCCTCATGGTGGGAAGGGGCCAGTGGGGTTTTACAGACTCTCTGGCATGGGCAGCCCTGATCTGATGCTCTGACTTGACACACTAGCTTTAGTGGCAGTATTCAGGGTTTATCGTAAGTTAGGCCAAAAAGAGATGGCAAGGGAAGAATAAATGAAGAGAATGGTTGTAAATGATGGGAATAAACTTTTCATATTCAAAATTATGGGTGATTAGAATCATTCAGATGACAAAAAAACAGGACTAAAGGTTAGCCTGCCCTGTTAACCTGCCAGCAACAGGAATTGCACCCCACCTTCCCTGGGACAGTCCCCACAGGAGACAGGATGCATGACACAGAGGATTCCCTGTCCTGTCCTCCCGGCAGAACACAGTGACTGAAGGAATGGGGACAATGGTGACAAGTTCCTGGCTGGCAGCAGGCACAGCCCCTCTGTGACTACCCCACCATCCCAAGTGCCTGTGCATGATGGTACAAGGCTCTGCAAGTAGAACCAAACAACGATGAGGATGGTGGTTCATCTAGCATGGAGGTGTCACTAAGGTTAAGTTGGCCCATGTCCTGTGTCAAAACTGCTTCCATAAAGAAAAAAAGATGGGTCACTGTTATAGGGGACTCCCTTCTGAACGAAACAGCAGGGCCAATATGCAGACAAGACCCACTTCTTAGGGAAGTCTAGTGCCTCCCTGGGCCTGAGTTAAAGATGTGAAGAGAAAGTTTCCCACCCTGGTATGCCCCTCAGGTTACTATCCATTAGTGATTTTTCAGGTGGGCAGCAATGAAGTTGCAACAAGAAATCCGAAGGCAATCAAGAGAGACTTCAGGGCCTTGGGACAACTCGTTAAGGGATCAGGAGCACAAGCGGTGTTCTCCCCTGTCCTTCCAGTTCCAGGGAATGATGAGGGAAGAAACAGGAACACCCAGTAGATCAATACCTGGCTCTGAGCTTGCTGGCAGAATTTTAGGTTTTTTGATCCTGGGTCAGTTTACATGACACCAGAGGGGTATAACTGTCTCCAAGTGGGAAAAGTATCCTTGTGCAGGAGTTAGCAGGGCTCAGTGAAAGACATTTAAACTGGATTTGAAGGGGGAAAGGGATAAATCCAGGCTCTCTAGAGGAGAGCCTGGGGGCAGCACACCGATGTTTGAGGGACGATGCGCTAGTGAGATCCTTTGGTCTGCTGTCTCAGTGGAGGTAGGGGACAGAGACGCTAGGGTTACTGGTGTGTTGGAAACCACGGAAGTACCTGAGAATAGTCACATAGGAATTAGGGCTTCTCTCCCCGAAAGGTGGTGGGATCAATGGCCCAACTGAAGTACATCCACACCAATGCACACAGCATGGGCAACAAACAGGAAGAGCTGGAAGCTGTTGCACAGCAGAATAAATATGACATAGAATCACAGAATTGTTTAGATTGGAAAAGACCTTTAAGATCATCAAGTCCAACCATTAACCCAGCACTGCCGAGGCCATCACTAAACCATGTCCCTAAGAACTGCATCTACGTGGTTTTTAAACACCTGAATCACCACCACCCTGGGCAGCCTGGTCCAGCGCCTGACCACACTTCTGGGGAAGAAATTTTTCCCGATCTCCAATGTAAACTTCCCCTGGTGCACCTTGAGGCCATTTCCTCTTGTCCTGTCGCTTGTTACCTGGGAGCAGAGACCAACCTGGGCAGCCTGCAGCCTCCTGCCAGGCAGTTGTACAAAGCAATAAGGTCCCCCCTGAGCCCCCTTTTCCCCAGGCTGAGCCCCCCCAGATCCCCCCGCCCCCCCCCCGAGCTGTGCCGCAGCCCCTTCCCCAGCCCCTGCCCGGCTCTGGACACGCTCCAGCCCCTCCGGGTCTGTCTGGGGGTGAGGGGCCCAACGCTGAGCCCAGGGCTCGAGGGGCGGCCGCACCAGGGCCCGGCACAGGGGGACGGGCACTGCCTGGCCCTGCTGGCCACGCTGCTGCTGACACCGGCCAGGGCGCTGCTGGCCGCCGTGGCCACCTGGGCACACTGGGGGCTCATGCCCAGCCGGCTGCCGACCAGCCCCCCCAGGCCCTTCCCCGCCGGGCAGTTCCCAGCCCCCTGCCCCCAGCCCGCAGCGCTGTGGGGGGCTGGTGTGACCCACGGGCAGGGCCCGGCACTCAGCCCTCTTGGGCCTCAAAATTTCAACAGACATAGTTGCCATTACAGAAACATGGTGGGATGACTGGCAGAACTGGAGTGCTGCAGTGGACAGCTATAAACTCTTCAGAAGGGATAGACAAGGAAAGAGAGGTGGTTGGGCAGCCCTTTATGTTAGGAAGTGTTTTTATCTAGAAGAGTCTGATTATGGTGATGAAAGGGTCAAGTCTTTACAGGTAAGAATCGGGGGAAGGCCAACACGGCCGATATCATGGTGGGAGTCTGTTCTAGACCGCCCAACCAGGACGAAGAGGCAGGCGAAATGCTCTATAAGCAGCGGGGAGAAGTCTCACGATAGGAGCCCTTGTTCTCATGGGGCACTGCAAGTTACCAGGTGCCTGCTGGAAATGTCATCAGCAGAGAGGGAACAGTCTGGGAGCTGCTGGAGTGTGTGGGAGAGACCTTCCCGACAGAGCTGGTGAGGCACCCAGCGAGGGAAGGCCCCCATGGGACCTGCTGTTTGCAAACAGAGAAGGACTGGTGGGTGACACGATGGCTGGAGGCCATCTGGGCCACAGCGATCACGACAGTTTTTGATTCCTGGAGAAGCAAGGAGGGATCAGCAGAACCGCCACCTCGGACTTCTGGAGGGCAGACTTGGCCTGTTGCGGGGCCTGGCTGGCAGTCCCAGGGGAGGCTGTCCTGACGGGAGAAGGACCCAGGAAGCTGGACATATTCGGGAAAGAACACTTAAAAGGCACCGGAGCGGGCTGTCCCCACGTGCTGAAAGATGACCCGGTGGGGAAGACAACCAGCCTGGCTGGAACTCAGGGAAAAAGGAGAGTTTGTGACGTTTGGAAGAAGGGGCAGGCAGCTCTGGAGGACTACAGGGATGTCGAGAGGTTATGCAGGGAGAAAATGAGAAGGGCCAACATACAATTAGAACTGAATCTGGCTACAGCTGTAAAAGACAACTAAAAATGTTTCTATAAATACATCAGCAAAAATAGGAGGGCTAAGGAGAATCTACATCCTTTATCGGATGTGGGAGGAAACACAGTGACACAAGCTGAGGAAAAGCGTGAGGTGCTTTGTTGGGGTCTGCAGCAGGTCTGCAGAACCCCAACAGTACTTAATGCCGTTGCTGCAGCCTTTAATAGTAAGACCAGTTGTTCTCGGGGTACCCAGCCCCCTGAGCTGGGAGACAGAGACAGGGACAGAGTGAAGCCCCCGTAATCCATGGGGAAATGGCCAGTGACCTGCTACACCACTGAGACATGCACAAGTCCATGGGGCTGGGTGGGATCCACCCGAGGGCACTGAGGGAGCTGCTGGCAGTGCTCACCGAGCCGCTCTCCATCATTTACCAGCAGTCCTGGAGGACTGGGCAGGTCCCACTTGACGTGACGTCAGCCAGTGTGATGTCCATCTACAGGCAGGGCTGGAAGGAGGGTCCGGGGAGCTACAGGCCTGTCAGCCTGACCTCGGTGCCAGGGAAGGTGATGGAGCAGATCATCCTGAGCGCCATCACAGGGCACATGCAGGACACCCGGGGGATCAGGGCCAGCCAGCGTGGGGTTATGAAAGGCAGGTCCTGCTTGATGAAGGGGACCCACCCAGTGGATGCAGGAAAGGCTGTGGATGGTGCCTACCTGGACCTTAGCAAAGCCCTTGACACCGTTTCCCAGAGCATCTCCTGGAGGAACTGGTGCCCAGGGCTGGGACCGGTGTGCTCTGCGCTGGGTAACAAGCTGGCTGGGTGGCCGGGCCCAGAGCGTGGTGGGGAATGGAGTCACATCCCGCTGGCGCCGGGCACAGGTGGTGTCCCCAGGGACCAGCGCTGGGGCCAGTCCTGTTTGATGTCTTCATCAGGGACCTGGACGAGGGGCTGGAGCGCACCCGCAGTGGGTTTGCAGAGGACACGAGCTGGGGGCAGTGTGACCTGCTGGGGGGCAGGGGGCTCTGCAGGGGGTCTGGGCAGGCCGGGCCGAGGGGCCGAGGCCAGTTGTATGAGGCCCAACAGGGCTGAGTGCCGGGCCCTGCCCGTGGGTCACACCAGCCCCCCACAGCGCTGCGGGCTGGGGGCAGGGGGCTGGGAACTGCCCGGCGGGGAAGGGCCTGGGGGGGCTGGTCGGCAGCCGGCTGGGCATGAGCCCCCCGTGTGCCCAGGTGGCCACGGCGGCCAGCAGCGCCCTGGCCGGTGTCAGCAGCAGCGTGGCCAGCAGGGCCAGGCAGTGCCCGTCCCCCTGTGCTGGGCCCTGGTGCGGCCGCCCCTCGAGCCCTGGGCTCAGCGTTGGGCCCCTCACCCCCAGGCAGACCCGGAGGGGCTGGAGCGTGTCCAGAGCCGGGCAGGGGCTGGGGAAGGGGCTGCGGCACCGCTCGGGGGGGGCGGGGGGAGCTTGGGGGGCTCAGCCTGGGGAAAAGGGGGCTCAGGGGGGCCCTTCTGGCTCCCTACAGCTGCCTGGCAGGAGGCTGCAGGCTGCCCAGGGTGGTGGTGATTCAGGTGTTTAAAAACCACGTAGATGCAGTTCTTAGGGACATGGTTTAGTGATGGCCTCGGCAGTGCTGGGTTAATGGTTGGACTTGATGATCTTAAAGGTCTTTTCCAATCTAAACAATTCTGTGATTCTATGACAAAGCAAACACTTAAGGACATCTGCTTGCCACATTTGCAGTAATGCAGTGAAATTTTTGTTATAAAATTAGATAGGAGGCTGTGCCGGGAGCAGCGTTGGCCTGGCATGAGCTCCTCTTCCGACTGCGGTGTCACCTGCAATGGCACATGGTCACCACAAATCACATGGGTGATTTGCCTTCCCTAGGGCAAACCATTTCATCAAGTTTCTTATTATCTGAAACACTTCTGGACTTTTCATATTAAGGTTCTTAGTGTTTTCCTGTTAATTTTATGAGAAATTCATTACTTATTCAGTTTGTGTGATACTCGTGTTAAATGAATTTAAATAATTGTATTAGTTGAAGGAATAGGAAAGCCAAAAATCTGTTGTTCCACAAATACTTTCTTTGGCAGCAAAAGACATTTTGTCATGTTTTCCTTCTCTGTGCTTGTTTTCCCCTCTCTCCTACAGATCTTGGGGCTGCTGTGATCTGGTTCTGCCCAGAACTGGGTCAGTGGAAGAGTCCTGTTTCACACACCCCTTTTCTCTCCCTTCATCAAAAGTCACCTAGGAAAATAACCCTAAAACCCACAGGGGTTTAGGACACTGTATTTAGGACCCCATATTAGGTCCTGAGCCTGGTCACGTACAGTGCTGAACCATCAACCCCACCACGGTAAGAAACTCCAGCAGCAAAAGGCAAAGGAAAAAAAAAAAAAAAAAAGAGAAACCCTCAGTCTCTGAAGGTTTGTAAGGGGGAAGAGATGATCCTAAAAAGGTCTCCAGCCCTAAAATCATCGGTAGCGGCCCAAAAACCAGCTGCCAGGCAGACTAGGGCAGGGATGGGTGCTGCTGTTGCTCCCTGGGTGGGCAGGGAGAGCATACAGCCCGTTTTGATTTGCAATGTGCTTAAATGGGGTGACACTCCATCAATGTTAATTAATTATCATCACCCGTCATTCCTCCCACCTGTACAGACACCTCCCGCCCAGTTAGCTTGCTTTAATGGCAATGAAAGTAAATAGGTAAATTTCTAATGCACTATTTCCCTTATTTGACCCCAAAGTTGCTAAGGGGGAGTATCTTGCTGTGGGGGATGTGGGGACTGGGGTACACGTGGGGGAGTTTGACACCCATGGGGGTGATGGGTGATGCTGTGCAGTGCCAGATGAAGGGATTAAAAAGAGGAGGAAGGAAAACTGAAAAACAAGAGAAAATATGCTTATTCTTGAGACAAAGCAGCAGCAGGAGTCCAGCTTTTATTATGTTGACGGGCTGGAAAGCATTAGGGAAAAGCTGGAAAACATTAGGGAAAAGCTCCTCTGCTGAATTAAGGCAGCGAGTGGGTCCCCAGCTGCTCCCATCTCTCTGCAGGGACATGGAGTCTGAGCTCACTCTCATTGCAGGCCCAGATCTTGTTGATTAACTTAGTTGCATTTTCAATTTCAGCCTCAGAAAGGAAAGGAAATTATGTAAATACGATTTATAACGACACTTTGTTGCTCGGCAGCATGATGCAAATGAGGCCGTGGTGATGGCAGTGACATGAGAGCTACACAGAGGGGAAGGAAGAAATAGTGATGCTTTAAAACCAGACCCCAAACATAAGTAGGAATAACGTGAAAGGCAAAGTGGAGGAGGAAAATTACAGCTGGTCATTCCTTCAACAAATGAGATTTAATTATTCTTCTGGGATTTCAAAGCAGATGACTTAGGTCTTCCGCCCTTGTGGGAATAATTTGTTGTTTTTGCTCATGCAGCAGACCCCCAACATGAAGTTTGGTCTTGAGGTGCTTCAAGGTGAGGGTCTTCTGCCCAGGGTGGTGGGAGAAGAACTACACACTCTTGCCACCCCTGCTCCTACAAGGCCAGCTCTCCCACTCCGAGGGCACATTTGGGGGAGGAAAGTGAGAAGGTGACTGCAGGTGGGCGGTTGGTGCCCATATCCTCATTTTCATGCTGTGGAGATGTGGGGAGCAACCTCCAACGGCCCCATTGCCCAGCACAGGAGCTAGCTGGCGAGAGCAATCTGAGCACTCTTGCCTCCATCAGGTTGCAGCCTTCTGCTCCTCTTTGAAGATATCAAGAAATGAGCCTACTGTGATTCCTCTGATCATCCATTTGCACTTGAATTAAAACTAATTTTTCTGGATTCTACAAAGTTTTTTGCCTTGGTTGCAGCCTCTAAAATACCAGTAATGTATTCTCTCCTTTCCCTCTCCACATGATTGCAGCATAATCTCCTACTCACTTGATTTATTTAAGCAGGCCTTCAGATGCTCCAGTAATGGGAGTCATTTAGGTCCCTCTGCAGATATGTATTTATTTATTGCTGTTCATTTAAACTGCAGTGTCAGTTGGCAGGAGAGAGACAAGACTGGGGTCACAAGGATGTTAAATTATTCGCCGTCAAAAATAGCTGGTTGAGAAAGTTAAATTAAGCAAAGTCATTCAAGGTCATAGTCAATCACTGGTGAGATGAGAAGGACATTAATTAGCTGTTTTATTTATGGGGGTCATCGTCACCAAAAGACCAGCAGTTGGTAACAAAAAGGGAAACTATAGCAACTCCTTTTGGGTTTTTGGCAAAGCAGCTCTTGGATGAGAAGCCCAATTGCTGTCCTTGACTATGATGGAGAAGTTGAAGCTATTGAAAGGCAGTGTTGTGATGCTCACCGAGGCCCTGTGGAGCCCCAGGAGGCATGGTCCAGGGAGAGCCCCCTTGCAAAATGCAGCTGGGGCCTGAACTTGGTAATGCTCCTCCCACAAAAAAGCTTGGGCAGCGGCTGGGTGAAGGTCTCAGAGGGCATCTGAGATGCTTTAGTCACTCATGCAAACAGGTCCTCACCTGAGATTTTTCCACCTCTCTTGGCAGACAGTGCAGTAGCTGCATACCTCTTCTGTTAATATTTGTATTTCATTTCCCATTTGAACTTCACCAGCATCTTCTTGCAGCTATTAGACCTTGTAATACCCTTTTCCTCCTAGTTTAAGAGCTCCCTAAGACCAGGCATCTCTTCCCTTTCCATTCTTCTCTACCATGCACTACCATGGACCAGCTAAGGTAGGAATATCATAGAACCACAGCAAAAAATCAGTGAGTAAACTGGGCAAGTATGACCTGGAGTCACTGGGAGCCAACAGATCCACACCTTGTAGCTTATGGCATGGCCTTTCACAGGAAAGCAGCATGATCATGGCACTCAGTTCTTTAATGATAGGAACGCCTGGCCAGAAGAGACGTTTCCAACCAAAGATCCAACTCATAACCATTCATCAGGAAAAGGCCCACTTTCTCCCTGTTCCTGCATAACATGCAAGGTGGAAACCATAAGCCCTGATGAAACTGCCCTCTGCCTCACTGACCTGGTGAACACATCGGCCACAGTTCAGGACGTGCCCACGCTGTGAACTGCACAGCGGCCGGCTGGCAAACAGCTCACGCTAATTGATAACTCTGCTGGGAAATCCATACCATTAAATTCTCCACTTAATTGTCTGTATCAGCACTTACTTCTGCACAGCCACAAATCAGAGAGCTTTTTAATGGGACAGCCGCTGTTAAGCAAGACAAGAAGTCAAATAGCAAGAAGCTTGCTTGAAGAGAAACGAAAACATGATATCAGGGTTTATACTGGAGGAGAGATTTGATGCTGCAGCGGAGATTGTGGGGGAGCTGTGGCCCAGGGAGATGCTAAGAGATTGGCCTTCCTCTGAAAAGCTAGCAAGGTAAATCAGCAGAGGAAAGGTTGTCCGTGATTCTATCTACAGGAGGCAGCTCAGGTATCACAGATCAAGGTCTGGCAGCACAGGGCTGCTTGAGCATTTACCCTTCTCCTCTGTCCTGAATCCTCCTCCTTGATGGTGACACCGGGTGACACAAGTGTGGGAAACAGTGCTCGTGTCCCCAGTTCCTTGGCCATCTGAGCAGTCTTTTGCTCAGCCATGCGTAATTAGAGGAGAGCTGGGCTTACTCTTAACAGCTTTCCTACCCCACATCGATCTGATCTACGTAGGTGAGTACTCACCTGCTCATAAACAAGCAACTTCAGAGGAAAATGCCCAAGTGCTGAAAAAAAAGATGGTGTTGCAAAGCCTGGTCTAGGGGTGTGCTGTGATATTAAACTCAAACGTGCCAGCCCAGCCCTGCAGGACTTCGAGGTAATCTGTACTTAAGGAGACAGGGCTGGGGCAAGTGTCCTGGCTAAACCTCAGCTGGGTTTGCAGCTGCACAGCTGCACAGAATGGGGAGATACCACCTAAAGGGCAGCTTGGAGGATGCAGGTATGAGCATTTCCCAGCCTCTTAACCCACTGTAATTCCTTCTGGGCTCCAGAAGTCAAGTGTGACATGGCCCCTCTATTCCTGGGTTTTCAAAGAACTTGAACCCATCTTGCCAAAACAGAAGAGAAACCCTCAAATTTTTAAGGCTTCCACATAAGCTGATGGACCTAGGAACAGCAGAGAACTGAGTAATAGCCAATGGTAAACCTCCATCTTAACTGCCATCCATCCTTTTGCTGGACTAATAAAGAAAACAAGAAGATAACCACTCCCGGCACCATGTTCCTTATGTTCCTCTGCAACTGAAAAGAATAAAATCTTTCCGGAAACCCCAGCGGAATGCCAGGACTAGGTCAGAGTCATTCAGTAATGACCTATGGGTGCTGCCCTCTGCCAAAGCCCTGAGACATCAGCAGATAAAGGCATTGGCCAAGAGCTCCCACCTTGCCAGGGTTTCTCATAGCAGCAGCGGCACTGGAACACTTGGAAGTCAATACCATCTCCTGGTCACAAACCTTCCAGGACTTTGGTCGTTGTTCAGCCATAACCACCTGGCTGGAGGGGACCAGGGCTCAGCTGCTTTGGCAGGGATGCACCTCTGCTTGGGAGCATGCTGCATTATAGGAGGTCAGCTGATTACCTTGATTTTTCCATGGGGTTTTCCACAGCGAGAAACAAAATAGTTTGGAAAACAAGTGGGTTGCCAGCAACCCGACATTCCCCTGGAGCAGAGAGAAAGGGAAGGAGCAAATGGCACCGCTCTCCTCTCAGCTGCTTTTTATTTAGGGCAGGTCAGAAGCTGCCCTAACAAATGCTGACTCCAAATAGTCCTGCCAAGAACTTTTCAGGCAATTTTCCTGCTGATTCTCTTCCTTGCCTAGAGGGGGAAAAAAAATTAAAACCAAAAAAACCATGTTTTTTTTTCCCCCTTCTGTCACCATCTCTGCCTTTAGCTCCTAACAGAGACACATCTGAAGCTCCTGTTTCCAGCAGCTCCCAAGAGCATACAGAGAGCCAGGCAAGGCAGAGCCACACATCAAGGCTCTTCCACACAACTCTTCTCGCAGATAAGCAGCTTGTTGTGAAATTAGGACAAATTCTAATCTTGGCTTCACAAGCCTAAATCAATGTTGGGATCGGTTGAATGACTTTGGATTTGTACTGGTGTAACTGAGACTGAGTTTTGCTTGATAACCGCTTCCCTCTTCTTCCAGTCACGCTCACTACGCAAACCAGTGGCTTGTTTCTGAAGAACTCACAGAAAGGCAAGATTTGCTTTTCCTAAGTAAATCTTAAAAAACTGTTGTGTTTTGAGCTTGTCCTTATTCCCCAGTTGCCTAACAATACTGCCCATTTATAATGTGTAGATACCTCAATGTACCACCTGGTTCCTGCATCAGAAGAGACTTTGTCCTTCCAGATGGTGATTGTCAGGTGTCACTTTTGGACTGCCCTCCTTGGCTTTTGGAGCGGCCAACTCCGGGGAGGAGGAGCAGGCAAATGCCGGACCTCATGGGAACACCCTTGACCAAGTCCTTGCTATTACATATGTGGAGCAAAGCTCCTAGAAGACAACTAAAATGACTCATGATTCCCTACAAGACAAGACAGTAAGACAAGCAGCCAGTGGATCTGAATTTTTCCTCAGGGATTTACTCATTTTGTGCAATATATTTCTGACTGAGCTACCTCCAACATCCACCAGGACCTGTGGGCTGGCCACTCACACCCACTGCATTTCAAGGAAACGGAGGTTTCGGAAGGGCTGAGGATAATTTGCTGTGGTGACCGTGTGTCCCATCACACCCCCACACCAGGAACCATGCATACACGTTTCCCACCACTTTCACCCCATGAGAACTTATCTGGGCATTTCCCCACCATTTCCAAGGCAAGTATTTTCACTCCACAACCTACTCTTCTTCAGCAAGACACATCTCTAGGGCATGTCCTGGCGGCTTCTAGGGTATTTCCTTTAGATATCGCTTACCAGCCTAACCTTGACCTAACATCAGCATGCAGCAACTCCAGCACTTGTGCTGACTCCTGCAGTTGGTGAGGAAGCCAACTCCAACCTCTGCTCCTGGACTGTCTCCGGTTACAGAGCTCAGGGAAGTTGCTTGAGTATTAATTAGAAAGGTCACCTCTACATCTCAGCATCATCCGGGCTTAGCTTCAAACGCTAGACAAGCATAAAACTATTAGTGCAATCAAGATTTATTTGCTGCAGTACAGACTGACTGGAAAGGTGGAGCCGAGGGTGTGGGAAAAAACAACAGGGATGTAATTCTTCATGTAAACCCCAGCAGCAAGGCACTGTGCAGCATCCTTGTCTAACCCCTGAACCGTAATTCAGCTGCTGTGTTTGGGAGTCCACAAGAGCCTTGACTTGGGTACAGCCCCTCAGTGCATGCTCTGAAATCATCCGTGTTTCTTGCGGTGTCTAGCGCCTGGCTTTTGCCCCTTCCTCCTCTGCAACTTCTGTATTTCAGGGGGAAATACTGTGCTGTAGCCAAAGCGAGTGCGTAGGAGATGTTCCCAAATATACTTTTTTTCAAAAGGATCTTTGACACCAGTGGTTTTTTCATCGCTGCCAGTTTGTGAAATGGATTCCACCAATTTCTGAAAAAGCTCCACATGCACCTTTTTATCATATACTGGGAAAAGCAGCAATTATCCAGCACTGTGGATGAGATTACTGGTTACCACCTGCATTGTGCAGATACTCACCTCACACACCAGTAATGCAGATGACAACAATAGCAATGGCATCTTGTGTGCCTTGATCCCCCTCTTTTTCAAAGTTTCAGAGAACAGAAGCGTCTCAGTCAGAGATACTGGGAACATAACAGTAATTTAAAATGCTTTTTTTAGCCATGCAGCTTCGGGCACTGCATACATGGTGATGAGGACACCTAAATCTTCAGAGGGTTCCCAGTGTACTCAACACCAGGAAGGCTTCTCCACCAACCCCAAAACTACAATATGCCCAAGGCCCACCTAAGCTTCAGAAAACCTTGCTGAGTTAGCTATGTTGTTTTGTGTTTTTTTTTTTTTTTTAAAAAAAACACATTTACTTGGCCCTCCATTTAAAAAAACCCATTTACTCCCCCCTGCCACCCCTTTGCACAACACAACTGCATTAGTCAAGTAAATGAATAACGACGCAGTTTCTGAGCAGACCTGTGGTGCTGCCAAGAAGCTTTTGCCTCATTAAATCTGTGTCATATCTACTTCCACTCACACAAGGATGCCTATCTTGGCTGCTGGGCAGTGTACATGAGTTGAGAATTTAAGCGATTTTTTTGTGTTTCAGATTATCAGTGTGTTTTTTAAAGGAGTCTGACTTGTGCAGGCAACCAGAAGATCACCGGAGAAGGAAACAGGAACCCTCTGATTCTGCAAAAAAGCAAATGTTAATCAGTCTTTTGGAGAAAAATATATCCAGCTTACAGCTCGCATTTTCTGTTTTACAATGCGGAAGGAAAAGCTGTTACTCCAATTTTCTCCCAGCTTTGCAACCCTACCTGCTCGTGCTGCAATTACGCCTGATCTCATTAACAAAGCACTACCAGACCTGGCTGGGATTTGGAGAGGAGATCTAGGGAAAAGACAGGTGTTGCAAGAAGTGGCAGGGCTGATTCACAGCTTGGCTATCTTCCCTCTGAATCAGCAGGAAAATAATTAATATCCCAAGCTAGCAATAGGGGACAGCAGCCAGCTAGATAATTATATGGTCCTCCTTACAATCTCAGGTCCTCATTTTTTAATAACTCAAGTAATCTCACTTACTTGCCCATTGTGAAGAAATGGCTGCATTAATTAGCAAGCAAGAGTGTTGTGTGAAGTATTTGGTATGGAAAAGCAAAGACAAAATGATTAGCTTTGCCTTAAATTCTCAGTGAAGCCTCTTGTTTCATCTGGGTAAGCATTTGCAGCCTAAATGCAGCCCTGGGGCTTACTGTGGTGCTTTCAGTGGACCTCAGGTGGTCTGGGCTGTGGAAGGAGATATTTGCTGCTGCGTGGGGCCAGTGGGACAGGCTTGGGATGCCCAACCTGGGTGTTACATCCTGTGGGAGCCTTTGGTCTTGCTCAAAGGGTTCCCGGGGGTTGGCACTGTCTCACATGGGCATCCCTATGTTTTAAAGTGGAAAAATAGAGAAAAAACAGACCCAGCAGAGGTTGTATAACACAAAAAGACCGATTGTCATGTGTGAGGCTGGGAAATCATACTGCCCAAGGATATAAATTCATCCCAAAGCATCCAGATTTTTTCCTCTTTGCACAAGGTATTTTTATAAGTCTAGATATACAGAGCCAATGAAGTATCTTTTCATTGCTGTATGTCTTTGCCAGAAAGAAGGTGTTGATGCCAACAAGAGATAGAGGAAAAAAGGGTTTCAGAATTAAAAAGTTTCTATTTCAGCTCTAAAGACAGGAAAAAACCCAAATACTCCAGTTCAGTGATATTAAAAAAAAAATTCCTGCTCAGCAACATAGTTTAGAGAAAATAAGTAAGATGGAAATCCCCTTCACATTCAGCTTCTTACAAGGAGAAAAGCCCGAAGGAGGGACAAGGCTTGTATCTAACTGAGCTATCAGGGAAAACTTTCCAAGTCTAGCTTTGGAGTGGGCAGGCAGGGGAGGCTGTAGCATCTCTGTCCCTAGAGGTTTCAAACACCACCTTGGAAAGGCTGCATCGCACTAGGGCACGGCAGCTGGGGTGTGCAGGATAGGGGGATGGAGCATCATGCTGGCCCTAACTGGCTCTTACTGTCCCCCATTAGCAAGGGGAAACGGGGTGATCCCCCAGGCACAAGCACCCCTGTGCCTTTGGGTATGGCTCCCACCACCACAGCACCACTGCATGCCAGTTTTTATCTTCGGGGGCTGTTTCTGTGGGTTGTTAATCAGTAAAACAGCTCAGCCAGGGACATGGGGCATCGTCCCTGCCTCCGGGCACCTCAGTTGAGGAAGTGTTGCTCCAGATGTACCCACAGACTGATGCTGTCAAACCAGGGTCTGCCAGGAGAAATCCCACAGCCTCATATCTGGGTCAGCGTGAGCGATGCAGAAATCATGTTGCCGGCTTGTGAAGAACTGGGTGGGTTACTTCTCATTAGCCAAGCCAAGAAAAACATAAAAGAAATGAGGCCTTTAACACAAGTGCAGTAGGGCTTTACTCTCCGCATTGACATGGACTGTACCTTCACAGCTCATACAGATACATGCTTCTTTCTGGGACTGATATACGAGACTTACTGCTACGGTCACACTTTAATGAATAACACCAGAGACTCCTCCACTCCCTAATTTGCTGCCTTCTGAATTTAAGCTGCAGGAGTCATCTCTCTTTATTATTGGACGGTATAGTTATACACAAAAAAATTAAAATACAGCTCTCTAAACAGAGATAGGATTCAGGCAGGACACAGATTCAGGCAGGAAAACGGTTTCATTTGAAATTGTAGGCTGAATAGCGATGTTCTCCATCTCCAGCCTTGCCACCTGAGGATGTTTCTGCTCCAGATACACATCACCACCCTTGCTGGAGGCATTTGCTAGGCACACTGCCTAGCACTGTTACATCTTAAGGCAAGAAAGGCCAGGTTTTTATGCTCATTTGGGGTTCCATCTTTAAAACAGTTTGTCCCGAGTGGTGTTTAAACATTGATTTCCCCTAAAGCCTGATCTATTGCAAGATCTCGTCATGGGTTGGCCTGGGGCTGCTGCTGTGGTGGTTGTACAAACCTGACATGGGGCTGCTGATGTGCCCCGTGATGCTTACTGGAGAGCAAGGGGTCTGCTGGGATGTTAAATGGATCATGGTACAGGAAAAAATTGTTTTACTCCATCCTGAACACGAACACCACATATGGACAAACCCACCGAGTATCTGATGTCCTGGGTGTTACTGAAGAGCCACAACTGCTCCAGAGGGGTGTGTATGAGCGTCTGTATTGGCTGCAAAGCAAATTGATAGTGAAATTCAGGGGGATATGGCAGAGCAATCTTCAGCAGAAACAAGTCCACAATATTAGTCAGCCCTCCTGATTCAATTAACACCAGCAGCAAGAAAACACAGCTGGAGTTTGTTTGCTTTTCAGATAACCTGTATAAAAATACCACTTCTGTAACAGCTCTACTTTGGTGCTGTTGCTCACAGGTCCATTGCTGTTTTTCATCTTGTAACTAGCACTTCATTTTGGCTTTGTTCCAGCCAAGGTGGGATGTTAAAAACAAGAAGACTAAAGAAAAGACCAAACAAATAGAAGAAAAAAAACCCCAACAACTACAAAACAACAATCAAATCCTTTGGAGAACTCTAAATGAACAAAATCCTGTTAGGCAATGACTCGCAGGGTTTGCCTGGGTGCAGAGTGGATTTGGCCGTCCTGTTCATCACTTCTCTTACCTGAGGAGAAGACGCTGGACTTGTTGCCAGGCTTCTATAATACTGCAATATTTTAACAAATTTACTCTGTTCTGTGCTTTGGCAGTGAGTCAACACACCAGCTATGAGGGGAAAGCAGTACTAAGGTGAGGCATCCACATAAATCACCGCAGCTCCGACATTCGGCCAGCCTATAAATATTAGGGGTTTGACATCAGTTTACATCAGCAGAGTAAGTCGGTTAATTCCATTTCTGTGGGATCATGCGAGCTGCTATTCATTAGCATCCACCTACCTGATCTCAGTGATGAGGAACCAGTCAGAGCCCTTGATGTCTCAAGGCGTTGCTGGGTGCTGTGGGCGCACGGTCCATAGGAGCGGCACACACCAAGCTTCAGCTGGTCCCTGTGCTGGCTGTACATGCATGTCAGCACCATTAATTACTGCTAATTTCATTAAGTCAGCCGGTGCCTCTTGCATGCAAATTACAAAGTCAGTCTCAATGAAGGAGATTAATGAGGTTGGCCGGTTTTCAGTAGCTATTTGGGTTGCTGTAGCAGCTGAAAGCGTCATACACCAAGACTCCTGGCTGTTGCATGTGAGCAAGGTGGGGACCCACCAGAGGAGCCCTGCTGAACCCCAGTCTGGTATTAGGCCTACCCCTCCAGGCAACCCCAGTTTGCCCTGTCTTAGCTGTTGCAGAAGAGGCTGTTTGGGGAGGCAGAGCAGATTGCCCTGAAGATGTTCTCTGAGGACACAGAACTCCCTTAGGTAATGCCAAAGCACTGATCTCACCTCTGGCCAGTTCAAATCTTGTTTTTGATAAGGCCAAGAGATAACACAAGCACCTTCAACAGAAGCATGTTGAGTGCTTGATCCCTCTGGGGAAGAGCCAAGCCAAGATCACTTGGGCTGCTTGAGGTACCTTTGCAGAAAAAAGGAGTCACCCACAGAGAAAAGAGATCCATCATAGCTCCATTAGTGACTCCATTATCCCCACCATCTCCATGTACGTAGCACTGAAGGTCCAAGGCTGGATCACCAGCTCCTCTGCCAAACCGGCAGCAACTGCCCCCATTGTGGGTGCAGCACCGAGCACAGCCAGGTCTCTGGTTAAAGCCACTGGGAGTAAAATGTTACAAGTATACAGCTTCAGTTTTAGCCCTTGAACAGGCTGAATAAAGAAAAAACAAGGGCGGGGGGAAGAGGGAATAAGAAATTAATAAAGCTGCAAGTAAATTGGCAGTCTTGAAAGGGAATCGTGAAGCTCAAAATTGAATTTTCTGGTCGGGAGGAGGTTTTTGACAGAACCACAATGTTTTTATCCCCAGGGAAATTTCCAAGTATTACTCAGTTCCAGGCTAGCCACAAGCTCAAAACGCAAAGCTGGATTTCACCCAGCCCAGCCTTCGGGCGATGCTTGACTGCAGAGTCTGGATGTGCCTCTCTGTGCAGCACCACACAGCAAGCACCGAAGGGGGGTGGCACTGGCTCCCCCAAACATTTACACACAGCTAAGAGGCTTCCTGCTCTGTGGTTTGCCCCCCCCCGATATTTAGTTCAAGACTGTCCCTGCAGAGACATGGCTGTAAAAGACACAGTGGGAGAAAATGGAGGCTCTAAGTAGGACCCAGGAGAGCTGCCAGAAGTGGGGGAAGTACCTGATGGTCACTAATCCTGGCTGCTGGGGTGTGATGAGACTGGCTGGATTAGTGCCTACTGGTCCATGATTTCTGCCTGGGGAGGTCCGGTCCTGCCCTGCAGTGATTACTCTCCTCTCTCACTGGAAGAAACAGGAAAAGCATGAGGCAAAGGACGTGCAAACTGCACGCTCCAAGCTAACACCACATTCATCCGATGCCTGCGTTTTCGTCTCCCACCCATGTCAAGCACCTGAGTTCCCTTCTAACTGTTGTGCGTTGGGGAAGGCCTTTGAAAGGGAGAAGATCCTGCTCTATCTGCAGTCAGCTACACCTCTGAGCAAGGGCCAGTGCTCGAAGGGCCCCAGCACAAGGCAGTAAAGACTGGGAAACTCCAGAGCCTTGCACTGGAGTTCAAAACGAATGCAAGCAGATCTCCATTTTAAAACATTTCTGTGTTTACTGGATGGCTGCAGGCAAGAAGCCAAGATGACCAAGCTTTGTGACACTACCATGGGAGCTCAGATCCTCGTAGCTGCAAGGCAGGCAGCTTCCCCATCAATGCAGGTCACAGCGATCCTGCCATCCGACTTGTGCACCCACTTGCCAAGACAGGCAACCAGCCATCTACTGAAGAGCAATCAAGACGAACCAGCCAGCCCTGTGCAACACAAAAGCCAAGAAACACCTGGAAAAAGTTGTATTTAAAACAAAATTCTTTAATAATTTTAACTATAAAGACACAAATTAGTGCTTGACTGCAGCATGAATAACAAATGAAATACATTAAATATTTCAAAGCTACTGTGCTTTGCAAAACAAGATATGCTGATACACATAAGCCTAATGTTAGTTACCAGCCGGTTTGGTATGAAGAATCAGTTCAGTATATCCAAATTGTCAATAAGCATTCCTCAATGCGGCTGTCAACTGCTATTCATCTGTCACAGTGTTGTTACCCATCTGCAACAATATACTGAATTTCAGGAAACAAACCCAAACACACGTTAGAACTAATAGTGTCAATGTTAGAAAGTTTGGTCACAAAACACGTGGGGTATTTCATGTGCCTTACAGGTAGACAGACGTTACTTGCTAAGACGGTAAACATCATCAGTGCACTAAGCTGAATTCAATAGTCAACATCATATCGTCAACATCAGTCTGGAATATGAAGAGAAAAACCAGTTCCTGGTCAGTTTAAGGAGTAATTGCTACTTACGCTGCTTGAAACTCTCTCTTCCAAAAGCAATAGTATGCACAACAAAAATTCTTCTGCAGCAACTGACCAAGGTTTTAATTTAGAAAACATTTTGGTACATGACTTGCTATGAGCATGTGTGAAAACCCACGCTATTCAACATTGGCTCTGGAGAAACATACGCGTGTTCCAGAGATTTGGGGAAAGAAGGATGAATCTGAGGTTGTGCTTACAGCTATTCCTGTGGACAAATAACCAGAAGACCCTTTATCTTTGCATTTTTGAAATCTCAACAATCTGCTCCAAACATCAGGCAGATTCAACCTGTGTGAAGTATGTGCAACAAAAATTTGCAGGCACTGGTTTAGGGTCTTCAATTAGCTGGATTCTGAACTTGGTTCTTCCAAAATCTGCAAATACATGCTTAATCCAATCTAAACACTTCACAAGTAAAAAGGGAGAGTTCTGAAGTAAAGTAAGAGGTTCAGACATCAACCCTGCCCCCAAACTCGTATACATGAACCCCCACATCCCCAGTCCTGTTTGGAGCATCTGGCTGGGAGCTCCAGTAATGGGGCTCTGCATTAAGTGCTTGCTTGACCGCTTTGCCCTCACACTGCCCGTCATTGAACTACACACACTAAAACACACACCAGCTGTGGGGCTAAATCCCTCAACCAGCTTTCCAAATCTGAAAAGATGCAACAGCATCAGGGACATGGGGTAGTCAGGCTCGAGTCCGAGCCAAGCAGAGGCACACATACTGGGTAACTGTGTTTCTGGAAAGCGACTAAAGAGAGTGCTGTGACTCCTGCAGTCAGAGAATTCTTAACAAAAAACAAAGTGACCCTTCACCTACCAAGGACCTTGTCTTCCAGGCCCCAGTAGAAAACACAGCCTCAGCTCTCAGAAAAGACTTGCAACAGAGCGATCAGGCACTTGGCAGCTGCAGGCAGTCATCGCTGAGAAACTGAACAAAGAAACGCCAAACTGACCTTAAGAGTTACACAGTATATTCTTTGTAGTTACATTACCGACTCTCAAACAAAGCTGGTGGAGGATGTTCCAGATGGATAAGAAAGGTATTCATTCACGTATGAAACGATCCCTGTCACATTCCATCCTCACAAAACAGCAGCTAAGTAATCTACAATGAATCAAATGTAGACTACATCACTCCTATGGTAAAGAGTGCAGAGTCAGCATGGAAAGTTAAAGGTAAAAATAGCAACACATTCAAGCTTGTTACCGAAGTATCTAAAGTGCAGTTCCCAGGAGTGTGGTTGACCTAATACTATGGGATTCTATGCTTAATCTTTTGTTATTCTCTTTCCACGTAAGATTTCTCAATCTCCTTCTGGCTTTTCGGTTCTCATGGGTAATAAAGACTCCATCATTTATCCCTCTTCCTACTGAAGTCTCACAGTTAAACAAACAGTACTTATCAGTTAAAGCCTCCCACCATCTACTTACAAAGTGCAGATGGGGATTCCTTAAAGTAAACCACTTTACCTGAATACATTTATTTAAATTATGGGGCACACATTCCACTAAAATGAAGGCGTGGTTCCTGGATTCTGAGGTCTACTGAAGAAAACAACAGTGCTTCTTCAGTACAGCTTGTCTTCAACCGAGAAATGTTGTATTGAATTGTTTGTTTCACCACCAGCTATCAAATGCCAAAAATACATCCACTAAGAGAAACAGATTTTAAAAAACAGTATTACTGAAATTCTGGAATGCAGACTAAACAAGGTGGTAGTGACTGTGAGAAACACTAGTAATGTTGGGTGAACTTTCTGTCGCTGCGTTTCACATGGAAGAGCTAGCCGAAAAACTCATTTAGCTGTTTGAAACCAGGTGTTGGAAGCAAATGCACTATGGCCAAAAGAATCAACTGCATTTCAAAACACACAATTTTGTTTTAGCCAAACAAGACAAGCCCAGGGATGAATACAGCACAATACTAGATTAAAAGAGAAATAAAACAAATTGTGAAACAGTATTTTTCATCACATCTCTCCCAAAATCATGTAAACCATGTTATTTTGTTTGCATCTTAGTTTTAAACGTAACTTAAATTCCAAAAAGCTTTCACTTCACCTGTCTGAATTGAAATTCTCCTACTTGTGTCTCTTTCTAAAGCAGCCAGACTTCTGCACACAGATCAACAGCAGACTGAGCACAAACTAAGACTGACACAACACTGAACAAGTCAGGATGTTTATGGAGTGAAGAGAGTCAGCCACAGAGCAGTACAATATTGTTGCCGACCTCAGGAGCTGCATGGTCTAAGTCAGGCTGTTCTAATATATATATATATATATATATATTTAATTAAGGGCATGGGTATTGTACAATACATGACAGAGGTAGATCGGCAAGTGCTCGACTGCATATTCCAATTCTGACTATGGGGTAGTCTTCTGAACTTAGGGGTAGCACATCTTCCCTGTGCTAAAAGAAAAAGCATTAAAATGAAGTCCCGAGATGACTAATACCGCTAGCCCACAACACTGTCCTCAAAACACGGATAAGATTCCTCCTGATGGCAGATTTTTGTTTATCATGTCTTAGCTTCAGTTCTGGATAATGCATGTCTTGAGCTGTATGCAGAAAAAAAATCTAGATTCCCAGCATAAGGTATGGTGTTGGTCTGCACTGGGAGAGTAATTTTGAGGTTTTTTCTCTTATTCCCAAGGAAGAGTTTCTCACCTCACGGTCTGCAGAACTACTTGCTGCTGATCTGTGCCCAGCCGACGGTCGTAAGGTGGCAGATTTCCTGGCTCTTCATGGATGTTAAAGAATAGAAGAGTTCATTGCTATCAAGTCTGTCCAACACATCCTATAGGATTCATATTGAACAACACCTGCTACTTCCATAATTCTCTTTAAAGTAGCTGTTGTCTGAATCCTACTCAACAAATAGGATCAAAGATGACCCACCTTGTAAGATGTAGTGCAAGAAAAGTTTGGGATATGCTGCTCTAAGGTTTGTAGAAAAAAAAATAATCAGCATGTCATACAAGTCATATAAATAAAAAGCAATTTAACAGACATTTAAGACATTACAGGAGTAAGGATGTATGTCTTCCCAGGCACTAGAAAAGGCAAGTCTGAATTTCAGTGACATGCAGGTAAAAATGGCTTGCCATTTTCAGTATCACTCACAAGATCAGTAAGGCAATTAAACCAAAGCACCCATAATTTTAGATTATTTACGCTTAGAAGGACAAATACGTAAATTACATTCTTCAGGGTCTAACAATAACCTGAAAGAAAGGCTGCTGGAAGGCTGGTAGAGGTGTGCATGGTTTTGGTCATTTGGAATGGAGAAGCCAATTTGCGTAATTTGTTTAAAGATAAAAACAGTGACAAACGATATGTGAATGAAAAGCTAACAGACGCATAAAATTAAAACAAGGGCTTTTCCAACTTTTTTCAAAATCCTGACAATTCAATTCAACAAGATCTGAAAAAAAAACAACCCAAAACCAAAACTCAAAACCAAACCAATTCCTAGTTGCAAATGTGTAGGAGAGTCAACAAATATATTTAAAATATACCATTGTAGAGATACCTTACCAATAAGAAAGTGGCTTTTCAGCACACTGGTTCTTTCAATTAAAGGGAAACCAGAGCCCCCCCGATCCTCCAGTAACAAAGATAAGGCCACTAAAATAAAGGGTTTGTGCATTTTCTTAAAAATAATACCATACCTAGCAGATGTCACAATTGACTGTTGATATGTCTTGTTGCTGCACTGCTCCTATTATGGGACTCTTTCCCTAACTTAGGAAAACATGTAAATGTGAAAGAAAATTAGATACAGTGTGCAGAAGCATGCTTGAGAGAGCCTGGATGTGAACAGGCAGGCACTTATTTTTAAGCTACATTTTAAAAACAGTTCTCAAATCTCTTTACAAAAAATATGCCTTCTGGATAATCAAAGACACTTGATCCAAGACAGCATTTTCCTACCTCTATTCTAGTTATTCCAACCTCTTTCAGACCGAAGATCACTCAAATTTCCCAACCCAGATGCTGACTGTATCTACGGAACTGGAGCCTACTGACAACAAATTTGTTCTAAAATTATCATTCAGGAGTCTTTATAGTGGTTTACAGGTTGAAATGCCCCGCTATCAGCACACGCTTAAACCTCACTGACGTCACTGTTCTAGCCCCGAGTTTGGGTCTATTTGATCCCAAGAGTCCAGGGTCTGCCACATAACAAAAGCCACGATTTTATTTAGAGTCTCACATCAGTAGGAGTGCTACTGATGGCCATGGAAGATGCAGCTGAGCCGCAAACAGAAAAAAAAACATTAAAGGGAGGAGAACATTTTAGTCATTGCTTGATTGTACAATAGCCAGGACTCTGTGATCCGGGAGACAGCTTTATAGCTACACTACCGTGCCTTGCTGTGGGCATGATTTGAATCAATACAGAATGGAATTCCCAATTAGTCTCAGCATTTCTCTTTTCTCCTTCAGGGCAAGATGGATAAGCCCCTCAGAGCATCAAAAGCAGACAAAAATTGCATAGCACGGCAGCTAGTAGGCCCAGAGACAGACTCTGTTAGTCTCCTCAAGATCTGAAGAGTCAAAACCACAGCCTCCAATATGAGGTATATTTTGAAAAATTGTGTTAGTTCAATGTTTTCTTTATGCTTACTTATAAACTTTCATCAGCTGGGTAGATAAATATTGCAGAAATCAGTGGGTTCCCTCCCCCCATTAATCCCCAAAATTGGTTTTAAAAAGGTGGTCATATTTTCAGAGTAACCATGTGATGGACAGATTAAGAGCAAGCAATCAAAGTGCTGCCAATTATATTTTGAGGTATCCTCAACATCAATCTTGTTCTTTACTCTTTCTTCAATATTTCTGAGTAAGAACATGCTTCTGAAAGTCTGACCAATATTAAGACTTGTAAAAAAAGCGAAAGAGATGATTTCAAAGCTCAAAGCTGAACGAGCACACACCTAAGGTGTTTGTCCATCTGTAGTACGAATGGGACATGGGCAGTAAAAAGCACGGATAGAAAAGGGAGGCATGTAAGTAATAATTATAAAAAAATTTTAAAAAGTGTTTCTTGTGTTTATACAGTCACCCTGCAGCCTCCTGATGGATCACTGGTCAAAGAAATTAACAATTCAGTCTCAACACACAAACAAGAACCCCTATAATGCTTCCTCATCTAAGTGTCTTCTGCTGGTCACACCCTGGAATGTCCTCCACGATGTACATCAGCTGGACTAAAGAGAAAATGGAAGTTCGGTACAAAGCGAACTAAATGGCACAGGTATCCCAACCATTTTGCTTAAAATATAAATTGCAAAGGAGGCTGTGGAAAAGCAAGATAAAGCCCTAAATCAATCATTACATACTTCATTAATTGTATAAAAGTGCAAGATTAAAGTAGTTTGGGTTAAGCATTCAGTTCAATGTAGGCCACGCAAATGCTTAGCTTGGCCATCCATGGCCTGGTTTTGTCATTCAGTTACTAGTATCAGTTTAAACCACAGAAAGAACAACAACTGAATGAAAAACTATGCAATCCACTTCAAAAATGGTTAGTTTTCTGTGACCAGCACGAAATATTAGCTCAGTATCATCAGCTATACAATATATACATAAAAATATTGTGTCTTAATCTTTGTTTTAACAACTTAGAATAAAGCTGTACTAAACATTATATCCCTAGTGTGCCAACTCTTTGCTCTGTTCCGGCCGGCTGGCCTAGTAAGACAGAGAAGTCCTTTTATAGCAATGGTGCTTGAATTGATCCATAATTTTGATACTTCAGCCACAGTAACTGTTGAATTGCTTTATTCAGCCAGGCTAGGTGATCGCACGTGACTGCCTAGGTCTCAGTCAAAGCTTCTTGGGCGGCTCCACCAGAAGAACAGGCCATATTCCAAAAACAAACTGTTAAAACAAAAACAGGAAGAGGGGAAAGATTTCCTGGAATGTTATGTCTCTTGGAACAGAAACCAAACACGGTTTAACCATCATTTCAACTGCATTTCTTGGGATGTAGTAGAAATCAAAGATAGTACCCTAACAGGCATAATCAGTTAGCCCCAATGCATATTCAAAGCACAAGACATTCAAACGCTGCAGGTGCACCGATGGACACAAAATATTGCTTCCTTACCTTCACCTTCGGCCTGTGTTTCAGGAAAAGTGTCCTTGTGTATAAACTGAGGAAAAGGAGAAAAGTGTGCTTAAAATCTCATGTATAACACAGCACATAAAATAATAATGATGCAATAATCCAAATTTTGTTTTCCAACTCGAAAAGTATTGCTTCTGTGATTACAGAGCTACCCACTCCACCTAGATCTATGCAAAATAGGAAGCATGAGCCTACAGTAAACCCCTTTGTACTAGACCATGATTAGCAAACTCATCTACCCTATTACCTGTGTGGGGAGAAAGAGAGAAATTTGAAGAACTAATTACTCTCTCCGCTATGGAAAGGACTAAGCAGAGACTATAGCCTGTCATTTTGGAAGGATGAAATTAGATCAATGTACCACAAAACGTAGCAGATGTTACATGGGGGGTGGGGTAAGCAACATAGATTGATTCTGTACCTCATTTTTGTTCTTATACGCCTCCCTCCCCTCAGCAGATATTCTCCTGTATATAACTTCAGTTCTTTAAGTGGACATAGCTGATGCCACTGTGTGGCTCACAAAATACTAGGGGAACTACTGCAGGGAAAGCATGTAGTTCATTCAGGTAGGACAGACAAATCTGTACATTCCCCAAGGGCTGGAGGATGCTAACGCAAATTATTTTCTCTGTGCAGCATGCTGTAAAAACCTTGCCTGTGCTATCCAAACTCACTGTATCACTTGCTTTCTGCGAGGAATTTTCTTCAAAAAATTATCTTGGAGCCTTTAGGGCAGCCGGCAACCCATCAGCCAAAATGGAGAAGCTGTTTTCCACATACTCTGACATATTTAATGTATATACATATATACACACACAAATAAATGTACATATATACATGTACATAAATACACATACGTGTAAATATGTGTGCATATATATGTATATGTATACACGTGTATACAAAAGAGCTGTCAGATCAGATACTGGAACTGCAGTTTTCCCTGCACTTCTCTTTTACTAACTATTTTAACACCTGACGAAAAAGTAGAACACTACGTTACACAGCAAAAACCTTACGTACTCAAGTTTCCTCACTACATAGAATGTATGTGTTAAAGAGACATTCTTTTGGTTATGGGCAAATGGCAATTTACCATTAATGTTATTTCATTATATATTATAACATATATACTATAGAAATTCTTCAGATTCCAGCTTAAATTCTATTTTTGCTCCTGGTTCCACTAGATGGTAGTATAGAACAAAAGCGAGAGACATCTACGGGCTGCAGACTAGCCAACTTGGGTTCATGTTTAAATCTCCTAAAACTAATATCCTGCCCTTCTGGGAACAGCTCTGCTCCAACCACTTTGGTCGTCACCCTTCTGCTCTACAGCATGATGCCCGCTAGTTCTCAGGAGGGACAGTGCCTATCAAAAAGGTTAGTTATGCTTCTAAAATTAAACATGTTTAAGTACTTCGGGATTGCTGCTCAAGAACAGAAAGGTATTAATAGCTCACATTTTGAATTAATGCTCTGTCAAATAGTTTTCCAGTTTAACTGCTACATGTTTCCAATTTCTGAATTACATTTTCCTGAAAAACCATGACTATTAAAGATTAATGATTACATTTCGAAGAATATAAATTGCTTTTAGAAAGTTTTTAGACCAGCTGCAAAGAGGAAAGAAAAACTCCCATCGGTTTAGTAAGAAGTCATTTTCCTGCTCTTTTGGACAATACATTTTGAAGTACAGCTGAACGTGGGAAAACTCTTAAGACTGCTTTACGGTTTAGGAAACATTTCCTACCTTAGCAGGATATGGAGGTAAGAGCCCAGGCCTGTGAGGATATGCCACCATGCATGAAACTGTGTCACAGCTCCCACAACAGGAGGCATCTTCTCTCGTAGTGCTCTGTAAGAAAGAAACACTATGCAATGTTGGTTGTTCTTTTTTTCCCCAAGCTAAGCAATCTGAAATTGCGGTGCTTCATTTGTCAGATCACATGTTACTGTTTCTGTATCTCAGGCATGTGCTTCATGACTCAGGCTTTCAGCAGTTGAGGAACAGCAGTTAAAGCTCATGCTGCCACTATAGAAAGATACTAGCAAACTGGCTTTCTTCACATTTAAAGAAAACTCATGCTTCTTTACACAATGAGTAATCAGTTACTTCTGGACTCAGATTTCAGGGAATCTATTTACAGCATCCCACAGTCCCAAATGAGTTCTACCATTCTCCTCCCCAAAACCCCATCAACAACGGTCCATAGGATGAAATGCTGAGTTTACGGTCTGAGAGAGGAAATGGGGTCCATTAGACGCCACCACTTTACATTTGGCAATCACACCACCTGTTCTCCACCTCCATGGAAGCTCAGGTTGCCTTCCTCTGTTGTACTCTAAAGCAGGGATAAAATGGGTGTTCAGTGAGGAAGCAATGATAGAGGTCTGAAATACTCTGCCAACATGCTTTGTACATTGCACAGTTATGGGGTGTGAACTACTTGGGAAGAGGCCAAGGGATGGACACGGAGAAAGGGAAGGAACTCCATTTCCCTGATTTCTCCTGCTCACTAGGCTTCTGCAGATAACGCCTCTTTTGGTTGATGGTGGAACAAATGTTTCCATCTGTCTTTTTTCTTGACTTTCATTTCACATTCAGTCAAAACAAAAAAGGAAAACTACGATTGCAGGTGTTAAGGAAGAAAAATCTGCAGCTTCTGTAATACTTATTTACTGCTTGATGTTACAATGTTCAGTCCCCCTGACTAAACACTAATCCCTGAGCTACTGCTTAGTTTCCAGAGCTGCTCAGTCACACCTATGAAGAGTTTTGATCACCCCAGCACAGCCTCTGAGGCTTTGGATGGCAGGAAATCTCAAAGCTCAAATTCAAAAGTGCATGGATACAACCAGGGAAGCTAAGTGCTTTAGATGTGGTGTTATTTATAAAAAAAAAAAACAACCAAAAGCATAAATTCTAGGTTTAATGAAATACAGAAAAACAAAACCTGAACCAAAATACAATTTTGAACGTTAAAATCAAAAGAGCAGGTAGGCGGATGATTCACAAGTTAGATCTTTAGAGAATAAAAATTTACAAGGAACTGGAATATACTTTCTCCAAAGGTTCAAGTCGTAGTACCACCTGGAGAAATTCAAGGCTCTGCAGACATTTGATTAAAGCTAGTAAACAAGTGTATTTAATTTTTTCCAGCACCACAACCAAATAAATATTACAGAAAGTATGCTAACTTTTTTTTCCCTTTACAAAATAAAGATGGAAAAAAGTGCTTCAGCAGCTGGTGTAATCTTTGAGTCTAGGAAAAAGTTCAAAAGCCCCACGGACCTGCAGCAGCTCAGCAGGCTCGGTGAATTGGGGGTTATGATCTCACCACTGATGTGATGCAGCTGCAAAAATCAACCCTGATGCCAGTATGTGCAAAGTCACTGTATATCCACCCATTTGTGTCGGCAAATAGCTTTTCTATCCCATCTGTATCAAGCATTTCTAGGGACAAGGCACCATGTATTAAGTACACTTACTTTTTTTTTTTTAAAGTTTAAAGAAAACTCCATTGAAGTTAACTTTAAGTTGGCTTAACCTAGTGCAGGGACTACAGAGCCAACAAGGACAGATGGAAAACGCTAGACCTCTTTACAGCATGCTGCAGTCTGACCCTGACAAAGCAACCTTCTAGGATGATTCTGTACACCACAGATTCAGCAGCATAACAGTGCACCAGATAGCCAAGAGTACATTTTCTGGATGCTGGCATCAACCTTTCCATCTCCTCCAGCCTGCGGCAGAACACAAGTACCACAACTAAGTGGAAGAAAGGTGCCATGATGCAGTTGTCCAGTTCTGGTGTAACACACATTAAGAGAACAACCTGTTCGACTGGTGCTCTCTCATGCACAGACAGGATATCTAACCACATGATGAGATGCTGGGCTCCTACAAGCTTTGTCTGGGGGCCTTTTTTACCCCATCTGGCAATACACTAAACAGAGAGGAAGTCTTTCCTGGCCTCCTCTACAAGTGCTAAGCCAGAAGACTTCAGGCTAATAATGACAGCCAAGCACAGTGTACTGGCTCACAGAGTTACTGTTCTTTTTGAGATGCTCAAACAGCTGTTGTTTACTGGTGACAGATATATTGCAATAGATACTTCTTTAATGTGCAGAACTACTGCTTTTGGTATTTTCCTGGGAAATGGCAAGAGCAGAAACAAAAAGAAAAAAAAATGCAGGATAAAGAACTCATTCAGATGAAATCAAGTGTGAATAGTAGCCTTTAGTAAGATACAGAACCTCAAAAATACTTCAGTGACATTAATTTCTCTCAATTTAAGTTGAAGTTAAAAATAAAAATCAGTTATTTAAAAAAAAATTATACTCATGGATTTAAAAAAGCTCTTGAGTGCTGAATCTAGTCGTGAGCAAACTGCATAAAACCCTCATGGAATGTTCTGTAGGCAGCATACCATACATACCATGACATGGACTTGAATATACACCACAGAAAATACAAAGCTTTATGATAAAAGACTATTAAGAGTTATCTGAACAAAGTGAAAAAACTCACCTCAGTTTATCACAGAAAATGTTGTCCACATTCCAGAGAAAAAATCCCATTAAAAATACAGTTAAAGATGTATAGCCTAGACCTCTAAGCCATGGGTATACCCTAGAGAGAGAAAAAATGCAAAATTTAGTTCAAGATGTTTCAAAGGCAGCTTGTAACATACATAAATACTATTACATACAAATAAACCACTTTAGTAATTTATTTTTTTCCCTAAAAGGAAAAATACCAACTTCAAATCTCATCTGTTCAAGTATTATATTTTACCACCTCCCCTTCTCTCCTGAATTCACATTCTCCGAGACTGGTTTTTTAAACGTTTTTCTTCTGTATTTCTAATTGTTCCCCAAAATACTGCTCTCTCCTAACACCACAAGTAAGTGGGAAAACTGAAGTTGGCTAAAAAGTATTAATTCTTTGGTACTGTGTATAATCTTTCAGTTAAAAAATAGCCAGATTACAAATTAGGACTCTCCCAAAAGAGGTGGCTCTTTTCCAAAGCATAATATCCTTAGGCTAGGAATAAGGTCTTTCAAAATTACTTTTGTGAACATAGACCACCATGACCAACAACCAATCAAATAAAGGGGTTTAGAAAACAGTAATTTCCTGCTCTATTTTATCACTGAGCGCTACTGGGGATGGAAAAATGTCCATTTCATTTTAAGACAAAAAAAAATAATCCTGTTTAGAATATGGGAAACACACTGAAGAACCAGATGCAAGAAAGTGCATCATTAATAAATTTACCCTCACTATCTGCATTCAGGTTGGACAATGGAATTGTGAACTTCCTACATGGCAGTTGGGAGCATTTGCTCCTTTCCCACTAATAAGATTTAGAGTCCAAAAGCAAATCCAATTCCAACCCTAAAAGGTTGCCATGAAATACTGTTCAAGTTATTTTTAAGCGTTCTGAATGCAGTTTAGATTCTGGGTTAAAAAGCATTCCTGAGCTGCTTTTTCTCCACTGTATTATATACAGTGCATGTTTCAGACCTGTGAGCACTGGCAACATGCAAAACACGACAGGCAGAGCTTCTTCCACAGGGCAAGCTAACCAGAAGCATGTTGTATGTGTTCACACCAAGGGTACTGCCAATATAAACTAGCAAAATTATTATTTTAGTCTAGTAATAAATGCATGGAGCACCATGTGATACATGGCAGAGACTACACTGTTAATATTCCCAACTCAGTGCTCTAGAGACATAAGCAAGCCCAGGACATGAAAAAGCACTAAATGGTATGTTATACATGCTGGTAATTAGGTAATTATAGCTAGAATTGTTCAGGGAATAAATGGTGGTGTTTTGTGAGGGAATGAGAGAGAAGCTAGCATCACTTATTAATGGGGAACATGCTTTGTGAGCAAAGAACACTTGCCAAGTAGTTATCTTGGGAAGGAAGCAGACCCAAGAAAGAGATGGAAAGTGCAGGGGAATCGGGCAGGAACAGCAACACATGATGAGGATCGGAGGAGGCAGCGGCCTGGAAAGAATACCACGCTGCTATTTGAGATATTTACTCTAAGCTCAGAGGAACTTCAAGCCCCACGCTATGGAATAGGAGTGATAGGAAGCTAACATATATTAAGAAAGAAAAAAATAAGCAGAAATTGGGGTAGATATGTAAGTTGAAAAGGGCTTGGACAAGTGTAGTGCCACTAATGGAGAGACAGGAATATGTTTTAGTAACCCAGAAAAATAAAACCAAAAGTGTACTTGGGGATGACTTCTAGAGGAAAGAAAGGGTACCTTCCAGTTGGCACAACTGATCTAGCAGAAGTAATTTAAAATTAATCATACTTTAGTTAAAATTTAGAAGTAGTTTAAACCTACTTCGCTCCTCATCTCAACTTTCTAACCAGCTTGCATAACATAACCACAGGGGGAAGCAAGTAGGGCCATGTTACAATGAAGTGATCTAGCTAGTTAAGAAAATACACTCCCAAACCCCTAAAACTGAAGCAAAAAAGTAGGTGGAACTTCAGAGACTGATATTTGCTGGAGGAAGACAATGAATGATGCCCTGTGAGGGAGGATGGCACTGTTATTGATAGCGCCGGAAGACAATGAAACTCTCTAGAAATAATGAGAATGCACAAGTGTGTGGTATTTGCAGAACTGGAAAGATAGCAGGGCCAGGGGTTTGCCTATACAGACAGAAATAAATATAATCTAAGTGACTAGAACTGTGCTAAATCCTTTTATATGAATGGAATTAAAACCACTTGAACTTGATTCAACTTAGTTTCCCTTGGAAGTGAATTAAGAATCACAGAATCGTTTCAGATTAAGGTAACATCATTTAAGATCTCCAAGCTAGGATTAAAGTTTCCATGTTCATGGGTTTGAAAAGTGCCTTTAAACTGATGATTGTTTCTAAAGCTGCAAGTAACACGCCATCAGTTTTAAGTTCTTCTTGCTTAACGGAAGTCTGAACAATTACACTTGGTCTGTGGGGATCTCTTGGGGAAAGTCAAACCAAATTAGCTGAAACTGCAATTGGAAGGAAATTCAATGAATCTACTTTAAGTTCACACCTTTTGTTAAATTCTTCCATGTTTTTCTGAACAGATACGTGTGTAACTCAACCAAGTTTAACAAAAAGCACATTTAGAATGAAGATAGTAGAGAGAAAACAGTAATTTTCAGTGGCAAACCCCAAACACATGAGAACACCAACTGTTCACAGGGGAGAGAGAGGAAGGGGCAACCAACTGAGCGCCCCTGAGAGCTAAAGGTATGTGTTTACTCCAACAGACTAAATTCTTTCTTCGTCACTTCTACCCACCAAGTCTGTACTTCGATGATGCAAACATTTCTCAATGTCTCCTGCCATTTCTAATACCTTTTTTTGTTATACATAGCTCCTTATTTCAATTTCCATAACATATGACTGCACCCAGTCAAAACCGTAAGGGAAAGTATCATTTAGTGTTCTGTGTTACTATGTTTTACATTTGAATTTTAGACACTGAAGTAGGGAAGAGCAAAGGAAAATATTAACTGATGGTTCAGGTCTGCGGTCTTACTCTCACCTCTCCCCAATTATCATCATTAGGGTTGGATGCTGGCAATAGATTTCACATGTTACCCAGCAATATGGAGACAGAAACTTCATTTCCCTTAAAGTCCCAGGCTAACAGCCGAAGCCACCAGCAGAACGCCTGGCAGTGAACACTGATCGTAAGTGCAGAGATCTCAGCTTTGTTTAATGTTATCCCAGCGGCTTCCCAAAAAATGCAAGATGACGAACCACTCCCTTTCAACCAATCACAGCACGAGCTAGCATTATGTACCTAGCTAAAAAAATTTGGCCATTGCCAATTTCTCATGTTAAGCCCACCAAAAAAGATGCAAATGCGAAGTTATATCTTATAATGCTGAACTAAATGGTTACTTACCATAATACTATATAAACAGATCGTAGAACTATAATGGAAACTAGTGTTCCATACATGACCTGGAAATAAAAACAGAGATAAAATTTAGCAGTTGGATTCAAGAGACTTTATAAAACACTACAGGAGTAAAAAAATTTTGAAGCCTCTGTTAATTCTTATTTCTTATTCTCATAAAAATAGCATCCTCTCTAACTTCCTCTCCAGATAGTTTTCCATAAAAGTTTCAAATATAGGTGTGATTATAAACCATGCCCTTTACGCAATTACAGGAAGTCAGTTGTGCAAAACTTTCCCTTTTCTGAATTAGGAAGCAAACACTAGATGGCACTCAGTAAGCACGCTGAAACCAAAATGGTAACGAACTCCTACCATCTCTTCTCTATCTGTGCATTTTAGCCCAGGATTGCACAAGCATCAGCTAACACTGTTTTTGAAACCTGTATTTTCTTCACTGATATTTGATGAATATATTTTCCTGAAAGCAAATACCTGAGACTGCATAGGCAGCATGCCCATACTGAGCACCAGTATGGGAGAAACTTCCAAGGAAGCATTTAAAACAGACTTACAGATTATCGGGATGCAGTCTAATTATATAGTGGGAAGGCTGCATGCTCTGAAAAGATCCCTGAGCAAAATCTGGCTCACTGTAGGCTTGACGAATCTGAATGTAATTGCCTGACTTATATAAAAAGTCAAAGTAATAATTTATTTTCTGCCTTGTGATCTTTAAATCACTCTCTTTTTTCACAAGCTTAGTATCCACATAACACCATCTCCAAGACGTACAGACTAAAGAAGAGAAGAAATGTGATCATCCATGCCTGAAAAGTGATGTAGAAGCCACTGCAGCAGGGAGGATTTTCAGACACTGGTGACATGAAATGACTCTCCATGCTTTTTGTTCCGAACACTGTTTTCCTCCCGCCAAAAGGCAGTTCGTTGCAAGCAGTTGTGCCTTGCTCTTTGCTTTGCTACAGTGGCTCACAAGCCCCTCACTATTTTTCCATTCCTTGTTCACTGACTTTCCTTTCTCATTTTGTTTTTAGTTAACTCCCAGCTAATGCTGCCTTTGTTTTCTTCATGTGAAACAGAGAAATGACAAACGTTTGCTGCCTATTTTTAAAAGCCACTAAACTTCACAGAGTTGTGCTTAGAAACTAGTGTCCTTACCATGTTCTCCTGACCTCCTCATACCTTTCTTCTTTTAAACTACATTGTCTTCAAGACAAGGACCAGCCTCTTACTCTGCTGTAACTGGGGCATTCGGCTATTACCATCCTGCAAGCATATGCACATGTCTAGTCACCTGACACAAACCACATTGCTGCAATAATGCAAAGTGAAACCTACCTTTCAAAAGTCCATAAAGGCAAATTTTCAAACTTGTTTAGCTTTAAGGATGAGGTTAGTAACACACACCATATTATGAGTGCATATATACAGAACAAGACAGACAACAGAGCCCTTATGTTTGACAACAGGTAAAAGTACGCTCCAATATTGACTATGCAAAGTCATTCAGCACAGCAGCTCTTTATTTGCACTCAGAGTGAGATCAAATAACTTCAGTAAACTACTACTACTCTGTGTTCTGCTCTGTAGAGCTAAACAAAGCAAAAGTATTTGAAAGGCTAATTGGTTCTGGCTTGTACTTCATACAAAACTGTTAGCAAATTCCAGTCCCCTTGCCGGGGTACAGCACAAATTGGGGGTAATAAAACCCCAACAAAACCTGCCAGACACAGCCTGAATATTAAGTGCTTATCAGTTCCACACTAAAGGTAGAAAGGGGACTGCTCAGGTGTGCTAGGCGCTGCATGCAGGTACAATTCTGTATCACTGACATTTTGCCTAAAAAGACTCCCTCATGTAAGAAATACAGACTATATTTAAAAGTTAAAGTACCGTTTACTTCATCAGCCTCATTTAAAACAGCCTGTTTCATTTTTCTAATCTAATAATTCTAAGAGAGGGATTGCACAGAGGAAGAAACTCACAGAAAGGCTCCTCTGGAACACAAATCACAATATAATGCCCTTTCCTTGCTCATCTCCTCTTTCTTATAACTTCCATTGCTAAAATGCTCTTCTCCAGCAGAGACACAGGAAAAAACCCATGAAGAGAAATTTCTATCATACTGGTTAGGAGTGTAACCACCTTTTTATTTTTTGCTTTTACCCAATTTGCTCTTGGGTTCTTTGCACAAGATGTTAAGAGTGTCAGACTGCGCCAAGAGAAACACATCTTATACAGAGCCCAAACCCCAGGTAAAACACAGGCTAAAAATGCTAATTTTTTTACAGCAGCTGCTAAAAGCAGGAAAGAGCAAAAGCTAAGAAAAGCTTTCTTTGTAAAGCCTCTGGCTCGGTATCTCCTAGTGACTTGCTTAATGGCTTGCAGAATAGGACAGTCTTAATGGAGGGAGGAAAGGAAAGAAATAAATACAAAGAACCTTGTAGTGACTGAAGAAAAATATGCCCACAGTTGACACTTCAATTTCTTGCCTTTTCCGCTCCCCCACACAAACAGGTTGTTAGCAGTAAAACACATTCATGTTTAAAAGCCTGTGAAAGACTGGAACAACAAACTGTTCTGCTCTGCACGCTCCAATCCTCCACGCTGAAGGCAAGCACTGAGGAGGCGTTGCCATGATATGCAGAGACTGTAGCTGCATGCCTCACTACAGCTGTTTCTTACTAGAAGCCTATAAACCAAGTTACACAACTTAGTTTATACTTCAGGGAGCAGTGCTTACTTTTATTCCTTTACCACCCATGGATTTACTATTCTCATCATGCCAAAAATTTGTTAGGTATTATCCGTACATCCAAAGAAGGATAAAGTATGAAAGAACTAAAAAAAAAAATATGAAATATCTGAAGTATTGACTCAAATTTTTCAATTCCTTTAGCTCCGTTTGTTCTTCTTCTTTAACTACCACATCACTTAAGTGACAGATCAAAACCAAGCAAGTTTTGTGCTGTTTTGTCTCACAGCACTTTTAAATTATAAGCCAAAGAACACCCTTGCACTACAATCGAAACAAAAGGAAACAACAGAAACTCATCATCTTTTGTTATCACTAGACAATTCCCTCTGCTGTTTAAGATGCAAATAAAGCGACAGGTATTTCAGCTTTGAAGCCTGTATCTTTGCAATGGGGAAAACCCCAAAGTCTTACTAATACCCCGTGGATTCCCTGGTATGAAGGGCAAATATGAAGAACATCCTTCTAATTCGCAAATGGGAAGCAAGCATTTCAGGGCTTAGTGTTGGCAGCATTTCTGATGTGGAGGCAGTTAGGCAAGCGATACAGATTCATTTATGCAAGTTGGAGGCAAGGTTGGTACTCCACACTGGGGGAAAGCATACAAAACTGGTTCTCCATCTACCCTTCTAGTACAGAAAGTAGCAACAGCCTGTTATATCCACTTCTCTGTTTCCCCTGCTCCTGGCCTTCTGCCCATCCTTGGTTAATAAAGCCCATTTATCAGCCTCAAATATTAGTGTACACATTGGAAACCGCACCAAGAGATTTTGGATTCTTGGCAACCATTGCTTACCTATTAATAAACCAACCAGCTATCAAAAGATAGCCTAAGTACTTGAGAGCTGGAAATTGTATTTGCAATTTACAACAAAGAAAACAGACTTCTACATGTTCTTGGATTTCTGGAAAATAAATCTGACGAGAGAGAAAAAGGAAGGGCAATCCCCACAATGACACTGAAAACACCAAATAACTCAGCATAGTTACGGCTGGTTTAGTACTACATGTTGCCTTGACAGCTCCTGAACTAACTAATTCAGATTACTAAGTTTGGTCCCGTTTAGAGGCATGTATGTGATGGCAAAGCAACACACAAGTCACTGCTGCTGCACAACACAGAGCAGCTCTGGAGAGCTCTGGAACACTGTCTGCAGCAGTAAACTGAGCCTCCCCTTTCAATGACTTGTAGAGGTGATCCTTTGGAGAGTCAGAGCATCCTTCCACATTCCCTAAGCTATTGTGCACGTAGAAGTACTAGCCAGAATGAAAGCTGTACTCGCTTTCTGGAAGACATCCCCAAACAAGCTGTGTAACAGAGTGAAATGTCTCTCAAATTAGTTTTACACGTGGTCTTCACCAAGGCAATGCCCAAGTAGAAAAAGCTCTGTGGTGAAGACATGCCCTGAAAAGGTCATTTTTCACAGACTGCTTGGCAACCGGAACATGTAGAAAGTAAGAACATATTTCACTAAAAGGCACAATATATTAAGCCACAAGCCTACGACTAACTGTTGCCTTAGCAGCAGGAGGGACTCTGGAGAGCTGCAGGACACGGAGTGAGTCCACACAGATTCCCCAAAATGGGGAGTCCCATGTCTGAACAGGTTGTTCCCTGACATAACATATTCTTCATGCAGTTTCAGGCTCCCATAGCTACTTCTACATACATGTTTCATCCTGTTTTCACTTCTTTCAATGCATTTGCATATTTAACACACCTGTGGAGAACAATTTTATTTTTTTTTTTTCATTGAGGCAAATGAAATACCTTTTCTCCCACGCTCACTCTCCCTCTTACCCAAAGTCATCTTAATTGGTAAATCTAATGGTATTTTATTTCTATCACTGTTGCAGAAAATTCACTGGTCATATTATTATGCCATGATCAGCAAACTCATCCAGGCACTCCCTCCCTCCTTCCTTTGGTGATCTGTATGCGGTTTAGAACAATAATAGTTCATATTTGCCCATCAGTGCATGCTCTTCCGTTCTGAATCATTTATCATCCTAATCCTCAAGGTCTCCCGGTTATCTCTGCATCACCTCCTCTGTACTCAGTGATGCCTCCGAATTGTGTATCTTCACAAGCATCACAAGTATTCACAGTACATGACTCTGGGTTTTGTGCTACAGGTCATTAAATAAAAACAGTCCCACTACTGATCCGAGAAAGTCCAGACTGAGACTGCTTTTCATCATCTCCTTTAGTCATTTTGCACTAGTCACTCCCTTAACACTATTTGCAATTCTCATACTGACCTACTTCTCCAGTTTGCTTAGTTTCTCATGGGACACCATAACAACACTTCTGAAACGTCTATACAAAAAAACATTTTAAAAATCACATTTCCTAATGTAAAAGAAACAGCTATTTAACCTAATTTTCTATTTACCTTTTGATTATTTGTTTGCTCAAAATTTGCTTCAAACTCTTGCAGCAGATGACTATGCAAATAAAACAGGTTTTTAGGTCTATTTCATTATTCACATAACTTAGCCCACTAGCTGAATGAGGGTTTTGATCACTAGAAGTGTATGGCCAGCACATGGTATGTAGCAAGTAAACACATCAAGATAGAAAACAATGCTTTGTGGGTGACAGCTTTCTAAGCCGTATCATATTAAAAAGGGAGCTACCCGTAAGGCTTGAGTCTAAAAGGTTAACTGCCAGTGTAATTTCTTCTGCTTCCAGGGCCATCTTATATTTGTGTATCTATGGATCACCCCACACCAGCAGCCAGACTTCCCCCATCCCCTTCCTTGTATAAGCACAAACATGCATGTGGTAAACAGGAATAAGCAACTCATTTGATTTAAAATTAATTCTTAGGAGACTTTAACCTGTTTTGTTCCCCAATCAAATTTACATCAGAGAGTAGATTTGTGTGCCAGATGGGAAAGAGGGGAGAGGCACAGATGTTTTCTTTGACAGTGGTGCTGGCTTTAAAACAACTAGAAAACCGGCATGCAGGGTTCTTTGGCACCATGAAAATTAGATATAACAGTGCTACAGAGATTTTGACATAAACAAGGTAATACATGCTTGTAAAGGCCACTGCTGTCTTTCACTTAATTGATGAGGCAGTAAAAAAATACCAGATCATTGTCAGGCAGGGAGGTGTTTTTTCCCTTCTAATGATGTGTAGCCTCCAACTGACCAAAGCATGCATCTCATCCCTCCTGCGGTTAAAGCGCTAAGACCTTCAGAGATCTGCAATATGTGGATGAAGAAAAAGAAGTTGGTCTCTGTTGCCACTGTGCCATGAATAACAAACTGAAATCCCCTTCATGCCCTGCTGGCAGTGAGCAATTTATGAGTCTTCAGTTGAGAAGGAAAGTAGAAAGTAATTCACTGAAAAAATGAGGCTTGGATCCTGGCTACTAAATATAATAGGGTCTTTTTCCATTCTTACTGCTCTCCTTTTGGGGGAAAAAAAAAAACCCTAGTGAAACAATGAACAATATAAAGTTGTCCATGTAGTTATTCCCCTTTTTGCAAGGCTGACAAATGATGATGATCACAGACAAATAGCTAGAGGAATAAAATGCTGCTCTGTCTCCTGATGCTGCTTTCCAACACAGTTATGGACCAAGACGGTGATTTAAACTATGATTGCACGATCATATTTAGCTTTAAGTCTATGAAACCCATTCAGTAGGAAAATACTTACTGAAATTATATTGAAGGGTTTTGTGTTATTTTTTTTCCCCATGTGCACTCTAAAATAAAGGACAAGCATTAAGAAAATAACCTTGCTTAGTGGTGCAGACAGAGAAATGTTTCCTCCGAATTTACAACGTATCTGGCAAAGAATGTGAAAAAATGAGTGCTGTACTTGAACACTTGGAATTTGGCCATAACTGTATGTTCTCTATAAAAATCAGTCTGGAAAGAGCACTTGTAAGAAGGCAAGCGCTTTTATGGCCCTAAATCTTTTCTACATTGATTCCTCATGTATATATTGTAACAGGGAATTCATATTCTAAACCTAAGAGAAACCAGATGCCAAAAATTAAAGGTCTGGAACAACAGCTTAAAGTTTCCCAATTTCCTTCTTTCCCAACATATCACAGTATCCGTCACCTTAGTATTTGTGACATGGGACAATACCTATGCCAATGCACCAAACTGAAAAACAGTGAAGCTGTGATGTGTTTATTGCCATAAATGTAGGTTGAGTAGATAACTGATTAAAGAAATAATATTCCAGTATCAGTAGTAAATTCTGCTACTTTGTCAACAAAATTACTTTAAGTCACTTCATAGAAAACCAGTTATAACCAGCTCAGTAAAAGCATCATAAATTGCTGCTTTCACCCCAGCCAGTATCTTCCTGCCAGAAACATAAGTTGGGGGAAAAAAAAGGTGGTCTTTAATTAACATTATATATAAAAACAAACAAACCCTGCACATTTCTATTTCTCTCTATAGGTAGAGTAACAATTCATGTTTCTAGGAGAGATTATTTGGAGCAGCTGGATATTTATTTTATTCATCAGTGCTTCACTAATCCACCAACAGGAATCACGTATCGTTTTTACAAATGCTGATGCAGCAGGCACATTTTGACAAGTGACGGCACCACCAATTTTAGAAATCCAGGCCTTAAAACTCTGTCCTGCAAAGAGCTCAGTGTTTTGCCTGGCAATTTTTCAGCTGTTATCCCTAATAAAAATATCATAAGTGCTGGAAAACGACTCATGGCATGCATAAACGAGCGTGATTTCTAACCTCCTGTGAAGAGAAGTGATAGAAGTCCTATCCCCACAGGCAACACATCCATGTTAATACTCTTGGGCTGCTACAAAAGGAACCTGTACCAAATATGCCATTAAGCCTGTAAGACCATTAACAGCCAGTCTGCTACGTAACCCTAGAAGACATGCTGTGTTTATAAAAAAAACAACAACCAACCAACCAACCTCATATGTTTAAGTGCAGAGGAGAACATGGTGCTAAGCCACATTATGATGTCAGGTCACAGTTTCACAGCAGCCACTAATGGCAAGAAGTGAACAAGGATTCATTAAGCCCTCCCTCTCACACACACCTTAGCCCATAGCAAGGGTTGCCACTGCTGAAAACCACATGGAATATTAGGTCAAATGCTAAAACACAGCATGCATTAAACCATTCTAGTTTTTCAGGTCACCAAGTAAAAGGACAGCAACGTGACAGACAGCAATGCCGCTTAAAGAAAAAGGCAAATTGCGCTTGCCTTCCATCTTCCTTCCAGCTATAAAATCCTGTGAAACATTCCGCTAAAACAGCATAGTTTAAAAACAAGATTAGCTTCTCCAACTGAGCAAGATTTACCTGATGGAATACAGGCTCTTTCAAGTTTAAGTAAACCTGGAAAGATTTAAAAAAAAAGAAAAAAAGAAAAAAGAAAAAGATAAATAACTTGCAATAGAGAACTATCATAACATTACTCATCTAAATATTGCCAAGACTTGTTCTGTTAGAACCAAGATGTGAGTGCCTACCCATGCACCATTAAAGTTGATTAAACATTTAAAGCTTCCACTGGCAAAACCTGAGGTTTTAACTGAAGACTTACTTTAAATTAAGAAGCACAAATAGAGACATTAACATTTAGAATCTCCTCATTTAATAGACTTACATACAAAAACGATGCAGAAATTAGACACATTCTCAGTAGGCACTATAAGAAAATTTACTTTGATTTGCTATGATTAGTGTTTTTGACAATGCTTCAATGCCTCATTTTACAGAAAGCTAATAGTTCTTCCTATTGTTAATGCAGTTCATTTAATTTCTGTTTTTGAAGAGAAGGGCACTAGACCTTAGGAATAACATGCCACAAGTGCAAAAAATTGTAGGAGGCACAGAAGAGAACAGACAAGTATTCTGAAGGCAGATGATCTATGATAGTCCTTTTTTAAGAAATAGTTATCAATAAAAATAACAAAGGTGATTTCTCTGTAGGTGACAGCCAGCACAATACTAATTTTATAAATAAAGGTAGCACACTGCACTGAGAAAGGCAATCAAATTAGCCATGACAGTTAAAATTCTTCTAATTTTTTTAACAGCTACATTCCTTTCTTATTCTGGCTGTTTTAAAACACCAGTCAATAACCTGACTGTGTATCGCAGTTCACTTTTTACAGTTGGTTGAACAGGATTATTCTCATTTCTGTAGATGAATTAAAGTAAGGGAAGATGAGGAATGCAGTTTGTCCAAGGTCTCATAACAAGTCAACAGTCACTGTTTCTCCACATTCCTATTCTAGCAACTGGATTACTGATTTTCTTCTTCATCTATTCTATACAGTGGTTTAGATAAAGGTTTCGGGTTTCTCTGGCCAGCACAATTTTCACAACGAAAGAACAATTTGTTCTTCCTGACTGGAAGTGAGAGCAATTCAGTACTGCATGTATAATGTGCTCTCACTGGCAGGAAAACTGTCAATCTACAGGTGAAAATACCGTATTAAAAGAAGTTACTTACTATGCTGACTACGAAGCTGTATGTTATTAACAAGAAAAGCAGTGGATAATTGACTGTGTTCTTGTACTTGAAACATTCATACCTGGAACAGAACATAAAGGAGAACAGTAACATTCATCACTTACCATATAAAGGATGCATTTTTCAAGGTGTATTATCACAAAATTTGTGAGAAAATTGATCCAAATAAGTCTTAGGCCCTTCAAGAAACTGTAGCTCCTCCAATAAAGATGTATCCTTTTAATATAGAAATTCACACTTCTACAATAATTGTTTTAAAAAAAATATAGTGTGAAAAAAACCCAATAACCTCATGCATATACAAAAAATAATGCAGTCAGTGGAAAGAGTTTGGGAAGCAGAAATGTTTTCAGAAGGTGCTTAAGGGGTGATAATGGATGGCAAATTAGAAGTAAGTTTAAAATGTAATACAGCTGCCAAAAAACATTACATCTGTGAGCTAAAGGCAGCGTGGGAAAGGGACTGCTTACCAAACAGTGAATTCGAGAGATCTGTTAAAATGCAGATTGTTTATGGCTTCACTACAGTCACAGCGCAGTAAATTTGCTAGATTGGGCACTGGTATAAGTGAAACGTAAAAAAACCCAACAACAACTAATTGCTCCCAGTATGTAAAACAAGTAATTAAAATTACTTCACAATCTCTGCACTACACTTCAGTCACAGTTGTGATGGAATTACACATCCCAGACCAGATCATCAGAAATAAGGTCCAAAAATCCCAACAAAACTTCACTCTGAGAAGCACAAAATCTTTAGGGCTAGAGGAACTTGTCTATGGAACTCCAAGTTACATCCACTTAGTTTATTTGTTTATGATCTTTTGAAAACAGACAGACACTATCATGGATGATTTAACGGAAACAAAGAAAAACCATGCAGGAATATCTGTGGGAAAAAAATTAATTTTAAGACAGCGCAATGTGCTACATTGCAAAACGGTTTGCCACAGTAATTATACAGCTTGAGAGTCAGTAGGACTGAATGACGTATAAGGGAATGTCCTGTGCAAAACCACCCCACCACCTACCCTGAAGAAAACCAAAACGATTATTAAAGGCCTACTAAACTAAGCATTAGCTCATTCTTCAGAACATTTTAATTACTACCAAGCATACATTCACAGAATCTTATTAGAGCTATAAATGCTGTAACAGGCTTCAACATTCTTGAAGAGAATAGAGTAACCATTGCACAAAATAAGAACGATTATTTTTGCAAACAGATTTTTATAGCCACTTCTCATCCTTTTCTCCAATCACATTCAAATCAGACAAAATAAATACAAAGGGAATTTCAAGGAGATAGGGAGCTACAATGCAAATATTTCCACTAACAGAGGCATTATGTTTCTGGTCCTGAGTTAGCACAAATCATGTAAATGTATGAATCACAAACTGACGGTAATTCCACAGATGTGGGTTTAGTCCTACAGCATCCCACCTCCATTGCAAGCTACCAGTAATTGTCACCAAAGACATTATAATATTCAATGACTGAATATTTGATATGTTTAAAAGCAGAAAGATAACCTTTGTCTTTTTGACTGCAACAAGTTGATTTATCATTTGGATTTTCCAAGCAACAGAACAAGTCATGTTAAATCCAGGCCTTGCAGCAACAGGTAAGAAAAAGCCAACTTATGGTATCTTTACAGTCACCAAATGCTACACTGCTCCCAAAATGAAACGGGAAAACATCCTGGCATGGCATTAAGCTGGCATGCATGTTTCAAGACACTCTCCACAAAAATACACACTCTTCATAAAATGAATTTCTTTAATTTTCCAGATGAGTGGAAAGCAGGTTTAACCAGAAATCTAAAATTTGCATTTGGAGTCAGACTACATCACAGAAATACAGCTCCAATAAATTACAATGTTGAGAATTTTGTCAGCATTACTGAAGTTGATGTTATTATGCCTACTGTTTACATACCAAGTAACACTGAGCTCTGGTTGCATACTACATAAAGTCTTTAACAAGAGGTTGTTTTTTTTCTTTTTTTTTTTTTTCTCCTAAAGAAACACTGGTAAAACATCTCTAAATTAGCAAAAACTAGCACTAAGGCCAGCCTGGTGCTCTAACGGCCAAGTCATAATGTTGTACTGTTAGCAAAACTGAGATCTCACTGAAATCAGTTGAAGCTTTAGTGTCACCCTCTCTGTACACTAGATTGGGCTTCACAGAATCTACATTTCAGAAGTTAGTATTTCATAAATATTCAGGAAAAAATATTTAACAAATACTTACAGGCAGTAAACAAACACGCAACAACTGTATATCATTGGCAGTTCATCCAACAGCTATAAAAAGCAAAGACATCAAAACATGAAAACTACTTTTAGCTTGTGTAAGTTAATTATGGAGAAATAAGTTTTAAGTCATCTGGATACCCACCTTCTTGACTGTTACTTCAGTACACAGCAGTGCTAAATCGTAGTCTTCTACTGAAAGCTTGCTTCATTAATAAGCTTATTTCTCTGAATCTTTTGACTATTACATTTCATAAAAGTCGGCATGTTCAAAGAATCATGCCATTTTCACTGCTTGTGCCTCTTGAAACATTTAAAAGAATTAGTTGTGTAAAGTCAGATTGAATAAGACTACCCCATTTGTAGCCTGCTCAATACAGCCAGTAGCATCTTCTTACTTCTGTATGAACTTCACAGAGAAACTGAAATAATTTTTTTCTATAACATAAAATCAGAACTTTAGCCCATTAGGAAGTACCTTGTGATGTGCTTGCATGTTTACTTCCTAATTTTGGAAATTTATTATGTTGTTTTAATTCAGAGGCAGGGTTGGTTTTTTTGGTTGGTTGGTTTGTTGTGGGGTTCCTGGTTTGTTTTTTTGTTTTCAAAATTATGGCTGCCACATAATGTTTTATTGTCTTAAATAATTATTATACTTTGGGAGAACACTGATGTGTTACAGCTAAGCCAATTATTTCTCCAGGAACTTGTTACCTTAATGAAGACAGCATTAAAATAGTAATCACAAGAGAGGTAATTTCTCAAAAACAGGTATGTTCAAAATTGCCGTTTATTTATCATTAGAGGGGGAAAAAAATTTAAAAAATCGCAGCATTATTTTCTTCTAAGACTTTTTTCATCAAAGAACATTAACAAATTGCTGCTCCTAAACACAGAGTTATGCTTACCTCCTCTTATAAAAGACTGAAAATCATGAAAACGCAGAAGCATACAAACAGATCAATGAAGATCCACTGCCTCTGATTTCTTATATGTTAAGCAAAGGTTAATAGTTAGGCATCTTAGAATTGTTAGACCAGGTTTGACTCTTATGAAAAACCAGAACTGAATGCAAACAAGACTTTGATCTTTTCCCATTATCACTCTGAAAGTTCTCGATGGCCACGTCTGTACAGAAATTACCTTGCTACTACTGTTACAGGGTACTTAATGTTCAGAACCATGTTTTTCTGAATAATGAAACACATTAAAAGCAATAGCAGCTTTCACAAACCCTTTTACAAAGCCAGCCTGATTCTACTTGGTTTGGGAGAATGTTTCTAACTGCACAGACAAAAACTTTCTTTTAGATTTCAAATTAGATACTGCCAAAAAAGTTAACTAGTTCTTTACAAAAGGAGAGAGATGTATTATCCCGAGTAGGAAATACTAGTTTTTTGTGGTTTTGGTCATAGAAACATCAGGAAAGTTTCACAATACTGCTAACAGATCTATGGACTAGCTGCTCCTGAAAGGGCAGATCTGTCATCTTCTTCACCCACACTCCTACTGCTTCTCTTCAAGTGAGGCAGTTGTGCTCGTCTGATCCATGGTGAGCCAGATCCAACAGATGATCCAGCACACAACTGACCTTGCAGAAAAAGGTTTAAATCCCTGAATCCATGCATTAGAGGGTCAGGGACCACAATAGGTAGCACAAATAAAGTAGCAGAAACAGATGGCAGCGGAAGCTAACAGGCATGTTAGGTGGCACCTTGCCGTCACATCAGGTTATCTTTGCTGTGATGCATTAGAGAAGAAAAAATGGAAGCAATAACTGAAATCAGCTTTATACTAACAGTTATTATTTATAAGTTCAGTGATATGCTTTATCAAGTCTGATTAATTCATGAAACTCTTCAGGAGTGTGAGTCATTCAAGGCCTCACGAAAGATAATGGCGGGGGGGGGGGGGGGGGCGGGAACAAGTAAGAAATACAATAGAGCAAAGTTTTTCAGATATGGACAGCTAAGTACACTCTTAAGTTTATATGCTGGCAGCATCCCAGGAACATAACGGTAACATCAAAGAGCCTCTTAAAGGATCCTAGTTAGAATTTGCTTGCAGAAGACAATGGCTTCTGTATCCAAAGGAATTAATTGATGCTTCCAGAAATACTGTCAACAGCATGTCTGAACATGTCTGAACAATGAAGAAACATGGATAGAAGTAAACTCAGTGAGCTGATTTTTCTGGTTAAATAAGCATTTTGGATTCTTGAGGAATGCACAATCAAGCAGATTCCCATTAAATGAGAGGTGATTGCTTCAGAAGTATTCTAAATAACTGCTTTCAAGAACAGAAGCTTTCATATTTCTCTTAATTAAGCAATCTGAATTGACAGTTTATGGTATTAACATTGCAGAACAAAGGTTAAAAAAAAATATCTCTTCAAACAGCTATCAATGCTGACTTTAAATCATAACAAGAGATAAATTGAATGAGAAAAGATTATTTGCTGGTTGAAACGTTTCCACTTCGTGAGCTAGCAATCAAGTAATTACGGGCCACTTGCAGATTTCACTTGGCTGCCAAAATACTAAGAGTACTTTCTCTGCCTCACAGGAAGCCTTTTACACCAGTTGGAAAAATGATGCATGACATTCCTGCTCCCCTCTCATCTGCCTCTGCCCAACCCCTTTACTTACCACAGTTCATGAGCCCCTTAGTTGTTCTGATGCAACACCAAAAGTACATGATAAACAGCATTAAAGTGACTTGGATTAAAATGGTCTCTAAAACACACACAGACACACACACCCCAACCAAACAAAAAACCACGTAAGAATGTTTTAAGCCTGAATAATTTTAATAATCCAGGTTTCAGGGCGCCCTTGCTCACCTCTGCATCAGCTTAACAAGGGGGGTCAGTCTCTCCTCCCAAATAACAAGCAATAGGACAAGAGGAAAAGGCCTCAAGTTGTGCCAAGGGAGATTGGATATTAGGAAAAAAATTCTTCACTGAAAGGGTGGCCAACCATTGGAACAGGCTGCCCAGGAAGACAGTGGAGTCACCATCCCTGGGGGTATTTAAAAGATGTGTAGATGTCATGCTTAGGGATGTCGTTTAGTGGTGGACTTGCACTGCTAGGTTAATGGTTGGACTCAATGATCTTAAGGGTCCTTTTCCACCCTAAATGGTTCTACGATAGGAAACACTGGCAGGGTTAGGAACAAGCAGCTGAGGGAAGAGAGATGAAAAGGTGCAAATTCAAGGCAGTTTCACCACTGAAGAGGATACAGGTAAATCACACCTCAGTTTGGGAGGGAATGGTGAAATGGATCTAGAAACCACCTTTTTCATGCCAGGAAAAGCAGCAGATATTCTTACGTGGCGTCAAAATCATGCTCTATGGAAGCTGACAGCACGTGCCAGAGATATAACACAGAACATTCTGAAGGCAAACGTCACTATTGATTGTAATTCAGTTCAAGTTTAAGACACCTAACTATTGGTGTCCACACATCCAGTGTCCCATCACATCATGACCAGTAGAACCCAGGACACAATTAGCTGCCAGGGCGCAGGTCCCTAATGGATCTGAGATGCTCTGCACACACCCAAGACTGGCAGATATGATGGGGGGTGTGGGGTGCATCTGAGAGACCTGAACCCTTTGTGGGATGGCAGCTGGGGGCCAGACAACACACAGGGTCTCAAACGACACTAGACACCTGTATTCAGACAAACATTATTTAAGCTATGACTTAAATTATAAGGACATTAATACAAATTAAGTTATGACAATATTCCATGACTCCATGACTGCCAATGGAGACTAGAGAACGATTCAGCCCAGACAGCTGGCTCTCTAAACTCCACTGACTTAATTGTATTTCCATGGGCTACAATGGCAGCACAGACTTCCAGCACACACTTTTAAATGTAGGTTTCTTAATTCCGAACAGAATCCTACTCCACCTTGACTTTGATTAAAAGATTAATTTTCTTAATCTTCTCAGACCTAAAACAGGACAACAGGACAAGACTCCTTGCGTCCCTTTAGAAAATGAGAAACACCAGGACCAAATCCTTACACCCAGGGATTTATTACAGAATGCCTTGAGAATAAGGCTCAACTATCGCTACTCAGAAGACACTGACTTCAGTATTAATCCTACCGGTATAACTATCTAGATAGAAAACAAAAATGGGAAACATTAAGATGCAAAAAAGCATACATTAAAGAACACTAACTCTAGTCTATACTGCTTGCTATTAAGCAATACGTAGGAACTTTAAAATAACTACTTGAGTGAAAAGGGATTATCATTTCCCAAAGGATAAAGTGTCTTCTACCAACATAAGCAATTGATTTTAGCTCTTACTTTAGATGCAAGTATATATACTTACATATCTATTGATGGAAAATATCTACTGAAACAAGACCTGCAACTACTCTTTGTTGAAAGCAGGAGTCACGTACAATGATATTTAAGGTAGAATAACTCACACTACATGAGTTTCATCTAGTCAGAAAAACAACAATGTGACTATACAGTGAGATACACACATAAAATAATTCACAGCTACTTATCAATGCTCACCTGCATTTCATACTTCAAGGTCATGTGGAAGCACCAAGATCCCAATCCCACAGCTGAAAACAAATCAAAACTATGGTTAGCATAAAAGTCAACATGTAAAACTTTCAGGTGCATTAACTTCAATGCATTAACTCTACCAGGAAGAAAAATTAAAACATCAGCATCCCATTGCAGGGACAAAACCTCAAGTCTTCCACAGCCTTCTACTTTACACTTCTGTCACTAGTGATGCCCTCAAGTTTATACTTCTTGGATGGTGGATGTCCTCTTTCCTTCCTCTCAATACTGTCTCCTATGAACTGGTATAATCTCAAGGAGGATAGGAGCGGAGAGAACCCAGAATGAATGAACATTACAATTCTATTTCTCCTCTTTTTTTAATTTTAATTACATTAAGATTTATCTATCTCAAACCTTCTATAATGCAAAGTGCGATTCAACTGCTAGTACTCCTGAAAGCCTGTGATATTTCTGCTTACTGTCCAGTTTTAGAAGGTAAATTTTACAAGGAGCTTTTAGTCAGCTCTAGAAGTAGGAATTAATTGCTATTAGAACTCAGAACTAGAAATTCAGAGTAAACAAAACCCACACAGTATGGATTCATTTTGTGAAATTGCCATTTCCAAGCCTCTTTCTTGGAAGCTCGTCCCTCTATGCAAAGACTTTCATTTATTTTAAATACTTTATTTTTAAAGTCCAAATTTACTTCTGAAATCAATTTATGAAATATCTACTTTGCCTACACACAGCTTTTTCAGTTAGACAAGGACAATATATCTTGGAAGTTAGATTCGACTGTTGAGAGCAAAGCTGGGGAAGTATTTAATGTATCATTCATTACTTTGAAACGTGATCAGTTAAAAACTCTCATTAAGCACTAGCTCATTTTTATTTTGCAAGAACAAGTACATTAATGTGATGTCTTGTCTTCCTTCAAGAAATTATGTTTTACCTCAGACTGTGGTTTCAGAGAAAACCGAGTAATTTGCACTCAAACCTTCATCACTGGGTAGGGCTGCTGTGCTTTGCTGCAAGAGGCTAACCTTCTCTACATACAAGTTAGATTCCACTGACACACCAACAGACCTCTGTCTAATAAACCGTGCATGTTGTAAATGATTCCCAAGACAGTTGATAGAAATGTCTGGAGATGTTTCTTTAGGTGCTATAAGACCAGAATTGTGATTATTACACATACTCAGTTAAACGAAATACCTAAGCACATAACTGTACTGAAACATAAAGCTGTACTACAGCTAGATTTAAAAACTTATTGCCAAATATGTTAAGGTGATTCATTCTCCGGGAAAATTAAGCACGGCTGTCTACCAGAACATAAACAACAATATGCACTTCTTTAAGTTCTGATTAAATTGGTTTGGTACTGAAAAATCTTTCCAAACAATAAGCAACAACTCTTTTTCACCTTCATTGAGATTTTAATGAGAAATTCTCATAGCCATTTTTCTATGCATACAGAATATATCACAACTACTGTTCATTCTGAAGAAAAAAACCCATTAAGATCATCATTAAAACAGTACCATCCATTATCCTGGCTGTCACAGTCATTTCAGCACCTCCATGATACAAATGCTTACAATTTGTAACAAGTGTAGTTTTCAAATATGGGCAACATCATTGCATAAGAAATTTCAACTGATTTTAAATTAACAAAATATGTAATTGGGGGTTTATTTTTTGGGGGGGTGAGGTTTTTGTGGGGGTTTTTTTGGTTAATGTTACTGGGGTTAATAAATCTCAACAATCAGCTACGAACTCCTCCACTTCCTCCTATATGATCAGAAGTTATTTCTAGATTATTTTTCCTCTCCAGTCTTTGCAGAAATCAAGAATGCTGCAGATATTAGTGTTTCAGGCCATAAATCCTGTGACTACAATTAATTTCCTAAAATAATAAAACCCCTTCATGCTTCTGTGTAATGATCACACTTGGAAGTTTCTTTGATTATGAAATTTTACTATGCATTGGAGAAAGATACTTTTGCTATATTTTGTAGCAATACAATAGTTATCTGAAAAAGAGAAGCTTACAGGGACTCGTCAGGTGGTCTTTCCCAAAATAAAAATCTCTACTGGAAATGGCTGTAATACTGCTTGCTGCAGTCTTGACAGAGCTCATGAGCACTGTCAAGTCTGGTATTTAAGTGCATTCAGCAGATAACCCAGAATGTTATATGACTAGAAATTTTATGACTAGATTATTCATCAGATGACGCTCTCCCTCTCAAGATTGCACAGACATTTCCTCAAACACTATCGTAGTAACTACATACAATAGCAGCATTTTGAAAAGATTGATTAAATGAAGACTAAGGAATGAAACATGATTCTTTACGTATCCCATTTATAGCTGCTTACTGCAGAGGTGTAACTTAAAAACACGTTTTACACTGCAGAGGAATAACTTAAAAATGTTTTACATCTAGACATCAAATGAGCTAAGAACCAAGTTTCTCATTTGGCATATATTCTATCTTAACACAGAACTGCACAAAAAGCTTCATTAATCTGTTTAAACAGAAAGAAGGAGGAAACTGCATTAAGAGATGAACTGAACCACAGCAGCTAAAGCATATGTCATACTCTGCTTCACTAACATCACTATATAACTGGTAAACTTCAGCAGAAGGAAATTAATTCCAATACTGCACTCACTGGGCCAAGAGCTGTGCTAGTGAGAGTAGCTTAATGCAAGGTGGTTAGTGTTCAGTGCTGAAAACACTGTGAAGTAAAAAGAGGAAACACCTATCACATGCCAAGGACTAGAAAATCTTATCTATCAAATCTAGGAAATCTGCTATGCCCGGAGGATGCTACCTTTTTGTCGCACTTAAAAGTCTAACTTCTAAACTTACAAGGGGCTGGATGTATATTTTTGTCTCCAGTAAATAGTGATTTAATACTTAGCTCAAATGTCTTCACAAGTAGCTTCTACCTGCGGTTGTACAGGAATGCAACTATCTTTAGATACCCTTCTCATGACGACTTCAGGATCAAGATGTTTCTAAGGAAGATGTACTTCACAAAAACCATCAGTGCAGTAAGACATTCTACCAGCTTTGTACTTGTCAAAATATGAGTGAGCATGATCACTACAATTACACCAATCAATTTCCCCATAAAGCCATTGACAAACACAGCAGCAGATTTGCTCCTTATTTTGTAAGCAGGGGTTAGTTTTCATTTTAGGTGTTTCCTTTTGCAAAGGAGCTTAACTCACTAAAAGCTGCATATTGGTTGGGAAGTTTTAACATCATCTGAAGCAATACCATTTCCTCTCCAACTACTGTAACTCACTTTTCATAGATACAAATCACTCAGCATTTTTACATCAATGAATCTCTCTAGTTACAGGGGATATATATAAATTATGTATTAAGCATGCAATACACATTAAGTCACAATATGATGAGATCAGAATAGCACTTAAGGAGACTGGAAAAGCAAAGTCAAGTTAGCTACTATATGTAAACAATATTGTCTTTTTTTGCCCTGCAGCAAATACAATGTGCAATCACTGCCAGATGATAAAAAAGTTGTATTAGTGAGGATGTAAAAAGCAATGTATCTGCAAACTTTACTTCATACACAATTATTTCACTATGCTTCAACACCATCAAAGACGTCGATCCATGCTAGAAATAATGTGACATTATACACAAGATGCAGCTCCATATATGAACCATATAAAATCTCTGGATCTGAACCCTACAGGAACACACAAGTTCCCTAAGAATTTTTAAATAGTTGTAGGAAGAATCAGAAGTATCAAATAATCTGTGATAATTCATTTCGACATAAGACTACCCACCAACATCCAAATTTTTTATTATAAGCCTAAAGCCTTTACAGAAAAAGCAGTTTATTAGGACTTCATAGACATGGTTTGGATTTAAACTCTACAGGCACCATATGAAAACATTCTGAAGGAAGAATGCTCTAGATACAAAAACCTTTATTTAGGTATCTACACATGACCTAGGTGTCAAAGCTTCCACTAAAGAGAATGACATTATAAAGAGTAATTCAGCTGGCCAAATATAAGAGGATATTTTAGGATGAGCCAAATGGTTCTCCAGACTTCACTGTCTCCCAGACCTCTCTGCACAGGTAGACACATGTTTAGGTGTTTGAATCTGGAACTGAATTCCACCTATGGTTTCTTACAATGGTAGAACTGAACTAAGGATAAACAACAATAGACATAAACAGTCAAAGAATGAAACAAGATGAAAAAGCAGAATTAAGTGAACAATTTGTATTCAATTATTTTGCTTAGTAATGGTTTCCCTCCACAGCGTAAGAGACAGGAGACACCTTGGTTACTCCAAGGGTACAGCTCTAGAAGTAAATTCCAGCACGGCCGGGACTGCTACCAGGCACTATAATGCAATCCTCTGTGCTAGTTAATTGTTAGAACAGTCTGCAGTGTGAATCTGGCCTGTTACAACTAGCACTTTCCCTGAGTAGCTCCCAGGCACAGCCCAGCAGCCCAAAGAGCCCAGGGCTCGTGCCCAGAAGGGAATTTGTACGCATTCACCTCGTTCTGGAGGGTAAGACAAACAGACATGGGCTGTTCCACACTACCTGGCTTCAGCACTCAGGAATGTTCCTGAGCATATTTGATTTACTAACGCTGATGGCCTAAGCACCTTCTCTACAGCTGTTAGGTAAGAATAAGGGAATTAACTCTGAAGGGCTGCTAACAACTATTTTCAGAGATACAGCATTTCATTGGAAATTAAGTTTAGTGAGTTGCTTACGAGTTCCTGTGTCTAACACAGAAAACTTTTTGCACCCTTTTTTCCTCCATTTTGGCACAGCTGGAATGACTAAGTCTTATTAAACAGACCAAAGAAATGCAAAACAGAACAGTCCTTCCAAATTTCAAGTAAAGCATCTAATGAAGTATATAACTCCATTGACTGCTTTTTCTTATCTTCTTAGAGCCAAAAAAAATTTACACACCTTTAAAAATTATATCGTTACCTTTATTTTTTTTTTAAATAAAGATCATTCTAGAATACAAACCATAAGGAAATGACAGATGGCAGAACATGATAAATTACCACAGCATCATAAGGAACCATTCAAAAACAACTGCTTATCCTTCGAGGTAGTGACAGCCTGACAATTTGTTCCACCTACTTCATGAGATGCAACATGCTAAAATAATTGCTTAAGATTATTCTTCATAATTTATAGGTTGATTAAATAGTTCTCTAAAGCTTAAAAATCGCATCCAGTTCCTATTGAGTTCACTGATAACACACTCTTTGAGCTGGAAGGCAGCAGAAATAAGGGCTGAGAACAGCGTGCTATATCTCAAAGAACTTGCTGAAAAGTGCAACTCAGTTGGCATCAGTACGAACAAGAACTTATTCGAACAGTTATTTAGAAATCCCCCTTCTTGTCCTGCCAAGTACAAGAATCATAGCATGTATGTGAAATGAACAGACCTTCCCTAATTGAAAATGCATTTGGTTCAAAGAGGAAACAAATATCAACAAAAGAAATTGTGGGGTATAAAGTGAAGCACTGAACATGGCGTGGTAAAACACAAAGGAACTGACAATCAGCTAAACGTCTGGAAGCATCCAAAAGAAACAGCTGATTTGGATCAAAATAACATCTAGAAACAACACTACTTATGTTTTCAAATGCTAACAGATTTAATTTTAATGTCTGCTTTGACAGCTGTCCCTTCCACTCCCATCTTCATAGCAGAATTGTTAAAGAATTTCTACTTTAACAAAACAACCTTTAGACACTACTAACTAGTTAGCTAGTTAGAAGCTCTGCTTTATGGTCTTTAATGATGTGGTTGTAAACTATCTTTAGATACCCTTCTCATGACAACTTCAGGATCACGATGTTTCTAAGGAAGATGTACTTCACAAAAACCATCAGTGCAATAAGACATTCTACCAGCTTTGTACTTTTCAAAATATGAGTGAGCATGATGATGCATGGTGCCTGAAGCAAAATCAGAAGTTTGTGTTAAATTCACTATCCCTTTACAGATTAAGTCTACACTTGTTTGTTACAAATTAAGTAAGTATAGTGAAATCTGTTATTAACTAAGATTATAATAACAGAAAGAATTCTCTCTGGTACCTTCTTACAAAAATAAATTTCTGTACTCTTACTCTGTTTCAGTATGCTTCTGATTCAGTCACATGAACAGAAAAAATGCCAATGTTCCTGGCACATTTCAACTGTATTTAAATTTGTTTATCTTCTCATTTGCTGCTTTTATTCTGTAGTAGAACAAATGTTAAGCGATTACTGATTCCAAACCATCCTGTTCCCGTTTTTCACTGAGAAACTACAAAACCTTCTATATTACTTTACATCTTTCAACTGCTGTAAAAGTCCAGTGTTACCAATACTGAAGCAGAAGAGAAACATTTTTGGAATTTAATATTAGGTTCCAACATACAAGATAAAAAATCAAGCCACACAAACATTTATCACTTCAGACAGGAGTCAAAGGCAGCCCTGTCACAGATGAGCAGAGCCCAGACAGAACTCAGGGCTGTCCTCCAGCACTGCTGTCAAATAGGCAGGCGGAGCTCCCCTTCATGAACACCAAGAACAGTACAAAACTGAAGTCCATAGCATTTATCACAATCAAAGACAGATAATTAAAAAAAAAAAAAAACCAAACAAAAAACAACATTAAAGGGTATATGAGAAATCCCCACGCAGGGCAGTTGCAGCGTAGCTGCCTGACGTTCTGGTTAGGTAGTGGTATACTTTGATCATAGTGAAGCGTCACTGACAGAGGTAGTCACAAGTTATGGTGAACACTGAGTCTCAAACAGAGTTTTACCTTCCTTTTTTTTTTTTTTTTTTTAGAAAGAATGGCAGTATAGGATACTTAAATTCAAGAACATGCAAAGAGTTAATTTCAGCAAACTCTTCCACACCATTTCTTTCCCTGTCTTTTTTAAAAGTAAACCCTGACCTTCAAGAATTTCTTCTGCCAAACTGTTTTACACTGAGACAAAAATGAATAATTACTCAAAACCATACAAAGTCTACAAGTGGCTATTTGGAAAGTGTTCAGAAAACACCCAAAGCTGTACATTGTTGCTGCTTATCTTCCGCACATATCAGCAAATCCAACATAACTGAAAAACCATGAAGTTGTACCTAGTATATATTGCAGTTTAATTGGCATCAAGAGTATATTTAGCATACGGATATGTGGTTTTCAACAGTATTTCTCTAAATACATAAGTATGCCAAACTTAATAGTAACATTTACAATAAACCGATCTCTTACTACTAAGAAGAATGAGAAAGATAGCCTCCACACTGATAGGAGCTACAGCAAACAGAGGAATCATGTGAAACAGAAGTTCTGTGAAATCTACTTTGAGACCCAACTGCAAATTTGAACCATCTTCAAACATTTTCTCAAAAGGAACATGACTTACCGAATCATAGGATCACAGCATGCTCTGGGCTGGAAGGGACCTTCAAGACCACCCAGTCCCACCCCGCCGCCAGGGCCAGGGCCCCCTCCCCCCAGCCCAGGCTGCTCCCAGCCCCGTCCAGCCTGGCCTTGAGCCCTGCCAGGGATGGGGCACCCACAGCTGCTCTGGGCAGCCTGGGCCAGTGCCTTGCCGCCCTCATGGTAAAGAATTTCTTTCTTATATCTAATTTAAATCTAAATCTGCCCTCTTTCAGTTGAAAACCATTCCCCCTTGTGCTATCACTACAGGCCCTTGTAAAAAGTCCCTCTCCAACTTTCTTGAGGCTCCTTCTAGGCAACTTCTAGTTACACAATTAATGTTTTAAAAGAAGTTGGTTCTATTCTGGATTTTGTTATTTTAGAAAAAAACAGAATGCCCTTAAGGTCACCTATGCATGGATGTCCCATTGTTCTTCCATCCTTGCAAAACTTCCCAGATACAAAGGCAGTTAGGTTGTTGGGCGATATATGCCAAAGAGGAACGGAAAACAAATCAAACTCATGAAGGAATGATTTTCCAGTTCCTTCAAGATCTTTGCTATTTCCTGTATTACTGTTCCATACAAATGCCACAAAAATATTAATAGTGTGAAACTGTTTGGAAGTAGGACACACAAGAAATTTTCTGTAAATCATCATAAAAGGACACAGTAAGCTAACTACTTGGTTTACTAATATTTTCATATTGTTCATTGCATATCTGAGCTCTCTTTATAATGAAAAAGCAAATTAAGTTTTACACATACCTGTAAGACACAAATATGCAGCTAAATACCGTTTTTCAAGGCCATCTTTATAGGTCTGAATCGCACCATAGATTGGAGGTAGAATGAAAATCAGGTTACTCACTGTGTTCCCTGTAGGACAGAAACCAAAAGCAGATATTTTAGAATTGGGTATTATGCACTTTAAATAAATAGAGCTACATTCACTCATTAAAGACAGGTTCAATAGTTTTCCTATGGAAAGTTACACCTTTATGGAAGTTGTCTTCTGGTTTCACCCAAAACACAAAATTAAATTTTAGTACAATTCAGTTAACTACTTGAAGACTAGGAACATTTTAACTCTTTTGTCTTTTTTTCCACTTGTATGGATAGAAATTAAATGATAATTTAACTAAAAAGTTTGACTTAGATGGTGCTTACTTTCTTGGCAGGAGGAGAAAGACATGGTTACCTTGACTGCACAGCTTATGAACTAAAACCCAGTTCCTTAAGGAGATATAAGCCACAAACAGGTCAAGCCTGGTATTTTAAGAGAGCTGTTTGTTTGGGGTTTTTTTCTTTTCTTAAATCTATTCTTGGAACTCTCTCCTTCACACTCCCTTCAGATACTTTAAGGTCACCAAGTGACTCGTTCCCAAGTGAAACCAGTTCAATGTTTACTATCAGTGTGCTAGTCGCTGTGTGCACACAGAACACGCCAGACAGGATACTTACCTATCAGATCATAATGTAAGACCAAAGACTGTAAGAGGGTATGGTAAGGAACAGCAAGAAGTCAGAAGCCACTACTGATCGGCATGATAGGCAACTGTCAAAGCTTATCAACAGCTTGAACTTCAGCAAGACACCACTGCTCTCCATCCCTCCTGGGATGCAATACAAAGAAATGACACATGGCAGAGAAAGCAAGAACAAGCCAGGAGCCCAGCTCTCTTATCAGGGCTCATATCGACTCTTCCTGCACTGGGGAAGATGAAGGAACCTTTTTGTTTTCTCTTTCCCAGTCCGATTTAGATGTTTTTTCAAACTGTCCTGGCCTATGCAAAAGTACAACGAAATACTGAGAAGTTTAAGTGAAGCACAAGGAAATGGTACCTTTCTCAGCAGAAGGGATGCAGATTTAGCTTTTTAGCCTAACCACAAATCATAATTTTGAAAATAAAGGTTATGTAATGGGAATAAAATAACATACAATTTGGGAAAAAGAGCGAATTACTAAAAAACGCAGAACATTGCATGCTTTCACATGCCATCAGTTAAACATATATAACATTGAAACTCTAATTTCCAAATATCTCAATGAAAAGAACAATGTATGAGGCTATGGAGAGGGAACCCCCCCTCTATTTCTGGCTTTTTTTATTCAGCAGGAAATCTCAGAAAGAGTTTCACCTTCTAAAACAAGAATGAGCAGGCCACACCTAAATCACTCCCCTAATTCAAGCACCTATCTTTTCAGGAGTCCTACTTCCCAACAACCATTCCAAAGAAAAGTGAAAACTACCAAACTATGATCATGCAACTGCAAATTATTACAGCACCTCTGGATACAAAATTCCATACTTTAGAGGTTTACAGAAATTTCAAATCCAAATAGAAAAAAGGTTATTTGAGACCACATGAAGCAGCAGTGTACCTAGTTTACTTTACCAAGTTAGTTCTTCTAAATTCTCACAAAGTAGATTCAAATCTCAGTTTGAGTCTTCCTGACCAGATAAAATCACATCTGATGTTTATCAGACCTTTAAATCACCTCCTTATCGATTTAACATCACCTCCCGCACAACCATGAATTCACCAAGTTACAAACAAAACAGAGATGTGCCAGAGATCTTACTCTTCTAGTCAGCTCTGCAGTAAGTTCTTCCACGTAAAAGAAGCCCAGCTGAAATCAAAACACCTCTGCAAAGACATACAAGTTATACCAATATAAAAGGCCTTTTTCATGCTTAAATTCTCTGGGGAATCATTAACCTTTTACCATAGTCCCACAGTGCTGCAATGGGCAGGGATTCACTTTCAGTGGAGACCACGTTTGGAAGAAATTCACTAAGACTCAGTATTGTGCAGCAAACTGACCATTACCACGTCCACCCATAAATCATGCAAAGATGTCATCCCGCCTTGAAAAGTAGAGTAAAGGCTATGTAGTCTGGATAAAAAAATCTTCGGCATTCTAAGGCGGTTCTCAACTATGCCCATTTTCAAGACAGGTTATTAGACATTATAGAAACATCACTGCTCAAGGTCACTTTGTTATGAAACCGCCAAAATCCTGGCAAAAATTCAAATATGAAAATGCTGAACAAAAGAAATATCATGATGTTTATCCGCAATGAGGAAGGCACGTGACTTTGGAAGAGAGTGGCAGCAGGATAACAAACTTCAGATGTATGTAAGAATGCAGAAAAGAGATTCTTCTGTAGGAAAGCAAGGTTTCAACAGTTCCTGTAAAGCTATAATTATGTTAAATCATTGAAAATGTATGAGCATTTAATCTAGGACCGTCTTGCTGAGAGAGGAAATACCGTAGACCTAATCTAGCTGTAAATTCCTGCCACTCCTTCTCTGCACTTTTTGATCCACATTATTCAGAACATTTAGAGCACAGATTAGGCAAGCCTATTTGCAAAACATATTCATTGAAAGTTGTGCAAATTTTTCAAAAAGGGAAATGTGGGCAGGGAAACAATGAAGTCCTCTGGCGTGCTGCTAGAAAAATTACTTCTTTCGAGAACAAAAACTACAAGGCTGCTTTCAAATTCAAGGTCACTAGGAGCACATCTTTCAAAAAAGTCTAACTAGTCTTTACAGGATTATCCTCACATAGAATAGCTTATAAATTCATTAAAAGGGTTTTTTCCCAATTCCATCAAAAGATGGCAGTAGGATATGCACGGAGATTAGCAAACAATACCAAGAAAGAAGAAAAAGGTAACAACTACAGACCCATAATGCTAAAGTTAATTAACAAATAAGGAAGTGAAACCAGTTTTGAAGGAAAGCAATATGAAAGTTGAAAATGAGAAAAAAGTTAAACTGTCAAGAAACCTAATCTTCTTCAACATATTCTCCTTTTTAAAAATAAAGGAAAAAAAATTCATGCAGCAGACCTCCTTGGGAAGACCAGAGATTGGAGAATTTGTAACTAAGGCAGGAGGCAGAAGGTATGCAAAATAATTAAAGAAGAGATTCTTGATTAATGCCTGTAAGAAATACAGTACATCAGGATTTAGATGCATGCATGTGGATGGACCTGGGCTTAAACTCTGTACAGCATTCTTCTATTTCAGTACTGGATTCCTTGAATACTGGTCCAGGGAGTGACCTATTTTTTCTTTATTGACCCAAGACTGCTTCTCAGCATTTTATCTTCAGCAAGTCTGTCAACAGAAAGGAAGACTAGGTTATCAGAAGAAGAAAGGAAAGAACTTGTGGACTGAAATGACAGGAACAGGATTAAATATGATGGCCAAGAACACGTCTTTCAATGTGAATATGACTCCTTATTCAAAATGTAGGATTAATCTATCTGAAGAAGCAGAAAAGTGAATAAAGACTGCATGATGACTGATCATAAGACATCACTGTAGGCACCCAACCCCCTAAATTTACTTTCAGTAGAGGCAGGGAAAATACTAATGCCTTCAAGCAAGCCAATAGTAGAATACACCATTCTCTAGTTATTGATAAAAGAAAAAGAGAAAACACATCAGGCACCAAGAAGCATCACTCAGATGGGAGTGACGAATGGGAGCTTATAACATCAGAAGGGACAACAATTGCTTAGGTCACCTAGCCTAACAGAAGAATGGCTGGATGGAATAAAACTGCACTCTGTAAACACATGGATAAATGCCGAGGTTGGAAAGGAGCTACCTGAACTAACGGATAATATGGACAAAAGAATAAATAGATATAAACTAGCCCAAGACAAATGCAGGATATAATGAAGAGGAAAGTTTCCCACTGAAGAGGAAATATTTACAACTGCTCCCCAACAGAAATGGGTAGCATGATGAACCCCCTGCTTTCAGAGGAAAGCTCAACAAGCTCAAAAGCCAGAGTACACGGTGTGGTGGCCCATCACATTAGTAAAACACACTGTCCACAAAGATTACACATGGCACTAGGTAAAGTGCTAAATCAATGCCTAATCACGATAAATACAGATGTGTAACTGGCCTTAAAATTGTTCACAAAAGTCTTTCAAGGCTGTTTTACTCCAAGCCACTGTTTCAAAATACTGCTTTATTCATTTAGAGAATGCTATACGGCAGCAGAACAAAACCAGATTTATGCAAAACAATTTCCACAGGGCTCTGTCTACGGGCAGGACAGCTGTAGGAGTGTTAAATCACATCTGCAACCCTGTTCTATGAAAACAACAGCAAAACCTGACAAGTCTTTTTTATGCTGCATGTACATTCAGAGTTATCTTCAGGTGCTAAAAAAAAATGCATATTATTATAAATGCACAAAGACTGACCACCTCGAAGACACTCAACATAAATCCGAAGAGAAAATGGTATTTGCCAGCAAACACAGGCACAGTATACTGCTTACTGTTATACAGGCAGCTTGGTACAGTTAGAGCATACACAAATTTGAAGGACCATACCTTCATAAAGTCTCAATTTCCCCAAATGTATAGTTAATTCTACATTAGGAAAGTCATTTCTACAATACATTTGGATGAGGAATCAAAAGGATAAAATAAGTTGTATATAAGTTCAGTTGTAACAGAACATGGTCATAAAGATATAATAAGCAGGATGAAAAAACATCAGGAACACAACACCAGGAGTTAGAATATAGGTGATGTTTTCAGTGAGGGAGAAAAAGTTTATTATAAAAAAAGAAGCAAAATTATCATCTTCAGCTTTTGACAAGATGATCAATGTGATTTACACAGTGTTAAGAGATTTCTTATTCATTCTTCTCGTGTTTGTACACAGAATGACTGCAAGATCTACCAGGTGCACAGATCTTTTCAAAAGTTAAAATTCTCTTTCTCTCTATCAAACAAATAGATTTCTCACTCTGCTGTGATTTCTAAAAGATTCAAAACCAACAGAAACAGATGCTACCCTGAGAGAGAGAAAAAAAAAATTTTGCAGTTAAAAAGGTTGACTATATGTAAGAAGTTTATTTAAAACCAGGACTAAAAACCATAATATTCATTACAAGCCTCCACAGCCTCCCCTTAAGGACAACTGCACCGAAGTGTGAAACAGGAGAAAAGAAATTGGCTTCTGTTTTCTAAACCAGATAACCCAGTTGCAATAAAGTCAGAATGTCCCTTTGAATAAAACAAGCAAGAAAACAAGATTTTGAGGCTGAAAACATCCATTGTGTTGTCTGGATGTCGTGGCACTCTGTACAGTCAATTACGGTGCACTTCCTGGATCATGTAGCTTTTTCTTTGTCCATCACTGCATGAAGAAAATAAAAATAATTATAAAAAATAAAGCCTATCAGATGTCATCATGCAGAACTTGAATCATCCTTCTAGCTGCTTTCAGATATAAGGAATTTCGTGTCATGGCTTTTGTTTCTGGAATCATCTCAAACAGCTCTGGTGCAAACTACAGCTCATTATTAGAGTTTACCCAATGTAAAGAAATTGCAAAGCAACACACTTCAGGCACATTTGAGAACATAACCATCTACCATTAGGAGCCCTCTCTGTTAACGAAAGATGTTTCTCTTGAAAGGATCTCTGGGGATATGAAACCAAAAATGAATACACAGAATAACAGTGAAAGGTGTAAAAAGGATAGTCCTGTGGCCCAGCACCCCAAGGTAAGGAGAAACAATTAAAGACGAAAAGGTGTTTGGAGATTAGACTTGAACTGGAGAAGTAGGTAGCCTCACAGCTTAAAGACTGAGGAGGAATCTAAAGTATTTCCTTATAAGAATAAGAAACTCGTTAAAATCTAATATGAGAGTCCTTGCTAAGATACAAGTACTTCAAAGCTCACCTATCACAGCATTGAAAGTGTGAACAGAGGAATTAATTTGGATTAAATCCAGCAAGTTTCCATACAGTATATGCTATATATTATCAGTCAATAATAACTCAGTCAGAGCCCAGAGGAGGTTTGTATCACTGATGCTTCAAAGTGCAGGCATTTCATGATTTTTTAGAAGACCCAACTGCACAGAATTGGCTGGTTTGGCCACTAACTTCAATCTTGTGCCGTTTTCACTTATGGCTTATCACCAGGAGGGCTGTGTAGCAATTACATTTTCACTTCCACCAGCCATTTTTAATATCTTCTACTTCAAAGTTTACAATAACTGCACTTCAGAGTGTCAGAAAATGAAAACTCCTGTCTCCATTTGATATTTCAGAAGGACCTCAAGGGGAGAAAACAGAGTCATCCCCACAGGAATTTTGCCAATATGTAATTACTAAACTTCCTACTTAGTAATGTGCATGAAGGATCAATATAAACTTCCTGTTACTCAGTGAAACACAACACAGTGTTACTCCAGGCTGGAGCAGAGGAACAATGAAGACTGAAAAACAAAAGAAGTGGGGGTGCTGGGTGTTTAGAGTGTTTATTTTTATGCTACAAAATCAATTTCTTACCTCGTGTAATTCTCCTTTCCAAATACTAAGTAAGCCTTGATTTTGTTTACATGGACATTAACTGAAGTTGCAACTTCAGCAATTCAGCTGCAACTTGTATTAAACACCACATTTCTAAAGACAAAATGGGAAAAACACTGAAGAAAAAAAAAGGTGAAGCAATTACTGAACTGTACAAACTATGTATGAAAGCTTCCTGAAGAACTATAAAAAGCAGTCAGGATAAATAACACTTCAAACTAATGGGTTATTAGTGGGACTACTAGTTCTCCCTAGGTATTTAAAAGAAAATCAGAAATCTGAAGAGCAAGTTCACATAGTTCATAGAAATAATAAAATTAAGGGTAGATAAAACACCGTAGAAAAATATGATAAAGTGAGTACATAACAAAGAAATGCTGCATTAATCTAGCTCTACATAGATGTTGGCATACTATTAATGAGAAAAACTGTAAGGGACAAATGAGAAGGAGGGGTCAAATGCAGCAACCAGGAGTACTACATCAGAAAAGAAAAAAACTTAAAAAAAAACAAGAGAAGCTGCCTAAATCTTGGCCTGGCAGCAGCTACAAGAAAGCAACGTGGAATCCAACAGATTTACATGGGGTAAGGACTGAAAAAAATAAAAATAATTATTTGTATTACTAAAGAACAGCATTCTGATCAGCACTAAGAGACTGAAACAAGGAAAAGGAAAGTTTAGGTAGAACATCTAGAAATCAAGTTTATTTGGCAGCAGCAACGTCTTCCAAAGAAGCCATGAATCCTGAAACAGTTTCAAACAAAAGGGGACAACACGCTGTGAGGTAGCACGAAGGAAACAATCCACCATGGGCAAAGAAAGGCTGCAAACGAGGCAGGAACACAGCTGCCTTCTCAAGGCTAGCACCAACACAGATGCATACCACGAGTGTGAGCACACTGTGTTCCAGTCGCATGCGTCTCAGCCCCAGCCGCAACAGACAGCCGATTCCAGTAAGTCAAAGTGCTGGGACAAGGCCAAAAAAACTAAAGGCAGCATTGCTGCTGCAGAGCTGGTGGCCAACTGGGAGGTTTTAAAGTCAGCATGTAGTGCTTCTAGATCGTCCAGGCTGCTTCTTCCTTGCTGGACCTCCATTCCTCCAAGATATGTAAATGTTCAGAAGGATATCAGCGTACCATTTTAGTGATTTACTGGATTGGGGAGGGGTAATGAGGTAATTTTAGGGGAAAAAAATTAATTATTAACAACACAATTTGATTTTTATTCCTAGTGCTCATTTATGAGCCGTTCCAACATGCTGCGTCAAGTGATACACTCTGATTTATGGCCTTACTTTATATTCCAGCTGCAGAATTCATTCCCTTGGCATTCATCATACTAGTTCAGCTAATATTTTTGTAGATGGTTTTACTCTGATTCCAGTATTTCACGTTACATTTGTGTTCTTCAAAACAATCAAAAGGTATTTAGAAGGAAAAGCTCTCAACAGTCCTGACTAACAAAGCACACACAAGCCTGTAAAGCGTGGGTGTATTTTCTAATGCACAAGCCTCTCTTTGATATGCACGTCTTAGAAAAGTACTTCTTATTAAACTGCCCTAGGTTACAATTAAGCCATCCTTTTCTTTACCCTCACCGCTCTGCAAAGCGCTTTGCTACTGTGCAGTAAGGACACCAGAAAATTAGAACCAAAGAGGAGACTGTACTAATGCTGACCTCGCTTCTTATGTATATTACGCTAAAAATAAATAAGTGAAAGCTAATACTACACAAGTCCAAATTTTAAAGGTCCACACTTCTTTATAAGAAACTGATAGCCTTGCAATGCCAGAAATCCAACATTTGTGTCGTACCACAGATTTAACTTGGATGGTGTAACACGTTCCTCGCTTCTGAAGCCAGTTTTGCTAATTATCTTGCTGTGGCTCTAACTATGTCTATCACACCTGTGCCTGTCAGAAGTGTAGGGTATTCTGAAGCATTAATAAATGGTTTGGGGTTTTGAAGGGACCCATTACATAAAAAAGAATGGTGTTTAAGGATGTAACAGAAGTACTAGCATCTATCCTTGGCCATTTTTTGAGACTGCAGGAAGAAGCCTGGACAAATATAATAGTACACAGCTCCTTTACAGGACGTACTATTCCCATACCAATACAGCCACAATTAACTGAATGACAAGGAATAAATTGTATCACAATTAGCTTATACGGCATCCTATCATATTTTAATGTTGCTTTACTAGAGTGTGGGGAAGCCTCGTAGAAAATAAAGCATCATTTCCCTGATAAATGTGCACCTAAGATGATAGCAAGCAGAACAATTACTTTGAAGTATACCTGGAAGGATTTTGCAAGTGAATTTAAAGTAAAAACAGTTGACATAGGCAGATCATTTGAAATATCAATATAGAAAGCTCACTAAAAGCTAGTGCTTATGGCTGGAAAATGCAATCAAAGCCTAGAGATTAGGCTGAGATGATGTAAAGTTAGAATATTACATGAAATAAGCTTGTTGTTGAAGGGCAGATTTACTTCTATTATAAACTTCACTGGAAAACAAAATAAAACATATTTCAAGTGTTATTTTAAGACAGGTTGATGAGGTAAGGCTGGAAGGAAACAATTGAGATGCGGAAGCTTACCTTTCAGCTATGGCTGAAACTAAGCAGTGACCAATACAATGTTATGATCAGAAATCTGAAGAGCAAGTTCACATAGATCACAGAAATAATAAAATTAAAGGTAGATAAAACACCGTAGAAAAATATGATAAAGTGAGTACATAACAAAAAAATGCTGCATTGGCATACTATTATGAGAAAAACTGTAAGGGACAAATGAGAAGGAGGGGTCAGATACAGCAACTAGGAGTTGCTCCTTCCAACCTTTACTATTTTATGCTGGTATCAGCATCCTGGCTTCATGCTCAGTGTCTGCACCAACTCCCCTAAGCCTAAGGGTCTGTCCAGAGCAGAAAGCACAGCTTTTGGCAGTTGATGGTTAGAGCTACCAGAGTACATCCAGCCCAGCATCTGACAGTCCTCACCACAAACGGAGATACCAACTTGAGGCATAGTAAGCTGTGGGCATCATCTCAGAGGCTCTGGCAGGACTCTTCCAGGAACCGTGCAGTGACATATGAAAGCTGAGCATTAGGGGAGCCCAGTACACTTCACTGAATGGCACAAGAATGATGTGTGAACAGTGCTCTTTTCCAGGTATTTGTAGCTTTAATTTGAGTAGCCTTTCTTCAAAATCCAAATTCTCTTGCTTTCCTTCCTTTCTTGCTACTGGTGTGGATTTCCCCTGGGTGTCCAGAACAATTAAAAGTCTCTCCTATTAATGACTCATGTCATTCTTTTGCATTTTGCTCTATTTGGATGGTAGGAAATGAAAGGTGAGACGCTATGTGACAAATCTAAAACAGAGCACATACGAATAACGAAACTAATCAGCAAACACAGCCTGATTGAGATGTACAGCAACCATTCAAACACTGATCGGTGAACCCTCTCCGATCAGCAGTACTAGCAGAAAATCCCATCCGTAACTATCTTTTTTTGCAGGACTGCCTTAACTGAAAAGTCCTAAGACTACCTGGAATGTGATAAAAGGCAGGCATCTGATCTCAGGAATGACTCTGACTCTTGTTCTTCACTCCTGAATACTTTTTTATATAGGCACTACTTTTCTGTAAAATCTTTATAACCTTTTCCAGTCAATACAACAGCCTCCAGCAAGAACTTTCAACAGTACCCAATTAATTCACCAGCCCAAAACTCAAAGGTTGTTGCTCCTGGTCTGCAACTTCTAATTCCAGGTCTATTCTTTAGTTACTGTCCAATTGTTATTTCAAGACAACTTTCTTGTTCCTGCTTGAAAAGGAAAAGAAAGAAAAAAAAGGTAGCTGCCTATCCACCCACAAACCTTGGCAAAAGCTGTTTATCTAGAGGAAAATGAAGGTGCTTCTCCACAAAGACAGTAAGGTCAAAGTCCAAATCTTAAGTATCTCATCGTCTAAACCAAATACAAGAAGAGATATGCTAACATTGAAGGTTTGAGCTTTAAATGCTGTCTTTTTCTCATAAATATAACTTATTATAGTACCTACAAAATAACAATTCATGAGGTTGGTGGCAAACATTCGGGCAGAAGTCAGTTTCATTGAACAATGATGTGATACAGTCAAAAACATACATAAAATCAGCCAGATGCCCAGCACAAATGGTGGCTGGCAGAGGAAATGTTTCAGAGGACAGGTTTGAAACAAATGTAGAAAAAGTACAACAAAAGCAGAAAAAAATAAGTTAATACAAAAGCCATGTGGAAATCAGCATGGAATAATTTAAAGGCAGGAAAAAGAACTGAAGAACTTGGAAGGGGATGCTATTAAGGAAAAGAAATAGCTTTAAAATATTTTTCTGCAGCCTAGAACAGAGAAAGGAAAAAAAGAAAAATTAAATTGGAATGAACTCGAAGAGTTTTAGCATGAGTACTGTTCTGACATTAGACATGCTGAAGACTATACTGAGGGGCCTCACACGAAGATAAAACTTGGGCCTTGAAAGACTTAACAGGTACCAAACCCCAAAACTCTGAGTGAAAAGCAACTGTGATATCACAGATCACAAAGCCATTAGCAGTTTAAGTGAACGAAAATAACATCTGCTGTATGATTTCACTACCACGGTGCACTTCTCTGCTGCTTTCCAAGGCATCTACGCAATACAGTTGAGCTGATTCTTATGAGAGACTGCACTCATCAGCTCGAAAAGGCACAAGTTATAAAAACTGGCAATGCTCATCCGGTTTTCACTCTGCTAGTTGTAAAGAAAGCTGTGAACTTCCACACCGCTGCTGCTAGCTGCAGCTTAATGGAGACAGCAGTAAACTGTACCATTTGCAGAAGCCAGATCTGCAGGTACAGGGCACTATGAATAGAAGCGCACTGCCAACCCACTTTTTAAATTTGTTACTAAATTTAAAAAAAGAAAGAAAAATGATTTGTTGCTTCAGTCTTCCAGGCTGTTTACTCATACGCTAGTCAGCATGTTGCATACAGTTAGTTCTGTCTCTGCTTATATGGGTCATTTCCACAACTGTGAAAAGGACTTCAAAAAAAAAAAAAAAAAAAAAAGGAAAACCCAAAGGAAAAAAACTCAAACATATAAAGGCATCACTTTTCATTCATGAGCAAAATATCACCAGAAGCAATTCTGAGTTTATGTATTTTGTATTTTTTTTCTTAAGTCTACAAGATTTAAAACCTGAAAAAAAAATATATCTGTATCCTGTGGGAGGAATGCAGGGAATATTTGTATAAATACACCCTGCAGCGCTCCTCCTGAGTGTAATAACGCACGGAGCAGGCTCCACAGCTTGCCTGCTGCAGTCCGGGGCCAGCACTAGACCTGACAGTTTCTGGCAAGAGAGCAGCCCTGGAAACTACCCCCAAGAGCAATCAGGTCTATGAGAATCACACAAACGTACCCCTTCTTACACAGCAAACCCTGTGAAGTAATCTTCGAGGAAAAATATACCCATTTTACTTAGAAGAAATGTGAATTCCACTCTGTGACAATAAAATCAGTTCTTTGGGTCATTTCCACTCACTGTTGTAGGTGACTATTTGATTTCAGAGAAAGCCAAATCTGCCAGTCCTGTTTCTCAAAGACATGCAAGTAATTTTTCAGGTACCGTTGGGTTTCCTCATTGTAAGGTCAAAACACCCATTAGAAGGGAAAAGAGTAGTGTGCTTTCCAGGTGAGAGGCCAGTCTCTGCCTGAACAAATGGTGTTAGCCAGGGAAGATGGAAGAAAACCTGATGAACAAATGATGGATCTAATACAGAAATACTGTCCCTAGACTGTCAGTGTCCAAACTATTTTTAGTTCTCATTTGTGCTACAAAAGTCTACAGAACTGCTTCTTGGATCTAATACTGCATCTGATTCCTTGATGCTGGATTTGTTCAAATGAAAATCCTTATCCAACTGGAATTACCAATTACTAAAAGTCCAGCCTACAGGGTAGTAGCATCTTGAGCTTCCGCTGCAAATAACGAGCTCATTAAAGCACTGTATAAATCAGAGAGCTTACAGGGTCATGTTTTACGATCATAAAGCTGATACACTGAAATCCTACTAGTTGGAATTCATACAAAACATACTCTGGTGTCCTGTGCCATACACCCATGACTCACAGAGAAGCAGATGTGAAGGAAGAGGCATAGCTAGTATATGTACACTGTTCTGGCTTCACTCACCTCCTGCTGTTAGGTAGAGGCGGATGCTCAGCTCACCCCCAGTGCCACACCTTTTCCTAAATTCGGCTCACCTGCTTTTCTGCCTAAAGACCACCGAGGCGTGCCTTCTCCTCAAACCTGAAAGTTGGGTCTCAAACTAACATCCTAAACCTCATTATGCTGAACCAGCCCATGCTCTTGCCCCCTTCTCCAGCTCCTCTGGTTAGAAGGAAGAATCACAGCACCATTGCCTGGACTAGGCTGCAAGGGAAAATACCGAAAGCCAGCTGGAGATCCTTAAAGAGACATACACTCTGCACACATCATTCCAGGGTCACTACAAGGACAATGGATGCGGAAAACAAGTCCAAAGGAACCAAGGAATAATGCAAACCCAAATAAAATAAAATAAAGCCCCAGGACACAGCTGGGAAACAGATACACTGCTGGACACTAATCTCAGTTTTGAAATAAAGTTTGGAATTTCCCCAGGAAAGCTCTGCAACATGGAGGGCAGGCTCAGTCACCAGCTGCTGGAAAGTCAAAGAACTGGAGAGGAACCTCGTAAGGCTGGGGGGAGGCACAAAGGGTGCATCTCCCTGCCAGGGACTGAGAGAGAGGGCTGCATCTGTCTCCCAAACTCCAGGCACACTGAAGTACAAACTCTGCCAGAGATTGATGGACCTGACTGTAAAGGAGATAATGATCCTGCAGATGACGACTGCACTGATCACTTATAAAACGTCAGTTTTTCAGTCACTGATCACAGGGCATATGCAGCCTATTTCATCAAGGAAATTAATTTTTAGAAATGGATAGAAAAAATATCCTGGTCAGACAGTTCAGGTTTTTGAGCTAGCACAAAACGCCCAAGTATTTTACAGCTGCATTTCCAACTGCACAAAAGGGTCTGTGCCTGAAACCTTAAATCTAAACAGCGCCCAGCAAAACCACTGGGACTCTACCCAGAGCTTGCCTGTATGGGGATAGTCAGATCAATTAATGATAAAAGATTGACACTAAAGCAGTGCTGCTCTTTTTTTTGAGTTTTAACGTTCTCTAGAAACGCGTCTCTTCCCGACACCTACCTTCCTTGCAGTACTTCCACAACTACAGAATAACCAAACATCTTCAATTCACGCAGCAGCTCAGATTCTCTGCTAGTGGACTGAAAAATGGATGTAATTAATGAAGCATGTGTAAAGAGCCCCACACCCAGAAAACTCAAAGCAATCAAAGGTAGGTAGCTTTTCCCCGATAACCACTTGTAAGCAGGTTCCCTTCCAGCATTATAAATTTCATTTTTTGATATGTATTTTGAATTAGAAGAACTCTTTGCATTTTCTTAACCTTTCATGATCCATTTCTATGATCTTCTTTAAGCTTCTGAGATAGTCAGAGAAACAGTCAAATGTGTTAGCATTTCTGTGCGTTGCAAGATAAAATGACTACGTACTGCTGAGCTGCTGGGATTGGAGACCACTCCCAGACTTCCTTTGAACATTTCTGCAGTGATTATTAAATCTTTCTTTTGTTTAAAAAAACATCTTCCCTACTGGTCTGCGAAAGGCTCCAGCTAGTATGGAAAACGCATTTCATAAACAGCAGTTTCACACACACACAAAAACATACAACAAACCCCAAAAGACATTTTTGTCTTTCAATTATGACAACAGTCATTTTTATCTGTGACTAAAGGCTCATTTAAAGGCATTTAAAAGTCAGCAGCATTCCTTTACCATGATTTATTTTTCATTAATCTTCCTATTTCTAGCTACAAATACATACTCTGCAAATTTGCATCATGCAGTTCATAAACCTGCCTGCCTTAGCTTGCACATAAGCAAAATCAAATTGTACAAATGCCTCTGCTCTGTTACCGTTTGGAGTGGCAGATGTCCAATTGCCAGCTGTCCAAGTACTGAATATGAAGTGCTAATTATAGAGTAATCAAGCGCTTTGTTAAACCATATTTAAGAATTTTATCATCACTTAATAACTAGAGAAGTATTAGTAAATAAACACACATGTGGTCCATGACCACAGCATCTATCAAGTTTTAAGCATATCCATGTGATGGATAAATGAGAACTGATTGGACAAACGTTGACTTTCCAAAAGCCTTTGCCCCTGTCTTTCAATGAAAGCTGTTGGGAAAACAGAAAATTAAGCTGTTAAGAGATGAAAGGTAGAGCTGTACCATGGATTAGAAAGTGGCAAAGAGACTCACACACACACACAAAAAAAAAAAAAGGAAGAATTTTAAAAAATATTTAAATCATTAGTTGTGGCAAAATGCAACAAAACAGTGCCACAAGATTATCTTCAGGCTTAAGTATATACATCCACAGCCTAGGAAGGGAAATAAATTAATGCAACAGTATTGGCCACTGACTCAAAATCATTTAAAATCATTAAATAAGAAAGTAGGACAGCAGAGACCATCTGTCTGGCTCGCAAGTTTACTTCCACCATATTATTCTTTGAAGGGAAGAACCCCTCTTTCAATTTCTTTCTGTCCACAGCACAAAAAGCAAGCCAGAAAGGTTCATCTTAAAAAGCATCCCACAGTTGAGCACTGTTCTGTACACTCTACTTGACTTTATAGCCACCATCAATTAAGTTTAATTTTGCCTTTACCTTTTTGTCTTTACTGTCCCCTAAGCTGAGGAAGCTCCCTCAAGGAGCCTGATGAATTTAAAGAGGAAACCTGTGATGGGGCTTCCTGCAATTAGGTCATTATCCCTTTCAGTCTTAAAATCTGTGAGGCTGTGACATCGCCTTCTCTTAAATTGCACTTTAGAGCTCATCTGTGTCATGATGTCTTTAAATAATTCAGCCACAGCCAGGCAGTTGGGCTGATCACACCCTATTAATCCTGATGATTCTTCCCTCACCTACCACTTTATTTCTGAAAGAACAGACAGAGCTCTTGAAGCCAGATAGAGATGGCTTTATTATATTTTTTTAACTCACATGGATAGTACCTAGCCCAACAGTCCCTGGCGCTTTCCAAAGCCTCTGGCAAAAGAGGCAAAAATACAGCAGGACGCCCAAGTGGAACAGGTGACAGTACACATGTGGGAGTTGAAATTCAGTATACAGACACTAACTCTAAATTTTGTGAGTTTTTAAATTCTAAAGTAATGCTTCCTGTGCAGAATGGAGATCTGTGCAACTTTGACAGCTGTCTTTTTTGAGCAAAACTTAAAAGAAAAAAAAAAACCAGTGTTTGTGTGTCACTGTTCACAATGTAGAGGATGCTTGATGGCAACGTATGCATTAATAAGGTATCTCACATCTAACAATACAGGTAACAGTCATCTCAATCTCTTATGTCTTGTCTGAAGGAAAAATAGGAAGCATTTAAGGAAGAACAGCAAAGGTGGCTAGAAACATGGGCAGATTCTTATATCTACTTTGTTTTTTCTAAATAAAGGACCCATAAGGAAAGCACAGTTACAAGTATTTGTTTACCAGATTGCTAATGAAAACAAAAAGCAATGGATTTAACTCCAGTGATAAAAATACATAAATAAATACACCCAAACTTTTCTTATGTGAAGGTAGCAGAACATTCTGAAACAGGACCAGAAGCCAAGAAAGAAACAATTTCACCAATTCCTCAAGAAGCCCGAAGCTATATTACAGATGCTTGTTGCTGTAAATGCCAACATAAGGATATACTGTCTCAAAAGCAATCATGTTGTAGATGATGCACATTATTCATGGACAACGATAGCTCAAGGCAGTATTTCACATACCAGGAAACATCACTCAAGTTTTATCCAACCTGAAGCACAGCACGGAGTTGATAATAACAAATTTGCCCCCATGACTCTCCTGACTGAGAATTATAAGCCCTTGGGTACTGCACAGGGCTCCTTTGAATGTAAAGTATTTGTTTAAATTGATACTACTCTCCATGTTTTCCGCAAAGGATATCTATGAAGATTAGTCATATGCTCTCCTTATACTCTACATGACAAGCCCTTCTTACAGCAATGACAGTGAAAGCAAGAAGGATAAGGCACTTCTCATATAGACATTCATATCAAAACAGACCCCCAACACCAAACAGTAAATGGACTAACCTGGCCTGAAACACCAACCCTGCTAAAATAAGGAGTAAACTCAAAACATTTAAGCACTTAAGTGTTAAAGAACAGCATTTACGTTTGACCTTGTTCTGTTAGCCTGGGTGGAAGAATGCTGGGTTTTTTCCCCTTATTATAATTATTATTATTATTTTGCTTAAGTTGGTGTACAAAAGCTTGGGTAATTCAGCACAGAAGCACTGGCAGCTGGAAAAGATTGGTTAAAAAACCCCAAACATCTCTATTACTTGCCCTCTAGCACACAGGAGTCAATCCAGAACTCCCGAGAAACCCTGAAAAAGGAGTTCTATGTACACCACACAATAGATTTAGTCAGTGAGGGATACAAGAGTCATTTTAGGGTTTAATGTAGTTAAGCTGGCAAAATAATTCAACTGGTTTTCCATTTCAATTGGTTTAATATTCTACAGAAGGATGTAGAGCAGTTAGTCATCCACCTCCACAAAGGATGAAAACTGGCTAGGTGCTGTGCCAGAAAGGCAAGAAAAAGCACTTTTCATTATGAAAAAAATTAATCTTTGAATATAGGTCATTGTGTTTGGGGTACATCAAGAGAATGCAAAGTGAAGTGCTACAAAACACCTTACCTCACTTTCACATCTCTGAATATATACAATTAATTAGCTGCCATCATCTACACTAGTTCTTTACAGAGTCAATGGCAAAGAACTACATGTAGGCTTCTGGAACACAATGTAGCAAATTGTACTAAAATAGCATATTAAAAACAAATTACTAAACAGCACAAAGACCTAATTTGAACAACTAGCTTTCAGTTTGGCTCTTCAGCCTGCAAGCTAAGGAAAACTATATTTTATTTGAACCTCCAAGCTTTGGGCCTCCAACAGTTTCTTATAAATTACTTATAACGAATATTTAATGCAAAAATTTTAAATACCATCAGCTTCACTGTATGGTACAGAGATAGTGAGAATTCAGAAACCAATTTCAAGTCTTCTGTGTAAATAATAAGTCTAATTCTTAATATTTTAATTAAAATAATACAGGCTGTGCATGATTTTTAAAACCAGTATCAGAAACATCAAAAATTACCAAAAGGAGAATTCTGAGAGAGATAAGAAAAATATTTTTCTATTTTCTGGCTTGTTTGTTCTCTGAATTTGAACTTTTGAGAGTAAGGAAGCAATAAAGGCACAGCAACTGACAGAAGACCACTGGGCCACGCAGATCCTGGATATACTTCTCAGCTCTTCTGCTGAAGCAACTAGATTTCAGGGTAACATCTCTCTGATCTTCTGAAGTAATTAGCTTCACATTAAGTATTTTAGAGAAAGTTGGGAAAGACACTTTAGTCGTTTTATGAAAGACATTGTCAACCAACTTTTGCTGGCTGATTTAAGTGCAGTGGGGTTCATATAATCAAGAAAAGAAAAAATCAAAACACCCACAACTATTTCCTCTGACCCTGAAAGTGCAGTTACAGAATTATTGCTAAGGAAAATCTAAACCATCTTGACATCTTACTGAAATTACCTGCTATTAAGCTAACTCCAAAATAAAGTGGTCTTATTTAGTGTTTTGCTTTTTAATCTTGGACCATTTAAATGCTTTAATTTAGAGCACAACCCTTACACACACTTTGGTCAGCACAACTGACAGGCCAACAAACTGTGGTCCCAAACACCAAAACTCTAAGGAGGGACCAGACCTTCTAGAATTAGTCCCTTTTTCTTCAGAACACATGCCTTTCCACCTCCCAGCATTAATCTCGTCCTCATCTTCCTTCTCCTGCATAATCTAGAAGCGGATGAAAAATATCAGTTCACAAGTCCAACAATGCAGGGATTATTTCAGAAATTTGCATGCTAGTCAAACTTATTTTTATGTGGGTGAAACAACTGAGCTTCCTCTTCCCTATGAGAATTACCTCACAAATTACTTTTTACCACGAGGAAAACACAAAAATACACACTCTGCAAAAGGCTTGTTCTATTTAAAAATTTCTAGGTTTGTCCCATTGTAGGAGTATTTAATTTTGTTCCCTCTTCAGCCGGCCTTCCTCTTCTCAGCCATAAATCTACACACCAACTTCCTTTTTCCTCTGAGTTTCTTTGCCGCCTATGCTACTGTTATTCAGATCCTCTGTACTCCTTCCCATTCCCACACTCTGAAACCTCTCACAACTATTAATTCTGGTCCTTCACTCATGTCAGTGCTTGTAACCAGGACTCACAGCCTGGCATGGATGCCCAGAACCTTCCACCTCCTGCATGCCAAGCTCTTCCAAAGTGCTGCTGAAGCACCCCAGCTATGCAAAAGGCCTCCTCAGATTGCCCACTCCAAGCACTTCAGGGTAGGTGAGCCTGTTCACTTTAGTACAACTTTCCTAGGGTCTTAACACTTCAAAAGCAGCCGCCTATCTTAAACATGTGAAAGCTTTTTATAGGACAGGGTGTCTATCAGGTGGCAGCACATAACTACAACTACTACGCCCTTTAAAGTCACTGCGCAGGATACAAAAATACTTAATTTTTCAGTAAAACATTAGTGACAGAGGGCTTGATCCTTTACCAGCTACCACAGTATACTCCCTTCTCAACCACCTGCTGAATGACCCTGTACTCAAAACACCTTCTTTCCCTAAAATGTGCTTGAATGTATCTAAATTCCTGACCGCCTCTGAATAACAGAGTTCTGAGGTCAAAACAACAGCCTTCTCTCCCACCATTGCTCTGAGCCATCCTAGACCAGCACCTGCTGCAGAGTGACCCTTCCAGCTATGCTAACTCCCACCACCTGCAACAGATGATGGTCAAGACCCACCAAAGACCAGCTGGGCAAGTGTCTCTCCTGGATAAAGATGCCTCTTCGGTACAAAGACACCTTCTTCTCTCTGCTCTCCCTGAACAGTTTCATGTGGTTTGGCCACCCATGCCTGAGCAGATACTCCCACCTCCTCTCAAGGGGAGCCACGCTGCAGACCTGTGCAGCTTTACAGCGTGGCACCCCAAGCACGATTTCAACGAAAACTCCCTTCTTCAGCCATCCACGCAGTGCCACACACACCCCTGCCCCAGTGCCAAGCCCCCTGAGACCCACCTCACCTGGCCACCCCCCTCAGCCACCCCCCAAGCCCCCAGCTACCCTCCTCCTGCCCTGCCATCACTTCGGAGACAGGCCAAAGTGACAGACTTGCGACGGGGGTGCCCAAACAACATGCTGGGGCACAGGGAGAGAGGGGCTACACCGCCACCTCCTTATGATACGGCTTTGGGGGGGAAGGGGACAGGAAAACACCCACTTCCACCCGCCGGGGCCGGCTGCGGGCAAGGGGCCCCGTCCCCGCGCCATTTGCCCCCTCAGGAAAGCGGGGCCGCGGAAGCGGGGGCTCCCCTGCCGCGGGGCCTGCTCAGTGGGGTGAGGGCACGGAGGACTGCGGGAGAGGTGACCGAGGCGGCGGCGGGACGCAGCCCCCGGGGCCGAAGCGGCCACTCACAGAACTCGGCGATGTAGTAGGAGACGGCGTAGTTCTCCTCGCACCACTCCAAGGTGGAGGTCGGCGAGCCCCAGTAACCCTCCCTGTCAGCGGCCGGAGCCATCTCGGCGCCTGCTTCAGGCCAGAGGGCAGCGAGGGGAAGGGGGAGGCGGGCGAACGGCGCCGGGCCCGGAGCGCGCCGGCAACGGCGGGCGGGGACCGGCCCTAGGCCCGCCCGGCGCGGGGAGGAGCCGCCGCGGCCCGCGGGTTGCCATGGCGATGGGCTGCGGCCTGAGGGCGCGGGAAGGCAGGCCCGGGCTCGTCTGAGGGGGGAAGCTCGGCGGGGAAGAGAATGTTGAGGTGAAAACGGCATTTTTAGGGAAAGCCTGGGGGAAGGTGCGGCCGGGGGCAGGCTGGGTGCCCCGGTAGGGAGAGCCCTGCCGCCCCGGCCCGGCTGGGTGGCGCTGAGGTGGCTCCTCTCGGTGCTTTTCCTCAGGCTGCGGGGAGGGTTTGCAACGCGAGCAAGGCAGCACGCTACCGTCGTGGTTTTAAATGAAGAGGTGTTTCTCCTACTCGTGGGGTGGGAGGAGGAAGGAGGTTTTTTATAGCACTGCCTACTACACGGGGGTTTTCTGTCCTCTGATGCCATATTTAGTTCTCTCCTTGCTTACTACGCGTACTATACTTACACACATCATATGCAAAGTGCTTTTCAAGCGTAGTTGATATCCAAAGGCAAGTAGAGTCTAAAAAGGGAAAGACTTGAAACTCATGGGAAAAGAATAAAACACACAAGTAAAGGCCTAATAATACTGTGTGTGGGTTTTGGGGTTTTTTTGTTGTTGTTTTGGAAGAAGGTCCAAAGATTTGATGGGAAGCTTCAGACAGACCCTGAGGGCTGTACACAGTGCTTGTACCCCACAAGTCAGCAGAATTTATTATACCTGCATATAAGCACACAACTTCTTTTTCCACACCTTATTTCTCCTCCCCTCCCCTTCTGTAAGCTAAACAACTCCAATCTAAACACAGACCTTTCCTAGTGTAAATGCTGCTGTTTCATAAGGTATACATCTGTCGTGAAGAATAACCTGCCTTCTGCAGTTCAGCTTGTATGTAATTGCTTTCAGCATCAGAGAGATGTATTTTAACATTTTTCATAGTGATATACAGCCTTCAAAGCAAAATTGATTTTAGTGATGGCAATGATAAAATATTTAAATTGTTAAAACAACATCAAAATCACTCTGGGGTTTTTGGTTGGTTGGTTGGTTGGTTGTTTTTTTTTGCAGTACTGTCTTTATTTTTTTCAGAGCTACATTATCCTCCCCAGATTTAGATTTTGAAGATTGAGGTCTGGAAGAGTACCAAACTGATTCAGAAGCACAAAACCAGTTGTAAACAATAAAGATGATTCTAGCCTTCTCGATGCACTGTAGCTTTTTGGACTTTTGAAGGTTCAGTTTGTATAGTATCGAAGTTTGTAGGGCTCAGGTCTATGTTTTGTTAACCATTTTAAGATTTAAAGTTCTTAACAGAAAAATAGTTCAAAGTTTGAAATCACAGTTGTTCAGAAACTGAAGACTAATAAATATCCCCTTTGCACACCAGGAGCACAAAATGGAGCATTATGAAAAACCAAGCAGTTTGTTGTATACTCAATTACAGTTGACTTTAAATAAATAATTAATAATATTGATGATTATTTCTTTTCTCATCACATGCAGGCTGGACATGAGAAGATTTATAACCACAATAGAAACAGATGTCAGACATGAAAACGGCTTTAAGACTGGGCTAGATAAATAAATGACAGCTTGTATGGGGTAGATAACAACGATGTGGGTTGTTACCCATTTTGTTTTTTTCTAGATAGAAAGACAAGCAAAAAGCTATAGCTAGCCCTTGATTTGAATCATTAGGGAACTTTTATTTATTTGACACATTTCTGTAGTGTTCTCCATCACAATATGCATTTAGTTCTAACTTACTCTGTGGTTTGGTTCTCTGCTTTTGAACTCCGGCGAACCTTTCAGTTATTGCACTCAGAAGGATAGTATTGAAGAGGCAGCCACAAACTGTTACAGCACATGCCTTTTTTTTCCCTGACACTGTTCTGTAAAGGTAAATTCATCTTTGACAAAACCAACTTTGACCTTTTCAACTGTTAAAATAATACATATTAAAAGCAATACTTCTCCTCTGTAACCCTGAGCTACACTTCATAGTGTACATTACTGCTCTGGATATAATGTGACAGCCTGAAGTTATTTGCATCTAAATGTGGTCTATCTGACTAAATGGTCAAACCCACCTATGTCTAGGTGTTGGATTTTCTTTGTCTGATCTGTACAGCCTGTGGAGGGAATGTCTTGTTTCTGAAATAACAATAAGAGAAACAAACACAGAACTCCTGAAATGCTCGTTTTCAGTATTACTAAATATGTGGTTGACATGCCAAGAGAGTGATTTCCGGTGGCCTCAGTTTGCCTGTGGCAAAGGATCCTCTTTCCATACAGTTTTATGTTGCCCTGAAACCTCAGGGCTTAATTAATCAGTTAGGTTAATTGAGTCATGTCAGTTTACATCACTAGAGGGGTAAACCCTGTAAATTTAGTGCGTGGATCCAGTATTTTTTTGCTTGGGAATGCAAAGGGCAGCTGATCAAAAATTGCACATGTTCAGCTGTTTCTCTTTGTGATCCATGAAATTCAGGGAGTGACACCTGAAGAAGAACATTTTTCTCTCTGCTCTATGCAAACATTTATTATGGCTTATGCTGCTGGTTGTTTTGATTTCGGCAGAAAATGAGACCTAACAAACAGATTGCTTAGAACTCACAGAATCACAGAAGGGTTTGGGCTGGAAGGGACCTTCAAGACCACCCAGTCCCACCCCCTGCCAGGAGCAGGGCCCCCTCCCCCCAGCCCAGGCTGCTCCCAGCCCCGTCCAGCCTGGCCTTGAGCCCTGCCAGGGATGGGGCACCCACAGCTGCTCTGGGCAGCCTGGGCCAGCGCCTCGCCGCCCTCACGGGGAAGGGTTTCTTCCTAATATCTAACATAAATCTCCCCTCTTTCAGTTTAAAGCCATTCCCCCTTGTCCTATCATTACAGGCCCTTGTAAAAAGTCTGTCCCCATCTTTCCTATAAGCCCCCTTCATATATTAAAAGGCTGCTTTGAAGTCTCCCCAGAGCCTTCTCTTCTCCAGGCTGAACAATCCCAGCTCTCTCAGCCTGTCCTCATAGGAGAGGTGCTCCAGCCCTACGTTATGGCTACATATGTTGGAGAAGATTGTACATACTCCCTTTCATCAGTATATGCAGGCAAAGGGGAAGGTAAAATTGACACAAAATCTTGAAGATGTTTTCACTGCTTAGTTCTAATAATGTTAAATTAAAGGTATCAATCACATAAATAAAGCTGTATTTTGTGCTACAAATTGCCTGTTCAAATTTTACGTTAATTATGAAACTGTGCCTCTTCTAGGATCTCACTTTATTGGGTCATAGCACACGCAACATCTTAGGTATGGAATCCTGCGTCAGGACTCTCAGCTCTGAAGTCTCACACCCCTTGATAATGTCAGTTTCCAAATACTGCAGCTCAAAATGTCATTATTGGCAGCTTTCTGAATTGTCTAGTCTGTACTGGTTATAGAAAAAGGTCATTAACACCTTTGGATCCTGCAAGCCTGATCCTGTGTAACATGTAATTTATCCCGTTGATTTATATGCAGATAGCGTGAGTAAGATGCTAAAAGCAGGATTATAAGAGGCTGAATCAGACTTTTTGTAGAGGAGAAGTCATTTCCTAACGTGAAGAAGGATCTGATCCAAGAAACTTCAGCAGACTTTAGCAGAACCGATTCCCTATTCATAGCTAGGTAAAGCAGAAACGTCTGTGCTGGAGTTAAATGGAGTCATGTGTTTGTAAAGCGTCATCAAAGGGACTGAAGTCCTAGATCCATATAAATATTCATAAACTCTCCTGTGTAATATGACTGTTCTTAGTCATATTTTCAAGGTTATTGTACGCATTTTGGGCAAATGGCTGTGGTGGTGAATGACAGCATCACAGATTTCAGCTCTGTGGATGCTGTGAGCATCCAGCCCTGAAGGGCTCAGATACGAATACAACAACCTGAATAGCGTTATAAAGCGTTGATGAAAACAGGGGCTGCTCAGTGCGGCTATTTAGGATGGGAGGTGCAACCTGCCGAGGACAGAGGATGGTTCAGTCCTATATACAATCCTCAATTTGGATTTTAGGGAGGCATTATTCATCTCCATTTTCCTAGCACAAGCCTATCTGATCAGGTCCATCAAGATGTATCCCAAAACCTTTCACACGGAAAGCTGAGGCAGGTCATGCCATCCACAGCAGGGCCCATTTTACCAAAATCAGGATGTTTGCTTTCCTGTAGCAGTGGATTAAGCTGAAGCTTACCTGTACCCAGTGGTTACTACCCTGAAAACAGACAGCATGTGTAGGTGTCTCCAAGCACCTGCAGCTTTCAACCCATCGTATTAGCATGAAATAAAATTGATGTCAGTTTGCACTAATTTGCAGGGCTGAAATTGGTGCGGGAGGAGACAAGCCTGCTGTTCAACCATTCCTGAGGGAGAAGCGGTTGACAGTGGGGAAAAAAGCGGAAGGAGAGCTGAGTTTTGTAACTTTTCCAGTCATCTGAACTTATTTCACCCTTATATGTGAATCAGAGCCCTTATCAGCTGCAAAATATCTGTGATAAATATACACCAGTTCAAGGTGAAATATCAAAGGAAAATCTGTCATGGGAGGGAGGTTTTTGAGAAGCACAAAAGGCATGTTCCTCAGTCTCATTGACTTTCAAATAAATTTGGGGTTCGGTCAGCCTTTGTGCTTTGGATTGCTTCTCTTGCTTTAAGAAAGCAAAAGCAAATGCTGTAGCAATTCATTGTTTACACTTGTAAACTGCTTTCTTGTTAGGAAAAATATAGCAAGCTGGATTTTGCTGCCTGCTAATTTACATACACAGAGTTCAATATGAAGAGATTTGCATGAAATTTGTAACAGTATTTAAGTGTGTTCATCTCAGTTTGGATCCTGCCTTAAAGGCTCAGTTCACTTCCTTAAATGCTGGCGTCTTGTGTCATTTGAGATTATTTCAGAGCAGCAGCTGAAGGCCAGGCAGGATGCCCTGGGGTCACTGGATCTTCCCTAGATCCGGTGTCATACCCCACACAGCTCTCAGCTGCTTTGTGTCCAAGAGCACTAAATGTCTGTGTTTTAGCAACTCAATTGAGTTTAGGTGTGTGGCTTTTTTGGCTGAATCAAGTTAGGTGAGGTCATGATTCCCAGCTCCATACTCTTTTCAGAAAATCACCCCAAGCTGGTTTGAGGTCAGTGGAGCTCCTGTTATGTTTTCTGTACTAACAGCATCCATGGAAGGTACAGGATTAATCGACTCTTGGACTTGCTTTGACTAGAATGGAGGCATTGCTTAGCACAAACCCTAGAGCACACTCTGTGAACGCTGCATGATTTCTGTGATCCATATTAATAGCTTGGTACCTTTCTGGTAGAACCTGGAGTGTGACTGTCTTGGGAAAGGGATACAGGTCCCTTGTAGGCTAGACTTCAAAAAACAATTCTATATGTTTATCACCTGTAAAATAAGAAAAAGGGCCCATAGAATAAGCTCTGCTAGTCCCGGGCTGGCTTTTCTCTAGGACCATTGCTGAACAAGGCTGGGGAACTGTACTCCTCTAGGACTGAATTTTCTGCATCACTTTGGCTACCCAAACCACATGCCCCGTTCATGAATAGGTATGACTGACATAGGTTAGGGAACTGCCGATGCTTGGAACGAAAGGGGAATAAAATTGAGTAAGACTGCAGCACAGACTGGCTGCCCTCTCATGCCGGTCTTCCCAAAGAAGGTTGTGATGTGCTTAGAGGTCAGTGTTGTACATCAGCCCATTTGATCAAAGGCTAAGCAGTGTTTCTGGATGAATTAAATTTTTTGAAAATGCCATCAGAGCAAAGATGATATCTACTGCTCCTGATGTACCAAAGTCAAACCAGAAACAGTTTAACACCTTCCTTCTTGTATTTGCCTTTTAAAAGGAACATTTCTACCCACTGCTCCCACTGCCAGAGACTGCACAATTCACATGACCGTCTCCATTTTTGAATCCAATGCTCTCCCAAGGCTTTGGAGGCCAGACTGCTAATCTCTTGACAAGCAAGTGTATTTCTTGACAGTGTGATTGGTGTTGGCCCATCGCCCTTAATGGCTTGGCCCTCTGACAGCTGGCAGTGATTTTCTGATGGCTGGAGCCCCAGTCACATGCCCCCTGACAGCAGCAGAATAATATTCTCATGCCTGCAATAATGGCAAATTTGTTTGGAAAGCTCATGAATAAAATTCCCTTCTCTGTCTCTTTTTATAACTCTGACATGCTTTTCTGTTGCCCAGTCTCCTCGTTCTTTTTTTTTAAACCCCTCTCCACACTTATTTCTCCCATTATTATTCCTTGTGTTATCGGAGTGGCGGAGACAGACACCTCTAATTTCTTCCCTGCTCGAGACTCAATGCTCTTTCTTTTTGGTCTTTGAGCAATATTCCCCAGATATTGTTGGCAGGAGGCTGAGTCCTGTGTGAAACTGCCGTGCAAAGCCTCTCTTATTTTTCTCCTACCAGCTTCTAACAATGTTGGTTCCATCTTCCATCGTCCTCGCTTGCCAGCTTTGATATTTATTTTCAAAACATGCCTTTGACTCTTGTGTTTTCTCAGGAAAGTTTGGGCTTGGTTCCACAAGCCTGACATACCTCCTAATTCAAAGCACAGAGAGGAACCTCGGGTACAGGGAGGCAGGGGAAAGGGGGAGCTACAGTGTAAAAGCTGATTTTTATTTTTGCCTTAGCTTGTGGAAAGTATGATTTGCCCTCAGCTGAGCAGGAGGAAGTGGCTGGGGCTTATAGCTCAGCTATACGTCAGAGCAGGAGCCGAGGAAGCAGAATCTGGGGATTTTCTTAATGAGACTTGCTTATTATCCCAGAGAGGCTGGTTGTAGGAGGGAGGGCATTGCTGCCAGCATGCGGGAAGCCTCCTGTTTCAGCAATCTGGGATGAAAGATTAATGTCTAATTCTCTAGTGTTTCTGGTAAGATAGGAAAATAAGTTATCTTGCTGTTTGCAGTACCCTTGTTAAAAAGATAGTGCATCACTAAATGAACAGCCCTACTTCTTTTTCAGAGGTGGGACACTGCTGCACAAACCAAACAGGTACCATCGTGCGTAACAACACCCCACCCTGGCCACCCCTCCTCTTCCATGATATCTGTTTTACGATGGCATTCATTTAGCGGCGGTGAGTGGTACTCAACAGGTCCAGCTCCAAGGCTGAAGCAGTTCCTGAGCTGTGCTCTGAAAAGAGGACTCAGACTCATAAGTCTTGCAGCGTGGACACTTTGCTGGCTATGAGCCTGCCTGCAGCAGAAGTTCAAAACTTCCACACCGTCTTTAGGAATAGCTGAGCTGAGAAAACTGCCCCCTTGCCAGTTCCTGTGTCCCCCACTGGGTAATGTGAACAAGAGCTGGGACCTGCATGACTACACCCAGCATGAGCTCTAGCTTTCCTTTCTCAGCTGTGCCCTGGACTGTGTGCACCTATGTGAAAAACATGGACATCAGCCTGGGCCTGAAATTGGGCTTAAACCAAACAGTCTTTGGGACTATTTATACATAGGACAAGAGCAATGCATGTGAAAACAAAGAGCCTTAGTATTCCTAAATTTTGTTGTGAAGGAGATCCACGGCTGGAGCACGAACTTTTGCTCACAAAGATATGTCAAAATAGCTGGTTTAAGTGTTAGCAGAGTAACTTGGGCATGCAACCACTGTAAGGGAGAGGGACGTGAGGCTCCTGCATTGAGCGAGCTGTTCTGGGCTTGACTGTGATTTCATCTGTCTGCTGCTTAGTAGGGACACTAGTTCCTACTAGCTAGCCCTGGGGAGGGAGGAAAGCAGGACAGCTTTATGTCCCATCAAAGTCTAGGTCAGCCCTGGGAGTGCTTCTCTGCACAGCACAGAACTCTTTTCCTGGGGTTCCCTAGAAAAAACTGCAAGCTTCTGTAGCGTGAGCTCTCCCAAAGCCAAGAATATGCTTTTTGGAAGTGCTTGGGAGAAATCCAGGAGAACAGCTTCTTTTGGAAGCAAGGAAATTGCTGCATTTACCTGTTCAACCAGGTGGGTGAGCTGAAATAAGTGGCTCCTTGGAGCCCCCATCATTGTTCTAGAGAGTGTAGTTAGGACAAGCTTCTGTTCTGTGCTGTGTGGGTCTCTAAAATTAGGAAAAACACCCTGGGATTTCCTCCCATTGCTGTACTATGCTGCTGCTAACAAGGGGCTTCCACAGGGGATCTCACTTTATTTTATACAGAGACTTTGGAAGATGGGGACTGCCTTCCAAAATGCTTGGAGTTACCTCGAGGGTGTTTTAACTGGGTATTTGTGAAATACTCTCTGGAGCACTTACTGGTGGTCCAGGAAGATGATCTGTCTCATGAGGGGGGCTTGGTCCACTTTGGTTTTCTGTTCTCAGATATTGGGATGCTGTAGGGTGAAGCAGGCTGGAGCCCAGTGCTCTCCTGGACTCCGGGCATTGTAGTGCCACTGTGGTTTCTTGTCTTTTGTAAATGTGTGGTGTGATCCAGCACTGCTGGTGGTAGCAACAGACCATCAGCTTTGTATGAAGTTTGCAAGGGCTCAGGGCTGAGCCACACCAGGTTTTCTGTTTGAACTTCTTTTCAGCTGCCTATGCTTTGTTTTACTTGGTTTAGCTGTGACAGTGATTTCTCTGATTGACCAGGTGTCTCCAGCTAGTTTGCTATACTTTTGTATAGCCATAATTTACATCAGTAGCAGTAACAAGCAGTTATTCTATGAAAAACAAGACATAGCCCTAACACAACGATGTGACAGAGAAATACAGGGCTGCTGTGATAGCAGAGACCTCAAGCAGTGGAGATAATGGATGCGGTGCTGAGAAGCACAGGCATGATATGAGAGAAGATGGGGCTTGGGCTGGCACTGGAGACCTCATGGCTATAAACAGCTCAACCATGGGTACTTACAGAAATGCAGACCTGGATCTGGACAAAATTAGTTTTAGGAGTAACAATGAAAACAAAGAAATAGTATCTAAGATACATACCATGCATATAGTAAATTCGCGTGTAACCTGGAGCTGTAGACTCATGGAAAGATATGAACACGCGTATAAAAGTGACCCAAAGTAGGTTTTAGAGTGAGGGAAGGATATTCAGTAACATAAAGACCATATTATTCTAGTGAAACACACCAGAGGCTGATGACTTACAGTGTTACCCTCTCCAGCGGTCCAAAGTTACTGATTTTAAGACAAAATGTCCCAATAGAAGAGCGAGTGTAACATCAGAAAAAGGGATAGAACCGAAACTAATGCAATTTTAATTGTATTATTACTATTATTGAAACTTTTTCTGTATAGGATTATTCCATATGGAATTTTGATTCTTAATTTTCCTAAAAATTAGATTGAGAATAATAATGTTTCTTGAATTAGAGAGTTAAGTTTTCAATTATACCAACAAGAAGTTCTTGCTTTATCTTCACATACGGTATGCTTCCTCTTTGCCCTTGCACAACATTTGGATTGTAACACTTCAGAGACTGAACTTTTTGGATGAAATACAAATATCTACAGAGTAGGTGTTTCCATCCAAGCTGGTTACCACAGATGCCCATTATTGTCAGCAGAGACTAGAATTTAACCTTGAAGTAGAAGTCTAAAAAGAGGTCAGATGAATCATGCTATAAGATTGTCTTCTTTTTTTCTGTTAATCATACACAGAACCCAGGCTGACTAGATGGAATTGGATTAAGTCTTCAGATGTCTTAAGACATCTTAAAGATGTCTTTCAAGACGTCTTGAAGTGATAGAAATCCAGCCCTGAGTTGTACTCTGTCCTGACTTCACCCGATTTTGTCTGCAGACCTGAGATGTCCTTGAGACAGGTGATCCTGGAAACACTTCCTAGAAGGATCCATTGATCATACAGTGTTGCTGCAAGGGTAGAAGGGACATGCAGAAGCAGCTGATCAGGCAGCTGACAAGTAAGGTCAGGTCCCTTTTGGGAAGTTAGGATTTACTCAAGGTTGCCTCAAGCCAACACCAGAGCTTGGTCTTGTGTTTAAGTAAGTGAATTTGCATGTGAACGGAGGCTGGCTGGCACCCCTAGCAGCCTGGGGATAGCTATGCTGGTGAACACAGGGACAGCTACGCCTGTGTTAAGTTTCCAAATATCAGGCTGAATTTGTTAGTGTGACTTTTCAGTCAGTTGTCTTATCTGAGGTACCTGAAAAGACCTGATACTCAGAAAACACTATTCCTTTCCAAGGCCATGGAGACACTGATGTTACAGAGAGCTGTCACATCAACAAACCAGCTTGTCTGTGCTGATGGACGCAATTCCAGGGAAGGACATGCATACAAGTGTGTCTAGGCTGCAGCTCAGGCTTTGAAGATAATTTCCTACCTGTCTGAAGCATCTCTCACTGAACATATCAGTCCCTCACTGTTCATTTATTGGGTGTATTTACTTTATTCCCCTTGCCGGCTGGTAAGGTCTGTTGCCCTGGCCCTGGTCTGATTCAGACCTTATAGCCCTTCCTGAGGGCTCCTGGTGGACCCTGATTTACCATAGAATCGTAGAATCACTTTGGTTGGAAAAGACCCTTAAGGTCATTGAGCCCAACTGTTAACCCAGCACTGCCATGTCCCTCAGTGCCACTTAGTCCACCACTAAACCATGTCCCTCAGTGCCACATCTACATGTCTTTTAAATACCACTAGGGATGGTGACTCCAACCATCTCCCTGGGCAGCCTGTGCCAGTGCTTGACAGCCCTTTCGGGGAAGAAATTTTCCTGATACCCGATCTAAACCTCCCCTGGCGCAACTTGAGGCCATTTCCTCTTGTCCTATAATTTGTTACCTGGGAAAGTGGGTTCATTATTTTTCTTGCTGGGACTCCAAGTGCCTTGTCAGAAGAAAACATCATATTGCAGGAGGCCCCTGCAGCATGCATATGTGGAATAGAGATAGTTCAGCTCAGAGATCAGGCTTTGAATACTGACATCTTTTACATCTCAGGACATCTTCCACATTCCAAGACAACTTCTACATCTCTGGACCCTTCATTTCTCCATGAGGCTGTGGTTTCCATCCTGCATTCCTCCTGCATTCGTCTTCCCTTCCTGGCTTAGGGCTAGCATCAAGCAGGAGCTCACAGGATGGTTTACCTCTTCCATGTGCATTAACCTATGGATGGAGAGTGGGTCCCAGTGCACTGCAACTAATAGCAAGGCTAACAACTGAAAATGACCCTGCTGAACATCTTTTACCAATGCAGTCAGGGCAGGGGAAACCAAAATGCCTTTCCTCCAAGAAAGTTTCTTTGCATGAAAAAGGTAACTGTTCACTGAAACAGGAAAAATTACAACTTTTCCTTTGCTTTTTTACTTTGAAATTGAAATTTGCAGCAGAGAGCAGCCATTTCACCATGCAGCCTGTGATAATCAATTGTCCCACACACCGTTTTTTAATTAAACAGACAACTGGAGTGAATTAGGCCAGGGACAGATGCACAGAGAAATTTGGATTGCAGATGATCGTGGGGTGATGCAGTGAATGCTGGCAGTCAGGAGCTCTCGAGTCTGTTACTATCTCAGCCACAAAACCCTCTGTTTGACCTTGGGCACATTTGTAGCCTTGAATCTTTAAATATCCCTCACCCACACAATGTATAGGTCTTCAGGACGGGCCCTGCCTGTAACTTTGCATGGTGCCATCCCCTAGGGACTGAATTGTGACTTGTGGTTGCTGCAGTGATATCAAGAGGTACTGTAAAAACGCCGTACCACTGCAACTGTTAGAAATATTCTGTGTGCAGGTAGATCTAAGATAGTTACCTAAAAGCTCTCCTGTAGGATAGTGATGGTGAAGTGCACTGAACCAGATTTGTTTGTGCTTTAAATCCACTAAGGATTAAGTGATCTCTACCCTACGGATGCAGAAGTGTTTATTTAGTCCGTCTTTCCTTCAAACAAAAGCTCCTTTGTGCTAACTGGGAATGTATTTTTGTCTGTGTCAGGTCTAAAATTGGTTAGCAGTAAATACAAAAGAATTGCCAATTGGAGTGTTTCAGCAAGGAATGCCCTGTGTTAGGACAGGACCACTTGTGAAGGTGGTCATATCAATGATGTGATACTGCTGGAGTGTTAAATGATTATTGGACATCACTCTCTGAATCCCAAAGGCTGCTATGGATTCCTAAACAGACATGTACCTAAAATTGCTTAACATTTCTTAAAACTGTTTTCTGTTTGTGACAAAGACCAACATTTGCATCTAAGCTCAGAGTCTTACTGAGCTGGCCAATGTACAGGTAGTTCCTTCTGCCAAAAGACAGAAAAGACAGAGGTGACAGGGACAGGACATCCATGGAGATAAGGTTGTGCACCCCTGTGCTATGTGGCAAGACAAGTGACCAAAAAAACAGAGCTTTTGTCTCTGATGCCCAGCCTCATCCAACAAATGGCACATGTTCTTCTCCGTGTTTCCTATTCTGCTGCTTCAGATGTGCTTTCAGGATATCTCTTGGTGGCCACTGTATGAGCCCCAGGTCCTGGGACATTTCTCACTCACCACCTTAATCTTAGAGGAGCTGGCACCCATGTCCCATGTTGCAGAAGAGCTGGGTGAACTGGGGTGTTTCTTCCTACCATAGCTCAGTTCAACAGGGGTCATTGAAGCAGCTCACATGTTCTCAACTCAAGCCATGCTTCCCCTTGAGATTAAAACACCAGTAAATTCTGTAGGAATTTTCTTCTTTTTTTTTTCCCCCTCTGTAAGAGATACAGCAGGTTCTCATTTTCCAACTTTTTTTTTTTTTTAAGAGCCAAGACAGTTAGAAATGAATAATTCAGACTGAGTCCCCTGTATTCACACAATCCCAAGAGCTGGAACTCACCCCTCTTCCAGCCCTGCCTCCTCACCTTCCCACAGTGTAGGATACACAGTGGCACAGAGGAAAATGAAAACAGTGAAAGGCTCAATAGATGAAGTTTTGGTGACTCATTTGATGAATGCCTCACAATCAGCTTTACAAGGGACTGCAGCAGTTTAACTGCTTCAGCCTGCTTTGCATCTAAGGCAGCGATATGATGGTCCCATCTTCTGATTTGTGGCAGCAACGCTTCCAGTGCCAAATGTGCTTTGTTAATCCAAGTGTATCAAGAGACAACTGCCTTTTGCTATTTGCAGCGCGTAAAAATCAATATGCCACTTACACATCCTCTCTGACTGTCATCCCAGACACTTCTGCTCTGCTATTACGTGCAGAAGGTTTACCTCCTTCAAGCAGAACGCTGTCTATTTTCTGCATGAATGCGAGAAATGCTTCAACCTTCTGACCCCATCTAAATTACAGGTGTGAGAAAAAGATTTATGAAGGGTATTATAGGATGGGTGGCTTGTGAAAACAGAGTACTGGTCCCCATGGACAGGGATATCTTTTCTATTTCCACAAAACTAAACTTTTACCGAGAATGAAATTTTCATCATATACCTCAACTGTAAGGTGTCTGTAGACTCTGTAGACCTCTGTCTTGGAGGTGTGGTAGAACAGGTGAGAACAAGATGAGATTCAGCAGCCAAGAATCCTTTATATATATATATATATATATATATATATATATATATATATATATATATATGTATGTATACATACATATATGTGTACCTGTCCTGTTGGGTCTACCCCACAGTAGACTGTTTTGGGGCTGAAGAGCCAAGCCGTTGTTGAAAGCCATTACGGCCTGCGGGACTGTGAACTTAAAAGCAGGGTAGAGGGGAAAGATGCATGCACACAAATATCTTAAGGGTGGGTGTTAAGAGGACGGGGCCAGACTCTTTTCAGCGGTGCCCAGCGACAGGACAAGGGGCAACGGGCACAAACTGCAACACAGGAACTTCCATCTGAATGTGAGGAAAAACTTCTTTACCCTGAGGGTGACAGAGCGCTGGGACAGGCTGCCCAGAGAGGCTGTGGGGTCTCCTTCTCCAGAGACATTCAAACCCGCCTGGACGTGGCTCTGTGCAACCTGATCTAGGAGAACCTGCTTTAGCAGGGGGTTGGACTAGATGGTGTCCAGAGGCCCCTTCCAACCCTGACCATGCTGTGATTCTGTGAAAGGGAGCAAAGGAGAGAAAAGATGGTTGAGGAAATGATTGAGAATGCCCTATGGAGAACAAGCTGCTTTGAAGCACCTAATGGCCCAAACACCACATGTAGACACCTAATTTCAGTATCAAAGAGGAATATCTTGGAAGAAGGAAACCAACACAAATGCTAAGGCACACACAAAAGGGCTCAGATATTGGATCCCCTTGGCAGAGTGGGGAAACCCAGGTCCCCATACAGTGGGAGGGCAGTCAGTCAGTACAAAATGGGAACCACCAAGCTGGCCAGCAGGCAGGACATTGCACAGGGCCAAATCCTCTGATCTCTGGGATGGATGTGCCACACCGAGGTCTCCCTCATACGGCACATAATGCCTGGGTCCTCTCCCAAAGTGGCACAGGTAGGGAGGTGGTTGCTTTCTTTCCACCCTTAATCTACTGCCCCAGAGATCAGAAACACCTTGGAAAGCCAGAGGTTTGAATTCTTCCCCTTCCAGCAAGAATTTCTACCCAGACCTGGGAGATCTGCCTACCAACAGCCTGGTGGTTCCCAGGATCTGGTGGAAGCAGTCTACCCTCCTCTCAGTGATAATCAGCAAGTCAACAGCAAAGAGGCTGTACAGAAATGATCCAGAAACCCTTGCTGGAATAGTGGGCTCATCCAGACAAACCTTGTCTGGTCCTCCCTGCCATGTGACAAGAGCCATCATCCCTTCCTCCATCCCTTCCCCTCTCTGCTGGTTAGATGACACCCACCCCACTTCAGTGCTTGTTCCAATTGCAGAGAACGGAGTGCGTTTTGCCTCTTTTTTTCCCTTGCTCCATTCCCCCCTGGAGGTTCAAAGGAGACCTTGGGGTTCCTCCAGAAGCCTTGCTCCACTCTCAGCCATGCCTCGTCTGCAGCCCTGGCTAGCGTGGAGGCTGGCTGCCAGCCACCCCGGTTCCTTCTGGGGGAAGGTGCCAGCAGATGGTGCTCTAAGACCCCAAATTTAGCTTTTCTGCCCCGCACCCCGAGGCAGGGGCACTTCGGCACAAGCAGCCCACAGCACTCTCTTTGCTCAGGCCTTTCCCACCCTGGGCACTGCACCTTGAAGCTTCTGAAGGGCCAAATGCTCAAGACGAAGTTTCAAAGTTATAGGTGTTATAATATCTTCTAGCTCTATCCATCCCCCAGGGCCTTTTGTACTGGTAGCGTTTTTCCTTGGCGGGGGGGGGGGTGGGGATTTCCAAGCTAAGATGAAAATGATATTAACTTCTTTCATCAGAGCTGATCCTGTTCTGGAGAAGCTCAACTATTTCTTTCCTCTAACTTGCTCATAAAAAAACTGTGACCTGTATCTTATTGGCATATCCTCATCCCACATTGGCTTGAGGACAGTGCTTTGATGAGACTTCGTTCCAGCTCAGAGATGTACCCAGCAATCCTCAGGGATGGACAAAACAATTTTCTGATAAAAAGTCAAATTTAAAGGCAAAAAAAGCATTTCAACTGATAACAATATACCCTGGACTCGGGCAAAAAATGGCGGTGCAGGGGAGAATGAGTTGTAGCTGCATTCTGTAGTTTATGGGAGAAGTAAGGTCTGTGTTTACAAAGCAAGAAGAAGAGTGTAAGAAAGTGCTTTTAAGCTGTCAACTATTTATGTCCCTTGCTTGTTTAATTATGGACTAAATATAACAGCGGTAGAGACCAGAGTGTGCAAGCACTTGATGCCTTGGCACAAAAGCAGTGCAGAAACTTTAAATTTGGGCTGCACAACTGTTTGCTTTACGGTGATGATTTGTGGGGAAGCGATAGCAAGAGGTGAAGGTTTGCCTGCATTACCTGGGGCATGAATGCTTCAGTATTGGGGCTGAGAGGTCAGGTCAGACACCAAGTTTTGTGCCTTTGCAGCTTCTGAGTCCTTCTGTTCGATAGCTGCTATGAACACATTTATTTTTTTGTGGGGAATCCCCCAAGCTCCCATTTCAGTAACAACTTTTTCTTGCTGGAGAGCTGCTGGTGCTCAGCCAAGAAAAGCCAACATTATGGTGTTTGCTCCAAAACTCACAACTGATATTCTTGGCCAAATCTCAAGAAATCATTTTCCCTACCAAAATGGAGCTCTCTCTGATATAAACCACAGCAGAGGTTCAATGCTGTGCAACTGCTTAGTAAGAAGACTCATGCGTCCTGCTCAAACTGTAAGGGGGAATTTGGGTTAGCAGGATATAATTACCAGAGCTGGAGTTTGGCTGTGTGACTACAGCTAACATCCTTTCACTCCAGAAAACTGCTGTGAAGGATTTCAGGCCATGAGTCTCGTTCCTGAGTCCCATCCTGGGGATGGCAGCTCCCGCGGTGGCTGTGGCATCCATCATGGGAGGAAGAAGGTATTGGAAATGCTGCTTAGGAAGCCCTGCAATCCTCCTGTCCCTTTGCTCTTGGGAAGAGTCTGGGGGAAGAAACAAGAAATTTGATAGAAAACAGAGAAATATGGCAGTAATGAGATAGCTGTCAACACTGCCTGTGGATAACCTCACAAAAGCAGAATTATTTATAGATGGAAGTGTCTGAGAACTTATTTTCCTTGACACTGTGACTGTGGCAGCGTAATGGATAGCTCTACAGTTTTCAAACCCACTCAATTAGGAGCAATGAGGTGCAAAATTACACATGCAAGAAGATGGAAATATAGATGTTTGAGATGAAACGGGCCTTGCTAGCCTGCCAGCACCACCTGGTTCCCAATGGGGCAGAAAGAGAGCTCTTTTCTAAGCATCCCAATGTAAAAATTTTTTTATGGATCTTTTTGAACAGGTGACTATGATATGTGGAGCCTGAAAACTAGAGACGGTTGGGTTATTGTTTGCTGCTTTGAATGCCTGTGTGTGTATAAATACCTGTCTACACAGAGAAATAGGTTTCGTTCTCTCCAGAGGAAGAAAGTTAGGGAAAAAATGGATTTAAAGTGGAGTTCCCATTTTGACTCATTCCTTTTGGCTTTTTCCAAAAGGGCATATCCATCTGAGGAGGTCATCTGACGGAGAGCTGATCAGAAACTGTTCACTTAGAAGTGCGGCCAGCCAGATCTCCTTATTTTATCCTCCTTATTTTACTGCTAAAAATGTCTTTGTCAGGTTGGACTGGTGTTTACTGACCTTTGGGATTTTGAGGGATCCAGGCTTTCAGATCACACTCAGACCCTGGGAGCAACATCCCTCCTGTTCTGCTTTTTCTTGATTATGGATGGACTTTGGTCCTGAGAGGAGAGTGCAGTTCACTGCTTATTTCAGCTGTTCTCGAGGCTTGTGCTGATCTTTATCCAGGATGTCTCTTCTGCTGAATTAATTTCCGGAAAAAGGGAGGTGTAGAGAGCTTTATGGACAGTGCTGGAGGCCACAATGCCTGTGAAGCACCTTGAAGGCTGAAGAAGAAAGAAAGTAAGATAAGGTTGGCTGAACGCCTAGAAGAAAAATGGGATATGAAGCAAGGCTGGAGCGGATGCGCGATTGAACATGAAACTGACAGAGATAAGAAAGAAGAGAGAAAAAAAATGCAAGAAGTTCAGTGCGTTGTAGCTTAGTAATTAACCAATTATATGTAGCCAAGAAGTGTGTGAACATTATTGATTAACCAACGATATTTTAGTATGTTGCGCGTGAACAGCGAACGAGGATATACAAGCATGGGTTTTGGACTAATAAAAGGTCTTCTGGTCATATTCGGGAGTTCGTGTCTTCATCTCCTCAGGGAGGAAAACTGGTACCCAGTAAATCGCTTGCAGTAGACATTTCCCTTGTTGTGCTGCAGCAGAAAGTGACATTATTTCATAGAATATGAAAAATTCTGTATGACCCATCTATATTCTAGATAACCCATTAAAGGTCATAGAGATACCCTGGTTGTTATTAAGACTGAATTGCAGCTGCAGTGATCGGAATGGCAAAGGACTCCAAATGCAATCAATTGGCTCTTTGAGTTTCCATGAGCATGGTCTCCAGGCTGCTTCACTTCTTTCTTCTTTCCTGCTTCTCTCTCTGCTTTCTTGATACAACCTCCATCTTCTTCTGTGATGTATGCATACAATACAAGAATATTATTATTCCCATTTACAGTAGTCATTACAACACTGGGGCTTAATCAGCAGGGCAAAATTCAGCCAGTGAGTGCCAGCAGATCCACGTATAAGCATTTGATCTCATTTTGAAGCCTCAGCATTAGGAGTCAGCTGCCATCTAGTAAGCAAGGAGGAAAGGTCTGAGTGCTGTCTTGTGTTCTTTCAGGGAGTTTTCTGAGCCCTTCGACAGATCAGGTAAGCAGCAGCTCTGCAGTTTGAGCACTGACTGGGCTTCGTGTGTTTTGCCTCTTTTTCCTGACCCTGCCCAGCATCCTTGTGTTGCTATACGCAAGGGACATCCGTCACGGTGTGGGCTTAACTTAATTTTCCTTCACACATCTAAGTGCAAATGTCTCCACTTTGTTGAGTCAGCCTCAGCTCCCATTTTTTAGTCACAGAAGAGAAATGGCCACCACTAAAGCAATTCACCAGCCCATTTTATGTGCCTGCCTTAGGATAAGTAAGATGATGTGTCATGCCTCTAAAATAAAATGGAACAACTCCTCACTGACTTGGGTTGCCTATGCCAATTGTAGAAGATTGAGATACAGCCTCACCAAAACTTCACTGAGCCTCACCTGCCTGATCAGCAAAAGGATTTCCCCCCCAAGCATTTAAGAACATAGGTAAAGATCAATTTAACACAACTCTTAACCCCAGATGTATTAAGCAGTGCTTTGGTTTTCTCTGAAGGTCACACTCCCGTGCGGTGTACCAGGAGAGCAGTTTAGTCCTCTGGCCTTCAGATGCTCATGAGTCCATCAGACCTCCCCAGAGGGCCAGTGGGAAGTACAAACCACAGGCTTAGCCATCTCAGCTGTTCTACAAGAGTCTGTAGCACTGCGGAGGAATTTGTCCAGTCCAGGTTGAAAACCACTGTCAGAGGACATGTCCTCTTCTGGGCTGTCCTGACATCTGCGTTAAAGTCAGTTGATGGCAAACCCTGTCACCATCATGATTCAGACTCAGGGGTGTTGCTTCTTGCTGTCGCTGTAGCTGTAGACCTAGGGCACGTTGATTTTTTTCATCTGGGAGAAGCCTGTGTGGGGTGGTGGTGTGTCCTCCCCTGTGTGACCTTCGCCTGATGCTGAAAGGCACCATGGACCATGTGCCATCCCTAAGCCACAGGGTGGTTGGAGACTCCTGGCCCGGCCCAGGCAAAATTTGTATTGGAGGCTGGTGGTAATAAAAGGGCAGCCAAGACCTCACTAGAGACAATTCCCAATTTCAGCCCCCAGTTTTTCCCCTTCCCTTAATTTGCTGCTGTTGCCTCATCCCCAGGGCAGACCCCAGACTGGGGTAGGGGGCTGTGAGTAGGACGAGCCATCCCCTTGGGGATGCTCCAAGCTCCAGCCTCTGGGCTACTACACAGGGGCCAGGTGACACTGCTGTGTTGGTCCTTGTGCAGGTTGCCTGCCTCTGGCCTTGCCTCGTCCCCGCACCACTGCTCCCATGAAATGAGCCGTGTTTAGCCATTATGGATGCGGAGTGTGTTGGCGTGGGGGGAGCGTCATTCATGAGGGGGCTCCAGTCTCTACTCGTTATGCGCCAGCTACAATGAATCAACATTAATGAGGCAATTTTTGGTCATTTCCACTTTGTATGCACAATAATTATTTTCCACCCTTGCAAAATAGTCCCTAATTAAACTGATGCATTTCGACAAGGTCTTGCGAGACTAAACCCTGTTCTTCTTTTATAGGGGCAGCATGGCCTGTGAAATCCGTTGTGACCGAGCTCTGCAAGGCACAACAGAGTTTTCAAATGTCTCCCTTTGCTGGATTTTAATAGGCTGAACAAATGGAAACCTTTAGTGAAATCAAAGATAAAGAAAGAGGTGACACATCTCTTTCTCGTGGATGGAAAAGAAAAACAACAACCACAAACCACCTTACCTCATTCCTGTAGACACTCTAAGACAATGTGATATCAAATATGCAGGAGAACTAGATGAAACTCATTAATTCACTTGAGCCAGGAATGCCGCTCATGAAAATGCAGGCAGGAAACAGCTCTCTTTTTACAGACTGAATTAAACAAGGGCGACTTTTCCATGTATTGCTCCCATTCCGTAAACATCCCTGCTGCAAAGGGACCGTCTGAATGCAGTAGCTCCAAGCTGTTGAGCGGCACTAGAGTCCTATTTCTTCTCAGCAATAGCTGTTGAACCAAAGGGAGGTCAAGAGCCTAGTGCTACCAGCCTTAAAGACAGCAGTGCTCTTCAAGGGGTCTGGAGGAGCCTGTGCTTTGAAGCAAAACAGTCTCACTGACAAGCTGTGACTGCTGTCCTTGGAGCAAGCTGTTACCATAGCTTTGGAAGTGGTTGGTTCTTGTTGCATGAGCAGATTGCAACAAATCAGCTCAGCCACAGCAATTTCTTGGGTGTAAACTCATCGCTAGGCAAAAACACTTACTGGTCTGAGCTTAGCTCATGAGCGGAGAGAATGGGCCTAAACTAGATCATCTCTTGTTATCTTCAGGCTGGAAAGTGCATGGAGGCAGCTGATGAGCAATATCTCAAGACAGAGTAACGTGACCTTGTGATCGTGTCTTCAGGCATTAGGAAGATGGGTTGAAAGTAAAAGCAAAGAAGGAGTCTTAAGTCCTCGTGTAAAGGCTCCTAGCCCATGCGCTCTGAGACCGATAACCACTTTGCGGGGAGCCTTCCTGGAAGATAGATGCAAGGCCAAAGCCAGCAGCAAATTGGGAGTGAACCCACCACACTACACAAGAGCTTATCCCTTTATGCCCTGGAGTCTCCTTCTGTTCCTAGGGGAAATGTAATTAATGCAAGCACTGAAAAGACAGAGGAACTCAAAGCTGAAATGTGCAGGGCTCAATCAATGGCATCAATAATGATACAAAACGCCTGTTTAGCCCTAGGGCAGAGTCGTGGCAGGTGGAGACATTAAACACTGGGACAGGACGAGGACAGAGGGTAAGTGCAGTGACTGTGAAATTCTCACACTCGCAAACCAATGCCTGTTGCAGACCATTGCTGCCTCTCCCTCAGGTACTTGCCCTGTACCTTTCCTTCTCTACACCTCCACATCTTACATGCCACCTTTCAGCCTGGTTTTCCTTTTCCCCCTTTTTATTTGATGTACAGCCACCAAAGAAAAAACAAAATGAAGAGAACGATGACTGAGACCTTAAGAGGTGTGCTGGCAAAATTGTGCTCAGAGCAGAAGTACATCAGTTTGAATATGGAGCATTGATTTCTTTTTATCACCTTGCTTATTAGCTACACAGGATTTGTTCTTAAGAAAAAAAAAAATCAAAATGAGCCTAGAGGAACTGAGAGATAAGGGGAAGGATGTTTTCTCAAGTTATTTCTCCTCATGAAATTCTTTTAGCTCCAGATCTTAGGTAAGGAGCCAGTTCCCCATCTTCCTTTTCAGTAATTAAAAGGGGAAAAAAAGAAAATCTGGCGGTTTACCAGATGTTCTTTACACGTAGAATTAATATCTTTTTATCTTCCAGAGATAACACATTGAGCTGGAGGAGTCGGATCAGAACATTAATGTCTTTGTTGTGATTCCAACTTAAAGGAACATCTTCGCTGTAATAAAACCTAACAGTATTAAATGGTCTTGATTTTCCATTGCAGTATTGTTGCTTGGTGCCTGAGTAGCATCACATGGCTGGATCTTCAGATGGGGTAAGCTGGTTGCTTTATCAGTAAGGTAAAAGCTAAAGCTATTGATTTAACTGGGACTCTATCGCCCTGATTAAACAAAGACTCTGGCCTATTTTGATAAAGTTACCTTGAGGTGATGCAGCAGAGCATCAGTGTTAGAATCAAGTTGCCTGACACTGGGGACACAGGATGAAGGGAGACAAAGCAATAAACAGTGCAAAGGTACAGTAACCCAAGGAAAAAGAAGAAAATTCCTCAGGTGTGGCAATTTGGGGAGAGAAACAGAAAGTCAGTGTGTTTACTGGAAAAGGTGATGTTGAACAGAGATTCCTTGCAATAAAAATATAGAGACCCTGAACCTCCTGCCTGAGAGCAACTCCTAGTGAGCAGCCTGAAGGAGACAAAACAACCCCCTGTCTCCCTCCCAGATTCTTTCCTTTGATTGTTTACCTATTTTCATATCAAAGACTCAGCTTGGGTGTCTTCCTTCTTAGCTATCACCATCACCAAGGAATGAGCTTCAAATCAACCTTCTTGGAAGCTGGCTTATCAGGAAATCTTCTTTAATAGCAGGTTTTACATGTCTTCTTAAAACCCCCTTCAGAAGCATCAAAGCACCCACTAATTGCTCTGTGATGCCTCACAAATACCTGGATTTGAATGGGTGTATAGGATCCTCTCAGACTGGTTGAATTTTAAAAAAATCATTACTTATTCTCAGGTAGACAATCAGGAGTCAGAAAAATGTTGCCATAGTCAAGTGACTTTGACTGAGCTAAGCAACCGAGCCCACAACTCACAGTCTTCATGTTTTTCAAAAGTCTTCATGTCATTCATGTTGTTCTGGTCTTCGTGTCATTCCTGTGAGATTCCCAAAGATCTCATCTTCCTGTGCCATCTTAAATGAGCTCAAGAAATCACCCACTCATCCTAGATGGAGGAGACCCCACAGTTTTATGGTTGCATCTTGATTATTTCTGTTGTAGCTTCACAAGATGCAACCTGGATTCCAAGACCAGATTGCTCTGAGTGTCTACTCAAAACAAAAGGAGAAGGCCCCCAAAATATCTTCCTGGCTTGTGGATTCCAAGGCTATAGATAATCTGTAATGACCCCATATGCAGTAACACCAAACTGTCCGTTTCCATCAGCAATGTGAACAGAGATGGATGCAGAGAGGAAACTATTAGATTTAATCAAGTTTCAGCTGTGGTTTCTCATACTCAAAGCTGTGCTATAAAAACCCAGGCAATGGGTGTCACATGAACCATCTGAGTGCCCACCTGGCAGGATGGCTTGGAGATACAGCTCCTGTACACACACAGCACGTGAGCCAGGAGAGCAGCTTGTGGTCCAGATGCTGAGCCCCTTCACAAATGGGACCTTCAGTTACAAGCAGAGAGGAAACAAAGCAGGTGAATCGTTTGCCATACAACAGACACATGTTAAATTAATCACAGTGAGATGACCACTAATTAACTGATCATGCTAATGAGAACTTTGGATTTTGGCAATGAGGTTATTTTTTTTTTTTGATCGGGAAGAATTGTGGATGCTGGTGTGGAGAACAAGACAGAGCGATCCTGAAAGATTTGTGGGGGTTCCGCATTGCGACTCCAAGAAAATTATTTTAGAAGTATTTATAGTAAAAAAGCTTTTGTATTAAAAAGGCAGTTACATTCTAACAAGACAATAACAAGCTGAGACCTCATGTTGTCTGAGGTTTTCAGTTCTGGTCTTGCTGCCACATAGATTAATGGGTGGGGTTTTTTTTGTGTTCCCTGTTATTTACCTGGAAATTTATGACTGTTTTAAGTCCATCACAGTGATTCCACCTCAGATGCACTACAGATCTATCAAATTCCCAGAGGTCACCCAGGCCTGTGTTTTCCACCAGATACACAGGAGTTTGCTGGTCCTTTGTTGTTCCTAAGGGGTACACGTGCCTTCAGAGAGATTATTTAAATGCTACTAATAAGCAACATCGGTTAAAGAGATTCCTCTCTCATCCCTGCAAACCTTATTCCTTCAGGGAACTTATGAAGGACAATATGATCCAAAACCTGCTCCCATTTTTCAGAATTAATCGATTAATTAGTGCTAGGGCATGCTCTGGGGCCTGGAGCATCCGTTCAATTATCTCTTGCTATGTTGCCACACTGGTCTGTGGCTTGGCTCACACCTCTGTTGAATTTATGAGCAGGTTTCAAGGGATAACGTGGGCCACGAACCATTCCCAATAGGCATCTGAGTAATGTTCACTCCCCATCTGCTGACCCTCAGGGAGCAGAGGCAGAGATGCAGGAGCTGTATCACTATGTGACAGGCATTTATATCTCTGCCACACTGAGCAGCCTCTCTTAGACCAGCCTTTTGCTATTTCCCCTGGTGCTCCAAGCTGTCTGGGGCCACAAGGACATGGTTAGCACAGTGCTGAGCCCTGACACAACTCTGTGCAGGGAACAGGTACAGGAACACAGCCACACTGCTTGAAACCCCAGAGCATGGGTGGAGAGGAGACATCTGCCTCAAAATCCTTTCCAGAGGCTGGTAGAGAGACAGAGATTTCTGCACAGTGATAATCAGCGAAGTGTAGGTCATAACTTCATATTTTGTTCCACATCTAAGCAGACTTATCATTTAAAAACACTTCCTCTCTGAAAGGTTGCACCGGTGGAGTTGAGTGACAGTGGGAGGTGGTCCCATATTTCTAGAAGAGGGTTGATGATGCTTTTGCCTAGAGGAGACCCAGTTTTCCAGCCATTTCTGCCTGCCCTGCTCTGCCAGCCTGCTCTCTGACCAACAGACACGTGACAGTGGGCACCATCCTCCACCATGTGGGACAAGAGAGAGCCAGACCCACCCATGTGTACAACTGGGGTTTCCAGGTCCGCCTCCAACCTCAGAGCTCTGGCTGTTGTGTTCATCTCCTGGTGGGTGTCAAGTCCCATGCAGGGATTTGACCCTGATGCAATGATCATTGTCAGATAAAATTAACGTAGGTCATCTCATTCACACAGAGGCTGGTCAGCCGAGCAGAGCTGCGTGACAAGCTTTAATTAGATCCACAATGACTGTGCTCCCTGGGAGAGTGGTTTGATGGCTTGCTCAACACATGCAATGTCAGTGGCTGGTTGCCACTGTGTGCTGGAAGGCAACTTCCAAGTGCCACCTTTTAACAAGAGTGGGGAGAAATTCATGTGGAACAAATTGGGATGAGGTTGTGAGATTGCTTTCCTTCAAACACAGACTTTGGTGCTGTTCCCTCCTGCAATCGTGTGTTTGCTCTCACTTTTTCCTCCCACATACGTACAACTGCACCTTTGCACACCCTATTTCTGCTGGTCTCTTTCTCTTGTGAGAATGCTCTTTCATCTTTCTCCATTCTGGTGCTCACAGGTACCCCCCAGTTCATCTCCATCACATGCTTGAGATCTCTTTGTCTCTTGTAGGATGATACCTGATGGCAGAAACACTTGCAGACGAGTGGGTTTATGGGGAAAATTCCCCTTGTGCAAAGCTCTGCTGCAAGGAGACTGATGGGGAGGCAGGCTGGTGTGACCACCCAGGTACAGCAGTAGGTAGGCAGAGAGGATCGGTGCAGGCAGAGGCACAGGACCTTCAGGGGAGAGTGAGAAATACCTTCTGCTATCAGCTGTAATTGTGTTAACAGTCAATTAAGCTACTTTGGATTATGGCCCAGGTTCAGCAAGGCCATTCTTTAGAGTGAGTCCAACCCAAAGCAGGAAGGAAACTGTACAATATGAATGGGCTGGTTGTAGGCTTAAGAGTTCTGTCTGCTTCGGGCTCCTGCACTTCAGCTAATCACACTTTTTCTGCTCCCTCTTTCTTCCCCAGACCTGGAAGAGAACATATTTTGGACAAAGTTTTGGGCACAGTCTTACTGGATCTTCTCTGATCACTTCAGTATTTTGACATCTGGCAACAGGAGTCTTCCCTGAGCAAGACCTCTGAGCTTTGGTTGGCGTGCATGAAAGGGAAGGAGAAAGCTGGCACACTCGTGTTCCCACCGGGCCAAGTCCTCTCCTCCACCCACGCTGCAGAACAGCAGCTCCTTATCCCATCAAACTCTCCATCTCCTTCACAAGCTTCAGATGGCTTAGTTTTATTTAACTTTCCCTTTTCGGTTCTTAACAAACTTCCTGCATGCTTCATCTAGAGCCAGCAGTGGTCCCCACTGGGATGTTGCCAGGCAAGGAATTTATTTGTTTGGATAGAGATATGAGGGTCAGTGTGGCAAATTTAGACAAAACTCAAATGTTGGACTGGGTGGTCCTAGCATCTGGCTGTAGTAGACTGGAGTGGATTTTTCTTTAGAAAGTCTCTGTGGCATAAATGGGGCAGGCTAGGGGAAAATAAATGGCAGAAAAGAAAGGATTTATGTATTCTTACACACATTTAACAGCAGGCTTTCTTACATCTCAAGTGTATCTGGCATTCAAGCTTGTAAGTGACCCTGCCCTACCTTCTTGTAACAGATACTGCTTCCATCAGAGCCTCAGCCTTTCACCGTGCCACCTTACTGCCGCCCAACTATTGCAACTCGTTTGTCTGGATGATATTTTAACGAACAGAGGTGACACATGATGCTGAAGTCTGTCTCCTTTGCCAGGTGATATGTGAAAGGGTGAAACTTCAGTGTGACAAGCTGTCAATGGCTCTTCTGGAGGAGAATTTCAGGTCTAACCTTTAAGACATGTGGCTGACAGCGTCTGCCTAAAGCATCAGTCTCTGAAAGAGGCGATCATACAGTGCGACTCTTGCACAGCTTCGCTTCAGTTCCTAAATTGTTCTTTCTCTGGCCTCACACCTTTGGTGGCTATTGGCAAAATGGGAAATGAGGGAGAAGAGAGATTGGCTTGGCTGAATGCTTGTTTTCATTCCCATCTTTGCCTGCACCTTTGTTCCACTGGGGAAAACCAGGTAGAACTGTGAAAGGTCCAGTACTTAAGTGGAATCAGAAGGAAAATGGGAGTAATTTCTTCTCCCACTTGTTCCAAAATTTTGCGTGCTAGGGGCAGGGCAGGGATAGAAGAAATTGTTTCTCTGAACAACCTCACAGTGGGACTTGTTTCACCTCTCTGGATTACCATGGAGCTGGTCACCATGGGCTTCCTTAATAGTCAACAGAGGGAAACTGGCACATCTGTGGTGTGATCCATCTGCCCTGCTTCAGATCTTCACTCCTGGATGAGCTGATTCATACAAAGCAGTGCCTGCTCCCCTCTGCCGAGTGTGGGCTGCTAGCTTGAATGGAGATGTCTGCACATGATAAAACAAATCCCCACCTCCCACCCCTGTGTCTTGTCCTGGTTCCCAAGCTGTCTTTATTTTTAACCCAACGTGCTCAGCTCTTTCATGGTATAGAGACCCTCAGCAGTCATAGCAGGGTGTCTTCTCAAAGAAGTCAGGGTTTCATAGGAAGTAGCTCTAAACCAGAAAGACCCCTACTCAGTGTAACACAGCTGTGGGATTACATGATGACATTGGATCAGGCTCAGAGGTGAACCCTGAGGATTCCCTACTCTGGTGCATTGGGAAAATGAAGTTTTCCTCCCTTTTTTGGGGTGGTGGAAGGCTGCTTTCTAAGAGCAGCTTGGTTTGGGGGCATGACTTCTGTTGGTCTGGGTTGTGCAGGTCTCACTGAAGCCCGTTGGCTTCTGGATAAAATTCTGGATGCAAAGACAGCTCTGAACCCACCCTCCAATCCATTTCATTGCCTCTGCAAGAAGGAGCAAGTAATCCAACCTGAGGGCCCTAACCTATCAAAGAAAAAAAAAAAAAAAAGACAAGGAAAACCAGACACAAGAAAAACACTTAGCAGGTAGGAAAGGAGTGAGACAATATAGCAAATGCCACCTTCACCAGGTTAGCTACTGACTATGGCAGTCTCCTGTAACATCGCCCCTTGCTTGGCTAGCACTAGGCAATCCTTCATCATTCCTTTCCTCTGGCCCAAGGAGAATAATGTGATCTCCAAGGTCAACGTAATTACCTGCTCCTTCTCATTAAAGGAATTGCCAAAGTATCAATTTAAAATCATTCGCCTCCCCGCCCCTTTCATTGCAAATGATTTATGAGGAGGTTATTTATTCGTTCCTCTTTTCAGCTGAAAGCCTTTCTAATTAGGAGCGGCACATTGAGATCTCCCGTTCTCCAGGGTGGAATCCCATTTACAGCAAAAAGGGGAGCATGGCAAGCTGGACAATAAAGCAGGCAGCTATTTGTTTTAAAGGAACAAACCCCATCTCGTGGCTGGTACTAGAGAAATGGCTCCAACCCCAAATCCTCCGCTTACAGGCTGCGATACAGAGCAAAATCAGCTGTATAAAGAAGGGTTTAATAGGCTCTGGTTCAACTCTTGGCCATGCAGGCGAGGGGACGATGGAGTGGGTTCCTTAATCTCACAGTTTCCAATCCACCAAAAAGTCAATAATTTGGGGCCATTTAAGCTGCCTGGAGCTGCGAGGATGTCTTTCCATTGGTAAGGCTGCATGTCAGCTACACAAAACAGCAAATCACACTTGGACACTGGGTATTTTGAGCCAGCAGAACAATCATGCTTGGCCAAGCTATGGAAAACACTCTGTAGATCCCCATTAAATGGGAGAATTTGAAAATTTCAGGCCTCTGTGATGATGCTGGGAGCCACCAGAAGCGACATTAGTCTTTTGTTGCAAGTGTTTGGAAACTACAGTACTAATGTCGTGACAGTGCAGTTAGCTGTAATTTTTCCAACCAGTTTTAATGCTCTTTTCTAAGCTATATGGCATCTGAGATCAGCTGCCAGCACTCAGCAGACCCTGTAGCTGACAATGTTATTCATTTAAACCTAACACAGTGTGCATCTTGTTACTGCAAGCCCTCTGTTAACCAGCTGTAGGAACAAACTTGTTCATTTTCTGGGTAATCCCAGGAAAACCCTTGTTGGGAGAGGGATGAAGAAGCAGCTTTTGGGTCCTGTGGATTTCGTCTGGCATTGTAATCATGGTGAGAGGATCTCAAAAGCCGCACATGCAGCTAAGCAGCATAATTTGTACAGCAGTTTCCCCTGCTGAGCTGTTAATAAATGTGTCCAGGTGATGGAAGAATGAGTGGGGAGCGTTGTGATTTGGGGGATGGGGCTCGCACACTGCTGCTGTCCCCCAAATCACCGCAGATACCTGCAGGATAAAAGTCAAACACATGCAGTATAAATCTAACTATAATAAAAAGGAAGAAGAGCATATAGGGACAGGACAGAAAATTGAGATAGAAATGGTCAAGTTCTGGTCTCACATTAGTTTTGAGCTCCTGTTCCATGGGTAAATGAGCAGTTTCTAAAAGCTCCCTGACTGTGGTGGAGCAGAAGCTCTTGGTGAAGTACAGCTATTACCATGAAATCTTTTAAAATTAAAAAGAGTTGATTAAAATTAAGAGAGTTGTGTTTCTCTTCTTGGTCTCAGCAGCGTAGCTTAGAAACCGAAGACCTGCCATTTCCTCTGAGTGTCTTTTTTCTGCCTGCTAATGAAGCCTGCCTTAATTTACTCACCTCCAACATCTTCCCATTACTGGCCCTTATAATTATAGGATTGGTCTTTCAGGGTGTCCATTGGGAATGAGCAGACAAGAACTTATTCCTGCTGCTGTCTTGTGATGTGGGAGGTGGTATGGGTACATTATGCTCCTAGCTTGGTGCTTTCTGCCTCAGTTTCCCCCTCTGTTAAAGGAAGCTAATGACACTGGCTTTGGAGAACAAGGGGAGCCAAGCACCTGGAGATGACTGCTTTTGTGGGCTCCTCAGGCATGCTGGGCTTCACAGCCTCCTTGAGCGCTCTTCACTTGAGAGACATCTCACAGATGACTCACTTGAGAGTGAAGAAACTGCACCAGAAACAAAGTGCCTGTGGACAAGAGAAGGGGGAAATCAGCTTTCCTTGTAGTGTTTTTCTGCAAACAGAGGGACCAAACATCAGACACGATGTAGGATTTTTGATTGCCACCTGAACCGCCATCACAGCCCTGCCCCATGTCAGGGGCTTTCTTCCAGCCCCTCTGCCCCATCTGGTTGCTGGAGAAGCTTAGATGTCTCAGGGCTGGTTCTTCCATGCTTGAACTCTGGAAATACCCCCCTGCTTCATCCCAATTCACTGTGAAGTGTCAATAACTGGTGGCTCTTTTGGGGTGAGGAAGAAACTTGCCTGGAGAGAAAGGGCTGTGCCTTGTAAGACAGAGGACATGAAGCCCCATGATGGGGTGATCTTCCCTCCATCACCTCCTGCTCTTTTGGGGTGGAGGGTGTCACCCTTGGTAGGTTTGCGCAGTGCACAGCATGACAGAGTTCTGGAGCCATGGACCCATCTGAGGGGTAAAGGACCTTCCCCAACCCCATACCTTTGCTGGGGCATGGCTTGGCACCACGGGCAGGGAAGGAACAGCCAGGTGCCTGCCTTCCGTGCCCAGTTTGTGCCTGGCAGGCCCCAGTGGTTTGGGTTTGAGCTTCCCGGCGCCACAAGGAATGTTTGAATGCACGGACATGCTTGTTCGACACCGCCTCAGCTTTGTGATAATTAAATCCAAAGGGTAATCATTATTTCATTGAGTTCCCTCCAGCACTGTAATTCCATCTCTGCTGTGCCAGAAAACCCTGGATGGAGAGGGAGTTAAAGGGGCAGCTTCAGGGTAGCTTTTTTTCTCCTCTTTTTACTTTTTTATTTTCTTCCCCCCCCCCCTTTCCCTTTCCCTTTCCCTTTCCCTTTCCCTTTCCCTTTCCCTTTCCCTTTCCCTTTCCCTTTCCCTTTCCCTTTCCCTTTCCCTTTCCCTTTCCCTTTCCCTTTCCCTTGCCCTTTCCTTTTCCCTTTCCCTTGCCCTTGCCCTTGCCCTTGCCCTTGCCCTTGCCCTTGCCCTTGCCCTTGCCCTTGCCCTTGCCTTGCCCTTCCCCTTGCCCTTGCCCTTGCCCTTGCCCTTCCCCTTTCCCTTTCCCTTGCCCTTGCCCTTCCCCTTGCCCTTGCCCTTGCCCTTGCCCTTGCCCTTGCCCTTGCCCTTGCCCTTCCCTTTCCCCTTCCCTTCCCTTCCCTTCCCTTCCCTTTTTTCTTTTCTTTTCTTCACAGGTTCAAAGGGACACTGGTCAAGTTCATGAAGAGAAACCCATTGAAGACTACTAGAAACCAACCCCAGCTTAGGAGCTTCTTGAGGATCCAGGGATGTGACTGGAGTGGAGGAAAACGCTCTGGGAAACAGCACCTGTACTTGTCCTCTTCTCAGGCATTTCCTGGGACACTGAGGGGGACTTTGGTCTGGCCAATACATGTTTTATTTGTCCCTCCCTCCCACCAGCCCACGGCCGGTGACGTGGCATGGTCACCCCTCAGCATTTGCAGGATCCCTTTTGCCCTGTCACTGCTGATCAGGATCAGGCCCCGTAGGCAGCAGGGTCACCTTGCAGTTGGTTCAGCCCACGGGAGGCAGGACCACGCAGGAGAAGGCTAAAAGGTTCTTGCTCCCACTGGCAGCAGGGACCTGAGACAGCAGAGGAAGAGGGAGAGATGGAAACCCTGCCTGCCCTGACCCTTGCAAACACATTCCCGCAGTGTGTAAGTGCATGCGTGTTCGCTGGGACTGCTCCATCTCCCCTCTGCTCCTGCCCACGCAGGGATGCGTAGTGAACAGGGGCCTCCCTGTCACCAGTACCCAGGGCTCTCCGAGAGACCTGAACTGAAATTGGATTTTGTGGTTCAGTGACTGAAATCAAGAAGATTAAAAAAAAAAAAAAAGAAAAAAGAAAAAAGAAAAAAGAAAAAAGAAAAAATCAGTTCTGCTTGAAGCAAAAGGGGCCTTCCAAGGGGGTTTCAGCAGAATGATTAAATCCCCCCACCAAATAATAAAACCCACCAAAAGTCACTTCATTGTGGCTTAATGCTCAGTGTTCCCTTTGTGTCTGTAATGAAACGTTTTGGGTTTATTCTGGATTATTTGGTATGTCTTAGCTTTACCTTTTTTCTTTGATTTTTTTTTTCGCCCCCTCTTGGATCATTAAAGGAAAAAAAAAAAAGGGGTGTGTGTGCAGAAACACCAGTCTGAACTTTTGGCTGTCACACTTCATTTCTGATACTGCTGGAATGGGATTTTTGAGCATCCTCTCTAGCCAGCTGGTGTAGAAGGCCACACAGCAACCTGGTTTTGAAGGCAGTTTCAGTCCCTCTGAAAGTCTCTTTTCTCATTAGATGAGATTATTGTAGACAGATTATATTGAAAGTCCTTTTTCACAGCTAAGAAACTGAGTTAGAGAGAGCCCTTTGCCATAGAGAAATACCTCTCTGCCACAGCAGAGAGTGCTTCAGACTCTGCTTCAGTCTGGGCCTCTACTGGCTCTTTGGAGTTCATCTCACCTGACTTCTGATGTCTCAAGCGTTAATGTCTCCATCTGGTCCAATCATCCCTGGCTCCCTTTAAAGCCCATGGGGAGAAACAGGCGCTTTCAAGAGTTTATCCATCTGGCCTATTATGACACTTCTTCATGTGGCTGGATGACTCCCAGCCCTTATTCTTGGTGGTTCTTGGCCATTCTCTTCCCTGGAGATGACACCATCCAGAAGTTTTCTTTGTTTGGATAGATCCTGGCTTTGGCCACGTCCCGTTGGGGCTTGCATCCCTTTCTCCATCACAACCATTCTATCTATCTGCTCTTCCATGGTTCGCCAGCTTTTCTTCCTCCTGTTTCTGGCACAGAGGTATGGGTTGCATGATCTCATTGAGTTGTCGGAGGACTGTTTGCAGGCTGCCACTGCTGAGTGGCAGGCAAGTCCTTCCTTGCTTGCCTCGTGTCCTCAGCAAAATTTTAAACCTTGTTGGAGCAGAGGACACCTTTCCATCCACTATCAATTTAGCACAATCAGACTGCGTCTCTTTGTTGCTGTTGCAATATAAATACCAGGCAAAACCAAAAACCTCTAAGTAGTTCCATGATTCATATAAGGTTTGAAGAAATGTGGAGGCTTATCTATTTTCCAGTAGGCTAATGGGATAAGAGCCAGGAATTTCTGAGCTCTTGTCCCAGCATTGGAGACATGCTTTTGAGCTGGGATCTCAGCCTGTGTTATGCATTTCCCCTTGATTTGCCTGACACGTCATGTACCAGATGAAGATGGATCCTTACACAGGGGAGTTTATGCTTCCTAAACCCACAGACTGCACAGTCAAAAGGCACCACGAGGATCATCTTATCTGACCTTCTGTATATAGAAAATAGATTTTTCCCAGAAATTGGATTAGAGCATTTCCTTTCATAGATACCCAATCTTTATTTCAACATAAGAAGCACTGATAACTTGGCAGCCTCCTAAGATGTTGCAATATTTGATAGCCTTCATAGCACTGAGTTGGTGTCCACTTCAAAGGCTGAATTAATCTAGTGCTATCTTCTACCCATCATGGCTTCTTATTCCGCTTATCGGCATGGCTGAAGAACCTCCCCTTCTCTGCCTCACTATCAGACAGCTTTTACCTATGTAAATACCAATATGTAATGATCCCTCTCAGCCTTCTCTTTGATGAATAAGGTTACTTTCCTAAATGTTTATGTTGACAGGTTGTGCATCTAATCCCTGGCCTTCAGCTATTTCCCCAGCCCCCGGTGCATGGCCAGCAGAACTGACCCATCACCTCCTAGAAGCCCTAGCCTCCTGTCTACTAGGGCAAGAAGGTGTCCTTTCTGAGGGACCTTTCTTCATTTGGGATGTACAGGACCTTTGTGTGGCACATCACCTTGGCTGGCTCTCACCTGTCCCCAGCTCACTGCAGTTCAAGGCAGTCTCTCACCCTTTAGAGGTGAAATAGCCTCTGATGGGGTATTTGCCCTTCAGGTTGACACCCCTTTGACGCTCTCTCCTTCTGTGCATGTACCTGTGTATTAGCCCAGTACGTTTCCCATACCACAGCCCCTGGGACTGCTCCTGCAAACCCTGTCTGCTTCTCAGTCCTCGTAAAGTCTTTCTGCACCTTTTTCCAGTGCCTCCTCCCCAGCCTATCCTCCTCAGCCTGCCTCTGGGCTTTGAGCCCTTTAATCCCCCATGCTCAGACCTGCTTCCATCTGCTTCCCCGCTGCCGTCCACATCCATCAAGCCATCACTAGTAAGAAAAGGGTTATAACCCCATCCCTTTACAGCCACATTTCAAGAGCTGTCAGGGACCAGTTCTGACACCGTTTAATGCATGTTTTGTAATCTCATCTAATGCAGTTTAGAAGGAAAAAAAGCTGAATGCCTTGGAGGAACTGTGATGTATTAAACCAGCAGAGCTGCCTTTATCAGCAGAGGCTCAGAGGCTGAAATGTGGTGAATGCTGATGAAGGTTTTCTGCTCTGCCCTCTGACTATGTTTATAGACATACGTACATTCGTCCAGATTACAATCTCATTGATGAAATACTAAAATAACTGCTCTGTTGTTTTTCCAAGAATGGATGGTGCTCACCCTTCTGGTTGTCCCCTTCTCTGCACACGTTGTCATGACCCGAGTCCTGTGCCAGCCCATTCCTCTTCCCTGAGATTCCCCAATACATGCTAGATTTAATGTTAATGCCTGTTCGGGTCATTTCTTCATGGCTTCTGGCTGTGAGTTACCCAGGCCTATTGATTTGAAAGACCCACCTCATCATGCTGCCTCCTTCCAAACAGGGACTAGAGAGGTCTATCGGGGATTTCTGAGTCACTGGCTGTGGTCCTGCTAGGAATATCCAGTGATCAGCCTAGTCCTGACCTTGTGCTCTTTTAGTATGGATGAAATTTTTAAAAAGATGCCTCTGAACCTCAGACCTGGAGCTCTCAGACCCCAAGACAGGCTGTCAGGGCCCATCAAGGATCTATCAGATGAGCTGAACATCTCATCTAACCTGGTTCTAAAAGAACTCACACCCATGCTCACCTAAACTTTTCTGCCATAAGGAGGTTAACCTGAGCCAAGGGCTGAATTTTAATTCCAACCCATTCTCTGTTCCCAGTAAAATCAGTCCTTCTGGACAGGATACACCAGGAGGAAAGGGCTTTTGCCTGTTGTCAAGGCAGAAAGAGTGTGGGTAGTCCATTTCCTAGTGCCATGGCCTTTATCCCTGATGGATGCGTTCTCCTCTGGTGAACTGCCATGTCTTTGCATGGATGAATTTGGTGGCTGTGCTACACCTCTGTTGGTCTAGCTGACTCATGTCAACACGGGTGTCACGGGAAATTGGCAGGCACTGCCTGACAAAGTGATCTGCAGACACACACACTAGGCCTCCAGGCTTTTGCTTTGAGAATGCCCAGAGACTTGCTGTGCTTTGTATTTTGCAATGACTTGCATCTCTGCTGATGCTAACACCAGACCCTCCTACTGGCAGCAGAGCTGGTACGCACCACCACAAGGAGATGCAGTGGCGTGTCTTCCTGACAAAGTTATCTCAAGGCCAGAAAAGGTATCAGTATTTACAGGAGGAGGTGGTATCTAATAATTTCTTTTCCTCTATGAATGCATGCAGCTTCAGAACACATGGTGATAACTCATGTCACCCTGACATCTCCCATGGCAGTTCGGTGTGCTGGCAGCACCGCTTTTCTGCAGTGGCTGTGCAGGGGATTGATCCACAGGCTGCTACTCTAAGCAGACCCCAAGTCCCTTCTGAGCCTCACTTCTGCCTGTCCTAGGCCAAAGAGATCCTGACTGGGGCTAGCAGAAGCTCTGCCTCTGGCCAGCACTATTTATCCAGCAATGGGTCAATTTCTGTCCCACGTCACCATCATGGGGCAATTTCTCTCCTTATCACCTCCCAACAGAGCATCCCCTTTGTTTTCTGTGCATGCTGCCTGCTCCATGTTTAACCTGCAGTGCGTAGCAGGTGTCTGGGAGAAGAGCAGGTCCCACAGTTAATTTCTTGAAAAGCTGATAAAAATGCTATCTGCTGAGTCCCAGGCTGTGCCTGGTGCTGGAAAGTGGTAAGTGAAGGAACCAGCCTTCAGCAGGGGCTCCACGGTTCAAACATAGCTGATATGCAGCGTCATTGCTTGTCAGCCATTAATTTTGTGACCTCGCCATCACGTCTGTGGGAATAAGGAGAAGGAGTCGCCCGCTCAGGCTGCAGCTAGGGAAGATTCAGGTTAGAAGCTGGGGAGCACATTTAGATTAGACATTAAGAAGCAGTTTTTTATGATAAGGGTGGTGAGACACTGGCACAAGCTGCCCAGAGAAGGTGTGAATGCCCCATCACTGGGAGCGTTCAAGGTCAGGTTAGATGAGGCTTTGAGCAACCTGATCTAGGGAAACACATCCCTGCCCTTGGAAGGTGGGGTGGAACTAGATGATCCTTAAAGGTCCTTTCCAACCCAAACCATTCCATGGTTCTATAATTCTACGATGAGGACAAAATAAAGGCTGTCATTTTCTTCCTTCGAAAGGATACGGCATCTCCATTGCTGCAGGTCCGCAGGAGCAACGGAGACATGCTCCTGTCAGAAAGTGTCAGTCTGGCTGATGCCAAGCTGATGCCATGGGTGAACTGGCTGTTGAAGCCCCCAGTTCAAGGACTTGAGCCAAGGTGCTGGGCTTTATCTATAACAGAGCAATATGGATGCAGCGAACAGGTCGGAGTGTGCTGTTAGCCCTTAGCTCCCGTGCTGAAAGCAACCATTCCCATGTATGGGAGTGTTTTATGGCCTTCGCACACTTGGATGCGTATGGACAGTCAAGGGTGTGAGGGATAGGGGATACTCTCAGCATCTGTGCTGTATGATGGAGCCAGCCCTGGTAAGAGTCTCTGCCCAGCCAGCTGCTGGCTCTGATGGGGACAGCAATGGGGCAGGCACTATGACGGGGACAGAAATGTGATACCTTGCTTTGGGTTCCCAGAGCAGAGACAATCCTTTCTGCCACCCCAAGGGTACTTCTGCCCAGGACTGCTCCGGTGGAAGGGGGCAGGAAAGAAAAGAAGTGGGTGTGCGGCAGGACTGCCATGGGTGCAGGCTGTCTTCCTCTCTCCCTAGCCATCACAAAGGGGATTAAGGAATAGAGTGTAGATTTTTGCAGCCATTAGGGAAGATCTACCACATACTGGATCTCCAGAGCCTGTCACCTACCAGGATTTTGTCCTCTTTTCCAATTGCTTTTGAGATTAGTTCAATCCCTGGGAAGAGCCATACAGCTTTCTTCTAGGCTTTCAAGTATACCTTGAGTCTGAGGGAGAGAAGATAAGCATTAAAAACAAATACAACAAATTGCTTGCCCCTGCTTGAGCCCAGCTGCCCAGCACCACCTTTGTCAGACAGAAGGGAAATCTCTGTTCTTGGACAACCAAGTACTTTGCAAGGAAGTGTTTGAATCTCAGGGATTTTTGGATATATGAAGAGGCTTGGAGTCTGAAGAGCCCCTCTAACTCCCAAGCCTGTAGCTGTCCCCATTGCTCTGTTGGGCAGGCACACAAGCTTGCTCTGTCCGTGCTGAACCAAGAGGGTAGGAAAGTGTGACAAGGAGAGACCCAAGCCGGTGGGACAGAAGCCAGGCTGGTCCAGCTGCAGCCAGAATGTTTTGGCCAAATGTCAGCTGAGCTCAGTGCCAAAGCTAATAAGCCTGCCAGAAGCCAGGACTTCCTTGCTTGGATGAAAAACTAGGCTAATGGTGCTTGGCTGGCTCCAGAGCTCTGCTGGAAACTGCGTAACTCTGCTCTGCCGTGTGAAACTGTGGCTTCAGACGGAGCAACCGGTTCCCTTTCTGCAGCAGGTAATGCAGGGATCTGTGGCACTGGAATGGGAACACGTCCTGACACAAGGGTTGTCCTGAGGGCCTTCTCCTGTGGCTCGAGGAGACAAGACAAAGGACTTACCACCTCGTTTCCATCAGGCTACTGGGGCTGTTACCATAATTTCCATATTCCCTCTCTAGGGGATGGTGTCCCTGCCAGCTGCAGTGCTTCCACTCTGCTTCGGGATGCTGGTACAACGCATGCTTTATAGCTTTGATTTTAGCTTCAGGAAGGGGGAAGCTGAAGCAATTCTAGACAGAGCTTTTGCCCACCTAAACTGGTTGCCCATGGGCTGCAGGCTGTTCTTCATACATAGAGGACTGACCACTGCTTTTCTGGGGCTGCTGAAACTCAGCAAACAGTATTTGCTGAGCCACCACAGAAAAGCACTGTTTTTCCCCCAAAGCAATAAACCCAAGCACACTGTGAGCCTAGTAGTGCTCTTTCCCAAAACAGCACCTCTTTCCCTGGCATCAGCAAGTGTCTACACTCTTCCTTCTGTGGAGTAGAGACTGGCCTACTTGTGTATGAACATAGAAATAGCTGATGAGCAAAAGTAGAGACAAGAATATTCTTACAGGAAATATTTTGGGGTGAAAAGAGGTCTCACTGGTCAACATAAACCCAGCTGTGAAGTAGCCTCCAAAGGGAGAAGTCCACTGGACCTGTCAAAAGGCTTGACACACCATTAAAGCGATCTTACAGCAAGCAGATATGGACTGGATGGAGCCAGTGTGGGTTCCCAAAGCTACCAAGAAAAAAACACACTTTGTGATGAGGCTTTGGGAAACCTAACTGAAACACAGTCCTAATCTTCCCATATTTCTGTGATAATATCCTCTTTGGAGGTCTTCTCTGGTTGCAGGATCTCTGGGACATGATCCTTCCCACTTTAGCTGTGGAGGAGCATTGGTCTTGGGTGGTTGAGAATGCTGCCACAGGACATTTAAGAAACAGTGGTAAAAATAGCATTGTGGCACAATTGTCATCATGGATTACCCAGGCATTTCCCACGGGATATAGCAGGGATATGTTCTGTGCCCTCCTCCTTCCCTGTTTATTCAATGGGATTTTCACCTCTGCAGTCTCTAGGGTGCAGGTCCCAGATGACACCATGACAAACAGACAGCTGGTGAGTGGGCTTTGTTTTTGAAGACAAACAAACACTTTACAAAAAAATTAAATAAGAAAAATTTTATGAATGAATACTTGTGGGGAAAACAGAGAATTTTTATGCTGATGATTAAGATTGGTGGCAAAATAGGGAGAAGTCTTTCCCCTTGTGCTCCTGCAAGAGAGACTGCAGGTAGGGACCAAAGAGGAATCTGTTCTCCTTGGCGTATCTCACACGAAAAACTACTCCCTCTTCAGGAGTTTCTTACCTTAGACAGACACAGCAGATCAGCAGGTCTGAGAACTACCTCCAGAGATGCCCAGTTCTTCCAGCAAACAAACCTATGCGTTATTTCAGGTTTTGTAATCACTGAAATGATAAAAGAAATGACAGCAGTGAGTACCTGTAAAGCAAGAAAAGACTGTAGAATATTGTTCTTCAGAAATATCCTAAAGGTTGTGGAGCAGCACAGATTGATTTATGCTTTAATATGAGTCCTCAGGTATTTGACCAACACAATGAGGTTTTATGAATGCTGGCCACCCTGTGGTAGCTCTTTGCACTTAGTTTATTGCAACCATGAGGTAGGACATACTGGTGTAAAAGTCTGACTGAAGTTCACACTGGTGTGCTCTCCCTCCCGACAGATGAAGCTAAGAGCTTAGATTTGGTGAGTGAGCAGGGCTGAGCTGAAATCTAGGCATTTTCTGAGCTGTGATAACTATTGCATGGGTGAGTCCTACAAAAAGGTAAGGACAGTCATTGGCAGAAGGAGACTTAACAGTCTGGTGTGGTGAAATTAGGGACAATAGTAGAGCCATGAGGATATGAAAGACTTGCCTTCCACATTCAAGGGCAGCTGAAATGAAGTCAAGATGAGGTGAAAAAGAGCACTGCTTGGAAAGAGCTTCAGGCCTTATAGATTTCATCAGAACCGTAGAGGTGTGTGCCCCATGAAGGACCCCAAATTCATCTCTGCTCCATCCCTGACCTTCTTCCCTCCCATCATACCTGGTCCTGTCCCAGGAGGTGAGAAGAAGGTACTGAGATAATTCCTCTCAAATTCTTACTGAACAAGAGGGGTATTGAATATACTCCAGCCCCTCAGAGATGCTGCCATGGAGGCTGTCCTGGTTTTGGCTGGGACAGAGTTCATTTTCTTCTTGCAGGGCTGTGTTTTGGATTCAGGATGAGAATAATGTTGATAACACCTTGATGTTTTCAATTTTTGCTAAGTAGTGTTTAAGTCAAGGAGTTTCCAGTTTCTCAGGCCCTGCCAGCAAGAGGGCTGGAGGGGCACGGGAAATTGCGGGGGGACACAGCCAGGACAGCTGACCCGAACTGGCCAAAGGGGTATTCCACACCATATGGTGTCATGCTCAGTATATAAAATGGGGGAGCTGGCCAGGAAGGTGGGATCACTCCTTAGGGACTGGCTGGGTATCGCTCAGGGGGCAGTGAGGAATTGTAGTGTACATCACTTGTTTTGGGTTTTTTCTTTGAGTTTTATTTCTCTTTATCTTTTTTGTTATCTCCCTTTCCATTACTACTGTTACTACTACTACTACTATTATTAAATTTTACTTCATTTCAATTATTAAATTGTTCTTATCCTACCCCATGCATTTTATCTTTTTTTTTTTTTCCAACTCTCCTCCCCATCCCACCAGGGGACAGGAGGAGTGAGTGATCAGCTGCATGGTACTTAGTTGCTGGCTGGGGTTAAAGCACAACAAGGGCAAAGAGGATAACTGATGTCAGCTGAGAAAGCATCATTAACAATGCAAGGATTTTAGGACCATAGGCCCAAGGATGACCCTGGTTTTCAACAGAGACCTACCAATGCAGGTGTCAGCTCTGGTGATGCAGAGCTTGTCTGTCAAGACATTCGTTAATCTAATAGTCCAATGCCTCACAGTCCTACATACATTTGTCTTCATAGCAGCCCAGCCAGGGTCAAATTATAGGTTATAAGCAGTCAAGATGCTCAGAGGTACTTGGGAGCCTTCAGTCCACCTGTTTAGAACGTAAAATGGATGCAGGCATCGCTCGTAGAGTCCAGATGAAGAGGGACTCGGTGCTCATTGTACAGGGCACCATGCTCTTCTCGCTGTGCGTTTCTGCTAGTGCCTGATGGCCACCTGATGGCTTGGTTCAGCTCACTGACCGGTCTGAAAACTGGTCTTTTTGCTTTTTTGATACAGTGAAGGGCTGTGCAAATGCTGGCTTTGATGTAATGGAAAGGAAGGTCAAGACGACTTCCCCCTGCTGCCCTGCAGTCACAGGGTGACTTAAACTACCTGTGGAAACACACCTCGGAAAAGTTGTCATTTATGTGCCTAAGCCCACCCAGAAAGTCCGGCATGGTAGAGGGGCTTGAAACCATTTTCTGGGTGAGTGACCCATAACCTGTGGCCCTTCATTGGTCCTTTGTTGGCCGGGACAGCAATGTTATGTGCTTCTGCCAGCCCTTTGGACATCTCTGGACCATTCCTTTACCTGCAATCTCCTCCAAAATCAATGGGCAGCTTGAGCCCACCAAAATGCATCATCACACGCCGTTTAACAGCATGCCACCACCAGCATCATTGCTGGTAAGGAAACACTGTCAAAAGGGGCTCTGGGAGGAAGAAACCATGTATTTCCTTTAACCTACAATAAAGCGAAGGAGTTCAAAGAGAAGGAAAAGGAGGTTAACAATCTCTTTGAAATGCAGGTTCAAATTCCCAGCACGGCCCCAGTCAATTACCAGCAAGTGCCGTGACACACATCCACCATTAATGAGGAAGAGGAAGGGAGCGTGTGGTGCAGAGGTCCAGGCAGGCAGCAGCAGGGGTTAAAGGGCATCACCTCAGTGGTGGGAAAGTTTCCAGGGGCAAAACTTTGCTTTTTTTCAGGCTGATTTATCCCACTGGGGTGCAGCCGGAGTGGAGGTTGGACCACTGGAGGGGATGGAGGTGGGCAGGGTGGCAGCACACCCCCTTGCAGCTGGCAGGGGTTTTTTGAAGGATGCACAGCACCTGGCACAGCAGGCAGCTGCCTTCTCTGGGGTGCTCCTCCGTGGCAGAGCGATCCCCTTTTATTTTAATGCCATTCATGAAAGGCAGTGCAGGGGTGGGGATGGGGCAGGAGGGGGGAGGGGTTGTCCTGGTGCCGAGGGATGCATGCACACAGGCATACAAATGCTAGGAGACAAAGACTGTGATTAAGGGCCAGTGCTCTAACTCCCTGCTTATTATTGGAAAGGATTTATCTGATGGCCTAGTTTCAGCTCCAATTTTCCACCTTTTAATCAGGTTCCCAGGTCTGCTTGTCCCCTCAAAAGGGGAAGGAAGGGGATGTCTCGGGGGTGATGGGGCAGGAATAATGCTACATCCCTGCCTCTGGATACATGCATGGGGCAGAGAGTTTGGCTGCCCCAAAGCTTTCCCAGGAGGCAGATCCTGGGTCAGCCACAAGGATTATGCCCAGCCATGCAGCATTATTTTCTGGCACGGCAAGAGTGCATCTGCGCTTTTTGGCCTGACCAAACCAGGGTGTGTGGAACAAACGTGCTGGAAATAAAAACCTCCTGCAAAATGGAAAGTGTACAGAGGAGCAGCTATTTTTAAAAAGGACGGCACCTACTGCTGCTATGAAGTCAGTCACATAATCAGTCAGCAAGGGATTTCTGTAGGCTGACAGCTGACAACCCGGAGAAACAGCTCCAGCAGACGGGCGAGAAGAAAATGGGAACTTTTGAGTACCAAGAGGTGCATGTTTTCAAACAAAGAGAAGAAAAGTGTCCTGTGCTGCCCCCGAGACATGAGGCAGATGGGGAGAAGAAATCCTGGGGGCTGGGATGTTGATAACCCCCCAGGGGACAGAGCGCTGCAAGCAAATGCCAGCTCAGCCACTTCTTCCCCCTCCCTAACCCAGCCCATCCTTACTGCCCAGCCTCCGCTGAGGTTTTCCTGCTTCTAAAAATACCGAGTCTAATTAAAACGCCCATCTTGCTTGCCAGGGCAAACGTATCCGGCCGCAGAGCTGAGCCGGTCCTGCAGACAGCCAGAGCTTGCAGCTACCCAGCTCGGCTGTCGTTCCTGGTGTGAGGGCTGAGGTATGTCTGACACCGGGTTTAGTCCATCACACCTCATTACCAAGCTGACAGCAGCTTCAGGAAGCTGGCTTGAGGGCCTCCTCAACTTTTCCAAGCCTAAAGCCACCCTGTGCCTTTTTCTCCTCTGTGGGACACTAGTGCTCTGTTTCAGGTGTCCACATCCCATGGTGGAAAGGGATGGCATGCATGGGCAATGTAGGGGCTCATGCTTCTCACAGGGGCTTCCATGCTTCTTCCCACCCAGAGGGCTTCGGAAAGGCTATTTAAATAAAGGTAAATAAAATAATAAAAATAATAAAAATCTCTAAAAAACTAAGATGTTAAGGCAAGGAGTACTGGGAGGGACAAGGTCCAGCACAGTGCTGGGGCATCATATAAGTGGGGCATTCATGAGGAAGTGGGAGAATCCAGCCTCAGAACCATCGCTCCCAGGACAGTGTCATTCCCCAGGACAGCAGGACACTCTCCACCGCTTGGACTGAGCCTGCATCCCAGGGCAGGAGGGATCCGACCCAGAAGGAGCATGGTGGTGTAGCCTAATGATCACAGCCTAATGGTGGGCACCAGAGGAGTGGTCACCTCTAAGGGACCTACAGTCTATAACAGTGTTGGGAGCAAGATCTGGCCTTGCCTAGAGATGTCAGCCCCCAGGTTATAGTCCAACTGTACCTTGCATGCCATCCTGGAGGACAGGGCAGTTTTGGGAGGCAGATGAAGAACCAACAGCCTCCTCCAGGCAGCCTACAGCTCTGCCTGCCTGGGTGGGCGATGCTGTTGCTCCTTCAGGCTTGGGAGGACCAGGAACACTGCAGCTTCCCAGAGGCAGTTTTCTCCCTGAGGTGCTGCTCACACTGCTTTTATACACAGCACTGAGAAGTACTTAAAATTAAATCTGCTATTTAAGAGCAGCAAAGCCCTCCTGAGAGGACTGTATTTATTCTTGAGTTGCAATGGCTCTGCATGCCCTTAGCCCTCCACACAGCAGCCCCCGCTCCTTGGAGAGCAGTGCTGAGACTGGACCACGTGTATCTCACCGCTGAAAGCTCTGCGGTCTGGCAGTGTGCAGCTCTCTGTACTGTGGCATCACACCTGCACCCCTTCATTTCCTCCCGCCCCCATGGTCTTGTGAAACAGCTCATGGGCTCTCCCCACTTCATCCACTCTGCAAATGCAGCCTTTCAACCCTAACAGCCCGTGTCCCACATTGGTCAAGTCCATGAAGAGATCCCCACCATCTCTGACAAGCTTTGGAGTAGATCCTGGAACAGGAAATTTGCTCCAGATCCTCTTGGGCTGCTCCACTGCCATGTGTCCGTAATTTCCTTCGAGTCAGCCAGTGAAGCTCTCAAGCCTGTCTGCCAGTCGAAGAGCCTAGTGAGCCAAACACTGTGGGACAAATCCTGCCCCCAGTTTGGAGATGCAACACCCATGGGGCTGAGCAGAGCAAGGAAAGAAGCACTTTGGACCCGGTGACAGCTGCCACCCTCCCAGCGCTAAGACAATAAATCTGGGGGATCTGGGTTTATTCTCCTCCAAATCACTTTATTATATTGTGAGTAATCACAAAGCCTTACAATGCTGCAGAGGTTCTTTAAAAAAAAACAAACTAACACAGCGACGGTATTTGCCAGCTTTTGCTAAGACTTGTTTAGCCAGCAGCAAGTGTGAGATTACACAAGGAAATCTTGCAGTCTTCAGTTGGATTGTCACATTGGGTTTTAAATTTACCACAGTGGCACAAAGACAGTAACTTTAACAGTATGTGATCCCGTAACTTTTCATCTACGTACAGATTTATAAAATTAAACATTTTTTTAAAAATTACTTTTTCTGCCAGCAGAAAAGAATTCTCTTAAAAAGGCAAGATCCACTAAAAAACACCCCCTTCCTCCCAAACTGCCCCCGTCTTGCACTGCAGTGGGTTGCTGTTCCTCCCCAGATCCCTGCTGTAGGCAGTCCCATTGCCTTTTTAAGAAAATCGTGTTTCTTGTGATTGTGAAGGCTGGTTGAGCATTGCAAAGATTCAGCAGAGGGGCAAAAGCCCCAGCACTGAAAGAAAAGGTTAAAATCCCACCCTCAGGTCCCCAAACAAATCACTGAGCCAGAGACAGATGAAAATGTGGCAGAGGGATTTCAGAATCTAAAATGAGGTGCTGACTTTGGCTTTTATGGCCTTAGTGGATTTCAGCCATCCCTGGAGACAGCTGCTTTGGGCAACAGTGTTTCCATTTGCAAAGATCTTTGGGGGTGTGAGGATGAAGTTTGAGCTCCTCCCAACACTCCCAAGGAGGGTTGTCGGATGGTATTATATCTGCATCACCTTTGCATGGACCTCTCTAAATCCCTTTCGAACACTGAAGGTTGCCCTGATGCAAGGCTGGGTTCAGAGACCCAGGCACAGATCAGCCTGAGCAGGACCCCCCCATCCACAACATCCCACCCTCAGGGCAGAGCGTGCCAGATATAGGAGCTCCTATAAGCAAGCTGAAGGCTTCACACGTGGCATTGAGTCATGCTGTGCTGCCTTCTCCCCCTTTCTCCTAGCCTGGGGAAGAAGAGGGACGAAAGGGGCCCCCCTTTGCTTTGCCAGCATTTCAGCAATGGAGGAAAAAAACAAGTAAATCTCTGAGGACCAGGCTTTTTATCAGCTTTCAGTTGGCAGCCAAGGAGCTGTGTGAGAGAAAGAAAAACCACAACTCTGGAAAAAAAACCCCAAGATCTTTCCTGTGATAGACAAAACACTCCAGAGTTGCAGGAATCAGTGTTAATTTTTTCCCGTGGCACATTCTGAAGAGTGTTTTGGTGCTGGAAATTGCTTCACACGTGCCCAGCTGAGTCGCAGATGTGTTTAGATGAGGAACGTCATCATGGAAAAACAGCTTACTCACACGTCTTCTGGGTCTGCCTCTTGGTTTGATAAGGTTGTCAAGATGACAATCCCTGCCAAAATTTTCTTCCAAGCTTCCCCAGAAAGGGAGGAGGGATTTCTATTTATTTATTTATTTACTTACGCTAGGCTACATGATCTCTTTGCTTTGCAACTCAGTTAATTTGCTTCATCGGAGGCCGGTTCCTGGGTGAGATGTGACTGCTGGCAGACCCCTCTGCTTCCCTTACTCTGCTGCACATCACCTCTGAGCCATGGCTCGCTAAGGTTAGAAAGACAGGAGGTTGCCAAGGTTGGACCTAAAGTAATTAGACATGAAAAGGATTGAGACGGGAAAACAGGGAGAAAACTGTGGGAAAAGTTCTCAACTTACTCAACGTTCACTGCACACCTATGCAAATAACATGTAAAAACCAGCACATTAGGAGCACCCTGTATTCAGGTTTGTCTGGAAATGTTTCTTCAAGACTGAAAGTGCATGACAGGGAACGGGGTGCTGCTAATGAAGGCAACAACCAGAAGGCACTTCTTCGGGAGTAATAATTAAAAATAGGATGATACATGGGTTTCTAAGCAAGTAGCTACAAAGTTGGTACGTTTTGGTGTGTGCTCTGGAGAGACATAGCTTTGCTCCTACAAACGTGTCTGGAGCACAAAAGTTTGCTCCAAGCCAACTGTTCTGCCCTGGGACCTGCAGAGCATCTTGGTCCCCGTTGTGCAGCATCACCACTCTTGAGCTAACCGGCTCCGTGAGGACCTCAACGCACCAGGTAAAATCTGGAGCTTGCAGATGACATGGGCCAGGATTTTTGAGAGTTTATAAAATTCACAAACGATCAAGTATTGGCATATACAAATATATAAATTATTGACAGTTTTACAAAAGGCACACTGCAAGCCATCTCAGTCCGACATCTGTACAAACCCCACGCCCCTCCCCCCTCCCTCACCCACCCCCTCTCCCCAGCTTTCATCACGAAACGTAAGGTGCTGCTGCTACGGAGCCGTGACTGTCGTGGCAACTGAGGACCTCTTTTTTGGTCAGCCCAATTTGTCGGTGGTACTGGCCTTCTTTGATGGTCTTAAGACACTGTATGTTCTTCCCCAAGGTGATGCTTTTGATGGAAGGCAGGTATTTAAGCACAGTCTTTGGCAAGGATGACACACCTGTTCCAGAGAGGTTGAGCTCTTGTAGGGAGTTCAGACCAAAGATAACTTCAGCAGTCAGTGACTTCAAGTTGGGATTGCTGGATAAATCCAGAACTTGGAGGGCTGGTAGCTCCTTGAAGCTGTAAGGAGATAACTCTCCAAAGCCACTCAGGCCACTGAGGGATAAGTGAATCAAATCTTTCAGCCCCATGAAGTCTCCTTTCTCAATCTTGACTAGAGGGTTCCCATCAAGATTTAAGTATCGGAGAGGAATACCTTGAAGGTTTGGCACAGATGTTAGCCTGTTTCCAGAAAGATTTAAGTTCTGGATGTTGGGGATGCTCTTCTCACGGTGCCTTGTCATTGTGCTGAGCTTATTATTGGATAGATCCACATTCAGGGATTTTCCTTGACCTTTTGAAGCAAAAATGTCCATAGCGATATCCAAGAGCTTGTTATGGCTCAAATCTATGTCACCCAAAGGAGAACTGGAGAAACAGTCCTCCGGAAGGACTTGCAGAGAGTTATGGCTCAGATCCAAGGACTCCAGGTACCGAAGCCTGGAGAAGGTTGTGGAGGAAATCTTGGCAATTTTGTTGTAGCTCAGGTCGAGGCTTACCAAGGTGGTGTACCCGGGGCCAGTAAGCATTGATTCATTGATTGTTTCCAGTTTGTTTGATGATAGATCCAAGTAGGAGGTATCCAGAGGGATTGGGACGGGAACAATGTGTGAGCCTATTCCACTGCAGTCCACCTTGGTCAAGCTAAAGCTGTCAAAGAGACCAAAGCTTTCAACTTCGCAGTGGCAGCCAGGGAAGCAGGTTTTGGTTGTACCAAAACAAGGAAGGAGAAGCAGCAAATTGAACCAGGCTAGGGACTGCATTGTTGACCTGGAAAACAAGAAGATAAGGAAATAGATTTAATTGCCACAGAAATTACCCTACTGTAGATGTAGTTTGAGTTGTGCAGTCTTCCGCTCTGTCTTTCCAAAGGGATAGATAAAGTACAGTCTTAAATAGCATGGATATCCCAAACACGTTGTCTCTCATGTTACGAACCCTAGCAGGAATTTAATGAAGAAAAATTGGGTCAACAGTCTTTGCAGATACAACCAAGTGAAGATGCAACTGGAAATTAGCTGCAAGAAAAGCAGGCTGCCTTGAAGAAAGATCTATCCAACATGCATGCTTTTGACTGGACCATGGAAGAAGCTAAATGGCAGCTCAAACAGCCATTTTACAGCCTAGCAAACCAGTACAGAGAGGTCTTCAAGTCACGGCATGTGTGTAGGTTTGGGGAGCACTGGGTTTAAGACCCTGCATTGACAGGTTGGAGAAATCATTTTTCTGGGCTGTGTGCCCAGTGGGAGCCTTAGGTGTCCAAAAGTATTATCAGGAAAGGAAAAACCAAAGCTCCGTTCAGATTTCCTATAGATGACAGAGATAATGGCATCATCAGAACATCATCGCGGATGAACAGCTAGAAAGGCCACCTGCCTACTGCCCAAATGGACAGCACGTGTCCTTTGCATAGACTTCAGATGCAAATTTAGAAGTGTTTAGGTAGGTATGACCATTGCTTTATATCAGGTGGCTAAAACCAACCCTTCTCAGGCTGGTGGCAGGTGGGACAGGCAACAGCCACTTGGTTCCTTGCCTGCCAGAGCAAACGAACCAAGAACTGCTCAGTCTAACCCAGACTCTACTGTGTTGGGCCTGGCCTCCTGCACAGGCATCAAGTGGAAAGATCTGATTTATTTCATATAGAGCCTCTGGGCAGTCTTTGCTAAATACATTAAGTATTATCTCTGATTAACAACGCCAACAAGCAAGGAGCTGTCTCCAACCCTCTGCTTTTGGCCCTCCTCCTTCTAAGACATTTCTGTCCCTCCAGCCTCACAGCTGAGGGTGGAAGAGAGCTGACCTGACTTTGCTGGGCCTCTTCAGATTGCACCCTAGCAGTTCTTTTTCACAACTGTGGGGAACAGAACTGTGTAATTTCAAGAGCCAGCCAAAAAAGCATCTCTGGAGAGGGTAAATTGGAGCATGCCAGCATCCCGCAGGTCAGCAGAGGCAGCAAGGGCTGTCCTCATTTGTTTCCATTGCAGTCATGGGTGATGGATCCTCATGCCTTATCAGCAAGGTCTCCAGGAGGTTAGCTACAAAAACTCCCACCAAACCAGGCATGAGATCCACTAGCACTGGTCATTGGCTATGCTGATTGCCATAAACAAAGACACACTTGCCAAGCACTCATTTAGCCAAAAAAAAAAAGAAAAAAGTCCCCTTTAAACACATGTTCCAGTCCCCATCTCAGCCCCCCTGGTCTCTATTCTCACCTTTTCCATCACTGTTTAAAAGCACTTTGTTAACTTCCTTGCAGTATCACCTTTCCCACACAGCCTTTGATCTGGCTGAGGCGCCTTCCCCACAGCCCTTGCACCTTCCCAGGACCATTTCCTAGAAGTTCACACTTCATCTTCCCTCACCCACCCTTTGGCAGCAGCTTCTCTTCCTTTTCAGCACCGTCTTCTCGGCCCTGCCCTCCTTCCCAGGAGACCGACCAGGAATTACTTGCCAATGTGCAAAAGAACTGCAAAGGGGAAAAAGAGTTGCAAAAATATTGTCCTGATCACTGGTACGACTTGTCTGGCAGTAACTCTCAGACCTCCTGCAAATAGAGAGCAGAGACTGGGACTCTGGCCAAAGTGCATGCAACCAAAGCACTGCTGAAGGCCAACATGCAGTCCTCTGGGGTCCATTATTCTATAGAAATAACAGAAATTCAGTAAGACGAGCCCTACTCCAGCCCATCTCAACTGTTTCTTGAGAAAACACGTATGTGTGCCGAGGGGACACAGTGGGTAGAGCTCCTGCCTGCAGACACGTTTCCAGATATCCCTCTCCTAGTGACATCAAGGCTGATCCCCTCTGGTTCTGTGCAGACAAGACCACAGCTTGCTCCCTTCTGTGGTCCCTCCAAAACTAAATACTGCTGCTTTTTTTTGATTTTTTTTGATTTTTTTATTTTTCCCCCCCGTGAAGCTGCATTTGGAACACACTTAAATGTTTTATTACCAGGGGAAATTATGGCAGTGGGGAGCTCTTTGGAAACTAAAAACCCAAAACCTCAGACATTACATGTCTCATATACAGGGAAGTACCTGCATTAGTGTCAGCTCAGCCTACTGGTGGTTTTTTTCCCAAATCCCACCCAGTGGCTATCCCCACTGGTTGTCTACAGCAGGGAAAGCACCTCCTAACTTCTTCTTCAAAAGCCCAGCTCAGTTCCTTGTGGCATCCCGTTGGCTCCAATGGGAACTGGATCAAACCCCAGCAGGTCCAGAGACACATCAGTGTGAGACTTGGCTTTCTGAGTACTGCTAAGACCTTTGTGGGCTCCTGCTGGGACACTCAAAGAAAAGCAAGAGGACAATCTCCAAAGTCCTAGTTTAACTGGGAACAGACTTTTTAGTAGGGCCTGTAGCGACAGGACAAGGGGTAATGGTTTTACATTAAAAGAGGGGAGATTTGGACTAGATATAAGAAAGAAATTTTTTACAATGAGGGTGGTGAGACAATGGCACAGGTTGCCCAGAGAGGTGGTAGGTGCCCCATCCCTGGGAACACTCAAGGTCAGGAAGGACAGGGCTCCGAGTGACCTGATCTAGCTGAAGGTGTCCCTGCCCATGGCAGGGGGTTGGAACTAGATGACCTTTCAGGTCCTTTCCAGCCCAAACCATTCTGTGATTCTATAAACTGAGAGGAGAATTAAAGCCAGCGCTGAGCTTTGCTATGCAGCTCCTCAAACCCCTTTTGACATGGGAATTCCCTTCCTGATCAGCCCCAAAAATTATCACCAGAAGGAGGCAGATACAGTGACTCCCACTGCAACACCCATCACTCCAGCCAGCAGCAAGGACAAAACATTACACAGCTGAAATGCAGTACGGAAAGCTCAGCTTAGATATTTGCAGTGTCTACTGCCTCCTTCCTTCTTGCAGCACTACCCCAGATTCTCTCTTACTGGCTCTGCAATTGCTTTGCAGATGAGATTCAATCCACTACTACCAGTTAAAAACTCCCTTGCAGAGCAGCATGAAGCATTCATTGGCTAACAAGCCACTTGGCTAATAACTCTGATAAAAGATGGGAGAAATAAACGTTCTGGTCATCTTCCAGTCCAAGAAAGAGACTTCTGCATTGCCAAATAATCAATGAAAAGCTTAGTCAGGTACAGGCATGCTTTATCATTGCATGGAGCGATCGACAGTGCTCCTTGAAATGGGAAAAGAGACATGCCACAGGCATTTACAGTTCATCTGTGTACAGCGTGCATCTGAAACCGCATCAAATTGCCTTTGGATTGCTGCCTGCGAGCTGCTCTGTTGATAAAGGCAGGAGGCCAAGGTATCCCCTTGTAAAAGGAAGATGAGTTATCCTCCTGCAGCGCTGGGGAGATTCACCTGGAGGGAACACCATGGACCAGAAACCACTGGCACCATCACCTGGGATGGTGGGGGGAAAGTCACCAGGAGAAAGCAGCCCACCCTTGGGCTAGTCCAGCCATGACCTCTTCACTTCTATGGGTGTTGTGGTGTGGAGAGATCCTAGGGATAAATTTTGGCCATTTCACAGGTCAGAGGGACTTGTTATACCCCCTGATTTTAACAGGAGCTGTGGGGGGGTGCAGTATTGTCTCCCACGGTTTACGTGTCCAGAGTGGCTGCAGGGCTCTGGTTTTTGTATCTTGCTCATCCTTTCTGCACGGCAAATATCCTGAGACAACCCCAGGGAGACCCTGTGGTGGATAATGGAGCCAAGGTTGGGCCAAGCTCCTAGCAGGGTGCTAGCCTTCTCCCCACATCCCGCATCTCTCCCTAAGCCTGCAGATGCCCTGATGTCTCCTCCCTGCTCTGCTCATCCCCTGCAATGTCATGTGGCAGGACTTGAGCAGAAACCTCACACTGAGATTTCTCTGCCAAAAAGAACATTATAATCTTATTTTAAAACCAGCCTTCAGAGGAAACCCAGGTCTCAGCTGATGGTCAGGGCGTGGGGTAGGAGAGAGGTAATCCCTGTTATAGTGGTGTTGCAAATTCACACTTCTCACTGCACTTGCTTTCCTCCTTCTCCTGTTCATTCCTCAAAACAAGACATTTCCCACTATCCTCCCCAATCCACAGCTGAGACTTTTCCACCTCGTTCCCATCCAAGGGAGATGTGCTAACACATCCCACCCTGGATGGAAGCCCATTGCTTGGGGATGCGTCCCCCTTGAGGAATGCAGAGATGAAAAGGATGCTACCTAGGCTACCTCCGGTTGCCCTGGCAACCACCAAGCCAGAAATCCCTATCACCAAAAATCAAGGATTAATTAAAAAAAAATACAAGGAGGAGGTGTTTTAAAGTTCATTGTTTGATGGAGTCAGAAAATGGCTGCCCTGTTCTTCACACTGCACTCCTCAGCCCCCCTGAATATGCCACTTGTCAAAGCATCGGCTGAAATGCAGCAGAAGTCGGAGCTGAAGACCTGAAGTCACCCAATGAAGCTTAAGGTACATAAGTAAGAAGTGCAGAAACACAGGTTGTCTCTACAGTGGGGTGAAGAGAGAAAAACTGCTCCAGGAGGGTATGAAAGCCACCTAAGAGCAGACCCATCCTTGGGGATGCCCCATGTCTACCTTGTCCGTGGCGGAACAGGATGCCTAGTCTCCCCAGTATACTGCTTCCCACCCCACCCCTGGCTGCATCTTCCAGACCCAAGTCCCACCCAGCAACCAGCTGCACCCAGGATGAATCAGTTCAGCTCACTCATCCAACAAAAAAACCCTAATCTTCCTTTTCCCCCTTTGGTGGGTCAATTTTCCTGCAAATCGGGCTCTGACACAGGAATGGGGGAAAAAGGACCTGTCTTTTCCACTGCAGCCCACAATTACAGCAGATCAGGTATGACGCAAATCCCTACGTGCTTAAGGCATGGTGGAAAGATCCTGACAATTTCCAGGTTTCTTGCCAATGTGGTGCTGGAAATCCTCGATTAACAACAGAACAACCTTTAGAGAAAAGAAGCAAAAAGGAAGACCAGGAGTCCACCTATCCCAAACAGAGTTGCTGTTCTAGCAAAGGACAGAGGAGCTGGATTAGCAACAATATTTCATCGGGAAGAAGTTTAGGGGATTGTCTTCTGACTCTTGCATCAGCCAAGTAAAGAAAAAACAAAGTCTTTATAGCAAGGCCCACAAGGCCCACTTGGCTGCAATCACTAATTGGGGGCAGGGGAAAGGGAACGTTATGGGAAAGTGAAACAAGCTGCATAGGATATGATACAGGCCATAAGTCCTCCAGGCTGCAAAAGAAAAAATAACGAAACCAAAGATAACTGGCTCTTTCTGTCTTTAAATACTTGGGAGGCTCTGAGAGGCAGCTTCGGAGCACCATGATGCTCCTGAGTTGCTTTTCCAACGATAAAATTGCCTCAGGGACCTTTCCCCCTGTCTCCTCCTGTTAATTATTCTGTAAAATAAGAATAATTATCGAGTAAAGTGCAGCACTAGCAACAGCTACACTTTTCCAGTGCGGACTCTCCGGGGCTGAGTCCAAATGACGCCACAGATGCAATCACAGCCCGGTCTCCAGATCCCATACACCAGACAGTGGAGCTGGCTCAAACCAGCCTACAGCCAGCAACCATTAATCCCTTAACTCGCAGGCTCACACCCCTCACATGATAAAGAAACTGCTGCTGACAAGGTTACTCTTTCTTTATTTTCTTTTCTTTTTTGTCTTTTCTTTTTTCTTTTCCTTTTTCTTTTTTTTTTTTCTTTTCTCCTTTCCTTTCCTTTTCCTTTTCTTTTCCTTTCCTTTTGTGCAAATCTATTGACAGTAAAAGGTCATCCAGGCTTTTGCTCTGCCTGCTTCAGACTGGCTCTTCCCTGCAGAAGGCTTCCCTACATATATGCAGCAAAGAGTTACGTTTACCCCCTCTGTAAAGCTCATTAAACCAATTAGTGCTTCCTCACAAAGGAGTTCTGGTGTAAATGGGAACAGGGCTTCCTGAGCCATTTGGTATTTTTTGCTGTTGGCTGGACTGGCGTACACTTTGCAAATACCAGTCCTGGTTTTGTACTCGGTGTTCATGACTCCTTGGATTTAGGGAGAGGAGAGCTAAAGAGAGTACAAGATTCTCATTATTTTATATATATATATATATATATATATATGCTATTTAGGTTTGACCCTGCATTTGCTTAGATGGGCTTGGGGGAGTTCAGTGGACTTGCTTTAGGTGTAAGTGACAGCAGGGTGAGAATTAGTCTCTTGGCTCTTCTAAATTCAGCTTAATTTCATGGAGCCCTCCATCAGGAGCCACTGCACAAGTTGCTTTGGAGTGATAGGTTATCACCCTTCACACTGACGGTTTTGTCAGTGGGAAGTGCAAATCTCTGCAAAGACAGCAGAGCCATCCCCAGCCACCCACCAGGATATAAGGAAAGGGATGTGCAACCCAGTTCAGTTTTCTCCTTCTCCTCACCCTATTTGCCCCACCAGTGCAGGCAAGCACTGGGATGGGAGGAAACTCTGCCACTGGGACAGTGGCTTTAGCCCTTATGGCTCAATGTACAGAGACACAAAGGGCCTGACCAGGAGCTGAAATCATCCCGCAGGTGCCTGAACACTTTTTGCCCCGTCACCCCACTCACTGGGGGAAATCAAAACTAAATGCAGGGAATGAGGGGGGGAAATGATTTCTCTATTAACTCCTTTCTGCTTTAGTGATTTTTAATAATGTATGTAAAAGCACCTCCTTTGCATTCAGTCAAGAGCCTCACCACCAAAGGGGGAGTTGTTAGCAAGTAATTAGCCCAGTGGTATCAGAAATCGACATTACCAGGTGATGGAAGAATGAAGTACAATAGGCACCAAACTGGGGATGGAAAGAAAAAGTCACCTCTCCTCCCTCAGTGCAGAGAAGTGGTTGTATTTAAGGCAGACCAGGGTGGGTGGCATGATGGGGATGGATGGGCTCATGGAAGGATTTATTCTTCCTAACCCTGGGTCCCCAGGGATCACAGGTGGCAGCCAAGACAAGGAGATCATGAGCCAGTGGTTTATTTGCTCTGTGGGGTGCTTTGTCCCCACTGAAGTGATTTCAAGAGAGGACAAAACTGCCATAAACAGAGTTGAGATGTTGCTCCCAGATCTGGACAAGAACTCCATTGCTCTGCATCGAGTCCACATCTCACCAAAACCCATGGAATTTGGGTTGTGGACAGCCAGAAGTGGTAGGGAAGGAAAAAACAAGACACCATTCCTCATTTTCCCCAAATCTCAGTTATCTCCATTCACTTTTCTCATCTCCGGACATAGAGAAACCACTGAGCCAAAACCACCATGATTAACCAGCATCCCACCCATGCTTTCCATCCTTCAGGGAGATTTTCATAGATGTTACAGGGGATGGGATAGATAAGATAAGCAAGAGCAAAGCCAAATTGTTAAGCATCATAAGCATTTCCCAACCCCAAAGCCAAAACCAAGCAGCCCTGCAACCCACCACGTGGGCTTCAGAGAAGACATACGGGATTGATCTAGAGCACCTCCAAACCCTACAGTTTCACATGATGGGTTTGTTTTCAAACATGGGACACCCCTCGCTCAGCTGAAACAGCCTCTGCTCTATTTTTTTTTCTCTAAAGGAAAAAAAATCCTTTCTTCATAAAAGAATGGGAAAGACCTATTAAAATATTCTTTGCTCCAACTGTAATGTCACAAATCCCATCTGCTTTGCAAGAGGCCACAGGTAATTTATCATCCTAGTGTTTAAACTAAGCTAACAGTTTATTCCACTTGTGCAGTCTCCCCCCTCCAGCATCCCTCATCCCCCCCTCCAGGAGGAAATCTGGGTGCAGTGTGGTGTATTTTGGGCTCTGGCAAAAGGAAACCTGTGTGGGCAGATCTGCCAGCCCATACGGTGAGTTCCAGCTGATTTACATCCATGGCTGAAATACAGACTATTTCTGCCACCTCCAGAGCAGTGCGTCTCAAAAAGACACGTCTTGGAAGCAAACAATACAGCCCAACTCCCAGGAATTTCACCTCAAGCGGGAAAAAGTTGGTGCCACCTCCAGCACCAGCAAATTAGGAATTATGTTACTGTGGCACCAGGGTTTTACACAAAAATTCCCCTTCCTCACTTAGCCCAGGGAAACTGTCAGGTTAATAGCAGCTTTATTTGGGGTGAGGGAAATAATCTCCCGTGGCTTTTGAAAGCAATTTTGCTCGCCAGCCTCATGCTGAGCTGTGCTTGTGCCCGGAGGAGGCGTTCCCAAAAGGAAATGAAGCTTGCCAAGCCTCCGGAGGGGCTGTGGATGGGGAAGGCAGGCGTCAGCACGGCATGGAACCTCCCGGCAGCACCGGTGGGGGATTCACGGGGCTTGCGGGGAGCAGACGGAATGTGAGCATCCTGGCCCCACTGTTGGCTCCTGGCTATGCCAGCTGCAGGACTGCTCAAACTGGGGAGCATCAAACTGGGAGCATTGTCAGCCCCACACCGGTTCCCAGCAGCACTAGATACATGGGATCAAACAAGGTGCCCACAAGGTATGCAGGAGCTCAGGGCTTTCTCCTGCCCCAGCATCACCCCGGGGGTGACCACCCCAAATCCTTTTATCCCCAGCAACCCCTGCTTCCCACCCCCCTCTCTTCGTTACCGTGAGCATTTCCAGGAACAGGAGGTCTCGCTATCCTGGCGCTCGCTGAGCATAACAGAGACCTCATCTCAGCCAGGAACACAAATATTTTCTTAACTGTCTCAAACTCAGCCCGAATAGGATCTTTATCATAAACCCAGTGACACATCCCAGAACGGGCAGTCTGTGTTGCAGAGGAGTTATTTTGGCACGAACAGAAGGACAGACCACCCCTTCGGCATGGCGCTTCACAGCAAAAGGAGAGGTTTACACCAATTCTGATGCATTTTGTTGTAGAGGGACCTGGTAAAGTTACCAACAGATCCCCCTGCCCCATCATCTCCGACGCCCAAGGGCTCGCTCTGATGCACGCAGGGAGGATGCAAGTACCCAGGCTTTACCCAGATCACAGCAGTAACCCTGGGAGGATTAAACCCTCTTTCTTCAGGGCTGTGTCCCCCTTTGCAAAAAGATCAATTTAAAAATGATGGATCACAGCTTCATCTGCAATTTTGGGGTTGCACATGCTTCTCCCTCCTCTCTGACCATTCCTGGTGCCAGACTAAGAAAGCCAGCAAGATGATGTGAATTTTTAAAGCATGAAACTGAGGCAGGGCCTCATTTCTTAACAGATCATTATTGGAAGCTAAAGTGATCCCAGCAGCCTTCTCCTGTAGTTTCAGCCCTTGATGATGCTCTCCCACATCTGACCCTCAACCCCAGCCGGCTCCTGTGCCAGCTCCTGCTGTGGTGATACTTTTTCACGGCACTCTGGCTCCCCGAGACATGATATAATTCAAGAGGAATGCACTCTGGGACGAACACCATACACCCTGCCAGCAAGAAACTTCAAGAGTTGCAGCACGGGAAGAAGAAACCTCCTACCCACAATGGACGCTTCTTGGGTTTAATTGTTAACAGAGCCACTCAGCCACGTCGTTGTGCCCAAGCTGGGAAATGCCATCTGCCATGGGTGAGCCTGGGGTGGCATACACAACGTTCCATCCCAGGGGAGCGCAGGTTGCAAGGACCCACCAGCAGCTGTCTGGTCCATGAGGGAAAGGCGCGATATCTATGGATGTACCCCACATCCCTCACCTGGTTTGCTTTTAACCATGCCAGTGGGCTGGCCTGAGCTGCAGAAGGACCTTGCTGCATGGATGGACATGGATGGGTTCCCCTGGAGAGGATGAGCTGGGCAGGGGAAAGGAAGGAAAAGAGAGGAGGGATGGTGCCAGGGGAAGGCGATATATCCCAGGGTGATGCCTCTGCCCTTCCTGGTGAGATACTGCCCGCCAGGATTGAACAGCTCATAGCAGCCCCATCATCCTGTATCTCTAAGGGCTTTGCAGCCCTTTCTCCTTGAAACAGAAGTGGCTGCAAATCAGATGTCCACATGCTGTCCCCGACGTCGTGCCTCAGTCACAGTGCTGTGCCCGACTCCAGCAAGCAGAGGCAGCCAGCACCAGCTGAAATCATGCGTAAAGGAGACGGAAAAGAAATTCACCCCAGCTGGGCAATGCCTCCAGCCCTGGCAGGAGCTGGAAGGGTTTTAAGAGGATAGATACCATGTGGCCTCAGCTCTCTGAAAGGCAGCAGCTCCCAGCCTCCCTCCTCCCAATAGCCCTGCGGGGCTGCTGGCTTCGATAAGGGAGGGCAAAGCGAGGAGGTGATGTTACAGTGGGTGCCCCTCAGCACTGCTCCAGCCTGCCCAGGGCTTCTTTGTGGGCTTTTTTATTTATTTTTGTGGTTGTTTTGGTGTTTTTTTTTCCCATGCACAATAATCTCTGGGCCTCTTTGCTGCCTGTGGCTCTCCGTGTGCAGCTGCAGACCCTCCACCAAGAAGATAATAAATACAATCCTGGCCATTATTGTTGCAAACAGCACAGCTGGAGGCTCCCGTCTCATTCCCCTCCTGGCCTTTCTTCCCCCCAGTAATTCTTGCAATGTGACACTGTGAACAATGAATGCCAACAAAACCGCTTGGTAGAGCATCAGCTGGGGTTTCAGGAGCTGCTCCCACCCCGAGGAAGCTCGTGAGACATTGGCTATGCCCAGTGGGTATCCTACAAGATTTGGTGAGGGCGGATTTGGGAAGGGGAAGGGGATCTGCATAAAGCTGATAAAGGGTTTACCAGCGGGGCATCACCCCAGCCACAGTTCCCACCCCAGATGATGCTTCAGTGCCCCAGTGATGTGGTCTTTAGTATCTCCTCAGTCCTTTGACTCCTCTCCCTGCCCTAGGATGCCCTCTTGGCCAGTGTGGGATTCTGGAGAGAAAGATCATCTATAGTGGGTTGGGAGACGCAACTCCAGCAGGACCCATTTCTCACTGCTGATGTTACCACGAGTCCCCATTCATGTGCCTCAGTTTCCCTCCCGACACCTTAAGGATAACTAACCGCAGGACTGAGAGGTGGTGATTCTTGTGTGGGGATGGGGGTACCATCCTCAGGTTCAAATCGCACCAGAAGGGAGCACAAGACAAGATGTCCCAGTCTCACCCCACACAGAAGACCCCAGCCAACACCACCACTGCCACAACAGGTCCAGACAAATGCCACCACTGTCCTTGTGCACCACGTTCAGCTCCTGCCTTGTCTGGACACTTGGGACAACCAGCCTTGCTTTGCCCTCTGCAAAATGGGCAGCCAGGCTAAGGGACAGGGAAGGTGACACCTGGGGAGGTGGTTGTGGTAGAGAAGTATCTAAATGCCTCAAATTCATAGACTCTGAAGTGTGCCTGCAGTCTCAGTGGCTGTGAACATCAGGCCTGCCTCTCTAGGGACCTCTGCCAACCCATGCTGTTCACCTCCCCTGGCTCCATCCTGTCCCCTTGTTTTTGGTGCAGCTCTGTGGCATTTCTGCCATGCCATGTGGAGATGCTGCAGGTCACCCAGGATGCACACAACCATCTTCCTTGACCACTTCACTCTCTATTAAGCCACCTCCTAAACTGATTTGACCTGAGTTCACTGACCAGCAGAACAAGTTCCCGAACTACAGCATCCTCACATGTGCCCCCCTATACGGGCTACATGGTGCTGGACCCTTGCACCTTGTTCCCCTCCCCAATGCCAGGGGAGGCCACCATGCACCATGTTGTGAAGACAGGAGATAGGGACATCACCATGAGACCTTTGGGGACAGTCCAGAAGAGCAGTCCTCTCCTCCAGTGCATAAGACTGACTAAATTCAGAGTTACCCTATCATCCTGTAAACCTTTCAGCTGGAGATCTCTTGCAAGAGGTCGCAATGCCCTGGTCCTGGGTAGATACAGGGGTTGCACCTTGGGTGGGAACTGAGCCTTTGCACTGGAATTAAAGAGCTTTGGAGAAAGGGTCTCCTCTGTCCTGCTGTGTGAAGCTTGGACTCACCATGCTTCTTGCTACAGACATCTCATTCCTAAGGATGAGAGGAAAATGGGTGATTTTGGGGTCAGGGACATGTCCTGCCTCACCTGGAGAGCTCTGTGCACTTATATGACTTCAGACATGATGAGGTTTGACCCATCTGCCCCAGCAGTGCTTTGCCTTTAAGTTTCAGTTTTTCCTGACAATGGTTCTCTTATTCAAAGTTGTTTAAAAAAAAAAAATATCCCTATTTCTCTCCCTACACCCGGGTTTGAGCTGCCAGGCACAAACCAGGGGAAAGGAGAGGAGTCAGTATCACAGATACATGGAGAGAAAAAAAGAAGCAGGAGGGGGAAAAGGGGAAGGAAAAGAAAAGCCACAGATGCCAGCACTCAGCTGTTACACACAGCACATGGCCCTCCACTCAGCTACAGCAGAGATAAAGTGCTTTTTACCAGTTTGCCACTGCTGCAACAGGCAGATTTCCAGCCTGGTTAATGCAACTCAGGAATGTCCCGTGCTAAGGCAGGCAGGTTGTTTTAACCGCTTGCAGCATCTGCAAGGGAGGGGGGAGGCCGGAGTGATTCTCAGAACACTTATTTCCTTCCCGCCCCCCCACTGCTGCACATCATGAATATTCCAAGAGGGAACAATGGAAACTCCCAGGAAATTTTAAAAAATAATGTAAAATTTGCAATACAAATGAAAATGTCGAGGCTTCCCTGTACTGAATGGCTGAGCCGCTCATACATTCACCTCGCTAGCTCCAGGTGCCAAGTTTTAAGACAAGAAATGGCTTGCTCGAGCCAGCCTTTATCTCTTCCCAGCCCTCAATACCTCTCCGCATTCGGAAGTTTCTTTTGATAGCCTGCCAGGCAGCCAGCCCTGTGGCTACTGTGTGCAGCCCGGGGGTGCCAGGGGTCAGGAGGGCTGCCAGACAAGGATGCCTTGTCTTATCCCACCCTCCAGCCTCTGCTTCTCCCCACCAACCAGCTGACAAGCGAGGAGGAGGGAGAAGAGACTGAAAGAGGAGAAAAAAAAAGCAGTTAGGGATGGAGGGAAAAGTCTAAACCTCTGAAAGACGGTGGCTCACCTTTTTTCCCAAGCTCTGTCTGACGCTGGGGTGGCACACACCGCTGTTCACTGCAGGGCTGGGGAGCACAGGATCCTTTTTCCTACATCCAAAAAAATAAAAGACTTCTGCACACGCTTTTTGTTTTACAGCTCTTCTCGCTATTTCCTCCTACCCATTCAATGCTGTTTTATTCCTTGCACTCAATCTTAAAAGAATAGGGGTGCAGGAGACCCTCACCCCAACCCTACAGCCTTCCTCGCCAGCCCACCTTGCCGTCAGAAATTAACGTCCCCTGGGATGTCCACCACGTCCTTGCTGCCTCGCAGCATTTTGTAATCGCTCCCCACTGTCTCTGCCAGCAGCTGCTCAAATTCATTCACAAACCAGCAGCCTGCCCCGCAGCACGCCTGCTCCAGGATGCCGCAAGGGAGAACCCGTCCGGGTGCTGCCACCCAACCTCCTGCCAGCACCGCTCACCCGCGCACCCCACCGCCTCCGGAGAGGGACCCCGCACCCGAGCGGGGACAGGCGACGGCCAAGCACAGGTCAGGGCCTCGCCGGGCCATTTATAACCTACATGTGAGCCAGCACCTGCCATGTCCTCTCCGGGACAGGCTCCCGTGGGTTGCGAGGGGACACGAGCTGTGCCCCGCGCCAGGACAACGGCAGACGCTAACCCGCTTTGCCTTTGCAGCGCCTGGTCGCCGACGGCGAGCAGCCAGCCAAGTTTAGGCTGCAGATACTCCCAGGGACATACCGGGCTCCCTCCGGTCCTTTCAGCATCTAACACATCCAGCGTGCTCCTTATTCCCGGGGAGATCGGCAAGGCGTTGGTCTAACCCTGTCTTTCCACAGCGCCTCTTCCCCCGGTACTCGCCTCGCTCTCTACCGCGGCAGCCGAGCCCTGCGTGCTGCCAGGCGGGCTCTGGAGCGGCGATCAATGCAATATTTCAGCGCAACGCCAGCGATCAGCGCCGGCTGCTCTCTGCGGAGCAATGGCACAGTGTCCACCCAGACAAGTTTCCTACTGTAACTTCAGTGAATGCGGTTATTCAGGCTAACGGCAGCTGATTTATCATGGCAGGCACCCGGGGAAATCTGTCGACTTGGGAGACCGGAGGATCCTCGCCGGGCTTCTGCGATGAACGCCGTGAGCTGGGCACGGCTCGCCGTGCTCTTGCTGCCACCGAGTTACGTTAGCTAACCACGCTAGCTAACCACGCTAGCTAACCACGACGGAGCGTCAGTTAACGGAGGCGATGCCACTTCCCCACGACACAAGCCACCGCCGGCTCCATCCCCGCCACCCTCCTCCCAGCCTTCCCAGATCCCAAGCTAAGGAGGAAAGTTGACGGACCCTTTTGTTTCCAGAGAGCTGGCACGTGTTGTGGTTAACTGGGCTAATAAATCTGCCGTGGTCTGTGCCTTTTAATGACTGCAGCATTAATAACAAGTTTCCATGGAGCTGCTTAAAAGTTTACAGGGTGTGTGCGTTATCAGGGGAACCCCGTGCTTTCTGACCTCCTGCTTCAAAAGTCACAACCAGCAGGGTTGTTTTTTTTTTCTTGCCTTTTTTCCTTTTCTTTTTTTTTTCAATAAGAACAAAAAAATCCTGGTCTGCTTCCCCTCCCTTCTGCCCCCCCCGCCCCCCCCCTCCCCAAACACACCTTCCCCTCCAGCTTAATCCACTTACAGGCATGGGAAATTCCCAGGCAGGGAGCTTTGCCCTGCTTTTATCTCTGCAACCCGGGGGAGAAGACCCCCCAGCACCTTCAGACTCTTTACCCCAGCCAGGCAACCCCCTCTTAAGCTTTACCCCCTCCCCCCCCCCCTCCTTTCTCCCCTTACCTCGTGTTAGCTGCAAACCCTGCGAGCTTCCCAGCACCAGAGCCCGACCAAAAAGCTTCTCCTCTCCCCGCCGTGTTGGGAGGGGAGGGCGGGGGAGGGTGGTGGGGGAGGGTGGGGATGGGGAGGGGGGAGACAGGGAGCCCTGCGTGAAATCAAAGCCCCGAAGCCGGGCACGGGAGGCGGTGCGGAGCCTCCAGCTGCTGCTCGGATTACTTTGCAGCCGTGGCAATCCCCAAGCACTCCACAAACCACCATTGCACCGGGGGAAGGAGAAGGGAAGAGATCCCGCCTGGAGACGCTTCATCCCGCCCCGGCTGCAGCCCCCCGGGGGCGGGGAGCCGGGCTGGGGGCTCGTACGCACCCCAAAATCCCACCCCCCCTCCCGCCATCCTTTGGCAAAGCCAGAGGTAGGCAAAAAAGTACTTTACCTCCACCGGAGACCTCTGTCTTTCCCCCCAAGCAGCACCCCAGGTGTTTTGCAACCGGTGCCCCCCCCCCCCTCCCCGAGCCCCCACTCGAGGCAAATTCATCACACCAAAAAAGTTTCACCACTCGGAGGCTGGGGGTGGTGGTGGTGGTGGTGGTGTCCGAGCAGATGCCCCCAGGGCTGGCCCAGCTCCCCTTTACAGCGAGCTCCCCCCCTCCCCAAAAATGCGATTTGGGGTTGCGGGGGGGTTGCAGGCCCCCCCCCCCCCCCCCCATCCCCCCCCCCCCCCCCCCCCCCCCGCGGCTCTGCAGCCCCTGCCCCGGCCGCTGCCCGCGGGGCTGGGGGCGGCGGGGGGGACTTACCAGGGCCAGGGTCGGTTCCCACGGCGGGAGCCGGCAGCAGCGAGGCTTGGGGCCGGGTGTCCCCTTCTTCCCTCCTCCTTCTCCCTTCTCCTCCTCCTCCTCCTCCTCCTTCTCCTCGTCCAAGGCGTGCAGCTGGCCGGGCAAGCGGGCTGCCCCCTTCCCCGCAGGAGGAGGGAGGAGGGAGCTCAACAGATGGCTGCACACAAGGGAACATCTGGGAGGAGGAGGAGGAAGGAGGCAGGAGGCAGGACTTAGGTTCGGCTGTGCCACTCCCGAGCTGGCAGACCCCCCTCATGGGGGAAAAGGCGGGGTGGGGGGTGTCAAGCCGGCTTTGCACACACACACTCCCCCTCCCTGCTGCTTGGCATCCCCCTGGCTACAATCCCTTGCTGTCCCTTAGCTTTCTTGGGGATCACCCCAGAGTCACCCTGACAGCAGCACAGCTGTGTTCCCAGCGAGACCCTGTATTTGCAGGGACGGGTGCTATTCCTGAGCACTGCCCCCAGTTTTCCAGGCGTATGGGGCCAAGGTCAGCTCCGGCACCCCAGGGTGCAGGGTGGGACAAGGCAGCACCAAGGTCTGAGTAATGCCAGCAGGCAGGAGACTGGCGCTTATAAATTGTATTGTGCAACCCCTGAAATAGGATAAAGGAGAAAAAAACCCCAAAAAGCAGGTAGTAATCCAGTTTAGGAAACAGAGAATCTGGACCCCATCACTGTAGGATGGGAGGTCTCTGGGACTTCTCCAAGGAGACTGTGAAAGAGCAACCCCGGATCAGAATTTCTTGACTAAGGTGTAATGGCCAGGCAGCGGCTCAAGTCGTGATGCTGGTACTGGAAAAAGAATCAGGAACCTACCTAGTGTCACGGTGCTGTGACACTGGACAAGGCAAAAAGGACCTCAAGGGTCATGAGTCACAGGGGACTCATCCGTGCCTGGCTGCAGCTTCCCACGCCGCACCCCCCATGCACTAGCCATCATTAGTGGCCTGTGCCAGGTCCCAGGCTGTGTGGTTGCTTGTTTCTTAAAAAGTTTAGGTTATAAAGGTACAACCAGGCTCCCTGTGTTTACTTTCAGTCAAGCTTGTGCTTTGAAATGCGCCACATGCCCCATACCAATGGCCCTCAAGCAAAACCGTGACTGAGATTTGCATTCAGCATCTCTTTGTGCTGAAAAGGTGGCGAAAAGGCAGAGTTTTTTTCTCTGCTTAGCTGCTTTCTCAGAGCACATCACTCCACGACCTGCCTGCAGATTTGCGGGGTGACCCCCCTCCAGCGAACCCAGCGCTGGGGCTCAAAGCAGGGGATACCAGGGGCATCAAGTGGAGATCTCAGTGGTTCCTCTCCACCCTCTGAACTTCTGAGTGAGGCTTGTCTGGGTTATGTGGTTACTTGATGCCTACATCTTAGGAGCTGCTTTTTGGGAATCACCATCAGACTGACTCTGAGAGCTCTGCCAAGGAGGGGACAAGCAGCCCCAGGAAGCCAGAAAGAGGAAATCTGTGCTCAGTTCTCCTCTGAGCCAAGTGCTTTTGACGGAAAACCCTGGGAAAACCGCTTAATCCAGGCTGTGATTTTTCACGTAAAAGTGGCAGTGTTATATACAGACGTGAACAGTCCGCTGCAGGGATCCATTCACCAAGGCCTTTGCACTGTTCATTTTTATAGCTCTGGGTGGGGGAAGTTGCTAAGCTGGAAGCTTTTGTTTGATTTTCCATTTTGTTCATTTTTCCATGCCTCACGCTAGGCCTTTGCCATGCCAAAGTTGGCCTCAGTAAAGCAAAACACCAGTTTGAAGCTGGAGCAATTGGGAATTAAACCCTCTGGCTGAGGTAAAGTCCAGCGGTCAGCACTGCCAGGTCTGGTGATTTGGAAGGAAGAACTGAAAAACAAGAACCTGGTTTAAAAGCTCTGAAATTTTGCTAAGGAAATACCTTTAAATTTTGGGGGGTTTATTTGAAGCCTAAAATGAGCATGCTTTGCAATAGCTGGTAGTGGATGGACATGGGAAACTGTGTACTCAGAAATTTTGTTGCTCAGGTAATCAGCTGAGAGGTCTTCTGGCTTGAACTTCTAATGCTAAGAGAGAATTTAATCAAAAAATTCCCACTTTGATGGAGTTGGCCAAAATCGTGCTAGGGAGAGAGCTGAGAATTTAATGCTGGGTGATCTGGGGGTAAGGGATTAGCCCTGGTGTGATACTAACACAAAATTAGTCCCGGTGTGTATCCACCTCTGCTTCTTAGCTCTTTCAACCATCTCCCACTGAAATCTGCACTTCTCCTGAAAGTGGGGGTCCTCCTCCTGATGCTTGGTCTGTGCCCTGCAGAGATGGATGACAAGTGATGCCTCATGCTGCTGTGGTCCACACCTCTAACATGAAACCCTCCATTGCAGAGTGCCTTGGCTGGGCAGTCCATAGATGGATGCTCCCTCCAGCAGATCAAATGCAGTTAATTGTCACGATAAAATTGAAGTAATTTTTTGAGGACTTTTAGTCTTAAGGTGATGTTTCCCACCATTTCTATTTCTTTGCCACATGGGAACACATTTTCTTAAAGATAAACCAGGGTTCTCCTAGGGCTGGGCGGTCCCATGGGCTGAACCTTCATGTGCAAAGCCAGCCACAATGTGTTTGGATAAATTTCCCCACCTCTCTCGGACAGTTCACTGTCTATATACACCAGGGTGGATGAAAGATGGAAGTAGAAAGGAATTTTATTAGAGTCATGCAGCACCAAATGATGCTAGGACCTCACCTGTGGTTTTAGGCACTGCTGTAGCCATGGGTTACCCTTCTTTGGAAACACAGATAAAGGCAGTTTGCTAAAATTACTCCATTTCACCCTGATTTTAAGGTCTAGATATAATTCTGCCAGCACCTTGTTGAAATATCAGAAAGCTGAGAGTCAGATCTCTATGCTGTCCCTCAGCTCAGCTTCTTTCCTCTCTTGCTGTCTCCAGGTGTGATGGTTTGGTCTTCATTGGTGGCCCATCACTAGCTCAGCTCCACACCAGCACAGATGGATCTTCAGTTTTCTGTCTGATCCTGCGGCCCTGAACAGCCTCACTCCAAAGAGCCCCCATATACTGATGCTACAGACACTCTAACAGGTTTGGGGACGATAAGACATCTTCCCCCAGCTTAGTTCTTCCAGGGCCACACTGAGCCTTCCTCTGACCTCCTGTTCCCAGAATACACCAGCTCAGTTCCTTGTTTCTCAACATCTGATAACATCACGGATGGTTTGGCTTGTTAAAATCCAGGCAACTCTGAAGCCAAAGGAAAGATATCTGAGTCACTCTGAGTTTCCTCTGAATAAATTCTAATAGACGCATATGAGGTAAAAGGAGTTGAAGAGTGAATGACGACTTAAACCCGATTAGTAAGAAGAGCTAGTGTTGGAGTTTTGCCCCATGAGGTTTGAGTCCCTCCCTAAGATCTCATTTCCTTTCCCTCTCTTATGCAATCCCTGAAAAGGAAGTTTTTCATGCACCAGATGGTTGGAAAAAGCTACAGCGCCAGATGGGTGCCTTGCAATCCCCAGCTGATTGTCTCCTCCACGTGTCCCCCTCCCTGGGTATTCCTGCAGAGGAAGGAGCCTTCCCTTTCTGTAGTGAAAATGATTGCTCATGAACTCTCTCCTTCGTGGCTGAGATAGAGCAGATGTCTTAGGAAGTTGTCCAAGCTTGTCTGCATTTGATGGGATTTCTCAGAAGGAAGCACCCACAGCAACAACCAGCATAATTACCTGTGCAGGAGTTTAGTTATTGCAAGAGGTTAGGAAAAAAGCTGCCCACAGCAAACAACCACCACTGATTCCCACTGGGAAAACGTAAAAGAGGTGGGTCTGCCTGCTTTGGGAATGTTTCCCATCCTTGTGCGAGTCCTGTAGTAAGAAGAAGTAGAGGGTTTTTTTTTAATCCTGTAACAAGCAAGACTTAAAAAACACCTGCAGCTGTGCCCACGGCATCCAGGGGAACTTGGCAAACTTGGAAACACATTGCACTTTGCTGGTATATACAGCCTTGGTCAAGAATACAGGTTGTTCTGCAGGTCCATCCTCACCCTTTGTCACTGGACCATGTCTTATGGAGAGTAGTCCACTCATCAGTGTTTGGCTGCAGTCAACTCACTTGGTCTGTGTTGATCAATGGACTTGCATGCAAAACTGTGTCACCTTTTTGCTCACCATGTTGATTTTATCTCTCGTTTGAAGGCCAGTAGGAAAAATACACAAAAAAGTATCTGGGAAAGGAGGCAGAACCCAGCTCCTCCTGCTGGAAGCCCCACAGCTGTCAGCAAGAGTTGAGGCCCCTCTTGATCATTCTTTCTGCCTGGCCACGTGAATTTACTCTCCTTAGTGTCTGGCGACCCAGCCTGGGCAAGAGTAACAGAGGACAGCCCCTTCCTCACTGTTTGTCCCCTGCCCCTGCTGTCCCCTCACCCCAGTTGCTCCATAGCCTGGTGGACTTGACACTATTTTGGCTAGTAGCATCTATGGATTTCACCTCCCTTGGGCTGAGGAGGCCTTTTTGATCAAAACTCAGCAGCAGGAAGGGAGGGCAGCTCCCTCCCCTTGCTGTTTGGTAGCCTGACTCACAGAATAACATCCAAGAGCACAGAGCCTCCTGTGGGATTGCCCAGGTCCCATCTACTGAGGGAGGTAAGAAGGGTCTCATTCAGGTCCACTGAATGACCCCTAGATTCCTCCTCTCTGCTGACAGCGGAGGAGGCCTGGGCATTTATGACAGTTTTGTCACCACGCTGGGGCCGGGCATCTACTTTTTGAGTATCGTGAAGCTCAAATAGCCTGCCCAAGGGGAGCGTGGGCTTTTGTCCATCTGGCTGTATTAGCTGCTCCTGGCAAGTGGGTGGATGTTTCCCAGCAAGCTGCTCACCGGACTGTTTGTTTCCTTTCTACGTATGCTGAGTCTCTCATTGCAGATATTGACTTCTCTTTGACATCAGTCAATAATTAGCCCTTGAGTTAATAAATATTTAGATTTACTTGGACGAAACCAATGTGTCCTAAGCTCTTTGTGCTATCATTCATGGTTAAGCACTTGGGCCAATGGTTGTCACACTTTCAAGACCTGTTCCTGCAATGGTATTTGTCGATTGAGTTCATTCTGCTCATGAAAGGTCACATCCTCAGCTGTGTTGAATGCTACCTGGAGTCACCATGGTTCATAAGACCACACAAGAAAGGAAGTAAAGCACAGGGGCTTTCATTTTTGTTTTCTTCTGATTTGTTTTAACAGCTTCGTGTTAGCCTCAGCAGATAGAAGGAGTGTTGGCATCTTTCTAATGCCTTGTTGAGGTTTCTGCTCAGTTCCATGTCTTTGGATCCTCAGATCCTCAGATGTTTCTTCATCTCTGTTTTCCACATAAGCATGGAATCAGAATCCCCTTGAGAAAGTGGAAGTCTTTGAAAATCAAAGCCAGAATATGTGGCCCATATTTACTCTGTCAATCTATACAGAAAGAGTCTGTGTGGTGCATTCAGGGAACCAGCACCCTACTTGGATGGTGTAAGCTACTTTGGTCTTCTCATCCCCCAAAATGACATTGAGGCATGGGTTGAGGCCCTTTATCCAGACAATGAGACACTTGAAAATCCTCTTGGAGGACAGTCTGGAATAGAAGACTGATTTACATTGGCAAGGTAAGAACTAATGAAGAATAAGGTAAGGGCTGTGTATTGTGCATACAGACCACAGAGACAGCTCTCAAGATGCAAACTCAAAGAATAATTTACGCTGGAAGGGATCACTGGAGGTCTTTGGTCCAAAACTCCAAAGTCCAGCTTTCATCCCAGAGAGCTCTTAAACACCACATAACATTTTGCATTTGCTAAGGCTCTACTCACTTCTGCAGAGGACTGTGAGTTTCACTAAACACCTGTGGCCTTTGTTAAATGTGTGGGTACAAGTAAGCTGCTGAAACAAGCCCTGCAGCGACGTGTTGTGGAAAAAAAGGAAACAATAGACAATATTTAGATGCGTTTTAAATACCATTGTTGGAGAAAGCTGTTGACACACTTTTCTTGCTCCCTAGTTAATGAAACCTGGTTTCCTTGGCCCCTGCACATTTACATCCTGAGGTACTCCCCGTTTCTCCCAGTGTCCCCTACTATTTTAGTCAGGAAAGGGCAACTTACAGTACTGCTGGTAGGGCCCTGAGGTGCCAGCTGGTGGACTAGTAAACATTTGCTGACTGCTCAGTTGGCTGCTGCCTGCAGGATGAGTAAGGAATTGCCTTTCCATTAGTGGACCCATTAACATGTATTAATTTACAACTAATTCTCTTTTAATTTGCTTTTAATTCTCTTCTCCCTAGTTGTTGATATTCATGAAACTCGCAGGAACTTCCTCCCCCCACAGAGTGGCAAAGACCTTTTCCTGAAAGTGGGGTGATACTGGCCAGCAGGCTTAAAAATGTTGATGCTTAATGTCCAGGCAAAAAACCACATGGGCATCATTTTGTTCAGGAACCAGGCTAGAAGAGCAAAATAACTCCAGTCCCAATAAAAGGCAGCAATTTTCCCATTCTTCTACTTTTCTCAGTCAAAGACAAAATGGTTATGAAAGTTTTTTCCTTTTAATTGGAAAGATAAAATTCACCTATGCATTGAAGCCTTGGAAGCAAGGTTTTATCCCAAAGCACAAAATCATTACTCAATTATGTTACCCTTTGAGCAGCCAAATTTCAAAAGAAAACATTGACTTGGAGTGCTTTTGCTTGTCACTTGAGAAGATTAAGCACCATATAGTGGGAAATAAAGACAACAGGAGGCCAAATACTGGGAAAATCTCATCTGGTGGAATTGCCTGCTGAGGGAAGCAAGGGATGTCCTTGTTGCTGATACTTTTGAAGTTAGATTAGGACAAGATTGAAAAAAACTTGCTGTCTAATATCTAGATCCCGTTTCTTGTAATCTTGATGAAAATACTCTGACTGCAGAGGTACAGCACAGTCTTCTCCCTTATCTGCCTGCTAATCAATCTCTCCCTCCTCTGAAGCTACCTATAATGTCCATTGCTATGGTAACCGAGCATGGTATGTATCACAGACAAGATGACATATGCATCTTTTCCTGCTTTAATAGCTCCTCTGTTTAGGCTGCAGTCTTCCCTCATTGCAGAGTTCCCCAAAGGACATACGTATGCTGACTTCATGGGTTTGCATCTCCTTGCGGGCAGCTGCCAGGGTCACCCGCTGAACTGCCGGCGCTGTGAAGCCTGGTGGGTTATCATTCAAACCAGCTTTGCATGGACGTTAAATTTGTGGTGCGTTCCTCTGAGGTTTAATTACATGTATTTTTAACTGAGCAGTGAGGAAATATTTTGAAAGAAACAATGTTTGTTGAGCTTAAAGTGTAATTACCCAATAGTGAAACATGCCTGGAGAAATGGGAGTTATTGCGTTCTTGGCTTTATTCGGCAGGTCAGTCATTAAAGTTTAACAAATGAAGCCAATATTTTATCTCAGCAAGTTTGCACCAGCGAACATTGATCTATTGGCTGTTTGTTCATGCTCCAAAATACGTACCCATCAATACACAGAAGCCTTGTGAGCCCAAGGACGGTGTCATAATGAAACAAGCCGACAGTTGTCAGCAATGCTTCGAAGATTTACATCAACTTACGAGGAGTTAGCTGCAGAGGAAGCTCAAGATTTAATGCTAGAGGCAGAAGCTGGTCTTCTCCATTACAGAAGGGTGCGTTGGGCAGTATTAACTGCTAACACAGCCTGTCTCCACCCTTGGGAGTCCCTCAGCAACAAGGAGACTTTATTTCTACTGCAAGAGATGAGCACCAGAAGCCTTCACTGAGATGATAGCTGGGTTAGTAAAAGATGATGCCTTCTGCAAAGACTTTACATCTCAGTGGTGACAGGCACACACAGCTTTGGGTGGGAAGAGGACAGAGAGGGAAAGGGACTTGCTAAAGTCCCTGGCATCAACCTGACTTCACAGCAACCTTGGTTGGGTTGGTTCCATATGGAACCAGCCATATCCTTGGCCAGGATGCTGGTTCCATAATGCGGTGCAGTAAACAAAGGCTCTCTTATTTCCCGTCCTGAGCACTGAGCTTGACGTGTTGCCTTCCTTTTATTCATCCTCTCCCTCTCAAGAAGTAAACACGAAGGTTGAAGGAACGAGCCTTTACTTGCCTTTGCCTTGCCAAACAGCTGAATGAAGATACAGTTCTCTACCTAAACGCATGGGGATGTAAACACGGGATGGAAAAGAGCTAATTAAGCTGAAAGCTGCCTCTGGAACATGAACAACAGGATATGATGGGGCAGAAAGGTCTTATAGCTGGAAATGTGATGTTTTGTGTCTCGAGTTGTGAGATAGAGCTAGCCAGGCATAGATATAATGGCTCAGAAGGTTTTGCTCATTCTTTGAGGAATACCATATGTCATATCTGTGGGGGAAAACCGTATCTATTTGGTGGATTTCGTCTCTCTCCTTTACCCCTTTTTACTTTACTCTGCCCTCCTGCCTGCAGCAGAGCTCCCCAGGAGCTCACTTCCCACCCAAATCCTGAACCTCTAGCCTGATGGTTTCCTCTGAAGCACACTGATGGCTCAGAGTGTGCCGGGGAACTACACAGCAAAGAGTGGGCTCCATGGGAGCGTTTTCCTTACGAGAGTAATGAAGGTGCCAGAGTTATTCTGAAATAAAAAAGGCAAGGAAGATAAGTCAGCTCTGTTTTACTGGGAGGCACGTTTGTGGGAATCAGCACCCTCCTTCAATGTGTAAACACCCGAAGTGCCTTGTTGTTGGTTTGGTGGGGCTTGTGCATGTTATTCCTGATAAGGCAAAATCACATGTTTGTGTGTGCCAGCTGTAATAAGACTGTATTTCCAACAGAGCTGGCTCTCTGAGCAAATTATCTTTTCCCCTGAATGATACGAAGATTTTCTGCTATCTCTACCCATAACCTCCTCCCACTGAGTGTTTTGGTGAGGCTGCTGGATTCTATTGTCCAAATTGTTTATGGTTTTAGACATTATTTTGGTTAAATGAGTGAATAGCTGAGACCTGGGCTTCTCAGGGCAAGTCTGCTTTCTCCAAGCCTAAGGAAATGTAATTACCCTCGAGCCCCTCTGTTGGCCAACAACACATGGAGAGGAGAAGGCGGAGAGGAGGAGTGATGCAAAAACCTAATTTCATAGAAAAGCAGGCTAAACACAAAGATTTCTTAGGACCAAGGAGAAGCTCTGACTTATGTGGTGAGACCATCTCAGTAGGAGGGATGTCTCTAATAGTTTGTCTTCTATGGTTAGAACAGTGTGATGAGGTTGAAGGGTCTCAGAGGGACTGCAGCTTCCTGGAGGCCCATTTTGTGATTATTGCCTGGTGGTAAATTTATTTTTTTCTCATTTTAAATGGAGATATCCCATGCTATCACAGGAGACATCTCCCAAGTCTGATGGCAAGGGGTTCTGTCCCATTCTTCCACCTCGTGTGGGTAAACCACAATTGGGACAGCCTGGAGTTTCTTCCCACCCATGTGTCATTTCCTGGTGTCGGTAATGAGAAAAAATAGCTATACTGGCACTTTGCAAGCTTTATTAAGTGACAGCTGGAACCTTGGTGCTGCAGCTCCTAGGATGGTGTGAATATGGGTTATCTCCTCAGGCTTCACATAGATAGGGTCCAATCAGAATGTTGCATGAAAAATTATTTTTTAAACTCAATCAGGTGGATTTTCTTGAATGCCTGGAAAAGTGTTAATGTTGCCCTTGTAGACAACACCAGTAGAGCAAGTGCCAAAGGATGGGTGGAGCAGAAAGAGACTTCTCTGGGTCTTTATATATACTGGAGTTGAGTCCCCTCTCTCTGTCCACTGCCACCCAATAACACAGATCACTCATAGGAGCTGGAGTGCATAACTGCTAGTGGATGGTGACCTCTTGAATAAGCCACGTTGATCATGCTTGAATGTGTTTCTTTGGTCTTCTGCCATCTTTTTACTTTCTGTCTTACCTCCACCACCTTTCAGCTGTTCCAGTTGCTCCTGGATTCTCCTCTTCTCTTGACCTGAGTCCTCTCCCCTTGCTTCTTTATTAATCTTAAAACTGCTCTACTTTGTGTCTGCTTTGGCCCAGATACACCCGTAGGTCCTTCTGCTTCATATGAATTCCACAGAAGGCAGGTGATCCTGTTGCCCTCAGCAGTGCTGTAGGTACCTCAGACTGATACAGCTCCATGAAGGCACCCATAGTCTCTGAGTCCGTGACTTTCTATGCAACAGCATTACTGAAGGAATGTGTCTTTCAAAGCTCCTTCTGGATGAATATGCTTATGCTGCCTGAGAAATACAGATCAATTTTTTTTTTTCTCTTCCTGCATTTTTCTCTCTCCAGTTGCTGTCCCTACTCCTGCACCAGCCACTTCAGTGTTTATTGGAAGTTTTTGTTAACGAAAGTATTTTTACCATGTGTGAATCCCATTGTCACCGATTCTGATATGTCTGCCCCTTGCTTGCTGTCATTTGCATAAGATAAGGATCTTAATGGCATTCGACCAGTGTAATGAGATTCCTCTCAGCTTGGGTTGTTACTACACTGTATGGGAAGATGAGGAAACGTTAACAGTTACTCGGAGCAGCCTTCTGGCTGGAAGCCCTTGCTTAACTTTCTTCCTGCTCTTACTGCTCCACAGAGCAACTGTTCATAATGTTTTTATCTGAAACATGCCTGAATTCTTTACTTTCTATGGTGCTTCTCTCAACGGAAAAAAATAATCCTCAAAAGCACCTTAATTGCCATCCTCACTCTTTTTCTACTCATAGTCATAGCATGGACACTTAATCTAACCTGCTTGCACACTTTAGTGTTTTCTACCCATTGCTTCCTATGTAATTTACTTGAACCAGCCAACAATTACTTCCATTGTGATTTTTCCCACTGCCCTATAATGTACATCTTTATAGTTTCACTGCTGGCAGTAACATGTGCTTTAGCTTTGACCTCCTCTTTTCCTCAGGTGTGGGATGGTCTCTAACAGCCATGGCACATACACTGGGAAAAGGGTGGAAGGGACCGTTGCTGCTGTATCTTCCTTTCCATTTCCATTTCATCATCTGTCCTTGGCTCAGAGTTGACAGCTTTTTTGTCATGTAAGCTGTGCTCTTGATTGTGGTCTATTGTGATCATACGCAGGTAGGTGAGAGTTTCTGGCCAAATACTCTTTCCATGGCTCCATCTCCTCATTCACATTTGCTCTCAGGCCACCAGGACTCCTCTTTTCACTCCAAACACTGGCACGCTGTTGTTCCCATGGAACACTATCTTTTTCCATCTCAATTTCACACCTTGTTTTCCTTGTTCTTCTCTATAACATGAAAAGGTTTACTCCCCTTTGGAAATTTTCCTGGGCTTTGTTTTGTGCTTTTATTTCCACTCTCCTCTCCCATAATCCCTGGCTCTGTTTGCATTTTCCCTCTATTGCTTTTGTTTTGATGTTTGTCCAGCTTCTCCTTGTTTGCTTAGGCCTCCCAATAAGTTTCCCACTGTGTTCTCTATTGCTTCCTTAAGTATTTCCCATCTGGTCTCTACTGAGATTTCTTTATCATTCCAGATTAATGGCCTGAAACGTTCTCCAAGCATTACCTTCCCTGTCTCTCTCAACAACTTGCCTTTTAACTTTGCAGGATCAAATTTAGTTCCAGTGTCACCCATCTTTCCCCTGGGCTTTAATGTGTTCGTCATCTTTTCAATAACTAATTCATGATCGCTGTTGCCCTTCAGCGTTGCTATAGACTTTCACATCCAGCAGTGACTCCGTTGTGCCTTTTGCAGATAATCATGTGGTCCATCTGTTTTTGTGTGTGACCAGTTGGTGACCCTTTGTAAATCCATGAGGCAGCCAAATGCCATCGGTGATCAGACGATGCACCTCACAGCAGCTACTCAGCTTCTCTCACCAGCTCAGCTCCTCCCAGTCCCACGTGGCCCAGCATATTCTTTGGTTTGTTATTTCTGCTTTCATCCTCTATGTTCCCAGCTTTCACCTTTACAATGGCCTCATAAGCTGAGGCCTCATTTCAGATGCCATATTGATAAAATTTATATTTTCCCCTCTCTGCAACTTGTTTTGGTGCATAACAGCAAATCACAGCCAGTCAGAGATTACTGCGGGCTGCAGTAAATATTGCTGTGATGATCCTCCCAGGCACTAGTTTCCTGTTGTTCACAGAAGTCCTTATTCCTTTTGCACATGTAGGCTATATTACTCATCTGGGAAGAAAAGAAGAAAGAAGTGTAATATTCAAATTACCTGTGCCTCCAGGGTGTCTCTGGTTTGCAGCTGTGGATGCATAGCTCCGCTGTGCTGCTCGCTGGTCTGGGGTGAGAGGAAGGTCCAGGAGCCCACCTCAGAAGCTGTGTGGCGTGTTCAGCTGTTCTCCAATCTCCATGATCATTTTCATGTGTTTGGGCCATCAGTCAGACTGAATTGCAAAACTCTTCCTGCAACATGTTTGGGATGTAATGACTGATTATGCCTGTCTGGTTTATGTGAAAGACTCACCATCCCTTGCAGGACATGTTGGCACAGGTATCAGTGACACCTTCAAATCTTGCCTACCACAACTGAAGCTTTTGACTTGAAATCTAGTTTTCCTCTGCCTACATAGACTACCCAGACAAGGTGAAGTGAACTGGAAGATGTAACTTTTTTTTTTTTTTTTTGCCTTAGACAAATGAATTACATTTTATTCAGTAATATTTGATGTGACATTTCCGGGTCATTCCCATCCATCACCTAAGTGTGGATCTACAAAGGGTCTGTATCTCAGCATAGGAACAACCTGTTTTCCTTTATTTTTTAGGATATGTGGTAAGATGTGTATTAAAATATGCTGAAGTACAAAAAGCAGTGAACAGAGAAGACATAAAAGGATGGGATTCCATTTGAAATTAAGGTGCCTACATTCATGTGTCTGCATTATGCATTAGGTGTCTGCATGTGAGATAGGCATCTAAGCTCCCACAGCAGTGAAAAAAAAAAAGTAATTTCTGCCTAAATACAACCAGCCAGTTCTATGTGAGATGCTGGCTGAGGTTTCCTGCTGGCCTACAACTGTCAGTCCCTTAGGGCAAAGAAGGGAACAGCTCTTGTGTCCTATCATCTGACACCACGTGGATGTGTCAGATATCCGATGCCACCTCAAAAGGCAGTTGATGTTTTCATTTGCACTAGCTGAGCCTCTAGTCAACACTGTCAGTGTAGTCCAGATTCAGCTAAACAAACACAGGTGTTGGGTTTTAGAGGCAACTGAATCCTTTTGCAGCCACATCAACCACGCAGACCAAATCTCCACCGATTCTGGTGGCCTCAGATGCCCACAGAGACACTTCTGCTTATGTGTCTCGCCAAGGTGCAACAGGGAAGTCAGCTCCCTCAAGGAATGATGTTGTCAGCTTAAATTAACCTTCTTCTGTTACCACCTCAATACATCCAGAATTTGGATTTACAGTGGACACTCAACGAAACTTTTTTGTAGAATTGTAGAATTCTCCCAGAAGCAGCCAAGCCCAAATCACCACTGCAAAATAGTATGAGGTATGGCTAGAATGGTGATCTTTGGTACCATTTTGTGGGGTGAAAATGAGTAAGTCCAGGGCAATTCCCAAAGAGTTTCACTGGGAATTTAACCCCAGGCACCAGCTCAGGCTGGGGGTGACCTGCTGGGGTGCAGCTCCATGAAGGACCTTGGTGTTCTGGTGGGCAGCAAGTTGCCCATGGACCAGCAGTGTGCCCATGTGGCCAAGCAGGCTGATGGGTTCCTGGGGGGCATCATCAGGAGGAGTGTGGCCAGCAGGCCGAGGGAGGAGATCCTCCCCCTCTGCTCTGCCCTGGTGGGGCCACGCCTGGAGTGCTGTGTCTGGTGCTGGGCTCCCCAGTTCAGGAGAGACAGGGATCTACTGGAGAGGGCTATGAAGATGATGAGGGGACTGGAGCATCTCCCTGATGAGGAAAGGCTGAAGGAGCTGGGGCTGTTCAGCCTGGAGAGGAGAAGGCTGAGAGGGGACCTTATCAATGCCTACAAATATCTTAAGGACAAGTGTCAGGGAGGACGGGGCCAGGCTCTTTCCAGCGGTGCCCAGCGACAGGACAAGGGGCAACGGGCACAGACTGCAACATGGGAACTTCCATCAGAATGTGAGGAAAAACTTCCTTACCTTGAGGGTGACAGAGTGCTGGGACAGGCTGCCCAGAGAGGCTGTGGGGTCTCCTTCTCCAGAGACATTCAAAACCTGCCTGGATGTGACTCTGTGCGACCTGCTCTAGGAAAGCCTGCTGTAGCAGGGGGTTGGTCTAGGTCATCTCCAGAGGTCCCTTCCAACCCCAACCATTCTGTGTTTCTGTGAAATTCCTACTATGCACAACCGGTATCCCGCAGGCAGACACTCCTTCGGATCCCAGACTGTAGGGTTCAAAATGCACAGCAAACTAGAAACAGTAGTGATCCGTAATGGCACTTCTGAACAACTGGAGCATGCCTGAAAACATTGCATGGAGGGAAGAGCTGATATGTGATGAGCAGAACAGCTTGGTCCACATTTCATCACATTCAATGTAGAAAAAGCAACATGCAACTGGTGTTGATGAAGAGAAATAGATCTAAGCTGACTGGTGAAAATGGAGATCAGCTGTGATCTTTCTGTGATCATGGAGTTCATTCCCTTCTGCGAACCGTTAATGCCGATGTGTAAATTGATTGTGGATTACCTTCCCTCCTTAACAGTTAAAATACACATCAGCAGGCCTAACCAAGGCTGGAATAGGACAATGAAGGACAAAACCATCTGTAACATATTTTTTCTTAACCAGTCATAGGCAAAGTCCCAACAATGATTCAGAGATCCCAGGGCTGGAAGGAACCAGCATGATCACCTAAGCTGACCTACTGTATTGTTAAAGGAACAAAATTTCACTCGTTCTGTAGTCTACCAGTATGGGACTGACTATGCCAGAGCACATTGTGTCAGGAGACCTCAACTCTTAACTCACAGGCTCTTACAGGAACAGTCAATACCTAAATAGAAATATACACTTAGTTATGGGAGAAACTAATAGACAGTTGTCAAAAATACATAGCTCAGAGTCTGCATTTAGGAAAATCAATGAAAGGTATCAAATTGCTGAAGCTACTCTCTAGGACGTAGCAATCAGTAGACCCCTGGTCAGACCAGAGAGCTGCCAACACACTGTTTCCTCTTCTGGTGATTTTATTGGCTGTTCTTTTCATCTTAGGCCTTCGAGGGGTGGCTTGAGCTTCTGAGTGACTTCTTGCACAGCCCCGATACGTGTGCATTTGTTGTCTTAGACTGCAAGATGGTACAGACTGGACCATAGTTTGCTTTGACTTGCTCTTCCCCAGGCCAAGTCTTCTCTGATGAAACTGAGCTTTTCTTCCAAATAGACGTACATCTTGTGACAGTGTTTTAAGCAGAAACTTCTCTTCTCCTGGGTTGCAGCACACAGACCCTAAAACTAAACCATCCCAAGAGACGCAGGAGAGAGCTGAAGGTAGTGATGGCATCCAAACCATTGGTCCTCCCATCTTCAAAGCATTGGTCCACAGACCTCGGTTCTCAGAGGATGCCTAATTAAATCACAGTCACTGTTATTGAGAGCCAAAGCATAGCTCAGGATTACTCGATGCTATGTTGTGATGTCTGTGATGGTGAGTAGAGAGAGGTTCATGGTTTCCACTGGAAGTGACCTCAGTGACACTTTCTGCTTCCTTTTTCCATCAAAACACATTAAAAGTGATAAAACTTAGCACTCACAGGAGAGGTTTTCCAAGCTGCCTGTGGGCATCTGGATACATGTTTCCTATTAAAACAGACTTCCAAATACAAAGGCTGTTTGAAAAATCCCAGCTCTTTGCAGAGATGGAAGGCAAGAAGTCTGAAGTCATACAGGGAATTTCTTTCTCTGGGATCTGAGCAATTAACTCTCCTGTCTTGGTCTCAGAGCCCCCAGTACTGGCCCACGTTTTTATGCATTAAACCACTGGGCTGACACTTGTCCCAGCAGCAAGTTTAGCTTACGCCAACTTGGGATCATACTAGTCGTTAGAAGGCTGAAATCATTAACCATGCCCTGGGCTGCATCCCCAGCAGCGTGGCCGGCAGGGCGAGGGAGGGGGCTCTGCCCCTCTGCTCCCCTCTGCTGAGACCCCCCCACAGCGCTGCGTCCAGCTCGGGGGTCCTCAGCATCAGAAGGACACGGACCTGTTGGAGTGGGCCCAGAGGAGGCCACGGAGATGGTCAGAGGGCTGGAGCCCCTCTGCTGTGGGGACAGGGTGAGAGAGTTCAGGCCTTCTCTGCCCCAGGGAGACCTTAGAGCAGCTTCCAGCAGCTAAAGGGAGCCTATAAGGAAGACAGGGACAGACTTTTTACAAGGGCCTGTAGTGATAGGACAAGTGGTAATGGTTTTAAACTAAAAGAAGATAGATTTAGACAAGATTTAGGAAGAAATTCTTCACTATAAGGGTGGCAAACCACTGGCACAGTTTTTCCAGAGCAGCTGTGGGTGCCCCATCCCTGGCAGGGCTCAAGGCCAGGCTGGACGGGGCTGGGAGCAGCCTGGGCTGGGGGGAGGGGGCCCTGCCCAGGGCAGGGGGTGGGACTGGGTGGTCTTTAAAGTCCCTTCCAACCCAAACTGTTCTGTGATCCTATGAAATAGCTGGGAAGGTATGTAATGGAAATGCTCTCCTGATGTTACTCTATTCCCAGTACATCACCCATCTGTCTACGTGGTGCCACCACCAGTGCGACACGGGGAAGGTCTCCAGGTGGTATAAGATGAAAGGAGATGGCTATGGCATGAAAAATCTGAGAAACCAGAACTTGCTTTTCCATTTGATATATTGCAGCCAGAATTGTTAATCTGCACAAACAGCAACCCCTGCTCTAATTCCCTCCAGCCTTAGGGGTAGAGGTGGAACAAGGAAGATGGATTACAGATTTAGAAACAGGATATCAGCTTTCTTATAGACACAGATTTTAAAACTGGAGAGGCATTAAATATCGCCTTTCTTGACTTCCCCCTGGGGCCCAGAAGTTCCCATGCTTTGAAAGGAGTTTCTAACCAGCATCTACGTTGCTGTTGTATTTCTGAACAAGCAGACATGGCAAATGCATTTTAGAAACAGGCATAAAATCTCAGCAGTGACTGAACAACAACTTCCTTTGTCTCTCAACCTCCCCCCAAATGCTTATACAATTGAAAATGAAATTACATCTCTGGGCTGAGCTGTAGCCATGCTCCTCAGAAGCCCCTTCAGTCCAATTGGCAAAGGATAGGGTCTGGCAGAGCTTAGTCAGCTCGTGTTTGCAAAACACTTTGGAAATGAAAACTGCTGCGCAGCACTGAGTCATGCAGCTGTGACTATGGAAAAGTGAAGTCTGTGGAGCCTAGGAATACATCTGGATCCCTTGTGGAGAGCAACTGGGAACTGTGGGTTAAGTGTAGAGTTCGTATTAGCAACAATAACTCAGGATTGAGCACTGGGGACCGCAGCACTATAGCCTGCTGTAGGGAAAGTGAAGGCTTGGGTGTTTTTGCAGGCAGAGTAGTCTGCTTGGGACCGACAGACATTGCACTTTGGACATGTGTTTTGCTCCCCTCTACGATGGCAGAAACCTGGCTGTGCACCGTGGAGGGAAGCACTGCTGCTTGGGATTAATGATAACCTTGCAGAGAAAGGAATTAACCTGGTCAGCAAACCCAGGCATTTAACCAAAGAGAAAAAAGATCAAATAATGTTTCTGTATCCAGGACAGTTCTCACTGTCAGTCCTGGGCACCCGTGTCGCCTGACTGGTAAGTGGTGCCCTCCCTACCTTCTGTGCCCATTGCTGTGTTGGTGATGACTCCCATCTGACGGGTGAGAAACTGGGGCACAAGGGCCATTTTCAGACCCCCTTTTCTAATGCCTCGGTTCAAGGAATGAGGAGCCATTCAGCCACTCCAGGACTCACAACAACCCACGGTAACTGGGTGTTGTAGGTTCCTCACTTGGATGTATTTTGCATTTCTTCCAAAGGACCTGATCCCAACGTTCTATAAGCCACTGGATTTGAACCTGTCTTTTAAAGGACCTGAAGGTCTGTCCCTCTGCTGATTTTCTTCCAGTTATGCAATTATCCACTCATATTGCTTTTCTTCCAGTTTGGTTTTTGTTTTTTTTTTTTTTGTTTGGTTGGGTTTTTTTGAGTGAGAGAAATAAAGGCCAACTGGGGAAAAAAGTAAATACTTCAGTTAAAAACCCCTTGCAATCTCTATTTTACTTTGGTATTGTGACCAGATCCAAGCGAACCTCCATCTGCAATATCAGTTTGGGTTGGTCCTTCCCTCTGTCTGCAGGGAGAGGTCTCTGTTAGCCAAACTATTATTCCTCTTGGAATAATAAAAACTTGCAGCTGGAACCAAGAGCCTGGCCAATGCAGACAATAAAACCATGGGAAGGGATACAGAAAGAAGATATTGCTTTGGCTTGGCAGGCTCAGAAATCTCCCTCTGCGTGGCTGCTTGCTTTCACCCCTCCTGCAGATCAAACCCTTAAAAATTAACCCAGCTGCTGACATGGGATAAAAATGGAGAGTATGAAAGGAAAATTCTACCTGAATTAGCAGTGATACCTTCAGCAAGAGGGGAAAGTAGGCAGCCTGGAGCTTACAGCCCACACATAACAGCTTGTGTAAGGAGGGAGGAATCGAAAGAGAAACCAGCAAGAAAATACCACCCTGTTATGACTCTGCAGACACAGGGATCTCCTAAGTTTTGGTGTGAACAATGTAGTGAGTAATATTACAGCAGGTGCTGTCATAGAAGAACTGCATAAAAACAAACTGGGATGCCTTCAGGATGCATTTAAGCTTAAAATTCCCTTATAAGTGGGCTTAAGTCCACTCCCTGCTCAGCAAATCAATATACGCAATGTGTGCAATCACCTGATCCCCAAATCCTTTTTATTCCTAAGTGTCTCAAGGGCTTTGCAAGCATTAACATGACAAAACATAACACATCAACACGTACATTAGGTACAATACAGAGGCTACCACCTAAAATATGTTAACGACCTGTAATCTCATGTCCTCTCTAAAGCTGATGGGGTGGGAGCTCATGAATCACGTGGCAGAAGATGTTCAGCTTTGGAGCACCAGGATGGGGCCAGGAGATGCTGGCTGTGGTTTGGGGAATGATGGGTGAGCCCAAGACAACTAGGTATGTGATGTGTCTGACTGCACTTCTCTGACCTTCACAAAGAGAGCAAAGGGTCTCAGATTTAATAATGCCCAAAACATGTATTCTGATATAAGATTTTGATCTGAAGTTGCTGTGAATCCTCATCATGAAAAGCTGTCCAACTCAAGAAGAAAATTATTTTTTTTCCAGCTGCTCCTCAACATTTTCCAAGCTGGCAAGGGCAAGCTGCCCTTCCCTCTTCTCACTCTTCTTGGAGCCAGATGCCCTTGGAGACTGCTTGACAGCTAAGTGTTTCAAGCTGCAGGGATGCTTGCTGCCGTGCTGTGTGTCCGAGGCAGCCAGCCTGCTGCAGGGCTTGGCAGAGGAGCCAGATTCCTTGGCCTGGCCCTCAACCACAAGTTCATCTTTGCATACCAGGAGCAATAACACTGCTCCTGGCTTTTCACAGAGCCAGAGCTGCCACTAGACACCAAATCAGGAATAAAGGAGAAACAGTCACACGTATTTTGTTTGCAAGACAAATGCAAACAAAGATGTTTTGCTTTTGAAACCACAAAATTCTGCAGTTTACAAAGAATTTCTAGCGTGTCCGCTAACATTCCCTGTCCTCTTCTCTTCTTACCCTCTCGCTGGCTCATCATGTGTTGCTCCCTGTCCTGCTAACCCTCCCTCATCATGCCCCAGAGAGAAAAGCAGGAGCTTTTCATACCATACATATCCCCAGCACCCTGTAGACAAGCCAGATGTGTACATTGGCTTTTTGGGGACGTGCATAGAGAAGAGCCCCCGTGGGCAGGGGTTATATACATGATTCAATCAAGACCGCTCCTGCCTTGGGTCCAGAACTACCAGTGGTGTAAAGCATCTCTTATACCACTGTGTGCTAGAGAGGGATAAAAGAGCTTTAGCTCTTCGACTCTGCCTTCTCCATCCTTTGCTCCAGATTTAGGGGATGGGAAGATCTGAGACTGGAAAAGCTGCAGTTGCCAACAGGATGGCAGAAGAGAGGAGAAGGAGATTAGCTGGGATGGGAGGGTAGCTGCTAGAAGGTTGGTCTGGTGGTTCCCACCCCTCTGTGCAGCCTGAAGGGGTGGCTAAGTGAGAACTGGATCCCACTCCAAACCAAACTTCAGATCCAAGCACCAGTTACAGCCAGAGCCCAGCTCCCTCAGACCTGGGCACGTCAGAGCCTCCTCATCTCTGCTTCCAAGTTTGGTGCAGTACTCCGCACACACATATCAGGTCACATCTTCTCTCATCGATTCCTTCAAATGCTATTGCTCAGTGAGAGAAAGAAAAATAAGCTGGTGTCCACCTTTCCTCCTCAGACCCTGCCTTGACCCTTCTCGTGCACCAGTCCTTGTTGTTTCCAGCACTCCAAACAACTTCTTTTACCCCAGCACCTCTACATAAACTGATACCAATCCCAGCAAGCTGTTTCTCTCACTTAAGGAGTTTAGTTTGCCAAACTGAAATTTGAGAAATTCAAACCAGAAAGAAGTAGGAAGAGCGGTGGAAATTCCCTGGGGAATAGGATCATAGAGAGGCGTGGGAGGTCCTTAAGCACCAGGCTGGAGGACGTCCCACCAGGAACAGCTTCATCCAACCAGCAGCAATGAGTTTGGTTTAGGACTTGGGAAAAAGTTCCCCAGGAATCTGTATGATGCTGAGGACCAACACATACCCTCTGCAAAACTTTTCCTGTACTCTGCAGGTTGTTTTTACCCAATAGAAAAATATCAAGAAGCGAAGAAAATTAAATCTCAAAATCCAAGCCCTGAACCTGACCACAGAAGGTGTTTTAACCCTGTCAACCCTTCCACAGCCTCTAGGAAGCTCACTGGGAACCTCTCAGTTGCCACTGAATTATGGGGAAGTTATTGAGTTACTGCAAGGACAGCACAGATCATAGGTAGATACAGGGGGAGAGGGAGGGAGGGAAGGAGCACAAGCAGTTGTGATTTCTTTTCTATTTGATTGCATAAACCAGACTCTGAGTAATACAAGATCAAAACACTTCACTAATCTATACAGATCCACATGTGTAGAAGTGTTATTAGAAAGACTGGAAACTTCTTACACCAGGTCTTGTGTGGTTTTGGTTTTCGTTTTGTTTTTGTTTTGTTTTGTTTGGGTTTGTTTTGTATATAGAAAACATAGGAAAACCTTAAACTCTTCAATCTGAGAAGAGCCATGGCTGGTCCTTTGGAGCCTGAAAGGAAAGCTGTCTCATTTGGGCAGCAGAACAGAGTCAAATACCCGAGCTGAAAACACACACCACCGAATGCTGGAGCAGGTGTAGGATCTTTAGCCTGAAGGAATGAAACAACCTATGAAAGAAATAAGGAGATAAATAGATTAAATATGCCTCTTTGGTACAACATTGCAAATAAAGTATAGAGTTCTCCCTTGCCTCCTGTATTTCAGCTGTCTTGCGCTTCCCACCAGCAAATACTAATTGGTGCAGCAACGATTAGCCAAAATGCTAAACTACAGCCACCACCTCCTTTTGATGAGCATGGCTCCCCCAGATAGCACCTCAGGGTGCACCCTGTGCAGACCAACCCTGGAAAGCGTGCCCTGAGATGCTGGCTGAGTCGGGCAGAGACTGTAGGAGAACACCTGGTGTATTAGGATCGGCATGAGTCAAGGACCACACTGCTCAGCTATGCTGATACACAGATTTTAAAGCATCAAAGGAACATGGAAACTACCTCTCACCCCAAAGGGGCTCTTGTTGTGTGCATGGCTATGCTGAAGCTGAGAAGGATTAATCCATGCAACATTGGGCTGCCTCATTGTTCTCTACGGCTTGCTCAGGAGGAGAAGTGGAGAGGGATGTGCTGAGCTCTTCTCCCTGGTATCCAGTGATAGGATGTGCGGGAATAGTTCAAAGCTGAGTCAGGAAGGTTTAGACTGGACGTTAGGAAACATTTTGTTACTGAGAGGGTAGTCAAACAGGGGAAGAGGCTTCCTAGAGAGGTGGTCCATGCCCCAGGTCTGTCAGTGTTTAAAAAGCCCTTAATAACATGCTTTAACTTGGTCAGCCCTGAACAGGTCAGGTGGTTGGACCAGATGATCACCATAGGTCCCTTTGAACTGAATAGTCTATTCTACTTTCTCCTCTTCTCTTCTCTTCTCTTCTCTTCTCTTCTCTTCTCTTCTCTTCTCTTCTCTTCTCTTCTCTTCTCTTCTCTTCTCTTCTCTTCTCTTCTCTTCTCTTCTCTTCTCTTCTCTTCTCTTCTCTTCTCTTCCTATTTTCAGCAGCAGCACTCTCTTGGTGGGGAAAATGAGCTGCTGCTGAGAGTGCTGCTGCTACAGGCTTTGGATTCACTTTTAACACATAGTTCAAGGCAAAAGAAGGTATCTCAACAGGTTAAAATGGCCATAAGCAGCTGCAGAAGGTACCTAGAGTGAGCTGGAGGAGCAGTGATTTGCATGAAACAAGCAAAACAATCTGCAGGCTGGGGTCTCTGGTTACCTGAGCTCCAAAGCTGGCCTGTTCTCAGGGCCCCAGGACACAGCCCTTGAAGTCACAGGTGGAAGAATGCTCACCCTTGAACGGTTTGGATGAGAGTGGGTTAGTGTGTGAGCTCCTGTTTAACACCAAGAGAGACAGGCTGGCCTGCTGGGTGGGTAGGTGCCTCCTTCAACTGCACCAGTCTCTTCAAGTGAGCACTGGTGGAAGCATTGGGGATCCCCAAACCATAGCAGGCACCTCACCAGGGGTGCACAGGCTGCTCTGAAGTGGTAGATCATGGACTGATGGAATAGTTTGCATTGGAAGGGACCTTCAAGACCATCCAGTTCCACGCCCCTGCCAGGGGCAGGGACACCTCCTACCAGCCCCATCCTTGAGCCCTGCCAAGGATGGGGCACCCACAGCTTCTCTGGGCAGTCTGTGCCGGTGCCTCGCCACCCTCACAGTATAGAATTTCTCCCTAATGATGGACACTGCTCCTTCCACTGGGGTGGGAAACGTGACTTTGAGTCAAGAGAGCAAAACCACAATGCACGCAATGGGAAAATATTCAACTCCGTGGTTTTGGCTCAAGCAGAGAGCATTTCTCTGATGCCAATAGCCTTTCAGAGCTGACTTTAGCAAACGCCTCCTGGCTGTATCTTGACAGGAACTTCATTTCAGGGAAAAAGCTTTGTAGAGGTATGAAGGTGGCATTCAGCCCCACCAGCGTCAGTAAATGGGAAACTGGGTACCTAATTCAGGTCTGAAGATCCTTACACTCCCTTCTTTTGCTTTTCTGCAGAGAGCAAACCTGGCTATATGCAGACCTCACTGAATGCCCTGCAAAGCATGTCACAAACCGCCCCCCACCTTCTGTCTCTCTCCTCTAATGATACTCCTGGGAGGAGAGCTTTGGATTCTGCCTGGATCAGAGATAAGCGGAACAGGTAGAGTTCAGGCTTTGTGTCAAGGTCAGAAAACACTGGGTTTTTACAAGCTTGATATTCTCCCTGCTCCTTCCCACCCTTCATAGGAAAGCTCAATATTACAGCTCCTGTTAATTATTCATCACAGCCTGTATTTGCTTAGGTAGCAGTTCACATCATGAACTCCCCTAACCTGCCCAGTCTAGCCTTCCTGGGTTGTAAATTAGCAAAAGCCAAGGCAACACTGATGAACAGTGGCCACGATGAACAGGCACTTCTTCTGTAAGCAGTTCCAGGATGACTCTGCAGTGTTTCAAAACACGCATAACCTTTGCTTCTCCTTTTTGCCCCAGTGGTGCCTGGCTGAGGTATCACCATGTCCCAGAGGAGTAAGTCAGGGCTTGTATTGTGGGTGTCATGTGAGTGAAAACAAACACAGCTGTGTGAGACAGCGATTAAAGAACAACCTCAGGTCTTGCAGGTCCCTTTCTTCCATGGACGATGATGAGTTGAGTGGTGAGCTGGGACACAGGAGAAATGGAGGAGCCACAGAAAGGGGTTGACTGGGAGGGCCCTTTGGACCTTTCATGCAGCTCCCTCCTGGGTACCCCAAGCAGGGGATGGTGGGGTCATGGGCAGGAATGAGGCACCAGGGATGATTAGCATGAAAATGAGGTTCGGTGTGGGTTTTGAGGGGCTGTGAGCTGAGCTCCAGTTATCCTGGGACTTCACACTGGGGTGTTCAACCTGATTTCACTCCACAGGAGTCACATAACCCTTACTTGTTTGAAAAGTTTAAAGAGGAGTAACATCACTGGTTTCAAGAGAAGCACACCAGCACAGACAAACTGAATGAATCCAGCCCCTGAAACAGCTGGGACCAATGCACTTGAGAGAGAAACTTCTGCTTTACAGGAGGAAGGTCAAAAATGGGCTACTAGCCAGGAAAGGAATGCCTGATCATGGTAAAAATATCTGTGAAATGTCTGAGAGACCATAGTTAGGAGCAGAAGAGACAGCAGAGAGGCTGGATTGCATTCCTAGGGCCACACAGTGCACATTTAAACGCTTGGTGCAAGCTGCTTTAGACAGCACTGGTTACATCCTGCTTGGAGGAGCCATTCGACATCCCAGGACTTTGCTGTGTGCTTGCACCATAGGTGATGACAGGAGTCCTCCATCTTTTGCTGGTCTAAAGGGTGGAAGATAAAGGGGTGTCAAGACAGTGGGAAAAAGGATCCTCTGGAGTTAGACATAGTCAATAGCCTGTTGCTGCTTTAACCAGTCAGGGGTGGGGGAGATTAGCCTTCTGCAAGCTAAACTGAAGGTTGCTCAAATGCATCTCCAGTCCAAAGGCTGGATAGTACCCATTGCAAAGCTCTGGATGCTACTGCACAAAAATTAGAGTGCTATAGTGTCTCAGCTTGAGACTGGTTCCATGGTTGACTCTCTGTCAAACAAATTAATGGAAAAACCTGCCAAAACATGTCAGTTAAGCAGCTTCACTGAACTGAGTAGAGGGTCTCACTGGTTTACACCATAGAAGAATGGGACAAGTATGGTGTCTGTCCTTCCGCTAGAGCTGGAAGCCAAGGAAGGTCCTGCAAGGTGAGGAGTCCCCACTGAGACAAGAAGCCAAACCATGCTTGACAGGTGTCACTTATGTGGCTTCATGACATATGTTGGTGCTTCCTGGAGGACTTTTACCCTGTCTCCCCTGGTATGGTTCCTGCAAGGACCTGGTGGAGAGCAGGACCATCTGCCAGGCTGACCACTAGAGACTGGCATGGGCAATGGCAGCTCTGTTACTCCTTGGTGTGCCTGCAAAGCCCAACCTGTACAGCAACACTGAGAGTTTATGTGCTGCTGCTCCCTTCACCCCCTATGACCCATCTGCTGTGCAAAGCAGGCTGGGGTAACGGGGGAGCAGGAGAAAAAGCCCAAGCACAGCACAGTGCTGCAGCAGGGAGAGGAGAGGATGCTCCTTGGGCAGGTATGGTCCTCACTTTGCTCCTCTGAGAGAAAATCCCATGAGAGAGCCATGCTACAACCTCCCACATGTAATTATCACTCCAGCCACATCTTCTGGGCTTCAGCTCCTCTGCTTCCTGACTCCATGTCATACACAGAGGGATAAAGTCAGGGTGGTGCTTGGCTGTCTGCATTCTAAGCCACTCAGAATCCTTCATCATGTTTGCTCAGTTGTGGCTTTTTCCACTTTGGAGGACTTTCCCTAAAAACAGCTGTGGTGGTGGTGAATACTTGCCTTCTGTCCCCTCCCTGAAAAGGGTTACACCTATTGTAAGAGGCAGGTAAATAAATACTGGCCCTGGTTCTCATGGGGGACTTCAACTACCCTGATATCTGTTGGAAAGCCAACACAGCTGGGCACACACAATCCATTAAGTTCCTGCAGAACACTGATGATAACTTCTTGATGCAGGTGGTGGAGGAGACAATGAGGTGAGGTGCACTGCTGGACCTTGTACTAACAAACAAAGAAGACTGGTTGGGGATGTGAAGGCTGGGGGAACCCTTGGCTGCAGTGACCATGAGATGGTGGAGTTCAGGATCCTGTGTGGAGGAAGCAGGTCAATAAGTAGGACTGCAACCCTGGACTTCAGGAGAGCTAACTTTGGCGTCTTCAAGGACCTGCTTGGAGGAATCCCATGGGTTAGGGCCCTAGAAGGTAGAAGAGTCCAGGAGAGATGACTAATATTGAAGCATCACTTCCTCCAAGCTCAAGGTAAGTACATCCCTATGAGTAAGAAATGAGGCAAAGTGGGCAGGAGGCCTGCATGGATGAACAAGGAGCTTCTGACAAAATTCAAACAGAAGAAGGAAGTTTATGGAATGATGAAAAAGGAACAGGCAACTTGGGAGGAATATAGTGATGTTGTCAGAATATGCAGGGAGGTGACAAGGAAGGCGAAGGTCCGTTTGGGATTAAATCTGGTGAGGGATGTCAAGGACAACAAGAGGGGCTTCTTCAAGGACACCAGTAGGAAAAGGAAAACAAGGGAAAATGTGGGCCTGCTGCTGAATGAGGTGGGTGCCTTGGTGATGAAGGACACAGAGAAGGCAGAGTTACTGAATGCCTTCTTCGCTTCAGTCTTCACTGCCAAGGCCAGCCCTCAGGAATCACCAACCCTGGAGGCAAGAGAGAAAGCCTGGAGAAAGGAAGACTTTCCCTTGGTTGAGGAGGGTTGCGTTAGAGATCATTTAAGCAAACCTGACACCCGCAGATCCATGTGCCCTGATGGGATGCACCCCCAAACAGTGAGAGGGCTGCAGATGTTATTGCTAAGCCACTCTCCATCATCTTGGAAAAGTCATGGAGAACAGAAGAGGTGCCTGAGGATTGGAGGAAAGCCAGTGTCACTCCAGTCTTCAAAAAGGGCAAGAAGGAGGAATCAGGAAACTACAGACTGGTCAGCCTCACCTCCATCACTAGAAAGGTGATGGAACAGCTCATCCTGGACATAATCTTTAAGTGTGTGGAGAAGAAGAACATTGGGAGTAGTTACCATGGCTTCACCAAGGGGAAATCATGCCTGACCAACCTGACAGACTTCTGTGATGGAATGACTGGCTGGGTAGATGAGGGAAGACTAGTGAATGTTGTCTACCTTGACTTCAGCAAGGCTTTTGACACTGTCTCCCGTAAGCTCAGGGAGTGTGGGTTAGGTGAGTGGACAGTCAGGTGGATTGAGAATGGGATGAATGGCAGAGTTCAGAGGGCTGTGATCAGCTGCGCAGAGTTGAGCTGGAGGCTGTAGCTTACGGTGCTCCCCAGGGGTCAGTGATGGGTCCAGGCCTGTTCAACTTATTCATCAATGACCTGGCTGAAGGGACAGAGTACACCCTCAGCAAGTGTGTGGGTGATACCAAACTGAGAGGAGCGGCTGATACACCAGAGGCTGTGCTGCCGTTCAGCGAGGCCTAGGCAGCTGGAGAGCTGGCGGAGAGGGACCGAATGAAGTTCATCAAGGGCAAGTGCAGGGTCCTGCACCTGGAGAGGGACAGCCCCAGGCACCAGCACGGGCTGGGGGTGACCTGCTGGGGGGCAGCTTTGTGAAGGACCTGGGTGTTCTGGTGGGCAGCAAGTTGCCCATGGGCCAGTGGTGTGCCCGTGTAGCCAAGAAGACCAGTGGGATTCTAGGGGGCATCAGGAGGAACATGGCCAGCAGATCAAGGGAGGGGATCCTCCCCCTCTGCTCTGCCCTGGTGAGGCCCCACCTGCAGTGCTGGGTCCAGTGCAGGGAGCTACTGGACAGAGTCTGGTGGAGGGCTATGAAGATGACGAGGTGAGTGGAGCATCTCCCTGATGAGGAGAGGCTGAAGGAGCTGGGGCTGTTCCGCCTGGAGAGGAGAAGACTGAGAGGGGATCTTATCAGTGCCTACAAATATCTCAAGGGTGAGTGTCAGGAGGACGGGGCCAGGCTCTTTCCAGCGGTGCCCAGCGACAGGACAAGGGGCAACGGGCACAAACCACAACATGGGAACTTCCATCTGAATATGCAGAAAAGCTTCTTTACCTTGAAGGTGACGGAGCCCTGGCACAGGCTGCCCAGAGAGGCTGTGGGGTCTCCTGCTCCAGAGACATTCAAAACCCACCTGCACAAGATTCTGTGCAAGCTGCTCTAGGTGCACCTGCTTTAGCAGGGGTTTGGGTTAGATGGTCTCCAGAGGTCCCTTCCCACCCTGAACATTCTGTGAGAGCACATGGCAGACAAAATTCAGGGCTGAGACTGGGCACTGCTCTGTTCCCATCCTTTCTGTATAGTGATGGGTGGGTGCCCCACCTGCATGCTCTCCTGTCTTCCATACCCTCTTACACAGCTAACTGGGACAACCTCTAACTGGGCTATATCAGGGTGAGGTCCAGGAATACCCCAGTAATAGTGTAGCTGCTGAACAGGAGGAGTCACTGATGCACTCTGGGACTTCCCAAGGACACCTGAGAGTGAGCTTAGCCCCAGGGTTAAGTTACCCTGTGTGGTACCCAGATGGGCTCCGTGAGTACCCCAAAAGCATCACTCTGTGCCTGCATGATGTTTTACTTCCAGCCCAAAGTGACCAGCTTGTTCCTTTCTCCAGGCTGCCTTTTTTTCCCAGACTTTGGCCATGGTACAGGGTTATGTTTGGGGTGTTCTGCTGAGATGAAGCCTTGTCTGTCAGTGAGACAGGGTCCTTCTCCCATCCCCTCACCCTACTTACATGAGGAGTTACCATGTATTGTCATAGCCGAGAAAAATACATTTTGGAGAGGACTTTAAACCTAATGATTCAAGGTGGGAATCAATGTCAGTGATACTCTTCCAGCAGGCAGAGTTCCTCATACAACAGGGTTGTCCTCATCCCATGAGTTACTGGAAAAGGTGGGCATGAAGATTTTAAAGGCCTTGTCCTGCCAGAAAACCCTTTTAATCACAGAATAGTTGGGGCTGGAAGGGACCTCAGGAGCCCACCCAGCCCACCCCCCTGCTGAAGCAGCTCTCCCAGAGCAGGTTGCACAGAGCCGTGTCCAGGCGGGTTTGAATGTCTCCAGAGCAGGAGACCCCACAGCCTCTCTGGGCAGCCTGTGCCAGTGTCCCATCACACTCAAGGTAAGGAAGTCTTTCCTCACATTCAGATGGAAGTTCCCATGTTGCAGTTTGTGCCCGTTGCCCCTTGTCCTGTCGCTGGGCACCGCTGGAAAGAGCCTGGCCCCCTCCTCCCTGACACTTGTCCTTAAGATATTTGTAGGCATTGATGAGGTCCCCTCTCAGCCTTCTCTCCTCCAGGCTGAACAGCCCCAGCTCCTTCAGCCTTTCCTCATCAGGGAGATGCTCCAGTCCCCTAATAGCATGTGCCCATGGATATTTTCATTTCGACATAGAAAAACGCCTATTATACAGGTGAAGCATCACACGGACAAATGGGGAGAGATGTAGGTTTTGTTTCATTATGTATGCTGGGGCGGTGGGGGGGTGGTGGGGGGGGGAGGAAGGGTTATGTGCTGGTGTTATGAGCAGGCAGGTTCCATGGTAGGTGTGAATATTATTTTAAAGTCTCTGTCCTTTACATGTTAGTGCTTACATTATTGTGAGGAAAAGCACTCAAATAGCCACAATGTGGATTGGCCGTATTTCCTCATTCTGGGGGATACTACAGCAGTCCAGATTTTCAGTTGGTCAGCTCTCAGCACTGTGACCTCTTCTGAAAATCTGTCCCCTTGCTCTGGGAGCTCGTCTGCCTCCAGTCTCCACAAACACTCCACATATGGCAGTGAATAATAAAAAAAAAAAAAAAAAAAAAAGCAAGAATCAACAACTGCAGAAACACCCAAGGCCCATTCAGAATAAAAAGGGGCTTTAAGGAACCTAAATAAGAGCCACCCCCCCCCCAAAAAAAAAAAAAAAAAGTGACTGTTTAGGATTTTCATTCTAATTTCATTTCCTAACTGGTTCAGCTCTTTTGCAGGCTTGTATGGCGGGGGGCTTGCTGCATTGCTCTGCCGTGGTGAGACATCCAGCTCCGGTCCTGCAGCCCCTGCCCCAGCAGAGCCCTTGTCTTGAGAACTTTTCAGGGAAAGTTTCCTCCAACTGCTCGACCGGGCATGCTGCCAGCGAAGCCCGCCCCTCTGGGCTCATCAGAAGGGACCTTGTACTACATTTTCCACTATACTTATCTAATCTTGGCTTGCATCCATCTAGTGTTTGTGCAGTAATTACCTCACTAGGCAAAACAGTTCCACTGCCTAATTGTCTTCACTCTCAGGAAATTGTTCCTAATAGCCAGCTAAATTTAATCTCCCCTTCCTTGCTCGATCCACCAAGGCAAACCTGCACAGCTCTTCTCCCTCCTCTTACAGTGCTATACATGAAGTGATTATATGGCATTATCTGCTGCTATTCCTCTAGGTCAAACATGCAAAATTACTTTCTAGGACTCAAGTGAGTCACAGCCATCATCCTTAACTCATTTTCCATGGGCTTGTTTGAACTTCTTTCTGCAGTCTTGCAGACCAAGTCCAAAAATGAAGTGTGTTCAGCTCCCAAGTGCATTCAAATCATGAATCAGGCTACCACAAAATAGCTTTTACTTAAAAGAACAGGAATGTAAAAAGAAGATTTTCAAAACTTCACCTAGATCTTGAGCCTTGAGAGTTTTCTTTAAACTTTTTTCAGTGGCTTTTGATGGTTGATATATCCTTCATTTTCTAAATGGAAGGTAAACGTTTGCAGATGATCAAGAAGCTGGATCTTTAAATCAAATGTCATGTACTTTACTAAATGAGTTGGCACTGCTGGAATACAGCAAGCTTAAGACTGTAACAGTAGTGACAAGTCATAATGCAAACCGAAAGGGTAGTCCTTGTCACCTTCTGGTCCCCCACCAGCTTCACTTTCCAAACATTTTTAGTGGTGTATCTTGCCTCAAAGAGTCAATAGATGCCAGGGACATTTCTAAGTAGCTTCTCAAATTGAAGCCTTGAAAAGAGCAGCAGAGGAAATCCAAACTTACTAAGTCCGTATTTTGGGGGGTAGAAGATCATGACTCTTAGGTGTATCTGCTGGAGCTTGGTACTAGAGAGGAGCAAAGCGGAAGGCTAGGTGAAGTAAGGATCAGATGGGGTTCTTCTATGGTGTGTGTTGTGTAGGAATTTAAAAGGTAAGTGAGCTAGGGGAGGTTGTCTGGGACATCAGGATTAATTCATATTTGACCGCCATCAAATGAGGAGAGAAAAGTGCATGGGGCTTGTTGGAGAACTGCAACATGAGAAAGAACAGGAACTGTGCTCCCAGCCTCTGTCCACTGAGAGAGAAGATGACCTTTCCCTGCACCCCTCTGCCACTAAGGAGGACTGCAAAAAATGCAATTGTTTTTCATAATGTCTGATAGAAACTTCCCCTCAGTCTGCCCTCTCCAGCCTTTGTACCATAATACTTGGCCATGACCAGGTCCTAGGTTCACCGTGTCTGTACGGGCACCACATGTTCAGGTTGCTCCCTCAGTCTGTCCTTGGGCTTTTCTTCTCAACATGTCATGTCCTGCAATACCAGGCATCTTCAGGAACCTCATCTTGAACTGTGTCTCCACCTTTACTCAACAGAGCAGCAGCAGGGTCAGGATATGGGGTCAGTCAAGCATCTCAATGCACTTGGACTGGTTAAGAGGCCAGCTTCTGTTGCCTATCCGTTCTATCTGCTCCAGTGTGCCCTCTCAAATATGTCCTTTGCCACGGCTCCATAATGCAAACTCTGTATATGCACACATACACAGGCAACCTGCTCCTAAAACCTCCATGTAATGGCCTCACCTTCACTACATTGATTTCTCCACAAGCTCCCTTCCAAGAGATTTCTAATTACTATTTTTCAGCTCACAGACATGTGCAACTGGCCCAGCGGGGCCTCATGGTGGGAGTGAGTGGGTGGAAAAAGGGTTGTGTCTGAGCTCAGAGGATTGCACCATCCCGGTAGAACCAGTTTCTCCAATGAGTCGCATCCTGCTAGGCTTTTAACACCTCCGTGTTGGCTCATCCCCATGCCTCTCATGTCTGTGCTATCTCCAAACCCTGTTTGGAAGGGGGTTTGTCTTCTCCCTGAGAAAGCTCGTAGCTGATGGGACAGCTGGGATCTCCCCATGCACCTCCTGTTTGAGCAATCACAAGTCACACATCTGCTTTAGCACTGCAAAGGCTTCCATGGAGGATTTAACCCTGAGCCTTATCACCAAGGTCTGCTTGCAGACACAGCTGGTGTGTGCTGACTGCTAAGCCAGGAGCTAAGGAAAGTTTGCCCCCACCTTGCTTTACAGATTGCCTTTAGGTCTCCAAGCATTTGGCTCAGGGATTTCACCTGTGTTTGTGCAGGAGCTAGTACACGCTCTGTGCCAAGAGCTCATGCCTTCCTACAATACAGATACTCCATATCAATAAAGAGGATGATCAAGGTCATGAATACAGTGTTGCGACCAAACTACATGCTAAATTGTTGTAAGAGATGGTTGTAAATTAAAAGGAAAAGCACCTGTGTTGACTCCTCCAACTCACAATGAGTTTTTAGTCCTGACTACTGATGGAAAGACCATGCGCCCTTGCAACAGCAAACAAAGCACATGTCCTGTTGAAACCGAGGGAGGCAGGAAACACAGAGCCCCATGGTGCCGTTCTTGAACAAAGCCATTTTCCAAAGGCGGGACTGGGCTTTAAAACAGAGACCTGGCTTGTGAAAAGACTGACTCAGTGTCTGCTGGGATCTGCAGGGTCCCAAGGAGGAAGCCAGCCCTGATAGGATTTCTTTTTATATGGTAGGGACCTCTGGTTAGTTTTCTGTATCAAAACTATTCATAACACACACACAAATTCCCCATGACTTTTCCCTAATGGGCAGGAATCTAGTGATCAGAATTTTGGCCCTTTTAAAACTCCTTTGATGTCAGAGGCCGAGGTTTTGTGGTTGTTTTTCTAAAGCTCTGTTACTGCTGACATATGCTGCACATATGGTTCCAATGTGATTAGACTTCCGATCTCTTTTTTTTTCTTTCTGACTTGACAAAGTACCTACTCACCAGCCACATTTCCATGAGGAAGGGACTTCTAATAAGATTCCCAGAAAGAAATGCACTTCTGCAGGTCATTTAAACAAATAATAATCTCTCTTTTTTTTTTCCTCCCTTTGAAATATGTGGGAATTTGCCCAAAGGAGGGAAGCTCTAGGTGGGTCTGTGCTTCACTTCCCCAAATGCCCTCAGGAAAAATTACTGAAGGGTAATTACACACCTTTGCAGAGGCACTGGGAATACACTTGGTTTAGTTAGGCAGAGTTGGATCTACAAGCATGAAGCTGTGTTATTATTTGTAGCATGAAAAATGTCTGGAGGCCCTGGTGGCAAAAGAGATGCCCCGGGCAAGATGCTGTTTGTGGCAGAGGTTGGGAATTCAGCCCCATCTCCCCAAGAAGACAGGTGTTCTGCTGCAGTCATGAAGATTACTACAGACAGTACAGATCCTCTCTGGGGTTTCCTTTTAAATACCATTATTGGGGTTAGGGGTATGTCTTGAACATCTTCAAGGTACCAACTGCAGGTTGGGACCTTCAAGTCTTGAAGTCCGCTGGAAATCTACGTGAATCAATCATAGAATCATAGAATCATTTAGGTTGGAAAAGGTCTTTGAGATCATCAAGTCCAGCCATCAACCCAGGACTGCCAAGTCATGTCCCTAAGCACCGCATCTATGGATTTTTTAAACACCTCCAAGGATGGTGATTGCACCCCCTCCCTGGGCAGCCTGCTCCAGTGCTTGAGAGCCAATAGCTAGAGACAAAGTTCCTCCTTGCTCTTTTGGCTCCTTTAAAGATCTCAGTGTCAGAGTAAAGTTTGGTCCCATGTATGTTAACAAAGCAGTTCCCATATGGGAGCAGATCAACACCCAGCCTTGTCCTGTGTTCTGGTTAACTCATAAGCCCTGAGGCCTTCAGGCAAAGCAGGGGAGGTGCAGGGCTTTTTTCCATGGTGTGATGCCAGAACAGTTTATCTATAAGGCAGATCCTGCAGCACAGAGGCAGCTACTGGTGTCAAAGCATATCAACATCTATGGTGCTTGTGAAATTTTCACCTTCTCACTTTTTTTCTGATCTTTCTCTTTGCTCTATTAAATTCTTGTAGTTCTGCCATTTTTTATTTCCCTTGGAAAAACCTAATCCTACTTTGAACCCTCCTGGTCTTCCCCATGTAGTAGTTATACTTGAGTGATTCCTGTGGAAACGAATCCTCCAGGCTCATCAGACATGAGGTAAAATCAGAAGAGCTGGTGTGGAAATGCTGCCTACCCTTTCCAATGGGTCTCCCGTGCAGCCAAGCATTCCCGAAGGAGCTTTTTTCAGGACTCTTGTTTATTGTATCTGCTCTATTTAAGCACTGTTTTTTTTCCGGTAGTGAACTTTGCATTTACCCACACAGATAAAAAAAGTTGTGAACTTTCCTGACCCCTTGTCTGTAGATTGTGAAGTTCATGAGTTGCAAGATTAACCCCAGGCTGTGAAGTTTCTGGGCTGAAGTCAGCTGATAAAAGCAGAATGCAAAATCACTGCTGTGCTCACTTTGCCAAGATAAAATTTTACTATCAGTAAATTCGTAAACGTTTGCAAAATACTTACGTAATAGAAGAATAAAGGTCATGTAAGTACCTGGATTGTAGTGAGAGAGGGAAGAAAAAGCAGATGTGGAGATGTACAGAACATTTTGACTAGTTTATTAATCTATATGAGAAGAAAGCGCCGGCATCACACCCTCAGCTCTTGGGTGAGCAAGTCTTTATGAAGGAAATGAAGTAACGAGTGAGCAAGATTTACACTTGAGATTTCCAGTGAAATGTATCTTGTCCAATCATGCTACTTCATGGAACATCAGCTGCTCTACCAGTCCAACAGGCATTTTTAAACTGAGAAGCAAGCATGATCTCAGCCTTCCTCTCCACATATTTTCTCTCCCTGTCACTTGGAAATAAGCACCTTTTCCCCTTCATTAGCATGATCTGTACCCTACAGGTATGAGGTGATCTAACACATCTAATTAAATGCAAGATGCTTGTTTTCAAAATTTGCTGCTTTCACTTTAGCCCTAGAGAAGCTGGTGCACCCAACATCTTGCTTATTTTCTCCAGCTATATTAGGTAGGTAGTAAGACACCTGCTTCCACTACAAACCTCGTTTGGCTCAGTTGATCTGGTGTTTCATGCCCTTTGTTTGCCTTGAACTGTGTTCAGGCAACAAGGATTAGCCCCTCAATCTTCAGCTCTTGCTCTCAAGACCTCAAACATCAAGCTGCCAAGTGGGATTTAGATGAAAATTCTCACTCTGGGTGAAAAGAGCAAAGAGGAAGGCTTTAAAACATGAACTGTGGGACACTGGGGCTTACTGGGAGAAGGGACACATGTCCAAGCATCCCCCTGCCAGCGTACAGTTTGGGTGACCTGGCTTGAGGTACATGTGCTCTCACTGAAGATGCCCATTCAATTTGTTCAAGAAACTAATGAAAACAAAGTTTTATTTGAAAAGCACTATCCTGATCAAGTGTTTGCATGACTCTTGGTGACATCTAAGCACATCTTGCCTTGGTGACATCTGACACATTAAAGGTTAGTTTGTGTTAGTCACACTGAGCAACACCTCCCTCCTCACCTGAGAAGAGGTAAAGAACCAGGGTTTGTTTGATAATAAAAGGAGCTGTCTCTGAATGAACAGCAAGTCAGTTTTATCAGCTGCTTGGTATGCACTGGAGCTGTTTCCCTTCTGAGATGCACCCATTAATTTCTACTGACTACAAGCTAATAAATTGCAGGCCAATGACACATGTCTGAGTATCAAACAATCATATTGCAAAGGTTAAGGTGACAGGACAGCCGTTGTAAATACAGCATTTTGCTCAAGGCTGCAGAGCTCCAGGTGGTCTGAGCGTGCTGTGTGTTTTCTGCTAGACAGTTCTGCTGATTAAGTAGTGGGACAAGGACTTTTTCCTTAGCAAAGTTCACGCTGGGAAGTCCTGTTTGTTTAATCATCAGCTGCTGTGTCAAGAAAGTTCACCAAAAGCCTATCACTGGAGTTCAAACTGGGTTCCTCCCCTTCGGAAATGAAAGGGAAAATTCAGATCAAATACACTGAGAGCTCTTTAACCACCAGCAATGACCTGGTGAACCTAAAGAGCGTCTTTTGGTGTAAAACGATTCTGTTTCATGTAGGAAAAAGGAGGCACATCATCTGCAAAATAATCATGTCTTGTTTTGAAGATCCTTAATCCAAGATGCACCTAAAATGGGACCTAAATGTAACATCAGAGGATTCCCACATGAGTCCTGACCCTGAAGGTCCCCACATCTAGAGACTCAGCAACCTGAGGAGCACAAAAGGGATTTGCCCTCAGGTCTGAACAATGCAGATGTGCAGTGCAGGACCCAAACTCCCTTCAGGCCACGAAGAGCGGTCACCTCATGGCCTTTCTGTAGCTGGTAGCAGCAATTGGAGCCTGCACAGGCTTGTTGCCTCATCATATAGGGCTGACACTGGGTGATACCAATACCCCTCCCTTCCTGGCATCTTCGGGACATGCCTAGCTCCCACCGACTGCATGAAGAGGAGAATTTCAGCTTGAAAGCCCCACATTTCATAGGATAATAGGATAATTTGGGCTGGAAGGCACTTCAGGAAGTACCCGTCCAACCTGCTGCTCTAAGCAGGGAAGGATACAAGCCTGTGAATATACCCTATAAATGCCCTTTCAAGTATTCATGGCTGTCATTAGCTTCACCCTAGCCAGCAGACTGAGATAGTCTGGACTGAATCAGCCCTGGCTGCCAAGAATAGTGGGTTTCCAAAATGTATGCCCTGAACACAGACCAGAGGCATTCATGCCCTCAGGTCTTAAATGTTCTCAGCTTCCAATTAGAGATCTTGCCCTCCCCGTGAGGTCAGTAGGAATGTCCCCAGGGGCAGCCTCTTGTTTTCTCTTTATTTAAGCATCAGTCATACAGCAGGCAGGCTGCCCACAGCACCCGCCATGAAATGGGGAGATCCCAATCTGATTTATTACCTGGGATCCTCTCATTAAAGATCCATAATTTCCAGAAGTCCTTGTGTAAGCAACGACCAGCTTCCATAGGCTCTCAGGGCAAAAATAATTATTTCCACAGCCCATGCAGCATCTCCCTTAAAATCTGCTCACAGCGCCTTGCAGGCCAGCAGCCAAGGTTACAGTGAATACCTTATTTCAGCCTTACCAGCTAATTATATGCTGCAAACACAGCTAACACCCATGGTCTAACATTTCTTTAATGAAATCTCCCCAGTGGGGACTCAGAGGGGAGGAAAAAGAAATAAAAAGGAACAGATATACACTATCTGTCCTGACGAAGTCGTTAATTTTACTCTGACGACAGCAAAGCCCTGAAGGTGTCAGAGTGCTCTTTGCTAGCTGCCGACAGAGGCTTTATTCATGGCATTAAAATTGTGGCTGCCTTGTGGCGTTCAAGGTCCCTTGGTCTTCATATGTAGAAATGCCCTTGAGGGGAGCGTTTGCTTTCCCATGCTTTTGGCAGGTCAGGGTCTGAGGCCTCAAAAATTGCCAGACGCACGTCATTGAGCCCAGTGAGGTCAAAGAATTCATTGTGCGAGAAAGCTCTAGTTAGAGGAGGATTTGCAAAATCAAACCCTAACTGACCGTGAATTGTGCTGGCCCAGGGTAGCCACGTTCCTGGGATGTGAGAGAGCCACTTGTTGCAAATGCAGTGGGAAGAACTTGCAGCTGGATTAGGTTTTAATCTTGACGGCTGCTGGGCACGATCAGATGAAATTTGTGTTAAAGGGTCCAGAACTCAACCTGCCCTTTTCTTTCCAGAAAAAAAGCCAACCTGCATCCTGTGCTACCTGTGAGAAGGTGGTGCCCCTTTTCTCCTTATGACAAGGTTCATTCATGACCATCTAGATTCGTCCCCATCCTCTGCCATTTCCTGTCCTTCAGGTGAGCAAGATCAGCCACTTCCCTGGATCTTTAATGTAAAACACCAGCAAAATGAAAGCAAGACTCTGGTTTCCTACATGTTCATCTCAGAGGAATTCGTTAGGCAGTGGTATGTCCTGCACTTACTTCTGAGCTGAGCCCAGTAAGTTGTAATTGCCCTAAGCAGATTTTGAGTTTTTCCAAAAGAAAAAGGTCATACGTTCCCACAGATAATCACTTCTCTGTTATTTCTGTGTCTACCTTCAGGTCAGTGCACCCTTTCCTATTACATTGGCAGAACCTTCTTGTCCAGTCAAATGTCCTTCTCAAATACAATTTCCAAGGATATGTCATTAAGGAAAAAAGTAGCCAAAAGCACATGAAGATGCTGGATGGACAATATAACACCTTTGGCTCCTTTGCTTCATAGCTAAGTGCCTGCTCACTGGAGCTGACCAGAATGGATTTCAACCTGAGTCTCACACCTTTGATTTCCCAACAAAATGTTGTTGCTGTTCCAGCCTCAGTCTCCAAGGGACCTTCCCTAACTTCTATACCTCTGTTCAAGCCATTAGCTGGAAACTTGGACTTAAGCCTACAAATGTGCAACCCTCCCTGTCACTGATGGCTAGTCTCTGAGCGAGTGATTTAATAATCCTGTACTAAAAACACAGGAAGAAGAACGTGACTGCAAGAACATTGTGGGAATGGCGGGAGCTCAGGAAGCACCATATTCCTGCAGATAGGAGCCTGCACTCATGGGGAAAACTGAGCACGACAAAGCATGGCCCAGCTCCAGAGAGGTGTGGAAAAAGCAGGAGAAAACCCTCTCTTTCTTGCTAAAAAGCCTCCCTGATTCATCAGTGTTGCTTAAACCAAATTCTCTTCTTTAGGAACAGAGGCTTTATAATTGTGCAGACTCTTTCATGCCTTTAAACAGACACATCCTTTGACATGCCTGCTGGAAGGGAGCACTTTTCTTCCATATGAATGGCTCTTATTTCCCTTCCTTTTCTTCATCCTCGCTTGTACCATCACATCGTGAACTATATTTAGCCCAGCCGATCTCCTTTTGATACACCTATTTCCCATATTTAGAAAACATTTCCTACTTATTCCAAGGGGGAAGAGATCCTTGACTTGGATTGCTTTTATATCCAGTTTGAGGAAGGGGAAAGGGGGACGCAAGGAAGAGTTCCTTCAGATCAGTGACCTTGGCACAACTGTCCCCACAGGACATGTGGTAAAACACTATGGTCAGGGAAATGTCGGGCTGAATCAGCCTGAATGGCTATGGAATGGGAAAAATCCCAATTTGCTTGGCTCAGCATAATCTCTTGGGCTAGTGCCCTGGGTGATTATTATTGCAATATCCTTCCAGATCAAGCCCAGATATCAACAGGAGCCCGTCTTCCTGTTTACCTGTGGTTAAACAAGGCCAGAGAGCAATATGCAAATACCTAAGGCATTTTAAAGCATTTAAGGAATTGCATGAATGCCAGCTGTACTGGTGAAAGCCTTCCTCATCTGTAACACAGCGTAGTGGTCCAAGGACACTGCTATAGGAACAGAGATCATTTTAGGAGTCTGGGCTCTGCAGGCTCCATTACTGACTCCTTGTGTCATCCTGAACCAGCCACGTACTGGCTGCTTTTTGGTTTGATTTCCCCAGCTGCAAAGAGAGGTTCACTCACGCGTTCATCTTCAGTTATAACCAAGCAAAACCATGACTGGGAAATTTGGATTCTTAAAGACCATGAAATTGAAGGGCTGCTCCACCCAGCAGTCTCAGTACATTTGGAAGATGGTTTGTTCTGTTTAGTCTGCAAAATTTTTTTTCACTGTGTTTGGATTTCTGATTTCAATACGCGTCCTAAGGATCAGAAAATGCCTTGTTCTGGCAGTTAATTCATGAGCATTTCTGATCTCGGGTCTTGGAAGGAAAGGCAGATTCAGAGAAAAGAGCTCTTTATCAGCTAGATCTCATTTAAAACCACTGAAATATAGCAAGAACTTTTCTTAACTGGGGGGGTGGAGGGGGTAAACTTGATCTTCCTCATGCTCTGAGTGTAAATTTCTTTTCTCTGGAAATTTGCAATTTATTGACAAAGGGCAGCAAATCACTCAAGTTTGACAATAGCTCCTTGTAAGGCAGAAAGGAATCTGATTGACACCAAGTGGTGTTTGCAAATATGTCCTGCACATATAGCATGAGGTTTGTTTGAAAATGCTTTTAAGGGATTAGGGCCAAAGTCTACCTTGGTGATTTTGATGCAAACCTGAATTACTTTCATGAAAACAGTACAATTAATTCTGATCAAGGTTGCTGGAAGGGACTAGTGTTTGGTTCTTAACCTATTAAATTGGTTTTGTTGCCAGAGTAAGTGCTCCAGAGGCCCATTTCTCTGGATTGCACAGAGGGATCCACTTTACAAACCACCTTCTCATGCTGTCACTTTACAGCTGTTCTAATTTTTCCCGTACTGGTGTCCTGTGATTGGGAAATCTGGCTTCTGGCCTTCACGGATCTCACCTGAGGAATGAGTTATCAGAGCTTGATTTACAAAAAAAAAGGCTGCCTCTTTTTTCTTTCTCTCTATTTTTTTTTTAAGGGGTGGAATCCCTACAGTCTTTCATCAGCCATTCTGCGATACTGTGAAACCAGACCTCTCATCTTCCCTCCTTTTTCCCTCTCTTGTGTCCTCTGAGGGAGCCTTAGTGTTCTTCATCTGTAATGTGGTGCTGGCACAAGCCTCCAAGCCTGCAGTTCTCCCTGAGCATGCAGTTTTACCATAGTAAATCTCTTCCCTCTCGGTTTCTCATACACGTAGGGACAAGTGGGAGCCTGAGCCTGAAGTTGTAGTGGTGTCCCAGTGGTCCTTGTTGGAGACTAGATAGGATTTTCATCATGTGCTGCCTGGCAGAAAGGCTTTTTCAACACTCCTGCTCTCTTGGCATAAGCTGAAAGCCCTGCTCAGAGGAAAGACAAACAGTCCAAAAGAGAGTTATTGGGTTGTGCTGCTGCCATCTGATGCAGCATCGACTGAATTGACATTGAACTTGGCTTTACCTGGGCTGAAGCAAACGTGACTTGGAGGGGGATCTAATACCACCTTCTGAAAAACGAAGGCTGTCTAGCCTAAAGAAGTAGCGTTGGTGAGGTGATGGGAGAAAAGTACATTCAAAGCTGCTGCAGAGAGGAAGAAATATAATTTTCTTCTTGTCGGTACTGGCAAGAATCTAAGGTTAGATGCTAGTTTGGACAACTTTGAATCTGAATCTGATGGCAAAGGGAAAATATAGTTTAGCATCACTCAATAGCTGTTGGAGTTACTGCAATTTAGATGGTTCTTGGTTTGAAATTGCTGCGAATCACCAATTAAGAGGATGTTTTGAGGTTTATAGCAGTCTTCTTCAGTGTGGCTATGTGAGCATACAAAATGTGTCAACCAGCACCATACCAACATGCCCATTTCCCTACTTTAATGTCCCGAGTCTGTGGAGGGGAATGACACAAGGTCTATTCCAAGAAAGGAGACATGCTGCTGTATGTTAATGCTCTTTCTGCCTAGAGGATGGTGTTCCACCCTAGCTGCAATTTATATGGGGGGGAATCTTCAGCCCCTCAGACTCCCCCCTGTTTGACCCACTCCCTTCCATTCTCCTGATGATCCCCAACTATTCATCTGCCATCAAGCCTTCCCACTTCTCCCACCATTTTCCCTGCTTCCCTTCATCACGTCTTTTTCCCTTCTTCCTCCAGTAAACCCAATGCTTTTCTCCTCTGGTCTCTTCTCGAAGCCAATGTTTCCCCCTTTTTAACACTGATCTCCCTCCTCCCAACTCTTGTCCCCACTTACTTCGTCTCTTGGCATTCACAGGTGGAAAAGGAGATGAGGGTCAACTTCCCCTTCCTTGTGAACATGTCCTTTCCTGCATTTTTTTTATTTAATCAATAAGGCCAGAGAGGCTTTGTGGTTTTTCTGGCTTGGATCTATCCCTCAGTTTAACCCTTCCACTGGGGCAATTCTGTAGCTCTAATTTGACAATGAGGTTTTTCTGCTGGGAAGGCTCACAGATATGCATCATTAGGAAGTTGGCCACCAAACAGGAGCAATTCCCGGGCTAGAAATGGCTTTTGCATCAGTTAGAACATCACTTGGGCTTTGCAGAAACGTCTGTAAGAAGCTGCAGCAAGAAGTGCCGGAAAGCCATTATGTTTGGATTTCTTTGGTCAAACACAGAGTAGAAAGCAATTGGTCTGAATTTTGTCCAAGTGGACAAGTTCTCCATTTCATGTTTTACCCCATGAGGAAATCTTTGTCTTGTATATGAGAAGGGTGGGAGAGGAAGAGGGTAGATTGCACCCATGAAGTTGTCTTGGTTGAGAAGAGACTGCTTTGTCCCAGCAGGAACATGTTTCATTTAGTCTTTTTTCTTTGTCTTCTTTTTGTTTCACTGATATTAAATCTTTTCAGCTAAAAATATCCATTGATATTGGCATCATGGGTGAAAGATTTCCCTGAAAAGCTGGTGATCCCTTGGGATCCCCAGCAACATGTTCTATGGAATCCTTTCCTGATCTGAATTGCATTGGGCTTCAGGCACTTGGCAAAGGTTTTCCTGTAGAAAGGGCACTATTTGGTTGACACCAAACCTCTTACCAGATATGAACATCACTGCAGCAAGGGCTGGGCTGCTCCTGCCATTGGAGAAAGGAGGGAAAGGATGAAGAGCTAGGAAGGATAGCTGTGAGAGAAATGTAGAGTTATGGGTCAGAGGACGGGAGACAGGCAATGAATAATGCTCTTGTCTCTTTATCTCCCAGAGGTCCACAGAGGAGCTGCAGCTTCCCGGTCTTCTCTCAGTAGCAAAGATTATTGAGAAAGTTGTTGGTGGTCATGGAAATGCTTGGTTGGTGATGGCATGCCTGACTTTCCAGGATCCTGGCAGATATGCATGCAGCAGGACCAAAGCTTTTCAGGTGCACTTGGCATGCCACTGCCCAAGGAGCTGCACCTACCACTATACATTGAATCCACTGAGACCTCTTAGAGCACAACGTACTGCATTCAGCACAGGTACCATCAGGTAGCTTGAGGGACATCACATGTGTTGGGGGATGAACCAGCAAGGTGACAGCAGGTCTGAGTCTGTTCTCACTCTCTTGGGCTTTGGCACCAAAGTGACTGAAAGCCCAGCTGAGTGACTGGAATGGCAGATCTGAATATGTGCCTTTCACCTTCAGCATCATGGGCTGACTCCATCAGCAGCTCATGCAGTCCTTCCTGCTGACCATTTTTTTGCATAAAGACACCCAAGTCAATCAACAGGAAGGTCATTTACAGCTTTTTCTGAGTCCCAGCCATAACATTTAACAATCACTTAGTTTTCACAGGTATTGATTGTCCAAATCCCCAAATTCCCTGGTTTTTATCTTGAAAACCATATGACTTTGGTATTGAGACCTGCACTCTGGGGTTCCTCTTGGACCTTACGAAAACATATAAATGTGGAAGCAAATATAAATGACTACCAAGGGCTTTCAGGCTGAGTTTCTTCTGGGGTGCCTTGTGGAACTTGTGCCTCTCAAAGGAGAGGGGAAAGCAGTTGTTGTGATTTGCTCCCACTCTGAATACCCTGCAATTCCAGCACACTGCACTGCTCTGTGTCCTTGCTGCAATCAAATCTCTCAGATGTTCACTTTGCTGCTCCTGGGTCCTTTTTGTGGCTTCTGGGCTCCACAGTAGGGATGAACTGGTTTTCCAGGAAAAATTTAACACATCGCATGAACTTGCAGTATATAATTCCTTGTGCTGGGAAAGCCATCAGATTGCACTGACAGTGGAAATATTCCTTTGCAAATGGGCCCTCAGGGAAAGCGGAGCATTTGAGGAGCTCTTTCTCACTTCCTCTCTCTCTTTTTAAATTAGGGTTGTGAGCTGGCACTCAACTCCTGCTGTGAAAAAATAACACACAAAAAAGAAGTATCAGAACTCAGCTGAGATCTGCTGCCACTGCTCATGACCACATGCTGGAATATGTATGTCAGTCCCCTGAATAACCCCCTCCCAGCCAAATAAATAAATAAATTAAAAAATATTTAAAAATGTTGTAATTTCCTTGGAAAACATTGTATTTGCAGGGTCAGGGTCTGTCTCCGGTGAAGAGGGGAAGGAGAAAGGTATCATGGATTACTAAGGAGCAAAAGGCTGCACACTGGAGCAGAAAAAGGCACTCCAAGCTTCTGCCAAAGAAGGAGGCAGCAGTTCCCATCACGTCACAGATCCATCGTGCTGCTTTGTTTTACCCGAAAGGGCTACCTGGTAGGGTGCCTTTCTGTGAAGACTTTCTCCTCACTGCTAAGCAGTTTTGTCTTTGCACTCCATTTTGCTGTGATGTCTCAACAGGTCATGTAGAGGTGGATCTACAGAAGGGCTGAGAAGCCCACAGTCCACATGTGACCCCCCTGCTCTCATTCTCTTGGCTGAACTGTGGCTCTGAAGGCACGTATTGCCTTCAGCAGAGCCAAAACTGGCTTCAGCAGCTCTCATCCTGCCCCTGGTTCCTATTCCCTTCGATGGGCTGACCCAACCCCTCCTACAGCTTTAAAAAATCCCCTCTTTTTTGGCAAGGTTATTTTTATCTTGGATCAGTTCATGGGTTTAGCATAAGACCCCCAGCCTGCTGCACAGGAATGACTCAAAGAGGTAGCATGCAGCCAGCTGGGGAAAGTACATTGAGGGGGGGAAGAGGTGAAGAGGGAGTAGTTATATCTGCTTTCCCAACAGAAATACCTCTGGTGTTTCAACACCAGCTGAGGGAACACGGTTGCTGCTGAGAAAAGCTCTTCTCCCCTCTTGGGAGAGGCTGGTGAGGAGTAAAGGAGACAAGGAATGTGGAAGAGGGAAGGGAAGCAACCCCATTTCAACATGGATAAATTGTAGTGTTGGGTTATTGAACAAGGTCAACCACAGCCCAAAGGTCTTTGCATAGCTGCCTTTGGGAACAGATGAAGTTCTGATTAGTCACAGCCAGTAGCAGCACTCCAAAGCACTTTGCAGCCTGTCCTGAAACACCACCCCAAAAGTGCCTTTCTCCATGTTGTACTCCCCTGACACCACCAGACTGCAGACCAAAGAGAGCCGTAAGAGCCTGTGCGGGGACCTTCCCTTGATTTTGTTAGGGGTGCATCATTTATCTCCTTCAGCTTTTTAATTTTACACTTCTTTTGCTGACATTGAGAGGGATCTAGAATGGAGGTGTCTTTGACATTTTGCATGTGTTTACTTAAATTCAGTTTTCCTATTTCATTTGATTAATTCTGTTAGTGTTTGTTTTATTCAGTTGGTGATGGAGTGTAGGATCACGCATATCTGAAAGACTCTGTAATTGCATTGCCTGTCTTCCAGTAGTGCAATTAATCAGGCATATTAATCATCACTGCTTTCCAATTATTGCCTTCCATGTAAATGGATAGCCCTGAAAATTCAAGCATTGATCTAAATCTTTACAGACTTATTCCTACTAATAACAGTTATAGACATAGTAACTTCTCCCATAACCTCTGGGCAAGGAGTGGCCTTTTGTGATGAGTTATTTATGCTAGCTTCATTTTGTTTTAAGATCTTGGTCATTTACATGGTTTAATTGTTAGAAGTTATTTCTCTGAAGCTTGAAGTCTTATATTTGATTTATTTCCTGAGAATAAGAGTCTGTAGGTGCTCTGGATGGATGGTGGTTTGTGATACTTCTGTTATTGCTTTACTTCCTAATAGTCTACAAAAAGGCTGTTAAAAGTCTTTAAGTTGCTTATTAAGAGGAGTCTTGAGTAATATATGTCTTGACTAATGTATGACCTACATGGATGGCAATGCATGGGTGGATTATAAACCTGTCAAAAGGCACTTTGGCTTTTAGTTATGTTCTTTGGCAGGAAATAAATGCCATTCCTCTATGAGCTCTATTATCTTAAGCATACCCATGCCTCATCTGAAAGGAATTGTTAAGATTTATTGCCCAGCATTTGGCCATTGTGATACCTGAAGGAGTCTCCTGTTGCTGTGGCTGTGTTAGGTGGGAGAAGGGGTTCCTGAGACATTCCTTGAGCAATGTCTATAGAATAAGGAATTCACTGGGGATTCAGCATTGTGAAGTTGAAATTTTGCTAAATATTGTTTAGTGAGAGAGATTTTGATGTCTTTGATACCTTGAGGTCCTCCACAGTGTTGTCCCAAAGCATGAGAGCTCATAACACTGTTACAACAGAATCCACTCTTGCTATGGTCCTGAGTCTTTCACAGTCCTGAAACACATGGCTGGGGACCACCTGTGTGAGTTTTTGTGTGAAGGTAAATTTTTTGTCTCTGGCTTAACTATTATCAGGTCAGGACTGGACTTACTGGATGCTGCACTTGGCTCCTGAAGAACCATGGTGTGTTTTCATAAGCAGATGGTTTGGATGAGGAGAGTTTTCAACCCAGGGAATTTCCAAAGCACTGAGCAACTGACTCCTGGTAGATATAAGTGGAAATGATTGTAACTAGCTCTAATTATGCAAATTATTGTATTTACACTATAGGAACTCAAGGAGACCACTCAGGCTGGATGCACACAGGTGTAGCTAGAAAGTGAAGCCTACTCCATCACCGGTCTTGGTTCTGGACCTTTACAGACCTCCAGTAACCCACGGCTGATCACAGATCGTGTAGTAAAAACCTCCCCTCAAGGACAGGAACTTAGTTTGAAGCTTTTACAGAGGGGCATGGGCATAGAAAGACCTCTATTACAGCTGTCACAGGGGTACAGGAGCTTTTTCCCTCCTTGCCATCTATTTTATTACCAACCGTTCTCATTTCCCTAATTTAATTAGTTAAGGAAAGACCATTTACATCCATTAAATAAATCAGCATTCTGGTTCATTGTGAAGCTAATGATCCAGTCTCTAATTCATACAGTTACAAGGAACTTGATAAACAAAAGTAGCTGCTGCCAGCAAGCGCCTGCCCTGGTGAGAGGCAGCTTTGCCAGCTCCAGCCATTCAATGCTGGCCACATGGAGAGCCCAGTGCCCCCTGCCCTGTCCCTTTCATACCTGGATGCTGCAGGGTTCAATGGAAGACACGGGTGGTCAATGTCCCCTCCCTCTTCCAAGGGCATGGTGAGTCCTTGCTCTGTGTAGTAGATGCCTGCTTACCCACAGATGGTAGGTGTTGCGCAGGGAGCTGCGTGGAAAATCTTAGTACTTAGTTCAGTTCAGTATTTGGGGTTTTTTTGCAGCTTTGGAGGCTGTCAGTTTGATCTTGGGTGCTGTGAAAGTGGGAGGTTTCAGACAGTTTCCAGGAACTGAGAAATATCCACAGTTCAGAATCAGCCACACAAGGGGCTGCAATGAAATAGGAAGTGGGCAGCAAAACAACTTGATGGTCTAAGGTCCAGGGTGGAGATCCAGGGGTGAGAGAAAGGGTGCAGCTGCCCCTGCTGCATGGTGTAGAGCATGTGGTGGGCTTTGGCTTTTCATGAAGAGGAAGATGAGGGGATGGTGATCCCTGTGTTGAACTTGCATTGAAGTTGCTTTGAACACAGTGTTGAATTTAGAGGTCACACTGGATGGGGACTCTCTTAAGGAGATGGATCTCATCTCTCACCATTGTGGTAATGCAAATGGTTTCTCTTGAGAAACTATGAGAATCTGACCAGAGTCTCATCTCATATACAAGAGTAATGTTGATGTCACTGGAGTCATTCGAAGTTCAGACCAGAATAATCCAAGCTAACAGAGGATTCTGCTTCCATCCCCTCAAGGGTAGGCATCCAGAGATGGATGAACCTAAATTAACCACTTCCTGCACTTTTTTTTTTTTTTTTTCAGGCACCAGAGAGTCACGCTTTGAAGTCTGAAACCCCAGCTTCATCATCTGAGAGGAAATACCCCTGGGAGTACCAAAATGTCAGGATGGAATTTGGCTTTCCTGTCACTGCTGGGATATTCTGCTGACAGCTCTGTAGACCTTGACTGTGTTGGCCCCTTGCAGCCCTGTTACTCATTTCTTTACATTCTAGCGAGGGGAGGTATCGCTTTGCAGACCCGTCCAGGGCTCTCAAACTCAGCCACTTTTCTTAACAGCTTCTTCTGATGGGCTTGTGTCCAGCACTTGTGAGATAATCCAGCCAGCAGGGCCCAGGTTTATCTTACTCATCATGGTTTTCTAACTGAGGTATCTGAGCTAGGGCTCTTTCCTGACTGATATAAACTGCTTCAGCCTTCAGAGAGAGATTGAATCATGTTAAGATTCAGGACTGTAACCTTGGGCTGTAGTTTGGTCACTCTGCAAATTATTTCTTAATGAATTCCGAATGATGAACTGCACAACAGAAAGCTGTCAAAAACATAAGTTTAACTGCAGCATTGTTCCAAACCATGAAAATCTGTTATCGTTTTTATCTTTCTAAGCCAATACGCCTGCTGTTTCCTGAACGTCTTTCCCTTTTTGGCCTATCATTAAAAACAAAGCCTATCTACATTTTTGCACAGAATAATTGGAAAGGAGAATCAGACTGAAAGCTAACGTAATAGCTTTCTAAGCACTCACAGTAAACAAAGATCTGTGGAAATGTGCAATACTGGAATAGAAAATACCTTTACCTTTGGAACCCAACTAGCTGAAGCATCCAAGGCTGCTTTTCTAGTGGGTTGAAAGAGAACGGCACTTGTGCAGATTGATTCAAACCAAGTTAATGTATGTGTCCTAAGTAGACTGGCAGAATTACCCTCTGGAAATCTCTTTCCCTTGCCTATAGAGAGAATACCTAAAATAAATTCTGATCTTTTTTGAAATGTGTAGAATTAAGCGATATGAATCATACCCTGGCATCTAGTCAAATAACCAGCTGCAGAAAACAAGGAGAAATCTCCAGGTGCATTAGCCAAGCAACTGCCTCTGAGTCCTGAAGGTACAGAAGGACAAAACCTTCCCCGGGAACCTTTCTGCTGTCTACTTCAGGACCTTGGTTTGTATGCTCAGGTCATGAGCACAGTCACCTTAAGGTATAGCCAGTGGAGAGAAAAAGAGAGATACCTCTTCAGAGGGCAATTCACAGCAGGAACATGAGCTGGTTTGACAACAGTGGTACTGAATAGGGCTGTCATGTTAGGCATTAATCTCAGCTTGTTAGGATGGGAGCAGCGTCTGCCTTCACATCTGACCACCACCACAAATGTCAGGGCTGCGGCTGAAACCAGCCAGGACTCTTGAACAGGCAACAGCATCCCCTGAGCAAAAGTGTAATCACCTTTCAGTAATAAAGCCCTGCGTTAGTACTGTTTTGTAGCTTCGGCTTCAAAATCAATTTGGGTTGAAAACAGAAAGCAAAGGAAAATTATGGTGCCAAAACAGACTAAAAATGTTGAAGGCATTTTCAAGTTACAAGATGTTAAAACATGAACCCTGAAGTGAAATTTGGTATGTTTTTGCCCAGTATGCCTTTGTTTTTGCTCCCCATGATACTGCATCACAGCAAAGCATACTCTGTAGGGTTTAATGGGAACAATGTGTTCCTTTTTCTGAGGTGGTAGGGAAAGACGTTACATTATTCTTACTTATTTGGATAAATGCTTGTGTTTTGTGAAGGACCTCCCAGTAAGTGTGTGGATACTGCTGTTGCTTAGCATAGCAAACTGGACTTGGAAGTGAAATGATGTAGGTTTGAAATTAGGGTGGTGTAGCAGCTGAAGCAAAGTCTCAGAAACAAATTACAGCTGTTGATAAGGCATGGTAAAGGCTGGAGGAGGTCTCTCTCCTCCTAACACTGGCACAAACCCTGTGCTGGCACCCTTAGCTCTGCCTAAATATGCAAGACAGCTTAGGGCACCCACTAGACAACCAGCTTGTCTGGGGTGCTTTCTGCTAAAGTGGAAGGGCATTACGCATTTTCCCTTCCTCTCTATTTGTGTGTATTAATTGGAGAGCTGTTAACCGTAAAACACTCTCTCACGGTAAGATCATACGGCAGCACAGACACAGTTCTGCCCATGTTTCCCTCTTGCCATGCTACGCCTCCCTCCCCTTTGAGTCCTTTGCAACTTCAGGGCTTGAGCTTGAAGTTAAGGAGTAACCTCCCCTCCAACCCTCCACCCCACGTGTCACTAATGGGGTCAGAAATTAGATTCTGTGGACTTCCTAAGATGTGGCTGTAAAATCTGCATCACATGGCAGGCTTTGGGACAGTCAGGTACTCCCAGCTCACATGCAATGGGGAGACATATCCACGAGTGGTGCACACCCAGCTCACCCAGCTCCTTTCAAATCTAGCCCTGCGCAAAACATGCCCACGTGCATTCAGCCCCAGTCCTTGTTTCCAAAGTTAATTGCCTTTCTCCCCTTAAAGAGAATTCCCGCACTGTTGACATTCATCATCCGTGTGTCAATCTCACCGTGCGAAGATGTATTTCGCTGTGTACTCCATGCAGAGCCAGGAGTGTCCCAGTGGCGTTTTCTGAAAGTCGTTTTGAGTAATCATCCCTGGAGGGTCCCTTAAGCACATTCAGCTGTACATCAAGCAACATCACCTCCGCCTCATTTGCATTCTGCAAAGCCACCCTCCCTTCCCCCTCCAGCTGTTTCTGCTCTTCACCAAAAGACAGACAGAAAGTCCTTCCTGCCCTGAAATAGCTTTACCACTGCCTCCCTCATTCATCTTAGCACCTACATCAGAACTGCCTGTGTGCTTGCGGTGTGCTGTTATTTTTCACTCCATCCCATCCCCTACTCCTTTGGTGCCCTTCTCAGGAGCTCATGGTAGTCTCGTGAGAGCCTTCTCCCCTGCAGCTCCTACTATCCAATTATTTCCACCTTACTGAACCGTTTGAATAGCCAAAACTATTTCTACACTGACTTTGGGAGACTGCAAACATTACCAGTGGCCTTACAGTGCTCACCCTGTTTCCCTTTCCATATACATTATTGCAAAATCTTCCATAGATGCAGGGCTTGGAAGTGCACAGGTGTGGCTTAAAGGTGCACAGGTCTACAGCTGTCTTTCAAACTTTCTCACTGAGTAGATCTCAGAGCACTCTGGTCCTCCCTCCTCTCCTGCTGGGTCCCTAAGTTGAGGAAGGACTCTGCATGGATACTGCAGATGCTCCAGGCATAGCTGTGTGCTGAGCAGGATGCAGGACCTGTGATCTGCCATCTTTTTCTCATGGAACAGCTGCATGAGAAGCCACTAATTTAGTCTTTAGCTTCAAGGTATGTTGTCTTTGATCGCTTTTCTGCTCTCCCTCCCTCTGCTGCCTCTCGTTCCTGCCGTCAGGCTGCTGCATGCCATCCCTTCTCCCCTGCCAGCACAGTTGCTCTGCTGAGAGCCTGGCTTGGGGAGCAGATCCAACCAAGCAACATAGCCAAAACAAATTTTTGAGGGGCAATCCATTGCTTCCCTGATTCATTTTATCCTACCCTATTCGCCCACAGCTTTGCAGCGCTACACCATGATATGGCAGGATCAAACGCTTGGGAGGGGGTAAGGGACAAGGACTGAGAGGCAATTGTTTAAGCTGATGTTGCTGCAAAAGAAAATGTATCAGGAAACCACAGCCTGAGGTGCAAGGCCTCTAAGTGAAATAACAGAGGGATAGTGTCACGTTCCTTTAAATCCCCCAAGGAATTTGACTTACTGGACAGAGATCCTTACTGCCAGAAAAAAAAAAATCCCAACACCCAAACAACCAGCCCTTTATACATGAGGAAATTCTTATTTATCTCTTTCACCCTCTGCTCCTTTCTGTGCCTCTTCCTTTCAAAGTTAGAGTCATGCGGATACACAGATGCAGAATACTGCAATAAATAAGTGCCCTGGAGCTCAATTTTGATTGCAAATATTTTAGACCTGCATGGATTTGTGGAGACACTGTAAGCTGCATGGCAGAATGAAAGCTTGGCAGCATTCGTAGCTCCAGACCCCTGCTGAGAGCTGCTCAAATACATCTTTAAAGGAAAAAAAAATTGTGGCAAAGGCTGAAAACAGCAAACGTTTTTCCCCCTCTTCCTCCTCATTTCTCAGTTCATCATGTTCCGATGACGTTTCCTCAGGTGTTAGGATGTGTGTTTTGAAAACCTGCCAGAATCACATTGTGTGTTCTTGGTGTTAGAGCCACCAACTCCATCACGTGAAAGAAGCCCTTATTACCTAGAAAAATGGGTCTCGCATCCCACGGCATGTGGTGAAGAAAGGCACAGAGGTGTTTTTTGTAAGTGGGAGTCTGCTCTTCACATTAGTTTCTGAGGCAGCTGAAAAATTTAGCACTGAGACTTTATGGAAAACATCTTCACTTCTTCACTGGCATGGTCCTCCCCGGGCTATTTCTTCTTCCACTAAAAGCAGCTCAAATTCCTGAGTTATATGGGTTGGGACCTCAGACATGCTTGACTCTTTCTGGAGGTATTTAAAAGTCATGTAGACGTGGCATTTAGGGACATGGTTTAGTGGTGGACTTGGTACCATTAGGTTAATGGTTGGACTCGATGATCTAAGAGTCTTTTCCAACCTAAATGATTCTGTGATTCTGTAGTTAATGAAAAGAAATAGGCGTTTCCAGAAACTGATTTGGCCCTGCTAAATCCAAATCACCTTTCAGGAGTGTCTGAGTTTGCCCAGGCTGTAGCACAACCTTGAGCAATTCCATTCCCCATGCAGGCACTTTGGTTTGGTGTCAAATGTTGGGGTGGGCTTTCCAGATCCATTGGTGCTACCTTTTTGGAAAATGGGGCAGAGAAAGCATGGGCATTTCAGGTGATGACAGTCAGCTCACCGGGGACTGTGTTTGTGTCTGTCACTTCTCTTCCACTATCTTTCTCCATCTCCTGCCTCTGATTTCTCTGTGGTCCCTTGCACACCCCCTGATCTCCAGTTCCTTACCACCACCTGCACCAGCTCCTGTCTCCTGTTGTGTGAGAAGCTCCTGGGGATGTTGGACCACACAGTTGATGTGACTACAGTGCTACTGGTGTCTAAACCAGGTAGCCTCATGCTAGTTCTGGTGACAAACATAGCTACACCTTTAGACCACAGTACAAACTCTTTGCCCTCAGACAGAAGCTGGGCTTTAAAATGCTTGGTATGAAACAGCAACCAAGGAATATGAATACTAGGCAATATGCAGGACCTTGGAAAATCTGTCCCAGTGTAGTACAAGGAAAGTAGCTGAGTATCAAAAATCTATCCTTCCCAAATATGAAAAGAAGGGCCAATGTGATGGGGATGTGTCCAAGCAGCAAGCAAGGAGACAAGGCTCCTATTACCTTGAATTGAAGAGTCATAGTGTGACCATGAGCGTGGTGCTAGAATGAGGAACCACCAAAAGGCCAAACCCTTTTCCACCCCTGCTCACTAAACAGGAGGCTGCAGCAACACAAATGTGGCAAGCAGACGTCTCTGATTTCATCTTCTGGTTTCAGGGCAGGCTTAATCCAGCATCAGTCTAATTGTGTTGCCCTGTGGTTTACTGAGCCAGTCCGAACTTGTTCCCTGTGGTTAATACTAGCTGCTAAGACTTCTCGTGTTTAATTCTTCTTTTGACATCTCTTTTTGTCCTAGCTTAGGCTAAAGGGCTTAGCTTCTGAAATGTGCAACTTGGTTATCTCTAAAGCATCTTAAGACCTAAAAAAGCAATGTTTAAACACCCTGGTTTTAATGCATTTCTTTGGTCTTCTTAATACCTTTATGGGTATGGGCAGGCTTTCTATTCTATATCTGTGCAGTAACTTACCCAGAGAGGTCTTAGTTCATGGCTAGGATTTCTGTGTATTGCTGAAGAGATCCACAACTTGCCAGTCTGTTCTCTTTACCTGTCTTTAACCAGCATAATTCAGCTGCAGACCCTTCATAGAGTGGGTCACTTAACCTCACTTGGGTGAAGGGGTCCCTAAACCAAGACATGGGCTCACTGCAGCAGATTGCCTTGGGAAACTTTCTGTAAGTAAAGGCACATGTGTGCCACTGTTTTTTCTGGGAGACCTTGCAAATGCTTTGCTTCCAAGTTTCCCCATCATGACTTTCAGGGGTACAGGTCGAGAGAGGTAGTGTTGCTGCAACACAGCACCCCCAGGACCGGACTGCGCTGTCAGCATGGCATCGAAACCTTCCTCTGTGGCATCTTCGGAGCATCTGCTGCACCGAGCACAAAACCCTCCCTGTGGGACAGACTGTGGGGGCTGGGAGTTTCCTTCCCCCTCTTCCCCAAGCCCTTCCACTTAATTTGTGTCATTTTGTTCAGATGCAGCTGGAAAGAATTAAGATGTCAGCCAGGCACAATTGCCTCTATTGAGATGAAAAGCTGCTGGAAGAAACAATGCTAACAAGCATGGCAAAGAGAAAAAGGGAAAGCCTGGTACTGTTTAGCTGGTAATAATTAGCCCCAGAAATGGAAAGAGGCAAGATCCAGTGTGGCTCCTGTTCAGTTCAGGGGAGGTCCCATTAGGACCAGGTCGATGAGCACTGCTTAATTGCTGCTAATCTGTTACCGGATGGAGTCTGGTCTCCAGGATGTGCCTGCCATGCAAAAGCATGTGGCAAGCTGTTTGTAGAGAGCAAGAGCAGGCAGAGAAGCTCCTGAGACTTTCCTGTTGTGGGACACAACCTGCTTGGATAGGGTTACTCGGTGACTGGTGGTTGTGGGGGTACAAGGCTTAGGAGAGCCTTTGGATATTCATATGTTATCCAATGTGCAGTGATAGAGAGGTTTTCAACTGTTTAAGCCAAATGACTATGTGAAGTTAGAACTCATCCCACCACAGCCCAAGACACTACAGGTAAATAATTATAGATTCGAGGAAATCACTGGAGCTCCACATGCCTTTACCAGGATAAAAGATCCGATGTGGAACTTTTGGATCAGGAACATGTAGCAACCCTGCCTTGAAGACTCAGTATTTTTAGCCTACTGGTTAGATTTGGAGAATTCTTTTCCATTTGGAAAAAAATGGGACTAGAAAGGTCCATCAGGGTTGTAACTCCTCCTGTGCTTGTGTCCTCAGCCAGAGTTTCTTATACAGGCCAAGTTCCTGCAAGCAATGTGGAGGATTCTCTAGGTCCACCAGCCCCTCTTCCTTCCTTCTCCTCTTGCCAAATCTTCCTTCTCTTTCTGGACAATGTGGGAACAATCCAGACAAATTCATGCCCGTTGTGCATCCAGTCTCAGTTTGTAGCAGGAACTGTAACCAACTGCACTCTTCCTTCTTCACATCTTCAGTGCAGCACGCAGTTTATAAAGCAGCCTCCTCAGATGAGCGCCTGGGGTCAGGGCTTCTTACATGCTGTGTGAGTAGCTTCATTTATACCAGTGTTCCACTGGGAAATACAGGAATAGAGAGCACTGGGAGGACAGTGACCTCCGAATAACACTGGAAGTACTTGCAAACTGGAGATTGATTGTATCTGGTCTGCCCAGCTCTTAAAATCTGTGGTGATTTCATGTATTGCTCTATTTTTTTCTTGTTTACACATCCTGGGGTAGGTCAGCGTTTGCCTCTGCCACTGCTGGTGACTTTTTTTTGCATCCACCATCAGGTCAAATGTTTGATGTGCTTGGGAACTCTGTTTATTTCAGGCTAAAGCAATTGGCCTAATAAAATGTATGCCCCCTCCCTACAAACCTTGCTTAAGATCAGCGTTGAAGTCTTTCAGTCACATCAGTGCTGCAATACAGATTATTGCTTCTAGAAGGAGCAAGGTGGGAACTGGGCAGGACATGTTAAACATCAGATAATGGGGGTTGCAGGACACCCTGGAAATTGTTGGAATTGGTGGCAGAGAGAGGAAAGCAGCTTAAAGGAAAATGCAAACTAGTTGTACGTGGTTGAAATCCAGGGGTCTTCAGAATATGTTTAAATGCTTTCCTGGCCTGACATCTAGGAGTCAGCTATAGCAAAAGCCAAAGCATGGCAGTGAATGACTGTTGCTGACCAAAGGAATATGACTGCACCAGATGCACTGTGAAATCTGAAGTGTACCTTTTTTTTTTTTTAATAAAAAAGCCTCTCCTCTGCATGGCAGGCTGAGTTCATACTGAAGAACCAACACACGGGTGTCTTTCAGTGCTTGAGGTAGGGGCTTCCCTTCTACCTCTTGCCTAGTGCAGTAGCTGTGCTGGGTGTCACAACTTTTTCACAGCAGTGCAGACACCTGACTGATCCAAAGTCCAGCACTTCTAACATCTGCTTGTACATTCCCTATCTTTTAATGCAGGCAGCAACACATGTCCCAGTTTGGTGGGACAGATGGCTGTGATCTGTCTTGATGTGTGTTTTCAAGGGGGAGGCAAGGGAAGGCAATGGGGTACTCGGACAAAGCCAATTCTTACAGTCCAACGGTCCAGTCAGACCATTGTTCCAGTTAATCCCATCTTCTCAGATAGTGACTGCTTATTGGGAAGATGAGACTCTTCCCAGGATGCAGCCAGTGAGCTGTGCAATACCCTCAACCGTGTGAAAAATGGCTTTCTCACCCTCCCATGTAAACTTCTTATGTTCTCTGAACCATAACGTTAGATTACCTGAATGATGTTGTCTTCCTGCTTCTTTTGGTTAAGCCCTTTCATTGAGCTGAGGTATTTCCAGCAAGGCAGTGAAGTGAAAATCACTCCTTGATGGCCCCTGTTGTAGTGACTTTCACAATAAACACCCTCTCTCCCTTTCCCGGGTTTTATCTCTTCCTTCAGAGCTAAGGGCTAAAAAAGGACAGTATGTGGTCATGACCTATTTTGCAAGCATGAGACATGGTCCCAAAGGGGACGTTTCTCCTGTGCCTGGCAGCAAGATACCTTGCAAAAATTTAGGGAAATAGGAAATAGTTGAAATGTTTGAAATAGGAAATAGCCATGTAAGAGAACTCATGTAAGAGATTGAAGAGGATGCTATCTGCGACGCTGTCCTAGTTTGAATTGCACTGCAGTCTGGACACTCTCAGGACTGCTTTCCCATGCCTGCACTGGACACAGACAGCAGGTCTACCACAGCTGCATGGAGCTGCCCAGGGCTCTCCTGCTCTCCAGGGAGTGGCTGAAGCTCTCGGTGAACTACAGGGTGCTGCAGCTCACAAAACCTGAGTGAGTGACTGAAGACAGTGATAGCCTCCTGACCTGCGCTGCAGACCCAGTTAGGAAACTGCTATGTGTTGCTGCAGGGACACCGCTTTCATTGGTGCAGCAGCTGGAGAACCTCTGTGTCAGGCCTGGGACCCTCACTGAAGAAGCTGGGCCTGCCAACTGCTAAGCCACCATCTGAGCTTGAGTATCAGCCCCTGAGGTTCAGTGGCGCCACTGCATCAGCTTTATGAAAAACAGTTCTTCACTCCAGATGCAATAAACGCTGTGCTGGAGAAATTTGGACCTCAAATAGAATTTAGATGCCCGATTTCTAGTCTGGTTCCCATTTGTATCTTAGAAAAACTCACTCTTTCAGTCCTTTCTCTGTGGGTACTACACCCAGAGGTGGTATGCCCCCATGTGCCTCTGTCTTGCCTTGGGTCCGCTCAATCGTAGCTGTGCCCTGCCAACCTTGCAGGAGACAGGGCAACCTGCTAAATGTACTGACACCTCTTAATGCAGGTTTTGTGCTGGTTTCAGGCACTGTTTAATGCAGTTTGTGGCTTGGTCCACAGGTTTGTCCCGGGGCTGTTACCACATCCAGGTTAGCTTCAGAGAAGGGCTTCTGAATGGAGCTGATGGTATCCTTAATCCAGCACAAGAAACAGGGACAACATCTGTGCTTGGCTTTGCCTCCCCAAAAGACTGTGATATCGCATCCTCTTGAAGCTCAAAACCCTGGGATGCTGGGGAGAAGCTGCTGCTTCAAGACGGTGCCCTGGCTCTGCAGTTGTGCTCTTTCAGGGGACTGCTTCCCCTCCTTCTTCTTGGTGCTGTCATCTGCTTCCAGCCTTCGTGTATCCCTGCAGGGGCCATGGGAGGAGAAATTACTTCTGCATTGCCACCCCTCTGCATCCCAGGCTCCCATCAGGAGGCTGGACAAGGAGGGCTTTGCCATTACAGCCGTCTCTTTCCCCGGCTCTGCCAAATTGCCCCAGGGTGCCTCATTAAGGCTGCTGCTCCCTCACTGCAATGGAGCTCATTTCTTTTTTAATGCACGGGCTGACAGGCCTGGAAATATCAAACTCGGCAGCTTTGCGCCCTGCTCAGATCTGAAACGCCATGCTTTGGAGCTAATTAGCTGGATTTCAAATCAGAAGGGCAACTGTCTGCCTTCTCTGACAGCCCTGTTTCATCAAGACCTCCCAGGAAGATTGTTTTAAAGTTTTTTTTCCCTTCCCAGGCTTGAAATGAAGTCACAGGAAAACTCTCTTCTTTAGGGGGTGGGGGAGAAGCAGGCATTAAATAATTTATTTTCCTTCGCCTCATCCAATACACTTCATACTTCCTTTTAAGCAAGTAAGGATCATTTCACACCCATCAACCGCCTCTGTTTCACCAAGCACTGAAAGAGACATGTTTTGCTTTCCTGGGAATCTCCCTCCACCACCACCTCCTATCCCACAAAGATCAGCATCAGCACAAGAACTCCCTTGGAAGAAGGCTGTGCTTGTTTTGCATATTATGAGACAATTCTCCTCTTCCTGCTGCTCTGCCTCTGGGAAGCCACCACGGTGCTCAGCCACATGCAGGACCGCAGGTTTTAGGGCTGGAAGAGGGAGCTCTGAGCACCCAACTGGATTTTACAAATTATATCCAGTGCTCCCCATCTCAAGACTTAAACTTCCACTACAGACAGGACATAGCCGAAGTCAAGGGCTGAATTCACACATTTTGGCTCCTTATGTCTTGGCCAACATAAAATCAGTGGTAGTTTTGTGCTGCTTTTTACAATTTATACATTTATACATTTTAGAGGCAGGCGCTTCATGCTTTTTGAAGACCAAGCATTCACTTGAGGGAACATCAAAATCTCTGCCCCTCCATAACCTGCTCTGATGTGCTACAGAATTCCCCTAAAAGCTTCTTGTCTGATTCTGAGCCCACCTGGAGTTGCTATTCCTGCCTCAACGCCTTCAACCACTCTTCTGCCTTCATCTCTGGACCTTTAATCACCTCTGCGGTGGATGCTGCGTTCCTACACGATACGTTGCCAGGGGCAATTGGCAGTCTCAGGAGCCACTACAATAAATTCCCACCTGAGTCCTCTGGCACTTATTCAGCCAGGCACTTTCTTCTTTATTTTCCCTCTCCACGCCCCCAATTACAAGTAATATGTCATTAAATTGCCTTTATATTTGTGTTGGTGGGCATGTCAAATGCTTTCACAATACCAGCTCTTACAAAACTTGAGACAAAGAGTTCCACACGAACTGGTTGCCCTCCGTCACTTCACTACAAGGTTCCTCATTGTACGTTAAGCCTTAATAAAGGAAACCTAATGAGACACCGGAGGGGCCTTCAGCAACACAGGATCTGAGACCTGGGGAGGGGGAAGGAGGGAGGGGGGGCTTTCAAACCTCTGCAGCATTAGGTAGCAAGAGTTATTTAACTGAGTGGAAGCTGGTATTCTTCTCCAGGAAAAGCCAGCTGAGCTAGCTCAGGAGAAAGGTTTCAAGTGCCACCTCATGCTGGGGGCCTGATGTGAGTGGACTGATGCATCTTTACGTCATGTGTCTGCAAAGCAGGGGCTGCAGCTCCACGGGAGCTGTGGGAGAGGGTTTTCAGCTGAAAGCTTTGACGTGTCCTACACACGTTGCCTTATGAATCCATTGCAGTCCTCCAGTGGAACAGGAAAGAGTGATTGATTCCCTGTTTGACTGAAAGGAACCCAGAGCATGAAGAGATGAAAGGATACCAGAAAGAAAATTTCTACCCTGCTCTCCTGAATTAGACCTTAATTAGTGATTCTGGGTGTACCTACGTGGTGTGTGGAAAGAGGGATGGAGTGACTCTTCCCTTTCCAAGCTCTCTGGACACAAGAAAGGCCAGATCAGAGGCAAGGCTGGGGCAATACAGCAGGATCATGCCCCTGATATTTTTCTGTCATGCTATAGCACAGCACTGTATGTGTGGCTTTGGGGTAAGGGCTGCCCAAAAGTTGCCGAATTCTGGCAGAGCAGCTTTGTCCTGACTGTCTCCAGTCATGCCAACATGCTCAGCGAGGCATTGATAATCTGGTGATGAGGCAGGTGCACCCATGGTGACCCCAGAACTGCAATCTGTGTTGATATGTTGGGCTCAGCAGGTCTGCTTGGGGGTGCAAGAAGGATACATGGGCAGAGCACAGTCCACCAGGATGTGACTCAGAAGGCAGCCCGTGAATCACCTTCACACCTCTTCAGGGTACCCAGCCCTTCTGAGCTGCAAACCCATCCAGCCTCATGAGTGAGACATAGCAGCCTCGCCAGAGAGTGTTGTGGCTGAAAGCAAATGGCAGGCAGGAATGGTTTCATGTTCCCTGGCTGGCCCTGCTCCTGAGCAAACGAGCTCTGAGGATCTAGGAGGGTCTACTGTGGGATCAGCAGATTCAGAGCCTCTTTTTTTTACTTGCACTGAAATCTGGTGTTGCAGAAGGTTTGGGGTGATCAGTGGAAAGTGCTGAGGGTGAATCATGGCCCCTTATTCTCTTGTGAGCCGATGGCTATAGAAAACACGTGCATTAGCCAGGCTAGTCTGAAAAAAACCTCTACATCCAGATGAATCTAAACTCTTCCTCTTCAGTAAAATGTGCCCCTCTCAAACCCTGCTTTGCAAATGTGTAGCGCGATCAGTGCAGCCCTTGCTAGCGGCACTCTGCTCTCTTTGAAGGGACGGTAGTATGGGCTGCCTAATACCACCCATGTTGTCTGCAGCTCAGCCGGTCATTGCAGGTGTTCGCTATAGCAGCAGGACAGAGGTGGCAAAACTCACCCAGCAAAGGGTCAATAACAGCAATGCAATTTCCTGGGGCAGTGGGATGCAGTCTATCGCAATCATCATTTGTGTTGGAACCCATATTATGTGATTAAAACAATCCCTTTGTCTTACAGGTACTGGACACAGGGGCTTTAATCGTCCCATTTACACTGGCCAGAGGAAAGAATGGTCTTACATTGTGCGGTATGATTGTTTATGATCCTCATTTCCTCTCCAAGCTGAGCACATGGCAGTGTCCATCCTGGAAAAGAGTTGATGTGACTAGTTCCCCACATCCGTTCATTTCTGGGAAGCAATGATTAAAACCAAAACATTCCTTATCAGAAGTGGAGAAAACCTCTGGTCCCACTAAGCGGTGGGTGTGTGAGGAACCGGGAAATGCTGGTGGGACTGAGGGGACTTGCCTCCACCTGCTTTGCATTGCCAGTGTAACAAGGGGCTGTTTGCACCCTCAGGCACGTACTTGCCCTTGTGCTCTGGAGAACCAGGTCTCTGCCCATGGAGGGGAACTAATGTGCAGCTAGACAGGTGCGTGACTGCTGTCATGGACCTTATGTAAGATGCTGAACCCCGGTGTTCTCCCCTAGCTGCTAGCAGCCGGGAGAGTCATACCATCCTTAGAATTTATCCCCATAGGGAAGCTCGGCCAAGGTGTGGTTTGTCATATAAAGTTATGCAGCATGATGCTATCCAGTATCTTTGCCAGAAGGCAAGAATTTCAGGACTTCTTGCACCATCCCTGTTTTATGAATTACTAGAGGGCTGCATTTGCTTAGCTATCATCTGAAAACTACGTGCTTGCTCCACCCTAGAAGGGACACTTCTGTTACTTCTCTGGAAGGTGAACTCCCAGCTCTGCACCAAGTCCGGAGGAGCCAGACTGTTGATCAGCCCTGGGGGGATGCAGCCAAACCAAGCCAAGCAGCTAGTTCCACAGAGTTTATGGATATTGTTCCAGTCCAAATTCTACTTCTAGCAAAGGTGAAGACTGGTTGTATTGGAGGAAGATGCGTCAGCCAGTACTCAGCGTACTTTGGTGCATGGGGAGCCGAGCACATCGTCATGTTGGACAGCATTGCCCGTAATAGCATTTGCTTTGAGACCAGTCAGCATCATGCTCTGTCCAGAAATACCAGATCCTCCTTCCTTCGGTGTGCAGAACTGCAGATGTTTTTAACAGCTGCAGTGTTTTGCAGCTTTTAAGGCCAGCTGCAGAGTTTTGCAGCTTTTAAAGCCAGCATCTATCCATTAATTCAGCTTCTGTATCACTCAGTGACCTGGCTAGCAAAGCTAATAGAGAGGGTGTCTTGTCTTTTTGTTTCAAATGTCTTTTCACTGGCTGAACAAGATGCTGGAAGATGCTCATGGGAAGTAGGCAGGCCCTGCAACTCAGAGACAGTCTGGCTTTGCTTTCAAGGAACTGTTGGTCCTTGTTCTCTCTTGTCTCTGTTTTATAGTTGCAGAAACTGACTGAGAAGAGACTCAGACCTGTCTGTTTAACAAGCATAGTTTTAAGCCAAGAGTACAAATGCAGCCAGGTCTCTGACTGAGACTCAGACCTGGTCAGTTTAAGAAGCTCAGTTTTAATTCTGGAGTATTAATGCAGTCAGATCTCTTATAAACATATTGGTTCTTGCTGGTGGAGGAAGATTCTCTGGAGGAAGTTTCAGTTAAGGGTAATCTGGCACTTACAACCAGCTGAACATTCCTTCTCCGAACTGTAAAACACCACAAGCACTATAATCCATCATATGTCTGAAACCAGCAGGCAAGTTCTGTGCTACTTCACACCCCGTTCGTTGCCCATTGCCTCCAGCCAGGCACCATGCTGTCCAGAGATTTGAGCCTGAGTCCATTCCAGGTGCCCTGAAGAACACGGATGTGCTTCACCCAAGTGATGCTCATTGTCTGCCTGGGTAGAAATTTGGAACAACTTTGTAACCCAGCCACTCAAAGCAAAACAAAGCCTGGCACCAAATAATTCCTGAGGGTCTTGGGTTTGATCCAGCTGGATCCTAGGACCAAGGCCAAGGCTAGGATGAGCAGCCAGGTTCTGCCTCAGGCCACTCAGTCACTGGCAGTCTGGACTTGAAAGCCTGGAGATCACAGTTCATCACTTGGGTTTTTTTTGAAAACTACCATCTGAAGTCATGGCTATTTAAAGACAGTATCTATTTAAAACATATGCACATGGAAGGGAGATAGACATAGCAGGGGCTGTGAGGAATGGGGGCTGAGCTCAAATTCTTCCTTGTCTGCACACATGGCAATTTGGATGCTTTCCATGGATGGCTCACAGCCGCCATTCCTGGACTGCCAGTGGCAGGGAAAGCAACATCTCCCACACACGGTGACATCCTCCCTGCCATTATAGCCCAGCTCTTCAGCTTATTTGCAGGTTGTTATCATGCTATTTAGAGCTGGCATCTATTTCCAACACTGCAGACCTATCCGCACATGAGAGGCATCTCCATTTCCAGAGTCCCTGGCAAGCCAGGGTTGTTTGAAGTGTGACATCTGCCAGGACAAAAGAAGAGAAAGCCTGACAGAAGAGAGATGGAGAGGGAAGGCAGGGCACAAGGTATCTCAGGATCATCATTGACCTACCAGAGAGTATCTCCATAGAATCATTTAGGTTGGAAAAATTTTTAACATCTATATGACACCTACTGTCACTCCTGCCTCATGGGGTTTACAGTCTGGCCATGGTGACAAGAGAGGAACCAACCCAGGGACAACACTCAGGGTCTTTTCTTTTTTGCAGCATTCTTCTCTCTGTCTCCTGTCTTCTTATTTCAGGCTAAACTTCTCTCCACAATTCTTCGGCTTCTGGAGACATCAGCTGTTGTGACCCCATGGGAGGGAATTCCCTCCCTTGGTCACAGATGTAGGAAACAGAGTGACCTTCTCATTCCAGGTACAGCTGGTCTTTCCACAAGTGCTGGGTTGCCCCATGGGACTTGCTGTCCCAAGCACGCTGCCTGCCTCCCAGCCTGGGCAGCTGCAGCCCACACGCTCCGCACCAAGCTCGGACCTGGCGATCGGCACCCGGCGCTCTGTGAAAACACTGGCTGCTGCCCGAGCTTCTCCCTGCCTGTCATAGCACAACAGCTGTGAAATGCATTACTCACAGATGTCTATAATTAGGGTCCAGCACTGCCTTCCGAGGGCATCTGAACCAAAAAGGCCAATGAAAATCGAACATGCTTACTTGAGCCAGCAAATAAAAGATTCATGCTCCGTGGACTTGAGCTATTCAGTTTTACTGATTTAGCCGTATCCTAATTGTGGGAACCAATGGAAAGAATCCTGAATCCAAAGGGATCATAGCTGAGCTGTTGTTTCCAGCAAGACATTCCCATATGGCCAGGAGGCTTTATGTCCTGGAGCTGTATAGGATCCTAAACGACAGAAGTAGGTCTTTATTGCTGTGTTTTGGGATGATTATTTGTGCCTTCCTGCCTGCTATGGAAAACTAATTTGCATCTCAACTAACACCAGCTGTTTGCTACTGTTGATGAGCTTCAGTCATCTGTAAGTTCTGTCAACAACATCACATTTTATATATAGCGCATTTTCCAACACGAGCTGGCACCAAGAGCTCTTCCAGCCACCACAATATCAGAAAATCTCCTACAGAGAGAGAGAACACCAAAAAAACCAAACACATTCACTGTTTCCATAAATACAGCTTACTTAAAATTTTGTTTTCAGGGAGCTCTGTGCAGTTTTTGGGAAAGCAGGCTGAGCTTGTTGAAGGCATTGTGTGTCCACCATGCTGGGGCATCTCATGGCCTCATCCCCCAAGTTTGCAAAAACCTTTGCATGTGCTTTAAACACACAAGCAGCTCCAAAAGAAGCTCTTTGTTGGGCTAAGATAACAGACAACTGATGGAGACTGGCAGCAGGGCAAATCATGATTTTTGAAGGTTGGTGGCCTTTTTTGATGGGGGTCCATACATTTTTAGGAGGTTAGGAGGAGCAGGAGGGGGTCAGCACACATTCAGCATGAATGGTGAGGAAGAAGTGGCAGGAAAGCACAGGAAAAAGATGGTTAAAATGAGCTCTCACCAAAATCACAGAGCAAAACCCAGCAGGAATCAAACTAGGTATTTTACCTTTGTGTTCCCTGCTCAGATCATCTGTATGCTCTTCTCTCTTTCTTTACTGCCATTTTCCATTTTTTTGCTGCTGTTTTACAGAAGCAAAGAATAAAGGTGTGTTTTAGGTTTTTTTAAGATTTTATTTTGCAAATAGGCTGTGTTAACTTCATACTTATGGATAGCTCCCATTTGTGGCTCAGCTATTTCCAGAGATAGAATATCCATCATTCCTGGAGATACATGCAAGCTGACATTTTCTGTTAGACCACAATATAATTAGATTTGCACACACCAAGCTCAAGGTTATCGACCATGAAAACAAAAAGACATTGCATGAACAGGGAAGAACATCTGGGAGACACACCAATCCATCTAGAGACCAGCAGATACAGAACTTGAATAATAGATGGGCTAACATGATGCTATCAGGGCCAGTGTCCTGTCTGATTAAATCTACCTCATCAAACATCATCAAGGACAAAATGTCGCCTTTGCCCACAGTTGGATGCATGATGAGTAAGAAAAAAATTTATGGCTCCTAACACATTGCTGAGTTACTCTAAGTCCTCTGCATTTTGCAGCAGGTGGTCACAAAGCACCCCTCTACTCTGGGCTTCAAATTGGTTTGTGACTACTCCAGGTTTGGGGTTGCTAATTTGTTAGATATTGCCTCAAACTGGAAAATTTGCAGGCAAGCTCTCCTTTCCAGTCTGCTGTGCTGCCTGCCAGTGGACTGAGTACATGCCAAGTGTTGGGAGTGCTTAGGGTCCTCTGCTGGTATGAAACCTTGAAGCCATGCACTCATGTTTCTGTTTTCATGTTTAGTGTTTCTACAGGCACTAAATTTGGTGTCCTGGAAGCCTCAGGCTGACTCTAAAAAAACAGTATGGATTCACTCAGTGGGTCTGTGACCACTGATGTAGCACCCACTGCAAGGTCCCAGCCTTGGGCAGGGGCAGGCTTGGTTTGGGGGAAAGCAGCTCATGGACACATCTGCTGCCAGTACAAACCACAAGGAAAAAAACCAACCTAAACTATTTCAGATTACAGGGAGAGAAAATGAGTTATAAAAATCCATCAGCAACTGATGGAGGACCTTGCTAGCACTATTTAACTTTCCTGGGGAGCCAAAGAGAGGGACCTTTCTCTCTGCCCGCGACCCTGTGACTGACAGAGACTACGTCCGTGTTTAGCACGTCTAGGAAAGACAAACTGGCAGGCAAATTGGAAGTATTGGGTGAGACGATAATTCGATTTCTTTCATCGGTTCAGTTAATGGCTTTCATTTAGAGGGTTCATGGAAGATCATTATTCTCCATTAAGCTGCCACAGGTAGACACAGACAGATGGTAAACCAGCTTCTCAAAGCGGTTTGCTAAAACCATCTACCCGGAGACAAATCCCTAAGCCTGGCTATCAGAGGAACCTGTCAGGCACGTGGATGAGAGCCTGAGAAAGTCCCAGGAGCTGGCTCCAATCAACTCTGAACCTGGTGGGGCTGCAGGAGGTCTGCAGGGTGCACAGGCTGAAGATGACTGCTTGGGAGCAGACATGTGCTGCAAGATAAGGGTGGACAGAGATTCAACCCAGAATATATGCTCTCCCACTGCAGGGAACTGTGAACCTGAAAATCCTCTGATGTTGAGTGTGTGTGGCTGCAGGGAGCGGGAGAGCCCTCTCTGTGGGTCGATACCACCTGCTCTCCCTTCTGTGCCACAGGAGATGGTTAAGAGCCCTTTAATCCAGGATGTTCTTCTGGTCCATGTTGTGGGTGTTTAAACAATGTCAGAAAACTAGAAGCTCTACTGATCAGTCTCTGGCGCCTCTTAAAGCAATGATGTCTCCATGCAGCGGGCAAAAAAATTTGGGTTCAAAAGACCCGGGCCCACACTCTCTTTCTACTACGGGGTGAATCTGAAGAAGTCACATCTGCTTTGCATGAAAGATGGGCAAAGAAGTACAGTGCACCTCTGCTCCTCTGCTTTGACAAGTTGGAGATGGTCTGGGGCTAGTTACACTTTGACTCAGCCTGGTATAGAAGAAGGGTCACAGTTCCAACTTTTGTGCCTGGTCCCTTGGCTTCCCTCCTGCAGTTCCCCCACTGTAGCCCAGGGCTAGTGCAGGCTGTGTGGCAGAGGACTGAGGCACCACATGTAAACATTTTCCTGGAAAGGGTCTCTTAGGAAATTGTTTGGGAGACAAGAAAAATTTTATCCAAGCTTTTCAAAACTGTCAGAAGTTTAAAAAGGTTGATGTCATATTCTTACCATCACATTGAGCAAGGCTTCTTGGGTGTAGATGTTGTTTCCTCTTTAATTTTTTCTGAATTGTTTTGCCCTGTCTTACTTAGTAAGTAAAATTGCATCTAGCACTTTTTAACCACCTCTCCTTTTCCAGCATGTAGTCGTACCTCCTGTGTGGGATGTGTCATTGCTGAGTTATCCTGGAGCAGGAAAATGTCAAAGACCTCCAGAAGGCCTTGTGAGGGTGTGTCGAGGAGGTTATATCAACACACTAAATAATGAATGCCTTGTGTGGGCTCGCAAAGCCAGGGCCAGAGATATGCCAGGCTTAATGAAGGAGTATTCAGGCTGGCATTGCAGATGCAGTCACTAGAATGGCTTATTTCAGATGTCTCACGACCCTTTGTAGCCCTGCAGTTACTTGGAGGGGTTTGATAAAAAGCTCTTGGACGTTCCTGAGAAGTGAAAGATGCTGCATAGACACAAAGAAAAGGGCTATCCAAGGAGCTGAACTGGGCTGTGGGGTCACAGAGCAGGGGAAAGGCACAGCAAGGGGGTGTCCTGTTCAGGATGGGTGCTCAGAGAGGGCTCCAAGGAGTGCTGTTAGAAAGTATGCTCCCTATGGACACTCTTCTGCCACGCAACCTCTATTTCTTCTGTCCGTGACCTGATGCCTGGGGTAAGGAGACCAGCAATGTGATACTCTCAAAGAGAGAGAGAGAGAGACTAGGAAGATCCACCTATAGATGTTCACACAAGCCCTGCAAATTCATTGAAAGCAAAAGCCATCATCATCCCTGAAGGCTGGAGTTAGTCTCTACATCATGTACTGGGACCAGCAGACAAGAAATTATTTCTGCCTTGGAGGTAGAGATCAACTTGCTCTATAAAAGTTAAACCAAAGTCTCAAAGAGCATTACTTTACAGGAGTGATAAGCTGCCCACTTATTACTGGCTGCATACAGCTCATAGCTAGTATCTTCCTTCCCTGCAGTACTCACCTCTTGCGTTTTGCCTAAAAACTAAGTTGTCAGTTCTCTGCTTTATACTACATTTCTCTTGGGGTGGCAGGGGTTTGTTAGAACTACCACAATGCTTAATGAGCAATGAGTGAAAGGTCCTCCACACACCTCCAGCTCTGGCTTTGTCTCCTCTGTAATGCCTTAAGCATAAAAAAAAAAAAAAAAAAAAAAAAAAAGACCCTTAGCCAAAATGGGTAAGTATGTCTGCAAACTGTTGAATTTTGCCTGAAGTGAGTTAACCTGAACATACCATTTTCCCAGTAGAGGCAAGGCCCGATAGTATTTCTGTACTTCTTCCCCTCACCCATATTCATTACAGTGACGACTCGCTCTTAACATGGGGTGTTCTGAGCACTGGGGTTACCAAAACCTGCCTTCTTATGGATCTGTGGCTTGTGGTTGATTCTCTAATGTCTAGTAAGAGTTGAGGTTTTGCTACAGACTTTCCCTGTGGATAACCGGTAAAAGTTTTCTCCCTTGACTATGAACAGAAAATCTTTAGCTGTGGGACACCTCCAAGGTCACCTTTTCTGTTAAAAGTGATGGAGATTGGACAGCATGTTCAAAAGTACATGGGGATAAAAGAAGAGGACTGAATAGTTAGGGAGGCAAAGACACAGGGAGGTGTTCGCAAAGGTAGCATGATTGCACAGAACTCATTTCCCTAGGAAACTAGGGCAAACAATATTTTCATTGCTTTTGATTATGTCCTGCCGTGCATTGCCATCTTCAGTCTGCAAACATCAAAAAGCTACTGCTGTAGCAACCACATATGACATTTGATGCTGAACAGGAGGAGATGAAACCTCCAGTAATAGGGGACCTATTTCTATCTAAACTTTCCATACAATACCACTAGAAAAGTGTTTTATAAAATGCATTAGATAATAAGCAGCTGAGAAAATATTTTCCAAAAAATCATTTTCAGTCCTTTCGAGCAAATGCCATCGAATCTTGAGATTTTGTTCTCATTTCAGTACAAATAAGATCTATATTATGGCCTGAATGAATATCAAGATGTCTGCATTGAGATGTCAACATGTAAGGGTTGGAGCAAGAGGATCATGGCCTAAAAAAGAAGACTGGGCAGATGATGTAACAAACAGAGGGTGATGTTTGATGGCATTGTCTCTAGACAGCCCCATCAGCTCCAGGTATCACTATGCAACCTGGCGGATTGCAAGATGCTGAGAGATGCATTGTAGAGGGCGACTGCTAAAAGGGATGTCAAGGTAGCAGAAATGATGTGATGGGGAGTCCTTCCTTGGAAAGAACGTGTGTTACAGAGGGATATATTTCAGTTCTGTTACAAGTGAGTTTGTTTGTCACAAACATTTTTGCTATCAACTATCTAGTTCCCCAGGTGCTTCTACATCTTTCTCAGCCAAAAGCAGGAAATGAATCACTCCTTATCTATAGAAATGCAGAAACATTTTCTTTGAGTACCATGTTAACAGATAGAACCAGTGGGGAGTTCTTGAAAAGCACAACTGGTACACTACATATGCTGTGTCATCTCAGAACTTGCCTCTACCAGTGGTAAAAGGGACAGGTGTCACACCCTTTATGATGCCATGGTGGGTTGAAATGGGAAAATCTGGTTTCTTGTTTGTGTTATGAGCAGCTTTGTTGAGAGAGGTGTTCAAGTCCCTCTCTCCTGCTGTCACATTCTTTCCCCTTGCATTTGTCAGTTGCAGCTGGACTCACCATTTCTGTCCTGACTCAGACTTCTCCTTAGCCCAGGAGATGCTCAGTTGAACATCAAAGAGTCAGTCATGTCATTAGATGGAAGATGATCTACCTGAGCACAAGGTTTCCGTCAGGTACCTCGGGAGAGGTGATTATGTAGCTGCAAGCACACCTGTGCAAGCCCCATAGCTGGAACAGTGGGACACATTGCAGCAGCAGCATGACCCATGACTGCTTGTAGGATCCACAGCACTGTGTGCCCAGGTGGAGCTGAGCAGCTCCCAAGGCAGCTGGGTACAGATGCAGACATGCACGGTTTCTGGATCTGGGCTGGGCATGGACTTACCAGCTCAAGTCTTTGATAATTTGGGGGGGTTCTCTGGACTGTGATGTAAACATGATCTAATAGCTAGAGGGTTAAACACAGGAGTTAATATCCCTTCTCACACCTGTTGGCATTAATGGTCGTAATTAGGGATGTCCCTGACAGTCATATAAATACCAAATTATTTTTGAAGGCTATTAATCTCCTGCTTCCTGAAAAACAGCCTCCTCCCTTGGGAAGAAACTAAGCCACAAAAGGTCTTCTCCCTTTGGAAACCAGTGTCAAAGAGGCTACTTGAGGACAGGGACACTTGACTGTCATTCCTGAGAGGCCAAAACTCCGTGTTACTCCCAGAGGAAGCTGAGGAGCTCCCATGCAGGGGGTTATATGGGTGATACTGGTCACGTTGCTAGGACAGTGTATCTGATCCACCGTGCCTTCAGCACAATTCAAATGTCCTGGTGGCTGAGGCAGCATCCTTAGGTGACGTGGGTGAGAGACTGAATATCCAGCTCATCTCAATATCAGGATTCTTGGCTAGTCTCTGAAATTTTAGTGTTATTTAAGCTCAAGAAATCTGCATGGTCACCCAGGCTGTTTGTCACTGATTTTGATGTGACCAACTTTGAGCTTTGCACATTCAGGTACTTGGGCAGCTCTCTCATAAGAATGATGTGTGAAGACCCTTCCACCACCAGCTGAAGCAACAGTAGCTGAGATAAGACTGCCTAAAATAGCCACCACCCTCGCTGATGCACTGAGAACTAAACCTGGGCTCTTCAGGAAATGCACAGGATCTGTCACACAGCAAGCCAAGTCATCGCAGGACTCACCCAGCCAGAGCTGAAGGGATCTTCTTCAGTTAGACATGGGTTGGGGCACGTAACACACATCCATCTTGTACAAACAAAACTGGGACAGCAGCAAAGTCTTAATCAGAGCAACTCCCAACAGTCCTAATAGTTGTAATTCTGCTCCAGAAGCGTGCTGAAGCTGTGCCTTGGTTGACTGTTGCTGTATGTGGATTATTCGAGGGTGGCAGTAGGGAAGCCTTAGTCCCATGGGTGCTGTGGGCTACAGGGAACATCATGCACTAGCCATACCAGGCTAGGAGTACCACCAGGCTCAGAATAACATGTAGCCATTTTGCTGCAGAGAATATAATTTGTTTCCTGGCTTTCCTGCTGTAAACATATGGCCATCATTAATAATAATCACCGATTATGCCAGTTTCTAATTGAACACAAGACGCCTTGGTGTGCAAGATAGGATAAGAATATATTGTCAGACAATCTAAAAAGACAAAAGTGAGGATTGTGTGGGTTCATTTGGGGATGTGATGGTCTAGAGGAGTGAACCAGGACCTAGTTTGACTAGTCACCTGCCAGTCACACCAAGGTGTCATTTTTGATTGCAGCTGAAGACATGCCTGCTCGCTATTTCTTTTGTATTGTGTTGACCCTACTCGTTTTAAAGTATGAACTGCATTGTGGAGTCAGACTCATAAAGGAAGCCAATAATTAAAAAATTCATTGCTACATCTGTTAACCACAGATTCATCCTTCCAGATCTTGGCAGTTCTCACCAGGGTCATATCTTCCCATACTATTTCACTTTGGCAGAATTTCCGGACATAACTGCTGTGACACAGAATGACACATACTGGCTGGAATGACAGCTCTTAGGACATTGTATTCATCAGTCGTAAGTTTTCATCCCAGCTAAACACTTTCAATTTCTTAATATTATAGTAATGATTTGGACAAAAAGATCTGTGCATTATAGAACTTTGAAGACTTGGAATAAAATGCAAGAATATTTTTTCTGGGTCAAACGTGACCTGTCTCTGATGTGTTGAGAATATATAGGAAAAGGTATAATGGCCAAAGATAAACAGACCTTCTCAGCTTTTATGATTTAGAGACCTCCTGACCTAGAGCTTGAATATGGGTTACTCTTTCTGCACAGCTACTTGTATTTTTTGGATGCCATCTAGAAGCAAATTTCCATGCACCAGTTGAAAAAGAAACGTGTCGTTCCTGTTTGTTTTAAACCTGACACCAGGAACGTCTTCAGAACTTCATTACTGAACAGTGAATAATCCTCTTCTCCTCTGCACTGCTCACGGTTCTACAGATCATGGTCTAAAAAGCAGCCCAGGTAGATCAATTCACCTGCAGATTACCTAACTGGGATATTGGTAACTCTTTCCCCCTCCAAATGGTTGTTGTTATTTACATTTTGATTTTGGTTTCGAATCAGTTTAATCCAACTTGGTAAAAGCTTCTGCTGTGCTTTGTTTCCAGGAAAATATTTGGGTCAAACATAGCAACCAGAAGCTGCTGTTATTATTATTGAGCAAAGAGTCAAAACCTTTGCTCTCCACCCAAGCATCCCTTACACTTTGAAGAGTCTGGAAATCTGATCCCACAGTGAAGCTTTGCAAACAATCCCTCTCTTTATAATGGGCCAGGCCACAAAGCCAAATCCAATCATGCTGAACCTTCACATTGCTCAATACTTGATGTCAGCTGCAATTGCTGCCGTGTGTTTCCATCTCTGTTATTCGTTCCTGCTGTTACACTGTACCTCCTTCTCCCTGTATCCATAGGAGAATACACCAGACCAAAACTGATGAGGCTTTCTAATGTTGTCAATTGTGTTATTGCAGAACTGTATCCATTAGCTACCTTGAGGCTTATTAGAAGCATCTGGAAAGTTATCCATCAAAGCTGTTCACAAAGACCTTGGAAATTTCACCTTTTTCCTCTCAGGCAAACCTCTTCTAATTTTCTTTTGGGTAAACAGCTCCAAAACACCTCTGCTTCATCTCTAGTCAAAATACCACGCATGAAGTAAACAAACCCCACTTATATTCACAACTTTGCTTGGTAGTTTGGTTTTTTGCTTTTGGTTTGGGTGTTTGTTTTTTGGTTTTTTTTCCCCTCCATAATTACACCATAAAAATTTTATGATCCTCTGCATACATTATAGTCATATATGGAGATCTATGCTGCTTAAAAGCTAACAATAAGCAATCACTTCATAAGGAATTGCTGTACTGCCTGTAAAAAAACTCTCAGCATGGGGTGATGATAGCCAGGAGTAGGCACTTACCCTTTACTGTTAAAAGACGTGACCCACTTTAACCAACATTAAATGGACATCCAACCACTGATACAGGCAATGAGGTGAATTAAAAAGCGTAAGCAGTGCCTGCTTCCTACGTATGTGCATGTCCTTGATTCCTTCTGTCTTCTTGCTTTCAGAAGTGCTTGCCTCAAGACTTTCTAGTTCTTGTGGCTTTTGGGCTTTTCTTCCAAAAGTTTTTGTTTTCTATAGGCTTCTGGGAAGCTGTGATACCTTCTTGGTGGTTTTCTGTGAATCTCTCTGTGGACTGTGTGGCTTCATCTGTTCTGCTAAGAAATATTCTCTAGCTCTGGGGCCAAATAATACTGCTCAGACTGTGTCCATATAGCTTGTTTCTCTCAGTCCAGAACTAAGTGGTCTCCTCCACGCTGCCTAATGAGAATAGCCTTTGGCCTGCGCTGTCCTCCAGACTTCTTGGTCGTTGCCTCATCTGTTCACTGGCATGAGAAATCACGTTACCAGCTCACGTTAATACTGAATTGGACTGGAAAACTGCAGGACCATGCCATGGAATAGGTTATCTGCTGGGATGGATATAGATCACACCCATCGTAGTTGTATGAGCTGGATGAATTCAGGGTGTTACCCACAGGTCCTTCCAGTCAAGTGTCTCTCTGATTTTACCTAAAGAAATTTAGATATCAATGCACAGCTGAATCTTAGAAGGGCAAAAGAATACGGTTTTTTGATATTCATAACGCTAGAACAAATCTGAAAAAATTGTTTTTTCACAGCATGCCACCAGATGAGATCAAACAACTAAAGCTGAGGTACACAGAATGGTTTATTGCTCTGCAACTGAATTCAGAGCTTGCATTTGCCCCCCATGGGGAACTGACAGCAAGCAGATGACACTGGGCTGGGTAGGTGAGTGCTGGCATGGATCTTGCTATTCAGGATGGCTGCCTCCACAGCGGCAGTGACTTTGACACTCCACCTGCCTTGAGGACAGCACCTTACCTGCAACACTGCGACCCTACAGGGGTGACCTGCCGCAGTTCAATGTCACTTGAGAAGGAGCTTCCTTTGACAAAGGCCTTAAAAGATGCCACAGCTTGGAAGAGAGATGGTCAACAGAAGATGGCTTACCCTTTTGCACCCAAAACATCATACTGTGGCATTGGTTCAGGCTCACTGAGGATGATGAGTAAGTCATCAAGACCAACTGTTGAAGTCAGCTTCTTAAAGTATATTTGTCAGTTATCTATGACAACAGACTGTCAAGGGAAACAAGACAGCAATGTCAGGACAACCACCTCTCCCCCTTTTCCAGCTCTGTTCCTGCCTTCCTCCCATATTTCCTACATGCAAAGTGTGCCATGTTCTAGCTCTTAATCAAACTTCAGTTTTGCTGGGAAGCCTGAGCCACAGTCTGTCTTTGATGCCTCCCAAAAGACCTGAAGACCGCAGCCTGAGGTGTTTGGCTTCATGCATTACGCTCATGTAGCACAGAAGTCTAAGCCAACATCGCTGAGCTCCAGGCTGTACAGTTTGTGAAGACGTTTATTCTCTTTTGTTGTACAGCCAGTCCTCTCTCCCAGTCTCCCTCTGAACTAAACTAGCAGTCTCATTAAGTTTAGTGAGTTGAAACACACAGCTTTTTGACACTGTGATTGTGTAAACCGAATCACTAGCAATAAACTTCATCCTCCTTCATTACTATGCCTCATTTTTGCTTAGTGCTTGGTGTCAGGGGTTCATTTCCCTGGAACAACGTGTCTTCTGCCCTGGAACAAGGCTTCCTTGTGAAGAAGTGGATGCTGTGAACAAGGATGCCTGCCCAGCTGGAGGGTTCAGCTCCGGGGGTGAGGGCTGGACAAGTTCTGTGCAGAACAGATGCTTTAATAGAGCCCTCTCTCCTACTGCAAAGCGTGACCCTTTCTGTATTTCTTGCTGGGAGCTCCTTTAGCATCAGCACAGATGTCCGCTCAGAGGAATTATCTGCTTTTCCTCTATTTATCTGTTTTTCTGCCAGACAATGAAATAATCAGGGTTAGCATGCCCATCCTTGACTAGATGATTATAACAAGCCAGTTCCAGCTAAACAAACTCTGGAGGAGACGTGTATATTTCACAAGACCTCAGAAATAAAGAATGTTAATAAATATACATAAAACCCTTGCAGGAGGCCATGCCCTGTGGCCAGGGAACGGCGACTACATTTTGTGCTCTGCTCCTGGATGAATGTGCGGTGAGAACGCCAGTGAATAAGGATGTACATATAAACAGAGAGTAGGAGACACAAATGCATTTCCATTATCATTTTGATTTGACTCCATCCACCTATAATTCAATGGCTCCTGTTGCCATAGCAATGGAGTGCCTCACCATTTTAATGTTTTTTTCTTCACAACACCCCTGTGAGTGGAGGAGGTATTGTCTACACGTTACAGATGGAGACACAAGGCACAAGTGTTTTGACCCCCATTTCTTTGGTCACTGATTTGAAGTGGTGAGCTCATTTTGACACCCCGGCTCATGGCAAGGAGGGAGCCAGACACCAGCACCCCATCCCTAACATGTCCTAGTGTTCCCTGCTTGGGAGGAGGGGGAATTGCATATGTAAGGTGTTTTACCAGTTAAAGGGAGTCTAAGTACAGTGCTGAGAGACAACAAAGCTTGGCCAGAGGATGCTAGGAGGTCTCTGGAAGATCACAAATCTGAATACTGATCCAAAGCAATCCCTTTTGCCACATTCCCAATTGCTCAGAGACAGTGTTACGCACATGCCTGTGTATGCTTGGACCTGGAGGCACCGTCTCAGGGGGATTAACTTCTGGTGACATCCTCCTGTTAGCTCCCATCCACTCAAGCTGGGGTGTGGTGGGAGCTTCCTTTATAACCCTCTCTTTCTGTGCTATCCCATCTCAGCCTCTTGCCGTAGAGCAGTAACAACGCCCATTACCTTGCACACACAGGGCTCTTGGCTTTGAAAGGAGAAGATAAGCACTGTACAAGCAGGAAATCAAACTGATTTCCTCAGTGTCCAACCCCGTGTCATCCCAAACACAGCAATTAGCTTTATCCACCTTCACACACACCACCACCCCCCCAGCCCAAAGTCATTTTGATAAAATCTGAAGATGATCCCTCTGAAACATACCCTGGGTTTTGTGGATGTAATTTGTGGAAGGAACCTCTCATTTATACCCCTGGTCCTGGGAATTTAGATTTTATGTTGGGGTATGAGGACTGTGGCTGGCCACTCTCCCTGGCAGGATGGCAGGCTGAACATCTCAAGGATAGGGACCCCCAGGCTTTGCTACATCCCATCTGCACTATGGCCACAGCGCAGGGAGTACCATCCAAGGCGGAGCCACCTCTCTCTGTTTTCCACCTTTGAGGTCTTGTCTGCCCCCTTCTTGCGTCTTCATGCTTGTTTTCTGCATTTGACCACACTGCTTCTAGGTGGTTTTCCTCTCTGACCAGTTTCTCTCCCATCACATCCTTCCCAGTCCCAGTCCACATGGGTGCTCTTTGGTCACTGCTGTGTTGCTGGTGCATGCAAAACAGAGCAATGGTAGCAGGCAGCCTTTGGTTGGGCAGATCAGTGCTCCCTGCCCTCCTACCAACCGGGACCAGTGACGGGATAAAATGCCTGTTCCCCCCTTCCTGCCCTAACTAATGAAGAGTGGCAAGCAGACAGCTCATCTCTGCAGTCTGCTCGGCAGTTTCCTGGGGATGCCAATTACAATGCTAACGACGTGGACATCTGTCCACTGGCAGTTTGGTGGAGACCACCAGTCTGGTCTGCAGAGGCTGTCATCTGCTGGTGCTGTTTATTTCACACTGAGCTGATGTGCCACTTGACCATAAGTTCACAGGCCACAGGGCACTTCCAGGCTCCCAAGAGGTGTAGGCATCTTAGCCATTGGCCTGGATCTTGCCTCTTAACAAGTCTGGAAGAGGGGAAGGAGCACATCTGGGTTCCGACCAGCCATCCATGCAGGGACACTTTTTTCAACTTGAGATGCCCTGGAGTATCTGAGATGTTTGCATGGTGCTGACGTCAGGTATGACACAACCTATGGGAGACCATTGCATTTTTTGAAAAGTCAATAGGAGACTGGTGAGACACTTTGGGGACCTTGGAGGGGGAATTAGGGAACCAGGTAGGGTTGATCTGTGTGACCACACTCGGGTATTTCGTGGAACAGGAGATGGCCTAGGGCATTGTGGCTCCAACAAAACATGCAACTCCTACCTGAGGCATGTCTGACACCACACGGATGTGTTGGACCCAGAGGATACCACATATGCCACTATATACCTGGGGGTGCAGCTGAATGGAGCTATTCAGCTGCTCCAATGCTTTAGGGGAAGCTGAGTTACTTTCCAGGCTCCCTGATGGCTCCAATAACACTATCCACCATGGGAGATCAGGGACCCTTGCAGGCATGGAAACATATCCTGGTATCAGCTGGAGGGCTCAAACCCACACCAGTGCTGCTGCAGGGATGCACTTCCCACAAGGCACAGCTGGGAAGGGATTTCTTACAGCTGAAGGGCTGTGCTGGGAGGCAAGAAAGTTTCAAAGGGTGTCAGGAAAGGAGGGACAAACTCAACATCCAAGGCATTTTTGGAGGACCCAGCTTCTCAACTGATGTTCATTGCTGTTCCTCCAAAGAGACCGTTCCCTGGGCCAGCCCCAGTCCTACTGCTAGGGTATTGAGCCGCTCAGTTCCCCCAGTTTTAAAGCAGGAGCTTCCCCTTGCCATCTGAAGTGCCTTGGGCCCCTTGCTCTGGAGAGGACAGCCTTTCTTCCCCTCTCCCGGTGCAGCAGGATGGTGGATCAGCCACAGGCTCCACTGCTGTCCAACACAGAGCAATGTGTGAGGGACGCAGCACACCAGGCAGGCAACACCATCCTCCCCCCAGCCACTGGGTTTGAGCATCACTTTAATCATGGCTGAGGGCATTCCTGTTCCCTGGAGGAATGAGCTGGGTGTTTTTCAGGCATCACGCTTCATTAAGTGTTTTTATAGCACTACTTTGCAGCTGCAGGGTGCGGTAAGTGTGGGGCTGCAGCTCTGACTCTCTGATTAGCGCGAGGACTCTTACACACATGGCTTGATGAGACCTAGTGATCATCTGAACAGGAAAAAAACTCGGCATAACGTAAATTCAGGAGTGGTTATAAGTCTGGCATTTGGGGAGTCCTCTGAACTGCCTGTCATCCTCAGACAGTCACTACGAGGGAAACTTAATTAAAATGAGGCGTTGAGAGAGGTTTGCCACTCTTCTTTCCAGAGCAGCTCACTGCTTAATTGGAGAAACAAACTGTGCTCAGTGGCTTAGTGGAACAACCGAGGCTTTTTTGGTCCCTGAATAGGAAAAGAAAGGCTGAGGGCAGTGATATATATTTTGCCTGCACTGATTCCAGCTTGCTCTAAGGATAAAAATCCTGCTGATGACAGTTTAGTCCGGATGATGAACTGGCAAATCACACCTGCCCTTGGCAGGACGTGTGTGGCTGGGAGAACAGAAACCCCTTCCATTGTTGAGCTCTCGTGCTTGCAAGCACTTGTGCCCTGCAGAAATCTCTTTCCGGGAAAAAAACCACCCTCTGACAGACCAGATGCTGATACATCATGTCTGATTCCCAGGGAGCTGACTTTGGTGGGATTTGGGTGTGAGTGGGGGATTAGAGAGCAGCCCAGGGACCAAGCTACCCCAGCTGAGTTGCTTTCCAGCCTAACCAGTTGGAAAAATGTGCAGTCCACCAGCGAGGGAGTGCTTTCTCGTGGGCTGTGGGGGGCATAAGCAGAGCCTGAGTCAGCGACATCAGCTCAGAGGTGCTTAACAAAGAAAATAAAGACTGTGGAAGAAAGAATTGACATAAGCCAGCACGCCAGTAAAGTGCAGCCAGATGTCAGGTTGTTTTTGATCTTCTCCTTGAAGAACCAAGGAAGAGGGAAGGCAAATAAGCCACCACCCCCCCCCCCCCCCCCCCCCCCCCCCCGCCCCGGTGTCACAGCCACTTTTGGCACCCGCTGTGCTGCTCAAGGCCGGCTGAGATGAAACGTCCAACATGTCACATCCCCCTGGCTGGGGGCTGCGAGCTGCAGAAGCCTGTAGGACAGTTCACTGCAAGGCATACTCGTGCTGGGTTTGCTCTAACTTCCCCTGTGTCAGGGCTTTGGCAAAGCAGCCAGCACCTGAGGATGGCAGCAGGGCCAGGAAATGTTGGGTGGGTGTTCTGCTCACAGTGGTGAGAAGGTGGTGAACAGAAGGAAGAAGAAATGAAGATGATGGATGGGAAGAAGAACCAGTTAATTGGTACAGGATGGTTTGCTCAAGGCTGACTCATATGTCTCCTTTTAAAGCCTTGCAGCCAGGCTTCTTATCTTTGCTGTGTGGGTGAAATGATTTGCCTCTGGTCTTACATAAAAGCCTGTGACAAAGCAGGAAACCCTGAAACTGGTTCTCCTACCTCCTGGAGTACCCTCCACCTCTTTGGACCTGCCTTAGTACACTGTGAAGAACATGCAAATTGCTCCTCTCTCATCGCACCTACATACCCATCTCTGTGGCTTCTCATGGCACAGGAGCTTTCAGAAACTACCAGAAAACCCTCGGGAGACAGCTGGAGCCTTTTCCAGCATGGATCCAACACATGGACCTCAGCTAATGTGTGGAATGTTGATTCTTACAGACTGAGGCACGGACTTTGCAAGGGTAGTGAAGCAAAGACATTTATTGTTAGTTAGTTACAGCTTTTATAAGTTTATACTTTGTACGTGCGCTGCTAAAAGCTTTATTATTGGCCAAAGTCTACTGTCCACGCACCCAGCTGCTGTTCACATAGGCTATTCTCAGCTGTTCATGCTGTCTCCTTATCTTCCAGAGGTGAGATCATATTCCTCCTTTGTTTCTGTTCCCTCCGACTTTCTTCTCACAGTCCTTCAAAGTTATTTACTTCTTTGCTGCAGGATAATAGCTGCACATCATTAAAGCAAGGTCACGGCTGCACATTATCAACGTCAAAACTACTGTCTCCATACTCTATAAAGCATATCCTTATGAACTTTACTGAGGTTCCTCCCAGCCAGGACAACTCCACTTTGGCCTTTCCACTCCAAGGATAATGCTTGGAGTTCGGGATAGGACTAGAACCAGAGTTTGATACTGCTGTGGATGAGCATCTTCACTCCATCAGCTGAATACCTGATGGTATATTCAAACTGCTCCTTGAGATTCTCCCTGCCAGTCAGCCAGATATGAATTCTTTTGGCAGATCCTTACATAAACAGTCTAGTGCTCAGGAAAAACAGCACAAATTGTTCAATATGAGGTAAAACATGGCTTGCACATGTGTCTACGGTCATAGGGAAGAAGCAGAAGTGACAGCTCTTTGCTGCACCTGCTGCATTATCTACTCGTTATCGCAGCCATTCACAGTGATGCTGATCCAGATTGCAGGCTTGGAAGCACTTTGTGCTCTTTAAAAGACAAGAAAAGGTAATCCAGGGTGCAGCGTCTTCTTGTATAAGACTACGTGGTCTGCTCTAGAGACAGCTGCAGAAGGTAAAGTGATAGAAGAAAGAAGGCAATGACTGTGCCCCATCTTCACAGTATGAAGCTGGCAGTGCTAGTAGTGAAAGGCAAGCTGCCCTCCCCGTTGCCTTTTCTCTACTAAATCCACCTGAGGAAAAAGTCCTAGAACCTGGGGAAGTGTTTTCACACAAGACTGCTCTCTTTGGCTCACCTTTGAGCATTGCAAGCCCCACAGAGACACTCTGAGATCGATTTGAAAGGTCAAATGAGAACTGGCCCAGCCAGGGTTGGAGTCTGGGCTCAGAACAGATGTGGAACTTGTTGGTGTCTGATGAGGAGCTGGAACTATGGAAAGAGAGGACCAGCCCATCAGAGCCAAGGACAGTTTAGGAAGGGGCTTTCCTGACCCACCCCTGATAAATCACCCTGCAGCCCTCTCTACAGATCTCTACAGACACTCATGGACCCAGCCTGGCCATAGACAAGCCAGGTGGTTCCTAGGGCAGCAGGTTCACTGCTTCCCCAGACATGGATATTGCTCTTGCCTGTGTCTCCCATGGTTCTGAGCACCCAAGATTCCCATTCTGGCTTGCAGAGCTCTCAGCAGCGACTACCTGTGCCTTGTGCCTGCTGCCCATCCACAGCAGTGCTGCAAGTACCAGAGCAACACGCAGTCAGCCTGAGAGGCTTATCATTATCAGCTTAGGAGATGTAGGTCTTTAGGGAATTTTAATCAGCGGAGACATTTTCACACCCAAAGAGACAGAGATATTGTCAATTCCCTTAAATGGGCACCAGTAGAGCTGAGCTACAGCTCTTGGGACTCTTCCTCTGTTCATCCCAGCTGAAATAAGTTGCCCCATGAACTGCAGTGATGCCGTGCTGATTCCCAGCTGCCGATGCTCCGGCTTTTCAGCCACAGTTGCTCTTTGAAAGTTAAATTTCTCTGAAGGATTTGCTTTTCCATGAAGAGCATGCTGTTTATTTCTTTCACTGCTCTGGAAGGGACCCTTCGTGATGGCCACCCTGAAAAAAAGCTGTACCAGGACACAGCAGGCTGCTGCTATATAAAAATGCCTGGCTGTATTCTGGGTCAGTGCTTATTTTCACCAGTAGTTTTGATCTGTTTTTTCTCTCCGTCTCTCTGAGGGCACGCAGCACTTGCCCTGCTGTAACGTACCATGCTGTGCAGCAACAGATAATGGGGACTTAGCGAGGTGTTAGCCTGGGTGTGCGTGTTTCAGATGAAGGGATTAATATCTGGGGGCTTGTTTGGGACTCCTGCAGACTCCAGGTTTGAAATACGGCAATGATTGCACTGGGTTTTATCCTTTGTCTTGTTTCTGTCAACATCTTCATTACATTGTAATTCCTTAAAAAAAAATAATACAAATCATATGGTTGGCATGAAGATAGATAAGAGCAATTGATTATTTTACACACACCCACCCCTTCTGTGGTTATTTAATTGCAGGTATTGCTGGTTATTTGATGGCTGGGTGGCAGTTAAGACTGACTGTTTCTATACCCCCAGGAGGCAAAGAAAAAGAGACATTGAGGGTGTTTTTCTCTGTTATCTCTGGTCTTAGCTTTACTGAAGAGTTAAAGCATGTGTTTAGCAGATGTTTCACTCTAGCTGAGTTAACTGAATTTGAGCGGCACTACAAAACAACCATCTGCAACAGTCCGTGTGCTTCGAATGTCCCTTGGAAACAGTCATCTCAAGGGTTGTCTTTATGAATGACAATTAAAGAGCACTAAAAAGTAGGTGTGCTCTGAAACTGGGGACAGTGATGCTCATTAAGTTTTGTGCAGGCTCTGGAAATGCAGTGAAATCAAATTATTTCCTTCAGAGAGGGTCCTCAGAAAGGCTTTAAATGCTAACAGATGAGCCTTTCTGCCAGGCTGAAATAGGGAAATAGGGCCAGTTACTTTCCAGTGAATTGAGCAGGCACTTGCCCATTGCTGTGGGGACAGAGAGGATTAGTGGGAAGCTTGGGCAGACCATGGGCTTTCCATGGGAGAGGGCTTTGCAGGGAGTCAGCGGAGCCAGACTGCAGCCAGGCGGTGACTCCCCTGCTATGCTGCAATGCAAAGCAGCTGCCAGACATCGCCAGAGAAAAAAAAATATATAAACACTGACTATATATATACATATATAAATATGTATGTTTGTAACTGAAGCAGGAGAGATGAAGCCATCAAGTTGCTGGAGGCTGCTGCTTGCTAAGAACTTCCACCTACCCAGGAAAGTTCATCCCTAACTCATGCTTCATATTAATTAATTAGTTAATTAATTTATTTGTTTTCTGTAACTCCTCATTATGGGTGAAGTGGTGTTAGAAAATAGGGATATAAGAAATTATTTCTTATGCTGCTGATAAATTAATAAAGTGTGTTGCGGCAGGAGAGCTCTTCTGCAGTAGAAGCTGGGTGTCAGGGAGCTGAGATGCTCTCAGAGAAGTGATTTAGGGCTGCATGGACATGCAGCTCAGCTTGGGGTGGCTTCTTTCTCTGCTCCTGTATGGTCTTCTGTGTAACATCTGGCAGGTCGTGCAGAGACTTTGTCTTGAAAATGCTGGCCTAAGTCCTACATGGTACAGTAGTCTACAGTTACAACAGAGGCAACATACTTCTTGGGTCTTGTTTCATGCCACACTAAAAAGAACATAAAGCTTTGGGTCTAGTATATGCATTTCCTATGCAGCTTGGGCTAGACAGCTAAACTTTTTATGTCCTCAGTTTCTAAACCTTTAAATGATGCTAATGATGCTGTTCTACCACCAAATACTGTCTAGAAGTTTGGGTAGCCTAATAATGGGGCACAAAGGTATATACTGTGATAGGCAAGGTGAGAGCTAGAGGAAGACAGAACGCCAGCACTGTATGGACTGTGCTGTGGCTCAGTATCCAAGTTAAAGTCCCTCCAGTATACGTTTGAAGGCTCAGACATTTAGATAAGGTTGTAAAACTGGCTATTTTCTTCAAGCTGCCAAAGATGCCAGAGGCTAGGAGAGACCTACTGGGACAGAAGATGTTCTGGGATTATTTCCTCCATGGGGGTTGTAAAGCCTTGGTGTAAAGAAAATGCAACTCAGTGGCATGTTCAAGCTTTATTTTAGGGATAAACACCATTTATCAGATCTGGCAGGATCGGATGAATGCTCTAGCGAGGTTATGTGGTTGCGGGAAAGTTTGCAACATAGCACAGGGTAAGACATCATGCAAGACGTCAGCCAGCCATTCATGAGTCCACTGACGCATTTGGAAGCCTTGTTACCATTCACTGTGAACAGAGTTGGCCAGATCCCATCATTCTTTGTCTGCCAGAAGATTTACTGCGATATTTTATTTTATTTTTGGGGTTTTTTTTTCGCCATCCTGCGATGAAGTGATTTATTTTTTAACTGTCCAAGGAGCTACAAGCTTCCTGAACTTTACAAGTGCTGGGTGGGTTTGCTATTCCCCTCAGGTTTTCTGTTAAGGCCATCAATGAAATCGTCATTGTCACTGAGCTGCTGTGGCTGGTTTCCAGGCTTTTCTATGCGGGCCAGGCTTGCAAAGCATGTATCAAACACTCATCCACTTTCGGCTTCCCTGCCTATGAGACAGACCTTCTTGATAGCTTTATTCCCCGATAAGACACCTGGAAATTTCTAAGGTCTCCAGACATAGATCCAGATATGTCTGAGAGTTTTTTGAATCTGACATATTTCAAGAAAAACATTTTAGGCACGTTGGGCAAATGCTTTTTCGGTTAACACCACGAGACACGCCATCTCCTTCAGCACCTGGCTTTAACTTGCTCATTAAAAGTCCAGCCTTTCTAAGCCTCATGTAAAGAGAATGATGAACAGTAGCAACTTCTTAGGTTGAATCATAGCTGGATTGTAAGAGGTCTGGAAATGTCCCCTGGAGGAGGGCCATTTCTCTATGTATTGCTATATAACGAGCTTACAGAGACAAGGCTGTCAAATTAAACAGTCAGGTTTTGATGCCTAAATAAATACATGTATAAAAACCTCATCCAGTGCTATGAAACTATTTCCTGCCAGCTCTAATATTGACTATCCAAACTACCTGCAATGTCATATATGACGCTAATGCCAGGGCCAGAGACTTCAGATCTCATAGGCTACAACATCAGCTTCCAAGAAAATCAAATAAATCTTGCCATTTTGGGAAAGAAGTGGACTTACTTGAACTTGACTCTACAGGACTCTTCAGGGCTGACATAGAGCTGCTCTGATGCAAACCAGATAAACTGGAGAAAAACAGATTTCACAGGCCAAACGGCAACTTGAAAACAGGGCAATAAGATGCAGCAGGAGACTCCCTCCCCCAAAAACAGCCCCACCAAAACCATGGAACATCACACCCTTCCTATGCTGCATGGCCAAGAAGCTGACGCCAGATTGGATTGACATCAAGCCAACTCAAAGTCATGGAAATGACAAAATGAAGAGGAACTTGTAAAGAATTAAAGGATAGAGGTTCAATAATGTCAGGCAGTGAGGCTGGAACAATAATAGATCTTGTCAGTCTGACTTTACATAATTTTTGTGATTGAGTCAAGTCTGGCATGTAAATTCAAGTGGTGATGTTGTTTTCTTAAATGCCGATGAGTTGTCATCCTGCTGAAAAGTGATACTGAGAGAGAAAATTAGTGCTACATAGTCAGTGTGTCCATGTCATAAAGAAAATAAAAAATTATTAATTGGTATTTTGAAATAAAATAGTAGATGAGGAGCCTCCTTTGGTAGTGTTTTCTAATGGACCCTCTGGGATCTCATTTTTTTCTGGTGTGGTTCAATAACTATGTTATATTATCTGGAAGAAACAGTAAAATCATTATTCATAAAACTTGCGTATTGGTCTGGACGTCTCATTAAATGGATGTACTTGAAAAGTATCCACTAAACTAAAACCAGACGGGTTTGTACACAGCTGGGGACAAAGAATTCACACCACACTTCCAAGACAGATACTTGCATTAAAGAAAGCAGAGATGGGCCTGAAAACAGTGATGCTGCAACTGTGATCATCTAAGCTATAGAATTAAAGTGTAGAAAAATCAAATAGGTGATAGAAGATGCCATCACCTCTATATTCAGCATTAAGGAGTAAGGCTCACTAATGGGTACTCTTTTAAATTTAGCAAAAAGAAGGAAAACTAAAAATGAATGTCAAGAGCGTTGCAAGGATAAAATCCTGAAAGCATGCTCTATGGCAAAAGCCTTAAGGAGTTGTTTATTTTACTCAGAGGACGACTAGGATGTGAGCTAATTATGGTGTGCAAATGTCTACAGGGAGGTGATATTCATTGTGATTCCTGCTTTTTTGATCCTCAGGCAAAGGCAGAGTAAGAGCCGGTTGCAGGAAGCTGAAGACAGGCACACTAGATGTTAAGTGGGTATTTTTAGTGTTGAGGGTAATTAACAGTTGGAATAATAGACATGGGACCCTGGTAGATCCTCTAAGGCTGGAGCTTTTAATTAAGGCTCAGAGGACGAGAAGAAAGGCTAATGCCAGTGTTACCATGCTGCTCTCCCTCGTTTTTCTCTATAATCGGTGGAGATACGAGACTTTTCTGCAGAGAGAGTCAGAAGAGGAGCCAAGCCTTTTCGCTGGCTGCTGGCTGCGGAGGGTTTCCAGGGAAATCAGCTTTATTCAGCAGTGCCCTCTGGTATAATTCATTACAAAATGTATTTTATTTCCAGGATGCTTGAAGAGCTGAGAGCAGCAGCAGCTCCTGGGAGGCGGTTTGGCCAGGCTGACGTGGGAGGTCAGACCGAGAGATTAGAGCACCCTCTTCTGCTCTGAAAATTTAAAGCAAAGCGATACAGCTGTGGCTTAACCTTCCCATGGGAAATGTTCTGTACAGACGAGCACATCTCTCGCTCACTTCAGTGAGTGTGGCGGAGTGTTGGGAATTGATCTGATGGTGGGCAAATAACGCAGCATTACAAAGAAATCCTTGCTCTGTGATGTGGTTGTTGCAGTAATGATGAGTTTAAGACGTGAGAAAAAACAAACAGGTTCGGAGACATTCACAAGGTTTTGAATCTTAATGTTAATTCCAGCCAGATAAATGATCTGAAAAACACTTTTGTTTTTTTTCCTCCGCTGCTTGATTTACTTCCTTTGTTTATTTGTGAGGCAAATCAGGTAGTGCCAGCACCTGAGCTTGTTTTGCAAAAGTAAGTGTGTTATCCCCAGTTCTGGATACTGTAAACATGGGACAGCTGTGGCAGAGCTATTTGGGATAAGCAGATTTTCCTGTGGAGGGTGGATTCCTGCCACTGTTATTACCTGTTTGCAGGAGCGTCTTGTCTTTCACTGGCAGACAAGAAGCAGAAGAAGAGGGGGAATGTCATAAAGGTTTCAACCACTTCGGCTGTGGGAAAATATAACTTGTTGAGGGTCAGAGTAATTGACCTCCAAGTCAATTGGTTTTTAATCTTTCATTGTTGGGTGCCTGACCCACATTTTTTTCAACATAGGAGATTTGAGTGCTATGAACACTAGCTAGAGAACTAACACTAACTCCCCTAGAAGTAAGTCATTGGAGTTTTGCAGCTGCTCCTGGAGATTTTGAGACTCCTAACCCTGAGCGGAATTAACTCTGCAGCACCATTGCCAACACTGAAAAAACCAAGATAGCAGTGAGCATATGACATAAGGATAGATATGTAGGTATATTTGTATATGGATAAATCAAACTTTTAAGTTCAGTTAAAAAAAATCAGATTCCTACCTTCAAAAACTTTATTTAATTTCATTCTTTGATTAAAACCTGGTGTCCAGACCTAATGCACTAGTAGCATACACAGCAGTGTTCTTAGTTTAAGCTTGACCTTAGTGTGTCCTTTAGGCACTTTCCAAATGCAAAGCTATTTGGTAATTCTTGATAACTGTCTTGAGTTATACCCATCTTCAATGAAGCACGTGTCCAGAAACATTCCCAGGTCTGGGCCACACAAGGAGATGAATGAATAGGAGGGAATGAATGAAATGACTGGAGAGCTGCTCTCTCCACTGCATCTGAAGTGGATTGTGGCTTCCCTCAATCATTAGTCATTAAGAACTGCTCCTGAACACACACCAATGAGATATGTAAAATTTATATGATGTATTTGAAGTTAATACCACTAAAAGGTTGAATTACAAATGGCTCCCTCTAGACCACAAGCTAGACCACAAGACCCTCTAGACCACAAGGTCCTGTGACCTCAGCTAAATTATTGCAAGGGGCTTCCTAGCTAGGACAGGCATGAGACATTCGAGGTCTTTCCAGGATGACAGTTGTATTGCCAGGTTCACTGGGGAAGGAAGCTATCTGGGATTGCAGGGAGGGTTATTGGAGGGCTCAGCTGCAGGGAGATATCTAGAGGGCTCAGACAAATAACCAAGAAGACTTTGATGCAAGTGTAGAAAGCTCTGTGTGCATCATGATGGGTACAAGAAAGAAATGGGGAAAAGAAGAATGTAATGCATCAGCAGGATGGTAAAGCCCAAAATCAAATGTTCTGCTTACCTCAGACCTAAAATAGCTCTTGTCACTGCTGCTTACAGGGCAGAAGAGGAGCTATCCCTGCTGTGGTGCAGGGAGACTTAAGGAGCTGTTCTGCAGGGGCAGATCCTAGGAGCTAAATCCCACTAATCCAAGGGCAGAGCTTTAAGATGCCATCCCTACAATTACTAAATTAGATATGAGTATGTCTCTGCACTGAAGCAGTTCAGAGCAAGACAGCCTTGGAACTCTGCAAGGCCTTCATCGAGGAACTAAAGGCTTGGGGGAATGTACACCAAGTCATGAAACCCTGGAGAAGGATGGCCTTCACCAAAAGGGACATGGGAAGCTTTTGATACAGTGTGGAGGGTCTCAGAGCACTCGCCCAGTTGGAGAGGCCCATGCAAGCAAGAAGTTGAAGGAGGTGGGCACCCAGGCACGCTTACAGGGGAGGTTTACCATGCATTGCCTGTCCTTGAGGCGGGATCCATGTTCAAGGATAGCGACTGCCACCAGTGAGAAGCTGCTGTGCTGGTGGGTGGCTCCTTCTGGAGGTCTCTCTCCATCAGGCTAGAGGACCAGTGGGTACATTTACAGCACACACACTGCACTGCGGTGCTCTGCATTGCATGTCTCGGTGGCTGAGGATCCAGGATAAAAATACTTCTTCAGTAATGAACAGGTAAGCTGGTGTAATGGGGCTGCTATTTTTAGAGCACAAACTTGCTTGAATCAGCCAGTTTTATACGCCACAGGGTGACACTGCAGACGGCGGGCGGACTGTTGTGGGTTTGCGATTTCTGTGCCTGGCTGTGAAGGGCGAGGTTGTTATTCCCAAAAAAACCCCTATGGCTCCTAGCTTTTAACCAAGAATATTTTAAGCCAAGAGTGAACACAAAGCTTTTGCTCTGACAGTTATTTAATAGTTTTTTATCTAAATTCAAACCGTAATCCTCCTTCCTCCTCATTTTGTAATTACCTGTTTATCCACCTTGCATTTTGTCAGGTTCAAGAGACTCTGCTATGAGTTGTCCTTGAAAAACCTTTCCAGAAAGTTTTAAAATCATATGCACATACATACATATCTCTAAGTGTACGTATATATGGGTCTCTATATGTGTGTGTGCATGTGTATGTACATTTATGTTTGTATGGGTTCTGATTCATATTCAAAACTCACTGAGGATTTTGGATTGGCAAAAGTTACCGGTTTAATACATTTCACCTTTCTGTTTTCTTATATGCGTGGTTTTCTGTGTGATTTGGGAATTATCCTTCTGAAGAAGCTGAAACATTGTGTATCGATAGTTTGCGTTTACTGCTGCAGGCAGACTCAAATCTTCATTGCTGGGTTTCAGAATACATTGCAAAGCATTTTAAAATGTCTATATAAGTGTGCATTTAAGGACTATGGTACATCTGACCTGGTTGGACGCTCGTCTGTGTGGTGCAGTGGCTTGTGTGGTGCCTGTCCACATGCCTGTGCAGGGTTTTGGCAGCTCATAAGACTCGCGCCCTGAGAACTCTTGTGTAATTTGGGCTGACTCAGCTATATCTACATGCGCTGGACAAATACATGTAATGGGAAGACAAATGTGATCTACTTTTCTTCCAGCAGCTGGTAATGCACTGCCTGGCTTCCTGAAGAACTCAGCACAGATCTACCCACCTGTAAAACAATGTCATTTCTCCTGCTGTGCCCTAACAGCTTCTTCTGGGTGCTGTCAAGGCACATTAGATTGTATCAGTTCAACAAGGGAAACGTATTCAAGACATTTTTCCAGGCTCTCTGGTGGCTGCTCTTGGGAATAAACCTACTTTGCTCTCCAGCACATTGTTCTGTTTTTAAAATTGGACTGCTTGGACCCTGGAACTGTGACCCCTTCTTTTCCAAAGCCTTTCCCCACGTGGCTGCCAGGTTAGCAGTGGGACGAATAAGCAAAGATCCTTCTCTAGATCTTGGTCACAGGCTGGATTATGTGGTTTTAGAAGAAGAATGTGAGACATCAAGAGCTCTGGTTAGATTCATTGGCTTTGGAAAGCTTTACTCAGCTTTCATAGGCCCTCTGAACCCTGGATTCTGTGAGGTGGCTACACTTTTGGGGGAAAACTGGAATAAAGCCATCTTCTCATGGATGTGTGTCAATTATAAACTGGATTCCACCATCCACCACCCTACATTTGCAAGAACCCTGCCCTCTCCAACCCAAGTTTTGTTTACAATAATGAAGTACTTTAACTGGGCTCGTGTTGGCATCATCGCTTCCAACGAGGATATTTGGATGGACACAGCCAACAAGTTAGCGAGTGCACTCAGGAGCCAGGGGCTTCCTGTACGCATTGTTACATCCATCCATAAAGGGGAAAAAGGCATTGAAGACACCTGGAATGAGATTAAAGGAGTTGGTGACATTAGAAGTAAGTGCTTTGAGTCTCATTACCTTATTTAATTTTGATTTTATTTTCTCCAGGGCAGGACTGCATTGTTATGCAATGGGCATAGCTTAGAGAATGGAATTTTGAAGTCATTTAAGTCAAACAGAATTTTGTCTCTGACCTTAATGGATCCAGGGCTTCACGTAAAAAAATGCTGGGCATTTTGTATGTAATGGAGATAAGGCAAAACAGCCTTTTACAATGGGAAAGACTGGGTCCAGCTTCTCCGAAACAATAATATTTAGTAGGCGGGTGTCTGTGCTTGACCCTGTCAAATCTAAAGAGGGGTTTATAGGAAGGTTTTATATTTATGGTTATCAAAAATCTCACGCTTTGATGCTGTGTCCTTGCTACCTGTGTTCATTGAAGGCATCAGAAGTGAAATCCAGTGTTACGCACCACATACTAAAACAGCAGAAGGGCCCTTGTCGATGTACAGGGCGTAGTAAAGAATGATCCTTTTTCTTTTGAGAAAATGCAGGAAAAAAAGTCATGTTTTCCTGGTTCAGAGCCTTGTTAGGAAGTCTGTGATGGAGCTCTGATCCTGAACATACACCTCTGCAGTCAACACTGTGGATCCAGACGAGGATGCATTTTAGCTAAGACTTTGACTTCTGTGTCAAAGAGTAACAAGGGTAGCAAGGGGCTGTCTAACTTGGAGTTTTATCAGTGCTCAAATCAATGCTCGAGACCAAAGCTGCCTTGGGCTGATTCATCTCATTACCATCACAGCTCTCTATGTGAGTTAAGAGTTGATGGGCTCCTTTCACAACCAATGGAGAGAACCAATCCCTCTTCAAACATGATTCACCTCACCAGCTTAAGCCCTCTGCTATAGTATGGGATGATCACTGCCTAGAAGTACCCTTTTCTTTCCTGTAATTCAGCAGCCTGAAAATGCTGTTGTTCACTTCAGCTTCTACTTTGCCAAGTATACTTCTAAGGAGACACCACAGCTACTCTAGAGATCCTGCTCCCTCCTGGTTTAGTAGCTGGCAGGTCTCCTTTGGAATTTTCTTTCCTATCATTGCCCTACTTTGCTTTTCTCACTGACTGAGTTTTGAAATACTGTCTTGGATGGAAGATCAGGAGTGCTTCCTTTCATGAAAGGTCAGTGAGCACCATCAAAAGCCTGTTAAACAGTTACACATGTATTTCAGATCTCCCACCACCAGACATGGGGACATCGGCTGCATGGCATTTTGCAGGCAAAGACACAGACTGTGGGATGGCCTAGCACAGACCAGATGTTGAAACACAACAGGGTGCCCAACCTAAAATCTGCAGATATGATGACAGGGTGAATGGGTGGAGCTTGGGCACTGCTAATGACTGTGGTGTCTGTCAGCTCAGGGCACACAGACGGAAAGCTCATGTCAGTCAGTCAGTGACAGCAATGACCACAACTACCCATCATGTTAGCTCATGTCTTACTTTTGTCATAACTTCTCTCCGTTCCTCCTTCTGTATAGCTCCAGGAATGGGTAATGGGTAATGCTCACAGCCATCTTTGCTAGACGTTGCAGACCTTCAAAGGCTGAACAAAATTAGTGTAGCTTCCAGCTTCCTCAGCATATAGCATTGGTGGGGGACCATTAGGGTCTGACCTGAAACAGCAGTTCAGACAGCTCTTTAATTGTGGGTGCGGGGGTGGGGGGGATATTTTGTGTTGAAAATCCCAAACAGATTGCCAATGCTGCCTGCAACCCTTGTGTTTCAGTTATACTCCTGTGCATGCATTCTGTGCTCATTGGAGGGAAGGAACAAGCCATCTTACTCACAAAAGCTCTGGAAATGGGACTAGCAGATGGAAGATACGTCTTTGTTCCATATGACACTTTACTGTACAGTCTTCCTTACAGAAACAACTCATTCAGTGTCTTTGATAATGACAGCAAGCTCCAGGAAGCATACGATGCTGTGCTGACTATCACACTGGAGCCTGGAGAAAGCACTTTCTATGATGCATTCAGGGAAGCTAAAGAAAGTGACGAAATAAGCAGGGAATTGGAAGCCACCCAGGTAAATATTCTTTCTCTTAGATTTTTTGTGGGACCTGGCAACAGGAGCCATGGGACAAGCAATAGTTATAGAGAAAGCACAGAGGAGAGACAACCCAGACTGCATGCTTTTGTTTTGAGAAAGGTAAAGTGAAAGTTAGATGTGGCCTGCATATGTTTGGAAAGAATATTTCTCCTGGATGCTGGGCAATCTAACTCAGTTGGTTCAACTGCAAGGCCATGCTGGGAATTCAAGAGAATGGGGTTGTCACTGAGGCTCTCAGATTTGATTTGCTATGTGCTAACAGCAGCAGGCACAAGCTGAAGAGGTGTCTCCTAAGGCAGATAAATTCCATGGAGTTTGTAAAGCACCAAAATAAGATGTCCACATGCCTTAGAATTGGGGGGTGGGGGGTGGGGGTGCAACAGGCAAACAAAATACTGGATGCTTCTAGAGGGAAATGCTTAGGATCTTTGCTGCCTCATTCTACTTAGCATTATATTCAAAGTTATTCTTTGTCAGCACAATTATCTAAATTTCACCAGTAGCCCATAAAAAAACCCCAAGTTGGTTGCTATAGACATTACAAGAAGAATTGGGGAATCAGTCACACTGTGAAGCAGGATTCAGCTGAGTCAATCTTCCAATCTCACTATGGTCTTTCAAAAAAGTTTAAGTACTTTTAAGGCACGATTTATCAGATCTACATGGATGTCTGCTTTAGGAGGAGATGAATCAAGCCTTGAAAGCTTTCATTTCTTTCCCTTCGCTATAATGAGAACGCAGGTTGCCTATGTTAACGGTAGGGTTCTTCACTGAAGGTGTCTACATCTGATCAATGAATCTCATCACACATATCAAATTCTATGGCTCCCAATAGCACTCTTGTTTTTATCACAGGTATATGGCTATACTCTCACTTCACCTACCAACTGTGAATAGACATGTGATTGCAAAAGCCACTGTGTGTGGTTTTAGGGGAGGCAAAAGTTACAGGTTCCTAAATCAAGTATGGTATGGAAGGGAGGAATGCAAGGAGAAAAAATTCTGGTACTCCAGAGAACAAGTTTGCTGTGGCTCTGCTTTGTGATTTTTACATCTTAGGAACAAACAATGTTCTGACAGAGGGGACTGATCCTTTGGGCATGACACTTTTTTCCCACCTGTGTTGGGAGGCAAGCCTTTGATTTTGATCGATTGTGGAAGATGTTTTAGCACAGTGCTTTGAGGCAAGTTGTGATAAAATGCCAGCTGCACATCAGGCTCAGAGTCTTGGCTCTTCCCATGATAAAGCAATATTTTCAAGTTCTATTTTGGGCAGCAACCATAAGAAAAGACATATATTCAAAGTCATGCATATATTGGGCCAATCCAGAGCTACCTTCAACCTAAGATTCTTCAAAACCATTACTCTGTGGGCCTTAATGCTCAGGTGTCTCAATATTGAGTTTACAGCTTAGCCAGTGGGACACTTTTTTGCCAAAAATCTCAAACCGGAGGTTGGAAATAGTCTATCTTGACCTGAATTTCTCCCGTGTTTTTAGGTTTCTCCACTCTTTGGAACAATCTATGACGCTATATACTTCATGGCGATGGCTATAGACAGTGCTCGGAGGAAAGGAGCTGGAGTCTCAGGAGCTAACATAGCTGGGCACACAAAAAACTTCAGTTTCCCTGGATTTAGTCACCGGGTAGAGACAGACAACCATGGGAAGGGGCTGAGCAACTACGTGATACTAGACACAGATGGTCATGGGAACCAGCTCTTCCCAACCCACTTGCTGGACATGTCTTCAGGCTCTGTGGAATCCCTAAACCGGGCTATCCACTTTCCCAGTGGAGTTCCACCCAAGCCAGACTCCAGCTGCTGGTTTGACCCAGATATTCCCTGCACTGCAGGTAAGACAGAAAAACAGGGTCAAATGGTGTTGGGTCCATGCTGCATCTTTCTTTTATCTTTTCTCTTACCCTAGGTGATTGCTCCTTTAAGTTAGAGCTCCCCACAGAGAAAAGTCTAAACTCAAGAAATGAATATATAGATAACCAGTCATCATGCTGTTCATAATGGGAGTCCTATGCAGAGATCCCACTATTGATCCACAAGACTCTTTTATTGCTTCTTAGCTCAATAAGGTTGTTGCCACTGTTGTGTGCTGGGAAGGGTTTTCCAGGTCTGACAGTCAACATCTGCCTATTTTGACAACAACCAAGTGATGTCAGAGGCTCCACCCAGCACTGTGTCCCCGTCCTTCTGGGGACAAGGCACTAAGAGGATTTGCATGGAGGACAGCCTAGAAGAGCTGCACAACAGCAGATGCTCTCACGATCTCTCCTAGTTAACCCCAGCTTCTTTACCCAGTTAGCTACGCAGCTTTAGGGATCATCACAGCTCACCTCAGCAAGAAAAGATTGTAATCATTACGCAAAATAATGAGTTACTGTAAACAACACCGGTGGTAATCGAAGACTTAGGGGCAGAGGTATCCGTGCTGCTTCCTAGGTTTGTGAGTCTGGGCCCTAGTTTTACTTATTGTTTTTAATTTGAGGCAACTGTGGTGCAGTTTTGAAGTCCACAGGGAAGCCAAAATCTCAGGGTACGATACTTAGCTGCCACTTGACATATTTACTTATAATACTAAGCATTTACTCCTACTGCTCCAGGATATGACTTAAACAGACAAAATTAACCACATCTACAGAATATTTCATTCAGCAGCTGAGAAAAACATTCCCCTTGGCTCAGCCATAGCTGGTTTAAATCAGTGTCACTCCATAAAAACTGGAGATATACTGATCTTACAGCAGCTGGCAAGCTACAGAAAAGACAAATATAATGCTACCATGTATCTAATTTTGCACTGCCACTAGGAACAGCATAGCAATTTAGCATCCCATTGCAGTCTATGGAAAAATCCCACTGATTTTGAGAGAGATCAGGTTTTATGTTCACACCTTTACAAAAGCATAAAGCTCTAGGCATTTGTCAGTGAAATAGTAATTTATTATTATTCCTAATGTTTCAGAGACTGAATTTTATGACTAGAATTAAATCCAGGTCTCAGTCTGGCTTTTGTATGGAGTCAGGGTTGGAGGGGGGGTTGGATGTGATGCTGCCGGGCTGCTGTGGTTCCTGACCCCATATCCACCGGGAGCAGGGTGAGCAGGTGCTCCCAGTACATGTACGTGCGCACACACACGCCCTGCAGACAGAGCCAGTCACCGACGGTGTAACACATACAGGCACCAGCACCCACAACCAGCATTGCTGAGACATGGACAACACAAATGGCCAGATCCCATTCTTATGCATCACTAGATCGTGCCACAGACTTGCTGCCAGATCTCACCACCCCAACTCCTACACACATACAAATTCATCCTCTGGTAGATGGTCCAAACCTGTAATTCCCCAAGAAAAAAAAAAAAAAAAGAAAGGAAAAAAAAAAAAAAAGCAAACCCAAAAAAACTTAAACAAAACAAAAAAGCCAGCTATCAAACCCGGTGGTTTGTGCAAGCGGACGTCTCCACATCTGTGGCCTTTCATGTGTAGCTGGCTCCAGGACTTATCTTACTTGTTGCTTAGGTTGAAGACTACAAATGTCACACACAGGCAGAGAGCACACTCCCAGGTAAAAAATTAGGAACAGGGAAGAAGAAGAAGGTAGTACAGATTGTGATGACCAGGTGCAGGGTTTGGCTGGAAAAATGCACAACATTCTTACATGTGACCAGCATCCCCATCCTCTCCAGTACCCCACACTTAAACATCCTCATCCCTCCCTTTCCCCGTTTTTGTCCTTTCCTCTAAACATTCCATAAGAACTTTCACATACTCTCACAGTCCTCTTAAAACATCCCCTAATGAGTTTAACACAATCCCACAAATTCCCTCAAGTATCCTGTAAGTTTGCTCTTTCCCATGAGCCCATGATAACCTTGCTTTCACTTCTGATTAGTTGTAAAGTTCTGGTTGAGCTTCCTCAAGGCTTTGCATGGTCACTGCAATGGCCCATCCATCATTGCCATGAACTCTCTGGTCTTTGGTATTGCCTTTGCTATCTCCTGTTCCTTAGGGTTTGTTTATCTGGGTGTTTATTTTTTACTTCTCTTGTCCTTTTACTGTCTCTTGTTTACCCTTGTGAATGTTGTGTTCCAACCAGCTCTCACCCTCAGCTTATCAGATGCTGCTTCTGTGAATGAAATTGGATGGACTTCGAATGTTTTCCAGCTGTGAAAGAGTCCTCATGTTATGATGTGTAACTGTGCCCCTACTTCAGCAAAGGACATGATCAGGGAGAGATCCTTGGCTATTCCTTGGCTTTCTACACTGCCTTTCAAGTACCGTGTTGCCTTAGAGTCCTTTAAAGTGTGGCCAAGCACTTGTGGGTTGTAATACACAATGGTAATAAGCAAAATAATTTCTCTGACTCTTTCTCAAAGGAGATTTGTTTAGAGAGCAGTGTCTCTGGGGGTTACCTGGGGAAGCTTAGGAGACACAACCAGCAAAAAAACCCTGACTGAATACAGAAGAGAGCATTAGCAAACTCCACATTATTCCTACCACATTGTGGTCTGCGTTGCAGATCCTTTCTGAAAATGTTAGCAGGCCATGCAGAGGTGTGACATGGGACACTCATACCCCTACACTTCATCACTTGTTTGTCCAGAAGGCATTTGACCCTTTGTCCAGCCAGAAAACCAAATCATGCTACTGTGACTGGGCTATTCAGAGCTCATTCACTCTTTAGTAACAAGTCTCCTAGAAGATGACCACAACCCCAGAGCACTAGGTCTCCTGCAAGTCTGCCTCTAAGCTGATCCAGTCCCTCCTTTTCCATGGATTTAGCGTTATGCAAGACCTTTATTGGATGTGTTCTGGCTTCACACTCACACCTGTCCTTCTGGAGGGGAGCACATCTTTGGCAGCTCCCTTTCCTCCTGGGGATGAACGTTAGGTGGCTGTTACCTGCTCTTGTGGGGACCACAACACTCTGACTTTGTGCATGAAGAGCAAACTGTGCCCTTCAGGCCAGCTTGGTGTGGTCTTGTTTGTCCCTGTGTTAAAGTTGACCACCTCCTGGAGAAAGCTGGCTGTGTCTCCTTTACCCATTGATGAAGTGAAACCTTGGTCTGCATCTACATTGTCTGTGAGGTGGAGAAATGGGTGTAAAGTATCTATTCTACTGTGGCCAGATTTCTTTTCAAGTGGAGGTACACAGGGATAATACAAGACTGGAGCATGAAAGTAGAGTGACTTCTAATATAGCAACACAGTTTCATAGAATCACAGAATGGTTGGGGTTGGATGGGATCTTCAAAGATAACCAGGTACAGACACACCACCATGGTTAGGGACATCTTTAATTAGTATCATAGAATCATAGACCAGTTCGAGTTGGAAGGAACCCTTCAAGATCATCTGGTCCAACCACCCCCCAGCCCAGGCTGCTCCCAGCCCCGTCCAGCCTGGCCTTGAGCCCTGCCAGGGATGGGGCACCCACAGCTGCTCTGGGCAGCCTGGGCCGGTGTATGTGTGAGGACAATCAGGGACTGGGGCTCTGGGCTGAAGCAGAAAGGAAGTCCAAACCTGGCAGGAAAATTTCAGCTAAAATGCTCTTCCTTCTCCAGGAAAGGACATCGATTTACAAAAATGCCTGCATCTTTCACTGGGAAGCTCTAGGTTTCAGTGCTTGCAAAAACCCTGTGATTTAGGTGGAAGTGTAACGTAGAGTTACAAACCTTTTATCAACCCAGATCTCTCTGTGCTTGTTTGTGATTAAGGATTGCTGAATACAGACAGAATAAAATAGAAAAAAAAAAAAACAGAAGACAGAAGAGACACAGACAGCAGACAGTTCCCACCGGAATTTAGCTCATCCCTTCATGTTGGCTTTCCTTAGCTCTTGAGCAATGTATCCGTCTCCAGTACTTTGTGTCGGTGGGTTCGTTGAGGAAAACAACTGCTGCCTTCTCCTTCTCTTCTGCTCTTTTCAGCATTAGAAATCTGTAGCAGGGGATGAAGAACCCCAGATAGGCTGGTGACTCACACTGGCCGTCAGTTTGGTACCACATGATAAAGCTTTTTCAGCATTTCAGTTCCTGGAAAGCAGAGGGTCAAATGTTAAAAAGTTATGAACTTTTCAGAAACTGCCTCTAAAACTTAATATTTCCCCATGAATCCAGTCTTTATTTGCTTGAAGAAAAACTGGTTTTCCACTGATTCAGGGCTCTGGGTCTGGTATAGAAAAAAAGTACGCAGATAAAGTAGTTGCAGTCTCATGTAAATAAAGTCAGTAAGTATTGTGTATTCACAGATTAACGTGGCATAAAAATTGCCTTCTAGCATTCTCCTGGCTGAATATTTAACTTTGTAGTCTAATGATCTGATATTGATATTTTTAATGTTATTTCCTAAATCAAAGGGTTTTCTAGTTCACTAATTCTTTCCCCCTCTTTGCACAGGGATTGAGCCTACAGTCATGATTTTGGGGGTGATGCTGTTATTTGCTCTGGTGCTTGGTGCTGTGAGCCTGGGTTCCCTGATCAGGTGAGAGTTGCATCACGTATTTGGTTCAGTGCTACTTTTAGCTTTGGTGGGAGACTTGCACTTCAGCCAGCAGTTTAGACAATGAGTGAACACATAGAAGGTTTGATTGTGGTTTTTGCTCTCCAGCCACATATCTCTTCACTTCTGTGGTGGGTTGACCCTGGCTGGCTGCCAGATGCTCACCACAGCCACTCTGTCACTGTCCTTAGCTGGGCAGGGGAGAGGAAATATAATGAGAGGAGGGTTGAGGTAAGGGCAGGGAAGTCATTCAGCCATTACCATCACAGTCAAAACAGACTCCACTTGGGGAAATCAGATTAATTTATTACCAATTAAATCAGAGTAGAATAATGAGAAATAAACCCAAATATTAAAAACACCTTCCCCCCACCCCTCCCTTCTTCCCAGGCTCTCTGATTTCTCTCCCTCCTCCCAGCAGTGGTGCAGGGGGATGTGGAATGGGGGCTGTGGTCAGTCCCTCACACGCTGTCCTGCCGCTCCTTCCTCCTCATGGGGAAGGTTCTCACATTAGTCCCCTGCTCCAGTGTGGGTCCCTCCCACAGGGGACAGTCCTCCATGAGCTTCTCCAGCATGGGTCCCTCTGGCATGGGATCCTCCCCAGGCTGCAGATAGAAGTTTGCTCCACCATGGACCTCCATGGGCTGAGGGGCATAGCCTGCCTCACCACGCGCTTCACCGCGGGCTGCCAGGGAATTTCTGCTCAGTGCTTGGAGCTCCTCCTGCCTCCTCCTGCCCCGGCCAGGGGGTCTGCAAAGCTGTTGCTCTCACATGTTCTCACTCCTCTCTCCAGCTGCAGTTGCTGTCACACAGCAGATTTTCCCCCGTCTTAAATACACTATTCCAGAGGTGCTGCCACCATTGCTGATGGGCTCAGCCTTAGACAGCGGTGGGCCCGTCTTGGAGCTGGCTGGTGTTGGCTCCATCAGACACAGGGGAAGCTTTCAGCAGCTTCTCACAGAAGCCACCCCTGTAGCCTCCTCACTACCAAAACTTTGCCATGCAAACCAAATACAACTTTTTAAAGTGATAGTGGCTTGAGCACTGCGGACATTGGTTCTGCAGTCCCAGGAGCAGTCATTTTGCCCTTTATCCAGTCCTGGTTTGGAAGAATGTTGCAGTCTGTTACTGGAAGGATTAGCTGGATGATGGCTCTGAATCATTAGGAAAGTGACTATCACTTTGGAAGTTCAAAGTATGCCATAAAACCCAAAGATGGGAATCTGCTTTGAGAACATTGGGGTGGAGACCAAGTGGGCTGCCATGTTAAATGTCTTTTTCTTTCTCCAGATCATTCTTGTCTGAATTTCTGTCCCTAATATATTCCTACTTTCTATGAAGCACTAGGCTGAACCTCTTTCTTCATGTACTAAAGAGAAAGAGAGAGATAATATCTCTAGAGAAGGTTCAGAGCCATTAATTAGGGTACCTCTTTATTACCAAGCTAATTTATTCCCTGTTTTGAACTCAAGTCCAGCTCCCTGGTCATTCACACTGCATATATATTGGTCTGGGCATACGATCTTTGGAGCAAATTAAGTAGTTTGCTGGAGAAGGGAGGGTTTCCAACAATTGCATAGGTTATGCTTGTGTCCCGACTCTATACTCAAGGTGTCATGGACTTGTTGGTCCAGGGCCTGTGGGTTGCTCTTTGGCAAGGACACTAAGGCCATAACCTAAGGTAATCTTTTGCTCCAAACTGCCCCCTGAAATAATCTTTCTCTCCTTATTGATGTCTATATAGCGTGTGACTGAAATCAGAAGGCATATTTACTCAGCAGCAATGAATTCGGCAGAGCAAAGTTTCCTGGATTACACCATCCAGCTTTGCCTCTCAGATCATCCCAAAACATGTTTTCTCTCCACTCCTGAATCATCCCTCCAAACACAGATTATATAAGGCCACCCAGCGAGCAACACCCTAAACAGCCCCCCTGTTTATAACACACAGCTGCTTCTAATATCTTACAACTGCAGGCACTGAGGAGGTTGCCTCCATCCACCCGCACTTTAAAACCCTGATCTATTACTTGGCCACCAGCCTCTACAATTAAGTAAATAAAAGACAGTCTTTCTGCCTACTCTACTTGTAAGCTGTTCCACAAGTACCAGACTGTGCTTGGGAAGACTCAGTCATGAGTGAAGATGTATGGCCATCTGCAAGGGAAGAAAAAAAAATAAAAAAGGTCTAGAATGACTCAGACTGATTTATGTTAGGGAAGGGCATGTCTGGAACTAAATTTAAACCACAGCATGGTTTGAGTTCAAATGTGGGAACTCCAGGCTTAGCTCTGCATGAGCTTAAATGAGTCACTCCACACTTTGTGCTTTGCTTTTGGCAGAGGTGTGCTTTCCTCCATGCTTGTGTGAAAGGATGAGATTGACCAAGCAAGTTCTTCAGGTGGAAGGGTGAAAGGTACATATGTGATGAGGTTTTTGCATGAAGATGAGTTGGGTGGCTTGGGACAAAGTGGTAGAGAAAGACTACCAGGTGATACCTGAGCTTGTGTGGCCAAGGCTCATTCTGAACTCCAGAAAGCTGTCTGTGTTCTTCTAAAATTCCCAGAGTGATACATGCAATGGAAAAGTGAATTGTGGTGATGTACAGGGATTTTGTGAAATGAATTCCTTCTAGAGTACAGCTAGCAAAAGGCGTCCTGTTGCCCACCTCATCAGGAAAAGTCTTAGGTCTGTGCAGATCAGACATCTGCTGTGGTGTAAACAAAGTTCCTTAAACAAAAAGTGTCATTGAGGGCAATGGGGGAGCTTTCCTCTCCCTTCTCTGTTTCTGCTTGAGAGTTTTTGACTGTCTAATAGATAACAGTGTGCTTTGTGCTCTGTGCTAGACATTGATGTCCATTGAAATAGGGGGTCCAGAATGATGGGGTGTGACTTCGGCCTCTTCTCTGAGTCCCTAAAACAGCCATGTGTTGGGTATTACTGTCAGATGAATCTCAGCTAAAAACTAACAATGAAACTCTGGAGTGTTTGATATCGATTTGCACAAAGTGGACGTAAGCCTGTTTGAACTGTGCCATGAACATGAACATAGTCCTTGATGGTACAACATTTCTTGTTGAGTTTTCTGCCTTGCGAATTCAAAAGAAGCTGTGCAAGTAGTAGGATGCAGTCAAGCAACAGATAGTGTCTTTGCTGTTCTCACGAGTATACTGAATTTTCTTTCTTGCTGGTGGCTATTCTGCAAATCTGGTAGCCTACCAACGAGTGCAGAGAGTCATCCCCTGGAAAACAGGCAGCAGCATCCTATGGAGAGGCCAGAAGCGCATTTGTTCTGTGTTACACACTGTATGATAGACAACCCATCTGGCTCATGTCCTGGAAGAAGCAGATCTGAATCGGCATGGTCTTCTTGATCTAATTATTCCTGACCAAGAGAAACAGCCCTGGTTCATCAATACTGCTTCCAAGACCTCCATGTCGCATTGCACTACACCACGCATGCCAAACTGCTCATCCCCTGCAGCTTTTCCCTCTGTATGAGCTGACAGTCATTGCAAGGGGGTATCTTGCTGTATGCTTCATACTGCACTATGCTACAACAGAGAGATTCAGCCAGCCTATTTTGATGGTAATTTGTGTCCAGGCGTCTTTTATAAATTATCCGTGATTCAGTTTCAGTCCCTAAGAAAGGCTGGTGTTCTCACCAGCCAGATTGGCTGGTCTAATAAAACCTATTATTCCCTCCTAATGGAGAATGATTTGGGATATGGAAAATAAAACCAAGCAAAACAAAGTGTGCATTATATACAGAACCAATTCATATTTGTAACCAGATTGACTCAAGATATCTGTTTGTGATGGAGACCCTTTGAGATTACAGCTTTTGTAATCTGTGAATTGGATAACCCTTGACTCAGGGGATTTCACTCTAAGCCAGGGCATCATGACTTGTCTACTGCTTTCACCCATGTCCATCCCCACTGCCACACCACATGCTGCACTTTCCTAATACTGCAGGGAAGCCAGATGTGGGGCGCTCAGAGGTGATGTAAACTGGTCACCCACCTAAAAATGATTAACGGTAACTCTCCAACTCTTGCAGGCGTAGTATCTTGAACAGCCAGCTATTCAGGGGACCTAACAAGATAATACTGACCTTGGATGATGTCATCTTCATCAACCCAGAGATATATAATAAGGCAAGTCCTTCGACTCATGAAAGTAATCTGGTGGGACACTAAAAAACAGGTTTGCTCTGTGATATTGTCATACCCATGAAGCTCTAGGAAGCTCCTTCACTTCTGCATGTCTCATTTTCCCCTGCATATCAGAAAATTTCCCATAGGCTGAGTGTTTTTGAATCTTAGATTAGATGCACATGCAGTGTGAAAGCCGTTACAATTATGTAAATAGTACCCTTGGCTGTGTTTATTCTAACAGCCGAGGCTTATTCTTTGTTCTTGAGGTTGGATGGCTTAGCATAGTTCACGTCCATATAGCTAAACCATCTTAACCTCTAAAATTGTCTGCATCCAGACCACCTACTGGGAACCATTCCTGGCCTGTGCTGGCTCCTTTCCAGAGCTGGGGATCTCCTGGGGGACTGTTATTTGGCATAGACCAGCCCCATGCCCAGGACCATGCCAATAATATGGACTGCTGTGGAGCAATCTCTTTGCATAGGTCACTCACATAGATACGGGTTTCTTGCTTGTTCCAGAGGAGACACTTCCTTGTGCAATGCAAAGAGAAACACCTGCCTCCTCTGGTGTCTCTCAGCCATGACATTTCCATCACAAGTGCTGCTGTAGTGTTTAAAGGTACCAAACAGGATCAACCTTGGTCTTTTAGAGGTATTCAGAGAGGTGAGATAGGAAGTTTGGGAGGTTTGGGAGGTTGCTAGCATGGGTGAAATCAATGGCCCAAGGCAGAGCTGGAGTGGAGGTTCACATCCAAAGGTGGTAACTGTCTTGCACCTGCTTTCCTTGCCTTCCAGAGGCTGACCTTGGACAGTCTGGTTGATGCAAACAGCATAGGAGCCGACAGCAAAAGCCTGAAATCTGTAACCCGCTCCTCTTCCTTGAAAAGCACAGCTGCCACCCACGAAACCTCCAGCGTGGCTTTGTATGAGGTAGGTAGGGACCTCGTGCAGTGTTCTCCCACCACTTGCTGTTCACTGAGCTGATTAAGTGAGGAAAGTCTTGAGCTGCAGCACTGTAGAACCCGGGATGGGAGAACTGCTGATAGACCCTAAGGGTGAAAATAAGTTACTCCCAAGCATGGACTTGCCAGTGTCTAAGGCAGCTCTACCCCGACCCTCGCTCTGACCCTTGGAGTCATGTGAGTGGTGGTATTCAACATCCATACGTAACATTGCCAGGTGTGTCTCCAACTGGGACTCTAGCAGTAACTAACAGGATATTAGAGACATTACCATGTAAAGGCATCATGAAGAACGTTTCTTACAAGACAGCCTTTAGGTGGTGACATCTCTAATAAGGCCACTTCTTACAGGACAGGATCCAAATACACAGATTAAAGGCTATCAAATTCCCCTTAGTGCTGACAGGATAGTATGGAGCTTAAGCAGAAGCAATGGCCAAGAAAACTCATGACATTCATCAGTTCTTTCCTAAAAACACAGCTTTTTGAAAAAATGGCATGGCAGTTTTTCCTGAAAAGGATAAAAATCAACTGGATCATTAATGCCAGAAAAAAGTTCTGGGCAGAGTACTTTCTTTTTAAATCACTTTATTGTTGTTTATCAGACACTAATACACTTTTCAGGCATGAAGTTCTGATCCAAGTGAAGCTCCTGCCTCAGTCCATTTTTTGAGGGTTTGCTGTGGATATTCTTATTCAGGTGCAGTATAGAAAGCATCTACTGCCAAGAACATTGCTGTCATGGTTTAACCCTGGCTGGCAACCCAGCCCCATGCAGCTGCTGGCTCACTCCCCCTCACCGAGAGGGATGGGGAGGAGGATCGGAAAGGAATGTAAAACTCCAGGGCTGAGATAAGAACAATTTAATTGGTAAAGCAAAAGCCGCGCACGCAAGCAAAGCAAAGCAAGGGACTCATTCACCGCTTCCCCTGGGCAGGCAGGTGTCCGGCCATCCCCAGGGCAGCCGGGCTCCGTCACACATAACGGGGACCCGGGAAGACAAACACCATAATGCCAGATGTCCCCCAGTTCCTTCTTCTTCCCCTGGTTTATATACGCAGCATGACATCCTATGGTATGGAATACTTCTTTGGCTGGTTTGGGTCATCTGTCCTGGCTGTGTCCCCTCCCAGTTCCTTGTGCCCCTCCAGCCCTTCTGCTGGCAGGGCCGGAGACACTGAAAAGTCCTTGACTTAGTATAAACATCACCCCCACAACAACTAAAAACTTCAGTGCTTTTTCAACTTTGTTCTCACATCAGAGCCCAAACACAGCACTGTACTAGCTACTAAGAAGAAAATTAACTTTATCCCAGCCAAAACCAGGACAACTGCAAACCCTCAAACACTTTCAAAGTCAAGGACGTGGAATTCAGACCTAGGTCCCAACGTTATCTGCTGCTCAGAGACTTGCTCTATCATTCACCCACCTGTATTGTGGACAGGGAGACTGGGTGTGGCTGAAAAAATTTGAGGCGGGAGCAGTTCACAATCTGCGGCAAAGCTCCACCAACGTCTTGAGGAAGGTAAGAACAGGGGATGACAGGGCATGTGGAGGGAAGGTTGCTCGGGGGCACTTCTGCGATGGCAGGGTATTTTTATTCTCCTTGTCTCCTGTTTAACTGTTGAATCATATGCCATGGCTGTCGGTGAGTCTTGTCTAGTGAAATCTGGTGGAATGGACCATGCACAATTGCACCTGACATACCCACCAATAACCCACGTGGCAGAGTCAGCAGCTTGCAAAACCCCACCCTGGACCTGCCACTTCAAAGCTGGTGCCATGCTGAATGTACAGTAAGTCCTCTAAGTGACCTTTTGTGCAAAGGCAGAGCAGTTTGGAGGAAATAATCCCTGCCAGTGTCAGGGCAGGAGAATGCACTGGCAGCTATTTTCATGTATAATTTGATGACAGTGTGGCACAGACGTGGTTGTGCATTTCTCTGGGATTTGCTTTGTGCCTCCTGCTAAGATGCCTATTAGAAGTTTGCTTTTAGTCTTCAATTTTATTATTATTATTGTATTACTAAATGACAAGCTGACACATTTATTTTCCAAATTCAAGGCCATTAGTTGTTGGCAGCTACTCCTAACATAGAAGTAGCATTTTTATGCGCATAAATATAACAAATTTACCAGGGCATGTCTCCAAAAGCACCATTGATGGATGACTTTGGATCTTCCAGTCTTGGAACTGCTTTCCAGATCAGATCAGAGCTGGAGTAAGACTCCACATGCTGAATTCAATTTACCCCAGTGAAGCCATTTTGTCCCAATGAAAGATCCAATCTAGCTCGTCTAAAGAAAAACAAATTTCTGTTCTGTTTGCTTTTGCTATCTTGCTTTCTTTGTCTTAATGGATAGATTAAGAAAAGCAAAGCTTAGAAAGATTGCAGGGCAGCTGAAGGTAAGCAGCAAAGAGGTTGTTTTCTTCCCCATCCTTGTGTGAAAGACTGGGACTACAAGAATGGTGAGGACACCTAATGATATAGAGAAGCTGCTGAGCAGATGTCTACCTGACTTGGTCTTGCTGTGATTCACTGTCTTGTTTCAGATGAAAGATCTGCGTCATGAAAATGTGAATCTGTTCCTGGGCTTTTTCTCTGACTGTGGCATCTTTGCCATAGTGACAGAGCACTGCTCCAGAGGAAGCCTGGAAGACTTGCTGAGAAACGAAGACATGAAACTGGATTGGATGTTTAAGTCCTCTCTCGTGATGGATCTAATTAAAGTAAATCCATTGCTCCTGCTGAGGCGTGACATGCATGTGACTTTTATATTGACATAGCTATTTAATTCAGGACTTTGGGATTTTTATAGTAATGCAGGGAAAACCAATGTGACTGTAGTTATACTGGTATAGAAGGTCTTTAATGGAGACCTCTTATTCTTATTTTGTTACCATCCGAGAGAAGCACTATTTGGGGTAATAGGACTACATCCATGCAGCAGGATGAGAAGTTAAAACCACACATCAAGCTAGAACTGATCACCTAGAACAATGAATCTGGTGACAAATTTGTACATTCCAGAGGCCCTTTCTTGTCATAAATCAGAAATGCATTCAGCATAGAACCAAACGGTAGCCATCCCTTGCCACAGGTTGGCTATGCATGTGTTCACTTCAAACGAGCGTTCACACACTTCCAATCACATCCCATGTGTTTTCACCCAAACAGTGAACTACCAGTCTGGCACAGATGACGTACAGAAGGTAGACTGCCAGAACTATTCTTACAGCCCATGATCATCCACCTTCTGACCGTCCTTGAGGGAGCTGGGTAAGGGCATTCAGCTCTTACTGGCTTCCCTTGACCTAACCATTGGGTACCACTTGTGCCCATCTTCTGAACCTTGTCTAAAAGTAGAACTTCAGAGTACAATGAATCCTAGGGATACAGAGGGAGGCATTTGACTTTTCCTAAAGTTGCCAGTCCTTTCCAGCATTATTTTGGGATGCAGCTAACCTAATTCTTGTTCCTAATCCGTTACTGGATTTCCCCCATAGTGTCTTGGGTTGATAGGACTGCATTTAACATAGAGTGAATGATGTATCTAATGCCATCTAAGGTGACAATTTGACTTGGTGTCTCTGCTGGTGGATAGTATAATTCTTAAGGAACAGCCTCAATCTTTTATGTATTCATAGGGAATTAGGTATTTGCATCATCGAGATTTTGCCCATGGACGTCTCAAGTCTCGTAACTGTGTTGTGGATGGCCGATTTGTGCTGAAGATCACTGACTACGGTTATAATGAGCTCTTAGAAGCACAGAAATGCCCATATATTCAGCCATCCCCAGAAGGTAGGTGCCATAAGGTTTTGTTATTTTTCTTAAAAAAATGTTTGTCCATTGATTTAGCAGATGCTTGTCCTAATGCAAGTGCAGGTCAGTGGTCACACAAGGATTTATGTGCTCAATCTTACCGCATCTGGTTACCTGTATACAATGCACTGTTACAGTAAAGGATAAGCAAAGTTTTTCAGACTTCCTGAAAGTGTGGTGAGTAGCAGTGCCATGGTAAGGAAAAAAGATTTTATTGTAAGCAGTGACAGAACTGAAGCTTGTCATAGCTGAAGAAGGATTTAAGTGCCCCTGAAATCTGATCAGTCCTGAGTTTCTGTGACCGGTGGAATTGGTTTAACATCCTTAGCCCCAACCCTACATTTGAAGTTTTAGGTTAATCCAAATGCAAAGAGCCATCTGAAACTCAAGATGATACAGGTCTCTTTGAAATAGATCATCTACATGCCAATCACCAAAGGCTGCCATGTGGCATCCCCACCACTTAGGGACAGCATCTCGTGGGACCAGGTTTGGAGACTGACAAGATTTCTTTCACCTTGCTATTGCCTTGGGTTTCCTCTGGTATCCCAGTTTGTTCTTAAAACCTGGTTTCAATTAGTATGTAGTGTTTTGATCCCTCGGTCACAGGATCTGGTTCCTACACATTTCCAGTGTGTCAGGGCAGTTGCCAGAAGACCTTCTTCTCCTCCCTTACAAAAGTTATATATATATATATATTGCAGAAGCTTACATGTTCCTTGTTCCCATTACTCAGATTGCACTGTTCCCAGGGTAACAATATCCTAGTTTGAGGGAGATTCATTTCTAGATGAGGCTAGGTATGTTTTACAACTGTGTCTTTCATCACTTGAACTATCAGATTATGAAGACTGATCATGTTTCAGACTGTCACAACCTGCTTTTACACAAACTACTTTCATTTAAGGAGAGCTACAGAAAATACTTCATTAGCTGTTGTTTGTAAAAGAGCAACAACTGTAACAAGAAATCCAGGCTTCAGCACCAACATTTTGCCTGAGTGATACTTTTAAACAAAAAAAGGTGTTAAATTTTTTGCAATGGTGAGAAAACATCTTATGCTGAAGTTCAGGGTTGGTGTAGAGGATATAAATTGTTTGTAAAGCAACAATTTTTTAAAAGGTAGAGTTAAATTTTGAAAATGCAAATTTTTTTGTCAAGATGGAAGTTTAATATTTCTAATACGTCACAAGAAGCAAAATACTTGATCCAGTGAATAATGAAGTATGTTCCAACATTTCTTTAAATGACTGAAATGAAGTGTTTATTTAAGCACCTAATTTGCAATAGTCCGAGCTCAAATGTAAGAAAAGTGATGCTCTTGAATTTTTTAGAATTGCTCTGGACAGCTCCTGAGTTACTAAGGGACCCAGACATGCACAGAAAAGGCACGTTCAAAGGGGACATTTACAGCTTTGCAATCATCCTACAAGAAGTGGTTGTTCGGGGTCCACCATACTGCATGTCAGAGCTCTCAGCTGAAGGTAGGCAACTATTTCAGTACATTTTTAAGGATTTATGCACAGTGCGCACAGAATGTCTGGCCAAGCCCCTTGTGTAAAACATTGGTATGGAAATAATGTCCCAATCTCATGACTTTTCACAGTGATATGTCTGTTTTCAACAAAACATCCATAATAAACATCAAAATGTGTAGTTCCGATCTCAGCCTCAGTACGTGACTCATCACTGCTGTCAGTGGGGCTGGGGTACTGAGTCCCCCCACCCCCAAGATACTTCAGAGCTGGCCTGCGGTCAGACCACTGCAGAACCTCCAGTTCCCTGTCCAAATTTTCACTTTTCATCAAGTGTGGGGTGAGATCTGATAGCAGAATTTTCCATAGCTTGGAAACGCCTTCGCTTCTCACTCATCAACCCTTTTTTGTATGTCATGGGGGCTGAGTTTTTGAGCTGCACTCCTCACTAGCATCCTGTTTTGTCCATCTGCCCATCTATTTTTTCTTAATTACTTCCCTATTTAAAGAGGTTCTCTCTTCAGCAGAGGACAAAGTGATACTTATATATATAACATACATACATATATATTATATATGACATATATAAGCTGGCTTTTATCAGAAATAGCAAATAGATAAACTCCTTAGGAACTGCTCATGGTGCAGCTCTCAGTTGTCCAAACTGTGTCATGCATGCATAGGAAAAGCGAACACACCATGGTCAGGGTCAAGCACTTAAACAGGGAGGGAGCGGGATCAATCAAAAAAGAGTTGATTTCAGTGAAAGCAGATTCCCAACACATTTTGGGCTGGACAGTCACCAAGTGGGGTATGGCTATCCAGTATCTGCCAGTTCAGTGCCCCCAGAATTGGGGCCTTGACCTTGCTGCACCCCAAGCTGCTGCAACAATGCAATGACAATGAAGATTATGATGTAACCTGCTCTGTAATTCAGAGCTGGACCTATGATGTAGCCTATGATGTAATTCGCAGGTGTTGCCCCCACCTAGTCCCCCTAGGGAACCTCCAGCAAATGTTGAACTTAGTGCACTCCATTTTCCTGACCTGATAAAATGATGAATTTCTAGTCATCGCATCCTAATCCTCAAGGAGCTTTCACTCATGGCGTGAACTTTAAAATCGTCTGGGGAAGGCATTTCCCCTTGGCTGCCCCTAGAAATATTTGGGCCAGGTGCTTTGTTTAGTTCATTTGGTGAAGACTGGTGGGATGAGCCAGAGATTTAAAGTAAACTGTCAACACCTAAAAGCTTTGGGTAGTCACAGTAACAGCTGTGGAAATGCAGGGCTCCTGCCAGGAAGAGGGTGGTTTTCTCTCCATTTGACAGCTCTGCACTGCACAAAATGAAACTTTCAAATGCAATCCCTTTGGGCTTTTTTTTTTTTTTTTTTTTTAAGCAGGAAGATATAGTTCTGCCTTACAAAAACCTGTGTTTCCTCCAGGATATTCTAAGAAATACCTAAACTGAAGTCAAGGTTGGGTTGAGACGCCGAGCTTCCCTGCCTGTGCTTCAGCTGTCAATGAAACCTGTGGCTCCGCTCCTTTGCCTAGTGCTGTTTTATCCAAAACCCACAAATTAAAGAATTATCAGGGTCTGAAAGCCCAAGCCCGGTTCCTTATTAATCTTGTTTCACCTCTGGATAGGGAGTCACTTTCCAGACATTGTTTTGAACCCAAACTCTGCCCCTTAAAATATTTTCCACTGTCTCCATTCCCATCAACCTCCCACCTACTGGTTCCCAGTCAACAATGAAGCATCAGAAGCTGGTATCCTTCTTGTCTGGGCTCGGCCATAACCCTCTGCTCTCTTGGAGGACCACAGTTCCTAATGGAAAGACGCAGAGGCAATTTCATTAAATGCAAGCCTGCAGGCTCACACATCCATCTACCACACAACCTTCCCCCATCCAACCACTTTATTGCTCATAACCTGGTTCTCTAGGGACAAAACAGCAGATGAATCTCTTCTCTTTCAAATCCTCCAAGAGACTCCTGGCTGAAAAAAGCAGAAACCCCCAGCTTTATTTGACACAAACACCGGGTGGTGAGCAATAATGGTGGTAGCTGAAGGAGCGAGCAAGAGACAGGTGAAAAGGTCTATGTCCTTTACCCTCATCAAGACCCTCCATATCACAATGTGCTTCCCGTTCTTCTCTTTGTCACAGAAATCATAAAGAAAGTGAAGAAGCCCCCTCCCCTGTGCCGCCCAAACATAGCCCCTGAGTTGGCACCCCTGAAGTGTATCCAGATAATGAAGGAATGCTGGGGTGAAGCCCCCGAACGTCGTCCAACCTTTGAGGAGGTATTTCATAAGGTTGGTGAATAGAGCAGCAGGTGCAATCCTGTGTTTGCACTTGGCAGGAAAGTGTGGGTTTTTTTTTTTTCTTTAAGTGAGCCCTTAAAAAATGATTGAACATATCCCAGAGTTCTAGTCTTGCCCTTGCTATTGGGTTATTTTATGGCTCGTGGTGACTGGCTGACACCTTGTCCTGAACTTGGCTGCCATGGCATCACCACGCGAGGTGTGAAGCAGCCTGGACATGGGCTTGGTGTCTTCACATTTGCAGTGTACCTGCACGGATGGTCTCACGGAGATCTGTAAATTATGATAGCACCTTCAGATCAATACGTTTTTTAATCTTCTGAAGTATTTAAAAGGTGATTAAAAGGAAAATTCACCAAAGGCTGTTAAACACAAAGATACGTTTGGCACAGGAGATCTCTGAACTGCAGATTGATGGAGGCTGGGAGCATATCCCTGGGAATATGACCATACCTAAGTCCTGTTTGAACAGCTTTCCCAGACAGCTGTTACCGGGCAGTCTCATGGACAGGTACTGGCAAAATAAACTCCTTGTCTGATCCAGTAGTACTGTTCCTAAGTTCTTATAAGGTCAAACTAGGTAAACTAATATCCGTAATTTTTACCTTCTGCTTCTATGAAACTGTGAATAAATTTACATCCATGTGACTCCACTGTTGAGTCTAAGGCAGCTTCTGAAGTCACAGATTATCCAAATGATCCAGAGGCACAGCTTCAGGTCAAGAGGAGAACGGTCGACTCAGTGTGGTGCTGGGGATGGTGATACACATATATGCCAGTGTGCAAAGATGGATTTAACACCAGTAACATATCAGCAGGTTGTTAAGTGTGGCTAATGCCCTGAAACTTGCATTTCTGAATGCAAAGGGCTGCAAATTACTCTAAAGGATGGTCATGGGATAAACAAGAGTGCAAATCTGCAGCACTGAGGGCCTCCATAACAACTCCCATACATGTTGTCATCTCATTGAAGGTGGTATTTCACTTAACCCTCACTGAAAGTTCATAGAGGAGCAACATGCTCCTGGGCAGCTTCCATGGTTATTGCTGCAAATTCACCCTCCAGTTTGCCTTTTTCCTTTATTGTTGAACTCTTGCCACTGACAAAGCCAGTCTTTAGCATTATCCCTTTAAAAGAAGTGTTTGATTTTTGTCCCTTTCCAAACTTAGAGTGCTGCAATGGTGTAAGGAGATGGTTAAATAACTCTCCAGTTTGATTTTACAGTTCAAAACCATCAACAAAGGGAAAAAGACCAATATAATTGACTCAATGCTCAGGATGCTTGAGCAGTATTCAAGCAACCTGGAAGATTTAATCAGAGAGAGGACCGAAGAGCTAGAGATTGAAAAACAGAAGACAGAAAAACTACTGTCCCAAATGCTCCCCCCGTAAGTACTAGTACTTTAGGTGGTAAAAATAAACCCCGTAGCTAGAGGGGACAAAACTCTTCCCCAGAAGGGAGCAAGATTGCAGATCTGACCTCCAACTTTGGCAAGCACCTTCCAATCGAAGTAAGAAACTTTAATCAATGCTTGTTACAGCTATATAGAACCTTCTATTTAGTGGAAGATTTTTCAAGCACAAGATTGTCCTTTTTGAGGACAAGAGTGTCTGAGCTCTTGGGCATGTACTGCAAAAAGGGGTTGTGCCCTGTCGTCTTTGTTTGCATTGTTATTTCAGATCAGTGGCGGAAGCCCTCAAGACTGGTGGCACAGTGGAGCCGGAGTATTTTGACCAGGTGACCATCTACTTCAGTGACATCGTGGGCTTCACAACTATTTCAGCCCTCAGTGAACCCATTGAAGTAGTTGATCTCCTAAATGACCTTTACACACTGTTTGATGCTGTTCTTGGAAACCATGACGTTTACAAGGTGAGGGGTACCTGCGCATGAGGATCAAAGTGTCTGTGGTTCAGACATTCTTGTAGTTTCATTCTATGTCTCTTTTCCATCTTTTTCAATTTGTTTGTTCATTTTTTAACGTACATTTTTAATGTAATGCTATTTGCTAGGTGGAGACAATTGGTGATGCCTACATGGTTGCCTCAGGGCTTCCAAAACGCAATGGAAACAAGCATGCAGCTGAGATAGCCAACATGTCCCTGGACATCCTCAGCTCTGTGGGAACATTCAAAATGAGACACATGCCAGACATCCCCCTCAGGATACGAATCGGCCTGCACACAGGTAGGCAGTGACTCTCTCCTGTGCCTGAACATCAAAGAACTCCTTTGCAATGGTATTTCCAGCTTTGAATGTTTTCTCCCTGCCCACCCCAAAACAAGTGGTCTTAGAAGATGCCTTTAAGTCTTCCATAGCAAAGCACGAACACTAAGGAGGAAAACGACTCTGTATAATCTGGGGGGAAAAATTGTGTATTCTGTCACAGTCAGGGACTACATCAGACAAGTTAGTCCCAAGGGTTTTGTTGTAAGGGTGGCTCTTTGATGTGCCATAGGCTCTTCACTGGTGTGACACAGACATCCAGCAATGCCTTTGTAACCGTCCTGAAAGGAAAAAGGACAGAAAAACAGGCATATAGAGTGTAAGAATGAAAAGGTTGGGGAGAGTTACATGGATAGGACATAACTGGAAGAACATGTGATACAGCTATTAAGAAAAAGTTCTGTTATGAAGACAGTATCTCTAATGTAGAAGTCATAACGTATTCAATTAACAGAAAAGTGGCTTGCTGAAAAAGAAATGAGGAAGTTGGGTTTTTTTTAGACAAAGTGTACATGAACTCCAAAACAAAACAAAAAACCCCAGTAGGACTGCAGTCATAAAAGCGAATGTATGACTGGATTTTAAATTGAGGGAAAGACATCTGCTGTTATCATAGAATCAATATTTTTAGAAGAGATATGAGCCTCCATAATTTTATGCCGTAGTCATTCATTAATGATTTTTTCCCAGCTGATCATCATCAGACTTCTTGTGCCTTCCACTAAAGTGCCAGGTACTGCCCATTGCAGGAAGCCAAACAATGAATGAGACTGTTCAGACGTCTGACCCAGTATTACAGGGTGTTTTATCCTTCTGCCTATCTGATAATGCCCACATTTTTGCAGCTCTGGCATGCAAGTGTTTTACAAAGTCAATATCCTGGTCCCTGTTGTACACATTGTGAAACAACAGCAGAGAAAAGGAAGTATCTCACCCAGAATACCCTAAGAACAGGGTTGTGACAGGCAGAGCTAAAATCAGTATGTCGTATCTGCTAGACCACACAAGTTCTTTTTGGGGTTTATCTCTGAAAACTCATCTCCCTACTATTTTCTTTGCAGTTTGGTGGTCTTAGCTGCCCCTCACAGAATCTGAAGTGTTAAAGAATGATTGCAGGAGCACTGTGGGTTTTATAGTCCAGCAAAAATTAGATGAGACTATGGCCCCAGCTTGTCCTGCCCTGAGCAGAAGTCCCTGGAGCACCAGTAGTATTGTCAACTGGGGAAAAGAGGAATCTGGTGTGCAACAGCTGCTGCTGCCTGTTGACAGCAGTTCTGCAACGTGTCTTCCATGCACCCAGCCAAAAATCTATCCCTAGGTGAAGTGTACATGGGTCAGTTACGTATTTTCTTGTTTTTATGAACGCCGGGTATCTGGAAAGTGGTGTTTCTATGAGCTGTTGTGTAGGGTGTGAGAGGAAGAGGGGGATGAATTGGTGCTTTCTTCCTGAAGAAGCGGAAGCCAGATCTTGTTTTGCACAGATCTGGCAACATCATACTGTCACGGGAGCAGCAAGAAATGCATGCTCCAAAGCAAACCAGCTCTCTGAGCCACTGAGCTGACAGCAGAGTTTGATTAACCCTAGACCCCATTTCTCCTGAGGGAAGAAGCATGAAGAGGGAATCACCAGCATCATGAAAACATTGAGGAAGGAGAGGAGGGCTTGGCTAACACTTTCACTGTCCTGAAAAGGATGGAGAATGGGTGTGACCACCGGTTTTGCAGGCCAACCACTCTCTGGAAACCAGTGCCAAGAAGACCTCATGATCCCCTCTCTGAAAAAGCAGTGTGTGGCATTTGGGTATGCACTGCCCATGCCTCTCCAATCCCACCAATGGAGAACCGCACCTCTGGAACTTCTGCTAGCCCATGCCCGTGGTCCACTTGTGGCAATGCATGGGTAAGACAAAGAGGACAAGAAGACCAGTGTTTAGTCTGCAGTTTCTGCCCTGCTTTAAATGCACCCTGGAGTCTTGGCTTGCTCTCCTGACTTTACTGCATGTCCAGAAAAACTCAGCTGGCTCAGCTGTTTCCACGCCATCTGTGTCTGGGCTGGAGCTGGGCAGTCAGGGAGAGCAGTGGTGAGAAGACAAGCTTTTTCACAGAGGCAGAAGAGTCAGGCTCTCTGGCAGGCAGCCCCGCACTTTGGTCAAGTTTATTAACCTCTGTGGCACCACTGATGGTTGTTGCAGACTCTTAGCCAGCATCACTCATTAACTGACCCTGCAAGGCCTGGCAAAGAGTCACTTCAAAACAAATCAGCGAACCTGTGTAATTAAACGAGGCCATAACGTTCTCATCACAGGGTATCTGGTTTCCTCTGAAACTTGTTACTGTGGGAGATTTCTTGCTGGAAGTTTTTGTTAGCCCTTGGCTGAAGCTGTCTAGACAAAGGGGAACACACACAGGCAGTTAAGAGAGTGAGTGAATTAACCGTTGGATGCCTTCAACACGGAGAAATCCTTCAGGCATGCTTACACTGTAGGGTTTGTTTTGAGCTAGCAGCTTTCTGCAACAGGAGGAAAGGCTTAAAAGTAGTAGTCTAGAAAGGTAGTACTTCACCCCAAAATTGTTGCCTATCCTAGGCTTTGAGCTTTGCAGAAGTGATTGGATGGTTGACTTACTCACTGACTGAGTAGGAAACCTGAATTCAGGTACCCACGTGGAGGTGTTTCCAGGAGTGCTGGGGAACCCGCACTGATTTTGTGCTTGGTGGAAAGCTGGTGGACATATAAGTAGGCCCTGGAGAGCTGTTCAGTGCAGGAGTGGAAAGGCTCTCATGGCTCAGTTGACTGCGTTGACTTGCCCTCCACCAACTACAGCAGGAGCTCAGCCTTCTCTGTTTGTGCCTTTTAAAACGAAACCAAATCCTCCTCACTGAGGGCTGCTTTTTGACAAGAACCACTTTTTTTGTGTCTTTGCAACACCTATTACAGAAGGAGCTTTGATCCTTACTGAGGTTTCTGAGTGCTGCTGTCACATCATCACCACAAGATGAAGAGAGGTGATGCCGTGTCAATGTTTTCTCAGGGAAAGCTCTTATTGAATCATGAATTAAAAAGTCTCCAACAAGACCCTTTTAAATACACATGCCACATCATTGTGCACACATTAAGGACCAGTTAGGTGAGCATTAGGTCCTTGACCCAGTAGTATCAACAGTGCCTTTGTAGTTGTCCTATAGAAGTGCCTATGGACTAGACCATGAAAAACCTTCCTCTAGTGGTTATAGCTCCTCCCCTGAAGAGCTTGAACAAAATTAGTGAACATTGATAAGGACAGGAATTAAATCAGAAGAGATTCTGGGGAGAAGTGTCTTATCCAAGGTGGCACAGCACACTGGCAGTAAAAAAACACCGTTAAATCAGGTTCTCCTGATCTCCAGCAGTCCCTGAACGTTGTGTTTGAGCCAGAGATAGTGCTTAAGTCCTTGTAACATTTTTGGTGCAAACCATTTTTCCTTTTCTTTTTTTTTCAATCTTAAAGCAAATGGTGCTTTATCAGGCAGGAGTTAAAATCTGCCTTACCTCTCAATTTGCATCCTCTGTCAGTTATATTACAATCCTGTTGCTTTGACTCTGCAGCAACAATTTTTGAGAGGTCACAGCAAGAGGTGTCCTTGAAAAGTTCCCCATAGCTTTCAGCTATGGAGTTTCATTGTCTTTAAGATGTATCTGAAAACTATATGCAGAATCAGTTTCTGTAACTAAGAAAGCTAAAAATCACAGTAAAAATAGCGTCCTAAAACAAGTAATTGATCACTTCTAAATTGGATGATGATGATCATCATCATCATTATTTTAACCTACAACATTTTAACTTACACCTTTTTATATTGTGAGAAACCTTATCTATAGTATCATTTCAGATATTGATGATGCGCTACTTCAAATCACTTGTATCTTTGCACTGGAGAAGATTTCCTAGATTTCATTTTTGCTAAATCTTAACCCAGAAGGATCATGAAATTGAAAAGGCAGGCAGAGCCTGCAAATACATATGACATAAATGTATCCAATGGAAAATACAGAGAGGTCTCTTTTCTCTGCAGGAAGCCCCACACCTCCTTACATTGCTGAGAGCATTCTCTTTTTTTCTTTGCTTTATCTTTTTTTTTTTTTTTTGCATTTATTTTGCAAGCCTGATATTTTAAATTGTGGGTGATGAAATTTAGCATCTCAGCCTTCAGAACATAGTCCAAACATTAGCTAATCCAAATGTCCCAGATGACAGTTGTCTGTGCTGTTTGGCCATTACGCATTTTATCTCTCTGTGTGTGCATGTTCATATGAATCTTGCACACATACCTCTCTCTGAGAACTTGGCATGGGTTCCTTGGGAGCTACTTTGGAAGGGAGTGGATCTCATCTAAAGAATGAGAAAGAGGAAAAATAAACAGTTTTTGGCTAGACAGGCGAGCTAATGATGTCTTCTTTTCCGAGGAGGGGTCACAGGGTGGTCCAGCTTATTGCCAGCATCTCTAGACTTCCAAAGCTGATTTTCAACCCTGTTTCACTGGGCATATCACAGGATCTGAACTTGAGTTTCATTGGATAGAAAAGGAGGTCTTTTTAAAATGAATTGCAATAGTCCTTGAGCTCCCATGAACTCTGAACAAATTTCTGCCAGATGATGGTGAACAGAAGTCTTATGACACAAGACCCTTCTCAGGCACAAAACACCAATGTGCAATGCAGAGCAATGCTTGCTTTTTGATCACTTGTAGCAAACACTAAGGACAATGAGATCTTTAAAAAACCTTCTCCTGTATTCTCAAGTGGTTCTTGAATATCGGAGGAGAGGATGAGATTTGTCTGCTGGTGAGCCCCTTGATTTGTGCAGTACCATCAGGGTTATACAGATGACATGTCTTTCAGGGCCTTGCGTGGCAGGAGTGGTGGGGCTTACCATGCCACGGTACTGCCTCTTTGGAGACACGGTGAACACGGCGTCACGAATGGAGTCCACAGGCCTGCGTGAGTATTTGGGACAGTCCCTGGAGTGGGTGGTTGAATAAAATTCTCAGGGGGGATGAAGAAATGCATATCTTTACTTATAAGCATTGCAACTGAATCAACTGTGAAGAAAGGGGCAAATAAAATGACAAAATTCAAAGCAGCCAGAAGGGGAGGGCATTGACTTTGCCATCGTAAGATAGCCTTTAAGGCCTTGCCTTCCACCTATGGTGCTCTGATTTGGATTCCATCAGCCAAAATCAACATTAATCTTGCCCTAGATTTCTTCTGCGTAGGTTGGATCTTGCTTTCAGTCAGTGCTGAGAACCCTTTATTCAGAGCTGTTCTTGCACAGCAAAATAATGCACTACCTGCCATGGCCAGTACAAAGCAAGGGTAGAAGCACATGCAGGAATTTCTTCCATCATGCTGGAGGCAGAGAAAAGCAGACCACATGCAATGTTGTCCTGTAACATGAAGGGCATTATTTGTGATGGTTTCATTTATCAGCAATAACAATTCCATAAACAAGTGTCGGCAGGTCCTAACACAATCATTAGGTTTCCCTTCCTCTTCAGGTTTTCTTGATGTTTTTTCTTGATGGGTTGATGTTAATGCTATTTTTCCCTCAAGGTATTGCCTTTGTTTTCCTGAGGCTTCCAGCTGTAAAAGCACAGTCTACATGCACAGAGCCAATAGCTGCAGCAGATAAGACAGTACCACCTCTCAGCTGGTTCTTACTGTCCCATGGCTGGAGACTTCTAGACTTGTAAAAAGAGCTGGTGGGGAACATTTACCCACTTTTCAGTCTTATGTATACACATATCTGCTGTTTGTTGCTGTCCTTGGCTAGGACAAGGATATATATGTAAACTATAGCGTATGATGCAGCGGACAGTGTTTTGCAGTGGATGTGTTTTGCATTTGCTTTTGATGTTCATGCTGTCAGTACAAGTTGGTTTCCAAAGGCAACATCTCATACATTTTAATCATTGATCTCTGACATCCCTTTTGATATTTTCAACGGCTCTAAGAAATTACCTATTATAGTTAGTTTACAAGCTACATGAAGTCTGTGATATTTAATATGAAACTCCTGAGGTCTTGCCAGGCTAGAAATGTGTTGCAGTATACATGCTGCATTGGAACTTTCTCAGTTTTTCAAACAGCCCTAGCTCCAGTGGTTTTGATTAGACTAATTAGGAGTAACAATTAATCTAATCTTTAATTAAGGAAAATTGCCTTTCTTGTGATAATGGCTGTCTTATTTTAAAAGGCTTGCATTGCATTTGGAAAGCAGTGGAAAGAAGGGAATACTTTGACAGCAGATTTCTAATAGCAAGACAGATATTTGAAGAATCTCAAGGTTTAGAGCCTTGAAAGTGTCTCCTGAGATCATAGACAGCAGGAGCACTGCAGATACAAGAGCATTATTATACATCAATAGAAATTTATATAGATCCACAATAATAAGAAGATTGTAAGTCAATGTCTCAGGAAGTGCAGCTCAAAGCTATGTGGTCTTCCTCTGCATAGTTGAACTGTTCTTCCTTCTGATTATTCTGGAAAAAAATATTAATTGTTTTATTCCCCACCCTTCCAGAGGGAAGGGAATGTGATTGGCACATTTGAAATAAAAGCTCAACAAGAAGAACAACAAAGACAACTATTTTGGGGAAAAATATTTTAGAAACATTCTCTGGCTTGTTCAAACGAGCAGAACCACAACAAAATTCAGTGAGTTCCAGTAATGGCTGTAAAACAAACTGGGGAAGATGGGAATTTAATAAAGATCTCCATCTTTGCCCTTTTTGTTCATAGACTGTTAGTAGCGTCTCTGGATGGAGTCAATTTCTGATAAAACCCAGATGGATCTAGATGCACAGCCACATTTTTATGTCCCCTTAAAAATTCCATCTCTTTGGTCTTCATCCCAGCTTCCAAATGACGTTGGATATCTGGAGCAGGACAGTTGGTTATTTTCCTTTTCTTTCTTGTTCCCTAGTTACACTGTGGCAAGAGAGAAATATGGCATTTTTTTATTCCAGCTGACAATATTGCTGAAAAAAATGCCATCCTTACTAAGAGCTGGACATCTACACTTAGCATGTTTGGTATCCTTCTCCGGGAAGTCCCCAGTGCAGGTCTCCTCTCACCCTCATTACAGCCCTACCTGGAAAGATCCATACATCAGCATCAAACTACATAGAGGAGCACCACACAGCTACACCAGCTACATGCCCGCATGCTTTGGAGCATTTTTCCTTGCTAGTATGAAGCAGTGTGGAATTTGCAGCGGGTGTGCAATACAGTGATCCATCTGTTTTGCTTTCCATTCCCAGCTTACAGAATTCATGTCAGCCAAAGTACAGTGGATACGCTTCGGAGTCTAAATGAAGGCTATGAAATCATACCTAGGGGAAAAACAGAACTGAAGGTAAGAAGGTCAGGGCTGTGTGAAATGCTTCACAGGGGAATCTTCTTACTTAAGGAATTTTTCTATTAAGTTCTTGTTTGGCCTTCATCCACCACTCTTCTGCTGGATCCTTCCCAAATTGTCCCCATCAGTTGTTTCAGTACATGAGGTAATTATTGAAGGACTGTGGGACTGAGCAATCAGCTGTTTGTGCTGGATCTAAGTATTCATTTAGGACTCTATTTAGTCCACCCTTGATGGAAACTGCTACTTTTCACAGTGTCCAAACAAGACAACACTATATAATTCAGAACATCACTTCTTCCCTTACATATTCAATAGATATAAGTATGAGCTTTGCTTGCCTTGAACACTTACAATAAGGTCTGAATATGGCCTCAGGTCCCTCAATAATCTTTCACAAGTGGAATCATGTCACCTAAGTGCACGTGTCTGCAGGTGGAGATCTGAGGTAGTTATTCCAGGTTTAGCTAATGGAAAGAAACCTTTGCAGAATTAGTAGAGATAAATTGGCACTTTAGGAAACCATTAACCTGACTTACTTTCAGGGTCCAGTTTAATGTGAAGATGAATGTTGCCCTGGAAGTGTCTGCTTTTCTTCACTTCTCCAGTCAAGGGTGACCGATTCTGATGTAGATGCCTACAGCTTAACAGATGCATCTCACCTTAAAAGCTAAATCATTAGTGATGGGAGAGGAAGTTATTATTCTCACACTCAGCCCAGCAAGAGTTGTAAAATCTCTCAATTAGTGATGCTAGTGCTGCCAAACAAGATGATTAGAGATCCTGTAGTTTCCCATTTCTGTTAAGCTGTGTAGTTTCAATGACCCAGATCAATGAGGGTCATTTGCAGATGACAGTTTGGAAAAGGCATCCTCTTTTAGCATAGTGAAATTGAAACGATCCCGGAACCATGAGCCCAAGATTTCCAGCCACTCTCTGTCTCTGCATATACGTGAAGCCCTCAGAAACCCAGTGAGGAAGTTACAGGTTGAGCAGCGGGTGGTCAGAAAGCTGCTCTTTATCTAGTTTTTTTGTTTTTATTTTAGGGTAAAGGAGTAGAAGACACATATTGGCTAGTTGGGAAAAAAGGCTTTCTGAAGCCCTTACCTAAACCTCCTGAAATAAAGCCAGGGTAAGTGTGACTTCATCACTGTTCAATAGATTCATTAAAAGGTCCTTGTTGGAGTTCACAGGCTGAGTATCTGTCTTCCCATGCTACCTGTCTGCAAAGTCTGCATCATTTCCCTTAGGTGACTGACATTTTCAGGTGTAGTACTGGGACTCAGAAGTGATTCGGTTTCTTCAACTCCTGTCCTCAATCACTGTTCCCAAGAAGTGGCATGGAAACTTGCTGCTTCTCTGCCATAGTCCCTTGGAGGCTGAGCACTAGGGCGTTCCTTCCTGAATCTCCTTCCTACTCTGTGTGCGTATGGGAGACACACAGGTGGGGACAATTCCAGGTCTCTGGTGTCATCAGTGTTACGGTGACACTCAGACTTTTCTCTCCTTCCATCAAATTCCTGCAGAAAACAGCAGCCTCATTCACCGTACAAACATGTTTCTTCCCTGTAGCACTGTTCATTCGAACAGAACAGTAAGGAGACTTTGTATTGTAAAATATGGCACCATTAGGTAATTTAAGACTTCATGATGTTACCTCCATCCAAGCAATGGTGAGCAGAGACTGAGCACTTGACATTCATTAAGACTTTTTGTAGCTTTGCAATGCCTGCCTTTGCAAATGGAGTATTCCCCGCTCAGCTGTCACATGCTGTGTATGCCTGGAAAGGATGTTGTGGTCAGGACATTAAAAACCAGGAGTAGGATTTGTTTGACAAGAATGGTGTAGTCACCCACATTAGTCAACCTTGACTCCCTTTATAGCCAGCAAAGAGAAATACCTGCTCAGGGGTCTGATTCACCTGGCCTGCTTGGACGTCTGTGTTACCAGATGAATTGCCTTTGCAAGATGCCTGTTTTGTTGACTATAAAGAGGTCCTGCAGATGTCTGACAGCAAACAGGGCCTGTTTTCACTTTGACTCTGACTTCCCCTGAGCAATCACCTTCTAAGTTTTGCCTCGTTTCCTCTTAGTAAAATGAAGATGTTTTATCTCCTTTTGCAGATGATGGTTACCTACTTGGGCAGTTCCACACAGGGCAAGCCACATGCTCAGCGCTTTCCCAAAGCTTTCTTGTAGCAGCATGTATTACAGTAGTAATAGCAAGTAGTATATACTACAGTATTTTGGGCCATAACTTTTAAGTTATTTGGGTGTCAATCAGTGTGGAAGATAGAAGGTTGCTGGAAGATAATTTTGAGAGGCAGTATTTCTTAGGCTTAGAGGTATTTATTGTTTAATAGTTGATGGAAATGAGCTATTGAGTAATGTGTGTTGATAGCAATGATGCAATGTGAAACTTGGAGGAGTGTTGCCAGATCAGCAAGGCTGGTTGACTTACAATTGCAACCAAAGTCACACCAAGACTTCTACCTTGAAAGCAGGTTCTTCTCATCTTGGTTTTGCCATCTAAAAGTCACGTGCGATGCCACTGTTGACTGTTGAGGTTCTTTCCATAACCTTCAAAGATCCTGTCCTCTGTGTACCAAAGTCAGATTTATGCAGGCGCAAGCTGTTTCTAAACATGGGGATTGTAAATGACAGAAAATACATCAGGTCCAGGGGGACAATAAGAGGAGGTAAAAAATTTCCCCACTTACCCAGGATCAGGGGATCCTCAACATCATTGTGTAACCTCAGAAGAATCCACCAGTAGCACTTCAGGGAGGGAGGAGATCTTCTGCCCTTGTCCCAGGGCTGTGATCTTCACTGTTCCCTTGCAGTATTTCTGTCCCCGTGGATCATCATACAGCAGTTGAATGAATGTGAAAGTAATCAGAGGAAGAAGCAAAGTTACACAAAACTGAAACTGTCCTAGTGAAGGGTCAAATGTAAGCTATACCCTGTAGAAGTCAAATGTCAAATGGTAGAAAGAAGTAACTGGTTGTTTCAAGCAAAGCAAATATTTGGAGAACTGGCTCATGCATAGGCTGTGCTGTTATCAGAGGGGTATCAAACATTTTGTCCTGTTTTTCCAGCCTTATCTTGATGGTTCAGTTTAGTGCTGGTTTATGAGAGGCTGAAAGATTTTTCTCTCTTGCTGGCCAGTGTGATGGTTTCAAGTCACTGCCTTATATACTGCCATAGGAATTTTCTCATCTGTAGACTTCTAAGCTGAAGAAGGAGGTACTGAATTCCTCTACTAATCATCTTTTTGCTCTCTCCTGAAGGAACTAATCTTCTATTTAGGTCTGTCCTCTCCATGAGGTCCTGGAGCATTTGCTTTTATCTCATGCTTTATTTTGTGACTTGGGTGGGCTAAACATCTAGAGGTGGGTAGTTGTGGTAGTCTTGCTGAGTGTTGATATTTACTAAGAGAAGGTTAATAAATCGTGCTTGGTCTCATATCCACACTATGGAAATACAAACCTGTGGGCCATGGGTTTAAGGGTCAGATCCTAGGGGTGGGAGTTCTGTGTGAAGGAAGGGCTCAAAGTAACCCTAAGAAAAAAATATTTCACCCTTATATAAACCTCTGGATCTGTGTCTGACCCCATGAGTTATCTCCTGGAACTCATATAGACCTAGACAACTTGATAAGTTTAGTTTCACTCATAGTCTGTTAATGCTTCTTACTGCCATAACAAGGCATAGCCCTTGAGGTATGGAGTATTTCAGGCCTTGAGTGCACTGGTTTATGGAAAAGACAGCAGATAACATTAAAAATATGCTAACTTCCTATTATTTCAAGAGATATAAACCCCATCAGCCAATTAAAGCAGCAAGCACAATCCTTGGCAGCAGGATTTCTTGACACATGAAAGCAATTTTCCAGCTCTGGTAGGCAGTCATGTGCAGATTTGTGATCAAGTAGCTCATAGAGCTGTTCATAGATGTCTAGGGAGAAATCAAGCTTCATTATCCCGCTGTGCTTGCAGTAGCCTTGGCACCCTACACCTGGAGAATGGTCCTTGACCTTGCAAAGGTGAATTTATATGCAGGTTAGAACCAAACTTCAGCAAACTTAAAAACATCAAAGAATTTTTAGTTCTGTGATTGGGTTAATACTAATGGTCCAGTAAAATACTGTGATAACAACTCCTGGTAATGCTGAAATTGCTGAGAGAACACATTTGATTGTCTAGCAATAAACATCAAGATGCCACCAAATGACTAAGAAAGGAATAATTATTGCACCTACATAATTTGAGTAAATGGATATTCATCAACCTCTCTGTTTAATCACAATTATAGACTTACTGGAAGCATTAGTCGGAACATTGCCATTGATTTCCACTGTCTGCACCAGGTTTACATACCTTTACAGTTGTGTAAGGATGTTCAGATAAATGCATTTTACTCTTAAAACCCAAATGCTGTGGGTGACATGGCTCACACAGGATAAAAAAAAAAATTAGAAGAAAGGCAGTTCAATTAAAAGACCTAATATGCTTCTTAGCGCCCCAACTTCATTCAAACCGTATATAAGAACAAATGAACTAAAATACTATTATTAAAATTACCTTTGGTCAAGCTGTTCATGGCCTGTGTATCTAATTTCAGAAGCAAAAATCTTACTGGAAATCACAGAATCACAGAATGGTTGGGGTTGGAAGGGACCCCTGGAGCCCATCCAGCCCAACCCCCTGCTACAGCAGGCTCTCCTAGAGCAGGTCGCACAGAGTCACATCCAGGCAGGTTTGAATGTCTCTGGAGAAGGAGACCCCACAGCCTCTCTGGGCAGCCTGTGCCAGCACTCCGTCACCCTCAGGGTAAAGTTTTTCCTCACATTCAGATGGAAGTTCCCGTGTTGCAGTCTGTGCCCGTTGCCCCTTGTCCTGTCGCTGGGCACCGCTGGAAAGAGCCTGGCCCCGTCCTCCCTGACACTTGTCCTTAAGATATTTGTAGGCATTGATGAGGTCCCCTCTCAGCCTTCTCCTCTCCAGGCTGAACAGCCCCAGCTTCCTCAGCCTTTCCTCATCAGGGAGATGCTCCAGTCCCCTCATCATCTTCATAGCCCTCTCCAGTAGATCCCTGTCTCTCCTGAACTGGGGAGCCCAGCACCAGACACAGCACTCCAGGCGTGGCCCCACCAGGGCAGAGCAGAGGGGGAGGATCTCCTCCCTCGGCCTGCTGGCCACACTCCTCCTGATGATGCCCCCCAGGAACCCATCAGCCTGCTTGGCCACCTGGGCACACTGCTGGCCCGTGGGCAACTTGCTGCCCACCAGAACACCCAGGTCCTTCACAGAGCTGCCCCCCAGCAAGTCACCCCCAGCCTGAGCTGGTGCCTCGGGTTGTTCCTCTCCAGGTGCAGGACCTTAAACTTGCCCTTGATGAACTTCATTAGGTTCCTAATGTAATCAAGTAAGAAACCCCTTCCCATGCTCTTTTTATGGAATATGATGGAGGTTCAGTTGTGGGCCCAGGACACATGGAAAGTGCAAGTTTAACATCCAGATTGCAGTGCTGGCTCCTGCACAAGAGAATTTTCCTTTTTGAAGGATAACCTCCTTCTTTCAAATGAAAATTTCGGTTTCATCTGCTTTACATGGGAGCTTGAGTTTAACTTTGCATCACATAGAACAAGGCAGGCAATTCAATAGGCTCCTTAGTCCTTTCCTTGCTCCAGATTTCTACACCTTCCCTGGCAGATGTCTGCCTTGTAATAAATATTATTTTTCCTTCTTCCTTGTAGCTTGTTAGGCTCTGTATTGCAGCATCTTAGGATCTTGTAGGCTCCATTGTGCAATAGCCACAGAAGGCAAATTAAAAAGCTTTCCACAAAAGCCTGATACTGCCACAGGAAATAATAGCATATTGGGGTGGACATAGAGAAGGTATAACAAAATGGTGAGAGAGCAAAAACAAGCATGCTGAGCTGTCGAGCAGCAGCCTACCTGTAGGATAAATATTTTTTTTTGAGATTTCATAATCAGGTTCAAAGGAAGGCTGTGAGGCAGGGTACACCAGGAGGTTAGTTCTGGGGCTGAAGAGCAGCCATGGAAAAAGCACAGAGTTGCTAGTTTATGAACGTGGGATATTGGAATTTGGTGTCCTGTGATGCTCTGGGACAGGCAGCACCTTGTCAGCACTGGTAGAGCGCTCCTCTTGTCCGTAACAGCAGAAAAGATATGAGGTTACACAGACCTAGCAAATACAAACCTGACCTGCACTAAATCACAGATGTATTTGGCAAAGCACTGAAAAAAATATCTAGCACAAGGAAATATTTGATAGATAATGAAATTCGGAAAAAAATCCCAGAGCTGGGATCTTGTTTGTTTGCAGTTCCAAGGAGATAAGTGACATATTCGGTCTTCTGACTTCCCAACTTTTACTATCCCAGAAATCCTTTGCTCTGGCAGTGAATACAGTACTTTCAAGCAGCAGGAGCCCTCTATCCCATGAAGCAGTTGTATCTAGAAACTTTCCCTTTCTAACACTATTTTAAATTAGCTATGGAAAGTTAACTGGAGGGGGGTGGGGTGGGGGGCAGGGATAATAATACAATTGAGAAAGGTACAGATTGTGGGTCATCTCAAGGATTTTGAACCAAGAACCCAGGGCCTGGGTTAGGAACATACAAGAGTTTTGAATTTTTATCATCAAACCAGATCCTTTCTTTTGTATGAAATCATGCAGTAGGTCTTAAGTCCAGAAGGACTGATAGATCATCTAGCCCACCACCATCCACAACGATAAGTTCAACCTGACATGAAAAATCACTAAAAATTGAAGATGCAGCCAGGGATAGGAGAGAGGTTTTGGGCTTTCCCATCCTCACATATATGAGGATCAACCCTGGAGAAAACACAGAGATCCTTGTTTGAAGATGAAATGGGTGAGAAGCAGTGAAAGATGCTCAAAAAATCCATCTTTTCACAAGCCAGGAAAAAGACACCCATGAGGACAACATAGCTTTTTCTTCTACCCAATAAAAGGCTCACAATTGCTTTGTCTGTGTTGAGGCACCCTGGCAGGATGGGAGACAATCAGTGGAGTGTCTCTGCTGTTGCTGTTACTGCTGATGTGTCTTTCTGGGGGGATAAGTGAAAGCATTTCCATTTAGGCTCCTGTTTTTCACCCAATGCACTTTTAAATCAGAAATAAAAGAGCTTGTGGAGCAAACATCAGTGAAAAACTTTTCCTTACATAGCTGGAATTATACAACAGCATCACTACACTTCACAAAGTTCATACGACCTATAACAACTTATTTGGGGAAATCAAAGCATCCTCTGACTCAGGCTTGATCATCCAATGTCAGGACAGATGTTTTTTGCCTCACAACGTTTTCTTTTCAAACTATTTTTGAACCCTTAACACAACAGCAAAATGAAGCTAAAGGAATATTCTGGTCATGGCTATGGCATAATGCAGGTGAGAAAGAAGATTTTTTCCTCTGAAGTTTGATTGAGGGGAGAAAGAATGCAAGCCAGTGACTCATCTCCCTTTGAACAAGGCTGTCTAACTTGGAATGTGGTTGTTCCAGTTGATATATTTAAACAAGTTCTTTTTGAGCCAACTGAGGTTTCTGGAAGAATTACTGGAATACTAGATTAGAGAGTTGCTGCTGATAGCAAGAAATCCTAAATGATGTGTTTGGAAAGGAAGCAAAGTCAGGTAGGGGCATTGTTTGGCTGGAAGATGTGATTCAATGCATTACCCTTTCTCCACTGGATGTTTCTATGGATTTAGGGAAAGGTAGTTCTGAAACTGTGGTCAGGATCTGGCTGGCTTTGTGGATCATATCCTGGCTTTCAGGTATGGCCTCAGGCATAGCTGAGGTGTGCCCAGATGTGCCTGGATGTACCCAGTATTTTCTTCTGTCTCACCCAGACAGGCTGGGAGGTGAACTGGAAGGCGAAGGTCCCTTTGAAGGATGTTTTTGCAGAGGGACAGAGAGAGCAGCAATCAGCACCTCTGCAGCAGGAGAGGCTATCTAGGGTGGGTCCTGGCTGTGGGAGCTCATCTGAGGGTGTTTCTCCCTGGATCTGCCCACACTTTCCTTGAAAAGAGAAGCAGAGGAAAGCCCAATGATGAGTGATCTGAGCTGTCTGAACAGGAGACAGCTTGAGTTTAGGGATATTTTTATGGTGGTGCACCACTGCGTGGGTTGGCCAAGTGAGATCGGTACACAAGAGTACTCCGTCATGCCGTCTAAACAGGCTTTCTCATTGCACATCAGCCCAAAAGCTCTTTTATGAACAACAGTGCTGAGGACAAGAGGGAAGAGTACCGAAGAGAAAACATCTGAGCTGCCTTCCTCTGCTCCCCGGCCAACTGCTTCTACAAAGTTACCAGCCATTTAAAGTAAGAACAAACGGAGTATGACAAAATGTGGGTTAAAATAAAATGAACTACCCCAGAAACAAGTAACCCCAGAGATGATTTTGAATGGTATAAAGGCAAAGGTGTGTGGGAAGCAGTCAATGATGGGGCTTCAGGGCTGGCTGGAGCAGGACCTCAGAGCTGAGATGTAGTGGGCTGCTCAGTATACATCAGGACACATCAGGTGCCTTGTGATGGGGTTTGCATTGCTACAGCATAAAGGTTTATGCAAAGCAGAGATAAGAGAAAGGACAGAGAAGACTATTTTTGCATCCATATGACCCAGGTCTCAAGGCGGTTTGAGTTGCAATTGTTCTCATGGAAGGGTACGGAGTGACCATGTCATAAAGATGCTCTGCCTATGGCTCTGAGCCTTTTCCCTTGTGACTGGGAACTAGAAGTTGTGCTGGCTGCCCAAGGTTCAAGCCAGGGGCTTGTGTTTTCAATGCTCAGCAGAAAATCATTGTAACACACCATATTCAGAAAAGAGAAGGCAAATTCCTTAACTGTCCAGGGAGCTGGGGTGCAGGACCTTACAGTTTTTCTCCTGCTGGCTTTGGAAGCAAGGTGGAGGTAAGAGAGGACCTTGGAAAAACAACAGCTGACTTCAAACAGAAGGGGGTTGTAAGAGATTGGGATGGGTGGTGCAGAATCAGCTCTTTCCATTTGCTCAGACATTAGTGAGTTCAGGAGATGTGTCAGTGTTGTTTACACTGGATCTTTCTTCTCGTTATGTGCTGTGGATGAAGGTCCAGTCATTACCAAATGGCTATTTGATACTTGTGTGAGCAGTGCTTGGAGGCAGAGTTCAGGCAATGTCACACTGTGCCTGATCCCCAGATACTCTGGTCAGGTCTTCATCTTCTGTGGGTCACAACCTGCTGCACTGTTGTGCAGAAACAGGCAGCAACCTCCTCCACTCCCCTGTGGATAACACAGTCCTGCTGGGTGGACTCAAAGAACAAGACCCTCACGCTTACCCATGTGTAGCTGAATTTTGCTACTGCTTGCATGAAGGGGCTGGAGGCAAAGTATTCCTCTTCCCACTCCAGCTGGTAAGATTTAATCTTATTAAAAGTTATTTACCTCTAACATAGACACTTCCATCTGAGCTGGTCATCTTACACATCTCTTAGAGTCAATGCAGAGAAACAGGCATTTCTAGGTGCTGCTTTTCTGCCGCGCAGAGGACATCTGCTTTGGGGTAAACCCTCACTGTGGTCTGGCATTGCCTGCTTCCCTCCACAGGCTCAGAAGAGAGCCCAAGATATTTGGCTCAGATGGAGGCACCTCTGTCGCATATAGCTAAATTTCAGGAGCTGCATCCCATCTGAGCTGTAGATTCCCAGAAGAAGCCATTCCTCATTCAGCGCATCAGGATTATATTCTCCTGGCTTCTCTGTCCTTGGGACCCAGCCCCAAAGGCTCCAGCACTCACGGGAGGGTTTATAAACAGGGCTCAAGGTTTCTATAGAAAGGAAAGATGGTGCCAAGGCTGAGGATTTAGGTAAGGCACGGAAGGATGGCTTGGTTAGATGTTTCCGTTTGTAGGACAGAATTGGCAAAAGAGCTGAAACTTGACTCCGATCTCCCTCGGTGAAGGCTGTTAAATTTGTGCTAAGCTTCCAGGGAAAATTGGCTGTCTCCGGGGTCAGCTAAATAGGGCTTCCATTTGGAAATGTGCCCATAGCTTTGAGAGCTGAGTTTCTGAAAGCCACACCCCTGGACCACCAAAAGGCACTGACGCAGGAGCTGAACTAACCAAAGGCAAGATCTTCACAACAGTGTAGTTCTGCTCTTCCCTTTGATGAATGAAAGGGAGGATCAGTGGAACAAGGACATAATTCTCCCAGGGTTCAACTTGTCTGATAGATTCTGGATATAGCCATCACAGATATACATTTTGTGCTCTTCAGTCAACAAAGTCATTCATGTTGTCCTGGGAGAAGTGTCTAAGATGTGCCATGAGCCCTCTGGATGTGCCGGGCTACAGATATTACAAAAGATGCCTGTCTCAGAGCAGGCACTTAACTCTGGGACGCCCAAAATTAACTAACCTCACTCTTCGCAATAAGTCGAGCTGAAGCAACACAAGAGGGGAATAAATTAAATCAGAACCATGCATAAAATTTGCTTTCCTTTTTCACACCAGAAAACGCCTTTCACTCGGTCTCCGTTACGGTCTGTTCTTTATTGCAGATGAAACTGAACTGGTTCTTTGTCTAATGGCCTACATGTTCACTGCAGGTGTAGAGCTCATGGGTTACCCCCAGAAGAAATTGCAGAGTTCAAAAGGAGGAAAGCTGAAAAACTCCTTGGCAAAAGGGCCTAGATCTGAGGTAGTAGCTGTAGGACAGTCCCAGCGTAGCTCTGCTCTTTAGTGTCTGCTTATGTGTTATTTGTCCGCACTTTGCTGGTTTTAGTGCCGTGCTTTTTTTTATTTATTTCTTTTTGTCAAAAAATTTGGATTATTCTTTTAAAGGGTCTCATTCAGAAGGTGCTTGGAACAACAGAAAAGCTATCTAAAGATAGTAGTAGCCTTGTTGGGAAATTTCATAGCAAATTTGTGAGCTATTATCACACTAACTCCTGAAAGACATACAGTACTACTGTGTTTACCCGCAGGGTATTATCGACCTACTGGATGTCGATGTGCACTGTGCTAGGAAGAGCCCAGTCCGTGGTAAACACAGAGATGAAGCTGGAGATCAAGCCTGGAAGAATCCAAATTGCCTATTGTTGCTTTCCTGTAGTGTGTATCTCCTGCCCAGTGTAATTCCATACCTCATGACGTGAAACAGGATGCAACTTTGTTATTCATCCCCATGGTACCTACTGGTACGAGAAATAAACGTGGATTTAGGATGATTTGGTTGGAATTCAGAAGTTCCATGGAGTATAACAGCATGACCTGAGGTGCCTGATCAAACAAGTACCAGAGCAAGGCTGGCATATAAGCACACACACCCACACACGCACACAGAGGGTCTGGTATCCTGTGAAAATGCTGTATGGTTGGCTTTCTTAATAATGTCTCTGAAAGCAGCAATAATGTTTTTGCCCAGTGCCTCTGAACTAACTTTTACTTAATTTCCACTTTCTTAGAAAAAGGCGCAGGTGGGTGAAAGCCCACAGTGCCTAGATATAGTCTGGTTATTAAGTCCTAAGATACACTGTATCAAGCTCATAGATTACCCTAAAGACTAAAGCTCCATCCAAATTTCTCAGAATGATAAAACCCAGCAGAGAACTTTTGGCTGAGTTCCTCTTTCACAGCCACAACTTTTAAAGATTCAGTGGGTGTTACTAGGCTGTTTTATCTCCCTTAAGAGATTTTTAAATTTTTGTATGAGGCTCTCCCTATTCTAGGAGCAGGGCAAAAATTCCTCACTTAAAAAACAACAACAAAAAAGATTTAAATATGGGACACACTGTGCAGAGACCTGCATAAGCACTACCATATATGAACACTCACTGCTAAATATAAGCTCCAAGGCACAGAAGACTGCCCTGCTGATCTACACCTATGACCACAAGCTAATCCTCCAAGGCCAGAGACAAAGAGGATCTCTCAGTTGGATTAGCCCTGCTTGAGAAAAACTGCATGTACACCAATACAAAAATATTTAGTACATATATCACCCACAGACATGGACTTCTGCACTGAAGCAAGGCTGATTAGCAGTACATTATGGAGAACAGAAGGTCCTCGTAAGCCCACTTGGCTCATTTCATGGGAAACAGTAGAAAAATCAATAAGGCGTTTATACCTGGGGCTTTTCAACAGTCCCAGTTCAATCCTTCTTGTGTGCATGAAGCTTTCAATGGAGGCAATTATGTCCTCAACAGCCACTTATTCCCACGTGCCTGCTTGGTGGTTTAGTGATGTTTCCAGCTAATCTATCTTAGACATTTATGATGAAAGGGAAAATGCCATCAATAACCTTGTTTTTCCTTGATAGCAATAAAGGAATGCAATATAAGGATCTCAGATGTAGTGATCTATAGTCCATCCACCCAGTTTACAGTCCCATTAGTCTGGGACTGTAAACTTAATGGTATCGCAGGGTCCTTGTTGTGATAAGGTAGGAATCTCCATCTTGGAGTATTTATATCTTTTGGAGTATTCACCTAGCCTAGAGTCTAAAGGAAGGCCAAGACTTTGCTCCTCATGCTCAGGAAGTGAATCTTTTAAACTTCAAAGAGTGACTGTGGACTCTGTTGTCCTCGGTGGACACCTGTTTTCCAAGAGAAGTGATGGTTCTCCCTATATCTTGATAAAAATACGCAGCAAAGCATGAGCAACACCAAAGTGCGCCTCCAGTTACCCGAAGATAAAGCCCTTGGCTATACCAGTAGTGATCTTACTTTGTCCTGCAGTAGGATCTCTGCTCTTAATATGGACCTACTAACCCACTCATGCAAGTGGAGTTCAGCCTGGAGCATTGTGGCTGTCAGAGACTCTTGTGCAAGGCTGACAGATGAAACAGCAGCTGAAGACCATGTAGAATAAACCATAGCATCTCAGATGCTGCTAGGCAGTATCCTCAGACAGCTGAATCCCACCCCAAGCATCTTACAATGCTTCTGATATGGAGAAAGTGATTTCTCTCTTTCCTTCAAGGCCCAGCAGAGAACTGTCCCACAAAGAGGTCAATGTGATCCCTAGATTGACCTCACTTTGGAGATGAGACTTAGACCCCATGTAAGTCATCCAGAGTTCCTTGTGGGGTTCAAAGGGGGGAGATTTTACCCCAGTGCGATTGCTGTATTTGTGGAGGGATCCATGCTGTATAAATTTTAGTGTCACCTGTATTGCTTTTTGCTGACCTTTAGACATATAAGCATACAGGTATTGAGTCCTGCATGGACAAAGGGCCACTCCAGGATCACCTGAAAGCACTAAGTCTCAATTTTTAAAGTTATTTTCTCTCTTTCTCCCCACCCCCACCCCCCTCCTCAAAACTGTCTCTCCCTGTATTCTGACCTCTTGTCCTATGAACTGAGCTTAGTGACAGGAGATCCCTCGAAGTTCTTTCTTCTTCAGGAAATACCGTAAGCATCCAAATCGTTGCATCTTGCTGGCCAAACCATAGATCAGCAAGGTGGGGCTGACCAGCAGTTAAGATGTGAAAGCTCATTCAGGAAAGGGTTTTTGATAAAGGTTCTCTCTGTCCTCAAAGGTGAAACCGGTGCCTACACAGAAGCCCATACAATTACAGCTTACTCCTTCAGCCCCACTGTAGGGATAATCTCAGATGATTTTGTCTGCGTGATCTCTCCAAAGATTAAAATCAGAACTGCAGAAACCAAACACTCACTTCTATTGATTTTTTTCTCCCCAACGTGTCTCTCTTTTCTTCTCCCTTTCTTACACTCTGTATCAGCTACTTCTTCTCTCTTGATATGCAGTATCTCAAAGATAAACAATAACCAAACAAAACCAAAAACACAGTGGAAGGCATATCTCCTTTGTCCAACACCAGAAAGGCCTAAAAAAAGAAAAATTCTTTTCCTTGTTTCCTCGGTCGTTGCAATACATTTTGGATCATCTTTGACAAGGGCATTAGCTCTTTCTCATAAAGTTCAACGAATTAATTTTCATGGTTGATCTTCCACTGAATCCTCAGTTGCATTGGGTTGATACATTTGGGTGATTCCTTAAGATTCAGAAATTTGCCTTTAGACCCCTTTCCTGTTTTTTGCCCCTGGTTGTCCTTGGCTGCCCTTGGTCTCCCACTGAGTGTAGAATGAAGGGAACATGACGTGTGCTGAGTTTGGAATTCCTGGCTCTTTGCTTGTTGCATCCAGATTTAATTGCCAGTCCTCAGGCACAGGTAACCAGACCAGCAAACACTGTCTGCAGAACCTTAGGTCAAATAATAAAATGTATGTCCCTTGAATGATAACAAAGAAACATTAGATATGTGGTACAGGCTGTCAGAGTGGTCAACCCTGCATACCTGGTTCTGGTGCCAGTGCTATTAGTTGACTTTTCTATAGTCTTATATATACTTTAAAGTATATTTATATAATTTATAGATATCTAATAGATACTTTAAAAACAGCTCATCCTGCGCTGTCATCAAGGGCAATTTTATTAGGTTGCTTAACAATTCTATATTAGTAATTGGTCACCAGTGTGAATAGTCCTTGGGCCTAATAATATTCGTTCCCCTCCTTTCAGGGCCTCATATCTTACACTCTTGGGATAGAATCATAGAATCATGGAATGGTTTGGGCTGGAAGGGACCTTTAAAGGCCATCTAGTCCAATCCCCCTGTAATGAGCAGGGGCACCTTCATGTAGATCAGGTTGCTCTGAACCTCTTACAACCTGACCTTAAATGTTTTTTCCAGGGATGGGGAATCCACCACCTCTCTGGGCAACCTGTGCCAGTGTTTCACCACTCTCATCATCAGATAATTTCTTCCTTATATGTAGTGTGAATCTCCCCTCTTTCATTTTTAAACCATTCTCCCTTGTCCTACGGCTACAGAATTGCTGCCTCATTTAGTCAGTTTTATATATTTCTATTCTAAAGTATTGGGTGTTCATTGTACACGACAATGCTGTGAACAGTTGAAAACCATATATATATATATATATATGCACACAACAATTTCTCAACCATTTATTTTTAATATCTACATGATCACAATTATATTATTCGTATGGGTTAACATTTGGTTCTTTTCGGTTTACAACAGCTGAAATGATATTTTCTGCTATTATGCACAGTAAATTTGCTTTCATATGATGCTTTATGTTGGGCAGGACAGCTGCAGAGTTGAGACGTACCTAAAACCTTGTGATTCACTCAAGTTCTGGCCTTCTACAAGTCCTTGATGTTTGTTTTGTCTCTGAACTTCCCGTTATGTTATAATAAATCTATGCCTACCAACAGATGGTAGAAGCTGGACATCACAGACACTTGGATCATCATATCAGATGATCCTTTTCAGCTTCATCACATCAGTTTACTAGCCTGGATCTAGATGCAGGTTCTCAGTTAGCCCAACTTTTAAGTCTTGGCACTCAGCAAAGCTTATTCTGTCAGGAACAGTGCCAGGCTAAGGCAGCAAAACCACACCTGGATCTGAGACTGATGTCAGGACTTTCTGGTTCTCTGACCATCATGTCTTGGGCTTGCTGAGATCATGGGGCTGTCAGAGCAACTGGACCTTCAGATTGCTCCTTGGTGGCAGTGAATGACCTCAAACCCAGAGAAGCACAGATGATTATCAGGGAATCTCTTTTATTACCAGCTAGGTGCTTTATGAGGCTTGTGATGCACAGTTAGGAATGTTTTTTCAGGAGCAGCTGAAGCCCTCTAGTTGTTCTTACAACTAGATGTAACTTATATTTGTGAAGTGAATATCCTTGAGTGTGTGACCTATGAACCCATGCAACAGCTCCACCGGTTGTATGGTCTACTGGGACCACCGCATCCCTTCAGTTCTCTACCAACATCCCTCCTTGCCTGATGCTTCTTGATGGCTTTGAGAATTTCTAACGTTTCTGCTTTGTCTGACAAAACGGTGCAAAAAAAAAAAAAAAAAAAAAGGCTATTCCTTAGAGAGTGGGGTTGCTAACTGCTCCTCTCTTTTCTCTTCTACAGCCACAAATGGTCAGATGCACTGACCAGGAAACTCAAATCTGTCCTGAGTGACACAAAGAGGACACTGACAAAAGCAACCTTTAAAGAGCTGGGGAGCATGAAGGAGGCCAGAATAAGTATTGAAGAGGATGAAATCTGAGAAGATCACAACCAAGAACTAGTAAGATCAGGATGGACACCCTGAAGCCACCCAGCAGAGGAGCTCACCCTCCATTTAATCCCCTTCCAGCCAAAAGCAGTATAATTGATGAAGCCTTTTAGCTCTTGCAGAGGGTGAACCTAAGAAGGCAGATGAATCCTGACCATCATCTCTTGTGAAACTGGGCACCAGCTCCGAGCTGTATGTGTACGTTTTTGGCAGGGGTCCACTGGGGAGAAAAGTGATGCTGATGGTAGCACCAGCTTTTCATCAGCATCTGTCACAAAGATAAGCCCAAAAAATATTTTACCTAGGTCTGCATGGCAGCACAAACATGTCCAGCTGCATTTGAGCTTGGATTTGAACAATAATGCCAAGTGCTAAACCGATTTAACTATTTTGCATTAAATTTAGGGGGTGGGGTGGGGTGTTGCTGTTGTTGTAGAGAACTCTGGTTTCATAAAAATCAGTACAATTCAGAAGAATATGTTTCTGACAACAACAAAAAATATTTTTTACTCCCCCACAAGGGGAAATTTTGAAGCAAAATGTTTTGTTCCTGTATGTCAATTTAAGCTGAAACATTTTCTTTTAATTTGACATTTCGGCTGCAAATGCCATTTTAATATTATTTTCAAACTGAAATGGCAGTTTTGAAATGAAACAGTTTGGTATGAATCAATATTTGTTTCCAAATGCCAAAATGTGATTTTGCTTAAAATGTCAAAATATGTCATCTTTGCAACTCCAGATCTAAACTGGAAGAACATTTTGTTTAGCTTTATACATTCACACATATAGCATATCTGAAACATTTTACGCTTTCATCCTAAAGCAGGATGAAAACCTAAATGCCAAGATACTGTAAAATTGAGATGCAGAGAATGACATTCTTCAGTTCCTTTAGCTGAGTAATACTAATAAGATACAAATTTTATTTCCTGCAAAAGTGGGACTAAGGGAATGAAAAGTACATCACTTAAGCAGTGCAAAGCCTAAAATACATCACTGTTTTTCCTTTCTAATCTCCAAGTGGTCTCAGAGGCACTTGTCTTCAAAGTAAGCCTCCCAGTGGGTAAAAATACCTTTCTGCAAAGGGCCAGCATTTGGCCTGTAGGCACTTCTCACAGAGCACACTTCATCAAGGTCAGGTAATTTTGTTGTTGGCCACTTCTTCTCCCAGGTTTTTTTACTCATGTTCAACATCTAACAGACTTCTGGGAATTGTTGTTCTCTTTTCTGCAAGGCTGAAGAGAACAGCAGAGATGGTAATTTAATCAATATTGCCATCAGAAGGTGCTCATTTGAAACAGGGAGACCTTTCTCAAGCTCAGTTTGAATTCTTCTCATCAGAGCCACCAGAGCAGATTTTCATCATTCAGATGATAAATAAGAGTCAACAACCACTCACCAAACCTTCCTTGGTTATTGCAAATATATTTATGAAATGAGGCAAGCCCAACTCCACAAAGCTAAGGAAGATACTATTTTCACAACTAATTCACCGTAGCAAGTATAAAACACTTGTACTGTCAAAGTAAGAGCTGTTTGGAGTATGAACATCTGAAAAGTGAAAATAGAAATGAACTTCATTATTCTTCTTGTATAATGAGATTTTACTTTGTGGCACCTGGTTTTGTGAAAGAAACCTTTGCCTATTTAATGATGAGAGTTGATACTCCAGGTGAGAGAAGCTGGGCTTTGAAAGACATCTGTCACTTGAGCTGTCAGACAGGGTTTAGGAAAGCTTTCACCTTCCACACTGTGCTCACGCTCTGATTGCAAATTCATTTAGAAATAAAGTCCTGTGGAAGAGACATGGGCCAGGCAATTCTGACACAATATGCATCCATATACAGTTCCAGGAAGAGACGTTATCTGGATTGGTCTACGCAAATGTGAGTTTAAAATCAAACAATTTCTACATAATTCATATCTTTTCCATTATTTTCCCATGTTAAAAACATTGATCAGTGCTGCTTTGTTAGGTAGTGGTGCAGGTTCAATCAACATGACCTTAAGACTTGGCTAAAGAGAATTGCAAGTGTGGCAGACAGAAAGCACGTCCTGTCTGATGGGGACAGGTGATCTCTCCCTCTCCTCTTGGTGTGGTATTTCCATGAAAATAAGACTTGCATCAATGGGTTTTGCTTGGAAAAGCCTATGTGTAGTCAAGGCTGGCCTCCAAATGAAGAGAAATACCCACAAAGTGCAAAAGGAGGATCATCTGGCTAAATATAGCCCTGTAAGTTGCAGTCTGAGACAGTCACCCAGACAGGTCCCCTAACAGTCAGAGAAGGGAAACAGGCATTTCCCAGGAGTGTTTCTTAGGCTCCTACAGGTGAATACCTCTGTGTGTGCTGGGTGACTTGGCTCCCACTGCACTTAGTGGAAACCAGGTCAAAAAGTTCAAGGAGCTTCATGACTCAGCTGAGCCTAAAATAGGTGCCTACATCTGGCTAGCACAGTCACCCCTAAACTTCACTGACTATTGGCAAGGTCTCCATTCAAACCATGGGAGTCTGATGCATGCAGAGATACCCAGATAGAGACACCTGCTGAAACACAGGTGCTCAATGGCATTTAGGATGCCCTAGAGTACCTACAGCATCCAAACAGGGCTGACAAATAAGACACAGGACCAGATCCTTTTGCAACGGCAGCTGGAGGCCAGACAGCAGACCCTAAGATCTAAATAATACTAGACAGGTATGTTTAATGAGATACACCTTTAAAGTTGGGTGCCTTAACCCAAAAGTGAATCCTATCCTGGATATCTGCATTCAGATGGATGAACCATGCCCTAAAAGTGCTTGCCATTGACTCTAACAGTAGCTCCGATGGCCAGCTCAGGTGAAGAAACCTACATCGTGGATGAATAAACTCAAGTTGGATGAACCTCACTCCCACATAGATTATCATCACTGGTTCAGAGGAGGTGCTGGACTCCCTGACCTTTTCCCTGGGTCTGGAAACTCTGCCACTTGGTCTTTCTAGATGGGCTAACCCTCTCTGAAACACTTGTTCTTCCCAGCACACAGACAAAATGGAGGTAAAGGAAGATATATATGAGCAGAAAGTATAAAATCTGTGAAGCAACTTTCGCTACAAGAAACTGCCCATAGATCCATTTAGCTGGTAATGAGACAGTGAGCAAGAGGCATGGTAACCTTCTATTTCTGCTATATATCATATTAAACATTAGTAAATGCAGGAGAAGAAAACTGCAAAACAACACACCTCTTCAGACTACCACTACGCACATATTCGCCTTTTCAAAATCTACACATATCTACAGACACATATATATTTCAGTTTTGGGGTACTCAGTTTTTTTGTTTCACACTTACTCACTAAGAAATAATCTTTTGAATGTGTATTTTTGTTAGTCCAAGAAAAGATAATTTTAAGAAAATATTGGGTAGCCAAAACCTGAATTTTCCATCTGAAGATGTTTTAAACAAGAGGATTTCAATCTGCCCTTCTGCACACAGTTTTTGGATTCTTTCTTCAGTTTGTAGTCTTCTAAAATAAACAACATTCTTTGAATTTATTTAAAAAAAAATAAAATAGTAGATCTGTGGGAAAGGGTAGCAGAGAACCAAAGTTCTAATCACTGGCGACTTTAGTAATCCCAGGATAATTCTTAATTCTCTTTGAAGCCAGTGGTATTTTTTAGCTCTTAATTTCAACAGGAAAAAGTCAAGGACTCATCCCTGAGTGTGATAACCTCTACTGTTAGAAAGCCAGAAAATATATTTATATTTTCCTGGCATTGTTCTGTTTAGACAGGTTTAGGTTTACTCATGAGATTTCTTCCCATACTAACTGTGACTGTATCAGGCTCTTTTCTTGTTATTTTGCTCCTAAAACTAGTGTCTGCATGTTGTAATGAGGAAGATGGGGGCTGGAAGCAGCAAATGTAAATTTTTGTAGCTCTGCAGCAGACTTCTCAGGTGATTGTGGACAAGTCACTTGGTGGACTTCTCAGATAGTGAGGCACACACTCCAAAAACCACTATCAACAAGAACCTACCACGTGATTGCTGGAGGTTTTACTGCTGATGTTATAAGGTGAATTTTAATGTAATTGTTCAAACCTATTGAGACCTGTAGAAAATGTATTTATAGGATCATAGAGTCATAGTATCATTTAGGTTGGAAAAGACCTTTAACATCATCAAGACCAACTGTTAACCTATCACTGCCAAGTCCACCACTAAAACATGTTCCCTAAGCACCGCATCTACACATCTTTCAAATTTCTCCAGGAATGGTGACTCCAAAACATCCCTGGGCAACCTGTTCCAATGCTTGACAACACTTTCAGTGAACAATTTTTTTTCCTAATATCCAAACAAAAACTCCCCTGGTGCAACTTGAGGCTGTTTCCTCTTGTCCTATTGCTTGTTACTTGGGAGAAGAGACCGACCCCCGCTCACTACAGCTTCCTGCCAGGCAGTTGTAGAGAGCAAGAAGGTTCCCCCTGAGGCTCCTCGCCAGGCTAAACAACCCCAGTTCCCTCAGCTGCTCCTCATCAGACTATTTATGCACAATATACACTGTCTGAATATAGTTCATATTTCATACAGTATTTTTAAGAGTGGATTAAAACCAAATGCCAATAAAGATCGTTGGAGACCTATCCCTCCACCTGAAAGTCTTGTTCTTGGTTGTATATTTACCTTCAGCTTACTTCTCAGCTTACTTTTCAGCATTCTGTGCAGATAAGGCACCTATGGAGACTCCTGTTCCCACAGTCACTCCATTATTCAGTATTTTAGAGGCAGGTCTCAAAATATGCAAGCCAGCAGCAGGATGGCCAGACAAAGGAGATATCAGGAGTTACAGAAGAACCCAAGGAAGATGGTTGCTCCACAGCATGGATGAGTGTCCAAGCAGCTGCACGGATCTATGTTTGGGAAAAGTCTCCCATGACATGGGGACACTAAAGCAGGGAGGGGGTGGTACTACTTGCCACAGCACATTTTTCATTGGAAAATATCAAGATGCATCTCTGGGCCTTGGGACTGCAGTTGGGTGAAGGCAGGAGCTCAGCTGTGGGTAGGTCTTCTGCAGCATTACCCCTCTCTGAACTCATGAAACTATGTTGTCTCTGTCCTGACATCCTCATGCAAAAACATCAGCACGTCCGCCTCCCCTGAAGCACTGGTTATTTCCCTTGGCATTGTAGAGATGTGTCCTTCAGTGGTGAGGTCAGGGACTGCTCCACGGTCAGTGCAGCAGGAGCACTCCCTTCTCAACCTTCCATCCTCACACCAGCAATAGATTTCCCCCTTTGTCAAATGCATGGGAGCCATCAGGGCAACCTGCTCCCTTCTATCCATGCAATCGAGAACGTGGTCTCACAAGGTCCTATGCGCAGGCAGACCCTTAGCCCCCTTTACCCACCCACTCACACACAGTAACAGTGGTTGTCAGCTGGCTGCAAGTCCATGGGCATTGCTGGTGAAGGTGGGCTAAGGATTCCCTACCATTGTAACCACACATCCTTGCTTTCCCTTGCAGTTGTACCAGAAAACCCTAGTGTGACACTCACCACTGACCTCATTTGCTTTAAAAAATAATTGTTTGAATAAAAGAATAGGAGGGAGAAGGCAGAGGAGCTACAGCTTTTCACACTCAAACTGAAGCTGTGTGAAACGAGAGACTTAGACAAAGCTCTGGCAGGCAAAACTCAGCCTAACGAAGAGCTGTAGGATTGCGAGGTCAGCTTGTGGGGACAATGCTGTAGTATACAGAGAGCTTGATGTAAGGGGAGGCTGGGTTAGCGCAGAGTCAGACCAGACATCCCAAAATGCACTGGGAGCCATTGCATTCAGGATGATTTCCAGACCCTGGGTCACTGCAATCCTCTCCTCCAGCCTCCTGCAGCTGGTGGGTCAGCAGCAGCACGCAGTGCTCCTGGGCCAGCAACTGCTGAGACAGGCAAGCAGCTGAAGCTTTTCGGTATTCATCCCACACCAGGGTACTCCCCCAGTCTTCTTGTGATGAGAACAGGAGAGGGTTCCCTGAGCTGATGAAACCAGCTCTGTGTGCTGTGCAGTGTAAGAAGCACCTAACACTTTTCCTCTGATGCTCGTTACTTTACAGCTGTTGATATTAAATTTCATTCATCATCCTTTTCCTCATTCACTAGATTTCCTCACAATCTCACCCAAGCCTGACTTCATGATATCTGCAGATGTCAGTACCCCTTCATTCTCCTTCCTTCCCTGACCAACATCTCTAAACCTCTAAATTCTGCTAAACAGCACAGGACACAGTGGGGAACTGCAAGGACCACCCACAAAAGTTGTTGCACAATGATTCCTGATCATGCAATTCTTTTTTTTTGCTTCCTGCCTCCACATCAGTCTTGATTCATGACATTTGCCCTTCACTTTGTCAATAACTGGTGCAATACGATCTCCTTTTCTTCACAGGATCTGATTAGGATCTCCTGAAAGTCCAGAAAAAAAATATCAGACAGTTCTCTTTTATTGACTTCTTTCACTGACACAATAAAATTATTTTATTCAAAGGAATTAAATCCCCCATTTGCCTTTATCTCTTCTCAACTTGCGACTGTCCAGGAACCAAACTAGATAGTACAGACTGCAGGCACTGCTAAAAAAACTGTAGAACAGACTCTGCAAATAAATATACTCATTTTCTCCAAGCTAGATGTCTGAAATGCTTTTCATTAACATATGCAGAGAAGCTCAGGAAAAATCAATATAGGGCCAAGGACCAATGCTGAAATAAGTGATGTCTACATAGGCCTGATGTCCAAATGAAAACCAGAATATGATGCATGAAATTCCAGTTGGTCTCAAACAGAAGGCTTTTATTAGCATTGAAGCTTTTTTTGCTGTTGCTGTTGGAATTTGCCAAGTTGAAAATGTTCTGCAGTTTTCAAATAGAAAATGGTTTGGGTCTCTAACAGTTTGTTTGCCAGACCCCTCAGCTGCCCGTCTGCTGGGCTACCTCAGTCACCGATTCCAGCCTCTCGCTGCAAAGCAACCCTGGAGGCAGATGTCTCAGATCCAACCTCCACATCCAATTTCCTTCTTTATTTATTTTTTCATTCAAAAGCTGGAACTGAAATAACATTTCAAAATAGCAAAATCCTGCAGGAAACCAACTGACCTTTCTTCACACTAGTCATAAAACTGTGGGCAGGAAGAGAAGGCAGCAAACAGACTCTGCACGGCTGAAGCGCCAGTCTTGATGTCTTTGCTGACCAGGAGCAATGCACTGTCTGAACGTCGCGTAGCACGTAATAATACCTGATGGCAGATGTATTGCAATTAATTTCCTTAATAACCGTGGCTTATTGCATATTTCTTCTGCTGTACTACCAGAGGGCTTTCACCATGCATTGAGAGCCTGGTGCTGTAGAAGCTGCTCATAGTCCTCTACATGTGATTATTACATTATTACTTTAAAGAACAAACCTGAAAATTGTTAATCTGAACACTTCTGATTTTAAAGGAAGTTCAGGCTTGGCTCTGAACATGCATTTTGTGACTCTCAGGGCTGTTTGCAATAAGAAAGCATCACAGGAGCAGAGCATTCCTTGCCAATCCTTGTTTTGAGCCGTCTGTGAAATCTTGGCACCGTGTCCTGAGAACACTGTGTGGAAATAAAGCTTTTGTTTAACCTACTTGTGTGGGCTCCCTGCAGAGGTGATTGTCTGCCCGGCCAGACTCTAGCTCCCCAAACACCATCATCACACAGAAAGCACCGGAGGGAATAAGCACAGGTTGTTATCCAGGTAAGGTGCCGAAGTTTATTCATGGAGAGATGTCATGGAGGTTGCTCTGGCTGACTACACCTGTCAGGACTGCAACATGGTCAGGACAAGAGGGATATATGACCTGATACTCATGGTGGGTCCAAGCTGCAGGTCCAGTCTGCAGGGTGACCCAGTGAATGCTATTTCTCACATTATGAAGAGGAAGGATCAGCCTGAAAGCGTTAAACCTTCTCCTCTACCTCTGCTGCTGTAGCTTTGTCCTGGTGGCTGAGCACCAGGCAGGGTGCAGACTGTCCAACGGTGGTGTGTGTGTGGAGGGGGACAGGGGACATAAGAATAATAATGTCCTGACCTGGTGAGGTTAGAAGACAAAAAGTTCTTCATTTAGGTGGGATGAACCTGCCTTGGTTGTATGTTCAGGCACTGTAGTCCACATGTGCCCAGCCAGAAGAAGGATGGGTGGAAAGGAACTGAGTGAAGAATCTCCTCAGATGGGAGTCCTCCAGCTGTGGTTCGACAGTAGGTTTCACATCCTGAGAGGTCTCCAGCAAATCATTCCCCACATGTGGAACAACAGGAGGCTCTGAGCACTGAGAGCAACCAGCCTTGCATGGTGCTTCTTAGAAAAGGAAAAGCACAAAAGGAATGCTCCTCAGAAAGCAAGGGACATACCTGCATGATTAGATGACATGTGATGACACCCTTCCCTGGCACTGGAGTTAGCTAATCATCTACCTTCCCCTCCCAAACACCCAAACATAGTGGGAATATCCCTGGCCCCGAGATTGTTTGGGGTGGTACTTGTTGGCCTAGGGACCACTGGTGGTAGCAATTGAATCAGCAGTTGAATCCACCACCCAGGAACTGGTCACGGGTTCAGATGGAGTTACCGTGAGACAGAAAGGCAGATGAGTACTGCCACCATCACTGGAAAATGTGCTATAAATGGTGGGTTTGGACTCTATGCACATCGCCTCCATGTTGCATAAGGCTACACGAGTCCAGGGACACGGTGTGCTCATCCCTGTGCGTAGCTTCAAAACACAGTCCAAGGCAAATAGGAAATCAGGATAATGCTCTGTTTGAAGGGCTTGCAGATCTCAAGGGCTCCAAGGGATGAAGGCTGTTTTCCTAAAGGAGAAAGACTGTGGTTTCACTAGGAAATGCTGAGTGGTGCATGAAGGCGCTGAGACGAGACGCTTCTCTGATTCACTTCCCTCTAGGTATAGACAAACCCCACCAATACGAATACAGCCTGAGAAGACACTTCTGCTGCCCTTTCCTACTGTAATAGGTCATCCAAAGAGAAAAGGCTGAGAACGCCGTGTTCTGGCAACACCTCTTAGATTTGTACAAGTCCTGAGAGCTGCAACATTGAACACGCTTATCCTCACTACCTCATGCCCAGATGCTGGACACGTTTGCAGGAGGTGTGGAGGACTGCAGGGCAAACCCCTCCGCTTTTTGCAACTACAAGGGGAAACGAGTGGAAATATGATGTTGAACCCCACTGAGGGACTGAAGGAATATTTCTCCTCCAAGCTTTCAGCCCAAGGCCACCTTTGTCTCTGTGCTCTCCTGCTGACCCAGTCCGGCATTGTGTAGGGAAAAGCACATCCATACTGCAGCAGTTATTTTTATGCTGTCCTGCATTTGCTGTAAGAACTGGTCCTGGAAAAACATTTTGCTCTTGATTTTGTACAGCTCACCCAGTTTCAGCAGAGTTTATTTATAGAGAGGAAAAGGACACGTGAAGAGCTCACTGGTCTCTCCAACATGGAGCAAAGATTTAACTATACTCCTATTATTTTCATGTTGGATTCTTTTAACTGGGCTAAATTTTAACACAAACACAGTAAGGTGGAAAATCTTCAGCATTAAAAAGACCAGCTACAGCCAATGGGAATAGTTAACTACTACTCACATCTGCAACACTCAGATTCAAGGTGCAATTCAGATGAAAGCATTTTCTGCCATACATGTCAATGCATATACATCTGTGTATACATATATGTGCACATATACCTATGTGTACATAAGTATCTATAAATATGCTTGTATGCACACAATTAATCAACAGCCATTCGCCACCAGAGGGCAGGCAAAGTATGTGTAAATCAGTTGTCCTAGCTGTTCCCTGCCCATCAACGAGCGAACTGACCAGAAAGTTATTTTCTTTGACCATCTCCAATGACCTTCCTATCCTGAATCTCGAGCCTTACAACAACCTCACATTGCACAACGTGCTGGCTGTTTCGGGGTGGGGTGGGGTGGGGTGTGTGTGTTTTGGGGTTTTTTTTTTGTTTAGAAATTCTCTGCATTTTTCAAGGACAAAATGGTCTGAGCTGAGAGCAGTCCACCATGGGGTAACCACAGGGAGTGTCACGTGTAGAAGGTGAGAAGCTTCCTCAGTGCTGAGCCTGAAAGGGAATGGATATTGGCAGGCGTGTGTTTGGGGAAAGGGAAGGTCAGCGGGAGCTGTATGCCTCCACTTTTCATTGGAATCACAGAATCACAGAATCATTTAGGTTGGAAAAGACCTTTAAGATCATCAAGTCCAGTAAAACGACTGGTCCTTTCTGAGCTGTGTTAAACGTTTATCAAGATTGTCTTACCTGACAACCAAAAACAACTTAGATCTAAATTCAGTGATGTTGATATGAGCCAATAAGCAATGTGACCACTCTCATAGTTCTGAGTCATAGGGAAAGTTTATTTCATCTGTTAAGATATAAGGTGTGCTAACAGGAACATGGAGCTCTGGGAAAGCTACAATGAGCAAAGAAGAGATTCTCTTCTTTTCGCTCATGCTATGGAGAGGACAAAAATACAGGAGTCTTGACACCAGAAAGTAAATCCTAAGACGCATGCTCCTCCAACCAGGAGATGCTTATGATATGTCACAGACAGACCCTCTAGATATAATGGGTCATGAGATCTATAAGGAACATTGTCTAAAGCCCAGTGCCTTTGACCTGAGGAGGAAAAGGGATGTACGATATAATCCCAGAAACTGCATCCCAATTTGCTAACAAAGATCTTTGCATCTGTGTACAAGGAGATGCTTTATAGGTTTACAGAGGCTTCTCAGGGCAGGAATCTTGTTCAGGGCTTTTCTCAATGGAATGAGATGTCAGACCCTCAAAGCAACAACAGAATGGCAGAATCACTTATAATGTTTGCAACACATCCAGAAATACCATCCCCAAGTAGCTTCTCCCCAGGAAACCTGGAAAGTATTTTAAGTGATTGGTATGTCCAACCTGGGCTGAAAAGCTGGGATTTACATCAGCAGGAGGTATACCCACAACCAGCAAAAAAATCCAGCTCCCTGTTTCCTGACTGTGAGAGGGACTCATTTCCTTTAATTCTGAATCTGTGTCTGCATTAGTCACTCACCCCTCCCTTCGTGTTCACAGAAGAAAGCAGGAGCTCCTTGTGATTCATCTGCTAGAGTACAAGATGAATCATGAGCAAGAAGGGCTTCCACTTCCCTCCATGAGCTTTGAAAGATAGCAAGATTAGTGGTTCTTTTGCTAGATGCCTGCCTTGCAGATGTCTACATTTGATCAAAGATATCTCGTCTTTTTCACCTATGACATCATTCTGGAGTTACAGATTTGTATAAGAAAAAGGAGAACAGGAGTTTACTTGGCTCTTCAACACTGCTGCCATAGCTTCTTCTACCCAGGTTTGACAGGGGGCTGATGGTATATGTTCGAGCATAATTATCTGTGCCTCTGTGTTCTCCTTATTTCACCATTCCAGTGCACCAAACTTCCTAGTGGAAATGTATCCTATGCAGTGGCTCCAAAGTTTTTGCTGAGTGCATTCCATCTCTGAAATCTAGAAGGAGATGTTCAGCATCAAATGAAATTTTCAGTATTTGGAAAAGTCGAAGAGACTGATGAACAGGATTAGAAAAGGCATCTTTTCCTTCAAGTTGTTGTCCTATGTCTGCTTTCTCTCTCCACTGAAATAACTCAAACATTCTCCCATATCTCCCAGTGAACCCCCACTTCATTATTCAGTCCAGAGGGTTTGTTAGATGGTGCAAGCAACTTTCTCCTCCAGGAGTACGTTCCACCTGAAGCACTGTACAGACTGCCATGATGTACTGCATCAGCACAACAAAGAGCATCACCAAGGATCAAACCAGGGTTTTGATATTTTTCCTTCATGCAAAAAAATCCAAAATACATCATTGGGGGTGGGAGTTAGGTTATTCAAGAAAAGCCAACACACTGCACAGGAAACAAAGACATTTTGGAAATAACCCAGAACCCAGCTGTGGGCTATAAAAAAATAAAAATGCTTTCAATAAGTGATGACGTAGTGATGGATCAAGGGGCTATGGGAAGGATCAAAGGGTTTAAGGAACATGACAAAAATAGAGCCTTTCTAACTCATTTCTGCTCTCCCTAGAATTATGATTGCAACCTCCTTTTTTTTTTTTTTTTTTAGTTTTTCTAGTGCTTGCCTAAAAAACCAGCATGGAAGGAGCAAAAGACAGGGCAGATCACACTCTCAACCAGTTGTGCTGAAAGCCTTCTCAACAAGAGCTGAAAATTACCTGTTTCATGATCAGCTTCAAGGCCTTGCAGATGTAATGCCAGTAACCCCTTCACCAGAGCTTCCCTGCAGTAAGATACCACCTACCCAAAGCAAACAGGGTAAAGATGTGGAAAGAGAAGGGGACAACAAAAAGGGAAAATTGATTATTTCAATGGGGTTGATAGCTTAAAGTAATTTTCATAAGGTTTGAGTCAATAGCAGGGGCTGAAAATGCCAGGGAGGAGAAACAAACTTCCCTCTTCATTCTCTCACCCAAAGGAAAATGAAAAGAGGGAAGAAAAATGGATGATATTTCACACTTTGAATTGACCATGAGATCTAAAGACAGGAACATGATCTTCAACCCCATTAGCACAGATGACAGAGCAAACTGTTCTGCAGCTTCTTCAGCACCACCTGATTCATAGATCCTCCTGCCATTGCAGTGGCAGGCAGAGATATGAGAAATATTTGCCAGAGAAACCACATCGTTCTCATCTGGTTTGCATTTCAAGACACACCGGATTCATCACATGGAGCAGTTTCCTGAACCTGTTGATAAAGCTTGGGATTTTTCAAGCACAGGCTAGAAGATGTCCCTGGAGATGGGGGTGGGGGTGCGGGGTGTTGAGGGGGCAGACAAAGCCCAGAGACATTTAAAATCTAGGTTGGATACAGCCTGTCTCCACCCATCAGAGCTGGCAGGACAAGTCCAAGGCAGCAGGTCTCTGCCCTTATTCTGTTCTCTCAAGATGTTCACCTGGCAACTTTGCTTGCAAGCCATACCTCGAAGTCTTGCTGGGCAATGGTGCAAGTCTGAAGCCCACAGCCATCAGAAAATAAAACCAGAGGACCCTGGAGACATTTTTGGCCCTCCACAATCCAAACATAAATTTTATTTCCCCGATTTGAACACCCAAAAAATGATGCGACTCTCTGCACCTCCTGTGATATGCTTTTTCTTGCTTGGGAGTTTTGTCCTTCCTGTTTTCCTTCTCCTTTTTCTCTTACAGTATCACTGGCCCATGCCACAGAACTCTCCACATCTGGCCATTGTTTCCTCCTCAGCCGTATTTGTGTTATCTTCTGCCATCTCCCACTCTGCAGAAGACCCTTATCACCAAAGTCACCTCATCTGTATCCCACAGTGATACTTGCTCACGCTAGGAGTTTCAACTGTATCTGCCACTCCAAGTGATGTACAACGTCCCTCACACACTCCACAAATGTCTCAAGCACCCTTATGTGCATTTTGCTTTCTTGTTCAATTTTCTAGCACTGCTTGCCCAGGTGTCAAGCAGTGCCTGGGGACAGGCAATCACCCAAGAGGGGCAATACAAGCCAGGACTACGCCCCTCCTGCAAATTACTGTATCATAACATAGACACAGCAGACCCCTCTGTAGCTAGTCACATCTGGCTGAGTGAGTGTGGAATGTCCCAGGAGAACTGGACATGCATTTATTACCCTGCTTTTCAGATGAACTTCACAGCTACTTGGGTCACTTTGCAGTTTTAAGTGGAGCTGTCTGCATCTTGCAATGTCAACATCTTCATGGCCCAAGGCCCAAGGTGGACCTGAGAAAGGTCATGGCTGGTACCAGAGGGGACTAAGCCAAGCCTAGTCTGGGGAGATGCCAAGAGCAGCATCTTCCTCAGGTTCAACTAAAGACACAGTGCCTGAGACCTGCAGGCACCATATGGTGAGGCTAAGATGGGACAGGAATCACAGCTGATCTGGTGACCAGGACAATCTCCCTGTCCTGCTCACCACCAGTGTCAGTACTAAAGCAAGCCAAAATCCCAGCATGGAAAGCATCATCATGCTCCCAGCAGCAAACTTCCCTAAAAAGCAGCTGAATAGAAAAAAAGTGGCCAAAGCAAAGCTCTTGGTCCTCTTGTTCCTCATGCATTTTTTTTAAAAGAACAGGCTATAATCAGAGCTGGAGGAAATGGAGCATAAATATCAAACTTTGTTTAGTCTGGGGAAATATCATTTATAATTAGAGATGGGCATCCTGTTGACATGATACAACCTATTTTAAGCATGAGGTGAGCACGCAGTCAGCCTCTAATCTTTTTGCAAATGATTAAAAAATGCCAGTTCTTCTCTTCTTGGCTGTTTTCTTTTTTAAGTGTAATTTCTAAAAAGCAATTGGGCTAATGTCAGCTCAAGATAATGATGCTTATACTGGCAGCGATGTCTCAGAGCATCTCAGTTGCTGGGAGTTTTGCTTTCTGTTCATGCACTTCTGCTTGTCTCCATGCCAGCCCCACCAACCAAGCCTGCTCAAGTCTCCCACGGAAGAGTGAGAATCCCATGAGACTTGGAGGGGTTGAGCCTATGGCAGGACATGGCCCAGGGTTGACTTTGTGTGACCAGCCCTGACCTGTGGCCCTTTTTTTGATGTGGGTTTTCCCGGCTGCCACATCCTGCTGCCTTGGTGTGGAGGCACGTAGGGTTTGTGCATGGCAGGTACCAGCAGAAATCATTGCAGGATTGGTGCATGTAAGCAGTTTTGGAGGCATGATGCTACAGGTCTTCAGGGTGTGTCATCTCTCTTAGTGTCCTCAGGTTCTTTTATGGGGTATGCATGGGCACATTGATGCTGTCAGATAACCTGTCTCCCCACAGTCAACCACCCTGAGGGTTAGGTCTCTCATGGGCACCCTTCCCCACCAAACCAGCTTGTTCCCTCCAAGCTGGGTGTAGTTCTGGGGTTTTCTTCAGGGCCTGCATCAGGTTTGGCTGCTTCTGCTCTGCACAGTCCTCCTACACTATTCCAGAGGGTTTTGCATGCTGTCCCCATGTTATCCAAGGCACTCCGAAAGAAACTTGTAAGTGACACAATGACCACAGGGCTGCGGGGACACAATCCAGAGCTACATATCTGAGTGCTACATAGCTGGTTGTAGACAACTTTCTCTAGAGAAGGGCCAGGTCTGTGTGGATCCAGCCAGGGATCACTCCCTGGAAGAGACATCATCAGCGGGAGAGATGTAACTGGAGAAGCATCAGGACTCAGGTGTCACCAGGAATCAGCCATAGGTTGACCCAAGTCTTCTGGAGACCACACACCTGAGACACAGGTCTAACAACAGCAGGATCTGTGGGAATAATTCCTTCTGCTTCCATGTGAGTCTGAAATTTATTGTTAGGAGACTTTGTATCCTTTCTGTGATGGGTCATTTTGCTATTAGCTAGGCGTGCACCACTTGGAAAATACAACTGGTCCCCGCCTCTAAGCTGCAGGTCCACAGCTCCACAGCTATCCTCCAGCCTTGGCTGCTGCCACATCACATTGGTCATCAGGCTGGCCTGGCACGGTGACAGGACGGGATACAATGTGTCCTTGTGCCTTGGTGAGCTCTCTTTGTGGGTCAGTTCCAAAGAAATAAGCTAGCGTGGACTAAGAGGCGAGTTTTGGCTTGGGTAGGAGTGTACATCAACACATCAATGTTGAGCTCCTACCAAACCAAACAGTGCAGCCATATTCACTAGGCCTGGCGCCACAAAGTGGAGTGACAGTGGACAGCTAGTTTAGGCATGGCATGGGGTCATTGGGGCCATACAGATTTCAGACCATAAGCTCACTCCTTGGTACTGCCAAGTATTCTTGGGACCACCTGTGTCCTCTGAAAGTGCTATTCTGAGGGTATCAATAAGGTTTGGGGACTGCTGTACACAAGCCAGCTTCTCCAGAGGATCTGCTTCTGTTGCCAAGACTAATCGATGAGAAATCATTCCCTTACTAATTGTTAAACCATTTGGCCTTCAATAAATATGCATATATAGCTATACATGTACAGGGGATTGCAGCAATAAAATAATTACTGTTTACTTCTTTATCATTATGTACATGTTATTATTCAATTTATTATCCTTGTTACATATTTATTGTGACAACATGTGCAAAATGTATGTATTTACTGCGATATTTAACAAACCACACCTTTCACATCTGCAGATGTTTTCATCTTGAGCCTCCCAGTATGTTGCAGGTCTGAAATAACTCTGAATCACAGGAGCTGGTGTGCCTCAGAAAATGAACAGTAACCTGTTGCAAAGAACCAAAGCCTGGGAGCTGGCAGATGTTTAGCAGAATCCTCAAAGCTGCTTGGCACATGGTATAAAAGGACATGGCTTTTACCTGATCTTAATAAGCAGATCCAGGAAAGTGGGACAGAATTGATGCTGTCGAGGAGAAGGGAGTCAGCACCCCATTTTTTTGGTGAAAATCATTGGCTATCATTGCACACCTTGGTGCAAAGCGGGGAAAACACACAATGCCGAAGCCAAGGTCACTCAGTGGAGGTGCTGCTCATGCACCTAGGGAGAAGATGGGAGGTTTGCAGTGGTCCCCGGTGCCTGTGAGAGCTCCCTGGTGGGGTGGCCCCGGGGAGGTCAAGTCCTGGCTTGGCAAGACTCGGTTTGGTCCTAAGACACCGTTCAGGCAAAACCCTATCGAAGGTTTGTACTCCTGCGAACTAACACATGGAGCCAGTGGACACCTGCCCGGGTATCAGGAGATTTCTGGGCAGAAGAAAAGGGCAACGTGCACGTCTCCCACTGATTTACACAAGAGCATCGCTTCTGAAATAAAAGGGAGTTTAACACCCAAGGAGAAAAAATCCATCCCATTGCCCTTTTTAGAAGGCATTTACGTTATTACCTATTCAAGCATTAAATTGAATTTATCCTTTCCCCCAAGGGTGAATTTGGCCATCCCACTGCTGTGCCACAGTGATACACCTGAGCTGTTGGGACATCAAACGCGACGTGTTTGCAATGCTTCCCTCTGACATGCCCCTTTCCTGCACACCCCATCCCGCACAGACCTGGAGTTTAGGGTTTGCAGCTAGCTAGGTCCCCGTGATTTACCCCAGCCCCAAGAACCTGCAGGTCCGTGTGGCTGAAAGCACACGCTCACATCTGTGGGACAGGCACGGCAAACTTCAGAGACAAGCACGTGTCCCCGAAGCCTGCAGAGGGGATTTTTTTTGTGGTATTCGCAGACTGTTTCATGTGTCAATACGAGAGGAGTGTAATTACCAGCTGAGAAACTGCAGGAAATAAGCCAAGGTTGAATGAACGAAATGGAAAATAAAGAGAAGCTCAGAGGACACACACATTTTAAAACTATTACGGAGGTATGTATTCACGTGCTCATGGGAGCCTGGGAATATATAAGAGCTCATGACTGCGAAGGAATGAATTCAAGGACCAGTCTATGGGGAGTATTTTTTTTCCCTGTGACTTCAAACTTCTCTCGGAGCTCGCAGAGTTTTAGTCAGCTGGCATGCAACAGAGGTACGACTTCCCCAAGGAAACTCTTCCTCGGCTTACGCTGGGAAGGCTGCTGGGAGAGTCCGGGAGGCAGAAGGCTGCAAGCAGAGGCGAAACCTCCTCCTCCTCCTCCTCCTCCTCCTCCTCCAGCCACAGAGCAGGTACGTGGAGACGTGCGCGAGACAGGGAGCCTGCTGGAAAGTTGAGCTTTCGGCTGCCGGAGAGATGGGGGCTCTGGTGGCTTAGAGGTGCAGCCTTTAAAAATAACACAGATGAGGAAGGTACCATATAAATAAAATATACTGTGTTTATGAATAGGCTGAGGAACTGGCTAAACACATTGTGCAGATAGCTCTATCCACACAGCTGTATATTTAATCCATCAGGGACTGCAACGAGTTAGATCCTTTACGTTAAGGAGGCACCGGCTAGTTTATAACAGTACAGTTGTCATGTGCCTGCTTTCTTATTATTCTCTGTGTTTACAGTAATGGAAGATGGAGCGATGTGGTTAGGGTTTTTTCTCTTTCTTCACAGGACTTTAGTCTATTTATGGTGTTACTGCATTATAGCATGCTGAACCGGGAGTGCCGCAGAGATCAGCATTGTGCGCTGATTAAGTACTGCTTGCCCAGCTCTCTGACACTGAATCCTAGTACAGCCTTGGGCAAATCACATAGACCCCGGGCAAAATGGGCAAAATGCTGTTTAGCTCATCTGCTCTTCTTGCTATCAGAGCTGTCATTGAACTCTCTCTGTTGGAGACAAGGTGTGAGATGGCAGGGTTATTTTTCTGCTCTTGAGATCCTGACAGCTTGAATGTCACCTTGGGTGAACGGTGACTTACTGATAGTGTTTAGCTGCATCTGGACTGTTATCACGAGGAATTAAAGTTTAGACTTTTAGACTTTAAAACTTTAGTAGTTTTAGAAAATACTAGTTTATATAAAAGTCACAGACAATTTTCTAAAACCAAACCCTGTTGTATTTTTGATAAAAGTACAAATATGTTTCCCTTGAATAGAAGCCAGTTTGGCTTTCCACAAGAGTGGAAATTTGTTTTTTTAAGATGCAATCATTTCAACTTTAAAATCATGTTATTACTCTAAAATGCTGAAACCCTTTAATTTTCAATAAGAAAAATTCACAGTCAGTCATCTCTTTTTAAAGCAGATGGTTAGAGCTTAGTGACTGTATTAGTGCTTGGCCTTTTACTAATAAAATGATGGATGGATTCAAGGGGAGGTATCAGTATCGTGCAGTTCAAATCTATCAGAAATAATTCTCCTCACTTCATTGTATCTGCTGTTGGATCATATAAATTGAGCACACTATTTCTCAAACACTGACTCCACTGTCACTAAAAGAAAAACTGCTGAATTAAAAGCCGATTTTTCTTTTTCTTTTTGCTGCGCTTAGATTAAAGCTGGTGAGAAAAGATTCTCTTTTGGTTCCTGACTTTGAGTTTCTCCAGGAATTTTGTTCTCCAGGGAGAGAATTTCATGTTCAGATAGTTTAATCTGCAAATGCCAGTATGTGTCACTTTTTGTTGATGGAGGTGTTTTCATTTTCCCATCTGCTGCTGTCCCTTCACCCAGCCCCTCACTCACAAAGTCTCCAGGCTGGTGAGTTTCATGCAATTCTCATTCACTTACATTTTCTCTCCTGGAGAAAAAAAAGTGAATAAAGTAGGGGAACTGGTTAAACCCTGTGTGCCCAATTAATCAGAAACAATTTGGCTGGGGGGAAATGCTGTTGGCTGAACACCTGATAGAGGTGCATGTGGAGAGAGGACAGAGAAAGAAGGTAGCAGCTTCAAAAGATGGGAGAAAAGCCATGCTGGGATTACAGGAGATGGAGAAGTCCTTATTTTGATGTGTAGACTTGCCACTAGAGAGGCAGGAGTCTGCATGTGCCCACGGGAGACCAAGCACAGTGCAGATGGCATGAGCAAAACTAACTGGGAGAAGCAGCTCCTGGAGATGCCGTAGGGTCTCAAGAGCTGGAGCTATGCCTCCTTCTCAAAGGCTGGGGCTCGGGATGGCATGGGCTATTTATTTTTAATAGGGTTAATATTAATGTTATCTCCAGCTCCCTGGTGGGATGAATCACCAGGGAGTTATTCCAGTCGAAAAGGAGCAAGACTTGCCCCGCTCCTGCCCTTGCGGTTCAGACCCACTTTCTAAGGCGGGAGTTTGTTTTGTTTATTTCTCTGGCAAGTCTTATTTGACACAGGACTCAACCCAAAAGCAGTGCCTTAGAAAGCAGCAGCGTTACGGATGGACAGACTCCAAAAGGTCTGGAGGTTCAAGACACATAATCGTCAAGACATATTCTTGTTTATCTGAAACCCTTGGGAACCTGCAGCAGATTACGGACCAGTTTGTGAGAGCCAGCGGCTGGGATTTGCTTTTCCTTCTTGCTTGGGGCCATGCTGGGAAGGGGGTTTGGAGGAGAGGAGAGGCCTGATGAGGTGCCCCTGACTTCAGGTGACGTGGGGTGAAATCCAGCTGAAGTTCACAGAAACTGAGCAGGCAGCGATTGGTGAGGAGACCACAGGAAAATCAGGAATGGCCTGATTTCAGTCACAGGTGCAAACCCTTTGGCATCAGTGGGAAGGGACAGCCCTTGCTCTTTTGTGCTGCTGGGCAAAAGAGCTTGATTCTCCAATCTGCCTGATGGAGATGACCCAATCTGTATGATGGAGGTGACCTTTGCTCTGCAGATGTGGCTATCAGGCATACACCATGCTAATGTTTCAACAACACATTAAGGTGTAAACAGCTGGGTAGCCCAAAGCACAAAAAAACCCCGAAAATGGGATGTCAGCCAAATGCTTTACGGGCTTTGAAACTATATTTGCTGTCAGATACCCTTTAAGGAAAGGGCACAGATGATAAGGACAGTGCTGATCTTTCCCAGTGCAGTTGGTGTCCTCTAAGGCTGTGGTTTTAATGAATAAAAGTCCTGAGCAGCAGAATCAGTGCATGCCCTTCCCTCCTGCTTTGGCATTTGTTTCTGTCCAGGCTTTCTTCACAGTTCATCTGGCACAGCTGCTTGGGCACTCGGTAGAACAGCTTGAGGAACAGAGCTGGAGTTTTAAAAAGCACAACGAACAAAACCCCTGCTATTTTTACCCCTGCAAATCCAAACTTCCTGAAGAACACTCAACATCCAGGTGTAGAAAAATGTGAGGCTGCAATCATCCAGGACACTCACTGTTCTTCATTACAGGCATGATGTTTGTATTTAATCTCCAAATTGAATCAAAATATCCTATTTTTTTAAAAAAAAGAGCAGTATTTTTCTTTATCTGAAGACCTCGAATATTTGAGGTTTTCCTTGTGAAAGTGTCTGTGAGTTGCAATGGCTATTGCACGCTGCTGACTAGGCAAACTCTAAACTCAGAGCATCCAAAGGGCATTTAAACCTCTGGGCACCACCAGCCATCCCCAGCTTCAGCATGAGTTTCCTGCTTTTACCCCAAGGGGATTGCAGATGGAGGGCTTGTCCCAAGGGAGCATGCCAAAGGGATCAAGTGTAAACCAGCACTGCAGTCAGCTCCAACCAAGGGAAGCTCAAGAAACTACGTGCTTAGGGGCAGTTGATCAAAGCTTGTCTGATGAGAGCCCAGTCAAGGGGAACTCACCCAGGGCTGGGATAATCTCGCTGGCTGACTCTTCTCCTGAGAGCTAAGTGTGGCTTTTTCTATCCATTGCACCTAATCGAGCCCTCTCCTGCCCACACGCATACTGCCGCCTCCTAGTAACATCTATGCCTCTCATTTCAGGGAGCATTGCAAAGCAAACGAGATGCTGAGAGCCCAGCTCTTTGGCGTATTATTTTAGCCATGGGAAAAATGCATTGCAACAGTTCAGGCTTGTGCGGTTGGGAGAAAGCAACAGAGAAGTCTGTGTAAAGGTGGGGTTTCTAGAAGCAGGACTTAATTAGCCAAAGGAAGTGAGGAAACCAACAATTAGATAGCTGCTCCAGCCCTAGAGGGCAGCACAAAATAATAAATAAAACGTTGAACTCGGGCAACGTGAAATCATCTAAAGCGCCACTTTTGCAGTGGGAATTTTTCCTAGCAGGTCCGATGGATTCAGCACTATGCACTTACTGCTAAAAATGCAGCAGCCCATCCGGGTTTTCGGACTCCTCTGCCTTTACCAAGGCCCGTAATTCCTGCTTTGTGCCATGAAAACCCTTCAAGTCAGGTGCCTTGTAGTGGCACTGGACCCCCATCCTGCCAGCACACTGATTAGTAGGACCACAGCAGAGAGAAAGAGTTATTTCTTCCAGGACAGGTTTCCAGATTCTGGGTTTTCTCAGCTGTGAATTTTAAACTTTTAATCCTCAAGCCACGTTTTCCTAAAGATGCAGAGAGTGATTTAGGTGCAGGGATAGGAGGCTGCAACCCTCCAGGAATGTAACTCACAGACACAAAACCCTAAAGTAAACGCTCCGCCTTGCACCGCGCAGGCAGCTAAACAATGGCATCAGCAACGATAAGTCACTTACTCCCCTGAGCAAACTCGTGGCCCGATCCTGATGGTTTCTCTGGCAAAACTCCCCCTGTTTCTCAACGCCTGCCCCAAGCAAGGGCTCCAGGATGTCACACAGTAGCTGACTCCGTCCAGAGCACAGCGGTGGCTAGGACCCAGCAAGAGCCTGGAGAGGAGTCCGGAGGAAGACAAGGAACATAATTTAAAGCAGACACTGTCCCAAATAAGGTTATTTCCCTGAAAATGCCTTTGTTCTAAAGTTACGAGTGAGCCTCTTGGCATCCTGAATGGGTGAAAGTGAAGCTGAAGAACAATTTCATCGGTACCAGGACTGAACCGGTTTTGAAGAGCTGGATATGCTTTTTAAAGACATGATAAGCAGTGTTTGGGGATGCGAGAAACCCTTGAAACAAGGTAAATGTGATATCTTCACGCTTTTTAACTCTGAAGGCTCTAACTTACTAGTAAAGTCCTGTGTGAAAAAGGATCAGACCCTGGGGAGTCTGGTTTGTGTTTTCTGTATTCTTTTGTATTTAACCTCTCTTTGGCACAGGAGAACGTCTCTGTTAATTGTCTCAGCAGTAACAAAAATTACCTTCGGGGGAAATTTGGAAGGTGCTGCTGTTGTTAGCTACAGGCAACATCTATGAAGTGGTTTCAGGGTTAATATTGCAATAGAGATGGAGGCAAATACTGTTCTGGAGTGGGAACTGGGCAAACTGGGTTTAAACTCTGATTATTCCATGATTTCAAATGTGTCTTGAGACAAATCACTGCTCTTCTCTGCCTTTGCCCTCCCGTCTCTTAAGAGGGTAAGCTGACACGTTTTGGGTACCATCCTTTTTCTAGATGCTAAACTATTTGACCAACTTCATAAGACTCCTTGGAAGTGTTATTCACTGAAATCACCTACATTTTTCAGCTGGGGATGGGGATGGGTGATTTTGAAGTACCTGGATGGAAAGCTGTGACTCTGAATGGGATTCAGAGCTTGATCTGAGGTATGCTGGGATATTTTATCACAGCTGCCAGTGAGAGCAAACTGGCACCAAGCATGAAGCTGCTGCAGCTCTGGGAAAGCCTCACAGCAATAAAAGCTCCTTTGGGTCGAGTTGCTGCTACTGCTGCTCCCGGACTGTTTTTGTAAGCTGTGGTTTGAGACACCATTGCCAGTGCCATCAGGCAGGGCTTAGCAGTGATGCTTTCTGACACCAGGGCAATGGGGGTCCTGTTGAGCCCTGAGCTCTGCACTGGGAGGGTGGGGGGTGGGGCGGGGGGAGGGGTGGTGCAGGTGAGGCCTGAGAACTTCCCAGAAAGCAGAGAGGAGGGAGACACAGTGCTGCATCATTCTAGGCATTGCTGAGGAGGGTCTAAAGGTTGTCCAGGGAAAAACTAGGCAGGAAAAGCTCCTCAGCTGGACAGCAGAACTGAAAACCACCTTGGGAAGGGAATCTCTATGAGCAAGGAGGTTGTGCTGTACCATGAGGAGCGGCTGACCCTTCTCTGGATGGAGTCTGTGAGGTCTCATGTTGGAAGAGACCACTATGTCCTAGTGCTTCAGTGTGTGGCAGCCACCTTAGAAACACCCCTAGGGACAGCACCCTTGATTACTAAAGATCCGTCTTACACAGCAAGCCATTAAATCACATTTTTGTGTTTAAATACACCCATTTCCCAGTTGCTTTATAAACTTACAATTTAGGAAGTTTCAAAGCATGTAAAGACATTGGATTGTGTCAGGTTTATTATTTAAGAAGCAAAGGCACCATTTTTTGCACTGGCAGTGTGACAAGAGAAGACATCACGGAGCACACGGGATGCACGCTGTCCATCAGGGTGGTGCCCTGTTGTGGGTAATATCCATGGAGACTTCCTCAGCTAAATTCATTGGATCTAAACAGAAACAATTTCCATTTGAGGGCTCTGAGTAAAGCCTTGTAATCATCGGTATGTTTGTCTTTTCTCTCAATTCCAGCAAACTAATACCCAAACAATAAAACTCATTTTCTCTTCCTTAGAGGAGGCACCCACTCCTCTAAGCCTGAGAAATAAGGAACAGAGTGGAAACGACAGAGATGTTATAGATTGTGGTATCGCAACTCCTCCTTCCATAGGATGATTCTGGCATATCTTGCAAACATTAATTAAAAGGGTTGAAAATGAATACTCTTAGTCTTGTTTTAGAGGAGAGGACCAGACTTCTGATCTTGCTGCTGAGCCCCAAAGACCAACTCCAAGCTCTTTCACCCTGGTGTCCCCGATCATCATCCATCACTAATTCTTTCCATGAACTGGAAGGAATGTGCAATATGAAAACAGAGTAGCTGTGGTCTAAGCCTCCCTAGTTTCTCTCTTGCTAGGACACAACTCTCTCCTCTGGTTGGGAAGTGGAGGGATGGGCAGGTTCCCACAGTGAACCTGTTGGTATTGCTGTTTAGCAATTGCCGTTGCTGTGCGCAAGCATGGCCATCAGCTGCATCCCTCAAACAGTGGCTACGCGGAGGGATGTCCACCAGCTGGGAATGATCCCATCTCTTTTGGTTCCAGCCTCCCAATGCTCTGTGCATTCTGAAGCCACTAAGTAATGGTATGTTGATGCAGGATTTTGGTAGCACATGTGCATGGGATTGGCGGGCATTTGGAGCTTGCCAGATATAGGCCTGCTCCCGGAAAACTTGAGAGCAGTGCTAGCTAAGCACACTGCTGCATGGTTTCCAGTTGGGAGTTAGCGAGTGCCTCGCTGGCTCTGGATGTGGGCAGGACCAGCTCAGATCTGCCTGCAAGAAGCCATACAAATACAGACAGATTCGGCATGTTTGCAACAGAGGCTATCATAACGAAGTGATATCTGGAGCTCACATCAGTAGTGACCAGAGACAGAGACCTCATTAGTGTCCATCTAGAAACAAGCTGTTTGAAGGACAGATGTTTTCCCTTGGCTTCGTTTGCATTTTTCTCCCATTGCCCAGTGACAGGCCTCCCAGTGTTGTTTGCTCCTTTTGCAGTTATTTCTATACTGTTTTCTGGAGTGCTTTGCAAACAGTTAAACTCTGATGAATTCTTTGTTTCACACAAACCCATTCCTTTTTATATCTTTCTCTTTGTAAGGCATCTGCTTTTGAATGTATTTAAAATGTATTTAAAAGCCTGCCCAGAATACCTGGGATGTATAAAATGGAAAACTAGCATTTGGGCAAAAAGTTCTCCATCCATTTTTTAAGCTGTTTATATAAATTCAACAAACCTGGATGGATGTATAAGAGCTCTTTGACACTCTGGGATGAGAGGAGTGGAAAATGTTGTGGATGGAAAATGAAACTGTTCCCAGTGCTTGTTTCTGTGCAGCACCCATCCTCTTTGCTCAGGACTGAATGGAGAAACTGTACCAGCAGCACACCTTGGATACTGCAAAAAGAAACATCAGGTGCTTGTAGCGGGTAACTCTCTGTTAAGGGGAACAGAAGCACCCATCTGCTGGCCTGACAGGGAAGCACATGAGGAGTGCTGCCTTCTGGGAGCTAAGATCCCAGATATTGTGGAGAGGGTACCACAACTTGTCAAAAGCATGGACTGCTATCTTCTGCCACTCTTCCCTGTGGGCACAAATGACACCGCAAAGCAGAACCTGGGCAGAATCAAGGAATACTATAAAGCCCTGGGGATGCAAATGAAAAATGTTGGTGCCCACCATTTGATTTTCCATCTTACCAGCGAAAGGAAAGGGTGCAGCCAGAAGTGGACATATAATGCACATCAACTTCTCGCTTTGCAGCTGGTGCCATCGTGAGGGGTTTGGCTTCTATGACAATGGGACATTCTTTGACTATAGCCTGTTAGGGAGGGCTGGGATCCATCTGTTTAGAAGAGGCAAGGGAAACTTAAGAGGAAAGGCTGAGAGAACTGGGCCTGTTTAGCCTAGAGAAGAGAAGACAGAGAGGGGATTTTATCAATGCCTACAAATATCTCAACGGTGACTGTCAGGAGGATGAGGCCAGGCTCTTTTCAGCGGTGCCCAGCAACAGGACAAGGGGCAACGGGCACAAACTGCAACACAGGAACTTCCATCCGAATACTTCTTTACTGTGAGGGTGATGGAGCATTGGGACAGGCTGCCCAGAGAGGCTGTGGGGTCTCCTCTGGAAACATTCAAACCCTCCTGGACATGGCTCTGTGCAATCTGCTCTAGGACAGCCTGCTGTAGCAGGATGTCAGTCTAGATGATCTCCAGAGGTCCCTTCCAACCCCAAACTTTCTGTGATTTTGTGATAAGACACCCCAAAACTCCACCCCAGTTTAAAGTATCTAAGCTCTTATGGGGAGAGTGATGGTAATTTGGTCTTCAGTGATCATCTTGCTCCATCATGCCAGACACACTGCCCAGCTAATCATCTGGACTTCATTGGGTGGCCTGAGTATCATCTAAGTAGCAGCTGAAATCACACCGGGACCATCCCATGAAATGCCTTGAACCTTCCTTTCAGGTCCTCATACAAATCTCTCTTTTTCCCACCAGGCTCAAAGGGATGCAAAGTACATAGGTAGGTTGTGAGTGCTGTAGGCTCAGAGATGGGTTAAATTATTGTACTACTTGCGTGCTGCTTCATGTTAGACAATGTTCTGGTGCCAGCTTTCGCATGTATCGACCACTGTGTCACTTATGAAATCTAACCATAATTACTTTTACCAGCAGAACCATGAAACTGTACGTCATCTTCTTCCTGGCAGTGGTGAACAGAGGGACCGCTAACCATCAGCCCACAAAGGGGATGTCCTGTGAAATGGTAAGGCTGTGTCCCTGCTCAGGCCCCTTGAGATCTGGATGGGGTTGGACCTCACTTGTTACAGGCACTACACAAATAGCTATGGTCTCTGAGAAGGGAAACTCCCCAGGCCCAGGCCCAGGGTCTCTGTGATGGCAGAGGTGGGCTTTGCTGGCTTATTGGGTGCTCAGCAGGCTGTTCTCAGGCTGTGTCCTCGTAGTGACAGCACATGAAAGGGCAGGGGAAAAGAAGGATCATTATCTCAGTTTTTTTATAAGAGGGAGCTGGTTAAAGGACATTTGACCTGATTTCATCAAGACTGTACAGGGATTCTGTGGCTCAGACAGAGGAAGAACTTAGACGAAAATCAACTCCTTTACATTACACCTAAGTGCTTTGTGCTTTAAATACATCTATACCAGCCCTTTTGTAATAACAGGGAGACTGACCTCCTCTGCCCTAACACAACATTGCTGCCAGGGCAGTCACACCTGATTTCTGCTTGAGATAATAGAAGTGACAAAGCCTCTTGCTCCAGTACAAAATTTGGTCCTTGATTTTTTGCAAGCACCTGGTGCAATATTATAAATGTTATTCACATCTGAACTTTTCCCCTTCCCTATCCAAGTGCTTCTGACTGTAACAGGCTGTTTAAAAATACTTTTTTTTTTTTCCTGAATGTTGAAGCTGTTCAGCACAAATCCTCAAGAATTTCCAAAATAGGAAAAAAAATAATTTGCTAGCTGTACACATCTCCCTTATGGGACTCATTCCATTCCTGCCCACCCTGCCGTATTGCTGCACTTCCTGAATTCCAAAGAAATTAAGACCTAGTATATATAAAGATCTTGGGAAGGTGGCTGGGTAGCTCAGTTCATTGGCTGAAAATGGAAGACTGATGAAGCCACTGTAAACATGACAGCTTGGATCCCATGTATCATAGTCACATGAAGGCTGGGTGAGACACACAATAATCCAAGCAGATTTGTCCTGTCCTGTTTCTTGATGGGTCACAGATCAGGCTGATTGCTTAGAAATAAACACATGATTGTTTCCACCACTCCACTGTAAACTGCTTCTATCAAGCCAACAGCCCAAGGTTCTATGCAACTAGGCTGGGATAAATTTGCCCCCAACAGAAAACACATTGCAGTCGAGGGCTGGGATGCTCGTCTGGTATAAATTAACAGCTCAGCATCACTAATGTCGGTGTTGATCATCTTCTTTCACTGGGTATTTCGTCCAATGGAAGAAGGAGGGTGTAAATCCAAACACAGCTTAAATAAAGAGGGAGCTACTGGATTAGCTGATGGGTCCATTGAGAGTCCTGGTTACTTCACTTGATTGTTTTTCATTACAGCCTTGCTGTTTTACATGGTAAAATTTCATCCCAGATACCATGGAAGAGGCAGGAGTCAGAAACCTTCTCTGACACCATTAGTGCTCCTGTTGTTAAACCAAGGTCTTGTAAAAGAGGTTTTAGGAAGTAAACAGTCCCTACCAAACCCCTGACGTGGGAGTGAGCTGCACTGATGATACAAGTTACTCCACATCTACCTGTTTGTGAGACAACAAGGCATAGCTTAAATGTCAGGAGGTTCTTCCTAATTCACATTGCCAAGGAGAGGGGCTTCAACTAGTCCATGTTTTACCTCCCAAAGAAAGATATTTCTGCTAATTCATGTTAACTGGCAAAGGAGGCACTATAATTTATAGAACAGAAGCAGATATAGAACAGATTTTAGCAAATTATGTCTTACCTTGCTTTGAGGTGATACAAGAGCATGGGCATAACTGGTCATCATAGGTCAGCTGATATGTGGTACCTGGGCAAATTGCTAAGGTTTGGTGGTCTAACCAAGGGTACTTGGGCAGCTCTTCTAGAGGATGGGTATGGACGCCTTGCAAGTGGAAGTCAGTGCCAAGTGGCTCCACCCAAAATTCTTAAGTTCAAGTTCTCATGAGTAGAGATATAGGAGAAAACAAGTGGAGGCTTGGATCCAGCTGCTTTGTTTGTAGGGCTCTTCCCAAGCTGGGTGACAATTTCCACCCAGTGCTAAGCAGTGAAGAACTGGAGTCAGAATCCAAATGATGCTCAACTTTTGAGCTGTTGGGTCATTTTTTTGCCAGCACCTGAAAAGACCAGCTGCTCCCCATCTTGCAGTACTTCTTTCCAATGGACTTCAAACAAACCAGTGGCAGCAGTGGCAGAGGTGATGAAGACAGGACATGAGACTGGCAAAAACCTCTTTTCCAGCCTCAGGCTGCCAACCCACTGGGCTGTGGGATGGGAGGAGGGAAGATGCACACAAACAGATTCTGTTTGTTCCATCCCACTGAGATGTGCTTCATCTTTTCTTCCTAGTGCTGATGAGAATAAAATTCATGCAGTTTGAGCCTTGGGGGGACAAAAAATGGTGCAGAACAGACTAGATGAGAAATTCAGTGAGGATCAAAATAGTCGGTGAAAAGGAATGAAAGTTGTTTTTTTTTAAAAAGGGACAGGAAATGTTATAGGATTAACTGGCAGACAGTGGGAGGTATAGATTTTATCAGTCCCTTTTATCATTGGGAGGGTTCAGTGGATGCAGATTAAAGGGCCAGTCCTGCAAGGTACCTGATGAACTGGGACTGACCTCTCCCCCATCAGCTTCAGTGAAAACCAGCTGACTGGCATCAACGGGAATTGGATCAGGACTTTGTTAAGATGCTGGGTGCCCAGAGGGAGTGGAGGGTGCTCAACATTTGTTGACATCTGGCTCAAAGCGTGGGAAGAAACCTGGCATCTGCCTTAGGCTGAAAAGGGGCTACTACTTTTTCACTCTGGATTTTTGTATCTTTCCAGCTTCTCTGTCTTCCACAAACCAAGCAAGAAGAGACTTCCTGCTCTATTATTTGGAGCTAAGTCTGACTCTGTGCACAGTTCAGCTCAAAAGAAGCAATTCTACAGTGGCTTTCCAGGCAAGAAATAAAGTCAGGGAGAAGCCATAAAATTCCCTTCTCCTTTTTTCTAGTTTGTTTACCTAGGGGCAATTTGAATGAGTTGGAGGGGGAAAAGGAAGGGGTTCAGGTTTTAATATGCCATTTACTTTGGATCTTTGGGAAAGATGTATCATGGGAAGGACTGCAGAGCAGCCTGCGTATATCTAGGGTTTGGATGCGCATTTACACTTTTCTGGCACATTTTTGTGTGGTGTCCAAAACACACATGATGCAAAAGAGGTTCACAAAATGCTGAGTGTTCCCTCATTTCTAAACAGGCCTGCCACTTCATTCACCTAAAGTTCACATGAAACAGATGGTTATTAATATTTTTCACTTTTAATGTTTTTTTTTAATGTCTGAAAGGCTTTGCGTCATGGAATCTGGATTCTGCTTCTCCACAGAAGTTAAGATTCAACAGATTTTTTTCTTTCTTGTCTTTCTGATCTTTCTACAAACAGTATATGACCTACGCACCCAAATACATTCATAACAAGAGTTTTCCTCCAGTGAATTAAATGCTGCCTAAGCCTTTCACATTCCACTTCCTCCTGATGCTGTATGTTTTCCTTAATAACAAAATACAGCTTAACATTTATGCAAGGATGATTATGTTCATGTTTCCAATGTTTCTTATGAACGCACACTCCAAAATTTGCTCTGGACACAGTTTGGGTCCTAGGATCAATGAAACAGTCATGCATCTAGAAGATGAATTTGACTTTGACACTTGGGTTTTTTTCTCTTCCCTGCTGCTGAGAATTGGACTGAAAAGGCATGACCCTCACTGCACATCACAGCTTTCTTCCTCTCAAAATCTGGTTTTAAACAATTTGTCCTTTCCATGTGGTATCAGAGGTGTCTTGTGTGGGTGGTTTCGTAAGGTGTGCTCCCCATACAAGGAGAATGGAACTGTTGCCTTAGGAAAAGGATAAGCATGGATGGTAAAAGCAGGAAGAGTTTGGAGATTTGCATCAGAAATGTTTCGGTTGTTGAATGGCTCATTCAGTTAAAGATGCATTGCTTAATTAAGCCAAGGCTAAAGGAAGACATGATCAAATATTTGAGGGTGTGACTAAGGAGACATAGGTTTTGTACTATAGAATCCTTATACGTTGCTCCACCTCCTAGCTACAGGACCTATGCTGCCAACGAGTGAAGCCCTTCCAAGTACTATTTACTATTGCAAGTAGAGCTTGCAAAATCTAATACAGTGATGAAGCTGAGAAAATTAAACATCAGAACAAAAGTGAGGAAAAGGTGCTTGATTGCAATGGAAAGAGGGCAAAACTCTTTCAGTTGGGACTATTAAAATGAGCCTGGGAGAAATGTACAGAAAAGAGAATATTTAGTGGCTATCTCATGCAGATGAAACTCTACTGTTGTAAGTCAGAAATGTCTTTAAAATGAAATAAGTGTTAATAGCTGCAAGGAAGCATTAGAATTGTTGTTCTTGCCATCTGAACACTCAGAGAAAGCAGTGTGATCAGTGTTTCAGAAGAAGGATCTGCCTGGATGCTGAATGTTATTTTCTTTATATTTCATGCAAAGATGTTTTTCATTTGTCAAGTGACAACCCCTTTTCTCTCTCTTTCTGGCAGGTCAACTTGCAGGCATTTTGCCACAACAAAGACCTCCACCAGATCCCTCATGAGCTCCATCCGAACATAAACAAAATAGATCTGTCTGGAAATCTGATTCAAAGCATCCCTGAAATGCCGTCATCATTTTACACTTCCCTCCAGTGCCTGGATTTAAGCTCTAACCAGATAAGTTTCATCATGCCTGGAGTCTTTGCACACATGACAAGTTTGCTGGAAATAAATTTAGCCTACAATCACTTATATGAACTTGCTCAGAATGGGACAGAGGGGATTGGACTTCTACCCAAGGTGGAAATACTGGACTTGTCCCACAACAGTCTGTACAATGGGATGGCTGAGTATTTCATTAAACAAGCTCCAGCACTGCGGTATCTTTCCTTGGCAGACAACAGTATTATAATGATATCACACAAGATGTTTCAGGGATCTCCCAACCTTGTGGAGATAGATCTTCAGAGTAATATCATAATGGAAATAGAAGAAGGTGCTTTTGAGACTCTAGTGAACCTTTCCAAACTCAATCTCTCCATGAATTCCATTACTTGCATCTCTGATTTCAACCTCAGGCAGCTGGAGATACTTGACCTTAGCAGGAATAGCATTGAGACCTTCCACACCACAAAGTCAGATGATGAATATAGCTTAAGATGTTTGGATCTGAGTGAAAACAAACTGTTTCAGTTCCCAGTCTTCCCCCAGGTAAACAAGTTGGTAACTCTGAATTTATCAAAGAATTTAATCCAGTTTACTGCTGAATCCTCTCATAATCAAATGGACTATATGGAAAATGAATGGCTAGATGCTTCTTTTCATCTTCTTGATCAGAAGCAAAGCAGAAACAAAAGTTCTCTTTATTTATCCCACCTTGTATATTTAGACTTAAGTTATAATGAAATCAAATCCATTCCGGATGAGTTCTTTGAATCAATGTTGTCCCTTCACACCCTTAATCTCAGTAAAAACTGTCTTCAGGCGTTTTCAGTAACTTATGACAGTGCATTGACCTCCCTAACTGTCCTTGACTTGAGCTATAATGCTTTGCAGAACCTTCTCCTAGATGCTGGCACTTTGTCAAATTTGAAGGAGCTCTATATTCAAAGCAACCATCTTCAGACCCTGCAATTTAATATCTTCTCAAGTCTTCCTAGCCTCAGACTGCTTAATCTACAGAGCAATAATATCAGCCTTTGCAGCATGTACTCAGGATTAGCTAAGCAAAGACTTGCTGGAGAGCAAAGCGGTTGTGTATCATTTGTTGATTCTCCCAGTCTTCAGTACTTGTACCTAGCCGACAACATGCTGAACATCCTACCAGCGTACACCTTCTACAAGACTTCTCTGGTTGTCTTGGACCTCTCCATAAACCCCGGACTGAAAATAGAAGTTAAAGCATTATCAGGACTGGAAAAGTCTCTGGAATATTTGTACTTACATGGCAATAGCCTGACAGATTTAAATATTGACTTGCCTTGTTTTAGTCACCTTAAACATTTAAACCTCTCTGAAAATCAGCTGAACTGGCTGCCAAAGTGGGGTAGTGACTCTCCACTGGAAGTTCTGGACCTACGGAACAATAGGTTTAGTACATTACAGAACAGCAATATTTTAGCATTAGAAAACTCACTTAAAAACTTGTATCTCACTGGGAATCCACTCAGCTGCTGTGGAAACATCTGGCTTTCATCAATGATCCAGAACAAAAATGTCCAGATCCCCAATGTGGAGCACTTAACGTGCCAGCACACTCAGAACTTCAGGTACCAGGAAGAGATGCACATTGGGAACATTAGACCAGAAGACTGTGAAAAAGAGGATCTGAAGAAAATCAATTTCCTTATTATATTAACATTTGTGTTGGTTTTATCTGTGATCATCATTGGCGTGGGTTCATTCTTTTGCTTCCGCAGGCAAAACTTTAGCCATCAGTTTAAAGCATAGGAACACAAAATGCCTTGAAAACCGAAGAAATCAGGTGCTACACTGCCAGTGTGTAGAAATGAAGGGTAAAATTCTCATCTTTGATTTTTAACTGTGGACGTTAAGGCAGTTTCAAAGTGCCCCTGAACTGCACCAGTATGCTGCTCTGGGTTGCAGGGACTGGAAGGAGAATTTGCCATGTTTTGCACTTGCTTCATTCACAAGCAGATCTGCTTAAAACATTTATACCATGGTAGAAGAGGCCACTGTAAAGTCCTGCTGTTGTTTCAAAGGATGTGTGATTTAAACCAGATCAAAAGAAAACAGCCTCTAAGGTCTTGAGACCTTTCACTAAGCTCAAAGATATTTTGTGATGTCACCTTCACAGAAAGACTTTATGAAAACTGAGCATTGCAACTGATTCACCTTTTTATGACAGTCATTGATGACATCAACTTAGTAGGAAAGCCCTTCTCAAAGTTATGTACCCCGATGAGATATTTCGATTTGGTCTGAGCTTTGCTTTTTCCTAACTGGTTAGCTCCTAACCCTTCTTAAACTGAAATCATACAAAACTATGCCAGGGCAGGCCAAAATACAATCTTTCACTCCTTGAAGTTGGTTGCAAATCTCCCATGAGTTCCAAAACAATGAGGATTTAGCTAAAAAAGAAAATTACAGTTTGTGTCTCAATGCTGCCTTTTAGAAAATCCACGGCTGACGATAGGAACCAAATGGGTTCCTTGGTGGTAGGAACCTCTTTGGATACCTCCCTTTGCTCACAGTGTGTTGCTCCAGCCACGGTGGCAAGACATGAGAGGTAGATGAGGTCAACTAGTCTTGGCACTTAGTACCCACGAGGGATGTAAGAGAAATCTCAGGCATGAAACAGCTGCACTATACCTTACCCAGATCTGCTCAGAAGGTTACAGGTCCACAGTTCAACTCAAAGAGGAGAAATTTGCCCCTCACGTGCAATACATATTTAACTGGGTTTAATGTGAAGAAATTCATCTCTGGGGTGAATGATTTTTAAAAGAAAAATCTTGGAGAATGAATTTCAGCCAGCTAACATTGGACTGAAATGTTTGTATTTCTAAGGAAAACTGTTGGGAGTTCACTGCATACAGTTACGTTTCAATGCAAAAGAACAATATATCTATTTTTAAAGGTCACAGGAGGTTAGACAGCAAAAAGGTTTTTTAAGGATAGTGGTGCAAAACACTACACAGGGAACCTAGTCCTGGGCCATTATTGAGATCAGATGTCCACTATCTTTCCTTAAAAAGATTTTATGGTCTAGAGGATTGGCTGCAAAAAAAGTTATGTAGGACCTCATTCTGTGATGGGTTCAACATGTCCACGCTGCTGCGCTGCTAAAAGCTGACACTGACATATGTCCCATACTTTGACATGGCAAAGTCACCCTTTTGAAAAAAAAGCTCACCAAAAGTGGGAGCCTGACCTACTAACAGGGTTCAACGGCTTCGAAAGGAGCTATATCAGGTGTTCTGTTAAAGCCAGGAACTGTACGTTAAGGCACATAAGGCAAATAGAGGTCAGACCAAAACCTGTCCGGGTAAATAACTCAGAGACAAATTGCTGCTTCATTTCTGTTTATTCCAGCTAGTGAATGTCCAAATTAACACACTACAAAAAGGTGTATAATTCTATTTTTAAAGCAGTTATGTAAGGAACTGGCTGGTAGTTTTCATCGTGGAATTTTGTACAATAAAAACACCTTTGAATTTTATAAAAAGCACAGGGTTGTGAATATATTAAAGCACCAGCTTGGAATGCTCCACAGATGAAAAGCTATGTCTTCCTATTTTTCTACGGTGTGCAGATCTCACTTTAGACCTTTAGCCTCTGGTCCTGAAGAAGGGACGCCTGCTCCATATCTTAGACTACAACCAATGGAGAACAAGGAGATCTACTCAAGGCGTAGGCAAGCATTTGCACAAACCGTCAGCAGCAATAGGGTCTGATCTAATGCCTCCAAGAGCCAACAAAACTCGTTGGGTCTAGCCCTTATTCTTGTACTCGAAAGGATGCACAAGCAGAAATCCCAGGGATTAGCTGGAAGCCTGATGCTGAAGTTTGTCGGCTTTTCCTTTAGTGTGAAAGCAAGCTGAGCTGTACACCCAGACACAGGCTAATTTAGCCACACACCGAGTTCATGCCTTTTGTGTCAAGCATGGCAAGATTATATCTTCTTCTGAGAGCCAATATTAGCTTGGCTGCCATGCCTGGAATTAGTTAATAACCTGATGACAGAGCCAAACCTATTTAATTAACAGTATTAATACTGCTTTTGTTTGGCTCTACAAAAAGGAAGTGCTTGTTATTACTAAACATCTGGGACTAATTAGACTTCCATTAACTTCCCTGGGAGCAGAAACAGCTTTCTCGAGGAATAAGCCTCAGGAGTAAAACACAGCATGGCTCATTTAGATTTCTCCGTTAGCAGCATAAGCAACCAAGAAGTGACACGAGCCCTCTCCAGCCAACTATTATTCTGGATAGGATGAGGAGCATGAGGGAAAGAAAACAGCGAAGAGAGGGAAAACAGGGAGAAATGGGAGCTTGCTATGATATTATTCCTCAAAATAGAGGTATGCAGATGACAGCCCCAACTCTTGCCTCCCCTGTCTGCTGGTGTGCCTAGAAGCAGCCCCAACACCAAAGTACGTGATCCTGCATCAAACATAGCTGTTAATCAACATCACACATCCTTCTGTCAGTTCGCCCCATTGTCCTAATAGGCTGGCATGATTCAGGCTGTTTTGACTGTAATTTTGCAACTAAAATTTATACCCTCATTCCTTGCTTTTTCATAAAGTCCTTGCAACAGCCTCTGTTGATGCAAAGAAAGCTCATGCTGCTAAGCAAGGAGTATCATTCTAGGATTCTGGGATACATAGCAGAACATGTGGGACTTATGCAGCCTATGCAAACTTTTTTTAAAAAAAATTGTTGCATGCAACAAGTGGCTTCCTTTGCAACTGTTTGCATGGGACAGGACAATAGGTCTCCCTCAAATATTTCCTACCACAGCTTGCTGCGGTTTGTTCCCCAAAACAATCTTCTGCAGTGGAATCAAATAGATATAAGTACTGGAAGCACTAGAAACACTCCCAGAGAGAGTCCCTAAAGGTTCAGCAAGTCATGACTCATGTTGGCCATCCACGGAAAGCCAAGCCTCAGTTTTCAAAGGCGTTGGCTCTTCCTGCAAAGCCAAGACAACACAATACCCTAGCAGAGTACCAGAGCCTCTGGTTGCAGACCTCTCTGCAGGGACTCTGCTCAGCCCTGAACTAGCCAGGGTGGATTAGTATAAAACACAGTAAGTGCCTCCTAGGAGTAAGTGCCTCTGAAACGGAGCCCAGAACATTTGCTTTCCTATTCCTATCCATTCCCCATGCCATTCAGTACCCTCTTAATTGCCTGGGAAGAAACAAACCAAAACCACAACCTGAATTTCCTGTATCCCCACAGAAGAGAAAAACATGTCTTACCATGCAAGGCAAGGTATCCTCTGGCCATATCTATTATTTTCCATAAACAACTGCCTATTCTGTTTGTGCACACATGTGCAATGCACAGACGCACGCAGCCTAGTATAAGAAACACATCACTTCGGGATTAGCTTTGTTTAACCTAAATTAGAACAGCCTGTACTAAATGATCTTCTATAATAACAAACAGCCTGTGGTGCTGGTGCCTGTGGATTCCTATTTCATGCATGTCCTTGTGCAGAAATTTGGTCAAGATTTTCAAAAGTGATCAGTGATTCATTTCAGATGCCTAGATTTGCAGCCTGCATCTCACCAATCCTGAAACGTCTGATTTTCTAGAAAACTGAGTCCATCTCCTCTCACAACTAAGGCTCTGTAGTATGTCTTATACAAGCCCCAGAAAAAAGTGATATTGTCCAGATGTATATATAATTCTTTCACTTACTCCTTTCTAATGATAGTTGCCTGCTCTGTTAGAGCTGTGTTGAGCATCTGGAGAGCTGAAATACAGCAAAGCTACCCACCAACACGTCCTCTGCCCTATAGTCTGCTCTCAGATAGACCAAGTTAGATATCTCCTCCCTCACAGAGCCATCATTCACCTTCTGTTGCAGCTTAATTTGAGTGAAAGAGGAAAATTATCTATAAGGAAAGAACAAAAATTAAGTCCAGAGTCTGCAGCTTTCCAGCAACGCTGCAACTATGCAGCCAGAGCAGATTTTGGTTCATGGATTGATGAAGGTCCAAACAGATTTTTCCAAGAAAAAAGAGGAAAGGGGGATGAGAAGAGTTGAGAGCCATCAGAGAGCTCAGGGTGAGCAATGGGAAAAGGAGAAAACAAAGTTTTAGTGTAATTCCCTCCAAACAGTGGAGAGCTGAAAATTCTCCAGAGGAACAGGTGGTAATAGGTACCTACCCACCTCTCCCCAGGCCAGGAGGTCAGAGGAGATCTGTGGAGCTTCAGCCCATTTCTTGTAGTGGAAAAGTGAGGAGAGAGCCTAGGAAACAGATTACAGAGGAGGAGAAATCAAAGCTGATAGAAGTGAAAAAGGGAAGGGAAATGGGGAAGAGAAGAGGGGTTTAGTACAATTCAGCTCTTTATGAGGTGTGACTGAGAAGTGTAACTGTAAACTGAAGAGCATCCGAGAGAGAGGGATGGGAAAAGCTTTGCAAAGAGGCAGTGAGAGCTGAGCTGTGCAGAGCAGAGGGAGACACAGGTACCTTGGCTAGGCAACATGCTAGCTGCCTGTGAATATGTGACACGTGAGCAGAGGTGGACATCAGCTCATGAGGGTTGACAAACAGAAATATATAGTAACCAGGGAAACAGGGTGAAAACTAAATGGGAGGGAAAAGAGACTGAATAAGCACAGAAGAACTTTCCAAGGAGGGCCCGTCGGTCTGTGCAACATTCTTTCACAAGCAAAGACATTTGGAGGCTGATGCAACATGACACTAAACAAAATTTTGGCAAATATAAGGGAACAGTCCTGCAACTCTGGGAGAGTCACTTTTCTCCCAAGCTATTGATCATTGCTCTTCTGTCTTATTGCAGAGCCAAGTTAGTTCCACAGATTTCCTCCTCCTGCCCATTTCTAGAAGTCATTGCATCAAAGACACATATTTTCCAGTTCATAAGCAGTATTCTTCATGAAGAAACATTCTGGAAGGTGACAACAGAAGAGATTCCTCTCTACAGTTTCTGACTTCCCCAGAAAATGGAGTGGAGAGGGGACTCCACAGCGCCAGAGACCAGGCCAGAGAAGGAGAGAAACCCATTTTCAGGCAGGAAAATTTCCTTCACCAAGGAGAAGGTTTGGGACAGGCAGCTGGGCAGGAAGCGTGGTGTGGGGAGAACAGAAGGGGAATAAGCACAGCTAAACCAGGAATTTGGAAGACAAATATGGAAGGAATGGTGAGGATTAAAGCAGGAGCAGAAGCAGAGAGTGCAGCAATACAGGGCAGAAATAAAGGAAAGGAAGGGTGCACACCACTTTAAGCAACATTTCTGTACTTAAGCTGATGGGACAGAACCTTTGCCGTATTTGTGGATGACTCCAGATGGAGCAGTGGTTGATACGTTGGAGGCAGAGCTGCTATTCAGAGGTACCTTCTACGTCAGAGCAATGGTCTGACAGAAACTTCATGACGATCAGCAAAGACCTGCATCTTGGACAGAACAAGCTCATGCAACACTCCAGGTGAGGGACAAGATGACTGCAAAGCAGCTTTGCAGAAGAGGACCTGAGGGTCTGGGTCGACAACAAGTTGTCCATGAATCACCATCATGCCCTAGTGACAATGAAATCCAGCTGCATATTGAGATGTATTTGCAAAAGCTTAGAAAGTCAAGAGGCACTGTTATTCCCCTCTCTTTGGCAGATCTAACACCACACACATCTGGTTGCTGTGTCCAGCTGTGGGCCTCCCAGTGCAAGGGAGATACTGACAAACTGGAGTGAGTCCAGCAGAGGCCACCAAGATGGTCAGGGGGCTGGGGCATATGATAATTGAGAAAGGGATGGAGGGAACTAGGCTTGTTCAGCCTGGAGAAGAGAAAGTTTTGGAGGGAAAATCTTTTGTCAATACTGAAAGGGCAGTTACAAAGAAGACAACATTAGCCCTCCCAGGAGTATTGAGTTAAAGGACAAGATGCAACTGCTGAGAGTTGCAACCTGGAAAGTTCAGATTGAACGTAAGGAAAAAATTCTTCATAATGAGAAAGGTCAAACTCTGGAAAATCCTCGGAGATTTTCAAAACTTTTTAGGGCAAGGCCCTGAGCAACCACTTTCTGACATTGAAGTTGTCCTTTGTTTGATCAGGGAGCTGGAATGGAGCTCTCCAAAGGCCCCTTCCAACCTGAATTACTCTCTGAACCTTCGCCAGAGAAGAATGGGTCACATACTTTGGTGAGGAATAGAGTAGCAGAGAAACTTCTGAGCAACAGAGTCTGTTAGTGGTATCTAGTCCCTGCACTGAAGCTGCGGAAGGGATTTGGCAGTAGAAGTGTCCAGAGAGATGGCAAAAGGTGTTGATGATGTCCTGTGTGGGCAGAGTTAGTCAAATCGTGGAAGTCTGAGTTCACATAATATTTTGGGTTGGCGGATTTTTTTCATTTTTATAGCTCAAAATAAAAATTACTTTTTCCAAAATTTTCTGTGAAAATCCTGAAAAACGTGAAGTTGGGAAACATTTGCTTTGTAAGGCCAGAGCTTCAGTTTGAATTAGGTATTCCCACTGCAGTAAACACATTCTCAAAAAAAAATTTATTGCAACATCCAGTTTGCTTTTACTATCTTTGTTCAAGAGAAGATGAAGAAATGTTTGATTCGGCTAATGCTAAATAACGTGGTCCCCAATTATCACTAAAACAAAACAAAGCAAGACAAAAGAAAATAAAACCAAAATGTTAGGCTGCTGAAACTATACAAGTCTTTTCATGTCTTAACACATCGAGTAGTGCTGTGAAACAGGAAGAATATAAAATAAAATAATGGCAGTAACCTTTTGAAAATCCAGAATAGAATTCTGAGGCAAGATTTTATTTCAAAAACATTTTTTATTGTAAAACTTCCTTCCATCATGAGTACTCATATCATAATTCCTGCTTTTTAAAGAATATTTACAAGTTTTATGACCCTAGTGCCTTTCACTTTAAAATGTTGTAACAAAAAATTCTGGCAAGAAACATAGATTGAAGAGTTTCAAACCCCCAGCTTCATTAATTGTTGCTTATTCTTGGAAAAAGCTCTTTGTAACAGACATTAGCATATGTTTCTTGCCTTACATATGTGATTCAAGACCATATGTTTCATCTAATCTGTCCCTCATGTTTCACCACAGACATCAGGCAAGTTGTTGCATTGCTGAACTGGACCCATCACCCCTGAATCGAGCTCCTTGTCTGTTTGGGAAGAATGATGCCCAGTGAGGTGAAAGGCCAGAAAAGGATTTGGGTGCTTTAATTGCCACTTTAGGTATTTAAGTCCAAAATCTAAATTTTTACAGTCCATGTTCAGATGCTGATTCTTCTGTCTGGTGCCTAAAGCCTGCAGAGGACTATGTTTAATGGTGAAATTCCCTGTGCATTTAACAGTCTGCTCCTTTGCATGTTCAGAAATGCTGCAGACAGCACAAACCCATTCATATCTGTGTAAGCCCCAACAGGGCTGCCAGGTCCCTCTGCCAGGTCTCCTAAGCAGGTAGATATTGCCTAAGTACCTCTGCTAAATAAAGCTCTGTATAAAGTGTAGCTGGAAATAGATCTGCCATGACAATTCCGTGCCTAGACTGTTGGTTCAATTCTCTTCCCTACCCAGATGGGTATTTTCTACTCCTCAGGCAGTGCCCTCCTTGTCAGTCTGCGGGGACCCTATCAATTTGTCCTCAAATTTGTCTCAATTTATAGAACATTTTGCCCCTTAAGGAGCACTTAAGTAATCTCTGGAGGAGGGAACTGTGCCCTCAACACAATGAATTGGCCACTGGGACTGCAAAAGGCAGAGGGGAAGAGCTTGAATGAGACACTTGGGAAGTACCATGCTCCCATATTGCTTGATGTACTGATTAGCACAATTCCCTTCCTGCAGAGGAGAAAACTGAACCATTGAGTGCCATGCTTTACACAGTGCCCTAAACACTATGCTACAAGAGAAAAGAAAGAAAAGCCACAACAGCCTGCAGTCACTGTGTTTCATGAGGAAGACCTGGGCATGTGAACCGCCAGTAGCCGGTGTTGTCTCCCTGTATAGCCCAGATTAAGGCACTTAAGTCACAGAGGGAGTTTAAAATGCAAGTACTTTTATGAAGGATTAGGGACATCTGGGTCCCCTGACAAACTTCTAAATTCTTCTAGGGCATCTACATCTACATGGGCTGCAGGCTGTTACTCAGGTCTTCTGGGAGACCCACAGTCCTGCTACATATTGATCTGAAACTCTTTTCAGCCTCCACCAACTGTATTGAGTAGGTCTCCACTAGCTGCAAAAGGAGCATTGACTACCAGTTCACATGGTGATGTCTAGACACATTTTAATAACTTAGATTCACAGATTTGTTTAGGTTGGAAAAGACGTTTAAGATCATCAAGTCCAATTGTTAACCCAGTACTGCTAAGTCCATTATTAAACCATGTCCCTAAGCACCCCATCCACATGTCTTTTAAACACCTCCAGGGATGGGGACACCACCACTTCCCTGGGCAGCCTGTTCCAGTGCTTCACAACCCTTCTGTGGAAGAATTTTTTCCTAACATCCAATATAGACCTCCCCTGGTGCTACTTGAGGCCGTTTCCTCTCATCCTACTGCTTGTTACTTGGGAGGAGACACCAACACCCCCCTGCTACAACCCCCTGCCAGGCAGCTGTAGGAAGCCAGAAGGGCCCCCCTGAGCCCCCTTTTCCCCAGGTTAAACCCCCCCAGCTCCCCCCGCCCCCCCCCCCCCCCCCCCGAGCTGTGCTGCAGCCCCTTCCCCAGCCCCTGCCCGGCTCTGGACACACTCCAGCCCCTCCGGGTCTGTCTGGGGGTGAGGGGCCCAACGCTGAGCCCAGGGCTCGAGGGGCAGCCGCACCAGGGCCAAGCACAGGGGGACAATCACTTCCTCAGTCCTGTTGGCCATACCATTTCTCATACAAGTCAGAGCTTATTCTTAACCCAGATCCTGACAAAAGCTTGAGTCAATTGCCTAAACATAGGCAGCTAGTTCGGTCTATGACAAGAAACTAGCGCCTTTTGGGATGTTCCTGGGGTTTTAGCTACATAATACAGTTTGCAGGTACGATACAGGATAGAGAGGAAACTAAGCTGTTCTTGAGTATCATCTGCAAGCAAGGAAGCATGCCCCAGAGTATCTCAAAGGCAACTGAACACCAGTTTTTGGGCATCCAGTCAAACATACTGTTGGATAAGAAGTCCGAATTAATTTGAAAAACAGGCGCTCTGAGTTCTTTCCTTTAACTGGTTGATATGTTAGTTCTGCTCTCTGAAGTCTAATATCAGTTTACTCTCTTAAATATTAATCAAAACCAGAAATCAAGACCAGCTTTCAGCCAGGAAGGTTTTGCACAACTGCCTGTGCACATCTAATGTCATGTTACCCGTTTTTCTTCTTTTCCCATGCTGTAATTGCTTTTCCAACCTCCTGCTTCCTTAGACTTCTCACGAGAAGGCTTTCGAGTAAATGCAATAAAAGTGCAATGACATGGCATGTTTGTGCTCTACTGAATGTGCCACTTCAGTTTGCATCATGTACTTCCTGCAACTCTTCAGTAATCTCTGGACTCACCCACATGAAGTATTCTCAGGTGCCTCCTAGCAGAGTACCTGAGTGATGCACAGTTAAACAAACTACTTATTGCAGTCTGTGAAGTAATGCTTTCAGCATATCATGGCCCAAATGTTGGGGTTTTTTTCTTACCACTTCTTATTTCACAACTTTCCTGTTGATATTTTGGTCTTGTGCAAGAGTTGTTATGGAAATAATTTATTAGGTCACGAGACCCAAAACCATGGCAGCTGCTCCTGTCCACCTTCTGCTGTCTTGCTTTTCAGAGCTCTCAAATGTGTTCCTCAGGATCCCTGGTACTTTCTTTCAAGAATGAGCTTACAAAACCTGGCAAAGTTTTTCAGCCAGACACTGTGAGAGAGTTCAGAGGGGATGCAGCAGCAACTGGGAAAGGTGTGAGAAATGGGACCTTTGCAAAAAGGTTATGAGAATTGGTTCACAGTGGAAGGGGGAGAATTAAAGCATATAAACAGAAAGGGATGTTTTAAACATTCTGAATCAGCAGGGAAGAAGGAAAAAAACACATAGAAAATGTAAGTCAAATGTTGGGTGGATTTTTACAGTCTTGTTGGTGGCATAGATGTAAATGAATGTTGGGATCAATCCTGAACCCAGGGGACCCAGCAGAGACTGCCTTCTGCAAGAAGCTTTATGCATGTGGAAGGGAGCAGATGCTTTCCCAGCAGTTTGGACTTACAGATGTTGGAATGTGAATTATTCAGGACTTCTGAGACAACTCTGATTATCCTGGAGGTTTTTCAGATCAGTCTGAGTGTTTGAATCCTTCTTGTTCCACAAATGATAAATGTGCTTGTTTCTCCCAGGACTTCTTTCTTCTCAGGAGGAAGAGGATCTTTGTGCAGGAGTTAGCAGGGCTTACTGAAAGAGTTTTAAATTAGATTTGAAGGGGGAAAGGGAAAAAACAGGCTCACTAGAGATAAGCCTGGGGGCAGCACACCAATGTCTGAGGGACAGCGTGCTAGTGAGATCCTTCGGTCTGTCATCTCAGTGGAGGTAGGGGATGGAGATCCATGCAGCAGCAAAGACGCAAGAGTTGTCGATGTCTTAGAAACCACAAAAGTGCCTGAGAATGGTCACACAGCTTCTACCCTCAGGCAGGACCCAACTGAAGTGCATCTACACCAATGCATGCAGAATGGGCAACAACCAGGAGGAGCTGGAAGCCATCCTGCAGCAAGAGAACTATGACATAGTTGCCATTATGGAAACATGGTGGGATGATTCACACAACTGGAGTGCTGCAGTGGATGGCTATAAACTCTTCAGAAGGGATAGGCAAGGGAGGAGAGGCGGTGGGGTGGTCCTGTATGTTAGGGAGTGCTTTGACTGTCTAGAGCTTGATGATAGTGCCAATAAGGTTGAGTGTTTACAGGTAAGAATCGGGGAAGGCCAACAAGGCCGATATCATGGTGGGAGTCTGTTCTAGACTGCCCAACCAGGACGAAGAGGCAGGCGAAATGCTTTATAAGCAGCAGGGAGAAGTCTCACGATAGGAGCCCTTGTTCTCATGGGGCACTGCAAGTTACCAGGTGCCTGCTGGAAATGTCATCAGCAGAGAGGGAACAGTCTGGGAGCTGCTGGAGTGTGTGGGAGAGACCTTCCCAACAGAGCTGGTGAGGCACCCAGCAAGAGAAGGCCCCCATGGGACCTGCTGTTTGCAAACAGAGAAGGGCTGGTGGGTGACATGATGGCTGGAGGCCATCTGGGCCACAGCGATCACAAAATGGTAGTTTTTAATTCCTGGAGAAGCAAGGAAGGGGATCAGCAGAACTGCCACCTCGGACTTCTGGAGGGAAGACTTGAACCTCTTGAGATGCCTGGTTGATGGAATCCTTTGGGAGGCTGTCCTGAAGGGCAAAGGAGCCCAACAAGGCTAGAAGTTCATCTGGCTAAACAGAGAACTTTGGCTGGAACTCAGGGGAAAAAAAGGAGAGTTTGTGATCTTTGGAAGAAGGGCCAAGTAACTCGGGAGGACTACAAAGATGTCATGAGGTTACGCAGGAAGAAAATAGGAAAGGTCAAATCCCAACTAGAACTTCATCTGACTACTGCCATAAAAGACAGTAAAACCTGTTTCTATCAATACTTTAGCAAGAAAAGGAGGGCTAAGGAGAATCTCCATCCTTTATTAGATACAGGGGGAAAACACAGTGACACAGGCTCAGGAAAAGCCTGAGGTACTTAATGCCTTCTTTGCTGCAGTCTTTAATAGTAGAGACCAGTTTTTTTCCAGGTACCCAGCCCCCTGAGCTGGAAGACAGGGATGGGGAGCAGAATGAAGCCCCCGTAATCCATGGAGAAATGGCCAGTGACCTGCTACACCACTGAGACATGCACAAGTCTATGGGGCCAGGTGGAATGCACCCAAGGGTAATGAGGGAGCTGGTACAAGTGCTTACTGAGCCACTTTCTGTCATTTATCAGCAGCCCTGGCTAACAGGGAGGTCCCAGTTGACTGGAGGTTAGCCAATGTGATTCTCGTCTACAGGCAGGGCTGGAAGGAGGATCCAGGGAGCTGGATCCTGACCTCGGTGCCGGGGAAGGTTGTGGAGCAGATCACAGGGCATGTGCAGGACAATCAGTGGATAAGGCCCAGCCAGCATGGGGTTATGAAAAGCAGGTCCTGCTTGATGAACCTGATCTGCTTCTAGGACCCACCTAGTGGGTGAGGGAAAGGCTGTGGATGGTGCCTACCTGGACCTTAGCAAAGCCCTTGACACCGTTTCCCAGAGCATCTCCTGGAGGAACTGGTGCTCAGGGCTGGGACGGGTGTGCTCTGCGCTGGGTAACAAGCTGGCTGGGTGGCCGGGCCCAGAGCGTGGTGGGGAATGGAGTCACATCCCGCTGGCGCCGGGCACAGGTGGTGTCCCCAGGGACCAGCGCTGGGGCCAGTCCTGTTTGATGTCTTCATCAGGGACCTGGACGAGGGGCTGGAGCGCACCTGCAGTGGGTTTGCAGAGGACACGAGCTGGGGGCAGTGTGACCTGCTGGGGGGCAGGGGGCTCTGCAGGGGGTCTGGGCAGGCCGGGCCGAGGGGCCGAGGCCAGTTGTATGAGGCCCAACAGGGCTGAGTGCCGGGCCCTGCCCGTGGGTCGCACCAGCCCCCCACAGCGCTGCGGGCTGGGGGCAGGGGGCTGGGAACTGCCCGGCGGGGAAGGGCCTGGGGGGGCTGGTCGGCAGCCGGCTGGGCATGAGCCCCCCGTGTGCCCAGGTGGCCACGGCGGCCAGCAGCGCCCTGGCCGGTGTCAGCAGCAGCGTGGCCAGCAGGGCCAGGCAGTGCCCGTCCCCCTGTGCCGGGCCCTGGTGCGGCCGCCCCTCGAGCCCTGGGCTCAGCGTTGGGCCCCTCACCCCCAGACAGACCCGGAGGGGCTGGAGCGTGTCCAGAGCCGGGCAGGGGCTGGGGAAGGGGCTGCGGCACAGCTCGGGGGGGGCGGGGGGAGCTGGGGGGGCTCAGCCTGGGGAAAAGGGGGCTCAGGGGGGCCCTTCTGGCTCCCTACAGCTGCCTGGCAGGGGGTTGTAGCAGGGGGGTGTTGGTGTCTCCTCCCAAGGAACAAGCAGTAGGATGAGAGGAAACGGCCTCAAGTAGCACCAGGGGAGGTTTATATTGGACGTTAGGAAAAAATTCTTCCACAGAAGGGTTGTGAAGCACTGGAACAGGCTGCCCAGGGAAGTGGTGGTGTCCCCATCCCTGGAGGTGTTTAAAAGACATGTGGATGTCGTGCTTAGGGACATGGTTTAGTGCTAGACTTAGCAGTCCACCTAGGCTAACTCTTGGTGGACTGCCTAACATTAACCACTAGGTTAATGGTTGGACTTGATGATCTTAAAGGTCTTTTCCAAACTGAATGATTCTATGATTCTGTGAATTCAACCAGCATATCCAAGTTCCTTCTTGGGAGCAACCCTGAGGTGGGAAACTTTCATTCAGATCAGTGAAGGTACTGCTGCTATTGGCATTCACTTTTTGCTCTACAAATGGTGTCAACAACATATATGGGACTGCCAAAGAGATTAGGTGATGATCAACAGGCTTGAAGCATCTAGCAACTTTTTACATTGTGCTTGGAGAGCAGCCTGGGTGGAAGTTGGTGGTACCATCAAAAGTGAGGCTTTGTACAGAGTATTCATTCTTTTAATGCATTTCTTGCTTTTTCTTCCACCGTTATTGTTTACTCCGTCAGCTACTGTCTTCCTCTCCCTCTTCACTAGATTCCTCTCATCTCTTTCAAGCTGTCTGTCCCAAACAGGACATAAACTCAATGAAGTTTGACCCCAAGATGAACTTTTGAACTTTATTATATTTGAGTGGACTGGAAATTAGGTCAAGGGAATTTATGCACCCATATTTCATCAAGACATGAGGCCTCTTTTCCTTGTTTATTATTCCTAAAACATTTAAATTTTTAGAAATAATATTAGTGATAAGGGAAAAAAATCTTCTCTAACTGGAACAGTCATTTCAATGGACCAAACTATTACAATGTCAGCTAAGTCTGTGCTCTAAAGGATGCAGGCAAGCATGAATTATGGGCTGGCACTGTGTCAAAAATGCAGCTATTGTTCTCAAAAACAGGATGCAGACCAAGGGGAAATGGTGTCTAGTCTTGACTGTTCATATGTTAGGCATAAAAAAAAGCACTTTAGTCCTATTGAAAAGGTAGAAGGTCAAATCTTCATGGGATAAATCTTTTCTTTATTCTCCGCAATCTGTTGATTTCCAACGTATGAGGGTCTGGATCACCAAGCATAGCTAAAAGTATTTGTTTCATCCATCAGTTTGTGGCGTGTGTTATCCATAGCACACATGGGAGACTGCAAAGCAGCAACTGATAACTTACAAACGTGGAAAGTTCCTTTTAAGCCAGATTTTTCATCTGGAACTACACAAAAGTCACTTAAGTGCACTCTCTGAACATAGGTGGAGAAAGAAGAAAAAAATTGTTTGCATTCCTCAGGTGAGAACTTGTTCACATTACAGTCACACTGAGAGTCCTGCGGGGATCAGGACTGACCTGTGTTAGGTGTGCATCAAAATGTGTCTGAGGAGCTTCCAGTTAATCAAAATTGGGTGGAGAGAAGCACAACCTGGCTTCTTCCATAGAGGTAGAGGACCTGCATAAGTCCCTCTGAGCACAAAGAGAAACTATATAAGGTGACTCCATTTGGAGCATCCTTACCCAGTAATTATCTGGTTGCACACAGTTCTCACCCTGTAGTGTGTGTTAGTAGCTCACACTCCATATTTGCAACAAAATGCATTTTGTAGTGGCCAAGGGTGAAAATATGCACAAGGCAGGGGCTCTGCACCAGCCCCAAGGCATACACATCTTTGCTGATTTTCCTTGCAGTGGCCATCCCCCATCTCTCCAGGTCCTCTGGGGTAGCAACTAGATTTGAGGCTTCCAGTTTAGCAACTAGACCAATGTGCTCCTCAGCCAAAGCTGAGCTGAATGGGGCTTCCCTGTATTGTTCTGCTGGTCGGACAGCTGCCCTCCCCCCTCCCTTGGGTGGGGAAAACCCGTGTGTGTCTCCCAGAAGGGAGCTGCCCGCCCCCCCCCCCCCCCCCCCCCCCGCCCCGGACGTTGTGAGAGAGAGCACCTTTCTGCTGTTTAGCAATACTTTGAGTCGAAGAGCAGCTCCTCATTGAAATGGAGGGAAGGAGAGAGGGATGGAGCAGTGAAAACAACCCCAGGTGGCTCAGCAGCAGATTTGCTGCCTCTCCAGGATGCTTTTGGATACAGTGGTAGGGAATAAATCATGCTTTCCCCAGACCCAGGCTACTTGGTGCTACCGTTTTCCTTCCATGCAGTAACATGTGTCACAAATCATGTCTTTATAACTCAACGCTATATCAGGCTACCAGTACATTCTTCCATTAAGGGAACAGCCCCCTGAGGAGGGTTGCTCCAGCCAAGCCTTGTGCCAGGGAAAATGCTTCTGGAGAAAGGCACTGGACAACCCTCCCCAGTAGCTCTGTTTTTCTCTTTGACCTCCCTGAGGGTATGTCTCCATGGACGGGTGCAGACAGATGCATATTCACTCCACCCAAGCGCTGAGCTGGTTGGCTTGAAGCCAGCTGTGGCTTGGAGCTGCATGGCTTCACATGCCTGAGCTCACAGCTCGCACCAAGGAGCTTTCATGGGCACACAGCCCCAGACAGGGTCGGCTCATGCCCTGCCAATGTCTCTCTACATTGACAAGCCCAGAATGTAGTCAAAGGCTGAAAAGCCAGGAGGTGACATAGCTGTCCTACAGCACTCCCCACTATTAAACTAGGAAAACTGGTAAAACTGGAAACAGCCAATCCCTCCGTCCTCTTGGGCTGGTAGCGATGACTCAGTAGCCAGATGGATCGCCAGATGGATCGCTCCACTCAGATGTTTAGTGCTGCTTTTATCCAATGTAGGAAAGCTATCCCAGAACTGGCAGCACAGTCAGATAGCACGATTCACCATGCCCGATTTGGAGAATGGTCCAAGGATTGTTGCTAACATCACAAACCCAGGACAACTGGTCCAGTCGGCAGTTGGGATGTGAGGGATGAGTCTTTGTTATGTATCATGCATGATTAGTCAACACAAGCAGCCCCATTTCAATGTAGTGTCCTGGAGAAAGCTTGTAGGATAGCAATGGTCTGGAGAAGTATTAGGTTTGGTGCCTGTGGATGGTGGAGCAAGTAATGATGGAGACAGTTTTGCAGTCAATTCACATAAATCAGTGGTTACGCCGCCTAAGGAACTGCACTGGTGTAAGAGTCGGTCCAAAGAGTACAATATTGTCTCAATATTGCCAACAGAGACCTGGAGATGGAATGCGGTCCTCATGGACACCAAGACACAAAGACCCTGGGAAAGAGAACTGCATGGTACGAGGAGTACTATGCCACTCCCTGCTACCTGGGACTGAAAGGAACAACTACACCCTGGGAAGGAGAACTGCACGGTACAAGGAGTACTGTGCCATTCCCTGCCACCTGGGATTGAAAGGAACCATTACAATAAGGCCACATAAACACTGTCCAGAAGATGGATCACAACCACTGGCATAGCAATGAACCAGAAAACTTGAACTTCAGGTGAACTTTTCTTCATTATAATATCATTATAATACAAAAACATACCTCCTGGTCTGAAGCTACCCGCCTCTAAGGCAAACCATGCCTTGAGCACTCCTTTTTGGACATGCGTGGTAACCTTGCTCGAGAAGGTGGAGACTGGCAACAATCCATGGGCCAGAGAAGGAGCAAGGTGTGTTGCTTGGCATAAAAGATGGCTCCTTAGCAACCCAACTTTGGAGATCTTCCCCACCAAGGATCACGACAATCGGAAGGACTGGCGGGACGCTGCCTGGACCTGGGACCATAGGGACGCCTTGGACCCGTGGTGGTAGCTATAATCCTCTTTCCTTTTATTTTTAGTTTACCTTTCCTTCCATCCCTGTCTGTCTATCTATTGCACGCTGCTTTACAGGCAAACAATAAAGTTGTGCAGTTTGATCAAAGCATAACCCCTTGGTGTGGTCACCTTGATTTTTGCGCTTCGAGATCATAGTAAACGAACCATCACAAGCCCACTGAGTGGACCGTGACAACTGGGTGCAGTCCATTCCTTCCCAGTGAGGGAGAGTGACCAGACCTCACCAGGCTTTTTGTTGCCTCTGCAACGCTATGGTTACACTCCAGCAAACCAAAGAGGTAGACAGGACAAGGCTGAGGCTCAAGTGCTCCCTGGGAGCAGATCACAGCCCTTTGCTCACTGTGTCCTGGAGAGGGCAGATAGGCTGGGAGGGGAGCAAAGAGGCTGTACAACAGCCCCGGGGAGGGGTTTTTGGCTGATTCAGCAACATTACTCATGCAGACTCTTTGGCTGCCTGCTCCCGGCTGGGGCTCTTTAACAGATAAGCAGTTCTCTGATTATCAGCTGCAGAAGTGATAGTCGATTTAACAAGCCAAATATTACATTTTTCTCACAGTGGGAGGGTCGTCCCTGTTGGGGAGACTTGGAAAATACCCAAAGGGGCATAAGAAATCATCCAGGGTGTGGGCAGAGGTCATGCAAGGTAGCAAACACTTTTCCTGGGGTACTTTTAGGTCTTCAGATTCTACTTGCAAAGTCCCAAGTAGTGCAGGGACAATCTGACCATTCCAGGGTGCATGTGGACATAGGGTGCAGAACAGTGGCTTTCACTGTTTTTTTTCTGTTGTCACTGGTTTTTCTCTACCCAGTTACCGACAGTGATTGCAAGGCAAAATAACCAGCCTTCCCTTTGGCTGTGCCCTTGCTCCCCATTCCGGTGGCTCTCACTGCAGAATTAGCTGGATCTCTGTTGTTCAGTTTTCCCATAAATTCTGGTTTGAATCACAGTTCAGATGAATTGTATTGCTGGGAGGGCAGAGGTCTGGAGGAGAACAAGTATCTGTCATCACTAGGTAATAATGAAAATCACAACCAATTAATCATCATCATTCATTGATTTACAGCATTTAAATTAATTATCAGTGTTTGAATATCTAAGCCCCTTTCATCTAAGGTTGCCCAAACCACTGCACTCCTATATGTAGTTACTGGACTCTTGCAAAGTGTTGAAACCAAGCCTGGGAGGAGTTAATTGAGTGTAGAAGTGTAGGTGGAAATTGAATGTAGCAGCTGTGACTCACAGTCACTTGCTTGTATCCCTGTATTGTTTGCATTGCTTGTAGTGTTTGCAGAGCTCCAGTTTCTGAAAACTGGCAGCTTTAGCCAGCCCAGTAGAAATAAACAACAATCCAGAATTAACATCAGAGAAATAAATACCCAAAAGACTAACCAATACATATAAATAACAGTTACCCGACATCCCGAGCATGAAAGGTTGTGCATGTTGGAGAGGTTGCTCTTCCCAATAAGGTTAATTGATGGCACAACCAAAAAAGAGCCACTTGGGGTTTTGGTTGTGTATCCAAACAGAGGGTGGCAGGACTCCAGCCAGGACACCACTGCCGAGTCAAATGGGAAATTTGAGAACCTGTTAAGGAAGCTAAAGGAGCACGAGGAGAACTACAGATTAAAACCACACAACAGGACGTTGTTCATGCAGAAGGAAATAAAAACAGTGCTTGTACATATACAGTATTTACTTAAGATCTCTTAAGCCACTCATGCTGCTATGGCACGAAAATGTATCATAGGATCACAGAATGGCTTGGGCTGGAAGGGACCTTCAAAATCACCTAGTTTCAACCCTCACCCCTGCCACAGGCAGGGCCCCCTCCCCCCAGCCCAGGCTGCTCCCAGCCCCGTCCAGCCTGGCCTTGAGCCCTGCCAGGGATGGGGCACCCACAGCTGCTCTGGGGCAGCCTGGGCCAGCGCCTTGCCGCCCTCAGGGGGAAGGGTTTCTTCCTAATATCTAATTTAAATCTAAATCTCCCCTCTTTCAGTTGAAAGCCATTCTCTTTTATCCTATCACCAAATGCTATTGTAAAAACGTGTCTCCCTGGCTTTCTTGTGAGCACCTCCAGGTACTGTGAGCTGCTCTAAGGTCTCCCTGGAGCCTGCTCCTCCCCAGGCTGAACCATCCCAACTCTCCCAGGCCTGTCTTCATAGTAGAGGGGCTCCAGCCCTCTGACCATCTCCGTGGCCTCCTCTGGTCCATGTCCTTCTTATGCTGGGTGCCCCCGAGTTGGATGCAGCCCTGCAGGGGGGGTCTCAGCAGAGGGGCAGAACCCCCTCCCTCGCCCTGCTGGCCACGCTGCTTGTGATGCAGCCCAGGATATGGTTGGAGTTCTAGGTAGCAAATGTACCTTGACAGGTCATGTTTTGCTTCTCATCAACCAACACACACAAGTCCTTCTCCTCAGGGCTGCTCTCACTCCATTCTTCTCCAAGCCTGTATCTGTGCTTGAGATTGCCCTGACCCATGTGCAGGACCTTGGCCCTGGCCTTGTTGAACTTCAGGAGTTCACATGGGCCCACTTCTCAAGCCTTTCAAGGTCCCTCCAGATGACACCCTTCCCTCCAGCACGTTGACAAGGTTTTACAGGGACCAGGGAATACAGGTTGATATTTTTAGCTCCTTCCATCTGAGATACAAAAATCCAGTTTCAAAAGATTCAAAAGATTATCAGCCTGAGCTCCAGCTGCAGAAATTAGTTTTCAGTGGAACAACCATGGTCATCATATATAAGTGTTTTGAACAAGACATCATATACTATTGAGTTGCATAGGGCCTTTATTAAGCATCTTGCATATGAATAAAATATCATCAGTTTATGAGAGCTTATCATGGAAATGAGGAGAAATAACAGCCTCAGTTGTCAGGTCTACTGACTTAACTCAATGTGTCAACATGATCCCAGCACTACGTATGTGGCTCCACCTTATCTCATTCACCAAAATCAAGGGAAAGGGCACTGTGCATTATCCTACTCAGCTGGAACAAGAGGAAGTGGAGTGGAGCTTTGATCACACAACCTTGTGGACTTGAGAGGCCTCACTGCACAGACACATGGATCTAAGAAGGCTGAGGAGATCTTACTTCTTTTTTCTAAAAAAAAATAAAATTAAGCTGACCTGAAATCATGGCTGCACCTGAGCTGAATGTCCTGCCAAACTGCAACATGAAAATTTGCATGAATAATGATAGAAAGTCAGCATGAATCTGCTGACACCATTGATGGCTCATGATGACACATATGACATGTCCTCTGATGCTACTGACAGAGATGCTGTGATGGGGCAGCCTGGTCCAGCAGTCCAGATCCAGGAATGTAGAAACAGCATCTCAGTGCCCATCTCGCACCACCAAGCATAAGCCCAGACTGCTGGGCTACCAGGCACTCTGGAAAGGAGGAAGAAGGAGAAGGAGAAGGAGAAGGAGAAGGAGAAGGAGAAGGAGAAGGAGAAGGAGAAGGAGAAGGAGGAGAAGGAGGAAGGAGAAGGAGGCTCCTGAAGGGGACCTCTGGGAGGAAGGAGGCTCCCTGTCTCAAACAATATTTAAAAGAATTAAAGCAAAGCTTTGATCTGTGCTGTGCTCTTATTCCAGAGCTACCTAACTTATGAACCTCTTAACTATGGTTATCCGATGGCGAAGAGGTTGTAACACTGCCCGAGTCCCCCATCCAGCTCAGTGCAGTGAATGGCAATTACCACTGAGGACACCCCCAGAACTTTGGAGTGGGGCTCCCTTTATTAGGAGAGACTTGAAAGGATTTGAACCCTTGATCTCTATTCCAGAGACATTCTTTTTTGCCGAGGCTGATACTGAGCTGTTCCTAATCTTCCATTTCATGAATGGCACATAAAACTAGCCTTGGTTTCTGCTGATTTTTGGTCCAAATACATTAAATTTTATAGCTCAACCCAACTGTTTTATTTAACCACCCCAACAGAAAATGACTTGCAAATTTCATTTCAAGTTCATCCAACTTATCTGTTTAGTTTCCCCATTTGGTAACTGAATCAGCAATATGTTTGATGGGTTTAATCTTCACCAACCAGAGCTCCAACAACTCTAGTCTAGTCTAGACAGAGGCAGTCACCCTTCAGAGAAGGATATGCAGCCTTAGCTGGGCCCAGGAACTGTTCATTTGCTAGCAAGCTGCCACTTATGTCTTTCATTTTCGGGGGGGTGGGGTGGAGGGGTGGTGCAGCTCAGTAGGGGAAGTTGCTGTAAATTTTTAGCTGAAAGCAATTTTGCAGTAGTCTCAATGAAACACAAAGCAGATGCCTTCAAGAAGCAGAAAGAGAGCAGAGCTGACTGACGCCTCCATGGTGCAGACAACTTTGATCCATATTTCAAAGACTGAACTGAAATTGGATCCGTGCTTCCAAACTTGGTTTGTGCTTCTTTCTTAAAGGAGCTATCCCAAACATTGTATTTGACATTTTTTTTTCTTATGAACAATGTAGAAAAATCTTACCTGTTCCTTATAATCTCTTCCCTTATGAAGAATGAATGAATGAAGAATGAAAAAATTCAGAATTTTTTATTTCTATTTTTGACTCCTAGCAGGTATGTCGTCGATATTTTGCTGAATGACTTCAGATTTATTACATTCTAGTTTTGGTAGTCCAGTCTCAAGATGTGCCATTTTACACTTGAAATATTGCATTTACTTCTATAGCATTACTTCAGATTGGAAAGAGATCTGGGACCCACATAAGTTCAGGTAAAGCTTAAGTAAACTGGTTGAGCACATCAAAAGCCCTAAGAGTCAGTCTTGAAAGGATCCAGTATCAATCATTGCATCATTGCTATTGGAAAATGTCCAGTTTAGGTCTCAGTTTCCAGAAAATGTAGACAGCATTCTGACAGCAAGAGACATTACAAATGTATTCAGGCTTTGACAGAAAATGGGAAAGTATCAGAAAAAAAACTTATGGGGAAAATTAGTTTGATTCTCAAATTTATACTTCCCATTACAGTGAAGTTTTTTCTGTTTAATGATACGTTGAGCTGGGAAAAAACATCAAAAAGGAAAAAAAGTTTAGAGATCACTAATGAGTGCAATAACAGCAAAAGTAACAATGCACTGACACTGGTAATTAGAAACATCACCAAGCATAATAAAATGGACCATCATCAAAGGAATCTTAAATTAGAAAAATACGCAGATGACAAAAGGAGACTTTTAATGATACATAGAAATTGAATAGTAACGTAACAATTAACAGTCATCTGAAATCCTGTCTTAGACACTTAAGTAATTCCTTTATTTATAAAATGGTTGCCCTCTTATTCATTTCCACAATATTTACTTTCCTACTTTCTTATGCACTTTGCAGTTAGTGACATAACTTTGAGGTTTCGGACCATATGTGCACTTCTGTTATTGAAAAATCTTGTAAAAAAAAGAGGTGTGGTTTGACCTGGGAGCTCTGAAAGAATCAGGATGGACCATTTACAGCACTGGGACTGAATAAAAGAAGAACAATTTCTAGGAAGTGCCTTTCACTTCACATATAGAAAACTTTTTTTTGTTAGTTTTTTTTTTTTTTCCCCAAATTCCATTTTTTTACTAGAACTCAAAAATGCTTTTCAAATGTAATGGATCCACCTCTACCCAAGTAGTCCCTTAAATGTCCATTAAAGGTTATGATATGACAGTAGCAGCACTTACAGTTCTGAGCATCTAGAAAATATCCTGGTGCCAACTGCAAATGACAGAAGCACTCTTCCAGTTGCAATCAGAGGGGAGTGCTGAATTTTTAAGATCTATTTTATCCATCAGGCCCTGATGGAAGGATAATAACAGATGGTGGGTAAAGAAGGCTGGTGGTCTTCTAGTCATTTAGCTCTACCCATTTGGTTTCAGTCTTGCAATAATCTTCATGTCACCTTGGAATCAAATTAAGCATTTAAGGAGGTCAGATTGTCACTTTCAGATTTTTTTGTTATATATAGCTAACCTCTTCCACCTAAGCTCTATGGGCTGACATTTTTCAGAAACATGTTTGAAAGACCTAGTAAGTCTTCATTTTGGTATAGGCTACATTCTTTCTCTCTCTCTCTCTCTCTCTCTCTTTCTTTTATTCCTCCCCTTCACTTCTTGTTTTTTTAACCTGGCACCAGTTTAGTCTTAGCACTTTCAAGGTCATCTCATGAAAATCTTTTTTCAGATCTGGGCTCTGAGTCCTGGCCTGATGATGATCAGATTCATTCCATCTCACTCCATCGCACTTAAAGCTGAGCAGATAATTTGAGGTGTTGGTCTATAGCCAACAGAGAGATAGAAGTACTACCAGAGGAGTCATGCTACCAGTAAGTGATTTTACAACTTTTTGGGCAGGATGCTCTTCAGAGATTCTTTCTCCATGGCCAATAGTAGAAAGGTAGCTTAAAGCAAGTACATAACTTTTCAGAAGCTGAAATAAAAAGTGTCAGATCCAACCATTAATGCTTCATCAATTAGTGGTAGGATTAACCAGTGTGTATCTTTTCTACTGAAGTCAACATGGTACCTGGTCTTTCCCTTTTATTAGAAACAGCTCAGACAAACACTTGCTGAGGAAGGTCCAGAAGTACTTGATCCAGCCTAGGAGACTGACCAGGGACACAAGTGACCTCTTCAGGCCCTTCCCAGCCTGTACCTCTGTTAGTCTATATGGAATCAAGACCAGTTGCTGGACAAGACTCTTCTACAAGCAGTCTCTAACAGTGCCTATTTCTCTCCACTGGCAAAACAAAAAAGGAGCTTGGACACAAACATCTACATCACATACATCTATATTTAATCTGGCAAATCCCACCAATATGGTTCAAATAGAAAGCACATCTTGTGCAATTTAGTCTCGAATATTTGCAGTTTTGATAGTGCAGCTGGGTATCTCCTACTTATTAGCAAAGGAGAGAGATCTCCATAGCCATTGCAACGCATGTGATGTTTATTAGAAGTAAAACGTCTCTGATATCTGCGATTGAGTGATAATGTGCGAGGCTGAAGAGCAACCTCACAGTTTATAATTCAGTACACTTTCTGGTTGCCTAAAGACCAGATGTTTCAGTAAGAAAATGATGAACTCTGAGTAGGTGGAAGGTTTGAGGACAGGATGATAACGCAGAACTGAAAACTGCACATTCTCCAGAATCTTATGTGACTATAAATCACAGTAGGCTTTTTCAAACTGCATTGGGAGCCAAACTCTACATACATCCTCCATCAAAATGAATATTTGTAACAGTGACAACAGTTATAGTCTGGCAGGAGTTAATCAACTAGTGGGATGAAAGCAAATGTATTTGCATTTCAAGGTAGCATGAATTAAAAAAATTAACTGAAGGTGGCTTTCTACCATACTTTTACAATGAAGTTCACTGGATAAATGAGCGCAGCACATAATAATCCAAGCAATTCATAGAATTAGTCTTTGGAGAAGGCAAAGATTTCTTCCTGTGTCTATGGAAAAGGAGCTAAACCCCTGACTATAAAACCAAACTGCCAAAGCAGGGATTAATATGGAGACCCCCTTCTCTCTCTGCCCACTGCAGTGTTACGCTTAATGGGCCTTCCCAACAGGAGCAGGGATGGGATAGATCAGTCTTGTCAGAAAACGGGTGAGCATTTGCAGTTTCAGGTGGATGTTACCTCTTGGGCTACAATCTCAGCTACTTCTGGGAACAGCATCCTACATTCCAACATAGTTCAACAGAAATATAGCCCCTATTCCACCTATTCCACCTCATTTCTAAGTCTGATGCCATGTTAACTTCATACTAGAAGTTGGCAACTTGGCATACTTTCTTTCCTAGCAAGCTCAAAACCAAAAGCCTGTGGTAAAATTCTGGCATCAGTAAGGGCAAGGGTTTTGATTTGAATGTGGCAAAAAATTCCCCCTGAGTCTGAACTCTGGACACTTCTCCCTCACTCTGGACATTTTTGATACAGATTTAAAGGTTGTGGAAGGAACATTACCTAGGACTGGCTGGCTCAAGTCCTCAGTGTCTTGCAGCAGCGCTCATGTACCACAGCAGCAGTAATATTGTTGGGCAATAGCAAAATGATGTGACAAGATGAATTTTTTATAGAGACTGGATTTATAAACCATAGATTATTTTCCTTTAGAGATATGAAAGACATAAACAGGATCAAAGCTTCCTTCCTGCAAACATTTACATATGTGCTATGCTTCATTTATTAGAGTGGGCTAATTGACATCAGATCCTTGCGCACATGAAGTTAAATATTATCGGCACAGGGAGTGGAAAAGTAAAAAAAACCAAACCCTTAGGCAAACAGTTACATGTAACTAAGTGGGTAGTTAAGAGGTTATAGCTTTTCAGCTCAGCTGTGTTACTTGGCTTGTGCACATTCTTAATGTGCAAGAGCACAGCTCTGCTTTGACATGAGTGGCAGAGGATAGTTTTAAGCATGCGCATTTTGCTGTGCAGCTGAGATAGACTGAAAACAGGAACATGCATAGTGACAGCAGCTCAACAGCAAGCCGAAATTTGGTAAAGGTCAGCAGAGATGAGCTGCCAAAATCCCTGAGCCACCCTTCCTCAAAACCACGTTTTCAAAAGTCAGTCCTGCAAGTGATAGGAGGGGTTGTGCCGTGGATGAGGAGCGTGTTTCCATTTTAGCTCGGGGAGCTGTACAAATCTTGCTGTAAGTTTTGGGAAAGCTGTAACCTCCTTGAAAAAGAAATCTTTATTTCAACACTGTCTTTTTCAAGAAGGAGCAACACTCGGAAGATTTGCACAGCCAAAGTGATTATTGACGTTGCTCAGAAGCATTTAATCCAAACACAGTGATTCTTGACTAGCAGAAACATCTAAAAGAGACATTTTAAAGAACTTTTTCTTTGTAAATCACTTTTTTTTGCTGCCTCTCTGCAGTCTCAGAATTGAGAAATGGCATGCAAACTCTCAAATCTGAGTGTAGGACGTATTACAAAAAATGCGTCAGCTTATCTGGGTCTGCTTCATCTGTGCGGGTAAAACCAGTTACCTTCAGAAATGAGGGCAAGACATGAATTTTTATACATCAAGCTATCACGCAGAGGAAGGCGGACCGTGTTATTCAGCAGTTTGTTGATATGAGAGGTGTATGAGGTGAAATAGCGGCTTTCTGTGATTTCCTATAAAAGGCCTGGAAAGACATAAAACCAATAAACAAGTCTGACAGCGCCTCAGGTCTGACAGCACTCTGAATAAACCTGAGTCATATGAATTACAATAGCTCATTCGTCAGAAACACAGAAGTGTGCTGGGAGAAAGGAAACATAAACCACTTAGAGATCTTGGCACCATTAAGGAGCACACACCAGCCCGTGTCAAGATCAATCTCACAACAAGTTTGTAAAAGAGCATTGCAAAGGACAGGAGATTTAAAAAAGGAATATTGTTCCAAAACAATCATAATGGATCTTGGGAAGGACTTATCTTGGTCTGAACCAGACAAGAGGAGGCGATATGCTAAGCACCACATCTAACTGAACAAGAGGATGTGATGCTCTGAGCTTGGGTCTGGTCTCTTGGTTTAGATTTCCACTCAGACTTGCCAGGATGAGTTCTCTGATTTGACCTCCTTCCTCAAAGGTGCAAAATCATCAGTGGCTGAGCACCCTCAAAACGCTACTAAACAAAGCTCAGTGTCCCAAATGCAGTTGGCTGCAGCAGGATTGGGACATACCAGAGACCCCACAGGGTTCACCCCCAAACTAAAATCTTAAGAAATTGCCAAATATAAGTGGGAGCCTGCACTTTCTATGGATCATTCTTAGAAAAACCCTTGCTTTGAGAGCTGAAGAGTTCTGGTGAGGAGGGTAAAAGTACCTGTCAAGAATGAGTTCATTGAAGTGTGCAACCTCCAGGAAGAGGTTGGTACTTTGCCATTGAATTGAAGGGAACAGGATTTCCTCTTCCTCGAGCAGTTTTAACAATGATAAAGCTCAAAAAATCTTGGTTTTAATCACGATTTCAACCCCTCTTATTGAGCAATGCATTTCACCCTATGTTATTAGCCTCTATATTCCTTACACAGGGAGTGAGATTTTCAGAGAAAGTCTTATTGTATATATGACTAGCACCTGCAATGCAAATAATGTTTTTCTTACACAAACAGTGAACAAGGGCTCAATCTTGTGGATAACTTCTGCCTGTTCATCAAAGCTTTGAGGGTTGAATTGTTCAGCGAGAGGCTGCAGATTAAGCCCTATGCCTTGAATTGCAAACACTGCCAATGACCCTCACTGCCCACATATTTTTATGGTTGGCCACCAAAATAAGAAGCTTAAATCTAAAACAAGATTCCAAACTTACTTCAGATTCAGGCTTGTTAGCCCTTGTGCTCTGGTTTGGATAAATTACAATTCCTCCATAACAGAAAGCGGAGGTCTCATTAACCAAAATAGTTCAACAGTTATTGCTTACAGGCTGTGATGAATGAACAGGGATTATATTTCTTTGTCTGTGACTTTGGACCAGTTAGTCATGGTCAGACCTAAAAAGGCTCTTGGAAACCCAAGTCCCTGTTACTTAGAGGACTGAGGCGCCTGACTCCCTTTGTGCATGCAGTCCACAGTCCCTCTTCACATGTGAAATAACAACCCTCTCCTTAGTTCAGTGGTCTGTTGCGCTGTCACATGGAGGGACAATAATGTTTTGCTCAATAGTATTGTAAAGATTGGCTGTATATTTACAAACTTTGCCTCCTCCTTTTTTGTTTCCCAAATTGTGTGTCATATATAGATAGCATAGTTTCTTCTTGCAGAAGAAACTATAAACGTCTCCTTACAGACGAATCTAACAGCAAGGCTGATACTGGATGCTTCACTAAACACTGTAAAGCAATGACATTTTTAAATCAGACTAAAAGCTGTTGTCCCAGATAAATATTTTTTTCCTTAAAAATAATTTTGATTAGTCACAGCTTGGATATATGAGAGTGAGATAGTTATCTTTGGCTGATTGCAACTGATATTATGAGCTATCTTAATATTTGAAAAGTGACTCAGAAGCCCAGACACTCATCTTTGAACCTTTGACACAGTTCAGAAGGCCAATGCTATCCCCTCAGCAAGCATCACTGGCTGCATATTGCTCATTTACTATGAAAGAAAGGCCGTGGATGAACAGAAGGGCAAGACAGGTCTTCCACATCATCAACAGGTTATCTTTCCATGCATCCCAAAGCACCACATCCAGTTGCATCAGACATGGGAAAATGCAATGCCTCTCTTGTGCACAGTAGTTTCTGACAGCTCATGTCATAACCCTGCTCCTTAAGGGTTCAGTGGTATTGGCAAAAGATCATCCACAGCTCCAGGACTGGGAACATCTCAGTCCTCTGGCACTGCAACACTTTTTAACAGAGGAGGGATGAAATACATAGTGTTCTCAGGGCCAGGATGGAACAAGCTCTCCACAGAGAACCCCCACAAACATTGCAACTCTCTGTTCCAACTACAACACACGTTTCTGACATCCCACCACTAAAATAAGTACACTAAAAACTCCCAATAATACTTCCAAAACAAAACAGCCCACTGCATCTCCTTCTCCCCCAGAGAGAATGAGAGAACAAACACATGATATATTAGTCATAGGCTGTAAGATCAGAGGAGACCATGGTGATCGTCTTGTCTGACTTCTTGCGTAAGAGGCCATTAGGTTTCTGGCAGTTAGTTCATACTTGAAATGGAGAAAAATGTACTGTGATGATTTGGAGAATCACTAGCAATGGAAATTCAACCACATTCCCTGTTCCAGGTTGTTCCAATGACTTTTTACATGCCTTTATTTTAAATCTCAGTTCGTCTGGTCCAACCCTCATCCATTAGGTCTCATTCTACTTTCATCTGTAAGACTGAAAATTCTCCTAAATCATCTTCTGAAGTAAGCACTGTCAGAAACTGATCAAGACACTTCTTTCTCTCTAGCTTTGACAGCTACACAGCCTGAGCACCTCGTGACTTTTGTACAAGGCAAATTTTTCAGCAGCTTTATTATTCTTGGTTCTCTTGCCTGAATGTTTCCAAGCTTGGTTTGGTTGTGTTTTATTTAATAGACACTGAAAAGGAGTAGCTTATTCTGGAGACAATGATGCCGTCAGATCATAGAATCATAGAATGGCTTGCACTTGCAGGGACCTTCAAGATCACCTAGTTTCAACCCTCACCCCTGCCACAGGCAGGGCCCCCTCCCCCCAGCCCAGGCTGCTCCCAGCCCCGTCCAGCCTGGCCTTGAGCCCTGCCAGGGATGGGGCACCCACAGCTGCTCTGGGCAGCCTGGGCCAGCGCCTCGCCGCCCTCACGGGGAAGGGTTTCTTCCTCATGTCCAACCTAAATCTCCCCTCTCTCAGCTTCAAGCCATTCCCCCCTGTCCCACCACTCCCTGCCCTTGCCCAAAGCCCCTCCCCAGCTTTCCTGTCGGCCCCTCCAGGCACTGGGAGCTGCTCTAAGATCTCCCTGGAGCCTTCTCCTCCCCAGGCTGCACAGCCCCAGCTCTCCCAGCCTGTCCCCACAGCAGAGGGGCTCCAGCCCTCTGACCATCTTCATGCCCACCTCTGGACTTGTTTGAACATGTCCATGTCCTTCTTATGTTGCATGCCCCTGAGCTGGATGCAGCACTGCAGGGAGGACTCACCAGAGCAGAGCAGGGAGCAGAACCCCCTCCCTCGCCCTGCCGGCCACGCTGCCGGCCACCCAGGGCACGGGTGGCTTTCTGGGCTGCCAGCACACATTGCTGGGTCATGTTGAGCTTCTTGTCCACCAGCATCCCCAAGTCCTTCTCCTGAGGTCTGCTCTCAATTCATTCTCCACGCAGCCTCTACTGATACTGAGGGTTGCCCCAACTCACATGCAAGACCTTGTACTTGGCCTCATTGAACTTCATGAGGGTCACTCAGTCCCACTTCTCAAGCCTTTCAAGGTCCCTCTGAACAGATGATTATGTTCATTCGAGCAGTAACTTCCTCAAGCCTCTTCCAGCCTTGCTGCGTTCCATAATCTTTTTCACCTTATAAGTGTGCCTTTCATCTCTTGATCCTGTATATATGAATTTACATTTTCTTATGTTACAAATTCTGCTCTTTATCCTTTGCCTTTTTGCCAGTGTTTGTGTCATCTGTAAAGAACTGATTATGATTTTCAGTAACACGAAGGCTTTGATAGAATTATCAAACAGCATGCAGTCAAGAACGTCTCTCCACAAGACCCAGCATTAAGTAAGGAAATTAGTATGGAATGAGAAGTAGCAGAATATGGAAAGGCTTGCTTCTATTAAGCTTACTTACTTATGAATTTGAATAGAATCTGGAAACTGATGCTATTCTTCAAATGCAGACAGGTTCTTTTTTTACCTTTGTGTTACATGGAACCTAAGTGTTGTCTGGTGTCCTTACCTTTCCACATCAAGTTTGCATCAAGAGTACCTTACTTCAGTCTTGGACAGATCACCACTTGAAACATGGTATTTTTCCTTCTCTGGAGAAAAGCCCAATGGTTTGTTCACAGTCCTCTTTTTGGACATGGATTGTCCCTAGTCCTGTAGTTTTTCTTACCCACAGAAAAGGCATCCAGTTCTGCAGAGGTGCTGGAGACAATACAGTGCTTCCCCTTCATTCCCTGCTGATTCTGGATGTCTCCTCAGCTGGACAGGAGTTTATGAGCTTATCTGAAGATAGGCATGAGCCTGAGCTTGCCTAAACCAGACCTGTCATGTGGAAAGTGGAAGAGGCTATTTACCAAGGGGGTGTGTTCCCAGGCATGGTGGGATGCTACTGCAGGCTGCTGGGCAAAGTCCACAGATCACAGTCCCCACAGCCCCACTGATAACCTTGGTCCATACTGCCCCAGATGGGGATGCCACTTTATTATCCCATCAGCAGTGGGAGGAGGCAGCCTTTTAGATGCATAACACCCCCCCCCCCCCCCCTCCCAGGGTCTTGGCCACTTGGTAGCAGAAACCAGGCCTTCTCCAGGTCCCTGAAGCACTTAGGTGGTTACTAAAGCTCCAGATCCACCTCATTCCCCTTCTAACCATCAACCACACCAGCAGCTGTCAGCTCCACCCAAAGCAAAACAGAGACCTCTCCTTCTGCTATGGGACCTGACTCAGCTATTCCTGACACAAGGCTTTATCATCCCACAGCCTTCTTTAATGGGTTTATCAAGTTCAGCTGACATAAAACAGCCATTAACACTTACAGCATTGATGAGAAGCAAAGGGGGAAAAAAACCGCCAGTTTGTCGAATATAGGAGTCTTCTAATCCTTACAAGCTCATTTCCAGCAAATGTCCACAGATCTTTCTCCAAGTTATTAAAAACAACACCATTTTCTTTGATCCCAAACCACTAGAGATTTTGATATGAGTTGGCTTACCACAAAGCCCTCTTGCACGCACATAGCTTTGACCTCAAAACCAACCCACTGGTTTGGTCATCAAAGAGACAATTAGCATTGGCCCCTTCAAGTAGACAATCACAAGGGAATGTCCCAAAGCACATGTTTTCATACCTTGAGTCGGGGGTCCAACCCAGCAATGACACAGAACTCAAATTACTACTGTCCCTGAAATACACTAAAAATAAAAAATAAAATAAAAAAACCCACTTATTTTGAGAATAATGTCACAGTTTTCTAAAAAAAGGAAAAACTTTGTTAAAAATAAAAAAATCAGCTCCAAGTACAACTATGGCATATTGCTTCTTGCATTCTTCAGTGGCTATAAATTAGTTAACTGAGGATCTGTTACACATGTGTATGCATATAAATAATGCAGGCAGATAGCTGAGTTCTGATAAAAACTTAAAGGCAGTTCCCAGATGAAAAAAATATTGCAGGGAGCTTCAGTGGTGGCCCTGAGGGTCTAGTATGTGAATTGCTTCTGTGAGCCAAGGTGGAGGCATAGTTTTTGCATTTGGAAATCAGACAGTTGTAGAACTTCATTCAGAATAATTATTCTTGGCTTCAGTTCCTGATTTTCCTCATTACAAGAAGAGACATCTAAGAGACACGCAGGTCAAATTTTTTTACTCTTTTACACCAGTTCAACTCCGAGAAGTCAGCAGGACTCTCCAGAAGCTCCTCTATGAACTTGCGAGGAATAAGGGTGTTGAGTATACCTGACCCTAAAGCCCAGATCCATCTGACTCATCTGTCTCTTCAGTTCTTTGACATCCCAGGCACTGTGCCTAATGCCAAGAGGAAGCCCATTGTAATCCTTTTCCTCACATCTACTTGTCTTTGCTATCACAGCTTGTTCTTCTCTGTTCCTTATAGGATGATGGGTTTGTGTGGAAGTTATACTTGGAAAACATCCACTATTAGAACATGGACTTCCCTGGAACTACCAGGAATTGATGTTTCTACAGGATTTCATTTGAATCATTGTCCTATTTTCTGTAAATGTTTCATTAGCTATGTTAAGCAACAGTTGAAAGCAACTGGGCCACCTCTGTTTTGCTTGGAAGAGTGTGTTTCTGCCTACTTGTCCAAGAGGACCAGTCTAATGGGCTGTAGAAAAGGACAGATATCTGCTTATGGTCTGGTGATGCTTGCTGTCTAGATATGGCTTCTTTCTCAGCCACACTAGTAGAATCGAGTTTGAGTCACAGGTGTCCAGAGTGGATCAGTTTGATTTTTCAGCCTGATAGCCTGTATAATGCAGGGAATGGGCTCCTTGGGGCAAGTTTCTATTTGCACAAATGAGTATTTGTAAGGAAAACATTCAGTTTTGACTTAAACATGGCCCTAATTAAACATATTAGAATAGATTTGTTTTTTCCTGTTTTTTCTTGCTCTTAATAATGTGTACTTTAATTAATGCTATCACTGATTAAAAAACGGGTTAATAAGGAATGTTTAGATCTAAGATTACAACTTACAGTTTGTTCCTTCTGGGGAAAAACGTGCTGCTAGCTCATGATCTGGGCCAAAATATTTATCCCATCTGAAACACTAGAGAATTCAAGAATGTCAGAAGCAAGGACACACAGGTCTGTATCATTCTTGAGTTTGTGGTGACCTTCCTCCAGGACCATGAGCAAGGATCAGAATGAGTTCAAAGTTCTTCTTTCCCAATGTTTATGAATGTGATTCCCAACATAAGATGCTTGGCTTGCATCTTAGCAGCTGTTCCTAGAAATATTACATATCCTGTATATTCGGATGTCCTAGTAGTCATTCCTAGGTCAATATGAGCCAACTAGTGTGTTTTGAAGTCAGCAGGATAGGGGAATTGGGGAGGATTTTGTGCTGTTTTTATTACAAACATTTCCTTAGTACTTTCTATCATCTATTTCATCTGGAGGTGAACACGCTATAATTCTAACTGTCATGAAAGGGTAAAAAAATTAATAAATCTGCCACAATGAAATTCACAAAGCAGGGGGAGGATATCCCCTTGAAAGGCTGGAGCACCCAGGGACAGCACTGGCAAAAAAAAAGCTGCTGTGTTGCTGTGTCAGAAGAACCTGAGGAGTTCTGATGTCCTTGGTCAAAGCAGAGTTTGAGTCTCCATTTTCACAATCAGACTAAACCACTGGACAGTCCTGGCCAGGGCTGTTACGGTACTACCTCCTCATCATTACCTTCATCCCCTGTCCCAAAGCTTTCTGCTGAAGCAAATATTGCCAAAAGTCAGGCTAAGTTCAGAGATGGACAAAATAATTTTGTCTGGTGCTTAAAATTATTGATAATACTAGTTTCCCCACTTCAGTGCTTACAGTGCATAATAAGCATTCCACCCATGGCTTGCCAGCAGGACCCAAGCTCAGGACTCAAAGTCCAGTTTCCAATATTAGGTACAAGGGGCAGCTCTCTTACAGACCACCAAGAACCACGTTTTGCCTTGAATGGCCTTTCAGCAGACAATATAACATTCCCTACTATATTTGCTGATCATCTTGTCTCCTTTCACTGAATAACATTTATTTATGTGTCTCATAGGTCTGCTATATCATTTGTAATCTTGTTTAGAGAAAGATGGTCACCGCTTACATCTGTCTGTGGCACCAAGTGTAGCAGGATCCAGTTCCAGTACATCTATACAATGCGGTGGCCAACGCTATCGCAGCTCTGCCAGCAGGTTACACGCACACGCATGCACACATCAAAGGGAATGTGAACTTCTGTCCTCTCTGCCATTTAAGGACTCCAAAGATTCGGGAGCAACATGTGTGAGGGAGAAATTCAGAGCAAGAGGACTGCACGCGAAGAGTTTACATTAAAGGCTACGAATACTGTTTAAAAGAAAAATCGTAGTTTGTGGAGTTTTTATCTCTGCTTTGAACTGCGGAGCCAACAGTATTTCCCCTTCACGTTCCATATTCTCTGGGGACTATTGGGATTTTCTGCCAGACTTAAGACTATATCTCAGCTTCCTTTTCCAAAGAGCAACTATGTTATGTGAATTGTGGTTACCCAGCAATGCTCCTCTGAAAGCTCCTTTGGAAGAAAAAAGAAAGGAGTCATGTCTTTGCCAGATGAGTTCCTGCTCTTATCTGTTGGAGCTCATTAGCTTGGAAGCATTTCACCTGCTCTGTCTTTGCCAGGGAACCTCCCAGCAGGCATTTTGAAGGCAAAGTTCCCAGCAAAGGAACATTGCTGTGAGAGGAAAGGAAAGCTCTATTGTATTTATTGCTACTACCACATCCTGGTCTTGTTTCAGTTTTGCTTTGTTTTGAAAATTTCTCAATTCACTGGGAATCTTAACCTGCTGGAAGGTTGTTACACTGTTAGGTCTCAAGAAACTGGAAGAAGAAGTTTTCAAAGTTTAAATGCTAAATCCCACCAAAAGACTTAAGCATCTCATTGTTACTTCTGGCATCAGAATAATGCCGAACACCTTCAATTAGCTGCTTGCTGTCCCTAAAGATCCCTAAAAACCTATTTGTGTGTGCGCCCAGTAGCAGCATTCCATAGCAGCCTACAATAGCCTTTTGGTGGTATGAAAAGGACTGCCTAAGTCTTGGCATCAACCTTTCAGTACTCAGCTTACTTCTACAACCCAATGGAGCTCATAAACAAGATGTTTCTCTGTGTCCTCTCCAGTCTGGCCTGGTAAAGACATCCAGATGTTGCCCTGTCCCACAAAACATCAGCAGGGAAATGTGGTTCTGCGATGTCCTTTAGCATGCTGCAAGGGCACTCATTTTGGTGAAGGGGCTTTGTCTTCAAGTCACCTGAGGGAGAGGAGGGATCCAGCATGTCATGTCTTCCATGAACACTTTGAGGTCACCTGGAGTTAAAAGGGAGAAGCTTTAGTTCTTCTACACGTTGCATGAGAAAGGATTTAGGCAGCACAAGAAGAAAGCTGACGAAACCTGAAAAGAGCCTTCCACCAGGAAAGCACTGGGAGGACTGGTCCTCTTTGGAGCCTGAAAATAAAGCACTGTCCTTCCACTACATTTTCCGTTTTCTGTCTTAGGTAGCTCTCTGCTCAGCATCATAAACCTTGTCCTTGGTGCATAACATTTTATGGCAAATCCAAATCCAGCATGAGCTGCCCAGGAGAAGTTAGGCACCCAGAACACCACTACACTGAGCAACCCTCCCTGTAAATCTGACCGTGGTGAAGACTACCTACTGATGTTATTGTTGCAGCACCCAGAAAATAGTTCCCTCAGGACAGAAGTTGTAAAATAAACTCAAAATAAGTCCCAAAAGTCTTTTCCCAAAGCAATTACGGCTTAATGAAATAACAAGGGAGGGCAAGAAGCAGGTTTCCCAAGGCCGGCAAACAGATGAAAAAGCCAGGGAGAGGACTCTGGCTCCCAGCTGCCAGGCTGGGGCTCTCTTCCATGTTTTATCATAATTATCTCACATGATTCAGCATCTTATCTGATAACGCACTGCTTATTTAATCCTCACTCCGGGCATCCTAAAAATGCATCCAGTTTCCCGAAAGCCAGGCTGACGTTTTCTTTTGGGCCTCATCCCATTTGTGCTATTTCCTCTCGGCAAAGCTCAGTGAATAATCCCTTGCTTCCTTTTATGTTCACAGCCTTCACATCTCAGCTGACTCCTATTCTACGATCCTCCTCAGTCATCTCCATGCCAAGCTTTACGTATCAGTCTCTTTAATACTTTCTCACACATCCATAGCTATCCAGGAACATGGTTCCCAGAAATGAATGGCATGCTGGCGTGGAGACCTACCACAGCTGTGGAGTACATGTAGCTTGGGACAGGGGTGCAAGTAAAGTTCTGCTTAAACCATCTTCGTTCAGTCCCACCCTGAACCACACGAAGCATGAAGGACACCTGAAAAGCCTCCTTCCAGCCATCTTTTGGAGGCTGCAATAGACCAAGGTCTTTTGGACGGAATTCCCTTGAAGGTTCGAGCAGGTTTTAGAGCTATTTCATAACAGTAGTGGCATAAAGATTGTATCTCTGCCTTCAGGTAGGGTAGTTGTAATACAACAGAGTAGATCCTTCAGTGGACAAGGACTGGGAGAACTAACAGGGGACCACTGAAGAGAAATATGCAGTGATAGGATAGAAACCTCTTCCTCCAGAAGATGTGTAAAATAAGGCAGATGAGTCTCCAAAGTGCCTGCTTCTCTTCAATGACTATAAAATTGACCTGGGCAACGAGAACTCCTGGGGATGCCTCCACTACATACACATCAAAATTAGGGGAGATGAATTTCACCTAAAATGCTGCAGCAACATCAAAAGACTAACTAAAACAGTGGTCTGTTTCTGAAGCGCAGTGTGATAGTGATTGGTAGCCAGAGAGCAGAACGTTAACCTTAAACCAGAGCTGTAAGTATGCTCTTAAATGGAAACCCAGCTTTTGGATCACTTTGATTGGCAAGGTCTTGTTACTGGCTGTTGGAGGGTGATTAGAGTGCGTTTGGGAATCCTGAAATGAACTGTAACATTTATTCACTTAAAAATTGTCACTGAAACTGTATTTTGGAGCTGTCATCCTCCTATTTAGATTGTGTGCAACCAGGGAGCTTAAATGATACCATATGAGCTATATGTAGTAAAGAAAACCAAAACCAAAAATAGAAGCAGAGGCCAGTACAGACCTGAATGAACAGCACGAGAACAGCCAAGCACCTAGCAGCAGCTCCCAGCTGAGAGGTCAATGGATTTATGAACAGGATTATGAGACTAGTGGAAATTCAGTTATTTTTTAACTGAGGACATCAAGGCTGATTAAAATGGAGTTAAATTTCAGAACTATAGCCACAGGAGGAGAAATCAGGAACTCCTGTCACAAGATGAAAAATTTTCAGTGAAACTCCTTTCTTACAAGCAATAATGGAGTCTCCAAAATTTCTCATTATTAAAGAACAATGTTTTAATCAACCAAGGATTAATTTGTAACAACTATATTAGGTAAAAATGCATAGTTCTTATTAGAAATAGCTAAATCCTCTTTTGGCAACACTTTGACAGAATACTCCATATTTTCTACAACTCTGGATGAGTTAAATTAGAGTCTTCCTAAGAGTCAGACAGGGAACATCTGGTTTGCATCACTGAGATCTAAAGTGTGTGTTTGCATGTGTGCAAAATAACTTCATTACTAACCTCCCTCTTCATTGCTCTTCTTCTCTGCTTTGAGACCAGACAAAAATTAAAAAAAAAGGCGGGGGGAAATCACATGCCTTGTGATCTCAACACTTCACTGAGAACAAGACATCAGTTTCTCACAGGTTCTCTCTGGAAAACATCCTAATAGAATCAGCAAGGAGGAAAAACGAGATAGTCATGAAATTAGTCATAGCTGTACATTTTCCATCCCCAAAAGATACAAAGTTTGGATTTTATTTTGCAGCTGAATATTTGTTTCAGGGGGTTAAAAAGTCTTATCTGAGCCGAGACTGTCCCTTTCTCCCAGACTTTCCAGCTGTATCCAGCTAAGTTGGTGTCGGAGGTCCCCAGGCTGGCTGGGCTGTTTTCTAGTAGACGCCCCTGTGCTTCAGATGTTTATCTGCTTTATCAGAAGGAGAGTCTGTGAACTTAGTGCTTAGAAGAAAAATCTTTCAAGTCTCAGAAACTGACAAAAATGTCCAGACATGGCTGACAACAAAAACAAGGAAGGGGAATCAAATCAGAAGACAGAATTTAAAATAAACACTGGCAAGGAGGCATTGCTGGTGGCACATATGGCACTTATGTTTATATATGTATGAATATCACATATACTTTCTATCGCTGATTCTGAATTCATGGATATATATAAAGTCAGCTTCACAAATCGCAACTGTCCTGCAGGCAGGGTCTTCAGGCCCACCACCATCATTACAATCACTTTCTTCAGGGTTTATCTCTGTAGGTGTGATGTTTGTGTTGCATGAGTGCTGGTGATGGCTTAACCTTTTCCCAAGCCTGCCCTGGGACCGGACCCTTTCCCCACACAGCTGAATTGAAAATTCTGTCTTCAAAACAGAGCATTCAACTCATCCAAGAGACAGCTTCACATAAAAAGAGGAATGGGACACAAAATCCAAATGCCCTGACGCCACTTATTATCCCATTTATTATGCTCTGAGGAACTAACTGAAAAAAAAAATATGGGAGCATTTATGAAAAAAAAAAAATTGTGTGTTGCTTTTCTGTCTCCTTTGGCTGCTCCACATTGGGTGTCAGGTCATGGGTCAATGTTGAGACACCGGGAGCACTGAGACCCACTCTCCAAGTATGACCTGATGACCATGGATCCATTTAAATGATGTCACAATTTCTTGTGCAGATTCTATTTCTTTCCTTTAATCCCAGACCTGCCTTTCCACTTCTCTGGCTTAAGGATTTCGAAGGGGCAGCCAAGCTGCCTTTGATGGGGACTGCCCAGTCTCAGGCATAACAAATCCTTGCTTTGGAGGTGACAGCCAGGGTCTTCCTGTGGACAGTATGTCTGTCCGGGTGCATAAAGCTTGTGCTATCTGAAATTAGCATTTCCTACCAGGACTTTCACACAGCCTTGGGACCACCACCCAGCTGCTTGAATACAGCAATCTCACCATCTGCCAGCTCGGAGGCTGGTGCCATTTGGATAATTGCATTGGAGAAGAAAGGGCATTTGTAAGGACAACGCTGAAGTAGCACTTCATTTTTTCAATAGTGTGTATTCCTCACTGATTTTTTTTGTGAGCAGTAGTACATAAAATCAAGCAGATAAACAGCTCTGCTTTGGCTTTCAGTTCTGTGGATATGCATATGTTTCCAATTCATCTGCCCCAAATAGTAGAATATTTTTCTGAATATGTGTCCTGGTATGCATAGTTATCAGTCTTGCTTCTCCTACCACACCCATGGGGTGATCAGCTAACCCCATGAGAACGTGCAGCAGAAGAGTGAAGGGGAAAAAACCTGCAGTTTCTGAGCAAAGGGATATATTTCTCCTAATGGAGTCCCACTGAAGCCTGGAAAACTAAAACAGTTCTCTGGTCCAGAAATTACGATAGTGAAAAAATAACATGTCAAAAATAACACCCTACTTTGCCTTCTTTTCTGACCTGGACAATGGCAAACCCAAGGATTTTTAAAGACGAAAAGCTATCAGATAATTAGCTATCTACTAATTGCTGGGTATGAGTACCACTGCTGACCTGCTCAGCGACCCAGCATCTCTCTGCTTGCTCAGCTCCTGCTGCTATGAGATAAGCAACGCAGAACTGGGACTTGAACAACCAACAGGAGTAATGATATTAACCGAGCAATAAACAGGTGACTTGTAGCAGATCCACCCAGGTGAGCAACACAAGCCTTTGACAAGACCAAAAGTCAGGCAGGCACCATCGCATCCTCCCAGTCCAAGACCCAAAAGGTATTTTGCCCCCTGCCAAAATATATTCCTTCAAAGCAAAGGTTTGAGGAAACCTCCGTCCTTGTAGGTGACAGACTGAGACCCTGGCAGAGCTTTCCTTAGTGGGGGTTGGGGGTGAGGTCCCGCTCCTGGCAGTTTTGTTGTTGTTGCTGCTGGGGTTTTTTCCATCATGAAATAAAGCTGAAGTGCATCAGCATCTGATGGCATTTATCTGCAGTTGTTTACGTTAAACCGACAGCTCACTCTACACGCCTCTTCAAGACAAAAATGTGGAGGGAGTAAACAATCTTCACTGATTTAAAATTATTTTCTGTTGACCAGCCTAACCTTTCTGGCTCCATTAATTAAGTATTATTCATTTCTCCTTTAACTCAGCTTGATTCCTAGGAATTCCTACAGGCTTCATTGCTTGAGACATTTTAGCTAGGAATTGCTGCATTTTTTCTGTGCCCCTACATGAGGTCAAAATTGCTCAAAGAAATACAGGCAAAGGCTTCAGTTATTTTGAAGTTGTCTTATTCAGCCCTGTGGGCTTTTGAAGAAGGAATCCCCACAATAAAATTTATCAGACTCCCAGGACCCACAGTTTTCCAGGGAATGAGAAGCTATGTTTTAGTTCACAACCACTCCCTGTGCTCAAGTAACAGTGACATGATTTTGGCAGTTGTAGTCACAAAAAGTATCTAGGGGAGCTTTTTGAATTTTTAGGATGTGGGTTTTTTCAGGGCATAGCTCCTTGCAGTTTGGTGGGGAGGGGAATCTTTACTCTGGGTTAATCCAGGTGCGTAAAAATATTGTGAGACATTTAGGATCTGGTTCAACACACATTCCCTTAGACAACCACTGTGACAGGAGAAAGTCACATATTCGTCCCATACTCACCCTGTCTAATAAGGCTTACTGGGTTTGCTATTTTGATCATGTGTGTCCCACCTGTTCCACTCCCTGCACGCCCTTGCATAGCAACTTGTGATGCTGAAATAGGTCTGTGGGTCTAGGTTTGGTATACCTTCAAATTTCTTACCATTATTGTTGTTTTGGTTTAGAGGGCAATTTTCTTTTCCAAAAAACAAACTGATGTAATAACTACCATCAAGATTTGTGTCGGTACAAAAGTGCTGTATGCCACATCAGATCATCTCCTTTCACTTGCTCTAAATATGCTGTCCTAAAATAAACCTGAGTGCTCCTCTAGCTCAAAGAGGAGGCTCTGCTGCTTTGTTAGCTGCACAGCAGCACCATTTATGTGTATGGTGAAGCCTCAGGTAGAAGAACATCACACTAAGTAACAAGTAACTCCAAATTTCTAAACAAAGATGATGTAAAGGAGATGTGTCATATCCCTCTGGAGGTTTGCAGGATGAAAATCCTGGCATGCCAGCATACAGAGGGGGTAACGTAGAGTACTTTGGCCCGCAGGCAAAATTCTTGTTAATCCAAACGTTTCCCCAAAGGACTGAGTAGGTCTCTAGGAAACAAACACCAATAAACCAGACAGACCACATCACCTTTTACTCATTTCTCCCAAGAACTCACCCTGGTGTGTACAATGCTGCAAGAGCCCTTTCACTTTTCAGCTGTGGCCAACAGAGCTACCAACAGTTTCTCCATTTTTATCACAGACACTGTTCACTCCCATTCAAGAACATCTGGGTGCAATCACGAATGTATCCTCCAAGGAGTGCAGATTGTGAATCAGCAGGCTGCTTGACAAGAAGTACAGCCCATCAAAACTGCCAGGTCAAGAGCATGATCCACCAATACATCATCATCTTTGATTCTTTTTCTCCAGTTTATTCCTAGCATCCAGGTTTTGTCTCTGTGTACGTGACACTAAAACACAGCTTGTTATCTTCTGCTGGGGATAAAGAATTATTTCCTTTCTTACACTTGGTGAGTCCCAACACGGCAGGCTAACCACACCAAGATGAGTTTACTGAAGGCTAATACAAGAAATCATGTAAGAATTTGAAGTCTCTAGGAACACAACTTATTAACAATTGTTTGAGAAAGGAGGATCTGCTAGTATTAGCACAGGTTTAGCTCTCATGAGGCTCCCACGTGAGTGCTCCTCTTCTCCTGGGGCACAGCAACCAATCTCCCCTTGCCACACTGTTCTAATAGGATGTAAGACCACCTCTATGCCACACTTGCGCTGGGAGGGTGACCACGTGAGCTGACAGAATCCTTGGACACCAGGTCTTAGAGCATGTCTCTGAGTGTATTAATGCACTCCTAAATAAATGTTTATTATACACTGTACTGAACAAAAGCATGTCAGAGACCAGCTTCAGCCCTCAACTCTGGCTTGCTCATTTTTCCCTACCTCTGCTCAGGCCTGAGCTTGATCCAGGAGAAGAACTGGTCATGCAGTCCTCCAACACAGGTTCAGCAAACTTTGCACCTTCAGACACCCCCCAGTGCCCTGATCCACCACCCAGAGCATTCAACATCTTTGTGGTTACATCTCATCATCGCACTATGCTGGTGGGATCAGCACTGCTTACATTATTTCAGATACTTTGAATGGAAATGCATATAGAATCACAGAATGGTTTGGGTTGGAAGGGACCTTCAAGACCAGCCAGTCCCACCCCCTGCCCTGGGCAGGGCCCCCTCCCCCCAGCCCAGGCTGCTCCCAGCCCCGTCCAGCCTGGCCTTGAGCCCTGCCAGGGATGGGGCACCCACAGCTGCTCTGGGCAGCCTGGGCCAGCGCCTCGCCGCCCGCACGGGGAAGGGTTTCTTCCTCATGTCCATCCTAAATCTCCCCTCTCTCAGTGTAAAACTGTTACCCCTTGTCGTATCACTACACTCACTGAAAAAAAGCCCCTCCCCAGCTTCCCTGTAGGCTCCTTTAGGTACTGGCAGCTGCTCTAAGGTCTCCCCAGAGCCTTCTCTTCTCCAGGCTCAACAACCCCAACTCGCTCAGCCTCTCCATAGCAGAGGTGTCTCAGCCCTCCAATCATCTTTGTGGCCTCCTCTGGATTTGTTCCAACAGGTCCGTGTTGGTCCTGTACTGAAGACCCCAGAGCTGGATGCAGTACTGCAGGTGGGGTCTCAGGAAAGCACAGTAGAGAGGAGAATCTTCTCCCTCGACATGCTGGCCACGTTTCCTTGGATGCAGCCTGGGATGTGCAGTTCTCTTTCTGGGCTCGTTAGGTCTTGGAACCACAGAGTCCAGAGCAGAGTCAAGGTGGTGTAAATTCAATGCAAACTGTTGACTCCAGAGGGTGACAACCATAAGCAATGAACATCAGTCTTAGACCGGGTCGCACTCACTGTCCCTCTGGCTTAGTGGTGTAGAAAGTATACACTTTCTATTAATCATAGAGGGAGCCTAGAGTGACGTGCTTTTAACATGGAAAGCACGGCTCATTGCCTATATTTAGGTAGGATGAAGCCGGGCTCTTCTGAAATGTTTACAGTGCCTTTTATTTGTGGCTTAAACCGGAAGATAGCAATTATACATATCCCAGATGGAGAGAGATGTTTAAAAGGAGGCTTGGTTATACCAGGAACCCTGTTGCTTGCTTTTTCTGTTGGGCTGTTTGTTCATTTCTCCTACAGAAGGAGCAGGAAATCTTTAGGGACCGGCTTTCCCTCCTCCGCTGTTTCCAAGAAACTGTACCTCTTTGATCTTTTTTAGTCTTGCAAAACCTGGGCTTGCCCTTCTTCCAGCCAAAGCAAGTGGCAAACTCACAGGGTCAGATCCTTATCTGGGTGTAAACTGGGGCAGTCTCTGCACTTCAAAGAAATTCCCCTGATTTACACCTCTTGCAGACCACAATCCTCAGGGTCTTCATGGGAGGCGAGACCCCATGCCACTGACCTTGGTCAGTAAATTACTTGATTAAAAACAGTCATTAAGTAATCTGTAGTCTAATGTTTATTTCTCCAGGCTGATCTGTTTACGCTGCTTGTTGCTGCTCTGCATCGCACCAGAGTGACAGGAGGCTACAGCGAGGCTGTCCTACAACATGGTGGATTTCAGTGCCCGTGCTGCAGCTGGAAGCCTTGGCTGTGCTCGCTCGCAAGAAAACGTGCAGTTTAATCATTAGACACGGAGAGGGAAGCCAAAAAACCACTGAAAAACATCAACGCTGAAAATCTCTGGTGAGAGCAGACTCTTCTCTTCTGCTCTCCTGCCTCCTTCCCAATGAGCAACTTTTACCTGAATCTAGGGTTCAAAACAAAAGAAGCTCGTGGTGTCCAGAGTGAGGTTATGCAGGTGATTCCTGCTGTCAGAGAAAGTCCTGGCTCATGCCACAGCTTTTCTCTCAGCTGGAGCCCTTATTGGGACTTTCTCTGAGCAATCCATTTCCATGACAACATCTTGAAACCCTCTGGATGACATTCAGTCTTGGGTTTGTAAAGAGGAGTATGGCAAAAAGACCCTTCCTCCTGCACAAAGAGGCTCACAGAGTCACACCGCCCCAGGAAACAGCCCCAGCCCCAATGCTGACCATGCTGCCTTGCTCACTTACAGCGAAGGGAGGGCATTCTCACCCTGAGCTTGGAGGGGCCACGCTGTGCGGTCCTTAGCATGAGTTCTGAGGTCTCAGTTTCTCAGGCAACTCCGTTTCGGAGCTCTCCAGGAGCAATGATTTGTAGAGGACTGCCTCTTATGACCACTGACCTTAGCTGCTCAGGTCCTCCAAAGCATCTCACCCAAAGCTCAGCTCTCTTCTTGCAATTCACTGCCCCAGGAGCAGCCCCTCAGCTCTCTGTGCCCTTCTGCACCACTGAGGAGGGGAATGGTGGGAGGACGGTCTCCTTAGTACACGCCATTTCAGCTTTCACCTTTTTTTTCCCCAAAACTATGTTTATGATGCTAATCCCAACTCCTCCCATGAAGGCATCCCTCCAGCCTCCTTATTACATGTTGGAGGAGAAAGACTCCATTCATTCTCATCTGTACAGACAACTCCTTGCCAATCATAAGAAAAAATGGGATTATTGATACGTGTTTTCAGATATATTTTAGAAGAGCCACTTAAAAATGCAGTTTGAGATGTAGTTCTGCCAGGGATGGGTTCTCAAATGTTGAAGCTATTCTTTCAGGAAGGTCATGCTGTCATAACAAACATTTCACCAAAATAGAAACAATACCCTGGGAATCTGAACGTCAGAGTGGAAAGTCAGCTTCCTGGCAGATATTTGTGAAGTGCTTTGAAGATGTGAAGAAGGACACTGCTGCTAAGAAGTATTTATTCCCTTTTTTTGTGCTATGATGTTGATGAGCTTGATTTTTTTTTCAGTGTGTAATATGACAGAAGCGCCATCTTCTCCACACTTGGGGATTTCAAAAAAAAAGAAAAAAAAACATACAAGAAAAACTCTGTGATATCTCTGCTATCAGCAGAAATATAAACAGTTCTGATTTATGTATAGATTTTTCCATGGCTCTCACCACTGTGGTATCTGAATGACTTTACAAACATTTAACAGCTACAATAATTTTGTGAAACAGTGAAGTATTGTTGTTTATATTTTGCCTAGAGGGAATTGAAGCAGAGAATAAATTAAGCAACACAAAGTGAAACAGGAGATCTGATACTGAATGCTGATCTCAAATCCCAGTTTACTGTTTCTTCTCTAAGGTGATGTCTGTTTGCTAAAAAAAAAAAAAAAGGCTTTGTGCAGAAGCCATTAGTGCAGTTGTTTAGCTCGAGTTGTACAACCCAGACAGATAAGATTATCTCAAAGTTCCCAGATAGTCCCAAAGCCTTGGAAATTACTAACTTTCTTTAATTCCTTTTATTTGGGTGTAAGCCATTTTGTCTATGGATAATCCCCAAAAAGAAGGCTTTTGTGGGTCGTGAGTGGGTGCTTGGTGTCTATCCCATGTCTCAGCTGTATCATGTTCCCATCATCTGGGCAGGAGGGAGATCCTACAAATGCTCATTTGGGAACTCATATAGCGGGGTGAGAATAAGCGAGAGAGATGTTATAAATGACCCCACAGCAAGAAAAATATAAGTTAGAGCTCACAGGATTTTCAGCCACCAAAGCCAATTGACCAAGACCCCCAGCTTAGTAAGAAACTGGACTTTTATCATTTCTATTGTTTGCAGAACTCCTGAGGTTTCAAAAAGTTTGATGTGCATCTTGTACACTGCAAACATTTCTCCTCCGGAGAGGAGTTTACCACACTATTAATTTTTAGCATCGGTGAAGCATGATAGCAGAGTCTGGCTGTAGATGAGACACCATCTGATATTCAGTCAATACTCAGCCCCATTAGTCATTCAGAAGGCAGATTTGGGGCTGTTTTATGTTCTTCATCTCTGATATCACTTCCAGCTACTCTGAGACATCCCTCCCGCAGCCAGAGCTTTGCCTCCCTTGGCTTGTACATCCCACATAATCCAGCCATCTGTTGGACTTTATATATGGGTGAGTGCAGTCATGCCCTGTTATCTGCTGGGGTTCATGAAAAGGACCATGCCTCTGAGGGGATGGGTGGGTCAGTTCTCCCCATGTCCTGACACACCCCGCCCCACTGTTCTGGGGTGATTGGCACCCCACAAAGTTCAAAGAGTAGCCCTCATGCAGGAAAATATTATCAGACCCTTGACGTGACTTGAATTGTGTGTGTTTTAAGGCAACTCAAGTCAAGCTTCGTGTCGATGAAGTAGTTCCTGTGACTGTGGTCAGTAAAGCTTATTGCTCCAAAACTCAGCTGGAAGTGAGAGTTCTGTATCGTACACACTGAAGAGAGGATGGGAATGATAAATTGCCCTGAATCTTCAGGGATATATACTTCAGACCATACCCCCAAAATATTTTTTTTTGCTTTGGGCCCATTTGCTAGAGAAAAGAATTGTAATAAATTAACCTGTCAAGGTGCCTAGAAAGAGCTTTGTCAGCTCCGTTTAGGTAATGAGGGTTTTATGAAGAGCAAAGGGGAGAGCAGCTTTCTTACCCAGTGTTCCCTGGATGGTGGCTGTCACTGGAAGCACTCTTGTTTTCAGCTGTTATCCCCTCTCTGTGAAGTAGGATGGGCTGACCATAAGCTGGTGTCTCCTAACAAGCTGCTCCCAGCTGTTCCACATAGGAGCATGGATGAGAAGAGACAGAGGAATAGTTTTGGTTGGCTAGGGTTTGGGGTTTTTTGCTTGTTTGCTTTTCTGAGACTTTTAAGAAGGTTTCAGGTTTAGGAAGGCTAAAACAAGATACATTTTTTTGTTTTATTCCTAACTAGCAGGAAGACAATTTTTTTGTCTGTAAGTCAGGATATGGTAGGAGGTTCTTAACCACTGGAGCAACCTACACAAAGTGTTTATTTCCACACTTAGGAAATGGTTATAATTGAACTCTTCCCGGAGAGGCAATTAAGAAATGATCAGGCTCCCTGCCTGCTGCTAAGAACTTTCTTTGTGACTCACCTGGAGGGCCATGGTTCATGGTAGTATTGAAGGAGATGAGATTTCTTCTGATGGATGTGAAGAAAAGGCAGATTAAGTCCTGGGCAGGACAAAAAATCATGATTAAAAAGTGCTATGCCTGTGCTTCAGTTCATTACGATTGTGAAACTGTCCTGGTCCCCATACCTGCTCATCTGCTTGCCAAGCCAGATGTTGCTGGCAGAGAAGAGTTTGCTGGGGAAGAAATCTGTCATGCTCCCCTTCTCTAAGACATTGCTGCTGACCACTGCCAGAAGCAGGCAAATGCAATAGAGGGACGGTCAGGCATCACATATGCTGGGAATTCTACTAACCAAAGGAAATTGCCACAAACCTGGATTGGATCTATCCAGTTAGGCACACAATTCACCTCCTCTTTCTTGAAACTATTGACCCAGAAGCATTGATGACTACAGAGATATTGTGCCCTACTTACAGTGTCTTTGAATCCCAGCTCACAGAAGCCAAATAAAATCCTTGTAACACTCACAGGGTTTTGTTTTTTTTCCAGGCTGGATGACAGAATCTAATCTTGGGTTAATTTCATATTTGAAGGCTACAGATCTATTGATGAAAATTATGGGCCTTCCAGTATCTTGCCTGCAGCCCTTGGTTCTGATACAATATCCTTCAATATGCTTCTTAATTTTCCTGTATTCATCTAATGCTACTTCAAACTCTAGCGCCTCTTGTAGAAAAATGTTACGAGTCATCTTAGGGTATGAATAATTCTGATGCACGCTTCATTTTGCATTGCACAAAGATGACTAGAAATGAAAAATCTGGAGGGATACTTTACAGACTGACATGTAAACGGGACAGTAAGTTCAGTGAGAAAAATTCAGTGCAGTGTGCATTCCTCATCAATCTTGTGTGTATTGCCATACAAAGACAGAGCCTGAAATTGTGTTCTCATTGTCCATGAGGAGTAAAGCTGATTTTACAGTCAGGAACTAATTTTTCTCTAGCACAGAAGAGAAATCTTGAAGTCAGTAGAAGACTTCAAAGGCAGATGGCTGGCCCTTGATGAAAAATACCCTAAAAGAAGTAAATTAAGTGAATAGTGAAGATCTAGAAGACTATTGACTACAACAGGAGCAGAAAAACAGTTTGGTAGTGGAGGAAGATGAAATGGTCTTAGTGTTGGTACCAGTGGAACGCAGTCACCTCTGTTCTTGCTGGTGAAAACGTAAAATGATTTTGAGGAACTTTCAGTGGAAACACTGGAGGTTTGTGGTGCTGCGGGTGTGTATGGAGTTTGGCCCCCAGTGCCCAACCCGGATCATGGAAGGCAGACTCGATGGCCCAGTAAGAAAGAGGGTACAAGGCAGGAGCTAGAACTAAACAGAGGTTTGCCACCCAGCAGAACAGTGAAGAGATGGGAAATGTTTTTTGATTCTCTCTTCCAGGAGAAGTACCTCCAGACGCTGCCCAGCTCTGCTCAGCTCTGAGGCTGCTGGGCAGAGGCAGCAGCATTGGCAGAGCTGAGGCAGTGCCAAGCAGAGGCAGTGAGAAGGACTACAGCCCCCTTCCCAGACTCTTTCTCCCTTCTGCTGGGAAGAGAGCTAGACAAATAGTATCTCCCCAGTTTGGGATATGGTAAAAGACAGAGGGATGTGAAAGCCTGGAAGAACAGAGCAAGTTTTGGCCGTGTGCCAATGTTAGCTTATAAAGGGTCACAAGACTGTTATGGTTTACTCATACAGCACCCATATCAAGCCAAAAAAACAATTTGGTGTTTTCTGTTACTGCACACATGTAGAATTTCATGGCTAGCCTGGTATCAAAGGATTGTTTCCCATCAACAGACGAGAGAAACAGCCAAATACAGCTGCACCAACAGAGAACCTGAAAAGACCCCTCATGGCACCTACAAAGACTTGAAGATTCTGTTCAACTGAACGTTTGCCCAGGTGTACCTGAATTATACATAACTGCCATGATGGCTGCACTGGGCTTAATGACATTTCCTGCTGGATCAGAAAGACTATGAATGCTATTTTTTCTGCGGTCTTTTCTTGAGAAGGTGGGAAGAGGGGAAAGAATAGAAAATTTTAATTCATACAAACCCTTAATTTGCCACATTTGAATGAAGAAGTCCATGAAACAAAAGAAGTCTCAGGGTTTGATATCTCTTGAGGAGTAGAAATAAATGACTTGTTTTTAGAGTGGAGGTATATCACCAGGGGACATCCACAGATTCTAGAATACAGTCTGTGCCATGTAATACATCCATAAATCATCTTAAAAAGGGAGTGAAAAGTGAGGGGACAGTGTATGTGAAGGACACACTGTTGTTAGGAATCCTAAAGAGAAAAGTCCCTGTGAAAAGTTGCAGAAAGAGTGGTTGAGGGTTAAAAGTCAAAGGCAGTAAATGTTACATTGTGTGGGTTAACATAACTCTTTTTTTCCTATAAAGAGAAGGTCTCTGAACCACTCTTTAGCACTCAGTAAAGAGAAGTTGGTGTCATAAGAGTGAGTTCTATGAAAATGTCAACTGAATACTCAGCTGTGGCTAAAAAACATTTTTTAAAAAGCTATTATGAGGAAGCCGATACTTGAGAAGAGATAGAAAACTATAGGATGATGTCACTTAAGAAACCACAGAGTACCCAAGTCTTGAAAGCTATTTTGCTCTCTGAGCTTCATTCCTCAACAAAGGTATAGCAGAATTAAAAAAGTTTTAAAAGGATCAGAGGTATAAAATGTTTTTTTCACAAGGACTGTATAAAAAGAGTATGACTGTTCAGCCTCATAAGAGTTTATATGAGAGAGGCACAACAAATATCTCTATGGACAGGTACAACATGTCATAGAGAATAATTATTCATTGTAATGAATAATGGCAGATATCAGGTCATCAAATGGTGCTATTGGGCAGTAAGCTTAGAAAAAAAATCTCAATATTCTGCCTTTTCACAAAGTCTGGAGTTCAGTTGTGGACCTCCTTGTTAGCAGGTATTATGAATACCAAACTTTTCTACAGATCCCAAAGGCAATTGCGTAGCTAAGGGAATAAATGTTCATCAGAGGCTCTTGAACACAATGTACAACAGCCTGTGGCTTGGCAAATGTCTAAGCCAGAACTCCGCAGGCACAGAGGAGGTATCGGGGCAGTATCACTACCCTCTGGTGTTGTTCGTATGCTCCTTTCCTAAGCTTCTACCTCAGGAGGGATGGGGAAATGCTGCAGACTGCTCTGACTCAGCACAGTCACTTATGCCCTAACATGCTTGTAAAACAGCTTGGAAAGGTCTCTGGCCAGCTCCAAGCTAGCAGAATCATCTGCTCAGTGACCCAAACCTCTGCTTTCTTTCAGCACATTGAGCCCTTGCAAACGCAACTGCTTCCCAGGAAGGATGGAGAGCTGGGGGAACCCCAGGCAGTCCTTCAGTAATGTGGGCATTAAGAGCGTGTATCTCAGCAAGCAAGACAGGCCACAGCAGATTTTTATCTCTGTTGCAGAGATGTCCCAGACCCAGTTAAACAGTCTGGCCAAACGCCTTGTGAGGTGGGACAGTACAGGAAGGAGTTTGGTGCCAGTTTCCCAAGTTTTGGTCCCATGACTTGGTGTCTGCAGCTCTATGATACATCTGTCGTGCTCTGCAAGTAATTAATGCCAATTCTATGCTAAACTAAAACCAGGAGTGTCTGAACAACGAGAATTCAGCCAGGAAATGCCTATTCATTGACCTTCCCGTCCACTTGCATGTAAAACTTAGAGCAGACAGTGAAACTAAATCTGCTTCAGCCCCTCTTACTCTGTGTCATTGCTGGCCATTGTCCTCTTGGTCTAAGTTAATATTCATCTCTGCTACCCGGGAGATTTCTGGTTGTTTACAGATTGAAATATTCTCCCTTTTATCCCTTGTAGCAGCTTAGTGTCTCATTCCGTCTTGGCTTCGCTGCATTTCTGATTCAAACTTTCTATATATGGGGCCATTCAAATATGAAACAGCTTTGACCAAGGCAGCTGCTGCCTTGTCAGCTTTCATTTCTACAGATGACTAACACTTCAGCTTATGATTTTGGTGGACTTCCGTACTCTACCCCGTCACTTGGATCACTGCTGTGGGATTTGCAGTCTACAAAGTTCTCAACACATTGGTCCCATTAGGACTTCATCTGTGAGCGATGCCACCTCTGGAAATGGCTCTCCTCCCAGCCACCCAGTTTAATTCATGTCCTTGACTTCTGTTAACATGCCCTTGGTTTACCCTGAACGAATGGCTGGGATTGGCATCACACGCCCCAGTCCTTGTGTGGGAACAGGCTACTGTCTGTCCTCTGGGATCTCCCCCAGCCCCACCCTTTCTCCTTTTATATCTTTCAGTCATCTCTGGAGCCACCAAATGATCATATTTTTCTGTGGTCCGGGAATGTTAGTGACGGCTCCCCAGAAATACTCATCCTGGTGTGTGTGTGAAAGTTGCTGTTTGGAAGAAACCCCCCCTCCTGCTACTGACTGCAGATTCTTACACAGAGCAAAAGCTTCAAGGCAAGTGAAGACCTGAAATTTACATCCAGATATCTCTCTGGGCACGAATATTTCTTAAAAATCTGAATGGGAGAGATGACAGACATGGGAGGCACCCTGTTAAACCCTTCACAAAGAACCTCTGATTGCTCTGGCAGCTTTATAAGGGCTTGTGGCACTCACATACAGACTCCTGGCACCATCATAAAACCACACAAGCACAGAATGGTTTGGGTTGGAAGGGACCTTAAAGTTCATCTTGTTCCAACCCATTTGCCATGGGCAGGGACACCTGCCACTGGACCAGGTTGCTCACAGCCCCATCAGGGATGGGGCATCTACCATCTTTCTGGGTAACCTGTGCCAGCACCTCACGACCCTCAGTGTAAAACATCTCTTCTTTATATCTAGTCTGAATCTCCACTCTTTTACATTAAAACCATTACCACTTGTCCTATCACTACAGGCCCTGCTAAAAAATGTGTTGCCATCTTTCTTATGAGCGCCCTTTAAGTACTGAAAAGCTGCCATAAGGTCTCCCCGGAGCCTTCTCTTCTTCAGGCTGAACAACCCCAACTCTCCCAGCCTGTCTACATAGGAGATCTGCTCCAGCCCTTCGACCATCTTTGTGGCCTCCTCTGGACTTGCTCCAGTAGATCCATGTCTGTCCTGTGCTGAGGACCCCAAAGCAGACACAGTGCTGCAGGTGGGGTCTTATGAGAGCAGAACAGAGGGGCAGAATCACCTCCCTGGTGACCTGCTGGTCATGCTGCTTTTGATGCAGCCCAGGATACGGTTGGCTTTCTCATGTCCATCTTTTCATCCACCAGTACCCCCCAAGTCCTTCTCAACAGGGCTGTTCTCCATCATCAGCTGTATTACCAAGAGTTGCAAGGTGGTGCTATCATCACCTGCTCCAAACACTAAGTAAACATTTGGTAAGATATTCCCCTTTCTCAAAGAGCATCCCATAAACATGAGCCAAAGGAGGCATGCGTCGTGTCTTCCACCTGACAGCTGAGTAACTGAGTAGGTTTAATGCGGCACAATGGCACCCACATCCCATGGAAATCATCAGGACCTGGGCAGCTGTGTACTGCTGAGAACTTCAGGCTCTACTTTCAAAACAATTAGTGACTGTTATAGAATATGGGGTTTTTTTCCCTTGCCACGATGAGATCCTCAGTTCTGTAGGGTTCAAGTTACATCCTTCTTAGAGAGACTGTGTGTAGAGAAGACATCTCCAAATGCAGGGGAAAAGAGACCTTCCTCCACTAGCCAGGCTGGAAAAAAAAGAACATGCCTTAAGCACATCTAGCCAAGATGTGACCCTCCTTCTGTTTCAGCACCAGTCTTTGTATCCTTGGTGCTAGATTCAGTTCAAAGAATCTATTTGTGTTCAAAGAATATTTCCCACCCCATGACAGTATGGAGCTTGGCATCTTATGTTCTAGGTAAGAGTGATAGAAGTCTTGGATATGTGGGGGATTGAAGTCAAGTCTCTTCTTCATATCCAATGGAGCAAGAATGAGATCCCAGGTCACCTGCATGAAGAAGGACCTATGAGAACATGCACACTGTCACCTGGCTGTCCCTCGTGCAGGATGTATTCAGCTCAGGCTCAGAGCTTCTCTGTAGGATCAGGCAGTAGAAGGGACCAACTTAAGACTCCTCTTTAGGGCTTTGGCATAAAGTCCGATCAAGTCATTGGCTGCAGAAGATATTAACATGTTGGTGCCTGCTAGCAGAAATATAGCATCTTTGGGTCTAGACCGTGGCTGGGTAGCAGTTCTGTCTGCCACGTCCACCAAAACAGTGACAGACAATTACTAAAGTATTTAGTCCAGATCTGGCAAAGCATTTTAGCCAAGATCACAGACTACCCTGTGGCAAAGCTGGAAACAAAATGTGACCCTTTGAGATTCAGCCTAGTGCTTTAACCACATGAATACATTTGTTGTGTTATCTGCTCCCCCTTTTCATGAGCTCTACTGTATTTTTAATACCTAATTTGTTCCTGATCATAAGGAAAAAAAAAATCCCTTTCAAATGCATATTGTAATAAACAAAAAGCAGATTCATGGTGCTTAAAGCCTTTCCTGTCCTTGTTGTCTATAAAGCCTGTTCTTCAGGTGTTCATTAATTACAAGGATTGCAAGGTGGGAATTTTAAGTACAGTAATAAATCTGTGCAGTTAAACCATGGTATGGGGAATTTCATCTAAGCAGAAGTTTATGCCATTTAGATTACAGCAAGAGTTTTCTGAGACATGAGGAACAAGTCAATACTTCAGGGGATTCAGCAATAAGGCCATGAATGTGCTGGTCCTTCACACAATGCATCTCCACTGTATGCAGAAGAGGTAAGTGGTCCAGAAAGTACCGCAGCCGGGCCACCAAAGAGCTGGGGGATGGCTGGGGAGCTGTTGCTGGCTAGGGACCAACAGATCCCCTAAATTAAGCAGGATTGTCCATGGGAAGTTGGTGGGTAGAAAGAAGCTCAAGCAAAACAGGGAGGAACATGGAGATCTGAAGAACCTGAAAGTTATGGCCAGTGAAATGAACCTCTCTGTCTTGGTGGGGATTCAACACTGGAGTCTGGACGTTACATGCTGTTCACTACTCCAAGCCTTTAGGTACTGCAACCTTACAAAGAGCCACTGACTTTGTTACTTGGTTTTTAAACACCTTCTGGCAGTCCTACAGATACTAACACAAGTTTTTGTCACTGCCCTAATGGCTGTCATCAGGTTTGCTGTTGCATTTGCTGCCCCTCCATGAGGAACAAGCATGGCGATAGCCTTTTCTGTGACTTCCCACCAGGCTCTCTTCAAATCCCTCCTTCCCCCAAGAGTTAAACTAGCTACAAAGATCAGCTACTGGTGGGGACAGCTGATATTCTTCATATCTCCCAACTCTTCATGTCTCTGCAGAAACAGAGACTTGGAAGCACAAAGTGCGCACGCTGCTGCTTCGTGCCCTTGCAGGTTCCTGTCTTGGGAACTCCTAACCTGCATTCCTACTTGCCCAAACCTGTTCGCTGTGGGAACTCAGGGCAGCTTTAGCCTTCTCTTGGGAGCAAAACTCGTCACAAGTGCTGTTTCAGATGCTCTCACTGCTCCCTGTTCTTGCTTTTCAACTCTTGGCATTTTCCATCTGTGCTATTTCAGCTGCTTTGCTCTGTGTCTTTCCAGCCGGGTGGGGCCAGGCTATAAAAGGGATCTGACTGTCTTCCGTTGTCTCTTGGCGCACAGCCTTGGGCTATACACAGCTCAGCTAAATCATTCCAAGCATTCCTTTCACTCCCTGGTAAGAGCATATTTCATTGCAGAGGGTTTTTTCACCATGCCCTCCCAAGACAGAAAATTATCTGCTTTGCAGCTGCCTTGACACGTAGGTCTTGGGATGAGCTTATCTCAAGCATCTTGTGTGCAGAAAGATTCCATGGCAGCATCAAGTAATAAACAGATCTCGAAAGACTGTGCAATGTGCCAGCAGCCAAGAAAATGCTCTGTGTTCCTAGAGAGACATTTCTACCCTGATCTTCCTCCTGCTGCCATTATCCAGTTAGAAATACACGGGTTGAACCAGCTGCTCAGACATCAGCATTTTATGAAACCTGCTGCAGTTACTGTTTGATGGAACACTATCCAGCTGCCTTTTCCACTAGTGACTCTGATGAACTCATGGTTGCTGATACTCTGTTTTCACTGTGAAACAGACATGGTCACATCGCATTCAAGCCATGTCCTGCCACAGGGGTATGGACCAGCCACATTTTTAGTTTTTATCTACAGAAACTCAAGAACCCAGGCACAAACTCACACAAACATCATCATGCCAACATGTTGTCTCTGAAAGTGGGTCTCAGGATCAAGAAGGGCCTTTGCCTGACCTCTGATGCCCTTGGCAGGTGTCAAAAGCCACAACTACTTTCCTAAAGACATTTGCCCAAGGAGAGAGCCCTGGCCGCAGTGCAGGGGCCCTGGGGCACCCTATTTCTGCATTTCCAGTGCATAGCTCTTGGCACTGTATGTATGTATTTTGTGCTTGTGTCTTCTCAGAGAAAGTGTTTGAATTCACCAGCTCTGTGTCACAGCCCCAGAATGGTGTTTTATACCATGGTGGCAAGGACACATGCCCATCTTCAGGTGCATGTGAGAGTGTCCCAGAGGTGACTGTGGGTGCAAGCTTTCCTGGGCAGTGCTGGAGGACCATGTGGAGTGAATGGTGCAAAGCCATAGTGTTGGCTCATTCCCAAGGATAAATTAGCTTTTCTTTAGTCTGGATGATCAGGGAGACAGGACAGGGAATGACTCAGGGAGATAAATTATGAAGTTATATTGACAATCCCCGTGTCCTGCAGTCACAAAGAAAGGGGACAAGGTAAGCTAGAATTTTGAAAGTGTTGACATCTAGCTCTATCTCCCAGAAGCATTCCATGCCAAAAGCCCATTTTCAACCCCAGGCTGGATATCCAACATCCAAGATGGTTAAGATTTCCAGGATCCAACACTTCACAGCCTGTCTGTTTTGCCCATCTTGGCAAGAAAACCCTAAAATATCCCAAATCTCTCTGAGCATTTGGACTAAGCAACAATATCCTTCAGCATGTGGTCTCACTGTGGACACGCAACCCTTCTGAGAGTTGCACATCTCCTTCCTAGCAGATTACCATGCATGCTTATTCACTCACACACTGTGTTTTTCTTGTGTTCAGAGTGGTAACTGAATGTGTTACAGAGCAAACACACATCATCTTTGTGGTCTGCAGAGCCGACTTACTGGGAATTTGGAAAGGCCAGTACAACATCATGCCTTTATGACCCTCTGTATTTCAAACTACAGACTGCTGGATAAATATTTGGCTTATGCTGTGGGCAGCTTCTGGAATGCAGCGGTGAGCTGTGCGAAGATATGAATATTAGGTCAGGGTGAGAGGGCACTGCCTTTCGCCAAAGGGTCTTAAAACTGGAGAAATAACTTCTTGGAAGAGCCTTGCCATTGTGCACTGGATGTACTGGATGGTCCTCAAAGGATGCACCGGAGGAAACTGCTTTTCTCTAGCACAGTTAGAAATGTGACTGCACAGTCAGGGCTGTATGTGATGGTTTGGAAAAGGGTGTGGGGATTTTCAGTGAGAAGCTCAAGCCAGGAGGGAATATATAATATACTTTCTGGTCATCTGCTCTAGGTCTTGTAGAGCACATCCTGCTCAAAGAGTCCATTTTTAGTAAGCAAAGAGCTTAACTTCCATTTAAAGTGCAGGGGATTTAACACGTGCCTCTCTGCTTTGCTAGACCTGAAACACTGAGCACGTACTAAGTGTTTTGGTGACTTCAATGAGAAAAGACTTTGGGGGGTCTGCTCAAGTGGTGAAGAATTAATTACAGACATAAAATCCAGATGCTTATTCCTGTAGTTTTGAGCCAAATGTGACTGTCATATTTCTTGCTGCTGGCTCTATCTTCATTTCTTTTATTAATGGGCTGACTGAGATCTATGAATTACTGAGAATACCAATTAAGAATTCAAGTTCATTACCTGAAGATAGCACCACCACAGTTTTATCTCGTTGATACATGAAAAAATATAATATTTAGTAGCATGCAACAAACTCACTTGCTGATGGAAAACAAGTCAGAAAAAAAAAGTGAGCTATTAGGACACTCACAAGCGCTTGGTTTTCTAGCTCTTGCTCCAGCAACAGTGTCTGTCTCTGAGGGAACTGGAGCTCCAGGTAGTGCAGGATCTGTACTTAGCAGTATTTCTCTTGTCACATCATTTATCACCATCTCATGGTTAGCACTCTTACTTTCACAGGAGCAGACATTTAAAATTAATTAAGTGAATTCATCAATAATAGAGAAACACACAGGAATGTGACCACCTTAACTGGGAAGTGGGTATCATGCCTGAGCACAGAAGCAGTCACCAAATGGGTGATCTGTTATTCACAGGTCCAGGAGTGAAGTAGCAGCAAAAGAGGAGTTGGCATCTTCTTCCTAATGGCAAAACTTCTTTCTTTGCAACAATTCTGTTGCAGCAATTAAGCAGATTGGCATGAGCATTGCAGGAAGCCTATTACTGGAGTAAAACCTTATATGGTTAGTCCTGGCTTGGGGCTGGCATTTATTGTAGCTACAGATGGGAGACCTCCTCATCCAAGCAATATCCAGTACATACACTGAAGTATGCCAGATGAGATGTTGCTCCCAGCTGGTGGCACATTTTGTGGAGCGGGCCACAGCTCAGACTTCACTTTGCACTTTCTCTTCTTCATTATGGCTTGTGCCACTGCTGATGTAAATCATCAGATAGGTACATTATTCAGACCCTCATAGCCAATAGGCTGTGAGAACGAACCAAGAAGTATTTGTCCCTTTAGTGAACCTGGATTAGAAAAACATATTGAGAATAGCTGAGTAAGCATTAGCATGGGCCACATGTGTTTTTAATTTCCACATATTTAGTTTAGTTAAGGGGCTGAGGCCCATGTAAGAGACTGCTCATCGTGTGATCTGATACCACTTGCTAGAGCCTGCAAGGAAGGAGGGAGATCCCTACGACCCGCTCTCCAGGCTGTATTCTCCTGAGGCAGCACCATCACAGGAACAGGAGGAGCAAGAAAATGCATAAACATGGAACCTCTATTTTGCATCAGCAAATCTCCAAAAACCTGGGGAAAAAAAGAAAAAAAAAATCCTTATTATCCATCCTTTACAGATGAGCAGGCCATGAAAAACAGATGAAGAGATGTCCTGAGGGCATCTACTAGCACAGAGCATGGTACCCAACGCACGATAGTGAGCAGAAGACACCTGGCTACCTTGCTCTGAGATTCTGCAAACAAATAAGTGAGATCATCCCTCTACCCACCAGCCCAGGGCTGTGACCAAAAGGCATAAAACACTTATATTCCATTAAATGCAAAAGAGAATTTTAAGACTGCAAAAATGATGAGGTCAGGATGACCTGAAAGACTGGAAGTTATCAACATCTTCCCATGCTGTCTTCTTCAGCCTCAAACTTTCTCTGAGTTTTTCCATCTAAGCTATAGGTCATTTTGCACATTCTTGCTGTTACACATGTTCATGCTATGGCCCCTCCTAACCATCCTCACAGTATGATATTCTCAACATCTTGGTGCTTCAGTTATTGCAACTTCCTTTACTCTCATTCTGACAAATACAAAACAATGATTTCTTGCTACTCATTAAATCATTTTAAATCATTTTAAGCATCTCTCCCAACTTTATCAACATGGGCTTCTCTTTTTTTAGCTCATAATCAAAACCAAGCTGGTTTTCTTAACTCAGGTCTCTTTCAAGTTATGCTTGCCTTACCTTTTTTGTTTTGGGTCTAGAAGTTCAGATCCCACCTACAGCTGATGTTTTTGCTGTGTCCTAGACCTCTGAGCAAATCATGGAAGACATGGTTCAGTTCCTGGCTATGCCCTTCTTGTGGGATTTTGCTCTACACTTCAGTTTCCACACAATATACAGAAGAATTATCCTTTTTGCCCACTATTTTGAACTACTTACGTCAGTTATGCCTGTTCAGTCCATGTTTGTAGAACATCTCACACAGCAAAGCCCTGATCTTAGATGAAGTCTTTGGACACTACCAGGACCTGAACTAAAATGACATTTGTGGGAAAAAAAAACCCTCTAGGTTGTCAATGAGGAATTCTCAATGATGCCAGCTATTTGGATGCAGAAATATCTTCAGAAATACTGAAAGTATGTAGGCTATGGTAGATAAACTATAGTAAATAGCAGAGGCCTATTCTTGCTGCTATATGGGGTCAGAGCAGAGGACATCAGACTCCTGAGGTCCTTTGCTCTAATGTTCACTGGAAGAAATCAAGATCCCCTAAGCAACAGAAAAAGCTATTGCCAAAAGCAGTCTGGACACGCTGCAGGTGTGTAGGTGTTTTTCACACCCTCTCCAACTATTCAACAGGAGCGGTTAGTAATTCAGAGCCTGGGGATATTTTGGGAGTACGTGTATTTGTATTTTTAACTTACATAATTTTTTTTTTCCACTCATAAACTGATCATCCTTATGTACTGGGGAAAAAAAAGAAAAAAAAAGCCCTGGTGCAAACAATTATTGCCCCACACAGTCAAGATTGTTTTCATTTACTCCATTACAGCACAGATGAGTCGGAAAAGAAATCTTAGTCATGAATCTAATGCCGCATGAAGGGAAATTCCTGGGGAGTGAATGAGTGTAGCAATATCTCAACAACTTTTTTTTTTTTCTTTTTTTTTCTGAGCACTCTACAAGTAAACGTCCGCTAAACCCTTTTTTAATAATTTGTCATCGTTTTAGTCTGAAGTCAGCACTTCACATGCAGTGATTCTACCCTGCACGGAATTAGCCTGTATTGACTTTACCTTTTCAGCATCACGACAAAGTGTATTTTTTTCTGGGAGCAAGAAAAGGGCAAGATTTCCCCAGCACCACCACCCCAGCTCAGGTCAGTATTGGTAGGACATGGTTCAAAACCTCCTGATGTAGTGATTGCCTTGCAGCTGGGCAGGTTCCTGATTCCAGGGAGGTTGGATTTACCCGTGATTAACCCACACTTCTATCTGTTAGCCTGACAGATAAATTTGGCCAATATAAATTGTGTTATCAAGCCTCGACATGTCTTACTGCATAGGAAGAAAGGCTTTAAATGTTTTAAATAGATCCCAGCAAATAATCCTGGGAAACACTGCAGGAAATAAGTTATCAGTAGTGAACTGCAGATGGCCCAATGCCCAATCTTTGGTCTTCATTTCTGCATCTGCAGCTCAGCAAGTGCAAGGACAGCAAAACAGGTCCTCTGGGGAAACCTGAGGGCATGTTGATTCAAGGAAACATGAAAAATGTGGCTTCCTAAATCTCTCTTCATCCCCATTTGAAATAATTAATGTGGAAATCAGAGTTCAAATACCACTGGAACACCTTAGATGTATGCTCCTATGGTTTCATATTTCACTCTTCTGAGTTCTTAAGCACTACCACAAATTAACTAATAAATAACCGTATCTAACATGTTACATGCCACTTCTGAACACCGCAGGGCCTTGATAGTGAAAACCAACAGTTCTCACTTCTAAGTCACCCCTTGCATTCAAAGAGTGTGGACAACAGCCAACTGACCATATTGACCCTGGGAGTAAGGTGTACCCATGTCAAAGATGGGAAACAGAGGCATATACAAGGCTGGGATCAGTCTGACCAAAAGTATCCTAGGATTGGTGTCACTCTGGGCTCTCCTTGTAACCAAAGGGGAGACACTCCTAGGGTGCGAGTCACCTTTTTGGGAAGTCAGTGTCTAAACCAGGTCAGATTAATTGCAGCTTAAAAGTGCCCACTACTCTCTAGTGACTGTAAAGAGAGTCATGAGTGACTCCATCATGTACAGACACCGACACAACATGTATCTAAAGCCATGTGTGAGGAATCACATCTTCTGGGGCTTGCCCAAGACCTGACAGCCATTTAGCTATTGCAGCAAAGTCTGAAGCTCTTCTTAAACCACTAGAAAACAAAATAAAATAAAATAAAATAAAATAAAATAAAATAAAATAAAATAAAATAAAATAAAATAAAATAAAATAAAATAAAATAAAATAAAATAAATAAAATAAAATATATACATATATATATGCTTAACTGGTACTCTGGTCTGAGATCTGACTACTTTATCTGACTCAGACCCTGTTATTTGTCATTTTTAAATCTCTGTAGCAACAGGAAGTCAGTACATTGTGGGCTACGGGATATGTAGCAACTTTCTGCTGCAATGGCATTGCCAGGCACAATGAAAACTCTGGGGACCTGCGGGGGATCAGGCTCATGCTTTGTCTACGGGGCACACAGGTGACGCGAGTGCCTTCACGTCCCACAATACATTGCACAAAGCATGGAAGCTTGAAACACCATCAGTGGAAAACCTGACCCGAAATATCCTGCAATTTATCTTTTGTATTACTTTTCCTTCCCACAGTTACTCCTGTGCTTCTGAGTTCAAAACAGCAGTGGAGCAGTTGGGCTGCTCTTAGAGCTTCCTCCTGGTAGCAGGAATAGGACTCCAGCACATCCCCCATGGATATGGTACTTGGAACAAATGGTGTGAACTCCAGAGACCGAGCCCAAACCATGCCAGCCCTACCAGTGCTATGAGCTGTGAGTTTTAAGAGAAAGTCAGTGGTAAAAAAAAATGGTATTATCATCTGGAGATGGTTCATTAGCCTGTGCTTGGTGGTCTCAGGGCATTTCAACAGTGGTCAGGTGCCCACGAGGAAAATTGTGACCCTAGCTGCTGATCATCTGGGGCAGCTTTCACTTCCAAAAGACTGCTTGGAGCTGTACCAGTTTCCTGGTTGTCCTCAGAGACTGCTTTTTCCTTGTCACGAGGCTGGCTCCGGCAGACACAGCATGGAGAGCTGTAAGAGGTGGAGGAATTCACAATGTCTTTAGATTGAAACCACCAGAAAGCTTGAAATGGCAGAGTGGTGCCTTCAACTGAAATAAGAAGATGGAAAAGACCCAACAAGGAGGTTTTTCCACACCTTGGTATGAACTCTGCTCTTTGCTGGGATGGCCCTGGCTGTACCAGGATAGAGAGTGATGTTCAAGTGCTGCTTCATTGATTGTGCTACAATTTCTAAGAAACTTATACCGGCTCCTACATTATAGGTACACGAGAGAGTCAATTATAAATAACTTTTATTACTGTTGATTACCTTTCCTGGAGGTGTCTTTGCCCCAACTTTTTTGATCAAATTCCTTGAAAAACCCACATTCCCCTGTAGGGGATAACAACTACCATGCGTGTCTTTCGTAAGTCCCTGAAGTATTTGGGTTTGCTTCAGTAATTATTTACAGTCTCTAGTTTGGAGACTTAGTTTTATTGTGAAATTTTCAGGCAAATGAGTCAAAACTGGATGCCTACAGCCATATTTAGGCTTGCTGAGAACTGTGATCTCATTCAGAGAAGTGTTGAGAAGTCTTCTGCGTCAAGGGAAAGCAGAGGTTCTTAGCACCTTTTAAATATTATCAGACTTCAAGCATCTAAATATAGGTTTTAAAACCTAATTTAAGAATGTTGGTCTAAAAAATTCTGTGGTTTAGGTTTTCTTCCCCTTGCATATCTACAGAATGTAAAAGGTCTAGTGCAGTGAACTATCAAATACTTGTGACTGTGAATACGTCACCTACCAAGCAGTTGCATTTCAGTAGTGTTGAGACGTTTGTTTGACTACTTTTAATGTCGTATACTTGTTGTCTCATTGCATTTGGGGGGAAGCTTGTTCTAAATAATTTTAAAAAAAAATATCACTATTTTAAGTATCTGAGTGCAGTCCTATGAACTCCTTCAAGATGCACATCTTGGGGACCTATGTTTTTACTTCTCTTGTGTAATAAAGCTGGAGTAAACAAATATGTACAAATATGTACACATCCCTTATGCCAATTTTCGAAAGCAGAGAACATTTACTTCGGTAAGATGCCATTTAATCAAGACCTATGATGAATTTTCACTGAATGACATGAATTTACAGGCTGAATTAAGCTTAACATCCTGTCCTGTGTTTTTGTTGGGAAATACTCAGAAGAGCAATGTGATCATCTGGGACAAAAAAAAAAAAACCAAAAAACCAAAAAAAACCCCACCAAAAAACAACAGAATCTCTCAAACTGCCCCTCTCCTAAACAGCAATATATCACATGAGAATGTTGTATCAGAGATGTCACCAGGAGACTACCAAGCCCCGTCCAGTCCCACTGACTCTTATCCGCTGATGTTGTTCCACGTGGGCACCAGTGACACAGCCAGGACCAGTCGGGGGCAACAAGAAGGGTTACAGAGCCCTGGGAGAGGCGGCCAGGGACTCTGGAGCGCAGGTAGTTTTTTCATCAGGGAAGGGGTTTGAAGGGGCCAGCTGGATCTGGCGAATCAGCAGATGGTCACAGGGCTGGTACCGCAGCCAGGGCTTCGGCTGCTTAGACCATGGGACTGGCTTTGAGGAACCTGGTCTGCTGGGGGCTGATGGGGTCCATCTGTCAGAGAAGGGGAAGAGCATCTTCAGTCATAGGCTTGCCAAGCTGGAGAAGAGGGCTTTAAACTAAAGTTGCTGGGGGAGGGGAACCTCAATCCATCCCACTCCTACCAGTTTGATGCCAGTGCCAGCAAGAGATGCCCAGGGCCTGGAGATGTATCACGGGTCAGCAGGAGAGCACCTGAAGAGCAGCGCAAAGGAATTCCAGCCACTCCAGCCAGTAAGCCAGCTCCATCAGGGGCCCAGCAAATGCACGTAGCATGGGGAATGAACAAGAAGAGTTAGGGATGTGCGCACACCTGCAGGGCTATGGTCTCACTGGCATCAGGGGGACCTGGTGGGATGGCTCCTGTGACTGGAGTGTTGGAATGGAAGGATACAGTCTCTTTAGGAAGGACAGACAGGGGAGACACAAGGGGGTGTCACCAGCTGGAGTGCACGGAGCTCCACCTAGGGATGGGTGAGGAGCTGACTGAGAGCTTATGGGTCAGAATTAAAGGAAAGGCAGGGACAGGTGACATTATAGTGGGGGTCTGCTACAGGCCACCTGACCAGGAAGACCAAGCAGATGAGGCCCTCTATAGACAAATAGGAACAGCCTCATATTCACAAACCCTGGTCTTCATGAGAGACTTCAACCACCCCGGTACCTGTTGGAGGGACAACACAGCAGGGCATAAGCAATCCAGGAGTTTTCTGGAATGTGTTGATGATAACTTCCTTCTCCAAGTGCTAGAGGAGCCAACGAGGAGAGGTGCTGTGCTGGACCTTGTTCTCAGCAACAAGGAGGGGCTGGTGGGGGTTAGGAAGCTCAGGGGCAGCCTTGGCTGCAGTGACCATGAAATGGTGGAGTTGAAGATCCTCAGGGCAGCAAGGAGGGTGCAGAGCAAGCTCACCCTGGCCTTCAGGAGAGCAGACTTTGGCCTCTTCAGGGATCTGCTTGGTAGAGTACCATGGGATAAAGCCCTGGCAGGAAGAAGGGCGCAGGAACGCTGTAGATATTCAAGGATCACCTCTTCCAAGCTCAGGAGCGATGCGTCCCAACAAAGAGGAAGTCAGGCAAAAATGCCAGGAGGCTGCGTGGATGAACAAGGAGCTCCTGGGCAAACTCAAACACAAAAAGGAAGCCTACAGAGAGTGGAAGCCAGGACAGGTAGCCTTGGAGGAATACAGGGAAATTGTCCAAGCAGCCAGGGACCAGGTTAGGAAAGCTAAAGCCCTGATAGAATAACATCTGGGCAGGGCCATCAAGGGCAACAAGAAAAGCTTCTGTAGGTACATAGGTGATAAAAGGAAGACTAAGGAAAATGTGGGCCCTCTCTGGAAGGAAACTGGAGGCCCAGGACATAGAGGAGGCTGAGGTACTCAACAGATTTTTGCCTCAGTCTTCACCAGCAAGTGCTCCAGCCACACTGCCCAAGTCACAGAAGGCAAAGGCAGGGACTGGGAGAATGAAGAACCACCCACTTCAAGAACATCTAAGGAACCTGAATGTGCATAAGTCCATGGGACCTGCTGAGAGGCATCTGTGGGTCCCGAGGGAACTGGCAGATGAGGTGGCTAAGCCACTATCCATCATATTTGGCAAGTCGTGGCAGTCTGGTGAAGTTCCCACAGACTGGAAAAGGGGAAACATAACTCCCGTTTTTAAAAAGGGAAATAAAGAAGACCCAGGGAACTACAGGACAGTCAGTCTCACCTCTGTGACCAGAAAGATCACGGAGCAGATCCTCCTGGGAACTATGCTAAGGCATGTGAAAAACAAGGAGATGACTGGTGACAGCCAGCGTGGCTTCACTAAGGGCAAATTGTGCCTGACAAGTTTGGTGGCCTTCTAAGACGGGTTTACAGTGTTGGTGGATAAGGGAAGAGCAACTGATGTCATCAACCCGGATTTGTGCAAAGCGTTTGGTGCTGTCCTGTGTGACATCCTTGTCTCTAAATTGAAGAGACACGGACTTGACAGATGGACAGCTGGGTGGATAAAGAAATGGCTGGAGGGTTGCTCTCGAAAGAGTTGCAGTCAACAGTTCAATGCCCAAGTGGAGACCACTGATGAGTGGCATTCCTCAGGGGTGTCACTGGGACCAGTGCTGTTGAACATCTTATAGCATCCTTCCAGTACCTAAAAAGGGCCCTCGAGAAAGATGAAGGGCCTGTAGTGATAGAACAAGGGGTAACAGTTTTAAACAGGAGGAGGGTAGATATAGATTAGTTATTGGGAAGAAACCCTTCCCCGTGAGGGCGGCGAGGCGCTGGCCCAGGCTGCCCAGAGCAGCTGTGGGTGCCCCATCCCTGGCAGGGCTCAAGGCCAGGCTGGACAGGGCTGGGAGCAGCCTGGGCTGGGGGGAGGGGGCCCTGCCCGGGGCAGGGGGTGGGACTGGGTGGTCTTTAGCGTCCCTTCCAACCCAAACCATTCTGTGATTCTATGATTCTATGTTTAGCTCAAGACGTAGGTTTTGAACTCCAGGCCATGCTTTTTTCTGCATTGGAGCAAGAAATTGAAAGAAAACTAGCTAACTTACCAGTTGCTTATTGAAATCTCATTAAAGAGGGTTCAGTTGTCATTTATTTCTGCCCAATTATTCTCTTGTATGGTCTTATTATCAGTAGGAAGTTAGGGAGGAAAAGAAGATTTATCTGATGCATAAATGTAATTATCTCCTTTTAGGATCAGCTATACATTTTAACAATTGCTTTTAAAAATAACTGTGACTTTTACTGCTGGTGTGTTTCCAAAAGATACCTGCTGAGTTTCTGAGCGTGTGAATTATCTTCAGTAAGATGACATGTTTTCCCAGGCTTAGATATTTTAAGACAAATTAAGACACAATTTACAATTTGCATCACTTTTTCCAAACAACCCATCCCATGGAAAGTCCCCAGCTGCAAAGACTTCACAAAAAAAGTGATGAACCGGTATTTGGCAACAAACCTGACAGACCATTTTAAAAATTAAACTCCAAAGAAAAGAAGGGGAGAAGAATGCATGGTTTTAAAAAATTAATGAGCTCATATTGTCCCCTCCCTGTAAGCCCACAATCTTGCTGCACAACCAGTTACATCCTTAGAAGAAACCCTACTTGGTAACAGAGTCATGTACACAAAAGGACTTTACCACACATTAAGGCCACGATGATGCATCCTGGGCCTGATCCAGAGCAGTCTGTACTTGCCCCTAAGCCATCACAAGATGCACAGCATGTTGCAGAGCACCTCCTCACTCACAAGGGCTCCCGAGGAAACTGCAGATCCCATCTCTGCTCTTCTGACCAACATCAAGTTGAGTGACAATTGCTGGTCATTGTCTCCAAAGCATCTGGTGGCCTTCCCTGGTGTATCTGAAAGCCCCCTGCTCCTCATAGCAAACCCAGCCAGAGCTCTGGGGTTGCGTATCAACTGCAGTCATGTGCGGCATGGTCCGCTGCGTGTGACCATGTCATTAGGTCAGATGATAGGTCCTGAGGCTGTCTCCCACCTCTTCCAAAACACTGTTGAGATCCCTTATCCATTGCCAAGAAGTGGGAACATGTGGTGTGGCTCCAGTAAGAAGACCTGGGATCAAACCAAGCCTTGAAGATAGAATTGTCTCTGCACCAACAGCCACACAAATAACATGCACCTCCGAGGCGTTATAGCAGCATCAGAACAGCAAGCAACAAAATGAGCTGTAACCAACTGAATCTGGAGTATGAAAAAATTTCCTCAACAACAGGAAAAGCAGCAAAAATCTAGCTGCAAGTTGTTTTCATTTGTGCAACGAATGTGTCTGGCCCGGCTTTCAGCAATCTTTGCCAGTTAGAGGTGAAAGTGTATGTGAGTCAATGGTTTGCTGAGGTGATTTGCTCTCCCCTGGCCTCGCAGTGGGAGCGCAGCCCAGAGAAATCTGGTAAGAAGGAACAGTTTTGAGAAAGCAAAGATTTGCACAAGATGATTTCTCTTGGCAGCAACAAGTTCTTAGGAAGACGCTACCGCTCAGTGCAGACATATCCCAGACGTCCAGCCTCCCCACGGTCTGAAAGGGCAGAGCAGGACACCACAGTGTCATGTGTTTAATCTTTTTAAATGATCTGTAGGCTCCTATCTGTTAGGCTCTCCTTATTATTGACCATCAGACAAGTCCTAGACAGCAGCTCTGTTTCTTTATGTTCAGTTTCAACCAAATTTGCAACAGCCGCCTAAGAAACTTGACCTCTCAGCAAAGCTTGATGTGAATGCATCCCACACTGGAGGCTGCAAGCATCCCTTAGAGGTCTTAGGAGTGAAGAGTTTAAGTGTGCGTTGCCTTCAGACCTATAATTCGGTGAGTTTCAAAAGCAGTTAATTGGGTGCGATGCTGAAATAGTACACTTCAGCCCCATTTTTGTGAACAAGCACCCAGCCTCCACCAGACACAGACATGAGGCGTCCTCAGACTTGGTTTGAAAGCGAGTACTGATAAAAGCAATTAAAATGAAAGCTGCTTTGAGGATGCAAAGGTCACTAAGTAGGAGTGAAAGCAGAAGACGACGTCAGGCTAGAGTAGAGGAAATGAAGAAATGGAAGCAGCCTATGCAATGGAGACCTCGCTGCTGGAGGAAACATCTCATCATACCTCTGACTGGCATCATTCGTCTTGGAGCACAGCCACAGTGGCAGCAGCACATCTGGGGGAGTTTTTCCCCTCTAGATCTGCTGGTGGTGGGGTCATGCCGACTGCAACCGGCTTAGACTCACACTGAGCTCTACCCACGTGCAAAGGCAGCAGCAGGTTTGCAAGTATTTCTTGCCCTTCTCAGAAACAACTACCACAAATTAGGGGAAGGTAGTCTTAAATCCTGCTAAACCTCCTCACGCTGTGAGTCCTCAGAGCTAATTATAGCTGAGACAACCCTGAAAACATCTGGGCTATCAAAAACTGTGCCGGTCACAAAATATACACTGATTTTGCCTCAGAAAATTTGGCCCAACACAAGACTCAGACAACTGAGTTTAGTGGCAATGTGAGCTACAAAGAACAATTTTGGGGGTTTAATGGTATTTTGTGGGGTTTTTACTTTTTGTTCAGTATATTTTATTAAACAGTATTGTGTAGAATTGAGTTTAGCAGCTGTTCCAAACAAATCCACTATAAAAGCAGGTCAGTAGGCTTCCATCATCTTATAGATAAAGACATAAATCCCCAACATTGATCACTTTTGCTCATGACAAGCCCAGTCTTTGCCAAACCCCTGCAGACTGGCAGAGCCACTCCATCCCTCCTCCCAGGCTGCAAGGCAGCGTTGCTCACAAACCACCCAACAGCAGAGTAGTCAACAGCACTCCAGCGATGGGTGACGTGACACCCAAGTATCACATCTCAGAGACGGTGCTTGGCTCAGTCGTGCTCCCACTCTTCCATCGCTGCCTGGCTCCATTGACCTGCAGAAGAGGAAGATGGGATGAGGCTTGGCTCCTGATGTTGCTGCAAGGACCTGTGCAGACCCCAGCACCACTGGACAGACAGTTTGTGGCCTCAAATGTGCAAGGTGTGGGGACATCCCCAGGGGCTGCCTTGGAGGCTGGTTTTGTGTGCATGCTGATTAACAGCCTGGAAACCACAAGAGGTGAAACCACCAAGGAGGTGCTCAGCAGCCTGCTGAGGTGGTAACTCAGACGCAGGGGCTCCTCGAAGCACTGACAGCGGCTGTGCAGGGAAGGTGAAGAAATGGTGCCAACCCCTTTTGTCCCACAGGACCCAGGCACACCAGAAACAATGTTGCTTTGATATATTTTGGGACAGAAAATACTGAAATCCGATAACTCTAGGACCCCTTGAGCTTCCTTCTTATTCTTACAGGTAAATGAGGGGAAGCTTATATGGTGAAACCCAACAATTTACATATAGCCATAGAGCTTGAAGCTACTTAAAGAAAGGACCAAAAAAAAAGTTGTTGATGAGCAACTTCTACACATTACTCCCACACACCAAAAAAGATTGGTCTTTCAGATTAAAAGACCGTGATGTTTACAAATCACCATACAGTGTAGGCTTCCTGAGAAATAATTATTAAACAGCAAATCCCCAGCAATTCCAGGTCAAAAGCAAACACTCAGAGAGAAAAAGAGTCATGAGTTTACAGCAGTGAGCTAGGGCTAAAGGGCTGCAGAGAAGAAGCCAACCAATGCACAAGCGTAGCTGGGCACACAGGCATCTGTGTCATTTACTGTGGGATGCATGCAGCGTTTATAAGGTAGAAAACCAATGAAATGGTGGTAAGGTAGCAACGGTCAGGATTAATTCCTTGTGCAAAGGTAATCTGTAGCTTTGGTCTGCGTTGTGCAATGGGAGGTGATTAGGTATGGCATTAGGCAGGTGCCCGGAGCCCGGCTTTTAATAGTCACACCGATGCTATGAGCAGTTCCCAGATATGCTGGGATTCCTCTGGGAAGAAAAACTTCAGGGTCACCGAGATTTCCATAAATGTTGATGAACCTTGTGTTGTGCTGGCTTCCCAGCGTAGTAGAGGAAAAAAACTATTCGCTTAGTTATTTCTATCCACACATCCGCACTGGATCGTGGTGGGGAGAGTGCCACACCAACTGTGCCTTTTACAGGCTTGATCGGGAAGAGTGACCAGTGCACTGATTTTCCTTGATGCTTTGCCACATTAACTCCAGCAAAAACTTCCATTCCCATGGAGATGTACTGATGTGAATCTGGGGAACAAGTGAAAGAGCAGCCACCAGTCTGGGAACAAAAGTGGAAAGCACTGAGATTGGACATGAATTAATAATATTACATGGTTACTTACCCTTTGAGCGAATTTCACCGGTGTGCAGGGATGGAGGTATGGCATCACCGACTGTATCCCTCTGCTGCTTAATGAGAGCCCTGAAGAATTTTTTTTCCCTGTTTATGTCATTGAAGCATAGCCTGGTCTTTCCTGACTGCCCCAATACACTGATTAATCAATAATCATATCTTATGATTATTCCAGCCCATTTATACAACTCATCCTGAGCAGAAATTCACTTCCCTCTCAAAAAAAGGTCAATGTTTTTTATTATTTTGTTTCAGATTCTAAACGCCCTTCAATTTATATCTGTGAGTCAATCCCCTCCAGCTGTGAACCACTGATTGGCAACTTCCCTGGAAAAGCAGATTTTATTCTTCTCCGCATTGCTGCAAGAGAGTAAAAGCATTGTCCTCCTAAGGGAACAATCATCTTGCTATTATTTTTCAACACCTTCGTCTTCACTCTGAATTTTAATGCAGACAAGAGGTGCCAGCTGGGGTGCTTTATATACTGAAGTCCCTGAGCGAGTTCCCTCTGCTGTTGCAAAGCAGGAACAAACATAAACTTGGTATAACCACATGGAAGTATCATCACGGGCATCGTGAGTCCTCCTGGGTACTTCACAGGTTTTGGATAAGGAAATTATCCAAAATTTCCCACTCCCTCCATCAGGGTGGGATTCAAGGGTAGTGTGGGAGATGGATGTGGATTAGGCATAAATTAAAGCATGGAGTTTATAAAATTTAGCCTAGGAGACAGCTAGGTTTGGGTCCATATTGAAGTTAATCCCATGAGATATAAATAGTGGAAATTTCACAAGGTCAGAGCTGCCGGCTACACTTGGTTACATCTGGGCTGGACCAGGAAAAAAAGCTTGGGTTTAAATAAACAGCGTAAATCGATGGAGAGAGTCAGTCATTGCAACTCTGAGGCTGTTGGTCCTGATCCTGAACTCAGTGACACTCTCTTTTGTTATAGAACAGATTCAGGGATGCCTTTAGATAGACAGTAACTTGGACATACGGAGGGAGTTCTGCCTACCCGTCAAAACTGTCACACAGCCCCAACAACTGGCTTTAGAGCCCCGTATTTCTCTTCCTCTACATGTGCAGTTTCTGTTAAATCACTGAGCAATTTACAGATGGGCTGAAGTCTCAAGAGGATTTTTTAAAGCTTCATTACTTTATTAGTTCTGTTTATCTTTCTGTTCCATGATGATGGCCAAAGTAATTCCAGCCTTTAGGAATAAACCCAGAGTTTCACCTGTGTTTAGTTAAAGACCACAAGGTACAATACTTCCCACATGTTAAAGGAGTCATGCATCATGCATTGTGCTGGAAATTATATCATCCCAATTTAGTGCCCATTTGATGCCCAATGAAGCTGGTGGAAACATTAAAAATGCTGGCAGCAACTAAGGAAAACAACTCTTCATTTTTTGTTATGCCAAGATCTCAGCTGAAAGTTTGTTAAGAGATCTCCCAGTCCACCTCCTTTCATTACAAACTTGCTGATGCTCTTTTTTTCTTCTTTTTTTTTTCTTTTTTTTTTTTTTTGGTTAAAAGAAACTGCAGATGTCACAGGCAAATTGTGTTATATTTTTGTTAGTTTGTTCTTCTGAAGTGTCTGATAATCCATATAAAAGACCAAAACAGAGTGTTGCTGGACAAGTTTCAACTTTGCAAAGAGAAGCAATAGCAAAACAACAACAAAAAAAATCCTCAATAAATCTCCAGTTAAAATGTTACATCTGAGCAAACCACTGGCATCACTTTCTGCTTTGAGATGAGTCTTCATCCATCCCCCAGTAAGCTTTGTAGCCAAAGTCTTTATTGGCCAAGTATAGTTTCTTCAGGAAGGTCAAGCCCTTAACCTCCAGTCCTTTTTTGCTGGCAGCCTGGAGCTGAATATTTTGGGACAGATGTTCAGGGCTGTGGATCACTAAGAGATAGGGGACCTTCTTTGCCTTTCTCAGAGTTAGTCTGGAAGATATCATTCAAAGCTCTTTTTGCTGCATGATGGATTTTTCATTTAAGTTTTTAACTAAGAGATCTGTTACCTATTTTCTTGCTGTTAGTGAAATAAACCACAAAAGATATTTCTTCTCAAAAAAAAAAAAAAAAAAAGACTGTAACAGTGGTTCTGTATGGGGCTTTTAAGAGGACTTAACAACCACAAAATGTTCAAGGCAAGTGGAGAGCTTCATAAGTAATCTTCATCCAGAAGACAGTGGCAGCAGCAATTTGTGCTCCACAGCTCAGGTTTTCATCTAGTTGCTCCTCTGTGCAGGTTGCACAGGTGCACCAAGGTAGTATTTCTAATAATCTCCTCGGGGATGAACAGCAGAAGAATTTGCACCCTGAATTAAATGGGGATCCAACAGAAGATTACCTTGAGTTAATCACTGGATGCCCAAGCTTGGTCCCCAAACCCATACCTGGGTGGAAGGAACAGGTGTGGAAGGAACAGGAGTTTTGTCAGAAGGTCACTTATTACGTGTACCCTGAAATGGCTGGAACGTGCCATGAGCATCAGGGGAACAGAAAAAATAGTAGGAACAGGCAGTACTTTTCAGCTCCTGAGTGCGTGTTGGAAGGAGACCCAGCTGCACCCTTCCTCCTACTCTTCCCTGTGCTGGTTTCCCCAGCAAGAAGGAAAACCTGGATACGTGTACCGGGAGGGAGCCAAAGCACATTCCAGCAGGTCTTCTGGCTGAGGCAGTTGGCCTGAAGTTTAGATAGCTTGGTAGACAATCAGCCCAGATGAAGTAAGGGATGTTCCACGTTTAATGTAGCTTTAGTTCCCTACCAAGTTTCTGAAATAAACTCACGACTTCAGCTTTTCAAGAATGCCAGAAGAGTTTGCAAGAGGCTTTTGGTTTCTCTCCTGAACTTGCGTACCTAGCTTCTACCTGGGCTGTACCAAACACACCTGAGTCTTACTAAGAGTTTTGTCTCCTGTTTCTACTAAGACAAACAGGAATCAGACCCCCATTCTACCAGAAGGATACTTGGGTGATACATGAGGTGTTGTGACATGCCCCATCGCATGGCCCTCAGGAAGACAGCTTGGAAGGATCCTGTGATGCCCAGCTGGGCACCCAAGCTGTCCATGTGTGGAACCAGCGGTGGTTGAAAGGGCACACACCACTCCCATCCATGCCATGACACTTGAGCCAGAAGCAGGAGTTTCCCAAGACATGGGTGTGCTTACAACGCATGAGCGTAGACCATGACCTCACCATGCCAAGGCAGGGCTCAGGGCTCCCTGCCCACACCCTGCCTTCCTGCCCAAGCGTGCAGCAGACATCCCTGTCCCAGCCTCTCCTCGCACTGACCAGGCCAACCGTGCAGCACTTACACGTCCTACAACTGACGAGGCCAAAAGGAGAGCTGGGGAAGGGGGTTGACCCCAGTCCTGGGTAAAGATTCAGTTGAGAGGAAAGGAAGGAGATCTCAAAAGGGAGATCCCTCAAAAGGAGGGACCCTGGTCCCTCCGCACACATTTAGCTGTTTTCTCACTGAAATGGTGTTTCATCTGGATTCCCTTCAGCAGTCCACTACCACAGCACAGTTAGGCTTTCCCAGTTCCCCACCCGCCTCACATGAGGTGCACAGCACCTCAAGATGTGGTGTGCAAAGCCATATCTAGTGAGCCATAAAGGATCAGGAATGATAGCACCTTCACAATATTTTCAGTTTAAAGTTTGATAGAAAGGTGCAGCTTGGTTTTTATGACATTTCAAGGACTTTGAAGGTTTGTGGTCCCAAATAATTGGAAGCCTCTTCTCTAGATGGTAAGAAATGGGCAAGGACTATCCAGTTTCTGAAGAAACTGCCATCAAGAAGACTTCAGAAGATAAGCAAATACCCTGTGAAAATTAATATCCAACCCAGAACAGTCTTTCAAGCATAATCTGCTCTAGTAAACTAGGTGCTATGTGGATTCAGAGTCTGTCTGTCAGTGTCAGTGCTGCTCAGCTGTCCCTGGTACACCTCTGCCCTGGACGAACCAGCTTTCTCCTAAAGTGCCACTGGTTTGGGGAAAAGCACAAGATGTTCAGACAGTATGTTTTGGTGACAAACAGACTTTAGTAGCATGGACACGGGCTGTCCCGTGCCAGTTGGCCTCAGTGCTGGTGAGCAATCATGGGCAAGTTCAATTTCCTAGTGTAGACATAGCCTTGGAGAATGAATTACTCAAGGCATGCTCGGGAGACAGAAATAACTCGGGCTTTTTGATGGGACAGCTCTTGTGCAGCTTCAACCCAAAAGAAAGGGAGGTTCCACGGTAATTTCCTGAGCCTAACAGAAACGATAGTCATGCCTTCAGGGAAAGGACTCGCAGAAATGCCAGCATGTTTAGCTATTTGGGTTGAATATGGAGGTCACGATCAAAAGATATTGAGTCGTTGCTTACCGTTTCTTAGATCAAACGCAGGGAACATGGCAAGGCCCATCAGCAACCTGATTCGTCCTTGCTTTTGCTGTGCAAACACCCCTCTTTGCCACTTCAGAGATTTGGCCCAGCTGCACAAAGCTGACAGTGAAAGAACTCAAGGAACAGTGCTGGCACTAGTCAAATGATTTTGGTTTTGATGAAAAACCCCTTGCATGGGCACAGAACAATACTACTCCACAGATCATGAGTGCAACCTGTTCCCAACAATGCCAGTGGATCAGTGGCAAAGCAGAAAAATTAGGATCTGAGTCCTAACCTGGTGGTCAGCGTCTCCAGCAACAATGAAAAAGCAAGCAAACAAACAAAACCTCCCAAAACTAAGAATTTCTGATAACTTCTGCCTGGAAATGTGGCTGTGGTGGCTGCAGATAGTTGATAACAATATAGACACAAAGCAGACACGCTGTCCCAATATTTGTTGGCAAGAATTGTCCTGCAACTCAATCCAAAGTGCTGAAGGGAGGGTGAGATGGGAGGGGAGCCTGAACACGCTGCACAGAGGAATTTCTGTCACACGCCATGCTTCACATGTGGTATTTTTCCCCCCACCTACTCACACAGTAGGTTTGTGACTTCAATCTGTTTATTTTTAGTGGGAAGCATGAGTAGGTAAATATATGCTCTGAGCTGATATTTTAGGCAAGGAGGTTTAATTATGTATGTGTGCTAACTGTTGTTATGTTTCTGGGTATTATTGATTTTGGACTCGCTCCTGCACACCCACACACACCAGAAGAGAAGACGTTTGGCTGCTATCGGAAACACTCACTGCTACCGCTGTGCACACTGATCAGGGTGAGGGTTTCCCCCACCCCAGTTCTTTGCTAAAAACGTTGGAGCTGTTGGAAGCTGCCAAATAGGTCTTGGGAAAGAAACCTCTTGTTTGTCCGCAGGATGAGGGGAGGACAGGCTATGGCCATGCATGCTGTCCCTACTCTACACGGGCAAATTGCAGCCACCACCATGTTGAAGTGAGGCACAGGCTGAACCTCTGCTTCTGCTCCATATTTGCTTCTTTTGCTGCAAGAAGTGATGAGATCAGCTGTGCCAGCACAGAAACCGGCTACAAGCTTTGCCCACCCCGCTAAGTTGGTTCATGAATTGCACCTCGCTGCCTCCAGCAAGTCAATGAAGCTGCTCAGGGCTCAAGTCAGTAAGAAATGGAGTCTTTCGCCTCCTGCTTACCCGGTAAATCTGCAATCCTTCAAGTAGTTGTGTAAGCACTTGGCCCTGCCCCAGTCACCCCAAATCCCAGAAGCAGCACGACATTCCTCAATCATGCACAGATATTTCCTAGGACAGCCTTGTATGGGAACATTTGCTGATATGAACTTTATAATCTGGGTAATTTGCGTTGAACTTGGGATCTTTACACAACTCTCTCCTGATTATGTATCTCGTTCAGACTTTGTGGGTCGAAACCTCTGAGGGTAAATACCTGGGTTTTTTAGAAACATTCAGGTTCAGTTTCAGACTTGATCTACATGGTTTGGGTAACATAAAAATAAAACACGGTATAAATAATGCTGAAAACCTTAAATAGATAGGCAAACAAATTTCAAGGTATTGTATATGATTTTGATTAAAACCAAGAACAGAAAAGTAGACCAGAATTTAGTCTTCAAATGACCCAGGCCAAGCTGAACTAGCTTAAGACCTGTCCTAATATCAACCAAAGTCTTATCCTGTTCCACTTATTTTCTAGACTGTAAATCAAACTCTAATTAATCACCACCACCCCATGCAAACAATTTCCTCTAATCACCTTGTCATGACAATATGTCTTTGTAATATTGCAGATGCTCAGGGACATCTTATAAACAGGATGTAAGTGAACATCTATCAAAAAATTAATGAGATTACTGCAGTTGCTAAATATTATTACAAGTTTCATAATACTATGTCCTTTATGGCCAACATATAAAACAGCAGCTGCTGTTAGAGGAGTTTGTTTTTCCACTCACAATGAAATTTTGGCTTGTGGAAGGGTGTTATTTTTCTACCCTCATTCTTTTTCTGGGAATTGTTGCACCAAGCACAGACAGAAAAAACCTGTCTTCCTAACTGTTTTTTTCATGGGTTTCTGTATTTTTGTCTTTAATCCACCCACCTACTCCCCCGTTGATTGCTGATACTTGTCCTCTGTTAACTTCTGTGCTGCTGGAGCCAGCTTATTGTGTCTCCATATGGCTAAATCAGGGGGTTTCCCAGATCCTGTGTCTGGGTACCTGCCCCAAACCAATTCCTGAATCCCTACTGCCATGCTAAATTCTTCTCAGGTTCTCGAGTGAATTACAGCAATGTAAAGATTGTGTGATTTTTGACACATATACCCAAGGGAGAGAGTTCCACCAATCCTGCCAGGAGAAGGGTGACAACCCACTCTTCATCAGCTATCAGGGAGGAAAATCTAGACCAGGACATGATTTTCCTGTATCACCACAGCACCCTGAAGGTCTACTGAAGGGTCTCCTTGACTCACAGTCAAAGTATAAAGCAAGGGGCAGACAGATGAACACAGACAGGGGAGCACAAGGAAGCACTGAGACCAACCAGCAGCAGTCAGGCCCACCAGAAGCCATCAAGGTTTCTGCAACATCGACGGTGTAGGTCTATCTGCGGGTGTTTGTGGGGGAATTTTATCAAGGATAAGGCACAGAATGGAAAAGTACAGACTTGTGGTTTTGGAAGTCTAATAGATAAGCAATGATAACCAAATCCAAAGAGAAGCAGCTGGTCTTTCCATGTTGGGTGTGAGCAGATGGAGGGAACGATGTCTGCGACAGAATGGAGAGGGAGTAGGTGTTCCTGAACATTTTCCTACAGACCTTTCTGCAAGGGCTCCTCTATCTCTACTCTTATTCTGTGTATTGGTGTTGGACTGGAGCCTGATTTTGGTCCTCTGTGTTTCCTTCTATCCACCTCCTCTCCTGATGTATTTAATCTATGTTTCTCCTGCCATACAGCCACAATGCTGAACCTCAGCACTGGGCTCTGACCTCTCTTCCCTCTCTATCCTAACGCTACCCATGGGGACCTCCCCCACCAAGACCCGCATTTCAAACACACTTTTTTCCAGAAATGAACACATTTTCCTTCCAAATCCCATCTCTCAACCTTCCATTGACACCCAGACCTTTTATTCTTTTGCCTCCTTTCCTGTCTTTGCTGCAGCATGTCACTCTTTTCTTTCATGAAGAGGTCTTTTTCTTTCTTGAAGACCAAGACCTCACACGGTATGCAATTGTGCACTTGAAGTTATGAACACAACTGTCCTAAGACCTCTCCTTTTCTACCTGCAGTGCCCCCCAACCTTGACAACTTGAGTTTTTCCTGCCAGGACCAAGATCTAGACCATTATTTCACAGTGCACTGGCTTATCTCTATCTTCTCATCTAATATTTTTTTCTCTCTTCACATTCTTGGCCTTGTGCCTTTGCCCCTTCTCTATGTTCATTTGTCAAACATCTTCTTTTCTTCAAATCGCTGCTTAAAATTTGGCTTTTCAAGCAGCACTCCTCTTTTCTAATCACTGGCAACCCAGACAATCCTTGCAGTGAAAAAATTTCTCGTGTTCTTCCATGTGTGTAAGTTGACTACTTTAGATTTCAAAGTCTCCTAGAGAGGGAGTATGCCTTATCTGTAATCTATGAAATACTGTTCACATCTATGCTACTCTGCAAATGTTATCTAACAAATGGAATTCACTGCAGTGTATTTATGAGCAGCGACAAAAGGATGAGGAGGACCAGCTAAGATGTGCAGTTAACCATTTAAAACCTAAACCACAGAACACAGTGACAAGAAGAGATTGTTTTTGAAGTGAGATTTTGCTTTGTACTGTAAAGAAATCATTATTTGCAGCTACATATGAGCAAACAGCTGGGTTTTGCTTCATTGCTTCCATCCAGGAGGAATTTACTCTGAAGCATGTGCTCAGATTTGTGATTAAGCATCTCACATTGCTGTGCTAACAGTTACAGTCTTGACAACCACAGGACCGTGCTTTGACCCTGTTTGGCCTGTTGGGAGAGTTGTGACCCATGAAGTCAGGCTACCGGGAGCACATGTACTGCCATAAGTCAGGACAGTAGGGAATGAGATAGAAAAGATAAAAGTAGCTTTTGAAAACAGAAGAATCCAGGATGACCTTCAGTTCTGTTACAGTCACTGAAGCGGTGCCTCCTGACCTTCTACGCAGTAGGAAGATCATTTGGGAATAGAAGGGAAGGCAGCTTATAGTATTAGAGTCCCCCTGAAGCACGCTCCAGCTCTGAAAAGTACATCGCTGCAAACATACTCCGCATTTGCCCAGCCACCCTCAGCAAATGGTTTAGCAGAACATATGGCAGTAGCTGCTGTATCTTGCATATGAAGTCAGCACCTAGATTGCTTTTCCCTGCAAATTTAAGTTACAATGTGCATCTGTTCCTAACATGCCTATAATCCACCAAAGTGAAGAGAGATTCTGGCTGACCCTGGTGCCTTTCCAAGTGTAGCCTTGGTGCTGGGGCCAGGAGGAAGGAAAATAAATATTATCAGCAGCTAATAAAGCCCAATTGCTGTGAATGCTCCCCAAAGCATCTCAGTATCATCAGTTGCTGAACATTGCAAACTATGGTGGTTTCAGGGGAGGAGCAAGGAGTTGCTGTCATGTGCTTTCAGAAAACAATATACTTCACCAACCCTCAGATGGTGTACGCCATTCAAAAAATATATATGCATTTATATATATATATATATACACAAAATATAACAGTTGCCAGAAGTTCTGCAAACCTGGCTTCTAGCTAATGGCATTTAAAAGTCTGTATTTTCCTAGAGCATGTACCGGTGCACACTAAAATTTAAGGTAAAACATGTCATTTCTTTCTCGTTTGAAAAATAAATCTCATCATATAATTAATTGGAATTGAGGCTTGTGAGCAGGTTTCAGCTAGGGTAGCTCTACTACCATCAGCATGGGCTTATGGGTGTACACCCCTGCAAAAGCAGGGTGCAGCCCTGCAAAGCATTTGATCTTATAACAGATCTACAACAACGTCAGACATCACTGCATGGCAATATTTGTGTGGTTGTAGCTGTGACTTCTAAGGATTCTTCAGTCTAGTTCATAATCTTGGTCTGGAATTAGGCAATGAAGATTATATTTTTATTTTTATATATCTATATAATATATAACCTATAGCAAAATAAGGCTAAAAATGAGCACTGCTCATTATCAATGGCATAGGCTTCCTCCAAGGAGCAGACAGTGTGGGGAAGCCCTGCAAGAGGATGTCAGTTGTGTTTTATCGTTCAGGCATCACCCAGGGATGTTGCAGGGAAGGGAGGAATTGTGCTGGAAGAGGGCAATGATTTGCCAATTAAAAGCTGCCAATTAGGGAGAGAAGTTGCAGGGCCCTGCGGGGAGCCGCTGAGCGTGGACACCAGATGAGTAGCAGCTTGGGATGGCAAACTGGCCCGGGGAAAGACACAGTGGTTGGTTAATTATGTGAGGAGAGCTGGAGACCAGAGAGAAGACTCTAGAAGATGCATTTTTCTATTTATTTATTTTTTTATTTAGCCCCAAGTCCACACAGTAACCATGCAACTCAGAATCACAAATGGATTTTATCCTTACGTTACCCTGTGAAGCAGGGAGACGGCCAAATGCTCGGGGAGCCAAGGCAAAAAGCAGAGCAATTGATTTATTTGCCTGGGGTCATAGGGACCATCTAACCCAGCTGATGTGAGACCTAGTTCAGCGTCTTCACCACAAAGGCATGCTTTCCCCGAAGGAGGGAAGCTGGTCAGCAACCTGCCGGTATTTATTTGAGAAGAAAAGCTTGAGGACAAGAAAAACACTGATAGAGTATAGAAAGAAATTTCACACACACATACACATAAAAATAACTTTGTTATTATAAAGGTCTTCCACTGGGAAAAAAGATACGTTATTATATATGTCCACACATCAGGGCAAAGCTCATCCGCACAGCACTGTTGGGTCCGTTCGTGAGAGAGGGTGATGGGATGGGTCCTGATGAGAGGAGAGACATTGGTCCACTATGGCCATCCGTGGATTTTTTCCATAGTCTGCATGAAAAGGACTTTTGCATCCTTCCTGATCTGGAAGCCGCAGGTTTCCCAGGTATGTTTCCCACCATCTGAACAGCGTGGTGAGGGTGATGCATTTTCACCAACACAGAAGCACTCCCTTGAGGTTTTTAGGCCGGCTGCTTAGTACCGATGCAAAATCAACCATTGCTGGATGATGTCCCAGTCACATGGATCCAGCACACTCTTCCTTGCTTCAGCAAAAGGCTTTCATGTTTAGAAGCTGTTATGAATTTCCACCTGAAAAAAGAGAGTACAGGAGATGCATCATCTACGCAACAGTCAGAACTCGTCCTCTGCTATGGGTACTCATCACTACTTCTCCAGAAATAGGAGCTTTTAATTTCTCTCTTCCACCAGCATTTTACATTAACCTCTGAAATGTAAGCTGGATCACAACCCTGGAAATTTAATAAACACCAGGGCACTAACCACGGCATCTCCATGACTCACAGAAAGTTTGTGTTTGGTTCCTTACAGAATGCCCCATGGTTTTGCTCTGCCCAGGAGTCTTCATTATGGTTTCCACCACCTGGCCTTAAGACTCCATCAGAATATAACAGAAAGTGCACTGGACTAAATACCAGGAAATGTTATCCTTGCTCAGTTCCATCTCTCAAGAAACCCTGTGATATTCACCAGGAGAGCTGCTACCCTAAGCAAAGTCAACTTGCTGCATGCAGGCAAGAATTTATGATTTCTCTGCTTGCCTTCCCTCCATTCCTCATTTCTCTCACATACACTGCCTTCAGTGGCTAACATAAGCACTTGATTCCATTATAGGACAATACCATCCTTCCTCCTCCCCATAAGGACAAATAACAGAGGATTTTCCACAAATATTTTAACCTGGGAAGTTAATCCCATCGCAGTTTTTTCAACCGTGGGCTTCAGAGAACAGTCTGTTCAAGATGCTTCTGATCAGAATAATACCAGGTTTTCTATTCCTGTGTGTATCACTGATAAAATGTTGCCCTTTAGGAGCTGCAAAAAAACCATACGAAGAACTAAAAGGGACTTTCACCAGAATCTGTTTTTGTTCACTCTTGGACATCACCTCAAATGTCAAGACATGAATGGCTGAATAAGAAACTAAATGCAGATTGGTAAAAAGCATTATTTCTCTCTTTGAGTCTGGGAAAGACTTGAAGAACACATATTTATAATGTCATGGTACATGGCATGACTAGATTAAAGAATTTGGGGTTTTTCTGGTAGCAATTTGATTTTTCTGAGCTATTTCCTTTGTCAAGTGATCATGAAGGAGACCAGCCTGCCACCAAGCTCAAGCGGCAACATAAAAAAGTGATTAAGTATTATATTGTTCTTCACAGGAAACTGTGTTTACAGCAGGATGCAGTTTGTGCTGTCCCGGCTTGGGTTCGCTGTGAAACATCTGCACAGAATTGTTTATGTTCCTGCAAAACAAGAGCGAGCTTGCACAGTGGCTGCAGAGGCCTGGCTTCATTCCTAGAGAGCTTCACGCAGGTGGCATCCGATAAAGACACCTGACCCTTTGATTTGTCTTTTACGTCAGTAAATATATGTTTTCAGGGAGGGCGGGAAATCATAGGTTTAGTTCACAACTCATGTATGTTTTCTGCCAGCTCAGTCCTTCAGCATCCATAAAAGAAAAACACAAACGTACAACATTGTGGGCTCGTGTTTCAGAAATGAAGCATCCAATTAAACGAGTCAGTCTTTCCCAAACAGCAGTCTTTCTCCACTTCCGTTATAATCAAGTTCTATTATATTGGCAAAACAATTTTGGGTCTTTTATGAAACAAGAAATTTTCAGTAGCTGAACTTAAAAGCAAACAGAAGTTGAAGCACAGAAACCCAGGGAAATCCACAGTCACAGTGGCCTTTAGTTCCTTGGTTTATCCCATTCACGCTACACGTGGCTGGGAGCTCCTCCTTGTCCCTAGCGCATCAGAAACCTCAAGGAGTCCTTGCTTTTTTACTACCACAAGCTAGCGGTATCCTACCTAGTTCAGAAGAGACTGGTGCCACCTAAACAGTAATATAAAACTAAAACTGTGCTAACGCAAGACTGTAGGGAAGAGGAAGCAGGAGCAATTCCCAGAGCTTCTTTCACAAGCAGCCTCCACGGTGACTCCTCTCTGGTCAGGAGAAGGTGGATCAGCACAAGGCACTAGCATTAAGAGGAAACTTTTCAAAACCGGATGGTTTGTGGGAGAACAGGATGAATTTGAATACACCAGGACAGCAAAGTGGGAACGTCCCTGCCACAGACGTGGAGGGAACAAGACTGTAGCCAAGACACTATGCTCAGCATGGAGCGCATTGTGTCAACACACAGACAGGCTGGGTCCCTGCCAAGCCAGCCAGAAGGTATCTACACTAAGCTCTCATGGGCTGGATAATTTATATAGTTTGGTATTAAAATCTGACAAACAAACAGTATTTGTGGCAAGACTCCAACAGCAGCAACAGTGAGCGTTACGTTAACACAAGTTACTATTTACTACACGGCGATACGCAACAGGTCGGGCCAAGGGAAGGGGAAGACAAGCCTGGTGGACAAGTCACACCAGACAGCACGAATTGCAGGAGTGAGACTGCTCTGTTTCATTGGGCTTCTTGCAGTGCTTTGGTGGCAACAAGGGATGCACATTCTGCAACCAACAGTATGATGAACAACATGGGTGAAATATATTAAATGAAGGGCTCAAATCACAAGCATTTGAATTTTGATAAATCAACAAAACATTAAGTTAGAACAAAGGAATCTTCAAGTCTGTAGGAGAAACAATTGTTGTCTTCCACAGGAACAAAATCCAGGTGCATCCTGGCGTTCCCACTGCCTGTTATCTTCCACAGTTCATGAGTGATCCCAAAAAACAATGAAGGAGGTGTCAATACTTATGGGATATTTCCATAGGTCATTGAGCAAACAGGGAGTCCAGGAAGGATGAATGGTTTTGCAGTGCAGACCCTCTCCTTTCTAGAGAACAGTGCTGTATCACCGAAGAGCACACAGACCAAAAATCAAGGTGAAGGATGAAGGCACATTAGATTCCTCACAGGAGACTCCACAGGTCCTTGGGGGTTCATATCATTTTTGTCCTTGCTATTGCACTGTAAAATTTCATCACATCCAGGACTCTTCACACATCCCATGGGACAGTGGGAGTGACTGCATGGTTGATGTCACCACACCTCTCGATGGCATGATTGACAAGTTTGCAAGCTCCTGCGTCAATTCACCTACTGAGCTCACAGGTCCTAGACCCAGAAAGGTCCCCGCTCTTCCCTCCTGCTTCTCAATGGCACATGGGCTTAATCTACTGGTGGGATAGCTCATGGTCTCTCCAAAGACAACACATAACATCAGCATCTTGCTCTGTGCCATGCAGTCAGCACGCCGCACACACTCCTCCCAAACATCCCATCCCTCAGCAGACCTCTCTCCTGTGTGGTGATCTCAAAGGCATAAGAAACCAGAACTTCTAGACTTACTTAAGTAAGCAGCCTCATGCTTTTGCAGAGCTGTCCTAACCAACTAAGGAATTTCTTGATGATTTCCAGGGGGAACTTTCTGAGGAGACCTTATAATGGCCTTTAAATATTAAAAGGAGCTTATAAGAAAGATGGGGAACAGACTTTTTAGTAGGGTCTGTAGTGATAGGACAAGGAGTAACGGTTTTAAACTGGAAAAGGGGAGATTTAGATGAGATATTAAGATGAAACCCTTCCCCGTGAGGGCGGCGAGGCGCTGGCCCAGGCTGCCCAGAGCAGCTGTGGGTGCCCCATCCCTGGCAGGGCTCAAGGCCAGGCTGGACGGGGCTGGGAGCAGCCTGGGCTGGGGGGAGGGGGCCCTGCCCGGGGCAGGGGGTGGGACTGGCTGGTCTTGAAGGTCCCTTCCAACCCAAACCATTCTGTGATTTTATGATTCACTTAGATTTGACCCGAAAACCTCCACTCATTACTTTACAGCCATCCTGCTAATCTCTACGCTGTAGTGACTACTGTAGCGTGACCACAAACTCCAGGACGAGAAGGACAGAGAAGAAGGGAAAGAAAAACCATGAAGTTCTTTGGCAACCACACAAAGGACATCCTTTCTGCTAGAACCAAGAACAAGGGTGTGATTTGTGATGAAAACAAACCTCACACTCATAAGAAAGTTGTCAGACAGGAAAAGTGATTTTTGGTAGCTTTCAGAATGAAGTTGGGAAATTTAATGTTTATTTTCTAGGGGTAGAAGGTGAGGAGGAATGATGTAATGGGGTGCTTAGTCCACCTCAGCCAGGAATTCGATAGCTTTATTTTACTTTGAGAGCCTTTGTAAGCTTTGCAAATAAGCGTGCCGCCACCAAATCAACCATCTGGGGGCTAACCGTGTCTCACCGTAACAGGAGCTGCAGCTCCCAGGAGGGGATCTTGATAGTCCCCCTCCAGCTGTCGGCTGGCACCTGCCTGCTGTCATTTCACACATCCCACTCACCATCTGTAGATACCACATATGTCCAAGGCAAGCAATTTCCCAGATCACTTCTTCTACTCAACTCTCGCAAGAGGACTAAAGCTCCAGGGCCAGAGATGTCTTTGTGTCTTCCTGCACCTTGATTGAGAGAATTGAAATGATCCAGGTTATGTTTACCCTCGGGTTCAAAGTTTGCAAACCCCGTTCCCCAGCCCCAGTTTATTTCAGCTCGAGGCCCCTATTCTATTTCCAAACACGGTCAAAATAATCTTCCATAGAGCACCTGTGCTAACCCTAACCCAAGGGGAACTCCGAGCCCCATGGTATATTCACAGCAGCTGATCAGACCAGGCAATCGCTCACTGAGTCCACGCAATAATACAAGTCTGACTTCGTAACAATTATTTGTAATAAAGCCACTTGGTAACAATTATTTTTAATAAAGCCCTATCCTGTGGCCTTGGTACTCAGCCAGCTCTGGTTTGCAGCATCCTCCTGGGCTGTCTTAAGATGCTTTGGCAGATCTTTGTTATTATTTTGGTCTCCTCAAACCTATCTATTGCAGAACTCACCCATCCCTCAGGACAAATTCAAAGGGAGGCACTGAAGCAGTACCAGCAATCGAATGAGCTTGTGTGTCCTCAAAGCAAAGCTAGACAGGCTCCATCCTGACCAAAATCATTGCTTTACAGGGAAGGCAGCCCTCTGGTTCTCAAATTAGTCCTTCTGGGCTTGCGTGTCGCACATTTACATGGTAGGTTTGAGGAAAAAGTCAGAGCTAAACCTGTGCCATGGCCACCCATGGATCTATATAATATATTGGCATGCAAAATGAGGAGGCTGCACAGTGCTCACTAACAGCTACTGCATCCAACCGTAGATTGACACAGTTGAAAAAACATCTGAGACCCAAATCCTTCTCCAGACACTCTTTCAGTATTAATACTAGAAAGTGGGAGCTCGCTACAGTCCTTTATTAGTTCCTTGCGTCACCGCAGTCCAAATGTGGCTGCAGGAAGAACGTACGAGTAAAAGTCCGGAGAGGAAAACAAATATCCCTATTTCTGGGAACACTGCAGCTACAAAACTTTGTTCTCACTAAACTTGTGCTACTTCCTATTTCTTGTGGTTTGTTCTCATGCTGTTTTTAACGTCTTCTCAAACCAATATAGTATTTCTATTTCATATCCAAAACAAACCGAGGAAAAAAGACAAAACACAGCACACACATTAGAAGAAAAAGAAAAAAGAAAAGAAGAAAAGCGGGGGTGGGGGGTGGGGGGGGGGATAAACCCTCCTTTGAGTAAGAGGGTTGGACTAGACTGTCATCTCCAGAGGTTCCTGCCAACCTCACTGACCACGAGTGCAAGAAGAATTGTTCCTAGGCCTTTGCTGTATTCAGGTCTCGGGCACTGAGAAGTTTCTTGAAAGGAAGGGATGCAAGCATTCCCATTCTAAGGAAGGGATGCAAGCATTCCCGTTCTCTCCTTGGAAATTATGGCAGTTACGGGAGACAGCAGCAGATTACAGAACCAAACTAAGCTTAAGGGGGAAAACAGCTTCCTAGGAACAAAGAGAATTGGGAAAAAAAGAGACCTGAAACAGACACTAAGAAAGATACCCTGCATGTTGGCTTGCTTTGCTTTTAAAAAAAGGATACAATATCAAAGAGTAACTTGGCAGTTAAGAATTAATTAGTCTTCAGAAAAAGTCTGGCCTGACCAAGCACCCAACTCAAAGGGTTTACACCTATGGAGACAGTCAACAGCCACGGTGACCGTTACAGGGCAGCAGTGACAGACGCACCGTCATCCCTAGAGCCTGCTGCACACTGCATATGCAAATATTAAAACAAGCAGCATCCTTAACAGCAATAAAAGCCTGTGCAAAGAGACTTCCAAACTCCAAAGAGTTGTCTTCTCCTAGAGACTGACATGAAGGGATGTCCCAAAGTATTGGGGTCCTGTGAGCCTCTGCACAGTTCTGGTTGGCGGCTGCAAAAAACTGGATTTGTTACCATGAAACACAGCAATTCCTGAACAGCATTTGCTCTAACGAGTAATAAATTAGACAGGCTCTCACACTAAGAATTCTCAGGTTTTGCAACAGATCCATCACAGAAGATTCATGCTAGGTTTGGCTGGTCTTTTAAAGGTCCCCTCCAACCCAAACCATTCTGTGGAGTCTAAATCCCACGCGTAGTCCATGAGAGACTGGCTGACATGCCGAGCACCCTCTGAAGGGTAACCCAAACAGCCCACGGTCCTAATAACCCACACCCAGTCAGGTGACAGGAGTATCTTTTCTTTACAATAAAATCCATTTAATAAAGGCAGCTACAGAAAATGGGATCCCAGAAAATTTCAGAACTGCTAAAAAATTACTGAAAGATGGGAAGTTGAGAAAAACATCCAAGATATCATTCCCAAAAAATTCTGTTTTTCAAAAGTGGCCAAGTACCGGGCAAAACCAAAATCATACGAAGTTTTGAGTCAGACCTGATCTGAAGTAATATTTATGGGACAATTCTAACAGTTCTGGACTCCAGAAATGATTCATAGCCATGCTGTTACTCTTCAGTCCCCTGTGTTTAAAACCTTTTGATTTCCTTCCTGTCCCAAATAATTCAAAGACCCTTTTCTCTAGAAATTGTTAACAAATTCCCAGGTACTCATTCTACTTACACCACCACCAACTTTTCACCCCAGTACCATGAAAAAAACCACCGCCACCACAACCCACCTGAGATCACCAATCACCTCCACTTGCCAGTCATAGCTCTAGCTGCCCCAAGGTACCACCAAGTACTACACATTTTTCATAGTTTAAAGCCTTAACATACCAATGCAACTGCCTTGTTTCATTGCCACTACATCAGATATGAGGTCACTGGATTTCAACCTGCAGCCTCTGTGCTTGTTGGAAAGAAGAGACTCCAAATGACAAAGAAACATGATGCTCTGTGGTAACCCTAATTAATTATCCTCAATCTTACTATTAGTTTTTTTTTCAAGTTTCTGTTTCTATGACTCTATACCAGACTAAAACGTCCCCAATGGCAATTTCTTCTTGCACGAGAACCCACAAATACATCTTAAGGTACTTCCTCCCTAACTTTCTCTTTGATTAGCTTTGTTAAACTCTGTATTTATCATAAGCTGTGTGTTGCACTTCTGCTGGAAGAAACCAGATTCACAGATTTTCAGGACAGACTCTGGGTAGGGGAAAAACTCGAAGCCCCATAGGCATGGATGCAAACTTTGCACAGGCTGTTAACGATCACCCCTCATGGTTTACATCCAGCCTAGAGAAAGAAGCCAGTCCTGAGCCCAGCACAGACACACAAGTGCCAAACATACTATTTTTCCAGCACAGGCAAACCCCCAAATAGTATGATTTTTATAGTTCATTATCTTAGGTTATGATCAGTCTTCTCTAGATTGCACATTGCCAAGCTGAAACCATCTGCCTTTGCAGTGTACCTGTGGGGATGCATAATCACCATCATTAGTGAAACCCTGAGAGTTCAGGAACTATTTATATACTAGAGACAAAAGCATATAGTCTTAAGTTTCCCTGACTTTTGATTTTTTTCTAAAGGTCTTAGGTGGCTGTTTGGGATTTTGTTAAGTCCCATCTATTTTGTCATGCATCCAGTTCAAAGGGTCCTCCACATCTAAGGTTACACAACTGCAAGTAGCTTCTGTTCTTCTATTTTAACTCGAAATTTCAAAAGCTCATTTTGTCCACAGGAGAAAGACTAAGACTGAAAATACTGTTACCCCAGTGGTTAAACCTTTCCAGAAAGCGCATAGTCCTCTGTGATCGCACCCATCTTTAAATATTTCTCCCTCGATTCAGTACTTCCTCTAACTTCATTTTGCTCAGCCTTTTTTTAAAAGTTCATGTTTGTACTATTGCAGTGCCAGAGCACATTTGTTAGAACACTGAATTCAAAGCAACTCTTTAATGCTGTTTCACTTGCTCTCCAGTTCATCCACAGCTACTACCTGCTAATCCCTAGTACCAAAGATCATCACCATAGCTCACCTTTCCTTCTGTTCCAAGCAGGGACAACAAATCCATTTCAGAAAGGAAGACGTACGTTATTAGGGAAAAGGGATATGCAAATATTACCTTACACTCTGATGTTTTATTTTTAGCAGCTTAGTGATATTTATAAGGCTATAAGGAGAAGATACATGGCCGCAGGAGATGCAGGAAGTATCCCAGCGGCAGGTATGAAAAATCTGCGTACCTGCAGGGCAGGACACAGAACAGGCAGTGCTGCCTGGAGTTCATGAAAAGCGGCAGAAGGCCAAATGCTCTGAGCACACCTTCTTATAGTTTGTTCTCAAAAACCAAGTAGCTAGGAAAAAAATTAACATCTTGACCCTACATTTTAGCTCATCTTGTATATTCCTTATTATTAAAGGTATTATATAGCGAAATGCTGGAACAAATTAAATAATCTGAAAACAATCAGCTCATTTTGGGAAAGCATCAAGACAGAAGTTTCAAGAATGAATGTACTGATTACCAAAGTCCCTTTTCTAAATTTCTCACGAGCCCTAGATCTCCCCACCATGTTTTCAAATTGGCAAATGGAAGCACAACTAGTTCTCACAGCAACTCTAAAACCTTCCATGTTTTAAAAAAGAGATTTGCTGTCTTTAAGGATCTGTTAAATAATTCACTGTAGTTGTTCATAACTTTTCTGTAAAGTCATCACTAAAGATGCAAACAGAAGCCTTACATAAAATATCGGAGTAGGCTGGACCACAACTCAACAACACACTTCATGCATTAGGAGCATCAAACTCACCCTGTGCCATTTCTTAGTATCCCCTTTCGGCTGGAGAGAGCATATACATTCACCTAAACCTGAAACCATAATTTAAGGCAAAGTTCTCGGGCACAAGCACTAAGAAAAATCTTGCTCTACTTTATATTCTCATGGCCTTTTAGTCCTAGATATGTCAGGGATGCTCAAAAATACTGCAAGACCTCAGGTGATAATTTGATACAAGCCAGAACTGTCATCTGCTTTGGGCTCTTCGTAACTGTGCATGGAAAACTACAGACAATGCCTTATGCTGGCATCTGCAAGCACAACAGACTGTCCAATCCCACCGGCAATAAAACCTGTATTAAATTGCTCTTTGTCGTTCTGCAGCAACGCGCAACTTTCAGGACTTGGATCGTAACTTAGTCACTCTTGCTGGTCACCATTATTTCACTAAAGCAAGAGCAGAAGCTCCCAAACAACTATCAAAACCTGAACGATCTAGAATGGCATAGTGGTAGGCTTTTTTTTTTTTCCTCCCCCCACTACGGGAAAAAATATGGTATGCTTCGTTTCATATATATTATTCTCTTCCATCCTGAGCACTCAGTACAGCAGAAACCAAACCAATACCTATTCCAATGTAAAGGTAATGCAAAAAGTTAGTTTCCTAACCCACTATTCTGGCATTTGCACACTGAATTTATCAGGACACTTCTCCACCATAATAAGCTACATTATTTTGGAACTAAGGCTGATGGAAAAGGAAACAGAAGGAATAAAAAGTGTATGGAAGTCATAAGGACTGAAATTATAAAATAACTGAAGTTACATGAAAAAACAACAGCACCATCTTGGGGTTACTGCATGTTCTTACACAGGTGGATACTCAGGACAAGTAAGGTAAGTGAGTTTTTTAGGTTTTGTATTTTTAGTTTGAGTTACCCTATTGGAATTTAATCTTAACTACAATATCAACAGTAAAATCATAACTTAAAAAAGACTGACGCAAAAAGCTGTATTAGACTTTGGATGAAATCTACTTACAGTAGTACTTCAGCACCAAAAAGTGGGCAGTTAGGCTGATAGATGTATATACAATTAAATGATATGTCAAAGTCTTAAAATGCTTAGTTATTTATAATGAAATCTGTACAAAACAGTTAAAAACGTGGGTTTATATACATTTGGGAAAAAAAGTATTGTCTCATTAGCAGAATGTATTAAAACTGGTTCTCTCATCCCATCTGAACGCAACCCCCTCTCTGTGGCTTGTAACTATCACAAAAACCCAATGTATTGCTTCAACAAGCCAAGTCATAAGGCTAATTTCTGAAACCTAACACTGTATACTGATTTAAGCTTTTAAACTACCAAAATGGTCACTTTAAAAACAGCATGTAAGAGTAAAATACAGATTTTAAAAGCCTTAGCTCACTTCTAAATTCGGAGGTTCAACTTGGAAAGATGCTGAACCATTTATCCCCAATTTTGAAAAATTGATTTATAGCAAAATACAACCCCCCACACCCTGTTTGTACTAGAATTAACTCACCTGCCTGTTTCACAGGAACTTTCTAAACAACTTGGCCTCACTTTGAATTTTATATTTAAATAAATAATCAAAGATTAACTAGCGTATATGAGCACTTTGTGTGCTTATGGCACAAAGAAATGCCTCATAGACCGTTACCCTTCTTTTAAAGCATGAAAAAAAAATCCACTAGCAAATCCACTTTGCTGCCAGTTAGTGATTTTGCTTATTAACCATTCACCAACAAGAACTGAAAAAATATAAACTATATTTTTAGGTTTACAAAAAAAATCTTAACTCTAAGTGAGCACAAGTGCAAGAAAGCTAACCAATTCCAAAATTCCTGGGGCTTTTTCAGCACTGTCAGAGACACTTTTTCTCTCACATGCTATTTAAAAATACAAATATTTATTAAACATCCTCTTTTTTTGATGGTTGTTTGGCTCAACAGCTAACAAAAAGACACAGCAAAGTAACAATCCCTTTTCACTGAAATCTATTTCAGTATCTGGGCAACGGCTTCAATAGCACGAGCTGTAGCATTCGCTGCAGATTTGCCTTTTAACAGGAGTACATTCCACTGTCACAGGTTTACTAAATCTTGGTAACTTTTTCTTTTTTTTGGGAACAATTTTTAAGATGCAGCTTTTGCAATACCATCTTGTTAAAACACACTGATGCTTCAAGGGTCCAATGAACAACTCTAATAGGCAAAGTGCTCTAAGACATCACAATACAAGGGTATCTTGGATACTCAAAATCCCAAGATATTTTAAAGTGCACTCCAGTGTCCCAATTCCTTAGGATTGTTCAGCAGAACTTCGAGAGGGGCTGGGCTCAGTGCCATCCTCAGTGCTACTGTCCACGTCTTGCTCCATTGCTGTCTCCTCATCGTCGAGGCGCTGACTGGTGAAGTTGTTGAGCTCCAGGAGCCCACTGGGTTCCACTACCACATTGGAGCTGGAGTGACAAGGGATGGAATAGTGAGGGATAGTCTGAAAGAAAGAAAATATTTAAGTTTTAACACGCACTGTTTTCACAGGGAAAGGCATCTGCACAAGTGCAGGTACTTATGGAAAAGGTTTATTGTGTTCAAGAGCAGTTTTCCCCAGCTAAGGCCTGCTGCATGTGACTATGTTCAAGCTAAAACTTCAAAGCATCCTTTCACCAGATTAGGCTGTGAAAGATAAAATTTTAGTAATCTTGCTCTTAACGTGCTGATCTTGGCCTTGGATCTTCACTAAAGGTCTGTGACGGTATAACCAAACAGCTACACCACCAGTGCCCACCACTCCTCAAATGCAAAGCAGAGAAAATCCTTTCTTCAGCCTTATTTTTTCTCAATCTTTTTCAGACAAGACATAGAAACTCTGGCCCTGCTCAGAGCTGCAGCAGCACAGAGGCTGAGGAAATGCAATGGATCCAAGCTATTGATTTCTGCTTACACTTTCACAGGTTCTAGGAACTAAATCTGCAACTTTATAGAACTCACATTCTGGGCAGTATTTTACTTTTGAAACAGCTCGTTTGAAACATGCCACAATGACAAACAATACAGATTCTCAAAATACACAGATTTGAAGTAAAACAGCAATCTACCTTTGTCTATTTAGGGGAATGAGGACTAAAAATGAGTACAAAAATGATGATTTCTACAAAAGCGAAGTCTGATGCAATGAAGATTTTACAAAGTAGCATGAAAAATTTGAAAGCTCTGTATACGGATTATTTTCCACTTCAGAAGCATTTTCACTGAAACACAAATACGATATGTAATAAAACCATTTCAGTCCACACTACCATTTGTGTGAACATACACCATGCCAACTAGCCTACGAAGATCTACATTATACCACTATGAGTCCTCTGATGACTTAAATACTTCCTCAGTTGATATTCTGACCACGTATTAAATCATCAAACATCATATTTAAGACAGCAGCATCAATGAAGGTACCAATCATCAGTTAGGCAATGACTCAATGCATTGGGCTAGAGATCAAGTAATTTTATCTCAGAAGTGGCAAGACTGGTTGTAAGTGAAGTTAGCAAGCTTTCTTCTGAATCCAGACTTTATTTACTGAACTTTCCCAGTAAGCAGAACCCCACTACTCCATTTTTTGCGCTAACTTACATTCAGAAGTAACACTAATAGCCACTATACAAATTTCTAATCATTGTTCCATAGTAAGCGTTGAAGGTCACATTTTAAAGAGTTTCAAATAAAAGTACTTTGTAAAATTAGATGAGCTTGGTTTATTTTCTTAACGGAAAAAGAAAGGCAGACACTGAAGACACAGTGAATGATACAGTGCTAAACAAACTCGAGCTCAGTTTACGAATTATTACACACTTTGTAGTAATCCATTACAAGCATAAGAGTAGAAAAAAAGAACCAAAAACTGGGTAAGGAAAACAAAAATACTCGAACATTGTTCAGTTGCTATCATCACATTAGACACGAGTTTGCTCTGCTCAACCTTTGCCTTATTTGCTCTGATCTTCTCTTACCTGGATAACAATTTCTGATGAAATCTCTTCAGCTTTCTTTTGTGATATATTCTGAATTTGTATAAACTGGTTTGTTGTAGACATTCCTTGTGCATCGAGTTTCCTCTCTGTTAAAGTAGGACCAACAGCAGGAGGACTTGAACTGGATTCTGTACATGTCTGTTGCTGGGGGATGGAAGTTGCCGTCATCCCTACTGCAGTCACCCTCGGCACCTGGGTACAAGGTGACGGCTCTGCTTCGCTAGCAAGTTTACTAGTGGACATGGCCTTGTTTGGGGGATCCACTATTGCATGTTCTACATTTGCATCAATCTGAGCTTCCACCATAGACACTCTCACAATATCTGCTAGTGCTGTCTTCACAGATGCCTGCATGGGAAATAAGCTGGTAACTGGCAATGCCAGTTTGGGCACAGAACTGCCACCTGCTACCTTTGAAACAGAAGGAGGCTGATGCCCCTCAAAAGTTATCTTTGTAACAGTGGATCCTTGCGTTATAATTGGATGCTGCACCTGAAAATCAAATTTTTGTTGTGCATGTTACAGCTAAATTTATTGAAAAGCTAATCAATATTTCCAAGGCAGTATGGCACAAACAACATACTTGCTATTAGGAAGACAGTTGAAACTCAGTGTTTTAACAAAGGAATTAGCAACGATATGATAACAGTTAATTGAAGCCTAGGGAAAAGCAGCTTTTTAGGCTGCTAGATAAGGATTGTAGCAGTATAATACCACAGCAGCCTCGTTTTCCTTTGGGATTTACATCCCCATGTAACGTTTGTTAACCCTCTTGTTTTCACATGCATTCCTGAAAGGGCTAAAAAACCCCAAACCTACTTGTACTTTTCTGGAGTTAGTTAAAATATTATTTTTTTTTTTACCTCCATGCTCCTCAGTCTTTACTTTTTTCCCTCCCAAGGAAAAGCAAATTACTCCTGTACATGAAAGCCATATAACTTCAGGAAGATGTAAACTACAAAGGAAGACGTACAATGGAGAGAGCATTAGGAGACTGCAGTGTATTCATCTTTATTTCCACAGAAATAAAAAGTGCTACGGGAACGGAAATTAATAATGTCTCATATCTAAAAATGAAAATAAAATAGTTAGGGACAAATTCCATGCACCAGTGGTGGCAGAAATTCAAAAAAAACTGTCCAACAAAATACGTTTGTGAGCTCTATGGATTTTTCCCCTAGAACATGTGCTTCTCTTTCCTAGTGTCAACCTTCTGATGGGGTAATTAATACCAGCGGAATGAGGAGTTCTCTTGCCAGGACAAAACACTGCTACAGCAACAGGGTTGGTGTTTTGATTTTTTTTTTTTTTTTTTCCTTGAACAGCGACGTGTATTTTGCATGCTATCAATATTCCGTTACCTGGCTTGCTGGCTGTTTCTCTGAAGAGGCAGGTAGCTGCATTTGACTCTGGGGGGGTTGGGGTTGCACGTAGATTTTTTGTGCCGTTGGTGCCTGTTGCAGTTTGGGCAGCTGCTGCGTGGTTTTTACTGCAAGCACCTGTACTACAGTTTGCTGTGGCTGTGCCACTAAGGTAGGGAGTTGCCTTTCTTTGGCCATCATGTGGTGTGGGGGGTGCTGTGCATCTGGTTTGGTCTGTGCTTGCTCTTGCTGCAGGGGGGTTAGCTTTTGATGCCTTATAGAAAGCTGGGGCATTTGTGGGAGTTTGTGCTGGATTTGATCGGCCTGCAGGTGGATTGTCTGCTTCTGCTTAGTCTGGAAACACTGCAGAGTTTTCACTTGCAGTTGAGTCTGTTCCAGCTGCGGCTGACTCAGTTTTTGCTGTTTTTGTGCCTGCGATTGTGTCAGGGCAGATCTGTAAAACAAGCCAGTCTGAGGATCTAAGGTGTCCATCTCTTCCACTTCTCCTTCCTCAGTTCCAAGTTGCTCACTGTGTTTGGTAAATGCAGTGTGACTGCTTAAGGCCTTAAGAAGAAGAAGTTAAGAGTTAAGTTAGTAAAGAGAAATATAAATTATAAGAATACACAATCTAAAAAATAACTTTTAATATTTCAACTGGACTACTTTCATTTATTTTACCATTACAGACTCCCAATTCACGTATGAAAAGGTACCCTTACATGAAGATTCCACAATACATAAGTAATCCATGGCTATTTTTTATCGTGTTAAAATGTGGTACATATATATCTATGTGACATTAACCACATAACTAATCCTCAGTGGCAATGATGTAGCCCTCACACGTGTCAGACTAAGGTTCAGATCCCCTGAGGTTGCATGATAATTGGATATGAAGCAGCAGGGATTAGCAGGTAGTTGAACCAGTAGCTCCTCGTTAAAGCCAGAGTCTTTCTGCACAGTAAATTCTTGTTCTGCCTCGAGAGGATTCTGAGATTGAGAAAAGATCCTCTGTTCTCCTTCCTCAAAATTTTATTGCAATTTTCCTTGGGAACCGCACAAAAATTGTTTTATTTTGTGATGGATTTGAGAGAACAAGACATCTGCATTACTATGCTTTGTATACCATGGTCCAAATGTATTAAAAAATGGCCTCAGCAGCCTACTCAAACACCTGTGAAAATACACTCTCTGAAGTGGGTTTATAACCCTAACACAGTACTGTCCTGGTCCACAGCTGAAGTTCCTAGAAGTGAAAGCACTGCAGAGCTGAGGAGGTCTTGAACAAAGGCATTGGAGTGACTTCAGTAAGATTTCACTACAAGCTACACCGTTTGAAGTGTTTGGGATCCTTACAGCAGTAGTCTAAGATCTTGCTTTTTGATTCAGAGAAGTTTGCCTATCCACAAACTAAAGCCCTCAGATGAAAAAGACACCATGTGCTCTCTGTACTGACCAGATGCTGCTTCATCCCTCTTCTCCCTACACTAACACCAACATAATCTAAAGAGCCTAGGCCCTTGCAACGCAACATATAATAGCAGCTTGTTGCTGTTGAAGGATGACATGCAGAGAGCAGGAACTCATCTAGGAAGCACTGTCTTTTCCACAGTATTTGTTAGTACCTCTTAACAGTCTTAAGCAATCTCATTAACTGCTTCCCTTCTGTCCCACCACCCTCACCACCAAAAAAAGGCAATAAGTTATTAACTTGCCCTTACACCTAGCATTTTCAGTGGTAGCAACATGACATGTTCCTTCAGAGCAAGCCCTGGTCCTATGTAACACATACAACCTACTGCTGTTTGTAGACTGTTGGGAAAAGAAAGGGTACAACCTGCTGCATGATATGGGTAATTGCGCCAGTGGAGGATGCGGGGATAGATTTCACCACAACAGAAGTCTGCGTTGCTGTCTGCGACTGAGCCACGTGCTGCAGCAGAGTCCTCTGAGGCTGAGATGACTGCTGGTGGGGCTGGGACCGATGACTGACTGAAAGTAAAGAGGTCAGTGGCACTTCTCCAGAACTAACTGCAGTAACTTCTACTATTTGCATTTAAGCCGCAACTGGAAGCATACACGGGTGAAATAAAGATCCGAGTATGAAAAACATCTTTTACTGTATGCTAGCTTCAACCTTAAAGTGTAGATCTATTCTGAGAAGCCTCTTCAAGTAGTAACTCAGGGGTTTTGCTTTTGTTTCTCTTTCCTAAGTAATCCGAGTATGAAAAACATCTTCTGGCCTCCCTCTCCCAACACACCAACATTGCAAGCAGAATTTATACTTTATTTTCATCTGGGTTCTTTATACAGCACTGCAGACCACAAGTTAGTCTGTGGTTTTTACACTGCTAAATACTGTAGGTTTTTACCTGCATAATTGACTGCAATTAAGAACAGCAAGCCTTGCTCACTGAATTTCTACCACTGATAATCTGCAATAAACACTGTCCAGAGCACAGGATAAATTTGAAAGATTAGCAATTAGAAAATGTTTGTATTTTGTGAAAGCAAGGCTGATCAGAAATTACAGACCAAAAAATGGAGACCTTGTAATGGGTTTATGCCACTTTTTAGAACAGATCCAGCATGAGCTATGATGATGGCTCTGTAATTAAATAGTGGATTGACAGAGAAATGATCTGCTGAGGAGAAAAAGCCACAAACCATTCTGTATTGCAGTCACTGATAAGACATGAATCCAATTACTTTGTGCCTGTCCATAATTAAAGCAAATATTTGCATGTTATTAATTTTTTATTTACAAAATAATTAATAACGAAAGAGAACAAGTGAAGTTTAAATTCAGTTGTAACATTAACTTGAAGTTTCTAGTGACTTTCCTGAAAGTTAAAAGAAAGGTCATGTTTTAAACTAGTATGATAATTTTACTTTCCCACTCCAAGAAAGGGGTCTGATTATATCAATACCAGCCTGCATGCTGTGCCAGATCCGTCATGGATATCCCCCAACAATTCCTGTACAATTGAAAATTTCATTTAAAAATAAAGTTTCTAACCTATATGGTTGTGTAGATATTCTTCCGAATGTGAACCAATACAGTGTTGTCTTCCTGAGTCTGTAGACAGACAAAAAATGGTGACACAAAGATGTGTGAACCGCTCCCTTCATCTCACAAGGAAGCACATGCTGAATCCCAGCTACCATATAGATTAAAGTGTGCCTTATCCTTTGATCTAGATGAATGCAGGAGATTTCACAACAGATTATAGACTGTTTACTATCTTACTACTGAATTTTTATCAGAAAAATATAGCTACATGGATTACTGATGAATCCTGAGAAGCAAAAATTAAAACAAAAAGGAACACTCAATTACCTGCATTCCCTGTCAGCATTCACAGAAACTGGGGGAAGGGACCAAAAAAAAAAAAAAAAAAATCTAACAGCAGAATAACCAGTTTTGCACTGTAGTAGAAACTGCTAGTCAACTCTCAGCAACCTGCATTTTTCTAGAAGATCCCTGTATATCAACTCGAGGTTTACAAAAATCCCAGTATTTCAAACAGTAATCACAACTCAAAGAAATTTTCAACTTGCATACTTTGTGTGGCTTCTACGCTGCAGAAAAGGACTTAAATCTATAAAGATACTGACTGCAATTTCCCATCCTCCTTGCTAAGGGCCCTATTTTACATCGACTTTTACAGCAGGAGCCAGCAAAAACTGGAACCCTGAATAGAAGCTCAACACACAGCGTCTGTGTCAGTGAAGATAACTGACTTAACTGGAAATCACTTTAACACTATTTATTGTACTTTTGAGTTTGTTTTAAAAGAGATCCAAGGGAAGGTGACTCAAACATTCACAGCTGAAGCCAGACACAGCAAGCGTTATTGTTACTTTTTTTAAGTAACATCCCTCCCTGCTTCAATTTCACACAACTTAAACTTAGACCATATGAGGGATGGAAGCAAGGGGAGGATATCCAGAGCAGGTAAATGAAAAATTAAAGTAACTGTTTAAGACATTTAACACTAAAAACACTGGAGTTACAGATATGTACTTACACAATTCAATATAATCTAGTTTTATTCCTCTTTTCCAATGCGGATTTTAAACACATTTTTGATTTCATTTTCCAAATAAAGTAGGTAGATCAAAAATGTAGATTTCAGAAATTAAAATGGAAAATAGGTAATTTGATCTTCTCATGTATGTGTGGGAAGTGGCTAGTGTTCTGAGGTAGCAGGGAGCATCAGAGAGACAAGGGAGTCAAGGACTTAAACAAAATGGGCAAGCAGATAGGAAGAGTCAAGAGTTTCGAAAGAGTTGAATCTCAACCATAATTTCAGTTTGAATAATTTCTTTAAAACGTGCAAATTTCTCAGTTCAAAGCCTTCTAGAAAGTGAAGAAACGGGGGGCTACATTAGCACTCTAAACGCACACCTGGCTTAAAAACACCACTCAGTCCTGGTAAACAAGTAACATTTTGCAAACATGGGTTAAAGTCAAAAGTTGGACTCCCCCGGTTATGTACAAAAGCAGTATACAGCTCCTGTACTCTTAGTTTTCTTTTTCCTTACTAAGTGTTTTCTTTAAAAGACAAGTGGGACAGGTTAGGGAACCTGTTCAAGTAGGATGTCTTGAAGCAACAACCCTTTGTTTCAGCTAGAAACATTCTCCACTACGCCCCAGAAAAGCAGATACAATCTCTGTCCCCTGTACAGGGTCTCAAGAGTGGAAGAAAACTCATTTCCTCTACAGCAAATGACAGTGAAAACATAAAAATGAAACCCATTGTAAGAAAAGTTCAAAATTAAGATCCCAGGCTTGAACTGCAAACCCACCATCACACCACCTTAGTCACTTACCAGTTGTGATATATTCAGCAACTAGTTCCGACTCCACTACAGCAATTGAAGGACTCTCTGGAGAATGCCTCTTTTCTTGGGTCATCTGGATTGGGACAGCCATTTGGCTCAAGTCAATGGTAGGCTGCCTTGGCTTCGATTCTAACTTCTCCTTCACTGCTTCAGAAGAAAAACAAAGCATAAAATAAGCCTCCAATATATGAACCTCCATAATAAAATAAACCTCCAATATAAACGCAAAAGTTTAATTAAATAGACAGGGAACATTATATAATATATTCAAAGAAACTGTTACAGGATAAGAAGAAAAGAATCAAGCTGACTCAAGATAGGTGCTTTTCAATTATGAACCTTAGTACAAACCGCTGCTTAAGCAACTAATAAGCTTTAAAGTTATCCTAAACAACCATATGTGTTTTCACACCTGTTGTCTGTTGAAGTTCCAGCAAAGCTTTTATCGTGGAAGTAGCTGACTGAGATTCACTGGATACATCCTGGTAAATTATCGTAGGGCTTGTGTCCACAGCAATTTCATGTTCTGACCAATCTTGACTTCTTGAAGCAATCACATGGACTACGGGCTGAGAATCTGTTTGCAAAAGAACAAAAGCACATCAGATCATCGCAGAACCATTTTGGTTGGAGGTCTCTTGTCCAACTCCTTGCTTGAAAGCAGGGCTACAGTTCAAAATTGGACCAAGCTACTCATTATCCATTAGCATTTTGAACACTGCTAAGGATGCATACTCTCATTCTGCAACACTTTAGTTTTTATTACAATTAACTACTGAAGTAAAACACTGCTGATGTTATTAAGTTTCCAGCAAAAAAACCAAAAGGTCTTATCTTAGTTGTTCATAAAAGCTTTGGTTTGAACAATCAAAGTTAAAGCAGGTTTCCTTGTATACTGAATTTGCCTTGGAATGAACTCTTTTTTTCAGAGGATTTCAGCAGTTCAGGCGATCAACGTGTATTGAGCATTCTGAATTAAGAGCTCCTAAATTTTGATAGGTTTGTTGAAGCTTCAAAACTTTTTTAAAAATTTACTTAAAATGGCAGTATAGACCAAGAATGACAGAATTATATAGAAAAGGTGGCTGAAACACACGTAGTAAAGTACACACATTTCACTGAGACATATTTGGTTTTATTTAATGTAGCGATACACCCTACGGCCACTCCTGACTGAAGTCTGGGTGTTATTTATGCCCCGTTATTTATGCTCCTCTACCACATAAAGAACTGCATCCGTACCATGGCTTGAAGCCACAGCAGCAGGACTGATTGTCTGATATATGTCCTGATCCACTCACATGTGCCTATAAAAGGACCAAAATTTACGGTGGTCACATGACAGCTTTCAGTCACGCAGCAGACAGAAGCTTCAATACTCTCAGGAAAAAGGGTTGGCAGAGCATGAGCTGCCAAAAAAACCCCAAAACTGCTACACTGCCTACCTCTGTCAGACTCCCCAAAGAGGGAACAGGCTGCAGGCCACAAGCATTTTAACAAGTTGGCACCCAGCAAGAAACCATTATCTCCACTTTTCACATAGGAAATGCAGTCAATACAGTAAATAGTTCATAAAAGACAAAGAAAGCCATCAGGGAAGTGAACAGTGACTCACTATAACAGACTGGGTGAAAAGCCGTGCTAAAAGGAGATGCAGTCAGTTATATGAAACTAGCTAGCATGCTTGGGAGACAGTCCATTTGTATTTTATGCAACACTAATACACACCTTGGGAGCTCTGGGAAGACTCTGTAGAAGAAGAGCTGCTATCAGTGTAGGTCTGTGGTTCTTCTTTCACTTCTGGGAGGGATGAGTTTCCTGTCTCTGCTACCCTTGATGCCTGCTGTAACGTTTCAGTCACCAATTGCCTAGTTTGTTCGCTCACAACTGTTGCTTGAAATGTCACTGGCTTTGGTTTTATGAGAACCTAATTGGAAAGACAAATTTTGTGTTCAGTAAGCATGCTCAAGAAAACAGATCTGAGCAATCACGAATACAGGGTGCTATTCAAACAGATCAATGTGCAAGACCTACATAATATTCACTATTTACTGAAAATGAAAAGTCTACCTGTAAATTCAGCAGCTTTGATTATTAAACCACAAAGCCCAAGTACATAGCAATGCACAAGAATATACTTCTCACTCAGTAATTTGGAGTACTTAACACAAAACCACTAAACCATTTTTCAAGGCTGATACAACTATGGTGCGACAAGAGAAAGCTACACAAGTGAGCTGGAACATGCACTGAACTGATAAGGACAAGCACTTCTCCTCCACAGCCCACTGTAAACACAGTCTTGAACAATCAAGACATGCAAAACATTGTATGTGACACAAGTTTAGCTTTTTTAAATACTAAGTGCAACCAGAGAAAAAGCTGAAACTGAGAGCATCCAGAAATAGGCCAGATTCTCTGTATACAGCCCCACCTACTACACATGGTTGCAGGGACAACCTGAACATACATCAACCAGAAAATAACTTCAATAAAACCTCAGATTTGATGGATGACCTATGTCCACACTCTGCGTCTATTTCTCATGATCTAGTATTAACTGTAGGAGTTGAAGAGGCATCTAGAGACACAACCAGACAGTTTCAGCTATGTAAAAGACTTAGTAAATCCTTCTGGCTTGCTCAGAAAAAGGAAACAAACCCAAACACCACGCTCAAGAAAGAAGAATCAAGGCCAACTGATTACGCCCCAAGTCTTATTCCCCATAGACTTATATTATTCCTGCAACAAATACGACACCACAGTGAAAAACTATTTACTTCCCATTAAAATTTAGGGGTACATTTCAAAAGAAAAATGGGTCCTCACTGTTACCTGCGTCTTCCCTTGCTGACCATAAACAATTTTAGTTGGGATGATTTTGGTGGCTGGCTGGACAGTGGAGCCTATTCCTTTTGGCTGTGTAACAATCATTTTTGTGATGGGTCTTGTGGCAGTGATGATAGCAGGTTTTGCTCCTGCTGGCACTGCCTGAATAGTTTTCTCCCCCTGCAGAGAAGTCAAAGTTTACAGGTTAACTTGGTGAAATTCTTCAGAAAGACCCAGTCTCTAAAAAAATACAGTTATAGACAAGTTTGTGTACCATGAAGTCACTGCTGCTACTGCAACTAGACTTACTTGATACAAAAAACATTTAAAGACCAATAACAAAAAAACCCTACAGCTTTAAATAGAAAAGCTACCAAAATCCCCTTTTCCATTACTTTACCTTTTGAGCAGCTCTGAAGGGGTGAACAAAAAGCAGTAACTAAGAGACACTGACAAGTTTTTTCAAGGTTGCTTCTAAGAATTCACATAAGTTGGAACTTTCCTCAAATCCTTCACAAATGTTTTCTGAAACCTCTTATTTCTATTAACACTAACTTCGGCAAGACATCTACAAAACTTTAATTTGGATTCTAAAAAAAAGTTATTTATAGATCTTTGTATTATCCTCATGACCAAGACATTAATTATGAATGGACTTTCTTTGAACTAAGAAAAAAAAAAATAAAACAGATTCACAGCTGTTTCACAGGGAACACTTGACTTTGGAATAGCGCTGACATATGACTAGATCCCCGACAGCTTAAGAGCAGCAAAGACATTGAGCAACATTAATTGCCAGCTCTTCCAGTGCTCCTACCAATTCCCATCAAGTAGCGGGAAAAACCCATGAACCATACTTGTTTCAGAAATATCATCACATTCTGATGGTTCCTACTGTGTAACACCAACGGATTTCCACTTGCGTGAAAATACATCTTCAAGTTTTGTAAACTACGGAAGTTCACAATCTTAAAAATTCCTAAAAGGTTTAGGAAAACCCCCAAACCTCCCTACTCAGCTCTGCTACTCAGGTAGACCTTTAAAGATTACATGATTAATGCATTAAAACTCACAACTCTATCTAGGAATATAAAGCATGATCACCATATTTATTTACTAGCACTTACAGGTAAACCTAGATGAAGCTGGAAACCTGACGTGCAAGACCAAAATCACGTTACCAAAAAAATAATTCAATGCTGTACAATACTGAGGTACAGGATGCTACAGTGTTACACACCACATAGATCAAAAGGTGGTACTCTTACTGTGAAGGACAGTTTATTTCTGCCCTTTACATCCAAAAGATAAACAGCTGGAGATGCAAGTTTGTAACAGGACCATGGTTCTCACTGGAGCACAAAGCAGGCAAGACTCTAGTAGTTTTCTTCTGCTTAATCCTTTTAGGATTACAAAATCATTAACCATGGCAAAAAGGCAAGCTCAAAAATCTTTTTATCTTCCATTAACTTTGAGAACATTCACAGCTTGTTTTAAGCATCTTTCATAACCCACAAAACATAACTGCTTTTCAAATATCCCTGACATTAAGGCATGCTATATCTGTTAAGGAGCTCACACAGGTTGCTTTTAATAGGGACTTTAACAGAATGAATGCAGCAGCCAGCACACAGCCTGTCACTTGGCTATCAATTTGAGACTTGAATCTCTTACTTACCCCAGCATTCAATAGCGTTGTAACAACATTTTTGCCTGGAAGCCCCTGAATTGTAGTTCCTTTTCCAGTAGTCTTTTGCACAACGATCACATTGGGTTTGGATGTCATTGGAATTGTAGTGATCTTGGTTGTAGTTCCTAAATTTTTGTGGGAAAAGAAATAATGAGTAGTTTATCATATGTTTATATACCACTACAGAAGATGGTGAGCTATACAGGAATCACTGTATTTAGAGCTAACAGCGTATTTAGATCTAACAGCACAACAACGACAAAATAAAAGCAGCATCTGGAACAGGAATTTATGTCATGGAACTCAACATATAAAGATTAAATTCCCACTCCACAAACCTTTCACCTACAGTAATAACAGGCATGTGAGGGACAGAGTAATCTATATTAGGACAGTCAGCCCCTTCTCACAAATTATGGAGCAACCTAATATTCTCAAGCTAACGTGTCTAACTTTTCAAAGGCTAGAAATTGGGGGAGATAAGGACACCACTAATACTCAACTCAAGGTCCTATCTGACCTCACAAATATTCTTCTAAAGATTTCTTCTGCAGAAGAATGTACATACCAAGAATGTATCTGTCAAGAGAAATACCAGCTTTTTTGGGCATTGAAATGTTGTAACACTGAAAGTGACAACTAGTGCCTTGGAAGAAGGAAAAAAGAAAAATATGCTATTGTTTTACAATCAGTTCTTAAAAGTTGCGTTTAGAAGTGGGGGGTGGGGTGGGGTGTTTCTTTTTAGGAAGAGCTGTGCTGGCTATTTCTGATCTTCTCCCAGAACTTAATTAGTTCCATTCCCTGTATCAGGTTTTTATTTAACTGCCATGACAGGTAATTCTAGTCAGCCCCCCCAGTCTACAAGAGTACATATGTACCGATACGTAAGTCATCACCATTACCAGACTGCCATTTCAGTATCTCAGACAACTTTTTATCACTACCTTCCACTTTCTCCTGGAAGAAAGTAGCACTCAGTCACAGCAGAGCTGCAGACCCAAGGATTCCCTCCGTCAGTCATGCCTGTAGATACTTCACTCATATATTCCAGATTAATAATTTTACTAATTCTGGGAAAGGGAATATGTGCTGAGACAAGACCATGATTTACTCAATTCTAGTGACCTTCAAAGGCATCTAAAGATTGCTTCCTTAAACAAAACAAACAAAAAAACCCCAACAAACCACCCTACCCCCAAAACAACCCCAAAAAAAACCACCACAAAGCAAAAATAAAAAAGGCAAGCATCCTTTCCACACCTGTGTTGTTTCAGGACAATCATTACTATCACTAACAGGGTCAGTCATGGGCTTCCCCACATTAGCTAGTGTCCAGGAGAATTATACTTGCATTTGTGTATAAACCTACTAGTAGATCTAGAAGTCTTCTGAACAATTCATGATATCCACAACAGGCTAAAAAAGTTACTTTTTCCCAAAGAAGCTCTAAATATCATTTTGTAGAAATCAGCATCTGAAAAAACTGAGGTACCTCTACCAGACTACTCCTCAGAGGGGGTTGACTGGACAGCTTGTGCAGCAGCTTCCAGTGGCTGACTGGTGCCATGCCAGGTCTTTGCTAAACACCAACAATGGGACCTTAGAGTAATTTAAAGATATTACCAGACAGGATGAACAGAACCAGCAGATCTTGCTGTACATATGTACCTAGCCAGGAAAACACAGCAGACCCTCTCTGCATTAGCACTGTTAAAAGTCCAAATCAGATACTAAGAAACTGTGACTGCAGTGAGTGTGCTTGGTCCTGGTCCCAAAGGTTTAGAGGCTATACAGGCAGAGAGCATCAAGGTAGGTCAGCAGACTAACAAAGATAAGCAGTAGGGTCTGCGTGAGGCTGGGAGGAAAAACTTGAAGTTAGAACATTGTGTAAGGGAAAGACAGGCTGACAATAATAAAAGAAGAACAAGATAAGGCGGAGACTACACCACTGAGTTTAACATACAGAGCTTATTTTTATTCTGGTTCTTTGGACATGCAGTGGAATAGAAAAGGGCAGCACCCAGATTATAAAATGCTTTAAATTTGGGCCAACAGTTTTCTGATCTTTCCACCCTCTAACAAAGTAGTTCTCCTCCCCCAACATTTCTCTTCTCCTCCCAGGCTTCCCTCACATTAGATGCTTCCTCCTTACACACAAGAACTGCTGCAATCTTTAAGATCACCTTACATCATTAACTTCTACCCATTATTTTCTTCATCCTCAGCTGCTTTTCTTCTGAATTAACAACTTCTCCTTTAAAGGTCCTACTAATTATTTGACCATGTAACCCACAAAAAGCCCGGAAACAGTTAGAGCAAGTCTGAAGTTACTTTTGAAATAGTCTTGATATGTAAGCACAAGAAGTACTCATATGCCTACCAGAAACAATATTACTGCTGATAATCTTCCCTCCCAGCGTAGCCAGTGATTTTGGTACCACAGTAATGATACTACCACTTGTAGTTTTCACGTAAGTAGCAGCCCCTGGAGTTCCAGCCATCCGAGCCCCTATAGAGGGGCTAACTGTTGGCCGTGTATATGTTGCTTGAGTTCCTGTTTTAAAGACAGAACAAGAAAGTTCACTGTCAGAATATGATCCTCTACTAGTATTTGTGGAAAAATCAGTTAATTTAGGTGAAAAGCATTAGATTTATTCAAAGACCAACACTGATTTATTACCACCCTTTACAATTCTCCTGCTACTTTTTAAACCCACAGAGCAATACTCAAGTATATACCAACTTTAAGAATCTTCTAAAGTATTTTAAACTTTCATATTTCATATTCATAAACTGTCATCTTTTAATACACATCCTTGTGCCCAAGATTTTAATTTTCAATAGATGTTCAGATTCTGCTGTATGTTTGCCACTTGCTCCTTTAGATACCTGAGTCAGGCATCTGATGACACTACCAGAACTGATCCCTACTCTCTCTTGAAAGACACCTATACTATTGCTTCTTCTATATGACAAGTTGTTTATAAAGAACACACCAATGACTGGTCTAAATATCACTCCAAGACTAAAAACATCATTTACAGTGATAATACAATTTTACGGTTTTAGCATTCAGCAGTAAAAACCAAACTTCCTGCCATGGTATGTGTTGTTTTTTTCAGATCTACTCCTTCTCAGAATGCAAACAGAACTGAGTCCCCAAAAGAAACTTGCTCAAAATAATAATATCAGCCAACAGCTACAGGAACATTGTAATTCCATTCTGCTTGTAGTGCTGCAGATAGTGCATTAGACCTTAACTGCTACAGATCACAGAGCAAGACAGTCTAACAAGAAAGCCATGTTTTCAAATCCAAGAGAGCACAATACAGGTTTTACCAATTAAACGAACTGTAAGCCTGCTAGATTTTTTTTAATGTATTTAAGAATGCTTTTGTGAAGTACTTCAAAAGTTTAAAAAAAAGAATACTAACCATTAATTTATGCTAATATTCCCAACCCATGCTAAAAGTTACTGTTTTCTGAAAACTAGGATAAAGATGCCCTTCAAATTTTTCTCACACAAGTTTACAATCTGAACAGTCTGCATTATTTCTGATCTTTAAGAAAACACAAATACAATTAGATCCCCAGAAAAACACTAGGAGTTTAAAATTCAATTTACTGCCCTTTTTATAAATTCACTACAGGACTATGAGCAAGTCACCTGTCTTTTAAAGTCCATATATGTAAAATAGGTCGGCATCATTCCTATCTGCTTGACATACCTAAAAAATTAATGTAAATTGTCTAATATAAGATGCTACAGAAGTGCAAAGTATCAGTATATGCTGCAAGAAAACCTCCTTTAAAATAAACTCAGTAAGGAAGGAACAGTCATATTTTTAAGTACCAATTCAAAAAGACCGTCAGAGGAATAAAAGAGTACTCAGTGCAAAAATCCTGATCTAGAACAAGTATCAACAGGACTCTGAACGTGCTGTTGTACTCACTGTTCACAAGAGAGAAGTGGGTTTTTTTTTACCCTAATAAACCATGTTTGATCATCTGTATGTCTGGGTTTACCCTCCCTTCCCTTCTCAGAGCCGTAACTTACCAGTGGGAGTAGTGACCAGTTTAGTTGTCATGATAGTCCCATTACTGCTAACCACCATAATAGGTGAATTGCTACTGCTGGGCAAGGTCGCTGTAACTGGTTTGGGAAGGATTTTACTGGGCTGCACCTGTTGAGTGATTATTTTAACACCTAGGAAAGGAGAAAGGTCACTGTTAAAACACAGGCACGAAAAGTTACTTTTTGAAATGCTTTCTCAGACCAAGCCCTAACGGGCAAGTAGCCCCACAAGGCTTCCATTCTGAGCCCATGTATTCTTGATCCTGAAAAGAATTATTTTTTTAGTTTGGGTTGGAGTTTTTTGCCTTTTTCTTGTTGGTTTGGTGGTTGTTTTTTTTTTGGTAAATAACAAGACATTCATCATCTTTGCCTTTCATGTGCCTGTTTCAATTCCTAGTTACTCCCACTGAGGCATGGGATTCCATTCCATCACAGATTTGTTGTAGCGATTTTTAACCTTTTCTGGTCCATGATTTGAAAAACAGAATGTTTCCCGGGAACCAACAGGTTACAACCTATACTGAATTGGTTCATACACAATGAACCATCTAAAAGTGAAATAGACCTTCATCTCTTTAGCCTGTAAATTCTAACCTGTCTTAATTAGCCTAGTTGACTTCATCCCTGTGAATAAATTTAGTAAAGATTTCTGCACAAAGAGTATTAGTGGGTGTAAAGAATGTAGTATTAGGCTAGGGAAGGCTGTTTTAAGTAAACTGCTCACTCGCCTCTTGATTTATTGGTTATCTTAAAGCTACAAAGGAACTGGGCTGAAACAACGTGAGTAGAATCAGCAAGAACGAAGGATGAGGACACCTTGGTACAGCAAAGATTCTGCTCCCTCTCTCTCTATTTGTGTCGTGGAATGGGAACTGTGAGATTTACTTCTCAGTTGCAAACCAGGAAATTCATGTCATCTGTTCAAAAGTATATCCAGGGCACTTACATCTTCTATTGTTCCACAGTGAGGTAAATGCATTGTATTGTGTTGGTGAAATGCTGTGAAACACCCAGCATAAATTAATCCCATCTAAATGTAGGCACTTGTATTTGTGTACAAATGTTTCTAGGTGAACAATTTCTTCCACTCAGGATGTGGAACATCCTCCAGAGATTGTTCCTTCTTTTTATGTTGACTATATAAACAGTACAGAGCCAGTAAGCTCCATACAATGAAGTTGGGAAAGAGGAACTGAAACCTTTGCATCATCCAGACACAAAACTGGGTAAAAAGCAAAGCCTCTGTGAAAACTGGTTCACATCTTCCAGAAATAATAGGAACTAAAAAAGCACACTGAGCCTAAACCCATGGTAGAAGGCAAGAAGTGAAGCTCTTATTGACCAAGTAGTGTTCAGTGACTGGACAATGGAGGCCTCTTATCTGTCTTCATTAGCAGCTATTTTTTCATAGACAATGGTCCTATAATCCAAAAGGAAGTTTATCACAGGACAGGAGTAGGGCTGTTTATTTCTTCATTCTATGGTCTATTTGAATTATCTGATCTAAATAGTACGAATATAAAATATATGAATATAAAATAATAACTTTACTGACATGATTAATATAAAACAGGGAGATAAAAATACTTTGCACTTTTACAGCACCTCTTCCTTCAGAATTAGGCAACTTTGCAAGCATTACTTCTTAGTACACCTTATGGAGATAAGAACTGTATTCTACAGCAGAGTAAAGCCAAGACAGAAAGACTATATGACTTGCCCAAAGTCAACTGAATGAATCAATGTTACAAAAGGAATAGAGTCCAACTTCCAGTTTCTGATCTAATTGTATTTGTTTTGACAAGTACCTCAAAAGCAGGTTTTGATTTCTGAACCCAAGAAAAGAATTAAAACTTGGATTAACTTTTTCTAGCTGATACAGTTGAACAGCTCTTGGATGTTCAGAACACTCTTGTCTTCCAGTTTCAAATCAGGTTACTTTTGAAGATATTTACACACATTTCAATCTCTAAAGTTAAAACATTTATTCCTAAAGCATGGTCTGCAATACTTGAACCAAACAAGAAGAGTGACAGAACCAAATTCTTCAATCAACGTTACCTGAAAACATCAGGACATCCTTCACTACCTACTTCTATCCAAGTTTAATGCTAAATCTTGTACTCAAGTCATTACGCCTTCATAACAGCTTCCCATGCACGTTTTGGGACTGAATTCTGCCCTACTTTCTCGAGCTGTCGTCAGACCTCACCAGTCAGCAATATGACACAAGATAACTCCAACTACCTGATTCCTGTTTGATCTGAATGGTGGGCTTGATGCCAGGTGGCAACTGAGATTGCTGTGGCTGCTGTTGAGCTACAGAAGACTGTACCAGCTGCTGCTGTTGTGGCTGCTGCTGCTGCTGCTGTGGCTGCTGCTGCTGTGGTTGTTGCTGCTGCTGGGCCTGTTGTATTTGGTGCAGCTGCTGTTTGGGGGACTGTTGATGCTGTTTGGGAAACTGTGCTAAGATCTGAGTTGGATTCCCAACCAAACCTTTTGGGGAAGGTAGTCTGGTAGAGGCAACTTTAATTGCCGATGTAGACACACCTGTGGAAGAGTAAATGGTTTAAGACTGCACAGTGCAACACAAAAGAAAAATATTACAATTTCTAATTTAATTTTGCATTTAAACTATCTTTACAACTGGAAAATACATAGATATACATAAGAAAAAAAAAGACTTGATTGTCTAACATTTTGTGGACTGGAACAAGAATGGAAAATATGAACCAGGAAAAACTGCAATGTGACATTTGTCATTCTCAGGCACCGCATTTTTCAAGTGCTGCTCACTGAGATCCTTTCTTTCATCCACAGCTGCCCTTCCAAATGTTAGCTAGTTGCTGTGGAGCTAAAACAGTCAAGCTAGCACACATAGTTGGAATTAGCCATCAGAAACCTAGGGATTTTAATCCAGGCTCACCTCAGGTCTTAATTTTTAAGGACTTGAAAACTGACATGCTGATAAAACACACAGATAAAAAGGTGTAAACACTCCTCTACCTTTCAGAATTGTCACCAGTATTAGCTACCACAAGAAATATTCTTAAGACTGGACATGTCAAGCGTAATTTGTATTTATTTAACGTTAACTTTGCAGGTTTTTGTAAATCAGGCTTTAAGAGAAGCAATCACCTTCAAATATTGGATACATCCATTTTTCCATGCATCAGAGTTGTTAAAGCCAGTCACTTTGAGACTACAGTGTTTTAATGCTGCAAAAGTAAAACCTTTTCAAAATAAAAAGCTATGCTGCACAGTCTCACAACATTCTCTTTAAAAAGGATCTGCACATTAATTGTTTAAGTAGAGAGGAAAAGAGTTCAACAAGAACTTCTGGGGAGTATCTTGGATTAGTTTCATCAGTAGACTTCTTTCATGTCTCCTGTGCTTTGCTCATCATATGTAAACATACAGTGCATCTTCCCTACGCTATTCTCAACACAAAGTAGAATTCATCAGTGAAAGAGTTTTTATAAACATAATGTTATTACCATACCTTGTGCTACTGTTGACATAACCACAGATGGTGTTGATGATACTACAGCAGTCACAGCAATAGTATTTGCAGCACAGGAGGGAGTGGAAGAGCTACTGCTGCTGCTGCTACTGACCAAAGAGGACTGAGAAGCAGTTATAACCACTGGTTGCTTTTGAGTAGTTGAGGCAATGACTGATGTTGGGACAAGTTTCGTAACTGCTGCATAGTTGTGGGACTTTGAAAGGATGTTGGGTACGAAAGTTGAGCTTGGAGAGGTGGTTACTATTATCACCTGAAAGAAGAAAAAGAACAACACGAAATTCATTTGTTCTTTGCATTTATTTAAAAGCATAAAATTTCAGTACTGTATCTGTCTATGTGTATTTACTTTTAAGGATACACGTTATTAAGACCATTTAAGATTGTCATAATCACATTTGCTGGCAACAAAAAAAAATTAATTAGTTTGAAGTAATAGTGTTAAACAGTTCCTTAAAATTAGAAGGTGTTTTCTTCCGAGGAAAACAATTACTATTTAATTAAAGTAGAATTACCTTATGTCTGAAGACAAACAGACAGGAATGAACTGCTTGGCTTATTTACACTGGGCCAGGAAGCCTGAAGGTCATTTTAAATGCAACTGAAGGGATTTCCAGCAAGTTTTAAACACCGTTCTCCCAAACTTCGCACATATTTCAAGAAATGGCAATGAGGGAATAGATGTTTGGGTTTTTTTTTTTTTCCCCTCTTTAACAATGAGCAAGCAGTTGCTGAGTTAGTAATAGGAAACATTTTTGACCCACAAGGCTGTAAACAATATTTCATCAGTGAAAAAACTGGTTTAGGTTTGAAACAATTTCTGCTTTAATTAGTGCTCTCAATAACAAGAAATTATTTCTTATCTGTCTGAAAACCATTTGTCTAAAGAGAATAAACATTACCCCTAGTGCGACTTACAATTACAATGCCATGAATCTGATCTGACACAGAAAAACATAGAATTCATTATAACATTGGAAGAGAACTGTTCTTATGCAACTGATCTAGAAAACTAAGAATTTTAAGTATTGAATATGGGAACTGTTCACATAAAATGATTCCTTTTATTCTGCTTACATGTACCTCCTTGTACTTACAGTGAAAATAGAAACACACACCACAGAAATACAACATTTTCAGTTTACCATGCAAGAACGTTGACAAATTGTTTTAATAATGCAATTGTCCTAATAAAAAATCCATTTATTAAAACTTTGAAAATTAAAACTTATTATTTGACATAACAAAGGCAGATAGAAAAAAGGTACAGAAAGAGCAAAGAAAACCTGGGTCAGCTCAAACCAAAAGTCTTACACTACTACCCAAGGACTTCTGAAACCTTGCCTGATAGAGAAAATAAATAATATGGTAATGGTACCAGAAAGAGACTTTAGTGACAGATCAAACACTAAAAGATTAAGATATAATTCATTTAATAACAACAACAAAAAAAGCAATAGCCACATGGATGGAGTAAAAGCAGCTAATTTCACCACCATGGTTACCTCTGCCTCTCCTTTTGACCCAGTGTTTGGTTTTATGGTCCCCACTCCTCAGCTAAGCCTTTAATATCTTGACCTGAGGAAAACCAGAACCTTACTACCGCCACAAGCTACAGCAGGTTGACCACAACTGACCAATGTCTGAAGGACAGGAATTCCACATCTGCTGCTCCACCACTTTATTGCATTCTCCAGGAAGAATGTTTTCTCTGCACCACTCTTGCTTTTGCCTTCTGCCTAACCTTGATTTAACCAGAACACCCTTCTGAAACTGCTCTTAGGCTACAACCATGCAGACAAGCTGAACACAACACAACTTGATTCTGGTACGAGACTTGCAGGTGGAAAGACCCTATAATGTGCCTCTGCCATTTTATCCTATTTCTTAAATAGACAGCTAACACTAGAAACACTCCCCTAGTGTTTGAATTTTAGAGCCAACTCCTTTCCACCTAGAATAACTAATTTAGAAATACAGGACAACTTGCAGTTAAAAAAGGCAGATTATTCACATTTAATTTCCTATCTAATCTGTAGTGCAACCTGGCAAGTTCAGCATTTCAACCAAGTAGGTACAGACATGTAGGATGAATCTGGGAATCATCATGACTCCTGAAGACCATTGTTCTTCATTCAAAGACAGAGATAAAACCATCAGTCAAGATTATCATCTAATAACACTTTATTTAATCATGTAAGGAAAAAAGCTTGTAAAGCATTATAGCTCAACAATAACTGCTGTCCTGCGACTAAGCAGGTTTGGGTCTCTATTTCTTCTTCCAAAATTAACACAGCAAAACAAAGTTCAGTGAGCTGCATGTATGAAGTATATCCAGAAAATTTTTTTGGATATTTAGAAGTAAAAATTTAGAAGTATTAAAGCTCAAATCACAACAATTGTATTTTTGAGATACTGTTTTCTCATGTACCTTGAAATGATCAAAGTAACCTCATCATGAGTACCAAAACCGCACCACATCTCTTTTACAGCAGAAAGACTGCCTGATTTTTAATTATTAAAAAAACCACAAGTTGCTTTTTTGTTGCTGTTGATTTTAATTGCTACAGTAAAAACAAATTCCTAACATACATTGAAACTAGTCGTCAGCTGTGTTTTGATAGACATCAAAACCTAGTCCTTGAAGAAATAAAGGCATTAACTGCCAGAAGCCTCGCTAGCTAGATTCCTTCTGTGTCCTAGACAGAGGACTTTATTATAAGACAATCCAGAAATTGGAGCTGTGACATTATTAGTCTTCCTCCAACCTACTAAACGTCAAAACAATTCAGAAAGTTGGCATGCAGAAATGAAGAATTTTATTCATAGCCAACAACTTCACTCCTATCCAACAGCACTTGTTTAAAATAGTACACTTCCAATTTGAGTGTAACAAATCTGACAGTTTAAAACTACTAAAAGGGATTTCTCCCACTAAAACAATCCAGTTACATATTTTGGCATGTCTAAACCCAACAAAAGAGGGCAGTGTGACACGTTCAGAAAGTCAAATACTACGCAAAGCAAACCCTGAAATTTCCACAGCAGATCAAGCAAAGGCACAACTACAGAAAAGACTGTATCAACAGTCCATTCTCTTCCCTTTGGAGATTTAATACACTCCATCTCTAACTACCATGATATATAATAGTGAAACTTAATACAAGACTACAGACGTTTAAGGAAAAAAAATTCTTCCTGCACAAAAGATGAGTCTAACAAGAGCAACAGGATGGGTAGGTTAAGCCCTATACGAACTGTGGATTTGCTGCACTGAATGCAGGACGTTCTACTTGATGGTTTATGCTCACTCACGGATCTCTATACATGTATTCAGAGACTAAATTTGATTAAGGACACTGTTAAAGAACAGCGAATCAAACGAAAGCACCAAAGAGCTCTGAAGCGGGAAAAGGCCAGAAAGCAAGCTTTTTATTGCATGTTACTTCAGTTAATCTTCCTTGGCTTTAAGGTTTCCAAAAACTAGGACATGGGAACTCTGCTAATCCAAATAGTCATAAAACAATTAAGAAAAGCAAATACCACGTGAAGGTTTGAGCTCAATAGTCAAACTCTCACAGTTGGAAAAAATATGCTTGTTAGTGGCCAGCCTACCATCAGCCTGTCAGTATCAAGGCCAAATTAATTCCACAGACCACCCCCTGCCCCAAGTCTGCCTTAATTAATAACTGTACCAAGAATGAAGTTGGTCTAAGCCATTAATCTTTTTTTAAACCTTAAGAACAAAAAAGTAGGTGCATCTGAAATGCTTCCTAAAGCATGGGAAAATAGTCATGCCATAGACTAAGCACATAAAAATCTGAGTCCAAAACAAATTTTACACTGAAAACCTCTCTCACACACTGCGTTCTGGTGAAAGCTGGGCACGCTCCGCTGAAATAATGCGACTGAATTTGACCACTATAATACTGTTAACGTAGAATGAGAAATGGCACCCTAGTACTGAAAGGAAAATAAAGCCCCCCCCAAGTCTTTGATCAACTCCAAGAGTAACCTTTATAGACCCCAAAAAACTAGTTTCTAGACAAAAGGCTTGGCAAGGGAAAGCCCATGCCACCTCTCCTGGAATTCTACTACTGCAAAGAATAATTATAAATAAGGAAAATAGAAATAAGAAAGATTACCTTTGACCAATAGTTGTTACCATCTGAAGGCTGTTCAGTGGCCTATGTGATCCAGTTCTCAGTGGACTAGTGTCCATATCACAAAACCCAACACCACAAATGGTACTAACTGGCAACCTTGTTGGCAGTCTCACCAGAGAGGCCAAGAATTGAATGAGCATGGAGACTGAATCCCCTCTCATCCCTAGAAGTGGTCCCTTCAGGTCAGGGTTGAGGCACATTGGTGGGGCAGTCTGGGGGAAGCTTGCACTCCCGCTGCCTGTGCTGTACCTGTTCTGTGGATAAAAAGAGGGCTTCAGTCTCCACGGCTGTCAATCCAGGTCCTTTCACACACAGGTGAACTAAATTCATACAAGAGTTTGGTTTTCTCTTTGTTCTTTTTAAAGGGGGATTGCCTTATCCCAAGTGCAATCCTTAGAAAACAGCTAGACAGTTCACAGAAAGGAAGAGTCAAACATCATATCTTATTCGTTGATAATACCAGAATAAAGTAACATTTGGCAGCTTCCCCCACATACCTTCTGTGTTGTCGTGTTTGTTGTCTGTGTTGAGGGCTTAGTGAAGGTTATTTTCACAGGCGACATGTGTGGTGGCAAAGAGTTGGCAATGCTCTGCATTATATTACTCATCTTGGGGCTGCCACTTACAGGCACCGTGATGGTTTTAGTGACAGGAGTCACAGCCTTCGGGACTTCTTTCAGGAGAACAGGGGAAGAACTAGAAGAATTTGTTCGCCGTCTTTTGCGGGGCTTTTCATCATCATCTGAGCAAGTAACACCTGGAAAAGAAGTACTTTTTCTGTATTATATTTTCTCTGTCTGTGGCACTCCGTGCTTCCTAAAACACTACAAACTTGCTGAGTGTTACACCCACTTTCAAATATAATAAAAAGAAACAGAGGATGATTTACATCTTACAGTCACAACTAACCTGTACCACACCACAGACGGTCTTAGCCCTTGATATAAACCACACCACCAGTGCCATAAAACAAAGAAAAAAAAAAAAACAAAATCCAAGCTACTCAGTTACTGAGTCACTTCATTCAGTTTAAGAGATTAAAAGGACTTAAGAACCAGTACAGGGATTTCATGGTGTCTACAGAAGTTTGACCAATGAGCCTATACACACAAGGGTGGTGGGGAAACATCATGCACACTTTGGTTTAAAACTTCACGCTACACTGGTAGTGGTGGTTTTGTTAACAGCAACTAGTCCCTTAAGCTTGTCATCCTGTAGTCTTCTCTGATTTCAGGCTTTGCATCTGCTTTCATGCCATGCTTATATCGTTACAGTACCACTCCCCCCTTTCATCTGAACTGCATCTTGAGATACTTTTTTTTAATTATATATATTTTAACCATAAAGGTCAAACTTTACTTTATCAGCTTCTGCCTTGTTTGGTGCATCTTGTGCAACAGATGTAAAATGGCACCTAACACACAATTAAAAACAAAAGTCCAGTCTCAAGGAGTTTCATTCTTCCTCACTATCTGTGTACATACAAAAAAAATCAAATCTGCTGCAATATTCAGCTGAGCAAAGGATAACAGCGTGATCAAGGAATGTTGAATCCATATGAAATCTTCCAAAGTAGGCAACAGGTTCAAAAACTGGTATACATTACAGAAAGACACAGCTTAATGACCTTGAAAATCTCTTACAGCTATTGGGTAGCATTTATGTTTACCAAATTAGCCAGTGTAAAAAAATTTTGAAAAACATCCATAAGCTGAAAAGACACTACCTCCTCTATACTGAACAAGACTGAAGATCTTGCTCCCTATGCCTGGGGCTTCAAGACAAAAAATGCTGTCACAGCAAAAAGCAGACTTGCTCGTAATCCAAGCAAATCTGGTTGGCAGTCAACCTCTAATTACAGACAGTATCTCATTACGGTCAATCTCTAATTAAAATAACTAAATATTCTGGCATGCAAAATGTGAAGATGCAGGAATTGACATGGACAAGAAAGTGCCCAGCAGCATAGCAAGTGATTTCTGAAAAATGGGATTTGCCCTTAGTATGAGTACCAGCTCATTTGCAGGTACACTTCAGAAGGCTGACAGTTACATTCACGTAAAAACGGGAAATTGAACTAGAGAAGAGAAGCAAAGGCTCTATTTCAAATTTGCTTTGAACTCCAAAACATAGTTTTAGCTGGCTGCAACAGTACAGACGAAGAGCGGATCTACAAGTCTGGATTTCAAAGCTCTAATCAGCAATTACTTTATGGCCCTGAAGAAGCCCGGTGGTGATCTCCATCTATAAAGCAGAGATTTGGTTACATGACTAAGGTCTATTATGAACTAGCTTTTAAGTATTAGTGAGTGCACTACACAAACTTTCAACTCTGAGGTCTCCAATCGCATTGAAAATGTGCAGGAATTTCAGAATCTCAGAACCCATTTGAATCAAAAATCCACAAGCGAGAGGATGTTAGGACACAGCTGTTATTTTGGTGGGTCACCAAGAAATACTGAAGATAAAGCTATTTGTTATTCACAAAAAAACCACCCAAAAAACCACCCCAATTAACCACAGAAGTAAGAAAGTAAGATTAAACTAGCACAACATTATTCCATGTTGGTACAGCTCATTTAATCTCCTGTTTTCACTGCTGGGGCTTTAAGAACGTTATTCCTATAATTTCACGTTAGAAACTGCATTTGCACAAAGTCTTCCACAAGCATTTAGCTGAAAGGTAATACAGCTTAACCATAATTCACACTTGACGAGCAAGGAAGCAGAGGCACGGAGAGGTTAATGGCTCAATCAGACAGTGACTTGGATAAGGTCACATAACAGATCAGTGGCAAAGTCACAACTAACTCAGGCCTCCTCAGTTTGCTCTTAAGTAGGTTTGTTAAAACTAATGTGACTGATATACTCTGAAAAACACAATTCCTTTAAAAAAGAAAAAGAATAAAATGAAGTGCATGAAGTGGGGGAAAAGTTAAATCTAGGGATGAACAGAATAAAAATGAGAACCTTTCATCCCTCTATCGTGTGTCTACACTGGTTTTATACTCATTACCACGTAATAATTCAATAGAACTCTAAATTAAATTTTTAAGAGGTTAAGAACATTTTCCCCTGAATCTTTAAACTAAAGATGAGTGATCAGTGCATTAAATCAGAAAAATGAAAAATCTTAATGTAATGGGTTCTGTGGGTTAATGTAGCCATTAAAGATGGTGGTTTGCAGGTAACATTACATTTACATACAATGTGACATTTCTGACTAGCTCGAAGTTTATACAAACATGCACATCTAGCATAAAGATTAAAATAATTTTTTAATATTAAAGGTATCCACAGCAAGCATAAAACCAGCACTTATCAACTTCACTATTAATCTGTATTTATCACCTACATTTTGATAGACACCAAAAAAGGCGGAAGGAAAAATTTTTAATTATTAGTTAAATAAAACTATGTTTGATGAGCTGGGCATATGTATGAGGACGTAATTCTGCTTTAAGAACTAGGTGATTTATTAGCTAATGAAAAAAAGGTTGGGGGAGACAAGAAAAAAAGACTGTTTCTAGACATGGATAGAACCTTGTATTTCCAAAGTTAAAAACATGAAGATGGGTATCTGGTGGGATTTTGTATGGAGTTTTCACAGTTGCCCAGGAACACAAACCTCATTAAGATTTGCTTCCAAATACATCACAAAATGGCCAGACATAGTTAATGTAAGCATATAAATGCTTACCAAACTATGGTATTCTAAAATAATCTAGGTCAACTGTGAAAGTGGAAAGGAGGGACCTTTCCTAACTCAAATAAGTGACTACTATGCATTATTTAAACAGAAGGAAAAGGGAAGTCCTCTGCAGAAGCAACCAGCAGAGCCACCTTTAAGACTAGTTCTTAACAAGCTGGATTAGAAATCCACTGATATACAGCAATTCCTGTATTTTATTTTCAAAACACCTCTCACTTGTTGACTTTGCCATTACTGCTCCCTGCAGCATTTTACAGTGAGTGGATTTATTCTGAACACAATTTCTCTGAAAAAGGGAAGCAACAAATTCATTCTTTAGATTAAATGAAGACACAAAGGCATTAAATGACTTGCCCAGGGTCAGAGTGTTTAACTCACTTCATGCTTCAGCCACAAGACTGTCCCTTTCTTTCCCTTTGGTTAATCAGTTGCTAGTATCACTTACTTTTGACGTAAACAGTACTTCCACTTGGCAAGACGACTACATTGGAGGCTGGACTGGCGGGTCTGGGGGACTTCACTGTTGCTACACTGCCACTTGGAACAGGGGTAGATGTTGGGGTTGAAGTGGTACTTGTGTAGGAATAGCAAACCACCACTGAAGAGGAGAAAAGACACCTTCCATATAACTGAAGTGCAGAATCCCATTATTCTATCACTCTTTTAACAATAGAAATGGAAGCCAAAGACTTATTGGGTCATTATCCACATCTTTGCCTCTGCAATCCTGTTACTGCTGAATACTCCCCAGCTTGACTTAAGCATAGCCATGGAATTAACTGCCTTCAAAGACAACATAGAAATCTAACCTCCCTCCACCCATCCCAGAAATCTGCACTGCCCATTCTAGACTTTTTATTTGTATTATTCTGAAGTTTTACTTTACAACCTGTTATTTGTCATTTTAGCATTAATTCAGTATTTCAATTTTTGCTTTTCTGTAAATGACCATATCTACACTGCTGATAGAAAATAGCTAGTGCCGCTCCTCAACAGCGCATCAGCTGAAGAAACCAAAATATTCCTTCAGTAATGAACAACTGATTTTGCTAATCAGCTCTTTTAAACTGTTGCTTCTAAGTAATAGAACAACAATCCAGTACTTCTCACAAAACCAGAATAAAACAGCTTCTTTCAAGAAGTGTTACACATTCTCCAGTTGCATGAAGCCTAATTCAAGCCCATTCAGCCAAGCCAGATGAAATGTGTACTAGCATTATTTAAAAGGTATAGGGAAAGCAGAAAGCAATCTTAACTTGTTAACTCAGTATGTTTCATCTGAAGGGGGAAGGGGGGGGGGGGGGGAAGGGAGAAACCCAACAAAATTTTCTTGACTTTCACCAAAACCTACTTACATTCTTAGAATAGCGTTCTGAAACATCTTTCACCACTTACAGAACTTCATAAAATCTAAAGCCATCAGTCAAGGTTTTATAGTTTATAGAAATTAACAAGTTACCCAGTGAATTTCCCCCTATTTTCCTGGGGTTTTTTTTTCTTTTTTAAGTTTCAGTTGCTTCTGTGTTCATTAACACAAAGCTGTCTGAGTTCTGCTGCAGATGCTGCAAAGGCATCTTTAAGAAGTAAAAACAAAGGTATTTTTTCATATTTCTATGAATATAATAAGAGAAAATCTGGGTGGTTTTTTTTAATCTAACACTTCACATCTAAGATAACAATTTCAACTGTGACATTTTTTATATTCCCACAGACTGCAGTAGAATCCCGTCTTTCTCTCACCTTCTTTGTTCCCAGTTTCTGCAGGAACTGGAAGAGATGCATTGTGCTGAACAGCTGCATTGGCAACAGCATTAGCGGTAACAGTAAAAGCTGTTTGTGGAACAAGCCGTGGCATCAGTGGTACCAGTCGACGACCTTCTATAGACCATTCAGAAGAGCTATTTGGTCCAGACATACTAAACAGAAACGCACATTCTGTAAGTATCCTGCAGAGTTTCCAAAATATGCAGTATTCTTAAGTGCCTTTTTTCAACAATGAAAGCCTAAAAAGCAGTTTCTAAAGACACAGTACAGCAATCATCAACTTTCTTCATTTCATGAAAGCCCTTACATTTTTCCCACCTCATGCAGAAACCGTCCCATAAAAAATGTAAGATTTGCCTCTTCTTTTACTGTTTTGTTTTACAAAGCCCTTAATGGGCCAGAGGTGTGCGCATGTCATACTCAAAATTGCCATATTAGATTACCTAGAATTCAGATAGAGTCGGTACACTCTCCAATTCTGGATGACAAAAATCCCTAGGCATTGAATAGACTGTATACAAGACTACTGAAATTGATTACATTAGAGGAAAAAGCCCTCTGCTTTAATGCAAATCCTGTTTTACCTAAGCAGAAGAGTTTCTCAGACTTACTAAAGTAGTCCCAAACAAGGTAACAGAACATAAGGTGATTTAAACACACCCTCCGCATCTTCCTCAGCGGAAACCAGCCTGCTGCTCTAATTTTCTCTTAACCTTAGTACTTACACACAAATGAGAATGTTTCCAAAAAATGCTGTTCTTATCTAGATGGAAAAATGTTTCTGTTTATGGCTGTTTTACATGAGTCATTTGTCAAATCAGCAAAACCAGAAAAGCAAATTATTTTTCAATGTTATGTTCTTAAGCAAATCAACCCATTAATATATTCTGAAAAACAACTTCAAGTGAACTATTGCAAATAAGTTCCAGCAAAAACTACCACAAATTAGTTTGTAAAATGCAAAGGATTTGTTCTGTCGTTAAATCCTGATATGCTTCAGCATTCTTCATACATATTTATATAGTATAAGCAGAGCTACATCAGCTGAAGTGAAAATACTTTTCTAAAATAAAAAGTAAGACTAGAAATTTTGCCCATAGCAAAGCTAGCACAAAGTTGGCTTTCCGAAAGAGTTAGAGAATTATGTAAGTCAAATACTGTATTACCAACCATCACTTACACAAAGAATTACCCCAGGAAAAATAAAAATATGCACCACTTCACAATTGCACCTTGTCTGGATTATATTTCATCCATTTGAAGTTCAACACCTCAGGACAAACTTTATACTTATTCTGTAAAACGCTAAAAACAGGACTAATACTTAAAAAGGAAACTATTCAAGAAAGAATCCTGATTTGACAATTAAATGCTCATCCCCCTCCCCCCACCCTTTCTTTAAAGGAGCGTAAGGAAGTTGGTGGTTGTTGTTTGGTAAACAGCATACATCTAACTCTTCAGATTTGAACATTAAAACACTAAAATGTGAAAATGTCCTTCTGCAGCACTCAAAACAGTATGCTGATTTTGGCAAGTCTTGGATCAGACATTTGCTAACTTCAAGTGGCCTGCTACAGGAAATCTGTAGGATTTCCTCTTTTCTCCCCCTAACACCTAAGCTACAGTAGTCAAACTTAAAAATCAATGTTTTTAACACACACAAAAAAAGAAAAAAAATACAATCCAGCTCTGTTTAAAGACAGTCCTTAATCGTAAGACTGTTAAATAACTCTCAAAGACATGTAAGCACTGGCCCTCTTGCTCCTCTCCACCTCTCAAAATCATGTGGAGCTTGCGAAAGCAAATGCAAGCAGGAATCAGCCCAGTTAATACCAGCACAGCAGCTGCATTAAACAGCGAATGGTGGACACTGATGTCATCAGTTAGCTTGCTGCAGTTTTTTTATTCTGACAATTTTTTTCCCCTCTGTGCTGATACACTGTTTTCCACTAATCTCTGCCTCCTCTCTCCCTCTTTGTTCTTTCTATGTAAAGTCCCTCTTAATATAACCTTTCCAAACAGATTTAAATAAAATTAAAGGCAAAACAAATAATAATAAAGCAAACATTTTTATCCTGCATATGGAGTTCTCTATTTTCTCCACTCTGTTTCTTCTCACCTATCTCACAGGAACTTCTTCAAGACAAAAGACTGTTTCTTATATTGTACTTGTACAGTGACTGCCATGTCTTCAGATCCAAAATGCAACAGTACTAAACAACCATTTCTAGTTCCCTGGTTTAAGTCTGACACCATCATTCCTTCATCCATACATTGTTTTAACTACTGTTCTTTAAACCATTATCAATCTTCCAAAGTTCTATCGTTCATATAAGACATAATGGATTTTCCAAAGGGTACCTTTGGAAATCATGTAGAAAATGACCTGTAACTTACTTGTGTGCAATAGTCGTTAGTCGTTCATCATTTACTGCTCTCCGAACTTCAGCACGATGTCGCTCTGTTGAAATACTATTAAAAAAACCAGCAATATATTTTAGTCAGAGGGAGACATGAACATTTATCTAAAACTTCTAGCTAAAATTAAACTTATGAATAATCTACTCAAGAGACAAAAGGGAACAGTCATTTACATTTAAGAGATTGTCACTTAACTTGTGCTATCACAGTGAGAAAGAATGAATGTATTATTGTTTAAAAATATTACCGAAGAATAAAAGAAACACTACTGTTCAGAGGGTACCCCTGCAAAACAGCTAGAATCCAACCTCCTAATGAGAGCAATAAATGCAAAGCATACAGTAGAAAAATTCGCACCGAACATGCAGCCTTCTTTCTTGATGGAACTTGGGCCCAAAGACCTTGAAGTCCTACCTTGACAAAACTGCAAGCTAGCACATGCTCACGAGCTAGCTGTAATCCTTTTAACACTCTATAACTCACAAAGTACCCACAAAACAGAAACGCTTCCGCCACAGAAGCACAGTTGTTTTCTTTATCAAAACCTCAGAGCAGAATAAGAATTAAATCTCCACAAGATGGAGAATTACTCCTCCAAATTAAGATTTGCTTTGTGATAGTAATGACTAGAAAGAGCATGCAATACTTTAAAAGAAAACAGGTCATTGGTCCTTATTTTAAAAAGGTCAGGGTTACCTAAGCACTTTAGAGAGTTCTCCAAGAAGATCTTTCTTCTCTTTCGTAAGGTCTCCCTGTGCACGTAAGGCACTGATGACACCTGCATATGCCTCCAGTTCTGAAGAATTAGAACAAACAGTATTTCTATTTAATGCTCACAGCAAAGGGGGGGTGGGGGGGGGTGGGGTAGTTACTTTCAGTATTACTGACAGTATTCCATTAATTTTCAAAATCATTAAGAGGAACATGTCTTTCAATTATTTCGTGCTTTTCAAAAGAGATTGATGATTTAGAACTCTCTCAGTCAATTACTCTGCAGCATACAGCTTTTCTATGAAACAATTGTATCATCACAGAGGATTATCCAGTTTAAAAACCAACCGAATATGTCAAGCTCTCTCTGAGCTGACAGTTCAGCCAGAAAGCTTGAAGAAATAGTCCCCAAATTTGGAGAGAATAGCTCAGAATTCTCCAGAAGCAGAAGATCTTTAACACGTACCATTATTGAAAGTTCCATGGAAAAGCTTGGCTTGAAAAAGAAATATACTATCAAAAGAGCAACTGATATTTTTTTTTTTTTGTAATGCCCTTCCTCAATTCCCATGGAGAACATCAGCTCTAGTTTGTTAAATACGATCACCATAATCTTTTATGCCCATTTACTTCATATGTACAACTGCTTGAATTTGAAAAGAATGCAACACACCGAATTTAATCTGCTCAACACAAAAGAAACAATCCAGCTACTCTTAAATGTAGAGCCATCATGAAGATTTAATTCTCAAAAATACAACTCTGATTTAACATGTATTTGTAATTCCAGGTGACTTATGTAAATGTCATGCGTCTGAATTTTGTCCTAGTAAACAGAGTGACAATATACCTAATACAAATAATGGAGTCTGCTAATTTGGCGAAGAACGACTTTCTATTCTAAGCTTAGCACAGCTTAAGGAAACATTTCTGAAACTCCTGCTTTAACCAGAAATACAAATTCTTCTAATACTTACATAGGTGCCTTCTATGTAAGTATCACACCCATTTCAGCGGCCAACCCAAACCAACCCCACAACAGATCCCAGTTAACCAAAAGCAAGAATCAAATGGGCAGGCCAAAACCTAACACCTCTGAAGTTTGCTGCAAAAGAAAGACTGATACCATTCTGAAAAGCTTTCAGTTTGGTATTCCAAAGAGCTAATTTAGAAATCAAATCAAGGAATTGTGCTGAAAAGAAGTCCTGCTCTCCTGTCCTGATTAAGCAGGCAAAACACAAAGCAAAGTCGCTTTTGTTAACTATGCAGGCTGCACAGGGATGCCGAGTGACCTACAGAAGCATTTACAGCTTCAGTTATAAAACATTTGCTAATTAATGCAATGGTTATTACTAATATCAACATTTATTTAGACAACCATGTTACAATATTTAAGATACTAATTATTTTACTCTGTTAACAACATAAAGTAATTCTCAGATACAACCATATAATTATTTAGCAAGGACAGATTTTTTTTCTTCTTTCTGCATTTTTAATAGAGATCCACTACACTAGGACTTTAAAAATGCATATTCTGGCTGTTTGGAATGTAGTAAAGATTACAGAACAGCTGTAACTAGCTTCCTTACCCTTATGTCTACATAGCAATCACTAGCTGGTGCGCTCTCTTTCCAACACAACATACAAACAGCCAAAACAGGTTTCACAAATAAATATCATTATTTCAAGTGTAAGGTGCTACCATCACCCACTTACTCAGTTATAAGTCACAAATGCTGCAGAAAAACCCTAGGTATTGCACACCTCAGGGTGCATTTCAGCCTCACCTACACCACTGCATTTCATTCATGATGGAATTGCTGAACAGTCAGCCAAACAAGATGTTGGGCTGAGAGCTGGAAAGTGGGACTCTATAAATATTGCTGGATATGACTGTTAGACAGCTATTTGCTGCTCCCACTGCTCCTTCACCCTCCACTCTTGTGGTACATCTATTTAACAGAAGAGCTTCTCCACCCCAGAAGAGACAGGGCTGCTACAATCCTCTATCACGCTGGCAGGGCCCTCTTGTGGGGACACTGCTCATGCCAGTAAGAAAAAAAAAAAAATAATTTCCTGTCAGCCTAGGTTATGTCATTGAAGGAGGTGTAGCCGCAGTTCTGTTTGGCTCGGCTGCACCAGCAAGGTTCTGCCAGCACACCACTGTCAGCTGGGGTAGAAGTTTTTTTTCCATGCTCCTAGCCAGCAGAGCTACGTTAACAAAATTTAGTAGCACAGACCCAGTCCAAATCTTGGCACCCTGCACTTTCTCCTAGCTTTCATACTTCTTGAGCCTCGCTTAAGGTGCAGGGTTGTCGCCTTCATGGATACACAGCTTAGTTGCAATGCTGTGTGCAACATCTGCATCGCTGTTTCAACAGAACGCAAATCCCAGATTCCCAAGAAATCAAATAAAAAGGGCAAATAGAGGGAAAATAAATCCTCAACTCTCAGAAAATAAAGTGGATGGCTTCACAATATACAAGAACCTTGGCACAGTTAAAAAGTACAGCACATCATCTTTTAACGTTCAAGTAAAATGAGAACAAGAATAACTGTGACTTGACAGTCACGGGAAGTTAGAGGGAGCCTCAGCTTTCTTCCTGACATCATCTCCTAGATTATGCTCCTCAGAAGAAAGTCTGAAACCAAATCTATGGGGTTTTTCTTCCCTTCTATTATTATGCATCATGTAACTGGCAAAAAAAAAAAACCCCACACAAAACCAAAAAAACACCTAAATAAAAAGAATTTAATCTCCAAGAACTCAAAAACAACCATGCAAGATCAGATCAATGGCTTAACAAAGGATTCCCTCTCCTGTGGTAGTTGGAAGTGGATACATAAGGAAAGAGCAAATATTTTTATTACCTTCCAAAATACAAAAGCAAGTCTCCTTGTACACATATATTTACAAGGACAGAGCACAAAAAAGTCTCCCAATACCTATCTAATGGGCAGGGGACTCTGATATTGATCTACATTTGTAACAATGCAAAAAGCTGCTGTTGTTATGACAGTTAAGTAAGAACATTGTTTTCACACTTCCCTGATAATCTGTGCAACTGCAAATCACAAACCATCACAATCTTTTTTTTTCCTCCTGTTTCAAGTCTTTACTGCTTGACCTCAGTCCCGCAGTGCCAGTTAAACTAGGGTACCATCACCTCTTTTGGTACAAAAAGGTGTCCAATACAGATTAGAAAAAAAAATGAAGACCCTCCTCTCACAGTGCATCCCGTTGCACGTTAATAGTCATAAAAAGAACAACAGCACAACACTGCAACATCGAGGCTGAGATGGACCAGGACATCCATGGTCAGAGATTCAACCAAACCAAAACAATTCTGTGCTATTCATTTTGCTCAGGCAGAGAGCATCTGCCAAACATCATTTTAAGCCAGGGCTGTCAAACCAATGACACATGCAAAATGCAGGAAATGACTTGTAAGTTGCCTGTAGACATATTAAAGTATTTCGTGGAAGCAGCAGGCAGGCAAATCTTAAAAGGGCAAACATACAGACCCACAAATTGTATCTTACTGTACCCAGTTTGCGAAGGATCCTCTTGCATTCATCTCTGCTAAGATCCAGAAGAGTTGGCCACACCACAGGCATCTTTCCCTTGTGTTTGTGTGCCCACTGAGCTCAGCCTCGCTGGAAAAGGAATATAAATGCAGTAAATGCAAGTCCATCATTTATCGATTTCCCAAGCCAATTAATGTAAACTCTCTTCAGCCTGCTCACATCTCCACCAACATACTCCCTCGCACTCCAGCTCCAGGCTCCAACCTTTGTAATGGCATGTTTTGCCATGCAGGAATTCAGCAGCTTCACAAGGGCACGGACTTCCTGCACTCCCTTGCTCGAATCCATCACCCAAGCCTTTTTACCGAGTTTGCTTTCTCCTTCTCCAGCCTTTTTTCATGCTGAAACGCTCTCCGAATTGATGTTCAAGTCTCCTCCCTCTCTTTATGCACTGAGTACCTATTATAAGAACTCTTCCAGCTAACCGCACGCTCCCCCTTCCCCCCGGGGAATGCATTTAGCACTAGCCTATTATATGACAGAATGGCAAAAACACCGTGGAAATTTGCCTTCCACGTACCAGCACCAGCCCCCAAAAAAAACCCAAACACGGGAACACCCCCTCGCCCGATCACATCGCGGCGAGATTCCGGGGGTGACGAGAAGGGAGGGCGCATCTCCCCATTGCAACGAGGATAATAAAGGAAAACGAGGAGCCGGAGGCGAGCAGGGCGAGCCGGCTGGGACCAGCCCGCGGCCGCGCCGTGCGCCCCGGGCAGGGAACGGCACAGCGGGGGGGCGGCGGGGGTTGGGCACCGGGAACAAAAGCCCCGGAGCCGTCGCAGCTTCCAGCGCGGTGCTGGAGGGAGGGAGAATCTCCTACGAGGGCACCCGGAGGCAGCCGCCACCCGGGGACTCCCCGCCCGCCCTTCTTGGGGCCCTCCAGGGCCCTCGGCGCGGGGGACCGGCGGGAGCGAGCGGCGCTGGGTCCCCACCGGGCTCGGGGGCGGCCGTCCCCGGGGGCCCCCGCCGGCAGGAGGGAGGGAGGGAGGGAGCGGTCGGCGGCCGCGGCTTCCCCGCGCCGGGCGGAGAGACAGCGCCGGTGGCCTGCGGGCGGGGGACGGGGTGCTGCCTGCGGGCCGGGGCCCGTGAGGGGGCGGCGAGTCCCCGCCGTCCAGGGAAGGGGAGCTGCCCCTCTCCCCGAGGGGAAGCAGCCGGGGCAAAGCGCGGAGGCGCGGCGGCGCTGCCGGGGAGCGGGACCCACCTGCCCGGCCGTGCTTGGCACATCGAAAGGCTCCTCAGCGACAGGGCTCGGGCTCCTGCTCCTCCTCCCCCCGCCGGTGCCGCTCTCGGGTTTGTTTAGTGGCGGTGGCGGCGGCAGCGCTGCCCCGGGTTAAGATGGCGGCGGGACACAGAGCGCATGCGCGGGAGCCGCAGGGCACGCCGGGAGCTGTAGTTCCCGCCCTCTCTGGCCACCACCCTCCGCGAGCGAGGAGATGGAAGAAGCGGGTGCCAAGATGGCGCAGGGGGTGGGGAGGTGGGGGACGCTGCGCCCTGCACGGCGGCGCGGAGCACGCCTGGGAGCTGTAGTCCCCTCAGCGTTTGTCGACGTGCTGGGACGCGGCGCCGGCCGTCCCGCCATGGCCTGGCGGCTGGGTACGGGCGGCGAGAGGGGACAAAACCCCGCGGCCGTTGGGCGGCTGGGCTGAGGCGCGCTGCACCGCCGCTGACTGAAACCGCTTACAGCGCGGGGCGAGAGGGGCGGCGTTGAAACGTTCCCACGTACCCCTAAAGTTCCGGCATTAACGGCTGACCGCTGCTTCGGGAAGGAAACCTGGCAGGGTCGACATTAGCCTTGACGTCATTCGGCCGTTTTCAGCTTTTCTGACTGAAAACCGGCAGCGGTTCAGCGGGGAGCTGCGCGGGGCCGTGGGCGGGCAGCGCGGACGCGCAGGGCACGCAACCCGCGCCCCACGGCCGGCCCCGCACCCCCGGCCGGCAGGTTTTGCTCCCCGCTGTGACCCCTGGGCGAGCAGGGCCGCAGGCCGGCAGCGCTGGGCCTGGCAGCTGCGTATTGCCTGTTAACAGCCATCAGAACTTTTTTTTCTGGCAGGTTTCCAGGAAAAGCTGTAAATTACATCTCTTTAAAAGTCCCTAGATCCGATTAGAAGCGTAAAATAAAATATCTCTGGGGTACAGCTGAAAGTTGTAAGCAACACTGCTGATCAGAGCTGTGCGTTGCAGCGAGAAAGTAAAAAAAAAAAAAAAAAAAAAAAAAAAATCCCATCCATGGAACCGCCTGGAAGGTGATGGCTGGAAAATCGCACCAAGGTCCCTCAGGATGAGCGTTTGCTCCCATCTCTCCATCTCCCAGGGCGTCATTATTTTTGCTGCAGGCTCTTATTTTCCATGCTTCATCTTGCACGCTTTCTGGTTTTGCGAAGCAAACAGGCGCCCTGGGGGGGCACAGTTTAATGAAGAGGAGGGAAGGGCTCCTCCTTATTCTGCTCTCTCCCAGAAAATTGTGTATTATAGTTTGCTTTCAGAATGCCAGAAACAGCTGGAGGTTTGCTGAGGTGAAGACAAGGCGGATGGATGGTGTGCATTGAATCACAACACCTATTTCCAGATCTGCAAGTGCTGTTATTGCCACCTAACTATAGATAAAAATGTTTCTTCCCTGTGATGGTTGATGAACATTTTCTCAGTTGCAATTTCCTATTGTTCTTCACAGCAGAATAAATCTGAAGTACTTGAAAACAATGCTGAACAGTACAGGAGAGCTAGAACAATTTTCCTCCTTTTTTACTGCCTTCCTAAACATGAACCAGCTGAAGGCAAACCTAATCTCTGTGTAATATTCCTTAATAAAAACAACCGTCCTAAGCTTTGCACAAAACTGAAGAAGATGCAGTCCAGGTTAGTGCCAGAAGTTAGCATCTCCCTTTGCAGGTCAGAGACTCCACTGCAAACTGATCTGCATATGCGCCTTTTAGTTGGATTACTCTGGTCAGTAGGAACAGGCAGGACAACCTCACCACTTACCAGAATAAAATAACCTTTCTGAGCTTTATTTGTCACTTGTAACTGTGATACTGCAGCTGAGTATCAGTTTTATTGCATCTGAGGTGTTCAACAGCTCGTCCTTGTATTTGTAGAACAAATCATTCCTTGAGCAAGAAACTACCAAAACCTAAATTTATCCACTAAGGTATAGATTTTAGCTAAATGTTTTCTTCCAGTTTGTGTGTTTATTAATGCACTGTTTTCATACTGCTCTCCAGTGAAATCTCTGATAACAACGCAGTTTGAGAGAGCACAAATGCATTTTCTCAGCCCTGCTCAGCAGCTATATTCGTTAAGACTAATTAGATCAATTTGCTACTTTTTTTTTAGATCTTTAGGTTTTTTTCAAATGCGAATGAAACTAGCCACAGGATCAAAAGTTAGTATGGGCAAGGTGGACAGACACACACTGATACTCACATACTTACATATGCATGTACTCAAGAAAACGGTATACACTTCATCTCCTTCGGCACATGAAACAGAAGAGAGATGTAAAAAACAAGCCAGTTACGTATGAAGAGTCAGAAGCTGCAATTGTGTCCTGGTTTCAACTGGGATAGAGTTAATTTTCTTCTCAGTAGCTGGTGCAGTGCTGTGTTTGATTTGGTGTGAGAACAATGTTGATAACACACTGATGGTTTTGGTTGTTGCTGGGTGATGTTTATACTCAATCAAAGACTTTTCGGTTTCCTGGGCCCTGCCAGCGAGAAGCTGGAGGGGCACGGGAAACTGGGAGGGGGCACAGGCAGGACAGCTGACCCGAACTGGCCAAAGGGATATTCCACACCATATGGTGTCATGCTCAGTATATATAAGCTGGGGGAAGCAGAAGGGCGGGAGAGGGGGGACAATGACACACATTTGGCTTTATGGTGTTTGTCCTCTCAAGTAACCATTCCGCATGATGGAGCCCTGCTTTCCTGGGGATGGCTGAACAGCTGCCTGCTGAAGGGAAGCGGTGAAAGAATTCCTTGGTTTGCTTTGCTTATGTACAGGGCTTTTGCTTTATTTGTTAAATTGTTCTTATCTCAACCCTCAAGTTTTACATTCCTTTCTGATTCTCCTCCCCATCCCTCTGGTTGAGGGGGAATTAGCCAGCAGCTCCATGGTACTTGGTAAATGGCTAGGGTTAAAACACTACAGATTGCTGCATTTCTACAGATGTTATAAGATGATTTCCAAGAATACTTCCTATTTTTACTCAGGCCCAGACTTGGAAACACATGAGATAGATCCAGAAAGTCCAAAGGCCAAATTCTGCTTGTAGCTGTGGCACCAACATTGCCATTTACTTCAGACTAACCTACAATCAATTTTCCATTCTCCATTTTCCATAAAAATGAGATGGTTGAGATACCATGGACAAAGAAAATAAACCAACAAAGCACATAAATTATGAGTCCTGAAAAGCATAAGTAACCTGAACCAAGGCCAGAGCTCTGCAGTGGTTGATCTACTTGGATGGATATACCAAGGTTGTCCCTGCAGAGAAGCAGAGATGAGGCGCAGCAGATGCGTCAGAGCCACCCTCAGCAGGCTCTGGTCAGGAGGCTCTTCTTGAATCAAGTCCCACCATCACATAAGAATCACCAATCTGCTGTACAGCCCTAATCAGTCTCAGGAGTAGCACAGATCATTCCATAAGACTAAATTAAGGCTATCTGGACTCAGAATGTCTGCATGCAGCCAGTTTAGGATCTTCTAGCCTAATCCAGGGAGGTCACCCATAAGAGATAGACTTGACAGTATTTTTTTACATCTGATGAATAAAACGTCAAGAGTGTTCCAGTTATAGACTACAAAAATGAAAATAAAAACAATATGGTTTAGGCTTACTTCATAAATACAGAAATGTGGCTAAATGTCACACATTTTCTCAGAAAATTCATATGAAATAAGTCATTGTGGGTAAAGAAAGAAAAGGCAGAATGTGAAAATGCCAGCGTTTTTTCTAGTCTTAGTTGCCTTCCAGATGCTAATCACTTTCTTAGTTCTCATCACCTACATCCCTGGGTCCCAAGTTAAGGAGGCCCAAAATTACAGAGCATCTTCTAACTGTTCAAAAAGTAAAACAAGAAACAAACTTGTCGATAGCAATAATGCCCAAGGAGGCAAGGCTCAAGAATGCAAAACCACAAGGTAAAAGTATTTTGTAATAATCCATTTTACTTGGCAGTTCTTAGGCGAGCTAAGAACTCACATCATTAAAACAGCTTCAAGCAGCAAATCACTGAATCTTTGTAGCTTGGGCATATTAGGCTGATACTTTAGTTCTAAATGTGTTAACAGCAGCTCACCGTTGGCTTTCCCCTTACAGCCAGCAGAGGATGAAACTTGTCAGGATCTGGAGTGTTCTTCATCTGATGGTGGCCTAGTGAGCAAACCCACACAAGTTCCATCACCTCTTTTGTGCCTCCGTTTCCCACTTTCATAAAGCATTTTCAAAACTAATAACAGATGGCACTACATAAAAGCCATGCATTATTATTTATAACAGCATAGTGCTGGGGATTCTTTTTAAGATTTTGCTCCATTACCTGCATTTAAGCAAAATTTCTTCCTCCTTCCAGTAAGAGAAAACTCCTACTTTCTATTATGGTCTCTCTACCCGACATCCTCGGATTCCCCATCAGCTGAAATAATATGATTCTCATCAAATACAGACACTGGTCTAATTAGTTAAACTTTCTGGGCACTAACAGAATCATCTACGTCTCACCACACTCCCTTCTGTAGCCGAAAACAACAGGAGGAGGAAGACAATGAGCTTGGAAGCATCAGCGGTGAGCTGGCCCAAGGGAGGAGCTGTGATTTTCACATGGAGAAGGTGATTTGTATGCAGCCCAGGTCACCAGGACAAAGCTGCGCTTCCCAGCTCTTTGGGGGCTCAGAGGAAACGAGCACAGCAGCCTCACTGCAGTTCTTGCTGGATTATTAACTGCATATCCAGTCACATCGCTGCAACCTGATTGATACAGACTCCGAAATAATCCTTTTTCTTCAGTGCAGCCTTTCCTGGGTAGAAAAGAGGTGCGTCAGTGCGGTACTAGATGAGAACCGTGCACAGCTCATGCAGCTGCTGCTTTTCTGCTGTAAACAGAGAATTTTCAGCTTCCCAGAGTCTTAAGCTGGTAATTACAAAAGTAAAATTGGAAAACCAAGGAAAACAAACAAAAATTGTATCAGTCTTCCAGCAACTGAGAAACGTAAGAAACCCACTACGCTTTTATACTAAGATGAATGCAATGCTGTTGGTAATTTTAAATTTTAGGGAGTTTAAAGATGGTTTAAACTATCTCCCATGTCTTGCATAAGAGAGAAATAGCCTAGATTCTAATAAAAGTTAAAAAGATTTCTTGGTCTTCCCCACCCCCCCAAGTTAAATGGCCTAACCAATGGAGCTTCTAATTCTCTTAAAGAGGTTATTCAGTGACTTGATACATTTTCCTGACATAAGCATCTCTATTTTAATTTTATTCTATCACCCTCAGACCACTCCTAAACTCTTTCTTCCTCCTCAAACACTTTCCCGTCACATTTTTTCTCCTGGATAAGATAACAGCAGAAGCTTCAGCAGTGTTTAGGTGCTGGCAGCTTGCCAGAGCAGCCTTTTATATACAGCCTTATCAGATACAGGGATTGTCACTCAGGACTATTTATTTAAATCCACACAGATATTTCAGCTACTTTCACTGAAGATAGCTTTGTGTTGCCAGTTAACATAGATTCCCCCCCCTCCCCCATTATAAGTAATGCATATTATATTCAACATACGTATTTATTTTACAAATCCTAAGAGCTTCAGTGCTGAAAGTACCTAAATTCAGCAAGGCTTAAATCCATCAAAACACCACTAAGCATCGAGTTGAGCACCTGTTTAAGCACTGAGGCAAAAACTTTATTATATAACCTCAGATAATGAAAACAACATTCATTGTGTCATCCTACAGCATATCAAAGAGCAAATTAAAGTTAGCATCCTCTACAATCTGGGGAGGCAGATGCAAACCTCCATCCTCCTTGTGGTGTGCTGTATTGGTGAAGAACGTACAGACTTGTGGGGAAGAAAGCAAAGCCACTTCTCAGAGCAGAAAGCCTGGGATCACAGCGCAGTATTAAAGTTATCACTCCCACTGCACAACTTGTGTCCTTATCTATGGTCACATATGTGCTCTACAAACCATTGGTAATTCAAGCATAATTCTGCAATGCAAAGAACATACCCCAGCTTAGCACTTAGAAGAATTTGGCTAGGACCTAATTTGCATTGCATTTTAGGGGAGTTCACATGTTCTTTCTCCAGTTGCACCTTTAACCGATCAACAGACTGTGGATTGCTTTGAAGTTCAACTCATCGGTGAATGACTTGTTCCTGATTTTGACTAAAGATTTTTACAAGGTTAGATATGCTGTAAACACTGGGGGAGCAAGCAAACCTATCAACTGTAAAGGATGTATTCAGTCACTGTGGAGACTGGACAACAATGGCAGCTCCACAGACAACAGGACAGTTAATGATCACAGTTACCTAATGGCCAATGAAACTAGGCATTCACTTATCTGGACAATCCAGGACCTTGTTTTTTCCTAGCAATACAATCATCTGGAAACTCTTTATGCCCAACAGTTTTTGAAGGATCCCATCCATTTGCTGTGCCCTGAATTCAATAAATTATATTGATCCCAGAACACCTTGCAAATAAAAGTTCACTTAAACATACAGCGTTGTTGCAGGGTGAAAACAGCAATGGAAAAGGAAAGGAAGCTGGTGCTGAGTTTGCAAACCAGAAAGAGTAACATTTTTGTCACTGCACACCCTTTGCTGAAACTTTGGGGTCAGCTCATGTACTTTTTAAGAGGTTGGAGTTTAACACTGGCAGTTAGCAAGGCTTGCAGAAACAAATAAAAGTCAACCTGTAATCCCTGCAAAAGGGGCAAATAGGGAAAATAAATGATGGCTCACATTTTCTCACTTTAACTCCTTCATGGTGATACAAAGGTCTTTCCTTTAGCATGTGCCACTCACAGAGCAGCACGGTAGGCTGTGATCATCTGCGTGGGCTGGCTGAACACTTCAGAAACTCCAGCAGCTCAGGTGGAAGCAGGTGGAAGCAAGGACTGGACTCAGAGCAGTTGCCTGTAATTTAGAAGGCTGCTTTCCTATGCAGGGAGAGAATCTCTAAGCCGGAATACAGACAGCTATGAGTAAAGACAGAGTGGGCGAGTAGGCAAGAATACAGCCAGCCTGTGCATAGAATCATGCGATTTGGGTAGACCCCGACACCACACCCTCGCATAAAAGCCCAGTACTGCGAAGCCAACAGCCCTCTGGATTTCCTTACATTGAAGACCTGACACAAAACCTGTGAAAATCATCATTCTTTGAATTGGAATTAACAGAAATCCATCAAGAGAAAACACTAACAGGAAATGGGTCTTATAACCTTTGAGTATCATCCTAGACATTGCCAACGCTCATTTGCAAAAAGCTAACCATGAGGGAGCCAGCATGCTGGATTGCTCCAACTTAGGGTTGGAGTTCAAATCGCACACTGCTCACCAGTATCACATGCCCAGCACACACTCAGGCAGTGTCAGAGGGCTGCAGTCATACAGTGTACAAGACTTATTCCCCCACCTTTGCCTCCCAGTTCTCCAGAACTGCAGGCAAACCCTGGACAGAACCATCTTGTTTTTCATTCTGTTGTTGTGAATTTCAGGACGCCTGGATACAGATCTACAAAAATACATCTACGGGATTAACCTGATGTCCATGTAGTTCTTTGACAGGTTATCCCAGCAACAATGGGGCTGTATGACTTGCAAGGTAACATAATAGTAGTAAGAGTCATGAAAGCATTTCAGACTTCAAATATTCCCTTGCCAATAAACTTTTAATAGCAGGAAACCTGAAGGAGTACACAATTGTACTTAACATGGTACAATCGGAAAATAAAGGCATCCTGACTTTCAGCCTGGGAAAGAGACATGCAGTTGATTTCCAGAAGTACATTACAAGGTTAATTTACAACCATTATTATGTGATAGAGCATCCTGGATTTAAGATACAGCTGACTTAATGACACAGCAGGGAAAAAACAGCTATTAAAAAATCCACACAAACACAAAATTCCTTTAATAGTTTATCCAGAGAATACAGATGTACAACAGTACTAATACAGTATATAATGTCCATTCAATGTCAACAGACAGACACACTTAGAAACACACTGTGAACAATACTTCAGTGATCTGGAGGATCACTTAACACACAAAATCACCAGGAAAGAAATTATACATGTACACTACAAAGGCTACTCTGCCAGAAAAATCAAAGGGTTTGGTGATTTCCTGTACTCAACAACAAAAGCTAATTTTGGAATTTTCCAACTAAGTAGTAATGTAAACCAATTTTCTTTTAAAATAATGGGCTACTGGTAACATTGTTAGGTTTTGAAAATAATCACATTCATTTTCTTTCCATTATATGGGGATCTCTTAAAAATTAGTCTCCCCATAGAAAACATCACCCCGCAGAATTTAGTAAGTTAACTTTCTGGACAAGCCATTGCATTCAGCTCATTAGGAAAGCTCATACGTAACTACATACACATTTGAAGATAACAGCCATAACATCCTTGTATAATGATTGAAATGATGCATACCAATAGATGCTTCTGTCAGAACTAGCAGTTCAGAAATACGTTGGTTAATTTCTTTTTAATATTGCCACTGTAACATTCTTGTCTGGCTGTTCAGAACCCTAAGGAGTTTCAGTATGCACACACTTTTATTTGGTGAATCAATCTGGAGGAGAAAAGGCCCTTCAGTCTTGAGCAAAAGACAATTTTCTTACTATTTCATGCTGAAGAAGTATTTTTTGCCTAGTGAAACCTGTTTTAAGTGTTTTAAATTTCACACTAACATTATACAATATGCTCCTAAGCTATTACTGCGATTGAACATAATCCTGCTCTGTGTTCCCTTGTGTCAGCATGAACATTTATGCAATCCGCATAGCAAATCAGATGGCAGTTACCTGAATTAAATCTAACCTAAAGCTAAATGACCCTATTTAAAAAAAGTTTCCTGATCTGATTAACTCCTGTATACAGTTCACTGTAGAAGAACATTGGTGATCACCCGGTGAAGTGAAAGCAGTCAGGTTCAGCTAAGCTTATGTTTAGCACTGGCGTAAACAACTACTCAAAACTACTTAAAAGGAATGCCAGAGTTAGAATTCTAGCAAAGAAATACCACCAAATAAATTGAAGTTATTGCAATTAGTCCACTGACAGACACATGCCTCGAGTCTGAAGGGCACCTGACGGCAAGGCTTCCTCATGTGAAAGACAGAATTTGTCCAACTCATACCAAACAAAAAAGGATCGAAGTTTCAAAGTTAGCCAAAAGGAATCGAGTACCTTTTTTTTGTTTGTTTTTCCTTTATGTGCTTTTTTGAAAAGACACAGACTTTGGCTAATATGTTTGAATTACGCTTCCTAAAGCCCAACCTGAAACAATTACCATTTGCCATCAGAACTTATATGTTTCACAGCTACTGTATCTACTCCCTCAAACTACTAGCAGGCCACATTTGGTGAATAAATATTTTTCTTCTTCCAGCTATCCAGTTTTATTTTTCCTGTTTCTTTTTTCTAGGCTTTTGTTTCATTTTTAGCCTGACAAAGCCCTCATGCTCGGTACACTCCCTGTTTGACTTCTACTTAAAACGGAAGTGGCTCCTGTCATTATCCATCCGGGCCATAAGGCAAACTTCTTCCTATAAAGCAAAACAGAAGAAAACACACAAGAGAAGAAGATTATGATTCCGCTGTAGCCCCCAATTCCGTTTCTAAGGTACACACACCCGACGAAGCGAACACCTACAATCCGCTCTCCGCCCCGGCGCGCCCAGCCCCCGCGCATGCGCGGCACCGCCGGCGGCCGCTCCCCCCCCCCCCCCACGCGCAGGCTCGGTGTCGGCCCGCGCGCACGCTGGGCGGGGCGGTGGCGCGCCCGGGACGCACGCGCAGCGCTTATCCGGGCCCCGCCGGCACGGCGCGGCGCATGCGCACTCTCCGGCCAGTGGCCTGGCGCGACGCATTGTGGGAAGGAGGCGGCTCTTGTCCCGGCGGAGGGTGGCGGTGAATCCTCCCGGCCGCTCACAGCAGTGTAGAGCCGCTTCCCCCCCCCTACCCCCCTCCCTCCCTCCCCCCCCCCCCCCCCCCCCCGTCCTCCTCCTCCTCCACCCCACATACAACCCCCCCTCCCTCCGGCCCGCGCATTTAAAGGGGCAGCGGCGCCAATCTGGGGGACCATGCCGAACTTCTGTGCGGCCCCCAACTGCACCCGCAAGAGCACCCAGTCCGACCTGGCCTTCTTCCGCTTCCCCCGGGACCCGGTCAGGTGAGACCCCAGCCGGGCACTGCCGGCGCCGCCTCAGGAAGGCAGCCCGCGCCGCAAGATTGGCGGCTGGGGGGTGGGGTGTGGAGGCGCTCGCCTCTTCTCCTCCGGCCCCGCCGGTCCGCAGCCCTCCGCTCCGTCTGAGGAGATACGGCGGCGGGGAGGCGTCTCCATCCCTCTCCCTTCCCCCCGCGCCCCCTTGCCGCGCCTGCTCACCTAGCGGGGGTGCGGCGGCGGCGGGGCCGGGGCGGGAGGGGCGCGGGGGGGCCGCAGCCGTCCGGAGCTGCTGGCTCTCCTGGCGGAGGCCGCGCGCGCTGTGGCGCCGGGGGGGGCGGGGCTCCGCGGGACCCTCCGGCCTGCGGCGGGGAGGCGGGCGAGCAGCTGCGCATGCGCTGGCGCTGCCGCCGCTGTTCCCGGGGGGACGGGGGAGTGGCGGTGGCAGGCGGCGGTGCCGCTGCGGGGGGGCGGGTGAGGGGCTGCCGGGGCGGGGGGGACGCTGAAGGGCTGCCTAGTGATGTTGGGGGGGGGGGGGGGGATGAGGGGCTGTCTGGTTTGCGGGGGGCGCGGGCTGAGGTGTGAGGGGCTGCCTGCATGGCTGTCAGGAGAGTGGGAGCTGCCTGGGTGTTCGGGGGGGCTGAGGCTGTGAGGGGCTGCCTGGGTGTTCGGGGGGGCTGAGGCTGTGAGGGGCTGCCTGGCCCTGAGGGGAGGTGGGGGGTGCTGAATATGTGAGGAGCTGCCTGGCCCTGAGGGGAAGGGGGGGCTGTGGAGGGTGGGTAGTGCTGAGGGGCTGTCTGGCTGGGAGGGGGGCTGAGGTGTGAGGGGCTGCCTGGCCGTGACAGGAGTTGGGGGGGCTGAGATGTGAGAGGCTGCCTGGTTATGAGGAGAGTGGGGGCTCTGTGAGTGAGGAGACTGACTCCTGTTCTTACTCTACTGTCAGGAGTGGTTTCAAAGAATGTTTATCAATATGGTGGTAGGTGCTTTATATGTATAAATATAAATAAATATATATACAAAAACGGGTGTGAGGGGCTGCCTGGCCATAAGGGGAGTGGGGGGTGCTGGGCACGTGAGGAGCTGCCTGGCTGTGAGGGGAGTGGGGGGCTGAGGGTGTGAAGGCTGCCTGGCTGGGGGATGCGGGCTGAAGTGTGATGGAGTGCCTGGCTGTGGGGGCCTGCCTGGCTGGGGGTGTGTGTGTGAGGCTGCACATCTGCTAGGAGTGTGCGGCAGAGATGGGGTGTGTGGCTGTTAGAAGCTGCGGGAGCAATGGGATGAGCCAGGGGAGCCCACGCATTGTGGGTGGCCAGCGCAGGGTCAGGACTGGCTCAGGTGGTGGAAGTCCGTCAGTCCTCCTGTGTGTACTGAGGTGATGTGGTGCTGGACAGTGAGGTGTGCAATGTGGCAAATAGGACACCAGTGTGACAGGCAGCTGTCACAGGATTGCAAGGGTGGTGGTTGGTGGCAAAGCATCATAAGCAACAGCAAAAGCGACAGGATTTCAAGTTCCCAGCAGATGAAAAGGAGTGGCGCACTGGTAAAGCGAGAAGCGTGTGAGTGAGAAGACATGGAAAATACCATGAAAAATAAAACATGCATTTAGACATGGAAACCCCCACGTACAACCTCACATTTAAATCTAGATAATATTCTTAAAATCGTTTGACTTAACTTGCTCCTTACAATTTTCGAAGGTGCATAGGCACTAGAGCAATACCAGTTATCTCCTAACAGTAGGTAATTAAGGCTGAAATTTTTGATGATTTATACTTGACATCCACTTGCTTCCTTCCTTGAAGCTACTTGACCTGATTTTTGGAAAATTTCAAAACACTTGGGAATTGTGGGTACATAATTTCTTCTTAGAAAACAGTCCCCTGTAAGTGATTTCAGACTAAGATACAAAAAGCTCCTATAGGTAGTAGCTGCTGCTTAAAGCTGTGTTTTCAGATGTCATCAGGCTCTCCTGAGTGAATTCAATGCTAGGGTAACCAGACCTCTTTCCTGATGCCCATACATGTGAGGTTTTGTAGTACAACCAGTATTACATACGTTTATGGCTTTAATGAAGAGTAAAATGGAAATAGTTGATTACCTTCTCTTAACCTTTCGTTTGTATGATTTCACCTAGTGTTGTCACTTTCCACCCTGTCCCGTGAGAGCCACAGACTTAAACAGTCCAAGGGATGACTGCAGTTTGTGAGGAATTGAAGAGATTTGGTGCTGTCTGGATTTCAGTCTTAATTTGTAAGGAGTCTGTGCTGTGAAATCTGGATCATGTCAGATTGGGCAAAATTGGTTACTGGGCGTGTGAAGAAAATGCCCCGTTCAGTTCGTAATTTTTCTTGGAAAGACATTTTAAATGAATGTCTTCTGTGGTAGTAATACATAGATACATTAAAAAGTGTGCAGTTAATTAAGCAATGCACATATTCTAAAGACAATTTCTAAAAAACACACACACCAGTATTTCAAAATTAGAATACTACTACTTTTAACATTTATGGAAGTTTAGAAATAAAATACCCTTTCAAAAAAAAGAATGCTTGCCAGCTACAGGGGGTTGGAATCGTACAGATTTATGGATATTTCTTTTGCAGACGTTGATCTGGATCACAGACATGTTTTTAGGAACCATGTACTGGCTCACATTTCTACAGTGTGTGAGTAAGCATGCTTTCTCATGCTTTCTGAGTGCACGTCTACTTCATAATCCCCTTGAAGTAGTTCATGCTAATACGATTAATGTTCCTGTAACAGAATAGTAGAAAATAGAGTTAAAAATTACCCTGAAGGATCATCTAGACCTTTGCACTGTCTAAAGGAAGGATAAGCTATACCTAAACTGTTTCTGGTGTCTTTGTTGTGCTCTTAAAAACATGTAGTGACAAAGATAACACTCTTGAAGTTCTCAACAGGTTCCCTGCCCATCCCCCCCGCCCCCAATATCTTAACGCCTTTCTCATTTAAACCTATGTTAAAATGTCCAGAGCAGATTATATATTATAAATCCATGCAACCTTCTGGCTTTGTAGACCGGAGCATGTTAGTGGTTTATTCTCGGGTTTGAACTACAGCAGTCATCTGCAGTTGTCAGTGACAATGTGTTGCTTGTACTGCTTGCTGTCATAGAAACCTCTTACCGTTATAGGTCAAACTGGTCTAGCAAGCAAAGTACTTTATGCCAGAAATGTGTTGTCTGCACTTGGCAGCTTACGGTGAGAAAGTTGACACTAATGACATTAGAATGCATCTTTAAAAATAAATTTCAATCAAGAAAAAAATAAAAATAATTGAGAAATACAGCCATTGTATTTCTTGACTACCTTACTGCTTTCAGTTTTTCCTCAATAACTGAATAATTGCCTTTACAACTTTCCCATTTCAGTGCTCAGCAGTTCCAGTAAGGTATTTCAAGTCAGATCTTCAGAGTATTTGCAGTTCTGTGAGAGCTAACCAGTTATTTAGGACTATCATCTTTTATTGCTACTACCTCAGAAAACTAGAAGGGGTGCACAGATAAGGCTTTGAAAAAGAACCAGCTGCATTTAATGAACGGTACATAGTCTTTTCATATCAAACATGAATGTAAATAGACCTCAATAAGGATGTCTGTGACTGTCACGGTGGTTTTAGTGAAGGGAGGTGTGAGTATTTAGAACAAAATACTTCTTGAGAGGTGCTCTTCTGCTGCAGTTGACTACTACTGAGGTAACATAAATGAGTTACACTCTATCCGCACCTCAATAAAATGCCGTTTGAGCTTCCATGAGATGTCAGCAGATCTCTGAAAATGTAAAGTTTGTGACTGAAAAAAACCTTAAAAGCTAATGAGCAATACCTAAGCAGTGGTGTAATATATTGGATTGAGATGGCTTTTAATTTGTGCCAGATGCTTTGCAGCTAAAGCATCTGTGCAACAGTGTACGGTCTGCGTTAGCTGAATACCAAAAAACTGGACAAAATCTTACACATAATTTTATTCTAAAATCTTTTGAATTGTTGCTTGGGAAATACCTTGCAGAGCTATGCTGGGTGATTTCAGGGGACTGATCTCCTTTTTCTTTGTTTTTGTTCCTCGGAAAGTCAAACTTATTTGGAGCCAAACTCATAGCAAGACTGAAGGGCCAAATTCAGACTCAGATGGAGTTTGTGTGTTTGAGTCCAGCTGCATAACCTCTACCATCTCCCTCTAGTCCTGTAGCTACTTGAGAGGATGTCAATGCTCCAGCTTTCCTAGATGTGTAGAGCTCTGGTTACTGATCTGCTGCACCCATGGGGTGTGAGGACTTGGTGCCTCTGTGTGAGCCGGATCTGCAAACTGGGGCACTGCATGCTGAGGGCTTCTTTTGAATCATGTACTCAGTGTTGACTTCGGCACAAGAGGCCATGGCCATAGCCAGTTCTGTGTAATGGTAGAAGTTGGTAACGGAAAGGAGGATTGGGTGGTTAATCTAATCTTTGTGAGACTCATTTCCTGAGTAAGCCCCCTCTGAAGAGCTGATGGTATCTTTTGCCATTGCTCATTAGTTTGATTCTGGTCCCTAGCTGTTACTGGTATCTACTTAACTTGTTCTCTGGTTGGCAGCAACACTGGAGGTGAAGGGATTCAGGCTGATTTTTGGCTGTCCTTGACAACTCTGTGCCAGTTCTAGATGTGCCATCGCTGCCACCGATTTGTCTCTGTGTGGTTGCCAGGAGGTGATTCAAAGGAGTTACCGTAATGTGAGGAGCTCTGACTTTGCTCCCTGGCAGTCTTCCTCAGCTTCACTGGGTCAATGAGAGAGGCAGGTAAGAACACCAGGGCTGGGCTCTTTGCTGCATACCCCTTTGGACTGAAGCCCTCCCCACTAGCTATAGGGGAGGCTTGTCAGCTTTTGTGACAGCCTGATGTGATAGTGTTTATGAGTTACCTAATAATCAGCACCCACTCAGAAAGTATGAGAGCCAGATCCAATCTAATTTACATGCTAAAGGACTGTGTTTATACAGTTTGGTTTAGCGAAGAACGCTCTCCTGTTCTCTTACTGGGGTGATCTTGCTGTCCAGGCAAGAGCACCAGATCTGCAGTCCTACAAAAAAAAAAAAATATTAAACCATTTTTTTTCTTATTTTAAGTCATATTAAGAATACTATGTGTGGATCTCCAAGAGCAATATTAGAAATTATTCCTGTTTTATGGCACTTGCTGCCACTGTTATTTTGGTACTTTGCATGAACTAAAAGTTAAGGTACACAAACCGTTTACCCAGCAGAGATCAGAATTCAGGGTTCCCCCCTTTCGTCATCGCAGGTGCCTGTTACTGCGCTCAGTTAAAGTAGATGATGGTGAATCCATTCAGAGCTGTGGATTTCCTCATTGGGGCTGCCCACCAAAACATCTGAGGGGACAGCCCTCCTTCGTAAGTTGTTGAATAATCATTAAGTATTTTGCTCCCTCCTTGTCCCTGTGAGCAGTAATTTACATGTTTGTAGTCAAAAATAATTTTAAAATATTTTTGTATTTTAATGCAGTAACAACTTCTAGCTGTTTCTTGGGTCAGGACCCATCTTCTTTTTAATTTAGGAGTGAAAAAGGCTGTTTAGAGCCTTTTGTTTTTAATCAGGCAGAGTAGCTTTTTCACTTTCATGAATTTCAGCAGGATTGCATTGTGGGAAGATCTCACCCACTTTGCTGTACTGAAATAATAGACTCTTCATGTAACTTCTCTGTGTAGGTTCCTGGAACTTTGTGGACATTGCCAACATGTACCAATTTTAAAAAGGCAAACAACGCAACACTTTTAAGTATGAACCAGTGTTGAAAAGTATGTAGCACAGTGACGGATTTTAAAGTAAAGTCACAGACTGTAATGAAAGTTCCTTTCCTTTTTGCTGTAGAATTATTTTGGTATTACTGTAATTCTTTACAATGTAGTTTTCTCGGGCATTCTTGAGTTTGGGTAAGGATTTACCCTAGGAGGAATGGGAGCTTGTGTAAGCACTGTGTACAGTTAGAATAATGAACAAATCCTCAGTGGAGTTCATGTGAAGGTTTTTAGTCTTCCGTATTGTGTGTTTTCAACTTTGTTTACTTGTGTGCCATTGTAAATTGGTGGCTCTGTGATGCCACAGGGTGCAAGCAAGTGCATTAAAATAATGCTGCTGCAGAGGATTATTTTTGCAGGAAGGAGATTACTTCCCTGCCCCCAGATTTTTAAATACAGGGATATCAATAGGTGCTGGAGTCTTGTTAATTCATATATATGTATTTTTACAGCACAAATGAAATGGCATGTGAGTTTTACTGGAGTAGCTCTGCAGCATCTGTCTCTGCATGTTGTTGCTCAGAAATCTGTAGCAAGAAAGCGATTGCATAGACCCCTTTGAGGGAAATACAAGCTAACTAATGCATTTACATCAATTACTGCAAGTGGTTTGCTCACCAGAGGAAATGATATCTTGCGTATTTAAGAGAAGCAGTATTAGAAGGGGAAACGTTTCCTTAGCTTTGTGTTATATCTCAGAAAACTAATCTAAAGCAGAAGTAGATGTTGTAAAAATACACATCTTAACAATAACTTAGTTCAGGCATGTTGAGCACTGTCATTAGAATGATTGCTTTTTTTAATTGTTATTATGGCACTTCTCAAAAATCTACTCAAAACTCCCCAATGACCACAATAAATAAGAAAAATGCTGTGTTTTGGAGGGAGGCAGAGAAGATAGCTATTTTAATAGCTGCCTTCAAAAACTTTATATGACTTTAGTCTACAAACACATCTCTTTGTTAAGTTTTCTTTTTAAGATTAAATTCGTGAGAATTAAGTGGTCAGGTTTCATGAGCAACTGCATTACAATCTGTTGTGTGTGTGAGAAAAAGCAAGAATATATAAATTAAGGGAAAAGAATCCTGAATTTTCTGGGGTGGTGCTAAGTGGTGAGCAAAGGGAGGAAAACAGATTTATAAAAAGATTTGATGGTATGTAACAACAGAAGGTGTACAGAACTTTCCTCAGCCTCACATAAAAGGCAGGGTTCACTGCGATCCAGTTTTGAGTACGGGTTGAAATTGTAGGGGGTTTTGTTTTAACTTAAAATTAGCTAATTCTTTTGCTTGCATGCAGATGTCAAAGATGGGTAGAGAACTGTCGAAGGGCAGATTTAGAAGATAAAACTCCAGATCAACTCAACAAGCATTACAGATTGTGTGCTAAGCATTTTGAGACTTCTATGATATGTAGAAGTGTAAGTAAAACCAAGCATTTATCGCATCTTGCAAAATTTGACTAATGCTTTTCATCAGAATGCTGCATTTTAATCTTTGATCTTCTAGGTAACTTATCCCTGGGAAAATTAATCTCTTAGTCTTAATTGAGATCATTGTCATGGTCCAGGGCACCACACAGGCTCGCAGATGTTGGCACAAAGGCTGAGGTGGAAACGAGCAGTCGGGGAAGAGAAGAGCAGAACTGCTGCTGCTGGTTTAACATGTTTCTGGAGCACTAATCTTCACTGCAGTTCTCCTCATGCTAAGCAATGCTCATTTTGTTTATTGTCACTAGATGTTACAACACTGTATAAATTTATTTGGTATAAGTGTGTAAGCTTACATACTTATAATTACTTAAAATCATTAATGTGCTGTTACAGAAGTGTGTACATGGTGTGATCAGGTTAAATTACACTGTTGTGACCAAGAAATTTAAACATGCATCTGTCAAGCTTTTGGTTCCTGTTACGTTTCATCCAGCTAAAATCATGGCAGTGTTTTCTGCTAATGAAATAATGGCTTTCAATTCTTTTTGTTAACAAGATAATGTTGATTTTAAGAGCTTATGTAAGAGTAGGAAACAGTGGACCTGGGGCTTTGTATCGAGTTTGAATTTCACTCTGATATATAGGTAAAATCAGTCCTTTAGTTAAGAAGGATAATTAAACTATGCAGGTCAGACTGTGAGGTCCTGGTCATATTACATGTGACAAGGTCTCTCATTAGCCTGCATCTCAGAAACAAACAAATGAATATTGAAGGTAATTCTGAATATGAAAAGAAGCTTTATGAATCTTGGTTTGTGTGAAACTTATTTCAATCTAATGACAGGTATAAATATCATACCTACTGGAAATTAGTCAATTTAGACAACATAAGTTTACAGTATATCCAAATACAAAAGTTTTACTTAGTATTTAACTGCTAGAAACATTTACATGATATCTAGAAGTCTTTTCCTTTTCGTGCTCTTTTGGCAGATAAATTTTTCTTTAATATGACCTTTTACAGTAGTGTTTTGTCGAATTTGTAAGTCTACATAAAGAAGCCAGTTGAATACTTTCACAATGAAAATGTTTATGTGATTGTTTATAGAATTGTGAAATAAGTGATAAAAAACAAAGCACAATAGTAACAAAGTGTTTCCTTTTTGATACATAAATGTCTCTTTATCCGAAATGTATGTTTGGGGGTTTTTTAATCATAATATTTCAGTAAATTAAAATTATTGCATCTGGGGTCCTTGATGTGAAGATAAAAGGGAGGAAATAATATCTGTGGTTTGGGTTGGGGTTTTCTTTAGTACCTCTCCTCATTTTCAGTGGTCTCTTGATATCCCTGAAATGCGAATTGCATAGCATAGCTTTCTGTTCTTCAAACATCAGAAAGTAAAAATACTTTTTTTTTTTTTTTAAAAAAAGCATGGCATCTGAAATTTTTGGTTTTTTTTGTGCACACGCAGTGAGAATTCCCCAAAGAAATACCTCATCTAGGTGTCTGTCTTCTTACAGAGCCCTTACAGGACAGTTTTACGGGATAATGCCGTGCCAACTATATTTGATCTTACAAGTCACCTGAACAATCCCCACAGCAGACACAGGAAAAGGATAAAAGAGCTCGTAAGTTTTTAATGAAAGATATTTTTTAATATTAAAACAATAAAGGCAAGTAAGTTCATGTGAAACTTTTATGCAAAAATGTCAAGTAACAGTACTAAGCACTTGAGTGTTTGCATTTTCTGTACTGCCTATTCTAGTATCTTTTTGTGGATTATAAGTTAAATGCCCAAATACTATACTGATGTAAATTCTGTCTGCTAAGGAAGGTTTGATGAAATAATCCGGAAAACGAAATGTGTTGGTCCAGAACTGATTCTGTCTTCCAAAGAAAGTGCATAACTTCCTTTTGCTTGTTATTACAGCGCTAACTGAATACAACTTATGCACGGTACCCTGAAATTCATGCTACAAATTGATTGTGATCTTCAGTTCACCCATTTAACTTCTGAAATCTGCACCAATTCAGATGTGTATTTTAGCTTACTGTTCTGGAAAGATAATCTATGTATAAAAGCAAGATCAAGAAGTGTTTTTTGTGGAATTGTGTCTTACTGATACCTCTTTTGTGTGATTTATAACCACAGGGACCTAGAGACACTTTTTCTATAAGTAAGCTGACAATTAAGAGGAATTCAACTCCTAAACTCTGCTTGTATGTTGGAAGATTACAGCCAATTTTTAAACTTCTTCGTGAGTTCGAGTGTTTATTGAGTGAAAATAAGTTAAAGATGTTTCTGTCTACTGACAGTGCATGCTCATACTGAAACAGAATACTTGAATGGAATCTCTTTACTAATAATTATTACAAACACCTTATATAAGTATGGGAGTCTTAGAAGTAGTAGCAGGTGATTGTCATTTAGTTAGTAGATACGTGCTGTGATAGCAATACACTACCTGAAGAAACCTCCTTCTCTTGCACCTTCTAGCGCTTACTGGTAAATATTAATGCCCTTAAAATGGTCTCATTTGCAGAATTTGTATCTGGTCTTGATGTGTTCTAATATTTGAAGGACATGTGCTAGACATCATCAATACAATTTTGTTTTGTTTTGTTTTTTTGTAAGAGTGAAGATGAAATAAGAACACTGAAGCAACAAAAGAGTAAGTGAGCAAAATAACTGAGTTCATAAAAAAAATTGTTTACTAAGGCTGACAAGGTAATGCAGGACACATAACTAAGTTCCTACATATATCAGGAGGATAATTGAGTTCCTGTTTGATTCAAACAGGCAGTCTAAACTCTTTGTGAAATACTCATTCACTTATAAACTGGAAACATTCTTCTCTGGGCTCCGGCAACTTAAAAAGTAATGGGGGTAGTAAGGGAAAGCAAATCTTATGGGGTTTTTTGTTCATGTTATCTTGACACTTACAGTATTTTACTTTTTGTAGTTGATGAAGCTTTTGAACGGGAACAGGCAACTCAAGAATTGAACGAAAGCAATGAACAAAATACTGTCTCAGAAGAAGGAGGGGAAGAACAAGAGGAAGAAGCTGGCCCCTTGACATTGGAAGAAAGAGAAAACAAAGATTACCTTAAGTCTTTGTTTGAAATTTTGATCCTAATGGGCAAACAAAATATTCCTTTGGATGGCCATAATGTTGACGAGCTGCCAGAAGGTATCTTTACTTCAGATAACTTTCAGGCTCTACTGGAATATAGAATAAATGCTGGAGACGAAGTTCTGAGGAAACGATTTGAGATGACTGCAGTCAATCTTGAGTACTGTTCAAAAACTCAGCAGAAACAAATGCTTGAGATCTGTGAAAGCTGTGTTAGAGAAGAGACGCTGAGGGAAGTAAGAGACTCGCACTTCTTTTCTATTGTCACTGATGAAGTAGTAGACATAGCAGGAGAGGAACATTTGCCAGTGTTGGTGAGATTTGTTGATGACGCTCATAATCTAAGAGAAGAATTCATAGGCTTTTTGCCGTATGAGGCTGATCCTGAAATTTTAGCTGTTAAGTTTCACGCAACTATTACTGAAAAGTGGGGTCTAAACATGGAGTACTGTCGAGGTCAAGCCTACATTGTCTCCAGTGGGTTTGCTTCTAAAATGAAAGTTGTGGCTACAAGACTCTTGGAAAAGTATCCACAAGCTGTTTATACGCTGTGTTCCTCGTGTGCCTTAAATGTTTGGCTAGCAAAATCCGTTCCGGTTGTTGGTGTTTCCATTGCATTAGGAACAATTGAAGAAGTTTGCTGTCTGTTTAATCAGTCTCCAGAATTACTAGTAGAACTGGACAACACAATTTCTGTTCTTTTTCAGAACAATGAGGAGAAGGGTAATGAGCTGAAGGAGATCTGCCGTTCTCAGTGGACAGGCAGGCATGATACTTTTGAGGTTTTGGTGGACCTCATGCAAGCATTGGTGCTGTGCTTGGATGCAGTAAGCAGTGACTCATCCGTCAGGTGGAACAACTTTATTACCGGTCGAGCATTTGTACTTTCAAGTGCATTGACAGATTTTGACTTCATTGTCACTATCGTAATCCTGAAAAATGTTCTGTCTTTTACAAGAGCATTTGGAAAAAATCTCCAAGGACAAACATCAGATGTGTTTTTTGCAGCTAGCAGCTTAACAGCAGTGTTGCATTCTCTGAATGAAGTGATGGAGAATATTGAAGTTTACCATGAATTTTGGTTTGAGGAAGCAACAAATTTGGCTACAAAACTGGACGTACAAATTAAACTCCCAGGAAAATTTCGCAGGGCACAACAGGGGAACTTAGACTCTGAGGTAACATCAGAAAACTACTACAAAGAAATCCTTAGTGTCCCCACAGTGGAGCACATTATTCAAGAATTAAAAGATATATTCTCAGAACAACATTTAAAAGCTCTCAAGTGTTTATCGTTAGTGCCCTCAGTCATGGGGCAGCTCAAATTCAATACTTCTGAGGAGCATCATGCGGACATGTACAAAAATGACTTGCCTAATCCAGACACGCTTTCTGCTGAGCTTCATTGTTGGAGAATCAAGTGGAAGCACAGAGGAAAAGATATTGAACTTCCAGCTACTATTTACGAAGCACTTCACTTGCCTGACATAAAGTTTTTCCCTAATGTTTACGCACTGCTGAAAGTCTTGTGCATACTTCCAGTGATGAAGGTGGAAAATGAAAAATACGAAGTGGGACGAAAGCGCTTAAAGGCATACCTGAAAAACACCTTGACAGAGCAAAGGTCAAGCAACCTAGCTTTGCTGAACATAAACTTTGATATAAAACATGACTTAGATTTAATGGTGGACACCTACATTAAACTCTATCCAGATAAAGTGGAATTTCAAGACGACCTCAAACAACTCTGAAGGAGCAGAAGATGCTTAATTTTTTAAGCTCTAACCGATCTGTTGAAACAGCTTTTTATTAATTGAGTTTCAATGCTGAGGAAAAAAATTGTGAAATTAAAAAAATCATTGCAGTTGTATTTCTATTTTAGGTCTCAAACAGAAGAAGCTGTGGTCAGTGACCCAAGTTATGTTTTGTTAGTCTCATTAAATGTGTTATGCAAGCAAAACAAAGCCTGAAAATAAGCCCATGCTCTTGGCAGAGGTGTTTTCTACATCCGATTGACTTAACTAGGTGCTGGTTTATGTTATTGCATCATGGAAAAAGTACGTTGTGATTGTAGATCTGATGGGGCAGTTATATATTTGCTCATGAATTAGGATAAGGACACCACCCCCCCACACCACAAGATATTAAAAAAGAGGATAATCCATTTGAGTTCTGTTACTTAGGATTTTATTCTTGAAAACTTTTTGAAAAAGTCTTTGATGTATATTTAAATTGGCATTTTGGAGAGTGGATTCAGCTATTGCACGATCCCTGTGCTGTGGACTGTTCTTGGTGTAAAGTGAATGTTAGTAATATAGAGGTACGTTTACGGTTTCATTGGGAGAGTCAACCTCTTTAATCTCACGATGGCTGTTTACATTCCTTTGTGTGAGACACAATTTTTCTTTTTCTTTAGGCTTTTAACAAGCATGGCAGGAGTATTGAAACTCCTAAAAGACACTAAAAACTTAAAATTTATTTTACAAACATTTAAATCTGTTAGTTCTATCCTGACTGACACAAACCCATGCATCTTACTGTCTATTTGTAAACTCATGCAGGAAAGATTAAAACAAGAGTTTGTTGTTTGTCTAGAAGTAAGTTTGAAAATATTGCTGTTTATTTTTGGCAAGAATGAAACATTTTTGTACAGTTTATTGCAATTTAAAATAAAATGTGAATTGCTTTGTACATAGTATTGAATTTCTTAGTAAAGCTGTGCCTGAGAATGTGTGTTCTTTTGTAAGGTACCTTTAAGTTTTGGCAATTTTTTCTCCATTGTTCTTGCAATTCTAGTGAGTGGCATTGTATTAAGACACAGGAAACAAATATTTTGAGATGGCATGAAATACAGTGTTTTTAATTGTGGAAGTTCTGTCTAACTGAAACAGGTGGAAACTGATTAAATTTGAAATGGTTGAAAAGTTAAGTTTTGCAGCTATCTGATGCATGTCAATTTTATAACATATTTATAGTTGTCTTTTATATACTTCCCAGTTACAGTTGGAAAAGCCCCCAGCAACAGAGAGTTGCATGATTATAGGGACTATGACAAATACAGTTCTTAATATTTAACATGGTCAAACAGTAAGAATAAATTTGGAAAAAAACAACCCAACAACCCAACACTTTACTGAGTAGCCTTGGATATTAAAGTGGCTATGTACATATTAAGAAATGCTTTCAGCAGCATTTATTTACATTGGAGTAGTAAAAATTACTCTTAAAAAGTTTTATCTTTTCTTTCCACTGCTATTAGTTATATGCTTTCTGGCATGGTTTCATGTTAATGCAATTGTTGTCTCGATCAGTAAAAAGTGTTTTAGCTAATAGCTTGCTCTGTTCTTCTTAATAGATGAAAATAGCCCAAATCTATGTTAATGCTATTAAAGGCATTTTGTAATTAGAAGTTATATAGAAAATTGTCCTCTTTTTAAAGATCTCAATTGCAATTTTAATAAAATAAATAAATCTTTCCTATCCTGGGAACATCTGTGAGTTCCCTTGCTAAATGCAACAAAGCGAGGTGGTCGTGACCTCTGAGCTGGTAAGCCCCACACCAGTAAAGTCAGGTTGGATGAGCCCAGGCTTATAGGGATAATCAGAGAAGGAAAATTGATACCCAGTGCTGTGTAATTGGCCAGCAGAGCTGAAGACTACTTTCTGACTGTGTAAATGAGATCTTTTTGACCAATGTACTGAGGCAAATTGAAGAAGGGAAATGCAGTAAAACACTCCTTTAGCTACTGAAGTGTCTTCCGGAGCTCAGCTGAGACATATCGTTGTGACTAGCGTTGCTAATTAGCTGGCTCCAAGAGCCTTGATTGCTTGTTGTGTTCAGTCGTTGCTTTGCCCTTCACAGAGATGCTTAGATTGTAATCAATCAGAAGCTGCTTATTTAGCCTGTTTGAATTGTCCTGTTGGTAAGGAATGCCTCATTTTTTAGATGCATCAGTGCATCGCTTAGGAAGCTGTAGCAGGTAGTCTGAATAGCGATGGTTTGGCAGGATGCGGAGAACCACAAGAATCACAGATTGCAGTGGTAGTTACCCCTTTAACTGAAGAGAGTTGTGCAGAGGAAAACCATTTACTGCAGCTGTAGTGGCTCCCTTCTTATTTCTGCAGGTGCAGCAAAAGGGTGTGACTGAAGTAGAATCTGGTAACATAATTGTAAAGAGAATGCTATTGCTAGAGCAGGTCAGAGACTGACAGAGAAGTGTCTGAAAATGGGACAAATAATCACTGAAGGTAAACTTTGCTTCCATTTTTTTTTTTACAGATTCTTGAGACAGAGGGAATTATCATCTTAAACATACTGCCCTGAATTGGCAGGATGTATTGCCAAGGTATATCTGAGGTATTTACCTTGCTTTGACCTGGCTTTTAGCACATTCTGTGTAATGAAGTGACAGGTCTGTTCAAATTATTTTAAGTATCACTGCTGAGATACAATTTCAGTGAAAGTGGGTTTTCCTTAGCTGCTCAGCTGATTGTGCTTTGAAAGCAATGCTTGTTTCTATATACAAAATCTATTTTCTTTTCCCATGTGCAGAATTCCTGTTTGAAAACAGGAAATGCTGTTAGAAAATTCAGAAATTGCTTCTTTGAAAAATTAGCATGTAGCATTCTGTCTCCTGTAGTGTTATTTCTGTCACTGTCTGCAGAAATCCTGCTTGTTTGGCCATGAGGGTTTTGCTGTAAAGAAGCAGAGGACCAGAGCCGCTTAATGATTCCGGGTGCAGCTATCCTGTTCCCCCCACGTGCTGTTTCTGTGCAACACTGCAAATCTCGAGTTGCCAGAAACATCCTAGTTACTCCAAGGAGATGAAAATAAATCTCTTTCCTGGATCTGTTTCAGGCAGCAGTTGCTAACCTAGAATAACAATAGGTGTTATCCCAAAGTAGGCTTAACATTCAGTAATTTCCAGACCTCTAATGCTGCCTGCTTTCCCTAAGGAAAACAGTACTTACAAATCTGGGTTTTTAGATCTTGATTGATCTAGAAAACCCTAGATCATAAGTAATGAGGTGTTGGCAAAAAAATTGAGTTGGAAGTTTTAGACACATCTTCAGCGGTTTCAAAATAGATGCATGTTCATCATAAGTTTGCTTTACAGAGTAACACTGTTAATCAAATCAAATTCAATGTGCATGTTCCATAATGCAATAATTGTTCATTTTATTATTGCTATAGTTGTCCGATGTTTCTATTTATTTCAATGTAGCAAGCTTGCTTTTTTCTTAAAACCATGCCTGTGTGTCTTCTGTTTTAGCTGGCAACAGTTATCCCTGGAAGCGTCCTTGAAGGCAAGGCAGGTGCTAGTAAAGTTTGTTCAGTGAGACTGAGAAGCAGTAGTGCAACAGTGACAGAGCAGACGCCCGTGCAGTCCCATTCTTCTATTTTGTAAGTGTTTTGCATAAGACTCCCCAACAACCCCCTGTGCATATTAACTGACATCACTGCTCTTCAGGAATATATTAGTTTCCTAGCTGTAGAACTTGGGCTACAGACTAAATGATGGCCTTTATCATCCCCCAAGGCCACCTGTGCTATCTACAGACCTCCAACAAACCCTTGTGCATTCGTGACCACATGCTCCACCAGCAGCAACACTATAAAACATTTGTGGGGGCAACCTAGGATCCTTCCTGCTGAGAAGCCACGCTGTGAGCCTGCGAGCATACCATATGGAGTCCAGACTAGAGTACAGGCTTCCCTTGCAGCACCTGGAGGAGAGGGACCTGTTACAGCTTTACCTTTGCTGAGAGATACTAAACAGCACTGATTTACACCTAAAAATTGAGATCCCTGTGAAAGGCAGGGCTGGAGGCAGTTCAGCAAATATGCCAATAGTGTCTCATGACATCTTTCACTGAGAGGTGACTACTAAGTCTGACCATCTGTGACAGTCTACAGTCAGAGCTGGGACTACATACGTGGCTGCTGGAGTCTGAAAATTCAGATTCTGTTGCCTCTTCAGCTAGCAGATGTCTGAGGATCTGGGGAAAGGACTGTCTTTCCTTACTTCTGGAAGAACCTCTAGAAGGTAGACTCAGCAAGACAACACCTCTGGCATGGCACAGAAGCCTCAGTGGGATTTTTCTAGCAGGTAGAATCTAGCAACAAGGAGACTTCAGTATCTACTGCCTTCAGGACATGGTGGTTGAGGGCAAAAGCTTAGCACCAGCACCTTACTTTTTGGTCCTCTGTTACTCCCAGAGCAGAAGAACTTGAAGTTCTCAGCTTTTTCCTAACGAAGCAGCAGGGCACTTCCATACAGTTAGCACTTGCTAACTTGGGGGAGGAAAGGCATTTATGAGCTATTGGGAAGGAGTGGTTGTGGGTTTGGGTTGTGACGGAAGCAGGAGAGGGGTGGGGTGATACATGAGATGGTGGTCAAGGGCACCAGTCCGTTGGTTGTGTGATGCTCTAAGCCTATGTACTATGTAAGCCCAGACTTAAGCCCAGGTGGGGTCCTGGTCTTCTCCTGCAGTGGTGTCAGGCTGAGCCGGTGTGGGCTGGAGAGCTTTGTGCTGCTGACCGAGGGGGTGCCTCACACGGCATGGAGGGGAGGTGGCTGCAAGGAGGCTGACAGCGCTGGGAAGGTTGGATCTGCATCTGTTCCTGCAGGTCCACCAGCATGCAGGCAGCCAGCTAAAGGCACAGTTGACCTCCTTTCTAAGCTGGGGGACTCAACAAGCTGAAGGTGGATCATCTGTTTTAAAAAATCAGAGACTACTTCAAGGGCTGCAGCCCAGTTATGCCACGTGTACATATCCTGAGAAGAATATTCATGGAGGAATATATCCCTATGGGCAAAGCCTTGCTGGTGAGCATATCCTGCTGAAGAACAGCCTTGGGTATCTGCATGCAGAGATCAGCCTTAGTAGGATACAGACCTGAACTCTTAATTTATAGTGCTGAACAGCTCTCAAGAAGAGGGGAGGGATCTGCAGGAGGTACGGTTATACAGTGGATGGTGCTGTGATACGCATTCCCCCTGCATTCCCCTCCCCGCGCCCCCAAGGAGGCTTGCTATCTTAACCTTGGTGTGAGGCTCTGTGCTCCAGGAATAAGCAGGAATATCATGGTCTGGCATGAATTCCTCCCTGGAGGAAAGAGACAGATAATATCACTATTGGAGTTCTTTGGATACCACAAAGGTACATACTAAGATGAAAAAAATACAGGTTCAAAGTCCTTTTTTTAATAATAAAAAAGTAACAGAAAAATATGAGTGCCAGGAACCTCACTGAGAAAAGAGGCTTTGCACCCTGGAGAACTTTTCTTCGCCTAACGAATTAACACTTCTAAGTCACTTTTTGGTTCATTTTTTGTGTGTGTATATATATATGTAGATAAAATACGCAAAGCCAGATGAAGTTCTTCTTTGTCTTGCAGATGTCAACATTGCTGAGCAATGCTTTGGTTAAGAAGAATCACACCCAGAGGGAAAGAACACAGCTTATTGCTGAGAGACTTTGTTCATGCCATACCCAGCTCCTCCTGAACCCTGTACCCTAAGATCCAAGCACACAACTGTTAAATTAGGAAAAAGACATGAGCATAAATGCATGCTAATTTTTAGATAGTTTCCACTCCGCTCTGAAAAGATTTAAGTGGAAGTATGCAACTGAGCACTGACGTTAAGACTTCAAGTTCACCGTACAAAACTGCATCTTGCAAGTCAATGTTGTGCGTAAAACAGGGTACCCTGTTCAGTGTCTGCAGAAACAGCAGAAAGCCTGAAGGAATTACTGCTTGGCAGGTGAGCAGACCTCTCTTCGTTTAGTTGTTCTTATAAACTTTAATCCTGTAAGTGTATCGTCGTCGCAGAAGATGTGTTTATTGGGAAACCTGCGGTTTTGGTGTGGGTTCTGGCATATGTAAAGGCACCCTTCTGTGTTACTGTATAAGCTGGATTTGGAAAGTACTTGTAACGTGTACAGTTTAACATCAGGTATTCCTGTATTTTCCAGACTATTTCACATTCTTATTCTAACAATGAGGATAATGGAACAGATTTGCAGCTCTAATCCTGATTCTTTGCACCTTTTCAGGCAGGACAATCCAGCTAGAGCCTGATGTAATTTCCCATCTGAGAGGGCACCATTGCTCTTGGGAAACTCTTCAAGGGGAAAAAAATGCTGAAAATGCTGATGCAACAGTTTTCTGCTCTATTTGCTTCTCCAAGGTATGCATGAGCTACTGCACACCTTGCTGCTACATAGTCCTTCAGGTCTCACCACTGTTCTCCCAGCACTGACATGCAAAGAGCTGCAAGGAGGACAGGTCTCTTTCCAGGCCTGGCTGCTATTTTTCTGCCCCCGTATGGCCTATAATTTTATGCCTAACTTGCTGTCCTCTGAACTCATACTTTACAAAGGTCAGTGGTTTTGGATGCCTGTATTTTATATTTCTCAACTGGAAATGCATTGAAAGGCTGTGGGTTTTAGAAAATGTTTAGCCTTATCCCGCTCCGTGGAAAGGAGCTTTAAAGCAGTATCGGGTTGGGTATGCACAGTTAAAGGCAGGAAGAAGCACAGGTTTTGAAACTCTTCATTTAGGAACAAAATTCAGCATTTGAGTAGAGCACTGAGCTTAACTGCCTTGGTATTACATTCCCCAGGTGACTTTCAGTAGATACTGTGACAATGAAATCTTCCTAAACAGTGTTAAAATTTGCCTTGTTTGATACATTCCCTCATTTTAATTGTGGTTCAGAGAATAGATGAATCTTAGTGTATTCTATTTCTGCTATTAAATATTATATATGCTATATATTTTTCTACTTTACTCCATTTACTTTCCCCTTCCAGTTTCAGGCCAACAGTCCTCTGGGTTTTTTTTTGTCTACAAAGCTGCATTCTCTTCTCAATCCCAGTTCACATGTTAGTCGTTGCTTCTGATCTTTAGGAGACTGGTTTGTATTCTCATAATGACCAAGAGGTATCAGGTTAGGTTTAAACAAACCAACCCATCCATTTTCTCACCTAGCCTCCTGTTTCTCCCTCCATCTTAAAACGTTGCCTTCATGGAACACAACTGTAGAAAAGCAGACAGTTTCTCTTCACTTTTCTTCAAATACCAGCATTCTTCAAATATTAAGTAAGATTTGTGTTTTCCTTCTGTAACCTTGGCTGTGCAGGGAGCCCAGCCAAGGGAACTACTCTTACAGTCTTCAGGGAAAAGGTGACCTTAAAATAGCTCAAACTGATGGAAGAACTTTCTAGGCTTGACACTGGAGTGTCCCCTAAGAGTTCCCTCAGGGGTGAGTGCAGGAAACAGCCCTTACTACAGTGTTGTGTATTAATCGGTAATGTACGATCCTAAATGGCATAACCCCCAAGGGGTGATTTACCCATTGACTGCAGCAGCCGCTACAGTCAGGATCCACTCAGAACAGCTACTTATTCTTGGCTTGAGCAGTTGGTACAGTCGTTGCCTGTTGTTTAAATACTACAGTATTTAAAAATAAAAAGTTGCAGCGTTTCCTCTGTTTGTTTTCTCACTGATCAAGAATGTTATGAGATGTGATGGTCACCCTGGCAGTCAGCTGCTGAGCGTGCTTAGCAGGAGATGTTCTAGCTATGAGGATTTGAGCCACCCAGCCTCCTGCAGGTGGGGAGATGGCTCCAGGATTCCTGGTTGGCTTGGGACACAGGAGGACTCACTTTTGTATGCAAGAGACCATGTAGATATAAATGTGGATGTTCATACGACCCCCATTAATGGAATATTGTCTATGTCATTGATTGATTTATTTTCGTAAAGTCTCTGGGATCTGAGGCCCAGTTATCAGATATCTGAAGTGATTATAGCTTCTATCTGGTCACATGAAAAATTTGCAGTGAATCAGAACATGACATCAAGGTCTGTCAAAGCCCTGCCTAGTGCTATAAAACAATGTCTTACTAGCCCAGGAAACTTACAGATACGGCATGATGAGAGACAGCAGAAAGACGACCAACAATGCTTAAAGAGAAGAGGTAGCAGGGGTGAGTTACTTTGTGGTAAATGAACATACAATCCATGGCCTTCATAAAAGCTAAGACAGCCTCTCCTAACTTAAGATTCTGTTTGGGTTCATGCTTTGTCAGCAGTGGACAAGGAAGGATCACCAGCAGAGGAAGAATCTTAGAAACTCATTCCATGTGGTTTTGGTTATTCAAGCTTCTTCTCCCATAACAGCGCTGTCCCCTCTTGCGGTGCCAGCAGTTTATGAATGGTTCTGCTTCACAGGTTCCTCTTCACGCCGGTACTTGCACCCTGAAACTGAATATTTCTGCAGAAAAGAAGGTGGGAACAGGTTGGAGACAGGAGTGTGAGTATAGGGAAGGAGCGTGGGTGGGAAACATCCATTCAAAATATTAACTATCCGCAGCTAACTCAGAAACCTACCTCCCATGTTTATCTAATTACAAAAAAATTAATACATTAATTTCTTCATTTCCAGCAAATCAGTATTTCCTGAAGTACTGTGATACTTTCCCTGAGCCGAGCAGAGATCCACTAGGGTTTTCGTTTACAGACAGCTTGGTAATATCTTATTACATGTAGGAGTTGTGCTAGGTCAGATAAAAATGTGTCTTGCATTCCTTGCTTGTCCCAGAGCTGCTGCACAGTAGATGTTTCAATGTGCTAAAGGCATAAAGAGTTAGGAGTATGCAGTTTTGGGATTATTATTTTTTTTTAATTAGGGATATTTCAATATATTATAGCCTTTACAGAGTAACTGCTTCTCCTGGGCTAGGAAAGAATTTGGGAACAATGCTATAAAATAATTGGTATTTTTGATTCAACAATAATCCTGAATAGTAAAAAAAGGAAGGTATCTTTTACAGAAGCAGCCATAATCTGGTGTAAAGCAAAATTTTATAAATTTTTAATCTTCTCGTGATTAAATTGAAGACAAATTAAGACAAACTTGTATGGTTAGATATCATCAAAATAAAATATTTCATCTTAAAACCAGTTTCATTCATTCTGAATGAGCCATGCAGGAAAACAGAGCAGTTCACAGATCATTTTCTGTTTACAGAAAGTTTCAGTTGAAAAACCTGGATGAATACTATATAAAATCAAATGTCAGTACCACCCCAATCCAACTAATTTGCATAACAGATAAAGACAAATTAAATCTTCTTTTTGTTTTGCTTTTCAATTTATTAGATAGCTCGTTTAATTAGAGTGAGTGCACAGCTGAGCAGTGAGCAAATCTTTTGTCTAGGGTTGGGGTTTTTGCTTACTTTTATAGATAAGTTACAGGTGTTACGGCAGCAGGGTGAGGGGAAGAACTGTTTTGATATTTGAACAACTTGGCATTCCTTTTCTGTGCGGAATAAAAATGTGTGTTGTATTACAGAGCAGGCACCTTAGACCTGACGTTCTTCTATTTCCTTCCTGTAATAAAAAAAAAAAAAAAAAAAGGGAACAAGAAGCAAAACTGTATACTAGGAAAAATATATGGCAATAACAGTTTCTCACTAGGAATGTGAAGTAGGCAGATAAACTTCAGTTTCTATACAGGTGAGATCCAAGCTAAATGCAAAATGATTGTGTATGTGCAAATCTCCTGGAGTTCTTGAGATCGGTGTGTAGTGTGTTTCAGAACAGACTTTCCAGATGCTGCAGTTAAATCTTGAAAAGTTGTTCTGGAAAGTTATCCCACATTTATGATTCAGTATCAGCTCAGCAGAACTAAGTGGGAAATTGTGGCTTTTTCTGTGCTCTCAGCACTTCACTGTACTTGTGTCTAATACGTAAAAGATGCTGCTCATGTGTTCATTGTGTGTTGTTATTTTGTTGTTACTTCTGAATACACGATTCAGCTCAAGCATCTGGCTAACTGTTCCGGACCATGCAAACTCACGTTGCAATGCAGAGAGTTATTAAAATGAAACCCTCACTGTGTAATGAAGGACATTTTAACACTCAAGAACAGTTGTTCCTACAGGTGTTTGAAAAGGACACCTATTTTGCAGCAACCTCTGAAGCTTGCCAGGCACTGCACAAGTGTGGTACTTGGAGGGCCGAGAGAGCAGTGCTGTGTTTGACAGCTCTAGATTTTTCTTGCATTTATTTGCTTTTACTTTTAGGAATAAACTGTGCCCATATCCCATTACAGATGGAAAATTACTGGTGATTCTCTGTTCTTTGCAAAGTGTCACTCTGTCATTCCACTGGATCGGGGTAGGGAATGGGAATGGAGATGGGGACTATTGACATGACCCTGGCTGTTCCCTAGAGACCTGCTGGTAACTCAGAGCTTGGCTCCCTCTCCCTGTGCAAGCAGAGATGGGCAGTGATCTACACATCTGCTCCCACGTCCTCCACCTGTGCATGGTGCTGTTGAAGGAGGGGTTCACTGTGAGGGTACTAGCTCCCTTGCGCTGCTGTGGAGACATCTCCCATCCTCTTTGACTCTTGACAGGGACACCTAGGAGGAGGTCCTCCAGGTCTCGAAAATGAGTGAAACCCCTGTCTTCAGATGCATACTCAGCCACCTCATGAATGTATGACATCATGTGATGGATATGGCAGAGACCAGCACGTTCAGGCCTGTGCAAAGCATGAGTGACTGCTGCTAAGCTGCTGCTGAAGGAGGTGTCTTCTGGAGGTGGTTTCCCTCAGCCAGGCAGGATGCCATCACCTGCCTCCACCATCTCAGCGTGGGAGAGCAGACCCAGTGCTGTGCTGCAGATGTAGGAGAGGATGCACACAGCAGGAGGGCCGGGAAGGACCAAAAGAGTGGATGTCGTATGTGGTTTGTGATATCCCTACTAGTTTTTTTGCCCGTTGTGGTCTCAACAGCAGTGAGGTATTTAAAGTGCAGGATTTTGTTGCAGTAGGAATGGTCACGGGGAGCTTCAGCAAAGCCCCTCCCCTGTTTTTTTTTTGCCTCCTAGACCACCAGGATCCCAATTCACGTGTGACTTTTTCCCTAATGCACTCCAGCAGTGTTACTTTGATCCTGCCCAGTGGAAGGATGTCCTTGCAGACCTCAAAATCTGTTTGCTCAAGCGTGTCTCCCTTCGCCACCCGCCACTGCCACAACCCCTTCATGTCTCAGTCTTGTCTGGTTTTTGGTTTCATTTTTTTTTTTTTTAATTAGAAAGATTAGTGAATTGAATATCCAGAACAGTTTTTATTTGGCTCCAGGTTCAGCTTTGTTGTGCTGCTGCTGCTGATCCTTTTGTTTTCCTTCTTACAGGGTGGTTGTGACAGGTTGGAGCACCTCATTTGTGGAAGCAGACAGCCCAGAAAATAAGGAAAATACAACAGCTGGATAAATCCAGCTCTGAAGTCTGGAATGGTTTCATCCTGCAGATTTCTCTAAATCACAGCTAAGAAGGGGCACGGCTCACTGAGAAAATGTGTGCCCTGTAAAATAAAAGGATTAGGAAACCACTTTATAGTTTGTGAGATTTATGATTTCAGAACAAATGGCTGTAGTTCACTTGGCCTGCAGCTCTAAAGGAGGCCAAAACAAACGGCTTTAAAGCTTTGATTCAAAAGGATGGCTCAGATCCCCCCTTATGTGGGTGTTTGTAAATGATGGGAGTACTGGAAAGGGTCTTGTGTGTCCTGAAGCACCTCTAAGCTACCACTTTATGTTGCCTGAATGCAGTCATACTGAAAGGTAGATTTGTTCCAAATGTCCCAACACAGTGGAAATGTCAACCTGGAAACACACTGATGGAGCAGAGATTATTAAAAAAATATATTATGGGAAGGATTGCTGAGGAAATGTGTGATGTGACCTTTTTTTTGTCTGTCAGAGAAATACAAGTACAGGGCATGGCATCACCTCGCCCTTTTGAAGAGAAGATTTGAAGTTACTTTGGGATTAGCAGAGCCAAAGAAGCTTCATTTCATCTTGATTTGTGTTCCAAGGGGAGCTCACCTGTGTGGATTCTCTGACGTCTGATAAAAGGTGAGCCCACATCCAGCAGTTTCTTGTAGTGAGGGGGAGCTGACGGATCACTGTCTCTCGTAGTTCTGCAGGACCTGTCTTCCTTCCCCATAGTTGTATGAAACTGGCCAGTTGGTTCAAAGGTACTAGTGGAAGGCGTGATAAGATCACACAAGTACCCCAGCACATTCGCAGGGTTTTAAAAATTCTTTCTTTCAGAAACTGGGCTAAAAATACCATGTCAAAGAATAGCATGTGTAAGAGCATGCGGAACTGTTAACACCATTTCCGCCTGGCAACTTAGTACATTCTAGCAGACAAATACGGTAATTAGTTTAATTTTTGCTATTGAAAAGCCAGGCACATTGGGATTCTTCTAGTTTTTAAATGTGATCCATATAATAGGATTGGATAACTTACTGAGGACTAGATTAATAAACTTGATGATTCCCCATAAGCAGCTCGAATTGAGTTTATTCTGAAGGATTCAGTCTCCCAGCCCAATCACACCAGGACTCGCTCTAGCGTGACCAGGGCGGTTTGGGCGTAGGTGTGTTTGTCCCTGCCTGATTGCTTCAGATTCCTTCTTGACACTGGGAACCCAAAAGGATTCCCAAGCTGCTGGCAACATTCATCAAGCCCAGCTGCCGAGGAAGGATGCTGATTATAGGCAGCCCATAGTATGTCATGGAGAAAACATTTCCTTCTTCTTTGCTTTCCAAGTCACTGCGGTCCTTCTGTGCAAACAGAGACAACACTAAATTGCTGCTTGGCAGTCCTCGGCATGGCCCTACGGAGTCATCTGCCTACCACAGAGAGCCACCTGCATTTAAATATATTCACCTTCTTTGCGTTAATCTAAATGTGGTCAGGAGCAGTAGGGATGTGCAAGGCAAACCAGGAAGGAGAGCATCTGTCAACGGCAAATCCTTCCAAATTTTCTAACGAGACTGGTGATTATAGATGCCTTAGGTTTAAGCTGGTTGATTTGCAGCCCCTGCCCAAAAGGCTTTCTAGCAGTATGTTCATGGCCGGTGCCTTTGAAATCAGATGCCATTAAAATGTCTTCTTTCATGTAATTTCAGATTTCTGAGTATTTCAGCTATTCTGAGAAATGGTGGCACTAAGAAACCATCAAAGGAGCTGAGAGATTGTAATAATTAGGTTTTCTGGGTTAGAAATAAAAATAAAATTATTGCTTACCTTTTCAGTAAGTGATTGTATGCCTTGGTGCTCATATCTAAATATTTAGACAAGTGGCCTGATTTTGCAGGTTCAGAGATTGTCTTGATTCTCCCATGCAGATAAGCTGCCTTTTTGGACTGAGTTCTTGTATTATTTAAACAGTGAAAAGCAATAATTTGGGAGCTGGAATCGATGCCAAGGAGCCTTGTAAAACCTATGAGTCTTCCACTCTCTGGCCAAGCATTTCCCTCCACCTTGTGGGTTGACACTGCGAAAGCAAGTCCAGTAATGATGAGAGAAGAGAAGGAAGAGGTTTCTGGGAACAGCAGCCAAGTCTCTCCTGAGGAAGTATTTAGAGCTCAGTCTGTTGTGCGTATGAATTCTTCAGACTTGCACTGAAATGAAGTATCAAGTGACAAGAGCCATATTCACTGGTTCCTACATTACAGCAATAGTACAGAGAAAAAGAGATCGTCCCAGTTCTGCAAGCTAAGTAGTTACTTAATTTATATCTTCCCCATTCCCAAAAGAGAAGAAACACTGGACAACTCCTCCATTGTTTGGTTTTTGGGTTTTTTTTTCTTTTGGGAAATAATGGATGTCTTTGGTTTGCAGCATCGCCGAAATTGCCATTCTCTCTAAAACTGCAGCTCAGTGTCTTGCTGCAGACACTGGCCAGACCCAGCAACACAGGGGAAACTGCAAAAATCTCTTTAGGATGTATTAGAAGGTGAGATGCCTGAAGCAAAAGCTTTCTCCTGGCCCCTTCCTTCTCCCTAGTAGCTTGAGGTTCAGCCACACACTAAGCCATAGGTATTTATAGCCTCCCTTAAGCTTAATATTACTGATTACAGCTCTGGATAGTGTTTTTACTCTTATACAGCTGATCTGTTGTTTGAAAGGTACTGGAACTAACCAGGGCCTGAAATATCTTATTTACTAGAAGAGATGGAGCCACTAATATTAACATGGCTCTGAACTGCAGAGACACTGGTTGTCCTTTTGTTCTTGGGTTGCTGCCTGCCTACAGAGAAGGACTGGTAGAGTTAGCAGGCTTGGAGACAGGGACTTGATGGGGAAGGCAGCGGTGTTCAGGATGGAGTAAGATTGTTTTCAACAGGGTGAGTGATTAGCACTAGAGCAGGTTACTAGAAGACAGGATGTATTTTTCATCCCATGAAGGCTTCAGAGTTAAATTACATATTTTTCTGTAAGATGATGCTCCAGATATGGGTGCAGATGTATTGGTGGAGACAGCAGGGCTGTAGCTCCCTCCAGCAACAGCCCTGCCTCATGGGGGCAAGCGTGCAGACTGCAGGAGAGTGGGTGCTGTTCGCTACTCTGTGTGCAGGGACCTTGCAGTCTGTGTGGCACGGGAGGTCAGGAGAGGAGACAGCCCCTTCCAGAAGTGAACATCCTCCCCAGGTTTAATTTGGTTGATAACCCCATGTCCTTCTGAGAGGTGATCCTCTTTTTGCTGGCACAGCCAGTACTTGGCAGACTTTTTTTGTGTCTCCTCCTCTTCATTTGTGCTTGGAGGTGGAGGAGGTTTTCTCTACTGGATGTGACAAGTCAAAAAGAGAATGACAAAAAGGGGGAATGACAGTGAGGGGACCAAAGTATTCAATGGAGCACCTATGAGCACAGCTGAAAGGTTGCAAACAATTTAAAACCAGTTTTCATCGTTTGCTTAATGGATTTGATGCCAACACTACTGGTAAAAGTGGTGCTTTTCCTTGCAACTTAAAAAGTGTCAGGAATCACTGCCAAAAAAACATGGCTACAAAAACCCCATAAAAATCTCTAACCAAAAAACCCCACTACCAAAAAAACACTACCAAAGTTGAAAAGGTAACTCAAAAACTAGCCCTTATTGCCTTCTTTTTTCCACTGAAATCCTCTAAACCTTTTAATGTTTCGCAGCTGGTATGGAATCCCATCAAGTATCTGATCCCAACTGCTCTGGAGATCCCTGACTGTCTCTGTGGCCCAGCCACTGGGTGATGAGGTGTTTCAATGTTTCACCTTGCAATGCCTAATGGACTTCAGTGCCTAAATTTGGCTTTCCAAACTGATTCACTCATGGAAGTGCCTGCAGCTTGCTGGCTCTCAGTAAGTTAAAATTTTTAATGCTGCAAGTGGGTCAAGGGTAGGACCGCACGCATAGCTGGGTAGCACAGCCCAGGTGATGAACAGAGATTTTGCTAAGCGGGCTGTTATGTTGCTCACTTAAGCCCTTGATTGTTTGCGCTCACATCCTCACTCCAGTCTTCCTCTAAGTCCTTTGGGCACTGCAGCACTGAACATTGCTAAAATACCAATTAAAATCTGGGCCACGGTCATCTCTTGCATGAGCAACTGTAGTCTTGTCGCAGCAATGATCTCCCGTGGTTGGCCAAATGTCTCTTGTGAGATGTATGTGAACCCTGAAAAATCATTATAAAAGTAAAATTTTCTACCTATACTGTCAGTTCAGTGTTCACATCTTTCATTTGCAGCATTATATTTAATCCATTATCTGTGACTGTAGAATAAATGCAGAGTAAGGACTACAGGCTTTAATGAGAATAAGCCAGAGTTTCACTGCAGGTAAATTGGCAGAATTACCTACTCCACTAAGAAATTGAATTTTGCCGTTGCTTTGTTATATTCTTAGAGGTTGGGTTTTTTTTAAAGAGCTGCCAAATCTGAATAGTGGTTTGTGTCCAGTGAGGAACAGATTTGGACTAAATGGAACAGCTGCACAGAGATGTTCAACATAACAGGTAATGCGAGTCTTTAAACAAAAGTCAGTGCCATCAAAGCCAAAATTTGAAAAGCTCTTAACACAAAACATATTTGCAAAGAGCAGATGGAAAAAAAATTGTTCTGAGCTGTGTAACAGGATCACATCAATCAGCCCAGCAGCAATGGCATACAGAAACCTTCACACATGACCAAAAAACATAACCAGAACCAGACACAATACCGATACCTCCAACTCCTCAAAAAGCAAGAGAGAGTTGGGGTGAACAGTGTCCTGGGGGGCTGAGGACAGGCAGGAAGCACAGTAGTTCTAGAGGTGTTTTATCTCCATAAAGCTGGGGTTTGGGGGATTTAGGAAAGCATCGTTCCAGTGTTTTTCAACAGAACGGTTAAAAATACAGCCTCGTTACACGTAGTAGAAAGCAGGTGATAATCGAGCTGTCTGAAAGATGAAGCAAAGCACTCCGGTGTATTCCCCAGCGTATTTTAATGTTGATTTTGCCGCTAGATGTCTCTGCTGACTTCACAGTGCGCGCGATGAGCCCCCTTCCCTGGTGAACAGGAGAGACCAAGGTGGAAATCAAGCTGTGGCAAAACTTGCTTGTGACTTTAGTTCCTAGGGGTTTGTTTCGGATTAATAATATCCTCTGTTTAACGCAAAGGTAAGAGTCTGTGAGAGCTTTCTTGGCTAGCTCCTTTTTTTCAAGTGCCAGTAGGGGAATAAGACACTTGCTGCCTTGCTCCTCTTTCAGAACACTTGTTGCCTACGCTGACATTTTGATTCTCATCCCCTTCCCATCTCCCTGATGATCTCTTGGCTTGTTTCCAGGGTGGTTTTTTTTCTCTTTGGATCTCATAGGCACCTGCAAGAGCTGTGGACTAAGAGCAGTGATGCCTTGAAAGCACCATGGCCGGCACAAAGGGCTGTGGGAGTTTGTGTAGAGCTCAGGGTGTCTGAGCAAAGCACCATTTCGATAGGTGCTAGTGACAGACATGAGAATAATGGGAGGGAAGCCATAGGGACAACCTGTACCATCAGGTGCAGACTCCAAGCTCCTGTACTCCCAAGATTTCAGGTGGCTTGAGGCTGGGTGTCAGACAGTGCCCAAACTGTGCAGTCTGGGAGCCAGGACTGCATAAAATGATGACCGTGGTGAGTGTGTGTCCTCTGGAAGAGAGCTGGTTGTCTTCTGCTGGATCACAGCAAGGTGGATGGGCTTAGTGCATCCTTTGGCTGTGACTGCAGGATTGCCCCCAGTGACTGACAGCTTATACTGAGAGCTGGGAAACAGTTGTGAAATGAAGGTGCTGGAGACTGTAGTAACTTTAATACTATAGCTCTCAAGATGTAAAGGGTACCCGGCTCAGAGATTAAGCAGTGTGTGCCTGAGGTAGAAGCTGTGGCCCCAGCAGGTTACTCGTATTGCCCTTCATGCTACAGCGGTGCTGTGCCTGCGGTTTCTGGTAGCACAGACAAGAGCAAGCCTGGCATTTATGGTGGTGTTTGCACTCGTGACTGAAGTGAGCCCAGGGCTGTGGTGGAGGCCACTGCCATTCACCTGAGATTTGAAACCGGGTCCAAAATGGCTTTTTGCCATTGATGCCATCACTACAGGAACTAGCCCCTGCCCTGAGACCGCCTCTCCTCTTGGATAGATGTGAGCATGCCCTGGGTAGGCTTTGCAGGGGGGACGTAAAGTCTCAGGTTATTATAGTTATAGTCTCTTCACCATTACAATGAACAGATAAACTCAGCTAGACTTCAAAAAATCTTCATTGCTTTTCCTTTTTGCAGCTCACCACTCTGTGTTTCCATTAATTCCTGACAAAACTGAGAAGCTTTCAATGCCAAATGACACCTTCCCAACTTCACCATGTTCCCACAACAGTTCAGGGCAGTGTTCCAAGTGCAAGGAAATTCCAGGGATGCTCAGAGGCATATCTCAGGGAAGGAGCATGGAGGAAAATATCAGAGGGTTCATGTTTTAACAGGCTACCCTGAAGATAATGGTGAGATTTAGTGTTTTCTTCCCTTTCCATTATTTAGCTCTATATCTCAGCAGCAATTATCAGAAAGGAAGTGCTGCACGGGATAGGTGGGGCTTTGACAAACAACTGTATGATACAAATTCTGGGACTGGCAAATACGGTCAACGTATCTTCTGAACTCACATGACAACACACTCAGTCTGAGCTTAAAACCAGTTGCTGCAGGAAGAGAAGGTGGGAACCAGAGCTCGGGCTGGTCCCCAAGTCTGATATGGCAACTCCAAATAACAGACCTGAGAATGGGAGGGCACATGGCTCTCTCCTGTCTTTACCTGCTACCACTAAAGGGGAAGCTGCATCTAAAACGTGATGTGCGTTTTGAGTGCAAATCCCTTTTCTCCTGTCCTCACTTATTCTGTTCGCTTTCTTTGGTGTGATTCAGGTCAGCAGTAAACCTTGGCATAGTGCTAAGTGCTGTTCTGAATTGCAAAGGGGTGCTTTCCCACTCCGTGGGTATGGTAACACACCGAACATCTCTCTTCCTCTGTTTGACCAACGTAAAGCAGAGCATAGCAATATTGACAAAAAGAGGTTGTGACATTTAAATGCTTGACAAGTCCTGGGTGAGAGATGGCACAGGATGAGCTCCTGTGGCACGCTGAAGAAGAAAATTATCAAGGTGATATGTGCAAATCATGCTCTGGCACAGAGACTATTTCTAGGAATCAAAGTCTAATATCATACAACCTCTCCTGCTTTAAACTTGTGGTTGCATCCACTGAAATCAATGGCATTATCTGTGATCTGTCATAAAGAACTGATAATGACCTTAGCACTTAAAAGGAGTTACAAGGGGACTTTTAGCTCTGTTTGAAGTCTGGATGAGTCTAGCTTTATTATCTAGTTTGATCTAATTCATGATCTGGCTCATTGACTTTCATTCAGTGGTTCTTTTGACATGGTTTTTGATGCCTAGATTACTTTGATCACAGATGGAGACAGGATGTTGCAGCCACAGGTATGAAGCAGCTAAAATGTCTCATTACTTCATTACATTAGGGCAGAGAGAAGAGCTGGAACCCAAATGGGAATGTGACGCACTCTTTTTCTAGTCCCTATCAGCTCATCCATCCAGTAGCTGCCATCTGTCCCACTGACTCCAGACAGATGTTGAGCAGCTTTGTACAGGATAGTCGAACACTGAATTTGTTGACAGTACTAGTTGGATGAAAAAGGCCATAAACACAATGCAAAGGGGAAAAAAGGTGGGACTGAGATTTTTTTTTTTTAATGTTTTCCTTCTTCTCCTCATAAATAATATAGATGATAAGGTTTTCATTTCAGTCTTGGTCTTTCTTTGCTTCCACGTGACCTCCTGAGCTGAATCTGAACCTTGATCCTCACTTGTGGGGTGAGGTTGGACCTCGCTTGGCAAGTTTTCACTGATGAGGCTGTGGCACCATTGCTCTTGCAAGCACATAAAACTCTCTGACTATATCCATGTTAGCAACCAGCCCAGGTCTCAGCTGGCCATACAGCTAAGTGTCGTGCATGGCCCCTGGAACAGTTTTGGCCAGACCCAAGCAGTCCTGTAGTTGCACAGGCAAGGTAGCCTTCCCAGTGACAAGATGGATGTGACCAGCCTGCTCCGGAAAGCAACAGAGATTGATGATAAAGGTACAGACCCTTCCATCTCATCTGGCCATCGGGCCAGGGAACAGGCCTTGGCGGTGCTCATTTTGCTGGCATAAAGACAACTGAGATACTTCAGTGCCTGCTCCGGAAGGTGTTCTGGTAAGACGAGCTGCATAGGTCATAATGTTTCAGCTTTTTATGGGTTTGTTCAGTTCTGGCCCTTCCTGCATATGAAGTGCATTTGGGAGCTTAATCCTAAAGCTGGCAGAGGAAGAGATGGGGAGGGAGCAGAATGGATTGCTTTTACTTGGGGCTGATGTCTCCAGCTTTCCAAGGACACCTTGCATCTCACTGCTTTACTTGAAGCATGAAGTCAAAAAGTCTGGCAGCAGTTGAGCAGTCAGTCACTCCTCTCTGCTTTAAAACTCTCCCTAATTCTTCATTCCAGTAAGAACCACTGAATTCAAAGTAAGAAATCATATCCAGGGTGGATGCTCAAGGCAAGGATGCAGAAAAGATTTCAAGTAAAGTTTACCAGCAGATTCTCAAATGGCTTGAAATGGGTTCCCTTGGCTGTATTTCAGTTGTTTCCCCAGCTCATCCCTCCTTCGCCTTGTGAACTGTTTGTACAGAGGGACAGCTACCTCTTTAAGTATTTTGTTCTGGTTCTGTATCACATCTTGGGTCAATCCAGAGAAAAGATTTTCAAACATCTTTTAATAAATTGTCCTGATATGAAGAATTTCTTCCCTGGTGATCCCTGGGACAGAATTTCTAAACAAGGCAGGTAAAATCCCTCTCCCTGAGCGGACTCCTCTTTCTGTAAGAGCAGCCTTCACCCCAGGCAGCTCTAACACCATGTCAGAGCCCAGCGCGCAGCTCCCACCGAACAGCAGTGCTTGTTGAGAGCAGGTATGTACCAGGAGAAGAAGAGAGATGATGGGTAAAGGGGATGGCAGAATAATAATTGGAACAGCTTTAAGCCCATTGCTGCAAACTGCATCTTCTGCCAAAAGCCGCCTTTTATGAACAGATGCTGGGCGGGGAGGAGGGGGAGAGAAATTTAAAAAATAATAGCTGTATCTAGATTTAGGGTACGTCAGATCTCTGAAGTATTTTGTATTCTGCTTGTGCTTTACATGTGTTTTACAGTGTCGGGAATAACCCATGCCAGGATTCGGTGATACGTGGACACGCAGTCTGTGTGACATTGACATAAATTAATGGTGATCTTTATAATTTTCTTGCTGCAGACCAGGGCCACTGGTGATGGACCAGTGGAGCAAAGGGAAATTGTCCATAGAAATGCAATCTGCATGGCTGAACATGGATAAGGAGGAGACAGCAGGAGTGCTGGACAGCACTGACTGTGCACCACAAATTAGATATGAGGGGAAGAAGGCACTGAGATTTTCAGACAATCTCTCCTTGTTAGAATGGAGTTAAGCTCAAGGGCTCAGCAGTGCATTTGGTTGCAGGAGCAGGAAAGGATGAAGGCAAGTGGGAAAAGGTGGAGGTGCTGATCCCTGAGGACAGTAGGAGGCAGATAGGTCGTGTACATTGGCATTCAGGTCAGCTTAAGGGCTTCAAATAAACATAGTTGACTGGACCTTTATGTGGCCCATGGGAAAAAGTGAGGCATTTTCAGAGGGTGGTTGTAGGATGGTGTTAGATAGCCAGCTTGGACTGGGCTTGCTTAACCCCGATGATGCCCCGCTCTCCCTCTTCACTGTGGGAGAGCACTAGGTGACTATCTTTTGCCGGACTTCAGTCAGTGAAAACTCCCTCCCCACCTCTTACAGAGGAAAAAACAAGAAAATCCAGGCATGAATGCCTGAGTGACAGCTTGTAAGTAACACGGCCAGCAATCAGCTGCAAGTGTGAGAAGGGTGAGAACAGGAGGCTGAAAGAAGGGCTGCCTGGGGTGCCAAACGGGAGAGATTATTTCGAGTGGATCAAAGGAAAGGGAAGCAGGACACAATAATCTGGGACAGCCCTTCTCTGGGTTGGGATCTACTGGGTTGCAAGCTCACATCTGCAGGGAGACTGCAAGAGCCACAGGGACTGGGTCTCTTAAAGCAGGACTGGATGAAGAAGCAATGTGTGTGCTTTAAGGAACAGTCCCAGAGCAGGCAGGGGACATCTGTGTCGAAAGACATCTCCAGCTCTTGTGTCATTGTTTTAGAAGGAATAGTAGTTCATTTGCAGATTACTGGGACTGTTGTCAAAGTAAGGCAGTAATCCATGGAGCAAATCCCAGCTGGCCTTACTAAAGGAGGTGACCACTACAGCGAATAAAGCTGCTGCAGCTTTTGTCAGAGGAGGCTGTGAAGATGCTTTTCAGTGAACGGGGGTCACACCATGCATCCCTGAACTCTTTGGCTCTGGGGACCATGAGGTGGCGCAGTTACCCTGGATATCAGACCACAGCTGGCTGCACGCTGGCCAGGTATCTTCCCAACATTCATGTCCGCTCCCCAGCTGCATAACTACAACCATGTGTTAAGGAGCTGCTGCTATATATGCTGTATAGCTACATCACCTAACACACCCCCCCCCCCTCCTTTTTTTTTTGCCTTCCTAGGGAGTCTGTGGGGTAGTAAGGGACAAGAAAGAGCAGTCAAGCGTGTGTTGAGCTCTCCTGTTAGCAACTGTGCCCCTTGCAGGGATTCCTTTCCTCTCCTTTTCTTAAATAGAGCTTTAAAAAAATAAGCTAACGGCAAATGCATTTTATGTTTCCCCCTTGGAAAGCACTACAAGGACATTGCTTGTTTTATTAGCGGGGCGGTGGGATTCAAAATAACAGACACAGACCACATGGCAGAAGGTGTTGGTGGTGGCTACCCCCTCTCCACATGCCCCATCTTCAGGAGTGGGAAGAAAGGGTCTGATAGCTGTGTCCTAGTTGCAGGTGGTGTCCACTACTGGCTGTGTTTGGATCCCTTCTGGGCTTGTGAAGGGGCAGTAGCTCCAGTGCCCAGGCTGATTTCCAGGGAGGGGGGGTACACTGAATGTCTCTCAGCTTCCCCATTGGTTTGAACCGGGTCTGTGTTTTGGGGTTTTTTTTCCTGCTTCCCCTTCCCAGCAGTTGGGTCATCTTGCTGTCTGCTCTCACATACTGCCCCAGAGGTGGTGTGTTTCAGTGGAAAAGCTGCATCTGCTCACGAACTGGGACACTCAACGCCATGCAGGGAGAACAACCTGAGCCCTGTGTTTCACATGAGCTCCATCCTGAGAATAAAAGTGCTTTGGGATACAAAGAGCATTTCCTCCCTGGGATGTGCTGTCTTTGCTCATGCAGTGGCTGCAGCTTCACTCAAGCGTTTGCCTTCAAAAGCTATGGTGAAGCCGAGGCAGATAGATCTTCAGCTCCTGGCAGCCAGCATGGCCATAACATGCATGCGGTGTTACACGCGTGGGTACCGTATGGTGCTGCATAAGCACTCATATGGGAAACACACCCTGGCAGTAGGTTTTGGTATTTGTTCCCTAGAGCGTCACTGATCCTGAGCGTGATATGGTGTGAACTCGCCCCCCTGCTCCACAGGCGCTTTTTGCTATGTCTATAAATGCTCTCCCAGAACGTCAGGCCCTGATTCTTATCACCTTTACACTTGAGAGATCAAAACAGCTGTAGAAAGGCTTCTCCAGACTCTGCTGTGCGCACCCCTGCCGCCTGCCTGCCCCCGGCCACATTCCAGCACAGGAGAGGAGCTCTACGCTCTCCTGTGCCAGCACTACACCGGCACCATCTCCTCCCCTTGGTCGAAAGTGCAAGTCTTCAGCATTTGAGGCAGACCACTGCTGGCCAGAAACCCCAGCGGGTGCAGGTGATGCCTTTGGCTCCAAGGAGAGAGGGGACAAGCATCCCATGTAGGGTAAAGAGCAGAGGGGCCACTTGTCTGGGCACAGCCACCTCTTCTGAAAAGCTTTTACAATTGCCTTCCAAACTCGGTACAGTGTCCGCCATGTCCTGCCTCAAGCAGGACCAACGTTTTGGCAAGGCTTAGCGCAGAAAAGCCCTTTTGTGGTATGGCTTCACCCTAGAAGCCCTGCACTGAAGGGGCCAAGCCATGAGCCTGGCTTTCCTCTGGCCACCTCAAAAGTCCAACGAAACCCCCATGAGATGTGAATCTCCCTTCAGGAGTGGCCTCCTCCGCCCATCAGGTGCCCAGGGATCCTGAAGGAACACCCTTCAGGGTGCAATTAATTATATTCAACGTTTTCTTTGCCTTCCAAAATTGCTTTCCACCTTCCCTTGGCAGTTGCTGTGATGCTGGTTCCTGGACCAGCTGCCCAAAACCTGCTGGGTCTCCCACCTGGGTGGGCTGAGATGTGGAGATGTGATGCTTACAGTCCCCCATTTCATCTCTGGCCTTGAGACAGCACATTGGGATCACGGATGAGAGCAAGTGCTAGAGCAGGGACCTGGCCACCCTTGACATCTCCAGTTGGGTTTTGCTCAAGCTTTCCCCTGTGCTTCTCTGATGCCTGACCCAGGCACCACATCCGCTTTTGCTGTCGGCTCCTGGTTGTGAGCCGAGCCCTGCAAACCTATGCATTCCTCCTTGCTTACACACTGCAAGCTTTATTTGTTTTAATCAAAGGGGGCCCTGATAATTATTAACATATTTAATTATTTTTACTCTGAGTCACTCGGTTCGGGCGTGGAGTGATCACAAGGATTGCTTTACTACAAAGACCCAGCCCTGGAGCACTTGCACCACTGAGTAATCGCCCTTCCCAGATGGAGCTCCCATTGACGCCTGCCTCTCAGCTTGCCTTTCCTCCTGGTTTGAACTGCTTTTTGCTTTGCTGGGAAGTGCTGGCCTCAAAAGGAGGAAAATAGGGCACATTCAGACAATTTGCAGGGCTGAGGCTTTGCACGCAGAGGTTGCTAACTCTGGGGTGGAGCTGGCAGGGAATGGTGTTCATCTGAGCTGTGCTCCAGCCCTGCATCTCATGGGGGGTGTTAGTCCAGCTGCCCCCACAAAAATCACACCATCCCATCCAGCATCCCCCCAACCCAGGCCCGCCAGTGAGTTACGTGGCCTCACACCAGCAATCAGAGCACACTGTAATTAGCAGTGTTTGTCTGAGGAAACTCATAACTCTGCACTTCCACATGATTTATGAGGTTCCCCAGCCCGGGCTGGCCCATGAGCCGCGATCGTTCCCAGCCCCAGCAGTTCACAGTGAGGCTATCCGGGGCAGTCTGGCGTTTTTCCTCCCCCCGGTGTCCATCGGGGCTTTGCAGTGAAGTGCTGCCCTTGGCAAATGCTCCCCCATGAGCCCCCAAGGTCTGGGGGGTTTGGCTGGGGACCAGACGCATGTGTCCAGGGTGCCTTTGCATTAGGGTGTATCCACACCATCCTGAGTGAGCTTGGTTCCTGCTCCCTCCTCTGTGCCCTGCAACTTTATCGCCAAAATAAGACAGGACCCTGTGATCGTGGATCCCACAGGACTGAGAGCATCCAACATCCAGAAGAATCCATGTGGCTGGCAATCAAGAATCCCTTTAATTCTCTGTCCCACCACTGATGCGGGATTGCATTAGCCAAATCGGTGGGGTACAAGGAGGGACTCAAGGGTGCCCAGAGGAGGGCTTGGCAGGGCTGGGCATTGAGCAAAAGTCTTCAGACACCTTAATGAAGATGTTGGACCTTGTTGAAATCTGTATTTAAGAATAAGTTTTTGGTTCAATACATATATAAATGTTTATACAGAGACAGAGGAAGAGGTGCAAAGAAGTTTCACAAACCAAAACCTGCATAATTTTCAACAAATCAGATCTTTTAATAAAAACCAGAGCACTGATGCTACTTTAGAAAGATATAAGGGCTGGTCTCTGCTTTCTCTTGTGGGAATAGACTGGAAAATAGTGATCAGGCTGTTCCTACTAAGGTTGGGGTTTTGCTCAGAAAGCCTTTTTATTTTTATTTTTTTTTGTCCATAGTGTTCTGTCAGCATTTTTGTTAGCTCTAATAGTAGCAGCACTTCTTTCATCTTGGCTGTTTTCACCGAAGACTCCAGGGAGCAGAGCTGGTGTCTTGGCATGTAAAGGCTTGTCCCCACCACAACCCATTCCTAATCTTAGTCAGCGCTCTGGGGACAGCGGTCACCTTGAAGTCCTTGTACTTTTGGTGTTGTCTTGTCTCTCTAAAGTCTTTGTGTGTGTCTCCAAGCAGCCCCCAAAGGCCACACAGTGGCAAACTGCCCATGAGACCCCGTAGGCAGGAGGTGCATGGGGAGGGGTCAGAAGGTGTGTTTGGAGCTGATTTTTGCTCCTGTACCTTAAGCACAGTCTGGACCCTGTGACGGCTGTCCAGTGCCTCTCGCCGAGTGCCGTCCCAGCCCCAAACCTGCTTTCCTGAGGGTATTTAGCAGCTGCAGTCCTGCTTGCTTTGGACACAGTGGAGAAAAAGCAAATGCATAAGTGTGGGGTGAATTCCCAGACTCAGTTCTGTCTTCACCCGGTACAGGGAAGAGCTGGGCTTGCTGACGTACCATAATTGCAAAATAAGAGGGACTCCTCTTGTTTAGGGACGTTGCAAAGTGCAAAAAAAAAAATAATCCAAAACTGCAGGAGGCAGGAAGAAGCATCATGAAGAGCCATGTCTCCTGTTTGCTCCAATTGCAGCAACTGAGCATAATCTCAGGACGTGTCAGGACCTCAAAAATCTCTGCGGTACTTGAGCCTGGTTGGTTTTTGATCCAGATCAGCTGCCTGAGCTAATTCCCAGTTTGCATGGGTGACTGTCCTGGCAAAATGCAATGGACGGCCATGAGTGCTGACTGTCATTGCTGCTGCTGCTGAGAACAGACCCATGCCATCGCAGCATCCTCCGCTCCTCACTGCTCCCCATCCCCTCTGCAAACCACCAGACAAAGCTCCTTTATTGCAAGGCCAGAGCAGGGAGGGGAAAAAACAGAGCCATTAAAGCCAAGACTATATTAAGCCACAGAAAACCACAAAAATAAGTGCCTGCAATCCCAGCAGCGCTAAAGCTGTCCACTGACTTCCCCTCTGAAACCAATCTCGACCTGACCCGGGTGGGAAAACGCCTGTAGTCATAACCACCCCATCACAAAAACACAAAGTGAGGCATTTATCTGAGCGTTTGATTGCACAGCTCACCGCTGTGATTTGCTCCGCTCTGCAAAATAACAAAGCCAAGACGCTGCAGGTAACAGTCAGGCCAAGAAGTCTGCGAGTTTCATTCCCTACAAGTGAGTTTTGGCACAGTAGCTACTTCACACCCAATTAATTACTTCAGCACCAGATTATACTTGCAGGCTCCAATAGAAGTGATAATAGGAACCAATTAAATTAATTTATATTTACTTTGTAAGCATATTTTCCTTTGGTAAATCTTTGCTTTAATTTGACAGATTGGACTCCAGCATTTTGTTTTTGTTAAGAGATACGGCCCTAAATCCAGAGGAACAAATCCAAACCTGTAAAACCAAGAAATGCTTCCCTTTCAGGTTCAAAAACATGTAGGATATGGAGTTTAAAAAAAAAAAAAAAGTATGCACGTGCCTGGACTAATAAAAATGTATCATGAAATGTGCAGGGAAGTGCCAGCATGTCTTGCTGGAGGAACATGAGCATGAGCTGGGTTGGAGGTGGTGGTTGGTGGGATGTCCATGCCAGGGCTTAAACCTGAGATAAGCTTTCATGTGACAGCGGGCAGGCTCACCGAACAGCTTGCATGGGAGAGAGCCGCGTCCTGCTGTCATTTGCTGTTGGGGAACTGGCTCGCTAAGTGCAACTGGCTAAAGTGGGACAGTCCCAGTTTATGCTGTTATATTTTGGCATAAATCTTAAAGGATTAAATACTTTTGTGTCATAGCAACATATGAATGTATGCTCCTTTTGCACCCAGTTTGGATGTCTCTACAGTACACACACCTGGGAATACCTGAAGGCCTTTGTGTCTTTCATGAATTTCATATAGGATGACTCAGAAGTGAATGATTTATAAACCATTGCGTTATCTCATCTACGTGTAAGGGAACAACCCTAATAAAGCACAGTACCAGCCAGCTAAAGAGTGGCCTGCCAGAGACAGAAAAAGCCACAAAAGCAGACCTGCATCTCAGCATGTGATAAACGTATCGTTTATATCCCCCTTAGCCTTCCCTACCCCACCAGCAGCCCTTCCTTCCTCCCCTTCTCCCCTCCAGCACTGTCCTTACCAGTCTCTGAAGGCTCACGATGTGAAGACCTTGTCACCCGGTGAAACTGTTCCTGAAATATTTAAGGCACCTTCTATCCTTTCTTCTCCTCTCTTGAACATCTATCACAGGGCGGTGCAACTCCAGCAAAACCATCCTTGGAAAACCGAACCTGGGGACCTGCCAGAGCTCTCCACTGCTGCAGGACAGCCTGACCTGGTGTTTTCCCACAAGCTTCAAGCAACAGTCTGGGAACTGCAGCGTGAACAGTGTTATCCCTTGCTAAAATCCTCTGCTGATGTTGGTAGAGTCTTTGTGGTGGTTTCCACCAGTGGCACTGAATTATGGACCCTTTTAAAGGTAGCAGGGCTAGGGACACCCAAGATGACAGCGTGGCCCTGGGAGTAGAAGATCAGGAGAGACATTTCTTGGTGCTGATAATGGGCTGGACACGTGCAGGACGGGAGCAAATACATGTCCTCATGGATCCTCGTTTTGCCTAGATGGAGTGGGGCTGGGTGAAGCCTCTGCCTTCCTCTGAGCTGGCAGGAATGGGGATGAATGTAGAAAACCTGCCTCTTTCTTTCCCCATGGGATGAAAGTCAGGCAGCTCACCAAAGTTTCCAAAGAGGCGCTGGGGACACTTTAATGCCTTTGGAAAGACATTGTGCTCCTTTTGGGCTCTGAAAATTTGCTACTTCCAACGGTGCTGTTTTCTCAGCCTAGCATAGCACGTGGATTTTATAGTCATAGAGTTGCTGCTCATTTTTCACCCTCTGGATGGCGGTTTATGGCCTCTGGAACAAAGGTTAAACCCTCTTCCTCTCCTTGTTAGTGCTGTTTCACACGCTTCACACAGAGCAGTGCCATTGCACTCGGAAGACTTTGTTGGCCAGGGTCCCATAAAATCCAATTTTCTCTTCATTTAGGATCTCCCATGCTTTAAGTCTAGGAGATGCGTGGGTATGTCATCTCAGCAGACCCACAAACAAGAAGTCTTCAGTGCAATGCAGTGGAGAAGGATCAAAAAAAAAAAAGCATCTGCAGGAAAAGTGCCCCTGTCTCCTCTGGCATATACTAGGGAGGCAATAATATCAGGATGCCTCAAAGTGCTGGGTAGGTCCCTCTTTTCTTCTCCCATGTGAAGGTATGTTGCCCACTCAACAACATGCTTGTGAAGATGGACATGCATTTGGTAGGTCAGAAACCTTGTTTGCTCCTCTTCAACTCTGGGGGCAGGGAATGGAGGAAATAAAACTATTGTGTTAAGTGAAAGGACATGCTGCATCCTTGCAGTCTAGGCTTCCTGAAACCTATTCCAGCTGATTTTCCTTTTCTGACTCATCATTTTCCTTTTAAGGCTCAGCTTGCTTTCTGCTGGTGGTGGCAATGGAGAAGTGCACGTGGACAGTCTCTGTGACAGTAGCTGCTGCATTCCCACAGGGCTGGGCTGTAGATGGGGTCATCGCTGAAAGCCAGAGCTTGGTCCTGAGCTGAAGGCACCAATACTGGTTTGCACATCCCATGACCCATCTGCCGGTGACCTGCGATGGATGAAGCTGTTGCAGGTGGTCAGTGTCCTGAACCTAGAAGAAGGCTCCAATACGCAGTTCTTTGTCCGCAGTGAGACTTTTAACGGCTTTACCACCACACCCGATGAGCCATTGTTATACTTGGCTTATTCTTCCACCAGATGCAGGTTTTCTGTTTTAAAGCAGAACTTAAAAATGAAAACCATGCGAGGAGAGATTTATGGGCTGTGTTACCCCTGGGCCAGGCAGTAAGGGCCTTAAGAGCTTAAGTCTGCACAAATATTCAGGTTCTGCTTTTCACCCTCCGTGAACTCCACCAAATTGACTAAGAGTAGCCTCTGTGCTCTCCTGTCTACTGCAGTTAAATTTAGACATCCTTCAGAGCAAAAGATGAGACCTAGTCAGGCTGTGCCAGAAGAACGCCAGAAGGGAAACCATGTGAGCCACCATTTCTGGGACACGCTCAGCAAGCCGTAAGGATATCATATTATCATTTCTGTGCCTTCTCCTAGCCTTTCCTCATCCTTAGTGGAAGCCTCTTGTGAGCCCTGAATATGTCACTGCTTCTTCCTCTGGCTCTCTCTGAAAACTTAGTTTCTGACTTAAGAATTTTAGGACAGGAGATAGTGAACAACATGAACATTTTAGCACTGTCAAAGCCTACATCAGACTGAGAAATTAGACTTTTAGGTTGTTTGAATTCTTGCTTTTTCACCTCTCACCCTTCTCCCTGCTTTGGTCCCTCTTGTGCATTGACTGCATCAATAAAAATCTAGTTTGTAAGTTGTCCAAGCTATTGCTATGTCAACCTATTTTGAAAGCCGCCCCCCCCCCCCCCCCCCAAAAAAAGTGAAAAGTCACAAAATGTTTCAAAATGCTAGGAAAAACGAGTCTCATGCTAGTTCTCCACCTGCTTCACTTGCTGCGGGGAGGTCAAGAGGAGGCTCAAGAAGGGTAGAAGTCCATCCTCAGGAGAAAACACCCAGAGGCAACAGAGCCTTGTAGTCTATCAGAGGTCCAAGGCCGGAACCTAAAAGCAGACATATTTCATTTCAAAATGAGGCCCAGTGCTTTAACAGTGGGAATGATTAAGTGTTGAGACAAAATACCAATGAAAGTAGTAGATTCTTCCTCTTCAGATATTTTCAAATTGTGAGCAGATGCCTGCTGGAACAGAGGTTTTAGCCAAGCAGAAGTTATTGGGTTCCTTATTGGAGTATGCGATTTTATGGTCCATATTATATGGAGCTCAGAATAGATGATCTTATGGCCCACTGTGACTTTAAAATCTAAGAAATAGGTAGTTCTGGATCGAAAGGAGCCAGGTTTCCTCTGGATTTGTGTCTTGAGGCTGACTGACTCTGCTGCCTAAGAAGACACAAAGTCCGATTGAAGCTTTTCTCATTTAACAGCCGTGCTGTTAAAAACACAGACTCTATTTCCAAGTTGAATTTGTCTGGCTTCAGTGTGGTTATGGGTCTGCCTCTCTCTGCCTGACTGGCTAGAAAGCCTTGCTCTCAGGGGGATACTGAGCAAAGACTCTTTGACCTCTAATCTCCTTCAGGTTTGGTTGAGCTTGGCTAACAGGGTTGAATGCTGTTACAGTGGGAATGGGCAGACATGAGCACACGCACATGCCCACTGTCCGACAGAGAGAAGGTTGCAATAGCTTCATTTCTCCAAGCTAAAGATAGACAATAATGAAGGTTAACATGAAATTAAAGGAAAATTTATCTCTTCAGATGGAGGTTGATATGTTCAAGAACATCCTTTGTCAAAGCAGTTGCCTCTGATAGCAGAGTCAGATGACCCTGAAGATCTTGTCATGTCTTTTGGTGTTACAGACTAAATATTCGTGTCAGTCTGACTTTATTTATTCTTGGATTTGTAAAATGTGAGAGCCATTCAGTGCAGAATTCTGATCCCTACTCAGTTTTCACAAGAGGTTGGCAGCTCACCCTCCAAAAATAAAAGCTCACATGGTTATTCACTGTCCACATCATCTGAGCCTGTTAGGATTCAATTAAGAGCATTTCTGGTCTGTATTTTAGGAGTTAGTGTCTGTCAAGAATTTACCTTGGGGTTCTTGGGTTAAACCTTCCTGTCTCGGTGTCGTGCTGTGTGGAATAGCTTTGCTCTTTGAAGGAATCCATCTCCCCTGTCTTTCCCCCCACACCCTCCCACAGACACGAGGGTGAGCTGATTTTTGGTATGTAGTAATAACAATTTGTCAGGATGCCAAGTTCAAAGCCTCCAACCTACTGCCAACGCGAAGCCCAAGAGTGAGGTCACGACTAATCTCAGACTTTTGACCTCCCAGTCACATCCACCATTGCTGGATCAGAAGACAGAAGTGGAAGGGTTTATTTTGAAAGGTTTTAGATTTCAGGTGAGGTCAACAAAAGATTTGCCCAGATGGAAGAAATCAAGAGGATAATATGGAGCATATTAGGGAAGATGAAAGGCGTTGTGTAAAGCAATCTCCTCCTTAGCTGAGAAAGGAAAGTCTAACTACCAGGGTAACCTTCCAGTAATGGCAAATAAGCCCAAGACATCAGAAAATGTGGCAGAAATGAGGCATTATCCTGGAGAAAGACATGCAAGCTTAGAGATTCAGAGTGATGCTGCTGGGATTTTTGAAAGCTCCTAAAGAGAGTAAGCTTTAGCCTCTTAAGTCAGTGAGGTTTAGGTGCCTTGACACGTTTGAAAATCCCATGAGGCATCTTTTGGTATTTTGGGGAGTGTGCATAGCTAGGTAACCCCAGCACGGGGGCTTGATTCACTGCAACTCTGTATCTGAACATTTTGAAAAATGTGGAAATTAAAAATATTTGGGGACTTCACCTAGAAGAACCAAGGCATTCATGCAGTATCCAGCCCACTTTCAGCTCATTAGCCACCTAACATACCTGGTATTGCCACGTCCTTCTCTGGAGATGTGTTCCTAGCCCTACTGCGAGCCCATAACAGACTTGGGAAGGAAAAACAGATTTCCTGACTGCCAGCTCTGAGCCACCGATAAAATGGAGAAAGGACCAGCAAAACAGATTTCCATTTCTGGAACCACCTTTTGAACCAATGACAGGATTTCTGGTGAGCTGAATTTTTCTTTAGATGTAGGTAGGGAAACCCCATAGAGATGTGTCTGAGGTCCTGGGACACAGTTAGTGTCTTCCCCTCTCCCAGGTTTCTCCCTGCTGTCGTAGTCTTTGCCCCCATATGCTTTCTTGCAACTTCTCTTCCACCTGGATTTGCCCCAGTCCTGGTGCCCTGGAAGAGTTGGAGCACTAGCGAGTCCATTTCTGGGGACACATCACTTGAACTGGAAGTGGGTTGTGTTGGCATTCAAGTCTATATTTCATCTGCTAACAAGATTACATCCATAGAAGACTGTCCTGGAGTAAAAGGATGAATTATACAGAAGAGGCCAATCCTCCCATTATAAGAATCAGACAGTTTTGTTAATCCAAGCTAACAGAGATGTGAGCATTGGTGGACACACAGATCTTGGGGCTACTTGGAGATCTAGCCCTAAAGGGTATTCGTGGCTCTGTCCAATGCGCTCTGAAAGGACTTGTACAAGAGATCCCATTTTCCATTCCTTGGATGCTTCCGTTGGTGTTTTGGACACAGGCAAGCAAGGAGAGATGATGCTGTCAGCCTCTGTGCTGGTCTTATCGGGGGTTAGCTGGGCCATTTTCAGCTCGGAGCAGATAACTGCACATTATGGGCTTACCATATATGTGTTGCGTTTATTAGTATAAACACAAATGTTGGTACAGGCATAAATCAAATGACAGTTTAGACTTTTCTACAGAAGTTCAAATGTGTATCATAGCCAGCATCATTGTTAATTCAATTATTTCCTGGAGTTTTTGCAAGCCCAGGCTAGAAAATACGTCCAATTTTGCTACAGACAGGATGGGACACGTGAAGGCTGCAGACGTTTCCCAGCTCACCCCTGTGAAATCTGCTTTTAGCACCTCTTCCCCTGACTTCTTGTGGAGCAGCCCCCAGACAGCAGAAGGGGGCTTTCGCTGTCTTTCAAAATGCCTCTTGCACAAAAATAATCATCTGTTGGTGAGGAGCATTACAGGTGGCTTGTATACAGCTCCTACACTGACCAAGGTGCTCTCCTGATAGATGAGCCTACCACGTCTCAGGCAGATGACCACTGGACCTACACAAGCAAGATAAGCAACACATTTTCTACTGCAATCCAAAGAACCTTCAAGCCGCTGTAGGAATGAGACTATAAATTACAGTGGAAACAAGTCTTAGCAGGAAATGTGGGTTGCTGTGTCCAAAAATAACAGCTATAACACCATGAAAACAGAGCAGCTGATAGGAGAGGAGTGCTACTCAAGATGCAGATTTTTGATTCCCATTTTACCCATCTTACTGGATTTCAGTGGGAATATTGGCAGGGTGAGGAACAGTTTGTCATCAGGAGCAGCCTGAAGTCCTGAATCCTGAGGGGACAGATGCACACTCCATTGAGGCATTGCTCACTGGGCTCGTTGGATAGACCTTGTTGCTGAAGAAGTGAACTCAAATTCTTGGGGACAATTCATCCTTTATATAACCCATATATATATATATATATAATGTATAAAAATAAATAAATATATAATTTCCTCACACACACACACACACACCTTATAACCCATTGCATTTCACTCCATTGCACTTCAAATGCATGGGGACCCATTTTCTGTAGCTTGTTGTGCCTCACTGTTCATCTCAAAGCTTTTCCCAGTGGTGGCACACTTCGGCTCTTTCTTATAGATCTGTTATTAGCTAAAAAAGGGACATATATTTTTATATGGCAAAGATCTAGTGAATTATCTGAATCCATTTTTTAAGAAGAGATTATGTTCTGTGCTTGCATGGAGTGCAGTAAAAGGACAGTCACTTCCATCACTGACTTGCAGCATCTTATTGCATTCAAATTCACATCACCATTAAATAAAAACAACTGGTCTTTACTGTCTCCCATGTCCAAGCTGTTGTTTGCTAAAATACTGTCTACTTTTGAAATGATAATCATAACATAATCGTGATGGAGATGGGAGAAAAGTCCAGTTACAGATAATTTGTATAAGGATATATCCTAACGAAGATCCTCGTACAGGGGAAAAGCAGTAGGTGATGTTCCCCTGAAATTATGACCCAAATCTTCAGTCTTCAGTTGCCCTTCTCTGTTCCAAACTTCTTTGATCAGTGAAACCATTTACAATATTAATACTGCTTATAATTTTCCTTCATATCTGCTGAGATGAAGAGGAAGAGGTATGATCTCCTCCATTACAACTGCGTATTGCTGGATTGATTTGCTCAGAAAATAGTTTGAATTGTTATTAGAAAGGCAAGCAGAGAGAGATTTAGGTTTTCCCATTAAGGAAAAAAATGTGAATTACTGAGCTGTTATAAACTGGCCTAATTTGATTTAAGCAGAACAGAGTGGAAATTAGGACCTGTCAATTTTCTTCTTCCTCAGATGTAATGGAAGATAGAAATGACAAAAGAAATATTAAAAGGATCTGGTATGATGACAGAAGATGCTGACAGTATTAATCCTCAGTCATGCTGGTTATTATTATAAGCAACTTTAATACTATGGAAAAGAAAGACTTCTACTTGTTTTACTAATTTTTCAAGTTCCAAAATGATAAGGAAAAATAGTGAACCAGAACTGCCTTTATTCAACCAGTTTCTCTCCATGGGAAACCTTGAGCACTTCAATCAACTTACTCAAGCATCAAGTTTTGAATCTGCAAAATCACATTTCTCTACTTCACAGCAAAGAGCTGTACTTAAGAAAGGCCACGTCCCCAGCTCTGCAAGTTTGGGGATTTTTTATTTTTATTTTCTTTTTAACCCAGGCCAATGTTTAAAATTAAAATGCTTTGAGCAATATTACTAAACCCAGATCACTCCAGAGATACCAGGCTGGGAAGGACTGGGAGAAGTGTGCACAATTCTGCGTTACTGTCTGCCTGCTTCCAGTGATAGCTCAATTTATAAAGGCAAAATTACTCACCTCGTAGCAATATGTTTGGCACAAATGAGAAGGACTCATGCTTCTGTAACCAAATGCCCTGGCGAGCAGCAGAGTTATTGGGAAGGCTCAGCTGAGTGATTTTTGCTTGGCTTCACTTTGGCACCCATCTCTAGCTCCCGCTGAGCCCACATTAAATGGAGCAAAAAATCAAACTGTTTTGTACCCATTTCAAAGGAGATGATTTTTCACAGCTCCCAGGTCATTTCTAACAAGCTGTGCCTACAGCTAGGTCCCTTCTGGTTCTGGCACAGCTGCTGTCAGCTCTTCTACCAAAATCCAGTAGCCCATGACTGATGGTGTATAAAATGAAACGTTGCTCATTCTTTTTCTTGGTTTTCCTCGCTAAATGCAAAGCCCTTTGTAGGTCCCTTTGTTCTCGGCAAGAATGGAGATTAATCATTTTGAAAATGAAAGGCAGGATTTGAAAGACCTCCCTTTGAGATGAGCTAAGGTGACTGCAGAGTGGGCTGCAGGAGTGGTGGGCAAGCAGTCTGATTTTTTTCTCCTGGCTATTTGCTTTTATTATATGAAAGAAACACTCGGGTCTGTGCACACTGAGTCTCAGCCAGGCTGAAATTAGTGTTTTCACCAACTGAATATCAAGTTGCATCTGCTGAGGATCAGCATTCAGCACTGCCACTGTGCATTTCTCAGAACATTAATTAACCTGGAGAGCCAATCAATACACCTTGTGATCCTAACAGTACTGCAATACCATGCTTTGGCCATCTGAACCTGAACGCAGTCTGACATTTCACAACAAAACACCGAGCACCCAGACCTCCTTCATCGCTGATGGTTCTGAAAATGTCATGTTGATAATGCAGGTCCTGGTGGAGGCTGTCGTGACTGACACAGCTCCCTGTGGGACCTCAAGAGCTCCTTAGCAGATGCAGTTCACAGCTCCTGCTAGACTTCTTGCTGTTGCCTCGTTGGCCTTAGCTGCCACGTGTAGGCAGGGCATCTGGAACCAGCTTGTCCCTGAGCAGCTGAAGGTGTTCTTTGTCCTTGCCATGCATCTGCACTACTTAGGATCAATACCCAGATCAAATCCTTTCTTTTTGCATAGTCCCTACAAGAAGTAGATAGACTGATGTAGATGACCCATTTGGTGATGATACTAACCACTGTCTTGTTATTTCTCAGCCTGGAGTTTGTGGAAGGAAAAAACGATAGTAAACCCACTTAATTCTCCTCCTGCTCATCTTTGAGATTTTTCATACAATGTCAAGCTCCATCCCCTGCTGGGAAGGGACCACTTCGTGGGAAGTTTTGGACTGCAACCCAAAGAGTGATTCAGCCTTTCCAGTCCCAGACCAAGCAGCTGCAGCACTCTGTGACAATATCAGCTCCCCGACACCAACCTTCCACCCCCAACAACCAGCAACACAAAGCAGAGGAAGTCCCTGATGGAAACATACAGTCAAAAAAACCTCTCAGAACTATGAAGTACTGCTTTATCATCCTTTAAAAACAGGGACAGGAGTTGCAAACTCTTTAAACACTTTCCTAAACACAAAGGTCAAAATCTTTTACAGCCTGCAACTATCACAAAAGCCAAATATTGGAAAGCTAAGCTATACAAGTGGTTTCACTTAAATCAAAGTTTAAGATGTTCCCAGCCCTCGGTATTGTGGTGGTGATACCAAGGTACCCAGGTAGCTTAGCGCTTGAGCTATATTTGTCCCGAACATGGGTATTACGGTCATGGAGAGTTCAGAGGTTAATGGCACAGATATAGGGCACAGGCTTGTGTGGGAGTACAATGAAATCTGAAAACTATTACACGTATTTGGGCTCCACATCCTGCCTGGCCACACACAGGTCTGTTTAATGCCTTCATGGACCACAGTCTGCATCACCTTGCATCACACCAGAGACTGGCATCACACAAGGTTTGCAGCTGGGTGATCAAGATCCAAGCCTGGAGTCAGTGATCTAATCTTTCACATTTTGGGTGTCAATGTCCTTGAGAAATGTGAAGTTACAGCAGACAGTGACCATTGGTGGTTTTTATGTTAACACAAGGAAAACAAAATGTACAGGAGGAGCAAAATTATTGCTCCAAAATGGACTACCTCCATTAAGTTCCTGGCTGATCCCATACATCCGTGCTCTGCAGTGCCAACTTCTTCCCCTCATGCAGTTGTATTTCCCTTTGGCTTTGTTCCCCAGCGTAAATCAGCCAGAGTCTGGCTCAGTGCTGGTGTCAGCTGTCAGCCTGGTGCTTGGTTTCAGCCCAGCTCCTCAAAGTGTGCTATAAATAAAGACAGAGTGGCGCAGGGAAGCAGCAGGTGGACAGCATTTCTTCCCCAGACCCTTGGCAGCTACCTGGAACTCTTGTGAGAAGTTCTTCAAATAACGTTGCAAACCCCTCTACCTTCTGACTACAATAATTTAGTTAAGTAACTAGCATGGAGAATATCAGAAGACACACAGGTGAGATAGCGATGCTTTAAAGATAATGTAAAATTCAACTAAAATGCATTAGAGTTTCTGTCTTTTGGCTATGATTTTGTTCTGTGCCAGTCTGAGACTGGATGGGAGTCTTCTTCCACAGAGGAAACCCAGTGTATGACTCAGGTCTGGGAGGGTAGAAAGCATTTGAAGGAGTTTCTCTTTTTGTCTCTCTTCTTCACACTGTTTTTTCACTAAGTGCCTGAGGAACCCCAGCTCTCTCTTTTCCCTACCAAACCACCACACTCTCCATGTCCCACAGCTGACAAACTTCCTCTTTTCCCATGGGAAATAACCATCTTGCCACCCTCTTCTTTCAATTAATGAATAGCTTGCACTTAACCTTTTTTTGTCCTTCTTTCAGTCAATTAACACATCTAGTTTAACTCTGAGCACTTGCTAGTGAAATGTAACCACCACAGAATTTTGTTGCTCCTGTTTCAGACCTGCAGAAGGCCTGGTGTCATGGAAACCTTGTCTACTAATCAGTGGCAGGTTGGTGTAATAATAGATGTTCTCCCCACCACAAACCTTGCCTAGCAGGAGACATACTTACAGAGCTGGGTGTGAAGACTTCTGTCCTGCTTTGCGCCTCAAATGGGGTGGCAGATGTGGAGAGCATCTGTGGTCCATCACTACAGAGATGCCATCTGCAAGGTTATCATGACTGCCCATGTCTGGGTATCATGTTTATGATCTCTGTCCCATCACACTGTCCATCCTGTCCAAGGGAAGTCCTGTAACCCCGCCAGCTCTGCGGGTGCAATTCAATAGCCCCTGAGCTACTGAAGGAGGATTTATCTGGGAGTTGGCAGCTACCCTGTACAGGGTCAGCCACAGGAAAAGAGGGAGCTGAGGCTTGGGCTATACCCAAAATTATCTTCAATTGGCCTTTCTGGAACTGGGATCTTTGAAAATATACAGCTTTGAGACGACGAGAGGGCAGAAGAGATGACCAAATCCAGTAACAAACATATCTGGGACCCTGGGAGTTGCTGTGCTACTTTGACTCACATTTCACATATTGTCTTCAACAACAGCTACCACCAAATACTCGCAAGGACAGTGTAAGAAACTTCACAGCTGTAGGACTCACCCACTCCACAAAGACGCAGCAAGTCTGGGATGGTTTGTTGCTCCCAGGCAAGAAGAGCTCCATCTATTTCAAAATCTTGATGATCTCTTTGAGTAGACAGTCACTCACCTCTGAACTTTGCTGAGATCTTGGAATTAGACAACTGAAAGGGAAAAAAAGAGGCAGAATTTAAATGTTTGAAATAGCTGTGGCAAATTCCTTCCCCCAGGCTGGTGCTCAGAGACAGGTCTCTGTTGCTGCTTGTAAATTAAATTCTTACTTGAATTATTTAGTATATTGTTAGTGAAGTTCATTTCCACAGGTTAAATCCTCTCGAGGCCTTTAGCAGTTAGAGATGGATTGGGGAAGAGGGTCCCACAGAAGTGGCCGGTGCTGATGAAGAAGAGGATGAGGCAGCAGACCCTGAGGAAGGAGTGAGGAGGAGCTGGTAAGAGGAAAGCAGGGAAGGAGGAGGAGTAGCTGTCCTAAATGGGAATAGGTTGAGATGTTGGAGATTCACAAGCTGCCTATATAGGCTTTTTTAAAGGTTCCCAAGTCCTGACATGGGGGCACCTGAGAAAGCCCAGGGCCACGTTAGCTGTGACTGGTGGGCATTCACTAGGAGAAAGCCAGCTCTGCAGAACACATGGGCAGAAGCCGCTTCCCCACCAGGACTATCTGTGGCCAAAGCCCCTGCTGTTGGGGAAATTTGTGGGTGGATTCAGGCAGCTGTGGCAGCTGTTCACAGCACAGCCCAACAGACCTGGGGCTGCTGTGAGGATGGCATGGGCCATCACAACTGTTGCAAACTGTAGGATCACAGAACGGTTTGGCTTGGAAGGAACTTTCAAGACCAGCCAGTCCCACCCCCTGCCAGGGGCAGGGCCCCCTCCCCCCAGCCCAGGCTGCTCCCAGCCCCGTCCAGCCTGGCCTTGAGCCCTGCCAGGGATGGGGCACCCACAGCTGCTCTGGGCAGCCTGGGCCAGCGCCTCGCCGCCCTCACGGGGAAGGGTTTCTTCCTCATGTCCAACCTAAATCTCCCCTCTCTCAGCTTAAAGCTTTCCCCCTTGTCCTATTGCTACAGGCCCTACTAGGCATACATGGGAGTGTACATTTTAGATGACATGCTCCTGCTTCTGTGCACTTAGCACCAATGGCCCTGGAGCCTTTCTCCACCCAGGATCAGCAGCATCCAGTAACTTCATCTACTCAGTAACACACCAGGCACCCAGAGACCTCCTGCCTGCTGGAGATGGAGGGATGAGCTGCAGGGGAAAGGAGTGATGCCGTCGCCATCTCCCTGGCATTCCAGTGTCTCTGCAGGGAACAGTGCTAAGGGGAGGCTTGTGGTGGCAGTGGTTTTCTGACCCACCAGAAAGTGGAGTGGAGATGCATTTCCCACCAAACAACGCTGTGATCTTTTGGTCATTTTGGGTACAGATCTGCAGGTTGATGATCTTTGATTTTCACCGCAGGACTGACACTCACATCACAACATCCTGCAGACTGTAATCTATTTAAAGGAGAGAAGAATCATACGGCAGAGCAAAGGATGGGTGAGATGACTATGTACTTGCATGACATTGAAAACCAATGGTGGATGCAGGGAAGTTAAAGAAGAAGCTAAACTAATTTTCTAGCAGTAGCCCAGGGACAGGAGAACTGAATAGCCGTGAGATGATGGCTTTGCCAGCCACAGCTTTGTATTGTTATAATTCTTCTGGAGTTGAACATTCTGGTGTTACAGGTAGTTGACACAGATGTAAAAGTTATTGGTTGACACCCACCCACACCACCCCCCTACCCTGCCAACACCTCTCTCTATTTCAACCTTTTCCTCCTTGCACTTCAAGATTTTTTTGTCTTGTTCTGCTTATTCAGCCAGCTTCAGTGTTGGATGTATTTGAGTTTCTTGCCACAAATGCCTCCCTGTATAAATGTCAAGACTGACTATTTAGGAGACTATCAGCCTCAGGAAGAAATTAAACATGCTGTAATAATGTGCCGTGACCCTGGCACATTCTCTCCATGGTAGTGGATGTTTATGAGGATAACAAGAGCATCAGCAATTAAAATAATCAGTTTTCACATAACAAAGAAAATTTGAAAATTCTGAAGGGAGGTAAATCTTCATTCTCCAGAACAAATCTGATGTAAAAGTCCAATTGTTTTTTTACAGGGAATATTGTTTTCTTTTTAATGTGTCATGGTGTTTTTGCTTTGAGGATGGTAGGTAGATTTCTGAGCACAGAGAAAAAATTAAAATACTTGAGCTTTCTTTTCAGGGAAAAAAAAAAGCAGAACATTCAAATAGAAGCAAACAACAAAAAAAAAAGCTTAGAGCTTAGATTTTCTTTTTCCATTGAAAAGACATTTTTAATCCCTTCCCCCAAGGTCTGATGAGGCAATATTTGTCCATGTCTGCTCTGGGGGTTTAAGTCAATATTTGCTGGAAGTTAGAAAGAGATTCCTGCTATTGATCCACGTTTGCTTATTCTGGATTTTCTTGCAGTTTTCCTGACGCATTTGTTCCTTGCCAGAGTCTGAGACAGGAACGGGATTGCTCAGGGGTCTGGTCCTTGGCAGCCCCCCTCACTTAAGCACACTTTGCACGGCACAGTCAGGAGGCCAAAGCAGGGTCCTGCTAGGGTAAGGTGGATTGAAATGTGAAAGAGATCTCTGGATGTGCGCAGCTGAGAGCAGACCTCAGTCCACACAGCTCTTGGGTGGAGGGTAAAGTGTTGCCCACACGTGCTACATGCCAGAGCACCTGGCTGGTCCTGATGGCTGGACTGGGCAGTGAATTGTCCCGTCTGCATGATCCCAGGTCTACAAGCCATAATGTTGAGGCAATAATTTATAAACACTTGCCAGGAAGGAGTTCAACATGTCTAACACCCTTGTCCGTGGACTATTTCTTTCACCTGCCATGTCTTTTGGCACCATAGTCTTCCATCCTGTTGGTGCTTAGAGGCTCCAGAGCAGAAATGCAAGTGTGATCACAAGAGCTGGAAAAAGAACATATTGAGCCCACTTTGCTGAGTTTACTGTGGATGATGGGCTTGAATCACCCGCCTGGAAAGTCTTTTGAGAAAAATATCCACTGCCTATGCCCCTTGCTTAATACACTTCATCTGGATAAAGTTAAAGAAATCCCAACCCTATCCCAAACCCAAGAATGTATTCAGCAGTTAGCAGAAGGTCAAAACTAATTTCTCTGCAAGGAAAGATTATGTCCCACACATATGAGCGATTTACTTCCCATAATTAGTGTGCTAGCTGGACTGCGCTGAGCTGTGGGCTGCAGCTTGTTCCTGTGTTTGCATGTGGCAAATATGGAGAGACACACACTGAAACATGTCCATGGAGCTGTTTTGTTTCCTCTGACCAAACCCAAGAGAGAGCCCTTGCTCCCCAAACCAAGAAGAAAGATAATTAGTAAGAAGCAGCTGTGGGAGGTGGAATCTACCCTTGGTATGGAGAGATGAATGTAGGCCAAGTTTTGAGTCCAAATATACAAGGCAATGTGTCCACCACGTTAAGATATGCAGAATTAATTGGGGTCCTACTGTTGAATGCTTGTAACTTTTAGCATCCCCATGCCCTGTGGTAATGAAATACACAGTTTAACCTGGTGACCTTGCACTTGGGGATCTTGATAAGAAATGATGGCTCAATCTGGTATGAGTAGGGGGAGGTGAGTGTATTGCAAAACACAGGGAGCTCCTCAGGTTGGGGTCAAATGGAAGTGTAAGCGCACGATGAAGCCTGTCTTCCCTCTCTGGATACATTCAGGACATCTCAGTGACATCCAAATCAGACCAAATGCTCTCTTTGGTACAACCATTGTAAATTTTTGATTGATTTAGGTTGTCAGGCTCTGGATTGTTTTAGAAAACCCAAGTAATGATCTTCATTTCAGTGCCTCTCAACACCCCCCATATAAAGTAAGACTTGTCTTTGAGATTTCCAAGAAGGAGGATGAGCCCTGCTGGCAAAGGTGCTGGGCTGAGACAGAAGTGAGGGGGAGTCTAAGCAAAGATGTGTGTGAAGAAAAGTAACTGGGAATTAAGGGGAAGGAGGACAGCCAGAGCACCTCATCTGAGGATGCATCTCCGAAATACGTCCAGTCTGGCAAATCAAGGGGAGCCTCCTTCATTGTTGTCACAGTCATGAAGCATCACTTGAATCGTGCTTCAATGACTACTTCTGAGGACAGCATTTAGGGTTTGCCCATAGGATAAATGACGTTGGGATGTGAGGGGCTGGCACTACCCACCTGGTCCTACAGCAGGCAGGGTCACATGCACAGGACTGGGGAAATGTTTTGGAGGGGCAATGCTTGGCCACAGAAAGAATCAGGAGCAGAGGCAGGAAGAGCAAGAAGCACATATATTGCATTTTCTGCACCCTGTGCAGCTTTTTTAGTTTGTAAGGATCTCAAAAAACTCCACTTTGTTCAATTTCCTTATAAAAAGGAGGATCACAGCACACATTTATGCAATAAATGTTCACAGCTCACATCACAAATTATGGGGTGGCCAGATTGTCAAGATTGTCTCCCTACATGTTGCTTTTCCCATTCAGCATGCCTGTCTCTTCAACTCGGGGGACAGCCAAGGAAATTCCCACCGCAGGTGGCTGCACAAGGTGCAATACCCTTCCTGCTCCTGTGTGTTGTGGGGCTGGTACATGCATCATCAAAAATGATACATCAAAAATGAAAAAAAAATTATACTCAGAAAGAAAGATTTTACTGAAGATTGTAAAAAGGGAGACACCCCACCATCCTAAAAGCGAGGGCTCCCCTTGACCCCATGACTGTGTCCTGCTCACTGGTGGTGACACCAACAAGTTGTAAGGTGCTTTAGAGGGCACACTTGCTCCTCAACTAGCTCCAGCGCAAGGGCCAGATCTTCAGGCAGCATAAATCTATGTGACTCCGTGGCACAGGAGACATCGAGAGCTATAAAGCATCTGGGGTCTAGGCTCAAGTTTCCCAGCAGTGAGAGCTGGAAGAGACCTAGGAGAATTTTGATCCATTTGTCTTGCTGCAGCAGAATTGCTCCTCACAGTGTATTTTCTCTTGCTTTACCCTGTCTTATTTTAAAAGCAATGGGATGGTCCCCAAGGTGCTTTTGGGGGGGATTCTTTTCAGCTTGCCTTCTCAAGGCTTTGGAAACAGATGAACACAGCGAAGTCAATGGCCGGAAAACCAATCAAGATCCTTTGGTGTAGAAACACAAGGTTGGACATGCCCCACCCCCACCCCCACCCCCCCCACCCCCCGTGAATGGGTCCTTTCAGGGAGCAACGTTTTACCCTAGGAGCAAATCCCATTCCCTCCCCACATCCCTGCTGAGTTTGAAAGTAGTGATTTTCTCTATTTTTTTGTCCAGCCATCCCATGTCTCCTTCTCTGTTCCTCCTGTTACAGCTCGGTGTTGAGTGCTCAAAGGTCAGGGCTGGAGAAGGAAAGACAGAATTTATTGGGATTTAGCATTACAACGGTAAATGTGCCCATCAGCATAGTTCCACCCACCACCTTGTAACCCTTCTGACTGCATGCAGTGGTGACCATGAAAAAACCCTGCAATCAATGGGGAAAGAAGCATTCTTATCTGTCTGAAAATATATTCCACAGATCTTCAGCATTAGTGTCAAAAGCTGTGCCAAGCTACGTTGGCTTTAGGGCAATGGGGGTTTCAGCCTTCAGTCCTTGTTGTTTGTGCTGTGTTAGACCCCGTGCAGCTGTATTCAGCCTTTACCGGGGTGGAGGAGGGACATGTGGTAGTTCACATTGACTGAAAGAGCATTGGGCCAGAAGAGATAGGAGGATGCCAACCAGAAAAAAAAACCAACCACAAACAAACCCCAAAATTGTCTTATGAGGTCTACAAATGAAAGCATGAGGGGAAAAACTGACCATCCTGAGAGTATGCTGAGGAACATAAGGGAAAACCAGAGGGATATAGAAGGATACTGGGTCTGGCTCCATCATATGAATCAATAGTAGCCTCCTTGACCCTGAAATAACCCGAAGAGTTTCCTTCTCATGCACAAATGTCACTTTTGTTCAGCAGTTAAAAGCAAGTTTCTTCTGACCCCATTGTACAGAGCCCAGCAAATCTGGAGAGCAGACTGAAATATGAAGCAAAGAAAACTGGACAGCAGTAATTGGAGGAGACAAAAATGTGTCTCCCCCTAGCAATGTTCTGAAGGACAAGTCTGAGACCGCCTTTTCAAAGGGCCACATGAACTGATAGTCTGCACTGGGGCTGCTTTCCAAATATCACAAGAGAAGGCTTCGAAACGTCAGAAGGCAAGCCTTGAGTTTGTGCCAAAATAGAGGTGGGAAATCGTGGCACAACTGTTGCTGAAAGACCCTGATTTTTTTCAGACTAAGCAGAGTGGATCATTCAGAGAAGCAGACACATTTTTGGATACATGTCAGCTCTTGAAAGGCTTATGACAGTTCTTTGCAGCCTGGTTTTCTTTCGAGGTCTTGCATGGGAAAGTTATAAAGGCAGGCATAATTCTAGATCAATGAGTTTCTGCTGTTCCTGTGAATATATTACTTTGTGTGTCCTCTACTCATGTGGATATATGACTGCTTTTTAAATGTTGCTTTGGAACCAGTTTCTGCTGAAATTGTGTGAGTGTGTCTGAAAAGATCTTTTGGGGCCAGAAGACCTGGGGATAAAAGCCCTCCCTGCAGGAACAGCAAGCAGTTGTGCTGGTGATCGAATGCGTAGCACATGGGCATGCTCATTTCCAGCCTGGGATCTTCACTGCATCAGCTAAATGCTGGCCTGTTGGCGTGATTCAGAGCTGAAGCCTTGGCTGCTGCCAGGGACCACAGCAGGGTTCTGGTGAAATCCAAAACTGGGTAATGAGAATTTTGCAAGCCACAACATATCGCTCCTGCAGACCCAGCTGAGCCTGGGCCCAAGCTGATGGAGGATGCACCACGCTGCACCTCACCAGAGCAGCTGTGGCTTTCCGAGCCCCCATGTGCAGGAGCGTGCCAGTGATGTACCAAATGATCCCCTGCACCATGTATGCGCCAGGCTGCTAGGTCTGCGCTTGGTGTCCCGTCAGCAGTGCACAATGGCCGCTTAGGATGGCACATCAGCTCAGGCAGGGTCTGCAGCCCATTTGCTGATATATGCAGAAATTTGGAAAGGGCATTTATCCCACCCCCTTTCACAGTCTCAAGTCACTCAGCTCCCTTTCATTTCTCTGATTCCTTCCACGCTCCATTGCCTATCCAGATCAGTCCTCGGGAGGCATCACTACCCGGTGAGCCCACGGCACGTCCCCTGGGGCTTTCCTGGAACCTTCTGATGGTTAAATGGTTTCCTCCATTCCCTTTGTTTCCAACTGAGGGATTAACTGGGTTTCAGAACATGGTTTTAATGTGGTGCATGAAGTAGCCAGAGGGTCAGTGTTTGTGGCTTGCATGCTTTAGCAATCGTATTTGATGAGCAAAGCATGAAAAGCAGGCATGGCGGGATTTATATACCAGAGGTTCATTGCTGACTTCTCAAAACTATACCATACTGAGTATTACTGCCTTCCAGCTTTATTATACCTTTACTAACCTTGAGTGCATGTTTTCCTTCCCCTTTCCCTTCCTCTTTTCCTTCCCCTTCCCCTCCACCTCCCCCTTCTCCTTTCCCCCTCCCTTTCCCCTCTCTTCTTCCTTCTTATCCCCTCTCCCTCCCCCTCTTCCTTCCCACTAGTGGCAAAAAATGCAAGGCAAAAGGGAGCCATGGAGCACAGCCAGGGCTTTGTTCTCAAAGCCATGCTTTAAAGCAGATGACTGTTGTCACCTATGGGTTTTCCATCACTGTCACTGGGGCTGTATGGGTTTGCAGCAGCTGACCATCTTCCCCATTTCAATACAACACTCTGAAGTTGTGTGGGATGTCTGAGTGTTGCAAGTGTGAGGATGGAAATGGTGCGATGAACCTTTCTGTTTCTGAAGATGGCCAGGCCAGGCAGGTGGCTTTTCCTGGGCAGGACACACTAAGGTTCCTGTTCAGGGCACTTAAAGAGAGGGTAGATAAATAGATGGCAATTCCTGAGGCTTGGACAGACAAGCTTTGCTTAACTTCAGCCCCTGGATGGATGTACTACCCTGGTTGGAGGAAGCACCTATGTGCTTCAGGGCCAGGCTGGACACCTCTCATATCCTGCCTTGAGCCATGGCTGGAGATGCTCCAACCTTATCATGAGCTAAATAAAGCTCAATAGTCACGGGGAAGCCTTGAGGCATGGATAATGTGATGCTGAGGCAGGAGGGTAGGTGGGTAGAGCTCCATCCACTCGTGTGTTTTGTGTGTGTGCCCCACAGCTGCTTCAGCTTTCCAAAAATTGGTATTGTAGTTGGAGGAGGCAGGTCCAGAGCCCCAGGTACTTGGCATCTGTGCTGGGAAGGGAGTTTTCTGGCTCCTGTGGCTGTTCAAATGGAAGAACACGGCATCTTAAGATGCTTCAAGTCATGGGGACTCATTTCATGGCTGGGGTGGAAAGGGAGAGGTGGAGTCCCAGCCCTCCCCAGCCCCTTTGCCAATTTCTTAGCTCTCTTACCCAGGCAGCACCAATCGTCTCTGAATCAAGAGAAGCAAAAGGTGATGAGGGCAGTTTTAAAATTAGATCCGTAAGGAGCCCTTATCTCCAGCTAGGCTTTATCAGACAGGCAGGCAAGCCTTATCCCACCCCGTAATCCCCTCTTCTGGAGGCTCTTGAACGCCAGCGACAACAAAAATGTGCTGTGTTGAAATTGTCGCCTGAGGAAACATGAAATATCGCAGGAGTGCTCCCCCCAGCCCCCCATCCTTGGCTCTGGTCACGTTTCGTCAGTGGATAATTGCTCACTTTGCAGCAGTTGCATTGGAGAAACTGAAGCATCTTCCCTCTTCGCCCGGCTGACTGCAGGGCACGGGGAGATTATCCTGCTGGTACCCCCCTTCAAAAGCTCATTAATGTCACCTGGGAGGTTTTCTGTTATAATGATGCTGGTGTTGATTCAAGTCTGGCCGTATCCAATTCTTAATGTTTTACTTCAGATCACATGCTGGAAGTGTTTGATGTGGTGCCAGCCACAACCCAGAATGTATTCTGCAGAGGGATGGGCCTGAAAGGATAAATCCTGCCCTGAGACAAGGGTCCTGAATAGAAACCCCAGACCCAAACGGGCTGGAAAAAAAAGGATTTAAGTATTATGGGGGTCCCTAAGGCACCTAAATAAAATTCTGAAACCAAACAGCTCCTCCCTCATACTCTATCTGCCTTCTCTTGGAGTACCTCTAGTTTTCTATCACGAACCCAGCACTATTTCTCCTAGCTGGGTTGTCACGTATGGGCTTTTTCCAGCCTGAAGTTAGTGGCTGAAGGTGAAAATCAGCCCCTTCATGAGCTTGGCTGAGGTTTTTTAATTTAACCCTCCGTGGCATCTCTTCTTTCAGGTGCTCAGTCTGGGTCAGCAGCCCGGCCCCAGGCAAGGTCTCAGAGCTGCCAGACTTGACGATGTGAAGGTTTCCACCTCTCTCCACTGAAACACGGGTTATGGAGCAGTTGTTTGCTTACAGAGCAGCTCTAGGATTCAGTAACTTGAACTAACATGCTTCTTACAGCCTCTTTGCATTCACACTCCCTCTGCTTCTATATTTTTAATGAGCTCTTGACATTTTTACTCATTCCCTCTCTGCTGCAGGGATGAGTCTGCGATCCACAGCCCGCACACTCTGCAGCTAGTGGGACCAATTTCCAGGTGTCCTGCAGCTAAAGTGGTGTAGGAGCTGCAGGATCTGCATCCATAGACCCCCCCTGGCCCAGAGCCTTCAGCACGTGTGTCTTGTAAAGCATGTTGTACATTTCCAGGGCTTCATAAACAGCAGTCGGTGGCTGCCAGAGAAGCCAAGTTGAGAAATCTTTCTCCCCTCCTTCTGCCTTCTCCTCTGTGTTGCAATCTGATTGATAAACCAGCAATATACAAGGATATGCATTTACTCCATGATTTCTCTTAATCACCTAGAATGGTGTTGGCTTGCACTGTTTTTTTGGGGATTTTAATTTTAAGAGGGTGTTATTATGTTCTGCTTCTCCCCCACTGTTTACTACTTGTTTTTTGCCAAGAAGGCTCAGAAATGCCTCCTTCAGGCTTCATGGGTAATTGTCTAATCAAAACCCCAAGGAAGAAAGGAGAGGAAACAAGCCCATTTGGGCTACTGTAAACAGTTCCATCAGCATCCAGTGTTCAAAGACCCACTGTGGTCTCATCCAGCATCTGAAGACCTAATGTGGTCTCCTGAAGCTCCCTCTGTGGTCAGTAGGCTCCTCCAGCAGCTCAAAGCACAGCCTCAGTGCTGCAGATATACACCTTTACCAGCAGGTATTGTTTTGGGATATTCTGCCAGACAGGGGCCAGAAAACTGTGCTTACATCTGTGGTCCACAGTCCTGCCCACAAGTCGGTCCCTGGCATTTCTACTTGGCCATTCATTTACCCAAATCCGTCTTCACCCTTCTGCTCCCCTGTGCTACAGAGGAAGAGCAGAAGGAGGGAGGTTGGAAGAATACCCTATGTGCGATGGAACCAGTATGGTTTTAATGGAGGATGTGAAAAGGGTGCTTGATGTCCTGTTGGCATAGGTCTGGCTGAGGTGGGAGGGCTGCTGTCAGCTCCTCATCAGGAGCCTTCTGCTCCCACCTCTGGAGGACAGGCAGCGATGGTAGAAGGTCCAGTGCTGCAAAGAAGAGGTTAGCTCCTTTGCAGGGGATTTTGGGGCTGGAAGAAACCCCAGCAAATACCTAGATCTTGCAGTTTCAAGCTTTTCTAAGTGTATTCGAAAGGGATGGGACCTGAGGTGGCAGCAGGGCGAGGAGGGATGCTCTTGTGCACAAACAAACAAACATGCAATAGAAAGGTGACCTGCTTGGCCCACCCAGGGGCTGGGGAGGGTGCTTTGCACCCATGACCTGCTATACCCTAATATATATGTATTTGCAGTTATGCCAGCTGCAATATTTATGTGACACGGATGGACGCCTGGAGTCTGAATTACTCCAGCAGTGGGAAGCCACAAGTCACAACACTTGGCACAGTGGCTACATACTTGCAGCACAGAAGTCTCCACAGAGAGAGGAATAGGCTGCCAGCCACCGCTGCAGTCTCTTTGCTGCTAGGAGCCCTGTATAATTTGAATGCAAATTCCCCACAGATGAGGTGACACTTTGCTTTTCACCCAGAGGCAAATGAAAGATCTACTTGAGCATGCAGATGGAGACCGGGAGCCTGGCCCACCCAGCTCAGCCTCAGCGGGAGCTGCAGAACTGGCTGGCTTTGTGGCCGAGGGCAGCCTGTTTGCAGAGGGGAGCGATGCTGGCATCTCCTTCAAACAGATTCCACTTGCTCCAGCCTTTTCTTAATACCAGCTTTGAGCTCCAAAGAAGTTAAAAATCTTTGGGCACTCTCTCTGAAATGACTTATGGAGCTCCCAGCTCCCAAGAGCAAAGAGATGCTCAGACGGCATGGGTTTGCTTCGTTTCAAGGATGTGTGCCTGGATCACACCCAAGCAAGACAAAAACAAATATGCAAAGTGCATCAGGACAGAAATGAAAGCAGCAGTGGGTCACAGCTTTCCCCGCACTTGATGGTCTGAAAACTTAAGGCATCCCTTAGCTTAGCTTGCAAGAAGCACCGCAGTCCATGAAGCCCTCCCTAGCCCAAATATTTGATGACTCCAGTTCTCCCAAGTTATCCCATTCACACATTGCCAACTAATTCTGACAAAAGGGTCTGTGAAATTTTAACATCTGCAGGTTTTGACCTTTCTGCTGAGAATTTGAGCTGAAAATCTGCTGCGACTGAAAGGGAGAAGACTTGGAAAAATACATGTTCTCATCCCTCAACTTGAATTAGGCAGGAATAACTAAGACAGTTTTTAAAGTCACAAGAGTGATGGTGAGGGTGGAGCCTGGACAGCAAGGAGCTGCAGAGCTGAGCAGCTGGGGCTGAACGTGTCAGCTCAGACAGTGCTGTGCAGGAGCACCACCGTATCCTTAGACTACCCTAATTCCCCTCTGAAGACATTACTGAAGCCCCAAGACCCAGCTCAACTTGCTCTATCCACCCCACAGCAGCAGAAATAGAGCTCACAGGTTCTTAGTGGTCTGGTCTGGTGGTGCATACCCTTGCCAAAGCCCATAGCACTATGAGCATCATTAGGGTCACTTGCAGAAAGGGCACCAGTGGGAGGAAGAAATGGCCCTGCAGACATGACAAGGCTGATCTGCAGTCATTGCAGATACCCCTGGCTGGGTGGAAGACATGCAGTCCACAGCACAGCTGAGCTTCCACCACTTTGCCATCATCTTCAACAGGGCAAAAGCTTTCTCCTATATGTCCAATCAATTGTGTTTCTTGGATTGCCTACTCCACAGCCCTCTTGGGCCAAGTCATATCCCAAGCTATTTTCAGGTTGAAGGAGGGCTGAGGCACACAGCTCTCCTCTTTAACCTCTGTTCTGGGAAGTCATGTAAAACCAGGACTTGAGACGGGCTGGACTTTGTGCTTTGCTCTCGATATCTCATAAGCTGATCAGCTGGGAAGGGTGTGTGGAAGGCATAAATCAGGAATTCTGCTAATGTCACCAAGTCAAGCTCCCCTTCCCTCTCCACTGAAAGGAATAGCCTCGTATGATGCAGATTAAACCTTTACTTAAAGGCCATGCTGATGGCTTTCTGTGTCCTACAGAAGTCCTGAAGCATCAGATTTTGTAAGGGGAAATCAGCAGAGGTTGTAGATGGAAATTTTCTGAAAATGTTAGCCAGAGGGAAAAGGCTGCCTGCACAGCTGATAAATATGCCATTTGTAGGGTTGTAAATCATTGCTCCAAGGCATGACTCTGTAGAAAGCTTGTAACACTTCTAAATGCATGTACCAGTTGTCCTTTCCAAAGGGCAAATTGCTTAATCATAGAATCATTTAGGTTGGAAAAGACCTTTAAGATCATCATCACTGCAAAGTCCACCACTAAACCATGTCCCTAACTGCTACATCTACATGCCTTTTACATACCTCCAGGGACGGTGACTCCACCACTTCCCTGCACAGCCTGTTCCAGTGCTTGATGACACTTTCAGTGAAGAAATTTTTCTCTTACTATCCAATTTAAACCTCTGCTGTGGCTGTGCTCCCTGGCTTTTCTTTGCCTGGTGGTCTTGGGGTAGAGAACCAACTTCATTTCTGGTGAGGCTTACCTAGATTATACTCCACTTCTTATGCTTTGGGTATGATCTTCAGTGTGTGACTGGTGTGAGGAGAGGCGGAGGAGGGTAAGGGCTCCTATGTCCTGCAGAAAGGTGAATTGCTCCTCTGTGTCACAGACCTTGAGTGTTGGACCTGGGCACCTAAATCTGCAGGGCAGAGATTCACCAAGACCCTCTATGACCAGAGGCTGCGTCTGTGCTACAACCTTTAGGTGGCAAAGCTATGGCTTTCGGAGATATAGAGTAGAAGTGCAGCCTGCGAGTAGAAAAAGAGTTGGTGATCACCCAGATAAGCTGCCCTACTGGCAGACCTGGATGGCTGGAGGGAGCACAGGTGTGTGTGATCTGGAAGAGCATCTTCTTCCATCAGCACAGCTACTAGAAGAGGCTGTCCCATGGCTAGGATCACCTGGTATAATGACCACGCTGATGGGATGTTTCTAGGGTAGAAGAATGGCAACTTACCTGAAGAGAAGTGCAACCATGCTGAGAGTGGCTGCTATTATCAAAGGCAACGCTTGACTGACTGCACCTGCCAGTGTTGGATGGGCAATCCTAAACCGTAGGCTGCATCTGTCCCTTCACTCTTCCTGCACCAAAACCTATCTCCCCATGCAAGGCATGCAGGATGGGTTTTCTGCTCCTTACTGATGTCCTTGTCCAGTCTGCAGCAACTTCTGCTGTTTCCCTGCTTGTTTTACCAACCTCTGTAATAACATTCTGCTTTTTCCCTGGGTTTGCAACACCTCTGGGTTTAGCAGCACCTGGAAAGGTAACTAAAGGCCTGTCGCACCCATCTGCACCTTCCCAGGTCAGTAATGAGCAGGTTGTATAAACCCCAGGTTCAGCCTCCAGGCTCTCCCAGCCCCAAGGAATGGGAGCACGAGGGGACAGCGTAGTGGGGAGGGGAAAGCCAATCTCTTAAACGGACAGACAAGATGTGCCTCTTTCTTGCACCCCCCCTCAGGGCAGGTACAGCCTGACTTGATCCCTGAAAGGAGACAGTGGGATTAAATGGAAGTGGGATGCTATCAGAGCTTGTCCAGGGAGGACTTTCTGGTCTGCCAAGCCTGGCAAGCAGTGACATCATTTCCATTAGTGTCACCTCCATAGAGCTACAATTCATGAGGCACCTCGGTGGGAAAGTGGTGTATCCCTTTGCAAGACAAGGCTGAAGGGAATGCCTGAGCTGTGACTGTAAACAATATAAATTACTCTGTGTGTACCTTTATGATCTATATCTAATGCAAATGCTGACTGTCTCCAAGGTAGTAAAACATCACGCCCAGAGGAAATAATAGCACCTATCTTACATTACCTGCAGCCAATGTTTCTGTTAAAGCTTAACATTTAAGGAACTATATAAAGAAGGTGTGCATTTCTAAACCAGAATTTCAACACTTATGTAAGATGCTTCTAAGTGTTAATCAGCACTCCAGAAAGGCTTAATTGAGTGGTAAATAAGGAGAACTTATACCTTGGAGGATGGCCACAGAGGTCGTCACTATTTTTAGCAAAGGGGGTGGAACTCAAGTGCTTGATGCTCATACCACAAGATATCATCATCACAGTCATGGGCTCGGTATGTCTAGGTAGACACATTTGCACCTATATTTAGTGTAAGCAAGATGCTAATGGGGTGAGTGCACCGTGATGTGCAGCTGTGGGACTGACATTAAGAAGTGACAGAGGTTTTAGCAACTGGATAATCTCCACACATGCATATGTGTTCATACATACATCTGGTTGGAGATAAGCCTTGTCATTTCCCATATCCCACCAGAAATGACTGAAACTGCCCTTTGTAAGCAGGTCCGTAAAGTTCAAGAGAAAACATGGACTTTCCCTTGCCTCTTGGATGTAATGTCAGAGCCACGACTGCAGTGGAAAGACAGAAGCAAATCTTCAGAAAAAATAAGTAAGTGCAACTGATTTGGAGGCCTTGAGTCAAATTAATTTCATGTGCAGTTCTCTTGAAAACAACAAAGAGTGGCTTGGAGCCATTCTGTCCATAACAGATGTTGGGATCTCTTTACTAGTAGTCTAATCTCTTTGCTGTTAAGTGGTCTTAACCCATTGCTTTTGGGTCAGATGCTGCTCAAGGTCTTTTGTCACCCATGGCTGGGGAAAAAGGAAAAAGCAGTGAAGGTGATGGGTGCTTGGAAGACAGCCCAACAGTGCCTGACCACTATCACTTGCTCTGGATTGCTTTTTTTGTGGATCAGCAGAGCAGTGCTGGGAAAGGGGAGGCAACACCTAACGGATCAACATGACATCGTCCAAGCTGGTTGAAAGCTAGATACCAATGACCCTCATGGCTCTACATCTTGCTTTTCAGAGCAGGTCTTGAAGACAAAGATGGGGTTTGGAAGACGAGGTTTTAGTCTGGTGGATAAGGAGTTACCTCATGCCCCACTCACCTCCCCCCCTCAAAAAAAAAAAAAAAAAAAAAAAAAAAAAGAGAGAGAAACACTTCACTCCTTAAGGCCCGATTGAAAATGACTGGCTTGCACTGGCAAGCTGCTACTCCCAGAAAGAGCTGGACTGACTTCTCTACATTCACTCACATGAGTAAGCACTGCAAAAACATGGTTTGGCCTGGAAAGAGCTAATAATCACACAGATAAAATCTTGTTTTGAAAGCAGCAACAAAGGACACATGATTTATATCTCAGCTGGTGACTTCATATGTTTTGCAGAGTTTCTCCAAAATGTATCGGAATTCATAATTCATTTTTACAACGCATTAAATTAAAATAATAAATGTCAGGAAGTTTTTTGAGAGAAAGAAAACTGTAAGCAGCGCTGGGGGATCAAAACAAATTTTGACAAAGAGAGACTCCTGTTGTCTTGAGGGGCTTTGGATCAGGCTCGAGATTGGCAGCCAAACGGACAACAGTTAAAAGCATGCCTGTTAGACGTGCTGGAGCTTAGGTAAGTTGGAGCAGAGTGGGAGCTGGCTGCAGCATCTCGGCATGAGTCGCAGGGACCTGTGTGCTGGCCAGAGCCTCGTCGCCGCACGTGGTGGGATCTCATTGCTCATCTAAATGGCAGCAGCCACAGATAAGTCCAGACAAAGGAAGTGAGAGTGGAGGTGGAGGAGAGAGTGGCGGTTAGAGGACTGGAGGAAAAACAGTCCCAAACCTACATTTATCCAAGGAAGAGGATTGTTGCATTAAATGGCTGTATATAATTTCTGGAGTTATTAATTTCCTTCATATTGGAAGCGTTATTATCTCTGTGTGTTTCCGTTCTTTTCCTTAATGCAGGAATATATCATGTGCTTCTCAGCCAAGGTAGCTTTTCATTTTTTTCACGCACACTGGGAAAAGCACAGGGCAAAGCCAAATGGGTAACTCTGCTCACCTTGTCTGTAGCACAGCAGCTTCAGACAGTTACAGGACTTGTGAGCCATCATTTGAGTTGGGCAATGTTGTCCCTGTCTGTACCTACAAGAGACATGTTTTGCTGCAGTTATGATTGGTAGGCAGCTAGTGCTTCTGTTGGACCAGAGCTGATGGGTACTTGCACCATCAAGCGTACAATGAACTTGACCCCTTCACAATCTGACCCACGAGTTGCTGGGTACAAAGTTGCAAAGTTGTCCTACCTCTTGGTGCTATTGAGGCAAGATAGCAGCTGTATCCTCTTTGGTGGTCTCAGCCTTTCATCAGACTCAAGCTTCCTTCGGCACACCTTTTCCAAGATACATTTCTTTGTCTCTCATAAGTGTGGTGTAGCCAGTTAAATGGAAGAACTGCTATAGCTACCCCATGTCCCCTTGCACAAGGTCAACAGGCAGCTCTAACTTCTGCAACACAGGTGAGGAAACATTGCTGTGGTGCAACCCCCAGCACTCTCCGCTTTTAGAAAAGGTTAGATTCAGCCTTGGCCCTACAGCTGTCTGAGATGCCTGTGTGTCTCAAGAACTCTGCATCCTCCCGTGCAGGGGAACAGAAGTACATATTTCCATACCTATATCTACATATGATGGTTTGCATGCTTTGCTTTGCACTTTTCCATGAGGCTGTTGTTTTGCCCGATTCTGTAAGGTGAAGGGATACTGTTTGGCATAGAGGAGGACTGGGTTTATATGTGAGCTTTGGCTCTGTTAGCTTCACAGTTTGTCTAGCAAATGGTTTGTGGCTGAGTCTTGGTGCACAGTGGGAAGAAAAAAAATTCACACTTGGAGAATCACCGAATAACAGACTGGAGGGAACTTCCTGGGGTTGTGTGTCTCTGGTCTAAACCTACTCAAACCAGGTCTATCACATCAGGCTGCAGGGGGCTGGGCTCGCTCCTGTTATCACCATCTGCCTGGTACTGAGGAGCCCAAACTAGACCCAGTGCCCAGACGTGGCCTCAGGTCCTGAGTAGAGGGGAGGAATCTCATTCCTCAGCCTGTTGGTTGTCCCCCTGCTAATCCAGCCCTGGATGTGATCATCCTGTGCTGCAAGGGCACAATGCTGCCTTGTGGGCACCTCAAAGTCCACTGAGACCCCCGGGTCTATTCAGCTGGCCCCAGTCTGTGCTGTTGTGTGGGGTTATTCTACCCCAGATACTGAACTTTTTATTTCTCTACATGGAGCTTCATGAGGTTCGTGCTCATCCACTTATGCAGCCTATTTCTTTGAAAAACAACCCTATTTGCCAATACATCAACTGTCCGTGCACGCCACCTCCCACCCCGCCTTGTTGGGTATCCTCTGCAGGCTTGTTGAGAGGGCAGCCTGTCCCATTGTCTAGGAATCAGTTGAGATGAATGATGACATCCTTTGGAACTGTTCACCACCTCCTATTTGATCAGCTGCGCTATGCAACTTTAATGGTATAGAGGAGTCCATGCATTTTCAAGACATCATCCAACCTGGTGTAAGATCTAAAACACCACGTGGGGCTTTAATATCTTGATGATTTATGGCTGGGATTGAGACTTCGTCCGAACTGTTGCTCCTTTTATATAAACTTTTCAGACTGATGGAGGACTCTGCAACTTAAGTCTCTGACTTTTATTTAGGCTCTGTGAAAATTGAGTTGTTCAGAAGCAACCCTATGTCTCATCTTGGAGTGGTGAAACTTCACAGTCATGGAGCACGGATTCATGCAGATTGAGGGCTTGGTTTGTAGATCTCAATCAAAGATACTCAAGAAGATTTTCCCTGGGGGGACCAGTCATATGTAGATGATAAAACTGAGCACATTTAATATACTGAGAGCATATCTTCTTACTGCATTTGCTCAGAGTGTCTGTTTATGATGGATGTTAAGCAGACCCAACAGTTCAGGCAAGCGTGTTCCCGTTTATGTTCTGGGATTTCATGTCTAACATGACCTGTTAAGCTTTTGAAACAGCAAAACAAGAAAATGTGCCTAGTTTTTATAAAATGCATTACTGCAACACTTTTCATGTTTTAAACCACTGAAAAAAGAGGGAATTATTTATATTATTTGTATTATGTTAAGCCCAAGGAAGAACAGATACAAGCCCATTTACATTTACTTCTGTGCCAGCAAGTACAGTTTGTGTTGGACTGAACAGCCCAAGAAGGCATCATTATTTGTTTCTGAGAACTCATCAGCTCAATGTCTTGCTTAAACTCACATATGAAGTCTTTGGAACAGCTGGAGCTGCAGGCAGAGTCGCTTCTGCCAGGAAAACCAAGGCCAGATCAGCCGGGTGGTGGGTGCCTTTGAAGTGTGAAGGATACACAGAAAGCTGTGAAAAGGTTTCTGAGAAGGAACCACAGGGCTTTGCTGGGCCAGTGCTCCCTTGGTGCCTGGAACCTCCTGCTGCTGATGTTCCTAGAGAGAGAAAATGGACAGACGTGACATTTCCTAATTTTTGAGGGCTGGCTTTGCAGCCTGGCCCATCTTTTTCTGGAAGCGGTTAGGAGTCATAGCTGATTCCCAGATGTGTGGCTAAAAGAATATTTTTTGCTCTTACTAATATTTGGATATTAGAAGCTAAAAATCAACTGGTGTTTATAAAGACATTATGGGCAGGTTATTCCACATTTTCTTGCCTTTTGCCCTGAAAATGCTTCTGCTGATCCTGAGCTGGATGCAGGCTCCTGGCCATGACCCCCATGCTGGGTTGGGATGGTGTTGCTTGACTTTGCCTGGCCTAATGCCTGCACTGCTGGGCTGTGAGCATCTCATCCTCTTTAGTGTGTCTCCCCAATGCCTTGTAAGGCAGTGGGTACCCCCTTTCAACAGAAGGGAGCAGGAAGGCTATGATCACACTCATTTGACCAGGTCATTGTGGTGATTTATAAAAAGTCTGTAGAACTCATGAATTCCAAGTTGATTTTATTAAAACCTTCCAAAGTTTGTGTTCTATACCTCATGGGACCCTCAACGTGAGTCCTGAAGGGTGCAAGTGGGGAACTCTACTTGAGTTTGCACATCCTGGGCAACACAGGAGGGCAGCTTTCTCCTTGGTGGTCTTCTGCACTGCTGCCCATGGTCCCTTCCAGTTGAGACAAGATGTCCTTTGAGACATGTCAGAGAGAGCCAAGACTGCAGAGGATGCTGGAGAGGCTTCAGGGCACAAGGACCTGAGAGACTGGACCCAAACACAGCCTTTGGGGGAGCAAAGAAATAGGGGAGAGGTTTCCCCAGCCTCCCTCTTTGTGTTCTCATCCAGACTAATAAACTTTTCTACAGTTAGTTATATTTCACTGGTGGATAGGATGATTTATCTGTCTATGTCAGTTTAAGTTGCTAAAGCTCTGTAGGATTGAAGGCACTTTAGGTCTGTGAGCTGGTATTATTAATAATGATAATTTATCACATAGTTCCACTTTTCTTTCAAATACAGACTTTTATCATCTCTTCCACCTTCTCAGCCCCTGGAGCAATTTGCCATTTGTCAGGAAGAAATGGGAGATGAAGCTGCTCTTCCTCATGCTGCAACTGCAGGGGCATCCCAGAGGTGGGTGGAAACTGAAATAAATCTCCCCCATCCAAAGCCCTGAATCCCACCCTCTCATTAATAATAGAGAGATTTGCTCCAAGTCTTTCCCAATAAAACTCTGAGGGTGCATGCATGTTGTAGGTTGAAGGAAAACATTTTTGAAACATGAAAGCAGAGCGAGAAGTAAAGCCTTGTAAGTTTGCCTCAGATAATTTGTAATCTCAACACCAGCTGTCTGACCCTCACCAGTTTACTGCATCTTGAACCAACTGCTTTGGCGTTTGGGATTTCCAAAAAAACCCCCAGATTTTTCACTGTGCCTGTGTGAATGGTAGAGGAGACCACATGGAGAGCTGGTCCATGAGTAGGTATTAAAGAAAATACTTTGGATGCAACCTCCAGCTGAGAAAGTCTGTAAGCATGGCTGGGGGAAGGGTCCCTGATTTCCAACACCCTTTTCCTCAGCATGGGACAATGTCAGAAGTGAGTCACCAGGACAGATGGCCCCTTTGATCTGTCCCAGTAAGGTCATTCCTGCATTCCTATTCTCATAGGTGTTTGTTACAAATAACACCCCATCCAAGGAGCTTCACAACTGTAAAGTCAAGATCTAGGAAATACAAGTGTAAAAACGTCATATTTTATAACTTTATTTATAGTAGTGAAGCTTACATTGATATAAGAATAATTCAGCCAGAGGCTCAACTTCCACATGGACTATTTTAACCAGATTAAAGATGGATTTTATTAGAAACTGATTTTCAGAAATGCGCAGCAAAAGAAGGAAAGTGAAGTGCAGCAACGCTGTGCTCAGCATTTGTTTTTCAGCCTGATTTCCAAAGAAAACTATGTTTATTTGATCATACAACGTATAGGTATACTTTTGCCCCCTGCAGAGCTTTGAAATCCCTGGTCATTTGGTCCAGCTCTGAGCAAAAGAGAGCTCAGAGAGATTAAGTTTGCGCAAATGCTGCAAAAACTGATAGAAGGTAGAGAATCCACTATTTCTTGCAGTGAAGGGACTGAGTTGTTAGACAAAAGAGAATCCCCATTTAAAAAGCTATTTTGGATATGCCAGTGATGGGAAAACTTTAATCCAGAGGTAGGGGCTTGTGAGACATGCAATAACTCAAGACCAGCTTCCAGTGGCTGCATGTGTCCTGCAGCTCATGCAACGGCTCCTCTTACCAGAGCAGCAGCTCCTAGGAATGAGAGGTCCATCGTGTCCATCTGCACCTACCTTTGGGTGAATCTGCGCCAGGCCCGGCTCCTGGCCGTGGGGATGATTTGCAATAGCAGCTAATGGAAATGGCACTTGCTGCCAGCCACCTCTTCCCTCCCCATTGCCCCACGTCATCTCCCGAAACGACTCTTCCCAGTTTGGGGAAGATGCTGTGCTTCTATCCTCCCCACTCAGCTCTTTTAATGGGTATGAAGGCAGCTGCTGGGTTTGAAAGCTTTGTCTCCCTTATCTTTTTTGGAGACAGTTGGGTTTTGATTTCATGCCCAGGCACCCATCCCAGCAGCACCTGCCCTGTGCTCATGGCAGCCCGCTCTCCAGTTTCTTATTTAAGTGCATTGTGCACACACCAGAGGGCGGGGGCTCAGACATCGGGTGGACTCTGCTCTGTAAGCATCAATGTCAAAAGGAGGGTAGCATTTATCCCTGTCCATCTGTTGGGTCTCCCCTTGCCCCTACGAATGCCCCTGCCTGGCACAGCGATGCCTGCTGAAACCCAGGGAAGAATCAGAGCCAGGGCTGGGGGCTTGCAAGGGCTGCCCCATCCTGGCAGAGAGGCTGGGTTATTTCACAGGCAGAGCTGGGTAGCAGAGGAACAAAAAGAGAGTCTCAACATCACAGCCCACTTTGCAGTAACCAAGACTGTAGAAAGCCCTGGGGGAGTGGGGAAAAAAGGGAGAGAAGAGAACAAGGGGAATGCTGGCACCAGCAGTGGCTGCCTGCTCTCAATTTACTCCCAAGGAGTCCCCTAATAACATCAGTGGAGGCCGTGCACGCTTTACCGGGAGCTTCAAAAGTGTTTATGGGATGATTTGTGTGGAACGGTTATGCTGGAAACAGTTTAGGGAAGGTATGCTGTTATTAGAGGATTTTTTTTTTCTTAGCTCCATTTGGACACTTCTTACCGTTATATACCAGCAAGGAATGAGCCCCAGCAGCTGTTTGCTATTTATTAGAATCTACAGTGGAGTAACGAGGAGGGAGGCAGCAAAGAGGGGTTCAGCAGCTTGGAGAGTTCTTCCTTCTCCTTTTCTGTAGGATTTTTGCAGGGCCCTGTTGAATCCTTACAATTTCCTGCCCCATGCAGACATCAGAGGTGAAGAGCAAAGTCCTGGAGAGCATCCATGGGGTCAATACCCACATGTGAGTTGCTACCTTTTAAAACCCAGACTGCACTCAGGGAGTCATCACTGCACTGTTTGCACTCTTTGTGGTTTCATGCTCATCTTTTCTTGCAAAGAAAGCCTTGAATTTTTTGTTTTGGATGTCACCTAGCCCTAAGCTGTCTCCTTTATGGCAAATGGAGATACACCAGATTTATGCCAATGAGAGACAGTAATTTCTAGTATAACTCTACATTGTGCAGTCCTGGTCCAAGCTGCCACGAAAATCTTTCTCCTGCTCTTTATATAACTCCATGTAAAGTTTTCCGAACTCAATTATGAGTCTGAGTATGGCTTGTGTCCAGACTACAGGGTGTAAAATTGCTTGGCAAAGCCAGTAGGACTCAAGGGGTTTCAGCCCATCAGTGGAGAATCTCTTGATGCTGCCACGTGGCCTGTGAAAGGGAACTGAGAAAAGTGCAACCCATCACCATGAAGGTGCATTTGCTGCATGGGCATCCACGCTCAAGCTGGGAATATTTTCCGTGCAGGAAGAAAGTGAGTTGGGGAAGGCCAGCCTCAGAGTCTGCTGTGTCAGTACTGTCATGCAAAGCCTCACTCCGCAGATGCAGTTTTTGAAATACCTTCCCCTTTCTGATGAAAGATTCTGTGGTGTCTCTCAACACGGCATTTGAAATCGCACTCATCTCTCTTCCCCCCTCCTCGATGATCCCTTGTTCAAGCTGTCACGGTTTAACAGCCCTGCTCTGCTATATTATCAACATATACAGTAACTCGCAGGTGACCTTTGCTCTTTCTAGCACTGCAGAGCCAGGAAAGCTGCAGGGAAAGGGAACAGGATCTCATTCTGGTTCATGCATCAGCCACAAAACCATCTGCTGAGTGTGGAGCACAGGAGTTTTATTAGCCGTGTGATATAGCAAGCAGAAAGGGCTCTGCTATGTTGCCATATGCCCAGGAACAGGATAAAACCTTTTCCTTCCCTCAGAGGAATTCAAGCAAGCTCCATCAGACTCCCTGTACTGAATTTCATTCCTCTCCTTCCTTCTGCTGCAGGACCACTGACTAGCTGTTTCACCCCAAAAGATCTGTGTCCCACTGGGAAATGAGTGGGAACCATATGCAAAACCTCAGTGAAAAGTGTTAGGCAAAATCCTGTCCCCACTAAAGGCAGCAAGACTTTTGCCACTGCTTCCCGTGGAGCTGTGATTTCCCTTTTTGCTCCAGGAAGTCCTGCTGCTTTAGTGTATGAGCAGGGCTTTTATTTTCCCTGGGGCATTTATTCTCCATGCAGATGGAGAACAGAGTTGCAGAAGGGCTGCCAAGCCAAGAGGCAGGTATGCTGCAGTTTCAAATCCCCGGTGCTGTGTATTTTACAAATCCCCCTACTCGATTTTTATTACTGAGGAGGCTTTATTACACTTCCAGCTAGGGCACAAATGAGTTTGAAGAGTTGTGTCATTGAACCAAAGACAAATCCTCCCCAGTAAAACTTATATTGGGACAGTCAAGTGAAAGGTAGGATAAAGGCACTTGGAAGCCATTGAGCTGGCCTTGCCTCTTCTTTTCTCCCCCACCTTGTAGCTCTTGCTCATGTTCTCAGGGGCCTCAATTCATGGCTGCCTCTTTCCTTTGCTCCTTCCCCCTGTTGCTGTATCTCTAGTGGAACATGGGTACACAAGTGTCTCTTGAAGGGCTGGTTTAAGTGCAGAGATGCACAGGCACTGTGATTTGGACTAGCAGAAACAAGAAAAGATGAATAGATGCTAAGCACCTTTTTGGAGGGACCTAATACGGGCTATTTCCAACCGTGACCCTTTGCTTTTTACCTCTTCTTGCCTTTTCTGTGTCCTCCAGCTGTTCTCCTCCACTCCCCACCATGGTGTCTCAGAGTACCCAGGCTGCACAGGGTGGTTCCACTCCATGGTCTGTCATCAGCCCCATGAAACATCCAGTTCACCATCATCTTTCCAGCACTCCCTGATTTTCCCCCTCTCCAGCCCCACCCTGAGACTGCTGTCCCACAGGGCAGTAAGGCTTGCAGAAACATATGTTTTTTATAGACTTTTGCACAACCTGTTCCAGTTTGGTTTCCCAGGAGCACTAAGCCTCACCCAGGGTTTTAGTCTCAATTATCCCAATAATAGGAGTTAAATTGTTCTGCATTTGGAGGTGCTGAGGCAACAGCAGAGATGCCAGTAGACTCACGCTTACTCCTGGGTCATGTCTTGTACAATAGCTGGGAAGAAAGTTTAAAACAGTGTTGGCTGGGTAATCGAAGCCAGACCTGGGTCAGATTTTCAGGTCTGCTCAGATCCTTTCAAGTATTTATTTTCCTAACCTTCCTAAGGTGACAGATGCTGTTCAGGACCTGGACCATGGAAAACCAAGAGGACAGCACAATAGCAAGTTGGAACAACAGCTATTGTTCTAACAGTTCTGAGCCACCACAGGTGCTCTTCCTAGAAAGCAGATCCCCTTTGAAATGGGTTGTTTCACCACTTGAAATTCATATTATTTCCAGGAAAAAGCTGGAGGAAAGAGCAGGACATCAACACTGTAAAAAAAACAGGCTTAAGGCTGTGAGCACGTGGTGGTGGTAGTAGAGGAATAACTCCCACCAGGAGTTTCTGGAATTACCTCATCCGTCTGCTGAGGGAAGCCCTCCCATCTCCATCTCACCAGCAGGTTGAGACAGGATGCTACAGACTGGCAGTGAGGAATCCAGTCCTCACTTAGGATCATCTCAAGCTTTCTGGGGACAAATCCTTTTCAGACACTTCAGATATTTGGAGCTGGCTCCCAGGTGAGACTGAAGGACCTCAATTTCTTATTTCCAGCACCCATCAATAAGACAATGAGCTTTTCTCCTGGGCCAGAATCACAAGATTGACTCTAATACACATCTGTGTTCAGAATAAAATTCCTGTGAATTGTTCTCATCGCAGAGAATGCATTTCAAGCCCAGAAGGCACAGTTGTGATCATCTGTTTTTTGATCTTCTGCAAGACAGGTGCTGTCAGGCTTTTCTGTACTGATTTCTGCTTCAAGGCCATTTCTTTGTCTGAGCCATTTCTGATAAAAAGACATCCAGCTGTCTTCACTGGGGTTGACCTTCAGTCTTCTCCAAGCTAAAGAAATGGAGACTCTCTCAGCTCATTTTCCCATTTTTACAGTCCTACCTTTTTTCCTTTTATTAACATTTTCCAGATTTGCAACTTCTCCTTTCACTTCCATCACTTTGTATGTCTCCTCCGCCTATTTGTAATTTGAGGTTCAGAGGACCACTTAGACTCTCATGTTCAACCAATAGCTGCCATGACCTAGACACCCCTGCTGGAATTATTGGCTTCCAGAGAATCAAATTGTGTCCTTTACCCCCATTTTGTAAATCAGGCCCGTATGTGTCATTTTAAAGCATGTGGTCTTATATTTGGTCATATGAAAATACCAGTAGTTTGCTTGTGCTCAGCATATCAACCACAGGGAATTTCCTTCTGTTAGCAACCTGTCTTCATCTTTATTGTTCTTGCCAATCCCGGTGTCATCTGCTATGTCTATCCATAACAATTTTCATGCTTTTTCTTAGCCATTAATAAAAATTTTAGATAATGTAAGGTTACAGACAAATCCGTCTAGATTACAGCTATGAAATGTATTAGGTCAAAGATGTACATAAGCATTTATACACCCATTTTAGACATGTCTGACACTTCTATGCCTTTAAATGTTCATCATGTTGATTATCCAGTGGTTCTAATTTCATGAAGGAAATTTTGTGGTGTCATTTACAGGATTCATGGGGAAATATGCTATATCCGTGCTGTCATTTTTGCCTATCAAAACTCATGTGAGATTGGCTTGAGGTGATCTATTTTTCTGTGTGGACCAGTATTATTTTTTTCAGTGATGTTGTTGACTCCACCATTATTTCCATGACTGGTGTTAGGCTGATAGCCCAAAGTTACTCAGGTTATTTCGCTTCCCTGTTCCAGAAGGGCTTTTTCTATTCCCAGGATGCAAGTTATTTCTCAAACTCAACAGCACATACTGGTCCTTGGTTAGGTCTTTTGCAAATCTGGGATGCCAGTCATACAGATATCTAATATCTACATGTCCGACTTTACTGACAATTTTTCACATGCTTTTTTTCTGCTGCAACGGAAAGTTTTTAATCATCAACATGTAGTACGTCTGTATTTCCCCCCAGACTGAAATACAAATGTTTCCTGAAGACATTGTTATGAGCTGTGTTCTGTCCTTCCACATTCATCCATGTCTGCCCGTGAGCCAATATTACACTTAGAATTCTTTCTGATTTTGGTTTATTAAAACCTCCTACTTATTGTCCCAGCTTTGCTCTCCTCCTGTTCTCCCTTCTACCCACCCCCACCACCCTGAGTATTTCTTTTCCCCAGAGATCTCTACAATTTGTAGTTACTAATTTTTGCTTTTAAGCTTCCCCAGCTATTACATATTGGAGTTTTATTATTCCTCTCATAGCTGCATTCACTTCCCTTCTTAAGCAGTTTTTTAAAAAACTAGTTTACTCTTCTCCTTCATCTGTGGGCCTATGCTTTTTTTTGAATATATAGTAAAATATTCTTTTACAGTTTCCAATTTTCATTTACATTTTAAAATTCTTTTTTGCCAGCCAGTTTTTCATCTGTTATTTGAATCAATAGAATATACCTACAAAAATTTCAAACTTTCTTTCCTTCCCTTTATTAAAAGGAAAAACAAAGAAGAGTAACCTGAGATTTGTATCTAATCCCATGACTCTGAAGTCTGGGGTTTTTAAAACATGTAATAAATGTCCAGATAAAATCACAAGAATTGGCAACACTTTAGTATTGCATTTGTCTGACTGCTTTCCCGGGCTGGTACCTAATAACATATTATCATATTTTTTTTTAATAGAAGAAAATGATGATTTCACCACAATTTTGAAAGGCAAAATCCAGCGAAAGCATGTGTCTGTTATTTGAGCATTTACAGTAATAGTGAAGATGATTTCCAAGCTTGAAGTGATGTCTCTAGGAGGTGGTGCTGACACATCACCTGTGAAAACCCAAGCACTTTAAATTCATGCCAAATAAAAAGTACTGGCCTTACATTCCTTGGCCAGTGACTCACCCTCTGTGGCACATCATTCAAGATGAGTATGTGGTTTAGTTCATTAGTGGGTAAAATTTACCCATAGATGAGATGTGTGTAGAGTCTGATTGACTTTTTTCTTCATATCAAGAAAGATAGTGGTTTGAGTAGGAGTTTTAACAAAGTGTAGTTCTGGGTGCCGATGTCAATACCTCTGTGGCATGTCATGATCAAACCATTAATTATGTGTAAAATAACAATAACCCACTTGTCCTTCTAGTGTCTCCATTCCAGGTATGACTTCTACTTTCCAAATCCATCACCTTTCCTATGAAAGACTGAAAGTTATATGACCTTTCTAGGGATAAAAGGAAGGAAAAGAAAGAAAAAGAGAAGGGAAGAGAGGGGAAGAGAAAGGAAGGGAATCATAGAATCATTTAGATTGGAAAAGACCTTTAATATCATCAGGTCCAACTGTTGACCCAGCACTGCCAAGTCCACCACTACACCATGTCCCTAAGCACCACATCTATACGTCTTTTAAACACTTCCAGGGATGGTGACTCCACCATGTCTCTGGGCAGCCTGTTCCAGTGTTTCACAACCCTTTCGGGGAAGACATTTCTCCCAACACCCAATTTAAACCTCCCCTCGTGCAACTTGAGGCCATTTCCTCTTGTCCTGTCACTGGTTCCTTGGGAGAAGAGGCTGACCCCCCCTCGCTACAACCCCCTGCCAGGCAGCTGTAGGGAGCCAGAAGGGCCCCCCTGAGCCCCCTTTTCCCCAGGCTGAGCCCCCCCAGCTCCCCCCGCCCCCCGCCCCGAGCTGTGCCGCAGCCCCTTCCCCAGCCCCTGCCCGGCTCTGGACACGCTCCAGCCCCTCCGGGTCTGCCTGGGGGTGAGGGGCCCAACGCTGAGCCCAGGGCTCGAGGGGCGGCCGCACCAGGGCCCGGCACAGGGGGACGGGCACTGCCTGGCCCTGCTGGCCACGCTGCTGCTGACACCGGCCAGGGCGCTGCTGGCCGCCGTGGCCACCTGGGCACACGGGGGGCTCATGCCCAGCCGGCTGCCGACCAGCCCCCCCAGGCCCTTCCCCGCCGGGCAGTTCCCAGCCCCCTGCCCCCAGCCCGCAGCGCTGTGGGGGGCTGGTGTGACCCACGGGCAGGGCCCGGCACTCAGCCCTGTTGGGCCTCATACAACTGGCCTCGGCCCCTCGGCCCGGCCTGCCCAGACCCCCTGCAGAGCCCCCTGCCCCCCAGCAGGTCACACTGCCCCCAGCTCGTGTCCTCTGCAAACCCACTGCGGGTGCGCTCCAGCCCCTCGTCCAGGTCACTGATGAAGACCTGGGGACAGACACCACCTGTGCCCGGCGCCAGCGGGATGTGACTCCATTCCCCACCACGCTCTGGGCCCGGCCACCCAGCCAGCTTGTTACCCAGCGCAGAGCACACCCGTCCCAGCCCTGGGCACCAGTTCCTCCAGGAGATGCTCTGGGAAAGAAGAGAAGGGAAGGGAAGGGAAGGGAAGGGAAGGGAAGGGAAGGGAAGGGAAGGGAAGGGAAGGGAAGGGAAGGGAAGGGAAGGGAAGGGAAGGGAAGGGAAGGGAAGGGAAGGGAAGGGAAGGGAAGGGAAGGGAAGGGAAGGGAAGGGAAGGGAAGGGAAGGGAAGGGAAGGGAAGGGAAGGGACATTACTAAGTGGAAATAACTTAGGATCTAGCTAGTTGTTCCCTCATGTTAGAACTGATTTCTTGTGGGGCTTGTTTCTTTCCTTTTTGGCTCTTCAAAATACAGAATGAGCTTTCAAGCAATTTTCTTCCAATGTGCCTTTGACTCCTGCCCTGAACCCAAGAGACATCTGCAAAAAAAAGGCACAAAATGCTGTGATGTGGGATAGATAGCTGTAATTTACCAGCTGGACCCTGAAGCCACAAATCACCAAGTCTGCAGCTGACACTGCTCAAGAGATGCTTTGTATTCTCTGGCACATGGACGATCCCAGCATGGATGGAAGAAATCTCCCCCTGGGTCAAGAGAAGCATGAGAGCAAAGATGAGAGTGATATACTTGTCTAGTTCACCTTTAGGGGCAATAATTTGTGAGTCTTTGTATATACTGCTTGGGAAAGTGTGAGGCATTGGTAAAAGCGTGTCTGGATTATCTCCCCCAGGCCTGGTCGGTCGCGTCCATGAGTGAGTCATTCAGACCAAGCAGGTGCAGGGAAGTGCCAGGACATGGACAAGAGGATGGAGAGCTTGTAATCCAAGGGGAGGCTGCAGAGCTTGGCTTTTTTAGTTCAGCACAACAGTGGCTGAGAGGGGAAATGAGTGCTCTTGCACATGAAAGGTAAAAATAGCCAGGAGCAAAAAGAAACACTGGAGTGAAAGAAAAAAATGTTGGCATAAGAACAAGTAGGTTTTAATTGGCCTGGAGTAAATTTAGTCTGGAAATTAGATGAAGTTTCCTAAGTATCAGATCAGCAAAGTCCTAGAACAGGCTTCCAGGGGCTGTGAAAACAGAGCTTGCTCAGATGACAAATGGGTTTAGCGGCGGTGGTGGCTGTGAGAACAGAGAGCTCTGCTTGGTGAGCCAGGAGGCTCATACCCTGTGCACCCATGTTTCTAGGGAGGTAGAGGTCCATAGACCCCAAAGAACGATCTTTCAACCAACAGATTGGTAGTGCTTGGACCATAGCAGCAAGGTAGAGCTGTAGGGCACCAGGAGACAATTCCCACCATGGGGAACGGTTCAGTCATCTTTCTTATAAGTTTGCAAGATCTCTCTGCTGCTTTAAAAATATGATTTATGCCTAATCTGGCTAGGTGTGGCCCAACTGCCTCATCTGTCCTTTCATACCTGCTCAGCCTGCCAGCCAGGTGAGATACTTGTCTTCTGGGAAGGAGACCAAGACCAGGGAAATCATCACACTGGACTGCTAAACTCCTGCTATGATAAACTGATTTTCTGTTCCATGTGACTTGGACCTGCAAAGTTAACCTGGAGGGTCATTTCAGAGTCTAGTGACAATGTTGGCACAGGTGTAAATGTTCCTGTGTCCTTACCTATTCCAGAATTACCAAGATTAGAGGGAAACATGATCTGAACTTTGACTTCAGCTGCTCCACATTTTGCTGGGGACTAGGCAAATGAAAGGTTTTGCTTCAAGCCCATCTCCTCTGTATGCCTCACTGCCCAAGTAGTCCCCCTTTAAACCAGCTTGATGTGATTGCCTGCATGACAAAGTCCCAGAAGCCAAGGAAATGGAAGCAGGAGCCCTAGATGCATGTTGAGAAAGGTCTTTGATTTGCATCTTTTTGATGCCGCTGGCACCTCTCAGATGAACTTCTGTAAGGCTCTCCTTTCACCATAGCCCAGGGCACACGACTCACCATTGGAGGGGCAGCCAAGTGACCTTGCCAGATGCTTGGAGGAATGTCAGGCTGAAGTGTTCTCCCTTGTTCCCTCTTAAGGGGACTGAAGTGTTTTTGTGGTAACCACGAACCAATAGATAGGAAGGACAGGTTGGGAGCTGCTTTGTTCCCAGGTCCTCTGACTGTGCTGGGAGTCAGAGGCAGGAAATACCTCTGTGTGACACCATGAAGAAGCACCAAGCTGTCCAGTGACATCTCAGCCATCATCCTGCTGTGCTCACCACTGAGTGCACACACGCCCCAGGAACCTCGGCACATGGGTGGTGTGTAGCCCCAGGACAGGGGCTGGGGCATGGGAGGGAAAGTAGTCCTCGGCCCAGCTTGGTCGCCTCCCTTGGAAGTCTTCAGCGAACACAATTGAGTCTATGAAAACATGCTCTGCTAGAGATTCCCACTCATCTTTTCTCAGGAGGGAAACACCAGAAAAGAACCCAGATGACACTTTTCCATTATCAGGAAGAAAAAAATCTAACACTCTGGGCAAAAGCTGTAACAAAAGCTAACACCAGCATAAATACAAGAAGGATCCATTTGCCTTTCTCTAAGAAATATTGAGATGTATTTTGCAGAAGAGCCTATGCGTTTTAGGTGACTGTATCACACAGAAGCTGATGGGATCTAGCCCTACAGCTCACTGGAGCAGTGCAGTTTGTTCTCCTGTGAAGACACCACAGGCAGATTATTCTCCTGACAGGCTGTTGGTTTATTATGACATTAACTCCATCCCTGCACCTCCCCCACCCCCAGCTTTTCATTGCAGCCAACAAATCCAAATTCCTCAGTGAAGTTTGGTCCAGGGTGCTATTTGCAAGAGGTAAAAAGGTGTCATAAATAATTTCCAGGAGTGTAGGGGATGGAAGATGAGTTGAACAGAAGCAGAAATGCTGTTGTAACACCAAATCTCAAGGTATCACTGTCCAATCCCTACAGTCACCATTCAAGCCACCCTTTCCTTTGCAGGACCTGAGTGAGATCATCTGAGCTGGACACCGATCTCAGCATCCTGCCTCATCTCCCCCAGCTCGGTGGGTTTGAATACCACCAGAGCTGTTGAGCAAGGAAGATTTGCCTCTGATTTATCCAGACTTCATACAGAATAGACATGAGAAGGATTCTGGTTTTTAGTGACTCTGTTGCCTTGTCTCTGTCTTTGATGTAACTCGATCTTAGTGTGCTTCTTTCGCCAGCGTCTGACCTAGAGGGCTACAAACCTGTTTCCAGAGTTTCCCCCCATTTATCCTGTGCAGTCTGGAGTGGTGAGTCCCTGGAAAAGCTATTGGAAAATAAACCTGCTCTGGTGCCTACTATAAAATTTGGTTCTGTCCAGATTAACTCTGAATTCTAGACATCCAAAACCAACACGAATCATTTAAAAACCATTTATCTGCACGGCGATGAAAGGACAAAATTCTTTGGCAAGGTTGGAGGCTCCCTTTCATATCTCGTATACTTTAACTACCACATTTACAATGCCTGTAGTACCTTATTTTTTACATTCTGTACTTGTTATTTTCCACTTCTTCTCCAGCAGCTATAGCACAGAAACCAACTCTTACCAGCACAGTCACCAGAGAGGTGAGACATCAGTACTGATTTAGAGATCTGTGCTTTGAATGAACGAGCATTTCTTCACACCCCCCCTGCTACTACACACACTCACATGCTGGCTACACCTTCATTGCAGCTCTTATTCAGCCAGAGCTGGGTTTTACTAGGGAGCCACTGATCAGATATATACCTAATGCAATGCAATTGGCTTTTAAAAAAATATTGCTTTAATACTGGCTGGGCTGCTGTTACCACATAAGACATGAAACTAAAGGCAACCCCTGCACTGAAGAGCTTTCTCAGTTATAGACTGGCGGCTCTCTGAATGAAAGTTTTGTGATACAGAATAGTCTTTGCATTGAACACTAAGGATTCATATGTTTGTTTCTGGATGTTTGTTTCTTCTGGATCCTGAATAAAAGAAAAAGGAAATGCAGAGGAAATAGATGTTGAATGGGAGAGCTGAATAGCAGGAATGAAATTATTTTATCTCCAGATCATCCAATAAATGGAGCCAGAAATGACTAGGTATTTTATTTTTCATCACCTTTTCCAGAATTGTGTGTGCTAACAGGCAGCAGCCACCCACGTGTGAGCCAAGAAACTGTTGATCACAGGCCAGTGGATTACACTCTGATCAGTGTGTTGGAAATCCTCCTATCCAAGGTGTGAATAAAACATACAGGAAAACTTCTTCCAGGTTGGAGAACATCCCATTGCAAACCCCTCTCTCCCACTCTTCCAGGAGGAGAATAGTTAATCTATAATTTACATGCTCTCATGGCTTTTGCTGTTCAATTTCTAAGCCTCAGTTTCCCCACCTATAAAATTGGCTGTTTAGGGAACTTCTGTAGGGTTGTAGGGTTTTGGTGGACTTTGGGTAATGCACCTGAAAATTGCCGTCTCTTAGTGAAAGGAGTGGGAGCATCATTTTCAGGCATCAAACAGCAGAGGAGGGCAACAAAAGAAAACAAGTCATTTGAGTGGGAAACTAGTGAACAACATTAACTGGAGGGCTTCCCAGTGTGGATCCTCTAGTGGCTAATAAAGTTCTTGCTCTCACACAGCCAGCCAACTGTCCACTTGGGAGAGTCCTAATTTGGGTTTTTCCTCTGCACCCAGTGTTCTGGAGAGGAGATTCTGATTCTTGCGGAGATTTATCTTCATACTGAAATTTATAAGAAATCCTGACAGCACAGCTTTTGCTCAACCTGACCACATTAGGTATTTTGCAGTAGAGAACAAGATGTCCCTGCATAAATATTTCCCTCAGGAAATAAGATGATCAGAATCTGTGACCACAGAGAGTCAATTATTCCTCAAAGCTGTGTGCTTATTTTATTTGTGGATTTAAAAACAATCGCAAGAGTTTACAAGCTTCACACTAGTCTCTGCAGAACTGCCCAAGCCTACTGTCCCCAAACATAAGGTACAGGACAAAGCTGGAGGCCTTTAAAAATAAAGGGCCACTCCTGAAAACTTAATCCTGTGCCCAAGAACTGCATTTAGTGTCAAATACCACCGCTCTTCAATCTCTGTGCAAAAGGTTCTCCAAAGGAACCACACCTATGTCCCAAGAAGTAAATCAAGATAAATTGAGTTTTGATCCTTTTTTGGGCACGGCACTTGGCACTGAATCAAAGTCCTTGCAAACAAAGTCTCCTGGAAAGACAAGGAACCTGCCTGGGTGAGCAGAGTCCTGTCTGCTCCAAATTAGAGGGACCGCAGTTCAAAGCAGAGGCGAGATGGTTGCTGGTACTACAGCTGATTTTAACCATCTTGCTTGGCAGGAGCACGTTGTGGCTTGGTGAACCACACCAATCTCTTTAGACGTTGCATGCACCCTTGTGCAAATGGGAGCAAATGAGTTTGCTCACTGGTTTCCACATCTGTTGTGGGCTCACTCCAGATAGCAGGCAGAAAGTCGGCAACATGGCTCTAGCACAGAGTGCTGCCAGGTTCGACTCCTGGATCGATGTCTCCTGGGTGAAACACACTTTTTTTTCAGGTAGATCCACAGCACTCATGCATGGGGAGAAGCTGAGGTTGAAAGGGATCTCACAGGGGTAAAACAGCTGCCTGTTACAAGGGACGTACAGGTAAAGCACTGGGAAGGGAGCACCATTCTTGCCTTCCAAATGCACCTGGGACATGAATCTGCTGCAGCAGCAAATGTCCTGGCTTGGTTCATCAGGTAGGAGAAGGGTGACAGGGAACAGCCTGCACCTGTCAGGATCATCTCCAGGTCCTTCCCTGCTCCTGCACCCTGGAGTAAAGCAGTAACGCCACTCACTGCTGCCAGCCCCAAAGGAGATGTTAACATTGACCCTGGAGAGGTGCACAGTGCATTTGTGGCTGCTTCCTGAAATGCATGGGTTAAAAAATGCCAAATGCACTGGAAGATGGTTTTAGGTTTGTTTTTGATTGCTACAGGGTACTTCACAGAAATATATTGGGGTTTTTTTTTTATTAATTTTACTGGTACATCAAATAAAACTGCCTTAAAACACATCCCTTACAAGTTCTCAAACATTAGATGTCACCTTGAAATTTCCAGTGTGGGTTTTTAGGACAGTTTTTAAGAATTAAAGGTAAACTTCCAAGAAAACTTATGTGTAAAAATAGTTCAGATAAACCTCAGAACATTTGACAAATATAGAATGACCAGGGCAGTAAAATGAATACATGTGAGTGAACATAAAGGGGGTTTATTTTCCTTAATTCCAGTTGAACAGCCCATTATGTCTTTTCCTGGAGCCTGCAGACTTGAAAACCAGTCGCAAGCTGAACTGAAGTGGTTGGGATATGTGATCTATAAACATTAGGGTAGCTGAAGCATGAAAGCAGACGATGTGAGGTTGGGTTTATGATACTGATGCTATCTCCTTTTCTTTCAGAATCGCCTGGAGTTGTGGGATGGAGCCTGCTGGATTGTATAAATGTTACATAGTTTAGTGAGTGTATGAAAGAGAAGTCAGTCTCGAGAGCACATGGGCATCGGCTGCTGTTCCTCCTGAGTGCCTGGGACTGCAGATCTGTAAAATGCACAAAAAAGGGAGCTTTTTTTTTTTTTGAAAATTCCAGCCGTTCAAATTATATTTTCCAGGTGTGGATTTAAAGCCCTAATTAAGCTCTCACTGTGGTCAATAGGAGCTTTATCACAGACTGCAGTGAAAGTCAGACCCTAACTCATCAGCTCCTTTCAACTAGGGACACGCAGACCGTTTTCCTATCACTGCTTTAGTGCTCAGCTGATGGTCCTCCAGATATCAAGGGATACACGATCCATCTACCCACAAAGAGCAGCAGCAAGTGCCATTATGGAGACCCCCAAGGAGCCTCCAGCTGGCGGAACCAGATGATGGTCCCATGTCAATCAGCAGGTCAGCAGAGTCATGCCAATTTCCAGCAGCTCTGGATCTGGCTCTGAAGGCAGCTGAACTTCTTTGTCTCCAGGTAATTGAGTGTTGTCACCATTCCTGAAGGCTCAGATCTGAATCTTATTCTGCTGAGTCCAGCCCAAGCGCTGAAGGCATCCTGTGACCCAGCATTTGCTGTTGTCTCCATCTGCACCGTCATTAAATTTCAATGGTGCCATTACAATATTGCTGGAGGGAATTGCTGCTGTCTTGGGCAGAGAAGATAAGTCAGACAGAGAGCTAAACAGGAGGCAAGCACTCAAGAAAATGATTGAGGGGTAAGCCTGTCATTGCATGGGCATGCACATGTGTGCGCTTTCTTAATTTGCTCTGAGAACCATGTCCAATCACTCCTCTATGGCCACCGTCCTTAAATGACCTTCTCCTTTCTCACAGCTTCGCCTCTGTGCTCCTCTCTTGTAATTGCTGATCCACACCTTGAGCCCAGCCTTACATGGGCTTTTCCATCACTGAGTCCAAGGCTACCCCTGCTGTCCTCCCTGTCTCTGAGACGTGTTGGCCTGGAGCCCTGTGAGAGTAATTTCCTCCATATCTTCCGCTGTTCATGCAGTGATCTCCCCCTCCCCATGTTCCAGGTCCTCCCACCTAATTCAACTCCCTTCTGCAAATTAAGCTTCCTCCAGAAGACCCAGCAACGCTAACCCCTCATCAGTTAAATGCCCTCTCTGTCCCAGCAACGTGCAAGTGTGGAAGGATAGATTAGAATCATGCTAAATGAATACCTGATGTGGGTTTCCCAGAGTGCCTCTTCTTGTAAAACCAGAGAACTTGGCTGCTGAACTCTTTGGGGCAGGATCTGTCTTGTATTTATATCCTGTAAATTTTCAAACCCATTGCTGGTGCTAACAAACAAATAGTAATGATTAATCGCTGGTCATTTTGGGCCTGATCCAGCTTTGATTACATCAGTGGGAACCTTTCCATTTGCTGTGTGGGAGTTGGATCAGACTCACAATCCACCCTCTCCTTAGCTCAGTGCCGTCCTCAAGTGGATTTTATCTTCTCTGGCTTAAGGTGTTTGCATTTGAGCAGCTTTCCCCTACTTTTGTGAAGGTAACATAAAAGTGGCATACCAAATCTGGAGATGTGCCTACCAGGGACCTCCAGAAACCAGTGTTTGGGATCTGAGGGATTGTCATATTTCATCTTTATCCACTCCAAGAATTTTGGCAATGTGGGGCTGGTGAAATGCTGTAGCCTATGAAGCAAAACCTCCCCATGACAAGGATGAAAAACTCAAAAAACTTAACACCAGCCTGGGTGATGCTCTCATAAGATGGCACTGCAGCTCGGAGAAGTTGGCAGAAGGCAAGATGCCAATAGGTCCTGTCAGTGTGGCTTTTCTACCCTCTAATCACATGAGGGTTGCCACTAAGGGAGCTGAGATGGAGCCCTGAGAAGGTGATTTGTTTTAAGTAGCATCAAAATTGCAACTCTTACCCTTTTATGTACAGCCGAAAACAAAGGAAAACCAACTCCAGGCACTAATGGCTCTTAGCTGATGCAGCTCAAGCAACTAAAAAATTACTAAATACATGGTCAGGTGGCAGGGTTTACATCCATGCCCCCTGAGCATGTCAGACCTTCTGCCATTTGGTTCAAGGAGAGCATCGTTGTTTCTTAAAAGGAAAATATAATAAGGAATCCAGCAGGCAACTGAAAAATAAATCATGGGTTTACGTGCATGGAGGAGATCCAGAACATCATCCAATCCTCTGAGGCACCTCTGTCCCTCTGGTAACACGGCAAAAGGGTTCCCTCTGTAACAAGATACACTCTCCATCACCACCCCAGCAATGAAGCAACATCTCACGTTCTGCCAGACACCTGGCCAACTCCTTCCACCTCTGACCCCTTGATGAACACCCCTATCTTCAGCGAGAAATGCTTTCTGAGATTTTCACATGGGGCAGAGCTATTCCTCATTGAGTATTAATCCTGCTGCTGCAGGAAATGCCTGTAAATTATATCCTTTCCTAAAAGGGATCAACTGCCTGGGAAAGCGCAGGCACAGCTCATGAGCAAGCCTCAAATGTTTATACGTAAGAGATAGTAGGTGAAATACTATCTCCACCAGTGTTAGGAAGGATCTATCTGAATATATTTGTATGCCTTGTGTTGTCATCTAAACACTCCTTTAGCATTAAAGAACTCGGCAGATCACCCATGTGAAGTAGGGTGCAAGGTATTATCATCGGCACGTGGAGAAGGAGCTGATGAATAGAGATTATACTGTCAAAAATATCTCTGCTTGTCCAGTTTACAGGTTCGCCCATGCCCAGAGGTGCTGGCCCCTCCACTGGAGTAGGTGTCCTAGGAGTAGCAGGTATTGCTGTTGTTAAACCAGCTTTGACAAGGGCTGCCTTCATCCCTGCACCATGAAGAGCGAATGCAGAGCACTGATGGTGCCAACTGCCAAACTTGGAAACATTTTTCTGATTGACACCTAAGCCTGGAGTGATGGAGGTACTCCCACCTTGGTGGTTCGGAGCACGAAGTCCAGTGTGCAAATCTGTAGGGCTCCAGGAACAGACATTCTCATGTGCCACAACTTCTGGGCCATGTCAGAAAGGCTTCCCAAAATAGATTTTGTTCCTGTTAAGAACGCCTCAAAGAATTTGTCAGTTCCTGCTTACCAAAATCATGTAAACAGCAAGGCTTAACCACATAAACAAACTGGTATCTTTTTTCATGAGTAGTCCTCTTAAGTGGTAGTACGGTAAACTTGCAATTTGGATTCCAGGGAGTCAGAAACCAGGAAAGCAGAGATAGCTCCCCGACATGAATGGGAGCAGCTCCCAGCCTTAATGGCAGAAATCTGACTGCCCTCTGTGTTGTTTCAGTGCCAGCAGTCTGCAAGCAGCACTGGGAAACACTGTGCTGCTTTACCTCCCGGTTTCAGCTTTGGCTTTCTGCAAAATCATAGAATCAGAGAAAAGTTTGTGTTGGAAGGGACCTCTTGGAGGTCATCCAGTCCAGCCCCCTCCTCAGAGCAAGTTTAATTAGACCTGGTTTCTCAGGGACTTGACCAGTCAGGTCTTGAAGACTTTGAGGAATGGTAATTCAGTTGGGAGCAACCTGTCTTCTAGATGAGTCCCCTCATGGGGAACATATTTGGATCTGTTCAGGCAGTTCAAGGAAAAGAAAAGAAGTTTTGTAGGCAGATGCGGTGTTACCTGGGCCTGAAACTCCTGGAGGTGTGTGTCACTGAGATCAGATCTAGTTCCAGCAGTGACTACACTGGTTCTCACCAAGACGAGAAAATGTTCCCCTTCCCCAGGTTTGTTAGCACATGCAGCTATGGCAGAAGGTTTTTAATGGCATTATAACCACATTTTGATGGTAAATTAATGAGATTCTAGATCCTCCCAGATTTGTATTGTTCCTTCAAGATTCCCAGACATACTGGAGCATGTTGGTTGGCAAGTCAGATGAGGGATAAGCTGTTTCTAGGATGCTCATTTCCCTTGGTTCTTCTCTGGTACCATGAAACCATCCTGTGGTGCTTGCAGAATGATTGAACCAGCCACAGACCTGAAGGGTATCAATCAAACCTCTTCACTCAGCCTCAAGGTGAATTTTCATAGAGAAAGCAGAAACAGAGTTTATTAGGGCGTTTCTCCTATAAACACTTCACAGTTGTAGGCACTGAATAACCCTTTGCTGTTGCTCATCACCCTGAGCGATAAAGGGTATCACCGTATGGATTTCTTTCTCTCTCCTCTCTTCTGAAGACAAGAGCAATATATCCTAGCACTTTTTCTTGTCTTCTGAGCAACTGAAAAGCAGTTCTGCACCACAATGCATATTGAAAAAAGGAATCTCTTCATGTCATCCTTGTCCTCAGGAGAAATCAGTGTCATTAGCCCAGCAGCTGAGCTGGGTGTTTGGGAAGGAGATTAGGTCCGCAGAGAATGCCAGATGATATTTTACACTGAAATAAAGGAGTGCCAATGCATTTCCCTATGTATTTTCTTTTTGCTCTGAAACTGTGCAGTCCAGACCATGGAAAACATTTTTTGCTGCTTCTAACATCTGCCAGAGAGGCTGTTTGCACAGATTTTTCATTGCTTTGTTTTCATTTCCTCTGAAATGATACACGCTAAGGCTTCGGGATCAACCGCGTGTTTTGCTTGAGGCTCAACATGCTCATTAACTAATTGTGCTGGCATGGAGAACCTTGAAGATAACAAAAGGCAGCCTGGATCCTGTTTGGATGGAAACAGGAAATATTATCACACAGAAAGGGAATTTTCAGGACAGCCCTGCTCCTCTCCCCTCTGCATGGCTCGGTGTCAGAGCAGGCACTCAGAAATGATGGCTGTGCTCTTGCCAGGCTGTGATGTGTCTTTAGATCAGGCAAGCTCTTGGCAGCCTGCAATAGGCACAGGGGTTTGAATGTTGTCAATCGCTGTGAAGAGGAGGAAGAGGGTCTGCAAACCAAGTCCCAGGATGAAAAAGAGAGGAAGGCAGGCGTGATTCAGAGGGAATAGGCTTTGTGGAGTTGGGAAGAGTTTGTGTCTCACTGCTTGTTTTCAACATAGCTGGTGCCTGCAGTGGGAACACAATCTTAGGGGTAGGGAAAGAAAAGGGTCTTCATGGAGGTGTGAAATCACTTGGCTTCTCACCATGTTTTGGTAAAAGACAGCAGCATCTGCCCCTTGTCAAACTGGGTCTTGCGTCATGCTGTTGGTCTGCTTGGATGATCAAGACCTGGCCAAAATCGCTAAGGAAACGAACTGATGGAAACTGTTCAGACTAGAGAAAATTGAGTTAGTTTTGATGGTCTGGCTTTCTTGCTTCCTTTCTCCATCAGACGCTCTCATCTCCCTTTCTCCATGGGATTGCTGTGCGGACCCTCTGCAGGCCATGAGAGCTAAGCAGAGAATGATTACTTCACTCTTGTGGCAGATTTTTTTATTCCAGAATTGGGTATTACTCCGTTGAAAGGAAACAAAAGTTTTAGAACTTTGCTCCAAAACCCAGGTCAGGAACCACACCCAGCTCTACCCTGGAGCCAGCGACTTTGTGCCAGCCCATCTTCAAGGCCTCAGAGCTGTTGGCTTGGGAAGCAGTAGGCAACCCTCAAAGTGAGGCAGTCCAGAGACCAGATCTGAAGCCTTTCTGAGGTGTGCATTCCCCAGAAGCCCACATGGCCCACAAGGTAGGAAACCTAGCAGGAAACCTAGCAGGAAACCAGGCTAAATCAGGAGAATTCCAGCCAAGCTGAATGTCTATCCACAAAATGCTTTGATTTCAGCAATTTCTAACCAGACTGGGATGTGCTGATATGCTCCAGCTCTCTCTATGCTGTGTCACAGTTTCCTTTGTTCATTGCAAATACACATACGCGCTCCTGGGATGCTGGGGACCCTCACAAAACTTTTGGGTTGGAAGAGATGAGAGAGAAGATGAGATGAACTTGGCTAAAGGGGGAATGCTGTATGTGATCTTGATGTCATCTTGTACTTTCCTTGCTGGACACACAGTCTCACTACTGAAAACACAAAGGTTTCCCCTCCCCTAGCCAATGGTCCAATGCAGAAGTTTCCTCCTCAGTGGTCTCCTTTAAACATACCCTCTGCACATCACCAGGCTGTGGCAGAAACCATCAGTTTACAAGGAAACACATGCTGAGATGAGTTTTTCCCAGGAAATTCAGGGCCACTACGTAGACCTTTACAGAAACTAAAAGTGCTGCAGGGAAAAAAACCCAAAGCAAACCTTGAAAATTAAAAAACTTCTCTCAAGCTTCTTCATCTGCAGGCAATGGACTTCACAATAGGACATTATCTGGGACTGTCTGCTTGAAGAAACAAATTAAGGACTGTTTTGAAAGATCTGGAACCTGTTATTGAGGTGTAAGAAATTAAATCTTTGTAATCAGGACAAAAATAGAAAGAAATCCCAGACATTAAACAAACCAAGTGCTTAAATCACCCTGTGAGAAAAATGTGAGTCCTAAGAGGGGCAGAAAGATTTCAGGGAAACTGAGGGTTGATTTTCAAATAATTCTGGAGAAAAAACAGGAACAGGCAAGAATGAACAAAGCTGAGTCTTAGCTGAAGATCTGCAAGAACTCAGGGTCAGATCTAGGGGAATCCAGGCTGATGGATGAGGGAGAAACCATGCCAGACAATGAGTCTGATGTAGTCTGATGTGCCAGACAGTGAGTTTTGTGTGTCTTCAAGGTGCATTTGGGAGAATGGTCATATGGATACCCCTCCCAGCAGCCAGGACAGCTCTTGCTCTAGTTTATAGCTACGTGTCCTGCTGCCAGTGCCAGTTTCTGGAGCTGGATGGTGAAACAGAGCTAATGTGGGTTCATCTGAGGGTATATCTGGACTTGGGCTTCTTTAGGCTTTAAACAGTGGGTGCACAACTGCACACAATGACAGTGGTGCCATCAGCTCCATCGGTGATGGTTCAGTCAGTCTGTGGTTCACTATAGGTAGGTCTTGTTGAGGCTGAGATGTAAAATACCTCATTACCAAGTGAACAAGGAACAAACTGCACAGATTCACAGCCTCTTTGGCTTGAACTGAACTTGAAGAGGAGCCAAAATATACCTCTGAAAATTCTTCATTTAATGCACAAGTGTTTCTAGAGTAAATGGATCTGTCTCTCAATTAGTCTCTCTCTTCAATTTTTGTTAACCAAGGATAAATGGAAACGAGATCTCAGACTCTGCAAGAACCCCTGTGCTCCTGATGCTACATCCCTAACACTGTTCTGGTGGACATCATCATTATTTCCATAGCAACCACCTGCAATGGCACAGCGGTTTATGACTTCAGAATGAGAATTAACATAGCAGAGAAAATCCCGAAGGAACCATTTTATTTTCTTGGTCCATAAAAGACCCAGTTTCAAGAAGAATAAGAAGAAAGGGCAACAGAAAATATAGCACAAATGCAGGCTAACTTTGAAAACAAATATCTTTTTTGTTCTGACAGGATATGAAATTCTTAATATCCTGCCTTGAAGTGTTTGTGGAGTATTGGTGATCACAAATGAATTACTAAGACCAGCCTGTGACACATAGGATGAAATGGGACCTCTTGGGTTAAAAAGTCCAGTTCCCTGCTATCATACTTAATCATATTACTTAAATCCATTCAGAAAATGATCAACTCCACCTGAAAACATACTCATTTCTCACACAGCACTTATTTCTCTGGAAAGTTGTTCTGGATCCTCCCACTTCTGAACATGAGAAATATTCTACTTTCTAATCTCACTTCATTTGTCAACAGGTTATGGCCATCTGTGCTTGTACCAAGGTTTCTTCTAGCTTCTCCTTGCCTGCTGCTTACTCTACTGATGTTTTTGTTTTTTTGAAGACTTATTGAAGCCAAATTTCTCACACTCTTCTTTCACAAGGTGCCTAGAATAAAATCAGCAAAGCAAGAAAGGCAATGTAACATAAAATTAAATCAGATTAATGATGTTCCATTGCTATTATTAAATGAATATCTGACCAAAACCTCCACATCTGAACAGTCTTGAATTTTAAGACAAATTGGATCTATCTCTGAATTCAATGCCTGGCCTTTCCTGCCTAAACCCCTCACATGTTGACAAAATCCGCGTGCCAAAACCCGAGAAATAATCAACAATGGGTTCCTGCAGGAAATGTGAAATACAGTGGGATTTGGGGAAAAGATTAACACTACAGTTCCACTAGCACTTTGTCTGAAGCCAACTCCACCATGAAAAATGTCTAACACTTTTCCAGCCCTGGCTGTAAGTTCCCACCCTCCATTCCCTCCTTGGACCAGCATGGACATTTTGTGCAGTGAATCAGTGTGGGAGACTGATCCAGGTCCAACCGGTGCAGATTAGCTGGGGAGAGAAGTAGGAGATGCTTCTGATATACTTACATACTCTAGGATGGGGTGAATCATATATTCTGAAGTGTCTATTTTCATTAACTAGGGATTGGTCCAAAGATGGTTCAAACATCTACTCTTTAGACCTCTCAGCTGGGGAGAGGGGCACTCTTCCACCTCTCTGGGTTCTTTTTGGGGTCCAGACAAAGTTGTTTCATGGTTTGCCTCCCAGCTGAAGTCACCTATTGAATGATCCCTGAGCCATGTAGAAGTCTGTTAATGCCACTTTCCATGATCTAAACAACACAAAATAAACAATGCCAAATATGTACTGAAATGAGCTATGGCAGAAGAGGCATAATTTAATAATGTGAAGCATGGGGAGCTCCTGTCAACTGTCTCCAACACCTCTGAAAATCAGGCACCATATGCCCCAAAAGTGAGGCACATCAACTCAGCTGTCATTTATGAATGCATTGGCCTACAGCCCAACATCTACGCACTTTGGATTGACCAATACAGCCAAAATCATGGAGCAAATCAGGGAATGGCATCATAAATGTATATTCATGGTATATTGCAACAGCAGAGAGAACAGATTAGTAAGAAACAAGAGAGCTTCACAAAGCAAGACAATACAGCCAGGAGCTGTCTAACAAACAGAGAGTGACATGTAGTTATTAGAGTTGGAGTTCTTCCTTGGGCTAGTGAGATTTCTTACCATCTGGGAGAGCTTTGAAAGAGAGCAGGAAGAGGCTTGATGAATGTTACGTGGCGGAGTGTTGCATGAAAGAGCATTAGACATCATGTGCAAGCCAAACAAAAAAGAGAGCAGTCAAAAGAGAGACAGAGGGGAGCTAAAGGGAAGAGACTGTGTGGGAGATGAGGGGAAGAGGCCCAGCTTCAGCATGAAAGAGGTCCCTAAACCCATCGCCATCCACATCACTCTCCATGCGGGAGGCAAAGAGACCCTCACACTCCTTGCACTTCTGTGAAGACCACAGTGCTGCAAAGCATTGGGCTGCCACCACAAAACACCCATCTACCTCTCACCAATCCTCATTGTGTCCCCTCCAGTTTTCAGACAGGGATGTATCCATGGGGAAGGGTACACAAAGCCTGCTCTACTAGAAGGAGAGCTGCTGGTTTGGATCTACCATCATTTCAGCAGAGCAAGAGAAGGGCTTAGGGAAGTACATAGGATCACAGAATGGTTTGGGTTAGAAAGTACCTTCAAGACCACCCAGTCCCACCCCCTGCCCCGGGCAGGGCCCCCTCCCCCCAGCCCAGGCTGCTCCCAGCCCCGTCCAGCCTGGCCTTGAGCCCTGCCAGGGATGGGGCACCCACAGCTGCTCTGGGCAGCCTGGGCCAGCGCCTCGCCGCCCTCACGGGGAAGGGTTTCTTCCTCATGTCCAACCTAAATCTCCCCTCTCTCAGCTTCAAGCCATTCCCCCCTGTCCCACCACTCCCTGCCCTTGCCCAAAGCCCCTCCCCAGCTTTCCTGTCGGCCCCTCCAGGCACTGGCAGCTGCTCTAAGGTCTCCCCGCAGCCTTCTCCTCCCCAGGCTGCACAGCCCCAGCTCTCCCAGCCTGTCCCCACAGCAGAGGGGCTCCAGCCCTCTGACCAGCTCCGTGGCCTCCTCTGGGCCCGCTCCAACAGGTCCGTGTCCTTCTGATGCTGAGGACCCCCGAGCTGGACGCAGCGCTGTGGGGGGGTCTCAGCAGAGGGGAGCAGAGGGGCAGAGCCCCCTCCCCCGCCCTGCCGGCCGCGCTGCTGGGGATGCAGCCCAGGGCACGGGTGGCTTTCTGGGTGTGAGCACACATTGCTGGGTCATGTTACCCTTTTCAGGAGTTTTTTGAGGGAGAGGTTCAAGTTATCACTGGCAAAATGGTTTCCTTGCTGAGACAGACTGCACAGCTGCCAGGAGCAGCTGCACATAAGGTTGTAAACACCACTGTGGGCACGGTTTGGCTGGCTGGTCTGTGTGGCCTGACTGCTGGGGGAGAAAGGAAGATTCATTTGCAAAGCTCAGCCTACTGTGAAATAACAGAAAAAAGCAATCCCTGATTTTTACCCTTATTTCATCCCTGTGAAGAGCTGCAATGTACTAACAGAGTAATTTTCACACCGTGTCTTGCAAGGGATTCCCAACTTTCTGCAAATGCCCTTAACTTGATGTTACCTTCTTCTGTCTTTCTCCCTCTGTGAGCATTTCCTTCCACTCATCCCTTTTCTCTCTGCTGCGGGATCCCTCACCATCCTCTGGGCTGTACACCTCCTTATCACTGTGCTGCCTAATCTGACAGGATCAGCACAGATCCCAAGCTGAGGAGTCTGCTGCTTTGGGATGCTGGTCCATGGCACAGTGAGCCCTGGGAGCTGCAGCTCTTCAACAGGATGGTTCTCAGTCTTTTTGGATCCTTGGGCCAAAACATGTCTTATGGGCTGTCAGGTAGCATGAACCACCAAATTCCAAACTGAAATAATTCTTCAGTGCAATTCTGCAGACCAGATATTATGGCCTTGTAAACCTGAGTTTGAGTGAGCTCACTGCTAAATCGCCGTTCTGTGATTTCACCCTTGGATTCATCCCCTCAGCCACTTTTGTTGCTTTCTATGAAAGCTCTCCCCACTTCCTCAGAAGTATTTTGCATATTAGGCTCTGGCTATACTAGGGTGTCCTAGAGGTGCTGCAAATTACTCTGACATAACCAGGGATAGGTAGAATATGGAAATGCACACCTTAAAGCCTTTAAGGCTGTGATATTTGTTCCGTCACTATCACAGCTACAAAGCAAGTACTCTGGTTGGGTTGTATTTTGCCCTCCTGTTGTCCAGGTTTTGTCCCAATGCACCTAAGAAGACTGATGGGGGACCTGTAGGAATAGTTCCTTGGTGATGATGGGAGCTGGGTTGATGAGTCTGGTTCCTGGTGGGTCAGTGAGAGGGTGGATGTTAAAGACAACAGGCTGGCAAACCAGGCAACTGCTGCAAAACTGCATAGTGGGGTAAATATTTCAATATTTCCTTGTTTATAATTTTTGCTCTAGATGTTCTTTATTAAGTATTAACAGAAAGAGGCCTGCAGGCAACAGGGACTGTGGCCTGATCCAGTGCTGCAGATCTGAGCCTCTTAGATGATCTTCTTCAACAGCACCTTGTTTCCAGGGATGCGCGATGGGCTGTGTAATTTGTTAGCCCTCTGTGTGTACACCCATGCACAGAAGTGCATGCATGTGCCAATATAAAAAACTCACAGCTGTGAAAAGGATCTAGGCAGAACTCAGATCTCAGCATCCAAAATGAGAGTAACTCATGCCGCTGTTGAATTCTATCACAGGCTCTCGAAGCATTTTAAATGTGATCATTAATATTTTCAATCCCTTCTAAAATGATAGCTTCAAAAAGGCTGTACCGAGTCCAGCCTACCTCTGTGTGACTTGATTAGAAAAAAACCACATTTTTCTCTCTCCTGCCAGATGCTTTCAAACCCTGTGCTTGTATATTGCTCTATCTGTTGGCCAGTCATGGACAGAAAGATTTTGCTCCAGTTTTGCACTGTGCAGTCCCAGATCTAATCCCCATGCCCTCCCTTCTGTGATTTATAAGAGCAGGCCAGCCCCATGACCTTCTCCTTTTAATGCTGCACCTGCACATCATGGCTAACAGCTTTAGGTGCTTTCCTGCAATAACTCATAAGATCTTTTTCCCAGGCAGCCACGCCTTTCCGTTAGCAGATATTTCCCCTTCTGGTCCTAGGCTTTCTGACTCATTTTTTGACTGTCCTCAGCCTTTCCCCAGATGCTGAAATGATCTAAGTCCTGCAGTAATAGACTGAGATGTGTTTGTGGTGTGCTCAGCTGCCCAGTGCAGCATCACACTTGGCTCCACTGCTTTCCTTCCCATTTAGTTGCAACATTGCTGTTATGGAAAATAATCCCACAGCTGAATTGCAATGTACATACCCAGGGAAACTCGACTGGCAGCTTCTTTCTCATCATCAGCAGTTTTGCTCTTCTTTAGCTTCTGGCCTCCTTTTGCCCAGATTTCTTTACATTAGGGCATTTTTGTGCCCCTGATCTGTGCTCAAGCCCCGAATTACATGCTCTTTAAATGACCTCAGAGAAGAAAGGAGATACGTATCTGTATCTGTATATGCCTATATATCTCAGGTATACCAAGGGCCCTGCATGGCTGTTGAATTATGCATCTGAGTTAAGAGTTTGGATTCACAATCTGCTACAATAGTGCACATCCCAGCACCTCCTTAACTGAAGCAGCCTATGACCCAGGGAGAATCTGGCCCTGAAATGCATGCCATGCTATTTCCAAGGTGGTCTTATTCCCAGGTGGATGCTCTGATTTTCTTTTATATCTGAAGGCTGTAGCAGTAGGGAGTCATTTGTACCTAAGTATCTCAGACCCAGGAAAGGGCCCTGGTGTGAAGAACAGCTTTATTTTATAACAGGAAAAAGAAAGAGAAGAGCTGAGCACAGTTCTCCACCAGCACCCATCCCAACTACACAGTATCTTCTTACCAAGATGGCCACTGAGGTAGGGGACCTTCAAAGAAAAGTGACTGTATGCAGCCACAACACCATTGGACACAGCCAGCCCCCCACATGCTCTGTTTGCTCTCTGGAGAGAAGCAAGTAGTATGGGATTTGGCCATGGGATTAAGTGTTCAGTAAAAAAACCCCAACAACCATTGCTTCTGCACCAAAAAAACCCAACAACCATTGCTTCATAGCCACTGTGTGACCTAGAGAATTAGGCAGCTGACTGCTGTCTCCCACAGCTTGCTATAACATCCTTTACCTTCTGGTGGAACCATGCTTCAGATCTGAGCTTTGCATACTTTCGTATGGAGTCAGACAGGTCTTGATCCCTCACTGGGGGAAATTCTGTAGAGATTGCCTTACACGACAGATATTAAAAGAGAGGCACCAGTTTACACTGGCAGAGGATTTATCTCACACTGGCTAACCTGAAGCAAGGTTGTAGAAGGCAAAAAGTTCAACATAAAGAAATAATAGTGATTAAAAACAGTTTTATAGCTAAAGCGTGTTTTTTCTCACCCAAGACAAATTGTGGAAGCACTATTCAAGACACCCAACATGCAATTAAAAGGGATCTAAAATAAGCGATGTATCTCTGCATTGCAATCTTTTATTATTGATAATAGACTTTATTTTTTATCCAAAGTAAATAATGCAGTGCTCATGTGTGACACAATTGTTGTATTTTTCTGCTCTGTGGTCATTGCAGTAAAAGATATTGTTTGAGAAAGGCAATTGGATGCCATAAATTCTGGATTTGTCATTTCTGAAATAAGATGTAGACATTAGGAAGCCCCAGCTGGCCTTCTGCGTGATGTAGGCTACTGATTTTCACCCAGGCATGTCATCCAGGTATGTTTCCATGGTCTGATCTTTAAGACACCGATTGGTGGCATGTCTGTGCTCTCTTTAGGTGGCTTGTACTGGTGGGAGTTATTCTCTCCTGTTGAGCTCTTTGAAGCACGCACTGCACCTTGAGCATAGCCCATTGGCATCAGAGGGTGTTTGGACGTTAGGAAGTGAAGTGTTGATAAAGCTCGCTGGCATATGAAAAAAGGCACACATACACACCATGAACTCCCCAAGTGACAACTATTGTTTCTCCCACCCTGAGTTTCATCTGAGGTTAAATCAGAAAGGGATTTCATTCAATGCTGGTTTGCTTATTCAAGCCCTCTGGCTTGTCTAATTCTTTCTCCAACAGATACTCACCAGACTTCATGACTTTCTGGAGAAGTCCTTCTCAAGTTGCTTCTGACCCCAAAAGCTCCACATCCCTGGGCACCAGCTCCATTTCCTCTTCTGAGAGACAGTTGAGCCCAAATCTTCCCCTGGATGCTTTTTAGCAGGTGTCACCCTAACTGGAAGCCGGAATCATTCAGACTGTGGTACCATAACTCCTTCACGGTCAGACTGGGCACTGCTGACTTACACCAAGCCAAGGCAGGTCAGAGACCATCCTGCAGACTCACGCTGCACCCTGGCTGGTCCCAGACCATGCTCTTCACGATGTGGATCACTTCAGATTGACGGTAGCAGCAGCAGCTGGCTCTTTTCTTTCTGAACCTCGAAAAGAAAGACAGCCCAGCATTTCACCATTAAACCTGCTTGGCATCAGGTCAGATTGACACTTGTGGTCAGAGTGTGCTAATGAAACCTCCCAAAACTCAGCTGTAGTGATCCCTTCATCACTCTCCTGTGGGCTGCACCACCTGTAGATCCAAAAAAATGAAATACAGCCCCACTCAAGCCCTAGGGTGAGGCAGCCCATGGGGTTTATTCCTCCTTTAGGTGTGATTCAGAACCCACTGAGGCTAGCCAGGGACTTTCCACCAAATCAGGCTCTCTGCCTGATTCACTATAAGCAATTCACTGCCCACAAGGATTGAGTAAACCAGTCCAAGGAAGCTGGATTCAGTTACTAGTTCTGCCACTTGCTGCTTAGTAGATTTCTGGCCTCTATTTCTCCTTTTAACTCTTGTCTCTTTAACGTGAAGAAGCATCTGGCTTATCCTTGTGGGACCAAAGCAACATCAGCCTCCACTGGGGTACTGAGATGCTGCTGCCCTGCAGATACATTCCAAAGCAACATACATATAACTCAGCTGTGGGAATCTCACAGTTCTCCTTGGTTGCTCACAGTGAAACAGCTTCACCACTTCATTCAGGAGGAGATAGGGTGGACATGCTGACCTGTAGCAAGTGACCATACAACCCGATATCTTCAATGGACATGAGAACAGTATGAATACATTTGACACTACCCTTGTGTACTCTCCCAGCCTCTGACTGTTTTCTGCATAGGGCATTTTTTGGCTCAAGTATGACTACTTAGGAATCTCCAAGGGATGTCTCTTCCAAGAATTCCTTCTCTCAAGCCCGTAGTCATGCTGTGTCTATCACATCATCTGACGAGGAGCTCCATGGGTTAACAGCTCACTTCAAGGGCTTCTGCTGGTCTCCTGCTGTTCTCGGGTCCACTCACAGCTGCTGAAATTCACTGGTGAAGTTGCTGTGTCAGCCCATCCAGTGTTGTAGACTTTGCAAAAATCACCCCAGGTAAGCATCTCAGCCAAGTGAGCATGCTGCGTGGAGTTCAAACTTGGCGTATCTCAATATGCAACACCTGGGTCTTCAAACACTTCTATAAGCTGGTGCCACACTCTCCTTTCCCTGTAAAATGTCAGCCAGGTCCATGGCTGCAGCCTGGCTCTGGCTTGAGGCAATGTAGATCATAGCCTGGAAGCTGAAAAGCACCTCAGAATAAAAGGTTCTCAGATTGTCTGCCAGTGCCTCGTGCAATGAAATACAGTTCAGCTCATAAAAAGTCAAAGGTATGTCAGTGTGAAGAGAAAAAAAAAGGAGAAAAGTTGGAAAAGAGGTTTTGATAGCAGCCAGGAAAATGTAACTCCTTCTACTTAATCTTTCTTTTCTCCTTCTGAGCTTGAAGCTTTCTTCCAGTGGAGGAAAAAATGGGAAGAAGGGTTAAAACTGAGCGGGAGCCAGTAAGTGTTGGCTCTGTATCAAGGAATCATACGCATCAAGTGCTGAAGTCCTTGCAACTCTTTAACACCCTTCCCCACATGCTATCTCCGAAATTCCATCACCTCTCCTCTCGCAGCAGCCAGGACAGCAGCTGCCTGCTGTGCCTAGCTGTCTCTCAGGTATGATCATGTTTGCTCCGGGCTACGCGGCTGCAGGAGATGGTAGTCATTTTGAGTTTCACGGCACTTCTCTCAGAACTGGGCAGGTTTCAAGGGACCCCAGACTTTGAAGGGTTACAGGGCAGGAGAGGTAAAGGTAAGGGAAAGATGAGTTTCCCAAGTGAACATAGTCAAACGATTGCTAGGAAGCTGGAACAGAAACGACCACAGCATGTCCTTCTGCCTTGCTCCTCAGAGCACCAGGCAAAGACTAGACACACTGAGTTGTTTCTGACCCCTGAAAGGGTCTCCCATGGAGTTTCCCAGACCAACACATCTCAGCATTGCCCTTCTCTTCCCTTGCCTTCCAAATCATGCTCAATGCCCAGCCCTTAGCAACATTCCATCAAGGGTGTCATTCCCTGATCCCCCATCCACCACTCGAAGAACTCAGCTCAGCCTGCAAGGGGCCAGCAAAGAGGTTTTTCTTCCTTTCTGCCACCTGAAAGCAAGGCACAGCTGCTCGGCATGGGACCAGCAAGGCTTCTCCCAGCACTGCATCCCAATCGGTTGCTCATCCTCCCAGGGCCTCTGCCTGGCTCTGCTCCACTAATGTTCTCTGTGTCATACTGAAACAATCAGCCAGCACCAGTGTGTATGTCTATCGAGACCAGCGAGCACTGGGTCAAGAGTGCACCCTAGGCGAACATGGTGTAAATAACTGACTCCATCTGCTTCGGGTCAGAACAGCTCCAACTCATCAGAGGGAACCAAAGAGCCTCCACGGGCAGCGAAGGGGCTTTCTGCGTCCATCCAAGGAGCTGGCACTGGTAGAAGCCAAACAGGCTCTGAGTGTTTATGCTGTCAGGCTCCGAGGTATTCATCTTCATCCTGAAACACATTCCTCACAGAACACTTCTGTGCTTCAAACTGTATCATCGGGAGAGCTAAGGAAATAAAAATTGGGAGGATGGTGGGGAGCCATCCTGCCCTGCACAGAGCAGCAACCTCTCCCATGCCTGGGATGTCTCCCGAGAGGCAGCAGGACACTGCACAGCGCTGGTTTATTTTCATCCTGCCATGAGCATCTGAAATGAAAGATTATACCCCTGTCCACTGCCAGCTCTCTGCCATGTGGGGAAGGTGCAGGGAAGCAAAGTGTTTGTTGCAAATCCAAGCTGGAAATTTTCCTCCCTGGGTCCCCTCCAGGGGGCTCAAAATCTTGGAGAAATAATTGGTCAGCAGAGAAAGGGATGGTCAGCATTGCTGGTGTTCAGGACTTGTAGGTACCAGGTAGAGACCTAAGCAGGACCATCCCCCGAGTGTCAGCTCCTCTCCCCTCCAAATACTAGGCACAAGAGATATCAGAGCTCTGACAGCCTTTTGGGAATGTGTGTCCACCTCCTCACCCTCAGTGGCTCCTCAGTTAATGGATCAAAATTTAGACCTCCAAGTGGACTTCTTCAACTTTGAAATCCAGGCTTGGTTTTGTCTGCTCAGTGTCTACACAAACATTTTCAATTTTGGCATTCTGGATGCCTCCACTCTTGGAGGTTTGTCCAAGTAGGGATTCCAGTAGAGCACTGCAACAATGCTGAGCTCAATCAACACATCATGCCCCTATGATTTGTCTCAAGTTAAGTCCCTTCCAAAATTCAGGTACCACAAAATAGAAGCAAATTCTACAAATTTGGCCACAGACACTGAATTTATTCTCATGCAGTGCTGCCTTGGTCCCATGCACAGTATTTCTTTCAGCCCTCAGGCTAGCCAGACTCTATTCTCAGCATTTTCAACTCTTGTAATATGTTTGTTGCTTTCATTGTAGTCTCTGAGAACTATTACTTGCAACAGTGATGTTTACAGCTCCTTCTGCCCAGAACCACCCCATCATTTTAACTGCTGTCAGTGTGGCGAAGGAAACAAAATTTTGGTTATGCAAAGACACTAGTATGAAAAAATACAAGCGAAATCCCACACAGAATGCTGTTTGTTCTGGGCCCTCTTCACTTTTGCAGTATGGCTGGGGCCCTAGGGAGCTGATGGAACAGCCAGTGGACCTACAGCCCTATCAACTGCTGAACCAGAGGGGAATCATAAGCATCTCCCAGCTGTGATCATACATGGCATTCCTTTCCCTGAAAGATATTCCACTGCCTGGGAGAAGGAAAATCACTTGCAAGCCTTGATGGTAACTTAAGCCCCTTGTTGGTCCTCCTCTCACAGAGAACTGAAGCTTGTGATTGCTTATTCTTTGTTGTTGGGTGGTTGCCTCTGTGGTCACCTAGCATTTTTCTGCACTGTGCCAAAATGCTTGAAACTTCTGGTTGTTGGAACTGGATTGGCTGCTCCAGGTGATAGAGAAGGCGCACAGAATGAACCCAAAATAAACTCCCAGGGCTAAATAAAGGGACTACTTCTTGCACATCCCTTGGTGTGTAACTCAGCAAAGGGGATTTGGTAGCAGTGACGGGAGCTGTAATTTACCATCTCAAACAGGGAGAGAAGAAACATGCCCTTCTGCGTGTGATGTCAAGAAACCTACACCAATTTAGTAGTAGCATATGGTCCAAACTTCTGGGGCAGCTTTGAGTCCTGGTCTTGAGTTGTCCCACACAGCAGAATGAAAAAACTGTGGAAGAGATGTCCAACCTGCTCTGCTGAGGAGAACAGATTAAAGCAGAACAAGATGAAATCTGAAGGCAGTTTTCTTTGCCTTCTTGTTCCTGTGGCTGCCCTTGCTTCCTTTGCTCGAAAGTTTCTCTGAAATTTGGAAGGCAACAAAACTGAGAACCTCACAAAACCACCTGGGTTTGAGGGTTTGAGAAGACACCAGATATCAGGAATTTTTTAGAAAAAATAAGGAGGCAATGGAGGCTATCCCGTGTGTGGGGATGAAGATTTAGGGAGTTAGTGTTTCCTTCTTGTGCCTCCAGGAGAGTGTGAGCCAGAGGGAGACGATGACACTGCTCTCTACTCACCTACCTGGGGTGCTGGCTGCTACCAGCTCCTGCAGAGGGGGATGGAAAAGAAACGATATAAGATGCGGACTTTGCTGGAGTTATAACTCTGGCAGCAATTACTTTTCTTGGAGCTGCTCATTCAGTCTACAGCCCAAATGCTGGCTGATTCAGCAGGAAAATTCCAATGAAACTCAGAGCCCTGACAGACCTTGTCTCTGATGGTGTGACAGGGCTGCATCAAGAGGGCACTTTTAATGGAAGGACTTGGAAAGATGCTCCAGCAGGTGCCACACCACCACTTCTTTAGAGCTACAGGTTTCAATGTCTTTGGTCATGCATAAGGGACCCCATCAACGTCCGGGTGGCCGGCTCCGAGCCTGGTGCTGCAGGGTGGGGAAGCCAGGCTGAGGCACTGAGCTGACATATGGGATTATGAGGTGGGCAAAAGAGAGGGCAGACAGGCCAAGTGTGTAAAGCTCGTACTTGGCATATGAGAACAGGGAGACACTGGGGAAGTGATAGCTGGTGGTGTCTCCTCCAGATCCACTTGCACAGCAAAAGATGTTTTCACAAGACTGCAGGAATCCAAGCTAAAACACAAGTCATACATCAGCTTCAGCAAGGTTGACTCTAGCTAGCTGAGTTAGCAATGACAGAAAAATCCCACGGTCAGAGATTTAGTCTGGGCTGCCATCAGTGGTGTTATCCCAAACCTCCCTATGGCTTTTAGATTTGGGGAGGGGTGCTTCCTTCCTTCCTTCCCCTTTTTGGTTCCACACTTTTCCCACTCAGACAAGGTCAGCAGGACCTGGTAGCGTTGTGCCTACAAGGCTGTAAGTGCAGCTTCCCAACTGTTTACGCTGCAGATGTCAGAGATTGACTGCTTTGCAGTGTGCACCATGATTTGTCTTGCACAAAGCTGAGGAGAGCTGGGATTTGTGTGTCCCTTGGGACCCAGGACTTGCATTTTGGTCTTGATGGAGCACTAACTGGGCAACATTCTGAGCAGGCCTATATATATATTATTGCCTGCTGAGCTTCTCCTCTTAAAAGTGCAAGCAAACCATAAGCCAAGTTTTCATCTTGTTTGCTCTCATGCCCAAAAAATAAGCAGGACAGTATGACCCATGGAGGTGGCAGCTCCTGAAACACATAAATCTCCACCTCATTTCAAACAATGTTTTTAGTGGGGTATTGCTTCTACTTCATGACTTTGCCACTTTTTTGTCCCCTCCCACCTGCCAGCTATAATATATCTATATATCTATATATCTATATATCTATATCTATATATATTTGATCTTTCTTATCCTGCTGCTGATCTCCTGAGACTCTGCAGCCTTTAAAGGTTTTTTGATGGAAATAAAGCACTGGGAGTTTGAGGGACGAGCCTACACCTGGTCTGCAAATAGCCCGAGTGGTGAGCATCACTGCCCCTCCCTTCTCTTCCCCTGGCCAGCTTCTCTTTATGCCTCTCTGCCAAAAGGCCACTGGAGATGAGATGTGTTAGCTACGGATGCTCTGATTCCTCCTGTGCACCCAGCCAGGCTGCGTGCTACCACCAGGATCCAAGCAGATGGACTTTATGTGGGAGCAGAGTGGGGGTGCCCACCTCATTTAACATGACTCACCCTGGCAAGGGGCTTCTCAACATCAGGGAGGTGCATAAGAGCCTGTTGGCTTTGGCCTGTGTTGAAAGAGCTATGCCTCACCACTTTTCTCCTGGTGTTTGGTTGAGAGATTGAGATTGTGCTTTTCTCATGCTCTAAGAGAAACAGCAGAAGATGATTTACCTCCTTAGACATTTTTTGATGCCAAGACAGTCCCTCTGTTTGCACTCTAGTTCCCTGCAGACATCATCTCCAGATGACTTAAAGTAGATCTCCCTTTTTCCCTGCTGCCCAGGGCCCACCATTCTCTTGGTGAGATGTAGAAGAGAAGTGGTGTCTTCTGCCCCTCTTGCATCCTCTCTGTATGAAGTTGTGAGCACAGCTGGAAATAATGCAGGCAAGCGGGTGAACTCACAAGACGTTTCCATGGAAGCTATGGCATTAAAACCCTCCAGCCTTTGATGGCGATACCATCCCCAAGCCCTCACAGCTTTGCTGGGAGTGTAATGAAATCGGAATGGAGTGGCAGCCTGTACATGGAGAAGGAATTTGAGACACTAAGCCAAGGGTGAATTAAGGTTAAATGGGTCCCAGATCTGCCCAAATATTGCCCCACCAGAAAGAAAACTTCCTGGCCTCCCAGGACTTTCTCTTTCCCCAGAAGAGAAGTGGAATCACCAAAACTGTACTGCGAGGAGCTTTTGATACATGAATGACAGGGTAAAATTATGGTCTTGCCTAGAGGGTTGGTTTAGATCATTTGATGGTCAGATTGTCCAGGTCTGCTCCACCTCCATGGCCCCCACTGCCTACAGGGGTAGTCTACATGGATGATCCCAAAAGGTGGTAAGGATGTGGCTGCCCATGCCTGGGGGAAGAAGATATGTTAAATTAGTGAATTAGTAGGTCATGCCCCAAAGGAAAATGCTGTTGGCTTTTTTTTCTTTTCTCTTCCTCTTTCAATCTGGTCCCTACACAGCCCGAGTTTACTCTCCAGGTAAAACCTACTATTGCTCGATGCTTTCACAGAGCATTTTCTCTTCTCCACCAGTGATTTCCAGTTGTCATTCCAGGATATGGGCTTCGTTCCTGGCAGCACTCTACCTGCAGGGTTATAGCTTTGGATGCCTTTGAGCAATGGAGCACACGGATGACCCACACCTGCAGGAAAAGGACAGGATAAAAGTCATGCCACTTGTCACCTGCAGACTTGTGATCCATACGTCATAAAGCCCTGGGAAAGTTTGGATCAGGCTTCTTTGCATCTGTCAGCTGCCTCCATAATTGCCCATACCTACGGCTTCACTCTGAATAGCCTGGCGTGCTGGGGAAATCCTGAGCTGCATCTGAGCATCCTGGATCGGGCTCGAGTCACGCCGCAAATTCTGGTCATGCTTGGCAGCTTAGCCATTTGGTTACAGGCAGGTCATTAGTAAACTTTCTGGTGCACTGTGTTGTAACATAATCGCCCTCCCTTTCTTTTCTTATTTTGGGGGTAGAAGTAAGAGATTCCAGGGCTTTTCTTTTTTGCAGCCACAAAACTAATCTTCTATGTTAAAAAAAAAAGAAGAAAAAAAGACTCAGCGGCTCCTTCTGGGGGAAGGCTCAGAGTTGGTAATGACTTACAGAGCCATGAACCAGCAGAACAGAACAATAGGTCCCAGGCAGAGGAGTTTAAAACAAATGAAGTCCAGCCTACAATAGCCCAGGGGTTTGGAAATAAATGATAGAGTCAATCCAAGAAAGAGATCTCATGACTAAAAAGTAACATCTGATGCTGGCTGCATGAAGAGTTCCCAGGGAGAAAAAATTTGCCATCCTTGCAAAACTGGGAGCTCTGGTGGTTGCACCTCTCAGGATCCCATCCCTGGTCCAGGGTGGCCTGGAGTGAGGTTGTGTGCAGGGGGGCTCATGCTGCTCCCATGCCAGCTGCTGCAGTCCCCACAGCATCAGTCCCTGCATCCGTGGGGCTTTGCGAGTCACAGTGGTCCCTCAACCCCTGCAGATGGCTGAGCCACATTACCACCAAGAGGCATCACTGAAGCTGGCCTGTCCCTCTCATAGGTTTTAATATTTAGTCTTATGTCATGGCAGCATGTGGTTCTGTTTTCAGCTGTTTATTATGGTGTTGTGTGCTTTGTTATGAAAAGGAGCTGGGTCTAGAGCTGATGGATGTGGTCCCACAATGCAAGAGAAATCTTGCCATTTTATTTTAATTTTTTTAAAGAGAGATCTGATTACTTTCAAACTTCATTTTGACGTTATGCAATCTTCCCATTGGCATCATTAAAGACACAGCCTCAAGCAGCTTTTAGCTGTGTCTTAAACACAACATTTTCTTGGGATAGCAAAGATGAGCTGGTTCCATGAGAAACCTCAACGACACACCAGCTCTAGTGATATTAAAGGGGGCAAATATCAATCATAAAGAACAAGAATCGCTTGCTCTTCACTAGTGCCTTCCACCTGGAGACAGCCTCATTACAAACAGATCCAAACCCCCAATGGAATTTGCAAAGCAGCCTTGTTCCCCTTTTAAAATGCAACAACAGAGGAGAGGGAAGTCAATATTGCTTGAATTTCTTGTGTCGTATAGCTGTGAGTGGCAAAGGTTGCACAGGCTGGGGCAGTGCATGGTCAAAGCCACAGAGCGTGCAGGAGGCCAGAGCACTGGTCCTTTGCATTTTCTTCATTCACTGCTCTGGTCTGTCTCAGTGTCTTTCATCCCATGAGGCTGTGTGTCCTCAGACCCCAAACTGCCACTGCAATATATGTATTTTTTGTTATCTTTGTATATATGTATTTTTTGTTATCTTTGTTTGTCACAGTATTTCTGTCCCAGCGCAGAAGCAGCGTGAATAGCAGGGTGTGTTCAGCAGGGTCCTGCCCTCACTAGATGTGGCTTCACATCACACCCTGAGATTATCCAGAAGAGCGATGTTTCATCCACCAAAATAAAAGTAAAATTAATGACTCCCACTCACATTAATTTGTGAAAGAAATTCATGTGCACCCAAACCCTCTGAGAATGCTCTGTTTTCCATCTAGCTCCTCATCCAGTCATAACTGACTGCACTGCTTTATATGCCCTTGGATTCTGGCCCAGAAAATGTGTGGTTTCTTAAAATATATATGTATACACTACTTTAATACCAGCCAATACCTTCTGAAATGTAGGTGGCCAGCAAGGCATTGGCTGATCTTTTCCTATTACATATTTTAAAAATGAGTTGACATTCGTATATAAATTCTGCGTAAGCTTCATGGAGTTTTAGTAGGAATATTGAAAGGGAATGTCAACAACTGCTTAGCTGCTAATATGGGCTGGAGATAATAACTAAGGTAGCTGGGCAAATTGTATTTCCAGGAAATTTTGTCAGTCATGCAAAAATGGAACAGCTTAGGAAAAAAATAATCTTGATTTCTTTTCATGAAAGAAGTAGGTACTGTGAGGTCGAAAGGAAATTTGAAAATGGATGTAGAGGGTCCTAATTTACTTTAATATTTCCTGTGTAAAGTCTTAAAGTTAAAGATTGATTTTTCCAATAAACATTAAAAGCATAATGACCTGGAGGTATGATCACAGATCACGTACCAGATGGAGAACGATGGAAAAAGAGCTACTGCTGTTAGAATACATTTTGTCTTCTTTTTTTCTCAGGGAAACTTGCAGTAGTTTGAAGGAAAGGATCAGACTCTGAAGCATGCAGTAAGAAAGACTCCACTTACTAAGGTATAAATAAAGATGGAAGAATTTGGCCCAGAAACAAACTCTCTTAGCTAAGGAAAGCACATATATCAAATTTAATTGAAATTTCAAGGAGATTTCCAATACACAGATTGCATTTATAATTTGGTCCCAACATTGTAAATAGAGTAATCATAAAGTTATGGTCAAAATTTTTATTTTCCCAACCAAAGGAAGTGTAGTTTTCACTGAAATGAAAACTTTCAGAGTCCTGACTTCAGAAAAACACTGTGTTAAAACTGAGCAGGCCCATTCAGACGATGCCCAGGGTCCATGTGTCTGCACCTTCACAGAATGGAATGATTTGACCTTGGTTTTGCACCACTTTTTATGGTGCAAGAGCTGTTTTCATACAAGAAAACATTAAGGACTTGTAAAAAGTTGGATTTCAAATGAAACTGGGTGATTTTCTTGAACTCAGTCTTTTATGGTGGTTCAGTTTTTTTTTTTTTTTGATGCATTTTTTCTGTGTGTTTGCATGTTCAGATGTTGTGGGGTGGAAGCTACCAAAATCAAAGACTCCTTCCAGAGCAGAACAGCAAGTTCTCAGTCACTTCTAATTTCCACCATAAACACACTGATAAATGCATTGGAGAGAAAACCTGGTTTCTGGCTGCTTTCTTCCTTTAGGAGCAAGCAGCTTGGGATGGAGCAACAAAACCAAGGGCAGCAAATGGGCAGGCAGCTGGGGCAGAACCATCACTCAACAGATCAGAGACTTTGTATAAGTCAGCACTCTCTGGGTCACTACAGAGAACCAGGGATCAGTGTCTGTCCCTGATTTCAGTCTGTTAGCTGATAGTGTTTGCAGATACATCCCTGTTTCCGTGTTTATTTTGTGCTGGCTTCTGCCATAATGTGCCTTCCCTGCAGGAATGATTACTCGTGCTCCTGGGTGCATGCGGCAGGATGTGTTCTTGCATCTGCCGTCCTCTGAGCCCCCGATTCCACCCTCCCTCCTTACAGCTGCTGCCTGTGACTTTAACATCTTCTCTTTGGGGTTTGGAGAAGGATGTCTTGGTCCCCAGACTCATCCAGCTTGGTGAGGAGACCTGACCATTTCTGGTGAAGGCTGGCGCATCCACGCATTTGTGCTTGCTGCTCCTTCAACCACTTCATCAGCTGTGCCAAGGACACTGAGCCATCCCAGGGATGCCACATGTGTTGTCATCCCAACTGTGTCCTCTAGGCAAAAGGGACCCTTCGCCCAGGAAGTTTCATGGTCCATCTGACAGACGGCCCTCCCTAAAATAGCTGAGGTGCATGCAGAGAGGGCTGCAAAAGCACAAAGCACCTGTTCTCCTGCCTGTTGTGTTCATACTGCTCCTAGGACATCTCTCTACATCTCTTTTGTCTTTTGCTGGGATAAGCGCATAAAATAACATCTCAACCTCATCTCCTCACACCCCTTCCAACATGGAATAAAGATCAATGGCAGTTGTTGGACAACCAAAGAGTGTGAACCTCATCATGAGAGGGAAGGACACAGAGGGGAAAGCGGTGAAAATGTATATTGTTCCCAGTGAGCTTAGAGTACATTTAAAACGCAACAATGGAACCTGACTCCTTCTGGAAACCTCCAAAGCACTTAAAAATGGGAATCCGGTCTCTCACCCCCTCTCCGCCCCACATACTCTGAAGCGTATAACAATAGAAACTCTGTTCCTACGGGTTCCCCTACAAATGACCCCTGGAAAGCATCGACTGCTTCCTGTAGGCTCCTGCCATCATCCCTTCCCCAGTAATATCTGCATCTGCTTCCAGATCCGTAATCACATTTCCTTAATTGAGCTGTGAAGGAGGATTTACATGACTCCATTTAGATTTCGTCGCTTGCCAATAAGGAGATAGTTATTTCAAATTAGACATGAGGAACATGAGATTCTGATCTAAGGGAGAATCTAATATCTAATAATATGTGCCTGGCTATAGGTGATAATTTAAGATGAGTTTACGGAGCCCCTGTAATTACATTTTCTGTGTGTGCTTTGTTGTGGTTACCAGGTAACTGCAAGCTGATTACATGAATATTTATGCTTGGCAGGTTAGACACTGCTGATACACAGGATTAGCATCGTTTTTTCCCCCTTGTAATTCTTTGGGCTAATATCTGGGACTCATATCAGGATAAAGGCGCCTTACCAGCAAAAAAAAAAAATCCCATTAATGCCATGCTTCCTATCTAGGGCATCAATTTGATTTTTCCCTGAAGCACAGCACTTGCATTTTGAAATACCGATCGGTCTTTCCTTCCTCTGTGATACATCCAGAATAGTTTAAGTCAGGCTGGAAATCTCTGATCTTGCCTTTTGTAGAGGTTGTGCAACATGCCGCGTAGGATCATTTCTGCCAAACCTATAAAACTTGGTGTATGTGCATCTGTGTGTGTGCGTATGTATGGACATAGCAGTGGTTTAGCCAGCTTCTGTTGGGGAATATAAATACAAAAAGCTACAGACACAGGAGCAAGTCACTGAGGCAAGGGTGTGAAGTTGCAGTGTGTCATTCTGCCCACATCCATGCTCTTACCCTGTGGTAAGTGTGAGGTAATGGGAGGTGAAATCATGCCACTTAATTAGAGAGAGCAGAGCTGGCTCACGTTCGCCATGGTATGGGAGGGTGTGCACCGTGCTGTCCTGCAGACCAGCTTGTGCCCTCACTGAATCCATCACAACCACTCTGCAGGCCCCCAATCAACATCAATGTTGAGCCACATCCTTGGATAACTGCACGAATTTGTTACATGGACGTTTGGGGTGTCCAGCTGGTTTGTTCCTCACCCTGCATGTGCTAAAGGCACAGAAAGGACAGTTTGAAGAAGGGAGGTGTTGGGCAGCCCTTCAGCCTGGCTCCCACCGATCAAACGAGCATCAAGTGGCAGCTGAGATGTAGATCTTGAGACAAAGGACATGATAACCCAGGGCTGTCATATCCCTCCCATCTATTCTTATCAGGCAGTGAGACCCAAACCAGACATCCTGCCCCAGTGCTTGGGGTGTTTCCTCCACAGACCCCCTCTTTTGGGACCATGTGAGTCAGCCCTGCAGAAAAGACTGCCTGTAAAGCTACTCAACTGTTGTCCTACCCTATGCCTCCCAGGCCCATCACTACTCAGTATCTACTAACAGTCACAGCAGGCAGGAGAGGACAGGCTTTTTAGTAGGGCCTGTAGCGACAGGACAAAGGGGAATGGTTTTAAACTAAAAGAGGGGAGGTTCAAGACTTCAGATATAAGGAAGAAATGTTTTACGCTGAGGGTGGTGAGGCACTGGCACAGGTTGCCCAGAGAGGCGGTAGATGCCCCATCCCTGGAAACATTAGAGGTCAGGTTGGATGGGGCTCTGAGCAAACTGATCTGGCTGAAGATGTCCCTGCCCATGGCAGGGGGACTGGACTAGATGACCTTTAAAGGCCATATCCAACCCAAACCACTCTACAATTCTATGGCTCTACAGAAGCAACCTACCTGCAAAAGTCCAGTTGATGATAAACTGGCCTTTTGCTTTTGCCCCCGATGGCTACATCTGTAAGGGTCGATGCAATAATGTATACGCCTAAAGAGCCCTAAAATGGAGCAGCTACTTCCAAACTGTCTACTGGGAAAGATCTTGGTTGCAGAAGAGCCCTTGCTTTCTGCAGACAAAGGAAAGTTGAAGAGAGCAATGATGAAAGGGGACCATCGGGCTGAGTGCTCGTGGTATAAATAGCTCATCCACCAGGTAATCTGGTCTCCTCTCTGCGGTAAGTGTTGCCCAAGTACTATGTGAGCTCAGTGAGCATTACTATTAGTCATACACCTAATTTTCTTCTCAGCACCCTTTTACTGAATCTGATCAAGCTCCCTTAAGTCAAGAACAACAACCCAATTGTGTTCCCAGGTTAGGAGACAGGGAACGGTGATCAAAACAAGCCTGGGCAGCAATTACCTTCAAATCTGACACTGTCGTGGCAGAACCTGTAAAGATATTACACAGGGCATCATGAACCTTCATGTTGTTATGATAACCCATGTTTAATTACTCCAAGCTTAGGCAGGGATTTGGTGGCCAGTGATTTCAGAAATGACTTTTATTTTGCTAACGTTTGTGAGCAGGCAGCTGTTTGCACATGAAAACAGTCTGCTTGCAAAACACAGATCTGCAAAACGAGCAACGGGGCTGAACGCTTGGGATCTGATTTATTTCTGAGGGCTCTGCATGGAGCCTTCATAGTGCAGAAACCTGCACCAAAGAAGGAGGAAATTATTTGAAGGGAGTCTGCTTTTAAGTAGAAAAGAAATCATTTGATGAATGTTTTAGATACTGTTGATGTTCTCAAATTTAAGGCATGAAAAGAAACCATTTCCAGTAGCGAGGCTGTGAGCAGGAGCCATCTCTTTGATCTGTATCTGCACACAGTGGGGTGGGGTCCATGAATTACAAGTAAATGTAATGCACTGCCATTCTTAAATAAAAACACACTAGCTAATTAAATTGAGGCCCAATAATCAAGCGACTGGTCTGCAGGTTTGGAAATGTCGATCCTGCACAGCTCTGCAGCTTGGGGTATGTCACTTAACCTCTGTGTTTCCCAGTCCCCCTCCCTGTAGCCTCCCTGTCTACTATTGAAAAATGAAGTATGATTTAAACAGCACTGTATGAATATATTTTCCTTATCCTTCAGGATTTGGACTCTGACATTAATCAGACCTGCACGCCCTGACATAGCATATGGTTGGCCTCCACATGTCCTCAGTGAGCCAGGCTGCTGTCTAGGCTGGCTGCTCCTAGGGTCTCTGCTGGTCATCACAGAGTCAAAGGTTTGGAGACCTAAATGTTGGAGGATGTGGGTCAAGCAGGGAGTGTGGTCCCACGAGACCATGGGAAACGCTTAATCTCTCATTCTTCAACTCCCACACTGTGATGGGCCAGCCAGACCTCCAAACAGTGTCTTGACTTGGCTAGGATCTTTATATAAGAAATATTTGCACGACTGAGCATTAGCCTAACTCATCCTGGATATATCAGATTGACAGCACATGCATATCTGGCCATCTAATGGCCAACAGTCCTCTGGAAGCCATGGCTTTAGGTGGGCTGCTGAATGTCTGGAAATGCAGCAGATCATTTATAAAAGTGGTAGATCATCATTAAAAAAAACAGGAAGAGCAATAAAGAAGAGCAATATCTTGTTTATGAAATTAGCAAACTACCTCAGCAAGCAATAGAATATGAGATTATCCTCAAAGCAGTAAAACGACAGATTACCAGTGGGACAAACATGTCAAGTGAAACAGAGCAAGCAGTAGATCAGGTTAAAAGTAGTAGCTGGCCATGCAATTCATGAAAGGGGGTTGTCCAATGCTGGTTTTTGCTGTTGTAGTAGTACCAGCCTGGGTGGTAAAAGGTGAATACACACAAGAACTTACCCAGTTTCCTGGCATTGGAAATGCCTTTTTTCCCATGGAACAGTTTCCTTGTTGGATGGAGAACTAGAGTTTCACCATGGAAGTAGCTGCCCTCAAGCTTTTCTGGAAGGCAAAGCCAGGTTTCAATGCCAGCCCAAGAGGCATCTGTAACATGCTTTCAGTCAATGTTCAGATCATAGGTTTTCAGGGCTGGTATTTTTCTCTTGTTTCCAGCAGCATCTGGGAAGGCCAAGACACTAAGCTGATAAATAACTTTCAATAACACAAAGTCAGATCAGTTTGTAGGAGCCTTGGGGCCAACAAGGAGGACCTGACCCTCTTATTTAGTAGTCACAGCAAAAGAACGCCAGGCCTGGATTTGTCACCTCTGAACAAGATGTGACTTCCTTGGTTACGGCTGTAGCTGCTCCAGGATCTCTCTGTGGCCACTGGAGAAATCTTCAACAAGTGATTCAGAATTCACTGCAGATGTCTTTTCCCGTGGGTTAGGGAGAAGCTCCAGCGCAGCTACTATTCAAAATTAGGTACCTCATTCAGGTTGGATGCTCCTCTATGTCAGAGAAAACGGAGTGCCAATCTCCAACATGCTCCTTAGCCTTACTGGGGGCTTGGGGAAACTGCAATGTCAAATGCTCATTAGAAATAAATGTGATAGCGGTACCTCAGAAAAGTTCATTCCTCAGGAGTCTGGGATGACCTATTACAATTTCCCATGTTACATCTTGTCCCATCACTGAGTACCTCCGAGGACAGCCCATCTCTGTCTCCTCTGCAACATCCCAGCAGGGAGCTGCAGAGAGACAAACCCCCCTTTGCCTTTTCTCCCACTGCACCCACCCAGCTCTCAGCCTCTCCTTGCATGTCCTGAGCTCCAGCCCCAACCAGGATTTGCTTCTTCAGGTGCATTGCCTGCCAGCCCCAGGTGTCTGCAGGTTTGCATCACCCTCTTTCAGAAGAATCTGCCTCTGTGTCCAGGCAGCTGGGGATCTTGGCCACACAGTTCCCCTTGGGCCATCCAGTGGTGCTGATACCTGCTGTGCCACCAGCTCGTGTGACATCCAGGTGCTTGACATCCCCAGAGCTGAAGATGCAACCGTGGTGCTGGGCAGTACCTGGACAAAGTGTCCTTCGCACATTTGAGGTTCTCCTACCTGGTCACCGCCCCACAACAGAGCTTTATGATCTGACGCCGTGGCCATTTCTACAAAACCTGCATCTTTCCTTTCCACATCCCACTCAAATCACAAGTGTGAAGACAACGCGCTCTGTAATTTTGAACTCTGAGACAGCAGCAGGGGCTATTCCAGGTTTCTTTTCTCCATCCAGTGGTGCAAAACCAGAGACACCCTGGGAGAGCCAATGGCTCCCCATGTAAATGAGACTGGGGTCTGGCATGCAGTGAAGGGACCTCGTCTGCATTATCCAGTTTCCTTGCACATAGCCTGATTTATTAATTTTTGGAGCAATCTGTGCGAGACTATACTCACTGAGCTAATTTTAAGTGGCTTTTTAAAGCAAACAAACACAGGATTTCAACTATTCCTCCTCTGCTGTCTCATCTCTAGCTGACAGCATGCTCCAACAGGAAAACAGGACCCCACAAGGACTGCGTTTCACCGCTGTGTATCAAAACAAACACACACACACACAAAAAGGGACCCGGCCGCTAACCTCAAGCAGCTTTATTTATTACACACAGTGCTGTCTTTTTAAAGGGAACTGCCTGCCCTGCTGTGGCCGGCTCTTTCTTCCCCATCACAACATTTCATGAGCAAAACCAAGGACCTTCTGAGCAGCCAGGCTCAGCTTGGCTCGCACCCCCTGCACAAGGCGACTTTTGTTCTATGTGCAAGCGCGCTGGCTGCCAGCCCCACATGCTCACCGCAGAGCATCAGGCACCCCATGGCACCCCTTGGGGCATTGCTACAGGCTGCAGAAGTCCCCTTTGCCACGGAAATCTGAAGGCTGCTGAGAAGCCACCAAGAAGAATCACCATGGTCAGCCAGTACAGTTGACACAGGGGTCTCTAACCACCAGGTCTTGATGGAAAGCACCCAACAAAGCCCAAATGGTGCAAGCTGCTCCAAATTTGAGTTAGTAACAACTATCTTCAGTCCTAATAGCTTAGGGGCACATTGTGGAGGAGCATTGCTGTTGGCAGAGCCATACCTCTGCCACCAAGGACTTTGCAGCCATCTCCCACTGAGGACCGCAGCACAGCGAGACCCTCTGTGAGCCCAAGGATAGAGTTAGATGCTTGGGCAGTGAGCAGGCAGAGCATCCTCTGGAGGTCCATGAGATGGTTAGTTAGTGCAGCACAGGATCCATGTTAGGAAATGAAGCATTCACTGTTTCCCCATGTTAGGAGAAGACTGAAAAACAAAACAAAAAAGCCAGATTGTTGATTTATATCCTAAATACCAAACTATATGACCCAACAAGCCCCATTGCAATGGGGCTGCTTCTAGCACACAAGTGTAACACACGGGCAAGTCCTTGCAGAAGCAGAGCCTGACTTTATGGCACCAAATAGATGTCTAATTGATATCTGCCAGGATGCGTGCGTTTTCTTTCTTTTATTATAACAAAACTTAAAATCCCTTTTATCTGATTTGCTGCTGGCCCTGTGTGAATAGCAGCAGGTGCAGGCGGGTGGCAGCTCTGTTGGGCCCCGTGACAATGCAGGATTGTTTCCTGCAGCGTGCTGGGAAACAAGGGAAACAGTTCAGGGGAATTTGACATCTGCAAAATTTCATTTTCAGGAAAGTGATGCCTATTCCAGAACAGCTTCAGAAGCAGAGCCTTGGCAGATAAAAAAATCTATGTTTTCCAATGTGAAACTGTATTAAACTAGCTCTCGGGGAACTGTTGTCCCTCCTTTTCCTCCTGAAATGAAAAGGAAAAACAGTTCTGGTCTTTTCCGATCCCATGCAAACATGATGTGGCCAGCAGGGCGGGGGAGGGGGTTCTACCCCTCTGCTCCCCTCTGCTGAGACCCCCCCACAGCGCTGCGTCCAGCTCGGGGGTCCTCAGCATCAGAAGGACACGGACCTGTCGGAGCGGGCCCGTCGGAGGCCACGGAGCTGGTCAGAGGGCTGGAGCCCCTCTGCTGTGGGGACAGGCTGGGAGAGCTGGGGCTGTGCAGCCTGGGGAGGAGAAGGCTGCGGGGAGACCTTAGAGCAGCTCCCAGTGCCTGGAGGGGCCGACAGGAAAGCTGGGGAGGGGCTTTGGGCAAGGGCAGGGAGTGGTGGGACAGGGGGGAATGGCTTGAAGCTGAGAGAGGGGAGATTTAGGTTGGACATGAGGAAGAAACCCTTCCCCGTGAGGGCGGCGAGGCGCTGGCCCAGGCTGCCCAGAGCAGCTGTGGGTGCCCCATCCCTGGCAGGGCTCAAGGCCAGGCTGGAGGGGGCTGGGAGCAGCCTGGGCTGGGGGGAGGGTGCCCTGCCCGGGTCAGGGGGTTGGACTGGGTGGTCTTTAGCGTCCCTTCCAACCCAAAGCACTCTGATTCGGTAATTTTACATGCAGGAGACGCAGACCTGCAGGTCGCTATCCGGCAACAGTGCCGGTGGGACTCCCCTGATAGGGTAATTCTAGGAAACCATTATGCAGGCGGCTCGTTGGTCTAGGGGTATGATTCTCGGTTTGGGTCCGAGAGGTCCCGGGTTCAAATCCCGGACGAGCCCTATTTCTACTTTTCTCCCTGTCTTCTTGTTCCCTTCCCACGCACGTTCTGGTGGTGGGTGGCTTTTCCTTTATGATGACGGGGTGGGCGCGTGTGTGACTCGTCCAAACAGGGTCGAGGTGCTAAAAAAAAACCACCCAAGACGCAAGCCTCCCCCACTGACTGTGTGCGCGGGCGAAAAAACAAGGGCTCGTCCGGGATTTGAACCCGGGACCTCTCGCACCCTAAGCGAGAATCATACCCCTAGACCAACGAGCCGACACGATAAACCGCTGCCCCGACTGTCTTGTACCCACAGCCTGCTGACGTCACGCCCCCGCGCCACTCCGCCGGCAGCACCGCTGTATTCCCCACGCGGCCAAGCGCTCCCCTCGCCCCTCCCCCTCCCCCGCTTTCCCCCCGTGCACCCGCCCGCACCCGGCAGCTACCTGAACCCCCTGCAGCCGCCCCTGCACTCCGCCTACAGCCACTCGATCCCGCTGCACTCCCCCCGCACCCACTGCTGCTGCTGGCACCCGCTTCTGCAGGCACTTGCTCCCCGTGCACCCACCCCTGCAACCACGTCACCCCTTTGCACGCGCCCCTGTAGGGATGAGCCCCTTGCACTCGCCCCCCCACCCCCCCGACTTGCTCCCCTGGTACCCACCTCTGCAGGCACCTTTTCCCCTGGCACCCAGCCCTGAGCCACTCGCTCCTGCAGTGGGCACTGCCTGTGCTGTTGCAGCGGGGGGGGGCGTGGGGGGGTGGGGGGGCAGCCCGGACACAAGGAGGCTCAGGGGGACCTTCTCAGTCCCTACAACTGCCTGGAAGGAGTCTGCAGGGATGGTGGTGGGAGGGTCGGTCGGTCTCTTTTCCCAGAAAACAAGTGACAGGACAAGAGGAAACGGCCTCAAGTTGCACCAGGGGAGGTTTAGATTGGAGATTGGGAAAAACTTCTTCCCCCAAAGGGTTGTGAAGCACTGGAACAGGCTGCCCAGGGACGTGGTGGAGCCACCATCCCTGGGAGTGTTTAAAAGACACATAGATACGGCACTGAGGGACATGGTCTACTGATGGACATGGCAGTGCTGCGTTAACGGTTGGACCTCGTGATCTCAAAGGTCTTTTCCAACCTAAATGATTCTGTAATTCTATGATTCCTTGGGCCCTGCTGACCACAGGCAGGTCATCCCCAAAGGCAAATTTCAGTGCTCTGTTCCCAGTGGCCTTGAGCCTCTGGGGCCACCCAGAGCAATTGCAATTTCCCACGTTTTTTCAAGGTCTTTGCTTCATGGAAAGCATGCAAACTGGAATGGCACCGACTGCCTGTGCCAGACCCATAGCACAAGTTGTAGGGATGCATGGAAAATGAATGCTTGATATTGCCCCCTCCAGGGGAGTTTTGCCACACTGCGAAATATTTACAGCTTGCATATTAACCCTGGGTTTGAGTGTTTTATGACTGATGGCTAGAGGAGTAGGATGAAACCCCAGTAAATGCAAAATTGAAGCCCTTTAGACACTCACTGAAAATTTCAGCAGACCTGTAGGGTGCGAGCTGTAAGAGAGATTCATGCCAAGGCATTTTTTTTGGAGGCAGCAGTCTGGGTGAACACGTGCATGGGTGCAATGAACGCATGCATGGTGTAATATAACATAAAATGACAGACTCATAGAGTGCTTTGGGTTGGAAGGGACCTTTAAAGGTCACCTAGTCCAACCCTCCTGCAATGAGCAGGCCCCCCTCCCCCCAGCCCAGGCTGCTCCCAGCCCCCTCCAGCCTGGCCTTGAGGCCTGCCAGGGATGGGGCACCCACAGCTGCTCTGGGCAGCCTGGGCCAGCGCCTCGCCGCCCTCACAGTAAAACTTTTTATCATTTTATCTAGTCTGATCTCCCCTCTTTTAGTTTAAAACCATTCCCCCTTGTGCTGTCGCTGTAGGCCCTACTGAAAAGTCTGTCCCCATCTTTCTTTTCGGCCCCTCCAGGCACTGGGAGCTGCTCTAAGGTCTCCCCGCAGCCTTCTCCTCCCCAGGCTGCACAGCCCCAGCTCTCCCAGCCTGTCCCCACAGCAGAGGGGCTCCAGCCCTCTGACCAGCTCCGTGGCCTCCGACAGGTCCGTGTCCTTCTGATGCTGAGGACCCCCGAGCTGGACGCAGCGCTGTGGGGGGGTCTCAGCAGAGGGGAGCAGAGGGGCAGAGCCCCCTCCCCCGCCCTGCCGGCCACGCTGCTGGGGATGCAGCCAGGGCACGGGCGGCTTTCTGGGTGTGAGCGCACATTGCCGGGTCATGTCCAGCTTTTCATCCACCAGCACCCCCACACCTCCTTGGCAGGGCTGCGCTCCATCCCATCCTCCCCCTGGCTGTACGGATAGCAGGGGTTGTCCACATGTTGCTGTGCCATGCACATTCACTCCTAATTTTGCAGAAAAGAGAGGAAACGTTACAGGGAGCACAGTGAGGCCTTCTCACTTCAGATAAATTAATTGTGCCCATACTGCCTGGGTAAACAGTGTCATGTAAATATTGATGCCTCATATGTGGTCTTGTAACTGGGGTGATACATATAGCCCTGACCCACAGAGAATGGCTTGTTTGATGCGATCAGTGTGATACAGTTTGGGGAAGATGGGAAGGATTCAGCCACATGAAAAAGAAGCTAAAAGCGACTTTGGGTTTGAGGTTGGTGACTCTTTTAAAAAAAAAAAAAAAACAAAACACCACAACACAAAGCAAAACTAATCAGCAACTTAATGCCAGAAAAATTAAACCTCTAGCTCAGAAGCAATATTTTAAAACTCAAATACACTTCAAAGTCATCTGGGTATGGGGTTCCAGTGCAGCTCCCAGCATTTTGTCCTTTTCTCAAGCACAATCAAACCTTTGTGTTGTGTTTGGAGGGAAAAAAAGTGACAAACCATGCTGTTTGGAGAGTACTGGATTTCACTGTGCTCCTGTTTGTGGGGATGCTTTTCGAAGGGTACAAACTTGCCTGTGTCCTGTCTGTATGTGCATGCATGACAAAAGAGAAACACAATCAATTCGCACACTGATTTTAATAATTACCCTTTTTATAAACAGTCCTCTGAGGCTTTTATCTCTTGGAAGTGGAGGAGTTCCCTGGAGTGCATCAGCTGCCAGGGGAAGAGGCATTTTAACTGTCAGCAGCAACCCACTTTGGGGAGGATGCGCCTAGTGTTTCTTGGGTACCAGCCCCTTCCCTCGCCCTACATCCATGTGTCTTTCCTGGCGAAAACCAACCGCTCCAGCATCCACTCTCATTTTGGGGTGAATCCAGGAGATTGAGTTATTATTGCAATGATCAGCTTCACTCCCCATTAAAAATCTCACTCCGTTTAGTAACTACCACTGGGCAAATGCTGTTATATCCCGTTGGCTGCTAGAACTGCTCTGTGCAAGCTCAGATGGATACGTACCTGGCAGCAGCGCAGAGTTATACCTTTCTTTACATAAACTAAAAGTCAATTTTCCCCTGGGGCAGAGGATTTTCCAGCACTTCAAATCACATCCGCCTTGTTTAGTCTCTCCTGCCTTTATCATTTGTTCAACAAAACATCCGTCTGTCCATCCCCACCGCACTGCTGTACACCTCGGCGGGTATCCAGTGAGCTGGGGGAAATAATCCCGCGGTGGCAACCCCTGTGAAATGAAGTCATGGGCTCTCTGGCCGTGGGTCCCCCTTCCCCACCTCCCCCCAATAATACGTTTTGTGATGTGGATTTCTGTCGACAGAGCGAGACGCCCGGCTCTCTCCTCCTGATGAACATGTCCCGCGAGGACAATGATGGAGTTCCTGCGAAATTTTTACCACTGACCTTTTCTCCGCTGTGGAGCGGGAATGCGTCTCCCAGTGAAGGCTGGGGACAGTGGAGAGCATGTTATAATGCTGGAAAATGTGACTCGGTCTTTGTGGAATGCCATTCCTCCCTCCCCCCCCCCCTTTCTTTCCCTTTCCTTCTCCCCCCCCCCCCCCCTTTAGAAAAACGCAGTGCTGAAAACTCGAAAATTTAATGCAAAAAATTGCTGTCTGCTGCCCCCCTCCCCTTCCCAGCTCCGTCTGAACAAGCAGCCAAGCTGTTAAATGCTTTTACCTGCTGTGTCCAAGTCAAAAGTTAAATAATGTGTGAATGAATGTGGAAGGAAAACAAGAGGCAGAGAGGGAGCGCGGGAGAGAGCCCCTCTTACAACAAGATAATTGTTACATTATGAGAAACAAATAACACGCTGCTCCTCTCTGGGTCTGTGTCCGTGACATCTTGACAGGTACATCTGAAGTTAATTACGTGCCTTTCGCTGTGTTTTGCTCCACCGCTGGGGCTGGATCCTGCAAACACGTGCCCCAGAGCATCACACCCTGGCAGCCAACGCTTGCTTTTCAGAGGTCAGTGAGTTTGCAAGCGGGGTCGATTTGCTTTCCTGGGCCATCACTGCTGCAAAAATGCCATTGGCAAGAGGCTGGGATATCCCAACTGGCCGTGCATGGTGGGTTGCATGCTGGTGTCACGGGACCTGCCTTTCACCCATGCCCACAAAGAGAGGTTTATGGCTCCTGCTGACAGGAGAGGGCTATGTTATTCTTCCTAACTAAATAGTGCAGTTGCCACATCTTTTCTTCCTGGGGCTTGTTTGTGGCTCCCAGATGCTGGAAATGTTTTGCTGTCTAATCCAGTGCATTCCTCTTTGCATAGAGATGCTGGTTTAACCCTGCATGTTTCCACTGTTGCTGAATCTCCTTCACCACATCTCAGGTACAACACTCCCTTCTTCTGCAAACCCTCCACCAGATCACCCATCCCACCTTCATCCCCATGGGGGGTGTCCTGAGCATCTGAATTATTTTTAAGTGCTAGTACTTGCATCAATGTGACAAATGAAAGGGCTCTTGGTCCCTTCTGGACATGGATTCATCTCACTTGCATCAGCCACCAGATGTCTTTTGGTACCCTGAGCTGCCTCTGTGTTTGATGGAGAGTTTCTTGGAGAGCAGTTCATCTGTCTTCTTCCATGGCTGCATTTAGGAGAAGAGGTTGTTCAAAGTGTCCCCCTCTCTATGCTGACTATGAGAGAAGCTGGACATGACTACCTCAGATCGAGGGGACATGCTGATGAACATGTTTGGTCAGATGTTTCCTGCCCAATGCATAGAAATGTGTGATGCACTCACTAAAGACACTGATTTGGTCTCCTCTTTGTTTTAATATTGCTTTTATTGCGGTTCACTTTCAAAGAAATGAGGACTTTGATGAGTGGAGGGGTGATATGGGATTTCCTTCAAACTCTTCCCCCAGACATGCATTTGTCATGCTGGATCTGAATTTCTTACGGTGCAAAGAAAGGAGATTGTACATGCATGGTACAAAAGGGCGACGTCTCTTCTCCAGCCCATGTTCGGTGGGATGAGCCCAGGGTCACCAAGGCTGACCCAGCAAAATGGGTTTGTCTGCATTGCTGACCAGGAGGACATCAGAAGTTGAGCTTGAGACCTGATGGTCTACATGGCTCGCCCCCCTTGAGCTTACTCAAAAGTCCTTGTGGGGAAGGAGTGTGAGTCTGAACCTGTTTTGGCCCCTTCTGTCCCATGCATAGACCTATAGCACTATCCCAGCAGGCTTCACACCCTCAAGCATCAGTTTCATGCTAGAAAACAACCACTCCGGTGGTCTGCAGCACAGCCCGCATATTATTTCAGACAGATTAACTTGGCCAAAACACACAAAACTGTTGTTATGTCTTGGGGCTGGAGGGGCAACATGGGAGCTGGGGGAAAGCCGGCACTGTGTGCGGTGTAGGGGGGATGTGCTCCAGACAGGGGCAGCCCTGAGTGGTGTGGACACCCACTGGCCCATACACCTTGGCCTCTGGGCCAGGGACACTCGCTAGGCCTCTGTTATTTGGCAGCATAGACATGATTTACTAATCCCACTGCTAGGAGCTTCTGTGGCTCTTCGTATTGTCTTCATCCATACCCCAACATTAGCCACAGCTCCCTGGGTGAAGACATCTGGCTATGTCCACACCACCTGGCTACACAGAGTGCAAAAGTGCTGAAGATTTTCCATCCACAGTTCAAAGAGGCATTTTTTTGGACTATAGCCTGGTCCTGTGGACCTGCTCTTGGTCAGCGTGTGGTGGGTGCTCCCCTGGAGCGGGTCTTTGGTTTGGGTTTGTTAGGAACTGAAACATCAATGCAGATGCAGACCCTCCCCTTGGAGAAATGTGATGGTGAGGAAGACCATGAAAAGCTCTCCCCTCCCAAGTCCCACCCCAAGCTTCAACTCTGAAGTTCAAATAAAACTAGCAACTTGAAAGAAAACCTCATCCCAAAGCTTCCCAGGGGCAGCTTCACCCTTGCAGCCGTAGTGAGACCACAGGCTGTTTGCTCTTGCTCGGGGCAGTGTACCTTGCCCTACTCTTTCACCGATGCTCAGCAGAGTCTCACTTCCATTTCAGACACCAAATCCAGATGATCTTCATCTGCCCAGAGTTTTTCTTTTTATTTGCACCCCTCTAACAATGATGTTACTATTCCCCTGGCCATCTTCATCAACACAAATGAATGTCTTCTGTGTCTTTTTCTCGGAGGATGAATTTTGATGAGTCCCTTCAGCTATTACTTTGAGGTACATTATGGATTTGCTATGATCAGTGCTTTCTGACTTTCTAACTAGGTTGAAAATCTCCCACAAAGAAAATAATCTTTTGCGAGTAAATAAGCATTGCCACACACTCCACAACAAATTTACGATCTGGATACCCTCAAGACTTCTAAGTAAAGACCACATGTATTTTTTTTTCAAACATTTTATTTGGCAGGTGTTCCTGGAAGACCAGGGCTCAGCGGTGGGGTTGCAAACTGACTGAACAGCACCCGTAACTGTGCTTATGAGATGGCAAGCATTTTTAAGGCTCTTGGAGAAAACACCAAAGAAAATAGTTTGAAATTAAGTTGACGGTGCTTTCTCAAGATTTCTTTTCCCCCAGAGGCAAACTATATCACACAAGACTCTTGTCTTTCTATCGCTTACAGACAGAAAGGAAGGTAACTCATTTGATGTTCACTCCCCTGAGTAGACCTGCCTCTAGCCTACCATGTATTTTTAATATTAGTCCTAAAAACATTCCAGGTACAGTTCTAGATGTTGGAGGGATTTCAGAAATGCTTTTGTGCTGCATGCCAAAATGCTAAAAGCAGGGCTAGATTGTGTCATCAGTTTTCAATCAAGTCTCTCTGTGCCTCTTTTTCTAAGTTGCTAAAAAAGTTGCACATAAAATGGTGAGCAAAGACTTTCCATATAACTTAAAAAATGAGGTTCCTCATCGCAGCTGCTGTAGGTGGTTTTGGTTGTTCTGTGGAAGGACCTGGTCCTGTCTGGGTTCATATGGCAGTGGCAAGAAGAGGGGAATACTTTTGCTTGGCTTAGTTTGCACATTTGCTGTGTTTTGCACCAGATTTGATCATCATATTTTACAATTCCATCCCAGGCAGGAAATCTAGACTATGGATCAGTGGCTGCCCTAATTTTTATTGGCAAATCATGATCTTTATTGGTGGAATTATGAGCTAGCTGGACTTTACAGTCTTTGTGTAATGAAGCCAATATATTACTACTAGTGTGATGTTTTAAATGTAATGTAGCAAAGAACAAAGGTAGCTTTCTTCTTGCTTTCCTTCTCTTTCTCTTTCTCTTTCTTTCTTTCTTTCTTTCTTTCTTTCCTTCTTTCTCTCTTTCTGTCTTTCTTTTTTTCCTTCTTTCCTTTTCTCTTGTTCTTTTCTCTTCCTTTCTTCCTTCCTTCCTTCTTTTCTTCCTTCCTTTCTTCCTTCCTTCCTTCTTTCCTTCCTTCCTTCCTTCCTTCCTTCCTTCCTTCCTTCCTTCCTTCCTTCCTTCCTTCCTTCTTTCCTTCCTTCCTTCCTTCTTTCCTTCCTTCCTTCCATCTGTCCGTCCGTCCATCCTCCCATCCTTCTGTCCTTCCATCCTTCAAATCATTTAGGTTGGAAAAGACCCTTAAGATCATGAAGTCCAACCATTACCTTAACCATACCAAGTCCACCACTAAGCCATGTCCCTTCTGCATTGACAATAGGTCAGTCACTCCAACATGGACACAGTCACCTTGACAAAAGAGCTCGGTATTAGAAGAAAAAAAGAACCAATACTGTCATGTTGAAGTGTTTTTTTCTGGTGCAGCTGCGGTGAGAACTGCATCTCTACCCAGCTTAGTCCCACTGATCTGTGAGATGGAGGTCTAAGTTCAGAGATCACAGATGCAAAAGTAACTCCGGATTTTCTGTTGCATTTTACAAAGCAGAGATCCACATTTCCAAAAACATGCTGTAGACCTAGTGGTTATGCTAGTCTGAAATGGAAAAAGCTCCCAATTGCCCTTTGGAGCATCCTCTCTCCCTCTACTGACTATGGAAAAGCCAGAGGATCTCAGACAATTACTATAGCTCCGTGAAATTAGCTGGCGTGAATAACTGCCCTCCCTCCACCTCCCCTCAGGCTTTGCCCTGGAGAGTGGAATGAGGATGGGAAGGTCAAGGAAAGGAATAGGGACATGGGGTGAAATCATGGGCTTGGCAACACCCTCCAGTCACTGCTGGAGCAGGGAATGCAGTCCCAGAATCTCCATTTCTAAACCAGGATCAAACCCACTAATTCGCTCAGCAGTGATAAGCTTCAGCAGGACTTCGTGTTTCACTTCCAAAAAGTTAAAAAAAAACAAACCAAACTCAACCCTTTTTATGATTCTTTTTGGTGTTGGTTTTTTTTTTCAGGATGGGAGTGATCACAGTGGTGATACAAAGAATGAGAAGGATCAGACCCCCGGTGCTGCTGGAGGTGGTGCTGGAGCCAGAGGAGCACATCTGGCTTTTCAGCTCCTGGGATGGGTTGGCAGCACGAGCAGCAAAAAAAAAAGCACCATGTTTTATTTGTAAACCATGCAAAGTCAGAGTGGTGTCACCGCAGCAGAATAAACACTGAGTCCCACAATACCAGTTTTACGGTCTCCATCCAGACCAAAGCCTTGCTTTAATATTGCTTGCACATAATCTTCAGTTTGTAACATTTACCTAATTCCTTATTGTTAAAAACCCCAGAGGAAGAATAGGCTAGTCCTAACCTCTCCTGGACCGCAGCTCTGAGCTATTAATCTGTCATGTCAGCATATTTTATTAATACTGTTTTCCTGCGGATGATAGGTGGAATACATCATAAGTCACTTACCATCTGCTGTGTAAGTGCGTTGTAAAGTATCTTTCTTCCATAGATTATTGCTTTGATAGATTAGGGGTTTGTACAGCCATGATACCTCATCCCATCAATTTTAAGCTCCCAGGAGAGCCTTCATGGCTGAAGTATCTGATCAATGCAAAAGTCTTTAACAGCATCTCACTGTGCCCCCGCAGGCTAGGAAAGTGCTATTACACCCGCTTTCCAGATGAGGACACAGCGTCCCGGTTTTGTGCTGCATTGCTTTAATTAAGAGCCTTTTCTCCTTCTCATCCATCCCTAGGCAATAGGGAGAGATAAAGAGGTCTAGAGGGGAACATCCTTTTCTCCAGACTGCATCGGGGAAGCTTTCTTAGAGGTGCCTTGTAGCATCCCAGACACCGAGACATCTGCTCTGCTCTTTTGGAGCTTGAGCACATCTACACCACCAGCTTTTATGGGCAGAGCTGCATCAGCGCAATGGGTGACATACAGACCATCCCAGAGCAGCAGCGTCCGTAGGAGCAAAGCTCAGCCAATGCTGTCAGAATCCACCTCACGCTGATTTAGTTGCATTTAAACCTGCATGCTTAAGTATAAAGAATGGAGTTAAAAAAAACAGAGAGAGGCACCGCAACAGAAAAGGTCTATTTCCAGCCTAGAGAATGTATCTAAAGAAGGTGGGCTGAACTGGAAGTGTGCTTGCTCCATCCCACCATAACTGCAAAATAGTGTCACTCCCTTTCGTTGCGCTTTTTTTGCCCCCACAGTTACAGAGATGGGGAATCCGTGGGCAGCTGATACATCAGCGGTTCCCATTCTTTCCCCCGTGATGCAATGTGTCCTGCTGGTGGCTACTGCCCCCCACCCTTGTCCATGACGTAGCTGTGTCAGTGCTGTGCTCAGCTTTATTGAGTCCTTGCCTTGGTTCCTCCTTGAAGAGATGCCTGAAGAGCTGTCTGAGCTGGTGGTAGTCCTGAGACACTGAACGGATGAGTTTGGCCCCAGGAACCAGTGGTTTCTGGTGTGCTGGACCTGCTGTCAGACTTGAAAACCACATGAACTGAAGTGGTGCTTTTGGGAAAATGCAGTCTTTCTGGAGGAGGGCTTGTTTTCCAAGAGCTGATCAAAGGCCTGATTCAGCAAGATATAGAGCAAGGGGGACAAGGTGCTTTTGAGTGACATACATCTGGTAAAAGTTAAGGATTGTGGGGTTTTGTATGAAAGTATGCATTAAATGCAGTAAGAAATTCGGTGTGAAGAGCTCAGGAATAGATCAAATACGAGATACCCATGAGGATGGGGAATAAAGATGTCAGTCAAAGGAATACGGCATATCAGCCTGTAGTCCAAGAGATGCCGAAGAGACCGTGGCAGTTGGGATGGGGCATTGCCCAGCTGCATTTTCCCTGCATCCTGGTCTCCAGATACCCTAAACCAAAGTACACCACCCCTCCTTGCTGCCCCTAAGGACTCGTCTCCCACACTTCAAGCATGCTCAGCACTGCAAAGCCTTCATCTACCTGAAAGCACTTCAGCATGCTCAGGGTTAAATCAGATTTGGTATCCAACCAAGACCTGGCAGCTGAATTTCAGCCCAGCATGAGTTTTTACGATCAAATTATAGACCCCAGAAAAAGAAAAAAAATGCCAAAAAAAAATCCAGTCCGAGGTTTATAATGGAAATCATGACAGAGCCGTGATTGTAGTAGCAGGAACAGCATCACTGTAACACAGTCGTAAACTGGTACTGTCCTGCAGGGTATTATAAAAAGGAAAAAAAGGCATCTGAAGTGCACTTGGTACCCCCAAAAGGTCTAAGGAGGTGGGTGCCACAACGGGGATGGGGAAAGGGCTACTTGCCAAGATGAACTTTAAAGATTAAATCTCTCCCCTGGTGCAAAATGGCATCCACAGCGTCTCCGTGGCCCCATGTTGAGGGAGGCGAGGTGCTGAACCGGCCCCTTTGCAGGGCTCACACCAGCTCTTTGCACCCCTGAGACGGGGAAAATTAAACGTGTCCATTTCCAGGATGGACCGCTGTCTACATGCAGGTAAACTCAAACTTTATTGGGCTAAGCAATGTTGGATTACAGCGGTTTTTCATAATGTGGGTCTAACAAGGTGGAGGTGCAGCCTTTTCCAACATTTAAGTACAAAAAGAAGTAATAAAGCTTCTGGATCTCATCTTTATTATTATCTGGCCATAAAGGGAGGCAAAGCATTTGTGAGCTGCTTGCAAATCCCAGCTTCTGAACTCCTGCTCTAGATCCTGGGTTTGCAACAGTTTTGGTCCATCCTTTCCAGGACCTCTTAAAAAGATGGAGCAGAAATGATGTTTGGCTCCAGCAGAAAGTGAAAGCCGAGAATGATACAATAAAGGAACAATGGTCACATTTTATTGCCTTACTCACCCATGGTTTCTTGAGTATGACTTATGGAAGCTTTGATTTACACTGGTGCAAGCTTTATCTGCTGCTGTCTTGGCCAGCTCATTCTTAATACCGAGACCTATGGGCCTCTGCTGACTTTCTTAGTTAAATAAATTAAAGAAAATATAAACGTTAATGGAAGCCACTTTATTTATGGCTAGATTGGAGCACTGTCTCTTACACCATGGGTCCAATCCAAAACCCATTAATCCAAAGCCTACTGACATCCCTACATCAGGCCCTGTCTTTGGGCTTTTACTTCTCACTATGGAAGGGGCAGTTAAAAAATAATTTTAAATAAGATTACATTATCCCACGAAAGCCATTCTGCACAAAACTTTCAACCCTTGGCACCTCTGGGGAGGCAAAGCATTCAGGATATTTTAGTGGCTGTTGTTTGAAGGCTAAAGATACTCCTTCCACAGCAATGCCTCCCCTCCTTTTCCTCTCCATGCCAACCATCCCACCCTCTAAATATCTCCGCGTGAAACATTTTGCAATGCATCATGTGCTGTTTGTGGCCAAACACATTTTTGGCTTTTCTCTGATACAGAACCTCCTTCCAGCTCTTCAGACACTTTCTCAGATTGTTCCTTGCCAAACCTTTAATTCTTTGGCCTGGTCAGATGGGAGAGAGATTTCTGCTGCTTTCATGATCATCATCATCATCATCATTATTATCATTATTATTCTTCTATTGCTATTGTTTATTCAGAGATGCTTTCTGCCACATGTACTTGGATAACTGCTGGCTTGCCATTCCAGTGTCTGCCATAATGCATTCTGGTATTCTCCTTCGCCTTGCCCCCTCTATTTCACCTTCTCCAGTTCAAAAAAATCCCACCAAATAGCCCCAAACCACAACAAAAGCAAGAAAACAAAATAACACCCCAACAACAAAAGCACACTTGCGTGCTCTTTTTGTGCTGAAGACCAGAAGAAAGGAGCAGCACAAAATGTTAAAAAAGTGGAAAAATATAGGAGTTGTCCCACAGAGTACTTGGATGAGTCAGTAATTGAAGCTGTTGTGTTTTCACATGGAAGTAGCAAGTTCTGGGTGTTTTTTGTAGCATAAAGTCTTACTGTTATCACAGCTGTGGGAGGGATAAAAGGAGCAGCGAGGAGGAGGATCAGCTCCTCAGTGAATATGAATTATTATACTTTATTGAGGCTGCAGCTTTTCATGTCTGATCGTGTTCTGTTGATATTAATAGAGCTTTTCCACTGAGTCAAGTGGGGACTGGATTCAGCAGCTGAAAGGCAAGAAGAGAGCATTTGGTTAGACCTCCACAGTGGAGAGGGATGGGGAATCTACCCAAAATGGTTACAGCATCAACCTTCCAACCTCTGCGTGAGCATAAGTGCATCCTTTGGGATGGCATCCAGACTTGGTGGGTTTATAGACAGCATGGTCCTTCCCTACCGGGTCTGTTAAAGCACATGCACACCCAGACATGGTATCCCTGGCTCTGCAGGATTAGAAAGCTGCCAATCTAACAGATCGAGATAATTCAGGGAGGCCTGATGCCTTTGTATCCATGTTCAAAAATAAAGAATAGTATTTATATTGCAGCAGTGGTGTTTGGGGGCCCTGGCTTGCTTTGCTCCAGGCAACTTGTGCGCACGTAGTAAGAGCAATTTTGTACCTAGGACAGTCCACTGTCCCCAGGAGGAGGATGGGAGAGGAGACAAGAGCAGTGAACCTGCACACAAGCAAGTGGGGAACTGGGGAAATCCAAAATTAACCCATCCATTTCTCTCTGACATCTGTCATCCCAAACATTACAAAGACAACATGCCAATGCTGACTCTCAGTACCACCCTCCACACCACCACATGCCTCCAGCAGCTAAGCTTGTGGCGTCTTGGTGAACTTCATGGGTCGTTGAAGGGGGTTTACCAAGCTGGCGCACCATGCTCCTATAGCCCAGCCTACAGGCCACATCTGGGGACTGCTTGCAGTTTGGTTGCACGGTTTCTTACTGAATTAGGATAACAACCCTCAGTTCCAGGGAAAATGGAGTGTTAGGCAGGTGGGCTGGGGTGGGATGTCCCAGAAGCAGCACTATAATCCCACCTAGGTCATGTCAGCATGGCCACCCTCTGCCAGGCACAGACTCTAGAAGCATCCAGAATTCTCCTTAGACCCATCTCACAGTGCTTGGTGATGAGCAAGGATGGAGATGGGGTCAGAAGAGGGGATTTTGCATGGTGTCTTCAGACTTTTGTGGCTGCTCTGCATGCAGCTCAGCATGGGAAAAGTCTGCTGGTATTTTGCCTTCCTCCTTCACACATGTCAGCACTGGTAGGCTGCAGGGATGTGGCCAGGTAAGGCGGCTCAGACAAGGCCACATTTCTCCTCCCCATTACCTCACCTTTATGAACTCCCTATAATCACCCTGCCAAGCCCTTGACTTTTTGAGCAAAGTGACAAATGGCTTTCAAATCTGCCTTGCATTTTGCTGAGGAGAGAAGGAACTTCATTAACATTTACCCTGCCAATTTTCTCAATTAAAATAGCTTGGTGAACTCTGTAGACTCCATGCAGTTAAGTGAATAAGTGATACGTAACAGCCTATGTTTTTCGAGAGCAGGATAGTGTCTGAGCGATAGCGCAGCAACGCTACAAAGAGGCAAAGGAAAAAGCGCCTCTCTGTGTTTTTATGCCATCCTTTAATTAACCTGTGGAATGGCTCTGGAATAAAATTCAAGTAACTCAGTGCCTAAGTCAGACCCTGAATCCATACTACATCCTCAAAAGTGCTATACCTTGCTCAGCACGTATTTCACAAAATTTTTATGATGGACATACTCCATCATGGAAGAGGAACCAAAGCCTGTAATCAGGTATTTGTAGGTACACAGAAAGCCTAACTGAACTGTCAAGGTGGAAACAGAGAGAAATCCCATCAGGGTCAGAGAGAAATCACTCAGGAAAAAAAAAATCTCCGCTGACAACAAAAAGGACTAATCTCCAACAATTTCCTGGCAGTTTTACATAAAAACAACCAAACCTGGGTGTTCCTGGGAAAGGATGAAGGGTTTTCATAGGAACCCCTTGAAGACCATTCTTTAATAAAACCAAAGGGAAGGGAAGATAACTCAAGCTGGTTGTCTTAAAAATATCTTAAGGATATCTTAAAGGATGCCTAAGAAAATCAGAGACCAGGTTTTTGGAAGCTGGGCTCCCGGCAGAGCAAGCAGATGAGCAGCTCTGGGTCACCATAGCTGTGATCCAGCCAGGCAGGTTTTTAGGAGAAACTAGCACCCTAATTTAGAGAAGAGCCATGTATTAGCGGGATATAAATGGGGTGTGGATGCTTGAAAATTAGATCCCACCTGAGCTGTCCAGAGGAGCTTCAAATTTACATCTCCAAGAGAGGTAAGGGGTGAGCGACACAGATCATAGAATCATAGAATTATAGAATCATCTAGGTTGGAAAAGACCTTTAAGAACATCAAGTCCATCTGTAATATTTTTTTGTAAAAATATAAAAACCTGGTGTTAACTATCGTTTATGATTACATAGAGCAGAGTGTGTCTGGGAGAGGTTTTCCGTGTCCAAATGGTTCCAGGCTGAGTTTCAAAGCATGGTACCTTGTCTGATACCTTGCCAGCTCTTGTCAAATTAGGTCAGAAGGCGATTATTGCCATTAATCTCCTTGCTGTCCCAAATCTCCATCAAAAAGCTCCTTTTTCTCACAGTTGCAAATAGAAATACTTGGCTAAGCTGAGGCATTGTGGGTTCCTTTGGGATACTTCCCCCAGCCTGGGGGCTGTACAGTCTCCACTCAAAGCTGTGGATTGCAACTAACCAAGGTGACCCATGTCCCATCTCGGGTTTGCTTTGTTTTGCCTTGTCTGAAAATGTTTCTTCAGCAGAGCAATTCGTGTCTAAATCTTCAGACATGTTCAGCCCCTTTGGTCACAGCTGGGTTTGCAGAGGTTCTCAGCTCCCCCTTAGGCAACAGAAATCCTGATTTTGCAGGATGTTCACACAAACAGCATTCAAATATCTGCCCAGGAGCTGTGGCAGCAGGATAATAGAATCACAGAACCACAGAAGGGTTTGGGCTGGAAGGGACCTTCAAGACCACCCAGTCCCACCCCCTGCCCCGGGCAGGGCCCCCTCCCCCCAGCCCAGGCTGCTCCCAGCCCCGTCCAGCCTGGCCTTGAGCCCTGCCAGGGATGGGGCACCCACAGCTGCTCTGGGCAGCCTGGGCCAGCGCCTCGCCACCCTCATAGGAAGGATTTCTTTCTATTATCTAATCTAAATCTCCCTTCTTTTATCTTAAAACCACTCCCCCTTGTCTTATCGATACATGCCTTTGCAGGGCTGTCTTGAGCCCTGCAAAAAGTCTACCTTCTTTTCTGCAAGCCAGTCTTGTCTGAAAACCTCTCCAAAAGCCCTTTGGATAACCTGGCCCTCATGCTGCCGCGCACGAGATGTTCCCAAGACCCACTGAGTCAGAGCAAAACCTGGCACAGCTTTCTCCTCGTCCCTGCTTCCCATCACAGAGTCTGAATGAATGTCGGGATCAGGGACTAGATTAAAAATGGGCAGAAATAAGGATGTCTAACAAATGTCTTGCTCACAGATGAGGTGTTTTTACTCTCAGCCAGCATTTACAAAGTTGGGACCATAATGGCAGACACTCCGCTGAACATTTTACAGTATTCCTCCTATTCCAAAAAGACTATTCAGGCGCTTTATCCCTTCCAGTTGGTTTCCATCTCTCCACTCTTGCAAATCACTGTTATCAGTTGGCCTCCTCTGTGAGGAGGACTCCAGCTTCAACACCGCAGCAAAGGAGGGGTTACTGGACTTCTTTGTAGGGAAGAGAAAGCACTACCCCACCCTGTAGGGATCATTCAGCTTTGGAGAGAGGAGCTGACAGCTGTTTTTTATTAGGATGGAGGCCTTTAAAAAGCAGTGTTGGAGTAGGGGTGGGACCTTTGGTCCGGAAAGGAAGCATGTTCTGCTCAGTCCCAGGGCTGGAAGGTTGGGCTTGCATGGTGTTCGGCCAAATGGCATAAGAGTCAAGAAGCTCTGCTTTGTTTTCCTTCTGGCTGGTGAGGGGAGCTGGACTGGTGCAGTGGGACAAGAGTTGGCCACTGCTGTGGCTGGGACTGGGCATGGACTGGGCACTCCTACAGCATAGGTGATGAGTGATGATATTAAAGACAAGGTGAAGGAGACAAACACCACTGAAACTCAGGGAAAATAAACTGTTGGCTACAGCTCTGAATCCTGCTCCTTTGCAGGCATATAAACAGGTTGTTAGTGCACAAAAATCCCTGCTACTTAAGGGCAGGGTAGGGGGAGAAGAGAGGGATAGTAAAGCAGAGCTGTGAGGCTTCGGGCTTGCATTTCACCCTGGAAAATGCTATAATCTTCTGCAAAATGTCTGGTGGGGGAGAGATCTCAGGTTGCTGTGATCTTCCTGATTTACAGGGGTGGCCTTGCATGCCAGAGGAAGGACAGAGTGGCCTCATCCCCTTTTAAAGCTCTCTATCCCATAGGTACAAAGGAGTTTGTATATAGCCTTTGTAGGATCTAGTCTCCATCACCAGGGTTTGGGCACTACAAGGAGACCCATAAAGTCTTCACTTCCCTCTGACTGCATCTTCTTGGGACAAACCCCTCATTTCTGTCATTTGCCTTACAGCTGCTGAGACATAACTGAGCTGCATCCCCTCCGTGCAGGTGGTGGTGTAGCTGTGGGCTGTGACAGATGCTCACACATTGCTCCTCTGCACCCCAGTCCTTGCTCCGTGCCTGCCAAAGTGTATTCTTGTTTTAACCCCCTGTCTGGCTTCAGAGCAACCTCCTGTTAAAAAAAAAATAATCCATGCATCAGAAGCTATTTTCCTCTTCCTAGAGATGTAGCATTTCTCCCTGGATGCTGTACGGACAAGGAAGGGCCATATCCCATCTTGTACCAGTATATTTACCCCTCAGGGGTACCAATGCTTGCTATGAGGCAGTCCAGAAAAAACACTCAAGTATAATGCACCATTCTTGATGTCATTTGGAGGAACCTCAGTTACTGAGTCATTACTTTGATATATGCTCCTGCTCTTCAGCATTTTGCAACAGATTTTAGCATCAAACCATCTTTGTTTGTTCTTCCTGCCAGAAGAAAAAGCATGTGGCTGAACACTCAAAACTTTTACAATAATGATTTTGGTTATTTTTTTTTTTATTAGGTGGAGAAGCCTTAAAAAAAAAGTCCCTATCAATGCTTGAAATTAAAACTTAAGAGACCCAGTGGAAAACTTACACCTCCTTCAACTAGTATCTACATAGGGTAAAAGGCACAAACCTGGTCACTGACCTATAATTTATTATTAATTGGCATTGCTCACCAAAAAAACACTCACCAAAGTCTGGGCAGGGGTTGGGGGACCTAAAAGAGATGTTTCCCAGTGCAGAGTGTGGATGTGGTCACCCTGTTTTGGGCAATGGAGCTTAGGTTTCCATGCCAGTTGTGCATCGGGCCAGTAAATAGCCACTAGCCCAAAGTTATTTATATTTATAGCTGGAGCCTGTGTCTGAAGATGGACAGAATACCTGTTGAAAATGGAGGAATGGCATCCTGTCACGGGGCATGCAGTCAGGTGCCTGGCACCTTCCAGACGCTGGTCCCCGTTATATAATTTAAAAAAAACCTCCAGGACATTTATCAATGGCTCCTTTGACTGTCACATGCAGAACACACGCTAACGCCGGGTGAAGTGCTACCCTAACCCCCCTGCGGGTGAGATGGCTTTCGTGGCTCATTCATAGCACATCTTGAAACTCACTGATAAAACTGTAATACCATACCCCACAGCACACATAACTATGTCATATTAATAAATATTTGCAGAGTGCCACATCTTGACACAGCCCTTTAGAGGTTTTTTTAAATAAAGGAGCATGCCCCCCCTGCTCCGGGAGAGCTTACACTCAGGTCCTGGGTCTGCCTATGTGTCATGCTATCCTAAGTCATCTGTGGAGGGTCTTCCCCTCCTGTGGGGAGATGGAAGAAGAGAGGGTAAGGAGACACATGCATAAAAATGAATGATAAACGATACTACCGAAGGCAGCAGGGGTGGGCTCAGGGCATTAGTAATGCACTATTCCTTTTTTGCATCTATATAGTTGATAGAAATCCAGGTGAGCTCCTCAGCACCTGGATGGCATCCCTCTCCCAGTGTAAGGGTTATGGTGCATGTAGCATCAATCTGGTGAGGTCTGCAACAGAATTAGGACTTTTGCAAGGGGCTGCAGGACACATTCCTTCTTGCTTCTGAGTTACATGTGAGGCCAGGGACAGATGTAGCTTTGGTCTGGGTGGCAGGAGTCTCACCTGTGCTGCTTTGGAAGTCTGATGTCTCAGCTCTGTAGGCACTCCTGGTAAATCCTGCAAGGACTTGCTGGCAGATTCGGGAAGGTTTCAAGTTTTGGAGGTTACTGCATCTGCTGCAACAGATGACAACAAAGACTCATTTTCCAGCCCAGTATCTTTCTGACATACTAAAAAAAATGTTTATACCTCCCCAAATATATTTCTAAAAATTGACAAGAAGATGATTTTCCCAACATTTCTGTAAGTCTAGTAATTAGGTCAATTAGCAAATGCAATCCAGACAATATCATCCAAATGCCTCCACTTCTAATAATGGGTGGATACATCCATACCCTACATAAAGCCCGTGTCTTTGCAGGCTGCGAAAACAAAGAGGGTTGTTTGCTCAACAACCACTTGTTTCCCCTGGGGCTTATATGCTTTTGGACAGCCCCAGCTCTGGTTTATTTATTGTCACACTGGTGTGGCCGGTTCTTTTTTACGAAAACCCCATGGAAAATGGTGAATCAATTTGTCTTCTGCCGATGAAAATGGTAACAGCTTTGACCCACAGAAGCAGCAGGAAAGATAATGATTGCTAAACTTTTAGATTTAGGCCCCTGGTTCAGCGCTCAGGCCCTGTGAAATAAAACCCCACGTGCACACCAAGGCAGCTCCCCACTTCCCAGGTGTCCATAAAGCATCCACGCTGTGCCACCAGACCCACACCCTGCTGTGTGCATGAGGAGCCGGAGACAAAGACCCGCAACGTTTCTGCAAGGAATACCCCCGATTCATCAAAGCACTTAGAGCCCAATGTGTCACACAGAGATTAGGAGGATTTAAACATGTGCTGAAATATTTCGGCATATCAGGGCTGGGGGTGGAGGCTGCTTGTCTGTGCATGAAATTGTCTCAGATTAAAGGTTTGGGCTGGTTTTAAAGTTCCTGAAGCTCTTCCTGAGTAACTTCCTATATGCGTGTGGTTAGTCCAGAGCATGTTTACCCTATATCCTTTATGTATACATCCTTTCTCACTAGCCTTCTGGTTTCTTACTCTTTATCCCACCTTTTGACTTCTATCTCCTATGCCCTTGTGTCCTGATGAACACCGTGGACAAGCAGCTCTCATGAACGCCACAAGGAGTAGATACTTGTGCTCCCAGTGCCATTTTTTTGTAATGATTCCCCGGCACGTTGTCCCCTCGCAAGAAACCTTAAAAAACTGTTAGGGCTCAAGACAACCACGCAGACTGGAACCTTCTTTCCTTCTTTCCATAGCCCTCCTCCCCACCATCATTTCTGGCCATTCAAGTCTCAGCACCGATATTTAGACCGTGAAGGTCTGGTGATAGGACTTGCCTTGCTGTGTGGTGTTTGCACAGCTCCGAGCACAGCAGGTGCCTACTGCAAAATCAGGAGTATATAACTACTGCTACTTACTGCTGCTGCTCCTATTGATTAATAACAACTTCGTTTTCCCAACAGCCCTTTAAAGATTAAGATAATTTGGAAAAAGGCTGTTTATACAGAAATCAGGGTGTTTGCACAGCAAGCCGGACTGCAATAGATATTCCAGGCTATTTCCCCATGTAAATAAGTCCTCCTTGGAGAACTCTGACAAAACCTCCTCCTCATAGGTACGTGTTTCTGGGGGGCAGTGGGGTGGGAGGGGGGCTGGGGAAATGGGTCTTGAGAAGTTTGAGCACTTATGGGCAACTGTCACACAAAGAAAAATGGACATACTGTGCAAAGCTGCTGGCAAAACTGGGTCTTAAACAAGTAATATAGCAGCCTTGGGAATTTGGGATTGTGTATACAGGGTTCTTTGCAGTTCACTTAGGAAAGCCCATTAGCGACTTGTGTATATGAACGCAATCTTTCCGGCACAGGGACACGTACATAAAAATATTATCCTATATAATAGCTGTTCCGAAAATAGACCTTTAGGAAATTTATTCTGAGTCTCTTGGTCCTGAGACTAAAGCATTTATTCTCTTCTTTCCTTTCACCTGAAACCCATAATTAAACTGCATGATTGAAATGACACTGGTACTTTTGTAACCAGCATCCAGTTGTTCACAGCCCACAGCTGACACAGACGTCTTAAATTCAGACTCATGAGGCTTGAGGTTGAGAAGCCAGTGGTGTTTTCTTTCTCAAGGGTTTTTTTCTTAACTCTTCTATTTCTTTATCTCTTTTTCTCTTTTTCTTTTTCTCTTTTTCGTTTTTCTCTTTTTGTTATTTCTTTTTCTTTTTTCCTGTTTCTTTCTTCTTTTCACCTTTTTCTTTTCTGTTTTACTTTTTTCCTCTTCCTTTTTTCCTGTTTCTTTTTTACTTTTTTCTTTTCTCTTTTTTTTTCCTTTTTGCTCCTTTTCTTTTTCCTTTTTCTTTTTTTCCTGTTTCTTTCATCATTTTTTCCTTTTTATTTTCCCTTTCCCTTTTTCTCCCTTTCTTTATTCCTTTTCTTTTTTCTTTCTTTTTATTTCCTTTTTCTCTTTTTCTTTTTCTCCTTTTCTTTTTTCCTTTTCCTTTCTCTTTGTTTTCCTTTTCTTTTTTCCTTTTTTTTTTTCCTTTTTCTCCTTTTATTTTTCTCCGTTCCCCCCCCCCCATTTTTTCCTTTTCTTTTTCCTTTTCTCCTTTTCCCTTTTCTCTTTTTTCTCTTTCCTTTTCCTTTTCGCGCCTTTTCTTTTTTCCTTTTCCTTTTCTCCTTTCCTTTTTCTACCACGCAATCGCCAATCCTCCACCCCCGATACTGGCGTGAAAGCGAAAATCAGATCCCAACATCTGAACTTTCCACCGATAGAAGTAAAAGACAGGTCAAAGAGAGGAAAAAAAAAAACCAACCCGGACTAAGCTTGGGCAGCCCGAGGGCTGCCAGCGGGACGCGGTGAGGCAGGACCCAGGAGCGCGGGCAGCGGTCCCCCAGCCCCGCGGGAGGAGCAGCCCACCTGCCAGCCCCGGGCAGCAGCAGCAGCGCTGTGCCTTACCGGGGAAGGGGCCGCGCACCCCCGGGCTCAGCACCCTCCGCCGGGGCAGCCCTTTAAAAGTTTCCGGTGAAAACACGGAAAACACGAACCGGCGATTTTTCCTGCTAATCATTAACCGCTCATTAGAATAACGCCCCTCACCACGGCGGCACCGGCTCCAGGTCTCGGCCGTCCCGGGGGGTCGACGCCGGGTCCCCCCCCCGGCAGCGCCGGCCGCCCCCGCGGAGCCGTGCGGGGGGGCGCTGCCGGGGCGGGGGGCGCCTCCCCGTGCGCGGAGCCCCGCGGAGCCCCGGCCCTGCCCGCGGGGGGATCCGCGGGGCGCGGAACGCTCCTCGCCGGGCCCTTTGTTATGCTAATCCGGGCTGACATCACGCCGCATATCAAAGCCGAGGGGGCCGCATATAAGGCGGCTCCGCGGGCCGCCCCGCCAGAGCAGCCCCGGCCCCCGCGCAGCCCCGCCGCGCCCGCGCAGCCCGGGCGGAGGTAAGCGGCGGGCGGGGGGGTGGGTGTGTGAGCCGCTGCCCGGAGCTGTGGGAGGGGACGATGCCCCGGCCGGAGCCCTCCGAAACGCCGAAGGTGTGGGGGTGGCTGAGAGCAGGGGGTCTGCGGAGAGAGGGGAGAGCAGGCGGGAGGCTGGGAGGCTGCAAGGGGAGAGCCGGGGGGGATGCAGGGAGAGGGGAGGCTGCAGGGGAGAGGGAAGAGCCGGGGGGGATGCAGAGAGAGGGGAGGCTGCAAGGGGAGAGCCGGGGGGGATGCAGAGAGAGGGGAGGCTGCAAGGGGAGAGCCGGGGGGGATGCAGGGAGAGGGGAGGCTGCAAGGGGAGAGCCGGGGGGGATGCAGGGAGAGGGGAGGCTGCAGGGGAGAGGGAAGAGCCGGGGGGGATGCAGAGAGAGGGGAGGCTGCAAGGGGAGAGCCGGGGGGATGCAGGGAGAGGGGAGGCTGCAAGGGGAGAGCCGGGGGGATGCAGGGAGAGGGGAGGCTGCAGGGGAGAGGGAAGAGCCGGGGGGATGCAGAGAGAGAGGAGGCTGCAAGGGGAGAGCCGGGGGGATGCAGAGAGAGGGGAGGCTGCAAGGGGAGAGCCGGGGGGATGCAGGGAGAGGGGAGGCTGCAAGGGGAGAGCCGGGGGGATGCAGGGAGAGGGGAGGCTGCAAGGGGAGAGCCGGGGGGATGCAGGGAGAGGGGAGGCTGCAAGGGGAGAGCCGGGGGGATGCAGGGAGAGGGGAGGCTGCAAGGGGAGAGCCGGGGGGATGCAGGGAGAGGGGAGGCTGCAAGGGGAGAGCCGGGGGGATGCAGGGAGAGGGGAGGCTGCAAGGGGAGAGCCGGGGGGATGCAGGGAGAGGGGAGGCTGCAAGGGGAGAGCCGGGGGGATGCAGGGAGAGGGGAGGCTGCAAGGGGAGAGCCGGGGGGATGCAGGGAGAGGGGAGGCTGCAAGGGGAGAGCCGGGGGGATGCAGGGAGAGGGGAGGCTGCAAGGGGAGAGCCGGGGGATGCAGGGTGGTGGAAGATACGGTGCGTGCAGGGAGGAGAATTGGAGGCTGCATTAGCGACCTGAGGCCCGGTGGGGTGCAGAAGAGAGGGGGAACCCAAGGGCTGCAAGGGAGAAGAAGACCTGGAGGGTGTAGAGAGACCAGAGACCCATGTGCTGCAGGGGAGAGGGGAGACCCAAGAGCTGCAAGGGATACTGGACGCCCCGAGAGCTGAAGTGAGAGGGGAGGCCTGGGGGCTTAAAGGGAGGGGGAGATGCAGAAGGGTGTAGGGTATAGCCTAAGATCCGGGGTCTGCAAGGAAGAGGGAAGATTCAGGGCTGCAAGTGTAAAGGGAGATGCAGGGGGCTGCAGTGGAGAGGGGAGACCAGGAGACCGTGGGGGTAGCAGGGACACCCAGGGGTTACAGTGGTGGAGGGAGATGCAGAGGGCTGCAAAGGAGAGGGGAGACCTGAGGGCTGGAATCGGCTCCCCTCACACCCCCACCCCACCCGCCCCCCCGCCTCCATTCCTTGCCCCTGCTTCCCATCCTTACTGCAGGTCATCTGGGGATGCGCTACCCCTAAACCAGGCTCCGGTGCTCCCGGGGAGAGCTGCAGGCTGGCGGCGGGGGCAGGTGGATACCTCTCCTTCTTGGGTGGGAAAGTTGCAAAAATGTGAGATGGATACTCACATGTTTTTATGTACTTCATATTGCGCTATGCCTGGGACCGGGCTCTCAGAGGTGTCAGATAGGAGCGTTTTCTGTCTGCAAGAGTGGGGCTGGCTGCACAGAGGCTCGGGGTGAAGAGAAAAAAGCCTTGAGCTCAAAACAGCTCCGTTTTTTAGGAGTCCGCAGGCCACTTGCTGCTGGTTTGATCAGTGACCCAGAGCTCTCCAGAGCTGTAAACATCACGTCTGCCCCAAAGAGTCTCCCTCCCTCCCCTCCCCTTGCAAATTCCTCTTGCAAACGTAACCTGTGCTGGGCTAAGTGGAAAAAGGCATTATTACCTCCCCAAATAACAGGGGTGCGATTGCAGGCCAAGCTTGCAGCTCTTGGGGGGGGGGGGGGGGGGGGAGCGTTAGATCACTTCTATTCATCCCTGGGGGCTGGGAAAAAAAACAAACTGTGACTTTTTCAAGGCAAGGGGCAAAGCAGAAGATGATGTTGGCTCATCAGGGTTAGCGAGAGGGGTTTAAAACCATCTGAGGCATTTTACACCCAAGTCTTGTGTTGTTCAGCAGTTCACGGGAGGGAGATAAGGGGTCTGAAATATCTAAACAGACACTAAAAGTCACGGGCAGGATTAGGGATTGAAGGTTTCCAGTGTGCTTGTGCTGGGGTGGGAAGAAAAGAGCTTCCAAAGATGAAAAGATACAGAAATATCCTGAAACAAGAAGTATGCCTGGATGCTCGTGGGAGCACTGCCTTCAAGGGACACATCAAACCCCAACCCGTGTGGGCATTAAAGCAAAACAACCCATGGCGATGAAATCCTGCCTCCCTTGTAGTCAGCCAGAGTTTTGTCTCGGACTTCAAGGGAGCCGGGAACTCGCCCCTAGAGGTTATTAAAATCCTTTGTAATAACAGCACTTCTCTGGTAACCCTTTACACCAGGCACTGGGGTTGGGATAGCCAAAAAGCAGCCTAAATGGAAAAATACACTGCAGATGGCAGAGAAAACACTCAGAAATTTTCCTTCCCCCCTCTCCAACCCAATTGCTCCTCAAATGAGGGTATCGAGGCAGAAAGCTGCAGCTGGGTTATATCCAGAGCTGGGGGTCAGGTGGGACATGTTTTTCCCAGGGTAAGGGGTTCCCCGAAGTGATGCTGACTGCTCCAGTCGTTCCCGGTCCCATCCCAAACCACTTTGAGGGGGAGACCGGGGTGGGGGTGGGGGGGTGGGGGTGGGGAGAGACCGGGGGGGGTGTGTGGCAAGGGGGGGGGATGCGTGGTCACAGCTTGGGGATGCCAGCGTGCCATATGATGGGCTGTGAGAATCCAGAGGTGCAATGTGGTGGGCAGGTTTTCCAGTTTATTTTATTATTGGCTTTCTCGTGGGGTGGGAAACCACCGCAAAGACCACAAAGAGCAGCCTGGAGCGGTGTCTGAAGTGAATAACTGAAGGGAAACCCATTTACTGCTATTAATACCACTGCTAAAATAAGCAAGCTGTGCCCTGGAGACAAAGAGGACCCCTCTAAGAATTTAAGTCCTGCACCTGGTTTGTTTATCTGTCTGGACTGAAGAAGGGGAAAACAACAAAAGAAAAAAAAAAAAGGGGGGGGGGGGGGGGAGGGGGAAATCTTTGAGAGCTTTTTGTCTCCTCCTGGCTGCTCTCCAGAGACAGAAATGTGATTTTATGTTTACGAAGTTGCAGCCCTTTCCTTGAGCTCCAGGTGCCCGAGGACTTGGAAGAAGTGAGAGGCAGAGTTAATGAGGTGAGAAGGAAAGCAGAAGGGAAAGAGCAAAACACATTTGTTGTAACAGATCAGACCGAAACATCTGCAGGGCACGGGCACCTGCGTTAAGTTGGGAAATGCACTTTTTATAATTTGTCTTCTCTGCAGGAAAAAAAAAAGGGGGGGGGGGGGGGGATAAAAAAAAAAATCTGGAGAGAAGGAAGGGAGAGATGAATAGCTGAAGATTTGGGCTCGTCTAAAGATATTTTTTTCCCCTTCTTCCCGAGCAGTTACACAAACCTTTTGGAGAGGGGGGGTAAAAAAGTGAAGCAGCGAATGAAGTCTTGCCATGTGCAGGGTTAAATGGAAACACACAATCAGACCATAACTCAGGGTGTAATTCAAGCCATACGGTTTGTCTGTCTGTTGACTCGAAAGGTTGTATCAAGGCTTGGCGAGGGAGGAGACTGAGAGGGAATAATCCAAACTTTTTCGTGATTCATAAACCACTCCTTTGCAATTTGGATAATAGATCTCTCTCTCACAACGACTCGCTAAACTTCAGAGTTAACTGTAGCTTGTGCTCTTTCTCTCTTTCCTTTCAGGTTGTTCATCTCTGAGGACGAGCAACACCCAAACTGAAGGGAAATACATTGTGCAGAAAATTAAGAAAACTCTTTTTTTTCTTTGGAGAAGCTGATTTCCTTCAGCAAGTGGGGGACGGTGGAGAAAATGAAGCTGAGTCCGCAATTCTTCTTAGCTGGTTTTCTGTCTTTGATTCTGCAGACGGGACTTTGCTATGGGATAAAATGGATGTAAGTACCTGGCTATCTCTCTGCATTTTTAAAGTCTGTGTAGGCATTGCTGGTTTCGTACCCGTTTTTGCAACTGCTGTTTGAGGCACACTGTAAAGCCGTTTAAAGAGCAGTGAGCGCTGTATTTCTCCAGGCATTCATTGATTTCAAGTGTGTGTGCTAGGGGCTTGTGCTAACAATACGTCTCCATCTTCTCGTCAAAAAATGCATGATTTAAGCTTGCTTTTTCTTCTCATTGATACCAAAGGAAAGGCACACACTTCAACGCTCACATGAGCCACTTAATGCAGTTTCTAGCGTTAGCCCCTGCCACTCTGGGAAACTCTTCCACTGGGACCACTGGTCGTGCTGCATAGGAGCTGAGAGCAGGAGGCAGGCAGCTAAGATAATGCCACCAATCTCCAACCACAGGGGATGCTTGACAGATAACATGTTTTTTTTGTGGACCTTTTAACCTTTGGGTTTTGTGAAGGGTGTTAAAAATGGAGGGGGGGGGGGCAGGAAGTGGGGGAAGGAGGATGAAGAAATATCAAGGAACGTGGTCAAGTCTGGATCGAGTTTCCTCAGAGGTAATGTCACTGCAAACAAAGTGAAAACATCACTATCATTTCTTTGCTTAAGCAAGCAATCAATTAGTTGCTTACGGCAAAATAAACAAACCCCTTCAACACCCATCTGGTTTCATGTCCTCGATGAGTGATCTGTCATTTCTACTCTTGTTTGAAGTTGTGTGCAAAATAAATACGGGGTTGTGGGCTTAGCCTCAAATGAGCATCTTCTGTAAAAGAAAAGACACAATGAAATGCAATGCCATTCTGTTATGTAGGGTATAGTCGAGGTGAGGATCTGCAGGTTAGGAGGGGAAACTGGGACAAGAGGTTCCTGTTTTGTGCCTCCTTCTGCACAGCATCTGTGCTACATCTCATTCCCATTCCACTGTCCCAACAGTTGTCATTTGAGTCTCTCCCCATGCCGCCTTTTATAAAGAGTCTCTTAAATCTGGATATCTGCAAATTAAGATGTCTTGTTGGAGCCAGTGTTTTCACTGCTCTTACATGCAGCTGAGGGGAGAGAGGACCTTCCAGATGGCGATTTGTCCTCTCCAAAGAGAGACATCCAACACAAATGTCCTCTTGGAGATGCCATGCAGGGAGCTGGTTGAAACCACACATCCACCTTTTATATGGATAAAAAGAAGCAGGGTGAATCCTTCCACAGGGTGTTTAAATGCACGTGGCCAGGTAGGAGGAATAGTCACTTACTTTAGGGCATCTTTCATTTGCTGTCTCCGTACTCTAAGGACCACCTTGGAATTAGAGGAGAGTCAGGATCTGACTTGCTCTTCACTGTCTTGGCTTTATACCTTGTAGCAGTCACCTCTGCTAAATTAGATAGCCCAGCTATTTCTTTCTGCCAGCTTCCTTGAGTATTTAGGCTCTCAGATCTGCATACATCCAGAATCTTGCACAGGGCAGGCATCTTCTCCTGGCAGGGCATTTAGCAACATGCCCATGGGCTGGCAGAGCCTGGACTCGCTTGTAACCTTTATTTCTATGCAGCACAGAAATAAAGCTGTTTTGTGGCACCCTGATTCATCAGGCACTTATGTACAGACCCATAACTGAGCAGAGGGGCTCGCTCATGTGCTTGGCTTTAGGCTCTTGCTTAAGCAAGGTGCTAAATCCCAAGCAAAGGGCTTGGGTTCTTCCAAAGGGCAGGGTGAGATGAGCTTCAGAGGGAACCTGATAGCATGGTGACAAGCCATAGACATAAAAGAAGGCTGGAAGGCAGGGCAAGATCCCTAATAGCTTTGTTGGTAAAAGCAGCCTTTCGGCTGGTAAGTGGTTAAGCTGGGAGAGTTGCTTTTGGGGATGGGGTAGGGGGATAAGAAGCTGGAGGAAAGAAGGTGCAGTTGCTGCTCCTCCCCTTCCCAGCAGACATATCCCTTCTATCGAAAAGCAATTGGGAAGATGAAAGCTGGGATTAAAATGGCATTTGAAGCATGAGCTGCATCCAGATGCGCTGCTGGGGCTCCCCTCACACCTGTTTAAAACCTGGTGGAGACCTGCACTCCCTGTCCCGGGGCACTTCACCACTGGGATGCTGCCAGCTGGGATTTCATAAAATTATGGGTTTTTTTCATTTTCATTTGCTGTTTCTCCTCCCTTTCCCAGCACTGTTTTTCTATGGAAAAATGGGCCAGTTTTCCCCCCTTCCGCATCACCTCTCTTCCCTGCTGCAGCAGTGCTGCGCTGCCATCCTTGGGGCTAGGGGAGCATCCTTGGAAGTCTCGTAGGTAAATTCTTGGTGGACAGAGACTGATGCTACCAAATACCGAGTAAATACCTCAGAGCTGCAATCCCAGCCCTGGACTCACATGCTGGGTGCAGTACAACCAAACCCTGCCCCTTCCCACTTGTGCTTATAGGTGGAGGGGCAGAGGAGGAGAAAAGACAGGATGAAGAGGGAGGAAAGTGCTATGAGATGTTTTCAGTCATGGGCTTGTCTCAGCAGCCTGCCTGCTGTGTCGTTGTTGGCATGGTGCCAGAGACAAACTTCAAAGAGGATTTGGGAAGGGAGGGGGAAGATAAGGAGGTGGCTTTTGCCAGCCTGGGGAAGAGGGAGTGACTGATATGAAAGGCGATAGGAAATTCAATTTTGATTCAGTGTGTGATGTAATTGTGGGGGGAGGGGGAAAAGAAAAACACACTTTCCAGCCGCTTAGGACTTCCCTGTAACACAAATATCCCTTGTAAATTAGCAAAAGTGGGGAGAACGTAAAAGGGAGCTATTTGTTTTATTTTATTTGGCTTATTTTTACGAGTTCTGTGGTCCAGATCCCCAGCTGCTATAAATCAGCACAGTGCCCTTCCCTGCCATGGAGGCGCGCACCGCTGAGCAATCAGCACAGTGCATGGATGGTCAGCATCTCGTAAACCAGCTCTTGCTGCTGGAGAAGCTTCATATTTTGGCCTCTTCTATCCAAGTTCCAGGGAGCTGCTCAGGTGAAAAGTCAGGGTACAACCAGATCTTTGCAGGATCAGAGCTGTCATGGAAAGGCAACCTTTCCATTCAATGCACATGAGATCCTGAGTCTTATTTTTGCATGCAGGTTTTTGGGAAACACTTTCCCATCCTCTTTTGGAGTTTTTTGCATCGCTTTGTGGTCCTCAGTGCTTGTTTTTCATCACAGAGGCTGGGGAGGTGAGGCAGCTGTCAGTTTCAGTGGGAGATGCCTTAGGGCCAGTGCATGCAGGAACTCTATTGCCTTATCTATCTCTTGCACATCCTTTAGCTTTCCGAGGAGGGCTTGGGTTTGGCCAAGCAGGTTGCTGAAGCAACTTGTTTCTGTAGAGCCGAATAACAGATGAACACTAGAGGGAGTTGTGGCCAGATGTGCGTGCTGCAGAGGTCTGCAGATGTTGGGATGTCCAGGCAGAGTGGCTTTTGAGGCACTTCTGCCTCCCTGGGGGTTGGCATCTCCTCTGCCCACAGGCCAAGACACAGATTGGGCTGTCCTTCTGTATTGGGGCTGGAGCGCACCCGCAGTGGGTTTGCAGAGGACACGAGCTGGGGGCAGTGTGACCTGCTGGGGGGCAGGGGGCTCTGCAGGGGGTCTGGGCAGGCCGGGCCGAGGGGCCGAGGCCAGTTGTATGAGGCCCAACAGGGCTGAGTGCCGGGCCCTGCCCGTGGGTCACACCAGCCCCCCACAGCGCTGCGGGCTGGGGGCAGGGGGCTGGGAACTGCCCGGCGGGGAAGGGCCTGGGGGGGCTGGTCGGCAGCCGGCTGGGCATGAGCCCCCCGTGTGCCCAGGTGGCCACGGCGGCCAGCAGCGCCCTGGCCGGTGTCAGCAGCAGCGTGGCCAGCAGGGCCAGGCAGTGCCCGTCCCCCTGTGCCGGGCCCTGGTGCGGCCGCCCCTCGAGCCCTGGGCTCAGCGTTGGGCCCCTCACCCCCAGACAGACCCGGAGGGGCTGGAGCGTGTCCAGAGCCGGGCAGGGGCTGGGGAAGGGGCTGGGGCACAGCTCGGGGGGGGGGCGGGGGGAGCTGGGGGGGCTCAGCCTGGGGAAAAGGGGGCTCGGGGGGCCCTTCTGGCTCCCTACAGCTGCCTGGCAGGGGGTTGTAGTGAGGTGGGGGTCAGTCTCTTCTCCCAAGGAACCAGTGACAGGATGAGAGGAAACAGGCTCAAGTTGCACCAGGGGAGGTTTAAATTCGATATTGGGAAGAATGTCTTCCCTGAAAGGGTTGTGAAGCACTGGAACAGGCTGCCAGGGATGTTGTGGAGTCACTATCACTGGAGGTGTTTAAAAGATGTGGAAATGTGGCATTTTAGGACATGGTTTAGTGGTGGACTTGGCAGTGCTGGGTTAACTGTTTGACTTGATCTCAGAGGTCTTTTCCAACTTAAACGATTCTATGATTCTGTTGTCACCTTCAATGCAAGAGTGTTTGTAAAGAAGCCAAATGCAGCAAGTGGGCTTTTTTGCATGGCTTGCAGGAGCAACCCATGACAGCGAGTGGTGATATTAGGAATCCCATCATTTTTAGGTGGATCTTGGTCACTTTGGGGAGTCCCTGCCTATGCCTGTTGTGGTAGCCTGGACATGCCCCATGCCCTCTGGAGCCATCGCTAGCTGAGTGCCTTTCCCAGCTAGGATAGGAGGTCATCCTTGCTGCACAGTTCCCCTGGTTAAATCACAACCCTTCAGGAGCGAAAGGGTGCATAGCCATGCGTTTTGATGAACCCAGGGATGTCCCCCAGCTCACCATCCTGGAGCAGCACCACAGCCTTCCTGCAGCCAACAGAAAATGGAAGAAAATGGAAAGATTTTGTGTTTCCCAGCAGCGCCTGCTTCTCTGCTTTAACCGGGGCGGGGGGAGCTAGGACACTGGGGCACGGACGCCTGCGAGGAGACCGTCTGCCTGGCAAGGGGGCTGCTAGATGAGCTGCTGTGAAAGGACTGCAGGATGGGGACGGCAGGAGGGGAGCAGGCTGGGGTGAGGAAGGAGGGGGGACAACAGCTTTGAAGTTTGCTCTTCGCTCCGTAGGCAGCTTGGGAAAACTTGACAAAGCTCCATGGCCTTCCTCGGTGCTCAGTGAGCCAACTTGCCGCTGGCATCGACTTCAGTCGAGCTTGGGCTGGAAGTCAATGGCCTTGTGCCCACTACTGCCAGCGCTGGATTTGGCACCGTATCTGAAAGCAGCTCTTATTTTAGGCTTTTACTTCAGGGTTGGTCCCTCCTCCCCCCGCCTCCTCTCTATTTCGTTTTGGGGTTGTGGCGTTTTTGGTTTGGGTTTTGTTTTGGTTTGGTTTTTGGGGTTTTTTTTTTGCTATATAAATCCCGCTTCTCTGTTTGAAAAGGCTTTGCAGAACCAGTGGAAGCATTTACCAGGGGATGTGGTAGCTTTCCCAGAGCTTGTGGTCCCCAGACCAGGACTAATGCAGGGCATGGTGGCAGGGACATGGGCTGCCTCTGACTACCAGGAGCTTAGAGAAGGTTATTGTAACAGTCCTGCAAGCCTTTTCCAGTTGAAAACCTGAGAAAATGAGGCTCCTACAGATTAAAAACCTTCAGTGAGATCAAATGCAAAAAAACACCCTGTCTATGCCTCTCTTTATTGAAGTTTATCACACATTTTGACCTCCACAGCCATGCAAGTTTGTCTAGATCTTTTTGTTTCACTCAAATCCCTGCAAGATTAAAGGGTTTAAGAACAGGCATAAAAAAGAGTGTCTTCGCAGAAAGTAACGTGGGAAATTTGGAGCAGAAGTTCATGGTTTCACCAGTAGTCCCTCTGTGAGACCTTCCTCTGTCACATCACACAAGGGAGCATGGGGAGATGCCCTCCAGCGAGAGCCCATATCAGAAAAAGATGAGATCCTTCCACCTTTTAAGGGTGTTTTAAAGGGCACCAGTGCTTCACTGCTCGATTCAAGCAGTTTTTCTCCCTTTGGCTTGACCAGGAGCAGTGTCTTACTCACAGCCATCCTTGTAAGCCAAATAATGTATGGCTTTCACTGATACCTGCTCGGACCTGAAGGTACTTCTCCCAAGCTGCTGCTCCTCCTATGAATAGTCTTCTCATGGAGCCCAGATCTGCAGGATCATACCTCTCAAAGGCCCATACCTCTCAAAGGACCCAACACTGCAGAGCATTCATGTTTTCAAATGAATTTATTAACTGCCTGAGATAATTAAAAGAGTAAACGAAAGTCATAATCCATCCATGCATCACATTTCCTCTCTAATTACGTTTATGGTTTGCTGTCAGTATCCATAACTTCAATCAAAAGTGCTGATATGCTATATATAAAGCAGGAGATGTTTGGTTTGGAGCCTGTTTATTTAAAGGGATGGGTCAAATATGTATATTTAAAAAAAACCCAAAACAACCGCCCCTCAGTTGTCCTCAGCTTTCTGGAGAATGAAGGATGGGGCAGGAGAGTCAAGGGAGGGGAGCATGACGTTAGCAGGAGGAAACAGTGAAAAGCAGCATTTATAGGGTGTTAGCAGGTAAAATCCCCATGTGCTTCTTCTCAGATGAAGGGTATGAGTCCCAGGAAAGATGCTTATCAGAGACTTTTTTTTCCCAATTTAAGAACTAAAAGCTGTTCTTCTAACTACGCCCTCGAGGGCTGCTTTATTCTGGCTGGCTGTGCCCCTTTGGCTCTGGTTTCCCTCCCAGTGCTGGTGGTCAGTGGAGACTGGGTGGAGGTAGGATAGCGACCTGCCACTGAACCCTGCCATGGACAATGCTCTTCTGGGGGAAGGTGATCTCCTTTCCTCTGCCCCACAAATGGACTTTGTTCCCCAACAATGTCCTTTGGAGGTGGTGGGCATCCCTCTCTGGTACTGCCAGAATTTGGGGAGCAGGGAGGGTTGGTGCCTTTCCACAGGGAGGGTTTAAAGCGACAAGGGGTGGAGAAGGCATTTCTGAATGCAGGGTAGACTAAGCAAACCTGGGCTGTCAGGGCATGGGCTAGATGACCTAATAGGCCTCTCACATTCCTGATCTGTGATTTATAAATGCACTTTTTGGTCTCGGCAAGTGACTCCAGTAACTGTGAGTTTTCTTTTCCATCTCCATTACCCTTTACTTTTTCCTCCCGGTGCTTGGAGATGTTTCCAATTATAGGTTCTCACAAGCAAAGGCATGAAGTTCAGGCCTGGGAGATGTTCAGAAAACACCTTCCTGAGTCTCGCATTTTTATTCTTGGTGGGTTCCCTGGAGCTCGGCTCAGTTGGTGGGAAACAGCCATTGCTGTCATTTACTGCGTTCTCCCCAACGGGGCTGCGATCTTTCCTCTCTTGAGCATCTGGCAGATATTTCTCCCTGTTCCATGAAGCAAATTTCTTTTTTGTTGCATTGTAAATCTGCTTCTCTAATGGTGATCATTTCAGGCCATCTGTAATAACATGATCTTGTTGTATCACATCCCCTTTTTTCACAATGGGGATGAATTTCAGTCTGAATTCAACTCTCATCCCAACTTGTAGGTGCTTATTTCTGCTGTTCCTGACTTGTCTGTAATGGTGAGATGCAGGTGCCTCAGTGGAGGCTTCCAGGTCCTTTAAAGATCCTGAAGACCTCTATACAGGATTAGAAAATGTGGTACAGGACCTAGGAAGTCTCTGCATCCTTCTGGAGGGCCAGGTGAAACATCCCAAGACCTCTGAAGTGTCCTTTGGCACCTCTGATTAGAAAATTGAGGTGGTGCCCCATAGTACAGCAACTCTCAGAGACCTGGAATGTTCCTTATTTGCCCAAAGTCCAGGCCGTGAAGCTCTCTTATTTTGTGTGCCTCACGCTGCCTGCTTATTTTGCTGCTGGGACATACTGTGCCGGAGTATTTATCATTTCTGCTCTATTAGTGACGAGCTGCATTGGCCTTTTGCCTGATTTGCATTTCAGCCCATTCCTGAGAGTTGCTGATAGGCTTTCTGGGATAAGTTTTCACAGGTTTCTGGTGCCAAGTACTAGGGGTTGGACACATCTCACCCAGCTCTGTGTCTATGCAGTCCAGATGTCTGCATCTGAGCTTGGTGCCTGAGTTCCCTCTATAGACAGTGCAGAAAATGAGCACTTCTAGGGTGTGATGTTTTCCTACTGTAGATCTCAAAAGTACATCAGGCTAATTACTCCCTAGACATGGCTTTTTCTTTCCATGGGCTGAAGAAGGCCCCTGAAGGACTACCATAAGACCCACACTGTAGAGGTTTGCAGTCAGGTGACATTCACACTGTCCAGGCTCATGCCTCTACTTTCAAGGACATGATGTATCTGAGATACCTTAGCACCAACAGTATCACCCACAGGTTTTGTCTCCACCAGCTCAGGTCCAGCACTGGTTCCCATCTGAGGCAGGATGAGCTGCCTTCTGGAGCTGCCCCTCTCAAGACAAGGAGCAGTGCATGAGCAACAGCATGCAAGGGACTGAGATGAACTACAGGGCAGAATTCTGATATTTAAATACTCCACTTTTTCCTTTCTCTTGAAATTCACTGGCCAAAACTTCTATTCGCGGTATATTTAATGGACCTCTTTAAATATATGTATGATGTATATATTTACATGACTAGCAGAGTGGTGGTTTCCCTTCCAAGTTTACCACTGATTATCTAGTGCCAGAAATGCCAAACTCTAACCACCTGGGAATTTGTCAGTGCAGACCTACTCAGCCCCAGCAAGGATCGTAGCTCTTCCCTGCTGGAAGAGCAGTTGGGGTTAGCAGTTATGCACAGCCCAGAGAGAACTCCAACATACACAGCAGCTGGTTCAAGCCAACCTTGAGGGAGCTGGTGGAACATAGATGTGTTTTCCTGAAAACCAGAGATCAGAGCTAAGACCTCTGATCTTGGTTAGGGCTCAATTTTAGCTCCATTTCCATCTCATTTAACTTCTGAAGGATATGGATGTTACAGTAATAAAGTGAAATGCACCCCGAAATGTGTCTGCTAATAAGCCAAACTAACCAAGATGGCTTAGGATGAAACTGAAAGGCAACACATTTAACAAGGAGAGAAGGAAATATGTGTTAAGGCAGTTGTGTTGCCAGGATCAGATGCCAGTTACTGATGCAGCCAGCTAGAAAGTTGTTTTATGGGAATGAATAACATTTATGACTACCCTAAGCAGGTCATAAAGATACAGAGAGAGTTACACACCAGGCTTCTGCTGATCGCTGTGGGTGCTTAGGGAAGAAAAGCACAGCCCTGTATGATGCATGGCAGCGTTTTTTGCCTTTTTACCTGGAAACATCGGCAATTGCATGCTAGAAGAACCAGTGGGGTCTTTGGGGTGTTGTTGGTTTCTCCCGTGGTAACATAGGTGCTGGTGCTGGTGGATCGCCTCTCAGTTTTGGTCATGGTACTCTCCCTGAATGTACTGTCATCGTGCTTCTGCACTACATTTTTTGAGATTAGAGAAATGGACTTATCTACGTGCAACAGTGATGGAATTGGTGGAGGCCCTTGGCCTTAACTGTAAGGGAAAGCATCTGTCTTGCAAACTTGGTGGCTTTTCCCTAGGCTATGCAGGGGATTTTCTCCATAATTAATTACATGACATTTAGCATAATCCTTAGAGAGTGTGTGAGACAGATGCTGAATGCAAAACACTGATAACACCAACTTCACTTCCCCCCCCCCCGAATACCACAGTCTTGGAAGATCCAGCTTTCTGTTATCGTGGAACTGATGGGTCATTTTTTACTCTGTTGGGAGGTCCATCCTTTTCATTCTTCAGAAAAAAATCTTTCCATAAGGATTTACACATTCAGTCAACTTGGCATATGCCCCAGGAGCTTTGTGCTCCCCTAGACGATGGAGAGAAATGCACGCTTTTGGAGGGTGTTTCTTCCCACCTACTTTAAACACCTACTTCAGATGAGATAAATCACTCTTCATAGTTGCCCATCCTTCTCACCAGCTAAAACTAAGCACCTATTTACAGGTAGATAAAGTTAAGTCAGATGAACACAGGCCAAAGCATTCACTGGGTTGGAGGTAGTGGAGAATTTAATAGTGACCTGAAGATTAACTTTTTTGCAGGTTTTAATGCCTTTTTGCATGTGCTTGTCTCCTCAGAGCTCTGTCCAAGACTCCTTCAGCTTTGGCCCTGAATCAAACCCAGCACTGCAAGCAGCTTGAAGGCTTGGTGGTTTCCCAGGTGCAGCTGTGCCGCAGCAACCTGGAGCTAATGCAGACCATCATCCAGGCGGCACGGGAAGTGATAAAGACCTGCCGTAAAACTTTCTCAGACATGCGGTGGAACTGCTCTTCCATTGAGCTGGCTCCTAACTACCTGCTGGACTTAGAGAGAGGTAAACTGCACTGCTGGCTTGGCCGGGGACATGAGTGAGTAGAGTCAGCCAGTGTGTGTATGCGTGCTGGGGTTGGGAAGGGTCTTGCTACCAGGGGCGACATGGAGAGTTTGCATAGCCTAGTTGTCCTATTTTCTAAGACCATGTTCATTGTTACGGTGCCACTCATGCCCAGGAGCTCTCAAGGCCAAGACCTAGTCTCCCTCAGCTCTTACAAAGCATGCCACCAGCCTGGTCTGCTCATCTCATGGTTAGGAGGACTCATGCTGCATTTGCTGACAGCCATGGAGCTGTTGTTCAGGGCATGCAGGCTTGTCAAGCAGCACACGTTACACGTGAGGCTGCAGTCAGCTTTCATGGGCCAGAGCATCCTTGCATGCTCTTGCTGCAGGTCTTTGGCCTTCCACCACCTCCCCCAGCTCCATGCATGCCTGCTCCATGACCTGCCAGCAAGCTACATTCAGCACAGGGGGAAAGGGCAGTAGGAGAGTCCGTGGCAGGGGCTTCTTCATGTGCTCCAAGAGCAGATTATACCACAGTGCACAAGCTGCATAAGTCCATGTGCCTTCTTACCCTGCTGGGATGTTGCCTCATGCTGAAGAGCTCAACTAGAAGGTGTGCCTCCAGCTGGTGATGCCATAGGAGGTCTCAGCTGCAGTGAGTTGGTGTGTTTGCTGCTCTGTTGGGCACAGATTGTGTAGGTCTCTTTTGGAGGAACATTTGGCTGTCCCAGGAGGCTGAGCTGGAGTTCTTGTTTCTTCCAGGCACAAGGGAGTCAGCATTTGTGTATGCCCTTTCTGCTGCTGCCATCAGCCATACCATTGCCAGAGCCTGCACCACCGGGGACCTCCCTGGCTGTTCCTGTGGTCCCATCCCAGGTGAGACACCTGGACCTGGGTATCGATGGGGAGGATGTGCAGACAACCTCAACTATGGTCTTATCATGGGGTCCAAATTTTCAGATGCTCCCATGAAGATGAAAAAATCAGGATCACAAGCCAATAAACTGATGCATCTGCACAACAGTGAAGTAGGGAGACAGGTAACAAAACCACGAGAGTTATTGTAATTGTACAATCATCTGTAGTGGTCGGTTGCTCTGTAAGGTTCAGTGCCTCTATCAGCTAGCGAAAGGCCAGATTGCTCTGAACTCCTTTGGCCTGCTGAAGACTGTGGCTTTGTAACTCACTCTGGGAATCAGGAGGTCCTGAATGCTATTATCAGCCCTGTATAACCGTGGGTGGGAAGTTCATTGCCACCCTTTCCACAGCCAAGGATGGCTCTGGCTTGCTTACCCCAGGAGGTGTGGTAGGGATGGTTCCCGTTGTGCTCTGCCAAGGGCGTTGCACAGGCGAATTGCTGTGTAAGCGTGGAGGATCATCATCTGCCAGATGCATCCAGCAGCAGCTGCCTCCCAGCCATTGCTGCAGCCAGGAGGGCTGATTTTTCCTTTTCAAACTGCTTCGCTAGTGATTATTCCCATATCTGGCAGAAGCCGCTTTTAACAGCTTGCATCCAGTGGAGGGATAATGCTTACCATGTGCAGTGCTTGGTGTGCACCGAGGTGCAAATCCCTATCGCAGCCCTCCATGCAGCTGGAGAAGTGGGTGGAGGACTGTAAAGCTGACCCCTGCACCCATCTCTGGGGCTGCAGCAGCTCTCTAGGCTGGTCCTACTACACAGCTTGGTCCTTCCAGGCTGCCTGTGCTTGGGCACTGGAGCAGAAAAAACATGGAGCACGTTGGGCTCATTTGCAGCTTACTGTGTAGCTACAGGCTGAACTCCCCTTTGCAGAGCACAACCATGCCGAACTTGCCTCCCCTGGGTTTTTTTCTCTACCATTCCCACTCTATCTGGATTTCTTTTATTTTCATAATGTCTTGAGGTTTTTTTTTCATTGCAATGGGCCTATTTTGGTTTGGGACATTGCATTGCCATGGCTGGTGCATTCAGCCCTGCCTGGCAGCATCCTACCATGTCCCACAGAAATGAGACTAGTGCAGAATCAAAGTAAAAGGCTCCTTTAGCCCCATGGCCAGCAGAAAGGCAGGGTGAGGGCACCCTGAATTCATCAGAGCCTTGACATCTCTGTTACCCAAAGCCCCAAGCTGCTGGAGGCAGAAATGGATGTTAAATACTTATTTAGGGATTGCTTTGATTTTCAGCTCTTTAGGTATTTAGAGGGTGGAAATGCAGCCCTATATTGTTATCTGACCAAAATTCAAAATACTCTTCTGTCTGCTGGCTGCAGAGGTGCCTTGGTAAAAGTAGCCCTGGGCTGATAGTGATCACCGAGGTGCTCTGGGATCTCATTCCCTTTGCACAGTAGCTACTTTAGAGTTACTGTGCAGAAATCAGAGCAGCAGTCCTTTTCTGTAGCAGTCCCTGCTAAGAAAGTGCCTTCTTTAGCAAGCTTGTGGGACGTTCAGAGGTAAGAGAAGGGCATTTCCTAACTCCTGCATTCCTTTTTGCAGGTCTTGAAAGCCTCTCTTGAAATGAAATGTAAGTGCCATGGAGTTTCTGGGTCATGCTCTATCAAGACCTGTTGGAAAGGCCTTCAAGAGCTGCGAGACATTGCATTGGACCTCAAAAACAAGTATTTATCAGCCACCAAGGTCGTTCACCGGCCCATGGGCACACGCAAATACCTCGTGCCAAAGGATATTGATATCAGGCCGGTTAAAGAGACAGAGCTGATATACCTGCAGAGCTCACCCGATTTCTGCATGAAGAATGAAAAAGTGGGGTCACACGGGACCCAGGACAGGTGAGGGTTTCTTCAGCAGGTGCTGACTGCACTCTGAGTCCCAAAGAGGGAGGGGCAGAGGGGAACGTGTGAATAAGAGGCAAATAACTGGGCTGGTAGCACATGCGTGCAGGTAAAGGACATCTCTAACATACGGTATGGTCTACAGATGCCTAAGCCTGCTAGTGGTGGCTGTGGCCAAGACAGGGCTGCAGCCACCTTTTGCATTATACAGGCAGGTACAAGATACCTTTTGACATTTCCCAGGCAGCTCACCTCCACGGGAGCTTGTAATGATCAAGCAGCTGCTTTATGCTGTGTTGAGTCTCTCCAAGTCATTTCTTGCAGTCACTGCTGATGTGATGGGTTATTACTCTACTGTGAGGCTCCTCTAAGTAGCCAAGTGTCAACCCAATTAGGACCAGTGCTCCTAAGCAGTCCTGAAAAATCTCTGGAAACTACGAAGGTGATTTTTTAAGATTTCTTTTCCACTGCATTTTAAAAATCCAGGTTTGTTTGTATTGCTTATGGCTCTGCAGAGGAATTTCATCATCTCATCGATATTAGTGATTTAAAGTCATCATACCCAGCCTCCACTGGGCATGGTGCTGTCCCCTTTCACAGGCAGCAGACATGCCTGTCTCTTCCCATCATCTGTTTAATTCCCTCCAAGAGAAACCAATTCCACGTTTCAGCAGTCTGAGCATCTCTAGGTGGGCAGCAGACCCTTTGACAGCCAAATAGCTGTGTATTTCCAGAATTTTGCAGAATTTCCAGAATTTTTGTTAGGTGGCTGCAATGGCTGGATTTCAAGCTGTCTCATTACTTGCTGCCTGCTGGTTTGGCTTTCTTCAGATTGTTCTCATAATTCTTTGCTCTTTGTGTTACTTTGTGGTGGAGACTCAGACAGTCAAGTTGCAAGGAGCATGCACCTACCCTTTTGTAGGTTGGCTTCATTTTAACTCTTGTTGGTCGTAGTGGTATTTGGATCGCTTAGGTTCAATGGAGAGAAGGTTTTGCTCTAGTGGAAATGAAGTAAATGACGGAAATGCATAAAAGGTATTCCCTGGATCCCTTTGATTCATATGAAGTTTGGTGGGGGGACTTCAGAAGCTATCCTTTGGCAATGGCCATTTCATCTGGAACTGCAACTCTGTATACAGTACATCAGCATTTAACTGGTGGAGCTGATCAGGAAATGACGACAGTTGAGTAAGACAAGTGTGTTCTTTTTGTCCTCTGATGTTTTGTGGTAGTTACAGTTTTGTATCATCCAAAACCATTGGCTGGACTGCTCTGCAGCAGCACTTACCTGGCAGCTTTGTGGTGGGAACACCAGGCTGACGTTCATCACCAGCCCAGTGGTGGAGCAGTAATTAGCAAGTGAAGATGTTTATGAGTCACCAAGGACTGTAGGGAAAAAGCATGTGTTGTAACTGGTTTCTGAAGGAAAATGTGATATGAGTGGAAGCAATGTTTCTGTGGATTTGTATGGATTTTGACAAATGTGTGTCTTGAAAAAGACCTCTTTGTTGTACCACTCAGTTTTGCAATGAAAAAAATTGTGGAAGCTATTTGGAAATTAGTTTTATAGGAATTGTGTGAAATCACAGGTTGTGTCAAAAATAAGCTGAATCTGTTACAGATTTGCTAAGTAAAACATTTTCCACAAACTGAAATCCTTTCAATGGGGAGGGAGACATGACTTCTTCTTCATCTAATTTCATTTTACAGCAGATTTTGCCTTTTTATCCCAGCTAGGGATGAAAAATATGTCAAAGTCTTGAATTTGTTTATTTATTTTTTTTTCTTCCAAGGCTAGGAAAATATGTATCGCAGGCATCCATTTATCCCAAGCTGGGCGACAGCAGTGATTGTGAGCAAGCCAGGCAAGGGTCTGTGGGAAGTGAGATTGAGTGAGGATTTAGAGGACCAAGATATTAAGGCAGGAGGGGATGACTTTCAAAAGAAATCTGTCAAGAAATAACTCATTCTTGGATGTGCAGCACGGTGATGGCCATGGGAGGGGAGGAGGGTGAGATAGTCCTGTGTTGAGCTGTAAGATTCTCTCAGGCCAAGTCTTAAAGTGATGTGTAGCTACACTCATGTTCATTGCAATCCATCTGCAGGCTCTTGAGAAGCTGCCTGGTGTCTCAAAATTGGCATGTGCAACACAAGCCATAGCATCCCCCTTTCTGCATTAAATTAGTAGAGGAAATAAGTGTAAAATGCACACAAAGTGTTTGCAGATCAGTCCGTTCTTCCTGGGGGCAGTGGCAAAGAGGAGGGATCTTCCCCAATTTCCTCCTCCCATGGTTGCCTGTCTCCCTTCGAAATTTTTCTCTCACGAAGAGGACATCTAAATGTATTTTAAACACGGTGGCTCTGTTCCAGCCAGCCGCAGGGCTGCAGAGATAGCACCTAATGACAGGGATGAGGGAGAAGGAACACAAAAGGGATGCTGTTACAGAGGGCAGGGAAAAATGAGGTTCGTACTTACTCCACAAAGACATAAAAACACTTGCATGGGAATAGCCCAAACAGGTTTTTATTTTATAAGTCAAATCTGCAGGTATCTTAACATTTTTTTTCTCGGGGTAGGGCCCACTATTTCCGACTAGGCTAAGTTTTAAGGTCTTTTATGGCAAATATGATCAAAGAGGGATTTTTAGTGGTGGACCCTCAGTTTGTTTTCTTTCTTCTTCCACCACCTGCATATTCCCTCTTTGGCCTTTTTCTGGCCATGAGCATGGGTGCAGGGCTCAGCCCATGGGGTATTACAGTGCAGACCCCTATCAGCACAGTCCAGGAGACTTCAGTCTGGGCATCTCCAGCAGCTTTCCAGCCCCACTTTCTGCCTCCGGAGGGAAGGAGACCCCATTAACAGCCCCTTTTCCTGTTACTGAATTTAAAAATTCAGATTGCTGCATTTTTGTTACAAAAAATGAGTAGTCTTGCATCATATGGAGAAAAAGGCCTTTCCCCCCGCCCTCTCCCCCAGGTCTGATTCTTGCTCAGAGCACGCTGGAAGCAGGACAGAGGGTGATGGCTAAGTTGCAAGACCTTGGACATACTGGGTTTCAGCATATGCTGTAGGGAACAATCCTGCATCGGCAGGTGGGTGGAAGGGATAATCTAATTGGTGGCTTCCATCTCTCCAATTATCCCTCGCGTTATGTGGACTTATTGTTTCTTTTTCAGGCAGGAAATTGAATTACCTTGTAGTGGAACTGTGTGAAAATCCATGCAGAAAATGTGCACCCGCTTACTCAGAAGCTTTTCAGAGCTCTTTGCTGAAAGGATTTCAAAGCCTTCTTCGGAACAAGCCTGAAATGTTTTCTAAGACACCTTGGCCTTTCCTGGTTTGTTGAAATTAGAAATGGTTTGGAAATCTGCATGCCTCCAAGCACTTGGGGTGTATCCAGATTTCAAAGTCAGGGAGCTGAACCCAAACCTGAGATTCAAAGCCTCTTTGAAGTGCTCAAAATCTGATCAAGGAGCTGAGTTTTGCAGCTGGTGTCCAAGGCTTCTGCAAACTGGCTGGCTGCAGCGGCAGCCCTCATCGACTCCAGCCAAACTCCATGTGCTGATATGCCACCATCACGCTTTCATTAGCCAATAAAAAATGGTCTGGAGAAAAATCTAAAGAAGCTGATCTGTGGAGCAGCAAGCAGATCGTACAACTTTCTATACAAGAAGTTAACCACTGGGAAAAAATTTACATGTTCCCGTTCTAGAGCTGTCATGGGCAAAAGCACCCTATATCTCATTTTTTAACAAGGTAGTTCAGTTTCTCCTGCCTGAAAAATTTCTTATCAACTTTGAGTAAATGATAAATAATAGCAGATTATAAAATTGAGATCTCTTGTGAGAAAAGAAGCAAAAGTATTAACCTTCTTTATCAGCAGGGTGCAATGCATCATATTTCAAAGGCTGTTTAAGGTCCCTTAAGGAATCCGAGGAAAGGGATATTCTGCCATGCGTGCAAAAGCCTCCAGCCCCTGAAGCCTTGCAGAGATAACTGAGCTGTTTATTATGATCTTTCCCAGAGCAGCCTTGGGACCAAGTGAATGCTGCTCCCTCCCTGCTGAAGATGGGAAGGAGCTCTCTTAACACTGCAGAAATGGGGCTGCAGTGTTGCACCGCAGCTAAGCTGGGCTGCTCAGCCACAGCCCCTGAGCAGACTCACTTTGGCACCGAATGGGGACATTCTTCGATGGTTGCTCCTTCCCAAGCATTCGTTCTTTTCTGCAACATAAAATATTAGTCTTAATTGTCTCCCAAGGTGTCTTAGGCTGGTGTGTTTTCTTGGATAAGCACATGCATGAAATCAGGTGAGCATGCCACTGTTGCTTGGTGGTGACTGCAAAAACTTAGACACAAGCACAGAATGGTTTGGGTTGGAAGGGACCTTAAATATCATCTTGTTCCACCCCCCTGCCATGGGCAGGGACACCTGCCACTAGATGAGGCTGCTTACAGCCCCGTCCAACCTGGCCTTGAACACTTCCAAGGACGAGGCATCCACAGCTTAATAGCTGGTGGTCACCTCTTTGGCATCTTGGTGGTCCCAATAGCAGGGCTGATTAAGTGCTGCAGAGAAAGGGTGTAGTGGTTCTCAGTGTTCAGTGGCAGCCCTTGATACCACTTGTTTCCTGTCACCCTGAAAATATGCTTGTCATTGCGTGATTATGTGGACAACAAAATTTCTTAGCAGAAGCGCTCGTGTTTAGGTAGGGAGGAGTGGTACTTACGGGTAGACAACAACGTTTGGTGCTTGGTTTTTGTTCAGCCTCTTTTAGTTTCCATCACTCAGTGAGGGCACGAGAAGCGACATGATGAACTTTGGCTTTGAGTAGGTTATTGTGTGTATGATGATTTAGTAATTTTTGGAGCTGTTATCAGGTGTGCCACCTTTTTTTCATGGGATCCAACGAATGATGAACAACAAATAGCAAATAGTTCTTCTGTGAGTGTCCCAGAATGGGACTGGTGGAAAGTCAGAAAAATCGTAGCTTTCTGTTCCTCTCACCTGCCATGCTATTTCTACTTTGCCAGGGCAATGTGCTCATAGCTGGTGCCCATTTTGGTAGCTGGGCAAGCTGTGCTTCTTTGGACTTTTTCTCAGTTAACCCCTGGGGAAGTTTGAATCCTTCCCACATTGAGAGACCTGGATTTGACCGTAAAGTTTCCTGAACAGATTTGTGAATAATAAATTTATTGGTGGAAAGAGTAATTTCACACAGTAGAAGTGCAGTGGGTAGTGACTTCAGGGGATAAAAACCTGCAGCCAGCTCTCCTAAGTGCCTTTAGTCCCTCTGCATCAAAACAGTGTTGGAGCTAGGGAGTATCAGGGCTGGGAATGACTTTCCACAGAGCCTGATCTTTTTAGGAGCAAAACTCCATGGAGACCACCTAGACTGTTATTGAAGATACTTGTCTACTCTGGCCTTCAAAACAGTTTCCCTAAACAACCTGTTCCAGGGTTTTACTATTCTCAAAGTTACGTCTTTCTTAATCTAAAATCAAACTAATAATTTCTTGTCCTCCTTCCTCATTTCTTCTCTCTCCTTTTTGCAATAATCTTTTATAGATGGGAAGACACCTCTTCTTACAAACTTCTCTGAATCAGTTCCTTCATAATTCTCTACTTTCTGAACTGCTCATCTGACTCTCTGGGGAACATTCCCACATTAATCTGGATTTTTCTCGAAGTGTGTTGCTTACTTTGCGTTTTAATCCACTCTCCAAAATGCTCTCAGCTCCTTTGCCCCAGTGTTATCCCAAATTTTTAAGCTTCCTCTCTACTCCTCCTGAATGAAAATACAGGCTGGTTCCAGGATCTCCCTTGACATCTCCTTGCTGACATGTACTATTGATAACTCTCCTTCGTACAGTTGTTCAGTGTCAGCCTCTAGACGTTCCTTGTGGATGAGAAAGCAATTTAAAAGCAGTTAAGATTCTGCCCTCAAAATCTTATATGAAGCTATGCACTTTGATGTATTTTTAGCAATGTCCACTGTGTTACATACCCCCTGGGGGCTTTGAATTATTTTTCTCTTTCTTTTATATACTGCTGTATGACTTGACATTACTGGAGCAAGGGGCACTAAAGAAATGAATAGAAATTTGATTTAAAAGAGAAAAATTAAATTATTTCTTTTCACAGCAGTCCTGTCTTCTGGGACTTGTGGCTGCTGGAGTTCATGGGGGCAGCTGCTTTCCCTGAGGTCAGAAAGGGATGAGACAAATGCATGGCCAAGATGCCCACGAGGGGTTACTGAGATGTCTAGGCAGGAACATACCTTCTGTTATACCTAATGCAACAGCTCAGGTGCTGGTGGTGTATGAGGAAAAGGACTACAGAAAGTGTCCAGATTTGTGTTTTCCTCCCTGAACAGCATCTCCCACAGTCATTGGGAGATGTACTGGGCCAGGCAGGCAGCTGCTGTGACCCAGAATGTCTTTTCTTATGCGCTCATAGCATCTTCCACTTATCAATAGGAGTGATGGAGTGAGGTCCCAATGGACATCTGGCCCATCCCTGTCATCATGTGTCATTTCTGTAGGTGACACGGTGCAGAGTGGGCCTCAGTTTGGTTCTTGGATGCCAGGTGGGCAATCAAAATGATCATCTGCTGATGGGACAGAGGTGAAAGATCCACAGTGAAATTAAGCGTGACATCTCGCTATAGCTTTCAAAATTAAAATCCCCTAGGAAGTAACTGTGAGCTTAACCTCTACATCTGGGGGAAGACTCTTAGAAGTGCTGGGATGTCCTTCACCATCTCTGCTGAGGAGCCACCCCCATGATGAGGCTGTGTGATGTACCACAGTGTTTCAGCAAATGAGAGCTGGAAAAGGGAGATTTTGGACAGGGATATTGAGTGGGATTTGACCAGTCAGCAGGGTTGGCCTCCTCCCTTCTTGCATAAAGAAGGAAAAAGTGCTGTGACAATGTGAAAGCCTGTTCCTGAGCCAGGACCTTGGCTGGGATTACCACTGAAGCATCATTTTTCACCCGTCTTCCAAGTGCTTCTAGAGGTTAGGGTGTTGTGTTAAGATGCAATCGCCTGCCTTCGTATTTTCTCTCTGAGGCTCAGGAGGAGGGCATTTCTCTGAGTTGCTGGAATCGTGCTGGACCAGGCCCAAAACAAATGAGATTGAACTTAACCCATCAGCGGGGAGCCTGGTGAGATTGCATCCATGGGCTCTGAAAGCAGATGCTCAGGGCAGCTTCTGTGGGTAAATAAGTCTTTGGGCTCCTTTGTCTTCACCCACTTGCTTTTTATATGAATAGATACAGCTGAGAAACTACCTCTGTTTCAGCTTGTTTAAAGAGAAAAAAAAGATAATTAATCCAAACCTATGCTTTAAAACAGAAATCAGAATCTCTGGTTAGTGGCCTTCTCAGGAAAGTTTTCTAGAAGCCCATTTAGGTTCAGGATGGGGTCAAAAGCTTTGTTTTAGCTATTCAACCCCTCCATTCAGAATGCCCCTGTTCCTTTATCTAAAACTGAGGGGAGCTTGGGGACTTACTTTTAATATGATTTCATTTTATTCCTTTATTTCAGGCTGAGTGGGACAGGGACAGCTATGGAAATATATATCTCCTAGCAGATCCACTTTTGTTTTGCAGGCCACAGGAGTGGGTACAAGGAAAGGGAGATTCCCAGGTCTCAATACAGCAGGCAGAAGAGTTTTGCTCTCTGTTTGAATGGGGCAAATTTGACTGTCGGGTGCTTTGTACGTTTGGGGAGTGAATGTCATCAATGGTGAACTGGAGTCAGAGTGGACCCCTATTCATTTGCTTGGCCATTTTAATGAGCTGTCAGCACAAGGTGGCACGGATGCACTGCACATCCATCACCATGCTTCTGCAAACTCCCCATCCTCCCTAGGTGAACCTCCGGGCAACAACCTTTACATCCACTGGTAAAGCTGAGTAAGGCTGTCAAATACCCTCCCCTCTTCTAATGTCAACACGCCTATATTTGAACCTTTGCTCCAAATATTTAATGCATTTACTAATACATTTATGAGGAGTCATTCGGAGGTTTCCTGGCGGAGGGGCCCCGGCTCACAGGGGCAGTAACAACGCCTTTGGTTCAGCGTTAGGCAAACACGCTCAGTGTGGCTGCAGACTTCAGCTTTGGTAGGGGCTTTCAAACGTTTGTAAATATTTACACACACTCCTGAATGAGGGGGAGCGGGGGGGGGGGGGGGCCTTTAAACACTGAACCTGGAGAGGAATGCGAGTCAGAAATAACAAACAGGAGGCCCGCCTGAGTCAGAAAAAAATAAAGGAAGAACAAGAACAAAATCTCAACACCTCATTAATCCAGTAACTTCTCCTAAAACATTACCTCATGAGGAATTCCTATAAATCTCATGGATTTGTTTTCATCTATTAATGGAGTGCTCAGCTCAAGGGTCCGACTCATGCTCCTCTCTCCTTTCCCTGTCCCAAACCAGCCTTAGAGTGTTTCTGTCCAAAATAGCCATGCAGAATAAGATTTAGGAGAGATATCAGCAATTGCCCCACTCTCCAAACCACCTTTCTTACAGTAGCTTCAAGACTCCATCAAGTTCACAGCCCCACACTGTTGGATGCATAATGAGATCTGTTATCCTACAGTGCTAGTGTCTAGCCAAGCATCTGACCAAACATCTGTACAGCCCCTGGAGAAACAGCATCTCTAGGGCATGACTCATCTCATCCAAAAGTCAATGTTTGTCGTGCTCTCATGTCCAGTGACCCAGCTTGGAGTATTTTAGGAGAATGAGATTGCTGTTTTTTGAGAATGGCTGTGGATCCGTGATCAATGGATCAATGAGACAGATTCCCCAATTCATGAGTTACTTCTGAAAACCTCAAGGCAGCCACTTGCAAGTGGACAAAGCAAGGGATCCCAAGACAATGGACAACTTATCCTGACAAGTCTGGCTTTAATTAGCAGAAAAGCAGAAGCAAAACAAGCAATGGCAGTCTGTGTGATATTTGACGACTTGTCATCCTACACTGTGCTCCTGCCGTGCTGCCTGCTCCTGGGTCAGGACTCGGGGTGTTACAGGGCCATCTCCCCGGCTGCTCATGCCCTGCTGGGTGACACTCGGGCGCAGGAAAAGTGCAGTCCGGCCCTACTAGCATCGGTCATGATTTCCCTGATAGGGTCAGGGCTGGATAGTGGCTGTAACAGTCTGCTCTGCACTTTCCCAGCCCAGGATCATTGGCATGGAGCCTGTGCAAATACTTTGTGGCTGCAGGGTTCCTTCTCCATCCTTTTCAGGTTAGGTAGCATTGGACAAACACCGGTGTTTGTTCTTTAGGGTATCATCTTCTTCCACCTCCTTTCAGACAGCTTTGGAGCCTGTCTAGGAACACAGATTGCTAGGGACTATGAATTTTGGTGGAGTTATCATGACAGCTTTGCTTCTCTTCCTGTACAGCAACTTGGTCCTGCCTGCCCTTCCTCACAGGCAGCATGAATGACGCTGAGCCTGAACTGAGAGTTAGAACAGGAATTCAATGTTATTTTGACTGTCACAGCAGGTGATGAAAGTGCAGTCCTGGGCATCAGAGCAGGTGATGCGAGCGCAGCCCTGGGGCTCTCCCTGCCTCCCTTGGAGGTGCAGAGGGCTGCTTGGTGGGGTGCTCACCCTTGCCATGTGCTTGCTGCAGCTGATATGCAACCGCACAGGCTTCACTCAGCACCTTGCTGAGCTGTCAGGCCCCAGCACCACCACAAGGCGGGTTTGGAAAGCCTTGCAGGGATCTGCATTTGCTCACTGCATTTTCTTTCTTCCAGGCAATGCAACAAGACCTCCAACGGGAGCGACAGCTGTGACTTGATGTGCTGTGGCAGAGGCTACAACCCCTACATGGACAAAGTAGTGGAGCGATGCCACTGCAAGTACCACTGGTGCTGCTACGTGACCTGTAAAAAGTGCGAGAGGACTGTTGAGAGATATGTGTGCAAATGAAAACCCTCCTCTCTCCACCCGGGAGCTGAGACGCCAGTGGCACCCTAGCACTATTCAGAGAAGAGAAAACTTTCCCTGACTAGAAGTCATTTATCTTGTAAAGACATGGACTGGAAGAAAGATGGTAGGAGTGAAAAAAAGCAATCACACCAGTAAAAATAAGATCCTTAAAAAACCCCACCAACAACCCACAAATGTTTCCCCACGAATAAAATGCTCTCTGAGAAGACAAAAACTCATTTGGGATGGTATCTTCTTCCAAAATATTTCCTATAGTTGCCAATGACGTCCAGCCATCAAGTGCCTTAGTATTTTGAGAAACAAAAGTAGAAACTTTTCCCTGGGAAGAAAAGCAACTCTTGTTTGAAAATAACTAAGGCTCACACCTGCCCATGCCTTCTAGCACAGGTACTGAGTCTGCAATAAAAGACTTTCCCAGAAGGAAAAATGCTACAACTTTCCAGCAATAACTGCCTTGGTTGCCAAAGACTTAATTTTTGGCAGGGAAGCATCTACTTCGGATGGTAAAGGTGGAAAGATTTCAGGTCAATCACCTGAAATGAACAACTCATTTTAACCTTTCTTTTATGCAGGTCTGCGACTTTGAAGTTACTGCTGCAGTAAAAGCTGTCCTTGATTTGTCCAGGCTCGATGGGGTTTCAAATTCAGCTGTGCAAAATGTCCCCTGAGATCCTGAAGGCAGTGAGAACAGGGTACCCTGAGGAGGACTTTATGGGGTCAATGAGATAGTAGTGGAGCCGTTAGGATAAAATAACAAAGTGAAGTCGAAATCCAGTAGGAAAGTATAAAAAACCCAAACAGCTCCTGCTCTCTTTCTCTCTTGCTGTTTGGGGGTGATGCCCTTAGTCACCAGTGTTCTACCACATTGGGCCATCGAGTCCTTAGGGAAATATGCCGCTGCCTCTTTTACCCCGGTAAAACCGTTGATGCAGCCCCAAGCAACTGCAGAGAGCGGCGCAGGTCCAGTCCCGGCTGCAGGGAGTGCAGCCATGCAGGGCAGCAGCTATTCCCAGCAGAAGGGAATGGGAATGTGTCAGTCCTTCACGTGGCCCTGCCCTGACTCAGCAGAGAACCACTATCTGTGGCTGTACATACTTTCTCTTGTATGCGGACGTACAGAAATATTTATATCTCAAGCTTTCATCTACTCTACTTCCTACATAAATATATCTATATATTATAAACAAGCATTAACAATATTATGAAATAAATGCTGAAGTTACTGGTGCAACAGCAAAATGTTAGATTATTATGTTTCACTCTCCTACTTGGAAAGCAACCCTGGTTTTCTTCCCAAGGACGGGAGGAGAGCATGGCTCGAGGCACTTGCTGGCGTGGGATAGATAAGTTCCTTTATTCCCTGTCTCCCCAGTCTCTTCATTTTGAGCATAATTAGCCAAGATACAGTCAAGACAATGAAACAGAGCACTTGGAGAAAGGAAGAGTTACCATTCTTGTTTTGCTTTTTATATCAGTGATCACTCTCATCGGTAAAATATCCCAGTGCCCCCAAGGAGCTTAATGACAAACGTGACTAATACCTCTCATGGGTGGTTTGCTCCCCGCTCCTGCATGTGGAGAGAAGTTGCTGTGCAAGGGAGTTTTTAGCTTAGGTTACATTCCATTCCTTTTTTCTTTTGCCTTGGGCATCCAGCTCAATGTCCCCGCTATTGGAGAAAGATGTCTGCACCAGGAGCAGAAGGCAGCAGAGCCTGTGAGGTCCTTCAGATCATTTTTGGGCACCCCATTCCCCAAGCAAAGTGCTGTAAGCAGCCAGAAGATCACTCCTGCACAAATGTAGGGGGACAGCAGCACTTTCCTAGGGGGAAATACATCCACATATGCGGAAGACCGCAGTCTTCCTCCAAATCCCTTTTTTTCCCCACCCAGCCGCTCTTTAGGAGGCAACTGCCTCTGCCATGTCTCTGAGCAGTCCTGAGGAGCTGGAGGAGAAAAGTGTCATGGGCTTTAGAGCAAAATTAGAGAAGTTTTGTTCTCCTCAGCTACTTGCTTTGCTGTAATGGGTTTGGTCTCCTTACCTTTTTCCCTCCCCTAGCCACAAGCATGCAAAAAGAGGCCTTTGGTAGTTTGTCAGTGGTTTGCGTTATTGTCACCCCATAAAAGCTGGTGGACTAAAACGTCTCCGCAGTGCAGTGTGATGAGTGGTGGGTGTCTTTAGGCTGACATGCAGACAGGCTGGTGGCACAAATCCCATTGCTCTCCAAAGCCAGAATTTGGCTTCGTTTGATATGTAAAGAAGTGCTCTACGTTCATTCTTTTAAGGATTTTTATTTCCAGTTTCTGATGAAGCCCACAAGGCAGGGATGTTCTGACTGAAGAAAAATGTGAACATTTCAATGCTATTCTGTAATGACTCTTTTTCTTGCTCCCTTGCTGATGTCTTGAGTCTTTCTGCTTGGCGAAAAAATAGTGAGATAGAAGAAATGCTCTATATGCACATTGTTTTCAGCTGCATTTCACTCCTCCAGTGTCAGACCTGTGTTCCTCAGCTGGTTTTCTCATGTCAGAAGAAACCATAACTTTGTAGAGCATGAAAAGATGTGAGTAAGCCCACCAGGCATCTGCAGGTCCATCAGGTGCGAAATGACCCCTCAGCAGACCTTTAGCCATGGTGGTACCTCACGCTTTGTGCCTGCCTCTGCCCACAGTTGTCTGTTACTGAAGATGCTGAACTGAAATGGCTGCAGTGTTGGGAGGTTTGCAGTTTGGGGTGTCCAGGCTCAAAATCTCTGCTGACTTCTCTAGATAATCCTCCACGGGCTTCATTTTAATTTTGTTTCTTTGAGCTAAGAGCCTGTGTGGCCCCAGCCCATGTCCTAGGTTGTTGGTCTGTGAATTAACAGTTACACCACTTTTACCGTAACTCCAAAGTTTCCGGGACCTTTTCTTCTCTGGAGCAGCTGCAGCCTGTGTTAGCAATGTGCCCAGGGTGGTTGCCATATGATGAGAATCATGCACAGGACAAGGTCCAGTAAACTGCAGCTTCCCTTGTTACACAGCCCTGCTTCATTCAGCTAATTAGTGTCATCTCCCTCCTGATGCTCTGGCATTCTCTCATTTTTCAGAAAATGGCTTTCTATGAGTGGGAGACAGCACTTTCCTTTTTCTTTCCCTTTTAATGCAAACTAAGAATAAAAAGAAAGTCTATAACACGGGACCATACCGGTGGAACATCTCATGGTGCATCTTGCTCTTTGCACCTGGCTCTGATGCTTTCCTCCTAGCATCAGCAGCAAGAGGTCAGAAGAGAGAAGTCCTTGCTCTCAGCTGCACTTCTTGGTGCAACAGGACTCCAAAATGTAGTTGCCAAATTATTTTGTGCACATGTGTGGTCTGAAAGTTATTTGGGAAATGTTTGTTACAAACCAGTTTTGCAAGGAGAGTATATCCCTAATGGCAGGGCAAGACCTTAATGTACCAGTCTCCTTCCCTCTCCTAGCCCCTCAGCAACCAGTTTTCAAGGCTTTGCTCTGAAACACTGAGGTCTTTCAGCTTCTGAATGAAATGGCTTTAATTACTGTGAATGTCTCTGTCAGGTGATGCTACAGTTCCCTCTCTTATGTCATGCCCTACCAGATCCTAACAGCTGGTATAATTTGGCCCAGCTCCATGTCCTACTACACAGCTCTGTTGATTTACACTAGCTGGGAAAATACAGCTGATATATTCCCATAAATACTATTATTTCAAAATATTACACTATTACCCCTGAAGGAAAAGGGCACACTCTTGAAAAGCATTATGCCAGTGGCTTTGTAGTATTTATTAATTTGAAAAAATATCTGCGATTTAATAAAACAGTTTGGACTGAACGCTATTTGCAAAGCTGAGGGTTTAGACCTTGTGTTCATCCAGCTGGCTTTATATTTTTTGAATGAATTCCCTCCATCCTCACCCCCTTCCAGTTTTATATCATTTAGGTTTCTCCCCAAGGTAGGCAAATTACATTTATTATAAAAAACTCCCATCTGGCTGTTTTAGTCTGCAAAACACAAAGCACCTGAATCATGCTAAAGCAGGCAGCCCACGAGTGTTTCATGTGCAGCTACAAAAGCCCTTGTGGAGGGGAAGCAGGGCAGGGAAAGGTAGCAAAAATCTGAATACAATTAACAGTGTCTTTGTCAGGAAAGTGATAAAAGCATCCCTGAGGGGCCATCCCTTTTCCTGCTAGAAAACAGATCCCTGTAGACAACCATTAGCATCCTCCATGTGAGCTAGGCTTGTGCTGCCCAGCTCCGGGCTACCTGTGTGGGGAAGATGCTGAGAAAAGGCTCTGGAGGTACTGGGGAGCAAGAGGAAAATTCAGTCCTGGGATCGCTTGTCCTTAATACCCTCACTCCATCACCAAGTATTTGCTTCTCTGCATCAGGCAGAGGGTGGCGAAACACCGTGGCTTTGCTCCCAAGAGCTGGACACAGCCAGCACAGGCATGACTTTGTCCTCTACACATGGGAGATGGAGCAGAAAACAAGATTTGGGAGAGGGGGAGAAAGAAAAGGAAACTTAAAATCCACCTGAGATTAATGACTTTAACATGTACAACATGTTTTGTTTTGTTTTGTTTTCCCCTCAGGACCAGTTTCATCAGTCAGAGTTTGATTAAATATCTCAGCAGAGCCATGGTTTATTCATCTAAAGCAAAAGTTACCCCCTGTTCAGGGAAGCAGCATTAGCTTTGTTTTCTAATTGTAAAAGCAACAGTAATAATAAAAATAATAACAATAGCATGCACTGTGGATCGTCTTTATTTGCTTTTAGTTGGGAGTAAGTGGACTGTACTTTCTCTGTTTTGTAAAGATAAAATCAGTTATTTTAAAGATCTTTTCTGGGCTGTGTGAAGGTTTCTTTTCTCTTTTAAGTGGAATTTTCCCAGAACCGCATGGTCTCAAAATTTCTCATAAGAAAAAAAGGCAGAAAAGGGTGTCATGTAATTGTCCGATTTCAGGAGCTGGGACCTGAAGGGATGCGCTGCAAAGGCTGCAGAGCTTATGAGAAAGCCACTGGATCCGTAACACTGCACTGGGGCTCTTGTGCTGCCATCCGTGCAGGGATGAGCTTCAGACCTAAAAATTGCCACGGGTTAAGTTACTTTGGGAGTCCGCCCTGTTGTACGACACAGTGACAACTCAAATAGCTCAGGATAGCCGGCACGCTTAGGGCTAAACATGTGTGTAAGTGTTTTTCTGGATCAGGGCCAAAGTGCTAGAATTGGATCCTTTAAATGCTAGTTATCGATAGCTCAGATCTCTCTAAGTGGCAACTGCTGACAAACACGGGCTTTTTAGAATGGAGACGTGTGTTTCTCTCAGATTTTCTAATGCCAGGTCCCAAATTCACTCAGTCCAGGATCAGGTCTGCAGCATTGCTCAGTGATGATGAATGATGAACCCAGGCTGGAGCAAAGGTGGGACTGTAACATAAAGCCAGGTAAAGCTGGGCGCTCACAACCCCATTTTTGTCTGAAGCTCTAGGGATGTGTGACAGCTCAACGTCAACATCCTTGAGGATTGGCTGCTTTCTCAAAGTCATACTGAATATTAGAGGAGAGATTTTAAGTCCATTGTTCTAGGAGGCTTCCTTCCTTCCCTGTTATTTCACATCCTAAATTTCAATCAGTTTAGGTGTATCCTAAAATAGGTTGGGATTTAGGATGAGATGCTATAATCTGGGTCATTATGAAAGTCATTGATAGCAGCAACTTCATCACCAAAGAAAACAAACCGATGGGCATATCTCACATCAAGTGCCCTCCAGGTCCAGGAGGTTGCTTGTGCAAAGGAGGATCCAGAACTTTCCCTGCTGCATGCAGACACTGAAAACACGCACCACCTGCCGCTGCTTTCCACTCCGCTACCTGCTCAATACGCAATTAATTTTACAAAGTGCTGCACATGTTTACCAGGGCCTGACTCGGGCAGGAAAACTGTTTTCTTTTCTGAACTCCTGCTTTGTCCAGGGCTGCTCTCCTCATCTGGCTTGGACAGATTAAAATACCACCTCGGTGCTCACCTCTGCAGGTGCTTCCTTCCTCTCTGCAGGCAGCGCGTGAGCTGCGGGGGGTGTGAGCTGGAAGTATCTTTGCATTTGGGGAAAGTTTGAAACGATGGCTAGCAACTCCCTGTATATCCACGCTTGAGGAGCAGCCCTCGGCGTGACAGAAAAGCATCAGGCTGACAGTTGCAAAGAATTGGCTGATTTAAGGCAGCCGAAACTCCCCAGCTCACCCTGAGCCCTGCTGATAACTCTTCCTCCTCTGGACACAGGGCTCCTCTCATCAGTCTGCAGTGAAGCATCTGGTACCATCTGAAGCTTTGCACAGGACTTCAGAGTGACCTTGGCCCCAGGGGAGTCACCTGTTCCTGGAAGAGGAACATCAAGGGAATAGACAAATGCATTTCAGATAGTATTGACATTTAAGCAACAGAATTGCATCCCTGCATCTGGTGATGCAAGGACTCGAGGACACTTTCTTCCTTCCACAACGCTGGTCCAAAGGGCTCTTCCAGGTCCACTTTGACCAACAAACTGAGTGGCCCTCGAAAATGAGCTCTGCAAAGCCATCGGGATGATTCTGCCTCATAATTGCCCTTGACACACAGAGGCCAGGTCGGACCTCCAGGTCTGGTCCTTACAGCCCCAAATCACCAAGAGGGGCTTCTGAGTTAAACAGGACCTTAGGGAAAAGTCCCAAGTTGTTGAATGGATTCCCCCAGGAAGAATTCACCTCCTCTGACATTGTACAGGTTGTGGAACAAGCAGTCCTCAGCTCCCTGTGCTGTCAATAAAAATATTTCTAGAGTGCTGGAAGCATGGCATGCCTCCAAAGAGGGGATCAGAAGATGAACTGTGACCATTGGGCCTTTTCATGTGTGGCCCTTTTCATGTAGACATCCACAGCGCAGATGTCAGAAGCCGGGTGAGATTTATCCTTAGCCTGATGCTTGTTGTAGAGGTCCTTCTGTTTTGAAGTTTGGTCTTGTTATAAAGCAAGCTAATTAATTGTTAAGCATAGCTGGACTATTAGCATGAGAGCGTGATCCTATATAACTCCTATAGCCAAAATCTTTACAGCTGGCATCTATTATTTTACATAAAATGCTTAAAGACACTTCCAAATAAAACAATGGAACTGAATGGATGAAACGAAGCATTGTAATCATGTAAATGTAGCTGGTTAGATTTACTTTTTCCTTTTCTCTCCATTAGAGGGAACATTTACATTTTGGGATTTGCACATAATTCGAAAGAAACTAAAAAGTTACTTTTTGTGGAGTTTATAAAGAAAAACAAACCATTTGAACGCACTGTCCATTTTGTGGTTCAAATCAAATGTCAGACTCGAGGCCCCTGAACTTGACTCGTATTTTTAATCGCTGTGGTACAAAGGAACGTTTTTTCCCAACCATTAAAGAGGCTATTCTAGATAATACAGTGTAAACAAAGAAACTTCAAAGAACAAAATGAATACTATACAGTAACTGCGTTTTACATGAACACTGAATTGCTGGTAAAGGATTTCTCCTTGCAAAATATTTTCTGTTACTCTGTGTAGTCTGGTTAATAGCCTAAGTGCCCTGGCTTACCTTTAGGAGTCTTAGATAAGCTAAGAGATCTTCCTGCACAGAAATACACTGATCGTCCTTTCAACATCATCCTTTTTCTCCACAAAATGATTTTGGCCAGTCTAACAAGATTGACCTTCTTTCTTGTGGCTGATATCCTGCTGGTACTTTTGAACACTTCTCTCAATGATGTGTGTACTGCATGAAATACACAAGAATAAAGGAATCGTGGAGAATGAACTGAAATACTCCAAAGCAAAAAATAAAATAATAATTAAAAAAATCAGCACTTGGGGAAGATGCTCCCAAGTGCCTTTTAGGCACCTAAATTCAATAGTGAGAACTGAGTGCCTCAGTGACTAATATATTATCGTACATTTTGTCCTTTTTTAGTTGAGATCAATTGTTCCTTCCCAGCTTTACAACTAATGTGGGTATATAAATAGGGTATATAGAAAGGAATCAGGTCTGGGAATTCACTAACCTTTTCATTAAATAAAATTCCCACCTTCTTTTAGCACAACCAAATGCAACTCCATGGACCTCACAACCCATCCAAGTTTTCCTTCTGCACCATATCCCACATATTTTCAGGTGTTCTCATGCAGAGAGACACCCCAGGTGCTCATGCAGCTTCAGGTGACAGTGGTGGAGACACCTACATCTGAGCTAACCCAGCACCACCTTCATGATGGATGGGTGCGAGGAAGGGATGAACTGGCTGTGCTCCCTCTGTTATTCTACTTTTTAGCCTAGTCTGGGGTAGGAACATATGATTTGTGTTTTACCTGGTTTGCCTCTGAGATCTGGCCAGCCTCACCTAGTTCTGGATTATAATTGAATCCAGGACAGGTTCTGCTGGGTTTCATGCTAAGGGACTTTTCACCACTCTAGCTGAGGCTAGGTAATGGAGTTATGTTATGTTAGAAATCCGGTGGAGGTGGGTTTATATTTATCATCACCCTGTAACTAGGACTGACACAAAAAAGATTAAAGCAATAAACCCAAAATAGAACATCTTCTTGCAGGGTTGGTTTTTTTTTTTTTAAAAAAAAAAAAAAGGGTCCAAAGTTTTCAACTAGGATTTGTCTTGACAGGATAAAATACATTTTCAGACTCAGCTTCTTAATGGGCTACATCTGCTTAATGTAATTTTGCATTTGAACTGTGTGTCTTGTCAGATGCAAGCACAGTCAGAGCTGCACTCAGTGGTACTCACTTTCCCTGGAATCAGATAAACTCAGCCCAATAAATTAGTTTTACTGCTCTCGGTATCACCCTGTTATCATTGTGAGTGATTTAGTCTGGGCTTCCCAAACTTTCCCAATGAAAGGAATTGAGCTCCCAAAATAAATAAAAATTATGTCTTTCTTTCTCTTTCCTTTCCCTTCCTTTTCTTTTTCTGTCTTCTGCTCTCTTTTGGTCTTTCTCCCTTTCTCTTGCTTTCTTTCTGACTGACTTTCTCGCTTTCTCTCTCTTTCCATCGATGGGCTATATAAAGTAATTCACAGTTACACTTCTTAAAAGTATAGGTTTTACTCAAAGAGAAGCAATTTAATTAGGCAATTGTGACCTGGTTCTCAGCTGGTGTAAATCAGCAGCAGTGATTTATACCAGCTGAACATATGAATTCTGGTGTTTGGTAGCAGGTTTTAGAGGGCTTGCCTTGTAAAGTGCATTGGACTGTGTATTATATTAGCTACAAGAACATTTTGTAAAAATACAGTTGTGTTTTATGCCATCTTTTTTTCATATCCTTTATATTCCCACATTGTTTGCATGATTAAACAAGAGGAAAGATGGACTTGTCGTTGCAAGGCAGACCAGGAGTTGGGTGATAATGGTTTAAGCTCCCTCTTACATCATGGCCAAGTCATTTGAAGCTGAGGTGCTGAATATCCCATATGAGGTATTGACAGTTTGCAAGCCCCGCTGGAGCCCACGGTGCTTTACAGAGATCTAAGGGGCCTCCAGAGGCAACTGGAGCTGTGATGGATACAGCCCACAGTTTGGATACTCAGGAGGGAAGAAAGTGGGAATAGGTGTCCACCCACCATGGTGATGGATGGGAAAGACAGTGCAGTGTGAGGGCAAACAGGAAGTAGCATTTGGGTTTTGGGGGGGGATTTCTTTCATTTTCTCAGGAAGACTGATGGATCTGTTCCTGGAGCAAATGAATTCAACGAGTGACAATCAATATCTGGACCTCTGATTAAGGGCATCTGAAAATGTCGTGAACATCTGCTCCTCTCGCGGGGTTAGCTAGGTCTGGCAGAGGGTTAGAAAAGGAATTAACATTTGGGAGTGGTGATATCCTAAATCTCCGAGCAAACTTGGCTGGAGTTTGTCTATCAGAACTGAGAGTTGTAGGAGAGGTGGCAAGTTCTAGTGAGCTGGAGGGACTGTGATTTAGACCCTCATTTGCTAAAGATATAAGACTTTTGCAACATTCTTCTTCTGCCTTCTTCAACGCCTCTGTGTCCATCCTCTGTCCTTTCAGATGCCTTCTGCACTCAGTGGCCAGTTCCAGCAAACTTTATCAGGGGGCTGAGGTTTCAAAAGCATCAAAGGTAGATGCTATCCCATCTGCCTAGATGTGCTAGTTCCGTCATTGAGCTAGTTTGTCCTGGACTCCCTCTATAAGCAGTGATTAGAAATTGGCGTCAGGGGCATGTTTCATCCTTGTGTAAAATAGTTCAGCACTTCTCTGATTAAGGTAGCACACTGCCATGGTATTTCAGCATTAGTCTACTAAATGTTCAATTATACTTGGGATACTTAGAAGAAAACTGTAGTCTTTGTAGAGCTAGGTAAATTAATTTAGTAATAATAATCCCAGAACTCTTGGAGCTGAGTTCCTGTCTAAATTGCCTTTGAAACATGTTAAATCTATTGGCATAATAAGTTGAAGAAAGGTATTTCTCTACGAAACACCGATTTGTTTTCCTGCTCTCCTTTATGCTCGGTTATAACCAGGATTTCATAAGAGTGTGCTTGAGAGTGGAAAACTCTATTATCCTTTAAATATGGTGTCCCAGCTACAGCTGAACTTTCTGTTTGGCCTTTGACCAAGCTGCTGGGCTTAAATCCGAGCTCTGAGCTACCAGATGGACCACATTATTCTCACTTGCAGAAACCCCATCAGACAAACTGTTTTGACCAGAACAGGTCTGCTGCTCATGGAAGATGCAAAATTCTAATGGAATGTTGTGTTCCTGCCGTGGGTGCCACATTCCTTCTGGTACCCATCCCAGCTTGCATCATAATATGTTTTTTAAAATTCCCTGGATCACGGGAATGAGGAAGGTCTAGTGGAGTCACAGCTCTGCTAGCTGATGGGGCAAGGCCAGATGGACATGCCTAAATGAGGACCACTGGCACCTCAGCATCACAGCAGCCTGAAGTACTTCACAGGGGAATGTCTCAGCCCAGCCAACAGGCACTGCCAAAGAGAGAGACGTGTTGGAAATCACACTTCTTTCTTGGACTCAAACGCCTGTGTACAGCCCCAACATACCTGCATCTTTGGCTGTGTTTGACTAGTAAATAAACCCGGCTGGAATCTGTTCACTGGCTGCCCATGGCAAGTGGCACAGCAGAACTTGCAACCAGATGGTTTTTATTGCCCAAACAAATGACTTCACCCCTACCAAGCTTTGTCAATGATCCTTGCCCTTTGCAAGTATGACCATGCCTGGATGTTGTCTGGACTCACTAGCTGGTGTGAGCCTCAGACATAATGGGGAGAAAGCTAAGATTTAAGCAGTCTGGATGATCATGGAACAGAGTTGGAGACATTGCTCCAGCTCTAGCTGGCTCTTTAATACAGACATTACCTTGGAAGCTTAAAACATTTCATAACCCTTTGGTTTCCCTTTCCTGAAATCATACATTCTCCCCTTGATCACCTGTCACCTCTTCATATCCTAGCAGACAGTCCTGCAGTTCACCTCTCTGTTGGCTGAAGAGCTAACTCCCGTTGTGAACCTGGCTCCCAACAGCTTAGTTTGGTGTTCCTTAGTCCTTCTACAAGAGAAGGTTCTGAAAGAGATCTCCCTTCATCCCTCCTGGATGTTACCAGGACATTCTCTCATTTTCATGTAGCTATCACCCTCATAACCCTGAAGGATGCATAACAGAGGCATAAGGGGGATATCCTGCTACAGCTGTAGCCGGTAGTCAAGCAACACACAGGCTGTAGATCTCTGTTTTTATCCCTCCTGAGAAATAAGCCCTTGCAGCTTTTTGACTGTGAGAAGCAGGGGGTCACTGTGATGTCCATCCAGGCTTCCCTTACTGGGGATAACAAAAGTAGGACAGCATCACATTTGCTTATTTTTCTTGTCCCAATATATACCAGGAGATTTCATACCCAAAGGAGAGAGAGCTTAGACAGTGGTCCTGGGCCACGACATGGCGAAGGGCCAGGAGAAAGGCAAAGAACTTTTTTTCATGTAAAAAGCACCAATGTCTCAACCAAAAGACATGGACCACATCATCCTCACTGGTGATACCAGGTCAGATTTTGATTTAGTTATTCACCTTCTTGCTTAATAAATTGAAGGCTGAGGGAGGAGACTGAGAAAGAAGTGGTAGATCCTTTACTGGTCCTCCTGAGCTTTTTCTCCATGGCCCTTTGCAGACAGGCAGAGAAGATGGGGGTGATGGCAAGCCCTGAACCCCCCATAGTAGGCTGGGAACAAAATTCAGTGCTTTGCCTGCATGCAGCTGGAAAGGCTGCCCGGTCAAATGTTCTTCTGGAGTAAACCACACCTGTATCACCCTGGGGAGTAGTAACAGAGCACACAAGATTCCTTTCCTTCCACATCTCTTAATGCAATAAAAGAATAAGACAGCTATCCTGGAAGGGCTAGCAGCAAACTGCTCTTTTCCCCATCTCTCAGGAAACCTCTGTACCTCTGTTATACTTCTTCCCCATTCATGAGATCCTTTCATATGCTGCTCGGGAACAGAAGCACACGAGGACCAGAGATTGAACCCAAAATGCTTCAGGAGCAGGTAGCTTCCCCGTCTCCTCAGCTCAGCGGACTTTGGGCACTGGAGGTTCAAGAACAAACTCCTGAGAGGTTCATTGCATGGGGTTCATCTGGCCACAGAGGTCTGTGCTTCAACTGGAGGTCTTAGCACCATCCCTGAGACGACGGAGGCATGTTCAGGTATCACAATGTGAGGTCTTCAGGGGAAGCAGAGGCCTCCCTGTCTTGAGAAACTGGGCAGGGGGCTGGTGAATCAGTTTAACAAGACTTTCACGGCACCACCAAACCTCAGCAGTGTCCAACACCCTCCATTCTTGGTGCATGGATAGGAGGGTGGGGAGCTGAGCTCCACAAGCATCTGGGGAAATAAAAAAAAACCGGGGTTTTTTGGCTTCATGTCAAGATGGAAAACAGATGGAATCCTTGTACTGTGTCTTTCTTCTTCCCTGGCGAGCAGATGTTGTAACCTTTTCTAGAGTGGGCTGGAGAAACATGCCTCGTTCTCCAAGAGCTGGCCAGGCTCCCCACCAGGAGAAGGAAGATTAAGAGATACAGACCTCTTCTTAGCCCACTTGACAGCCTGAAGCCTGACTGGCCTGCAAAGAGAGTGCAAAAGGGTGTGCATGGGGGCACTGACACCCACTGCATCATTGCTTTGCATCCGTGGGAAAGGATCTGCAAAGAGAATCATGAGTGTTGGTTGGCTCAAGGTGGAGTTCCTTGCACAGCCTGTGTGGGTCTTTTTAAGCATGTGTAATCAATTGTGACCTGGCTGTAGAAGTGAGTGGGAACTCTGGGTCCTTTCTGTGCACAAAAAAGCAGGTAGTAGGTTTAAGGGTGGGCTGGAAGGCAGAGGGTTGGGAACCATGAAGAAAAGAAAGTGTAACAATCAAGGAAAAGAAGGGAATGAAGTCACTGATTGCTTCTCAAGGCTGTATTTTAAAATGTCACCTGATGGGTTTTCAAGCCAGAAAGGTTTCAGGTCCAGTGGGTTTCCAGTAATGATGGTAAAATAAGGAGGAACATTGAAAGGAATTTGTAAACTTTGTATTTCTTTCCCAGTTTTTTAAAGTTTCATGAAAAGGACTTTTGTCCTTCCTGGCTTGGAATCAAACTTGGGAGTAAAAACCTGTCTATGTTCACCAAGAGAAAAGGCTTTTTCTCAGCAAGATTTCCAATACATGGATTAGTGACATTGAAGGCTTTTTTTTCTTTTTTTTTTTTAGGAAGAAACGTTTCGCTGTATCTATGTTTTGCAAAACTTCATGTTGTACTCACTGGTCAGTGTGGAAACAGCCTTTCTGTAGGCAAAGTCCTCAGAGCCTCAGGTTTCCACCTCGAGGAAGGGATTGAGACATTTGCAAGGAAAATCCAATGCTGCCACCTCGATCATTTGAAGATAGCATTGCAAAGTGCATGGCCATCTTCCAATTGATCTGTGCTCCATCAGCTGGAGCAGTGCAACCACAGACCAAGGGCTTTTCTTGGTCTGCCTTTCTCCAGCCACAGCTAGTGCCAGAGCAACCCACAAAGATGTGCAGTAGTGAGTTTTGGAGCCCCCACTAAACCATATCATTATGCCATACCAATGCACTTTATGTGACACCATAGAGCGGAGACAACTAGAAAACAAGAGGATGAGTCAGTAGGCACCTCAGCTCGTAGATAAGTAGGGAGAACCCAGACCCTACTAGCTCTGCAAAAAACACTGTTACTGTCTGAACCTAAACCACTTATTAAATGTCATAATCAAGCCTGTGGTTTCTGCAAAGGTTTCTTTTCAAGAGAAGGAAATATGACTTCATCATGCTAGCAAGTATCAGAGAAAGAATCATGGACCAGGGTCCATGGGATATTCAGGAATCCAAAACATGCAGAGCCAAGGACAGGATTGCTGGAACGGAGAAAATCGCGTAACTCTAGCCTGGCAGGTTGATCCAACACTAGTCCTGGAGACTCACCTGCAAACCAAGCTGAGCACCACCAGCTTATGCAGACCCCAAACCAGAGGGAATTGGCTCGTATGTGCTTAGTGTGGAACAGCTTGGAAGGGATTTGGTGAATCCAACTTAATTTCCATGTGTCTTCTGATGAAATCTGTATTGAAGTCATTATGATAGTGCAGGCTTTTCCAGATGTGACAGTAAATGTCTGCAGGCACACTTTTTAACAGTCTGCAGGGTTAGGAAGACATTTTATGATCTAGGTGGACGAGGCTGTTTAATGTCTGAGTAAAAAAAAATTAATAGCAAAGAGCTGCCTAACAAGCCTTTTTCTCAGTGATTGCTAGCCAGGCTAATGTATATTTGGTCATAAACCAGCTGGGACATTTGGGATGTATTAGCTAACTTTTGCATAGCATATGCAGGAAGATGCTGAGAAGATATAACTGGTATGTTACGGTGTTGTAAAAAACTATTGAGGTACATGGTACAAAATTTGAGTTTGACAAGATGAGGTGTCCACTGGTGTGGACATGGTTCATGTGAGAGGCATAGATTTTTGGTGTGACCTTTTCTTAAGATATTTCATCTGTATTTCCCTTTTTTCCCCCCTTGTCTGCAAAATAAGGTTTTTACTTTCCTGTCCTCTTGAGGATCATTCAGATATGGCAGTAATGAGAGGCAGACACTTACCTCCAAGGAAGCGGGCCCACTTTATTTTAGTGGCAGGAGACCAGTGGCTGCTTTCTCATTGGAGAGTGCTGACTTTGCTACTCTCATGTGAAACTACACTTTTTAATAATAGCCTTGTTTAGTAATGGTGTTGTCTGTTGGAATGGCCTATGGAAAGGGCAACTAGAAGATGCGGTGGTCTTCCCTTCTGGAGTGCCCTTGTACTTGAAGGTGGGTGGTGCTGCTGCTGTTGTGTTCAATGAAGGAGAGCTGGGCAACCGTCTAATCTCAGTTTGCATTATAGAATACAATCTGAAGTCCTTTAGCAGGCCCCATAGGACTGTCATTGCTGCTTCTAAGCCATGGAGGAGCTGATTTAAAGATCCCTGAAATAATTTGTGGGATCTCAGGGTATATCTTTACTGCTAAGTAAGAGAGCTCCATGGTGCAAGCTCTGGTCTTGGAGCATCAGTTGTCCATGCTGCTTCACCATTAGCTCACTCCCAAACCCTGCTCTAAGGCAGAGGAGAGCCAAGGTGTTTGGACACAAGCCATGCTGTGACACTTGGCCTCAGGGCCAGCAAATCAGCCCCGGACAGCTTTATTTAGTAGAGTAGGTGTTGCTGATGAGACTGCAGCACTTTTGGCTCCCTCTTCCCTGCACAGTCCTTCAATACCGTCCCGGCAAGCTTTGCACCTTCAAACACCCCCACAAGTCTTTATGCCACATCTCAGAGCTCGTAACACCTACCCTTGGTTTCTTGCTATAAAAACATTACTCTGGCAGGCTGCAGCACAGCCCACTTAATATTTCAGACACTTTGAACTGAACCCCCCATCTGTCCTCCAATAATTACTATGAACTGGGGCCATGGGGCATCACACAGGACCCAGAGGAGGCTGAAGGCCAAATGCCATGTGCTGCGGACCAGTCCGTCTGCTGGCAACCCCAAGCTGTGTGTGGCGATACAAACCAGTCTGCACAACTGGACTTCAAGGCTAGATGGGAGTACAGCCCTCTGCTTTAGCACTACAGAAGAAATCATTGTGGATTTAGGGGAACCATGCCCTTAGAAGGCAAAAAATACTTTTGCTGGTGCAGACATTGGAAATAGTTTGTGAGATATAAGTTCATCTGACTGACTTCCCAGCTCATTTTCATGTGATGAAAATTGTGGCTCAGAGAAATCTTCCTTTGGTAAGACATGTGACAACACTCAAAACCCAGCAAGTTTCCATAAATATCCCTGGTTAAGTTCCTAGCATGACAGAGTTGTTTAATAGGGTTATCAAACGCAAGGTAAGCCGTGACAGCCAAATATGAGGTCATTCACATCAACTCAGCTTACCATGCAGAAGTGTCCAGCTTCTGCTTGCCTTGTATGGAGAACGTGCACTGGGATAGTTACCACAACTCAGCCAACATGTGGCGATGCCATATGGGCTACCATGACTGGGTTGTGTGTTTGAACCCTGGCATCCAGCTGTTCACAGATGATGGGTTGCGTCTCCACAAAGGCGTGGCAGATGTGGACTGCTCTTTCAGAGAGAAACCCCAGCTTGCCTTTAATCCAGAGTGCATGGGTTTGACATTCCAGGCATATCTTAACATTGCTGCAGATATTACAGCAAACCTCTAGCCCCCCATGCAATGTGAGCACGGATGGGTTGTTATATATACAAAAGGATCTTGTGCCAAAATGCTTGTGGTCTAAATCTGATAGCCTGGATGTGGTCTACAGACATATGAGTGACTTGACTTCATAGGCAAAGGTAGGCAGGTAGGTGCCTTAGGCAATGACTTGGTATAAAATCATGGACACAGTATGGACTGTTTGCTTAAGAAGCAAATGACTGAAAGTTCACTACTGAAAAAGCCAACCTGGCTTTGACCTGAGGAATTTGCATCTCTTGACACAATGACCTTTGCTGTTGGCCTAGAAGAGCCAGCCTGTGGAGGTCTGAAAGCCAACAACTCATCTCCCAGCCAGACAACTTCATGAGCTTTTTCCTTCAGCCCTGAGAGTACAAGGGCACTGCTGTCCCATTTCTGTGGGTGCTGGGACAAAATCCCTCAAACCTTGTATTTGGCCCACCCCAAAGAAGATAGCTGTTCCCATATTTTGTCTTCCAGCATCACTGTGTGAAGTTGCTCTGGAGATCCCAAGTCAAACAAGACAGGCAGTTCATCTGCAAGAGTGGAAGCGGTGTGCCTCGGTCAAGCTCGATACGTCTTCAGAGATAATGTGGAAGAGAAGCCATCTCTCTTGCAGGGAGCATGGAGGAAGAAGCAGCTCCTTCAGCGCCCACCTCTCTGCTGACACGGAGATCACAGAGGGTAACTGTGGCTTTTATAAGATGGACATGTCTACTTACTGACTCCAGGCAGTGAGGAGATGGCAGACTTTCACTGCTATCAAACAAGGGTGGATTTGAACGAGCATCCAAAACATACCCCAGCAGACTTACAAGCCCCTGAATGTCTCCCTTCTGTGCAGTGCTTGGCTCTTGGAGGCCATGGGTGTTACCACTATAATAAACATTCATGTTGCCTCTCTATCTGCCAGGTATGTTGCACTTTAGAAATGCCACGTGTATTCTCAGCTTTTAGGAATTTCCCAAATCCTACCCATTCAAAACAGACCCCACAGCTGCTTCCCTTCCAGAAATCCAGATGCATCTTCTATTGTGCCTTTACAGTGAGTATCAGATTTTCTTCCAGTTTAGTAGAGCTGCAGCTTATACAATCTTGACCTCTGAAGCATGCAGAGAAAGAAGAAAATAGCAGGGCACAATGTCTTCTTTAGCTATTATTCCACCAGGGCCAGCCAAGCTACTGAAAGGGAAATCCCTGCAGAAATTAAGGAAATTCAGATATTTCTTTCATTCTAAGAGGCATTCCCGACAGAGCCAGGGCTTGTTTCCAAAGACATGGCTGCATTCCAGACTGAGAGAAACTGTATTATGCAAATATTGACCAGTGTTGAAGGAAACAGCAATAAAAAATTGTCAAAGGTGACAAAAGCTATTCAGCTTGGGCTGTAATATCTGAAGCCAAAATTTGGGAGCATTGTTTCACTGATGAGATGGCTTTTGCAAGTAGAAGGTAGCAGCGGATGGTCTGTGTTCCTTCCTTTTTTTCTTTCTATTTTTTTCTTTTTTTTTCTTTTCTTCTTACTTGGTTTTAATTGGGGAAATTTTAGTCCTGGAAACGATGACGGAAACACTAACGAATGCACAGAATCTTGTTATTGTCCAGGACTCAGTCTCACAATGATCCAAACAATGATCCAACACGTAGACCAAAACTAATAAAGACCTACCTGGCAGGAAGACGAAGAGGAACATTATGCGTTATGGACTGGCCCCAGGAATGAGAGTGCTGTGTGGAAGAATATTGGAAAAAGATGGGAACTCCACCTCCAGTGAAGCTGATGGAAAAGTCCAAAGGAGGCCCAGGAATGATGGGGCAGGAACTCAGTAATGATATACAAGTTGTAAGGTTTAAGGCAAAAGTCAGGGGTCACACAGATGAGGGTTTAAGTTACACGTTGGTGAGGGAGAGCCAAGAAATCTGAATATTTGCAGCTTATGTGCAGAGGGGCTGGAGAAGACATGAGGATACAGCACAACTGCACAGGCTGTGTAGGTGTGAGTCAGGGCAACATCTTGCCCTTAAAATGACTTCACCTGCCTCCACAGCAGAGCTGAATTAAATCTTCACAAGCTGGGGAGAGACAATTTTAAAAGTCATCTCTGTAGAGAACCTGGTCCTTACAAATTAATGATAAAAGAATGACTACATTTGACCATACGTACGCAGATAGCATCCTACTCAGCTGTAGCCAGAAACAAATGTTTGGAAAAGTATTTAAAAAACCAAGTAATGACACCTCTTTCCTTTGCAATACCCTCCTAATTTCTGGCATGAGTGAGTCTAGGGAACAGTTTTATTGTATTCAAATGCAAATATACCAGACCCACATTTCATCCTTAGGAACTCCTGTGGAAGCTGAAGGAGAATTTGGCTCTGAGCTAAGGGCTACTTTAACTGATACTCTTTTCTGCTACTTATCTGCTTCTGTTAGAACTGCCAACTCTAGGCCATGCTCACCTCAGCAGTATATAGGCACTTCCCAATAGCTCTGTAAGATACCTTCATTTATTCAGAAAAGATGTCTTCCTTTTCCCTTCAAGCTCCCCTCATCATATATATTTTTAGCATCACAGACAGTGTGGAAAATAGAGTTTATACCCCATCCCTGAGCTGGCATATGAATCAGAAGCCAAGGATGGGCATTGCTTTTAAATTGTCGTCTGCATTCCCTCAATACCTCCTCTTCAATACGTGACCATGGTGAATAAACTGTCCTCTTGCATTGCCCACTTGTTCCACTGATTATAGACACAGTATAGTTGGTGCTGCACCAAATGCTAATTTGTCATGACGATTAGAAAATTACTCCAAAAGTTCACAGAGGGCACAAGCTTTCCATGACCCCCCGACTTCCTGTGTGTGCATGGGATCAAGCGCTTGTTCAACCACATGATGCCACCTTGATCCACATACAATATCACTCTTTGGGTTTGACATCTGGGAGTGGTTTCAGTGCAAAATGTTAATTTGGACCTTTGGGATTGTCACAGGTCCTTCAAAAGCAGCCTGGTGTTCATGGCTGAGACTCACAAAATGTATGTTGTGGTTTAACCCCAGCTGGCAACTAAGCCCCACACAGCTGCTTGCTCACCCCTGCCTCCCGGTGGGATGGGGGAGAGAATCGGAAGGGTAAAAGTTAGAAAACTCGTGAATTGAGATATAGACAGTTTAACGGGTAAAGCAAAAGCCGCATGTGCAAGCAAATCAAACAAGGAATTTATTCACCACTTCCTATCAGCAGGCAGGCGTTCAGCCGTCCCAGGAAAGCCAGGCTCCATCACGCATGATGTTGGCTCATGGAAGACAAACACCATCACTCCAGATGTCATAGAATCATCGAATGGGTTGGGTTGGAAGGGACCTTTAAAGGTCATCTAGTCCAACCCCCCTGCCATGGGTGGGAACACGTTCCACTACACCAGGTTGCTAACAGCCCCATCCAGCCTGGCCTTGAACGTTTCCATGGATGGGGCAGCTACTACCTCTCTGGGCAACCTGTGCCAGTGTCTTACCACCCTCAGCATAAAACATTTCTTCTTTACAGCTAGTCTGACTCTGTCCTTTTTTAGTTTAAAACCATTACCCCTTGTTTTATCACAAGAGACCCAACTAAAAAATTGTCCCCATCTTTCTTATAAGCCCCCTTCATGTACTGGGAACTGCTCTAAGGTCTCCCCAGAGCCTTCTCTTCTCCAGGCTGAACAATCCCAGCTCTCTCAGCCTGTTCTCATAGGAGAGGTGCTCCAGCCCTCTGATTATTTTTGTGGGCTTCCTAAATCCCGCCTCCTTCCTTCTTCCCCCAGTTTATATGCTGAGCATGGTGCCCTATGGTACAGAATATCCCTTGGGTCAGTTGGGGTCGGCTGTCCTGGCTGTGTCCCGTCCCAACTCCTTGTGACCCTTGGCCTGCTCGCTGTGGGGTGGGGTGAGGAGCAGCAAAGACCTTGACTCTGTGTAAGCACTGCTCAGTAATAATGAAAACATCCCTGTGTTATCAACACTGTTTTCAGCACAAATGCAAAACAGAGCCCTGTACTAGCTGCTATGAAGAAGATGAATCTGTTCCAGCCAAAGCCAGTACAATGTGGCACCTTATATGCTGTTACTGCCCAAAATCCCTATGAAGATGTGAACCAGGAGTTTACTCCTGGAAAATCCTGGTCTAAGGCTGTGCTGCTGCTATATGTTCAATTTGCTTACTAAGGAAAGTGTAACTCTGAGCTGGTGCTGGTCACTGTGTCTCTGCACAAGCAAGTTCTGTTACCTGCAGAACTGGTTACCTCATGGTTCAGGAAAATGGGGAGAAAAGGTCTAACACTGAGTCTCTGCAAATGCAGTGAAAGGAAATAGATGCTGGTGCTTCTTTAGCAACTTTCAACGTTTCTCAGTGCTGCATGTTCAGAGCTGGCAAGGGGACACAGCATGCCAGCTCATCTCCCCGCGGCTCTCTCTCCCCTTCCCCGTCCTATTTATTTAGGTGTAGGAGGCTGGTCTGGCTCTGAGGAGCACTCTGTCTAACCTGGTGTGATCTCAGAAGAAAGAGATGGGCAAAATATTTTACTTTACATTTGATGGGAGGCAAGGGGGAGGGGGGGGGGAGGGGCATGGGTGGTATCAATCTGCAAGTACACCCCCAGGAAGATGGGATTTAGAGGGGAAAAGGTAGAGGTATAGGGTTTTCTTCTTGCTACGTACCGGGGACAAAGTGGTCCAGGGAGCTTTAACAGTAAGAATAACACACATACACACACACACAAAAAGATGCAGAGGAGTCTAGACTTGTTAAAGCCTTTTTCTTGCTGTCTTTGTCTGGCAGAGCCTGAGTTTTAAAATACCAATGCCTTTTCTTGTCACTCTCAGCTTTAATTTATTATTTTTTAAAATCAATAAATATCCCTCCACTCCTCCATCTGGAGGATTCCTCCTTCATCCCACCACTGCCAAGCTGATCAGAGCCACCTATGCAATGCCATTTGATCCAGAACATATTTCAATCTTGGCCCGTTCTCAGCCTCATAAATTCCTGACATGATTCGGGAGGCATTTCTGTTGGAAATAGCTCTCCGCTCCGCTGTTGTATTTATAGAGATTGCCGCTGCCTCTGATCTGAGGCCAAACGTTAGGAATAATTGCAGCAGGAAGCAGGACAGAGCTCGACATATTGTTTGTCTGGATTGTTTTAATTTCAAGATCATGGAAGTACCCCCACTTACTGATGTTCAGAGAGGGAAAAAAAAAAGGAGAAAAGAAAATAAAAGCATTGTTCAGGAATTTTCTATTTTAATTTTTTTTTTCTTTTTATTGCTTTTGTTAGAGGCAAAGAGGGAATCATTACGCTTGCTGCTGAGGACAGGGAGGTGAATTAGATGTTGGTGACTTATTAATTCAGGAATCCTGTCCCTGCAGATTAGACTAGAGGTTCCCACTTTTTTATTTTCTGCTTGTTGAAACAAAGCCAGGAAATGCACATGGCTCTGCGTACGCATATGTGTGTCTGTGTGTGCATGATGGGAGGGAGGGGGTTGCAGAGCTGTAGGTGGGCCCCCAGGAACCTTGTCCATCTGCAGCTTCAGCCCTGGCCAGCACAGCCACACCACCATGCCAGTCGGGGCTGAAGCTGCACACGGACAAGGTGCTAACTCTGGCAATTTGGAAAAGGCCACATATCCAGGCAGGCAATGGCCCATACTCAAGGTGTGAAGTCCTTGGCCATGAGGCTCAGAGCTGAGTAGGAAAGATGCAGGATGTGGATGCCAGGAGCCTTCAGACACACTGTGTCTGAACTGGGGTAGCTGTGTTTGGAAGTGAGAGACACATGCACATGCTGGGAGCCTGAGCTGAAGCCCATTGAAGTAGACAGAAAAACATTTTTCACTTCAGTAGGTTTTGGAAACCACTGGAGGTGCAGCTGGAGGGGGAGGATAGGGAAATGGACAGAGCAAAGGCTACCCAGTATAGGGATACCAGGCAGTCTGTGAGGTAGAATCATGGGGCTCCTGGTGCTCAGAAACCCCATTATTAACATCTCCCACCCCTGTGTGACCATCGGCAAAATCGCCGGGTTGTCTGGGGCATCACTGAAACAGAGAGTGAGCAGATGAAGTGGGACCCCATTGCAGAGAGGCACTATCATTGTCTTCTCCTCCCACTGCTGTGCTTTCTGGGTACTGTTACTCTGATACAACAGGGATTTAGCCTTGCCCCAATCTTACTGCCTTTAGAAGAGAGTCCTTAAAGACTTGCTTAAGTACTCATTGTTTTGGTAAAACCCTTAGAGTCTTCCTTAGGTACATGTCAAAATAGGTTCCTGAGTAGGAATCCTGAATTTGCACTGTTGCATCTTGAGAGAGAAACCCGACTGTGATTTCACTGCTGGGTAGTAGCTCTGGGAAAAGAGGAGAACACAGCCAAATCCTGGGCTGTGTTGGTTCAAGCCTACCCGTTTTGCTGGTTATCGAAAGCTCTCTTAATTGAGCATAGATATGGGGTAAGAGCTGCTGTAAGTTCAGAGGAGAAAACCATCCACACTTCCAGCAAGAGCTACAATCACATTAGCTTAACACAAGGGAACAATAAAGGGCTCTACTCAGAATAAAAAACAGCAAGAGCCAACAGCTGGGAGCTGAAGCCAAAAAAACCTTGGTTACGAGCAAGTGAGCCTTGTAAATTGAAGGGGGAGTTTGACAGCCTGGGGCGATCTATCAAGGAATGCTTAAAGGGCTGGCCAATTGTTAGGGTGCCTTCAGGAAAAGACACTTTAAACAAATCCAGGTCACTGGGCTCAGTCCAGTTGCAAGGCGAAAGCATCTGTTCTTGTGCTGTGCAGGAGATCGTATTAGGGGTTCGATGGTTTCTGCCACCCTCAGCATGTCCGAACAGAGGAATGCCAGGAAGCACTTGTGCACTGCAAAAACCAGTAGAGAAAATGCAAATTAATCCATCTCACATCACTTCTTGGATTGTCAGTGATATTGTGCAGTTTCAACCTGTGAAATAGTTCAGAGGCAGTTTTGAAAAATATTGCAGTGGTGGAAAAGAGATGATAAGGAAGAAACTGTGCTGCGTGTCCAGCTGGATAGAGGCAGAAAGCAACTGCCCCATCGGGCTGCCCACGTGAAAGTACCTTTGGTACCTCCATTACATTTCTAACAGCAGCACCCAGCACTGCCATTGCCTCAGATGCTGAGCCTACTGCCTCAATAAAAAAACGCCAGCAACTGAAGGAAGATGGAAAATAAATGTATTTTAAGGTCCTGGAACAAAATGCGGGCAGAACTGAAACAGGTCTTGCTGTATTCAGGCTCAATCATTCTTTCCTGAGTTCCTGCATCTTCTCAGAGGTAGGACAGAGAGGCTAAGCCAGTGCAGCCTTTCCTACATTTTTATATGCGGGAAAACTCATAGACATGCAGTAAAAGCGCAGATGAAAGGGTGGAAAAAAGGATGGATTAACTCTGTTTTTCATCCAGGGAGCTGAGGCAGCAAAATCTATAAAGGAAGGCTATAGCAAAATGGGGAATTAAGCAATTATTTTGAGTCTAACCACACCTCTGCCTTTCCAGTAGCACCTTCGCATGGAGCTGACCACCTCAACCCATAACTGTGGCTGGCAGTTACGTTACCCTGGAGTTTTCCCCACAGTTAAGTCACAGTAACCTCTCTTTGGGAAAAGAAGTAGCCCTGAAAAAATTAACAAGCTCAGCATTGCCTTGAATCTTTTAAGCAACTCCTGACGTGCTTTGGTCTCCCTCAAAGTCTGATGCTAGTAAAAAATATTCCTTTTATTTGAAAAAGGGATAATAGAAAAGGGGAGAACATAAAATAGACGGAGAGGAAGACTGGGACAGATGCCAGAGGATCTGATGCTAATCAGGTCCAGATAATGTCCAAGTCCAATATCGCCTTCCCTGGGGATGGTGCCCCAGGACACAGTGCCAGGAGGATGTCAGTGCTAAGACTCCAGTGCTTGCCTGCACCACTGGGAAAAGGGAATCTGCAAATATTTAGTCTGCCAGAAAGACTATTCCAATTAGCGAATGTCAGATCAAGGCCTGAATGATTCTGAAACATGTAAGGGTTTGGATAGGGCTTATCCAAGTCACACAAGGGTTGTCACTTACTTAAAACTATTAGTATCTGACAAGCGCGTACATCTCCAGGCACTTAAACCAGAAACTGCTTAATTTACACTAACAGTTGTGGGATGGATCCCATTTAGCGTGAATTCCTGTGTCCCCAGAAAGCTGGCTGATTTCATAGCTTCTCATCCCCTGGAAATTTGCTTATTCATAAATAAAACCCACCATCATTATCTGAAATGAAGGAAAGAGCCTTTGTCACAGAAGACAAGGTGTCATCACTCAGCTGTGTTACTGCTAGCTTCAGTCTGACCGTTGGTCCTAATATGGATATGGTTAATTCTTACACCAACAGTCGCGGACAAGTGAGGACTTTTTTGGAAATGAAGGGAGAGGGACCTCAGAGCCCCATGTGAACATTCAAGTGAAGAGAGTCATGTCAGCAGATGCAGCAATGCCAGTATTGGGCTGGTTGTGGGAAGGGTGCTGTTCACAGCCACCTTCATTTTTCCACACCGCAGTTATTTTTTTTTCTTCAAATAAGGGCAGGAAAATCTTGCCGGTCAAGACAATGAAGAACAAAGAGACTGAGAGCAACTGACAGGATGGAATTTAAGGCTCAGCATTAAGAGCAGACACTGGTTTAATCCCTCTCCCAGCTCCAAAAACAGTCAGGATGTCCTTAGCATGGTGATGCCTGCCCATCCCCTCCCAGAAAGGCACCAACACCCCGACAGCAAGTCCAGATTTCTCTACCAAAAGGTCTAGGCTCCTTCTCTGATTTGGGTAGTGACTGAGGGTGCAGAAGATGCATTTTCAGCTCCCCCTGAGCCCTCCTGTGCAGCTGAGTTGGTCACAAGGGTCAGTGTACACTTCTCCCAACTCTTGTTGTCTCTGGACTCAGTGTCTGGCCAACAGTGATCATCCAGGCTACATCTGAAAGGGTAAGAAAAGCAAGCCAGGTTTGATATTATATTATGACTCACATCCACACCTTTAAAATCCCCCTTTTCTGCCCCCAAACTGTGCATGGTGAGTAGTCCCTGGCCAGTTCTCAGGCAATGTTGCCAAAACTACCAAAGGAGTATGCTAAGACTCAGCCAACTGCTACAGGTGAGCCCATGTACCGGGGCTGTTGACTGTGTAGATCCCAAAAGCTTCTAGAGACAGAGGAGAGAGGAGGCACCCTCCCTCCACCTCAATAGGATGGGATGGGATGGGATATTCAGGAGATGAAGGCTGGTGGGAGGAACCGAGCTTGGGATGTGCCCTGGACTGTCACAGGATCCTACTCTGGATGCTTCAGGGGGGCTAACTGTAGGTGAGATGAACCCCTGCCACCCTTACCTCCTGCCACAGGTCCTTCATCTGGAAGGATAAGGGATAAAAAGAGATGAGGCAGATCAAACCTGCCAATGCTCACAGAGGTGCAAATTTTGCCATCTAAAAACAGTGGGGACTGGATCCATGTTCCAGAGAACTTACTTGATCCCACCTCTGATACTGAATGCCTTGTGAGATCAGCACTTGCTCTTACTTTTATTGTCCCAGAAGAGGAACTGAGATGATTTGCTTTGGCCAAGGTCACCCTTAAAGGGAGTGTCAGGGTGGGATGCTGAGCCTGGGCCTTTGAAATACCAGGCTGGTCCTCACACCATCCTAGGTGCAGGAGAGCAGTGGGGAGATGGAAGCAATCCTCTTCTTGTTAGTGATGTTCTGTCCAGACTACAGACAAGCTTAGTGAGGTACAGTGCCTGCCAAGTTTTCTTTCCAGTGACTGCCGTTTCAGGCAGCTCCTAGCTACGCTTTTTAAATATAAAAGTTTTAAAGAAGCTTACGGCAAATGCCTCCTATGAAATAGGCTTTTTATAGCTGAGACTGGAACAAAATGCTCCAAAGGTGACAGGAGAAACAGTTCAAACAGGACCAGACCAGGGTATAGTTTCAGGACCAGACCTGACTGTACATATCTCCAGGGTACAGCTCCATAGGCAGCAATGCAACTTCCCTGCTTTGGATCAGCTGGGATTATGGACCTCTGCAGGTGGCCACAGCCAGCTTCTCCCAGCTAAGAGCTCCCTAGAGGTATTCTTTTAAACATCAACAGGGGCTAAAATGGACCACAAAGGAGTAACTTAATTTCTGCCTGTGTCTGTGTGGTGTGTAAGGCAAAGCTGGGTGTATGAGCGTTCCTCATGTTCTCTTAGAGTGACCCTCTGTCTTTGGAAACCATGGAATTATACACTAAAGCCCACCAGTTTTAGAACAAAACAGAACTCAATGGATTATTTGTGGCAGATGATGTTTCAAAATATTGCACTGAATAGAGCTGCCCAAAGTGAATGTTGAATCGTTACATATGGTTGTCATTTTGGATGATTTGGGGACTCTTAGATGCACAGGGCTGGCAGGGACAGTCCCTTTTGCAAGCGCAAGGAATGCCCAAAAGTATCACAAGAAACTTGTTATACAAAGTCCAGCTAGACAAAACCAACAAGGGAAGTAGGACAACTGGAGGACAGAGTTTTAACCAAAACTGGTGAAAAAACAACAGGTAAGAAACAGTTTCAATCCTTGTTCCACTGAAGTCAAACCAGATTTTGCAGCTATCTGCTGTATGACGAGGGCTTCATCTGTGTTTCTGGCCTAGGGCATATCTTGCCTGTCTGAAGCAAGAAAATAGTTTTCAGAAGACTGCTTTTAGGTGCAGCATTGCTAAATAATGTGGATTTAGTTGAATGAGATGGGTTGGACCAAACTGGAGTGACAAAAATGCTGCTGATATAGTGTACATCACGTTTCAGAGCTCAAAGCTTCCACTTCGCACCTTGTGAAAATCAAAGCATCTCAAATGAGTGTGCAAAATTGTAACTCATGGTTTTGCAACCATTTGCTTCTTTGCTTTCCTGGTAGAGTATACACAGTCCTACAGAGGAGGATTTTCTAAGCACAATGTTTATTAATGAAGCCTGTCCCAGCTGTGCAGTCCCCATGCAGAGTAACAGCAGGAGTTTCTTCAGGTCTCCTCACCATGTAGGGTTTTGGTGTTTGTGAAAATGAGACATCCTGAAGGGAAACTTTAATCTGAATTTCTCAACAGGTGAGCCCCAAATGTGTTTTACATTCCATTACTACCAAACACACACAGCCAGACCTGATGGATTTGATACCCTTTCTGGTCCATCAGTCTGACAGATTGGAGAGGAAAGGGATTCCTTTTCAATGCCATGCGAGCTTTCAGTGTCTTACAGATGATCACTTTCCTGGTGCACCCCATACTCTGACTGAATAACGAAATAATGTTTAGATATAAAGACTGTGATTGACAGTCAGGCAGACAGATGCATTTTCTAGTAACAAAAGCCAGACAGATAGTTTGACTATGTTTCTACACCAACCTCCAAAAAACTGCACTTGGTGTAAGGAAACTCAGAGAAGGAATCTGTCGAATCTCCTCAATCTTAAAACATTAGCAAGAAATTACTCCCAGCCCATACACTTTTCCTCTGCTTTTGTATCATAACCCTCTTCTCTTACCCTCCAGCAAATCTGCCCTAGCAGATGACAGAGTTCAAGCATAAACAAGGAGTTTCAATTATCAGACCTGGACCCTTCCTTTCCCGTTGCAGTCTTCCCCTATTGACCATTTCCCACAATTAGGGGTCCCTCTATTCCCAAAACTGCTTTAAGTATAAGCATGCTATCGTGTTACCTTCCCCTGGGCAGATGCTATCTTTGTCCCCTTTTCCATGTGGGTTTCTTTGTTTGTTTTTCCTTTTCTTTTTTTGAAGAGGAAAATTAAAAATGCAAATAGGTAACAGTAATAAATCTCTTTCCACATTTTACATTCTACCATGCTCCCTTTAATATCCCGGTTTATGTTATGCATTGTTTAGCACTGTTTCACAGCAACACTTTTTAGAGGAAGATTGGACAAATACTTAATGTTTTTGAAGAATTACAAGACTAAATGTTGAGAGAGGTTTCTCCAGCTTATCTTAGCCTATGGCTTAAAGCTACAGAATGCATAGGTAGTGTAGGGCCCATAGCTGGCCTAGAGGGTGAGAAAAGGCAGATGTAAGGTCTAGCAGTGGGCTGGACCAGAGATCTCACCCCCTGATGCAAAGACCTTGACTATTTTCAAACTCTTATGTATGTCTTGCAGTGAACTGGGGCTGACCTTTGTTTTTAGAACAGGAAACTCTCCAGAATCTATTTCTTCTGGGGGTATGTGATATTTTGCATATATTTCTGTATCTGCTGCTAGCTCATGGCCCGTGTTCCTTCTGTGTCCCTCCGGTCAAGTCTCAGCAGATCTGTAATCTCTTACATCTGCATCTGTAGCTCGTATGTGCAACGGGCAAATATACTTGTGGCTTCAAAGAACTGCTTTCTCTTACACGCCCTTTACTTCTCAGTATATGGAGCTCTCTTCCACATATTTTGTTCCAAAAAAATAGTCTGGTCCTGTAAAAGACCCCCAAAAGGTGTTCTACAAGATGCCCAGCTTGCGAGAAAGGTAAGTTCTGCTCTTTGGCTGTCTTCCTTCTCATGTATTATTTTCCACTCCTCTTGGTTCTTTCATGCTGTGCAAGTATTTGGACTTTGGTGCTTGAATCGGAGCGTCATGCTGGTCTTCAATGAAAGCATTTCTCCCTTACAGAATGACTCACCAGGCACTGTCTTTGCTTCCTTCAGTACAATCATAGCAAATAAAACTGATGGTTCAGCTTTGCTGTTTGGTCATGGTCAGAGGGCGACATGCTGGGACAGGATTTCTCTTCCTGGGTAAGTCATGCAAAGTTACTGCAAGTCAAACAAGGTGCCTGTTGGCCTGTTGAAATACTTCTTTGCTTTATTGCATTTCATCTGACAGTTCATCTTCCTCCCCTCAGTCTGAACACTTGTCTGCAACGATGAGGTAGTTCGTGTGGTTTGTAATGAAAAGGTCCTTTCCTAGTTTGTTCCAAAATCTGCTGGGGATTCTGTATATTTTCATTGTCTCTGTTTGTTGCTTGGCCAGCATTTCCTTGCCTGTGTAACATCTGCTCACCAGATCTCAGATATCCTTGATCACATTTGGCCGGTATGAGGCACCTCTAGCTTTCTGGTGTGTTCTTGAGAGTGCATCTGTTCCCAACAATCTGGGTGCTGTGTTTCAGCTACATTTCTGTCTGAGACATCTATCCCATGCGACTAGCTCATCTCTGTACTTCCACCTAGTAGCACCACTCTGTCTTCTTTCCCATGGCTATTTGTGGATCCTGTTGTTATCTGGGAAACTTCATGTCTGCTCTGCACTTTCACATAGGTGGGAATTCACTTTTCCTATGCTCACAGTTCTTGGTAGAGTTCTTGTGGGAGCATGGGGTTGACAGTTTAGGAAGTCTGGACAACTAGGGATGGCTGTGAAGAATTGCTCTCCTCTTTACCCAAGAATTCACTAAAGCAGCCTTGCCTCCTGCCTCCTTCCCTCCTGAGCTCCATTATCTTCCTGCCTTTGACTTCTACCCTATCATTCCATTTAGGACTTCCACCTCTTCCAGTCACTTAGTGCCCACCTCCACCTCCTCTGCTTCACCTCCACTCCCCCTCTAGCCTCCTAATGTGTAGATATTCACATCTGTAGATTTTAGACCTCATTGTACCCAGCTTCAGATAGCCACCTGAGGTCAGGAGCATCCCTGACCAGCTGCAACCAATGTAGACAATTTCAGAGGGCATTTCAGCCCACTTCTAGAAGAGCCTCTTTCTTTCCACTAACCCTAAAGGGAAGTCTCCAGGGCATGCACTCCTGTGTGCTTTGCTTCAGTGCTTAACATCACCCAGAACAAATCCAGTCTATATGCTGCAGTGCATGTCAGATAGCCCAGACCTTGAGTCAGTGCTCAGGGTAACTTCTATCCAGTGTCTCTGGGGCACTGTCCCCAGCTTCTTCTATCTGTATTTTGGAAACCCCCTTCTTTCCAAATTTTACATGCTGGGGAGCAATAACAAAATGTTCACAGGCCAGAGGAAAACCTGAAAGTTGGTAAGTCTGCTAACCCTTTTCATTTAGAGTCCCACATCTTTCATTGCTATTACAAATTCTGTGTAATTTGGCAGTAGTCTGACCTATTGTTTATCCAGATTTTTGACCTCTGTCACAAATCCTTCATACATGACATTTTCTGTGGGCTGACAGTAATTTTGGAGTAGAATTCACATTTATTTGTGTCCTCTGGTGAGTTGTGGATGCATCCAGATGAGGGTTGAGCATGTGACAGCCACTGCCTACTACAGCGAGTAGGGCAGCAGCTTGTATAAAGCTTTATTTTTTAACCATTGCAATGCCAGGGCAAAAAGCATCAAGCTTCTAAGCAGGGTTTGGTGGGGGTCAGGGTTGTAATTCAGTGCCAGGGATGCGATTTCTCTCTGACTTTTGTTCCTTTTTCCAGTAGTCTCCACTTTGGATTTCCTAGATTTGCTCTTTGGACCATGGTCTAATGTAAGTAAAAAACCAGTAACCCCAAACACAGATACAGTCCTATTTTATTCCTTGTGCCTCAAACACAGACCCAGCTCATGAAACACTCCCCCCAAGCAGAGCTGTCTGCATACCCAGATGTTGTCGGAGCATCAGTGTGCTGCAATGGCCCCACAGGGGAAAACACATGCCATAACCTTCCAGAAGTGAATTTTCCTTGTCTGGCCTTCCTGCATCCTGACATCAATTCTCCCCTACACACAGCAGGGATTGCAGTGGTTCCTGAGTGCTGGGAGTGTGTTGGAGAGGTTGGAAATACCCTGCCAGAGATTTCCCAGGGAGCAGACCTGGGTTCTGCTTGGAAAGCCAATCTATAGATTGGCGTGTAGCTCTTTGGAGGTGATGAAAGAAAGCAATTGCACCCCTCTGTCTAGCTCTCTACCAAAAAGGAGAGGTCATGAGATTGAGTGGGTTGCTGAACTGGACTCCAGAGACCTCAGTTTACTGCTTGATCTAAGGCAGAAACAAAAGATGAGAGCACAGAAATCTCTTCCTCCTTTTTTAAGCCCCTCTACCCCCCACCCCCCCCCACCACCACCCACCCCCACCCCCACCCCCCCCGATCTTTTCCATTTACAGATTATCTCTCACTATGTGTATGCGAAGTGCACAAGGGGCCCATGCTCTCCACTTCCAACCAAACACTGCTTAAGTACAAAGGAAATAAGAGGAACCATTACCTGCTGCCTGGGGCTGCGTTTGCGTGCCTCATCACCTTCAAAGGTCTGATCGACAGCTTGCATTGGGGTTGAATCTCTGTCTCCTTCTTTGCAATGCTTCTCTTTATGGGATCATACTTTATTGCTTTCTTTCCAAGTGTTTCATTACAAAACCTATTAATGAACCACTAGGGGTAGCCAAATGTGCTTGGTTGCATGCAGGACCTTGAGAAGGATTATGGAGCAAACGCACTGCAAACAGCCTCAGCTTGCTTGCAAACAAGGCAGCCTCCTGCCCCAACAGATGAGCCCTCAGACAGAGACCTCCCTGAAGTTTCCCCTTCCCTTGGGGAAACCTGGAAGGACATGAAATGCTTCAGAGCGGAGAACTTGGTGCAGTCACCTGACCCCATACAGGCTCAGCACACATCCAGCAAGATAAACAAATGATGCTTGCCACATGGCTGTCACACATCTCAGCACTAAAGCCACCAGTCTCCCACTGGGGCTATGAAACATGCACTGGAGAATACAGGGAACAAGAAACCTCTCCCCTAGGCTAAAGTGAAAATGCTGGGAGAATGAACTGCAGAAAGGACTGATGTAGCCATCTCTCATGAAAGCTTGCCCTCTTGTGAGATGCTAACTTAGGAGGAAGAGACAAAATTTTATCTAGGTCTTCATCTCCCATCTTCACCTTGCTTCAGGCTCTCCTCCCACTGCTGTGTACGTACAGCCATTAACTTCTGTTAACAACAGTGTGCAGTAAGGAAACAGCACTACTATAACATTGATGGAGAAAGTACATGAACTTAACGATTTCCCAAGGTCACAAAGGGGGCCTGTCCTTTGGGCAAAAGCTGTACCAAAGTCTTCCTGCATCCCGCTTCAGTGCCCCTGTGGGCTTCTTCTTCCCACGTTTCACTGCATGGACAAAACCTGAGAGAGTTAAATAAAGCAAGCATGACCCTGTTCTGCTGGAAAATCAGATGAAAGGCAAGTGTCTACGATGATTTGGATCTCAGTGGACTTGCATTTGCTTGCTATTAAGCTGGAGCTAGCTTGCAAGATATCTTCAGAATGCCTCAGCTGGGGTTGTAGGTTTTGCACAGGGGATGTGCTGAGCTACTTCAACATGAGTTTGGCTAATGCAGTCTGGGATTGGAAGCTTTTATGCGATTACATGGGTAAAACACAATCTCCTGCTAGAAACTGAGAGCTAAACATTGCCCCAGATACAGCTGTGCTGCCGCTTCCCTGCTGTTTCAGCTAGATCTGCAGGAACCCATGCTTGTAGATTGGTAGGATGAGAAATTAGTCTGCTCATTTTGTTGGGATCTGAAAAGTTATGAGGGAACAAGTCCTCAGTACAGGAAAGACATGGACCTGTTGGAGTGGGCCCAGAGGAGGCCAAGGAGATGGTCAGAGGGCTGGAGCCCCTCTGCTGTGGGGACAGGCTGGGAGAGCTGGGGCTGTGCAGCCTGGGGAGGAGAAGGCTGCAGGGAGACCTTAGAGCAGCTGCCAGTGCCTGGAGGGGCCGACAGGAAAGCTGGGGAGGGGCTTTTTGCAAAGTCATGTAGTGATAGGACAAGGGGTAATATTTTTCAACTAAAAGTGGTTAGATCTAGACTAGCTATAAAGAAGAAATGTTTTATGTTGAGAGTGGTGATACACTGGCACAGGATGCCCAGAGAGGTGGTAGATGCCTCATCCCTGGGTACATTCAAGGTCAGGTTGGGCAGGACTCTTATATAGTTGAAGATGTCCCTGCCCATGGCAGGGGAGTTGGACTAGATACCCTTTAAGTTCCCTTCCAACCCCAAACCATTCCATGATTCCATGATTCTAAGTCCTGCACCAGAAAATATTCAACCAAGGCTCTTGAACGAAGTATCTACCAAAACTATGCAGCCCCCTATAAGAACCAGCTTCCAAAACAGCAGTTTGATGGTCTGATAATGCTGTCTCTAGTTACTTAAGATATTTTGAAAATTGAAGGCCAGGGCTTTTTCAGATGCAATCAGACTTTGAGAAGTAATATTTAAAATAATTGTTAGAAGACCCAAGGGAGCAAACTGGCACAACTTCCCTTCAGAAGCGATCCCAGGTCTAGTAGAGTTCTTGGTGTATGTTTTTGAAAAAGGGGAGGGTTATGATTGATAATGACAGAGTAGAATTTAATTAAACTTTGATTAAGTTAATCATTGACACTCTTAAGGACATGATACAGTCATGTTAAGAGAGTGATAGCTCTGTTAAGGAATGGACCCATGTAAGAAACAGAAAACTAGAATTAGGAAAGGAAGATCAATTTTTGACCCGCTGGTGAAGTTCCTTAGGGCTGATATTGAGTGATAAATGATCTGGAAAAGAATGAAGTGGCAAGCAATACATGGTAGATGATTGTCAAATACTTCTGGGGCTCCCGTAGAGGAGAATGGGAACTCTACAAGAAACTTCCAGAGGTCTTTCTAGGGTCAGTGTATTAATACAACCTGGATATAGCCTAAAATTAAATAAATTTGCTTTCTTTAAAAGCAAATTTATCCATTTCCAGATTCTGTAAGTGCCTGAAGAACTATCTGTCCTACTCACTTAAAAACAAGACTTTGACACTGAAAACATGAGATTCTGCAATACAATACATGTCATAAACGTTTCATTTAAGCTTTTGGATTTGAGCCATTATGGTTGGTGTTCTGAATTTTTTTCTTACCAGCCATGAAGACAATAAGCTTTGGAAAAATATGACTTGATGCTATCAGAATTACATATCTCTGGGAAAGAAGCAGCAGCTTCTGTGGAAGTCACTGCTGAACATGGCCATGGTTGTTTCACTGCGTTGCTTTAGAGGCACAGCACAAGGTGCATTGAACAGCTTAATGTGAGACCATGAACAGAACACATACTTTGCACTTGGACGTGTATATTTCCTGCAGAAACACATGCTGCTGATCAGCCCAGCAACAGAACAACCCCCCTTGATTTAGGTGACTGATGGTAACAAGAGTAGTACAGCTTGCCTTCCTGAATCCTCGTCACTTACCTCTTGACACGACACCTTTGTCTGTTCTCAGCCCCTGGATATGTGAGATGTGGTTTGCATCCAGGTCTAAATCTGAACTGCTCCAAAGTGTGTGAGAGTTCAGATTTCAGTCTGTGCCTGTCTCAAATGTGAACCCTTTTTAATAAAGCAGAAATCTGCAGATGCACCCTAACAGCTGAAAACCATCAGTAAGGGTAGCGCCATTTCAGCTCTTTCAGAGGAACCTCTGCACCCCCCCGTACTTTCCACCTCCCCAGTCTCCATCTTGCCATTTCTTATCCCGTGTAACTAGATCATTGCTTTGTTATCTTGCTCGTGCCCTTCACCTGACACAGCCCATTCCCCTTTCCAATAAAGGTGGAAGTGCAGAGTATGTGCTGTGTGCACTAACTCTGTTTCCAACCCATCCCATGCTGGGGGCCCCATGCAAACCACGCTATCAATCTGGCGGTCTCTGATGATGGAGCCCACATGGGAACCTTAGATAATGGATTACAGTGGAGGACACGTATTTTTAAATGTGTTTAAGATGTCTGGCAGTTTCTTAAGAAGCACAAGAGGCCGGGGGGGGGGGGGGGGGGGGGGGGGGGGGGGGGGGGGCGGGGAGGAGAACAAAAGCAATTTAAGGGGCAAGAAACGAGAAACGTACCCCAAATCAGTGAGAGCTTTTTGGAAAGGGAACAAGAAAAGCCCTTTGTCATGCTGCACTGCTTCACCCATACCAGCACAGGAGGTAAATGGTGAAAGCATCGTTAAAGCAGAACTCCCATAGCTGAGGGCAAGGGTGCAAACAGGTAATATGGTAAACATTGCACGTGGTTTAAATTATCATTGGTAATAAAACTATTCATCATCAGCCTCCATGCTGAAGGCTGAGATAGCTATTGCTCCCGAGGACTGAGTGACTGAAAGAATGAATCATTTGCTGCTCGCTTGCTCTCTTATTTTTGTTGACCTCCATGGCCCTGGCTCAAGGTCTTGCTGCAGAATGACAGGTCAGCTTCTCTGAGCTCAGTATCCAAAAATTATAGCCTAGGATTCAAAGGTAATCGTCATCACTGGTGTGTCTTTCTGCTCACTGAGACATGGCCTCCTCTGGCATGAGGACTGAAATATCTCTCCGCCTCAAAGACTCAGCACTTGAGCTGAGAGGGATGGAGATGTCCTATGAGTGATCCTCCCAAGGGATGGTGGTGATGGCAAGCCCAAATCAGACCCCAGAAGGTTGGTATATTGTTGATGTTTCTTCAGTTGACCCTATTAAAGTTCTGCTTTTTATGGTGTCTTTGTGTATCATGTGCAACATCAGGGCTGTAGTGCCTAGGAACAATACGAGCTTCTTTCCTGCTTACCTTTGGAGTTGGACACAGACATCTTCTGCACATCCCTGCATGGTCTCCCAGAAGCCCAGAAAACAGGGCAGAGTCTGTGCTGTCCTCTGCTTAAGTTCATAACTCAACAACCATCCATTTAAACCAGCACCATCAGAAGCAGATAGGAAGAGTCTTCCACACTGACCCCCAGAACAGTGGATATTGGCATCCCTCCCCAGTGGTGTCTAGCTCCTTGCCTCCCTGACATTCCTTCCATCGCTTGATTTCCAAGGAAAAACTCCCCACCCATAAATCTGCAGATTCACTCTCCTTTCCAGCTCGGCAAACCCATGTCTCTGTCCATGTAGCTCCACTCAAAGCAAAATCCCTCTTATGCAACATGCAGCACACACACGGCTCTCCCCAGCCACCAACCCAACGTTGGGTCGGGAGGGTTGCTGTAACCTTGGTGTATGTGCTCTGTCGAGGCTGAGGTGGGGGAATAAGATACTTCCCCTACCTGGCCTGGGTGGTTGTAGAAACCGTTGCAGGTTTCTTGCTTCATGCTGTGCTTTCTTTTGGTGTTACTGAGCTGTTTGAATAAAAACAATAGCAGGCTGCTCTTCCAGACACGTTCTTTCTGCAGCCAGCAATGCTTTTTGGTGTCCCCTTACCTCCTTGTCCACAGAAGAGGGACACATCCTCAGCCATGTCACAGGAAGGAAGGTGAAAGATGTGGTATTTGGTTGCACCATGTGAGGCTTTGTGTGTTGTATAGCAGAAATATTGGGGGAAAACCAGCTAAAAAGAGGTGCAGTTCTACAGGTATCAGTGTCTTTAAGCCATTTTTACACACTGAGTTTTGTATTACAGGATATTTTATTGCAGATGAGGACACCATACAGCAGAACTGCTTTTGACACAACTTTTTTTTTTTTTTTTTTAAATAGCTTCATTTAGTTATTTCTCTACATCGGTTTTACATCACTGCATCTTTGCCAGATCTGAACATGGTTAAGCCAGCAATGAACACAAACTCTCAACTGCTCAGAGAGTCACAGCCCTTTTAGCCCTTTTGAGGTCAAAATTGTCCGTTTCCCCAGGCTGAGAATGTGGCCTAAGGCCATTACAGGGGTGTGACCCTGGGATGAGGGAGGTTGGAAAAAGGCTTGTTGTCTTCCAGGGGGTTACTCTGATGCACAGCTCAGGTAGAGTAGCAGCGGGCTCGGACCCACAGCACCACCTGGATTTCTGCAGGACTATGGTCACTTTGAATCTGGAAGGGGATGTGCATAGATAGCCAACACCAGGAGCACCATGCTGTGAAGTGCAAGGTGACCTTGCAACACTGTGTATTAATAGAGTCAAGCTCTGGCTTCATGTGGATGCAAGAGCACATGGACCACATCATGTTGCTGGAGAAAGAGAAGGACAGCAGGAGAGCAGCACCAAACTGCTCTACCCATACCTGCATGGAAATCTCTTCTGTGCTTATCGCTTCAGCACTTGAGCAGACAGGGAAATTAAAGAGAAGATGATGGCCATAAAGACACCCATATGTACAGCGTGGTGGCTGGCCTTTGCGCAGCTCATTAGCTCCACCATAAAACCCCTCGCTGTTCTGCCAGAGCCAGTGGGTCCCAGATTTACAGATGTCAATGCATAGCTTCCATTTCAGTGCTTAATTTACTATTGAAATAGTAAATTTCAACAAGGAGTTAGACACAGAAACGCCTCTGTTGGATTTGGGCATACAAGTATGGCCAATAAATATCTGAAATGTCCCATCTCTCGTGGAGAGTCTGCTCACACTTAGACTCTCCGAGCTCTCCGTAACGCTACTGTCTGCAACAGCAGGGTCTGGGTATCAGGGCAAGGAGTGCAATCCATAAATCCACTCTTTAATGAGATACAGAGAGATTATTGGGCCCTGCTTGATGATTTGTTGATTTGTTATTATTTAACATACATTTTCAATCCTGTTGCAAAGTCCACACATTTGCAGTAAATTTTATCTAGTGACTGAAAGACAAGCAGAGGGGATAGCTGATCTTCTATCTGTAGCTGTGGAGTTTGTGATGGTTTGTGTTTTGCTCACGCTGCCTGCTTTGAAATCAGAGTGTGGACTGAAGCTCCATCAGGCTCATTTGGATGTAACAAAGTTGCAACAGGGTTACAATAGGGAGTGTTTTTCACTTGAATAAATGCCACTGAAGCGATGACCTTGGCTTCCAGGGAGGACTGCCACTGTATTAGCAGTGTTACCTTTTGGAGCAGATACAAAGCTGATCTCTTATTCTCTGAGGTTTCACAGAGTCTATGCCCTTTTTCTGACTTGCAGTGCCCCAAACATCCTGGGGAAACTCCAGCTCCAGTAGGTACAGCGAACACGAAGAGATAATAGAAAATAGCTGTGGCAGCTGAAGATGCTCCCACCCCCAGCCTTTCCTTTCCACCTTCTCATCATACATACCCCCAAGCCATGCCACTGCAACGCCAAACCTCTTTTATCCTGCCCTAAGTGTGCAAGGATGCTCTTGCCCAGGAAGCGTCTCTGCTTTATGAAGAGTGTTTCACCGGAGCCATTTGACTCTTGCAGCTGTAGTTTTGTAATAGCTTAGGTCTGAAATCGCTCCACTAGCTATAAAAAGTTAATCCTGGATTTATCCTGGTGTCCTCGCAGAGGCTACACTGAAACCCGAGAACCTAGGGGCACCTCAGAGAGCAGGGGTGCAGGAGTGGGCACAAGACTTGCCCTGTAATACCAAAGTGTGACCCCTGCGCATCCTCATCTCTCTCATCTCTTTCCCACATTCTCACCTCCGTGGACAGGGTGCATGGACCAGGCAGGAGCCCAGGCAGATGGGGGACCAGAAGCCCATCTCACCTCTTTAACTTGGTCTTCAGCAGGATCCCAAGAAATGTGTTACTTTCCCTCTTGTTACCCAGCTTCCCAAACAACTTTGAAACGTGTGTCTTGAAAAAAGGTTTCGAGCTTAAATTTTCCTTAAGCCACTTGGGTTCCCCCATCACCTCCAGCTGCATTCCTGAGATTTAATTATTCTCCTCTCTCCTTCCTTTTGTATCGTGTGTGTTTTGCCAGAGGGTAAGGCAATGGTAGCTTATCACCAGATGATGTTACCTTTTGACTTTCTCTGTTGAGGCCTTAGGAAAGAGCTCCCCTCCCATGGCCAGCCATGACCTTTCTTGTCCCATATGGGATATGGCTGCCAATCCAACACTAGGACACAAACACACCAGATGTTGTTACGACTGAAAGACATTCTGCTCCAAAGCCCCTTTTTATTACTATTATGATTATGCTAGAAATTCCTGCAATTTATGGGTTGGAGCCTAACAGGTCAGCCCACTCCCCAACTTTAGCCTCCTCTCCTCTGAAGCTTTACTTTGTTAAAAAATCAGGGCTACATTTGCAGGAGGAGAAAACAAAAGAACTAACGAGCAAACTGTCGGCTAGTAGAATGACAAGTCTGCAAGTGTTTCTCTTAGAGTCAACAGCAGAAGTCCTATAAACTCCAGTGGAGAAGACTGTCTCTGAAGAAATGGATATTCCTGGAAACAAAACCCTACTGAATTTATATGGTATCCTCTTAAGTCTGTGTCCCAAATCCCTGCTTTTCAGGGATGCCCATTGCTGTTCTAGCTCCACTTTTGATGCACCCCAGTAACCTACTTGCCAGACCTGGAGGTGTGTTTCTTCACACCCTCAGCACCACCCTTCTTCTCCCCACCTCCTCAATGAGTTTGCAACTAGTCCATTATCCCATGTGCCTCCTAGGAAGAAGCCCTCACTTTTGAATGAGAACGTAAGGTTTCCATTGGTGTAACAATACTGCTTTCCCTTAATAAGGAGTCAGAATTTCAATATTGCTATGTGTGGCCTTTGCTATACCATAAAGCAGTATTATGTAGGTTCAGATTAGTTGGGGTAATGAAAGTTTTCTTTTTCTACTTTTTATTGCACTGAACAGCATCCCATCAGGAGTCTCAGGGACCCAGGGAACAAGGGAAGGGAGAGCAGAAGAGCAGGAGATCCTTGGAGATCAATTAGTAAACCTCTGTCTTACATGTGGAAAGTCCTGGAGGACACTCTCCTACTGCATGTTTCAAAAAAGAAAAAGTAGTTCCACGGAGTTCAGAATAGTTGGAAAGACACTTTAGGTAATGTCAGAGATGGGCAGAACACGAGAGCTCCAGAAATCCTCTGTCTTTCTGGGAAAAACACTTGTAAACAGCCAGTCTAGACCAAGGTGTGCCTTTCGTTGGTGATGAATCCCAGCCCAGCAGCCAAGTCTCCTTCCCCACTATCACCTCTTTGACTTCCATAGCCCTGCTCTTTCTTGTAGTCATTTAGTCAAGCCAGGTATTCCAGCAAAAACCGCTCATCAGAAATGCAACATAAAGTGGAAGTGACCCCTGACACTAGCTTAAAATTAGACTAGATGAGCCTACAACCAGGAAAGTGTTCCCCCAGCCCCCTTTAAAATGAAAAACATTTGGTTGCTATTACCGGTGATTATGATAAGCTATGTTAAAATATGAAGTGGGGGAATTTATCTTTATTTCCTGGGATAGCATTGATGAAAAATATGCTGCTCCATCTTGATTTTCAATCATTCGAATGAACTCTGTCATACATTTATCTTTATTTGGCTTGATGTGTGTAACTGATCTGGGGAGGGAGAGAGGGCAGGGAGAGGGAGGATAGGATTGGCGATTTAATCTGATGCAGATAAGTTTATTAGCTGCCCCCAGATCTGTTCCTGACTGAACATAACGAACAAGGCTGCGTGTCGGATATCTCATCATACTCCTTTGGGGAGAAGGCACAGCCTCTGTCGCAGTGTAACCTTCAGCAAATGGTTTACATAAGTTTTCATTACGATTAAGGTTTCTCTCTCTAACCATTTTCTGCCAGAGCCTGGGGGCTGGGTTGGTCTTTTTGTCCACTGGGGCTTTTCCTCCTCAGAATGAAAGCAAAGACTTGGACAAGAAACAAGGTCAAAGCTAGCATCTCTCCCTGCCTCCCCCTTTCCTGTAGGTGAGATTCAAACAATATCTGCCAGATTTCTTGCACCTAAAGCAGGGTTAGGAGACTTTAGATTTTGGCAAGATGAGATGAGAGAGAGGTAGGGCAAAGTTTTTGCAAAGTTCTTTGAAACACAAGTTTGTCGCTGAATTGCAGTGCCACTGCTTGATGCTGCAGCAGGAACCCAGGGAAGACCTGGCAGAGGTTACCTATGGAAAATATAAACCAACTTTCTCAGAATAGCCCCAAAGCAGAGGTAGAATGTTCACTGTGCTAGGCTGCCCATGAAATCAGTAGCTTTCCTATTGGCTTCCATGGGGATGGACTACAAAGGGTTGATTTGTGTATATATATATATATATTTTTTTTTTTTTTCTGATTCAGAATTGCTCTTTTTAAGCATTTAGGGGTGAACATTTTTCAGGTGGTGAAAACTGTGGAAAGTTGTGCTGTCATCCTGAGGGCTACATTTACTCTCTCCAACTAAGAACTCGACCGAGAGCTTTGGGGGCTTTGTGGCTGAAAAACCCGGAATCATCAGAATATTACATCTCTGAGAAATTAGCACTCATTGAGCTGTCCTGAAAAACATATATTTCTAATACCTCTTGTTGTCTAAGTTGTAGAGCTGAGCTGAAATGAGGCTGTTTCTCCTGGAGCTAAGCATGACCTAGTAGAAGAACAGACCAGTTCAGCATTTTTCCCTCCTTTCTGTTTCAGACACAACTGAAGTGCATTACAAATTGTAAATCACTGTGCTAGTTTTGGCTGGGATAGAGTTAATTTTTTTCACAGTAGCTGGTAGTGGGGCTGTGTTTTGGACTCGTGCTGGAAACTGTAGAAATTATAGGGATGTCTTCGTTATTGCTAGGCAGCGCTCACACAGAGTCAAGACCTTTGCTGATCCTCACTCCACCCCACCAGTGAGTAGGCGGGGGGGCACAAGGAGCTGGGAGGGGACACAGCCGGGATAGCTGACCCCAGGTGACCAAAGGGATATTCCATACCATAAGGTGTCATGATCAGCATATAAAGCTGGGGGAAGAAGGAAGGAGGTGTTGTTCAGAGTGATGGTGTTTGTCTTCCCAAGTCCCCCTTACACATGATGGAGCCCTACTGTCCTGGTGATGGCTGAGCACCTGCCTGCCCATGGGGAGTGGTGAATGAATCCCTTGTTTTGCTTTGCTTGCACATGTAGCATTTGCTTTATCCATTAAACTGTCCTTATCTCAACCCAGAAGCTTTCTCACTTTTACCCTTCTGATTGTCTCCCCCATCCCACTATGGGGGAGCGAGTGGTTGCGTGGGGCTGAGTTGCTGGCTGGGGTTAAACCGTAACAATCACCCAGACAGTTCCTTGCCTTCACCTGAGTATATCCTGTCAGTCACACTGCTCAAGAAATCCACTTGATTTTCTTTTGTGTTTTTTCCCCTTTAAAAGAAAAAAAAAACAAAACAACCCACCACTCGCTCATGCGGAACAGCTCAATTTAACAGATGTTTGTTCATTTACCACAAAGTCCTGGCTACAAGATGGGGTAACTTGTCTGGTTCTTGAACAAAAGCAACTATATTACCTCGATGCAAAACCCTGCCCAGTCTTGGAAAGAGGAAACATTAGAAATAACAACAGGTGAGACCTGACAGAAAAGACGTAATGGCTCATTTCGCAGAATGTGTCCAAAACCATTTATTGCCCGTCTCTCTCAGCAGAGAGGAAACTTCAGGAATGATTTCTCTCACTTGCTCTCTTGGTTTGTATTTTTATACGAGGCATTTTTATTTCCACTGTTGGATATTTGCCCCGTTTGTGCCGGTGCTGTGCAGGAGCTTTTCTTCTCTGGGGTGTGCATCATCCTATGTCTCTGCAGATCCCTGCTCCCGTGCAAAGAGGAAGGAACAGCAGGACGACTTCCATAGACAAATCTCAAAGTACTGCAGGAAGGAAGCCATCTCCATTAAACAAGGAGGTGTTGATGCAGGAAGAGATGAATTTGAAGTCACACCAAGGCTGAGCACCTAAGCTGCACAGCCTTTGGGGAGACTTTTTAGTAGGGCCTCTAGTGACAGAACAAAGGGGAATGGTTTAAAACTAAAAAAGGATACATCCAGACTAGATATAAAGAAGAAAGTTTTTACGCTGAGAGTGGTGAGACACTGGCACGTATCACCCAGAGAGGTGGTAGATGTCCCATCCCTGGAAATATTCAGGGCCAGGTTGGATGGGGCTCTGAGCAGCCTGATCTAGTGGGAGGTGCCCCTGCCTGTGGCAGGGGAGCTGGACTAGATGACCTTTAAAGGTGTCTTCCAAGCCAAACCCTTACTGTGATTCTATGATCCAAATTTAGGAAGATGAAGAGACCTCCCAACCGCAATGTGAAGTACCAGGCTCTAAATCACAAATTCCCCTTAACCCAAATCACCTGCAGTTGGGTCTAAACTTAGCCAGCAAATGCAACATCAGATGGTTTTCATGAGGTTGTGCACAGGCAGCAGAGATGCTTTCAGCCCCTGCTGCACCGATAGCGGAATTCTGATGGCAATGAATGTTCCTGCAGTGAAGACAAATGTGCCTGATGCAGATTAGGCATGAGAGGCCTGAAAAGCAGCTGCCTGCTCGGTATCAAGAGTGCTGCTCTGGTTAGTGTTAAATGTCCACCTTCTGCAGAAAGTGCCTGCAAGCAGAAAGGCTCCTCTGGGGAGGGATTTAGCAGGTTTAGGTTTCACAAGGCAGAGCCCAGACACTCTCTGGAGCGTGAGCCCCCAGGGAGGAGAAGCAGAGGCTGGGGGGGATAAGGGAGAGCACTAATGCACAGCAGTCTTGCAGTGGCCACTCCGATGAAGTTATCATCATCTTTTGCAGTGGCAAACCCACAGCAGATGGATTAACCTGCTACATATGTACTTTAGCTGTTTATTTTTTCTCCCTGCCTGCACTTAGAGATACACATATGCACATTTGCCCACCTCCTCTAAAAATAACTAAAGCCCACCAAACTCAGAACATAGTTTCCCTCATTTCTCTTTAAGTTGCCGATAGATTCAGTGCCTTGGCTGCAGTCTTCAGAGATTTCAGTCTTGCAGCCTGCCTTCTCAGCCCAGCTCTCCCTGCTAATTTCATTGCAATATTTTTATGTTGTAGTTTTGGTTTTGTTTTGTTTCTCCTCCTATTTATCAGAGCGTTTTTAAAAGGTTGCATGCATCCCAAGCACTTATCAGCAGAAACAGCTTCCAGGAGACCTAACCACAGGGATGTGATCCATGCACACAAACTGAGAATTAGATCAGGGTGTCATGGGCTGGGAAGATATCACCTCTGGAGATAAATATTCAGCGCTTGCTTTGAAGCCCAGCGGCCAGAGCTGAAACCCTGTTGCAGGTAGGACAATGGCAAGATGTTTCTCCTCCCCGTGACAAACTGCTGGTGGTGGAGGGCTGGAAAAGTACCTTTCTGCACCTATTAGCCATGCTTGGGACCTTGCTTCAGGGTGGGCAGGGCTTGGTGGCCCCATCTCGCAGAGCATGTGAGACAAGGTGGAGGAAATCTCCCAGTGCCTCCTCTTGACACGGTCCATCCACCACAGCACTGCCATGTGCAGTGGAAAAGAGACAACCTGAGAGGTCCAGCCCAACACCTACCATCTGGCTGGATCTCAGGAGCCCATGACTATGTCAAGTATTTCAACCTCTGTAAAGTAAGAGTGCTGCAGGGCTCGTGCCCAGCTAAGGCACCAGGCTGTTTATTTAAAATTAAGGGATTGGTGATTTGGCATCTCCTGCCGTGGGTTTGCAGACTACCCTGGCCATAGCTCTCCCTCTTACCCTTCTGGAGTTAAACTGTTTCCAAATGGGTTCTCACCAAGCCTGGCCCCACTGAAGCACTTCACAGCTTCCATTTCCAGCCATAGACAAGATTGCACATTTTGGTTCAAATTCTTGCTTCCACTCAGGCTTGATAAGGTTTCAGTATAAATAAGGGCCTCAAATCCCTTATTCCTCTGTGTGATTTTTCTGCATGGAAGTGGATTACCAGAACTAGCGAGCAGCGCCGTTGTATCTCCTATAGATTTCAGTGAAGGTTGCAAAGCCATCAGAAGTGTCACCAGATGCAACAACTGGAAGCAGAAACCAGATAAATACAGAGGGATGATAAGACATGTTTCTCTTTTCACAAGAAGCATAAAGAACCCTTTGGGTGGCTTATCTAAAGTTGTACTGAGTCCTTTATCATGTGAAGTCACTAAATCAAGATCAAATGCCTTTCCAAAAATAAGTGCTAACCAGGTGTCTGCTGTGATCCCTAGTAGGCATCTAATTTTTGACTATGTAGATGTAGCTAGGTGAAAAGATCAAGCCAATATGTAAATATGAATTTAAAAAGGACTAAATCCCTACAGTTGTGATCTTTTGGTAGAAATCACAAAACTCCCTGTTGTTTTGGTGTTTTATTTAGAGGGAATTTGAGGATGAGGAAGAAAATTTGGCTGTACATTTCTACACTATCCTTTCTTCAAATACTTTTTCTTTGTAATTCTTGGAGTATAATGAACTCCAGAGCAAGAACCTGTAATTCGGCTGCCAACTCAGGGTGCACACCAAAGGCCATTACACTACTGGTTGCTCTGAGGGAGGAGGATGGACATGGACACCTCTTCCAACAGGCATGGATCTGCAAGAACTGCATAGAGCCACAGACAGGTCTTCCTCCCAAAGCCAGAGGGGGAATGTCACCCAGGAGTCTGGCTGTGGCCCAGGAACTGCTGCATGGAAAAGTTGTATTGGCCAGAGAGGACTTTGGTTTAGAGTATTATGGGAGGTTTGAATCTGGCTCTGAGATGGCCGTGGCAGCCTGTAACTGCAACAAGTAGCTCAGTGTACTTGCAGTTCCTAAAAAACGAGCAATTGAAAAGTTTAAGTCTGGGTATGGCAGTACTGAGCAAACTTGTGGAATAAGACAATTCAAGGTTTTTGCTGCAGGTAGCAGATGGTTGTTACCCAAATGCACACCCACCACGGCACCTGCTGCATCTGCTTTTGAGACTAGACACTGAGAGGACAACAGACAGACAGACAAACTCATCACACACTGCACAGAGTAGTGAAAATCAGTGTGATTTGTGGCACGTAGGCAATGGCAACACAGACGTTCCTACTCCTTGCTCATTCTTCACTTACAAGCAAGCCCTTTTCTGAGCATTGAAAGAATGACACCCCTCCCCTTTACCAATTAGCTGTTTGGTGGGTCTGCACAGTGTTTCATACAGCAGGCAGAGGATGGAGCCTGCTTTTGAAAGCCCTGTTAAAACAAGGATGCTTGAATAAGGGGCTAGAAAAGATGTTACATAGAGATGGAGCTGGCACAAAAAATGTCTGAGTTAAGTAAAGCAGGATACCTTCATTTTCCCATCCATATATTTGAGCTTTTTGGTAGTTAATTTCTTTTGGCTGGTGGTGTCCCATGGCCCTCTCCACTTATCTTCAAACCTGGAGATCTCCACAGTGGTTAGCCATCCCCTAAAAGATCTCTTCTGATTGCACAAACAGCACAGCCAAGCCCTCACCCAACCATCTCAGCCTCACTTGAAGGTCAGAAGACCAAAAAGAAAGCTAAGGGACCTCTTGAAGACTTTCCAAGCTTTTATCTGAATCATAAAATCATAGAATCATAGAATCATTTAGGTTGGAAAAGACCTTTAAGATCATCAAGTCCAACTGTTAACCCAGGACCGCCATCACTAAACCATGTCCCTAAGCACCACATCTGACTTGACTTGGCTTCATGTGAAGTTGGTGGAGGTGCCCAGCTCTCCTGAAGGACAAACATTTGCCTGATATACTTACACCATGTGGAATTGGGAAAGGTTTTAATACTGAAACACCTGTAAAATTACACCATGAAGCAGCATAGCAAACATCTAAGCCAGCATCGAAAACAGAACATGCTTTGACCATGGAACATCCCTCATCTTCTAAATAAAACCACCCCCTTCCACCAAAAAATCATCTGAAATCTTGGCATGACTTTCCAGGCAAGTCCGGTACTCAAGGCAGAGCCAATCCTTTGGATGGCTTTTATCTTGGCAGCACTGAGCTGCAGTAATGGGCAGCTACAATGACGGCTTGTGTGGTGCTGCCAGCAGCAGGGCCGGGTGCCCGAGCCCTCTCCAGGGGAACAGGGATGTGTTTGTACAGTCACTGATCCTGGGAGGCACTGGGCAGCCTGGAAACGGTAGAGGCTGGTTCTCTTCTCCTTGGGTCACTGCACAGGAGGATGAATAGAAAATATTGTTTGTCTGCTGCTTTGGTATTGTTCTCAAACATGGCTCAAGCAGGGGGAAGGGGGGAGAAGGGAGGGAGAAGCACACAAGCCTGAGATTTTCAGGTCTGAGGTTTCTACACCTTCTCCCTGGAGGATTTGTGGATTGGGTGACTGGTGGATTCCTCTGGAAGAAATAAAAGGAAAAAGAGGGGATACTGGAGGGCTGAGTCCTGTAAGTCTGTTCTATGTGATGCAGATGGGATGAGGAGAGGCTCCATGGTACTCAGTCCCTTCCAAAGCATCTTCTCCATAAGCAGGACTGATACAGACAGACACCTGTACCTGGGACTGTCCAACACTGACACAAAACAAGAGGCAGGTCCAGAGTCCCTACAAACAGGTAAGGCAGATGCAAAGAGCAGATGAGGAACAGAGGCACTGAGAGAGACCTATACGTCGCAAACTGGGGATAGGGCCAGATTTCCTGTGTTTTCCAACTGTGCCCCAAGATGCAACCAACATTTTAGAGCACTTGGAGGACAGTAATGAGCCACCTTAATGAACACAGAATCATGGATTTATAGAATCGTTGAGGGTGGAAAAGAACTTTAAGATAATCAAGTCCAAACATTAACCAAGCACTGCCAAGTTCACCACTAAACCACATCCCTAAGCACTACATCTACATGTCTTTTAGATACCCCCAGGGATGGTGATTCCATTGCTTTCCTGGGAAACCTGTTCTAATGCTTGATTGCCCTTTCAGGGAAGAAATTTTTCCTGATATCCAATCTCAGCCTCCTCTGGCAGAACTTGAGGCTCTTTCCTCTTGTCCTTCCTCTTGTTCCTTGGGAGAAGAGACTGACACCCACCTCACTACAACTCCCTTTCAGGTAGTTGTAGAGAGCAGTATGGTGCCCCCTGAGCTTCCTCATGTGGTATGTGCACAGAAGAGCTCCATCCCTTCATGAGCGACCTCAGCTGAGGGCCCGTCAATCTCTGCCTTATCCCAAATGTGCCCCTAACAGACAAATCTTCCCAGCTCAACGCACCCAGCCCCAGGGGTTGTGTTGAGAGAGACACAAAGCCACTACAGGCAGCAGAAAACTGATTTCTTTTCAGGGTCGCAAACCTATGGATGTACAAAGCACTGATACAACCACTTAGTGAGGAAGGCTTAGCTGGACAACTATCTCGTGTGGCTAATTAACACATTACAGCCCTGACCCCACAAGTGCCTTGAAAACTTGACTGCAGTTAATTCTTTACCAGGTCCAATCATTAATGCCATTATTTGTCTTTCCTGGAGTGTGTGAACTGAACTGACTGACCTTGCATGGAATACAGGGGTTTTAATAGAAAAATCTGCTCAATATTAGCACATTTTTCAAGCTCAGCACAGGCCTTGACAAGATTATTTTTAACAGATGACACATGGCTATTTGAAAAGAAGATAAATGGGGTTTTGACTGCACAAACCAAAGCAGAAACATCTCATTGGGGTTGATGCAGGGAACAAAAGAAACGGCTTCTTGTGAAAAGCAAACTGGAAAGTTAGCTGACATGCTTTCATTTAGGCACTACTGTCACCCATGTGCAAGTCCTAATCCTGGCATTGGGGAGCCATGTGGAAGTCTGGATTCGGCTAATGAGTCAGTTCTTCCCTTGCAATGAGCTAGGTGGACTTTCCTCTGGTGTATGGGCTGAGAAACCAGCTCTTGGTAAAGATGTTACACATCAACTTCTGGGAGAAAAGGCAAGAAACTTTAAATGAGAATTGCAAATCAAAGCACTAAAAATAAAGGTGCAGTTGTGCAGAAGTCATTCAAATGAGACATCTCACCACTTCTGAGACACATTGTGGAACATCATGCAGAAACATCCAAGCATCAGCATTACCTTGGCACCATTTGTGCCGAACCTGGGTCAGACACTGACATATGATGCTCCCCAGAACTAAGGCTTTGCATCACACAACACAGACCTGAGCTCTCTGCAACCGTGGCCCAGGCAAGCCTTGATCCACAAAAGAAAACCAGGGCCCATGCCTAAATAAGAATCAACAGTATAATGAAAATATAATGCTTTCTGCACAGTTTGCAATTTGCCTGATAGCAGCAGCAGCTGGCTAGGTCCATAGTGGTTGTGAACTGTAGACACCAGCTGAGAATATGACCTTGTGAATTAAAAAAAAGGGTAAAAAAAATGACGTTGGCAAAGCCACTTAATGTTCACAAGCTGAGGGACGGGTTTTGTGAAAGCTTCACACCAAGAAATCAGCCTGAGGCATAGGAAATGTCAAGTTGAATTGCTGAAGTGTGGCAAAGTCACATGCAACTTAAAAGAGGTTTGTAATGGAAAGGCAGAACAAACTACATGCAGTGTGCTATGCTTCATTGCTAAGGAACAGTCTGAGAGTCCTCTGAGTTTGGGCTCAAGTGCTCCAGGGCTATGGGGAGCTGTAATGTAAAGAAGGGCAGCAGTCTGGCTCCTCATCTTGCAGTGCTGCTTGTGTGATAGATGGAGCAGTGCTAAGAGGGAAAAGGTGATGGATTTTCCCAGCCTGCCCAGTAAATCCACCCTTGCACTTACCAGCAACTTTTCAGAGATGTGCAAATTCCTCAAGGCCCCAAAGCTGGGCTATCACTCCTGCGAGGGAAGGCGCTTTTGGATTTCCTTGTATTGCCCCTATCTTGGCCTACCTTCCTTCCAGATGAGATTTAAAACCAGAAACGCAAAGCTCTGTGAAGCTACCAACATGATCAGACAGCTGGAGTGCAAGACCTACAAGGAAAGCTTGAGGGAGCTGGGCTTCTTTAAGGGGGGATCTAAAAGCAGCCTCCAGCTACCTGAGGAATAAAGATGGGTAAATCCAAATAATTTTCTGTAGTGGCAAATACAACAGGCAGTAGATGGTGCTGTTTTCATGATTGTATGGATTAGAGACCTCCAGAGATCCCTTTCTATCAACACTTCTCGACTGCATGAATAATAATGGTCTGATTTCATTTCGTTTTGAAAGTTAAGTGAACTTTTATTGAACATGCCTGATAATTACCATGTCAAATTAGAAGCGGTTTCTCAGCAGACCTTGTTTCTCTATATTTCCCCCACTATTTGTTTCTTTAGTTGATTTGATTGAAGTACTTTAACTGCTAATTGCCAGCATCTAGTCCTAAAGAGGTAAATTACCACTGATTAACAGTAAGTCAGTGCAATCATCTGAGCAAGCCAAGAGGGAAGGCAAGTACTTCTGTATCCTTGAGAACCAAAGGCAAGGAGGTCATGGTCTGGCAGGGTATTTTCAAGTGGAGGAGATCTGAGACCCAAATGGTAACCTATAGGCATTCAGATTCAGGAGGACCCAAGTGACGGAAAGTCTTCCTAAGCCCTATGGGCTACATTCTCGGTGGTGAAGAGTAGGTGAGATGGTCTGAGATGTCCCCTGTCCCAGCCCCCAATGGAAGTACATCAGGCCAGTGCTTTTGGCTGTGTGACTTTCACCCAGCAGAAACGTGACCAACACAAGTCAAGGACTGGGCAAAAATGGTTCCAGTTGGGCATTAACAATCTGGGACTAACACAGGATGTTTAATGGGACTTCACCAGCTGGACGTGGTGTAGGGATGGACTGTGAAGCCCTGAGGCACCACATTACAGAGCCACAGAGGTAGCCATTTCTACTCCTAGCTGACTCCTGCACAACATCCCAGGTGAAGATCTCAGCACAGCTTGAAAATGGTGCTTTGCAAATGTCTGGCATGGGACCTCATGCTGCAACAGCAGATAAAAGAGCTGAATTTCTTTTTGTTATTATCCCCACACACCAGCCACAATAAATTATTCCAGTGGAGTGATTTGGTTTTCATGTAGCTTCCCTGCAGCTGTTCAGCTTGGCTGATGGGCCCAACCCCTCCTGTGATGTTTTGTCAGATTTCCACCCAGATGGCAAACCTCTTCTCTTAGGAAACCTGCAAAAACAAAAAATGAGGTCGCCTTTTATTCTGCACTTCTTTTGTACTTCTTAATGTGTAAAAAGGCCATGCCCGGGTCAAAGACCTGTTGCAAAACCTGCTGGGCTGGAGGCAAAAAAAAAATATAAAAAAAATATGGAAAGTGCAGACTTAATAAAATAGAAATGGAACAATATTTCAAAATTTCCTGAAAATGTTATCAAACTATTTCCAATTCAAGCCTAACATTTATGCCTTTGATGTGCAAAAGTGACAGGCAAGGCAATTTTGGATACTATACTGAGGCACAGAAGAATTACTGTAAATAACTGCCTAGCCCACCCCACCATGGAGAGCCAGGGCAAACACCTAGCCCTTCCCTTTTCTTCCTCTCAACTGCTTCTTATATTCCATTGCATCCCTGCCAATCATACAGGAATGATGAATCTGAAGCAGCAGGCACATAAATTCTGAGACTGGCCTAGAAATCATGAGAATTACTGTACTCTGGATTCTTTTCCATTGACTCCTTGGTTTTGGCACATTTAGGCACACTCAGGACATATATTCTAGCTTTTTCAACATTCATGAGAGCTAAAATAAACTCTTCTTTTTTCTCGGCCCCCCCCCCCCCCCCCCCCCAGGGAAGGAGGAATGAAAGCCCAGATATTCAGATCCTGGAACTGGGACTTTAAGAAAAATCATAAACATCATGACCCACACAATGAAGTCATGATAGCTGGCAACTGTCTGGACTTCATGTTTCAAAAGTCATTGTTCTGCTCTCATTAACTTATGCTATCCAGTGTGTCTTCATTGGAAGGGAAAGAGGGCAAGGGAAGCTAAATATGAGGGTCCTTTCCCCCACCATAAATATCCTGTTGGTGTGTTCCCAGTCAGACAGTTTTACTAGTGGTTCCTTCTTCTGCCTTGGTGTGAGGTGTTGGAGGGCACTGGATCAGTGTTGTTTGGAAGAAAGTAGTTCAGTTGTAGCTCACGTTCCTGCTCAGGTGTGATGGGTGATACTGGATTGCAGCACCCAATTTGCTCATACTCCTCCAGGTCTCTTGATACTCTGCACCTTTCTGTGGCAGGATGTTGTCCTTGGTTTGGAAGAAGAATGAATACCACTGGGCTCTGGCCTGAACTGCATCATCTGGTTTAAATAAAACAATGTTCCAAAAAAGCACAAGTCATGTTCCCATGATAGAGCACGGTGAGATTTACATCAGATGATGAGAGGATTCTGCAACACCAAAGGCCCAGAGCCACTCAATATTAACTCACCTTCACTTCCATAAGTGCATTTGACTTCAGTGGAAATCAAGAGCTGAAATACCTTCCTGGAGATGGGCCAAAATGGCTATTTTATCACAATTCCCTCTTGCTTGTCCCTGTAGAACTATAGGATTGCTGGTGGGTGGAGAGGGAGACAACGCACTTTCTTGTCACTGATGAAAAAGGAAATTATTTTAATGGGCATAGAGAAAAAGAAAAGTCTTTTCTCCCTGTGGTAACAATAAAAAGTTCTCAGGCATTTCCTCATTGATACTGCAGCATCAAGCAAACATCGGTGGGGCTCCGTGGGTTCATAATCCAACAGCATTTGGCGTCATGCAGGTTCTGTGGATCTCTTCCAGGTTTTTGTTACCACAGAGTCAGTTCCCCAACCCAGCTTCAAGGATGGCGATTAAGGAAACTATTTCCTAAAAAAGAATACATCTTTTACACCTTTTTTGCTTTAACTTAGCAAATAACTAATTCTCCCACCTGGTTCTTGCGCATTGCTGATCATACATGCCTTTTACCAGCTGGTACATAAGTAGCTGATCAATGTACATTCTCGTTACTTAAACTAATGTTTCTTTATGCAATGAGGGTCCCTAATATGTTGCATGTGGTTTCCATTTGGGGCTTTTTGGGATCTTTTCCAGGAAGTTTCAGGTCATTACCTCAAACCTTCCTCAGCTGAAAAAGGATTGAGGTAATAACCCACAATATCCTGGAGGAGGGAGGGAAAAAAAAGAAAGAAAAAGAGAGAAAGAAAAATTTCTATAATGCCTTGAAGACAAGAGAATGAAAATTGCATGCAGGGTAGATAGAAGGAATGTGGCCTTTGGCCTTCGAGCAAAGGTGTCATAAAATGTGCTGTATTGAAGCAATATGTCAAAATGCAAGATCTTGGGCAGGGAAAGCAAACTGCACAAACCCGAAACCGCTGGGACTGCCGCAGAGTGATGGGCCTGATCCCTAAGCCCCGATTGACTTTCACCTTGCAGAGCTGAATGTTAATTAGTTAAGAGGTTTCATTGGAATAATGGCTGGCATTTTAGGATGAAAGAGAAACAGAAAGTGCTGTGTGGTAAGAAACCCCTTAAACAGCTTCCGGCGTAATGGGGGTGGCTCAATAAGATCATAAGGAATCGCTACCAAAGGAAGGTCAGTTTTAAGTTTAAATAGTCCAAATGTTTCTCCATCTCCGCCGACACTACACCTCATGCTGCTAGTCACTCCTTTTTCCTCTCCCTATCTGAAAACTGCCTTGGCTATAGAAATTGCCATTTATGTCCACTGTGCTTTCTGGTTGGGAGCCAGCTGTCTACCGACTAAGCTAACTGACCCCAGGCTTCAGCCAAAACTGTTCAACACCTACAGCCCTTTTCAAGGAGGGGAATCAACTGCTTCCAGGGCCTCAGGAGGGAGGTGGGGTGGAGTGTGTGTATTTATAGCCCTGACACAGGCAAATGACTTCAAAAGTGGGCTTGTCCAAAGTATTGAACTCTGACTGCTCCTTCTACTTTCTCTTGGAGTTAGAGGTGCTCAATGGTTTTAATGACCAACAGTGGGTGCCTCAGATGCTCTGGGTATTTTGTGAAGCTTTAACCAAAAAAAAAAAAAAAAAAATCTGCGAGGCTTTTTCAAGTGAGATCTGAAATGATCTATTTGATATGGTAGAGAACAAGCTCTCCCTGAATGGAAAACTCTTGGTGGTGTTCCAGGTGGAAAAGGCCATATCAAAGAAGCTTTGGAAGTGGCTTAAACTACTGATTCTGCCAAATGATGGATGAAGCTATTTTCTTTTTTTAACTTGGTTTCTTGTTGCTAGCCTAATGGAGTGAAAATGGTTCCCTTTGCTTCAAAGGATGGGCTCAGCTAGCTGGATGTTGAGGGACATGACGAGAGTTGCTAAGTCTTCCCCAATCCATGCACAGTTGCCATCCTCAAAGTATTCATTAAATCAACATCATGCCAAGAGGTAGAGGAGGGGACTGACTTTTACCCCTAAAGTCTCAGGTTTCCAAAATGTCAAGGTGACTCTGTGTATCTACACCAGAAGACTTTCTGGGGACCTGGTTTTCAGAAAGTGTTGAATAGCCCATTTTAGAAGCAGGTTTCTCACTCCCTGCCCACTCCTCCAACTAAATCAATCCCTGCTCAGTTTGAAACCCTTTGCCTCTGTTTTTGTAAAGCAAAGCTTCACATACAGCCAAGCACCATTATCTTGTCTGTGGCTCTGAACTGATAGGAAGTGGTGCACTGAACTCCAAAGCACTAGGGATCTTCATACTGCTAAACATTTGCAAAGATGCCTCTCCTTTCTCCATTCCTAGTTCATGCCATATTTACAGCTAATATGTTTTCTTAACATCCACAAATAACCGATATAGCATTCCTGTACATCAAGGTCCAACATCTTAAAGCTTTCCAAGACTGAGACAAAAAGCAATGTTTTGTGTCCAAAGACAGCACACATTTTTCCTTCCACTTCTCATTCCTCCTGTATTTCAAGGTGCTGGTGTCATCACTTGCCAGTACTATCCAGCACAGCTATCCAAAAAAACCATGAGCATACCCTAGGAAGTAATGAAATCAACACAAGAGTCAGGAGGTGTTTCTGGAACAAGGCACATCTTGCTTTCCTTTTGTCTTCTGGTTTCTACAGAGCATCAACCGACTGCAGACGGTGATTTTGTACCTCTGGCATTTTGACTGCTTGGACATCCATTTCTGTCTGAGTGATGAGTGATTCCCACAACTAAGTTGCATTGGTGACACCTCTGGAAGATACTTTTATTGACAGAAAATCTTATAAATAACTCTCTGCTTCTTATTTAAGGCTCTATTCTCCAGAAATGAAGGTCTGTATTCTCTTTAAACACAAGATGGAATTTCAGGACATCTCTTCACTCGCTCATCCTGGGCTTCAGAAACACTACAGTACAGCACTGAATTCACACATTAAAAAGTTCTGAAAACAGCTAAAATAAATTCCCAGATTGAGTAGTGTGCTTTATAGATTTGAAAAAAAGAATATTTTGAGTATGTGGGATATTCTATATTTTGGAGCAAAAGGAGAAGATTTTTCTGTTGTGTGATGCATGCTTTCAGGAAAAAGAAAAAAAAGAAGCCTCTGTCTCTGGTTCTGTACCCTTTCAGCAACTGTAATCAAATCCACACGCTTTGGACTCATATCCAAAACCAGAAACAAGCCAAAAAGCCTGCAGACAGACCAGTTTTGGATTAATAAACAGTTTTAGATTATAATGTAACTCCAGGAGGGACTATTAGCTCATCTGACCTGTATATTGCAGGCTATTTAATGTTACCCAGTTACCTGTATATTAAGCCCAGTAATTTGTGTTTGACTGCAGCTCATCCTGAGTAAAGAAACCTGTCTGTTTTCAAAGACACAAGAGATATCTTCCACTTCCTTTGGTATCTTCTCCCAGCACTAACTGCACTTACTTCCACACGTCCATGCTTTATAATCTGAATTTGTCATGCCTTGTCTATGAGACATCTGCTCACATTAGCTTTTCTCATTGCATGAGAGCCCCTGGCAACTGGTATTCTCCACTACAAGATACCTTACATAGTAATCAAGTCACACTTCGATTTGTCTCTTGATGGCTAAGCAGACTGATATTAATATTTAAGATCCTTGCTTATTACCCTTTTCTCTTGCTTTTTCAGCTCCGCAAACCTAAATTCTCTGCTAACTTCAGCCATTACTAGAAGTCAAGCATCTACACCACGAGCTGTCCACATACTTTTTGGACAATGCGTTCATCTCCAAATGGGATGATATTTGTCTGCTGTGGGTGTCTATCTTCAATTATGCAGGACAAAGCATTTACCTGCTGTGTGACTAAAGTCTGTTGGGATAATGCCCACTCCTGAGGCCTGGAGAAATGCCGTGCAGACCTGAAAAAAAGAGGTCATGGAGAAAATGCTTTGCAGCAAGAGATTTAAACCATCAATCTGCTCAGCTATCGCGCACTAACTCTGATGATGACCCTACAATGCTGATGTTCAAAAAAGAAAAACCTGCAAAGCTCAAACAAGTAATCTCCCCATTTTTACTTGCCAGCACCTTTCCAGTTCATCACATAAAAAGGAGCAAAGATGAGACAGAGACATACAGTCTTGCTCTTCCCTTTTGAGTCACGTGCCCTAACAGTTACTTCAAAAGTGACTATATGAATAATGTCCAAAAGAAAAATAAAAAAAGGAAATAATTTCTCCTCTCTTCAGTTTCTTCATTCCTTCACTTTTTCCTCTGCACCATTTTCCAATTTTCTAGACAGACAACAGATTTGAAAGAAAGTCCCATAAAGGCTCACACTGCTTCTGTTAAAACCTCAGGAGACTTTCAGACAACTTAAAAATCAGTCCTGAACCCAATATAACTGGAACTGCAAGAACCAGAAGTGCCTCACTGTGGCCTAGTCAAACCCTTCCTCATGAGCAAGGAAGCTTTGGGATGAGGTAATATTTTAGGACAAGTATAAGCGTAAAGGGATGACTTCTAGACCAGGAAGGTCTTTGTGAAGAGAAGGCCATGGCTTCCCAGTGAACTTCTCCAGGCATTAGGGCCCAAACCTCATGTGCTGAGAGCACCCCAGAGGTTTTGGTGCATCAAGAATCACTCGCTGACGTCTAACAGACTGCAAAAAAGCAAGGGGGAGACATGGGGCTTTCCGAACTCATGATCCTGAAAAACATGCTCTCTGGGGTATTCCCAGTAGATGACTCTCAGGGAGGATCATTCTTTCATTTTGCCTTTGCAAACTCAGACCTCTGTAAAGAGACACCCAAAGCCAGCTCGGGATCCCCCGACATTGACAGGACCTATCCATCTGCCTTCACTCATCTTAAAATATTCTTAAACAATGTGTTTCCTTTAGTGGTCTGTGTAGCACAGTATTATTTCCTTCTTCATGTGTTTCTGCTCTTTCCCTGGTGTATCTCTTTATTTGTTTATTGAATTATCCTTTGAACTTGCTTCTGCTTCTTTTCAGAGACCTCCAAATTATTCTTCCTATGCTAATCTTCACCTTCCTTTCAGGCCCCATATTGCCTGTGCTGCCCTTTAATCCTACTGAGGCTTAACAATGATGAATTTAAATTGCAAACTCTTCCAGCTATTTCTAGTTTTGTGCAGCAAAATTCTCCATGCATTCTCAGATCACAATCACGATTCCTCTGGGCGTTTTACATTCCCTCCGAGTCAGCTGAGCAGAGGTCAAGAACATTTAGTATTGCCTCTTCCAACATTTCATTCCTCCCATGCCTTGCAAATCCAGCAGTATTGCGATTCTTCTTTGTCTGAGATGGTCTGCCTTCAGATCTTTCCTTTTGCTCTTATCTACAGCTTCAGACCAGACCCTGGCTATTACCCAAGTGGCACCATGTGCACAGCAGCTTCTACTTCTCCAAACCCTTGCTAGCAATCAGCATCCTCTTTTGCTCTCTCCTTTCAATTGATTTAAGTCATTCAACTTTCAGTCTCCTCTTATACTTCCTGTCATCTGAGTGCCATTTTCTTTTATGACTACAGTCTCAAAGGAGGCTAGAAATAGGCCATAAACCATCATTTTTGGCACTTTGGTAGTTCCTTCAGTCCAAGTACTTGGCAAACAATAATTTAAGCTTCAGCATGAATGTCCTGTCCACTTACGTCAAGTAGAGTTTGCTGCAATATGAACTAACTTTCTGCTGTGGATATTTCAACCCTATGTGCTATGACAGGATCTGGCAGAAGCTATCTGTATCGTTTAGTATTTATACTGCTACACTGGCCAGAAGTCACTGTTATGACCCATTCATGGGGATGTTTTGCAAACCTGGGCTGATCTGAAGTCTGCTGAACACAGTGTTCCAGTGACATCCGATGTCAGTTCCACAGTCGCTACAAAGCATGATAACAGGTCTGGAGTGGGATGCACAGGTATAGGTGCCTTTTCATTCACTGATCCATAACTTTCATTTACACAAGAGCAAGAATATTTAGCAAATAAATTCTCATCCAACATGGTACTTTGCTCTGGAAGTCCGCTTGTTTTATGTTTTGATTCAGCCACGGACATTGCAATCTCAGCTTAGAGTAAGAGCTGCTGAATTCGATAGCCTGATGAGGGTGAGACTGCTGCAACTCCATGTCCCCACGGTCTCCACATCCATCACATGCACATATAAACAGTACATATGCATGTGTATACATATGTCCATGTAAACATGTCTGGCCCCTTTACTTCTGTCTTTGGGGAGCTACAGGCTTGTCAGCCTGACCTTGGTGTCAGGGAAGGTTATGGAGCAGATCACCTTGAGTGCCATCACAGGGCATGTGCACAACAATCAGTGGATCAGGCCCAGGCAGCATGAGGTTATGAAAGGCAGGTCCTGCTTGACAAACCTGATCTTGTTCTGTAACAAGGTAACCTGCTTAATGGATGAGGGAAAGGCTGTAGATGGTGTCTACCTAGACTTTAGCAAGCCTTTGACACTGAGCATCTCCTGGAGAAACAGGCTGTTCATGGTCTGGACAGCTGTACTCTTGGCTGGGTAAAAAATTTGGCTGGATGGCTAGACTCAAAAAGTTGTGGTGACCCATTTGGTGGCCAGTCACAAGTGGTGTTCCTCAGAGCTCCATGCTGGGGCCAGTCCTGTTTAATGTCTTCATCAGGGACCTGGACGAGGGGCTGGAGCGCACCCGCAGTGGGTTTGCAGAGGACACGAGCTGGGGGCAGTGTGACCTGCTGGGGGGCAGGGGGCTCTGCAGGGGGTCTGGGCAGGCCGGGCCGAGGGGCCGAGGCCAGTTGTATGAGGCCCAACAGGGCTGAGTGCCGGGCCCTGCCCGTGGGTCACACCAGCCCCCCACAGCGCTGCGGGCTGGGGGCAGGGGGCTGGGAACTGCCCGGCGGGGAAGGGCCTGGGGGGGCTGGTCGGCAGCCGGCTGGGCATGAGCCCCCCGTGTGCCCAGGTGGCCACGGCGGCCAGCAGCGCCCTGGCCGGTGTCAGCAGCAGCGTGGCCAGCAGGGCCAGGCAGTGCCCGTCCCCCTGTGCCGGGCCCTGGTGCGGCCGCCCCTCGAGCCCTGGGCTCAGCGTTGGGCCCCTCACCCCCAGGCAGACCCGGAGGGGCTGGAGCGTGTCCAGAGCCGGGCAGGGGCTGGGGAAGGGGCTGCGGCACAGCTCGGGGGGGGGGCAGGGGGAGCTGGGGGGTCTCAGCCTGGGGAAAAGGGGGCTCAGGGTGGCCCTTCTGGCTCCCTACAGCTGCCTGGCAGGGTCAGTCTCTTCTCTCAGATGACAAATGATGAGACAAGAGGAAACAGCCTCAAGTTGCACCAGGGGAGGTTTAGATTGGGATTGGAAGAAATGTCTTCCCCAAAAGGGTTGTGAAGCACTGGAACAGGCTGCCTGGGGAGTGGTGGAGTCACCATCCCTGGAGGGATTTAAAAGACATGTAAATGTGGCATTTCAGGACATGGTTTAGCGGTGGACTTGGCAGTGCTGAGTTGATGGTTGGACTTGATGATCTTAAAAGTCTTTTCCAACCTAAATGATTCTGTGGTTCTGTGATCAACACAGATGGAAAAGACAGCACTTGCACAAACAGAAATGGTGCCTCATCTTCTCTGGCTAAACAGGGCTAAAGCCCATTGGTGGAAAATATAGACATATATACTGGTCTCAGGCACTCAGTCTGCCCAGTAGATGCCCCAGTCTCACAGTTGCTTCATGAACAGACCCATGTATGGTAGCTGGCTCAGACCCATGGTCTTACCAGCAGCTGATCACCAGACCTGAGGGTCTGTCTTATAGCTGGCTTGGATTTCCAGTTCCCTCCAGCAGCAAACTTGCAGATGCCAAGTTGTTTCCAGTATCTAGCCCAGCATTATGGTCACTCCAATACTTGGCTCTCAATTTCTCCACCTTTGGTCTTTTCCTTAAATATTATGTAAGACCTGCACATCCCCAAAGTGCTTTTTCCTCAGTGTCTCATGAGTCCCATACACTGTGGGCAGCAATCTCCCTCAGTGTGCAAGAAGACCCTGTGTCTCTTCTCTTGAGGGTTTCACATTAGAACCATGGTTTCACATCAGGACCACAGGTTTCACAGCAGGACCATGAGTTTCACAGCAGGAACATTGGCTGATCCTCCTCCTTTGATAATCCTGGGAGCAGCAGCGTCAGGGTTACTCTGACGGGGGTCCTGAGGTTCCTCCACCTGTGATGGTTCACCTGCTCCTCTGAGCTGCATTTAATTGCCTAAGAGAGGAACATGACAGGCATGTTGGTCACAGGTGGACCATGAAGAAGTTTGTGGGGGGAACAGACAGCAGGAAAAAACCTACCTATGTGGGATAGTTTAAGACAACTGGGACTGCAAGGTCGTCCTTGGAAGCAAAGCTCTGGCTACAATTTGCAGCCAACAATCTGCTCACCCTGCATTCAGCAGTGCCAGTCTCCATTGCATGTCTGGCAATTGCATTCACACAAATGAGATTTCTGCACATAAAATAAACTAAGCCAGAGATACTCACTGTTGGTAAAAACCCCAAACAAAACAAGAAACAAAGCAAGGGAAAGAATTGTCTGGAACATCTAAAATGCAGGATCTTAGTCTTCTCCTGAAACTAAAATTTCCAGTCTTGGAAAAATCCAACAGAAACAGAAAAATTCCTCTAACCTTTGCAAAAATTTGTTCTCTTTTGCCAGTAAAAGCCATTCCTTTGCAGCACCATTTGGATAATTTGCCTCTACATCTTGTTCATCTGTCACCTCATAGGCTTCAGATTTTTTTGTGTTTTCATCACTGTATATAAGTCTGTATATAAGAAAACGAGGGGGGGGGGGGAGAAAAAGGAGGCACAGATTTTGGCAGCAATCCCTGCCTGGAATGAATATAAAACTTTGTTTTATTTAAGTGATCTGGTTGTGTGTGTGAGAGAGAGAGAGAGGGGAGAGAGAGAAAAGGGAAACAAATAAAGACAGTTTTTTTAAAAGTGAGTGTGAAAGAAATTCCCCAGAGAGACAAATAAAGGACTTTTTTATTGCTAATAACACATGTTCTGGCATGAGCTTTGCACGTTGTCAACCCACCTTGAAACCAGTGAGTTTAGCTGTTGTTTGTTTGAGGTTTGTTTTTTTCGGGAGGTTTTGGGTTTGGGTTTTTATTGTTGTTTTTTTAGAAAAAAAACTTACTACTAGCTTTTGAATTGTTTCAGTAAGGGGAAAAATTATTAAACACACCCCCCCCCCCCCCCCCCAAAAAAAACCACCCAAAACACCACCACCCTTCTCCCTTCTTGTTGTTTATTTGGAAACCCTGAAGGATGAGGGGGTAGTTTCATTCCTTCCCCTCCTTATATTACTAAATCTCCTTGATGGACTGGGTTGGCTTTACGCTGGCTGATGCTTGTACATTTGGGTTAGACTAACAGGACGGATGGTTTCAGCAGCTGTCATCTTGGTGGTTGCCATTCACTTGACCTGGGTGGATCTGATCTCAAAGAGCAAAGCAGAATGGAATTTTATGGAAAAGGGGAATAAAATTGCAAAGGAAATAAAAAGACAGTTAAAATACAGTCTGGCATTAACTGTGCTCCCCACTCATATCCACTAACAGAATGGACCAATTTGAGACAGGAATGTATATAAACCTACACTTTGAGCATGCCCTTGACCAAGGAAGGGCCGAAGTAGGCTAAATGTTTTCCTCAACGTGGCCCAAATGCTTGTGATCTATTTTGAGCCAGGTGTTGTGGGATGTGATCATAGAATCGTAGCATCACAGAATGGTTTGGTTTGAAAGTGACCTTAAAGATCATCTAGTTCCAACAACCCTGTCATGTATGATACTACATATCATGTAGTCCCTGTATGGGAATGTGGTCAGCTAAACTCCCTCTTGTGCAGTCTGAATGGATCTCCAATATTAAAAAAGGAAAGAAATTAAAACTTAGCCTCCCCCATCGTGGTAGGATTTTCAGCATTATGGTTCTGAAAAGTGATTCTCTGTGCAGATTGATGGCTGAGTGGTAAAAAAAGAGAAAAGTTTCTTGTATTAGTGTTCCCCAGTTTTTTAAAGTGCAGTCTTTGAACAGAACATTACCGGTCCCTTCCCACAACACAGGTAAGTAAGGTCTTCACCCAAAGCAGTCCTCACCAAGCATCTCTGCACCTCCCAGAGCACAGCCAGGCTGTAAGTTTGGCATTCATTCCCATCTCCCTTCCTTCATGGCTATGTCCTTTTCTGATGCATTGGGAGCATGGAATCTGTGCTTGTCAACAGTGGTCACCCCACGTTTCAGATCCAGCTCCCAGCCCACTCTGCCATCTGCTGACCATCTCTTTGTTGGGCATAGAGGTGCCCCTATACAGTCTATAAGGCCCCAGAGTGGAACCTGCTTACACTCATCCTGCGAGCAACTCCTGTTCTCCCTTTTTGCCTGGACTGAACACATCAAGTCTCATCCAGAAGGATATGATCACCTCTGTCCCACCCCATGCTCTCTGGAGCTGCTTGGCAGCAGGGTGACTAGTGTGCCAGGCTGGGGACACTGGAGACAGTGTCCTAGTTTGGACAGGTCAAGGGTGTTCTCACTCCTATGCCCATCTACCCAACAACTTACAAAAAGTCAGTCCAGGTGAGCCATGCAGCTGGTGGACTCCAGGACCCTCATATTCATTGCTTAGAGCAGTAAGGTTCGGATAAATATGCAGGTTAAGTATGCTTTTCTGACCCATACCACTTCCCCCCAAGGCTTTTTGAGCTTTACCCTATACTACTTCACATCCTTCAGCCCCACTTTTCCCAGGCCCGTGGGGATCTCCCCGAGTAGGAGCTGCCAAACTAGGATGGTGTCTCTGTGATGATGACAAACATCTGGGAGAACACTAAGGGAAGAGGCTGCCAAATTCTCCCTCTTGTGATTTAAGCAAGACTTGGCCTTCTCCCTACCATAACCCAGAGCTTTCTCTGGGCAGTGAAAATAACAGCAGACTTTCAGACAGGACCGTGTCCTCCCCTCCCTCTAAGGTGCCCAAGCACTCAATGTTCTGCTGTCTGATTGAGGTTGAAATCAAAGAAAACCTTAACCCAGAGGTATCCAGCTTTTGTATAGACCACCACAGACCTAGGCTACATGAAGAATGGTGACTCTGATGTGCTGCCTAGAAGATCCCTCAGCTACAGCCAGGAAGAACACCCTCTCCCACCATGTGTCCCAACCTGCGGCCTAAGACATTTCTGTCTCACATGCTGAACATGGAGTTACCAATTAATTTTAGGATGTAGGAACACAAGGCAGAAGGGAACTTCTCTCCAAGAAGGAAAGGGAGTGGGAGAGTGCCCTCAGCCTCTCAGCTCAGCTCTCCATGTCACACAGCATGAGGCCAAAGAAGGCATGGTGTAACTTGTCTCTCACTTCACGCAACCAAGTTTTCTAACATGGGAAAAGCACAGCAAAGAGCACAGAGCTCCTGCAACACAGGGAAAGTCATGGGGGCTGATTTACTATTGGGACAGAATGGTCCAGAAGCAGTGACTATTTTCACTTTTATGGTCTCCATTCTTGCATGGTTGTAAGATAGTTCTCCTTTGGGAACACATGTGTCAGTTAAGACTTCTGTTGCATGTACCGGTGGACCCATTTTCATGGGCATCACCTATCACCCTCTCGTCAAATACTATCCTGTAAAGGTACTAAGTGCTACAAGCAGGCAGAGGAAGATTTTAACTTAATCCACCACCAAACAGCTCAGTCCTTGAACTGAAGAAGAGACTTTGGTTCATTGGGTTGCTCCTCAGACATTCATCTGCTAGGGGATTTCTCACTAATCCCTAACTTGGTGACTTATTCTGGGGGCTGAGTGATTATTTGTGGCATTTTGCCCACTAAGCTGTTCGCAAATGATTTTATGGAGAAGCAAAATTGAGAGAGAAAAATCAGTTTTCTCCATTGCTCAGCAAGAAAAGCCAGACGTGATCAATGGAGAACCCCCTGCAGCATTTTGTTAGGCTCACTGGGGCTCAGCAGCCCCAGTAGATGCAGCACAGTTCCATCTAGCTATGCCTTCATTTTCTCCTTTCAGTCAAAGGCAGAGTAAACACAGGGCTTCTCAAGCTGACAAACAGCCAAAGTACAGCTTCTTTAGTTGTTGGAAAAGTCCCTTACTAAAGCAAAAGCCATAGATGAGCCTTGAAATTGTTAAACACTTCCAAAACCCTAATATGTTCAGACCCAAGAGTTTTGTGTGGCTTTTTAAGAAGTATGGCACAGCTATTTCAGTTTTGACTCAGCTTTAGACCTGATCTGCCTCAAAACTTTGTTATTTTGAGGTCTGGAGATCACTGTTTTCTGTCTAAACAAGAGAAAACCACCATGTGTTTGAGGGAGAGGGAGCTTCTCTGCTTTGGTGGATTTCTCCACACAGCATCGGGCAACTTTACAAACAGACCACAATTGTCACCTGCCTAAGATGATGTCTATCCATATCTCAGGATTAGTTCCTCCATACTAAAATATACCCTGAGTTTACAGCAGTGAATCAAGTCACCTTTCATCTTTCTGAAATGTTCATGTTGCTTTTCACCTGTCCCAGATGCAAAATGAAGTGCAGTAACTCAACTCACATGTTTTAAGCCACAAATGGGGACTACAGTAATGCAACACCTTCTCCATTGCCGCCATGCCACATGGGACACCCCTAAGGGAGCCCTTTCTTACCATGACTTGCATCACTCAAGAGAGGGCTTCTTCTCTTTGCAGTCATGAGCTTTAACTCATCACTGCCTGAAGTAGAAGTTTCCCTTTTGGACCCTTGGTCCGTAAAATCAAGCCAAAAATGTGACTTATTCCTTTCTTAAGATCTCACATGTAGCTTCTCACTGTGATCCCATGGGAGAGGAAAGAATAATCCTCTTTTACTAGGGAAGAAACTGAGGCAGAAAAGGTACAGAAAACTAAACAAATTTTGGAAATACTCTCAGACACTCAATTCCTATTATTTCATTACAGAGATGCCAAAACAAATGAAACCTGCTGGTTATTCAGCTCCTTTGAAGTTCAAGCCATGTCATTGTGGGGGCCTATATCTTAAACTGCCAGCTCTGAACATTTCTGCTCCATTGACACATCCATGGCCAGACAGGGAACTGTCAAAGCCAGCAGGAGTTCCTGACTCTCAGCATGATGATGTACAGATCAGAACATCCTGCACTTACTCTCCAGCCAAAGCAGCACACTCCCACCTCCCTCCCAGCTGTCTGCCCTTTGCAAGGCAACAGGAATTGCTTGTAAATCTGAGCTTTGCATCTGGCCTCACTCACCTGGCTGACACCCATCGGACTGGAGCACTGACTCCCACACGCACTCTTATGTCTGGAAAGACAAGTCTTCTAACTATCTTCAGTGAAGACACTAGTGAAAGTGAAACTGAATACAAAGCAGATGCTGATCATAACCGAATTCCCCAAGACGATATTATCTCATCTCTCAGCCGGTAGCTTTTATTTGTTGGTGATGCTCCGGTGCTCCTCTCCTTTCCTTCCTTTTCCCTGTAGATCCATAACCATGTCTCGTCCATGTTTTCTCTTAGATGGAAGTCAGTTACCTGACTTTAGACACAAAATACGTATTTCTATCTTCACCTTTCCCCTTTCCTGCTTCTTGCCTGTAGCAATGCTCCAGGAGTTTGGCTACCGTATTTTCTGATCTCCTTACACCGCTGTGGCAGCAACACTTCTATCACTAACACAAGCACCACAAAAATTTCAAGTGTTATATCAGTGACTTAATGTGTTTAAGGTGGATTCGACATGTTTGTTAAGGCTACTTACCTGTGCACTTGAACTTCAGCTTTCCTCCTCTCTTCATGTCTCCCAGATATAGATATCACCTCATCAACATCTCGCACCACTGCAAGTTTTCTTTTCATACAGCAAAACATCCGGAAGGCACGTGTGACCTCACACCTCAATTTCTGCAGAGATATTAATGCAATCAAGTTTTCGTGCAGACCCAAGCGGGCATCAGGGTAGCACTTAATGAAGCTTACCAGATATACCATCTCAAAGGTAACTCATCTGACAGTTTTGTTATCTTGCCCAGCTAAGTTCCTGGGCTCTGGTCCCTTGGCAGTCAGTAGCTGCTGAGATGCTAGGAGTTTCCTAGCTGAGGTTTGGCAGCTGGCAACCCCATCACCTGGGTCTACAGTGTGTCCAGTCATCGCAGATCTTGTGCTTTGGCTGCATGCTTTCAAGCCAGACCTGAGTTCAAAAGTGGTGGTACCATTCTCTGGTCCAAACCTGAGATGGCCCTTATATAAAGAGGGAAGAAAACCTCTTTGCTCTCCCTGAGCAGTGATCTGGTGAGATCTTTGGGATCTGAGACAACTTTGGGAGCTCTGGAGTTCTTCTGGCTAAAGGTAAGGGACTCTTCCATGGAGCACCCTACCAATCCATGCAACTCTGGGGGGGTATGGCATGGTGAAGTTGAGGAGGTTCACTAGGACTGATGCTGTACTTCAAAGAGGTAGTCTTCTGGGCCAGTTCAAGGTGTGGATGAGAAAGGTCTCTATGAAGGTCTCTATCATATGAACAGCAGAAGATGTCTCGGTGTCCACAGGCATTGCATTTTACCAGCTTGTTTATGTGGGGTGATGATAGAGACTGAGGTTAAAGGCCTGGGTTGAAATCTTCATTTAATCAGAAATTAGTTGGTCAATAACATTTTGGAATGAATAATGGAAGGAGTCATTTCCAGCTAGAGGTTCATGCAGGGAAACTGAGACACAAAATATCTCTGAGTGGGGAGAAGGCTACATCACCTTCTGTCAGTATTAACAGGTGATCGATTTATTGAATGCTGAAGATATCCCACATGACTTTGGACTTTTCTTTGTCTTATCTGCAAATTCAGTGTCTGTCAAAGGGGTGTTTTCTTCTAACAGGGCTGCTGCAATTGGAGTCATGTCTTACAGATGGTGGCCAGAGGCTCTGGTTGAAGAGACACAGCAAGAGGTTAGTGCCAGGAGGTTATCTGCTGCTGACACTTCCTGGACAAGGCTTGTGCTCAAAACTTCATCTACCAGACCTCTGCACTTTCCAAAATTACTGATGACTTGCCACTTTTGCAATTGACTTGCTGACCATTTCCTCTTGCTCCAAACAACAAGAACAAATGATAGGCGGAATCAAGTTCAGCCTGGATATGTATGGCCCTGAGTCTGCTTCCACCAGAGGCAAACTTGTCCCCCAGGAATTAAAATGTGTGGAGGAGGCGAACTGGTGAAAACTGAAAAGCTCCCTCAAGAACCGCACCTGCCTGTTCAATTCTTTTTTTCCTTGTTTTTGTCATTAAAGGTGCAGTCTCACTACACACTTGGTCGCCAATAACTAAGCCTTTCCTCCAGAGCCACGTTAAGCTGTTCTTGGAGAATCCATCCCGGCATTTTTTTATGTCCCTCCTTTCTCAGGCTGTAACACAGGAGAGGTGTGTGGGGGGAGGTTTCCCATCAAAATATCCTCTGTCAAATCCAGTTCACATGTAACTTTGCTGACACAAATCAGGACTGGAGGAATGTCATTGAAGTCAATCCTTTTGTTTGGAACGGGAAATCCAATAAATTCTCTGGCAGCTGGGCTTGGTCGTCAAGGATGACTTTTTTCTATCTTTGCTTGAAATATCAGCCCGCCTTTCAGCCCCATTCAAGCCCAATAGCAATTTTTTTCTTCTACACCTTCTTCTGTTCCTTTCATGTTTTCTTTTGGAGTGAAAGACTAGCAAACAAACAAACAAACAAAAATCCTTTGGAGTGTAACGAATGGACCCAAATTATTTAATCTGGTGTGGAAGCCTACTGAAAAGAAAAGGTCTAAAAGACAGCAACTAGATCAGCATTGACCCTTATAAGTAGCTTAGTTGGAACAAGGGCAAAGCAAGACTGGCAGAGACAGGCTCCTTGATGTTAGCTCAGGCTCTGTCCCGCTGATGTCATGTTATTTTTCGTTTAAACAGTATGTGAACAGACCACACAAGTACCAGGAGGGCCAAAGCATGGCAGGGAATTAACTGCGAGCAACCAGTCAGGACCACTGATTTACACTCAGCAGCCTTAGCTGTGCCCTGCAATACAGAAACATGACACGTGAGAACCAGCTGTGAGCACTCACAGACTATTAAAAGGGACAAAACACCCCAACCCCCCAAATACCTCATTCTTTAATTACAACATGACAAGAGAAGTGACATAAGCCTATTATTTGATTTTAAGATCCTGTTCCCATCTATACCAGACGCATTTGTTCCGAGACGATTGACTGTTTGTTTCTGTACTCGGCCTTGCCAGCTCCTCTTTGCACCTGGAGTGTTCTTTCATTAGCAGTTCTGAGACTTTAATTTAGCCCGTTTTGAAAAGTTTCAAAAGGCCAATCTTATGACAAAAATGTTGTTAAAATAGATACCTCCTAAACTATCAGCTATAGCACAGAAAAAATAATAAATAACTTAAAGGGGAATATTCCCCGTGTCACTTCACAATGCTTGTTTCACATTTTTCAGCTCACGAGGGAAATACAGGCTGATCACCACCAGTTTTATGCTGGCCAGTTTCCAGTTGCCTTCACTTTCAATTATATTCAATTTCCATGTTGTTTTCTAGTTTCTCATAGGCTGGCTTAGTGAAGCCACAAACATAAGCTCTGAAATTGCAAACTGTGAAGAAAGAACCACTGATACACATGAAAAAATATTAGGAATTTTACATATGCCTGGTTTTTCCTAGGGCTATAGTAACTTTAGACAGAGCAGAAATCCCTCAGCTCTTCAGTGAGCACATTGTGCCATCACTGCCCTGGAGAGCAGCAGTCTCATGCTCCTCCTGCCGTGGATGCTTTTCTCCATCCTCCCCCTACCACTTCCCTGGGGCCACAACAACCATTTGTGTCCTTACAGGGATTGATATTCCTGCAAAACAGCTCAGGAAGCTAAGTTTTTTATTTAAATTCAGTTTAGTTGCCTGACCTGGTACAACACCCAGGTTTGCTTGTTCTGGGGCAGGAGGTGGTGAGGTACCTTTTCCCCATGGAGGTGACAGCTCGTGGCAGCTCATCATGTTCATTGAAATGTGGCCTTAAAGCCTTCCAGGATATGAAAGACTCTATTACCCTTGTTCTGCAGGACAACGCAGGGAAGGGATCAGGTGATGGCTACACCATGCAGATCTTCAAATGCAAGTTCACAGGGCAGCCCCCAAAGTGAGACACCTTTCACATAAATCAAAACTTCTCATATGGGATTCATCCTGCTCTACTGGGTTGTTTGAGGTAGACAGGCAGCTGCTTGAGTTTTCTTCTGGAGTTGCTGGGAAAAGAGAAGCTTGGAAGAGCTCTCTGGAGAGGGCCTCGATTTGAACCACTAGCCAAGAGCTCACATGACCCATGCAAAGGAGAAATTAATCCAATTTACTCCCAGGTACAGTGTAATTATTCTAAAAAAGGGGTTGCACCTGCCCTGGTCCCAAAAATTATCTTCTCCCCCCAAACCAGTCCTGCATATGGGTTTGCCCCATGAAGGAAAAAGCGTATCAGGGGAATCTAGCAGAAAGATGCTATAATTGTGTAAATACATGCATAAGCATACGTAAAGAAGCCACATCAATAAGAAATACCATAAGAAGTCTTTGTAGCTAGCAAGCCTGTGACGATTCATAGCCACCACTTCCCTCCCTTGCCCCGCTGCCCCCAAAATTTGCTAAAGCAGCAGTGGTCATTATTCACTGCAAACTATACAGCTGGATAAACTCAGTGATCAGACAGGTCTTTCCTATTTCTAATGGGAATCCTGCCTGAACTCTGGCCTGCCTGAGTAGCCCTGGGAGAAATTAGCTGATTAAAAATGTCCAGGGGCAGCTGCAAACGGGACAAGTTTTATTCTTCTAAAATACAATTGGCAATGCACCATGTTTGGGAGTTATCACAAGACACTGCATCACCAGAATATTTCATTAAGGCATCTCCTTCCTCCGGTTCATTGTCTGTTCCAGGTTTTATATACCCTGAGCTGGGGGGAGTGGTGTTTCTGCAGCCACTGTCCAAAGGAAGGTCAAGCTGGGTTAACAAAAAATACTTTCTTGTTTAAGCTCTAGGGCAGTATTTGCCTTCCTTTTGCCTCTGAGTACAGTGAGATTGGCTTTAGGTGTGCTGTCCCCTCTCTGCTCAGTCTTTTCTCCTTTCAGTGCAAAGAATGTGCTTAACTCCTAAAACATTAGAGCTAAGATCTGGCATGCTTTGCCGGCAAGTGTGTTCACTGTCACTCCCAGGGAATTCATTGCGGTGAAATCCATCTTACTTGGCTTTCCAGCCCTGCGCCTGCAGACATCTCCATCTGAGCTGCATACCCTGGGCTCCCCAGACGTTAGAGTCAAGAGAGGAAAACAGGCACTGCTGAGGTGCAATTCATCTCAGCCTCATGTAGACATTTCTATTAGGTCAGAGCCACGCTCTGTTTCTCTTCACTGACTATAAAGGGAGCCTGAGGTGACTAGCTTGCATGGAGGCCTCTTTCATGTAGATGCCTATGTTAGGTGAGATTAATTTTGCCCTGTAAGTCAGTTTGTGAGGATATCAGACATCCAGCTTTTTATCAGAGCTTTGATTTTGGAGCAGTACCTGGAAATTTCTTTGTCCCTCTCTTGCAGCAGCTGCAGAAGCAGAGCCCTGCAAAGGTTAATCAACCTGCTGTAGTTTTGATAAACCTTGACAGCATCAGACCCTGTTGACATCTGCTTTGGCAACTCATCCCTGGAATTTTCCCCATTCCTGGAAACATCCAAGGTTAGGTTGGACAGGGCTCTGAGCAACATGATCTAGTTGAAGATGTCCCTGGTCATGAAAGGGGGATTGGACTAGATGACCTTTAAAGGTCCCTTCCAACACAAACTGTTCTATTCTATGATTCTGTGACTCGCAGCAAGTGCGGGAGCCCTGCTGGGTCAAGGAAAAGCCACATTGCAGATGATTCTTGCAGAAAGCTGCTGTGTCTCTCAAGCAACTCAGACCATGCACAGGCAATGGGCAGACTCTGCTTTGCATGCAGGCATGTTGGGAAACCAATGTCCTCTGCTAAGCATGACCTATCATCAGCTTAGTAATGACAAGCTGCAAATGTTGAAACCTGGACCACGAAGCTCTGGTCTTTTAACATAGCTCCAGTGGCCTGCAAAAACCAAATGGAACAATAATGAGAAGACAGGCAGCTTGAAATCCATAGACACACAGTGCTAAACCAAAACACCACCACACTGTTAACACAGATGTCAAAACAAAGTATGAGCTCTGGGATTCATCTTTTGCCAGTTCAGTGCAAACAATTTGGCTCATGGAAATTAAGCGAGGAAGTCTAGCTTCAAACACATCCAGAGAATGAGTGGGAATGTGGATGACATCCAGCTCTTTTTGAACCTGGTTGATATGCACAAACAAGTGACTGATGGTCACTGGTTAGCTATGAAGAGCACTGGTACTCCCAGTGCTGCTCATCCAGCAGGTCTGACTGGTGCAGTAAAACATTGCGTCTCCCCTTGGTGGTGAAATGACCATGAAAGGCTGTTCAATGTGAGCATATACATCATCCTGACCTAGGTCTCTGATACATGTATGTCTTCATGAACTGTGGTGCAGGTCATGTAGAGCTGGCAGGGTGCACCAGCACTGCTGCCCAGGAGCCATTAGCTTACACACTCTCATGCAAGGAGATATGTTTAGACCCATCTGATGCTTCTAGCTACCTAAAAGCCACATAGCTTTAGGAAAAAATACCCAAATCCACACTGATATATCCAGTGGGACTTAGTATTTAGGGTTTGGTTCCACATTAACTGGGCTCTTAATGGGCAAGCCAGCACTCACACTTGGCAACATCTACCCAGCCCAGTAGTCCTGCAGAGCCAGTTTGCATCTGCATGCCAAAACCCATATGCTAATTGGTGCATCTGTGTTTCCTCCAAGCCAGACACTTGCCTGGGCCTGAAGCTGAAGTGAAGAGAACATTTGCACTGACTCCTGAGGTTATCAGTTTCAGGCCTAAACAAAGGCAGCAACAAAACCCACCTATTCCTAGGCAGCCCCCCCTCAAACTCAGCGTGCCTAACTTCATGCATCATAAAGTCTGGGAAAGGCTCTCAACATGAGATTTTACCAAATGGAGAGTGTGCAGGTATTTAGCACACCCAGCACAGATGACCTGCTGAGCCAAAAGACTCGCACTGAATCAAACCTGATGCACACCATCACTGGCACTGCAGAGAGACAAAACAGGTGCTCCAGGATTGTGTTTTCACCTCCTAACTGCATCAGGTATTGCTCACCCAAGGTTAACCACGGTATATTTCCTAGAGTGATGCTGAGTATCCTGCACAGATGATGGTCTGAAGGGTTATGACTGAGGACACCACCAGCTAAAGGGATATACCAGAACTGGTCTGCATATCATTCAAGTGATCCTGCCAAAATCACTCCATGGCAGCTCAGATAACAGTTGACCTCCCTTTTCTGTAACAGAAAGTCCTTTGCTGCCAATGAAACTGTGGGATAGATCTTTCATCAATTCAGATCCACTGGCTGCAATTCAATCTGTTCTAGGACTCCAGAGTGAAAAAGCCCCACTTTCTGGACCAAGATTTGTTGGCTATTACCTCTCTCTCTCTTTTGACTCCTCAGTCTTCCCGTCCTTTGTTTTTTTCACACCGTTCTTCTGCGTCTTTCCCCTTGTTAGAGATCATAAGTGTCCCCAATTACCATCAGGAGAAAGCTTCTAGAGGATTTGGAAAGAGAGATGATACTAGGAGGAAGGCCCCAGCTGTTGCGATTGAACATAGTTCTGTCACTGTGTTCCTGTCCTTTCCTCATAGTTTTCACATGGATCCACCAAAGCTGATCTATAGGAGAAGAAGTTGGTTAGGAGACCAGGAGGATTTGGAGACGATGTGACAGCAGCCTAGTTGGTAACATGTAGTGGATACCCTGCCATAGGTCAAGAAAGTTGTCAGGTACTGCAGACAGGCAGAACAGCTTATTTTGTGTCTCTTCTGGCCACCTTTCTGTTTGGGTATTACAAAAGACAATCCCTGTTCTAACGCTCATGAGCACTGAGATTTGGGTTCATCCCACCTGACTTCAGCTACTTACTGTGGAAATGGTCACTCAGGGCTGCTGCTCGTGACAGTAGAGAGAAGACACTCTCAAGGCTGGTCATTGTATCAGTTCTTAAAGCCTATGCTGGTAAGAGCTGCTAGGAGAGCAGTCAGCACTTTAAGCCCGTGAATTGTCTGGTCTATTTTAGGCTTCTTCAGAAGAAGAAGAACTTCATCTAATAATAGCTTGTTTGTCTCAGTTGCCTATAAAGACACCAGCTCAAGGGTAGGAACCTGTATTTAGTCATCTTAGTCATCCCCTTTTAAGTACGGAGGCCCAGGAGCATGCAGCTCTAATTTATGTATAGGAAAACTGTTGAACAACTTAAGATTCTTTCCACACAGAAGCTTCTTCTGTAAAGAATGAAAGATAAACTCAGCAGGATCTAGTTGTTGGGAACTGACATGGGGGTCTTGTTGAGTCATTCTTCTTGGGAGTAATTTTTAATCTTGTTTCCAGAAGTCTAGGGTGTTTGCTGGTGGTGGTAGACACAGCTCTGGAGAAGGTCAGTGGGGGTTTAGTCTATTGGTTAGTCAGTGATTTGGTTCAACTCCAGAGTGATCATGTTGGATTTTCTACACGAGACTTCAGTGTCTGTGTCAGTAAGAGGAAAGTAGCTCATTAAGGCAGAAATTGTCAAGAACTTGATCTCCTCTCCCAGTAGTATAAGGACAGGTACAATAGTGTCAAAACAACCACTGACAAGCAAACCTTGTGTGGATATAGTTATCTGGGGAAGCCAGGAATATGAGAAAAAGCTTGAAATTATGCTAGCACAGTCCTGTGATTAAGCTGCCAATCTGGTTTCTGCATCAGGCTGCTTGTGTGACCTTTGGAGGAGTCAATTATTCTTTCTGGGTTTTATTTCCCTCTCTGCGAAGTGGAGGGGATTCTGTCTGTCTAGGCAATTAAAGGTTCTTCAGGACAAGGACTTCCTTCTCACCTGAGCAAGTTCATGTCTTAGCACCACAGAGCCTTGATCTCAGTTCATGTTTCTAAACAAAATGGCATGCAAAAATCAAGAACTTACATACACAAGCAGCACAACAATTGAAAACCACCTCAGCCTGCAGTTACAGGAACCAACTCTTGCTTCAGATGTTAAAAAGCAATTGCACACTGCTGTCAGACATCAGTGCAAGGCACAGGTAAAGCAGAGGAAAGGAAAACCTGTACTGTAAAATCCTTACTATTTGTTTTTTTAAATTTCATTGTTCCTTCACCATTGGCTTGTAAACCATTATGACATGTAGAAAGAGACACATTGTTTCCTCTAGCCTTTTGAATGCTGCCATTGGAGTTGCAAGGTGGGTTAGCAGTAATAAGAGCAACATATTTCCCTTGTCTCTGTGGCGTTTTCTTTTCACAGTGGATGTAATGGCAGTAAGCTGAGTTAAAGTCCATAACCATTAGCTGAATACTCATTGACATTACAGAATAAATCAATATTGCAACAAGAAGCTGACTGTCTTGGTGCTGAAAATGCACAGACTGCACTGGAACAACCACCATCAGAGAGAGAATTTGGCTCAAGACAAGCAGTTGCACATGTAGATTTAGGACCAGATCTGCATCAATGGAGCAATCCCTTTTAACTGCACTGTTGGGATGGTTCAGCCGTTGAAGTCAACACGTGTCATCACACCCATGAAGTCTTGTTTTTTTAACCATCCAGAGACTGTGACAGATTCTGTATAAACTCAGTGCCTAGTCCACAACCTTACAGTCAAAGAAACAAAAGGGACAGAGGACTTCATCTGCTCTGCTCTTTGCCCTAAACTCAGCTCTATGCCTTGTATTCAGTTAGATGTTTTTCAAACCTGATATTACAAGTTCCAACTAAGAGTTTACATCTACTCCAGGCAAGTCAGTTATTATCCTCGCAGCAGCAGGTACCTGGATCAGCTCTAGGGAGTGGATTCCTGGGTGTTCACAAACTAAGCCCTCAAGATATGCAAAGATGTTATGAATAATGTGAAATCTCCAATGCTTGTTACTGTGGCATGACAGGCACATTTGGACAACTTGCAGCTGCATGGCATGATAGCTATGTGTCAGCTGCAGAGGAGACAAGAATTCTCATTGTGACAAGATAACTGTGCCTACATGGATGTGTCCTTGTCCTCTGTTGCCCTCTCCTCTGCTTTTCTTATCTTTTGGTAAACCAGTTTGTAATCTTTCTGAGATAAGGACTGCCTTTAGGAGGAGTCTGTGCAAGACTCAGCCTATTTGTAGTGCAATCCCTGCTTTGGTCTATTTGGTGCTACTGTGACATAAATAATATGCTCTTTATTGATAAATAGATAAGAAGTTCTCTGGTTCTTAGTTCGCTTGGACTATATCCCACTTCAGGAGTTATCTCACAGGTGAGCTCCCCTTCCAATCACATGTGGTCCCACCAACAACTCCCACAGTTACTTACACATGAAAATAATATTAGGAAAACATTTACTGTAAGCTTTAGTTTTATTTAGTAGACTTTAGCAGCTGGAAATAACAAGGAGGAGCCAGCACCTTGCAAAGAGCCAGCACTGCACAGACCACCAGCAAGTGCTCCACACACCTCTGTTTGGAAAGTGATGAGACAGATGGAAGTCATTATTTTGTTTTGAACAAAATACCATCTGGGGCCAACATTTGCTGTCTGTTACTTCTGAGTAAATCCAGAGAAATTCCATCGTGTTTCTTAATAATCAGTCCTGGGACCAATCTTATTAAATATTTTCCTTAATGAACTTGGCAGAAAATAGTAGGCGCCTGGTCATGAGATCTGCTGATGACACAAACTTGAGCAACTGTATTGCTATTGCAGAGGAGGATAAGAATACGATACGGGAAGATCCAGATGACCTGGAAAGAAGGCTCAGTGAGAGAAATGGGTGAATTTTAACAGTAACAAAGAGCAAGAGACTAAGGCGGAAGCTTGTTGGTTTGTGGTAAGGGTAGAGGAAAAAAGACCTGAATTAGTCTATCTGAGCACAGCAACCTTAAAAGGAACAATTGTAATGTATCTCACGCAAGGTGTTTCCGGTAGAGATAAGAAAGTGTCCACACCATTGCACAGAGAGCAGTTGAGACCCCATCTAAACTGCTGTAAAGTGCTGGTCACCCCAAATCAAGCAAGATAACTTAAAAGTTGAAGAATTGCAAAGGGACCAGAGAGTACATCTCGTGAACAGCAGCTAAAAAGCTTGGCTGGTTCAGCTAAAGAAAACAAGCAGATTCATAACCACATCTGTACTTGTAAACTAAGCCTTCCCAATATGATTCTCTGACACTGAGGTCCACCAGGAAGGAATAAATAATGTCCAGGGTGCTTATATCCAGTCTTCTGACTGGGCAGTCCATGATCCATGCTGGCTTCAGGAACATCCTGAGCATTGCTTGAGAGCATCCTAGTTGGCATAAGCTGAAACTTTGCCATTGATGTTCCAGCAACTGAACTGTAACGACTAAGTGTTCATGGAGTGTTTACATCAGGAAAGAAACATCAACAAAGGAGAAAAAAACATTCAAGCTGAAGGAAAAGTTGGCACAGAAAGAAGCAGCTATTACATAGACCTGAGAAAATTTGGGGTAGAAATTAAAGACGGGGTTTTGCCCTCCTTTATCTAGGTGTGCATGTCTGTACACATCTACACCGAAGAAAAGGGAATCCCCACCTGGGGTGACCATTTCACTCTAAGATGCTGTCTAGGCAACACCGTCAAGACAGCTGCCTTCTGGAGCTGCTTACTTCTGTCCTTTGGTACCAAATGCCACAAGTGAGACTTAGAACATCTCATTTATAGCTATCTGTGCTAGGGGAAATGAATGCCACCCTAGAAGTTTTACAAGTAACCAGGGAGCAAATGCTGGAGCAGACTTCCAAGGCATTCAGGGAGCACATGCATCCACTTGCTGGCATTTGCCTCCTAGAAGAGGACTATGCATCAAAACTGAAGCAACAAGGTGTCTGAGACAGAGATCACCCGCCAATGGGAAGTGATGTAATCTTTGAAGCTGCACTGATTTACAACAGCAAGAATCTTGTTCTCACTGTTTCTGTGAGCCCAAACAACGGATCGTTCTTTTTTTCAAAATGCATTGTCTTGTACCTGAGTATGAATTTCCCCATTTATGCTGGACTACTCTGCTGATTTTAGAGAAACTGCTCATTATTAACACTCACATAGTAAAAGAATCAGAAACCAAAATTCTAATAACTAACTCCAAACCATATTCTTCTGTCTAAAACCTCGTTGTCCGGTTAATACAGTAACAAAAGAGAGAACTGCCTCAAGTCCATGAATATCCTTTGAGGTTTATAATGTTGACATTTTTTTCACCTTGCTTGCTTGCATGGCACAGATGGTGTGTCCCTCTGAAATGAGGCTGTTGCTCCTGCTATAGCTGACTACCAGCCTGAGCCAGATGGATGGACCGAGGGGAAATGCCAAATCGTGCATTAATGAATCACTCCACAAGCTCAGCTACCTGCCCCAGCTGTGAAACCTCCTTTTTCCTAGGCAGTCTGTGGCATGGATCAGAGAGCTACTGAGACTGTAAAGATACTGAATGACCTGCTGGGGGGCAGGGGGCTCTGCAGGGGGTCTGGGCAGGCCGGGCCGAGGGGCCAAGGCCAGTTGTATGAGGCCCAACAGGGCTGAGTGCCGGGCCCTGCCCGTGGGTCACACCAGCCCCCCACAGCGCTGCGGGCTGGGGGCAGGGGGCTGGGAACTGCCCGGCGGGGAAGGGCCTGGGGGGGCTGGTCGGCAGCCGGCTGGGCATGAGCCCCCAGTGTGCCCAGGTGGCCACGGCGGCCAGCAGCGCCCTGGCCGGTGTCAGCAGCAGCGTGGCCAGCAGGGCCAGGCAGTGCCCGTCCCCCTGTGCCGGGCCCTGGTGCGGCCGCCCCTCGAGCCCTGGGCTCAGCGTTGGGCCCCTCACCCCCAGGCAGACCCGGAGGGGCTGGAGCGTGTCCAGAGCCGGGCAGGGGCTGGGGAAGGGGCTGCGGCACAGCTTGGGGGGGGGGGGGGGGGGGGGGGGAGCTGGATCAGCCTGGGGAAAAGGGGGCTCAGGGGGGACCTTCTGGCTCCCTACAGCTGCCTGGCAGGGGGTTGTAGCGAGGGGGGGTCAGCCTCTTCTCCCAAGGAACCAGTGACAGGACGAGAGGAAATGGCCTCAAGTTGCACGAGGGGAGGTTTATATTGGGTGTTGGGAGAAATGTCTTCCCCGAAAGGGTTGTGAAGCACTGGAACAGGCTGCCCAGAGACATGGTGGAGTCACCATCCCTGGAAGCGTTTAAAAGACGTATAGATGTGGTGCTTAGGGACATGGTGCAGTGGTGGACTTGGCAGTGCTGGGTTAATGGTTGGATTTGGTGATCTCAAAGGTCTTTTCCAACCTAAATGATTCTATGATTCCATGACCTTCTCAGCTGGGACTTTTTGAGGCAATTGAGTTGCCATTTCCTATTGCTGGTTGTGGAGGGTGTGGGGTTACATCACAGCATGCACAGACAAGAGACTCAGGCTAAGATTACCATAGGAGACTGCCTCCTAAATCATAAATAATTGCATTGCAGCAGTGATTAAGGGTGCAAGGAAGAATTAGGGAGCCACTGTAATAAGTACTGCACTGACACACACAAAACTCCCGCCTACACATACATTGATATGTGACTGCAGGGGTATCAGGCATAGCATACACACACACATGTACACATATCCTCCGATCATCCTGTTTGCTCTTCTCAGAGCTATTCAGCCTCAGCTGCACTGAGTTTAACTACAGTCAAGCTCTGATGACAAACATAAAATCCTTGCCTTACAAGACTGGGGGAAGCAAGAACATTAATAAACGTGCCGATTTCCAAGCTGAACAGCACAGTGGTCCTTGTTTTCCAGTGCTGTTTCCTCCTCATTTGAGCCTTGCAACATCTTGCCTTTCAGACCCATCCCTTAGCTTGATCCATCAGACTGACTTTTTTTTCACAACTGTTCCCACTTTATAATTGGGAGACTGGGGAGAGAAAAGAGACGATGACAATAATGATTAGCACATGCACCATGTGCCCCAGCGCAGGAACAGCAGGGGTGGTGTGTTCAGTGGTGCAACTTAGTGCAACATCTGCTTCATCTGTCTCTTTCTGCACTACAATTTCTGTCTTCTACTCACTCTGTGCTCTGATGTTTTGGGGGTTGTTTGTTTTTTGGGTTATTTTGTGGGTGGTTTTTTTGCTTTCCTGCCAACATTTCTTGAGAGGCAGGGTTTCCAGTTCTGCTGCTCCTGGGCAGTCCTGCCACATGAACTGCTCAATGTCATCCTTTTGCTTTGACATAATATACCCATATGGGCTGCCTGGAGGCAAGCAGCTTCATGTCCAGCTCTGGAGTTGATCCACAGCATGACTTCTGTGGGGCAAATGCACCAGAACTAAAATTAGATTTTTCGCTGTCCTACATGTCAAGGTTTCTGGTTCCTTCAGGCTTCAAGAACTGTGTAAATGAGACTTTATAAAAAATGATGGCCTTCATACTGAGGCAAGGTGGGATAAGTCTTAGATTGACAGATGCGCAGAAGGGAGATTGACAAGCCCATGACAACAGTTCCCAACACCTATGTCAGGCCAGTTCTCCTGGACTGTCAGATTTCTTACAATGAAATTAGGATCTTCTAGCTTCTGGATTCAGATTTCCTGGACAATCTGCTACTATGAGACTCTCCAGGCTGCTCTCCTCATCCCATCAACCTTGGCAAGCCAACAGGCCCCAAGGCTGGGAAAACAATAATCTCTGGCTATGGGGCAATTTGCATGGCTGGATTGCTCCTGACCTCTGGGCTATGAAAGCTGCAAGAGCCTCTGGTAGCTGAAAGCCTTTCCAAACCACCTGAGGACAGGACAGACACAGTGACATCTGGGTATTTTGTTAAGGTGTTTTCAGGGCTACTTTGCACGACAAAGAGAAGGGTCAGTGTGTTCAGATTTCCCACTAACATAAACTATTTCTCACGGTGTGCCAACCCAGCCTATCTGGAAACAAGCTTTGTGTCTTTCATTTCCTGGGTCACCTTTCTTTTTTTTTTCATGTTCATCACATGGAAACCCAAGTGAGAATCTGTGATTACCATTTACCAGAGTTTGGACAACACAGAAGGACTTGATGCTTCCACTCCACCTTGAGAAAACTGCCTTCATATTTGGCTACCCCAGTAGTGGAACAAGGTGACCAGTGCCAAATGAATATATCATTGCCACAATATAGGGCTGCTGACAAGCCTGTAAGGCTCAGCTGAAGATTTCAAAGCCCTGGGCCTGGACCAAGATCCTGTGCTGAGACTGTACAGTGCTGGCTGGACAGCTGGAAGTGCAGTAAATGGGTGTCATGACATAAGCCATCATCCGGTGCTCTCCAAAAGGTAACTGAGATACAAGTTTACCTCCGCCATCCCTACGAGCACTATTTCTGCTCCATATTTTTGATGGTGGGTCCCTGTTTCAGGACCCTGTTAGAAGCAGGTATGTTGTTCTGCATTCCTGCAGTCTCAGTGGTCAGACTAACAGGAATGACCATGCTGGGGCAAGACTAAGTCATCTGGATAGTGTGCAGAAAGCTTGTTTACACTTACCTAGCATATTGCAGGTCTTTTTGTACTCTCCAATCTCCAGTGAAAAACAAACAAAAAAAGAACAAACCTATACCTCTGTATCGTTAGAGTCTGGCCTAAAACATTGGCAATATCAGTAGTAGCATCTCTGGACCTGACTGGAAAAGCTTTTTTTCTCCTGTGGGATTCACCTCTCTGTTATATGTTACCTAACATATAGTCCAGCAGTTCTTTAAAAGCAGGTTCAGGCTTTCTGGTGCAAAAGGCCTGTATCCAACACAAATACACTAAGTGCATGAGGCAAGCAGATGAGTGCTAGAAGGATATGGTCTTCCCACATGTTCACTTGGGCAGTTCAGACACATTTCTGAAAACCACAGTCCCCAGGGACATTCCTCTCTCTGCAAGGGAATGTGCTTGTTAAGCCAGGGAGACAAAAAGCCATCTCCGAAACGAAACAGGTTGTTCTCCAGCCCTAAGAGTGAGGGAAAAAGTCATTAATACAGCCCTCAGTCCAGGTAACATGTCTCTTAGTCATCAGACTTGTTTGGAGACCAAAGCCTCAGCTTCTGATCCCCTCTGACCTGGGGCCCAGCCCGGGAGCAACTGTGGCCAGTCATCTTGGCATCCCTCTGCTCAGAAAATCTTCAGCAACCAGTCCCCAGGAAAATAGCTGTGATAGGTCTGGGACTGTTCTACCCTTTTGCAGTTGTGCACGGCCCCTGTGTTGGGTCTGGCTGAGATGGAGTTAATTTTTCCCACAACAGCTCTCATAGTGTTGTGCTTTGCATTGGTCACTAGAAAGGTGTTGGTAACACACCAGTGTTTTGGCTGCTGCAGAGCAGTGCTTGTACAGCATCAAGGCTATCTCTCCAACACTCCCTACTCACCTGGGGATGGGATGGGGGTGGGCAAGGTCTTGGAATTGGACACAGCCAGGACAGCTGATGCAAACTGACCAAAGGGATATTCCATACCATACAGCATCTGATCAGCAACAAAAGCTAAGAGAAAGGAGCAGGAGGGGAGGCATTGGTTATTATGATGTTTGTCTTCCAGACCAACCACTACATGTATCGAAGCCCTACTTCCCAAGAAGTAGTCGGACATCACCTGCTGATGGGGAGTAGAGAATAAATGTTTTGTCTTCCTTAGCTTCTGTGTACAGCCTTTGCTTTTGCTTTATTGAATTGCCTTTATGTTGACTGTGAGTTTTTTCCATCTTATTTTCTCCCTGCCCTGCCCTGCTGAGGAGGGGAGTGACAGAATGGTTTAGTGGGTACCTGGTGTCCAGACAAGGTCAACTCATCACAGCCCCACAAAACAGTGCTGGTCCTAAGCATAAAGAGTCCAAGCAACAGCTTGGAGTTTCATCTCTCTAAGGTCCAGGGAGCCCTTCTACTCATCAAACAACTAGATACCAGACATTCTGCAGTGAATACCCCATGGTTTTCCATGAACTTTGAGCTAAAAGCATGCACAAATATCCATGCTGGAGCCAACAGTATATGCACGGATGTAGGAGAATGGTGGTGTGCACTGGTGAAGGGAAGAAGATAGGGAAGCAGGAGGAACAGGTCCTGAATTTGGAAGGCATTGGTAGGGAGAAGGGGACAGAAGAGAACTGGATACAAGGGGTCAGATAGGTCACTGAAAAGACCTTTTAGGAGGGAAAATTTAAAAAAAGAAAAAAAAAAGAAAAAAAAAAGAGGGAGCCTGCTTCTAAATGTTGACTGGGGAGTCTCTCAACCCAAAGGGCTGGCTGGGGGATAGATGCTTCCTAGCAGCCTCCCATTTCCACAACCCACATGCTGCAGGATTTATGGCTTAACACAGAACAATACAATAGCTGCAGCTGTTTGGCTCCATGAAATAAGCTAGGGACAATTTTCCATCCCTGAGCATGATTGGCACGAAACGTTTCATGTCCATACAGCTGAACTTTCTTACCATCTTTCTCAGGTATCTTGGTGATGAATCCCAACTGGCTGGGTCAGTCTCCTAAGCCTGAAACTTATTGGCTTGAGAGTTGTGGCCAGGGTCTCTTCAATCTCCTTGCAAATCCACTGATTAATTTGACTGCCCTGGAGCTTAAAACTCCCTTCTCCCACATGGACATGGCCCTTCCAGACTGCAGCTGAACTAGTCAGGGGTGCATGATGGATACAGCACATAAGATACCTACCAAGATAGCTTTTGCAGAGGGTCTCTGAAAACACCATTACTCTGGTTGCCTCCCCGTTGACCTACAACACTTTGCTCACTACCACAGGACAAATAGACAGCAGCTCCTGTAAGCCAGGAAGGCAGAGTCACTCACCAGCCTTTATGTTGTGCATTGAACATCTGGTTGTTGATGGAGGAATGAATAAGCTAGAGGGCTGATGTGAACCAGATTGTTTGCACTCTGTCCAAAAATTCCTCTGCAAGCTTCCAGTGTTGACTTTTGGCTTATCTTTCACACATAGCCTCTCTGGGCACTTTCTGGGAAACCAGAAGTACGGATTTGCACCAGCTGAGAAGAAGGATTTCTCATGCTCATCATGCTATGCTTTCATCTGAGCAGACAGGTTTGGGCTTGATTAAGGACACACTCCTCCATGACCTTGGAGTGAGGAGAGGCACACTCCCAAGCTCTAAAGAAAGTAGAGCAAGAAAGGGCAGGAAGAAAGGGACTGTGAAAAGGACTCTGTTTCCTATAAGGGATGGGTAAGGAACTCAGAGTAGGTGAGAGACGGAAGAAGTTGGAGGCTAGATCAAGAGTCAGGTACAAAGCCCCAGCCCATTCCTGCCATTGTGCCTTGTTCACCGTGGCCAAGGGCAGGGATTCAGCATTTGCATCTGCCCTGTCTGCAGTTTCACTAGCCCTGAGGAATATGGCAGATCACAGCCCGGCCAGTAAGTTGCTACTGAACGCTGATCTATCTCTGAAAGTGAGGCAGTTTTTTTTCTAAGCCCTCTTCCTCAAAACCAAGTGAATAAAAAAAGTCCTGACCCAGCAGGAGGGAATCCCAGGTCTACCACCTAGTCTCTATCTCATTCATGAAGAAGGTGGGCCATAAATCCTGCATAAGCCAGTGCAAAGCAACCCCCTTTCCCCCTCCTTGATGTTTTTTGACAAATGCAAATAATAAATCTGAGAATGGATACATTGTTTTTTAAAATACTTCAAAATTTACTTAAGCCCTGGTTGTGTGATGTTCACCATGCACAGAAACCTCAGACTAAGAAGGACAGTGTGTCTCTCTTTAGCCAGCCATCCTTGGTGCGACTTACAAATGTCAGGACCTCTGGAATGACCACTGAGAAAATGGACTTTCAAAAATGAGTCCCCAGCCTCCTCCTAACTGAAACATAAAGAGAAGCAATTCCAGGACAAATGTCTGTCATGGGCTGCTCAGTTTATCAACAGCAGTAGCTGTGTCATCTACAGAGGGTAAGAGGCAGAGCCCATCTATGGTATTAAGGCCATCACAGTCTGATCCTCAGTGCCCAGCTGACCCTCTTCCTTTCTCTGCTCTGCCTTCCCCACAGCTGTGATTTGTTCCCTGGATATTAATGGTTGTTTATAATGACTTCTCAAGATGAAACCTTGGCCCAGGATCTCTATTATGTCCTAGTCTGGCTCAAATAAACCAATAAAGGTTTTTATAGCAGAGAGAACAATATCTTCCCTTTAACATTGCATAGTTAAGATACTGAGTAGATGTGGCAAGAAATCATGAGGTTCGCTTGCAGCAAGGATGATTGAGGTTAAACATTAGGAAAAACTTGCTAGCAGAGAGCGGGACTCTGGAATCAGCTGTCTGAGGTCTCTGTAGCCTCCAACTTGCTGCTCAAACAACCAGCAACAACTGCAGGTAGTTAAATGCCATCTCTTTAACAAGACATTGAAGGTAAGTCTCTGCTGGGAATGGCACAGTTATGGTTGATCCTTTCCTGGTCCAGAAAGACAAGCCCAGTAATGCTTTGAAAAGCATTTCAGGGTTTTTTTTTCTCTGTAGTTTCACAAATTGCCTTTGGGGCTAGCCTTGATTCCTCCCATAAAAGAGTGCATGAACATATGCTGCTCTTCTGGGAAGTCTAGCTGAACTTGAGAATTGGAACTATATATATCTTGTTTTCTGAAGAGCATCTCTACGCCACCTTCAAGACCAGATGTATCCACTGTACAGATGGTTTATGGTGCAAGAGCAACACTTGTGCCTGCAAAAGCCTCAGTGATGAGCTCAAGGGCCATGGTGCTCACAAGCTTAGTGTACCAGTACTTGAACTCCACAACCATTGTCTTCTTCCCAATGCCAAGGAAGTGCTGAGGGTCTACAACTTCAGATCTCAACACAGGGAAAGAATCAAGGTCCCAGCATTACGTCTCACAGAGTCCCTTTGGAATTGCTAATGGAGGAGCCAGGAGGAAAGGAAAATCATTACACTATAATTCAGTGCATGAAAGAAGACTACGGAGACTGAAGGACCTATTGAGTCATCTGATCAAAATGTTGTTGTCACAGGTACTCTGCCATATGTTCCCATTCACACTTTTAAAGCTACTAAATGCTTTTCCAGAATTGCATTCTCTGATGCTTCAAAGCCATCTGCTAATTTTTCTGCTTCAAAAAAAAAAAAACCATGGCCCAATTTACATCCATTTATATTTGTACCAACAGAGACCTTAAACTTAAATACCACTTTCTCCCTCCTGCATCATTTCTATGAAGAGCATAGAGAGCTCACCTCTCCCATCCACTCCATACAAGTCTTTATACTATTTGAGAAACTCAGGTTTGGTGCCTAAAACTTTTAACAAATATAATAAATAAATAAATAAAAATACTACCAATCATTGTTGACAAAACTTGCAATAACTCTTAGCATAATGTCATATAAAACTAGCTCATTTTCTTATTAGTGTAATTATAAAAGCTTCTTTTCCTTCCTTCCTGTTCACACCCCTATGTAAGCTGAAAACAAAGATTTCTGTAATTCTTACTGCCAAGCCCAAACAACTCAAAAGAAATTAAATCTGGCATGCAAAGCACCTTCATTTACCTTGTCTTTCAATGGCTTATTAAATATTTCACATAGAAACACTCACACACAGCCACACAGACACTCAAACAGGAATGCCTTTTTTAACATTACTTTATGACTCTACCCCAATGCCAAAGAATGAGTAAAGGAAGCTGGAAAATTGTTTTTTATCATGAGGTTGAGAGGACACAATCCAAGAAATGTTGATGTTGGAAGACCAAAAGATCTGTCAAGTCAAACTAAGGTGACTCGTGGGGATGTCATTTAAGCAACTTAAATTAATACTGCATTATATATCCTGAAGTGCTTCAAGACTCAGACTGTGGTCACTGGGGGTTTTTTTGCAATTCAGCTGGGGAACAGGGCAGTAGCCAAGCCATGTCGGTAACACAACAGTTTTCAGGAAGGATTGCAAGTACAGAGTGAGATTTAGTAAAAAAGCAACCCAACCTGGAGAAGGTAAGTTGGGTGGGATTCACCTCACCCATGTTTGGCTGTCTGCACTGTAGACATTCCAGTCTACATTCCAGTCCACTGTACTCCATTCCAGCTGGATGACCTGAGCTCTCATGTTAGTTGAAGGAGAGAAATGGCCACATCTAGCACAGAGATCATATAATCTGTTTTAAATATCTACTTGAGATGAACTGAATCATGTCCTGCAAGTGTCTGCTTCCCTCCATTCACTGCAAAGAGTCCAAACATATAATTACTTGCAACATAAACACATAGGGTGGGATTTATAACATGTATTTTATGTTTACAAAGTGCATGCTTTCCTCTGAAACAGAGATCTAGCTTCCCACTCAAGTCAATAGTACAAAATCTGGTCAAATCAGCCAATGGAGTTCTAGGTGGCAACCTAGCCAAGCAGATACAGATTTTACACATACTGTTTACTATTTACTAAATTTACTTAATTGATTATTGCTCCTTGTTTTCAGTACTGACTAGATCTCCATTTACTGTCATAAAACCCTGAATGCTCAACCGAGGGATGAATATTTACATTGAAAACATTTGCAGTTATTTGAGATTAATTCCATTGCTAAGGTGAGATGGATTTCCACAATGAAATGGCATTTTTCCCAGTGAGTACCAATATTTACTATGTCCCATACCATGTTTTAATGATCAAGCTTGGTCAACACACTGATTTTACCTCCTAACTCAGAAGAGGTAAAACTGGCATCTCCAACAACACAAAACCCTGAAACATCATGCTGGGTTTCCTTTGCTATACTGCAGCTGATAAGAAATAGTTCCAAGTTCTTATGGAGTTTCAAATTTCCTTGGAGATTTGATGTACTAAGACTGATGTCAGAAAATCTGGCCCCAGCAGAGTAAGGGATGTTTAGAAAGTTTACAGGTTTTGGCAACAGTCCTAATGGCCAGACAATGGCTTCAAATGATGGCAAAGCAACTTTACAGTATTAATTAGCACAGTCTCATCTAAGGCATGGTAATTGCTTGTCTGGGGGGTGAATTATGAAGTGAAAAGCTTCACTTTGGATTGCTGTGACTCCAGTAATTTCTGCTTTGCATTGGGAAGGGCAGGCAGCACACACAAACATGACTGGATCTCATAACTGAAGGCTTTTGGCCATCCAGGGCTTGACTCAGGCAGGGCTTTACAATAGCATCACTCCTGCTTCTGGCTCCATCACCTCCACAGTCACTGGCTGGGCAGGCACATGCTCCTGAGTCACTTGAAACAACTGTGGTCAGACAGCTGGATCAAGCTGAATGCATCTTTTCCACTTTCAGACACTGGGTGAAGTCCCATCGGAAAGTCCATTTGTTGAAGACCACGGCATGGAGCATGCATATCTCCAAGGCAAAATGCCAGAGGTTTGAACATCAGAGTGGAGGTATTTCAGCACAAAGTCATAGGCCACAGGACATTCCTTCTTAAGCCATGGTCACATTATTTCATATTCATACCTTTCTTGCAGAAATCCAAAGAAAAAGTTGTGCTAACCTGAAGCCTCAGGCACAATTCATGGGCCTGATAGATTAGGCCTGACAACCTAGCAGGTTTGATTGGGTCATGGAAATATCTGCTGAAAGCCACATGAGCACATCTGATTTGGCAATAATAATTAAAAAAAAAAAAAAGAAAAAAGAAACCCAGACATTTGCTGCATATAAACAGAAAATGTTGCTTTATTTTATACCCTGAGTAGGGTGTTGCAGTTTATAGCAGATAGACAGAAAACATATGTGAAACATCATGTAGATTATATTTATATTGCCTAATGCTCAGGTTTGTTTGGTTGGCATTAACAACAACTCGTGGCTTCCTTTCCTATAAAGCTGGTTTACTTTTAATAAAATCTTGCATTCACATCATCTCAGCCAAGCATTCTCCTGGGGTGGAGTCAAGGGCAAAGAAGGAAACCTCTGTAAAATTCATTTCAAATGTTCTCCCTCCCTTGTGCAGGGATTTTTTTTTTCCCCATGGTCTAAATAAATAAATAAGTAAATGCAAGATGCCCACTGATTGCTTTTGACAAAATAAGGCAAGCGAGAGGCTGAGAAATGTTTGCCTTGTTTTTCCAGACCTGTCACCCTAAGATGTGTTTGGCATGCTGCAGTACTCATACTGAGAGCTGGCAAGGAGTGCCAGTGTGTAAATTTTGGATCCAAAGATGTTTTAAGATCACTAGAAAGAGCAACTTTGTCCTTCTCTGTGGTGGAAATGTTTGGAGCAGTGGGTAGGACAACAACTGGGAGAGGATGGGGAAAGGTTATGGAAGAGAGGGATTTTTGGGGACTTTGAGGGGACTGGACACAAGTTTGTTTGTAGGCATTTGAGGCACATCACTTGAGGATGTTCTTCTCACTTGCCAGTCAAAGCTAAACCTTTAGGGACAGCAGAAGTTCCTTAGCTGCAAACTTAAGGCTAGCAAAGTGACTACATGCGCTTCTTGCTAGAAGTAAGGAGCCAGGTGAAGGAAAGAGCAGTTGTCTCCCATATTGCAGACTTCACGTGCTGTAGAAATAAGCTAGAACTACAGAAGAGTGTAGCAGAGCAGAGATGGCTGAACATCAGGGCACAAAACTGTCATCGTTCATGGACTTACCATGGTCAGATAATACTGGATGTGATGCCTTAGGAGTAAACTGAAGATCCTTCCTTCATGTTACTGGTGTTGGGTGTGCTGGGGAAAGCAAAAACTTGCAAAAAAACCCACTTACAAGGTTTTCACAGAGAGACTGCTGGAACCAGTGTGCTGAGGCTATGATTATACAGAGGTGAGCAGCCAGGTCGTAGAACTTTGGTTAGACTTCAGGGTACATCATGCAAGGCTGTTTTGAGCCCGTTCTCAAAACCAGACTCATGCTCACAAAACTCAGCTCTTGGCTCTGACTGACTCCTGAAAACTCAGAATGTGCTGGACTTCCAGCCTGGGAAGCTTCAGATTCATGCACACAGACAGTGAAAGGAAAACCCATGTCAACGTTTCAAAGTGTCTTGAAGCTGCCCTGAAAGGGCAAATCTTGAAAATCTTCCACCTCCACTTATTTTTACAGTATCACAAAAGATTTTGATGGAGAGAAAATCAAATTTTGCCCAGTCCATCCCACCGTACTGAGACAAGATGAGCTCTCCCTTGTGCCAAACCGGTGCGTAGTCAATACCAATGACCTGAGAATTGCAGCCTTCCTCTGAGGGTGATGAAGAATTATTATCCACAGCTGATGAGGAGAGATGGAGGGGTAGGAAAATTAAGAGATTTTTTTCCCAGAGACACTCATTTAGTCAAGGGCAGTAATGCCAGGTCCTGGCATTCAATGTCTCTTTACATCTGTTCCTCTCTCAAGTCAGGCATCAGCATGTTTTTCCTAATTTGCTACCAAGGATTTCATTTGTGCTGACGGGAACAGTGCAATGGATTTGTCTCTTATAGCAAGACCTGGTCTATCACCCTCTTTCTCAGAGCCATGGGAAGCAAAAGCAATTGCCTTTAATCTCCCAAGACCAATCAATCCCCGTTGCTTCTCCTCCATTACACAGATGTCAAACCAGCTGTGGCAGGAGCAGAAAATGGGCTTTGCATTATGTCCAGCTGTTAGGCAAATCATGGAGTAGAAAGACCACATTTGGGATCCTTTTTCTTTTCAGTGCTGTCAGTCAGATGGAACAGCAGGTCCCTAAAATAGTTATGAATAACCATTAGTAGGAGAAGACTTTGAAAATTTTCCTTGTTTATACATTCACTGGAGGGTCTAAATCCTGGTAGAGCTTAGAAAAATCCACCATTTTCACTAAGCTTTCAACTCTGCTTGGGCAAGAGCTCTGCTGCACAGGATAATAAATAAATGTCATGCCACATGTATACACATTTTCTTCCAAGGCTGTTTTCAATTTCTCCTTTCAGGCGTGTTTTGCCCTGATGGTTCCCTTTTCTGGCTGTATAAGAACCAGCTTCAGCACGTCTCTGAAAGCTTTCCAAACAGAAAGCTCATTCATGTCCTCAATGCTGAGATGAGTAACAGTCTGCAGCCATGTACCTTAGGAGCCATAAAGCAGAGTGGACTGGATTGGAAAAGTTCCTGTCCCCCTTCCCACTGTGTTTTTTTTCATGGAAATAATATTCTGGAGGAACATAGCATTTGAACGCAGTGCCAGCAGAAGGGCCCTGGAGACTCAAGTTCTCACATCTTCAAATTTATCAGCCTCAGCCTGATCTTGTTATTTTTGCTACCACTTCCCACATCAGGAGCTGAGTCCACAGTGTATTCAGGACCATTACATGGATTTCACCTGGAGAGCTCAGCTGTCTCAAAAAGAGCGTGGTGTAGTAACCTAACAAGTGATGGAACTGCTCACTCACCTTGTCCTACTCTGTAGGACAGCTCTCAGAAACATTACATGACCTCTGCAGGCTTCCCACGCAGGCTGCTGCTGGCAGACGTGTCCTTCAGCTGGGGTTGGCCTTGGTCCATGGCAGCAAGCTCCTTAACAAAGACCTCAGGTCTGCATAGTGGCCATGCCCTCAGCACCTGCTGAAACAGAAACTGAGACTACTCAACACCTTGCAGCAGATTAGTCCTAAAACCACCAATTCAACACCCTTGAAAACACTTTTATGCCATGGTCCACATCAGGCAGAAGAGAAACACGAAGAAGACACAAGGCAAAACGCTCAGGGACATTGAGCATATCCTTGATGCTGATGAGTTTTGGACACATTTTTCATGCAGTACAAGCAAAGACAGCACTGGTACCACCTTGCAGGTAGCTCATGCTGCCATGCATGTTGGTCACCCTGATTTACCAGGCTTGATATTTCCTATGTGTGTTAGGGGAGTAATCAGAGGGAAGCTTACTTGTCGTACTTTGGTTTTGTCTTCTTATCTTGGCTGGGATTTCCCTTAGAACAATAAACTGTTGTCCCCTTCTCCCTTTTTTTTAAATTATATCATAACAATAAAGCACTCTGGAGTGAATTTTATCAGACCGTTAATACACAGCATGGGTGGGTGAAGGCAGAGGCCACACTGCAGCAACCCCCACTCCCGGCACATATTAATGGGGCCCATAAAACACACCCTGTTGTGTCTTCTGGCTTAATTGTCAAATGGTTTCCAGATTTAAAGCCCCTAAAGAGAATCTTTTAGGGGATCTACGTTCATTAGGTAACATCAAAAGTAACAGTAAACATAGGAAATGGGAGCTGCCATTTCAAACTCACTAAGACATATATCAGTGAGGGGTTTGCTAATGTTTTCTTTTATACTGGCCCAACCCAATTAAAAAAAAAAAAAAAAAAAGAAAAAAAATTACCTAGCAGACAGAAACCGAATACACCCAAAATTCAGTTTCTTTCCCCAACTGGAGTTCTGTTTATACTCTAATGGCCCTGCCTAGCTCTTCTCCACTTGTTGAATTATAAGTACATGTAAGAAAGCAGAAAGAAAACTAAACTTTGAGGATTAAAAAGCACTGGCCACAATTTGTAGGAATGCACAGCAGTTTTAGGTACCTCAGAGTTTTGGGGTGCCTATCCTGAAGTAACTTGAAGATGTTTTAAAGTTCAGGTTATTAACTCCATCCCTTTGCCACATCTCAGGCAGGGCACTTGAAGATCCTACAAATGCTGGCTCTGTTTCACCTCGTTTAAGTCTCTCTTTCTCTCTCTCTCTTTTTTTTTTTTTTTTTTTTTTTTAATACAAGCCGTAGCAGGGCAGTTCAGTAACTTTCTTCAGATGTCTCTTTTTTTAGTTCATCATTGCCTACTTCAGAGCTTCTTGTAGCTATTTTCATGGCATCTGGTACTGATCACAGGCAGAGACACAACAATGAACTTGCTGGAGCATGGCTCTGGGGGGGCGGGGGGAGTCTGGAGTTAGAGACCTTCTGCTCACAGTGTGCTTTGGTACCAGTCCTGTTCTTGAAAACTCCCTGGCTTTCTTCTAATTCCTAGCTTGGAAAGTTTCACCAGGAAGGGAAGGGAGGAAAAAATAAAAGACAGTCTTTTCTTCATCAGTGGCCTTGAGGTAGCTGGGAACCACCTTTACTTGACTGTGTATATGATCTTCAGGAGAACAGTAAATCCCCCATTTGTGGGACCCATCAGTTTAAAATGACTGATAAGTACAGTTTTTCCACAATTCACCTTACTCTTGTTTTCCCCTCAGATTTTAGACACCAGGTACCCCTACATAAGCAATATAAGCAGTTTCAGGGGTTTCTCAGTGTGGGGAAATAGAAACGAGAGGGAACACAATTCACCTTACTCTTGTTTTCCCCTCAGATTTTAGACACCAGGTACCCCTACATAAGCAATATAAGCAGTTTCAGGGGTTTCTCAGTGTGGGGAAATAGAAACGAGAGGGAAAAGTAACCTACGCATTAATAGTATATACAGTCTCTCTACATTTGTAGCTGATCCATGGAGGTCCATGGCCACAAATAGGTGGCCAAATTCAAGACTATCTATGTCATTTTCAAGTAGATGACTAAAACATCTACCATCAGTTTGCTAATATAGTGTAGGAAACCAGTCAGATGACTTGCACCCTGTAATTGCCTCTTTGCCTCCATGGACAATGAAGGGAGTTTATTGTAATTAGTTCAGACTACAAACTATCCTCTGTATATTGAGAACAAGATGTCATTAACATTACCCTTAGTCCTTGCCCAAGCTCTTCCTGACATCTACTGGGATTCCAAAAGAAGGCTGGGTAATGAGATAACCTGTTATGCATAAGAGCCCCATTTGCAAAATAAGGCTGATAACACTTTCTTTCTCTCCTTCCCTGCCTGTCAGGTCTATCAGTTCTAGAGGTTCTCCTTTTTTTCAGGGTATATTTCCTTGCATACAATGGCCTCAACCCTCATCCAGGTTACTATCTTGTCTTCTATGACTGTTCCTTTGCAAAAACAATGATGGTGGAAGATATGCCTTATAATTCAAATCAACACCTTGGCCTGCCTCCACCCAGGTTCCATCACAAAGGTGATTTGAGCTAACAGTGACTGAAAACAGTATCTTTAAGCTCAAGCTACTGTTCAGTGAGGAGCATTTGGGAACATATTTACCTGTTTCTATTAAGGAGGATGTGGTCTCATAAAGCTGGAAAGAAGTGGAACAGTTTGGGTCATAATCTTGTCTTCATAATGGGATGCTGATAGCACAGCACTACACAACTGGCTTTATCGAATCATCATGCCAGCAAAGCTGAAGTGTCAAAATGCTTCTTTCGGAGAACGTTGCAAAGAGCATGTTAGTGATGAAGAAACTTACACAGAATGTTTTTGCTGAACACCTTTGTTGCCTGCCTGTGCTGTAAGACATTCATCTTTTCAGTTATGAGAGAGTGGTGTATTACTTGAGCATGAAATATTGTGCTGATGAAAAGGAAAGCCAAGTCACAGAATCGTAAAAAAAGAGGCCTGGAATGATAAGGAGAGGTCATCAAGGCCTTTTCTTTGCCTCCAGGCAGGATCAGTTTTTCCTAAACCATTCCTGACAGATGTTTGTCTAATCTGTTTTTAAAGACCTCAATTGGTTCAAGAATCACAGCCTCCCCAGGCAATCTACCCCAGTGCTTAACTGGCTTTACTGTTAGCAACTTGCCTCTCAAGTTTAACAGAGCTCTCGCAGGGCTCCATTTAAGACTATGACTTCATGCCCCTGAGGATACAGAGAAGAGCTTGTTCCCTTCCTCTTTACAGCCCTTTTTATATAGCCAAAGACTGCTGAGGGCAACCCTGGATAATCCCTTCTTACTGCTTAGTTGATGTCCATGCTGTTGACCAACTTCAGCTGTGTGAGGACCTCCCCTGCATTCCTGTGGGGTTTATGCTGATTTAAGGGATGGCTAAATCCAGTTCTTCCTCTGTCTCACTCCTGGCCAGTAATGATGGCAGATGGCACAAAAGCTGTTAGGGGTCTGCTCAGCAGCATGAGGGTGGCAGGGAAGTCTTGCTGCCTGAGGGCTTGTGACAATGGGGCACTGTGAAAGGCTTGTTCAAGTATACAAATGCATGAGGGTCCCCTTGGAGTGGTGATGTTTGCTGTCAGCTATATGTTGCCAGCCTACAACAGTGCTAACAGCATCTATACCAGAGACCATGTTGGCCCCCATGGGTTTCATGATTTCTGGTCCTTGAAACACTCTCACTTCTGAACTGATACCCCATGAAAACTGTCTTTGCCAGCTGCATCCACCACATGAAGTGAAGATCAGGTTTTAACATGACCTGTGTGCTTCCTGCCCAACACTGCTGCCCATTAGCCCATATGGTTGCTCCAGATCTAAACAACATCCACTGGGGACCTGCATGGCCCAATGGGTTTGGCTTCACCCATGCAAGATATGTGTAGCCTGCCAAAATATGAGTTGCATTCCAGGTAGGCTACCAAACCTGCTCAAAGTCTCCTCCACTGGAGAGCTCAGATGTTAGGCTGAGGTGGTCTAAAGACCTGAAGGTTTGCAGCTGGAGGGCACATCCAGCAAAAGTAGATATTCCCACGGTGCTCTTTTTCTACCCTCAACACTCACTCTGGAGTGGGCATAATTGGGCCCTCACAAGGCAGCACCCTCTATCTATCATCTCACCTCTTGTCCTGTCTCTCTGAGCACTCACACATTCCCTAGACAAAACTCCGGCTCGTTTGCCCATAGCCACATGTCCTTCTGTTACGAAACACTAAGTGAGCAAAACCTTGAGGAATTCCATTACATGTCATACTGAAAAATAAACCAAACCTTGCTAGCAGGTCCCGAAGACAGATAATAATATATGAGGTGGGTAGAGGCCAACAGCTGCTCCTGTTCCTCCTCTCTGCAAGGGTAGTCAGAAGGAGACATTTCTGACAAATTATAAATGACTTGCTGTAGCTGTCATCTTTCAGAGCAGCCACAGAGTAGTGTCTCACAGTGAATATAACCCTTTTTCTCCCTTGCTCCTCTCCTATCAAGAGTTTGGTAGCCTTTTGGTATCAGCCCACATTGCCAGGCAGGAAACTTCCCTTAAGATCCCAGACTGCTTCTTCACTTCAAAGGCCAGTAGGGAGTGTGAAGCACAGGGAGGCCACATTCCTGCAATTTATTTGCCTTGCAGCCTGGTTGCCATGCACTGTTTTCCCTGTCAGAGGTGCCACCAGCCCCCTCCAAGGCCTCACCTTGCACTTGGGCATATAGAGTGGCTCCAGAACAGAAAACAAGAGCATGCTGACCTAGGAAAGGCCACCATCATCTCCTAGGTGATGTAGGCTTTAGCCCGCATCTTCTCTTTGGCAGGAGTTAGAAGCCTGTCCCATCTACCCTTGCTTACATCTGTACTGCAGCTCATCACTGCGCCTGGGACAATCTGAGAACAAAGCTGGTATTCCTGCAAAGTGCTGGGAATGGGAAAGTCACAAGGTCCTGGTATGAGAAAATAAACTATGAGACCCAAATACAAACCTGGGACAAAACAACACCAGTCAGATAGTCCACAGTTCCTGAGACTCCTCCAGTAAAATTCAGTTTGATTGCAACTCAATGCGTGGAGACAAAACCATCTTGCTTTGTTCACAGCAATTCAAGAAGGCTCACTATGAATAATACACAATGAAGGCACCACAGATTTCTGACTCATGCAAGGACAAATGTGCGTGCATTTGTCTGTAAGTCATCCGTGCTTCTTGAGCTCATAGCTGACAGAGGTAGTGTTTTCTGATTACCTGCTTTTATGGTCCAGCTGGTGCAACTGGGATTTATTTAACAGGTCCAGCATTAACTTGTCAGGAAGGATGGAGGTGCCATGGGTAATTTTCTCCAAACAAACTGAAATGAGAAGGTAAGTCATCGCATCTTTCCCTCACAACCACTTTCCCACTGCCATTGACTTTCTCATGCTTCCTTCTGATTTGCAGTAGATGAAGGTTTTGTTCCTGCTCTTACTGAAACCAGAGCATTCCCGTGGTGCTCACTCCATGAAGTTAGCTTAATGTTACCAGTGATGCTTTGTGCTGAGCTGACACACCACCCTGTACACTAAGACATGGCATGTGTGGTGCCTTGTGTTGTAAGCAGCAGGAGCTCTACCCAGCCAAGAAAGTATCCACCATGCTAGTGAGTGTTGTTCAGGAGTTCAGCCCCTCTGGACCTTAAAGAAGACATCATTCATTAAGAGGCTTCTGGAGCAAACGTAAAATTCTGTACCAGTTCATTAAGAGTGTTGGAGAACATTTATGGGCATGGAAACACATTCACTTGTGGTTTGGGATCCAGCAGAGGCCAAGAACCATTCCCAATAGCAGTTCAGAGGAAGGTACCTACTCAGATCTAAAAGCGTGGATGCAAGCTCTTCCATGCCAGATGGTCCCAGAGTCACAGGAAATCTTGGGCACATTTAATTTATTTGCACAAACGCATACATCGAGTCGAGCTCTTGCTATTTTAGGCACCATGTCATACAATCTTTCTCAGAAATACATTGAGCTCAAGAGCTCAAGGTTCCCATGAAAAGAGTGGTCAGCTGGTAAGGACCTCTATAAACTTCTTAGCAGTTCCTTGAGTATTTTCTAGAAATAAATTACTGTTATTTGAAGAAAAACCATAAGGAAGGATTGTAGAAGGAAGAGATAACATAAACCTTAGATGCAGACCTTCTTACTTCTGAATCAACATTTAGCTTAATATCAGCATTTGAGTTTGTGCTATTTTGCTTTGCTTGGAGCACTATATAGTAAAACTGGTGTCTGCCTTCTCATTTGTATTAATGCAGCTGTCTAGTAGCCTTTCGGTGACTAAAAATACCCCCCAAAAACCTGAAACATTGCTCTTCTGACACTGACCTTCTCTCCATTTTGAACTGGGGTGGACAGTTTCCCTCTGGGATACCACAAACCACATCAATGGCTGGGATTTTCCAATTTATCCCTACCTTTTCAAAGGACCTTTGTTCAAATCCCATGAAACAGTGATCATGATGTAAATATCCCAGTCATGACTGAAAGTCCCAGCATGCTTGACAAGGCACAGGCACAGAATTAAAGTGACAGTCCTTTCCCTGAGCAGGTCTTACAAAGCAGCATTGAAATTGGTGGAGGGTACATGGAGGAGAGTAACTGCCTAACGCCGTTATTAGTTGTGTTAACCTATCAGTTCAGGGTAACTCCTCTGAAGATGGCTGCCATGGGATGTAGTGTGTGGGTGCGTTCATGTGTGGGTGTGCATGCCGAGCATGTGCTCCAAGGTAGGATTCATGTCTCCAGAGTGCACATGGACACTTGAGCCTCACCAGGTTTTGGCTGCATCTTCTGCTCTCACTCAGCCTCTTTGTCTCCACTCATTCCCCCACCAAAATATGGGCATTTGATGGTTGCCAAACACGCGATAGAAACATCTGCCTGCCAGAAAGGCGCCTGCGTGGGGTCTGCTGCTGCTTCTTCTCCATGGGAAGCTGACAGCCTTCAAGGCTTGGAAGGGGTGCCCAGCTCCTCACTGCCCTTCCACTATTCACTCCTTGCTCTGCACCCCTGAGCTCTGCACTGCCCTCCATGGCCATAGCACTTTCCCACTGCTTTTGTACTCCTGCATAAACTCAGATGCAGCCCCCTTCTCTATATCACCCAAAGAGCATTTTTTTAGCTCCTCTATCTGTTTCCCATCACCCTTGCTCATTTTCATGGCTCAACAGCATAAGCCTCTATGAACCACAGTGAGAGAACATGTTCAGCTACAGTAACACAAGGGATTATGGAAACCTATTAATATAAAGAAATAATTTCAGGACAATGAGCACCAGAGAGAGGCACTGGAGTTGACGACACTGGAGACCTAGACTACTCAAATTTTGAAGTTTTGTTGAGGAAATTCAGTTTCTGTGTGTTTCATTTTCCTGTGGCAATATTTCCTTTCCCCACTTTTGTGTGTTATATCTGTCTAGATAACAAGCTTTGTAAGTGTCAGCCTACATGTCTAATGCTTAACACTGTGCCATGTGACCTTGCTTATACCTTACAGGCTTCATTGCAGCAAAAATAATGTCACTGCAGTCAGACAGAATCACCTTTACACAGAGTCCCTTGTTATGGACTTCTCACATCTCTACCTCTGGTCATGAGATGAACTCCTTGGAGTCAGAGTACTCAGGTACTATAGCACAGAGGTAAATGAGAAAAATGGCAAATATCCCCTTTTCCCTACAAAAAATGGAAGTGTTTAGGAGCAGCCAGGAAGAAATCCTCTTTTCTTGCAGTGGTTCAGAGTAAGTCGAGGACAAAAGAGCGAAGCTGAGATTTCTCAGCACAAGTCACCTGCTGCATGCCCATCTGGGGACCAGTTCTGCTGAGCATTGCTTCAGCACATTGGCACAATCACACCCTCTGAAGTTGGTTTGTTTTTCTTTACTGGTTCCAAGCCAAAAAGAGAAGAAACCTGGTTCCTGCAACAGCTTTCAAGGAGCAGGAGGGAGGGAAGATGTGTAACACGTGTTTTGCAGTAGGACATCTTACCTCAGACCAATTCATCATCGTCTGTCCACCCTGCTGGGCCCCGGCGGCAGGTCATCAGCAGAGGCCCCAGATCCACCTCCTCTCCAGAAGTGATCAAAGGGTGAGATTGGGAACGGTGTAAGCTTTCCTGGATGGGATTACAGCGCAGCCAGAGCATGCGACACTGTTTGAGAGATCCTTCTTTTCATCCCCTTGGAGCAGGTTTGTTTTAACTCCCCTCCTGCCATGCCCAGCATCCAGTGCTCATGGGAGGTGCAGCAGGGATGGTTTTGAGGGAGTGCAACTTCCAGCCCAAAAGCCCGACAGCAAATTGGTGGTGCATAGGGCTCACCCTCCGCAACAGCTGTCCTTACACAGGAGCAAGCGTACATCAAATAAAATGTTCAGGTCCTGAACTCTGAAGATTTAAAGGTGAGGTGAGATCAAACCACATTCAGAAAAATTCCACTGAGACTGATTAACACAAGCACACACTACTTCTGCCTGATGGCATCTCATTCATGTTGGGTGGTCCTGGGTGCCAGGCAAGAAGATGCCAGGCACTGGTCCTCTATGGCTGCCCTCATGCAGTAACTGGGTGGAAAGGGGTGACTCCCTGGGACGGGTTTAGGGCTCCTGAGTCTGCAAATAGGAGTTCCTCAGCAGAAAATCCCACTTTCATAGGTCCATCTTCTGCTGAAATGTAAGGACTACATGTCTGGGTCTTTATAAGATTTCTGTGTATGGAGCAAACTGCAGTATGGTCTGAGCTGATGGCTAATGCCAGAAACATAGAAACACCACACATCAGCTGAGACACAACTTCCAAGAAGGAAAAGGGACTTTCCTTCCAAGGAGGAAAACGTCCAAAAAAGGAAATAAAACCCCACCAGTACTCGGCAAGGTTAAGTCAGTCCATGGGATGTTGTAGGGGGAACAGGGGCAGCCTGTGAGGATACGTGTGGAGGTGCAGCCTGTGTACTCACCAGCTCTTGACAGGAGCAATGTCTGTGCTGTTCTCAGGGAGCTCCTGCTGTGCCCCAGCAGAGGCACAACTGTCCTGCGGTTGCTGTTGACTGCACCTGTTTCCCTTGTGCTAGCGGTGCGGGGTGTACAGGACTAGAGAAACCCTCCTAAACTCCATCTGTGGCTATCTTAACAAGCACATGATAAGTTTCACAAATGAATTTTGGCCTCCACACCTAGAAACTACCGTGACTCTGTTACCCCTTCTTCTCCTCTAAAACAACCCTGGGACTTTTCTCCCTGTGACTGCATTAAACTTTTCAGCTTCTTTTCCTGCCTCACTGGCTTAGGTGAAAGACTCAGCATGTCAGCCACGCACTAGAGTTGTCACAGCTCCTTGTAAGCACTTCATATATTATGAGTGACTCCCACAAAGGCTTAAGATCCTTGACAGCGTTTTCCAGCGCTGTCTCGTTGCTTCCGTTTACCCTGACATGGAGCTGATGCAGAATAGAAGATCCATGTCTCCCTTCCAGAGATGCACTGGAAACTTCCCCCCCACATGCCCTCATCCATCGTCCTCCACGCAGATGAGTTACAATCTTCCCCAGCCGCCTGCTTTGGTGAGCAGCCGGAAACTCACGCGTAAGGAAGAAATATGCATGTACTAAAGCAGAACATGTCATATTGTTTAGATGTTAAGGGCAGGCAACAACGTGGGACGTGGCATGAATCACAGCTGCGGCTTGCCTGGAGGATGGGGGTACCCCACAAATGGCAGCTGGTGCTGATTATCTGGAGAAGTTCTCCTTTTTTTAATTCCTCCCATTATAATAGGATCCAGTAATTCATCTTCAGCATGGGCTGTGTGTCTGTTCTTTCTGGAATATCCCAGGGATGGGTTAGTAATCCATCACAGGGAGATAACGAGCTTTTCCTCCTCTTCATTTTTCCCCCAGGTGACTTCAGGGCAGCCAATGTATTTCTACCACCTGAGCTACATGGAGACTGGCCTAGTGTTTTCAATCTCTGAGGAGAGCCATCATCAAAATCAGCATTTCTAATTAAATAAAATGGAAAGATAAGCAGATTGACAAGCAGGAAAAAAATGCAAGGGGTGCAGTTCTCTCAAATGCCTTGCAGTGGAAAAAAACATCTCACATGATGGCAGCTCACACAATGATATAAATCACATTAGAGAAGGTCAACTGTCTGCCTTAAACTATGACTCAAATAATTGTGTATCTTTCCACTGGCAGCTTTCACCCTGAAAGACATTTAAAAGCTTTCCAAAACCATGCACAGATCACTACAAAGGTAGCTCCACATCCCAAATAAAACATGGGGCTGCCTAGCACCAAACACCATGCATACCCAGGTGTCCAGAGCACGGAGCAATGTGTTTCACGCATCATTTGAAATTATGCTCTGAGAATATATTGAGCAGTGTCGAGCCGGGGGACTGGATGTTACTGGGTAGCAAAGTGAGCAGTGCAGTGGTTCTGAATGCTGACTGAATATGCTTCATATCTGAATGTCATGCACTGAAGATGCTTTTGCTTGGCAATTACACTTGTAAGCAACAAGGCATCTCCATGTATTGCTGCTGCTAGAAAGTACTGTGGGTACTCCTAAATACCAAGTTAAATGGATCCTTAAACCAACCCAACATAAACACCCTTAAAAGATCAAGCTTTATGAGGTCTTCAAGACAAATACTCCCAAATCATCAGTCACATCTGAAAATCCTGACATTTAGTCTTTATCACGAGAAAAGATGTTAAAATGAGAGCTGTAGCTGCACCTCATCTTAACCAGCTCAGTCTGTCAGAAGAACACAAGCGTAGCCACATTGGTTTGGGTCAAGGGTCCATCTAACTTGGTATGTAGCAGTAGCCAAAGTAAAAAATAAGACAAGTATACAGTTGCACCCCCAACTACTAGCAATCCCGTTCAAGATATTTTCTGATACCCTGATTTATAGTTGGGGGCTATAACCTGGGTAATGCACTAACAAACCTGGGAGGAAGGACGCAGGTCTCATCTAGGGCTCTACCGCTCTACCCACCTCCTCGGCTCATTCATCTTTGCAGCCCTGCTCCTGGGTGTTGACAAAGCTGGCATGTCCAGCCACAGTAGCCTTTCTCTGATGGCTGCTAATACCTCAGCAACCCATACGGTGTGGTTAGAAAAGATTGCAGAGCTCTGAAGTTCATAAAAATTCCTAGATTATTAGTTTAATATTAAGTCTAGTCTTTCCATGTCAGTATATTGTAGACCCCCGGCTAGGCATTTTAAATCCAGGACTATGAGAGAATGTTGTAAAGTCTCCAACCCACAAGCTTGGTTTTTTTCTTTGAGAAAGAGGAAAATTAATAAGACAACCTAGAGAATGGGAGTAAGTCCAGGAGACAAAGCAAAAGAATAAGGGGGGGGGGGGGGTGGGCTGGGGAGTGGAAAAAAGCCAGAGGGGAAAAAAGATGGAGGCTGATAAATGGGTCTTTAGAAAGGCATATTGAAACTTTGTTTACAATCTCATGGTACCAAAGCATGCAGTATTAATAGCCTTCGACACCTTGTAAAGTCAGCAAAACTAATTTTGCAGAAAAGAACTCCTTTCCCAGAAGTCTCCTTTTTCTTACTTAACACGCATTTTCTAGGGCTGACATGTCCCCTTTCATCATGACAGCAGAAAAGTAGCTGGAAGGTTTGCCAGGACGTCTGGGGTAATGTCGCGTGTACTCTTGCAAAGGCAAAACTCAAAAGCAACTCCATCAGATCTTTAATGACCCCAACCACCCCATAACACTCTGATGGGGCAATGGGTCCGGAAGCAAACATGGAAAATCCACTTGTGAGGTAGCCAGTCATTATTGTCCCGATCTGACAGATAAAGAGGTGGAGCAGAGTAATCCAGGGTCACACAGAAAGCTGATGTCAAACATGTGGCAGTAGCAGGGGCTGCATCCTGTCATCCTGACAGAGCCCGTGCCGAAGCACAGACTGAACGGCAGTGTTCTCCTTTACCACCAAATTCATTCAGCTTAGGAGGCATGGCCACACTGTTGTACCCAGCCTGAAGTACCCTTCCTACTTCATCAGCTCTGCCAAATGCGTAGCTTTAGACCATATCCATGGTGGAAGGACCACGGATCTTCCAAGGACCTTCTAGCCAACTCACTGCCCAGCACCAGCTACATGGTGCCCAAGGGCCCTTGGAGGTAAATGATGGTGGCTGGACAAAGTGAGTCACCCCTGTTCCCCACATATGAAGGAAGGATATGAGGGGTAGCATGCACCAGACGTTCCTGCGTGCACCCCAAAGCTCAGCTAAAAGCCCTACGTGATGAACGGCTTGACTAAAGGCGGTCTGGGCTCAAGACGTGGCTCAGCCTTGCCAAGCGGAGCCAGTCTGAGGTCTGTGTTCACACACTGCCTCACGCAAGGCATGGCAGACCTGTATGGTTTAGCACACCTGTGAGAAGGAGCCATCTTTGGGTCACCCCCACCCACACGTGATGTCCCTCTGAAGGACAGGGGCAACGTTCCCCCCAGCAGTGACTGTGGGGTACAGACTTCAAAGGTACTGTCCTCGCTGAGCCTGAGGATGCATGAGGCTGAAACAAATTTTTTTTTTTATTAATAGATGCTGATGGGCTTATGCAGGAGCAACAGACGCAGAGAAAGGTATAGGAACAGTTTCTACTTAAAGCTTTTAGTTACAGAATGACCTTTTCCCCCCAAATGAAATTTTTTACATGGAATTTCCCTTGTTAACATTCTCTGTGATAATTTTTAGTGGAGAATTTATCTGATTGTTCTTGAAATTTTCCATTCATCCTGCTCCAATGAATATTTCCCTATATGTTATGAAACACCATCAGAAAGAGAACGAGAAAATCTACCCTGGATTAGTGGGAATGGCAACCATCTGCACTGCTGGAAACTGACAATGAGGGTCCTATTAGAAGCTGGTAAACCAGGATTACCCGCTTCCCTGCGGTCCCCAGGCTTGGCGTGGTCACCTACTTCAGAGCTGATACTTGTCTGTCTTTGGCTTTGGGAGTATATTCTTCTGCGGAGTTATGAAATTATAAAGCTTCACTAAAAGATGCAAATTTTAATAAAAAAAAGGTTGAGTTTGAGGGAACATTTTGGGCACAGTCGAATTTTCTGATGAGAAGTATTGATGAAGGAAGCACAGAGCACGTCCTATTGCTGCAGACACAGCATCTTTTTGTGCCTCCCTCTTCCAAAAATGGGGCAGAGGCATTTGGTTCAAGAAAGGAGCTGCCCTCGAGGTGCCTCCTTCCAAGTGACAAAGGACTGTCTCCAGCAAGCTGTCAGGAGATCCTGTTTATGGGCCATTGTCCGCCTCCAGTTACAGGTCATTCTCACCTCCTACCGCTGGTAACATGAGCTAGAGCTCCCCAAAGAGAGAAAGATTAGCTGACAGCCATAAAAGTCAGTCTCAGAGCATGACCTGGCCATGCTGCCTCCACCACACATGCCCTCCCTCTGGGCTCCATCACTGGGCTGCGAATCTCACAGGCTGGTCGATGTCTCAGAAGACACCACTTTTTTTCTCCTCCCTGGTCTCCAGTGAAGTTTGGCTGGTGACTTTCTGACCCCTTCAGTAGCACAGTGAGTGTCAAGACCAAAATCAACTCTCACCCTCTCCAATGAAAACAAAACAAGGCAAAGCCACCAGTTCCCTGCTCAAGGCCACAGCAGTCCTGCTGAATTTAACCCTCCCCTTTCCACCACCCCTGTGACAGCACAACAGGCTCCGCTCTGTAATAAGCTTGACTCAGCAGGCAGGAGATGCACCAGTTCCTGGGCTGAAAGGTTCTTGCACAAACTGGATCAGATGAGCCCTTTTCCAACTGGAAAGATCACTGCTTCATTGGTGAAAAACAAAACAAGCAAATAAGAAACTCTGCAGGACTCTTCCCTCCAACCGGAACCTTAATCCAGATACTTGTCTGGTTTCAGCAGTGCTGTAGAGTTGGCCCAGACTTTGCAGCAGTAAGTGTGCATTTGAAGGAAAGGAATATTCATGACCCACATGCTGATTCAGCAAGAGCATTCAGTTCTTCTGCCAGCTCTTGGAACACCAGCTTGATTAGCAAGTGCATTGGGCTGGTTGTATATTCATTAAGCAATGTTTTCACATGCCTGCTGTTACTGCAGGGACAGTGAAGTCTCAGAGAGTGAAGTGACAGAGAGAAGCAGTGTAAGACACACGGGCAGGAGTTCATGCAGTGCATTTGCAGCAGCACAGTGTAATCAGCCTCAACACTCACCCTTGTTACGCCACTGTAGGATGGGACTACACACCTAGCAAAGGTTAGGTGGAGAGAAGGACATGAAAGAGAAATCCTGGTCATGGAAGAGATGTTGAGGTAGAAGACAGATAACCTTTGGCTTGCAAAATCCAGAGACGGCAGAAGAGGTTTGAGGGCTTTCTAAGCCACCTCTCCTTTTCAAAAGGAGTCCCAGTATTTACTTGTGTTGCAAAACCATGGGACATGCAAGAAACTAGAAAACTGTAAGAAGATTAAACCACCTAATCTGCTCCCAGTTATAACGTAAACATGAATCTATAACAGGACATATACACTTCCACTGCTCAGCTCCAACACAGATGATATTTGTTTATATTTTGGGGGGACTATATGGGAAACAGAGAATTCCAGCCTTCGGAGAACTGACCAGATGAAACTGGGAAGGTCTCCAAAAGCATCTGCCGTGTCAATGGAGGGTGAAGGAGGAAGCTTGGGGAGGTTTTGGCATGCAGAGCTGATTGAGCAAGACCTCCACAGTGCTGGTGGAATATACAGTTCAAGGGCAGCACAATAGGTTTGTGGCTTCTCCCACCTGCCTAAGACCTGGCACCCAGCTTGGCAGTGGTGGAGCTGATACTCTCACGAAGGATTTGAGATGAAAACATGCAGGGTTTAACATTAAATGAGATGGTTGTTAAATGTAACTGGAATATGAACTGATGAGAAACACATTGAGGTCTAACCAGCAACAGACTCATCCATGTTGCTGTTCTTACAGTCATGATGAAATGTTTTCAAGAAACAATCTATGCATGGTCCTGAATTTCAGCATGGAATCAGACTGTGAATTGGTAGTGTTCTGCTCTTCAGACTGGGAACATGGCTCCTACTTTGCCCCAGATGAGCTGGGCCAGCCTCTGTGGTCTCTTCAGTTGAGAAGGAGGAGTGCATAGCAGATATTTGTTAGGTGCTCCAGGCCTGCAGCCTTTGGAACTGCTCCTGAAAACGGGCAGAGATGAGTTTCTGCCATTTAAAAGTTTCATCAGAGTCTCCCTAAGATATCCAGGATCCTCCAGCTGCCTTTAGACTGACCCCCTTTGCTGTGGAATAGGCAAATGTCACTGTAAAACAAAATTCTCTCTTTACCGTCAGGTCCATCAAATTTCAGGTGTGGAGCTGAGAGCACTAAATTAGAAACATGGCACCCACTGTGGCACCTATAACCTTTTCATCAACGTTCTGTGAAGCCCATGGTATTCATAATTCTGAGCAAGGGGGCAGTGTAACTTTGATTCTAACTCTATTTCATATGGGATGAAGTCAGTTCTTCAGTCCTGCCCAAAGACCGTTGCATTCAATAACCTTACAGTCCATTAGACTGTGCAGGGCCTTTAACCAAAAGCTTATTCTTTCTTGTCCTTTACCTTGTTTTCCACTTACATGAAATATATTAAAGTGAGTTTCTGATCTCACAGCAAACCTCTGCAGTGATGCTGTCTTCTGAAGAGCATCCGTGGCCCAGAATCAAGAAGAGTCACATTGGGTATTATCGTCTCATCACACCCAGTTAGGGATGTAATTCATTAATAACCCTTCATTTCAAAATCTACCTTTTACATCTGCTCACAAAGTTAAAAATGTCATCCCAAAGCCTCTCTCCTCTTTCACAGATTACCTGGGCACCACAAAATGTGCCGGGTTTCATGCTTTTATGTGGAGCAGGGCAAAAGAGTCCTCAGGGCCTCTTCACCACCAAGGGGCTGTCCTAGAGCCCCAGAAATGTGCAACCCCAAGGGACTGGGAGACTTTGGAGCTTCAAACCATTGCTACACAATTCCTACAGCTCCTGCTTTGAAAGGCTAAGAGCATTCTGGCCAATGAACTTCAGGGGACCTGGCAACATGGGAGTCCTTGTAGACACCCATGGACTGCAGGGACTTCTGGGGAGGAGAAGAGAGGAGCTTAGGAACTGGGGTTCCTCTGGTCTCAGTTCCACAGCAGTTGATTTGCTGAAGATTTGGGACCCTGAAAGCTGAGGACTCCCCTTCCAAGACACTAGGTGAAAAACCAAGCAGGACGAGCTAGAAACATGCCAACTTTCCATCAGGTCCTTGATGAAATCCAACTGTCTCCATGGATCATTTAGCTGTGGGATCTATGGAGGTATTGTCATGGAGGGAGGTACAGATAAAACCAAGGTAAAAGAAACAAACTAACAATACCCTGTAAACAAGGAAAAAAATAATATCTGAGGATTTAAAGGGAAATAATTAGTGCTGGATCCAACTCAGGTCATTTATCTAAAATCCCACGTACCTTAGGGGCCTTCTGAAACATGTCTAGCTTTTTGTTTGTTTGTTTGTTTCCTGTTGTTTTAACCAGACTGAAGTCTACAAGACAAAGATTTGAGACACTAATAACCGTGGCTGATTTCTGCCTGGATTTGTTTCAGCCCTCTGTCGCTTAATGCTAACCAGCAAAATGAAAAATAATTAATAACACTCAAAATTCTCCACACTAAGCGCGAAGTGCTATTGTTCCCTTCACATTCCTCGCGCTGATTCTGCAGGGCCCCAACCCAACAAAGCAATCAAATACATGTGTAACACTGACAGCCTGACTAGCAGCTTTGGCTCCAAGGAGCTCAAGGCTAGTATTTCATCCAAAAAGGTGCTGGGCTATTAGTTGACGAACTGTATGGACATCTTGAACAGGTTCTTGTCTTATGGTATGACCATTTGTGACTTGCTATTTTATGTGAGCTTCCATGTTTTCAAAGCTGGCCTTGATAACCCGGCCCTGAAGCTTTAGATGAGCTTCCAAAATAGTTTCAAGGAGGGTATTGGTTGATGCAGAAAGGGTTGTGGGGTCTTCTGCAAAGTTTCTTTTAGGCTGTGTCCACATGGGTAAATCAAACAGCACCTGCGATTATTCCCAGTCACGAGAGCTCCCTTCTCCAAATGGTTTAATTTTTAAGATGCTCTTGGCACCATTCAGGTCTGGGCCACCAGACCATGTCACGGACACCTCCCAGGCACAACTCAGGAGGTATCACAAGCCAGGGACTCCAAACTGCCTGTTTGGAAGCAGCCACCTGCTTTTGGATGGCAAGAAGGAACTGCAATACGGACACAAGCCCTTCGTTCCTGTTTGGCCTCAGGGCTGGAGATCAGCACTGGGCACGTTTAATTTGCTTGTATAGACCCGGTGACTAAATCGCTCTCTTACCCTCTCCATTACCCAGTGGGAACATATCATGTGGCAGAGATGTTTATAAACCTTCATCCATCTGGAAGTCATTATCTCAAAATGAGGTTTATTTGAAGAAATTGTATTAAATGATTACATGTTATTTTTGCCTCGGCTAGAAAGCAAACTGTTGTACCGTTGCTGAGAGCCTCTCTTTGGACAAGATTTGTTTTAATATTTTATCTAGACTATCAGCATCAGGGTATGGCAGTTAATTTGGCTGCCTTGCTACAGTTGTCTGGTGGTCGGACATAATTTATTAAGAGTTTGACACTTTATTTAGGTTTATTTATTACTGTTTCTCTTCTCCATCTTCTGTTAGGTCTGTATACTACCCCTCTAAATTGTATCTTTATTTACTTTTTGCATTTTGCAGGGAAGATTTGAAACACATATTGAAGTCCAGAAAAGAAAGAGAACAAGACTGCTAAAAAAATGTGCCAGATAGGTTGCCAAAATATTGTCACTTGTGTTGTGTACTGGGAAAAAGCTGGACTAGACAGTTGTGGGACTGATTCTTTTCCCAGTGAAAAGAAAATGGGGAAAAAACCCAGGGAGGACTAAAGCTGAGCACTGACCTTCGGCAAATGCATAGATTTGCAGTCCAAGGTTGATTTCTACGAACATGCAATCTTACTGCAGCCTCCACACAACTGATGGATAATTCATGAATGAGCAAGGGCATGCCTTTAAAGGGAAAAATAACTGCTTGATTTAGATATAACTAGTGGAAAGTCAGATGATTCCCTGCCTTTATGTTCAGATCTGGCTTGCTGCCTTACACATGCTGCCTCTGCAGCCTGTCCTTTCCAACTCATCTGTGCCACCAAACCTTTGTGTGGGAACCTCTTTTCCTCTGATCTTGAAAAAACGCCATCCCATCCTGCTGATATTCATCCTGAGCAAGTATCTCTTTGATCATGTCTCTTCCTCCCCAAGCAGCTCTCCTCAGATTCCCCCATCTGTGCTGCATCCAGCGTGAGCTGCTTCTCCTTGTTTTCAAAGGCTGTCATCCCTCAGTCAGCGTCAGGCGTTTCCCAATGCCAGGTTTTCCATCTGCTGCCCATTTCAGGTTTCTCAGGCGTATGTCTCTTTCTTGGCCAGAGCCTGGATTCATCAAGGCTCATGAGCAAATGAAGTCCAGAAGAGGGTACTGCTCAAGTGCTTTGACATCTGGGGCTGTGGGATCCTTCACACCCCTCTTGGGTTGCTTCTCAAGAAGGTAAAAGGGAAAGTGTTTGGGGCCCACGTAGCAAAGGGGCACCATGAGTGAGTGTGAACATGAGGTCCAAGACATGAAGAAGTTGTGAAGCGATTGACCTACTGATAGTAGTTTAAAACCATAATGTGCTTCCTTTCTGTGTATCATTACTCCCCACTACAAATTTGACCGGTACGATCACTTTGTAGCAGAGCTTTTTTTTTTTTTTTTTCTTTCACCAAAGGTTGGAAGATCAAGAAATATTTCCCTTTTTTCCCTGTGCATTACAAATCTCACCCTGGGATCGCCAGAACCAGTGGTGTTCTCCCCTTTGGACAGGGACCATGTCCCTCTGCTCTGTTTGTATTGTGACCAGCACAGTGGACAACTTCTGCCATATCCAAAATCAAACTACAATCATTTGCTTTTCTATACTGTGGCCACATTCCCACTGCCCCTTGGCAATTCCTTAACTCTTTAAACCCATTTAACAAGCAGGATAAATGTCAGCCAGATCCTATGATTTGTATACTTTCAAAGTTTCCAAGCTCGTCCTTATCAGCTTAATTTTTCTCTTTATTTTTCTTGCTAATGACATATTTAGAAAGGAATTCCATATTCTGGCGAGTTTAGAGGCATTTATTAATTACATCCTGCTCTTTGTTTATTAATGAGCCTGGGTTCTCAGTTTCCCCTGTTATAATTGTAGAGGGCTTTTGTTCCCCTTTAGCCCTTGCACACTTAACATTAGCTCATAAACATTTCCTTTCCTATGCCCAGAGATTCTCACTATTAGTTTAATTGACCACTGGCTCATCTCAAGTAGGGAACTGACTCATTGTGCACTACAGCTGTCAGCAAGTCAACTAATTGATAATACGCTCGCTGGGGCCAAGCCCAGGACAGCTTGAGATACATAAAAAGAAAGTCGAGACCAGATTTCTCCTGTGTGTTTGCACAGCACCTAGCACAGCGCAGGCCAGAGCTGCCCCAAAGTTCCTAGGTGTTACCACAACAGAAATAATAAGAAATAATAATAAAGAGTGGAGGTGATGTATGAAAAAGATGGAGAAATGTTTCCACACACAGTCTAGTTGCTTCCATTTTCTGAGTGTTCAGATGACCTATTTTCCACGACACTGCAAATCCATCTAATGAAAACCCCAGTCGTACTTGAGAAATGTATTCTTTTACTAAAAAAAATTAAAAACAAATTGATGAAGATGTCAGAACAAGGTCAGCATTCTTGGGACGATGGGCACTGAGGGAGCTCTTGTGAAGTGAATACTAAGAGATGGAAAAGGCCAGCACTGTCCTAGACCAGGAGTCCCTTTGGTGACCAGTAGAGCTAACCACGCTGCCCAGAAGCCTGCAACAGAGGAAACTGGTCACAAACTGGTGATGAAGCCACCCCTTCAGCACATAAACAATGCATTCAAACATATGCCCAGTGTTGGATGGTACAGGGCAACGATGTCCATGAGGTTACAATTAAGCATGCTCCAAAGCCCTTTGCTGATGCCAAAGGTGTTGCAGCCCCTGTGAGATGAAGCCATGTGTGCCCTGTTCATCAGTGAGGTGGGATGGACCCATGCTTCCCTGCACAAGAGCACAAAGCCTAAGCCTAATGCAAGTCCTTATCTTCCTCACCATCAGGAGGACAATTTGGAAGTCAGAGTCAGATCTCATGTTGGGGCAGTTTACACTAAGGCTGGCTCTGTACCTCTTCAAGAAGAGCTGAGTAAATTAATTTTGGAGGATCTTGGGATGTCAGCAGAGAGCCGGCCTACAACTCTGGGGTCCCAGGGTGAAAATGGGGAGAGAACCAGTGAATCTGTCATCTGCCTTTGACAGCCTTTCCTCTCAGTCCTTCCTGGCCCTCTGGCCCTCTCCAGCTGTGTCACGTCTTACTCATTGCGCTTCAGACCCAGAAAATGAGCTCCTACATCAGGTTCCTCCACCATCAGGCTGGAGCAGCCCAAGAAAGCCCCTTGTGCAGCCCAAAACATGTCCTCATTGCACCACAGGAGCTAGGAGACTGTCTGACACATCAGAGGAGAGAGGCTGCTCTTCTACCTGGGTTTTTTTTTTTCCCTTGGCTGTGAGCTTCCTCTTTTAGACTACCCCTTAGATTTATTGTACTTTTGCACTTCTAAGCACCTGGAAAGTGTTTTTGTCCCATTAATTTTGACTTGGAAGTTTCAATGTTTCCCAGAAGAGAAATAAATCACTCAAGCTGGGAAGACGCGCCCCACACAACCTCCTCCCTTGTCTGGGTCGTTGTGTCCCCTCCCCCCCCCCCAGGTCTCCTGCCTTCCACTTTCTTTTCCTTCCTACTGTTCCCTTCCCCCTCTTCCAAGAAACAAATGGGCCACACAAAGTATGAGCTTTACATACCAGAAGCAACGAGGCAATCCTATTTGTCCAAACATCATTTTGCTGAGCACCTAAATAAAGCTCTCGGCACCCCAGCACATTTCCCATTGCTGCAGATGAAGACTGTGGTTCCAGGAAAGAAGGCAGCCAGCTAGAGGAGTCTCATGCCTGCAGGAGTATGCCTCCACTTCTAGAACACTTGGTCCCCAGAAGCCTGAAACACCTCTGGATGGTCAATATTGGGCTGAAGTTGCATTTCCGTAAGGTCTTCTCCCCAAAGGTGACTCTTCTAACCCGAAGGTCTCAAGACTCTCTCCATTGCAGCAGTACTTCTCACACTCTCCCAGCTTGCTTCCTAGCTTGTTATTGTCCTCCTTGCAATGAAGCAACCTACAGTAGCACTCACTGGTCTTCCTGAGCAGGTGGCATACCCCAAAGTAGGCCTTCCCCATTTCATCAGGCACAGGGACACAGAAATGGAATATGTGTATTTTTGGTTTCTGTGGTCAAACTCATGCCCCTGCCACAATCCTCCAAGAACATTGATTCCTTGCTAAAATCCTGCTGTGTAAGTTGAACACTGCTGATGTCTTCTGCCAGGTTCACTCCTGCTCTGCACTGGGGCCATTATTCCTTTGCTTTAGGATATTCACGAAAGATTCAATGATTAGGATTTTGTAATAACCTCCCTTCCCTCACCACCTGGACAACTCATTCAGTTTTCCTCCAATGATAAGCACGCGATGGACAAATTAGATACACTTGGCACTAAAGGAAGTGCTTCAAAATCCATGAAATGTTTGTCTAATCAAGACTTTTTTAAAAATAATTAAAAAAAAGGTTTATTTTTAAGATAGCCTCAGTCCCCAGATTCAGACCTGGTTTAAGGTTTTCCACAATTTGCTTCTCCTCCATTCAGTACAGAAAATACAGTGAGGGAACCACTTGTAGGTTTACTTTACCGTTTTACTATGTAACCTTTTCCTTTTCCCCTGGAAATTAGATTTACATGGTCGTTCAGTGTGTCCCCCACAGATTTCTCCACCTGTTGATTTTTCAACCAGCTTTGACGGAAAGCTGATGGTCTCCAAAGAAGTTATGTTCCCATTTCAACATTAAAATAAAGATTCAGAGAAAGGAGTGATTTCAATCTAAACACTTTGTTCTTCTATTTTTATCCTATTAGCTGGTTTCTACAGGGCGGATGAGGTACATAGCAGATTGTGGTAAACAAACTGCACAAAAACCCCTAGGGAATTCTAAAGGTGCAACAGAAAACAATGGACAACCTTAAAATAAATCAGTTTAACAAGCCATCAGCTTTGAGACATAAATCCATAGCGACCAGACTCTGCTTGCTGCCATTCTTTGTTCTTCCAGTTTCTGTCTGAATTTGAGCCCACTCTGCTAGAAAGGTAAATCCCTCTGACATTTCCAGGCTGTGTAGAAACATAGAAAGTATTGGAAAGTCTTCCAGAAAGCACATTTTCACACTGTTTCCAGTTGTGTTTTGCATGCTGCAGTCCCTAGATGCAGTGTGTGCCATCACAAACAGGGGGAAAACCATATGAAAATGGTACTCAGCCCAGCACAGAGGCCAGAGCAACCAGTGCCAGGTGTGTTGGTACTGTGAAAGTCACTGGTAGTGGCTTTCAAACCACCACCTGTCCTGATGGTGACATCTGTAAAAAAAAGTAGGACACTTCCAGTTAGATTGGAGGTTTGGATTGCTTGGTGATGTCATCAAGAGCATATTTACGACATAACTCATCTCAGTCTAGACTTTGCCAGTAAGTTAAACTAATTGCATCAAAAAGTGCCTGTTTCTCTCCCTCATGCTAAACATAAAAGTAATGAAAGTAAATGAAACTGAAAAAACGACATCATTCTGGTAAGGAAATTGTAAAGAACCCATGTCTTCTCACTTTATTCCCTGCTGTTCTTGAGAAGTTACAGCATGGCATTCAAGACCATCAGAAAAAAACGTCTTGTTCAGTTCCAGAAGTGCGTCTGAACAGAACCTCATTTTAGGCCTGTCTTGACTGAAAGTATTTCCTGGGGGAAAACCAGCCTAGGAGAGCAAAAAAGCAGGCAAGTGTGTTTTATAAAACAAGACAAGCTTGAGTGCTCTACCTGCAGTGCCGTGAAGCTGCATGGAGGATGTTCAGTTCCAGAGGGACATGGGGAGTGCGGTAGGTTGCATGTCAACAGGGGTGCTATAATAACACTACTTACACACTACATTGCTAAGGAGAGCCACTTGGGAAAGCATCATAAATAACACGACTACTTAATAGCTCTGTAGTGCCTTTCATCCAAACATCTCCAAACACTGCACACACATTTGTTAGAACTGCCGCTAACCCCAGGCAAAGTCATGCTATCTTTGCCGTGTGGCAGATAAGGAAATTGAGGTTACATTATTCCCAGGAGCTTGTGACAAAGGCCAGAGTGACAGCCAAGAGTCCTGCCACCTACTCCCCTTTGCCCTAAGGGAGCAATGGAAAATAATGGAAATGGAGGTCTGAGTCCATGGTAACCCCACACTCAAGTCAAGGGGCACTCCAGTGGTGGTTTCTTTCGTTCCTCCACCACAGCTAAGTCAAGTGACAATGTAGGGGATAAAATGGAAGATGATAGGAGAAAAAGTAATGAAGTGGCATAATAGAAACATGGTCAGCTCAATGCATGGTAAATTTATAAACACTTGGAGCTGGTAAATATGATCCCAGGCCTACAGAACACAAACACCTTCCTAGGTTGGAAGCGAGTGGGGGGATACCCTAGGGCATCAGCTTTCACCAAGATGTCTAAAAGCAAATAGATGAGCCCTTGATTTCTGAACTATGTGACTGAAGTCTGCTGTAGTGCAAAGAAGAGGCAGGTCTGACACACAGATCGTTGTCAAACCCAGCTTTTTGCCCTGGTACTGGATGAATAATGCCAGGGTGAGGCTGGTCCTTTCCACAGACTGTAGCAGGCATTTCGATGGCGAACTCAGATGTCAACCGCTACGCTGGAGGCACCTAAATCTGGGGAGAAGACTCCTACGTTTCACAGAAGAGACAGAGCTGGGATTAAATTGTTTAGACCTATCCATATCTCATGTGTTAGAGCAGGGAACAGAAATAACATCAGATGCAAGGGCAAACATGGGAGGCATGTAGGGGCAGCTTTAGCATGAGGTGCCTTCATGGAGGTATCACCAAATGCGCTGGGTGCCTGAGCTTCCATTATATGAGGACCCAGTCAAAAAGTCTGTGGAGCTCAGACAGCTATTCACCTGGAGCAGGATGCAGTTGAGCAGCAAGGTGTCATGTGAGATGCCTTCAAACCACCTGGCCTGGGCTCCAGCTGGCGCTGCAGAAGGGCAATAGTCTTTCATAACCTTCTGGTTGCATTTGTAGGGTTAATCAGGAATCTTAGACACTCTAGGTAGTAAAGCACCACTAAGTGCTTATGTTTAACAAACTGGGTATCATCTGCAGGAGTGGTTGCCTAAATAGATCTCCACTAACTACAAAGGCAGAATGGACATCACAGAGATACTCGGTTTTACATATCTAGGTCTGAATTACACCATACCCCTCAAAACTTCATGAATTTTATACAGGTTTATGAGTCCCTTATGCCAATAGCTGGCAGGATCCAAGTGCCCACACCTGGGACACTCTGAACTAAGCAGTAGGTTGGCACCCGTTTGTGACAATGACAAAACCTTTATTAAAGTGTTGTGAGCTGCAAAGAAGCCTTGGCTTCCACAGACACCACTAGGAATTGAGAGAAACTCTTTCCAGCTCCCAGGATAAGGCCTATCCATGAGGGACAGCCCTTGCCTTTGTCCAATAGCAATGCCAACACCTGAGTGAGCAAAGACCCACGAACACAGATCCATTTGCTTCAAAGCCACGACAGTCCTCTCTTCGCAAGCCCCTACTGCAATGAAACAGTCTGTTGACTCTAAGTTGTTGGGTTTTATAATGAAAAAAAGGAGGAATTCAGATTGTCATGTTTTCTGACCTATAGCTAGCAACACATAACCCCCACTCTCCCTTTGCAACTCTAAAGCGTTGGTGTTAGTGTAACTTAAGATGCTGAGGAAGCTATTCCTCACAAATATTATGATGGGGTTGTCATGTTTCAGTCCATGTGGAGTGATATACGGACTGAACAACAAACCAACCTGCTGGGACCCAGCCCCGAAAGATGAGTCTGCCTCTCACAGTCTACTCTGCACATGCTGGGGGTTATTCCTTCAAAGCAGCTCCTCTGGGAACCATGAGGGAGGAGGGAATGAGGCATAAGAGGAACAGACAGTCCTCCCCCAGGGATGCAATGACCCATTACCACTCACTCTAAAACAAGTAGTAAAGGATGGTTGATGGTCTCTTTGGCTGAAGATGCTCTGCCCAAAAGAAGAAAAAAAGGAGAGTGAGGCATGGGTTGGTTTGTGTACAACTTTTTTTTTCACTTGGGAGTCAAAAGGGGCTTCCCCCCACTGCTTTTTACTAAATAGTATGGGATTTCAGGGGCTATTCTGGTCCTCCTGCACTCACCCCAACTCAGGTAGACAGTGCCTGGTGTTCACTCTGTCTGTATAAAGAGAAGTCAAACAGCCTAGAGGAGCCCTACTGACAATTTTACACATTTCAGACACAAAAAGAGCTCCAGCATCTCTTAAAAACAAAGACACCTGCTTTAATTATGTCCATGTCCAAGCCCAGGGGAGTTTTACGGGAATGTCTCCCACTAAGAAACAACTGTAACACCAAAACTCCCCCCACCCCCCCCACCCCCCCGACTTTGGATATCAGCTCTTCCAAGGCTGGCTATAAACCTGTGGCCTTATCCAACTTCTTTTTACGTTTATAGAAATTAAGGAAGGAAGAAAACTCCTAAAGCCCATTTGGTTGTCTCCTTCCTCCTCTCAGGGAAGGTTCCCATCCCTGGAGTTTATTTCTGCTCTCTAGGACTGGTCTTTTGATTTGGCAACTCACAGATCACGGCCAGCGTGCCAAACACCACAGTGGACTCCTCTGTGCAGGTCCAGAGCAGACAGCTTGAGGAGCTACCATGAAGGTCCCATAACACTGAAATCTGGTCCAGCCAGACCTCCTGTCTCCTGGACAGCAGTGTGGGATATAGGACAGACCAAGCTGTAACAGGACTCAACAGGTCCATCACTGCCTCTGCTTGGTGCATATAGAGAGGAGTCCTCTCCTCCCACCTCAAGGTACGATGGCATCCCTCGGTAGCAGCTCAAGCCTGCCTGGAAGACGCACAGTGTCATGGAGTATCTTCCCATTTCCAGGTAGAATGAGCCACCAAACTCTTTTCTAGGATCCCAGGACCACCATGAATGCATTTCAGCAGGCACCCCAATCAGGTCAAGGCTGCTGGTGATGTAAAGATGCACAAAAGGCTGTGGTCCCTCTCCCCATGGCTCAGGCATTCCTCTGGCTGCTGGTGCCTTTGAGCTGCAAAATTAACTCCCATGAGAGTGTGCCAAAACCAGAGCATTTGTGCAACAGGCTTCTCCATGATCACGTTTTCTCCAGAGGCATGAGGCATACATGCCTGGGGACTCTGTTGCTGTGGGAACCTTAAGAAACCAGCAATGTCCAGTCTCTCTTAACCTTGTCTTGTGGCACATTACAGTTGGTGTGTTGGTACTGACATGCTATAGGATAGTTAGGGTGGTGTTTTGGGGGTGAAGAGTAAAGAACAATTGTTCTTTGTACTGGACCCCTTGAAAAGTTGTCTGTTAAAGCAGGGGACTGAACTCAGTGATGTTCCTTTCCAAGTTTCAATCTCCTGTACCAAGTTTCTCTGCCTCCTTCTACCACTATGGCCACCACATTCATTGCACATGCCTTCTCAAAGCACCCACTGCCATTGACGAGCCTTTACTGAGAGCCTTCCAGGGCTAAGTCCAATATGTCTTGCCCCAGGGGAAGGGGGAAGACCAACCCACAACAATTCTTACTGGGAATTTGTTTTTCCAGCTGCTTCCAGCATGGCAGAACAATCCCACCTCCACAGCTTCCCTTGCAACTGATATTTTCTGTGCCATATGGACAAGAAAATATCTGCCAAGAAAATAATTAGGCACTGACACGAAGGCAGCCCTGCAGGGAACATTTATATCTACATGGAAAGGCTCCAGATCCAGATGAGAGATGAATCTAATTCCCACCTCAGAGAGAGGTGCTGCTTGCAACCCTTTCCCAGGCCATACTCAGAAGCCTACAGTTCCCTGCTGTGCCAAGGCACAGCACCCCAATGCTCCTTTGATGTACCTGTTATTTATTGCCTACAGAAGAGTGTAGGAGCTACAGCTGATTTCAAGGCCCTCAGCATCTAAGCAACATGTGGTCACACATTAAGAGAACGCTGATGTCTTGAAAGGTTTACGGTTCAAGCAAATGTCACAGGCAAAGGGCAAAAGTAGACAATGTGGAGGGCAGGGCAGGGCTTCCCCATCCCCTCTGCAGATAAGTCTCCATTTCTCAGAATCTTGCCCCATTTGTCTGCTGACTCCGCTTTCATTGCCTGACCCCTGGTGAAATTAGAGACCCAACTGGATTCCCCAAAGTCTACCCTGTTGGCCAAGCAAACCTGCTCTCAAAGTCAGACTCACTCACACAAGCAGGAGTCCCAGGAGGGAGAGAGTCCATGATTTGCTCACCCGCTCCTGTGGTCTGGACAAAGAGGACCTGTGGGGGACGAAGTGGACCATACCCCTATACCATGAAAGGGACCCCAAAGTTGGCTCTTCCTCAGCAGCAGTGTGGTACATGGGCACGGCCAGATCAAAGCTTCTCAGTGGCACAGGCAATATTGAGTTCTGGTGCCCTTTGGAAGAAGCTGCCCCAAGCCAGAGAAGGAAACAGCTATGGGGACAGGCAAGGGGGGGGCTACAGGAGGAGGAAACCTGAGGGCACAGCAGCTGGAGCACAAGATTTTTTTTTTTTACCATCAGGAGCCTGTTGCCATTGGGAAGTGCCTACTGAGTTGGCTGGCAGAGAAGCTCCCTGTGACTTCTCTCATTCATGGGATGGACCACAGACCAAGCACCCTGACCCTCCCTGGTGTCTAAGCTGGTCAAACCCATAAACCTGTCTCTCCACCACAATACAGCCAGAAGTACTCAAGGACACACAGAGATACTACATCTCCATGTGAGGACCTCTTTTCCCCCAGCTGTCACAGCAGAGATTACCAGCATCCACAGCATCTCTTGCCCACACCATTCAGTCTGCAGTTGTTTATATAATTATTTTTTTTTTCATAGAAATCACCACTGCCACCCTGAAGCAAGCACAAAAGGAATTACAGAAAAATCAAACAGTGTTGTGGGCTCTAACTCCTTCTTCTGCAGAAATAGTATATTTCAAAGGGAAAATATAGGTACAGCAACTCCACTGCTGAGAAATAGAGGGCTGCAATTCCTCTTTGCTTCCAGGGTTTGAAGAAGGTGGGAGTGATTTGTGGCACCCTAAGAAGACAAAGTTTGTACAGTCACTCTTGAAGCATGTGGGAGGGAGTATATATCTGTCTGACGGTCTGTCTGCTTTTCCTCCAGCAATTTTTGAGCCCCTTCACAAATTTCCGGCTAATTTGACAGAAAAGCAGAAATCTCCTAAGTACTTGAGTTCCAACATGTTTTGTGAAGAAGGGAGGGAGAGGGGGAGACAATATAAATGTCCCCACTGAGAAAAAGCAGGTATATGGTTTCTGTCCTTATTAGACCCTAGAAGATCTACATGGGAGAAGCTGTGAACATCCCAAACACTGTAAAAGCTTCAGCAAGGTTCATAGCTAGTAGACACTGAAGACCCAAAAACAGAAAACAGAAATCCTTTTAAATCAGGGTGCATTGCTACTCATTGCTCAAAGTACCGCAATCCTTGCAGAGACCAGGAGTCCCCAGCACTGGTTGCAACGGGTTGCGCAAGTCCTACATTGTCTCCTTGGCTGGCATTACAGGTTTATCATATCTCCTCTTGCTCTTATGCTTCCTCTTTACAAGTCAGTGTCATTTTAATCTCCTCCTGCCAGTACCTCCCTCCGCAGGAGCTCTCTGCCTCCTCCTACCCACCACCCCTCTGCCAACCCCGGCTTTATCACTGGAGTCTGGCGGGACAATGCCAGAACGAATTTGCACTTGTATCTCCTGCTGTTTGTTATGATGGCTTGGTGTGTTTCTCCTGCTGGAGAGTTCATTTAAATTCTTATATTTCCAGCCAAGCCTTTGTAGATGAGCAAATCCATGTGTCCTTTCTTTTTCCCCTTGGAGCACTCCAAGCTTTTCTGGTCCTGCCCCAGCCATGGTGTCCAAGTCATGCCTGCTCTGTGAAGGTACAGGGAAGATTTGTGTCATGTGTGTCTACAAGGTCAAATTCTCAAACCCCGTGGGCTTCTACATATCATTATCCCAAGGTTTTTGGCTTCCTCTCTCCCATTTTTCAACATAATTAACTCTTTCTTCCACTCTGCAAATACATTAACTGGTGATCCACCAGAAAAATAATCCCATACCATGCTGTTGAGAAGTTGCTGGCATTTGAGACATTAAAATAGATCGTTTCACCCAGGAGGACAAACAATGCAAACAAGCCAATTCTTATTTTTTGGTAGGATGGTGACTGCTTGTAGCAAATAACCACAAATATAAATTACATGAACAAACAAACAAAAGGAACAGTCTTCTGTAATGTATCCCCAGGTCTGCATGCATTTGTGGTTTGTGCCCCCAAATCCCTGTTTCTCTGTCTTCCCTTAGCCTATATCTCTAATACGTTTCCATTAGCTGGAGAAAATGGGGAAGGAGGTGAGACGGCACCTGTATGAAAAAAACAAGCAGAAATCCTGAAACAAGCACATGTAGACAGAATTGAATCACCCTGCTGTACAGTTTTGCTTGTGGAGAGTGATATCACGGTTTTCCAAAAGCCACGCAGAGAGCATGTTGCCGGTAGAGTGGTGCCCTTTACTGGGAAAAAAGCATCAGAAACCTTATTCACTTGTTGGGTGTTTCATTGAGGTAACCATGCTGCATTTTGCTGTCCTTAAGACAGGAGAGACATTAATTATTCCTTTCCCTGAGCTGAAAAATGGCCACTTGAGCAACTGAAGCCTTTATCTATGTCTGTCACTGCCTTAGAGCTACTGTTCATGCTCTTAACCTGATGCTTTCTAACTGGCTGTAGACCACAAAACTCCATCCTTCCAACAGCAGCGCACTGGGTGAAACCCAGCCCTAGTTAATACACGCTGACGAGCACAAGCAGTTGAAAGAGCCCGATCCTGGCCTGGTCCAGGGCTGAATTTCAGACAGAGTCAGACTTCTGGAGATTACACACAAACAAGGGTCATAGCATGCGGGCACTGCTCAGCCCTCAACATGGATCACATGGAAAAACCTCCACAGATGCAAAATACTGCCACTGGGAGTATTTTCTATTAAATTAATGTCAGGCTGAATCAGCTGGGATAGCTCAGAGATTCCGTAGGAAAACACATGGGATGCTCATCACCAGGGCAAGTGTGGGGAGCACATCCTTTCCAGGGATCACAGGGGCACACCATGCCTAATTTCTGCTTCCAGCACAGGCAGGGAGGATCATAGACCCCCCTCATCTGCCCCTTCCCACTCCCTCACCCAACAGAGAAGATACTTGTATTTTAGCATGAAAACTATGCGGCTCCATGGCATGCTGCCAAGACACCCAGGCAAACCTCCCTGCCAGGATGGGCAGCCTCTGTGCTGCATTCCAGCGGAGGAAAGCATCCTGGTAATGACACCGAGCTCTTGCTAAGCCAAAACGTGTAACAGGAGTCTCTGGGGGGAAGCGCCAATTTATCAGTCTAACTGGACTGGAAATTCCGTTTCGGCAGGATCTGTTCACTCTCGAACATGTGCAGGGCAGCCTGAGGAATGAGCAATGAACATGATATCTCTTTTATGTCTGCCGTGGCAGATGGCCTTATAGTAGTAATAGTAGTAGTAGTAGTAGTAGTAGTAGTAGTAATAGCAATAATAATAATAGCAAAAATAATAATAGCAATAATAATAATAGCTTATTATTATTTTTATTATTATTATTTTAAAAACCTGCCCAGTGACTTCGCACCAGTCTTCCTGGATCTAAAACACAGATGTGAAACACTATGAGACATTTGTACTCTTTACCCTTGAAATGCCTGTATCCTGCCTCAGTTTACTTCAGGGTTAATTGATCGATCTCTGAGATGCTGTAATGTTTGAACAGCAAATTGTGTAAACACTGCAAGTCATTCCCATGAGGGTGCACCTGAAAGACCCTGGTCCCCTATAACTAGGTTTTCTGATGTCTAGCAAAGGTTGTGCTCATCCCCCAGCTCCTTTCTTCCACTGAGGATTAGCAGGATTTCTTTCTTTTGCCTGCTTGGGTTCACAAAAAAATATTGGAAATTCCCTCTCTCTCTGGCTTAAACTGGCCAACATCCTTAATGTCTTTTGAAGAGATAAACAGACACAGGCATGTGCAGAACATGATCATATAAGTTGTGCTTTCTTAGAGAGCCAAGTAGAAAACAAGCCAAGTGACTTCAACCCAAAATGCACTTAGAAAATAAATCTTTGTGAAGGTGATCACAGTGGTGAGGATTGAGCGGGTGCAAGGAGAAACAGGCTGTGAGGGTAGCTGTAATTCTTGGGTAAATTAAAATAAACAGAGATGCAAATATAGGTGGTATCAGTCATAAGGATTGCAGAGTCTCAGCCAAAGCGTTTGCACACTGAGAGAAGCATTTGACTTTAGAGGATTAAAATTGCTACTGGTCGTTCAGGGTAAATCACCCTGGGTACAGCCATCCTGCAGCACTGGAACACAGAAACCACAGCAGAGCTCTGCTGGTAACAGACCAGAGAGTAGGGGCAGGGCTGTAAAGAAGAGAAGAAACCAAGGCACCTTCTTTCTGTCAAGACCCCCATGTTGTCCCTGAGAGCGGTATGGCTGAGTCCCACCTCCCAAACTCAGATGGGGAGTGAGGGTTTAGTCAAGAATTTAGCACAAGAATTGGCCTAACAGATGTAGGACCTAGAGAGATAGTGATGGGTGCCGTAATAAGTCTCATCTGAAGTGCGCTTGGTGCTCCCCATCGGATGCCTGACATGGACCCAAGAGGTTGTGTCCACCTGGGGCTGCAATGGGGTTGCATTCACCCAAGGGAGGGATGGAGAAAGCACAGGGAGAGAACTACAAACCCCACTGAAATCCATCAGGAGGCCTACAGAAATGTCGAACTCCCCCAGCACACGGCCATCAGGGGGTCGGGGAGCATTAGCTGCACAGCCCAGGTTGAGGAGAGGTCAGCTACAGGCACTTGCCATATTGAAAAAGGATTTGCAGCTGAAGGCAGGGCTGACTGCAGAGCTCCCCTCCAGGACCACTTGCAGAATGAACATAATTGCTTGAGCACTTAAGAAAATAGAGATCCATCTTTCCATGCAAGTGAGCCTGCTGCTGGGACAGGAAAGCTCGGGGAAGCAGTGGAATACGTATCGGTGCTTTGCAAAGCAGAGATAAACCCACCAGCAAGGAGGGAGCAAAGAAAGAGAGCTTCGGCAAGCCTTTGCACATCAAATGAACAGTGCATCCCCTGATGAGTGAGGGTGATGGGAAGTAGATCGATGGGCAAACACTCCAAACAGTAGCGTTCATCTCTCATAATAAGGCAGCAAAACTGCTCTCGTTTCCTGTAATCTGATAACCCACCAGAGGAAGGGGGAAAATGCCTTTAAATGGTGATTATACTTTCTGTCATGGTGTTTCCTGATAAAGTGGCCCCCCAACCCAGTGTTATTATCGGTCATGACTACTACAGCAGCATCCTGAGGCTCCCATGGAGATGATTACCTTCAGAAGGAGACCTTTGCTGTCCTGAAGGATCTGCAGGACCCTCATGGGAGTGAGGAGAGAGGTGAAATGAGTGGTTCAAGGCCTCCCAGCTGGGACTAAGATCAAATCCAGCTACTCCTTGGATTATGTGAGCACCATGCAATCATAGCAGTGTCTGCTGGTGGGAACTTGGAGAGGTCTGTAACCCAACCTCCTGCTCAAAGCTGGACCACTACCAGCTTCCAGACAAAAAAACCAGCTCAAAAACTGGCATAGTCATCATAACAAACTGAAAGTGAAGATCTGAAAAACACGACCATCGAAGCTGTATGTTATTGTATAATCTCATGAACATCAAGTCAAGTGCTGGTAAGGACCTGAGATGTTTTTGACCCATCCAGGCTCTGCTATATTGGTGTTTCCTCCCAGTTGCTTCCTGGGCTGGACATTTCATTCCATTTTGGTTCCTCCTTTCACTGCTAATGTGTGGAAGCAATAACAATGCTCAGGACTTGTTTTTTTTACCTCCATCGTTGTGATGGGCCGTTGTAATGCTGCTTCTCCACCGAGCAAAATGCATGTCTATGGCCGTTGTTAGCATTGCTGCCATTTATACTGCAGATGTATCTAACGGCCCAGCGCTGGGTCAAGTGAGTCTTGTGCTAGGCCCTATAAAAGAGGATCCTTCCCCAAACAGGCACTGTATGACACCAGCAGGTGACCAGCACCTCATTCCTGTCCTGAAGGACTAACCCCAGATTTGCTCCATGCTCTGCAGTGCCTCTGATCAGCAGTCCCCACATGGCACCGTGGCTTGACCCTCTCTCATTCATCCTTCCTCACCAGAGAAGTGTGTTCGGGTGGGAACTTTCCATCACCTTCGATCATACGAACACAAAAGAAGCTGAGATCCTAGCTGCACCCACAAACACATCACTGGAAATGAAGATGAATTACGGAGACTGAGGTGCTGCGTGGCAAAGCTGGGTAGTTGAGGTAGGCACCATCGCAGCTGGGACACGTTGACCTCTGCTGGACAGAAGAGCAGCAGCTATCCCAAGGTGCCTGTAGCATTCGTGTACCTGCCCAACTCCTTACAGCTGAGCTGGAGTGGGAGACCTGATCCTGTTCCTGCTCTGCTTTTTGCCTTCCCTAAGTGGTGAATTCCTCAGAAGCAGGACTGGCTAGCCTAGCCATAAATCTGTCTCCCCTGGAGCAAGGGAAATGGTAGAGCAAGCAGGATGAGGGAAGATGTCGTGGGTGCTCCAGAATAATCATTAAAGAAAACCCCATATCCCTTCTCAAAATTAAAAGGGAATGAAAGAATGAGGTCCATAAAACTCCCCTTTTACAGCTCATATCATAGAGACACAGGTCTAATCAGGTTTCTGATTAATTAGGTACGTAATGGGTGACTGCTTCAGACAATGTGCAGGGACAGCTAATACAGCAAGCAGCACTGAATCACAGGCTTGAGAACAGGCAGAACAAAAGCCCCAGATTGCTTTATTACGTTTTTGTTATTAAATCATTTCTTCTAGGGGGAGTGCTATTTTAAACCAGCTCATGGCTTCAGGCAGGAGGGTTGCCCAAGTCTGATTTCTGCTCTGCAGCTGCAAACGCTTCAGTCCCATCAGATCTACTGAAGCAAAGGAAACTCCAGACCCTGGCAGCTTGCTGTTGGCTGTGTGCTCCTGAGAGCTGGGCTCCCACCCACCACCCTGCTGCGAGACCAGCGCCTTTCCTGGTTAGCTCTGAACCCCAGAAGACACGTTTTCCTCCCCGAGCCCACCGCTGCCAGCTCCCAGTTTTGTGTGGCTGAGGGCAGCCAACGCCACCATCCTCTGAGTGCCTTGGGGAATAATGTGGAGCAGGTCAACACAAAGAACTCACAGTGACACTGTCCCTCTTCTTAAGGTGTGTCCGGAGTAGAAACCATACACAACTCACAGCCCCAGTGACGTTATGGATTTCCCCAAAATGATGACGGACGATACCTACTCCGTTTGCCACGAGAGGGCACTTGTACATTAATTCTCACATCCCTGGCTCTAGCATGGAGCCTGCCCGAACACGGTTTGGTCAAGGTGGGATCCAATATCCAACACATTTGGGGAATTTATTTTGCAAGGACAGGGCTGTGTTGAGTGGGTTACTCATCACTTTACAGGGGAGACTGCAATAAGGGATACGGGTGCAGCTGGGGGTCTTGGTCTATCAGTTCTATACAGAGAGAAATAATAGCAAAGAAAACTCCCATGGTAAAGGATGCTATATGCAGAGAACATTTCCTCAGAGGATAAGGTTTTGCAGGGAAGGTTATGCAAAAGGGTAACATTGTTCAGTCCAGATGAAGGAGACACCTGCTTCCCAACTTCTTTAGCAAAGACTGTACAAATTCGCAGTTTGGAAACAGGACGGTGGCTGATGTTTGCTGCAGACATGACTCGTTCCTTTGCAAACACCTCACCAGCTGGAAGCTGCAGGACAGAGTCCAGGCTGCTGACTTGGAGCTGATTAGAAACCTTATTCCCCCTTTCCCTGCCTCCGTCATGCAGTGGATGTGGAAAACTGCAAACTCTGAGAATACACATAGCTCTGAAATTACCGCTATTCATCATGTCCAATTGGTTCTTGGAGGAATCCCAACCAGTCAAGGAGTTCTGCAGCGTAACAATAGGTGATTATCTTTTGTTCCAATTCATTTTGTCACAACAGCCTCCCAGCCTCTGCCAGACTGTGAATTTCATTTGGTTTCCAGGAAAAGTACAGACTTAGAAAGGTCTTTGCTTCTCTGGGGAAGGCACCTCATGTTTGGGCAAGAATTCAGCTGTGCCTTGTAAGTCAGTTAACAGACACAATCACTATCTCGTGCCTCAGGGTTTTTTGGGAGAAAAAGAAGCTAAACATCTAACTAAACTCTGGAACTTCAGTCCGGAAAGTAAGAGAATGACAGACATTAATTAGATCAGCTCTTGGAAAGAGAAGGCCTTCTTTCAGTCTACCCTCTCTCTTTTCATGTTCACTTCATCTTAAGGATCCAACCATAGATATGGGACATAACGCTTCTAAACACCATCAACACCATCAAAAAGGGCAGTCAAATGCTGAGCAAACACAAGAAAAGCTCACAGAAGAACAAGCATGATAAGAGACTGCAGAAAATATGACTTATGAAGACAGACTCGTGGAGTGGTGACGACAGCCTAGAGAGAAGAAGCCCGTGGAGGGAACGTGATGACTGTCTTAACATCATTTGCAGCAAAGCAAATCTAGGTTGGCTCCAAAGGAGACCTACTAAGTCAATGGAAGAGAAACACTGAAACAGTCTGGACTCATTTCTGCTATGGGTCTTTATGAATCAGCAGCATGCTCCCTGGTGTAGGCATTTAGACTAGATAATGTCTTGAGCTTTCTTCCATCCCAAAGCTTCCTCCATGCCCAAGACTGTGAAATTCCACAGGATCTGCTATATATGTCCCATAAAAAGAGCCTCTGTAGCTCCACCACCCAGACTTACACCAGAAGAGAAAGCAGAGTAGCAGGGGGATGTTCATCCCATTTTCAAAACCAGTGCTGATGGCCAGAAACATCTGTTCACCCACATACGTGCTGCCTCTGAGCACCGTGTTTCACAGGGACTGGTTATGGTTAAAGAGGTTGAGCTCCACAGGTTGAGTGTGGAGATAATGAATCAAATCCCATTCTCAGTAGTGTTAATTATGAAGTCTTTCTGCAAGCAGCTTACATGAGATTTTGTCCCTGCTGAGGAAATTTCAGTAACTTCAATAGAAAAGAAGACAGAAAAGAGCCAAGATTGTTTTCATTTGTGGCTAATGTTCAGCTTTCCACAGTATTAGAGCACACTGAAACCTTTCCAGCTGGATGGAGACAGATGAGTATCGCCTGAGCTGGGGTAGGATGCGTCGGGGTGCCTGCCCGCAGCAAGCACCCTGGCAAGAAAGCAACATGGTTCATGCTTGTAATCTGCGTTTATAACAAGCATCTCTGGCTCCCAGCACCATGACCGTGGTTGCAGCCTCTCTCAGTCACAGCCAAACTCATACACACCACATCGATTCAAAGGTGTACACTCCAAAGAAGACCCAGCCACGCATTTCTCGGCCTCCCATGGAAAGGCCACCCACATTAGGAGGAAATTTACGAATCAAAATACATCACGACCCAAGGAGAAGATTTCCCTAACCTATTGTTTTCTAGCACAGGGAACAGAGCCCGCTTTCAACTTGCAACAGGCTGGGCTAAAAAGGCAGGGGGGAAGCTCCCGGGACATGTGACAGGCAGGAGCACTTGTATCATCTTCAAATGTCAAAGACCCCTCCTCTGCCCTCCTGCACTCACCTTTTACCTTCAAGCATCCTCTTCCCAGCACAACCCATCACAAGAGCATGAGCCTTCTCCAGCAGGCCACTGCTTTGAGCGGCAGAGCTGTCTGCAGCAATCAGCTCTTGCTCAAGAGTCAGGAAACGTGTGGCCAAGGAGGCTAATTAACAAGAAAATATTTCAATCGCATTTCCATATTGTAGGACTCATGGTTTGCATGTGTTTCCCCCTTCCCCTGTGTGGAAAAAAAAAAAAAAAAGTGTTGCAAAGACTCTCAGAGACAGGGAGTGACATGCGGATCTCTGGCACCTTCCTGCTGAATTCTTTCAGTGAAGGAGTCTGACCCTTCCCGGGGAAGGAGGTTCATGCCTCAGCTGGGTGTGCATGATAGGAGGGGAACATCTGCACCAGCATGGCCTCTTTGCATGCAAGAACCACCCACAAAGTGTCTTCTTCCATCACCTTTCCCTGACCATGGACTCCCAAAGTCCATTTTGAGTCGTGGCTCCTTGCAGGCATGTGTTGCACAAGATTTGTCCCCATCACTCATCTTACAGACAAAAACTACTCCCTCCGGTCATAAAAATCAAGTCACAGCATGCTTGCAACGTGATGATCTGAGAGCAGAAGGGTTACAAATGCTCAGGAAAGCCTGGGTTTTAAACCTGGGTAAAATGCAGGAGTGGTAATGATAAAAATATAAATGATTTGCATGCAGCGGGTGAAAGACGGTTAGTGCTGTGGGCATAATTCTGCCAGTGCTAAGCCTCTTCAGCTGTACAAAGTGTTCCATAGCTGCAAACCGGGGGGAGAAGCTGGGGGACAGCTCAGCTTTGCAGTTCATATGCTGGCAGTTGAAAGCAGCAGCCCAGGCATCTCCACTTCCCAACCACACCAGGCATTTTTCTGGACCTCAAATGAATGAAGAAACTCAGCAATTCTCAACTTCGGGAGAAACTTCCTCAAAACTGATGCCGAAAGAGTTTTCCCCGACATCTAGCGGCCGGCAAAAACACTGAGAGAGATAACGCAGCAGTAGAAAACAAGCCGTGCTATTACCAGGAAGATTAATTACAAGTGCAATAATATCCAGGCCTTCTGATGAAATATTTTACAGTATATTGCCCTCAGGAGAGTGGCTTTTTTTACTGATTTATTTTAACCTTCACATTACACAGATACGTTATAGACGTCTTCAGAGATGCCCTGGTGTTATTTGCCCCCTGACAGCAAATAATAAACTCTTTCTCAGCTATATAACATTTGCAAGGAAGCCCTTGACGTGACTAGAAAAATATTGAGGACAATTAAGTCACATGGCACTCATAGCCCTGTGGGAACGGACTTGAGCTCTGCTCCAGGACTCGGATAGCATGAGAAACCCTGGTTCAAACGGAGTAGCAAGAGTCTTGGAGGTAGTAATTATTAAAGATCTCCTGCTTAAAGATCCTCTGGGGTCTCTCTATTATTTTAATAACAGTTCAAGCCAACTTTACTGCTTCCAGAGGAGCCCGTTAGCACAAAGGAGGAAGGGCTCATCACAAGGGAACATAGGCAGGAGATCAGCTGCTGGCAGTTTTGTTCAGCAAGGGGGAGCAAGGGGGTGGTGGTCACACATTTTGGGGGGTCCAGGTAAATTCGATGCCTTGCTTGCCTCCCCGCTTTCAGTCTCATTGGATGGAGCAATGTCATGGGCAGAGGTTGCTGGGATGTGGACATCCGCATGCAGCTCCCCTGGTTGAAATATGGTTGAGAGGATTCAGGTAATTTGGGTAGATTTCCAACCATCTGGCCTGCCAGCCTAGATGGTTTTCTTCATTCCTGTCCTTGGATCCTCATCTGCAATTAATTTTTTCCCCTCATTACAGTTGTCTCAGCTTTGCTGTGTTTGTGCAGCGCCTGGCACTCCAGACACAGAGTCTGGCTGAGACCCCACACACTCGTCACACTGAAGAGAGATGCTTGCTGCTGGAATGGGGGAGGTGGGAGGGATGACTAGATCTTGCTATTCTGCACAGTGGGGGGGCCCCTCCAGCACCCATCAGCATCAGGGGAAAGGTGTTGACCTCCCTCGGTGCCCAAGAGCTGTGTACAGCACCCAGCACATGCAGGCACAGGTTCCCAGCTGATGCTTTCAGCTCATTACAGGCAGTGAATCCACCTGTCATCACTCACCAGTGTTCACAGTGTGCTAGCATCAGTGGTCCTGCCACTCCGGGTCCCACCACACTTCCGAAGGTTTCTCAACACCAGCTCACTATGAGCCTGCTCTTCCTCTCCCCCACAGTCTCCTCATCCCACCCACGCAGCAAAATGCCGCTTAAATCCTTTGATAACCATCAAAGCACCTTAACATGATGTTAGGGTTCCACCCCATCTGACCCAGACACCGTATCCAATTTCTCTCGTTGCTGTGAGTATTGGTGTGATGGCATGCGAGTCCCACATTAGATGCATCTGCCACAGGATTGTGCAATAAATCTTGGCAGACAACTGGCTTTTGGGCAATTTAAAGCCTGGTTCTGAACATACTCCTTCTCTGTTCAGCCCCTTGGGGGACCGAGACCCCACAAGGAGGAATAACTTATTTTCTAAAAATCTTAGCTAGCAAAAATAACGCCAGGACTTCTGGAAGCATTAGACCAGCCCATGCTACATCATGAAGACTTTGGTTCCTACAGCAGCAACTTGCATCAGGGTCCTCCACAGGTATCGTTCCTCCTTAATTTCATGGCAATTGGGCCTGTATTTTACCATGAGCAGGTCTGAGAAAAATAGACTGAAGCAAAGTCCTGGCAGCAGGGCTGGCTGGTGGCCCAGGGGAAGTGTGTGCCTACAAGGGAGGCAACAACATCTACATTCATGTGACCGTTGTCTTATTTGCAGGGTCTGAGCACAAGTTTGCTGACTCCATGATCATACCCCTGCCCCGCACTTATGTAGTAGATGGCCACAAGTAAAGAGAAACCCTCTGGGATCACCATAAAGGTGACCCTGTAACTCCAGGTTTAGGCTACACCAAAAGCACTCAGCACTTTTAGCTTCTCTTGCCCCAAAGGGAATAAATCCTCTGTGTGGAGGAGTAGACCTCAAACCCCTTTACCAATGTTGCAAACCTGACACGAAGGGCAGCTTGCACGGACCTCTGATGCCTTTTTTTGCCTCCCTCTTTCCAAGCCCTAGATGCTGGAACAGATCCCTGCAAAACCACTTTGGTTGGAGAGCTGTTGTCAGGTCATTTTGAAAAGTTTGCAACACTTAGCAAATTGTTCTTGCTGGAGGTTGTACAATAACAGTGTCATTACTCAAAAAAAACATCCAAGAATATTATGTTAGACACAGGTCAGATCTCTCCACCCACAACAATATTCCAAGGAAAAACAGAAAAAAGAAATGAGGAAAAGAAATTGTTAAACACAGGCTCGAGATGACAATTTGACAATGAAATATTTACCCTTAAGTATGTATATTTTCATGGAGAAAGGTTATCTATCCATCCATCATCACATATTAGTACAGGAAAGAGCTTGTGAGTATGTAGATATTTATATCTTGCATGTGCATTTAAAGAGAAAAAATAATTGTATAAATGCATGGCTGTGTCTATGCCCCCCCCTCTTTTCCCCTTAGGTGCCCATCACAGACACTGCATAAATAGGTTGAAACCAGTCATCTGACCTTTTTTAAACATCTGTATGAAGATGAAATGAATAAAAGTGTCTGTTAGTCTCCAGTAACAATAAAAGGAGCCTCAAGGCATCAGTTCAGGTGTAAAAACTCTATTATGCCAGACCAAACCTACCTATATCTCTTGTTTACTCCATCTTTAAAGCAGACATAATAAACCTGCCTTTGTCTCAAAAGTACTTGGCGATCCAGAGGGGAAAGGTATGCATGACACAGGGATGTTATCTATGAAATAGCGACATTAAGGTTAGTAATGAGTTCATTTCTAAAACTTGTGGGATTGCAAAAAGCCAAGGCTGCCCTCTGTTTGGAAAATCAAGTCTATATTCTCCCCATAGCTCAGAGTGGACCCTTCAAAAACCATTATTTTTCTATCAGAACTCAGTAATTTTTAAATGAAATGTTAGAGAAGGAAGGTGGTTAATTCTAAGAGCTGCTCATTTGATATCTCACAAAAACTGCATGACCACACTCAGTGCAATTACCCTATTTTCCAGCATTTTGGCGAGTTGAATGCAATACCAAAACCCGCATGAGAATTAGAATATTTCTTTTTGTTTCCCATTTTTCAGGGGTTTTTTTCACATTTACGTTGTCCCTTGCCACTCTGCCTTGGGTTCCCCAGCATCAATGAAATCCTTCATGGTGCAAGAGCAGAACAAGGATGCAACAGAGCAACCCCCAGAGCGGGTGTTTCTCCAGCATCTCTTGTACAGAGGACACTGTTGCAGCCCGTCCTGCCTAGTCCATGGGAAGCAACTGGTGCCTCAAGGCCACACCAAGCCAGGACCTCCTGTTCCTGGGTCTACAGCATGGGCACAGGGCTCTGGAAGGGGGCTGGGGTTGGAAAAGCTGGGACCTGATGCCTTGAACGGCTGGAAAAAGACCCAGCCCCTGGGAAGCCATTGGCTTTGGCTGCTGGGGATGGAAAGTGTAAGAAGGAGCCAGGGCTTGGAGGTGTCCTCGTGTCTGCCTCAACCTCTGGGTTGGAGCCAGGACATCTGAAAATACGTGTCTATAAATGTATGCACCCTGGGGCTGGGTGAGGCATTCCTTCCTATGCCATCCCCTGAAGGACTCAACAACAAGCAGGGCGTACAGACCCCCAAGGAGCACTGGTGGTTGGGTTGCTCCTGAAGACACCATGAGACCCCACAAAACTCATGATATCTGTGATAGACCCCTTCTAGCATCAGGGCAGGGAAATGTCAGCCTCTAGGCTGCTTCGTGTCCACGCTTTGTATCAGTTCCTGCATGCTTTAGCATCTCGAATTCTCTGCAGACCTGTGGTAGTGGATTTGGTGAAGTTTTGCTGCCTTGCTGGGTCAGGTCAGGATCAGGCCCTGGGTCGTCAGCAGGGTTTCTATACTTCCACAAGGTTTCAACAACATTAATTTCTTCTCAGTCAGTTTTTCCCTCTCTGATGGTCAGTCCTTTCTGCCTTTCACATGTTCTCAGGCTCCACAGCCTCATAAAACTCCATGGGAGAACGTTTCCGCTTGGTTGACGTGGGCAGGAAATTACTGTCATTTTTCACTTCTTCAGCCCAAGGAGGTGTTCATGGGGCCCATCACCAGTGGGCAGTTGCACGTTGGCCCTTCCATCCCCAGAGAGGTCTCAATGCCAGCAGAAAAGAAGCCAAGCTTACTATTTTAATTGGCACCAGGAAGGCAACCTGGGCATTTCAGCAACACAGCATCTCCAGCTGACCCTTCAGCAGCATCTCAGCAGTGCAGTGAAGGGTGGAGAACACCCCAGCCACCTCTGAAGCTTAGCAGCAGCCCAGATACATGTGTTTATCCTGGGTTTGGACATTTACACACCCTGCCTCACCATGGTTGATTGAGTATGAGCACCCACATGCCTGGAATACCTCCACACTTTGACACCCCTCTGATGGATCTGGAACACAGCACCCTGAGGATGACTCCTGCAGACACCCCTGTATGGGGAGAGTTAATAGAGAGGAGCTTTGTGGCAGAACACAAATATGAACATGGGACTTGCAAGTGTCCACCAAGCTTTGCCTTCTTCCTTCATCACTTAAGAGGAATGACGAAAGGCAAAGACCAACATAATGGGTGAAGAGCCCCCTCTCCTTGCTAAGTGCATAATTTTCTTATTTTTGTGGGTGGAAGGGCAGGGGCTGGAAGATGCTGTTCTTGGGGAAAGCTCCAGGACATGCTCAACAGATGGGAAAAGGCCTGTTCTCCTTGGCTGTGCAGTAGCTCCCCAATGGCATGCTTCTTGGTATTTTATCTAAGACAGCCTTTGAACTTCTACCTGATGAACTGCACCCCTTCTTTGTGGCAGGAAGAGTCTGCCATGCTCAGCTGTCCACATAAGATGATGGCAAGGACAATGCATTGTCCACCCCGTCCTGCAGAGCTGCCTCCTAGGGCTTAGCTCCCCTTTCCTAGTGTTGCATGGGGTTATTCCATCCCAGAGGTAAAAACTCACACACGCCCTCGTTGAACCTTGTCAGGTTCTTGTCAGCCCATTTCTCCAGCGTGCCCAGGACCCTCTTCTGAGTAGCAGCCATGCCCTTCAGCACATTGGCCACTCCCCTACCCAAGCCTTGAACCATCCACAACCTTGCTGAGAGCGAACTCCATCCAGGTTATCAATGAAAACATTCAACATTATCAATGCCAGTGTTGATTACTGAGGGATACCACTGGCTATTGGCTCCCAGGTGGACCTCGCACCCTTTATCATAAATCTCTAAGATGTTTGTACTAGAGCTAGCTACTACATCATCACTGTGGTGAGGACCGGAATCACAAAACAACTGTGGTTGGAAGGACCTCTGGAGGTTGTGGTCCAACTTCTGCTCACAGCAGGACCAGCTCCACTGTCAGATCAGGTTGCTCAGCTTTATCTTTACCTGCAAGTCCATCTCAGACTTGCTCTCACACAAAATGCTGCTGTCCTCCCTGCTTTCATTTGGAGAGAGCAAACCGTGACCTCCACAGCAAAGTGTGCCCCCAGATGTTTCCCAGCCCCAAGGTGTGAAGGCAGGGATAGGCATACTGTTCTACCGCATGCTCTGTGGCTAAATCTACTGTTCAATCAGCTTGCTCCACTGTTCCCAGGTTGTTCAGTAACGTTATCCTCTTTAATTCCTAAATTCTTCCTGTGTGCAGGTGCACACCTGTAATAATAAAAGAGCCAAGGTTGCAGGTGCTCCATGCATGATTTTAATGTACTAATAATCTCTATGGCCTGACAGATTGATATCCCAGGAGACAGGAGGATCTTTGATTTTTTTAAACAGAAATGAAGAGAACAATCCCAGGGCTGTTCCAGTGCCTGAAATCAAGGGTAACCGCCAACTGCAGAGCCAGGGCTGCAACAGCTCTCATTCTCATTCAAGATACTTGCAAAGGATTTGAAGAAGGATCTGAAGTATGAAGAACACTCCCCTCCTTGCTAATTTACTCTTTTATCATTTTCTCTGTCACCTGCATTGTCTTTCTTCTTTCACATTTAGACTTCAAGCTCTTTGGGGCAGGGTTTGCTTTTACTTTGCTTTCTATGTCTAGGTCTCCACATGGCTGAAACAAAAATGGATATAACCTTTCCACTTGAAGAAAGATATGATGCACTCAGGAAAAATCCCATCTGCCAATTCCATTAAAGCCCTCTAGAAGTTTTATGACCAACACATCCCTTTGTTAAGGAGCCAGTCTGGATTTTTGGTTTAAACAAAGTCAGCATGATATCTGCTTCGGGACTCCTAGTGCAAAGCAGATGAGAGTTGATGAGCTAGAGAGAGCATCAGCAGACCACCAACGCTATTACTGTCTTTGCAACAATCTTGAAGATGTGTATAGATATCTACTGTAAGAAAAGGATTCAAACTTGCTGTTCCACAATCCTTGTTTTGGCTGAATAAGTCATGTAGATTTTAGAAGTGCATGTGATGAGCAAGCATGAAACACTAATCATGCAACACTGTGCTCAGCAGAGATGCTCACGGGCTGCCTCTAAGCAGCACAACAAACAGGAACAAGCCTGGAACAAGCCAACAGTGTGAACCTCATGAAGTTCAGCAAGGACAAATGCAAGGTCCCGCACCTGGGTAGGGGGAATCCCAAGCACAAATATGGGCTGGATGGAGAATGGATTGAGAGCAGCCCTGGGGAGGACTTGGGGGTGCTGGCGGACAAGAAGCTCCACATGGCCCAACAATGTGTGCCTGCAGCCCAGAAAGCCAACCAAATCCTGGGCTGCATGAAAAGAGGTATGCCTAGCAGCTTGAGGGAGGTGATTCTGCCCCTCTGCTCCTCCCTGCAGCGCTGAGTCCAGCTCGGGGGCCCACAACGTAAGAGCAACATGAACCTGTTGGAGCAGGCCCAGAGGAGGCCACGGAGCTGGTCAGAGGGCTGGAGCCCCTCTGCTGTGGGGACAGGCTGGGAGAGCTGGGGCTGTGCAGCCTGGGGAGGAGAAGGCTGCGGGGAGACCTTAGAGCAGCTCCCAGTGCCTGGAGGGGCCGACAGGAAAGCTGGGGAGGGGCTTTGGGCAAGGGCAGGGAGTGGTGGGACAGGGGGGAATGGCTTGAAGCTGAGAGAGGGGAGATTTAGGTTGGACATGAGGAAGAAACCCTTCCCCGTGAGGGCGGCGAGGCGCTGGCCCAGGCTGCCCAGAGCAGCTGTGGGTGCCCCATCCCTGGCAGGGCTCAAGGCCAGGCTGGACGGGGCTGGGAGCAGCCTGGGCTGGGGGGAGGGGGCCCTGCCCCTGGCCGGGGGTGGGACTGGCTGGTCTTTAGGGTCCCTTCCAACCCAAACCCTTCTGTGATTCTACAAAATTTGTCAACCTCAGCACTTATCCAGACTAATTAACATGAGCCCAGAACGAACTGCGACTCGGAGGCTGCATTCATTTCCAGCACCAGGAAGGGTAACAAGAGGATCTCACTGACAGGCGCCTCTTTTTCTGTTCCTCCGCCTTCAGCCTACAGCAGCTGTGCACTGATGTGCTGCTCAAGGAGGGACAGCCATGCTCTGCCCACAGCACAGCTCAGCAGGCTTTCAGGAGCGCTGTCAGACCACGCTTCCTCCTGCTGTGTTCAAAGCTCAACACCCCCAGGGAAAAGCAAAGGAATCAGAGGACAGTGTCTCCTAAGTTATCTAATTGACTGTGGCTCAGCTCAGACCTCTCCGATCAGGAGGTCCCAGCTTCTGAGGTCTGAACTTCAAGAGGGACCCCAGCACCAGGAGGTGCTGCCTCTATGAAGTTCTGGATGTTCCCACAAAGTCATTGCAAATCGCCCATGTTTCACCTTTGAGGGCCGTGTTGTAGATTGCAGATCCCTGACCTAAACCCTTCAGACATATTGGGCTTGAAAAAAAGTGAGGCTGATCATGCTGCACTAGCTGGTTTGAGGAACCCAATCATTGTGTGATTAACAGAAGAATTAAAACCCACAGCCCAGCAAAATTACCTTGTCTCCTGTAATTTGTGGAGAGGGTGCTTCAGCCTCTGGGTTTCCAGGTGTGTTCCAGCTTGCTTTCTCAGTTGTACTTCAGAGCTTGGGAGGAGGTTCACTGCACATGCAAGTGAGTGGTATGTACAACCCAAAGATGATGAAGTATTTCCACGTGTTTCTAGTTCTCATGACATTCAGAATAAGAAATCACAGGCATCACTGCTGGAGGTAAGTGTACGAGCTATCACACCCTGTCTCCCGGGTTCTGCCTATGCATTGCTTGCATCAGGATTTGGAGGCTGGTGTAAGGGAGCCATCTGAGTGGTGAAATCACAGTGTAACCCTGGAGAAAGAAGGAAAACCAGTCCCCTAGGAAAAGTGCAACCTGTAAGCCTAGCTAGGAATGCAACTCTGCAGGGACGGCTCCATATGTGATGCTCCTCCCAAGCTGTTTCTGTGGCTAACAGGGAAAAATAAAGCTTTTGCAGCAAGCCTTACCTCATCCCAAAGCAGGCATCCCAGGAATAGGACCCTATGGTCACTTCTATTCATTGGCTCTACCTGAAGCCCAGAGTAACCAGCTAAAATGTAAGGGTCCGCAGCGCAAACACCTCCACCAGCAAGGTCTTTCCTTCCAGCCTTAGTGTCCTCACCCACCCCCAGGAGATGGCTGCTGTGGCACTTGTTTCACCCAACCAATGGCAAAAAGTGCGTCAGTTGCTCAACTTCCCAAAACTGCTAGAATAGAGCTCTTGGAGCAAATACCACCCCCCAGCCCTGGAGCCTGGCCACGCAGCCAGGTGGGTGTTGCAATGCCCTTCTGCTCAGCAGAGAGACACATAAGGACAGGAGACAAAATAAATTTCTTTTCAGCAAAGGAAGATAGTTCTGCATGCTTTGGTGACTTTGCAGCTAATAATTTCCATATGTTTAACTATCCTTCACAAGCACCACTTCCATCTGACTTCCCAGCTTGTTTCCCCATGGCTAAGGATGGGACAGAAAACCCACTCCCATCCTCTCCTTCATTTGGGAAGCAGCCCTGAGAGCAGCTCAGCACCCAGGATCCACATTGCTTTACTGGCTTCTTGGTACCATCCAGGCCATCATGCCCTGGGCAAAGCTCAGCACTGGCTGTGGCAGGCTCCTGGTTAATCCAGACAGGCACCTTTTTGTCTCTTGTGCTGGACTTTCCTGGCAGTCAGGGAGATGGGGGCAGCCAGGAAAGGAAAGTTTCTAAGTATAAACCCCAAAGCATCCTCAGCGAAAGTGTCAAATTAAGAGGCACATGGTTGACCCGAACTATTTATAAAGTGAGACCTAATGGAAACACGATGGAGCTGAATCAAATTCCTGTTCCCAACCCATCCCTCTCCCCACAGCCTGTCACCTGAGCACTGTGGCACCAGCCAGCATCCTTGGCTCTGACTTGCCCAGGGTCAGGGTCTAAACTACAGCTGCGTGCACAAAGTGCAGCCCTTAGGTGAAAAGTAGGTCCTGGATTCCCAAAACCATGGATGATGGTCCTCAGAAAGGTGGATGTTAGCGTGTGGTACACACAAGGCGAAAGCTTAGCTGATCCTGTTGGGAAGAGTTCTGCCCTGCAAAGGTTTCCAAGCATTTTGCTGAGCAACATAGCAGGGTGGACACTTACCCTTATTTTTCACCCCTACAGCCGTAGGGAAGGCAGCCAGTGAGAGAAACATGTTGGTTATCTGGGAGGGATGCTCCAACTCCCCACAACCAAAAACCCTGCAAGGTTGCAGCTAACCTCAACTGCTTGATTTCCACCTAGGCTGAGAGCTGCAAGCCAGGGCAGGACCGAGCACCTGGATCATTGCCACAGTCTGGCACACCAGACCCCCCAGTTCAGCTCACCCACATAAGCAACTTCTGATGACCAGCAGTTCCTTAGGCAGCGAGGGTCACCCAGGAGGAACCTCCACAGGCCCACCTTGGATGAGGACAGATGGTCCTGCTCTGCCCCTGCTCCAGCAAAAGCGATAGCTGCAGCAGCAACTGGACATCACACCAGGCTATGGGGACCAGCAGTCTGGTGCTCTCTTCCTGGCAGTGGCAGCCTCTTCCCTACAAGTCTAGGGAAAAGGAGGAGGAAGGACACAGGGGGCAGGGAGAATGAACAATCTGGGAATGCATAAATCCAAGAAATGTGAAATTTTAAGACCTAGATCTATTCCAAGTGATCAGAAATAGTCTGGACTGGAGAGGTCTATGCTCTAGGTTCAGCAGGTTTCTGATGCTTCCTTTAGGGAATTTTTAAAGAGCAATGTTTGCAGCACTCCCTCACCTATGGAACTATCCCTTGCCAAACCCCACAGCAGCCTCTGCTCCCCAAATCCTTCAAGGGTAAATGCGGCCACCAAGAAAAGCCGCATCCCCATCTAGGTGACCAGGCAGCCCATGGAGGAATGAGGCTCCCCACCTCAGCTGCTGCTTCTAAACACTTCTGCAACACAAACACAAGCCTGTAGGAAAAGCAATTGTGTGCCATTTGTCGCAACAAAAAGCTGTCAAGAGAAACAGACAGCAGACCACAGCAAGGAATTGTTTTCAAGTCCAGTGGTTAATAGCTTTCTTTGCAGAGCTCATGGCTGATCCTCCACAGAAGGTCCCACTCTTCAGAAGGAAATGTTACCATACTTGTTCTTGTGCCATTGCGCTGCTCTTGCAAGTGATAATCCTATTTTTACCATGTGTTCTTCTCACAGGAGCCATATAGGATGCTACACTTCCAGCAACTAGCAAATTAATTGGGTTTAAGATGTGTAAAATTTAAAAACCACCAGGGGAGGAAAGAATAGGAACCTTTTCCCAAGCTTTTTATTGAATTCTTAGGGAATTACGGATATGTGCAATTTGGAGGAACAAAAACACGGAGCTGGAAAGTTCAGGAGCCGGTGTAGACCACCCTCAGCTGCTGAGACAGGATCACATTGGTAAGGGACATGTCTCAGGGGTGGTGTAGCACTGGCTGGACTTTGATGGGCTGGAGAACAGCTTTTTGGGGGAAGAAAAAATCTGGGACAATGAAGACAAATCATGCCATGGGGGGTGGTGGCAGGATTGGAGCCAGCAGGACCAAGGAAGTGATTCTCCCTCTCTGTTTAGGTCTTGTCAAACAGGGCACTGGGACCAGTCTGGGCTCCCCAGTACCAGGCAGATGGTGAGAGAACCCAGCGAGGCCACCAAGCTAGCTGGGACCAGAGCTCAGGGCATGTTAGGAGAGGCTGAGAGCTGGGCATGCAGTGAGAGTAGAAGGCAAAGGGGGATTTTATCACTGTCTGCAACTCCCAGCTGGGATGGCATGGAGATGAGAAAGACACAGGGTCTCATGGGAGATGCTCAGTGAGAGGAAGAAAGTCAACAGCACAAGTCAGAAATAAGAAATTCTCGTTAGAAAAAGCTTTTCCCCATGAAGGTGGTCAACCATGGGAACAGGGGTCCAGATTGGGGGAAATCTCCGTCTCTGAAGATACTCAAAACTATCCTGAAAAAAACCCTTGGGCAACCTCAGATCAAATTCAAAGCTGGCCTTTCCAGTCCTGGTTACTCTGTATGTCTTTGTTCACACCCCCCACACCCTCCACAGCAGGGATTAGCATCTCCGTGGATCACCTCCTCTACCATTTTCTACTTTTACAGTTCTGAAATTTTTCCTAAAACACACCAAGTGCACATTTGCTGCGTGTGCATGCATTTCTTCTCACCACGTGGCAGTGGATGTGTAGAAACAGGAGCTTTCCCACTCTCTTCTTTGCATCCCATCTTGTTAACGCCTTGCAGGAGATGCACCTCTTTTTTGTAACAGCATCGCCTCTGGTCTTGCACCGACTGTGAAGGGGAACCTCTCAGCTCCCCTCCCACCCCAATCAACCCCACAAAGAGCCACTTCGCATTGCTCCTTGGGGGCACAACAATGTTTCCCCCTCATATTATTAGAAAAACAGCCTCAAATTCCACTGGTAGTTTGAAAATTCCAGCTGAGACCCATCAGATGGAGATAGCTGTATCTTTTTTTATAAGGTATCAGTTTCATCAAGGGGAGGAGGTGGAAGCAGAAGAGATGCTGTCCATGTGCCAGATGGGCATGGACAAGTCCCAGGCCAAGTTCACACCTCATCATAACAGCTTATTAACCGGCAGGTCAAGGGCTTGAGCAGTAACCCCACTGTGGTGCAACCCTCATGTAGACATGGGAAGATTGGGAGATATGCCCCGCTCATGGAAGCATTGAGGATATCTGCAGTTTTATCTGCTTGCGGAGTTTATTGCGGCTGACCACAGGCTGTTTCGGTAAGATGCTGTGCAGATTTTTTTCTTGCTCTTTGGAAAGTGGGACAAGAGGCAACAAACAGTTCAGGTTCCAAAAACACACTCAAGAAATGTGTTTATCCATAGGACTGTGGATTCATCTACTGCTTTTTAATGAGCTCTCCTTGACAACAGCACCAAAATGCTGTCTGGGAGCTGAGCAGGACAGGGGCCTCTGCCTCCAGTCCCAAGCAACAAGGAAGGATAAGGCATCACTGCGCTGGACAGAAAAATACAGCTCCGCTTCGGCTCCAAAAACATTTTGGCATAACTTTCTAACTTGAATTTTATCTGCAAATGTTTTCAGCCCAATACCACTGGGAATCCTGATTTTTCTGAGACTTACCAACAGGAAATCCCTGAGCCAGAGGGTTTAGCTGTAATGAACTTATTGTATATTCAAGCACTGAACGTCAATTTGGATTACGATGTCAAAAATAAGCACTGAGAGCATGCAACCATACCCTGGGGTCACCTGTCAGGAACTCCAGACTGAAATTGTCCAGATATAGACCAGCACAGCCTTGATTTATGTTTTTCCCTGTGCAAATATAACAGCCAAGACTGAAAGAACCTACTGCATCCCAAAGATGAGCCCCCTCCTCCTCTTCCCACTGCCTTCTTCCACTGTGCACAGGGCTTCCTCGGCTGGGGACGTTTCATTAGAGGCTGCCCAAAAAGCTCAGGATTAGTCAGATGCGTTGGGAGGCTAAATCCTTCTATTAATGCATGCCTAAATCACTGCCACTTGTGTCATTCTGGGAGCCCAAAGTCCCAAGCACAATCAGGATTCCCATCCTCCCAGACACTCAGTATGCACAGGTGAAGACAAGCTCTTGCTCCCTGGCCTTAGGCTAAAGAAACACGGGAATCCACGCGGAGCACAGGACGCAAGACAAGAGGTGAGTAGGGTAGGAGGGATAATTTACACCTTCCTCTCCAGGCACGTGGCCACAGGCCTGCTCCTGTTCAGCAGCTGCAGGCAGCTTGTACCTGTCTTTCCATCCATCCACTTTTCTCAACATCCCAGATGCAGGTAGAAACGGGGAGGCTGGACTGGAAAGCTGGGGATCTCCCTTCATTTCTCATGCTCCATCCCAAGCATTCTGAGGTGAGCGCTGATCCTCTTCTGCTGCCCGGTGCTCACTGCAACCACGGAGCAGCACCCACAGGGTGTGCAGAGCAGGTAGCATTGGCTCATCTCTGCAGAAGGGGTAATACCATCATACAGGGATGAGAAAAGATACCCTACCAAGGGGATGCCAAGCAGAAGTTTAAATCCCAGCTACAAGTTATGTTCTGGTTTTCAAAGTGATTCCAAAAATAGAAGACCAGAATCAGGTGAAAACACACACCTTCTTCAAATAAACAGTTCTGCTAAAGTTTCTATAAGCTAAGTGCTAATGTTATTATCTGCAATCTTGGTGTTCTCACCAGTTATTACATTCCCTGAGATTTCCTCCTAAATTCTTCTCACAGAGACTCTACAGCCTTTTATGGTTAGCTGGATGGAGAAGATACTTGGAGGAAGGGAAGGTGAAATTTGGTTCCTCCAACCGAAAGTGATGGGACTGGAATCTTAAAAAGAAAACCAAATCCAACAACAACAAAACACCCCAACTTCATTCATAAACCCATATTTCCCCTCTCTCTCTCCCATAATTTTCTAACCGGTTTGTTGTGAAGCTGGCAATGAGATTAGACCTTTATTTGCTTTGAGGAAACATCGAGCTTCCTCTCCCTTGCATGTGCACAAACACCGTCATCTGGGAGACTGCAACCACAGGCCTCAGTGCAAGTATTGAGGTCAGGGATGGGGCTTGCAGGGCACTTGCAGCCTCTTTTCCTCCCTGCAAACATTCAGTCACATGCGGAGCTGGGTCCCTCCCTCTGGCTTCCAGTTGTTGGAAACTGCTCAGGGTGGAAGTATTTGCCCCAGTCAAGCAACTGAGAATCCGCCTTGGAGCCTGCATGCTCTGCCTTCCCTCCTCTGTTTTGGTGACTGCTTGTGTGGTTTGTGTTCCCGAGCCTCTAGTTCACTCTCACAAATTACACTAGTACCAAAGTGAAAGTCAGGGATATTGGGTCAGACTAAAGCCAACAGCTGTTATACATTGTTCTTATCGGGGAAGAAGGTAGATCATAGAATTATTTAGTTTGGAAAGGACCCTTAAGGTCATCGAGTCCAACCACTAACCCAGCACTACCCAGTCCACCACTTAACCACATCCCTAAGCACCACATCTACATGTCCTAAATACCTCCAGGGATGGGGACTCCACCACTTCCATGGGCAGCCCTTTCCAGCGCTTGACAACCCTCTAACGAAAATGATAGGAAGCCTTGGGTCTCCTTTGCTTTGGCAGGTAGGGAAGGGTTGGTGCTCTCTGTTTTACTCGTTCACCTTTTGCTGAAAATCACAGCAGTTGCATTGGCTCAGAGATGCTCAGCCAAAGCACATGAAAAATGCTGCTCTACTCTGCTTGTCCCCAACTTGACAAATATTCACTTGAGGCAGCAATGCTTTTCATTAATGCTGGAAGCTTTGCTGCACGGAGCGAGCCCATGCCGATCAGCCCACGTACTCCATGCCTGATATCTGGCTAACATCAGGGCAGGGAGGATTAAAGCTTCCCGCTTTGGCCGTCTGCAGTTCCCAGCAAAGCTGACAGCATCTTGGACTTCTCACCCAGGACAAATCCTACCCCAATTTAGCAAGTCTTCTCCGTGGACGAAGGGGTAGCCAAAGAACCACTTCATGTTGTCACACTATGCGTTGTTGACAAAGTTATCGCTATAAAAACAAGCCGGAGCCAAGCCAACCGGGGCCCTCCACCTAGTCTAGCATGAGAGCATTTCCTGCTAGCACAGGGAAAAAGGTTATTAAAGATACACATGGAGGCAAAGGTAAAGATTGCTGCTGCAGGTTGTGGAGTTGCACTTGCTGTATGTCAGTGTTTAGGGTCTGAGAAAGGTGAGCCGTGTAAGGGGGACTCCATCTGGTATGAAAACCCAAAGGTTAGATGTTTAAACTAGATCAGATAGATGATAAAAAGGTGCAACAGGAACAGGGTTGAATGTGCTTAAGCTCAACTGGGAATTAAATGAGAAGATGCTGTGGCTGCAAATAAAGAGGTTTTGGCTGCCCAAGATAATGCTCTGAACAGTCCTTGTTTTTTCCCACCATCTGCCAATGCTAGGAAAGATTTCCACACTTCAGAAATACCATGGCTTATACTGCAAAGCATACACCAGGGGTCCTCAAACTACGGCCCCCAGGGTCTTCAATCCGACCCCTGGTATTTACTGAAACCCCCTGCCCGACCCCCCCCCCCCCCCCCCGGGGGTTGGGTGGGGAAACTGAGCAGATGACTGCCTGCCACTTCATCTGCACGCTGTCCCCTGGTTAAAAAGCTTGAGGACCCCTGGCATACACTGAAAAAATCTAGGTGAAACACTGTGGCCTGTATAATATAACTATTTAGGCAAGACCAGCCTAAAAACTCAGCAGAGCCCGCTGGCTCATGCTCTTCTAGCAAATGCAGATGGGACATGGAAAGGTGTGTAATGTTACATAGACATTAAGCATCCCTTCCACAGAAGATCAACAAAGCAGAACATCTCAGTGCCTCTTACCCTTTCTGCACATGCAGCTGGGTCTTCTCATTATGTGGTTGCTCTACATATGTAGGACAAGATTGTCTGCAACTGGTACTAATTTTTCACTTTAGCACCAAGCCTATGGTTTCAGCTGATGGGAATGTGCTTAAACCTTGCAGATGGCTTATGGTTTGGCAAACATCTGGGGAGAGAAATACCCAGGTAGATCTGTTAGTAAGAGCTGCTGGTAGAGCCCAGCAGCTGTGGGGCTTGCAATTAATTGGGTTGCAAACACCTATTCTACAACAGTGCTAATGACAGGGGAAAAAAGGAGAGGTGACAGACATCAACAGATGGAGAAGCCCTATAGAATCCAGAGGGCACTGTCTCTTTGAAGGCCATCTGAAGGTATGTGAAGAAAATTAACCTTTTTTTTAAAAAAAAAACTAATTCCGTTTTTTTGGTTTTGTTACAAATGTTACTGAGAAACAGAAAATAGAGGAAGTTCTTAGAGATCCCTAGCTGTCCTTCAGCCTGCCAATACAGTTTTGAAGAAGGGGTCCCTGGACTGCAGGAAACCAACACCCTGTTGCTTTCGTCTTTCCCTTGCCTGAACACACAACACAACCCGTGACAGAGGAGGAGGAACCCATTGCCAGGAAGACTCATGTTCCTGCTCTTTAGACCAAATATCTTGGAGCCAGAATCACAGTCCTGCGTTTCTGATCACCAGGAGAGGTGCTGTGCTTGCACACTGCCCCGACTGCCCTTATAGCCCATGAGACATCACCTCTGTCTGCCTCCAGAAAAGGTGCTTTTTAAATTCCACCACAGCAGCTGAAATTCCTTCTTTTAATCCATCTCACCACACGTTCCTCTGACATGATGCCCACCCCAAGGCAATTGCAGCCAGGTCATAAGGAGGGACCTAAAGCTCCACCACAGGTGCTCAGCTCTGCATTCACTGCTGGAGCGCTATCTGTAGTGAACATGTGAAATGGAACCAGCACTGTAACCAGCATTTAGGTTTTGAGGTGAAGGAACAGGACACTGATGCTGTACAAACGTTGCGATTTGCAGCTCTGCATCTCTGCTTTCTGCAGAGGACTGAGGAACTCAATGTACTTCTGGGACCGAGTAAAACTAGTAATTGCAGTGCTAGAAGCTCAGCCTCCTCCAAACCCAGAGTGCTCTAGCTGCCCAGGGACCTTTTAAAACCAGGCATACTTGATTTCAGCTAAGGGACAGGTGTTAAGCTGCATCCAGGAGCACGGTGGCCCGTTAGCAGGAATCCTCAGCAACTTTCAGACCAGGCATCAGCACACAGGAGAACTTCATAGCGACCAAGCTAGGCAGAAGTGAACTTGGTTTACTGCCACTCCTTCCAGCAGTGGTGTAAACATCTGTGAAAGAAAGAAGGGACTCGGTGAGATTACCACAAAGCTGAGACATTATCAAAACATCTGCGCTGTGTCTGTCAGATGCCCCACCTCTGCTCAAGGAGTCATTCCCTCTCAGTCCCACACTGGGCAGACACAACCAAAGCCACAGAAAACAGATACACGTAAGAGTCCTCTGTCTTGCTGCCAGTGCACTCACACATCCAATTAAACCATCGAGGATGTATTGGGTTGCAGTGAAATTTCACCATCATTGCAAACTTGCAGGGAGTAGATGATTAATACAAGAAATTATTTGCAAACCCAGCAGCCACGTTCTGAGCAGCGCTAGCCAGGTCAGATGAAATCACAGAGGCAATCCCAAACTCTGTCAAGACTCTTTCTAATTTCACATCAATGACCGAAACAGATCTCCTGAAAGCAAAACTAGAGAAGCAAGGGCTGAAAAGAGGAGGCACGGATTTCTGCTGCAGAGCTTCACTGAGGAGGGGCAAACTCGTCCATGCATTAGGAGATACCCTGCCAGGAAAAAGAGGTTTTCTTCCCAAAAAGTGCATCACTTGCTCATAGCGTGTGCAAGCCTCTGCTGAAAATAGAAGCACTTGGCACCAGCAGTTATCAGCAGCAATGAACCAGCCAGCTGGAAAGATACTGCCTTCCTGAACGGAGAAGCCCAAGGAGACTCACAAGCAGAATAGTTGCCAAGAGGTAGAGCTCAAATTAAAATCTGGACAGGCGCAAGTAGCACAACCATCGTACCATGCTGCCTCAGTCTGCCACCTTCTGTAAGAAGGAAAATGAGGACAGGAACTAGTCTCAACAGCTGGATTTCTTCTGTCCATCCTGTCCAGCCCAATGCCTGGCAGAAGCATGACAGCTAGGCTGGCAGGTTTTCCACTTGTACCAACCGCATGTTCAAGCTTAACAGCTTTTCCTGCATATGCAGCTTAAATGACTCAACTACCTTATTATTATTTAAATACATTATTTAAAAAATACAGACATTTTATATGAAACTTTGAGGCAGCTGGGATTGTCTTATGCTTGTAGATCCATTTGTATCAGCATTAATACACTACGGCACTTCAGGAGTCGCCTGTTAGGAGTTGTCCATGATTTCAGTTTAATACTCGAGACATGACTGCGCAACCTGACCTGCAAACGCTTTTCTGTATCACAGACATGAAAAACACACCATGTAAGACAAGCTGACAAGATTGACTCCAGCAGTTAAGGTTCAGCTCACATTTCAAGCACCATCACCAAAAGGCATTAGCTGCTTTCAGTGATGTTTGTTGAAGTACATTCTCTCACAAAACTGGGATGAGGGTCTTGCTGGCACTGCCTGCAACTGAACTAACAGTGCAAACCCCTTTTGACAGATACCCTGGAGGAGCTGAGGGGTGGTTGCTGCAATTACACAATGCCTCTGGCACTGGCATGCCAACTGTGTAGCACTGCTGGCAGGTGGACACAGGACAGAAAGCCAGAGCACTGCTGCCAAAAGACAAAAAAAAAAAATATCAGTAATTAGGGCAAGTGTTAGATTTATTCCCCATCCCACCTCTGCCCAGCCAAAGAAACTACATTTAGGTTTGCCTAAATAAACAGCCTGAACTTCTTTCAGTTGCCGTGGTAATCAATATAGGCGCTCAGCATCAGGGCTGCTGCGTCCCTCTCCTGCGAGAGCTGGCAGGCCGTCCAGGCTTGGAGGTGCAGCAGAACACACAGGTTACCTTCTCCTCCGCCAATGTTCCTGGGAGAATGCTTCCCCTCTGCGAGAGCAGAAAGCATCTGCTTGCTGTAGCCAGGGAAAGCAGCACCAGTTCACACAGGGTTACTTGAGCTAATTCAAGGCCTAACGAACCTGTGTCAATGAAACCTTTGTAATACCCCGACTACCAGAAAGTTGGGGTTTTTCTTTATTTTTTGAGGTCCAGTGCTTTAGTTTCTTTTAGCAAGTCACTGCAATGCAGGAAAGGACTTTCTGTCCCTGCTAAAGCCAAGACAATCCAGACCAGAATGGGATACAGCTGTTCTAGAAGTTGGAAATTCAGAAATTCAAGTATGGTTTTATCAACACAACCTATTAAAAGTAACCTAATAAAGCTAGATTGAAGAGTCCAGCAGATTAAATGTCAAGCTAGTCAATGCAGTATATACAGGACAAATTTCAGCAGCAGCACAGCTGATGCTGACAATCAATTAATTAGTGGAAAAAAGTTTTCATACTATTCAATGAAAAATGGCAAAACAATGTTGTAAATGTTGTATTCTGCCATATAGAAAATAAGCTGACATCAAAATAATCAGCAATTAAAATTATCAGTTAGATAATTTTTTTTAATGGAAATTTTTTTTCCCCAACTGAGGTTAAGACAACCTTGCCTGGAGGCAGGAGCTACTCACGGCTGCCCAAAGACACCAACTAAACAGGATTGTCTCAGAGCACACAGAAGACATGCAAACACTTCCACCTGAAAAGGGTCAAAATCCAGAAATCAAGGAGAAAGTCCCTCTCTGGCCATTTGAAATATGACCAAACGAGGTACAGAAGAGCCCAAGGTTTATTAGAATCAAGTCCACTCTCTCCAGCAGCACCTCCAGCTACATTTCAATACGAGCCTTTCCATTCAGAGCTCATTCTTCACTTTAGTGCAATCTATTTCAGTAATGCTGTTCAATGTTGCAAAACGCTTAAAGTAAAATTTCTCTCCTGTATCTTCCCAATTCAGCTACAGAACTGTATAGTTGACATCTTGGCATTTTACTCTCTGCTGACAGACAAGATTGGGTGGGAGAAAAACAACATGAAAACACTAAACAAAAAAATCTGTTGCCCTGATAATACCTGGAGAATCCCTGTAGCTCTTCACATTACACTGCTTCCCACCAGCAACTCCACGTCGTGGACAGTCCCCTCCCAAGACTTGTGCAGTAGACTCCTGTTCAAGGGGAACATAAGCTTTTTACGTAGACATATGTTGCTTATTAGCTTGGATGACAGAAGGTGCTGGATGAGTAGCAATGCCTCCCTGATGAGGGAACACGGCATTTCCACTATCCATAAAAGTTTAGCAAATCCAGCCGTATCCCAGCCCCAAAATGCTGTAGCTGTTTTTCCAGCTGCATGCCATCTTTTTGGAAGGAGTGTGAAAAAGAACCACAGTACCATCTTGTGTGAAAGAGGATTTGGAGCCAGCAAGGCTGTCAGGCCTTCTAGCAAATCCTCTTGCCCAAACGTTCATATTTGGATCAATACGGGCTTGATGAACAATAAACCGAAGAGGCTGGGGAAGATACAGTCATTCAAATCAGGTTTGTAAAGAAAAACAACACAAAAAAGCCATTAAGAGAAGACACACACGTTGAGAGATACTAATCAGGTTTATTTTATAAATACAAATGAGCTTTCCCACAATTACCAACATAGTTTTACTGTGTAATTTACTATGGGATATTCTGGTTTTGCTGATTTTAAATACCTGGTCAAGCAAGGATAAGACAATGCTGTTGTGCTTGCTATAAAAATATAGTGGGATATGATCTTCCAAAACTAATATTCTCAAAAATCTTAGGAATTCCTAGTGAGGGAAAAAGATTGCAATGAAATGTTTTCTCCACTTGAAGACATTTGCAGACATTTAACAGTGTCACAGCTGTGCAGGAACTGAAAGGCTCTTGACAATTTAAAGCACACTGATTTATCATCTCACCTTCAAACCCACAGTTTGTTTCTCTCCCACTACGCTATTTTCAAAGTAATTGGGGGTGGGGGTGGGGGGGCGGTGAATAAACACAAAAGAAAACTATGAGGTGGCTGCAGTCTGTACAATCCCCCATCCTCACAGCAATGAGAAGGTTGTCAATGCTTTAATTAGCCCTACGATGCTGTCCCCCTTCACACCACCTTCTATATAGAAAGTGGTAAAAAGTGGGAGAGAGACACGGGGACAATTTAAGGCCTACTGAAGATACATCCATAGAAAGCCCATCAAAGAAGCTTTGTGCGACAAATGCAGAAATCAACCATCATGTTTGACACATTAAAGAATTACAGGGCTCAAACAGGAACAGCAACACAACATCTGGGATGAAAACTAGACTTCATTTGGTCGGGTGCAACCTGAGAAAATGCACAACTAATAAAAAATTCAAAGTCTCACTGATGCTCTACAAACCTAATTTCACATGTCGCTTAATTGCACTGAGATGCTCCATGTTTGCCTAAGAAACATAGCGACTCCACAACTACTCTTTGGGTTGCTTTGAAAAGTCACCACCACTCACACAAGCTAATGCCTTTCCGTTACAGAGGAAAACACTCTGTTTGTGCCTACAGAGGGTCTGTGCTGCTTTGAGTGTGCCAGATCCCATCCTGCAAGGTGCATGGCTGACTCAACGTTACCAATTTTCATCCAAAATTATATTAAAAGATACAGCCACAGGACAGAGTATCTTACACCTACTTCATTAATAAGCGCTGTGCTTCCAGGTGTTTATTTCACCCTCTCTATAGCAAACACTAGCAAGAGCTTCCTACCTATCTCTTCTCAAAGATGGCAGTACTTCAAGCTGCTGCAGCACTTCCTTTTGGCAAGCTTTCCATATGGTTGGAACAAGGAGCTTATTCAGGGTAGAAGATACTCATGAACATGTCCAACTTCATGCCCAAGTTTGCACCTGAAATCACACTCAGCATCTTAGAGAATCAAGGTCTCTGCTTCCGAGTGCTTCCATCTAGCACATCACACCAGGACAGACCAAAGACAACAAATCACTGTAGAAAGGCTCGATCCAAAAACTCCATTGCAGACACAACCGTTAAAAGCTAACAGAAGAAACGTGAATATAATTTTAATACAATCATTAAGGTGTTACCTGGAAAAATGCATATACTAGAGAAGTGCTATTATGTATATTGGTTGTCACATACACATCTTATTTTGACAACATAGTTGAGATTATACATATCCACATTTTTAAAAGTTAATTTAGGCTAGCCTTACAGTTTAGTTAGGAAAAAAAAGACTAGGTGATTGGTTCAAAAGAAAGCATAGACCAGGGAGGGAAAAAAAAAGCCAGGCATGATGAAGTGTTTTTTATTGTGCTATATATTTTTATATTTGAGAGCTCACAACGGAGCCCAAATTCTTGGGTATACAATATAGAAAGCAAGAGCAATGAAAACCAAACTGAAACAAATACCAGGAATCACAAGCAGGCTGCAAATTGCTTTCTCATTAGTGCAGCTGAACACATGTGCCAGTGGTAACCTACCTAACAGCAAACCGCACCTCCAGCAAATTGCTGGAAGTTTCTTCCTTTAAAGTACAGATGGTTAAAAGGATATTAATTTAGATGAATAATGTTAAGTGCCTCCTTTCTACAGAGGGTGGAGCGATTCCACAAATTTGCCTAATTCCAAACTGCAGACTGCATTTTCAGTCTGGATTTTCAATGAAGAGGTCTACGAAGTGCCTCACAGCACGCTGTCCCTGTCAGATACCTTAGAGGGTGGCAGCTGAACCCCGCTTCAGTAGTGCATTTGTTAGGTCTCCACTGACGAGGTCTGTGCCCAACCAAAGCGTGGAACAGTCAGGCTGAGATTTTTATATGAAACCTTAAAGACAATTCAGTCCTCAAGGCTTCTACTGGTAGGAACAGAGTATGGAGGAAAGGCATGTGTGCATGGGGAAATCATTTCTGATTAATCAGGTGCAAGGAAACTGCAGATATCACACAGGTGCTCGTTCTCTGGCAAGTTTACATCGCCAACTGAAGACCCATCAGTGCAAACTAGAACTTCAAAGGCTACAGAGCACAGCCAAGAGAAAGCTGTCCAATTATAACAAATTCATGGCATTTCTGTAACGCTGACTACATTGCTCAAGGAAACACAGGAGTACATGGGAGAAGGTAAAGAAGTCTTACCATAAATGTACTTTTAAATTAACATTTTTCTTCTGAGAAGATTAAAATAAATTTAAACTCTAAATAATAATTAAGAAATAAACAAATATTCATAGAAGGGCCTGATCAACGCTATAAGTTGTTTCCAGGAAAGCCTTTATAAATGGTTTCCAATGCCTAAAAAAAAAATCTCCAGCAGATTATAAATACCAGATGTAAGAGGACTGGAAGCAGATTCAAAATTTACCTGGGCTGTGAATATACCATGACCGTGTGTTATCGTGCTCAAGTCCATTTGTCTAACCATAGGAATAGTTTAGGGTTTTTTTGTTATAATTAATATAAAGAATAAGTGCAATTTTATCTCTATTCCAGACCACCGATTTTACCTCAATGTCTGCTATCAAATCCCTGTCCAAGCTCACTTGTCCGAACTTTTACGTGGTCTGCGGAAGCTGGACATGTTTTCATTCAGTGCATAGATCCTTCGAGAGAACTCCTCAAACTCCCCTAGGACTTGTTCATCACACTCCACTGCCACAGCGTGCTCCACTGGGATGGAGTTAAAGTCTTCTAGCTGATCTCCCATGCTGAACCCCGTTGCTTCCATCCCCATGATCTCCTCTGCCTGCTCCACGGTGCAGCAAAGGACAGGGTTGAGTGAGGGTCGAAACTCACAGGGCTGCTCATTGCTTGCAGTGCCAGAGCACTCGCCAGGCAGAAATGCCCCATTTATTGCACTAGTATGTCCTAGACAAGACTCCTGCCGATCTTGGGTATTGTTTAGGCTCCAGTTTTCTCCATTTAAACTGCTGCATAAGTCCTCGCCTTTCTTGGTATTTCCTTTTGAGGAGTCCGCAGAGGTATCCAAGGAAGAAGATATCGATCCAGGTTTTTTATCTAACTCTCCTACATGGGCTGCGATGGCAACAGGCTGTGTTAAAGCAGAGTTGTAGCTAGGAGGAGGAGTTTTGTACTGTAGTCCTTCATTTCCCGTGCTGGCTCGTTTTCGGAGTCCTTTATCTGGAGAGGGAAGCCCACTGGAAAAGCCAATATCCAATCTGCTGAAGCTAGAGCTCTGTCTCTTTGGAACAGGAATTGCACTGGATGTATGGTGTCGATCACTATAAAAGAAGGAAAGGATAAATCACAGCTGTCAGGCATGCTCATGAGCAATACAGATGTTTAACCAAAGGCTGAAGCAATTATTTTATCACAACTACAGGCTTCGTTTGGCCAACTACTTGCATCCTAAAGTGCTAAAACCCCAAATGTGTTTAATGCTGTATGAACTACAGAAGACACCCCAGAGGACAGCTTTACTGAAAACTGGTAAGATCATGTAAGAATTTTTACAAAGCTCTACATTCTGAGAAGTCAAACACCCAAGAAACCACCATATTATGTTAATTTGTACTGTTAACACCATTTTATAGGACCAAGCTGTACTTTATGAATTATTACTGTTGACTGTATATTTATGTATTTATGGCCTGTATTAGGCCATCATAAACTCTTCAAAAGTAAGTAATAATGGCCGAATCCTCTAAGAGCAGCTTCTTCCAATGGTGGACTTTCCCAACTGCTGCACAAAGGAGGAAAAAAAAACCCCACACACTAATGTTGCTATTTGTAGAGGATGATTTTTGCCAGATCTTCTGCTTTTCTGTGCCAATCATTCAAATGTCAATCACTGTTTCTTGAGGAACATGAACTAATCAAGCTTAATTTACAAGTTTGATTTTACTATTTAATACAGTTCAACAGACCACTTACACTGTCTCAGGATCTATAGTGTGGAACATCCGCTTTACGTCACCTGGGGTGTGCTATGTGAATTTTCCTTCATCAGCTTAAGCCTTATCCAAATATAACCACTATCCTTTATGCAAATAGTATGTTGTACATTAACTTAAGCAAATGGTTCATTTTCCTCCCAAATTAAAAAAAAAACACCACACCCAAAAATACAACTATTACTGATCTGCTGAATGTATTAACTCAGAGATTCAACTGCTGTCAGTATGAGTCTCCTTCATTAACTCAATTTAAAAGAAACCCCTTCTACTCAAGGCCTGATACATTTTGGGATCTGTCTTGCAGGGCAAAAAAAAATAATCTTGGAATAGCAGTTATGAGTAATCCCTAGCTTGAATCCTTTTCCACATTATTTTTCTATTTTTTTCTCCCCTTTGTAAATAGGATAAGGTAGAGCGCAAAAAGTCCCTCTGTGAAAAATAAGCATCCCCAAGGCAGGGCAGTGTAGCGTACTACTGCTCTTTTAATTTCCTCTCCCACCTTACCTCCTCCTAGGCTGCCCCTTAATACATGCGTAGGGCTTCCTCCTCTTCCATAAAAACCTCAAATTACCTTAAGCAGAAATTGCTTTTCAGAATTTACAGTTGCAGACAGTGAAACAGAGAGATAAGCACCACACATGCAGCTAGCCACGAAAACATCAACTTTCTTCTTAGACTTCAACAGATGCTTCAGACCTTTTTAATGCAAACTCTGCACAGCATTTGCAGCTTTGTTTGCAAAGGTTTGGAGCATTCTTAACGGAGATGACAAAACAGAAAGCAGTTATGTGCCACAGATGCTAAGAAGTGCTGTATACATAGTCTTGGAGACCAGCCCTCAAGTCCCTCACTGACCAGAGACTTGAAAATACTTCCATTAACCCCTACACAATCAACCATTTATTTTTCAAATGATGTAATATGACAAACAGAAGAATCAGAGGCAGGACACTTGTGAACTTTATTTAGGCAATGTGCACTGCAGACATTGGGGATGGGCTGTTTTCCCCTCCCCCCCCCCCCCCCCAGCTTAGTGCTTTCTGCCCTGATTCAGAAAATGAATGAATACTTTGTATTAATTATTGGACTAGATTCTGTTTATCTTAAATCTTAGCTAAGAAACATTTTCACATTTCCTCTAGGTTTGCTGAATCTTCCTTAACAGCGAGCACAGGAAAAAAATAGAAGGCTACATTTTCACCTTTAACGGCAAAACGAGATATTTTGCTCTGTATCAAGTGACTGGAAACCTTACAACTAAATTATAAGTCTTAGGAATTTACTCAAGTTCCAAGATATGCACATATTAACAAAGCCAGATACCCCTCAATGCACTTCTCTGGGTCCAAGGGCCCATCCTCCTATGTTTACAGGAACTAATTCCTATTCTTCACAGACAAGTGACAACTGATTACTACAGACCACTGTTCAAATTATAAGGCGTTTTCAATTACGTAGATGGTGCTTTTCAGTGCAAGATGTCTAACGTTTGCTGCCTTTCCCGTTCCAGATATAGATATGCTGCAGAGCTGAACTATCTCCCTTTCTACTTGGACAGGATAGCATGTAACATGGTGATCTGCATACCTTACCAAAGAGGTGTGGCAAGATGCATGCCCCACCTTGAGACACAGAAACAAGGACAAGCAGTGGCTGCGTGCAATGGAACTGGGCAGTAAAGGCCTTCCTCCTCCCCCTTTCCTTACAAAAACTAAGTCCGAAGCACAGGCTGGGACCAGTCTTGCTATTAAGAGGAGTCTAAGCCTGCCACAAGTCTCTAGGAGTACGCAGGGGAGCCTCCAGGCAGGAGAGCTATGAGCTTTGTGCTACAAGGGCTTGGATACGTGCACTACCGTGATCCATCACTTTGACTCTAAATGCAGGAGGCTCAAAAGAGAGAGAGAAGCAAGAAGGAGAGGTGGGTTCTGTGCTCAGTCTAGTATTTTAGGTTGGGGAAAAAAAACCCCAATTCTGCTGCTGAAGTTCGCTTTGGTTTTTTGTACTGTCTTGTCAATTCAAGATCCAAAGGGCGACACATTTGCCTTTTGCAACTCTAGAATAAGCTGTATAAAACATGTTCCTGCGTCTGCACCTATGTGACAAATCAGTTGTCTAATACCATTTAACACAGTCAGTGTGTGCAGTTCAAAAAGAAGATGGGCTGTGTGAGAACGCCATTCTCATACAAGCTCCTTTTCAAACTCGAAGGCCATTTATTGTCATCCCTTTCCAAAAGAAATGGGTGGTTCCCAGAACTGATTCCAGTATTACACCCCCTGCAATAACGATAAAAAACATTCTGCTTGGTTTCAATCAAGATATCAGGGGTGAGCCAAATGGGAATATATTCCTGCTGAACCGGAACTCAGGAGGGCTGCAGATTCCACAGAAAGAACCCCATACATCTGAAATTAAAAAAGCAGGACTAGGAATAACACAAGATGTACAGGCAGAAAAGGGTAACTTCCTTCTCCCCCATGCACAACAGATGACAGATGCAAAGATGTATCATGTTAGTTCTGTAGACAGTTTGGGTCTATGCTTACCAAGGGACAGCCGAGACAGCTGGAACAGTCTACATGCTAGCTGCAGAACTTATGGCACAAGACAGTTGTATCCTTTGCAAAGGAAAAGTCTGACATCAAAGAGTCAGATCTGCAACACCCCACAGAGCAGCAAGGGCTTCCTGTCTCATATCTAGACGCAATGACAAAAGGGCTTTATAAGAAATTCTGCCATTTCTCTGGATTTTATTCAATCATCTAGGTTGAAACAGGCATTTAAGAGATTAAAATCTAATCCAGGAAGAATTTAAAGCTGTAGCTTCCTGATCTAAGTACAGATGAGTCTTTCTTAAAATAGTCACAAGGCTATCTACTCTTTACACAATATCTTAGTGATAAAAGCCCTTGCCTGAAATGTAAGCAGTCAGAAGAGGGTCCAGAAAAGTTACAAACACAGTGGCCTAAACACCAGCCTATAGACAGGTTTGGAGAGTGCCCTCCTGTTGAATACACCCCCTTGCAGCACATGATGCAAGTTCTCACAAAGGTAAGAGCCATCTCAGAGGAGGAGGACATGTAGGAAAAGAAGAACAGAAAGCAATCCTAGGTTTATCCTAGCTCCTGAAGTTGGAGAGGCACACTGTCATGCAAAACAAGTAATTCTTGGAGAGATCAGACTCAAGGCAAAGCCTCTTCACCACTGGAACAAGTAATACCTGCTACTCCTGTTTGTTGTGCTGGACTATGCTTCAAACTTGCTCAAATTAATTTCTCTTAGATCAGATTCTTTAAAGGGCAAAGACTGAAGTATGGCATAAGACCACTTAATTGGCAAATGCCAAATTACCTTCAGCAAGTGCTGATCAGCCTGATCTAGGCACAACAGCAAATTCTCTATTCAGCAGCAGAAAGAAGCAGCACCAGAAGAAAAATCTAAGTTGGTTTACTCAAGACACATGAAAACTGTGGCGTATAATCAGCTTAAGAAAAGCAGCTTTACAAAGTGTTCTGGTGGGCATATAAACTTAAGCTCCTCCTAAAAAGAAATGAGCCTAAATTCCTTTGTAAATCTAGGCCTTACAGGCAAATGGGTGAGAAATTAATTAGTTTGCAGAACCAGGAGATTTTTTAAAGAGCCTGTTATGACACGGCTATTCAAGCTAACACTTATGTATGCCTGAACAATACCTCTTTAGTCTAGCAGCCAAAAAAAAAAAAAATTAGTCTTCCCTTCCTTACTAAGTTGAACTGGCAGAATGATCTATACTAAGTGATCTAACAGCCTAAACATAGCAGCAACACAAAGCTAAGCTCCCTCATCTACAAAATAACTTCCCAGTTAATAGAGTGCATAAGGCTGCCCTATAGGGCAGTAAAGCAGCAATGATCTTCATTAATCATGCAAGCATTCAAACTAATTAATTAGAACAAAAAGCACTTGCAGCCAGGTTCCTTAAGCTACATGCAATGACATAGACCTTACTTGAGACTGCAAAACCAGGTTTCAAGCTTCTGGGAAGCTTGAAGGGAAGATTTCTGAAACCAGCCATTGCTGCCAATACATATGAACAGGATGGGTTTAGCTTTAGTCAGAAATAAATACAGGGATAAGAGCCCAAATCTGAGAAAGCAGGAACAAAGACAATGGAATGGCTTAACTGTTTATCAAATATTATCTAAATCATTTAGATAAAAGTAAATATACATGAAGGACTTTGGAAATCAGCTGCCTTACGAGTTCGCTGCCTGGGCTCCTTCCACAGTTACCGGAGAGAAGGGTGGGTAATACCCTATTGAGAGTCATTTATAATCAGTAGGAAAGTCACCCTCCCAAGACGCCTGATCTTGATCACAGGGGCAACCTAGGCATCTAGTTTAGGCTGAGCAAGGAGTGTCTAGAAGGCAAACATGAGAAGATGAATAGCTCTCTGCATAGTTTTAAGTACAACAATGGTCATAATCTTGCAGGCAAGTAAAATAAAACCAAAATGGCTCTAGGTACAGTGGGTTAAGCAGTTAAGTCAAGGGGTCTCTTCCTGTTCCATCACCTTCCTCCAGGTGAGGATGCCATGTCACATTAAGGTCAAAAGTTATGTTTACAGAGGCACAGAGTTCAGAAATACTAGGCTGCTATTAATCTTCATGAAAAAAAAAGCAGCTGATGGAGTGTCTCTATTCCATTTGCATTTTCCTTGGGGAAAAGTTTGTACTGTTACCAGAATCCATAGCACTGCATCATGGCAAAGTCCAGAGAAAGAGACATGATGCTTTTATCAACTCTCACAGCTCATGGAATTAATAAAAAAACAAACATATTTAAAAAGGAAGTTAGATGAAGTTAGAAAACTATCATCCAAATTCCACGAAACTTTAAAGACTGTAAGGTATTGTCACCAATGACAAGAGTTTGGCTTGCAGGAGCATAGTACATTCCTCTAAGGTACAACCTTGACCCGAATTACTGGGGTTGAGCTGGTTCAGCTTCCAGCCACAATTACTTGGTCAGTCTTCAGAGACAGCAAACAGGTGTGGACACCTGTCCAAAAAGAACAGCCTGCAGCTAGTGGAGTATAAAAACTGATCTGATGAACTGTCATCAGGCCTTAATGACTTTTAGTCATCAAGCTGGATCAGACCAGAACCAGTTACATATAGGAGTATGTATAGTACCTATCAGGAAGCAGGATTTATAAATAAATAAATAAAAAGAAGAGAAACCTCAGCTCTATTGGACATTATAGAGAGAGAGTAACATCGTCACCAATCTTAATGTTTCAATTGCATCCAAATCTCAAAAGCCAATTCATAACAGGCTAATTTCAGCTGTAAATTTTACTGGCAGCCAAATTAGAAAGTAGCTGTTTGCTCCCCAAAATACTAGTTTTCACTAGTTAATAAATAGTCGGTTTGGGCATTCGGACAGACCTAAGGCACAAGACAGACTCCATGCTGTAAACAGGCAAGATAAAGGTAGGATACAAACATTTCTAAAGTTATTTTCCTAGTGAATGGATCCTGGTTGCAATCTGTTTGCACTTTTGATAAAAAGAAAAAGTTTCTTCAGTCAGATTCACTTGTGATTATTTAATCTGTCTGCAAGGGGCTCAGAGAAACTGTAAAGCAGTATGAGAGACAGAATACAACTCACAGGCTCAAATATGTATCTTTTCTTCCCCACAAAATGTTTCCTCTGAGGAACATTACTGGATCACAGCTGGTCAAAATACTAAATCTTGATTGCCTGGCCAGAATCCAAAATCCACAGCTACAGCTCTTTGGTATGAGAATACTTAAAAAAAAAAAAAAAATAACTTAAACACCATTTGATCTTTTTTGTTGCAAACTATGACCTCATGGCAGTAAGAACGCTAAATGAAGGTGTTTAAGTTGGTTTATAGCCATCTGAAATGTTTGAAGCTCCAAGCGCAGCTCTGAGCCAATATCATGTCAACTGTGCTAAAAGCAATAATAGTTTCTCACCTTCTTAGAGATTACTGGTTAAATAACGTACAATAGCAACAGGGCTGCAAAGGGAGGCTGCCAATATGAAGTTAAGGTGAAACTGCATCTTTTGGCAGCTAAGAAATTCTGACACAAGCTTTAGAAGAAAATAATCTTCATAAATTAAGCTACCAGAGTTTTTTTAACTCAAACATTAAGTTTAGAGCTCCTCTTGAATCTAGCAGTATATGAATCAAGACATACTTCGAAACACAAATGTAAGCCTTGGCACACAAGTATTTTTGAGCAAAGCTTTTAAATGCAGGCTCAAAAGGACATCTCCCCGACTACAGACGTGACCTTCTAAAGGAGTATCTCGTATTTGCCAGCATTAGGTAAGCCTATTGTCTAATGTATTCACTAGGAAAAAAATATATCTCCTCACTAGACTGCTCAAGTTTGCAGTGTGCTCTTTACCTGCCACTAATAATCACAAATACTATCCCTCAAAAGTTACACCGCGTGAATAAAATTAAGCTGAAGAATAGGAGAGAAAATGAAAGAGTCTCTTGATTTCATGCAACCATGATTAAGAGTCTGACTTGTGAAAGGTAAATCTGAACATGCAAAAAGGAATAAAACAACGTTCAGAACGTACAGGCTACATATAAGTAGAGATTTGGTCTCAAAAAGCTAGAATAAACTGCATGCTCAAAAGAAAGATTTTAAGAGAAAAACTGCATGGGGCCTTTTGCATCAGCAAAAGCTAATCTTAAAAACAAGCTGCTTTTCTGGAAGCCAGTGAGACTAAAAAAACTGGAAACAGAGAATTACACCCAAAAGGAAACAGAAAAGATTTGAGGGACCACGACTGAGACAGTCTACATCAACAACAACTTTGTCTCATCATCTTTCATGTTAAGTGTCAACGTCCAGATTTGATATCACAAAAGTAAGTTTTTGCAGTTCGGCAGCTTTCATAACAGTGTGCAGCAACCAAGATCTGTCTTTTTTTCATCTATACACAGTACAAATAATATTTTTCAGTATGGGGAAGGGGGAAGAAAAGTAAACACAGCAGAATATAGGTGCCAGGAGAGATATGAAGAGGGAAGCAGAGCCTGTAGACCTGCAAGCTTGCTGCAATAAATCACGCACACTGGGATGTGAAAACATGTATTAATCATTTAAGTGTCATGTCTGAGAAACCAAAACAACACAAATCTCACCAGGCAGAGGGAGTGATCCAGGGAACCTTGATGCAACGGCACTGGACTCTGCAGACCTTCAACAGGGCCACGGGCTGGCCCGGAGCACCAGGCAGAACATGGAAGTTCATGAAAGCCTGAAGCAGAGACTTTAAAGATAAATTTGCTCCAATAAAACTATGAAATAGGCGGGCTCTTTCACAAAAGCTGTGGGGTTTTTTTGTTTGTTTGTTTTTAATCTGAAGGGGTAAAGAAACTATTTTGTACTCTAATCTAGGCTGATGGTTAGCAGAGAAAGAGGATAAGCCTGAAATAACTATGTTTTTCAGTTACCCTGAATATCTAGGGGATTCAATCCCATTCCAGACGGCAGGGAAATACAGATGTCTCCAGTTAAAAGCAAAAATGAGAACGATGCATGGGCTAGGAGTCCAACAGACAACCAGTCCCATTCAAAGAGAAACTAAGCACTGTGTATTGTATTTTAGCAGTGTGATTATGATTTGACAGAACTTAAATTCAGCAAAACCCAGCTACAGTGCTAAGAAAGGAAACTGAAGACCCACAAAACCAAAAGCAAACAAACCAGGCAGTGCAAGCGAAGTGTAGATAAGAAAAACCCATTGCTGCCTCGTATGTTCCTGCTCTCATCCTGCAAATTAAGGACAACCTGGAAATACCCTCTGCCACAAACCGTAGTCAGCAAAGTACCAGATGACTCCCCTATAGTACCCTGAAAACAAAAAAATCCTTCAAATCTTCATTTTAACAGCTGGTAGCTTTTATGCTTGTTTAAATATATGTTATCAGATATCATCCACAAGACAGTGGGCATTTGTACTCTGCTACGTATGTGCTCAACTGCAATGCTCGATTATGAAAGTCTAGCCAGTTCTTCCTCTTGAGCTAGACTCCCCGTAAAGCCTCATTTCCATTTATATTATTAGGAAATACTAAGAAGCATTGTTTAGAATCATTAGCCTTTAAAAAAAAAATCAAAAATGAACAACTATTCATACAAGTTTTGGAGGTGAGAAGGAAATGAGGCATAGACATTCATGGCGGGGCGAGGAAGAAGGGAATGTGATACTCCCAGAGAACTATGCTTAATATTTATACATGTTTTGAAATATTATCCAGCCAAAAAATGTGTTTTGTCTTCCTAACGATTGTGTATCACCTATAGGGAAAAAAAACCCTGGTTTTACGATAGCAAAATTTCTAAGGCATAACTGAAGCTTCCATTATCAGTACTTGAAAGTCAGCACACACCAGAAGGGAAGCACAAATACCTGCATTTTGAAAATTACTCCCATTTAACATGTCCCACAGTCATCCCACCTCTGATTACTCCAGAGCAAACCAAACATCATCAACCTGCACCCCCCTCCCACCCTACTGACGAGTACACACAAGTGCTATAGAATTTACGGTTTCGGTATTTTTGTCCTTCATTCTCAGACTTGCTTAGGGGACCACACATCATCTTAGGATTTTTACATCACTATGATGGATACCACACAAAAATCTCACAGCAATATCTTCCCGATGAAGAAAGCTTTTCTTTATGCATCCTGCTAGTGGATCAAAAGAAAAGCAGGGAGAATCTTTTCAGCTGTGTGTGAAATTACTGACAGAATAAAACGCACAGGGGGCTGAGCTTCCTCTTCTCCAAGCCTGTTTACTTCCACTGTTTTGTTGGCAGAGTTGAATTTCCATCAGGCAACGCTTTTTACAGTATTGCTAAAAGCTGATACTTTTTCTACGCCTGTATTTGTTTTCCTTTGCCAAGACTCTCCTCCCAAAATAAGTGATCTGGACACTAGTTTAGAGTTCACATGGATCAGCATTTCTGTGCAAGGAATGAAAGGTAACAAAGCCAAAGAGGGACACAGAAGCAGGGGCTGGTAAGAGCTGTGGCATGATGATGTCCATTAGGATTTCACCCATTGAAGCAGAATTTTTGTCCCAAAGGTCTGATATATTGAGCTGTGCTACTCTGCGGCACTGACCCTGTTTGAAGCCTGATCTTTTCAAATGGAGCAACAACAGAAAGCTTATTTTTGGTTTTGCCTAGAAGGATATGTGATCTTGTATTGTCTTTAGAACTGATGAGTTGTTCTTCCCATGTTCTACATATTGCAGGAAAAAACAAAAAGACGACACTTTTACAGCTTAGCAACATTTTAGGACTCTACTAAAATATAGCAATAAGAAAACTGTTGGAATAGTGAAATCCTTTAAAAGTTGCAGAAGTGGCTACACAAGAGAAGGCTGTATATCAGCAGTTTGCCTGTTGGTTTTCAACCCAAAACTATGCATCACATAACACTTTCCGCATTCATTTCAGGCAAGTATTTCATCACTAAAGAAATCCACCTTATGCTATGCTGCCATGCAGAGCACGCAAGAGACTAGTCTGCATTACGCTAATAAAAGCTCTGCTACTTCTGCTGGTTTAACATGTAAGGAATTCAAATATAATGAATAGCACTAGAAAGTTTTAACTCCACTGTTAAAGAAGGGCCAGTGCCACAATGTTCAGTGTCATTTCATAGCAGATTTAAAGATTAGTTCAAGGTTGGTTTGAGTCTCCCCTAAAAGCCATATACTAGCCCCCAAAAATTAAGGTTTGGCTATTAATGTTTTGTAGTTTGTTATTAGGAATAACTACTTTCAGTTAGAAAGACTGGAAGCACTCTGTCACCACGATTTAGCATTATATGTGCCAGAAGGAATTATTTCTCAGACCAACTGAAGCAATGAGGGAGTCCACATCCATCACCAGAGCGTCTGGCAGCAAAACCTGGTAAGGTTACCTCAGATGGGATGATACTTTCAATACCTTGGAGTATCCAGGGTACCTGCATGGGGCCAGGTATGACGGAGGGACCACACAAGACTTGTGCAACTTTGAAGCAGGGAATAATTAACCTAGGGATCCTAAAATGGCACAATGCTATGTTTGGGTGGGATTCAGGCACACAAAGAAGGAAGATGAGAATGGAGGACAGAGTAATTGCTTAAGCTAAGAGGCTGCATGCACATACACAATTCAAAGATCTTAAATTTAAAAAGTAAGAATACAACTCATGTAACACCTGCAGAAATACACTTGCTAGTGAATTGTGCCTTCTGCATTTACTGAAGTTTATTTCAGTTTAAAGGAGAATTGGTCAAGCCTCATGCTCAAACAACTGCTGCAAGATAAGCCTACATTAACTTTAGTCATATAATATAGAAATCAGAAAGCTGCGCTGCCATTCAGCAAGACCTGGACAGCCTGGAGAGTTGGGCCAAGAACAACCTCATGAAGTTCAGCAAAGGCAAGTGTAAGGTCCTGTACCTGGGGAGGAACAACCCCAGGCACCAGCTCAGGCTGGGGGTGACCTGCTGGGAGGCAGCTCAGCGGAGAAGGACCTGGGCGTTCTGGTGGGCAGCAAGTTGCCTGTGAGCCACCCGTGTGGCCAAGGCAGCAAATGTTACCCTGGGGAGCACCAGGAGGAACATAGCCAGCAGGCTGAGGGAGGGGATCTTTCCCCCCTGCTCTGCCCTGGTGAGGCCACCTTTGGAGTGCTGTGCCCAGTGCTGGGCTCCCCAGTTCAAGAGAGACAGGGAGCAGTACTGGACAGGGTTTAGTGGAGGGCTACAAAGATGAGGGGACCAGAACAGCTCCCTGATGAGGAAAGGCTGAGAGAGCTGGGCCTATTTAGCCTGGAGGAGAGAAGACTAAGAGGGGATCTTATCTATGTCTACAAATACCTTGAGGGAGAGTGTCAAGAGGATGGGACCAGGCTCTTTTCAGCAGCTATTTTTATTAGCAGCAATTACAATCAACACAATTTGTGTTGATTGTTAATTCAGGTTCCCATCCAGCTCACTTGAATTACACGTTTAAAGCAATGGGAAGCCAAGCACTGACAAGGCTAAGACCTGTCCTGCTAAGGCTGTTACACCTTTCTACCCTCCTAAACTACTGTATTACAGAAGGTCCACGTGCAACCAACCCTTAGACAAAGTTCTTAGAATGATTAATTCACCTCCCTCTAGCAAAGAGCATTGTTTTTCAAACAGTCACCTTCCCCCACTCTGTACACCTCTGAAAAGTGGTGCGGGCCCTTCATATGGAAGATGATACAATGAGCAGAAGAAAATTATGGACATTTACACTGTATTTTGGAAAAGTCACAATCTTCACGCAGCATGCTTAACTTGTGATAAGTTGCTTGCTTGTGAAAAATTCCTACATCTAAATTTTTTGTAGCATCAACCTCTATTCTTTTTAATTACAAAAAAAATACTTACCATCTAACCATTAGCCCAAGCTCCATGAAGTTTTTCAGGTTCGGAAGAGTTTGCCTTAGGTCTGGAGTACTCAGCCCATGTTGATATCTAAGCTACAAGAACAGAAAAAACTACAATCAGCACTGCTTTCCAAAACTCAGATTCCAATGAATACAACACTATGGTCAGTTAATTCCCCAGGTTTTCAAAGAAAGTGTAGAGTAATCAAGCAGTTCCAAAAGATCTATTCCCCTTACAGAAATGTTCCATTTAATACTCATAACCTCTTTTTAGCAAAACCCACCCAAGAACCGCAACAAAATAATCAATCTACTGTTAAACCTCATTATACTTTTTCCATTTCCTATCTGCAACAGGAGAGCAGCCTCACAGCTTAATAAAAATATAGCCTTTAAGTGAAAGGACCAAATTTCAACACTACGTTCTATATTCACTGATTCAAAAACACTTATTTGTGGACATCTGTCTTTCTGAATGTATCAATGTATGCTGGAATCAGTAGTGGAATTATTACAGTAACATAAACTAGTAAAAATACACACTGTCACACAACTAATCTAAATCTATGTTCCTTACACAGTTTACACGAACATTTAAACTGCTGCTCTTATTCTCATAATTAAACCCAGCATTCAAATAAAATGCCATGTAGCTAAGAGAAAGGCTTCAAGCACTGACTTAACTTTATCCCAAGTATTAACTCCTATGTGGGTGCAAATGTAAATGAAAGATCCAACACACTGACTCCATGCAAACCACAACTTCTTTTACCCTCAGATTATTAAATGAAGTACAGATGACATAACTGCCACTGCTGGCAATTATAAACTCCTTATTTAAGAAGTCCTCAAGCTAAAAACGTCTCTGAAGAAAACGGCACAGGGAAGGGAAAAAGTCCATCTGTCTTTCAAGATTGAATCTCAAAACTTTAGGGAAACTTTGCAGGGAAATTTATCCCTTGTGTGGTTAAAATATGAAAAAAAAAAAATCCCTGAACTCCAGTTTCTTTAAGACTACCAGAATGAAGCAGTATCAACTTAATACACAGTTCTCTGCAGATGTTAACACCCTCTACAAGTCACAGTTGACCTCCAATATGCACATTCACCAACTGCACAAACTTGATACCAAACAGAGCTACTTGCTGAAACATGGAACAAACCCAAAGTCAAATTTGCTTTTTAGAATTACACACCTGCTTCCATAACTCATGAAAGTATGGTGTACGCAAGCATCCTCAAAGTTAGAAAGACTGATTTCTGACTTCTCCCAAACAACAGGCCAATCAGTTTTCCACAGAAAAACACTCTTGAAATTGGGAATGATTTCTATGTTTGTCTGAGTTTTAGAAAGAAAAATTGCTTTGGAAGAAAATCATCCTCAATACTGTATTCTGCAACAGGAGGCCATTTATTACAGTTTATTATTTCCATATGGACACAGCCAAGTCATACGGTGGGCTTGGATTCATATTTTCTGCTACAATGACAGAGCCTGGATTAAGACAACCACACAATATAAATTACTAAACGATCACCACATTCTCCTGATGGGATTACAGTGGATTTGGTTAACCAAGGAACTAGCCTGAGGCAAAAGAAATAAAAAGAAAAAAAACACAAAATCAAAAACATTACATTTGTTCCTCCTACTACAATCAAATGCTCACAGAATACCCCTTTTTTTAGTTGTCCTTAAATTCTAAAGTTTCAGAGCATGAAAAGAATTGGATTAAGGAATCCCTCTATTTCTAACAGCCAAGAAAAGAGGAATGCATGCAAGACTCATATCAAAACATGAGCAAAGCAACTGTTTCTGCTAAAACACATTTCATATTGCAAATAGTAGAGATGCATCGTAAATCAAGTTATGATGGAAGTTTTGTGAAACCTCTAGAAAAAAGATTTCATGTTATAAATTTTATTCTGTTTTGGCTTTCTAACCACTTAAAAACAAAGCAATATTGCCTTATGTGTCTGGATCAATACAAGTTGATGATGGTGTATTTATAAAACAAACCTACAAGTAAATCAGAAGCTGCTGAAAAATTCACCTGCCTTCTAGTGACAGGAAAAATATAATAATAAAAATAATCAGTTGAAGCACCAGAGCCATGAGTTACTTTCAGGGTTTTAATCTGGTTGCAAAATTACCTCCCCATCAATGCAACAAGGTTAACTCCTACTTCACAGTGGTCTGCAGTAGTTCCACATACCAAGAGATATCTAAGTATGAGTAGAACCCACTACACATGCTGCACATGGCCGGGGGGTGGTGGAATGAAGAAAGATTTCTCTTTTACTTAAAGGAGCTGAACTCCTCTTCCTCCTACTCTTATCCTCTGGCAACACTGCATCATTAGTAAGGAGGTGGGGTTTTTAACCCAAACCATAAAGCATTTCTCACACACCTTTCCCCTTTCCTGAAGATCAGTACTCTTTAACAGCCAGCACCAAACATACAGGGACATTTACTCCATCTCATCCAATAAATAAGACACTGAATAACAGTAATAACCATCACCTGTGTGACCTGTTACAGTAGGATACAAGTACCCTTTAACATTGAAATCAACTTTAAAATAAGAGAAAAATGTAGGGAGAAGACAGCTGCTTTGTTCATGAGACTTAAAAGGGCAGAAAAACAAAACCAGAAAGAGAAGACCTTGGGGGTGCTTGTGGATGAAAAGCTGGATATGGCCTCGCAACGTGAATTCACACCCAGAAAGCAACCCATGCCCTGGGCTGCATCCCCAGCAGCGTGGCCGGCAGGGCGGGGGAGGGGGCTCTGCCCCTCTGCTGAGACCCCCCCACAGCGCTGCGTCCAGCTCTAGAGTCCCCCACATCAGAAGGACACGGACCTGTTGGAGCGGGCCCAGAGGAGGCCACAGAGCTGGTCAGAGGGCTGGAGCCCCTCTGCTGTGGGGACAGGCTGGGAGAGCTGGGGCTGTGCAGCCTGGGGAGGAGAAGGCTGCGGGGAGACCTTAGAGCAGCTCCCAGTGCCTGGAGGGGCTGACAAAAGTTGGAGGGGGACTTTTTACAAGGGCCTATAGTAAAGGAACAAGGGGGAATGGCTTTAAACGGAAAGAAGGAAGATTTAGATTAGATATTAAGAAGAAACTTTATACTGTGAGGTGGCAAGGCACTGGCACAGGTTGCCCAAAGACATTATGGATCCCTGGCAATGTTCAAGGCCAACTTGGATGGGGCTTTGAGAAACCTGGTTAATGGAAGGTGTCCCTGCCCATGGCAGTGGGATTGGAACCAGATGGACTTGAAGGTCCCTTCCAACCCAAACCATTCTGTGATTCCATGACCACGTGCCGTCTTGATTCTCCTAAGAAACAGAGTTCAAATTTCAACTGTTGCTATTAAACACCACTCATCTCCACCTGCCTCACACTAAGTTTCCAAAGGAACCAAGTGACATTTACAAAAGCAGCATTTTATTTAAAAATTAGATTGCTCCTTCAGGATATTACAAACCCAGCCATCCAAAGAAAATGTGCCTGTTAGAGTGAACAAGTGTCCAAGATTTGCGTTCACATTTATGACCACGTATTCTCCATAGGACTGTGAGTAAATAATTAATGATGTTTAAGTAATAAAATATTAATTGCCATTTCCTTACTAATATTTAGTTCCTATATACAGCTTTGTTTTCCCAAGTGCTGTGTGAAACTTACTTGATTGAACAAAAACACATAGTATACATGAACTGCTAAACAAATAAGCTAAAGATATCAGACACTTCAGACAGGAGTCTGAGTCTGTTCTCACACCAGTTACTAGCAACACTTACTCCACAGAAATAAGATGTAGAAGATGAACTATTCATAAAATAGAATGCATCTCAAGCAAGAACTTAAGGGTACTGATATTTGGGGGTGGGGGGTGGGGAAATCACACTATAATTTCTTTCAATTACACAGATTCCTTTACTCATCTCAAAAAAAGGACATTTCAACATTTTACTGTCTTTGATTTCTACGTCAACTGTTATTGCTCACTTAGAGATGTAAAGAAGTAGTTTAGCCAAATGTATCTTTAAGTACATATTCATGTTTCTACAAGATTTTAGAAAACAACTCTAGATTAAACCAATTTGATTACTTTCCGAGAAAACTTGTATCCTCAAGCCTCTAACACTACAAATCCAGTGAGATAAACTTAAGAATTTCAACATTATGAAAAGACTTTGAAAAGAGGATAGACAGTAATTATAACTGTCAGGAGGTAACTGTCTAGACTGCTTTTGTAAAATCTGATTTTATTATATTTTTTTTTGTTCTAAGACAATTTCAGGAAGTACCTGTACAGAAGAATCTGAAGAAAGAGGAAATTATGTTTATATTAAGGCCAACTCTGACTCTTAGAAGACCAGCCTATCATACTAGTTAGTATTTTATGTTGTACTTAGTATTTATTCCAACATTACAGAAAACCATAAATGCTGACATAAACTGCATTTAAAACAATGGTTCTCAGAGTGAAAGGTAGATTTATTCTTAAGACTTGTATTAGCTATCTAACAAAGTATTTGAACAATTTCCACCAAAGACTAAGAAAGCTGTCCCAGCTAACACAACCACAGTACTAGCTGTAGGTGAGGCATGACAAACAAAGTTAACTCCTAACAAGTCAGGCATAATTGGTTTAGACTCTTTGGGAAGAAGAAAATAAAAAAATAGATATTCAGTTGTTCCAGTTTCTATCTGTATTTCCTTTTGTGCAATGGTTTGAACTCAGACTGGAAGTGTCAGTCCTCAGCAGTGGATCACCTCCAACCTGAGCATCTCTAGACCACTACTGCCATCCAAGTATCTTCCAAGTATTTATTTTGTCAGCTAGGCTGTTAACTACTTAAGCTTTTATGTAGTCTGACCTGATTTTCATTATCACCTTCCTAAAGGTAACAGTTCCACAATAAAACATTAATTCATCAAATTATGACAAACATAGCTATGTCATTTGTTAAGTAATTCAAATACAAACCTGCAAAGGCTCCGTTACTCTCCTATAAAGTCCGTAAAAGAAGTATTAGGACTACTGAAGTTTTTCAAATAAGTTGGCTTAAAAAGAAATCATTTAGCCATTATTTCTAGGTAACATCAGATCGTACCCAAGATTAAAACTAGAGCTTTTGCCACTAAGGGGCTGCCTCTTAAGAAAAATAGTAGTATCCTGCGTTTATGTGCAAAAAAGAATAGCCCATTTCCTATGCTAATTCCTGTAACAGTATTTAATGACTAATGGTATACAAGTATATACATTTACTTCCAGCCAGAAGCCACAGAGTACCTGGACTGGAATATCCTTTTTGGGGAGCACAGAATGACTCCAATTCTGAACTCATCTGTTCATCATTTACCATATTGTTTCCCCATCCATTTTCATCTTGTTCTAAGACATGTGGAAGCAGCCTTACAGCTCAGCCTGTTAATAAGATTCAAAATACCAGCCCCTTCAGTACATGTTATGCGTAATACTCAAGTCTACACTGAAGTGTCCAGCATTTTTGCACTTCTCTTAGCCTCTACTGCAGACAACTGGTCCTTGATGTTGTAGCACCGTCTGTATCTACACAAGAGGTGGACCCAACCCAGTACTGCACTATGCAAGCTCATGTACTGTTAAGGCAGTCAAGAACAATTTTGAATTATTTTCAATTGAATGAGGAGTTTTTCTTGATAGCATCAAGCATTTAAAAAGGACATCTGCTCCACAAATGTGAAAACCTATAAACAAAAATAGAAGCTGAAGTGTTCTTTCAATCAAGTTCGCAGCATTGGTTAGAAGCCAAACATTTACATAAGGTTTTCAGAGGATGTCAAGTACTGGGACAGAAATATAAAATTCAAGTTTTAATAAAATGACATAGTTAATTGTTTTACAAGATCCTGGATGACTTTTCAGAGTATGAGGGAGCACTGGCTGGGATTCAGATGACTAAGCACTGCAATAATGAAAACAGAAAGTGTTGTTACAATGCCTGTTGCTATATAAACAACCTTGGGGGATCAGTGAAATAATGCCTGCTGCTATATAAACAGTTGTGTGCGTTTATACCTTTTGGGGAAAATTATAAAATTTTAGATTTGCACTCTTAACATGTTGCTTGCCTTTGTTTTATTAAAGCTAGCTAGTTGTTCTAGCTCTGAACAGCTACATGGGTTTCCTGAAAAACCCTTAGGGTACAACATTAGCTAAACATGTGATATCAGTTAGCTCTTTAGATAACGCATCTCAAAGCTAAACATTTAAAATTAATTTTCATTTTTCATATCTAAAAGACTGTCAGTATACACCTATCTCAGTGTAAAAGTAAATATAACCAAGGCTTGCTTTTTTTTTTTTTTTTTTTTAAGCTTCTTGGGGAAGTTGGGGGTGGGTGGGAGGGAAGCAACATAGCAAGCACTGTGATTACAGCAAGTCTTCAAGTCCTCAGTCTTGCTTTCAGAAGGAGCAAATACAGAACTGCCACAGCAGTGACAGCCCTCGCCCAAACAAGAGGAAGTGCTCAAATACACAGCTATTTTTATGGAAATGCTGACTTGTTATTGTGATATGCCAATGTCTGCCTCTCTCTCTCTCAAGTGGATTTCAAGGCTGTTCAGAGGTCCACCCTGGTAAGCAGATGTTTACTTTGTAATTCTTCTAAGGGTACTAAACTAACAAGAAAAACAAGTTACATCAACATCCTTGAAGACCCATGTCCTTCATTAATCCATTAGGCACAAGCTTTAAAGTTCCTCAAGCTGACCCTGCCTGCCTAGAGCCTTCATTAAGTCCATCTCAAAGGACCTGGATCACAATTTTGCTTTAGCAATAACAAGTAAGGCATACAAAGAGCAATCAAGGCAGTAACTGGAGATAACTCTGTTTTAAGCTGTCCCTTCAAAGGCTGCTTCCAATTACACCATTATTTTTAAAACATGTGTCCGATTCCCCCCCCCACGTACAAGGCAGAGGCTGCTATAAGACACATTTCTCCTACTTTGCTCTGTAACAGTCACAACTAACAGTTGAAATACTGCAAGTCACTGGTCCAAGACACTCAATAGTACAGTTGGGAAATGTTGATCTCTACATTATGGCTAAGCATCTGCACACAGGTCTGCACAGAGCTCTAAATGATTCAGTTCTCACAAACTGCAAATGCCTATGTAACTTTTTCTCACCACTGGTTCCTCCTACCCCAAGAACAGCCTGTCTCCTCTCTCCTCTCAGCCTGGGGAATTTTAATTCAATTCCACCTGAAAGGTAGTGGAAATTCATGCATGAAACCTAAGTGCATCAGTGATTCAGCAGTGACCAGGGAAACAACACACTCATCAAATAACAGCTCTAATTCCCTTCTACCTTCTTTGATTTGCCTTAGCACTCTATTTAGCTGCTGCTTCCCCTCACATCCACCAAAATGTGAAGTCTGATCAACATTAAAACACAGCAGCAGCCTGGATGCTAATGCTCAGCAACTTGTAATATTCTGCCAAACATTTATGAAGTAGTTTTCTTCCAATTTTTAAAAATGAAATGTGATAATAGGCAATATTTAATACCAGATTTTGGTTTCACAGCAATAGTGTTTATTGGAGATAGACCATAAAAAAATAAGGAAATAGGAGTACGTGCTTGAATACATGCAGAACACACTGTAGAACTAAACATTTAGATGAGCCAAAAGCCGCCTTTCCTCCAGGACTCTCTCATACATATTTGTGAAACCTTTCCTGAGTGTAAACACAATACCTCTCCAGAGAGGTGTCTCAAACATCAGCCTTCATGGTTTGAGTCTGGTGTCTCACTACAGATATGGGAAGCCACCGTCAAAGACAGACTGGGGGAAACAGCCACTTACATAGGTAAAGTATTCCTGTAAAATTTGGTGGTTAGTGGGCTTATTATAAAAATAACATATATAGGCCCCTTTGCCCATAAAGGTGCCTCTCATATACCATGACTATTTTACAGAAAGAACATTAAAAAAAGCAATTTAGAAGATAAAGCAGTTACTGGCCTCAAAAGCTTCCCCTCTTCCCCAGTAAAATACTCAAATAACTAAAACCACGTTTACTGTTCAGCCATAGTCTTGCTGCATTATAGCCTGATGAGATGAAACCATACAGCATAACCTTTCCAGGTTCAGGTCAGAACTTTTTAAAATGGCTCGGTATCACAAAGTGATGTTTATTGGATTATAAGGCATGGGCACACTTACTTCCCATGACCTCATTCATCCTGAGCTTTTTGTATTAAAAATCATTACATCAGGCACAGAACAAAAAGGTCAGATGTGCAAAAGCTAGGAAAAAGATGTCACATTTTGTAGCTCAGTCTTAAACATGACATTTTCTTTATGCATTTAGCTCCTCAAGTATAATTTTGCGCTGCATGAGAACATTTGAAGTTTGCTTTTTACCTATTTACACCAAAAGGGCAATAATCTCAAGAGTACACAGGTAGATACAGAGAACTCGCCCACCGTGTCCTAGCTGAAAATCAAGAGTGAATACAGCACAGAGCCCAAGCTCATCAGCCCGGCTGAAAGACTGCATGGCCACACCAGGGTCATTCCATCAGTTCAGGTGGAAGTGTCATCTGCATAAGCCTATGAACTCCTTTCTGCTGGTGATGAGGTTTCATCATCTGATGACAGTTCAGAACAATATAGTAAAGTTTCCAATCAAGGCTTTGGAAGTTGGTATATGGTGCTACTCGCACTTCATACTTCTTTTTTTTCATTACCGTCGTATTTTGATAAATCCACACCAAAGCCAGGCAATTTTCCCTTTTGGCATCAGTCCAGCTTTACCTCATACCTTAAGATGATACAGGAGAGGAACCTGCAGAAGTATTTCAGTGTGCACAAAGCACTCCATGAGGTACTGCAACACAATCTTTCAGCTACTTGTTCTTTCATACTATGCTGGGAAAGCCCTTGTTTAAAAAAAACCTAAACACCGAGCTTTTGGCAGTTTTTCTAAAGTATTCATTCAGGTTTGTAAAACCTGCTCCTTCAGGTGAAAAGGCTCTTGTTTTGAGAAAGCATTACTCAAACAGCAAGTGATCCATTCCACACCACAGAGCCCACATGTAGAAAGAATTTGGGGATTCTCAGCTCCCAGCCCCATGTTTCACCTAAGCTGCTTCCCAGGTATCCATTACGCTACTTTTAATGGGCAAAAGAGATTGACTTCTAGAAAAGATGAGATTTCCAATCAAACCGGGAAACCTCTCATTTGAGGAGTATAGATTCAATAGTTTAGCCTGTGTAAGACTTGCTTCCTATCACAATAACACCATCATTCAGAACACCAAATGGCACTAAGACACATCAATATTGGAAATTTTTTCTCATATGATGGACAGTATTTCAAACTTAAAAGCTGAGGTCAGGGAGCATTAAACCAAGGTCTGTTCAGCAATGGCTTTCCTAAAAACAGCTAGCAACTTACATTGGCTAAATAGAACCAGAGCTTGTTTTTTTCTAGTTACACAATATTAAGAAATATTGACGTGAATTATGCACAAGGCCAACAGACAGATAGCCCCTTTAGCATCTCCAGTCTCTTGAAAACCAAATTACTTCAAAGCTCTGGATTTCCAAGCATTATGGACTAATCAGAAAAGTAAATGAGCCAATACTGGAGACCAACTTGCTTTAAACGTCAACCACAGTATATAATAGGTCTGAAAGGCATTTATGGATAATTAAGCAGCTGTCACAACCAAAGCTTTCAAAACAGGATTTGTACCCTGATGTGCCAAATCCTATGCATAGAAGTATGACACAAAACCTGCCTCATGGAACACAAAGCATACATATTAAAACTATGCAACAAGAGAACAAAGCATGTGGGTGGATGGAGAAGTGTAAATTACAGCTCAGAAAAGAAAAAAAACACTACAACAAAACAGAAGTCACAGCTTGTCGCTTGCTAATGAGAGAAGATTGGTTTTTGTGCATTAAAGTAAGCGAGGTTTCAGAAAATTATGCAGTTTAACTTGTTGGGGGTTTTTTCTTACACATTAAGAGATGGCAACACAGCAGAAAGCAAGAAGGGTCCTGAAGAGACAGGCTCACAAAGGAGGTCCATGAATTCCACAGGTGTTAACACTTTATATCTGAAAAAAAAATCAAGCTTTGCCTCCAGAGCACACACCCTGCTTGTTAGGAGAAGTTATAGACTGTATCTTTTTCCTACACTAACACATTGTGCCATGCCTTGATAACAGACTTCCCACTTTCCTATCTCTTTCAATTTCAAAATGTAGTGCTTATATATACTACAAAGCAGTTTAAGTTGGCAAATCACACGTGTTTATGTCAGCTTAACTATATCAGGAATTCATTTTCCTTTTGATTACTCAACTTTGGTTCTATTTTAAAACACTTCTTTTTAAAAAGCTTAGCAGGCTGAAGAGTTAATGCACAGAAATGATGACAGCTACATAGTACACAAGTGATCTAACATGCAGAACATACTTGCAGGGGGTGATACCCAAAATTACTTTGGAGAAGTGACTCTAAGCACAGCTGGTGATGCCACTTCTCTTATTCCACCCAACCACATTGTTCACTCCACCTCATCTGCTCCAAACTCTCTGCACCAGAGCAAGCAGCACGGCCTCCAGTGCTACCTGGTCTGAAGCTGCAAGTACAGTGATCAGTACAGGCTGGAAAGCCAAGATCTGCTCCTCCGCTGAGCAAGTTCATATTGGCCTTTGCTGAGCAGTACAGATTGCTTACAGGGCAAGGATAGGCAGACTTTCATCTGAATGAAAGGATGACTGTTATTACAGCTAATCCAGTCTCATTTCAACCTATTTTATCTTGGCATGGGTGATAGGAAAGGAAAAAAAGAAAGTCTTCCAACAAGTTTGCAAAAAACATATGTAAATTCCCCAATTCTAAATGATCTGGCTAGGTATTAGCCCACTGCTACACTAGGAGACTTTCAGGAATGAAACCTTTCCTAAAAGCTTTTGGCTGTGCGCAGCTGGAGAAGGTACTTTGTGGTTTTTCAGGTGCAGTCCCTTCCTCTTAACATTAAAATGAATGCTTGGCACTTTACAAGATGAGGACTCAACTCTGGCTTCAACCTGTGCTCTTTCAAGAACACTTTTCCCCATGCAGTTAAATTGGCCACAAATTCAGACAGTGCATTCTTTCTGAACTGTATGTTTTATGATCTTAGTTTAGGGGCCTCATAAAAGATGTAGTGTGCAAGCCACAGTATCCTACACTCAAAGGGTCATAACCACTGCATCTACACCGATACCCACAGAACTCTTAAAGACACTTCTGCTCAGTAGTGTTTATTGCCAAAACAAATTTCTAGTCCTAACATTTCTGCCGTTCAACTTCCCATGGAAAAGTTTAATAGTTTCTATTATAAAGTTGATTTTCTCACATGCTTGATAGCCTAACAGAGCCAGAAACTGAACATCTTGCCTCATTTCACAGTTAAAAGCTGAATTTCGGTTCAGTTTCTTCCATATGGCCCTAGTACATAAGCATTCAACTTTTAGTCCATTCAGCTATTAGAAAGGTATCAATCTGCCTGCAACTAAAATACATCAAGAAGTATTTTGCTTTTCTTCTGTGCTTCCACGAATGTTACTTACCTCGGGCATTAGACAAGCAACTGAACCAAAAAGCACCATTCCCACCAGAGCAGCACTGGCTGATCAACAGCTCCAGCACCTTACATAAAGCACGTAAATGTTGCCTGCCCCCATGTGGACACATCAACTCTGCACACACGAAAGGAAGGCTAAAATCCAAGTTACTCGCTTGGATCTGTACTGCGTTGATGTGAAAACAAACATCCTTTGGAGAGCTGACAAAAGATTGAGTGATTTTTTTTGGTGTCAAATAGCAATGTTCCTCTGTTGCTAATGACTGTCAGATGATAGCAGAGCTATTCTTTGGCTAAAGCTGAGCAAATCATGCCAATGTGAATAGGAGTATCAGTCTAACATCACTCAAAAGACGTCTGACAAAACAAATCAAGGCCGGATCAGAAGAGAAGCCTTGCCTTGTGAGGTGATTGTGAGCACACATTCAGCCGGAACAGAAAAAAAAAAACCCAACCAATCTTACCACATGTGGTGTAACAAATCAAAAAGATTTCACAAAACCTGGAAGTGATGACTGGGAAGGTATGCTCTGACTGCCACCAACCGCAGAGCCTCCCTGACAAACACCAGCAATCAGCTGGGGTAAGAGTAGACATATTCACTCCTTAGCTTGGCTCTAGGAAATCAGAGAGCCATGTGACAGCCCAAACTGTTTGGTACCCAGTTTTGCAAGTCTCCCTCCAAGACCCAGTAATTTAGACAAGGACAGAACACCACTGTTTCCAAGGCACTGTCCACTAAAGCCAGATGGAAGTTGTAGCCAACATCACAGCAACAACAAAGCCAAAAGGGGTCCTGCAGTGATCATAGTTCAGGCCTGTGGTTCTGCGGTGAAGCTGGACTGAGACTCAGAATAAGACATCCAGAAGATCAAGAGACAAATTAAACTTCCACTTCCTTCAGTGGCTGACCAAAATACCACATCATCATTTGATACTCAGAGTTGCAAATAAATTGATTGTCCCATGCGAGAAAATAGCTGCAGTAAATCCCCTTCTGACTGGGTCCAGAAGAAACCAGCTCTACAGCTACAATTATTTCCTCTCCAAGCAACTGTGCAACTGGAAGAGCAACAGTGCCTGCCAAGTATCATGCAAGAGACAACTTCTTGAATACCTAAAGGAACCGGAAGTTTCATGGTCAAGGTGGTCACACTCTCTTCAAAAGCTACACATCATATAAGCATGGGTTAGAAATAATGACCAATACAGAAAAAAACCCCATGTAATATTAACTTGTATACAGCTTCAGGCCAGGTAATCTCCAGTAGTGACACTGTGTGTGCTCATTAAAGACTCACCTCAAGAAAGAAGGTCACTAAAATAAGATCATCTCTTCATATGTAATGAAGAGTCTACACTGAAGTCAGGCCCAAGCATTCCCAGGCTCTGGGAATGAAGGAAAGAGACAGCAAAACAGCTGGTAAAGCAGCAATAGAGCTTCTTCCTTTCTACAGGCCTGAGATTTGAAACTCAAAGCCACTGCACTCTCATCCCCACACACCCTAAGATTAAAGAAAAAAAAAAAAAAAATCAAAGAGCCAAGAGCAAAAAACCCTGGAGTGCCAAGACCACTGCTCAAGGACTTGTGAGAGCTCAGCTTCACAAGGTCCGTGTCTGTGCCCTTAGCTGAGCTGCACGCGTTGGATGTTCAGTGACAAGAACTCAAGGATGCTAGCTTGCCCACGCTGTGTAAAGTTTTGCTTATCACCCACAAAAAAAACCCCTCACAACGCTTCAGTGAGCTCCTGATATACATTCACTGTAGCAGGAAGTTTTCACAGTGTAATCTCAACACCTGTGCTGTGAAAACCAATGCAAGAGTTGATTTCATTCCCCTACTACTTAAAGCCTCATCTTCCTCAGATACTCCACACACATCCGTAACATAGCAGTTGCAGTTTGTGGGGCCAGCCACCTCCTCAATGATCTCCCAGAGCCTAATGCTTTTGAGAGCTGAGCAATTCATTCCCATTTTTAGCAATGGCATTTAGGAATGACAGTGACTTTTTTTTGTTGTTGATATTATTGGACATAAGTCACTAATTTCCCTTTGAAAAAAATAACGCATTTGTATGTTTGCTAGAGTCAGAGCTGAAATCTTAACTGACAATTTATGGTCTTACCTAACGTTATCCAACTTTAAAAGCTGCTTTGTGAACTTCATGAGGTATTCAATTTTACAAATAGAAAATATGGGGATTGAAACAATTTGTGCTCACATACAGATGGAAGTTATTACGAACTCTCGGAATTAACACACATTGTTTTGACTTCGGAATGTAACAGCAAAGCAAGTTTCTCCAAATAAATGCTCTACCAAGCTAGCACTGAGCTGCTTCTAATTCCAGCTGAATTCTCTTGAGTGCAAGATGTGGTTTTCATTGTTATTATCCTGCTGTTTTACAAAACAGTACCACTTTATCTCCAGAAGAGTTTTTATTTCAGTAATTTTACTTAATATCAACCCAGTCTCACTTCTTCCCACTCACGTTTCTCCTTGCTGCCAGAACTCTGGGTAATTGTGAAAGGGAAAAAAAAAGAAAAAAAAAAGGCCAAACCCCAGAAATATAAAAATCTGTGAAAGCCGGGAAGCTTATACAAATCCTTTCAAGTATTTCTTTGATACAGGTTTTTCTGGGCTCTTTGTTTCTCACCCACAGTGATCAAGACTTGCACGAATGATTCAAGTAAGGTGATGGAGACCTAAGCTCTTTTCTTAACCCTCCAGCAGAGTCAGCACTGTTCCTCCTAGACACCTCCAAACTTCCCACAGCACCCGGAGGGAATTAAGCAAGTGATCTGCACTTATTCACAACAGAATAATTTGCAGGACCGGTTCTTTGAATTAAGGCAAACACCTTTGGGCCTTAAAAGGATACCCTCACAGGTTGTGACAGTCCAGAGATAAGAAAGATGCAGCTCATTCTCAAGCCAAACATAATTATTTTCACACATTCACATGAAGTATATCTGGAAGCTTCTCTCAAAGCAGCCTTAAGATCTTCAAAAAGCTACTTATGGGCTCCTTCGAACTTGAGATACTCCGTGATTCTAAATTCAACAGTTCCAGTCTTCAAAGGAACACTCAAAAGGATTCAATCTCAGGTTTTTCAATCAAGTCAGTCCCTGAATACAGAAGTTCTGTGATTTATTTCTGCATGTTATCTACTGTTCTGCTTTCATGCTGCTTTTGCAACAGAATTTCCCCATGGCAGAACTATAAAAAGCTGCAATATTTGAACACATATCAAAACAAAGGTGACTACAACAGTTTATATGGACTTCAGTAACACTTTCCTGATTAAATAAGTAGTAGAAGCCCCCTAAAAAATCTGATTTACTTTTATTATGTTTTTATATTCAACAGCATACAATTTCAAGCATTAACATGTGAACCACTGGTGTTGTACGAACCACTTCAAAGTCTGGCCACTGACTACTCTAGCCTGTACTAGTTACAGCGATCATGTAACTTTGGAAGCTTTTTTTATACAAATACCTACTTAAAGTCTTCATTTACTTTTATGAGTTTAAACACATGCCAATGATTTCAGAAACCAACTGCAAGGATTTGGAAGGCAACACAGGTGAGTGACCATGTGTTCAACTGTTCATAGTTCTTTAGAAATTGGACAAGGACAAAATCAGAATGAAAGATTTCAGTAGGTTCAGCAGTGGTAACAACTCAGGTAACAGCTCAATGAGAAAAAACAGGAAAACAAGTGAAGTGATGACAGTTCCTATTAAAAAAAAATAGTACAGGCAGAAGCACCAACTAACCAGACTACAACAACTAGAAAGACTACAAACTTGGGCTCACTGAAGAGGTTCATAATCTCAATGAAGAAACACACACAGAGCACTTGCATCAAGTAACTGAACAGCAAACTCCAGAATAGGAACAAAAACATGAAAGGCTGAAAAGCAAAGCAAACAGCATCACAACTCACAAGTTGCAGAATGAACTAATGTATTTACTTAAGTAGAGATTAAACAAGCATTGATTTGATAGTAATGGAGAGAAAGCTATCAAAGCATTTGAAGGAAAGAGTATTTAATCCCTTTTTCTCACTAGTCTTCCCCATGAAAGTCAAGTGTGAACAGCTGGCTGCCATTATTAATACCAGCAACAAAGAGTCACAGTCTAAGTTATACTAACAGCTTAGTTAAGTGAATTTCCAAGATTAGCAGGACTTGATTAACTTCATCTTAAGATATTTTAGCCTTAAAGTAATTTCAGAGCCATTGGAGGTTATCTTCCAAAATATACTAAGCATGGGCAAGATACCAGAAGTCTGGAAAATGGTAAATGCTATCCAAGCTTGAAAAATAAACACCACAAAAAGACCCAGAAGCTTTACTTCAATTTGGGGTAGGGAGTGGGGGAAAAAAAAAGAACTGGGAAAAAAACCCAAACAACTAAAAACTAAGCATTAAAAAAACCCTAGATTCTTCAAGAATAAAACTGTCAGACCAACCTAATTCCAAGCCTTACAAACAGGGTAGAAACTGAAATGTCGTATTCCTTTTGGAATTTAAATAAATCTCTTGGCACTTTATGGTCTAACATGTTCACAAGCATTCTGGGGAAATGGGATATTGACAAAGTATGAACAAATACAGAGCAAGTACATACTCTTTGGGTGAAAACCAATGGTTTACCGCTGTAAATGGAAGCACTAGCGAAGCTGAGAACCTAGACCCCACCTAAGTCTGGGCTTTACCTCAGTTCTATTCCATATTTTAATTAGGTAAGCTGGATAGAGAATAGCCTCAGATGCAGATAGCACAAAGCTGAGACTGAGCTCTCAGTGTACCTTTCCCCATCCTCTAAAGTTACATCACCAAATCAGAAACATGACCAAGAACAAAAAAGTGCATCTTTAAGGATACATCCAAGGTACAGCATGTAAAACATGAATTAAATGAGTCGCCCACGCAAATTCAGAATGAACTACTTTCTTGCTGTGCAGAAGAGACTTGGGATTGCTGGTTGCAATGATTTGTGAAAAATCACTGTCTTAGGTTGTTAAGAGTACAAACCTATTAGAACATAATGAACTGGGAGGGGGAAAATGACAACACCTGCGAAGCATTTCTGCCATCCTACTCAATGTTTTGAAGACAACAGCTCCACACTACATCCAACTTTGGGCACTGCACTTCAAGATAGATGTGCATTCAGATGGAGAACAACAGACAACAAGAACGCTCAGAAATTAAGAAGTGCGAGCCATGAGGTAACCCATTAGAAAGGAGAAGTAATCTTTCAATGCCTAGGGTTTGCAAACAGGAAGAGACTTAAACAGATTATTATAGTAAGTGATTATGTGATTAAACAGAAGCAAGACAGAGTTGGATTAGATGTCAGAAAAGACTTTAATGGCCAAGACGCGCAAGCATTGGAACTAAGCAGTACTTAGATCACAGGTTTTCCTTCAGGAAAAGTTACACAAACATCTACCAGGGATAGCGTAAGAGCAGCTGACTCTGCCCTAGGGCTATTAAACAATCTAAATGGCTTCCCCAGGTCCCTTTCAGACCAGATTTTTGAACATTTTCTGAATTCCATACCAAATGTGTTAGCAGCAGGTATTAGTGCCATCTCATATACAAGTTTGTAAACCTGTAACTCTCACATGCTTGCCAAAGTAAAGGATGATTTTTAAAATATATTAAGAGCAAGGAAGTAAGGATCATTAGAGGGCTGCTTCTTTTTTAATATCAAGTCATACACTTGCAAGACTTGATTTTCCAGCTTTTCATGTTTTCTTGTCATAAATACAGGGGTAGAATATTAGTTAAAGTAATAAAACAGCAAAATTAAAGGCAGTAATGAGAATGACACCAATGGATTCCCAAGTATGACAATAAAAGTAACAGAAAACATTTACAATTTCCAAAACAATGTGTATAGAATCACAGCATTTACTATTTGAAAAGGAAGAGATCCATTATTAGCTGGTAAGCCCTTCTCTAAGTACCACAGAAGAAAATCTCAAGCACAAAGCTGTAAGGTCTAAGCAGAGACAATGATTTCAAGAACATCTCCACTAGCTCACAGATGTTCGCCATACAGAATAGCATCACTAGACAGCAGACGCAGACTCATGCTGTACTGGCACTAAGCAGACAGATATAAACAAAATAAAAATCTCAGTGTACCAACCTGTGCTATATTTTTGTTGAGAAGATACACTCCATATTCAAACTGAAGCTTCTCCCCTCCTTTTGGATATAAAGGAAATCTGATGGGAAAGAAAAAAAAAAGGAAAAAAGCATTTAAGGTGAAAATACTCAGATGCTTAAATAAAGTTCAAAAATCCACAGACTTGTTTTCTGAGATGATAGATTTAAAAAAAAACCCCTTGCTGACTTCTTCCACAAACCCCCTTCTACACAGTATACTTAGGAAACCTCTACAACTCTAGTCAATCACCCTTTTAAAAACTTATATTGAAGTTCAGCTAATGAATTACATTTTCTAAAGTATTTTAGGTTTTTAAAAGATGCTTTATGACTGTCCCAGTACTGCAACATTCCTCTCAAAGTGAAGCATATTTTAAAGAAACATACAGCATAATACCAGATCGTACGTTATCCCTTTGTATTCAGCCATTCTCATTTGGTTAGCTCATTTCCAAATAAAAATAATCTTTGAAGAAAGATGTTCTCTCTTGACTGCTATTTTGTGATTGAAAAAGCAGCCATCTCTTCACACACAGAAGACGTTTGCAGGCTCAGTTACTACCATACCAGAACAACACTTAAGAGAGAGCCATTCAACAAGCTTCACATACACACCAAAGGCTTAAGACAGTTACAGCATTACAAGTCACTACAGCCCTTGCAAGTATTATACTCCTAATGCTTATTTCTCCTATTCAATAAATAAAGCATTTTTCACAATTTAAAATATCTAGTTGTATCAAGTAGCTTATAAGAAAGTAGCACCGCGTATTTCTGTCTTACCTGCTATATAAGATCACAGAACCAAAACTTTAGTCCCTAAAGTATTGAAACTCTTTGACAGTCTGCATTAAAGAACATAATTTTAGGCATATGTTCTAGGAATCTTGGCTGAAGCGAAGCAGTTCTCAATCAGTTTTAATATTTGTACATTGCATTCCTTGGGATTGTCTTTTGACTCTTCCTTACTACCAGAGGTCACTGTGGTCAATACAGTAATCTTAGTACAATCTAAAATTTATGTTTATAGGTACTACACCATGAAACTAGCTTTTGCCTTTTCACGAACCGTATGTTCTCTAGCCCCTAATCAAAATGCTGTGTGTATGATCTGCACAGACCCCACATTACATCAGAAACCAAAGCCTCTCTCAAATATAAGATAACAAATATAGGAGATCAGTATCTACTAGAAACAACACACATTCTGAAGGGGTGATTACGCTAAGTGTATTTTATCATCAGTCAGCCCCACAGTAAAGTACATTTGCAACTTTCAAGGAGAATTATATACTGCCATTAAAGCTAAAGGTTAACAGGTCATGATCACAGCAGATCAAATATTAAGACGACAGTGTCAAGTTTTATGCTACTTTCAAACTCAATAGGTCACTTCGAGTTGAGGAATATAAAAATCACAGCAAACAGTATATTTCTAGCTCACCTTGCTTAATAGATCTATAAATCCAACTAGTTCCCCATGCAAGAAAATAAAACCTTTCAAAATGAACACATGCTACAAAATTCCACAACGCATTATCCTAAGTGTAAAATACAAATCAAAAGGAATTCATTTCATTATCTACAATCACCCTACCCAAATAGAGCAGAATTTAGATATAAAGGATAACTTTACAATTAACAGTACAAAACTAACTCAAGCTTGACAATAAAAGCACCATTAGGAACACAAGCTATGTTTCACTACAAGATAGTATTTCATTAAGTCACTAGTAATGGGAACCATGTATTCTATTATGAGATACAGAGCTCTTCAATATATGCAGTATAGAAAAGAGGATAAAACCTGGTTTAGAGTTCTCTCTACCATCTCCCACACACAGTTTCTTTTAAGTGGTAAAGATAAAGTTTTTCTGTTCACCACGTCAGTCCTGCTTCTTGGCTAATATTCACGTTTTTGTCCTCTAGCTTCCATTAATTACTCTTGGAAAACTATAAACTACATACATCCTCGTGTCAGCTTTCATAACATAATCATTTACATGAAAGTACTGAAAAATGTTAGTGGATATTTTTGTGTATGCATGTTTCTGACTCAGAACAATATTACTGACTTTTATGTCTGTTTGTTTCTGTGTTATCTCGGTTGCACATGAAGCCCGATCACAAGCAATAAGCTTAAGGCAGAGGAACCATAGCATATTCTATAGTGCTTCGTTGAATATAATTGAATGCAACTTTAGCTGCTGGCTCCCTACATGAAATTCTTCTTGCCTGCTCCTTAGAAAAGCACGACTGTAAGCAAAATCTCTCACTTTGGCACGCTGCAAAAAAGTTAGAGTCTGCTGTGTAAGGTTTTAGTTATACTTGCTCAAAAAAATCTATTTGAAAACTACTATTTTAGTATCTTTTATAATCGCAAAGCACTTCATAAAATCCAAAATGGCTTCTGCCTGCCCATTCTACTCCAACACATACCTTCCTTGTTTCCATTCTTGCTGATACGTTTTGGGGGAAAAAAAATAATCAAGCAGGTCCTTTAAAGCAGAGCATAGATACTCACTTTAAGATAACACATTCAAAGGATACATTTAGTGTGTGTGTGATACATTTAGTGAAAAGGAGGAAAAAAACCAAAAAAACCAAGCAAGCTACAGGTATCTGCTGTGTAATCACCACAAGGTAACTTCTCTCAGATGATCTTAAGTAGCAGGAAGCTTGTTCTGAGCATACTCAGAAGTTGAGCTCTGGTCCTCCTCACAGCAGTACACTTAGACACTGAGGAAACCATACACCTACTGTTAGCAGGCAGAAGTTTTGAACAAAACAGCTTTTACATACTGATGTTCAAAGTGCACCCTTAGAAAAATATGGTTATATTTACCTTATGACTATGGAATATTACTTTTCAATCGTGCCCAGACTTCTTGAAAACACAGCCCTAATACACCCTGAGTTTACAGTAGATCGTCTGTTTCCGTATACAAAGAGCACACTGCTCAGATGGCATGCAGCAGTAGTAATTTTGACAGTGACTCCTAGGGAAGATCTTAGTTTAGAGAACATTACCTTGACATAAGAAAACCCCCACAACATTTAGTAAGTTATAACAGGTGAACCCCATTTGGGGTTGTTTCTGCACTGTACTTGCTTCACTTGGGAAATCAGTCAGCCATGATAAGAGCCTGTGCTGCGGAAAGCACAAAGACTAGTAGTGGTAAAGGGAATAAGCCAGTGGGCACACGGAAAGGCAGCTTTAGGATCCAAGACAATTGTGCCAAAGACGCTGAAATTAAACAAGCCCCACCGAATTCAGAAGGTAGAGAACACTAAGACTGATCCAAACTGTACATAAGACTGATTTTAACCAGATGGTCAATACGTGCCTTTAAGATCTAAGATAACATGAAGAGGATTCTCCATCTTAAAAGCTTACATTTGTTTTGGAAGTTTTATGTTTTGCTTATTTAATCCTGAAGGACTGTGACAAACAGGAAGTTTTCATTAATTTCTTTGAATCATGTGTTCTATTTTATAGGACTCCCTGAGATACAAGTCAGATGACCAGTGCTACCCAGCTGCACCACACTGTAGGAACAGAGGCAAATCCATAATAAACCACTTAACATACACACGTATGACACTTACACACATAGCTCACCTCCCCTTTCATGGCATTTGTTACTCTGGGCAAAAGTTGTGTTCTTCTACTTGTGATATCACAATGACAGAACAGTTTATTCCATAGTGAACCAGAACATCATGCTTACAGCCTCAAAGCACACATGAGGCTTACACCAACACTAACATGTTCAAGATCCAAGTTTTCCCAGTCTCACAATAAGAGGTTTTGATCGCCATTTCTCATGTGCAACAGCAAAAATAACGAAAACAGAATTTAAACCATTGCAGTTACAAGGCCCTTCTAATCATCTCTGAATAAGTTCATTTTAGCAGAGCTTAGAATAGAGATGGCAATGCAACTCACCCACCCCCACACCTTACCTCTCTCCCATCTCTCCTGCTTGGAGGGATCCCAAGAGCAAGCATCTCCTCTCTACCTGCAATCTTAATTCCAACAAGTCGATACCAACTGCTTTATTTCGACCTGTAACTTATTCCCTATTAATTATTGCCACACTTGCTAAGCCAACAATCAGCTGCTGGATAAAGAACTCTTAATCTTAAACCCCATCCAAGAAAAATTGGCATCAAAGTCAGACAGGAGAACATTATTAAAAGCTAGTCAAGAAACTCTCCTCTTCCATCAAAGACACCTAATATTCCTATCAGATACTACTCTTTGCACTCAAATCCCGAGTTTAACACAACTGGATGCCACTAACCATGAGCAGTTCTAAGAACAAAGAAGGGGGTTTTGAAGTATCTAGAGTAACTGATTTTCAGCCATTTACACATAAGGAGGTTTTGCTTACTCATTGCCCATCAGCAACAAGTATGAGCAGGTCAAGGCTTAGGGTACCGCTGATCTACATAACCAAATGTATCTACACGTAAGAAACTCAAATGCAACCAACAAATCAAAGCACACACTCAAGTATCAGAATACAGATTAGTGCAAGCCTAAGAGGAAGATACATACTCTAATTTGCTTGTAAACTGCCCAGGCAAACGGGTGGAAAAGGAAGAAATCCCAGCAAAAAAATGTTTAAGTGTCAGCGTTGGTGTTATTTTACACTGTAGACTCCACGTGAAAGTTTTAGGGTACTAAACCTCATTAAGCCCTCCCAAGAGAGTTGTGAAAAGGAAAAAGTGAGGCAAAGGTTATGTGCTTGTTCACAGTTACTATGATGAGGAAAAATGACCTCAAGTCAGCCTTTTAAATAAAAAACAGGGTTGAGAGTCTACTTATTCTTCAAGCTGAAATTGGAGAATCAGCACCCTACCATCAACAATGGAATTAAAATTTAAGTTCTTCAAGGATCTTGCAGCACTTCACAAATTCCAAGTTTTAAAATAATCAGTTTGATCACTTGCATAAGAAATAGTATTCTGATGGGTATGAAGCTTACAGGTAACCAACTACACCATCAACAGGACTCTTAGGAATCTGCCATTTTGGAATTACTCTTTAATGAGATTATTTTTTTTTAAGATGGTGTTTAGTCAACTAGAATACATCTCAGACATCACACACATACACACATATCCTCTAAGTGAAAAGTAAAATATAATCTTACTACAGTAAATCATATTTTTAAGGTTACAGAGACTGTAGACAGGGCACTAAGTTGTCAACTTTGGTTTAAAAGCCTTTCTATTAAAAACCCCCCAAACCTCAATACTTGCAATTCCAGTCAACATGGAAAATTAAGGGTGGCTGGTTGCCATCATTTCCACTCCAGCTGAATCATTAAAATGCAAACAGCTGAACAGAAATATCACTGTTAAACCAAGCCAAATTTCACTTTTCAGTTCAAGATGCATTCTTGAATATGTCTAAATACATTTGTGGTCTGGAGGCAGTACTGGATGAGCAGACACAAGTTTCAATGAACACCTTTGCCAGTTATACCTGTCTAAAGGCTTGAAGACATTTCTGCTGGAAGTAGACGCTGTGACTACGGCATCTCTGCAGCAATCCGATCCAAAAGCTGCAGCGTGCCCCACGAGACCACCAGCCATCGCTCCACATTGCTGAAACTACCTGTTCATCCAGACACAAGCAGATCATCTTAAAATCATAAAACCACAGGCACAAGGAAGTCTAATGTATAGTCTCTAAGGCAAGTTCAAACCGCTCTGTATTCTCAGCTATGGTAACACTTCCCTTTAAATAGAACTTCACCATCTTTCCTTGGGGTAGGAAGGTTGTCTAAATTATTTTCCACTATTGATTTCAGCCTTATTTTCTATGATTCAAGACATAGCAAAGGAGACTGGGATTAGGTGCTTCTGAAGGTAAGTCTGAGAAATTTCAGAAGTAGATGGTAGAGAACAGCTTCTTGCAAAGATCATTCTTTTTCATATTTACAGTTTAAGGTAAAATGCCTACAGTTCAGATCAATCAGGTTTAGCGGGTCGTGTGTCGTCCCCCCCCAAACACATTAAGGTATTACTTACTTCTTAATAAAATAAAAGGTTATAATTAATCTCTTACTGACATTTGAATATATGGATTAAACCACTGGCTTTAATAAGAAAGCATGGGCAGGAAGTTTGCTACTACAGTGTCCCCAACCAAAACTGCTCACTAGTACTGATATATATAAAATCAAAAAACTAACTACATTAAAAAAAAATTTACAGACCGCTTATGATGCCAAATATTGATGATTGAAAACCGGAGGTCTGTTTCAATCCTAAAAACATGATTAGCCTAATTTCAGAGTTTTGAGCATTAGACCCCCTTCTTACAACTCAAAAATAAGTTGTGCTAAATATTCTACTCTAACCACTAAGAACTTCTCTTCACTATCCTACCTTTTCCAGCTGACTAGCCAAGTACTTACAGCCATTAAGATCTTGTTTAATTTTATATCCCTAGCTAATCATTAGCTGTTTTACATATTTCAGTGTTTGATGAACATGCAGTAAAACACTACAGGATTCTTGGTTCAGTCAGATGGTAACTGTTAAGAAAAGCTGAAAGAATCTCTATTCCATATACTTATTTCAGACCTCAAGTATCTCTTATGTATTCAAGTCCAAACACATTTACTGTTGTGCTCTATGATTTATGAACTCCTCTGTATCCAGAAAAATCACATCTGCACCAATATATTGGTGGCCAATCTTTACTGTCTATAGCCGCCTGTCTTTAATACAGACTATTTTTAAAGCTTAAGAAATTGCTTCATTTTTAACTGTTTTCACTTGCTTCTACTTTGGTATTATACCATATGTTTTAGATCTTTTATTCTTTCTTCTGTTCAGACTTCTGCCATATCCCAAATTAAAGTCTCAAAGTTTAATCCCTACTTCAGAAAGCTCATTAGGGAAGAAGTCAGTAAAATAATGATTTTTACACATCAAACTGTTTTCCACAGGCTGAAGTGTGGCACAGTTTAAATAGCATATTACATCCCATTTGGCAAATGTAAGTAAAATTCCAAATCTAGTTTGGATTTTGTTAGATAACCTTAATGTTCAAAGTGATGCTGAAGTTCAAGGAGTGTTAATATTTGCAGCCTTACAAGCTAAATTAACAGCAAGGACATATATTTTAAGAACACTTAATTATCCAGTAGTTAACTAAAAGATCAGAAACTTAGTTCATCAACTAAATGAAGCCAATACCACTGTGTTTTCACGTCACCATATTTGCAGTACCTTTGATACTTCCTGCCAAACTGCATCCACCAACTTTGTCAGAGAACAAACTTGACATGGCTTTTTCCTTCACTTCTTATTTCCAAGGACAGTAAGCAGAATGGCTGCAGGGAGATGACTGTAGAGCAGACTTGGCAGAAAGCAGCTGAAACCAAATTACTCACTATAATACAGATAAAGAACTGATGTAATTTCTGTGACCATAACAGTCACTGGTGTGATTGCAGAGTCATCCATCAGATCCAGGGAACAAACTGTGCCTCACAACACTACCAAAAAACAGGGCAGTTTAGAAAATGATAAATTTCAAGCTTAAGCCCATGACTAGCACAACCTATATAAGGATAGAACTAAATCGGCCAATCCAGATAAGACAATGACCTAAAAACTTCACAAGTTCTTGCTTGATATGGCTGAAGTATGAGGAGTGTGCAAGAACAAGGTTTAAATATTTACTGAAGTTTGAGTTATTTCAACCTCGCCCACTTTTGGGGTCTGCAAGGGGGGCAGGCAGGGGAGGAAGGAGCTAGTGTTTTCCCTCCAGCCTAACCACATCCTGTTTGCTCACTGTAAAACAATGTTGTATCCAGAGGGGAAAGCTCGTGTTACTTAAAAGTGCTAGGACTTTTCTGAACCAGAAGAAAGCAAACCCTGAAAACCTTAAGGTGAGAAGGATTACCACTGTCCAGCCAGCTCACTTAAAATCACTACGCCACAGGACACTTTGAATCAAGTAGTATGAGAAGTAGGCTGCTGAAAAGCCACAGGCACCAAAACACCCAGCACTTGCAACCTCTTTGCACTCCACCAGAAGACCAAGGCACTAGAAGCTTTGGGTGCACAGCTTCAAAAACTGTTTCCTTCTCAGATAAGCTGCACCACAGTTCTGTCTGCTTCAGAGCAGAGACTGGCACAGGACCTCTAAGTAGCAGACCCAAGCAGCTGAGTGCTTGTTGGAAGGAACACAACTAAAAGACAACAGTATGTAACTGCCGTCATCACCAGACTTCTCAATTATAGAGATGCGACACAGAACACTTCAAGTCCTTTTCAGATCAAGCTACCAACTGACAGTGGAGGCCACAAAGTGACCTTAGGGTGACTACTAGCCTGCCAGGAACAGCTAACTATTCTGCCAACTATCAGCATGATTGGAAAAGTTTTAAATGAAAAAGTTAAGATCCCCACCCAGTGAGCAATGCTGATATCAAATGAAAAGGCAGAAGAAAGGATTACAGCGTGCACTTTGTTAGAGATGAGATTAAGACATGAATATGAATCACAGATCACAAGTGAATTCAGGTTTGATTACTAGTTGGTTTTTAGTTTCTACTCCAGAGAAAAAGCTACACTTGTAAAACAAAACTTGATGACAAAAATACAGACTGCCAAGGGAAAAAAAAAACATATCCTCATTCAAGCTTTTCACTATACAAAGATAATTAGTTTACTGGGAAAGGAAAACATATTGGTAGTTTTAACTTCATGAAATATATTTTCAAAATGCGTATCTGAATAGCTCAAGAAGATGATAATTGAAAGCAGAAGCACTGCCATCTTTCTATTATGAAGGGTAACTGCTGTGACCTTGTTTCTGGAGAATCTACAATAACTTCAGTATGTCCAGGCTGTACAGGAAAAGAAAGCAAAGACCCAGATCCTGAAAGTCAGGCACTTCTTGATAAGACACTCACCAATTTATACAAGAGGGTATCATTCCACTACTTCAGCAAATAACGCTTTCAAACACCTCAAACACAGCTAGCAAACCACAGAACAAGTGACACTGATGGCTTTTTGTAAATAGTGCATTTCCGTGACATATTTCAGCTTGAAATCAAGGCATACAAACCATGATGGATATCACAACGCAAGGACTATCTGTATGGACAGAACAGACAACGTCAGTATCAGATCTGTAAATCTTCCTGCCACTGAAGGATCATTTTAAACTAGAGGACACTTCATAGAGGTCAAGTCCCTGCTTATTGAAAAATGAAGTAATGTTATGAAAAATAATCTCATCAGGAGTATAGTGTTCCAATGGGAGTAAATTAAGACTAGTATGTCTTCACAGAAACATTTCTCAGCTGTAGATATCTGGGGTCAGTTGTCTGATCTACTGCAGTAAACAAAATCTGCTGTCTCAGACTGGCCAGGAGCATGTAAAAGCTTCTAGTTCCCAGAAATAGTGTTAACAGTAACTAAATTCATTAAAGAACACCTGATCTAATTCTTAATCTCTGCACAGTAATACTTGCTGACCCAATGAAGGCAAAAGCATTATTTTGGTGATCAAGAAAAAAAGTAAGCTAGGATTCTAGCTATGCACCCTCAAGAATGTGGAACATAAAAATACAGTTCAAGATAAGTTCATGGCAAAAAGCACTCTTCGAGAAATATCGTTGAACATTTAACACACACTCAATCTACCACACAGAATCAGCTTTGCTTTGACAGCTATTACATTTCTCAACAAACCATCTCCCTCCATCTGATTTACATTTACCAAAATTTCTTCCCAAAGCTGCCATTTTGTTATCTCAGCCAAAGTACCAAATATGACTAAAGACTTCTCAATTGAGTTGCAAGATGTTATGTCAGTGAAAAGTTATTCTTGCTTGTGTCATGATTTTTCAGATTGCCTTGTTGCAAGTGGCTTATCTGTTACCAGGCTCAAAACAAAAGTACAACAGTGCTAAAGTGCTTAAGTCTACTACAGCTGAAACTCTTGTTTTTCCCATCCTTTGAAACAGGGGCAAGACCACAGTAGCAAGGGCCACTCTTAGACCATGCTCATTCAACTAGCTGTTTCCAAACATTCCAAAATTGTCCATATGCCTGTTCAGCATCACTTACCACCACCTATTTGCAAATCCCGCTTGCCACAGTTAAACTAACTGAAAGACAACACATGGAGAAAGGCAGCATGGAAGCAGTCTTATAGCAGACTGGCTTTGATACAACCTTTGCTTTCCTCACAAGCCTGAAAAGTGAAAATTTTTATACCAGAACTTACACTGTAACCCATATTGCATGCCTTAACACTGTGTGTGAACCACACACAATGGAAGTTTTCTTTATCAGTACAAATGAGTGTGTCTAAAAATACAACACCAACATATCAAATTGACTGCTTAAACACATGCAGATTAAAAGTACATCTGGCTCAACTTACTCTGAAACTTTTCCACTTCTCCGAAATCTGGGTCCCTAAATCAAAAGCATCTCAAACTGGGGTAAACTAACCTGCTGGTTTGAATTCAAGACTCAATCATCAAGCCATGCAGATACATTACCATTCACCTCACACAGTGCTGCAGCCCTTGGCCCTGCACCTGTATGTCAGCTTTAGGTATACAGAAGCTGTATTAGGATAAATATGCTCACGGCTTTACATCCTTAAGGAATCCAGAACTATTCTGAAGATCCAACAAGAGCACCTGTGTTTCAAGATTGATATGCTTTTCAGTTGCCACAAGACCTTCATCCCAGTGAAAGACAACCTGGTTTTTATTATTCACACCTCTGCACTTCTCACGTGGGCTATGGCAATGAAATAAAATCGGTCTTTAAGGTATTGACACCCAGGGAATTAGAGCTACTTTTGAGTGCTGCAGTGCCACTGCGATACAAGAGGTCTGATGCACTCAGACTTTGTTCCCAGATGAAGTCTGATGCCAGCAGATCTTCACAATCCTGTCTCAAAACAGCTAATTCTACCTAAATCAAAACAAAATGATTAATAATTACAACCTTCTGGCATGCTTTAAGTTCTCAATAATGATGAAGCTGAGCTCCAGAAAAAGACAATTTTGAGGTACAAATCCACAGCACAGAAATAGTTTCCATGAAATTACTTCAGGATCACACCTATCACTTTTAGGTGCAAACACAGCATGCAATTTTGATCATGTTTTCTATGAGACATAGTAGTGCAACAGATAAATGTTTCCTGTGTTTAGTGATGACAGAAGGTGTTCAGACAGGACAAGTAGCAGCATAATTTAGAAAGCCATAGCAGCATGCTCAGTTTCACTCCTCATGCCATTTCATTTGGTTCTCGAGGTACATATAAGTAATAAAACATAACTGCAAAGACATCAGATGCCTTTGAAGGCAGATGCCCAAGACTGCACTGCAGCTGCCTGTGTCTCCTTTGACCTGTTGGGAGTCTGTATTTCCCAAGCAGAATAGAAAAAAAAAAAAAAAGACCTTAAATCTTTCTATAAATTATAAAACAGCAAGGAAACTTTTAGAGTAGTTTACTGTTATCTCAAATCAGCAAATGCCAAATATTTCTGCAAAAAATACACCAGACTACATAAGCTTCTTCCATCACTGTCTAGGTACGCTTTGTTGTGTTTTTTTTATTTTATTTTTTAATATATATTTTTTACCTTTATAACATGAGGTGGCAATAAGTTCAATGTTTAAACATACAACACACGGAAAAAATAGCACTACTTTGAGATCAGACAATTCTGAAATGCCTGTATGTGCTCCAGTAGCTACGCCTGAAAACTATGATGTACCACTTGTCTTTTAAATACAAAACCTTTTCAGATCACGTATTTTACCCCTTCATTTTTTTTCCCTAGGCTGAAATATGACTTTGAGGTGGTTTTCTTCTTACTACTGCTAGTTTTCTAATTCTCCCTTAACATGGTTTGGTGGGAAGAAGGTGCAGCGTGAGCTAGAACAGCCTGAACATACTACTTGATTTCTCTTTATTTTTACTACAGAGAAACAATGTTAGCAAAACTCTCTTGAAACCATTCTCATTTTCAAATTACTTAGCAGAAAAGCAAGACTTCTTGAAAATCTTTTAAGACACACAATATGACCAAGAATGCAAAAATACAACAGAAATAATTTCTGTGAATGTGCATTTCACTCATCCAGACACACAGAGTACCAGAAAGATGAATAAACTCCAAAGAACATTATTTTTCTTAGGAGAGTATACATATTTCTAAGCTGTCTAACGTGATTTGATTAAACAAGTATTCTACTCTTGAATATTCAGCTGTCAGGTTATGTAAGTGACATTTGAAGCTTCAAGTATAAAAAGTAGCAACCAAGCATAGATTTGAACCAACAGAGGCCAAAAGACTCCCAAACAGATGGCATAACCATGCTTTACTGGACTCACTTTAAAGTTTGCAAGGAAACTGATACAGTTTCAAAAGATTCAGTAGCTTCCAGCCAGCAAAATGCAGGCATTTACTTTGCAAGATGTTTAGCTTACACTGACAATGAAAGAACAGAACTATACTGAACTGAAGACTATATAAACAACAACAACAAAAAGAAAAATACAATAAGCAGCAACACCAACACAGGCAATTTCACCAAGTATGACTCACTCCAGACATAACAGTCCTTATTTTGCTGTAAACTGGAAGCTATTCTTTACTTAAATATCTGGGAGCAGACTAACAGAAGCATTAAATGCACGACTTGACAGACAGTGTCAGAACACATCATAAATACTTTCATCTCAGAATCATTACTATGTTTATGAGAATGTGATGAAGTGCTAGTTTTCAGTTGTGCAAGAACAGTGCCAAAGAATTTAGGTGGTTTATTCAGCAAACATGTATGTTTGTCACTGCACAGAGGAACATGCTGCTGTCCTCAGTAGCTTTAGTTTGGGAGTTCTGTCTCCACAGAACCAAATCACATAATTGTTTAGGTCAGAAAAGACCTTTAAGATCATTAAGTCCAACAGTTAACCCAGCACTGCCAAGTCCACCACTAAACCACATCCCAACCATGTCCCCAAGCACCACATCCACACGTCTTTTAAATACCTCCAGGGATGGGGACTCCACAACATCCCTGGGCAGCCTGTTCCAGTGTTTGACAGCCCTTTCATGGAAGAAATTTTTCCCAATATCCAACCTAAACCTCTCCTGGTGCAACTTGAGCCTGTTCCCTCTCGTCCTGTCACTGGTTCCTTGGGAGAAGAGACTGACCCCACCTCACTACAACCCCCTGCCAGGCACCTGTAGAGAGCAATAAGGTCCCCCCTGAGCCCCCTTTTCCCCAGGCTGAGCCCCCCCAGCTCCCCCCGCCCCCCCCCCAGAGCTGTGCCGCAGCCCCTTCCCCAGCCCCTGCCCGGCTCTGGACACGCTCCAGCCCCTCCGGGTCTGCCTGGGGGTGAGGGGCCCAACGCTGAGCCCAGGGCTCGAGGGGCGGCCGCACCAGGGCCCAGCACAGGGGGACGGGCACTGCCTGGCCCTGCTGGCCACGCTGCTGCTGACACCGGCCAGGGCGCTGCTGGCCGCCGTGGCCACCTGGGCACACTGGGGGCTCATGCCCAGCCGGCTGCCGACCAGCCCCCCCAGGCCCTTCCCCGCCGGGCAGTTCCCAGCCCCCTGCCCCCAGCCCGCAGCGCTGCGGGGGGCTGGTGTGACCCACGGGCAGGGCCCGGCACTCAGCCCTGTTGGGCCTCATACAACTGGCCTCGGCCCCTCGGCCCGGCCTGCCCAGACCCCCTGCAGAACCCCCTGCCCCCCAGCAGGTCACACTGCCCCCAGCTCGTGTCCTCTGCAAACCCAATGGGGGTGCCCTCATTTGTTTTGAAACCTTTCAGACTCCAGAACTTCTGAGGAATGGTACTCTTTCTTTCTACATATTTGGTGCACTTGCAGATGTTGAATGGGACCAATGAAGTATATTAACGAAATATTTAGTGAAAATCATATTCTTGCCTCACCTTGGTGGTTCAGAAAGTCAAAAATAGATTTATGAGAGAAGACAGTGTTTTAGTAGTACCAAAACTATTTTATGGAATACAAGAATGGAACAGTTATTGAATAGATTAGAAACACTAATACCTTTGCAATTATGAAGCTGATCATATATTGTATGCTACTGGCAGATATATACATATACAACTTATTCTACCTTAAGTAATGCAGCCAGAGAAGTGCTGAGTTCTCAGAGCCCCCTACTTTTGTAGGCTTTAAGTTCCATTACAAACTGTAACTGCAACAGACAAAATTGCATACGTCTACCAGAACTTTGAGATTTAAATTATCTGGATCATCCAAATAAACAAACCTGAAGCAGATAAAGCATTTCCCAAACGTAACTTATATTCTGAAAGCTCTCAAAAATATTTAACCAGCTTACAAGGGCTTTAAAAAGCTGGTAAAGAAACTTGAAAGTGAAGGAACACATTTATACAATATAATGTTAAATACAAACACATGTACTTATGAAATTGTTCTCAAGTGAAAACATCAGCTATTCCCCCAAAGCACGATTTTTAGAAGCTCTTAATATGGATCTCAGGGAAACCCTGCAGTTCAAAAAAAAATAAATTACAAAGCCAAGTAAAACGTTTAATCTAGTCAATCACGATGCTGTGTGTTACAGCAAAGACTGAGTATAAAGAAAACGGAGTAATCAGTCACATGTTGGAGTTTTAAAAGCTGCTAAAGGAAGGTGACTGAAATAAAGAAATTTAATAATGCATATTAATTGCTATGTTCAATTCAGTTAGGAGCAGGTGAGAAACTTGAGCTATTAGTTTAGAAAGAAAACTGCAAGACATTTGAGGTTTTCTACAGCAAGCAAGGTCCCTTGAGAGTTGATAGGATTGACTCTCCAATAGCTGGGAAGACAAGATCTCAGGCAGGAGCTAATCCTGAAAAATTCTTGCAGAACACAGGTAAATGGCCCAACAGGGATTTATATACTTAGCTAAACTTTCTGCTTTTCAGAACTCTATTGTGCAATAAAGTATTAAGTCATGAGGGTTTGGAAGCCTACAGCCTCAAGGACTAAACCTTCCAATCTGTCTCAGACAACAGGAAATTGGTTTAATCTTTATACACCCCCACACAGGCAGCTCTACTCCTCAGAAATTTGTTTTCCAGATCTAAATGTTGTAGCTTGCTACCCTTCTGAAAGTGGTGTACAGGAAGGAGTATGATCATATGCTTAGAGACTAAACGGAAGCAGAACAGATTAATGTTCTATTAAGTTACCCAGGAATTGTTTGGACAAGTTATTAAAATGGTATCAAAATTAATTTGCAAGACATAATTATATAGCCATATTTCATTGTATCAAAACAGGAAGACCTCAGAGAGATTAACTCTTAAGGCAAGTTACCTCTGCTGTCCTGCCAAAAGTCACTCAGCTTCAAAGAGAAATCATACACTTCCAAGCATCTCAACCCAGTCAACTACACACAGTAAGAGCCTTCCATCTTGATTTGGACTATCAGTAATTAGTGTTAAAATATTATAATACTTTGATTGTACATTTCCAAAGAGGGTTTTTTGTGGGTTTGTTTTGGGGGGCTTTTATGGGTGTGGAGGTTTTTTTTTTTTTTAATTTACAGGTTTTATGTCAAGAGAGACAGCTACTTTTCACAGACTCCTTACCCCTCAGCCATTTCCTTTGCTCCCTTTTCCAAACCTTGGACATGGAAAAACAAAGTTACTGATGCTCCAAGCCTTACTCTGCAGCCACCCAAACACACACAGGACCAGAGGGGAGCAGCTGGCCTCCTACAGCTGGTCAGTATTGCATTCCTTTGAGTTCTGTGGTTGCAGGCTACAAAGTGAAACTTAACCAATAATTGCCATTGCTTTCATATTAGAGCACACATTTGCAAAGACAGTGGGGAAAATAGGCAAAGTGCCAAAATGCAGGAGAAGACATTCAAAGAGTGAATTTAAGGACACCAAGATAGTTTCCTAGTAGCACAACAATAACTATAGTGTAAGTACATGTTGAAAGACAATTACAGAATAAATGAAAGACTCCTCATTGAATATTAAGTTGGTTAATAGTAGATAAGTTTACAGTGCTTTTTTTCAATTGATTTAAATCCTCTGCATTCAAGAAAGCTATTTAATTTATCACGTTTATCAACCACTACTCCAGTACTGGCAGTAACTCCTCAAGTGAAGCTGTACTTGCTCCCTGCAGTTTATTCCCATAGCCAGTGGCAAGACATAAAAGCAAGTTTTCCAATCAACAGCCAAAACTTACCTATAAGACACACCATTTAAGTTTTTCTAGCATTATTAGAAGCCCAAACAATAGTATGTGCGCGCCAACAGACCTAGAATGACAGAGCTGAACTACTCTACTAGATCATAGAATTCTAACACAAGAAAAACAACAGTCCCACAGCTACTGAAAGCAGTAAAAAATAACTTCAAACTCCACATCACTTCAGACTACCCAAAGCTGTTCAAGGGGGTTGGGGGTTTTTTGTTGCCAATTTGTTGTTTTGAAGGAAGTACATAAGCACATTTATGACATACTTACTCTCGCTCTTTCTCTGTCAGTTTGTCGTTGATATTATCTTTGATTATAGATCGGGAGCCCTTGTGGATTATAGGATACCTGAGTGGCACTTGTAAGAAGTAGGATATCATTGAAACCAAGTGAGCGGTGTAGCCCAGGGCAACAGCAATGCTTCCATCATCTTTTGCTGTCAATAATAAAAAGATTCTGTTATTTAATCAACTGAATCAGAGTACAGACTCAGCACAAGTTCATCTATTGTTCAGAGAATGATACAATTAACAGAGCTATCAGAAGTTATAACTTAAGAATAGATGCAAGCTTGAAATAAATTTAGACTGCTTTACAAATGTTCACAGTTCACCGTATTTGCCTCTTTTATAAAAAAGGGCGATGGCTTGTTCACCTTCCAATTTTACACTTTCAAAGCTAAAAGTTACTCTTCTCAATATTTGCCTGGGTGCGTATGGATGGTAAAGGGTAAAGAAGAGACAGGAAAAGCAAAACAAAATTCCTGTGTCAAAATTCAAGTCTGAAACTTTCTGCATTTCTCTAGATGTAGCTGACACACATGACCAGGGTCAGGTAAAACTGCATTCTTCCATAACCTTATTCATTAGCAAGATCAGTTGGAGATACACTGACCCCAGGGTATGAACTCTGTTCTCTGCCAACAACTGGAAGAACTTAGATTATCCCATTATTTTAAAGTAACATTTTCAATTTGAAATTTAACGTTTCAACCTTAAAGCTTCACCAGCTGGGAATACACACAGGTCTTGCAATTCAAATTACAGCCTTTAGCCACCTACAGCCTCTTCCTTTCTGTTTTCTTTATTTTTCTTCCTTGTTAGTGAACACACTGATACAAACAACATGGAGTCATCCCTTCTGATGAAGAAGGGAGTCCATGAAATCAGCTATACAGAAGACCCTCTAAAAAAGCTTATGATGTTCCATGTCAACCACAAAATCATGCTGAGCTCTATCAGAACATGACACAGTACATTGATTTAAATTACACCCCTTTCAAAAAGTATTTTGTAAAACATATTCAACTTCTGCAGCAAAGTTGTTTTTTAGGGAATAAAGTGTTTTTGATCCTTCAGATTCTTAGTGGATAATGATATTTTAAAAAATCAAGTATCTGAACAAAGATACGTCAGACAGCTGGTTTTCAAATTTAACTGTGTATCTCACAAGCTGAATGCTTAGTACTTCTTCCTCATAATACTACATGATAAAGAATTAGTAATTATTTTGTAAGGAATTAATACCAGTAACCTGAAAATGGGCCAGAAGATGCAGGCCACTGATTTCTTAAGCACTGCCAAACTGAATTCATTATCATATTTATTGCAATCAGGAAGACAAAGAAAAGACAAACTGGATTTGTTTTACAGATTATTCCTCTGCTATCCTAGCATCCAATATACATGTTGTTAGCCCAAGTTAACTACTATGGGATGGCTTTAAAGAGTTAAACAATTGTTTCTTGGAAAAAAACCTCAAACCTTGCAGAATGAGCAAGTACTGGGAGCAAGAAATTCTCAAGCATATTTTAATGAAGTTCCAACTCACATCAAACATTTGCAGATGAATGCATGCCATTACTTGTACAACTGTTATACAGATAGGCATGCTATATATTTGCTTCTGCAATAAGGTGACTGTAGACAGCTGAAGTAGAAGCTGACTTGTAAAATACTCCATACTGTCAGGCAGCTTTAAAGTCTTACTTACACAAGTTATTTACTTGGTAGTTCACCAGCAACTACAGCAAACTGAATGGGGATTCATGCATGTTGCTCCATCAAAATTTACGGATTCAATGTAGTCATAATGCAATTTTAGGACAAATGTTTTCCAGAATCACTAAGTTTGGAAGACACCTTTGGAAATCGCATAGTCTAAGCCCCCTGCTCAGAGCAGGGTCAGCTACAGCAGGTTGCCCAGGACTCTCCCAGGCAATCTGGGTAACTTGTTCCAGTGTTTCAGTATTGAGTCTTAGAATACAGAGGTACTTTTCCAAGAGTCAACAGTAACTTCCTTCAAACTAGCTAGGAGGTAGGAATAAAAAAGGCATAAAAGTTTTCTTCTAGTCTACACCTTTCCAGTCATAAATTTGGGTCCTAAGCCATTGCTATCAGTTTACTTATTTTCATAAAGTTTACAAGCAGTGTCAACTGAGCAACTAAATAATATCTGGCTACCTTGAAAGTCTTCAGAATTAGGAAGCTTGACTCCACAAACAAAGTAATCCTTTTGATCATTCTGTAAGTTTAAAATCAACAACGGAAAGTGAGAACAGAACAACATCGAGAAAACAGAAACCTGCACAAAATCCAATGACAAAGCATTTTTGTGAAGAAAAAACTAAATATTCAATTAAACAGAGCAACTTTGACACAGTATTTTAGTCCACATCTCATAACTCAGAAATAAATGCAACTTTTTATAAAGAAGGAAGAGCTTCATCTTAATTCATTATAGAAAAGATTTTGGAGTTCAGTATTTGGACATCTGTTTATGTGCACTTTGTTAAAGTTCAGCTAGCCTGCTGTCAGGGTTACATTATAAAATTGTTAACAAAATGAAAATATCCATTAAATTACAGCTACAGCTATTTCTACTTTTATTGTGGAGACTATTTGTGAGGTGCTGGCATAAGTCCTCTTCCTGTGAGGTTTGCAATCTAAGGACCAAATCCAAGAAAAAGCTGGAAAAAACAGCATGAGTGAAGAGCAAGTTTCATCACTAATAAAACATGGTATTTGCTCACAGTGTAATATATAGGAAATTCATTTCACATCAAGCAGATTTTTAGAATATTAAAAACATACCAGATCAATAGGGTAGATATAGGATAGCTCTGACAGCAGTTGCTTGCATCGAATAGTCTGCTGGGCGTTTGTCTTCAAAAACAGTTCTCTTTGGGGAAAGAGATCCCAAACCCATTAGTTTCTTCAAAAGCTTTAAGTAAAGGTATCAAACCCTTGTATCCCTTCCGCAGCTTCCCAAGCTTCACCTCTCCTCCCCAAAAAAGTTAGGTAATTCCACAAAAAATAAAAAAATACAGAAGGCAAAGCTGATTTTTCATTGTCAGTTGTACCTCATACTATAGGTGTATTTTGACTATGACAACCAAGTATTACAAAGCTGTGTTACATTAAAACAGACCTAGTCTACACATGCAATCAAGCATCTGTTTTCTTCTCTTCTAGACTTGCCACTGTTAATTATCACTTTAGATATCTACAAATCATAGCAGAGATGTCTTAACTGATGTTTTGGAGCAACATTAGTAAAAATTTGGTGCCAGGAGTCCCACTTCAAGTGGCCCACTCTCAAGCCTGTATTTCCTTTCCCTTCGGAGAAAAAGTGTAAACCCTTTACCTCTTTGCAGTGCATTCCTTTCTTAATTCATGCAGGGATTCATTATGCTCTTGAAGTTTCTGGTATTCAGTCTCAAATGCATTTTCTAAGCAACATGAAGAATCAGGAAAAAATTACTCTCAAATATTTTCTTATCTGGAGTTTTAAAAAGTAGATACTGACACAAATGTTGGCAATAATCCTCCACTTACTCTTAGATGCCCATTTTCCATGTTATGCTGCCAAACTGGGGAATGACAGTGTAGGAGAAACACCTGTCTGCATGCACTATACACCATTCACCAGCCAAACACAACCAATTATACCCCAATTCTCCTTTAACACCTCTTTCCCTCACACCCACATCCACAGTAGTGGAGTAATTCAGTTAACGCATCTTAATACCTGCATAGCCAGAATTAAGTGGAAAACCCCTCATTTTTAGTAGCGAGTAATTATTTTAAACGTAGCTAGGTATTTAAAAAAAAATATCAAATGTTCATGTGTAGCTTGGTCACTGGTGAGCTCCAAAGAGACAGTGATACAGCATTTTACATACAGGACTATATACAGTCATACATATAGTCATATATATGATGCTTTCCCAGTAAAAGAAAATACCAAGACTACTGAGCTTTTCATCTTTCACTTACATATTAAGCTATTAAGAGGAATTTTTGTCTTCTAACACTTAGAATAGGATCCTAATCACAGGTACAGTAACATCCCTCATGACATTATAATGTGCCTGCATCAAGCCACTGTTCACTGTATTACAGTGCAGCTCTTCTGAGTGTCTCAAAATGTTGATAAAGTGTAGATGTAAGATTGTTTTAGAGAGCTGTCATAGTAAGAAGTTATTCAGAGACAGGATATCAGAAACTGCTGCCCAGAATTCAGTATGACACAGATGGTAAAGAGATTATTTGAAGCTTGTAGCCAGATATAAAGACAGACACAAACACGTTAGAGCCATACACAAAAAAAACAAACCCAAAACCCCACAGCCCAAAAAAAACCCACCACACCAACAAAATAACCCCCACCAAAACAGCACCTTTATTACGGTCACCATGACCATAAGCTAGGCGACTACTCTTCTGATCAGTGGATTATGAAGATCTGCAATAAAAGCATTAACATTTCTACACCTACCTCTGTCATGCAAAGTAACTTTTTCCTTATGCAACAAGGCTACTTCTTGACCAAGGGCCTTCTTCTGCCTCTCCAGTTCATTACGCAGCACCAGGATCTTCAACTGTAAACATTCACTCTCCTTTTTCTATTGGAAGAAAATGAGAGTTAAAAGAGATAAGTTTTTCTGCACACAAGCAGTTCCATAAAAGGAGTGATAGGAGGAAAGCAAAAAAGGGGCAAGACTAGTGTCTGCTGGACTAAAGGTGGAGTTCATAGATCACCACAGGCAATAGATAATCAAAGACCCTAATTATTTTGCTGCCTTGGAAGGAGAAAAACTCAGCTCTGTTCCACAGTGCCTGCTCCCTCTGTGAGATGCACAGAGACGGAAGGAAACTTCTGCAGGACAAGTACATAGAAACTTATAGCAGCAGGACAAGCATTCATTCCCTGGCAAAGGGTTAGGCAACAAGAGAGAAGAGCAGCCATAAGAAGTCTATACTAAACTGAAGCAGGGAGCTGGAAAAAAGATTGGCGGTATCATTACGGATTATGTCATTACATTATATCTGAAGGACCCCTTTAAAAAAAATTAGGATTTGCCCTGTACCTACTCTAAATCTATTAGTGTTTCATAAGAATATTTTTTGTTATTTGATGCACTATTATCCACTGACAAATTGTGTTGCCATGTGTGCAGTGAAGCAGAATTTTCTATTATAAGTGGGGTTTTGTTTTAAGGAAGGAGCATCTACGATGTTTAATAGATCCATATTGGGAGTAACTGAAGACAGCTTCAAAATGGAAAAGAGAAGTTACGTCTCTTCAGTCCAGTCACAACCCTGCTGGAGTTCAAAGCCCAAAGAGGCACTCAGACATACTTGTGAGCAAGTCTTGTGTAAGTACTATCAGACAATGTCGCATATAACGCTGCCAGCCTTCACTTTTTCAAGCAGTTAGAGGACATAATGTTACCTCAACACTAGCTGCCTGAAAAAAAAGTCAGTTCTTGCTGAACTCTTTCTTCCACTTCATATTTGCTTCAGTTATACATGTATGCTCTTCTGGTTCAAGACCGCAGCAGGAAACATCAGTCAATTTTATAGTCCACACACTTATAAAGGGGAATGGAAGCCCAACAAGAGTTTCCACTACTGAACAAAGGAAGAAAGAAATAGGTAATCATTTCCTTATACATAGACCATGGTGGCTAAGAAGTTGCATCACGTGTGTGATCATTATCATTTTTGGTTTTAGTATTCTTCACAATTTTGCTCATGCATATCTATAAAGGAAAAGCCTTTGCCTAGAGGGACAAGGATATCCATAAGAAAAAAAGATGGCTAATAACCTTTTAACAGCCAAGATACCAACAGAAGGCAAAGCAGCTCTGGGTTGGAGTCACTCACAGGAGATGTGATGTTGCTCCTTAAGGGAGGTGACTCCTTTGCTTCTTTGTCTACAGTGCAACAACCTCCCATTTTTCCATTGAAAATTAGCAGAGTACTCTCAACCCAGGATCTGCCTTACAGCAATAAAGTAACTTCACGTCACAAGTTTTCCCTTTCCTATACAAGGCATCAGACACATGCCAGTGAGTACCGAGACAATGAAGTCACTACAAGCCATTCTTGTTCTGGCAATTCACTGCTTTAAACTGAGCTCAGCCTTCCTGGGCAGAAAGTTGAAAGTAGTGCCAGTACACTTTTTTGGAGAGGGGAAAGAACAGGCAAAACAAACTGTCAAAAGCTATTGAAAACTCTAATACATTTCCTACTCAAACTGAACGTGTCACTTGAGTGACAGCTTTCGCATGAATGCTGTTCACCCAAAGGGAGCAGAAGTGCAAGAAGATATAGCCAGTGGACTCACCTCACTAAATACACCCCAAGTTTCTGTCAAGATTTATCTAAATCATTAAAAGTTTGTTTTTCCTGATAAACCTCTTTCATGCACTGTGCCATGTTTATGCTTTTCTAGTATAAAAGCAATTATACAAAATAAAGGTAAAAATAGGATGATCTATCAACCCATCTGTGTAACACAAATTAAAATTCATTACAGTTCTCAGATGAGTTCCCATTTGAAATTACAAGTTTAAGTAAAGATTTCAAGTCTGATTGTTAAAAAACTCCCAAGCTTATGGTCAAGACATCAGCCAGATGCTTCAGCAAGCCTGTAGAATAAGGTTTCAAATAATCAAACTTACCAGTTCATTGCTTGTAGATGTACATCTCAGCTTTTCTTCAATCTCCCTTCCTATTTTCTGAACAGTTACCTGAGTCTGTTTAATTGCACACTGGGCTCTGTGAAGCCTGTAAGGAAAAGAGAAGTTACAGCTGTACTAAAGGTTCCCCACACATGTCCTAATGATGAATGTGCCAGCTGCCTCAAACCCAGCAACAGTAACATGAATTCAGATTGGCAGCTTCTATTTTGGAACAAAATATTAAAAGAATCATAACTTGCACATTTTATATAAATGAGTATCCAAAGTAAACTATCAAGTCTCTCAATTTGATCAAGTACCAAATCTCCTTCTCATTTGTTAAATTCAATACACGCTGATAAGGCAAAGCTGTAGGTGAGACAGCAGGTAATTACAGGGATCTTGTGTAACAATGAAGTTGTAACACTGTGAACATCAAAACGGATAGACATGACAGTTACCATGAGCACTGTTAACACAGGCCAGCTTTAAAAAAGGATCCTTTACATCAGGGGTCCTCAAACTACTGCCTGAAGGCCCCCCAGGGTCCTCAATCCGACCCCTGGTATTTACAGACACACACACACACCCCCGCCGGGGGTTGAGGGGGGAAAACCAAGCAACCGCAGATGACTGCCTGCCACTGCATCCGCGCGCTGGCCCCTGTTTAAAAAGTTTGAGGACCCCTGATCTACATGCTACCCAGGCCAAGAGCACGAAACACCCTTTAGTATCTCCAAATATCCTATGGGCCCTTCTGTAACAGAAACACGGGTTTCTTATTTTAATCACATTTGAAGTGTGAAAAGATGATAATTATGTGTTTCTGATCATTAGCCCTGGCTTCAGGGTAGAAGGGAAACTGATTATTTGCCATATTTATTGAAAAAAAATCAGGCAGAGGAAAGCAATGGCAAAAACAGGTCAGAAGTATTAACATCTTAACATGAACATGGAGCGGAAATTAACTTATTTATTAGAAAAAAATCAGAGCTGGTCTGCAGACACAGGCTATGTCTTTTCACGCATGCAAACCCAGGCTTACTTTTCCCATTCACAGTTTCACTTTTAATGGCTTCTTTTGTAAGGATATTGTCCAGGTAGCCTTGCTGCTGGCATAAGCACTTCACTAAGGTCTAGCCAGAACGGCAAAAATGTGGTCAGATAACCTACTGTATGACATTTGTGCTTTGCCAGGCAGGCAATGAAAAAAACAAGCCTGCTTCAATTCATCTACACTCTGCCAAAATTAAAAATATTTGCCTCTTCACAGGAACATTTAATTTTACTAAAGCAAGGCTACAAATTTGCCATAAGCCAAGGACCAAAAGACACTAGAGCACACAGAAAAGGCTACTCAGCTCCTACCTTTTACATTCTCTAATCTCTTGCAGATTTATAAGCAATTGAGGCATTGTTATTTAAAGTTTTTGGCTAACGGTTTTTAATGGTCTGTATGAGCTAGACCAAGATAACCAGGCTAAGTGCTTCAAGTACACATAACCACAAAGCATTACTCCTCCCCACACCCCATCTCAACAGCCATATTACCGATTACTTTATTCAGCATGAGGACAGCACCTAAACCACCTAGCCCAGCAAAGAAATACACAGGGAGGAGATTATACACTGACAACAGGGAATAAGCAGTGCTAGCAATATTAAACAGGGTCATTGTGATTTAGGCATTTTGTGATACAAATTTAATACATTTAAATTATCAGACACCTTTAGCTCCATCACAATATTGCTTCTCTTAAAACACCGTTCTCTGTAGTAGTACAATTCGAAACAAAAATCGAAGTGATTCCTTTGGTTTCTTTAGAGCTTCTCCAACTGCTCGGCCCAAGCAACTTTTTAGGGGTAGCTGTGCCCCATCCCAAATGGCATATCAAGAGCTTTTTAGGGGTAGCTGTGCCCCATCCCAAATGGCATATCAAGAGCTTTTTAGGGGTAGCTGTGCCCCATCCCAAATGGCATATCAAGAGCTTTTTAGGGGTAGCTGTGCCCCATCCCAAATGGCATATCAAGTAGCATGGCTCTACTGACTGCTACCAAGGTGGGGGCAAGACTGCCGAGGCCAGCAGCATTGGGTCACCCAAGAGCTTGGTCTCACATCCCTAACAGTACTGAAACCTCCTGGAAACATTTATGTCCTACTGGGAACTATGACTTACACCTCCCACCTTCCCAAATGCATCTTGAGGCTGTTGGCTATGTAACACATGGTTACACAGGTCAAAGCATCGTGAACATCAATCAAAGCTCTGCTATCACACCATAAAGCACGGTCTAAGTTTTCTACTTCAACAGTTTCCAGTCTGCCTTTTTCCAAAAGCCTGGAACAATTTCCTTCCAGACACAAGAAAGCCTTACTCTACCTATAAGGTTTAGCTTTGGGTAATAACCGAGTACCATTTCCCTTTCCTCTTCATCCAATTTTATACTGGAAGAACATTCTCGCTTTAGTCTGTTAGTGATTAAGAAGTGTTTTACAAGTTTTCATGTCACGCAATTTAGGTAGCAAAATCTGACTGCTGAAAAGTGTTTTACTCATTGAAGGAGTATTTGTGCAACTCAAATTGTTAGATAGATCATTTACTACATAAGTTCCTCCCAGTGATTTGATCAATACTGAGTTAACAACCTTTACGTTTTGTACTAGCTTTAAGTTCTTCTACCTGTGCCCAAGTATAAGGGGCAAACATCTACTCAGACTGATTTATCAAAATCTTAGAATACTTCTTCAATTTGGTGAATCTATACCTAAAGGTATATTCCGATATTATTACTGCTACACACAGGAATTCAGCAATCAAGTCTGTTTTTAATAAGAAATTGTTTTAAGCCAAACATCACCCAGTCATTTCTTGCAATATAAAAAACCCCCTACACTTAAACTTGGCTGCCTTGATGCCAAACCATGCCATTTATGTTGCAAGACAGAAAAAACTTACTGATACTGGTTGACTAAATCCCAGTATGTTCACTGTTGTTCCAAAAACCTTAAAATGGTAACAGTAACATCATGACCACATCCAAAGTTAAGCCTTCCAAGATTAAGATTTTAGGAACTTCACATCACAAAAGCAGCAACTATCGACAGAAACCTCCCTTTTCCAGCCAAAAAAGCCCCCACTGCACCCACATGGAAATCTTTGGTCATCCAACAAGGGGAATACAAACTAAGCCATAACAATACCAGCATGGAAATTCTGTCCATCATTTCTACATGCACAAGACAGACTACGGTGGAGACAATTATGACTGTACCAATGAATGGAGATCAGCAAGCTAAGGCCATAAATCTAGATTAAAAATTACATATAATGAATACAGAGAAACTTCAATGCTAATTGACTACATATTGTTTCCATTTCTGGTCTGAATGCAAGTCCAATGCTATAGCCTAAAGTTAGCACAATTTGCACTTTGAGTACAATCTGGCTTGGTTTAGTAATTGACAACGATGAGCCAACTGATGGCATAATCTACGTGCTATCAGCCAATGCAGGATTCCTCCCAGATTGTTCAAGAGGGTTTTTAATTTTTTATTAAAATTAGCACTTCCATAGCACTTCAAGAGCTAATTCAGGGCTTCAAGAGGCCACTGGCTTGCTACCAAATTTCTTTCGGCAATCAGAAAAGCCAAGCCAGTTACAGCAGAAATCCAAACCTTTTTAAAGAAATAGCTTAGCCAACAGTGTCGTCATCCTGTGTCTGCAGGCTGCTCTGGTGTCTCTGCAGCAGCTCACAGCCATTGTCAGCCAGCAGTAGAGTAATACGAACATTAAATATGAGAGATTTACTGCTGTCGCTTGGGGCCCTTGAGGGCTGCCATGCTAGTGTCCAACATCAGGTGAGTTGCACGCTGCTGCCTGGGAAAGAAGTGAAAAGCAAAGTAGATGTTAGAATTCCTTACCACCCTAATATAGTTTGGAAGTGGAGATCCATGAAGCTGCTCTCATATCACTGCTTTCTGAGACAGGGAGACTAAGAGGAAACAAAATACTCTCCCTTCCTTTGAAAGTTTAGAAGACAGCAGTACAAATAGAAAAACATTAGCCTTGTATCATAAACTTAAGAGCAACAAAAGCTGCATCCCTAACTGATCCAGGAAGAACTGGCACACAAAATTTCAACATCTCTCCTCTTCACTTGCTAGTTTCCAAGTTGCTGAAATAGAGGCTATTTGGGTTATTTCTTCGAGGCTTTTCAAGTCTGATGTAAAACTGCCACATCCCTGTGCCCCTCTGCATGTGTCATCCGTCTGTCCCCCACCCCCCAAACAAAACCAACCCAACCCAACCTACTTTTTACCTTGGCTGTAAGATTTGAAACAATTCTAGCATATAATATTATGATGATCAATTCAATTTGGGTACTGACTTAGAGGGAAAAAGTTGCCACGTTTTGGACTTCTTCACCATTACAGGATTTCTTTACAATAACATCCTTGTCTTGCTTGCAAGATCAAGCAGTTTCCCTGACTTCCCAAGGCCACACAATGCAGTGCTCCAACATAACTTGACTTTACAACTTGGGAATGTGCTATAACAACACGTTCGCTCTCTTGAGGCTTCCAATAAGTTTGAGGCAACGTTTGAAGGTTCAGCTGAAGCACTTTCCTTTAAGACTTGTTGCTGTATCCTGCAACTGAGATAGCCCTCTTGGTCAAGAATCAGTCCAGTGATTTACGAGTTTATACATCAAGTTAATTCCTGGCTGAAATCTTTAAAAAACTGTAGCGACAATTGTGCATATTAAGCTAACATACACTTATGTTTACATTAACGAAAGAGTCTCAACTTTATTAGATATCCGATACATGGTTTTGTAGTTCTATCATACGCTCCAAGTATCTACTTGCTTCTATCAGACATCTGGATTTTTCACGTATGAAACTAAGCCATAAATACATCAATTAATTACAGCAGTCACACAGTACAGCTACTTCTCACAAGAGAAATAAATGCTTATGGTCTTATTTGCCAGAACAACCCTCATTTACAATGAGACTAAATTTAAACTATGAATTACTACCAGGGATTTAGAAAATATAACAGAACACTTCTGGCCATAAGCGAAATGTAGGAACCTGGAAGTAAAATACCCAAACCTATTATTAAAGAACAAAATAATCCAAGACTTTCCTATTACATACAAAAAAAATTGGAATGCACACTACTTTCTATCAGTCCAGAAATTAGATTATGTAGAGTGCCAGCCAGCTATAATTTTTTTATTTTTTTTACACAGCCCCTTAAACCATTACTTGCTACATATCTGCTTTCCCACAAGAAAAAGTTTCCTAATTTATAATCATACACTCCCTTTCTCAATCACCTTAGAAACCTATACCTACAATTTGTCAAAAGCAGATGTAGGGCAAGAGAAGACAGTAGGGAGTAAGAGGAGAATAAAATGCAAGTCTGACTTGTTCATTTATGCCATTAAACCTCTACAAGAGCCAGTGCTGTAAGAAACTCAAACAAGACAGTGCTATTAAAGCACAGATACTTTCCATCATCCTTTCAAACAGTCTTAATTTGAGCCTTACATGTGTAAGACTCCAATTAAGCTTTTGAATAACCAAGTCCATGTGGACACTGCAACAGTGGATGCTTTGAGCTATTTGCAAATGGAAAAAAACATATATATCAGACTGGCAGCAGGGGAGGTCCTGGCCTTCAGTGTGAGGAACATTTAAAGGAGCTAGCTAGTATACAGATCACCTTCAATATGCACAGGACATGAATGGAAAAGGAGTTTTCACGTGAAGCACAAAGAACTTTTTCCATACATGAAGTCAGAAAACCTGAGATGTCTTTAGTTCTCTTATTCCAGTTCACAGATTTAACTCCAGTGCTGGTTGATTTTTTTATTCAAAGAACAAATGTATTTGTGGCAAATAACAGAGGACGTTTCTTCTTTATACCGGTGCTCATCAGTTTGTTATTACAGAAACCTTGCTGCCAGGGCAACAGGCAAAATCATATTCAAGACACTACATACAGCAGAAAGGTAAATTACATATAAATCAAATTTCTAAGTTGCATAAACATGTAAAGATGACTCCTACCAGAAAGATAGTAACACTAGTAGAATACAACAGCCTTTTCCTGACACACAACTTGCCAGCAAATCTTAACAAAAGTTTCAACTCTCACTCTGAGACAGTGAGCAAGTCTAAGACTGGAGTTAAAGCACAACTGAGAAGGAAGATGCATAAATTCAGGTTGAATGGGTTACAGGCTCCACCTAAAAAAGGGAAACTGCTGCTCTCAAGTTGTTCGTGTTCTTCCAGTTGCAGTCCACACAACCAATAAAGTGTTTGTGACAACCCAGTGCAGGCCTTACCCACCAGAGGGATAAGGAGAAACACCAGTGCATACTCAGGTGACTCATTTTTTCTAGTTGCAAGCTACTGCACCTCTTCCTGGAAGCCATCCCCAAACTCAAATCAAAGTTTACTTCCAAGAGAAGTAGAATTTTGCAGCCGACTCAAAAACGCGAGATCTCCCACTAGACAAAGGGATGGCCTGAACACTCACAAGAGTGTTCTGCAGCTTCTCAGTCATAGGTGCATTCCCTACCCTGCCTTGTTTTTAATTATCAAAGACATTAAAGCATTTCCCCCAATGTGAGATCTTTAATCCACTTTATTTGTTCTCAGTCAAAATGCACCATTGACCCTCCCTGATGTGGTTAGGTATTTCTGAGCATTCTGGAGACATGACTGCATTCACTGAAATCTTTCCCCAGGCTGACAGATAAAGAAATTAGCAGTCCCATTCTCATGGCCACATCCAGGACGAAACTGTAACAAGAAATAAAGAGTCCCAAATGCCATTGTTCACAAAATCCTCCTTCTTAAACACTTTCAGGTGTCTGTTAGAAAATTATTTAGCTAGAGTGACATGCTCTGGTTTTCATCAACTCTAATATAGCCAGAAAAAGGAGAAGGATTGGGTTATGACTTCTAATCTAATTGAACATTGCTTCATTGATATGCTCTTTTACATGATGTCAAAAATAGGAAGAATAAAGCTATTTTTAAGTTCTGCATAGCTCTGTGTAACCTCTCTCAAACAGTGCTCTGAGACCAAATCTGATCAAGAGCTAGCAACATGCCTATCATGCTTACCTTAAAAATCTGCCACTGTAGGGGTGTTTATTCCATACGGCACAGTGGAAAAGATGAAGATAACAGCAGCAGCCTACTAACCCTGCAGTTAAATTAACACACAAAAATTCCCACCTCTCTCTCATGCTACGCAGACTGTTTCAACTTGCTATGACCCATGCCGCTCTCTTCGACAGATTTTGGCAAATGTCAGGCTTGTAAACTGACTCTTCTGATGACTGATTAGCCTCACTTTCCATATGGCTTAGCACCACACAGGTAAAATGCCTGGGAACACATTTGCCTAAAAGTCTGATTCCACAGATAAAAACACCTAAAAAACTTCTCAAAGTAATTCAGATCACAATTTCCATCTCCATTGCTACTTCCCAGGAAAACAGCACCCCACAATTCCAACCCACATAGTTTTTAGGCCAAGTGAGATGACACTTCTTACACTGTTCATCCATTTCAGAACTGTTTATTAAAGTATACAGAGGCACTCAAGAGGTCTGATTACAATTCATGTTTATTTATGCTGGCCTTAGGCCACCTGGGTTTTCATGTCCAAAGCCATGGGGATGCCTGCCTTGTCTTGGCTGCCTATACACTATGAAAAGCCAAGTCTTCCAGGTGGAAATCTTTCCTAGCGAGAAACATCAAGCCTGGCCATCACAGAAAAACAACCATACTTATCACTAGCAAAGGGAAGTTTTAGCAGAGGAACTTACTGATTTAAGAGCTCAAGTTATGCTAAGAGGAATTCTACCACCCATTCCACACTTGAGACTGTATTTCCACATCTGCTGGGAGGGTGATGGCAGCAGTAGTAACAACATTAAAGTCTGCAACTTGAGCCAGCAATTTGTCTGCTAAGATACTCACAGGAAAAGCTAGAACAAGGCACCGCAAGAGCATCAGGCTATTTGTGACAACCTTTTCCTGCCACACACACCGCCTTCTCAGGATATGACACCTTCTACAGCATGAACATTCATAACTACAACATTTAGAGTCATGGCTATGAGTTGGGACCCTTCTCTGAGGCAAGAACAGTAAAGGCAAAAGCTACAAACAAAACTTTTAACTGTCAGTGCCTATTTTAGAATTAAAAAACAAAAAGAAAAAGCTTTCCTACGTCCCCTTATCTCTGTGCATCTACCAGTATGCTAAAAAGAATGGGGTAGCAAAGACCAACTCTGCAACTGCAGAGGCTAAAGGCTGAATCGTACCTGCTGGGCAGAGTTCCATGGGTTCACTTGTTCTATGGAGATGAACATGGAAATAGAGGGAACTTCAGGGAAGTTCAAAAGACAGTACAGCTTTGTGTGGCTCACCTCTGGGTTTATCAGATGCTGTACAATCCTCCAAAGAGAGCAGTTCACAGTATGTTTTCTTCCTGCTCTCCCTCCTTTTCACCCCACCAAACATTTGGAAACCTAAAGTTTGCAATTGCTCGTTATAGCAACTCTACAATAGCAAAGTGACTGAGTTACTGGCTGTCCAGATGGGACACTGACGCTGTTCAAAACTGCCTTGTCTTCTGCTTCTCCTTACCTGTAAACAGGTCAATGTACCCCTGAGATACACCTGAACACAAAGCAGTTTAAGCCTATGAAGACCTTGCTCACTCCATCATTCTCCACTTGGAGCTTATGAAAAACAACTTCAATTTTAGCATAATTCCTATGTGTGAAAAATAGGTGCCCAAGGCAGTTACTACATTTGGCACGTGCAATTCCACTGACCCTGTAGTCTCAGAGAAACTACTCTGAGGTACTAATTAGTTTTTCAACACTACAGCTGCTTATGTTGACTGCATCCTGTTGTCCCTTTTTCTAGTTTCAGAGATCAACTTGTGCTAGGTTCTGTTCCTTCAATAAGCCTGCTAATATAAATGGAAGAATTTAAACACACAGGCAATGTTATCTCTTAAAAAGCTTCTTTCCTAAGACAGGCTGAGCTAAACAAAAGCTGATTTTATAGCATCCCCATGTTTTAGTCTTTGTCACTTAAGATAGCTGATTTTACCAGCCTCTCAAAGTTTCACACTGCAGACAAACACTACCTACATTTGTATTCTTAAATAACATCTCTTCAGTGACAAGACATGCACTCTTTGTCAAATGAACAGTTATATTTTACAAACAGCAAATCCTGAAACAAAGCCTGTCACTTTGAAGCATATTATGACAGATTATGAAATCTGAAGTAGATACACACACTTAAGGCACTGGGACTTAAAAGACAATTTCTAGTAACTAATACTTGCCATGTGTCAACATGCCCAATGTTCAACAGTGCCCTGCAAGTTTCTTTGAGCCCCTAACCTAGAAAGTAGCAATTAGTTGCTAGTTCAGAAGTTGAGCTCTGGTCCTTCTCAGAGCAGGGTCTTGTCATTCACAATCCTGGACCATTTAAAGTCATTGAACATCACATTTCTGTGATGTGAAATACAGGGAAATTGTTATCTTAGTTTTATAATTTGGTTCAAAGTCATGTTTAACTGTCCAGGGCACTGCAGCCAGATTTATTTGTTTGTAACCAGAACTGCGAGAACCTGTTGGTTTTGATGAAGGCACAGCCTGCATGGTCTCTGGAGTTGCTCTAGTTTGAGATATGATCCACTAGATCAGATGCACATGTGGCAGTAGCAGAGAAAGCCCTTTAACACCTGTAAGTATTATTTAAATCAACTTCAGCCAGATTAGATATTAGCAATATTACAGCAGTTTCCTAGAGCTGGTCTTTACTCACCTCCAGCACTTAAATTGTACCAATATCAGTTTTTGTTGTTGTTAAACAGTATTTTTTCAACAAATACAACCAAAATGTTTTCAATTTGGATTAACTGGCTGGCTAAACAGCACGAACATGCCATCCCATCTGCTGAAGGATTGATTAAACCATAGAGAAGGCTGTTTTAACTGGAGAAGTGAAAATATAGGAAGCAAAACTTCAAAGGGGCAGGTTTCACTAGTTCTTAGAGCATTTTTTGTCTCCAGGCAGAATCTGGGAGAATTTCAAGCACTCAGAGGCACAAAAGCCATCAGGCAGGCCAATTGCCTCAAGTACCAGAACAGCAGGAAAAGCTGTTGTAGAACCCAAAATATTATTTTTTGTATTTAGGAACTGAAGTAAAATTTTAACATACAGGATTTTGAGCCCTTTCTTTACAGATCACCAGCATATCCCATCTTCCCAACACTACTTCATACTGAAAGGTCTATTTTTCTAAGTTTTAAGAAAAGTATAGAAAACTAAGAGAATACTAAATATAAACCTATTCCCATCAGTGCTGCAAACGTGCAAAGAGCTTGATTATGGAGACATGTCCAGAACATGACCTCAGATGAATTTGGCCCATCCTGAGTGTTATGTGAAAGGTGAAACATGTTACTGTATAACCTATTACTACCAGCAACATAATATTTAGAAAGCCTTTAAGTGACCTCTTTTCAGGAAATCTGACAATATGGCCAAGGGACAAAAACCTCAAAATTTTAGCTTTCCAGTTGAGGTGGTTAATTTTTGTAGTCTTTCTTAAAACAAATGGCTGGAAGAACATTCGTCATTTCCACATGGCATGAAAAACTTATTAGCAGCACAATGTTTGCCTGAGGATCTTGTCCCTGCCCCAAAACAAGAAGGTTCATGAGCTGCAGAGGTGCTGAGAACTCCTTGTGAAAAGCTAAGCTGTCTAGATACTTAAACTTTTCCTCCTGCTTAATTAACTTGTAAATCCATGTAATTAAGCATCTGAGCACACAGGCACTATTTTAATCCAACACTCAAAAAATTTTTCTACTGTTCACACACTCTGGCATTCCTAATTAATTTTTTTAAATCAACATAATTTGAGCCAAGCACGTGCTTTTCATTAAGGCCTATTCATAAGCTTCACAAGTTTTAGCTATTCACTTCTTTGGAGAAGTAAAAAAACCAAACCAAACAAAAAAAAAAGAAAATATTGAAATCTTCCCCAAATAGCAGTTTTGACAGCAGACAGGGATCAACCATAGAAGTTCTCATTTTGCAGTTTTTCAGGAATTAAGGGCTGAGCTAGAACCTGCTATCTCAATCTATTTTCACACGGTACAGCTGATCATAGCAGCTATGACACATCAGGCAGCACAGTACCAACAGAGTAACTGGGATGCAGATCCCACCATCACCAGGACTTGCTTCCTTTTTTGAGAAGTTTCAACAAAGCCAGTACAAGCTGTTCTGCATATTCACATCTTGTGAAAACATTAGGAAACCACATGTGCAGCTTGTGAATTTTTACTACAGACAAATATCATATCATGAGAAAGTCTTCAGAACATGGGATTTAATGTGACCAGATGCAAACCTTTACAGTGTAGACACCTCCCTATTCTCTTTACAGCCAACAGACAGAAGCAGGCAGACAGCAATTCATTTCCTCCCAAAGTACACATCCTGTCAAATGAATCACAACTCAAATTATGCCCATCTCTCTCTTCTGGCTGTAGATGGAACATGTTCTCACAAAGAACTAACTTTGGAAGGAGTTCACGGGCCAGTTAGTCAAGCCTGGACTCCTGGAAGAGGTGGCAAACCAGTCTGCTTGATAGAAGAAAAAGGACACCCAACAATGAGACTAAAGATTATTTTAAAAGAAAGAAATGCTGTCACCACTCTTGAGCTAGATATGAAAAGGTAGGCCACAGCAGAGAAAGTATACCTGTAAGAAAGCAGATGACAGAGGGAATAAAAAGGATTCTGGACTTTGCCTCAGTTCATGAAGAACTTTCCTAGCTAGGAAGGAAACAGAGAAAAATAGCACCTAGTTAGAATTTGTGACCATACCTTTTTCTGGAACCAGGCAATGTAATATATATTCCTTGATAGGGTATGTAGAATCCACTGAAATATAATCAGCAGCAGGCCTGGTACCAAGGCCTGGAAAAAAACGTTCCTTTTACGACAAAGCAAAAAGAGGATGCCTTAGCTCAGAGGCAGGGCTAAACAGCAGCTACACCCAACAGCATACCTAAATAAGAGATAGTGCCTAGGCTCCCACCTTCCCAAGACTGAGCAAAGCGCATGGCTCTAGTAATCACGTTTCAAAACGGCACTGGTGAGCATCCATCAAGGGGAGCTTTATGAAAAGTGACATCTTCATTTCTTGTCAGCTTTATCATACACAGTCAGACACTTTCAGAAGAAGGACCACAGCTCAAATTAGAGAAGGTTAGACAGGGGTCCAGTCGGTCAAGTTCATGACTTGTACATATATTATACAAGTATAATAGTGTTTTTTCCACAGCATGCTTCATAATACAAAGTAGTGCAAAGGAAATGTGGAAAAACACCCAAAACCACCTGAATAAAACAATCAGGGTGACCAACACACATTTTCTTCTCTCAATTTAACAAAGACTTAATATGAGGTAGTGTAGGAGTTGCCTTCTAATGGACTGTGCCAAAACTTCGTAACGCACCCTCTGGTGGTTTTCCACTAAAAGTACAGAAGACAGGCATTTCAAAAGCAGCCTTTAAATATGCTTTACAAAATCAAGAAACAGCACATTTAAATTTTAAGAGAGCTTATAAAATAAAGACTTCTGAATAAGCAACCTAGAGCTAACTTTTCCTACGGCTTTCCTCACTAGAGAGAGCCAATGCTTCATACAGGCAACACTGACACCTACTGTTAACACTACCAAAGGGATTCAACTTCACAACTGATTAAAAAAAGCAAACACATTTTTCCAAAGACTTTTGAAAGCGTATTAAACATTTCCTGTTCAAGGGTTTCCTCTGTAGTACATCTATTGCTATTACTGAGGAACCGAAGTTATCAACCTGTGTTGTTAAATGCCTTTTGAATACAAATTCCTCAAAGCCAGCCTACTGACAGCATTTAAAACCTGTTTTATTTCCCCACAGCTACCATTCTTGAACTATTATAATTAAAGCAGATCTGAAAAAAGGCCTTCTTGTTTACCTTCATACTAGTATTTATTGGTTTTCACCACCAGAAACACCTAAGTAACCACCCAAAAGTGCAGTTACTAGACCTTTCTTACACCATACACGTGTTGGAGTAACCAGGTCCTGACTATGCAACGCCTCTTTTTCTGGATTACAAGGAACAACTATCCAAAAGGTAACTTCAATTCAGTGGTTCAACATTGAAAAATCACACACACACACTTATGTGTGTAGCTCTTTTGCTTCAACTACAGCCTCATTCTACCAGATTAAGTTTTGGCAAGTTGCTTTTTTCCTCATTGTTCTCATTTAAGTAAATTTTAATTTTGTTGAGAAGAACAGAGGGGGGGCTTTCCACAGAAGCTCTCCAAAAAAGAAGCTCCACGATTTCAACATTCACAAGGCAAGTCCATGCGCCAGCTCCACAGCAAGCTCTAGTTCACGGCACTTAAAGCATCCACATGGTAGAAGCCCAGAAACCACCAAGGAATCATGTCCTTGCTACCAGTGCTAAATCAGCACTACCTAGATACCTCCTTTGCACACTTCAGTGCAGAAGGTTATTTTTATATTTGGAAAGGCTTCTTACATACACACACTCTAAAGAAGTTACAATAGCTACACAGAATATTCTCAAAAACCTTACCTAAGCAAAGAGAAGACATCGTAAGAGTTACGAACACAGTTCTGATCCACCTGGAGAAGACTATTCTTCAGGGTACCTGAGTGATCCTTAAGGCAAAGAAAGAATATTTATTTAAGAATCAAAAACTTTTCCATCTTGATTGAAAGCATGCACTTTTGGTAGCACAACAAACGTTCTCGCATTTAATGCATTTGAAATCTGTCTTCATACAGTTTTATGTACAGTAGGTAGAAACAATTTAAGGTGGTAATAACACCAAGTTCAAGCCTAGCCTACAACAGCCATTATTAGCTGTAAAGATGTTAATGACCTATCACTTTATCTGTGCTCTAGACACAGAGTGTGTTTTCCTGTACTACACAGATTTTATGCACAGAAATACTGAAGGATGCAATCTGAAGTACTGTCATTCTTCAACTTCAGATCTGACAGCCTATTCGGTAACATGCCAGAGATGTACAAGACAATGAGATAAAGCTCTATTCTTTATTCATGCTGTAACACTTTTAAAAGATCAAGGCATTCTTAGTTTTGAATGACGTGAACAAGTTTCTGAAAGTTCCCTCCCCCCCCCCCCCCAAAAAAAAAGGTTATTCTTAAGGGAGCAAAGTGCTTTGGTGCCTCTTTGTGTGGAATGTACAGTAACAGACAAACTGCAATTTTTCACACTGCAAAGGTCAGATACCAAGCTATTCCATATTCAGGCATGGTCACACAAGTTCCTAGAAACATCACAAACTCAGAACTATTTCTTCACATGATAAAGCAAATTTTAAGTAGGGCCACCTGGCAGCATTGTGGGAAAGTTTATGGAATATAGGGAAAAAGGTAATTGTTTTAGTGTATGAAGTAGCCCTAGCGTGCACACATAATCAAATAATTTTCTAGCAGTAATACAGATGTACCAAGTACCACAATTCCTGCCTTAACAGGCCGTTTCCACACAGATGATGCTGAAACGCAGTTAAATGTCAACATCTGACAGAATTGTTAGCCATACACCATGCAGCAGACATCCCTTTCCACCAAAAATAAGATTCCACCTAAATAATCACGAGATCTATACATTACATTATGCATCATATTGAACAGAGGCATCAAGTCAGCAAGTCTCAACTAATTTCCTTTCTTAAAATGTTGGATCCTACATGCTGTAATCCATACATATATCCCCTGAAAAAAATACCAAAATAAAGACATCAATGCCTCAATGAACCAGGATGGTGGAAAACTAAAAATGCACAACTAGCATCACCATTTTACACTATGAAGTTGATGTTGTTTCAAGAAACACTGACTTCAGAAAGCAACATGCAAAATTTTTCAGAGAACAAGTGTAACAGCCTAGAAAAACTAGTTTTAGGAGGGAAAGAATTTAGAGCAGCAATATATTTCAGCCTTTTCTTTTTTTCCTCCTGTACTAGTGTGTTGAAAGGAAATTCCTAGAGTCAGATACCAAATGATCCATACAAACTGAGGAGACTTGCAGAACACACAATGGAAGGGTTTCAGACTATTAAAGAAGCTTGCCCTTTGAAAGGGGAATTTGTCTACTTCTCTACCACAGCTTTTATTACATACAAGCACACATATTTGTAAACACACAAAAAGGCTTTGCTTGTGCTAAGTGGCTAAAAAAGCATATGTGGGGAGAGACTCTACCTGCATAGAGAACACACACTACAGCGAAAGAGAGATACAGCTTTCCAAAGATAAAGGTCTTTCCTGCTTGACAGTTGCAAATAGCTACAACTGAAGAAAATAACTTACTCTTCTATTCCCCTATACCAGTGACCACAGAAAAAAAACTGTTTTGAGTTATGAAGAGCCATATAGACTAGTTCTGGTTTTACTTCAAGGACACTATAGAAAGCTAGTCATTAACTAAAAAAGCTATAGTTACTTCGCTAAATACACTTTCTGAGAGGATATCACTGCAAGAGTAAGGGCAAGTTATCAGTTAGTAGCAGCAAGTGTAAAATAGTTAAAAGAAAATTTGGAAGGCAGGAAGGCATTGAAGAAACCCGAGAAGGAGCAACCTGATTTTAGGAAAGCCAGTATAGCACCCAGAATCAATCCTGTTAAACCTGGGTAAAAAGTAGTTTTACACACAAGCATGCAGTCTCAGATAAAACCAGATTCAGAAAACTGCCAAAAGGATTGGGAATACTTTAAGTCCAGGTTGAAAGCTTAAAAAAAAATAAAAATATATCTGAAGCTCACATCTATCTTACTCAAACATTGGAACAGCTCAAGCAAATCCAAGTAGAGTTTCACTATGATTACTAGAAAGGAGGAAATCAAGAGAGGAACAAGCGCTTCAGTGGTCTCACACCAGAAGGGAAACAGGAAAATAAATTGAACAAGTCTGTGATGAAGGCAGAACCCTGCTGAAATCTTCTGGCAAAATTACTGCAGTAATTTACTACAAAATAAAAAAAAAAAAACTTGAAGAGAAACAGAAACTGGAGGTACAATTATGTGAAAGTCAAATGTAGTTAAGAACAAAGCAGCTACGTTGGCAGCACACATTTGTATTTACATTGAGAAGAAAAGCTGTTAACACTAGAAGAGGAGTTACACTAGCACTGTCAGACACCTACAGTAAAGCAGTAATAGCCTTCAGGGCTCAGAAGGCAGACACAAAGGCTTCTGAAACCTTATTGCCCAGCATTTTTCTTCCATGAGCTAAGTACCCATTGCAGGAAGAAAACTGCAACATGAGCGAGAACGTTACCCAAAGAAGATGTTCGGTTTTTCATTGCATATCAGCAACACCCAAGTTGCTGCTGAACAGAAGAGATGGTAGAAAAGCAAAATTCCTAATACCTATATATTGTCAACAATACAAAATTTAAAGGCTTTTTGACATCAGTAGAAAGAAAGCGAAGAGCCTGTGATATTAACAACAATAAAGAGGCCTTGGATATGGTTCTTTTATTTTGTTAAGATAATAATTGCTACACTGCAATTGTCTGGTTCACCTAGAATTTCTCCACTAGTACTGCTGCTAGTTTTCTACTTTGGTCCTTTATATGACCGCAGCTTCTAACAAAGCAAGCGTTCTGAGGACAAACCTGCATTTTGAAGGTTATCTTGTATACAAGTAGGCTGGAAGGTTCTAAAACAGCTACCTAGTGAAGTTCTAAGCTTCCAGTGCTTCAATTTTAAATTACACAGTTTAGCAATTAGAATATTCCTATTTGAATGTTGCTCTTGCTGGTTTTCTTTACCAGGGACATATGCATTTAATCAATAAACGTACAATGGTCACCAATAAAAACAACAGTTGAGTTGTAACAGTCCCTAACATTCCTGCTCTACTTCATTTTATTCTGCTGCAATAGCTTTTAGGCTCCCACCTCTCTTACCACAGGTAAAGTTCACAGACAGAAAATGGGAATTTGTGTTTAGATCCAGACAGACCAAGCAATGCTCAGAAGCACATCGGCAGTGTGTTTTGAAACTCTGGAGTTCCTGAAATATTGCCAGAACAGTTTAGTCAACTTCCAACAATTTTCTTACTTTGGCTCATAAGTGGTCTTAATTAATGTCAATGACATTTAATAAACTAATAAAATTCAGTTTATTGCAAAACTCCATAAATCAACTTTGGCAATTAAATCATAGTCCAAAGAACTGGGGGGTTTGAGCAATGGGGAGGGAAAAAAAGTGTACTAGACCTTAATTTTGTCCATACTGAGATGTGCAAAAATAGGACACTTCCAACACTGACTGAAGTGCCTTTGTGCATGAGGTTTTCATTAATTTGCAAAATGATACTTTTAAGATTCTATTTTCATAATGAAGTTTCATGTGTGACTGTGCAAAGAAACTAAAACTGTTATTCCATCCATGTACTACCTCAAAAATTGAGACTAATAATTAAGATATCTTTAAGTATTAACAGATCCACCAAAATCTCACCAGAAGAAAAAAAGCACCACAGGAGATCAGAAACCTGACACCAGAAATCACAGCATGGTTTGGGTTGGAAGGGACCTTCAAGACCACCCAGTCCCACTCCCTGCCATGGGCAGGGCCCCCTCCCCCCAGCCCAGGCTGCTCCCAGCCCCCTGGCCTTGAGCCCTGCCAGGGATGGGGCACCCACAGCTGCTCTGGGCAGCCTCGCCACCCTCAGGGTGAAGAGGTTTCTTACGTGTATCTAGTCTAAATCCCCCCTCTTTCAGTTTAAAGTCTTTCTCCCTTGTCCTATCACTACAGGCCCTTGTAAAAAGCACCTTACTACAGGTTTCAGGTGGTGCTTCATGAGTAATCACAGCATTGTTTAGGTCAGAAAAGACCTTTAAGATCATTAAGTCCAACAGTTAACCCAGCACTGCCAAGTCCACCACTAAACCACATCCCAACCATGTCCCCAAGCACCACATCCACACGTCTTTTAAATACCTCCAGGGATGGGGACTCCACAACATCCCTGGCAGCCTGTTCCAGTGTTTGACAGCCCTTTCATGGAAGAAATTTTTCCCAATATCCAACCTAAACCTCTCCTGGTGCAACTTGAGCCTGTTCCCTCTCATCCTGTCACTGGTTCCTTGGGAGAAGAGACTGACCCCACCTCACTACAACCCCCTGCCAGGCAGCTGTAGGGAGCAATAATGTCCCCCCTGAGCCCCCTTTTCCCCAGGCTGATCCAGCTCCCCCCGCCCCCCACCCCCCCAGAGCTGTGCCGCAGCCCCTTCCCCAGCCCCTGCCCGGCTCTGGACACGCTCCAGCCCCTCCGGGTCTGTCTGGGGGTGAGGGGCCCAACGCTGAGCCCAGGGCTCGAGGGGCGGCCGCACCAGGGCCCGGCACAGGGGGACGGGCACTGCCTGGCCCTGCTGGCCACGCTGCTGCTGACACCGGCCAGGGCGCTGCTGGCCGCCGTGGCCACCTGGGCACACTGGGGGCTCATGCCCAGCCGGCTGCCGACCAGCCCCCCCAGGCCCTTCCCCGCCGGGCAGTTCCCAGCCCCCTGCCCCCAGCCCGCAGCGCTGTGGGGGGCTGGTGTGACCCACGGGCAGGGCCCGGCACTCAGCCCTGTTGGGCCTCATACAACTGGCCTCGGCCCCTCGGCCCGGCCTGCCCAGACCCCCTGCAGAGCCCCCTGCCCCCCAGCAGGTCACACTGCCCCCAGCTCGTGTCCTCTGCAAACCCACTGCGGGTGCGCTCCAGCCCCTCGTCCAGGTCATTGGTACAATATTAAACAGGACTGGCCCCAGCACTGATCCCGGGGGAACACCACTAATATAGAGTATAACCAAAGTGGGGCTGTATAATGTTTAGCATATCCAGCACTGACATGAAAATTATAAGGGAAGACCAAAAGCAGAAATACCCCTTCAGGTGCATGCAGCTTCTGAAGGTCACAGGAACAGTGTGCTTGTGCCAACTAGCTTGGCTTGAGCGGCAGACAAGGCACTTAAAAGCAGGACGTATGTGCTATAAAAGAAGAGATTTAGCTCAAAGAACTAACAAAGAAAGCGATCAGAAACTACAGAGAATGGTGACAACATACATTTCTAACTCTTGAAGCCAGAAAGAACTGAATAAATTATAGGCAAGGAAAAAGGAGATTATTTGTGCTCTACGTAGGCTGTGACTGTATTTGCAACTTAGCTACAGAGCATGTACAAGCACCAAAACCAAGATGTACTTTTAAACCTTCTCAGCTAAGGAGCAAAATCTGACAACCAGGAAAGAGGATAGCATTACCATCATTAAACTCAGGTCTAGGTTATTAATACTAAAAAAATTAAAACATAGAATTCCATCTGCTCCAGGAACTCTGAGTTAATAGCACCAGGAAGCAGTGTGAGCTGTGTACCTAACTATCCATAATTTGAAGGATAACCATCAAAACACCAAGCACAGTTTGGAGGCTTGCACAAAGCCAACGAGTTCTGCATACACGGCCACCTTGTCCCTTGCTCCACTCTCCCAACATATGAATGGTCACCCATGTTGTTGACTAAAAGCCACTGCTTCCATTCAAATCCCCACAAGACTGGGCTTGCTGAAACTGCAGCTGTGTGTCAAGGAGTCATGTTTTTTCTAGCCACGGACTCCTTATATGACTTATCTATACCGCAGTACTGCCACCAGCAATTTGGGATTTAAAAAAAAAACAATCAACAAACAAAAACAACAAAAACCTGTCAGCTGTGCTATTTACAATAGATAAGTTTACTTTTCATCATTGATGTAGTAATCAGCATTGCCATATAATTTGGCTGCAGTCACGATATTGGTTGGACAAGCGTAAATACTGCAGCAGAGCCTTTGGGGAAAGAAAAACCAAACACAGGGTGAAGCAGTTGCAACACTGAGCAAATAAATTACTTCTTTTAAGAGCTACAACTTCCAGTTTTAAGATTGACAACCCAAACTTGATGTGCTTTAATATTTGCTGTGAAAATTAGTCTTAACAGCCACACTATTTCAAAGTGTTCTACATTTGAATGAAATGTCTGCCTTGAAGAAGGCAAGTCAAGGCTTACTTTCAGTAACCAGAGATTTTTTTTGGGCTTAAAATGCTACACTAAGACTACCCAAAACAGCTAAGATGTCCATGCATCAGAGGCGAGGTATCAGGTAAGACAGGTTCTTATCTGTCATGTAAAACTGTATTTCTTCTCAAAACAAAGCATTTTAGTGTTCTGAACATCCAAGTGTGACAATCAAGTTTACAAGTTGAATTTTCAGCTTGTCATCAGTACTAACAAGCCAGAACAAATATGGGATACCCTCACCTTCTGTTCAAATGAAGCTCCATAATAACCATCATTGAGACCAAAAATAATCTCATTTGGGTTTCTTGCATGTATCTGTAAGAAGAGAAGGAAAGAAATCATTTCACAGTCAGCTTGTTACGGCTTAACACATCAAACAAGCCTAAAATGTCTGAGAGTCAAAAGCAGATTTTCAGTACCTGTAATACTAGAAGTACATGAAAACTAAGAAAACTTAATCATACAAAATGCATTTGCTTCACAGCATTAATAAAAGTCACTGAGTATGTTCAGCCATTCTACCTTGAAATCAAAAGCACTGGCCCAAGCATCTTTCCTGTTGCTACATTTCCAGCTGACAAAAATAACTAAGATTAGGAAATTAATCAGAGGTAAGTCTTGAGTAATTTGCTTTCACTTGATCTTACCTAAAACTATACTCAAAATTAGGCTTCTGTGGTCAAAGCAGACAGAAAAGTAGCGTTCAGTATTGCAGTTAATATTCTGCTATTAACATAAATAGCATTCATAAAAGCATAGCATCACAGAATGATTTGGGTTGGAAGGGACCTTAAGGATCACCTCATTCCACTCCCGGCCAGGGGCAGGGCCCCCTCCCCCCAGCCCAGGCTGCTCCCAGCCCCGTCCAGCCTGGCCTTGAGCCCTGCCAGGGATGGGGCACCCACAGCTGCTCTGGGCAGCCTGGGCCAGCGCCTCGCCGCCCTCACGGGGAAGGGTTTCTTCCTCACGTCCAACCTAAATCTCCCCTCTCTCAGCTTCAAGCCATTCCCCCCTGTCCCACCACTCCCTGCCCTTGCCCAAAGCCCCTCCCCAGCTTTCCTGTCGGCCCCTCCAGGCACTGGCAGCTGCTCTAAGGTCTCCCCGCAGCCTTCTCCTCCCCAGGCTGCACAGCCCCAGCTCTCCCAGCCTGTCCCCACAGCAGAGGGGCTCCAGCCCTCTGACCAATTCCATGGCCTCCTCTGGACTTGCTCCAACCCACCCCCAACCATGTGTCCTGTGCTGGCGACCCCAGAGCTGGATGCAGCACTGCAGGTGGCATGTCAGCAGAGCAGAGAGGCAGAATCATCCCCCTGGACCTGCTGGCCACGCTGCTGAGGATGCAGCCCAGGGTACAATTGGCTTTCTGGGCTGCGAGCGCACACTGATGGGTCATGTTGTGGCTCTTGTCAAAGAACACCCCCAAGTCCTTCTCCTCAGGGCTGCTCTCAATCTATTCTCTGCCCAGAAATAATCTGAAACATTATTTCAAATAAAATCATGCACTAGAGGAAAATCTTGAGGGAGCCATTTCTTCTGTCCAGTCAAATGGAAAAAAAAAAAAGCTACACTGTGAAACGTACTGGGTATGACAGCGATGAAGTTAATTTTCTTCATAGCAGTCCGTATGGTGCTGTGTTTTAGAACAGTGACTATGATACCATTGGTAACACACCAGTGTTTCAGCTACTGCTGAACAGTGCTTGCAGTGTCAAGACCTCCTCCTCTGTTTCTCACTCTGCCCCCACATCGAGTCACCTGGGGGTATGCAAAAGCTTGGGAGGGGACACAGCTGGGAAAGCTGACCTGAACTGACTGAAGGGATATTCCATACCATATAACATCATGCTTAGTAGAAAACAGGAGTCACTCTTTGCAAAGGTTTTGCTTTCAGTTATTAAACTGTCTTTATCTCAACCCACACGTTTTTCCACACCTTCTCTTTTCTGACTCTCAACCAGCCCACCAGTGCAGCGGGTGTTGGCCAAGATCAATGCACCATGTGAAGCTAGAGGAGTCATTCCCTACAAAGCTTTCTTCCTTTCCAGGCTTTCAAAGATCCCAATAAAAAAAAAAAAAAAAATCATTTTAAAGTGAGAAATAAACTGATCTATTCTAAATCAGTTCTATCAATTAATCAATCAAAAAGTGCACATTGCAATTAGGCCAACCTATTTTATTCAAAAATGCACCATATTTTTTGGTGGGTTTATTATTTATTTGATATGGGTTTCTTTTTGAGCCACTTCTACTGTAGGCTCCACAATACAGAAAACACCTAATTTCTCACCTCTTTCAAAAGGCTGCCAGCAAGAGACAAATTGCAGAATAAAACAGATCTTATACAATAAACTCTGTGGACTGAAGCGCTCTAATGGCATGTCATTACCATGAGAATGGACTAAAACCGTAATATACACAATCATTATGATCTATGTTCATTTAATTTTATGTCTAATCATATCGCTATTTCCTTGAATAGAGGCATTGCAATTTAAAGCACCGAGTGCTAGCAGTAGCACTTGAGAGGCTCAGTCAACAACAGTAGCTTAAAGTAGTCAGCTAGTTAAGATTTAAAGCTCTGAGGTAAGCTAACAAGTCTCTGCAACCAGACTTTAAAATATGCCCCTCAAATGCATTCATTGCCTTTCTTAGCATTCGATATATTTGTTCATCCAGATGTTTTAATGCCTTACATAACAAGTTGAGAAACACTGTTTCCACATTACCTGCTGGCCCAAGTACTTCAACCCATCTAGATTGACCTTCCATTCAATCAAAAGCTGAAAGTGCTCCTTCTTGCCACCCCAGATCCTCACAACAAAACAAGAGACAGAGGTATCAAGTCGATCAGGCATTATTCCAAAGTCCAGACTCCTCCATGTCGGATTCTGTAGGTATTGAAAGAGGGATAACAACTCCTCAAAGAAGCTGAAAGTAGTCCTAAAATTGACAGTTCAGAAAGCAGTAAAGTCCATGTAAAAGTTTTAAAAAAACCTTAAGTATAATGAACACCTACCATTTCAAGGTCTACACAGAGTTGAAGCCAACAGGCTCTGCTGCTTCCTTATCCTGTTTTCTAGAGAATTCCTGGGTTAAAAGCTACATGCTGTAAGGTACTTCAGAAACTCAGAGTGGACTCTGCTTCCTTCCAAGATGTTGAAGAATTTACTTCAGAATTCACTAATTCAGTTTAGCCATCAGGAACTTTAAAAGGAGAAGTAACATTCCTTTTCAGGTTTTAATTTAGCTTCTGAACACTAGCGTATGGCTTCTATTGTAAAATTAATTTTACCACATTGATCTACTCCCTAGTAATTAAGCTTGCATAGTTTATTGACATGTTTATTCACATTCTTCTCCTCCTTGACTGATGCTGATCGCAATCCTCAAATGTTGTCACCAAGAGCTCCTCTTCACTCTAAGAGACCCAACTTGCACCTCAAGCTTTACAGAATCAGCATACATTTAAGCTGAACTACAAACATCTATTACAGTTGAACTCAGATTTGCAAACAACAGGCGTTCCAAGAACTTGCACTCACCTCTGACAACATTTAAATTAAAGATTTATGGAAACTGTTACAATTGGCCCAAGCTGCAATCCAACAAAGTCAATTCAACGCTGCTAGTGCTACAGACCAGATACCAACTTTAGGACTTCCACAGGCCATAAGTCACAGGGTGCCCAAATGCTGAAGTGGGAAAGCGCTTTATATATATATATCCATCTCCCTCCTCCACTGCACACAGAAATGGTAGCTCCTCCAAAAAAAAAGGCTGCAACCCACTATTCCACGAAAGAACAAGCTCTTCCTTCCAGTGCTTAAGCAGCTTGGAACAGGCCAAGCATCTCTGAAGTGGTGTTAGGCAATTTAGAATAAGATGCCTCTGAAAAGACGGGAGTGGCAGAGCTACCCAGTATTACAGAAGGAATGCATTAATCAAAATTTCCTAATGAGAAAGGAAATTTGGTAGCTATTCAGGCACATGAATACCAGCTCATTAAAATACCCATAAATGATGTACGGAATTTGCTCAAGATGTCTTTTATTTGAATTTTTGTCATTCCATCTCATGTTCCCTTTGGTTAGGTTCCCTTTTTGTTATTCCTTTTCCTTTTTAGAATAGGAAGAACTCAAAATCATGAAGTCTCAAGGAACTTGTCTCTTGAACAAGACAACAATCATGAGGATGCAGACAGCTTTTCCTCCATTCAGGAGGTTTTCAAAGCACTTACAGCCCAGTGTGCTATAAATGGTGCAGTTCTACCTTGTTAACACAGACATTAAAGTCTGTTCAAGATGTTTTCAAATTCCCTCGCTCAATATTTGCAACATCCTGCTCCCACAAAGAGACCTACCCCTTCTCAGCTGTAATAAACTGTTCAGTTGTGGTCCCTTTACTGATCTGAACTGGAAAATTTAGAAACTCTGTTTTCAAATTTCAGTTTCTTAAAGCCATCGGCTCCTCAAAGATTATACATGTCTACATATGCAGGTACATGTTCCTTACTGCTCACTTATACAATAAAAAATGATGTTCAAAGAAATCAGTGGTATATTCTGCAGCACTGTTTGACTCTCCCCTTATTTGGGTGTTGCAAGCAGGGCCTCTGCTTCTACACCAAGGTTGCTAAACTGCACAGCATGAGCTTCTAATGAAGCTGAACACCCAAAGTGATATACAAGTGCTCCTTGAATAAGCAATTTGCAGACACTGAAGTAAAAAGCAGCTGTTTCTGTTGCTAGCATCAGCAAGAACAGCAAAAAAAATACACCCCGTGAACTGTAAATAAACCTGAGTTACGATGCCTACAATTCTCAGATGCTGAAAGAAGTTAAACCAGTAAAAATCTAGCTAACATTACTTTGCCTACTTAGTGTTCTCAATATTTAAAATGGAAATTTATTGTAAGGCTTAACCTGAGCACTGAATAGTTTTCACAAGAAAAAGCCCTACCCTTGGAGTGTTTAGCCCTATCTACAGAAGTACCAACAGACCACCGCTCCACAGCTGTTAAAATGAACATGCATTTTTACTATTCAGTAACTCGCTATTACAACCCTTTTGAAAAGAAAATGAAAAGGAGAACAATATCATGAGGCTCCTAGCACAACTGAAGAGTGGAAATACACATTTAAGAGTTACAGTATTAAGCAGAGAAATTAAAATACTGCAATAAATACACAATTTTTAAAAGAAAGTTTTTCCATATTAAAGTTACTTACCAGAGAATTCTTGATCACCTCACTCTTATAAAATTCTAAAGAAAAAATGAGTAAAAAAACACCTTTAGATTAACTTAAATACCAATACAAATCTGAATATTTGAAATGGGAAAAGCTGAAGTAATACTCATGAAAGACAAATGCTAGTGGGTCTAGTTTATCAGCAACAGATTCATGAGAAAGACTTCAAAATGCAGTCATGCTTTTGATTAAAAGTACTCATTCACACTTAATTATTAGAAGTCATTATTTAAATTTAGCATTTCATCTTTACACCCAAGATAACCCTCAAGATGTACTAAGGCTTTGGTTTCTAGGGAAAGAACATGCCCCAGTACTCTACAATATTTGTATGACATTTACAAAGTGACCAGTTTGTCACACAACGTCTTCCTGGAGGAGTGCAGCACAGATGAACTAATTGCACTGGTTTCCTGAAGAGCATGGGTGACCTGTTCCAGATGCTTAGAGAGTGAACAGCCAAGTTACCTCAGAGGTGCCAAGTACCCTGTATTTAAATGGAACCAAGCAACTGCTGACACATGGAGCTTAGCTCTCCCAGCCACCATAAGAGCTTCAAGTCTTTAAGGAGACAGCTCTGGAGGCTGGAATACAGTTTTTATACAAATATCCTTCAGTTCACTAGAGGCCAAGAATAAAGCTTCTATGGAATGCAGAACAGTCTCTTACATGAACTACTCTATAAACGGTGATCGGTTACAGGTTCAACAAACCACCACAAGAAAGTCCAGGGAGCAAGCTCAAGTTATGTATTCTTGTCCTTCTAAAACAGCGACCTTGGAAAAAAGCAAGGTTCAACTAGCTAAAAATAAAAATTATGACAAAAACAAAATTTGCCTGCAAAGCTCCAACTGTCAATCATATCAAAAGGAGTATAAAAATGTATTTTTAATAACATGTCTCTATAACGAAGAGCTATAACATTTTGCTTTCCACTGCCATGTAAAGAGAAATGAGATCTAACACTCAACAGCCGAACAGATGCCTGGATGCTTCATGTCATTGGCTGACAATTCTATTTTTGGAAAACTTTGGTAATAGTAAGTGCTGGTTTATGCTCCATAAAATAACTGGTACACAAAGAGTGGAACACTCTCCCCCACAAAAAGCAACTAAGGCTCCAAAAGCTTTAACTTTTCTGTGCTCTTGGAAGTTCACAAGTTTCTTAAGTTATCAGTGGGGGGAGAGGATACCAATGACAAAAAGAGGCTGACTTAAGAGACTCTACCAAATCTGTCATCTGTTTTACTTCCTTGGCTGCTAACACTTAAAGCTCTTATGAAGTTCATGAAACTAAAGAGCTCTTCGTCAGTGTTAGTACATGTGATACAAATAACGGCAGCAGGTTGTCAAGGCAAAAAAAGGCCAGAGAATTCATATCATAAGAATTCAAAGATTAACTAGTAAAAAAGTTGATAGCAAGCCTGGTTTACCTTTGTATATCTTGGCATTATCACACAAGTGAAGAGTGAAGTACGTATCCAAGAGGCGGTAGCCATTCTTATTGATAATGTTACGTGCAGCAATATTCCGAAGATGACGAAGTCGGCGCTAAAAATAAGAAAAAAGCCCTAAATAGTTAAAGAACTTTCTTAGACTGAAACCAATTCAAAACAATTTTTTATTTGTTTTTTAGTCAAAGCATTTTAATGATTTCTAAAGTACCTTTGTCAAAAAAATCCCAATAAACACTTATTAGGGAAAAAAATTTTCTTTGCAGAAAGCCAATCTAAACAATAAGCGCTCAGCAAAGCCATAGGAAACTGAATGCACAAGCCACAACTAGCACCTATGAGCTCAGATTAAGCAACACTGATACACAAGACAAGCTATTCTTGTGTCCTATATGTAATTTTTATTCCACATGTCTATAAAGTACACTGAACTATTCAAAGCTGTTTCAAGCAAATATGTGACACAGCATCAAACAGCTGCAGTATCACCCAGGTGTTCTGCATCACCACACTGGAAACATTTTCTAGCCAAAGCTATTTTCAACAAGCACTAGCGAACAAAGAACTCCAACATAAACCACCACTTAATCCAGAGCCATAAGTAACTGGCTGAAGAAAGCTTCCTGAATTCACAGTAAACCTGGAAACTGCTCTAACAACCTTAAATAAAATACGTCAGAAAGACATATCCAGATTTTCAGGGAAAATTCAGGGCACAGTCGAATTTTTAATGTCTGTCAGCTACCATCTGCTTGGATAACTCAGTCCTTTCCTCTTGGATTGAACATGCTATAATATGTCACTAAAATCTTCAGTTTAAGTGATTTCATCCAACTCCAATATTATGTTAGTTTGCTACAATACTGTATCTTGAATGAAAATCATCACATTGAATCAATTTATCTCTCTCCTCACCTCTCTCCAAGTGCCAAACAGCTTTAATAGCTGTGGCTACAATCCTCAACTTCAAAGCATACTACACCCTCCATCTTTGATGAATATCTAACATTAACTTACTGTTAAATTTAACTAGTTAACAAAGTAATTTCATAGGACTTTCCAGTCACTCTTAAGTCATCGCTTAGCTGTGGTTCTTATTTTAGCTTTGAAAACTCATGCGTGCTTGAAACAGACTACTGTGAACTTGGCACTCAGCATACTGCCACTTCAAATATATAAAGTTCTCACCAAATCCTTCAGTATCACGTTCCCCCAGTCAATCCCTCAACCTACCAGTGTCTCACCGATCCACCATAAGTATGTTAACAAATGCCTCCCCATCCTTTTTGGATCACCGCAAACAACCTACAGGCCTCAAACAACTAGTTTCATGCATTCTTTTACCACAGAGTTCATTTTACAGCATACTACTTTCTCCCAAAAGCTTGTTAATTTTTAAGTCTGGGTCCACCTTAAGAAACACTTTTGCATTGACTAACAAGAGAGTTAAAATACATTTAAAACCAAGAAACAACTTTTCTGTTTGCAGCTTGTCCTAAAAGTTTTTAACAGGACTTGAAAGGCCATCACCTGTTTTGGAATCACAGTATGACACTCTACATTACTTAATATCATTTAAGTGATGTATTACTTTTCCTTCCTGGAAAGCTATAGAACATTGCATTTCTGTGTTCACATGACAGACTCAAAACCACCAGTAGATTCATTCCTGCAAAGTCTACTTATGAATTAGACTAAAAACAGAGCCTGGAATGGGATGTCCAGATATGTCTAGTATATATATGCAATACAAAACAATTTAAAAAAACACAAAAAACTTTCTAAGCTGCGTAACTGCAGAACTACATGGCCTTACTTTATTAGAAATTGCTATCAGGAATGTCAACAGAAAAATTTAAGCCACACTTAAACCCAAAACTAAAACTATATATACCTTGTATATTATTTCAAATCTAACAAAGCTCTTCAGTTTTGCTGGCCATTTTTATGAGCAACTTAAGACACTCATTAAGAAAGGTCTTTGAACATACAATGCACTCCCTATAAAAATGATTCAAACATTTTATCTGCCATCTCTCTCCTTTAATTAACTTCAGTAGCATACAAATAAATTATTTATCATGCTCATTCCCCCCTTCATTTTTTATTTCTTTCTTTTTAAATGCCTTATAACCTAAGAAGAATAGCTCACATAGCATCTAACAAAGAAGGCAACATTCTACAGGTCTTTTTAGGATCACCAATTACTTGCATGCCTGGTTTAAGTAGTACGTTACAATGAAGTAGCCCTCAAGCAAAGCCACACAAGTTTTTCATCTTTTACTATGGGCAGCAAGGTTTGGAAAAAGCTGTAGTGTCGCAACCTACAGCTGCAGCTCTGGACAAGAGCAGAGTCCTTATCTCCATGGTTTGTGACTTCTTTGCACCCTTCAAAATTTGGAATTTATCCTATAATCTAAAGTCTCAATTGTCCCAAACCAGTTGGAGGAGGAACAACAAAGCTGGAGCTGTGAGGCCACACCACAGTTCAGAACTCAACATGCAACAGCTAATGAATGTCTACTTAAATCTCCAACTTGGTCATCACTCTCCCCCTCCCTTCTGTCTGATTATTTGTCCATTTAGCCTAGCTGATAGGGAGCAAGTTTCCAATTACATGGACAATTTTTGTGTTCACATTCTTCAGTATGAGGTCATGATGACAGAGGGGCTTGGATCCTGAAAATAAACCTTCCATTTTGCTCACTACATTGTGACTGAAGATATATTGCATTATTCAGATTTCCTCAGAACTCTACAAGAGGCAGCAGAGATAATTACCCTCTCCTGAGCAAAGATAATCAGCTTTAGCCAGGAGACCATCAGCTACAAAGACATAGCCAGATGACAATTCAAATAGGCTCTAAAATTCTTCATCAACTTGCAGCTGTTCTGTGAAAAACAGTACGTATTATTTTGAGGGAATTCTCAAATCTGTTAAGTGGTACCTCTTATGTGTTTCATATAATTTTTGCTCAAGATGTTAGAACACACAAAACAAAAACCCTACTGTGTTGTAGTTCAGCTATCACTGGCATCAGCCAAAAGGCCCTGCTGCTAACCCACACCACTTATTCGAGCTGCTGCATCACCCTCCTCATCTGCACCACCATCAATAAGCACTTGTGCAGCTGCTCAGTGTATCACACCAGGGAGCTGAGCTGGATGAAAACGAACCACCTCTCTCTTTCACTGGGTTAGTTTCACCAGATCAGTTCCTCAATAAGGTTCACAATGTGACTGTACAAGCAGCTGTGCTGGAGACAGAGCAGCAACCAGCAGCCAAAGGCAGACAGGACTGCTTAAATAAAATCACCAGCCTAAAATATGTGCAGAGCTATATACAGCCTGGCACTTTTACAAGCCAAGTAAGAAGTGGTTCACAATGAGGTATCAGTGCACTTCAAATTGCAAAAGCAACTCTGCACAGAGAAAGGAACCATTACACTTTACACTGAACACAGTAGCTGCAAACAATCCAGAGTTCTTTCATTTCCTTTTTCTTTTAGGCGAAATGGGAAAGAGTTATCACTTCTCATTAAACACTAGTTTTAACTATTTGCTCTTTATAGAAAGGTATCAAGAAATCCTCATCACAAGGAAGGAACCCCCACAGATGAGATGCTCTGCAACCAGAAGAACCATTCCAAAAAGCCTAGTTTAAAAAAAAAAAAATCAAAATACAAGTGCTAAAAAACATAAGTGCTTTGACAACCTCATGAGTCACATAAATTAAAAAAGGCCAGCTGTGTTTGCAAGCTGATAGTGCAGGATTTGCCTTCATAAAGATAGATAAGCAAAATATACAGATGAGTATAATTTTCAATGCTATCTCCTCAGTTGACAGTATCAGCAACACAGTCCTGAAGATCTCAGACACTACACCAGGCATCTTAATAAGACAGCCTGCTGAAAAAAAAAAAACTTTTTCAGCTGAGCACTGATTTAAGTTAGCTCTGACAAGCACAACTGATACCATTAAAAAGGGTATTTAACTTTTCCAGCCGCTCTGAATTTAGTGCACACAGCCTGAATGATGACATGCCTGGACCACTGCTTAGCAGAGTAGGGGAGCAGGTTTAACGACTTTCTCGGGGGAGGGGGGGGGTGGTGACACAGAAGTTATGTTGATTACCGCAATGGTCCTAGTCCTTTGCAAATCCCAAGAAAGTCAATGAGGCAGTGAAATTACATGGTAAGCCTTGTTATCATTTTATTTAATTGCCAATCTAAGTTTCAACTCAGTAAAAGCAATTCCTATATAGCAACCCTATGCTGACCTACACAAAAGAAGTTAGTGCTTCCTTCTACCCTGAAAATAAATGACTACAAAACAAGAGAAGAGATCCACTAATTGTCCCTTAGAAGAACTCCTGAGTAGTAGCTTATATTTTAACAACACTGCTGGAGGTAAAGATGTCACAGGTTATAAGCATACAGCTATCCCCACGATATATAGAAAAGACGATCATGATCTCTTTACAAGAGATCAGAAGAGCAGAGCCTGCCATCAGGTTTCATCCCTCATGCCTGCATAGCCACAAAACCAGCTTCCCGGAATTCAACAGCAGCATCTTGACAAGAGCTGCTACGGAGTGCTGTGAGGCCATCCATGCTCAGTTTCTCTCAAAAGTCAGGGGTCGTCTTACTACTTAAGAAAAGCACTCAGTTATCATTCTGAAGAACTATTATCAGTTGTTTAATGTATTTAGTGACATTCAATGACTTTCTGGGAACCTCTCCAGATCTACTGCTGGCCATAAACAAGTCAGACCACCACAGAATAAAGTATTTTGATCAACAACCTTGTTAATACTTTGCTTTTTCATCAGATGATCTCAGAACTCTATAAATCTACCAAGTCTTCTGAGGTTTAAAGGACTGAAACTGCCCGGTCCCTTCATGCTTTAGTTCCCTCAACACTAAGATACTGTAATCTTTCACTACCTCTGCCTAAAATACCACTTTTTCCATCTAGACACTTGTTCCCATCCTGCACAATGCTTTCTTGTGCATTTGCGCACTCTCAGGATGAGTGTCACAGAATTTAGCCAAGGTCAAGCTGGCAAAAAAGATGTTACTTTGAAACTTGTCTAAGTTCCTCCAATTCAGCTCCCTACAGCTACACAGATGTGCCCACCACAAAAGCAGGTTGGAGCAGGCAGACTTTAACACTGCAGTTTCTTGATGGCTTACACTGATCCAGACAACACTCTCTGCTTCCCTCCAGGCCTCAGAAACTGAAGTGACAAAGCTATTCACTGTTTGTTTGGGGTTTTGTTGGGCTTGGTGGGCGTTTGGGGTTTTTTTGTGGTCTAACAATCTGGTCCCATTAATGAAAATCACTGCAAAGATTGGGGAGGGGGGGGCAGGGAAGAAAAGGTTTTAAGTCAAAACAAGACAGAAAAGTGTGCGGTTGTTAACATAAGGTCTGGATTGTTGATGGAACCACAAGAACAGCGACTACCTACAACAGCCTAAAGTATTCGTGGAATTTCACAATTATGTGTTCAAGGTCACATAATGGGTGGCAAAAACAAGCACAAGAGTTCTGACTCCTCTTCCATCTTAACCACTTTATTATTCTCTTACAAGAAACTGATGGCCTTGGGAAAAAAACATAAGTATATCCAATCTGGATGAGAACACAGCCAAACACCGTTTTTCTATCTTCACTACTGATCTACCACACTTACTAGCTCAGGCTCCAAGTATGAATTGTGAAGCTCAGGTCATTAATACAGGCAACAGCTAAGCCTATTCTTTATCACATGGATGGAGCCTATCATTTTTTTAGCGGCCCAGTCAATCTAATGGCTCACTGCTGAGAAAACGGGGAGGTCTGTCTTCTTTTTGTCCCACATCTGCCTCTTCCCACCCTCGCTCCCGGCTGCATGGTCTGCCCTCTTTATCACTGTCCCTTTCAGTAAAACCATTCACAAATTCTTGCTCCTAGCAGAAACAAGAGCACTTTGACAGATTAGTTTGCAAAAGTGTCAAAAAAGCATCTAAACATAAGTAAGGCAGGCAGTTTAGTTTCTCCCAGCACAGCCATCCAAGATGCCATCAAACAGCCCCCTCTGTGAAAGGGTGGTTAGGTTGAAAATTTCTAGATGTTAGTAAAAGAATGACAGTGGGCCTACTGCACCCATACTCGTGAGCAAGTTTCAGAAATTCTGTTGGAATAGTCTAATTTTTAAACAACTTATTAAATTTGAATAAATTTTCCAGAATAAAGTTTAAATTCAATTGACAAGGGAGAAATTTTTATAAATCTGGTGCTGGACTGGAAAAGGCTTTTTTCCCCCCCATCCCACCACCTTCATATTCCTGGTGACATCCCATATAACCTGTGTGAAGTGCAAAGCATCAGATGGGTTCAAGAGAGCATTTCTGTTTCAACAAAGAGCAATGCAAGGGGGGGGGGGGGGACGACGGGGGACGGGACCACAAAAAAACCCCACGACCTTACTTTTGCCTGAAGTGTAAATACCAGGGTAAAACCAGTGTAAGAAGGCTGGGAAGCCATCTTGCACAAGCAAAGCTGAAATTTACAGAACATACTTTGAAAGCTCAAAGCTGTCAAAAGCAAGTTACCACTCAGGGCTCTCACAGAGGCCCAAATACCTGACAAGCAATCATTTTTTCCTCCAGAAAACACACTGTACAGGACTTTCAACACTGGCTACAATTTCAGGACCATTCTCCTTATTTAGCCTTTAATGGAGCATCCTACCTATCAGATGGTTTTTTAACATGAACACCAAGACATAGTCTTCATCTCTGGACACCATCTCTGATTTTCACTTGTTGCCCTCCTCCCAATTGTTTCAAGGGAAGATATTCCATAAATTCTCTTCAGGTCAGGATCAGCTCTGACCTCTGTACAAGCTGGTATGTATTCTGGTTTTACCTAGCTTTCACATGAGTTTCCTAGCTTGCTTGCTTTATGACCCACAGTTGCACTGGAAGATTTTAAGCATAATCCTTCCAAGTATTTTCACATTAAAGTGCGGTGCAAAGATTAGTTAGCAACACAAACGTTATACAGCAAATCTAATTGCTTCGAACTTAAGAGAACTGATCTTGCAAGGTCAGCTGTTTGGTTCTCTGAATACTTCTCATAATTAAGTCACAAAAAAACCACAGGGCTCTAGCTCACAGCAGTCAGGTTGAGGGTTTTGGGTGGTTTTTTTCCTCTTCTTGAAAAGCATAGATGCTCCAGCTCTAAAAAAAACAAACACAAAATCTATCAAAATACAAAATGTATTTAGCCAACATCAGCATTACTTATCCCAGTGCTGTTCTACACCTCATTATTACAACTTCCTACTCCTCAGATTTTCACGAACTACTTGCTTTCACCTATCCATACCAGTTAGAATATTAAGTAGCAATCATGTGATCTGAGTTCCTGGAAGTCAAATGGTAGACAAGAATTCATATTTAATTCAATTTTATATAAAGTTTTCAAGCTGCCTTGTTTTCCAATTCGATAGACTCCACTACCAAAAAAAAAAAAAAAAAAAAAAAGTACCTCACAGAAGGTTTGGGTCAAGTCTGCTGCAGTACACAAAGCTTTTAATATCAAAGAAACGTACAGTAGGAAGTTTAGATACTATTCAGATGTGTTGTTACTTAAAACCACAGGAAGGACAAGAAAATGCTTGTACTCCAGTTTACACACTTGCTAGGAAGATTTCTAAGTTTTGTAATTAAATAGTTTTCCACAGTTCAGCTCAGAGTTAAGAGAATCACATGCAACTTCAGATCTACTTCAGAAGCAAAGCAGAAGCATTTGATGTGCAATTTTGTAGGACACACCAGAAGGAATTTTTGGAATTATTTTAATGTCCTTCCAGCACACACTTGAAGACAGCAAGGCCCGCAGAGCTACACAACCATCATTAGTTCAGTGCTACTTTCTGGCAATAGTCTTTAAAAAGTTATGCCTGCTATCAATCATATGCAAGGCCAACACCAGTTCAAAGACGCACAGTAGAATTTCACTGTATTTTTTCCTGTGAAGATGCTACAAACACATACAACACTTTCTTCCCTCACATTTCTTAAGATTTGATGCAAGGAAGAGACAAATTGAATCTGTGCCATGTGATTTACCCAGACTAAGTGACCACAAGCAGAGTCCAAACTACTTTCATCACAGGCTCAAAGTCATCACAGATGTACAATTGTGAATTTTAGTTTACAGTTCCTTAAATCAAGGTGCTTCCTTTCCTTTACACTTAGGGGCATCTGAGAGGCTTTTGAAAGGCTCGCCTTAGAAGATTCCTATGAAGCTTTCACTTTAACACATTAAGGCTCAATACAGGTTTCTAATCACCCACACTCCCCCACAACTACTCCTGCTTCTGTACTGCACTAAGTTTCAACAAGGTCAGTCAGCAAATGGAAGATGTTTTCTAAAAGGCACTGAGCCTTCCCTAATTTGTATAGGGAGAAAGTGAAAGAGGAAGTATAAGGAACACTTCTATACTTGATATGGCCCATGCAGAAGTATTATTATTCTCAAGCTACTTGAACATAAAACAGCCCTTCATTAGCTCAACCCAGAGTTAAAGCATGAAACACGTGAAGTCAACTTTGCATCTAACAAAATGCGTCAATGGCCCAACTTGCTCTTTTAATGCTAATTAAAACAGCAACAGTAGTATCAGAAAATAATTCAGATAATTTCTTTCAGTTATTACATAATTAGCCAAGACAGTTACATATTACTCCGAGGTAGCTACATCCTTCTGTCTATCCTCCCTTGCACCCTCTCTTTAGTAGCTACCCCACCAAACTGTTTCCTCACTAAATAACTGAATTTACACTGGGGAGCAACTCAGAACTCAACTTCTACCTCAAATCAATTATGTAAATGGCTGGTAACTTCCACCAGGTGCAAGAAATCTCTTTGTACACCATAACCACATGTGGAAAATCTATACCACATTTTTACACTCAAAACCATCGAGACAACCAAGACTAAAACTGATATTCAATGCAAGCCCACAGTGTTCACACTCTTCACTAATTTTATGTTTCCTCGTCCTTCCTTCCACAAAAAATTTGTGCTTGTCTCTGCAGAAAGACTGAAAGAGCCTGTTATCTAAATCATGAGGTAAGGACAGGTATAGAAGACATGGGTATTCAGTCTTATGATACAAACAGGATAGCTTGTTAGGTGTAACAGAACATGACTCAAAACACAGAATTTACTTAAATATAAAGTTGGCAGGAAGGGTTCAGAAGCAAAATCTTACGCCATACCAGGACTTAGGCAAATTAAGTTCTTTTTGTGTACTGTTTCAACTGTTTCTGTGTTTGGTTATGGTCACTACAACATCAAGAGCGACAGACCAAGCAAGCTGGCAATAGCCACAACTCTGAAGAAAATAAACTGTCAGCACACCCTAAAAAAAAAAAAAAATTCTCTAAACTGAGGTTAAGAAAATCTTACAAGCACTAACCACTGGGCACACAAAGCTCCTTTTGCTACGTGTTTATATAAGATCCAAATAACAAGGAACTAGATACAGTCTTTCCATCTTTAACAGAGACCTTTAAGAAACAGCAGCTAGAAGTACCATCTTTCCTTATTGATGTTTTCCTCTGAGTTTGTCTAAATAAATATTTACCCATTTAGAAGATGAAAGACCAAAACTCTAACTGCCTCTTTTGACAAAACATGGGAACTATGCCATGGGGTAGAAAATGGAACACTGGGGTGCAAGTCCCACCTCATTAACACTGTGACAGTTCAGAGAAGTCCTTTAAGCCTCTTATCTTGGGCAGGAGAGCATTTAGTCCATATTAGCCGAGGGAATGACCTGGGAATACCAATCAAGCAATGAAAAATAAGACTATGCTCAGAAGGAAGGTCCCAAAACTAACCAGGGCCTTATGGAACATCAACAAAATCATCAACAAAATCAAAGCAAAGGCACTTTTAACCTTAACTACTTGATTTTAAGTACACACTACATTGCACAAGCAAACAGCATATGCTGATTAATAACCTGAAGCATATTAATGTTTATCATGTTACTGGATGACAAACCAAGGGCAAACCAGTAAGCCTTTCTTCATAAGAAACAAGTTTTTAGTTAACAGCTACCAAGACCTTTCTTTCAATTAAAACCATTCCCTAATCCCCTACAAAATCTCCTGAATAAAGCATCGAAACTGATTTACTACAGCTTTCTGACAGAACAATCTCTAACTTATCAACAGATCATTCAGACTGCAAAACACACTTGCATTCTTTAGGAAAAATACTGCAGTACCCTGCAGACAGAAAAAGTCTATCCCCAGATTAACAGCCAACTATTTCCTCCCAATCATCTCCAACAAACACTAGACATTGATACGGCTGGACATGGACACAGCTGTGTATGATCACTAGGTCAATACTTAAATTTTACCGGAGCAGTGCTTCCCTCCATCCCCACTCAGCATTTAAAGACCGTGCATGTCAAAGAGAAGTGAAAGCAATACTCAAATATGACACTTTCCACCCACTATTCTGATTTCCCCCAGCATATTTAGTAGGAAAGAGGAAGTAAAATACTTAAGACTCAGTCTTTGTTTTCATATTACACAGTAGAAGACATACATCACTAGTTATATAAAACTATTTCAAAAACAGATGCTCTTTTCACACTGTTTTAGTTGGAAAACTAGTTCGCATGCAGCGCTCAGACCATACAGTAGCGTTCTTCACTTCTCCCACATACAAACACTCTCAAACTCATTTGCCAGCACACTGAATCACCCATTTCCACCATGTAACCCAAGTTGTTGTGTATGAACAGCACGCATCTTTAAAGAAAGTAACTATGAAATTTTAGCCTTCTAATTCACCAATATTCTTCCCGTGTTGCTTTACTTCTACTCGCCTGGATCACCTCAAGTATCTAAACATACACCCAAGGTACTGAATTGTCACTTCCAACTGCTGAAAACACAGTTTTATTTACTATTGGAATCCAGAAGTACTTTCAGAAGAAAAAACACCTTCTGTTTTAAAGTTCACCTCACTCCTGACTCCCATTCCTTTGCATCCTGCATTCAAACAGGGTAGCAATGCAAATTTCTGAAGCGCGTACATTATGCTTGTGCAATTACTAAAATCCCAAAAGCTCAGAGACTGTTAGATGTTTAGTATATATCATTTCTTTAAATGCAGCTGAATGTAATGATTTCTTGTACAAGAAATTTTACAGAATGGATAGAGTCTTCACTGCTGCGGTCATCAATGAGACATTTAGGTCTTGTCATCAACTTCTCATTTCTTTATGGGAAGGTGCACAGAATAAGAGCATAAACCTGAAAAGGACATTCACGGTCTTTGAATTCAATACCTTTATTACAGTCAACCAGTTCACAGAAGGTAGACATTACAGCATAGTTTCATGTTCAAAGTAGATTTAGGGGGATTTTCTTCCTACCAGTAAGGGGTCTGCTCCAGAACTTTGCTTGGCTGAAAGAAGGTTTTCAATTCTTAAATTAGATTTTAATCTTTAATATCCAAAACAAAGGACCCTTCCCTGCCAAACAGGTTTAGGATGGGGATAACCCATTGTTTGAGCAGTGGTGGGATGGGAGAAAACATATCCTGCCCACATGACACTTTCACCCAGCTACTGGAAATGCCAACATGCATTTCATGAAACCAACATGCATCTAGTCTGACAAGTCTGTACCGATACTGACTATAAACAAATGTGATGCCCTGCGGTTTGCTGAAGTTCAGAGTGCAAGGAAGCCTCACATGGCTCATCATGGAACCAGTTCAGGGCCTCTGCCCTTAATCTCAGACCTCTGTTTCACACTATGTGAGCTAGACTGCTTCCACAATTAAGCTAGTATGGAAGCCACAAGAGCCACGTTTGCTAAGCATTGCTCTCCAGCTCCTAGAAATCCATCAAACTCCAACTGGTTCTTTATGAATCCCAGTCTGACAGTGAATGGAAACTACAGAGTGTCCTTGGGGAGTTTCACTGTTTGCTCTGTTTTGCCCTGCCCCAAACACCTACTTCTGATGCCTGTGGCTGAAAGCTCATTGCCGCTTCCTTCCACGTAAGAACTTTCACCATCTGACAAAATAGGTCTATGAACTGGAAGATACAGAAGATATTGGGTCACCTGGAATTTGATCTAACACTGTTCACAGCTGTGCACTGTGGCAGTTTACCCCTACCCTTCTTACCACCACATCCATATTCACCAGTGTATCCAGCTCCCTCATGTGCACCCTTCCACACAATACATCCAAAGTCTTTGAGCAGCTCATCTTGGAGACCCACCTTGGGCATCACTACAGAGGGCAAACCAAAATGTGATTGACTGACACTAAACTGGAACTAAAACTTCTGATGGAAAACAGCTGTGTACAGCTCCTAGTGTATCCCCTAGTATCTATAATATCTAGCTCCCCCCACACCCATTACCCCGGTTATCTCCAGTGAGCAGAAAATTGTTTACACCAAGGTATCACTAATGTGGGTCCAAGAGTTAAACAGTTTTCTGGGGAAAAATGCACATGATCTGTGGTCCCATTACAGGGCTACCTTATATACAGTCTAAATATCACATACTGTTTTTCCCCTATAATTCGGAAGATCGTCTATGGCTTACTTCAGAAGAAAGCTTCTTGCAACTGATCATCAATCAGGCCATTGGAAATTAGCAGCACATGCAGACCAAACATTTTAGCTTACAACTGGCAAGTACTGGTAGCAGAAATGCAACCAGCTTGATGAGATAGTTTTCTGTGCAGTTGCTGTAGAGTCAGACCACTCAGGAACAAGCTGCTGAAATACTTTGCAATCAGCCAAGTCACACAAGTGCTAGGCTGCGACACATATGACTTAGTACTCACCTGCTACACCGGAATCCATGTCCAGTTTTGTTCACTTTTCTTCTGCTCTCTATTTTTATCACAATAAAGCAGCAGGGGGCATTTTTGTCATTTTCTAAAATGGTTCTAGCCATTATTTCTGAGGGATCCTCCTCTGCTCCACCCAAAACCAATTATACCTATAGTTTATTCATGCCCTGGCTGGCCATCTAGGCATGAGGGATGCTTCAGTCTACGGACATGGATCTGACTGAATGCCTGAACCACAGACTAACTGGAAATCATCTGTTTAAAAAAAAAAAAAAGGGTTCTTTTTCTTCCTTACAATTCCCTAATGACTCACCACAAACTGTGCATCAGTACAGCTGTTTGTACAACAGTACCTGCAGTTCAAGTTCCAGCTTGCAGGTCTCCAAACACTATCTCACTGTTCGTTAAAAGCTTCAATCTCTCTGTTGGAATTGATAGTAAAATCTTATCAATTTCAGCCTGAAGGAAAAGTCTGAAGTCCTGGAGGCACTAGTTCTTAAGTCCACGAAGACAGGCTTTCCTGTCTCTTGACAACCACACATGACAGCTGTTTTTGTCAGCAATTAGCACAGCAACATTAAACAGATCATTTGACTGTAGCATGACTGGCTCTCTATGTTAAGACTGCGGGGTTTTTGTCCAACTGCTTCCATCAAGAATATAAGAGTCTGAAAGGTCTGGCTCGCTCACGCCCACATTGCTTTGAGCTGCTTACAACATCAGGGCTGAAAAGTTTGTTTTGAGCATTTAGAAACCCCTAAGTTATCACAACACTCCTGGCTTTCTTGCATTGAGCAACTAGGAAGAGGTAATGCTAAAGAATCCCTGCACGTTTTCCATTCTGTTAGACTCACTCTTTCAGCAAAAGAAAATTGACATCCTGGCACAATTACTTTAGGACACAAATTGGAATTTTATGCTTAACCAGATGCACTTCTTTACAGCCATATCCTCTATTTCTCCCACTTAAAATGTAGAACACAACAGCAAAAGGCATTTTTAGGCCAGGTCATCCTGTCACCAACGAACAAGTTAAAGAATAGATTAGTCAGTCTGATACAAGTGTGGTCACATAAGCAAAGGTTTTGGACATAGCTTTTCACTTTTGCAAATGTGTAAGTAGCAGGAACTTCATTTTCTACTCAGTGTGAACTTCACTGCACAATTAAATCTAGACTAAACCCAAATTACACCTTCAATATTTCAGCCATTTAAAAAGTCAGTTCAGTCATTAAAAGCACTCACCTTAAGTTCACATTTGAGAATTTGGTCTCTAGAGAGATTTATAGCCATGACTCAGACCACCTTACTCTCACCCTTGTAGTCAAAAAATGCGGAACTGGGTGTTCTAGAGAAAACTGCCTACTAAAACAAATCACCGAGTTGATTTCTGTGCTGACAGGCAGCAAGGAATTATTGTGTTACAAAGCACCACCACACTGATCAGCCAGATTTTTGCATTATAGAAGTAGTAGAATAGACTGGAATGACTTTTCCATTCTTTTTCATGATTCTGCAGTAAAATACCTCCAGAGTGATTAGCCCTTTCAAGGTAAGGCATCTTGTAATTCAGTAACAGACTTTTAAGCTCAGACAATACAGTGAGAGGATGATTCATTATCGGGGTATTCAACTAGTTTCTGAGCTTCTTCATTTGATGGCAAGCACTGACACAGCATTACAGATACCTCAGCACACAGTCCTTTTATTTGCAGAGTACACAGCAAAACAATACCTCAGACCTGGTCACAGCCTTACGCTTACTACAATTAACATTTCCTCAGCACCCATAGAAGCATCCTACATGGCTTAAACTAAGTATTTACCCAACTGGAACATCACATAATTAATGATTCAGTTTCTGCTCCTGCAAACTCCTACAAAAGTTTCTTCTCCTAGAAAAAAAGATAGTGTTTTGGTCTCACTTCACAAATTAAGTTCAATGACTAATAACTATGGCTTCTCTCTCCAGCATTCACTTGTTTTTTGCACAAGCCTGGGAAAGAACAAACCCCAAAATTTAGCAGGGAGAAGGCCATACTTGATCTTCTAAATGATCCAGTGCTCCCGTGAAGTTCACCCAAAGCAGTGCTCATGCTTATGTTCATTAACGTAGATCAGGCCCACATTTACAATAAGTACTTGCTCTCAAATTAGGGTCAATACTAGCACAACTCCAGTAGCCCAGAGTCATCTCCATTCCTTCCTTTTGCCCCTAAGTGGATGTCTGGTAAATAAGGTTTATCCAAGGAGCAGTTACAACTTTATTTCAAGTTGACATCTATTGATTTTTCTCTGGTAACTGCATTTTCACACCTGGTAACTCATAGCTCAAGTAACTTAGATCATGTGTCTACTTCTTAATAGCACTGACTACACCGAGGCAATGAACCAAACCTTCAAGTGCTGATTCCCATCTTGCAGTATTTCCAAAAGCATGCCTTTGCTAAGTAATTATTCCCCCCTCCACCACTACTGCTTAAGCTCCTGTACAATGGAGCGACTACATGTAAGAGGGGAAAGGGCACAGACTTGGTTTGATACAGATTGCTAAACCCTCATGCAGATCCTAGACTTCCTCACTTAACCTTGCTCCTAATGCTCTCCAAAATTAAAATGTGGGACAGTTGCCCAGTAAACCAGAAGCCAACTATCAGCAAACAGGAAAAACAGTTAGCTGAAGGAAGGATGTGATGGGGAGGGAACATTGCTGCAGCTATGATTTGAACTATGCTGCAACTCCCAGCTTTAATCTGCACCCAGCACTTCTATGGGCACAGAAGCAGCCTCTCAGGGAGTGGGAACATCCCCCTTTGCTCTCCAGTACTGGCAGAAGAGGGGCACAGACCCCTGCCCCCATGCAAAGGGGATCTCACCCTCTCATCTTCCTCTCAGCCCAAGAGAAGGGTGCTCAAAACCCTTTTCCCGAGGGTCCCTTCTTCCATCAGCTCAGGGACTTGGTCTCAGACACCCCCATACCCCTTACACTTCAGGGAGCCCATGCACACACACACCCTCCTCAGGGCACCCACACCTCGAGGGGCACCACCCCCCCCTACCCCTTAGGGGACCCCACACACATACCCCTCAGGGCACCCCGCACCCCACACCCCAGGCAGGCTCCCCCTATACCCCAGGGAGCACCCTACACACACCCACCCCCCTCAGGGAGCACCATACACACACATGCACACCTCTGGGAGCCCCTACACCCCTCAGGGAGCACAGCCCCTACGCCCCTCAAGGAGCACCCTACACGCCAGGGAGTGCCCCCCCTTTCACTTCAAGGTACCCCCCACACACACACCTCAGGGCACCCCACACCCCAGGGAGCCCCTCCGTTTCCCCTCAGGACACCTCACACCCCAGGGAGCCCACAGACACCCCTCAGGACACCTCACACCCCAGGGAACCCACACCCCTTTTCCTTCCGGGCACCCCACACCCCAGGGAGCGCCCCCACACACACCTCAGGCCACCCCCCTCCCCGAGGCCCGCCGTACCTGCTGCGAGGGCAGCTCCACATGCAAGGCCCGGGTGGCGGAGCCCGGGGGTAAGGCAGCAGGGCCGGCGGCCGAGCTCATCCTCACGGCAGGGCAACGGCCGGGCAACGGCTGCAGCGCCTGCGCATGAGCCCTGCGGGCCGCCACTGCTCCCCCGTCGCCGCCCGGCACCCAGGGGTTAATGGCGGCAGCAGCACCGGCCCGGGCCGCTCGCTACGGAGCCATATTACCGCAGTGCTGGGGGGCGGGCGGCGAGGGGCGGGGGAATGGAGCGTCCCTATCGTTCATTGGCCCGCGCTACCCCGAGGCGGGAACCCGGGTGTGCCCTTGAGACGCCTATGGCTGAATGGTACGTCAATCAACGCTCCTCTCCCCGGCCTCTGTCAAACCGTTGGAACGGGAGCCGGCGCCGATTGGAGAGATGACTTCCGGAAGGCGGGGCGGTACCTGAGGAGCCGCTGATGATTGGAGGAAAACGGATTTGAGTGACATCGCTCGTCCTCCGTCACGTGTGGGGGGAGCTGTTTTTATCACGTGGTAGGACGAAAATATTTTGCTGGGTGGGTGCGTGGGGGGGAGAGGGGGGGGGGGCGCTGTCGCCATGGCAACGGGGAGCGGCCTGGTTCCGCCGCTTCGGCCGTACCGAGGGGCCGCCGGGGACCCCGTGAGCGTCCGGGCCCGCGGCTGGGCCTCATGCCCTTAGGCCAACCTGCCCCACATCTCACCACTATCACCAGCCTGCCCCACATCCCATCCACCCACCCCAGCTCACACCCACCTGCCCCACATCGCACTAACCTGCCCAGATCATGCCTACCTGCCCTACACCACATCAGCCTCCCCCACAAAAGACCAACCTGCCCCATAACAGATCAACCTTTCCAACATTATGCCAACCAACTCAACATCGCACCAACCCATCCCACTCCACACCAGCCCATCCCACATCAGACCAGCCCACCTCACGCCACGCCAACCCTGATGCCAGCCATCCCCTCAGCACCTACCTCCATCCCACCTCACCCAGGCAACAGCCACCCTGGCCAGAAGGACCATCCCCACTCATGGTGGCATCATCCCCACATACCACGCAGCACTGGGAGTGCCAGTCCTGTCCCCGTGCCCCACGGGGGCCACCTGTCCCCACAGCACCCTGCAGCACCTGCCCAGCGTAGGTGGCTGCACTGGAGGTGCTTGTCCCCATCTCACTGCCGGGGACCAACACAGGCTGTGCCAAAACACCTGTCTCTGTACCGCTGGGAACGCCCATCCTGCCGCCCCAGCAGCAGCGCTGGGAACGCCTGTCCATGCCACGTGCTGCAGCACTGGAAATGCCTGTTCCCACCGGGCTGGGCGGCTCTGGAAGGTTTGAGTGTGGCACAAAGTGCTGGGAAGCCCTGTCCTTCTCTCCTCTTCTCCTCTCCCCCTGTCTTCCTCACCTCCTGTCCTCAGTCCCGAGCAGCGCCCATGCCATGATGACCATCCCTGCTGGAAGCCCACCAAGCCTTTGTTCACTTGCAGTACTCACGGTTTTGCAATATTCATGCTATGGTGGTGTGCATTGTACTGGCATCGTCTTCAGACTGCATTTTTGTGGGTATTCATTATTAAAAATACCCCAAAAAAAGAGGAAGAATAATGAAAACTGGAGTAGAAAGTCAAGTTTTCTGGAGTTCGATGGCCATCCTTGCAGAAGTCACCCTCTTTAGTCCTCCTCATCCCCTTGCAGCTGCTCACCATGGTCTCCCTTTCTCCCAAGTACTTCCTAGGTGTTGAAATGGAGCTGCCAAACTTTTTCCCCCAGTAATTCCCTGTTTTACCACAGAGTGACATGTCTGTGGACCTTTTTCACCAAATTGTGTGATTCTATATGTTGGCACCCAATGAATACAATACAAAAAATGAGTTTAGGTTTTGGGCATCGTGAACATAGAGTTCTCTTTTGAGTTCTGGATGTTACTAGGTCTGATCAGGAAAATTATTTCAAATTATTTTTTTGGAAGATCGCCTGAGAACCAGTGCATCTCCATTTTTTTCTTCTGATTAAGAAAACCAAACTACTATTTCAGTACTTTCAATAGCAAGCATGCTATTTTCATGCATCCAGACCCCTAAGCCACGTTGTTGAGATCAGGAGGTTCAAACGTAGTAATTTTGGACCTGTTGTATCAGTTTGATTCATGTCCTGGTTTCTGGTTCATTACAGTACATGTGCTCCTTCCTTTTGAACTGTCATCTTCACCTTGGAGGATCAGAACTTGCTTTTTAAGATGAAATCTGGGGGTTTTTTTGCCCAAGGTTTGAAAAATACATTTGGAATGACAAAAATGATCTTAACATCAAGAGATTTACGAATACTTTCTGAACTTGAAACTCTTTAGGTATGCTTCCTCCAGTGAGGAAAACTAATTCTAGCTCAGAATTATATGTAAAATCAGAGAGGATCACAGCTTTAAGAACAGTTGTTCCTAAGATAAATCACTAAAAACAGCTGATGGAAACAGCATGAAGATGCCACTGCTAGCGTGCCCAAAACATCAAAGGGTTTAAAAAAAAAATCAGTCGTCAGATGATACGTGCTTTTTCTGTGACTAACTTTCCCCTGCTCCTTCACCTTCCCCTTCCAAAAGAAGCATGTTAACAACATAATTCTCATCCTAAATCCAAAACACAACACTAAAGCAGCTACTAGGAAGAAAATTAACTCTATCCCAGCCAAAACCAGGACACTAACTTCTATTGATTTGGTGAATTTAAAGTCCATACGACACTGCTGTACAGGATTCTCCTATTTTTCATCATTTCCACAGAAGCAGATGACAATCTCAAAATTTTCTTAAAATACTGATGCTTAGAAAAGTCAAATGAGTTATTTAACATAGCAGCTTGCATTCCGTGTATATGGAGATTGCATTTAATTTGCTGGTTAATGCAGACTGAGAGCTCTAACCCGTAATTCAGGGACTAAAAAGCAAAATTTGACCCAGAGGAAAATTCAAATATGACCCCAAATCCCATGTGGATTCATTAATGATTTTGTAGCAGTGGAAGTGATACAGCCCCAAAGAAGTCCCTGCAGATTTCCAGCTCATGCTAGTTAAGATTTTGGCCTCATATTCTAAATATCAAACTTATCTTTGCTTTTTGCTGTCTTAGCCTGACAAGGAACCATTTGCAAGGGCATTATAAAATGAGGAGTTTCTAGGGATAGTGTTTCAGTTTTACATTTGATTTTCAGGAGCTTTGAGAGGTTAAGTCCATGCCTTGCGTAGTTCACCACACCGACCATTCAACATGATGAGAGCTATTCAATAACCCAGAGAGTGCCTGAATTTGAACAAAATAATCATCCCTTTTGGGCTTAAAATAGGTAGTTCATTAATAAGGAATGGTGAATTCTTTTAATCAGAGTATTTGCAAGCTGCAGCCAAGGAGTGACTTCTTTCATCCCTGGTTTATGAACAATCACTCGAAGCAGGAATGCTGGAGCAGCACTGCCGATCCCAGCTGCATACGTGGCATTATGTAGAACCCTGTGTAATTGACTGATGCCCTAGGAAACAGTCATTTGTATTTTTTAACCACATAAAAAGGCTGGCATTACCTGTCTGCATCGTTTTGAAGATCACAGCATGTGCTTTATTATGTCCCCAATTATGTTCTTGTGGCTGATTATCATCAAAGATGAAATTCCCACGGCTTCAACAAGTGCACAGATGCACGCAGTACTTCCACCTCCCTGACCTGCCCATCTGCCCAATCTGAGTAGTGTGGCTGATACTCCATCCAGAGGGACCTTGACAGGCTGGAGAGGTGGGTACAAATGAACCTCATGAGGTTCACCAAGGCCAAGTGCAAGGTCCTACACCTGGGTTGGGGCAATCCCAAGCAGAAACACAGGCTGGGCAGAGAATGGATTGAGAACAGCCCTGAGAAGGACTTGGCGGTGCTGGTGGGTGAAAAATTGAATACAACCCGTCAATGTGCACTCACACCTAGAAAGCCAACCAAATCCTGGGCTACATCCCCAGCAGCGTGGCCAGCAGGGCAAGGGAGGGGGTTCTGCCCCTCTGCTGAGACACCCCCCCCCCCACAGCGCTGCATCCAGCTCGGGGGTCCTCAGCATCAGAAGGACACGGACCTGTTGGAGCGGGCCCAGAGGAGGCCACGGAGATGGTCAGAGGGCTGGAGCCCCTCTGCTGTGGGGACAGGCTGGGAGAGCTGGGGCTGTGCAGCCTGGGGAGGAGAAGGCTCCAGGGAGATCTTAGAGCAGCTCCCAGTGCCTGGAAGGGCCGACAAAAGTTGGAGAGGGACTTTTTACAAGGGCCTATAGTGAAGGAACAAGGAGGAATGGCTTTAAATGGAAAGAAGGAAGATTTAGTATGTCAGTATTAAAGAGGGCTTACAAGAAAAAATGGGGACACACTTTTTAGTAGGCACTGCAGTGACAATACAAGGAGGAATGGCTTTAAACTGGAAGAGGGTGGGTTTAGATCAGATATGAGGAAGAAACCCTTCCCCGTGAGGGCGGCGAGGCGCTGGCCCAGGCTGCCCAGAGCAGCTGTGGGTGCCCCATCCCTGGCAGGGCTCAAGGCCAGGCTGGACGGGGCTGGGAGCAGCCTGGGCTGGGGGGAGGGGGCCCTGCCCCTGGCCGGGGGTGGGACTGGGTGGTCCTGAAGGTCCCTTCCAACCCAAACCATTCTGTGATTCTAAGACCTTCAAGTTTTCTTCAAGTGAATCCAACAGGCAAACAGGAAAAAAAAAGTTTTCAAAAATATTATCTGATTACTGAGCATGTCTTGTGTTCACATGTGGTCTAAACTCACGTCAGCAGCACCTCGCTTTGACATCATGGAAAACCAGAAGCAGTTTCTTCTGGATGTTTTTTGTGGAAAGCAAAGCCAGAAAATAGTTAAAATTATTAACAGAATTTCAAAATGCAATTTTAACATAATAAAGTGAATAGTCTTGCAGAATACAGCATATTTTTTAAAACTCTCTGGAGAAAGCTGGATGAAATACCACTCAGGATTTGTCAGAAATGCCATTTGAAAACTTAAATGCCATTTTTCTTGAAGCACTATTGTATCAGCATTCTTTCTGCTTGGTGGCACTAAACTTGAGACATATGGACTAGTGTCCTTTCACATGACGTGTGGTAGAGAGATACTGCCTGCAGGTCATTACGGAAATTATTTAATGGACTTTATTGCAAGTTTTGGCATGCCAGAAGCTTTGGGAAAGGAGCCAATGACCTTGTCGTTAATGGTAACTCCTACTGCTGTCACAGATTGGGTCAAACATGCTTCTTATTGGGGTATGAGATCATTGCAAAGTCACCCAAATGAGCAAACATCACTGATGGATTCAAGTATTCCAAGTGCAGAGCAAAATACTTCATGTTTGTAAGCTATTTAAAGAAGAGGAAAAAGCGGCATTTGGCCACTGAATACCTATTAAATAATGCTATTTACAGCACAGATGTGGGGGTTAAAAGAGTTTGTTTAGCTTTGCCTTTAGAGAGCTCAAGCTCAAGGAACAGAAACTAACAAAAGACGTAAGTAACACTGGGCTTGTGGGTGCTAAACCCTGGACTCTTTTCCGTCCAAGGTATTTCTGAGTGTCTGTAATTCTAGTTGCAGGTGAAGGTTTGTTCTGTCCCCAGAGGCTGTTTTAAACTGCTGTAAGACACTCGCAGCTACCTAAGACTTTCTAGTCATCTCTATGCAATATCTTACAGGCTCACAGTGAAAAGCACAATAGAAGTCAGATCTTTTTGCTATGAAGGCCCTTGGATTTGAACTAATAGCAAGGTAAATCTGTGAGCATCAGCTGAAAGGCCACTAAGATATCAGCTGGTACTATAGAAGTACTGGTCTGCATGAAGATGTTTAGAAAAATGCTGAAAATGGGCTCAGGTTATACCACATTAAAGTCCTGGGGGTGGTAGGGTGGGGGTGGGGGGGCGTTATTAATTTGGAAGTAAATTTGCTGGTTTTTACACTTCACCATCTCTATCAGCTGCATAAATGGTTTCGTTAATAGATTTCATAAATTTATCAGAAGTTTCCTGAGTGTCCCAAAATACAGATAAACCCTACCTCAGATAGAGAGATTTCATTGTATTTTTGACACATCATCAAGCTGTTCTGGTCACGTTATGTGCATAGAGGAAATCCCCTTTCAGTAGAAGACATCTTCAAATCAGCTCACAACCATTAGACAACTTTCACAGAAGACATGGAAGGGGATTCTTTGTGCTTCAGAGAGCAAATCATGCTTAGAATATTTATTATTATCCTGGTGCATCGAAGAGCTATTATTTTAATGGAAAACCCTCTTTCTCAGACTCAAACATATATTTTAAGCACATTCTTTAAATGAGATCGGGAAACAAAACATATTTTAAATGAGATACAGTCACGGAGACCAGCAGCACTATCTCAGAACAAGGTGATCTGCACATCAGCTTTTACAAACCAGCTTTATTCTCATGCCAATTAGGTTGTACAAGTAGTAATTGGTAAAGTTGGTAATTTCTTTAGGCGCCGAGTGTCTTTTTGCCATGTGGACTTTGGTGTTTGGCACCTGGGCTCTTCCCTGTCAGTCTTCATAGCACAGTTGCAAAATACAGAGCAACAGCCCATAAAATAAACCTAATTTCTGGAAATCACTTATTGCTTTAAACCAGATTGCTTTAAAACCACGCGTATATTATTGCTTTGAAGCCTTTGATACACTAAAACACTGTGGTTTGTGGGAAGGGATGTTTGTTTTGCTGGTTTTTCTGAGTAGCTTGAGAAATGTGTTGGTAGACTGAAGTCACCCGACTGAGATAGGCTGCTCTCACATGCACTGAAGTCAACAGATTACATTTAAGCATCTTTGGTGGGGTTTTGATCAAGCTTATGGTGAGGGTTTACATAAAAAACACTTCATCAGGTTATGCTGGCTTGGGATGAGGTTCACCAACTGGTCAAGACACCATGATGCAATTCAGTTCAGCGACAAATGCTGCTGTAGCAGTCATACCTGAATTAGCCCTGATACGCTTTTTTTCAATCTTTTCTCACCAAACTGTGATGAAGTCAATCTGTTCCAACCTTTTTAACTATCCTCAAAGTTTCTCACTAATAGCAAATCCAAGTTTTTCTTCTGCTGCTTTCAAATCTGTTTGTTACTTGTCTTATTTTCAGGGAATGATGGATGCGTGGATCTAATATACTGGCAAACTTTAAGGTTATTGCACTCAGTTTTGCTACAGGAATCTCACCCACCGGTTATAGTGTGACCGGGGTATGTGAATCTGATTTTTTTTCTTTGGAAAAGGTATTTGAGCATGTTTACTCCTGCAAGAGGGTTGCCAATTAGTTTAGGAGTTGTTTGAAATAGCTTGTTGAAAAATCTAAACAAAAGCTTACTGTCCAAAAGAGCTGGAGGGGCGTCAAGTGGCAGGAGGTTGTAAAAACTGCCTTCAGAGGGATGTTATTACTTCATCACTGTGGCCATAAAGAAAAGCTTTTACCAGGAAGGTTAACAAGTTCAATAAATGTTCAAAGAACCTCACAAAAGCTTCTCAGTTTGGAAAAAACATGAGCTATTTCTTGATGCCTTATGTTTTGAATGTGGTAAAAGAGAACTGTTGTCACACAAAGTCATGCTGTGATCTTCCCAGGTTTCACAAGCGAGGCAGAATCAGGCCAAGATAGTTTGGGATGAGGATGTTTTAAAATGCCTCCTGGAAATGGCCTTTGGGATTAAAGCCATGAGCCCGCCATGTGCTTACACAGGGACACGTGTGCATTCAACACAGTTTTTTGTTTTGTGGGGACTACACATGAGCTTTGAGTGAGGGAGTACTTGCATCCTGCTTAATCAAGGCTTGGCAAAGTGCTGTTTTGCCCTTTGAACTGTTGTTGCAATAGTTGGGAAAATGCTATTTTGGATCAGATATCAAACCAAAACCCCAAGTCATTAAACATGCTCTAGAATGGAAGATGCTATACAATTATATGTGATTACTGAATGAACGTGCTTCCTAAGTGAACAGAGGCAGCCAAACCAATTCATTTAACCATACAAACAATGAACTAAAAGGCAGAGCCAGGGGAAAAAAAGAAAAAAATAAAAAGAAAAAAAAAAGATTAATCAGCTTGGGATAAGGCATAGTATTTTCCAATATTTCCCCCCCCCCCCCCCCCAGTTTTCAGCTAGTTATAGAAGGCCATATCAGTACTCACTGCTTTGGGATCCCACCAGACACAAATGTTGCAGGTCTTAGCTTATGTAGTACAGTGTTGATCATCCTGAGGACTGTTCTAGAGGTGTGCTGATAATAGTGGGCCAACTCTGAAACTCCCTGTTCTAATACATATGCTTTGTCTGCTGTTGATGACGCTTCTTGGACTGGTGACAACATGTCTACGTCTTCTGTGGTTTTGTCTTTTTAAATTATAGGAGTTGGAAAAGAAATGAGAAAATCTGTTATAGGATCATACATTGAGGTGAAGTGTTAGCCTCTGCTAGCTTAAGCACGTGGCACAAAAATAGCTCAAATGCTATTTTCCCTTGGGATCATTATTCTTTAATAGAAAGTTTCAGTGTATCTGACTTTGAGGGAAGACAAGTGATTGCTCTGGAGAAGGAACTGACAACAGGCAACCTTTTTTGCTCTGAAAGTAATTCTACAACCTCAGATCAGCCTCTAAAACATCTTTTATGTCAGAAAAATTAAATCAGTTACAGCTTTCTGCTTGCTCACAAGACACTAACTTTGCACAGGACCATCCACACCAAAGCAGCTCAGTAGCCTTTTAGCACATGTGGTCCATCACACCCACCCACCTCAAAGCGATCATTACCAGTCACTCACTCTCACTGGAGTCTACATTGAAAGCCCATGTATATCAACCAGAAGATGGCTTCTGATTTCAGTGGAGCATACACTGAGGCCAAAGGCTGGTGGTTCACCACTGAATAAGCACTGGGTTTGCAAGTGGTTGCAAGGACTGTCTTCCAAGGAACAGGCAAAAGTCATAAGCTCCTGTAGAGGTACGGTCATGAAATATCCCTTGCCACATTGCCCAAAGTCCTTGAAGGAAATTGGTCTCGGAATTCTGCTTGACTTAAAGTCCCTCCTTTTACTGCATCTGCATTTTCAACTTACAGAGGTGGTATTATGATTTCCTCACTTAATCTGATGTGTAACGGTTGTGCTTTCCACCCCAGAAGTGGTTGCATTTCACCAGTGGACAAAGTAAACCCTTCTGTAGAATATTTATAGAGATATTTAAGGCCCTTTGAATGGAAAGCCTCTGGAGGATGATCTGTTAATGAGTATGAAAGCTAAGCATACATAAGGAGAAAAAATATCAATATACACATTGGCTGGGAGCCCACTGGCTGTGAAGCCTCCCAGGACAGTATTTGTACCGAAACCTTGTACACTAATTGGCTATAAGTGCCTCCAGGACAACATAGTGCTGTTACACCAAATCATCAAGACTTTCTTGATCTTTGACTTACTAGGTACTATTTGTAGGTCACAACATTTTGACTGACTCTTCACTGATGAAACCTGTGCATCCATTTAGAAAGAATTTGTTGGAGGGGACATCCAGGCCCTCTGATGTGACAAGGAGGGAAAATGGATGGGTACTACGATTACTGCTGATGTACAACATATTTAGATATGATACCTGACATCCACTCCCTCCAACCAGTCATACAGGACAGCTATATGCAACTTCCTAACCCTCCTGTCAGTCCAGGTTGGATGGGGCTTTGAGCAACCTGGTCTAGCAGAAGGCACAGGAGGGATGGACCTAGACAATCATGAAGGTCCCAAACCATTCCGTGATTCTATGCTTCTATGATTCATTGAGTGTCTGAAGACACTCCGCAGCCCAGTCACTTGGTCAGGCATAAAACTGTGGTCAGGATGGTAGTTGTTGTGGTTTAACCCCAGCCAGTAATCAGGTGCCACGCAGACACTCACTCACTCCGCCCTCACCCAAGGGAGTGGGGAGGAGAACTGGAAAGCAATGCAAAACTTGATGGTTGGGACAAGAACAGTTTAACCATTTTGATAAAATGAAAACAAAAGAACAATAATCATAACAGTTATAATGAAAAGGAGGGAGAAGGGGAGAGGACCAAAATCCAAAGGGAAGGGAGAAAAGAAAGCCAGCAATGCACAATGCAATTGCTCACCACCCACTGACCAATGCCCAGCCAGTCCCCGAGCAACGATCGGCAGCCCTGGCCAACCCCGCTCCAGTTTATATATTGAACATGATGTCCCATGGTATGGAATAACCCTTTGGCTAGTTCGGGTCATCTGTTCTGGCTGGGTCACTTCCCAGTTTCCCGTGTCCTTCCAGCCCTCTCCCTAGCAGAGCCGAAGAAACAAAAAAGTCTTTGACCACCCTGTTCCCACACCAAATCCCAAACACAGCACTGCACTAGCCACCAAGAATAAAAACAACTCTATCCCAGCTGAAACCAGGACAGTGGTCCATGTCTCTTCATGCTCTGTTGGAATTAAAGGCTTGAGGTGGAAAAGCTCAGCTGACAGTACAGAAAATGGGCAACAGCTTGATGGCAGGCAGCTATTGGCGTCTACAGCAAACTCTAGTCAGAGAATTTAGTGTTTGGAGAGCTGAGCTAGTTTCTCTAAAACTCATACTTTCAGGGTGGGACAATAGAAATAAATGTCAGTCCAGCTCTTTCTGATGCCTTGGAGAAGGTTATTACACAGCAATGTTTGTATTAAGGAATCTACAATAAGTGTTTTCGGGATGCCGTGCAGTGGGAACATGGGCTCTTGGCACAGAGGCTAATATTTGGCTTGGTCACACACAACAGGAGGACCATCCTGCACCGTGTAACCTCAACCAACGCACAGCAGAGAAGCACAGAGCAAAGCCAGGGACTAGTTTGGGAAAAACTGATGTGTGATCAGCTAGCAAGGATGGATCAGATCTGGGAGAAACCGGGGAACCAGTCAATGATCAGACCATGGATGGAATTCAAATTCCCACCAGGCTTCTCTTATAGCTTGTTATAGCCTGTTAAAACATCCTGACCGCCAAGTTTCCCAGCACAGAAGAAAAGATAATCCCAAAGCAGAGTAGAGAAAGCTCCGCATTGGCATTTTTCTTCCTGCCCTTCCACCTGCAAAAGGTGGTCCCTTGAACCCCTGGCAGAAGTAGGCAAAAAAATGCCCAATTTTGTGATGGTTCAGATTTTCCTTTAGAGGGAAAAACCTAATTTAACTGAGTTGTTGCCAAATAATACCATTTTCCTGAGGATCATTTTACAGCATGAAGCTTAGAAGGATTTGCACGGTAGAAATTCATTTGTTATTCTATGTGGTACTGCTACTTGGGTTAAAGTGACAAAATATTCATGTAGTGGGTAATGCATCCATTTCTGCTCTGTGCCTCCTCCTCGTACAAGGCCGTTCCAGTCCAGGTTAGTGGTTTCTCAGCATTGCTACTGGGCATTTCCCCAAAATGCTTTCGGTTTTTTCTTATCACGGAGTTACTAACAGGGACCTCATGAGGGCAGCATGTCCTCTCTTTTTCTTTTTTCCACCTCTTTCCTTAACACTGCTCTGCTTCCAGACCGAGTCAAAAAAAGAGCTGTGTATGCACTACAAAGGGCACTAAGCTGCTTTAATTAATGAGGGTCTCAAAGGCAAGCTGGTGATATCCCACTCGCAACACGCTGGTGCTATACAAATTACTGCTGCCCTGCTTTGCAGATAGGGAAAAAGCAGCTAAGTAAACCCACGTAACATGCTCAGAATGCCCTGACTGGCAATCAAGGAAGGAATAATCATTGCAGGTGGCTTGCACCCAACTGCCATGCTTTGTCCGTAAATTTAGTCATGCACCCTTTTGTTCCAGTTCCGTTTGCTGGAGGGAGAGCTCTGATTTGAGGCAAAGGAGACAAAACAGGACAGAAACTATGTCTATGTGTGAGGAAGAAGAGGTGACATTGGCAAGGTCCCTCTTCTAGCCTGTACAGAGGCACAAAACCAGGTTGAAAGCCCCCAAGCTACTTTCCTTCCCTTTTTAACAGGTAAGTTTGAGAGCCAAACCCCAGCAAGAAGGGAAGGGAAATGCATCTGTCAGGAAAGGGCAAGTAAGGGAGTGCGAGAAGACTGAAACCAGAAAGGGCTGATACAGCCCAGTGCAGAAGAAGGGACAAATTTATCAAGACTCTTGCAGGCATAATGAGGAATGTTAGGATGACGGGGAGATCTCAAAGCACTGGAGAAGCTCAAATGTACTTAGTATCAAGCTAAACAACTGCAGAGGAAGGGGGGAGGTTGCTGAGCTAAGGCAAGACAGGGCCACAGGAAAGCAAAGATGTCCGTTTCTCAGAAGAGACTGTCAGAACGATTTTGCGAGGGCTGGTCTGTCATGGGCAGGAGCCTACCTCTTGTTATGGCCAAGGGAAGACAGCAAGATAACAAGACAGCAAGAATATAGCCATATCATCCTGACACTGTCCCAGCAACAAGTAGTGTGGTCATCACTTAGAGGTGACAACTTGAGCTTCAGTTAACATTTAGGTTATTTTACAATATGATCTCTTTCGCTCTGGATGCTGGCAGCCCCTCCCCAAGAAGCCTCTATGTTACATAGTCAAGGGCATGAGTAGGAAAACGTAGGTGCACGGGGAGGTACCTACAGTACCAGGACACCCTCAGTGAGTCTTCTGCTAAATCAAAATCATTAAACACACCACAAGCCAGAGATGAATTCACTCCTATGCTCCTAAGATTAGCAAGCGAAGGGAAAACCAACTGCAGAAAAACAGCTTGGAAGGAGTCATTTGTCCATGAGGTCAGCTTGGAAGGGTAGTTGAAACTTCTGTGAGACTACCATGTCCTGGGCTGGTACCTTGGGCACAAAATAAGATCAAAGGAAAAGTCCCCTCTTATAGACCGGTGGTAAGTAGGTAGGAAAGAACAATACTCAACAGCAATCTTAATTAATGGGACTTCCAGCACAGCCAGGAGTTTTGGGCAGAACTGGTTCAACCTTGCAGTATGGACAATTACAGGACATTTGTTAGTGCAGCACTTTGCAGGAATGGATCCTTTCTCCTTCCTCTGCTTTGCATGCAGCAGCTGTGCTGATATAAAACTTGTTAATTGAAAAAATTGCTTAGGAAAAAGCTTTGCAAGAGCTGACCTCCTCCCATTTGTGCCAAAGGTGGTTTCTAGTGACTTGTCCAGTCAAACTGTCAGAAGTAGTTTGGGCTTTTCTCGCCACGCACTTCCAGACAAGTCACTGGAAACCCAGCCTTAATGTTTGCTGGCAGAAGACAGGACCAGATCAATTCTACTAGGGGTGAGGAAAAGGGGGAACAAGCAACACACCAGGTTTATCTTCTGGAGCAGGAGACTTTCAAACTCCACCGGCCAAGCCTCAAAAAGGCAAAATACAAGTTTGGCTTTCACCTTGACAAGCAGCAGCAGCCGCCTGTGAAAGTCAGCCAGCATTGATGGACCACTTCCATAGCTCACAGGCCAGCCCCAGCCCCAACAGACAGCAGGTTAAACCCTCGCTTCTTACTAAAAGAGCCCACATGAACAGCAATGTGTGCTATTTCTGGAGCACTTTGCACCGCCAGTAGTAGAAGGCTGGGGGCTCTGACAAGTGCTGGAAGGATTTCCTCAGCCAAAGGCCAGGGATGCAATCCAGCCCTGTGCACTAGGCAGCAACAAAATCCAAAATAATTTGCCAAAAGGTGCAGGAGGGCATGAACTTTCTGCATCTGCTTAGTAAAGGAGGTCTATAGACATAAGCTGCTTTAGCTCCTTATACACTCACAGGCAAAAACCCACCCTTAAACCTTAAAGATTTGCTTAGCCTATCCTGCACATCCCATGCAGGGACAGTGCAGATCAGCATGGGTCTGCTTTTGGACAGTTTTCTCCCCATGAAAGCCAAGGCACAGCTGCAAACACACAACACAAACAACTGCTGTAACATGAACCCAGCCACACACCCCTGCAGCACCAGAGAGACCAAAGCAGCCCACTGGTTTTGGCCAAGTTTATTTCTAGAAATTTGTACAAAAATTGATACTCCATAATACAGTCTATCAAATATGATTGATGAACATTTGTCTTTAGAGGCAAGATTCCAGGAATGTGAAGTACTGTCCTCTTGCATGGAAGAAAGGCACATTTTGGAGCTCAAAATACACTCAAATGAACCATTGAAAAGGCAGGTCAGATATGCAAATAGTGCAATGTTTCAGGTTTATACATAAACACATTGTACTCCAAAGAATTCTCACTACAAGCAGCGTTAACATCCACGTAAACATTTTATAAACACTTTAAAAAGTTGCTCACTTTAGAACCTATGCATGAAAAGGCTACTCCTTGACATTCACTGGACAGAATATTTAAAAGCCATCTTTGGGCAGAAGTTACTCCTAGCTTTCCCCAAATGCTTTTGGGATCCAAAACACTTGCCTGAGTAGTCCCACTGCATTTAACCCTACAGGCTATCCTAAGGGTCTGCAACACTGAGGCCACACAATTGCACCATCCCACCGCTCCTAGAACTCGTCCTTGGAGTTTTGTGGCTATGCAGGAGTCCCATATTTCCAGCTACATCTCTATGTAGAAGCAACACCTGGGACAGACCTGCTTCTAAACTGACATTCAAAATACAAGTGGTGAAGTTAACAGCCTCCACACTATGGACAGAGGTCCACCAGACTCTCATCCCTTTGTTTGCTGCCCCACCCACAGGAGGTGCCATACCAGGGTGTCTGGCAGCCTCCTTGTGCTTTCAGAAAGGGCTTTTCCAAAGCAGAAATGCCCTTGTGCTATGCAAGCATGTCTCAACATGGCTCTTCTGCAACATGCCTGTAATACTGCCATCCCACTCAAATCATCCTGCTGCTTTTTTGATTGAAAACCAGATGGATCCCACTCTCCCCCAAAATAGCTTGTGCTATCGGGTACAGTAGCTGTAGGAATGTTTTTAACCCATTACTGGCAATAGAACAGCATTATATAGCAGATTACAAAGGCAATCATTTCCCCCATCCAAATCCTCACAAGCAATAGGGAGTTGTGCTTTTTTTTTTTGATAGAAAGACATTTGTAATGGGATTTATCCAAAGCAAAGCCTTTTTTGTGTGTGTAAAGTGGTCTAGCAATACTTTAAACACTTTCTTTACGGACACATACACCCACGCATGCTTTCAAGTACACGATGACAGCTTGGACTCCTGGAGAAGATGCGTTTATTCTGAGAGAAGGAGGTGCTGCTGAGCCAGTCCCTTCAGTTGACTTCCAAGGCCTCTGTTTCTGGCAGGCCAAATTTGCTCTTATACTTGTCAAAGAGTTTGATCAGGGAGTCCACATATATGCTGTGGTAGAAGTCCACTTCCCTCTGGGATGGATTATCGATTTTGGGGATGCTGATGGGCTCTCCAACTAGTAAAGAGAGGGAAAGACCCACATGTTAGGTTGAATGTTCCTGTACAGCCTGCAGATTTGTCTTCTATGGCCACAGCTATGGTAGTTCAGCACATCCACCCTGGCACAGCACAGCCTGCCGTTATAGCAGAGGTTTGCCTCATTCCTCCCAGTTCTGCTATGCTCTGAAGCACAATTTTCTCACCACATCTGCAGCAACACCCAGATTCACTTTAGCTACACAAATGCCATCAGAGCAAAGCCTCTGCTGTGCAAGGTGGTTGGAAAGTCCCACTTCTTTCTCCTTACAGCAGCAAGGTAAATCCCTCCTCAATTAACAGGAACCAAGACTAAAAGCTGCAGTTCTTGTGTTCCCTTATACACACCACAAAAGCAATGTGGCTTTCCCCCCCACCCCCACCCCCCTTCCCTCAAACCCTTGCTTCTTTGGGTTGGAAGACTCAAAGGCAAATTTTAGAGTTGGCTTTAAGATTCAGCTGTCAGACAGCATCACACTGCCAGTCCTAAGAGTGCATGGGGAGGCAGGCTGCTTCTCACTAACTATCCAAGACCAGAGAAGGTAGCAGCTACAGCATATTTTCCCCCAAAAGAGCTCACTTGCAAAAGTATCTGCCAGAAGAACATGATGGAAGGCTTGTAGCCTCTGGAAACTCTTCCAGTTAGTTCTCAGCTATGCTGGAAGGTTTTATACAGAAGGGAAAACAGTTTTATAGTCAAGACTCCAACACCAAACTAGAGTAGAGGTATGGCATAGACTCAAGTACACTACTACCTAGAGAAGCACATAGCACATTCATACCAAGACCTTACCAACAGTAGTGATGGGCTTGGAGTAAGGTAACAATCCCCAGGTGTTGGAGGAGAAGAGGCCACGGCCATGAAAGATGCATGGAGCAAAGCCAATGTGCTTCTGAAACTTCTTCTGAATCCATCTTCCCCAGGAACCCTCCTCAAAGATCACCTGCTTGTACACTTCATTCTCCCCAAAGGAGTAGACAGGAACCAAGTCCGCACTATAAAGATGGAAAGATGTTAGGACCCCACACCCCTGGTCTGCAGTCAATACTACAGTACCACAGTCACACACCTTTGAGGCTGCACATTTGCAGATTTTAGTGGCCAGAGCTCTCTTTGCAGCACAAGGTACTGACATAGGTCAGCCAGACTTGACACGATATAGTAGATACACTTCTAAGCACGCAGGAGATTCATACTTGCAGTGGGCCTGTGAAATACTACCCAGTCAGGCATTAAATACGCTTCCATATAGTCTCATCTGATTTTTGACGGACACCCCATTCCAGACACATGGGATCCCTGGAGATCACAGGGCCTACATAGGTGATGCCCCATGCAGATTACTGACACCGGCCTCCCCTTGCCCTGGAAGCTTCCTGCTGTCCTAGGCATCTTCCCACCCCATCCCCTGCTCAGAGGCAGAAGCCAGAAGACAGACTCATGTGCCTGATGCTCTCTGTGCATGCATCCACACAACACAGCAAGACTGCAGAAAGGAGAATCCATCCAAGACATCAGCTGCTTCAGGGGATAAAAGCACTTTTTGTATGCTAGCAGTACTGCTCTGGCATTGAGGTTTCCTCCTTACCCATGCCGTAGAGCCAGTTTCACAAATCCTTTCCGGTTTTTCAGTGTCACAGAGTTCTTCCCCGGGGTGCAGTTCAGGGACTCAGCTGCCCCTCCAACCACAATGATGATGGCATTGCCACTGCCGTTCTTGGACAAGATGTAGTCTATGCTGTCACGGTTCACAGGACATATACCTGCATATCCAGGAGACAGACATAAGGGTCAAGCTGCAAGATTAAGATGATCCTGAAAATACCAGCCATACCTGTAGCAAGAAGTTTGTGCCTTGATTTGTACGTTGAGTTGTCCAACTTCCCTGGGGTCATAAAGGCTTGGGTGTATTATCAGGCAACTTGTTCCTCAACTAAACCAGCAGTTAATAGACCTGGACAGCACTAGACTTTGTTAGAAACAAACTCCACCAACACCAGCTCTCCAGAACTTGCCCTTAACACAAAAGGCTTCAGCAAGGGTTTTCTTCTGTACTTCATGATGCCAAAAATCAATTGCCTAAGACATCCTCCCTCTAAGTAAACTTTGCCGTATGAGCTGGTTTATCCTTGGGGGGAAGAAGCAAAGCAGTTGTGTCATTTTGGTGGGTGAGAGTCTGAATTTGACCAGTTCCTCAGCAAAACCAAGCAGCTGAATAGATTGTGCCTTGGGAGGATGCTTTAGTGATAGAAAAATAATAAACGAACAAGCCTTTCCAAGACAGATCCATTACAAATTAATCTAAAAACCAAATTTTCCTGAAATATCAAGCTCTTGCACAGCAAGAGCACAATCCTCTGCTGTCCTGGAATGGAAGAGATGTATGGGGCAGAGTGCTCACATAAGTCCATGCTCTGACACTGAGTCCCAGTGTCTGGGAAGGCCTTTCCCTCTGTCCCACACTGGAAAGGGCAGGACTGCACTACCAGTCACAGTCCTGCCCTAAAGCTGCAGACCCCCACTCCCAAGGACCTTCCCGTTCAGTTCAATGAAAGACAGCACCTTTCATTTCTACTCTGTTGCTCTAAAATGCCGTCTGATTCTCTGCTCCCGAAACCTGTGCTTTTCTCATACAGTTATTGTCAGAGCTTGCTCATGCCTCACATTGTTGGCCAGGATAAGCTGAGAAGTGATATGCCGTCATTTACATTCCCATCCACACAACATGTCTGAGCTGTGCTGAGTACTTGAGGTCATTGCACTAGGAAGGGCAGTATTACACAATTTAATTTTAGAAGCTGATTCTGCAGATCTCATGGTAGTCATCACTTGAACCAAGAACTAAATGATGAATGAGTTCTGTGGAATTATACAAGGAGAGTCTGCAAGCCTTCATGTGTATCCGGGTATCAAGGTCACCACCTAATCCCAGCTGCAGACCACAGGGGAGCAGACCTCACTGGAGACAGATCAGCTGGATTTGAATACATAAAAATTTCTTTCAGCACAGCTACATCTCTCTGACCACATTTCCTTTGAAAGGCTCAGGCTGTACTTGCTGCCCCATAGGACACCTTCATACTCCCATGCTCTGCACCAAGGCTCCCTGACAACATAGCCCAGATTCCTGTTCAGGGGAGATTACTACTGCCCACAACACTGAAACCCTTCCTCAGAAAACACAGTGAGACATGCAGACAAGTGGCAATTGCTGAACTGTGCTCCTTAGCACATTCACAAAGTATATGGGACTTTTCTGGCCATCTCCTCATGTTTTAGAAGATCCCTGATGTAGCTCTAATCTCTAGTAGGCTATAAAACTTTATAATATGTAACAGTTGGTCCCAAACCAACTAAGTATGTGTATTGGTATAGTAATATTTGTTAGGATTGCACTTGAAGTGGTTCATCCACAAAACAAAGGATTGGAGGGAGCTATCAGCACTTCCTAAATGATGTTTAAACCTTCGTAGTGACACCCTTAAGTTCCAGTACAGGAAACTGAAGACAAATCATGGCTTTCTGAAAAGTTTGCTTTGTCCAACAGATCACACCTATAGTATTGCTTAAATCTTATGTATAAAGGAAGCAGAATTTCTTACCAATTTAACTGTAATGCTCAGGGATAGCCAAGCCAACCTTGTCAGCAGTGATGTTGCTAATGTCTTACTCCCACCTTCCTTCCAAAAGGGATGGAAGCAGCTCTGGCTAGCCACAGAATTTGTCTACCAGTCATCTTGAGCAGATGGCACATGCTTTTTTAAATACAGAAAGGCTGTGTGGAAGCTTAATCAACACAACTAAGTTACAGACATGATAAGACTAGAAAGCAGATCCCAACCTGTCATGCACCGCTGTCCTGTAGGATTCCCAAATTATGGAAATTAAGGACTTCACACAGCAACTTCCATCTGGTGCAGGACAATAGAAACCAGCTTGAGATACTGCCCTTCCTAGGCAGGGACAAACACCTTTTCTGCACCAGATGCAGTTATTTTTCTTCTCCCTCACCAAATCAAGGCAGTAACCTTGGAAACAGCCAAACCTAGCTAGTCAGAGCCAAGTATAGCTACTCCTATCTTTCCCCCAGCCACGGGTCAAGATTCAGCCAAACCACTACATTAAGATACCTGTTTCAAAGTCATCTATTGGCAAATCTGTTCCAGGGACAGCAAACGTGGTACTGACCTGTTCAATTCAGAGTTTCCCTCACCTCTGCCTAACTGATGGGCATCCTCACTCCGAAAAGGAAGCTCAGGCCATGCAAGGACACCATTTCTTGAGGCTGTCAACCATGCTTCCTCTGCCCAGTTATAGTCTATTAAGTGCTCCATTAAAATACTGGTATCTATTAATGTCATTCAGTACAGATATCACTGCCTAACTCCTGTGACCCATCTGTGGGAATATATTCAGGGAAGGGGCTCTTCTGAACAGCTGGAGCCATGCAATACCCCCAGACTCTTTACTCCTGGCTGGCAGCTAAAAATGTGGTTGGGCGAAGAGGTCAGCTATCACCACCCTAAGTTCTAGATGTGTGATAGCTCACGTGGTAGAGCCTAAGAGCAGAGCTAGTCATGGTATTCACATTTCAAAGGCTCGCAAATATTTTATATTTTCAGTCAGTGCAACTTCATCTACCAGTACGTCCTAATGATAACTAGGACACTTGCTTCCATGTCTCCATCTTCTACACCCATAACTACAGATGCCAGATGTCTTTACTATGCCTTTGGACAAGAGTATCCTTGAGTTAAGGATGAATACAGAGGAGCAGCAGTCCCTGCAGCCCAAGCTCTTCACAATTACTCACAGCTTCCTCTTGACAACTACACAAAAGCAACATTTGTGTGATGCTACCAGAGAGAAGTGGTTACGTGAGCTTCTCCCACAACTTTTCACTTGAGAGAGGGGAAGACAGTTCAGAGGCAAGGGCATGACTAGGAGGAAGCACAGTGCATGTGCTTGCACTTACCACCAGACATTAAGTAGTCCCTCAAAATGGGCATCCTGAAGTTCCCAGCCAGCGTTGCAAGGTATGGTCGGATCCCAGGGAATTTCTGGCTGACACCTGTGGCCTCTGTGCTGAAGTTGCAAAAGGCACCCAAGCCCATGATGCCATGTGGATGGTACCCAAAAATGTAATTTTTGGTTGTCAGCAGATTGTGGGTTTTAACCAGCTAGGAAAGAAAAGAGTGAGCTCACATGAAAACAGATATTTTCAGGTAAGAAAAAAATAGAGGAAAAAGTCAAAGCCCCCCACTTTTGTCTCTCTTCCCACCAGGCAGAACAGCCTAAGAGCTGGGGTATGGGCTATGCTGGATTTCAGAGGCTGCAGTAAGGGCAGCCATTTAGGCTTCAGTTCCCCAAGCAGAGGGAGAAGAATAAGCAGGCTGCTGGTGGACACAAGATGACTGTCAGCCAGGCAGGAAGAGGGGCTGGGCTGCAGTAGCCTGTGCCCTTTGTTTCTCTACTCCTCCCCAGGGTATTCTTGCAAGCCTCTTGCCCAAACCAAGTCCTTCCTGGCACTGTAGTCACAGCTACACCTTGTTCCAGGCCCTCTCTCAGCACATTAGTGGATCACATCCCAGTACAAAGGGAAAAAAAATCAGTGTCCCATAGCAAAAGCAAGTTTGCTTAACACCTGAAAAAAGATCCAGCCACTTAACACGCCTACTGGCCACCCTCCAAGAAGGAAAATGTGCAAAAGGGTGGCTTACCACTGGAACCTATCCCTCCTTAAGTTTTGTTCTGGCCTACACAAAGGGCCAACAAGACACCAAGCCATCCACAGCAGTGCTCCAATTTCTGCAGGACATGCTCCAGGAGCAGTGATCATACTGGTTTGGGGCTGTGCAATATTCCTAACCACTTACTCATCTGTTTGCACAGCATGAACATGACAAAGCTGTCTTAGCCATACACAGCAAAACCAATACCATGGTATCACTACTGCCAGAGGATTTTTTTGGCGCTGTAAGTAGCAGCAGTGTCCCATGCATCAGAGCATCTTCCCCTGGCAGTACACAAGCAATCTGACTAAGCACCCAACAGGACTACTGCATCACCCCACAAAAGAGGATCAAATTTAAATTTTTCAGCGCGCAATGGTGCCAATTTTTGCTGACCACAACATCCCAGCAGCTCTCAGACTGGGACAGGACCTACAAGCTACAGTTGCTCCTTCAGCACAGGGTGCTAGAACAACTGCACCCCATCCCTCAGATTGTATATGCAAAGGTCACTGTCAACTCCTACAGGAAAAAACGCAGATTTCCAAGACGTCACATCAGCGTTACATACCCTCCTGCCTTAGCCAAGAAGTGCCCTGGCAGTAAGCGAGCAAGTCTGTTTTGTCGAATCATGCTACAGAGCTGGAGTGCCACTGCGACATGCTGAAGCAGCGTGCCCAGAAATTTGATTCCCTCCTCCCCATGTTCCTGTCACGGTCCCTAGATGAGACTACAGCACTTGTGCTATGTAAGACAGCAGCTGCAATACAGGCATGACAGCCACGGGTTAAGCAAGCTGACTACCCCTCCTCATTGTTTCCTCTGGCTCTGAGGTCATGTAGGGCTCCAGGAAGCGTGTGCAGATGCTTGTGGCTGCAGCAGCTCTGTAGAGCCCTGTGGCCTGTGTCACACCAAGTCATCCTTTCTTCCCTTTCCTTTCTTGCCCAATTAGTAGATGGCTTTGCTTTCACTCTCGAGGGTGAGAGGGTGGTGCCTTGACCAGTTACAACAAACAGGGTTGCCAGACTACAGACTGGAAACCACTCTCCAGGAAAGACTGGAGGGAAAAAAAAAAAGCAACGATTCCGTAAGAATCCCTCCATCCGTCAGCTCTTGCTCTGTTGTAGGACAGACTCAAGGCCTGGTGGCTACAGACACACATGACTTGGACCAGTGGCAGACATTCCTCCTGAAAGCTTTTGCTAGAGCAGGTGGTGGTTTCCAGGTTCCAGACCTCACCCTTCACCTGCACCAAAGCACAGCTGCTTTGAAAAGGAAGCCAGCTGAGACAGAGGGTTTGTCCTTGCAAATCTGGAGCACAAGACATTTGTCAGCTGATCTTGGTAGAGCCACATGTCTGTCTCAAACAGTTGTCCTGCTGCCAGCCATGGCAAACCTACTGCAGCCACTCCACCACGTGCAAGGACATCCAGTTCCCAGTGGAACCCGTTGCTGGCATACCTTGTATGAGCCCCAGCCAAGCTGCAGCCTTATCGCTCTGTTTGCTTTCCAAGACCTCCTATTATGGAGCCATAGGGCTGGCGATACCCACCACTTGCACAAGCCGTACAGGAGTAAGGCAAGAGGTATGCAGGGAACCAACTCACCCACACACCTCACCCATGGCAAGGCAGAAGGGGAATATCTGAGCAACTCTAGAGACTCAATGAGAAACATATGCTCACAACAGGGATTTACAGGTCTGAAAGTCAGCCTGGCATTCATGTATATATATACACATATACACACACACGCTTTCCCCCCCAGTTCATCCCATCCAGACTGCCACAGCCCTCCACAGGTTGTCCTAAAACAGATGGGTTCACAGAAAGTGAACTTCTTCCTCTACCCAACTCAAACTGGGGCAGCCAGAGACTGCCAGGCATCAGACAGGTTTGTGCCCTTATCGGCAAGTGGTGCAGGTCTTGGATCTGCTAGTGCATAAACTCAGCCCAGGGTCTGACCTGCCAACAATGAAGGCTCTGCCTTCAGGTTTCCCTAAATTTAGAGTCACAGAATCATTTAGGTTGGAAAAGACCTTTGAGATCATCAGCTCCAACCATCAAACCAGCATTGCCAAGTCCATCACTAGACCATGTCCCCAAACACCGTATCTATGCGTTTTGAAAAACACCTCCAGGGACGGTGATGCTACCACCTCCCTGGGCAGCCTGTTCCAATGCTTTAATCTAGAAGCAGGGATTTTTTAAGTGCTGTAATCATTTATTTCTAGTCTCAAGCAAGACTGAAGTTTTCCTTAGGAGGCTGTTCACTCACTACTAGTTTTCTTGCACCTTTCCCCTTTACAAGCAAACTCTGAGCTGCCTTATTAGAATGGCCTAAGGAATTGCTGTAGCTGTCATTTGACATCACCCCTGCAACTCTGTTCTGAGCCTCCAGCAGGTTTTTCCTTTTGCCTTCAAGGTCTTTTCCAGTCCCATACAGCCTCAGCACTCCCATGATGAGACAGAGGCAAAATGTCCTTGCTGCCCCCCAGCTGGATGATTTACAGTGCTGGGACTGAAGCTGAACCTTCACCCCACTGCACTTAACATGCCTGTTCCCAGCTGCTGTCTGAGACCAACCCTATTTCAGTGGGAGCAAAGGTCCATCCATCTGCTCTAGTAATAAGATTTCTTTAAACAAATCTAAGCCCGCCTATAAAAGCAATAAAGCAGTACAATTATGGTAAAAACCCCTAGTGTTAATATTTGAGTGCCAGATACACTTGGAGAACAGTATTTACTATTATATTTGTAGGAATGGGATGAGTAAACAGCACATTCAAGTGTGCAGAAAGGGGACTGCAGAGATACTACTGCTCATCACCAGGAGCCTGCAGAACAGGAAGAAACTGGATGCCTAGGTGGGTGCTCAGCCTGCCTGCAAGCTGAGCAGCACAGTGACCACAGAAGCACGCAGAAAGCAGAAAATTAGAGCTCATCCTGCAGGATCCAAGCAGCAGCAGTGAGCATATAAACTTGCTTAACAACTGAACAGCTGCAATTAGCTGCATCACACCCAGCAGCACTATGGAAGAAATTATCTCACCTCTCCAGCAATGCAGGCCAGGACCTGAAGACCCCTCCAGGCTCTCAGTATTACCACCATGCTACACCACAAACAGGAAGCAAAAACCTCCACCTCCATTTTGTAAGTCATCTACAACAGCAACTAAGGAGCAGCTTTGCCAGGAAGCCAGCCAAGCCAGAGAATGCAATACAAACGCTGCAAGAAAAGTCTGTCTTGCAGCAGTCCTTGCTCTGGCTAGCTGCCGACTCTCCCATCTCAGCAGGAGACTGATGAGGTGTCACTGCACACATCTGAAGTGCTCAGTGCTTCAGAGGTGAGCCAAAGGTCTGCAGTCCTTGGTCTCTGAAGTGCTGTTGCCAATGGGGATCAGCAGTAGCTGTGCTCACATGCTCAGGTGATGGCTTCTTTACTACAGAAGATCTTTAGCTTGTGTCACTCCCGACATGACATCCCCAGATCAGCAGGATGTGCTCAGGCAGCTGCTGGGACCTGGCTTGCCCCTGCAGCAGCAGGCACACAGCACCATGTTCACACCTGCAAGATCCTGGTCTTTACCTAGCAGTTCAGCACCAGGATTTAGCTCACTGGAAGCCTCCTCAGCTGCTTCATGTACTGCTTAGCTTAAAGCACTATTTGCAAGGCCAACCACTAAGCAGCAGACAAACTTAAGCTTCTAGTGCCCTAAAATAGCTTATTACTGTCACAGCAGCTGCAACAAGCCCCAGTGAATATGGACAACCTCTGCTCATGCTGAGGAATTTAGCCAGATTCAGGCTGGTTTCCAAATCCACCCAGCATTACAAAACACAACCTGGTACTTCCAGATACAGGTACAATAGTCCTACTGGTGTTTCAGGCCAGGAGGCACTGCTGACTCAGGTGGAGACCAAGCCTAATCAGCATAAGTATCAGAGCAGAGCCTGCTTTTCATGCAGCTACTCTGCTAGAGCAAGCCTGATCCCAGCAGTAGAGCTGTGGAAGGATGCAGCAGACCTGGGACAAGTGCTAGCACACAACTCTGTCAGAGGTCGGTACTGGTGGCATTTCAGTCTAGCCAGATCCAGCCTGCATCCTCAAGACTGAGCTCACACCAGCCAGGTACAGGGAAACCCTGGCCTTCAGATCTGCAGCCACCCAGGACACTATGCCAAGAGGCCTCCTCTCCCAGTATTTTGGTGCTACAGCTCTCACCTACTGGGAGCTGGGTCCTTGTTCCTGGGGAGGTGGCCTTAGGGGTTTGGAAAAAAAAAATCTGTAAAACTGCTTCCTATTTATTTCCTAGAATAGGAGTAAAATCTGAGCTAATATCCTAAATGCAGGTGGTGCCTGTGCCTATATGGATGCAGCTATCACAGCTCTGCATGCAGAGCTTGCAGAGGCAGTTTAGCATTCCCAGTGCCACGGGTGAGATTGTCACTGGTGTGATCTGCCCTTGCAGTGCTCAGTGGACACACTGCACAGGACAAGGTGCAGCAGATTACTACCCCAACAAACCATGAGCCAGGGAAACAAACCAAGCCCTGCTCAGCCATTACAGATGGTCCAGGATCCAGTCAAGGTGAATTTTGCAGACAGAAGATTTAAAACAAGTGATCCTCTCTAGACCAGTCTCCCTCTTGACTGAAGACAGGCAAATAGTTTATTTTTTTTCAAGGAGTTCCCATGCTCTTAGCAAGTTCAAGCCCAAGCCATTCTGGCGGTCGGTACCACTCCTTGCAAGAGATAATATTCATAGGATCAGCCCCATTAGACAACCACCTCTAGCGCCTCACAGCCCCATGATCCATGTCAGCAGCTTTTAACAACTGAACAACCAGCTGGCTGCTCCCCTGTAGCAGGTCAGCTGTCAGCCCTTGTGTTCTGCCCTTTGCACCATTTACCTGCAGGCTCCATAAGCCTGGCACAACTCTGCCCCTTAGTGACAAAGGAATTACAGCCATAAGGGGTTCTCACAAGTGGACTGTGTGAACTAGTAAGTATTTACCTAAACTGAACTTTTTTGCTGTTTTTATCTAAACCATCTCATCTCTAAACCTACCTGAACAACCCGACTGACAAACTTCTAATACCTACAGTGGATCTGACCTGCATGGCTGGTGCGGAGCATGTTTCCATGAAGGCAGATATAAAGACACCAAAGGAGGGGAGAAACAAGGGTGCAGCCATTACTGGTGACCCCCTTGAATCAAGTCCTCAGGAGAAACTACCCCATTTTAGCCTTCAGCAATATCAATACGATGGGGTTTCTTGCAGTACTGTGGATGCTGTACTAGAAAACAACAGTTGAAGCCCTCTTCAACACTGGAACATGCTCTGTTCTCCATTAGCTATGAGACCTTGGCTGACCAGGCACTTGCAGCCTGTGCCATCATGATGTATTTTTCCATGTACACCTACCCTTGCCAAGAACTACCTGTTCACAGCAGCAAGTGTGGCAAGAGGTTTGCTCACCAGCAGCAGGTTCAGGCACCCTGAGAGTCCAAGTGACTTTGCAAAGGAAGAATCCAATCTATGCCACTTTGGTTTCCTACTGGAATTGGATTCCCTACTGCTCTCTGAGGCTGGACTGTCTTAGGGGTGGGTAGCTCATCAAAAGCCATGGCAAGGTCCCTTCCTTTTGCTCAGGCTGAATAAAACTTGCCAACAGCCTTACATAATAGTCCTTTCGGCTGTGTGTCCTTCCAAAGAGGATCAAGTTCCCTCCTAGCTGAATTTGGCCCCTGCTCCCTTCCAAGCCCCTCAGCTAACTCTGCAGTCCCCAGGGCAGACTGGCAGCCCTGTCCCCTGCCTGCAACACATCTGAACTACCAGGGAAAATACATGCAAAAGGTGAGTAAGTCACAAGCTGGAGAAATGGAGCTATTCACACTGCTGGAACCCCCCCTTCCCCAAAGCAGCTAGACTTCAGAGCAGGTTTTACCACTCCCAGTGAAGTGGCAGGACTTCTGGTACACAGGGTTCCCAGCTATTCTTACCCAGTATACTACTGCCCTAGGGTGTAACTGGAAAACAGGCCAAAACTGCACTAGGTGTACTAGGGAGGAACAGAGGTATGGCTAGGCACAACACAGGGCTGCTGCAGCACAGAAGCTGGAGAGATGAACAGGGAACCTTACTGCCACAGGGCAGATTGCCTCAAGACCATCAGAAGCAGCAGCTTCTACAAATCACAATACCATCGCTGGTGTTGCATCTCAGATTTTATAACCACAGCCGCTCCAAGCGGTAGTACAGCAAAGTAAGGCATGTCCTACTTAAAGCTCAGTGTCATAGATAGACTAGTATAGGTACAACATCATTTCCACAGGGGTTACTACAAAATAGTTAAGTGCCAATGCACAGTATTAAACTGTTACTTACTCTTATTGGAAAATAATCCCTGAAGTACCTCCATATAGCCCAATTTCTCACCCACTGGGATCTTCTTCCACCTAAAGAGAAGAAAACTCGTGGTTTTAAAGGCTTTCCACATGGGTGTCCCCCAAGAAGCCTAAAGGACTCCACATAGTTTGCTGTCTTACTAGAGAAATCAACAGTTTCACTCCTCTAAATGGGACACCTGCATCTTTCACTAAAGTTAGGTGAAACCATCCATCCTCAGGACTTCAGAGTACTTCAAGCTAATTAACAACTAACTACAAATTCACGGTAGTATCTGACCTGATAATCTGTTGTAGTTGGGCAATGGAAAATTCAAGCTAGAAACAGCTCAATATTCACCCTAGAGTCATCCTTTGGGAAAAGGCCAAGATCCTGGATGATTTCAGTGGTCTTGAAGCAATGGAGAATTGTGCTAATCTGGCTATGAAAGGAGTTGCCATCAAAACTTGTCGTTGCTGTAGTGGGTTCTCAGAGCTGGTTTCTACAAGTTGTTCTCTGAAATAAGAGTTTTCTGCTTTATTTGCAGCAACACTGACTCCACAGGGGACCTACATCTTAATAGTCATGTGACAGCCTGAACCTTGTAAGAGATTGAAGACAGCAAGATCTTGAATCTTTATGCATATAGATCTTTCTGGCCTATAGAAAGAACCTAAGCCTTAAAAATATGCTGCTAAAAGCCAGCAATGGCACGATACTAGTGAGTGTTATCGTGAATTACCCTCAGCATCGAAACCTGCAGTCACTGCTTAGGCCAAAGGCTGACATTTATATGCTTCACTGAATAATGCTTTTGGTCAGCGATTCGGCCAACCACCACTAAGAAGGGAAGTCACCCAATACAAAGTACTTCATTGGCCAAACAGGAGGACAGGGACACTTAAACAATAAGGATCTATTCTGCAATATTTACCTTTCTTTGGTGTATTCCAGTCAAATACCAGCCAGGCTAAATATAGAGCCGCAATTGCCCAGCAGTCTGTGCACAGTATGTACATGAGGATTAAAGTGCAAGCAACACCTGGATAGGTCCAAGAAAGATAAGAAAACAAGGGTGCATCAGGTTTTGGTCTGCATTTACACTTGCATAAAGAGCCTCTTGCCTTTTGACCCTTCTATACTGACGTCTTAGTCTCAATCTGATGTCATTAATCCTCAATCAAATCGGATTTAGCTAAAAACCCTTTATGTAGGACTGAGACAGCTTCCTCTAAAGCTACACGCTTTGAAGTACCTCAACCTCCCCTTCATGGTTTCTCCAGGTCTCTCTTCTATAGTATCTCCAGGTAGGGCAGCTGCTTCATCAGGCAAGAGCAAGACTTCATAAGCATCAAGATTTCCCAGTGGCCCACACCAAGGGAGTTTCTTCCACCATCACACAAGCCTTCCACACATTACACCAGCTCTACACCAGCCATCCCACCAGGGTGCCAGAGATCCCACCCACAAATGATGTTGCCATTTTATCACAAACTAAATTGGGAATGAACAGCAAGACTTACGTGACAGACTGCAATCAGCATCTTTCTCCACAATAATTATCAACAGCACTATGGAGCAGAGCAGCCTGAGGCTTCACATAACAGAAGCACCCAGAGACAAAGTCTTTACTATTTTAGTAGTCTAACAAAAACAGTTCTTGCCATTCTCTGGTACCTCTTGGAAAGAGACCAAGCCAAGAGGAAGGCACTCTTGTTGCAATCAGTTGCATCAGTTAGTAGTTGCTTCTAAGAAATTTATTCTCTGTAGACATTCCCATGAGCAAGTCAGGTAAGAGATTTCCAATTGCTTCAGCCTTATTTGTACGGTAGACACAGACTTGTGCTAAACATCAGTAGGTCTCTCTCTAGCTTCTATGTTTTTCTAGAGCCAGGTGAAGTAATTTATTGCCAAAATATCAAAGTATGCAAGTGCTTTACAATACTCACACACCCCATAAAGCATCTTGCTGCAGTACACATCCAGTAATTAATGCTTATATAAAAGTTAACATTTTTGCATTAAAATTCTTCCAGAACAAAGGCAAAGAAAGCTTTGCTTTAGGCCAAAAGGTAATACTTACCCATGATAAGGAAAGTGAGAACCCATTGCAGCACAGAGATGATTTGGAGTTGTTTCTCTACTTTGGATTTAGATAGCCAGAACAAATCCTGCAGAGCAGAAAGAATGTTTGATCCTGTGCCTAAGAAAAAAAAACACAGAAAGCCACATTTGCACCCTGCACAAAGGTATCTATATTTCCTTTCAAACACAAGGTTTAAAATCAATTTTTGTGCAGTTTGCTTTTAGAGCAAGGCTTGTCAAAGGCTCATATTTCCCATGGAGTTTGGGCATCCTGGAAGGGGAAGGATTGCCATTTGCAAACATTCAGCTGTTATGGGGATACTGGAGGGGATTAATAGGTAACATCAGTTCCCACTTCAGCAAGCCTCTATTCACTCAACCATAAAAGGGCAGAGGACATTAGCACTGGTCCTAACATATGCCCACACTTCAAACTGCCAATTCCTGGAAGCAGCATTTGATAAGAGAAAAACTCCCGAGTTCACCATAAGATAAAGATCAGCTGTCCCAAACCACAGGCAAGCACACACCAGGCTGTGGTCTGGACTATTGCTCATCCACCCTTGACCAAGCCTGCTGTACAGCTATGTGTGTGTTCACGGAAAGCTCTGCACGCCAGCCTTAGACAGCACAGCTCAAGGGCTGGTTGAGCAACACCCCAACACACAACCCCAAGGATGCACAGCTCCAAGGGAAAGGAAAACTATCACAGCATTTCTAAAGCAATAAATGAGGTGGGAAGGAGTTGAAAGCCACTCTTTTAGAAGCTTAAACTATTCAGGTAGGGTGAAAACCAACTACAGCTGAAAGACTTGATTTCTATGAGGAACCACCTACTGTGGTGTCTGCTGATATCACAGAATGACAGCCTGGCTGAGGTGGGAAGGGACCCCTGGAGCCCACCCAGCCCAACCCCCTGCTGAAGCAGCTCTCCCAGAGCAGGCTGCACAGAGCCGTGTCCAGGCAGGTTTGAATGTCTCCAGGGCAGGAGACCCCACAGCCTCTCTGGGCAGCCTGTCCCAGCGCTCTGTCATTCTCAGACTTCTTCCTCACATTCAGATGGAAGTTCCCATGTTGCCGTTTGTGCCCGTTGCCCCTTGTCCTGTCACTGGGCACCACTGAAAAGAGTCTGGCCCCGTCCTCTTGTCACTTGGCCTTGAGATTTGTAGGCATCGATGAGTCCCCCTCTCAGCCTTCTCTCCTCCAGGCTGAACAGCCCCAGCTCTCTCAGCCTTTCCTCACCAGGGAGATGATCCAGTTCCCTGATCTTCATAGCCCTCTGCTGGACCCTCCCCAGCAGTTCCCTTATCTCTCCTGAACTAGGGAGCCCAGCACTGGACCCAGCACTCCAGCTGTGGCCTCACCAGGGCAGAACAGAGGAGGAGGAGGATCACCTCCCCCAACCTGCTGGTCATGCCCCTCCTGATGATGCCCCCCAGGATCCCACTGGCCTTTTGGCCACATGGGCACACTGCTGGCCCATGGGTGACTTGCCATCCAACAACCTCCAGAAAGAAGTGGGCTTTCCTTCACTTCTCTTCATTGCTTTATTTTACAAGCACAATAGTAACTGGCTGAAATGCAAATCAAGCTTCTGGCCTATGAACAAACCAGGAGGCATGCTTACCTATTTCTTTTTCTGTTTAAGGAGCAGCTTGTTATTGGAAGGGATGTGATGCTGCAAAGCAGCTACTATATCAAGTGGGTTCAGTCCCTACTAATGCTGGCAGAGCGTGACACTGCCAGTGGTGATAACCTTAGCAAGCGCCCACACTTAGCCAAGTGAAAGTGATTGCAAATAGCTTCTCCATTAGATGTAGGAAGGTACCAGAATTTTTATTAGTTTCTACAAAGAAATTTTCACTGGTGCATCCTTTAAATATATGAAACATCTCTGCAGCCTTTCCTAACTGCTGCCCTTGCTGACAGCCTAGGCAATAGGATTAATGCACAATACCAGCTGTATTAGTTTTGCAGCTTCTCTGCTGCCCCTCTTCAATGCCATGCCACGTTAAGCCTGGACATGGTCCCTATGCTGACAGCTATGTGCCCTCCTGAGAGTTTTCTGTAGTAAAGCCACACCAGAGGCTGCAGCCTAAATCTAGAGCCAGCCCACCCAGCTCAGACCCTTGGCTCTACTTGTCTACCTTGAGTGAACAAGGCTAGCAATGGTTTGGGCATTAACTACTCCAAGCAGACCAAGTTTTGGTCTAGGATAGATCATGTCACTGCAACTGCCAGTAAACTGAAACCTACAGCACTAACCCAGTCTGAAGCAGTAGCTCAAGTTGAAGGCTTTACAGGATAGCATAGCACAATATTAAGAGTGAACTCAGCAAGTCCCTCCCACTTCTGAGATGAGAAAGGAGAACATGTTGAGTTAGAACTATCACCATTGCACTGATTTGCAATACTAGAATACCTAAGCAGGAAGGCTCAGAAATCCCTCGCTGTAGCTCTTCACATTTGGCAGTAAATCCCCAGATCTGGAGTGAGTGATAACTTTTTCTTTACAAAGTCAGAAATCACCTGTCCAAGGGTAAGAGAAATCTGTCCTTCCTGCCAAAGGGCCACAGCCTAGAGGCAGCCTCTACTGCAGCTCCAGGAACATGCCATCCCAAAAACCTGGCTTACAAAATTACACATGGACAGACCTCATGCGGTCCAAGGACTGCTAGATACTTTAAAGGGAGCCTTTAGCAGTAGTGATGTCACTGGCCATATCTCATGTCCTCAAAAATAAGCCGAAAGTCTTAGAGACTATTTGTGATCCATAATAAAAGCCCAGCCCCATGTAATTTATCCTTCCAGCACATGCACTTACATTACCAAAACATCTTTGGATTGATGAATTCAACACTCCAGCCTTAGATCAGCTAAATCCCTATCCTCTTCCCCCAAAGAGAACAACTGCCTACCCCTCCAGAAAGGGATCTGTACTTCAGCATTTTCTAGATGCTTTAACAAGTTGTAGGCATTGCTAAGCCTGTAAATAGACCAGTATCGAGTAGCACAAATCAACCTATCAGCTTGTTTCCCAAACCACATTAAGCTTTTTGTGGCAACATTCAACTCTTGCAGACAGAGGGAAGGCATGGGTTTGGCAGACAGCTCCGAACAGGCAGCTGACCACCTGCCCTTGGACAAGTGGTGTCCCGGGTCAGTTATTTCCTGAAAGCAAAAACATCCTTCACAGATCAACATTCCCAGCACCAGAAAAGCCTGCAGTGACCATGGGCAGAATAATACTAGTATTTAATTCCCAGTTAAGGGCATGAAGTAAGTCCAGTGGCATTGGAAAGGGCTGGGGGAATAGGCAGACGTGGCCCCTGGCAAGTGCCAGTGCATGGTCTAGCTTTGCACCAACAACCTGCACACTCCAGATGGACCCAGTGCATGAACTGCAGGCTGGGCAATTACTGTCTTTAGTGCTGAGACAGCTCTTTCCAGCCATTTCTGACCTTGCTGTTCATCACATCAGTCTTAACACTGTGTATTCAACCCCCCATGCAAGCCTTGCCTCCTTTTTCCTTCAGCTGTAGGTAGCCAGGAAGCTTTTTTTGGGAAGACCTTCCACACTCTGGAGAGTCAAGCTGGTTACTGGTGACACAGGGCAGAAGAGCTTTGACAAGTCATCAGAAATCTGGTTTTGGGGGGCTCAGCCACAGCAGAATAACTCAAAACTGATACCTGGGTTCAGTTCTTTGAAGAAAACCCTTCTTTGAAGCGCTCACCTGTGGGCCCACACCAAGCATCCTTTACATATTAAAAACCCAAAGGAGAATTAAGCATAGGAAAAGCAATTTCTTTAAGTTTCAGGAAATATATTAGCCTAATAACAAAGTTTAACAAGGCACATTAGACATATCTACGATTATCTTTGAGGCAGAAGGATACTGTATACCCCAGCCTTTGGTATCCATTCATATTAGTATTTTCCCAAGGAAGTATTTTGAATCCTGGAGCACCTCTACCTTCTACTGCTGAAGTCAGTCACTTATCCTGCACTGGCCACCCAGTGCAGCCCTTGGAATGTTTTCCAAAGCACCCATTCCAGAAATGGACAGCCCAACATCCACACAGTAGAGGTCTTAGCAAGAGCTTTCCTAGTCTCAGATGAGGTCCTGAACCCCTCAACTCACACTGCAGCTCATGCTCTGGAATATTCATGGGATACTCCCTGCACTAAGCCACACATAGCTCTCAAGGATGCTACTTGTCAAGATGGCCAGAGTAGTGACTCCTCCAGGAGACCTCACTGCTGCCCAGTAAAAGCAGTCATCTGCAGCCTTCCAAGGAAGCTCAGTGATGTTAGCCAGCTGTCTCTCAACTGGTGATGGTCTTACTACACTTTTATCATTTAATTCCAGCAACCACCAAATGCAGGAGATGCTACCAAGGAGATCCTGGCATCAACGAAAGGTTTGATGAAGCATCTGACTCATGCCTGCAACTCAGACTCAGCTAGGGGCAGCATCTGGTGCACTTCATCTGAAAAATCATGGTGTTCTAGCATGGTTTATCTAGGCAGGGAGGCAGAACCAAAGGTCCCAGGAGTGGAAGTAAACAGGACTTCACACTTGGGCACCAGAAAACCCAATCAACCGCACTTTAATTAAGAAGCGGCCAAATAAATTAGCTGAGAGGAAGTAAGCATTACAGATTGTTAAAAATACACTGAAAGCTTGTGAGAGTCAAGCTTCATCTGCAACTTTTTCAAGACAATTAGCATGTTAATTCTTGGCCAAGAATTATACTGCATCACACAGCTTATTTAGAGGAAAACCAAATCAGATCCTTTGAAGCGTAAGGTGCAAATGGGCATTTTGAGCTACATACCCAGCAGTGAAGCTGACATGGGAAGTGTAACAAGGCTAGATTAGATAAACAGACCGATACCAGGATACTTGTAAGGATCCAGCCTCCCATGCAAGAGCAGGAGTCTGCACAGAAAGCTGCTACATCAAATGAGACATCTGTAAAACCCCTCGAGCAACACAAGCTGTTGTGTCTTGGGTTTATTCAGATGCCCCAGCTGCAGTGCAGAAGCTCTCTCTGCTTCCAGCTTTGCTGTCAGTGGTACTAGATAGTGGTTCATTTTTTAGAGAATAACAAATTACCAGTGTGGGGTATAGTTATCCTGCCCTGTACACAGCTGTACAGCAGTTTGCTGATGTCCCATGAGACTACTCAATAACTCCACATTATCTGCAGTAATAATGCCTACAACTGGAGGTCAACAACATAGTTAACAGGGACATATGACAACATTTATTTCAGCCACTTTAGGAAAGAGCTGGGATTCTGCATAGCAAATAAACAAATTTGTCATGACATTTATCTCATGTTAGATCTGCATTTACTCACAGCACTGAACTCGGCCCTCAGTCTCAACAGTCACAGCCGTAACCTGTGACGCAGGTTAAAGTGATGTAACCATGAGTGTAGACCCAGCTGCCCTAGACCAGCCAAAATGTTTAGATTTAAATCAGCAAGACTTAATAGCTCTAGACAAGAGAAAGAGAACTATCTTACTATATCTCATCAGAGTCCAGGAGAGGCATGTAGGAGCTCTGGAAGAAGGGCTCAGTCATGAGCAAATCCAGACCTCCCGGGTAGTTTTGTCAAGAGGAACCACCACAACACAGCTCACAGCAATGCTGTACTCCCAAAACAGGAGCCCCCAGGTTCCCTCACAAAGCCAAAGTGAAGTCAGCCTTATGTTGCATGTGAGGTTTGGCAAACTTCAAGGTAAAGTTAAGCAAAATAATCTTCCTCACCCCAAACTTCTGTAAGATGAAACAAGATCAGAAAAGATACTTCAGCAAAGGATAGCCCTTAAATGCTCTGGCCACACTAACAGCCTTTCTCAGGAGAAGGGAGGCACCTCCTTGCTGCTCTACTAAATACAAGAATGCCTGGAGACCCTATGGCCAAAGTGAGTCAGGTCAAGGTGAAGAGGTGACAACTCCTACTACCCAAAGTGTCTTGAAGCATCATCCAACCCTACACACTGGTCCAAGGTCTGCTCTGACTTTTGAAATACTGGGTTGGTGTCCGAGAAAGTTCCCCTGCATACACACAGGGGTTGATAGAGGGGCAGGTGCCCAAACCTTTTTTTTTCTTTTTTAATTAGAATCAGACTTTCAGTCAAATTCACAAGCACTGGGACAAAGCCAGATGCCAGGCAAGCAAGAAGACTGAAGGACAGTATGAGCCATTGAGACTCTCACTCCACAAATCTTAGTCCTTTGCACAGACAAGATACTTTGCAAAAAGATGTTCAGGAGGTAGGGAAAAAAAAGTCTAGTGGGTTTGTTCTAGATGTCCTGTGTAGTGAGGGAAGTTATCTAACATAATCAAGCAGCACATGAGGTCCCATGCATGAACTGCTGTACCACATCACCTCTGTCCATCTTTGACCTGCAGGCTCCCACGATACCACCAAAGCCCAGCCTGAATCTCAGCTCCTCTGGCAGGCACCTGGCTTTGCTATGAACAGGTAGGCTTTGAAGCTGGTCCTGTGCTTTGTTGCCCATGGCAGGCTACAGTACTGACAATGGGTTGCATTGCCAAGGCAACATCTCCCATTTCCCCAGGCAGAAGCACATTATGAAGTTAGTAAGGAAGCACAAATATCACTGCAGGACCCCCACGAGGGACCTCAGAGGAAAATTGACCTGAGGAGAGTTAAGACAGCTTTCCATCACTAAGCAGGATTATCTAGAGATGAGGCCAATCACTGTCCCTAAACCACACTCCATTTTGAATTATGCACGTGTCCTAGATCCATCATTAACATGCCAGTGCCAACAAGGTGGCCAGTGAGGTCTTGGGTCAGCCCTACATATTTTATAAGTCTCCTGAATGATTTATCCTCTGTACTTGGCTTGCAGTTAGCTCCCAGTTTAACAGTTCACATGCTGTCAATTCAAGTTACCTCTCTCAACTCAAAACATCACTTATCTTCTGCTAGTTGTATAGGCAAGCTAAGTTACTTTAAGGACCTATTCTGAACATGGGGAACATATACAGGTCTTTTTGCTGGTCAGTTCACAACTGATCCTACAGCCCCACCTCTAATACCAGCAGGTGCCACATCTTTCTGATGGAGATGAGCAGCTCTGTACATAGGACGGGACAGGACACAGTGCAAAAGCAAGAGCTGAGGGGTTAATTCACCAGGTTCAGGTCCTCTTAGCTCTGCTAATGATTTGCTTAATCAAGAAGCCATTTCACAGGTGCTTCATCCCTGAAGGAATTAGCAGTTTGCTTTTTCAGGGCAGAAAGTGTTTCGCAACACAGCTCGATCACTCAAGGACACTCCAGAAGGCACAGGGTAAATCGTTGTCCAAGTGTGTTTTCCTGCAAAGCCTGCACTTCTTGCAAGCCCTGACACATCTCTTGCCAAGCACCTTCGCAGGAGGCGCACAAGGCTCTAGCAAGCTAAATATTTAGACTTGTTGAGTTTATTCTTGTGAGATCCCTAGAGCTGCTTTTACAAGCGGGCAAGGGAGCGCACACTTTGGGATTTCCCATATTGTCTCTCCCACGTCTTTAACCTACACATTTCAGCCTGCAGGAAGAGGCGTTCAGTGTCAGCCCATGATGGGCTGTCAGCCACTGGCACCCAACCCGCTCCTCTCCGCGAGGTGATTACTTACCAGCACGGAGAGCTGCGGGAGCAAACCTGACTGTACTTCATAACATACAACCTTGCTTTCACACTGAATCTTCAACTCCCCATTATAAAGCAACAGCAAATTGCAATGCTTTTTCTTTTCCTCCTCTGTTGATGCAAGCGGGGGGTATACAAAATTACAGAACAAGGCTGCAACACTGAATTTTACCGGGCATGTGATGCTGATAAAACTACTACGCTTTCCTTCCTACCGTCGCAAAGAAAGCGGGGGGGGGGGGGGGGGGAAGGAAGCTCCTTTTTAAGCCAAGAGCAACCACCCACACTTCGCCAGGGTGCAAGGGCACTTAGACAAGCCAGAGCCTTCTGCAACAGCTTCAGGAAAGCAGCCCGACCGGAGGGTTAGCTCGCTAAATTATCTTAATTTTTTTTTTCAGCTCGCTAAAAAGCAAAATCTGCGCAGAGCTATAATCCTCACCCCTCAGGGAAGCTACAACCGGCCTCCCCGCCATTGCACATCGCTTCCCCCCCCCGCCCCTTCCTCCTCTTAAACACCCACCCCTGCAGGCAGGGGGAAGGGGCACAGAACGCGGCGGCGCTTTCGCGCCCCCCCCCCCCCCCGCCTGCACCTTGTACCGCCGAGATGCTGCTCCCCCAGCGCAGCATCCTCCCGGCACCAGCACCCACCCCCACCCCGGTACCTCGCAGCACCCCGGAGTAGGCAGCGATGATGGTCTTCATTGCGGAGCGGTGCTCAGGTCTCGGCCAGGGCCATGGGATGGAAAACAGCACCCGGCTCCGAAACCCGGCGCAACCGGTGAGCGGGAGCAGCCCCGGCCGCACACCCCTATATAGCCCGGGGCGGGGGGCGGGGGCGGGGGGCGGGCCGCGCAGGGCGCCTGGGTCCCGCAGCCCGGGGGGCGGGGGCGCGCTGGCCGTCCGCGGTGCCGCTAGCTGCGTGGGCTGGGGCTGGGGGGGCACCCCCACACCCTCTGCAAGGTGTTTCCCTCCCTGTTTACTTTCTCCCTATTGCAGGGGCGGGGGCGCATCCCCCCCAGGCCCCCACTAGCAGTGGGTGCTTTAAGACGCTGTGGCTTCCTCCTTCCTCAAATACTCTCCCACCCCACACTCTGCTGATTGTAGCTTCCCCGGTGGGATCTGGGAGGAAGGTAGAAAAGAGAAAATTGTAGAAATTTTATTAACAGACGCTTTAATGGTTTCATTAAGTTTCATTTTCATTAAGACAGTTTGCAGGTATGCCCAAACCTCTAACTAAGCCTCATTTTCTTCTCCTAACGAGATGTTTAAGGATCTACTCAAATGATCCATAAGAAACAAGGTGTTATTTAGGTATATATCAAGGTTTTAACATAGCTGCACTTGCCAAGAGATTTCTATACATTTTTACAGATGGGGACAGATTGGTCTGTCCCAGCTCCCATGGCATTAAACCAGATTCTTTGCAACAGAGTCATGGCTGGCCCAGTTGTTAAAAGGGGGGATTTTGCTACATCCCTGGACAAAGGATCAGGCCTCGACACCCTTTCCTAATATTTTTTCATATTCTAATCTAATTTTATCTTCTGTAATTTGGAGAAAACAAAAAGGATCTGCTTTTGAGAAGAACTTTGACATCGCACAAGGAAAAGCCCATTGGAAGCAAAGAGCATGTAGAGCTCCCCATATGCAGACAGGTAGCGATCCCCACCGAAATGCCCCCAAAAATGCTTCAATTTTTGACTGGGTTTTAGGGCAGGAGCAGATTCGAGCCTTGCTGAGCCAGCAGCATTTTCCTGTTGCTCCTGGGGATGCCTCTGCAATATGTACTTTTTGGCCCAGAGAGATGTGTCTATCAGTGTGTTTCACAAAAAAGTGGTATTTTCAGCTGTGGAGACCTTAAATCTGAGATTCAGAGGTGAAAGAGTGATTTATTTTTCTTCTCAGCCCCCTGAAGCATTCCCGTACCCATCCTTTTGAGTCAAACTGGCACCAGGACTTGTTCACTCCCCATTTGGCCACAGGGCCGTCTTCCAACAGTTGTAGTGGCTTGTTGAAATGTGTATAAAAATGGAAAATTGCAAGAGCCTGTCTGAAGAAAGGGTCTTGCCCAACAACTCTTGGATAAGATCTCCAAAAGGGAGCCCAGAACAGAAATAAATCACCACTACAATACTGCTGAGTGAAAGGGGAATGGTCTCCTGCCTGCCCATGTCCCTTGTTGATTTCGAGTTATCCACAAGTGAAATAAGGACTAAGGTAGCTTTTCTTATCATAACCGGGATAAAAACCTGCAAAAAATTGTACTGCCAGGTTGTGACAGCATAGACAGGTAGACAGAAAAATATGAAAGTGCTGGGACCATCATCTCTCCAGATCCATCATCTTTCTGTTGACCTAGACCCACCTTGTCGTACATTTTGGGTCCAAATTCTCTGAATCCTGATCATCTTCTTGCTGCGTATGCTGCAGTGGGATCCCAGCCTGGAAGGTTGCATTGATAAAATAAATTATTAAAAAAAAATCCCAAACAAAAACCCACAAACACCTCCATGCTTAATGGAGTGTTACAACTTGCAGGAGTAAAGACACAACCACCGTAGCCCCAGGCTGAACAGCAGCTTGAACACATGACTTGCAGGTGCAAATTGTGACACCACATTTCCTGGGAGGAAGGAAAACCGAGCCCAGATCTGTGACAACACGACTGAGCCCCAGGACAGCCTCTGCCTTCACAGAACCTGAGCAGCGGCAGGGAACTGGCTGCCACCCACCTCCCATCTCACTTGTTTCACCAGTACTTGTCCTGCAACTTTCTGTTTCCCCCTCCCCTGTTCAGCTCACTGAAAATCAGAAATACTAGAATACTTATTAATAAATATTATTAATAGAATAATCTATTAATATAATATTAACATAATAATCTATTAATAGAATACTTATTATTAATATAATAATCTATTAATAGAATAATAGAAAATCCCCAATAATAGATATCCACAAAATAGTTATCCACAAAAAGGATACTTTTTGCCATCGAGAAGCCACACACGGCTGTGCTAGTTTGATGGATGGTTTTGGAAATGCCCAGTTTGTTTTGCTGGGTGCTTACATTGACACAGGAGTTACACGACCCCGTCTGTTATTAACCCACCTGTCTGGCACGGTTGTTCTTGAACAATAACATACTTTCAAATACACTACAATTACTTCACCTGAGCCTGAAAAACATTGGTTGTGGACAAAGTAACATGGTCAGGACCCAGTCTTCCTGCTCTCTACAGCCAAAAACAATTCACAATAGTTTTAGAGTCCTGTCCTTTATTTCTATTTTTTAGCAGCAACTGAATCTCACAGCAAAGCAGCAACGAACCCTTAAGCAGTCACAGTTTGTTTTGTTTTTTTTTAGTGCACATAATGAATTTTTAGGGCGATGCCTATCAAATCAAGCTTTTGAGAACACACTTCTTTTTCCCTTCTCGCTTCTGTTCAGGAACTTGAGAACTGTTTGTGAGGCATGGGGCGGGTTTGCAGTACTTTGAGTCAGCCATTGGTGTACAGCTCTATAGCTTTGTTCCTACATGGTTATTTAGCAGCAGAAAATGTCCTATTTTCAAAGCATTAGTGTTCAGTGTCTTCACCCAGAGGCCAGGTGTCTGGATGCATGTATGAAACTGCCTGTATTTGGCATGTCAGGACATATGCACTCAAAGTCAGGCTTATCTGTCTTCAGACTTAAAAATGTAAAGTCATTTCCCTGCCTGTGGTTAACCTTCTGTTTATGGATTTTTAAAGTTTCCTCTTTCCAGGGAGTATTATTTTTAGTAGATTTTTGTTTCCAGGACTGATACAAGTCTTCAACAGAGAGGGTTTATAGCTGCCAGGTTTGTCCGTTAATCCAGGCACCTCTACAGAGACTGCAACAACAGCATCTGAAAAGACCCTTTTCTCCCCAGATTCTCCTGAGCCCACTAAGAACATGATGGGTCTATCTCGGTGGTAGAGACCATAGCTTGGGTACCATGATCAGGTCCAGCTCACCATGTATTTCTTCTGATGCAGTGCGATGAATTCAGGCTGAAAATAAGGTCTGCTCTCATTGCAGCCCACTCGTGGTGCATGAGGAGCATCCTCATGGAGAGGGAAAACCTTGTGTTGAGCAGGAGAACATTGCAAGCACATAAAGTCTGTGCTGCCAAGTTGTGGCCCACCAAAGACCTCTCACCAGACCATAGGGACCTCCATAAGGCTTCTGCTTTCATCCCTGCATCTTCCTCTGAGCCGTAATCATCCCCTCGCCAGGAAGGATGGAAGTCTTATCATCAGTAATGTAAATGACAAACCAGACGATAAGATCTGGGATTTAACAGGGAGTTTGAACCCCAGCCAGCCAGCCAGCAAGGTTTGCTTTGTCAAATTGCCATGCAGGCAAAACAGTGACAAGACCCTTTCTCACTCCTGCAGCGGTTATTTTTCTACCTGCCATAAATGTGACTTTGGTCGTGCTTACTCTGCGTTGCGCATTGCCTACGGTGCTTTCCGCTCTCCCTCCAAGGCCTTGTGTCCTCCTCCTTTGCCAGTTAATTCAGCCATGGGAGCCCAGGAACTGCTCACATGAGCCCAAAATGTAACCTGAGCCTGAAGGTGCCACTTGGGAGGCACTCGTAAAGAGCAATGCTGGCGAAATGTTCTCAGTCACCTGCATCTGCTTTGACGAAGGTCCATTCATCACCTCCTGAAGGGTATTTTTAGCATTTTGTACAGAGGCAGCAGAAAGTCATGGGAGGGTAAACCTCTCCCTCCATCGTTTTTCCTGCCTCAGTGGGAAGAGTTCGCAGTCCAGGTCATGTTTATGGAAGTGTGCTGTTGGTTCATACATCGCCCGAGTGATAGACCTGAATTTTGAGCTAAGGGAGATGTGTGTTCCCACTTCCCCACACGTCACCTGCTTCTCTACAGAGTCGCAAATAAACCCAAAAGGTGTGTAAGCCCTGGGTATGGAGAGGGAAACTGAGGCACAAGCTTGCTGGGGAACTAAGCTGTTGTGTCCTGGAGAAGCATCACAGAATTAGGTAGTGGTAGGAATTTCACGCTTGGTCCTTCACCTCATCAGCTTCAAAACTGGGGCTTTCCTGCTTCCTGGCTGTGGCTTCTGGTGGGATCCTGCAGATCCTGTTCATTAATGTGGGCAGGGGAAATGTTTTGTCACCCCGAGTGAACAGCAGTGCCTGGGTTCTATTTTCTGTCCATGCTTTTGAGTTAGGTATTATGATTTTAGGAGCCCAGACTGGTCCTCTCCAATGCTCCATCCCCAGAGAAATCTTTCCCATATGGGCAGGAGCCAGCCACTTGCAGACATGCAGAATAAGTGTCAGGCAGGGTATCTCTGAACCCGTCAACAAACTTCATGGCCCATCCCTCCTTGCACGAATGACAACCACGGATCATATGCTTCCTCACTGGAGCATAACAGGACAATGAGTAACAGATGAATAAAGTCACTCTGGGCAAGGCCATCTGCATGGTCCAGTGACACCGGCTCATATTTTGCCAGGGTACAGAGCCAGAAAGAGCTGAGTGAGCAAGGAGCAATGCCTCCCTCCCCAGGATTGCTCAGCAGAGCCCATACTGAGATACCTGCAGACATCTGAGCACTACCATGGTCATTGCAGTGGTTGGCCTTTGCATCTGGGTCTAGATACACTTCATGTGGCCAAAGACTTGTCCCAGCCCCTACCCACAGCTTGATTTTCAGCCAAGTTGTGCTTTACACCCTCCCCTCCACAGACCTTGGTGTCATGCTGTTATCTCGCAGCTATTTATCAGGTTTGTCCTTCAAAGAATTTGCTTAGGAAGGGGATGTTTGCAAGGCAGAGCCTTGCAAAGCCTTTTCTCCAGGGGGATTTCTGCATGTAGTGTGGGCACCTCGGGCATGCATCAACACATCCCTGGGCCTTTTCCATCTGGACATCCCCAGGAAAGAAACTGAGGAAGAACAAGCATTCAGCTGGTGTGGCAAAGCCTGCATTCATCCAGACTGTGTTAAAAGCAAATCTGACTGAAGAGCAGCCCACAGGTGCAAGGAAGGGAACAGCAGAGGGTCAGACCCAATGGGCATCCCACAGTTGTTCTGTCTCCCTGCAGGATGCTGGTCCTGTATCCTGTCTGATGGCTCACCATATATTAGGTGCAGCCTGGGGTAGGAGCACCAACACTGCAAACACCCATCTCATATTCAGTATAGATACAGCCACTATTTTTGGCAGTACTGGGGCAAAGAGTATGTCTTCTGCAACTCACTGGTTAATGGTGGAATCAGTTATTTTCATAGCACTTGCTTTTTTGTTCATGGAGTTAAGAGTTATTTAACATTACAGAGATTCTGAAATGTAGCCATTTCTTCTCTTTTAAGCTGCACTTACACCTCTTTTTTCACAAGTGGAAGCAAAGTTCAGGCCAAAACTGCAAGAGAGCCTTCACTGTGAGCTTTGTGCTGGAGGGCATTAAAACCAAAATAAAACATATAAATAAATTTAAAAAAAAAAAAGCCTCACCCTCCCTTTCCCCACCAGACAGATAGGAAGGTTTATGCAAGTCACTGAGCCAAGCCAGATTTTGGCTGTTGGCAGCAAGTCAGGTATAGCTGCCTAGCTACAGTCTAAAATTAGAGCACCTAAAAATTAACTGTATGGCTAAAGAACTTTGGTCCCTGTGCTGAATGAGCACTAGAGAATTAGTAATAGACAGTTAACCAGCTCCACTTTTAATCCAATTGCAAGGTTTTTCCAAAACAAGAATTGGCACACAGAAAAGAAAAAAAAAAAGAAAAAAAAAGGTGGTTTTAGTTTTTTACTCAATTATGTTTGCTTCCTTCATTAAGAAGGGTGTGGGGGAATGAGACATGGGCAATTGGTTAAATATAATAGGGAAAAAAACAGTTTCCCCTTATTGAAAGGTGGGAGACTTCCATATTCTTTTAGGAAGCATCATGTTAATCTCCTGTTGTGCTTCTCAAAAAATAAGCATTTTCAGCTCCATCTCATGATGAAGACTGCATTTTCCTAAAGGCTTCCCCATGAAGTTCTCAAACCTCTATATTTGCAACCAGACAGCCCTGGGACAGAGCCAGCTTCCAACCACAGGTGGGGAAACTGAGGCACGAAGCTTGGAAGGGTGACCATCCAAACCCAGACCATGCATTTACTGATGAAACCAAGGCAAGTGCTCCTCCTTGCCTCCCTGCCTCCATCCCAGCTCTCACACTGGGCAAATCCTCGGCAAAAGCCTCTTACATCCTCCATCCCCTGGGCTTGTCCAGGGCCACTGAAGAAGACTAATGCTATTAGCCAAGGCCATCCGCCCCCCCCTGACCTTCCAGCCAGGCCGACCTCTCGAGGGCTGTCCACTACCCTGGGCATGATGGCTCCGGCCCCAAATCCTGTGCAGGATCTGTCAGTCCCAAGACAATAAGGAAAAAGTAGATGAAAAAGGGAGAAATGGACCCTGCAAAACACCCTCAGTTTGCATGGACATAACCAAGAGTTGCCCCATGGGATCTGCCCATTTCTGGTGCTTTCCAGCCTCAAAGAATTTTACCAATTGTAGCAAACTTTCCCAAGCCCTTTGGGGACCATCCAGCAGCAGCACCCATGTGCAGAGAAAAGCAGAGGCTGGGGAAACCCTCCTTTTGCCCCAGACCCCTGCAATCCTTCCTTAGGGTTTCAGCATCGCACAGAGCATGGAATGACCTCCACTGGGGGACCAGAGAAGAAGGCAAGATGCACCCCATCCTTGCACGGTAGCCTGATGAACAGAGACCATTTTTCTGCAGGGAAGAGAAGCAAATTAACTGCTGCTGTGTGGGTATTTGCTTTCTCAAGGCATAGCCATGACATATTCTGGGTAACTCTGCTCTGCAAGAAGAGGGTTTGGGTTGCTTCCTTAGATTGTCTTCCTCCAGCTGATGGGTCTCTGCTCCATGTAAGCTGCTGCTTGTGTCTTCCCTTGGCTGGAGAAAAGCTGATGCTTCTTAGAAACTGGGTGGTTGCTTGTGGTCTTTCTAAGATGTAAGAAAGGGCTCCTTAGGATCGCAGACTGGGAGATGTCGGTTTGCAGGCAACAGGTGTTGCTTTCATGTTAAGGCCATGCACATATCTACATCCAGGGATTTGTCTCAGTGGGAGGAGGGATGAAGACTACATGTGGATGACCCTAAGCATGTGGCTCTCAAAGGAAAAGAACAAGGAGATGTGCATGAGAATGCAGGGATCCCAGTCCTGAAATGCTGGAGCTGGAATTTCCTCCAGCTTGAGCTGCCCTGGCCCATCCTTGGTCTACAGGAGCAAGGCTTCTGTGAGCTGCTTTGTGATAGGGAAAAATGCAAGAGAATAAGTACATGGCATCTGCTGCACTGTTTTCCCCATTGCATGAGGTATGGGTCTACCCACAGGCTTAGGGACACACTGTCACCCACCTGCCTGTGTTTTATGCATAGCTCAGAGGCCCAAGTTAGTCTGTCCAAGGTGCTCCTTGAGGTCTTGGACCAAATGGTTTCTGCTGATGAGGGGTAGGTAGACAGCCAAGGGGGCTCAAGAGCATCTCAGACCAAGCGAGTCTCCTTTCCAAGGATGCTGTTGCACACAGCACCAAGCATGCTGGAAGCCTGGCTAGGTGTGAGCATCAGGGCTTTGGTCTCCTTTGCTATGGCAAATTTCACCATTTCTACCAGAGATTTTACCTTTTTTCTGTATTTTCACAGGTTTTCCCACTTCGTTGAGTCTGACTGCACCTTCTATCACCAGCTACAAGGCAGAATTGTGATACTAACTGACTCATAACCTACTGTGTGATATTCACTGGACCATGGGTGAGAAGCTTCTGCGACACAAATCAGCAATAATGATCTTAAATTTACCAGGACATCCAAAAGAGGCCCCAGATCTGCTGCAGATGTCCATTTAGAAGCACTCACCTTTGAGGGAAACTGCAATCGGACCTGTGCTTGCTAGTTACACCTTGTAAACATATTTTTGCCTCCTTTCACCTTGTCCCAGAGCTCCCCTCTGTGAATGCAGGAGAGCATCACTGTTGGTGGTCTGGGAGAAGGCACAAATGCTCTTGCCCTGAAGTGCCTCTGTCTATCAAAAGCCAAAGTTTTTGCTTCTTTGTGCTACAGAAACAGCTGAGGTTTAGGGGTTGTTTGCAAAGTTTCAGTTTGCTGTTTTAGAACAAGCATGCTCACTAGCCACCAGTTTTATGTAAGTTCACTGATTAAAACAGAGGGTTATTTTAGCAAGGAAAGGAGTTATATTTTCCATTACAAAACTGGAAATGCAGCTGCAAAGAGAAAAGCATAAAACCGCTACAGCAAAGACCTGGGACCTACTTGACATTTCTCCTCACACTGTTCCTGCTACTGGGATTTCTTCATAGGTACTCACTACTAAGGAGGCAGAAGACCCTGCTTGGCAGGGCTCTGCTACTAAAATGAATTTATCTCTGAGACCTGGGCCTTCGTACATGCTTGGATATTTTATATTAGCTCTTGAATTTCAAAACACATCTCCAGAATCCATGCGCGGTTGAAAATGCTTCCCTTGATGAATGAAGAAGGATCTTGGAACAGAACTTCATCTCCTTCCCTTGGGAAGTCAGCTAAAAAACCATCCTCACAACACTCTGCAAGTTGTACAAGGGACATCCCATAGGAGGTTGTCTTTTGATTGCTCCTGGCTCAGCTGATCTGACCAATAACCTGGGCCTTCCAGCAGTGTTAGAATAGCTTGCAGTTTCCATACTATGAAAATCACATCATTTCTCCAATACTTTTTGCAGTCCTGCAATTGCAGGGCTCTATGTAGAGATCACGTGTGATGAATCAATGGACTAGAGGTACCTCAGTCCCCCATGGTGTTAAATTCAGGGGGTTGCATCACAGCCAGATATAAAACAACTCAGAATTAACAAAATCTGCAGGGAAAAGGTACGAGCCTAGTTTCACAACTCCTGCGAGTCCCAGCAGAGTAGTTCCACAGATGTGTGTGGGCAGTAGGCACAGACAGATCCAGTCTTGCAACCCTTTACTCACCCAGGGAGTCACGTTGACTGCAGCAAGACTGTTTCTGTAAATGCTCACTGTGTACTCCACAGCTGCAGGATCAGACCAGGAAATGCCGAGGAAGGGTGGTATTCATTGGTGGCATCTACAAGCTGAAGGGCAAAAACCTGATCTGGTCACTTTAGGTTGTCTTTACTCTTGACAGAGCCTCTAAGTGGCTCTTCATCTCATTCTGTAATGTTGGAGTGTCTGAGAAAGGTTTAGAGAATCACAGAACCACAGAAGGGTTTGGTCTAGTTCCAGACCCCCTGCCAGGGGCAGGGCCCCCTCCCCCCAGCCCAGGCTGCTCCCAGCCCCGTCCAGCCTGGCCTTGAGCCCTGCCAGGGATGGGGCACCCACAGCTGCTCTGGGCAGCCTGGGCCAGCGCCTCGCCGCCCTCACGGGGAAGGGTTTCTTCCTCATGTCCAACCTAAATGTCCCCTCTCTCAGCTTAAAGGTGTTTCCCCTTGTCCTATTGCTACAGGCCTTGCCCATTTCTATACATACTTATAGATTTATATAGAAAGAGAGAAAGAAGGATATCAATCTGGGAAGAAATAGGCCAAACAAGTTGAAATTATAATTATTTTAAAGCAAGCAAGTTGGAATTATTGATTATTTTAGAGGATGCAAGCTGAATTGCCAAATTCTTACTTAAAAATGGGAAGTAAAGAGGTGATGACAACCACATTTGACAGGTTTTTAGTGTTAAACTTGTTGCCTTTCTCGGAAAGTGTAAATGACACAGATAAAGCCAGAGTCCTCCCCATGTTAGCCCCATGGCTCAGGAGTCCCTGCAGCCTCATCTCTTCTTTCGGTGGTCATGTCTGTTAATCTCTGTTTCCCCTCTCGTTCCTTCTAAACCTGCCAATCTCTTTGGCATCAGCTCCCTTGTAAAAACACTTGCAATCCTGTTGTATCAGACCTCCTTGTGTCTGGGATGTCCACATCCTTCAGCCAAGGTCTGAGACGGGGTGGATTTCACATCTAGCTGGGACCATGTGTGCGGCACAGAGGTCACTGCTGCCCCAGCACATGACACTGATGATGCCAGGACATGCTGCTGGTTCTCTCTTCCCAAACTTTAGTGGTGGGCATGGCCAGAGTGGGAAGGAGAGGTGGCACAACAGTGCAACAAGGAAGAGTGTGAACACCTATATATCTCAGCCCAGATCTAGTCCCTCCTGGGGCCAGTAGAAAGGACTTTTCTACTAAAACATTTCCTTCTCCACCACCAGATCCTTCCTGCTCCATGCTGGCCATGACTTCCTTCTCCCTTACAGTCAGAAAATGCTCTCCTTCATGGTAACCCCCAAAGGCCATGTTCTCCAGCCTGACCCAGGCCTTTCCGCTGCTTCCCACCAGTCCCAGCAGACAGCTAGACCAGTGTCCAGCCATAGAATGAACCACTAGTCCAGTTCACAGGCAGTAGCTCTCTTCTGGGATTCCCAGACCTTTCTGGAAGGTCTCAGGAACAGATACACAATACAAGTTTAAATACATGGGCAACTGAGTGAAAGGTAAAGGCCTGTGAGACGTGTAAGATCATAAAGTCTGCGGATTTTCTGGTATCTCCCAGATATTTCCTTTCCCCTTTGCTCTGTTATGGGCATTTAAAATTTTGCTTGGCTATTTCTCTTCTACTTCTCATTATTTGGGTAAGTTTTCAAGCTACCCATTTAAGGTCATGTATATATGATGACTAGAAACAGAGAATTTAAATTGATACAGTTGTGCAAGGATTGCGCATACTGCACCCCAATTTTTAGGGATTGTTTTGATGCCAGATCATCTCTATTTGTTTTCATGTACTGCTCTTGGGAAGGGATTTAAGCTACTTTTTAAGAAAATCTACAAAAATAAGGGTGTTTCTTTGTTCACATGTTCCTGCATAGCCCAAGCAGCCAAGCGATGATGGCATCTGAGGAAGGAGCTGGTGTGTTTGCTTCAGGGTTTTGAAGAACATGCACGCTCACATAGGTTTTGGGTCAGCCTGATGGTCCATCAACCCATGTCCTGTCGCATGGTCAACAGCAGGTACTTTATAAAACAGGGGAAGACTGGTCTTGCTGTAATTTTCTTCTTCAGGACAGCAGGAGATGGCATTTCAGGTGTTGCATTTAGGAGTCCAGTGGACTTACCTTCCACAATTTTTTTCTGATTCTTTTTGAACCTGCATGCTTTTGATCACCCCAGCTTCTGCTGACAGTGTGCTCTGGAAAAAGGGAAAACAAAGCAAACCATCTTTTGGTTTGCTCCAGAACTCTCTGCCCAAAGATTTTCATGGATGATCCCCATTTCCTGAGCTCCAAGAAACAATTGCTTCATCATCTTCTCTCCATTCAGGGTTTCGTAGACTGCTGCTGCCATTTCTTCCACCATATCTTTCCCAGGTTGAGAACTCCTACCATGTCCCTCCTTGTGTGAAAGAGATTTCTATATCTGGTTATCCTTTTTTGTCTTCCTCAGAGCAGAACTTCACTCATTGTTTGAGTATTAACTCACATCATGAGTTTATTCAGTGGTACAGAGATGCTTTGGTTTTCATTCTTCATCCCTTTCCTAATAATTCATATCATCCTGTTTGCTTTTCTTAGCCAGTGCTAAGGAAAGAGCCAACCTTTTCAGAGGACTACCAACAAGGACTCCAATATCTCTTTCCCATGTGGTGAAACAAATTTAAGGTCCAGATGTGTGAAAGTTTCTAACTTTGGAAATAGTATCAACTGTGAAGATGAAAGGTTTGAAAAATATCTTGTAAAGGAACTGGGCAAAAACATCCATGGGATTTATTGTAAAATACAAAGATATCACCTGGCCAGGAAGAGCCAGACTGGAAACTGCGGGGAGCTGGGGAACTGCTATGGAGGACATTTATGTTGTGTTTGTCTCGTTCTTCCTAGACGTTTGCTTTTGGTCACCAACAGAGATATGAAACTGAGGTAGCTGAACCTTTGCTCTGAGCCAAAAAAACTATTTTATCTTCTTAGCCTTTTGTTGGGAGGAGATTTGTGAGGACAGAGTTGAAGCTGGAAATGCCCTGCATGTGCTGGAGAAGTAGCATTTGAGTCAACGTAGCCTACCCATACCTCACCAGTGTGGGGAGAAAAGAGATCTGGATCCCAGACACTTTCTGTATAGTCTTCAGAGAGCTGGATCCCAGGGCAGAAGTTTGAGAGCCCTAAGACAGAGGCAAATCCTAGGGCCAAGAGCTGAAGAAATAAAGACAGCTGTTAAGTCCTCAAAGCCAGCTGCCTTCACTTCCCACACTGAGGGCTTGGATTCCAGACCTCAGCCCAGAAATAAATGTTTAATCTTCATTGAAAGCTTTAGTTTGGTAGGGAGGCCTCCTGTGACCTCACTTTTTTTTGTATTGACCAGTGCAGGGCGGTATAAGCGATGAAACCTAGTAATGGGCAAAAACACTGGACAGTGGTGTCAGTAAGAAGGAAGAAGTATTGATCACTTCCTAGCAGGTCACACTAAAGCTGGCCTCACAAAAGATCTGCTGAAGCCTATTAATGAAGGCACATCCTGGGAGAAATCCTCTTAGAGCAGTGGAGGTGAGAACGCAGATGATATTACTGTTCCCAGCACCGCAATCATAGCGGAACAGGGCTGGGAAGGGATATTGAGAGTTCAGTGGGGCCATGCCTTTTATCTCAAGGGAGGATCAAGTCCATCCATGTCATATGTCACCAGGCAGACATGGTGTTAACATGCTCTGAAAGACTCTCTGTGATGAAGATGCCACAACCTTTCCAGCCAATCTATTCTTAACCCAGATCCTCCTGGCTGTGATTTGGTCCATTGCTTTTTCCCCCATCCAGTATGGGCACGAAAACAAGTTTATTTCCTTCTCTCTATCTGTCTTCATGTCTTCATATACCATGTCTTCTCAATCCACAGTTCTGCAGACAATTCTATCTTAATTTGGTCAGTTGGGTCCAGCACAACCTCCATAATCATCTATACTAGTATAAGTGCTTGTGTGTACACACATACATATGTCTGTGCATGTATGTATATTTTGATGATCATCTTGACTTCTGGAGCTGGACAATGCGGGGTTATCAGGACTGCCACAAGTCTGAAAGTGTTTCCAACATAAAAGAGCTGTTGGAAAATTTGTTGTGAAAGAAATATTATCCCTTTTCCCATTTATACCCCAAGCTGTTTGTCTGTTCTTGGACGTCCCCAAAACACTGGTCCATTTTTGGCCAAGAAATTTCTTATGTGGCAAATCACTGAAAAGACCTGCAACACCTAAAAAATGCAGATGGCAGGTTCAGGAAGTGATCAGGAAAGGATCATCAGGGCACACAAAGCACTTTTCTGCTTCTTTCCTTCATATGTGTTTGTGAGCCAAATCCATCTCCATCGTCACTCAGAGCACCCCTGAGGCTGCTCTGATTTCCATCCTATTCTCACAAGGTCTCCTCCTGAGCTGGGAAAGTGGAGAACAGTTGAAGCACAGGCTGCTCCAGCTATGTTTCCCACCTCAGAGGACAACCTACTACAAGTAGAGGAGCCTCATTATTCAGCAAATTACCGTAAATTAACCTCCATCCTGGCTACCTTGGAGTGACTGACACATTTAGGATGATCTTTGTCCTTGGAGAATTTGTAGTGCAATGACTGATTGCCCCAAGTCCAATGCCAGGAGCATCGTCTGGATCTGTCCAGATGAGAGATGGTGAGTTAACCCAAACTTTCAGCTCTGAGTGCAGACACCACTCTATTGTGCTTTTATAGAAGAAGCTCTTTTTGCTCTGAAGAGGTGATTTTTTAATGTCTTGGGGTTGGATGGCCAGCTGGCTCAGTGGTTAGAGCCCTATAGCCAGGATAGGGCTCAAGCTGAGATTGGAAATGGGAATCTAAAGTAGGAGCAAACCAATGCCAGTGATGAAATGAGGCAGAAAAATGAGCCAGGAGAGGACACCAAGCCCTGAAGCACCAAAGTGACCCAGGGAAAACATCAGACCCCCTTGCAACTGTCAGACTGGGATGATGCGTCCTGCATATTCCCTGCCTCCAACCCTGCCTCTTTAGGCATGTCCTTGAATCGGTTGCGTGCAGCAGTCGAGGGGCCAGAATAGCTGTTCCCACATGAAGAGCAAAATGTCTTCGGAGGACAGGGCTGCTACCATGGGAGAAGGGGATTTGCTGATCCTCTTCTAACCAGCTTTACAACCAGGAATTTGCGTTTTTGTAGGATTTATGTAAATACTTCCAGGATACTTTGCTCCACAGGTTTAGTTGGTAAGGAGCCTTCTCTCCACTCAGAAAAATTTTACAAAGCCCAGTTTTCAATATACTGTCTAAATTTCCATCCCGTCTCTAACCACAATGTGTGGTCTGTAGAGCCATGGGATGTCTCCTAGTGACTTAAGAAAACCCAAGACATTTTCTGGGTTCACATATAAAATAATCCATGTTTGGCCTGTGTTTATACAGAGGTCCCTTCTTGCTGATACGATGACTATTTGAAGATAGAGCAAAAGTGTGTGTTGTGCATTTCAGTCCTAAAGGCAAGTAGAGGTGCTGGGGCAGTCCTGATTCGATCAGCTCCTGGTATCATTAGGGGTTACTCATCACTTTTCATCTACAGAAAAATATGTAGGATGTTATGGGCAATGGCTACTGGTGATTAATAGCTGGAGGAGATGGTGATGATGGTGTGACTGGTGCTAGGACACACCGTCATTTGCTTGAGTGCTTAGAAGAGAAAACCTCTCTCTGTCTCTTCCAGGGCTCCTCCCAGTAAGGGGGTAAGATCCAGAGACCCAGAGGACCTGGACAAGTGTTCATCCCACCCTCTGGTCTATTTGTCAGGGCTTTGCAGTTTGGGTACACTGCATCCTGCAAATCGTTCATCAGTGATGGGAGCCAGGCGGTCCAGCAGCTGCCAGGATAAGACCTTAAAATGGCCACTGGGCAGGAACAGCATTGAGCAGAGAACATTTAAAAGGGTGCATTGGTGGTTGCAAAAGATAGTTGAAGTGGGTCAAATACCTTCCCCCAATCTTGCCTTTGGGGCTTAACTATAAGGGGAAAAGCAGTGCCATGGTTAAGACCCCAGGACACTGGATGGGGAGATTCAGGTCTCATCTTTGCTACAGACTTCCTCTGACCTGCAGCACATCAGCTGGGTCTGGGTGCACTGGGGATTTGGACCACAGGGTCATGCCGGTTCTTGCTCTCTGGCCCTGTGACGCTCACAGTCTCAGGCTCACAGCAGCCCAGCATCAATGGAGGGGTTAAAGGAGCTCCCACGCTCCACCTCTCCAGGGATTATGGATTGTATTTACTTGTAAAGTGCTTGGCACTTCTTGGAAGCAAGGCACGCCGTGGGATTTGTAGGTAATGTCACGGGACTGATATAAAACAGCACAGAAAAAACCATAACCCAGCTCATTCCCTCATCTGAGGGACATGTTGTGACTCCAACAAGTGAGCACATAGTGATGCTGAGTCTCTCAAGTCCAGATTTTGGGTTGCTGATGAGTAAAATGGGGTGCTTAGTCTTGCTAGGGCATCCCGCCATGAGGCAGCTTAAAGGATCTCCTTTTCAGAAGGTAGAAGCTAAGCACTTTGTAAACAGCTCTGAAAATCCTGACCTTATGGTATCCCCTTGGTGGAAGAATCCTATAGCAGTGTTTACATGCTCTTGGCAACACAGTGTTTCTCTCCCAGTTCAAAGTACTCTGTGATGTGGAGGTGAGTATCTTCAGCATCCACACATTCCCTTGGCCATGAATTTTTTGCTTGTAATAAGCAAATAAGCAGGCGAGTTCTGTGCTTGCTAAAGGTGGTGAAGACAAAAGCACTGCTTGCTTGCATTTGTTCCCCGTCAATTTTAGGTGACCAGAACAGATCAATAACCCAGAAAACTGTCTTCTCCAAGAATTAGGTGTGCTTGTTTTTCTGTGCATTTTGTGTGTGTGTGTGTGTGCAGATGTTTTTTTCTGTGCATGCATGACTTTCTGTGCTCACATTTTCTGCAAGCATTTCATAAATCCGAGTGATTTCAAGTAATTTCCACAGTGCTTTCTGTATGCAATTTTCATTGCAGCTTGAGTTGCTCATTGAAAACATGATTGGGCTGCTTTTTGTTTGTCTCATACAATCTAGTAAAACATGAATCGATTTAGCTCATACACATTATGTTGTACCTCGACATCCAAAATGCTGGCTCATGACTACCTGATTTTACAGATTTTTCCCCTCCTGATAAGTGCATGTGGCATTTTGAAGGTCTCATGCTGTCTGAAGCACGAGACCCTCATGCCCCAGAGATGTGGTGGCTTAACATGTTGCTAGCAGAGTTAATAGCTTAGTATCTCTCAGTTGAGCTGGACATGGATAGGAATGAGAGTAGGTGCATGCTTGAAAAATGGACTGACCATACCCAGCATATTGTTAAATCCAATATACGCCCTCCTGCCTCATGCGGCACAGTGGTCATTGCAGGTTATTTCTCTGCTGGTGGGTTTTTATAACCTGAGCAAGGCGGTCTGCCAAAATCCTGCGTCAGATGGTTTCTCCCAGAAAGGCTGTGTCAGGAGGTGAGCTCAGGTGATGGGAGATGCAGAAAAGCAGCTCATTGGGATCAAATCAGACAGAACTAAGAGATTACCAAAATAAGCAAACAAAAAAAGCCCATATTCCTGGGGACACCTGTGTTTTTTAAATGCTTTAAATGGTTTTGGAAACAAAATGATGGGTTTCAGATGCATTTGCAATTCTAGTTCCTTTCTTGAACAGGAAAAGGCTCTGTGGTGTGAGGGAGGGATGCTTGACATACCACATTTGGGGACTTTATTGAATTAAAAGCAGCAAATCTTTCCCTGAGCAGAAAACCACACATTTTTCTAGTCATTTGCTGCAACAGCAAACAACCTTTTAACCTCCTTCCCAGGGCAATAAAACAATTTTGCAGGACTAGATCTATAGAAGGGCAAAAAAAGCATTTTGCTTGGCTTTCCTCCTCTTGGGGAATTAGTTCGTATTTTGTATTCATCAGTTGTTGGAGGTTTTCTTCTGAGACTCATGATCTGAACCCGATAAGTAAAGCAAATCCAGATTAGAGCCTCTCACAACAGAAATACTGGAGAGATCATGAGGGGAGCAGTTGGAGGAAGAGACAGGCAGGAGGGGAATGCCCAATCACTACACTTTTATTCTTTACCATATTTTCCAGTATGGAAATGGAAGTCCCAAAAAGGCTGAAATTTTAAATTTCTGCAAGGGAGGCAATGAATTTATCTTTTCTCACCAGGCTTGTTTCTCAAATCAAAGCCAGTTGCAGAAGCAGGGAGTGGATGTGCTGGAAGGAAACATACTGTGGTTTTTTAGCTTCAAGTGGTCCTTATTTGTAGGTGACAGCTTGGATGTCCCCCAGTCCTAGCATTTGTGCCTCCAACTAAGCCAGTTCTGAGATGCAGAGTCCAAACCCAGATGTAGTTTCGTTTGACTGGCTGATCTGGGAACTCCTCTTTCGTTAAGGTTTCTCCTGCCTTGTGTTGCATCAGAGGAGTTTTAATCCTCCAGACAGCTCTGTGTGAGGCTGAAATAGCACAAAAGCTTCTCATCTTGCAGTGTTTCACTCAAACACAGCTCTGGCCTCTTGAGAAGATGAGATTGCTCATCGCACTGAGCCCCTGAATAGCCCCAGCTGCAAGGTCGCCTATGAATTATTCTTCTTCATGTTATATTTAACACAGCCCAGGCACTGACCCCTCTGAGGATAAATAGGTCCCTGAGGGATCGAGGACATGTTCTAGTCTGTGAGATAAAACCAGCCTCAAAGGAAGCCAATTATATATAGCCAACACCCTCCTCTGACCCCTCTTCTCCAGCGTTGGGGTCTTCCTTTGCCTTCAGGTCTCACATGCCCTTGACCTTCAGGTCTCATTAGCCCTCAGACAGCTCCAGCATCCTCCTCCCCATTCCTCCCTGGGATTTTTTCGTGACCACCCATTTTCTGCCTTTTCTCTCTCCCAGGATGACATCACTGGTCAAGAAGTTGATGGACCATTCCACCTCTCAAGTAGGTGCATCTCTGGCATCAGAGGCATCACTATGCCAGATCCCCAAAAGGGAAGACTGAGGCTGCCATGGACAATTTGGGAGCACATCTTCTAATGTGGCTTCTCCATGAGGTTGGGGCAGAGTCATGTCACTCCTACAGGCCCAACCCCTCTTGTCTGTATCAACACCTGCCATCCTTGTCCATGCCACGAACTGGACCTTGCGTCCTGCTCCCTCCCCATTTCCTACATCCCCACAATATCACCACATCCAACCACCCATCTGACACCTCCCCAAATCCTCTCCCTTATGCACTGCTGATTTCCACCCCAACAGCAGCACCTTTGCTCCTTTTCACAGTGCACCAAGATCTCAGCTCCTTGTCCTTGCCCTCTGGAGACCTACCCCATCGCCACAGCACCCAGTGCTGTGTCCTTGGGGGCATCCCCATCGCTCCCCTCCAGTACTGATCCCCATCAGGATGTTTGCAAAGGGTCATGGTGACGTTCCTGGAATCTGCAGGTGGCATGGCCAATAGCAGGGAAGGCAGAGGAAAGGATAGGAAAAAACAACTGGAGATAGGGTAAAGATTGGATAGCGATGAACGCTGAAAGAAAAGGGTGGGAGATAATTATTTTTCTTTTCCTAGTGCATAAATCTTCCTCCTGCTTAGGCACTTCTGTCCTTAATTAAGGACAAAAGAAAAGGTCTATTAATAGAAAGCAGGCAAGAAATCATAGCAGGTGACTTGCTTTATTTGACTGGATTAAGTGTGGGATTACAGGAGTGTTTAGAAATGTCGATAAAGGCTCCATCAAATTCTTCCCTGTTGCTGCTTGTTTTATGGGAATGGGAGGAGCTTGCAGCAGGTCATTCAGATATAAGGATCCAGTGGAGTAATTTGATCAGGGCAGGAGGAAAGGGAAAAGAAAACAAAACGGTGATGGCCCTGCTATTGTCAGTTGAGAAACAGTTCTGTGTGTTCTCCTTCATAAACACAATTTTTGCAGCTGCAGTAACAGAAATCCCAGGTGCAACAAAGTGCATGTGCTCTGCAGGATTTTTTGTGGCTTCTTGCAGGTGGGGATTGGGATGTGGGGAAGAGAAAAAGTGCAGAGTTTAATAAAGTTCTGGATATCAAGAAGAAGCAGCTATTCAAAGCCTTGATCACCTGCCAAATGTGGCTTTATGAGCCATATTTCCTGTCCCAAATCACTTCTCCCTTCTCCCACCTCCAGGCTGTGCTCTCTGTCCTTAGGAAATGGCCTCATTTGTACAATGAAAGGCACAGTGGTCATGCTGCCATAGCTGGTGACTACTCCAAGGTGTTCCCATGCAGGGGTGTCTGGGGTTAAATTAATAACATTATAAACAGGAGTCCAGGTAAGTAGAATCCTCTGGATAAGCCCTTGCCCTTTATAAAGGTTTTATTTCTTTTGCCCCAGTGGGGTATGACATCGTGTTGCTGCCGAGTGTGCCTAGCACCGTGCTGGGAGTATGAGCTTTCTGATAAACTGTTGTTTCAGGTGGCAAGAAAAGAGCCCAGAGCAATTAAAGACATGAGAATCACCAAGCAAACAATGATCATTTGTTGATATAGACAAATTATATTTTAAAAAACATATGCATTCAGCAGAAATTATGGCTTATCATCCTATTTCTAAATGAAAGTAATGGAAAGCAAACTTCCAATAATTCATATTTGCCTGGAATTATCTTGAAAAACTGGCCTCCAAACCTGACTAGAAATGTGAGTCTTCTGCTGGGGAGTTTCAGTAGTGCTGACCACAGATGGCATTTGGGTTTTTTATTCTTCTTTCTATCTTTTATGTGTCCTACAGGGAGAAAAAATGAAAACTCTGGCCCTACGCCTATGCAAATGCCAGGGAAATCAAGTCCTTCTCCCTACACTGTATAGACCATATGTTAACTGCGACTAACATGAGCTTGTGAAAATAGTTCCATAGGTAAGGGAAAACTTGGAGCTTGACCTCCGTGGTTTCACCTTGCTTGAGGAGTTCTATACAAATTCCAGGTGTCTGTCTTCTGGGATATTATATTTAGCTTTATGCTCCTCAAAGAGCTTGTGCAATTCATTTAGGTATTTCTGATGGACTTGATCAACCTCTTCCTCAGAGGGTCTGTGCTTCCTCTGCACTGGAATTGGCTTCCCAACTGGAAAACAAGCACAGGCATTAGGAGAAGGCAGTGTCAGGTCCCTCTGAACACTCTGCACAGCTTAGCACAGAGCTGGGCTCCACCTCTCTAAGGATGTGGCGGACAGATCAATATGACCAGTCATGTCCTGGAGTTCGGGAGGCAGCACAAAGAGGTAGGGAGATGGAGGTTCAGATTCTGCCTCTGCTGTTGGTCTCCAAGGTCACATCTGCCCTTGCCTCAGTTTCCCCATCTGCAAAGTTCATTAATGCCAAAGACTCTCTGTGTAACTCTTTGAAGTAATAAGTACTGCATCCCAAAGCAGTCCCTACAGCAGCTCCTAACATCTCAGATGTGCTGCAGATAAAGGTAACATCATCCTAATATTTGGGTTGGGCTTTACACGCTGTTCCCGCATGGCCCTGGGAATCTGCATTGCAAATGAGGATACAGAGGCACAGCAGAGCCCAAGACTATCTAAATACACTAGCAATTGTGGTGGTCCCACTTTGCTCAGGTTACATCTTCTGTGAAACATCTGATTTTTATTAAGAATCCAGTACACACTCATCTTTAGAAAATCATGCTTTTTTTTTTCAAGGACAAATCTAATTAATTTGATTCCTAGCATTAGAAGAAGCCCCTTCCCAACTCCCAGAGCCACCAGCAGCAGGACCAGGTGCTTGCAGGGGACAGAGGAGTCCATGAGACACCTCTCTTGCTCTGGTCTTTTACTCAAATTGTGTTTGTCAAGTGATGGAGGGTTTCATCATTGTGTAATGCTGTTCCTCATCAGACTAATGAAGAGCCCTTGTGATACTGCACAGCTCATAAAACCATTGAGACAATCCAAACACGTTGTAAAACAATTAGAAGTAATTACTGGCTGTCAAACCTAATCAGTGGGGCAAGCTCTGACCTTTCCAAACAGCCTCTTTAATTAAACTAATTCACAGAGCATCAGCTGTGCTGGTGGGCCAAGCATGGAATTGTTGAAACCAAGCAAAACTTCCTCAAAATCAAAGACTTTCTTGAAATATGGTCTCCCATGGGCATGGTTTCTGGTACACACAGCTTGCCTTGTTCACATGCAAATAGGTTGGGGTTTCCAGCTGTGTCTGCATGAGACACTGAGCAAACCTGCAAACTGCTGAGGTGTTGTCCTACCTGTATTTGGAAAATTGTCTTGGAAGTTGTTTATTCCCAGTGCTACTGCAGTGGTTCATACTACTGGATTGTGCTGGGGTTAGGGTTGGCTGCATCCCACAGGGGTGATAGGGTGGCTGTGCTTGCTCTGGGGCCTTCCCAGCACAGCCCAGATGACCTGGGCTCTGTCATAAGACCAAGCCAGAGTCCCAAATGAGTGTGGCACGTGAACAGTTGAGGATGCTCCTTTGCCAGTGCATTTCTAGCCCACCACAGCTCATGCACTCTGGCATGATGCTCCAGCCCAGCGGAAGGATGACACAACCCGGGGGCTGTCTCCAGCCTCTGCTGACCAGGCTGAGCATGGCCAGCATCATGCCGATGTGCCAAGGAAGGACTTACCCACGGTGCAGATGGGCCGTCGGTAGGGTACCAGCCCGAAACTGTACTGGAAGATGCCTCGCGCGTGGAAAAGAGGAAGGGAGATGCCCATGATCTGCTGGAGCCGGTGCTGGAGCTGCCGCAGCCAGGAGCCCTTGGGGTTTCTCACCTGCTCGAAGAGGTCATTCTCCCCAAAGGAAAAGATGGGCACCAGTGGGGTGCTGTGGGGAGTCAAACCCAATGTAGAGGCATGAAGATGAGCAAAGCCCACCCCAAAACACCACCACCCCCTCTCCAAAACAAGCAGGAACACCCCATTAACCAGCCACAGAACAGAGCATCCCTCCCCAAGCATGCCTTGACCCCATCCCCTGCGTCACCCGTGCTCAATGGCAAGGCGGACAAATCCCTTCCTATTCTTCAGCAGCAAGGTATAGGACCCCGGCCGGGCATCCAGCGCCTCCTGTGCTCCACCGACGATGATGGCCAGCATGTTTCCACCCTCTGGCTTCTGCAGCACATACGATGCGCTCTCCTTGTCGGAGGAGACAAGGCCTGTGGGCAGAGAGGGAAAAAAAAATGAGCATCTTTAAAACCCACATGACTGTGGTGTGCTCTGTAGGTGCTCCCCTATTATCCAGCTCCAGAGGGGTGCTAGGCCCTTTATTTTCAGAGTTTTCCTACCCTTTGGCAATCTCAGCCCAGCAACCCTGAAAGGTGCTGGATTCATGCACAGTTCTGCTGTGTGAATGTACAATTATCCCTTTGCGGTCTGGCCCAGAAATGAGAACTGGGAAAAAAATCAGGAAAAAAGTAAACTGAGAACTAGCTTCACTTAAGCCCCAGGGAAAATCTGTTTCAGTTTGTTGTCAAATGAAACCGTGTCCAATCCTGAATAATTTTAAAGTTGGTGAAACATTCACTTGAGGTCAAAACACAGATGAATTTCACTGGATGCTGCTAATTTAAAGTGGAATTTAATGCAGAATTTGGTCCATTGATGTAATTTACTTGCAAAAGTTATAAATCTTTAGTTCAAAAACATTCTTTAATTCAGAAACATTCAGAAAGCAATGTTCTTTTGATATTTTTAAAAAAAATCCTTGTTTCAGGGGCTGAAATAATTTGCAAATTAAACCCTCTTTGTCAAATTGACCTGAAAATAAGCAATGCACCGAACTCCCACATTACAGCGATTGAACCTTCTTTTGCCTGGGTCATAAGTCTCTCATATCTCACTGTTATGATTCCTCGCTCTCCGTGTAAATATTTTTCCAGCAGCAGGAGACAGAGTTTATGTGGAAAACAGGGTGATGTATGCCCTGGGTTATCTCAGATGGAACTGGATGCCTATGTTTAGACTGTTGAATCCTGCCCATGACATAGGCCCATTTGGCTGGAGAAGTGGGCATTCCCCAAGCCCACCAGTTAGAGATGGAGGTCATCTCCTGCCGGTCTCCAAAAATCTCTGCAGACTCCCTTTCCCTTCTCTCCATTTAATTTTTACCTATTCCTTTCCATTTCTTCTTCCTCTCTTGCCATGTGGTTTTGCAACAGTGTGAGCTGCTATTTGCATCCTCTCTCCCTAGATGCTGCTTCCTGCAAGCAGCAGCAGCCTCAGAAAAATAGGTTTTCTCCTTCTTTCGGTGGAAAACACAATTTCAAGCCTGAATGTTATTTGCATGGAAAGAAAGAAATGCAGGGCCACCCCACGCTGCTGGTCTCAACATTTCTGTTCACAATTTGCTCTGCATTTTGTTGTTACTCAGCACCTGACACAGCAATGCCCAGTGCTCAGAGGCAATATACGAAGTTGAACAACAGAGATAACAGCTAGGAGGGAAATTTTTAACTTCAGAGAGTTTTGGGTGCCACTTCCAGTAGCTGCATCCATGCACGGGATCTGACCGGCCACCAATGGGGACAAGCAGACCCTTGATTCCTCTTCCCCTGGTGTCTTCACTTTCCTCAGAAAAGCACTGACTCATCCCGCCAGTTGCCATGCTGCTGCCCTGCTTACCTCCACTCATCAAGTAGTCCCTGAAGAATGGGATGCGAAACCACAGGGAGAGCATCATCAGGTGTGGGGTGATGCCTGGGAAGAGCGTGGAAAAGCCTGATGCCTCTGTGCAGAAATTGAGAAAGGCTCCTGCTGCCAGGACCCCATGGGGATGAAATCCCATCAGGTAGTTCTGCCTAGGGTCCAGCTCTGCCGTCTTCACCAGCTGGGCACAGGGATGGAGCCAAAAGAGACCAAAAAGTGAGTATAGTGCTGTCACCCTGGGGGAAGGGAGCTTTGGCTATGGAGTGTAGGTGGAGGATGCCTGGAGTGGGGTCCCTAGCACCTGCTGTGCCTCTTGTTGGAAAAGGTCAACTGGAACAACCATTTTTAACTGAGATGTATTTCATTGCCTGTATTTCCATCTCCTCCCACCCCTTGGTCCAGAATGACATCTCCAATGACACAGTTCCACATGTTGCCTTGATCTGGCCTACATGCTGTTGGGATCCTACTTTCTTTAAAATGTCCTCCAATATATTTTCTAATATGGGGAAAAAAAGTTAAAAAGTGAGAAAAGGGTGATTATTTCTACTTCCCCCTCCACCCCACAAGCAGAATAGCAAAAGGAGTGCAGAATCACTCTGGTAATGATCCATGTAAAGCTGCTACCTGATCAACAACATGGTATAGACCCAAGGTTTATCCTGTCCTGAAATATGTGTCAGGTGGTTCGAGGATGCTTCTGCCCATGGTAAGGTGGGATCCAGCTCCCAGACATCTAACAGAGAACAGGCTGATGGTTTTCTTGCCATCGGGGAAAGACTGCAAGAACCCAGCCACTGGTGCCCGTGTTACGTACCCAAGCAATCCCTGAGTCCACCAAAGAGCAATAGATTTCTACCCAAGGTTGCTGCGGTTTTACTGGGAGGAGGGAATGGGGAACGCCCATGTCTAGCCTTTAGAGATGGACGGTTGGCTAAGGTGAAATCCTCAGCCAATCTGAAAGTGGGTTTGGAGCCTGGGAGATACTACATGGGAAAGCGGGCACTACAGCAGAAGAGGAGATGATTAAAGGGAGATAAGGAACAACCAGCATGTGGACTCCCTGTGTTATACTTGCTATAGGCTGCTGAGAGGAGAGGGGCTGGTGTGACAAACCCACCCTGCAGCTATGCCACCGAGAAGACTCTGCCATGCCAGCATCAGCCAGCATGTGCATAAACCCAGGCAGAAGCAGTCAAAACTGAATGCTGATGCCTCTGCATGCTTCCTGTGGGTGCCAAAGATGCTCACAGCACCGGAGAAGGATGAATCTTTCCAAGGTTAGCCATCACAGAGCCACCATGCATTTCCAGACAACTCAAAGACATTTCTGCTCAAGAAGAAACAAAGTGTTTTAGTGCGTCGCCCCTCCAGGTACCGCAGTCCCATCTGCACTTGGGGAGCAACTAATGGTGCATGTGTTTTCTTAGAAGCAGCCAGAAGCGCAGGTTAATCATGAGGGTGTATTTTACTTCCTTACATCATGGCTAATTTCCCATCTGAGCTAAGGCACTGTTGACTGTGCACATGTGTCCACTCAAGCGCCTGCTCCTAATGAGGGGAATGGACAAACAAGAGTCCCACTGCTGCCTGGGTGCCGAGATGCCTAGGCAGGAAGAGGGGCAGATGGCTGAATTGCTAAGTGCCCAGGGCCCCTTCCACCATTTGCTTATTTTTGAGTAATCTCAGCTTGCATCAATGGTTCCTGCATTCATCTTCAGCTTCCAAACAGCCTTTCATCTCTGCAGTGATTTATAAGCAGAGAGGTGAGACACTCGCGTGTGTTGAAAACCACTAGATTTCTGGCTGTGTGTGTGCAGGTAACAAGAAGGGTGTTGACAGCAGGCTCAATGTCTGGTTGCACCCTAAGATCACATCACCCTCCTCGCTAATGAAGAGCTGAACTCAGGGTATGCACTGAGCTGTGCGAACTACTTAATGGGAGAGTTCACCTGTGCTAAGGCACCACACATCCTCAAAAGCGTCCCTAGGAGACACCCAGCTGCTGTCTTGGTGCTCATCTCAATGAAAGGGAAGGGAGGAGAGGAAAGAATGAAGAATAGGGCTTGTAGTGATAGGACAGGGGGGAATGGTTTTAAACTAAAAGAGGGGAGATTCAGACTAGACACAAGAAAGAAATTTTGTACAATGAGGGTAATGAAACACTGGTACAGGTTGCCCAGGGAGTTGGTTGATGCCTCTTCTCTGAAAATATTCAAGGCCAGCCTGGATGGGGCTGTGTGAGCAACATGATCTAGTTGAAGATGTCCCTGCCCATGGCAGGGAGGTTGGACTAGATGACCTTTAAAGGTCCTTTCCAACCCAAACCATTCTGTGATTCTATGATAAGAGGTGAGGGAAGAGAACAAGGGGGTTATGACCCCTTACAAGGGACTGGACACCCACCAGCCAGCAGCCTTTCCAGCTCTACTTCTGGTTGATCACATTTTCTCTAGTTGTTTTCCATTGAGATCACCTTGTGATTTATTTTATTTATTGTGGTGTGCACTTGTTTTCAGGTACTGCATTTTTCATCGTGCTTTTCATTACCATATTATTTGCTGGGCTTTTTTTTTTAATGTTAATTCTGGCCACAAACAAAGCTAAATGCAACCCTCGGTGTTTTACAGTGCCACTGGGTGGCAAGTCTGTCTCTGATAAATGATTCCTTGTCTCCCTAGTGGCCTCAGTGCCACTAAAGTCTGGAGTCCTACCAGCCACTGTTGGTTCTGGACCGGGTCTTTTAAAACACATGCATTTTGGAGCTTAACCATGATCTGTATATCTATTGCTATGTATCCTATGTATCCAGCTGACAGGAGCCTCATTAAGTTCAACAAGGAAAAGGACAAAGTCTTGTACCTGGGGAGGATTAGTCCCAAGCACCAATACATGCTGGGGGGCACCCTGCTAGAAACCAGCTGGCAGAAAAGGACATAGGGGTCCTGGTGGACACCAATTTGAACATGAGACAGCAATGGGACCTTGCAGCAAAGAAAGAAAGAAAATGGTGTCCTCAGCTGTGTTAGATAATATTGCCAGCAGGTGCCCTCTTCTCAGCACAGATGAGGCAGCTCTGGAGGGCTGTGTCCAGCTCTGGGCTCCTCAGTACAACAGGGACATGGACATCCTGGAGAGTATCCAGCAAAGAGCCATGAAAATGACGAATGGACCAGAACACATCTGCTGTGAGGAAAAGCTGGGAGAGCTGGGACAGTTCAGCCTGGAGAAGAGAAGGCTCAGGTGGATGTCATCACTGTACATAAATACCTCAGGGTAGGGTGCAAAGAGGACGGAGGCAGGCTCTTGTCAGTGGTGCTCAGTGCCAGCACCAGAAGCAATGGGCACAGAAGGAAACACAGGAGGTGTGAACATGAGGAAATATTTTTTCACTGTGCGAGTGACCAAGTACTGGCACAGAGAGCTTGTGGAGTCTCCATCCTTGGAGGTATTCAAAAGCCATCTGGGTGCTGTCCTGGGCAATCAGCTCTCAGTGGTCCTGCTTGAACAGGGCATTGAACCAGAAGACCTCTGGAGGTCCCTTCCAGCCTCAACCAGTCAGTGATTCTGTGATTTTTGACTCCCTGCTTTAAGCCATGGGCAGCTAGAGGGTAGGAGTCTAGTCACGCACGAGTTGGTGGAGCTGGTTAATGTTTCTGCAAGAGCTGTCCCCCGCAGTAGCACTGACGACATCTTAGTAACTTAGTTGAATTATGTGCCTTTCAGCTTTGTAGACAGGGCTCCTTCCAGGGCATAACACAAGGAGGGGAGAGAAGGCCCTCGTGTTGTCACAGTGCCTGCTCACAGTTGGATGATTTGGCCAGAATTTGGAGAGAAACCAAAGAGCTTGTACAAGACTGAGAAGGAAATTTGCAGCAGAGGAGAGACTTGGGCAAAGTCTTTTACACCATAGGCAGGCCCCTGGACTCTAAACAACCCTTCTCCTCCTGGAAACTTTAACGCAAAACCTCGATCCTCCCATCTGGATTGTTCCCAGTGTTTATTCGTTCTTCCCTCTCCTCCTGCCAGAGGTTAATGTCTGTTCCCAAACTGCCAGGAAAGTCACTGGGTGACACCACACAGCCCAACTCTCCTGCACTCCAGCCACAAAGTGCTTAGCGGGGCTGGGGTAGGGGTGCAGAGGGGTGGGACTCTCCTCCCTCTGCCGTAGCAGAGTTGTCATTTCCACACCCACCGGATGGCATTTGCTGTTCTGGTCTTTCTGGGTGAGTTGAACTTTTAATAATTGTTAAAGCAATTAAAGGTCCAGCCAAGCCGGTCTGTGCGTAAACATCTAAATGAGACAAGTGCCTGACCCAAAGTTTTCTTGGTGAGACAAGACCAGTTTCTCATCTCAGAGGTGTCTGAGGGATGCCAGATTAATGTGTATGACCTGTGGTCCGAAGGCAAGGAGCTGTTAGCACCTCAGGGTTGTGCTCTCCACACTGAGCCGTGGGTTTGCTGGCTTCCCCTGAGCTTTCCCTTGTCATGGTCAGAGTGCTCGCTGGTGTCTTGGCTGATGACAGCAGGAATGACCCCTTGTCAAAGGTATTATGAGGCCTTGAGATCCCAAAACTGGGGTCATCTTGCCCTTCCCAACAAATGAACTTGTTTGTGTTTTGAAGGATGTGGTCTACTTTATGCTTCTCCTTCATGAAGAAATATCTTGATAGCTACAGTTTTTCAGTGCTCACAGTGATTACCCTGTAGCAGAAACTCCCCTTTTACACTGTCTACTCAAATGTGGGTCCAAGACATGGGTGAAACCCTCCCGCAGTTCCCCCAGCTCCCGCAGAGATGTGGTGAGACCTGTTCCATGCACTGCCAGCCGTGTTGGGGAAATGCATACACAGATTTTCAGGAGCTCTGATAAAAGCCCACGTACTGGTGAGTTTCTCAAGCAAATTAATCCAAATTAATTTTAAACTGGATTAGTTAAACCACATTAACATCCCAAGTAGATGCTCTTAGCTGGAATTAAAGTGGCCTTTGTTTGGTATCTGTTTTGGTTTGGTTTGGTTGGGGTTTTTTAATTAATTTTGGAGTGGAATTAAGCTAATTGGAATTAGGGCTTCTGAGTGACTGTGTCAGCCCAGGAGTTCAGCACTGGTTTAACAAGGCTGCTTTCATTCACCCCTTGAGATGCGGCTGGATTTTCCTGGTTGTCCCCATGGCAAGAGGGTGGACAGGCAGTTCCCTGGGTAAGGTTGGTGCGCTAACGCTTGAGGGAAGTAGCATTCTCCCTGAGCCCGAAGGGAGCTGCACTGGAGATGAAGCAATACCCAGGCCCCCAACCAGCATTGTTTGCAGGGCTGAAGGGATTAAAAAGTCATTAAGTGAGGAATTAATGAAGTCAAGTTGAGACGAGTATGGGCCCTTGTCCTGGTTTCGGCTGGGATAGAGTTAATTTTCTTCTTAGTAGCAGGTGCAGTGCCATGTGTTGGATTTACGATGAGAATAATGTTGATAACACACTGATGGTTTTTGTTGTTGCTAAGTCATGTTTATGCTAAATCAAGGACTTCTCAGTTTCTTGAGCTTAACCAGCAAGGGGGCTGGAGGGGCACAGGAAACTGGGAGGGGACACAGCCAGGACAGCTGATCCGAACTGGCCAAAGGGATGTTCCATACTATACGGTGTCATGCTCAGTATATAAACTGGGGGGAGTTGGCCAGGGCTACTGGTCGCTGCTCAGGGATTGGCTGGCCATCAGCCAGCAGGTGGTGAGCAATTGTATTGTGCCTCACTTGGGTTTTTTTTCCTTTTGGAATTCGTTACTCTCTCCCTCCCTCTCTTCTTCCCGTTGCAATTGTTGTTATCAGTATCATTATTATTGTATTTAATTTTATTTTATTTCAGTTATTAAATAGTTCTTATCTCAGACCACAAGTTGTACATTTTTCCTGAATCTCCTCCCCATCCTGCTGGCCAGGAGGAGAAAGCAAGCAGCTGTGTGGTACTTAGTTGCCGGCTGGGCTTAAACCAGGACAGCACTGCATGGTGCTTGCCATGCCAAGGGACACATACTCAGGGAGGGCACTGGCATGCCATGACATTGCATCCTTAGGGATAGATGAACATATGGTGGGAAACGGGGAGCAGCACGGCATGACCCCCCCCTAGCTGTTCACAGAGCAGAGGAGGATGTGGTCAGGACAGCTGGTCAGCAAGCTTCTGCCTTCTGAGTGACGTCGTCTCCCAGAATTGAATTGCTATTGTATTTCTGTCCTTCTCTGGCTCCAAACTCTGTTTCCAAGGATGTTATGTTCATTAATCTGCTCTTAAGTAGGATACACCTCCTTCCAACTTTGACCTAAGCAAATCCTTAGGTCCCTCGCTGTCCATGGGCAACTCCAAAGAGCACTTCTTGGAGGATGAAACATGCAGCCAGTTTCTATGTAGGATGAAACCCAGCAGAGAAATCCAGAAACCCAGCTAGATCCAAAGGAGAAATTGTGCCAAGGCAAAGAGAATGAGGTAGCCCATGCAAGGGTGGCTAGATGGGAGACCAAAGGGCAAATATGTGAATACTGCCAGCCACTGCTGAGGAAGATGGGTTTCAGGTCCCAGCAAGGATGAGGGTCTGAGAGGGACTAGTTGGAGAAATAGAGGGCTTTGAGCACTGAGGTTTTCTCCAGATGCCACAAAGCCAGGTCAGAGCTGTGTTTGCAGCAAGTATCAGGGAGTCTGACCAGCCAGGTGGGTTTAAATTGAGTTTGGATGGGACTTCACTACCCTCACTCCCAAAGCTGGATAAGGACGGCAGCTCCAAAATACCCAGGTCCTCCCTTGCTCTCGTGTGATGCTGCTTTTGGGGGTCTTGTAGGACCTCCTTTATGTGGTGGCTTATGTTGCTTGGAAGTGCAGATGGTGGAACACAGTCCTGCAGTGGACATGACCTTGGCCATGGCCTCTCTCTTACTTAGGGTCACCTGAGGGCAGAGAAGAGAGAGCCAAGACATGCGAGAGAAAAGTTCCTGAAGAAAGTACAGAGAGGTGGCTTTAGGCCATTTGGCCATGTCTTGCTTGTGCCCTAACAATCCCTCATCTTTCATCCAGCCAACAGAAGGAAACAAAGCAAACAACCAAGACTGCTGGAAATCAGAAATGGTATTTAACATCATGGGCCATGACACAAAATCCTCACTTACAAATAACACCACTCTTCATGAAAAGAAAGAAAACATTCCTGTCAGGGCTTGGTTCACACAAACTGGACCTGTCACCCCTCTGCAACACCTTGTACCTCTCCAGAACCAAAACACACTCAAATAACCCCCGTCATGCTTTATGCCATTATGAGAATGAATGAGCTATGGGATGGAGCCATCCCAAATCACAGCTCCTAGGGTTCAACTAATTCTCCAATAACTCATTTTAGTTATGCCAACAAAGAAACAATAATGCCAGCAAGTCCCCAAGCATAATGACAAAGGCCGGGACTCTGCCAGGTGCTGTAGATAATAAGGTCCAACTGGCACTTGGATAACCCCAAGGCTAGTAAGAAATACCCTGTGGCTCTTCACAAGGTACTGCCCCTGGTAGCAGCACAGACCTTTACTTTCTAAAATGTATAATGTATTGCAGGATATTGAGAACCCCTTGTCTGTCAACAGCAGAGGCAACACATTACTCTGGACTTGAGTAACGTCTACTTGATTGTGACAATGTGGAGTCGTAAGCAAGCGTTCCACTGAGACAGGTTCATGTTTGCAAAGGAGACTTCAGTGCGGTAAAGACCAGGGACCATCCCCACGCAGCAGGCACTTTTCAGGCTGCCCTGAATAAAGCTGGTAAGATGGTGCCAGCTGGGTTGCTCTGAATAATGACAACACCTGAAGACAAAATTTTTTCCCTTTAAGAGCTTAATTTAACTTCCTGCTGCCAGATTTAACTTGTAACCCAAGTTCTGTGATCTAAAGGTGAAATGTTTGGTCTAAGCTAAGCATCCAGCGCCAATTTATAGTCAAGAAAGACAGTGACTTTCTTTTGAGAACTATGGTAGAGAGAGATCTTGTCAAGCTTATGCTTTCACCATTTCTGCCCCACCCCCACCTTCTGCACATCTATGGTGCTCCTCAGCTGAGCCTGCTGAAGCACATTGGCTGTATGAGGGAGGCTGGTGACAGCAGTCTTAGAGCAGCAGGAGAGGCTGGGGAGAAGTAGCAGTGAAGATGTGCATTCGCTTAGCCATGTGACGGAGAAATTTGTTTTTACTGTAATGCTGGGTGTATCCTTCATAATAAAGATTCACTGATAAATGATGTGGAATCATAGAATTATTTAGGTTGGAAAACACCTTTAAGATCACGTCCAACCGTTAACCCAGGACCGCCAGGTGCACCACTAAATCGTGCCCCTAAGTGCCACGTTTACATGTTTTTTGAACACCTCCAGGCATGGTGACACCACCACGTCCCTGGGCAGCCTGTTCCAGTGCTTGACCACCCTTTCAGTAAATAAATTTGTCCCAATACCCAATCTAAACCTCCCCTGGTGCAACTTGAGGCTGTTTCCTCTTGTCCTATTGCTTGTTTACCTGGGAGAACAGACCAACCCCCACCTCACTACAGCCTCCTGTGAGGTAGTTGTAGAGAGCAATAAGGTCTCCCTTGAGCATCCTTTTCTCCAGGTTAAACACCCCCAGTGCTCCCAGCTTCTCCCCATCAGAGCTGTGCCCCAGCTCCGTTGCCCTTCTCCAGACAGGACTGTGCCAACAGAGATAAGGGTTTGGGCAGGGACCTGCCAGCAGCAGACAGATTACTGATGGCTTATTGAACATAGCATAGGTAGAGCAGTTCACAATATCCAAAATCTCTCTGGAGGCAGCATCAACCCACAGCAGGTACCACCAAATATCTGTTCACACATAGTCAGCCCCAAACAGATTCATTTTGCAATTTTTCATATATTTTCCACAATTTTAAGACACAGCTGAGCTCAGCCGTGTATTGCAGGCCTACCGTGAGGATGTATAAAAAAGGATTAGGAGAGGGTTAAAACACAGGGAGAAATAACTTTCCTGGGCAATGCACTGGACCCCACCTTGAATTCTCACTGCTTTTTTCTCATCATCCTTTTTAAAATCACCCAAACTCATGCAGGTCCTTCCTGATCCTGTAACTCCCAAACCCCAAATTAAAGTACAGTCTGCTCCATGGGGAATAAAGCTAACAGCAAAGTGGTACTTGTGCAAGGGTGGTATCGGCAGAGGGTGCTCCTTGCATGCACTGCACAGTCCAGCTCAGAGCCTGCACGCTCCCAGGTGCTGCTTGCTTCCAGATCCCCGGAAAACAGAGGCTCATCCCAATCTTTCTTGGCTTTCACGACAGTAAACATGATCAGAGATCTCTTAAAGGCAGCATTAAAAGCCGCTTCTTAAAATAAAAGAGCAGGCAGCTCTTAATGCCTCCAAACACTGGCACTTGGCCATGCTAAGTTTGCTGCTGGGATCTGGGAGGATTAGGAGCCACCTTTAATCTTCCCAGAATGACTAATTCTCCAGGGCTCAACAAACTCAATCTACACACAAACATGGCCTGGGGCGCTGGGTGCCCAACTGGTCCATGTCCCCAAATCCTGCTCCCCTGGGGGTTTGGACAAGTGGGGTTGATCAGCTTGAGGAAGAAAAGGCTCCAGGGAGACCTTCTAGCATCCTTCCAGTACTTAAAGGGCCCAACAAGGAAGCTGGAGAGGGGCTTTTTACGAGGCTATGTGTGTGACAGGACAAGGGGGAATGGCTTGAAGCTGAGAGAGGGGAGATTTAGGTTGGACATGAGGAAGAAACCCTTCCCCGTGAGGGCGGCGAGGCGCTGGCCCAGGCTGCCCAGAGCAGCTGTGGGTGCCCCATCCCTGGCAGGGCTCAAGGCCAGGCTGGACGGGGCTGGGAGCAGCCTGGGCTGGGGGGAGGGGGCCCTGCCCCTGGCCGGGGGTGGGACTGGGTGGTCCTGAAGGTCCCTTCCAGCCCAAGCCATTCTGTGAATCTAAGTGAGAGGTCCACTGCAGCATCCAGCTGCACGTGTTCAAACCAAAAGCCCAGCTTAGTTCATCCTGAGAGCAGTGTGCTGGATGGTTAAAGCAATATTTGCAATGCTTAACGCCCACTCTGCTAGGCACCGGTCAGCTTGTGCTCAGCGGTATGAAATGAAATGCCTTCTCTGCAAGGAAGAAAATGCATTTGCGGTTTATAGGCGGGGAAGCAAGGCTGGCAGATGGGGGATATAACAGAGTATAAACCCAGGAGTGGTGTGGCCACGTGGGACAGGGTTTGCGTGGGCTACCCAGAAGGTTTCTAGTGCAATGAGCAGGGAGCAGGGAGGTCTTCACACTGTGTGGTTCACTGGGGAGCTCCTTGCTGCGGGATGCCGGGGTTGCCGAACGTTTTTTCTGTGCTTTTGTAGTGACAAATGGCAGAAGATGCATTCAGCAAGGACTGCTAAATCCTATACCCTGGCTTAGAAAACCCTTGAACAAAGAAAGTCCGGAAGACTGAGAAAATGTTTGGGGAAATACTATTATGTGATTTCTTGGTTCTAATACTCTTTTTGTTTTATTTTTGTTTTCTGCTGTCCTTTTGTGGAGCCTCCTCTGATTTCCCCCAGACCCGCAGGGAGAAAGCCTCCACTGAACCCTCCCCGCCGTCACCCAGCAAGCTGCAGCCAAACCCAGTAGCCACGCTCCCTCTACTGGTCACTGCTGGTCCTCCCCGCCTGGCAGTGGCACCCAGGGAGGGAAGGACAGACAGACAATGCAATGCGGAGTTCAGGAGGGGGGTCAGAGGGCTGGAATTAGATGAGCTTTAAGGCCCCTTCCCACCCAAACCATTCTGTGATTTTGCGAAATAATTTGCAGAATATGTATCGCATATAATCATTGCAGCCACATGAATAGCTCATAGCAATTCTAGCACTTTCCAAGGCAACCCTGAGAATAATCTGTTAGGTGTTTCCTATCAAATGTCATCAGATATTCTCTGTTCCTTATGGTAAAACTCACCACAAGCTTTCCTGGGATGTGTTCCTATTCCTGCCCAGAAGATTATGATACATCTTTTGGGGGCCTTGCTTTGAACCTCATCCAGAAGCCCTTAAATCACAAGTTAAGCTCTGAGATCAGCCATAAAATAACTCATTGCAGGTCCTCAGCATCACTTTCTGCCATGTTTTTGAACAAAGAAACTCAGTGGCAGTAGGATGCATGCAAAGCAGACTTTGATGGATGGTCTTGCAGAGAGGCAGCTGGGAGATGCAGTTCACCCAGCTGAGACATGTGAAGTTTGGCTAGCGTATGGCAGCTTCCAGCACAAAATCAAGTGAATTCATTTGAATTGTCCACAGCAGTGGAAAGGGGCAGTGATAGCCTGGTTCAGCCCAGCACACCTATCTCTACCAGTTGCACCCAGGTCCTGTGAGAGGCAATCCCAGCTTGCACAGTACTGTATGCTACCAACCAAACGTGGTCATGGACAACACTTTGCTCCTTCACCTCCTCCAACCCAAGAGGCATATTGGGGATGAGATGAAAACTGAAATGAGAGGAGGGCTAATCAGGGGAAATCAAAAAGCACCAATTTTCCTGGTGCAGCTTTTGTTTTTGGAGTATCCTGGAGGTGGTGCCTTTACACACAGGTCTAAGTATATTCGTGGTGTTGCTCTTCTGGAATGACACAGTTTGCCTTGCTATCAAGCAATGTTTCCACACTGATAAAAAGGAACAACATCTGCCGGGACAAACTGTAACAACGTTGTGTCTTGGCAAAGACACCATTTTACCTGCAGCATTAGGGTCAATATTGTACTGAGTTGTGGCCTGCAAAAGGGGATGATGTGACATCAGAAGATACATTTTAGGCATCATCATTTTAGGGAAAGATGTTGTTATAACACAATTGTGTGTAAGATCCACTCAGAAATGGTAGGAGAGATCCAGGCAGACCCTATCTTCTCATTTTTTTGCCCAGCCTTGATTTCTGCCCTAAATTAATCTCCTTGCACACCAATCTTGCAGTCTGCACTCCAGGACCTTAAAAAATTCAGGTGTGTTTATTGGGGATGTGTGGATTTTTCTTCCTGCTGAACTGAAGAGAGAAACCTTGTGTTTCACCATTGAAGTGCAGGTCTGGGATTTGAAAGAGTTGGCTCTTATTTCTGACTGAGCAGCAAACCTGATGGGTGACCTTGGGCAGTCCTCACTTTGCTCCAACTCCCCCTAATCCTTATCCCAGGCCCTACTCTCTGCAGGATGAACTCCCAGGCCAGGCTTTTTTTTCTGCTTTGGGCTGATGAGTCCTTTGGCTATTTGGGCTCCCCACTTCATTTTACCTGGACTGCAGCACCCAGCTCCTCACTCCAGGCTCTCTCTAACCAGCTGTGGGCATCCTACCTGAGTTCCCTCAACAGGCAACATTTCACTGAAGGAACTATCTTACATCCCACAGCTTGGTCAGCCTTGGAACTTATTCCCTTGCATGGCCCATGAATGCTTCTGCTGCATTGCTCAGATTTGTACCGACTTGTGATGACTCTGAGGCAAGACTTTGTGCTGGTCCACTCATTCATGCCATGACAAGGGGATACCAGATGAAAAGTAAGATCAAAGGCCAGCCATATGCATTAAAATAAATCAGAAAATGTCACAGAAGTCCCTCTCAGGGGAACAGCAACACTGTGAGACTGCCTAGTGCACATCCAGCTTTATCCATCCAGCCTCTTCCCCAGCAGAAGGGGATGCTGACCTTCCAGGGCACCAAGACCTCTTGGATTTTGGTGAAAAGTTGGCCCTGTGTCCACTGGGTAAATGCTAAGCAACCTGAAGAGCAGCAGTGTTGCAATATAGACATGAAAACCAGTTAATGGGAGATTTCCTTAACTGCTGGAATGCAGTGAGGTTAAACAGGTGAGTAAAAGCCAGATGATTAAAGGATGCAGTTGATGAAAATGGTGGTCTACATTTTTTCTGGGTCTTGCAGTAATCTGTGAATTGGAAAGACAATCCTTCAACACTGACCTCCCAGCACCCCATGGCATGACTGCTGGCCCCAGACTACCTCCAAGCATCAAGGATAAAGTTGGTCTGTAAATGTCCTAAGAGCCGATGGGATCAGTGGCACTTACCGTAATGGGAAAATAGTCCTTCATGTACCTCCATACGATGCTGTTCCGGATGGCATGGATCCGTCTCCCACCCTTCCTGGGTTTTTCCCAGTCTATCAACCACCATGCAGTGTAGAGGGCACTGACCAGCCAAAAACGTGTGAAGAAGAGGGCGATGAAGGCAGCTGTGCAGCACTGTGCTGAGAGAAAAGCCAGCAGTGAGTTGGCAGCTGCATTAGGTGGACTTTGTGAGAAAGGTCTTGAAACTTGAAAGGTCTGTGTTTGGACCTCGGATGGAGCCCAAGCCTTCACTAGGCTTGCTGCTGAACTGTTCTATCAGTGTGAAGGCATTTTTGATGCAGAAGTGATTTCTTTCCTATCTGCCCCAGGCAGCTGGAGAAGAACCAAAGCACCATCCTTGCGGAAACTACCTTTCTCCAAAGGCCACCATGTCCCCCTCTTCCCACATGATAGATACACCTCACTGCATCCAGAGGGTTCTTGTGGATCAGATCTCTATCTCTTTGCTGTCTGGCTTTTCTCTGGAGTTAGCCTGATCTCTGCAACAATAATGCCTCTGTTTTACCCCAAATCTCCTGTTAATACCCCCTGATGACACCTGGTATTTTGCAGTGGCAGCAAAGCGGGGCACTATGCCTTATTTGTACAGTCCCCAACAGCTTTGTCCTGAGCTAACAATTCCCCATTTTAATTGCATCCTTGATTTTTAATTTTTTATCTTCCCATATATAAGACTTTACTCTTTATTGAGTTTTTTCTTATTGATTTTGGACCTTTTCCTCTACTTCTCAGGTTCACTCTCAGCTCTAATCCTGTCCTCCAGAGGATTTTCAGTCCCTCCAACTCAGTGTCATCACAGATTGTAAAAGGATGCTGCATTTCATTCCCTAAGACATTAATGACTTGGGACTTTCCCAAGTCATTAAAGGCTTCTCTGACCTGCTTCCAGTCAGTGCTCAGCTTTGCTCTCTACCTCCCCCCTCCCTCATGGTCTGTGTTTTGGCATGGGAACAAGAGAAGAAAATTTTCTGTGCAAATAAGCACCACTCGGTACATCAAATCCCACCCAAGCTCAACACTGTCTGTCTGTAGAGACTGGGAAGTGCTGATGGCCACCAAGCTGCCACCTGCTAAAGCAAATGCCCTAAAATGTGTCTGGGAAGAGCTGTGTCCTCACCTTCTGTGCCTCTGGAAGCCTTGGTGGAGGCTGGGGGAGCTCAGGGGCAAACTGAGCCAAAGAGAACCCCATTCATCCAAGCCCTGTGCCTTCCCCAGCTCATGGATTACACCATGTGTAGTGGGTTATGTATTTTGTCCTTCACTGGATCTTCATCACAGATCTAGCACGCAGGGCTGAAAGATGTGAGGATGGAGATGCCCTGTTCAGCTTCAGCTGTGAGACAGACGCATCCATGCCCTCATCCTCTGAGACCTGGATTTTTATATTTGGTTGGAGTCATCTGACATCTCCCTCCTCTAGCTCATCTCAGCTAAGGCCTATTAGAGAGGAGGTACATGATGCTTTCATTTAAGATCTCCTTATAGCTCCTGTTCGCTTTTACTTAGGATAAATAAGTAGGTCTGAGGGGGGGGTGGTGGTGCGGGGGGCGCTGCAGAGGGGGCGTTGGTGATAAATCACCCTGATCCCAGAGATCTGCATGTGAAAAAGAATCCCTTATCTATTGTAAAACACTGGCATGATGGTACTGATAATTCCTGTGGGGAAAAAAAAAAAGCAATAATCTAGCAGGATCCTAAAAAGCAATAATCTGGCAGGATCCTAAATGTCCTTAAAGCTGAAATGGGATTTTATGTCCTCGTATAGAGACACTGTGGCAGGCACCTGGGTAGGCACTAACACAGCACACGGGGAAACGCTGCAGCTTTCTGCAGAGCAAGAGGTCTAACCTGCAATGCATCCTCCAAGTCAGAACAACCCACTGCTCATACCTGGTGCTACTCCTTTCAAATGCTGCAGACACCGTCTTTGTAACTCTTTGAGGAAAACAGTATACAGCAGGAAACCAAGTTCCAGGGTCCACAGGAGACATAAACACTACTTGAGGACCGATGTGGGGGTTGCAATTTCACTGCACCTGGGAGCCATGTCACCAGGTCTGTCACAAAACTGCAATGCCTAATTCTTTTTTTATCTTACCGTGCAAAGTTCAAAGTACATTCTGCAAAAGGAAGGAGTTGTTCTGGTCCAAATCCATGTACATATCATCCAAGTGAGGCTTTATCTTGTGATTATATAATTATTAATTTCTCCCTTGATCAGTTTACAATTCAGCTTCCATTTTTTCAGGGCAGAATTTGCACACAGTGACTTTCACTCAATCTTAAGGTTATCTTTTTTGTGTGCTTGTAAAATTTTATGGTGTCCTGGTTGCTGTGGGAAAGAAGCCCATTCCTGTCCCAGAATGGACCCTCAATCTGAAAGTTGCTTGGACCAAAGAGACAGGAAAGTTCCAGAAAACGTACAGTTAAATCCTACTGTCTGCATCTAAATGAATCCCAGCCTTAGGCAGATACATGATTATTTATGGGCTGTATTTTGGTGAGAAGGGGGCACTCTGTACAGCTGCTTGGCGTGGAAGGGGGAGTCACTGTAGCTGCTTGGATCAAGGGAGACTGCTATCCCTCTTCCAACTTTCTTGTAGACATCTGTGTGTCATGTCCTCAGACTCTTCAATGACAACATAGCAGAGGCAGTGTGGTCCCATTGATTAGACCCCGAGACTTTCTGGACCACCAGTGGCAAGATGTTTGCCACAGAGCCGCATTGCTTCTTCCTGAAACCCATGTCAGGTCCCCAGGCTGTGTTCACCACCAGCCCTGCTGCCCAGGACCTCACGCTCCTCAGCCTGGTTTCAGGGTCCCTTCACCAACACTGAGCCACCCTCTTATAGCTTATGCCAGTGATTCACCACATTTTAGTCTCCTGGTTCTCCAAGCTGCTGCAAAATAACATCCCAGCCAAGAGAGGGCCAAATCCTGCATCCATTTGAGCTAAGGACTAGAAGGAAGGACTGTGCACTGGGATCCAAGATCTAGTTCTATTACTGCAAATCCCAAGACTTTCCTGAATCCACACAGGAGGGGAACACACACTCCCCTTCCTCCATGGGTCATGTCCCAGAGGCAGAGCAGCAAGGACATCCTAAAGCCACCTCCTTGCCCCTTCTGCTTCTTTTCTACAGAACAGGGCAGAAGGGGTGGGTGACAAACAGGAATATTTGCTTGTTATGAGGCTGTTCCCCATAATCCCCATAACTGCTTTCTTCCCTCCAGGGGAGTCCCAAGACAAAAATGAGGAATGATGAGGGTTTCTTGCCTGTCCCTCCCTGTACTGTGGACTGCTTCAAAGCTGCCCAGATGAGAACCATATTTTCCTCAACATATGCTTTCCTACAAACAACTGTTGTTTTCTGGGCTACCAGCCAGGCAAACACTTTAAAGGATATCACAAACATGGCATTAGGCTCTAGGCCAGGGAACCTCAGCAGATATGTCCCTCCTGGGGCCAAACTCCAGCCTATGTACAGCTTGCTGTGCTGACAAAGCAACCCACAAAGGGCTGTCAGGTCTTGGAAGAGGTGGGAGTCTGTGTCATGATGGACCTGCAAGTTCCTGGTTCACTAGAAACCCATCTTTGAATCCCATCAGCTGGCAGGGCTGTGCAGAGCCAGACAAGCTTTCCAGCTTAGAATCGTAGAAGTTTGGGTTGGAAGGGACCTTAAAGACCATCAACTTCCAACCACCAGTTTCATTATGGTCTCCATGGGTGCAAGCTCTCTGGTGAGGATGGGGACTGCAGGCACACCACACCAGGCACACAAATGGCAATGAGATGTGATTATAACATGGCTCTGCCTCCCTGCTTTTACAGTATTCTTTAGGGGAAAAGAGTGGAGAATCTTCAGTATTCAGCCATAGCATCACTACAGTATCTACCTTCCACGTTTCTGCCCCCATAACTCCCATGATTCCCAGCCTCAGGCTGCAATTCTCAAGCCATGGTTGTACACTCAGGAGGAGCAGGCATGTGGTTGCAAACAGACATGATCCTCGTCTCCTCCCTCTGCAGGTCTGGACTCTTGCGACATAGCCCAACTGCACATGCTAAATTACTATAAAATGGCCTAAGCCCTTAGACAGAGCCCTTGCAAAGCAGACATCACCATGGGCTGCAAGAGATGGTCTAAGGGCATCATGCCTGACTTTGAAATCATATCAGTTCAGTTATCTGAAAATGGCCAAATAATCCTAGGCAGGGCTGAGGTTAGCTGCTGCACTGTCTAATCTGTCACGGAAAGCGAAGAGACCTCTTCAAACCGAATCCACTGCCAAAGGGGCTTTGACAAGCAGGAAAGATCCATACAGACCCTAAATCTTAAACTTTCTGTTCAGGCCAGATGCAAGGAGGTTTGGCTGTGGTTGTCTGTGGTGAGGTGTGGCTTTGGGTGAACCAGTCGCAGGGTGTTCTTGGACTACTGGGCCACCAAAACCTGCACCCAGCCTGTCAGCCAGGGGGGCTTCTGAAGCAGCTCTTCATTGTGCAGGACACACCACCTCATGCCTCCATGACCATGCAGGAGTCAGTAAAGAGAGGACACATCCATGTGGATGTGATGGCTTTCTTGGATTCCCTCACAGACCGAGTGGTTTCCTGGGCTGGGCTCCCTCAAGTTGAGGGCAAAAATTAAGTGTTTGGTGGTGGGTGTCTCCTGTTAAGTAGTTTTGTTGTGAGCTGCAAGTCCCTCCCTGGATGAAAACATGGGCATATCACAGACAACACACAACTATATGCCACAGGCTCCAAGCGAACCACAGGCTACAAAACACACGGTGGGCTTTTCTGGCCAAGTCCAAAGAAGGACCACATCCCATCAAAGTGCTTCTGAGCTCAACATGGCTACTAACCCAGCATTTTCTCTTTCAACCTGGAACAGGGAAAACAGCAGCCTGTGGAAAAAGATTTTTGGCATCACAGCAGCCCCAGAGTGAGTCAGATTCATATTGCAGTTGTCAGGAAGGTTTGCAAGTTGCACATTGCTGAAGTCCCCAGCACCAGCCTAGAGCCCCTGCCAGTGACAGCCTGCAGAGTCCCAGGCTGTGGACTACACTCAGCTGTCAAGGCGGCCTGACTGACACTGGCACTGCGTGCCCTTTGAGCCAGCCCTGCTGATTGAAAGGGTTCAAAGGCTGGGTGCTGTGCACTGGATCTGCGGAGGCAGCGTGTGCAGGTCTCCTGCCCTTGCGCTGGGTTTGCTTGCATGGGTTCAGCCCAACACTAATGCTTCTGCAAGGTATGTCTGGATGGATGCCCACGCCCAAGTCCACGGACACCAGGAATGAGAGGTAGTGGGGAGCAGTGCAGCAGGTTTGGGCACCAGCCTGCTGGTTTTGGTGCCCCGCAGAAGTCTGGCTCCACCATATTAGGACAGGGCACTGGTCAGTAGTGGGATCCTGAAGCGGGAAGGCAATGGGGTCCCCACTCCATGCCCTGCATCCCACCCTTGCACTCTGCACTCTCCTTCCAGCAGCTGTCAGCGTCTGAAGCAAATGGCACCTTTTGTCTCGGTGACCTTGCCAGGAGCATCCTTAAGAAAACCGGCAGCGCAGACCATGCCTGCCTGTTGTGAGGGATGCTGCAGCAGAGCTCCCTGCCAGCACCGGGGTCAAGCTGCTGCACTCATCCCACCCCCTGCAGAGAATGAATGAGCCCCTCACCCCGGGCTTGGCTTCTTGGCGGATGCATTTGTACAACCATAGCAACAGCTGCCTGCAACCAGTGCTGCCCAGCCGCGGGTGCTGGGATCTCTGGTCAAAGGGCTGTGCAAATGGCTGGTGGTGGTCGATCCTGTGTTTTTGGGAGCCCTTTTCTGGCAGCAGAAGCACGAGCCTGTCTCAGAGAGAAAGGAGCAGCTGGCAGCCACATCCTGCCCATGGAAACTCTGATCTCTGTGCCTGAGGGTTGTAACTGAGTGCAGCATGGGGTCTTTGGCAGCTCCTGGGGTGAGATTAAAGGTATCCCTTAGCTCCGAGCTTTCACAGTTGTTAAACTGGGAGATTTTGAATGGAAAGCTCCAGGCTTAAAGAAACTTTGTAAAATGAATCAAACCAGCTGGAATTGCTCCATGAGCTTTGGCTATCACCTTTTTAATGCCTTTCTTATAGCATTTCTTAACTGCTTTTGGTTTCAGATTGCATCAAAAAAACCCCACCCCAAAATAAAGTAAAACTGTTGCAGGGAAAGACAGTAATCTTTGGAAGGCCAGTCATGCAGGAGGTGTGGGTTTGGGTCTCATCCTCACTCAGAACAAGCTGCATTTCCCTGCAGGAACCAAAGCCTGTGTTTCCAGCAGCTCCATGTTACCCTCTGACTGTGGTGGATTCCTCCCTCCTGGCCGTTTTCTGGCTTTCTGCTGGCTCCAGAAGTCATCTCTATCACTGAAAAGTCAAGTGCCAACTTGCTCTCAATTCCAAGAAGGGAAAAAACTGAAGTACATGTTGTTTTGCTGGAAAACACTGTTAAAGCTCCATAAGCCCCAGCTATATCCATGCTGGGAACAGGAATGCGTTGTATCCATTGCTAACAGGGCGGCCGCATCTCTACTATGCCCCATCCCACCCAGGCACCATGGAAGCAAATCCAGGCACAAGAGTGGAGAGGGAGTTAGAGCACCCCAGAATGTCCCTGCCTGGATAGTTGGGTCCAAGGCTGCATGGCTTTGGCCAGATCTCCCCTCCCCTGTGCTGTTAACACCCATGTGTCCTCCTTCAAGCTGGTCTCCGTTGGGCAGGGGAAGGCTGATCACACCTGGGATCTCATATGCACTAGAAAAGCCCCAGGGTTTATAATGCAAGTAGAGGATGGCACCAAGTGCCCTGCACTCAGCCATGCCCTAACTATGCTTTGCAGCAACTCAGCCAGCTGTGCCGCCACTGCCACACTATAATCTCCCCTCCATCTGGAGAGGGATGTCCTCTGGCTTGTCCCAGAGCAACCCAAGGAGTCACACTGGTTACACCTCTCCAGAGCACCTCGGCAGAGCCCATTTGCTGAACCAGCAGGTAAACAGTATTGCCTGGTCATGTCCACACTGCTAATTCTCTTCACTTCCAATAACGGGCAGCCTCACCCATCCTGGATACCAGCAATGGTCCCTGGCTTCTGCCATTGCCCGAGCTGCACCAGTGTGTAGTTTGGAAGTGTGTTCCTTAGCATGAGCTAACCTATGCTAAGAAGCAAGCAGCAGCTACACTGTCTGGACCAGTACAGCCCAATGCTCCAGTCCATTAGATACTGATGCAGAGGTGGCCATTCAGCTCCAGGTCCTAGAAGAGTTTGGACAGAGCCATCTCAGAAACTTAATGAGGCTCTGAAGCACTGCCTATGCTTTCTTCCCAGGTGTTGTTTTGGAGATGCTTGTGTGCCAGGACCCAAATATAAACAAAGATCTGTTGCCTCTGTGTATTGGGACTAGTCAACAACTATCCTACCACAACAAAGCAGAAGCTTTACACACCGATCCCATCTGAGATTAAGAATTGGCATGACAATGGGAAAGTCTGGGATGCCACCTACCAGCTTGGCTCATGATGGGCTGTAAATCCCCCCAATTTGCCCTCTCTAGTAACCTGCCTCTGGGTCTCCCATCTCCTTATTTCCCAGTGCATCCTATCTAAAAATGCATGAATCTAATTTCCATCAGCACCTGCTGCCCACCCCCCCAGCCCGCTCCCCTCCAGTAATGATTTTGCCTGGGTCCCAGTTTGCTAATGTGTCTCTTCCCCAGCCTGCTTGGGTTTTCCAGGAAAAATGCCCTTTTGGGGTGCGCAAGGGCATCTGTATAAAGTAAACTGTCTGTTCCCAGGGTTGCAAAGCAGAGTCACCTATACTCTTCCCATCTTACCAGCCCTCAAGTATGGGAATGCTATTTCTCATGACTGATGCTGAGTAGGGCACCTTAGACCAGGAAAACACTAAACCTAAAGAGCAGGAGAAGCTGAAACCCCACGCAGGTTTAGCTGCTGCGTAAGACCCATGGATGTTCCCATGCACAGGCACGCAGCCATGCACCTCCTTAGTGCCACCGTGCTCAGATCAGGTGGCGAGAAGAAACAAACAAACAATCAAAAATAAAAAAGGAAAAAAACCACCTGCCTCCCACCCTGCTCTTCATACACTGAGATGGAGACAGGCAGTGCAACATCTGCTGCTAATCACTTGTCCTAACATGGGCTGGGATTCACTTCAGGATCCCAGAAGACGCTTTTAATGCCACTTCCCTTCAGTCCCAGGTCTTCCTTGGGGTTGAGGAGAGAAGGGGTTGGGGCAAAAGCTGTTCTGGCTTCTCAGAGAAGGAAAATGAGATGTCTCTTACCCAGGCCTAGGAAGCTGAAGACCCACTGAACCACTGAGGCTGTCTGAAGCCTTCTCTGCAGTGGCACGGAGAGTGGAGCAAACTCAACCTTCATCTTGGCCTCTGCTTGCAAGTCTCAAAGGGAGAAGGAAGTGGCGAATGCAAAGTGCAAAGTCGCCCGTCAATATTTACCCAGCCTTACAATACAGGGGATTGTGCAATGTACAGTGGTGGTGGTGACTGTCTGCAGCCACCCTCCTGTATGAGGAGGAGAGGGACGCCGACGGGGGTGTCCCCAACTTTATGCCAATGTGACTCATCACGTGATGAGACAGTGAGGATTTCATGCTTTTACCCCCCAAATCTGGGAAATAAACCCCCTTCAGCATGCAATTTTGCCTTCAAGTGTCTGTTTCTTCCAAATTTCACAATTTTTGGATGTTCACAGAGAGGATGAGGAATTTGTGCATCTGAGCCAGGCTTTATTTTCCCCGTTCCCCTACAAAGGAGCCTGTGCACAGCAGGACGGCCAAGCAGAGGGGACTGATACGGAGAAATAATGTGAAATGGGGATAATGGACATGGATTGTGATTGTATGTGTCTGCTTAAGGAATGTGGGTATGGTGACTAGTCATGGGTGCGGTGACAACTACAGTTTTGAGGAGATGCCTGCCCCTCTTCCTCTAACAAAGGGGAGACGGGGAGACGCCTGCCCTTCTTCCTCTAACAAAGGGGCTATTTAAAAGAGAATGAGAAAAGATGAGAGACATTCAAATGCTATCTAGAGGGAGGGAGTGCTAAGTCTCCTTGCTGGAGAAGATTGGGTGGTCACAATCACCTGAAGAAGATCGGGTGGTCACAAGGACATGAATCACCTGAAGAAGATCGGATGGTCACAAGAACATGAATCACCTACAAACCTGCAAGACCACCACATTCCAGGAAAGGGACTGATAAGCTAATTAACATACGAAGCGGGGTTTAGGTAACGAATATGTATAGGCGTTAATTGAATATTCATTTGTTCATTGTATAAATGTGAGATGGTTCGTCACTTTGGGCATGCACGCTTGTGGAGGAGCGATCCCCCGTGCATCTGCGCGCAATAAACATACCTACTTTATAACTTTCGAGTTATAGAGTCTAATTCCGCACGTCAGGACAAGCACAGGCAGGTCACTTGTATTTGCAAGTGATATGCTGCGGATGGGTTTCTGTCTCAGCCAAGGAGGTGGGCAAGCAATGCAAGGATGTTTCGCTGCTGAGCACAAGGGTACACAAGCAACCTCACGCCTCTGCCAGGACATGGACGGACAGATGGATGGATGGGTGGATGGATGGATGGGTGGATGGATGGATGGGTGGATGGGTGGATGGGTGGATGGATGGGGCAGACAAGTATCCATGTGCATCCTTGCATGTTTATGTGGGTGTACAAGACAGGAAATACTAAAAAACCCTCGGGGAACTGACAAGCTGCTCAGGTAAACAAAGAAATCATCATGTGAGAGGCCTGAGAAAACCGAGGGTCTCATTGTAACCAGGATACAGAATAATACCGCTAACAGACTGAATCAAACAATAAGCTGACCCACCGCTAAAGTGCCCAGCATGCATACAAAGGCGTCACTCGCTTGTCTAAGGGGCATTTCAAATCCCCAAGCTTACCGCAGCCAAGAATTACAGAACAAAACTAAAGACAACCCTTGGCAAAAGCAAATCAGAGGTGTTAGCTGAAAAATAATCCCTCCTCTTTGTCAGGCCCGACTAAGACGCCAGGCTACAAGGAATTTACATCTGTTACACTCCATTTTCTGAAGTCACTAGAAACAACAGGGCTCTGGTGAAACCCCAAGGGCTCTTTTCCTAAAGACACCGGGTTGCTTTAATTGAGCTGAAACTGGCTTAGATTTCGCCTGAAACTCTCCCCATCCTTTGTCTTCTGCTGCAAACATCAGAATCCTGTCTGCTTTGAGAAAGCAAAGGAGGCTTTTAACTCTTTCAGCTCTGTTGCCTGGAGACATGTTCCCTGGTGAGGAATCACCAGCAATTTCCAAAACGCTGTGGAGAGTTCTGCAGGTCCACAGCTCCTGGCCTTCCTGGGCCATGGGGAAAAATCTTGCACAGACATCCTTGGTCCAGATGATGTTTCAAGGCATTTTCCATTTTGCAATCTTTTCCTTTTTGAAGCCCAGCCATGCCAGGGAGCTCTTTTGGTTTTTGCTAGTGCAAAGGGTCACACCTGAGCCCTGGGGACACCCAGACATGTGGGAAGCTTTCTGCTCCCAGAGATTTCAGGCTAAGCTCACTGGCCCTTAGATGAACCTCTCCATGTCAGGACCTACCCACCAAAAGGCCCATCTAATTTCTCATGGAGCTGCATGCTTCTCTGGTCACTTTTACATTTTCCTTCTTTTTGTTCTCTTTCCTGACTTGGGTTTCAGTTATGGATAGGCTATGGTGGATGCTCTCCTTGGGGGCATCAGGGACAGATCATCACTGAGCTTTGACTGCAGGCATGGCAGGAACCTCTGGGACCACCCAGCAGTGATCACTAGCAATCTCTTAAGTCCCACATTAGCACCTCCTGATAAATTTTGCTGATGTTTAATTTACCCTTATTCACTTAACTGTCACCTCTATGGCTTTTAAACCTCATTTTTCTCCATTTTTTGCAGGTTTCTCACCATTTCTCCTTATTTCTGACCGTACTTATGTACTCATACACATGGCTCACGATGCAGCTCCAACTCCATTCTCCTTGGCTTTTCCCTTCTCAGGTATTTATAGCCATTTATCCAATCTCCTGTGGCTTCCCCTTAGTCTGGGAACAGTAAATTCCTTTAATCCCTCAATAAGTCACCCTCTGTAATCACTTTATCAGCAGCCCTTGCCACTTGATTGATCAATGTCCAGCTCTTGAGTATGAGTAGGAACCCATAAAGACCTGAGTCACCGAGCTGTAGGCTTTGCAAATCAGCATGGTGGGGCATGCCCACAAGGCTTCACGAGTGGAGAAGCGTGCACACAGAGATCTGGCCATGCTCCAGCATCAGGGCTGAGAAAGCCTAACACGGAGGACCTGAAGGGATGCATGGAAGGGGCAATGCAGTAACATGTATGGGAAGCCAGGACACTGCATAGCTCTCCCGCTTTGCCCTGCCAGGAGAAGCAGGTCCCTTGTTGAAGCCACACCACATGTAGACCATGATCTCTCCAGATCACTGCTCCTCTCTTCTAATCATACATAACCCCCTTTTTTTCCCTAAAGCCTCTCAGCCATATGTATACCCAGAGCTTCCTACCAAACTAATTTCCCCTCCAGTGGGCAAAATCATCAGAAGGAAACTGAAGGTATCTTTTTGGTAGTTGTCCAGTGGTTTCTCTAAGTCCCGTTCCTTCCTGACCCATCACCCCACCAACAGTTAGTGCAACCCCTGCAAGGTCCTCTTTGCTGGGGGGTCTTCCCACTACACCAAATCTCTGTGATAGCATTGCACTAAGCTTGATCTTTGTCTGTCCCCAGCTGTGGGCAAGACAATGGCTGTGACAGAAGTCCACTTCTGCCTGCTGCTATTTTTTTTACATGCAAATGATTTCAAAATACAGTCTTACAGATTTTACTCCCCCTTCTATCCATTGCAAAATCACTTCTTCTGAAATCTGGCTGTGTTACGCCAGTGATTTTCATTATAGAATTTCATGTCCTTTAGAGCACTTCAATTATCTGTTGAATTCTTCTTTTCATGCACTTCAATTATTCTCTTTATGCAGCACTCTGATATGGATTTTCTTTGGCTCCCATCCCATTTGGCCTTGAAGCACCCTCCCAACACATATGAATCATGAAGTTGACAAGGAAAACAAGAGCACCCCAGGCAGGTCTGCATTCCCAGCAATTGTCTGTGATTATAAAATGATTTAAGATGCGAGAAGCTGCTAACAATCCCCTGTAAGTTGCCACTTGCAGTGTTGTCACATCCTCTTGTCCCTGGTCATATGTGTTGCAGACAGGAGCAATTCAGACAAGCATCACTGGTTCAGAGATAGATCCTGCAAAGCTGCGTGAGTGCCTGGGACAAACCTGCCATGGCAGGGACACAGAGGCAGCAGTGCCATTGAAGATAAATATAGGTAAATAGAGCTTCCCTACATCTATCTGGGCAAGTGTGGAGTTGAACACCAACGGGGGGTCTCCAAGTGTGGTCCAGGTCTAGCTTCAGAGCTGGAGTCTCACCTACCTTTAGCCCACGGAGCTGATGTCCAGGGTCCCTCTATAATGGAGGAGAAAGGCTCCTGAGGAGATTTGGGCCTTACATCAGCCCCACCTTGTTATGATTTTTTCCTTCGTTTTCAGTCCATTACAGCTCTTGTTGGTGACCTCCTGAGAGCAATGGGATGAGCTGCTGTCCCCTTCCTCTGACACTTTTGGGGAGGTCAGTGATTAGCCTGGAGCCAGGTGCCTCCCTTTGATATGGCTATGATTGTATATGGGGTTTTTTCCTAAATAAAGCCACTTTTCCCCCCTGTAAGGTCTTGCTTGGAGCTTTGCCACACTCTTCCTACAACGCCATAACATTTTTTCCTACAATAATTGGTGGATACATGTGTACAGGGCTGGGTGGGAGAACACATGCAGACAGCATGTGATGAGATGTCAGCTGGTGGTCCAAGAAAACAAGCCGATCCCTTTTCATCGTCAGATCCAGCAGAGGAAAACATACCTCTGGGCAAGCTCGTATGATGGCAGTATCCGCTCACGTTGTCTGGCCAGTGAGCATGCTCTTTGTGCCATCATAAAACACAGGAAAGGTTATCCTGTCCCAGGATGGTCTCCAGTAGCTTAAGTTTGACTGAAAGGCATCCCAGCTTCATCTGAGGATGCCAGGAGAAGATTCGCCAGGTCCCCTATTAATCAGCTCCAAACCCATCCTGGTTATCATTGCACAGGGGATGCTTGGAGCTATTTCCTGCCTCCATGCCAGCAGATCCCAGCATAGGTGGGACAGGGAACCACTGCCTTGGGGTCTAACCAAAGCCAATGCTGATTTTGGGTCCTGCAAAATGTCAGGCTTGCTCTGGTTTGCACCCCACCATGGTGCCCATGCATCATGCAAACTTTTGGGGGTGATTGTGCCCCAGACTGGTACAGTCTGATTGCTGAGTGACACCAATGTCCTTGGCCATCCCAAACATCCCACCATGTGGCGTCATGCTCAGCCATGGCCTTTTCCCAGAAGAGGCTGGAGAAGGAGAAAGCTATTCCTGCTTTCTGCCGTGGTGGCTGTAATTTAAACACAGAGACATTTTTATTTATTTAACTCACATCCTCTCTGAGAGAGGTTTACAGCCAGCAAATCAATTCTGCTGATTAGAGCTAATGGATTTTACTTGACTTTACTTTTCCATAGTGGTTTCCTGAAAGTGAATGAGCGGCCATGCTTCAAGATTTATATACAGCTATATATTTCACTGCAGGAGATGCTAAGCAATTTTTTTAATTCTGCAGCTTCTAAATCCATCCAGGTCTGCCTGGTATCTGCAGAGCAGGGAAGAGTCTCCTGACACCGCAAAACCTCATAGAGCAGTTTTGCCTGTCTCGTTTCCTATTAAAAAAAAAAAAAAAAAAAGGGCAGTGCATGACCAAGCGTTTCCGTGTGAGATGAGCCCAGGCTTGTCGCAGATGAGGGAAGCTCAGAGAAATGTTCAAAACCACTTTGTGCACCTGGAAATCCCCAGTCCCCAAAGGGGTGCAAGGTGCTGTGCAAACCCTGGTGGAAGGCACTGCTGGGTGCAGAGCTGGTCCCTTAGCTCCAAAGTGGGAGCTGCAGCAATGCATTCGCATGGGCTTGCACCCACCAGGAAAACACTAATTTATTACTTCCCCGTTATATTAAGGGCAATTGATTACACTAACAGCTCTTTGTGCAGCAAATTCCGAAACAGCAATGCAGATGCAATTCAAAATGTCCTCTGCAGTGAACACCCAAGCATGTGTGGGGCCTCTGTGGGCATCAGATCAGAGACCAAGATGGGCTTTACACCCTCAAAAGTCACCGCGGCAGCTTTGAGATAAATGAAATTAAAGAGAATATTTTAAAATAAGCAGATCCTTGAGGTTCACTAGCCGGCAGGCTTGATCCCATTTCAATCCTTTGATTGCACATCTTCCTTACGGACCTTGGGTCACCATTGCAGGATGATGCTTTTCCAGTTTGCCTTGCTGCTGTTCCCAGAGTTGTGTTGGTTGGTTTTTTTTTTAATATCAGAGTCCATCAGATGCAAAAACCTGCTTGTCATCATCCTGTCTGAAAAGCAGAGAGCATGGAAACACAGGGCTGGGGTCTCACAGCACAACTTTGGTATGACTCTCCCACCATTGCTGCAGGACCTGGATGAGCTGAAGGTTTCATCTGCAAAAGGAAAGTGTGGTGCAGCAGAAGCCATGTGCCCTTACATTGCCACTTTTAAGTGTAAAAATCAGCCTTAACAGAGATCAGCACATCTAACGTGGGTGCAGAGGAACACACACCATGTGTTGAAAAGCAATGCCCAGTGCACTGAGGCCTCAGAAAACTACGGTTTGGCACAACCTGGGACATACTGATGAGCTCCCTAAGTCTTTAATTATAATCACCCCTTTCAATTCTACTGGATGTAATAGCAGGGACAATAAAATCATCATGGAATCACAGAAGGGTTTGGGCTGGAAGGGACCTTCAAGACCAGCCAGTCCCACCCCCCGCCAGGGGCAGGGCCCCCTCCCCCCAGCCCAGGCTGCTCCCAGCCCCGTCCAGCCTGGCCTTGAGCCCTGCCAGGGATGGGGCACCCACAGCTGCTCTGGGCAGCCTGGGCCAGCGCCTCGCCGCCCTCACGGGGAAGGGTTTCTTCCTCATGTCCAACCTAAATCTCCCCTCTCTCAGCTTCAAGCCATTCCCCCCTGTCCCACCACTCCCTGCCCTTGCCCAAAGCCCCTCCCCAGCTTTCCTGTCGGCCCCTCCAGGCACTGGCAGCTGCTCTAAGGTCTCCCCGCAGCCTTCTCCTCCCCAGGCTGCACAGCCCCAGCTCTCCCAGCCTGTCCCCACAGCAGAGGGGCTCCAGCCCTCTGACCAGCTCCGTGGCCTCCTCTGGGCCCGCTCCAACAGGTCCGTGTCCTTCTGATGCTGAGGACCCCCGAGCTGGACGCAGCGCTGTGGGGGGGTCTCAGCAGAGGGGAGCAGAGGGGCAGAGCCCCCTCCCCCGCCCTGCCGGCCACGCTGCTGGGGACGCAGCCCAGGGCATGGGTAAATGTGTGCATGTGTGGCTGTGACTGTGTGCATGTGTGAACATATTACTGTGCATGTGTGTGTGCACGTGTGCATATATGTGTGCAAGAATAAGTGTGTGCTGGTGAATGTCCATGCACATGTGTGCAGGTATGCAGCTCTGCATGCATGTGTGTGTGCTTGTGTGCATATGTTTGTGTGAACGTGTGTGCCCACATTTGTGCATACAGATCTGTGTATGTGATTGTCCTTGTGTGTACATGTCCATGCATTTGCATGTCTTGTGTGTGGATGTGTGCACATGTGCACATGTGTGCATGCACGTGGGAGCATACATGTCTGTGCATGTGTGCGTATGTTTGTGTGTTCACATGCAAGTGTGCAGCATGCATGTGTATGCTTGCAGGTGCATGCACAGGTGTGTTCATGCAGGTGTGTACATATGTTTGTATATGCGTGTGTGCATATGCAGTGTGTGCATGTGTACATGCTAGTGTGAACACAGCTCTGTGTGTGCATGTGTGTGTGTGCACAGCCATGTTTAGTTGTATGTGTGTGCATGTGTGTCCATGTGTTCATATCTGTATGTGTCCATGCCTGCAGCTGTGTGCATGTGTGCATGCATGTGGGGATCTGTGTGCACATGTGTGCATGTGGGTGCATTTTTATGATTATCCATGTACACACATTTGTGCATGGGTGTACAGGTGTGAGTGTACAATCATGTGTTTGTGTGTGCACATATGTGTGTGCATTTGTATGTGTGTATATATATGTGTGCACATCTGTGTGCAGGTGGGTGTGCAAGTGTGAGTGTGCATATGCACATATACTTACATGAGTGCATGACTGTGTTTGTATATGTGCATGAGTCTGCAAATGTGTGTGCATGCATGTCTGGTGTATGTACCTGTGTGAGTGCACATGTGTTTGCATATATATGTGTGTGTGTGCATGCAGATGTGTGTTGCATGTGTGTTTGCATTCCTGTGTATGTACATGTGTGCAGATGTGTGTGCATATATGTATGCAAAAGTGCATGTGCACATATGTCCATGCATGTATGTCTGCTCAAATATGTCTTTGCATGTGTATTGCATATATAATTGCAGGCATGTGTGTGATCATGTGCATGTCTTTGCACAGGTATGTGTGCGTAGCCACATGCAGATGTGTGTGCACACTGAGTGTGCATTTGTGTGAATGTGTGTGCATGTACATGTGTGAAGACACGAGTATCCACATCTGCTGGCATGCATTTGTATGCATGTGTATATATCTATATGCAAGCGCCTGTGCGTGTTTGTGTATGTGCATGTTTCATGTACACACATATCTGTGTGCACACTGGTGCATGTATGCAATTGTACATGTGTGTGCATACCTCCATGTGGGCATGTGTGTGACTGTGCATGCCTGTGAATGCATGCATGGGTGTGTCCAGCATGCGTGTGCATGCTTGTGTGTGATTGTGCGTGCATGTGCATGCCTGCATGGGTGTGTCTTACATGTCTGTGTACTTATGTGTGTGCCAGTGCATGAGCGTGAATGTGTGCTTCGGCGCGTCTTGCACGCGAGTGCATGCAGGCATGTAACTGTGCATGTATGTGGATGTATTCACAGACACCCTGCATGCGTGTGTGCAGGTTTGTGCATGCATGCGTTTGTGCATGCATGTGAATGTATTAATGGGCGTGTCCTGCACGCGTGTGCATGCATGTGTGCGTCCGTGCATGCGTGCGAATGCGTGCGTGGGCGGGTCTTGCACGCCTGTGCGCGCCCGTGTACGTGGGCGTGGCAGGTGTGCGCTCACACGTGCGTGCCCCCCGCCTCCCCCCGCCCCCCCGCGAGGCCCCGCCCCCTCCGGTGCGGCGCGGGGCGGGTCTGTCCCCGCGCCGCCCCGCCCCGTCCCTGCGCGCGGCCGCGGGTGCGGGTGCGGCGCGGAGCGGGTGCGCTCCTTGCGCGGGGCCGCCATGGCGTGGCCCTGCATCACCCGCGCCTGCTGCATCGCTCGGTTCTGGAACCAGCTGGATAAAGCGGACATCGCCGTCCCTCTCGTGTTCACAAAATACTCGGAGGCCACCGAGCAGCCCGCCGCCCCCGCGCCCGCCCCTCGCCCCGCCGCCCCCATCGACACCCAGCCCGGCGGCGAGGCGGCGGGGGGCGGCGGCGCGGCGGGGGAGCCGGCTCCCGGTCCGGCCCGGCCCGGCCCGGCCCCGCACGCTTCTCCCCCGGCCGATTCGGTGATGCGCCACGACTACAAGCCCTGGAAGGTGCAGCGGCCGGAGCCGAGCTGCAAACCCAAGAGCGAGTACCAGCCCTCGGATACCCCCTTCGAGAAGGAGACGCAGTACCAGAAGGATTTCCGTGCCTGGCCCATCCCCAAGCGGGGTGACCATCCCTGGATCCCCAAACCGGGACCTTCCCCCGTCCTCGCCCTGGACCGCGGGTCCCCGGAGAAACCAGCTCAGGAGAAACGAAGGAAGGTGCTGCCCGGTCCCGAGAAGAAGGAGGAGGACCCCGAGGTGGAGGATGAGCATCCCAAAGCGATGCGGGCCGGGGATGGGAGAGAGAAGGGGAGGAAGAAGGCGGAGGAGGCGGGCGGGCAGCCGCTGGACGCGGGCAGGGGCAGGGCGGCCGCCGATGCTCTCAACAGGCAGATCAAGGAGGAGGTGGCGGCGGGGGTCAGCTCGTCCTACAGGTGAGACCCCTCCACCTCATCCCGACCCCCTCGCCAGCCCAGCCCCCGTCCCTTCTTGCCCATCCCCAGGAGCGGCATCCCACCCAGGGAGTTGGGTCGATGCGCCTTCCAGACGTTCCCGTGGGGGGTGGGGGTGTGGGGGGGTGCGCGTGTGCTGATCTTCTGCTCTGGGGCGGGGTGGGGGTGGTGTCCTTAAAAACCCCCACCTCCTTGATGGGGCGAGGGTAGGTGCAGTGCAAAGTGGTGAAAAGGCGGGTTGGTTTTGTTGGGTAGGTTTGCAGCAGGTTCGAACATCTTGTGTGTGTGTGTGTGTGTGTCTCTCTCGCATCCCAAAATTCAGAGACGCCACCACCTTGGCTTTCCGCGTGGGTGGTGTACCCGGGATGTGCAAGTCACCTTTCCCGGTGGTCCTTTCCAAATGCATCCTTGGTTGCCGTGGTGCGGCCAACCCGAAGAACCAGCATCCCAGTCGCCATCACTGCATCCTGAGGACCCCACGCGCCTGCGGGGTGCCCCATGCACAGGAGGGTCCCATGCAGCACCCCGGGCCAGTAGCGTCCCTGAGACAAAGCATCCTGGGGACGCAGCGGGATGCGGGTGACAGGCATCCTAGGCTGCTTGGGTGGGGCAGCCTTTGGATGCTGCCATGTTTAACGCGGTGTGGTGGCGGGTGGCATGTCCTTGTGTCCCCCTCATCATCCTTCCACCCCGGGCTAGAAAGAGGTGCCCTTATTTAACCCCAGGAAGAGACCCTGCTTGGGATTCGGAGTGCAAAACTCCTTCCCACGAGATGCTGCTGTTATTTCTCCCTGGGTGAAGGAGTTGTATGTGTTGGGAATGCAAAACAAAAGTGCCGGGGTGGCTGCCCTGCATGTGCATTTGCAAGGAGGCTTTGCTGTGATTGTGTTTTCCAGAGCTTTCTTTGGCAGAGCCTACTGCTGTTGAGGTCGGGGTGGAGGTGGCAGAGAGCAAAGCTGGTGTTTGTTGTGACAAAACTGTAATGGCAGCCTTTTTGCTTCTTCCCGTACCACTGTGAATGCCAAGTTGTTCATGCCTGTGAATGATTGATTTTCTTCCCTAGGGAGATTTAGAGGTGACACCCTGCCATCAAACAGGTGGTCAATTCATGCAGATTTAAAATGAAGCTGGGATTTGGCTCCTCTGTCCCCCTGGTGACTGCGTGGCATGGTGGAGCTGGCCGTCATCTCCCTTCCCGTGTCCCTGGGGGGGAAATGGTTCAAGCAGTGAGGTTTTGATTTTTGCTGTAGTTCGGCCTTGGCTCTGGCTCTTGCTGGGGATGTGAACAATGATGTGGGCTGAAGTGCACCCAGATGTGACAGCGGTGATTGGCTGAGATACGAGAAAATGGCCAGGGATTTTCAGGGTCTCTGTTTTTCAGGGGTGGAGGGTGTGGGGAAAGGGTTTTCCAGAAGTGAAACAATCCTTTAATGTGCCCTGGCCAGCCCTGATATTAGACTCAGCTTTTTGGCTGGTCTCTTGCAAGGTCTGGGCTCATGCTGATGATGGCAGGACTAAAGCAGAAAGGTCAGAGTAGAGCTGAAGAGCTGTGTTGCTCTCTTCCACTGGTGCAAAGGATAATTAGACTTCTTTTCTTGCATGTTTAAGTGCAGATTGCTCACCTTCCCATCCCTCCAGTCTACTCCAGCAAATTCATGTAGCCAGTGCAGGCTGGGCTGGGTTTCCCCAAGCAAAGGGGTTGGGTCTGCTCAGTTGTTAAATCTAAGAGGAACTAGAAGGATTCAGTCCTCCTTGTGTTGCTCCTTGGCTTTCAGGACATCCCTAGGGCTTCTTTTTCCCCTTGGGTCCTCATCTGCTCTCCCACTTCCATGTTTTTCTTCCTAGCAGCATATTATTGCAAGAGAAGTGTTTGCTCTGACGCTCAGCCCGAGAACAGAAGCACCTCTTCATTAATGCATAAGTGATGTTGTGGCTAATTGTTCTCATTTTCCGTTCAAATTAGGCATCTTTTAAGTGTTGTTTATTGTTGACGTTCTTTTTTAAAAGCCACATTCTCCAAATCCTTATTACTATCAGGAACCTTGCTGCTCACAGGAGTCCCGACTCCTCACGCCCTGGGTGGGTTCCAAACATCTCCGAGGATGCAGACTCCATAACCCATTTGGGCAACATTTTGGGCCACCCAGCAGCCAAAATTATCTTCTAGTGACCTTTCGCATGAGAGGGGCAAGGATGACTCACATGGGGTTTGCCTTTTGTGGCCTTTGCTGGGCTTGTGCATGGATGAAGGCTTGCCAGCAGCACAGAGCAGGGAGAGATTTCCTTACAGTTCTCTGCCACTACTGTAAATCAGCGTAATGTGATGCCCCAAGGCTGGGAAACCATTCCATGGTGAAACCAAAGAGCACAACGGTAAGGTTTTTTAAACTCGCTCTGTCCCCCTATTATTGCCAGGTGAGGGAAGAGAGCATGGGATGGAGTAAGCAGCTAGGCCAAGGTCATCAGGGAGAAGTCCATCTAAAGGGGGGAATTCCCATTTCTAACCTTTTCACACGAAGACAAATGAATGTTGCAGAGACCATGTGCCTGTGACCTCCTCCCAGGTCTTCCCAGACCTACAGGGCAGAGGTGATACCTGGTGGCGATGGCCGTGGAGGATGGAGGCTGCTCCCAGCCCGAGGGATCGATGAGCAGTTCGCATTAGCGTTTGAACCAGGAAGCCTTCGAAGATGGCAGGGCTGTGCGTGTCTGCAAGAGACTGCCTGTGCCCAGAGATCCTACAGAATAAATGGGATGTATTTATGTTATTCATAGTATTTATGTTACTTACATTTATTTTTATGTATTAATTTATATATTGGATTTATTTACATACCTGTGCCCAAATAAATTCCTTTGGCAAACCAAGGGAATTTGAAGGGGATCAGGTTGTGTATGATGACATCTGCTTGCCAGTTAGTGCCCTATGACTATATCTCTTTGGCTGTAGGGGAACTAAGGCAGAGGAGCTGCCTGAGCCCACACAGTGCACCAGGGCTGGGGACTCCGTGGCATTGTTTTCCTGTTTGCTGTTGTTCTTCTGGGGTTGAGGGGGTGGAAGCCACCTCTGTTACCAGGTGTGCTTTGGTGTGACACAGGTTCCAGTACCGAGGTGCTTCTTGCCTCAATTTCTCTCCCCAAAGATGTTCTGCCCAAGCAGGGTTACAGGGGCAGGTTGTATCTCCCTTCATCCCCCTCTTCCCTGCAGTCCTGCTTGTTGTGGTGGCCTGCGGACCTTGAGGGACCATGTAAGGACCAAGGCACCCTTCAGCGGGTAGGAGTACTAAGTTTATGTGACTGACCTGACTTTTAGATAGGGGCCAGAACCCAGCCTGGGGGGCTTCTCATTTTCTTGGAAAACTGTTGCTGCGGGATGGAATCTTGTCTTCTTCAATTTTCAGATGTCCCATAGGAGGATCTGGTGGCATCACTGAGGGCTTTATCTGTATGGAACACAGAGGTGGCCCTGAAGAGCCTGGTACTCGAGTGCTTGGGAGGGCATTTTGCCCCCTGAACTCCTGGAAGGGATGGGCAGAGCTCTTCTCCCTGCTGCACTGAAGGATGGAGGAGGCAGGGATTGGCCCTGGGGGTCTGGGACCAGAGAAAGTAGGTGATAAAATGTGCAGACAGTGGCATTTGCTAGTGGAAATGGAACAATTAGAATCATAGGATCATTTGGGTTGGAAAAGACCTTTGAGATCATCATGTCCAACCATTTAACCCTGGACTGCCAAGTCCACCACTAAACCATGTCCTTAAGCACTGCATCTACATGTTTTCAGAAGCACATTTGGTAAAAAATGCAAGAAGGAATGAATGTTTTCCATTTTTGTTTGAAAATGATGGGAAAATGTTAGAATTAGATGTTCTGGGTGAGTTTTTTCCCCCCTTCTTCCTTCTTGCCTTTCATTCTTCTCTTTTTGTTACCTTTATTCCCTGAAGAAGAGAGTTACAAAAGGGAAAGGGGAAATTTCACTCCCTTTGCAGACTGTCAAAATTAGTAGTAAGGTGATTAATTTTCCCCAGAGAAGTAATATTGCCAACCAAAACAATATCCACCCCCTCACTCCCCCCCCCCCCCCCCCCCCTATTTCTTTCCTATCAGAGGAAACAAAACAAGAAAGGCTTCAATGGAAAATTTTGGACTGCCTCTTGTATTAATGAATTGCCTGTTGCTAATGTTCTGTCATTCATTTCAAGCCCTGGAGGTACTAAAGATGTGGAGCATGAGAATTTGTAGTAGCTATAGAGATGAATGAGTCAGTGCTGGAGTCTTGCTGTGTATTTTTCTGAGGTACAGAGGAGATAATTTGAGGAGGGATGCCTACACAAGAGGGCTGGAGCAAGCTATATGACGGCAGAGAATTCATACTCCATCATTATAGTTGTGGAAATGTAGGGCTGGAAGGACCTCCTGAGGTAATCTGGTCCACATCCTGTTTCTGGGGAAGGGGATGATATATCTAGGTTGATTTTATCTAATGTTTTTCTGAAAATCTCCAGTGGAGGACACATCCCATATTGGTGAGACACTTGGTAACACTGCTTGTGCTGTCTGGTGTGCCAAACTTGGTGGGAGATTTTCCGTTGCCTTCTGAAATTTCAGGTCAGATCCATAGGCTGGGCCTGTATGAGTAAATTAAAAGTTTCAGGACACATTCCTGGGCATGGGAACATGATTATCTACGCTCTTCAGTTGTTGTAACAGTCCCTAGTCTGCTTTCCGGGCTGGGTTTGGGAGTGGGTGTGAATGAAGAATGGATCCCAACAAGCAGTTTGGGTACAACCATCTTGGTTTGGGGGTTAAGGGGGTTTAACAGTGTGAGTGGGGGCTGTCCCAGACTTCAGTGCTGGAGAGCATTCCTGGGTGGATGCCATGTCCCAGTGTCGTTTCAGCTACGAACTCCCAGTTTGGGTGAGAGTGTCATTGAAGTAACCCATGTCAGCAAATGGATCCAGTTTTGCTCTCAGCTGGAAGGGAAGGGAAGAGATCTTTTCTTCCGTCCAGAAAAGGCGATTCAAAGAGATGTTTGGCAGCTTTGGCTAAGGCTGAGCTCTGGCTCTTGATATGTACCTTTCACACCAGGAGGAGACACGATGTCTTCTGGTACCACAAGGACTGGTTGTGTGAGTATGTAATAACCGTGCGTGGAGGTAGCCCTTGGGTTGTTGCAGGCAGGCAGTTATCCTGTCACACTCTGTGTCTTGATCTCCTCTGGGTGCAGTCCATCAGCCGAGAAGGGCTGGTAGTAGCTCCGAATTGGAGATACCTGGTAGTAGCTCCCAGCTGGAGTATTTGCCAACATATTCCCTGTGATCACATTAAGGTGGAAAACATCCAGTCCTAAAAGCCAACTGGGAACTGCTCAGCAGTGTAGGCAATACTGAATTTTTGCTGCTTCAACTGTGTGCAAGCTGGAGCTGGGCTATGCCTTCCCTAGGATGGGGTTGAGCAGGAGGAAGAGATGCAGGTGGCATTCGGGTGATGGAATCAGTGTACCTGAGCAATTTTTCCTTTGTTCTAGCTCAGCTCTGCCGCCTCAGCAGGGACCTTTAGGCATGCTAGACTGGACGGTACCCTCTCAGCTAGTAAGTCCAATTATTTAGTTTGTTGTTTAGTCTTTATGAGTAACACCCGAGGTTCTGCCTCAGAAATAGGGAATTTGTAGTTGCACAATGCCAACTGGAATGGTGTGCCAAGACCTCAGTCTCTGATGGTTTGCAACCATCATCTCCTTCCCAGTCCAAGTCAATTAACAGGTTATGGTTTGCTGTTTTGTTGGTGCTGGGTTACTTGGTGCTTTCCTCCTATCTGGAGGTCACTGCTCAGTGTCTCCAAGTACAGTATCCACATTGTTTGGCTGTGTAGCTAGCAAGGCAGTTTTTTAGTCTCTTGTTTATTCCCCGTATCGACCCAGCTCTCCCAAGATGAAATCACTGTTTCTCAAACACCGATGCAGACTCTTGCCCTTTGGAGGTGAGGTCCTGCTTTCTACCGAGACTCACATGTCATGTTTGTAGGCGTCACAGGTGGATTATGAATTCCTTGCTTACTCTTTGATAACCAGGACCTCTGTGGCATTCTCCTTCTTAGGCAGTTACAGCCTTGGAACTCCCATCCCATAGCAAAAGATCCTGGTGATTAGTACTGAGCCTAGAATGTAGCACTAATAATTTTCATCCCATTTTAAACGCAGCAGGCAAGGTCAGGCCCTTTCTTCTTGTGATATCCCGATCCTGCTCCATATTGGTGCTGCCTTCCATGTTGTGTCGTTAGGAGGGCGCATCAGTGGTGCCCTACTTTCTTGTGCCACAGTCAACCTTAAAAATGTTAAACCCTGCTAACCTCCTTCCAACACTCATCATTGTCATTTCCCTTGCCCAGTTTCCTGTTCTGCTGATGTTCATGTTCTCTGGCTTAATTAATAATTTCCCACGTGGCCCTGTATCAAATGCTTTACTGAAGCCAGATAGATTTTCACATTTATTTTGTCTGCTAAATCAGTTATCGTATCAGAGGACATGGCAAACATCTCTCCTTCTCCCCTTCCAGTCACTGCTGTGTCTGTTCAGACCACTAGTTTCTCCTGGATGCAGGAGCAGATGCTGTGGAGCAGACCCCCCTTTCACTTGGCAGCTTTGAGCTACTGCTGTAACACAATAAATAAAGAGAAGAGGAGAGAGATCAACTAATTTAGACAGCAGGACTTTCCCTGCCCTTCCTTCGCCAAATCAATCATGAACAGCCATTGTAAATTTGTCTTCTCTCACATTTAGAGCATGACCTTTGCTTTTCCTGTCTCCTACTAGCTGAACAAGCCTTCACTTTCTAAGTACTTCTGCATTCTATCCTGTATCAGTCTTGCTTTTCTTTGCTCTTAGTTGAACGTATTCATAGCCCTAACGCTGATATCTTCAGCTAAGTTTGCCGCGCTGGGGCAAGAGCATGGATGCTCTCCTGCTAGCATGACCATCAGCACCAGCCAGGAGGGGAAAGGCAGTTTTAGGGGAGTTTTATAGGATGGAAATTTTATTTCTCTTGATTTCTAACTCAGTGTTCTGGATATCTTTCTGATGTTCTTTATATTTATGTATATTTTTTTATATAGATATATACATGCACACACACGCAAACTGGGCTGTTCACCCAGTTACTGCTTTAACCTCCAACTCATCTCTCCTCCCCAGGTCCAATGTTGTGGGTGTTACATAGTGAACACATTTTGCTCTCTATTAATAATTTCTTTTGCTTAAATGATGCCTGCATCTGAGGGGACCCCGCAGCATTTTGCAGACATGGTGTACATACAGAGAGACTCCTGCTGCTTTGGGAACCAGCTGCAAGCTGTGCTGTTGAGACTACAAAACAGGGTGTTTTGGTTCTGGGAAGGTGGTAGGGCTGCTTTTTTTATTTTTTAGTGTTTAAAATTTTTAATCTTTTGTTTTGTTTTGGTCGAGCTGTAATTGGAAAGGAGAATGCATTTGAGGAATGTTCTCAGATTCATGTGTAGAGTGGGTGATCTTAAATAATGGACTGGTCATGCCAGGAGAGAAGAGGGCTGGCTCCAGTGGTAAAAACCACTGCAGCCCCTGCGACACAAGCAGCATTGCTTGTAGGTGAGGATACAGCCCTTAGGCAGCTGCTCCCATCTGTGAGGATGCCAGCTGCACAGAAAGACACCTTGAAGAGGGGAATTTAACAAATGGTCCTAGGGAAGCAGCTTGTTTCAGAAAGCACTTTACCCTGCTGTGCAATGGAGCAGGGAAGCAAATATTCCTGCCTCACAGCCTGCCTGGGCTGTGCAGCCAGGGATGATGCTGCGTCATGCAAAACAAGAAGGTGATGAGCAGTGTGTCCCATGCAGAGATGGGCTGGCATTGGGGTGCAGCCCAGGGATCCCAGCATCCCCATCTGCAGGGACTCACCAGGGTCTTTCTTCCAAGCTGCAATTCAGGAGCACAGAAGTAATATCCCTGGTGGGGATTTTTATAATTTTATTATCGTGAAAGCATTTCCCAGCTTGTCCTTTCTGCCAGCAGATTTGTAACGCCTTGCTGTCTGGCTGGTTGGTTAACACTAGGCTTTACATTCCTCTGGTTTTAACTCTAAAAATACCACCATGGAGCTGTAAATGAACCATTTCAGCATCGGTTACTCCATCTCTGCTGTAAGGGCAAGGAAATCCAGGCTGTTGTGAGCTGCGGGCTGGCTCTCGGCAGCCGTGCATCCATCCATTGGACTCCCACTGACTGCAGTCAGCTTTCTCCTGCACAGCAACATCCTCCCCATCTCAATTAGCTCCTGCACAGTGTTCATCCACCCAGCCTTGCAGGTGCCATCTTGGAAAGCGGCCAGACGTTTCTCGCTGAAATACTTTGCAAGGTTGCTGGTGCCCTGCTAACGTTGCATGGTTGTTGCTTTTCTTTTCTTCTTCTGTGAAAGGGTTGAAGGTATTTGGGGCTGTGCAGGTGCTTTGCTGCTTATCTAGCTCAGAAAGGGGAAAAAAATAATGAAGGTGTTGGTTAAAGAAAACGGTGGCTGCCTAGAGTGGGGCTATATATTAATTGCGAATGGCAAAGTTATTCTGCTCGTAGAAATCAACAGGGCTATTGAGGGCCAGCATTGGCACTAGGGTCTTAACTTAGCTCAAAGCCCAGATCAGATCTCCTTTCTCTCCCCAAAGCATTGCAGGACCAGCACTGTCCCCTTGCAGGATCTCTGCTTTCCTGTAGGATTAAAAGCTGGTGTTGATATTTCAGATTTCCTTCTCCACGTTCATCCCAATCTTGCTTCCCTTGCACAAGGTGTGAACAGTATGCTTCTTGTGGGACTCGTATGGGTAAGGGCTACGTGTCAGTTAAATTATGATTATGTGAAATTAATTATTAGATGAATTAATTAATGTTTTCTCCACTTTTGTCTCCTCATTCCTTCCCATTAAATCAGCTACAGAAGGTATCATGGCTGTACAAGTGGAGGGGAAGATGGGTAGAGAGCTTGTGTTCTAAAGAAGGGGATCTGATCTATTTCTTCCAAAGCAATGATGAGCAGACATCTTAGAAAGCACACAGTTATGGGGAGCTAGACAGCTTGGGTTTTCTAGAAATCCAGTTAGACCAGCTAAGAACTTGGCTTTGGGAAGCTTGGAGCTGGCCAGGCCACTGGGTTGCAGTAAAGAAACCTCAATTTTGTGTCTAGGTGCTGGGTGAATGGCAAGAGGAGAGGTTATCCAGCCACAGGAGGAAGAGATTCTTCAGGATCACCCCTGACTGCTGAGCTTCAAGCTTCCCTCCCACATTTCACTTTGTCTTTCACCTTGAAGGAGGCTGCGCATCTGCTCTCGGGCAGGCAGCTTTGCCTAGGAGAAATCGGTGCATTGTGCTCTGATGGGCTGGAAACAGGCAGGGACATGAACCCTGACTGGTCCCATACCCAGATTTGGGCAGCAGTGGGGCTGATGGTTGCTGAGACCTTCAAGGAGAAGCTGTGGGTGCCCTCAGGGTGCCATTTCCCTGCAAAGGCATGTGCCTTTCCCTTCTCACATCCACTTTGGCTGTGGAGGTTCATCGGCCTGAGCCCCAACGGGAGGTTGGAAGGATGCTCTGTATCTTGCAAACTCCTTTGCACCCTCAGCCATGCTTTACCAACAGTGCAACAGAGCAAATTATCGGTGAAGTTCCTAAAACTAAGGGGGGAATTGGCTACAAAGGTCTGATTTTTCCACTTTGTTGGATTTGTGGAGGCTGGCGTGCTGGGTTGCAGATCAGGACTTCAGCTGTGCTTTGTGCTTTTGTTATTTGGATATGAAGTGAATGTGCAGAAGGTCTGAGGTGGGGGAAGAAAGGGGAGATCAGAGGTTGCCCATGCACAATCTTATGAAGGTGTGGAAAGCCCTGGGTTGGGCTTGCATGGGACTGATGTGCCAGGGCTGGATGACAGCCTCCCACCGGGTACCCCGTGCATCCAGGGGATGAACACACCAGTCTCAGCTGATTGGCAGAGCTTGTTGTGGTGTTGGCCAGTAGCTATAGCAGCTCACGTTGGAGGATTCCCAGAGAGGGATGTAGTGGCAAGTGGTCTGCTGGAGGGAGGACACAAGGAAAACCATGTGTTCCCTCTGGGGAGCTGCGATGGGTTTTGGCAGCAGCATCATGCAGAGAGCGGTGAAGATGCTGATGTTGAAAGTTGTGGTGCTTCTTCCTCCATCAGGGGGGTAAAAGCCTCTGGCAGCAGTACAGCATTGCAGCGCTGTTGGTGCAAAGCTCAGTGCAGGGTGAGGGGAGAGATTTCCTTCTCTCTTATAGAAAGGCTCCCATGGCTCTGTATAACCCACAAGGCTGGTAGAGTCTGCTGCATGCGGCCGATGTGATTTCTGGGATGACATAGAACAGGTTCTTTCAGCCAAGTCAGCTGTGGCATCTCCAGAAAGCTAGACAGCCTTCAAAGGAGGTGCAAAGGTCCATTGTTCGATCCTGCTCCAGAGCATCGGCTGAACTGAGTGTTTTTTGAGGTCCTCCCCAGGCCCCTTAGCCATGATTCCCTTTCTTGCTTGTTCTAGGGCTGTTAACGTGCTGATCCCTGTCCATGGAGGAAAAAAAAAGGTTTCTGTTTTATGACCAGTTGCAATTTGTCTCTTCCCAGCCACTCCAAGAGCTGGAAACCCTCAGAAAACAGAGGCACATCTGTTGGCTTAGAGGGTGGTTTTCTGGTTGGGCTTCTGTGGTACCTCTAGTCACATCTGAAGTCTTGGCAGCACTTTTGGTCAGCATTTGCGAAGCCTAGTTCCTGGAGCTGAGTGGTTACGGGAAGCCCTTAGCTTCACTCTAGCCGAAGGTCTTGCATGGTGGTGGAAATGTGGGAAGCCGGTGGTGAGCAACTGGAAGATGTTCCTTTAAACTCAATGTGCTGTTGAGGTGAGATGCAGCCAGGTGTGTCTGTCCAGCCCTACCTATCTCAATGTTTGGTCTTCCAGTGGCTCTTCAGGCATGTCTAGTAGTCTTTCAGTGGTGACATATGCACCATCATCTTTTTTGCACCCTGTTGGGGAGGAGAGATGTTCCCAGAAGTTAATGCTGGATTCTGGAAACCAGGCTTTTAACCATGTCATACTCATGTTTGAAATGGAAATTGGGTGGGGAGTCAAACTGGATGATGTGTGAAATTGGAAGAGAGTGTGGGCATAGTGCTTTCACCTGAGGCTTTTGATAGGAAGCAAAATAGCGGGAAACAGGCTTGTATTGTTATTGTGGCATTGAAAGGGCAAGGACAACTTTCATAGCCTCTTTGCTCTACTGTCAGTGGGAGCTATAAACACCAGAATACATAGAGTATGTATTTTATTTTAAGGTCTCAAAATGCTTGCAAACAATTCTTACTTAAACCTAGTCCCTTATTCTGGATTTCAGCAGATGCTGTGTTCCAGCCCATAGGAGTATTGCTCTCTTGGTGTGAGACCAGAGTCCTGTAGTGCCAGGTTTGGGGCTATGCCCTTGGTATAGAAGCTGTGTTGATGTATTATGCAGAAGGTGAAACGAGGGGAATCACCGTGCCCCGATTGCTGTGCACACACGGTCCCTCTGCTGCACTGGTGGATGTGGAGACAGATATCCTTTGGGGAGCTGCAAAGGTGCTGGAGATGGGTTCAGAGCTTCTGCAGGGACAAATGAACACACCTCAATGCGCCATGGGGCAAAAGCAGAGCTGTTTCACTGCAACCACGTAGCTTGAAACATGTCTGGGTGATCCTATACCTGTGAAATATGGTATCATAGGAAATAAGTATATAATGTTCAGTGTAAGATCATGTGGAAGGAGAAAATATTTATTTACAAAATACATAAATAACTTGATTTTTTCCTCTTTCTTTCATAGATTTCATTCATTTACATGCACCCCATACTCGCAGGCACAGAGATGTCTGTGTTCAGGTGATCGGGCCAGGATCACTGGTGGGATGATGAGCTAAGGGACACCAGCTTTTGAGTTCTCATTTCACCTCTTGTTTTTTTCTCAGCTGATGACTACAAACTTACTTTTTTATTTTTTTATTTTTATTTTTTAAACTCATCTTTTATATCACTTAGGGGTTACTGATCTCAGCGTCATCCTCAATAGCCCATTGATGGGACTCCCTAGAGTCCTGGAAACATTTCCCAAGACCTTGATTCAAATCTCAGTGGAGTCAATGGTAAAAAAACCCCAACACTCTATGCTCAGCTTGGAGCATAAATCCGTTTCTGCATGAACATCACAGTTTCAGCTAACAATACTACTTGCTTAGCTCCTGCATCACATGGACCCAGCATGGCCAGGTTGGAGAAGAGCTGAGGTCTGCTCAGGCTTACAGCACAGTGGAGAGAAGGAGCTGTTTCATCCCTTCTGTACAGGATGCAACCTGCCTTCAATATCCCACACGCAATTTAAATTTACAGCACTGCTTTCATCCCATAGTTGTAACTGATACCTTACTGCAGGTAAAAGATTTTTAAAGGCAGAAAGTGGCATTAAGGTCATCCCATCTGAATGCCTGTACATGTATTTCATCCATGTACTCTTGTCCTGAGACCTTCACTTGTGCCTGGCTAAATCATTTTGCATGCTGGAATTAGAGTTCAAAGAGATCTTGACATATTGGAGAAACAGGCTGCAATAAATGAGAAGTAGTTCAAGAGAGGTGAGGGCAGAGCATGACGCAGAGGTAGGAATCGGTGGTGGCACCAGTGCAGATGGGAACAGCTGGTGCAGGAGCAGTTCCACAGTGAATCACAAATCACGTCAGCAATGTTATTTCATTAAAAAAACCACAAACTAACAAACCCACTCAAAAATAATAAAAAACCCCCACTTTTGGGCAAGTAATGTACTGAGATGTATGTAGCAGAATTTGACATCTAAGATGTGACATCTTTCCACATTCGTAAAGCCTCAGGTAGACTCTTTTATTCAGGTTTTGGCTTTGTACTTCAGCATAGCTGTGGACCAGAGAAAGTCCTGAGGACACACATGGTTGTTGCAGAAAGCTGGAAAGTATTGAATGGTTTTGAACAGAGAGAGAGTGCCACAGAGAAATGGATAATTGTCTTTCCATATATGAAATACAGTGGTCCGTTGGGATGCTCAGACCTGCTGTACTCACAGTCAAGAGGAGCCAGACTTGGATGTTGAAAGTCAAAAATGTATCAAGTGCTTTGCTGGAGCAAGTCTGAGGGATATTGTGCGTTTCTGGAGATGCTAGCAGGATATCTCCCCAGTCCCTCTCTTTGAAACTAGGGAAAAAAAAAAAAAAGTAATTACCATTCATTCCCTGCATTGATTTTCTGTCTGCGGTGACCTTGGTGCTGCTTGCTTTTCTTCATGCTCCCTAGGGCACAGGTCAGATCAAGCAATTATGGTTTTAATAAAAGGTGCCTGAGTATATGCATGGTGGCATTTGATTCTTATTATCTTGATGGCTTCTGCTGATCCTCAGTCATTACCCCACTACCCTCTCCTTTTCCCTGCCATGCTCCCAGTCCTTCATTCCATATTGGCATCCAACTGTTTGGAGTCTTAACCCATGTTTGACTTCCTGTGTGTTTGCAACCAAGACCAAATGCAGCATTAGTGGTCTCAAAGCCTGCTAACATGCGTGTAGAGCCAGTGATTTGAAACCAAAAACCTCGTTGCTTGACAGCAGAGGTTAATATGGGACCGCTGACCCTGCCCTGCTGAAAACCGCCTGCATAGGGAGAGCAGGCTCCATGTGGATATTGCAGAGATCGATGGAAAAAGCCCTATCATTCCAGGCAGGATCAGGATTTGATCCAACAGAGCTGAGGGAGCATCGTGTGCAGCCAAGAATTGCTCCTTTTAAATGTTTTAGCTTTGCTCTCAGCAGAGAAAACCCAGAAGAAAACACAGCTTCAAGGCAATAATTTTCCCCGCCTTCCTTTGGGTTGATTTTTCTCTTGGCTGGAATGTTAGTTATTTTTTGTAATGCAGTATTTAATTATTACTTAATATAAACAATTTATGAACTGCTACAAGGGATGAATTATTTATGGGAGGGGAAGGAGTGCTTTTTCTGAGCCTTTCTGTTCTGTCAATTGCAATAAATATCAATCTATGGGTGTGTTTAAAACATGCATGCTCTGCCTGGGAGACAACAGTGCCTTCTTCCCTCGTCTGGTCTCTCAGTTAAGTACCTGCTTAATACATTTGTCCCTAGCATGTTTTATTTTTTGATCAAGCTTGGAACAGCTCCAAAGGAAGAAGTATTTGCAGATTGTCTCATTTCCAGATGCATATCATTTACCCAGTAGGTAACAAATGGCTCAGAGAGGCTGCAAACATTTGCTGTGCGCACAGAAGTGCTCAGCAATAACACATCCTCCTTCCAGTTCTTTGTAGAAGACTTACCAAACTGGTGCTTTTAATTTTTAGTCTCCAAATTTACTGTCTGGGAGCTGCTTTTTTTTTTTTTTTTTTTTTTTTTTTTAAATAAGGAAATGGATTGCAGTGCACACTGTGCTGGCAGCTGGGCTCGGGTTTTGGCAGGTAGGTCTGTGGTTGCAGGTGCTTGCAGAGAGTGTGCAGTGGACTGATATATTTATTCACTCCTACATTAATAGTATCCTTCTTGGGAAGTGGATTTCCATGATCTAGTTGTATTTTTAGGGCTATTTATCACCACATTACAATGGCACCGTCCTCTAGACTGGGTGTATCTGGACACCCAGCACTGTATTAAAGCAAGTGGCCCATTTGCAACCTCCTCCAGATGCATCAGGCTGGGTCTGGAGGTGCCAGAAGACCCCAGAACATCAGACCACTGGGTGGTAACAACCCCATCAGCTTCCAAAACCATGTTGGTGCAAGATGCTCCTGAAATGGGAATGGTCTCTTGAGTCTCTTGGGTGCTTCTCGGTTCTTACCTCCTTTTTTTGTTTCCTGCATGCAGCATTTCTAAATCCCCCTTGCTGGCACAGGCAGCTGTATGCATACCCTGGGATTTTCTTTCATCTCGTCTTGGTTTTAGCTCCCCAGTATGTTACATGTAGACTCCTTGCATCTGGAAACAGAAAACCATGTCTCTACTCCACTTTTTCCTCCTAAGGGGAGTAAATCCTACACTTTGCATGCTGCTTATTGCTGTGCCATGCCTTTAGGTTCCAGACACTCTGATTTTGGGGCTCCTTTCGGCTTCATGCCTCTCCTTTGGAGCAGAGTACCAGCCTTGGTAGCATGGAGCCATGATCATGTGTGTGTGAATGGTGTGTTTCCCTGATCATTTCGGGATGCTCAGAGGGATGCTTCTGATCAAGCACAGTGAGGGGCCTCTGAACATGGGCTACTTTGATGTAAAGGCACAACCCATTGTATCTGTGCTTCACTTTCAGGGCTTTCCAGGCCTTGCAAGCACTGGAGAAGCCCTTGAAAACAATGAATTAATTATGGAATAACCAAAGTCCTTCCAGAATCTACTTTCTCACCATTTCCTGTATAAAGCTTTCTGACAGTCCTCCTTACCCTATTTCATTTCGTGATGTATTTCATGTGGACAGCACGGTACCAGCAGTGACCAGTAATTGCTTTGTTCACTCACATTGGTCCTTGTTCTACCTAATTAGGAGGAGATTTCACAATACAGCCATCTGCTCCAGTGCCTTGTGTTGTCTCCCAGACTCTCCTGAGATAGTGTTGATGATCCCAGTATTTACCGATTCAATATCATGGGACTAATCCAGTTCTTGGAGAGCCAGAGTCTCCCCATTACATCATTACTGATGCACAAGTGATGCTGGTGGTTTCCCAAACTTGCAGAGGTGGGGTGGGAAAATGACAAGCATTTTCTACACTGGTTTTCTCATTTCCTACAATTCATCTCCTTTTGTACCACCTGCAAGCAGGCAGAGCTTCTAAAAGAATGATGGGTTAACTGGAAGTGGCATGGACTTGAGTATTACACTTTAATGGACCAAATCTTGCTCCCCATCACATGCATACAGCCCTGGTGTTTGTGGTGGTCTATTTTAGGGCTTCCTAAAAAGATGCACAGGCATATTAAACTTTGGACACTTCCCAAGGAAACGTTGCTACCTCCCAGTTCTCCCACACTGACCCCCTAAACTCTCCGCCTGTCTGCTCAGCCCAGTTTAGTTCTTTCCGTGGTGCTTTTAGAACATCCTTCCCCATAGCCCCCAGGGCAATTTCAGTGTAATTTCTGTGCTTCCTCCCCAGTGATTCTGCATATGTCATGCAAACTCTGGAGCAGGAGCTCTGCACCTTATCATCCACAGCACAAATCAAACTTACCTCTAGATTTTGCAGCCCTCGAAATAAGGCAGTATTAAGGGTAAAGGGGGTGGGGGGTAGGGGTGGGGACCTGACTCAGCTTTTTGTTGCTCTTCCTTAGCTCAGTAATCCTTTATCTTAAGATGCTTGCTCAAGTCTCAGTTCTCTTCTTTCACCTGCTTAGTTCATGCCCAACTCTGTTAACGGTTCTTCCAGTTAAAAACAATGACAACCTCTTAGTTTCAACTGAAGAAACATTGAATGGGTACGTTGCACAGGAAGATGTAAAATGGAAAGCAGAATTAAGCCCTCTGCCAAAGCCAGCAACTGGCTGTCTCTTTTGTATGCTAAAAAAATATTTTAGATTCATTATATATATAAAAATCTTGTAAAGAAATAGCACGAGCTCAAATACATACACAAACACACATGGCAGAGGCAGGTGATCAGACCAAATGTAGGCTCATCTGCCTTCATCCACGTTCTGTATTGCATTATTCGAGGCTGTGTGGTTGTTGCACTGCCTCGTGGGACACAGTAGAAATGCAGCTTATCAAGCTGCAGAGCTTTTTGCTGTGAAATATTCATTGTGTTGGACCTGGTACCCCAGCTGATGGATTCAAGGGATTTCTGCCAGAGTAGTTCTTGCAAAAAATATCCGCACCCATCAGTGGGAAACCACAAGCCTCTGTACGGTGGGGATGGGTGGCCGCTCGCCAGCATGCTTTGCAGATGAATGCTGTATAAAGTGTCATGGATTTGAACTCTCTTTCCTTTTCTGAGAATAAGAAGTTATGCATCCAAAGCATATATATGTATATATATGAAAGACATTTGGATGATACGTTATTTCCTATGTTTTACTTTGTAGACTAGAAAAGGATAAAATTGGGTGTCTTTGGAGCTTAAGCATATGTGTACACTTGGCATTCACAGACGATATTTTAGCTTAGAGGCTCTGAGTTACTGAAGTTTAAGATCAGTTAGGAGATACCTGGTTGTTGCAACACCCAGGTTTCAGTGGTCTCACAGAAAATAAGAGGCCATCCTGGTTGCTTGGCCTCTAAGCTGAGCTGCAGGCTTCTCTATCCCGTAGGCACATTGGAGATACATCTTGGTGTGAGCAGCAACTGAGGCTGTGACCTTGCATCAGCATCTCCATCAGCTCTGCAGGATCATTGAGGTGGAGGGGGGATGCTGCCAGGAGACGGCAGGGATAGACCATGCGTTTACCTACTATGGGCAGTATGTACAGAAGTAATATGTCGTATTCAAGATTTTCTTTGCATTGGACTTTCAGCAGCATGTTACTGCTCCAGCCCAGTGCAAAGAAAAACCTGAATACAACATATTCTGGGCACTAAATTTGCCATGGGGCTTGGTTTACTGCTCTTGTACTTAGTGGTCAACGTCCTTGTTCCTCAGTGCCTCCTCCATGAATGTTCATGGGAATCCTGATCCATGATCTCCCTTTTCCTAGCATTTGCCTTGTTGCCATCTCAGACATGTAAACCTTTTGGAATCAGGTGACTAGGTCTGAACAGAGCAACAGAAAGCAATAGAACTGCTTCCGTATTTTAACTGAAATGCAGACTGTGACTTAACAAGTTTCTTCATATTTTATGTGTATGATTCCTAGGATGCCTGGTGCCCAGTCATCTTGTGAAGGGTATTCAGATACAGTCATATAGTAGCTACTACAGTGAGGAGCAAATAGTAATGCTCCGAGTCATCAATGCAGTGGCAAAACAATAGCTGCTATTTAAGTTTCACCATCTTCCTCCTTTACTCCCTTTACTGCTGAATCTACTTCTGCTCATGTGCCAGGGTGAGCGATTACGCTGTCACGCAGACTAGAAATAAAATCAGAGGGCAACGCTAATTTTGAGCTGCATTAGAAATACAGAAATAAGGGAAGTAATGATTCCCTGAAGGGAGCAGAAAAATACAGCTAGCCAAATAGCATTGCTGTGACAGAAGAGCTATTTCATGTCAGACAGCTATGTCCTGACCTTCCTTTGGAGAGACCCATCCTTCCGCATCTGTGATTTCGATGATAATTGAATAAATTCAGACAAAATCTTACCTGTCATCCCCAGCACCACTCGTCTCCATCTTTTGCCTCAAGGGCAAACCTTGCGGTTCCTATGCAGCTGAACTGCAGCATCACTGAAGCATCCCCAGCCTGGAGAAGGGCCAGGATCTAGGGAACAGGAGCTGGTGATGAGCTCAAGGGCTTCGCACCAGAGCTCCCAAGAAAGATTTCTGCAGAGCTGGGGGGAGGGGACCCTGCCTGGGGCAGGGGCGGTGGGACTGGGTGGTCTTGAAGGTCCCTTCCAACCCAAACCCTTCTGTGATTCTATGATAAGATTCTATGCGCCAACCTTCATCTCCCTGGGCAGCAGCTCTTCGGTTCTGTAGGTGTCTGGCCTGCTATTGCTGAAGGTGATGGGGTGCCTTTGGGTTCCCTCCCCATCCTGCTGCTGGATCTCTGGTGTGGTCTGATTGTACTATGAGTTTGTGAAACGCAGTTGCTTCATTTGACCTAAAGTGCTTCATTTTCCTCAGCCTTGGCACATCTTGCTGCACCAGATTGCCGCACTGACAAGTCACATCGTGGATTCCCGTACAGCTTCTGCCGCCTGCCCTACCAGTCTCCGACTCAGGCAGTCACTTATGCCCGTATTTACATGGAAGTAGCAGCTAAGAGCCACTGTGCATGTGCTGAAGTGTTTCACTGAACTGAAATAATACATTTTTAATTCGCCTCTCGTGTCTTCAGACACTAGAAACGAGGTGCTGAAAACATCTCTCTAGCAAGAATCCCACTGGAGCCAAAGGCTCGCGAGGCCACCAGCGGAGCACAGCTTCAGTGTGCCACATTGCGTGGGGATGGGCAGAGGCAGGCTGGCTTTAGCTGGAGACACACCCAGTGTGCACTGCCTGTTTCTCTGTATCCCATCGGATATTTGAATGAGTTCATTGCACTTCACATGAGTTGCACTGAAAAATCGTTGCACTTGAAGAAGAGCAGAATTTACCACGCAGTGTTGTCTTTGCAACTTCCTCCACTTTTCCCACTATGATGGTTTCTTCTCAACATGTTTTTCCCCTGGGACCTTGAGGGATGAGCGTAGTTTAGTTAATTCATGTGTCCATACCTTGATGCAGGTGTGCAGTTGTCCCATGTTGTCTTGGAGTCAGGTATATGATGCTCTTTGGCCCAGCAAACTCTTCACAGGAGCACGTTGGCTCTTCTCATGCTGTTGAGGTTTCTCCAGCCTATCCAGATCTGACTATTGGCAACACTTTTCCCAATCCTGTTCTTGCTACAGCACCATGTTGATAAAGATGCTTCTACGTCAAAGTGTCTGTGCTATGAGCTGCTTTGTTTGTTTAACCCTGTGGCAAATTTCACAGTCATCTGCCGGTTTGGAGGACAAGAGGGATGAGACACTGCTCTTACTCCAGCCAGCTGGAGAACAGACATACAGTGCGTTAAATGGGATATTGGCAGAGCTTTGACCTGACCCATTTTCCAGGAGTGAACATGACATTTACAGATGGTTTATTTCTGCAAGCAAGCTCAGAAATGTCAGGCTGTGATCACGCTGGGAGTGTTCCTAGCAGTCTGCATTGGTTGGCTTCCTTGGTGACACCAACTTTACAGGCTTAAGCATGTATGAGGACAGCACAGAAGCTTCTGTATGGAATGGCCAACATGTGTCGCTTCCTTAGCAGGACCCATGAGCTTATAACGTCGAGGCAGAATCAGAGAGGTATAAATGGGTGAATCTCCATGCGGTTGCGATTCGCACACCAGGAGGGTTCCTGAGGTCTCGGCTATCACTGGGTTTAACCTCTCTCCAGGTCTCCAGATGGACCTTTCCCTGGTTTCTGGCATTTCTGCAGTGGGATCTCCTGGTGTGATGTTCCCCAGAGTCCATGCTTTTCCTGTTGGTTGGGTTTAGCTATCAGGAGGTAGGGAGGGCCTTGGGCTGCCGGGCTGTAGCAGATGCTGGTGGACATCCTTTGTGTGGCTCAAACTGTGCTTTCCCCGTGGCTGGCTGAGCACAGGGACTTGGGTGAATGCTGCAGGCTGTAGAGTAGCGTTAATGTGAAGGTAGCGGTGGAAGGAAGGAGATGATCCTGGGGGTGCTGGTGTTTTACTCTGAGGTCCACAAAACGGACATTGCGTGTCAAAGGTGCCCAGATGTGCCACCTAGTCTGAGCGTGGGGGTTTATCTCACCCTTTCCTATCATACATGGACCTCTCCATGCTGCTCAGTGTCCCAGTGGCTGGCTCTTCCTCACGGATGGTCCTCAGTTCTCTGTGCTCAGAGTAGCAACTGTCTGTGCATGGGCAGTGGCAAAGCTGTTACTCTCCCACAGCTATGTTGCTCTCTCAGCTCTTTGGCCCTCTGCAATGTTCACCATCACCTGCAGTCATGTATTTATGACGTTTTTGACATGACAGCATGCACAATAGTTCTGCTTCCTTGGAAGGCATTGCTCTGTGGCCCTCAGGCAAAGCAATATCCATGATTTGTGGGCAGCTGATTCAATCAGCCTTTATAAATGGATTGCACCATGGTTCTGCTCTGCTAAATGACTTCATCCTTTTTCAGGACATAAATTCTATCTTACTCATAGCCTGCTTCAGCCAGTACCGAAGTCGCCTTGTTGAAGGCTTGGCACTTTCCTCCTCTTTTATGCTAGTGCTGTACTTGGTGGGCCCTAACCAAGGATGCCCACAGATACTTGTCCCTCCTGATCCTGCTCACGCTTACTCCTTTGTGCATTGTCCAAGTTTCAAATGCATGCATTAATATGTCACTGTTTCAGCCTTTGTACACCATTAGATACTGGCTCATCCACACTGACTTGCTCTGTGTACATGTATGGATGTGTGTGTGCGCGCGCATGTCTTAGAGGTTGATTATTAATGTTTGGGAGAAAGTAATCTTGGGCACCAGGAGCTTCATTATACCATTCATAGTCTCAGTGCAGCCTTACAGTAAATTATTGTGTACAAGAGAATAGCATGGGCACTAGAGGATAAAGCTGTCATTAAGCATCCACGTAGGAGTGGGGGACAGGGCACTTGATGCAGCAGACAATGACGGAGGTGGTTCTTGTATTTGTGTCATATTGTGTGTGTTGACAAGACCATTGCAGTAGGAGCTGGTTGGAATTGACCTTTCAACCAAAGGGGGCTGGGGTGAGAGTTGGGATGAAATGGTGGAAGCCAGTGTCCTGGGGTGAAGCAATGTGTTGAGCAGCATAGAATCATCCAGGTCCAGGATTTTAGACTTACTTCTCTGGGAGGCAAGAACACACTGTGCCATTTACTATTGCATGAGGGACCTCAGCATGGGTCAGTGTTTCTTTATTGCTGAAAATGTGTTAGGAGTCATGTTTTTGCTCTTGCAGAACAGTAACCATTGATCAGGCTTTTCTTTAAAATTAATTGTGTTTGCAGGAGGATACACAGCCTGTTTATTCTAAGTCTGAATGGAATTTTTCTGTTCACATTAGAGAACAGCTTTAGGATCAAGCTATGTGCATACTTGTCATGTGAGCAATCCTCTCTGAGCAGAATTGGCTTACAGTCCAGCTACTCCAGTGTCTTCTGGCTGATCGCAGCCAGGACCAGACAACCGGAGGGAGGTTGGAGGAGATTCCTGCAGTGTGGAATAGCTCCTGCTTTGGCCCATAGTTTGTAGAGAACAGCTAAATGCTGAAGAGCAGTGTTAATGAGTATCATCTCAAGGATGTGTTGCTGAAATTTCCTTTGAGAACTCTGAATATTCTCAATATCCATCTAAACAACCATGAACTAATTAAATTTCATTATATACTGAGCTTCAGTGACCTCCTTTGGCATTGTGTTCCAGAGTTCGACCAGCCGTTATCATTGATTTTGGAGTTCCCACTGTTTAATTTCACTGAACATCTCTTTCCCTGCATTAAGACAGAAAAGGGAGCTGGAGAATATTTGAGAGCAAATTCTCTATTTCTCTATTGCAGAAACGCAAAATAATTTGAAAATCCCAAACAAATTTGCTACTTAGTTTGGCCCAAATGTCTATTTTTTCATTGTTGTTTTGTTTAGAGGAATATTGAAGAGAAATGTGATGTTCTGAAATATTCCTTATAAGGCAGTTTGATGTGTTGCTTCATAAGGGGATTCATAGTCTTTTTGTATTGTCCTGAGTAGAATAAGGAAAAAAAAGGGATGGAAAATAATTAAAGAAACTGAAAAAGAACTTTTACTTTTAGAATGAATGAAGTGTTTCAGGCCAAACATTCTGTAAAGGATTTTCCCCCCAGTGAAAACTGTGAATATTTTTCATTTTTGATTGAGCCATAGTTTTCCGTATTAAGCTAGAAATATCCCTGTGCAGGACTCCACCATGAAGTTCCTAATCTCCCTTTTCTGCATGTTAAGATGACGGAATTGGGCTGGCTCAGTGCCAGTAAAACTGCTGTCAGCAGAATAGATGGACATCCTGTGCTCGCTCTGAACAAACATAACCTGCCTTCAAAGTCTTTCATAGTAGGTGGAAGCCTTGAAGTGGTTAAACCTGGCCCTGTCTCCCCTTCCTTTTTCCTCTTGGCTTTGCTCTGGCATCAATAGATGAAGGCAATCAATGCCTACACGAGTGTTGGTGAGCATCTCCAGAGACAGCTGCATGCTGTAGCTTGGGGCTCACATCAACCCCGTGTCTCTTGGCTGGGATGCAGGGGGGTGTTCAGGTCACCTTCCCCTGCAACCACCTTCAGCAAGCCTCAGCCAAGGGAAAAATGCAATTAAAATAACATAACCAGAGTGGATGAAGCCCCACGCAAGAGCAGCATGGTATCCACTGATATATGTGGAGAGCAACTCTTGGCTTTAATGGGTAAAGATCAGACCACCATGTCCCCAGGCTACTGTCATGAGATCTTCTACCTATTAATTTCTAAAACATCTGCCCCATCCTATGCAGCTCTGCGTTCTCATCTGGTGGGTAGATGGCTAAACTTTTATCTTCACTGGGAATTTTTTGTGTTGGACTTGGTTTGCAAAAGGTCATCCTAGGCCTCATATACACCTTTTTGTTGAGTTTCAGTTTGATTTCCATTTCAGGTGAGTGCTGGGTTCCTGAATTAATTCTTATTCTTTACAAGGCTGGGACTTGAGCTAGGCAGAAAATTAGGAAACGCGTAATTTGCTGCTATTTCAGTTCAACGCGTCCATTTCATGCCAAGATAGCAAATCTTAAAATCCTCCTCAGCAAAATTAAAAGCAATGAAAATCCCTTATATAAAGAATTACAGAGCTGGACTAAGCTGTGCCTTGTTGGCTACATCCACACTGATGCTAGTCGGTGCTCATGACCCATCCTTGCAGTGTGAGCAAAGGCTTTTGTTCACATTTAAGGTGAGCTTTGGGGCTGAGCTCTTTTAGGATGGGGTCTTAGCATGCTCCTGAAGTATTTTCAGAGCTAATTTTGTGCGGAGTGGTCTGTGGTGCTCCAGACATCACTATGACCTCTTGTTCTTAAAATAGGGAAAAATAACATTTTCAGGGCTTATTTAAGATTGCAGACAGAATTTATAACTTTTGGGCACTTTTGCCACAAATTGGCTTTGGGATGTTAAATAGTCATGAGGGCAGTCTCAAAACTGCAGCGGCTTTCTCCAAACCAAGGTTAGCTTTAGTTTTACAGGAGCAACCGTTATGGTATGAGTCTGGAGGAGGCCACGGAGCTGGTCAGAGGGCTGGAGCCCCTCTGCTGTGGGGACAGGCTGGGAGAGCTGGGGCTGTGCAGCCTGGGGAGGAGAAGGCTGCGGGGAGACCTTAGAGCAGCTCCCAGTGCCTGGAGGGGCCGACAGGAAAGCTGGGGAGGGGCTTTGGGCAAGGGCAGGGAGTGGTGGGACAGGGGGGAATGGCTTGAAGCTGAGAGAGGGGAGATTTAGGTTGGACATGAGGAAGAAACCCTTCCCCGTGAGGGCGGCGAGGCGCTGGCCCAGGCTGCCCAGAGCAGCTGTGGGTGCCCCATCCCTGGCAGGGCTCAAGGCCAGGCTGGACGGGGCTGGGAGCAGCCTGGGCTGGGGGGAGGGGGCCCTGCCCGGGGCAGGGGGTGGGACTGGCTGGTCTTGAAGGTCCCTTCCAGCCCAGACTGTTCTGTGATTCTACAAAAACTTAGAGAACAGATGTTTAGTATTCCCAGAACAAACAAAAATTAAATAAATAATATAAATCAGCTCTTAAAGCTGCTGCTTTTCCTCTCACTTCTTTGCTGCATATAAGAAGTATATAAATTTATAAAGCAACATAAATATCCTAGACCATCAGGCCAGTTCCAGATAGCACAGTATGACTGCCCTAAGAGGCTGTAGGAGTGCTGTGTGCTGCTTGGGCAACATGAGCTCGTGGTGACTTAGGACAGTATCAGACAGACATTTGATGGAGAGTCCCCAGACCTGGAATGGGGATTTAGGTCACCTTCCTGAGACTTCCCCATCATCCCTACAATCAATAGAGATGCAGACCCCAAGCAGGGCACCTGCCACCTCATTTGTACTTTGCATGAGTAAACTCAATGTGCCTGCCACTTAAACATGGTGATTCAGGCTGCAAAGTTGCTAGCACACTCCTGCCTACGTGTTTGGCCCAGGGTAACTAGTAAATTGTTGGGCAATTGTTGGGCTGAGTTCAGGAGCTGACATATTTCAAGGGTAGTTCCCAATAGGCTGTTTTCCTTCACTCATCTGTGGTGGAGTCAGAGAGATACAGAAATTAGTACTTCTGTGCTAATTAACCATGGTAAGTTGAATTTCTGGGCACTGACGCAACCAGCACAGAACAGCCCGTGTCTATTCTAGTAACTTTTTTTTTGAGTTTATAAGTTGCCTGAATATCAAAAATAGGCACTGAGATCAGCTCGCTGCACCAGACGTAGCTGTAGTAAATGATCTGAGTTTCTCTCCTCCTTCTACTGCCTCTGCAAGCTCTGGACAGCAGATCATGCAGAATTGGGCACACTGGGTCCTTCAGCGTGATCACAGCAGGGAGTAGCTGGTCCACCCAAGGTGTAGTAGGACTCCATGCAAACGTCACACATGCTTTCTCACATGCTTGAAAGAAACTGGCTCTAGTGTAATAGCTGGTGATGTGAAATCACAGACATTTGTCTGGAAAGGATTTGGAATAGAATCACAGAATGGTTTGGGTTGGAAAGGACTTTCAAAGGTCATCTAGTCCAACCTCCCTGCCATGGGCAGGGGCACCTTCAACTAGGTCAGAGTTCTATCCAACTTGACCTTGACTGTTTCCAGGGATGGGGCATCTACCACCTCTCTGGGCAACATAATATTTCTAGATGTGCGCTGAATCCATGTGACATACCTGATGTTGACAACTTCTTTGTCAACACTGTAAAATATTTCAAGATGAATACCCTTCTATCCTCCTCTTCCAGAGAAGATTGTGGCTGAGCTGTTTCCGAGCTGGTGGATGTTGCTGGATGCATGCTGATGCTCTAAGAACAGCTGTTGGTCTATCCTTGGCCTGCAATGCCAGGGTCATCTTGGGAGACACAGAGTAGTCACGGGTCCTGTTGCCAAGTGTGGCAGAGCTGAGTACTCAGAGAATTGTTACATCTGCTTTAAGACCAGCAAAGCAAGGACGGAGAAGAGCAGAGGAATTTGTGCTCAAATTGAGTCAAATGAGATAGGTTGTTGCATTAAGAGCCCAGCTGTATTGCATGATGTCTTGCTGTAGCATTTCAGCAGCCAGCCCATGGGAGTGCAGAAATGCATTCCCTGCCAGCCCAGAGGTAGCACAAGGCTTTTCTCTCCCTTTTCTTCACCTCATGTGTCTGCCTCTTCTACAAAGATCACAGGCTTTTCAGGGAGCAGTCTGCCTCTTTCTGCATGTTTGCATAATGCAGCACAAAATGAGGTTGCCAGGCACTAGGGTAACAAATACGATCACACTGCTTCAAAACTCACCTCCCTATATACCAGCATTTTATGAGCAGCAGAATTAATAAATCCTGGTTTGTGTTCCATCTTCGGAGTCCAGCCTCTGTGCACGGTACTACAGCTTCCATCCTTTGTCTCTGGTTCTGTAGGTTTGCTGATTGACCTGGTGGTCCATGTGGGCTGGTTGTCCAGCTGGCCTTAGAATGAGTGAGAAAATGAGTTTTGCCTGTCTTTCTCTCAGCTGAAGAACACAGTTTGGATGTGTCTCCTGTGCCCACTCACTGATTTTGAGAAAAGGTGTTGTGATTATTACCTTGGAGATTCCTACCTCTGACACAAATATGACAGAAAATGGCCAACGGGCTCAGAAGTTGCTAGGAAGGAATCTGAGTGACAGATAGACATGAAAAGAGAGAACTGGTGCATGATTTAATTCCTTTTGGAAGGCAATTGAAAATGCATAGCCTACTTTGGAACCAACGTGGATCCTAGGAAGAAACCTCTTATCTTCTGAGCAGCTTAGGGTGAACTCTGAGTTTGTCAGTAATGTATTTACATCTTTAATCCAGTTCTGTAATCCTGGTTTTTAAAGATGTTTCCTCTTCTTTTCTCTGAACTCTTCATGCGGGAGGGATATTTTAACAATGGACTGCAGAGAAGTGTCTGTGGACAAATGGGTGACGTTCACTGAACGGGAAAGAAGGGGACACAGATGAGCCCATTCACATACTGCTCATTCAGTGCTACAGTTTCATGAAGAATAGCATCCTTCAAACAATCCCAGTAACCCTGGGCCTTTGGCTGTATTATCCAGTCCCAGGGAGGGCTGAATGGTAAAAGAGGGGGAAGGAAACGAAGAAATACGGGGAAATAAAAAGTAGATGTAGGTAAAATCAACACTAAGGGTAAAGGGTTGGAGATGGGATTTGGCTCCTAGATTAAGATACCTACATTTAGGGGTGTACGTGTGAGTGTCTTCACACATGCTAGATGTTTGTATTCCCATTAGTGGAGATCTAGTCAGTTAATGGAGCCCAAAGAGGCATTGAGCTCATCCTAAGGCAGTCATCTTTGCCATTGCGAAGGTCTTTCCAAGCTCCACCAACTGTGTTGGCCAAGCCATACTGACTGCCGCAAGTCCAGACACAGTCACCCTGCAGATATGGTGAGACCTTAATGTAGGTGTCTTAGGAGGAGAAACACCCAGGGAACTGTTGCAGCCAGCAGTTATCTTGGAAGAGAAAGGTTTGTTCTGTCTTTGCAGTGGGATTATGTGAATGGGAAGTGTAGTACTGGGTGGGCAGGGAGCTGCACTGATCCTGCACATGAAGGGATCATTTGTCACTGGACCCTTGGGACAACAGATGAACTTCTGCAGCCTAGCCTTCCCATCTGAGTGGGTCCTCTGGTGACTGATGAATTGTGTATGTCCATAGTGAAGCTGAGCCTCTGGACTCAGTCTAACTGCTTACCTTCCTAAAAGTAAAAGCTGAGTATCTCCATGATCATTTGTCAAAGTTGGTTGAAGCTGATTAAGATGTTCAAATCTATTATGCGAAGGGAATGACTGGCAGTACCCTCACACAGAGTTTGTTTCCCTAGTAAACCAGGCTGAAAATGAATTAACACAACCCAAAGGTGGTTGAGTGGAACAGGGCGGGAGGGACAGAGTCTGCAACTTAAAAGTCCCATTGCCTCAGAGGTCCCAAAATTAAAATAAGGGCTTTGATTTCCAAGGAAAATTCACCCCATTGCGGAGGGCACTGTTCGGAGAGCTCCTGGCTTGCACTGGATTCTTAAGGTTCTAACCACCTGGGACTATGTCTGGACACAACCTGTTTAAAGTAGCAACACACTTGGGGTTTCTCCATCCCCATCCTGATATGAATGGCATTTTTTAGAGAGAAAATTTAAATGTTTTTCTTCAAAACTGAAAGATGTTGGTGCACTGTTGGGAAGAACTACAAAAGGCAAGAGAAGGGGTCTGTGGATGGGAACCAGAATGTGTCCAGCAGATGCTAAAAATCTTTTAAATGTGATTGGGTTTTTTTTTCTCCAAAACGTTGCAGCTCTGTCCAAAAGAAATGAAAGATGGGTGTTATTTTTTCCAGTAACTCGAGAATTCACCATCAGATAATAAAGAGAAGCCATAGTTCACAATACTCTACATTTCCTACTCTGCTTGAATTTACATTTAAAACAATTTTGTCTTAAACTGTTCCTTTACAGTCTTAACAAAACTGTTGCATATAATTTGGTGTAATATAAGCAAAATTGTGTTTACAGGCATGTGTAAGGGGTGTCTGGGATATCTTGGCTCCTTACACTTCTGAATCACCCAGCTCACTTGCCTGCAGGGAAGTTTGCTGAGAAGTGTCCGTCCTGTGTTGAGTTAGAGAACTTGAATTTTGGTATTCCTTTCTAAATAGTCTTTTCCACCCTAATTGCAAGAGTCAGGACCTGCTTGCAGGTGTTTTCAGTGTAGAGGTGAAGCTGGAGAGACAAAAAAAGTACCTGTTTTCCAAAAAAAAGCATTGCAGTCACATCTGAGGCCAGATTTGCAGAGGGCACCTGACCATTGCCATGCAACTAGCAGGTTCTCTAGTGCTCAGGACTGGCTGATTTTAATAGAATTGATTTTAATTTGAACTAATCCTAGTGTGTCGATGGGTTTTGGATGAGGTAAATGAGCTGTTGGGAGCTGGTTTCTTTGTAAACCTGACTGGATGGAGGCACAAGCCTTTCCAAATAGACCTTGGTGAGAATGGGGGATTTCCATTCCCACCTTACCACTATGCTTCTGTTGGTTTAATTCCTGAATCCCTTATTTTTTTTGATTTTCAGAAATGAGTTCAGACCCTGGGTAGACGTCAAGCCTGTGAAAGCTATAAAAGCAAAGGCCCAGTACAAGCCACCAGAGGAGAAGATGATCCATGAAACCAGTTACAGCGCTCAGTTCAAGGGGGAAACCAGTAAGCCTGCTCCAGCTGATAACAAATTCCTGGAACGCAGAAGGATACGCACTCTCTACAGCGAACCCTACAAAGAACCGCCAAAGGTGAGAAAGGTGGCAGAAGTGACTCGGTGCCATCACTGTTCCTGGTGGGACATGTCCAACACAGTAAGGCTGGGCTGAATCCTGCCTGCTGTCATTCCCTTTATGTGGCATCTTCATTTCTGACCACTGGCTGCATCTGGGGATCCACCTTGGATATGGTGGTGGATGAAAAGCTGGACATGACCCAGCAATGTGCGCTCACACCCAGAAAGCCACCCGTGCCCTGGGCTGCATCCTCAGCAGCGTGGCCGGCAGGGCGGGGGAGGGGGCTCTGCCCCTCTGCTCCCCTCTGCTGAGACCCCCCCACAGCGCTGCGTCCAGCTCGGGGGTCCTCAGCATCAGAAGGACACGGACCTGTTGGAGCGGGCCCGTCGGAGGCCACGGAGCTGGTCAGAGGGCTGGAGCCCCTCTGCTGTGGGGACAGGCTGGGAGGGCTGGGGCTGTGCAGCCTGGGGAGGAGAAGGCTGCGGGGAGACCTTAGAGCAGCTCCCAGTGCCTGGAGGGGCCGACAGGAAAGCTGGGGAGGGGCTTTGGGCAAGGGCAGGGAGTGGTGGGACAGGGGGGAATGGCTTGAAGCTGAGAGAGGGGAGATTTAGGTTGGACATGAGGAAGAAACCCTTCCCCGTGAGGGCGGCGAGGCGCTGGCCCAGGCTGCCCAGAGCAGCTGTGGGTGCCCCATCCCTGGCAGGGCTCAAGGCCAGGCTGGAGGGGGCTGGGAGCAGCCTGGGCTGGGGGGAGGGGGCCCTGCCCGGGGCAGGGAGGGTGGAGGTTGAAACTAGATATCTTGAAGGTCCCTTCCAGCCCAAGCCATTCTGTGATTCTGTGGGCTTTAGTACAGGTTGATGCACTTTAGGCACAATAGTGCCCTACATCAAACCAAAAAAAGTGAGGGCAGGACCCAGATAAAGAGGTTTTTGCATTGTCATTTCCTAGGACAGGTTTTTCTTCCTCCAAAACTCTAGGCACCCCACATTACACTTAATATCAGGAGCAATATGGTAAGAGCCAAATCTTCACCTGCAATTAATTTGGAGCACTCCACAGATTTTGACAGTAAGCACTTTTGCCTTTGATCAGATCGAGGACGTGTCTCGAGAAAGGCCTGGGCATGAAGTTCTTCTAGCCTTGTTTTCTAGGAGCAGCAGAGGATATGCATATAAAAGGAGTCAGTCTGTGCAGTTTTAAACCTAGAACTATTAGTCCTTCCCAGGCTTTATCAGTGCTTAGATTTGTGAGGTGTCAGAAGGATGGCAGGGCCAGCACGGAGGAGCTGAAGGTTTCTGTTCCTCCTTAATTTCAAAGATGTCACCCCTGTTTTAGGGACTGTAGACACAGGTGGATGCAAGACACTTTTGTGGACTGTGCTCAGGTGCTAGTTGGTGTCCTGCACCCCAGCTATCCCCAAGTAATTTTCCTTCATTGTGGAAACCTGTTAAGGGACAAATAGACTGAGGAACCAGGTTGTACAAGGGGCGGGGGGGGGGGGGGGGGGGGGGGGGGGGGGGGGCAGGGCGGCGCGATTTATAGCAGCCTCTTTGTCCTGAGCACCATTTCTCTGCTTTGAATCCAGAGAGAGACAATCCCCTGTGGGCTTGCAAGGTCCCTCCTGAAGTCAGAGGAAGATGAAGGGATTGATAAAATAAATGACTGATAATATTCCCTCTGCCGTTTACCTTACTGTGTCTTGATGGGGAGACAGTGGGCTTTGCTGGCTGCAGGGGCACGTGACTTGAGGGCATCAACACCATGAAAGGATTTGGCCATTTGCAGCTCAGCGTGCACCCAGCTGTTCCCCTCCCTTTGTGGCAGGGCATAGCTGAGTAGATAAGTAACATTCATGCTGTTTCTGATCTAAATCCTGTTTTCCACCTGTCCTTGTGTCTCTTTCTCTCTCTCTCTCTCCCCCCATCTTTGTGGTGTTGTTTTGCACATTGCCCTCCATGCAGGTGGAAAAGCCTAGCGTAAAGCCTCCCAAACCAAAAAAGACCACAACAAGCCATAAACCCCTGAAAAAGGCCAAAGACAAGCAGATTGCATCTGGCCGGGCTGCCAAGAAAAAGAGCGCCGAGACCTCCAACACAGCAAAGCCAGAGGACAAGGAGAAAAGTAAAGAGATGAACAATAAACTGGCTGAGGCAAAAGAGTAAATGTCACTGCACTTTCCTTTCTTTCTCGTTTTTCCCCCCTTTCTTTCTTCTTTTCTTCCTTTTTTTTTCTTTCTCCTTTGATTAAATAAAGGCCACAAAATTAATTAGAGGCTTCTAATCTGCTTTTTGTTCTGATTCTATTAGAAGCTTTTCTGTTTTATTTCCAAGGAGGATTAGGGAATCCTTGTTTCTGAGGTCAGATTGTTCTGCTTTGCCTGCACAACACGGCTCTGCACAGAGTAAGGGATGTGGGAATGCACAGGGCAGGTCATAGGAGATGAAGGTGATGGATCAACCATGATTGTGTCCAACAGCCTGTCCCTTCCCTTGGGCTTGGTCTTTAAACACTTCGATGGCATGGAGTGCGCACTGAGCTGTGGAGGGGCTGTGCTCTCATCCCATGAGGCCCTTTTGGGGTTGGCCGTTGTTTGGTCATCTCCCACTGGTGTCAGCAGGTGAAAGGTTTTTGAGGCAGAGAGGATCAGAGGTTCATTCATGGTGCTGTGGATCTGATGTAAATCCACTGGAATCAGTGGTGTGGCCAAGAGCAACTTCCCCTGTTGACACTGGTGGGACTTTTGCTCCAAGAAGCACTGGGAAAGGAGATCCCGTGCAATTTAAGGGCCAAATCCTCCCCCAGGGTAGCTGGGGGTTAGATCTAATTGCATCAAGGCAGCTTCACCCATCAACACCACTTGAAGTCCTTGATTAAAAAAAAAAAAAAAAAAAAAAAAAAGAGTGGGGGAAGACGCAGAGAGCAGTGAAGACTTCCCAAGCATGTGGCAGGTCAGACTAGGTTATCAGCAGGCTGTTCTTCACTATTGTTTCCCTGAGGTTACAGATCTTTTTAGTTATTCCTGGTTTGTTTTGGATCTTGGTCTGCTTTCTTCACTTCTGGGGTGCCAGTAGACAGAGCTAGATTTTGTAAAGGGGTTTAGTTTGCAGACTTGACCTTCCAAGGGGTAGAAAGAAGTGAGTCACCAAGGTTGGCTAGAGCTGTCAGCCCCCGTTGTTTTGACTCTGCCAGCTGTTGGAGTTCATGTTGGCTCATAAGCATTCTAAGAGGGCCATAAACCAGTTGCTGGGATCCCTAGACTCCCTCCAGGCAAGATCTCAGGGTTTCAATCCTATGTACTGTGCTCTTACTCTCAGAAATCCCCAAGCCCAGCAAGACCAGTTTGAAAGCTGTAAACACAGTGGGACCATTTGTGAGCAAGTATGAACTGGCCCAACAGACTGGCATTGCATACCCCAGAATCTGAGTCACTAAGTCAGTGGGAGCTGGGAGAGGTATGGTCCCGATCCGAATTTATGTGCCTGATTTCTGGATTGGGTCCTAAATACATAAGGATTAATCTTGATACCACCAAACTGAACTGTTAAAACTCTTCTGTAGCAGAGCAGCTGCAAGTCAAGATGCAGGGTTCTCCTTTATTTTTGCAGTTCACTCTTTCTATCCTAACATGCAGTCAGGCTTGAAACTTTCAGAGAACAGACAGTTGGGAAGAACGAAGAGAGAGCTGGGAAGCATGGTGGTGTAAGAGGAGAGCATCAGAACTGTGTTGCTGTAGAGGTGTTCGAATGAGGGAAGTCTTGCTGCTAGGGTATTTTAGAGATGTGAAACTATCTAACGGAAAAAGGGATGGTGGGCTGGGAGGATGAGGAGTCCTGTTTTGGGGGTCTCACCCCAGTAGAATTGGGTCTTTTGGAAACATAAATGAGTGGTGGGCTACAAGGCTGAGAGAAAGTTTCCAAAGAGGAGGAAAGCTCTGTGGTATACATATAGTGACATTTGCTGGCCTTAGTAATGAATAAATGCCAAGTTCAGTGTATTGTGTGATGTGTCCTGTTTGCCTAACAGCCTAAACCTTTGAGTATAAGTAAGTGTAGTGTTCTGAAATCAGTGGTGTATTTCCAAGCTTAGCTGTGTTAGAACTGTGTGCTATGAGCTAGTCAGGTTGTGTATGTGGAAAATACATATTAATATATAGAAATATATATATTTAAACCTCCGATGTTTAGGAGGAAACCAGGGAAATCCTCCAGGAAGTAAAACTGTGGAAATCTTTGCAAATGTAGTGCATTTTTTGATGTGCATGCTCCATGGAGACGCTGACCTGTCCATATTGACCATTGCTTTCCTGAGCACTCAGAAGCCCCTGCAGCACTGCTCAAGTGCAGAGCTCAGCTCTGTCTCCAGAGCAGCTTGCATTGAGCTGGCAGAGCGGAGTGCTGCTTGTGGCTCTTCCCACCCCGTCGCACAAGGGACAACTGGCCAGAGAAGCCTGAGGTTCCAAGACCTGATGTGATTCCTTGGCATTTAGGTGCTTCATGCATCTTTCACACTCCTCAGTGATGTCCTTTCCTATCGCTGGATATAGTAACAGCCGTGAAGGTAACATGTCACAGCAGGCAGAACATGTCAGGAAGGCATGCAGACAGTTACCAGTAACCCCAATCTCACTGTACCTAAGGAAAGACCATGCCCTTTCTCCCTATTATTTTTGGCCCTAAGTTCCACATTGAAAGAGACACTACACTTGCCACCATTTCACCTTGAATTCAATGGGAATTCAGCTCTCGACTTCAAGGGTAACCAAATTTTGCCCTAGGAACATCACTGAGGTGCTCAGACCACCTAATCCAAGCATCTCCATGACTCTGGATGAACCACTTATCACCCAGGGCTTCAGGATTGCTTCTTCTCAATGAAGAGCATCCATCACAGTGTTTGAATGAACCATGCTCAGTGAGTGATCAAGATATGGCCTTATTCTTCCTTAATACATGAAGTTTTTGGTGGCATCTAATTCCAAATCTAGGTGTGAAGTGCTAGCCCGTAGTCTTAAGTTCCCTCTCTAGTGAAGGAACTTTCCAAGGGCCATTGATCTACCGATTTTGGACACCTCTCTTTGGGTAGGATGAATGATCCTTGGAAGGTTTCGATTTTTGCACAAAGAGCCTGGGAGACTGGCAGGGCCTAGGGACCTCCCTCTCAGACAGGAGCAAAGTAGGGATATCAGTCCTATCCTGGGCTCCCTGTGCACCATTTCCTCAGCCTACACCCAAGCACACAGTTTAGCATCACACTGAATGCCATGAACTGCAGCAGGTCAGGCCTCAGGGTGAAATCCTGCATTGCTCCACCTTCCACAGACTTTATGCCCATCTGACCCACTCAGGTTTATCAGAAAGGAGACCAAATCTCTGCCCTTTCATGTTCACTTTGGATTCTGAGTTTGTCAATCCCACTGGGAAAGAGTGCTCTGCTGTTCTGTGCTTCCAGTTACCACAATGCAGATGCTGTTTCACTGCTAATTTGTAATGTTTGTTTTGCTTTCCTTGTAAAAAGAAAAAAAAATGTTTTGCTTTTTACCCTGTGAAAATTCCTATGCTGTCTATTGCTTGCTTTCTCACTTTCACTGTATTGTACTGTTACTCCTTTCTGCAAAATGGTGCTAATTGCTGACTGAGCTCCTGTTTTCTGACTGCTTTGCACACCGATCACATGCTTCTTCATTTGCAACGCGTCCAGTGTGAAAACATGGCTGCCATGAATTCCACAAACTCTTGCCTCTTGGAGGCAGATAGGAAGTGTCTAATTAATATTTTGTGGCCTGGGTTTGGTTGCATATCACAGATTGTCTCTTGTAATGTGTTAAGCACACCTCCTTGTGGTGCTTTTTCATTCTTGCTGTTCTAATGAGCATCACACACACACACACACACACACACACACACGTTAATGTATAGCCAATTGATTGTGACGTGCTTGTGATCTTTGCTTGCTCAAAGGGTTTCTTTTCCAATGATAAATAAATGCTAAAGACGAATACCACCTCCTTGATCTTATTTTCTCGATAAGAAGCACAGTTAAGTGAAACACCTTTCCAACCATAATCAGATTTGTGTTGCTTAGAGCTGCCACTTCCATGCCTGCCGTAGGGACAACTGAGCTGTCACAGTCTGACTCCCTTTAGATGGCTGCTAACCTCAGACTAGCCTGATGGGAAAGCTAAGCATTTGCAAATGTGAAGATGGACAGTGAAGTCATGTGGACGGAGCAGGTAGTTTGCTTTTCTTTTCTATGTGTACAGTGTCTTGAGCAGAGGGTCCCTGGTGAGTGCCCTGCATGCAGGCTGCTGCTGCCCCTTGCTCGTGTCCACGTTGCGCTGGATCAGGGAGCAGAAACTGAGCCCCATCAAGAGTTGGAGGGAGGGGAGGTGATGTGTATGAAGTCACTTAATTACAGACCCTTTTCCAACTGCCTATAGCTTTTGCTCTGGCCCAAACCACCTGAAAGGCCCGTGAGAGGGGTTGAGGGGCTATAAATCCTCATTGAAAGAGGTGGCAGATTCTTGGGTTGAGCACTTTTAGTGTGCTGCAAGCCTGGCCACCATTGAACAGGCGCTTGGCAGTGTCCGTGGAAATGCAAAGCGCTCATTTTATATTAATGAAAGCATTGTCTATCTGGAGAAGGTGATGGTTGAGAAGAAAGCAGAGCTAGAGGCACAATTTTATTTTAAATGGTGAACCCTGATCTTAGCTTCACCTCTTTTTTCTTTTAATTAGCCTGTAAGATCCTACCTGCAATTTTTATTTTTAATCATGTTTTCTCTTTTAATGGATATTCCAATAACATCCCCACCAACCTGGAGAGATTTGTCTGTACTGGGGTTTTATTTTGAAATCTCTCCTCCAACACAGCTCTGCTGACTTCCGTGGAGCACCAGCTCTTTCCTGCCTTACAGTTTCTGGGTGCTACTTCTCATCCTTGCCTGGTCTACAGATCACTTCTTGAAGTATTCTATCTGTGACTACGTGCTAATAACATTGCTGCTTTCTGATATCCTGCTGATCACCCTGCCTTCCCTCTCCCTTCCCCACCAGCTTCATCCATTCATCAATCACACATAACTATATGACCTTTAAAGTGTTTTAGCTGAGCTGTAGGTCCAGGGAGTTTTCATTTCACCCTTCCACAGTTGGTATTGGAGAAAATGTTCATTGTTAAAAGACTGGTCATTGATGGGGGCTTACCTATGACAATCCATGTTGGCCAACAAAATGTTTTGCCCATGACACAAGGATACAGGGTCTTTTCCGTGCTGCAGCATGGATGGGTCATCCATCTGGTGCCACCCAGCTACCCACACTCAGTGCTGGAAAACATGCCTTTGCTGCCTGTTGCTCTCTGAACTCGCTCAGCATTGCAAAGCCTAAACACCCAAAGGGGCAGGGTGCATTTTTAAGTGACAGTAGGACCTACTGGCCTGATGACAGGCATGGGGACCTGGACTATTTGGTCTTTAACCATCACTGTCTGAACCCCCTGCTACTGACTCACTCCTTCATCTTTGCCAAGTCATTACTGACTGGCACTGCCCACCTCTTACCAAGGGCTGTTTTGAGAATGATGTCTGTGCAAAGCACTGGAGGTGGGTTGCTGAAAATTAAATGCTTTGTCTTACAAGAGCATTTAGTGCGGAGGCACTGGCTGGAGTAAAAATAGTCCAAATTGTCAATGTTGGTGTCTGGGTGAGGGGACAAGGAAGTGGGAGAGAATATTGGCATGTTGAATTTAAAGAGTCAAGTCTGCTTCTCAAGTTCTTGATAACAGAGCATCTGAGTGCAGCTTTGCAGAGATGCTGCTTTAACAACTGCACAGTGTGAGCAGCCCCATGAGGAGTGGCCTGTGTGTTTCCGATTTTAATCAGTCACTTTCAAATACATGGCGTGCTGAGGGCTCCAGCACACCTCCCCGGGAGCCTTATGCGTGGGTGGATGAAGAGGTTCCTGCCTGATGCTCTCCATCCCGTTCCCTGCATCAGATGGAAGCTTAAGTGGCTTGGACACAGGACTGAGATTTACTAATTATGCCACTCTGAATCTCTGAGCTTCCTTTGAAAACCTCAGTTACCATTATTACATCCCTGACTGGTAAAGCCAGGTCAAAGGATGAGTACAGATATTTCATCAGCTGACATGTCAGCCCTTATACAAATGCAGCCTCTTATGTCACAATATCCTTTGGGTTTGGGATTTATATAGAGATGTGCCAGTGCAGGAGAGAAAGGGACTTCCTAAGAAGACGTATCTGCCTTAGCTGGTACCTCCCAGCATCCAAGGAATAACCACCATCCCCAACAGCAACGTCAAATAAAGAAGAGGAGCTGCCTAGTATGAACATGATGACATGGCCATGTTCAGCGCTAAGAACAGTATCTTTTGCACAGCTCGAAAATACTGTGATGGTTCAGACATGGGCTTCAGCTCTCCCAGGTTCCAGCTGTCACGGTAAGTTTGATCCAGTTGGGGATTTGACATCCCACTTCCATTTGTCCATATTCACATGAGCTTTCTGGGTTGGGAGCAATTCCAGTAATGCCACTGGGTCTTCTTACAGGCTCAGAGATCTGTGATGAGGGATAACACAGCTCTGAGTACTTCAGGACTGGTGGGTTATCATGAACTATGGATTGTTTGTAAACAGTCTTAATTTCTGTTGCAGGGTGCCTTGGAAACAGCTGCCTAATCAGGACTGTCATGTGGCGGGGATGTGAACCCAAGGATAAAAGAGAAGCCTGCTAATGGATTGAAGGCGTCTTTATGCTTTCTAAAGCGCCAGCTTTCCCTGCAGGAAGTCTGCTCCATGGAAACCAATGGCAAGGACCATGTGCCAGAAAAATGATGGATGAAGAGTAGTGACAGATCTTAGCAATACATGAGAGCACTGAGGAATCATAACTGTTCGTTCAATGTTGGCAGTTCAATGGTGTGGAAGATGGAAAGGGGGAAATATTTCTGAACCCCTTCTTGTTGTCACCTGCCCACCTCCCACCCCAACCAGCCTGAGACATGCAGCAACCTCAGGCCCCTGAGCAAAGTTGGGTCTTCCCGTATCTTCTTGTGGAGCCAGAGACCTGTGTGCCCTGCCTGACTCTGAGGGAGATCTGGAGAGCCGGGTCACAGCAAAGGGTGAGGAGCACCTTGCATGGCATGTAATGGAGGGGATCTCACCACATGATGGCTGTGACAAATAGGTCTGTCTCCTGCAATTAAACAGCACCCAGGAGCACTTGATGGTGCCGGTACCCGATGGTCAAGATAGGGAAATCCTGAGAGTACTCCCTGGTCATTGGACTGACCTGCTCCTTGGCCTGATTCAGGATTTAGTACCCAACTGAGGACCACTTCAGCAGTGGCCACCTTGCTTGAAGCCAAGAGATTTAACAGCAGGGACACAAGCCAGCAAGGCACCTTTACTGAAATAGTATTTTGGAGTCACAGGACAGTGGATGTCCTTGCTTGCCACCATTGCCACTGCTCCCTCCCCTCTCCCCAAATGTCATTGCTGATCGGACTTCTGTCACTGTTGGCTCCTTCGCATGCCCTTCCATGTTCTTACCACCCCACCAGACCCCATCTGCCCACAGTGCTGCTATTCCTTCTTGCCTTCAAAATCATTTTCCCTCCATCATCCCTGCCAGCTTTTCTTTGTCTGTCCCACAGCTGCTTCTCCAACCCTTCGTTTTTTCCCACTTCTCCCCCTCCAGCACCTTTACCTTCCATGTCATCCTAAATAATCAGCTCTGCCAGGAACCTTCTCCTTCCCATCTTCCTCAAGTTACTGTCTCATGTCCTGTCTCTCGGACTGTAAGCCTTTTTCTTTGTCTTTACTATGTGATAACGCTCACTGCTTAGAATAAATAATACTTCACCTACCAATTGCCCTTTCTCCTTTCTTGGTGTGGCTTCAGTAGATGTGTCTGCAAGTGTACTGTGTGTCTGTCCTCATGGCCAACTGAGCAGTCAGTCTTGCTGTCCTAGCTCTATCCATGATCTTTTGGGATGACTCTGCTAGTGTTTTTGTTCCCCCGTACCTTCATTCTTTCTTCTTTACAGCCACAGAGACAAGTTTAGTTGTCTGTATAGGAGCCCAGCATATTCAGAGCTGCATGACCTTCTGTCCTTTGCAATTCTGGTGCGTCTGGTAAAGAGGTTGGCTTTTCTCCAGCTTCATGCAGAGATGTCCTGGGCTGACAGGTGGCTGAACAAATGCAGCCACTGAGGAGAATGAAGGAGAGATCTTGTAGCCCAGAGCAGAAGCAGACGATGGTAAAGGAACTGTGTTTCCTGGTGCAATACAGAAAACAGTGTGCAGAAGAGTGTCAGTGGAAATCCAAGCAGATGCACCTCTCAGGGGAAGAAGCAGAAGCTGGCTTAGCAGCAGGACATGTTTCAGAGATGGATGCCCAGGAGGCTTCTTGTAGTCCAGAAGGTGCCCTGAACATCTGCTTCCTTCATCCCAGGCTAGGACTAAATCTGCCCATACTCAGGTCCCTGCAACCTGAGTACAGCAGGGACCCAATTGTGACTAAGTCCCAGGTGGCTCCTTGCTGCCTCCTTGTCCTAATTTAGTGCCTGAAAGTGCTAGTTTGGATTGTGCTGGCTGGAGCTATCAGTGCACATGGAGATGATGCTTCTTCCCAGGTGCTCCATACACACAAGGAAAGCTGCAGGAGCATCTCAGTTCCTCTACCCTCACAGTGACCCCCACTGCCAGTGGTGTTACACCACCTTGCCAGAAGCAAAAGAGACTTCTTACCATGCTGAGTGAGCAGCAGAGCTCACGGTACGGCCATCAGTCTGATGTCATGGGCCATCTGCGGAACTTAGGTCTGTAGTCCTAACTCAAGGCCAAACTGAAGCTGGTTGGTGGACATGGGTGGGAGAAGGATCAAGCAGTGCTTAGTCCCCTTGGCTTACTTCAGTGCCTGTTCCTGTCCTTAGGTGTGCAAGAGCAGAAAGAAGAGATGAAGTGTGTGGAGAGCTCCTATCCTCAGTGAGGAATCTGGAGATTTCATCTAGGACAAGCGAGACCTGCCACTCTGTTCTGCTTGGCATCTGCAGGCTCTAAGGATTCCAGTGTAGATGCTGGAAAGAGGCAGTGGGAAAGAGGATCCCTTAGTGTAGGTAATGCCCTCATCCTTTCCTGTGTGCCACCTCACCTGCTCCCACCTGCCATGCTTTCACAGTGCTTCTGCCTCCTCCTCCAAACTCTAGACTCCCAGGAGTGCAAAAGCTCTGGAACAACCTAAACCAGCAGCCAAACATCTCAGCTGCACAGTTTTACGAACTGAATAGTATTCAGGACAAGATTCCTGCATGGCACTGAGGTCCATAGCTGACATTGAAGTCTTCTAACATCTACACTTCTGCTAGCAGAGCTTTGGAAGAGCGTGTATATCTGCTGCTTTGTCGGTGGGCATTTGTTTAAACTCTGAAGTGCTGAGCTCCTTGTTGCTTACCTCATACCTACCTCAGGTCAGGTTTCACAACCAGACACTTTCTTCCCCTGCAGCCCTTGCTAGCCCCGGACTGGCGCACATTTCCAGGGGCCACCCAACCTATGCAAGGGATAGCAACACCTCTGCTTGCTTAGGTACAGACACAGGCTGAAATGCTTCATTTCTCTGCTTTATCTTACAGCATTAGCCCCACTATTTGATGCTGTTGCCTTTTCCAAGGAATGTAACTTACCAAGTACAACATTAAGGCCATTTTTCAGGGCAAAGACAACTTGGTTTTTTGTTACTGTTATCTCAGACAGCACACTTCAGTGCACAAAGGGCAGTAAAGCATTCAGAAGGGAGAAGTGACTCGCTATATCCTGCAACCTAATTGTTAATTGCATTTGCCCAGGAATTGATGAGTCTGTATCTTCTGAGGAACATGAACCTGCCAGTGTCCTCCTGGGTGAGGGCTGTAACCAGAAGGTCAGGTCCTCCACAGAGGAGAGCCGTCACCTCACCTAAATTCTCTGGGAAAGAAAGGACAGATTTCTTGTGATTCTTTTTTAAAAAATGGCCCTTCAGCACCGAACTTAACAGCTCTGTGTGCCTGGGACTATTTTGCTGTTTCTGAGCCATCAGTAGAGAATTCCTGCTGCTTCTAGCTTCTCTTGAAGGCAACTTTTAACTTTCCATGTGCCTGGAGTTGGATCTGTCAATACGGTCTCATAACAGCTCCCCAGTAGTTAAACTGCTTTGAACGAAGATAAATGTGCAGAAGCAGATAAACATGTTGAGGTCTTTTTGATATGAGACCACCAAAGCATTAAGACCTGAATCACAGAAGGACAGGGATGAGCTGCAAGCAGGTCCTCCACATTTGTGAAGAATGGGATAACGTTGCTGGAGCCTGTCACTGTCAGAGGCAAATTCAGACCTCAGGTCACAAGACCCCAGCTCCCTGTTGTTATACCAGGACCAGCAAAGAGGAGACTGTGCTACATGTGCTTATGGTGGTCATCCACTGGTTATTTCCAGACACCATGTGCTGCCTCTGGGATACAAGCCCCTGTTGAATGTCATACTCTTTCTGCATCTCCCTCTCTCAGATGTAATCTGAGTAATGATCTGTCACTTCCAATTAATATCTTCTGCATTTTTTCACCTTGATACATCACATAATTAACCCAACAGTTTGCCACTGGCAGCCCTTGTGAGGGCAAAGATCTCCGAACTCTTTCCTCCTCACTTGGCTATGGGGAAGTTAATTTGTAAATGTTGCTGCTTGTGTGTTGGGACTTGCTACGTTTCAGGATTAGGCTTTCCTTTCAACCCTCCAGTTTGCACCCTCCCAGCTCGCTCCTCCCAAGGCTGGTAGCCAGGGCCAGACCTTGCTGTGCAGCCCTGCAGAGATCAGCCAGGGCCATTCTCCTTCTGGTGGGAGGCTGTGCAATGTGTTGTCCCTGGATACCAGTTCCTGGGGAAAATAATGTAATTACCTCCCCCTCACACTCCTTCCAGTTTAAAACAGGTTTGGAATGAGCTTTACTGGGACGGACAATCACACAATTGCCTGTATGCAATGCAAAGAGGAAGCCAGGGAGTGGGGATGGGACACAGATGCTTTCTCCTCCAGGAGGCTCGGTCATAGCCAGTCTGCAATACATGGCTGAAGGATGCACACACTCATAAGGAAAGAGCTGAAAGATTGAAATGAAGTATCCACCCATGCACTGCCTGCACCAGCTTTTTTGGTTGCCTTGACAGAGAGGTACCACATCAAGACTCAAGAATTCAAGGGTTAATTCTTCTGATGACTCTAGCAGGAGCTAAGGGAAGTGTTGTTGCAGGGTGATTTCAAACAGTTTATGTTGCTCCAGCAAGAGATGACTTTTGGCTTTCGAGCTCTATTCTGAAATGCAGGGCAGCAGCAAGGGCAGGGTTGGACACCAAGGAAGAGGTGTGATTAGTCTGGTGTTGATCCACCTACAACTTGGATCATCACATACATGGTGGCACAGGAAGACCTGAGCTCACACCCTCTGCCTCCTCCCTTACTAGATCAAATGTGAAGACATGCTTAGAGGGGTGGCTTGGCAGAGGAGTAGCTGCTAGTAGCCTTCAACCTGCTCAGCCTGCACATGTAAGCTACCTTGGGCATGCTCTCCACTGGCAAGGATGTGCAGGCATCTCCAGCCTTCTCCAGAGACCAGGCAACAGGTCCTGTCCTAGCAGGTGTCTGTACATGAACAGCATGGACCTGATCTGTCCTCACAGCAGGGCATCTTTTCAAAGAGGACCTGCCTTGCATTTTCCTCTGATCCCTTCATTTACGGTGCTGGGCTCACCTCATTCCCATAGGAACTGGTAGGTTGGAAGGACTTGGCAGTTTTCCTGCACTGAGGATACCAACCTCTGCCAACAGCTTCTGGCAGCAAATGTCTCTTCACTGTAAGCACAAAGGTCAGGACAAGGGTGAGTATTTCAGCGAGACCAGTCCTGCCAGGCCTCTCCACGTGGTCCTGCCCCGTGAGCCTCTCATACAGGGATGGTTACATTTGTGTCTGCGTTGGGCTGGTTTCATGGAGCAAGGTAACTAGCACCTGTCCTGGCCGTGGTGTCAGCCTCTCCTTCCCTCCTTTAACTTGCAGGCTGGAACCATTCTCTACACAAAGCCAACATGAGGCTGGGGAACGAACAGGGATCTCCACACTCCCCTAATGCAACCACTGTGCAAAGCTGTCCATTTTAAAGCTGAGCAGGTTTCTCCCACCTCTCCATCTGCTTTCTGCAGCCTCACAGATCCCTCCCCATCCATCACACATCTCTCCTCATCCCTGGAGATCCTCCTGCTCTTTCTCTTAACAAAGATTGATTCCCTCATCCCCTACAGATTTTCCCTTCCCATCTCTCCCTCTGCACTTCAAAAAGACCTGACCTTCCCTCCAGCACCTGTCCAGAGCTTCTCCTGGCAGCATCTACCCTAACTCCCAGGTTCTGTTCTCTTATGCTCCCACCCAAGACTACCCCAGGTACAGAGCTGGCCCCAGAGCTGATCCAACGCCTTGGTGCCATCATCACCTCCTGCTGTCTCCCGGGGCATTGAAGAGGAGGGGTGCTCTCAAACTGGGGTTACTGTATGTTAGCTGGGTTTGCTGGTTGCTGTCAGTTGTTTTTAACAGGCACCTGGTGCTTCCTGAGCAGCACAGGAGCTCGGCTCCCCTGCGTTATAGGGCTTTCACCATCTGCCTTGAGGGAAACAAACTGCTTCTTTGTGAGACAATTTTACAGCGAGGTGCTCGTTCGATGCAGGTTATAATCAATTGGCAAGCATTTTTCATAGCTGATGGGTGGGCCTGATCCTGGTCACGGCTCAAAAAGTTAAGAGCTCCAGCCCTCCCAGTGTTGTGGACATCAATGGGTTTTGGACCAGTTACTTGTGGGGACCAGGACCAGGCTCAGCAACCAGCCTGAGAACATAGCAAACATGTGCAGGCTGCTTGGGGAGCAGTCTGCAGAGCCACTTGTCATGGGGCAAATTCCAGCTCAGGGGTGGGTGGCATTTTGTTGTCATACACCAGCCGATTGCTCTGACAGCTTTGCAATGATGCTCTTTCTCTGCTTCCAGGACCCCTGAAAAAAACACTGGTGCTACAGACCAAGAACCAAGTACCTTAGTGCAGGACCAATGCACATGAAGTCAAGTACTTTCTTCTGACCGGCTGCTGGAGCAAACGTATAGTCTGCATGAAATGTGTGTCGTCTGACTGGTATACAATAAAGCTGATGATCAGAGCTGAATGACAATTTCTCTTGTCTGTCAAGCACTGAGAAGTTACTGTCACCAGGATCTATGTAATGCAGTTAGCATGTCTGTGCCTTGGTTTATATTCAGTAAAGTCATAGAAAGAAAAATGGGTCCAATTCGCCCTTTCTTCATACCTGTGAAACAGCACTGGTTTCAATGGTCTCTCTAGTTTACATGGGCAACAGAGAGCTCATATTCACGTCCGTAACTCATGGAAGCATCATACTAGATTTTAGAGATTATCCTGGAAGCCTGGTTGATAGGATCAGCAACTCTTTTCAGTAATCCTGGGAAGTTGTAACGCACTATACATTCTTAACTGGTGTCAGGAACTTGCATTTGGATGTTGCCAGATGAAGCATGCCTTGTGCAACACCTGGCAGGTCCCCTTGTCATTGTGTGATAGCCAAGATCATCACGGACCTTCTCCTGAGGCTGTTAATGTTCTATTTGTTCAATTTGCCATTTAGGGCAAATGCTGGACCAGACTCCAAAACTTGCTGGCAAATTAGTATTTCTTCTGAGCATATTTACCAAAAATGTTTCATTGAAAAATTGTAAAGTATGAACTGGAAATGTAGGAGTAACGGAGCTGGTTCATGGGATTAGCAGGCCTGGTTGTTCTGTATGCCCATCTTTCCTGGGTGAGGCTCCCTATGTCCATAAGACATATGCAGCATATGGTGGGAGATGTAGTCCAGCCCTACAGCCTGTCCTCTATAGGTGGCTAAGTGCACAAAGTACCCAGACAACAGTTCTAGCAAGGCAGTGGCCCACCATGCTCCAATGAATAGTTCTAGGTTTATGTGAAAGTGTTATTACACTTAGAGCTGGGATTTGCTTTATTTTTTGCAAGCGCTAACTTCAAAGCAGAAAGCTGATCAGAGGTGGGGAAAGCTGGGCAGCTTCCATGGAGCATGGCAGCTCCGAAGCCCTCTGAAACCAGAGGGTCTGGTTTGCTGGGTCTAGTTCAGAAGGAAACTGCCCTGGGCTTGGAGGAGTCATTCAGGTATTTCAAAGTAAAAATGCAAGTTTATGATATAACTCCTCCTCCATAAGTACTCCTCCTATACAGACCCCGGTCCTGTGCAGGAGTAAATCAAGAGTGATTCCAGCCATGGCTGGATCAACTTTAAAATGAGCGAATGTTGTAGGAGATCCAGTCTTCACTTGCAGGGATGGGTGGTCACTGCTGCTGTTTGCTGTTCATATTGTATCACTATGGCGTCCCGTGACGGCCAAAAGCCCAAGGGTGCCAAGAGCTGTACAGACATGGGACAAAAACACAGGGACCCCATCCAAAGAACCCTGAAGGCAAAGCAGGAACCTAAAACTGCCTCAAGCTCCTGATGTTCACCTTGTGGTGAGTTCTCTTTGGGAAGAGGAAGGTTAGAAAGAACCTCCTTGTTAAAGAGATAATATAAAAAGGAGTATTTATCTCAACAGCGTTTGTAGAACCAAAAAGAAACAAGAGTAAATCCAATCAGCGAACCATTGCAAAGCACCTCCGAGAAGATGTGAATAGTAACTAATGAAATATTCAGCACAAAGGGAAGTAAGATTACATGCCTGCAAGTAATTGCACAGAGCGTGTGCCTTGCTCAGTAGCTGAAGGGTCCTTGTTACACATGATTAAGTAATTGATTTTTTAATATATAATTACCATGATTGCACAATCATTAGAAAGGAGCCCAGTCCAAAGCTCCAGCACCAGACGTTGGTGGCCTGCAGGAGGTTTTGCTCCAGATCCCTGGTGCTGCTGGTGTCCTGGGGAAGCAGGACCTGGCAGGCATCTGGCTGTTGCTCTCAGATGTCTCAGGGCCCATCACTTGTCTCTGAATCAGAGGCACCCCAGGCAAGAAGGCACCATAGATCCAGTCAGCCAAGGATCTTATCTATATGCAGTTATTGCAGTAACCCAGACATCCATGGTGGAAAACATGAGAAGAAAGGCTTGTTCTCCTGTCAGTATCTGATGTTCAGGGAGCTGGCTTGGAGGGGCAGAAAAGCCAGCCCTCATATTCACCAAAATACAGACATTTTTTTCTGCCTCTTCAGCTCCCTGAAGCAGCTGAGTACAAGGCGAGAGCAGGAACAAGAGGCCACCAACTTTCATTTCACCAGTGGAAACTCTGGGGAAATGTGTCAAAATTAGTAAGGCTGAATTTCACAGGGGTAGGTTTTGAAACAGCAGAGTTGTTCAGTGCTGACCTAAATCAAGGCAGAAGATGCCCACTTCAGAAAACATTTGTGTAACTCATAAATAACACATATTTTTCCATCCGACTGGGTACGATATTTCAGACCAGCCACACCCCTCAAAAAAATTTAAAAAAAAGCTTTGAATTTCATTTCTTAATGAAATACAGTGTTCTGATTTAACTCATCATCTCCCTCTTCTCACCTCAAAATTTTCATTTTGCCACAAGCTGGAATATTCACTTTTTTTAAAAAAAAATTGTTTGTTTATTAATAAAAAGTAACAATTTCTGCGTCCTGGCAGATTTTGTTCTCCATTGCTAATATTTCCCTCCCCTTCCTCCTGGTGTCAACTGCTATCCTCAGACACTTGCTTCCTTCCATTTCTCATTCCATTTAGCTTTTCTTCCCCTACATAATATGTCCCTCTCGGATTCCTCCCACTCTCAAAAATAATCAAATCAAGATACTAACTGTCATATTGCTCACCCAGCATATTGTATATAATTTCCTACTATGCTTCTCTTTTTAGATTGCAAAGTATTTGTGTCTGGGAGTTTCATTTTGTGCTCTGCCCATCTTTGTGCTTATCCCAAGGTATTACTGTAACAGGCGTGATTAATAGGAATTATCCTCCCATAAGCAAGTGTAATTCAATGCAGCTGAATTTTGCATGACTGCTTTATCTGTAGTGTACTTGGTATATCCTTACAGCCTTGCCTGTGCTTTGTATCAGCAGTGGTACAAATCTGTGAGGCTGACGGAGAGGGGGGAATCCCCCAAGCAAGCAAAGTCAAGGCTAAAATAGGAGCGACACGGGAGATCAGAAATTAGAGCAAGGAAAGAAAAGAAGTATTTTGAGATCAGAAATTAAATGCAACAGAGGGAGACAGAGACAGGAGACAAAGTTTTCTCTTCCCGCCTCCAGGAGCTGGCTGATAAAACTGGTCTGGGGAGGATATATCCCCTCGAGAAGAGGAGCAGCAGTACTGGAAAAGAAGAGGAAAGTGTTCAGGATGGTGTTTCAGACTGGATTTTACCCTCTGTAGATCCTGGGCATCACAGCTCTGAGAACTTCTGCAGATTTTCAGGGGAAAACATTGCCCAGGGCTGAGGAGATGTATAAAGTTCACAGGAGATGCTTTGCCCACCAGTGGCACTAGCAGCATGAACATGGGCTAATGCTGCAAAACTCCTTATCTGATGGGTTATTTCCATTTAATAAGGCAGTGACTGAATGAGCTCGGTAGCTGGGGGGAGCTCCCAGACAGATCCATTGAAGATGAGGGCAGAACTGAAGGGGATTCAGTTAGCAACTGCTAACAGCATCCATGGTATAAAGTGGCCAAAAGTGATGGAATTGCATTAGTTGGATTTTCCCTTCTGATTTATGGGCCACTTCCTCAGAAGAGTGTAAATGTCCTCAACTGGATTGACTCTTTGCTGTTTTACAGTAGCCAAGGTTCCTCCAAAGGCACAAAACATTCAACAGCTCTTTTTAATGCTGTGAATAACATGTCAGGTTTGCTTGGTTCCCTCACCCCCACCAACGATTCCTAGATGACTTAGGCTCCCTTGTTTCTTCAAGGCTCCTAAAAATCCTAACCTGAATAATTTATCCTTATTCACACCCCCCTTCCCTCCATTGTCTTTTCTCTTTTGTTTCCTTTACCTAGATTTGTTTTATCTCCTGCTGTGCCATTCCAGTCACTTCATTCCTCCTTCTGCCCTCATGCATCTTTCATAGTTTACCCCTCTTTGCTCTGGTGAGGGGTAGGTTTTCCTATTTGCTGGCAATCTGGTTTTGTGACATATCTAGGTTACTGTCAGGACTCCTTCCTGTGTAAAATGTCTTCCATTTTTTATGAATCTGCTTTAATAATTTATCCCCCATCAATGATGTATAATGAAATCCCCATCTGGAAATGGCTTTTTCATGTTGAGGTAATGGAACAGAGATGGGCTGGCAGATACTTTCCCTGGATGATATTTTGGTGCAAGTTAAGCCACAAGTTTCAGGGGAAGGAGAAAGCTGAAATAGCTGAGAAGATGCTGCTGTTTCGTGTGTGGATCAGGAGAGAAAGGAATGATGCTGCCTTTACTTTGCCTATAGTGCAAAACCTCAGGAGTCACATGAACTATTGTGATGCTCTCTCTCACTGGTGGCCTTTGGCTCAGAGCTAACCAGCATGGAGATCAACCACCAAAAATAGCAAGGCTCAAAATACCTTTCCCATAAAGTCATATGCACACATCTTAGGATGCCAAAACCACTCCATTACTTGCCTTCTCTGAACTGCAAATTTCCCCACTGTGGTCCAAAATGGATCACAAGATGTAACTGAGGCTTATGACCCTTACAATATTGTGAATTAATGGTGATAGGAGAGCTGCTCTAGTCCTGGTGGTCTAGGGATCCCTGTGAGGCAAGGTTGATAGTGGTTATCTTTATTGGAAGAAGAACAAGCGTTTGAGAGGATGTTTTCTCAGGATCACAACTGCTGCACCAAATTGAGTTGAGGCTGTTGGTCCAGACCCATGCAGTGTCCTAGAATGGGTTAATTAAGGAGTCAAATGCTCACATGCAGTATTTTAATAGGCACAACCAATTATAAGGCACAACCAAAATCCTCTTAATTTTCAGATGACATGACAGGAAAGTGTGTGGGACAAATTCTGGTGTAAACCAGCATCATTACATTGATTTGAACTTTGGGTGTGGAGCAGTGTGAATGACTTAACACAGCAGAGGATCTGGGGATGTCAAACCCAGCAGCTTGCTCCTTCCTGACATTCAGCAAAACCAAACTGACAGATCCCAGTGATCCCGACCATAGGATTGGGCATATGGATATGGAATACATAGCCTTGGATCCAGGCTCAGCAGCTGGAGCCCATCGCTCAGAAGGGCCTCATTCAATGCAGTACCAAATCCCCAAGCATTTAAACATTTTATGTCATGCACTCTAGGGTTAACAAGTTATTAAAAAAAATTAAAGTTGATACTGAATTATTTTTGTGTTTTCATCCTTTATTCTCCACTCATCTCTTTAAGCTTTTGTCTGTAACCGCATTTTTTTAAACCAATGGAAGCAGAGATACTTACCCATCCAACTGAATCTATCAGCTGCAAAAATAAATGTCCCTTTAAAAATAATTTCCTGAATTGCCCTGGGAGAAAAACATAAAGGAATATTTTTGCGTGGAAGTAAACATGAAAGGAATTACTCTATTTGCTTGGTTCCTCAGCATTTATTATGTGAATATATAAATCTTCATAGAAATTAGTAAATAAATCAGCCCAAGAAAACATGATTGATTTTCCTCTGTCCTCTGTGTAGCTCACTTCTGATTAACTAATCCTTGTTTATATTTCCTCAGGAAGAGCAATGAATATATATTTACAAAGCTGCACAATCACAACTCCCAGAACAGCAGGTTTCCAAAGGGTGAGCTGTCCTTGTTTTAAGCATGAATGTGTTGCACAGGGCACTGACGATAGCCAGGGCTGCCCAGTAAAAGTGAGTGTAATGACAGAACAACTCGGTTATTCATTGATGTCTGGCAGAAATATGATAAACCAAGCTATTCAACCCAGGAAACAAAATCCAAAGCCATAACAAAACAGAAAGTTTCTCAAAATAAGGCAAGCTAATAAAATGCTAATAAAGCTCATGGCAAGGTGTTTAAGATGAGTACATTTTAGGAGGAGAAGGAGGTTTTTCAGAAATCCAGCTTGACTGCAACAGCCCTCAATGGGCTTTCATAGGAGCTGTGTATGACACCTCGAGCATCTCCCTGGTGAGGAAAGGCTGAAGGAGCTGGGGCTGTTCAGCCTGGAGAGGAGAAGGCTGAGAGGGGACCTCATCAATGCCTACAAATATCTCAAGGGTGACTGTCAGGAGGGTGGGTCCAGGCTCTTTTCAGTGGTGCCCAGCAACAGACAAGGGGCAACGGGTGCAAACTGCAACACGGGAACTTCCATCTGAATGTGAGGAAAAACTTCTTTACTTTGAGGATGACAGAGCGCTGGGACAGGCTGCCCAGAGAGGCTGTGGGGTCTCCTGCTCTGGAGACATTCAAACCCGCCTGGACACGGCTCTGTGCAACCTGCTCTGGGAGAGCTGCTTCAGCAGGGGGGTGGGCTGGGTGGGCTCCTGAGGTCCCTTCTGACCCTGACCACGCTGTGATTCTGCGACATGGAATTCTTTTCTGAGCCAGTGTCACACAAACAGAGCTATCTCCTCCAATGGTCTTCAGGTATTAATCCCACTATTTTCTGGAGCATGTAAGCTCCTAAATAAGTTTTGAAAATGGTCTTCAGGGAAGCATATAAATGGCCTTTCCTACTATTTTTCACACTACCCTCTGTACCACATTTCCCAACTTAATGCATGGGCTTTGGTCTCCTTCCCCATGATGGATGCAACCAGGAAGTGAGAGCATCACCAAAAGCCCTATTCTATTCAGATTCTTCTTCTAGGTTTACAACATATGCCTCTATTGAACCTCACTTGGACTTGGTGTGACTGGGGACATCCTGAAAGGGTGACTGGTCTAGCCTTCCCCTAGAAGGAGGTGGAAAGAGAGACAGACAGCCCAGCAGAACCAGGCACTGGTGCAGACAGTGACCTGGGAGACAAGCAGCAGAAAGAAGGGCAGAAGGTTGCAAGGACGGATTTATCCAAGCACACAAGCCCTTAGAATCTGAGATGTTCACAAACCTGCTTCATAGCCATAGGAGAGAAATGGGCACTTCCAGGACATAACGTATCTTATCCTAAGGGAAACGGTAAAAATAGCTTGGATGAATTGCGTTCCACAGAAATGAGCCAGGAATGAACATCTCAAATATTTAAATTTGTATGTGTATGTCTGACGTCCAAGGAGATGAACCTCCAATGTTGGCATCCTGTGCCCCAGAGAAGCATGTGTAAAAGCCTGGTAACATCTTACGTGAAGTTTGCATTGCATCAGTGGTTGTAAAAAAATGGAGGAAACCCCCTTGCTATAATAACAAAGTGTGGATTCATTGCATCTAAATTTAACCCGTGCGCATACCACCCCCAAACGATGCTAGGACTGCAAGTGTTAGCACAATTTTGGATTATCTGCCCTGATACTACAGAAAAGCAATATACTTTTTTTGCTTGTTTGCAAACGGAAAACCAAAGCACGAAGAATTTGTTTTCCCAAGTTGCTGTAGTGCAACTATAGCACATCTCCAAATCTCAGTCCAGCATTAGCCTTATCTCAAGAAATAATTTTTGTAAGCACTGTCTTCAGAAATGTGCAGTTTTCTCCCTCCTGAAAGTAACCCAACAGTTCAGAAATGGGTGACTAATGAATTTCCTGCTTATGTCTGCACACATATTATTTGCAATTACTTCCATGACATTTTCATTTGTCTTAATGTACATAGCATAATGGAAATGATGTGCTGGATTTACCAGTGAAAAGAGCAAGGAAAAGGTTAAACTGAAAGAGAGCTACAAAGCATCACTAAAAGATTTGGGAAGAACTTGGTAGTTCTTGTCTATCCACCCTTACCACCGCATCCACCATTTCTCCCAGACAGACTTTGGGGTCAAAACCTTAGAAGACTTCACAGATACCTGTATGAACATGAAAACACGTGTTCTAACTTTAATTAGAACAGCCTTTTTATTTTAAAAGACTGTGTTTCAATGTTTCAGGATGGAATCTGGAAAGCCACTTCCACTACATGATAGGTTGTTCTTGAAATGTTTCTTCTAGACTATTTTCTTCCAAATTCCTCTGAAATCATTCCTAAATCATTAAGTCATCAGTCTTCAAGTCATAATGTACAGCAGGGGCAATACCTTCTCTTCCAGCATAAAAAATCCAGTTCTTCACAGCTGGATTTCTAACTGCCTGAAATCTTTCACACTCTTTACGTAGAAACAACAAAAAAATAGGATGCTAAATTTCCGGTGGGAGAAAAACACCAACATGCCTCTTGTTTGTATGCATATGAATTTTCTTATACTCTGTGTCGCTAGGTGGATTTTGTATTGAAAGGGTAAGGGAAGAAGATCCTTATCAATACTCCCCTGAATTTCAGCAGAGCCCTGCTCATCTACAACATTTGAGCATCCCATTTGCACGCTTCATATGTTGCAGTTGCTTCATGTTATGCATGGTAGAAGGAGTCTCCCCAGCTTTCTCCTGCAGTGAGAATATTTCAGCTACAGATGCAAAACGAGCAAAGTCCTTTGAGAAAAATCTGCCTTCTTACAAACATCTCTGCACTGCCATGAATGTCCAGCCTTGTAGATTCATTGATCATTTCTGTGGGGGGATGCTTGTTACCGGCATGGCCACTATCTGCGGTTGAGCTGGTGTCTCCATTATAGAATTTGAACATTGAGGTTCTGGCCTTCTCCAGCTCATTAAAATTGCTCTGCATGGCAACTTGACTCCTAGCTGTGCTGATTCTGAGGCTTAAATACACAAAAACATACTACTTTCTTTATGTCTCCACCATGACCCACACAGATCTGTCCCCTTATGATCAGATTTCTGCTGCAGGACATGCTGGCTGGAAGTGTAGGAAAATGGACATGCATTCCTTCTTAAAGACAGACTGAGCTTGGCCTTAGGAGAACACAAAACATGGAAGTTTTCAACATGGTTACCCTCTGAAAGAGACTCCAGACCTTCTATGAACCTATGTTGTCACTGTTATTCTTTCAGTCGTTTTGCTGCCTCTCCTCTGATACCTCTAGAGCTAGCCCCATTAGCACTAGGACATTAGAGATGACTAATTTTATCCAATACAGCAACTCAGTGGCTATCACTGTCCCTAATGGGACAGTGAGGCACTGGCGCTCCATTGCTCAAGATGACAGCCCCAAGATGTAAGTGAAATGGCCACAATGGCAAGAGTATTTTCCCCTTAGAGGGGAACACCCCTCTAAACAGTCTTGGAGCATTTCTTACCCATCTGGTCATCCAGAAGACCCCAATCCTGCAAGTCCTTATGACCATCTGAGGTCTTTGTGGTCCATACTTTCACACAAACTGGTGCCACCATCCGGCTGATGGGACTGCATGTGACGGTTGTGTCCCAGACCAACCATTAAACATAGAGCAAAGGTCTTGGCTCCTTCATTAAAGCTGAGGTAACACCAGTTTAACTCCTCAGCTCACCTTTCTTGGCTAGTAACAACAAAGCTCCTTCATCCTGCCCAATGTGTAGTACAAGGTGTATCTGACGGGAGAAGAGCAGCCTGCCTTTGCTTTGTGCAATGGAGCTCAGTTTTTGGAACAGTTGCATAAGGAAGAAATGCAGTGTGTGGGTGACTGTGCTCGTAGTTAAGCTTTCCAGTCATGCAGAAATAAAAATAGGTTTGTGGGCTTGCAGAAATAGGAAGATCCTGCAATCCCCGCCACAGCAATGCATGGCCAGATAATTCCTCTCTGGGCAGACTCTGTGGTCAAGGCTTTTCCACCCTTCGCAGTTATCATCCAAACAGAGCTCAGAGTCAATTCTTCTCATACAGAAGGGCATCTCATCTTGATCTCATGCCCCAGGAGATGGGAAAGCAACCACCCAGCTCACTAAGCTTTTCTCCTTTGACACTTAAATATGCATTGCTTTATTATATCTGATAATAAAATAGCCCCACTGAATCTCTAGGACCTTCTCTTGATGGCAGTGCTTTTCTCTTTTGAAGGATGGCACTAGCCCCTTTTGCCCAGAAGATCACACTCATTGCCTGTTCTTGGTGATCCCAGAAGCCTATTCAGAGCTGTTCTTTCCAACAAATCATGTGCAGATCTCAGGCCACAACCTCCTTCAATTTTTCCACATTCTGACTTAGCTTTTGGGTTTATTAACAAACATTTTGGCTGTATGGCCCCAAGAGATGCAGGTTGCTCTGTGTGGCTCATCATATTTTTTGTGCTGGCTGTCTTTATGTTGTCTATGAGTTATGTCAGCAGTGATTTTATATTTATTTCCAGATCATTGTGGAAAATACTGAAGAGTGCCAAGCCTTGTAGCAGTCTCTGTGGATCTCTGCTCAAAAGCTCCACAGGCCAGCACAGATTTCAAACCAGCCAGGTCATCCAGCTGGTGTCTGCTCATTGAAACCTGTTGATAGCTTGTATAGATTCACAACTCTTTGATGATGACAAAGAAATAGTTGGTGATTGTCATGCAGGAGAAATACAGCATCCAACATGTTTCTAAGAGTCTGACTATCTCTACTTAGTGACAGCTCCAACCCACTGCTAGGATTCCTCTGTTCCCATTGCAGCACTTTGCTGTCTTCTCCCTAGTCATCATGTATTTTTCCTTGCAGCCTTCAGCTTTTCTTATTCATTTTCTCTCCTTCTTTGCCACTATGCATAATAGAAGATATATACTTTCCTTTTTGGCACTTTTTTAGCATTTCTAATTGTGGACACTGAACAGAGAAAGTTTTGACTCTGGGCAGTCTTCTTCTGTGTTACAAACCAAAGTATTTTAGATATCATATTGGCTCTTGCAGGAAAGCTCCTAGATATTATCCACATCTTTTCAGGCTGCATTTTCCCTCTTGGTTCATCTCATTTACCTCGTTCGTCCATGCAGAGGAAGGAGACATACCAAACAATTCATTCCTTAGCCAAAGAGGAAAAAAGGGCAAATTGTCTGAAATCAGAAAGATGAACAGAGTGTTATGAATGTACTTTGAAATACATGAGTTGCAATATATAATTCTGAGTTTTTCAATCACCTGACAAGATGTGGTTTGGATTTCATTTTAGTGGTAACATGAAGCAAGCCAAGAGCGCATCTGTGCAGATGAGACTTCATTTTTGGAAAAGCTGATGGGCTCCTTGTGCTCATTGGGAAAAACATCCTGCCACATTTAATCACAACAAGCAAACACAGGACAAGTGAGTACCAGCTGGCACCATCTCCAGTGCTTTCAAGGACCTCAGTAAAAATTGCACTTGGAAATCCACTTTTGCCTCAGGCAACATTCAAATAGACAATTTGTGGCCCTACTTATGCCACAAAAAATATTTCCTCTTGGAAACGTGAAACTGTTATAATAATGCTTTAAATCACAAGAAATTTTCACTTGTAGAGTCTCCCTCCCTCTTCCTTCTCTATGGAGAAAGGCAATTTCGCAGCGGAGATTTCTTTTCTGCAAATTTGTGGATTATGAATGGGTAGGAGGGGAAGGCTGGCAAAGAAAAATGAAGTGGAAATGGAGAAGGACTTGGGGATACTGTGGATAAAAACTGGTCATGACCCAGCAATGTGCGCTCGCAGCCCAGAAAGCCGCCCGTGCCCTGGGCTGCATCCCCAGCAGCGTGGCCGGCAGGGCGGGGGAGGGGGCTCTGCCCCTCTGCTCCCCTCTGCTGAGACCCCCCCACAGCGCTGCGTCCAGCTCGGGGGTCCTCAGCTTCAGAAGGACACGGACCTGTTGGAGCGGGCCCAGAGGAGGCCACGGAGCTGGTCAGAGGGCTGGAGCCCCTCTGCTGTGGGGACAGGCTGGGAGAGCTGGGGCTGTGCAGCCTGGGGAGGAGAAGGCTGCGGGGAGACCTTAGAGCAGCTCCCAGTGCCTGGAGGGGCCGACAGGAAAGCTGGGGAGGGGCTTTGGGCAAGGGCAGGGAGTGGTGGGACAGGGGGGAATGGCTTGAAGCTGAGAGAGGGGAGATTTAGGTTGGACATGAGGAAGAAACCCTTCCCCGTGAGGGCGGCGAGGCGCTGGCCCAGGCTGCCCAGAGCAGCTGTGGGTGCCCCATCCCTGGCAGGGCTCAAGGCCAGGCTGGAGGGGGCTGGGAGCAGCCTGGGCTGGGGGGAGGGGGCCCTGCCCGGGGCAGGGGGTGGGACTGGCTGGTCTTGAAGGTCCCTTCCAGCCCAAGTCATTCTGTGTTTCCATGAAAAGGTGCTTTTTGCTGCCGATCCAGGGCCAGTGGGATGAAATGGTGTGACGACAGAGTCACTGCCAAGGAATGGTACTGACCACAAGGAACATGTCCTTGCCCCAACATGAGGGACAGGGACAGCCTCTCAGCATTTGGCTCCTGACAGCCTGTAGGTCCCTGCTGCCACCTGGCTTGGGCAGGTCAGACAAGACATGCTCATGCTGGAGTAGGTCTCCATTGTTTCCTCCTTCTTGTGCTGAGGTTGCTGCCCTCCTCCTCATTGCCTCCCCAACAGCTTGTCAGAAACTAAAACTTCACACTCTTGTCCTCTCCGGCTCAAGGGACTGTCTATAAAAACTAGGTTTTGGAGGCTTTTTTGCTCATAAAAGTGTGGGTTGCTGATATGAATATTCGGGGGCCTCCCATGTAATTTTTAAGATTGTTTTGAAAAACAAAAGTGTGCAGGGTGAGATGATCAGAAATGCAAGCTGGGGGTCTGACATGACTCCAGGAACCAGGAATTTTAAAAAAATACCCATATTTGCCTGTAACTGGCAACAGAATCTCTCTCCCTCCATTCAGCACTTCCTTATCAATCCACTCTGTTTTATTCCTTCTGAAAGAAATTTGTCTCCGTTAAGGAACAGAAAGTTATGGGGTTTGGCTAAAATGTTTGCTGTCTCATTTGATAACGATTTAGGTTCTTTTCCAAAATCTTCTCTGATCTCAGTCCCTGAGGTGGCAGCAGATTTCTGGAAATGCTGGCACAGCCTGAGCCCACCTGTGATATTTTCAGCACTTCCAGCCTCAAGTCAAACCAGAAATGTAGAAGATGGTCCCTTCCTGGGGCTCCTCTGCATTTCCCACTTTCTTCCCAGAATAACATCTATTCTTGCAGTTCTGTTTTTCCCATATTAATGTACTTATTTTTCCCTAACTCTTAAGAAACTCAATGCCACAAATATGATGCGAAGTATGACCTGGAAGCCAGAAAACCCATAATTCCGTTCCTCTGCCATTCATTTAATGCCTCATCTTGGACATGTGATTTGATCTTTTTACTTCAATAGTGATACATATACAGCAGAGATGATTCCTTTTTTTCCCTCTGAGATGTTATGAGGATTAGTCAATGTTTAAGACTGATAATTATTCTGAGTTATTCATGAGAAAAACACAGTGTCAGTCTGCATGGAGTCTGTGACAAGATTTCATTTAAAATGGTGACAACAAATATTGCATGCAGATGCAGCAATTAGCCAGCAGCACCAGTCCCCCCAAGGCTGCTGAGAAACAGCCCTGTTTACCCTGTTTTCCCCTCCATGGATCATAGAATCATAGAATATCTCAAGTTGAAAGGGATCATAAGGATCACTGAGTCCAGCTCCCAGGTATGTATCCTATACCATCTCCCAAAGAGATACAGGTTCCCATGGGAGAAACCAAGTCTGAATGTACTTTAAGGCTTGGTCCCACAACACAAAGGTTTTGGTGGCAATACTGTCCCTGTCGCTCCACTCTGTCCATTCACAGTCCAGACCTGGTCAGATTAAACAAATAGTCTTCTCAGCTGGGAGAGGAAGGAGGGATGTCCTTAAGCCAATATTACTGCTAGAAACTGGGCCGTGTAAAACCAAAGCTGTGGGAGATTCAAATTTACTTGGAGGAGCCTATATTTCTCCACAAAGCTTAAGAAGTGTAGGCAGTTGCACACATCAGTCTAAGATGCCTGAAAACCCACAGAACTACTCCTCATCCAGTACATCTGGCCAATATTTTCAGCACCAGATTGTAAAGAGGTCATTTTTCAGAAAATCACAGAATCATCAAATCACTGAGGTGGGCAGGGACCTCTGGACATGATCTAGTCCAAACCCTCTGCTCAAAGCAGAGTCAGCTGGAGAAGGTCGATCAAATCCATTGTCCAGTTGGGTTTCAAATCTCTCTGAGGACGGTGATTCCCGAGCCCCTCTGAACAAACTGTTCTGGTGTTTGATGCACTGGAAGTTTTTTCTTACATTTAAATGTATATATTTCAGTTGGTGCCCATTGCCTCTTGGCACCACCATCAAGAGACATGGCTAGACAAAACATGTCCACCCTTGTGCAGAGTTGGGATTAATCCTGCTCTGAGCAGGTGCTGGGCTAAAGATATTCAGAGATCCCTTGTCCCATGAGCATTTTGTAGAGTCTGGCCACTTTTTTAGGAAACAAGGTCTCCAAATAACACCTCAGTAATAAGACAAGAATGAGACAGAGATGGACTGTGCAATTATTGATCAAAATTAAAGCATGGGGCAAGCACAAGAGGTAACCCAGCCTGTCTGTGGAGCAGAACAAGCCACTCAGCCTTTCAGCTATTGCTGCTAGAGCAAGACAGGTACAGGCTTTTCTGGCTGTGATGAATGGATGATGAATGCCTGCTGAATCACAGCAGGCAGATAATTTACTGCAGAAAGTGACTGGCATTTAACTCTTTCCTCCCCTTCACTTCTCATCTGGAAGCAAGAGGCAGCCTGTGGCTCTTCCCATGGTGGGCAAGGGGTTGCAGGGCTGGACTATGGCTAGTGGACATGTCCTCCAGAGTTGTTTTTGGGGGACAGCTCAGCTCATCTAGAGCCTGCCTTGTCCCTTTTGCACCTAGGGACAGGGCTTAGTGGTAGACTTGGCAGTGTTAGGTTTATGGTTGGACTTGATGATCTTAAAGGTCTTTTCCAACCTAAACAATTTTGTGATCCCAAGCTCATGAGCAGCAGGCACAGTTGGGTGACTGACACAAAGATAATAAGTTGTATCTGGTCCGTGAGGTCATGGTGATGTCACACTGAGAAAAGGCAGCCTAGGGGGCAATGGAGTGAACACATCATGTGGAAGATGAGACAGGTCTGGGTGGGTTGAAAATGCCACCATCACACCTTCTGTGGCAATGGTTAGAACAGGCTTTGGGGTCACAGCAACACATCATTCAGGAAAGGGAGCTACCCCAGCATCTAAATCCCTAACTTTACTACCCAAAACAGAATTCAAAGACCCCCAAAATCATCTCTAAAGCCAAAGTGCCTTTATAGAGTCCAGCAGCATGCACCCAGGACCACACAGCCTTGAAGCCTCTCAGACCCATACTGATGGGTGCAATCAGTTCCTGGTTCATGTTACTGAGTCCAGCACAAATATGAACCCAGTATTTTGGGTATGCTCCCTGTCTAGCAAAAAGTAGCCATTCATGGGGAGGTAAAATATAGAATGAGCTAATCTTCTATTTCTCCTCTCCCTTTCCCTACATGAAAAATCTCAATGGATTTCATTTCCATTTTGCACAAGAATTTTTTCCATTTGGAGAGCTGTTGTTTATTATTCAAAGCCATTAAATAGCCTCTAAAATCACACTACTTACAAAATAAAAAAGGAGCTATTATTAGATCATCCAGGCTATTAATTTACAAGATTTATTAACCTCTGGTAGAGGCATCTACCATGCATCCCTTTAGGAAAAATCTTAAGCTTGACTTACCAAATGAGTGCATTCATCTCTCTGGCCCTAATTTGCATGAGTTGTCAGTGCAGATGCATTTGCAAGCCTCCTCTGTGCTCAAAACATGAAAGTTTGCACACAGGGTTGTGTGCAATTGATTGTGCAGTTACTGTTGAAAGCTGGGACCTGTTGCAGGTTGTTTGGAGTAGACATGTCCATGCAGTAGCTGAAGGATGTCTACATCTCAAAATCCCCTCTACCTACTCATCCCTCCCAGCCACTCAGGTGGCCCTAGAGAACAGCTAAAACTCCCTAAAGGAGACACTTCACATGCAGAGACCCCACTGTTGCCATCTGCCACCCTGGTGCCTTTCTCCTTGTGGTTCACTGGACCATACTGTTTTAATTATGGCAGAGCTGCTCTTCTCTTTTAGAGCTCAGTACTGGAGAGGAAGACTGGGAGGGAAGAGACTTAAGGACCCCCAAGGAGCTGCAGAAGCGTGAGGTGGGGTTTGCTCTGGGTTTATTACAACCAATCATCCATCCATCACATCCTGTCCCTCTCATGTTCTCACTGAGCTCTCTGAACCAGGCATGTCTAGCAGGTTTAGTGCCCCATTAGAAGATTTCCAACATCCTAACTCCTCCTTCCCCAAAAGCCTTATCTCATACATGCAGTAACTGTGCAGGCTTTTTGGATGAGGGAGAGACAGGAGGAATCAATCTGGAGCAGTCTGCTCTGCGTTGGCTCAGCTCCTCCAGGGCATAGTGCAGACACTTTTGTCCATGCCATGGGCGGCAAGATGGGTGGGAAGCACCCAGAGCTCACAGCCATGGCAGCCAGCTCTTCAGCAGGGGCGACCATAGAGTTACTATCACAGATAGGCACCCTGACTGCGAACTGATGAGCCAAATCCTCGTTACATCTCACTATGAAGCAGGACATCACTCCTATCCTTGCTCCATTGTATAACATACAGGACTAATATCTCCCCACTGTGGCTGGATACCATTGAGAGCATTTCTGCTGCACCGGATTGCATTTATGTATTGACGCAGCAGGCTGACATGAATGAAAAAAAATGAAGGATGAAGTTCTCAATCCTTCTGGAGCAGGAGATGACCCAGATGTCCCATGTACTCCAGCTATCAAGCCTGCACCTTCTTGTGGCTCTGGGGACATCTCTTATTTGTGGCATTTTGAGGTGGTGTTAGAGCATCTTGCTGCTTGCTAGATTTTAAAGGAGGATGTTCAGGTGCCTCCTAAGATGGACTGTCCATCAGCCTATGCTCCAGGACATGCTTCCTTGCTGCACAGTTAATGCCGCATTTCCACAGGAGTGAGGACTTGAGTTAAATTTGATCCCAACAGCAGCCTTGCTATGGGCTGAAACACAGGTATGGGCTGTAGGAAGACACAGATACAAGCAGCAGTAAGTTAATTAATTCTCACATGAGATTTCTTTGACAGACTGGTGGCTGAAGGTTGGTATTGCAGCCTCAGTGGAGAGCAGAGCACTGGTGATGGTTTTGCAGAGTTTCTTTACAGCCATGAAGAGGTCACCACAACTTTCTGTGCCTCAGGTCATCCGTTTAAGCAGGGCTTGCCTCAGGCTGTTCCTGTATCTAGTAATACTAAGGGAATCACTGGTCCTACTTCATGTCCCTAGAAAAAATACCTCCTAATGATGTGAAAGAGCTTGGTAGCAGTTAAGTAACATCTGGCCACCTGGTTGTTCACTTTCCCCACTGACTTCTGCAGGGCAAAACTGGCCAGCCTTGTTCGATCACCTCTGACTCCATTTTCCATCCTGTGGAAATGTGTTTCTCCATGATTTTTCCCAGAAAGCCTCCTGATTTCTGCATCCATAAATTTTGGTTAATGGCTTTACTTATATGGCCCAAAATGCACTGTGTTTCTGCTTGACCAGTCAGCCTGGAGGACCACATGGATCATTACTTCTCTTCCTAGTTTCAGTAATTGTTTTTCCGTACTAATTAGCTTTCATAAAAGCCATTTCCAGAGCAGTGCACAAAGGCACTCAGTAAGACTGCATCTGTGAAGTGCAATTTCCCTGCAACTGGCTTAGGGATGAAGCACAGGAACCAGTTACAGGGATTTAAGATCCCAACAATAAACCCTGTGCCCTGGGGAATGTCACAATCACTGCCCATGCCTCAGTTTCCCCATCAGTAAAATGATGGTCCTAACACACATTAGCAACACAGCCATGTTCTGGAAAGCAGATGATGACTGCACAGAGCCAGGTAAATTAAAAATAATTCTAGTATCTTCTGTTTCAAACAGAACAAAGCAAGTCAATGTAGCCCTTTCCCAGTGATCCTAAAAAACAACTTTTATATTGAAACGCAGCAACAGCGAGTTGTCCAGTAACAGGAAACAGAAGGGAATAAAACCAGACCTTGGGAAGAGTCATCCATTCCCATTTTGTCTCTCTGCACCAGTCAATCTGACACCACCATGTGTCGCCCAGCATGAGCTGCCACTAAGAAACCATCAACCTTAACTTTACTGGGCTGAACAACTCGACCTGCAGCCAGTGCCTTTCCAAATGGATGCACCCTCCTCTGGATGCTAATGTGGTGGGGAGGGAAGATGATGAGGCCAAATCCCATCTCTAGCAGTGCCACAGCTCAAATGGAGATGCCCAGCACACCCTGTATTTAGGGTTTTGTAGGTGAGTGGGTGCTGAGAGGAGCAATCTGAAGGGGCATACCATGGCCAGTGCGTGAGTGGGATGGCCATCCTCATCCCATTAAATACCCTCATGCTCTGGGGAAGGGATGGAGGAGGAGAAGATAGAAGAAAATGCCTCTGCAGACCTGCATCCCAGCCTTTGGGCACAGCAGGTGTCCTGCAACCCAGGCCTAAACCTCCTCCAGCAGCCTACACATCTTTTGTTTAAAGTCTAAGGCATCATTTAAATATTAAGCAATCAATGAGGCTTCACTTCTTTACATTTGCCACAGGGAGATATAAGCACCAAACAAGGAAGGGGAGGTTGTATGGTCATGGTTTGTCTCACTGTCTGCTCCAAGCCCAAGTTCCTCAAGGAGCTCCCTGTTGCTTGCTGCATATCCATGCTGAGAAGGAGCCTTCTGCTGCAGATGGACACCGCCCAACACCATCACTCCAAGGTGGGAAATGATAATGAACATATGTTTTGGGGAAGGTGCAAAGCCTTTCATATGAAGATGTTTAGAGTGTTCATCACAAGCTGCCACAGATTTGCTGGCTGGTGGGTGCTCAGCTTTGACTGCATCTTTATGACTTCCACTGAGGCTAAGGGGGCACTTTCTACTCCAGGGGCTAATGACGATAGTTAGCAAATGCAGAGGCAGCCATTGTGGCTTAACTGCAATTTCCTAAGTCTGTGAGTCCCTTTGTAATTTTGGGAAAGTCAACTTACCATCTGCCTCAGTTTCCCCATGCACGAAATGGGAGCTTGAAGAGCTCTCACTCTCAGAAATATTGCCTGGTGCTTCATCTCCTGTGCAGACATTCAGTATTTATCTGTGGGTGAAGATCATATTGGATTGTCATGGTTTAACCGCAGCCAGCAACCCAGCACCACGCAGCTCCTTGTGCACTCCCCACTCACCCAAGGGATGGGGTCAAGGGTTGAGATAAGAACAATTTAATAGGTAAAGTAAAAGCATGCAAGAAAAGCAAAACAAGGAATTGATTCACTACTTCCCATGTTCAGCCATCCCCAGGACAGCAGGGCTCCATCACGCATAATGGGGACTTGGGAAGACAAATGCCATAATGTCGGATGTTGTGTCCCATCCCATCCACCCACCTTCTTCTTCCCCCAGTTTATATACTGAGCATGACATCATATAGTATGGAACATCCCTTTGGCTAGCTTGGGTCACCTGTCCTGGCTGTGCCCCCTCCCCATTCCCCGTGTTCCTCCAGCCCTCTCCCTGGCTAGGGCCCAAGGAATTGAAAAGTCCTTGATTTAGTATAAACATCACCCAGCAACAACTAAAAACATCAGTGTCCTGTCAACATTGCTGTCACACCAAATCCAAATCACAGCACTGCATCAGCTACTAAGAAGAAAATTAACTCTATCCCAGCTGAAACCAGGACATGGGGTGAAGTTACAATATTAGAAAGCTAAGAGAGTGGTAAATTCCTGAAATTCTGAATAATTGTGGTTTGTCAGTCCTGGGATGACCAGCTCAGGGGAGATCTCTGCTTTGTTGGGCTTGAAGCTGGGTGAGAAGAATCACAGCCAAGGTCTGCTCTTAGGATAGGATCACATGTATGCCCAGAGATGTCTGAGCAGGTACTTTACCCTAGGAAATGTCTTTTTATTCACAGTAGGTGCTCAGGGTGAAGGGTCTGAGGCTATCCTGGAGAGCCTCCACATGCCCCCAGGGCCTGTATCAGCCAGCTGCAAGCAGAACATCTGGAACAGTTTGGAAAAATCTTTTCCCAGAACACTCACGGGCTGCTTAGGGTCAGCCTTAAGGGATGTTGCATGACCACATGCCTGTCCTCTGTGCATTTCTCACCCCATCTATAACAACAAGCTCAGAGTCAGTCATATTTAACCCATTTATTAAAAGGGACACTTTTGGTGAAAAAACACACCTATAAAACAAATATTTGGTCCTTGAAGATTCTGATTAAACTGTGTCCCGAGGAGGCTGCTTCTTAGGGCATTAGGTTTGTGACTCATTTCCTTTTTATGGATATGATTCACTAATGAATATTTGTAGTCTAATACCTGTCTGGTTTTGTGTTCAGGTTTTGTTTTTGTTTCCTTGCATCACTGTTTTCAGTCTGACTCCAGCTCAGCAGAAAAATCAAATCTGAAATACTGGCAAATCTGTGCAACTCAGTTAAAACCTTGATTTATATGGTGCTTCTGCTACCTCAAGAAAGGCCATGTATTTTCCTGATATTATGGGGAAATTGTTTTGAAACTACGAGAAAGCCAAGCTGAAATTACAGTTATTGAATCTTTCCATTAGCAAGGCTCTCTGCATTTTTCTTCTCCTTCTTTGCATAAAGAGAAACTTGGATGAAAACACTGGGATGTTTAGACCTTGACACATGCAAAATTTGGGCCTCCCTGACCCCACAGTGTTTTCACACACTCACCTCCATTCAGAACTGCCTGTTGTTCCTCTCCAAAGATGCTGTTTATTTATTGCCTTTAAATCCTTAGCTGAGATTTCCAGAACCTTTAATTGCCTTTATTATTGTTGTGAGTTTCAACCTGTTTTACCTGTTTCTAAGGAAGAGACAAAGAGAAAGATACTGTCTTACAGCTCCAACCACTGTCTCTTGAGCTGCTTTCCTCTCCCTTCCTTGCACATCAAGATTTCAATGTGCAGCTAAAATCTTAGTGCTAAAATCTTGCAACTAAAATTTCTGGTCTTCACAGGGAAAAGCTATCTGAACTCGCATGAGACTGGCTTAGTTTGGGGCAAAACCACAAGATTTGCTTCAGACATTTTGCCCAGCAGGAAAATCTGGCTGCTAAATTCTTCCAAGATGCCATCTTTGAAGGACATGTCCCACTCCCTTCATGATCCCATGTGCGCAGCTCATTCCTCCCCAGAGAAGATAACCAATTACCTTGGGCATTTCATGGCACTGACTCCATCTCTCCCCTGTTGACCCCTCTTTTAACTCCTGCCTCTGACATTCAGGCTGGGTGGAAGAATGTGCTTCATTCAAAAAGTCATGTATGAGCAAGGCAGTAGAGCTTTCCCAGATAATTTTCAATCTAAAGAGCATCTAAGCCATTTGAAAATATGTTGTATTTCATATCTGCTGTTTGGCAATCAATGCAGGAGTGTATATGAATGTGGGGGAATAAGCAGAATATTCTGTCCTGCCAGAAATGAGTTGATTGCTCTAGAAAAGCACAGTTTTACAGTGATGACTGTAAAAAATTTAATTAAAATATCAGTCTTAAAGATAATTGGTACAATTCCACATCAGCTTCCAGGTACTGGTGGTAGTCGGGACCAACCCTTGGTGATGTCTCTAGACCTTCAGTAATGGGGTCATATTAGTGCACAATACACTTGCTTTCTTCTCTGTGGCTTTATAGCTTATTTGCAGTCCATGAACCACAGGTCAACACTGGATCAGTACAGCAGAGCCTGTGCTTTAGCACATGAGCCACTTCTGGTCAGATCTGCTTATTTCTGGAGGTAATTTCTTTGCTGATGTCTCAGAATAGAGCCATAAATCACATCCAAATGCTATTAAACACAGCTCACACTTTCACGAGGCCTTTTGCAAGCTGATCACTTGCAGCTTTAATGACTGAAATGGTCATCGCTTTTAGAGCCAAGATTTTCCCTCCCTTTGAAGAAAAGTAAAATTCAGTGTATGAATTGCTTCTCCCGACACCACAACAGAAGGCAGAGGGGAAGCCTTGACCCAGCAGAGGCTTAGTGAAAACCAAGAATCTGATATCCAGATCTTTCTGGAGGAAACACATTTATTATACGACAAAGCACAGCAGCAGAGCAGGGGTACCCAAAAATGAGAGTGGCAACCCCAAGTTGGTGGGAGCTGATGGGAGAAGTTTGTGCATCTAGCATCTTGCCATGCGGACTGTTGAGCAGTTGAAAAAGGAATGCAAAAGCATGCCCTGCAAATACCTGACAGCTAGAAAACTAGGGTAAAACTGGATCATGCTGTCTGAGCACCTCCCCAAAGAGCTGATATTTACAAGATTTTTCTCTTTACAGACAGAGCCATGAGTGTCTCTGCCCATTCAGAATGGAAATTCATATAACGCATCCTCTGTTTTGGTTGTGTACCATATGGCCTTTCCATCTTCATTCCTTAATACAAATCTGTTCAGATTGTCTCAGCTGCTGAAGTATTTGGTCATTTGTGCTGGCATAACTGCTTAATTGTCCTTCTTTGACACTGCTCTTCTGGATGGGATTTGGTCTTGTCAGCAGTGAGTGAATTTATAAATCAGCGCATCTGTCAGAGGCTGGAGGGAGATGAGTGTCAGATGGAGGATGGACAGATGTTTTCTCATCTCTAAACCCATGATTGTCTGCAAGACCAAGTCGCAATTCATTCCCATTACAAAATCCCATCTCCATCCAAGCTGGGAGTATAGGGAGGCAAATAGAAAGATCTGGCCTCTAATAAATCCTGCCACCCCTTGTCAAACAATTTACCTCAATGGCTTTAGCAATTTAAGCTGCAGCTGTTTTATATGTTTTTAACCAAGAATGATCCTATTTCTTGACTGTGAATTACTGTCTTCTTATTATTTGCACAACTTATTTCAAAGAGCCACTTCTTTCCTACATTTTTCCATACAGTTAATTTAAATCATAACATTTCTATGGAAATTAGCTCTGCAGAAACACTGACTGCAGTTACAGACACGTGCAGGTGAACCCCACACACAGTCTGATACTGGCTGTGACTGCCCTCTATTTACCCAAATGAAATGTGAGTTAACATCCCTCATCCCTAGACAGTCATCAGCTTCCAGTCAGCAATTTATCTCTTTCTGTTCCATAGAGCATAAAAGGGAAATAATATCAACTCTAATTTCATGAACTCTACTGATGGTTTCTTACCAGGTCTGTAAAAGCTTGCATGGGTATATCTTTCTCTGAGCTTCACACACCTGGCAATTTGCACCGCTTACTGCTTTTTCTCCTCTTTCACACATAGGACTGAGAGGATTTAAGACTCAGCATTAATGAGCCTCTTCCAGTGGACATCATTGCCAGGTGAGAGCTCTTCACTTTTGTGTAGCGCAGTTTTGCTTCAAAAAAAAAAAAAAATCCCACAACATCCCATCCTTGTCAACATACAGTTGAACTCCCTGCCCAGACTTGCCAGTAGAATTGTTTGCCTTTCTTTGCCTTCCTAGGATCATGAATCTCTGCTGATCCTTCGCTTTATGCTACAAAGGTATTTCCCAGCAAGGCATAATTTTTGACAGACTGATTTTTAATGTGTGTCAGGGCTGATGTGCAATGGGGGAAAAAGCAACATCCATAAAATCAAGCTTGGAACATGCCAAGCACATGGGGGCAATCAATTGCTTTGGAAGGTGGGATATCTTCCTATTTGTTTCTAAAGGCAGCAGGCACAGATGAACTTCACCTTCAGCCATCCATTGCTGTCATCACCTGAACAAGACTATTTCAGGCACTGTAATGATAATGCAAACCCATACAAGCTGGCCACAGCATTCACTCTCCCAGGAGGACATGGTTGGATGTTCTCCAGGAGGCGTCTTCCAGCCTGGGTTACCCTGCAATCCCATGAGGGTGCTGGTCTGGTGGTCACAGCAGCTCCCTGCCCAGGAAGAGCCAGCAAGTCAGCAGCAGTCTCGCTTTGTGCGTTTAGTCCCCCCTCATCAGCTCTCTTCTCTCCAAGTCCAGTGTCCCCAGCAAATCACTCTCCAGATTGCTCTTAGCAGCATCTTCAGCTCTACTGCAGCAAGAGCAACTACTGGCTTGAGAAACCCAAGCCTCCCTTGCTTTTAACTCCAGTATGCTAGCAGAGAATGCAGCCATATCTGAGGAGAGGTCTTTTCCTTCAGCAGAATAAATACACTAGCAACAAAAAGTAGACAAATAGACATAATAGACAAAGTAAAAGCAAGCAGCTTTGAAAACATGCTGTCAGTAGTCTCTTTTCCCATCTGTCAATACATGTGTCATTCCTCAACATAGCCCTGGTACCAAACAGCTGCCAACAAACATCTCATCCTCAGTGAGATTCCCCCCATAGATGCTTCAGGATTCCTGGATGTATTTGAGACCAACACACTGGTCCCACCATTTATCTGCCCCATCTCAGTAAAACTGAGAGCAGTTTGTACCTGGGATGTAGCTTAAACATTATGAACTTGTGGGTTAAATCATTATTGAAGGTCATGGCCTGTCCCCTATTTGCTCTCTAAACTCATTTTCACAGAAGATATACCTGTGCTTGTGCCCTGGTAGAATTCAAAGAACCTGTGCGAGCTCCAAGTTCTGTTAAAAAAACCATAATGTAGGGATTTGGTGGCTGAAAAAAACCTCTGCTTGCTTCCATGTAGAGATGGTCCCAAACCACACATGTGCCCATCATGCAAGGAGGAGGCAATATGTTCTCCCATGCATCCTGGACATCCTGGCAACTGGGTGGCTCAATTTTCCCCTCTTCTACAGAAAAAAATAGCTGATAGGTGGCTTGATTTCTACCCAGTGCTTCTGATTTCTGCAGGCACTGCCACAGGAAAACTCTGGGAGCTGAACTTGAAAGCCTACATCTCTGCAGACCCTTGGTGGAACAGAACCACTAATAAGCCATGAGGGATGGGGATGGCCTCCCTGCTGCCTCAGCATTGGGAGCCACCTACCCTGGCCTCCCCCTTGGGCTCTTGCCTCTCCTTTCATCTCCCTCTGGTGTGGCAGCCACAGGGAAGGAGTCTTTTAATCTCTGTTTCATTCTTCCCATTCCCAAAACATGCCTCCAATTTCCCTAGGCCATGTTGAAGTTCTCAGCTGTAACCAGGATGTGTATGGTCCATCGCACATAGCTCACCTTATAACTACCACCCCTTACCATAATCTTCCCCCTCATTCTATATTTAACTCCCCACAAAAACATAACACACAGGAGAAGGTAGGGAGCTTGGAGGAATTAGGGAGGGAGAACAACCATCTAAATGAAGGGATAGGAATCATATACACCATGATGTAGGTGATAATCTGGACAGAAGAAGAGGCAATGCCTCAGGAAGAGACTGATTAAAGGAAAAAAAAACCAACCAAAGAAAAGCAGGCCAGGGTTAGGAGAAGGACTGTGGTAGGGGTATCTGAGCTAGCTACATGTGAGATGAAGTCACTGCACAGCCTCCATGTGATGCTTACCTTAGTTGTGCAGGGCAGGATGGTGGCATGTGGTATTGCACCGTCCTAAAGCCTGCCCAAACTCTGCCTGGACCACATTAACCCACCAGTAACTAGTGGTCTTCCAAAGTGGAACAAAACCCCCAAGCTTTTCGTATTGCAGGAGCAGGCCTGCTATCCAAAGTACTAGAGCTGGATATCCTGCATCGCCATTGCTGTCCAGATGGGGATTATGGCATAAATTATCTATGAAATTATGGCTTTAACTCGAGGGTGAGATGTGCTGCAACACCTCAGTAGTGGGCACAGAATTAACTATCACTATTTAGAAAATGGCAAGCATTTTTTGCAAGGAAAAAATCCCACTTAATTCAGAAAGAGATAAATGGTCCTGTTGCTTAAGAAATTGAATTCCCTTCACAGTTCTCAAAAAAAAAAAACCAAAACCAAAAAAAGGGGAAAAAAAGGGGGGGCGGAAATAAGGAGGAAAAAAAATACTGGTGTGTAGATTTCTTCTCTTTGAAGTAACTGAGACCCAACAGAAAGCCTAACACCAGGGCTGAAGATAGAGTTTCTTCTTCAGGTCAGTAGAAACCCCTTGAAACCAGGGAAGAACATATGCAGCCACTGTATGCTCTGTGTGCAAAATCCCCATATGCACTTGGTCCTTTTACTGCTCACCCCAGAAGGGTGAAGCTCAGGCTGCAATCCCCCATTACCCCACCACATCAACTCATGCAGGTGCAAACACTAATTTGGGTCCTCTATTTGCACCAAGAATCACCTTTTGGGTGCAGGGTCCAATGCAAACAAATCCTCTCCCAAAACCTCAAAACTCAGAGAAACAAAAAAGCCCCAAATACTTTTCTTCTGATTCCCAGCCTGCTCTGTAGCAACCCTGATTGGTACAAACAGGTATTTAAGAACAAGGTATCTTCTCACTTCCTACCCTCCAGCACTTTATCCTTGTTTTTCCCATGGCTAGGAAATCAGCATGCACTGGGCTAATTAGAAAGCAGAGATCTTATTATGTGGTGTGCTCAGCATGGCTAACTGCGCTGATGGAGATGGATGGGTGTCGGTGGATAGCAGGATAGCCAAGAGCACTTGTCGTGAGCAGATGGCAAGGGGAGGAAGGGGGAGAGGGGTCTCTCAGGGGAGTAAATCTAGCTCAGGAAAACATTCATCTTGCTCTATGGCCCAGCCAACTGAATTAACATGAAGTGCAGTCAGCCTCTCACCCATTAGTGACATGCTTTTGAAAGGAAAGAGAAGAGAGGAGTCAATCAGTCGAGGTGTAATTGAAGGGTGACTGATGGAGAGGCCTAATGCAGGCTCCTTTGCTGCATTGCAGTGAAATAATACATGAATGAAACAACTGCCTCCCTTCCTAATGGCTTGGGGGGGCTTTTGAGGACATGAAAAACTCTCCCTGCATCTCTAATGAAGGGGCAGCTCTAGGGGTTGGCGAGAGCTAGGCTGGCACAGGACTTAGCAGGATGGGCTGAGACAGCACAGCAGGTCCCACCTCAGCATGCTCATGACAAAAGCCACTGGTCAAACAAACACCCTGCCATAAATTTGTGTCCTATATTTGCTCCAGGAATCACCTCTTGTCTGCAAGAGACCAGCATGTGCTTTCTTTCTGTGCCAGCTCCACCATGTCAGGCCAGAGCATCTTAGTTATTGAAGAAAGGACTTGGACATCACCTTAACATTACCTGTGGGTTTGGTGGCTGTTGAGCTTTTGTATGGATGGGGAGGTCAATCAGTGCCCAGATTTGCAGGAGCCTTTGTGAGCCAGAGATCTGCCAGAGTTGACCCATAGCTGCTCAAACATAGTCTTCTGAGCTGGAGCCTGGGCCAACACACAAGGGAAAAACCATGGTACAGCTTTGTCCCCCAACCAGAAAGAATCCATATCACATTTTCCCCTGTACAAGAGCAAGGACCTGCTCTTCCCTCAACGCGGTTGAGGTTGCGTGGTTTAGTGCTTGCGCAGAGCGTGCTCAGTCATCACTGTGGCTGGAAGGAAGGACTAGGCAGAAATGTCCCGTTGCGGCGGTGGATGAGCACTCAGGCACAACAGGCAAAGGGACAAAGTGCTCAGCCTTTCCACAATGCAAACATCCCCATAAATCATCATTACAAAACCCAGGAGGTCAGGGGTACCAGTTAATGTTACAGAATAACTGAAGGAAAGGGGAGGAAAGCCACAAGTCAAGGAGATTCATTGGTATAAGGCTCCTAAACACCCTCAGACTGGTCTAGTGCTTTGCTAGTAATACTTGGAGAGGTGGAGGTGCTTCTTGAAGCACCCAATTTCTTACCAATGTTTCTAGGAAGATGTGCTGTTTAAGGGATGGTGCTGGAGGATCTACAGTATGCTGTGGATCAGAGGCCTGTGGGCACTTCTGTGCTCTCCTTGAAAGCCAGAGGGTCAAAGAAGAGTTCAAAACAAAGTTTTCATCACAGATATGATGCTTAATTGCTTGAGGAACAGGAAAGTACTGACACCACTTTCAAGAGTGATCATGGTTTATTCAAGGCTGGCCTTGTGAGCAACAGGTGATTAGAAGCACCAGTATTATACTGTGTCCTGAACCCAGCCCATTTTTTGCAGGAAAAGGAGAAAGGGAAGAATTGCATATGTATTTGGAGATTTCCAACCATGTGGTCATTATCAGAGACAGTAGCCCAACATATGCACACCCCCACCTGCCCAGCAAACTTGGCTTCATTTTCATTTTCAAACCTGGTCAGCCAGGGCTGTGCATGAGCATCATGGTGTCACACACTGCTTAACCTGCCTGCTGCCAGAACTGACTCAGCTGTTTCCATGGCAAGTGACGGTGAGATGTTATTACGGGCTTTCGCTTCCTGAGTCAGGGGATGCTGATAAAACAGAGATGTAGATGCTATGTCCTGAGATGCCTCTCTGCCTCTCCCTGCCATGCAACCTGTTCCACCGCAACCCTTAAGAGATTTAGCATCATAAAACCTCTCTCCCAAACAAACTTGAGGTTATTGCTGGAAAAGGGCTTTGTTGAGTAGTAGATAGCCTCTCCTTTGCGAGGTGCCTACATGCTGCTGTGGCAGTCTCCATTTTGCAGGTGGGAATCCATCTATAGTGAGGCTGAGGGCTTTGGCCACGCTGAGGTGGATGGTTCGTAGTGGAGCTGGATGCTGAGCCTCAGTGCTTCTGCTAGGAGCCTATAAACCACCCTGCTTCTTCATGTACCTTTAGATAGTTGTGAACAGAGGTGAACTTGAACTGGTTTTGGGAAGGAATCTGGACCCCTGTTTGATATTTGGTCTGTAACCAACCAGTCCAGCTCTGATTCCTTTTTTCCATAGCACATCCATGCTGTCATTGCACCCACATCTGCTGCAAAACAGGGACATAAGTCTGCTTCAGGCTTGTGTGTTCAAGGTCTTAAAATGTTGTACGGAGCCCAGAGCTGAGCCCGGGCAGCACGGGGCACCCATGAAGGGAAATATTCACACGTTCCTTTTCCAGCACCCGGCAATCTGGGCTAAACCAGCTTCCAGTATCTTGGCCCCTCCACAAGACCTACTCCAGGCAAGCCATCTCTGACCTATGTTTGTTTAAAACAGACCTCATCTGGTATAAAAATGCCCCAAACATTTTTTCCCAGTGGGCACTCCCAGACTTTTGCTGCCATTACTGTGATTTTCATAGAATCACAAAATGGTTTGGGTTGGAAGGGACCTTCAAAGGTCGCCCAGTCCAATCTCTGCCATGGGTAGGGGTATCTTCAACTCAATCAGGTTGCTCACAGCCCTGCCCAGCCTGATCTTGAATGTTTCCAGGGATAGGGCATTAACCACCTCTCCGGGGAACCTGTCCCAGTGCCTCACCACCTTCACCATGAAAAATTTCTTCCTTATATCTAGTCTGAATCTCTCCTCTATTAATTTAAAACCAGTCCCTTTTGTGCTATCTCAACAGGCTGGACCAAAAAGTCTGTCCCCATCTTTCTGTAAGCCCCCTTTAACTACTGAAAGGCCACAACAAGGTGTCCACAGAGATTTCTCTTCTCGATGTCTTACCTGACTCCTTGCTACATTTAAATATGCTGGACCTAAAGAATCACCTCTTCTCTTCTTTGTGTACCCAAACCTCACTGGTCTGTGTTTGCAGAGCCACATGGTCCCAGGTCCTTCCCTCTGAAAGCAGCTCCCAGGCCCAGCAGGATCCAGAGCTGCAGGGCAGGGTATTAAAGAGGGGGCTGCAAAGAGAAGATGGGTAAAAACCGGTGTGTGCATGGGTCATGTTGTGTTGTTGTCAACTGCTACTGATCCAAGCACAGCCCCAGACAGTGACAGCTAAGCCAGGACTCGTCCCCATGCTCCGTGCTGTGCATACCCAGGCTGCACTAGCTCTGCCTGCACTTGCAATTTTAAAGATGGACATAGCAGCAGGGAGAAGACGACACCACCCTTTCCAGGTTGAGAAAATCCTACTGGAAAACACAGCAAAAGTGGGCTGAAATACAGCCTGGATAGAGCTACAAAGTCCAGGACTAGTGGTCTTGAGATGACACCCACTGGTGAGGAGCAAGACTGCAAGCAGGCTGTGATGTCTTGGTCACGCTGCCTTGAAAGAGCCATGGGCTGCGTCTTCAGTTTTCCAGACTGTCCTTAAGAGAGACCAGATGTAACTAGCACACCAAAAGAAATACCCTCAAAAGTGAATGCACACTCAACTGCAGCCTATGGCTGATCTGGGACTGCCTGTGCCTCCCAGCTCCAGAAATGTCCGTGGTAGTTTTGTAGTGATTATTTTAGGTATCAGCATGTTACAGATCTGCTAATAAGTTAGAATTAATTGGCTTTATTTGATTTTATAAAATCATTTGGAATAAGAAATATATTTTAATGAAACTTGTAGTTGCACAGCAAAAGCTGCTATGAAATCCTCTGTACAGCCCTGTAGCAAGGCCAAAAGAATAGGTCAGAATCACCTAGTAGGAATGATTAGAACTTAGATAACCGACTTAAGATTAAAGATGATTGGATACAGTATTTACGGGTAGACTAGGAGAATGCATTGAACTGTCAGAATGTAGAATTAATGGGAACTGGGGAGAGGATTTCTTTGCAGTTGACTAGTCTTCTGTATGTAGAAAGTGTATTGAAATGTCAGAATATGAGATTAATGGGAACTGGGAAGAGTCAACTGGAACAACTTGTAGTTACCTGCCAAGAAACCGTGAACTGTAGTAAAAGGTAATTCCGGCAGGGGAAGATCGCAACCACCGACTCATATACCACCTACCCATATGCGGCGAATGAGGAGACGGGACGCAGCTTGATGCAAGCAAATGTCAATTTATTGTACAGAAGCACACGTTTTTATACACTTTCAGAAGCTGCGCGTTTTAAACTAATTGGTTCCTGAAGCTAAGCATTGCATACTAGGCAATCCCTGATTGGTGGTTAATTAACAGCAAGGTGTTGCCTTTCCTTGGCGCCAACTTTGGCGCCATCCGTTTCCCGCTCCCCTGTGCTCTGCAAACAGGCCTTATCATGTTAATTGCTGTCTAGACAAGCTCATCATGTTGATTGTTGTCTAGACAAGCCCGAGCACATTCCCCTCAGCTAACTTATTGCCACGCATGGTCCTAGTTTCCAGCCTGCTCCTGCACCCATATACCATCTCCCCAGGCACACGGAGGGGTGGAGAATGATCTCCAGAGGTCCCCTGCAGCCCCCAGCATTGTGTGGTTCTGTGATTCCTGGCACTTGGGCTGAGGAAGAAGAGGCCAGGCTCCTTGAAGGACAACCCAAAATCTGACTGCACTCTCAGCATATGGGGGTATGGTATATGGGCTCACCGTGGGGTCTCGATACAAACCGGATCCCGCCTTTCCAAGGGGTCCAGACCCCCTGCTCAATAGCCAGCTGGTTGAGGTGCCCACCAGGCCCCTCTCTGCCAAGCTGCTTTCCAGCCGGGCGTCCGCAGCCTGTGCTGGTGCCGGGGCTTGTTCCTCCCCAGGGGCAGGACTCGGCACTTGCTGCACCCAGTGAGGTTCCTGCCAGCCCCTTTCTCCAGCCCAGCCCGGTCCTCCGAAGGCAGCGCAACCACTGGGGTGCCAGACACGACCACCCCCCATTTTGTGGGTGCCAGCAGTGCCCAGTGCCAGCCCGTCCCCACTGGGGCTGGGCACTGACGGTGTCGCAGCCCCAGCTGTGGGATGGATGGACAAGCCACAGCACCAGGGAGAGAGAAAACATTTCTTTTTTAACATTTCAGATGGGGGGGGAGCTTCCCAGGCAGTTCCCAGCCCTGCACTCCCCCAGCTGCTCACTGGCAGGGGATCGTGCTCCTCTACTGACACTAGCGCTGCCACGGCGGGGTCTTGCAGAAGCAGATGCAGCGTGGCCGCCACAGGCGTCTCCACCAGTCCTTTAGGCAGCTACACAGACAGCTGCAGACCTTCTGCAGGCATCGTCCTGCCCAGCACAGCGCTGGGGCCGCTTGGTCACATGCCCTGCCCGTGGGCACCTGCTGCTGGGGACTGGGCTCTGCCGGGGTGCTCCTGCCCACGGAGATGGTGTTGTCCTGGCCACTGGTGCTGCTTCTGCCTGGCCCTGTGGGGCAGCTCTCGTTAACTTCGTTTGGGCTCGTCCTGCCCGCTTGTACAGGGCTGCTTCTGCCTGGCCCTGTGGGGCAGCTCTTGTTAACTTCGTTTGGGCTCGTCCTGCCCGCTTGTACAGGGCTGCTTCTGCCTGGCTCTGTGGGGCAGCTCTTGTTAACTTCGTTTGGGCTCCTCCTGCCCGCTTGTACAGGGCTGCTTCTGCCTGGCTCTGTGGGGCAACTCTCATTAACTTCGTTTGGGCTCGTCCTGCCCGCTTGTACAGGGCTGCTTCTGCCTGGCTCTGTGGGGCAGCTCTTGTTAACTTCGTTTGGGCTCGTCCTGCCCGCTTGTACAGGGCTGCTTCTGCCTGGCTCTGTGGGGCAACTGTTGTTAACTTCCTTCGGGCTCCTCCTGCGTGCTTTTACAGGTCTGCTTCTGCCTGGTCGCGTCTCCTTATGTTTGTCCTTGTTCCCACCTGCAGCATTGTCCTTGTCTGCATCCGCCCCCGGCAGCTTCATTCTAAGGCCCCTCTTGCGCGACACTCTGGGTCTCAGCAGCCCTGGCTGGGGCTGTTCCTCTTCCCTGGTGAGCAGGGGGGAAGGAACCCTGGGGAGGGCCCCAGCACAGGCCGCCCCTCGCCACTTGGCTGTCAGCATCTGCAGAAACCTTTCGTACTGCTCGATGTTTTCGAGGGTGTCCTGAATGATGTACATGAACTCCTCAGTGTGGTTCTCTGTGACCATGGCCGAGGGGCTGCCTGGGGGTGGCTCCACATCGATGGAGCTGCTTCTGCCTGGTCGCATCTCCTTATGCTTGTCTTTGTCTCCACCTGCAGCATTGTCAGTATCTGTGTCCGACTGCGGCAGCTTCACTCTAAGGCCCCTCTTGCGCGACACTCTGGGTCTCAGCAGCCCTGGCTGGGGCTGTTCCTCTTCCCTGGTGAGCAGGGGGGAAGGAACCCTGGGGAGGGCCCCAGCACAGGCCATGTTTTGACACATGGCTGTCAGCATCTGCAGAATCCCTTTGTACTGCTCGATCTTTTCGATGGTGTCCTGCATGATGCACTTTAACTCCTTAGTGCGGTTCTTTGTGCCTATGGCCGAGGGGCTGCCAGGGGGTGGCTCCACATCGATGGAGCTGCTTCTGCCTGGTCGTGTCTCCTTATGTTTGTCCTTGTTCCCATCTGCAGCATTGTCCTTGTCTGCATCCGCCCCCGGTAGCTTCACTCTAAGGCCCCTCTTGCGCGACACTCTGGCTCTCAGCAGCCCTGGCTGGGGCTGTTCCTCTTCCCTGGTGAGCAGGGGGGAAGGAACCCTGGGGAGGGCCTCAGAACAGGCCACTTTTTGCCACTTGGCTATCTGCATCCGCAGAAACTTTTTGCACTGCTTGCTCAATTTGAGGGCGTCCTGGACTATATGGATGAGCTCTTCAGCGAGGTTCCCTGTGACCATGGCCGAGGGGCTGCCTGGGGGTGGCTCCACATCGACGGGGCTCTGCGCCCTGTCCCTGCCATCCGTGGGGAACTCCTCGTGCTTTGGCCCCTCTGGCAGCTCCAGTGGGATGTTGAAGCCAGTTGGGAGCCCTGGCTGCCCCGCCAGCATGCAGATGGTTTTAAAAGAATACTGAGGTCCCAAGATGTTCATCGATGCTGGCTCTGCTGTTGCAGCCGGCCAGGGCTCTGGGAAGGAGCAGGGGGAGTTCAGTGAAGAGGAGCTGCTCCGGGACAGGGAGTGCGGCACGGTCTCTGGGGAGCAGTGCTCCACGCTTGACGCTTCCAGGCTTGCCCTGCAGAGGGGGAGAGGGAAGAGACCCCCGCTGCACCCGGCCCCTCCGGCAGGACTCACGGGCAGCACACCCTCCTTGGCGGCAGGCAGCGCTGCCCAGCGTGGGCAGGGGCAGGGCATGGGCTGAGGGTCTGGGGCAGGACCTGTGGGTGTCCCCTGCGCTTACCCCATCTCCACGGTTGGTGTGGGCTTCTCTGCTGCTCCATGTGCCTGGGGAGAAGCTGCCAAGAGAGGAGATGGTGTGAGTGGCCAGCAGCCCAGAGCCCCAGGCCAGGCCTTCTGCAGGGTGTCACCCGTTTCCAGGTCAATTGGGGCCGGAGCCACTCACTGCTCTCCTCCTCGAACCGGGCTCTTGTCGTGCTCGTCTGAGGCTTTGTCTTCTTCCTACGCCCCTGCAGGACCCCAGCAGCTGGGTGAGGAGACGGAAACAGCTCCCGGCCCCACACCTTAACCTCCCACCCTACCCCTCCCTGCACGGAGGGGCAGTGCAGTGCAACTGTCACCTACCCGGAGTCGCCTGAAATACAGTATGGCCGAGACCAGGCTGAGCTGCAGCATGAGCATCATGACGTGGAGCATGTCAGACAGCGTGGGGATGTCGTGATGCCCCATGGCGCTGGCTGTGGTGTGGCCACGGTGCTCCGAGTTGTCAGCACAGACCCACGGTGCAGATCCCCAGTGACCTACTGGGTCCCCAGTGAGAGGACACCCAGCACTGCCGGAGTGTGGCAGAGGCTGCAGTCTGCAGCCCACCCAGACGGTGCCAGACGGCCCACTGCCTTCCCCGTGGGGCGCGCACCCCCCTTTTATAGTACGGGAGGCAGCCGCCCCCGCCCCCCTTTGTGACATCACTGGGGCAGTCACAGCCCCCCTTTGTGAAAATTCCTGGGGCAACCAGAGCCCCCCTTTCCCTTTGTGGCACTGGACAACCCCTGTGACCTGTCGCAACGGAGGGAAGACACAGTCGCTCAATATGAGTGATCAGCAGACTTCGTTTATTGTCTCTTACAGTCACCTTTTATGCCTTCTTATAATTAGCTCATACATATTACAAAAGTTAAGCTCATTATTGGTTAGTTGCCTAAATACCAAGCCCGCCCCTTGTTTCTCTTCTGTAGTTATGTGTTCCCACCTGCAACGTTCTTTTCCCACCGAAATCTTCCTGTTATTGTGTAACAAGGACAGCCAAAGACAGTGTATTTTTGCTTTACTTCAGATCAGCTGAGAGCCATGTGCATTTTTGTCCAGCCAGCTGGACTATGTCTATGTGACCCTTTTCAGCTAGCCAGTTATCCACACCTGTGACCTTCCCTGGGGATTTGCGAAGCTCACTCACTCTCCCCTTCCCCCGGTGAGGGTGGGCAGGGAGAGCAGGGAAGCGGCCTCTCCGCGTAAGCCGGGAGACGTTTGAGCAGTGGCAAGCCATGGCTGCCTGGGAAATGCCGGTGCTTGACTGCTCCCCTCTTACTGAAAAGTTGAAGGACTGTAAGGCGTGCCTTTCCTCACCAGGGATGGCACGGGGCCATGTTAGCTGGCACGATTCAAAAGCTGTAGCAGATAGAATGACACCGCTTAGGAAGGAACGAGAAGCGTGACCAGGAAAAGCCACGGTGCGTGCTGTGTTGGGAGCCGCACGAGTGGCGGCCCAGAAGGAGAGGCGCCTGATTAAACCAACTAATGATGAAATGGTTAAACCCTTGCAAGAACATATAAAAACCCTGCAGAGCCAGCTAAGTGCTGAACGTAACAGCACTCAGCGACTCCACACGCTCTCTCAGATGCCTTGGATGGAGAACAAACTTCACGGTCCGAATGAGAGGAAGGGGGACAAGAATCTCCTGATCAGACAGATCTTAATTCTGTTGTGGATAGTCTGCTGGGATTTACAAGATCGGCACGGCGGGCCGAGAAACAGGGCCCAAGACCTTTGTACTTGTCTAAGGAGTTGGAAATGGACCGAGAAACGTTTTACCCCACTGGGGTTGGGCACTGACGGTGTCGCAGCCCCAGCTGTGGGATGGATGGACGAGCCACAGCACCAGGGATAGAGAAAACATTTCTTTTTTAATATTTCAGAGGGGGGGAGCTTCCCAGGCAGTTCCCAGCCCTGCACTCCCCCAGCTGCTCACTGGCAGGGGATCGTGCTCCTCTACTGACACTAGCGCTGCCACGGCGGGGTCTTGCAGAAGCAGATGCAGCGTGGCCGCCACAGGCGTCTCCACCAGTCCTCTAGGCAGCTCCCCGTGGGCACCTGCTGCTGGGGACTGGGCTCTGCCGGGGTGCTCCTGCCCACGGAGATGGTGTTGTCCTGGCCACTGGTGCTGCTTCTGCCTGGCTCTGTGGGGCAACTGTTGTTAACTTCCTTTGGGCTCCTCCTGCGTGCTTTTACAGGTCTGCTTCTGCCTGGTCGCGTCTCCTTATGTTTGTCCTTGTCCCCACCTGCAGCATTGTCCTTGTCTGCATCCGCCCCCGGCAGCTCCACTCTAAGGCCCCTCTTGCGCGACACTCTGGCTCTCAGCAGCCCTGGCTGGGGCTGTTCCTCTTCCCTGGTGAGCAGGGGGGAAGGAACCCTGGGGAGGGCCCCAGCACAGGCCGCCCCTCGCCACTTGGCTGTCAGCATCTGCAGAAACCTTTCGTACTGCTCGATGTTTTCGAGGGTGTCCTGCATGATGCACATGAACTCCTCAGTGTGGTTCTCTGTGACCATGGCCGAGGGGCTGCCAGGGGGTGGCTGCACATCGATGGGGCAGCTTCTACCTCGTCGCGTCTCCTTATGTTTGTCCTTGTCCCCACCTGCAGCATTGTCCTTGTCTGCATCCGCCCCCGGTAGCTTCACTCTAAGGCCCCTCTTGCGCGACACTCTGGGTCTCAGCAGCCCTGGCTGGGGCTGTTCCTCTTCCCTGGTGAGCAGGGGGGAAGGAACCCTGGGGAGGGCCCCAGCACAGGCCGCCTTTTGACACATGGCTGTCAGCCTCTGCAGAAACCTTTCGTACTGCTCGGTCACTTTGAGGGTGTCCTGCGTGATGCACATTAACTCCTTAGTGCGGTTCTTTGTGACTATGGCTGAGGGGCTGCCTGGGGGTGGCTCCACATCGATGGAGCTGCTTCTGCCTGGTCGTGTCTCCTTATGTTTGTCCTTGTCCCCATCTGCAGCATTGTCAGTATCTGTGTCCGACTGCGGCAGCTTCACTCTAAGGCCCCTCTTGCGCGACGCTCTGGGTCTCAGCAGCCCTGGCTGGGGCTGTTCCTCTTCCCTGGTGAGCAGGGGGGAAGGAACCCTGGGGAGGGCCCCAGCACAGGCCGCCCCTCGACACTTGGCTATCTGCATCCGCAGAAACTTCTTGCACTGCTTGGTCATTTTGAGGGCGTCCTGGACTATATGGATGAGCTCTTCAGCGAGGTTCTCTGTGACCATGGCGGAGGGGCTGCCTGGGGGTGGCTCCACATCGACGGGGCTCTGCGCCCTGTCCCTGCCATCCGTGGGGAACTCCTCGTGCTTTGGCCCCTCTGGCAGCTCCAGTGGGATGTTGAAGCCAGTTGGGAGCCCTGGCTGCCCCGCCAGCATGCAGATGGTTTTAAAAGAATACTGAGGTCCCAAGATGTTCATCGATGCTGGCTCTGCTGTTGCAGCCGGCCAGGGCTCTGGAAAGGAGCAGGGGGAGTTCAGTGAAGAGGAGCTGCTCCGGGACAGGGAGTGCGGCACGGTCTCTGGGGAGCAGTGCTCCACGCTTGACGCTTCCAGGCTTGCCCTGCAGAGGGGGAGAGGGAAGAGACCCCCGCTGCACCCGGCCCCTCCGGCAGGACTCACGGGCAGCACACCCTCCTTGGCGGCAGGCAGCGCTGCCCAGCGTGGGCAGGGGCAGGGCATGGGCTGAGGGTCTGGGGCAGGACCTGTGGGTGTCCCCTGCGCTTACCCCATCTCCACGGTTGGTGTGGGCTTCTCTGCTGCTCCATGTGCCTGGGGAGAAGCTGCCAAGAGAGGAGATGGTGTGAGTGGCCAGCAGCCCAGAGCCCCAGGCCAGGCCTTCTGCAGGGTGTCACCCGTTTCCAGGTCAATTGGGGCCGGAGCCACTCACCGCTCTCCTCCTCGAACCGGGCTCTTGTCGTGCTCGTCTGAGGCTCTGTCTTCTTCCTACGCCCCTGCAGGACCCCAGCAGCTGGGTGAGGAGACGGAAACAGCTCCCGGCCCCACACCTTAACCTCCCACCCTACCCCTCCCTGCACGGAGGGGCAGTGCAGTGCAACTGTCACCTACCCGGAGTCGCCTGAACTGCAGTATGGCCGAGACCAGGCTGAGCTGCAGCACGAGCATCATGACGTGGAGCATGTCAGACAGCGTGGGGATGTCGTGATGCCCCATGGCGCTGGCTGTGGTGTGGCCACGGTGCTCCGAGTTCTCAGCCCAGACCCACGGTGCAGATCCCCAGTGACCTACTGGGTCCCCAGTGAGAGGACACCCAGCACTGCCGGAGTGTGGCAGAGGCTGCAGTCTGCAGCCCGCCCAGACGGTGCCAGACGGCCCACTGCCTTCCCCGTGGGGCGCGCACCCCCCTTTTATAGTACGGGAGGCAGCCGCCCCCGCCCCCCTTTGTGACATCACTGGGGCAGTCACAGCCCCCCTTTGTGAAAATTCCTGGGGCAGCCAGAGCCCCCCTTTCCCTTTGTGGCACTGGACAACCCCTGTGACCCGTTGCGACGGAGGGAAGACACAGTCACTCAGTATGAGTGATCAGCAGACTTCGTTTATTGCCTCTTACAGTCACCTTTTATGCCTTCTTATAATTAGCTCATACATATTACAAAAGTTAAGCTCATTATTGGTTAGTTGCCTAAATACCAAGCCCGCCCCTTGTTTCTCTTCTGTAGTTATGTGTTCCCACCTGCAACATTCTTTTCCCACCGAAATCTTCCTGTTATTGTGTAACAAGGACAGCCAAAGACAGTGTATTTTTGCTTTACTTCAGATCAGCTGAGAGCCATGTGCATTTTTGTCCAGCCAGCTGGACTATGTCTATGTGACCCTTTTCAGCTAGCCAGTTATCCACAATTCCCCCGTTTTTATTTTGGGCGACATAGGCTTGGTTGACCATTTTCAATAACAGCTTTTAAACACAGGAAAATACACAGCCAACTTATAAAATCTCAGTTCAGAAGTATAATTCCTGAAATACTTGAAAAATAGAGTTAGCTTGAAGCTTTAATTTAGATGCTCTTTCTGTTCCAGTAATATAAAAAGTTTAGAAAATTCAAGGGTAATTTTAAAGTTCTGAACATGGACTAATGCAAGCTCAAAACCCAAAAAGAAACCAAACTGATGTTTGACTCGGAATATTTGCAAATATTTTAGTGGAAAATCCCCGACCATTAACAATTTTCTGTCCAAATAACAACTGCCCTTATGCAACCAACCAGTCCATACATTTTCTGAAGAATACCTCACTGATATCAAAGAATCAACAAAGGGAAAAAATTAGTTCTAAGCTATATACATTCATAAGTGGATTTTTCAACAGTTACATACAGATTTAGACACTAAGCCATAATGGCTTGTAGGTGATACACACAAGAAGAGTACGTTGCTTATCTGTCTGAATGTCTATGCTAAATTTGACAACTGTGCCACAAGCCAAGCCTACATGGATGCTGTGTGTTATGCACGTTCCTTAACAAACAGAAGTATAATAGACAAATTCCCAAGATCTAGTCCCCAACCTAATTATATTATTTTGTAGCCAATTAAGGAAAATAACACAAATGTGCATATCTACATGTGCACACACCTTTTAGTTCAGAACCAATCCGTGATAAAAGGCCTTAGCCTTACGGCATCATCGAATCTTAACGAGTACAGTAATTAAAAATGCAGTCTTACTGTAAGTGCGATTTATGCTGACATTCCCTCAAATGCTACACGTGAGTATTTCTCACTCAACTGCCTCAAGTTAAAATAGTAGTGTTTGTTAATATGTATTAAAAAATCATTAATTCTCTACAATAGCAGTTGACTTCCATAACACTATGTAAGCAAAAGAGGCCTAAGATGGGTTTTCTGAATGCTAACAATTTATTTTAGACTGTCTAAACTCAGGTCTTCAAAGATTTCACTCTGCCAGACGTAGAAACACAGTTGCACTCCAGTTGTGATATCCCTTTTCCCAAGTTGTCACATGCACATCTCGCTCAAGCAGCATTATTGTTAAAGTTTCTCTCTGCTACATAAAAGCATATTGCACTTGTAGATACAAAAGACAGCACCCTTACTTAGATCATTACCTTATTACCTCATAACTCTTAGTATACCTTATATCTCTGATTTCATCACTTCAAAAATTCACCAGAAGCAGATAAAACCACAGCATCAGACTAAACTACACCTTAACTGCTGATTCAAATAAAGGCATTCTCTTCAGATATGCCTAATGCTTACAAATAATTTTGGCTGGTTTTGATCAAAAAACCTATTATTACAATAATGATCAAAAATAATAATCCCGTTTGCAAAATGCCTTTAAGCCAGCCTCCTAGTCCCAACCAATTTCCACATTCAGAATACAGCATAAATACAGAATACAGAATAAATTATCTCCATCAAGGCAAAAAGGCTTCTCGTTAAACACAGAGATGTTTGCTAGTTCAAGGCAGAAACCCATTTCTTGTAGGGGACATCTGAAGCACTTTTTTTTTTTTTTTTTTTTTTTTTGGTGGGTTTGTAATCAAGTCCGTATTTTTCCTTGAGGAGCTTAAGCTGTTCCTCTTGTTTCAGGAGTGTTTCCAACTCTGATTTGTCGAATAGGTCCGTATTTCCCAAACATATCATACATTTCCTCCGCCGTGATTTTATACGGCAGGTTCCGAATATAAAGGATCCGGTGGATCTCTGGGGGCAGCCGGATCCTAGCTCGCTTGGCCGCTTGCATCGCCATGGCGCCGATCGGAGCCGGGGGGGTGCCGCCTTGGAGAGAAACCGCGGCCGGGAAGGGGCCTGCCGGGCCGCACGCCGCCGCTCGCTGCTGCCGCGGGGGTCCCGGATGCTATCCCATACGCTAATAACCCGGGTAATGCCTTTTTACAATCTATGTCCTGAACGCTCCGCTTTTCTAAAAAGCATATGAACAAACCGTACGTCGCTTGTCTCTCCATACCGTCGTCAGCGCTGTTGCAGCCTTTGCGAGACTTCGGCGACGCGTGGCCGGCGGGACCCTCTGTAGGTGCTCCCGGGCGCGGGGACTGTGCCCTTCCGCCTCCTGCGCTGCTTTCAGGACCGGTACCCGAATCTCCGTCGAACCGTGGCTCGCAGGTTCAGCCCTCTCTAGGGTCCCTGTTCGGGCGCCATTTGTCGCGACGGAGGGAAGACGCAGTCGCTCAATATGAGTGATCAGCAGACTTCGTTTATTGTCTCTTACAGTCACCTTTTATGCCTTCTTATAATTAGCTCATACATATTACAAAAGTTAAGATCATTATTGGTTAGTTGCCTAAATACCAAGCCCGCCCCTTGTTTCTCTTCTGTGACGTGCGGAATTAGACTCTATAACTCAAAAGTTATAAAGTAGGTATGTTTATTGCGCGCAGATGCACGGGGGATCGCTCCTCCACAAGCGTGCATACCCGAAGTGACGAACCATCTCACATTTATACAATGAACAAATGAATATTCAATTAACACCTATACATATTCGTTACCTAAACCCCGCTTCGTATGTTAATTAGCTTATCAGTCCCTTTCCTGGAATGTGGTGGTCTTGCAGGTTTGTAGGTGATTCATGTTCTTGTGACCATCCGATCTTCTTCAGGTGATTCATGTCCTTGTGACCACCCAATCTTCTCCAGCAAGGAGACTTAGCACTCCCTCCCTCTAGACAGCATTTGAATGTCTCTCATCTTTTCTCATTCTCTTTTAAATAGCCCCTTTGTTAGAGGAGGAGGGACAGGCGTCTCCTCAAAACTGTAGTTGTCACCGCACCCATGACTAGTCACCATACCCACATTCCTTAAGCAGACACATACAATCACAATCCATGTCCATTATCCCCATTTCACACTATTTCTCTTCTGTAGTTATGTGTTCCCACCTGCAACGTTCTTTTCCCACCGAAATCTTCCTGTTATTGTGTAACAAGGACAGCCAAAGACAGTGTATTTTTGCTTTACTTCAGATCAGCTGAGAGCCATGTGCATTTTTGTCCAGCCAGCTGGACTATGTCTATGTGACCCTTTTCAGCTAGCCAGTTATCCACACCTGTGACCTTCCCTGGGGATTTGCGAAGCTCACTCACTCTCCCCTTCCCCCGCTGAGGGTGGGCAGGGAGAGCAGGGAAGCGGCCTCTCCGCGTAAGCCGGGAGACGTTTGAGCAGTGGCAAGCCATGGCTGCCTGGGAAATGCCGGTGCTTGACTGCTCCCCTCCTACTGAAAAGTTGAAGGACTGTAAGGCGTGCCTTTCCTCACCAGGGATGGCACGGGGCCATGTTAGCTGGCACGATTCAAAAGCTGTAGCAGATAGAATGACACCGCTTAGGAAGGAACGAGAAGCGTGACCAGGAAAAGCCACGGTGCGTGCTGTGTTGGGAGCCGCACGAGTGGCGGCCCAGAAGGAGAGGCGCCTGATTAAACCAACTAATGATGAAATGGTTAAACCCTTGCAAGAACATATAAAAACCCTGCAGAGCCAGCTAAGTGCTGAACGTAACAGCACTCAGCGACTCCACACGCTCTCTCAGATGCATTGGACGGAGAACAAACTTCACGGTCCGAATGAGAGGAAGGGGGACAAGGATCTCCTGATCAGACAGATCTTAATTCTGTTGTGGATAGTCTGCTGGGATTTACAAGATCGGCACGGCGGGCCGAGAAACAGGGCCCAAGACCTTTGTACTTGTCTAAGGAGTTGGAAATGGACCGAGAAATATTTTACCCCAAGAATGAGGAAGTCCTAATGAGGTCTGTGATTAAGCTGAGACCACCGACAGCAGCCAAGGTGGGGAAGCCCCACACGTTACTATCCAGACGGTGCCGCACTCGGCAGCCAAAGTGTCGAAATTCCAGGAAAAATACACCAGGTTAGCTCAAGAAACTGAGACAGAGTATGTATGGAGAGTATCACTGACAGGAGGCTATCGAGTCCTGCTGTTGGAAGACGAGGCCCAAGGGTACTGGGGGCCAGGGGTTTCCTAACTGCTGATGACCCAAGGGGGCCGTGGTCGCTAACTCTACAAGCTGCCTATTGAGCAGGGGACCCGGACCCCTTGGAAAGGGGGGATCCAGTATGTATCGAGACCCCATGGTGAACCCATACACCATGAATATAACGTCCCGTTATGCCCGAGTTGGCGTGTTCAAATTCGTAACAAAAGAGGTACGTCCACCATAATCGCTCTTTCATAATCAAGCACTTTCATAGCGTGGTCCCTCAAACGTTAAACAAACGTGGTCCTTAAACATTCCAGATAATAGAGTTGAAACGTGGGTAATAAATCCCCTACCCCATGAATACTCCCCTAAGGAATTGTTCATGAAAAATTAGTTGCAAATCGTTACTGTGGCACCCAATAGAAACCTGGTGTGCCCCAGAGCTGCGAACATTTATTCAGCATATGTGTAGTTGTTGGGGTTTTCCGGCACCCGGGTTAAACCTGGAGATCCCACGTGTTATGGAAAAACTACCCATCGAGAAACTGCCTAGATTAAAATTTAAAAAACCTGCCTAAATTAAACTCTATAATTGCAAGCCTTTGGGAAGACCCAGTGACAATCACAAGTCCTTGGTGGTCTGCTGCTGTACATTTGAGCTCCCATCACTCTCAGGGACTGCCCCTCGTCAGTGTAACCGAGTGAAGAGCTGGCAAAACCCAATGGGAACAGCCCCATGGTATCTCCTCTGGGAGATTACAGCTGCTGCAAGGCTGAACTACTGAAATGAAACGTGGAGATCTTCCCCATTGGAGGGGAACAGAATGCATCATCACTTAAAGGGCTCAGTTCTTCTCACACCGCTGCTTGGTCCAGCTAGCTGAACTGCTGCAGCCCACAGGGGGAACTGGGAAGAAGATCCCTGCCGTTTTTGCCCAGCAACTATCCCGACTCTTACTGACTCCAGGCCCTGCTGCACTCCCAAAGATAGAATCAGATGCTTACAAAACCAGAGCTCCCAGGGAATCTGAACTAACCTTGGAGGAGACAAGACTGTAAAACTGGGGCCAGCAGACTACTGCACAGGAAGGGTAAGGCAGCCTGCCGTCTGCTCCTTTGGCCCTTTTCCAAAGCCATCCATTAAGCCCTTCTGCTGGGCTTCTGCGAATTAAGGAGTGTCTTACTGGAGTGACAAGCTGCAGGGCAACAGTCCTGCTCCCTTCCCTTGTTCAAAAACCAAGCAGAAGAAAGGCAAGGAGCACATCTTTTCCCTTCTGCTGTCTCAGCTATTGAAAGTTACCGGCTTATAACATTGCAAGCTTTTCTGGAGGGCACACCTCAGAAGGGACAAAGAGACACAGGTCCCTGCCTTTGTAATGCCAGGAAGTGACAATGTTTATACTAAGTCAAGGACTTTTCAGTTTCTCAGTGAGAGAGCTGGAGGGGATGGGAAACTGGGAGGGGGCACGGCCAGGACAGGTGACCCAAACTAGCCAAAGGGATGTTCCGTACCATATGATGTCATGCTGAGTATATAAACTGGGGGAAGAAGAAGGTGGGGGGGACGGCACATTTGGCATTATGGTGTTTGTCTTCCTGAGTAACCATTACGCGTGATGGAGCCCTGCTGCCCTGGGGATGGCCGAACACATTCCTGCCCATGGGAAGTGGTGAATGAATTCCCTGCTTTGCTTTGCTTGAGTGTGCGGCTTTGGCTTTACCTATTAAATTGTTCTTATCTCAACCCGCGAGTTTTACATTCCTTTCTGATCCTCCTCCCCATCCCTCTGGGTGAGGGGGAGAGAGCAAGCGGCTGTGTGGGGCTGGGTTGCTGGCTGGGGTTAAACCACAACCATGACCTGAGATACACTTGCTTTCACTTATTTAATTATGCTTGACTGAGCGTTTCCAATGATTGTGCAAAGTCATGTCCCTTTTGAACACAGCACTGTTCCTCACTTCTCCTCTAAGGACTACCACTACCACCACAGAGCTACTTTTGAAGATACTTTTATTTACAGCAACACAAAGAGCAGTAAAAAAAAAAAAAAAAAAAAAAAAAGATAAGATATGCAGCCACTTGTAACTGTCCCTTTTAATCCTCCCCCCACCCTCTACCAATGCATTCTGGATAGAAAATCTTTGCAGAAATATTTTGTTGCTCTCGGACCTACGGGTGAATAGGTGTCTCACCACAGTGCAGCAGCATTGTTTCAGTCCTGTTTGGTCCCAGTCAGTGGCTGGTCAGGATGTTGCTGAGGCTCAAAGACACAGGCTCTGGGTTCAGGTGTGTCCCAAAGGAGAAGCAGTTCCCACCACCACCAATAAGCAACAACTCCTTCTCATCTGGCAGAAAGACACTACTATGCTTATGCAGCATTAATGGCCACTCCAGCTGCTCCTAAAAAAGCAAAGGAGATTTTGAATGTACAGGACTTCAACATGTGGGTACCTCACAATGCTGCAGAGATACTTCATATGGTACCTTCATTAGAAAGTTAAGAACAGCCACACTGGGTCCCACCTAGGACCATTTAGTCCACTATACCACCCACAAACGTGAGCAGAAATAGATAGCTAAAGAACACAGGAACAAGGAAAACATGATACACTCCTGTAGTATACTCCACTCACCCAGTAACTTGCAGTTCAGTGATTTTTAATGAGAGGGAATGTACTTCCTGAGCCTTAATTTTTTTCCTTCCAAGAACACAGCCTGTCACTTTTGAATCTATGTAAACTTTGGCATCCATGTCCTATGGCAAGGAGTTAGAGCTTACCTATGTTTCACAGGAAGCACTCTTTTGAAGTGTATTGCCTGCCAGCTTCTTCTAATGTCTCCCAGTTCTTATATCAGAGGAAGCAATGAACAGTTGTGCCCCCTTCACCACAAAGGAGACAGCCTAAAGTACACAGTTATACATCTGAGGTCCAAGAAACATCTGCTTTAGAACCTGTATATCTGACAACCTGAAGAAAAGCTCTTTCATGATGACTTCCAATATTCAAAAGCTCAGGAAAGCGAACCTTGGAGACACACTTGTTGCAGGTATCAGACTGCAGCTGTAACAAAGCTGCTGTGTTGGCAATTCAGGGGCCACTGCAACCTGAAGAGGACATGTTGTAGAGGCTTCCCTTGTAAAATGCTCCAGACAGAAGGCAACTTTTATGACAGCACCTTCATCTATATTCTTGAAGAAAGGTTAACGATTAAGAGATATATATCTGCCCATGGTGACTGTTCCATGGCTTTTTCAAGCACAGAGAAAGCTGCCAGCCAATGGTTTTGGTGCTGTCACCTTCTAATGCATGTATCAATGCTGTATCCAGTACTGCACAGAAAATCACTGACAATCCCAGTCTTTCAAAACTTGGGACCAATCACATATACTGTACAGTACTATCAATATTTTAGCACAGTACTGGTAGTTCCAAAAGCCTACAGAGCAAGTAGCACCTAAGTCCAAGCAAACAGCTCATAAGCAAAGGCAGCTACCAATCCATCTGCATCCACTTATCCAATGTCAACAAAGAAGTTCTATTCTTTTAGATGCAACTTTATTATCACGGTACCCATTCTCAGCACTATCCAACAAGGATAGCCTATATTATCTAAAGGATATTAGGTCACTTATAACTTCTGCTACAGAGTAAGAAATAACTCAATTACATTTAAGCGTACTTCATGCTTTATGCCCTCAGGAAAATGCTGCAAGGTCAGCCAGATGCACACATGCTGCCTATTATAAAAAACAGACCTGTCACAAATTCTAGTTTCACCAAGGACAGGAACCATATGTACAGATACCTAAAAGAAATGTGTTTCTTTAAGTAAAAGATAAATAAAAACTTGTCAAGCAACGGAAGTTTTCTCATAGAATGGTTTGCATTGGAAGGGACATTTAAAGGTCATCTAGTCAAGTGTCTCTGCAATGAGCAGGGACATCTTCAACTACATCAGGTTGCTCAGAGCCCTGCCTAGCCTGACCTCAAATGTTTCCAGGGATGGGGCATTGACCACCTCTCTCTGGGCAACCTGTGCCAGTGTTTCACCACCCTCATTGTAAAAAAATTCCTCCTTGTATCTAGTCTGAAGCTTCTCTCCTTTAGTTTCAAACCATTCCCCCTTGTCCTGCTGCTACAGACCCTATCAAAAAGTCCATCCCCATCTTTCTTATAAGCCCCCTTTAAGTACTGAAAGACCACAATAAGGTCTCCCTGGAGCCTTCTCTTCTCCAGGCTGAACAACCCAAACTCTCTCAGCCTGTCATCACAGGAGGGGTGTTCCAAGCCTCTGATTATTTTTGTGGCGCTCCTCTGGGCCCACTCCAACAGGTCCAGGTTTTTATTGTACTTCAGGCGGCATTATCACAGGTGAGGGCTACTCACAGATTTAGACTAAGTTTTGCCCAGAGTATGCCAAAATCCTGGTATGTGACATCACCTGTATGATTGTTCTTCACTGAATCATAGAACAAAATCACAGAATAGATGAGGTTGGAAGGGACATCTGGGTATCACCTAGTCCAACCACACCTGTTCAAGCAGGCTCAACTACAGCAGGTTGCTCAGTACCTTGCCCAGTCAGGTGTTAAGTATCTTCGATGACAGAGAACCACAGCCTCTCTGAATCTGTTCAGAGTTCAATCACCTTTACAGTAAGAAGTTTTCTTATGTTTAAGTGCAGTTTCCACTATATCCATGCCATTTTCTTCTTATACTTCAGGAAGCAGCTATAGCACATACCTATTTCCACCATGAATTTTTTAATGAAATTATACCACAGACCTCCATGAAGACTAATTTAGGCTCTGGTTTGATCTGTTCTCTTCTTCCATAGGCACCCTGAAATTACTGGGCTTGTGCCTACCTCAGTTCTGCTCCCCCTGTTTGGAATAGAGCAGCTCTGTGCCCTCCAGTCTTCTGCACACTCAGACTCTCCCTCTCTTAACACTGTTCTGTACTCTTGGGTTGGTAAGAGCACTTCAAAATTAGATTCCATCTCAAACAAGGAATGTTTATTCCACTCACAGATTTGCCTGTTTTGCATTCCCTACTGTGTTTCAGGGAATACCCCTACAGTTAACATTCCTTCACACTACACTGTTTACGCTGAAAGAAAAATGTCAGTACTTACCACATTAATCGTATAGTCCAAGCAGAGACCAGTCATTAAGTCAAGAACAGTGATGCCTGGCACAGAGGATGAGTGAAACCACACTCCACCAACAAGCAGAAGTTTTCCATCATGCACATGTGCAGTATGTGAATACCTGTGAGTTCAAAATGAGAAACTCCATTAGTCAGAGAGGTAGGTAGATACAGGCTGAAGATTCACTGCTGAATGCCTTCTACTTACCTTGGGATGAGAGAAGGGTGCGTCTCTACTGTCTGCCACTGAAAGCCATGTTCAAGCTCCCTCAGAAAGAAAACTGAACCTAAGGGCTGCTCAGCTTCTCCCAGACCTCCTGTAATTAGCACTCCTCCCTTCCAGCTGCAGGCACTGTGAGAGTGACGGCTTTCTGGTACTGGACCCTCAACAGGAATCTAGGAAAACGTAAGTCCAAGGGTCAAGTTGGGCAAGCTAAATGTCTCCTTCATGCCAAGGCTCTTAAATGATCTCTTGCTGTTGCATGTCCTGTGGGATGTAACAGTCCTTCCTGCCATAGGATAGGAACAGTTGCTGGAGGGGAACAGGGTAACCACGATAGGGAACAATTCAAAAAACCCAACCAACACACATTCCCCTAGGGACTGCTGAGTAGAAGTGTTTCCATTTAGACTATCTCCGATATGTCTCTGGCCCTCAGTGTATTTAGTACCATTCAGTCTTGAGAGGGTTTTACTTCTGCACATTTATTACAGGCAACTTTATGTGCATTCTTACATGCTGCTTTCTGTTCAAGACATGCACCTGAGAACCACAAGTTTACAAACACAGGGACTAATGCAGTGACCAGCAAAGCGCTCAAGCCACAGAGCAAGGTAAAATGCTGAACTGCAGTACTAATGTGCAGAAAGCAAACCTTTAGTGCTTGCACTAAATGAAAAAAATTAAGATGAGGGATTTGAAAGAATATCATATCAAAAAAGCTGTGGAGAAAATTTTGGAGGCCATCTGGTCCATTGCTTTCTCCTAAAGCAAATGGAACTATAGCTATGAAAGTCTGCAGTGACAAGACTTCATCTCTTTAGGCAGTCTACTGCAGCACTTTACAATCTTCATAATTAACAGCTCCTCTCAGTGTCCTTTTGAAGTTGCCCTTTCTATAGATTTCCTGTAGTGCTCAAGGTAAAAATGGAGAACAATGTTTGTCCTCTCTGTAGCTATATTTTACATATTTGAACACTTCTTTCTATCTTGAAACTTCTCCAGGCTCAATAGCCACAAGCCTTTCAAAATCTTCCGCTATAAGGTATGTGGTCTGGTCATTCTCTTGCATACCTCTATAGAGCTGTATATAGTATACATCCTGTCCACCCCTTTTTCTCCGGAATCAGCTCTGAGTATTCTACAAGGATCCTGCTGAGATTAAGAATACTGAAGAGAATAGAAGGACCAATTCATGTGTCTTAGAGATAACATTACTGGTTACATACCTGAACACACTGTTTAGGCCCTCCACAACAGCATGACCCTGCTTACTCTTATTTAGCCTGTGATCCCCTATAATTATGCATAATTCTGCTATGCAGTATTTTTAAAAATTAGTCTATCTTTAATAACCTGCAATTTGTTTTTCCACAAGTACTTCCTCCATGTCAAAGTAATTTTGAGTTTTCTTCTTGTCCACTAAGGTACTATTGAGACTACTCTGCCTGATGTTAACTACCTGTAAGATACAAATACTCTTCACTTCATCATTTTTGTCATTAATAATCAGACCCCAGGACTGATCCTGTGGGACACCATTTCCATAGAGTGTCATTTCTAAATTTTCTCAGTTTGACTTCCAAATAATTTTGCACCGCCCTGCAACACTCATCTTTAAACCATGTTTTCTTAGTAACGTTATGAATGTGTCACACAAGGTGAAGTCCTACTAAAGTCTTGATACATATGCATTCTTCAGAAAAAAAAAAAATCTACTGCCATGCCACAGAAACACAAATAATGTTAAACAAATAACTTCTTGGACTCTTCTTGGTGGTCACTTACCTCCCAATTATCTTCCAGATATTTATAATCTGTTACTATCAGTTTCTGTATTTTTGAGGACCTGAGATACAGTTGATTTGGCTTCTGTAGAAGTTCAAAGCATATGTGGAGGGTGAGCACCTGTTTCATTAAGTTTACCGGATCACAGTCACTTTCAATGCAAATGGAATAAATAAAGGGGGAACTGATAAAACAAAACCAGAGACACAAACCTGACAGACAAGGGACAACAGAGACAATACCAAAGATCAAAAGTCTCCCATCACTAATTCATGGGCCATTAAGAAACTCCAGGCACAGCTTGAGGATGGTCAACCTGGACTTTGAAACTGATAAGAAGGTGGACGTGACGAACAAGAAGATTCAAAGACTCAAAGGAGGGTCCTGTGGGACTAAACAAAACTTACTAAGAAACGTTTACAAGAGGATCATTAGGGAACAGAGGGGGAACAAACACAAAAGGGCACAGAAGGGGTCAGTCGCATGTAAACAGTCACCGGTCAGTACACTTGTCTGACTGAGCTCTGCACCTGATCAATCTATCTTACTGATTAAATCCTTTCTTAACTACCTTTCTGTGTAATATCACACTCTACTCCATGCAAGTGATGCACAGACTAGGTGCCTGCAACTGCAAAGACAAGCATTAATGAATATGGAACCAGAAAACGGAGTCAGAGCAGCAGGGGAAAACACTCCTGGGCCTTTTGTGCCCACAGCTAGAACAAGCAAGAGCCTCAGCATCAGGAGTTGGAGGTGCCACAGATCTTGAGAGCATCTTCATGGCTCTCAAAGACTTTGCCTCCAGACTGTCAGCTACTGGAGGGGCCGGTGCGAGTGAATTTGGGACAACAAACGAGTCAAACTGGGAATGCAAGCACTCCTGGGCCTGTGGCATGAGTGGAAGACAAGACCATCACAGGTCACAGGACCTGTGCATGACCCAGAGGCAACTACTTGGGTGACTGGGGCAACTGAATCAAGTGAGCAGCTCAGCTTCAGCAGCTAGAATAGGACCACGGATTACGGCACCCATGTGTCTGGATGCCAGCTGCTAGAGGGCAGACTTGTGTGTTTGTATTTTCCCTGAACCTTGCACGTATGTGAGCATGCATTTCCAAGTCTTGTGCTCCACACCTTTCACCATGTTGGTTGCCTTCAAGGAGAGAATCACAGAACCACAGAATCAGAGCATCTCAAGTTGGAAGGGACCCATAAGAATCATTGAGGCCAACTCCCTGCTCCTCACAGGAGTATCTAAAACTAAACCATATGACTAAGAACATTGTCCAGATGTTCCTTTACCTCTGACAGGCTTGGTGCTGTGACCAATTCCCTGGGAAGCCTGTTCCAGTGACTGGCCGCTCTCAGTGAAGAGCCTTTTCCTGATGTCCAGTCTGAACTTCCCCTGATGCAACTTCATTCTATTTCCTCATGTCCTGTCACTGGTCAACACCTCTCTGCTCCACTGCCTACCCTGAGGAAGCTGTAGACTGCGATGAGGGCACCCCTCAGTCTTCTCTTCTCGAGGCAGAACAGGCCAAGTGACCTCAGCCACCCCTCATAAATCTTGCCCTCAAGACCTTTCACCATTTTGGTCACTCCCCTCTGGACATACTCTAATTTGTCCTTCTTAAATAAAGGCACCCAAAACTGCCCACAGAACTCAAGGTGGGCTGCACCAGTGCAGGATAGAGTGGGACAATCACCTCCTGACCAGCTAGCTATGCTGTGCTTGATGCACCCCAGGACACAGTTGGCCCTTTTAGCTGCCAGGGTACACCACTGACTCACGTTCAATCAACCCAGTCCCCAGATCTCTTTTGGTGGGACTGCCCTCCAGCCTCTCATCCCCCAGTCTGTATGTATAACCAGGATTACTCCATCCTAGGTACAGAATCTGGCACTCGCTCTTGTTAAATTTCATATGGCTAGCAATTGCCCAGCTCTCTAGTCTATCCAGATCTCTCTGTAAGGGCTCTCTGCCCTTGAGGGAATCCACAGCTCCTCCTAGTTTGGTATCATCAACAAACTTACTTAAGGTACATTCAACTCTTGCATCCAGATCATTTATTAAAACATTAAAGAGCACTGGCCCTATACTTGAGCCCAGTGGAACCCCACTGGTGACTGGCCGCCAGCCTGACGTAACCCCATTTACTAACTCCTTCAGTCTGACCTGTTCACCCATCATATTATGGGCTTGTCTAGCTGTATGCTGAACATTTTGTCCAGGATACTGCAAGAGACAACAAAAGCCATGCTACAATCCAAAAAACCCACACCTACTGGTTTCCCTTTATCAACAAGAAGGGTGACCTTGTCATAAAATGAAATTAAGTTACCTGAACAGGGCTTTCCCCTTTGGGAACCCATGCTGGCTATGACCAATGACTGCACTGTCTCTCAAGTGTTTTTCAGCAACTCCCAGAAAAACCTTCTCCATAATTTTACTAGACACTGAAGTAAGACTGTCAAGCCTGTAATTACTAGGGTCTTCCTTCTTATCCTTCCTGAAAACTGGGACATTTGCCAGTTTCCAGTTGACTGGGACCTCTCTAGACTGAAGACTGTTGAAAAATAATGGAAAGAGGTCCTGTGATAACTTTACCCAGCTCTTTCAGTACCCTCGTATGAATCCCATCGGCCTCATAGATGTATGCGCATTCAGCTGAGGCAGCAAGTCTTGAACAAATTCAGAGTCAGCTGGGAGTTCATCATTCCTCCAGTCATGGTCTTCCAACAGTGGGCTCTGGAGGTCCAAGAGCCCACCATTGGTTTAAGAGACTTGTTCTCCTCTATCCCTTAAATTACCATGTTCTGCTGGGCAGAGGGATAGGGAATCCTCCATATCACGTGTCTTGTCTGCCTGACAGGTTTGTCCCAGGGAAGGTAGGATTCCAGTAGACAATCTCCTTCGCAGACTCCCTGATACTCCTCAACCTCCTCCTGGAGCACTGCCACTAAGCAGAGGAGCTCCTCCACCTGGGCACACCTCCCACAGGTGTGCTCACTGTTGCCACCGATACTGGTACCGCAGTGGGACACACCCTGCAGCCTGACGGCTGGGTAGCAGCATGTTCCCATGGAAGCTCTGCCTGGGAAGCCGTGTCAGCTGCAGACATAGCCGCCTACCAGACAGGTACCACGGCTCCCTGTTCGAGCCAGCCAAGTTACAGCACCCTGCCATGCAAACCGCCTTGACACGCCCTGGCTGACACACCAGGCCCTGCCTGCCTGCCCTGGTCCCTAGTGCTCCCCAGGGGTTTCTTTTAGAGGTGTGGGGCTCTTGGCCGCAGTTGCTCCTGGCCCCCATCTCTGCACTCCCCTGAGGTTTTCCCAGTTCAGGAACCTCCCCTGCACCACACGCTACAGCATCCACAGCAGACTGTTGGCACTGGAGCCGCATGCCTTGGTGACCGAGAATGCTCATGGGGAAATCTCATCAACATGCATAAATGCCCAATGGGAGAAATGAAAGAAGAGAGAGACAGAATGTTCCCAGTAGTATCCAGCAACAGGGCAATGGGCACAAACTGAAATACAAAAATATCCACTTAAAGATAAAAACTCCTCACATTTTATTATGAAGGTGGTCAAGCACTGGCACAAGTTGCCTAAAGAGGTTGTGGAGTTTCCATCTTTCAAGATAATCAGAACCCAACTGGACAATATCCTGAGCAACCTGTTCTAGTTAGACCTGCTTTAAGCAAGGGGGAGGGACTAGGTGATCTCTAGATGTCCCTTCAAATCTCAGCTATTCTGTGAAGACTGTATTCCGCTAAAGAGCAAGGTGCTTACAAGTTAGCTCTAACTCTAATCACTATAGAGTGTGATAGTACTACCAGCGTCACCCACTTCAGTATGCTAATACCACTGTGATTTAGTTGGGCTTGCAATACAGCAGCATGCACCTATGAAGCAAAGGCAACTTCTACTCCCCAGGGCCTCCCTAAGTTCTTACCACAGTGCAGAAAAGTTCTTGAGTGTGCAGGAAATACCAATCACCTAGCACAGGCTCCACAGCAGAGCGGCCACCATACAGAAACAGATACTTCTTGCCTATGGAAAAAGGTGAAAAGAGAAGTTAGAATTTGGTACGTCACAAAAGCAAAAATTTACTTCGTTAAATTTTTTGGTTAAATTTCCTGTAGAACGAAAGCTAACCAAAGACAGAAATTAATGCAGTCAGGCAGTAGTTTTACACACTTTATATTAAGACATAGCAATCCGACAAACATTTCCAGACTTTAGCAATAAATGCAAGAAATTGTTTCAAAGATACAGGAATTACTCTTCTATCTAGACCTTTTATAAGACACATGGAAGACTAAATATTTTTATTAACATTTTTCATGTTTGTGGTCATTAAGAAGACCCTTATCATCCACTTATATTATGTAGTTTCTGAATATGTAAAGTCTGAATGGAAATCATACACTATAGTCTCAAAACCAAAAGGAGAAAGCACGTTTTTTAATATACCTAACGGACGTAAGGAATGAAAACTAGGCAATGGGAAGATTACACCTGTAGAACTAATAAAACTAGAAAACCCTAAATACATAAATCATAGCACCACAATGACATCTGTGTTTATCCCAAGAAAACAGATAAATCCTCATAAGGCAACAAGAATGTCTATTTGTTCCTGCAAAAGGGAGATAATGGTAATTTAAGTGTGTAGGAGTTAATCTGGAGAAGCCTCAAAAAGGAGATACAAAATGTGCAAAAGTACTCTTGGTAGCTTTCAAGGATGTGTGTTAACTGCACTATGTACTGTCAGCTTACTTCTTCGTAACGGACTGGGCAAATAACACAATTGTTGGTCACTTCAGCTACAAAGCAAAATCAGGGCAAAAATAAAATGATGCAATACAGTCCAACAAAAACAAAAACCAACGTATCATTTATAAAACGTTATTTACCCATTGAGCAGTTGCTTCTTTGATATAAAATTTTGACTAGAAGGCTGAACTCTAAATTACATTACGGTGTTAATTAAACACTGCTCCACAAATTCAAAGTATGCTCCAGACTAGACTAATGACTGCTTAACAATTCCCCTGGTGTTCCCCTTCAATAGCTCCCTGCCAGCTAGCGGAGAATGAAACAGTTGAAGAAAGGACAGCTTTCACTCCCTGAATTCCACTAGGACCCACCACTGACTTGCTAATAACTGCTGAAGTTTTTGCCCCGTACAGTCGATATATTTTACTAAACAAACCTTCAGCATGCCATTGCAGGGCTTGATTCTAGACCTGTTCAGAACTACTGAATATTTGACAATTGCTACTAGAAGAGTAACATTTCGTCTGAGGCACTTCTCCTGGATAAAGAGCTAGGGATCCTGCTCCATAATGCTCCAGAATTAAAAATATTATCCTTCAGTGAGGAAGTTCTGAAACTTCTTTCTGGTGTGATCAAGCATGAATAACTTCAGCCATAAATGATCCCAAGACCCAGCCTTCCAGAACAGATTATGTCCCTAAGGTTTCAATGCTACTTACCACTGGGTAATGCAGCATACAAAAGAGGAAATCATCATATTTCAAGTGTCAAGAAGAGATCTCAAAGCTTCTTTTAATTTCTTTTCTACTGGCAGGCTTAAGAAGTAGGACAATATGGATCTCATGAAGCTTAACAGGGCCATGAGAAAGGTCCTGCACGTGGCCCAGGGCAATTGCCAGTATCAGTACAGGCTGCAGGATACATGGATTGAGAGCAGTCCTGCAAAGGAGGGCTTGGGGATACTGTTTGATGAAAAATTAAATACGAGCCAGCAATGTGCACCTTTAGCCCAGAAAGCCAATTGTACCATGGGCTGCACAAAAAAAAAAAAGTGTGGCCAGCAGGTCCAGGGAAGTAAGACCCCACCTGGAGCGCTGCATCCGGTTCTGGGGTCTCCAGTACAAGACAGACATGAACATCTTAGAGTGGGTCCAGAGGAGGCCACAAAAATGATTAGAGGGCTGGAGCATCTCTCCCGTGAAGAAAGGCTGAGAGTTGAGGTCGTTTAGCCTGAAGAAAAGAAGGCTTTCCAATGACACCTTATTGCAGCCTTTCAGTATTCAAAGGGGGCTTATAAGAAAGAGTGGGAGAGACTTTTACCACTGCCTGTAGTGACAGGACAAAGGGTAATGGTTTTAAACTAAAAGAGGGTAGATTTACATTGGACGTAAGTAAGGAATTCTTTACTATAAGGGTGGAAAGACACTGGAGCAGGTTGCCCCGAGAAGCTGTGGATGCTCCATCCCTGGCACTGTTCAAGGCCCGGCTGGACGGGTCTTTGAGTGACCTGGCCTAGTGGAAGGTGTCCCTGGCCATGGCAGGGGGGGTGGAACTGGATGGTCTTTATGGTCCCTTCCAACCCAAACCATTCTGCAATTCTAGGACTTACATAATGGCAGAACAGTATTCTCCATTCTGGTTTTTGTTCCTTTACTAGCAATTCTTTTAACGCTAAGAATTCTTAACATTTACTTTGCTTTTCTTGTAAGCATCTGTTTATACAAAGCCTCACTCACTCGCAGTGCTAGGTTACACGCTAAAAAGCTCACCTGCACAGTCAAAGAGGAGCACAGAGGCAAAACAAGGTGGCAGAACCCAAATAATATCCTGCCTCAGCTGCTTCCAGGAGAGCAATCAAGCCATAAAAGGCTCATTTCCTCACACACAAGAGGAGGCACAGAGAAGCAGTAGCAGTTGTGCAGGCAAGAGAACCCCAATTACATGCTTACAGAATCAGACAATATGTCCCAGCTCCTCCCAGAGCTGTCCAAGGGGAACTGTCAGCCCCATTACCAGCTGTGAAACTCATCAAAATGAGCAAACAGGAGCAACTCTCTGGAGGTGGGTACTGCAGGGAAAGAGGATTTGGGGTTTGCGTAAGACTTATGGGGTGCTCAAGAGAGAATCAGAGGCAGGAAAAGGGATGGATATCAGTGATTTGTGGAGGTACGAACACAGGAAGACAGAGGGATAAAAGGATAAAAAGGGCTAGTGACATGTAAGCAGGTTGCTGGTCAGTATGCCTGTCTGGTCACATCCTGCATCTTAAACAGGAACAGCTGGAAATGAGTCTTTTAATTTGTGGGTAGGTGTGTTTGTGAGAGCGGAGCCAACCAAACTGCAGTTGCAAGTGTATAGTAGCACTTTAAAAAAATGCATTATGAACTTTTTTTCAGCACTATACAGTCATTTCTATTTTTTGATTCCTGCCCTGCATCTAGAAAGCTAACAAGATTACAGCTCATCTATAATAAAAGTCATTATCACAAGGTATCTGTCATACAGGTTCTGTAATGAATTGACCATGTATTAACGGTATAGATAATTGAAATCCTGCCAAATTGTTGGATCAAGGAGTTCAGTTGCTCAGTTCAGGAAACTCAGCTGAGACTACTCAAGTCTGTCCCTTTTGTCAGATTTAGCAAAGCCTCTCACATATACTTCTGGGCTTGACAAACAAAAAGGCACAACAAGAACTGGGTGGATACGATAAGAATACATTCACACAAAATTTAAGCCTTGACTCTTTTAAGCCCAGGGGAAAAAAAATCACCACTGGAACAAAACCTTTACAAAACGTAACTGGATTCTCTAAAGTGGTGATGAATCTATCAAGATCATATGCTTTCAGAAATGTTCAGCAAAAAGCTATTGTTTCAAACGAATACAATGCACCAACATTAACCGCATAGCCTGTACTACATAAAAAGTAAGGTTATATCATGACAATTTGCCTTTTAGACCTCACTCTCTGGACAGGACTACCCCATGTATTTGGAATTTCTATACCTCTGCATACCTACAGCCATTTCCACTCTTTCCAGGCTTTTTACCTTTGAACATTACTTCAGTTGTACTGTGTCTCCAACGCAAAGCAGCTGGTTCAGCAGCAGGCTGCACACTTAAAAGGTCCACTGTAATATCACCTAGGTCAGAAGCATTACAGGTTTCAGGGAAATTTAGCCACAACATTCCCAAGCCTGCACTCGCTGGGGATGTTCGTCCTCCTACCACCAGGGCCAGGCTGTTCGAGAGACACGACACAGTATGGTACAACTGCTCATCTGTGGAGATACAGAACATCACAGGTCACACTGGTCTTTCTCCCATGAAATGTATAGAATCATTGATTCATTTAGGTTGGAAATGACCGTTAATATCAAGTCCAACTGCATCACTAAACCATATCCCTAAGCACCATGTCTACATGCTTTTTAAATACCTCCAGGGATGGTGACTCAGCCACTTCCCTGGGTAGCCTGTTCCAGTGCTTGACAACTCTTTCAGGGAATAATTTTTTCCTAATATCCAACCTAAACCTCCCCTGGTGCAACCTGAGGCCCTTTCCTTTCATTCTACCACTTGTTACCTGGGAAAAGAGACCAACCCCCACCTGCCTACAGCCTCCTGTCTGGTAGTCGTAGGGAGTGGCAAGGCCTCTCCTCAGCCTCCTCTTCTCCAGGCTAAACAGCCCCAGTTCCTTCAGCCAGTCCTTACAAGCCGTGTACTCTAGACCCTTCCCCAGCCCCCTGCCCGGCTCTGGACACGCTCCAGCCCCTCCGGGTCTGTCTGGGGGTGAGGGGCCCAACGCTGAGCCCAGGGCTCGAGGGGCGGCCGCACCAGGGCCCAGCACAGGGGGACGGGCACTGCCTGGCCCTGCTGGCCACGCTGCTGCTGACACCGGCCAGGGCGCTGCTGGCCACCGTGGCCACCTGGGCACACTGGGGGCTCATGCCCAGCCGGCTGCCGACCAGCACTCCTCCTGTGCTGGGCAGCTTCCCACCCACTCTTCCGCAACTCTGTGGTGTTGCACAGAGTTGTTATGACCCAAGTGCAGGACCTGGCACTTAGCATTCAGAACCTTCAGATCTCTTTGACTGCCAGCATAACCATGCTGTGACATCACTTTTCCACTAGACATTATTTCATTGTCAGCACAAAAACGACTTACATACGCTTGCATCAGTATGGGAACTCACCCCATTTCTTATCAGGATTTTTCTTTTTCACACAGCCAGCTTTCCAGTAGCCTGCATGCTTAATTAGCACATGAAAATTTCTCATACGGCAGTGCTGTCCATCCTCCTCCCCAAAGCCTCCAGTGGTGAGAACCACATTGGGTTTTATAAGAACAGAGTGGTGACTGTAACGTCTCAGGCCAGAAACTTCAGAGTGCATTGCACACACTGCTGCAGTGATACTCCCAGCCATCCTGACAGAACCTTCATGATGAGAAACTGCAAGCCAAAGAGAATCAAAGAACTTATGCACAAACAAGAATCAAGGACTACGTTTTAAATGAGAGATTGAGCAAGTCTGTACAGCTTTTCAAGAAAAAAAAAAATTGTGAAGCAAGTTGACAGGGGACACAGACAACCTGACATGCCCTAGAAATAAAGCCTTAATGGTTTGAACTACCACTGTGCCAACTTTACTTCTGTTTACTGCTCCCTCAACTCCTGACACAGTTCTGAGATTGCTTTAATGGGGTGGAAGTAAGATTAAGAGACTGCAGTATCCTAAACTGCTGTAGCAAGAGAGGAATCACTGCAATACCTTCAAAGGGAGTACCTTTCTGATGAAGACAATATTTGGCTAGTTGAATAGCAAAGAACAGCAGAAAAAGGACAAAGACCCGGAAGCTGGATTTCAAAGTTTCTTGATAGATTTGGATCCTACCTTCAGAAAAGCACTGAAATACAATTCTAAAGCATGAGGAATAATCTCTGTTAATTCCAACAGCCCTACTATAAGAGAATATTTTCAGTTATCTAGATACTTTCTCTCTAAATACTACATCCCTTAGTGTGAAACAAGCTTTAAACACAAGACTCTAGCTCACTTACACGTTGTACAAATTGTTTTAATGACTTTCAAATTTGTGTCTTCTTTGTTTTAAGCAAGTGCCTTACTCTTATGTTGTAAGAGATGATGAGGTGCGGGAAAAGCAGCTCTCAGTCTATTTTTTTGTATGCCATACCCAGAAAAATTACGTCTACTGAATGCTGCTTAGTACAAGACTTTCTATTGTTTGATGAAATAAAAAATTTCATCTTCTTGGACTTGCATGTCTTTCTACAGATTATTTTTTTTAAGACTGATGGGTGTTTTCGTTTCAGAAAATATACTTACTGTGCTCTGTTAGAAGGCTTAGTACTTGCAACTGTCTTGAAGAGGGACCCAAATCTATTTGATAGGATAGCTGGGGGCACATACTGGTACTTGAGACATACCTTTTGCCATTCCCAGTAAAAAAATATCTAAGAATGGATACTTTACCAGACTTTCAAAGCCCCTGCTATCAGTTTGGAATACAACAGTCAACAGCAAAAAGACCCTATTCCTGTCTCTAATGAATCAAGTGTCTTCACTGTACTCATGTCAGTTAAGCAAATGCCAGATTTTTTTTAACTTATGGATAGAGCCTGCGCGTTTAGGAGCTTTTAAGGTTTTAACATAAGGACTAGTGACAATCACACAATATATTTAACCACACCCACATCCATTTAGCTTCAATTTCACTACACATTTTCAGATCGAATCAAGACACAACACAATAGCCTTGTTAGGTTAACGAACGTCATCCTGCCTTATCCTTTTCCAGCTGTTTTTCCTGCTCCCTAGAACATGGATTTCGACTTTCAGTTGCAGACAGATCTACTTGTGGTGCTATACTGCGAACAAGACTAGTGATGTGAAACAGCTTAAAAATAACCTTCTGCTTTCCACCCTGAAAAAGGAAGCAAACAGCCAAAAGCAGGTATTTCTTAGATTGCTACTGCTGCCAAGTCCTTTTAATCACAGAAACACAGTCTTGGTCTTGGCTTTTCCCTAACTGTACCACTTTTCTCCTACCTAAAAAAAGTAACGTACGGATTTAAAAACATTTCAGAAACAGAAATACTACATGTACAATTCCACCCACAGGGGATAACAAAACAAAACTTCATGACACGCTCCTGAGTGCTCTGCTGGACGATACTTTGATAGCGCAGTAAGTAAACATAACAACCTTTTGGAAGCTGGAAGGATAGAACGGCTCAGAGGACCATGTATAGAGGCAAGCAGGAATAAACTGAAAAAGGAGAGCCTGTGGGTTACCAAAAATAGAAGGAGGATCGTGGTAGACTGGCATTGCAGCCATGCACTGGAAGGCCCCACATATAAACAGACAGAAGAGCTGTTCAGACTGGAAGGTTCAATGAACTATAAGAATGAAATTGATCAGAACCACTAGAGTCAGGAGGTGGCCCTGGCCTCACTATGGACAGCAGAACCATTGTTAGAAGGATGGAGAAAGCTACTCAGGTGGCAGCATCCCATCTGTTCCTTCCAGGGTTTTACTGTCTCCTAAAATCTCTCAGTGAAGCCTGCAGGAGATAAAAGAATACTATGAAAACCAGTCAGTATGTACCTGTCATACTGGATAACAATGGTGTCCAGGAAGGTTCCACCCCCTTTGACGCAGTCAAGACAAAGTAATGGGAACATTTGAGATGCCATTCCTGCAGCCAAGCCCAAAAACAAACAATCCCCCTCAAAATCTTATAGCAATAGTAAGGATCTCAGAACGGTCAGGGTGATCAAAACCTAGCCTAGCACTGTTTCCAATGGTGGCCAAAATCAGAAGACTAAAGCTGAATCTGAGAAAGAGCAAGTGTGTAAATACCTTCCTCACCTCAATCTTCAAAAATGTACAGCTCAGGGATTTTCTAAGCAAGAAGCTGAGTCTTTGTACTGAACAATCCTCAATGGTTTTCCCATCCATTAATCTATTCAGTTGCTCTTTGAACTCACATAAACTTTTATCATCTGTAAGCTGCTGCAGCAAGGAGTTCCACAGAATAATTACATGTTGCATGAGGAACTTCTTTCTTTTTTTGGAATCCGCTTCCCTTTATGCTTCCCAGTTCTAATCATAGAAAAGAGTGAGAGCTGTATACCAGAGGGATTAAGGTTTCCTAAAGGTCATGGAGCAGAAGTGATCCCAAAGAAATTGCAAACGTTCAAAGGTGCAATATGGTCTCAGCTGGCCAATGATACATAAATACGATTTCCAGTCTGGCCTTGGAATACCTCAGAGGCAGAAGCACAAGCACAAGGATTGCACAGGTAGTCAGGAGCAACACTAGGGTCCACCCTGGCTTTTATGGACATCAGGGAATTTAGTATGTTCATTCCCATGGGGTGGGATATATTCAGCCAACTATGTGACTAGAAGGCATAAATATGAATTTAAAAGGCACAAGAAACCACAATATTAGCATCACTGCCCAAATATCTACCAAAGTAAAAAGCATCTTTTGAAAAGTGATATCCAAAAGTTAATGTAAATACTGAAGAATTGAAGAATCCACTATTTACCCCTAGACAAATTATTCTAAAAATTAATTGTCCTCAGCACTAAGTGTATATTTTACATTTCTTACCTAATTCAATCAAGCTTGCTTATAGTAAGATCTGGACCTTACTTTACCTCAAAGGCTAATTGTAGAGCTCTCTGTTACCACGTATCTTACTCCTGTGCACGTTTTTCAGCTCAGACTTGTGTACGTGTTAACCTCCTCTATAAAGAAAATGATAAAATGTCTTTTCTTTCTCACTGTATGAGCAATTGTCTTGATCTACAGTAATTCTTGCAGGCATTTCTACACCACTTTGCAAATCTGCCAGCATCTTTCAGTGATCAATTTTGCATTCATGTAGCAGAGCAGATCCTCCATGTTGGCAAAATAAATGCAAGCAAGCTAACTTAGTTTTCATACTGCATGCTGTTAGATTTCTAGAGAGAATTATAAACAGAAAATCACAAAATTGAAAGGGAAACTTCTAGTAAGTGCCCTACAGGATCTTTATCTTGAAGTTACTCAGTATCTTTGACTTCTCTTCTACACTTGAAATAGTTGCAAACTTCGCTAGCAGTTAACATAAAAACGGCAAAGAACAGAGTCATAGTTAAATTTCAGTCATTAATATAGAAAATGGCTGCACAACATCAGACCAAAAACATCTGAAACTAGTAACCTGAGTCCAACAATGACAAACAGTAATAGCCTACAGAAACACAGGAGAGCAGGACGAGTGCATCTACTTCTCCCAGGACAGCTCCCAACCATTTGCAGTCAGGAAACTCACAACAGGTTTATTTTTATATTATTCAGTAATCCTCAATAGACTTCTCTTTCATTAAAATAATTGCCCCTTGAACCCATGCAAACTTTTAGCATCAACAGCACCTTTTATACCACCAGCTAGTTTGCTATGCTAAGGCTGTCTCCCTAAGAGACTGCTCACTGGGGAAGGAACAAGCAAGAGTCTGCTTCCAGTGCTACCTGCCCCAGCTTCAAGTGGAGCTTCCTGCAGGCTCTGCATGAACTGCCTGATTCAACATCCTTTCTGCCTCCATGAACACCTATGCTTCAGCAACTCTTGTACAGAACTATGACCATAAGAAGTTGCAGACACCTTATCATATCAAAACCAGGTCACTGGTGTTCAGAATCAAGAAGAGTTACCTCATATTCATCAAAAGGCTCCAGAGCCTGCAATTTTTGCTGCTCATCTTCCAGAGTACAACAGGTGAAAAACATATTCATATCCACGACGCTGCACTCAGTCCAGCCCTAAAAAAGAAACCCCTCAAAATTATTAGCTCTGGAAGGATAGACTCACTTCGCACAAGAAAACAAAGACCCTAAATTAAACACCTGCATGGGCCTTTAAGACTGTCTAGCTGGAACAAGAGCAGCCCAGAGTCTGGTAAGAATAGATCTCTTACCTGTAAAGCTCCTAAGAACTTAATTTATACCAAAAGCCTCAGAGGAACCCATCTTGCCTTAACGCCATACCAGAAAGCAGACTGCAAGTTGGTTGGAAAGACCTTCAAATGACTAGTCATGCTACTAGAGAAGGCAGTGGCCCAGCCTTGGCCCTGTCTTCTTCAACCCGTAACTGACACATCTGATGACTTCCAAAATTATTTAATGCTACAATCTTTCCCAGGTAAGACACGCTTCATGTGTTCCTTAGAGCTGCAGGTACTTACCTTTTCAAAAAAGCGCCTCCGCTGTGCCTCACAATCAGGATACTTTGACAAAGAATGAAGTGCAGAGTTCAGCTGGCTGAAATGTGCTGCATGACACGTCCAAAAGGGTCCTCTGGGTGCATCTGCTCATACAGCAGAAAGCATGCCTGAGAGAAATGCTCTGCTGCCCACTGAATCAAGGCATCTGACCTGTCAGGCAGATCGTGTACAAGGAATTAAATCACTGAGGGGCAGACAAAATCTATCCTCCTGCAACACTATAAAGCATGCTACTAAGGCATCCTGACACAGGTAATATACCAAAGAGAATCCTGTGCTGGGAACTTATGAACCTCTCCTCTCCCATCTGTGCAGAGAATTCAGGGGATGAGCAGAACAAAAACCTCAAAATCACATGTTCAAGGTTTTTCTTATTTTTCCTCCCTTTTAGGATGTCATGGACATCAATTATCCCATCACAATTATGAAGTAAGGAGCTGTTTGGGACTTCCACAGAATTGCTGAAGCTTTAGTTACAAGACAGCAGGTCTCCCAGCCATGAGTGGCGTACATAAAAAGAAGCTTGTTCTTTTCATTTTACCACCTAGTTAACAGCAGATAACTCAACTGACCTGCTGTTTTCCATGTAGGTGAGCACCACCTCTGCTATGAAGAGGGTGGGAATTTCTTTGTCTAGCCCTGCTTCCTCCAGGGCTCTCTCCAGCTCAGACAGCTCTGATAAATCCACTCCCAGTAGTTTATAGTCCCCTCCAGAAAAGGTAATGACTCCTGGGAGACAAAAATTATCCAGCCTCACTACAGTGCTGATGCAATACTGAGACCAAAAGGGACAAACAGGAATATCAGCCCCGCAGGCAATCGCTCACAAGCCTGTGCCCATCAACTCAATTTCTCTGGGACATGTACAAGAAAATCCCCATTGCTAAATGAACCATAAAGGGATAGTGTCAAGAAGCAATCCATTAAATGCAGATCGAAAACTCCATTATTCTTAATGCAAATTTCACCTACAGATGTCTCACAGAGCTATCACATTTAGTATACCAACAAAACTTTATCATATTTACTTTAAGAACATTTTTATAGAGCCACTAAAATTCAGAATCAAATCTGAAGGGCTCTCTTTTACAGACCTTTCAGTTTAGCTAAGTACCATTGCTTTGACAGAATTTGAATGGTTTGCCTAACAACCATAAAACCATTCTCAAGGGTTTTTTGAGGTTTGTTTTTTAAAGATTTCTTTCTGTAAAATTGCATTGAATCCTGAACCAGCACATGCTAGCTCCCTGCAAATACCAGGACTAGTCTTCCAGATCACCGCTCTCAGAAATAAGTTCCAATTTATGATTTGCAAGCATTAGATTTAGATTAGATATAAGGAAGAAATCCTTCCCTGTGACGGTGGTGAGGCACTGGAACAGGTTGCCCAGAGCAGCTGTGGGTGCCCCATCCCTGGCAGGGCTCAAGGCCAGGCTGGACGGGGCTGGGAGCAGCCTGGGCTGGTGGGGGACGTCCCTGACCGTGGCAGGGGGTCTTTCAGGACCCTTGCAACCCAAGACATTCTGTGATTCTATGATTATAATACCATACCTCTGTACTCCATAAGCTATAGCTTGTTAAGCTGTTTCAACCAAAACCAGATCAGAAACAAACTGTAAAGTACCTTTAGAAATTACCTACTCTATGTCTCTGTACCAGTGCAATCCAACAACTACCCCTGCCCTGAGAACTGTTAATTACACTTCTCAAAGGCATTCATTACTGGAGGCAAAACAGCCTTCTCTAGAAGCCCATCTCCATGTTCCCTATTAACTTCTTCTGACAACTAACTGATCTACACATCGCTTCCTGCCCTCTGGGCACAGAAAATAGGATATTCCCAACTCTTTTGACACCTGCCTTTCAGCTGAAGTAGTTGAAGATTATTGGTACAGACAGAATTCTTTGCTACAGGATGCTGCCAGTGAATGGATTCAAAACCAACCACAAAAACAAGAATGGATTCAGGAGGAAACTGAGCAAGCTCATGGAAGAGCTACTCACTAAGACTTATCCAACTGTTCATGGCAGCCAGGGACTTGTGCTCTGCACCTGTCTTCCATCTGTATTTAAACCAATTATTACAGTCTAAGCATAGCAGCCTACTGTATTTCATTACTGTCCCTACTGTATTTCATTCCAGACTTTCCAGACCATTCGTGTACTTTATCAAAATCCTACTCTCATCCACCATATTCAGCTCTCCCTGTTTCTTGCTGGTTTATTACATTTTCACCTTCTACAGCATATCATCTAGAACATTAACAGACACCTTCAAGGAAATCAGATGCAAGAGGAATCTCTAGTGAACCCCATACTTTACATTCCTCGATTTTTCCACTGAATTGCCCCTTAGTATTTAGCTGGCATAATAATCCTTTCAGCTTTACTTACACTCTATGGTAGTTTCATAAGGCTCATTTTTCTCCTGCCTTAGAGAGGGAAAAAAAAAAAAAAAAAAAGGCAGGTAACATAACAACTAATGTTTTATTACAGTCAATACACCCAAGAGTCATACCTTTTCTCCTACCCATAAAGGCCATAAATCACAGTATAATTTAGGTTGAAAGGGGCCTTTGAAGGTCATCTAGTCCAACTCCCTGCTCACAGCAGTTACCTGTATCAGGCTGCTGGAGGCTTTGTCCAGTCAAGCTCTAACTCTGTCCAAAGCTGGAGTTTCTACCGCCTTTCTGGGCAATCTGTTCCCATTTTTAACTACTCATGTGGCAGAAAAAAAACCAAGAAACAAACATTTTCATTACACATTACTGAAGTTTCCTTTGCTACAACTTGCAACAATTGCCCCTTGACTGTTTGCTTTGTGCCTCCAAGAAAAGTCTGGCTCCACCTTTTTCATCCTCTCCTGTTAGACAGTTGAAGACTGCAGTAAGCTTCACCTCAGTTCCTAAGGCTGAACAAACCCAGTTCTCTCAGCCTGCCCTCCTATGTCGTGCTCCACCACTTTATCGTTCTTGTGACCTCTCACTGGACATGCTGCAGTTTGCCACTGCCTTTGTATTAAAGATCCCAAAGCCAGATGCAGTACTTGAGAAACTGTAACTGAAAGAAACTGAACCTGGTTTGATATAATCCATTCCCGACAAATCCATTCCAGCACCTACACATCTTTTTTTCATCTCCCAATGCTTACAAATTATCTGTTTGTTCCAAAAATTTTCAGCAAAACCATGCTTTTTGTCTACAACTTTGTAGTTCCTCTGCCATCATACCTCACTTTCTAAAGGCTGAAGTTATGTTTGCTTCTTCTAAACATTTAGTATCCAGAACACCTTCCATAAATACCATACCTAATCCTTCCCCTCCGGTATCTCCCACCAGTGCTGACAACTCTTTCATTCTTTTGATCAGAGCAGCTTTTTGGCATGCCACATTTAGGAAATCCACCTCGTATACCACAGTGTGATGCAGAAGACCTACGTCCTTCAAACGGAAGCGTAAGGAGTCAAAGCCAGCACCTAAAGACAGGATCTGCAGATAAAGTATCAGAAAAAGTTATACTCATGTCTAGCAGCATCCTGAGCATCTAGGTGTGAAAAATATTCAATAACATCATCTATAGTGACAAAATCAGGCAATCTCCTGCAAGAGGTAGAAGAGTTTTGTGTAGGTACTGCCCCCTCCCACATATTTCTGTCAAAGTGACAAATGGACAGTCACAGTAGTGCCGGTCAAATCTCTGAGTTCATTCTGTTCAGATGCAATAGTACACTACTGCTGTGCCAAGATGCCAAAAAGTCTTTTCACACATGTAATGGAAACTGCCAGTACACCCAGAGAGAGAAAACGTACCTGTGTCCTAGGGTAGCTTTGGGTCTTCAGCAGAAAGTCTTGAACACAGTGATCTACAGCACGGGCACGGATGTAGTAACCCCTGTGGAAAGAAGTTCAGTTGTAATCACTGTCCAGGAACTCTATTTCTCCACCACTGGCATCCTGCATTTCAAAAACCTTTTTTTCTCTATCCAGTAACCCCACATCGATAGAACTGCACCGCAAGATGTCTGATGACATGTCATATCTAGAGCTTGTTAATAAATACAGATCTTCTGTATTCAGTAAGTGTACTAACCAACAAGACTACGGATAACCCAGAGAAAACATGCAGTCATCCTAGCTGGACCTGTTCCATTTTGCATACATCAACCACCACTGGGTGAAAAAGTATGAATCCGTACAGTCAGGATGCTCCTCTGCAATGTGGGTGGCCAGCGCCAGAGTTCCTGCCCCAAATCAGATTCCAACAACAATATGAAATTAACTCCTTTACTTACAAGGGGCTATTGGGTATATCAGAATGAATGACGGTGCATGCAAATGCAGTGAGTGGGGAATAAAAAAGGAAGAGAAGCAAAGTCAGGGAAGGATTTTCATTCTCTGTTTTTTGAATGAATGGAACTAAGTAAGTCTAACTCCTGGAAAGCATTTACCATTTGCCTAGTCCAGCACAGACTAGCACCTCTTTTTCCTTGGCACTGTCTTTTAGTTAGTTTCACCACATCCCCACCAGGCTTACCAGTTCCTATCAACCCCTTTAACAAGCATGTTATCGTCCCCACACCTCAAAAGGGCTACAGATTTCACTAGCTATTCTAAGATGTCCCAGAACTCATTATGACAGTGTTGACAACTGCAATACTTAACTCTTTCTATGAATTTAGTATTTAGTTTGGCTTGCCAATGTCATGCAACAAGTCACACAGGCTCAGCTCCCTGGTGAGCAACACTCATTTCCATAGGCCTGCAAGCTTCTGCACGAATACTGCTTTTTTTCTCGCCCCCCTCAATGAAACTCCTTTGGCGATGGGCAGCCATTTGATTGCATTAAACCGTTAGTCTCGTATTATGTAAACTCCACTACCATATCAGCATAGAACCCTCCACACATACACATTAAAACATTCATGCCTGTGTCCTGCAAAGCTCCAGAGAAGACCTACTGATAAGATACCACTGACTCAAAAGATAATATTGTTACCCTGAGCCACCAAATACCTTACCAAAATTACAATGTTCTTGATAATTAATGAGAAAACTACTGATGTGCTAAGATTTTCGGTAAGTTAGTATTCAGATCCTAAGCAGTTTTCAGCAGCATTGAATACGGGAATTAGGAACCAGTCCGGTGACACATTTCACTCAGGACAAAGCTTTCAATTTTTGCCCGTAAGCCATGTAAAATTATACTAAGTGTCTAAAAAGGTGACATCACTGAAAGTCAGTGCTCGGCAAGTTGCCACTCTGTCACCGTGTCCTAAAAACGCATTTCATGGAGTTGTGCCTCCAACCGAAGCGCCAGGAGCCTGGGGAGCCGCTGGAGCCCCTCCGCAGCTGGCAGGGGAGGCTGCGGGCCGCCCGCACCGGGGCCCGGCAGCCGCCAGCCGGGCACCCCGCGCCGCGCCCGCTCCTCACCGGTGGACAAGCGGGGCCCGCCGCCGCCGCCGCCGCCCCACCAGGAGGGGCAGGAACCGGTCCTGGATGTAGCCCCGCGCCGCCGCCGAGCACTTGCTGAGGGCGCTGCTGCCGCTGGCGCCCTGCACCCGCCGGGGGACAAGGAGGACACGGCGCTGGCGCAAGGCCGTGGCGACACCGCGGGCCGAGAAGCGCCCGGGCCCGCCGGGGCGGGACGGTGGGGCCAGGCGGCGCCAGGGGGGCTCCGAGCGCAGGGAAGGGCAGTTCCCGCCGGCGCCGCCGAGCCCCGTTCACGTCCCAACCTCCCCCCGCGCCCCCCGAAGCCAGGCCAGGCCCCGCCACCCGGGCCGGGACCCCGCCTACGGAGGGGCCCGCCCGGGGATCACTCACGGCAGCGGGGCACGGGCCGCCCGGCCGCCCGCGGCCCATCGTACGCGCGGCGCCGCGCTCTGACGCTCGGGCGCAGCCGGTGACGCGGCGCCCGCCCGCGGGGCGTCGGGGGCGGGGAGCTGCCGGTGGCGCGCGCCCCCTGGCGGGCCCGCCGCGCTCCGCCCGCCGCCCGTCCCCGCCCCGCCTCCGAATGCCGGTTCCGCTCCGCGGGGCGACTGGCCTGGACCGGCCGCCCGCGCGTGGGATCCCGGGCCCCGGCGGCCCGGCCCGGCCTGGCCGTCCCCCTCCCGGCGGACCCGCGAGCGCGAGGGGTCCCAGGGCACGTCGCCACGGCAACGGGCAGCCTCTGCGCGGTAAGCGGAGGGGCGGGGGGAGAAGGGCGGAGCTCCCCGGGACAGGGTGCGGGGCGCCAGGGTCAGGATGCGGAGCTCCTGGGGACAACGTGCGGGGCTCTCCGGGGCAGAGTGCGGGCCTCCTGGGGGGAAGGCGCGGGGCTCCCGGGGCGGAGGGCAGAGCCCGGCGCAGCGGCACCCCCAGGCGTTGTGCACATGCTCCGCTCCCTGTGCGGCCAGCTGGAGCGGGGCTGGCGCTGGGTGGCTGTTGGGGACACGGCTTCTCGAGGGTGGACAAGCTGTAAGTGCCGCGGCCAGACAGGCAGGGCCATGAGGGTGTCTGTGCTTGGAAGTGGTTTCATGCTATTTCTCTTTAGGCTTTGTATTAGCAGTTGTAGAGGAGCCATAGCAGCCTGAGCTATGTAAGATGAGTCACGAGTACTACGGTTACTGCCCTATTCGGTGTCTCTATGCATCTTGTAAGCCACAAATTAGTATACTGTGCATTCAATAAGTTAGTCTCAGAATGCCACTTTTATGGAGAATGGTCAGTATGCGTATTTCTAACTGGGACCCGTAAAATTCAATCCTCAGCCCAGTGCTAGCATTTTATCAACAGTCACATGATTTTTTTTTCTCTGAGGTGTACTTGATTCATGTTGCCTTTTAGGTGACTCCTGGCATGCCTGAGGTAGGCAGTCCTACCTGCTGCAGTTATAGTGCAGGACACATTACACTATGGTAGCTCCTATAGTTCTATTTGTGTTCTCGATGTGTGCACAGTTTCTGCAGAGATCAAGGCTTCCTTTTCCTCCAGGTGCCCTTTTCCTAGCTAGGGGAAACCTCCAGGTTTCCCTTTTCCTAGTTCATCGTTTGTCCATCTTGTCACATTTCTGGGATCTGGAAATGATGTTTTGATTTAGTTACAGGTTAAGACTTACAGGGCATGCTAGCCCATCTTGCCGGCACTTCAGATCCTGCAGGATTTCCAGTTACACTAGCATCCTGAGGATTATGATGGAACGAAACACATGGCAGCAAGTTGAGGAGTGGCCACTGAACTCACTGCATCCAGCCATCCCAGGAAGTCCTTTCCAGTCCTACATTTCTATATACATAACAATCTTCTGTGCAGACTCTGTGAGCAGACACTGAAACATGAGCTGGACATCTTGGTTTAACACTAGAACAGAGACCAGAACAGTTGGGGGTGGGGTGGGGGGAGGTTAGTTTCCTGTCCTTAGTACAAGACACCACATGTGTGCTCCAGGAAGGCAGTCTCTGTATCAGATTTCCTTGGTAAAGGATGAGAACATGGTATGCAGCCATTCTTGGGCCTGTGTGTCCGATCCCTAGCTGTCACAGATACAAAATCCTGTAATCACAATTTTATCAGGCTCTGGTTTAGAAGCAGATGGGATTTTTGCTTCTATGTCCTTGGAATGATGTTTTGGAGCCTGATTGCTGCAATAGCTAGAAATCTCCTCCAGATTTCTTGTTGCATGTATTAATGGCCAGGATTTCTTGTTGCATATATTAATGGCCAATTTGTATCCATTTCTTCTTGAGTCACAATTAGTCTTAATCTAAAATTTTTCATTTGCCTTTCAGGCACTGACTCCCAAGTGTGCAAGTAGACAGATTTATCACTTCTTGGTCTGTTTTGCCAGACTAAGGCTAGCTAAGAAAGTTCTGCTAGTGGGAAGTAGAAAGCTTTTAAATCCATTTCTGAGAGGGGATGGATGCGGTGTGCAGCGGGTATGCTGTCATAGACCTGGCACTTCCCTCTGGTTTGGACATCTTCACAGGCTGACATGGGGGAGGAGATGCCTCTTCCCTGGTGTGCATGGGCAACCTTCCCCTGCCTGGTCTCTCCTCCCACTCCTCTGAGGATTCCCCTGGGGCTCTGCACGACATTCAAAGCTTGTGAGGAATGCACAACTCACCCCAAATAACAGAAAACACATAGCAGAGCAGCACAGGCATCTAGGGGCCCCATGCTGCTCCCACCCCCAACTGGGCAGGCGGTCTGAGTAGAGGGGAGTACATAATGAAAAGCATTTGCTGCAGCAGCTATCTATAGTCTTTTGTCTTTGGGATCGGGCAAGGGACAGGCGTGGCCCTGCCTGCCTGACCTCAGAGCTGACGTCAGAGAACCCCAAATGAATAACAGGGAGTGCTTCAGAGAGAGAACAGCCAGGCTACCCAGCATGGAAGGTGAGATGCCAGTACCACTAAATGAGAGAAGACATAAAATGGGAGGTATTGTTCCCACAGAAGGGTGCTCTGTATCCACAGTATCAAGACTCTAGCTTCAATTCAAGGTGGGCCAAAGAAGTCTGGGTCTTTCCATTGGCTGACTCAGTAACACAAAATCTGTGCTTCTGATCTACTTCAATCATTTTCCCTTACCTGTTCTGCTTTCTTAGCCACTTGGGTGTATGCTCAAGGTTATCAGTTGCAGCACAGGCTCTGTATCAGCTTGCACCTGGTTCTAGAAATGAGAAGAAGGTTACAGATCTGTGGTGTGCTAAACAGTAGGACTGTGTTAAAAACTGCTGACCAAAATATTACTGATATTGTCCCGTTGCTCCCAATCGCTGCAAGAACAGAGGCCAGATTCATCTGCCAGTCTAGGACAACGTGGTAAGAATTGGATCCAGGAGAACATATAGTATGAGTCTCAGATCTCAATCATTTTATTGTAATGTAATACCACAGTGAGGTCTCAGTGACAGGGCACGGCCTTGTCAGGCTAAGGCCAGTGCAGCAAAATGTAGAGATAAACAATGTAAGTTATCAGTCCAAGAAGCACAAAAAAGTCTTGAGTCTACAACCTAATTACTTGATAAAAGTACATCTGTGTCATCAAACAGGCTGTGATTAACAAAGCAAGTACAACCACAGAATCACAGAATGGTTTGGGTTGGAAGGGACCATCTAGTTCCAACCCCCAATCCATGGGCAGGGACACCTTCCACTAGACCCGGTTGCTTAAAGCACTGTCCAACCTGACTTTAAACACTTAGAATGCAATCACATGAACCAACTTCCTAGTCATTGTTAGGAACGTATACATCTCCAAAAAAAATCCATCACGGTGAAAGAAGATATTGTGATTTTCTTATTCTTTGGTGTTCAGTGGAATGTCTTCTTCCAAAAAAGTGATGGAAATGAAGTTTAGAAGATATCCTTGGATACTAATGGCAGTGATGTTGGAAGTGGAGAGAAGAAACAAGCATCCTGTGTCTTGTCACAGAAGTTACAAAGTGCAGGAAACAGTTGTGAGGACTTTTAAAAGATAAAAGAAGTAGTTTGTTTTATTGCCTTGTAGAGACTGTACGGTAGAGAAGAGGGAACTGAGGTAAGGATATGGCTTAAATACTAGCCTGGATAATAATATTTGCACCAGTACTACAATGGACTTTGATTTGTGAATCAACAGGGAGGGTGAAAAGAACCAGCTGGGGAGATGTGAGGACAAAGAATGTTTTTCTTTTGTTTTTGTTTTGCAGAGATCATGGACCAAAGGATCTTGGGGAATTGCCAGTGCACTGATACTTGTGGGATGAAAATGACGTGTCTTGTGAAATTGTTGGACACTTCATACAGTATCAGCCCTGGGCAAAATAGTGGAAGGGTTGACCACACATTGTAAGAGGAAGTGATGTTTGTCATTAACTATACAACCAATATACATTTCTAAGTAAGATAATTATACGTCTGGAATACCATCAGTGGAGATATGTTGATATCCTGGGAGGTTTGCTTCCCTGTTTTATTCCCATGTAATGTTGGGGTCTTTTAAAATCTCCTTGTTAATAATTCAGAACTTCATTAAATGATGTTGCCCATTCCATGTTAAAGGACAAGAGCTTGACCTTAGGCACTGCTATGACCAACTCATTCTGAAAAACTACCAGAGCTTTTAAAAAAAAGTATTGAAGTCTTCTCCTTGCAGGAGGATGCTCATACACTTCACATCAAGTGATACCAACCCCCACTCTGCCTTTCATTTGTGTGGCGGGAGGCACTCTTCATCTCCTTACTCGCCACAGATCTCCTGTACTACCTGCCACTTTCCCCATTTTAATTAACACGTTACCAAGTGTATCTGTTGCATTTACATTCAGTGATTCTCTACATTTTGTGAATAAACATGGACTGGGGTAAAGCACCCATGATACTTCTGATAAACTGGTATGTCCCTTTATGCTGTATTGCACACGTGTGTTAGTACTTCAAAGTACTTCAAAGGCCTTGTCACACTGTCTGTTTGCCTTTTCTCTTTGAACAGGTTACACTCCAATCTGAGTCATTGTCCAGTGTGGATTTTTTTCAAGAGGTACGAGCAAGATAGGAACCTTTAACTTCCACTGAGGGAAGTTTCAAAAGTAACATTTCTGCCTGTGTTTAGGGGCCTGTTGTATGGAGGTGCTGCTCCCCCAGCTGCTTAAACCAGAAGACTCAAGTCTCTCAGAGCTCCCTTTGTATTTTAGAGATAAAGACCCTGTCTTTTTCTTCTCTCCAAATGCAAAAATTGGCTGTTTCATGATTTCTTTGGTGACTTGAAAGCCTTCAAAAATCTGGCTCTTATATGGTTTCCTCCTCAAATCTGTCTCAATTGCCTGTCTGTAAAATGGGGATAAGACCAAACTTCATACCTCCAAGGGGGAAAGCATAAGGAAAAAAAGAAAAAAGGAATTTTAGTACATCAGAGATCGAGAAGGGATTTCTGTAAGGCATTTGTCAGTATTACTTGAAGAAGTACATGATTAAATACTGAGCAGTAATTCATCCACTTTTGACTTAAACTGTTGCTGTATTTTATAATGGATGATTGTAAGCCAGCAGGGTTGTTTCTAGGAGAGTCCCACAGAGCAGTTCATGGTTACAGATTGGCAGCTGTGTCCTGGAAAGCAGGAATTGAAGGCGTAATTGATTGCATTACATGACCAATAGAATATGAGTTCATTCTCTGATAAAATAGCTATGCCAAAAGGTATTTGGAAGAGTATATAAAAGGGACAATATAATTAGAATAGAGTAGAATAGCTCAGTTGGAAGGGACCTACAACAATCATCTAGTCCAACTGCAAAAAAGGATTAGTACTACATATGTATATTTTATTAGTATAATGATTACTGGCATAACATCTGTGTTCTGGGATCAGCATTTCAAACCCATTCTGGTTACAAGTTGAGTTCTGGTTTGAGGTCTCCGCTGTATTCAGGGATTGAAGGCACAGGGTCTCTTCAGTTTTAAAATGGTTGTAAAATTAACCAGTATGGAACCACAACAGGACTTTCAGAAAATAATGTCCAATCTGTATTTAGACCATGAGTAAATTTTGTCAGGGTCCCAGGTATGTGATGCCTTCTGCGTTCTGCTGGCAGGTGACATTATTTCTTACCAATTTCCTGATGTTTCAATGAAATTGCCATGTTTGCCAGCAGACATAGTGCTGCTTTCCCCAATTAGAATTCCCCATCCACATGATGTTAAAATCAGAATCACATCACCAATTTCTTCCTAGGAAGCTCAGATGAACAGGACTAGCAAAGGGAATGTATCTCTCCAGTGTCCCGACACCCAGTTCTGCAACTTCCCATTCTCTCAGCTTCACCCTGCTGTTTTCTCTGCTTGCAGGAACTCATAACCTAACACAGACATCTAGCCAGTCTTCAGGGAGTCTCTGGTCAATGAACTTGGCCTTGTTTATAGCATCTGAGCCACGATGTCATCACTTTGAGGCCCCACACAAAGATGGCAAGGAAGGAAACAATAGAAATTGTGCTGGCCCCTGCTTTCTTGTGGTGAGATCTGTGCTTGCCAGAAGCTTCTACCCTTTGTTCTGGGCTGGGAATGGGTTTCATAATGGAGAGGGAGGCACTTTCCGTTCTGAGGGGAGAAAGCAATACCAAGGAAGGTTTTAATTATCTCCCATCAGTGCAGAGCAGCTGTGCTGCTTGCAGTTGCAGGAGTTGGTGAGCAGTGCAGTCCCAGTCCAGTCTATTGCAGTGAGAATGACTGCAGGAATGGAGCATGTTCTCACCCCATGGGAAAGGGGTCCTTGTTGGATGACAAGACCAATTCTAAGTAAGATGCAGAATGGAGCTCTTCCCAAGAGGACAGGACTCCCTCTGCCAGTCTCAGAGCACTACAGTAAAGCAAACACCACTTAGAAATGGAATTGAAGCACAACAGGCTTTTCTCACCTTTGTCCCATCTCTCAGCTCTGCTTGAGGTGACATTGTACTGTGGAGAACGGCACTCCGGGCTTGTCTTTCTAACCTGTCCGAAGGACTAATGTAGAACTCAGGCTACTGCTGTTCATAACCTAGCAGGGAGTGTGGCAACCACATGGAAGATGTTCTTGTCTTCATTTTTATGCTTTGCAATCATGCTCTTTTCTTCCAGGGTAGCCTGGTACAGTCCAGCACTTTGGGGTCCTGGTGTGAAAATTATCTGCCCAGCATTTTTCAGATGCTTTGAGGGAGGGTTCTCATTTAGGTGCGATTCATATTTTTTTATTCCTCCTGTCTTCCTGATGCTAATTCTCCATCTTGTTACCCTTATCTGTTAATGGTTCACATTACCTTTGCTAGATCCTTTCTGTGCCTTGTTTTTGCTTTCATGTTGAAAGTATAAATCTAAATCCTGCATCCCTATTATAAGAGCTGCTAATTCCTTCCCTCCCCCTTCGTTCGATCAATGTTTCCTTCCATCTTTTCTGCTTACTCACCAGGTCATGTAGCTAATTTTAACATCGCCTTGCCTTCTGCTGCTGTTTCTGAAATGCCCTCTGTAAAAAATGCATCTGTCCCTGGCATCTTCATGGCCTCTCTATGTCCTGAGTCCTTCAGAGACTTTGATGCCTTTATTTGACATTTCTCAAGGTCAAAACTCCCCATGGATCATGTTGTTTGAATTGGGTCAGGCTGAGGGGGAAGAATGCTTTTCCATTGCTGCCTCTTCACCTACCCTGCTTCCTTTCCTCTCTTCCTCTTCAGAGCAGTGCTGTGTTCAGCTTTTCAGTGTTGCTGTCACCGGGTCCACCCTGCCAGCTTTTCTCTCTTCTTTTGATTTCTGGTATTTTCTCTTCTGCTCACATTCATCACTTGCTTTCCTCCATTGGCTAATTCTGTTCATGCTCTGTTGTCCTCTACCCTTGATTCATTTTCCCCTTCTCTTCCATTACAAGCTCTATCCTGAAAGTCCTCAGCCTTTACATACTCCTGGAGTCTCTTTCACCTGCTGCACTGGTGTTAGCAAACTCCCATAAACGGTCTGAATTCTGCCACTTCACTGCCTTTCCTCTCACTCTCATTTTGCCATCTTCCTAGTTTAAAATGGGAAGGTTCAAAGTTTTACTTAATCCCTTATCCTCAATTTCAGGTTCCTTTAGCCTCTTTTAGCTCATTCCTTAAACTCTTTCCTCCTGCTACTTTCAGTTCATTCTTTGTTAGAGCTCTCTGCTTCCTCCCACAGGAAAGGAACAAGAAGTAACCTTTTCTGTCTGCCTTGGTTTCATTCTTCTCTTTCTTCTTCCCATCACAAATGCAGAATTTTCTTACCTACTTTATTCTGTTACTGTAAGCCCACGTAGCATGTTCTGAGGATTTCAAGTGCAGCATTTGAAAGAATTTATGTGGCTCTTTCATCGTTTACACGAGAAGGGAAGATGACATTTGTAGATGGCATTTTTACAACAAATAGTGAGTTTGCAGCACAGTGGGCTCTGGACTTCAGCCTCCAAGGCTACAAGATACAATGTGAGTGAGAACATAAAACCTGTGATGCACAAAATCACTCAAGCACGAAGCAAGTGCTGTGAGTTGTGTTAATTTTCTGTGACACTTAACACCTTGTATTTTGCTTCTTTGTTTGAGAAATAAAGAATCTATAGTAAGCATACCACAGAAGACCTGTAGTTATGTGTAATGTGAGGGATAACGTTTCTCAGAATTACAGGGTTCTAGAAGCTGCATATTGTTCGTTCAGTCACATGGCTGTGGCAGAGGATGCTAAAGCCACTGCACTTCCCAGTGTTTCTTAGGTGAGTGATGTTGGATATGTTGTCTGTGTGCAGATCTGGACACTGGGTGGAACAGACCTGGGAAAGTTCTAAGAAGAGTCTTTCACCGTTGACAGTAATTAAACCAGAAAATAACTATTCTTATTCTGTATTAGAACAGAATATTTCCACTTGGAAGGGGCCTACAACAATCATCTAGTCCAACTGCCTGACCACTTCAGGGCTGACCAAAAGTTAAAGCTTTAAGGCATTAAGGGCATTGTACGAATGCCTCATAAACACTGACAGGAGTGGGGCATCAACCACCTCTTTGGTAAGCCTGTTCCACTGTTGACCACCATTCCTATGAAGAAATGCTTCCTAATGTCCAGTCTAAACCTCCCCTGACACAGCTTTGAACCATTCCCACATGCCCAGTCCCTGGACACCAGGGGGAAGAATCGGCACCTCCGTCTCCACATTCCCTCCTCAGGAAGCTGTAAAGAGCAATGAAGTTGCCCCTGAGCCTCTTTTTCTCCAAACTAGACAAACCCAGAGCCCTTAGCTGTTCCTCATAGGACATTCCTTCCAGCCCCTTCATCAGCTTTGTTGCCCTCCTCTGTATGCATTCAAGTACCTTAATGTCCTTAAATTGTGGGGCCCAGGACTGCACATTGTACTCAAGGTGAGGCCGCACCATCGCTAAATACAGTGGGACAACCCCCTCTCTTGGCCGACTGATTATGCTGTGTTTGATGCCCCCCAGGACGGAGGTTGCCCTCTCTGCTGGCAGGGCACACTGCTGCCTCATACTGAGCCTGCTGCCAGCCAGCACCCCCAGGTGCCTACCTGCAGGGCTGCTCTCAAGCCACTCCTCTCCCAGTTTGTACTTCTGCCTGGCATTACTCCACCCCAGGGGCAGACTACAGCTTTTGGTTTTGTTAAATTTCATGCCATTGATGATTGCCCAATGCTCCAGTCTACCTAGATCCCTCTGCAATTCCTTATGTCTCTCAAGAGAGTCAACAGCACCTCCCAGTTCAGAATCAGCAGACACACTAATGGTGCATTCCACTCCTGCGTACAGATCATAGGTAAAAATACTGAACAGACCTGGCCCTAGCATTAAGCCCTGAGGAACACCACTGGTGACTGATCACCAGCCAGATATAACCCTTTTCCCTACAGCCCTTTGAGTGCTGCCATTCAGCCGGTTCTCAACCCAGCACACCACGTACTTGCTCATCTCACAGTTGGACAACTTGGCCAGAAGGATACTGTGAAGGGCAGTATCAAAAGCCTTACTAAAATCCAGAAAAACTACATCCACCGCCTTTCCTTCATCCACTAGGTGGGCGACCTTATCATAGAAGGATATCAAATTAATTAGACAGGACTTTTGCTTTGTGAACCCATTATGACTGTGCCTGATAACTGCATTGTCCTTTAAACACCTTTCAATAGCACCCAGTATGATTTCTCCATAATTTTTCCAGGTACTGAGGTTAGACTCACGGGTCTGTAGTTGCCTGGGTCTTTCCTCACATCCTTGTAAACTGGAACGACATTGGCTGACTTCTAGTCAGCAGGGAGCTCCCCAGACTCCCAAAGCCTTTGGTACATGATTGAGAGGGGTCCTGCTGTAACATCCACTACTCCTTCAGTACTCTGGGATGAATCTCATCAGGCCCCATGGATGTTCAGCTGATACAACTAGTCTACAGGTTCAGTGTCCATAAATGTAAAGTCAGGGTTCCCACAGTTGTGGTCCTCCAACTCAGAGGACCGGGGAGCCCAAGGTCTATCATAAGCATTAAAGGCTGAGGCAAAAAAAAAGCATTGAAAGCATTCCGTGAGTCCTCTTCCAGCATTAGAGGTAACTGGTGCAGCAAACATGCCCATTTAGAATAGGAAAGAAGAGTGCTTCAGTCTACTTTCAAACATCATTCAGACATGGAAGAAAGAAGCAGAGGATGCCAGGGCCAGATGAAATCAGGAAGCATCCAGCTTATATAGCATATTTCAGGAAGAAAAAGCATAAGCAAGATGTATCTCTTGGTGTCCAAGCCTGGAGAGAGATGCGTCACACAGAAATGTATCCCAAATGAACAGTGACAGCCATGCGCTATTCTGCCCTCTTACTACCCACCCATTTTCTCAGCCATGCTCACATTAGATCAAAAGCCTCACAACTGTAACAATGGCACATAATATTCAAGTCACTGCACAAGTCAGCCTTAATAAGAAGGAAAGCAGGAGATCTATAGTGCCCTGCCTCCTAGTAGGTCAATACCTGAATATGCAAAAATTAAAAATTAATCTTGCTCTGCAGCATGCTGTCATCGTTTAACTCCACCTGACAACCAAGTACCATGCAGCCACTCGCTCTTTCCCCCCTCCCCCCGCAACAGTGGGATGGGGAGGATAATTGGGAAAAAGGTAAGACTTGTGGGCTGAGATAAGAACAATTTCACAATTGAAATAAAATAGTAATAATAACAACAATTGTAATGAGAAGAAGAGAGAAGGAGAGAGGAATAAAACCCAAAAAGGAAAAAAATAAAAAAAAAACCAAACCCAAATAATGCACAATACAATCGCTACTGCTCACCCACTGGCCAGTGGCCAGTGGCCAGCCAGTCCCTAAGCAGCAATTGCAATGCCCCAGCCAGCTCCCCCCAGGTTATAAAGTGAGCATGGTGCTCAATGGCATGGAATACCCCTTTGGGGTCAGCTGTCCTGGCTGTGTCCGCTCCCAGCTTCTTGTGCCCCTCCAGCCCTCTCGCTGGCAGGGCCTGAGAAACTGAAAAGTCCTTGACTTAGTATAAACATTACTTAGCAGCAGCTAAAACCGTCAGTGTGTTGTCAACTTTATGCTCATACTAAATCCAAAACACAGCACTGCACCAGCTACTGAGAAGAAAACTCCATCCCAGCTGAAACCAGGACACATGCAAACAGGCAACCTTGGGAGAGCTGCTGTTCTAAGAAAAAGACACACACAGTTAAGATTCACAGAGGTATTATAACAAGAGGAATTAGGTCACAAGAATAGAGAGAGAAACAAGGAGTGTTAGAGTCTCTTGCAAAGGGAAGGACTGTGGAGAAATAGAAGGTGGCTTGTTACAGGATTCTATGATGCAGCTCAAAAACATCTGGACTTGCAATAGCAGAGCGCCCTACATTAACAGCAGGTATCATTCACTGGCCAGTGTGCATTTTTCTGTCTCTGGCAAATGGTTTTGTAAAATGCTGCAAAGAAACTACTGTAATACCTGCATCATCATCAGAGTTTAGCTAAGCATCCGTCAGTGATGATCAGGATATATACACAAAATTAAAGCTTGCCCTTCCTCTGCAGATTACCAGCTCAAAGCCTCCAGATCAAGAACAGACCCATTGGGCATTATACCTTTTGGACTGATATCTTCATTTATGGAGTATGCATTTCACATCCCTCTAGATACATGTGGTGAGCGTTTCTTTAACTGATAACAATAATAAAAGAAAACCTTTTAATGTGATAAAATTTATGCCCAAATCCTCAGTAATCTGGTTGTTTCAAAAATTAAGATAGAAAGAAACTATATTTAACTTTCTCATAAAAGCAAGAAAAGATGTTCTAACCTGTGTACAAAGGTTCTAGTGGCATTCTGGGGAAGTGTCATGATATGCTTCCTCTTTTCTCATGTTTTGCTAGGTATGTGCTGTTGAAGAGAGGACACTTGGCTAGATGCGTCTTTGGTCTAACACACCATAATTATTCTAATGTATATGTTATAATACATACAATATATATTAGAACAATGTGTATGTGTATACATATATTTATAATTTATATATATAAACACACATACACACCACCACTCCATACACACCTCTTAGCTTTGACACTACTTTTTCTAAGTCAAGTATTTTTCTCTTTTGGATGCTGATAGGGAATATGACAGCTTTTTGGGGGGTATTGTTGGTTTGTTGGAGGGGGGTTTCCCTGCAATTTTAGAACTTAATAGACAGATATAAGAACTTGCAACACTCCAAGAATTTGCCAGCTCTCCCTTTTGTATTTCACCAACACACAAGCTCCTGAGAAACATTGTGAAGTTTTTCTTTTATAAAACATCACATCTTCCAGAAAAAAAAACCAAAACAGACGTCTGTATTGAATCACAGAGAGATTCTTAGTGTGTAAATATAGGCCTACACCGTTGAAATAATACTGATTTTTGAGGATGGTGGGGGAGAAAGAACCCCGGAAAGTTAATGTGCAACTACTTCTTGAACAAAATGTTTGTTTTAATGAAATCAGTGCAGCTTCACTGAGTTACACGTGCTATGGCAATACACTTCTGAAGAGTTAGAAATGATACTCAAACTGCCAGTGAAATGACAGGGATTACCATCTAACAAAGTAAAAAAAAATATCTGATTCCTCTACTGTTGTGACCGCTGCTTATATGATTTTACTTTGAATACTTTTTCAGGTTTGTAAGATGCATGATGAATACAGACTGCTTAAGTTGCTTAAGATCATATTTTGTCTTCACTAAAGAACCACAGAACAACCTTGGTCAGGGCAAGCCCTGGTATGAATACAAGCTGGGGTATGAATGGATTGAAAACAGTCCTGCAAAGGAGGACTTGGTAATATTGCTAGCTGAAAGATTGGACATGAGCCAGCAATGTGTGCCTGCAGCCCAGAAAAGCAGTTGTATCCTGGCTGAGAATACAATATCCAGGTTGAGAAAGGTGATTCTCCCCCTCCATTCTGCGCTGGTGAGACCCCCACCTGGAACACTGCATCCAGTTCTGGGGTCCCTAGCACAAGACAGATATGGATCTGTTAGAGCGGGTCCAGAGGAGGCCACAAAGATGATTCGAGGGCTGGAGTACCTCTCCTGTGAAGAAACGCTGTGAGAGTTGGGGTCATTCAGCCTGAAGAAGGCTCCAAGTACCCTTATTGCAGACTTTCAGTACTTAAAGAGGGCTTACAAGAAAGATGGCGACAGACTTTTACCAAGGCCTGTAGTGACAGGACAAGGGGTTATAGTTTTAAAGAAAAATACAGTAGATTTATATTAGACATAAGGCAGAAATTATTTACTATAAGGGTGGTGAGTCACTGGAGCAGGTTACCCTGAGAAACTTTGGACGCCCCATCCCTGGCACTGTTCAAGGCCAGGCTGAACAGGGCTTTGAGTGACCTGGCCTAGTGGAAGGTGTCCCTGGCAATGGCGGGGGGGGGGGGGAACTGGATGGTCTTTAAAGGCCTCTTCCCACCCAAACCATTCTGTGGTAAGCACAGAACCACAGAATCACAGAATGGTTCAGGTTGGAAGGGACCTTTGGAAGTCATCTTGTCCAAGCCCCATGCTCATGCAGGATCAGTGAACTGTAGATCTCCTCAGTTAGCTTTTTTTAAACTCGTAAGTGCAAATCAATTTGGCCTGTTGATTTAAAAAGCATTTGTTATTGCTAGACTGCTGTTTATTACCTGCTAATGTTTTCATCTTGCATCTCACACATACAAAAGAGAATTTTGACTGTCATCTAGCTGGACTTGTGCAAAGCATTTGACGCTGTCCTGCGCAACATCCTTGTCTCTAATTAGAGAGACATGGATTTGACAGATGGACCACTCAGTGGATAAGGAATTGGCTGGATGGTCGCACTCAAAGAGCTGCAGTCAACAGCTCGATGTCCAAGTGGAGACCAGTGACGAGTGGCATTCCTCAGGGGTCAGTGTTGGGACTGGCACTGTTTAACTTCTTCGTCGGAGATATGGTCACTGGGATCGAGCGCACCCTCAGCAAGTTTGCCGACAACACCAAGCTGAGTGGTGCGGTTCACACACTGGAGGGAAGGGATGCCATCCAGAGGGATCTTGACAGGCTGGAGTGATGGGCCCGAGTGAACCTCATGAAGTTCACCAAGGCCAAGTGCGAGGTCCTGCACATGAGTTGGGGCAATCCCAAGCACAAACACAGGCTGGATGGAGAATGGATTGAGAGCAGCCCTGAGGAGAAGGACTTCAGGGTGCTGGTGGATGAAAGGATGACATAGGGTCAACATGAACTGGCAATGTGCATTTGCAGCCCAGAAAGCCAACCATATCCTGGAATTATGTCACTTAAAAATTACCTATTTCCCCTTCCCAATTGCCTCATTTTCTATTTGCAGGATACAGATTTGACTTATGCCAGAAGCAGACCCCATAATCAAAGCTTTTTTTTGCAGGGGGGAACCCATGGTAACATAACACTGAATATTCTTATCCTTGAAAACCTCCAACCTTGTTGACCCTTCTGTTTAATTGTGTCTTGCAATTGTAAGATCTACAGTCTAATTGCATGTGTAACTGTGGGTTTTATCTTCAGAACAGTAGGATTCAAATTAATCTGGGATACAGCTACTAGCATTCATAAATCATAAAACCACAAAAAGAGTACTGTCAATCAGTCTGTCATCTTGTAAAACACATGCCATAGAACTTTCCTGAATTACCTTTTCCTTCACTTACTGACATACATTTCAGGGTGAAACCAAAAAAAGGAAAGCAAAACCACACACAAACATGCTTTGATTCAGCAGTCACTGATCAGCAGAAATTCACAACGTCATCAGTTAAGTTGTTCATATTGTTAATTACTTCGGGTGTTAAAAGTTTGTATCTTGCTTTTGAGCTGAATTGGTCTGTTTTATAAGATTGCATCCAGGACAGTGCATTCTGTTACAATCAAACTAACAGACCTGTAATTGTTCAAACTAATTTTTAAGAAATCTCTTCCTAAATAGAGGCATTGCATCAGGTATTTACTAAATATTTCATCTCCAATGTGGTAGAATTGCTTAAAAGTTGCTTACATTATCAATCGCTGCACTATGAATGCCCATTCTTTCCATTCTGGGATGCAGAGGCAATGTAAGAACCAAATTAAAATTGAATTCTAATTGATTCCATCAGAGAAATTAACACTTCCATATCTTTATTACTACTAGCACCTGTGCTTTTGACATCATGCTTCTCAGGTGTAGAAATCATTTATGAACAGTCCTGGCTAACTGGGGAGGTCCCAGCTGACTGGAGGTTAGCCAGTGTGACACCCATCTACAAGAAGGGCAGGAAAGAAGATGGGGGAAGCTACAGGCTTGTCAGCCTGACCTGGGTGCTGGGCCCTGGTGCGGCCGCCCCTCGAGCCCTGGGCTCAGCGTTGGGCCCCTCACCCCCAGGCAGACCCGGAGGGGCTGGAGCGTGTCCAGAGCCGGGCAGGGGCTGGGGAAGGGGCTGGGGCACAGCTCTGGGGGGGGCGGGGGGAGCTGGGGGGCTCAGCCCAGAGAGGAAGAGGCTGAGGAGAGGCCTTGTCACTCCCTATGACTACCAGACAGGAGGCTGTAGGCAGGTGGGGGTCGATCTCTTTTCCCAGGTAACAAGTGATAGAACGAAAGGAAAGGGCCTCAGGTTGCACCAGGGGAGGTTTAGGTTGGATATTAGGAAAAATTTATTCCCTGAAAGAGTTGTCAAGTATTGGAACTTGATAAATGACTGGCCTGGCAGATGAAGTCAAGCAGTGGATATTGTCTATGAGGACTTCAGTAAGGCCTTGACACTGTCTCCCATAAGATCTCAGTGATCTAGCTGTCAGTGAATGGGCTGGATGAGCAGACAGTGAGGTTGACTGAAACAACATCTACTGTTCTCCCCTTGTCTACCCAGCCAGTCATTCCACCATCGAAAACTATCATATTGGTCAGGCGTGATTTCCCATCGGTGAATCCATGTTGACTACTCCTGATAACATTCTTTTCCTCCACATGCTTAGAAATGACACCCAGGTTGAGCTGTTCCATCATCTTTCCAGGCTTGGAACCAGTCTGTAGTTCCCTGGGTCCCCCTTCTTGCCCTTTTTGAAGACTGGAGTGACACTGGCTTTCCTCCAGTCCTCAGGCACTTATCCTGTCCTCCATGACCTTTCAGAGATTATGGAGCATGGCTTAGCAATAATACCTGCCAGCAACCTTGGCACTCGGGGGTACATCCCATCAGGGCACATGTATTTGTGGGTGTCAAGTTTGCCTAAATGATCTCTAACCCAATCCTCCTCAATCAAGGGAAAGTCTTCCTTTCTTCAGGCTTTCTCTCTTGCCTCCAGGGTCTGGGATTCCTGAGGGGTGGCCTTAGCAATAGACTGAAGGAAAAGCAGCAGTCAGTAACTCCACCCTCTCTGTATCCTTCATGCCTACCTCATCCAGCAGCAGTCCCACTTTTTCCCTAGTCATCCTTTTCCTGCTGATGTGCTTGAAAGGTTTGGGTTGGAAGGGTCCAATTCCCCTTTCCATGGGGAGGGACATCTTTCACTAGAATAGGTTGCTCAAAGCCCCATCCAACCTGACCTTGAACACTCTCGGTAACAGGACAGGTTAAACACTTCTCACATCACTTTTAAGAACACCTTCACGGGATGTTTTTTCCTCCTTCCATTTAACTTGCATGATACTTTCTGTAACTGCAGAGAATGTTAGTCCCACAGCTATTGCATGGAGTCACAGATTTTAGAGCCAGAGTGTTAGCTTCCCCTTCAAAGTTTTTATTATTTATTTTTATGAGCTCCAGTGTGATTTTAAATTTAACTTTTCAAAGTTTATTATCCTTTTCTCCTCTATGATATTTCCTTTGATGAATATGAACAGGGAAGGATGCTATCTGTGATTAATGATGGAAGACTTCGGCAGCCACTAAATTGCCTTCAGGTCACAGGCACACAAAGCAGAAAAGGTACAATTTCCAGTTCATAGTGTTTATAATTGTATTCCTTACAAAAATCTAAACACCTTCCAGAGGTTTATTAGGCAATATTACAAAACCTCTCAGATGTGCTCTGCTGATAGTGTCCACAACGTGAGGGATGCAATAAGGAAAGGCGGAAAAAATGGGCTATGTCTATGTAATAGACAGATAATACATAGTAGTAGCAGAAGGCAAAGAGGACTACAAGAATGAAGAACCACACACTGTAGGAGACGATCAGATTTGAGACCACCTATGGAACCTGAAGGTGCACAAGTCCATTGGGACGTGATGAGACACATCTGCAGGCCCTCAGGGAACTGGTGGATGAAGTGGCTAAGCCACTATCCATCATATTTGAGAACTCGTGGCAGTCTGGTCAACTTTACACAGGCTGGAAAAGGGGGGAAAGTAACCCCGATTTGTAAAAAAGGAAAAAAGGAAGACCTGGGAAACTACAGGCCAGTCAATCTCACCTCAGTGCCTGGCAAGATCACAGAGCAGATCCTCCTGGAAACTATGTTAAAGCACACAGAAAATAAGGAGGTGACTAGTGACAGCCAACATTGCTTCACTGAGGGCAAATGTTGCCTGACAAATGTCATGGTCTGTCACAGCACTCTCAAAACCTAGCCAGCTGCAACAAGGTCTTTTACCATCTCATACCAACATACTCTTCATGCCAGTCCCTCTGCTGCCTTCTCCTGATCTCTCCTCACCCAGGGCACTCATTCTCTCTGCTTCTTCCTCCTCTCTCTTCCTTGGCTGCCCAAACTCTTAACAGAACCAGCCACAGCTGCACCTTATCTACATCAGCCAACCCGCTGACCCTGAAGCCAACCCACAGCTGTATATTATCAATGATAATTAACTCAGCTTCATTCTTCTACAGTGGCCTTCTATGATGAGGTTACAGTGCTGACAGATGAGGGAAAAGCAACTGACATCATCTAGCTGGACTTGTGCAAAGCATTTGACACTGTCCTGCACAACATCCTTGTCTCTAATTAGAGAGACATGGATTTGACAGATGGACCACTCAGTGGATAAGGAATTGGCTGGATGGTTGCACTCAAAGAGCTGCAGTCAACAGCTCGATGTCCAAGTGGAGACCAGTGACGAGTGGCATTCCTCAGGGGTCAGTGTTGGGACTGGCACTGTTTAACATCTTCGTCGGAGATATGGTCACTGGGATCGAGCGCACCCTCAGCAAGTTTGCCGACAACACCAAGCTGAGTGGTGCGGTTCACACACTGGAGGGAAGGGATGCCATCCAGAGGGATCTTGACAGGCTGGAGTGATGGGCCTGAGTGAACCTCACGAAGTTCAACAAGGCCAAGTGCAAGGTCCTGCACATGGGTTGGGGCAATCCCAAGCACAAATACAGGCTGGATGGAGAATGGATTGCAGCCCTGAGGAGAAGGACTTCGGGGTGCTGGTTGGTGAGAAGTTCAGCACGGCCTAACAATGTGTGTTTGCAACCTAGAAAGCCAACCATGTCCTGGGCTGCACCACCAGCAGTGTGGCCAGCAGGTTGAGGCGGGTGATTCTCCCCCTCAGCTCTGCTCTGGTGAGATGTCCCCACGGCACTGCATCCAGCTCTGGGGCCCCCAACATGAGAAGGACATGCACTTGTTGGACCAGGTCTAGCAGAGGGCCACAAAGACGGTCAGAGGGCTGAGGCCCCTCTGCTATGGAGACAGGCTGAGAGAGTTGGGATTGGGGGAGAAGGCGGCTCCGGGGAGACCTTAGAGCAACTCCCAGTACCTAAAGAGGGACTGCAAGAAAGCTGGGGATGAACTTTGGACAAGGGCATGTAGTGATAGGACAAGAGGGAGTGGCTTTATACCTAAAGAGGGTAGGTTTAGGTTAGATATTAGGAAGAATTTTTTTTCTGTGGGGGTGGTGAGACATGGGAACAGGCTGCCCAGAGCAGCTGTGGGTGCCCCGTCCCTGGCAGGGCTCAAGGCCAGGCGGGATGGGGCTGGGAGCACCCTGGGCTGGTGGAAGGTGTCCCTGCCAATGGCAAATGGGGTTGGAACTAGATGGTCTTCAAGGTCCCTTCCAATCCAAACCATTCTGATTCTATGATATTTCTCTCTCTTTCATAAAATGAGGTGAGACTGACTGGCCTGTAGTTCCCTGGATACTCCTTTTTTGAAGATCGGAGTGATATTTGCTTTCTTCCAGTCCTCAGGAACCTCCCCGAGTCACCAGACCTTTAAAAGATAATCAAGAGTGTCCTCACAGTGATGCCATCCAGCTCCCTCACTACTTGTGAGGTCCCAGGGACTTCTGTAAGCCCAGTCCACTAAAAGTGGTCCCTAACCTTACCCTCCTCCACTGAGGGTAAGTCTTCCTTGCTCCGGAGTTTCCCTTTGGTCTTAGGGGCCTGGGATTCCTGAAGGCTGCTTTTCCATGTCCTTTGTCACCAAGGTGCTTGCCCCAGTGGGCCCACATTTTCCTTAGTCTTCCTGTTGCTGCAGATATACCTGCAGAAGCCTCTCTTGTTGCACTTCACATCTCTTGCCAGATTTGACTCCAGCAGGGCTTTGGTTTTCCCTAACCCATATCTGCTTGCTTGGATAACATCTCTGTATTCCTCCTGGGTTACCTGTCTTTTCTTCCATCTCACAGTGGCCCGAGTTATTTTTAGATATTTAAGAATCATTAAGTTGACTCTGAAACCAAACTTACTTTCTTCCTTCTGCAAGGTCAGTTATGGCCATTAAGGGTTATGCAAGGCAGAATCACCCAAGTGGCTGTTTATAGCCTGGCTCTGCTATTGGAGGAGCTACACAGCTGTGATATAACCTGGAGGTCTGAGTAACTTTTTCAAATGTGTGATAGGCTTGTATGTGTGTTTTATCCCATGGGATATTTTTGGATTGTGACTTGGACTAGAGCATTTGATGTTACCTAAAGGCAGCATCTTTGTCAAGTTATGTGCATCACAGCAACTCAAACTGCAAGTTATTTTATTTATTTTTTTCGTTTTTTCAAATAAGGTAAACACCGTAAGTGTAGCACAGCTACTGATCTGTACCTGGGACCCAAGCAGTGCTCCAGCACGGATAACTACTCCCCACGGCGCCGCTTGTGCAATACGCAAGCGCCCGCTAGATGGCGCTGTGCCCCGCCGGTTCGGGGGCGGGGAGGCAGCGGGGTGCGCCTGTGGCTGCGTGTCGCCCTCCAGTTCAAGAGCCACAGCTTCCTGCGTCTATTTATGGCAGGTATATTTAGTGCATTTCAGCCCTCATAGATGCATGCAGCATATTTAGCACGGACTGTTTGGTCACAGGGCACACGCAGCATAGTGTATTGGGGGAATAACGCTGCATGCCGGGGTGCATTGGTTGTGGATGATAAACTTAATTTGTCGAAGGCAAAAAAGAAGGTCAGGCCATCTCGGGTTTTCTTTTTCCTGGAGGAATCATCTGATCTTACTTCAGAACCTGCCCCTCTGTGACAGACCAGAGCTTGAACCCAAGCTCTTTGGGTGAGGAGACCACAGGTAGCCAGATGGGTGTTCCTGGGCAGCCACACTGCCCCTCCAGCCTCCTCCCAGTTCCCTGCTGCTAGGCAGAAGAGTCCACTGGAGTCGACAGCATGTGGGTGAGACTTGACTGCTGATCTCAGAGCCTTTCCTTCCTGAACAAACATTTTCCATTCTGAAATAATCACTTCACTATATATAGAAAGCTCCTCCAAAGCAAAAGCCGTGTTCTTTGGGAAGGGATAGACCTCAAAATGCTTTCTGCCTTTTACAAAACAGCCGCAGGCCCTTTGCCTTCAGGCTTGTATCTGTCTGTGAACACTGTCAATCAAAGGCACGTGTTCACCTCACGAAAATAATCTGGATTCCCCATGCAGCTCCTGTGCTCCCCACCCCCACCCCACGGATTCAGAGACTATGTCTGTAATCACAATCCACAGTGTTTCGGAAACCACCTCCCCATCTCACTTCCTCCCAGCTGATTTTCAGGGGAACAGAAGGAGACTTGTTTGCTACCAGGGAGGAAGTCCAGACCTTAGTGAGCAGCTTTCTAAGAGGCACCTATGAGAATGGTGCACTTCAGTCAGCGTACGCTTGCAGAGGCTGCTGCCAAATGAGGTCACCCTGCTGCAGAAACGTGGATGAAGAGATTCCAGAAGAGGAGGATGGAGGAAGCCAGGACAGGAAGTAGAGCAGTCAGTAGCACCGGGCTCAGCTCCGTCAACTCCCCTCTCTGGAAATGTTGATTTCAGTTTTGTCTCGGCTCACAGACAAGAAAGTATTAGATGGTTTCCTTCTCATTGTTCTCTCATTCCCTTTTCTCATCATAAAAATCATCCCTTGGTTTGACACAGTTCAGCCATCTCTTTGGGAAGAGATTAATGGGGCGAGCAGCGCACAGATTCAGAGGACAGTTCAGGCACGAGGACTGGGTGACACTGTCTGTGACTTTTGAAAATCACAAAGCTCACAGAACTCGAAGGAGAGGCTCCTCTTTCAAGCCCTGTAACTTCTGCTGAGCTAGCACATCTCTTGCAAAAGATCATAGAATACCACATCGGAAGGGACCTCAAGGATCATCTGGTCCAACCTTTCTTGGCAAAAGCACGGTCTAGTCAAGATGACCCAGCCCCCTGTCCAGCCAGAGATGGACAACCTTGACCAGGAATCTGTTACACATTTTTCTTAGTTTATTCTAGTAATTGATTCCTCCTTCCATTGAACTATTGCTCTTTGTTTTCAGTTTGTATAACTGCAGTTCCACCCCATTGCTCCTGTTCTGCCTTCATTCACTAGACTGAAACATTATACACAATTTAAAAAGTTTTTTCTTGCAGATCCTTAGAAATCACTTATTTTTTTAATCTTTCTGACGGTCTCCATGCAGAAACTTGTTCTACAGATGTTGACTTACTGTCACAACTCTGACCGCTGTGAGTTTTCTACAGTCTTTATAAATATTGACCATTAAATTTACATTCCTAAAGCTGCAGTAATATAATTATCTTACCAATGTACACAAATATCTTGAGAGCAGCTGTCCAGAGGACCAGGCCAAGCTCTTTTCAGTGGTGCCCAGTGACAAGACAAGGGGCAGTGGCCACAAACTGCAACATAGGAAACTCCATCTGAGCATGAGGAAAAGCTTCTTTACCTTGAGGGTGGCAGAGCGCTGGGACAGGCTGCCCAGAGAGGCTGTGGGGTCTCCTGCTCTGGAGACATTCAAACCCGCCTGGACACGGCTCTGTGCAACCTGCTCTGGGAGAGCTGCTTCAGCAGGGGGTTGGGCTGGGTGGGCTCCTGAGGTCCCTTCTGACCCTGACCACGCTGTGATTCTGCGATTCCCTATTGTTCTGTGTGTTCCTGTTTAGTTAGTCCATACTTCCTTGCAGATTATTAGTCAAGATACTAAACAAAATTGATAGAAATATTAAAATTAGTTATTATTCCTTGGTAGGAGGATTATCTGCTTGATAGATAATAATAAGCTGTGCAGATAGGGACTAGGAAACAACAATCTGTACAGTAGTTCTGTGTGTTTATAGTCACCTGTAGGCTGAATGTGAATCAGCTGAGGATATGTTGTTGCAAAACCAAAACAACATCATATGAGACGGTATAAACAGGAATATGACTTGCAGGGCTATGATAAGGCCCTTAGCTGCAGTACCATGCCTAGTCTCAGTCTGTGCACTTCAGACAAATCTGACACAGTCCAGAGGACATGATTAGAGGTTAGGAAAATACAATATGGAAAGATTAAATGCTCTTGGGCAGTTTAGTTTAAAGAAGAGTGAGAAGATACGATAACCACCTTGATTTGTAAAAGACAGTTGCAAAGCAAACAATTTCCAGTATTCGTGACAGATAGTACAAGAACTAATGTGTTTAAATAATAGCAAAGAAAATTTAACACTGAATAGATTGAGTGGCAGGTTTATGAAGTCTTCATTATGGGAAGACTTTAAGAACTAGTTAAGCGCTCATCTGCTGAGCATGACAGGGGCTTCTGGGTTCAATTGAACCCTCTCTGAGGAATGGGAATGAAGCAGCTGACAGCCCTAGATTTTTTCCTACTGTTTATAATCTGCCTATGCTATGCTGTTTAGAAAGTACCAGCAAAGAATATAGTTGCTATTTATCTTACTTGTAGCCTTATCCTTCCATGATCTTTGTGGTATCTACCTACTTGTTTTGACTTTAAATTATTTTGCCTTCTGCACATGAATTGTCTTATTGCTGCACTTGAAGTCTTAACCTTTAGATGCTGCTATAACTTAAAATAATATCAAAAGAGCGGCCTGAGAAGTCCCAAGCTGAATTACAAGAGAACCGATAATTGGGAGTACAAGGAACTGGCATAATTAAGAGCAAGTCCAGGTAAAACAATGAGCAGGGGGACTCCCAGCCTGCAAGATGCATGGTATAATGTAAGTTCAAAACAAGGAGGTAGCAAGGAGCAACATTTTAAGACCATCTATTTCACAGGTCTTGCTGTGCTAAAAGATTTGTCTAAAAAAGTAGGCAAGGTTGAAAATGAAGCATTCAGGGCATTTAGGGCTGTGCTAGATAGACCCCTAGAAAACAGACTGCAGGAGTCCTTACCAGGTTACCATTAGAAACACAGGAAGCAAGAGGAAGTAATGGCTGGGTATCCTTACTTCAAACATGATGGAGTGTCACAGCACTCTCCAACCTATCAAGCTGCAACAAGGTCTTTTACCATCTCATACCAGCACACCTGTCCCTCTGCTGCCTTCTCCTCATCCTAGGCACGCATTCTCTCTGCTTCTTCCTCGGCAGCTCTCTCTTCATTGGCTCTCAACCGCTTAACTTAACCAGCCACACCTGCACCTTATCTACATTGGCCAAACAACAGCCCCTGAAGCCAACCCACAGTTGTATATTGTCAGTGCTAATTAACCCAGCTTCATTCCTCTATAATGGAGCATAAGTGTGATGATAAGACCACTGCTAAATCCAGCTGCTCCCAACACTGACAGAGCTTCCCCAAATTTCCAAGATTGTAAATGTGCATATAAACAAATTAACACAAGCCATGAACTTTGCCTGCTCTACCCTAAAACCATGCATCACATGCAGCCCAGGGAGAGCAGCTTACATTCAGGGCTCCAGGCTGCTCATGAACAAACCCTATGGCACAGAAATATGCCTGTTGCAAGAACTTTATGTGATTTGTGGCCATCTAGACAAGCAGGAGATGCAGAAGAACTCTTCCACTGCAAGGTTCAAAGCTACCTAGTCAAGTTACATCCAGCAGCAGTGCACTAGCAGCATTTCCCTTTGACCAGGATGTGAATATAGAGCCGCAAAGCCGAGGTACCAGCTCCATTTGCTGGGTGAAATGATCTTGCAACTCTTTCTTGGATCTCAAGGGCATTCCAAATGACAGAGGCAAACTTCGGATCTCAGCCAAAAAAACTTACTCCTGTCTTGGGGAGAGTTATCCACTCACTTCTGTCCCCATCCCTGCCCTGGCTATGTATGTTTCTAGCAGGTGCCTGGCTTCTTTTATTTTTAACCTTCACTCTGAATGCAGGAAGTCTTTTTTTTTTGCTGTGAACATCCGGGAATCAGAGCCTAAGCACATCCTAGAAGGATTTCCTGTTTGGGACTTTTGAGCCAGACTCCAGCTTGCAAGAATGGAAGCCTCTGAGCAATTTGCTCAGTCCTGCTGGGCTACCTGCCAGATTGCTCCCATCCGGTTCAGGAGCAAGTTGCCATCTAGCAGGAAGGTGCTAAACTGCCAGACTACTTCCCACCTGCTATGGATGAGGGTGAGAGCATGCAAAGTCCAGTCTGGGTGGGGACATGCATGGCTCCAGGATCAGGGTCATTGTGGTGGCAGAACAGCAACATAAGAGATAGCACGACTTCCCATTACATTGCAGTATTTGCCTGTAGGTCTAGGGAAACACAAAGCATGCAGAAAGCACATTTTCTGTGCTGCCTACCAGCTATGCTTTGGTCAGCACTGACTCCAGTTTGCCATGTTTCACTAGCTCTTGCATTATTTCAATTTCAGAAGTTCAGCAAAGCACTGATTCACTCATCTTCAAATTTTGCTCCCTTCTCCATAGTCTGATCTCTATATCATTAATAATTCTACCCAAAGGCATGACACAGCTGGGAGCCTTGCAGTCCTGTCTCAACCTTTACTACTAGCAGTAACCTTCTGCCCTAATAGCTGAATAACATATTTCTGCTCATTTCTGTGTCTTAGTTGCTCTTACAAGGCATACCTTGACTTAAATTTTTCTACCAGTCTACATACAGCTCCAAAGATGCTTGCTTATCAGAAAGACTGTCCAAGATCTCTCTGAATGTGCAAGCACATCATATGGATCTGTTCTTCCCTCTCTTGCCATGGGGCTCCAAGAATATATAGTAAATTATAATTTACTAGGAGACCAAAAGGAATCCACTAATTTCCATCTCTAAGTAGAGGCAGCACTCGTGTACAAATTGCAAGTCTGACAGAAGGGTTGTTTAATGATCTGGGGTAATGCCATGGGGCTGAAGAATAACAAACATTACAGAGACTGAAGAAAGGAGGACTGAAGTGAGTGACCTAGGGAAATTCAGATTGCTTGCAATAGTATAAAGATTTCAAAGCAGATTTTAAAGGGAAATGATTATTTGAAAACATGACAATAAATGGCAAATGTGATCAAATGCACCAAGTCTGCCAAATCATGCCAGACGAGCACATTAAACAACTCACTTTATAAGTGTTTTTTGGGGGGACCAAGAAAAAAAGTTGGTCAGACTACAGTAACACATGAGAAATTATTTATTCAAATGGAGAAGACAGAAATTAATACAAAAATTGTAAGATGGGGAAGACGGAAAAAAAAAAATTACCAGTAAATCAAGATTTTTATGCTTGAAGAAATGCACCGTCTTTTCAAGGATCAGTTTTGGAGCTCATCTATTTAATTTTTTTTCAGTAAAGATCTCAGAGAAAAAAAAAAAAGAAGTATACTGATAAGGTTGTTCAGTGACACAAATTAAAGAGGCATTGTGAGTATAGAGGATGACCAAAACATCATAAAAGTGAAAAGCTACTATTAAGGAGCAGCATAACAGAAATGGAATGAAATTCATAGATTTATAGTAGACAGTCCTTCATGGTTAAAAAAGGATGTCCAGAGACGCATATTCCAACCTCTTATTTGAAGATAGACTGTCGATAGGTCAGATCAGCCTTGAAAACTTGCAAGGAGCCAAGATTCACAGCTCAAAAGCAGCTTTTTCCAGTGCTACACTACTCTCCGGGTGAAAAGAAGTTTTCCTAATGCTCACTCTGAATCTCTCAAGCTGTATGTGGCCATTGTTACTGTTCTGTTGTCTGCTGCTATGAAGACACATTTGGTACCATCATCTCTTTAACCTGTCCTTTAGGTAGCAGTAGGATGCCATTAAAAAGCCTCTTAGCCTACTCATCACCAGACTGAGCAAGCCCAGCTTCTTCAGTGTCTCTTTATAAATCAGCCCCCTACCTATCTCCTACAGTTTTCCATATCCCTCACAAACAGGGGGAGCCAAACGTACATAGGATTCCAAGTGTGGCTTCACCACCTCCCAAGTCAAGGGGGATACCTATTTCCCTTGATCTGCTGCTCACCCTTCTCCTTATGTAGTGCAGTAAAGGTGTTTGCTTTATTTGCAATGCAAGCATATGCAACGAGAGCATATTATTGCCTCTTAATTCAGTGTCCACCCCTGCCTTCACATTCATTTCAGCAGGACTGCAACTCAGCCAGTTGATTCCCAACCTTGTACCAACTACGGCATTATTCTGCCTCAGGTGCAGAACTTTATACTTCTCTTTATTGAGCTTCATGAGGTTTCTGCTAATCCAATTCTTGGAGTTTCTAGATCTCTCTGGACCAAAGTTCTGCCATGCAACATATTGGCCACCCCTCCTAATGCCATCTGCAAACTTACACTGTGTCATCTTGGAATATTACTGAATAATGTCTCCCAAATCAATGCTTGGTGTACTTTGTTGGCTGCCAGGCACCAACCTCATATTGAGTCATTGATCACTACCCTTCAAGCCCAGAGGGGCAGCCATTTTTCAGCCCACCTAATGCTCCATTCATTCAGCCCATATTTCCTCAGGTTAAAAATGAAAATTCACTGTCAAGGCACTTTGCATCCACTGCTTTCCCTTCATCCGTATAGCCAGTCATTTTTCAGAGAAGTTAACCGGGCTGCTCAAGCACAATTTGTGCTTGCTAAATCTATGCTGACTGTTCCTGATTGCCTCCTTGTTCTCCATATGTTCAAAAATGGATTCCAAGAGAATGGGGTCAATGAGTCTTCTGGGAATGGAGATGACCCTGACAAACTGATGGTACTCTGAGTTCCTCCTTGCCTTTCTTAAAGGCGAGTGTAATGTTAAATTCACACAATCACAGAACATTTTTGCGTCAGAAGGGACCTTTAAATGCCATTTAGTCCAACCCGCTTGCAATGATCGGGGGGACATCTTCAACTAGATAAGGTTTCTCAGAGCCCCATCCAACCTGGCCTTGAATACTTCCAGGGATGGGGTACCTACCACCTCTCTGGGCAACCTGTGCCAGTGTGTCACCACCCTTACAGTAAAAAATTTCCTCCTTATATCTAGCCTGAAACTACTCTCCTTTAGTTTCAAAGCACCCCCCTTGTCCTACCACTACAGGCCCTACTAAAAAATCTGTCCCCATCTTTCTTACAAGCCCCATTTAAGTACTGAAAGGCTGCTCTAAGGTCTCCCCGGAGCCTTCTCTTCTCCAGGCTGAACAGCCCCAACTTTCTCAGCCTGTCCTCACAGGAGAGGTGTTCCAAGCCTCTGATCATCTTTGTGACCTCCTCTGGACTTGCTCCAACAGGTCCATGTCTGTCCTGTGCTGAGGACTCCAGAGCTGGACACCGTATACCAGGTGGCATCTCTCCAGAGTGGGGCAGAGGGGCAGAATTACTTTCCTCAACCTGCTGGCCACACTGCTGGGGATGCAGCCCAGCATTCTGTTGGCTTTCTGGGCTGTGAGCGCACATTGCTGGGCCATGTTGAGCTTCTCACCTACCAGTAGCCCCAGGTCCTTCTCTGCAGGGCTGCTTTCAACCCCTTCGTCCCCCAGCCTGTATTGATACCAGGACTGGCCCTTACCCAGGCGCAGAACGTTGCACTTGGCACTGTTGAACCTCACAAGGTTCACAGGGCCCCACTTCTCAAGCTTGTCAAGGTCCCTCTGAACAGCATCCTGTCCCTCAGGCATGTCAACCACACCATTCAGCTTGGTGTCATCTGAAGACTTGCTGAGGGTGCACTTGATCCCACTGGCTGTGTCACGTCCTAATACAGACCCCTCAGGGACACCACTGGTCACTGATCTCAATCCAAACATTGAGCTGTTGACCGCTGCCCTCTGGATGCAACCATCCAACCAATTCCTCATCCACTGAACAGTCCACCCATCAAATCTGTCTCTCTCCAGTTTAGAGAGAAGGATGTTGGGGGGGGGGCGGTGCGGTGTCAAAGGCTTTACAGAAGTCTGGGTAGATGACATCTGTAGCTCTTCCCTTGTCCACTGATGCAGTCACTCCATCATAGAAGGCCACTAGGTTGGTCAGGCAGGACTTGCCCTTGGTGGAGCCATGCTGGGTGTGTTGAATCACCTCCCTGTCCTCCATGTGCCTTAACATAGCTTCTAGGACAATCTGTTCCATGACTTTCCCAGGCACAGAGGTGAGGCTGCCAGGTCGGTAGTTCCTTTCTACCCTTTTTAGAACTGGGTGCAATGTTTCCCTTTTTCCAGTCACTGGAGACTTCACCTGACTGCCATGACTTTTCAGTTATCATGGAAAGTGGCTTCGCAACTGCATCAGCCAACTCCCTCAGGCCTCTGGGATGCATCTCATCAGGTCCCACAGACTCATGTATGTTCAGGTTGCTCAGGTGGTTTCAAACCTGACCTTCTCTTATAGTGGGAGGGACTTTGCTCCCCCAGTCCCTGCCCTGACATCCATCCACTTGGGAGGTGTGGGAAGAGAGGCCGTCAGTGAAGACTGAGGCAAAAAAGTTGTTGAGTACCTCAGCCTTCTCATCCCTTGTTACCAATTTGCCAGTTGTGTGCATCGAGGGGGTACGCTTTCTTCGACCTTCCTTTTCTGGCTGGCATACCTGTAGAAGACCTTCTTGTTCTTTGCATCCCTTGCCAAGTTCAGCTCCAGCTCCACCTTAGCCTTCCTGACCCCATCCCTACACACCGGGCAAGGTCCCTATACTCTTCCCAGGATACCTGCCCCACTTCCACTGCCTGTGCATTTCCTTCTTGCCCTTTAGTTTGACCAGCAGGTCTGTACTCAGCCATGTCAGTCTCTTGCCTTCCTTTCCTGATTTCTTACACATAGGATTCAAGAGCTGTTGCCCTCTATGTGAAGTGTCATTAAAGATCTGCCAGCTTTATTAACTTGTTTCTAATCAGCAAGGACCTCTCCAAAGGCACAAATGTTTATATAGACAGCAGCCTTGTGATCACATCAACATCTTTCAGCACCGTCAGCCCCATATATTTGATTAATGTATCAAAAAGTAAAAGTTAATGCATTTGAACCCGTATCTATAAAGGTGTTGCCACCAAGGTATTAGAAACCATAGAGAGTATATGCCTAAATCACGTTGTGGATCTTGGTCTTAGCAATGTATTGGAAAATATTTGGCCAGAAGATGGAAATGACCCTAGTTAGAAACCACAGAAGGGGAAGAATACCTGCATGTGTCGCATGTAAGACAGTAAGATGACGCAACCATGAAAAAGCAAATGTCATCCTGAAGTACAGTAAACAAGACATTTCCAGTAAAGAAGCCTTCCCTTAAATACTTTTCTGTAAGGTGCAGATGATATTTTTTCAGAACACAGTGGGAACGCTGATCTGCTATACTAAAGATACATTAATTTAAACTAGAAGACATACATATGGAATAGCAACTAGGATAACACCAATGGATAGCTGATCGTAAAATAAGAGCACAAAGTTTGTTCCATTTAGAAGAAGAGATGCTGAATGATAAGCTTACTGCTGTTTCTGAAAATATCTGGGAGGGAATAAGGTAATGTAAGGAAAAAAAATTGTAGACAAAAATAAAGAGAGATAAAGACAGAATAGCTAAATCAAGGCTGAAATGTTGTTGTTAAAACTGGGACAGACACAAGATTATAGGGACCATCTCATTGGGAGTCAGCTCAAGACTCCCTCTAGCCCAGGCTCCAACAGTGTCTACGAGTGGATGCACAGGAAGGTGTGGGAAGAGCAGGAGAAGCATACACAATATGTCACCTCGAGTACACCTCCAGACCCAACTCTTCGTGACTCACACGACGTTATGAGCTGGAGGTGGTTTCCTCTATTCAGGACCCATCAAAGAATTTCTCTTCTGTGAACTAATTCAGACACCACCTGGGCCAATGTGAATTTTGAGCATCCACAGCATGTTATGGCAAGAAGTTCCCTGGGTCCACAGCCACTCACATGAAGTATCACCTTCTTTTGTTTGTTTCGATCTTGGCTTCTGTTGGCCTCATTTCATGCCGCTTTTATATTGGAAGATGCAGTGAACAAAATCAGCTCCACAGAGCTGAACAAAATCAACCCCCAGAGACCATTCATAATTTCATTGTCCTCTTCCTCATTCCCCTTGTTTGCCTCCTTTCCAAAATGGAAACTAAATTGTTCCATGCATTGAAGATGATGGACCTTTATCATCCTTGCTCCCTTCTTCTGAACTTCTTTCCTGTCTTCCTGTGACCTGCAGAAGATAGATGTAGGAGGAAATAAACTGAATATATTATAGCTTGGTGAATTTATGTTAAGAATTGTAAGATGTGCTGTTCAGGGTCCAGAGTATTTGGTTTCTCCAAGGTACCTTTAGATCAGTAAAAGTAATCCAGAGTTAGTTACTTCTTGTTTCTAAATCCAGCTGAGCCTATAAGGTATTTGGGAAGGGGTGCAGACACGCAAATTTTGAAGGGTTCTTTCTCTATGAAACTAGTCTGGAGGTCCACATTCTCTGTTTGAATTGATCGTCACTGACGGAAGACCCTAGACAGTTTCCTGATGAAGCAGACTGAGCTGTGGCCTTTATAGCACACGATCTTAGCAATGGACTGTCACAGCCCTCAGTCGATGGCAATTTCTCTGCTAAGAAATAAAAGAAGGCCCAGTAGTGATGATTGTCCTGAAAGCTGAGTGGCCCCCAACAGACGCACCAACACGGCTGTGGCCTGGCCCGTCTGGAGCAGTGAAAACCAGTCTGAGGGGTCAAGACAAGCCAGAGAGCCAGCCACTGGTGGAGCAGCCTAGACAGTCACGCAGCAGATTCTTGGTTTGTTGCTTTATGAAGACTTGGTGGGGCCCCAGTCGCTCACAGCGCAGGCACTACAGGTGAGACCTTCCAGCCTGGACACTGGAAGCCCTGATGTGAGTCAAGGTGTTGGCAGGTTACACGTGCTCAGGCTCTGGGCTCTGTGCTGAGGACGGGACTGCGGTAGAGAGCAGAGAGCAGGCTGTGCCTCCTCGATCGTGCCCCCACACGCCCCCGGTGTCACCCACTGCCTCCCTGCATCTCCTGCCCAGCCCTGTCCCGGCCCACCACAGCCCTGCCTCTCGCTCCTGCCGACCCCTTCCCATTTGCCCGGGCTCCCGTCACCCGTTGCTTTCCCCTCAGCCCTCCTTACCCCGGGGCTCCAGCCCTTCCTCCCGCTCCGCACCGACCACCTTCTCCCCGCCGCTGCTCCCTGGCCCCTCCGTACCCCGTGCCCCCGCCACGCCGCCCCGCTGCCCGGGGCTGCTGCGGGGCCGCGCTCTGCCGCGCGCTCCGGTGGCGGGGCGGGGATGGGGGCGGCGGGGGGAGCGGGGGGCTGAGGGCGGCGCTGGGTCGGGTTTCAGCAGGAGCCGCCGCGCCGAGCCAGCGCCGACCCGCCGCCTGCCGCCGAGCGCTCCGCGGGGCGACCGCGGCACCGGGGCGGCCGCCGCACCGGGAAGGCCGGCACGCCGGAACACCGGGGCGGCCGCGGCACGGCAGGGCACCGGAGAGCTGCGGGTACCGGAGAGGCCAGCGGTGGCGAAGCGACCGCGGTATCGGAGCGCACCGGGGTACCGGCGCGGCTGCGGGGCGTCTCGGCGGGGCCGGGTCCTGCGGGATGTGAGCGCCGCCGGCGCGGGACGCACGGTGTAAGTGCCAGCAGCGCCGGGCACCGGCCCGCTCCGGCTGCCCCGCCGCCCGCGCCCGGTCCGCCGCACGTCGGCAGCGCCGCACGGCGGGCCGGTCCGCACACGAACCGGGACCGGGACCGGGACCAGAACCGGCATCGGAACGGGGACTGAGACCGGGACCGGGCGCTTTGTTCTGCCTCCGCTGCGCAGACAATGGGGCGGGGGGGGGGCGGGCGGGGGGGGGGCGCGCCCACGGCGGCGCAGCACCACGGATCCGCGGCCGGACCGGCCTCGCCCCTGGCGCGACGGCAGCGGGGCCGCCGCTGGCAGCGGGCGAGCGGGACGGGGCGGGCGCGGGACCGGACCGGCGCCGCCGGTGCCGCCGCAGGGGCAGCGCCGCCGAGGGGCGGGCGCGCAGTGGTCGCCGCGGAGGCGCCGGGCGGGGGCTGGGGGGGCCGAGCGTAGCGGGGGCCCGGGGCTGGCAGGGCTCCGGCACGGCGGCCGCACCGTGCCGGAGCTCCCCCCGGGGCCGGGCTGTGCGGGGGGACGGGGAGCAGCAGCAGGCGGTGGGCCCGGCGGCTGGGGAGCCCGAGGCGGGGCGGGGAACCCCGTGAGCCTGGGGGGCCGGGCTGCCTGGGAGCTCTGGGGCAGAGAAAACCCCGACAGCCTGGGGGCACCGGTGGACAGGGAGCAGAGAGAGCCTTGAGGCACCTCAGCGATGGGCATGCGGGATGGCAGGGGCCAGGTCAGCGCTGAGATGCATGTAGGCTGGGATTGTGGGAACTGGCTGATGCATGAGGAAATTTTATTAGAGCTTCCTTTGTGGGGGAAGCGTTTTCAGAGACATGACAGCCTGCGGGAAGCTCCAGTGTGGCACAGAAATGGGATGCACAGGGATGCAGTGGAGCTTGACTGCATCCTCATGAGAGGATGGTCACCGCCGTTGGCCACCACTCAGACCTGTTGTCAGAGGGAGCTGAGGCTGTGTGGCAGGGCTAGGAGTGAGCAATAGAGTGCTGGTCCTGAAGGCCTGGGTGGGAGGTGGTAGGAGGGCTAGGCGGCATGGAGATTGACTGTAGATAGCAGGGGTTGAAAGTGAGTCGTTAGCCTGAGGCTGCACTGGAGGCAAGCCTGGGCTGTGTCTGGTTCTGAGGGCAGATAATCTGAAACTCCAGAGACAGACATCTGTGTGGATGTAGGAGAGAAAAGCATAGTCCAGGTCAGTGGCTGGTGCTCAGCAAAGATTAAAAAGGCTTCTGAATCCTTCCTCATCTGGACTGAAGTCTCAAAAAGATCATTATGTGAGTCATGGCCTCTCATGTGAGACTTTGGGTATGGCACCAGCAGCATCTGCAGCTTTGATGGAGCTTTTGCACAGCAAGCACTCTGACATCTGTTTGTGGCATGCACAGTGGGTGCCGTCTTTCCAGCTTCTCTGCTGGGGCCGCTGTGGGCCTGCTTCCCCTTCCTCATGGCTGACATGAGATGTGAGGTGCCCACTGGCAGGCAGGCAGGGATGCATGCAGTGGTCCCTCTCTAAATCTGTGTCTTTTTTGCTAAATGTGACTTATCTGCTAAGTGTAGGTTGGGATTTCCTGGTGCCGTTGGTCTGTCAGCCCTGGGCTTGAAGATGCTTGTGTATATTGCAGCTCACTCCGTTTTAGCTAACCATCCTGTCAACCTCCTTACTATGGCTCTGGACCCCAAACGCCTCTCTGGACAGATTCTCATGCTAGCCGTTTCCTTCAGAGGATTCTGCTGCCATTTTTTACTAGGGAACTCAGTGCCCGATGGTGGGAGGGACAGAGAGGGAGCAGGGCAGTCTGGCTCACATTACACAGGCTGGGCCTGGACCAGTCAAGCCAGCCCCTAGCGCTGGGCTATCTGCTAATTAGAAGCAGCTGTTCAGATATGGTGACTCTGCATCCACTGAGGTCACTGCAGTCTTCCTCTGTGACCCAAGCCTGCAAGCTTCACAGGAACAGAGGGCTGCTAGTACCATGGATGGCCGTCTGCCCATCCTGCACTAGTGCCATTTGGCAACCTGGCTGCTGCATCTCTTGCTGAAGAGGTAACTAGGCTCTGGAACTACCCACTTGTATCCAGGGAGGATGGAAATGAAGTTTACACAGACCTTCATCACCAGCTCCCCACCCCAAGGACCATAACTTGTGTTCCCTGGTTGTGCCAGTGCTCTCAGCTGCTCTTCACACTCCACAGATTCTTTTTCCAAGTTTCTCTCCTCCCTACCAGCAGCCCACAAAGCCTTGCTGCACTCCCTTCTGTTTCTCAAGAGCCACATCACTAATCAAACCAGGTGGGTTTTTTCACTGTATCTGTCCCCTGATCTGTTCCAGGCACCACCTAAGACCTTTCAGCTTCATCCTGTCCTCAGCTACTGAGATTGCCCGAGGGAGCCTTGTCCCTCTGTCTGTTTTTCTACTCAACTTTTTATTTAGTTTTTGTCTAACCTCCTGCCAAGGCTTTAAACCCGCTGCCCCATACCTCCCCATGACCTGAGTGGCAGGGGCACAGGTAGGATAGTGCAGCTTCATCACAGAAGCAAATTGGGACCCCGTTCCCCAGCTCTGCACGTTCTGGATGTATGCAGTTACCCCTCCAGCTGGGTAGCTCCACCTCGCTCCAACAGAGAGGTACACAGACCTGTCTAGGACCACTGAGTGCAGATCCCCAGCTAGCAGCCCACAGTGATAAAAGTACCTTCTTTTGACTTCTGCTCCTGAGACATAATGAGGATTCATATTTGCAAGGTGGAAGAAGAAGAGTAGGTGGATTTATTTGCCATGGATCTCAGACACTGGATGCCCACTGAAATAAACAAACACTTATTTATATGTAGAAAACACTTTTAAATGTTTTTCTTTCTGTCACTAACCCAGGATTTCCACAGGGAAAACCAATCTGAACAGCTGACCTGAGGTGAGAAAGAGGACTCGATTATTCCCGAGTCCTGTGTCGCCCAGAAAGAGTTAACACTGCTGGAGGGTTCTTTAGATCAAGGGCTGACATTCTTAGTCCCCAAACTAGGCAATGTCAGCCACCTCCATCCCCCAAGACAGGGAGGTTCCTGCTGTCCTGCGCCTGACATGAGCGGCTCCTGAGTGTGGTTATGGGACCAGCAGCAAATGCTTTCAAGAGAGTCCAAGTGTGAGCTCATGCTGCCGCCATCCCTGCAGACCACTAAGCCTCGTTTACCGGGGGCCGAAAGCAGCACTGGGACTGGTGTTCTTCATGTCCTCCTTGACTGCTGTGTTTCTCTGGCTGTTCGCAGGGAGGGTGGGCAGAGCCCTGGAGGGCTGACAGCCTTTGGGCACTGGGAGCGTGTCCAGCAGTGGTGTTGCTGCAGGGAGCCGCTCCTCCCTGCTCGTCCCTCCCCCACTGCTGCAGTGAAATGAAGCTACGGCAGGGGGAAATGGAGTGAAGGAGCCAGAATGAGCAAGGAGCAGTGAGAAGGAGACAAAGGAGGAGAGTAAGCAGTGGAGGGTGTGGGACCGGGAAGGAGCCAGAGCAGCTGGCAGTGAGAGGGAGTTGCTGCGTTCCTACTGTACTGCCACCACCCTCCATGGTACCAGCTTGGGGCATCCACAGATCTCTGTGCCAGGCCAAACAATGGGGCCTGTCTGATTTTATCCTGGGCATTCCCAGCTGTGGGTACATCCTCTGCAATACAGCCATTCTGATTTACTGTTCACTGGATGTAAGCCCGCTCCAGTTCTGCTGCTCCCTCCCGGGGACACCAGATTTGCACTTCACGGGGTTTTTGGCACCTATTTCCCTGTGGTCCTTAAAGGCACGCTGCCAGGGCCAGGGGCTGGAGGGGTCTCAGAACGGTCACTTGTTCAGCTCTCTCCCAATTTGAGACCAGCTTTTTTCAGGGTGGAGAGGTGCTAGGCTGTTGTTTGTCCAAAAATCTCTGTGGTCTTGCAGACAGCCTCTCAGCCTCCCAGGAAGCATTCAGCTGTTAAAGGCACAGGAACACTGCTCTAGGGCAGCTGGATCCAGTGTTGCCTGGAGGGTGGGTGGGTGGAAGAGTGCTTGGCTGTGCAGGAGAGAGCCTCTGTGATATAAGGTACTAGCTGCTAACCTCAGTGCACTGTCAGGTGTGACCTGCTTGGCTGACTTTAGGTACTTCCCTTCTGGGCACACTCTGCTCTGATGCATTTTCACCTTCGCTCTTTGTGAGGTATAGGTGATACAGGGCAATCAGGCAGCAGGTACGTAGCAGATCTTCCCTCTCCAGGATTTTTTTTTTCCTTGTGCTTCCTTTGCTGCTCCCTCCTAACCAGCATCCTCTGGTCTGCATTCCATGCAGGATTAAAGCGCACACTGCAAAGGAGATCTAGCCACGCTCTGCTCTGCAAGTCACTAGCAATGGAGCAGATGAAGGGGTCAGCCGTGCTTCTGCTGGAGCTGCTAATTCTTGGGGGTCTGAGAGCAGGGAAGGGTTCTGCTGTCCTGGGCACCTTGGATCTACAAATAGATGAGGAGCAGCCAGCTGGCACCATCATTGGGGATATCAGTGCTGGCCTGCCCCCTGGAACTAGTGCCTACATGTATTTCATCTCAGCACAGGAGGGCAGCGGTGTCACCACTGACTTGGGGATAGATGAAAACACCGGTATCATCAAAACAGCTCGTGTCCTGGACCGAGAGACTCGGGACCGCTACAGCTTCATTGCTGTTACCCCGGAGGGCATTACAGTAGAAGTGAACATTCAAGTGAATGACATCAATGACCATGCTCCAGCCTTTCCCAAACCACACAGCACCTTCCAGATCCCAGAGCACACACCCATTGGCAGCAGATTTCCTTTGGACCCTGCCTTTGATGCTGACAGTGGTCTACTCAATACACAAGGCTATGTGATTAAGGGAGAGAATGTGGGACAGGCCTTCCGCCTGGAAACACGTCGAGGACCCAATGGGGTCCTGTATTTGGACCTGGTGGTCAGCAATGTCTTGGATCGGGAGAACCGCTCATCGTACTTGCTGCTGTTGGAAGCCTATGATGGTGGCTCTCCTCCCCAGACTACCCAGATGACACTGAATGTGTCCATCCAGGACATCAATGACAATGCTCCTAGCTTCAATCAGAGCCGTTATCATACTCTCATCTCAGAGAACTTGAAACCTGGCAGTAGCATCCTGCAGGTCTTTGCCTCTGATGCAGATGAAGGTGACAATGGGGATGTGATTTATGAAATCAACCGGCGGCAGAGCGATCCTGACCAGTACTTCACCATTGACTCTCGGACTGGAGTCATCAAGCTCAACAAGGGTCTGGACTATGAAGTAAGGAAGGTGCATGAGCTGGTGGTGCAGGCAAGGGATAAAGCTGTCCATCCTGAGGTCACCACAGCCTTTGTGACTATTCATGTCCGTGACTACAATGACAACCAGCCCACTATGACTATCATCTTCCTGAGCGAAGATGGCTCCCCTCAGATCTCTGAGGGAGCCCAGCCTGGCCAGTATGTGGCACGCATCTCTGTTTCTGACCCAGACTATGGCGAGTACTCCAACGTCAATGTCACACTGGAGGGAGGGGATGGCAAGTTTGCCCTCACTACGAAGGACAACATCATCTACCTCATCTGTGTGGACCAGCTGCTGGATCGGGAAGAAAGAGACTCCTATGATTTGCGGGTGACGGCTACCGACTCAGGAACACCCCCACTCCGGGCAGAATCAGCCTTTGTGCTGCAAGTGATGGATATCAATGACAACCCTCCACTCTTTGACCAGCAGGAGTACAAACAAAGCATCCCTGAGGTTGTGTACCCGGGGAGTTTTGTACTGCAGGTGACAGCTCGTGACAAGGACCAGGGTCCCAATGGGGAAGTGCGGTACAGTATCGTGCATGACCGTGACACCCACTCTAGCTGGTTTGCCATTGATCCTGCCACAGGTATCATCACCACCGCTGCCCCACTGGATTATGAGAAGGATCCTCAGCCTCAGCTGACTGTGCTGGCCACAGACAGGGGAACGCCTGCCCTCTCTTCTTCAGCTGTGGTGCATGTGGCCCTGCAGGATGTCAATGACAATGAGCCAGTGTTCAGGAGTAATTTCTACAATGTGTCCCTGAAGGAGAACACCCCTGTTGGGACCTGCTTCTTACAGGTAGGTACAACTGTCGGGAGCTGAGCTTGAGGAGGGCATGGCCAGGGTGGTGGAAGGCTTGGGATGGGAGACCTGCCACTGAAGGCTGTTCGGTGCAGTTGTCATGGCTTAGATGGGCACTGGTTGCAGCAGGAATGGTAGGACAGAGGTCCCTGTGCTCGGTGTGAGGCGGAAATGAGGCAGAGCCTGTTACACCCTTTCTGCAGGCCACTGCTGGGTTATGAGCACGCCTCGAGGTGTAAAGCACAGTGTTGACCTCAGCTGAGATTGGAGCCTGCTGTGCCAGGCCTTGCTTGCAGAAATGTGGAGCTGCCTCGCAAGCCAGAACACTCAAAGTGGGTAGGACCTCAAGGAAGCTGCTTGTAGCCAAGCTGCTAACTTCTCTCTCCCCCTGTGAGATCATTAGCCTACGTTATTAGCATTTGTAAGGCTGGTTGTGAACATTAGCAATAATTATGAACAGTTGGTATTGTTACATCCTTGGAAACAGCATCAGCCTTCATGTAGGGAGAGGTCCCAGGTCTGGATGCCTGGAGCAGTGCTGCCCTGCTGACAGGTTCTGCAGACCCCAAGACACTCCAGGGATGCCTTTTGTGTTTTGTGTTTTTTGTGTCTCCTGTGTTTGTTGTTTCAATCACAGCTCAGGCCCTGGAGCCCTGGTTGCTGAAGGCAGGTGATGCAGCCCACCTGAGCCAGGATGGAGGGACACGGGGCTTGGGGCTGACAGGGGGGAGCTGGTGTGGTAGTGCAGCAAGACGCTGCCAACCAAAGCAGCATCCAGACTGTCCATCAGGACAAGCATCTGTGAAGTTTGGGGTACTTCTTTGCTGGAGTCGTGGGGTACTGGGATGTCTGGCTGGGGCTGGGAGGAGCTGTGGAGCCAGGTGGTGAGCAGTGCCCCTGGGGCCAGGAGGAAGGGGCAAGAGGAAGCAGGAATTCTGGAGTCCATGAGACAAGGCAGGAGGAGGCCAGGGAAAAGGGCTTCCAGGTGGGTCTGGAGGAGGCAGTGGAGCTTGCGAGAAAAACCCACCTGTGGGTATGCTGTGAGTGCACCACGGGGGCATGGTCGGGTGAGTGTGGGCCATCTAGGGTGTGTGAATGCAGGAGACTGGGATGGGAGTGCTGGAAAGAGGATCGTGGGGTGGGTGAGTGCTGGGGACAGGGGGTAGGAGCTGGGGGTAAGGAGGAGTTGTGTGGGAGCAAGGGACAGGTGTAGAACAGAGAAAGGACACGGGGAAGGTTTAGGATGGGGCAGAACTGGGGGGCTAGGAAGTGGGTCAGGGTTGGACTGGGGGGAAAGTCTGAGCAGAAGAAGTGGGTGAGGGATGATGAGGAAGGTTTAGGTGGGGAAAGATTTGAATCTGGTCTGTGCAGGGCAACACTCCACACTGTCCCAGCTGGGTGGGGATGGGGACAGGGACAAGACCAGGCCTGGGGACAGAGATGGGGAAGGGGTCAAGGGTGGGGGTGGGCTTGGGGACAGAGTCGGAGTGGAGGAGCCATGTGTCCCTGAGTGAGCATGGAGGCCCCAGGCGTGTGCAGGGATGTCTTGGCTGCAGCAGCCCCCGAAGGGAGGCCCCTTCTCTCTCCTTCTCCGTGCCTTCCTGCTCAGTGCCGCTTGCCGTGTGGGAAGGCGCTCTGGAAATGCAATCGGAGATGGCGGCTGGGCTCCTGACTGCGAGTGCAGGGACAGGCGGGACGGCGCATGGGACTTCTGGAGGAGCTGAGGCGGTGCAGGGCCATGGGGATGGCACAGAGAAGCTGGTCCAGCACCCGGCTGCCTGGCCACGGTGAGGCCAATGTAGCGCAGGGGCCAGCCCAGCTCCGCACTGCACAGGGAAAGGTGCTGGCCCGGCGGCCGGCAGCAACTGAGGGTTTGGCCAGATTTCGATGGTCTTGGCTCAGCCTTCATGTTTCGTTTGGAAACGGCGCGTCTGGGCTGAGCACAGGTAACTCCCGCGTGGCCTCGGCACAAAGCAAACAGCTCACACATCTGCTGCTGCTTCCTCTGAGCCGGGAAATGTGAGAGGATGGGAAAGGAGGCTGGCCAGGCTGCCGGCTCGGCACTGGGCCGCAGCAGGAGTAAGCCAGGTCGAGGAGCCTGGTAGAGCCAGGGCAGAGAGTCCAGGTCTCAGAGCACAGCTGCCTGGTGTGGCCACCCCTCAGCCACGGCACCCCTGCTGCCCCAAACAGAAGGGCTTCAGAGGCGCTGTTAGGGGTCACACGGTAGCCAGCAGCTGGCACGGGGTTGCCCATGTCAGATGTGCTGCCCCACAGCCCCCGTGTGCAATTGTTCCCTCTTGACTCCATCTGTATGTGGCTTCTGGGCATCAGAGCTCACCCTGCCTTTGGAGGTTAAAGGGTCTCTGTCAAGGTCTGGATTTGGTCCAGACCCACATAATGGTCATGAGAGCTTAGGCCATGGGCAGGCCCTGCCAGTGTGATATGCAGGACACAGGACAGCCTCCAAGGTCAGCACAGAACTGAATGTGTTCGATTCACCATCAGACTGCCATGTTTCTTGAGCAAAACACCCTGGGAGGACCAGGTCTATTTTCAGACAGTGATGTCTGCTCTCCATGGGCAGGACAGAATGATGGAGAAATGGGAAGTCCATGCGCATGACCCAGAGAGACCTGAAGAATGGCTGCAGGTCTCCTGGTCCCTTGCACACCCCATCCGCTCTGCCAGGTCTGTCTTTGTCTTTGCTGTCTGAACAGAGACGAGCAGAGCAGGTTGCTGGCCTGCTCTTCCAAGAAAGAAAAAGGATCTCATAACATCTTCTTTATTTATTACTCATGTTTATCATGGGCCAGGTCCCACAGTAGCAGACTCTGCAGGAGCACTAAGCAAAGGAAATAGCAAACTGACAGTTCAAGTCTGAGATGAGAGAGAAACACCAGCAGAGAAGGAGCCCAGAGGATCAGTCAACATGACTAGAGCAGAAAGTAGAGCAAGGGACAGTCAATGACTGGTTGTCTTCGTTGCCCTCTATGGCCGTGGGTCGAAAATATAGAAGCTTTAGGGCTCATCAGGCTACATTCAAAGACTATGGTTGCATGATGTGCAGCACTGTTCTGGTGTAAATTCACCCTGATGGCTTAAATTTGTTTTAAACATTTGACTTTGTACCAGCAAGCTGCATGCATGGTCAGATATTGTCTTTCTGGGCCTTGCTAACTTCTCATGATAAATCAAGTATTGTCTGTCCTCTGGCAGCCAGCATAAAGCACAGAGAGCTGTGCAAGCGCAATGTTGTGAGCACAGGCAGATTTGACTGAAATGCGATTGAGATGAGATAGTGGATTATCGATTCTTGCACAGATCCAATATTAATGATTTTGGAACCAGGGTTTACATATTTCCTTTGCATCCATACACACAATTGTCGGGGAACAAGAACATCAGAAATCAAAAGCTGACCAGCAACACACCTGACCTACAGTCTTATCTTCCAGTTTTGAGGACAAGTGTGATAAGTTTTAAGCTTGAGTACTGATTTGTGATTCTGTGGGACCAACTATGCTGCATGCACAGCACCAGGACTGCCTCTTGGACTGTGCCTCAAGGTGGGAAGACCTGCATAGAATCAGAGAATCGTTTAGGTTGGAAAAGACCTTTAAGATCATCGAGTCCAACCGTCAACCCAGCACTGCCAAGTCCACCACTTAACCCTGTGTGATCCATGATTAAGGCTCAGACAGAGCTGTTCCTGTGGGATTAAATAGGGGCCATCACTGCATGAAGTGCTGTAGGCTAGACCAGGCCACATATACTGTATTTCTGAGAGTCTTGGCAGATAATCCTGATGCATCGGTTATGCTGTGAGAGGGCACAGGGAGTAGCCATACATGGGGACTAGAACAGCAAGAGGACTAACGCTCAGTGACTGCTGCCAAAGAGAGTGGCGGGAGGTGGGGAGGACATTACTACATGTATTCATTTTCCTGGGACAAGGGATTCAGCATTAACCTATTTTCAGATCTTTGCATGACATAGAGCAGGCCTCCCCCTCCTCGGAAATGAGGCGGCAATCTTCCTGAAGCAAGATGGGGAGACGCCTGTGAGCTTGCTGGGGAGCAGTGTGAGGAGAGGGAGTGCATCATGCTTCTGGGAGAGCAGGCTGTGATGTGGAAGGGTCTGGGGGTACACAAGGAGTGGGGACATGAGGAAGATGCTGGTACATGGGGAGCTTGTGGGGGAGGTGAGTGCTGTTGTTACCGCCAGAAGAGCTGCATTTGTTCCAAATTCCTGTGAAAGTTATTTCCTTGCACTGCCAGCAGCCTCCTCCTGGGCTTGGCACAGCAGCCAGCGCCATGATTAATTCAAGTAGCATTTCCCCTGGAGCTGCAGCAGCTTTTCCACTGCAGCCGAGAGGCCCCAGCCCCTCGCTCTCCTCTCCCCCCATGCTCTGCTCCTCCCCCCAGCCCCCTCGCACAGCTCCCTCCTTCCTCTATGCCGATCCCCAGCCCCCTTGCTGCTGCCCCTTTTCCCTCACCTCTGCTTTAGCTCCAGGCCCCTTTCGACTCCTCTTCCTCCCACAGTCCTTGCTCACACCCTTCCTCCTCCATGTCCACCCACAGCCCCACACCTGTGCACGCTGCCCTCCAAAGTGCCAGTCCCTGTGCCTCCCCTCCCAGAGCCCCAGCCCCCCAGTGTGCCCCCCCACCCTGCCCCAGTACCTCAGTCACTACTCCCTCTTGTTCTCTCCACACACCTTGGTTGATGCCAGCTGCTGTTGCGGGCTCGCCCCCGGGACCCTCACTGTTTTGCCCCCAGGTAGCTGGCACTGGCACTGCTCTCCCTCACCTGCGTGACCTTTATGACACTCCAGCCTCTTCCTGCTCCCCATCACTGCCTCGTTCCCCAAGGTCACCCTGCTCGGCACGTTCCATCTGCTGCTGCACTGAGCCCAGTCCGACCTGCATGTCTTGTCCAGCTATGTCCCATCTCGCTGTGCAGAGCTGCTCCATGAGCACTCCCTGCCTGAGCTCTGCACAGACGAAACCCAGCCCAGCAGCCTGGTTTGGAGCCCTTCAGCGCCGTTCAGGAGGCTGTGGCCAGACCCTGTCTGCCCACACTGCACTGTTGCTGCCCCACTTGAGGTCCCCACCTTGAGCACTCTTCCTCTGCAGAGCCCCAGCTTCCCTGCCCTGCTGCTCAGGCCCCAAACAGCACACTCTGTGGGGCTCCCACTCCAGCGCCCTGCTGCCCCCCCAGAGAGGTTACCTATCTGCCCATGTGTGAGCCTTGCTCCTCGTCTTTCTGTGCTTTACTCTGCCCCTGCACTCAGAGGCACTGGGACTCCCAGAAGGGCAGTGTTCACCTCCAGGCTCCTGCAGCCTGTTGCCCAGCCTCATCCTCCACAGTCAGACCTCCCTGCCAGTGTCTGTGATTTAACTGCTGCCCCTGCTCCCCAAAACTGAGGGCTTGACGCCGTCTCAGAGCAGTGCTGGAGGCCATAGGTTCTCTGTAGCCTGCCATGTATGGCTGTGGCAGCCCTGCGCCTGTCCGTGTCTAGGCTGTGGCTGTGAGGCCGCCAGCCAGAGCCCTTGCCCGTGCCCTGGGGCTGCAGGGAGCCAGCGGTGCAAGCAGGCAGTGCCTGCAGCTGTGCAGATGCAGAAGACTCCCCCCAGATGTGATGCTCCCTGCAGCCTCAGGGTCTGACCCTCGCCTTGGCCACGTGTGCTGGACAATCACTGCAGCCGAACCCTGACCCTGCTTACTCCCCCGAGGCCTGAGCATGCTGGAGGCTGAGATGCAGCCTGGGAGCCAGAGGCAGCTCCTGAAATAGCAGCCATGGCTGCTCCCTGGCTGCTTCTAGCTGGTCAGCAGCTGTGCCAGGGCTGGGGAGGGCAGGATGCCTGGCACACACTCAGGCAGAGTGAGCTGTGCGTGGGATCGTTGACCACACTGGCGCCAGCCTCCCCTCCTCTCCCACCAAGAGCCGTCACTCTGAGGGGCGGGAGCCCAAAGCCAGATGTTTGCCAAAGCCACAGCGTAACATGTGCGTAGCAGAGATCCAGCCAGGGCAGGGCTCCAGATGAGCTCCCTGCCTGCTGACTGCGCTTGCTGGAGGTGGGGAGGACAGCCAGAGAATGGAGGCTCAAGCTGCTGAGGAGCACTCCATCCCTTCCCAGCACTGTGGACTTTGTAGGGGAGTACGTGGGTCAGTGGTAAGGGTGCGAGAGCATGGGATGGCTGTGTTTGAGGGGCTCTGGTACTGCACTCTCGATGGGTCTGTTGGAAGGAGAAGCCTTGACTCCTACAGGCAACCGTAGAATCATAGAACACTTTTGGTTGCAAGGGACCTTAAGGACCATCTAGTTCCAACCCCATGGCAGGCCATGAGCAGGGACACCTTCCACTAGACCAGGCTTCTCAAAGCCCCATCCAACCTGGCCTTGGAACACTTTCAGGGATGGGGCAGCCACAGCTTCTCAGGGCAACCTGTTCCTGTGTCTCACCACCCTCACAGAAAAAAATTCTTCCTAACTTCTAATGTAAATCTGTCCTCTTTCCATTTAAAGCCCTTGTCCTGTATCTACAGGCCCTTGTGAAAAGCCCCTCCCCAGCCTTCTTGTCAGCCCCTTTAGGTACCAGAAGCTGCTCTAAGGTCTCCCCGGAGCCTTCTCTTCTCCAGGCTGAACAATCCCAACCTGTCTTGATAGGAGAAGTGCCCCAGGCCCTCTGATCATCTCCATGGCCCTCCTCTGGACTCACTCCAACAGGTCCATGTCCTTCTTACGTTGGGGGCCCCAGAGCTGGACGCAGCACTGCAGGAGGCATCTCACCAGAGCAGAGTTGAGGGGGAGAATCACCCGCCTCAACCTGCTGGCCACGCTGCTCTTGATGCAGCCCAGGATATGGTTCGGTTTCTGGCCACGTTGAGCTTTTCATGTTACCAGCACCCTCAAGTCCTTCACTGCACTGCTCTCAGTCCATTCTCTGCCCAGCCTGTATTTGTGCTTGGGATTGCCCCTACCCAGGTGTAGGACCTTGCACTTGGCCTTGGTGAACTTCATGAGGTTCACACTGGTCCACCTCTCCAGCCTGTCAAGGTCCCTCTGGATGGCACCCCATCCCTCCAGCATGTCAATCGCACCACTCAGCTTGGTGTTGTCAGCAAACTTGCTGAGGGTGCGCTCGATCCCAGTGTCTGTGTTGCTGACAAAGGTATTGAACAGATGTGATGCAGCTGAGGACCCCAGTGTGGGGCTGTGCTTCTCCATCCATCCGCAGCTCTGAGGAATGTAAGAGCATTGTGTTGCCTTGGCTGCACTCATCCCTCCTGTCTTGCTGGGGAGCTAGGAGGAGGTCTTAGTGCCCATCTTTGCCCTCCCAATTCTCCATGCAGAGGGAGAGGCATACTTGCCCAGCGCCTGCCCTCCTTCCCTAACAGCAGTCATAGTTCCCTAAGACTGGTGCTCTGGGTTCTTTCTGTCTAACTCTGAGCCATCTTGCTGCTCCTCTTTGTCATCCACTTTTGCTCTGTTTTGGCCACAGCACCCCCATGAAGTGCTTTTCTGCCCAGCTGCAGTAGCTGAAGGGTACACAAACAAAGTCTGCTCACCAAACTCTCAGGGAAGAAGGGGCAGGAAGCAAATGCTGCTGCACAGTGCTGTCAGGGCAGGGGCTGTGTGTGCAGATCAGCTCTCTCAGAAGGACTGGAGATCACAGAACAGTTAAATTTGGAAGGGACCTAGCACAAACCCCGCTGCTCAAGGAGGGCCATCCAGAGTTGGTTGCCCAGGACCATGTCCAGATGGGTTTCCAGTACCTCCAAACATGGAGGCTTTACCACCTACCTGGGCAACCTGTGCCACAGCTTGGTCACCCTCACAGTGAAAAAGTGCTTCCTGATGTTTGGAGAGAACCTTCTGTGTTTCAGTTTATACCCAGTGCCCCTTGAGCCTTCTTTTCTCCAGGCTGAACAGTCCCAGCTCTCAGCCTTTCCTCATAGAAGAGATGCTCCAGTCCCTTCATTGTCTTCATGGCCCTTCACCGGACTCTCTCCAGTATGTCCTTCTCTCTCCTGCAGTGGGGTGAGCAGCACTGGACCCAGCACTCCAGCTGTGGCCTCACCAGTGCTAAGTAGAGGGGAAAGATCATCTCCCTCGACCTGGTGGCATCACTCCTCCGGATGCATCCCGGGATACCGTTCGCTGCCTTGGCAGCAAGGGCACGTTGTTGGCTCATCTTCAACTTGGTGTCCACCAGGGCCCGCAGGTCCTTTTCTGCCAAGCTGCTTTCCAGCTGGGTGGCCTCCAGCACATAGTCTTGCACGGGGTTGTTCCTCCCCAGGGGCAGGACTTTGCACTCCCCCTTGCTGAACTTCATGAAGTTCCTGTCAGTCCATGTCACCAGCCTGTCGAGGTCCCTCTGGATGGCAGCGTGACCCTCTGGTGTATGAGCTGCTCCTTCCCATTTAGTCTCATCAGCTAACGTGCTGAGGGTACACCCTGCCCCATCATCCAGATCATTAATGAAGATATTCAACAGCACTGTACCCAGGATTGACTGCTGGGGTACACTGCTAGCTACTGGCCTCCCAGTAGATTTCGTGCCGCTGATCGTCACTCTCTGGGCTGAGCCAATCAGCCAGTTTTCAGACAACCTCACAGTCTGCTCATCCAGCCCATTCACTGAGAGCTAGTCTATGAGATCTCATGGGAGACAGTGTCAAAGGCCTTATTGAAGTCCTCATAGACAATATCCACTGCTTTACTTCATCTGCCAGGCCAGTCTTTTATCAAGTTTGTCAAGTGTGACTTACCCTTGGTGAAGCTATGCTGACTACTTGATCACAGAATCACAGAATCACAGCATGGTCAGGGTGGGAAGGGACCCCTGGAGCCCACCCAGCCCAACGCCCTGCTGAAGCAGCTCTCCCACAGCAGGTTGCACAGAGCTGTGTCCAGGCAGGTTTGAATGTCTCCAGAGCAGGAGACCCCACAGCCTCTCTGGGCAGCCTGTCCCAGCGCTCTGTCATCCTCAGACTTCTTCCTTACATTCAGATGGAAGTTCCTGTGTTGCAGTTTGTGCCCGTTGTCCCTTGTCTTGTTGCTGAGCACCACTAAAAGAGCCTGGCCCCGTCCTCTTGACACTCACGCCTAAGATATCTGTAGACACTGATAAGATCCCCTCTCAGTCTTCTCTCCAGGCTGAACAGCCCCACCTTTCTCAGCCTTTCCTTCTAAGGGAGATGCTCGAGGCCCCTCATCATCTTTGTAACGATTTTTTTTGTTTTGCATGTGCGCGGAAATCGTTCCTAGGATTAGCTGCTCCATCAGCTTCCCAGGGATCAAGGTGAGGATGACTGGTCTGTAGTTCCCTGGATCTTACTTTTTGACATTATGGAAGATAGGAGTGACATTTACTTTCCTGCAGTCTCCAGGTACTTGTCCTAAACACTGTGCTTGAGCAAAGTTTATTGAGAGTGGTCTTGCAATGACGTTCGCCAGCTCCCATCACAGTCATGGGTGCATCCCATCAGGGCTCATGGACTTATGTGTGTCGAGTTTGCTTAAGAATTCACTGATGTGATCCACTTCAATCAAGGGTACATCTTCTTTGTTCCTTCAGCCCAGCCTCTGGGTCCTGGGATTCCTGGAAAACTGGTCTCACTAGTAAAGACTGAGGGAAAGAAGGCATGAAGTTCCCCAGTCTTTCACATGTCCTGTGTCACCAGGTCCCCTGTCTCCTTCAGCTTTGAGCCTGCATCTTCCCTAGCCTTCCTTTTGTTACCTGTGTAATTACAGAAGCCCTTCTTCTTGACTTAGATATCCCTTGCCAGATTCAAATCCACTTGGGAATTGAATGCAAACAGCTACATTTCCATGTAATTACAATGATCAGTTAGTGATGTCAGCAGAAAATGTCTAAGATGTATTCCCTGAGCCCCTCCGTGGTAGCAGGCTTTTCTATACCTATCAAAGAAAAGTCTTGAAAACACAGCATCAGGTTCATCCCCTGGGTTCCTTAACACAAAATTAGGTCCCAAGGGGCACATGCCATTTCATTTGCATCCATTATTTGAAAGGAATAATAATTAAATAATTTAATATTATTTTATACTTTTATTATCTTATTAGTAATTAAATAAATAAATAAAATCTGTCTCTTTCATCAGGTTTCTCTTCCTGACTTTACTTCAGCAACCTGATCTAGTGGAAGATGTCCCTGCTCATTGCAGAGGCGTTGGATGAGGTGACCTATAAAGGTCCCCTCCTACCCAAACTATTCCATGATTCTGTGATTTTTAATGCAAAACCAACGGTAGTATATCCCAGCCTTCTGCTACCACTACACTGTGCTGTTCCTTTTACATTTACCATCCTACCCCTTGTCCTCCTGCCTCTTTAGGCCTTTCCCAGTTCTCCCTGGCACATAGATGGTGACTGTGCCAAACTGTAGCTATTTTATTTTAAGGTTTTGCATTTCTGTGTGGTTTTCAGTTAGCACATTTCTCCTGCTGGCATGCCTTTTACATACTAGCAGTCACATGACTTTCACGATATTCCTAACTCTGAGTTTACAGTATGTGGCTAATCACATCTCTAATTATTCACTGTTTGTCATGCATATAGACTTGAGAATGTCCCTCAGCCTTTTTATAGTGGTCACAAACAACTTCTGTAGACATGGAGAGGCCGCCTAATGTACAAAACATCCTGCTGGGGTTGTCTGCAAGGGCTCGCTGCCCACTCAGCAGCTGTCACCATTTGAGTGCCTCAGTCCTCTCTCCGCCATCCTGCTCTGGGGCATGGCTGCAGCACTGAGTAACAACTGCCCATACTAAACACCTATTCTCCAAAGTCTGCAGTGAAATGCAGCTTTTTCCCTAAGGCTGCTGATGCTTTCTGGCCCTGCAATCAGTCTCCATCCCCTGATCTCTGGCTGGACCTCCAGGTTGTCTACTTCCTTCTGCAGCACCAGGATGCTGGCCTCTGCTTCAGGCTGTCCCCTCATATTGAAGTGGCCTATCTTTCCTGGCTTCCACCTGCCTCTCCCTTCTCTTGCTTAATTTGTTTGTTTAGTAAGCACAATTCTGATTCCTCTCCATCGGGTTTTCCTTTGCAGCCCAGCTCTTGATTTGTGCTGCTGCAGAGCATGCCACTTGTTCTCCCTGGTATTTCCTTCTTACTTCCCTTGTCCAGTGTAAGGAGGAAACAACAAAAACCGTGCACACAACCCGTTTGCAAATAACTAAAATTGCCAGCCTGTCTTGTTAGGACTCAAGCATGAACTAGGACTGAAACATTAACTAATGAAGGGCACAGGATCATGCTGACCACTGCTGTCTTTTGCCATGCATAAACTTGTTCCAAGCCAAATACAGTGGCTGTCTCATGGCCCTTGGGGAAGGGGTTGGTTCATGCGTCTTTCTCCTTTCCCCAGTGATTATTTTCTCTCTTTGGCTACATATCACCTGGAAGCTCTCAGCCTGTGCCAGCACAAGGTGGCTTTACCCTTGCTATGACCCAGGAGTGTGAAGAGTTGTATGAAAGATGGGCCCTGCACATGCTGGAACTGTGAAAACACCCAAGGCAAAAGTTCTGAAGGTGCTAGAGGTGGGCTTAGGCTTAGTGCAGGGCATCAGTGAAGCCAAGGCAGTCCTGCAGGAGAGAAGCAGCCTGCAGGTGAGGTTAAGGAAACAGAGGATGAACCTATAAGCATGTGTACATTCTGCTATGTGGCACTGGTGAGTAGAGGCTTGGTGGGATGTGATATATTGAGTCACCGCTGTTTGCAGTGTCTGAGAGTGTCACTGCATGTTTATGTGTCTGGGAGATGTAGATTCTATTGGAAAGATCTGGGAATCTGTACCTGTTGTTTTCCACTGGACCTCAGCATGCTGTAACGCCTGCTGTGGGTTGTGGATGGATTCAGGGGCAGCTGCAGAGCCACATGGTGTAAATGCACGTGGAGGGACGCTAGGGTGCTGTATGCCTTTGGCTTGGTGCAAAGCTTCTGCCCTCTTGTAGGGGACACGTCTGTGGAAAACCCAACTAGTCCTGCAGCCCTCTGCCTGTAAGATTAACAGGGACTGGAGGACTGTGTTGCTGGAGGCCTCCCAAATGTCTTGCATTTGCCCAGCCTCATGGGCACAGGAGGGGTGTGCATGGATTCAGAGGAAGAATTGTGAACTAGCCCGTGTGCATGTGGGAGAAGAGGAGGGGGGGCATCCGTTGCTGGGACTGTCTGGATGTGCTGCAGCAAACTGGGCTGCTGCTGAGCGTGCAGCAGTTGTGACTCCTGAGACAGGGATCCCACAGTGTTCAAGATAAAGGGCTGTATAGCACAGGGCTACACTGAGTGCTGGGTGAGAAGCCAAAGAGCAGCTATAGTACAGCAGAGCAAAGCTCTCTATAGCAAAGTGAGCTACTTTACTGGTGTCCCATAGCCTGTGCTGGGGAAAGGGCGCAGCAGCTAGATCACTGAGCCACACAGTAATTCAGATTGGAGAGATCTTGGGAGGTCTCTGGTGCAACCTCCTGCCCGAAGCAGGGGCAGCTGTGGGGTCAGACCGGGCTGCTCACAGCCTCATCCAGTAACGCCTTGGAAAGCCGCAAGGATGGAGGCTGCACAGCCTCTCTCGGCAACCTGCTGCAGTACCGGACGGTCCTCACAGGGCACAGGCTTCCCACCGTGCCCGCCCAAAGTTCTCATTTCAGACGGTGCCTGTGGTGTCTTGTTCTCCTGCTGTGCACCCCTGTGAAGAGCCTGGCTCCGTGTCCTTGGTAAGCTCACTGTCGGCGCTGGCAGCTCACTGCGAGGTCTGCAGCCTTCTCCCCTGAAGGCTGAGCGAGCCCCGGTTCCTCGGCAGCTCCTCACAGGGCAGGTGCTCCAACTCAGCGGCCGGCCCCGAACTCGCTGCAGTTTGTCAAGGTCTTTCCAGAGCTGGACATGGTGTCTGGATGCGGTTTAGCAAGGGCTGAGGAGAGGGGAGGAGAAGCCCCGGCCCCGGCCTCCCAGCAGTGCCCCCGTTGGCACCGGCCGGGGTTCTGCCGGGCTCTCCTGGCTGCCGGGGTGCCCTGTGGCTCGTGCCCGGCTCACTGCCCACCCAGACCCCCAGGACATTTTCCCTGGAGCTGCTTCCCCGACCCGTGCTGTCGCGGGGGTGCTCTGCTTCCCGGCCCTGGCGTTTGTCCTCGCTGCATTTCACGGGGTTCCCTGCGGCTGCCCTTGGGGTGCAGTCCTGCCCTCGAGCGTGTCAGCTGCTCATCCCCCCCACACCCCCGGCTGGTGTTACTTGTGACCATGAGGAGCGTGTGACCATGAGGAGCGTGCACTCTGGTCCTGCACGGGCCGTTGCTGAGGCTGCTAAGCAGGAGAGGTGCCCGGGCTGGCCCCTGCGGTGCTGGTGCTCCGCTTGTCACCAGCCTCCAGGCAGAGCACAGCTCCCGAGCCACAGCCCTCTGAGCCCGACTCTCCAGCCTGGCTGTGACCCACCCCCTGTCCAGCCCCCCAGACCGTAACACCCTGCCTCGGGTGAGACGATTGTGGGAGAAGGTGCCAAAAGCCTTCTTAAAGTCAGGGCAGTTGTCATCCACAGCTGCCATCCCTTCAGCCACAGATCCCATCATTGCATCGTGGAAAGCAAACAGGACAGTCAAACTGTGCCTGCTGTTCCCCTCCCAGGCTCCTCCATGTGGCCAAAAACATGCTCCAAGAGGACTTGCTCCATGAATCTCCCAGAGACTGAAGCGTAGGTGACAAGAGTGTAGATCCTCAGCTGATCCTTTTGGCCTCTTTTGAAGGCGGGTTGCAATAGTTGCTTTCCTCCAGTTGTCAGGGATCTCCCTCGATCACCACCATGTTTGAAAGAGTGTCCCTGCAAGTCCATTTCTGCCAGCATCCATTGATGCAGCCTCTTGGTTCCCGTGAATTCATAGGGATCAAGTTTGCTGAAGAAATCCTGACTCAGTGTTCATCCCTGTCTGGTAGCTCTGTGAACCATTTCAAAAAGCATGGAGGCCTGGGAGACCTTTTTGGTGAAGACTGAGCTAAAGGAGGCACTGAGTGTCTCAGTCTCATCTGTGTCTGCTGTCACTAATCACACACTGCGTTCGGAAATGGGTCCTTATTCAGCCTTTTACTACCAATGCAGTGCTAGAGGCTATTCTTAGCACCCTCAGTTTTCCTTGCAAGGCTCAGCCCCACTTGAACTTTGACTTTCCTGACACCATCGCTACATGCCTGGGCAATATTTATAAATTCCTCCTTTGTAACTTGCCTCTGTGTCCACCTCCCATATGCTGCCTTTTTGCATTGCAGCTAAGGTCCATGATTAGTCAAGGCCATCTGCTGATACGTCTGCTTGTTTTCCTGAATACTGGGGTGGACTGTTCTTGTGCCTGGAGTATGCTGTCCTGAAGGCTTGCCAGCTTTCCCGAGCTCCCTTGGCCTTCAGAGCTGCCTCCCATAGGACCCCTCCCACCTACCAGTTCCCTGTATAATCTGAAGTCTGGCTTGAAGTCCAGAGCCCGTACTCTGCTACTCCTCTTCCTCCCTCTTTTTAGGATCCTGAGCACTACCACTTCATGGTCAGTACAGCCAAGGCTACACATCCTCAGCCAGTTCTCCCTTTCTAGTGAACGGCAGACCCAGCTGTGCATCACCCTTGGTTAGCCTGAGAAATTGATACTGAGAAATTGGTGCTGATACTATGATCCAGAGGCTTCCCTCAGGTTCTTCTGCCTCCTTGGCAGCTTCAGCTCAGGGATTTCCTGGCCCAGCATTGAAGTCCTTGTGTTTAAAGCCTTTAGTGGATTTTTCTCTGTGAACGTGGGCAGTTGCTTTCTGAATATATATAATTCGATATTGCAGTGCCCTGAAGCAAGGAATTCTACATTGTTGCATTTTTGTTGAACCCTGCACTGCTGGAGAGCAACCAGCTCCGTCTGGCCCCAAACCCAAGCACTGCCAGCACACCCTTTGCTCAACACAGTTTATGGCCATGCTGCACTGCCTGCTTGCTGCCCTGCAGGGAGGCAGGCAAACATGCAGGAAGACCCAGCACCTCAAGGCCAGGTGATGCTCTCGAGTCCATGGCCAGGTGCCAGCTCTGCACAGCCTCGGCAGAACTGTGGGGCACCACTGCGTGGCCCGGGGGATATCCTGGACAGGGGGTGTTGGAGGAAGATGGCAATACAGGGAGGCGATGGAGGTGTTGCTGGGGGTGACAAGAGAAAGGCGCCAGTCCTAGTGCCCATGGGGGAGCATCTGTATGGGGCCTGGGACATGGTAGAGCTGTGTGGGTAGGAGGCAGCTAGGGACGGGGTGTGCTGTGGGACATGGGAGAGGTGTAGTAGCCTGTTGCAGGCTTGGCTTGCCTATCTCTAGCACATTGTGCAGTGCTGGGGACCCCGGTGCTGCCCTAGGCTTGTGTGGGCTCTATGCGAGGCTATGTGAAGGCTGGGCTCTCCTGGGAGCATGCTGTAGGCAGAATGAGAGGACAAGGCATGGAGAGAGAGTAATGCTCCATGTGCTGTGCGCAGCTGCAGCAGGTTCCAGAGAAATACCATGCTTGCAGCCAAGCAGATCTTAGCAAGGCTGAAAGGCGGGAGCACTGGCCCTGTGCTGCTCAGAAACCCTGGCCTGATTCTGGACTTGAGCAGGGTGGTCTGCAGGACCCTGAATCTGTCTCCCTCTCTCTTCCAGACCAAGGAGCTGATTACACACCCCATATGCAATAGCAGGCTGCATTCATGCAGCCATTATCTCCTGATCGCAAAGGATTTTCCTTTGGAGGATGGGGTCCTGCAGGATACAGCAGGAAAAGCTGCAGGCCAGAAAACACTCTGACCGTGCAGCTGGTTTATCCAGAAAGCGGATGGGTTGCCTGGTTCACCCACCAATACCAATACTGAGAGGGTTTCTGAGAACAACCACCCCTTAGTGGTTGAATCGCCCCTTAGAATCAGACACGGGGGTAGCAGCAGTGATTAGAAGTAGGTCTTCAACAGAGACATAATGAACCATAGAAACGGTTCACCATAGCTTCCTTCTCACTGCTGGGTCTGTGAATGGGAACACGTGGATTTGATATCAGAGTTCCAGGGTCACTACACTCCCTGCCTCACAGGGCATCCTCTGGAGTCCCAATATAGGGAGAGAGTGCCAGGCTGTGGCATCACTGCTGTCTCACGACACAGCACAGAACATTTTCACCCAGTGCGAGGAGTCTCCCTGCACTTGCACTTTGTGAACCCTCCTGTGCTTGGCATCTGGAACTGCAGCTGGACAGCCTGTAGTCTTGGGCAGAAACACAGCATGTACTTCACCTCTGCACATTGTGCCTGGTATATCCGTGGTGATCCTGCGAGCTTGCACAGGTGTCCTGTGCAGATGAGGTAACCCCACAGCTTTGTCCACATCTTGTATTTGCATGCTGACCCTGCAAGATCTTGCAGGGGTCTTGTTCCCATCCACAGCCTTCTCCTTCTCTCTCCACTCACGTAGCTCCTCCTGGGAACAGTCAGTCTTGGCCCTACAGGATGTTCAAAGAAGTAAGAGGTGAGGGTGCTGTAGGGGCTCCATTCAGGCTCAGAGCTCTGACTCCTGCTCCCATATATTCAAGCAGCAGGCCTTGCACAACCCTAAATGGAGTGTTTCCTGGGCTGTCCCATAGACAGCTTGGCCCCATTTCCCTCTTATTTCTCAGGCAAACATCAGGACGCTCATAAGTAAGCTACAGTAAAACCAGCTGTTGATCCAAGATTTGGGATGGGTGCTAAATGCAGAGCCCAGGGCTGCCCTGGATTAGCTTCTAGCAAAGTTCCTAGAAAAATATCCAGACTTGGTTTAAAAATTTCCAGGAATGGCGAATTCACCACAGGCCTTGATGAGCCCTTTTGGTGGTTAATTATCCCCACAGCTAAAAATGTGCACCATGTCCCAGACTGTGTGTGCTCTGCAGTCTGCAGCAGTGGGTCCCAGCTACGCATGCCAGCTAGGCTGAGGTGACAGCTGTACCTAGTGGCTGATCAAACCCTGCGCTGCCTTTCAGAGCCCGTCCCACAGAACGCACACACAGGACATCAGTGGTCTGCAGGCACTGCCTGCCTGCGGGCAGAAGAGCTCGGGCTGGGGGGTACACCAGCCACAGCCCCACTCTCCCCACACAGTGGCAGAGATGCAAAGCAAACTGTCCAGCCACCCCATGCTGAGCTAATGCTGTTAGTTGCTCCTTCAGGTGTTTTCTTGTTCCTGTGGCTTTTCTCTGGGCACTAGCTTAGCATCACCCCTCCAAGTGAGACTAGGACCAGGCACAAGGCTCCCATAGTGGTTCTCCCAGTGCTGGTGTAGCAGTGGGACACGTCCAGGAAGGATGACCTCCCTTGGACACTGTGTGGGCTCGTACAGGCAGGGTTTGTGTTAGACTGTTGGTCCACAGACCGTCCCAGAGCAGGGTGGGGAGGCAGAGGACCAGGCACATGTGAGCAGGGAGCTTTTCTGAGGCTGCCTTGCCCTGGCGCTGCAGCTAGGTTTGGCTCTGATGCCAGACTGCTGGCTCCGTGAGACAGTCTTGCAGGGAGATGGCCCTGGATACTAGGGAGCAGCCAGGGAGATGGTGCTGTACTGCAAAACAGTGAGACCTCATCTGTTTTTCCTGTTATCTGACCCAGCTCCTATGGCAGAAACTGGATTTCCAGATAGCTTCCCCTGTGCGTATCTTAGGATGGCGACCATCAGAGGATGGTTAAGGTGGGGAAGTGAGGCTGTTACGGCAGCATCAGAAGCCTTGGCCCAAGGAGCCCAAGGAAAGTATTTTACTCTGCTGCAGAGCTTGTTGCTGTACAAGCAGTGTGTAAAAGCAGCTGACATGCATTTTAGAGTGCTTTCAGAGTGATAAGCAGTTCATTTTGAAAGAAAAAAGTTATTAATCTGCCCCATAATGCTTATTCCAGTCACTGCAGCAGCTCACCAGTTTCAGGTGCTTTTCCAACCACAGTGGTAGAGAATGCTACCAGCTGAAACCCAGGCGTGACACACAAGGCCAGTGTATCGGTACAGGGCTGTTACCCCAGTAATAACATCCCACATGGAGCCAGAGTACAGGCAGCCTGAATACAGGTTTCAGCAATGTCAGCGAGGTCAGACTTACACTCAGATGAGCAGCTCCACAGCAAAGGGAGCTGGGGCAGGAGGGACGGATGATGTTGAACTCAGGGGGGAGGCAGGTGGGTCCAGTTTCCCAAAGTGGCCGGGCTGCTGTCATGGCACCTGTGGCTCTGAGTGCTCTGCAGCGGGAGCAGGGAGGGGGGATCCTGTTGCATGGCAGTTCTGGCAGCTGCTGCAGGGCTGGGGAGCAAATACTCTGTACAGGGAGCATGGTGCTCCTTGTAGGTGTGCTTTCAGCTTCTCCCCTCAGGCATCCCCTTAGACCACGGGCAGGAGAGCTGGTGAGGATGTGCCGCAGGTGCTGCCTCCCCTCCCTGGGGTGCAGAGCAAGAGTGTATGGTCTAGGGCGGGAGAGAGGCCCCCCCTCTGCCTGATTTGGTTTTGCTTCCCTGTCCCAGCTGTTCTTTGTACTCTTGTTGTCCTTGCATCTCTGATGGTTGGGCGAGTGGTTCAGGTTAGGGGCCCTGCCCGAAGGAAAGAGCTGTTTGCAGCCCCCAGCTGGGCCCTTTCCTTGGCGTGCATGCAACGTTCCTGTGCTTCTCGCTCACGGGAGCCGAGGCCCCAGCGCTGCTGCTGGGAGGAGCTGTGGCTGACGAGGACTGAACTCCACTTCACCCGGGCCTGGCCCAGCTGCCTCCCTCCTGGCTCCATCCTCCAGCTTTGTTCTCTGTGCAGAGCTCCCAGCTGGTGGATGAGCCATGGGCAGTGATGCTGGGGTCAAGGGGAAGGAGCCATTTTCTGCTGACCCGAGCTCTGCAAGAAGCCCAAGGAGGAACTGGAGCCTTGCAAGCAGGCAGCAGTTTTAATACTCCTGCTGCATCTGTAACTGCTAATGCAATTCATGTGCCCTGGCTAGCCCAGGGCTGCTGGGCACAGAGCTCTAGGGGCAGGGTCATGGTGACAAGGGAGCTGTTTTTCTTCCTGGCTTGTCTTAAGTGTCTTTGAAGAAAAGAGGGAGCAGAGAGCCAGCTCTGCAAAGGTGCAGGTTGTCCCTGGCTGGCCAATCAAGCTGGATGCACGGGGGATGCTTGGCTGCTAGATCCTTGGCATCTGTGTAAGGCTTGGCCTTTCTGCACCCCCTTTGCTGAGGGTTCCTTTTGCACCTTTTCCTTTGCTGAGGCAAGTCTGTTGACCTGGGCCATGGATGTTGCCTCAGGGGTGCAAGAAGGGAGGTATCACCTGAAACAAGGCACCTCTGATGATGCAGGGACCCATGGCAGCACTGTAGATAGAAAAGCAGGGTGCAGCTCTTACAAGTCTCAGCTCTGTGCTCCCCCACCTCTGTGACCCTTCACGGGGACCAGGCCAGCATGGGCTGATCCTGGGATGCCCCACAGCTGCCTGCAGCAGGGCCCAGGACACTGTCTGCAGTCATTGAAGCCCTGGGACACCCTGTCCTCTTGCAGGGAGGGCTGCAGAGGGAGTGTTGGCTTGTCTGGGACAGGGGATCGCAGGGTTGAGGCAGTAACTGTCGGTCTGCTTGACTATGGACAGCTTTGAGGACTGTGCAGTGGTTGTGGGCCACAGAGCAGATGGCGGCCCTGGACTGCGGAGGTGGTGGTGATGGGCTGGGTCTGGCTCGTGGTCTTCTCTGTGATGCCAGCCCTGTTCATGTAGTGCCTTCCCTCATCCAGGTAACAGCCACAGATGCAGACAGCGGCACATTTGGCTCCCTTTCCTACTCCATTGGTTCTGGCATCGGCAGTGTTGTCCCCACACAGTTCAGCATCGACAAGCACACGGGGCAGCTGTGCACTGTGCAGCCTCTGGATCGTGATGAGGGCACATCTGCCTATGATTTCACCATCACTGCTGTTGATGGGGTGAGTGCTGGAGTGGCCGCGGGGATGCGATGCTGCTGTCTCGGCACTGTGCAGGGGACACTGTTGTTCTTGCCCCTGCTCTTTGCACCGTCTCTGATCAGGTCCTTCCACAGGGTGGCCTGAACTCCATGGTTTATGTGAAAGTTTTTCTGGAGGACATAAATGATAACCAGCCAGTGTTTTACCCCCTGGAGTATGCTGCCAGCATCAGCACGCAGAGCATGCCAGGTACAGCTGTGCTGCGTGTTACTGCCCACGACAAGGATGAGGGGCTCAACGGGAGAGTGACCTACCACATTGTCCTGGGAAACTCACCCCCTCTCTTTGCCCTCAACAAGGACACAGGTGAGAGAGAGCTCAAGGGCAGCCAGAGTAGGCAGCGCTCAGAGCAATGGGATGCGGGCAGGTGTAAGAACCAGCCTGAGGGACAGTGCTTGGTCATCTCAGCAGTGCAATCTGCCACCAGGATACATCTGTTCCTCTCCCTGCCACATCTTCCCTGCCTCGGCTTCTTGAGCCTCTGGCAGCCCTTTCCCAGACTCAGTCTCTGACCTTTTGTTTCTGCCCCCTGCTCTGTTCCTCACTTGTCCTGTCTTCCCTCCTCTCTTTCATTCCCCATCCGTGACTCACTGCGCCTTTCCTCCTGCATGCTGCTTGCTTTGCCCCATCAGGCTGTATCCTGCTTAGTTCCTTGTCCCTGCCCTGTTCCCTCCCCTCCCCTGCTCAGTTTTACTCTTCATCCCTGTGACTCTCTGTTGTGCTCAGTCCCACCTTTCCCGCTGGCTGCATTTGCTCTGCCTTGCTTTGGCCACCAAAGCCAGAGCAGTTTCTGCTAGGGAGGTGAGTGCATGGGTGTGTGGTGCCAGGGTCTCTCAGCAGAACAAGAAGGAGCCCTGTGCTCAACACAGGCATCAGGGTCCCTCCACACTGGTCCCCAGGTTCCCAGAATGTGACTGGGATGAGACAGGCCAACCAGCCATCCTAATGCAGGGCGACCTCCTTTGTAGGGCCTGTTGCGGATGGTCCTTCAGTTCTGTGTCTCCTCCAAGAGCCTCCTCACAGCCCAGATCCCACCTGCTGTGTCGTGACCCTGCACCCCGCAGGGGAAGCCCTGTTCACTCCTTCCCCTGTCCCAAGACCTGCCCTCTGGCTTATTGCCCCCAGCCCTTACCCCTGCTTAGCTCAGGGCTGGGCTTAAGACTGAGAAGGGGGGATTTGGGGAGGCTTTCCCAGGCGGGCTCCTCTTCTTTACTCCGGTTCTTCCATGGTGACCTCCCCCCTGCAACACACACGCATTGTTGACTGTCCCCTTAGGTCTTCCTTTTCAAGCTTATGGTTCGGCCTGTTCCCTTGGTGCCAGACACAGGCAGGGGTGCGGGCATAGTGCCCTCTGAGCTGCTTTCTTCCCTAGGTGTCATCTCCCTCTCATGGTCGCTGAGTGGTAAAGCCAACACCCTGGTGCAGCTGGTGATCTCTGCACAAGATGGTGGGGGCCTACAGGCACAGCCCAATGCCCAGGTGAACATCAGCATCGTGGAGGGCACAGTCTCACCCCCTGTCTTTGAGCAAGCTCAGTACTTCTTCACAGTGCCTGAGGACATGCTGCAGGGTGCCAGTGTGGGAGCTGTCCGGGCCCAGAACCCTCCAGGTATGAGCTTGTCCCTTTCATACACAGTCACTTTTCCTGTCCCCACGTCATCTTGAAGCAGGTGCTCCTCACAGAGCAACCCTGTTCTGGGAGCTCTGCGCACACACAGGGGCACACATACCCGAATGTGCAGCCATGCGATTGTCAGTCAGCTCAGTGCATGCTCTCACATGTGTGCTTACACGTGTGTGTACACACACTTCCACACGTGTATCTGTGCATACATGTACATGTACACAGTGCCACTGTACGCCTCCCAAGCAGAGTCTGCCGCAGGCAGCGCTGCCCAATGCTGCTGCTGTCTGCAGGGGGCTGAGGAGGTGAGCTGGGTACACAAATAGTTCTTCCTGTCTTTGTTTCCTTGTCCACAGGTCATGCTGATGACATCTTTTATTCCATCTCCTCGGGGGATCCTCATGGCTACTTTTCTATTGACTCTGCCTCCGGGCAGCTCCGCACCAGCCTGCCTCTTGATCATGAGTCCCAGGCAGTCCTCGTTCTGGATGTCCAAGCCCGAAGTGGTTCACCTCCCGCCTATAGCAACACACGCGTGAAGATCTCTGTGTCAGATGTGAATGACAATGTGCCAGTGTTCCCAGCCCCCTCTGACTCCATTCTGCTGCCAGAAGCCACAGAACCTGGGACTACAGTGTACACTTTGCAGGCCGAGGACCGTGACAGTGGTGCCAACGGTCAGGTGTATTTTGAGCTGGTGTCAGGAGGTGATGGCACCTTCAGCGTGGAGCGCTCTTCAGGGGCGGTGCGACTGATCGGGGCCCTGCAGTATGAAGCCAGTGCAGCCTACAGGCTGGCCATCATGGCCCGCGATGGCGGTGTTCCCCAGCTCAGCTCCACGTTCACACTGCTGGTGCACGTGCAAGCCGAGCACGACAATGGGCCCATCTTCGACACACTCACCTACCGCGTGGAGGTGCAGGAAGGTGTGCCCGTCTCCACCCGCTTCCTGCAGGTGCGGGCCCTGGCACGCGATGCAGAATCCGTGACCCTTACCTACCACTTGCGTGCAGATGGGGATGCTGCCAGCTTTGGCATCATGCCTGAGAGTGGTTGGCTGTATGTCAAAAGCGCACTGGACCGGGAGACACGGGACCTGTATGTGCTCACGGTGCTGGCCTCAGCAGGAGGCAGTGGTGCAGGGGGGGAAGCCCGGAAAACAGGCACCAGCACTGTACGGATCAGCATCACTGATGAGAACGACAACAGCCCCCGGCTGAGTGAGGAGCGTTACTTCTTCACTGTTCCTGAGAATCAGGCTCCTGGTAGCAGTGTGGGAAGGGTGATGGCAAGTGACCGGGATGCTGGGCAGAACAGCCGGCTCACCTACCGCCTGCTCCAGCACGATCCCAACTTCCTTATCCACACACAGACAGGTGAGAGACTTTTGGCTTCCTAGGCTGGGGCTGGCTGGGGAGAAAGTCCAGGGCAGGTCAAAAGTGATGCGGGCCAGGCCAGCGCCACAAAAGAATACTCCTTTTCCTCCCTCTGTGGTGCTGGGCTCCCCAGCAACATACCTGAGCACTGTCTCTTCTCTAAAGCATTTTTTGGGCTGAGCTGTGTCCCCACTTCTCCCTCGCAGGGGAGCTCAGCACCAAGCATAGCCTGGACCGGGAGCAGCAGTCCAGCTACCAGCTCTTGGTGATCGTGCAGGATGGGGGAGCGCCACCCCGCAGTGCCACAGGAACCATCTATGTCACTGTGCTGGATGAGAATGACAATGCTCCTGCTTTTCTTCACGTGGCCAGTGGTCAGGAGCTACCCGTGCAGGTAGGGGCAGCAGGCTGAAGCCCTGGTGAGGCCGGGGTGTGATAGCCTCTGGGTTTGGGGACAGGCAGTTCTGCAGGGGCAAAGGGAGTGGGCAGGGGCACCCAGCCAAGTTTCAGGGTGGGAGATAAGCAGGCACAAGTTGCATCTATGCAGCAGCCAGGGCAGTCTGGTAAATCTGATTGAGATGTGGTACGACTGGTCATGTCCTTGGGAAATGCAGACAACCCTGTGCACAGAGCAGGTGAGGACTGCACAGGGCTCTGAGATCAATAGAACTGACCAGCAGGCAGAAGCTCTTGGCTCACACGTCTGCAAGCAGGGAAAGCGAAAGGGAGCCCAAAACCTGGTCCAGCAGAGCCAGGGGTGAAAGACATTGGCAAGCAGAGAAGCATGGGCTGCCATTAACATCTAGGTCTCAGGAATTTTGGTATAGCCACTTGGCTTTCTAGGAGGTCAAGAAAGCACTGCCCAGCTGGATTTTGCACTCACAAGGGTTTTCTGAGAATCTGCTATGGGTCCCAGGCCAGCCTTCCCCCTCAGTGCTGTGTGGTGGCAGCAGTCACGCGGGCACTGAGTGTGCTGCAACCCGATTTATGTCTGTGCTGCTCAACAGAAGTGGGTGAGGACCAACCTTCCACCCCCAGCCCCAGCTGGCTGCATCTGCTCGGCTGTAGCCCCTGTGGTGAGGGCTCGCGGGAGCTGGGCGAGTGGTGCTGGCCACAGTGGAGCAGGATGGGCAGCAGTAGAAGCCCTGTCCTCATCTCCTCTGCACAGAGTGAGGAGAACCTGCAGCCAAAAGGATGTGCTTGCTCTGCACGTTGCTGCGCTTCAGGCAGTGCTCTCAAAGCCACTTGTGCTGTGCTGGGTTTAAAACCATCACAGTGATGGCAGCCTTTGTCTGTCACAGGTCCTGCCTGAGCCGCACACCAGAGGCAGGTCAGAGCAGGCAGGACTGTATTGGCAGGTCACTGCCGTGCCTGGATGACCATCAGCACAGGACCCTGGGGACACTGCACCTCCAGTCACACCTTCCCTGTTCATTGCTTTTTCCCTTCCTGTTACAGGTTGCAGCCATCCCTTGCCCAGCTGCCTTCTTGCATGTCCAGCTGGCAGTCTCGGCTTGCAGTACTGTCAAGGCTTGGCCTGGATGAAGGCGTCTCTCAGGGCCTGGTGGAGGCAGAGGAAGGCAAAGTTAGTCTTGTCCTCTGTCTGAGCAGGGCTCTGGCCTTTGGGTCTCTCCTGCAGGCCAGGGGCCAGCCGTGGCATTGCCGAGGCTGTGACTGAACAGGCTCTGCAAAATGGCATTGCTCACACTGCGTGTCTGCAGCCTGCTGAGTGTCCTCTCTCTGGGGCAGGGATACCCACCGCACACTTGCACAGCAGGTTCTGCAGTTGATTCCAGTGTTTGGGGGCATGAAATGCTGGGAGTGTCCTGCTAGAGCTTGGGAGGTGTCTTCTCATACAAAGGTACCACAAAAGCATACACATCCTGCGGGAAAGAGTGAGGTCGGGACAGATTTAGAGTCCTGAAGGCAGGTAAATGCTATGACAGTTCTGAACGAAACAAGTATTGGAGCACTGTGGTTTGAAGCTCTCCTGCTAGAAACACAGGTAGGGAAGGGTGAAGCAGAGGAAGAGGCTGCTGTTAGTCATGATTTAGGTGTAGAAGAAAAGCTTGGAGGGGAAAGTAAGACCTGAATGATAAAAGCTCAAGTGATTTATTGCAGATTTGCTCACTGGAGTGTCCATATCCATGTTCATTAGGCAAAGCAGAGGGAGGTTTCTGTATGGGCACCTTGCTTTAAGCATCAGCTAGAGGGGTATCTCCCAGTGCCGGGTTGCAAGATGTGCTTGTCAAGCACATTGGTAGCACACTGGCAGGACCAGGTGGTTGCAGTAGTACTACCAGGAACTGCAGTTGTAATAGATCCTCCCAGGGAATGATCCCTGGGAAATGGGAGAGGGAGCAAAGAGGGGGGAGAAGCGGTCTGTATTCACAGAGCAGGGATATCACTGGTGGGTGCCTAGGACTGGTGCTGGCGCCCTTGCTATTTAGTGCTTACATATGTCCTCCGGAAGAGGTGGTTGGTTGTTGATGTTACTGATCTGTTCATAGTGTTCATAGTAATAAAGGTGAGGGCTCCCTGAGAAGAACTGTAGAAAGATCTTGTTTGACTGTCCAATTAGAAAAGAAGACGGGGAATGAAAGTCACGGTTGCTAACTGGAAAGTGATACAGATGGCAAACAGCAATATGAATTTCACTTACACAGTGGTGGGCTCTGAACTGGTTATGGAAGTTTAAGGAGTAGATTGGGGCGTCACCATGAATGCTTTGTGAAAATGTCAGCTCAGGGCTCAGCCGCATTCAAAAAGGCAAGTCAAATGCTGAGTTTTATTAGAAAAGGAACAGAGAATTAAAGAAAACATCATTACCCTACCTCTCAAATTCCGCACACACGCTCTGCCCAGCCTCCATTCTACTAAATAAGCAGTAGTGCTAGAAAAGGTTCAGAAAAGGATGTTAATGTGATCTTCAGCAGATAATGGTTTCCATGCAGAAAGAAAGTAATTTAACATTCTTTGGCATGGAAGAAACTGTAGGAATATAACAGAGGTGTGCAGTAAATGGCACAGAGAAAGTCATGGGGACATTAGAAGTTGCTTTTTTCACAACACAAGACCTATGCAGGCAGCTTCATAAGAAATGACCAGGCAGCAGGTTTCAAATAAACAAAGGCAGTACTTTTTTATGCAGAACATAATTAAATTGTGAAATCATTGCCAAAAGTTACATGGGTTCAAAACTAGATGAATTTATGGAAAGAAAAAAATCCATCAAAGGCTGTTGAACAAAAATACGATCTGTGGCTCAGGAAGTGACTTTAGCCACAGATTGCTGGAAGCTGGGAAGGTTTCACAGAAGGATTATTCCATACATACCCTATTTCTTGCATCTTCTCTATACATCCACTGCCAGCCACTGTCAGAGCTAGGCCAGTGGTTGAGGTGGCTCTCTGATCTTCGGACCAAACTGGTATTTGCAGCAGCCTTCTTGGAGGGTGGACACCTGACCTGGACAAGTCTGCCTGGTAGCAGTTTTACTAAGGCTGAGGTTTTTGCAGAGGCAAGACTATTTTGATTGCTGTTTATTCGTCTGGTTGTACATCTGAGATGGCATTTGTACATGGAGCCTGTGTAGATCCCAACTCCTCTGCTGAGTCACTACTTTCCCCAGATGGAGTTTGAGTCCTTGTGGAAGAGAAGCGCGGCCATGCACATGAAGCAGGAGCCCCTTGTATCCTGATGGGGGGCGATTAGGGACAGGATGGGGGGCAGGCTCTGCCCCAGCCTGTTACAGAGGAGGGGCTGGAAGGGGCCTCCTAAGCATGGCCCCAATCAGAGGTGTCCACGCAGACACTCCTTTTCATAAACAGCTGAGCTATATTTAGAAGGTCCTCTGCCTCCATCGCTGCTGTGAAACGCTGTTCCAGATTCCTTGATCTGGTAGTTAAAAACCGTCTCTTAATTTCCAGCCTAAACTAATTTCTGACCACTTTATACTCATTTGTTCTTGTGCCAATATTGTGTTTTTGCTTAAAGAGCTCTTCTCTCTCCTTGGAATTTCCCTCCCCTCTCCCCAGTGTTTACAGAGTGCAGTCACATCACTGCTTGGCCTGGCTAAACAAGGCCAGCTCCTCTGGTCTCCCCTCCCTGAGCGCTACCAGTGTGATGCCAGCAGCTTGTGCAACAGCATTAACACTTGCCTCCTCTCAGGAGCTTGCAGCTTCTTTCCTGGGATTCTTTCCTTGCATTCTTGCTCTGATTCCACTTGTCTTTTTCATGAATGCATTAAAGTGGTACCACACAGAGGTCACCTAGCACAGCTAGATCTGTGAGGATGATTTGTGCTGTGGGATGTGCTGATAGGATGTGCATTTGAGGTCTGTAGATTTAGGATGTGAATTTGATGTCTTCTGGTGTGGAAGGGACCACAGAATTTGTGCCAAGTGGAGAACCTGCCCTACCCGTCAGGTGTGGGTGGCTGCAAGGAGTCTGTGCTGGAGGAGAGACAGGTCAGCCAGCAGGCATGGGTTGTTTGCTGAGGGTAATCCCAAAAACTGACAGGTGGTGAGGGACAGTAATGGGGATGGGTCCATTTCCATAACTATCTGGGAAAGGTGTTTGCATGCAATGCTGTTACATGTGGTCTCTGTCAGGAGGCTGGTAACTCACCTGAGAATATGGGATTAGTGGAGCATGTGCGTAATTAATGCCTTGATGGTACTGTGATGCACTGGCACAAAATGGTGTTCTTAAGTGCCTACCGACAGGTAGTCAGCAGTGCTAGCTAGGAACAAGAGAGAGAAGGGAAAAGCCCTAAGAGTCCAGGTGTCCAAGCGCAGGAAGAGCTGCCAGCTGCATTTCCAGAGATTGCAGACCTCCCTGGGCTGGCTGGTGGGGACTGAGAAAGTCATCTTCCATTCCCAGAGTGACTGGCCTCTGAGCCCGTCAGTGCTCACACCTTTGCATGTTGCTGAAGGGGTCTGTTGGGGGGCAGAAAGAACCAGGACGGTGGTGGAGCCCTGGTTTACCTAGCTGTAGAGGCTTTAGGCATAACAGGAGTGAAATGGTGTCCCGCCATCACACTGCAGCTCACTGCTGCAGCATGCCCCAGCGCCGCTAAGCTGGTTGCTAAACAGGGCGGTATGGGAGGAGGGCTGGCATGGCAGAAACTCCCTTTGCCAGCTTCGCTACGGGCACAGCCTGTGGGTGTTGCAGCAGGATCTGTGCCTTGGGTGAGGTGTGCAGCTGCTGTAGGGAGGTGCAGATCCTGTGCCATGCTCGGGGTTTTGTGGGGGTAGTCTGAAGGGTGCCCTGTGCCACTCAGCTGCTCCCTGGGCTGTGCTACAGGTGCTGGAAGAGAAGCCATCGGGACTTCTAGTCGCCTCCCTGCAGGCCAAGGACCCCGACGAGGGTGAGAATGGGACCATCATCTACTCACTGATAGGTATGAGCTGCAGAACTGACTGATGGTGCTCTCAGCCTTGCAGCCATCACCCCTGTGGGCAAATGGGTGCCCACTGCCCAAGCTCTGCCATACCGTGCTCCCTCCTCCATCCCAACCTGCTCCCTGCCCTCCCTCCTCTGCTTTTTCCTGCAGCATTTCACCTTCTTTCTGCAGGAGCCTGGGCAGAGCGTTTCACACTGCACATGGCTACTGGAGAGTTGCGGACTGCCACAGTTCTACGCCGATCTGATCGTGCCGAGTACATCTTCACTGTGACAGCCAGTGACAGGGGCACGGTACCTCGCAGTACGTCAGCCATCATTCGCATTCAGGTATCCAGCACCCCTGCTCCTCTTCTCCTGCACCATCTATCCCTTGCTCGCGTCCTGGAGAACACCATCTAGCTACTTGGCAGCCCTCCTCCCTGCCTTCCCACCCTCCACTGCCTTCATCCCAGTGCACCCTCTGCCCTTGCTCAGCTATTGATCCAGCCCTAAAATCTGTGTGGAGAACCTGGGACGGGAAGGGGTGGGTCTGTCTGCCATTGTGTGTGTTCTCATTTGTAAAGTGGTCAACAGCATTAATAGTAAGCAGTTCTGTCTTTTTCCTGGACAGCAAAGCCTGTCCTGGATATGCTGTTGCAGAGAAGACCTCAGAGGTCCCCTGCACAGACAAATTAATCCTTCCCAGCAGCTATTGAAAACAGCATTCCTGACATGCGGGGTGTTCTTCATGTCCATATAACTTTGGCGCTTGCTGTCTGGTGTGTTGGCCCAGACAGCCAAGTCCTTTCTCTGTTGTTAGTAATGAGCTTCCTTTTACAGCAGAGACTTCGGTTTCCCCCTAGTTAAGGCACCTTCACAGCACACCATTCCACAGCTTTCTGTCCCTGCTCTTGCAGTTCCCAAAGCCATCTGACTCTCCTTGTTTGACATTCTGCTGCTTTCTGTGCTGGCAGTGCCCTCTAACATCGTCAACAAGTTAATAATGTGCTCAGCTTTCTTGTGCCCTTGCATCTGTCAAAAGCAAATACCAGCACCAAGAGCCATCTCTGCAAAGGCCAGCTAATGGCTTTCCTTGAGCCAGTCAGTCTTCTAGTCCTTTCTGTCACACAGCCACACTCATACTGTGCCTTTTCTCAGTGTAATGAGTGATCTCCCATGTGCATCAGAGCCCAGCTAAAACCCAGGCAAGTTAGAATCACTGCATTTCCTTTGTCCTTGAGGAGAGCAGAGGTGTTAGCCTGACACATCTGCCTTTAGCCATTTCACAATGCATTTTATTCCACTTCCTTTTTATGCCGTGTCTGTAACTGTTCTTGTCACTAAAGTTGTTCTACAGCCTTCAAAGTGTTCAGGCCAGGCTGGCAAGCAGGTTGTCCCTGAAGTGCATGTTGGCATCCCTATAATGTAGCAATTTGCTTGACAGTTGCGAGTTTTGATACCCCTTTGGGCTGACAGTTTTGCTGTATTCTCTCTTTCCCCAGCTCCTTGACGTGAGTGCACTGAGCTTTTCAACATATTTTCCCTTCAGATAACACTGTGGCTTTTCATGCATCCTCTGTCCCATCTGCAGGTGCACTTCATCCCCAAATTAAATCCAGTATCTTTGGGTAATATTGGATAATCTTTCTTCTCTATATCTCTCATCTGGATGAGTGTTACCTCTCATCTTTCCCACTCTTGCTTATGTTTTGCACAATTTTTTCTGCTGGTGTCTGTTGCCTTTGCAGTATCTAACACAATCACAGACTCACAGAATGGTTGAGGTGGGGAGGCACTTCTGGAGGTCATCTTTTCCAACCACCCTGCTCAAGGAGAGACATCCAGTCAGTTGCCCAGGACCATGTCCAGGTGACTTTTGACTGTCTCTGAGAATGGAGACTCCACCACCTCCCTGGGCTACCTGTGCCAGTGCTCAGTCACCCTTCCAGTGAAAAGTGTTTCCCAGTGTTCAGAGGGACACTCCTGTGTTTCAGCCTGTGCCCATTGCCTCTGGTCCTGGCACTGGGCACCATTGGGAAAAGCCTGGCTCTGTCCTCTTTGCACCCTCCCTTCAGGTTTTTGTATTTGGCAAGATCCCCCCTGAGCCTCCTCTGCCCAGTCAGCAGCTCTGTCTGTCTTTACCTACCCTAACTCTCCTGGTGAAGCTCGTCTTTCACCCTGTCAAAACCCGTGCTTGTTCTCAGTGTGTTTTTCAGGTTCTCAGGTTGCTGTTCATCTGTTAGGCCACAATAGATGAGACTTTGCTTCCCGACAGCTGCTCCCTGCAGGCCCCATGTCCCACTCTGCACTGGCTCCCCAGTAGGACCTCCTGGCACACAGCACCCTGGCATGTGTCCCTCACTGCTGCCTCTCCTTACAGGTCCTGCCATCCTCCCGGGTGCTTCCACGGCCTGATGCCACTGTGTTGACCCTGCACCCTCTTGAGGGGGTCAGGCCAGGGTCTGTGATTGGCTCGGTGGCACCTCCAGATGCTCCTGCGCGAGGACAGCTGACCTACACAGTGGTAGGAGGTGGTGGGGATGGCACCTTTGTGGTTGACAGTGTCACAGGGGAGATTTACGCTGCCCGGGAGCTGGACTATGAAGCTGGGGCACGGCATGTGCTTCAGGTGAGTGCTGAGGACACACAGCATGGCTATCCCTCCAGCCGACTAGTGCTGGTACAGATCCACGTGCAAGACTGCAATGACCAGGCACCCACCTTTCCTGAAGACCCCATCACCATCGTGGTGCCCGAGAATGCCCAGGCTGGCTCATCCATCTTCACCTTCCAGGCACTGGACGGGGACGGGGTGGGCCCCAACAGCCAGGTGCGCTATGCCCTGCTGCACCAGGAGCCCTCCGGGGCTCCCTTTCAGCTTGACAGCCGCTCGGGGCTGCTGACCCTCCGCCAGAGCCTTGACCGGGAGGCTGCTGCCTCCTTCCTCTTGGTGGTGGAGGCCACGGACCAGGCTCGCAACATCAGCCAGCGCCGCTCGGCGGCTGTCACGGCCCGTGTGTTTGTGACTGATGAGAATGACAATGCGCCCGTGTTCCTCTCACCTGCTGCTGTCAGCGTCATGGAGGACCAGCCAACGGGGTTTGTGGCGCTGCATGTGGTGGCCCAGGACAACGATTTGGGAGAGAACGGACGCGTGAGCTACTCGTTGCGAGCAGGCAACAGTGACGGCCGCTTCCACCTTAACCCTAGCACTGGTGAGGGCCCAGGGCGGTGCAGGGTGCACAGCAGGGATGCGGGGAACACGGGGACTGAGGAGGGTGCAGGGGCACAAGGGGATGTAGCATGGTGCGCAGGAGGAGGGCATGGGCTGGGGAACCCAGAGGAGGAGACTTGCGGGGTGCGTAGAGCCCCAAGCATAGCACCTGGCTGGCATGATACTGCTGTCTCTCTCGAGACCTGGCTGTCCCTGGCTCACTGCAGTGCCTGCAGCCTTGCAATAGCTCTGTCCTGGGAACAGTTTGCCCTGGTGCCATGTGGTCCCAGCTTGCCAGTCTCCCTGTGTCTGCAGGCGCGCTCTCCATTGTGCGGGCCCTGAACCGGGAGGAGGTGGTACAGCACAACCTGACCGTGGTAGCAACGGATCATGGTTTCCCACGCCGCTCCGCCACACAGCTACTGTCCGTGCTGGTGCTGGATGTCAACGATGAGGCTCCCACTTTTGAGAAACCTGAGTATGAAGCACACATCATGGAGAACTTGCCAGCTGGCAGCCCTGTGCTGCAGGTGCTGGCCACGGACCGGGACCTGGGTGAGGATGCAGGGCAAGGGTGAGCTGCCCAGTTTGTTCAGGGGTCCTTCTGGAGATGCAGCACCCAGAACTGGGTGCATTCTGCTTCCTTCCACCTGGTTTGGAGAGCCTGGATGACCATGGAAGGAAGGATCATCACCTGGCCTGGAGATAAGAGATGAAGGCTGAATCCTGGGAGGAGCTGAGAATGAGAACAGGGACTGTGATTCCCTCTGCTCCCTAAGCCTCTCTTCCAAGCTCCTCTGCTTCCTTGGAGGTTCACTGGCCCATCTTCCCTTCTATAAGCTGGGCTGGGCGAGGACCTCTTCCACCACACACCTCTGCCCCAGCTTTACTTGCCAGGGAGTGAGCTCATCCTCTCCCACAGCCTTCGTGGCCCCTGGGTGGGAAGCCTGGGAGGAGGGAGGTGCAGGGCTGTGAGCCAAATAAGAGGCTTCTGGGGTCACTGCTGGGCTGCCCTCAAACCACGTTCCTCCCTGCAGGTGCCAACGGGCAGGTGTCCTATGGGGGTCTCTCTGGGGGGCCATTCTCCATCCACCCACAGACGGGGCTTATTGTCACCACACGTGTCCTGGATCGCGAGGAGCAGGAGCAACACGTGCTGATGGGTAGGGCTGTGCTGATGCGCGAGAGGGGTGCAGCAGCGTAGGGGTAGGGAGCACAGGGGAGGCAGATGGGTGCTCCCTGCTGCTGGGGTAGGGCAGTATTGCAGGGAGGGGAGGCCATGCGATGTGATGGGGGTTTGTGGGGCAATAGGGTTGTTGGGTAGATTGAGCATGCAGGAGTGCCAGTGATCCCATGCCTGGCTGCCCCCGTGATTGGGCATTTGCATATGACAGCCTTGATAGCAGCTCGCAGTCAGGAGGGCAAGCTGCAGTGGTCTTGCTGTGTTCCTGCAGTCTATGCACGGGATGGTGGCCTGCCCCCCAACCTCTCCAAGGCAACCGTGCGGATAACAGTGGGGGATGAGAATGACCATGCACCACACCTAGAGAGCGAGTCCTGCTCTGTGGAGGTCCCTGAGAACCAAAGCTCTGTGGCACTTTACACCCTGCGGGCCACCGATCCTGATGGAGGCGAGAATGGGCGCTTGGAATACCATGTGGCAGGTGAGGAGCACAGGGAGCTCTGTAGCTTCTTTCTTTAGCAGTAGGTAAGGGCTGTTTACCCTGGGTTGCCCATGACTCTGCGAAGCATCAACCGTGGCAGTTCATGTTCCGCTTCAGTTCTCTCCTGCTCCAAACCACATGTAGCTGCTGCCACCTCTCAGCCTTCTAGTTTTTCTGCCCTCAGTAAAGTGCACCCCAAGATCTAGACACCCTGCAGTTCCTCATTCCCCAGGCTCTTGCCTGGTTCCCTAGGCTTGGACTAGTTCCATACCTCTCTTGGCTAGTCTGACCTGTTGAATTTACAGGTTGCGAAGTGAGACGTCTTTGCTGTTATCATGCCATGCATTATCTGGGGGCTCCCTCTGGCAGCTGCACCGGCCTGTAAGCTGTTGGAGTCAATTCTTACATATACACACCCCTGGACCAACGAGATTCAATCTCACTGGGCCCTTACAGAGAACAGCTCACTCTGCCCTCCCTGCCAGGTCACAATGGGACGGACTTCATGCTGTCCTTCCTTGTACCAGTTATAGTCATGCAGTCTTGTTATTCCCTCTTCTTTTCCAGATGGAGACCCCAGGCAGGACTTCAGTCTAGATCCAGTCTCTGGTGTCCTCTCCACTGCACGTGCTCTTGACCGGGAGCAAGTTGCTTCCTACAGCCTCACTGTGGTGGTGCAGGACCATGGCACCCCCCCACGCAGTGCCACCATGTCAGTGAACGTGCGGGTGTTGGACCTAAATGACAATGCACCTGGTTTTGCTCAACCCACCTACGTGGTGGAGGTGCCAGAGGACTTGCCTGTTGGTGCCCTGGTGCTGCAGCTCGTGGCTGAGGACCCTGACGAGGGCACCAATGGGCAGGTCTCTTACTACCTGGGCAATGAGTCACTTGGCATGTTCCAGGTCGAGCCGCAGAGTGGGCACATCAGAAGTGCCCAGGTGCTGGACCGGGAACGCCAACCTAGTTACAGCTTCCTGGCCAAGGCTGTGGACTCAGCACCATGGGAGCCCAAGAGTGCAGCTGTGCGTGTCACGGTCACAGTGCGAGATGTCAATGACCATGCCCCTGCCTTCCTGCACAGCCCACTCACCGTCAACTTGTCCCGCCATACACCCCTCAAGCAGGTTGTGGCCACCATGAGGGCAGAGGACAGGGATGCAGGTGCCAATGCCTCCATCCTCTATCGCCTTGCCACCCCCAACTCTGCCTTCGCAATCAACTCCTACACAGGGGATATCCAACTGCTGCAGCCCCTGGGGTCACTCAGCCAGCGCCAGCGGACACTCTTCATCCTGGCCACAGACCTGGGGCAACCAGCACTCTCCTCTACTGGTGTGGTGGTGATCCATTTGCAGGAAGAGCCCTACTGGGGGCTGCGCTTTCCCCGGAGCACCAGTGATGTGGCCCTGCCAGAAAATGCTGCCCCAGGTATCAGCTGAGCAGAGTGACCAGCAAGTGCTGGGATGAACTGGGACAGAACAGGATGGGAGGTGGGTGCTGGGCTGGCAAAGCTGTGGAAAACTCAAACCAGGGAGCACTGCAGGGTCTTGGGAAGCCCCATTATGCTTTGGATAGAGCCAAGGGACTGCAGGCTGTGACTGGTGCCCAAGCTGTTCAGGGTGGTAATCCCTGTGCGTTTGCCTCAGGGTGTTTGGATCACTAGGCAATGACAGGTGCCCAGTTACTCCTGGAAGGTCTCCAGGGGTCACAGTGAGACTACAGAGGGGCCTTGGACAGGCCACAGGAATCCTGGTTCCCAGCCCAGAGTTACCATTAGATCTCGCTTCCTCTGGCAGCAGCGTCCTTGGGCAGAGCTGGGCTGCTGTGGTACAGCACGTGCTGCCCAAGCACCACCCTGACCCTCTCTGGGCCCTGCCCTGAGACTCTGCTGCCCCTTCACAGTGTTTCTCTCTCTTCCAGGCACTGCTGTGGCAAGCATCCAAGCTATGCACACCGGGGGATCTTCTGGACGCATCACATACAGCATCATCAGCGGCAACGAGAAGAATGCTTTCCTTATTCAGCCCACTTCAGGTACAGCACCGAGACCACCTGGGGAAGTAGTACGTGGGAGGCCACCTGTGCTCTGCCAGTGCCTGCACAGCTATCACAAGGCTCAGAGCCCCCTCAAAGGCACAGGAGCACAGTCTACACCTGTATACCAGTGAATTAAATAGTCTTAGCATTTAGACATGGACACTAACCTGTCATTGTCCAGAGGTTGTTAGCACAGCTCCCAGCGCAATTTTGGTCCCCCCTAACTGGACCTTTCCCCAAAAACCTCCTAGGCCCGGTTCAGGAGTTAGCAGAGGCCAGGACCATCACTAAGATGCAATCTGGTTGCAGTCCCTGCCTCAAATGGCAAGTTCAGCCAAGTGACACATGCTGTGTTGGGGCCTCAAGAGCCAGGGACCTGTAGTGCCATGCTTTGTTCTCTGATATGCATGTAGCTGTTGTGACTGCAGCACTGGTGTGGATTCATGACTGTCTCCGTGCAGTCCCACAGGTGACAATAAACAGGGAACCGCACACTGTCCAGTGGGCATTCTAACGGAGTCTTCCCTCTGCACCGGACTGTTCTTGAGCAGCCAGCAGGTGCTGAACACATCAGTGGTGCTTGTGGGTGGCTGGTAGCACAGGCACAGGCAGAGCAGCGATGCAGGTTGCAGGGTGCTGCCCAGTGACACTGGGCCAGCTGGCATTGTTTGCACCACATGCTTCAAAGGGCAGCCTTTGAAGGGCCGTACATTCCTCGGCATCACGGAAAGCCTGGCTGAGAGCAGGGTGAGGGGTGCCTTGCTGTGAGTTTGGTGCTTGCCCTGTAGTTTGGAAGAGACGGGGATATCACAACAGCTGGTATCAATACAGGCTGGGGGACGAAGGGGTTGAAAGCAGCCCTGCAGAGAAGGACCTGGGGGTACTGGTAGGTGAGAAGCTCAACATGGCCCAGCAATGTGCGCTCACAGCCCAGAAAGCCAACAGAATGCTGGGCTGCATCCCCAGCAGTGTGGCCAGCAGGTTGAGGAAAGTAATTCTGCCCCTCTGCCCCACTCTGGAGAGATGCCACCTGGTATACGGTGTCCAGCTCTGGAGTCCTCAGCACAGGACAGACATGGACCTGTTGGAGCAAGTCCAGAGGAGGTCACAAAGATGATCAGAGGCTTGGAACACCTCTCCTGTGAGGACAGGCTGAGAAAGTTGGGGCTGTTCAGCCTGGAGAAGAGAAGGCTCCGGGGAGACCTTAGAGCAGCCTTTCAGTACTTAAATGGGGCTTGTAAGAAAGATGGGGACAGACTATTTAGTAGGGCCTGTAGTGGTAGGACAAGGGGGGTGCTTTGAAACTAAAGGAGAGTAGTTTCAGGCTAGATATAAGGAGGAAATTTTTTACTGTAAGGGTGGTGACACACTGGCACAGGTTGCCCAGAGAGGTGGTCAGTGCCGCATCCCTGGAAACTTGAGGTCAGGGTGGACAGGGCTCTGAGCAAGGCTCTGATCTAGCTGAAGATGTCCCTGCTCATGGCAGGGGGGTTGAACTAGGATGACTTTTGAAGGTCCCTTCCAACCCAAACTCTTACGTGATTCTGTGATTCTATGATATGAGAAAGTTGGTCTTCAGAGCCCAGACTTCAAGATGGACCTTCTTCTAAAACCCTTGTTCTCTTGTGCCTGCCAGATGGTTGGGCTTGGGACAGGATCCCAGGCTGACAGAGATCTTTCTGATACTGCTTGTGTCCTCTGCAGCCCATGGCCACTCTGCAGGTCCTTGTGAACCACCCATGGTACGGCACAGTGGGCCCTCCATTGGCACCATGATAAAGTACTGGCCACTGCAGATGGTGGGAAATGCTCAGCCATGCACAAGTACCCATTTGAAATCACAGTGCCCAGTGTTAGCACACATCCCCTCAGCCACCATGCAGGCTTCACAGCGCCCTGGTGTCACTGTGAGCCACTCACTGCACCGTGCTGCTGCTGCAAGCAAGCCACAGCATGGGCACTGAGAGCACTGTGGAGAGGCTGGACCAGCACACCGTATCTCATGAAGGAGGTCCCAACCCCGAGTGGGGCATGGCCCCACTGACTCCTGAGGAGCCTGATCTACAGCTGCGGGTTTCCTGCTGCAGCCCTGCATGATGGCAGCTGGCCCAGCACCATGCTGAGCTGCCTCTGCAGAACCGCCTGCACCCTGGCTGTCCCAGAGGGCCCAATGCCACCTTGCAACAAAGCTATATGCACAGCCTGACCACAATTCTTCTGTCACCTTGTGCATGCCAGCACCCAAGCAGTGTAACCCCCAATCCCAAACTGAGCTCAGGCGTTGGTACTTTGCAGTTCCGGAAACCCAGAGTCAACAGGCAGGTGTACTAAAACACCAATCGGGCTCACAGAGGTCTTTGACTGTGGAGAGCTGCTGCACCCACAGCTCCCCGCGTGCTGCCAGTCCCAGGGGTTGCTGCCTCCAAACGAGCAGCCTTTGCACACTGCCAAAGGAGCGTGTCTGTCTGGAGCTGCCATTCAGAAGTAAGCGTGTGATAGCTATGGAGCTTGGCCAAAGCTGCTGTGTCCATGAAGGAAGGGCTGACAGGGTGGCACCCTGGCTAACTCTGTCTGGTCCCTAAGCCAGCACCCAGATCTCTGAGCCAGCAGTCACCCTGCTCCTATGTATACCCAGGTCTCTCAGCCAAAGTCTACATCATAGCCTGGGGGTGAAAGCAACCCCAAGTGACTCCCAGGCTGCCCATGGGGCTGCCAGAGCCATGCCTTGTCCCAGACATTCCTTTCAGAGCCAGGCTGTGTGAGAATGGGGGCTGCTCGGATCTGCCCCTGAGCAGACCTGGTGCAGCCCTGCACCACTGCAGCAGCTCACACCTGAAACCCAGTGCCAACAACACAGCTGGAACAGTCCTCACAGAGACTTCTCCTTCTCCTTGCTTTTCCACCCAGGTCTGCAGCCAGACCCTGCACGCAGGGACCATGCTCCCCACTGTGGGAGGCTGAGACCTCTGAGGTCAGTCGTGCAGTGAGGACTCCTCTCCCTGCTGTCCTAGGTACTGTGAGCAGGGCTGTGCTACACCGTGTGCGGCTGTGACACTGGCCTGCGTGGCAAGCTGCCATGCTGTGCTGCAGCAAGGCCTTATGGGGTCACAGTATCACATCCCCCTGTGATCCCAGTCCCTTTGCATCCCTTTGTCTTGTCTCTGCGCGAGCTGTGTGTGCCAGTGATTATCAGAACCCTGGGCACACCCTGGCTGCACCTGCATTGCATCTTGGTTGCTGTGGCAGTACACTTCATCACAATGAGGAAACATTTTCCTTGGGCAGAGTCCCCAGAATACAGGATTTTTCCCTTAAAAACGTGTCCCTCCTTGAGTACCGTTTGCCTGTCTGAGATACTTCCCTGCTTTCTCCCAGGGCAAGAGACTGCATGCTGCAACTGGGTATGGGTTGCTGGAGCACCACAGTGAGGGAGGCCAAGGGCACTGGCACAGTGCTGCTCTCCTGCCCTCTGCCAGCTGCCAAAGAGTGCTGTACTGGGCCCCTGTCCTTCAGCTCTGTTGTGACACTGGACCAGTGCATGGCAGCAGTCCATGACCATCCTCAAGCCACCCACAGGATTATCTCCTCTCCAGAGAGGACCAGAGGTGATGTCCCCAGGAGCTGTGTGGGAGCTTTGCATTGGAGAGCTCCAATGTCTAAAGTGCCCACTGTGGACAAGACCAGAGCCGGGGAATGCCACAGGAGCATCCTCAGCCCCATACTGTGGCAAATGGTGCCAGAGGGGCAAGGGAGCACAGCCAGCTCCCAGCCCTCACCACCTTGCAGGAGGTGAGGATGCAGCCATTCTCCAAACCAGGCTGCCATGCTGGTAACTGTAATCTTGTGTTTTCCATTCCCAGATGTATGGCCTGGTTTCAGCTGTGTGCACTGGAACTCATATGGTCATCCAAAGCTGCCAGCAGAGCTCTTACACAGAAGCTGAGCTCGTCCAAGGCCACATAGCTGTTCTAGGTGTCTGATACCACAACCCTATCACCTGACCACTTCACCTGATAGTTGCATGTAGATGCTGAAACAGGCTGCAGAGAGAGTGAGGCTTGTGCAGGACTCCCCAAGGCAGGAACTCAGCCACAGGAGCACTGTTCTTCCTTATTAGATTTGAGTGTGTGCCTGTAGGAATGCTGCCAGCTGTTTTAGTGTATTTTTTGGGATGCCCTCCACCTTCTTGGGTGGGACAGCAATAGCTCGTCATTACGAAATTCCAGGTGCACAGTGGCTCAGGAGGACAATAATGGATGTCTGTCCTGAGACCCATAGCAGAAGAACTGCTGGCAGCTCCTGCAGTGTCTTTGTAAGGATTTGACCTAGACTAATAGCTGCAGCTACGTGACTTTTCAAGCACTGGAACAGGCTGCCCAAGGTGGTGGTTGGGTCACCATCCTTGGAGGTATTTAAAAGATGTGTAGATGTGGCCCTTAGGGACATGGTTTAGTGGTGGACTTGGCAGCGTTGGGTTTAAAGTTGGTCTCAATGATCTTAAAGGTCTTTTCCAACCTAAATGATTCTATGATTCTATGACTTTGGCTTGGAGTTTGATGAGCTTGTGTAGTCGTATGAGCTTGACATGGAGCAGTTCTTTTTTAAACCGGCCAGTACCTCAGATGGTGTCTCCATAGTGGGATGACTATTGCATGTTTTAATGTCAGCAGAAGCTGTCCGGCCCAAGCAAGGTGCAGGATTTATCACCCAGGGCAGCTGGCTGGAACTGATGAGAAGGCTGTCAGTCTGGAGAGGGCTCACAAGAGCTCAGTGAGTTTGTTCTGTCTATTTGAAAATGGATGGGTGAGCAGAAGGATGGACTGAGTGCAAGAGAACAAAAGAGAAGATGAGGGGTGCATGTGCTGTTGCATCACTCAGCCCCTCTTCACTCACCCCATCCTGCTGTTTCCCTGCTCCCAGGTGCCATCTCTGTTCAGGACTCCAGCAGCCTGGATTTCGAGTCCAGCCCCCGGCTGCGCCTTGTTGTCCAGGCAGAGACAGCAGCTTCCTTTGGCTTCATGGCCATAAACCTTAACCTACAAGATGTGAATGACAACTTGCCACGCTTCCAGCTGCAGAACTATGTGGCATTCATCTGGGAGTCACAGAGCTATGACTCACCAGTCATCCAGGTATTGCTGGGGGCACAAACAGGGACATCCAGGCCGGTGGCCTGACTCTGTGCCAGGGGGAGGGGGGAGGGAGCTGTGCCGTGGGCCTGGGGCTGGCACCTACAGATAGGTCTAGCCTTGGAGGGCTCCACAACTGCACTGCTGCATCTCTCATGTCGCTTTTCAGGTCCTGGCAGATGATCTGGATCAGGGAGCGAATGGGCAGGTGACTTATGCCATCAACCAGTCCCTGCCAATGACAGGCTTGTACCACATCGATCCTCAGACTGGCACCATCACTACTGCCGCCATCCTGGACAGGGAGATCTGGTCCCAGACCCGGTGAGTGGAGCCAGCTAATTTGTGCCACAGATATGAGGGGGGTGTAGCTGCAGAGCAGCATCTCCAAGGCTGCGGAGGATACTCTGCTACTTGGTGCCACCCAAAGCTGTCTCAGCCCTGTCTGCAAAATGTTTTTGCCAAACAGCAGGAACTTAGTCTTAGTGTTAACACGGGAAGCAAATGGTATCAAAGGCATGTCAGATGGCCATGTTCAGCTTGGTCTCTTCACATCTGAGAAGAGTGTGAGAGGAGGCCGTGGACTTCTTTCAGAAGCTGCACCCATTCACTTTCCTGCCTGCTCAATCCAGACCACATATGCTCAGTCCCTTCCCACTCCCATGCATTGTACCCTCCTGACCTGACACACACGCTTCAGGCACTATGCACTGCCCTGAACCCTCTTGCAAGTCCTTCTGCATTCAGCCAAGGTCCTCTGGGCCCCTCACCATGTGCACATGTCTAGCCACATGTATATAAGATAATGGCAAACATGACACACAGTGAATTTAAGTCTTCCCCTACCCTTTTACGCATGCGTGGTTCAGATGCAAGGAACAACTTCTGCTACCCCACCCAGGCTATGTTCTGTCTGCTGTGTGCATGCTCTAGTGGCGACGTGTCTCCCTCCCCTCTTCCCAGGCATGGGGAGGCCTGGGGCATTCGTTCCATTCACACACCCATCACCATTCTGCACAGAGGCTCCATGCATTCCCTAACACCCAGATACGCTCCAAATGCCTGTCTCCCTGCACCACACAACATGCTCTGCTTGCATCATCTCTCACATACATTCCACCCCCTGCCCACTGTCAGACTGAAAATGCTGTGGGTGCACCCACTACCTCCCCTTGCAAAAGCCTCCAACTACGTGTGCATCTTTTGTCCCCATATGCCCATGCTAGGTCTGTGTGGGAATCCACTGCCCACATTTACTGCCTGCTTGCATGTTCCAGGTGCTGGACACAAACCCACTGCCCTCCGAACGTGCACCTCAGATATGCATCCATCTGCTGCCCTGCCCCACTGTACTCTTGATGTACACACATCCCCTGCCCCACACATGCAGTCCACGTGCTCTGCACATACCCATTGTCCCAGACATTCCAGATGCTGTGCACAGTTCCACTACCACATGTACACACTCCAACCTTGTGCACACATGCAGTACCCCCTGACAAGTTCCAGATGCTGTATATGCATGCATTGCTCCTCACACATACGGCCACATGTCTGTGAACTTTGTGCTGTGCCCTTGTGCTTGCCCACAGTTTGGTGGTAACAGCAATGGACAGAGGGACTCCGCCTCTTGTGGGCTCTGCCACGCTGACAGTTGTGGTGATGGACATCAATGACAATAGCCCCACCATCCCGTTTCCCTGGGAGGTGCGGGTCCCAGAGAGTAAGTGCAGCTCAGCCCCATGAGGTAATGCGTCACGGATGGCAAGCGCTGAGGCGCGATGGGCACCTGCGGGTCAGGGAGAAGCCCCCAGAGAGGCCTGTCCATTTCCTTGCCAAGGGCTGGCTTGTGCTGACCCACTGGCTGAGCTCCCCCTGAGCTCTTTGGCATTGCCCCATCTGCAGCAGCCTGGGACTGGGGGTTGTATGGCCCCTGTGCTGCAGCTGTGTCCTGAAGGAACCAGCTGAATTCCCAACTCATCCCTGGCCCCCTGCCCGCACTGTAGGGACTCCAGCTCCACGTACCTGCCCTGCCTGCTCTCTGTCCTCAGTCTGTGTGCCCTGTGCCTGTGTCAGCCTCAACCTGCCCTGCCTGGTGCCCCAGACCTTCCCCTTCGCCCCTAGCATCTCCCCCTTGTTCCCAGTGCTCATGCACTGGACTGAGCTGGGTTCCCACAACATGAGCCAGGTCTTGTCCGAGGAGATGGGGCTACTTTGTTCATGCCTTGCCTCTCCATAGACACGCTGCTGGGCACCCAGATAGCCCAGCTGACTGGGAACGACGTGGACTCAGGCCCCGCACTCTCCTACACGCTTATGCTGGATGGTGATGCCGTGGGCACATTCAGCGTGCTGCGATATGGGGGACACATTGCCCTGACAGAGCCACTGGACTATGAACAGCGCAGCCACTACACCCTTACCCTGCGTGCCTCTGACACCCGCCACGAGACCGAGGCCAACCTCACCGTCATTGTGGAGGATGTGAATGACAACGCACCTACTTTCAGCCAGGGCTTCTATCAGGTACTATATACGCAGGTGTGTCAGGCAGCGCAGGCCATCCTGGACAAGCCTCTGTCCTGCTCCTGCCTGACTCGCCTGGCCTCACGAGGCACAGAGATCCCCCTGAGGATGGGTCTGAGCCTGTTCCGGCCCCTCTCTTCCTGCACCCCCACCGCCATCCTGACACCCCTTGTGCTGTCACTGTGGCATGGACAGGAGGCTGAACCCAGGCACATAGCCCTGGCATCAGCAACTGCGGGCTTGCACAGCTGCATGCAGGTGGTACATGCTGGAGTAGGTGGGAACAGTTGGAGGGCCAGAACTGGTCTCAACCTGGACAAGTGTTTCTGGTGAGACCTGGCCTGGGGGCCCATAGGCAGATCACTAGATGAAAGGTGACTTGTGCAAGTGCTGCATCTCTGGAGCAGAGATGCAAGAAGCTGGGAAGCCCCAGAAATGCTTGAAGGCTGTGAGACCATGGACCAGTGGAACTGTCTGTACATGCTGTTTGGCACACCGAAGAGGGAAGAAGAGGTGTTGTAAATTGTGTAAAATACCTTCTGTGCAGAAAATACCAGCATGAAAGAGTTATTTGGAATAGCAGAGCAAAGTAGTGAAAAGGATCAGGAACTGGATGCTGAAGCTGGTTAGGACTCACCCTAACAAGGCTAGGTGCTGTGCATGTGGGACAGGCCCCATCAGTGTGCCAGCCATGGCCCTGGTGCGGAGGTGGGGACAGTGATGAGCTGGGCCACCTTAGCTACCTCTGCCTTGGCAAGCCCCAGCCCTTCTCCCCAGCCCTGCGGGCTGGCTCCAGGCCAGGGGGATCAGGTGCCTGCACAGGGGACCTGGCGTTGACGGGCTTCCTCCTCTTCCAGGTGGCAGTGCCGGAACACACGCCTGCAGGCAGCATCATTCTCACTGTGAGCGCAACTGACCCAGACTCAGGGAGCAACGGGGATGTCACCTTCCACCTGGCCGTGCCCAGCCCTGACATCGCCATCGACCCCAGCAATGGTGCGTGCGGCTGGCTGCTGTGTGGGGCCCATCTTGTGGGTTCCTCTGACAGTGCCTGCAGTGGGAGGTGTCCCCATGCTGACCCAGGCCCATCCTCTCACCTGGTCACTCTCTGCGGTGGTCAGTGAGGCAGATGTGATGGGGTGGTGTTCCCACCACAGCGTCCCAGATGACTGGTTCCTCCAGCCAATAAACCTAACACCCTTCCCTGTTGTCCCCCATGCTGACTCTGGCTTTGTGCCCACACAGGGACCCTCTTCACCATCCGGCGGGTGGAATTCGATGCCAGCCAGCCCACCCTGGACCTGGTGGTGGAGGCGCGTGACCATGGCTCTCCCAGCCTCTCATCCTGGGCCACAGTGCAGCTCCAGGTGCTGGATGTGAATGATCACAGCCCCAGCTTCCAGGTGCCACGCTACAATGCCAGCGTCCCTGAGGACCTGCGCCCAGGAACCACCGTGCTGACACTAGAAGCAGGTGACGCCGACCTCTCCCGGGAGAATGCTGGTTTTGACTACACCATTGTCAGTGGCAATGGCGGCAATGCCTTCCAGGTGGAGAGCCGGGTGGCCTGGGCAGGGGGGCATCTCCGCACGCAGGGTGCCTTGGTGCTTGTGGAGCCCTTGGACTTTGAGACCATCCCTGTCTACAACCTCACTGTAGCAGCCTCAGACCGGGGCCTGCCGCAGCGCAGCACCACAGTGCCTGTGCTCATCACTGTGCGGGATGTCAATGACAATCCACCCATATTCACCCGAGCCGAGTACCGCACAGCAGTGAGTGAGAGTGCACCACCTGGCATGGAGCTGCTGCGTGTGGTGGCCCATGATGCCGACTCGGGGCCCCACGGCCACATTCACTACACCATCAGCTCAGGTGACCAGCATGGGCTCTTCCAGCTTCATGAGAGCACAGGGGCCCTGTGCCTGGCACGGCCCCTGGACCGAGAGGCCCAGGCGCTGCACACACTCGTGGTGCAGGCCGCAGACGTGCCGGGCGGGCACTTTGCACTGGTACCTGTAGCCATTGAGGTGAAGGATGTCAACGATAACAAGCCGTACTTTCCAGTGGAGGTGCTGAGTGCCAGCATGCGGGAGAACCTGCCTCCTGGCACACTCGTCACCACACTGCGTGCTGTTGATGCAGACACTGGTGTCTTTGGGGAACTGCGGTACACAGTGCTGGAGCAGCCAGTGGGGGAGCCCACCATGGTGGAGGGCTGGGATGCCTTTGCTGTCAACAGCAGCTCTGGGGAGCTGCGCTCCCGACTTACCTTTGACTATGAACGAGCCAAAGCCTTCCAGCTCTTAGTCAGGGCCACTGATGCTGGCAATGCCTCTGCCACAGTGACCGTGCGGGTGCTGGTGACAGGGGAGGACGAATATGATCCCATCTTCCTGAGCCCCTCCTTCAACTTTGAGGTCCCTGAGGGTGCCCGCAAAGGGCAGAGCATTGGGCGGGTGTTGGCAACAGATGAGGACGAGGGGGCTGACGGCGTCGTACTGTACTCCCTGGCAAAGCCCTCGCCGTACTTTGCCATCAACCAAACCACAGGCACCATCTACCTGCGTGTGGACAGCCAGCCCCAGGCTGGGGCTGGGCGCGCCAAGAGGGAGCCACGTGAGATGAGCCTGGAGGTGCAGGCGCGCAGCCCCCTGCCCGCCTCCCGCTCTGCCGCTGCCCAGGTCACTATTGATGTCACGCACACCTCCTTCGGCCTGGCTCCAGACCTCAACCTGCTGCTGGTGGCTGTGGCTGCCTCACTGGGGGTTGTGGTGGTGCTGGCTGCCGTGGCCATTGTGCTGGCACTGGTCCGCTCCCGGCACCGCCGGGGCCGTGAGAAGGCAGAGGGGGACAGGCCACTGGGCCGTGTACAGAGCGGCTCCCTGCAGAAGCTCGGCCACGAGGAGCCGCCACTTTCCGGGGGCGAGCACATCTACCACCAGGCCCTGCCGGGGTATGGGGGCGAGCCGGCAGGGCCCTACACGCGGGGTGGCTCGTTGGACCCCTCGCACTCCAGTGGCCGAGGCTCTGCTGAAGCCGCTGAAGACGATGAGATCCGAATGATCAACGAGTACCCACGAGTGGCCAGCATCACAGCCTCCATGCAGGAGCACATCTCTGCCCGTGGCCCTGACTCCGGCATCCAGCAAGATGCCGACCAGCTGTCCGACATCTCCTGTGAGCCGGCTGCCCTGGAGAGCGCCCAGTGGTTCAAGAGCAAGAAGGGCTCTGGGCTGCTGCTGCCAGGGCCACCCCCGCAGCTGTACCGCGAGGATGGAGGAGGCAGCGCCTTCCTCGGCGTGCGCTGCGGCCTCAGTGTCTCCTCCCAGCCTCAGGACTATGCCTTCCCAGAGGATGGCAAGCCCTCTGTGGAGGGCTCGCTCACCGCCATTGTGGCCAGTGATGAGGAGCTCCGCGGCAGCTACAACTGGGATTACCTGCTGAACTGGTGTCCCCAGTTCCAGCCGCTGGCCAGCGTCTTCACAGAGATTGCCCGCCTGAAGGATGAGAGCTCCCTGCGCAAGCCCTTCCCGACCAAGCCCAAGGCAGAGCCCAAGCCTCGCATTGACCCCCCACCCCTCATCACATCAGTGGCCCACCCAGGTGCCAAGTCTGTGCCCCCCAAGCCACCGCCAGGCAGGACCTTCCCACACCCGTCCTCCCTGCGCCGCTCGCCCATCAGCCATGAGGGCTCCATCTCATCCTCTGCCATGTCGCCCAGCTTCTCCCCCTCGCTGTCCCCGTTGGCTGCCCGCTCCCCTGTGGTCTCGCCTTTTGGCATCTCACAGGGGCCTTCTGCCTCCGCCATCAGTGCCGAGCACTCGCTGGAGCCCCCTGAGGAGGCCGAGCTCAGGATTTAGACCTGGGCCCGTGGACTCCTCTGCCCCCCCCCCCCGTAACTGTGGGGTCAGGAGCGGGGCCAAGGCCAGGGCTACTCTGCACAGGTGCTAATCCTGCTCTCCCAGCACCTTGTCTGGCCCGGGGCCCCCATGGGCTGTGGGTTCCTGTGTCCTTTGGGGCTGTTGGTTCCTGCCACTCCCTGTGGTCTGGCAGATTCAGTGCTGGTTTTGATGCTCAGTGGACTGCTGATCCTAGTGCCAGCACCCCTTGGCGATGGTTCCTTGTACTGCTCATGGTGTCTCCACCGGTGCCTGGCAGGACGGTGCTTCATGGTACTGTGCGCTCTGAGAGAAGCTGGGAGAAGATGGGTGCTCCCTGTCCTGCTGGGCTGGGGTTCTGCAGACTGCAGACCCTGCCCTTCCCCGGCCACTTGCCTGACCCACTCAGCAGCCTGGGTGCAGCAGGACGCTGAGCCATCCCCACTGGCCCTCTCCTCACGGGAGCTCACAGGGCTGAGAAAGAATCCCAGGGCAGGGATGCGCTGCGCAGCAGGCACAGCCACGGCAGCCTGCCAGTCTGCCCGTGCTGCCTGTGGGGCCGGGGCTGGCTGAACCTGCTTCCTGATAGTGAGGGGAAGCCCATCCCAGGCCAAGCTGGAGTGGGAGGAGAAGGCAGTGCCTGCTTTCTGCTTGCTTGCCCATATGGCTGGTGGGGGGAAAGGGGATCCTTTGGGGTCTTTCAAGCCCTTCCAGCTCCCACCACTGCATATGACCCCTTTAAGGAATCTCCTTCCCAGAGCTTCTGGAGAGCCCTGTTCCTTGGGGCCTGGGCTGGGAGGTGGGTGCCCTGCTCAGCACAGGAGCCCCATTCCCGGACAATCTACTCCTGGGGCCATGTACCTCTCTGGGCTGCGGGCTGGCTGGAGCATTGGACACGGACACTGCCGAGGCACCAGGCAGGCTGTGCAGCAGGGCTGGCAGGAGCAGCAGTGTGAGAGCTGCGGCAGAGCTGACCCCAGGAAAGGCAGTGATGTGGCCCCTTGGTGACACAAGCCAGTGACCTCCTCCCGCTCCATCTGCCCCAGGCCTGGTGGCCAGCCTGCAGGGCTGCAGGGGAGCAGGTGGGAGGGGGTACCCCAAAAAGCCACAGGGCCTGAAGCTGGCATGGTGGCAGCCAGCTCATTCTCTTACAGCCGCAGTGTAGGACACTGGGCAGCTGGCCTCCCCCAGGGGCCTGTAGTGCGACATGCTCACCAGGGCACCTCAATAATGTGGGCAGGTGCCAGAACCACCACCCCCTGGACCTCAGCGCTCTGTGCAGGGACGGCTCCACACCACTCCTTCATGCCATGTTGTGAGCATGGGATAGAGCCACTCTTCAGTGGGGCTGGTCCCCATCCTCACTCCAGCACCACTCACAGTCAGCCCACACCCAGTGCTCACCTCACAGCCCGTGGCTGCTCATGGTGGAGCAGGCACGTGTGGCGCAGCCCTGTGCCCAGGGAGTGCTGTCCTAGGGCCTGCCACTGCGGCCCTGGGCCCCCGGATGCTCACAGTCTCTGTGACCCACAGGCAAGGGTGCAGAGCGAGGGCTGGGAACAGGGCTTGTGGAGCACCACGGCAGCCCCACTTACACAGGCAGCCTGGGTGTGAGCATTTGTGGTGTCAGGGAGGAGACCCAGTCATCTGAGAAGGGGGTCTGGGGGACTTTCCTCCCTGTCACACTTTTCCTAGACCCACTCTGTAGCCTCAGCCCAAAGCATGTCAGCACCACGGCTGCAACTCCAGCCCAAAATGTTTTGTCACAGCAACCAAAACCCACCACTTTTTCCCAGTCCCTCCCCAGTTCCCACTAAGAACCATCTGTGACTGCAGCCCCATCTGTCATTGTCTCAGCTTTAAGCCTCCTCCTTTCTGCCACAGGTCCCAGCCCAGCTTGCACTGTGAATGTCCCTGCATCGTGGGCACAGTGCTGCACCCTGGTCCTCACAATGCACACATGAATGGGTCCCTGGTGCCTGGGACCTGTCCTGGGCACCAGGCAGCAACACAGGACAGGGATAGTGGCACCAGGGGGGCTGCAGGGCCATGCCTGCACTGCCTGGAAACATGGAGGACCCAAGGTGGCTCTGGGAGAAGAGGATGGGTTCTGCCTCATTCAGCACAGGGATAGCCCGTGGAGGCTCTTGGGGCAGGCACCCCTCGTTTCTTCTCTCCTGGCTGGGCTACCCTGCTCAGGGGCACCGTGGGGAGCACGCTGAGGGTGCCGTGTGCTCCCTGAGCCCTGTGCTGGCCGGGGTCGCCATGCAGTCCTGCTCCGCCCTGCATGTTTGGGACAGGGAAATGTGGATGGGTCACTCCCCCTGCATGCCACATGGAAGGGTCAGACACACGGCAGCCCCACTTTGGTCTGGGGGGACACAGCCATGGGCTGCTGAGCCCAGCCAGGAGCCATGCCTCCAGTTATTTATTTTTACACATTGTACTATGATTCCTGTTTTCTACTTTGTTTGTACCTTTTGTATCGTGTCTCGCTGAGCTGCATGTATTGGGCGCTGCTCATCGGCCTGCACACTGGGCCATTCCAGCACAGCCTGGACCCAAGTGCCAACTTCTCAAAGAAATGCCTTAATAAACCACACTTGTTTGTACAGAGATGGACATCATCACTGCTGCTTTGGGCTGGCGGGCTGGCACCATGGCCCCACCAGGTGCTGGGAAGGAACACCAGGAATGCTGGCAGGTGGGAGAGAGATGTGAGGCACAGTGGGGCTCAGCACGTGGCTTGTCTGCTGTCGACATGCCGTGGGCCACAGGCACCCGGGTAGGACCCATACCCTGCACTTGGCTCTGGGCAGCTACTTAGCTGGGAGAGCTGGGACTGGCTGGGACACATGGGCTGTGCTGTGGCTGCCTCTGGCCCCTGGGGCAGACACCGCCAGCTCCAGGTAGCCCTGTTGCCTGGCCACGGCTGCCTGCCTCCTGGCCTCTGCAGCAGGTCGGGCCAGCACATGAGGTGCAGGTATTTCAGCCTGTAGCATAGCAGAGGAAATCAAGAGCCTGAGCACAGTGCTGTGGGCCTGGCCGAGGTGCCCCTGGCTGCTCTGGTGGTGCCTGTCACGGCATCACTGCACACGCGGCCCTGGCTTGGCTGTTGCCCTGGCCAGGCCACCGGCACCCACGTGTGTGACTACATCATGCAAGTCCTTCTGTGAGAGGCTGCTGAATCCAGCAGGTGAGGCTGCCGCAGTGCCATGGCCCCAGGTCTAACCAGTAGTAAGGTTGAGCATGTTTTCCTGACAGGTACACACACAAACACAGGTGTACAAGACACAACTACATGCACTCACACAGCTGGCCACACAGAACAACACGGACAGACACAAACAGCACCAACAGCCTCACCCTGCTCCCCTCACTGGCTGATGAAGGTCTGTTAGCACGAATACACCCCTAAAATGTGGAGCTCTCCAGCAACTGGGCTCGGGCACACAGTCTGCCCAGCAGGTGCCCCCCAGATTCCCAGTCTCCCCCGTTGCCGACACCTGGACATATGAGTTCCAGAGGCCACAGCCCCACTCCAGCTGCTACAGGCCCTCCCAGTACAGACACCATCACACACAGACACACACGCACTGTGGATTCCTGCAGCAAGAGAGCTTAGAAAATCGATGTATGCAGTAGATTGCCTTTGGATCTCCTCACCCCCTGCTGCATAACACACAGACACAGGCATGCAGAGACACACAAGTGGTTCTCAGGCAATCTCCAAGCCCTGTGGTCTCTCTGGCATTTGGCTAGGACTCCCCGATCCCCCTGGCAGCCTTCTCCCCTGTGGTCCCACCACACACTCTCTATCTGACTCCTCTGCCTCCCAGGCCACTTCACCGACTCACTGTCTAGTCTGGCTTGCTGTTTGCTAGCAATGCCACACTCACACACCCCTGCTCACTCTCTCCAGTTGCTGGCACCATGGGCATGCTGGCCCTGTGACCTGTGATCTGACTCCACACACATCTGATGCACACACATGCATACAGAATAGAGGCCCCCTGGCCCAGGAAAATAGAAATTGAGTTTGAGAAGACAGGACAGGCTGTGCAGTCATTAGGCGTAGGACACAGCCAGACAAATGTACTGGCCATCAATCCTTTTACATGTGACCAGCCACTTTTATCCCTTTTTCCCCATTTTTTTCCCCTCCCCAAACCACCCTGATCCCTTGCTTTCCTCACCTTTTTTTTCCTCTGCTAAATACCCCATAAGTCTTGTGCAACCCTAAAACGCTCTGCATTTTGCCTCTCCTAACGTGTCCCGTACTCCTAAGCAGTGCCCCTTCAGTCTGTGGCACGACTGGGAGAGCAGCTCCCACTCACTTACTCTGATGAGTGCCACCTGCAGACCAGGGGCTTGATCATGAGCCAGTGACAGCCTGGGCAGAGCTGGGGAAGGGTGTCCCCTTCTCTGACTCGGTTATTGGGGTTCCTCTGCCTGCCACTCCTCTGTGCTACTTAACCTCATGCCTTCCAGCTCCCTGACTGGTAGCAACAGCAATGCAAGTGCATGCTGGGCATGCTCGCTGCTCTGTGGCTGAGACCAAGGAGGTCTTCGGCCAGCAGGAAGGACTTTGACGTTACTGTTTTCCCCTGGCACTGCTTGACCTCCCCGTAATCCCAGCTGCCCAGTGGAGGGGGCACATTGCTTCCATCTGCAGGATATGCACACAAGCATACCCTGGGGCGTGAGAAGAGCTCCACCAAGGACACCTTGGCAGCTTCACTGGATGGATGCTCAGGCTCCCTTGTCCTCTGACTGCTGCAGACCAGCTAGTCAAACTAGCAGCAGATGCTTGTTACAGTAATTAGCTCTGTCAGGGCAACCTAATCTTTGCTGGCCAGACAGATCCCGGAAATAATCTCCTACAAATCTCATCCCACTTAAACCTCTGCCCAAAGCTGTAACCAGCTGGATAGCTGGGTGGTCTGCAGCTCTCTGGCAGTGCACGTTGTCCAGCACCCCAGGCCCCCAGCCAACATGCGTTAAGGCTGAGCAGTGAGTCCAGTCCCTCCAGGCTGCAGCTGTAGCTGCTGGGTTGGTGCCACACAGGCTAGGGTGGCTGGCTGGGTCTGGGGCAGCAAGGAACCAGGAATAGGAAGGTGGGCCACCTCGTACGTGGTGGGACAGGGTGAGGGTTGGGACATGGGAAGGTCTGTGTGCCCTGGCAGGATGAGGGAGCAGCAAGGGCTGCACAGCTGGGAGCACAGCGCAGCAGACGAGGAACAGCCAGATGCAGCCTGGGTGCAGGGACTGCACTCCGCCCTGCAGCTGCTCATGCCAGTGCCGTCGGGGCCCCACACACCTCCCTGCACATCCCCAGTCTTTGTTTCCTCACAGGACCCTGGGAAGCGACAGGACCCAGAACCACCTCCAGCTGGGCAGACCCATGCTTCAGCAGGACACTCACACGCAGGATGGGTGACTCCCAGCCCTGGCAGGCAGCTACCTCTGCGTGGTTCAGGAGCCTTCCTGTGGCACAGCAGAAAGCTCTTCCCACTGATGAGGCTGGGGGGACAGGGCTTGGCTGGGTGTGAGGGATTCCTGGGCTGTTCCCTCTAAACCTTCTCTGCTGCACTGGGCCCCACATCCCATAACCCCCAATGCCAGCCCTGCACCCACCCATGCCTAGCCCTTTCCCCTGTGTTCCCTGGCCACTGTCTTCCCACACAGAGCCCCGCTGCTCACCCCTACAGCCCTGCACCATGCAACTTGACAGCTTCAGGTGGGCAACCAGCTCCTGCAAACCACACAGTGTTGCATGCGTGGAAACGCTACATATGCTTCCGATTGCAGGAACCAGAAGTGCCCTAGGGCTTTGGACAGACACTAATGCTATGGGCAGCACCCACAGAGGAGTGCCGGGACGTCCTGTAAGGAACAGGGATGGAGCACTGGGTTCCTAGAAGACACAAAAACTAGCCTCAAGGTGGCCATGGAAGTACCTTGGAGGCCAGGCAAGGGCTTGGGTGAGCCTGAGGAATGCGGGCTGAGACCCCAGTGTCAACGAGATGCTGGGTGGTGTCTGTGAACAGGAAAGATGCTGGGTCACCTGGCTGCCTCCCTTCACCCAAAAGGAGCAGGGCCAAAGGTCTGCAGCAGGCACTGCCCGCCTGGGCACACGGCATCTCCACCTCTCAGCCACACACATGGTGCAACTGGAAAAGCACCACCCACACAGCAGGGCTAAAAGCAGGAAGGAACAGTGGGACTACTACAGCCCTGGCCTTTCCTAGGAAAGGACCTTCACCTACCCTGCAACAATTTTAAGCATCAGCCCACTTCTTTGTTGATGCTTTATGCTGCTACTGAGGCAAGAGAGACTCCGGGCCTCTCTTCCCCCTGGCAGCTGCTGCTCTGGAGGGCCAAAGCGTAGCTCTGGCGTGGGAGACATGGCAGCCTGGGCCAGGCAGGTGGTTTTCCCATTGTCTCTTCCTGGCTTGGACTCTGCTCTTCAGAAGCAGGAAAGCAACTCGGAAATGCTGGAGCCATGCAGCATGTCTGTGCATGTGACCAGGACTGGGACAAAGACTAGGCTAGCTGAGCCAAACTGGCCTGGGGCAGATAGGGTCACAGCACCCTCTGCCTTACCAGCCACCTCCAAAACACCCACTCCAGCACTGCCCTTCATCTTGCAGGCAGGGGGACAGCCTCCATGGTGTCTCAGGCACCGTTTCCAGAGCTCCCTTGCAAAAATGGCTTGAACCTTCCACAACCCCAAGATCTGCAAGTATCATAATACCACTTTTGTGATCCTAATTAGGTGAGCTCCTAGTGTGGGAACAAGTATCTGAAAGAACAAGCACAGGAAGCTGAGAGCTGCAGCTCAGCACTGTGGGAGCCAAGTGGCTGCCTGTGCTGGTGCCAGCTGGGCAGCATGCTGCACTGGCCGCTCAGCAGCACCATGTGGCTTCTGCTGCGCGACCCATCCCCACCTCACAACCCACTCCCACAACCAAGCGGAGTCCCACGCTCATAGTCTCCTGAGCCTCCACCACAACCCCATGCTCCTGACTGACCGAGACACCCCGTGCCCACAGCTTCCCTATGTCCCTGCACGCAGTCCCAGGTGGCTGGGGAGTGAAGGCCGGCAGGGCCAGGAAGCGGCAGCCCTGGGCAGCAGGGTACACAGACCTGCGCTGCCACTGGCTCCACGCCTCCCGGCTCTTGCTGGGACTCACTGATGACGCCCAGCCTCTGCGCACAGAAGACAGCCAGGGCACTCGCCCTGGACTGCAGCCTGCTCGTGTGGGCTTGCTGCCCCAAGCCATGGGGTAGCCACAGAGGGACTGCCCCCAGAGGAGCTCAGAGCTGGCAGTCGCTCCCCTGCAGCTAGCCCCAGAGCTGGCAGTCGCTCCCCTGCAGCTAGCCCCTGGGGCAGAGTGCCGGGAATAGCCCCTGGGGCAGTGCAGGAACGGGGAGCTCCAGCCCGACCCTCTCTGTGCGGGCCCTGCTGCTCCTGAGCATCCCTCCCCTGCCGGGGCCCGCTTCCCACAACAAACACCCCATCCCTAGTGGGAGCGCTGGGCAGGACCCCTGCCCCTCCCAGCTGGCCCCCAGCCACGGCTCCTCAGCCCCGTCCACGTGGGACCACTGCCCCCAACTCAGCACCCCCGCGGGGCCACCAGCCCTATACGGACGCTCGGCCCGGGGCAGCAGCCGAGGCTGCACCTCCCGTCCGGGCCGCCCCACCGGGCTGCCGCGGGAGCGGACCCAGAACGCCGGCGGGCGGCCGGGAGAAGGACGGGGCTGACCGGGCCGCGGCAGTGCAGGCCGCAGCGGGAGGCGAGCGTGGCCACGCCCGGCGCCGCAGCCGCCCGGGCCTCCGGCGCGGGGCCCCGGCACCGAGGGGGCGGGGCGGGCCCGCCACGTGACCCGCGGCCTCCTCACGTGATCGCCCCTCATGCGCCCGCACACGTGACCGAGGCGCTGCGGCGGGATGGCGCGGGGGTAAGGGGGCTGCTCGGCCCGGGGGGCGGGCGGGGCGCCCTCGCCTGGGGGTGGTGGGGCTCGGGGGTCAGGCGGGGCTCCCCGGCCCGGGGCCGTCGGGGGCTCGGGCAGGTACCTGGCAGTCCCCGGTTTCCCCTGGTGCGGCAGGTGCCGCCGGTGCCCTGTCTCCGCTGACAGCCTGTTGCAGGTGCTGGGGGGTCCCCGCCGTGCTGGCGCTGTGTGCCGCTGCCTGGAGCTGTGCTGTGGGCCTGGCCCTGGAGCGGGACCAGCCGTTCCGGTAGGTGCCGGGGTCGGTGGGATGGGACTGGGCGCTGGTGCCCACCAGCCGCTCACAGCGTGCCCGCAGCATGCCCCCCGGCTGGACCCATACAGGCCGTGTGAACCCTGGCCATGAAGTGCAGCTGACCTTTGCTGTCCGGCAGCGAGGGATGGAGCGCCTTGCTCAGCTCGTCAATGCCGTCTCAGACCCTCACTCACCACGATATGGTAATGACTGCGCACCTGAACCCTGCCCGGCCCCATCAGGCCTGCAAACAGGGTGCTCTGACTCTCTCTGTGCTTCACAGGCCAGTACCTGTCCCTGGAGCAGGTACGGGACCTTGTCCAGCCATCCCCAGCCACACTCATGGCAGTGCTGAAGTGGCTGCAAGGCAGTGGTGTTGAGAACTGCAGGAGTGTGACCACCCTCGATTTCCTGGAGTGCCGCATGTCAGCAAGGTGAGCCCTGCATGGGGCTGGGCCCTGCTGTGGTGGCTGTGCTGCTCCCTTAAAGACAGAAGAAGCCAGACACTGACCCTGCCTGCTGCGACTTCCCCTTCCCCAGGGCTCTGCTGGGCAGTGCGGGCGATGGAGGGCTGAGCTGCATTTGTGCCTGGGCTCGAGGGTTCCACAGCCAAGAGCTGGCTGCCTGTGTGCTGGGTCCCAGTGCTGGAGGGAGTCACAGATCTAGAGTACTCGAAACAAGACACATGTACCCATTAGGTGCTTGGTCGAGCCCCACGCCTCCTCTTGCCTTCTGTGGGGCCACAGAGTCCCCACTGAAGGGCTGGGGGTAGAGTTGCAGGGGACCCTGCAAGCATCGGAGGTCTGGTTTGGTGATGGAAATTGGTTGGGCATAGAAGGTGCTATTTGCCTTACAAGGCCAGCATTGCTGGTGGAAAGCAGAGCTCATACCTGACTTCCCAGTAGCAGGAGGGGTGGCAAGGGTGCGGGAGGCAGGGCAGAGGATGGGCATGCTGCTGGACAAGCATGCTGATGGCGGCATGACTCCTCACACGATGGCCGTCCCTGTGTTGCAGCACGGCTGAGCATCTCCTGCCAGGGGCCGAGTTCCACCGCTATGTGAAGGGCCAACGCAGCATCGTGCGTTCCCCGCTGCCCTACACTGTTCCCGAGGAGCTGGCTGAACACATTGACTTCGGTACGTCCCACACAGGGGAGCTGAGGCTGCGCAGAGCTCTTGCTGCCTGGCATGCACATGCTGGTGGGAGGTTAAGCATTGAGCAGCCAGGCTGGCCATCTCCATGTCCCAGAGGACAGCGTGGCAGGCCCTCTGGCCATGGTCCCAGCTGCCCCTAGGTCCCCGTGAGGAGCTTTGCGGGTAGGATGTAGGTGCTCCATCTCTGGAAGCACTCAAGGATTCGGCTGGATGGGGCTCTGAGCAAGCTAGTCTAGTTGAAGATGTCCCTGCTGGCTGCAGGGGGTGTGGGCTGAATGGCCTTTAAAGGTCACTTTGACCCAAACTGTGCTGTGATGTTGACAGGCAGCATCCAAAGTTTTCCTTGTGTTTCTTGCTGGTGCTCTCAGGCCTGGATTCTCAGTGCAGAGAGTTCTGGTGCAGCCTGTCTCTGCAGACCATGCAGCTGCTTCCAAGGTGGAAAAAGCTCCCGTGAGTCCCTTTTGTGTGGGCATCCCCACCTGTTCCATGAGGAGAGCAGAGGGGTGCCAAGCTGCAGTAGTGGCCTGGTGGTGGGGAGACTGAGCTATGCAGCCTGGGAATACTTGTGAGGACTGGTGAGGAAGCTGAGGGAGCACTTCCCCACCTCCTGTGCAGTGCTTGGGGCAGGTGCTGCAGGGGATGGGCTCCCCTGAGCCCTGCTGCTGGCCAGCCCTCTTGGACACAAATCCTGAGGGTGGTGGAGAGGGAGCCAAGAGACTGGAATACTGTCCTCCTGGAGCTCTGGGCCCTAACAGCTGCTTCTTTTCCTGCTTGCTTGTGCACCAGTGGGTGGCCTGCACCGGTTCCCTGCAGAGAGAAAGGCGGTAAGCAGAGCCTGGGCCAAGAAGGGAATGGAGTCAAGGCAGCACTATGAAGGGAGAGCGGCTTTCCACCTGGGTGTGACGCCTTCCATCATTCGTAAGAGATACAACATGACAGGAGGAGACATTGGGCTACTGCCAAACAACAGCCAGGCTTGTGCCCAGGTAACTGGTAGGGCCGGTCCAGGTCAGAGGCCCACAGGCTGTGGGAATTCCACACATCGGTGCTTCTCCAGCACTTGGCTGCTCTGGTGGTCCCATGACAGCTGTGGGGATTCCTCAGTGGCCGGTGGGAGCACCTGGTGGGCTAGCATTTCACAGACGCGTGCTGAGCCAGTTTTCTAAGTCGGGAGAAGAAAATTGTCTGTTCCTTGTCCCCACAGTTCTTGGAACAGTATTTCCACCAAGCTGACCTGGCTGAGTTTATGCAGCTCTTTGGCAGCAGCTTTGGCCACCGCTCTCAGGTTGACCAAGTGGTTGGACACCAGGGCAAGGGCAAGGCTGGGCTGGAGGCCAGTCTGGATGTGGAATACATCATGAGCACAGGTGCCAACATCTCCACCTGGGTCTTCAGCAATGCAGGTACTGATCCCCCTCCGGCGTCGCCTGCTTCCGTGCATCCCACTTGCTGTAGCACCAACACACCTGCTTGTAGTTTAGGGAAAGGCTTGCCGTCTGCAGAAAAATGGCCATACTGAGTCTATCTGGTGTCTGTTAAGGGGGGACACCTGGAGGGCATACAGGAATGGCACCCTGGCTGTGGTACATCCCCGGAATGCTTTCTCAGCTACCACAGGAGCATACCGTGTGGGCTTCCAGAGCTGGAGCTGATGCTGGTTGCTGATAGCTCCAAAGGTGATCATCTTCCATTGATTTGTGCGCAGTTGCTTTTGAGCCCGTGTGAACTTTCAGCACCTAGAGTATCCCGTAACCCGGCCTTCCATGCTTGACTACACAATGAAAAGCACTCAGCTGCCTTTCCATGGAGGGAGGGCACACCAGCTGTATTTTACTGGAGTTTTTCCTGCTTCTTTGGGGTTGAAGCTGATCTCTTGCCCATGAATCAACCGGTAGAGTGGATAAAGGAGAGCAATGTGATTTGAGAAAACAAGGTTGCAAAATAGCCTGCACAAATATGGCTATGGTGTTGTAGGACAGTGTCATCTGTCCCAGATTAGAAACTGGCTGAGCAGGAGGCAGAGTGCCCTTAGGACTACCAGCTCTGCCTTCCTGATGGGGAAGGCAGGCACAGCTCTGCACTGACTTGCACCTCCCCCGCACAGCTGGTGACTTGGGGAGGGCGCAGAGACAGGCAGTTACTCAAGCAGCTGAGAGAGAGAAGGGGTGGCTGGGGCTTGGCTCTCCCTGCCTCATGGAGAGGGGTGAGGGGCAGGAAGGGACCTTGGCAGGTGGAAGTGGAATGTACAGCAAACAGGTCTGGGACCCGCTGTTGCGGGTAGAGGGGCCAAGGCCTGGCTGGGTCTTAGGAGGGCTGCCTGGATGCTGAGGGTGGCTACAGCCCTGTGACAGATGCTGAGAGAGGGAGTGGATGAGTGTAGACCCCCTGCTCGGGTTCAAGGTGACCCTTTCACCAGACCTGCTGGCAGAGCTGGAGCCTGGTGCCTTCCGCTGTGACAATCCCCAAGATCAGCTGTGCTGCCAGCAAGAGCTCACAGAAGAGCTCCAAACCGGCTGTACTGTGCGTCTGTTCTCTGCAGGCAGGGCAGGAGCTGGAGGACCTTCAGCGCCCGGTGCTAGTGGTGCCGTTGAGGCATGGTCCCCCCTATGCTGTCCCCCTTTTTTCCTCAAGCTTGGTGTGCTAGGAGGAGCTGAACCCCCCACACACTCTGTCTCTGCAGGGAGACACGAGAGCCAGGAGCCCTTCCTGGCCTGGCTGCTGCTGCTCAGCAACATGTCATCGCTGCCTTGGGTGCACTCTGTCAGCTACGGGGATGACGAGGACAGCCTGTCCCAAGCCTACATGGAGCGTATAAATGTGGAGTTCATGAAGGCAGCTGCCCGGGGCTTGACCATCCTGTTTGCCTCAGGTTCGTGCCATTGCTGGCATGGTGCAGGTGTGTCTGGGGGTCCCAGCATGGCGGAGAACCTCTGTGCTGGTCACCAAATGAGGATGCTCTGCCTCTAGGCAGCGAGGGTCCCCTGCCTGGGAAACCAGCCTGGAAAGTGGAGGGAGACCTTCCTCTGGGTCACCCCGGGGAGCACTGGGTGGCTGGGATGCTGCCACGTTATCCCTGTCCATTTCTTTTGGCAGGTGACGACGGTGCTGGGTGCAGAAGGGTGCGCAGTGGGAACCACACTTTCCGGCCCAGCTTCCCAGCCTCAAGGTAGATGTGGAGAGGTTAACTGGGGTTCTGCAGAGACATGAGGCTCTGTGCAGAGCTGGCTGCTGCAGCTCACCCGCAGCCAGGGCCAGCTGAAAGCTGCTGCTGGCACGTCAAGCCCCAGCCTGTGGCCAGCTGTGGCCTCAAGCTGGTTTTGAGCCACTTTGGGGGATTCCTGAGGGTCAGCCCCACCGCTGTGCCTGGGGACACTCACAGACCTCGGAGGTGGGGGCATCTCTGCGGCTCCTTGGGAGGGGGCTGGCATGTGGAGTGCCACTGCGTGCCCATCTGCAATGCCCACCTGTCCCCCCAGTCCCTACGTCACCACTGTGGGAGGAACATCCTTCAAGAACCCTTTCCTGGTGACCGCAGAGGTGACGGACTACATTAGTGGAGGGGGCTTCAGCAACATCTTCTCCATGCCAGATTACCAGGTGAGGAGGTGCCGGCTCTGCCAGACCCAGGGCAGTGGCTGGGGCCGGGGGGTGCTGTGTGGTGCTTGGCAGGGGTGACAACGGGCTGTGGTCGGAGGTGGTGGGCTGCAGGGCAGGGGAAGGAGGGGGGGAGGTGAACATAGGCAGGGTCTCACTGCCTGGCCTCCTGCTCCTTGTGCTGTCCACAGGCTGCGGCAGTCGGGCACTTCTTGCACTCGGCCTCAAAGCTGCCTCCCAGTTCCTACTACAACAGCAGCGGCCGTGCCTACCCTGACCTATCTGCCCTCTCTGACAACTACTGGGTGGTGACCAACCGCATCCCGCTGCCCTGGGTGTCGGGGACATCGGTAAGGAGTACAGCCCCATGCGGGCGTGTGGTGGCTGGGCTGCTGTGTGCTGAGCCGCCCTCATCTCTGGCAGGCATCGACGCCCGTGGTGGCCGGCATGGTGGCACTGATCAACGACCGGCGCCTGCAGCGGGGGCTTGCGCCCCTGGGCTTCCTCAACCCCGCGCTCTACCAGCTGCAGGAGCAGGGCCATGGCGCTGCGCTCTACGACGTGAGCTGGGCAGGGGGCTGCGGGGGGGCTGGGGTGGCTATCCTGTGTGGCGCTGGGGGGAGGCCCGGACATCCCGCTCCCGAGGCTTGGGGCAGCGGCACGTTCCTGTTGGAGGGGTGTCGGGGCAGGGGCAGGGGAGGGGTGGCTTCTTGAGCTGCTGGGGTGTTTGGAGGGTACCAGTGCTGCACAGGGGTGTCCGCTGCCCCGTGGGCTGTCCCGGGTGTTCCCGTGCCCACCCACGGGTGTGTCCCAGGGGTTCCAGTCCCGCTGTGGGCTTCGGCGGTGGTGTCCCTCCCCTGCGGTGGGTCCCTGCCGGCCGCACAGAGGTCTCATCCCCCCCGCAGGTCACACAGGGCTGCCACCTCTCCTGCCTGGACGGCACCGTGCAGGGACAGGGCTTCTGCGCCGGCCCCGGCTGGGACCCGGTCACTGGCTGGGGCACCCCCAACTTCCCCCGCCTGCTGCGGGCGCTGCTGCCGACACCGTGATCCGCCCGGCCCCGGACAATAAAGCCACGGGGTCGCAGCCCTCCCGCCTCCGTCTGTGCTATGCCGCGCCACGCCGCTGGGGGGCGTGCGGGGCGCGGCCAAAGGGGCGAGGCGGGCGGCAGGGCCAATGGGGCGGGGCGGAGCGGGCGGCAGGGCCAATGGGGCGGGGCGGAGCGCGCAGGCGCCGGGGGAGGCGGCGACCGGTGTCGCGCGGCGGCGGGCGATGAGCGGCAACGCTGAGGCCGACCCCGCGCCCGCGGCCCCGGCCGCCCCCGCGCCGCCCGCCCCCGCCGCCGACAACAAACCCAGCCCGGCCGCCGTCGGCAGCGGTGTTCCCGGGGCGGCCCCGGGCGCGGTGGGCGGTGCGGCGCGGGGAGCGGAAGGCGGCGCGGCTGGCGGGAGGGGACCCGGTGAGCGCGGGCGGGCGGAGCCGGGGGGGTGCGGGGTGCGGGGTGCAGGGGGTCGAGCTGCGCCTGGGCTCCCGGGGGGAGGGAGCGCAGAGGACGGGGCCCGGGGTGAGCGGCCCGAGAGCCTGCCCTGGCACCCTGGCACTGGCCGCGTAGGCCGCGGGGGGGCCGGCCCGCGGGTGCCCGTGGCGGGTGGGGGGCCGGCGCTGCTCCCGGTGGCTGCGGCCTACCGAGCGCCCTGTGCCCGCAGTGCCCGTCTCGGCAGCTGTGGCTGCGGCCCCCCCCCGAAGGGGCCATGTCCAATGGGGTCTACGTGCCACCCAGCGCGGCCAACGGGGACGTGAAGCCGGTGGTCTCCACGACGCCGCTGGTCGACTTCCTCATGCAGCTGGAGGACTACACGCCTACGGTATGGGGGTGCCGGGGCGCGGGCAGCCGCGGCGGGGCAGAGCTCCTCCAGCTTCTCTCTTTCACAGATCCCAGATGCCGTCACGGGCTATTACCTCAACAGAGCAGGCTTCGAGGCCTCCGATCCGCGCATGTAAGTGGTAGAGCGTGGCCTCCGGGATCCTGCACAGGGTCCTGTAGCTGGGGGCCCCTGTAGGAATTCCTTAATCCTAGTGGTGCTCTGTGCTATCTGCCTGAAACTACCCCCTTCTCTTTCCCTGCTGGGTAGCATTCGTTTGATCTCTCTGGCCGCGCAGAAGTTTATTTCTGACATTGCCAACGATGCGCTGCAGCACTGCAAGATGAAGGGAACAGCCTCGGGCAGCTCCCGCAATAAAAGCAAGGTGAGAGAAGGACAGAATGGCTGCTGAGCTGAGGGGAAACATCCTCTCCTGGAGCTGTAGCAAGCTAATCTTGCCACCACTGAATGCGGGGAGGGGGATTGTAGAAAGTCTTAAATCCATTGTGCTCCTGAAGGGTCAACGTGTTTGCTCATAAGCTGGGGTTCTGCTGGTGGAAAAGGAACACTGGTAAGAAAAGGAGGAGGGCGGTGGAATTTGCGGTGTACACTTTGGTGGCTTCACAGGAATGTGTGAATAACTGCACCTCATCAGACCAAGGGCCATCTAGCCCTGCATCATCCCTCTGACAGCAGCCAAAACTGATGCTTGGGGAAGAACATAAATGGGTAGCAAGCGTGTAGTGATAGTTTCTGGGAATTCTCCCAGTCATCTGTTTGTGGTTCAGGGGCCTCATGAGGGTGATGTAATTTATGGCCTTGAGTAATGCTCAGCGTCTTTCTGTCCGCCGAGGGCACACAGCAAACTAAACACATGATATTTAGCATCTGGCTAGTGCCCCAAACACCAGCTTGCAGCTGCTTCTGGAAACTGCCTGTACAGGTCACCACAGCTTGTAGGGGGAAGACTGTAAACCCACAAGGTTTTGAAGGATACCTGGCAACAGAGGTTGTTCACACTGTGACTGACACTCCTCCTTGTCCCTTCAGGATAAGAAGTACACGCTGACCATGGAAGACCTGACACCAGCACTTGCGGAATATGGCATCAATGTGAAAAAGCCACATTACTTCACATAAAGACTGAGGGATTGTCACTGGGAATTTTTAAGGGTCGCTTCTGTGCCATTAAACAGCTGGGTAGTTTTTTTGTGGAAAGGCAGCTTGTCTCCTGCCCATACATTAACACCCTGCCCACAGGTGAAACAGCACACAAGTGGCCTGCCAGGGCTTCTGTTCTCAGTGCACCAGAAGCTGGTGATGTGACTTTGAAAGGCCAGTGCTGAGAGGGGTTGGCTGTAGGGCTCGCAACTGGTGGGGTTCTAATTGCACCTTCCACTGTTCCCAGGAGGGCTTGGCCCTGCCCCAAGAAGCTGAAGGGGGAAGTGGGTGTAGTGCTAACAGGACTGCCCAGTGCTCTTCATTTTTTTTTTTCTTCCCAAACACACCTGTTGTCTCTCGAGAGGAACACTCAGGGGCCTGCACCAACAGTGCTGCAGACAGAACCCAGGCCCTTCTCTTGAGAGAGGAGGGTGCTGTTAGCCCACCTGCTTTCTTTGCTGCAGTCGCCAGAGAAAATGTGGTAGCAGCTCAGATCCTGAGCCTAGGACTCCACAGACTGTTGGGCAGTGCCCATGTCAGTGTTGCCCCCTTTCTGCAAGGCAATGTCCTGTGCACATACGCACCCCTCCAATAGCAGCCAGTTTTAGTAACAAATGTTTATTTCAGATGCTGGCGGCTTTTCCACGTGGCCTGGATGGAAACGATAAAGAGTGAAGCGCAAAGCTGGGGTGGTGCTGGGCGCAACAGGCGAGCTTCACCCCACCGTCCTGAGCAGGGAAGGGCACCAGGACTGGCCGTTGCCTACTGTGAGACGGCTAAGTGGGCGAGCTGCTCTGGGCCTGGGGATGAGGAGGACAGGGTGGCTCGGCAGCCCTATCCCAGCCTTGCAGGAAGCAGAGCCCAGCCATGCTCAGTGTGGTGGGCCAGGCCTCCTGCTCAGTCTCTGCCCATAGCTGCCAGGGAGGATGGAGGTGCTGCCATAGATTTGGTGCCAGTGACTGAAGCCTGCAGAGCAGCTCCAGAGAAGGCAGCATTGTCTGTACCGTGTGTCCATGGCTGGCTCAGGGTAAGGGGGCATTCCCTGCTCCCCCTTGGCTCTGGGGTTAAAGAAGGCACTTGGGGGTGGTGGGGAGGGGAAGCATGGCAGCGTCAGGTGGCTGGGAGGCACCTCCCTCTCTACTTCTCCTGCATCTTCTCCAAGATGGGCACGATCATGTCAAACTTGGGGCGCTTGGCTGGGTCCTCATTCATGCAGATCTTCATCAGCTTGCAGATGTGTGGGGATATGCCAGGTGGGATGGTTGGACGTAGCCCCTCCAGTGCCACCTGGGAGCATGGGAGAGCAGGGCCACATCAGCAATCTGGGCCCAGCCCTGCATTTGACAGGCAGAGCCCATACCTCCAGGAGTGCGGGTAGGTTCTCCTCAGGTAGTGGGCCTTGCCCCTGCTGCCTGCTTGGGCCCTGTTGTGCCCTGGCTGTCTGGATCGGGGCATTCTGCCCAGCCCTCTCCTCACCTTCATGCCTATCTCCATGTTGGACAAGTCTGCGAATGGCACCTCACGGGTCACCAGCTCCCACAGCAGCACTGCGAAGCTCCACATGTCAGCCGAGCGCCTGTTAATTTCCTCTGGCTTCTTCTGCAAGGCTGTAGGGAAGCCAGCATGGGGGGCTGAATGGGCCCAAGGGGTCGGAAGGGGCCAAGCAGCAGGGGGCAGCTGGCTACCGGGCACTCACCTTCTGGTGCCACCCAGGCTGGCGCGTACATCCTCCCTGGGCACTGGAAGGAGAACTTCACGTCGGCCATGCTGAGTCGTGCTGTCATGTCCTCATCGATCTGGGGAGAGGGGGATGGTCAGAGGGGAGCCTGCCCTGCCCCAGTCTGTGAGACAAGGGGCTGGGCAATGCAACACTGGCACTCACCATGATGCTGCGGCTGTTGAGGTGGTGGCGTGGAATGAGGGGCTCCAACGTGTGCAGAAAGGCCATGCCCCGTGCAATGTCAAAGGCGAATTTCACCGCCTGCATCTGGTCCACCACAAAGTCTGCAGGGAGTCAGGTGGCATGAGGGTAAGCAAGCGAGGCAGGGTGCCATGCCACTTGCAGTGTGTGTGGGAAGGGGGTGGTGTTGGCAGGCACACAGCACACGGGGTGTGGGGAAGGCATGCAGACTGGAGATAGAGCTCGCCTCAGGGCCCCCCCCCACCCCGTGTTGCAGCTGGAGGGGTCCCTGCTACTCCCCCGAACACACGGAGAGGCAACTTCTCCAGGATGAAGAGACTAGCCTCCACCCTGTCTCTGTCACCCCATCAGCACTCACTTGTCCCTTCATGTAACACGTTGTAGAGGGAGCCATAGGGCATCCAGTGACTGATGACAATGGGGTGTGGTGCTGGGGGGGACTGGCAGGCGCCCAGCACCGGCAGCACATTGGGGTGAGAAAAGATCCTGCAAGAGAAGCAACAGCCCTGAGAACAGTGGGTGATGCCCCCCCCCCCCCCCCCCCCCCCCATTGCCCCCCTGCCCTTTGCCGTCCTCCCAGGGCTTCCTCACAGCTGCTGGGCACCACTCTGGAGTGCTCCCACCCGACCCTGCAGACCTGGTTGCCCCTGACCTATTTTGTATCCCTCTGGAGAGAAGAGCATGCCTGCCCTTGAGAGCCACAGACACCTTGGGGAAGGATGTCAGCACTCACCGCAGCTTTGGGTATTCCTCATTGAAGTCTCGGCTCTTCCGAGTTGTCCAGTCCCGGATTTTCAGCATTTTGATGACAATGTCGTTGCCTTGCCAGCGCCCTTTCCACAACTGCAGATGGAGACAGTTGCTGTGGGAGGGCCACACAGTCCCTGAGCCCCTCCTGGCCCCTTGCGCAGGGCTGTGGGGCCTACAGAGCCCACAGAACTGATGGGTCCACAGCGACGTGGAGCAACCACGACAAAGCACGACAGTGAACCCTGCCCTTTCAATCCCAGGCTGGTGCCTTTCCTCTGCGTGGGCCAGCCTCACACTTGGAGGTGGAAACCCACCAAGCTGTCATGCCCCCACTCTGTGCTCTGCAGCCAGCCAGAGGCTGGGGGGAGAGCAGTGGTCTGCATGGGTGCAGCTACCCTGTCCCAGGGGACAACAGCCCTGTGTACCTCTCCTGACTGGTTCTCGTTGAGTTTTTGGCTCAAGCTCAGCTGTTTGAAGTCTATTCCAGCAAGTTTGTTAAGAGTTCCGTTTCCTGCAAGAAAAAGATGAGATGCAGCCTGTGGCTGCACGGACCTTCCTCTTGATGTCCACCTGGGACTGCAGAGGGTGGCAGTACCAGTGGGGTGCCCACCCTACCGCGCAGGAGAGCTCTGCTCTCCCCTCAACAGTGTGCCCCATTAAGGAAGGCTCTGCCCTTACTGGGACGCGTGCGGGTTGTGCCCTTCCAGAAGGTATCCTTGTAGGGGATCTTGGTAAGGCTCTGGCCCAGCTTCTCAGCACGCTCTGGAGAGGGACAAGGAGTTTGGTAGCCCAAGCAGAGAGCTCAGTGATGCCGAGTGCGGGAGCTGCAGGCAGGTTCTGGGGTCAGGATGAGAACCTACTACCTTTCAAGACCTCTCGCAGTGGCATCTTGGCTTTGTCAATGGGTGTCTCACCGTATTTGTTTGCAATGCTGACCAAGGCCCCGTTGCCCACCAGGTCCTGAGGGAGAAGAAAGTAAGCATCTGCAGAGTTTGTATCCTCAGCCTCTTCAACTGCACCCAGCCTCCTGCCTCATCCTTCCTTGCCCTCCCCGTGCCTCCCTCAGCCACCTCCCTTGCCCTGGGCTCCTGCTTGTGTCCCAGGTGCTTCCATTCACCTCTGCCACTTGGTCATGTCCCCAGAAGCAGGCATAGTGTAGAGGTGTGTTCCCGTGCTCGTTCACCGCATTGATGTCTGCTTTGAACTGGATCAGCTGGGGGCAGAAGGACAAACTCATAAATACGTTCCCTTCCACCCAGCACCTTGCCCTGGGAATGGGCAGAAGCACCAACAGCAACACCTTTGCTGCCTTGGTGCTGGCAAGGTCTGCTGTTGGGAGGGGGCTGAGACTGGAGGCTGGGCTTTTGTGGGGAGGGTGCAGGTGCTCCAAGGTGCCGAGGTGGGGATGCAGTAAGCTTGTGGCAAGGAAGCTGGCAGGTGACAGCGGGGAGTGTGTCCTGGGTGGAAAGGGGCAGAGGGCTGCAGAGTCCTTGCTCAAGGCCGCACAAGGCATGAGGTGGGTGCCTGGAAGGTGCTGGGGAAGGGGCAGGGTGTGGGAGGCAGGTACCTTCTGCACGATGTCACGGTGGCCGTGGCTGGCAGCCAGGTGCAGCGGGGTGTCGTCACCGCGGTTCATGACATTGATTCGTGCTCCCCGCATGATAAGCATGTCGACCACGTTGGAGCGGCCCTCGCGGCAGGCCCAGTGCAAGGGGCTGAAACCATGGTCATCCCTGCGGAGGCGGCGAGGACAGCTCTGCTGAGTGGCTGCAGCCTGCCCACTGCGTCCTCCCCTGGCCCAAGAGAAGGGCCGAGCACCGCCAGGGTGCTGCTGTGGCACCACAGCCAGGCAGGTATCGCCCTGCGTGCCCACACACAGGCCACGGAGGTGAAGGGGACAGGCTGAGTGATTCTCCCCGTCTCTCCCATCCCCATGAGGGCCCCAGAGGCCCTGGCCAAATCTCATCTTCTCCAGGGCTGGATCACAGAGATGCTGGCAGGAGCTGGATCCCCTCCCCGGCCCCCCCTCGCTCTGGCAGTGCCTGGCCAAGTAAGGGAGGAGGAGACCAGCCAGGCCTTAAAAGGAGCTTAGGGCCTGGCAGGGGGGAGCGGCTGCAGCCCCAGCTGCCCCCCAGCTCCCCGGCATGGCAGATCCCATCTACTCCCCTGACACCACCCCCACAGTCACGGGGTACCCCAGCACAGGCACCTGGGACCAAAATGCCCCAGCAAGTGCTAGCTGGCCTCCAATCCTTCAGGCAGGACCCATGGGACCGGGACGCCCAGGAGGGACTGACAGACGTGCCCAAGGGAAGGCCCCTCATCCAGAACAAGTTCAGGAATGATGCTGCCATGGTCCAACAAAGGATCTTCAGTGTGCGGGCAGAAGGCTGCACCTGCCCACAGGCAATGGAGATGTCTGCTCTAAACTTTGTGGCTGGCCTGAATGCCACTCCTGAAAGGCAGGCAGGCAGCATGTTGGACCGCATGGTCCCGGCAGGAGCTCCTGGAGCAGGGTATGTGCTGAGGAGCAGAGATCTGGGGCAGGTTGGCCGGGGATGAGTGCCCTGCGCAGCAACTGGCCCTGGGGTCATTCCCAGCCCTCCTGCTAGACCCCGACCGTGCTTCCACATGTCAGCTGCAGTGCTCCCAAGAGAGGGGACACGAGAAGCGGTCACCCAGACATGCCAACCACCCTGGGGACAGGGCGATTCTCCCCAGCACCCCCAGCCTGACCGCTGGATGAGACGCGTTCCATCCCACGACCGCGCAGCGAGGAAGCGGCTGGAGGATGTGCAGCCCTCATGCCTCAGCGATGCGGTAACTTCCTCCCGGCGGGGAGGAGCCGAATCCCACTCCCTCCCCAGGACACGGAGCGGAGCGGAAACAAGCCCCAGCCCTGGTCCAGCATCCTCAGCCAGTGGCGCAGCTGAGTGGGCGACAGCACCCTGGCAGGTCCAGCCCAGGCCAGGTCCTCTCCTGCTCACCCCTGGTTGAGGTCGTTCTCGGTGTTGTCCAGCCAGAGGCGCACAGCCACCGCGTTGCCCTCTCGGCACTGCGTGAAGATGTCGTCCATCGCGGCTCTCGCTGTGGGGAGGGGTGCGTAAAGACACGGGGCCCAGCTGTGGGGCTGGGCTCCCTGTCCCCCTTTCCCACAGGCAGCCCGGGGACCTGGACATCGCTTCCCACAGCCCCTCTGCTCCTGGCAGCCCCCTCAGCTGGGGTGTCTCCCTGGGGAGCAAGGACAGGAGCCTCATGTTCCCCCTCCTTGGCAACCCTGCAGAAAACCGTGAGGACTGCTGGAAGGCTGGGGACAGAGCTGGACTCACAGCTGAACGGGAAGTTCACAGCTGACTTCAGCATCACGAGCGCCTGCAGCAGCTCGCAGGAAGCAGATTGGGCATCCACAGGCTTATCGCCAGGACCAGCCAGACCTGGGTGTCCGCATCTCGCAGAAAGGCCATGGTCCCCAGCTCCGACCCAGGCTCGGCTGAACTTGTCACAGCATCACGCTCAAGAAACTGAGACCCCAAAGGTCCACAAGGCTTCCCCTTTCTCCACTCTAATCAACCGACACCCCAGGCCACAGCCAGGCAGAGAGCGCGTCCTGGTTCCATTTTTGACCCCCTCAACAACAGCAGCCTCACTGAGACCCAGGGCCACGCTGCCCCAGGCTCCCAGCAGCGCAGGGATGTGCCATCCGTGCCCGGCAGGTACTTTCCTGCTGGAGGCTCTGCAGCACCCAGTGGGGGTGCGGGGCTGCCCTCGGCAAGTCGCACAGTGCAGGCGGCCAGGACAGACCCGGCACGGTGCCCTCAGTGTACACTGGCACTGGGCCTGGCGCTGCCCCCGCTGCAGCAGGACCCCCCACCCATCCTGCGCAGGCAGGACGGGCCCCAGCACGCTCTCTGCGCTTGGCAGCTTGCCCCCCGAGGGTGGCCGCCCTGCCCGTGGGGCCAGGGATGCAGCAGACCCCTCAAAGGGGCAAACTCTGGTGAACCGGGCGCCTCCCGGGCAGTACCGGCCCCGCTGCCCGATCAGCGGCTGCGGAGGACAGACAGCGCAGCTCCGCTCGGGGCCAGCGCCGTGCCCTGACGGCCTGCGGGTCCTGCCGCCCCCGGAGCCCCGCGCTGCCTTCACCCACCCACCCGGGACGGCACCAGGGAAAGGGCACCCCAGCGACACCCCGTCCCCGGCCAGCCCTGCGGCGCTCGCACCCGCTATCGCCAGCGCCTCCCGGGCACCGGCCGGCCCCCGGCTCCGCCCAGGGCTGCCGCGCTCCCGGCTGCCACCACCCCGGCTGCCGGGCCCCCCTGACCGAAACGAGCGGCCCCGCCGAGCCTCCGCCGCCCCTCTCCCCGCCGCTCGGGCCGTGGCCCCGTGATGCGGAGCCGCAGGCCGCCCCCCTGCCCCTCCCCGCAGCCCCCCGCAACCCCAGGGCTCGGCCCGGCCGCGGCATCCGTCCCGTCCGACGGCACCGGTCCCTGGCCGGGCCGCGGGGCCCGGGGCAGCGCTGCGTGTCTCCGCCCGGCCCTACTCGACCCACCGCGGCCACGGCTGCCGCCAGGTCCCCCAACCCCGTTTTGTCCGTTTCCCGCCCCGGCCCCAGGCCTGCTCCCTCCCGGCCCGGCCGCCCTTACCGGCTCCAGCGGCGGCGCAGGGCGGCGGCTCGGCGAGCGCGGGGCAGCGCGTGGGCTCCGCCCCGGACCGCCCGCCGCCAGCGCCCCCTGCCGGCCGCCCCCCGCACGGGCTGCACGCGCCGGGGCACCGGGCAGCGGCGGAGCGCAGCGAGGGCGGCGGCGCAGCGAAACGAGGGCGGCACCGGGCGCGGCGAGGTCGGGGGCGCGGCCTGGGCAGGGGGCGCGGGGCGTCGGCCCAGGAGCACCGGGATGGGGCGGCGCTAACCGGGGCAGGGCGGGACTAACCGGGGCGGGGCGGGGCGCCCGCGGCATTGCCCCTCACAGCCGGGCCGCTTGGCCTCCTGGCCGCGGGGGGGCGGGGCTTCCGCGCGTGCTGCCGGGGCCGCTCTGGCCGCGCGGCGCGGATGGCACGTGGGTAACGGCGGCGGGGCCGGGCCGGCCTGGGGTTTCACAGCGGAGCCGCCCGTGCCAGCGCCGCTCTTCCCGGCGCAGGCGGGCGCCGCGCCACCGGGCCATGCTCGCGGAGGGGGACAGGAAGGATGGGGCGGGTGTCCCTGGCCGGCCGGTAAGGGGTGCGTGCACGGCGCCGCGGCGGGCCGGGCCGGTTCCTGGGCGCGCGGGAGGTGACCAGTCCCCCGGGAGGTGACCAGTCCCCCGGCCTCCTCAGAGTCCCGGGGCAGCTGCGGGGAAGCGGCGCCGGCCGAGGGACAGCGTGGCCGAACCCGGCCGGGACGGCGAGCCAGCGCGGAAGCGGCCCGGGCCGCGGAGGAAAGCCAGCGGGCAGCGGGCTGCGGCCGAGGGGCGCCGGGACGGCTCCGGGGAGCCCCAGACGGAGCGGGAGCCGCGACAGGGCGGGCAACGCCCGGACAGAGGTACCGCCGCCCGCCGAGGGCAGCTCCCGAGGCGCTGGGGGGGCCCCGGTAGGGAGCCGGGCTGGGAGCCCCCCCACACCCCGTCGCCGCCCTGACTTCGCTCCTGGTCCCCGCAGGCGCGTCGGCTGAGCTGTCGGGGGGGCGGCCCCGGCCGGGCGCGGAGCCCGGGGCGCGGGGGCCGGGGGCTGCGGCTGGGGAGCCAGCGCGGAGGCTGAGCAGGCGGCAGCGGAGGCACAAGCAGAGCAAACGGCGCCAGCAGCAGGAACGGGCGGGGACGGGGCGGGAGCAGGGCGCGGGCAGTCGGGCGACACCGGGAGCCCCGGAGGCGTCCGGCCGGGGAGCAGTTCCCTCGGGACGGTCGGCGGCACTGCGCGCACGGATGGAGGAGCGGCTCCTCGCCGCCCGGTTCCGGTACATCAACCAGCAGCTCTACACGTCCACCAGCCGGGAAGCGGCGCAGCTCTTCCAGAGCGACCCCGAAGCATTCGAGATCTACCACCGCGGCTTCACCCAGCAAGTGGGGCGCTGGCCAGAGAACCCCGTGCATCGCATCGTGCGCTACCTGCGGGCAGCGGTGAGTGGGCAGAACTGGGGAGTTGGGGCCAGGGCCCTCTCTGAGCTGCAGCGACCCGAAGCGCTGGGACAAGGGGGAAGGGATGTTCTGAGTTCTTGCTCACCATCCCCCAGGCCAGCCTCGCTGGTGGTGGCAGATTTTGGGTGCGGTGACTGCAAGATTGCGAGCAGTGTCAAGAACAAGGTTCACTCCTTTGACCTGGTACCTCTCAGCCCGCTGGTCACTGTCTGTGACATGGCCAAGGTAGGGGGGCTGGGCAGCACGTGGAGGGGATGGTGAGGGATGGCAGCTCAGCGGGGTGAGGACTGTGGCACGGTGGCAGTGCATGCATTGCACCCACCAGGGTGTGGGTGGGGGTAGGCCAGGCTGTGTGCTGCAGGGGCATGACAGAGAGCATGTATCAGTTCAGAAAACTGGGGTGCTTCTGTCTGTGGGCTCTCCAGACAAGATGCTCAGTTGAAGCCAAGAACCCAGGGAGTAGCAAAGCATGGAAGGGCTGCCCGGGCCCCGTCACCATCCTCCTCCTGCGGTGGGTGTCCTGCTTGGTGTCTGGTAGGTGCCTTTGGCAGCTGAGTCCGTGGACATTGCAGTGTTCTGCCTGGCGCTGATGGGCACCAACCTGCAGGAGATCCTGGAAGAGGCCAACCGCGTGCTGAAGCAGGGGTAGGCAGAGACACGGGTGCTGCCCTGGTGCTGGGTGGTGGGGCACAGGGGCATCAGGGTGAGCTGGGAGGCATTGGGCTGTGCCCTGGAAGACACCTTTGCCACCACTGCCGCTCAGGCCTGGGTGTTCCACAGGGGTACCTTGATGGTGGCAGAGGTGGCCAGCCGCTTTGAGGACATCCGAGCCTTCGTGAACGCCATGGCTCAGCTGGGCTTCAAAAGCATTTCTAAGGTGTGTCCTCATGTGTGCCCTGTGCTGCTGGGTGCAGGGTGCACTGTGCCCCTGGCAGCCAGAGACCACCCTTCCTGCTCTAGCAGCAGGGCAGGGCAGCACAGCTTGGCCTGGTGCTGGTAGGGAGTGGACCTGGGGGTGGTGACAGCAGCATGTGGTGGGGGGATGGGGACAGGACACAGAACACATAGGGGCTATGGTGCTGAGGTCTGGGAGGAGGTTTGAGGGACCTGGGTCCTGTGGGCATTGCGGTGTGGGTCTTGAATGGAGGTATGCAGGCCTGGGGCATGCTGGGGTCATGGTGCTGGGATCTGGCGTGGGATAGGGGGGACTTGGGGCACCCTGGGGACGTGGTGCTGGGGTCTGGGCCAGGATCTGGGGGACTTGGGGCACCCCGGGGACGTGGTGCTGGGGTCTGGGCCAGGATCTGGGGGACTTGGGGCACCCCGGGGACGTGGTGCTGGGGTCTGGGCCAGGATCTGGGGGACTTGGGGCACCCCGGGGACGTGGTGCTGGGGTCTGGGCCAGGATCTGGGGGACTTGGGGCACCCCGGGGACGTGGTGCTGGGGTCTGGGCCAGGATCTGGGGGACTTGGGGCACCCCGGGGACGTGGTGCTGGGGTCTGGGCCAGGATCTGGGGGACTTGGGGCACCCCGGGGACGTGGTGCTGGGGTCTGGGCCAGGATCTGGGGGACTTGGGGCACCCCGGGGACGTGGTGCTGGGGTCTGGGCCAGGATCTGGGGGACTTGGGGCACCCCGGGGACGTGGTGCTGGGGTCTGGGCCAGGATCTGGGGGACTTGGGGCACCCCGGGGACGTGGTGCTGGGGTCCGGGCCAGGATCTGGGGGACTTGGGGCACCCCGGGGACGTGGTGCTGGGGTCCGGGGCCAGGATCTGGGGGACTTGGGGCACCCCGGGGACGTGGTGCTGGGGTCCGGGCCAGGATCTGGGGGACTTGGGGCACCCCGGGGACGTGGTGCTGGGGTCCGGGCCAGGATCTGGGGGACTTGGGGCACCCCGGGGACGTGGTGCTGGGGTCCGGGCCAGGATCTGGGGGACTTGGGGCACCCCGGGGACGTGGTGCTGGGGTCCGGGCCAGGATCTGGGGGACTTGGGGCACCCCGGGGACGTGGTGCTGGGGTCCGGGCCAGGATCTGGGGGACTTGGGGCACCCCGGGGACGTGGTGCTGGGGTCCGGGCCAGGATCTGGGGGACTTGGGGCACCCCGGGGACGTGGTGCTGGGGTCCGGGCCAGGATCTGGGGGACTTGGGGCACCCCGGGGACGTGGTGCTGGGGTCCGGGCCAGGATCTGGGGGACTTGGGGCACCCCGGGGACGTGGTGCTGGGGTCCGGGCCAGGATCTGGGGGACTTGGGGCACCCCGGGGACGTGGTGCTGGAGTCCAAGCCAAGGTCTGGGGGACTTGGGGCACCCCGGGGACGTGGTGCTGGAGTCCAAGCCAAGGTCTGGGGGTAGGAGGGCCCGGGGCATGGCGGGGGGGGGGGGGGGGTGTCTGTGAGGAGGTTTGGGTGACCTGGGGCCCGAAGGGGATGAGGTGCAGGGCTCAGGATGGGGTAGCGGGGACCCCGGGCACACTGGGGACGAGACAGTGATGGGGTCCGGGGGCCTGCGCTGAGGCGGCGCTTCCCCAGGACCTCTCCAGCGCCTTTTTCCACCTCCTGGAGTTCGCCAAGACGGGCCCCCCCCGCCGGCGCCCGGTGCCCGGCCTGCGCCTGCGGCCCTGCCTGTACAAGCGCCGCTGAGTGGCGCAGGCGCAGTTCCCAATAAAGCGGCTGTACCCGCACGGCGCCGGTGTCCGGGGCGGGGCGGCGCGGCGCCTGCGCGGGGCGTGCGGGGCCTGCGCGGCGGCGGCGGCGGCGGCAGCAGCGGTGTTTCCTGCCGGGGATGTCGGGGCCGGGCGGGCCGGGCCCCGGCGGCGGGGGGAAGCTGGACATCAACCGTGCCGGCGTGGCCGAGCTAGAGGGAGCGCTCAGCGGCATCGGCCGCCGCCGCGCCCGCGGCATCGTGAGGAAGAGAGAGGTGCGGGCGAGGGGCGGCTGCTGGGCCCGGGCGGCGGTGGCGGGCAGCCGCGGGCAGGGGGCGGCGGGACGTGCCGGTGCCCGGTGGCAGGCGGAGCCCGGGGAGGGCCTGGGCTGCGCGGCCCTGCCTTGGGGCAACCGACCGCCGCCTCCGGCCTGCCGGCCTCGGGAGGCCGGGCTGGGTGCGAGCGGCCCCGGGCCGTGTGGCAGGCGGCGGGGACCGCGGCGCCCCCGGGGGGCTTGCTGGCGCCGCTCCGGGCGAGGGGAGCGGGCCGAGGGGCTTTCGGTTCGCGTGCGGCGGCGGGGCCGTGGCGGCCGGCGTCCTCTTCCCGGTGCCTCCCGGCGCAGGCCGGGGCGGGCTCCCGCGGCGGCAGGGCCTCCCTGGGGCGGGCGCGCCGGCCCCGCTCCACAGTTTCCTTGTTGCTGGGGTTCGGGGCAGAGCCCCGGGGGCTGGTGGCAGGTGACGTTGCTTGCTAAGAGCGGAAAAAAAACGAGTTCCTGGGTGGAACGGGCAGGAGCAGGAAGGGGTAGAAGCGCGGCTGGTGTGGTGAGGATGGGCTGCAAGTCCTGCCGCTCCCCCTTGATTGACTGTTGAGCTCTGTCAAATGACAGAGTAGGAGAAAAGCCTGTGTGTGGTAGTCACTCATAGGATGACTGGGCTGCCAGCGTGACACAGCCACCAAAAAGGTAAGCGTGATCTTAGGCTCCATCGGCCGTGACGCTTTTAGCAGAGACAAGGAGACTAATGCCATCTTTTTGCCACTAATGCCATGAAGAACTGGTAGGATCATGGCTGGAATACGGCATCCGTGTTGAAGCAGTCAGAGGAGTGAGGCAGGAGGAATCGGGGGAAGGGGAGGCTGGCTTGACAAGGCAGGACTAGAAGAGCTTGACTTTTTTTGGCCTGGAAAAGAGGAGGCTGAGAGAGGGGCAGAGCCACTAGCTATAAATACAACAGGAATGTAAACACTGGAGGCAGAAGAGCAAGAGGCATTTAAACAAGAGGACTTCTGGTATGAGAGCACGTGAGGACAGATTGACAGAAATGGGGTTTATTGCTAGAGCTGAGCTTTTGGGTAAAACCATTTATAGGGGAGAAGCAGCACAAGCGCCTTAAAATGACGCATGGTGGATTTGAAATGAGGATCAGAACCGTGTCTTGGCCCTGATGTCTGTGTTAGCTGGACAGGGTGGATGCTTTCCACGCTGGGATCCTGCCCTCCTGGTAACAGGCAGGCCATCCCTGCTGCGTGTGGGCCCTTCAGGCTCATGGCAGAAGCTGCTTGGAGTCCAGGGCTGTAGGTGTGGTTGGTGGCAATGCGTGGTTCTGAGCGCAGGGCCGGGCAGTACTTGACCTGCCCTTTTGCAGGGTGGTGGGTGCCACGCAGGAGGCAGGGGCTGTTGCCATTCCCTCGGGCTGCTGGTAAGGGAGATTGACTGTGTGGACTGGGGAATGCTCCCAGGCTTGGTACTAGCCAGCAGGAAGGCACAATTCTCCTTTCTGAGCTTTTAGCCTTTGCTTTTGGGCCACTGCTCCCCTTGTTGGTAGCAGCTCTGGTGCTGTTGCCTGATCTTACAGGCACTGTGGTTGTCGCTCAGGCAGGGAAGGTTTGTGGAAACCCTAGGGGTTGTATGGGAGTGGCTGTTCTGGGCAGAAGGCATCCTGTACAGTGAGTGGGAGCAGCAGCAAGGACTTGCAGTACAAAGGTACCACCCTGCTGTGGCACCCGACCTGCGTTCCCTGAAGGCCTAAAGGGAGATAGCAATTGTAAGCAAGATGCAGGCTGGTAGGTCTGAACCAGCCAGGAGAGAGCCTGTCTGAGGAGGGTGTGAGTACACTTGGTCCAGCTTTGATGCTGGGGTTTCTCCACTCCATATCGAATCTTACTTGTCTTCTCACAGGAGCTGAAGGGTTTCAACTCACTTGATGATCTTCTCCATGTCAAAGGCATCACCACCCGCATCTTGGAGCTGAACAGTCAGCGGATGACTTGCAGGAGGAGGCCAAGCAGTGAAGAAGCTGCGAGGGTGAGCCCTGGTCTGCAGGGGGAGAGTAAAGCTCCTGTGCCTCAGGTAGGAAAAGAAAGCTAGGGTTCCCCCACCTACCTGGCAGGGAGGTGGTCCTCGTGGTGTAGGAGTTAAGGAGGGTGTCTTATGCTGGGAGAGCTGGTAGCTGGGAGAGGGTCAGAGGAGGTTTACAAGGGAGGAGACGCTGGAACGAGGAGGCCAAACGAATGCTGCGCCCTTTCAAACAGCCAAGTGATCTGTCTGCAGTTTTCCTGTAAGGTGGCAGCTTGGTTTGGGGAGCATCCTGGTGGGAAGGCTGAGATATTCCAGGCCTAGCTGGCTTTGTGGTATCTTGCCAGAGGCTGCAGCAACCCCTGAGCACAGAGCCTGGCTGGGAGCTGCTCTGGCCACTGTGATGCGCCCACCCCATCATCCCTGATAGAAACTGCTCTGACCCCAGAGGGCACTCATGGCTTCCTGCAGCCTCCACAGCCCCAGAGCAGCTAGCCATCCATAGATCTCCTGCAGATAGTTGTTAAGTTCCACTGTTGTTCATCGCTGGAGGCCAGAATTGGGTGTGGAGAGAGATTCTTCCTCTGGACCAACAGCTGAGGAGGCCAGAGTCTGTGTCTCTTGCCAAGCCTTCTAGCCTGTCGTCTGCCTCATCTGCGGAGAGCAGCAGCCAGCATGCTGTCCACTTGGGCTGGCACACACCCAACTGAGCTCTGGGGACTTCTTCAGGAGTGTTATCTTCCTGCAGTGCTGTGGGGCAGAGGAAATTCACTCACCTAAGAGCAACCCTGCCCTGTCAAGCTCTGGAGCACACTGTGCGGCCGGGAGAGGATGACTGTTAGAAGGTGTTTTACTGCCTGGGAGGTGTCGGTGACTGTTCTGCCCCAGGAGCATTGTCCTGGAGTTTGTTATCATCCGACACCTAGGTGCGACCCTCGATTCTAGATGCCAGAGGATGTGCTTGAGAAGCCTGGGTTCAGTGCTCCCTCTCAAAAAGGTGTGTCCAGATGGGCTGTTGTGCTGTGCCTTCTCATCTGGCCACTGCCCCTGCTTGAGAGTCCAGCCCTGTTCCAAACCCACCTGCCAGACAGGGTCCAGTCTAACTGGGCAGTGTGAAGAGATGACCAGTCTGCCTCTGATCTGGCGTGTCTGTCCAGGGCTAGGCACATGAGCACTAAAGCCTAATTTTCACATGTGAATAAACCTGGCCCTAACTGTGGTCAACGTTGCAGTGCCTGGTAGGAGGATTTCTCCTTCCCCAGCTATATTGCCTCTCCATTTCTTTTCTTATTTTCTCCAGATTTTGAATCATTTAGGGGAGGAGATCAAGCAATAGCTTTGAGGTTTAAGCATTGTGTTTAAAAGTGGGCTGGGCCTTGCATGACTCATCTGTGTAGGGCAGCACAGGGGATAGTACTGCTTTCCTGCTCGTGCTTCCCTGTTCACATTTTTGAGCCTGAAGCTTGTGCCGAGTGCAACCCCTCAATCCTTTTCAGTTACTGCTTTACAGGGCGCACAGTGCCTGGTGCCCAGCTGGCCCTGCTCTCCCTGTCTTTAAATGGAGAACATTGCTTCTGGATGTATTGAAATGCATTTAATTTGGGTGAGCCCAGCTTACAAAGTGATGCAGCTCACACCATGTAACTGCTCTGTCCTTGCTACCTACCCAAGTGTCAATCTTAAAATGTAATCAGAAAAGATTTTATCTACTTCCATATTGTGAATAAAACAAATTATAACGGCTGTGGTTTTCCACACACACAACCCACTCCTACAGGTCTGTGCTAGGCCCATCAGCAGAAAATGCACAGTTTCCCATTAACAGGTACATTTTGAGAGCTGCTCACTAGCTCTTTCTTGATCCAAGCCATCTCATCCAGCAACCCTTCAGAGGATATGGTGTGCCAGTGTCTCTGTCAGAGGCCTGTGCCTTGCTCAAATGCTTAGAAGTGTATGAGTGTGTCTCATCGATGTGATTTATGTAATTGGTTTTTTTGACCAAATGTAACACTGCAAGGAATAAACTCAACTGTATTTGAAAAGATGTGTTTTCGTAAAGACTCATCAGCTGGTGCAACGCATGTCCCTGTCATTGATCTTTTACTCGTTGAATGCTGCACCGGCTGTTTTATTGTCAGATGTCAGGCTATGTGAAGACTCGTTTTCCTCCCGCCTTCCTCACTTCTGGCACAACACTTTCCTGTCTTTGCATTTTCTCCTGTATTCCAAGATTTAACAAAAAATAATTGCTGTGGGCCAGTAATCTCCTGTACTACTCCCTAGGACTCTTATGTGCAAATTATCCTGGGCTGCTGATTAAGTAATTTTCTTGGTGTACTGGAAAACAGTTCCTCATTCCCACATGATACAGGAGCATTGCTCTGCTTCCTCCAAGTAATTGCTGGATACTTCTGCTTTTTCTGCTTTTTTTTTTTTTTTTTTGCTTTTTTTTTTTTTTTTTTTCCCTGTGATGTTACAACAGCGCTGGTTTCTTTGGGGAGGAAGGGTGCAGGCAGCGTTAGATGGGCACATGCTATTTGCAACCTTTCAAGTAATCCTGGTCAGGTTGACTGGAGGGCGAAGGGGCCTCTGCACGGTGCTGAGGGCTGAAACACCCAGCATGCACCTCCTTGCTGGTGCTGGGATCCTGTCTGGGCATGGCAGCTCTGCTCCTTGCTTTGATCAGCGAAGGGTAGAGGGCTGTTCCCAGCTGCAGGCAGGGAGATGGCTCGCTGCAGAGGTGGAGCTGGCAAGTTTGGTATTGTTCAGCACCACTGATGCTCCTGCAGGGTTTGTGTTTTCTGCTCAGTTGCAGAGTTGCTGGCTGCCACGTAACACGGTCATGTTGTGGCTGTGCTTCCCTGTGGGGCTGGGAAGTGACCTGCCCCCAGACTGCTTGGCTGTAGCTGCCCTGTGACCCTAGAGAGTACCTTAGATCAGTAGTCTGCTCCCCTCTTCCCATCTTTGCCTCTGCTTAGCTCATCACTCCCTTTTCCACGCTGCCGAGGGAAGCCTCGGTGTTCCCTGGGCTGCTGCTCTGACTGGCAGCCCCCTCAGCTCCCTGGGCCCCGGGGCATGCTGCACAGAGCTGCAGCAGACAGACCTTGACCCTGCCTCTCCCTGTGTTGTAGGTGGTGGCTGAGGAGGAGGATGTTTCGGGCCCCTGGGAGCCAGAACGCTCTGGGAAAGGGAGCCCAGGGTCAGGACCAGAGGCTGATGGCTCCAGTGGGCGAGGGGCGCAGGAGCCTGTCAGCTCCAATGTCTGCGGGGAGCAGGAGGAGGAGGAGGAGGAGGAAGAAGAGGAAGAGGGGAGCTGCTACAGTGAGGAAGGGGAGGATGGCAGCAACATCTACTTCTATTACACCATTGGAGAGCGCTGGATAGACTACCTGCAGCGGACAGAGGATGGTGGCCTCCGTCACGTGCGGCCCAAGGTAATGCTGCTGGGAGGGCAGCCCCAGACGAGGGCTCTGCAAAGAGCAGGGCTGCCTGTGCGGCAGGTGGCTCTCAGGCAGGAGCTGACAGTGGCACGCTGACAATGGTCCCGTCCTGGTGGCTGGTGGCCTCGGAGCCGTTGCTTGCCGGAGTGGTGGTGCCAGAGTGGGCCATGGACTGCCGTAACGCTTCAAGCTCCTGCTGCGTGGGGCGTATGCCTGGCTGGCATTTCTGCTGCAGACCCCCAGGATGCAGCAGCCAGGGAGCTCGGGCTGCCTGCTGGGTGCTGGCTAGGCTGGAAGGCCTGTGGTGCAGGTTGTGCCTGGCTGTTAGGGCTGAGGGAAGGAGGGACAGTCCCAGTCTGTCCAAGCCCTGCTGGCAGTCCCCAGCCATGCCCGTTCCCAGCAGGGCCACCCTGCTCTGCGCTGGGGCGCCTATGTCATAGTGCAGAGCCTGGATTGGGGCAGCAGGAATCTGCTGGGGGGCAGACAAAGGCCTCGGGGAGGTTTCTGCAGGATGAAGGGGTTGTGTTGAGAAGCCCCAGCCAGCCCTGAACACAGGGCCCCGCAGCTGGTGCCCAGGTCAGTTACTGGAGGGGAAGAGCCCCCAACTTCCTACCTGGGTTGGGGGAGCTCCCTGCTCACCTTCTGGTGGCTGCCAGCACTGTCCAGTAGCCACCCTGCTCTCCTCATGTTTCCTGTTAACCCAGTTCCTCTTGTATGGAGCTAGAAGGATGTAGATTCCTTTTGATGTGGCCACGTTGGGGTATGGTCTGCCACAGGTCCCAGCATAGCTCTCCCAGTAGCTGCCCAGTGTAGCAGGGCATGCTGAACAGCACTGGGGCCTGGCTGTAGGACTGGTTTGCTGGGAGGCTTCGGTCTGCCGAGGTCCCTGCTCAGGCTGCAGGTCTGCCTGCTCCGTGTTGAACTGCATCTAGAGAGGGGCCAAGTGGACTTACTGACAGGTGTTCTCAGCCACTGCTTTTGTCCCTGTGCAGCTGTTTTGCTGATTTTTTCCCCATCAGGTTTGATATGCCCTTCAGAAGGACCAAGTTCTATCCCTCCCACAGAAATTAACTCTTCTGCCAGCTGTATAGCTCAGGTGGCCATCAGCTTCCCTCTGCAGGTCCCCAGCATGAGTGTGGGCTCAGAAGACTTGCTAGGCTGGGCCTCCTACTCTGTCACTTTGGGCTGAAAAATGAGTGACCCAGAATGTGTGCAGAAGGCTCTGCTCCAGCCTTGAACTTGCCTTCTCCTTGCAGATGAAGCGGAAGTCAGAGAACGGCCTGGATGGCAGAGCCCTTTCCCCTGGTAAAAAGCTGTGCAAGGGCTCTGAGTACAGCAGGTGAGTGCTCTGTCTGCTGAGCAGCAAGTGTACCTGGGAGGTGGGAAGATCTCCTTCTACCAGTCTCCTCCCTCAGGCGTCTAGGTGTCCTGCTGAGTTGTGGAGTCTCCATCCTTGGGGAGACCAAAAGCCATCTGGGTTGTCCTGCTTGAGCAGGGCATTGGACCAGAGGACTTCTGGAGTTGCCTCCAGCCCCAGCCTGTGATTTTGTTGTCCTGTAGGGCGGGCCAGGCTAAGGGGACTGCATGTATAGCTGTGGTCCCAGTGGAAGTGATGGGGACAGGGGTTGGTTATCTTGGCAGGAGGTTCACAGCTGGTGGTTTATGGAGACTGTTCTGAGGACTGCAGAGCGTGGCCCAGCATAGCACTGACGTGTCTCACTGTTGCTTTGGTCTCTCCCCATGGTCCAGGACGCTGGGTCCCTGCATGCCCAGTCCTACCACCACCTTCGGGGACCTGCGCAATGCCAAGGCAGGCCAGGCACGGCGGCGCCGCATCCCCTCGGTTGCTCCCCCTCCCGAGCTGCAGGACTGGCTCCGCACCTTCCAGGTAGGCTTAGGAGCCTGGCCAAAGAGCTCGCCTTGGAGGGCCCTGAGAAGCTGTGGGTTTGACAGGCAGGCAGGAGGGGAGCCAAGCCCTCGGGAGTCTGTCTGTCTGCGTGAAACCTGCCACAGTCAGGGGCTTGGGTCTCACAGTGCTTTTCCAGTGAGTTTTTGCCTCGAGTAAAGGAGCACAGAAGTGGCGTTAGCCCCCATCTTGCTCCCCTTTGTCCTAGAGTTGTGTTGCCTTCACTGCCATCATACAGCACCTGTGTTCTGTCTTGTGTGATGCACTGAGCTCCCAGCCCCGTCTCTGTGGTTCCTTCATCTGTGTAGCAGAGCCCTGGCCTGCTGCAGAGGGCTGGCTAGCCTGTCTTGTCTGTGCTGGTTGGTGTCCCTGCTGGGGTTGGGCTTTGGGCATAGGCATTGCAGAGAGCCACAGGGGAGCCTGTGAGGGCCTGTTGTCTGCACAGGCATTGAGACTGATGTCCCTCTCCTCAGCGGTGGAGCGGCCCAGAGAAGCTGCTTGCTCTGGATGAGCTCATCGATCGCTGTGAGCCCTCCCAAATCAAGTACATGATGCAGGTCATTGAACCCCAGTTCCAGAGAGACTTCATTTCCCTGCTGCCCAAGGAGGTGAGTTGAGGCAGGGACAGGCTGGCCTCAGTGCTCGCCACCCGTTACCGGCCGTGGGATCCCTCTGTACCCTTGTGACTTGGCTTCCTCTCCTGCAGCTGGCACTCTATGTCCTCTCATTCCTGGAGCCTCGGGACCTGCTCCGTGCTGCCCAGACCTGTCGCTACTGGAGGGTCTTGGCTGAAGATAACCTGCTTTGGAGAGAGAAATGCCGTGAAGAAGGTAAGGAAAACTACTCCACATGGCACATAGTGGCTGGGATCTGCAGTGGAGCAGCCCACAGCTCCCACAGATGTGCATCATCTTAGCTCCCCAGTAGGGTGAGGGCATGTGCTGCCTGTGTGCCATGAGGCACGCTACTGTATTTTCCCCCTGCAGGAATTGAGGAGCCCTTGAACCTGCGGAAGCGGCGCCTGCTGAGCCCTGGATTCATGTACAGCCCCTGGAAATTTGCCTTCATGAGGCAGCACAAAATCGACATGAATTGGCGCAGCGGGGAGCTTAAAGCCCCCAAGGTAGGTGCCTTCAGGAGTCCTTGCTGAGAACCAGACTCTAGAGCTTTGATGTGTAGCAAACTGGTAGAGGAAGGAAGTAGCAGTGAAATATCCATGAGCAACAGGATGCAAACAACACTGAGAATTTTAAAAGTGCCTTGGGCAAAGATCACAAGTTGCCTATCTTCAGGAGGCACAGGCCAGAGGCATTCACCTGGACATACTTGAATTTAAAGGTCCTTGAAGCTGTACAGCCTGCCAGCTTCCTGCAGCTCCTGTCCCTGACTGTGGGGAGCAGATCCACAGCACAGCTTGCTTGCAGCTGATCTCAGCGATTGCCACAATGGGCAGTGCAGGGCTGCAGTTCTGCCAGCAGAAGGGTCACCCCGGACCCCAGAGAAGGGGGTTTCCATCCTGCACCCCTCCTCTGAGCGCCTGCGGCAGGGCTGTAGCCTGCCTTGGAAGCACACTGTTGTTTAGGGTGCCAAAGACCTTTAAGGTCATTGAGCCCAATTGTTAACCCAGGACCGCCAAGCCCACCACTAAACCACGTCCCTGAGCACCACATCGACATGGTTTTTAAACACCCGTGGGGATGGCGACTCCACCACCTGCCTGGGCAGCCTGTGCCAGTGCTTGACCACCTCTTCAGCAAAGACGTCTTTTGCAACATCCAATCTAAACCTCCCGTGGCACAGCTTGGGGCTGTTTCCTCTTGCCTTACAGACCCGTTGGCATCCAGGGAGGGACACAGCCCTCCTGGGCTCAGCCAAGCCTTGTCCCTGGTGTAAGGGTCCAGAACGCTTGGGTGTTCCCTCCCTGCCAAGGTCCCTGCCTGCCCTCATCCTGTCTGGGAGGCAGGGAGAGCAGAGCCCCAGCCACCCCTTCTCGCAGCCTCTCCAGTCCAGGTGCACGCTCTCCACCTCCAGAGACTTTTTCCAGGCCCCTGGTGTTCCCAGCCCCTTCCCCAAGCCCCTGCCTCGGTGGCACCTGGGTTAGCAGCAGTGCTGTGCACAGTGCCAGCACTGCAGGGGCTGCACCCGCAGCAGCAAACTGGCACAGGCAGCCCTTTCCCGAGCCCCGCAACACCGTGGTCTCTGCGCCCACTACCAGCAGAGCTGACAGGTGCTGCTCACGGGGACGTCTGCCCTCAGGGATGTCTGCCCTGTACCTTCCCCTGGCTGAGGGCAAGTTCAATATGTTCCCTGCAAAGGGCAGCTCTGGTCTTGTTTTCACACTGAACTGCTGCTCACCTTTGTGCTGCCCTTCCCCATGGCTCGGCCAGGTCTGATGTGCCAACTCGTCCCCTGGGGTCCTGCCTAACCTGCCTGGTCCCTGCCGACCTGCAGATGTTACTCGATCATTACCTGCCTTTGCTGCCCTTTTCGCACGTCACTGTGTTGGGGAGGTGGCAGCTGGTGCGCAGCTGTTTGTGTGCTGCCTGCCTTCTGCTGTGTGGCCAGTGGAGCTGGTGGTCCTAAATGTACTGTGGGTAATGGCTGCCAGGTTTTGGTCTAGGACAGAATGCAGCTCTGAGCGGGGCAGCTTGTGCAGCCTTAATACCCACAAAGGTCCATCCATGGTTTGGAGTCCCCAGATAGCCCACTGTCCCACAGCAGTAGCCACCAAATGCCACCCCCCTCCCCTGACTCTTACTGTAGCTGCTGCTTTGTAGAGAAGCAATAGGGAAGTGGCTGGTGTTAGAAGGACTCTCCTGTTCTTCCTACCCTCAGCGCTTTCTGCTTACCCACCATGCCCAAAGGTTGCTTTTGAGGCCCGAGGTTCTGCAGGGTCCAGGGCTCTGAGCTGCCCTCGCCTCCTTCCTGACTCATGTTATTCTCCATGCAGGTGCTGAAGGGACATGATGACCATGTCATTACCTGCCTGCAGTTCTGTGGCAACCGGATAGTCAGTGGCTCAGATGACAATACGCTCAAAGTGTGGTCAGCTGTCACTGGGGAGGTGAGCTGCTGTGCACAGTCACACCACAGAGCTGCTCCACTGGCACGCTGGGAGGCATGCTGATCCTCAGCACTGCTGCAGGAAAGGGTGGAGATGTGAGAGGCATAGTGGCCTTTTCGGTGGGTTTATCTTGTCTCTGGCAAAGTGCAGCTGGGGAGAGGATTTGATAGATCCTGTGGCTGCAGAAGCAGTGGGAAGAGCTGCCTTAAGTGCAGGTTTCTTGGTACAGTAACGAATCACAGCATGGTCAGGGTTGGAAGGGGCCTCTGGAGGCTATCTAGCCCAACCCCCTGCTAAGGCAGGTTCACCTGGGGCAGATTGCGCAGAGCCACCTCCAGGCTGTCTCCAGAGCAGGAGACCGCACAGCCTCTCTGGGCAGCCTGTCCCAGCGCTCTGCCACCCTCACAGTAAAGAGGTTTTTCCTCCTACTCGGATGGAATGAGCAAGAGTTGGCCACACGCATGTTTTAACTGGCAGTCAGCAAGTGTGGACCACCCTTCTGGAGATCCAGGAAGGGCAAGAAACTTGACTGGGTTTGGAATAGCAGCTGATCATTGTCAGGGAGAGGCTGGGAACCTGAGTGTGTCTGCAGGGAGGTGGATCGCTGGCCTGAAGAGCCTGATTGATCCCTTGCCTGGAGGAAGTCCTACACTTTGCTTTTCCTTTTTGCTGTGGTGTTCAGCCTTTCCCCAACCAGTGTCTCGCATCTTGTTCTTTGCAGTGTGTGCAGACACTGGTTGGCCACACAGGCGGTGTGTGGTCTTCTCAGATGAGGGACAGCATTGTCATCAGTGGCTCCACAGACCGGACACTGAAGGTGTGGAATGCAGACACAGGTGAATGTGTGCACACACTGTATGGGCACACATCCACCGTGCGCTGCATGCACTTGCACGGGAACAGGTAAGGGCGTGACGGTGTTGAAGGCCTGGTCTGGTCTCTGGAATGGGGCAGGTGGAAGTGTGGAAGCACTGGGGCAAGTGAGAGTGCAGAGGTGGTCAGGGCTTGGTCTGATCTGTAGCTGGCAGATGCTGTGTGGGAAGAGGTATCCCTAGGGAGGAGAAGCTGGACCTGCTGCTTGGGGAAGCTCGGGTATCCAGGGTTGACTCAGCTGGGTGAGGTCCAGAGTCAACACAACCAGGCTCCAAGTCCACCCTTGCCCACAGGGTTGTGAGTGGCTCACGGGACGCCACTCTGCGCCTCTGGGACATCGAGACTGGGCAATGTCTGCATGTGTTGATGGGGCACGTGGCTGCTGTACGCTGTGTGCAGTATGATGGGCACAAGGTGGTGAGCGGTGCGTACGACTACACAGTGAAAGTGTGGGACCCCGAGAGCGAAAGCTGCACTCACACACTGCAGGGACACACGAACCGCGTCTACTCCTTGCAGGTAATACCCTGGCTTCCCCTTCCCTCCCGCGCGCATGCTGCAGGGACATGAGCCATGCCTGTTCTGGCAAGTGAGAGGCTGTCTCCCCACCCCATACACATGCTGCAGGGATGCACAGGCCATGTCTGTTCCCTGCAGGTGAGGCACACTCACCCTGACCCACACTCATGCACGCACTGTGGGAACAGAACACACACACTGTCCCTTTCCTGGAAGGAAGATGCTGCCAAACACATGTGCATCCTGATTAGCCAAAGGGGATGTGAGCACATCACTTAGCACCGAGTCTCTGGCATCAGACTGCGAAGAACACTCCTCCCCTCTCTGGGCAGGCCGTGCTGATCTGTGTCTCTCTGGGCAGTTTGATGGGACGCACATCGTGAGTGGCTCTCTGGACACATCGATTCGAGTGTGGGACGTAGAGAGTGGAAACTGCCTGCACACCCTCATGGGGCACCAGTCGCTCACGAGTGGCATGGAGTTACGTGACAATATCCTTGTATCTGGCAACGCTGACTCAACAGTCAAGATCTGGGACATCAAGACGGGCCAGTGCCTGCAAACACTGCAGGGTGGGTAAAGGAGGATGGAGCAGCTCCCCTTGGTAGGGCTGTTGGAGAGGGGTCGTGTTGCTCCTAGCTGCCAGATGTGGCAGGAGCAGGGCAGATGATGCCCAGCAACGGGTGCTCCTGAAGAGCCTGGGGTTGGAGGTGGGAGCCCAGGAGAACTAACAAGTACCCTCTGCTTCCAGGCCCCAGCAAGCACCAGAGTGCCGTGACCTGTCTGCAGTTCAGCTCCAAGTTTGTGGTAACCAGCTCCGATGATGGTACCGTCAAGCTCTGGGACCTCAAGACGGGCGAGTTTGTGCGCAACCTGGTTGCACTGGAGAGTGGGGGCAGTGGGGGCGTAGTGTGGCGCATCCGCGCCTCCAACACCAAGCTCGTGTGTGCGGTGGGCAGCCGCAATGGCACGGAGGAGACCAAGCTGCTGGTGCTGGACTTTGATGTGGACCTGAAATGAACCTGGCCAGTCCAGGGTGGGATGGAGGATCCCGCGGGTTGGGCATAGCAGCTGGTCTTGGTGGGGCTGGCCCCAGAGCAGGCACTAGCCCCCCGCGGGCTGTAAATACTGTTTGCAGCTGTCTGGGCCTTATTTATATATGTGTGAACTCCCTGTGGGGAGCCTGCGCCCGGCTAGGGCACTGTACAGAGGAAGCAGCATGTTTTGTACACACTAATATATCGATTTATTTCTGTACCTGGGGCCTTCTTCTCCACCCCTGCCATTCCCTGAGCCCTTCCTTCCTGGAGCTTGTCTCTTCTGGGGGAGCAGTTGGTGGCTGCAGCCCATCCCATTTGATTCCAGCCAGAAGCAGGAAGGGTACAGACTTTCCGTAGTTACTGACCTCGGAGACCAGCTGTCTCTTCGAGCACACAGATGACGTTGTCTGGTGGAGTGCCCTCTGCCTGGAGTCCCATAGTTTGTGGATTCCAGGTTCTGTATTTTGGGCATGGCAGTGGGCTGGCAGTGGGCATGAAGCGCTGAGCACACAGTGCTGGGGGGATCTTGCAGAGCAGCACCACAGGTAGCACAGCCTGATGGCCAGCCAGGCAGGGAGGCTCATGAAGCTGTCCTGAGAAGATGAAGCCCCGATACTGCGCCTGGGAAGGGAGCAGCGCCGTGAGCAAACATGGTTTTTTTGCTTCTGCATAGCTCTGATCCAGCCAGAGGGAGGCGGACAGGGCTGAGTGGATTGATAGATGGTGCAGCAGGCAGCAACTGACCGGGCAGCACCTGGACGTGGACCACAGGGAGATGAGATGGGGCCTGAGCTCTGCTGTAGCTAGGGGTGTGTGCATGGAGGGGAGGGCAGCGCTACCTTTAGTGTTGTCCCAGCTCTTGTGGCCTGCTGGGGCAGCCCTCGGAGCAGGGCCAGCAGGAGGTGGCATGGGTACTGGAAGGCAGCACAGGCAGCCCTGCCATTGCACCCAGGCAGACGTGTACCAGCTGGCAGCAGCTGTAGCGATTGCGGCTGCTTCCCTGGGACCCCTGGCCCTACAGGGTGCGGCGCAGCCACCACCGTGGCAGGCATCCTTGCTCCTTGCTGCAGTGCTCACGGGACGGCAGAGCAGCAGGGTGACTGGCAGCCCCCCTCCTCTCTTCAAGCTGTCCTGCAGGCAGCTGAGGACCTTGCCCACTTGGTGCAGTGGAGCGGGGAATCTTCCATGCCTCCTGTGGGGTCAGGGCTTCAGCCAATGTTGTCCACGTGGAAGATGGCTTCTGCCTCCTGTCCTTGCATCTCTAGGTCCTGCGGCAGCCCTGATGCCAGTGCAAGGGCCTGTTCTGCTAGAAGCCTTGGGGCTGCTCGCTGGCTGAGCGGGAGCTGCCAGGCGTGCTGGGAGCAGAGGAGGTGGGAGAGCAGGGTGCAGCTCGGCTGCCAGCAGCTCCTCCTGCAAGCCCTGGACTGCCCTGGAGGGGGGTGGCTCTGCTGGGCTGCTGAGCTGCTGGATGTGCATCTGGTTCTCTGAAGTCACCTCATCCTCGGGCAGACGTGGCGGCAGGCAGTGCAGGCCTGTGGCCCTGTGTCTGCCCTCCAGCCTGCAGAGGATGGCTCACCCTCACTCTGCCGTGAGGGGCCGTTGGCACTAGGGGACCGTGTGCTTTCCCAGCCATCTCTTGCCCCAGATGCATGCACGGCCCAGCTTCCCTAGGTCAGTGCTCGTTCCTACCTGTGTTGAGGCATCCTCGGAGAGGAGCAAGGAGGCTCTGGGATTCAGAGGGGAGCTGGGCTGTAGTGTCCAGGCACTGCTGAGTCGGGCTCTGCGCAGCTGCTGTGTCTCCATCCAGAATACGGCCTCCATAAAGAATTGACCCAGAAAGAAGGGACTGTCATCAGCCCAACTGGTGTGTAACATGCTGGGCCCAGTCTCCCCCGCCCCTGAAGGCACAGTTTGTGCTGTGTGCTGCTGCATGATGGCGAGGCTGGGAGAGCAGCCGTGTGATTTCGTGGGGGCAGCCAGCGTGGGCTGGGGCCAGGGGAGCAGCGCCACTGCGCTGGCAGCACGTGGCAGCCCGACATGTGGCAGCAGGAGTGCTGTGCCGTGCTGCACATGCTGGCTCAGCGCCTGCCTGCGGGTGTGGGACAGGAGGGGCAGCGAGGCCGGGGTGTCTCGCAGAAGGTGGGGATGGTGCGTGGGCACTGCAGCATGCAGGCTGTTGGTCCTGCCCTCTCTGGCAGGCAGGGGCAGTGTGCAGGGCTGGGTTGTGCCATGGCCCCGGGTGGCTGTACCACCAGAGGCCCGTGACAGACACACACTCGCACCTGCTGCAGTGCAGTAGCGCACGCGACACATCATGGCGCAGAGTGAAAGCCCTTGGTAGCGTGCCATCCCTCAGACATTGCCACACCACCCCACAGCTTATCACCAGTAAGCCTGATTTTATCCATTCCCCTGCTTTGAACCTAGTTTGAAGCTCTTCCAAGTCATGAGCAAAATACTTCCCCACCTTGAGACAGGTGAATCCCTCAGGCCCCAGCAGTCCTGGTATCACCTAGACCATCCTGTGAGACCACCCCCTGAGTGCTCTGAGGGGTAGCCTGCGGGAGCATGTGCTGGGTCAACCTCGCTGCAGACCATGATGGTAGGCTTGCTTCACCCGCCAGCTCTCCAAGAATCTGTCACAGCAGCTGCTGCTGAAGAATGGACTGAGCCACGTCTGACCGTCTGCTGTGGCAAGCAAGCCTACCTGGACCTGCTGCTGTTCCAGCTGTGTCTGTTAAGCCACTCATCCATACCCATCTGCAAAGCACTGCTGCCCAGAACATTCACCCATCAGACTATGTCACATACACACTGTGCACCAACCAGAAAAAGCCACTTTGCCCTTTCTCCTCGGTTCCTTCCAGCCTACAATCCCTGGGCCAAAGGGCCAAAGATGGAGACAGGAGAAAAGTTTTACCTTGCCAGCATGCCCAAAAGCATTTCATCATTTCATACAAACCCCAGCCCCATGCCTGTGCAATGCAGAAAGCCCCAGGGCCCGCTCTCGGCTAGTGTAAACCAGCAAACTGACTCAAAGAAAGCAGGAGTGGAATGGCACACCATGGGCACAAGAGGGTGAGGGGTACTTGGGGCAGGGGACCAGTAAAACAGCTTGTTGACACATCTGGAAATGCAGCGATGTGGGGTATGGCCAGGGCTTTGCCTGTATCACGGTGCTGGCAGTAAAAGGGAGCACATGTGGGCACGTGCACACACACAGACACATGTAAACCTATGTGTGCACACTTCCACAGGCTCACAGAGCCCCTGGGGACATTGCAGGAGCTAACTTGTGCCTTCCAGGTTCCAGCTTCGAGCTCTCCACAGGAATCACCAAGACCAGAGCTGCAAAAAGGCTGCATCTCATTTTCCTGGAAGTAGTCCATCCTGCGGGGGATGCTGACATTGCAGAAGAGACTAAAGAAACTCTGCTGCCAGAATCTCTGATTTTTTGCAGGTGACATAAAATGGGAAGGAGCAGCTCATACACCAGAGGGTCACGCTGCCATCCAGAGGGACCTCGACAGGCTGGTGACATGGACTGACAGGAACTTCATGAAGTTCAGCAAGGGGGAGTGCAAAGTCCTGCCCCTGGGGAGGAACAACCCCGTGCAAGACTATGTGCTGGAGGCCACCCAGCTGGAAAGCAGCTTGGCAGAAAAGGACCTGCGGGCCCTGGTGGCCACCAAGTTGAAGATGAGCCAACAACGTGCCCTTGCTGCCAAGGCAGCGAACGGTATCCCGGGATGCATCCGGAGGAGTGATGCCACCAGGTCGAGGGAGATGATCTTTCCCCTCTACTTAGCACTGGTGAGGCCACAGCTGGAGTGCTGGGTCCAGTGCTGCTACCCCCACTGCAGGAGAGAGAAGGACATACTGGAGAGAGTCCGGTGAAGGGCCATGAAGATGATGAAGGGACTGGAGCATCTCTCCTATGAGGAATGGCTGAGAGCTGGGACTGTTCAGCCTGGAGAAAAGAAGGCTCAATGTGTTCACATCTATTTGTACAAATACCTGAAGGGAAAGTGTAGAGAGAATCAGTGAAAGCACAACAGGCAAAGGGTGCATACACGCACACACATATATTTTTTTATGGTCAAGTGAGGGTGGTCAAGCACTGGCACAGGTTTCACAGGGGGGTTGTGAAGCCCCCCTCCATGGAGATTTTCAAAACCCGACTGGACATGGTCCTGGACAACCAGGTCTTGCTGAACCTGCCCAAGCAGGGGCTTGGACCAGGTGACCACGAGAGTTCCCCCCTACTGCAGCCATTCTGGGGTTCTGTGCTTATGGTACAGCAGTGAGCTGGCAAGTTGTTGAGCAGACTGGACAATAAAGGTGATGAGTGTCTCTCAGGAGTGCAGAGCTGTCTGTAAAAACACAGAGAAGCCTGTAAATGTATGTGTCCGTGTCTGTGCGCATTATGTACAGGCCTCAACAATATAAAAAGAGGCCTTTCATGAGGCATGGGGGGTGAGAGAAGGTGGCTATAAAAAGCATTTAGTACAGGAACAAGTGCTTTGGTGGAAAGAGTATGTTCCACTTGTTTACAGACAATATAAATGCAAAGGGAACAGAGTTTAGAGCATGACGTGCTGGGCAGTGGTACAGTAAAACACTGCTGTCAGTGGCGCTTGTCTGCAGACATGCAGTGAAGATGCACGTACACAGTTAAAACTCCACCCAGAGAAGGTCCATACCCTCTAGCCGATGCCAAGCGGGTGATGGCAGCACCGCAGCCCACACCACAGGCGTGCAGTCTCAGACACGAGCGGTGCCACAGGTAGGGCTGTGGCAAAGGAGGGCTGGAGTGAGCCAGGCGCTTCAGCAGGCAGGCTTTGACTTGGCTTTGCCTTTCTCAGGTTCACACATGTATGCAATATGGCAGTTTGCTCTCAGACAAGCAAACTGCACTGCTGGGGTGGTGGATAGCATCTCGCCAAGTGAGGCACGCTCGCTTTCTCCCAGGTTTGGGAGTGGGATAAGCTGCGCACGCTGTACGACGGGGGCTTTGCAGTCTGGTCTGTGTGCAGGAAGTAGCCTCCAGGTGAAATCCAGTGCAAAAGGGGTGACTAGCTTTTGTAAGATATGCTGAGCCAGAAACCTGGGGAGATGAGACATGCTGTGATCTGGAAGGCAGCAAAGAAACAGAGCAGAAAGCCTCACTGGGAAACTCACCGATCTGTGCAGCAGGATGAGATCCGGCATTGCTGGGTAGGTGACAAGTTCAGAATTGCCGTAATAAGCTGTCACCAGCTGTGCTGCAAGGGTCCACTCATGCTTGTGAGCTCCTGTTGCACTAACCAGCTGCACAAAACCTCAAGCAGTTGTGCAAGCTGCAGTGCACAACTGTGTGTCACCAGCTGCTGTACACTGCCCTCGCCCTGCTCGTGACAGTAAGCAATTTGGCAGCGGCTGGCCAAACAAATCTGCCCACTTGCCTTTAGGATAAATTATTTCCCCAAAATAATATAAATCCCCAGGGCCCCTATTTTAAACTGTTCTGGATCATTCTGCCTTTTCAAAGACAGCTGCAAAACGTCAGTGATGAAGGAATAGAGTTCAAGAAAAGAATCTTCCCTCTCATCCCACCCACATGCTATCTTTTCGGAAGACTGAAAGACTGGGCAGATGCCATTTGTTCTTGGTTGAATTTTCTGCAACACTGTTTATGGGTGAAATGCCTCTTTCACAGTGGAGACGGCTCCCCCAGTGGAGTCTGTCAGAGACCTCTGTGATGGCTCCGACTCCTCTTTTCCATAGGATAACAGAATCACAGAATCCTAGAACACCAGGTCAGAAGGGACCTCAAGGGTCATCTGGTCCAACCTTTCAGGGAAAAAGCACAGTCTAGACAAGACGGCCCATCACCCTGTCCAGCCGAATCTTAAAATGGTCCAGTGTTGGGGGGTCTGCCACTTCCCTGGAGAGTTTATTCCAATGGCCGATTGTTCTCATGGCGAAAAATTTTCCTCCTGTGTCCAGTCGGAATCTCCTGTGCTGGTTTTGGCTGGGATGCAGCTGCTTTACTTATTAAACTGTCTTTATTGTCTTTATCTCAACCCACAAGTTTTCTCACTGCTACCCTTCTGATCCTCCCCCCCATCCCACCAGGGGGGTAGCGAGCGAGCAGCTGCGTAGTTCTGAGCTGCTGGCTGGGGTTAAACCATGACATCTCCCCAGGAGTAACTTGCACCCATTACCCCTCATCTTTTCCATGTGACTCCTTGTAAAAAATACTGGAACGTGGTGATAAGGTATCCCCATAAGCCTTCTTTTCTCAAGGCTGAACAGACCCAGTTATCTCAGCCTTTCCTCACACAGCAGGCTTCCCAGTCCTTTGATCATCTTTGTGGCCCTTCCCTGGACCCTCTCCAGCATGCCTGTATCTTTTTTTGTACAGCAGGGACCAAAACTGAACACAATCTTCCAGGTCTGGCCTGACAAATGCTGAGTAGAGTGGGCAATGACTTCTTTATCTCTGCAGGTGATGCCCTTGCTGACACAGGCCAGCATCCTGTTGGCCTTCCTTGCTGCAGCAGCAGCACACTGGTCACTCATACTGAGCCTGTGGTCCCACAGGACCCCCAGGCCCTTTTCCACAGAGGTGCTCCCCAGTCAGGTAGATCCCAGCCTGTGCTGCACTCAGGGATCATGTTTTTCCAGGTGCAGGATCTTACACTTTCCTTTGTTCCATTTCATAAGATTCTTGTCAGCCCACTCTTCCAGCCATCCAGGTCTTTCTGCAGGGTGGCTCTCCCTTCTGAAGTGTCCACTTGCGTGCTCAGTTTGGTATCATTGGAAAACTTCATCATGGTACACTTGATCCCATCTTCCAGATCACTTATTTTGGTATATATGGAAGCAATTAGGAGCCCTCTTCAGCACCCCCTGGAAGACCACCTGGTTATCCACATAACGAATGATCCATAAAACCGGTGAGGTACACTCTTTGCATAAGAGTCCTGGTCTACACACATCTATCCTGACAAAGTCTTCAGTAACACAACAACCAATAAATGAGGCTCTAAAAGTTTTTACTCTCAGGCAAAAGTGGCATGAGATCTGTAGCACCAGGCAGAGCAACAAGCAGGGACAAGAAGACCTGTGCTGACAGCTTTGCAGGTCTCTGACTGCGTCATCACGTGTCAGCTGATTCCGCACTGAGAACCAGATCCCACACCACCGAGATCCTCATAGCTGTGTCCTGGCAGTGGGGCCCAAAGCTGCCCCGCACAATGCCGGGCCATGGGCAGCATCCGTGACATGGGCTGTGCTGCAGGTGGGGACAGCGGGGGGGTTGCAGCTTGGCTTTGATGGGAACCACTGCGGTCTGGGGAGGCTCAGGCTGTGGGCACTGGGGCTGCCAAGGAGAAAAGCAACCAGGAGAGAAGTAACCCCAAAGCAGGACTGACAGCAGTTCTGCTGCATGATGGCTAGCCTGGGGATGCAAGTGAGCAGCCCTCTGGAAGAGGAATTTCTGGTGCCTGGAGCTGCTCCATGCAACCCTGGAACCTGTGAAGATGACAGGTACGCCAAGGGTCTTGTCCTCTGTTGCTGCCAACCTTTGAGCTGCCAGATTACAGCAACGTTTCACAGTGCACAGCTTCACATTCACCTGCTTACGCACACAGGCAGGCCTGCCGAGGCTTTCTGTCTATAATCTGATCAGGAGCAGTAACATGGATTGAAATAAGTGCATGGGTGTGAGGAAAATGACATAACTGCTATTAAAGATGCCAGCATTTCTTTTACAGCCAACAGCTCGGCTCTGCACTTCTGTCAGAGGTGTCTTGGGACCGCAGGCTCCCAGAGAGAGAACCGGGTGTTTGCTGCACGCGTCAGCTTGCAGCACGTGGGAGAAAAGCTGTCTCTCAATGGGAGGACTTGGTTTGGGACACAGATGCTGAAGCCACTAGCTAGTCCAGAACAAATCATCACTGCAGTACCTGAAACATTTTAATCCATATTTTTTAGCATGAGAGGTGCTGCAAATACATCTCTGAGAAGACGACCTGACTGCTGGGCGGCTGTCAACGCCTGTGCTCCTCTGCATCCTACACCAGTGAGCAGAGGACAGTCGTAGCCAGCAGCAGCTGTAACTGATACTGCAAAGAGGTTCAATTCCCACAACGAGGAACGCCAACATTAAACTTAATCAGGAGGAGTCTTTTCAGACTGAAGAAACTTGTGAGATTTTTTTCAATTTCTTCAGCTGTGAAGCTGTTGGTTCTTGGCAAGCAAGGAAGGACAAGAAATCTAGAAGGAAGTTAAGTATTTGCTAGAACATAACGCTCCTTTGAAATCAACAGCCCTAAATTACTTGCACTGCGCAAAGCAGTTTTTGCTAAAGCCATATTCTGAGACAGACTGAAGGAGCAACTGCTGCCCCACTTGGCAGCTGGTCTTGGTCCAACCAGGATCCGGTGCAGGAATGGAGCGAGCATCTTTCCCCACCAAAGATGCACAGCCTGCTCGCTTGCTCCAGCCCTTTGACCTCCCTTGCTGCCACTCTCTGGACCTTTTCCACTTTGAGAAGGAGACCGTAAGGATGTTCTGTTCTGTCCTCCACGATTGCCTTTGTTCCACTTCCTAGCACCTAGCTCCTCTTTCCTTTTTGACCACCTCTATGCACTGAATGGCCGTTTACATAGAAATAGCTATCATCCCCTGGAGACCTAACTCCTGAGGGGCGGTGGTAAGCTCAGAACTCATTGTTTTACCTGCAAAACATGAAATGGGTGTCCCTTTCCATTTATTTACACTGAGTTGATCCTGCCCTTATATCACACAGCACTGCAATGTTCTACCGCAGCTTCTCAGAGCCTAATTAGCTGCATTATTTAACCCACTGCCGTGAACAGACTTTCTCACCTCGCTCTGCCACCATGCCAGATCATTCATGCACAAACTGAGCAGCGGCAGCCACCGTGGGGGGTCTCTGTGGGACTCCCCAGTGAACTCCTTCCACAGGGATCAGCGACCCTTCTCCCCTGCCCCTGTTCTTTGCTTGGTCACTTCCTAGCAGAGGACCTGCTCGCCTCTTCAGGGCACCTGTGGCTCCTCGGCAGCCTTTGCGGAGGGACCTTGCCAAGGGCGGGCAGACAGTGTGCTGAGCGTGCCATACATCTGCTGCGCAGCTGCTGCTGGGACCTCTCCCAGCCTCTGCACCAGCAGCAAGAGTGACCCTCACCGATTGCACTGCTCACAGCTGGCCACTGCCACAGCACAGCTGGATTTGCCATCTCAGGGTGGCCTTGCCAGGTGTCCCACGCACCAAAAAAGGTCAACCTGGGGAGCCTGTGCAATTCCCCCTGGGCACATGACAGCCAGCTTTGCCCTTGGATGGCAGACCTCCTGCCTGCTGGGACCAGCCACACCAGGCAGCCTGGCCCAGGCATTTCTGCAAGCAGAGAGCAGCTGTGGCAGTCACCCCTGCACAGACCCCGCACTCTGCAGCAGCTTTTTAATGTCTGAGCACCGGTGTATGCACGGGGCAGCCTGCAAACGGCATCGCCACCTGCCTGCTCGAGCTGCATGCCAGGGGAACCTGCCTCTGAGTCCGGAGAGGGACCAAGTGTCGGATGGATTTTGGACAGCGTTTGTGTTCCTGCCCTGTCCACTGCCAGCAGCAGGCAGGAGCTTCTGCTCCAGGCTGGGGTCTGTACCTGGGTGGCACCTGAAACTTTATTTCAGGTGCCACCGTGTGACTTGTTGGGTCCTGATCACTGAGGAGAAGGTCTGGGCTGATGGAGGGAAAAAGGAGACTGTCTCTACCCAGAGCCCTCTTCCTTAGGGCTTCTGAAAACTCCAGGGAGAAGCAGAAAGAAGAATGTCATCTGTTCATATTTACCTTTCCCAGAGCCCTGTGCGGTAAAGGAGCTTTTCAAGGAAACACCATAGTCCAAACTGCAGCGTTTGGAAGACAATATGATCACGGGAGACTGCCAGGACTCTGTTTGGGGACATCATCCCTGTGGTCCGCAGCAGGCTGGGCTCTCCTCACCCTCCCTTTGGGGCACTAGGCTCCTTGTGCAGCCCCGTCCCTACCTGCCTCGCCAGACACATCGCCCTGCCTGCTGCCTGCCCTCTGGGAGCCGGGTAAGGGGCTGCTGGGTCAAGGGACCAAGGCCAGACAGAAAAGCAATGACATGCATGTGCATGGAGCAGGGGCTGTTTGGTGCCAACCAGTGCCCTGTGGCTCCTGTGGGCTCCCAGGCACAGGCAGGAGATCAGAGCTGTGTCATGCAAGCAGCAAAACTGGATTTCAGGAGCTTAACCAGGGCACAACAGCACCATTCTGAGCTGCTGTTGCATGTCCCTGGGCTCCAGGAGACCGTGGCAGCCAGCACACAGTCCTGCCATCTCTCCAGCAGCTCTTGGTGCCACACTGGGGGAAGGCTCCGGGCAGGAGAAGGCAGCTTCATCTCCCTGAACTGTACTAAATCTCTGCTCCAGGAGCTGCTAAGAGACAAGAGGCAGTCAGGAGGCAGCTGTCCCTTCTCATGCCCATGGTGGCACCCATCAGGAGACCGCTCTCCCCACCCAATGCAGGAGACCTCGCACCAGCCAAGCAGAAAGGCCAGAGGGAGAGAAGGGAGGGGGAACAGGACACACAGATGGGAAAACAATGTCTTCCCGGGGAGCCACCTGTGGGGTCTACTGAGGGGTGGGCAGTGGGGTTGCCATGAGCCCTATCTCAGCACCCCCTGTCTGGCTAGACCCCTGCTCCACTATGGAGGTCTCCTTGTCCTCCCTATCCCTCCCCAGCTCCACACTCCATCTGCTGGCGAGTGCTCTGAGCCTCCCACCCACAGGTACAGGATGGGGGCTGCTGGATGCAGGGAGATGGGCAGCAGTGGGTGAGGGGGGGGACACAGTGGGCTGACAGGGTGCTGAGGGGGTGCAGACCAGGAGGCAAACAGAGCTGCCATCCTAAGCAAAGCATCACCCTGGCTACTGGGGGACGGTGAAAACAATGGAAAGATATGAAGGCATGCCCAGGGATTTACATCTGATATGGAGAAAAGTCTGTGGAGCAGGTCACAGCATGGCCTGGCCCTGGATGGAGAGCAGTAGCCAGAGGTGCGGTCTGGGAGACGAGGCTTGGCCGGCACTGGGGCAGATGGGGCAGGGTCCTGCCAGGGAGAGAGGCAATGCCCGGAGGAAGGGTCTGAGGGGTAGGGCATGAGTCCAGCTGCAGTGCCAGATGTTAGTCTGGGCTGTGAGGTGGCAGCAGGACGTATGGCAAGAAAGGCCCTGGAAAAATATCAGAGGGGCTGCTGCTGTGTGACGAGGCTTCAATGGGCTTCAGCTTTCAGCATCTGCGATGGCTTAGTCCCTTAAGCGTGGCAGATCAGAGATCCACAGTAACTACATGCCAAAGCAGAACTGCGCTGCAGCAGTCCCTTTCCCTTTCCCTTTCCCTTCCCTTCCCTTCCCTTCCCTTCCCTTCCCTTCCCTTCCCTTCCCTTCCCTTCCCTTCCCTTCCCTTCCCTTCCCTTCCCTTCCCTTCCCTTCCCTTCCCTTCCCTTCCCTTCCCTTCCCTTCCCTTCCCTTCCCTTCCCCTTCCCCTTCCCCTTCCCCTCTCCCCACCTCCCCTCAAGAAGGGAAGGGCAGATGATGCACCATGCCAAGAACAGCATCTGGTGACTGGACTTGTAGTATTGGAAAGGGACAATAAACAAAATGAGACAAATGGCCCGAGTTCCCTCTTTATTTCTCAAAGCCATCTATTCTCACACAAAGTCATCCCCGCGGCTTCTCCCAACCCTGACTGACTCAGAGCAGTGCTACAGCATGAAGCAGCTGTGGGCTGTGCCGGCACAGGGTGCAGGGGCTGACATGGGGTGCAGCAGCTGCAGTGGCCAGCATGGAGTGCAGCAGCCAGCGTGGGGTGCAGCAGCCGGCACGGGGTGCAGGGGCTGGCAGGAGCAGCTGTCAGCACACAGGATCAGCAGGAAACAGGCACCAGCATGGGTTTTGTCAGCATGCTGAGAAATAAGATAAACCAACGCTGGGTCACCGAGAATTCAGAAAATTCACCAAAGTTTACTTAATTGTGGCCAGAACTAGAGACTGATATCACGTGCCTCTTAAGTTTATGCTCTTTTATTTTTATGTTGTATAAATGTTTCCAGTCTCTGCAATACAAAACCTGAACCCTTGCTGCACCAGAAGCAAGCGTGCTGCTTTCAGGTGAGCTCATCTCCTGCCCACAACCGCTTTGAGCCATGCCGTGCCGTGCCGTGCTGTGCCATGCCCTGTGCTGCCCAGCAGTGCCCAGAGAGGCTGCCCGGTGGTGGGGACCCTGCGACAGCACTGCAACCCAGCAGCGACGGCTGCTCCATGCTGGCCCTGCTCCTGCACCTGGCAGGAGTGCTGGTGAGGCCATGTCTGGGCTGCGCGCCGGGCTGCGGTCCCTGGTCTGTGAGGCTGTGGCAGGTGGTCCTGGCACGTGGTGAGCAGGGTCATCAGCCTCCCCGGCTGGGCTGCTAGCCCCAGGAGAGATCCTGGTCCTGGGGACAGGAAGGCAAAGGTGTCTCAGCAGTGCCGGGTCGGCCAAGAGGACACCATTCCCACTGCCAGGAACGGTGCTGACTCTGGTCCCGGCTCACCCATGATGACAGCGTACCCACCAGCCAGCCAGCTCCTGGGGTGGTTTGGTGAGGGCCGCTGGCCCAGCAGCACCTCAGAACCACCCGTCTGGACACCCGTGAGTGAATAACTGCAAGCATGCACTTGCTTTACCACCAGTAATTGTTAACAAGGATATTCAAGGAACCCCTCACCATGTCCTGGTGCACGTGGGAGTCCTGTGGCCCTGCCATGGTGACCCTGGCCCAGTGCTGGGTGGTGGCACTGGTCACGAATGCCAGTGGCTTTAACCCAAGCACATCCCAACCCCCAATGGCAGCACTGTCTCCTTGACATCCTGTGGATCTCATCCTGCTGTCCCAGGGCTGCAGGGTGGAAATCCCTCACCGCCATCAGCCCAGGGCATGGTGTGAACCCTGGGGTGGCACAGTGGCAGGGTCAGGCAGGAGATGGGGGGACATCAGGTGCTGAGGGTCCATGGATGGGAGCCCAGCGCAGCCCACAGGTAGTGTAGATGGAGCCCATGTTTGGGGTATTCAGGAACTCCTGACCTGCGCAGCCCCCCCTGCTTTCAGGGACCGAGTGACTCTGCAAGAGGGAGCTGCTCCAAGGCCTAGCTGCTGTAGTGTCCATCAGGGTCTGCGCAGCTGGAGAGCGGCCGGAGTCCTGACACAAACACTTTGAGGAACGACCTGTGGGCAGCAGCTTGCAAAGCCGGGGAGCTGCAGAGTGAGCTGCTTGCCCAGAGACTGGTGGCGATACTGGTTCAGCCCAAGGGTGACCTGACCACATGGCATCAGCCTCTTCTGCCCAAAGAGACAAGGAGCACAGCAGATGCTCCCAGGTGGAGCATCTCCCTGCTCAGCTCGAGAGGCCACACACTTGAAGCTGTCGCACCTCTCGCAGCACAGGGAGTGCTGGGGCCCTGGGCAGTCCCCAGGGACCTTCAATTCAGCTCTGGCTTCTGTGGCTTTCTCCTTGCTTGCCCAACAGCAGTGCCCAAGCAGGAACAGAAAGCCAAGTGTGCCAGGCTGACCACCAAGTTCAGCCAGGCTGTGACGAAGAGTGGGGACCCCTGAAAAACACCATAAAGGTGATCACACATTATAGCAGGGTCAGAGTAAGGGGAATCTACATCCTTTGAGATATTTAACATCCGTCTGGACACTGCCTTGGGCAACCTGCTCTACCTAGACCTGCCTTGAATTGAGGTGGAGCACTAGCAATCCCTCCCTGCATACACAGCCCTGAAACATCCAGGTCTCCTGGTGACAAGCGATCCACCACTGTCCTGCATAAGTTGTTTGCACAGTTCATCCTCTTTCCTGCTGAAAATATCTGCTACATTTCTGTTTGACATGTCTGCCCTCAGTTCCCAAACACTGCGTTTCACCAGACCCCAAATCATTTCGGTACTCCTCTGGTCTGTGAACTTGGACAGCCGCAGTGTCACTGGTGCGGAGCACTGCAGCATTCACCCCTTCAGTGCTGGTAGCTATGATGCTGTTTAGCCCAGAACTTGGCTTCCTGGCAGTTCCCACAGTCACCCCCACAACCCTCTTCAGCAGAGCTGTTCATCAGGACACCACCTGCCCGATCACAACCTTGACTTGCATTCTTTGTAGCTGAGGGTACGCTCTTGTGCAGATAGCTCTGCAAACACAGGTCATCTCTTGTAAGATGGTAAAACAGCTCCAGAAGCAGATTGTGCACCAGGCGCTGGGCAGAGGAAAAAGGTGGCAAACATCCACTAATCTCCACAGGCAGATGACAAACACACTGAAAAGCACGATCTGCCCAACAGCAGCCATGTCTCTGCCAGGAGCTAAAATCTCTACATGATGCTTCACTCTCATAATTACGTTTTCAGACCTGTCAGTAACCCAGCTTTTACCCAGCTGGTGAAGCATTTTTCATAGACCCACAGAATGGCTGCGGTTAGGGGGAGGGGCTCTGGAGGTCACCCGGTCCAACTCCCTGCTCAAGCAGCATCAGCCAGCGCCAGTTGCACAGGACCACATCCAGTTGGTGCTGACCAAGGATGGAGACCCCACAGGCTGTGCCAACGTATTTGGAAGAAAAGGGACATGTGGCCTATCAAAACGCACTCTTGCCTTAGCAGCTTGATACGATTAAAAGCTTTGCCTGCTCAGCAAGGCCGCAAGGTTGTGAGAAAGACACTGAGAACAAAGAAAACGGGATCTTTGGCAGTTAAGCAGGCAGAAAAACAGGAGCTGAGCTGGGAGCTGATAACTGCAGGAATGTCAACAATTTTAAAGATGGGACTAACTGCTCGTGTGCTTTTAACCAATTAGTTAATTTTAACCAATTAGTATAGCAGTGTCTGAACAGGGTATGTAACCAACAGAATTAAGGTGTGATGTGTGTACGAATATGAAAATTGTATATAAGCTTGCAGAAACTTAAGTAAAGCGTCTTCAACTAGGATCATATTGATATGTCATTGAGTCCGTTATTTCACTCCTGCACCAGGCAACCTGCGCCACTGCTAGACCAGCCTCACAGTGGAAAAGTTTTTCTTATGTTTAAGTCGAATTTCAGTTCATGCCCATGGATTCTCACCCTTGGGACACCCTTTCCTCCTCATAGACAAGCCAATGAAGCATGGGTTAGTGGCTGGCGAGGTGGGTTGGCAACTGGCTGGACGCAGAGGGTTGTGATCAGTGGCGCAGAGTCCATCTGGAGACCAGACACCAGCAGAGTCTCCCAGGCTCAGCACTGGGGCCAGTGCTGCTTAATGCTGAATGATGTTGTTTATTAATGACCTGGATGATGGTCATTAATGACCACCCTCTACAAGTCTGCAAGGAGGAATGGCTGATAGGCCACAGGGCTGTGCTGCCATCCAGAGGGGCCTCGGGAGGCTGGAGAAATGAGCAGAGAGGAACCTCATGAAGTTCAGCATGGAGAAATGCCAGACAAGGCAAAGGACAGAAATTAACACACATGGAATTTGAACACCAGGAAACTTTTTCATATGAGGGTGGTCAAACCCTGGCACAGGGTGCCCAGAGAGCTGGTGGAGTCTCCATCCTTGGAGACAGTCAAAAGCCATCTGGGCACGGTGCTGGGCAGCCAGCCCTGGGTGGCCCTGCTTGAGCAGGGGTTGGAGACAGTGACCCCCAAAGGTCTCTGCCAACCCCGACTGTTCTGTGATTCTGTTCTGTTACTGGGAACCACCGTGAAGAGTGTGGCCCTATCATCTCTCCCCTCTTTCATCGGCTGTTCATACATGCTGATGAGATCCCCAGCACAGCCTCCTCCCCATGCTGCAAGTGCTGCACTGAAACTGGCAGATTCAGCTGCCCCTCCACCAGGACACGACCTCCCAGCAGGCTGGGAGTGCTGCTGTAAGTCCTCCTGCTCCATCAGGGGTTGTCCTGCACCGAGCAGCCCCAGCGCGAGAGCCACGTGCCACAGAGGTGGACTCCATGGCATGCTGTCTCCTCGCTTGGGCATCTGCCTTCCATCTCGGGCACCGTTCAGACTGCAGCTCACCCATGAAGATCTCCTTCCAGCTGCTGCTTTTTAGCAGTGGGGTGCTCAGCCCCATGGAGAAGAGGCACGGGCCTCTGGAAGCTGGCTGTTACACCCATGCAGCTCTGTGGGATGGGGTGATCAGCTGCCAGAGACTCTGCTGTGAGCAACAGTTCCCTTTGCCACGCAGCCACCATCCCACTGCCAGGGAGTAACCGAACTGTTGGGAGAGAAAGACAGAGCAGAGGCAATTCATGTAGGAAGAGACCCAGGCTGTTCTGAAGACGGGCTCTGCCAGGTCAGACGAAGGGCTTGCTTACAGTAATGTTCTGAGAGCTACAAGCAAGAGATGCTTAGGGAAAAGCATCAAAGTAGCTTTTGCCAGTCCTTGCCCAGTCCTCACAGCCCAAAGCCAGACAGCTTCATGGGTCAGAGTGCATTTACACCTGTCTCTAGAAAATTATCTTTGAACTGTGAAAAGAGAAGAACTATGATCTGGGAAGCCTGGAGCCACACAACAACTCTAGAAATAGCTGCGTGCTGCCAGGCTCAATGTTTGCTGATACACCAGTGAAATCGTGATTAATGTATCACAACCCCGGCCTCTGCCTGGCCAGGGCTGATGCAGACCCCGGGGCCCCGGGGAGCAGGCGGTGCTGCCGCGCAGAAGGGACAGTGGCGTATCCGAGCACCACCAGCAGGGCGACAGGGGCCACCTCCCAGCGCCGATGCTGAAGAGGGCAGCGGAGACAGACATCCCCCACGGGCAGACATCCCTGAGGGCAGACGTCCCCGTGAGCAGCACCTGTCAGCTCTGCTGGCAGTGGGCGCAGAGACCACGGTGTTGCGGGGCTCGGGAAAGGGCTGCCTGTGCCAGTTTGCTGCTGCGGGTGCAGCCCCTGCAGTGCTGGCACTGTGCACAGCACTGCTGCTAACCCAGGTGCCACCGAGGCAGGGGCTTGGGGAAGGGGCTGGGAACACCAGGGGCCTGGAAAAAGTCTCTGGAGGTGGAGAGCGTGCACCTGGACTGGAGAGGCTGTGAGAAGGGGTGGCTGGGGCTCTGCTCTCCCTGCCTCCCAGACAGGGTGAGGGCAGGCAGGGACCTTGGCAGGGAGGGAACACCCAAGCGTTCTGGACCCTTACACCAGGGACAAGGCTTGGCTGAGCCCAGGAGGGCTGTGTCCCTCCCTGGATGCCAACGGGTCTGTAAGGCAAGAGGAAACAGCCCCAAGCTGTGCCACGGGAGGTTTAGATTGGATGTTGCAAAAGACGTCTTTGCTGAAGAGGTGGTCAAGCACTGGCACAGGCTGCCCAGGCAGGTGGTGGAGTCGCCATCCCCACGGGTGTTTAAAAACCATGTCGATGTGGTGCTCAGGGACGTGGTTTAGTGGTGGGCTTGGCGGTCCTGGGTTAACAATTGGGCTCAATGACCTTAAAGGTCTTTGGCACCCTAAACAACAGTGTGCTTCCAAGGCAGGCTACAGCCCTGCCGCAGGCGCTCAGAGGAGGGGTGCAGGATGGAAACCCCCTTCTCTGGGGTCCGGGGTGACCCTTCTGCTGGCAGAACTGCAGCCCTGCACTGCCCATTGTGGCAATCGCTGAGATCAGCTGCAAGCAAGCTGTGCTGTGGATCTGCTCCCCACAGTCAGGGACAGGAGCTGCAGGAAGCTGGCAGGCTGTACAGCTTCAAGGACCTTTAAATTCAAGTATGTCCAGGTGAACAGTCCCCCCAAGCCCTTTCCCAACCACCCAGCACGGGTGGCTGTCCCTGGTGGGGCTGGCAGTCCTGGCTGCCTTCCAGCCTGAGTAGCCTACAAGCCTCAGCGGCTGGGCCTGGCAAGCCCAGAACCACTGCAGCCGTGCACCCATCACATCACCAGGAGAAACTGACCCCTCTCTGAATCCCCACCGGGTTCGGCCACATCCAGCACCTCCTTGCTCTGCCCAGGGCCAGAGTTGGCTGCACTCCACGAGGATGCTTCTGCTACCTCCTCGAGGAAGGACTCGCACCTGCAGAGCCACGACCTGCAGCCAGTTCTGATGCCAACAGCCAAAGTGGGGACAAAAAGGCTCCCAGAACGAGCAACACTGACCCTTGGCACCAGGGAGAATGGCCCATGCCCCTGCAGGGTGCACCACCCAGTAAGACCAGAGGAGCCAGGGCTCTACTCACCCTCATGATGCGTTAGTAGCAAGACATTAACAAAAAAACATTTTATTAGCCCTAGGAAACAGTTTCCTAGAAATACAGGCACCCCAGTCTAGAGCAGGAAAGCCCAGCAGGGGAGCCATTAGGACAGAGTTTAGGTGGGATCCCACCCAACCGGAGAGCCAGGCACTGTGATTTCTTTCTTGGTGCCCCCCATGCACACTGTTGGCCCCACCAGGCACAGAACAGACTTGGCCACTGCCACGAGGTTCTTGATGCCGACGCACAGAGGACACAGATCCACAAGGCTGGGTCTTAGTGCAGGGCAGATCTGCTGTTCCAGACCACTGGCAGCATGCAGAGGTCCAGACTGCGCTGCAGTGCTGAGACGTTACTTCTCCCACTGGTGATGCAGGGCCTGGATCCATCCTGCAGCCACCCAGCCCACCGCTGCTGCCAGAAGGCACAATCCAGATCAAGAGCCATGCTATGTGCCAGTGCCTGGAGCCCCCTGCAAGGGCTCACCAGGGTCTGGAGCTGCTGGTGGGCCAGGAGAGGGGTTGGGGCCCCCAGCCCCAGGCAGGGCAGTTACTGGCGCATGTTTCTCCTGGGCTGAGCTCTGGGATGCTGGGGCTGCACTGGCCTCATAGTCAGCGACACGGCGCTGCATGATGGAGGGCATCAGTGCCACGTAGGCACGCATCAGGCGGTGGTTGGAGTGGACCAGTTTTCCTGCGCAGCTGTCGAGGCACATCTCCTGCAAGACGGGGAGGATCAGTGCAGCAAGGGAGCTCGCAGGGGCCAGCCCTGCCAGACCCAGGGGCTCTGGCCACCCCGGGGCCTCACCTCACGCCCAGTGAGCAGGCGGTAGTTGAGGTTGGAGACGCAGTGCCGGAAGCAGAGCTCGGTCATCCGGTTGTAGACCAGCAGGAAGTCCCGCAGCTGGAAGAGAGGTGACACCGGCACATGCTCGCTCACCCCGGTGCCTGTCCCAGCCAAGGCAGCAGCACCTCTGGGACCCCCACCAACCCGGGGCTCCACCAGCTCAGCCGGCCCGACTCCGGACCCCAGCGGAGCCCCTGCATCCCCACCGGCCCCACCAGCCCCGGGCCCCCCCGACCCCTGGCCCCCACCAGCCCCAGGCGCCACTAGCCCCCCCGACCCAAGGGCCGAGGCTCCCGCCAGCCCCAGGCCCCCGCACTCACGCTGCGGAGCTGCTGCTGGTGCTCGGCCGCCGGCTCCATGCCGCAGAGGCCTGCCAGGCCCCGCCGCTCTCGGAGGGGCCCCACCACCGCGGGCAACCCGGCCCCTGCAGCGGCGCTTCCGCCGGGAGGGTCCGCTTCCGCCCGGCGCCGCCGGTGACGCCACTTCCGGCCCGTCTCCCGGCGGCCCTCGCTCGTGGCGTGACGCGGCTTCCGGCGTGCCCGGGACCGAGACGGAGCGGGGCTGTCGAGCTCCGGGCGGGGGGGGCCCGGCCGCGGCCGGGGCGGCGCAGGTGGGCGGGGGACGGGCCGGGGCTGGCGGTGGAACCGGGGGCCCGGAGGGGCCGCCGGGAGCCCGGGCAGGGTGAGCCCAGCCTACGGGACAGCGACGGCCGGGGCCGGGCGCTCCGCGGCGGGGCTCGCAGCCCGGGGCCGCGGCGGGGACCCGTCCGGGACGGCCGGTTCCCGGGGCGGCCGTGCCGAGGGCAGAGCAGCGGGAGGGCTGGGGACGTGTCTGACCTCGCGTCCCGCCCAGGACGGGGTCTGGGGGGGTCCCGGCCCCCTCGCCCGCGGAGCCCCCCGCCGGGCCCTGCGGCCCCTCCCCGGCTGCAGCCGTCCCAGTTCGAGAGGGAGCCAGCTCAAGGCGATCCCTCGGCGCCGGGGACCGGGGAGGTTTGGCTGAGAGAGGCTGGGAAGCGGGGCCGCCGTCGCAGCCTCTGCCTCTGGCCGCCTGCCCGGGCCTGTCCCGCCGCGCTGGGTGCTGCGTCTCGCCGGCTTTGTGCGGGACCGGCTCTACAGACCTCCTGCCAAAAGCGGCCGCCGGTGCCGGCCGTTGCCCCGGGGCAGCCGGCTCTGCCCACCGGCAGCTGTGTGGCCTCACAGCCAGGGGCGCCGGGCACCTCAGGGCGCTGGGACCCAGAGTCCCGGCCCTGCCAGCTGTAGCTCTTCCCACACTGTCATCTCCCCGGCTGGGCCATCGCGGTTCCCCTTCAGCCAGGGCCCTCTCCAGGGGGTCCAGCCGTTGGGGCAGTGTCCCCATCTAGGTAGGCAGGTAACGGAGCGTGGGGCTGTTGGATCCGGCCGGTGCTCAGGTGCCTGGCATCCTGCCCTGGAATGTGCTCTGACCGGCCTGGGTGCAGTGGGGCCCTTGCCACTCCCCCCTCTGGTGTTTGGCCTGGCTGCGGACGTGGCTCTTGGCTCTGTTCTCCTGGGCTTAGGGCCAGGAGCTGCTGTGCTGCAAAGCCTCGGTTTTCCTGGGGCAGGGTCTGCCACCCAGTCCGGACAGACAGACTGCTGCTGTACCCAGCGATTCGTGAGGGGTGGGGGAGTGCCATCTTGTTCAAAGGCATGCAAGCAGTGGGTCAAAGGGATGGGAAGAACAGCGCAGGATGGCTGGCAGCTGCTATACTCCAGGCTTGTGGGGAGTGGGGCTGGGGCTGGCTCCTCTGGGACGTGCAGCTCTGCTGGGAGCTTTCTGGGAGCCAGGGTGGCACATCCCAAGGGATCGCTGTGCAGTGTTGCAGTGGGCAGCGACTGCAGGAGGCCCCTAGGCAGATGGCAGAGGCTGCTCAGTGCACAAAGCTGCCAGTGCAGCACCAGCTGCCTGCTGTCCTCTGCCTGCTAGCTGGCCGTCGGGAGCTCAGCCCAGGCCTTGGTCCTGTGGAGTCCTCGCTTGGAAAGCCCAGGGACCCTGGCCTCGGGGGGGCGGTCTCTATGTTTCCGTGGTCCCCAGGCTCCAGTGCAGTGTTTGTGTCCTTGCAGGCCCTGAGGATGTCGGATGGGATCATGAGCAAGGCTGCCACCATGGAGATTCCCATCAGCAGCAATGGGGACACGGGCAGCCTGCCGGAGGATGACAGCTTGGAGCAGGTTTGTGGCTGGGGCCAGGTGGGGATGTGTTGGACCCGCGGATGTTGCTTTCTGGGCTGCATGGGGCAGGCAGGGCTGTGCCACGCTGCTGTGCCCCAGGCTGTATGCATCAGGGCTGTGCTATTCTCTCTGCCACACGCTCTGGCTCTGCGCCTCAGCTGCCTGCGCTGCTCCCTCTGTTCCAGGACCTGCAGCAAGTGATGGTGTCGGGGCCCAACCTCAACGAAACCAGCATCGTATCTGGTGGCTACGGGGGCACAGCAGAAGGCATCATCCCCACCAGCACCATCAAAGGTAGGCTGGACCACAGTGCTGGCTTGCGTGGACGAGGCTGGGGCAGTGGAGGAAAGCTGGGGCTGCCTGGCAAGGGCACTGCTGCTCCTTGTGCAGTGGCAGAGGTGGGAGGGAGAGGCTTCATCACGGGAAGGATGGCACAGCTCATTTCCTCACTGGGCCGTGGAAGCCTGCAGGGAAGGGAAGGAGTTATGCTTCTCAAGCTGCAGGGCCCAGGAGCCTGCCCCCTCTGCCAGGCCATGGTCTGCAGTGCTGCCGGGCAGGTCTTGTGTGGGTCTTGTGTGGGTGCATGGGCAGTAGCTCTGTCTCCAAGCTGGACTGTCGCCTGGGCCCTGGAGTGTGTCCCTTCTCTGGTCCTGATATGCAGTTCTGCCTCAGCCTGGCCGCTTGGCACAATGCCTCCTTCCTTCCTGGGAAGGCAGCTCCTGCCAGCACAAGGCAGCTCATTCCCTTTCTTTCCTGCTGGGCTTGGGCTCTGCTGACAGGCTGGCACACATGTGCCCCTGGCAGAGCCTGGCAGCCTTGGAGCGAGGGGCTGCCACTTTGCTAATTGTGCTCCTCTCGTGCTCTCCATGCACAGGAACTAACAGGGAGGTACCACAGGAGGGCTGAGCCACAGGCACTTCCCTGTCTTGCAGGCATGGGGTCTCCCACTGGGGAGGGTCCTTTGCATAATGCTCCCGGGGCCAAGGGCTGTGGCTTGTGGCACCTGGGTTTTGTGCCATGCTGAGGTGGGGTGGGTCTCAAGTCCTTCCTCCAGTGAACAGGAAGCTCTGGGGGTGCTGGTGCCAGCAGTTGTGCGACAAGGACGGGAATAGCTTGCTCGTGGCAGGATGAGACAGGGTGGCTCTGAGCCCCCTGTCTCCGCTTACTTTCTCTTCTTGTTGCTCAGGCCGGTCCTGGAGTTGCAGATGCTCTTGACAGCAAGGCACGGCTGTGAGCATCCTGCCTGCCAGGCGGTGGCATGGACAGGCATTCCACAGCCCCGGGGCCCTGCTGGTGCCTGCACCCCCCTGGGATCACTGTCCAGGTCCAGTGGGTCTGTGATGATCATCAGTGGTGATGGGCTGGGTCAAGCCAGCACTGCTGGGGCAGCTCTGGCACAGCCATATCCCTCCTGGTCCTGTTTCACACAAGTTTTTGTCCCCTGACTCTTGCTCCAAGCGGCTGTTCCACAGCAGGCTGTTGCTCAACCCTGGGCACTCTGTGCCATGCTGGGCCTAAGCGAGTGGATTTGCACAGGTAGAGGGAATGTATGCATTTGCTCCCGGCCTGCTGTGCCAGAGCAGCATGGGTGGGTGGCAGGAGGGGGCATGCAGGAGTGAAATAATGGACTCAATGACATATCAATATGATCCTAGTTGAAGACGCTTTACTTAAGTTTCTGCAAGCTTATACACAATTTTCATATTCGTACACACATCACACCTTAATTCTGTTGGTTACATACCCTGTTCAGACACTGCTATACTAATTGGTTAAAATTAACTAATTGGTTAAAAGCACACGAGCAGTTAGTCCCATCTTTAAAATTGTTGACATTCCTGCAGTTATCAGCTCCCAGCTCAGCTCCTGTTTTTCTGCCTGCTTAACTGCCAAAGATCCCGTTTTCTTTGTTCTCAGTGTCTTTCTCACAACCTTGCGGCCTTGCTGAGCAGGCAAAGCTTTTAATCGTATCAAGCTGCTAAGGCAAGAGTGCGTTTTGATAGGCCACATGTCCCTTTTCTTCCAAATACGTTGCCACAGGGGCATGTGTAGTGGTTTCTGTCCCCATGTCTCTGTCATGCCAGGCCTGTCCAGCTCTCAGCTCACAGGACACAATGGTGTCAGCGGATGGGATGGAAGGAGTGGGGAGGGAACGATTGGTATGGGAGGTGGCCGTCTGGCAGCCAGCTGTGCCTTCTGATTTCACTTCACACTCATCTGCTCCCATTGCTCTCCCCTGCTGCCATCCTACCCGCACACTCATCCTTTGTCCTGCCCATTCCTGCCCCCATGCCCGTCACACCACCCCATCTCCTCTCACCCCTCTCTGCTCGACACCTGCCAGCCCCTCCATTTCCAGGCTGTCTTGTCCAACCTCACCCACCCCGAGGACCATCCGTCTCCCCCAGTGCATCTGCCGCCAGCAGGATGGCCAACCAGGGTGGTGCTTCAGCAGGTACTGTGGCCATCTGGCCCCTGGCTGGTGCTCCACAGCCCCCCAGCCTGAGCTTGGGCTCCTCACCCTGGGTTTAGGGCACCTGGTTAGTGCTAGGTCCCTCGGGGCACCTTCACAGAGACGGCTGCAGCCCCATGTTGCTGCCAGCGTGCAGGCAGGCGAGCCCGCTGCTGCAGGAGGAAGAGCTTCCCAATGCTCACCTCCCATGGCAGCTGTAGCAGGGTGTTTGTCCCAGTGCTCTGGGGTAGAGGGTGGCGCTGCCAGGGCCCTCGGTGGCTCAAAGGTGAGACCCAGGTGGTGCCTGATTGTGGGAGGTGGTTCCTGCAGCGAGGAGCCCATGTGTGTGCCTCCCCAAGGTGCTGCCAGTCGCCATCTCTGCCCTGGGCTGCTCAGTGAGGAGGGGAGTTGGGCAGGATGCTGCTCAGGGCTGCAAGGAACGAGTTGGGAGGCACCGGGGCCCGTCTGTGAGAGCAGACGTGGCTGGGCTGGTGGCAAGTCAGCCCCAGGGCTGGTTCCTGCAGGCAGGCTGAGGTTGCTGCCTTCCTTGCCGGGTTGGCTGCCAGCACTACTGGGACCCTGCCTGGAACACTCTGGAAGGGCTTGTAGCAGCCGGTTCCCTGAAAGCACGCACGAGGCATCAGGTCATGATGGCAGCAAGACGGTTAACTGGTGTGCAGCAGTGCAAGGCTGGCTGGAGCCTGTTAACGCCAGCAAGGGAGAGCTGCTCCAGCCCAGGGCCTGAGCAGGGCAAGGTGCCTGGCACGGTGCTGCAGCAGGCGCAGCAGCAGCTTCCTGGACAGGAGTGGGTGCTGCTTGGACCGTGAGTCTGTTGTACGTGGGCTCTGTCAAGCCCCACTGCAGCCCTGTGAAGCCCTGTGCTTCTTGCACTGCCCTTAGTGCTCCAGGCAGAACCACGGTGCCCTGGGAGGACACCATTGCTTTTGGGTGAGCAGCCTGGCTTGTGCCCTTGCACACGCTGCTGCCTTGCTGAACCGATGCCACACAGGGCTCGCTCTGTTCCAGGCTCTGGGCTGCACCAGCCCCACCCCAGCCCAGCCACTGGAGGAGAGGAAGTCGTCCGTGGCATCGCCGTGGAGAAGTTTGATATCGTCAAGAAATGGGGTATCAACACATACAAGGTGAGCTGCTTCTCGGGACCGGCAGGATAGCCCAGCTGGCTGCCAGGGGCAATGCAGGAAGCTCAGAGCTGGGCCAGTCCCTGCACTAGGGGTGAAGGAGTAGCAGGAGGTGGAGGATGCCCCCAGGGGTCTCCCCGCAGAATTTGCAGAGACAGCTCTGCAGCTTTCTGCTGCCCATAGCAGCAAGGCATGCTTTGTCCCTGTCAACCGGGCACCCGGGAGCTCCTGATGCCTCTTTCCCTTGCCCTGTAGTGCACCAAGCAGCTGATCTCAGAGCGGTTTGGCCGGGGCTCCCGCACCGTGGACCTGGAGCTGGAGACGCAGATTGAGCTGCTCCGGGAGACAAAGCGCAAGTACGAGTGTGTGCTGCAGCTCGCACGGGCTCTCACCAACCACTTTTACAGCCTGGTGCAGACACAGCACGCCCTGGGGGATGCCTTTGCGGACCTCAGCCAGAAGTCTCCTGAGCTGCAGGTATGCCCGCTGGGGAGATGGCGCATGCCTCACCTCTGCCTGTGCTGCAGCCCCTCGTGCCTGGGAAGGAGAGCTAGACACCCAAATCAACCTTGGGCTCTGCAGCACAGCTGGGGGCGGCGCTCTGCTCCACAGCACCTCAGGTGCGTGAGGAGGAGCAGGTTGGGGATAACTGTCCTCGGCGAAGGCTGTGGGGCCAGGGAGAGCGTGAAAGGCCCTGTCACAGCACCTCCTAGCAACACCTGGGGCCAGGCTGATTCTGGGTGTGTGGGAGGAGAGAGGGGGCCTTGCTGGTATGGACCCTGACTCATCCTCCTCTCCCAGGAGGAGTTTGGTTACAATGCGGAAACGCAGAAACTGCTCTGCAAGAATGGAGAAACACTACTGGGTGCTGTCAACTTCTTTGTCTCCAGCATCAATACACTGGTGAACAAGACCATGGAGGACACACTCATGACAGTCAAGCAGTATGAGACAGCCAGGTAGAATGGCGGTGTGGGCTGGGGCTGGGTTCGTGACAGGTGCATGGCATTCCCGGGGCGGGGGATTGCAGGGCTGCAGCGGAGCTCTGACACCGGCTGTCCCTACGCAGGCTGGAGTACGATGCGTACCGCACGGACCTAGAGGAGCTGAGCATGGGCCCTCGGGACGCCAGCACCCTGTGCCGGCTGGACGCGGCCCAGAGCCAGTTCCAGAGTCACAAGGACAAGTACGAAAAGCTGCGTGCTGATGTGGCCATCAAGCTCAAGTTCTTGGAGGAGAACAAGGTGGGGCTGGGAAGGGGCCGCGGGGCGCAGAGTGGGGGTCTGCCATGCACCGGTTGTGTCCCTTGGCTGTGCTGCCTTGCAGCCGCCTGCCCAAGACCTGTCTTTGGGTGGGCAGCACCAGCGGGGAAGGGCAAGGGAGCACCCGTCTCTGCCCACCTCTCATTGTGGCTTCTGCCGCACGGCCTTCTCCCAGCTTTCAGCTTTTGGGGGCTGTCAGCAGCAGCACTGACCTCCCGCTCCTGCACTAGGTGGGGGCCATGTCCCTGCTGCCTGCCCCTTCTCCTGGTGCGGGCTCACGGCGGGCTGACCCCTCCTGCTCTTCCCAGATCAAGGTGATGCACAAGCAGCTACTGCTCTTCCACAATGCCATCTCTGCCTACTTTGCTGGGAACCAGCAGCAGTTGGAGCAGACCCTCAAGCAGTTCAACATCAAGCTGAAGACCCCTGGTGCTGAGAAGCCCTCCTGGCTGGAGGAGCAGTGAGCCGCCCCCACCGCCCCCCTGTGTGCTCTGGCCACGGGCACCATGGACCTGAATTGTGACCTCTGGCCGCTGGCGTGGGGCTGGGCCACGTGCTCGGGGGTGAGCGGGGGATGCAGCCTGGGCCCTGCTGCAGCCAGGGGCTGCCTGCTGAGCATGGGAGGGGGTCTGGTTTGGCAGGGAGTGGGAGGCTGCAAGCAGGGCCCTGGTCCTGCCTGGGGAGAGGAGCCTGGGGAGGCTGGGGCGCTCCCCATCCCACGTCTCCCCTTCAGGGCAGAGTCCAGCCCTGCCTGGCTCGTTTGCACTCTCTCCGCACAGACCCCTGGCACTGCACGATGGCTGGGAGCCCCCCCTGCCTCCCGGCACCCCTGCGGGCCAGCAGACACCTCCTGCGCTGGGCCCGCATGCCCCAGACCCCACTGCACACCCTGGGGTGGGACAGGACGCCCCACAGTTCTCCCTCTGCCAGCCCCCAGGGGCAGAACAGGAGTGCAGCCCCCTGCCCCGGGCCTCCTCCCTGCCCACCAGGAATAGCCCTGCCCTGCCGCCTTCATTTCCAGATGAAGACGAAGCTATGGAGGGGCTGCGGGTTCCCACCCGCTGCAGCTGGCAGCCTGGGGGCTGGGTCCTGCCTTCTCTCCCAGCTTTGGGGTTGCTGCAGCTCCCTCCTGGCTGATCCCTGGTGTTTCCCAGGCAGCTGCTCTTGCACTCCCCCGCCAAGCTGACCCGGGGGCCACCCCCCCAGCCTCACACTACACTCCCTCATGCGCAGGGTGGGCTGTGCCGGCTGTCTTTGGGCCTACAGCATGCCTGTCCTCCCCTCCGCATCCCCCAGCCTGGGCTGTGCTTACCCGGTCTTTGGTGGGGGGCCCTGCGCACTGCTGCTAGCCAGGGGTGGGTGGGCAGGTGCTGGCCAGGCACGGGTCCTCTCACCGCCCTGACGCTTGGAGGCCAGATGGCTCCAAAGTGGGGACTCAAACCAAGGACCAAACGCTGGCCGCGTCCCAGGAAGGTGCATGTGCATGCCTGCGTGCGTGTGCCGAGGGCACGTGTGCCGAGGGCATGTGTGCCACGCGCAGCAGTGCCAGGGCCTTGGCCGGCGTCCCAATGAGAGAGCTCTGTCCCGCTCCAGCTGAGTGTTGCTTCCAGCCCTGGCCACATGCAGCACTTGGGCACTTTCTCCTGAGACAAAACAGTTATGTTTTTCTTGCTAATTTAATCCCTGATAATTTAATATTAGTCTGGATCTGACAACCCCTCCCCCCGCCTTTCCCGGTGAAGGTCTTCCCTCCCTACTTGTGTAAGACTCCAGAATAAAACGGTACGGATCACTCTGCGTGTGGAGCTGCAGGGCTGGTGGCTGGCTGTGGGCCTGGGGGGCGGCGAGGTGAGGCTGGCCCTTCCCATGGCTGTGGGCTGGGGTCCTCCTGCAGCTGCCCTCTGCGGGTGGGGGTCTGGGGGGGGCAGCAGGGGCTGTGCCCCTCCATCCTCCTCCCCACTGCCAGCACTGGAGCGAGGGGCCGTTGGTCCTCGGCCCCCTGCCCACTCTGTGCCCAGGGCCAGAGGCACTGCTTGATCCTGCTTGCGTGCAGCCTCGGCCAGGTTGGCAGTCCCGGGGACATGTCTCTGGGGAGCTCGGGGCTCTTCCAGCCCCATCCTGCCCTGTGGTAGGAACGGGGCTGCCGGGGGCCGACCACAGGCAAGTCCCCAAACCGCCCCTAAAACAGCCGGGGGCTGGGCCAGGAGCTGGCGCTGGGAGGGCCCGGGGCCGCCGTGCGGCACCTGGGGGGGCTGGGCGACTGAGCAGGAGGGAGTGCTGGGGAGTGCTGCGTCTGGCTCGGAGGGGCGGGAGAGGGCTCCATCCTCCTCCTCGCTCCCTGGCCGTGAGGAAGAACGTTACAGAGGGTGGCGGAGCGCTGGGACAGGCTGCCCAGATGGGCGGTGGGGTCTCTCTCTGGAGACGTTCAAACCCGCCTGGAGGCGGCCCTGGGCAGCCTGCGCTGGGGGAGCTGCTGCAGCCCCGGCCGGGCTGTGACCCCGAGACGTGCTGCTGTTCGCCGAGCCCTGGGGCGACCGGCCTGGCCCTGATGCCCGCAGCCGTTCCCCCCGCAGCACCGGCAGGCACCGGGACCCGGCTGCCGGGACAGCGCCGCTCCCGCCTGGCAGCCAAATGCGTGGCCTCAGGGGAGGGGCTCGGCGGGGCTCGTTTCCCGGGGACGGACGGGGGGTCTGCTGCTCCCGGGGGCGGCCGGCGCTGCCTGTCACCGCAGTCCCGCCGGCCGCAGCGGGGGCTCGGAGGGTCCCACGGGGTGGACGCCTGCAGCGGGGCCGGGGTGCCCGGGGTCCAGCCGGGTGCTGCACCCCCCCAGGAGGGCAGCGGGCTGGGCATCCGCGGCCCCGGCGCTGCCCTCGGCCGCCAGCCCGGGGTGGGACGGGCCCGGGGCGGGGCGGGGCGGGGTGGGCCGAGCCGCAAGAGCCACGGGGCGGCCATTGGCCCCCGTCCCATCCCGCCTCGGTCCCATCCCGGCCATTCCGGTCCCGCCCCGGTCCCGCCCCGGCCATCCCGCCCCGCCATCCCATCCCAACCCGGTCCTGTCCTGGTCATCCCGGTCCCGTCCTGCCCCATCCCCCCCGCGGTCCCATCCCGGCCCGCCCCGCCCATGGGCTCCTCGCGCCGCACCGCACCGCCGCTGCCCCCGGGGCCGCCCCCCCGGCGCTGCCCTCCCTGCCGGCGGCGAGCGGCTGCGGACGCTGCACTGGGAGATGGTGCCCGCGGCGCGGGCGCGGGACCGCCGCTCGGTCTGGACCCAGCGGATCCCCCTGCCGCCGATCGACCTGCCGCGCCTCCGGCTGCTCTTCCGAGAGCCCCGCGGGGCCGACCGGGGACTCCCCGCCGCCCTGACCGCCCCGTGCCCACCCTCCCCCAGGCCGCGCTGCTGGAGCCCAAGCGGAGCCTTGCCGTCGGCATCTTCCTCCAGCAGATCAAGCGGTGAGAGCTGCTGCCTCCCCCGGGACGCCCCCCGGAGACCCCGCCGACCCCCGCCGGAACACTGCCCCACCCGCCCGGGAGACACCCCAGCCCTGGCAACCAGTACCCCCGCCCCAGGGCCCGTACAGGGGTGGTGGGGAGGCACCCATGTGATACATCCCCCCTCCCGGGTCCAGCCCATGGTGGGGGCAGAACGAGAGCTGTCCTTACGGGGGGGGGTCCCGTCGCAGGGGTGGGAATAGGGGCTCTTGCTGCTCTGGGCACCAGGCATGGACGCGGACGGGTGCGTGCTCCCACCGTGCCCACTGCAGGTGGTCAGGGTGTCCCTGCCCCCCTGGGAGGGATTGAAGGGGTCTGTTGGCCGCCAGGGGTTGTTACCCCACTGCGGGGGGTGCAGAGCACTGCCCATGTTTCTGGGCCAGGGGGATCACCAGTGTCTGATGTGCCCCCCCAGGCCCATCCACCAGATTGTGCAGGACATCCAGGAGGGTGTCGGGGTCCCTGAGGGGCAGAGAAGCTGCTGGAGCTGTCCAGAATGCTGCTCAGTTCTGCAGAGGTGAGGGCTGGGATCAGAGGGGGGTCCCTGGTGACCCCCCCTGACCCCCCACCTCTGCCCACAGGTGTCCCAGCTGCACTTCTTCCCTGGCAGCCCCCACCAGCTTGCTGACCCCGAGCTCTTCATGCTGCTGCTGACAGAGGTGCCCAGGTGGGAGCCAGGGGGAGGCAGGTCCCGTGCACCAGAGGGGTCCCGTGCACTGGGGGTTCTCACGACCCCACCTGCTCACCCTGCACTTGCCCCCAGCTACACCCGGCGCCTGGAGCTGCTGGTGCTGAAGGAGGACTTCTTCCCCCAGATCAGCACCCTGCACAGCTCCATCCAGACCCTGGCGGACGCTGCTGTCTGTGAGCAATATCACGGGGGTGCGCTGGGAACCATGAGGGGGGGGGGCACTATCCCTGCCCCTGCTCATCTCCCCGGCCACTCCCCAGTGCTGCTGGAGTGTGAAGAGCTGCACACCATCCTCCACCTCATCCTGAGTGTTGGCAACCACCTGAACTCGGTGAGCCCGTGGCACAGGGGCCCTGCTGCCTGCCCCCGCTCCCCCCTGGCACAGCAGGGCCACGGCAACTCCCCTGCTCTGCTCCCAGGGCAGCTATGCTGGCGGTGCCACCGGGTTCTGCCTTGCCTCACTACTGAAGCTGCCCGACATCAAGGCCAGCGAGCCAGGCATGGACCTGCTGCACTTCGTGGCTACGATGAGCGTGGTGGGGCTGAATTTTCTGGGAGGGCAGCCATTTATGGCAGAGCTTCTGGTCCGTGCTTGGAGTGGTCTTTTCCCTGGTGGTGGTCCTAAATGGAAGGTGATCCCTGTGCACCGCCGCAGCTCCCCTCCACAGTCTCATCCCAGTCCCCTGCCCACTGTCCCTGTGGCAGCACCCACAGTCTTGTGGTCCTTGTCGGGGTGCCAGGCTCCCTCCCGGGCTGCAGCCACCAGCCTCTGCAGGGACTGGGCTCTGCAGCAGCTCCTCTGCCCACTGGCTACCAGCACGCCATCACTGGCCCATCCTCAGCTGCCTCCCCATGCTTGGGAGCCACAAGGTGCCACCGGAGTGGGGTTCATCAGAGCAACCCCATGGCTGTGGGCACTGTGTGTCCCTGGGGAGACACTGCTCCCTCCTCTGCCCTGTGCAAGGTCACTGCCCTGACAGCGATGTGCCCGGCTCGCATGCAGGGGTGGCTGTTTTCCCTGTCAGGCAAGCTCCCGTGTGGTTTTTCCCATGCTTGCCCCTGCTGCCACCTCCTCACCTTCCTGCTCTTGGTTTGGGCTTGTTCCTCCTTGGCTGGGTACCACCCTGTTGCCACTGCCATAGCGCCCCCTGAAGCCCCCCGTGCCTTCAGGGATGTTTTGGCCCTTCCTGGCCGTTCGGTTATGGGTGCTGGTTCAGATCAGTCCCGCAGTGACCTGGCAGCACATCTAGCTGGGGATGCATGCCCGAAGCTGGCCCCCAGCCCTGCTGCACAGATGGGGAGTCACCTCCACCCATTCCACCAAGATCCAGCTCTGCCAGGGCCCTGTGGGATGCCCCTCGGCCATGTGGGGGCTGATCGCTGCCCCTCTCCCCGCAGGAGGCAGCCAGGGTGGACAAGAGCCTGCTGGACTTCCCCAATAAGCTGCAGCATGTAGGCCCAGCCTCACGGTAAGGGCATCCCAGCACTGAGCTGGGACCCTGCCCTGGGGGCTGGCACCCACCGAGGGTGGGAGTGGAGGGGTAGGAGGGGGTCCTGGCTGCAGTTCGCATGGAGGGGGGGGGGGGGGGGGCGGGGCAGAGCATCGTGGCACAGTGGGGGATGGGTGACCCGGGTATGTTGGCAGGATTTAGGTGGCAGAGGGGGAGGGGGAGCTGCGGCAGCTGGCGGGGCAGCTGGTGGGAGCACAGAGCCTGGGCACGGAGGGGCTGGGGCTGCAGCTGCAGCCCTTCCTGCGCACGGCTGAGGAGAGGAGGAGCTATGCAACACCTGGGATACACTGGAGCAGATGCACCACGCTGCAAATACCACCCTTGATTTCTGCGAGGATGCGGTGCCCCACGGCTTGCAGGAGCTGTGTGCTATCCTGCACAGCTTCGCAGGCCAGCTCCACACTGCCGCGAAGGTACCAGCCCCTGCAGCCCCATCGTGTGTGGGACCAGCCCCGGCTCTGCCACCCTGCGCCTGGCTGGCCCTGACGCTCCTCTGCCCCACAGGAGAACTGGGTGCAGGAGCAGGCTCAGCGCTGGTGGCAGCAGCTGGAGCGGGACGGGCTGAAGCGCTGCTCCGTAGCCATGTGCTCCACGTGGGACACGGCCCCCCAGCACGCAGAGCCTGGCAGCCCCTTCCTGCTCACACCACAGCATGGCATACACTCCCTGCACCCTACTTCCCAGCCCTGCCTGAGCTTGACCCCCCAGGACAACCGGCCTGGTCCCCCAGGCTGCTGGAGCCCCCGCCTGCCCCTGGCTCTGCAGAGTCCCACCTGGTCACCTGGAACCCCCCTGGCCCTCCTCCGGTGGCACATGGAGCCGGCACTGCCACCCCTGCCCATGGTGGGGGGCTGTGACAAGCCCTCCCTGGGCACCCCGGCCAGCAGGCAGAGGGGGCTTTTCGAGCCCAGTCCTGAGCTCGGGCTGCCGGACCCCCCTGCCCCAGTGGCAGCCTCGGCCCCCTTCAGCCTGGCCAGCCTCTTCAGGCAGAGAGGGGCCCGGAGGGGTCTTGAGTGCCCCCCGCCATCCCCAGCCACCCCCACTGAGGGCTCTGCCCTGTGTGGCTTCCTCTGGCACTTGGCTGGTAGGAGGGGGTGCTGGGCCTCCCCTAGTTGAGGTGCTGCAGGGCTGCCACATTCTGCTTTTGTCCTTCCCCATTTCCCTGCTCCCCTCTGGTTTCTTGTGGTAATAAACGCTGAGGATCTCCCTGGCTGCCTGCTCAGGACCTGGCTGCTGCGCTGCCCTGCCTGGCTGTCACACAAGGCCACGCCGGTGCCTGGCTGCCTCCATCCAGCACAGCACAGCGTGGTGCTGGCCCTGCTGCCCATGGCTGCAGCTCCCTGCCTGCTGCCCCCATGCCACGGCTGTGCCACAGTGCCTGGCACTGCAGCTGCAGCAGCTGTGTCCCCGGCCCTGCACTGGACAGTGTCCCCACTGAGCAAGCCATCCGCCAGCCCCATCACTATGCCCTTTGTTGTGGGGCTGGTGCTGGCCGTGCCACGGCTGCACACACCCTCCGTCGCCATGGCTGGTTCCCTCCATCCTGGCAGCGGGTCCTGGGGGGCTGTTGTGGGGGGCCCAATGCAGCCTGGAGCGTGACCGGGGAGGGGAGTGGAGCCAGGGACCCCGGGGGTCTCTGGTGCAACCTCCTGCCCGAAGCAGGGGCAGCTGTGGGGTCAGACCGGGCTGCTCACAGCCTCATCCAGTAACGCCTTGGAAAGCCCCAAGGATGGAGGCTGCACAGCCTCTCTCGGCAACCTGCTGCAGTACCGGACGGTCCTCACAGGGCACAGGCTTCCCACCGTGCCCGCCCAAAGTTCTCATTTCAGACGGTGCCTGTGGTGTCTTGTTCTCCTGCTGTGCACCCCTGTGAAGAGCCTGGCTCCGTGTCCTTGGTAAGCTCACTGTCGGCGCTGGCAGCTCACTGCGAGGTCTGCAGCCTTCTCCCCTGAAGGCTGAGCGAGCCCCGGTTCCTCGGCAGCTCCTCACAGGGCAGGTGCTCCAACTCAGCGGCCGGCCCCGAACTCGCTGCAGTTTGTCAAGGTCTTTCCAGAGCTGGACATGGTGTCTGGATGCGGTTTAGCAAGGGCTGAGGGGAGGGGAGGAGAAGCCCCGGCCCCGGCCTCCCGGCAGTGCCCCCGTTGGCACCGGCCGGGGTTCTGCCGGGCTCTCCTGGCTGCCGGGGTGCCCTGTGGCTCGTGCCCGGCTCACTGCCCACCCAGACCCCCAGGACATTTTCCCTGGAGCTGCTTCCCCGACCCGTGCTGTCGCGGGGGTGCTCTGCTTCCCGGCCCTGGCGTTTGTCCTCGCTGCATTTCACGGGGTTCCCTGCGGCTGCCCTTGGGGTGCAGTCCTGCCCTCGAGCGTGTCAGCTGCTCATCCCCCCCACACCCCCGGCTGGTGTTACTTGTGACCATGAGGAGCGTGTGACCATGAGGAGCGTGCACTCTGGTCCTGCACGGGCCGTTGCTGAGGCTGCTAAGCAGGAGAGGTGCCCGGGCTGGCCCCTGCGGTGCTGGTGCTCCGCTTGTCACCAGCCTCCAGGCAGAGCACAGCTCCCGAGCCACAGCCCTCTGAGCCCGACCCTCCAGCCTGGCTGTGACCCACCCCCTGTCCAGCCCCCCAGACCGTAACACCCTGCCTCGGGTGAGACGATTGTGGGAGAAGGTGCCAAGAGTCATGGCTGCTGTCACCTGTGGCCACTGTCGCTGTGCCACGGGGGGCAGACAAGGCGGTTGGGGGTGGCTTCACCCGGGTCACCTCCCAAGGCCCCACGTGGCTGTGGCGGTGGTGCCATGCTGGATGGCAATAGTGTGAGGTGGGAATGTCACCCAGCCGGTTGCTCTGTGTGGTTGGGGCCAGGCCGTCCCGCAGGGCTGCCGCGCCCAGGGGCAGTGCCAGCTCAGGGACCCGAGCACCCCACCTGCACCGACGGCCCTGCGCTGCGGCTGCTTGCACGCTTGCACGTGGGTGTGTGCACACCCCAGGGCCTGCTGCATACCTGGAGCCCACCCGCCTGCCAGTGGCGCTCCGGCGCACGGCACACAGCAGCAGCACGGTGCCCAGCCAGCCCCGGCGACGCGGCGGAGATCCCACCAGACCCTCCATCCAGGATGGCTCCCGGGGGCAGGTGAGGTGGTGTGTGCCAGGCATGTGGCGTGTAGGTGGGGGACAGTGGCACCGCAGATTCACCCCGAGGGTCGCCGGGTCACCGCCCTTGTGCCAAAGGAGCGGCAGAGAGCAGGAGGGCACACACAGGCAAGGCACGGGTGTGCATGGGTGTGCAAATGGGCACGGGAGCGCCCCGAACACGGGTGAGAGTGCATACCTGCACACGTGGGGCGTGAGCACACAGGCGCAGTGTGCGCAGCCCTGGGAGGGCAGGAGTGCACACACACTGCACAGCGTGTGCGCACACCCCCACCCCCCACCCCACGCACAGGTGGGTGGGCGTGCACACGGGCACTGCCTGCACACTTACACCATTGCACGGCAGGGCGGGGTGGGGGGTGGGGGGGGCATGCACGTGCCCCGGCTGCAACCCCCATTCAAGCTACGCGTGGGCTCTACCCCACCCGTGTCCGTGTCCTCGGGACAGCCCCGGCCCCCACACTTAGGGGTCTGCCAGCCACGAGCCCCCACACTTTGAGGGCTCGGTGGGGGGACACGACGGGTGGGATGCGGTTGCCGTGGTGACAGCCGGGTACCCCGGGGATGCAGGGGGGCGCGCCCGGAGCCCCCCCTACTGCAGAGCCACAGCCCGGACCCGACCATTCGCGGTGAGGGGGGGTGCTGCTCTCTTTCCCCGGTTTCCCACGGGACCCCCCCGCGCGGGTCGCCCACTCGGGAACGGAGCCGCGGTGCGCGGCGCCGCGGCGCCGTTCCCGAGTGGGCGACCCGCGCGGGGGGTCGTATGCGGTCCTGGGGGTGGTGTAACAAGCGTGTGCACCCCCGCCGGCGGCATGGTACGGTCCGCTCCGGCAGCTGCCTCCCCTGCCCAACCCTGGCGCAGTCCCCGCCGCGCCGCGCCGAGCCGTGCCGGGCCGAGGATGCGCGCTGCCGGCCCTCGGCGGGGGCTGGGGCGAGGAGGGGGCTGCGGGGGGGGTGAGTGGGGCCTGGAGGGGGGACACACACGGGTGGGGGCGCCTGGGGACAAGGACACGGGGTTGGGGGGCGGGGGGGACAAGGCGTCAAGGGGGAGAAGGAAGGCGGGGGGGCGCGGGGATGGGCCCGCAGCATCCTCACGGTGGGGCCCGCGGGCGCTGCCCCTCTCCCCCGCCCCGTGGCGGTGCCGGTGGGGGGGGGGCGGTGCCGCACAATGGCGGCCGGGGCGGGGCCGGGGCCTGGAGCGCGGAGCCGCCGCATCGCCGTGAGCAGGGCCGTGGGGCGCGGGGAGGCGTGGGGCAGGGGCTGGGGGCCGTGGGGCAAGTAGCAGATGCTGTAGGGTAGGGGCTGGGGGCCGTGGGGCATGGGGTGGGTGCCACAGCGGAGGCAGGGAGTGGGTGCTGTGGGTCAGGGAGCAGATGCCATAGGGCAGGGAGGTGGATGCTATGGGGCAGGCAGCGGGTGCTGTGGGGCACGGGCCGGGTGCCGCAGGGCAGGGAGGTGGATGCTATGGGGCAGGCAGTGGGTGCTTTGGGGGAGGGGGTGGGTGCCACGGGGCAGGCAGGGGCTTTGCATGTATGTGGTCCAGTGCTACGGGGCAGGGATGTTGTGCACCCCGACACTGGGATGCAGGGCAGAACTGTGGGTCGCGGATGTGTGTGGGGCTGGGCCAGGCAGCTCTGGGGCTGGCTTGGGGCACCCAGGGACCATGGGCAAGGTGGGGGGCAGGGCCCCCCCACCGTGCATCCTAGAGCATGTAGGGCCAAGGGCTGTGGGGCAAGCATGCTGCTGTGTGTCCAGCATGGGGCAGGTGTGGGGCGTGATCTGGCAGGGCTGGGGGCTTTGGGGTGCAGTGGAGCTGCCTCGGCCTCGCTGACCCTCCCTGCCCCCAGGCTGAGCACCGTGGGGCCGCGGGGACGCCGCCATGGCCAAACGGGAGGCCAGCGCCAGCCCGGTGGTGCGGCAGATTGACAAACAGTTCCTGGTGTGCAGCATCTGCCTTGACCGCTACCGCAACCCCAAGGTGCTGCCCTGCCTGCACACCTTCTGCGAGAGGTGAGAACCCAGCCCCACACACCCCACTGTGTGCCCTGCTGCATCCCCGCTGCATCCCCACTGTGCCCCACTGCATCCTTGTTGCACCCCACTGCAGCCCCACTGCATTGTCACTGCGCCCCACTGCATCCCCCCAGCATCCCTGCTGTGCCCTGGGGCCCCACTGCATCCTGACTGCACCCTAGTGCATCCCCACTGCATCCTGTTCTGTGCCCTCTGCACCCCACTGTCTCCCCAGCCCCGCTGTGCCTTGCTGCAGCCTACTGCGTCCCCCAGCTTGCACCCCTCTGCTGCGCCCTGGGCCCCGTTGTGCCCCTCCCGGCACCCCCCTCGTGCAGCCCCTGCAGCAGGGTGGCTGGAGTCCCCGCACCCCTGACATCCATGCTGCACCCCACCATGTATCCCCAGCACTCCCTGCCTGCACCTCCAGCAGGGGACGGGCTGGGGCCGCTGTGCCCCACGGCACCCCTCCTGCACCTTGTTGCACCCACGCTGCCTTCCAGCTGTACCCCACTGCATGCCCCAAGCATTCCCCAAACCCACAGCGAGAGCAGAGCTGCCCTCCCTACGTGTCTCCCGTCACCCACCGTGGGGCAGCCAAAGCCCCCTCTGCCCCCAGGCCCCCCCACGGCTAGTGGTGAGCCAGGGCCCATCGGCACACTCACGGCCCCCAGCCCTCCCCAGTGAGAGATGGGGCTGAGCCCTGCTGTGCCCCAGGGGTGGGGAGCTGGGACCCTGGCACTCCGCAGTCACATTCCCCCCAACACTTGCTCGTGGGGGGCTGGGATCCCCACTGACCTCACACCCCCCAGTTCCCTGTAAGGGCTGCACAGCCTGTCCCTGAGCCCCCCACCCGTCTTGCCCCCATGGCCTGTAGCAGCCGGGGCTGATCGAATGCTGGTGCCCACCAGTGCCAGGGGGCTGGGGGCTGTGGCTGCGGTGGGCGGTGGTGGACTCTCTACTGATGTCTGCTCTCTCTGTGCCTCCCCAGAGACCCACCACCACCCCCTCACCCCCAGCCTGGCCTCTTCTGTCTGTCTGTCCGTCCACCCCTCCAGGTGCTGGCAGTGGCTCCTCATGGCACCATGGTGCAGCCCTCCTGTCCATCTGTCCTGCCGTCTGTCTGCCCCTCCATCCCCCACCCTTGTTCCTGCAGCCCGGTGTGCCGCACGCAGCATAGCCCTCCTGTCCATCCGTTCGTCCCACCAGCTGGCTGCCTCCCTGGCCCTATGGCTGTGCTCCTGCCCCATGCACCCCGATCCCTCCTGTCTGTCTGTTCGTCTCACTGTCCGCCCCTCCAGCCTGGTCCCTCTGCTGTTGTCCTGCGCACCCTGATCCCTCTGTCTGTCCATCCCGCTGGCTGGCTGCTCCCCTGGCCCTCTGCTCCTGCCCTGCACACCCCTGGCCCCGTCTGTCCATCCGTCAATCCTTCTGTCCCAGCTCCCTCCCCACTGCGTGGGTCCTGACCCTCTGGTTGTCCCCGTTCACCCCAGGTGTCTCCAGAACTATATCCCGCCCCAGAGCCTGACCCTGTCCTGCCCCGTCTGCCGCCAGACCTCCATCCTGCCCGAGCGCGGCGTCGCCGCCCTCCAGAACAACTTCTTCATCACCAACCTGATGGAGGTGCTGCAGCGGGACCCTGAGAGCTGCGGCCCCCACCCTGGCCGCGGCCTGGACCCCGTCAGCGCTGTCACCGGACAGCCTCTCTGCTGCCCCAACCATGAGGGCAAGGTGGGTCGCCCCTGCAGGTGGGGGGACTTGGGAGGGGCTCGGGGGGCCGTGGGTATCTGGGGGGACTGCAGGGGCTGGGGAGGGGGTGCAGGGATCTGGGAGCACTGTGGGGTCTTGGGGGGGCTGCTGGGCCGTGGAGGAGGTGCGGGTATCTGGGGGGGCCGTTGCAGGCTGCCCTGAGTGCCCGTGCACAGGTGATGGAGTTTTACTGCGAGCCGTGCGAGACCGCCATGTGCCGTGAGTGCACCGAGGGGGAGCACCGGGAGCACATCACCGTGCCGCTGCGCGATGTGGTGGAGCAGCACAAGGCGGCCCTGCAGCAGCAGCTTGATGCCGTCAGAAGCAGGTACAGGGCTGGGGGCGCTGCTGGGGCCAGGGCGCTGCTGGGGGTCCCCTCCAGCAGTGCCCACCCTGTGCCCGGCTGCCCTGCAGGCTCCCACAGCTGGCAGCGGCCATCGGGCTGGTGTCAGAGATCAGCCAGCAGCTGGTGGAGCGCAAGAACGAGGCGGTGCTGGAGATTGGCAGCACTTTCGAGGAGCTGGAGACAGCGCTGCGGCAGCGCAAGGGGCTGCTGGTGCGGGACCTAGAGGCCACCTGCGGGGCAAAGCAGAAGGTAAAGTGCCTGCGCCGCTGTGCCCTGCGCCACTGTTCTCTGCACCACCATGCTCCTGTGCCGGCATCCCTCCCCTGCGCCTGCCTGCCGCCCCAGCCCTGCCAGTGCCAGCAGCTGGGCTCTGGGCGCAGGGCCATGGGACCAGCTGAAGCTGTGGCCAGGGTCGGGGTGCCAGCTCGGGTCCCAGCCCAGCGGTGAGGGTGACCTGCCCCATCCCGGCAGGTGCTGCAGGCGCAGCTGGACACCTTGCGCCAGGGTCAGGAGAGCATCCTCAGCAGCTGCGCCTTCACTGAGCAGGCACTGCACCACGGCACTGCCACTGAGGTGCTGCTGGTGAAGAAGCAGATGAGCGAGCGGCTGAGTGAGCTGGCCAGCCAGGAGTTCCCCGAGCATCCCCATGAGAACGCCCAGCTCGACTATGTGGTGGAGACTGAGGGTGTCCGCAAGTCCATCCTCAACCTGGGCGTGCTGATCACCACCAGTGCCACAGCCCACAAGACGGTGGCCACTGGTGAGGGGCTGCGGCATGCCGTGGTGGGGCAGCCCTCCTCACTCAGTGTCACCACCAAGGACAAGGATGGGGAGCTGGTGCGCAGTGGCAGTGCCAGCCTGCACTTCCAGGTGACAGCGCCGGACGGTGGCGCGGCCGAGGCGGAGGTGCAGGACAACAAGAATGGCACCTACGAGCTGCTCTACACACCCCGTGCTGAGGGCGACTTCCTCCTCTCTATCCTGCTGTATGGGCAGCCCATCCATGGCAGCCCCTTCCGCGTCCGCGCCATCAAGGCCTCGGACGTGCCCCCCTCTCCTGACGACGTCAAGCGCCGCGTCAAGTCCCCCAGCAGCGGGCACATTCGGCAGAAGGCCGTCCGGCGCCCCTCCAGCATGTACAGCAGCGGCAAGAAGAAGGAGAACCCCATCGAGGATGAGCTCATCTTCCGTGTGGGTGAGCGGCAGGGCCTCCCCGGGGGTGGTGGGGGCTCCCCGGTGTGAGTGGGCCCCCCCGTGACCCCCAGTTTCACCGCAGGAAGCCGTGGCCGGGAGAAGGGGGAGTTCACCAACCTCCAGGGCATCTCCACCTCCAGCAGCGGCCGCATCGTGGTGGCTGACAGCAATAACCAGTGCGTGCAGGTAGGGCCCTGGCCCCGGCCCCGGCCCCGGCGCACCCTCCCACCTGACTGACACCCCCCCTGCTGCCCCCTCCCAGGTGTTTTCCAACGAGGGGCAGTTCCGGCTGCGTTTCGGGGTGCGGGGCCGCTCCCCAGGCCAGCTCCAGCGCCCGACTGGTGTCACTGTGGACATGAATGGGGACATCATCATTGCCGACTATGACAACCGCTGGGTCAGCATCTTCTCCCCCGAGGGCAAATTCAAGGTGAGGGGGGAGCTGCCGGGCAGGGGGGCTGCAGCTCCATACCAGGCCCTGACGACCCTCCCTGGCTGCAGACCAAGATTGGGGCTGGGCGGCTGATGGGCCCCAAGGGCGTCGCTGTGGACCGCAATGGCCACATCATCGTGGTGGACAACAAGGCCTGCTGCGTCTTCATCTTCCAGTCCAATGGCAAGCTCGTCACCAAGTTTGGGAGCCGTGGCACGGCCGAGCGGCAGTTTGCAGGTACACTTGATGGTAATACACCGACTGGCAAGTCCCCTCTTCCTTACTGCATGCCTTTGGCTTCCCGCTGTGCCGGAGCCGGGCTGGGACGGTGAGTACAGCACACCTCGCTGACAGCGGCTGGTGCCCCACCAACACTAGGACACCTGGGGCTGGGCTGAAGGCCCTGGGTTCAGGTCCTGGGCTCTGGCTCTTCTTTCAGGCTCAGGTTTGGGTTCAGGGCTCTGGGCTGGGCCTCTGGAGCGAGACTGGGGCTCTAGGTTTGGGGCTCTGGTTGTGGCAGCAGGCTTTGTCCCTGCGGGTCGAGGCTTTGGGGTCTTGGCCCATCCCCAGCGCCGATACCACTGTGGAGCTGGGTGCCCCCCCAAGCCATGGGGGGCCGAGCACTGCCTGCGCTAACCCCCTTGTGCTGGCCTCACCGGCTGCTCGCGCGGCACTAACCACACTAACCGGCCACCTGCTGTGGGACTGAGGGGCATCCCTCGCTCTCCGCGGCGCTGGCACTGGACCAGGCCCCCCCATCCCTGGCTGGGGCTGAGCCCCCTCCTCTCCCCAGGACCCCACTTCGTGGCGGTCAACAACAAGAATGAGATTGTGGTGACCGACTTCCACAACCACTCAGTGAAGGTGAGTGCTGCCGTGGCCGCTGGTGTCCCTGGCTCCGTGCCATCCCCGGTGCTGCGTGCCGGGGGAGCCCACGGTGACCCCCGCTCTCCCCAGGTGTACAATGCGGATGGTGAGTTCCTGTTCAAGTTCGGGTCCCATGGTGAGGGCAATGGCCAGTTCAATGCTCCCACTGGTGTGGCTGTCGACGCCAACGGCAACATCATTGTCGCTGACTGGGGCAACAGCCGCATCCAGGTACTGGCACTGGTGCTGCTGCTCCCGGGGCTGCCAGTGGGGATGACGTTTGTGTCCCAAGCGCTGAAGCGTGCGCAGGGCAGGGGGACAACCTCCACTGGGGCAGGGAGTCCCAGGGCAGCGGGGCCATGGGGGACGGTGGGTGCAGCACATCTCTACCCACCCCACAGGTCTTTGACAGCTCGGGCTCCTTCCTCTCCTACATCAACACGGCTGCTGACCCCCTGTACGGGCCGCAGGGCCTGGCCCTCACCTCTGACGGACACGTGGTGGTGGCTGACTCCGGCAACCATTGCTTCAAGGCCTACCGCTACCTGCAGTAGCCGCCACGGGGACAGGGATGGGGATGCGGACGCTGCCAGTGCTGCCCACGCCATGACAGGGCCTGCGGGCCCCTGGGAGAGTACCCACAGCGGGATGCCCTAAGCAGTGGCTGCCCCACAGCCCTCACTGCCCCATGGCTCTCGCTGCCCCCCAAGCGCTGCCCCAACCTTCATGTGCACTTTATCCTGGGGGGCAGCCAGGCCCAGAATGGGGGCAAGGACGGGTCCAGCTGGGGTGGGGGCTGCCTGGGGACTGTGGCCGAGCCCTGCCTCTGGCCCCACAGCAGGCCCAGCAGCCCCACTGCCCCTGCTGCCAGGGGTCCTGGGGGCGTGTGGGGCAGGAGGAGCCACCAGGCAGAGCTGGGGGCTGTGCGCACTGCTCGGGGCTGTGGGGCAGCTGCGGGGCAGCCAGTCCCGGAGCTCCTGTGCCCTACAGGGGCTGTCCCCCCCAGCCCTGCTCCCCTGGCACTGTGGCCCCGCTCCCCCAGCTCAAGCCCCAGCTGTGGGATGACCACGCGTGCCTGCCTGCCCCACAGCGGGGCTGTGTGGGGCTGCCGCCGTACGCTGACAAATTGTATGTACAAAATAAAGTATTCTGGAAGTACTCTGTCCCCCAGTGCTGCCAGCCCCACAGCAGGGGGAACAGGTGGTGGGAACAACGGCAGCTCACACCCCACAGACCGACTTTGTGGCCATGGCACCATGTTCTCCAGGGGTCCTCACCAGGTGCAGTGGTGGGTGCCCCTGTCCTGGGGGCTGGGGGGCATGGGCAGGGGTCCGGGACCAGGGGAGGTGGGACCTGAGCCAGGCTGGGTGCTGCTGAAGCACTCTTGGGGATCCCCAGGCTGTGGCAGGACCCCCATGCCATGGCAAGACCCCCAGGCTGTGGTGGGACCTTGATGCTGCAGCGGGACCCCTGTGCCATACTGGGACCCCAGCGCTGTAGTGACACAGTGGGATCCGGAGGCCATGGTGGGACCCCAGTGCTGTAGTGGGACCCTGATGCCACAGCGGGACCCCTGTGCCATGGTGGGACCCCCGGGCTGTGGCAGATACTGGCAGTGCCAGGCCGGGCAGGGATGGGCACAGTGCCTGGAGCTCCCTGGCAACACTGAGCACCTGCCTGGCACAGCCTTCTGTCAGCTGTGACCCTGACCCGTGGCACAAGGACGGGGTTGGAGTGGTCCATACTGGGAGCGGGAATGGGGTTGGACTGGCCCATACTGGGTCTGTGCTCACCCTCCCCACGGGGAGGGGGGTGAAGGGGGGGCCTTTCCCAGGGGAGGCTCACTCACACACAGGGGCTGCCCCCCCGGCTATGGGGCACATAGCTGCAGGATGTGCACCCCACATAAGGGTGTGCCCGCCGTTGGCAGCCCCCTGACCCCCAGCACCGCTGCCAGCTGCCCGCGCCTGGCTGCCTGTCCGGGCCTGTCCGTGCCCATGGCTCGTGGCCAGAGCAAACAGGCGCTGTGGGGCCAAGGCCCTTCCCAGCACTGGCTGCTGGGAAGAGGCTGGGATGGTGCCAGACCCCCCTGCTGCACCCCCAGCCCTGGGCAGGCTGCTGGGGGATAGCGTCTTCCCCACCCCACCACATGGAAGGCTGGCCCCTGGCCCCACCCTGCCACATGGGGGGCTGAACCCCAACGGGGTCTGAGCCCCCTCCCCAGCCCCACTGCACAGGAGGCTGAGCCCCACCGGGGTCTGGGCCCCCTTCCCTTCCTTGCCACATCAAAGCTGAGCCCCCTCCCCAGGGCTGAGCCCTGTCGGTCCAGGCCCTCTTGGAGTGGGACCCTCACCCTGTCCCTGCCACATCAGTGGCTGAGCTCCCCCCGCCGCAGGCTGAACCCCCATGTCAGGGGCTGAGCCCCACTGGAGTTGGACCCTCGCCCCTGTCCCCTGCCCCACCACAGTGAGGTCTGTCTCTAGCCCCACCACACTGGGGTCTGACCCCCATCCCCCCTGTGCTGCCCCAGCCAGGCTGGAGGGCAATGATGGGGGTCCCGGTCCCGCCCCCTCCATGCACTGCCCTGTCCCTCAGCCATGTCCCCCCCCAGCCCCCCCGTGCGGATGAAGGTTGCGTGGGGCAGGCCAGGTTAAGCAATGGGGCAGGGCAGGTTGTGCAACGGCCTCTCCTGCTCTATATAGGTCCAGGGACCGCAGCAGCCCCAGGCACACCATGAGGGTCTCCACTGCCGCCCTCTGCCTGGCCTGGGCCCTGGCCCTGGCATGCGCCCACCCTTTGTGTGTGGGGTGCTGGGGATGGGTGTGGGGCAGGGGGCTGCGGGGTGCTGTGGGGGGCTGCGGTGGCTGCGTGGGGCAGGGGGCTGTGGGGCAGGGGGTTGCCGTGGCTATGTGGGGCAGGGATCTGTGTGGTGCAGGAGGAGTATTGGGGCAGGGGGCTGTGGGGGGCTGTGTGGGGTGGGGGGCTGCGTGATGATGTGGGGTGCGTATGCGGCTGTTTGGAGGGGCTGCATCATAAGCCCATGGTGCTGCCCGTCCCCAGGCCCCACGGCAAATCAGAGGCAGCTGGAGGAGGGCACCCCCATGAGGCTGAGCCCCCCAACAATGACACTGGTGAGACCCCAGGGATGGGGGGAGGAGGGCAGAATTGCATGTGGGGCACGGGGGGTGGGGGTGGGGGGGCACAGCAGGTGCTGGGGGTGGGACATTGGGGGAGGTCTGTCTGGGGGGTCCACACCATCCTGACTTGCCCCCCGCCAAGACCTGGCCCAGCTCTGCGTGGATGAGGGCAGCTTCGACGCCGCCACACTCAATGAGAATGGCACCATGCTCTTCTTCAGAGGTGGGGCTGGGGGGGCAGGGGGGTTGTGCGTGGGGCTGGGGGGCGTGGGGCTGGGGGGCACAGGACTGGGAGACATGGCGCTGGGGAACATGGGGCTAGGGGCAGAGGATGGGGGCCATGGGGGTGGGGGGGGCAGGGGGCACTGGAGGAAAGGTTCTGAAGAGGATGGGGTTTGAATGTGGGGGGGAATTGGATATACAGGGGAGGGGAATGGAGTTTGTGGGTCTGGGGGAACTTGGAGGGGGGACAATGACACATGGGTCCTGGTGAGTCCATGAGAAATGGGGTACGGTGAGCTGGCACTGGGAGGTTGGGAGGGGGGATGGCATGGGAGGGTCTGGGGGAGATGGGGGAGGGATGGGGGTGGGAGGGGGTCTGTGGGGATAGATTGCAATGGGGGTCTGGGGAAGGGGCCTGAATAAATGTGGAAGGGGGTGGAGATGGTGCCCTGGGGGACAATAAGGGGTGGGGGGGTGCTGTGGGGTGCCCTGGGGCTGGGGGCTGGGGGAGTGGGGTGTGGGATGGTGTGGGGCAGTGTGGGGCTAGCCGCTGCCCCTGCCCAGGCGAGGGAGTCTGGGAGATCTCTCGGGGGGCGCACCGACCCCACATCCGACCCCTGGCTGCATCCTGGCCTGAGCTGGGGGGCCCCGTGGACGCGGCGCTGCGCCTGCACCGCCGGCAGCACCCCCAGGAGCACCAGAACCTCTACCTCTTCCAGGCACGGCCACGGGTGGGGGGCGGCAGGGGCAGGGCCCGGGCTGCATGGGGGCTCAGGCAGGCTGCTTGGGGGTAGGAGATATTGCCTCTCTGCCCAGCCCCCCCTGTGGGTCCATGGGGCTGGGGGAGGGATGGAGCTGGGGGTCCCAGCCTGTGGGTCAGATCTTTGGCCGGGGGGGGGGGGGGGGGGGGGGGCGGGGCTGTCTTGTCCTGGCTGGGGGAGCTTCTGTCCTGGGGGTCTCCCCCCAGGTCTGGCCCCACGGGGGTCCTGGGGGTGGTGCCCGTGGGGCTCACCCTGTGGGGCACTTGCAGGGCGAGCAGGTCTGGGCCTACGCTGGGGGGCAGCTGCGTCCTGGCTTCCCCCGGCGTGTGGCAGATGAATTCCCGGGGGTCCCTGGGGGGCTGGACGCCGCCGTCGAGTGCCACCCTGAGGAGTGCGGGGGGCGAGAGCATCCTCTTCTTCAAGGGTGAGTGGGGTCCGGGGGGCTGCTGTGGGGTGCGTGGGCGCTGCTGGGCATGTGGGGCTCAGGTGCTAGAAGCTGCACCGTGCCAAGCCATGCCGAGCTGTGCCATTGCTGCATGCAGGGGACACGGTGTACGCCTTTGACCTGGAGCTGCGGGTGACGAAGCCACGCACATGGCCGGGGCTGGGCCCCTGCACTGCTGCCCTGCGCTGGCTGGAGCGGTACTACTGCCTGCGCGGGACCCGCTTCCAGCGCTTCGACCCCCGCACAGGCGAAGTGCCCCCAGGATACCCCCGCGACCTCCGCGACTACTTCATACCCTGCCCAGGGCGAGGTGAGCACCTGGCCACCCCCATGGAACCACGTGCATCCTGGGGACAACCCCCCCCCACGGGGTCCTGAGCTCCAGTTGCCTGGACGCCCAGCCCCACAGTGGCAGAGGGGTCCCAGACCCCCACCCCAGTGCCTGCCCTGGGGTCTGGCCCCACTGTCAGTGCTGACGCTGCTGGCAGGGCACGGGAATGCCTCGTGGGGGGGACGCCGGCCATGGCTGCAGCAAGATGCCCTTCCAGGCCCTCCTCTCCGATGACACCGGCCGCATCTATGCCTTCCGCGGTGAGGGGTAGCGTGGGGCTGTGGGATGGCTGTGCTGGGGGAATTGGGGGAGGGGCATGACCATGCTGGGGGCTGTGGGGTACAGAACTGTAGTCCCAGCCATTCTGTGGGACCACAGACCATAGAGCTGGCTGTGGGGTGGGGTCGCGTGGGGCATGATCATGGGGCAGGTCTGTGGGGCAGTATGACTGACACAGTCCGCAGGGGGTCTGTCATTCCGCCTGGACTCGTGGCAGGATGGGCACCATGCCTGGCCCCTGGGACAGACGTGGCCAGGGCTGGAGGGGGAGGTGGATGCTGCCTTCGCCTGGGACGGACGCACCTACCTGATACAGGTCTGACCCTGCTGGCTGCCCCCTCCCCATCCTCTGCCCTGTGGGTCCTGCCCCCCGTCCCAGCTTGCTGCCCCACTGCCAACACTCCTGGGCCGGTGCTTGAGGTGGGGCAGCTCAGGGACTGCTGGGAGACATCCCTCCCGTGACCAGGGGACCTCGGGGATGTTGTGTGTGTGTGTCCCTGCCCCAGGGGCAGCCTGGGGACTCTCTGACGCTGTGTCCCCACTACTGCCCACGGCCCACACTGCCTGCTCTCCCCAGGGCTCCCAGGTCTCCATCTTCCTTTCGGAGCAGGGCCACCGGCGGGTGCTGGGGTACCCACGGGCGCTGCAGGAGGAGCTGGGGGTCCCCAGTGCCGACGCTGCCTTCACCTGCCCTGGCTCTGCGCACCTCTACCTCATCACAGGTGGGCAGCAGGCACACCAGGACCCCCGGCTGCTGGGGTCTCTGCCGGGGTGCGGGGCTGATGGGTGCTGTGTTGGCAGGGGACCACATTCGGCTGGTGGACCTGACGCAGACACCACGGCACGTGGGCGAACCGACACCACTGCCCCACGACCACGTGGATGGTGCCATGTGCACCAACGATGGTGTCTTCCTGTTCGATGGCACTGGCTACTACTGGTACCCCAGCGTGGCCCAGCTGCTAGGGGCACAACAGCCTGCCCCCCTCCGGAGCATCACCACCGACTTCTTCCGCTGCCCACAGTGACTGGGGCCGGTGCCACCGCCCAGGCCCCTGCAGCACTGCTGGCACCGGGACTCTGCGGGCCCCAGCCAGCCTGTGCCTGGGACACAATAAAAGCCAGGGAGACCCTGAGACCCTCCCTGCTTTGTCTAGGGGTGCCGGGGGGTGGAGGGGATGGTGCATCTGTGTTGTGGCAGCTGTGGGGTGGCGTAGCACTGTCCCTGTGCCACTGGGCTGGGTGTGGCAGGGGCAGTGGGGCAGGACCTGCTGGGTGCAGGAGCCTTGCGATGGTGTCCTGGTAGATGACTCCTGGGGGATGTGGTACAGGGGCGGGGGGGGTGTCCACGGCTGTGCTGGGCTTTACCACACTGTGCCATACCACAAAGCATCGTTTGATGCTGAGCCACACCGTACTGTGCCGACTGAAATGTGTTGCCCTGTAATGTGCCACAGCGCACCGTGCTGTGCCATGCCCCATGGCACTATGTCATACCGCATCATACCATGTCATACTGTACTGTACCATACCATACTGTACCGTACCACACTGTGCCGTACTGTGCATGCCTTGCTGTGCTGTGCCACACCACAGCCCTGTGCCATGCCGTGCCATGCCGTGCCATCCTGCCCTGCGCTGCGGGGCTGGAGAGGTGCCAGCCGGGGGGTCCCATCCGTGGGCATCAGCACCCGCGGGGGGCAGGGGGAGCCGGGCTCTCCCCGGCAGCGCCAGAGTCATGGCACGGGGACCCCGCCGAGCAGCCCCAAAGCCTCGTCACCGAGGCGGTGACACGGGCCAGGCTGCCCAGGGCGGTGCTGCAGTCGCTGTGCCCGGGGGCTGGACCAGAGGAGCCCTGGCACGCTGCCAGCATCACCGCGCTGTGGCCGATGCCGCTGGTCCCTGCCAGCCCACCCTGCGCCTGCCGTGCCGTGCCAGCACCCCGTGTGCCCCCGTGCCGTGCTCTGCCGGTCCCGGCTGCGCCCCTCGCCGCTGCTGCTCCAGGCCTTGTGTCCCGTGCAGCGCCGTGCTGGGCCGGGCCGGGCCGCTCCACCGCGCTCCCGCCGTGCCGAGCCGTGCCGTGCCGTGCCGTGCCGAGCCGTGCCGTGCCGTGCCGTGCCGCTCTGCCCCGGCCCTGCCCAGGCCACCCTGTGCTGCGCCCTGCGGACCCACCCCTGCCGGTGCCGGTGCCGGTGCCGGTGCCGGTGCCGGTCCGTGCCGGTGACAGTACCAGTGGCACGATCATGCCGCGCCGCGCTGTGCCAGCCGGTGCCGGTGGCAGAGGAGCGGTACCGTGCCCTGCCGGTGGCACTGTCAGTACGGGGACAGCGCCGGCACCAGTGCCGTGCCGCTGTGTGCCAGCCCCGTGCCGGTGCCGGTGCCAGTCGGGAGGGGAGGGGCTGCGCCGCCCGCGGAAGCGGAAGCGGAAGCGGACCCCCGCCCCCCTAGCGGAGCCGCCGCAGGTACCGGCCGGGCCGGGGTTCGGGCCGGGGGGGGGATCGGAGCCTGCGGGGATCCCGCAGGCCCGGGGTGGGGGTGCCGGGGCGCGGCGGGGGGTCCCGGGGCTGTGGCGGGGCCCGCGGGGCCGGGGGGCCGGGCGCGGGGGGCCCGGTGCCGCAGCTGCCCACCGCCCGCTGCCCGCAGGCCCCATGGACGCGGAGGTGCCGGCGCCCCGGGGGCTGTAGGAGCCTCCCGCCAGCCGCAGGTGAGGGTCGGGCGGGGGCTGGTCCGGGGGGGCACCCGCCGTGTCCCCCGGTGCCGGCGGTGCCACCTGTCCCCGTCCGTGCCCCCCCCCCCCCCCCCCCCCCCAGGCCCCGACGATGTCGGGGGCCTTGAGCAAGCGAAGCGACCTGGCCAACGACAACAGCTGCCTGGGGCTGAGCCTGGGGCTGCCAGGCGCCCCCGAGCCCCTGCGCCCCAAGGCCCCCCCCCGGCTCCCCCCAGGGCCCCCGCCTGTATGGCAGCACCGAGCTGCAGGGCGGGGGGGGGGCCGCCAGGCCCGGCCGGCGAGGAGCCGGCCAACGCCAAGTGGGTGAAGGACGGGCAGAACCAGCTGCGCCGGGCAGCTGAGCGGGACCAGAACCGCAACGAGCTGGCCCCCCCCCCCGAGGAGCTGGAAGTCTCGGCCCGCAACGCCCGCAACGCCGGCAACAACGCCGGTGGGGGGGCCCTGCCCCTGCTCATCGACCTGCGAGGTGCCGAGGAGGAGGAGGAGGAGGACGAAGAGGAGGAGGAAGGCGACGGGGACTCCACGCCGGTGCAGAGTGACCCCATGACGGCCGAGTCGGAGCAGAGTGGGGAGCGGGCGCCCCGCGAGCATGGCCGCAGCGCCAGCCTGCTCTTCGGGGTGCGCAGCGGCACTGCCAGCGATGAGGACTCCAGCTGGGCCACGCTCAGCCAGGGCAGCCCCACCGGCAGCTCCCCCGACGATGCAGGTGGGCACCCGCGGGCACCAGGTGGCCCCACGGCTGCCCCACAGTAGCCGCCTGTGTCTGTCCCACGGCTGGTCCTGGCTCCCCTGTGGCTGTCCCTGCCGGCTCTGCCTGTCCCGCTGTGGACCCCACCTGCCCCACAGCTATGCCTGCCTGTCCTGTGCCTGCCCCTCATTCCCTATGGCTTGTCCTGACTGCCCCACGGCGGCCCCCATCTGCTCAGTGGTGGCCCCCGCCTGCCCCACAATGGCGGCCCTGCCTGCCCCTCATCTGTCTCTGCGAGCCCCACAGTGGGCCCTGTCTGACCCATAGCTGCCTCTGCTTGCCCCATGGCTGCTCCATTTCCCCCACCACTGCCCCATGGCAGCCCCTGCCTGCCCCCAACCTGTCATGCCCAGCCTGGTCCTGTCAGCTCTACATTTTCCTCCGCCTATTCCTGGCTGTGTGCCCACAGCTGCCCTCCAGCCTACCCGTTGCTGCCTGTGTTCCTGATCCCCGCTGGGTGCTGTTCTTGGCCCCCCAGCCCCTGTCAGCTCCGTGGCACTCCACTGTGTGCCCCACTGATGTCCCCCCAACCCCCTCCATGACCCTGTGCTGTTGCTGGCAGCTCTGTGCCCCATGGTGCAGGCTCTGGTGTGCCGTTGCCTACCACCCCTCTCTGCGGCTCTGGCCCTGCTGTGTCCCCCGCTACCTCTGTGTGCCTGTCCCCTTCCCCCCTCCTCCGGCCAGTAAATGCCCCCCCTGTGTCCCCACGGTAGGCAGTGTCACTTTCATGTGCCCCACAGCCTGCACTGTACCGTGCTGTCCCCCCCATCCCTGCACTCCAGCCTCTCCCCCATCCTTCTGTCCCCCCCCCGCCCTCCATGTCCCCGCCCCCCCGCGCATCCCGATCCCTCTGGCGCATCCTGCATCCCGCCGGCCCCGGCGCTGTCGTCAGCGGTTGCCGGGGAAACGCCTGGTCCAGCCCCGGCGCAGGTGAGCGTGGGGCGGGCACCCCCGCCGCCACCCGGCTGCCCCACGGCTGCGTGGGGCCGGGGCTGCGGGTGGGGCAGTGTGTGTGCGGGGGGGCTGCGGCAGGGCAGGCCCCACGGGTGGGCCCGCGGGGGCTGCGGGCTGCGCTGTGGCCGGCAGCCGGCCCGACCCCCGGCATGGGGCGGGGGCACGATGTGCAGCGCGGATTTCTTCGTGGCCATCGTCCTGCTGGACCCGCGCCCAGGTAGGGCCGGGGGGGGGAGTGGGACGCGGGGGCTGCGGCTCGGCCCAGCCCGGGGCGGGGGAGGGGGCTGCTGCCCTGCTGCGCCTCTAGGTCCTCCCGTGGGGCCCGGCTGGGGGCCCCCGTCCTCATAGCGGTGTGGGGTACCCTCATCTTACGCCACCGGGAGTGGTCCTCAGCCCTGCCTGTCCACGGCCCCGTCCTCATGGCGATGGGGGAGCCTGGAGCCCGTCCGGAGGCGTCCCCACCTTGCTGGGTGGGTGCCCCATCCGGGGGGGCTCCCTGGGGCTGGGTGTGGGGGCCGTGTCCTGCTGGGGCTGCCTGGAGGGGCCCACCCCCGTGGCACCCGGCCCCGACCGCGCCCCTCACCCCGCCCCCCCAGACTCCTTCTGGACCCGCAACTCCTTCGAAACGGACTCGGACCTGCCTGCGGGATGGATGCGGGTGCAGGACACCTCGGGCACCTATTACTGGCACATCCCCACCGGCACCACGCAGTGGGAGCCCCCCTCGGGGCTGGCCCGTGGCTCGGCCCCTGGCTCCCCGGGCATCACCCCCTCCGAGGAGCCACCGGTGAGTCCCGGCCAGCCGTGGGGCGCCATGGGGCTGCCCCACAGCACTTGCCTTGAGCTGGCCCCGCTCTTCCCACAGCTCGCCTGGACGGGCTTCGCCCCGGCTGAGCGCTTCGGAGAGGGGGATTTCTGGAAGGTGAGGGGGGGGGGGGCGGTGGGCAGCCGGGGGGGCAGCACGCTGCGGTGCCCAGCTGCTGCCAGCCCCCCCTGCTCCCTCCCCAGGACCCTGCGGCGGACGAGGCAGATGATGAGCCTGGAGTGCAGGACACGGAGCCGCCGTCGCCGGGCCTGGCCTCGCCGGGCACTGGGTGTGTGAGGCACGGGGGACCTGGGGGGTGTGGGGCTGCGCCTGGGCCCTGCAGGGCAGTGGGACCCTTGGGAGGGGGGCTGCCAGTTTGGTGTGGGGCCAGAGCTGCGTCCTGTGCAGGGGACCAGGGTCTCCAGGAGGCATCAGCCAGTGATACCCCCTTCGCTCTTGCAGCGCGGCGCTGGCCGAGGAGGACAAGCTGGGCTCCAAGGTAGGCTGGGGGCCCAGCCCGGCCCCTCCCTGTGCCCCAGGCCCCCCACCGGCTTGGGACCCCCCACCCTGGGGTTGCAGCCCGGTGGTGCCATGATGCTGTCACCGCCATGGGAGGGGGCTCAGCAGAGTCTGGGGCATGCGGTGCTTCCACTGCGGGGTTTGCCCTGCCTCGGGGGGTGGGGGGCAGGTAGGTGGCTGGGGTCCCCACGCTGGGGCCATGCCTGCCCCATGCCGTCCCCCGCAGCGCTTTGCTGTGCGCTCACTGGGCTGGGTGGAGATGAGCGAGGACGAGCTGGCACCGGGCCGGAGCAGCATCGCTGTCAACAACTGCATCCGCCAGCTCTCCCTGCACCAGCGCGGCCCCCCTGGCTCCTGGGGGGAGGTGAGTGCCCCCCGCCCCGCCTGCTGCTGGCAGCCCCCGGTACAGCCCCCGCACACCCTGACGCGGCTACCCCCAGGGCCGGGCGATGCTGCTGCTGCTGGAGAGCCAGACGCTGAAGCTGGTGGACCCGCAGGATCAATCCCTGCTGCACGCGCAGCCCGTGGCCAGCATCCGCGTCTGGGGTGTGGGGCGTGACAGTGGCAGGTGCGGGGGGCACGATGGGCTGGGGGGGTGCAGGTCCTGGGGGCAGAGGGTGTCTGGTGCCTGCGGGAGCATGCAGGGGTCCCGGTGCACATGGGGTCCAGGGCTGATGGGGGTCCAGTGCACATGTAGTGCAGTGATAGAGGTGTGCATGGGGTGTGGGGCTGGGGTCTCCCATGCATCTGGGGTGCAGGGGTGTGCGAGGATCTGGGTACATGTGGGGCATGGGGCTGTGGGGGTCTCGTGTGTGGAGTACAGGGATCCGGGTGCACATGGGATGTAGGGGTCCTGTGCATGTGGAGTGCAGGGATCTGGGTGCACGTGGGGCTCAGTGCCATGGGGGTCCTGTGCGTGTGGGGTGCAGGGATCCAGGTGCATGGGGTGCATGGGGCTGCAGGGGTCCCGTGCATGTGGGGCTGTGGGGTCCCATGTGCATGGGGTGTGGGGGGATGTGGGTGCACACAGGGTGTGGGGCCCTGGGATCCTGCACGGTGTGCGGGCATGCGGGATCCCAAGGCTAAGCCCCCTAGTGATCCTGGGTGTGTGTGTGTGTCTTGTGGTGCCATGGGTTGGGCATGACCCTGGTGGGCATGGGGGTCCCACGTGGGGGGGACCAGGGGTATGCGTGTGCCCCGGGCCCACTAACTTTGCTCTCTGGCTCTCTTCTGCTGCGCTGGCCGGGGATGCAGGGAGAGGTATGGCAGCCCAGCCCTGCACCAGTCCTCCCAGTCCTGTCCCTCACTGGGCTGGTGGTGGAGACACCCGGGGCGGGGAGCTCAGGCAGCTGGGTAGCTGGGGGGGGGTCCTGAGTGCAACCCCTTGCCACAGGGACTTCGCCTACGTGGCCCGGGACCAGCTGACACAGATGCTGAAGTGCCATGTCTTTCGCTGTGAGAGCCCTGCCAAGAACATCGCCACCAGCCTGCATGAGGTCTGCTCCCAGGTGAGCCCCCCCAGCCCCAGGTAAGCCCCTCATGGACCCCCCAACCAGCTCTGAGGTCTGTTCCCAGGTGAGCCCCTCCTCACCATGTCCCCAGGGAACAGCCGGCTGGTGGCTCACCATGGGGTGCCATGGCCCCTTGTGGGGGACAGGGGCTGGGGGCTGTGGCATGACAACCTGCGGGGGGCGGGGGCGGTGCCCCTCATGCTCTCCCCAGATCATGGTGGAGCGGCGAAGTGCCCGGGCCCTGGCTAATGGCCTCTCCATGGACCCCTCCAGGCTGGTGGAGATCCCCTTCCAGGGTATGGTGGGGCAGGGCGGGGAGGGGATGGAGGGCACTGGGAGGGGATGGGTGTGGGTGTATGGCACTGGGAAGGGATAGGGGGTGTTGGCAGGGGGGGGATACGCAGGAAGGGGATGGGTGTGTGTGTAGAGGGGGCACTGGGACGTGATGGGGGGCATGTGGGACACTGGGAGGGGATGGGGGGTTGGACTGGGGGAGGGAGCTCGTATGTCCCACTGCCACATGTGCTGGGGTGGGGGGCAGTGCAGGCTGTTGGGGGCCAGCTGGGGGGGCCAGGCATTGGGGTACAGTGATGTTGGTGGGGGCTGACCCTTCCCTGTGCTACAGTGGAGTTCCCGGCGCCCAAGAGCGAGGTGGTGCAGAAGTTCCCGGTGTGCTACCTGGGCTGCGTGCCCGTTGCCAAGCCTGTGGGTGAGTGGGGGGGCACTCGCACCTTGTGGGGCTGCCATGGGGTAGGTGCCCTGGCCCCATTGGCCGTCCCCGAGCCCCCTGCCCATCCCCAGGCATGGACGTCATCAATGCAGCACTAGAGGCAGCACTAGCCACCAGCAGCAAGGAGCACTGGACCCCCATTGTGGTCAATGTGGCACCTGCCACGCTCACCATCATCCACGAGCAGGTGGGTCTGGCCCTGCGGTGCTCCGTCCCCATCCTGTTGGCATGGTGGGGATGGTGGTGACCCCTGGCCACATGCCTGCAGACGGAGGCGGTGCTGTGCGAGTGCCGCGTGCGGTTCCTGTCCTTCATGGGGGTGGGCCGGGATGTGCGCTCCTTCGCCTTCATCATGGCCAGCGCCCCGGGTGCCTTCCGCTGCCACATGGTCTGGTGTGAGCCCAACGCCGCTGGGCTGAGTGAGGCACTGCAGGCCGCCTGCATGGTGAGTGTCCACCTGCTCAGCCCCTTCCCCGGCCCCACGGTCCTGGCCCCACTGCTGACCCCGCTCTCCCCAGCTGCGCTACCAGAAGTGCCTGGATGCCCGGCCCCAGGCCTCCAGCTCCTGCCTGCCCGCGCCGCCGGCTGACTCGGTGGCACGCCGGGTGGGCTCCTCCGTCCGCCGGGGCATGCAGACCCTCCTGGGCAGCCTGAAGCCCAAGCGCCTCGGGGCCCAGACGCCATGAGCCAGGATGGGGGGAGCAACCAAGACCCCTTCCCCATCTGCCACCCCCGGCATGGGACAGGGGGATGGGACGGAGGGGGCGGCAGCGCCTCGGAAGTGCGGGGCACCAGCGGGGGGATGAGCCCGTGCCGAGCGGTGTGCGTGTGTGTGTGCAAGTGTCCCCATGCGCCGAGCCATGTGCGAGGGGCTGTGGGGCACGTACCTGCACAGGGGGTGCGCGCCGAGCATGGTGCCGTGCTGTGGCTCTGCCCCCCGCGGCCGTGCCCCAGGGCGGTGGGCTGGGGGGGGTGTCCTGCTCTACACGCCGGGATGAGCCCCCCGCTGCCCCGCGGGGACGATGGGGCTGGCGCGGCGGGGGTGCAGGGCCCACCCTGCCCCGATGCATGCGGTCTAACCTGCAGCGTGGGGCTCCCCGGGGCCACCGGCTCCGGAGCTGCCACTCCTGCTGTAATGAAGATCTGTGTCGTACTAAATAATTAATAAACCCATTCCACCAGCCCGGCCTTGCCCCCTTCCTGCAGCACTCCCTGGGAGGATGAGGAGGAGCAGCAGGCACCCTCTGGCGCGTCCCGCGGGGCCTCGGGCAGGAGCCGCTGGGTCCATCACGCCTTTATTGTGCCGCGGTGGGGGTGGCAGCCAGCAGGAGCCTGGGGACAGGCAGGGCCCTGCCTCAGCCCCTGCCGAGCCCAGGCACCGCCGGTGTCCCGGTGCCCGATCTGCCCTCAGCAGAGCCGCCGCTGCCGCCAGAGCGCCTGGATGCGTGGGAAGGGCAGTGCTGGGCGCAGGGCCTGGCAGAGGCTGGGGTCGGCTGAGCGGCCGGTGCGCAGGGCGCAGAGCAGCGCTGCCTTGCAGGCGGCCAGGCAGGGCTCGCGGGGCGGGTGGCCCTTGTGAAAGAGGAACCAGAAGAGCTGGAAAAGGCGCTCATCATCCTGGAAGCGGCGGATGAGCTGGTCCCAGTCAGCGGGGAAGGCGCTGGGCAGCCCATAGGCCTCACGGGCGCGGTACAGGCGCTGCCAGCGTGGCTCTGCCCCCGGCACGTTCGCCTCCGTGAGGTTGAGGATGAAGGTCTCATGATCCAGCACGGCGTGGGAGCTCCCGGGGTAGGCGCCGTCCACCTCGTACACACGGTAGCCTGTGGGCAGGGCAGGCAGGGTCAGGGGTGAGCACTGGCACCACCACCAGAGTGGTGGGCTGTAGGGGGCTGGGGGTCCAGGCGTACCTGGGTTGAGGTTGATGTAGGTGGTGACACTGGGGGCCACGAAGGCGACAGAGACGGGGCGTGTCAGTGTCTCCTCATCGTAGAACATCTCAAACTCATCCACATGTGTGTGCCCAAAGAACTGAGCTGCAATGGTGCCCTCAAACCTGCGCGGGGCCAGGGCGTGAGTGCTGCCAATGCCCACACCCCCATCCCATCCCCGCTGCACCACTCGGCAGCTGGTGTGGTGCAGCTGATCCCATGACCCACAGCCCCCGCATCGCGCCAGGCTCAACTGACACCCCATGTCCAGGCCATGCCCATCGGCTCTGGTATGGCCCTGCCTGGCACAGGCAGCTTTGGGATTCTGACTCTGGACACTCTGGCGCGGCACCGTCGCCCCATCCCCTCCTGCGCCTGTGCCACCGCAGGCTGGGCAATGCAGGGGGGGTGCTGGGCCGCAGGGCTGACCTGCTGACAATGCGGTAGTAGTTCCAGCTCCAGCTGCGCAGGCAGTGGGCCGGAGGGATGTGCCCGATGATGTGCACCTAGGAGGCAGGGGAGGACAGGGCTGGGGTGTGCCTGGGACGCCCCTGCATGCAGGGCCAGTCCCCCTGCCACCACCCTCACCTTCTCCCCGGCCTGTTCGGCAGCAGCCAGGACCCCCACCAGCCACTGCAGCTGCCCCGCAGGGTCAGTGGAGTTGATGAGGAGCCAGAAGTTGGCCTGGGAGCAGAAGTTCATGTTGAGGGAGACAAGGCGCAGCCCAGGCCAGACCTGTGCTGTGTAGAAACCGGCAGCACTGCAGGGATTTGGGGCAGGGAGTGAGCACTGCTGGCCCCCACCCCTCACTGCAACCCCTCACCACAGCCCCGCGACATGCCCTAGGCCCAGCTGGCTGCCTGCCTGCCCCTGCACCCCCTCCCGTCTGCCCACAGCATACCACACCCCCCACCTGGAGCCCCCCTTGCCCCTGCCCACCCAAAGCGCCCTGCACCCCTGCCAGCCATGAGCCCACGCTGCTGCTCCTCCCAGGATGGAGACACCTGCCCTGACCCCTCCTAACCCGACACACCTGCACCCTGCCAGCCTGGGATCCCCCTTGCCCCCTCCAGTCTGGAAACCACTCTGTGCACCCCCAGCCGTGAGCCTCTGCTAGCACGAAGCCCCTCAGCCTGGAGCCCCCCCAATCCCTGCTAGCCCAAAGTCCCCCAGGCCTGAGTCCTGCAAGGCCAAAGGCCCCCCTTTCCCTCCCAGCCTTGAGCCCCTGCTAGCCCAGGGCCCCTCACCCAACCAGTATGGAGACTGCCCTGTGCTCATCCCTCAGACCCCTGATCCTGCTAGCCCAGGCCCCCCACCCCAAGCCCCTGCTAGCCTGGAGACTCCCTTGCCCACCCGGCCCCTGTTGGCAGCTGCCCTCACCGGAGGGTCCGCAGTGCTGAGGGGGGCAGCCAGTCCTGCCAGGCCTGGGCCATGGCATCGTACAGCCAGGCAGAGGACTGGTTGCCCTGCACATATGGTGGGGGGAAGGCGTTGACGGGGGTAGCCTCATGGTTGCCCACGGCTGGGTAGACGGGCAGGTCACCCAGATACTTCTGCAGCAGCCTGCTGACAGTGCGCAGGGCCAGCAGCTGGTCCTGCCGGCTCTGTTGCCAGACGTCGTGCGCTGGGATGTCACCCGTCCAGTACGCAGCAGCGAAGGTGGCCGCGCTGGGCAGCTGGGCCAGCAGGGCCTCGATGGTGTGCAGTGGCAGGTCGCACTTGCCGTACTCGCCCCAGAAGCCGGCACCGCCAGGGCCAGGGTGGGCAGCTCCGCGGCAGCAGAGTGGGTCAGGGCAGGCAGCCTCGCTGCCTGGCACATAGTGGCGGTCCCAGTGCAGGTCGGTGAGGAAGAGGAGGCGGGCGGTGGGAGCGCCGGGTGGGGGGGGCACCGGTGGTTGCACTGGCGGCTTGGGGGTGGCAGGTAGGGTGATGTTCCAGGCACCGAAGATGTCCCAGTGGCCGCAGTGCTGGCCCAGCAGCAGCCCGCAGGCCTCACCAGGCCGCAGCACCGAGCGTGCCCAGGCTGACACCATGTCCTGCTGGAAGAGCTGCACGGCTTGCTGGCAGATCTCGGGGCGCGCCAGCCGCAGGTCCTGGCACAGCCGGGCCGCCAAGTGCCCCACGCGTGCCACGTTGGGCTCCAGCTGTGGGGCAGGGACCATTTGGGCTGCCGCGGGGTCCCCAGGACGGCCCCACCGCCTGCCAGCCACCCCAACCCGCTCAGCTTGGCTCGGTCCCCTCCATTGCCGTCACCCCAGCCCCAGTCCAGTTCCCCTTTGGAGGAAGGAAGGGGGGCCTCGGCCTGTCCCTGTCGCTCAGAGCAGAGCCGCTGGCCTGTCCCCAGCCCTGTCACGAGGTCCCGTCCCATCCCTGTCCGAGCTCCTGTCTCCCGCCCTGTCCTGACCCCTTCCCTGTCCCCATTGCTAGCCCGTTCCCCCCCACCCCCACCCCTTCCCTGTCCTCCCTTCACTCCGTTCCTGTCCCGGACCCACTGGCCCTGCTCTGCCTGTTCCCATCCCCTCTCGTCCCTGTCCCAGTACACCTCTGTCGTCACCCTGTTACTGACCCCGTCCCTGTCCCTGTTCCTACCGGTCCCCACCCTGTGCCATCCTGTCCCCGTCCTCCCTCGTCCCGCCCCTGACCCCATCTCTGTCCCTGTTCTCCCCGTCTCCGTCCTCCCATCTTGTCCTGTCCCCACCCTCCCCCGCCCTTGTCTCCCCCGTTCCCCCCCATCCCCTCCCTGTCCCATCCGGTCCCTGTCCCCGTCCCCCCTGTCCCGTCCACTCCCCGCACCTGCAGCGCCAGGTCCAGCACCCCAAAGAGCAGGTGACACACGGGGCACGACACGTTTCGCCAGCCCCAGCGCGGCGCCGCTTCGAGGAGCGCCCCCCCCGCGCCCGGGGCCGACCCCGCCGGCAGCGACAACGACAGCGATAGCGACAGCGCCAGGGCCAGGGCCAGGGCGAGCGGCAGCGGGAGCGGCGGAGCCGGGCCCGGACCCTCACCCCGCGCCGCCATGGCCGAACCAACGCTGCGCCGCGGGAGGGCGGGGCCGGGGCGGGCGGCGGGGCGGGGCTCCGAGGAAGGGGCGGGAACACGTGGGGGACGGACGGACGCTGGGAGCGGGCCCCAGGGGCACGGTGGGAGATGGAGTCCGGTGGGAGATGGAGTCTCTCGGGCACGGTGGGAGATGGAGTCACTTGGGCATAGTGGGAGATGGTATCTCTTGGGGGTCCTTTCCCTGTCGCTTTGGGGTCCCCACACCGATGAGTGGGTCCCTGCAGCCACTGCAGGTGAGGACATGCCTGTAAGTACAGGCGTCTGTGTGTGTGTGAGCATGTGCACACCTGTGTGTGGGCTGGGGTTATGTGCAGCTGTGTGTGCGCATGTGTTCGTGCATGGGCAGGTCTGTGCGTGCACGTGTGAGTGTGCAGGTGTGTGCGTGTGTGCCAGTCTAGTCCTGGTCACGGTGGGCACCGTGGGGTAGTAATCCCTCAGGGTGGGTTGGGAGGTCTGGCAGGGCCCACTGCCCAGGAACCACCCAGCCACGCTGGGGCCAGTGTGGTACCATGCAGTGTCATGCCAGTGCCATGCTGTGCCATCCCGGTGCTGGTACAGAGCCTGGTGACGCTGCCTCAGAGCAGGCCATCCCCAGCCCTTTGGCATGGGGTGCACCAGTGCTGTTGGTTGCACCAGCCACTGCCCCAGGATTCCCACAGTGGAGGGGCCTGGCCCCTGGCCCTCCCGAGTGCTGTGGAGCCCCCATCCCACCCGTCTCTGGCCTGTGGACTCCCAGTGCTGGGTCAGGCTGAGAGCAGTGGGAAGCAGTGGCGCAGGCGGGTGCAGGCGGGCACAGGGCAAGTTTATTGCGTCCGGAGCCAGGGAGAAGCATAGGGAGTCGCTGGGCTTGGCTGGGGGCATCTCACTCTCCCCCCTGCCCCCAGCTGCCAGGCCCGGGAACCCCTGCCCTGGCTCCTTGCCCCCAGCCCAACCCGGGCACAGCGGTGTGTGGAGCTGGGGGCACTGGGGGTCCAGGGGCTCATGGGACAGACTGGCGTGGCCCAGTGGCAGTTGAGTGAGGCGGTACTCGGCGGGAGCATAGAGGCTGGTGGTGCACTGAGCTGTGCCAGGCATGGAGGGGGGCCCACGGGGAGGACGCCAGGGTAGGTGGGGGCACAGGGAGATGCAGACAGAGCCTGGGGGAGAGCAGGGGGGGCCGGGGGGGCCAGATCAGGGGGGTCCAAGGCTGCTGACAGTGGTGTAACTGAATTTGGAGAGTGAGGCGTTGGCATTGGCAACCTCCTCCTCAAGTGGGCGGTGTGGGCAGGCATGGCGACAGCCAGCACAGGTGGCTAGGAAGGCTTTGCGGAAGCGGCGGTTCATGAAGCAGTAGATGAGGGGGTTGGCGCAGGCGGAGGTGTAGGAGAGGAGGTGAATGAATGAGATGGGTGTCCCCGAGAGTGCTCGCTGGGCCGCCCGCGGGGCGAAGGCACGCCACGTGTTGGCGGTGAAGATGGGCAGCCAGCAGAGGAAGAACATGGCCACGATGACCACTAGCATGCGGATCACACGCCTCTTGGCCACCAGCTTTGCCTCTGAGCTGTTGATGCGCGCTCGGTCTTGCTGCGCACCTGCTGCACCCAGTGCCCGCAGCTCCAGCGCGCCACCTGGCCGGGAGAGCTGCAGGTAGCAGCCGTCCCCCTCGTCGCAGGTGGGCACTGGCTCCCCACTGCCATTGCGCTGAGCTGTGGGGCAAAGGGATGTGGTCACAGCCGTGGCACCATGGGGACCCACATTACCCTGAGCACATCCTCTGCTGGCATGCAGCAGGGTGTCAGGATGGCATGCAGCACAGGCCCCTGCGCAGGGAAGGGGGCCCCAGGGAACCTCCCAGCTGCAGGGAGCTGGGGTGGGGGCTCAGACTTCCCCCTTGTCCCAGGGCAGGGAGCTCTGCCCACATGGGGGCCGTGCTGCAGGAGGCAAAGGCAGGGCCAAGTGCTGCCCTCAGCCCTACCCCACACCAGCCCAGCCCCTCACCTGCAGCCTCCCCTTTGATGTCCAGCTCGAAGCGGATGCCTCGGTAGAGCTCACGGGAAATAAGCCCATAAGCCACGATCATCACCACACCTGGGATGAAGAAGAGGATAAGGAGCAGCAGGACGTACCTGAAAGACATGGTACCCATTGCTCAGTGGCTCCCTGCCAGCCCAGTTGCAGCAGCAGGGCTGGCAAGCAGACCATGTCCCTCGTCATGCGAGGGTCCTGGGGGTGGGTGGGAGTCCTAGTGCTGACTCACCAAGCCTGTCGAACATGCTCACTGGGCCAGTTGTGGGTGCACTGGCTGATGGGCAGGCGCGTGCCACGGGTCGGCATGGCATGCGTGGTGCTGTAGACGGCGTAGGGCAGCATGAGCAGTGCTGAGAAGAGCCAGGTGCTGGCGATGACCCGGCAGGCATGTGAGCGTGTCTGCCAGACACGGGACTGCAGTGGGTTGCAGATGGCACTGTACCGTTCGATGGCAATGGCCACCAGACTGAAGGTGGAGACCGAGACGGAGACGCCTGTGGGTAGCGAGGGTCAGCACCCATGGTATGGCGTGGCTCAGCCCTCCCCCGGCCCCTGCCTGCCCACCCCCTCTTACCCATGAGGTAGGCCATGAGCTTGCAAATGGCCTCTCCGAAGATGAAGGTGCCCATGAGGTTGGGAACAAGTGTGAAGGGCATGCAGCAGACTGCCAGCATCAGGTCGCTGAGTGCCAGGGAGAGCAGGAAGGAGTTGGTGACGGTGCGCAGGCGGCGGTTCAGGAGCAGCACAGCCACGACCAAGGCATTCCCGCAGACACTCAGCACAAAGATCAGCGTGTACAGCAGGATGCGCACCGTTAGGTCCAGGTCTGTGGGCAGCAGGGTCATGAGTTGCCACGTGGGCACCCCGGTGGCACCCCAACATGGGTGGGCAGCGTGGCCAAGCATGGTCCAGGCACCTGGGCTCCAGCTGGCTCCAGCTGTGTCCAGTAGACTTGGTGGGGAGCTGGCAGCCAGGCACCTGGGTTCCCTCCATGTGGCTGCTGCCGCAGCAGACATGGGACCAGGATGCTCCACCTGCCCCACTCACTTGGCTCCAGGGGGGTGCCGCTGGCTGGGCTGGGCTCCAGTGCTGGGACACTCCGAGCCTGGTGGGTGCCGCGGCTGGAGCCACGGTGCTGGCTGTCCCCAGGGCTGAGCCCGCTGCCCAAGTCCCCACTCCCTTCGGCCGCGCTGGGACGTGACCAGGGCTGTTTATCCCCAGGAACCGAACGGCAGCTGGTGCTGGTGCTGCATCTCACTGCCCGCGGAGCCCCGGCTGGCGCGGTGGCGTGAGGTGGGGGTCCCGAACCCCGGCAGTGGAGCAGACAGTGGCTGCACTCCGTGGGGTCCCTGCCAGGGTCCCCTTCTGCCTTCCCTGTGTCCCCTCCCCGAGCAGCCCCGGGAGCCGACACCGGGACCGCTGGGCAGTGCCCGTGCCGCCGAGCCCCCAGCGCGGGGCACATCCCTATGGGGACCGGGGACCGAGACTGGGGACAGCGGTTGGCTAGGCATGTCGGGCCCGCTGCAGCGGGACGGTGTCGCACGGGGGGCACGACGGGTGCTGCAGGCTGCACCGGGGATGCAAACGGGGAGCGCCGGGGCGCATGGCAGGGTAAACCGGGGTGCGTCGGGCAGCCGGATGGGGTGCGCCGGGGTGGGACTGGGCGGGCGGACGAGAGCACCGGGGTGCATTGGGTGGGCGGCTGCACCGGGAGGCACGGCGAGGTGCACCGGGAGGCACGATAGTCTGAACCGGGGCAGGTTGGGTGCACGGGGGCGCACGGAGGGACAGCGAGGGTTCCCTCCCGTCCCCTCCCGGTCTCACCTTTGGGCGCCGGGGGCCCGCGGAGGCCCCTGCGGAGGAGGTCGCAGGCGGAGCCGTTCCCGGCGGAGCCGGTGCCGGTCCCGGTGGCAGAGCCGGAGCCGTTCCCGGGGCGGCAGAGCAGCTCCTGCAGCGACTCATTGAGGCGCCGGGGGTCCATGGCGCCGGCGGAGCCGCCGTCAGAGCCGCCCCGCGCCCATCGCAGCGGCACCGGGAGCAGGCTCCGCTCCGCTCCGCTCCGCTCCTCTCAGAGCCGCTGGGGGAGTGAGCGGGGGCGGTGCCCGGCGCGGGGCGGGCCGGGGGGCGGTGGCAGGGAGCGGGGGGAGGCAGGGGACGGGGCTGCCAGGGCCCCGGGGGGGTCGCGGGACTCGCATGGTGCTCGCCGGGGGCTCCCGCACGGAACGCTCGCGGAGTACCAGGCGGCCGTCACCGTGGTGGCTGTCACTGTGCTGGCTGTCACCAGGCGGCGGTGCCGTCGGCCGCGGCTGCTTCCTGCGGGTGCCCCTGGGGCGGTACGGCAGGGCTGGGGGACCCCGGCTGGCCCCGGCCCCGGCTCGCCCCCTCCCCGGGCCCGGGTCTCGCCTCTGCCCACCCTCGCCCTGCTCGGGCCCTTCTCCCTGGCCGGCTCCTGCCCCGACCCCTGTCCCTGTCCCTGCCACATCCCTGTCCCCACCCCGGTCCCGGTCCCTGCACCATCCCTATACCCATCCCAATCCCGATCCTGGTCCCTGCCCCATCCCAGTTCCGGTCGCGGTCTCTGTCCCATCCCTGTCCACCTCCCAGTCCCGGTCGTGGTCCTTGTCCCCATCCCAATCCCGATCCCGGTAGCTGTCCCACCGCCGTCGCAGCGCCGTCCTGGATCATGAACAACTCATTGTTACTTAGCAACAGCTGTCAGTGTTACCTAGCAACGGTTGTCACCGTCATCCAGCAGCTGTAGTCGCTGCTGTCCCAACCTCAGGCAACCCTCAGCGCCGGGGGCCTGTCCCCCGCGTGGGACCCCGGCCCCTGCTGGGACCCTGCACACCCCTGGGACCCTGCACCCCACTGGGACCCTGCATTCTGGGGAGATCCTGAACTCTGGGGGGGCCCTGCACCCCACTGGGACCCTGCACACTGGGGGGACCCCGCACTCTGGAGGGGCCCTGCGCCCCACTGTGACCCTGCACCACACTGTGACCCTGCAGTCTGGGGGGACCCTGTGCCCTGGGGGGCCCCTGTGCCCCACTGTGACCCTGCACCCTGGTGGGACTCTCAGCTCTGAGGAGACCCTGCACCCCACTAGGACCCTGCACCCTGGGGGGACCCTGGACCCCACTGGGACCCTGCACCCCGCTGGGACCCTGTACCCTGGGTGGACCCTGAGCTCTGGGGGGACCCTGTGCCCTGGGGGAGGGCAGTCCCCCAGCAGGACGCTGTGCCCCAGTAGGCTGCTGCGGTGCGGCAGGAGCTGGTTTTTCTGCAGGACCTGCTTCCCCGGCAGACCGCTGGAGCTGGCACTCGAGGCGCTCAACGCGCAGTGCCAGCTTGAAGGCACTGGACTCCAGCTGGGCCAGCAGCCGGGCTGCCTGGGTCTGCAGCCCCTCCAGGGCCACCTCCAGGGCCTGCACCTGGCGCTCAGCCTCCTCCTCTGCTGCTGCCGCCACCGCCTCAGCGTGCACATCCAGCTTGCCCATGCGCAGCAGGAGCTCGCGGCCCTTGGCCTCCATCATGGCCCGGGCACTGGGGAACTCAACCAGCACCTCTGCCAGGTCCTCCTTGGAGAGGCAGAAGAGGTCCGAGTAGCCAATGCTCATGATGTTGGCTGTGCGCCTGTTCCCTGAGATGTTCCCTGGGGAGGTGGGGGCTGCGGTGAGGCTGGGAGTGGAGGGGCAGGGGAGCTGTGGCAGTGTGCAGCGGGGTGGGCTTACCTTTGATGTTGATGAGGCTGATCTCCCCGAAGTAGAGCCCCTCACCCAAGACAGCAAGCTGTGTGATGCCATCCTCTGCCACCACAGCCAGCCGCCCCTCGCGGATGAAGTACATCTCACGCCCCACATCACCCCTGCGGCAGACGAACTCGCCGGGTCCAAAGACCTGGGGCTGCAGCCGCAGCACCAGCTGCTGCAGCACGCTGCGCTCCCAGCTCTGGAAGAGTCCGACACGGCGCAGTGCTGGGAGGTGGACGCTGGCTGCTACCTCGGCCCGCAGCCCCCACGGCAGGTACTGGAGCACCGCCCGTTCTGCCGGCAGCTTCTGCTGTGCCCGCAGGTGTTGGTGCCAGCGGGCCACCCGCCGTGCCAGCCGCCTGCTTGCACCCTGTGCCTGCAGGTAGTGCCGCACCGGCTCAGGGTCGGGGTAGAAGGCAGCATCGGCCGCATTCATGTTGGAGATGACGGAGCTGATGCTGCCTGTGATGGTGGCAAAGCCCAGCACAGCCAGGAGGAAGCCAGTGGTGACGAAGAGGAACTCCTCCTCGCGCTGGGGCTCTGGCGTGTCACCCACAGTGGTGAGGATGAGGGTGGAGAAGTAGAAGCTGTGGAGATACTGCCGCAGTGGGCGGGCAAAGCCAGGGCGGCTGGCGTTGGGGCAGACCCAGCCATCCGTGCCCAGGCCCAGCCAGGCTGAGAGGGCAAAGTAGAGGCAGCCATGCCAGTGTATGGTGATGAAGACATAGAGCATCAGCTTGGCAACACGAAAGGCGTTGGGGTGGGCTGTGCGTGTCTCCTGGCGATCAAAGGCCTCGAAGAGCCGCGGTGCCTGCAGGCAGCGGTTGGCACGCACTACCGGCACGCCCAGCCCCAGGCGCAGGTAGAGCAGGTCGGTGGGCAGCACTGCAGCCACATCCCGGGGGAAGGATAGGGAGCGCAGGTAGCGCCACTGGATCCGGCCATGGTCCTGCACCAGGATACCATCCTCCAGGAAGCCTGGGAGCAGTGGGTCAGGACCCCAGTCGCTGCCAGGGTTCCTGGGTGGGGGGCACGTTGGCACTGGGGGGTGTCCTAGCGAGGGGGGCGGAGAAGTGAGGTCTGACAAGCTCAGGGTGCCCAGGGTTTCCCTGTGCAGGAGGAGGCTACTGATGGAGGACCAGGTGGGTGCCCAGCACAGGGGGGTCCCTGGGCCTGGTTCTCCTGGAAAGGACCCAGGGGGTCCTGTGGAATGCTGCTGTGGGCTGGGGGTCCTCTGTGCTGTCTGTAGGGCTGAGGGGCTCAGTGGTGGGTGGTGGAACCCCAGAGTGCCCACCCTGTGCTGGGCTGGCTGATGGGTGACAGCCATGCCTGCCTGCTGGGAGCACGTGTGCATGGATGCACACATGTATGTGTGTGTGCATGTACACGTAGGCATGCCCATGCGAGTGCATGATGCATGGCTGCTTGCCACATGTAGTTGGGAGCGCACATATGTGCTGGTGTGCATGTGTGGGCATCAACATGTCTGTGCACACAGGTGAGCGTGCATTTGGGTGTGCAATTGGGGCAGGCATGGCACAGGTGTGGGACCAGGGCATGGCAGGGGCATGCTGGGGCACGGGCACCAACCGGTGTGGAAGCGCACAGCAATGTCCAGCAGATAGAGTGCGTCGCAGAGGTAGTCCAGGCTCAGCCACAGCACTGCATGCTGCTCCTGCAGGTCAGGGAAGCAGGACCTGGCAGTATGAGCGGTGTCACCAGGGCTGAGATGGTGCCAACAGGCGCCAGCAAGCCCCGTGCCCTCATGCCGGCCCCCACCCTCGCTGTGGGCACCAGGGGCCTTCAGTAGCAGTGCCTGCTTGGGTACCTGCAGATGAGGAAGATCCAGTTGTAGAGGACAGGCAGCGCCATGATGCTGATCCACCAGTAGTACCAGTCTCCAGAGGGGTCTAGGATCCAGGTCCGGGAGCGGGTAGCACTGTGCGGGGGAGGCAGAGGGACCTCAGAGCCTCCCCATCCCCAGCTGGCTGCAGGCTCCCGCCCGGGCGCCCCTCGGCCGGCACCCAGCCGCTGCTGCCGGTGGCTCCCCGGCTCCGCCGGCCCCTCGCGCTGGCACAGGGTGCTCCGCGCCCGCAGCTCCCACGGGACCGAGGGGGGTCCCTGCTGCGCGCTCCCGCCCCGGGCCCCATGGCGGGCAGCCGCGCCCTGCTCACCCCGAGGCGCGTCCGGTGTCGGTGCCAGGGTCGGTCGTGGCGGCGAGCTCGGTGCTGCTGCGCCGCCGGGGCCAAACCCAGCGGCGGGACAGCAGGGAGCCGAGGCTGTGCATCCTGCACGGCGGGCGCGGGTGCCGGGGAGGGTCCTGCGCCCAGTGGGTGCGCAGCGCTGCTGCGGCACCGAGCACGGTCCCTCAGCGGGACGCAGCCGCGTGGCTCCTCCAGCGCTGGGCGCATCCTGGCAACGCGGGGCTCCCCCGGCGCTCGCCGGCCCGCCGGGGCTGCAGGCAGCCGCCGCCTCAGCCGCGCCGGTGTGCCGGGGCCGTTGCCCGGTTCTGCCAAAGGCTGTGGCGGACCGGAGCGGGGACGCGCTGTGGGGTGGTGCAGGAGCCCCCGGTGCGGGGGTGTCCGGCGCGGCGGTACCCGAACCCCGCGCCGCCGACCCCTCCCGCCGGCCGCCCGGTACTCCTGGCCCCGCCCCTGGGCCCCGCCCCTGCGCGGCGCAGCCAGTGAGGTGCCCGAGCCCCGCCGGGCCGGTGCCACCTCCCGCGGCGGGCAGGGCGGGGCGGGGCGGGGCGGGGTGGGCGGGGCCTGCGCGGCTGGTGCGTCGGGCGGCGGCGGGAAGATGGCGGCGGGCGCTTGGGGCCCGCAGCGGGGGCGGCTGGTGAGCGCGGGGCGGTGGGGCCGGGGGAAATGTTGCCCGTCCCGGGGCCCGGCGGGGCTGTACCCGGCTGGGCGGAGAACCCTTCTGCCGGTTGCCACGGGGGCGGCCCGGGTGGCCGCCTGCCCTTGGCCGTGCCGTGCCGCCCGGCCCCGGGGTGCGGCGTGTGCGGGCCGGGCCGCGGAGCCTGGAGGTGCGCGGGTGCCGTGAGCTGGGCCGGGCCCTGGGCCGGGCCGGACGGGGCCGCCGCGGGTGTGGAGGGGTCAACGGCCCGGGGGGGCCCTGGCCGGCGCTGGGGCGGGGGTCCAGGCGCCGCGTCGGACGCCTCTTCTCCCCCTGCCCAGGTGCGGCGCTGATGGGACCGGACCCACCGCGACCTTGACCCCACAGGTAGGCAGCCCTGCCCTGCGCCGGGGGGTGTGTGTGTGTGTGATTCCCCGGGTGGGGGGTGCCCTGGGTGGGCAGCACCTCGGACGGCGCGGGGGGACCCCGGACCTGGTGGGAGGACGGTTGGCAGCAGCCCCGGGCAGCCAGGGTGTGATGCCCGCCCAGCAGTGGGGACATGGCGATACGGTGAGCGTCTCTGTGTCGGGGGCCCTGCTGCAGCTGGAGGGACCCAGCACCCTGCCCGTGACCTCAGCCCCCCGGCTCCTGGTGGCTGCCATTGACAGCCCCTGCCTCGGCACAAGGGCCCGGCTGGCAGCGAGATGGGGCTGAGCTCCGGCCTGGCGCCTCCAGGCTGGTGGTGGGCACAGGCAGCTTGCTGCAGGGTGGCCTTTGGCCTCACCAGGTGCCATGGCAACCCCGCAGCTGCCCCGTAGTCAGCAGGGCCAGCCCTGCGCTGTGCTCTCGCCTGCTGGGGTGCAGAGGTGGGGGGGGTCTGGTACCCACCGAGTACAGAGATGGACCTGAATGCCTCCCCTTGGGAGGTGCTGCCACGCCTCTGCCTGGGGCTGCCCACCTGCCCCTGCAGCCCCTCATCCCTCTCTGCCTGTGTGGGGCTTGGTCCCTGTCCCTGTGGGGGCTGGGGCTGCTGGGCACTGCCACCGGGCTCTTTGCTGGGCAGCTCCCCAGTGTGCAGCCCTTGGCAAGGGCAGGGCGCTCCGCTCAGTGTCTGGTGTGTGGATCAGGGTCAGGGCGGGCAGCCGTGCCCCCAGCATCCCAGCCCTGGCTGCGGTGGCACCCTGGCTGCCTCCCTGTGTCATCGGCCACTGGATAGCTGCTGCCTGCAGGAAAGACTGGCCGCCTCCTGGCAAGAGGGTGCTCCCTGGCAGCTGGGATGCCTTGCTGCAGACCGACCCAGGATGCTGGTGATGATGGGTGAAACACATGCTCCCGGTGTATGGGCAGGCTTGACAGCACCATACTGTCCCTTTTGGCTCTTGACTGGCGGCTGGGTCCCCTCCATGTGTGGTGGGAGCTGCTGGGGTTAGGAGGTTGTGGCTGGGGTGAGGAGGGAGCCGGTGCTGGGATGGAGCTGGTGAGTCCTAGCTCTTGGGGCTGTTGCGTGGTGGCAGCCAGCATCCCGCTGGCACGAGTCTGGCCACGTGGCGGATGGGTCCCATGCCAGCTTGGCCATGGGGCTGCACGCCTTTGTGCCTACTGCATGGCGGGGGATGTCCCATGGTGTGCGCTGCACCTTGGGTTTTGCTGCTCTTTGCCATCATGTCCCTGCTTCAGTGAACACTTTGCTTTGGCTTGTCGCCCACCCCACTTCACCAGCTCCCGTGAGGGGCTCATGTGGTGACACCGTGCCAGGCAGTCTGGCCGCAGCCCGGTGTGGGTGTGAGCTGTGGTGCCGGTGCCCCTACCCCTGACCGGTCTGCTTCAGAGCTCACCCCAGCACGCTGGCATTCTGCAAGGTCTAACTTTAGCAACTGCATCAGACCTCACCCGCGCTGGAACAGGACGCTGGTCCTGCCGTGGTATAAATATGCCTGGCCTGTGCCTGAACCACAGGGTGTGTGTGCCTGCCTCCCGCTGCTGGCGCTGCTGTGCTCAGCTCCCCGGGGCCGTTGACCTGCTCGTTAATGTGTTTTGAGAAGGTGCTGGGCCCTGCCCTGCCTGTGTTGGCTTTTGGCTGTTCTTGCTCCAGCCCTGCCACCATCAGCTTCCCTCTTTCTGCCTCTTGTGGTTTGGGTTCTCTTTAATGGCCGTTTTCATTTCCTCCTGCCCGTGCTGCTGCTCTGTCCCCTCTGCCATGGGGCTGTGTCCTCAGGGGGCAGCTTCAGGCTCAGCCCTCCAGGCTTCCTGGGCCACCCGCCTCCCTGCAAGGTGCTCCTTGCCGAGCCCTGGTGTGCGTGTGCTGCTGGCGGTGACTTGCCAGGCCATGGCGCTGCTCCTGGCCCAGTGGCAGGAGGTGGAGGCCCAGAGCCGTGTCCTGGTACAGGGGCTGTGTGTGCTGGCTGCTCCTGGCCACATCTGCACTGGGCTGCCATCCTCAGAGAGCACTCAGTGCCTGCCCTCCCTACCCTGGCACGCTCTGGCATGCCTGCTGTGCTCGGCACGCGTGGCACCTGGCCCTAATCTGGCTGTCCCTGCAGTGTGTGCTGCCCGGCCACCCTGGGAGGTTATTTCTGGCAGGTCTGGGCAGCTGCCGGGGTGGGGGGGCAGCTGGCGCAGGGGCTGCCGACGCCAGCTCTCTGTGCTGTCACTCTTTCCATGCTCCACTGAGGGGGTTGGTGGGGCCCTGCATGGGCGCAGGGTCTCTGGGACAGGCGCTGTGGTGCTACAGTGGCTTCTCTGGGGCCAGCTCCCGCCCCGCGCTCCCCAGGGGCCCCAGCAGCAGTGGTGGGTGCAGGCAGCTGCCTCCCTGGGCATTGCGGTGCTCTGGGCCACTGCGCGGTGGTGGGCCCAAGCAGCGGCGGGGTGCCAGGGCGCAGGGCCCTATAAATATCCATCCCTGCTGGTTCCCTGGCAGCAGCATCGTGCCGCACCGTCTGTGGGTGCGCCGTTGGTGCTGCTGCAGCCGCCAGGCTGGGCTTTCCCCACCTTTCTGAGGGCCGATGCTGCCAGTGCCTCCGTCCCTGAGGTGACAGTGGTGGGGGCCGGTGGGAGCCCCGTCCTGCGCGCTGCCTTGGGTCAGCCCCAGCCTGCTTGCATGGCTGCAACCCACCATGGGCTCTGGTTGTGATGGCAGCCAGCTGCCCCAGCCTCACTGCCTTCCCCAGCTCCCTTGCAGGGCAGGGAGCATGTGCTGAGACTGGTGTGGGGTGGAGCTGGGGTGCTGGGAGAGCAGACCCTGGGCTGGGCTGAGGGGTCAGGATAGGTGCCTGTGTTGGTGCTCGTGCACGAAGCCATGTCCCCACCACAGGACTGTTGGTGGCTGTGGGTGGGAACAGGGGATCCCATCTCTGAGGGATGGGGACCACCAGTCGCGGGCAGCAGGGGTATCCACTGCTCCCTGTCACCATTGCTGTGGTGGCAAGGCTGGTGGTTGGGCTGAGACACCGTGGTCGAGGGGAAGGTGCTGAGCAGGACCTGTGCCCAGTGCCGTGGAAGGGGCCTGTGGGCATTCTGCTTCCCATGGCAGCGGCTCTGGGGGCACCTCATTCCCCTCCTTGCCTGCTTGCATGGCAGTGGTGCAGCTGGTGGCTGCTGTCAGGCCAGGCTCTGGCTGCAGTTGTCAGGGGGTTTGTTGCCCCCCAAGCTGGTGGCTCCTGGGCCATTGGTCCTGCTGGGTGCAGGATGTGGGGGTGGGTGGCTGTCCCGGCTGGCTGCTGGGTGCTTCCCACACCCCTGGGCTGTGCCGGCTCCTGGGTTCAAAGTACAGGGCTGGGCGTGGAGGCAGGGCTGGCAGCCAGAGCTCTCCCGGCCTGTGCCGCCCTGGCACACTTGCCTTTCCTTTTCCCCAGCCCGCCTCCTGGTGCTCCAGCACTCCTTCCTCTGCCAGGCCTGGGGTCAGCTGTGGAGCAGCACCCCACTTCCACAGCGTGCATCCTTTTGGGGCTGACACAGGGCTGGCAGTGCCTCGTGGGGCAAAGCCACCAGGTGCGGTGTTGCTGCTGGCTCCTGTGCAGTGCTGGGGAGCTGTGGCCCTGTGGCCTTGCTCACCAAGGTAGGTGATGTGGCTGCTCTGCCTGACCTGTCCCATGGCTGCTTGCCCAGGGAGCTGTGCCTGGCACAGGGTTGCGGGACGGTATTGGCACCAACTTTGCTTCTGTGTGCTTCTGTGCCTCCTCTGGCCTGGCTGCCTGGCTCGCCACCGTGCTGCCTGTCCTGCTTGATGGTGCCAGCCACAGCTGTGTGGCTGTACCAACCTCTGCTCCGGGGCCTGGGGCCGGCATCACTTGGCTGCGTGCCGTCCTGATGCTGCTTGGTTCTCAAGGGCTTCCCTGGTGCCTCCCCACTGGCTTGTTGCTCCTGTGGTGACCTGCCTTGCCGCGCCAGTGGCTGCGGCTGAGCTGGTGGTGCCTGGCAGGGTGGTTGCTGCCCATCACTGTGAGGAGTTGCCCCCACACTGCTCCCCCCACGCTGTGCTCTACCTGCCCATCCTGTGGTTGGCGTGGCAGCTTTGGCCTCGGGACAGTGTGGCTGCACCTCCAGCTGCCCAGGTACCCCAGGACGATGCTTCTCCCGAGTGCCCTTGGCCAGGATCCATGCCCCCTGCTGCCGTGCTGGCAGCACTGTGGCTGTGCTGGACAAGCCAAGACAAACACAGGGTTGTGGGCAGCACTGCTGCCTGCCATGGCCCTGCCCCGGGGCAGAAGCAGCCTCTGGGTGCTGGGTTCCCCTTGCAAGGTGAGGTTTGGTGGTGGAAGGTGATGCAGGGAAATGGGCAGCTGCCTTCGGACAAGGCAGGGTGGGGAGCTGCGGGGCAGGCTGGACAGGGCTGTTGCATTCGCCAGCCGTATTGGTGCGGAGGGAAGAGGCAGCTTGGGGGGGCCCTGGGCTGGGGCGGGGTGTCAAGGAGGAGCCAGGGCGATCCCGTGCATCTCAACTGCTTGATGGGTTGTGCTGCCAGGCCCGGCCCATCTGCCTGCCCCCTCCTCCTTGGTCATGGCGTTGAGCACCCCAGCAGTGCCAGGTGCCTGCCGTGACTGTGTCTGCTCTGAGCCACCACTCTCCCCGCAGCCCAGCCCGGGGTGGCAGCAGCATGGAGAGAGGGACCTGGTGGCCCGCCTGCTCCCTCATGCCCCTACGGCACCTCGAGGCAGCAGTTCAATTTGGTCCGGCCCACGAGGTGCCCTGCCGCTGCCTGTGACCGTCCCCCACACTGCTGATGGAGAGGATGAGCTGGCTGAGCAAGCTGAACCCGCGGGCAGCCGGGCAGCGTGCCCCCCGCAGCGCCAGCCTGCAGAGCCCTGTCACCGCTGACCCAGAGACCTGCCTCATGGTTTTCAAGAACCACTGGTCCCAGGTGAGCCGGGATGGGGGGCTGGGGCGCCGGGCTGGTAATGGGGACCCCCTGACCCTCCACCCAGCACTCAGTGCTGGCACTGTGTTTCCCCTCGCCTCACCCAGGTCCTGCGCATCCTGGAGCGGCGCGGCTGCAAGCCGGCCCCTGATGACCTCAGTGCCGTGCGCAACAACACCTACCAAATGCTGAACCTGCTGGCAGAGGACCGGCCACGGGGAGAGGCGGCGCGGGGGCCCATCCTGGAGTTTGTGGCCTCAGAGAATCTGCTGGAGCGGCTTCTGTGCTGGCACCTGCAAGGTGACTTCACCGAGGAGCGCAAGGTGGAGCAGCTGAAGCTCTATGAGATGCTCATCAGCCAGGCCCGGCAGCCCCTGCTGCGGCATAAGCCGGTGCTCACACCATTGCTGCGGCTACTCAGCCTCTGTGCTGAGCCCAGCTCTGCCCTGCTGGAGAACAGCCTCGTCCTGCTGCTCAATCAGCTCTGCGTCTCCGTGGCCAAGGAGCCCTCCATCCTGGAGCTCTTCTTCCACAGCCACACGGACCAGGGCCCCGCCAACCTCATCATATTCTCTCTTCTCATCCCCTTCATCCACCATGAGGGTGTCCTAGGGCAGCAGGCCAGGGATGCGCTGCTGCTCATCATGGCGATGTCTGCCAGCAACCATGCTGTGGCCAAGTCCATCACCGACAACTCCTACTTCTGCCCGGTACAGCACAGTCCATCATGACAACTCCTACTTCTGCCCTGGGGACCTGATGTGATGCCCCCCTACCCCAAAGTGGTGCTGGGAGGTCGAATTGCTCCGCTGCTGATGCAGGGTTGGATTTGGCTGTTGGGGCAGGAACCACAGCCACCCCTGGAGGGAAGTCCTGCCCTGGCTGGGGAGCTGGGACTGCTGAGCAGGGAAGGCTTGGAGGTGGAGGGCTTGGCAGCGGGCTGGAGACAAGGGTTCCCTGGGGACAGCAGGAGATGTAGGACCCAGCAAAGCTCCCCTGCTTAGAACCGGGATGGAGGAGGGCAGGCTTCCCTGTGGGATTGGTGTTTGGAGGAGAGTGGTTGGGTCTGATGGCTGGAGACCCAGAGCCTCCAGCATCTGGCAGGAGCAGAGCAGGCAGGGCTCCGTGGCATATGCCAGGGCAGTGTTGCAGTCACCTGCACCCACCTTCCTCCTGCTGCCTGCCCTGCCTGCCCTGCTGCTTCTCTCCTTCTGGCTCTGGCAAACTGTGGCTCCAGTCCTGGCTGTGTGCTGGCTGTGCTGAGGGCTGGAAGTGGATCCATACGTGCAGCCGTGCTGGGCTGTGGGGGTGGGACCTTCCTGGTGGGCTCAGCGTGAGTGGGGCACTGTGGTGGCTGTCCTTGTGCACGCTGCCTGGTGCCACAGCTTCCTGGCAGTGGGGCTGGTGGCTTGGGGGGAGCTGACTGCCTGTGTTCCCAGGTCCTGGCCACGGGCCTGAGTGCCCTGTACTCCTCCCTGCCCCGCAAGATTGAGGTGCGCGGGGATGACTGGCACTTCCTGCGCCGTGAGGACTGGATTGGCGTCTCCTCCCTTGTTCTCTTCATGAACTCGCTGGAGTTCTGCAACGCTGTCATCCAGGTAAGGCTGGGAGGCTGCCAGCCCTGAGTAGGACTGGCCATGGCCCTGACATCCTGTGCTCCACAGGTCGCCCACCCCCTCGTGCAGAAGCAGCTGGTGGACTATGTCCACAACGGGTTCCTCGTCCCTGTCATGGGGCCGGCGCTGCACAAGGTGAGGGACCTCCCCACAGCGGGCTGCCTGCCAGCCTGGGCAGGGGGTTTCCTGCCTGTACGTGTCCGGGAGGGGGGCCCAGGGGTGCACGTGTGGCCCAGCCCTGTGCTGAGCTTCTGCCACCTGCAGACCTCCATCGAGGAGATGATTGCCAGCACAGCCTACCTGGACCTGTTCCTGCGCAGCGTCAGCGAGACGGCCCTGCTGAAAACCTTCCTGCGCTTTGTTCTGCTGCACCGCCACGATAACAGCACCATCCTCGACACCCTTGTGGGCCGCATCAACAGCAACTCCCGGGTGAGAGGTGCTGGGCTTCCCCCACGGACCCCCACAGCTCCCTGAACTGCTGCCCACCCAGGGCGCTGTTGTCCTGCCCCACTGCAGCTCCCTCACCTCCAACTTGTCCCCAGCTCTGCATGGTGTCCTTGAGCCTCTTCAGGACGCTGCTCAGCCTCAACTGCGAGGACGTCATGCTCCAGCTGGTGCTCAGGTAACTTCCCTGTGTCGCTGATGCCAGGGGCTGACCTGCTGCTGCCCGGCACCTGGGGGCCGCCACGTCTGGGACATGGCCTTGGGCATCGCTCCCTGCTGTGCCTGTGGGTTTGGGGCAGCTGCAACTTCTGCCCCACAGCTGGAGGCACTGGGGTCCAGCGCGGTCCCCCATCCCTGGCTGTGTCCCGCTCCCCTGTGTGTGTTCCCCCTGCCTGCGGCCCCTGCGTGCAAACCCGTGCTCCCCCAGGTACCTGCTGCCCTGCAGCCATGTCATGCTGAGCCAGAAGCGGGCGGTCAGGGACTTGGACATCTATGGGAAGACAGCTGCCAAGTTCCTCTCCCTCATCCCGCGGTGCTGCCGTCCCGAGAGCCTGCTGCTGCCTGACCGGGAGGAAGAGCATGCTGCCTGGTCCAAGGGTACGGTACCGGGGTCCCCTTGGACCTGTACTGTGGCTGCTGCCCCATCCCCATCCCAGCTCTGTGCTGAGCCTCCTCTGCACCATTGCCTGCAGGCCATGGCAGCCCCAACGTGGACACCTCCTCGGTGGTGACGGTGCCGAAGCCCTCCACTCCCTCCCGGCTCTCCTTCTTCATGCGGCAGCAGAGCACAGCCCCTGAGGCTGCCGGCCCGGCACCCCGCTCCCCCAGCACCCCGTCCGGCAGCCCCTGCCACCGGGCTGGCAGGTGGGAGGAGGTGTCTGAGCTGGACAGGAACTACCTGGAGTACCTGCGGGATGCGCGCCGCAGCATTGACCGCTGTGCTTGGGCCTGCCGTGTCTGGTCGGCCCCCTATGATGGCGAGGAGCCCAGTGCTGGTGGCTCTGCCCCCCAGCTCGACAGTGGCCCCCCACTTGGCCCTGACTGCCTCGGTGCCCCACGCCCCCTGGGACCCCCCACCCCACGGACTAAAAAGCGGGGCTTGCCGGAGGAGGGGGCGAGGGAAGGGCAGGGGGGTGCCCTTGGCAGCAGTGGTGAGCCCAGCATGGGGGGGCCTGGCCCTGAGGCCCGGGACTCGGGGACCCTCGTGAACGGAGCACATGGGCCAGCAGAGCCGATCCGGCCCGAGGGGGACGTGGTGGTGAAGAAGGTGCGCCGGAGCCCCCAGGGGGAGGGTGATGACGTGGGGGCCCCCCCTGAGCGGGAGCACCGGCCAGTCCCAGCGCAGAACGGGGCCACGGTCCCTCCGACTCCCCGGCCGCAGCCCCCGGGCTGGGAGCCGCTGCCCTCGGTGGACTCGCTGATCGAGGAGCTGCTGGCCCGGGTGCCGGCTGAGCCCAATGGAGCTGGTGTCACCATCGAGGCCTTCACCGAGGAGCTACAGGAGATTGAGGCTGAGATGAAGAATGGCAGTGGTGGCGGGACCCTGCCCGCTGCTCAGGACCCCCCCGAGGTGCCCCTGTCCCGTGAGGAGGAGGAGGCCTTTGCCAGCTTCGCCGCCCTGCCCGAGGGGGATACCACGGGGCGGGCACTGCTGCGGCTGCAGGACCCCCTGGCCCAGCTGGTGGCTAGCCCACCGCGGGCGGTGGGGCCGCCCCCCAGCCAGCCCTTCACAGGTGGGGCCGGTGCTGGTGGGGGGTCCCCGCTGCCTGTGGCCCTGTCTGACATGTCCCTTTCCCTTGCCCACAGGCCCCTTCGTCTCGGTGCTGTTTGGGAAGCTGGAGAACATGTTGCACAACTCGCTCTACGTCAACTTTCTGCTGACAGGGCTGGTGGCCCAGCTGGCCTGCTACCCCCAGCCCCTGCTGCGCTCCTTCCTCCTCAACACCAACATGGTCTTCCAGCCTAGCGTTAAGTCCCTGCTGCAGGTATGTCCTGGGCCAGGCAGGCAGAGCTCCCTCTGGACCTCCATGCGCCCAGGGTAGGCCATCATGATGTTCCCTTGCCCCACAGGTTCTTGGCTCGGTGAAGAACAAGATCGAAAGCTTTGCTGCTAGCCAGGAAGACTTTCCGGCTCTGCTCTTCAAAGCCAAGAAGTACTTGATCGCCCGGGGGAAGCTGGACTGGTCAGACACGCCGAGCGCAGTGCCCTCCCTGCGCCGTGCTGAGACCCTGGGTGAGGGCAGGCAGTGATTGCCACGGCGAGGCACGGCACGGGCTGGGCAGCTGCATGTTGAATTTTGCAGCCCCCAAACCCTGGTACACTGCATTGCATAGAGGGCTGGGGGCTGCATGTCGTGTTGCAGGGAGGGCTGGGGGCTGCGCATTGCCTTGCATGGAGGGCTGGGGGCTGCACGTTGCTTTGTACACAGGGATGTGGGCTGTGTGTGGGGCTGGGGGCTGTGTGTTGCATTTCACAGGGGCTGGGGGCTGTGTGTTGCATCGTACAGAGGGCTGTGGGCTACATGGAGGGCTGGGAGCTGAATGTTGTGTCGTGCAGAGGGCTGGGGGCTGCACGGAGGTTTGGGGGTTGCATGTTGCGTTGCAGGGAGGGCCAGGGGCTGCATGTTGGGCTGTGCAGTGGGCTGGGGGCTGTCCCCTGCGTTACACGGGCGCTGGGGTCTGTGTGTTGCATGGTACAGAGGGCTGGGGGCTCTGCAGAGGGCTGGGGGCCCCTCTCCAGGGTGCTGGGGCCCTGGGCCGTGGGTGCAGGACTGACCCCATCCCCACAGTGAAGAGCCGGAAGCCATCCATCGGGGAGCTGATCCTGCGGCACACCAACAGCCCGACACGGGCACGCCAGGCAGCACAGCTCGCCTTCCAGCACGTGCGGGATGGGCAGGTGCTGCAGGCCTTGGCTGGGGCATCCCTCTTCCGTGGCTCGGCCGAGAGACAGAGTGAAGCGCTGCGCGTCAAGAATGCTGTCTACTGCGCCGTCATCTTCAGTGAGTTCCTCAAGGAGCTGGCTGCCATCACCCAGGCCCACGCTGTCACCTCCCCCTTCCTGACTGAGCCCCCTGAGGAGTGACCCCCTAACCCGGCCGGCGCCTTTTTAACCACCCCCAGGACACGGACCTTTTTAATTTATTGGGGACGAATGTTTGGCTGAGACCTTGCTGCAATATGTACAGGAGTGACCGGTGGCCCGCTGCCCTCAGGGGGGTGGCAGGGCAGGACCCTGGGTGGCCCCTGGCGTGGCAGTGGGGGCTCGGGGCGGGCTGGCTCTGCCCCCCTTTGCCTCCCACCACTCACCCAGGGGCTGCACGTGCTGCAGGGCCCCGCTCTGGTGCAGAGCGGGCTCAACAGCGCCGCTGTCAGCTGTCACCCCCCCCTCCCCCCCCCGACCCCTCTTTATGCAACGCCTGCCGCCCTCGCTGGCACACTTGTGCTACTGGGGGTGTGGGGCTGTGGGGGACAGGGTGCAGCGGGGCTGGGGCAGTGCATGAGGAGGGCTGCGTGTGTCTGTGCTGTGTAAAAGCCCTTCTGTAATAAAGGGTCTGGTCGAGGGCGTCGCCTGCCGCTGCCTGTGCTTCTGGTGGGGCAGGGGGGGACTGGCCTGGACGCTGACAACCCCCTGCATGGCCAGGTCCCCAGCATTCAGCTGCAGTGCCAGCTCCCCTGTGTTGGAGTGGGCTTCTCATCACCAGCGGCTGTTTCCGTGGGATCCACTGCTTCTACTGGTCTTTAAATGGAAATACGCTGTATCGGTGGTATCTGATGTAATGTCCTGGTGGATACTGCACAGGGCCTCACCACCCCCTGCACCACAGGTTGCATCCACATTGCACCTACCGGTGACCCAAACCATCGGAGTGCTCTAGGGAGTGGTGTTGATGGGTGTTCATTACCTTTTTGGCCCTTTAAGCCTTCATTTGCAAGTTCCAGCTTGCCCCAACTGAGTTTGGCAGGATTTTGATGTGCCTCCTGCCTGCCTGGCTTCCTTGGGCGCTGGAAAGCTGGATGCAAATCCACTGGATGAGATGGGAAAATCACCTGGACCATGCTGCTCAGTGACAGAGGTGTCACTGTGGTCAGAAGTGCTGATGCAGGGGACAGTTCGGTCTTGGGGAGAGGTCCCAGATTGGCACCCCTCTGGAGCCTGCAATCAGTGGGAGCATGGAGCCGTTCCAGGCAGGGGTCCTGCTCCTTCGCTGCTGGCAGACCTGCACTGCGTGTCCTGCACTGTCGGGATCCTTCTACACCCCCATCCCTTGCAGCACAGGGACTGATGCCATCACCCCTCGCACAGGGATGTGGTCCCTGGTGCAGTGTAGTGGCCATTGCACACAGGGCAGGGTCCCAATGTTCCCCACAAAGGCACTTTGTGGTTTGAGGGTGATGTCCCTCCTCAGCCCCCACCCTCCCCTCTCCCTCAGTGTCTTGCTGGTCCCTGCTCTGCAGGATGAAGACAAGCAACCTGCCCCATCTCGCAGGAATGCTGCAGTGCTGCCAGGATGGACAGATGGAAACAAGCAGCAGCCTATAGCTTCATGTCCTGCTGGCAGCAGCCCCCCACTGCCCTGACTGTTCCCACTGAGGTGCATGCTTGCGGCTGGCTGGTGTTCCTAGTGCTCACCACACATCTGGCCTCCCAGTGGTACTGGGGCAGGCATCCACCACTGGGCTGCCCAGTGAGCGTTTTCTGCCCCAAACAGCCCACTGGTCCCCGCACATGTGGCTCCCCGGGCAGGCAGGTGGCTCTGCAGCCACCACAGCCACAACAGCTTTGGTGTTTGGGAGGTTTTTTCTGTCACCCTGGGGAATACGGGGTGCAGCATCAGCACCCCCAGAAACTGCTGTGGAGGGGACCAGGGAGCCAACATGGGTGGTATCTCTAGCTCTGCACCCTCTGCAGCCCAGGGCTGAGGCTGGACACTGGGTCAGGAAAGCACCCACTCTGGAGGCTGGGGCCAGCTGGCTAAACCTGCCTGTGCATGGGATGTCGAGCGGGCATCTCTAAACAGCGGGTTAGCTACTGGGAAAAGATGCCCCACGTCATGTCAGCACAGAGCAGAGGGGGATCCCTCCTGCTAGGGCTGACTCCTGTGGGAGTGAGAGAAGCTGGAGTTAGGACTCAAAATAAGGATGCTTGTGCACCACAGCATCCCTCCAGCGTGTGTCCTGCTGCAGAGACTGCCCAGGGAAGTGTGGGTGGGACAGGGGACACACGTCTTTGCAGGGGCTGTAAGGGCACCTGAGTCCCAGGGGCAGTAGGGGAGGTGCTGGCTGCCATGCCTGGCACATAGAGGAATCTGACATGATGGCACAGATCTACCCCAGGACCCCTGACTCTGGAAGACCCCAAGCTGTTTGTGCCCATTGGCTTCCGGCAATGCTTCTCTCCACTGGGTGCATGGCTTGGGAGGTGGAGGAGATCTGTGGCATGACAGACCATGGTGGGATGGAGAAAGTGTAGGGCACAGACATTCCTGTGCGCTGGCTGGGCCATTGCATTGGTATAATATGAAGGGTGAAGCCTGGTGGGAACAGCTTCCCAGGGTGCCCTTTGGCCAGCTCGGTCCTCCCTGGCAAGCAGCACTGGGTGGGTCCTGGAGGGTCCTGCAGAGGGGAGATGTGCCTGCTGGATGCTTTGCTGGCAGGCAGCAGGACTGCCTGGCTATGTTCCCAGTGCTCGTGCTGCCTCAGTGCCCACGGTGGTCCCCCAGCCCCCTTGGTGCTGCTCAGTGCCTGTAGGGAAGGGGCTTCCTCAGGTGGCACAGCTGAGCTCATGGGTATGGCACAGGGCATGTGTGAGGGATGGGTAAATGCAGCCTGGTTTGGCAGTGATGGTGACAAGCAGGATGTGGGTTTTGGCTCCAGGAAATGTGGCTTGGTTTGCTTTTGGATGTCGCCGGCAGTGCAGCAACAGCCCCATGCAAAACCCAAGCGACAACCCTGAAAGCTGTGTGGGGCCAACAAGGGGTTTGACCCTCCACCAAGTGATGCGGGAGATGTGCAGGCTCGTTATGCTGGCGATAAAAATATGGGTGGTGTTTTGGCAGTGACAGGCAGCCAAGGCAAGGCAGGGAATGAGCCCAGGGTCTGCTTCACACCTCTCCTCCCACCTGGGGCCAGCTCGGGGCATCTGGCAGGCTTGATTGCAGCTGAGCTGGGCTGAGGGCTGCGATGGGGCTGTGGAGTCCTGGGGGCTCCTTCCTGACTCCCCCTGCAGAGTTGGGGGTGCCGTGTCTGTGTGTGTGTGTACACGAGCATGTACATGCGTGTGCAAGGAGCTGCTGGAGCTACGCTCTCTGTAAAGCCTGTGTGTTGCATTAAAGGGGATGGAGTAATTTAGCAGAAAATACCCTCCCTGCCCCCACCTTCCAACTCTCCTCACCGAGGTGGGAGGTTAGGTGTGCTAGGTTTAAATTCTAAGTGATGTCCAAGTTACCACTATCAGTCCAGTTGCGTATAATGTGTCTATTAAACGACCACGGTTCTGGATACACAGATAGCAGTCTGCACTGCCAGTCCAGCCGTGCTCATGAACTAGCACAGCCACACTGCAGGGTTTGGCCGCGTTCAATGAGAAACTGCGACAACCAGCTACTTAACAGTGCAGTTTTATTTGTGCAACAGATAGACAGGGGTTTGGATCGCTGGTGATAGTGACTGTCTGCAAAAAGACACATGCAATGTTATGATGTTATAAAGTATAAAACACGTGGAAAAGTTATGAACAATACAGCCTGGCTATAACTGTTAAAGAGTAACTCTCTAGAGTTTAGCACTTAGTTTAAGTCTCACCCAAGGTGTCCCAAGCCGGGGAGAAGAAAGGCTTAGCCCATCGGCCGGTCCCAGGAGTCAGTCTCGGTGCATCTTCCCTTAACTTGTTCTTGGTGGTGTCTTTCCCACTTTTCCCCTCATTTATTCTCTTTTTATACTTCTCTTTACTCTCAGGTGGAGCTTGAGTGACTCTAGTCATACATTCTTTGATTGGTGCAAAGTTCTCTCACTGTCATTTAAAGGTTCAGTTCATTTTAAATTTACTGGGCATGCTCCCAGAGTGGGGGATTCACTCTCTTCAGGAGGGCCATTTGAGTAGGAGGTTTCGATCTCCCACTGCCACAATTATTTTACCCTAGCATCCTTCAGTCTTATCTTTTCAGCAGTTTGCTTTCTTTTAGCAGTTTGCATGTCCTCCTCAGAAGGCTTTGAAGTGCTAAGGGGGCCTAGTTCCCGACCTTCTCTTGCAGATAATGAGGCTTTTGCTTGGTCTTTGACACATTTGTTGGCCCAGCAACAAACACCTTCTCATATATTTTACAGCCACTATGTAGCTTATCAGCTGTATGGTACCATCAGGTTCCCAATCCTGCAGCGAGCACAGCAGAGCCTGGCTGTGGTGTCTCCACTCTGCTCCACCCTCCCCTATTCCTCTAGGATAGCAGCTTGTGTGGCTTAGGGACCTGTGGTGATGTCAGTTCCATGCATGCCAACCATCCTGAAGGCGATAGCTGTATTTTACCCTAAAAAGCTTTCTGTAATACTACGCTTCTATTAGGACCCAGTTTTTCTCTAATTCCCGCCCCACCCCCACCCCCCCAAGGGTGATTTTCCCACCCTGTGAGACCGAGATGTGCTCAGCACCAGGCAGGCAGAAACAGAGGAGCATTTACCTTCACCCAGGGGGTCTGGCGCAGGGTGGATGGATGCTGACTCAGCTCCAGGCACCAGCACTTGTTCATTCCAACTCACTGTGTCTTTACTTAATGGGAAAATAATGGTTATATGGTTTTGGAGTTCCCTCCCTGCTGCAGCGGCACCAGGCTTGCCACTGCCCCAGCCCCTGGGCAGGGATGTGCCAGTGCTGACGTAGCCAGCACAGGGGTGCTGTGCCTGTGCTGTGGCTGGAGGGTTGGCAGCCCATTGCTCTGCCTGGGGATGAGAGTGCTGCTGGATCAACTGGAGGACAATTCACCTCCTTCCCTGCCACAGCCTCCTTTAACAAAGGGCCAGGCAGAGAAAAAGGCAGGCAGGCAGGGCAGTGGGCAGGCATCATTCCTGGGGCTGCCTGTGGTGCATGGGGCCCTGGACCAAGGGACAGGCTAGGGTGACTGGTCCTGCCCTGACATGCTGTACCAGCAGAGCATGTGCCAGGGGGATGCACCATCCCGTCCCACTGGCAGGAAGGGGCTACCACAAGAACCCTGGTCCTGGTGGCTGCTGGGGGCTGCAGGGGAAAAGACACATGCCCTGGACGAGAGCATGTCAGCACGTTGCACATTTCCTCCACTTTGTTTTGTTTCTTCCTCCATCAAAACCAGCTGGGTCCTGAGTCATATCCTGAGCCTAGCATGGCCAACGGGCAGCACAAAGGCAGCCATGATCCTGGAACCCCAGGACTCTTGAGACACCCAGGACCATGCTGCCTGTTCACAGCCATCACCCAGAGCTTTCCTAATGCTGCTCCCTGCAGAACTCCAGCAGCCTCCCTCCCTGGCAGCAGAACTCACAGGGGCAGGGGCAGTTTGGGTCCTTAGCAGGGAGGCAGTGACCTTGAGCTTGCCCCCATGTTGCCATGCCCAGATTCATGCGTTCTGGGGTTGGGACCATCCCCGTGGTGAGTGCTGGCTCCTGGAGGCTTGGCTGCACATGGAGAGCAAGCAGAAGGAAGGGGCTGACTCTGACAGTTGGGACATGGATGGAGCAGGATGGGATGTGATGGGATGAAGAGGGGGATGGGATGAGGATGGGATGGGATAAGGATGGGGACCCATCTCCCATTACCCTCCTTGTGTCATATTCCTTGGCGGTGGTCCCCCAGGAGAGCCCTGGCCCCACACCTGAGTCCCAGCATTGGCGGTGGTCTCCTGCTCCCAGCCCTCCTCACAGCCATGAGGATCCATGCTGACAGGGTTGGGAATCTGTGGCTGCCCTGGCAGCTCCTGTGGAGTGGTGGCAGACCCAGCCCTGGGGAGATGCAGCAATACCAGACTCACCAAGATGGGCCTCGGACCTCGGACCAGAGCAGGTGGCCACAAGGAGGAGAGCAACCAGGGTGGCTGCAGGGACCTTCATTGTGCTGTGGGGCTGAGGGAACTGTGACTGGGGCTGAAGCTTTGGGGCTGCGGGGCTCTCCTCTGCACGATACTCGTCTCCTGTGGCAATGCACTTCTTTTACCCCTGGCTGTTGTGCAGGCGCAGGGTTTCAAGGAAAGAAAATGAATGCATCGTAGCAAAGAAATTATGTTAGGATTGCCCAGGTTTGCTGAGCTAGAAAAGGAAAGGAAGCCACAGAATGGGCAGTGCTGGCCACTGGTCAGTGCTTCCAGCAGAAGCCTGAGCCTCCCTCCTTCTCCAGCCTGGTCCTGCCACCAGACCCTGCATGTCAACAAGCACACATGGCAAGTTCTGGCTGTTATGAGTCAGGATCTCCAGGTTTCTTGCAGAGGGGCTAGAAGGGAATTTGGGTGTCACGTTGTCCTTGGAAGACCCTGGCTTCTTCTCTCTCAGCAAAAGAATCAGGAATCAGGGCGCTAAGCAAGAGTACCTGTGCTGGGGTACTCTGGGGTACTTAGACTAGCCAGTCTAAGCTGGCTAGAAGGAAGGACAGGGCATGTCAAGGGGCAGTGACATTCCTTCCGTCCATACACAACAGCCCTGGGCCTGTCCCCAAGTCCCAGATGAAGAAAAGGGGATGAGTAGGTGTAAGGACGTTTGCCAGGTGAGATGGCGGATCACGGTGGTCACTACACAGTCCCGACATTCCCATGCCCAGATAGACCCATTCCTGCCGCTGTGAGACGGAGCTGAGGTCAAGGTGCCACAATAGGCCCCGCTCCCCGCAGCCCAGTATTCTGCAGCTGCGCTGATGGACCTGAGGTCAAGGCACCGTGATGCGCCCCGGTCCCTCACGACCCAGTGCCCCACAGCATGGCCGGAGGAGGGGACCCGACATTGCAGCCGGACCAGACTCTTGTCCCCTGGCGCAGGGACCCTGGCACAGCGCTCCCAGTAAGATCACTGGCACAGGCTGCCCAGAGGCTGTGGAGCCCCCTCCTCTGCAGACGTGCCAGCACCACCTGGACACAATTCTGTGCAGCCTGCTCTAGCAGGGCCTGCTTTTGCCGGGGGTGTGGCTGCCCCGCTGGGCCCGCTGTGTGGCAGTGGAGGAGGAAGAGGACGAGGATGAGGGCTGCGGATGAAGTGCCACCTCCATCCTGCAGGTCCTTCTGCTGGAGGCACCGGCTGGTGCAGCGAGTGAGGGCGATGCAGCGGGACCAGACCCTCTGCCTAATCTGCCGGGACGAGGTGGCGGGGCGGCCCTGTTATACCACCATGGTCTGCCCCAGCTGCGCCAGCGCCTGGTTCCACCGCCGCTGCATCCAGGTAGGCGCCATCGCCCCGGTCCCTGACATGGTCAGCCCGGTGGTCACCCCGTCACCCAGCTCCGGGGAGCGAACGGGTCCCTCCCGCCACTGCTGATGCCGATGCCACCTCTGCCCTAGGGCCAGGCGCTGCGCTCGGGCCTGCACCACTTTCGGTGCCCTCTGTGCCGGGACATGACAGCCTTCCAGGCAGAGATGTTCCGCTTGGGCATCAAAATCCCCGACAGGTCGGTACCCTCCCGGCTGCCTCCCTTGCCCTCCACAATACCCCAGCGGATCCCCTCCAGCCCCCCTGGGTTCCGACGGGGTGTCCCCCATGTCCCCGGTGCTGAGTGCTCCCCTCTTCCCACAGGGATGCTGCCTGGGAGGAGGAGGGCTCTCTCCTCGACTTGGTGCTCTGGCAGAGCTCCTGCGACGCCGACCAGTGCCTGTGCCCTCTGGGCCGTGACCAGGCAGAGCAGGCGGGGTGAGTGCCGGTGGCCCCGGACCCCGCAGCCCCAGTGAGGACACGATGCCTTCGTCTCCTCTGACGGGCAGGGGTGGAGGTTCCCTGGGATGCTGAGCCAGGCATGGTGCAGGGTGCGTTCTGGCAGCTCAGCCCCGGCTGCCAGGACGGGAGCAGGGGAGAGCTGGGCTCGGCACAGTGCCGGGGCTGTCAGCCCACTGCTCGGGGACCTTTGGTGGCAGTGGGTACCGTTGCTCTCCCCAGACCCTGGAGACTCCTGGTCTGCAGCTCCTGTGGCTCCCGTGGGACCCACCAGTGCTGCTCTGCCCTGGAAGATGCCACCGAGTCCTGGGAGTGCAGGGACTGCAGCGGCACGCACAGCGGTGAGGGGGGCAGCGGGGGGACAGGGTGCCCAGGGCGTGGTGGCTCCCACAGCCACTGGGGACTTGGGGACAGGCGCTGTGACGCGTGGAGGGAGGGAGCGTGGCAGGGGCTTGTTGTGCTCATCATCTCCCTGCCCCCTGCAGTGCCCGACATTGCAGCCGGACCAGACTCTTGTCCCCTGGCGCAGGGACCCTGGCACAGCGCTCCCAGTAAGATCACTGGCACAGGCTGCCCAGAGGCTGTGGAGCCCCCTCCTCTGCAGACGTGCCAGCACCACCTGGACACAATTCTGTGCAGCCTGCTCCAGGAGGACCTGCTTTTGCCGGGGGTTGGACTAGACGATCTCCAGAGGTCCCCTCCAGCCCTGACCATGGTGTGGTTCTGTGACCCCTGGCACTTTGGCTGAGGAAGTTGAGCAAGGCTTCTCAAGGGACAACCTGACATGCAACTGCCCTCCCAGCTGCTGTGCAAGAAACCTGCCGATCCTCACTAACAGAAGCTTGAAATTTGCCCGTGGGCTTGCTGATGTGCATGAGCACCGCAGGGCAAGAGCCTTCGCTCTTCCCCATCCTCCAGTGCCGGGCAAGTGCAGATGCTCTGAGGAGGGAGCACCAGGCCCCACAGGCCCCGCTGCCATCCCTGTCATGCAGCGGCTCCTCTTCCCTGGGCTCCTCTGCTGTGTCCCGGAGCCGTGGCCTGGTGCGATGGCAGAGCCAGCCGCAGTAACGCGCATGGGACTTGCCCGGTCCCCCAGAGCCACCTGGGTGCTGGTGGGGAAGCCGGGGCTCACCCTTGGCCAGGCCATCCCACTGGAGCTGCCAGAGGGGCCAAAGCACAAGGAGTTCCCCACGGATGGCAGGGACAGGCCGCAGAGCCCCGTCGATGTGGAGCCACCCCCTGCAGCCCCTCGGCCACGGTCACGCGTAACCTCGCTGAAGAGCTCATGCGCATCGTCCAGGACACCCTCGTGATGGCCATGGGGTACCAAACGTTTCTGCAAGTGCTGATGGCCAAGTGTGGAGGGGCGGCCTGTGCTGGGGCCCTCCCCAGGGTTCCTTCCCCCCTGCTCACCAGGGAAGAGGAGCAGCCCCAGCCAGGGGGTGCCAGGGCTGCTGGGGACCAGAGTGTGGCCCCAGGGCCTTAGAGCCGAGCTGCCGGGGGAAGGTGCGCACACGGACAAGGCTGCGGATGGGGACAAAGACCAAGATGAGGACATGGGCCCGGGCACAAGTAGCCCTGTGCAGCTTCCGTACCAGCATCTGGCAGAATGGCGGCATGGTGTCGGCTTCGGAGAGCCAATTACGGATTCGTTGTGAAGCCGCTGTATGAGCTACTGAAAGCTTCCTGCAGTGGCTGCATTGACTGGACAGAAGGGGGTAACGCTGCTTTCAAGCACCTGGAGCGAGCTCTGACGGAGGCCCCCGTGCTGGCATTACCCGTGCTTTTAATAAAGACCTTTGATCTTTTCACCCAGGAGAGAGAAAGTACGGCCTTAGGAGTTTGGCACAAGTTTTTAGGGCCTCAGCGGCACGCTGTAACTGACTTCTCCCAACAGCTGGATGAGCTGAGCTCAGGATGGCCTGGATGCCTTCAAGCAGCAGCAGCAACTGGGCTACTGGTTCACGATTCCCCAAGTTCACCGTGGGGCAGAAGGTTACCGTCTAGGTACCACACTTGGTCATGACGGTACTGAAACAAAAAGGAGGACGTCGGCTGGCCCCGGACCATTGAGGAAGTCTGCTCCAGCCCCCAGATCTCAAGAAGCAGGCTGGGAGCTGTATGCTGACGGCAGCAGCTGCCCCCGAGAGGGATAACGATTGCCTGGGTGCGCTGGAAGTACCATTGACGACCTTAACAGAATCACAAGCTTTGCCCGCAAAGGTCTCTGCTCAGGTAGCCAAACCGAATGCCCTCGCGAGGGCACGGGCCCTGAGCAAAGGGAAATGAGCCCCCACACGGGCAGGCTCCAAGTATGCCTTTGGATCGGTTCATGCGCATGGAGCTCTTTGGAAAGAGAGAGGACTATCATCTGCTCGAGGAACTGTGCTCAAATATGCGCCTCAGATCCAGGAATTATTAAAGAGCATTCAAAAACCAGCGGCGGCCGCAGTTACGCATTGCAAGGCACGTCAAGCTGGTAAGACCGCTCCAGGATAAGGAAATCAGTGGGCAGGTATGGCTGCAAAGGGGGCTGCAGAGAAAGGTATCCTGACTCTGACCCCTGCAGAGGAGAGTCCTGCCGGAAGCACCGCCAAAACATGATGAAAGAGGATAATAAGTGAATAACTAAGTCACTGGCCGAAGAACAGCTAAAGGGATGGGCAGTTCCACTGGGGAATTGAAAATTCAGTGAAACTCCTCCGCAAGGCACTTGTAAGTAGGGCCACGCACAGGTTATCAGATCCATTACAGGGAGGTGTGAAATACGCCTTAGAGACAATCCAAATGCTACTAAGAAGCTGATCATGGGGGTGACTAAGGTAGGAAATTCTCCTGGAGATTATTGGCAAATAGATTTCACCGGCTCACCCAGAAAAGAAGGATATCGATACATTTTGGCCTTGGTTGATACCTTCAGTGGATGGCCTGAAGCTGGAAAGCTTGTTGAACCAACAAGGCGGGGGAGGTAGCCCAAATCCTGTTACAAGAGATTACTGCCTGCCTTGGTATGCCTTCAGGAGTGCCATCAGACCATGGGTCCCACGTTATCGCTGGAACCGTAAAAGAGTTGGGTAAAAATTTGTTCCTAACCTGGGATTACCGCACTCCATACAGACCGGAATCTAGCGGTCAAGTGGAGCGGGTGAACTACGCCCTTCAGCAACAACTCGGAAAAAATGGTCAGGAAACACCTATGACTTGGGTTCAGGCACTACCTCTGGCGGCACTGAGAATCAGGTTCCAGCCTCGAGGGAAGGGCGATTTGAGCCCATACAAGCTGTCGCATGGATCGCCCCATCAGGCTGCACATACACCCTCTGATACCCATCTAACGGGGCAATGAAACGGGAAAACTCAGCTAGTTTCTTTAGGGAATATTTATTTTTAGGGAGTATTTTGCAGGAATTTCAGAAGTACACGACGGCGCGTAGATCCTTGGAACTCGACACACCAGCTCATCCTTTCCAGCCCGGAGACCGGCTGCGTATCGAGTGGTGGAATGCGGAACCTCTAAGGGGAAAGGGGAAAGGACCATATCGCATCCTTTGTAACAACCTCTACAGCCGTCAAGAGTTGGGGCAAAGGACCCTGGACACATTATTCAAGAATTAAACGAGCCCCTTCATCATGGACAGCAGAACAGCTGGCTCCTCTCAAACTTAAAGAAACAGCATTAGTGAATAAAGTTTGATGGGACAGCAGAAAAGGCCAGAAAAATTGTTAAATCAATAGCTATAGGCATTTGTAGCGTGGTACAGTGTTTCCCACTGAAGCAGTTAGGAGGAAGTTGCTGTTCATCCTCCTACTGAGCAGCATAAGCCTAAGCGAAACACAGGAGAATGTGATCGCAAAACTGGTGCGAGAGCTGGGAAGAATGAGAAACCCGAGCGGCATCGGTGCTTGCGTTCCTGTACCTCCGGCTGTGGGAGACCCAGCACCTCGGGGCCTTCTCCCAGTTGATGACAGTTATTTAGAATGGGTAGGTCACGTCACCGGCGAGGCCCACAAAGCTGGGGCGTCCCATTTTCTTGGCAAAAAGGGCCGGTGTCGACAGCGAGGAGGCGAGGGACTTCACGCTCCATTGACCAGAGGGCATAAAACTCTGTTTTCACCAGGAACTGGTGAGTGCCCCCTCAATTCACCAGCCCTAGATTTAGGATTTGCTTCTGGAAGCATGGATACAGTGCCACTTAGATTCCGTATAGGAAAGGCTACCCAGTGAAGTACAATTAGCCTGCCAGAATGTGAAGACTTGAAGAGGTCCCCAAAAACATGGTCTAAATGAGTTGAAGGGCAATGGAACTGCACCTTGCGTGTTTGAAGGCGTCCTTGACGGGGACACCAAAACGCGTGGAATCTGACCCTGTCGAAACGGAACTGCACAAAGGTTGTTGATGGAAGGAAAATGAGGATTTTGAAAGAGGGATTCTGGATAATGAATACCTGTAAGCAAAATCAAAATCAGGGAAAACCTTGTTCCCTAGGCCTCTCTGCTCCGAGCCTCTTGGTACGGGCAAGTGGAGATGGATACTGGACAGTGAAACTAGAGCTTGCAAAAATAACTCGACCAGTCACCCTAGGTGGACCGACCTTATGCCCCACATGGAGACAGAAACCAATCGAATGTAAATATTGGGGAAAAATTAGAAGAGCTCAAAATGCAGAAGAGCCCTGGCATGGACCCCCCACTCTGGAACTGGCAAACTGGGGTCTTGGCAGCTTTATTCTAGCTGGCTTAATGGCACTAGAGGATGGATAGTTGCTAGAACATGGAACACGGCAAAGGGAAACACTAGCTAAAGCAGCGGAAAAGGGATTCAAACTGATGGGTGAACAAGTACAAGCAAATAGCAAGTGTGCTTTACAGAATCGGCTGGTGTTAGCTTTAGTACCGGCTGAAGCACATGGAGTATGCGGGTACGTAAAACTAGATGTTGCTCACATGTCCCAAATGCTACCGAGGATCTCCAGAAACAACTGGATGAGATGCAAAGGGCTGCTTCAAGAGTTAGGCGTGGCGGTCAATAACCGGGCGCCTAGCGAATCCCTTACAAACTATCCTTGTTATAGGTATCGCTGTCGTAGTTTTGTTGACAACATGTAGCTGTATCAGATGGAACCTCCCTGGAAATCTATGTTGCAAGATGAGCAAATATTATAGTTATCTGATCTAAATGAGGCTTTTGATTTTGAAGATTCAAAGCCTCCAGAAAAAAAAAAAGTGTGTGCGTGTGTTTGAATGATGCCACAGTATAGATACCTCTGTATATACATTTATGGCAACCTGGCCCAGGAACTGGATGGGCACCACTGTGAAGAGCCTGGGCATGGGCTGAGGGTCAGGGGCAAGATCTGGGGGTCTCCCCTGCACTCACTGCATCTCCAGCTCAGTGTGGGCTTCTCCACTCAGAAGCACGCCTGGGGCGAAATGGGCCCTGGATGTTCCCCACATGCTTGCACCCCTCTTACCCACTCGGGTGCAGCCCGAGGGGTTTGAACATCCCGTTTCCCTCAGCTGTCTTTGGGGTCAGCAGAGGCCAATGTTCTAGAGGGGCATGTGGTCGGGGTACCGATAGCACCGCGTAAACACGCTGTTCCGTGCACATGCAGGTGCGAGGACGTCTCCAGAAAGGACTCGGAGGGGCTGGATATTGAGCGGTGGAGGGTGGCGACGGGTCGTAGGTTTTTCCTTTTCCTTCCCACACAAAATTCCACTGTGCTTCGTGGGTAGGCAATACTCTACACTTCAACGCTGTTTCTCGATGGACAGTTTTTCCAAAACATGTGGGATCTCCAGGTTTAAACCCTGATGCCGGAAAACCCCAACAAGTACGTATATGCCAAATAAAGGCTCGCAGCTCTGGGGCACACCAGGTTTCCGTCCCTTGGGTCCCACGACCATGTTTCACAGCTCATTGTTTGTGAACAATTCCTTAGGGAAGTGTTCTCATGGGCTCGGGGATTTATTTCCTGTGTATCAGCTGTTACGTGCATTGGACAAAACAATATGGAAGGGACCAAGCCCATACCCCATTTGTTATGAATCTGAACAGGCCAAACTGGGGACAATGGGACGTTAAATTTGTGGTATATGGGCTCACCGTGGGGTCTCGATACAAACCGGATCCCACCTTTCCAAGGGGTCCAGACCCCCTGCTCAACGGGCAGCTGGTTGAGGTGCCCACCAGGCCCCTCTCTGCCAAGCTGCTTTCCAGCCAGGTGGCCCTAGCCTGTGCTGGTGCCGGGGCTTGTTCCTCCCCAGGGGCAGGACTCGGCACTTGCTGCACCCAGTGAGGTTCCTGCCAGCCCCTTTCTCCAGCCCAGCCCGGTCCTCCGAAGGCAGCGCAACCACTGGGGTGCCAGACACGACCACCCCCCATTTTGTGGGTGCCAGCAGTGCCCAGTGCCAGCCCGTCCCCACTGGGGTTGGGCAGCGAGGGTGTCACACTCCCACCTGCGGAGATAGATGGATGGAAAAGTCACAGCACCGGGGCAGAGGAAATATTTAACATTCCAGATGGGGGGGCACTGCGGGAGGCTCCCAGCCCTGCACTCCCCCAGCCGCTCACTGGCAGGGGAACCTGTTCCTCTTCTGGCACCAGCGCTGCCACCACAGGGGCTTGTAGAGCTCCTGCGACGCCGACCAGTGCCTGTGCCCTCTGGGCCGCGACCAGGCAGAGCAGGCGGGGTGAGTGCTGGTGGCCCCGGACCCCGCAGCCCCAGTGAGGACACGATGCCTTCGTCTCCTCTGACGGGCAGGGGTGGAGGTTCCCTGGGATGCTGAGCCAGGCATGGCGCAGGGTGCGTTCTGGCAGCTCAGCCCCGGCTGCCAGGACGGGAGCAGGGGAGAGCTGGGCTCGGCACAGTGCCGGGGCTGTCAGCCCACTGCTCGGGGACCTTTGGTGGCAGTGGGTACCGTTGCTCTCCCCAGACCCTGGAGACTCCTGGTCTGCAGCTCCTGTGGCTCCCGTGGGACCCGCCAGTGCTGCTCTGCCCTGGAAGATGCCACCGAGTCCTGGGAGTGCAGGGACTGCAGCGGCACGCACAGCGGTGAGGGGGGCAGCGGGGGGACAGGGTGCCCAGGGCGTGGTGGCTCCCACAGCCACTGGGGACTTGGGGACAGGCGCTGTGACGTGTGGAGGGAGGGAGCGTGGCAGGGGCTTGTTGTGCTCATCATCTCCCTGCCCCCTGCAGTGCCCGACATTGCAGCCGGACCAGACTCTTGTCCCCTGGCGCAGGGACCCTGGCACAGCGCTCCCAGTAAGATCACTGGCACAGGCTGCCCACTGGCATTGGCAGCCCCAGGTGAGATTCTAGTGTCACCCCATGGGGCTGTCTTGCGTGGCACTGGATCTGAACTTGGGCTGGGGAGGGCGAAGTACCGTGGGAGCTGCCTTGGGTCGAAGGACAACCCGCTCTGACGGAAGCAGTGATCCCATCGTGTTGGAAGGTCAAGGTGGTCCCTGTGGGTCCCTTCTTTCACATTGTGGCCCCAGCAGGGGCTTCAGAGACACCCAAGGTGATCGATAGCATTCTGTATTTCAGCACCAAAACTCCTGACTCTTCATTAACAGGCATATCGATATAGTTAAATTATTTCTGGGTTAGGTTATTAATTGGACATAGTTCAAAATATGTTTATATTTTCCTTTTTTGCAGCAATTAATATTTAGTTGAACTGAAGTAAGTTGAAGAGATCGCACTGGCAGCAACCTGGGTGGCCCTGGCCATGTCCCTGTCCCACCACCTGGCAACCCTTGGGGCAGTGCTCCAGTCGTTGCACCGCAAGCCGCCAACAACGGTGGGTACTCACATCACCCCCGGCTGGGTGCAGCTGCTGCTGGTGATGTGGGCAGAGGATGAGGCCCCGTGGGACAGGGTGTTGCTGGTAGCTGAGGCAGCAGGCGGTGGGGACGTCATCTGTGAGTGCAGGGAGAGAAACGGACAGCTCTGGTGAGACCCGAGGCTACAGTACAGGCCCTGGCCCCACCGGTGCTTGGGTTTGCCCAACGTTTTTGCCATCTCTCGTCTCGTCGCTTGTTTCATATTCCCTGGTGGTGGCCTCCCAGGAGAGCCCTGGCCCCACGTTTGAGTCTCAGAGTTGTTGGCGGTCTCCTGCTCCCAGCACGTCAGCACTGCCCTGGCACTGGGATGCTGCACAGGGCACGGTCACACTTGTTACGGTGCTGCAGAGCAGAAGGTGCAGCCCCAACCATCTGGGGACATGTTTGTTGAGCCCTGTCCAAGGCAAAGAGGCTGGGATACTGCTGCCAGCTGCGGAGGAGCCATGTTTGTAGCGCAGCTCCTGCTCCCCTGGGGATGCCAGCTCGTCCCTGAGCCCAGAAGGCCCATGGTGATGAGTAACGGATGTCCGTGCCCTCCCCTGCAGATGCACATCCAGGCTGAGCCAGGATGGAGCCACCATGGGACTGGGCGGATGGCTGTCTTGTGCTGGGTCTAGAGGAGGACATGGGGTCACAGCAGCATGGCATGCCCCCAAAACAGCTCCCAGCATTTGCCTATCCACACCCCGGTCCTGGGAGCCTAGAGAAGCATGCGAGTCCCTTTCTCAGCTCGGGCAGGGAGGGGGTGGCAGCCAACACGATTTGGGGTTGAGCTGTGAAAGATTTGAGGTTTCACCAAGAAGTTTTCTGAGAGTCGCTTTTTCTCCCTGGCAGGAGGAAACCCTCGCTCAACCACTGCAGATGGGGAATCACAGACGGAGACGTCTCCAGTCTCTGGTCATCACCTGAAGCACCAGGAAAGACCCAAAGAAGCAAATGGGGGATGCGTGCATGCATGTGTGTGTGTGTGCCATGGGCTCCCCAGTACTCCCACCAGTGGGAGATTTACTGGCCCAAGTTTGCCACAACTTCCAGGCATTTTCCCATCACTCTGATGGTGGCTAATGGCACGTCTAGGGGATGCCTGGGCAGGACGGCTTCGGCTGTGATGTTGAGAGCCGACACGTTCCTGGGCAAAACAATTGCAATGTGTGTGAGTATGAATCTGTTCAGCGGATAAAGACCTAATGTGGATCTTTAATACTATTATTGCTAACAATAAATATCACAGTGCTATGGAGCAATGTTTGTACTTGTTAGCTGGCAGCATGCTAGCCATAGTTCATGATCCTTAGGGTTAAAAAGTTGTTTCACCATGGTGATGTCTTCACAATAACAGTTCTTGGCATTTATGGTTATTCTCTTTTTTTTTTTTCTCCCCTCTTTTGGGCTTTCTTCCTTTAAAACCTGTCAAAGCTCCCCTTGTCCTGTAGCCCGACCCAGCGCTCTGCAGTACAAGGTGGGGCTCGGCTTGTGAGAGGACAGACACCTTTGGGGTTCTTCTCCCTGCCCCTGCAGAATTTGGGATGGCTGGCCTGTAGCAGGGGACAGAGCACCAGAGGGAGGAAACAAACATGCTGGCCCAGTGTCCCTTTGGAGGGGCCCCTACAGGCTGTGCTGGCTGCTTTCAGCTCAGGAAAAGTTTTTCCTCCTGGCTCAGTAGACCTGGATCTCAGAAACCTGGCAGCTCCATCCGCAGCGGGGTGCGTGGGCCACGGGCTGAGGCTGCCCGACATGGCCCGCAGCCAATGCCCAGCTGCAGCCAGCCGGTGCCAGTGGGCCCAGACATCAGGAGCAGCCGCTCAGGGACTGAAATACTGCAGAGAGACCCCCGGCTCAGCACAGCGGTGGCTGAGTAAGAAGATCTCCGGCTCCTACTGGTCTTAACTCTCATGGCATGAGGAGGGGCACGGGTCAGCATCTGCCACCCACAGCAGTCTTGCGGGGTGACATTGACGCTGGACGGGCAGGGATCGTCACAGCACTCTCCAAACTATCAAACTGCAACAAGGTCTTTTACCATCCCATACCAACACACTCTTCATGCCAGTCCCTCTGCTGCCTTCTCCTTGTCTCGCCTCAGCCAGAGCCCAAGCCCTCTCTCCCTCTCTCTGCTTCTTCCTCCTCTCTCTTCCTTGGCTGCTCTCTCTTCCCTGGCTCTCAACCACTTAACCTAACCAGCCACAGCTGCACCTTCTCTACATCAGCCAGCCTGCTGCCGCTGCAGCCAGCCCACAGCTGTATATTATCAGTGCTAATTAACCCAGCTTCATGCCTCTACAGGGATCACTTGTGCTCAGGCAATTAAGGAAAGGATGGACTTTGGTGGGGCAGGTGGGTGGATAAAAAACACTGTAGTGCAGAGTGGGAACGTGCTGAGATCAGAAGACACTTGTTCCAGGTGGGGCAGGGGAGAGCCGGATACCCAGTGGTGAGGCACGACAGAGGTGGGAATGGGGAACGAGAACTGGGCAGCTCTGCCCAGCCTGGTCGTGCTGCACAGGAGAGCATGGTGAGAGGCCTTTGCTTTGCCCGTACTCCTTGGGATCCTCACAGCCGTTGCCCTCTGCACCCAGGGGACAGCAGGGACTGCCCTGGTGGGATGAGAGCTGGGGCAGCCTGGGGCGTGCAGGCAGGAGGCTCCTCCTCGAGGTGTCTGCACAGAGACCCTGCAGCTCAGGGTGTGTGATGGGGGCTCTTTGCTAGGCTTCAGCTTAGCCACTCCGGTGGCCTGGCACGGGGACTGCTCTCCAGACCGGCATTCCCATCAGCAGTTTTGGTGCTGGGATGCTGCCTGGCTTCTGCTCCAGCAGTAAAATCTCTGTGGATGTCTTGATGGTGAGGGGCGGCTGTGTTCTCACCTTGGCTTTCAGCTGGGGACTTCCCAGTTCCTTCCTTGGAGCTATTTCAAGGAGGTGTGAGAGGGGATATTTGGGGGGGACGGTGTGTGAGGGCTGTGCAGGGCTTGTGGGTGCAGGAAAGGAGGAAAACTCTGGGTGGGAAGCGAGGATGTGCATGTGTTGGGGGGTGCAGCTGAGGAGACTATCTGCATGCTGGGGAAACCCATGCACGTGACCTTACAGATTACCATCCATGTGCTGGGATGACTGCCGTGCTTCTGCTGTGTCTTTTGGGTGGCCACGTAAGGTACGGCTGAAAAAATATATAAATTTTTCTATGAATATAATTGCCTACAGATATTTAGTGAAGATTCTAAAAGAAGGTGAGACAAAAAAGTGTATTCTCCCAGCTATTCCTTGTCAATAATCTACATCTGCCAGAACTGGTGGCTGAACACCGAACACGCCACCTGCGAACCATCAGTTGGGCTTGCTACTCCCTTTTGTAATTATTTATGCTTTTGGCTTTCATAGGTGCCTGACACAATGCACCATTGATTATTGGCCTCCAAAAGAAGCTTCCAGATTTCAATATTCTGTTGCCTCTTGTGTCTTTATTCAGGAAACACGGTGGGCAGATGAGGATTTCCCTTCAGCCAGAGCTGCTGGCAATGGGCACTGTGCTCCGAGGGAGCTGTGGTGAGGTCCAGCCATGTTGGGAAGTGTTTGCTGCCTTCATCCTAGATGGGATCCCGGTGTGGAATTGGCTCAGCGTGGGCAATTCTTCCCTCCTGCTCTAGGCCCTGGTGCCGTGGGAGGGTCCAGCTGCACCCACATCTCCTCCAGACCGAAGGCATGCCAGCGGGCACTGCTGGGAGCCCCTTGGGAATGCCCTCCTGCACTGGCTGATGCTGCCTGCCCAGCCCAGATATTCACCACCCATGCAGCCACCGTGGTGGCCCCGGGTCCATCACCCTTGACCAGATCCTTGCAGCCTCCAGCCCACCCAGGCTGAAATCCTCTGGGTTTCTGCCCCCACCAGCCCGCAGGAGGCTATTCCAGACCTTGCATCACTGCTGCTCAGACTTTTTTTCCCCCCCTCATTTCCAGGTGAGATCAATTTGCACCCAATTTGAACTCATTCATTTTTGCTCCAGGGTCATCATCTAGCTGAACTGTGCTGTTTTCCCCATTACCCCTGCTTTTTTCTCCCATTTACCCCCCACCCTAGCTATAGACAGCAAAACGGGCTAAGCAGCACATCACTGCTTCTAGAGTTGGCTGCTGATTTCCCCCACTATTTTGGCAGGCTTTCTGTGATCCCACTGGGGCTTGGGTTATCCTCTCTGGTACCTGGGATGCTGAAATTGCAGGTGAAGTCCTGCCATTGCCCTCTGCAACAGCTCCAATGCTTGCCTTCAGCGAGTACAAGATCTTTTGCGCTAGGCACCCTGGAGAAATTGTTGCCCTCCTTTTGCAGCTGTATTGCACACCTCTAGCTCCTAGCAGACAAGATCCTGATATACCGAAAAGCCTCTTTTTTTAGTCTGCAGAGCATGGCCTCGTTCCACATACAGTTAAATTTAATCTCAGTTCAATTAATCCAGCCTCCAGCATCCCTTGGGTACTTCTGAGCAATACTCAGCCCTTTGTCTATGTTGGCGGCATCTCCTGTCTTCGCCTCTTCCTCCTCCAGAGCTTGCAAACGCGTTGCCAACCACACCTGCTCGACACACAGCCGGCGGAGCCGGCACAGAAGCATTTATTTTCCTAATTCGTAAATAACAACTGCTAAATATAAAATGTTCTTCACTCCCCCTTTCCAAAATGCCACGGCAAAATGCTCTCGCAGCCCCCGATCAGGTTCACGCCGGCAGGCAGCAGATGTGCCTCCATTAAACGGGGAACCTCGGAATAAATTTTGCATGGTTTTATAAATCCCTGCCGGTCCTAGGTGGGGGCGTGTGTTTTTTTTTCCCATGCCGTCTGCATGAGCTGTCAGGCTGAGCGCTGGCCTCCCTCCGGGCTGCAGGGAAACAGTTTATTATTTGCAAATATCTCAAAGCTGTTTCTGAAAAGATGGAAAGGATTAGGGACATGTCTGGTAACAAAGCAGAGCAGCAGAGAGCTGTGGCTCACAACGTTCCCCGTGTGCATGACAGGGAAGGGAACAAGTGTTTTGGGGACAGTGTTTGTGCCATTTACTCCCCACCTGAGCTGGCTGGATGCTCCTGCACGGCAGCTGCTTGACTTAGCAGAGGGGATGAGGTCAGGCTGGTGAGAGCGTCTCCATCGCACCCCTCTTGCAGGGATGCTAGGCAGGATGGTCATATCGGGGGGGTAGAGATGAGCCACCCCTGTCCCGTGCAGGTCCAATTCCCCAGGTCTGGCAGGAACGAGGCAGCCGCAGGAACCGAGCCCTGGCTTTCTGTGTCATTGGGGTTTCTGAAGGCGTACCTGGAAGTCCTTGCAGTGTGCAGTGAGATGTGAGACAGCCAAAAGCTGGCTCCAAGACATTGTCTCTGGCTTTGTCTCCATGTGGGCAAAACACCTTGTCCTTATCTTTGTGGCTTCGACATCTGTTTTCCTGTCTGCTTGGTTTTATTAAGTACCAGTTCAGTCTCCCTGAGGGGATGCTGCCTTGAAGATGTGAGCCAGCAGGCTGAGTCCATGAGTTTGAAAACCACGAGTACCTTTGCTGTGATGGTATCTGGGTGAAGGAAATGTTGTGATCCTCCAGCTGCTGGGGAAGGATCCCTCTGAGGCCATTTTCAGCCTGTCACACGCTGCTTCCAGGGAGTGTGTGTGTGGGGGGGTGTACACGGATGCCAGGCAGCCCCCAGGAGCAGCTCGTGGGTCTTGTGCCCGGGCTGAGCCAGAGGGAGTCTTGGCTTGCGGGCTGGAAGCAGAGTTAAAATAGTTTGTGTGACAGGAGGCTGCCCCTGAGGGAAACTTTTCAAACAGTCTTTTGATTTCCCCATCTTCAGTTTCTCACAATCATATCCGTTTTTTCTTATTTTCCAGGTGAAGGCACGCGACTGCAGCGCCAGGTATGCTCTCCCCGTGTACAAACACGAAGAATCATCCTGTTTTCAGCTGCCTCGTGTTTAAGCCAAGCAGTCTGGCTCCTCAGCTCCAACTCCAAGACGATTTCCTTTCCAACCCACTTCTGCAGGTTTCCCCTGAACCCGCACCAGGTTTTCAAAGCCCTTTGGGGCGTTTCCACCTGTGATGCTCTCACCCTGCCATGCACGCTCTGTAGAGCTGCCCTGCTGCACCCAAAGACTGGGACGCCGAGAGCCCAGGACTGCGACTTCCCCGGATCTCCTCACAAGGGTGCAACGCAGCAGTGGGTTTCAGGAGCTTGATCTTGGTGGAGGAGACAAGTTGTCTGCCTGGGGAAAATACGCAACTTTTGTCGTGGGTGATTTCAGATTCCTGGTAACCTTCACCCAGCAGCATGGCTTCTGTTAGGATCTGGACAGACCCTTAGTTCCAAACTATTTAATACTTTAAATCAATTAACAGATATGTTTTGAAATCTATTCACTCTGTAGTGTACTTACTCTGTGATTTGCTGATACATTTTTAATGACAATGTTACTGCAATTGAGAGTGTAATTGCAATATGAGACTGTTAGGCAATTGCTAAAGAAAACTCCTTCCAGAAGTTAATTGGCCATGATCTATTTTCCATTAAAACCAGGCTGATGCATTAATCTCTGTTACCAAGTTTTACAGTTTTGTAGACTGAGCTGTATATGAGATGTTTTTTTCTTTTTTTTCTGTGTCCCTACGTGGGACCAGAACAAAATCAGCTCACCCCTAACAACCTGGGTCATCTCTCGGTGGCTTGAACACAGGCTGTGGCTGGTCGCTGCCCCCCAGCTCTGCCCTGAGGTCCATCCCTGTGCCCTGACACAGGTGGGAAGGGCTCCTGGTCTGCTCCAGCCTCTTGCTGCCCATACTGGGGGACCTGAACAGCAAGCACCCGGGGCCCTCACTAGCAGCACAGGGCTGCTTTTGAGGCACCACCAAAAATACTTGTGCCTGTCTGTGGAGTGGCAGCAACGGAGGATTTCTGTCCTCACACCAGACCAACGCCACATGCCGTCGCTCCAGCTAATGACAACATTTATTGGAGATGCCATTGGTGCAACTCTCAAATGTTCATGATTTCTGAAAGCAAAAGGAGCCACCTATTTTAAACCGCCAAAGACAACAAGGTTCCTCACGCAGAGTGCGGCTAAGCTAAGCTCTCATTTAAAGCCTTTAACCATGTTCCCTGTAGCTCTGGTGAAATTTTGCCAGTGAAAATGGGCAAATTTTCCAAAATTTTGCCAATTTTACAGTGAATGCAGTGAAACATCCTCCCTGTGAGCCTTTCTGCTAATTTGAAGACACCTCTGAGCAGACACCAGCCCCAGTGAAAACGTTCAATACTGGATGCCCTGCCCAGCTACTGGGGACTGATTAGAAGGTGTAATAGGATTTCCAGAAGAGGTTTGGGAATATTGAAAGTGTAGTTTTATCTCTTCAAAGATAAGTGCATGGGTCCCACTCAGCAGCTGAGACAAACGCCTTTGGCATGATGACCTACATGGAGAGCTGGATGAGCGGAGGCTCCTTGCAGCCACTGATGGGTGCCCAAAATGAGGGTGAAGCAGGTTTCTGGATGGGGGAGCTGCCGGCTGAGTGGCCAAGCTGCATCCTTGTCAAAGACAGTGACATTAAGGAAGGTGGGGGGTGCAGATTTGACAGTGAGGCCACTTATCCCCCCTCCTCCCAGCTCACCTCTCTGTGAGATTGTTCAGCTCACCAAACCAGCAGAAAATGACCTGGAGAGAAGAAAAGCTGGCTGTTTTCTGACTGGTTAACGAGCAAAACCTGCTGGGAGGGAGAAGGAGGAAGGACAGTGAGACCCCTCCATTGGGCGGCAGCAAGCTACCAGATCAGCCTTACTGGGTCACACAGCCACCCTCAGATGCTGCAGTCTTGCTGCTCCTTCAGCTTCTGAGCAAGCTGGAAGTGGCCTGATCTCTCTCCTCTGAGAGCTTCTAAGGGACAGATGACATACTTCTGCAGCCACAGAAGCTGACATGCTCTTGCTAAGAGGCAGCAAGCAGAGACACGCCGAATGCTGTATCCACAGGGACTGCTTGCGCTGGGGAAGCTGCTACATCCTAGCAGCAGGACACAGACCTTCCAGCAGTGGTCTTGCTGTATGTGGAAGTGGTAAATAATTAGTATTTTATCTGCTTGGTGTGAAGCCAGTGAGGCATCCCTAATCCCTCAGCCTACTGCTGCAACAGGCCCAGTGCCTTCTCAGCACAGCCACAGTGTGACAATGCCATCCCCAAGGAGATGCCCAGGCATGGCAAGCCCTCTGGAAACCATCACCTTTCCAGGTGCCTTCCCATATATTAGCTCCCATCTGACTCCTTGACACCCAGGGATGGACCTCCAGAGGTGCTCCTCCCACTTGCTCTATGGCCAACCTGTTTCAGCCCTGGCCTCAGCAACTTTCGGAAAGTGCCAGCCACCTCTTCATTGCTCTGGCCTGACCCGCTGCCTCCTACCCCCTCTGCTCCAGGCAGACGGCACATCCGAGCTCTGGGCAGCAGAGCAGAGGAGCTGATGCACGTGCTGGCTGCTCCAGCAGTGACATGCCACGGAGGCTGCAACATCCCCCAGCCTGGGTGGGAATGTCATTCTGGATCCCATACCACCAGCTGTGCCTCCACTCCTCCTCTCTCCCAGCCCTGACCTCAGTCTCCCTCAAGGCTCACAGATTTCAGCGGAGAAACCTCAGGGCACCACAAACCCACGCAGCTGGCTGCCCAGCATCCTCATCCAAGGGTCCCCACAGGTAACAGCCATGGCATGACTGTACAGCCACCCAGACTGGGCTGGTTCAGTTTGTTACATCCCTGTCAAAATAGAGCTCAGGTAGAGCCCCATGGAAGGAGGGACAGGCTGCTGTGAAGCCTGGCAGGAAGGACACTTCCCGCTCAGAAGCAAGGAAAAGCTGTCTGACCCGGCAGCTGCTGGAAACAACCACTCATATCCTAGTGAAAGCTGACCCTGAGCTTAAAAGCTTTCTGCTCAGTAGGCACTAAAATACCAAGGTATAGAGACCAATGCAAAGATATAGACCGATACAATTGGGGATCCTACCTTCGCTCTATGGGACTGACTAGAGATCAGCTTTATTCAACAGCTCCAGCCTGGCACGCAGCAAGCACTGCTCCCAGATCCCACTGAATCACTCTCCCTAGATGCAAGAGGACATCCCCGCCACAAAGGCACAAGGCAGCTCTCACAAAAATGCTACTGAACTTTTGCAAGCCAGGTGCCTGTTAATATAGAAGTCGCCACAATTCAGTTTTCTACAAGCTGTGGGCCACAGAATTGCTCTTGCAGCCCTTCCTAGCACCAACTCAACAGGCAACACTGCCAGAGTCAGCCTGGGGTTAAGGTAACTGCCAGCTGAGCTACATGCGTTTAAAACACTGGATTTTGTTTCCTTGTTCCACATCTGGTTATCATACACACCTCCTGTCATCTGTACCATGTCATACCATTGCTCCCTTCTGGCTTCTCCCCCCTGAACACAGGATCGGTTTCCTACGAAGGGCTTACTCAGATCCCAGAAAAACATTTCCTATGACTGTTGGAACCACAAGCAACTATCACCTCTAAAAAAAAAAAAATCTGCAGAAAAAGCAGTTTCTTCAGCGTTAACTCCCATTCCCTTCAGCTGCTGACACCACAGCCTTGTAAAAATGTGCTCGGACACCTCCGAGTGTGAAAATGCCACATCGCATCTCTCTTTAAATACATACTTAAGCTTTCTGAGAAATGATCTTTTAAAATCACAACTGCCTTTGTTATCACTAAGAGGCTTTATATTCTAAACCAAATTATTACATAATCTCCCATCTGTTACCATCTGCAGCAATGCTGGGAAGGGGTGAAATGGCAACACCAGACATCAGTATTGAACCGGAAAGCCACAAGAACTCTCCAGAAAGTAACTAAAAACAGTTAGCAAAAGGGGACGTGCTTTTTTTTTCTGTGCCCTGCTTTTCAACACAATAAAAATTTGAGCCTTGGTAAGCCTGTCTGGGATAGAGGCGCCAGGAGAAGAAATTGCCAAGGCACCTTTCCTTCAGACAGGCTGTGACACACCCCAGACCAAGCACTTGCTGAGGGTTCCAGCTGGACTGTGAGTCACTGCCATTGAAAAATACTGCAGTCCCTATTTATCAACAAAGGCACAACACTCACTCCTTGTCCGTCACCCAAACTGTCATCATTTCTGAATAGAAAACCTCGAATATCTTAACATAGCTGCATAACACTCGCATGTTTTCCTCCAGAGATGCACTCATTTTGCCTGTTTCTGCAGTCCGATGCGCGCCATGTGGCTTTGCGTCCCCATGCTGTTTATTTCAGGTTACACACACAGGGTACATTTTTACAAGTTTTATTTGTCCTGTGTATCTTCCATAAGCTGTTTTTAAAACTTCTGGAATTGCTTCTTGGTACCAGCAGCCTTTGTGACTTTGAGGACATTGAACCGGACAGTCTTGCTGAGGGGACGACACTCTCCCACGGTGACAATATCTCCAATCTGGACATCCCTGCAAAGACATTGCTGCTATTTCAGTAGTTCTGAATTTCCCACATATGCAGTTGGTTTGCTCTGCAGTGCAGGCACTTGCATTGCATAACGCTACCGAGTAATGCAGTGCTGAAAGCGACCTTGGATAAGCTGTGAAGCAAGGCGGTTTAATTTTAAGCAAAGATGAATGTGCCTGATAAACAGCAGTCACCCTGCAGCAGCTGACACAAAGCCTTCTGAGTCTGACCACACTAAGTTCAAACTCAAAAGACAAGGCTAAACACGAGCTTTTCAAGAACAGGATGAGTGCTGAGCACAGAAGGGAAACCCTTCAGAGGTGGGGAGTTTCCCTTCCAGTCACACACAGGCTTGAAGCCCTTCTTAAGCCAAATCAGCTGCACTGCAACGCTAGTCCAGGTTTTTCTGGAAATGCTGCACTACAAAGACAGGCTTAGGAAACATGCAAGTAGAAAAAAAAAAAAAGAGCCAGCCTCTGAACCTGTCCCCTCTGACCTCAGCACTTCAGAAACATACATATTTGTTATGCTTTCTCAAGGACAGCAATGCTGTAACAGTGGATGGTTTCAGAAGGCAACAGGCAGACTGACTGGAACCTCTCTTACGGTTCAGCAATTGCCACTGGCGTTGTCAGCAGTCCCCTCTCACCAGCAGGGACTCTGAAGACCATCGTGAGTTTAGACATCACCACCAGTAAGCAGATTCCAGGTCAGAAGCAGCAATAAAACCACGTGTCACCTTAACTGCACACTTGCAGTTTCTACGTGAAAGCAGAGTTCAGCATTATAAGCAATACATATAAACAACACATATGACATGTTCTGAGCATGTATGGCACTCCCACACATCTCTTCTCCTGGGGTTAACACTCCCCTACTGTCACTGCCGGAACTTGCACGCACCTGAAGCAGGGGGAGAGATGCACAGACATGTTCTTGTGGCGCTTCTCGAAGCGGTTGTACTTGCGGATGTAATGCAGGTAGTCCCGACGGATGACAATGGTGCGCTGCATCTTCATCTTAGTAACCACACCTGGGCAAGAGAAGTCGGGGGGAATGTGATGAGCATGACCATAAGCACGGATGCACTGACCACTGGCAAACTGGCTGGAGACTGGGGTTATAACTTAACACGTAAAAGATTTATCAAAGAGTTACCCAAGAGGATCAGCAGAGATGAGTGGCATCTGACACCTGAAGGCAGTACCTATCAATTCCAGCCATTTCTCCTTGCCTACTTTAATAGTAAACGACAACACATCCTTTGGAGACTGCTGTGGTGTTCTACCAGGCAGAAATGGCTTTCCACTTTTCTGCCAGGTTACAGCTTTCAAATTTGTATTTTAAAACAAGTTTCTCTTGTCTTTTTTAAGACTTTCTAAGCATACTGTGCCCTGCTGCCTAGAACCAATGCTCCCTACCTTATCTGCTACTGCATTACATCAGCATCTGCACTACAGAACAGCACATCTGGAAGGGTAACTGCCAGCAACTGGTCCTTTCACTGGGCATCAGCAAAGCCGTGCAGCATTGTCGTCAAAGCCCCTTCAAGGTAAGGCTTAGAAGACCATCATGAGAGAATGGCATCACATGCAGCTCAAGGACCACAGCAGTTTCCAGGCAACTCCAGACTGCTGCTCACAGGCTTTGCTTAGAATCACAGAACACTCTGGGTTGGAAGGGCCCTTCAAGACCATCTAGTTCCAACTCCCCCACCATGGGCAGGGCCCCCTCCCCCCAGCCCAGGCTGCTCCCAGCCCCATCCAGCCTGGCCTTGAGCCCTGCCAGGGATGGGGCACCCACAGCTGCTCTGGGCAGCCTGGGCCAGCGCCTCGCCGCCCTCACAAAAAAGAATTTCTTCTTTATGTGTACCCACTTCCAGGCAGTCCAGGGATTATGTCTATATCATTACTCCTTAAGGTGCCTACACAACCCACCTGACAGGATTCGGCCACGGATAGAGACATTACCAGTGAAGGGACACTTCTTGTCGATGTAAGTGCCCTCAATCGCCTATAAAAAGAAACAATTGTCAGCATTTGGATAGACCAACAGGTCAGGCAGCACCGAAGCCTAGTGACCGTGCTCAGAGGAGTCACAGCTACATCGCCTTAATAGTCTGCGGGACCATCACGGCCTTTGGGTTGCAGTGGGAGGAGATGCCGGGCTCGGGAAGCACGGCCGGGAGGCAGGGCAGCCCCGCCCACCTGCATCCTGCAGATAGCCAGGCCTTACCTCCTTGGGAGTCTTGAAGCCGAGGCCGATGTTTTTGTAGTATCGGGGTAGCTTCTCCTTGCCACCTTCGCCCAGCAGCACCCGCTTTTTGTTCTGGAAGATGGTGGGCTGCTTCTGGTAGGCCCGTTCGGTCTGAGGTAGGGGAAGGCGAGGAGAGAATCACCAGCAGCCCTGGGGCACGGTACCTCCTCAGCACCGGGAACATGTCAGGCCCCACATCGACACCGACAGCAATCCCCGCCCCCCAGGGCAAAGTACCTCACCCAGTACGACCGGCCTGGCCCGCCCGCCCGCCCCACAGGCCGCCCGCCGTCACCCCTCGCAGGGCCGGGCCGCATCCTCCCCGCCCTCCAGCAGCGCCGGGGCGAGCAGCGACCCCAGAAGGGCCCGTCCCGAGGCCGGCCGGGCGGCCGGGGCCCAGTCACAAGCAGCACCCACCTGCGTGTCCGCCATCTTGCACCGCGCGGCTGGAAAGGGGAAGTCCCGGCGCACGCGGCACTATTTATCTCAGGGGCGGGGCGAGGGAGCCGGAAGCGACATCACGGGGAGGCCGATTGAGTGACGTCATTTCCTCCCGCCGCGCAGAAGCGAAGGCAGAGCAGCTGCAGAGGTGCCTGCCCGTGCCCCGCTTTGCTGGCTCGGGGGGGCGCGGTGCTAGGCTCGTCGTAGTCCCGTGTCCCACCCCCCCTCCCGCCTCTGTCACTGTGTGTCCCTACTCCCCATCCCACCTCGCCCCCGTTACCGTTTGTCCCCCCCGCCGCCCTCGGCCTAGGCGCAGGCCGGGACGCGCTGGCCGCCTGTGGTGCTGCCGGGCTTGGCTGCTGCTGGGGAGAGAAGGGCAGAAGCTGGCTGGATGCCTAGCGCTTTGGTGAACGCACCGCCAGCCCAAGAGATTCTTGTCCCAAGCATGGTGGATTAGATCAGGGGATGGGCGGCCGTGCAGGATGCGGAGGGAGGATTCCTGCCGCAGCGTGACTGCTATGTTGGGTGCTGGAGTTTTAAGAGGAAAAGATGCAAACAACGTGACGGAGGTCGGAGAAGTGAAGGATTTCTGGAGGACCTTTTCCAAGAGCAGGTGCAGGGCAGCATCGACGGTTAAGAAATAAAGGGAGTACGACACAGCCCAGGCTGACTCACAGTGGTTCAGCAGTTCAGTTGTGTGCCACTGGTTCAGACACCCCGTGGAACAGCTTTGCTAGTGCCTCTTTGCTTTGCTGGCTGGCTTTGTGGGCTGCAGCTCCTGAGATGCTGAGCTCTGTAAAGCCTACGTGTGAATCGGGGTGAGACCTTTTCTGCGTTGGTTCCCTACCTGGACAGCAGAGAGGGAAATTCTCAGGAGAAGCACATTATGTATTGATACCGAGACCTAGGGTTTGTAGTGTTCCTTTGGGTGAGGGAAAATTTAACTACCGCAGGGTTTTGGTGGGAATTTCTTCCTGGTCTCGGGCTAAGGGACAAAAATATCCACCTGTGAGGGCATATGCTGTCAAGGGGTCTCCAGATGTGCTGGTGCTGCCTGATGTCCAGAAAATGGGGGACCTTTTGGGTGGATACCTCTGCGTCCGGACAAGTGCTTCTGTTTCTTCAAGGTCTTTTTCAGAACCTGTTAGCAATATTACTGGAGTTGGACCTAAATTACAGTTTATGGCTTCCTGCTAACAGATATATTACATGCGGCAGTGTACCTCAGAAAAGGCAGTAAATCTGCTTTTACGTAGTTTGACAAAAAGACATCAGTATAATTTAACATCATTTGTGATGCAAATAAAGTTATATTAAACCAACAGAATATAGTTCCCTGTTTACTGCGTATCGCATTATTAATCAATTGTTTGAAGACTAAAGGGAGATTTTAGGGCTTTTTAGAGCCCTTGTGCTAAAAGGCATTTTGTTCTCTGTTAGTCATTGTCTGCCTCCTTAGGGGCTGAGTGCAGGGAGAACTTCAGTAGCTGAAAGCAAAGTAATTTCTAGCCATGAAGAGCTACCTTGTGTGGATGCTGATTTGACTCTTGCAGCATGAGAAATGAGGGCTGATGTGGAACAGTTTCAAAATAAAAAGCAGTTTGTTCTTTGTACAGGAGTAAGCCATAGCAGAACTCCTCAATGAGCAACTGGGGATGTTGAAAGTTTACAGGGGCTTGTGGAGGGACTAGACAGGTTCATGGAGGAAAAATCCATTTGTGTTTGCTGAATATGTAGCAAAAATGTGCAGCTCAGGAAGTCTGGGCTTCTGAAAATCCTCAGCACTAGGATGTGGATGAGGCAAAGCAAACCTTGATTCAGAAGAGACTTCAGATCTGCAACCCAGATGGGGCAGTGGGATGATCCTGTCCAGTGGGCTGAAGTAGGGCAGAAATATTTTTAAATTTTGGTCGCTGGGACACTGGTGGTTTTGTGATTAGTAAGTGCCTAGATGGGCCCTTGCACTGGTCACTACAACGTTGTGGTCTTGGACAGGTGGTAGGAAGACCTCAAGGATTTTTGTGTTTGTTTTCAAAGGCCTTTCAAACTCTCAGGGGAAAAGCAGCTTGAAATGGAGATATGTAACTAAATTCTCTTGAAAAACACTGTTCTGGTCTGCAAATTATCCATAAGCTGATGAATAAATAAAATACCATTTCTTTACTAATTTGTTTGACACTAAAAATGAAACTCAGTCATCTGCTGCCTTTAACTCATGATGAATTGTGAAGAATAGGGGAATAAAGAAATAATAGCAATCTTTTTCTCATTTAGGTGAGCACATTCTGTAGGTGTTTGCATCTGCTCAGATGAACCTGCCGCCAGTCAAGAGTCTTGTCTTTGAGTTCAGCATCTGCAGCGGCAGTTGGAGAATAGCTGCCACTTTGTGGTATGGAACTGTGTTCAAAACGAGGGAGGAAGGTGGGGGAGTCAAACTGCTGAGCTTGATCCTGATGATGCAAAACAGAGCAAAAGGGAATTTCAGACAGTGGCTTAATCAGAAATCCCTGATTAACCCCTGATTAATCAGCAGCAGAGTGCTGTGGCTTTAGGAGAGAATATGCATATTGGTAGGCTGCTAGAATGCAAAGAAAGAGGTTCTTCCACCAGAACATGTCCAGACTGAGGTGAGGAGTCTTCTCTCCAAGAGTTACTAGTGCCCCTGAGTTGTGTCATGAGGGCGTTTCCCCTGATCCTGCTAGCAGCCCTCTGTGTAAGGCTGTGTTTCTTCTGATGGCCCGCAGCAGGAAACAGCTTCAGAACATTGTGTGGGTCCAAGGAGGAAACAGAGGTAAATCATAGACATAGTGTGGCGAGAGAGGGGGTTTTCCTCTGAGCATTGTCTGGCTGTAGGAGGTACCATCAAGCCTTTGCCATAAGGAAATATGCAGAAGCCATATTGCCTTTTCAGAGGAAGCTCAAGGAAGCTTCAGCACCTTCAGAGACTGAGCTGAGGAAACTAGTGACTGCCTGGAAGTGTGTTTCTTCTGGCAGCGAGAGAAGGTTCTGAAGCACTTTGAAATGACACAGGAAGAAACCAGAAAATTGTGTTCTTGTTTTATGACCTGCAGCATCAGGTTATGATGAGAGATTATGGAACTGCTTTCACTGATTTTTTTAAAATAGACTTAACAGCTACTGAATGTGCTCTGTTTGGGCAGCCTGATCCTTTCCCGGTGTGCATGTTTGGCTTCGGTGCCATCTTGAAGTCCCTCCCAGATAAGCATTTCTGCCCTTTCTACTGTGCTGTCAGGCATGGCTCAATAAAACAGAAGCATGAAGGTGTGGTGTGACGTGGCAGAGAGGAGATACTCGCTGGGGTCTGAAGGTGGGTGTCCTCTCCCTGCTGAGTGCAGCCAGCTTTCCATGGACATGGATCCTATAGACACTCCAGGGGGCTGGTTCTTGGCCTCTGGCTGCAGTGGGATCCACTCTGGGAGCAGACTGGCTCTTGGCCTCGCTCACCTGATGGTACAGTCAGTGCTGAATTTGTTAGTCTGCTTTCTTAATCCCCGCAGTATTGGTTGTAGACAGTAGAGATTATAATGTATTGATGGTTATACACACTAGGGTCTAAATGCATGACAGAAATTAATTCAAACCGTGGTTTCATTTTTACCTTAGCTCAATTAGATCCTTGTTCTATGTCTTCTGAGGGTGGCATTCCTATCACCTGTCTGTCCTGTGTCAGGTGGTCAGTTACTTTATCTGTACACAGCACTCCCACCAAACACAGCACCAAACATTTACAGCATTGTGGGCTCAATGCATATTTTAATTGTTTAGGTAGACATTGAACTATCTGCACGTCCTCTTCCTCACAGTGCCACAGAAGGCGCATTTAGGCCTTTGTTAGGATGTTGATAGTTACTCAGTATTTATTTAGTATTAACTGTCCCATTATCTTTGTCAGCTCATTATTTCACTTGTAATATGTTTTTCTGCAGTCAGTCCTGTGTTCTATAAGAAGCGGCCCCACAGAAGAACAAGGAATGCCCTGCCAGTCTGCTCAGGATAGTACTTGAGTTTGCAGCCTACCTGGGTCCAGCTATGGCAATACCTTTTGGCTACCCAGTGTGCCGAGGGGCCAACCAACACAGATTCCTTTGTGCCTCATTAAGAGCGTGCAGCCTGTGCAGCATTTCTGATGATGGGCTTTGCTGACGCTCACTGTGGGCAGGTGGAATTGGTGCACAGAATTGTCTGAATCCATTGCAAGAAGAGAGAAACGTTTCAGAAGTGATATTTGTGCCCTAGTGTTTTGATGTGATAGCAGCAAGCTTCAGATGGGGATACATGCAAGGCATCTGTGCCAGATCACCGTAGTCACTGGGTTGTCTGTCACCCTGCTGAGTCCAGTCGTTATGTTTTATAGCTGATATAGGTAAGGTGCAAAGACTGTGGTAACACATCTGGGCCCATCTGTATTTCCGGGTGCATGTTGCATCCCGGTGAAGTTTGGGAATTACAGCTGCCAATGTGCCCCTTGTGACTAGCATCTGGCTAATTTCAAGCCTGTGCTGGTGTTCAGCAGTCTCTACTCTTGCTGCTTCTCAAAACCTGAGTACTGAGCAGGGCTCAGTAGCTGTCCTGTTCCCTGGAAGCTGGAATGGTCCCTATTTCAGCCCTTTTTTTAACTTGATGAATTCCTCCCAGGCCAGGTGAGCAATGGTGCTCTGAAAAAGCAAACCCCTCTGGGTTTCTATAAGGGAGCTCTGGACGAACCAACGAGAGTTGCATCTCCTCCTGCAGATCCAAACCAGTATGTGGACAAGCAGGGCAGAGCTGCGTGCTGGGACAGTACCTCTCTGTGGCCATGCACCCTGCTCACCAAGCAGAGCAGCCAGGGTGCCTCTGGAAGCTTGCAGGCACAATTATGGCACCCACTCTGCTCACAAGAGCCTTGCCAGCCAGCAAGCAGAAACGGGGCATCAGCCAGCCCTGTTCAGGGTTACCAGGAGTACTGTGTGAGGTAGAAAAATCAAGGACATGATGGGCTTGGAGGGAGACAACCCATAGACTTCATCCTGTACCATGCGTGCCCAGTGGTGCTGACTGAATTCAGCTTCTGCAGAAAGCAGGGTGCAGATTACTGCACCTTAAGAAGGACACGGAGCTGTTGGAGTGAATCCAGAGAAGGCTGCAAAGCTCATCAGAGGGCTGGAGCACCTCTCCTGTGAAGAGAGCCTGAGAGAGTTGGAGTTGTTCAGCCTGGAGAAGAGAAGGCTCCAGGGAGATTTTAGAGCAGCTCCCAGTGCCTAAAGGGGCTGACAAGAAGGCTGGGGAGGGACTTTTACAAAGGCATATAGTGATAGGACAAGATGGAATGGCTTTAAACTGAAAGAGGGGATATTTAGATTAGATACTAGGAAGAATTTTTTTCTGTGAGGGTGGTGAGACATACGAACAGGCTGCCCAGAGCAGCTGTGGGTGCCCCATCCCTGGCAGGGCTCAAGGCCAGGCTGGACGGGGCTGGGAGCAGCCTGGGCTGGGGGGAGGGGGCCCTGCCCATGGTGGGGGGATTAGAACTGGATGGTCTTTAAGGTCCTTTCTATGATTCTATGAAGTGCAGTGCAGAGTGGGTTGAGCCATGGCAATCTGACCCCCTTGACACCCATTTTCCTGACCCTAGTCTGCAGCTTAACTCTTGAATAGTTGGGGTTTTTTTCCCCCTGGTTCTCAAGTCTGGTGTGATTTTAAGGCTCCTGTCTATCCTCTGTGGAGAATTGGGGTGACTAAAGGAATTCTCTTGATATCTGGAAGAGAGCTAATGCAACTCTAATCTTTCAGAAGGAAAAGGAGAGTCCAGACTGTTATGGACTGGTCAGCCTCAGCCTGGAAAGAACATAGAGCATATCCTCTTGTGATCCCTGTCTCCAAACAAATGAAGCACAGGAAGGTAATCGAGCAGCTGACATGGATTTGACCAACAGCAAATTGTGCTTGACCAAGCACAAAGTTAAGGCTTTAAGTGCTTTAAAGCAGCAGCCCATTAAATATTTTGTTTGTTATCTTCTTGACATCCCTCCTGTTAACGTCTCATTAGATCTTTCAGTGATTGTTAACAGCTGTGGTGGTCAGGTTTTCTGAAGCAGTGGCTTAACACGTTCCTGGCACAGCTCAGTATTCACACAGGCATACCTCAGCTCCACAGAGGCACAAGGTGGGGTGTCGGAGCGTGAGCACTGCCAGAAATCTCTCCCATCTGTATTCCCCAGAGCACTAGGAGCTCCCCACACTACTTGTTGAGGGATAGCAGGGGTTTATGCCACTCCATGGCAAGGAGCAGTTGTCCTGGGGTAAGGCAGCGCAGAGTCAGCGGCACAAGAAACCTCTCTTCCTCAAAATACCACAGGATGGCCATCTGTACTGCCACGGGGATGGCAAAGAGGGACCATCCCTTGTGGGTGTGTGAAGACCATAAACATCTGCCAGGTGGCTGGAGGGTGAAGCTTGTTTGGGGGTCCCAGGAGCTTGAGAGAGTCGATGTAAGTTGCTGAGAGCAACTCAGTCGCTGAGAGCTAGGATGACTGCAGTGGCATTTTAGGCAAATGAACTGTCTGACCCCTCAGTGTCTTTCTGTAGTGAGGGGCCCCAAACCGAACACGGTATTTGAGGTGTGGCCTTTCATTCCCAGAGAAGTGAAATTGCCTGTGGGTGGCAAAGGGTTGAGAAATGCTTTTCTGAGTCCAGTACTGACTTCCGATTAGCCAGCTGACCAGGGGAATCCCAGTTTGCTCATTATACCAGCTTTCACAGGAAAATCAGTAAGGACCTCCAAACCAGCTAGGGAACCTTCTGCACCATGGCTCATGGTCCCTGTACATGAGGTCCTGTGTCCTCTTCTGCTGTTGCTGAAGTGCTTTGTTCTCTCTTTTTTGGTGTAAATGTGCGACTGTTCCTGTGGCTCTTGCAGCTCTGCATGACTCTAGTTGTGAAGTTACAGGTTGTCATTAAGTACTGAAAACCTGGTGAAGTTAATGGCAATTGCATGAACTTAGCCTAAACTCTGAGGCTTGTTCAAATAGTCCAAGCCTATAGTACAGCTAAAGGCTCAAACCCCGTCAGCTCCAGTCTATCTGTGAAGGTCTGTGGGTCACATAGAGTCCTGAGCAGGTGGAGACAGCCAGAGTTCTTGTAGCCAAATTGCAAACTATTTTCCCATCTTAGGCAATTTTTTATTTGCCCGAAGTCCAGTATATTGACCTCACATAGACTCTCAAGTCCTTTCTCTACTCATTACTATTTGAGATATTGAAACCTAGCAGGTTTAAAAGTTAATTTGCAATTGCACTTACTCCACAATATACTGAAGGCCTGCAGAGAGAAGGCACAATGCATTCTCTTCAGATGATTTGCAGCCCGGGCACAAAGATGCAGTTAAGTAGGGCAACAGCGACTGAGCAATCAGCAAAACATGTTTCAGAGAATCACAGAATAGTGTGGGTTGAAGGGAGCTTTAAAGGTCACTTAGTCCAAGCCCCTGTCATGAGCAGGGTCATCTTCAACTAGATCATGATGCTCAGAGCCCTGTCCAACCTGGCCCTGAATGTTTCCAGGGATGGGGCATCTACCACCTCTCGGAGCAACCTGTGCCAGTGTCTCACTGCCCTCAGTGTGAAACATTTATTCCTTATATATAGTCTAAATCTCCCCTCTTTTAGTTTAAAATCATTGCCCCTTGTCCTATTGGTACAGGCCCTACTAAAAAGTCTGTCTCCATCTTTCTTATAGCCCCCTGTAAGTACTGAAAGGCTGCTCTAAGGTTTCCCCAGAGCCTTCTCTTCTCCAGGCTGAACAGCCCCAACTGTCTCAGCCTGTCTTCACAGGAGAGGTGCTCCAAGCTTCTGATCATCTTTGTGGTCTCCTCCATGTCTTTCCTGTGCTGAGGATTCGAGAGCTGGACACAGTACTCCAGGTGGGGTCTCACCAGAGTGGAGTTGAAGGGGGAGAATCACCTCCTTCAACCTGCTGTCCACTTCTTTTTATGCAGACCAGGATTTGGTTGGGTTTCTGGGCTGCGAGTGCACATTGTTGGCTCATGTCCAGCTTTTCGTCCACCAGTATCCACAAGTCCTTCTCCGCAGGGCTGCTCTCAAACCCTTCATCCCCCAGCCTGTATTGATACCTGGGGTTGCCCTGACCAAAGTGCAGGTCGTTGCACTTGGCATTGCTGAACCTCACAAGGTTCACAGGGCTCCACTTCTCAAGCTTGTCGGGGGCCCTCTGAACAGCATCCTGTCCCTCAGGCATGTCAACCACACCATTCAGCTTGGTGTCATCTGCAGACTTGCTGAGGGTGCACTTGATCCCACTGGCTGTGTCACTGATGAAGATGTTAAACTGTATTATAAACGTAGTATTACAGAAAGCTTTTTAGCGTAAAATACAGCTATCGCCTTCAGGACGGTTGGCATGCATGGAACTGACATCACCACAGGTCCCTAAGCCACACAACCTGCTATCCTAGAGGAATAGGGGAGGGTGGAGTGAAGTGGGGACACTGCGGCCAGGCTCTGCTGTGCTCCCTGCAGGACTGGGAACCTGATGGTACCATATAGCCGATAAGCTACATAGAGGCTGTCAAATGGAAAATATATGAGATGTCTGTTGCTGGGCCAGCAACTGTGGTGAAGATGTAAACAGGAGCCTCATTATCTGTGAGAGAAGGTCGGGAGCTCAGTCCGCTCAGCACTTCAAGAAGGGACAGTTAGTACAGATGTAGATGAGCTCAAGAATGTAAATAAGGAGCCTTCTGATGAGCACATGCTAACTGCTAAAAGAAAACAAACTGCTGAAGAGATAAGACTCAAGGATGTTAGGGTAAAGTAATTGTGGTAGTGGGAGATCGAGATCGCAACCTCCTACTCAAATGGCCCTCCCGAAGAGAGTGAATCCCCCACTCTGGGAGCATGCCCAGTAAATTTAAAATGAACTGTATATTTAAATGACAGTGAGAGAACTTTGCACCAATCACAATAAAAGAATGTATGACTAGAGTCACCCAAGCTCCACCTAAGAGTAACGAGAAGTAAAAAAGTGAATAAATGAGGGGAAAAGTGGGAAAGACACCACCAAGAACAGGTTAAGGGAAGATGCACCAAGACTGACTCCTGGGACCGGCCGATGGGCTAAGCCTTTCTTCTCCCCGGCTTGGGACACCTTGGGTGAGACTTAAACTGAGTGCTAAACTCTAGAGAGTTACTCTTTAACAGTTATAGCCAGGCTGTATTGTTCATAACTTTTCCACGTGTTTTATACTTTATAACATCATAACATTGCATGTGTCTTTTTGCAGACAGTCACTATCACCAGCGATCCAAAACCCTGTCTATCTGTTGCACAAATAAAACTGCACTGTTAAGTAGCTGGTTGTCGCAGTTTCTCATTGAACGCGGCCAAACCCTGCAGTGTGGCTGTGCTAGTTCATGAGCACGGCTGGACTGGCAGTGCAGACTGCTATCTGTGTATCCAGAACCGTGGTCGTTTAATAGACACATTATACGCAACTGGACTGATAGTGGTATATTCCATCCCCTTTAACACAACAATCATGCAACACCAAGGCTGGGGATGCCGGGTGGGATGAATGCAGCAGGATCAGGAAGGGTGCCATTAAAAGCAAATATCACGCGCTAATGGCAGAGCAGGTTGAGAAAACATCTTGTCATGTCAAGTAAACAAGAGCCCCTTGCTTTGAGATGGTTAACACTTCTGTGTTTCAGTGCACATGGTTTATGTTCCTGGCTGTTGCTGCTGTGGCTTACAGACACTGAGTGTAAAGGGACAGATTTTAGAGGCCATGTGAGGCGAGGCAAGTATGAAATGAGCAGAAGGTGAGGAAAACAGGAATTCACTCAAGTGTTTACAGGGTTTGATATCGGTATGTGCCCTTGCCAGCTGTTTCCCTGTCACTGTCTCTCATAGCTTGTCTTCTCTACCAGAAGAAATAACATGCTCATCCTTCAGTTATCTCCTTATTCTAGGCTAAAAAGTCAGACTCTGTGAGAGACCTCTGAAAGGACAGCATGTGCCAAAACGGGGCTGCCTAAGAGCAAGACTTTGGCCAAAGAAGCAGCTCAATGACCACCTTCTTTGCAAAGTTGTTGTCAGAGTGTAGCACCTCTCCATGATGAGGCACCTGTGAAAGACACTTGGTTGGATGAAGTCGGGTGTTGGTAGAAATGTCCTGCACTTGGATTACCAGAGCCAGGGCCAGTGCAGCCTCAGCACTGATGTTCCTCTTGGAGGTGACAGCATATCAGAGAGGTGTTGGGTCTGGCTTGGTCCTGCTGAAAGATCTGCCCTTCTTTCCAGTTTGCACCATCCGTCAGCACTGATAGGGATTGGGAGCATAAGAGCATTGACTGCAGAGAAGGTGGAAAGTGGGTGGATGTGCTTGCACAGGCTTTCACATGTGGGTTGAGAGGGGGATGGCTCTCAGAGACTGCTGCCTACTGCCAAGCCTGGAAGTCTCAGAATCACGGCATGGTCGGGGTCAGAAGGGATCTCTGGTGATCTAATCCAACCCCCTGCTGAAGCAGCTTTCCTCGAGCAGGTTGCACAGAGCCGCGTCCAGGTGGGTTTGAATGTCTCCAGAGCAGGAGACCCCACAGCCTCTCTGGGCAGCCTGTCCCAGCGCTCTGCCACCCTCAAGGTAAAGAAGTTTTCCCCCATACTCAGATGGAGTTTCCTGTGTTGCAGTTTGTGCCCACTGCCCCTTGTCCTGTCACTGTGCACTGCTGAAAAGAGCCTGGCCCTGTCCTCTTGGTACCTGCCCCTAAGATATTTGCAGGCATTGGTGAGGTCCCCTCTCAGTCTTCTCCTCTCCAGGCTGAACAGCCCCAGCTCCCTCAGCCTTTCCTCATCAGGGAGATGCTCCAGCCCCTCATCATCTTGATAGCCCTAAGTCTCAGCTGAGTTAAGCCCAGAGAGCTGGACCTTGAGAGGGTGATGCCCTGGGGTGGTCCTGGGCCAGGCCAGCTGGGGACTGTGTTTTACAGATTTCACCCATGCAATGAGGAGGGTCTGGGGGGAGCCTAGAGGTCTCTGAATGGGTGAACTCTGGTTTTGCTTTAAACATTGCAGCGTGGTGCAGGTATCCTCTGGATGGGGTCATCACGCAGAACCAGTAGCTGAGCTGTGGTCTGCTCACAGCCCTTTGCATTTCAGCAAGTGACTCTCACTGGTAGTTGTCATGGTCCACCAGCTGCGATTCATTTACCATTTGCTTAGTGACACCTCCTTTCAGCGTGCCCTCGAAGCAAAATCCTTCAGTTTCCTATTGATGCGCTTCAGGCAAACTCACTGTGGCTCTTAACCCGGCAAAGGGAACCTGCTGAGCATTGGCGGAGGTGCAGCAGCTGCATGATCATTATCTGTTTGTCTGCTGAATGGTTCACTCAACAGTGAACACATGCAGGCAAAGGGACATTTATCTGGAAGGTTTAGGAAATTAGAGACTGTCTAGAGATCTTTACAGAAAAAGATTGCATCTCCCTGAAAATTTCTTGAAAATCTTAAAAAAGAAGCACTGCTGCTATTTATGCCAGTGACCCAACAATCCAATTTCAAATTCATATATAAAGCTTTGCTGAGAAGTTATTTGCACTTACCATGTACCCACATATCAAATACTGCAGAAACACCACATTGCACATTTATCGTTCTTCCCTAATGTGTGTCTGCAAGGAAGCCCCAGGCAGACTTGATGTCTGAAGTCAGGGGTAGCACAGAGAAGAAAGTGCCGTGGATGTGCACTGAATATAAATGTGAGAGAAATTAACAACCTCTGTTGTAAGGAAAGCTCAGAGTTTCAGACCCTTTCCAGTACATAACTTGGCTTCTGTCTTACAGTTGTACACAATCACCTCCCTCGACCTGCTGGCCACGCTGCTGGTGGTGCAGCCCAGGACACGGTTGGCTTTCTGGGCTGTAAACACACATTGTTGGGCCATGTTGAGCTTCATGTCAGCCAACACCTCCAAGTCCTTCTTCTTAGGGCTACTTCTAATCCATTCTCCACCCAGCCTGTATTTGTGCTTGGGATTGCCCCAACCTAGGTGCTGGACCTTCGTTGAACTTCATGAGGTTTACTCGGGCCCACCTCTCAAGCCTGCCAAGGTCCCTCTGGATGGCATCCCTTCCCTCCAGCATGTCAACCGCACCACTCAGCAAACTTGCTGAGGTGCACTCGATCCCACTGTCTGTGTCGCTAACATCACTATTGGATGTTGTCCTCAGAGAAGACATTGAGGTTTGCCAGGACTGAGCAAGTGTGGAGCTGGAGGTAGTCTGACTACTTGATGATTATACCACTAGTCATGGGTACAAGTTGTGGTAGCTTTTGATATATTTTTTTCACCAGTAGACATTTCTCTCACTGCTGTGCAAATCATAGCACTGCAAGTCTGGTTGTGCAGCAATGAGTGCTCGCCCACAGGTCTCAGTGAGCTGTGGAAGATGCAGGAGTACTACATTGACACCTTAACACTTTTGATGACAGCTTTGGTCATCTTTGGTTGCCCACTGGGTTGACAGCTTGGTTTGCCCAGAGAGGTTGTGATGTCTCCATCCTTGGGGATATTCAGTGTTGGGACATGGTCCTGGGCAACTGGCTCTAGGTGGCCCAGCCTGAGCAGGAGGCTGGACCACATGGACCCCAGAGGTCCCTGCCAGCCTCAGCCATTCTGTGTATCTGTGAACTTTGCAGTTCTCCTCTCAAAGGTTATTTTGGAATTGCCAAACCTTGTTCCTGTCCTCCTAGGGACTGACATCTCATCCTGCATGCCTCCTTCAGAGCTGTCTGCCAACATGCTGACTCACGGGCCTCTCCTAAAGTCCTTTCCCCTTTCTCCAGCCTTCAGCCAGGGGCCCAGCAGCTGCATGGGCTGGGATGGAGGGGGGCGGGCAGACCCTCCTGATGCTGACTGTGGATGGGCACCAGGGCATGGGAACAGCTGTGTGAGGCAGCAGCTTAGCAGCTGGGACTGTAGAAGTGGGTGCGGTGGGCAGTGGGAGCATGAGAGGTCTTACACCACGCCTGCCTTAGCACTGCCTTCCCAGCTGCTCTGACCACCTCCCCAGCTGCTCCAACTGCCTCCCCAGCTGCTCCTACGATCTTCCCAAGCACTTCAACCATCTCCCAGCTGCTCTGGCCACCTCCCCAGCTGCTTCGACTATCATCCCAGCTGCCTCCACCGACTGCCCGGCTGCTCCCCAGCTCACCAGCTGCTCTGACTGCCTTCCCAGATGCTCCCACTGTTTGCCCAGCCAGTCCAACTGCCTCAGCCACTCCAACCTCCCCAGCCTCCTCCTCAGCTGCTCCCACTGCCTCCCCAGCTGCTGCTACTACCTCCCAGCTGCTCTGACCACCTCCTAGCCACTGGACCACCTCCCCAGCCACTCCCACCACCTCCCAGCCAGTCCTTCACCAGTAATGCTACCCAGAGAGCAGTGTTTCCTCTGTGAATAGCCCTAGAGCTCAGCAGAGCCAGGCAGCACAGGCACTCCAGGCACTGGTGGCTGCAAGGACAGTGTGTGGCTGTTCAGCATGAGGATTTATCAGATCAGATACTAGACTGTCTCTTGGATCCATCCAGCTACACTGAGTGTGAGGATTAAGCCAAAGGAGAAACAAGAAATGAATGTAGCAGGCACAGACAGAGCAGCTGGCCAGGAATCACCTGAGGATGACAGTTGCTCTTTGGCTGGAGTGGTGTTGCCCAAAGCACGAGCCAGCAGCAAGGACTGGCCCAGTGGCTTTGTGCTGCTTCTGTTGCTTTAAATAAAAGATGTTTTTCTCTGAATAAGGAGTAAAAGGTTACCCCTTCCAGGCTGTTCCTTCGGAGGTCCTCTAGCAGTGACACAGCTGTAGGGAGGAGCTCGGGGGTGCTTTATGAAAAAAGACATTATTTATGTGAAAAGCACTTGCCTCCTTGCTGCAACTAGTCTTGAGTTGGCCCAGATGTAACCTCAAGCCATTCGAAACTGCACTGATTTGGCTTTTGAATGCTGCTTTGTGTTCCACTGGAAGGTAAGCACTGATTCCAGCGTTATGGCTGGGGAGCATCTTTACCTATTAAACCCAGGTGAGTAGTGCTCAAACTGCTTTACGCAACCTTCTCTGAAAGGGATTCTTTGATAGAGGAACCCTCATTGTCCTCGGTGTTCTCGTATGTGACAGTGTCTCCTTTTCCTCCTTTTCCCAGGAGACCCATCTCAGGTACAGCAGGTTGCACTGGTGGTACTGGGGGCCACAGGAGACTCATGGCAGGACCTGAGTGTGGTTGGAGGTTAAGGGAGCAGAGATGACCAGTGGTGGTAAACAGCAGGCTGCACCACAGGCAGGTAGGAGGATGGTGGTAGGACTGGCAAGCAATGGCAGTTGAAGTTTGGTGATGAAATGAGATTTTCTGAATCTCATTTTGCACTGTCCTGATAGCCACAATAGCAGTGCTTGTTTTATCCATCTGCTTCTCAGCTCCCAGTGTTTATCCTGCATGTCTCCATCCTCTCTCTCCATCTTCCCTCTCCATCCTCCCTCCCTCCCTCTGTCCCAGGAATTAAGAACCATGTTTCAAGGTGACTCCCTGGAGCTGTGATTCGCATTCCTGGATGGGTCCAGGACTCTCCAGGGGACACTCAGGAGGTCAAGCCTCTCTGACTTTTCTGGGCTGTCACCAGCGTGGCACCAGGGTTTGTGAGCATTTTCCCCACACTTTCCTAACTGCCCAGATGTGGAACTGATGCTTGAAGCTCCAGGGCCTGCAGTGATTGAGAAGCCTCGGTCCCCTCCCATGCCTTAAGGCCCTAATTATTTTCTCTTTGGGAGATTAACCAGAGCCTTTATTCCCCAGAGCAATTAGTCCTCCTTCACTCTTGTGCTTTCTTTAGGAAGATTTATTGGGCTAATGTGCTGGTCTTGTGAATTAGCCCAACAAGCCTGTTCTTAACAACCAAATCATAAATTTATCAGAGAATAAGGGCATCTAAGACATGGGGTGGCCTGACCAATCTCTGAGCCCTGCTGGGAGCTTCTGCTCCCTGTGACACTCCTGCTGAGTGATTGCCCATCAGCAATGGCACAGTGAACAGCTTGTGTTTAAAAGCCTTCCCTCTTAATCCCTTCCTTAAGCCCTTCTGATGACAGCAGACAAGCTGTCTCAGTACTCAATCTGTACTCAGATGTGCTATGATTTGGGTTTTTGGGGGGAAGGAGCTCCCCAGCAGCAGTGTGGGGAGCAATCCGTGTCCCCTTGGTCAACAGGAGCTGGTGCTCCCTCCTCCTGTGCTGCATCCCCTGCCGCACTGGGGATGGGTACCCCAGCATTTCAGAGCCGTACCAAGACTCCTGATTTTTTTCCTCCTGATGAAAGTTCACAGAAACTGCAGCGTCAGAGGCCGGCTGACCAAACTCATCTTGGAAGCAGGATCAGGGCTTTTTGTCCTTTTACCTCATCCCCACAATTCCAAGAAGGAATCCCCTGGTCTCAGGCTGCAGGGATGGAGAGTTGCATCTCCTGGCAATGAGACTGCTGCAGCAAGGTAAGAGCAGCCATTAATCACCGCAGAGGTGTCCATGACCAGAGCTATTGTTGCTGCTGTGGTCTGAGTGCAGCGAGACAGCACGGCTACTGCCTGGCAGGGGAGAACCTGCCTGGCACAAGCAGTGGTGCTGGCAGAGCCGATGGTTATCCTATGGCCCTGGGTGGATTCCTCAGTCAAGCCAGTCGCTCTGCAGCACAAAATATATGATGCTTCCCAGCATCAAAATATATATGCACCCCAGATACATGCTAGTGGCAATTTCATTAATTACTTCAGTTTCAGGGTGCACTTGATCAGCTTTATCTCTTCATCCAACTTCTCAAGGTCAGTGCTTTTCAGATAAATCTTGGAATTAGTGCTCCCATCAGGAAGCTCAATTATTCTACATTGCTGCAGCTGACTAAGAAAACTCCTCATACCCTCCCTGCCGCTTGCAGCCCTCGTATCATGGAAAGTTAACTTGCCAGCCTTCAGATTGACCATGACACCTCAATTTCCAAGTGCAAAGTTTCCAAATGCATAAGCATTTATAGGTCTGACAGGTTGCTTGATTTCAAGGTGGGGAGCTGTCCCTGGGACATGTCTGCTGAAGGCACCCACGTGTGTGTAAGAGGGGGAGAAACCTGTTTTCATCACCTGTGCAGACAGGCAAGGCAGCACGACCTTTTCTAGAGAGGCAAAACCCAATCTCAGCATCTCTTTGCTGGTTTGTTTTGAATAAATAAACTGAATTTGCAGGGCAGGACCCTGATGCCTTCACTCAGCTTTTCAAGCTGAAGCTGTGGCTCTCTTGTGCAGCTAGCTCAGTGCTGCAGTTTCCCTGGCTGCTTTGGATGTGGCCAAAGTGCAGCATGTGCCTGTGCTTGTCTGCAAGGATGGGGGGATCCCACGGTCCTTCAGCTTTTTGGGGCACCCCCACCAGTGACCCTAACCCAGAGGAGGTATTTGTTGCATGCTACTCAAATGTGGGTGGCTCAGCATGAAACACAGGATGGCAGCTTGTCATCTGCTGTGGGAGGTTGTTGGCGATGGTAATATCAAGGTGCACATATATATATATATTATTTTTTTTTTAATGAGGTATGATGCCTAATGAAGGAGGTGTTTTATCAGCTGAAGGGTCAATTAACATACTGGGCTAGTGCATACATTGATATTTTATCAGGCTTTAAAAGCAGAGCTTGTACCAGAATAGAAATATAAACCACAACTGAAGAGTGAAAAACCCCAACAAATCAGAGTAATAAACTGCAGAGTAATGAAAGATATTGCCTTTGGCAGCGAGTGTGATTTAATAAACTTGGAGGACAGAGCAGATTGCTGTGATTGCAGCCAGGGAGACGGTGCCCTGCACCCACTGTTGCTGTCTCACAGAGCACCTTTAGCAATTTCCCAGCTCCATCCTTAAGTGTTGCACGTGTTCCTCCTCGTGTGTGCCCCTCCTTGCCGCTCCCATGGCTGAAAAACTCCCACCAGGATTAGCTGTCTCCATCTGTGTGATAAATTGCAGGACAAGCAACTTCAACACAGTGTCCCATTGCACTGTCCCCTTCCGCCTGGTGTCTCTGCCTGCAGAGGGTCTGTGGGCAACACGGGGGACTTCGGGCTCTTTGGGGTTTTTCTGGCAGGGGCTGGGTAGAGGAGGGGGAAGGAGATTATGAGAGTTCCCTGAATTTGCATTTGCCATGGACAGGGGGCTGGAGAAATGATGCTCCTGTAGACAGCGCGAGCCATCATTTCATTATTGCCTCCGCTTTAGAATGTATTTGGCCAACTTCTTATCTTCTGCATCCAAGTTTCTGAAGGTCAGTGCTTGTCAGAAGCAGCACTGGGAAGACACACTCATGCACACCTGCTGCCTGGCTGCACACACACACACACACCCCGCCCCCCTGCCATGCTGAATTATTAACCTCAGCCCGAGTGCTTTTGCTGGCTCTCCACCCCCACACACCAAAGGTAAACACACACTAAAAACTGAGATGGAGAGAAATAGAGGCACAAAGCACCACTGAGGCACTGTCTCATCTATTCAGGGGGCTAGCACTCTTGCCAAACCAAGCCAGTGACCCTTCTGTTTTCCTAGCCCTCCCTGCCCCAAGCCCAAGCAGTTTGGCTAGGGCTGCATTTCAGAGACTTTGAGACATGCACGGTGGCTATAAAGCAGAGGTGACTTTCCTGCTACGTTTTGTCATGGTCCTTCCCATCTCCTCCTGGTCCTTTGCTGCATTTCAGGGTGGTGGGAGGATTTCTGTGGTCTTGGGGGCGATACCGCCACACAGGTACTTGGAAATCTGAATTTCAGAGAAGAGGGAAAAGCATCGCTTGTACCGGAGCAGCATGTGGCAGTGGTGCAGCCAGCCAACATGGGGCTGTGCACAGGGTCACGCACGGCTGCGGAGCACCCAGGGCTGGCATGGCTGCAGCCCCAGCTCTGCCATCCTGGGATGTCCTCTGCTGCGCCACGGTCCCATGCCAGCTGCCCGTACCCCAGCTCCTCTGGAGATGACATTGGCCATGGAGCTGCTCCCTATGTCAGTGCTCTCCTGGCTGGCACCCATTGGTGTCCCCACTGTGACAGGCTCTGCTGTGCCAGCAGTCAGCTCCAGCTCCAGCCCCAATATGGTGTGTGGAAAGGCCACAGTCTGCATGGAGCGCCGCTGTTGCTTGCTTTAGACTCAGGAGGTGACCATCACCATAGTCAGCATGGGAAGCATCTCCAGTAGTTTGGAATTTCCTTTCAGACGAGTGTTAGTGCTGACCAGAAGAATGCTGGACCTGCAGAGCCAGAGGTGCTGGTGAGATCCAGCTTCTCCAAGCTGTCTCAGCCCCATCCTGGCAAGAAGCAGGTGGGAACAGCCTGGGATTTGGGGACAAATTCCCAGGGAGGTATGGACCTGGTCCGACATGGTGGGCATGTTGTACCGGGACAGCTCTGCTGGCTTGCTGCAATTACTTCTGATTTGCAGATGTGTGAGCTCCCTCTTCTGCATCCTCTTGGAATTTACGCGGAGTCCACAGTTCAAATTAGCATGACTTGTCAGTTGTAAATTTTGGTAAACAGGAGTCTGGCTTAAATTTTGTAATCCTGGCAGAGATTGCAAGATCAGCAGAAAGAGAACGGGGGAAATGCCCAACTTCAGAGGAATTTGAATGTGGGGTATCTGTTTCTTATTTGGTGTAAAACTGGGGAGGTTTACTTGAAGGCTGAATAATATAAATGAAAACGTACATCAGAGATGATTTCTTTACTGGTACTGCTCCAAAGAAAAGGCCAAACTTCAGCTGATGATTCTGCCCTGCTAAAGTTTCCTCCCTTTCCTGTAATGACATGGAATAGAGAAAACTCAGGGGAACCATTTCACACAAGGAGCATTAAAACGCGAGGAGTCGTAACAGGATTGAGTCTGAAATCAACGTGTGAGTGACTTTGAAGATCAGATGGTGCCTGAGCAGAGCTGGCAGCGCCTAGCTCTCTCCCTAGAAGCCCATGCAGACTTTGGGGTGACAAACTGGGCATTTCATCTGCTGGATTGACTCAGCCTCCCATCTATGTAATTGATCTACGGTGGGTTTGCTCTTTTCTCTGGGAGGAACTATGTACCAAATGCATTTAAGAAGATTAGGAATTAATTAATAAATTATTAAAAGTATGCTTTCTTGCCATGATGCAAGAATAGATGCATTTTTGTCATGAAGAATACACTTCTGCTGAGATTATCAGCACACAGCTTCCGCCTGAAAGATCCTGCAGATGCTTTTGATTGAATTATTGGTTTGTGATGCTGACCTCCTCTACAATAGCAAGGTGGGATGGGTGTGCTTCTGGTGTCTGCTGCAATGTCTTCCCTCAAAGAGCAAGTTAAATACGAACTTTGAAAAACAGCAGCATAAAAGGTCAAAATGATGTTATCAGGCAGTTTAAATTCATTAAGTGCAGTTCTTGTCTTTTACCAAGAAAATGTTGTCGGTAACAGAATGGCGTTGTTTAGAAAACAGATATGATGAAACTGTTTTGCAGATGACACAATAAAACACATATCCAGGCAGAAATGACAGGAGTGTGACAGAGGCTCACGTATGACTTGGACACTGTCAGGTGAGATTAAGCACTGAAATTTGAGGCAGCAAGTGTGCTGGGCTCAGGTGAGCCTTCCCCTTCATTTGGAGGTAAGCAGTGAATGTGATGGAAGGAGAGGACCTGCTGAATTGAGGCAGTGCCCTCCCACTGCGTTCCAGTCTGGCTGCTGGGGCTGGGAGTGTATCTCACATCATGACGCCACGCTTGTGGGGCTTTCACCTTCATCAGGAGGGTCATGATGATGACCCTTAAGATGAGATCATGACAAAGACCCATGATGAAGATGCTGCCTGAGGGCCTCCTAAAGTCGATGAGATCTACCAGGATCCGGGTGGACATGGTTTTGAAGAGAAAAGAGAATAGGAACAAGCCTTTCCATTCCAGGCACAGGCTGGCGGATGGGCTGGAGAAGCTGCTCCTGCTGGGGTGTGCTCTGTGATGGTGGGGGGCAGCCCCCCACCCAAGGAGGGTCTGCCAGGGGACTCTATTGGTTACTCTTGGGGAAGCTATGAACTATCAACAATAAACGCAAATAATTTACCCATCTTCTCTTCAAAGGCTCCATGTGCTCCAGGGGCTCCTTTTGGCCAGGACCACCCCTTGGTCCTGCAAGGTCTCTGCTGTGCTCCCTGCTCTAGAGGTGTTTGAAGAAGGGTCTAAGGCTGGTTTGGAACCCCTGTACAAGTGGCTTTCAGCCTGCCTTGCGTTTGCCAGAGTTTGCACCTGCTTTCTTCTCTTGGAGGTGCCTGCAGCATTTTTGTCCATCCAGCCCCTCTGTTTAGCTGGACTGGCTCCCCTCTTCCCTGCCTTTGGCCCTCTGAGTTGGAGGTACACCTTGGCCGCAGTCTTCCAGCACCATGTCCTTGTGTCGTCTCCAGCCTGCCAGCAAGGATTTCCTTCTGCTGTGACGGAGAACCCAGCTCTTCACATTGCTGCTACATTTGCTCTTCCCTCCAGCAGCTCCTGGTGGCCAAATCCAGGTTGGATTTCCAGTTTTGAGCTTCTGAAGAGCTGCTCTGTGAGACACCGAGCATGCCTATAGCCTTGTGCTGTGTGAGCTCTTCCTGGTACCCCCATCCCCCCAGGCTGGGCAGCTGCTATGGCAGATGTAGCATAAACTCTTCAGGTCTGAATATCAGCCTGTGTGTATTTCATTATTTGTTGAGGAATTTAATTTACTAACTCAATTTAATCTGAAGATCTCCTAGACATGGAGATGTGCTACGCTGCCAGCATGGGCTCCTTCCTCTTTCTGTAGATTTCCTGGTATCGGTGTCCTCCTGGCTGTCTTTGTTTTGTTGAGTTTCTAGGAGACTTATTACAGTGGTGCTCTCAATTAAGGCCCAGCACCGAAGCTCTCATCTTGTTTCTTAGCCCAATAGCAGTGCTGCTGACGCACCACTGATTTGGTTCCCTGCTCTGCACCTCTATTAAGCAACACTATTATTTTCATTTTTGACCATTTCTAGTCCTTCACTTGAGAACACTCAGTTTCCACGGTTTTGCTCCTAAACCCAGTCATTTCTTCTGCCAGCACTGGTGTTGCTCCACACTTCAGTGTAAAGCTCCCCCCTCATGACCTTGTACTTTGACGGCTTATGTGAAGTCTGCACTGAAGGCTTCCTTCCTCTCTCATCCCAGTGACAGGGGAGATGGCACCAGGTTGTCCATGTGACTGCCCAGTGGGCAGAGACCTGTGCCACCGTTTCAGGGATGTGTGGGATGTGTTGGCAGGTCTTGCTGCCCACAGGACTCAATGTTATGGAAAGGAAAGAGGAAGGCTGGATGGACTGCAACAAAATGCAGATACTTATTTTGGAAATGTCCAACCGATATTAGTAGGTGTATATTTTCATACAGGATTTGCCCCCAGAGTATGTTTTCATATGTCAAAATTTTCCTATTGAGATGCCTAAAATGAGACAACTAATGAGCCTCGAGGCACTGACATGGAGTGAGCTCATTGCTGAGTTCATCGAGGCTCCCAGTGATTCAGGGTGCAATGGAAAGTTTCTAGACATAGTTTGGCTGATGCCTCCTCCTCCTGCCCAGCAGGGACCACAAGAGCAGGGTCCAGGCACAAGCAGTGGTTGGGATCATCATCACTGCTCATCATCTGTATGTGGAAACCTTCTCATGAGGCTGCCGCCCTTCACTTGCAGAGCATGGGTGATGAGTCTGGACAACTGAACCGCAATCTGGGGTTTCTGTTCTCATAAAGACAAGAGCAAAACAAGCCATTTCTGTGGTTAATTATTCACCTCTTGAGGCAATTCCTGCAGAGAGCAAATGCCACCGAGGAGCCTATGAACCGCCAAGCTCTCTGTCCACAGTCTTGAATTGCATTTTATGTGCTCCCTCCCTCTTTCCCTGGGGAGTGGTATGGACAGACAGATGGAGACAGCAGTCGCAGGATGATGGCTGCTCGGGCAGTGTTCACTGCCGGGGAAGGTTTCCTTTTGGTTGCACAGCAAGATTGAGCAATCACCCTCTACCCTTATCATCCCAGGTCTGTCCCCAGAGACACAGCTTCCACTGCAAAGGGATTTTAGATACTACTTCTGGACTAATTAAAATTTGCTGAAGTAATTAGGAGATAACAACCTCAGCACTTATTCAGATATGAGCCTTAAAAGCCTGATTATGGCATGATTAAATCTGTACTGGCTATAAGAAATTTCGAGCATCATGTAAATGATGATACTTTCAGCTTTGCATAATAGAAAATTGTTAGAAGACCTGGAGTCACCACATGCTCCCTCCATGGAGGAGAGGGAGCATGTGTGTGCAGGCACCAGGGCTGGCCACTCCCCCCAGCACCGTCCCCATCCTTGTCCTTCGCAGGGAGCTAAGGGCACTCACCAAGGCTCTGCCTTCAGTTGGTGTGGTGCTGCCAGCTGGGATGGAGGCCAAATGGGTTGGAAACCTGCAGCATTAGAGCACTTCAGGTCCCAGCATAGGAATTGCTAAATGCTTCCTATGGCAAACAGGGGACAATAGCCATCACCTCTTGGGGATCGCTCAAGGCAGTGCAAGGTCAGGTCCTAGAGGAGTTTTTCCATCAGCCCACAACACCTGACTCCATCCCACAGCTGCCACGGGGACAGACACACGTGTGACCCCTGTGGAACCACAGGGCAGCCACCACAGTGTGTGCCACCAGCTCTCCGGGTGTCTGGTGCTGCTGATGCACCAGAGCTCTTGCCCTTTCAAGGGTGGTGCCCTGAGAAGCCCCGCTGGGCTCTGCCACCCTGATATATACATGGGAGAGCCATTGCTGCTGCTGGTACCCTCCTGTACCTCACAGCTGCCGCCGTGCCCGGGAGCAGTGACTCAGCATGGTGCTTCAGGATGGGGACAAGGTTTACAGAGGTCCCTATGAACTCCTCCACTTCTTATTATCAGATCGTAAAATGGAGCATGTTGGCTCAGGCCAAGGGTCTTTCCAGCCCTGTGCTCTGCCAGACATGGGCCCCAAGGGAAGAGCATGAACATGGCAAATGCATGATGCTTCTCCTGGGCTGCTCCCAGCTCTGGGTGTTTCCTGAGCTGCTGCAGCCCTTGCATTCACCAAGGTGCAGGGTTGCCAGTGGAGACCACGGTCTCAAGCCCATGCTCCAGGCTTCTCGTTCACAGTGTGTGTCAGGGGCAATTTGCTCTCTGCAGGTTTCTAGGTTATTCTGGTCTCACTGGTAAAAGCTGCTTTCCTACTGGAAATCCCAGCCCAGGTCTGGGATTACGTTAACTGCAGGGGTTACTGCTTGACCACCCTCATGGTGAAAATATTCTCCCCAGTATCTCATGGAAATTTCCCCTGCTGCCGCTCACTGCCTCGTGTCCTGTTCCCGTGCCCCTCCATAAGAGCCTCAGCATCCCTGGGCCCCCGGGAGAGGAGTGCGGCAGGGCTGGGGGCCAGCTGCCTTGCAGGACATGCCATGCAAGCCCTGTGCCATCGTCCATGGGGCCATATCCAGCTATTGATGGAGTCCACGTCAGAGAAACCATGCCTTTACCCTGCGTGGGGCAGGAGGGGCTTGGTCCTTCTTTGCTGGGTGAGACCCTGCCCCATAACTTGGTTCACACCTCTCAATACTGGTGCGGGGCCAGTGCCTGCTCCCTGAGGATCCAGGATTGGCCCCACATCCCTACGGCAACAACCAGGATGCAGCACTTTCCATTTCCACCCCCCCCACCCCACCCCACCCCACCCCCACCCCCCGAGGACACCACACAAGGAGTGCGTGGACCTGTACAAAGGGATGGGGAGCCTGAGTGGGGGTAAAGCCCCAGGCTGGATGGGTAGAGCTCAGTTTCGCCCATGAATTTGGATCTGGTTTCCCTCACATGTATCACACCACATTGATGCAGATCGACTTTCATCTGCAGTTTCAGAGATTGCTGTTTTGCAGGATCCCTCTGCAGCTCCTCAGGATTGTTCCTCCTCTGTGCCACCCTCAGCTACTCTGACTGTAAATTAGCAGGGATAATGAAGTAGAAAAGAACAGTAAGTGTTGGGAGGGAAAAATCAGATGACACAAGAAAATGCAAAATGCGAAAATAAAAACAAACTTCAGAACAATAATGTGCTGTGATTAAGCTGCTTAAAGAAGCGCAAACAAGTTCCAGTGAAAATGAAAACAAGTGGTGCTTACAGACAGCACCAGAAATAATTACAGCAAAAGCACTTAAAACCAGTGATATTTTTAACTCTTAGAGCAACCTGATAAAATGCCATTTGAAACAAAAAACAAGCGAATGTTGTGTTTGAATAAACAAGTTTTAACATTATGAATTAACTAATGGAAAAGCTCGACTATTAAAAATGCTTATTTAAAGCACGGTCCTGGCAGCGCCTGCACTTACAGGGCTGGTGCAAGTGTTGGCTATGGCAGTTTGAAATCGGCAGTGGCCCTCAGGAGGGGAGATGGATTTTTCCAGCCAGAGCAGCCACAGGGATAGGTCTACTGTAGATGCTGGTGGTGCTGGCATCACTCCCCACTATAGGCACTCTGCGTGCTGGGCTGGAAATTGCCTGGAGAAGGTGGTTGGGGCTGGACCGCTGTGTGCAGTGCTGGAGCTGTGCCATGGCTCTACGCAGATGTTACCAAAGGCTGGACACTGGGTCCACTGGGATGTATGAGCAATGAAAACTTTCTGAGTTAGAGTTTTAGCACGGCATTTACCAGAGGCAAAGAGGAGAAAAAGCCAGCCTGCAGCTAGAATTAAATTTTAAATTAAATAATGGCAGGTGAAAGGCAGTTAAGAAGCTATAGTAGGTTCCTGGGAAGGAGGCTTTCGCTTCTTGTGCTGCATTTCAGACCCCATAGCCCAGCAGCCTCATGGGCACAGGGAGATTTGAAGTTGCCATGCCATAGGGAGAGATCTCACTTGGGGATGTACCTGTGGGAAATTTGGCCGGGACACTGCTGTATGCTGGTGACAGGCGCACAGCCCGGATGGACAGAGAGGTTGTTTCTGAGGCTGTCGATCTGCCAGTGCTGCAGTTGGAGCCTCTGGGGTTGGTGGGATTTGGTGCTCTCCTCCTCCTGTGCAGAGCAGCCATGGGCTGGGTTTGGTGGCAAAGTGAGGGGTCTGCCAGGGGCTGTCCCACCAGGCAGGCAAAGTGGTCGAGCCTGTAAGTCCCAGCCAGGCACTGACACAGCCCAAGCAGTTCCCCAGGCCAGTGCCATTTTCTGTACCTATCTGAAGATTTGTTCAGACAGGGCTCTGGACAGCTACGCAGCTGGGCTGTTGCTGCATGCTGGCCTGGGCTGTTGTTTTCCAGTCCTGTCCCATGGTGTGGCATCACCTCACGGTCAACAAAAGTCTCTCTCATTCCGTTTTCCCCCATAATTTTGCTAGACTCTCTGTCTTGCACCATCCGGCTTACATGTTGGCGGCCTCGCACGGATGGTTCATCTCCTGCTTTGGGAGGGCAGGGACTGATGCATTTGCAGGGTCCTTATAGGATCACACGCAGAGTAATGGGTGTACCAGCACAACCTGCAAGAGAAACAGGCACTTTGGTCTTAGGGCAGGCAGGATCCTCGGACCCTGAGGCACAGCCGGCTGTGGGGACAGAAGAGGTGAGATGAGCTGGCTGGAGAGGGGTACTGGGAGGGCACTGCAAGGGTGGCACAGGGGACCAGGGACACCAGGAGCTGTTGCCAAAACGTTCTGGCAAATGATACCTGGTGGGAAGGTAGCTGGGGCTTTTAGAGGTCATGGAAGATGAACACTCTTAAAACAAAAAATTACAGCTCTAATAACATCAGCCCCAGCACTGTGGCCTCTGCTGCTCTGGGAAGGATGCTGTTAGGACTGCCTGCAAGTGCTCTCCCACTCCGAGGAGCAGGGCACGTGAAAGGATCTTCTTAAAATGCAGATGTCTTCAGAAAATTACCTCTGCTCAGCACACATTGTGGGGGGTGCCGCACTGCACAGCGGGGAGCAGCAAATATATTCAGCTTGTAAGTAATAATTGAAAATGGCTCACTCATCTTTACTGAATGCTCTGCATATGGCCAGTGTCAAGCTGAGATTGTCCCCCTGGGCTGTTTCTCCTTCTTGCAATGGAGCAAAGCAGCCCTGATCCCATGTTCACCTTCCTCTCCATGCTGCTGCAGTGCCTAGGCTGTGGGGCACCTTCTGCTTCAGCCCCAGGAGCCCCATCCCTGCCTGTCTCACCTGGGTGGTCTCCACATTGGGCAGGGAGCTCCCACCTTCAGCAAGGAGCGGCCAGGAGCTCAGGGGCCTTCAGAAATGGGCTGAGGGGGTTTCAGTAGTGGAACTGCTGTTTATCTGACTTCTAGGAAGCCACTGCCCTTTGTCTGCTTCTGGCAGATAAGAAGGGCCTTCACTTTAGTGTGAATCATATGCATGTAATTATACATAATCTTTGCCATTTTATGTATGCTGTGAAAATATTTGCTGTGGTTAATTCAGCACACGCTGAGGTAGCATTTCACATATGGCTGCATGCCATGAGACTTGCCCTGTGGGAATTTCTCTTCATCACCCTCATCTTGCTGTGGCCATACGTATTGACCTCTGCAGCACCTCAGGGTGGTGCTTTCAGATTTCAGGGGTGCTGAGTACGGCAACAGCTCAGTGGGGAGGCAGTTGCCTGGACCTCTCTTTAAATGAGGCTGCATCTTTCTGTCAGAAGCTGGACTGAATGATGTCTTATCCTGGGACTGCATGGGAAGGAGCAGTTGGGGGACTGAAAAGTCTTTTCTCCACTTAATCTGTGAATCAATTAATTCAAGCTGCATCCATTCCAGGGAAGCTGCCAATGGTCACAAACCCACAGGGCAGAAGATCCGGTTCCTCAGCAGCAAAGTCTTTGAATACTCCTGACTCTCCCAGGTGGACTCTGGAGCTGGCATGTGTTAATGTATCACAGCAGCTGGGACTGGGTACTGCTGGTATCCTGGTGGAGACACACCGGCTGTGTGGTGAATGCTGGCAGGTGCTGAAGCAATTGGGTACCCCTCGGGGGGGAGATGGATCTGCCTTGCTCATGTTCCTGACTGCATGCACGGATCGCAGGGGTGTGGGTAGGCCTGTTCTCTGCCCTTAGTTGTCCCCTCCTGCCATCATTGTGGTGTTCAGACCCCACTGTCACCACTGCTGTGGCACGTTGTGCTCTCATGTGTTGGCCTGTGCTCTGGGAGAGCTTGGGAGATGCTTGACTCATTTAACCAAAATGAGTGACTCAGCTCCCAGTTCCACCTGGGGTGTCTGCTGGGAGGGACTGGGTTGGCTCCTTTTTTAGGACACAGCCAGATAAGTTGGGAGCATGTTAGTAGATCTGATGGGTCTACTGAAGTCAGCCCATTAGCAGCAGGACTATTTTATAAGAGGATTGTTGAGGATCAAGAACAAGATACTAACTTTAGGGCTACTTGTAGGTCATTGTGTATGCCTGAGGCTTGATTTCACACCAGAGTCCAAACTCCACACAGGTCCTTGCTGGTTTGTGGTGTGTCAGGGCAAGCAAGGTGGTGGAGGGATGGTCCATTGAGCTCTGCGCACCCAGGAGGTGTGACAGCAGCTGGCCGCAGTAGTGGAGCTTTGGTGTTGCTGTTGGTACACAATCTGTGCAGATAAAGGCTCTACTTGGAGAAGTGATGCTTCACCCCTTGAATTACGCTGCAGGCAGGCACCGTGCTGGGGGAGGGAGAGCTCAGACTCTGGCTGTCCATCCTGATACCCGTCTGGATGAGGGCTCACCTTCAAATAGCTCTGCAGCCACCTTGATACCTTGTGGTCATGCAGATCTGCAGTTCATTGTCCTACCCCACCATGGTGCCTGGACACTGCTTCCACTTTGCTCCATTCCCCCATGAAAGGGCATGACAAACCCTCTGGTTTGCGCAGCACAGAGAACTGGGGTGGGGATCTGCCAAAGTGAGAGGGACTGATCAGTCAGGCTGAGTGAGGGAGAGGCTCTGTGTGAGCTGGGAACCAAAAAATCTGCATCCCAGAAAACACTGGCAAAAAGCAAAGCAAAACAGCTTAAAATGCAAGGCAAATACACGCTTGAGATCAAAAATGGAAGGGTAGAGAAAAAGTATTTTTCTCAGCAGCCACAAGGTCTAAACACTCCTACATCTTGCATATTAATGCAACCATGATAACTGCATAATGCAAAATACCAGATGGCATTAGATTTGTAAAGTTCACAGGGTTTGATGACCCTCCCACCTCACCCCAAATGGGCTGCCTCAGCTGTTAGGAGTGATGGATGGAGAAGGACAGCTACAGCTCGCAGACAAGCAACTATTTCTGAAGTGATGAAAGCAAAGCAAAAGGTCTCATTTCTACTGTGCTCTGTCTGACCCACTAATTTCTGCCAGCTCCTGACTGCAGGATGCTGCCTTTCTTCCGCACGCCAAGCAGTTACTACTCCAAATTTTTTCTTTATAGTTTGTACTGGTTTTCTCCTCTCTGTGCTCTCCCCTGCTTGTTCAGATTTGCAAATGGATTTGCTTCCACCACCTATAGTGTTAATTGGCAGATTTGCATTTAATTGCCTGCATCTGGAAGCACCGGAAGATCAGAGTCCTGCATCTCCCCTTGACCCTACAGCATCCTTCTGGGACTTGCAGCATATATGTGCTGAGCTCTAAGACATCACTACTGCAAATCTTCCACCGTGATCACCCACAGCAACTGCTTGCTCCTGGTCCAGGCAAGGGCTGCTGAGTCCCCTTGTTCAGCCCTTGGCTCCAGGGCTGCTCCTTATTGCCATGGCACAATGACCCCTGAGTTGTCTCCCCCAGAACTGGGGGCCTGTGAATCCACGAGGCTATGGGGATGCAGCTGTGCTCTGTAACAGAATGGGGAGTGAGTGGTGGGGTCTGGCAGAGGTGGAAGATACAGCACGAGGTTGGAGAGTCGTGCTGCATGTTTGAGCAACACGAAGGTGCGTGTTTTAGGCAGGTCCCAGCTCCCAAAGTGGACATGAGATGTCCTGCAGGGCATGATGTAACCTGCATCAGGCTTGGCTGGTTGCAGCTTTTTGGGGATGCAGGACATGGCTGAGGGATGGATACAGTCAGGTGAAAGTGTTCTGGTCAATGAACTGGTCCCAGGGTTTGCTCCCAGCCCAGTCTGGAAGGGAACCAGCAGTGGTGAGTACTAGTTGCAGCCCCAAGCTCAGCAAGATGGACCCCCCTGCCCCAGAGCTGGAGGCCTCCAGCTTCTGCTGAGCTGGGGACATGGAAGCATGAGGAGGTCTGAGAGATTTGACTGTGGCAAGCCACTGGATTTCATCAGCGGGCTTGAACGGGGGCCAATCTCTACTCACCTGCACCCAGGCAGGCTCTGTCTAAAGGCAGGCTTAAACCTCTCCTTCCCATTTGTGTTTGTTGCCCTGAACTTTGCTGCTGCAGTGCTGACATCCATGCCATAGGCTGGGCTGTCGCCAAGCTTCTTCCCCCTCTTTCCTCTTGCCTAGTCTAAGTGCCTGTGCAAGCATCACTGCATGTCCTCCCTTCCTGGAGTCACAGGAGCCCAGAGGCATCTGCTCCTTCTCCTCCTGGAGGATCAAACCTGGTTGCCTTTCCTCTGCTCCCAGTATCCCAGCTGGGCTTGGTGCCAGGTGATTCTTTGGATGGGGGTGGTTGGGTGCCCACCTGCCAGCAGCCCTTGGTGCCACCTAACTCTCGCCTTCAGGGCTGGAGGAACCCTGCTGAGGACTGTCCATGCAGCCCAACTCCTCGCTGATGTTGCTTCTCCTGGAGATAATCCACTTGGGCAAACAGAAAGACTAACCCTCAAGTTTCTGTTTTTCTTTACCAGAAACCAATGACCTGGAATGGGTTCGGCAGCTTCCAGCTTCCCTGTCCATCATCAACATGAGGACTGAAGGGCAGAAAAGCTGCCACACAAAATCAGTCCAGGGTCCAGCTCTGCGCAGTCCCTCTTGATGCTTCACATCACGACGGGCTTCTGGTGTGAACACTAAAACTCACACTGGGTCCAGCAGAGACAGAAGCTCACCCCTGGTGAGTTCTGCTGGGCTCTGCTGGGATTTGTGGTTTCTCTTGTGCTGTACTTTATTTTTCAGATGCTTTAAATAAAATATCAAAGACGCCTATGGCAGCTGTCAGTCATGCTGGCTTCAGATGCAGAACCTTCATTCCTGTTTGACTCCCAGGCATGGAGAGGTCTCAGCTCTGGACTTCTCTCCCCTTCTTTTCCATGTATATTATTGCACTTCCAGGCAGCTTCATCTTGCTTTTTATATCAAGATAGCGAAGCCTCCCCAAGCCAATTTCTTTTTTCTTTCTGCAGTAGCAGTAGCAGAGTTGCTGTTCTCAACCTCTGCAGTGCCCAGGACATTAGCTGTTTCCTGGGTCAGGGTGAGGGAGGTTTCTTTCAGTGTCTGCCTTGCCCAGGTGCTTCTTCAATTTACGTTTGTTGCTGAGTAAGTGATTCCGCTGCCTGTGGCATTTGATCGGGACATTGCCATCTGCAGTCCCAGGAGATACACGACTTTATTGACCCACTCAGTCCCACAGAGATGGAGCTGGCAGCTTTGCCAGCAGCCTCTGCATCATCCTCCCCTTCATTTTTCTGCTTCAGAGGCAGCTGCTGTGCTGCAGAAGCCGCATTATCCCTCATTCCTGGGTGTCGCTGGGCTGGCCCACGTGAGCAGAGAAGTCAATGTCAAGAAAGCTGGGGAGGGGCCTTTTACAAGGGCTTCTCCTGTGATGACAGGACAAGGGGGAATGGCTTGAAGCTGAGAGAGGGGAGATTTAGGTTGGACATGAGGAAGAAACCCTTCCCCGTGAGGGCGGCGAGGCGCTGGCCCAGGCTGCCCAGAGCAGCTGTGGGTGCCCCATCCCTGGCAGGGCTCAAGGCCAGGCTGGACGGGGCTGGGAGCAGCCTGGGCTGGGGGGAGGGGGCCCTGCCGTTGAACAGGGGGTGGGACTGGCTGGTCTTGAAGGTTCCTTCCAAGCCAAACCCTTCTGTGATTCCATGTGGTTGAACAGTCAGGCTGCTGCCAGTGGGGATTGTTGCTGTCTCTTGCAGACTGATTCTCAGGGTCTTCCATCCCCCTCCCCCACCACGTGCTTGTCTCCAGGCAATCAGCACCAGGGCTTCCACCACAGCATCATTTTGATGTTCTACACATTGTTGTAGAAAAGCCAGTGTTTTCTCCTTCACCCACCAGTTTGGTGGTCACAGCATCCCCACCACACACACACTCTCCTGGACAGTGTCGATGTGGCTGCTGCCCCGTGCTAAACCCCATCACTCACGGAGCGAAAGCCAAAGAGATTGCTGAAACAGTGATGTGTGCAGTCTGGGCCCTGTGGGGCACCAAGGCCAAGGATCACCCACATTTTCCTTGGCGTTAAGGGTCTCCAAGGCAGGGATGAGGCTCCTGATGGTGGGCAGAGAAGAACAATTCCAGCAAGCAATGACTGCAGAGAAACATGAGCTGCAGCCCTCCGGGTCTGCAGGGCGAAGGAGTGAGCATCTTTCCTACCTCCCAGCCTGTCCTACTGGCACATTTTCTATCCCCAGCCCTTGCTGTTCTAGGTGATCCTGGCTCTGTGACTGTGTCATATGTAGCGTGACTGACTCAAGTCTCCTGCAATATGGAAATGCCCTGCTTTTTCAGAGGATTTCCCTCTGCCTTGGGGGCAGCATCTCTGTGCCTGTCCTGTCATGCCCCAGCAAGCACTTCAGAAACCCTGGGACTGGGAAGCAGCAGCCAAATGAACTGCTGGATGGTGTTGGGCCATCCATCCTTTGGATAATGGTAGACTGAGCCTGTGCCTGTGTGGGCAAGGTTGCCAGTGCAGAGTGTGAGTGTGGCACTTGCCCAGCCCTGTGGAGAAGAGCAGGATGCCAGAATGTGACATCCTTGTTGCGGAGGGATGTTTTTGCTATTTTAATGGAATCAGTTTGGGCAGCGACGATGGAAAACGGGTTGCTAAAATTAACTGTGTGGAAGGAATGCTTTGTCCATGTAAATGGATTCAAACCTTTGTATTGCCAGATATCGTAACAAAGAACAAGGAGGCTCAGTCTGCAAAAAGCAATGAGCTGTGGCTGGAGATTTCAGCTGCTGGTATTATCTAAAAGGCTGGTAAATCCCTGTTGCTTTTGAAGGTGTTGGTGCCTGTGCGCTTTTATTGAACTCAAGCTTTGCTGAGGGATAGCTCAGCAGTGATAATGATGTTGTTAATGGTAATTGCTTCCTATCTTAGAATACGTATTTCATTAAGTATTTTTTATCTTTTGGTCAGAAAAGAAATTCTTAGTATAAGGAAGTGAAACCTATCCTTGACTGAATGCACTCCAAAAAGAACATGTGATGCCTCTTCTGAACCCTTGTTTTTGTGGGGGTCTGATGTGCCGGTGTCGTGCCTGCCCGTGGAGCTGGGGCCAAGGCTGTGCTGGCAATTCGGCACAGGATTTCCCCTGCAGGACCCTCCACACCCTGGGCTCTGCACCAGCACAGCCTGGAGAGTCCCGGCCCTGGAAAGGCCACCAGTCAGATGGCATGCAAAACAAATGCAAAATGCACAGAAAAGCCCTCATGTCAGCCTGCCCTGCAACCTGCCTGGGCACTGGGGGAGCACAGCCGTGGTGCTGGATCCGTGATGTCCTCAGCATGTGGCGCAGGGCAAAAGGCATCCTGCTTCTGCACAAAGCAGCTATTTATTTATTTGTTTGTTTGTTTATTTATTTATTTATATGCAACACAACCTCCTCCATCAGGCTGGCATGGCCCTCCCAGCGCCCTTCTCCCCTTATTTCCCTGTCTCTGTGATGTGCCTGCCCAGGGGTGAGAAAGCCTTCACAGGAAGCTTCTGTTCCTCTCTCTTCCCTGAGAGAGGCTAGATGTCCCATTTCTGTGCTGGAGCCAAGGCTGAGCAGCTTCATTAGTTGGCATTGCCACTGGATTCTGAGGTCTGTGCAGGACGGGGCTTGGGAGCTGTGTGGTCCAGGCCCCTGGGTTTATGTGCTCTGGGCTTTGCTGTTTTCAAGACCTTCATTTTCTCTGTCAGTTTTAGGCTTGAACAAGTAGCCTGACTGCATTTCATTGTCATGGGCAATGTGCAGCACCTCTCGTTTTTCAGCTGAATCCTCCTCGGCTTCCTTGTGTCTCTGGTGATGGAAATGCCTGGCCATGAAGTGGGTCAGGATCGGTAAGTGGATTATTTCTGATGCCCATCTTCCTCTTCCCAGTATTTCCAACAGAAACAGCCACCTGGGCTGTGTTATCTGAGCAATGCGAGCCCTACGCTGCTGCTTTTCTTCCGATAAAAGATCTATTTTGTCCCAGGTGTGGGTGACCCATTAGAAGCCTTTCTCTGTAGCATTAAAAAATGATTCCCAGCCTGTGTTTACCTTGCTTGTTCAGTGCAAACATTTCCACTGTGAACACAACATGCTGTGTGTGACGAGTTGGGAGGAGTGTCTCATCCTTGTCCCGTGCTCTTGTCACCATCCAGGTGCCAGAGGGGAAAGGAGAGGACATCAGGGCAACTCACAAAAGCGTCTCCCGTCTTGATGTGATGTGGATTGCCACTTGTTCTTCTATTGTTAGGTGACTTATGCATGTCCTCAGTGTTCATTAGAAAAGGCACCTGCTGTGCCTGCATCCCTGTGCTCGGTGGATGTCAGTGTGTTGCTTCAGCCACAGCAAAGAGCCTGCATCCTGCAGCACAAAAACTTCAGTAGTGAAGACACTACTTTATTGACCCACTCAGTCCCACAGAGATGGAGCTGGCAGCTTTGCCAGCAGCCTCTGCATCATCCTCCCCTTCATTTTTCATTTTTCATAATTCATTTTTCAAGAAGAGTGACACAGGTGTGAATTCCAACAGGCCAAATATCACGATTTTCACCTGATTTTCAGTTTTTGTCAAGCCAATTTTCAGTTTTGTGAAATTCTTTTCAGGGAAGGGATGCTCTGCAGAAGCACCCAAGTCTGACGCCAGTTCTGCTGCCCCTTACCACTGCTCAGGGTCACCCGAATGCCATGCACAGCAGTGCCTGTGGTAACAGCCCATCCCCAACACCGCCACCATGAAAAAGAAAACACTGAGGCAGCAATCAAGGCAATTCCTGCAGATTTATGGACCCCCATATGGGGAGTTTCAGCCTCAACCAACTTTTTGTCTCAGCTTTTTGACTTCACCATCCTGTTCCTTCTCGTCTGAGAATTCCTTCTTGGGCTCCAGTCAAGTTCAGCTCCTGGAGCAATGGGAAGACACAATGATTTCGAGGGTACTTGAAGTGGGGAGCTGGGTACATCACAGCCAGAAACCCAGGTTTTCCCAAGTGCTTTTCACCCAGGCAGGGAGGAGAGGAAGGCAGCAGTGCTGGGGCCAGGCTGGACTCAGGCTGCTCGGCATATGTGGGGAAACTGAGGCACAGGGCTGCCCAGTGCTGCTTTGCAAAAATCACTGAGGCCTTGGCTGTAACTCCAGGCCAGGCAGGAGCAGGGAATACTGTTGGGAAAGCCAGCGTAGGTGGCCAGGAGGAGAACCCCTGCAGCCCCAAGCCCTTAGAATCATTTAGGCTGGAAAAAACCTTTAAGACTGTCAAGTCCAACCATTAATCCAGAACTGCCAAGTCCATCCCTAATCCATGTCCCTAAGCACAGGGCTCCCCGCGCACCCTGTCCCCATGAACTCCATCCCCAGGCACCCTGTCCTGGGCACACTGACCTGGATACCCTTCCCTGTGCACCCCGTTCTATGCATCTATCCCCATGCACCCTTTTCTGGGTGCACCCCCGGCACCCATCCCCAGATACACCCACCCCATTTACCCCATTCCCACGCACCCACCCCCATGTGCCTGGGTCCCAGCCCCCTGTGGCATGACCAGCAGAGACCCCCTCCTGTTCCCCAGTGCCTGGTTCCCTGTGCCAGCAAAGCTCCCCCACCCAGTGCCCTGTTATCAGCGCCAGTTCCCATTCCCCCGTTCCCTTCCGCAGTTGTCATTCCTGTTCCCCGGAGTAGCAGCACCCCAGCTCCCGTTCCTGTTCCCAGTAGCCCCTCGGTTCCTGGTGGCTGTTTCCGGTGCCAGCAGCCCCCCCATTCCTGTTGCTGTTCCCAGTGCTCGATCCCGCTCCCGGCAGCGCCCCCCCCGCCCCGTTCCCATTCCTATTCCCACTCCCATTCCCGGCAGCCCTCCATCCCCGTCCCCGTCTCTGTCCCCGTCCTGCCGCCGCCGCCGCCGCCCCGCCACTCTCCCGGACGATGCGCGGGGCCGCCGCGATCCCGGCCCAGCCGAGCAGGTACCGCGGCCCGGCCCGGGCGGGGCTGTGCATGGCTGCGGGCGCTGCATGGCCCGAGGGTGTGTGCGTGGCTGGGGGCTGTGCAGGGGCTTGCGGGGCATGTGCATGGCTGGGGGGCTGTGCAGGATCAGGGGCTGTGCATGGCTGGGGGGGCTGTGCAGGGCTGGGGTGTGTGTGCATGGCTGGGGGGGCTGTGCAGGATCAGGGGCTGTGCATGGCTGGGGGGGCTGTGCAGGATCAGGGGCTGTGCAGGGGCTTGCGGGGCATGTGCATGGCTGGGGGGCTGTGCAGGATCAGGGGCTGTGCATGGCTGGGGGGGCTGTGCAGGGCTGGGGGGGCTGTGCAGGGCTGGGGTGTGTGTGCATGGCTGGGGGGGCTGTGCAGGATCAGGGGCTGTGCATGGCTGGGGGGGCTGTGCAGGATCAGGGGCTGTGCAGGGGCTTGCGGGGCATGTGCATGGCTGGGGGGCTGTGCAGGATCAGGGGCTGTGCATGGCTGGGGGGGCTGTGCAGGGCTGGGGGGGCTGTGCAGGGCTGGGGTGTGTGTGCATGTCTGGGGGGGCTGTGCAGGATCAGGGGCTGTGCATGGCTGGGGGGGCTGTGCAGGGCTGGGGTGTGTGTGCATGGCTGGGGGGGCTGTGCAGGATCAGGGGGCTGTGCAGGATCAGGGGCTGTGCATGGCTGGGCTGTGAAGGGTTGGGGGGCTGTGCATGGCTGGGGGCGGCTGTGCAGGGTTGGCAGGGGCTGTGCAGCTTCGAGGGGGCTGTGCATGGCTGGGGGGGCTGTGCATGCTCAGGGGGCTGTGCAGGGCTGGAGGGGCTCTGCATGGTTGAGGGCCTGGGGGTGACTGAGCAGGCCTGAGGGTGCTGTGTCCGGGCTGGGGGTGCTCTGCCATGCTGGGGTGGGGAGTGCTGTGGTGGGCTGGGTGAGGGGGTCTGCAGGGCCTGGCAGGATTGCAGTGCAGAGCTGGGGGGGCACGTTCAGTGCAGGACTTGAGGCTAAGATGGTCTCCAGGGCTGGGAGGTGCTGTGTAGGGCCAGATCAGGCGTGCAACACAAGGCTGGGGCAGATGCTATTCAGGGCTGGGGGGGGCGTGCAGGGCCTGGCAGGCCTCCCGGGTAGCCTGGGTGGGGGGAGCACAGTGCTGTATCTGTCCAGTGCCCGGCAGAAGAGCCATGGGCATGGGCTGGGGTCTCAGCTGTGGGGTGCTCTGAGGTGCCTTCCCTGGATGCTGGCTCTGCTGGGGTGTGAGAGCCCAGCTAAAGGACTGTGCGGTGGATTTTCCTCTGGTGGACCAACCCTGAGCCTGGGCTGTGGCTACTGCACCAGGGTTTCTGGACCTTCGTGCTCAACGGCAGCCTCACCCCGGGGAAGCCATGCGCTGGCTGCCCTGCACAGCACTGACACTATACATACCGTTAGCAAGGGCCTGGGTGTCATGCTGCATTCAGTGCCTTCCCCTGTGATGGTGGTGTAGCATGTGTGAAGGGCACAAGATTGCAAATACCTGTTATTAATAATTATTTATTGGGCTGCTGGTTTACCAGACGGAGGTGTTGACGCTAAATTAACCTCCCTGTTGCTAAAGCTTTCAGAAAAATTACTTGGTTAGGAAACAGAGAAGTCTTCTTAACACTGCTAGGATGCACGTGGGTGTGAGTTCAACCCTCCTGCCACTGTAAGTGAGCTGCTGGTGAAGTGTGATAACCACGTTTCTTCCCTGCTCCCCAGGTCTCTTCCTGTGTTCCAGAGCTGGGCATGTCGCATGGACCCGCGGGACGCCGGGGCCGGGGGCACCTTGCCGGCAGCTCTGCCACTGGATGATGGTACCCGGGCTCCCGGGATGATGACGGTTTGCAATAAGGCAGGAGCTTGTGGGATGCTGAGGCAAAGACATGACTTGCTGAGTATGAGGAAAGGCATCACCACCTTCCCTGCCTGGGTGACCCCTTCTAGATCCTGGCTGATCCTGTCTCAGGAGCAGGGAAGTGGGTCTAGTGTAGAAAAGAAGAGGCTGAGTATTGCTTCATCTTTCATGCACATGAACAAAAAGGTGTGACACCACCTACTGGGATGTGGTGACAGGACATAAGCAGGGCCGCAGGGATCGGCTCCGTTGGTAGCTGACAAACTCTGGACTGTTGGCACTGGGCTGTCAGACTGGTGGGGAATGGGAAGATGGTTCAGAAGATGGTGAAGGGGAAAAGATGTATGCCAGTCTTCCAGAAGCAGGGGAAAACAGGGAAAAATAAGAGCATAGCCAACCTGCCTCAAGATTGTAGAAAATAACTGGGAGGGATCTGCAGTTAGTGCAGTTGCGGAGTAAAACCACCCAGCCTGAATTCCTGTTGTGATAGGTGTTGGGCTCCATACACTGGTTTCATTTACAAATACCTTTTAATCACTCCTCATACAGTCACAAAGCCAGTGGAACGCAGGCTGCGGAGAGCACTGTGAGGTGGCTGCAGTGAAGCTGTTTGGACCGGTGCATGCAGGGGACAATTACCAGTGACTCCTGCACTTCCATGGGCCGGAGCACAGCCACTCGCTGTTGGTTTCATTGCTGGCCTCTGGAGATGGAGATGGGTGTGTGCTTGGAGCCCTGGGCTGCGGGTGAGCAAGTTTGAACTAATATTGACGAACTGTGGAAGGGACGGGACGTACGGGCAGGTGTGGAGGGCAGGGTGTCAGCTGCACAAACACGGGAGCTCAGCTGGGCTGAGAACTGGAGGGGGTGTAGATTGCAGGTGGATGTGTATTGGCAGGGTCGATGGATGGACAGCGATCTCAGCCCACAGAGGGGTGAGATGAAGCTCCTCTCCCCTGCGGTAGAGGCTGCTGCACAGCAAAGGGCAGCTAACCCTAACCCACTGTTGGGGGGGGGGCAGAGGAGAGTAATGGAAGTGGGCAAAGAGCTGGAAATCCTACAGGCAGGAGATGATGTTGCTGGGCTGGGGAAGGACAGACATTGGGCTTGGTGGGTGCCTGAGAAAAGGAAGGAGATGAGCTGCTCTCCTGGTAGGCGGAACAAGGAGGAAGGTGATAAACTGCAAGACAAATCAGGAGTGAACATCAGCAAAGATAATGTGAGAGAGAGTGCGACAGTAAGAGGAAACTCACTCAACCACAGGTTTAGAGCACAGGAGGGGATGTTTTTACACAACAGGGAAACATTGGTCCCAGCTGTGGGGAGAGGTGCCTGCAGGCGCAGGGCTGGCAGAGCGCGTGGCCAGGACATGGAGGCTGGGGCAGGGTGGGCTTGGTCATGAGGCCAGTGCTGGCTGTGCTGCAGAGCCTGGCAAGGGGCAAGGAGCTGCTGCGGGCCAGGGGCTCCCAGCGTTGCCTTCTGCATGGGGACAGGGGACACGTTTGCTCTCGGCAACGGCACCAACCCCATGGAGTACTCACTGCTTGAGTGCCCTGCGGGCAGCAAGGGTGGGTGTGCTCCCACGCTCTCTCCTGCCAGGGTACCATCCCTCCCACTCGGACATTTTGGTAAAGGTTGGAGGAGGATGAGCCCCCTTCGTGGATCCCCCAGGCTCTGCGGAGGATTTGTCCCTGCGGGACCCTGTGGCAGGTGACTGGGAGAAGCTGAGGCTCCGTTCTGGCCCTGGACAAACCCTTTCCAGGTGCAGAGCCTGTGCTGGTAGGCTGCTGTGCCACGCTTGCAGGGTGCTCCTCACCCAGAAGCAGCTCCACACATCTCGGCACTGGGAGGAAAAGCTGTCCCAGCCCGTGGAGCTGCCTGGTGCCTGTGGGCTCCCAATGATGCCCCAGCCCTCGCAAGCTGCGGATGGGCCGGGGGATGTTTTACTCTTTTACCTGCAGCTGGGCTGAGTCAGCTCTGGTCTGAAAGCGGGGCAGGGCTGTAGCCTTACCAGCCTGAGGATGGTGCAGTGCCTTGCTGGGTCTGTGGGACCCGTCAGACCTGTGCAGAAAACTGAAGGCAAGTCTTGGTGCTGCGTGTGGGAAGGGGTCTCTTGCAGGCAGCCCTCCCTGGGGTCTCTGCTGCGCTTCCTGGGCCAGCTCAGGCCGCCTGTGGGGGCCTTTGTGGGGACAGTGGGGAGAAGAGCGGCTCACACCTCCTTTATCTGCAGAGGGTCCCAGAGCACACCTGGCTGTGATGGCAGAAGGGGAGGATGAGGTGGACACACAGCCATGGCAGGAAGGGAAGCTCGCCCAGTGCCCATGCAGGCAGGGGACAGTGTCACTGTGTGATGCTTCAGAGGTGCTGCATGAGTAACAAGGGCTTGTCCTCAGCCTTTGGCACAGCTGCTGTCAGCACACAGCAGCTCTTTCATACCTGATGCAGCTCGTGGTACGTGGGGGTGATAAATTGTGTTGTGGCACTTTGTGAGTGGAGAGGTCAGGAAATAAAGCTGAACATTTGCTGGTGGCGGTCGTGTCCTCCAGCCCAACATCTCCTGGCTTTGCCATGTGATGTCTACCTCGTGCAGGTAAAACCCTCTTAGAGGGAAGATGGTCTGGGAGCAAAAATAACAACACTTGAGCATCAGTGCTGCTGTTTGTCCATATCTTTGTTCTCTTGACCTCAGGGTTGTGCAGTGCTTGCCACTGAGCTATTATAAACTGTGAGCATCATGTTCTGCAGCCCCATGCTCACTGTGCTCTTCTTCCTGGGAGAAAACACTTAAATATATACTGGCCATCGCTCAATGAGGTTCTGTAGCTGAAAGGCAAACACAAACCAAGCATTGTGCATTTGGACAAGAACTAAGGGAGGATTTCAATTTTGCTCACTGGGATGGCAGAACCTGGCCTTGGCCTTGGAGCAAGAGGCAGGAGAGATCCTCCTGAGACTGTTTGCTGTGTGAGCTGCCCTCCCTGCCCTCCCCCACCGCAAAACAGCAGCAGAAGAAAACCAAGTAAACCCAACCTGGTTGATAGAGAGCTCAGCTCTGTGTGCCTCTGATCTCTTTATGGGGATGTTCAGTGTTCTGGTTTTGAAGGTGAAATGAAAAAAAGAACAAAGCCCAGTGCTGAATTGAGGAGCTGATCTGCAAAGGCAACTTTTGGGAGAGCTGCTGTAGACGATTTCTGCTGAAATCTGCTTTGACAGCATTTCTGTGGAAAACAAAAAACTCCTGCCCCACTCACTTCTGAGCTCTGCACAGCCTCAATACCCCATCTCAGTGTGGTTTTTACAGTTTCTCCTTTCAGCATCCTGATGGGAATGCAGGTGGGGGCTGCCTGGGGGAGATTTCCAAACGCAGTGTCAGCAGGACACTGAGTTCACATGGAAAGCTGATGTGAACCAGACCACAGCTGGGGTGCCTTTGATGCTCTCTCAAGCTGGTGCTGGTCTCATGGTGGTGGGGTCCTCAACTCCGGCTGTCTCTCCTGCTCTGACGTGGCCATGATGTAGCATCAGAGCTGGGCCTGATCTGCCACCACTTTGCAAAATAAGTGGGAATATGGGCTTTCAGCAGTGGTCTGGCATGTGACCTGCAAGGCTGGGAGCCTCCTGGAGAGGAAGGAGAGCTGGGGCTGGGTGCCTGCTGCTGTTGGCAGGGTGAGCCCAGGCAGGACCTGCTCTGGCTCCCCTGGAGCAGGCAGACTCATGGGGCAGTGCCTGTGCCAGAGGGAGAAGGGGCTGCTCCTCTGCCGCCCTGGCAGCATCTGGCCTTTCCTCTCCTCCTGTGGCGTAAGGGCTATCAGAGAAGAAGGGGCTGGAGAAGGCAGCACGGAGGAGCTGCTGCCTGCTGTGCAGCAGGGATGCCCTGTATGGAGCCTGGCATGGCCCCGAGTGAGACCTGCTGGAGGGAGGCAGCTGGAGAGGGGGCAGGATGAGTCCCCTGATGACCCTGGGAAGGGCTGTGCTGGGGGTTGGGCTGGGGTGCCGGTGCTGGCTTGCACTGACTGTGAGCTGCAGTCTGGGGATGCGGCATCCCTGCGGGAGCAGGCAGAGTGGTCCTTCATCTGCACCAGCTATGCGGAAAGGTTTGGGTGTCGCCACACCCCAGAGCACCAGCGCCATTGCTCCACCACCCTCATCCTCTGCACCCTCTGTGGCAGAAACTGCTTGCACAAGGCAGTACTTGCTGTGCAGCAGCATACACTACCACTCCTCCCCCACCCCCCAGACCCCCCCCTCCACTGGCCCTGCAGCCCTGGGCTGGGATTAGGGTTCCCTACAGTCCCTGCTGTGGCCAGTGGACAAGTCCTTTCCCTGTGTGGACTGCACAGGGGGCTTTTGTTTGCACCCCTTCCTGCAGAGCCACCAGCACACCCCCACCAAGGAGCATCCCCACCAGTGTTCCCAGTTCAGGAGGACTGTCTGCTGCCACTTGGAGTTGGTGTTGTACTGGCTGTGCCACCCAAGGAGTTCCAGTTCCCCTGCCACATGTTCAGCTTCCAGGCAGGCCTTATCCTGCACGAATGCAGCCGCCCTGGATCCCAGAAGTGCCTCCATGCTGACAGTGGGAAGACCGCGGTGGGGCTAGCTGACCCAAGCCAGCAGCAGTCTGGATAAGGTACATGGCTACAGCTGCTGTGGGAAGGGCTTCAGATGCCTGTCCTACCTCCTCATGCACTGGTGTGCCCGCCGGGGAAGCTGCACCCCTGTGGGCAGTGCCAGAATGGTTTTGGGTCCTGCGCTGACCTGCTGACCCATTCTTTGAACATGGCAAGCAGCCAGGGCTGCCTGACCATAGCGGGGATGTGTCGTGGGCTGGCTGGTGGCATGTGCCTGGTTGCCTTGCTGCTGTGAGGAGCTCCATCCATGGGATGCAGGGAGCATCCTCCATCAGTGCAAAGGTTCCTCTGCCTGTGCTACCAGTGCAGCCCCGAGTTAAGGATGCGCTTGGCTTGCCGTGTGCATGGGGAAGAGAGATTTCAAAAGCATGAGCATCAGCCCAGAGGAGCTCTCCTTAGATGGGGCTGAGCCACAGCAGAGGGGGGCAAGTCTAATCCAGACCAGATGTCAGGTTTTCTGTACTCAGATGTACCGATGAGGGAGGAGAAAAGTTGCTTCCTTGCACGTGGCAGGTGCTGTGTGGAAAAAGGCCTGTGCAATAGATGAAAATGATAAAAAAACCCTTGGAAACAATGGTACAGCAGCTGTTAGTGTGACTGCCTGGGCTGTGGCAGGAGCCAGCTGAGCTCAGCCTGGGAAAGCCAGCAGGTGAGGCTGCCCTGCTCGGGGCAGGGGGCACAGACCGTGCCGAGCCCAGCCTGTCCTCGCTTGCTCTCAGTCTGCCAGGCTCGCTCCTGTCACTGCTGTCCCTGGGGTGAAGAGCAGCTCAGCTGCTCTTTGCACTGAGATGGGGCAGAGTGAAGATGGTGACAGTGTGCTTTAACCAGCTGTGCTCATCACTGCTCCCACAAGACCCAATGCTGCTTTCTTAACTCCTTTCAAACCTTTTTTTCACAGTGTCTCTGCTTTGCCTTTACATGGAGACCACACTGATGTACTGGTGCTCCTGTGCGGGTTTTGTCCCCCCTTGAGTGGCTGCAGCCCTGGGAGCAGACTGAGAGGCTGCAGAGATGGGCAGGTTTTGCACAGACAGTCCCCCGGGGGAGGGGCATGGGGTGGCAGTCTGAACTATTTGTAGTTAAACCGTATGCAGGCCTTCTATGTTGAATACACGCACGCACACACGTATGAGCCACTCCATTTAGTAGTAGTGCATGGTAAAGCAGCATGGATGGAAGCCAAAGGGCTTTGGCGGTGTTTGAGTACTTCTCCTTAAATCTCTGATAAAGTCAGAGCTCACTTCAGATGTGGTGTAAATGCAACTTATCTGGAGAGGATGGCGAGGCGCTGGCCCAGGCTGCCCAGAGCAGCTGTGGGTGCCCCATCCCTGGCAGGGCTCAAGGCCAGGCTGGACGGGGCTGGGAGCAGCCTGGGCTGGGGGGAGGGGGCCCTGCCCGGGGCAGGGAAGTGGGAGTGGGTGGTCTTTCAGGACTCTTCCAACCCAAACCGTTCTGCAATTCTATGGTTTTATGATGTTGGAGGACTCAGTGAGGGGCCGTGTCAGGACATGCCTGGCAACCCCTCATGTCCTGGATGACAGACCGGTAGACTGAGCCCACATCCCTGCTCTGTGCCAGGCTGCAGAACATCTCTCTCCCTCTCCTCACTCGCTCCTCCTCCCGGCTGGAGCATCCTGGCGCCTCCACCACCCGCTGCCCTGTGCCCGTGGGGTCTGGCTCCTGGGTGAGGGCTACCAGCAGTGTGGCCACTGCAAGCCCCGCAGAGCCCAGCTTCGGGTCCGCAGGACTGCAGGATTTCTTGCAGCGCAGAGACCTCTAGAGTTCACTCTCCTGAACGCTCAGTGCTTCTCTGCTCTCAGATGAAGGCTGCCATCCATGCCTCACTATTTCTTGCAGGCTGGAGCACCATCATGAGCTTTTCAGGCCTGTTGTTCATCGAACAGCACACTCCCCTACCTCAGAGCAGCCTCTGAGAAGTCCCCTGTTGTGTGACTCAGCTGCCTGGGAAAGCAGGGACCACCTCTGCATGCTGCCCCTCCTAGTGACACCCTCTGTTTCTGGGACTTTGTCCTTGTCCCTGGGGCTCTGCTCAGCCCAGCAACCCTGGTGATGGATGCTGGGGCATCCCCCAAGGATGGATGCTGCACCCCCCATAGAGGGCATCTGCCCACCAAAGCCTCCTGGCACCTGGGCTGGCATGGGATGGCATGTGGCACATGGCTGGGGGCTGCTCTGGCTCGCTCTGGGGTGTCCATGGCATTGGGTGCGGGGAGGCAGTGGCCACAGAGGGGGCAGCTGGAAACTGGCCCATAGTAGGAAGGCTCCCTGGAAAGCCAGAGTTCCTTGTTTAAGCCCTGCGTTTGCAGGGTAGCAGTGGCACATCCTCCATGTCCTGTACAGCTCCTGCTCTCTGCTGGGACATGGTGGCTCAGTGCTGGCAGAGCGGGCAGTGAGGATGGGATATCATTACTGGCTGCAGAAGGAATTGTTTCCGACCCTGGAAGAAACCCAGCTTGGATTGCTCACCATAATTCAAATTCCTTCCTGAAGTGGGAAGTGAGTGGAATCATCAAAATGATGCATTTTGAAATACACAATGCATAAGAAAAGAGACAAAACAATTTTTTCTAATTCTTTCCATGGCTCCCATTGAAGATTTCCATGACTACTGTGAGCATTATGATACTTTGTTGTAGAGCTATTGCCTTTCCAGGTTCCTAGATCTTTCTGCAAGACCAGGGCCTCCCTTTCCCGCTGCCTTCTTACCCCAGGAGCCATGGAGAGGCATTCCCTGGCTCTAAGGGAGGAGAGAGAGATGGCCCGTGGAAAAGGGCCCTGGAAGGATGGGGATGGAGGGGCTGGGGCAGGAGATCAGTGCCCCTGGGTGTTGCAGAGCGCTGGTCAAATGTTGTCTTTTCTGACACTAACCCATGTCAGACCGGGGGTGTTGAACAGGGTGCATTCATTTCCTGCATGGAAGATCCTACCTACCAAAGAGAAGGGGTTTTTAAAGGCAAAACTTTTGTTTTCTGTTGTCATAGTGCCACAGAGAATGTCAGCTCTGCTAGATCCTTCTTCTACGGGTGTTTTGCAAGGCTGAATGGGTTGTCACTCACCCCAAGGCTGAAACCAGCTGTTTGCCATACTGGGCTGGTGCAAAGCTCTGTGTGCCAGGGGAGTGGTGAGAGGCATGGAAGATAACAACATCCTCGCACTTTTAGTCAGTCTAGAGTCTCAGACACTCCTCTTTGCGTCTGCAGGGTGAAGCCTGGCTCTGGCCGTACCAGCCTGGGGAGGTGATGAGCTGGAAGGTTGCTCAGACCCTCTCCAAATTTGGGAGGGATGGGGGGAGATTTCACCCTAGACCAAGCAGCAACTCAGAAGCAGTAATCGCAGCCTTTGTACTCGGCAGGAGCATCATCTCTCAGTTCACGTATCTCACCATCTGCATGTTGCTCTTTAGGTAAAGGGTGTCAGGAAATATTCACAGTGCGTTCCCACTGAACACTATGGTTAGCAGGGTTTCCAGCTGGCCGCAACGTTACTCTGCACCCACTTCCAAAAGGCGAGAAGCAAGCACAGAGATTTCTCCATTGACCTGGATAGAAACGGTCTACACCAGGCGTGCAGCTGCTGGCAGACCAGCTTGCGAGGGTGCAGGCCTGCGGTGGGTGAGGGATCCGGGCCCCCCAGGTTAGCTTCTCTGTCAGGAACATTGCTATCCATGCCCTGCCACCCAGCTGCATCTGCCTGCGCACCTCTGGCCCTCGCCTTGGGCAGAGCAAGAGCACATTCAGAGTCGTGATGAGACCTTTATTTCCCACAGATGGCAATGCCGACCCCTGCCCAGCCCCTCCCTTTGATTTGCCCGTATTCCCACTGGGTGTGTATAGCCTGCTTCTGCATCATTTTGGCCAAGAAGATGTGTCTAATCCCCTCCGGGACTAAAGAGCTGGGCATCCCTGCAGAAAAGCCTTCTGTTCCACCCCACAGTGAGAGTTGGGACCTTGTGGAGGCACCGACCAGAGGTGGGGAAAGGGACAGGACCAAGGTGCTTGAATGCTGATGGGGAAGCAGCACTGAGCCCCAGGCTGGCCAGGCTTGGGGTGGGGGATGCTCAGCGGGATGGATGATGGGCTTAGGTCCTGTGAGCTCCTCTCCACTATCCCCTCACTGGCTGCAGGGGTCGTTGGAGCCTCATGGACCCTGTAGCTGTGCATATCCATCCAGAGAGCACCTACAAGGGCAGGGGAGGACAGAGCCTCCACAAAATAAATCTTGGGCTTTGCTGCTGAGATCTCAGCATGCTGGGAATGTGTTCAGAGCGTGCTGTGTCAGGCAGGTGGCCAAAGCTCATCCTGAATTAAAGGGCTGTGAACTAAAATAATATTGATCTGGAAGATATTCCCTGCAGCAGGTGTGGTAGAAATGGAGCTGGTTTCTGTACTGCAGCTGCATCCATCAGCTAACAGCCCTCGACACAGCCATGGCAGATGCTGGCTGAGCCTGCCAGGCTTGTATAAGGAGCTGTAGCTGCCTGTGACAGCTCACCTGGATCTTTGTTCACAACAGGAATGGGACCCTGGGCACAACCAGGGCTCACCAGCAGGTTGGGAAGGAGACGGTTGCGTTTGTTTTGCCTGGGTGTTTCCCAGAGCTGCCTTTGGAGAGTGAATTGCTGGAGGAGATGTTGCTTTGCTTTGCATCGTGTCTTGGTGTCCTCTGGCCCCATGTCCAGCTAAGACCAGACTCCAGTGTTCCATAGCAGATGCTGGATGAAGACAGCTCGTGCTGACAGCCGAGCTGCTGAGGGATGCTGGCCAATGCAGTGAACGAAGCCTGGGCTTGGCAGTGCTTCACACCCCTGCACAGGTCTGGTGACAGCAAGAGGTGCAGAGCAAGGAAGAGGTTGTTTTGTCTCCAGGTTTCTGGAAATGCTTAAAAATGGGGAGCCAGGAGCTGGATTCCTCAGGCACGTTTTCTCCTACTTGCAGATTTGCACCACCAATATGTGTGTGGTTAAGTGCATAAACTGTGAACCTGGTTTGCCAGGGACACAGAAATGCCAGAGCAGGTGCTGTGGGAGTGAGTTGGGGCCCAGGACTCCTCCTGAAGACACTGCCCCCCCCCACCCCCCCGCCTTGAGTCCAGAGGGGTGAGGAGTTTGGGGTGCAGCACCCACAGCAAGGCCTCCCCGCACACAGCCTCTGGTCTCCCGTGCCTTCTGTGCAGGATAACTCTCTCCGTCTTTGCCTCCAGGTCACTGGGCTTTGATCAGGAACCAGTTCCTGGGAGACGACTACGTTTTGTAGCTCTTTTTTTGAATTTTTGTGTTGCTGTAGACTCTGTTGTTCCTGCTGGGCAAGAAATTTAACAATTTATCAAGAATTGGGTGAAAAACTCCATTGATTCATTGTTATCAGGGCTGAAGCCAGCATCGCATCTGAGGGAGCAGGTCAGCCAGCAACGCTAAGGCTGGGAGGAGAACCTTCCTGCTGCTGCTGCTGCGTGTGCAGTGCAGCCCTGCACCACCCTAGCAACACACCATTGTAGGAAAAAAAAACCAAAACAAAGCAAATTTAAGGGAGAGAAAAGAGGATGTGTACTCCTTTGTTCCATAATTTGCCATACCAGAGTTCAGAGGAAAAAGTGGGAACACAAAAAACTCCAGTGTTTCACATGAAGTAATTTTACATGGCAGGGAAAAGGTATTCAGATTACTCTGTAAAATGAGGTTATTGTTGTGCTTGATTAGAAATACTTCAGCTACTAAAACGTTCTGAAGACCTGAAATAACTGACTGCCCAGTAGTTTCTGGAATAAATATAATTCCTATTTACTTCTGGCAAGATTACCCTTTGGTCTCTAAAAATGTGGTTTGTTTGAATATGTGACAGAGGATATAATTCAGGTGTCATTTTTCTAGGGAAAAGCTTGGAAAGTAAACACAACCTTCTTCCATAGATGCATGTGAATGTTTGAGACAGATTAAACTCACTTAACTTAAAATATCCTTAAAACATCTTTTCCTGAAGTAGTAATTTCAGGCACCAGTGGAGGAAAATGGGCACTTCCAGGAGCTATTCATCTTCCCCTACTGCAGACAGCGGCTACTTTCCTGACTGTGCCCCATTTCTCTGTTGGGGGATGAGGTGGTTCAGATGATGCTGTCTGCAGCTTGCTGGGTGGATCTGCTGCATTTACCGGCTGACAGTCACAATGATTTCTGTTTGCTTTCTCACAGTCCTGTCACTACAGTGGGAGAACCAGAAAAACACACGATGTGCATCCCTGCTCCATCACTTGTGCAGGAGGTGTGGATGCTGGTGGACCTGCCCTGCTGCAGCCCCTGACAGGCCTGGAGCCCCTGCAGCCAGGTGCATGGGGGCAATGGCTGTGTCACCCCAGACCCCTGCCATGCGTAGCTTGTGGCTTTCAAGCGACCAATGTGGGATGCTCCACTTGGGGTGTCAGCCCCTGCTTCCACCGGTCTCCAATGTGCTGTTGGAAGCCCAGCTGGTTCCTAGGGATCATGCTGGACTCTGTCCAGTTTTGGTGTTGTGCTGGTGCTTTCTGCTGCTGTTTCCCAGATGTTTACACTGTTGCTGTCATCGCTGTAGGTGGGGGAAAGGCTCTGTTGTCCAAGGTGATGCTCTTTGAGTCTTGGACCCTGCAGCCTGTGTTGTCGTGGTGCTACCTCAAAGGTCACTTGCGTGCTTTTGGTGAGTCAGTTCATCAGGCAGTGTCGTGCAAGTGCCACGACAGAACTGGACAATATTGATGAAGAAATATGGCAAGGGGCTTGGACGGAGAACTTACATCTCTGCCCTTCCCATGCCTGGCTTGCTTGGCAGCCAAAATACAAGTTTCCAAGGTGGAGACCTCCAACCTGTGCTTGTCCCCACTTTTAGTTTTATCATGAAATCACAGAATCATTTAGATTGGAAAAGACATTTGAGATGATCAAGTCCAACCACTGACCCAGCACTGCCAACTCCACCACTAAACCATGCCTCTAAGCACTGCATCTACATGTTTTTATGATGTTCCTGATCAGCGTTTGCCTAACCTAATTTTAGATCCCCAGAAAGGCATAGTCTGGTCCCTCTGGAAGTTGTTCACCTCTGATTTAACTTCCTAGTGTGTTCCCAGTGTCTGATCCCAGCAATGAAGACTGTTCTTTGTTTCTGGTTTGCCCCAGGGATGGTAGCACCCCTGCCTGTTCACAGTTATCTGTCACATATTTGCGGGCTGTTATCATGTCTCCTCCTTTCTGGAAAACAAATAATTGCAGTATAAAGATGGTATAAAGAAGGTACCCCACCTTTTCTTAAAAATACTCTCTGATGTGAAATCTATCAAATCCAAATTCCTCCCCATTTCCAACAGCTGAGAAGTGGAACAGCTTTTCCTCAGTCTGAAAGGCTTTGGGACAGCTTTGTTCCCTAGAATCCACAGGCAGAGAAACACAAAGGAAATTAAAAGCTGTACACTGATAAGATGAACTTGACACATGGGTTGGAAAGATCTCTGGCACCTGCAAGGTGCCAAGACACAAGGCGTTGTCTGATGGGAGAATGATTATTGGACTGTCTGATGGAAAACAGGCGGGGTTTCTCCTGCACAAGCCCTTCTCAAGATTTGTCCCAGGTCCTGCAAACACTGAGATATTCAGGAGTGTTGGACCATTCCCACAGAAACTGAGTGTCCTTGTGATGCTCTCAAATGCCTTGCACTGTGGCCCATCATACGGCAGAACACCAGCATTCATGTACAGGGAAAGCCCAGGTCAGCCTCTGCCAGGAATGGTGCTTCCTGCTCCCAGGATCATAGAATCATTTAGGTTGGAAAAGACCTTTAAGATCAAGTTCAACTGTACACCTAATACTGCCAAGTCCACCACTAAACCATGTCCCTAAGCACCACATCTACACATCTTTTAAATGCCTCCAGGGATGGTGACTCAACCACATCCCTGGGCAGCCTGTTCCAATGTTTGACAGCTCCTTCGGGGAATAAATTTTTCCTAATATCCAACCTAAACCTCCCCTGGTGCAACCTGAGGCCCTTTCCTTTCGTTCTATCACTTGTTACCTGGGAAAAGAGACCAACCCCCACCTGCCTACATCCTCCTGTCTGGTAGTTGTAGGGAGTGATAAGGTTCCCCTGAGCCTCCTTTTCTCCAAGTTAAACACCCTCAGCTTCCCCAGCTGCTCCTCATCAGACTTGTGCTCCAGCCCCTCCCCCAGCTCCGTTGCCCTTCTCTGGGAAGGACAGGCATGTCCCATCCTCATCTCCAGCACCCCTCTCCGAGGGCCAGAGCTGCCACAGGAGTGCCCAGCAGAGCAGAAGCACAAATCCTGCCTGGGCAAGGCTTATCCCTCCGCGCTGCACCTCCACACTGAATTCTCTGGGGATATCTTGTCCTCTCTTGCAGGCTTCCTGCCCTTTACACCACAGGTCTTCTCCTGCCCGACTCTGCTGCAGCAGAAAGGACTGCTCAAACCCCAATGAGGCGCTGGGGTCCATCCTCTGGGCTGGCATCGACACCCCAGCTGCATGGGCAGCCCCCAGCCCCAGGGGTATTTGTGTGCCCCCCCTGCCCATCCCAGCAGGCACTGCAGGGATCTGCCCTCTCTCTGGCAGGAGATGTTAAATTGGGAATTACTGTGATATTTCAGAAGCAAATCTACCCTCCTGAGCAAATACACGAACGGAGACCTGGGCAGGACCGAGCGTGATGACTGTCAGTAATGGCACAAGCAGCATCCCCCAAAACTCACTGGGTATTTTCCAGGTAGATAAAACCTGGTGCTCCAGCAGCAAGGGCTCAGCACATGGTGGGCAGGGCAATATGGTGGAGGGAAATGATCCACACTTACATATGACTGCTAAAAACCCAGGCAGGCATCTGTTTTCTGTCTGCCTGCCTTGGTTACATGTTATTTCTGAACCTGAGGCACTACAGCACTGAATCAAAACAAGAAATCACTGGATGATGAACAATTCACTGCAGGCCAAGTTATAGATTTCATAAAATCACAGAATCATTTAGGGTGGGAAAGACCTTTGAGATCATCGAATCCAACCATACACTGTGAAAATGTCAGAGTTCCCAGGTGAATGTGGTTTATGGGATGTTTTGCCCAATTTCTCTCTACATGGCCATTTTCTGAGCACATGGGTTTGTGCAGCTTTTAATGCAATACAATGAAACTCAAGTACTTTCAGTCCTACAATGTTACTAAATACAGTCACAGCATTGTTTCTATTATCCAAAAGTAATTTCAAACAGCATTTCATCATCATTATGATTAATTGTAGACAGCAGAAAAGTAAATATTTGATATTTGAAACTTGCATTCTACAGAAGCAGACTTTGCAAAAGAAACTGTGCCTGGATGCAGAAAAGTGCATAAATACCCTTTCTTTCATTAAAACAAAAATCACATTTACTTTCAATCATTTTGATTTGGTCCTGGGATGGAAATTTTTTTTTTTAATTCATACAGTCCTATGTATTCAGGCACTTTTTTCTGCTGCATTAATGGATCTTCAACATGTTGGTTGCAGGCAAAATATTTTCAGATCATCTTTTAATTAATTTTTTGCATCCTTTGAACAGACAGAGCTATTGTTTTAGATTGGTGTGGGGGTTTTTGCCGCCATCATGTACTTTGTTTTGCAATAACAGTATGTTATAAATTATGCAATTGTGGTGTTTCTGTTTTTCCAGTTGATGCCAGTTCAGACTAGCAGCTTGGTCTGGGTAGAAATCTCTGCAGCCTTCTCTGTTTTGCAAGAACCAAGGCAGCTTTGTGCTCGCAGCCACTCATAGGCTTCGGTACTTGTAGATCATTGACATGGGCTGGAGACGGGCTGGCAGAGGAACCCCTCCCACAGAGGCACTGGGCAGCAGGGCCAAAACAGGGAGGCTGTTTTGGGAGGTTTCACTAGTATAACAAGGCAATTTTCACCCTGTGGGGGATAAAACACTGCTGAACATCAGAGATGCTCCTCTGGAGCCTGGGGACGCAGCTTGGGCAGGGTGCTGTGCCGGTCTCCTGCTGCAGTCCTCACTGCAGTCAGGAGCTGTGGCCGGTGCCGAGTGAAAACACTTGCAATGCAAATGATGGAAAAGCAGGAAATATCTTGACTCACTTGGGAGTGTTAACTGCTGTTAATCTTTAATGCACTAGCAGTGTAAACTTCCACAAGTCAACGGGCTGATGTTCCTTCTGAGATTCAGGAGAGGGAAGGATTAATATCATCAGCCCTTGGCAGCACAGACAGGGATTTGCACTCCCCTGCAGCTCGGCGCTGAGCAGGGCTGATTCCTCATTCCTCATTCCTCTTTGGGGCTGGCCCTTGGTGAGTCATTTTATGTTGAACACTGGTGTTTGGGGCAATGCTTGCTTCTTTGAAAAGAATGAAAGGAAGTGAAGCAGCATGTGAGAAAATTGTATTTCCATATCACTAAGAACTGGAGGTGTAAAGTCTTGCTGAACTGCTTTGTAAACCATATGCAATCAGGCATCGGCTGGCATTGGTGCCTGGGAATGTTCCCAGGCTGATTTAATTTACAATTATAGATATAGCCTAGCTTTATTTGCCTCTGTTGAATTACGTGGTTTTAAAAGTGGAAGAGGCAATTGGATAAATATTTGTGATGAGATGAAGCTCTTTTCTATACTGATTGATGTTTTCAGTGGACTTTCGGTTCACAGAGGACAAGAATCCTTTTTAATGGAAACGCTTAGAAATGAAAACAAGCCTTGGGCTTAGACTTCTGCCATCTGCAATGAAAATAAAAGAGGTGCAAGCAGGTGTGAAGAACAAAAGTTTAGCTTTGGTCCAAATCAGACTAATTTTCCTGCATCCCAGCCGTGGCCTAGGCTTTTCCTGGTGTATGATACATGGGGGATGGGGTGGTGCTACTAACAGGGGTAAAATGGGGAGAAGCACATAAACCCAGCAGTTCTGCAGCCTTCCTCTTCCTCAAAGCCCTTCTCATGGCAAAGAGCACTCTGCAGGCTGGGCTTGTTTGCGTTATTCAAATCTGCAAAAATACCCTCAGGCTGATCAGCCCTTCATGGGACAGTGCTCCCAGCTCAGGCTACCCTGGCACTTAGGGAACTGGGAAACTGCTCAGAGGTCCCGTGTTGGCTGAGCATCAATCTGTGCAGAAATCTGCACTCAGGGTACCTCTCCAGAGCATTACTATGGCTTGGCTGCCCTGGTAGCGCTTGTTGCCTTGCATCTTGGGCCAGGATTTCTTTGTCCAAAGATCATGCTGTTCAGCTCACCACGTATTTTCCCCTCTTTACAAAGGAGAGGAAAAGGAATGGAGGAAAAGGCAGGGAATCTGCCAGGTAAGAATGTTGCTCCAGGTCATTCAGAAAACCTGGGTATGGGCTGAACGTCCAGCCTAGTTCTCCCTGTTCTCCCTTGGTGTTTGATCCCCCTGTGGGATGGGGGAGAGGCACAAAAAGCACTTTGTGGTGTGTGCAAGCAGCTGAACATGTTTATACAGATGGAAACATGGGGAGTAGTGTGTCTGGCAGAAGTTGCAGGAGTAGTCACAACCTTCAGAGCTGGTAGTTGAATGTCAGCCCCATACATGACATCTAGTAGTGTTGGTACTGGTACAGTTTTTATTCCTATCTTAATAGTTTGTACAAGCAGCTCTCAGAAATGAATTGGTCACTGATTGGAAGAGTGATGTGTATTATTTCACCTCCCTGAAGAAACACAGAATCCTGACAAAGACACCCACCTTTCCAGGTGCACACAGCTAGAGAGCCCACCGACAGCAACAAGGCAAGTAATTACGACTTTTTACCAGACTTTTTGCCACATTGTATAAAACAGAGATAGAAAAAGACCCAGTCTGTTTTGTGGTGCAAATGGAGGTACAGAGAAGATGTTTTTCTTACAGACACAGTTTCTAGGGTTGATAGGAAAGGGTGAATAGGTTCCTATTCAGCAAAACAGAGCCAGTCAACCCCTTGGCCTTCAGAAATGTCTGGGGTTGGAAGGCAGTTGCAAATAGGACATTGTAGGCACTGATTTGTACAGATTTGTAGGTGGTCGTGGGCTAACACCAGGCTCTCCAGGCCTTTTATCCCTTCTCTTTCTTGCACAGAGCAGAGTCAGGCTGACACTGAGCACTGAAACACCATGTATGAACTCAACGAAAGCAGCTTTGATCCCATCACCTTCGTCCTAACGGGCATCCCGGGTATGGAGGAGTCCCACATCTGGATCTCTGTCCCCTTTTGTCTGATGTACATCACTGCAGTGTTTGGCAACTCTGTCCTTCTCTTTGTAATAATCACGGACAGGAGCTTCCACGAACCCATGTACCTCTTCCTCGCTATGCTGGCTGTTGCTGACCTCATGCTTTCAACCACAACAGTGCCCAAAATGCTGGCGATCTTCTGGTTCAGTGCCAGGGAAATTTCCTTTGATGCCTGCATTACACAGATGTTCTTCACCCATTTCAGCTTCATCGTGGAATCGTCCGTTCTGCTGGCAATGGCGTTTGACCGGTACGTAGCTGTCTGCGACCCGCTGCGGTACTCTTCAATCTTAACCCCCTCAGTGATTGGGAAAATAGCCGTGACTGCTGTTGTCCGAGGATTCTGCATCATGTTCCCACCCATCTTCCTCCTCAAGCGGCTGCCATACTGTGGACACAACATCATGCCCCACACCTACTGTGAGCACATGGGCATTGCCCGCCTGGCCTGTGCTGACATAAAAGCCAACGTCTGGTATGGGCTGACAACGGCTCTTCTCTCCTCTGGCCTGGATGTTGTGCTCATCGCTGTCTCTTATGCTCTGATCCTCAGGACAGTCTTTCGGCTCCCGTCCCCAGAGGCTCGTCTCAAAACCCTGAGCACCTGTGGCTCCCACCTCTGTGTGATCCTCATGTTCTATGTGCCTGCCTTTTTCTCCTTTCTCACACATCGGTTTGGGCACCACATCCCAAGTCACATTCACATCCTCCTGGCCAACCTCTATGTTGTGGTCCCGCCGATGCTCAACCCCATCGTGTATGGGGTGAGGACAAGGCAGATCCGGGAGCGCGTCATCCGCCTCTTGTGCCCCGTGGGGGAGTGCCCCTGCCCTGGCTCGGTGAGCAGGTGCTGAGTGCTGCTGGAGGGAAGGGGGATGTGGGACAGGGTCTGGAAAGCAGCACCGAGTGCCACAGCATGCTGTTCTCACCCTGGAGGAACAGATTTGCCCAAGAAGTTCAAGAGAAGCTGAGAGTGGTGGGATTTCTGGAAACATGGGCTTGAGTCATCAGCTCCTTCATTGCTACTGGTTTCTCCTAGAGATGCTTCCCCTGAATGGTCCATTAGAGACTGGGCAGAGTTCTGCTGAGGAGTATCAAGTCTCTTACATCTCCTGTTTTGCCATCACCTACTGCTGCTGATTTTGTTTGCTGTCCTACAACTTTGTTTCTGTTTGTTCCCTCACCTGTTATCTCAGTGCCTAGACCATGAATGCCTTGTTGGTCATCAGACCAGAGCTGGGTATATGAACCATAGCTGGGTGGGGAAAGTGCTGTTTACCATGGCACAGATAATGGTCTGTCCTTCTGTCTTCAAGGGTACAGCTTGCGTTGCTGAGGGACTCTGGCACCTCTTGCTGCTGAAGGTGCTTACATGCTAAGAGCCAAGTGTGAGCATGGCCTATGGGAAAGGTTTTATTGTCTTGTGTTTAAGGGAAACATATCCCTTAAACCGTGCTGTCCAAAACAGAATTCAAGCCTCTAGAATGGAGTGCAAAGGGACAACGGTCTCCTACATCCTACTCATCCCATAGGGATATTTTCTGTCTTTGCAAGAACACTGCACTGCTAAGCAGTGCTCAGCATGAAGTACATTGCACCTCAAAATCCTTGTCTGACCATACGGCTGGCTGATTGCCCATCACTTTGTTGCAGTTCATTTGATTAATCCTTCAACACCAAAACAGTTTTGTTGAACTTTTTCGTGTTCCTCTCATTGGTGTGTGTATCAGTTGTATCAATAATACCTTAATCTACCTGAAGTCAGTGGCAACCTGTCTTAGACAGTTGTGAAAAGCAGTGCAAACATGAAGAGTGAGCATTAGATATTGCTGGAGGAGCAGCAAGGACAGTTCTGTACATCTGTGAACAGTCTGAGTTTAACTTCTTGTCAATCTGACTAGCAAGGAGAGCCCTTTTCTTCACCTCTCCCTTCCTCAGTAAAGACAGCAATACAGACTGTCAGAGTAAACTCATCTGCTCTCTCTGCTTCAGTGAATCTCATGAGTGGCAAGGTCAGAAAGAAAGGAGATTCTCATCTCAGCCCAGTGAGCACCAGTGCTGCTGGTGTCCCCGGTGTACATAAAGACCCATGGGGAGAATCACAGAAGGGTTTGGGCTGGAAGGGACCTTCAAGACCACCCAGTCCCACCCCCTGCCATGGGCAGGGCCCCCTCCCCCCAGCCCAGGCTGCTCCCAGCCCCGTCCAGCCTGGCCTTGAGCCCTGCCAGGGATGGGGCACCCACAGCTGCTCTGGGCAGCCTGGGCCAGCGCCTCGCCGCCCTCACGGGGAAGGGTTTCCTTCTGGTACCTAGTCCAAATCTCCCCTCTTATAGTTTAAAACCATTCCTACTTGTCCTATCACTACAGGCCCTTGTAAAAGGTCCTTCTCCGGCTTCCTTATAAGCCCCCTTTAAGTACTGAGAAGCGGGTGAAGGCAGCACTGGAGAGCTCAGGGGGAACCTTGCCAGAATTTCACATCTGTGCTGGAAGGTCAGCGTGCCCTGCACTGCTTTTGACGTGCATTCTTGTCATATCATTATAACATCCACAGTCCTGTCAGGAGTCTTCTGGTTCCTGCAGCATGGATTACAGCAGGAATGGGGCTGTTCCCATATGGCTGGAGCCTCTCAGTCCCACAGAGAAGTCACAGCAACACTCCCATTTGCATAGCTCTCATCACCAGAGCACAAGGTCCTTTTGTCCAGTGTTTTGCATAGCATTGACTTGGTGGGCAGCACATGCTCCGATGGGACCCGTCTGTCTTCTCGTTCTGACAGCGGAGTCCTGATGGCCATTCTAACTCGGCTGTAAATGCCGAGGCTTATGTAACCCATTACAAAAATTGCAGTGTGAGTTGCTGTTGACTCTGAGTAGGCAATGCTCTTGGTGCTTGCTCAGGGCTCCAGAGAGCAGAGGAGGATGCAGCAGGCCCTCCTCTAGGAAGGTCAGGCAGGATGGTCCTGGCAGCTGCTGAGCCTGCTCCCTGCACAGCCTAAGCTTGGTCAACATGCAGGGTTAAAGAGGCCCCACTGCTGTCCCTCCATGAGCTCCTCTGGCTCTGGTGGCTCCCAGGGGATGTTAAGCACTAACCACCAGTATCCTTCAAAGCTGTGGCAGCAGGTTCCTTTCCACTGTGGCAAGGAACTCTGGGATGAGGAAGAGGAGGGAATGCACGAGAGCCCAGAGACCTTTCCTTCATGTCCTACTGGGTGGGATGTGCTGAGACAAATGCTTGCTTCTCCTCTCTGCATCATATCTACTGTCAGCTGCACTTCTCTTTTATGCACCACTGAGACATGGGGGACTGGGCACTTTTTAGTCCCCTCCTGAGCTCAAGGGCTTCCTCGGGTCTAGCCAGTATAACTCACAGCTGAATGACGAAGGAGATGACACAAATACAGCAACCAAAACCCTGCTCCACTCTAGTCATCCCAGTAATGCTGCTATGACTTCAAAAGAAAAGGGAAAGTGTTTCATGATTTCAGATTAAAAAAAAAACAACAAAGTTCTTCAGCCTTTCAACTAATTTATTTTTTTCTTTGTTTTTTTTTTGTTGTTGTTTTTTTTTTTTCCCTGATCTCATCACAGGTGGGAACCTTGTGACAGGCACAGGGGAAATGAAAGTCTGCTCATTAAAAGCTGTTTGCTTAACAGTGAAGATAACAGAACTGGTTACAAAAGCTGCTCATATTGTTGGTTTTTTTTAATGTCCTCAAAACATTTGTCTTTGTGTTAGCTTTCTTAGCAAAAAGAAAGAGTATTTACACAGAGAAGTCCATGTGTTTTCTGGTAGCTGACAGAGCTGTAAGAAAGAAAAAGTGTCAGGAGAGCAAGTTGTTATAGGCAACACATGAATAGATTTAGACTGAAATAGATGCTTTGAGGTCTTTGGGGCATGGAGGACCTGGGGTAGCTGCACAGCAGCTGTCACAGGGGATACAGCAGATTTGGAGGTAGGGGTGAGATGCGAGACAGCTCATGACTGCAAGAGACTTGTTTGCTGATTCAGAAGGTCTCCTTCGGCCTGCCTTCCTACCTGAAAACAAGAACAAAGTCACCCTCTGCTGAAGAGTTTTCTCCTGAAAGCCTTTTGGCCAGCTATAATAACTGAGCTGCCATCTAAAGTTGTCAATATTAAAGAACAATATTGGTTACTGGTGTCTCTGTTACACACTTTAACTCACACGATTATTTCTGCCCCCTTCTTCACTGCTTCCCTCTGGCTTCTCCTCAGTGATGAACTTAGGCACACACATAACTCTGAGCACAACAGCAGTGCAGGCAAAATGAGGGTGTGTGCTCACAGGTGGCATGAGTCTGAGCATGATCCTGAGATGGGACCCTTTTATAAATCTCAGGAGTCTAGTCTTGTGCCATCATCATCTTCATCATGGAGGTAGTGGGAGGTAGAATCTCCCTGGGCAGGTGTTGCACAAAAGCAAAACGAAAGACCTGCCTCCTAATTGCTTCCAAACAAAGTATATATAATGAAAAATGAGTAAGGAATGGCAACGACATTACAGTGCTAGCCTGCATGCTACGTTACTGTACTCTCCCACTGGCACTTGGGGTGAAGTTACTCCAGCAAGTGGTCCTCTGTACTCAGGGGATCCTCTCTCAGGGCCGATGCATTCCTGCAGGCATCCACATTTTCACCTGCATTTTCGCAACCAGTTTGGTTGGGATGGGCTGTGTGTGTTGTGGTACCAGACAAGTGCATTTCAGGGATTCTTCTGCTCCTCTGGGTTTCCAAGAACAGTTTTAAACAACTGAGGAGGCAGTTTTAAACTCATGGCCCTTGTGCTGCTCTGCTCCTTGGATGGATGTAGCAGCCAACTGCACAGGCAAATATCCTTGAGTCAATGAATCACTAGCTTAGCAATTAGTGTCCAAAGGGGCATGCATAATGGGGTATTAGCCAGCTGATCAAGAAGATTTATATTTCTAACGTGGTTAAAATGTTAGCTTAATAACTCATACAAGATGTGGAACCAGAACTTCTGCACTTTGTATTTAATTTCCCACTTGAAAGACCTGGGGTTTTTTTAGCTCAGTTGATGTGAGCTATTTGTAAGCATGTTGGGATTGCAAGGACCCTTTCCTGAGGAGGAGGAAGGGATTTTGACTGTATTTTTTTCACAGCATCCACGTATGCAAAAAGTAAATGAAATCTCAAAAATTTTGGGAGAAAAGTAGAAGTCAAATGGAGTAACTGTAAGAAACGCTCCTTTGTCCCTGGTGAATGCGTAGGCAGGCTTTTCATGCTTACATGCACTGAGAAGGAGTCAAGCCTGCGCCTGAAGTGGAGATCATGCTTCAGGTCTGTGCTGAGTCAATCTCTATGCATATGCTTAAAGGAAAATGCTCTTCAGCTGTATTTGAATGCTTTGCTGGATAGAGAGACACAAGCATGGCTTTCATCATGAACAAAGCCTTGAGTGTTCTGAGTTAAAGTACCACATTTCCATTCATTTTTATTGCTGTTTACAAACAGTGGTGCTTTATTAATTGTTCTTCATCTGCAGAGCTCTGTGAGTAATAAATTAGAGTAGCATAGCTTAACAATTTTACTTCATCTCACCTCCATGACCATGATGTCTTAGCAAATGTTGGTTTAATAAAAATCCCCACTACACAGACAGGCAGATGATAAATAGCACATCCTTGTAAGCTGACCTGCCTAAAATGAGCTGGTAACTCAGAAGCCAGGTTGACTAGTTTGCTCTCATGCATTAGAGGTCCCTGACAGCTCCCCAGAGTGTTGTGGCAGTCAGGAAGCTGCTGGTTGCAGTTCCCCTGGCCTCACCAAACAGTCTGCTCAGGGTCTCCAGTTCCTCTGACCCCACCAAACAGTCTGCTCAGGGTCTCTGCAGGTTTCTAGGGGACAAGCAGTAGTCCAATAAATCCATTGCTCTCTTCTAAAATCAGAAATGAGGAGAAAATAATCTAAAAGGTTTATAGCAGGAATTTCTGCTGCTCTCTCTCTCAGAGCTCCCAAATGCCTCTCCATCATGGTTCAAAAAAGCTGAAATAGGTCCTGGTCCCAGAGCACTTTCTATCTAGGGCAAGGACAAGGATAAAACTCACATCTGATTGACATGTCCCTGCTTGCCCCAGGGTGGCTCATGCATAGTCCTGGGTACCCCAGTGGGATCCAGGACCAGGCAATGGATTTTGCAGAAGTTGCTGTGGTTGGGGTGGTAGTGAGTGAAGGGGCAGTGAGGATTCACCAAGGCTGCTTTGGGGACAGCCTGAAGGCCTTCAGGGCTTGTACAGTCCCCATCCAATTAGCCTGGTAGTAGGAAATACCCAGGGAAAATGAGCTGGTGATATCCCTGGTGCTCTTCAACACCTGCATCAGGGTATGAGTGCAAGCATGCATGCCCCGCAGTGCCCCAGGGCACTCTCTGGGTGCAGTATAAACACCCTGGCTCAGCCTCCATCCAAGCAGGATCCCATTGCTGGCACAGGAGGTGAGTGAGTTGGCTGGGTCACCACATTGTTCTTTCAACTGGGTTTGGTGAAGCAGAGATGGATTGGAGAGATGGGGAGATGGTTGGGGTCCATGTAGGATATATTGTGTGATACCACTGCCAGAGATACGTAAACATTTCCTGGCAGCAGTTCTGGCTGCATTGTCCCAAACTCCCTGCATGAGTGTGGCAGGGAGGGCACTGGGCAACTTGTTTCTCAAGGGGATGGAAGCAGCATGCTCCTCCTGCTCAGTTCTGCCTGACATAGTGGATATAAAGGATTTTCATGTGGAGTGAGAACGGACTTGTGTTTTTCTAATACTTAAAGTGCACTGGGTGGGACTAGCATAGAGGTTTGCCTGTACATTTTCAGTGTTCTCTAAAACAGTAGTCTCCAGTGCCAGGGAGTTCTGAGGGTTTCATTATTTATTTTGTACTGGCTCAATAGCACCTGGAATTCTCACAGCAACTCAGAGCCCTGGCTTATGCTCTGTGGACATAATACATAAGATGGCAGCTCCTGACACACAGCTGGTTACTCCTCATGGCACTGTAAATCCCCTTTTAGATCCTGGACATTTTGATAACACCTTGCTGCTGGTGGCTTTTAATTTTGTCTCTTTGCATATCTGACAAGAGAATTTCTCCAGATACCTGGGTGATTGGACACTGCTGTCTGGCGCTCTTTTATGAAGCAGAGCTGTTGGGATGAAAGGGGCTCTCCCCTGCCTTTCACCCACTTTGTTCTTGGTGGACTGAGCTCACACAGTTACAGAGACAGACCTTTTGTAGGAGCTGATACAGGCAGGTGAAGTCCCAAGAAGGACAGGACTGAACCAAGCTCCTTGTGTCCTGATTTCATAGGTAGCTTTCAAACAGCTCTGAGTCACTAAACTGGGTGTCCCAGAGGAGGATTAGCAATGCACATGCCTTCTTTGTGGAAGTCATGGGAGAGCAGAGAATTTTCCTTAATATATTTCCAATGCTAGAGATTTCTCAACTGCAGCATAAATGGTGGTCACATCCAAGTCTATCTGCTAGAGAAGCACTTGTGATCACTGATTCAAGAGTGAATCTCCTGTATATTTTGCTCCAGCAGCTGCAAGTGGATGCAGGCAGAAGACTCCTTATTTCAAAGACTCAAACAGCAGAGACGAAGGGACCTGAACAGTGGAGGGAACCCTGATGGAGCAAATTGTCCAATATTTAACACTTCTGGATAAAACGTGGTTCAGACGTTTAAGTGTCTGTGCCATGAGTGATGCTTATCATGAGTTCAGCTCTCCTTTATATCCTGGGTATAGTTCAGCTGCTCTTAGAGCCTTTCTTTCTACCATTATACAGCTCCTGCAAGTGAGAAATGACATGAGATATTGCATTGAGTCATGTCAGCACCCAACACGTCGCGATCCCACCCCACATTCTTCATCTTGGTGGGTATACCTGGGATGGAGAAGTCTCACACCTGGATCTCCATCCCAGTCTGCATGATGTACTGTGCTGCTCTTCTTGGGAACTTGGTCCTGCTGGTCACCGTTGCGAAGGAGCGCAGCCTCCACGAGCCGATGTACATCTTCCTGTGCTTGCTGGCAGTGTGCGACCTGCTGTTGTCCACTGCCACTGTCCCCAAAATCCTTGGTGTCCTTCAGTCTCTGTCCACCCAAATCTCTTTCAGTGGCTGCCTGGCACAAATGTTCTCCATCTATTTAATTTTTGTGGTGGAGTCAGCCATTTTACTGGCGATGGCCTTTGATTGGCACATCGCTATTTGCAAACCCCTGCGGTACACAGCCGTCCTGACACACTCTGTCATGGGGAAAGTTGTCATGGCAGCCTTAATCAGGAGCTTCTGCATCATGTTGCCTGCCATCTTCCTCCTCAAGCGGCTGCCCTACTGTGGGCACAATGTCATGCCCCACACCTACTGTGAGCACATTGGTGTGGGCCGCCTGGCCTGCACCGACATCTCCATCAACATTTGGTATGGGGTTGCTGCTGGCTTCCTTTCAGCTGGCTTGGATGTCATCTCCATTGCTGTCTTCTGTGTGCTGATCCTCAGGTGCCTCTGGGGGCTGCCCTCCCCACGCACCTCCCCCAGGGCTCTGCACACCTGCGGCTCCCACCTCTGCGTCATCACCATGTTTTACACACCAGCCTTCTTCTCCTTCCTAGCGCACCGGTTCAGCCAGCACGTTCCTCAGCATATCCTCATTTCCTTTGCCAACCTCTACATCGTGGTGCTGCCCATGCTTAACCCTATCGTCTATGGGGTGGAGAACAAAGCAGATACGGGAGCATGTGGCTCACCTGCTCAGGCTGAGGGGCTTGAGTGGCAGGACATAGCTGGGCAGGCAGGAATGGGCAACTGCGCTGGTCTACTGGTGAGAGGGGTGAAATGAAGCTTTGAAAAGAAGGAAATGAATGAAAGACAGCAGGGACCTGGCAAATGTGGACCAGATGGGAACATTTTCAAGATGCGATGGTCAACAGCCAGCTGAACATGAGCCAGCAGTGTGCCAAGATGGCCAAGAAGGCCAACAGCATCCTGGCTTGTATGAGAAACAGTGTGGCCAGCAGGACTAGGGAAGTGATTATCCTCCTGTACTCGGCACTGGTAAGGCTGCGCCTCAAATACTGTGTTCAGTTTTGGGCCCCTCACTTCAAGAAAGGCACTGGAGTGTGTCCAGAGAAGAGCAACGAAGCTGGTGAAGGGTCTGGAGCACAAGTCTGATGAGGAGTGGCTGAGGGAGCTGGGGTTGTTTAGCTTGGAGAAAAGGAGGCTCGGGGGGACCTTATCGTTCCCTAAAACTGCCTGAAAGGAGGCTGTAGTGAGGTGGGAATTGTTATCTTCTCCCAATTAACAAGCAAGAGGGCAAGATGAAACAGCCTCAGATTGTGCCAGGGGAGGTTTAGATTGCATATTAGAAAAAATTTCTTCCCCGAAAGGGCTGTCAAACACTGGAACAGACTGTCCAGGGATGTGGTTGAGTCACCATCCCTGGAGGCATTTAAAAGATGTGTAGATGTGGCACTTAAGGGACGTGGTTTAGTGATGGACTTGGCAGTCCTGGGTCAATGGTTGGACTTGATGATCTTAAAGGTCTTTTCCAGCCTAAATGATTCTATGATTCTATGATAAGTGTGTTCAGTGGACATCAACATCCAACCCGTATCTCTGTAGCAAATAAGCTGGACAGGTTCCCAGATGTACTGATGTGAAACAACTCATTGGGACAGTAGGAGCCAGACATTGGGGATTACCACTGTTCCCATATTCCTGGGGTCCTCTGCATTGTCCTGTTGGGTATTTGTACAGTCAAGTCCTTTGCAAGCAAAAATACAGTTTCTGAATACTTGAGGTACTATTGAGGATCTAATTAAACAGAAAACATTAAAGAAGTACATATAATGTCCGTACCTGTTATCTCAGTATACAAATGTCTCTGCTTGAGCTGGGTGTGGTCTGCACGGGATGGGAACAGGCATGGCTGGGGCAGTGATGCTCCCTGAAGGCACTCAGGTCTGAGAGGACCCACTGGGTCTCCTCTCTCCTAGTGCCCTTTCAGAAGGCTGCAAGGACACAGAGTCACAGAATCATAGAATGGTCAGGGCTAGAAAGGACCTCTGGAGATCATCTAGTCCAGCCTCCAAGAGAGATAGTGGGAGCACTGCTTCTCTGCCCAGCTTGGCTCAGCCCAGCCTGTGTGTTTGCACCACAGCCAGCCATCGTGTCTGTCAGCCTGGCAGCTGAGGATAGCTTGCCAGGATCCCAGCTGATCAGGTCCCAGTGTCCCTCCCTAGCTGTGCGCTGTGGGGAGGCTGCAGGCTTTGCTGCATGCAACATGGGTTTGCTTGACTCTTGCAGCTCAGATCTGTGCACTCAACTCTGCTGTAGGTAAGGATGGGAAGATCTGATGCCTTTGGCTGAGCTGGGCACTTTGGGGTGAAAGGGGAGTCAGTGGTAACAGGAGACATCCAGGTCCTGTCTCAGCATCTCTGTCTCTAGACTCCCAGAGAGGCACTGAGCCAGCCTGGTGTCCAAACAGGAGGAAAACCTCTATGAGATAATGTTGGATGCAACTGAAGTATAACGTGCTTGCACAGAGAAGTGGCCCTGATGCCACATTGGGCACTGAGCCAAGTCCAGTGGGATAGATACCTCCAACTCCCCAAAACTCCTCTCCTACCATTTTTGCAGAGGTTTTTCTTGGGGCAGCCAACTAGGAAGGAAACTGGGGAGCAAATCCTGATATAACATCAGTTGTGGTAATAAAAATGTGACTTTACCTGTCATCAGTACTCATCTTTCAAATATCTCAAAGTGTTTTGCAAATATTCATATTCTCACTAGTAACACCGGTAAGCTGGTCGTCAGTATATTTTCTGTAGTGGGGCCACATCTACTGAAAAAAGGGAGGTGTGACCAGGACATTGCCTAAGGATGAGGAAGCTGGCATGGGTTAATAGAGAAATACAGGTAAGGGCAGTAACATTATATTTATGTTGGTGAAAGCTGAGATGACAACAGTTTTGAGCCTGTGTAGTGATGCTAAGAAATACAAGAAACATTGTTTTTCTCTGTCTCTTGATTTGAATTTCTAGACCCCTTCTCCATCCTTTTTCTGCACCCAGAATGGGCTAGGTCTAGATTTGGGTGCTAGCCCTAGCTCAGAGAAGTCCCTGACAAGCCTGACCTCTGGAAGCTAGGAGGTATGTCCACCTGAATGTGTCTGCTACTGACCTGCCGGATTTGGACCTCAGATGTGGACAAAGAAACCAACCAGCCTGGTGATCCGTAGTGTGGACCAGTCTTGAAGGCTTTGGGACCAAGCTGCTAAACCACGGGCATGGACCAAAGGTCTGTGTCCCCCCATTCCCAGTGTCACACCTTAATGGATGGGAAATTTTACTGGAGGATGTCTCCTCTTTGCCTGGTTTTCAAGGAAAAAAGACCTGGTTTAGGTCTGTGAATGGAGGCGAGGGTAGAGGTTCCCTCCCAGACCCTGACTGTGCCTGTGGTGTGCAGATGGAAACTTTCCCTGGACTTCTTTTCTGCCTTGACACAGCCACTTCAGGCAGTATTTCTGGTGCATCCATCCCTAATGACTAAGTTTTGCTGGATTTTACAGACACCTCCATCAACCCCAAAGTCTCCACTGCAACTGGAACTTCTTTACATTGTGGTGCACATTTCAATTCAGATTTCACCTGTGAATATTTCCATTCACATTTTCAACCGCAGACTCATGCCATCCATAGCCTTTGGGAACAGGGACTCAGGCAAGTGGAAATCAGCAGTCAAGAAAACATGTGCCTGGGGGATCCAGGTGGAAGCTCCTCCACCAAGCCTGCAAGTCTTCCTCAGGTATCCCCAGGCTAGCAAAACTAGTGAAAAAAAAAAAAGAAAAAAGAAAAAAAAAGTTTCTGACATGCTTATATTTAAAAGGAGAAATGGGATTACTGGAGAAATTTGACACTGCTTCATTTGACATTAGCTCCAAATAAAATAATGGAAAAGAGAATATGAGACTTGATCAATAAAGTGTAAAAAGGGCAAGAATGTAATTAATGGCAATCAGTACTTATTTTTGTTGTTTATCTTACGTAGAATCATGTCATTTAATTTTCTGATGACTTCCACATTTGGGTGATAAAGTTACCCGAAGGCTGGATACAACTGTGAGTATTTTTTTATTTTCACAATATTGTGATATATACCTCATTATAACAGACAAACAAACAAACAAATAATAAGTAAAGCAGATGTTAATGGAGTCTGGCTAACTGCAAAGTCTTCTTTCAGTGATAGCTCCCCACTGAGAACTAGTTTTCCATATATTCCTGACATTCAGCAGGGATTGATTGGATGCTCGGTCTGAAGCTATGTATGGTTGTTACCAGTTGTGTAGAAGCAAGTATAAAATCATTGCTAATAAGGTTTTATATGATTCAAAGACAGATAATTTAATAGAGCTGAATGCAAAGTCATACTCCTAAGGAGGAGGGGTAGCAGACTGTATCAGAGAAAGGGGATACGGTCCCAGCAGAGGTGGCTCCACAGAAGCTCAGGCATCCAAAGGATGGGGCATTTGGTGGGTGCACTTTGGCTGATGCTTGGCCAGCAGGTCAATGTGAGAGTCTCAGTGTGTTCCCATAGCTGTGCAGGGATGATGGTGGGCAATACAGATCCATTTGGATTGAGAACGTTTGGATTGTTCTCAAATACTTCACCCAGACCCCAAGTCCATTGAAAACTTATGGTGAGCTGGAAGGAGATGTCAATGCATGCTGTACTGCCCTGGGCAAGATGGAGAGGGACTGGGGGAGGCTGGAGTCATGCTGGCTTCCAGGAGAGCTCCTACTCCTTCCCCCAGCACTGCCCAGTCCCTGTGAAACACCCTCCCACTGCTGCAGTGATGATGTGGGGGAGAAAATCAGGAGAAACCAGCACTTTGATCCAACTTTGCTCAGCAACAATAGTGGCTAAGAGTTGGTTCACAGTCCCCTTTTAATGAAAATGAAAGCAAAACGTCTTACAGATGCTTTATGATATTATGAAGGTGTCAAAGCTGGGTGATCACAGCAGTTCTTGGCGGTGTTAAAGGCCATGAAAGATAAGCCTTTGGTCCTAGTAACTGCTGGAGGTCAAGAGAAGCTCCTTTGAGTGCCTGCTGAGCAGACAGGGAGCTGGTGACTTCAGGTGAGACATGGGGTGCTAGCTTGAAATTAAGAAGCATGGTCTTCACCCTGGGGTGGGGTTTAAAAGGGTGAATTTCCTTTGCCTATTTTAGCATTTCTCTCATAAAATATGCTTCCCCTTGTCTGATGAATCAAGAAGAGCAAAACCCTGTGTTTTGAGTCATGGACATCTTTGGATCATGAGCACCATCTGGAGAGTTTCCTGTACATAAATGCAACAGAGGAGTCTAAAATATCTGCCTAGTATCACGGCTTTCACTGAACAATGTAAATTATCAGATGAAATGGGAAGAAAGTGCTAATTTTCTGTTTTTTCAATCAACACATTTTGAGACAGGGTGCAGATGGACGGAAGCAAAGTGAGCTGTCTCCTGAGTGTGGGTCCCCTGGGGTTCACAGAGAGGCTCTATAAATGCCCCCATCCCTTGCTGTGAAAGCAGATTCCTGGCCATGTGCACATCCCTGCCTGAGGGCTGTGGACAGAAAACCCTCCTTAGTGGCTGGAGCAGGAATCCACTGAGTGAGCAAGTCCGTGGGCTTTTAAAAAGGTGTTATATCTTTGGAACTGTTGAAGTTAAAATTATGCCTGCTGTGTGACTGCCAGAGGCTCAACGATGTGCTGCCTGGCTTTGTGTCAGAAGACTGCTGCCTGGTTAAACAGTGTTTCAGCCTGTTCTGGTTTTGCTCCCTGCAGGCGCCGTGCCTGGCCACACCTTTGCACTCACCCAGTACCTATTAGCCAAGAGTTGGATTATGCCATGATGAGATGAGTAGAGGAGGAGGGGGAAACAGCCTCTCCCTGTTCAGGCTTAGAGGAGGATGCTCTCGTATCACCCTCAGTGCACCGACCTCCCATCTGTTTGCAGGGAAGGCTGGTCCATAGTTGCACAGGGCTGACTGATTTACAGACCTAGTGCATAAACTGGAATGGGTTGTCTGGAGAGATTGTGCAGTCTCCATCCTCGGAAGTTTTTGAGACTCAACTGAATCAACCCTTAGGTGACCCTGCTTTGCACAGGAGGTTGGACCACAGACCTCCCAAGTTCCTGTCCAGCCTGGATTGCCCCACAGTTCTGTGGCTCCATGAGTGTTATGAGTTAGGTCTTCTGGCAGTGTCAGTGAGCTTGTGAGCATGTGTATTCAAGACCTGCAACACTGAAATTTGTTTTGTCCTTTCTTTTTAGTCACTGGAAGCCTTGTAGCAAGTGCAAGGAATAAGCTATAATGTCAGCTGGCAATTGCACTGCCCTTGCTCCCATCACCTGTGTCCCAACGGGCATTCCTGGCATGGGGGAGTCTCACCTCTGGGTCTCCACCCCCTTTACACTCATGTACATGGTTACTGTCCTTGGGAATTTTGTACTGTCATTCATCAACAAGACATAGAAAACCCTCCATGAGCTCAGGTACTACTTCCTGCTCATGCTGGCCATTGCTAACCTGCTGCTATCCATTACCATCATGTCCAAGATACTTGACATCTTGTTTAGAACTGAGGAGATTTCTTTGGAAGCCTGCATTACACAGGTAGTCTTCATCCATCTCATCTCCTGTGCTGAACAGGCAATCCTGCTGACTATGGCATTTGATTGGTACATTGCCATCTGCAAGATCCTCAAATATGTCACTTTCCTGACAAAGAGAATGACAAGGACAATAGGGCTGGCTGCTCTAGCAAGAAGCTTATCTGTCATTTTCCCCATTAGTGTTCTCATGAAGCACTTGATCACAAAAGAAACAAACTCCCCCTTCACACCTACTGTGAGCAATCTTATGGCCAATATCCGAGCGAGTTACCACCATGGCCAGATTCTGTGTGCTTTTCCCTACCAAGTTAAACCTCAGCATTTATGGAGTGACAAACAAAGAGATTCAAGGGAGTGCAATCCAGGTGCTTTACCAGTGCCGCAGCTGTGGCTGAGCAGGTGTCCTGCTGAGCCAGCAAGCAGGAAAACACTTCTCAGGACTTGGATACCAAAGTTATATTTTCCTTTTGAATACATTGAAATATGTTATTCTAGAAGTGACAGCTTCTGCTTGTCTGGGGGACTGGGCTGAGGTGAGACAGTGCAGTGGGAAGGATCACAAACAGGAATTGTTGCCCAGTGTCCAGTTACTTGTGTGAGCTGGACATACAACAGCCACGGCCAGAGCCCATTCTGTGCATTGGGCTGGACTGGGGGCTGTCAGCCTGCCACCGGCTTGCTGGTCAACTGCTCCCTTACTCTGCTTCCTCAGAGCTTGTATGGGACACCAATACTCTGCTGTAGCTTGCACAGACCTCTGGGTCTGCAGCAGTGCTGTGCAGGGTTGGTCATGCAGAGCAGGGCAGTAGGCAACAGCATCTACACCGCAGCAGCAAGACCTGCGCCTCAGCGACCCTCATCTGTGAGCGGCGTCAGCCCACAGGCACAGCCCTCAGATTTGCTGCTTGGGACCAAATGCCTCCTGCTTCAGCTCTGCAACAGGTGGGCTGGCAGGAGGGCTTGCAGGCAAGGATATTTTTAATTCCACTCTAGGTCAGATAGGCTTTGGGCACCACCAGCAGGAACAGCTTTCATCTGGAAGGACAAACACAGACAAGCTACATGCAGAGACCCTTGCCCCTCAGACTCAGCCCAGAATCCTGAGTCAAGCACCTCCTGCTTCTTTATCACATGTGTGCTTCTGTGGTTGTGGGCACCTTGCCCACGCCTGGTGGGCTGCAGAAGCTCAATGGCCAGCTCAGAGCAGCCACGTGCACAGCAAAAGCCCGTGGTCAGTGATTTCCACCCTGGCACCATCCTGCTCCATGCATGGGGCCCTGGCCTGCCCCATGGAGATGCTTTGCTTTTCTCATAGCTGACCTGGATGGCTCCTTTCAGACATGCCTTTCTTGGGGGACCAGTGGGGTGCTCCCTGCAAGTATGACAACCTGCCCCAGGGGCCAGACAGGCTTTTCTTACATGGTGTATAAAGCAGGTGAGGAAAACTGCCTTCCGTGGGCTGGCACAATCTCTTCCCACCCAGACATCTGTGCTGATGTTCAGAAGAGGGACCAAATGCAACTTTGTGGTGCGGGCACTATTTGGAGTGCATGGGTACAAGGTGGGGAGGGTGGGAGTGGAGGAAATTGTCCCCCTCCAGAAGGTTTCCCCTCCAAGCAGGGGAGGGCTCCGGGGCTGGCAGGGAGATGTAGGGGCAGATGCATTCAGCTTTTGCTGATGTCCTAAATCCAATCTGCTCTAGAGCTGCAGTGTGGTACAGCACCACAAGCTGAAGTGGTTTGCAAACATCAAAGTTTTGATGGTTTGCAAAGAAGAAGTTTTGATATTTGCATTTGTATGGTAGCTTCCTATATATGTGTGCGCACGGATTATTTATGGTGTGAGCTGTGCTTAATGCAGGTTAATGGGGAAAGAGACATTTAATCTAAAAAGCTGCAGGAGTGAACCTGCTGGCTAATAAATATAGGAGAGCAAGCTTGCTGGTGATTGGTGGGCACGGTGTATTGAAACTGTGCTGCCCTAGCTGAAGGCAGAAACAGGCAGCAGCAAATGCTGCTAGAGCAGCAGGTAAGAGCAAGGAAAGTGCCAAATCCAGAGGTCTGCTCTGCTAATTTGTGGCTGTTAGGGTGCTTTAGTGCAGCCTTTGAGCACTGGAGTGTACCCCAGGAAATGCTCTGTCTTGGGCAATATGAGGTCAGGAGATAAAGCACATCTGACCAGAGGCATCCTAAAAAATACCCATTTCTGGGCTCAGTGGAGGATAAGCAGGTGGACGATTGGCCTGACCAACCTATATGGGGCTCTTACTAATCCACAATCTATTTTAGCCTTAAAATGAATTGCTAGGGATGAGCAGGTTAATGTCAGTCATGGAGTGAAGTGAGAGAGTGGTCTTGCTCATGGTGAGAGTGGTGCTGTAGTCCTGCCCTCTGGTTTGGGGTCAGTGTTTTAAAAGACAGCAAAAAAGTCTGGAGGGGAGAGAGACAGAGCAGACATAAACAAGTGCTGGAGAAAATACTTGATCTATAAAGGGTGCAAAACATATTAATTTTTAAAGAGCTGTAGAGGCATCTTCATTGCAGGGTGGAAGTCTCAGGAGAAAATATCTGATGCTAAGGATCATTGTAATGCCCTTGAGAAGGATGAATTTGAATGAATGGAAAATGAAGCCAGACTCATGATTAGAAATGAAAGCCTTATTCTGAATAATGAGAGTAATTAACTGCTGTGAGAAGCTCATGAAAGCAACAGTAGATTTTCCAGAAGTGACTATACCCGTATATATATGACCATGTGGAGAGTGAAGTTATTTGGTACAAAGTTATTTTCTCAGTAAGATCTTTGGCTTCCAGAGTGGTGGAGGACCAAGAAGCAGTCCACATGCCTGCTTTGGCCTCCAGCAATACCTATGCATGCTTGCAATATGATAATTTGTGGTATTTCTGATATGCCCCTGCCCATTCTTTCTGGAAGGGCTCTTCTGAGCAAGGATAGATGCTACTGGCACTTTAAGGCTAGTTACATCATCTTCTGAAGTGCTTGGTGATGAGAGTTGTTGGCAGTTACAGTGCCTGTCCTACCTCTTCCCTACCACCCTGCCCCATCTGTGCTCCCCTTCCCATCATTTGTAGTGATGCTGCTGGATGAGACAAGGCCTTGCTCCCTCCTCCCAGCATCCTGACCTCCACCATCTCATGGTCGCTGTGGCCAAGGCTGCCTCCAACATTCATGCCCCTGACCAGTTCATAATTGTTGGCTCCTTCATTGCCTGTGCCAGGAAGTTGACATCCATGTATGTACAAATCTCCTAGATTGCTTGAGCCCTGTTGTATTGTCCTTCAAGCAGATATATCGGTGTCAACTTTGAGTAGTGAGCAAGCCTGAAAATATCCCAGGAGGTGACAATCTGTTGACGTGTGTGTGCACCAGGTGCCAGGAGGCATTGCCTGGTGCTGCACATGAGTCAGTTGGAAACAATCCATCTGCTTCCTCAGCGAGGAATTGCTCCCTGAAGAGGGTGGGTGAGCAGGACAGGCCAGCTTTCCTGTGGTGATACCAGGGACCATCAGCATCTCGTTCTCCTTCCCTGAGTCCCACAGTGTTTGCAGGAGCAACAGCTCTGCTGACTGGCTGTGGGGTTACCAGCAGCACCACTCGCCTGCTGGGACGGAATTCCCTGTTACTCAGACAAGATTCTGGGTTGGGAGTTGGGACGGCTGAGGCAAGAGGTGTCCACAGCCTGCTCCATCAGGTCACTGCATCCCTCCAGCTGATGGTGAAGTTGTGCATGTCCCCACGAAGCAGATGATGGTGTTGCTGCTGCAGAGGTCCCAGCAGGCAGCACTGGGACTGTGGACACCAAGGACATGCAGCAACAAGAAATTGCACAGAGGATGCCAAATTTCTTCCAGCAAACCCGGAACTCAGAAGTGGTGGTGGTGGTCTCTAACCCACAGGCCTTGCAGGCTTGATCAGAGATTGAGTGGGGTTTGTGGCTGCTTGTGGTGGAAGCACAGGTCACTGCCATGGCTGGTGGGCTCTAGGGCGGATACCAAAATCTCTGCAAATACTGAGGGCCTCAGCAGTTCTGCCATAATACGAGTGATCATAAGGAACCATGACTTGGCTATGAACAACCTCGAAAGCATCCCTGGTGGGTACGCAGCTCTGGAGCAGCTGTACAGGGAAATCGAGGAGCCCATCTCGGACACTGTGCAGGCACAGCTGGGCAGCAACCCTTTTGCTCCACCAGACAGTAACCCACCCCTGAGTGGAGCCAGGCTACCAGCTCACATCAAAAAGCGGAGGCCGTTACCCAACCCTTGGGCTCCGTGGATGCACAGAGCCAGTAATAACGCAGATGACTGTGATGGCTGATGTGCCAGCAGCAGTGCAGGCAACAGTTTTGCCTTGCTGCGTTTGGGTCCTGCAGCAGGTGCAGCGGTACCCAGCTCGGGTGAGGTTCAGAGCACGGTTCAGCAGCTAACAGGAAACACAGAACTCATGCACGACTCGGAGTGTGTGTTAATGAACCCCAAGGGCCCAGCACAAATGCTGCTCAATAGCGCTCATGTATCAAGTGATGGAAATTCTCCACCTCAAGATGAACAGGCCCAGCAGCTGCCACTGGAGATGGAGAATGCTGAGATCTCGTTCTTGCTGAGAAACGCCAGAGCACTGTGGACATTGCTGCATATCCATCTGGGATTACAGACACTCTCAACAGAAGTACCAGATTTTATACTTAGTTTGGAGGACTCATATGTAGAGCTGGATCCGGAGAGCATGGACTACTCAGCGCAAAGCAGTGAGTGTAAGGATGATGGCAGTTTTGGTGTCAGACGAGGATGAAGCAGGAGGTCAGATGGAGATGGATGAGCAGGTGCTACAGGCAAGATATAAGAGACAAATGGAGCAGCTCAGTGCCATGGGCTTCCAGGACGAAAGTGCAACTTGCAGGCACTGATTGATGCAGAAGGAGAGATCAAAGCAGCAGTGTCATCAAATCATCAAAAAAGATGCCATAACTGTCTTGCCCAAATGAATCAGTTATGGTACCTCATTTGTTGATGGTTGTATTTCAGTCTTATTGCACACTAAAAGCAGCAGGGTGCATATTAAAAAGTCGCGTGCTGTAGCATCCTTCCATCTGTGAGAACTGATTTCCTCTTAGCTGCAAGGATTTCTTGCATTCAAAGGCAATAGACATGCAGACCTTTCTGTGTTGTGAAACTGTGAGGGCAGGACCTACCTGAGTGTGGTGCTGCCCCTTTACAGATAGAGTCTGTGATCCAGGTGCATGTGCAGGGGAAAAGTATGCCAAGAAAAGACACCAGAGAGGGAAAATTAGCTTTTTTACAGGTTATGAACTGAGATCCAGAGATACTGAAGACCAGATGATGAATGAGCTTGGCTCCTGTTTGGACTTCAAACCAAACAGTGGTGCAGCTGCTTTTTGGTTTTTTTACATCTGGCCTTACAGGAGAGGGGCAGGGGGTGTCTGAGCCACCCAATTCCGGTCACTGCAGGCGTCAGCCTTCCCTCAGCTGAGCAAATGCTGTTTGGAAAGTCCATGTGCCATTTCTGCCACTGCTTCTCCTATGGGAGTGAAGTCCATGAGGGTCATGGCAACCATCAGTGATGGCTGTAAGTCAGATTTTCACCCTGAATATGTTTTTTACCCACCTCTTCTTGCACAGAAGTTTTTAGTTTTGTTCATCAGTTCAGAGCTTCTGCCATTAGCAAATTCTACACCCTTTGTGCTTTGCTCAGTGTCACACATGGGACCAGGGATTAAGGCATCTTCTCCAGACCCTTCCTCAGGACCAGAGCTGTCTTTGCAAGTCTTTTACCCTTTGGTTTGCTGTGTGGGTGAGTCTGAGGCTGTGAACAGGGTTGTACCATGTGCAGCCATAATGCTCTTTAAAGCCTTGTCTCAGTAACACAAATTGTGATGACAGATTGGGAGCTTTAGACATTCAAGGTTTGCTGCTGCAGACCTGCCCCTACTGTCTCAAACCCACATTCTGGCCAGCCCTCCTGCTGCCACAGCAGAGTTGGAGCAGCTGGGGCTGGCTGTGCTCCTCTGGACCATCTTCCCTTCTCCCAACCTTGCTTGGTGTGGACAAGGTCAGCATCAGCCCAGATCCCTCTCCTTTGGCCCCTCTGTCCAGTTTTCCACCAGTCCCATTACATCCCTCCACTCCTGCTCCTCACCCATCCCCTCTGCCTTGCCGCCTGAGCTGAGTCATCTTCCTCTTGTTCTGGGTTTCCCACTCATTTCTCCTGCCAGCAGTTTCTCTCCCAGCATCCTTCCCTTACAACTTGTCCAGTGAGAGGGTTTCTCTCTGTTTCTTTCAACACCTTCTCCACCTGCCCCATTTCTGGTTCTTCAGCCACCATTCTTCTTATGCCAAATTCAGGCTTTTCGTGTCCCGTCTCTCCTTGCTATTTTGCATCTTGTTCGTCTCTCCTTGCTATTTTGCATCTTGTTCGTTTTTTCTCCCCACACCCTCTTTTTTCACCGTTCTAGAGCTGACTAGAGGATTGGTCCTGGGGAGATGGGATTAGTGCTCATTAGCCTGTGGCTGGAAAATGCTCTTCTCTTGTGGCAAACCTCTGTGTGACTATGCATGTACCAGCAGCTGTGCTTTGTCTGACCTGCTGGGATAAAGCTAATTCCTTATGACAGCATTAGCCTCTGGCAGTAATTGACAAACTGATCTTGGTCATGTCCTCTCTTCACTGATGGACAAGAGCTTCAGCCCTGCCCTCTCCCCTCGGCCACAGGGATGTGGTTTATCCCAGGGGTGGGGGTCACGGGTTCATTGGGATCTTCATGCAGCAGCCATGGCCAGAGGAGTGTGTTACCTACACCAAGTCAAGACTTTGGAAACTTCCCCGGTGGTTTAAAACTGCCATTGATTCTTCAGGATCGGGCTGCTGCAAAATGCCTCTGCCTGGGGTTATGCTTGAAGATGCAAGATGACAACGGTTGCCCCTGAAGTCATAAGAGGCTGAACATGTGCGCAGAGCCTGTATGACCTGTGCTGGGTTGTTTGTCCAAGGCTGATGCTGGAGTGAGGTAAGTGTGGGTGGCAGACACCAAAAGGTAAGGATCTAGATGTGAGATTGCATCCAGGCTCCTGCTGCATCTGGTGGAGATCTTGGCATGGCTCTGTTCTCACATGGAGGAGCCCAGTGCCACCAGAGATGCCCTTGGGCATCTGAGACATTTGCATGGAACTGGTAGATGTGACACAGGACCTAGAAGACACATGCGTCCTTTTAGATCAGTGGCTGGAGATGACAAGGAACAGAATAGGGTATCTCAGAAAGTGCATTAAAAATCGATGGAGCATTTACACACAAAAGATTGGTGGAACAAATTATTTCTTGAAAATGCTTGTGTTTCAAATGAAGTGGTTTTAAGGTTTCAGTTACAAAAAAGTGCTAAAATAATTTGCCATTTTAAAAACATTTTTATTTTTTCTTCTTAAAATTATTTGGGTGAACCTGGGAGGAGCTCAATGACACAAGAAGTCGTCACTGGATGTAAATATTTCTTTCCCACAAAAAAGTCCTCCTGACTTTGCTCCGTTTTTTTATGGGATTTTATGTGTGATCTGGCAGTTGCTGGAAGACTGTGGTCCCTTGCAGTCTGTGTAGCGGGGAGCATAAAGAGTATTTGTGCTCGTAGGACAGCATGACCTCTGCCACTACTTTCATGTCCTTCTCTCTTGTCCTTGTCCATAGAGGCAGCTGGGCTGATAAACTTCAACTATATATCTAGTTCACAAGCTGGTCCTCATCCCTGGAAGGTGGGCTTTTTTAAAGGAACCTGGGCACCTGCTGGCGTGGGTGCTCCACCGGGAGCCTGGACGGTGTGGAACAGCCTGTGTCCGGGATGCTCACCACCCTCTGAATCAGGGGGCTGATCCAGCCCTGGGCATTGCTAGCTCCTGTGCCCAGGGATCATCTGGCAGTCTGCTGGCTGCAGGCTGAAAACTCCCTGGGGAATGCTGTACCACCTATTCGTACAGATGGCTGAGCGTCAGTGCCCACCCATTTTCCCTGGCACTGGCTCCTTCCCTGGCACGGGCAGCAGCAGTAAATGATTCCAGGCATCTTCAGCCTGGCCAGGACAATGAATATCCTCTGCCCAGCGTCACCCTTGACACCACTCATTGTGCTTTTCTAGGTCCCTGAAGCAGCCATGCCACTGCAGCATTGATCCAGCCATCCTGCATCTTTCTTGGCCACCTGTCCTGGCCCTGAGCTCTGACACAGCCAGACATCATGGTTTGTTTTGTGTAGCAATCCCAAAAACCTGCAATACCTGCAATCCTAAACAGGACTCAGCATGGTGGGACTTCTGCCTTGGGGGTTTTACATGTGTTGAATGCTGTGCCCCGCAATTGCTTTTGTGGAATTTTTTTTTTTTTTTTTAATGGTCCAAATCTTCCTGGGTTTCTTCAGGTGTGGGTGTGCTGCTGAGCCTGTGACATCCACAGCTGTCTCTGCGGAGAGGCTAATTTGTACTGGAATGATTCAACCTGCAGAAAATAGTTCCTGCAGGCTAATGTGTTTCTAACCCCATATATGGTGAGGTTCCTGGGGGGCTGAAGGGAGGGGTGGTCCCCCACAGACCTGGGAGGTGGGTGCAGTGTCCAGTCCTTCATCAAGGAGAGCTCCAAAGCCCCAGCCTCTTCCTCCCATCCTCTCGAGGCACCCAGCCCACAGATCGCCTGTCACTGCTATGGAGAAACTCTTCCAAATTCCTTTTGTTGCATTAATGACTAATCTATTCAGAATGTGGATTGCTATTTATACGTATGTGCTAAGGTATTTGCAAAAGTAACTGCATCGAGTTTGTACATCTGCATGCTCAGCACTTTTGATAAATGAAACCACTTTATTAGGAGTCATCAGGACTGTTTTTCCAAACCTTGCCTGTCTCTTGACACAACCTGCAGCTACACCAAGTCAGTCCAACCATGGCCCCGAGGGGAGGAGATGCAAAGCAGCGTAGGTAAAATTGTGCATTTGGTGTGAAGGGAGGCAGGGCAGACATGGAGACACACACTAGGGACCTGCGAGCGTGTCTGCAGAGAGCGACATGCTTATAATGTGTGTGGTGCAAAGGCAGGGATGGAGGAGCGGGGAGGGGACATCCCAGGGCACGTCTCTGCAGCTGGAGGGCTCTGACGGAGCTGCTGAGCAGGGCACAGTACTTCCCCCGACCCCTGGCATCCTGCGGAGAGGTACAAGTGCCCCCATCATCCCTGCTCCGGCACTGCCGCCTCTGCCTGGAGTTCCTCGTTCCTCGTAAGGTCAGGGATTTGGTGAACTGTTTGCATTGTGAAACCAGGGACCAGACAGATCTCAAGGGTGTTGGGAGTCTGGCACAGAGATGTCAAATTCCCTGTTAACGGTAACTGTGTGAAAAGCCTTGCCTGTGAGAACAGCCACTCTCTGATAGAGAGGATGTGTTTTTCAGGGCTGGGGTTGCTGAGTTAAGGATGGTGGAGCAGCATGAGCAAGGAACAAACCACACACACGGTGATGTACAGGGAGGCAACTCCAGCGTGGACCGCTCCAGCCGGTGCTTGCAGCTTGCCTGGGTCAGCTGCAGCATCCCAGTCTCACTCCTGTGGGAGAGCTGCCGACATGCTCAGGCTGTGCAAGAGAAATACTTCTATTATTTTCATTTTCTTGTTGGGAGACGAAGAATCACCAATGAAACCTTTCTGTTCTGCCCCGTTTTTGTTTCCCTAACCTCTCTCCTGAAGGCTGCTTACTTGCAGGTTAGGTTTCCCCCATGGATGGCAGCCAGGAGGGCTCCATCCCCTCCTGGTCCGCAGCCCCGGCAAGTTGCATCTGTGACCACATCCCTTGTGCTGGGGGCCAGGGACATGTAGGGCAAACCAGAGATGCAGGCAGCTACAGCCTTCCCAGCGATGTCAGCAGACTTCTGCAGAGTTTTCTGTAATCCTTAGGCATCTCTGTAGGAATGTGATATTTTTTGTGTGTGTGTGTGTGTGTGTGTTATAGCTTTTAGTTTAAATTAGGATGACAAGATTTTAGGAAAGAAGAATCCAAGGGACTGCTCGGGGTATCTGTAGGAGCTGAACCCTTAGAGCTGTATCTGTATCAGTACAGTTTTACAGTGGTGATTAGATTATGTAGAAGGGGGTCTAATGCTCCTCTGTTGCAGAGCTCCTGGTTGCACGGAGATTCACATCTGCAGGTGCCTTGGATCCTTGTTTATTTGCAGTTTAACATTAGCATTTTGCAAGAGGTGACCAGCTTTTAGTAATGCAGAACAGAATACATAAGCTCTCAGCATTAGTACTATTTTTTCAGTTAATACATCACATATATTTTTATTTCATGCAATATTTATACTGAATTGTTTTAAATAACTTACATAATTAGATAGGTATTACTTTGACTCATTTTATTTTTAAAGACAGTTCACTGTCATGTTTTGCTTCTATGGAGCAGGCTCCTTGGCCTTTCTCAGTTCAGCATATTTTAGACATGAAACGTGTCTCTCACTGAGTGTGAACAGGGAATCAAATCTTGTTTAAAATACAATTTCCTTCTCACACATGGAGGCAGGATTTTTGTATGCAGCAACCTCACAGGTTTTCTTTTAAAGTGCAAGGAGCATCACTTTCTTCTCTCAACGTTTATAAGTAATTCCTATTTTGAGTTGTGATACTGAAGAGCTGACTGTTTAATGCAGAAGCTGCTGAGAAGTCACATCACATTTTAAGTGGTGTGAGTCTGGGTCTGATCCAGCCTCTTTAGACCTCTCCAGGGCAGCAGTGCATCCGTTTCTTTGTCTGCTGGGTGAAATCCTTCTCACACAGGTTTTCCCCTGACACAAAGCTCTTTCAAAGTGCCTGGTTAAATTTTATTTCTGCTAGATTTGCGCTGAAAAATAGGTGCAAAGCCAGCTGAACTGGGTTCCAGAACGAGAAAGAAAGAGAGGGACATTTGGAAATACAGAAGGAACAAGGGCAGCCAACTTGAAACCTAAAGCTAATTTTGTTCTCTAATCTAGAGTGAGCCCAGTTATCTTTAAACTCCCAGATGTCCCTTCCACAGTTCCCGATGCCCAAGTACATCTTGTGCATCCCTGCAAACACTTGACCTTTCCTCTCTTGTTGCCTGACTTCTTCCTTCTGCTCTGGACTTACAGAGCATCAGTTTAAGGTATTAGTGCAATAAAGGCTGATTCCATCTCCATTTACTCTGGTCTATGTAGGAGTCCTTGGGAGGAAAATACACTTACAGTGTGTTAAAATCAAGTGAAGAGAAAATTTGGACATTGCTGTTTACACATAATAGGAGTATAAGTACATGCTGACCATGCATAGTACGTTGCAGACCACAGGGCTTCATAATGCGGGATCTTACATCTGGCTGTGGCTATTAGCAGAGCAGGGATGGTGATACAAGACATTTGATAATGATGGAAGGTCTTAAGTTTCTAAAATAATGTTCTGCAGTGTCTTCTGCCTTTGCTTTCAGGTGAAACATGCCACCACTCAACCTTACCAGCTTGACGCCAGCAACATTCATACTGGCTGGCATCCCAGGCATGGAGAAGCTGCACATCTGGATCTCGATCCCATTCTGCTCCATGTATCTGGCAGCCCTGCTGGGAAACGGTGTTGTGTTGTTTGTCATAAGGACAGAACATAGCCTGCACCAGCCCATGTACCTCTTTCTGTCCATGCTGGCCATCACTGACTTGATGCTGTCGACCACAACTGTGCCCAAGATGCTGGCTCTGTTCTGGTTCAACACTGGGGAAATTTCCTTTGGCGCTTGCCTGACCCAGATGTTCTTCCTTCATTTTAGCTTCTCGGCAGAGTCGGTGATCTTGCTGGCCATGGCGTTTGACCGGTTTGTTGCCATCTGTTACCCGCTGCGGTACCCAGCAGTGCTGACCCACTCAGCCGTCATCAAAACTGGGCTGGTGGCTTTGCTGAGAAGTTTCTGTGTCATTTTTCCATGTATATTTCTTTTGAAAAGGCTGCCGTTCTGTGGGCACAATATCATCCCACACACCTATTGCGAGCACATGGGTATCGCCCGGCTGGCCTGTGCTGACATCTCCATCAATATCTTGTATGGCCTTGCGGTACCTTTTGCAGCAATAGTGGTAGATGTTGTACTCATTGCTGTCTCCTATGTTTTAATTCTTCTGGCATTATTCAGACTCCCCTCCAGAAGTGCCCATCACAAGGCTCTCAGTACCTGTGGCTGTCACGTCTGTGTCACATTACTTTTCTATATTCCTGCTTTTTTCACTGTTTTAACACACCGCTTTGGTCGGGGAATCCCCCACCATGTCCACATTCTACTGGCCAACCTGTATGTGCTCTTCCCTCCACTGCTGAACCCCATTGTGTATGGCGTGAGAACAAAACAGATAAAAGAGAAGGTTGTGAAAGTGTTCATCTCCCCCAACAGTCATTTGCTTCAAGAGTGAGGGTGAGGTGTCATTGTCAGAAAGTGAACACCTTGGTGGGACTCTAAGCCTCCCACCCCAAATGCTTTCTTTACACTGGCAGGCAACATGTCTGTCTTCTGCTGTCACAGCCAAATGCAGAACACCCAACATCACTTTCCCCAACAGGCTGTAGAACATGTAAGACAAAGACAAAAGTCAGGATCTCTAATTGGCAGTGGAAGGAGAGTGATCAAAGAAATGAGAACCTACCCCAGGTCACTTGTGGGAAGTCCTCTGCAAGGTGGAGGCAGGCAGCATTCACTGTAGCATGACAATAAATCTACATCTTGGCTGTTATCTGTGGAGTCAGGTGAAAAGACATGTCATGAACTTGTTCTTCTGAACCACGGGGGTGTGATGGAGTTCACTTTAGGAATTGCTTTCTTATTAAAAATGATGGTATTGACAAAGTCTTCAAAAGGCGTAACACAAATAAAAGCCAGTGTTGCATGTTAGCATGCATGGCATCTCTTAACTATACTATTGGACCATACTTAGAGTAAACACATAGGTTAAAAACTATTCCCCCAAACCACCTGAAGATTTCTTTTTCAGTAGGATAGGTTTATAACGGAGGAAGGGTTGCTTCAGAGGCATCAGATCAGGCATCCCAGCTGTACCTTTGGCTCAGAAGTGTTACTCTCTGCTCAGGCAAACTCTCTCAGTGCTCTGTGTGTCCTGTTCTCTTTCCCTCTCTAAAAAGCTGTCCCTATGAGAAAGCACTACCTCTGCTCTTTTTAAAGAATTGCTGAGAGCTGAGTGATGGGCCAGAGCAAGTCAGAAAGAGGGGATGAGGTGGGATCACAGTTGCAGAGAGAAATGAGCTGCTTTCTTGCCTGGTGGAAGTGCAGGAGGACGATGGTCCTGGGGCTGGGGCTGAACCTGCGGGTTGTCATCAGCACCTCCCAGGGTGTCAGAAAAGGGAGATCCAGCCAGGCCAGAGGGAAACAGTTCCTCCTTTCAACGTCTCCCTGCTGTGTGCATGGGCAGCGGCGAGTAGCCTGGTGAGGCTGCCGAGGTACCAGACAACTTCCCTGTGGCTACAAATAACCAGCTTGAAAGCTTTCACCCCAGTAGAGTCCTTTCCAGATGTTTGTTGCTAACCAGATGTTTTTGCTGATGCCCAGACCCCACTGGCACCTCAGGGAGCTCAGTGCTGGGCATGCATTTCAGGATACAGCTGCCAGAGCAGGGAGCCAGTGGAAGTTAGTGCTGCAGTGAAGTGTCCTACCTTGGGTGGCATGTGCCATCAACACTGCCACTCGATGCACACCAAAGCTTTCAGATTTAGCAGTATGTGCTAAAGTAAGAATATGACATGTGGATCACATGACAACAAGAAATGTGCAAAACTGTCTTGGAAAGGTTTTGCCTCCTGCAACCAAGTGTCTCTAGTGAGACACAAATACCTACTTTCCCAGCAGGCCCAAACTTCATCTTCCTAAGAAAACGGTGTGTGTGATTGTGGTGTGTCAGAACAACAGCATCTGAACATACTGTAATGCTGCGTGCAGTTCCTGGGACAGTCTCCAATCCTCACAAGCTCCAGAAGCCAAATTCCAAGAAGAACTGGAGCTAGTCAGGGTAATGACCCTCCTTAGTGGGGAGAGAAGTGTTAGAGTGGTTGGGAAATTCCATCAGAATTTTTGTTGCAGGTTGATTTATGTCCTGACTCTGTTAGAGGAGAGGCACTCCCTAGGCACACGTTAATACAGGCATCAAAAATAAATATAGGCTGCAAATCAGAAGGAATTTCTCACCTGTTAGAGGTTGCTCCAGGTAGTGCAGCGGGGGTGAGGTGAGTAAGCCCCTTTTTAACACGGAGCTGTGTTGCAAAAAGGAGGATACATGTGCCGGTGAGGCAGGATGGGTTTTTCGTGCCTGGGAGAGCCCTGACACCCTGTGCTCCTGATGGCAGGTGAGCACCACCCAGCCCTGAAGAGCACAGGCTGCTCAGAGCTGGGTCCCCTCGGCAGGTGCCCCGTGCCTTGGCATTGGGGTGCAGTACACGTGATAAAGGATCTCTGCTTGTTGCAGTATGCATGTGAGATCTCATGGCAGTGTTGACTCCAAGGTGTCAGTTTTCCCCGGCTCTTACTGATGTCCACAAGAGAGCAGGAGGACCATTCCCATTTCTTACTTCCGTGCTCTGACAATCAACCAACAGAGAAAACAGTGATCAAACGCACCATCGCTATATTTAGCACTGTTTTCCCATCACTTCTTAGCGAACTAGAGCCAGTGACAACGAGAGGGCTGTGGGGTCACCACACAGAGGGACGGGTGCCCTGTGCTACTACTGCTGCACGCAGCAGGGAGAAAGGTTGTCGGTGGCAGTGATGGAGGGATGAATCATGAGAGGAGAGGGTAATTTGTTACTGGTGTCCCGGCATGGGTGTGCATGTCAACGCATTCTATCTAAACTCGTAATTACAGAGGAGCTCTTTGTTATAGCAGACAAGAATGCTGGGGCTTTGGAAGTGCTCTTCTCTTGGCATGCTGTCTGGAAACAGAAACGTACCATGTTCTTCGGGGAGCTACTGTGCTGCATGATTAGCAGATATGACATAAGCACTCTGCAAATGGATCAGAAGATTTTTGATTAAAAGAAAACTTTTGTAATTTAGAAAATTAATGTCAACATCAAATAACTTGAAAGCTATGAAAAAGAGGCTAAACAAATTAACCTGTTGTTCTGGTATGCACCTGGATTTGTATCTTGAATCCATGAAGGTTAGTCTTTGAATTTTGCAGATGAAGGACCCACCTGGGGACTGTGAAAACTTTTCTCCAAGCATCATACAAACAAGAAATAAAAGATGGGATTTTAAGAAAAATTTACTTCATTTTGGCTTTGATTTGAAACAAACACCAGCTTTCTTAGCTGGGTGAAGGAGAGATTTGTTCTGTTAATGGTGCTGGAGTGTTTCTGTTTTCTGAACATGGGATTAAATGTGGGTGCTGTTGAAACTGGTGGGATGGTGATGCCAGCCTGCAAGCAGCTGGGTGCAGTGGTCATCTCCAGTGGAAATGGTCCTGGAGTCCCCTGAGTCTGGATTTTCCCATGTCATTGTCCTGCCGGTGCCTCAGGGACTTGGTTGACTGGGGACCATGGAGGCGAGGAAGCCTGAGCTCAGCTCCAGGGGAGGTGCACTGTCTCCAGGCCATTGCTCTCATCACTCTGACATCAGCCATGATGTCACAGCACAGGGATGGCTGCATGGTAATTCTATGTGGGCAGGAGGCCTGTAAGAGACTGTGTCGGTGAGAACCACCACCACCAGAGCAGATGTTTGTCTCAACATTGCTATGGCAGGAAACTCACACCATCACCACAGCAGAGGTTTCTGTCAACATTGTTATGGCAGGAAGCCAACACCACTACCACAACAGAGGTTTATCTCAACATGGTAAAGGCAGGAAACCCACCAACTGACACCAGGGAGCAACGGGAGGAGATAATCCTGAGAAACTGAACCAAACTCCTGTGCATGTGCCCAGACCCTGGGTTGTGGGGATCAAGGGGCCTGGAGACCCCTGAGGACCACCTGATGGTATTGGACATGCACACCACTGCCCGGTGGAAGGTGTGGTTAAGCAGAACAGCTCGTGACAACCCTACAAAAGAATGGAACCAACCAACATCAGACCGAATGTTCCCTCACCGGGCTTGAAAACAAATCAGACTGTTGGGATGCTGCAGCTCCAGGGTGGTAGCTGTTGCTGTGAATGTTTGCATTCTTTCCTCTTTCTTTCCTTCCTTCCTGTCTTTCTTACGCTCTCTCTGCTTTGCATTTGCAAACCTGTTGTCGGGCAAATAAAGTTCCTTGGGTCTTGACTCCATTTTGAGTCTTAATCCTGTTCCTGAGAATACAAGCAGAACCTCACTCTGGTCTTGGGCCGGCATGCGACAAGGCCACAGTGGGACAAAGAACATGGTGGGATTGCTCAGGTGGTGAGCAAGCAGAGCAACTATAAAATATCTGGCTGGTACGTGCATTTGGTCTGTACTGGCGGGAGAGGCCATCTTTGTCCCTGTGTCACTGCTCCCTCCTGGCAGCTGTCACCATAGCAGGGGCAGCAGCCATCCCCCTTTTTCCAGTGGCAGCCATTGACCCCTGTTGCTGCCCACCTTCTGCCAGCACCTCTGCATTCCAGCAGACCGAAACACAGTCCTGGTCTGAGAGCCACCATGTCTGAAAGCAAAGAGGCAATGGAGACTCATCGATCTGTTGTCACCATGGATTCCTCAAATATCATCAAAATGACTGTGAAGACCCTCAGGTAGAAGGAGCCGTTTGAGGTAGCTCAGAGCAGCACCATCCAGGAGTTTAAGGAAGAAGTTGCCAAACATTTCAAAACACTCCTTGATCTACTGGTCCTGGTATTTGCTGGGAAAGTCCTCAAGGATGAAGACATTTTGAGCTAGCAAGGAGTTCACAGTGGATTCAGCATGCACACGGTCATCAGGTCCCCAAAGAGACCACAGGATAGCCTGGAAGATCAATGAAGAACGACCACCCTGTTGCAACCTCCCAGCCACAGTAATTCCAACTTACTCGACTAGGGAAGCATACCTGACCTGCCAAGCCCATGCTTGATCCATCATAACTTGTCTAAGCTGTTGACCTTCAGCCAGAAAATAGTGGCCCAGACCATGGAGAACCTCTTGCCTAGGACCCTCAGTTCATGCCTGGATCTGAACACCATCAACAACAATGCATTTTTGCTAAGGTTCCACCTTGGGGTGGCAGGTGTACATCTCTTAGGCCTGGACTCAACAGACATGTTGGACTTGAGGAGTAGCATTCCAGAACAAGATGTGTCCGTGCACAGCTTGGTAAGCAAGATGCTGCAGAGCATCTTTGGGCAGAACATCCTTGACAAGACTGATCTTGTTGGGGACCTCGTCAAGTCCAACCTTCAGATGTGGCAGCTGGCTTAAGAAAATCCTGTGACTGCTTACTTTCTCACTAATTCACATAGTATCAGAGAAAGAGTAGAGGGCCTCAGCAGTCCTGCCATAATACGAGCAATCATAAGGAACCATGACTTGGCCATGAACAACCTCAAAAGCATCCCTGGTGGGTACGCAGCTCTGGAGCAGCTCTACAGGGAAATCAAGGAGCACATCTCGGACGCTGTGCCGGCAGACCCCGACCTATAAATAGTCACACCCAAACGCCCCCAGCTCAGTGGTGTGTTTGCCAGGGGTGCTGTCAGATCAGGGTGGTGGCTGACCGTCCCGATGTCCCCACGTCCAGCCATCCCCTTTGCTGCAGCTGCGCTGATGGAGCTCAGGTAAGGGCGCCACAAGAGACCCCTGTCCCTTGTGGCCCAGTGTTCCACAGCATGGCCAGAGGAGGGGGCCTGACCCTCCTCTGCCCCCCCCAGCCCAAAAGGTGGTGTCAGGTCCCCAGGATGGACGGTGAGTGCAGAGCATCCCCCTGGGACCTGCCAGAGGGGCTTCTGGCCGGTGCCCACCTCTGGAAGCAGAGGCCACAATGTCCTCCGGCCTCTCCCCCATCCCACTCGCGGCCTTAGTGGGGTGCAGCACAGGGGGTGATGCTACGGTGCCGTTGTCCCCTGGCAGTGTGCGGGCTGTGCCAGCGAGCAGACTGCGGCCCGGACATCGTTGGGGAGCTGCACCAAAAGCGTGAGCTCTGTGTCCACGAGAAGTGCCTGGTGAGTCCCCGGGGCTCGAAATCCCCCGCTCCCCGACAGCCTGGAGTTCCCAGCCCCACACCGCCGGCAGCCCCTGGCACATGCCCTCTGTTCCCCTCTTGCAGTTCCACGCCAGCAGGCTCAGACAGAGAGGGGCCGATCAACATGGCTTCTACGGCTTTCTCAAGTCTCCGCGACGTCAGGCGGGTGATGAAACGGACAGCAGAGAAGATGAGGCTGGGGGCCACGTGCCCCCAGCGCTGTGCCCATGCCCCACGTGCCGCGCTGCATGGGCCAGCAACCTCTAGGGATGCTCTGGCAGCCGGCTGCAAGCAACCGCCAGGTCCTCCGTGATTCAAAACGACCCATTTCTGTGGGAGTTGGGGACTTGGAGAGGAGCGGTTGCTTTATCAGTGGCCCGGTGTCCTTGGCCTGGTGGCCCCCCAAAACGAGGCACGAGTCTTCATGGTGAGGGCAAACCGGGATCCCCAGGGGCATGTGGTGCTGACGCCATCCACCTCCGTGCCGTTCCCAGAGGTGCTGCATCTGCCAGCTACTGGGAGCCTCCATCTCCTGCCGCGGCTGGCGCTGCCGCCGGACGTTCCACTTGCCCTGTGGCAGCGAGCGGGGCTGCGTCTCCCAGTTCAGAAACAGCTGGATGAGACGCAAAGAGCTGCTTCAAGAGTTAGGCGGGAGGTCAATAACCGGACGGCTAGCGAATCCCTTACAAACTATCCTTGTTATAGGTATCGCTGTCGTAGTTTTGTTGACAACATGTAGCTGTATCAGATGGAACCTCCCCGGAAATCTATGTTGCAAGATGAGCAAATATTATAGTTATCTGATCTAAATGAGGCTTTTGATTTTGAAGATTCAAAGCCTCCAGAAAAAAAAAAAGTGTGTGCGTGTGTTTGAATGATGCCACAGTATAGATACCTCTGTATATACATTTATGGCAACCTGGCCCAGGAACTGGATGGGCACCACTGTGAAGAGCCTGGGCATGGGCTGAGGGTCAGGGGCAAGATCTGGGGGTCTCCCCTGCACTCACTGCATCTCCAGCTCAGTGTGGGCTTCTCCACTCAGAAGCACGCCTGGGGCGAAATGGGCCCTGGATGTTCCCCACATGCTTGCACCCCTCTTACCCACTCGGGTGCAGCCCGAGGGGTTTGAACATCCCATTTCCCTCGGCTCTCTTTGGGGTCAGCAGAGGCCAATGTTCTAGAGGGGCATGTGGTCAGGGTACCGATAGCACCGCGTAAACACGCTGTTCCGTGCACACGCAGGTGCGAGGACGTCTCCAGAAAGGACTCGGAGGGGCTGGATATTGAGCGGTGGAGGGTGGCGACGGGTCGTAGGTTTTTCCTTTTCCTTCCCACACAAAATTCCACTGTGCTTCGTGGGTAGGCAATACTCTACACTTCAACGCTGTTTCTCGATGGACAGTTTTTCCAAAACATGTGGGATCTCCAGGTTTAAACCCTGATGCCGGAAAACCCCAACAAGTATGTATATGCCAAATAAAGGCTCGCAGCTCTGGGGCACACCAGGTTTCCGTCCCTTGGGTCCCACGACCATGTTTCACAGCTCATTGTTTGTGAACAATTCCTTAGGGAAGTGTTCTCATGGGCTCGGGGATTTATTTCCTGTGTATCAGCTGTTACGTGCATTGGACAAAACAATATGGAAGGGACCAAGCCCATACCCCATTTGCTACGAATCTGAACAGGCCAAACTGGGGACAATGGGACGTTAAATTCGTGGTATATGGGCTCACCGTGGGGTCTCGATACAAACCGGATCCCACCTTTCCAAGGGGTCCAGACCCCCTGCTCAACGGGCAGCTGGTTGAGGTGCCCACCAGGCCCCTCTCTGCCAAGCTGCTTTCCAGCCAGGTGGCCCTAGCCTGTGCTGGTGCCGGGGCTTGTTCCTCCCCAGGGGCAGGACTCGGCACTTGCTGCACCCAGTGAGGTTCCTGCCAGCCCCTTTCTCCAGCCCAGCCTGGTCCTCCGAAGGCAGCGCAACCGCTGGGGTGCCAGACACGACCACCCCCCATTTTGTGGGTGCCAGCAGTGCCCAGTGCCAGCCCGTCCCCACTGGGGTTGGGCAGCGAGGGTGTCACACTCCCACCTGCGGAGATAGATGGATGGAAAAGTCACAGCACCGGGGCAGAGGAAATATTTAACATTCCAGATGGGGGGGCACTGCGGGAGGCTCCCAGCCCTGCACTCCTGCAGCCGCTCACTGGCAGGGGAACCTGTTCCTCTTCTGGCACCAGCGCTGCCACCACAGGGGCTTGTAGAAGCGGATGCGGTGGGGCCAGCAGTGGCATCTCCACCAAACCTTTGGGCAGCCCCAAGACGGGTGCAGCCCTCCCTCATGCACCGTCCTGCCCATGCCACGCTCCCTCTCTCCACGCAGCACAGCCCTGGGCCTCTCCCTGGGTCCCAGATGCAGGCAGGGGGATGAGTGGGCGTGGGAGGCTTAAGACCAGGTTAAGCAAATGCGAAACCCCATCGGTGACTATACACGCTTGCAGTGCTGTGTCATAAAGAGCCAGGGCTCTTGAATAGATGCACGCAACCGCCCCCAGCTCAGGGGTGTGTTTACCAGTGGTGCTGGAGAATGACCGTCCAGAACGTCCCAATGCCCCGCCACCCCCTATTCTGCAGCTGCGCTGACGGACCTGAGGTCAAGGCACCGTGATACGCCCCGGTCCCTCACGACCCAGTGCCCCACAGCATGGCCGGAGCAGGGGGCCAGACCCTCCTGTGCGTCCCCCCTGCTCAAAAGGCGGTGTCAGGCCCCAGGGTGGACGGTGAGTGCAATGCATCCCCTGGGGACCTGCCAGAGGGGCTTCTGGCCAATGCCCACCTCTGGAAGCAGAGGCCACAATGTCCTCCGGCCTCTCCCCCATCCCACTTGCCGGGACGAGGTGGCGGGGCGGCCCTGTTATACCACCATGGTCTGCCCCAGCTGCGCCAGCACCTGGTCCCACCGCCGCTGCATCCAGGTAGGCGCCATCGCCCCGGTCCCTGACATGGTCAGCCTGGTGGTCACCCCGTCACCCAGCTCCGGGGAGCGAACGGGTCCCTCCCGCCACTGCTGATGCCGATGCCACCTCTGCCCTAGGGCCAGGCGCTGCGCTCGGGCCTGCACCACTTTCGGAGCCCTCTGTGCCGGGACATGACAGCCTTCCAGGCAGAGATGTTCCGCTTGGGCATCAAAATCCCCGACAGGTCGGTACCCTCCCGGCTGCCTCCCTTGCCCTCCACAATACTCCAGCTGATCCCCTCCAGCCCTCCTGGGTGCCGACGGGGTGTCCCCCACGTCCCCGGTGCTGAGTGCTCCCCTCTTCCCACAGGGATGCTGCCTGGGAGGAGGAGGGCTCTCTCCTCGACTTGGTGCTCTGGCAGAGCTCCTGCGACGCCGACCAGTGCCTGTGCCCTCTGGGCCGCGACCAGGCAGAGCAGGCGGGGTGAGTGCTGGTGGTCCTGGACCCCGCAGCCCCAGTGAGGACACGATGCCTTCGTCTCCTCTGACGGGCAGGGGTGGAGGTTCCCTGGGATGCTGAGCCAGGCATGGCGCAGGGTGCGTTCTGGCAGCTCAGCCCCGGCTGCCAGGACGGGAGCAGGGGAGAGCTGGGCTCGGCACAGTGCCGGGGCTGTCAGCCCACTGCTCGGGGACCTTTGGTGGCAGTGGGTACCGTTGCTCTCCCCAGACCCTGGAGAGTCCTGGTCTGCAGCTCCTGTGGCTCCCGTGGGACCCACCAGTGCTGCTCCGCCCTGGAAGATGCCACCGAGTCCTGGGAGTGCAGGGACTGCAGCGGCACGCACAGCGGTGAGGGGGGCAGCGGGGGGACAGGGTGCCCAGGGCGTGGTGGCTCCCACAGCCACTGGGGACTTGGGGACAGGCGCTGTGACGCGTGGAGGGAGGGAGCGTGGCAGGGGCTTGTTGTGCTCATCATCTCCCTGCCCCCTGCAGTGCCCGACATTGCAGCCGGACCAGACTCTTGTCCCCTGGCGCAGGGACCCTGGCACAGCGCTCCCAGTAAGATCACTGGCACAGGCTGCCCACTGGCATTGGCAGCCCCAGGTGAGATTCTAGTGTCACCCCATGGGGCTGTCTTGCGTGGCACTGGATCTGAACTTGGGCTGGGGAGGGCGAAGTACCGTGGGAGCTGCCTTGGGTCGAAGGACAACCCGCTCTGACGGAAGCAGCGATCCCATCGTGTTGGAAGGTCAAGGTGGTCCCTGTGGGTCCCTTCTTTCACATTGTGGCCCCAGCAGGGGCTTCAGAGACACCCAAGGTGATCGATAGCATTCTGTATTGCAGCACCAAAACTCCTGACTCTTCATTAACAGGCATATCGATATAGTTAAATTATTTCTGGGTTAGGTTATTAATTGGACATAGTTCAAAATATGTTTATATTTTCCTTTTTTGCAGCAATTAATATTTAGTTGAACTGAAGTAAGTTGAAGAGATCGCACTGGCAGCAACCTGGGTGGCCCTGGCCATGTCCCTGTCCCACCACCTGGCAACCCTTGGGGCAGTGCTCCAGTCGTTGCACCGCAAGCCGCCAACAACGGTGGGTACTCACATCACCCCCGGCTGGGTGCAGCTGCTGCTGGTGATGTGGGCAGAGGATGAGGCCCCGTGGGACAGGGTGTTGCTGGTAGCTGAGGCAGCAGGCGGTGGGGACGTCATCTGTGAGTGCAGGGAGAGAAACGGACAGCTCTGGTGAGACCCGAGGCTACAGTACAGGCCCTGGCCCCACCGGTGCTTGGGTTTGCCCAACGTTTTTGCCATCTCTCGTCTCGTCGCTTGTTTCATATTCCCTGGTGGTGGCCTCCCAGGAGAGCCCTGGCCCCACGTTTGAGTCTCAGAGTTGTTGGCGGTCTCCTGCTCCCAGCACGTCGGCACTGCCCTGGCACTGGGATGCTGCACAGGGCACGGTCACACTTGTTACGGTGCTGCAGAGCAGAAGGTGCAGCCCCAACCATCTGGGGACATGTTTCTTGAGCCCTGTCCAAGGCAAAGAGGCTGGGATACTGCTGCCAGCTGCGGAGGAGCCATGTTTGTAGCGCAGCTCCTGCTCCCCTGGGGATGCCAGCTCGTCCCTGAGCCCAGAAGGCCCATGGTGATGAGTAACGGATGTCCGTGCCCTCCCCTGCAGATGCACATCCAGGCTGAGCCAGGATGGAGCCACCATGGGACTGGGCGGATGGCTGTCTTGTGCTGGGTCTAGAGGAGGACATGGGGTCACAGCAGCATGGCATGCCCCCAAAACAGCTCCCAGCATTTGCCTATCCACACCCCGGTCCTGGGAGCCTAGAGAAGCATGCGAGTCCCTTTCTCAGCTCGGGCAGGGAGGGGGTGGCAGCCAACACGATTTGGGGTTGAGCTGTGAAAGATTTGAGGTTTCACCAAGAAGTTTTCTGAGAGTCGCTTTTTCTCCCTGGCAGGAGGAAACCCTCGCTCAACCACTGCAGATGGGGAATCACAGACGGAGACGTCTCCAGTCTCTGGTCATCACCTGAAGCACCAGGAAAGACCCAAAGAAGCAAATGGGGGATGCGTGCATGCATGTGTGTGTGTGTGCCATGGGCTCCCCAGTACTCCCACCAGTGGGAGATTTACTGGCCCAAGTTTGCCACAACTTCCAGGCATTTTCCCATCACTCTGATGGTGGCTAATGGCACGTCTAGGGGATGCCTGGGCAGGACGGCTTCGGCTGTGATTTTGAGAGCCGACACGTTCCTGGGCAAAACAATTGCAATGTGTGTGAGTATGAATCTGTTCAGTGGATAAAGACCTAATGTGGATCTTTAATACTATTATTGCTAACAATAAATATCACAGTGCTATGGAGCGATGTTTGTACTTGTTAGCTGGCAGCATGCTAGCCATAGTTCATGATCCTTAGGGTTAAAAAGTTGTTTCACCATGGTGATGTCTTCACAATAACAGTTCTTGGCATTTATGGTTATTCTCTTTTTTTTTTTTTTTTTTTTTTCTCCCCTCTTTTGGGCTTTCTTCCTTTAAAACCTGTCAAAGCTCCCCTTGTCCTGCAGCCCGACCCAGCGCTCTGCAGTACAAGGTGGGGCTCGGCTTGTGAGAGGACAGACACCTTTGGGGTTCTTCTCCCTGCCCCTGCAGAATTTGGGATGGCTGGCCTGTAGCAGGGGACAGAGCACCAGAGGGAGGAAACAAACATGCTGGCCCAGTGTCCCTTTGGAGGGGCCCCTACAGGCTGTGCTGGCTGCTTTCAGCTCAGGAAAAGTTTTTCCTCCTGGCTCCGTAGACCTGGATCTCAGAAACCTGGCAGCTCCATCCGCAGCGGGGTGCGTGGGCCACGGGCTGAGGCTGCCCAACATGGCCCGCAGCCAATGCCCAGCTGCAGCCAGCCGGTGCCAGTGGGCCCAGACATCAGGAGCAGCCGCTCAGGGACTGAAATACTGCAGAGAGACCCCCGGCTCAGCACAGCGGTGGCTAAGAAGATCTCCGGCTCCTACTGGTCTTAACTCTCATGGCATGAGGAGGGGCACGGGTCAGCATCTGCCACCCACAGCAGTCTTGTGGGGTGACATTGACGCTGGACGGGCAGGGATCGTCACAGCACTCTCCAAACTATCAAACTGCAACAAGGTCTATTGCCATCCCATACCAACACACTCTTCATGCCAGTCCCTCTGCTGCCTTCTCCTTGTCTCGCCTCAGCCAGAGCCCAAGCCCTCTCTCCCTCTCTCTGCTTCTTCCTCCTCTCTCTTCCTTGGCTGCGCTCTCTTCCCTGGCTCTCAACCACTTAACTTAACCAGCCACAGCTGCACCTTATCTACATCAGCCAGTCTGCTGCCGCTGCAGCCAGCCCACAGCTGTATATTATCAGTGCTAATTAACCCAGCTTCATGCCTCTACAGGGATCACTTGTGCTCAGGCAATTAAGGAAAGGATGGACTTTGGTGGGGCAGGTGGGTGGATAAAAAACACTGTAGTGCAGAGTGGGAACGTGCTGAGATCAGAAGACACTTGTTCCAGGTGGGGCAGGGGAGAGGAGAACCGGATACCCAGTGGTGAGGCACGACAGAGGTGGGAATGGGGAACGAGAACTGGGCAGCTCTGCCCAGCCTGGTCGTGCTGCACAGGAGAGCATGGTGAAAGGCCTTTGCTTTGCCCGTACTCCTTGGGATCCTCACAGCCGTTGCCCTCTGCACCCAGGGGACAGCAGGGACTGCCCTGGTGGGATGAGAGCTGGGGCAGCCTGGGGCGTGCAGGCAGGAGGCTCCTCCTCGAGGTGTCTGCACAGAGACCCTGCAGCTCAGGGTGTGTGATGGGGGCTCTTTGCTAGGCTTCAGCTCAGCCACTCCGGTGGCCTGGCACGGGGACTGCTCTCCAGACCGGCATTCCCATCAGCAGTTTTGGTGCTGGGATGCTGCCTGGCTTCTGCTCCAGCAGTAAAATCTCTGTGGATGTCTTGATGGTGAGGGGCGGCTGTGTTCTCACCTTGGCTTTCAGCTGGGGACTTCCCAGTTCCTTCCTTGGAGCTATTTCAAGGAGGTGTGAGAGGGGATATTTGGGGGGGACGGTGTGTGAGGGCTGTGCAGGGCTTGTGGGTGCAGGAAAGGAGGAAAACTCTGGGTGGGAAGCGAGGATGTGCATGTGTTGGGGGGTGCAGCTGAGGAGACTATCTGCATGCTGGGGAAACCCATGCACGTGACCTTACAGATTACCATCCACGTGCTGGGATGACTGCCGTGCTTCTGCTGTGTCTTTTGGGTGGCCACGTAAGGTACGGCTGAAAAAATATATAAATTTTTCTATGAATATAATTGCCTACAGATATTTAGTGAAGATTCTAAAAGAAGGTGAGACAAAAAAGTGTATTCTCCCAGCTATTCCTTGTCAATAATCTACATCTGCCAGAACTGGTGGCTGAACACCGAACACGCCACCTGCGAACCATCAGTTGGGCTTGCTACTCCCTTTTGTAATTATTTATGCTTTTGGCTTTCATAGGTGCCTGACACAATGCACCATTCATTATTGGCCTCCAAAAGAAGCTTCCAGATTTCAATATTCTGTTGCCTCTTGTGTCTTTATTCAGGAAACACGGTGGGCAGATGAGGATTTCCCTTCAGCCAGAGCTGCTGGCAATGGGCACTGTGCTCCGAGGGAGCTGTGGTGAGGTCCAGCCATGTTGGGAAGTGTTTGCTGCCTTCATCCTAGATGGGATCCCGGTGTGGAATTGGCTCAGCGTGGGCAATTCTTCCCTCCTGCTCTAGGCCCTGGTGCCGTGGGAGGGTCCAGCTGCACCCACATCTCCTCCAGACCGAAGGCATGCCAGCTGGCACTGCTGGGAGCCCCTTGGGAATGCCCTCCTGCACTGGCTGATGCTGCCTGCCCAGCCCAGATATTCACCACCCATGCAGCCACCGTGGTGGCCTCGGGTCCATCACCCTTGACCAGATCCTTGCAGCCTCCAGCCCACCCAGGCTGAAATCCTCTGGGTTTCTGCCCCCACCAGCCCGCAGGAGGCTATTCCAGACCTTGCATCACTGCTGCTCAGACTTTTTTTCCCCCCCTCATTTCCAGGTGAGATCAATTTGCACCCAATTTGAACTCATTCATTTTTGCTCCAGGGTCATCATCTAGCTGAACTGTGCTGTTTTCCCCATTACCCCTGCTTTTTTCTCCCATTTACCCCCCACCCTAGCTATAGACAGCAAAACGGGCTAAGCAGCACATCACTGCTTCTAGAGTTGGCTGCTGATTTCCCCCACTATTTTGGCAGGCTTTCTGTGATCCCACTGGGGCTTGGGTTATCCTCTCTGGTACCTGGGATGCTGAAATGGCAGGTGAAGTCCTGCCATTGCCCTCTGCAACAGCTCCAATGCTTGCCTTCAGCGAGTACAAGATCTTTTGCGCTAGGCACCCTGGAGAAATTGTTGCCCTCCTTTTGCAGCTGTATTGCACACCTCTAGCTCCTAGCAGACAAGATCCTGATATACCAAAAAGCCTCTTTTTTTAGTCTGCAGAGCATGGCCTCGTTCCACATACAGTTAAATTTAATCTCAGTTCAATTAATCCAGCCTCCAGCATCCCTTGGGTACTTCTGAGCAATACTCAGCCCTTTGTCTATGTTGGCGGCATCTCCTGTCTTCGCCTCTTCCTCCTCCAGAGCTTGCAAACGCGTTGCCAACCACACCTGCTCGACACACAGCCGGCGGAGCCGGCACAGAAGCATTTATTTTCCTAATTCGTAAATAACAACTGCTAAATATAAAATGTTCTTCACTCCCCCTTTCCAAAATGCCACGGCAAAATGCTCTCGCAGCCCCCGATCAGGTTCACGCCGGCAGGCAGCAGATGTGCCTCCATTAAACGGGGAACCTCGGAATAAATTTTGCATGGTTTTATAAATCCCTGCTGGTCCTAGGTGGGGGCGTGTGTTTTTTTTCCCATGCCGTCTGCATGAGCTGTCAGGCTGAGCGCTGGCCTCCCTCCGGGCTGCAGGGAAACAGTTTATTATTTGCAAATATCTCAAAGCTGTTTCTGAAAAGATGGAAAGGATTAGGGACATGTCTGGTAACAAAGCAGAGCAGCAGAGAGCTGTGGCTCACAACGTTCCCCGTGTGCATGACAGGGAAGGGAACAAGTGTTTTGGGGACAGTGTTTGTGCCATTTACTCCCCACCTGAGCTGGCTGGATGCTCCTGCACGGCAGCTGCTTGACTTAGCAGAGGGGATGAGGTCAGGCTGGTGAGAGCGTCTCCATCGCACCCCTCTTGCAGGGATGCTAGGCAGGATGGTCATATCGGGGGGGTAGAGATGAGCCACCCCTGTCCCGTGCAGGTCCAATTCCCCAGGTCTGGCAGGAACGAGGCAGCCGCAGGAACCGAGCCCTGGCTTTCTGTGTCATTGGGGTTTCTGAAGGCGTACCTGGAAGTCCTTGCAGTGTGCAGTGAGATGTGAGACAGCCAAAAGCTGGCTCCAAGACATTGTCTCTGGCTTTGTCTCCATGTGGGCAAAACACCTTGTCCTTATCTTTGTGGCTTCGACATCTGTTTTCCTGTCTGCTTGGTTTTATTAAGTACCAGTTCAGTCTCCCTGAGGGGATGCTGCCTTGAAGATGTGAGCCAGCAGGCTGAGTCCATGAGTTTGAAAACCACGAGTACCTTTGCTGTGATGGTATCTGGGTGAAGGAAATGTTGTGATCCTCCAGCTGCTGGGGAAGGATCCCTCTGAGGCCATTTTCAGCCTGTCACACGCTGCTTCCAGGGAGTGTGTGTGTGGGGGGGTGTACACGGATGCCAGGCAGCCCCCAGGAGCAGCTCGTGGGTCTTGTGCCCGGGCTGAGCCAGAGGGAGTCTTGGCTTGCGGGCTGGAAGCAGAGTTAAAATAGTTTGTGTGACAAGAGGCTGCCCCTGAGGGAAACTTTTCAAACAGTCTTTTGATTTCCCCATCTTCAGTTTCTCACAATCATATCCGTTTTTTCTTATTTTCCAGGTGAAGGCACGCGACTGCAGCGCCAGGTATGCTCTCCCCGTGTACAAACACGAAGAATCATCCTGTTTTCAGCTGCCTCGTGTTTAAGCCAAGCAGTCTGGCTCCTCAGCTCCAACTCCAAGACGATTTCCTTTCCAACCCACTTCTGCAGGTTTCCCCTGAACCCGCACCAGGTTTTCAAAGCACTTTGGGGCGTTTCCACCTGTGATGCTCTCACCCTGCCATGCACGCTCTGTAGAGCTGCCCTGCTGCACCCAAAGACTGGGACGCCGAGAGCCCAGGACTGCGACTTCCCCGGATCTCCTCACAAGGGTGCAACGCAGCAGTGGGTTTCAGGAGCTTGATCTTGGTGGAGGAGACAAGTTGTCTGCCTGGGGAAAATACGCAACTTTTGTCGTGGGTGATTTCAGATTCCTGGTAACCTTCACCCAGCAGCATGGCTTCTGTTAGGATCTGGACAGACCCTTAGTTCCAAACTATTTAATACTTTAAATCAATTAACAGATATGTTTTGAAATCTATTCACTCTGTAGTGTACTTACTCTGTGATTTGCTGATACATTTTTAATGACAATGTTACTGCAATTGAGAGTGTAATTGCAATATGAGACTGTTAGGCAATTGCTAAAGAAAACTCCTTCCAGAAGTTAATTGGCCATGATCTATTTTCCATTAAAACCAGGCTGATGCATTAATTTCTGTTACCAAGTTTTACAGCTTTGTAGACTGAGCTGTATATGAGATGTTTTTTTCTTTTTTTCTGTGTCCCTACGTGGGACCAGAACAAAATCAGCTCACCCCTAACAACCTGGGTCATCTCTCGGTGGCTTGAACACGGGCTGTGGCTGGTCGCTGCCCCCCAGCTCTGCCCTGAGGTCCATCCCTGTGCCCTGACACAGGTGGGAAGGGCTCCTGGTCTGCTCCAGCCTCTTGCTGCCCATACTGGGGGACCTGAACAGCAAGCACCCGGGGCCCTCACTAGCAGCACAGGGCTGCTTTTGAGGCACCACCAAAAATACTTGTGCCTGTCTGTGGAGTGGCAACAACGGAGGATTTCTGTCCTCACACCAGACCAACGCCACATGCCGTCGCTCCAGCTAATGACAACATTTATTGGAGATGCCATTGGTGCAACTCTCAAATGTTCATGATTTCTGAAAGCAAAAGGAGCCACCTATTTTAAACCGCCAAAGACAACAAGGTTCCTCACGCAGAGTGCGGCTAAGCTAAGCTCTCATTTAAAGCCTTTAACCATGTTCCCTGTAGCTCTGGTGAAATTTTGCCAGTGAAAATGGGCAAATTTTCCAAAATTTTGCCAATTTTACAGTGAATGCAGTGAAACATCCTCCCTGTGAGCCTTTCTGCTAATTTGAAGACACCTCTGAGCAGACACCAGCCCCAGTGAAAACGTTCAATACTGGATGCCCTGCCCAGCTACTGGGGACTGATTAGAGGCTGTAATGTAATTGTTTAATTAATTAACCCTGGCTGTTAATTAGGTACCACGCAGCCACTTGCTCACTCCCCACTCTCACTCACTCCCCCCTTACCCCAAGGGATGGGGAGGAGAGTTGGAAAGGAATGTAGAACTCAAGGGTTGAGTTAAGAACAATTTAATGAAGTGAAATAGAAAAAAAATGAATGAACAGTAATAACAATTATGACAATAACAGTTACAATGAAAAGGGGAAGGGGGAAAGAATAACATGCAGAGGGAAGGGGAGAAAGGAACGTGTGGTGCCCAACACAACTGGTCGCTGCCTGCTGACTGATGCCCAGCCAGGCCCCGAGCAATGACCTGCCTGCCCCAGCCAGCCCCCCAGGTAGATATACCAGGCATGACGTCCCATGGTATGGAATGCCTCTTGGCCTACTTTGGGTCAGCTGTCCTGGCTGTGTCCCCTCCCAATTCCTTGTGCCCCTCCAGCCTTTTCACTAACAAGGCCTGAGGAACTGAAAGTCTCACATCAAAGCCAAAACACAGCACTGCACTAGCTCCTAAGGTAAGTCCATCCTAGCTGAAACCGGGACACCCTACCTGCCCAACGGTGTGAATTGCATTTCTAGTTTCATGTCCAGCATGTCAGGACAGTTCTGAATGTCATCCTTCTCCCCATTGTACTTTCAGTCCTTCTGCAGTGTTCTCTCCGACAAATCAATAAGCAGTCTCCCCAGCCAGTTACCCGAGGCATGCTGGAGTTACACGGAAAATTTTAAATAGGCAGAATAATAAAAGATGTCAGTCTGGTACATTCACACAGAATACACTGATTAAACGCCAGATCTTTTAAACAAGATCAGATCTACGTCCCCAGAATGACATGACAACAACTACATTCAGACTCAAAGAAACTGCTGTTTCCTTAAAAGCTTATTAATGAAAACAGTGAGTAACTGCAGAAATAAGACAGCTTCCTTCAAATTCCTGCTTGCTTCATCTTTGACAATGAATAATTGATAACTTTTCTTCAAAAAAACCCCTTTTTCAATGAGTTTTGCCTTCACTTTATGGTAGTTTCATTTAGATCATTCTCCCTTTTCTTGTTTCTGAATATGTTATATGAAATGTGTCAAAAGCATAATTACAGTCAAGGCAGATTTAACTTTCTGTTTCTTCCCTGTCAGCAAGGCATGTTACCCCATCTAAAGGAAAAATTAGATTGCTTTGTCACAATTTGTTCCTAAGAAATTCACAGCCACAGCTGCTTATTTCCTTGATATGCCATGCGTGTTCCAAAAATGTTTGGTCCTTTTAAGGACATTTTTCAGGAAATAAATGTGAATCTGACTGGCTTCTAATTCCCTATCACTTCTTTACCCTTTCCCACCTTTCTAAAGTCAGGCCCTGGGGTTACCTGCTTCCAGTCTAGTTTTCATTCTTATTTATCTTCTGTTCATTCTCAAAGATACCTGCTGACAGCCTTTGGACTGCTCCTGCCCTCTCTCTAAGTACTCTTAAGTGGAATGTCACCCTGGCCTTAGGTGCCCTTGTAATTTACAGCCATCTGTTTTCTTAACTTTTTAACCCCCACCTCACACCCCCACCCACGGCTTCCTCTGATTTTTCCCTTTGCTGCTGCTGATGTTTTCCCCTGAAATTATTTCAGGGGAAAATAATTTATATTAAAAAAACCCTCATGCATGTTTATAGCATTTGTCTTTCAATATGCTTCGCTAGCATTTGAATAACAAAGTAACTTTTACATTAATCTATGTGTCTAACTAAAAGCAAATTGCTTTTTGCCTTTCCCTTCCTTTCTGTTTTTTCTTTATATGCTCTTGCTATTTCTTTCTGTAAATCTAATGGTTTGACCAAGCTCAAACACCCGTGTTTTTTTCTCATGCTAGGGATCACTGCAAAGGTGATGATTTGTGCATGATGACTTTTGGTGCCCTTCTTGCTTATTAATTCTATTGATGTGGTTTGAAAAAAAATGCTTTTTGTATTGCATCTTTAATGAACTACATAGTTTCCTGAAAAATATTCTTCTAGATGTTTTTCTCAAGAGATACCACTGTTTCAGTTTTACCAAGTCTACTTTGCTGAAGTTCAGTGCTTTCAACTACAAAAACCAGACAAACAAACAACAAAAGCAAATAAAAAACCCCTACAGAATAAAGATATTTTAAAAATTGTAATTGTGTTTAGTGGTGTTGCTTCTTTCCGTGAAATAATTACTATGGACACCATGGGAAATTTAATATTCCTGTACATGCCTATGGAGTTGTTTGGGCAAAGCCATAAGCCCTGGGTAAAAGTCAAGTATCACAGGGAAAAGAAAGGTATTTTGGGACAGTGCTGAGACCAAATAGTTTCTCTTCATCTTGCTACCAAATTCTGCCTCTCTACTGGCAGCTGCCTAACTCTGGCTCTCCATCACCTCCTGCATGCCACAGTCCTGGCTGCCACTGCAGCTCCACTCCTGGCAAACCTTGTGGGTCTCAGCCTGCCCAAGGCTGTGTGCATCATCCCTTCTGCACTGTTGGTCTCATCCTCAGCCCCAACAACATTCCCAAAATATTGCTCATCCAGTGACCTGGTTTGCAGCAGCCTTTTGCAGACCAACCACCCTCTCCTTTTCAACCCATTGGTTTGGGCACAATCTTCCTCAGCCTGTTCACATTTTCCTGGACAGCCTGTGTGTGCAGCTTCCACTTGCACTAAAGCCCACCATTTCTGGGATTAAAACCAATCAGATCTGGGAGGAATCACTGAAAATATTCAACCCTTAGAATTTGTTGTTCTGCAAACTCTCCAGTGACCATTCCTTCCCTTCAGAAAGCTGCATAAACAAAAGCACAACCTCCAACACAGCCGGATTTACTGACCTTCTCCTTCCACACTTGGAAAATGACCTGCAGAGCCAGGTTTTTCCAGATCTGCATTTTGGCAGTCCCAGGCAGATGGAGCAGCAGCAGCTCATTTGCAGTTGGAGGCGAGAGGGATGTCACCTGCCACACGCTGCTCCCACTGCACAGCCCTACTGCAGACATGTGCCCGGGGCAGGGGGACCAGCAGTGCTGGCTCCCCTGAACACTCACCCAGCCACACTGCTCAGAAGGCTGCAGATGTGCTCGTTTCCCTTTCGTCTTCCCCTCGCCCCAGCAAACCTTTCTTTGACATCTCCGCTGTGCTGGCATTTCCCTGAATATTTTGACATTTCAGGAGACAGCATGCAAAAGCAGCTCCCATTTTCCCAACCCACCATCCACCTCATTCTGATGCCTGCTTGCTGCCTGGCTGTCCCTCTGTAGACATGGTCTTACTACCTCGAATGGGGCTTTTTTTTTTATTATTATTTATTTTTATTTCTCCTTTCGATCTGAGCTTACTCTCAAAACACTGCCCCACTCAAGCCTGACAGCTGGCATAGGTGATTTCCAGGCTGGGATTTTCAAAGCCTGTTTGGTAGCTATGTTTAGGGTGCCCCAGTGTGGCGGAGTAGGGTAGACCCACCCTGACAGCACAAATTACTCAAACCTGTTTCTACAGACAGCAGCTTAGGGACCCCCACTACAGTGGGTCTCTCTGAAAGCTGCTCCCAATCCTCAGTCTCTCCTATAACCATCTCCTATAGCCATCTTGTCCCTCCAAGACCCCAGACCCCAAACCTCAGACCGCTGCTTTGGCCAGAAGTTCACTGGTGGATTGCACACACCTGCAAACGCATGTTCCTTTAATAATTCCTCAGTAATTCCCAATAATTCCTGCTGTCAGCCTTTCTGCTAAACATCCAATGATAAATCCTGTACAATTCCATAATTCTCTTGTTCAATCCTCAAATCCTTCTTCAGGCATGACACAAAAATCCTATACCTGTTCAGGCAATAATCCAGGAATTTATGTAGTGTCCTGGAGACAGTTTGTTCTGATTAATTGCTCTAGTTTCCAAATGGGGACAATGGCTGAACAATTCACCTCTGATGGTATTAGTAGATACAGAGGACTGAGCCTTCCTGGTTTTCCCCACATTGTCACCACTCTTCTGATCTCTGCCTGGCCTTTGTGGTCACTTGAGCAGACATTGTCAGCTATCCTTGGATGTGGACTCAGTCAGCAGAGACCCTAATGAATGACAGGGTATCATTAACATAGGATGATTTTCACCCAGAGGATGCTCAGTGGGAAGATGTGTGCATTTAAGATGTTGGCTTGGCCCTTGTCACACAGACACATCATACCAGGTCTTGCCCTACAGCTGTCACCTGTCCCAGTCTCATACAGGGATGCCTGGGCAAGAGGACCATGAAGACACACCCTTGCAGATGTGTTTAGTTTTTATGACATAGATGATGGGGTACAGCATGGGAAGGACTGGCATGAAGACGTTGGCCATGAAGACATGAATGAGAGGGCTGGCCATAGGCTGGCCATACCGGTGAACCATGGACAAGTCAACCATGGGGATGTACAGGCTCAGGGCTGCCAGGATAAGAGACACGCAGCTGCTCAAAGCTTGAGATGCTCCCTCTGGGACACAATGCTTAGAATGGCCCTGGCAATCAGTACCTATGACAAGAAGGTGAGGATGACGTCAAATGTCAGAAAGAGAATGGCTAAAGTGAAGCCTACCAGTTATTGTACATGATGTCTGCACACACCAGCTTGATCAGGTCCTGATGCAGACGGTAGGTGTGGGAGGGCACATGGGACTGGCAGATGGGCAATCCTTTTAATACCACAAATGGGGGACAGTTGGTAAGGCACAACTGCACAGGGCAGCCAGCCCAGTCCTGCCTGTTCTGGCACTGGTGAGGATGGAGAAGTCGGGTAGCAGATGGGCACATAACAATGAAAGGTCATGGCCAGGAGCACTGAGGGCTCCAAGAATGAGGATGAATGAATTAAAAAAGATTGAGCAGAACAAACATTAAGACTAATCTGCCAGGCATCAAACCAGAATACACTCATCACAGTTGGCATTGTAGGCAGAGACAAACCCAAACTGGTTTGGTGGTGGCCAGCATGGAGAGTAATTGGTACATGGGCTCATGAAGGCTCAGCTCTGTCCTGGTATCAAACAGGACTGTGATGTTCCCCAGAAGTGACACAACATGAATGAATGTGAAAAGACGAGAGCCAGATGCTGCCAGTTTCCAGCCCTCAGATGCCTGTAAGGATAAATGTGACTGGTGTGGAGACAGATTTCTTGAGAGACATGATGTACTAGAGATGACCTGCAGAGAAAAAGAAATAGTAAAGAAATCAAAGTAGCAAGTCTAAGAGGACATAGCAAACACATGTAAATGTGACAGATTTGAAGCCAAAACTGAAAGAACACAGATGCCAAATAGGGACATGGATTAGACACCACAAACTTCAGGTCCTGGGTAGCCCAGCAGATGGGTGTTCAGTTATCTTAAGGTAAGGTCACACACAGAAGATACACAGATAACTCATTTTGGGGTTCTCCTTCTCTGTATGTCATAAGCTGCAACATTGTAGTGTAGTTTTCAGAGAGAGTATGCTGCTTAATAATAATAAGCACATTATTATATATATGTATTATTATAATATATAATAATAAGCATAAGAATAAAATACTTCTGTGCATATTAAATATGGGAGATAAGAAAAATGCACCTGTGTCATATCACTATTTTACAAAAACCTTAGTTAAGTGATTAACACCAAAGAGCTCTTGCAGTTTTCTTGTTCTAAGTATTTGGACAAAGATTATCATCTTAGCAGTAGGTCTAGAGTTGGGTGAGAGAAGTTCCCTTTTACCCGTCAATCCGGTGGCACGGAGCAGCCCTTGGAGTCCCTGGGGAGCACCAGCAGCACCTCAGAGCTTCCTACCAGCACAGTTGACCCTTCCTTCATTCCCCCTGCTTTGGCCAGCACTTGCTGTAGAGCCAGGCAGATCAACAAGCATCTCTGTGCCAGCTGCCCAGGGTGCTGTACAAGGTCCTCTGGCAGAGGGCTCACAGGAGAGTTACTTTCCCCCTGTGGTTTGCATGTAGGATGTGAGAAGAAGGCTCCTTTGGTGGGAGGTCAGCCTCTCCAGCAACCTCTCTGACCAGGAGCCCTATAGACAAACGTCCACATGTAAAGCTGGTGGCATTCCTTGTCTCCAAGCTGCTCTTGGAGTGGAAAGGGCACTGCCAGCCATCTGGCATGCAGGTGCTTATGCATGGGTTGACGCTCAGGACTGGAAGCTTCTACTGTGCTGGGGCTCCTCATTTACAGCTCTGTGGGGTCTTGCTGTGCACTGGACTCCGAGCCTTGCTCTGCCTCTAGTCTCCAGCTAGAGAATATGGCTTATCTATGAAACATACAGAACAGTTTGTGTCCCAGAACATGGCTTTCTTCTACAAATAGAAGTTGGACTAGATAATCATTGTAGGTCCCTTCCAACTGAAACATTTTGTTCTATATTAGGAGGACAAAAAGAGATGTTATGGTCTTGTTATCAATTTGTTAATAAGTTAAGATTGATTGACTTTATTTGATTGATTAATTGATTTTATAAAATCATTTAATAAAATTAAAATATAGAAGGATAAGAAAAATTTTAAATGAAACTTATAGCTGCACAGTAAAAGCTGTTATGAGATCTTCTGTACATCCTGTACCAAGGCTAGAAGAAGGGGCTAGAGCCATTGTTAAAACTCAGGTGATAACTTTAGGGTTGAAAGGTTTCTTTGTGTTTGACCAGTCTTCTGTATGCAGAGGCGTATTGAAATGTCAGAATATGAGATTAATGGGAACTGGGGAGAGTCGACTGGAACAGCTTGTAGTTGCCTGCCCAGAAACCGTGAACTTTAGTAAAAGGTGATTCCGGCAGGGGGAGATCGCGACCACCCACTCATATACCACCTACCCAAATCGTACCCCAGACCCATTTCTAGACCTTTCTAAGCTCTGCTGCGCAGAATCGGATATAGGAGGAGAATATGTTAATGATTTATGGGAAATATCATGGTTATGCATGAATATTTAATGAACATGTATGAATAAGTTTTATATATGGAATCTGATTTTGGGACCTGGCGTGCGTTGATCGTGAGAGGACTCGCTCACGCACCCGGCCGTTAATAAAGAAGTGTCTGCTTATCTACATCACATTGGTGTCGATAAGTTCTTCATTCCGAGATTTCGGTAACAGTTTTGGCACCCCAGATGGGACCTCGCTGAAGGAGACCGGAGGAGTCGGGGACCTGATCGGTTCCAGCCGGCACCGAGGATTTCTCGGGGATACCCATCGATCCCCGATCCGTAAGGCTCTTGGCAACGTTCCCTGCATTTTTGGTAAGACACTTCTTTTTTTAATTGTAGTAAGTGGGTTGGAGTCCCACTAAAGTAAGTAAGTAAGTGCACTAGAGGAAGTGGGTAGGAGTCCCACTAAAATAAGTGTATGGGAAGGAGTGGGATGGAGTCCCACCAGTGGGTTGGAGTCCCACTGAGTAAGTCTGCCTGTCAGAGGCGGTGAAAGAGCTGCGCAGGGTAGGACTAGGAGTCTGCCCGTAAGACATAAGCGAAAGCTGTTGCAGGGTTGGACAAAAGTGTAGACAAGAGAAACTATATGCTATAGTGTTCTCTAAGGTAGTGCCTCTATACAAGAAGTTAGAAGAGGTTTTTGGGGGTTTTTTTGTTGTTTTGTGAGTTTGTGTATTAAGAAGAAAATGAAGAGGTATAATATTGTGTTATAGGTTTGTTTAAAGTAACTGTGGGAAAGTGTGAGTGTGGCTGTAAGGGTGAGACGTGTAATTGAGAACGAAAGCGAGTGTGGAGTGTGGATCCGCGGATCGGAGTGACAGAGTTGAATAATTGTGTATTGTACTGTGAGTAATTACACCATGGCAACTAAGTTAACTCGGTTGTTTAAAAGTAAAAGCATGGGTAATCTTGCTGTAAATGACAAAATCCCGAAAAATTCTTTGTTGGGATGTTTATTGGCACATTGGGGAAATTTACAGGATGATCTGCAAAAAAGCCAGATGATTGAGTATTGTAATAATTTGAGTACTGTAATAATTGGTGGCCTTTGTATATATTGGATGATGAGGAAAAGTGGCCCACGAATGGGACACTGAATTATAACACTATTTTGCAGTTAATGCTGTATTGTAAAAGAGAAGGGAAATGGAATAAAATGCCAGATGTGGATTTGTTTTTTTACTTAAGACAAAGAAAGGATTGGCAGGATGAATGTAAGCTAATTATTAGAGATAATTTGGTAATGGCTATAACTTGCGATAATAAGAAAGTGGAAAAAAATGTTGTTCAAATTGTGAGATTGGGAGTGGATACAGGAGCGACATTTTTTTATTAAATACCTGTAAAGGAAAAATTGGAACAAAAACAGGCCATTCCTGCAACCCCTGGATTTGAAATTTGGAAATAAGATAATTACACATGAATGTTTGTATGTACCAGTATGTCCGATACCCTTCTTAGGAAGAGATTTGTTACCCAAATTAAATGCACAGATTGTTTTTGACGAAGGAGAACTTTTCTTGAAAATATCTGAGTCAAAACCAGGAGAAATCCTGATGAGATAAGAAAAAGTAAAGGAACAAGAAATTCCACCGGAGGTGGATTTGGCAGTGATCCCTACTGTATGGGAAACAAATATTCCTGGTAAATCGAAACTAGCAGAACCTGTTAAAATAGATTTGAAGGAAGGCGCAGGAACAGTGAGAATTAAACAATATCCAATCAAACCAGAAGTGAGACAGGAACTGAAGAAATTGATTGATAAATTTTCGGAGTATAAAATTTTGGAAGAATGTGAATCTGAGTATAATACTCCTATTTTACCAGACAGAAAACCCTCGGGTGAATAGAGACTGGTACAAGACTTGAGAGCAGTAAATCAGATAGTTAAGGATATTTATCCTGTAGTAGCAAACCCTTATACACTGTTAACAGCATTGAGGGAGAATTATCAGTGGTTTACAGTGCTTGATTTAAAAGATGTTTTCTTTTGTATACCTTTGGAAAAGGAAAGCAGAAAACTGTTTGCTTTTGAGTGGGAAAATCCTCAAACTGGGCGAAAGATGCAGTTGACATGGACTAGATTACCCCAAGGATTTAAAAACAGTCCAACTATTTTTGGAAATCATTTAGCAAAGGAACTTGAAATCTGGAAACAGGATAAACCAAGACCTGGGCATTTATTTTTACAATATGTGGATGATATATTGATTGCTACAGAAGAAAGATTTATTTGTATACAGGTGACTATTGACCTTTTGAATTTCCTGGGACTAAATGGGTATAAGGTATCCAGGAAGAAAGCCCAAATAGCCTGCCAGGCTGTGATATATCTCGGCTTTGAGATTTCAAAAGGACAACAACAATGAGGAAAAAATCGCAAAGAAGCTATTTGTGGTGTACCTGAGCCGAGAAATATTCATGAACTCGGAGCATTTTTGGGCATGACTGGGTGGTGTCGCCTTTGGATCATGAACTATGGGCTAATAGCTAAACCGCTGTGCGAGGCCCAAAAGAACTCTCCCTTTGTATGGGGCCCACAACAACAAAAGGCTTTTGTAGAGTTGAAACGTGCCCTAATGTCTGCACCTGCCTTGGGACTGCCGGATCTAACCAAAGATTTCCAGCTGTTTGTACATGAAAGACAACACCTTGCACTGGGCGTGTTAACCCAGAGGACAGGAAGCTGGAAACGACCAGTCGGATATTTCTCTAAACAACTGGACACAGTGAGTAAAGGGTGGCCAAACTGCCTTCGAGCAGTGGCCGCAACAGTGATGCTCATACAAGAAGCTCGGAAATTGACTTTGGGAAGAACAATAACAGTCTATGTTCCACACATGGTGATAACTGTCCTAGAACAGAAGGGGGGACATTGGCTGTCCCCCAGCCGAATGATGAAATACCAGGTGGTATTGACTGAACAGGATGATGTGATTCTAAAGACAGCTAACCTGGTAAATCCTGCAGTGTTTTTAAGTTCCGTACAGGAAGAAGGACGACTGGAACATGATTGCTTGGCTACCATCGAGTATGTTTATTCCAGTCGTGAAGATCTGAAGGATGTGCCATTGGAGCGACCAGACTGGGAATTGTATACTGATGGAAGCAGCTTTATGGAACAAGGAGTTTGATCCGCCAGATACGCGGTAACAACAGAGGCTACAGTTATAGAAGCAGGAGCATTGGCGAGTACCACATCAGCCCAAAAGGCAGAACTCATCGCTTTAATTCGAGCCTTAGAGGTAAGCAAAGACAAGAGAGTAAATATCTGGACTGATTCAAAATATGCCTTTGGGGTAGTGCACGTCCATGGAGCTTTGTGGAAAGAGAGGGGGTTATTGTCCTCTCAAGGATCAAACATTAAGCATCAAACAGAAATTTTACGATTATTGCAAGCAGTTCAAAAGCCAGATCAAGTAGCAATCATGCACTGTAAGGCACACCAGACTGGGAATACAAAAATAATAGCTGGGAATAATTTAGCCGATAGAACAGCAAAAAAGGTAGCAAAGAAACAAGCATTGCAAATGGCAATAATTCCTTCTAAAACAGTAACCCTTCCTAGGGAAAAACCGAGATATTCAGAGGAAGATGACAAATTGGGTCAGTTATTAAATGCTAAGAAAAACTTAGCAGGATGGTGGGTAACTCCTAACGGACAAGTAGTAATTCCACCTCTTTTGATGAGAGAGATAATTCAAACGAGACATCAAGAATGTCACTGGGGGGCAGAAGCCTTAGTAACATCTTTATGAAAACAAGTAATATCAGTTAAAATGTTGGGAATAGCTAAAATGGTAACTGCAAAGTGTGAGGTATGTTTGAAAAATAATCCATCGATTAAGAAAAAGGTTCAAATGGGTAGGCTGAAGTCTGGTACAGAACCTGGAGATTATTGGCAAGCAGATTTTTCAGAGTTGCCTAGATACAATGGGTACCGGTACATCCTGGTAAGGGTTGATACTTTTACAGGATGGCCAGAAGCCCTTCCCTGTCACACCACACAAGCAAAAGAGGTTGTAAAGTGGTTATTACAAGAAGTAATTCCGAGATTTGGAGTTCCTATTGGAATTCCCTCTGACAGAGGTCCACACTTTGTTGCTGAAGTAGTACAAAGTGTTAGCAAAGCATTGGGTATCAATTGGGATTTACATGCGTCTTGGAGGCCACAATCTAGTGGGAAAGTGGAAAGGATGAATCAAACTTTGAAACGACAAATAAGTAAAATTTGTCAAGAAACCAGTTTAAAGTGGTCTCAGGCACTTCCATTGGCGTTATTATGAATCAGGGTACAGCCAAAGAGTGGAACCTCAGTCAGTCCTTAAGAATTATTATATGGAAAACCATATGAGTCTCTAGAACCAAATCTAAACATACATGTAAAAGGAAAACAAGGTGTGTATAACTATTTGCTTTTTCTAAGGAAAACTTTGGCTGCGATTTGGTGTGCAGTAATTTGGAATAGACCTTTATTCCAGGAAAATTCAGTGCATGATTTCCAACCAGGAGACTATGTCTATGTGAAGACTCGGACCTCCAAACCTTTGCAGGAGCACTGGAGAGGACCTTTCCAGATACTGCTAACCACTTTTACAGCTATCAAAATTGCAGAATCGGATGCCTGGATACATTATACTCGAGTGAAGAAAGCACCGTGAAGAAAGCACCTACTCCGTGGAAGATTGTGAATCATGACCCAGAGACTTTAAAATTGACTTTGAAACATGTCTAATTTTTCATATCAGGTTATGATTGTTCTTTGGATTTTATTTTGGTCAGTAGTGTTGGTGGGATCATGGGCTGACTTGGTGGACAGGAACAAAAGACAAATAGAAACAGAACAAGTGATTGACATTCCCAAACAAGTGGCTGAGGAAAATTTGTTGGTAGGATTGATTAAAGCATTTGCCAATTTATAAAATGTCACGCAGATCACTGCTTGTTTGCCAATACCGAGGGCAGTAGGTGAATCTATTCCATGAGGAATTTTAACCATGAATCTGACCAATCTGGAATATAAAAATGAGACGACCTATTGTGAACAAAGGCCAGTAACTCAATGGTATGAACAAGTAAAGGTTATTAGAAAACAGTGGAAGTCACCAGGTAAAGAAACAGATTGTAAAAAAAAAAACAAAAAAACCCCAAAAACCAAAAAACAAACCACCAAACTATTGAATTATGATTTTATAACAGGATCCCGACCTAGTGCCATAGCTTGAGTTCTTCCTGGGGGTCCAAATCCCCAGTTAGGATGGTGTTCTTATGATGAACAACTTAAAACCAATGTGAGCAGAGGTATCATGAAATGGAAGTGTAACAAAACTGGCCAAGGTACCCAATTAGTAGAACAATGGGACTCTATATGGTCTATGTCCATATTTTCCCATTTTCAGTATATGGCAAGAACTTCTTGGTGTTTTACCTGGGATGGAAAAGTTTGTTTCAGTATTACCCTGGGTCAATGATAGGTCAATTTCATCAGGAGAGAAGGAAAATAAAGTAGTGCCATGGTGGAAATGTGAAAAAGCGTATGATTGCAGTAACACAGACTTAGTAATCCAAAGAATTCCTCCGTAGGCCACTGTTTTGAAATACGGTTGTTTTTGTCGAGGTCTTAAGAACACTCTCAATTTAACCAGCACTTTTACAGTTAGAAGTAGAAAATCTACTATTCGAAGTCCAAGACATTTAGTTTGGGCATTAAGTGATGGAACCTGGACAACTCACTTACCATTAGATGGTAAGGTGAAACAAATCACTTTAGGCATGCCAACATTGTGTCCAATTTGGAAGAAATCACCATTTAAAGGATCCTTAGAGAATTTAGAATTGAAACGAATAAAGAGATGTGAGATAAATGATGATATTTGGAATGAACCATTTACAGGAGTGAAAACTGGTTGGGCACTTGAATCACTTTTAAATCCTATAGCTTCATATAGAAACAGAGCATGGCTCTATCAGTTAACTGGTCAACTGGTCAAGTGGAAAAATTAGCAAACGTTAACAAAAAGGGGTTTAAGGAATTGAATATATAATTACAGGCGACCTCCAGAATGACTTTACAAAATAGAATGGCACTAGATATGCTCCTACTTAAAGAACATGGAGTATGTGGATATCTCAAGGATAAATTGGACCACTGTTGTATCCACATTCCAAATGTCACTCAGGGTGTGGAACATGATCTAGACCTATTAGGAAAAATTGAAAAAGAAACTGAAACAATTCAAAAGAATATGTCAGAAGATTGGCTTGGGAAAATTTTTAACAAACTGGGATGGAATTTGAGCTCTTGGATACAATCTATAATTAAAACTTTGTTTCGGTTACTAATTGTCTTTTTGATGAGCATGCTAGTATATGCACGTTTGAAGAAACAGTTTACCAATAGAATTGCAGTCAGTCGTATGATTATGAGAGAAGTACCAACTATTTTATCAAGACATGATCCATCACCAAAATATGTTGAAACAAAAATGATTTTCAACACTTTCAAAGGGGGGAAATGTTATCGATTTGTTAATAAGTTAAGATTGATTAATTTATTTGATTGATTAATTGATTTTATAAAATCATTTAATAAAATTAAAATATAGAAGGATAAGAAAAATTTTAAATGAAACTTATAGCTGCACAGTAAAAGCTGTTATGAGATCTTCTGTACATCCTGTACCAAGGCTAGAAGAAGGGGCTAGAGCCATTGTTAAAACTCAGGTGATAACTTTAGGGTTGAAAGGTTTCTTTGTATTTGACCAGTCTTCTGTATGTAGAGGTGTATTGAAATGTCAGAATATGAGATTAATGGAAACTGGGGAGAGTCGACTGGAACAGCTTGTAGTTGCCTGCCAAGAAACCGTGAACTTTAGTAAAAGGTAATTCCGGCAGGGGGAGATCGCGACCACCCACTCATATACCACCTACCCAGATCGTACCCCAGACCCATTTCTAGACCTTTCTAAGCTCTGCTGCGCAGAATCGGATATAGGAGGAGAATATGTTAATGATTTACGGGTAATATCATGATTATGCATGAATAATTAATGAATATGTATGAATAAGTTTTATATATGGAATCTGATTTTGGGACCTGGCGTGCGTTGATCGTGAGAGGACTTGCTCACGCACCAGGCCGTTAATAAAGAAGTGTCTGCTTATCTACATCACATTGGTGTCGATAAGTTCTTCATTCCGAGATTTCGGTAACAGTCTTGTAGCAGACCATTATAGCTACAGCTATGGTGGTATTTTGTCAGCTCTACCAGTTACCTTCTCTGTTAGCTGGAGAGCAAAAAATAGTCAAACATCCCTCACTAGCTGATGTTCCTGGTCCATTTTTCAGCTCTTGCAGTTAGCTCCTGAGACCCAGGAATCACATCCAACACAGAGCCTTCCTTCCAGCTGGTCTTGGCTTGTATGTAACCACAGGGGGGACCTCTCAGGCTGCAGCAATCAGTTACGTACATACATGAAAAAAAACCTACAGCCAGCTTGGAAGCATCCTGTGACACAACAAGAACTGACAGGACAGTGGGGGGAATACTGCTGTGCTCTTGGACTGAGAGGAGTCTGGGCTCCTCATACCCTGGACCAAGGCACTGGATAGCGTTGGCAATTTGCCTTACCCTGTATAAAAAAAAAATCACGGTCCTGAAGAGCTGTGTGGAAAAGAGGAAATTCCCAGCCTGAAGATGTAGCAGCAGTAACGGCAGCAGAGTCATGACTGGAGCATGATATTTGACAGATTGAGCCTTGAATTGCAGAGCTAATTTTTAGCAGTTTCAGGACCACACTTCCAAAGTCTCTGTCTGAGTATCAGGGTGACTTCCCTGTACATGGACGCATTTTGGTCAGGACAGGAAATCTGTATGTACATCTACCCAGGAAGCTATATCTTTCCTACTCCCCGGACTCCCACGTTTACAGATCCCACACCCACCACCTCCCAATCCAGACCAGCAACCTTGTTCCACCCCCAGAGCGCTTCCACCTCCCCACTAGTACTTCACTTCAGTACAGCAAGTATGATTCAAAGGAATATTTTATTATCATTCCCACCGTTCAGATAGTCAGAGCAGCCTGAAGGACCAAACATCAGAGCTCAGCCAAGGACCTTGAACAAGCACTTCCAACCCAGCACAGTCACAGGGTGGGAACAGATGCAAAAGAGCTCTTACACCATAAGAAAGAGTATTTCCCTTCCTAGGATGTCAAGGAAACAACTGCCTTCAGCAGCAGCCAAAAGCACTTACTGGAGGGTGTGACCAGTGTGAACAGACAGACCCAAGTTATCTATGCCAGCTCTTCTTGTAGGGCACCTGGAGCAGTTCAAGCCATGTCCCTTCAGGGAGCAGTCACAGAACCCTGCATCCATGGGACCAACAGCTCTCTCAAGGAGTACCAGAAGGATCAGAGGCAGCAAGGTCAGGAGAGGCCATGGCAGAACACACAAAGCTTTGTCAGTTTCAGGAGTCTCATCTTCCATCCAAGCAGGGGAGGTTCTCTTTTTCCAAGCATAGTACTTTGCCACAACCACGTTGGGGTTTCCCTGGGCAGGGTCAAACCACATCTGGATACAGCGTCCACTGCCCCGGCGCTCTGTGGTGTATTTGTAGGAGTTGGACCAGATTTTCTCACACAGGTCTTTCGGCTGGGGAAAGACATGGCTGAAGGGTCTGCAAATGGAGCCCCAAGGACAGCGGTTTGTTCCTGAAGACAGCACCACAAAAGAAAACACGAGCTAGCACACTTCACTCATGTCCTTTCACCTGGGAAGAGCAGACAACCTGCCCACAGCCCATTGCTGCATCTTAGCAGATGGACAGTGGCTTGGCCACCTTCTAATTGCCAACCCCACAGACAGGCATGAGGAATTAGTGGTCTTAGCTCCAGCCACTAGGCGGGCAGTAGTGACACTGCCAGGGGAGAAGAGAGGCTTACTCCACACAGCCCACCAACCTGTTGCCCAGTTCCAGCCCTTGTGCCAGTTCTCTTTGCATGTGACATAGTCCTTGCAATCCTTCCACCACTCCTCACAGTCCTCTTTGCAGAGTGGCACATGAAGAATCCTCTCCCGACGCCAGCTGCTGTCAACCTGCAAGAGAACAGGACCATGTACACTGGTAACGGCCCTGGAAAGTTAAAGGGCAGGATCTGCCACATCCCAGATTCCACTCCATCCCTCCCATTGGGCTCCAGAGCTGATTACGCAAGTAGAGTCTAGCAAAGCCCATTGCAAGTCCTCACCTGCAAAGCTGCATCGAGCTTGGCCCCTCCCCCCCCCCATAAGGACATGGACCTGTTGGAGCAATTCCAGAGGAGGCCACGGAGCTGGTCAGAGGGCTGGAGCCCCTCTGCTGTGGGGACAGGCTGGGAGAGCTGGGGCTGTGCAGCCTGGGGAGGAGAAGGCTGCGGGGAGACCTTAGAGCAGCTCCCAGTGCCTGGAGGGGCCGACAGGAAAGCTGGGGAGGGGCTTTGGGCAAGGGCAGGGAGTGGTGGGACAGGGGGGAATGGCTTGAAGCTGAGAGAGGGGAGATTTAGGTTGGACATGAGGAAGAAACCCTTCCCCGTGAGGGCGGCGAGGCGCTGGCCCAGGCTGCCCAGAGCAGCTGTGGGTGCCCCATCCCTGGCAGGGCTCAAGGCCAGGCTGGACGGGGCTGGGAGCAGCCTGGGCTGGGGGGAGGGGGCCCTGCCCGGGGCAGGGGGTGGGACTGGCTGGTCTTGAAGGTCCCTTCTAAACCATGCTATGAATCTTTCCACCCTGTAGGAAAGTTTACTCTCCCTGGAAAGCACTCTCCCATCAGTGCCAGGGGTATGTTATATGGGGGACCAGCATATAACATATTATGTAGCCAGCACAAGTCCTACTGTCTTCATCACAGCAGGTCTGATCCTACCTGGTCAATCCAGGGCCCCAGGTTGGGTGAGCACTCATACAAGCATGTGTCCTGGATGAAGTGGCGCTTGCACTTAGATGGCATCAGGCCACAATGGTTCCAGTTGAATTTGTACAGGTTGGATTGGTCCTTGTGGGCTTCTGAACTAGTGTTGGCTGTGCAGCAGGCATTGTCCTTCCAGGGAGCACACTACAGAGCAAAAAGAAAGGCTGGTCAGGGGGGCACACACCAGCTCAAGGAAGTCAGAGGATGCTGCAGGTGCCAGCTCCCTGCATAACCTACAGCAAGAAACCTGCTGCAAGAGGATTTTCTCTCCTCCAGCAAACCCTTGGGCACTTTGGACTGAAGGGTTCAGGGCTGCAGCAAGGTGAAAGAAGAGGTCAGATCCTCACCAGTAATTAGTGCCAGACTGAGGAATGGAAACAAACTCCCTTCTCTTGCACCCTGGCTCACTCTTAGCTCCATCTCTACTGAGGACCTGGGGCAGAGCTCCTCAGTTAGCAGGAGGAGGCTGTAACACAGAGAGGGAGCAGCTAAGGGTCTTCCCTTGCCATCCTTCACCTTGTTCTGATCTGGGGTACCTAGACTTTGGTAAGGGGAAGTCTCTTGGTTAAAGGGGTAACAGTGGACTGACAGAAATCCTTACTACTGCATCTGCCCTAGCCACCTACTAGAAGAAGAGGAGCAAACAGGTCTCATACCCAACAGAGGCTTTCTTCCTCAGGCAAATGGCTGCCAAGCCCAAACCAGCCCACATTATCTGGGGAGGTAGGCACAGGGGACCCAGACAACCCCACCTAACACATCAGCAGGAGTCATACCTGGCCATAGAGCATCCCTTCTGGGCCAGGCTTAGTTTTGTGGTGTTTGGCATCCATACAGATGCTCAGCAATGGGTCTTTCGTAGGCATCACTGTGCAGGCAGCCAACAGCATGAGCAGCACCTGCCCCACTCCTATTCTCACAGCCATTGGGGAGCTGGGAGGTGATGGAGCTGTACAGAAAGGGAACAGCATGGGAGAGATTTTGTGACAAGCAGCAGTAAATGAGGTGCTGTGGGGGTCAGGCACTCCTGAGGACACATCAGCATCCCATCAGCAATTCACAGCCCTAGGACACAAGTGCATGCAAGTGCAGCCCTGCTAAGCAAGGCTGCAAGGTCAGCTACACATCATCCTCTGGACAGTGATGCAAAGACAAATGGCTCTTTTAGTGCCTGGGCTGCTCAACAGTTCATCTCAAACAGTCCCAGTCAGAAAGGGGATGCTGTGAGACCCATTCTAATTTGGGTTCTTTTGCATTAAGCCACCCTGCTGTTTTAGCATGGAGCTTTCAGGTCCCAAATCTTCTGCAACCAGACGTTACACTTGAGGGATCTCTTTAGTTAGTAGTTCAGAGGAGGTAATTAGATGCACTAGCACACTGACATGCTATGCAGGTTATGAGCTGCAGGAGGCCCACCTTGTTTTCAGGAGTATGTTAAGAGAGGAAGGCATTTTCTTTGGTTTGTCTGCATCTGGGCCTTCAGAGACCCACGCCTGAAGTCTCCAAATGAGAGACACTTCACACTGTCATGCCTTAGCCTCCCCTAGATGATAGGAGCTTTAAAGTAATTTACTACAAAAAAAACACCCACCCACCAAACCACAAAACCAAAATAAAAACACAAAAAAACCCCCCAAGCATCCACCCCCACCAAAAAAACCCCAAACATCACACGCCACAGTGCTCCCTTCCATTCCTTGTCAATACAGCACAAGGGTCAAAAAGAATTGCTTTTTAAAAACTATTTTGCAAAACACAGGAGCAAGAAAAAACACAACATTAAATCAGTATAAAACAACACAGAAAACAAATACAGAACTAAAGAAGCAGACACATAAATCTGAGGACTAAGAAGTAACTAACTTGCATCATAACTTCAACTATATAACCAACATTAAAAAAAAAAAACCAAACCAACCATAAAACTGAAAAACCTCAACCTATCAACCTTACCAGCCCAGAGAGCCTCTGCTAGACCTTGAAAACACTCAACACAGCAGCTTCCTGGGGTCAGCTTTAATAGGAAAGCCTTCTAACCTAACAGGTGCTGGCACTTGAAAGTCCCTTCTAATACGTTTAATGAGGTTTAACTTCTCCAGCAGCTGTTACCTTAGAAGCATTTGGTTTGGTGACAATCAGCCTCTCCAGCCTCTTTCGTAAGCAACACCCTGTTCCCTGGGAAACAATCTCATGTTTTTTTCAAAAAGCGGGTCTCTTTTATCGACCTTGGCCATTCATAACAAGCCCCTTTTCCTCTGCTTGCCTTACACCAGGCAGTTTTGATTTGCATCATTGCATCAGACAAAAAAAGCCAAAGAGGGAGAGATGCAGGATTCTGCCATGCACTGAGAATAACTAGAGAAGTGCTAATGCTCGTCACATAAAAACGACATGCAGTAAGTGCTCTTGTCTCAGAAGGAAGAATAATAACTCCCAACACACACACACACACAAAAATGCTAGTTGATGAGGGGATCTTGTTGCAAAAAACTGAGGAGATAAAAGTTTGGTGGGTGGGTGGGACTGGAGATAAAAGCTAAGGTTTGCTCTCAAGACTCCTTGCAAAGCCCTCACCCTCAGCAAAGGGGCAGAGTCTTCCTCCTGGAACAGCACAGGTTTTGGGGCTGTTTTGCTCTTCAGTCACATCACTGATGTTTTGGTGATGAACCCACTTGTCTAAGGAGCTCATCATCCTAAATTTAATGCATGAGCACTTTAAGAGACACTGCTTTAGTGATTTCCACAGTCTAATGACACGTTGCATGAATAATTACCTCTTTGTATTTGTTCTGAACTAGATGCATGCTGTTTTAACTTCTCATTATTCTACCTCTCCTATTGGAAGTGACAATGAGCAGATCTTCCCCCACACATCTCTGAGCCTTTGCCACCTCTTCTGTCACCTCTTTCCAACAGAAGCCATGGTCTGCTCACTCTTGTCCCATGACAGGTGTTCTGCTCCCTGAGGCATCAGGGCTGCAGAAGTATTTCAGATGCGCAACACTGTCCTGACCTTGTTTTTTGGTCCTTGCCTAGGAATTTCTAATATCTAGTTTGGTTTTGGAACTGCTGATCACTGAACTATGTTGTTGTAACATTATCATAACTGTGGCAGCTTGCTCCTGAGAGATAATTGTCAGCTACCAGCCTGCCATTTCCTATCTGAAGTGTTCCCTTTTTTCCCCAAGTGCATCACTGTATGTTTATCTCACTTTTTCTTTTTTTTTATTAATCTGTTGGGGTTTTGTTCAGTGACTCAGTCTTATTAGGGTCCTTGCAAATTTTTGCAGCTGGTTCTCCTGTCCCTGGAGTAATTCTGTATCATCAGAAACTTGGTTGCCTTGCTGTTTTCCCTCCCTTTCCCAGAAAAAAAAATTGTGGAAAAACAGAAATCCCAGTACAAATTTCTGTAGGGGTTCACTGTAAAGGATAGCCATGCACCTTTATTTTATGATTCAGTTATTCAGTGGTGTGCAGAACTTTACTCTCATTCCATGGCTTCTTGCTTGATGACCTTCTGTGGGGACCTTGCTCAGAGCCCTTGGGAATCCAGGTAGCCTATCACCTGGATCAGCCTCAGCCCTAATCCTTTCCAGCCCTTCAAGGATATGCGGTATGTTAGGGAGTCCTGTCTACACATTAGAAGATCCATACCGACCCTTCCCCATATGGCACACTTATCCACGTGCCTATGGATTCAAACCTTTATCACATTTTCTGCAGACTTTTCCCATGAAGGTACCATGTGCATAGCTGTGCAGATCCCTCGATCTCTCCAGAAAGCCTTTTAAAGTGTCCCGTGTGAATGCATAGACCTTGTCCTTGTAGGGGGTACTTGTACACATAACAGCACAGAAAATGGGGCAACTCTCTCCCTCTCACTGTAGTCCTGCCCATATCCTTGTACTTAATGGGATGGGTATGTAGCTGAGTGCATCCTCGTTTGCTCCATGCAGCTGATTTGCCTTGTGCAACCTGTTCTCCAGGGTTTGGATGCTTCTTTGCTGGGGTCCGATTGGGTGATCTGCTGCTGTCACCCCCAAACTATTTTTGTCCAGCTCCAAGCTTGCATTTCTTCAACTCACCGTTCCTAAGGTTTTTTTATAGCTATGAGGTCTTCAGTACCAGCCTGTGCCCCATCCCATCTCTTATCACCTCGTGCTTGCACTCCTGTGCCGCATCCCATGTCCCTACCTCTCAAGGCCCCTGCCATCCTGCCAGACATGTATTTTTCAGCACTACAGCATTATGTTTAAGTAACAAATATCTCGTCCAGCACACAATAGTTACTTTTTGCTGATAGCTGCATAAAACTGAAACTATGGTTGCACTGTACAACAATAAGCAAAAAAGCCATAGCCGTAGTCAGAATAAAAATAGCCATTACTGCTGAATCTGTTAAAAAAAAAGCTCCAGGCAGGTCAAGACAAGTTCAAAGAGAGCAAAGCTGGCACGCCTCAGTCCTGAGACCTTGTAAACTCAGTACAAAGTCTGTGGCCAGCACTGACCATGCGTGGTACTGAGCTACAGGGTCAGCATGCAGGACCTGTGTCACAGCTGCACAGCCAGGTGGATGCTGAGGACACCTTGAATGGGACTCAGCACAAGCAGGGGGCAACCAAACTGAGCTCTGGGTCACCACTGGCTGCCAGGGTCTGGGACACCCCATGCACATGGGGACCCTTGCAGAGAGACACCCACCACCAGCACAAGGAAATACCTCCACAGAATACTTAACCATCTCATTCTGGAGCTGCATCTCAGTCCTGGAGTCCTCCAGGAGTGAATCAGCGCTTGGCTACAAGAAGAGCAGAGATAATTGCAGGGTCCCTGAGAGAACATCTAATGTTTTCTTCCTTTCCCCAGAAAAACTGGTTAAAATGCACTTTAAAAGTGAGTATAAACAGGGGATTTTTTGATGCACGTTGAAAGGGAAAAAGGTGATATACTTTACATCGGACAGATATTGTTGCTTCAGACTTTTCATTTCAAATACTTGATTGCTCCATCCATCAAAATCTTTGCTGTGTAAAAAAAATTTTAGAATTTTGAGGATGGTTGTTAAAACTGAGATTGGAGATTAAATGGCACAACTCCTGGATCACTTTGGTCTTGTAACAGGGAACAAGAAGTTTTCTGGGTCCCTGCACACCAGGGCAGTTTGATGAACTGTTCAGGTCAGGGGACGTTGCTATCTTTGCTCGTGGAGAATAAGCAATATAGGTCTGTCTAGGTGGATAGCTTAGATGAGGAAAGGAGTTATCTTTGCTGTTCAAAAGGATGCTGGGCACTCAGGTACTTCAGGATGAGGAGGTGCTGGTGGAGGGATGGCAGATACAGATAGAGAGACTGCAGAACCTAATTTGTTCTGCTGCTGCTCTGCAACAAGAAAGCCGATCATTTATTTTACAGGGTAACACACATGCTTTGCTTGCTGGAAGGTTAGGAAGAGAAACTGCCTCTTTTTGATAAAGTACTTTAATACCCCTGAATGAAGAGGCTATACATATAGAAGTAAGTTACATCTGAGGCAAGAAAAACCAAAAACCTAAGAACAGAAAGCAAGGAAGGAGTAAAAAAAAAAGGGAAAAATGATAGCAAGAGATATATGAATGAAGACAGAGCCACAGAGTGATCTTTCTTAAAAATTAAAGTTCCTACCTGACAATGAAATGTCTCAAAAGCCTCAGGGGTGTCCCACAGAGGGTACAGACATGTTGCCTCAGACCCATGGTAAGAGCAGAATGTCTTTGGGAGCCACAAAATAAGATGGAAATTGGCCTCTGAACACACAGGCTGGGAAAATAAACCACGTGCACATGGGTGTGCTGGGGAAATGCAGGGGGAAGGCAGTTCAGAAGAGAAGCTGAAGAAAACTCCTGAGTTCACCCAACTGCTAAATGTATTTTGACTCTTCTGTAGCAGATTTGTGTTAGCATGGTGATGTTACCTGGATGCGCATCAAGGAATGGCAGGAGGTTTGCTGCTGTATCTTGGCCCAGTGCTTGTCCAGTGTATCACACAAGCCAACCGTGGAACAAGCTTCCTCGCTGCGTGGGAATATGCTGTAACACTGAAGTGAGATTAAATCAGGCAAGTGAGATTGTAGTTCCCCAAGATCATCCCTGAACATAAGCGATGAAGTATGTAACTCCTCATTTTATCTCTGTTCTTACACTGCTCTCAGCTCTGCTGCATTTCCTCTGCTCAGAGACAGCTTCACCCCCAACGCCCTGTGTACCATCAATGTTTGTGCTGTGGCAGGTCAGCACTTCCCCAGTGGGCACACCTGGGGGGCAGACCAAGGCCATTGCTTCGTGTCCCTTCTGAGGGGGTTGTCTGCGACAGCCCGTTGCAACAGTCCTGCTTCTTCCTTGCAGAGCACTTAATGAATTGCAAGTCTCCCCAGGGAAGTTTGCTGGGATCTGAGTAGGGAGGGTACATGACTTTGGCCAGTTTCTACAGTTTATTCCCCTCATTGTGCCCCAACTTCCATTACTGCTTTACTAGTGATAATAGAGGTCCCTGACTGATCACTAGAATACATGTTTATGGACCCATTACTCATTAATTTGTATAATCAACTTTTAAACTCCCTGATGTCCTCTGTCATAACTGATTGTGAAAACAAGTTTCAGAAACTTCTCTGTAAAAGAGGTATTACTCTCTGCTTCTTCTAGCTTCAAACAGTTTTAGTATTGGTGAGTAACTGCTATGCATTCAGCCTGGTATTCCATAGTCTCGTATGTCTTCTACCAAGGCCAGACCTGCAGCAATTTTTTGCTGTCATGTCTGCCAAAAAAGCAACCTTCTGCCAGACAAACTGCCAAGGTAATATCAGTGCAAAGTTCCTTCAAGCATGATGATACAATATTGCAACTATTAAGCTACATAAGCAAGGACATACATGAAAACTTCTTGGACACCCTTCCTTCCACAGGAGCAGCAACATATGTTTATCTCATCTCCACCAACATCAGTGCTGTCTTGTGGGTCAGCATCCAAGGCGAGAGGGCTGTTCTTGCTGCCCATGGTCCCTTGGGTCTTGGCTGATGAAGTCACTGTTGTCTGGAACAGAGAGTGGAAAAATGGGTGATTTTGATCAAGAAAGGGAAGCATAGGGTCAGAAAGAAGCTGAAGCTAGTGTCAACCTGTCATCGGCCAAAGAATTTGAAGGGTCCTCCTGGTATCTGCTCTGCTCTGACCGAGTGCGATAGCTAGCATGCTGTTTTCTCTTTCTGTTATGGTCTGTTTCTATTTGGAAGTAAATAATTGAGGGAACTGGGAAGAAACCAACCAGCTGAATTCAGACATGCTTGCCCCTGCCACACGTGCCCAGGATCACTGGTAAGCGAACCAGAGTGTGGGACATCCCAATTACTGCGGCGAATGAAGAGACGGGATGCCGCTTGATGCAAGCAAGTTGTCCATTTATTAGTGATTTTCTTACAATTATATACGTTTCTACCTTCTACATATTACACACTGATTGGTTAAATCTTCAGCGTAAAAAACACTGATTGGTTGATATTTAAGGCACACCGTTAGAACAATAGGAACTTACTAGTTTACCTCGACATAGCAACAGTTTCTATTCCAAAATTAGGGGGTTTCTTTCTACGCGGCTTTCTTGATTAACAAAGTTACATATTGGTGCCATCCGTTCCCTTATCTGGCTACTTGTTTCTCTGTCCGTCTGGTTGCCTCCTCAACTGTAACGGCTCAGGGGCCTGCAGTTAGCTTGCTCCTTTGTTCCCAGGGCTTGTGCCCTACAAGTTCTAACAAGTCTCTATTCATCAGGCTATCAGTACTTGGACTCTTGTCCTTGAGGCCTTGTCCTACAAATTACCTGTGCTCCTTTTGAGATGAAGGAACCAGAAGCACGGGATGTCTGAGCAAACACCAGGTTCATGCAGCAAAATCAGGAGTGCTCCCTGTTGCTGATTCCAGTCCTAAACACTATCAGCATTCAGTTTGGGGTTTTTTTCTTTAAATCCTTCTGATCATTAACCGTGGAGCTGCTGAGCAGGGAGCGAAAGAAAAAGCTCAGCTTGCAAACCCTGGCCCTGCTTTGCAGCCTGCTGTTGTGCTCTGCAGCACTTCTTGGGCACTGAGAGCAAGCTCAGACTTCAACTCAGGTAAGGGACCCAGGGCAGGAGCCTTGTGTTAGTACATTGGTAACACGCATGGGAAAATGCAAAATCTCAACTAAAAATGTGCTCCCCATTTTCATTGAGCTACCAAACCTTTCTTCCTTCAGCAGCTGAAGCTTCTTATCTTTCTTCCCCTGTTACCTCAAAGCAAGCTCTGTTTTCAGGAACTGGCTTCCCGACCACAATGGCAAATTCTCTCTTAAGTCAGTTTTACCTGCTCAGCATAAAATCAGACCCTGGTGTCTAGTATGAATTATTCAGATTTATATTGCTATGTCCCATTATGCTTTACTGCTCTTTAAAAGGTATTCAGATTAGAAGTCCTGTGCACTTGACAGGTACTTAGGGAATTCTCCATAGATAAAATTAACATACAGCATTTCTGCACTGTCTCAGTGTTGGATGCACTATATACTTATAAAAACAATACAGCTCTCCTGTAAGCTGTTTCTCCAAGAGTCTGCTGTAAAGCACAGGCAATCGCTGTGCAGGCTTGAAGGATATTCCCTGGCTGTGTTTAGGTAAGCAAGGGGTAGTGGCACCTGAAGATGTGGTTCCTCAGCTGAGCTGGACTCCTTGAAACGAAAGCATTGGAGCATGTGTTGTGTGGGAAGAGAGGAGAGAGAGGAAGAGAGCCATCTGGCATGAAACCACATCTCCTCCCGCAGACAGGGCAGTCTAGACAGCTCAGCAGCGCTGCCAAATTCATCACATAAAGAGAGGCTCCTGCTTATTTCTGGAGTAAGAAAACATATCAGTGATGCAAGGTCTCTCAACTCCATAAAGCAGAAGCCCTGAAATGCCACGGGCGCACATAAAATTGATGCAAATGTCTTTGCTTCACCTAGTACATTTCGTTAGTCATTACTTACCTGGGGAACCAGTGCAAACTCTCCTCACTTTTCCTTAATGATACTATAATGACAGTGACATTACATGTTGATATTTCTCACAGTAACAGGTAAATTAAGAAGTTATTGGGCTCATAGGTATGTGGTATTTATTCTTGCCATAACAAAATGCAATGTTTACATGTTTAATGGTATATTTCTGTGCCATCAAACTCTCATTTAAATAAGAGCTTGTATTGCAGCACCCTGAGAGAGCCAGAGTGCATAACATAAATCTGTTTGCTTAGATTTGGCAGATTTATGATATTGGATCATATCTAGTTCATGTTTTTTTCTTTGGTTCACTGATTACAGGATTACTTTGCCTTTCTGTGCTTCAGCTCATGTTGTGTTGCAGCAGAACCAGTTTCTCTCATTCCTCTCGTGCTGTTCACCCTGGTGGGCATGCGGGGAGGGGGGTGGGTGGGTGTTGGGGGGGTGGGGGGGGTGGGCGGGGGGGTGGGCAGGGGTATGTGTGTGTTTGTGTAGGTTTCCTGCGTCTGGCTCTCCATCCCTTTCACTTGCGTTTACACTGCATCACTTATGGGGAACTGCAAAATCCTCTTTGTAATCAGGACTGATCTGAGCCCCCACGAGCTTGTGTACTGTTACCTGTCCACACTGGCCATCACTGATTTGGTTTTGTCTCTGCACCATCAACCGTGGTGAGAGTTTTCTGGGTCAACTACAGGGAAATTGGGTTTGGAGGCTGTTTTGCTCAGTTTTATTTTGTTCATTCCTTCTTATTCTTGGAGTCCTCGGTGCTTCTGGCCATGCCCTTTCATTGTTATGTGCCCATATACTACCCGCTGAGATACTCCTCCATCCTCACCAGTGCCAGAATAGGCAGGACTGGGCTGCCTGCCCTGTGCAGATGCCTCTCAGCAGGGCTGCCATCACCTGCTGTGTCATCAAGCAGCTGTGCAGACATCACATTCAATAACTGGTGTGACTTTGCTGTAGCCATTCTCTTTCTGACATTTGACGTCATCCTCACCTTCATGTCATAGGTACTGATTGCCAGGGCCATTCTGAGCATTGTGTCCCAGAGGGAGCATCTCAAGCTTTGAGCAGCTGCGTGTCTCTTATCCTGGCAGCCCTGAGCCTGTACATCCCCATGGTTGACTTGTCCATGGTTCACCGGTATGGCCAGCCTATGGCCAGCCCTCTCATTCATGTCTTCATGGCCAACATCTGTCGTGACGGAGGGAAGACACAGTCACTCAATATGAGTGATCAGCAGACTTCATTTATTGTGCCTTACAGTCACCTTTTATGCCTTCTTATAATTAACTCATACATATTACAAAAGTTAAGCTCATTATTGGTTAGTTGCCTAAATACCAAGCCCGCCCCTAGTTTCTCTTCTGTAGTTATCTGTTCCCACCTGCAACATTCTTTTCCCTCCGCGATCTTCCTAGTGTATTTTTGCTTTACTTCAGATCAGCTGAGAGCCATGTGCATTTTTGTCCAGCCAGCTGGACTATGTCTATGTGACCTTTTTCAGCTAGCCAGTTATCCACAAACATCCACATGCCAGTCCTTCCCATGCTGTACCCCATCATCTACATCATAAAAACTAAACACATCTGCAAGGGTGTGTCCTCAGGATCCTCGTTTCAAGAGGGAGTTACCTGAAGGCACATGAGAGATGCTTCTGGCAAAGATCACGGCTCTGGGAAACACTCACCATAACGATTCGGATGCCAGTTCCTCTTTTGGAAAGTGCATCTGCTTTGCATCATGTGGGGCATCTATCCAATTAATGTATTAACAGTTAGTATTCTTATCCATACATTAAAACAAACTAATCAGAAACCTCAGCATGTGGAGTGGATCACGACTGACACTTGGTCTGTCCCCATGCCCCTGATGATGGTCAGCCAGGAGTTTTCTCTGGTCTACAGATTGATGCTGACTGTGAGAGCCTTTTATAGCCCATGATTTCTTGCAGTTATCCCTGTCCTCTGACTTCATGTTTTTTTCACCCTGAGTACCTGAATAAGCTCTGTTCCATCTAAAGGCTGCACAATCAGTCACAAGCCAATTTCAGTGACATTATAATAGCCATGGATGATTATTTGATATTTGTCTTGTGTTTTTGCTGCAGATTGGGATGATTTTGATAAGAAGAGCAACATGAAAATAAAAATTTAAATAATCTCAACCCTTTCTCTTTTCCATCTGATTCTGTTAATGAAATCTGTAATTTTCAATATAGTCTCGTTTGCCTCGTATTGTACAGTGATACTTAACAGCTCCCGTAGCCTCTCATGATGACCCATGCTGTTTATTGTTCATTTCCTCCCCTCATTTCTTTGTGTTCTTCTGTCCTTATATTTGAAGATCTTGGTAACAGGGATTTTCTTTTTGTTCCACACCTCTAATATTATATTGAAGTATCTGATCTGTGCTTCAGTGTATAGCAAAGGTATAGATACTAAATACTACTGCTACTAATTGCTTCTCTTCCTGGGCTACGTGATTGAGATGCAAATAAGAAAAAAAATGTTAAATAGCAAGAAAAAAACTACACTTTCAATTCCAAAATCTCATATAAATAAATATCAGTGATGGACTTGGGTGCCACTTTGTTGGCATGTCTGTATCTTGATTTGTATGGATCAGCCATGTGTTATCCAATGAATGAAATAATTATTCTATGTCTGTGGTTCAAAGACAGCTCTATCACTTGGGAAAATCCAGTTCTTAATTCTTTAGCCTGCTGAGAGAGCTGGAAAGAGAAACAAGTGTTAGAAACTCCCAAGAGTGCTGCAAGCAAAGGAACTGGGCACCCCAGAAGGAAAGGTTTCTACTCATACTAGGCAACATGTCGTGAGTTAAAAGCATATACTTAAGGCAACAAAAAGCTCTTTGTGGGCTTGGGCTGGTAAGTAGGTATCTTTTTGGAGAGATTAGTGAAAGGAAGAAAAAAGCTGAGGTGGTTGAGAAAGGGCGGAGGACAATGTTGAGAGTATTGTGGAGAACATTGAGATGGTCATTGAGGCATTTCAGTGGAAGACTGCGGTGGTCCAGGAGGGAAAGACAGGCAAAGAACGGGGCAGGAGGAGGGTGGTTGTTTGGAGGACAGCAATGTGATATGGCATTTTGTGTTACTGCTTGTTTTACAGCAAGGACCCAAGCACTTATCCCATTGATAAGGTATTTCTGGAAATTGTACTGCATGTCAAAACAACGTCTACCTATGATCTTTTTTTTTTTACATAGAAATAAGAAGGAAAGGCGTAGTGGTTTTGGCTGGGATAGAACTAACTTTCCTCATAGTAGCATGTATGGAGCTATGTTTTGGACTTGTGAGGAAAAAAATGTTGATAACACAGGGATGTTTTCACTATTGCTGAGCAGTGCTTGCACAGCCTCATGGCCTTTTTTGCTTCCGACGCCGCCACACCAGCAAGTAGTTGTAAGAGACTGCGCCAGTGAGATCCACCATTGCCACAGCTGATGTGTTGTCTCAACATTGCTATGGCAGGAAACTCTTGCCATCACCACAGTGAATGATCTATCTATACATTGTTAAGGCAGGAAGATAACACCACTGCCACCACAGAGATTTATCTATACATTGTTAAAGGAGGAAACCAACTGATGCCATGGAGCAATGGGGGAGGCTGATCCTGCAAAACTTAACCAAACTCCTGTGCATGCGCCCAGACCTGGGATCAGGGGGATCAAGGTGCCTGGAGGTTCCTGAGGACCACCTGATGATGTTGGACACGTACACCATTGCTGGGTGGAAGGTGTGGTTAAGCAGAACAGCTTGTAACAACTCTATAAAAAACGGAACCAACTAACATTGGAACAGAATGTTCACCTGCCAGACTTGGAAATGAATCGGACTGTTGGGACACTGCAGCTCCGGGGTGGTAGCTATTGCTGTGAACTCTTTCCTTTGTTTTTTCCCTTCTTTCTTTCCTTCCTTTCTCTCTTTATCTCTTGCTCTCTCTCCCTTTGCATTCACAGTTTTATTGTTGGGCAAATAAAGTTCCTTGGCTCTTGACTCCATTTTGAGTCTTACTCCTGTTCCCAAGAATACAAACTGAACCATGCTTCGGTCTCAGACCAACATGCGACAGTAGTCTTGGGGTGCACAAGCAGTGGGGAGGGGACACATTTACCTTTTCATTTCTCTCCCCATCCCACCAGGGTGGCTCCGTGGGGCTGAGTTGCCCACCAGGGTTAAACCACAAGAAAAGGCTTGTAGAAATAGTGAATTACTGAGTAAAAGAGACAACTGTATTTATCATATGTGTTTCATAGCTGCTGCAGAACACTATCAATGTCTCTAGAATTCAGTCAATGCAGTCAGGAAACTTTCCCTATCAATAATTCGTCCACTTTGAGCTTCAAAAGAATGGTTTCTCCAAGTTCAGAAAAGCTCTGTGAATGGAGGGGCTGGGAGGGTTCCCAGGGCAAGTTTTTTTCAGCAACCTCCCCTCTTCCTGTTTTTTTTTTTTTTTTTTCTTCTGTATTAGATATGCTTTTTCTTTCTGACCTGCAGGACACAGCTTTTAAAGACAGCTGAGATGATGGGTCTGATGTCATCTGTTACCTCAGCTCTAATGTTTCCCCCAAAGACTCTGTGCTCCACACAAACTATTTTGTGTCATGGAGACCTTTTAGGAAGGCTCTGGGTGAAACATTTTCACAGGCAGTGTTCACCACCACCTGTGGTCACTTATTCCATCAGTGAGTTGTAGTCACGGCACCTTGTTTTGCCTTGAAAGGTAAATCCTAAAGCCATTTCAGATTTGCCAGCAGGCAACATAAAAAGGTCTTCTTACATGCAAATGGACACCAGACCTGCTCTGTTTAGCACACGAAGGCTCAAAGCACAAGGGAAATCTGTATGTTGGACAGTGCTCCTGAGGGTGGCTTGCTCCATTCTGCCTGTCCCACGATGATGGTGGTTCAGGGCTGTGTAAAGCACTTTCTGTATCACCCCTGCATCTTGCATCTCATCCTGGAGAAAATTTCAGATTTAAGGTGGTCTTGATTTTCTCGTGCAATCCCTGAATCAATGATCATGCTTCATCACTCCTTTGCCCAGCTGGTGGGAACTCAACGGGGAGGTCACTGATGCCCACACACAGATTTATATTTCTTCTTTCCTTGAAATAGCTGTAACCCCACCAGGACAAAGAACCTCTCATCTGTCTTTGACACCCTGCCAAGACTCAGAGGGTCCCTGTTGTCCCAGTCTGTGTTCTTTGGTACAGAGCAGAGACAGAAACTATCATCCTTGGTGGAGCCAAGAGCATGGAGGAGAAGGTCAGTGCATCACTGCTATGTGGTACCTTGTGCCCTAGCTCACATTTGAGGAGAAATACCTGATTGCTATACTTTGTTCACTTATTAAAACCACACTGAAACAGCAGTATGTTTTGAATAATAAATGGATTTTTCATTAAGCTTTATTGAAAAATTATTCTCCCAGATAAAATCATGAGGGACAAAGCATCACTGTCTGCTGAAAATGCTCTCACAATCACACATGCCCACATATGCCCTGATTGCAATCCCCAGCTCTTATCCTTCAGCCATACTGTCTTTTTCCACCAATACTTTTTTTAATACTTCTAAATCATTATGTTAGACATTTTTAGCCATTTTAGAAAACACATGCCCCAAACAAAGCCTCTATACTGATTATTAGTATTTTTCAGCACAAAATTTTAAAGCAAAATGCATCTTAGGGCAGAACTGAAACCAAGATTTTAAAACTCATCTCCTCCCAGTCTGTTTCCACTCTTGCTCAGGTCTCCAATCCTGTTTCACAAGAAGGCCACACACCCCAAGCCAGGAGGAATCTGGGGAATAAAAAACACATATTCTGCCCCTCCCTAATGGTCCTTAACTGAAATGAATGTGAAACACATCTGACCCCTTCCTGAGCATCAGTCAACATGCTTTATCCCTCATGTCAACCAAAGCGTTTTGCACCAGCAAGTGCAAAGCAAACTGTGGGACAGAAGTCCCCAAGAAAGACTCTGGGGCCTTTGGGAAGCTATGAGCAGGATGGCTGCAGAAACTCCAAGGGTAGGGCTAGCAGAGGCAGTGTTTGTTGTAGCTATAAAAGCATCATTATAAATACATAGCTTCTGTAAGCATGTAGCTGCAAATACGACAGACAAATATAATTTGTGGTGAGAGGTACTGTCTTTTATTAGATGAACTTACAGTCAGAAAAACTATAAAAATCTACCAAACTCACAAGCTGTTCTTCCAGTCTGAAAGGTAGCAATCTTCACAGTTAAATATAGCCTAAGAAGAACAGCTCTGAGATTTATGGCACATATCTCACTTTCCTGTTTCATGCCTGTTTTTAGCATCCATAGAATCAGGAGTCTGCATTTTTATGGTGGTTGCCTTGAAATCCAGCTCTGAGATAAGGTGGGGTTTCCTATGTTTTCCCATCTTTAGCTGCTGTTGGGGCTGTGGGGCAGATGTGTGTCCCCCACTGCTGCCAGGGAGCTCTGGGCAGTACTGGGCTCTCCATCCTCCAGAGCTTGGTGCACAAGTGTGAGAGGCTCCAGAGGACACAGCTGTTCTGTGATCCTCAACCACATCCCAGGAGCGGGCCAAGGAGCCCTGCCATGGTCCCACACTGTGTCCCAGTGGTCCCAGCCCCAACCTAGGAAAGCTTTTGCTATTCATCCTTGGTGGTGTGAGGGGCTGTTGGCAGAGACCAACACTAGGATCATGGTCTTGGGGACAGATATGTGTTGACAGTGCAGGGGGGATTCTGTGTCTTTAATAACAATTCCCAAGGCAGGAGCTGTAGGAAAAACCCAGTGCAGCAGCTACCTAAATCAGCAACCACCCACCCTGAGAGCCTGGCTCAACATGGTGTCCAAGTGAGCTGCACCGGCACTGGGATGTGACTGTGCAGCCCCTTTGGTGGCTGTAACTCATGTGTGGCCAGGCTCCTTCTCTGCTCTGAACACGCTGAGTTTGCAGACACCGGCATGGCCATGGTGCCGTGCACAGAATCACTGCAGTGGATGTCCCTGCCTGTCAGTCACCGGAGATGGAGGTTTTCCATTTGCTTTGAGCACAAGGCAATTGCCTGCTGAAATGCAATGGCAGAAAAATTCCTTCTTCCCTGGACTGGTTCTGCCTCACATTCTCTCCACACCCTAACATGCACAAAAAGGAGCATGTCCACCTGCCTCACTGCCCCTGAGTGTCAGCAAAGGATGGCAGGGATGAGCATAGCCTGGGGATGTGTCCTGTGGTGCAAGACTCATAGAATCATAGAATATCTCAAGCTGGAAGGGACCCATCCACCTCCCTGGGGATGTGTGCAGCACCGGGTTCTCCACCTTTCCTCCTCCCAGTGCAGGCTGCTAGAAGACAGAGACACCGATGCAGGGGATGCTGTGGTCACACTGGTGCTGCTCCCCACGCGAACTGTCAGCACGACATGGCAGAGGTGAGTGTCAGACTGGCAAAGCAGGAGGTTGAGAAGCATGATGAGAGCAGCAGCTTTGATCCTCTGTGTCCTTTCAGTGCCACCAAACTGTGGGGAGGGTCCTCCAGCAATGGAGCTGTGTGATCAATGCCCTCAATCTCCCATACCAGACACCTTGTTGGCCCACAGGACAGCTGTGCAAATCCCCATGCAGATGCTGCAGCAAGTGGACAAAGCCTGGCAGGTGGATCTGCAATCTCTGGGTCCTTCCCAGGCATAGCTTGTGGCTCTGTGTCTGTCCCTCTCCCATTTAGGCAACTTAAGATGTACTCTGTCCCATCTTGGTCACTTTGGCTGTTAACACTGTATGTCGTGATGGGGTTCAGCTGCCTGCTGCACCTTGGGAGGGTGGGACCGTTGTGGGACCAGCTTGGGGGCCTCTCTGAGGTGAAGTGTACAGCCCGTGGGGTGCTGACAGCCCGCCGTGGGGCAGGAAGGGAGCAACAGACCCAGCTTCTCATCGCAGCATTTTTCTTCTCAACCTGTACTTAGACTTAAAGATTGCTTTGATCTTAACTCAGGAAGTGAATGTTCAGAGACCACAGCATCTGCCACCTGCCATGCATTGCTGGTGTCCCCAAAAGGCACAAGGAGGGGGCTGGTGGGTATCCACCCCAGGGGATGGAGGTGGCATGGTGAGGAGAGCTTGTGCATGCAGCAAAGCAACCTCCTGAGGTGCAGGCAGGAGCAGTTTGCTTGCTGCGAGCCACAAATATAGTGGCCAGATAGTTTATATCCATGGCTCTGAAGGTGGAACCTGGCCCCTGTGGTGGTGATTGAAGGTCCAGCAGAAGGGCTGTATCTGTAAATACCATAGAGAATAGAATTGTAGCTGGTGGTCTGCTATGATGTATTTCCATGTATGTATATGCTTGGAAGATCTGAAATCTGCGCTCCTTGGATTTATCAGTGTCATTGCTGCTCTTAATGTGGGAAGTTTGCCTCAGGAAGATGTGTAAGTGTATAACAATGCTCTTCTTTTGAAGAACAGGGACAGCACCTTATAATTCGTATAAGATTGTTCTTCTGTTTAAACAAGGTGAGCACCTGGCTTGCCTTGCCACACCCTCTGTCGTCTGGAGCAGACTGTCAGTCAGACTGACAGTCTGCTGTGCAGTGGATTCATCCATTTCTGTCTTTTGCAATCAGTGAGGCTGAAAAGAAATTAAGTACCAAAGTTGAAACAGGCAAAGACTGTTCTAGACTGAATAAACCCGCAGAGGGTTTCACTGCTTGTGCAATGTTAAAGATGATCTACAGTTTAAAGCCATAAACACCAGGTGAGACTCCCAGCTGAGAACATCTTTACAGGGATCACTGGGCTCCACGGTAAATCCTCCCTCAGGAGTCCATACAACTCTCATATGAAATGCATTTCAGGGATTTTAAGTGCTATGCAAATATCATGACAAGCAGAAAGCTTTGTTTCTGCTGTGCTGGCTACAGCATTACTCGTGTAAGAAAACATTTATCCAGGCATCTGTCTGGTATTTGCTTAAAAATCACTCTATTGATGGGTTTTATCTTTCAGGTTCTTCACTTTGCTCTTAGTTAACAAAAGAAAACTAGTATCTTGCTCTTGAAACTTTTTCCAATTACTCTAAGAGTTTGGAGCACACTCTGCCATTTGAGCATGGTGGGACCTGAAGTGGCATACATAGCCTGTCCTTCCTTATTCAGATTTAGACCCTGATATTCTTCAGCAAAATCAGTGTGAATCTAGAGAAACTCTGTTAAAGGTGATGGTCCCATTTCTATTTCACGGTAATATAGTGAGGTTGGTGACTGATCTCATCTCAGCCTCAAGTATTACTAAAGCAAGCAATTTTACATCATCACTGCTGTTCAAATACCATGGTGGTAGAAGGAGGAAAGAGCAGGAGCTTGCAAAAAGGTGGAGGAAAAAAATATCTTTAAAATTGGGAGAAAAGGAGGTCTGAACGCTCCAGTATCAGCACAAGGAAAGTATAGGAAGGTGCCGAGCACAGGCAAAGTCTGCACAAGCAAACTGCAGGGTCTGTCCTGGCCAGAGGGGCTGGTGGGGGTCACTGTCTTTGAACCATGCACAATTTAACTGCCTCAAGTTGTCTGGGCTGCACCGCTTGCCCTGGGGACAGGGTGCAGGTCCTTATACCACCAAGCTCCATGATGCTTCCCAAAAACCCTCCCAGCTGCCAGCAGTTCACCTGTTAGGGACTCCCTGAGATGTTTGTGCTCTTGTATTCAGACTCCAGGGTAAAATTTAGTCACAATCACTAGAAAATGTATACATAAATGAACAATCAAATCATGGGTTTTGGCAAATAAGGAGACCAGCAGAAACTTTTACAATATTGTCAAATACAAATCATGTCAATCAGATAATTTCTCTTGTGTGGAAGAATAGCACAGTTTGTACATAGAGGAAAAGAATATGTCTCTTAATTTCTGAGATGAATTAGCATTCTTATTTTCATAAATGACCCAGAGAATATTGCTGAGCTTGAACCATTATGGGGAAGTTCCAAATCCCATTTGTGCTACTGCAAAGAAAGATGAAGGGAGAATCTGAATGAGCATCCTGGAACTTGTATTAGCCTGGGTAGCAAAGTAAAGGAAATACAGCTTCTCTGGAAGTGCAGAAAAAAAGAAAGATTAATGCCCAGGGTAATTCTGAAAAATTGAAGGAATGGTCTGCAAAACCCCCCCACCAATATAATTTGCATTCAGGATGGGAAAACTGGGGATGGATAGCAGGAAACAGCGGAGAGGTGACAGTGGTGTTTATAAACTGCACAGCAGTCACGGGTGTTGTGATGCTGAGAGGAGGGACATCGCTCTGGGATGCACCCAGAGCAGCTTTCCCTGTGAGACACGTGCGATTGCTCTACAAGAGATGAGATCTGATCACTGACTCAGTTCCTGAGCTTTTCCATTTTTACCTTCTGGTGGATTTTAAGAGAAACTGAACTCTTAAGTATTTAGATTTCAACTCTGTCAGGTATAAAGTGAGAAACACAGCATCTGTATTAACTTTGTGAGTGGTACTGGAAATGCTAGGTGTTTTATGAATGGTTAATTGTGTGTCTGTCTCTCTGGTAAGGATGGTTATCACGCTTCAGACAAAAAGGCTTTCAAAGTTGATTGACAATCCAGCCTGGAAGGAGACTTTTTTTGGTTGTTGTTCCATGGGAAATTCCAGGAAAAAGAATTGCTTTACTATGTGTGACAGAGGGACTCCCAGCTGGAGAGGGGGAGGTATTTCCATGAGAAGATTGCTAGCTATGATGTATGCTGATCCCAGCTCCCAAAGCTGTAAGTGGGCATCAAAGCTCATTGATGGCTGAGCTAGTAGGGCTGTAAACAGAAATGGTTGTGGGCTGATAATCTTAGGTAAATCAGAATGATTCAAGGACTGTGAAATGTAGAAATTAAATCCCACAGAGTTCAAGTATTCAGCTGAGTTGTAATAGTCAGTTGTTATTATAAATGGTAATTAGCACAAGTAAAGGACATCGTGTGCTGCTGCCACAGGTGGCCTTGGGTCTAAATAGATTTGTCCCACAGGTGTTTTTTTTTAATTTCATTTTAATTGGTGCTTTTATTCTAGATGAGGTCTGTCTGGCCAGACAGAACATCTGTAGAAAAAGACCTGAGGTCCTAGTGAGTACAAGTTACCCCAACATCACCAGAGGACCTTTGGGGGTGCTGGGGCATGCAGGCTGTGCAGGGCAGTGGTTCCCCAACAGTTCAGCACAGGTGAGACCATGTCTGGGCAACTCCAGTCTGGGTCTCCCAGAACAACAGGCAGTGACAGGCTGCGGGTGCTGGAGCCTGGGCTATGTGGGTTTTATTACCAAGTTGTCCACTTTGATGCATACCTCAACTACATGTATTTCATCCACACCTTCTCCACCATCAAATCTGTTGCGCTTGTGGCTGTGGCTTTTGACATGTCTGTTGTGACCTACAGCCCCTGAGGCATACATCCCTTCTGACAATCTCCATGGCATCAAGACTGGTGTGGGTTTGACTATTCAGGTGGTACTTCTGGTGTTCCCGGTCTCCTTTCTCCCAAAGATGCTGCAATATTGCTGGGTCAGTGGCCTCTTGCACTCTTTCTTGTCTATACCAGGATATCATCAGTGTGGCTCAGTCGCATTTGTGTGACATATATGAGATAGCAGCATTTATGGCTTAAGTGTTTGCTCTTTCCTCAATGGCTTTAGACTCACTGTTACATGTTCTGTTGTACAATCATGATCCTTAAGATTGTCTTGAGTATTGCATCCAAGAAGGAGCGGTCCAGGACCTTGAACACTTGTATCTTTCACATCCATGCTGTCCTAATCTTCAACATCGCACTAATCAGTCTGTCTGTGATTCACCAGTTTGGGAAAAACTCTTCTCCCACTGTTCACATCCTCATGGCCAACATCTGCTTGCTGGTCCCACCATGATGACCCGATTGTGTACAGTGTGAAAACCAAATGGATCTGTACCCGGACCACCAGCAAGCTGCAAGAAGCCAGGTGTGACTCCATAGTCAAGGTGTGAGCTGCATTGAAGCTGAGGGGTCTGACCGTGATTGCACGGGTGGGTGGGTAAGGCCTTGCAGGCAGCAGTGGAGTCACACAGCTCAGAAAGGCAATGAGAATGATGTTCAAAGTTTAAGGGCAAACTCATCACCTGGTGCCACCTTGAATAACTGCTAAGACCTGGGCAACAAAATTCCAGTTGAAAGATGTGCCATTTTTATGGTCAGATGCAGCTTCTTGCATTGCATACACAAAATGTTATTAATTAGAAGAAATGCATTGTTGTGGTTTAACCCCAGCCAGCAACCCAGTACCACGCAGCCGCTTGCTCTCTCCCCCCGACCCAGAGGGGTGGGAAGGAGGATCGGAACGGAATGTAAAACTCAAGGTTGAGATAAGAACAATTTAATAGGTAAAGCAATAATTCTGAGTGATGTAACTGCATAAATATTTCAACCAAGCATAAATTTGCCTATTGATTTTCCTCTTACAATAATGTCTAACGGAGAATGATGTTCTCTCTGCTTTCTTTGGTTGAATAAAAAAGGAAGGAATAAATGCTTCAATAAAGTTTAAAATGTTGCAGCAGAGTACTGGATGTATTCACCAATATTATGCTAGCAATATCAGCTATTCGTATCAGTTAATTAGGGAACACAGCCATCGTAAGGATTGGAAAGGGATTATCGGTAAGAACAGTTATTCTCAGGGGGTACAAAGGAGAGTTAAAGATTAACCAGCGGAAGAGAATCACGAAAGAGGCAGTTTTAAGAACCAGGTCTGTTGGTCTGCAGAGGATCTGACAAGGGAGATCCCTGAGGTGGGATTCCTGCTGGATGAATCATCTCAAACAGACTGGATAAGCTGTGAGACCCACCATGAGGATGGGTTTGCCATAGGCCTGCCTGGGGTTTCATGCACAAAAGTAAAGGTATATATCTGCATCATGAGGCTGATGTTTCTAGGGCATGCCAAACCATGTCAAATACCTACAAAATTTTGGTATTTTGGCAAATTAAGAACTGGGGGTCTTCTTTACTTAGCAATGCATGCATGATTAATGAATGAATTTACCCTGTATTTGTATTTCTGTGTAAACAAACAAACAAACAGGATTTGGAGAAGGGAGAAGTTCATTTCACTGTCTGGCACTCAGATGTCCCATTCCACCAGCATTTTATACCCATTATGTGATGGTGTGAGCCTCCGGGCACCTTTCTGAGCAAAGGCGTCTGCCATCTGCTGGCATGTGCCGTGGGAAGGCTGAACCATACTTCACATTTTTTTTCCTCAAGACCCTGAAAGAATAAGCTGATGCACAGCTTTGTGGGACAGAGATAGTAAGGTAAGGACAAGACATACATGGTCAAGACCCATCCTTGGAGAGCATTAGCAGTCTACTAATCACGTGCCTTCAAGGCAAAGAGGAATTCCTTGGGCTCTGGTTGCTCATGGGCACTTTCATTCACTTCAGGTTAGACATTGAAGGCAGAAGTGGATTAATACATGGAGTTCTCTGTCTGATTTTCAAAGATCTATGAATTTCAGAGAGTTGTTTTATCACCCTGAGTTCTCTGCTACTCATCACATGGCCCTGACTTACATGACCAATCCTGCTGTTTTAGGATTGTGAGATTTCTCATTACCATGCTGATGGCAACTGGGGAGTTTCTTGCATCTGCTTCTGATGGGGATGGTGATATGAAGGATTTTCTAGTCCATATCTGGGAGAGACTTCCAGACTAAAGTGGGGTCTGTCCCCTTCCCTTCCCCATCCCAGCAGAGCTTCAAAAATGTCTTTGGGAAATCTAGGCTACCCAGGGATACCTGCTGGTCCCGAGCACTGGCTTCCCACTTTCCCCTCCCAATACACTCTGCTGCAGCTGCTTCTCCTGGCCCTGTGACCCACTGCTCCACCTTCTCCTTTCCACCCACCCAGCACTCCATCAGGCAGAAAGGGATGGAGAGCTGGGAGTGCAGATGCATGCCCAGCAGAAGGAATGAGGCAGGCTGCAAGCTGGTTTGATTGAGAGCCACAATAGTGGGATGATATCTCAGTTTGTCTGGGCTCCCTTCCCTGCGAGTGAAAATAGGGGAAGAGGTAGGGAGCACAGTTCATAACAGAAAAAAACCCCGAGTTTCCCTAAAGCACTTTATTTCTCTGGACCCCAAAGTGTTTTACAACATCACTCCCATACACATCGGGGAAGTGTGCTTGAGATACTGACTCCCAATTAAGTAATAAATTTAATTAAAAATGTATTTTGTAGACTCATATATTGAAATCCAGCAAAGGAATTTACCAAAGTTCGCAATCTGGTGCAAAAGCTTGGCAAAGGACCCAGGAATCCAGCCCCTCCAGCTCCAGTTGCTGTTATTTGTTGTGCTTTCATTCTGTAGAACCCAAAAGCATATGAGGCAGGTGACAAGCTGGGACTAACACTGATTTTATGCAATATGCTGTTTCTGTCAGTACCTGCCTTACCTCTTTCCTCGCTCATTCTCACCACATGTTGCATGACAGCAGGCTACCGTTCCTGCAAAGCAAGGAAGGCTTGCACAGCATCCAGGGCGACAAGGCTGTTTGCTGATGACTGCATTGCACCAATATGAAAGGGTGATCCATGAAGCTGTGCAGAGCAAAGCAGAGTGGAAGATCAACACCCCACAGAGTACATGATCTCAGGGAATGACCGTGTGCCAGGGAGGCACGACAGCCACTGAATTTTAAAGCAAAGTCAGAAGCAATTGTCTAAGGCAGAGCATGGCTGGTGGTAGGAAAACTGTGCAATCCTGGCACAGGGTGTGATATGGAGAAATAGTGTGAAATGGGGACAATGGACATCGATTGTGATTGTATATATCTGCCCAGGAATGTGGGTATGGTGACTAGTCATGGGTGCGGTGTCTGGTCACATAGGCACACAGCTCTGAGGAGACAACTACAGTTTTGAGGAGACGCCTGCCCTTCTTCCTCTAACAAAGGGGCTATTTAAAAAAGAATGAGAAAAGGATAAGAGATATTCCAATGCTATCTAGAGGGAGGGAGTGCTAAGTCTCCTTGCTGGAGAAGATGGGATGGTCACAAGAACACGAATCACCTACAAACCTGCAAGAACACCACATTGCAGGCAAAGGACTGATAAGCTAATTAACATACGAAGAGAGAGTAAGCGGGTTTAGGTAACGAATATGTATAGGCGTTAATTGAATATTCATTTGTTTTATTGTATAAATGTGAGATGGTTCGTCACTTTGGGCATGCACGCTTGTGGAGGAGCGATCCCCCGTGCATCTGCGTGCAATAAACATACCTACTTTATAACTTTCGAGTTATAGAGTCTAATTCCGCACGTCAGGTGTACCCAGGGGAGCTCAGAATCCTCAGTGTTTGCTCATGTCAGAGCACAAGGATTGTCCCGCTGCATGATGGGGTGGAGGGACATTTGCACTGCAGCTGGGTGAAATACAATCCAGCAGTGCTGCCTGAGTGTAGTCTGCCCTACACTGTGTCACATCTTCGTGTTCTGGTCTCAGCTGGCCACATCTGCTGCCAGATGTGCACTGAACAAGCCCATATCCTGCAGTGACCCAATGTGCACTGGGTTTGTGCATGCAGAGTCCTCTCTGTACATGCCAGGGACTGCTGCAGCTTTTCTCCTTGGTGCTGCCTTGGAACTTCTGTCTGTGTTTCCTCTTCCTCTACAGGGTGCTCAGCCCTACCAAGAAAGTGATTTGCAGTATTTCTGGGAAAATAACAAAGCTACCTATGAGGGCAGCATCAGTCAAGCTAGTCAAAACATGAAGAAGAGTCATGAACCTTTCACAGATGATGGGTGGTCAGGGCTAGGTCTCCAGCTGCTTTGACTAGCAATAACCTGGTGATGACAGCAGAAGATTTTGCTGATAGTCTTTTTCTCCTTTGAAGGCACATCCTGGCCCTTTTCTTGGGAATTATACATGACAGGCAGCATGAGGGCGTCAGGCAGGCTGTCAGCTTTTTAGAGCCAGGCTGTTATCTCCTGCATGAAATATTAATTGAGGTGGAGCCTGAGAAACTGTCCTGCAGGTAGGTGCTGCAAGTGGCATACCCTTCTGGTCAGAGAAAAGTCCTGGAGCCAAAGTAGCAGCATTTACACCACAAACCCTGCCTGGAAAATGGTGTTTCTCATCTCAGAGCCTAAAGATGCAGCTTGGAGTGGCCTGGGGGAGTTTCTCCCAGCTGCAGAATTTTACCTTCTAGTTCAAATCAGGCACCTCAGCCACAAAAACCCACCAAATGACAGCTAGTGCAAACAACTCACCAGCTCCCGTGACAGCCAGGATTGAGGATATCTGCCTCTGAACCTGAAGGGATGCTTGCAGAGATGGGCAGGGAAGTGGTGATATTTATACCCTACCCCTGAGGCCCCATGGGGCTCATGTGTAGCTGGGAGCAGCATCTGGTCTGTGCTTCTTGGAGAAACATGATGAAAATACAAAATTCATGGGGTTTTGAGTGGAACACCTTTAATGTGAGCTGCCAGGTGAGACCTTCCATTGAAATTATGGCATGGGATGGAGCACATAAGGCCATTGGTGTGCTGTGTCACCTCCTTTACAGGGGAATTGAGATGAGGTGGGGTGGCTAAAGACATACAGATGAGTGATGCTGACCTCCTCCAGCCAGCCCTACAGATGACACAGGATCTGCTGCTATCACTGCCTCTAGCCTTGCTCTGCCTGCCTCTGTGGGTGTTCAAACACTGCTGCTTCAAGCACCAGGGTGATTAATACGGTAAATGTGTGTGCTCTCTGCAGCAGGCTTTCATTGCCGTTCCTAGTGTGAATACTCAGCATTGGTTTGTACCCTGTGAGGACTCTCTTTGGGGGCATAAAAAGAAAATCCAATATTAACCAAGAGTGGGAATGGTCAACAAGTGGGTGAACAGAATGAGGTTGTGGGGGAAACTAATAAAAGTATGGAGAAAGTCAAACCTGGGTACCTTAAATTAAGCACTAAATCTAGAGTTAGTTGCTGAAATAAAACCAGACTGACTTCTTTCTTTCTTTCTTCCTTTCTTCCTTCCTTCCTTTCTCTCTTTCTTTCTTTCTTTCTTTCTTTCTTTCTTTCTTTCTTTCTTTCTTTCTTTCTTTCTTTCTTTCTTTCTTTCTTTCTTTCTTTCTTTCTTTCTTTCTTTCTTTCTTTCTTTCTTTCTTTCTTTCTTTCTTTCTTTCTTTCTTTCTTTCTTTCTTTCTTTCTTTCTTTCTTTCTTTCTTTCTTTCTTTCTTTCTTTCTTTCTTTCTTTCTTTCTTTCTTTCTTTCTTTCTTTCTTTCTCTTCCTCTCTCTCTCCCTCTCTCTCTCTTTCTTTCTCAGGAAAATTGTGACCTGTCATCTTGGGAATCAGTATTTCAAGAATAGATTTTGAAGCCCCCTAAACTCAGGTCTGAAAAGCAGGCATGGCTATTAAGCTCCTCAGCTCTGGGGTTTTAAAAGTCTCAAAAATCAAAGCACAGCCACCTTTTGAATGCAGCAGCTGTATTGGGGGGTGGGGGGAGGGGTGTGTGTGTGTTGTGGTGGTGTGCAGGTCTCTGTGCACATGCACCCTTTCTCTGACAGAGGCTTGATAGGGGTTCCTCTGCAAAATGCCTTCAGTAAGCCACTCAGAAGGACCCTCTCATGGAGACTTTACATCTAGTCTGTCTCCCCGTTTCAGGAAAATGAGAAAAGGAAAAAGAAAAGGAGAAACAACCTTTCCATGAAGGTGCTGACATGGGACAAAGACCCTATGGGGTGAGCCTGGCATGGGGCAAGCTGTGTGACCCCCATGGATCTGCTTTCTCATTTGTGGTCTCCGAAGCGGAGACATGCCCCCCTCTTCGTTGACATGAGGCGCTCCCTGCTGTGGGCTGAGGCCACCGGGACCTGGGACAGCGGGGACGGGGAGCATCCCGCATCCCACGCCGCAGCACCCAGCAGAGGGAAGCAACGAGCCGCGCTCCGCCAGCCCCGCGGTACCCGGCCTGACCTGCGGGCAATGCAGCCTCATCCCCCAGGACAAGGGGAGTACTGCCAGTTTGCAGGCTCCTGGCTTCACACCTCCCCGGTGCTGCTGCCAAGGCTCTCGGCTGGCGAGACGGCATCCAGCTTCGGCCGCGCTGATGCCTCTGGGATTCCAGTTTGTGATGGAAGGACTGACTCTGGGGCGGCAGAGCTCAGCTCAGCCTGCACTGGCGTGGGAGTCCTGCAAGGAGCTGGTCCAAACGTGCTCTAACCCAACAGCCCCAACAGCGTGGCCACCAGCAGATGCCTGGGGGAGAGTTTAAGCACAAGGCAAACATGCAATGGTGCTCCTCAATGCAGAAGAGCGCAGGGGCTACTCAGTCAGAGAGGCTATTTTGTTATCAAAGGATTGCTTTCCTGTGTATTTATCTTGCCGGTTTTTGTGCTTGAGAAACTTTTGCCATCCACAACACACTGCAGAGCTCTTCCTCAGTAGAGAAGGGCAGCTCTGAGGTGGAGGGCTGTGGGTCTCATGCATGAGCAAGGCTCTGCCAAGCAGCTTTTGGGCAAAGGGTGTCTGACTGAAGCTCTCACCCGAATTACCCAAAACTTAGACTCTGGAAGAAGCAGAATTACTGCTCTCCAGGGTATTTTGTTGGGGCTTGTAATTTCATTGTACATAGGAGGATGCACGTATGTGTCTGCATGGGTTATATAGATGTGTGCCAAGGGGTCTGAGCCTGGAAAGGCTGGAGGAATCCACTGGACCACATTTTAAAATATTTATAGTTCCCAGTAAGAGCACTCCCAAGGACATGATGATCTTACTTGTTACAGTACTAGGTACCCAGTCCATTACAAACACTGGCAGAACACACACAAAAGCAGTTCCTAAATGTTTAAACTGTTTTAAAATGTCCTTCCAAGGGTGTCAGCTTATAGAGTGCCTGCACCTCTGGGTCAGCTGGAAAAGAACTGCTTCTTCTGAAGCCACGCTACCTCATCAGCTCAAGTAGTAGGAAGAAATCAATCTTTTAAGTCTAAATGAGCCAGTCTGAGGAGGTGTTGTGCTGCAGTGACTTATGGAAACTCCAGCATACTAATTTGTGCATGCTGATTCAGGAGGGGCAGCTATTTCCAGAAATCTTATATTGTGGTCTAACCCAAGCAAAATACTCAAGTGAAACAAAGAAAAACCTAGGGACAAAAGCACTTGCATTTTAAAGAGAAGACAATACTTTTGGTTAATGTCTGAGAGTTCAAAAGTCATTACTTGCTATAAAGGGTTTCCCCTGCACACCTGGGGGGCTGCTTCTATTACCAGCCCCCTGTCTGGGACACAAGCCCAGCTGTGTCTGTGGAGGGTGAACCTTGCCAGACCTGTCTCCCCGTGCTCCTGATCACCCTTATCCTCCACCTCACATACAGTGGATCAAGTCTGAATGGCCAGTGACCAGCCTGGTCTCTCTGGGGCCATACACGGTCCCAGGCGGCCAAAAAAACTGTCACAGAGAGCAGCGCCTGCCCTGGCACCCACACCAACACCAGCAGTGCTCAAATAGACATGACCAGCATGACTCAGCCCCATTCCTCCTCTATGGATGGTCAGGACAGGACATGACCCTTGCCCACTTGGTTCACAGCCACTCTCGTGTGCATGGGCCCCTTGAACCCGGGAACAGACCAGAAGCCCACCCAGATCTATACCCAGAACCTGGGCCCTGCTTGTTCACTCTTCAGCTCCAGGCTTGGGTCTTTCCAGGTTCTGGTCTCCTCCCACTCATCAGTTAGTCCAGCTTAATGTTTGTCACCAAATCCCACCCATATAACCCTGTACACCAAGTAAGGTCACTCAGAAAAGAGCTAGAAGTGAGTTTAATGAGCAGACAGGACAGGCTGCAGTGGCCTGGAGAGTGTATTGAGCAGCAACTTGTTTACACTTAATCAGCCCCACTATCAGTCCCCCTCCATTTTCCCATGCTGGGCTCTTCCCAACACACCTAGATCCCTCCTTTCCCTTACCTTTGGTCCTTCCTTTAAACGCCCCATAATGTATTTTGCACATTTGCACAAGCCCCTTAAATCATTCAATAAAAAATTTCACATAAGCCCCATCGAATATCCCACACCAAGTCTGCTCTTTTCCGGGAGAACCATGATAATTTCTTTCTCCCTTCTCAGCAGTTTTGCTTGAACCTCTTTCCTCCTGGCTCCTCCAGCCACTCCTCAATCACTGACCTGAAGGTTGTGGCCTGTGTTACTGTCTCTGTTATCTCCTGGGGTCTTGGGTTTGCGTATCTAGGTACGATTTGTTATTTTTCCTGTCTTTGGCCTCTGTTTATATGTTGAAGAGCCACTGACTAGATATTCTTACAAACCATGGTTCTTATGTTGCCGGTATCAACATATCCTTTACCTTCCACATACCTTTTACCTTCCTTATGACCTTACTTGCCACATACCCTTACATCAGCAGAAGTTTGACATGTTCCCGTCTCTGGGCTGGTCTTCACTGGGGTTCAATCTCACATTGGATAGCAGTGAGCATCTTATTGACTTCACTAAATGGCAATGCTGGACTAGCGGACCCCTGTTTGGCAGAGCATTCTTAGTATCCATCTCCGGATCATTTAGGTTTTCACATTATATATGATAGGATTCAGGATGGGTGGAGCAAGAAAATGGATGCTGGCTGTGAAATCATAGGTCTGGGGGGATAAACCGGTGCATCATGGACAGGCAGATCATGGGGATAATGAAAAGCAGGACAGCACAGATATGTGAGATGCAGGTGTTGAGAGCTTTGAGATGCTCCCTCCAAGTCACAGTGTTCAGGATCGTCTTAAGGATGTGAAGATAGGACAGGAGGACAAATAGCAAGTCCAAACCTAGTGTGGAGAGTAGCACAAAAAGGTCATAGGTACTATTAATCCTTGTACCTGAGCCTGCATGTTTGATGATGTCTGGATGCAGACAGTAGGGATGGGAGAGCTTGCTGACTCTAGTGAAACGCAGCCGAGTCAGTAGGATTGGGAGTGGGAGCTGGACAAGGGTGGTCCTCATGACAATTGTCACACATATCTTGGTGGTCCCTGAGTTGGTGAGGATGGAGGAATATTGTAGGGGGTGGCAGATGATTACATAGAGATTGAAAGCTATTGCCAGAATGACAGCAGATTCCATATCTGTGAAGGTGTGAATGAAGAACATTTGGGCAAGGCAGGTGCAATGCTGACCTCCCTGGCCCTCTGCTACAGCATCCTCAGCATGGTTGGGAACCTGGATGTGGACAAGCCCAGGTCAGGCACAGCTAGCATAGCAAGGAATAGATACATGGGTGTGTGGAGGCTCTGCTCTGCCTTAATGATAGAAAGAATGGTCAAGTCCCCAAGCAGTGCCAGGGGGTACGTAGAGTAGAGAGGAACAGCTGACCACATATGCGTGGTTTTTCATGCTGGAAAGCCACCGAAAAAGAAGGATAGGGTCCTGGTCTGACTACTGTTGGTCCTTGTTGGGATGAAACAAGGATGCTCCATCTTATCCCTGAATAGCTGCCCTGGAAGGAAAGACAGCAAGGTTCACACAGGCAGTAAGAAATGGGGGTAGTCCAGGAGCCCTTCCCTCTGAAGCTTCAGATCAGAGGCATCACCATGACCAGCAAAGCTGCACTATAGCAAAACTTACCAGGAGCTGTACAGAAACAGCCTGAGAGTTCTCACCTGCTCCTGCATGCACACTCTGTCACAGGAACCATGCACGGGCAGAAAGCACTTGTATGTGTTGCATGCCCAGTGTAGGCAAGTCCTAGTTCTGGCTGCCTGGTATAGCAGGGGAATGAACAATTAAAAAAAAAAAAAAAAAAGTCTGTGAGCGCTTGTGTAAATGCAAATCAAGAGAGAGAAGTGACATTGCAATTAGAGGGGACTGTGGTGAGCTCTGATATTAAATTTTGTGCTTTTGCTGGGAATATCTGGTGAAGGAAAAGGAGGTGATAATGGATTAGATACTGCCTGTGGAAACAGAGCAACTTTCTTAGGAATGGAGACCAGTAAAGCCTGACCCTTTTAAACCAACAAAACACATGCCATCTACAAACACATGCAGGGAAAAAGATCTACTTAAACTGAAGGATAGTAATTACTCACAAAGCAATATGTGTAAATTGTACAAGATAAATGTAAGCTGGAAATTACAAGGACATCATATAAAACCAGGATGTCTCTGGACATCCTCCCACTAGAAATATAGGGAGGAGAGACAGAACTGCTTTTAGAAAAAGTTTTCTTTCTGTAAACTCATGCTGCCTTGAAGAATGGAGACAGGACTCAAGGACTGCAATGTCTAGAGCACTCTCCCCATAGTACCTGTAAGCTTCTCTGCATGCCTGACTCTGGTCCTTGTGTCTTGTCTTCAAAGGACAGGGCCTCCCACGCTCTCGTGAGTGCTTGTTCACAGTCTGCAGGGAGCAAAGCCAGTGCACCCTCAGCATCTGTCATGAGAGTCACTGGGGTCTCCAGAGCACCAGCTCAGCTCAGTTTGGTCTGCGTTGGCTTCTAACATCTAGAGAAGTCTTCCTTGCCCTCCCCCCCACCCCCCACTCCGCCCCTGCCCCAGGCATATCCCATGGAAAACAACAGGGAGGAAGGCAGTGGGAATGAAAGGGTGCATAAGAGGGTTTTTAAGGAACTGCTCTGGAAATTACAGGTTTTGACAGCTAAATGAGATCTATTATGGATGTTTATGTCACCTTATCTGTAATATTCACCTGTAAGTCTAGGAAAGTTTATGAAATTACTTAAATAACTGTAAACCTATTAATTTTTTTCAAAAATACCTACACTTGTTCATAAAATTGCAGAAATACTGCCATTCTTTCCTCAGATTCATAAGGCTTCTAACTCACAGCATCTCTCTTCGCCCTTCCCTGTCTCGGTACCCAGGTTTATGGCACAGTGCAGCACCCTTGGATAACTGCAAAGACAGAACAAATTCCATGGATAGACCTGGGCTTGCACTAAGCTGCAGACTTTAATGTGGGGGAGTTTTCTCTAGTCCTCAAGAGAAGTTTATCAAAGATCATCCCCCCCATTACATGGAAGGGGAGGAGGAGGAGTTACAGGAGAAAGTTATCTTCAGACACAAACATCTGACAGGGTCAGTTAAAGCAGCCATAATTCAAGTGCAGCCTCCACCCTGACAGTACAGGAACTGTCAGAGGTCGTTTTTAATTGCCCTAAATTTCTGGTATGCCCCATCTCTTCCTCCAGAGCTTTACACACACTGTGCTAGGTGGATGCTGCATCAGTTACATGCATGAAAAACTGTGGAACTCCCTTGTCTCATCCACCTTTGTTTATGCAACAAAACAGCACGCTCCCCACTGCAGCATGCACTGGAGCAAGTGAGCATCGCTGTTTTAAGCAGGCAGAGTGTGAGCTGGGACTGGGTTGGCAGAATGCAAAGACCCTCCTAAATCTGAGATCAGGTCCATGCTAAGCTCTTGCATGCACAGCCTGTCAGGAAGAGCATATAAGAGGGCTGAATCCTTTTGATTGCTTCTCTAAGTGATGATTCATTTTAACTCTTACAGTTTGATGTACTCCAGAGAATGACAAATTCCACAGATGCGCATCAGGATTTCACTGAGAATGAATGTCCTCATGAAGCTGTAAGTGGAAAAAGAGGCTGCACCCTGATCTAGCGCAGAGTGGTTCTCTGAGCAGATGCAGAGCTGCATATTCCCCTTTGCAAGCAGGGAGATATGAGAGTTTGGGGTGTCTGAGAGGTTTCCCACCTCCATGCTAGCCCTCTGGAAAGGGGACAGAGCACAGCTCTTTGGAGCTACCTCAGGTAGCTGAAATGAGCTGGCCCACAGGAGGGTGACAGGGGTGTTTGCAGGAGCAGGCATCACGGACCCTGTCCACATCTGTGAGGAGCCAGGACCCAGCTGAGCCCTTGTCAGTGCCACAACGAAATCTTCCACGACAGAGCAAAGAGCCCACTCAGCTGCCACACTCATGACTGCCCTGAGCTTCCCACCAGCTCCACTGCAAGGAAGCAGCCTGTTCCTAACCAAGGAAGCAGCATGTTCTTGACCCTCAGGGCTCACAGCAGTGGAAGATTTATAGAAGACCCTGAGCAATCCCTCCACAGGAGAGGGCTGGCCTGGGAGCAGGAGGGCTCTTGGTTTCTCAGTGCTCAGAGCAGATACATTAACCCCCACAGCACCAAGTCCATCCTGGCATGCAACACGGCTCTGCACTGTGCCAGTCACTGCCTGTTGATGGTGGCAGGGGATGCACCCTGGAGACACTTTCCAGCGGTACCCTCCTCCTCCTCCTCCTCCTTGCTTCCCCTTCCACAGAGAATAAGGCCAGACATGGTTTGGGTAAAGCTGCTCCTGCTCCGTGGCAGGGTGATGCATAGATGAGTCCTAAAGGTTGTTGTTCCCAGCCCCACTTCAGTTCTGTGGGTGTGGAAGGAAACCCTAGCAGGTCCCCGGTCTTTGGAGCAGACCAGAGCTATGTGGCTTTGTGTCCTGTCCCCAAAAGTGGCTTTAGGCAATTGCCAAACAAAGAATATAAGAACAGGGCACATGTGCTCAGTAATTCCTTGAGCACTTTCCCAGCCTGAGCATCCCAGCTCCCTCCAGTTGCCCTGGGTCACTCCAAGTTCCTGCAGTAACTCACCTTGCTTGTAGTCCTCCTGCTGGGGTGCTTTGGGGGTGAGGAGCACTGTGAGCTCCCAAGTGCAGCCACTGGAGTAGTGAGGGAGAAATAGGATTCAAGTGATCACTGTGGGATGGTCCTCAGAGGGAGCAGGGCACGAGCGTGTACCTCTCTGAGTTCGGTGAGACCAGAAGAGATGCTCCAAGACATCCCATCTCCATCCCCATCAGCTCTCTGTGGGGTTTCCCCACACAGACCTCTTGCTGTGCCCTTGCCATGTGAAAGCAGACACTCTTGCAGTGTTGCAATTATACTTTAGTTCAGAAGGTCAGCAGCATGTCTAGGTATGAGTAAAATATTCTTTCAGCCCTCAGAAATGTTCTTGTGAGAGGCAGAAGGTTCATGGGGTTCTTCCTAAATCTTGGAATGGATTTTAATGCAGCACTTTGTGCACTGATGGATGAAACGTTTTGAAAACAACATAATAATAAAATAAATGCCCTGGGAGGATTTCATCTGACTAGAGGAAATGATGAGAACAAAATACTTTAATGGCCATTGTCGGTGAGAGGGAGAAATGGATTATTTAGTGCTGAACATTGTAGCTCCAGAGCCTCAGAGTGGATGAAGATGGTCGGATTTCAGTATCTAAAGTTATACTTATTACCGTATTCTTTGGGGCCTATCTTCCCCCACCAGTAAAACAGTAATGAAGAAGTAGGGTGCACAGGGATACAGGGAATGCTTTTTTATTGCAAGGACGAATTGCATTAGGGAAGTGTTAACTTAAAGATCTAAAACATTTGCGTTTGTGCAGTCATTTTGATGGAGGTTTGTTAACCACAACTGTCACAACCCCCTCAGCTGAGAGGGTTGGAGGCAGCAGCTGCAGCGCTTCTGCTGCTGAGCACCAGGCTTGAGCTCTCCAGGACCATGAGGCTCATCACAGCGGGTCCTGCTTGGGGTGGTGGCCTAGGAGTGGTGGCAGATGCCTTATTTTCAAAGTGAACTGAGATAAGCAGACTGTATTCCCATCCTGGATACTTGGGTGTAAATTCCACAGCGCTACACACACAAAGCACAGTCCACAAAGACTGTCAGGAGGGGACATTTGCTCAGCGCTAGCTCAGACACCAGGACCAACTCTGCACATCCCAGGGGACAGCAAAATGGCACCCAGCCCGTCCCTCTGCCCTGACCGAGCAGAGCGCAGCCCACGCAGCCTGACTGCAGAATGGCTGCAACACTGGGAACTTCTGCAGCAGGTTACTGTACGGAGCCAGGATCTCATCCCAGTGCATGGACCTTGCTCCCAGTTCCTCCAGTAGACACAGGGTTAGGGATGACAGATAAACTCTTTGCAGACACAACCCCACTGATGCCAGGGGATAAACTGGTGCGTGCGTGCATGCGCGTGTGTGTTTGTGTGTGTGTGTGTGTGTGTGTTCTCACAGCACAGAAGTGCTGAGCCAGTTTCTGTAAACCAGCTCACCTGGAGGGGAAGTTAGAGCCTTCCAAGTAGAGACCAGTCTTCTCCATGACCAAACAGGCAATGAGAAAGTACCAGCCTCTGAAACAGTTGTGTCTGTGGGTAATTCCCGTTAAAAAGAGGGGTAAGAGAGAGTCCCTGAGTGCTGTTATAGGGTCAGAACAAAGGACAGAAAGGGTAGAGAGGAGGAAAAGGGAGAAACTAGAGGTATTCACCTACAAAGTCTTTTGTTGCTCATCTCATCACACAGAAGGTGTGGGAAGGGACTTGATCCCAGCCCAGAAAAGCCAGACAATGCAGCAGCCAGATGCATTTGCTCTTGATGAAGACAGGGTAAGGCCCTCCTCCTCAGAGTCAGCTGATGAGAAGGCAAAACTGAGTTTGTTAGCAGAGAGATTTACTAAAGTGTGTAGGGGGGGTCACTGGAACAGCACAGCTTCATGCTGTGCAGCAATAAGTGCAGAATAAGGCCTTTATCAGGGCAGGGAGACACTCTCCTCACCCCTTTCTGAGCTGGTGGCCCTACACACCCGCCTCATGCTGATGCCCAAGGTCCTTATTTTTATCACCAAGGTCAGCTCAGGAGAAAAATTCACCCCAAGTCAGATGGTCCGTTGTGTGCAGAGGGAGCAGCCAGCCCCTTGCAAGGCCCCCCCATTCCCTCCTTGGCCTCATCAGGCATTTTCTGATGCTGCTTTGTCACCATGACGGGATTGACCTCGTGGGCTGGAGACCTACAGCGTATAACTTGGGGTGGTGGGTGCAAGGCGCTTTCACATACCTTGCTGGCATGCAAATGAGGGTGCAAAGCGCTGCGGAGCTCTGCACTGCTGCTCTGGCCTCATGTTGGTAGTAATTCTGGGAGTGAGTGGCGTAAATCAAACCTCGGAGGAGGTGGGGGAAGCTCATTCCCCCCAGCTCTGCTCTGTGCTCCTCTGCCCTTCATCACACAGGGAATCAAACCTGGGTTGTATGTCTGAGAGTGGCTTTGGATTAAGCCCCAGATTAGCAGCAGTTAGTACCAAACACAGCCCAGCTAGAAAATCAGCACCCAAACTGGGTAAGGGTTTGGGACATCTGAATCCCAGCCCTCTTCTGGAAATCCCAGGCACTGACAGGAACATGGTCCAGAGGGAGCCTTGGTACCAGCAGGCATCACCCTGCCCCATGCTCGCAGGCTGGCAGCACAACCAGGTGTCCGAGGCTGTGCCTCAGTTTCCCCACTCACCTCATCTTGCCCTGGCTTGGCCTGGGCACGTCGTGGGGTCTCACTGACACTGGAGGGAGCAGGATCTCTCCCTCAGCAGTGGGTTTGCCACAGTCCAAAATTGCCACTGCCTGTGGAGTGCCACAGGGCACGGGGTCTGCGGTCGCGGGTCTGGCGCTGCTGCCGTGCTGGGCTCCCACAGCCATGATGTGCCTTTCCTTGTGCAAAGCCACACACACAATCCACGTGGTGCTGCGGGGGCCTCGTGGGGAGGCAGGGGGTCCTGGGGGGGACAATCCAGGTCTGCTCCAGTGACTCTTGCAGGGTGGCTTGGCCAGCCTTGTTTTTCTTTCCCCCTCTCTTTCTTAAACCCATGCCTCAGTTTCCCTGCCTGGAAAAAGAGGGTTTGCTTTCATTTGCATATGCCTGAAGGTCTTTTGGTCCTCTTCACAGCGCTGCATGCACCCACCGGCACAGAGGTTGCCCCAGGGAGCACTACATTTCAACCACAAAAGAAAAGGTGCTTCCCAGGGCAGTGATGATGCCTGTGTGCCCTTTTGGAAGAGAGGCTTATGCAAAAACATTAGCTCCTAGTATGACAGGAGATCCCAGGTGAATTTTGTGCCTTATGATACATGGGAGCACAGTCTGGACAGCTTAATGCTACCGAACACAAATGTTTTGTGCTATGGCTCACCCTAAATCACATTTACCCAGAAGCTCCTCAGTCCCAGCGAAAGAGGCCAGCTTTACAGCTTGCCCCGGGCACAGCAGGCTCAGCACTCACCTGCACAGAGCTGTGCTCCGTACAGCTGAGAGGGCATTGCACAAGCACCAAACTGGCCTGGCACCCATTTCCAGCCAGAATGCCAATGAAAACCTGGCTAGGGAAGATTCTATCTTGTATCCCTGGGGTAGGAGGGCATGGGACAGCAAACGTTTCCCTTTCTTGACGTGGATCCTGCCCTGTCATAAGCATTTCATGGCATGTTGGGTGAGCAGCCACCTGTTTGGTGACTCAGTTTCTCCACAAAGATCTCTGCCTGCCAGCCAGTGCAGGAGAAGGCAGGGGAGCCCTCTAATCCCCTGAGAGCCTTTCTCTGGGAGGGTGAGCAAGGTGCTGTGCTTCCCTCTCCTGTGGAAATAGGAAACGTTTTAAAAGTAACCAGCACATTTGATGCACTCAGCTTCCACCCTCACCCCCCAGACTTGCAACAGGGTAAGAGGGGAGGATGAAGAGGGGCTGGTTATCAAGACACTTCCTACCACCATCTCTTTGGGAATATGAGTCACCTGAGCCTGTCTTAGGCTTTACCCCAGAGATGAACTGCAGTCAGGGAAACCATGCTGCCGCAGGGCTGAGCAGCCTGCACTTGCCCAGGTAATCCAAGGCTGCCCTATCTCTCCTGGATCTCCTAAGAAAAATTAAAAAAAAAAAAAAAAAAAGCCAAATATTTTTCAGCTGATTGCCACACCGCCTCAGCAGACATATTTTCTGCTGCGTCAGAAGTCTGACACAGCATAAAGTGGAATGCTGCCCGTCAGCTAAGGGTTGCCTTATCTGTGCCCAGCTGGACTCCTGTTTGTGCTGTCGGGTTATCATCTCACCGCAGCCCCATGCTGAAGCTGGGCTGGGGGAGGCTGCTGTGACTCAGCATCCTGCAGCCCGTGCCCGCCGCCGGTGCAAATTTGTTGCACTCAATTTATGATGGGAGAGACAGCCACAGCAATACAGCAGAAATATCTAAAACAACCTGCTGCAGGAAACGGGGTTTGAGTCCTAGGCATGGGATTGAGCCTCGTCTGGTTCTTCCAGGCAGGCAACGCTGGTTTCAGAGCTGCTTTTCTGCCTGGATGTCTGAAGAAGACCCTCAGAATAAAGTGTCCCTCTGGGCTGGGGTGAAACAGGGTTTGTGGGATGTTCCCTGCCCCCCATCTCAGCTCAGCCCCACAGAAATGCTGTTATTTGGGACTCCCTGGGAGAAAGGGAATCTGCCTAGTGCATGATGCTGGGGTGATGTCTTGGTGCTGTGGAGAGCTGAGCAAAATGAATGACTTTCAGGCCAAATCCTGATTCACCCACAAGCCCTGGGACTGCAGAGGTGCTGGGACAAGCTGCTGAACACCAGGGGACAGGCTCTGCCAAGGGATGTCCCAAACATGGGGCTTTGGCATCACTCAGGGCAGGGGGCTGCTCTCTTATGTGGGGGACATGCGGTGCAGGCAGCCCTCAAACAGCTACTTGGTGGCTGCAGAGGTATTGCCCCAGGTGACATCCCATTTTCAGAGTCACTTGAGTAATAAGTGGGTGCCAGGTTGGAGTCACATCTCCTTTTCTGCCTTCCTGAAATTGTCCCAAAACAGAAACAGGTCTGCCTCTGTCCATTGCCAGCATTAACTGCTTGAAAGGCATCAGGGGACCATTACCCATACAGAAAATGTGTTCCTGACCCAGCTGGTCCTATGCACAAACAGGAGGAGAAAAGTCCTTGTCTGAGCTCAGCAATGCACTCCTTGGTCCCATAAGAGCCTTCTTTGCTCACAGGGACATCTTTCATTACAACTGACCTGGGATTGGAAAGTCTTGGACACAGCTCTTGTGGCTCCTGTCCAATGCTGATGGCTCTTTTGGAGGGGTGTCTGTGGGTGTCTTCTGTTAACCTTTTTTTTTTTTCCTTGTGTAAAGCAATGGCAGGCAGAGCCAGCTAGAGCAGCAGCAGGTGTAGTGCTGGGAGCAGTGGCTAGGTCCCCTGGAGCTAACCTGCTCCTTAGAAAAAAAGGATGCTGGAGCCTTGTTAAGGGGAAAGCAAGTCCATTTACCCTTACTCTGAAGTCTCTGGGGTTTAAATGTGTGGAGGGTTACCTGCTCCGCATACTACACTGCTGACCAGCATGAGTACAACGAAGCATCTTCCTGGAGCAGCAGGCTCCTTTGCTCTTCCTGAAGCAAGACTCAGCTCAGTTTGTCCAAGGAGCCCTGGCTCCCTTAGTGGCCACAGTTGAGGAAAGATGTGGGGAGGAGAGCAGCCTTACCTTTCAGGTGTGAGAGCGCTCACCAAAGCACAAGCACGCACAAGGGGGAGCGGTGGAGGAAGGCAGCATTGGATGCCATTAGCAGCTAAGCAAAGGAGGTGGCTGGTGCCCATACTTGACATTTGGAGCTACGGGTGCCTTGAGAGCACTGCAAAACCCCCAGGATTTTCAGAGGCAAAGGTTTCATGCCTCTTGTCTAAGGTCTGAGGATGGTCTCTAACCTGCCTGGCATGGCTGGGCTACCTCCCACAGGGGTTTCCCTCCCCAGCCTGTCCCATAGCAGGTGAGCCCAGACGCTCTGTGCTCTGTGGGCTGATCCTGACCTCCTGTGCCAGCACCTATTTTGCTCTGCAGCTCTTCCATTCCTGGCCCTGTAAAGCATCCAGGGTCCAGCCTTGGGCAATGGGTCTTTCTGGCCACTTTCTGTTCTTCTGAATCGACAGCTGTGAGTTTGAGTCCTGCATCAACAGACCTGCATTTGCAAAAAAAGCTGAATCCAGGGGAATTCTTGTCAGAGTGCAGAGATGCAGGAGGTTGAAGGTACCAGGACAGCCCCCAGCTCCAGACACTGTTTATGCCTGCAGGGCTGCAGGGATACTGCAGACCACCAAGGATCAGGACTTTCAGATTAGCCACGATTGAGCTGAATTGCCAGCAAGAGACAGCAGAGCAGCTGCACTGCAGGATTTGTGTGTGACCGCAGGGACACAGTGTCACACACAGGGCTATGTCAATGCCTGCAGGCTTTTTGCTTTGTAGGTTTCCTAACCAGGGCACTGTAATTTGTGGCACTGTGTTATCCCCTGGTATTGCAATCACTTATTTCATCTGTATGAGCAGGAGACCCCAGAAGGGACCTGATTTTCCATCCCTTTCTCCCTCCTCCGCTCACCTCCTGCTCTGGCAGTGCCCAGAGGCCCTGGGGAACACACATTTGGGGGATATGCACATTGCTAGAGGAGCAGAGGGGGTGGCTGAGTGGCTGAGCACCAGTTCCCACCCTCCTGATCAGCTGTGTTGGTACACGCTTGGCTCTGGTGTGAATGCTGCTTTTGGGCACCAGGCAGTTATGAAGGAGATTCTGAAATCCTGTCCTGTAGCACCTCTTTCCTGCCCTAAAAGAAAAAAATTATAGGAAAACTCAATTTACCCCATAGATAACAGGGGTGCATGCTGGTGTGACTAACAAACAGTGGCAGCTGATGTGTGGATAGAGGTATGGCTGCCTGGCTCTGCCTGTGAGCCCTCAGGCAGCAGAGCCGGACCCCAGCCCCACTAAATGATGAAGCCCATTTCTGCTAAATCCAGGGGCAGAAAACAGGCTGTCACATCTTGAACACAGCCGGGTGCTGGCTTTTATCTCAGGTTGCAGTGAGGGTGGCGAGGAGCTATCTGCGAGGGGCTCACAGGGTGTGGGTGGCGATGAGCTGCCTGTGGGTGATAGAGGGGGAGCTGGGCACGGCCAGGGAGGTGGGGTCCCAGCCAGCCTTTGTCAGGCTGATAGCTGGGTGTCATGCTACATCACTGGGGCCGGGGATGCTGCGCCAGCCTGAGCACTGCAAAGCAAGGCAGAGCCCTGCTCTGGAAGAAGTGGTGCTACAATGGTGCAGCATGGTCCTGCAGCACAGTGTGCATGGTGTAAGACTCGTCACACACCTGGCCACAGCTGGAAAACCTCATTTGGCTCCCTCAACCCCTGCGCCATTGCTCTGCACCCCAGGAAGTGCTGTACCAACCACGTCTGTCACTTGAACAGCCCCATTCTGGTGTCCCCTCCAACCCAGAGCTCCTGTCGGTTCATTTTGCAGCCCAGGGTAGAGGTTCTGGTATGGAAGTCAAAGGCTGGACCCTCTTGCAAGTAACCTGTGTCCCTCTTGCACTAGGCAGATGAAAACCTCATTGAGGGTGAGGGGTGAGAGCAAACCATCAGCTCAATTATAGGCAGAAAAAACACTGCCTTAAATGAGACTGTCTTGGAGACAGCTCATCATAAAAAAAAAAGCTGGGTTTGCCCATTTCTAGATTGCTTTTGCCCGAGTTCTTGTGTTGAGGAATAACTCAGAAGCTGTTTAATTAAATTTTTAACTTTTCCATGAATATACTGGCTCTTATTCCTGACTTTGTGCCTTTCATCCCTTCATCTCACTCATTCAGATCTGAACGTAGCCTATGACACTGGGTTGGCTTTAGTGCTGAGTATGTCCTGGTGAATCCCTTTACAGCAATTTAGGGACAGGGATGTATGAACAGAGTCAGGTCACATCTGCCATGCCCTGCAGTTCCCCTGTCCACTTCTGTTGCAGCCAGCCCCTAACCTCCAGACAGTGTCACCTGAGACCCAAATTTCAGACCCAGGAGATTTCCTACAAAATTCAAGCAATACAGTAAAAGGCTGTAAGTCAATTAAAACACCGAGGCCCACACTTGCGTGCTAAGTAAGTCATCATGTGGCGTGAAATTCAGGCCAGAGCAGTCAGAGCAAGGGGTGCTCTGCACCTCTTGGAGTCAGGCCTAAAAGGTACAAAGGGTTAAACCTGGATCCTGAAATTGGAGATCCACAGTTAGGGGCAGAGAGGCATTCATTTAACCTGCAGTTATATTTTCCCTTAGTTTATTGTTACGGCACAGAAACAATTTAAAATGTCTCTATGTTGAAAGCAGAGTGCCCCAGGCGATGAGCCACAGCTAAATTAGATAACTCTCTTTGCAGTAATAACATCAAGCTCTCTGTCTGCTTGCTGAAAAACTCCAATCTGCTCCAAATCTCCACTGTGGTGTGCCTGTACCTCTTCTGTTTGTGGTTTTTCCTATTCTCCCTTTCCCTCCTAAGGAGAAGAATTGCATTTTCAGAAATTCTCCTTGTCTTTTATATTCAGGCTAGTGACCAAACAGTCCCAGCCAGGGAAAGCTGTATAAATTATGGTAATTCAGACCAGCCCGCTGCTGCTCTGCATTTCCCTGAATTCATCATTGACCACATCCTGAACAGGTTTAGGGCAGCTGCTCTGCCAGTTTCCTTAAAGTCTGTGAGTATTTGGTAAGGCTTTGCTGTGGTCCTGAATTTGGGCTACAGCAGCCTGAAAACCCCTGCTGCCCCAAGCACCATTTCTGGAGCAACCCTTTACAGGGTATCTGCATTAGCAGTGTGGTGGTGAGAAGCTAGCTCTGGTCTTCAAGTTAAATCAAGGCACCTGTGGTAGACTGGACACAGCCAAAAGGACCAATGGAGTAGGAGTAGTCTGAAGCTCATATACGAATTTACAGCCCAGAGTGGCTGTAAAAGGTCATTGCTATTACAGGCTTTCAACATCCAGAGGTATACAAGTCTCTGATATGACCCTAACCCGATTAGCTGGCTGATTCACCCATTATTCCTTTTCTACAGTGCCTGTCCTACAGGATTAAGAGAGTGTCAAGAATTACTGTGGGTATAAACCAAGCCATTAAAAGGAAAAAACCAAGCCATTAAAAGGAATCAATACAGAAGAGCAGCACCAAATGAAAGAGTACCCCAATGAAAAGGTAGAATGACTTCAGCCTCTCTTCCTCCTGTTTCCTCCGCCTTCCCTCTTCCCCCTGCCCGCAGCTCTTTGTGACCATCGTTAACCATTCTGTGAAGAAGTGGTCCTGCTCACGCAACTGCAACAGAAAAAAACCCAAAACCTAAATAGGTCAAAGTGTGGGACCAGGACCTGGGGTTTCTCGCTACAAGCCATGTATCTGCTGCCTTTCCTGCAGTCCAGAAAGCCAGCATTTACTAACCACATTTTTATAAAATATTAATACTGCAGTTAATACTCTCCTCCAAACCTCTGTGCCTGATGTTGTCCTGCTTGTCCCAGCTTCGCACTACTCCATGTCCCTGCCAGACCTCCCTGAGCTTTTTCATGCTGCTGGTTCAAATGCAAAAGAAAAGCATCATTATCTTTTCTCTTCTAAAGTTCAGCTTTGCAGAGCTGAAAATGAGACTCCTATCACAGATGATTGCATTGCTAAAAATAGACCCAGATGTATCTTGGATTTTATTTTCAATGCCAGGAAATGCAGGCTACAGGGTGAGAGAAATAATAAATGAAAAGGTCCTGCTAGGTCATTTACTGTCATCCCCCAGCTGAGGATATGGCTGTTTTGGTCAGCACTGTGCTCAGTTGTATGAGCTGGCTGACTCACATGATGGGAATAGCTTGTGAATTTAGGGCCACACATTTTGGATTTCACTCTCTGAGTCCTGTTATATTGAAAAAAGACAGCTTTTGAAGTCTTCAGATCTTAAGAACCGAGGGTGTGTGACCGTGTGTCTGCTCTTTAGGTGAGTAACTAAAGCAAGCACTGGCCACCTGCACAATGCCTTTATCTGCCCAGAGCAGCCTCTGCTCCACATCGTGTTATCAGACCATGCCAGTAGCTCGCTTGCTGCTGAAAGGGGCCTGTGGGTCTGGCCTAGGATTCAGAAATTTAAAAGAATGAATAATGCCTCCTAGGACCCTGTGGCAAGGAGCTGAAATGTAACCACAGACGTGAACCATCCTATCTGGATCATAGTGATGAGCTTGTGCCACTGCTCAGCGTGGCTCCCATGAGATCAATGGACTGGTATCGATCTGTAATGGGTCAGAGGTCTGGATGAAACCTCCTAAACTGCCTGCAGATACACCCAAAGTCCATGGTCTTGTCAGGGTTCCCTACACCTCATGCACCCTGGCTTTGCCTTTCTGAGTGTGGGAGCACATCTTCACCCGAAGCCTGAAAAACAGGAGAACACCCATGGTGTTCAATAAGAAGGTGATACCTAGAGTCAAGCAAAAGCCTTTGGTCAGAGCTTGAACTGGCGGAAATGGATGTTGCTGTTCTGGTTGTGAGATGGTCGGTCCTGCTATCCTTGTGCAAGGCATTTAATTTCCCAGCAGGGACAGGCCAGTGAAGTGTCTGCCTTTTTAATATTGTACATATATTGAAAGAGCAGAGGAGCCTGCACCCAGTCACAGCTTGCCCTGGCACCAGCATCCCACAGAGGTATTCATAGAAACCTAGACCGTGAGGATCTCTGTTTCATTAACACCAAGCAGGCTGCATATCCATGGATCTCCAGCACACGCTTCAGGTGTGGAGGAACTGGACTGACAGGCTGATTTTTTCTGCACTTCTGCCTGGTGAAAGGTGCCTGCTTAGGAAAACAGAGAGGGGCTTCTCTGCTGGTCTGTGTGTGCAAAGCTGCAGCGCAGGGTGAGAGCACTCAGCATATCCAGTATGCTTCTGTGCAGAAGGATCTGTGAAGTGCCTAAGTTCATAATCAGGTCATCTGTCCCATCAGAGAAATAGCCCTCAAGTTTAGAGAGCCTGTAAACCCTGCAGAGGGTTGGGTGCTGCTGCAACTCAAAGGTTGGGTGCTGCTGGCATGGATCTCTTCTAAAGTACCTTACACATGGGTCAGTGCCTGCTGCAGACTGCAGGTCATGGGGTGAGCAGGCAGTCAGAGAGCAGGGAAGGAGCAGGAGATAAGAGGGCATTATGTCCTGAGCCTGCTGTTAAGCATGTCCCAGGGCTTTTTCCTTGAAGACCACACCTCACCGCAGACTGACCACTGCGTGGACAGACCGACCCACCACTGCTGGGGACCCCCACCCCAGCCCCAGCCAATGACCCCACAGCGCAGGACAGGGAGGAGCTGCTGGCAGGGGATAAAAACCTCCATGGGGTCTGCAGCTCAGCTACAGGGTCTGTGTCCTCCCACCGCTCTGAGCAAAGCCGCCTGCCACCATGGTGCACTGGTCAGCTGAAGAGAAGCAGCTCATCACCAGCCTCTGGGGCAAGGTCAATGTGGAGGAATGCGGTGCCGAGGCCCTGGCCAGGTAGGTCCATCTCCCAGGCATCTGCTCAGCTGCACCCTGGATAGACAAACCATGGCAATTGCATTTGGGAGCATTAACATTGTGTCTGTGTCCCTCTGTCTCTCCCCAGGCTGCTGATTGTCTACCCCTGGACCCAGAGGTTCTTTGATAACTTTGGGAACCTCTCCAGCCCTACTGCCATCATTGGCAACCCCAAGGTCCGTGCCCATGGCAAGAAAGTGCTCACCTCCTTTGGGGAAGCTGTGAAAAACCTGGAAAATCTCAAGGCAACCTTCGCCAAGCTGTCTGAGCTGCACTGTGAGAAGCTGCACGTGGACCCCGAGAACTTCAGGGTGAGCTGCACTTGGTTTGCATCAGTTTGACCCCCTCTCCCTCCATCCTGTAAAGTACCTCAGTGCCTGCAGGGTTCCAGGCAAGCACCAATAACATATATTTTAGTCACCAAACAGAAAGGGGCTGGTTTGGATGGAAACTGGGGGAGAGGAGGAGGTTGGGCATTTGACAGTTCCAGGGAAATGACAGGCTCCAGGCTGTGAGGGGTCTGGGGACAATTATAGGGAGATGCTCTGAAAGCCTGGAGGCTTGTTCAGGCATGGTTTGGGAGAAGTGGTACAAGGATGTCGGGAGGCCTAGTGGGGCTGAGGGTGGAGAGCATAGAGGGAAGTCTCGCTGTGTCAGCGCCATGGGCAACCTCTCCCTGGCACCTCCTCACCCCAAGGATGAGGACCACTTCATTTCACCTTTTTCCAAGGTGAAAAAACATGAGAGGAGAGGGAAAAGCAAGTGTGGGATGGTCAGGGGCTGTACACTGATGGGAAGAGATTCAGGCTGGGATTAGAGAGAGAGAAGACAGATCTGCATGTGAGGACAAGGTCAGCAGATGAGGGAGGGGAGCGGGAGGGAATGAAGCAAAAGAGATCAGGGTGCAGGGGGGTGAGAAGTCACTGCGGGTGAAGAGAGGGAAAATTCGGACTGAAAGGGATTGAGAGAGCTGGATGTGGCTGATGGCCTCTGAGTGAGTCTTTGTTTAAACCTGACTTTGGGGGTGTAGTAGGTAGACCTCATAATGACCTTAACCCCCTGCTCAAGTAGGCATGGATTTTCACAGCAGAAAAAAGAAAAGAAAAGAAAAAAAGACAGAAAATGTCTGGAAATACAGTCTAGAGGCTGGAAAAAGAGGCAGTTGAGAGAAGAAGCAGAGACAGATCAAGTGGATACTGGTGCATACGATCAGCACAGGACTATTTTCCTGCACAGAGAATTCAGCTAAAAATTCTTCCCCGGGTCGCAGCCTCCAGGACCCACCAGAGAGTTGTGTTCCCTCCAGCCTCTGGTCCCTGGGTCCTGTGCAGGGGTGCTTAGCACCATGCTGATGTGATTTCCTTCCTTCTCTCTCCAGCTCCTAGGAGACATCCTCATCATTGTGCTGGCTGCACACTTCACCAAGGACTTTACCCCTACCTGCCAGGCCACTTGGCAGAAGCTGGTTGGCGTGGTGGCCCATGCTCTGGCCTACAAGTACCATTAAACACTCTGGAGGCCAATGTGTTTGTAACAGTCAATAAAAAACCCCACATTTTCTGGACTTAGTGTGCTCCTCTGTCTCTGGCTGCCTGTGTTATGGGAGGGAGGGAGCAAGGGTCATTGAAGGGGGAAGATGGGCTCTGGACTGCTGAGACCATCATGGTCCAGAAAGGCATCCAGGCTGGCCAAAGGGGAGGCTACATTTGCTGGCTATTTGGCCTCTCTCCAGAAGGCATCAGCGTACTCACTGCTGCCCTTTCCTGCCTGCCCAGCAGTACTGGTCCTGGACCTCCATGCACAAAGTGATCATAGAATCTTTATAAAATCCTTTAAGTTGGAAAAGACCCTTAAGATCATCAAGTCCACCTGTAAACCATAAATCTCACTTTAAGTGCAGGCCCAATAGCTTAAACCTTATTGTCTTCCAGGGAGGGAAAATACATTGCTTTCAAAGGCACAGGAAAAATGCTTATGCAAAGCATGATATCCTGACAGCAAAACAAAGACGGAAGTCTAGGTGCCCTGATCTCCTGTATCTGACTTCCAAGATAACAAAATACACTGTAGAAAGACTCAGTGAGAAGATCCATGATAGAACAGAGGTACTTCTCAGAGGTGATACTATAAATAAATCAGTTTTGGTGAGTGAAACAGAGCGCAGCTCCATACCCACCCATTCAACTTATTAGCCTTACCAAGTGTATTACAGTAGGACAGCTGCTAGGATGCACCTCACATATGGAGCTCCAGTGGGACATCTGGGGATACTGGCCTCTAAACCAGTGATGGGCACATCCCAGCCCACCTAGTACTTCTGAGCTTGCTGAAATCAGCGGGGGGTATGTGTGTGTATTTCTGACCTATTCTGTGCAGAAGAAGCTGCAGGGCAAGCAAGGGCCCCTCTGTCCCTAAACATCTCAACCTGTGATGCATGTAAGGATATACATTTGTAGAGATTCACTGAAGCCAGTTTAGATTAGGCAGAAATTTAACCCTTTGTATTTTAGTACCAGTACCAATTTTTGTGTATTTTTACAAAGTTCATCAAAAGCGTTCCCTGAATCAGCAAGGAAAATGCTCTTACCATTACTCTTGCACATTTTGATGAGAGTACGATATCTAAAATGTGTATGAACCCACGAGGGGGGAGTGAGGGCTGCTTTGAAACAGGACTGATCAGAGCTTTTTTTCACTCAGATTGGCTCAATGGAAGAATGTTTTTTCATTGGAATGCAAGGATTCTGTGTAATGCACATCAGTTTCAGCAATGCTCTTCCAGGAATAACTTAAAAAGCAACAGGGACAGACATGTGAGTGTTGCAGATTGTTGAAATCTTTTTTTTTTTTTTTTTTTTTGCATGATTTAGGAATAAATTTTCTACCTTTCTCCTGAAGTTATGTTATGACACCTCTGTCCCACACAGGCAGCTTGTCTAACAGGCAAAGGACCCAGCCCTGCTGGCAGTACCAAGCACATCCTGGGCTGGGGGAAAAGAAAAAGTAAAAAAACCCTAGAAACCAGTCCAGCTTTCCTGCAGCACATCATTCTCCTTTCAGTCAGCAAATGGGCATTTCAGCAGGATTTTAGGAGATAAGACTGTTTTCAATGTCTTGTTCCAGTTAGCACAAAAGTGCAGTTCAAAACCTTGAAATCTGCCGCCAAACAGAAAAGGGCTCCTGTGCCTGAGGCATGGGTGGATGTAACAGCAAGAAAATGGCTGTGCGTGCATCCAGCAGCACACGCTCTGTCTGTTCATGTCTTTATACCTCTGGGTCCCAAACCAGCAAATGCTTGCAAAGTGTCTGTGGACCTCAGCAATATGTTTTTGCTCCAGGGTCTGTGAATGTCTTAATCATTCTGCTCCTCCTCTCCCACCCTGTGCCATGGACACATACCAGTGGTGATGTGGAGTGTATCCTGCTTCCTAGCCGTGCACTATGCCAGCACCTGGATGGTCCTCTCAGCCTTAATCTGCAGTTAGAGGTACAGGCAAGGGGCAGAATGCAGTGCTGGGGTTGCAGAGCCAGTGTACCAGGCTTTCCAGGTGAGAGTTGCACCTCTCTTGTGTGAAGCAAGAGCAAAGTTATGGCCACCAACAGCCCTTCTGACCCCAAAGGGGGGCTAGAGGTGAGTCCTGGATGCAAGCCAGGCAAACACCACAGCAAACCTGGTGTTGAAATGACCTGCCTAGTCCCCACAGTGTGGCATCAGTAGCTCTAACATCTCTTTACAGAGGAAGTGGTGTCAGTAATGGCTCCTTCCTTTGCAGCCAAGGAATGGAGCAGCCCAGGGAAAGTGGCTTGATCAAAGTGCCTCCAACAGCTGGTGGGAAAGCAGGAATCAAATGTGCATTTCCAGGCCATCACGCTGTGCACATTGTCCTCTCTGGGGAGGAGAGCCCAGCCTCACCAGCACAGTGATGGGGCAAAAGCAGTGCTGGTGTTTTACCATGAGACAAAATAGTCATCAGGGCATTTCTGCAGTGGCTGTGCAGAGTGATGCTGGGATGCTCAGGCAGGGCTGGGAGCCACGAAATGTCCAGGACACAGTGAGCCATCAGCTTGGTCCTTAGCAGCTAGCTCTCATTCAGGACCTGACTTCTGCCTTGCTCTCTGTTACACCCTTTCAGTGAGCCCCAGATGCTCACCATGAACCCCAGCATCTCTACATAGTGCAAACACCCTTTTGGAGCCCAGGGTCCCTTTGAAGTGGTTCCAGCCCTCCATGGCCTGATCAAAGCAGGGCTGGAAGATGCACATTCCCACTTTGCTGTCTGCTGCTTCCATTCCAGGGGGAAGGAGCAAGCTCCTGCTCTCAGCTAGGAGAACACAAGGTACTGGCACAGAGTGAGAGGAGCATGGACAGGGTTGTTCAGCTGGGAAAGGAAGATCACAGCAAATAAAGTGGGAACAAAGACGCCCTTGAAATCTACTGGTTTATGACACAAGAAATTGCATGTTTTGGAGGAGGGAGAAGAGGCTGGCCTGGATCCAGAGTGGCAGAGGCTGGGTATGGATATCACTCCTGCTGATAAGGGCTCTGGTGAAGCTTGGTGCTGGACACTCCCTTTTGCAATCAGTGACAAATAAATTCTGCTTGTTTCAGAAAGACTGTCACTGTAGCTGCCTTTTGCCATCATTGGGATCATTTATCTATTAAAAGGGATGGTTCCCATCCATGGAAGTGGGCATGGCCTAGTGAGGGGCCAAGAAATGAAGAACAATTTTGGGAATCTTCCAGCCACCAAAGTGAACAGCCAGCAGGAAGGATGCTTGAGGCAAGAGTCCTGACCATAGTGAAATCCATCCCAGGCAGACAGAAAAAGGGGCCCTAATTTTCCTTCTGGGGATAAGCATGCTGTAGGGTACTGCTGTGGGTGCACTAGGGGAAAGATCTCCCTTTGACACTGTGAACTGGAAAAAAGCTACAGAATTTGCTTCTAATTGGCACTGTTTTGGTTGTGATGAGCATTTCCCTTCCCATCCTGTGCCACCAAACAGCTCCCTCAGCAGACAACCCCTGTACTGGGAGCTCTGAGCATCCAAAAATTGCCAGCCAGGCCTTTGCCCCCAAGACATAAAGCAGGTGGCCTTAAAATGTACTTAAAATGAACTCTTTCTTACAAAAATGGATGTGGTGGATGGAACCCCTGAAGAAGCCCCAAGCAGAGCACAGGGCTTGGACTGTCTGGGCTATTTGCACCTTTGTTTTCTGCCAAGTGTCTCTGCCATCCCACAGCGTACAGGGCTGCTTGCAGCGAATGCTCATGGTGTCCTGGCTGAGATCACCCTGTTATCCTTGCAGGCACCTTCGGGGCTGTACCTGCTTGACTGTGAGCTTGTGCCTCTGACAGCATTATGGACCACTGCCCAACTGTTGTAAACAGCCTCCAGGCCTGCCCAACATAGCAGGTTTCCTTAAAATGTCTTTGTGGCTAACCACCCTTAAAACTAAAAAGCCATTGGAAGTCTTTCACAGGGAGTTTAGTGTCATGCTGTTTCCTTCTGTCAGCTGATAACTACCCCGTGGCACTGATGGAATTGCTGGAGATGATGTGAAAAGCACCTTGAAGGAATCACTTGCCAAGATGGGACAATGTTCTCCAGCAGAAACACTGCAAGCTCAGGAGATGCTGCTGCCCACAGCACTGAGTGAGGAGGAGCCACGTAGGATGTGGAGGGACAGGGCTGAAGGAGAAGGAAGGCAATATAAGCCAAAGCTCAGCAAGCCCCATGAGCTGTTCATCCTTTGCTGCTTCTCTTGGTTTAGCATCTCGCCTCATGCCTGGGATGGGCATTTGAAACTGCCCTCATGGGATGGTGCATCCAAGCTCTTTTGGTGCTGAGGTACCACAGGACTGATGCCACCAGTTCACCAGTATACTCTGCTAATAAAGAATCTGGAAGCTGTGTCCGCAGAGCAATTTGCTGACATTACAGCTTCCTCATTTCTTATGTCTATATTAAATGGGAAAACACATGCATGAGCCATTTTGCAAACATAGCAGAACTAGAGTTGCAATTAGACAATTTAGTTTAAAGTCAGGTCACCAGTTGCAGCTGAAGACAGAGCTCAGTACCTCACTCTATAACACACTTCTTGCATCAATGCTTCCTACAGTGCATCAGGACCCAGTTTGAAAAATTATACTGGTACGAATACTTTGACAGCCTCCCTTGTTAGTAAAAAACCACCTTGGATCAAGACGCCTTCTCAAGTAGGAGGGTGGAAAAAGTCACAACTTTCAAAGATCTAGTAACTGCAGGGAGTAATGGTATTGACCAGATGTAAGGCTGGAAGAACTTATTGACAGTTTTATTTGGAGCAGGCAGAGAAAAGACAAGGTAGAGCTCTTTGGATTTGTAAAGGCTCTTGCTAAGAAGAAGACATGAGGGCAGACTTCATCCTGTACCAGTGAGACATCATCCCTGCCAGGCCATTTCTTGGGGCTGAATTATTTGATGTGAACAAGGAATCTGATCAAGACAGCTCTACCAACAGTAGAACTGCTGCTTTGCCAGGACAGCATACTGCTTTTGGGGTACAAGGTATGCTATATACCAAAAAACCTTTTTTTTCAAGTGTAAGCAGTGTCTGCACTCAAGAGTTTGTCAGTACTAGTGCCTGGTACAGCAAAACCATCCAACTGTTGCCATGCAGACAAGGTTTTATTACCTATTTCTGCTAGCTGTCTGAAAAAATAAATAGGTCCCTATTTGGTTCTGCCTTTTATTTGGTGTACACCCTATTCCTGGTTTGATCAGGCTCAGAACTGTGCCCCAAAGCCACCCAGTTATTAGACTAAGGGATAGTCATCAGCCCCATACAGTAATGAAGCATTCAATATCTAAACAAAATAAAAGTTGTGTTGTCCTCTTCCTGGAGGGCTAGCAGATAAAATTAACATTGGTTTTGCACAGTACAGCCTGGTCCTAGGTGGCATCAGGTGGGACTGACTGTCCACGTGGGTGATGTGTCTGGCTTGTACCTCAAGTTGCGCCAGGGGAGATTTAGATTGGATATTAGGAAAGTTTTCTTCACTGAAAAGGTGTTCAAGCATTGGAACAGACTGTCCAGGGATGTGGTGGAGTCACCATCCCTGGAAATGTTCAAAAAAGGTGTAGATGTGGTGCTTAGGGACATGGTTTAGTGGTGGACTTGGCAGTCCTGGGTTAACGGTTGGACTTGATGGTATTAAAGTTTTTTTCCAGCCTAAATGGTTCTATGATTCTATGATTCCTCATAGGACTAAGGATAGGGGTAGCGCTGTGCTCTTGAGACCTGCAACTCAGAGGCATGCCTTCAAGGTGAATCCACTTTCTCTGTTGACAGGGAATTGCACTGGAGATGGGAAATAGAGTTTAGGTTCATGATGGCATGGACAGTAATGATGGACAATGACGATGGACAACAAATCTGAAGCTCTTTGCTAGGAGAGACAAGAAAGAACATTCTTACGTTAAAATCATGGGTCCTAGATTTGGGAGTGATCATTCAATCCTTGTTCCCCAGTAATCCTCTACTCCTTTGAGCTGGGGTGGATGATGCCTAGAGCTGTTCAGGATGAATTCCAGGAATGCAGGGCACCAATGCACATTAAAAGCCTGAAAACATGGTGAAGATGGAGACTGCAAACTCTTTGAACATCTTCTTCTTGGGTCTGCATCACATGTTCAGCCCCCAGCCTCTGGCTGCCGCTGAAATGCTCGAAACCCACAGCTGGGGAGGAGCCGTGCAGGCAGCTCCACCTGCACTTGGGGCTGCAAATACAAGTGCATGGGTATGAGATGATGCTTGTCCACTCAAAGACTGAGGGGGAAAAGGGCCCCTTTTCCCCTTGGACAGCATCCAAAATTGCTATCTTTCCTTGTGCAGCCCAGCTCCCTCCCCAGCCCCAACCAATAGCTACGTGAATTGAGATTAGAACAAGCGGTTACTAGTGTATAAAAATCCCTGGGGCAGACTTCTGCTCCACTTCCTTGTCATTGTTCAGGGAAGCCCCAGGCAAACCCTCCTGCTCTACACCATGGTGCACTGGACAGCTGAAGAGAAGCAGCTCATCACCGGCCTCTGGGGCAAGGTCAATGTGGCCGAATGTGGTGCTGAGGCCCTGGCCAGGTAGGTCCATCTCCCAGGCATCTGCTCAGCTGCACCCTGGATAGACAAACTGTGGCAATTGCATTTGGGAGCATTAACATGTCTGCTTGTGTCCCTCTGTCTTTCCCCAGGCTGCTGATTGTCTACCCCTGGACCCAGAGGTTCTTTGCTTCCTTCGGGAACCTCTCCAGCCCTACTGCCATCCTTGGCAACCCCATGGTCCGTGCCCATGGCAAGAAAGTGCTCACCTCCTTTGGGGAAGCTGTGAAGAACCTGGACAACATTAAGAAATGTTTTGCTCAGCTGAGCAAACTCCACTGTGACAAGTTGCACGTGGACCCCGAGAACTTCAGGGTGAGCTGTTCTCAGAGTCCGGCCTCAGCTGGGCAGGGGTTTCTGTTCTCTGGAGGGAGCTTTAGGGGTCTCTGAGGTGTCTGTCAGTCATTGAGACCTAGAGAGAAACTCTGAGGCTGCCTGAGCCTGGGTGCCTGCTGAGGGCGGGCAGCGGCGGTGGAGGGGAGAGGGGAGCGAACAGGCACACTCGGGAGAATAGAGAGGAGTTATGGGACTGGGAACTGTGAGAGGATGAACCCAGGCAGGCAAGGTGGATGGGCATGAAATGCAGAGTCGAATACGTGCTGGTCGTCAGCAATGTTGGCTTGGAGTGGCCAGAGACCAGAAGGGAGGAAAATGAGACAGGGTTTGGAGGACAGAGCTGAGCTTGGCTATGGTGGAGTGGTTAAGCCAACAGAGAAAATAAACACAGCCACTTCACCAGAAGGAGGGGATTTGAGCCAAGAGAAAGCAAGGGTGGGTAGGGATATGAAAGGAAAGGATAAACCCAGTTGAAGAGGAGGGAGGAAGGTAAAGGAAGGTGTGTGGGGAGGAGGATCCAGCACATCCAGGCATCTTGATGAGTGCCAGAGATGCAAGCTGTGCAAGGAGCTTGGTGCTCTGCACAGGACTGTGATAAATCCATTCCTTGCTTTGTGATGCATTCCCCAATAACTGGTCTTCATGTGTGAACACCTGGGTGGTGTGACGGTGGAGAGGGAGGAGGGGGCAGCACCGGGCTGATGCCTTCTCCTCCCTCCATTGCCAGCTCCTGGGTGACATCCTCATCATCGTCCTGGCTGCCCACTTTGCTAAGGACTTCACCCCCGCCTGCCAGTCCGCCTGGCAGAAGATGGTCCGTGTGGTGGCCCATGCACTGGCCCACGAGTACCACTGAGCCTCCTGCAAACATTTGTGCCTGGAGATTCTCCTGGTTCATGGGGAAACATCCTTTGGTTCTGCTGGTCTTTAATTGCCAAATAAACACCAACTGCTTCAGCTATGAAAAGGTGTCTGCTTCTCTGTGGGGCTGGGGTGGGGGCCACCCCTAGGTGCTGGAGAATGGGAAGGAGGTACTCACACACACAGGGTAACGTGAGCTATGGTCTTGTCTGTGAATTCATGCAAGTGAGACTTGTCTGAGCTGGAAAATCCAGGGGGAAATTTAAAAAAAATAAATAAACACTATAAAATGCAAACAGAAATACTCTGATGCTTTTTTGAGGCTTCAGGCAACATCGTTGAGTTTAACATTATGAGTTTTTCACAGATTAGGTGGAACAAAACTTCGTACAAAAACGTGCAGTGGGAGAAGGGGCAGTGAGATCAGGGCCATTGTAACTTCCTTCATGGAAAGAAAAATGCTTTTTTTGTTGTTTTTTGACTAAATCATTACCATTCTCGAATTATTAAAGGCAGAATGTAATAGACACAACTATATATTATGCAAAAAATATGCCAAGAAGGTAATTTCACAGATGGGAGAGACAAAGCATCTGCTTTCACTGGCACCTATGTTTAACTTTCCACAAGCAAAACGAAATTCCCTGAACAGTCCCCATGCCACGTGGAGGACCATGGCCCTCACCAGCCTCCTATCCTCCTTTCAGACTTGCAGCATCCCCGCAGCACTAAGAGCAATTCAGGGACATGTCTGGGGTTTCTGGGTGGTGAATCCCTCCCACCCCCTTATCAGGGAGAAGTCAGGGTGAATGGCTCCAGAGCAGCTCTGCAGTAAACACTGCACTGTTCAGCGTGGAGGGCTGGGGACCAGTGTCACCCCCCAGGCATGTCCCCAGGGTCCTTTGGCCAAGCCCACTCCTGAAGTGAGCAGGCAGGGGAGAACCGGAGCAGCAATCACTACAGTGGCAGCACAGCCAATGCAAACCCATTGATCCATGGTCATCCAGACCCTGCTGGACCAGCTGGCATCCCTGTGTGCTGCCTGGGTCTACCCCCAAGCTCCATCCCTGACCCCAGTGCCTGTATCCCACACCACCACCTCCAGCCCGCTATGCTGGGAGCTGAAGGAGACCAAGCTGCCTTTCCCACCACTTGGGAGGGCCACTGCTCCTCTGGCTGCAAAATCACTAGCTCAAACACTGTCTCCTGCTGCACATTTGCACAGACCCCAGTATACACAGTCTTCCCCAGCTCTCCTGGGGCCCCTGTGAGCTAAAACCCTACGTGCAATTAGCATGCCTGTGTTACAACATTTCCCTTCCAACGTTGCTTGGCCTTTCCTAACAGGCTTTTTGAGACAGGAGCTCTCTCAGACTGCAAGCCACTGCCCATGGTTTTCTTGGTGTTATCCTGATGTTAGCACACTATTAAATAGCTGATAGGAAAGAATGAGGGCAACCCAAAGCCTGACAGGTCCTGCAAGAAGAGGACAAAGAGAAACAGCTTGCACGCTGCTGGTGCATTCAAATGGAGGACCCAACAAGCCTCAAGTCCAAGTCTTCAGCCTCGCAGCCATGCAGCCTGATGTGGTTTGCACCTTCCGAGGGGTGCCAATCCTTGCACACAGCTTCCTCTGAGGGCTTGTGCAGGTCTTGCATGGTGCCGTGCTTGGGCTTTGCATGGAGATAAATGCCACTCGTCATCAGTGAGCTGCAAAGCTGGAAATCAAAGACGGGGGGAGGGCAGTCTGCCAGCCCATCCCAGTGGTGGATCTGGGCATCTTGCCCCGGGCCCCACCCTGACACCATGTCCCCTCCCTTGGGGTGCCAGGGCTGTGGGCCCCCCCCCCGCAGGCCCAGCCAATGGAGGGGTGCATGTGGAAGAGGAGGGGCCCGGTGTAGCATATAAAAATGGAGACTGGGAGAGCTGGTCACCAGCGTGCGATCCCCTTGGGAGCAAGAGCCGAGACTTCCTCCATACCTGCCAGCAGCCACACGCTATCCTCCACCCGACACCATGGTGCAGTGGACAGCTGAAGAGAAGCAGCTCATCACCGGCCTCTGGGGCAAGGTCAATGTGGCCGACTGCGGTGCCGAGGCCCTGGCCAGGTAGGTCCATCTCCCAGGCATCTGCTCAGCTGCATCCTGGATAGACAAACTGTGGCAATTGCATTTGGGAGCGTTAACATGTCTGTGTCTGCTTGTGTCCCTTTGCCTCTCCCCAGGCTGCTGATTGTCTACCCCTGGACCCAGAGGTTCTTTGCTTCCTTCGGGAACCTCTCCAGCCCCACTGCCATCCTTGGCAACCCCATGGTCCGTGCCCATGGCAAGAAAGTGCTCACCTCCTTTGGGGATGCTGTGAAGAACCTGGACAACATCAAGAACACCTTCTCCCAGCTGTCTGAGCTGCACTGCGACAAGCTGCACGTGGACCCCGAGAACTTCAGGGTGAGCCATGCTCCTGACTGGGGGACCCATCCTCCCCATTGCATCTCTGGGCAGTTTCTCTTCTAACCCTGAGCCCTGCCATGTGAGGGATTTACCTTAGACAGACCAGTGCAAATGGAAGAGATGTTGTTGGTTGGGTTTAGGGGAGATGCAGGAGAGGAAGGGAGAGGGAAGGGACCAACCTGCAGCTTGGTGAGAATGCACCGAAGGGGCTGAGAGGTGATAGTTATGGAGAGGTGGACTGGAGGGTGCAAGCAAAGACGCATGGGAGATGGGAAGGAGGCGAGGAAGTGGTTTCAGTGTGGAAAAGGAGGGGAAGAGTAAAGTGAAAGCAGATGTTGAGCAGGAAGAGGTTTGAGCCAAGGAGAAAGCAACGGAGCAAGAGTTAAGCTTGGCATGCAGAAGAAAGGAGAGATGAGTGAGGAGCAAGGCATGGTGGCTAGATGCCAAAAGTGAAAGAGGAATGGGACTCAGGGAGAGAGAAAACTTTGGCTCCCACATCTCTGCAGCTGAGAGTTTCCCAGCGGGGAAGTAACCCTGACATTTGTCACCAGTGCTGGCAGAGATCCACCACCACCTTAGCATGAGCTCATTGTTCGTGCCAGGTCACTTTGCAGTGCTGAGTTCTGGATCCTTGCCGTGCAGCAGATGCTCATCTGTGTCTTCTGCTCAGGGGAAACTCCCAAACAAAGCCAGAAGGGAGAAAGAAAAAAATTAATCAACAGAATTTCTGGAGGCTTTTTGGTTACTTTTCCCACAGCAGTAGCAGAACCTGAATCTTTAGAGTAAAAACAGAGAACAAGTTTAAGGTACATCTTAAAAAAACCTCCAGGGAAATATTTAAGCCTACAAAGTACCTGGAGGTTTCCCTGGGTCTAATGCAAGTGCTTGTGTTGAGGATCTGCAGGCTCCTGGGCATTGCTAACGCAAGGGTGCTTTTGTCCCTGCAGCTCCTGGGTGACATCCTGATCATTGTCCTGGCCGCCCACTTCGCCAAGGATTTCACTCCTGACTGCCAGGCTGCCTGGCAAAAGCTGGTCCGTGTGGTGGCCCACGCTCTGGCCCGCAAGTACCACTAAAGCATCGGCAGAAAAGCCTGAGCAGCATCCTGCGTGTTGTGCACCAGCTGACATGCTACTATGGGGCTGACAGCTTTTAACAACCAAATAAAGCTCATCCTGTGAAGTCTCCCATTGAGTCCGTGTGTCCCTGTGAGGCTGGGGGAGGGGGGGGGGAATGGGGACCTGGGGTACCCGCAGGAGGACTGAAGTGTAAGCTTGAGCAGAGTGGGCATTTTCCTCCGAGGAAATGCCACCTCCCTTTGTTCTGTGTTTTTTTGGGAGGCTTGTGGGGGATTTGCCTCTGGAAATCATGCCTACAGAGTACTGTGTAGATATAGCCCTGCTGCCTCTGTAGTCACACACCAGAAAGTTTGCACTGAGGAGCTCACCAGTATTTTAGTGTGAAACCTGCGTATTTTCTTGCAGGGAATGGTAACTTGTGGAATTCATATTTTTTTAGGGACAATAAACAAAGTGATGACTTTAATCTACCCTAGCTCATTCCTGGCATAAAGCCTACAAGAAATTAGCTGACTCATACTGGCCAAGCAGCCAGCTGGGTGGGGGTAGGTTTTAGATAAACATTTTGTTATCAAAACCTGTCCAGACTTTGTTTATGCTTTTTCACCCTGCACCACCCATTCTGCAATTTGGGGGGGGGGGGGGGGGGGGGGGGGGAGGGGAGGGGAGAGGGAAGGGCAGTCCTGCTAACAGTGGCAACTATTAATAATTTTCGGATGCGAGTATCAATCGATGCTCAGCGCATGCAGAGCATTTTGGGTGTTTTAAGTGTCTGCAGAGCAGGAGTCTCTAGGGTAGCATTTATTCTTGGTGTGGGAAGCACTGTCTGCCCTGTGTGAACTGAGCATGATGCAGTAAAAGCAACGGTTAGCTGAACAGACATGCTTATTTTTAAAGGGAAAAAAGGGCATACCTATATATCCCCGTGTCTCTGACACTCTGTTTACACTGTGTCTTATCCCAGCTTCATCCACATTTATGGGCATCCCACTCACTGTCCCTGACCCACTGGAGGGTATTAAAAGCCCTCTGTGACCCATAAATGCCCCTTCTCACACACCTTACTCGAAGGAAAAGGTATTTTGTTTCTGGTGTTGAGGAGGACTCTGAGAAGGTGAGAAGATGATTTGTAGTAAATCCCAGAGGTTTTTTCCTCCCTGCAGGGAGTCAGGGCAGGCACAGAGTGTGGTGTCTTGGTCAGGAGACCAGGGTCACAAAGAAACAGATTCTTACATGGTTTTTCATAGGTTTCATGATAAATATTCATAAACTTTTATATGAACGTGATTGTTCATAGACTTTAGGCAGAAATGACTGAATTATTTGAACAAGCTGGTGTTCTCCTGCAAGTGAGGTGTCTGGGGGTAGAAATGAGCCAAGCATACCTCTCAGGTTAGATCCTACATGTCAGTACAGCAAGGGAGGGCTGGGCTCTTCCCACTGTTGTGGTTCCTGCTGGCGTACCCTTTCCCAGGAGCAGGGACGAGGGTTTCCATTCCCTGCACCTGGCAGCAGGGTAGGACCAGTACAGTGCCCACTGGCACTGCCCGTGGCTTCATGCCCCAGCCCCAGCTGCAGCTAGGGGGTAACACCCTGGTTCATGTCCCTACAGCAAATAGATCCTGCGGGATGTCCTCTCCCCATGCTGTTTTGCCTGCTCCCATTTTGTCTCCTTCGTGATGGCCGATGTGGGAACTGATAACCCGCCCGGGCGATGCCTGGTGCAGTGCGGTGCTGGCAGCACCACAGGTCCTGGGGGCGGGGGGGGGGGGCGTGATAAGGCGGTGCAGGAGGGTGGGCACCAGCAGCAGCCCGGTGGCATTTTGCCTGTGTGTTCTCTCCCCCATGCATGCACCCAGGCAGTGCTCAGCTTGATTTCTCATCATGTTCCAGCACACCAGCCCTCATGCATTAGGTTTCCTTAAGAAAAGGCAGATGTAGGCAGCTCTAATGAAGATTACTCATCCCTATTCCATTGAAAAAAACCTCTACAACTAAAAGGGTAAAGAGATATTATCAGGCTGAAAATCTCCCTCAGTATTTTCTTTCTTTTAATTGACTTCCCTCCCATTCGTGTATTTGCAGTAAAAGGCTTGAAGACACTTGGCAGGAGGAACATGGAGGAAGGCAAGCCCTGATGTCCAGACAGGAACTTTGTCAGGTCTTTAGCTCCACTGCAGCCTGGCCATCCAAATGCCCCTCATCTTACCCAGCCCCCAGACCAACAAGACCCAGTGCCTCTTACGTAGCCCAATCCAAATCCTATGGAAAACACCAGGGAGACAGTGGATTGATTGCCCTAGGTGCCTTGAGATCAGGATCAAAGCCCGTGTGCTTTCAGCAAGGACAGCATTTATTGGGGCTTTATGCAGAAAATAAATCAGGAGAGCCCCCCCACCATCATGTAAGGGCTCCTGGCAAAGGTCCATTGCCCGCAGAGTGCTGAGGGGTGTCCCAGGACAGCAACTCACATGAAGCACAAATATCTCTTCCTGCCAAAGGAGGTTGGGCACAGCCTGGCTGAACGTGGGGTGAAACATGAAATACAGCAACCTTGTCAGGTCAGGTTCAGAAGGGAAAGGCCCTGGGCTCCTCCAGGTTGGACACAGCTTTTTGCTGCTTTTTGAACACAAAGGAGATCCCAAAGTGGAAACCCTTGTGTTCAAAGCCCATTTCCCCTGCCTTTTATGGATGTGGATGAAAGCAGAAATGGGATGAAAAGGGTGATCCTTTTTAATACTTGCTCCCTGTCCAGCAGCGCTGCATCTAGGTGGTCCTTTTACATCTGAGGGGAGAACATTTGGATGAGCTTCCTCACACTCCAAAAGGGATAAGTAAACTAAACAGGTCAAGTTCTGTTACAGGAGGAGGAAAATAGGGTTAATACAGATTTCAGCTGCAAAGCCTGAGCATCCTCTGGACAACTCCAGCATTGCTCACAGCTGCTGGTGGTGCAAGGACACTGGAATCCTCCTGCAGTACAGGTATCTACACAGTTTCCTGGTGGCAAATCCCTCTAGGTTGCTCTGCCACAGGATGCATTTTGGCAGGGGCATTCATCATTTTGCTGATAGAGGCTAAGGCAAGGCAGAGTCCAGCATTTGGGAGAGCCAAGGCACAAGGCTCTCACCCACTGAGTCCCATGCACTTATCATAAACTCATAGAATGGGTTGGGTTGGAAGGGACCTTCAAGACCAGCCAGTCCCACCCCCTGCCAGGGGCAGGGCCCCCTCCCCCCAGCCCAGGCTGCTCCCAGCCCCGTCCAGCCTGGCCTTGAGCCCTGCCAGGGATGGGGCACCCACAGCTGCTCTGGGCAGCCTGGGTCAGCACCTCGCCGCCCTCACAGCAAATAATTTCTTCCTAATATCTAATCTAATTCTACCCCCTTTCGATTTAAAGACATTCCTCCTTGTCTTATCACTACATGCCCTTCTCCAAAGGTCCTCATCCATGATAAAGCATAGTGGACTACTGCACAGTGGATTGTGCAGTCTTTTCTCTGCAAAGGGGCTCACATCTGGTAGGTGAAACAGAGAATTGCCTGCACAGAGGGGAAGGGATAAAGCTCTTGAGCTCAGGATAACCAGGGGCCCCTTCTCAGGATGCCACACCCTGGCCATCCCCTTCTGCTCCACCACTTCTGGGGACCCCCACCCCAGCCAGCCCCAGCCAATGACCCCACAGCGCAGGACAGGGAGGAGCTGCTGGCAGGGGATAAAAACCTCCAGGGGGTCTGCAGCTCAGCTACAGGGTCTGTGTCCTGCCGCTCTGAGCAAAGCCGCCTGCCCGACACCATGGTGCACTGGTCAGCTGAAGAGAAGCAGCTCATCGCCAGCCTCTGGGGCAAGGTCAATGTGGAGGAATGCGGTGCCGAGGCCCTGGCCAGGTAGGTCCATCTCCCAGGCATCTGCTCAGCTGCACCCTGGATAGACAAACCATGGCAATTGCATTTGGGAGCATTAACATTGTGTCTGTGTCCCTCTGTCTCTCCCCAGGCTGCTGATTGTCTACCCCTGGACCCAGAGGTTCTTTGCTTCCTTTGGGAACCTCTCCAGCCCCACCGCCATCCTCGGCAACCCCAAGGTCCGTGCCCATGGCAAGAAAGTGCTCACCTCCTTTGGGGAAGCTGTGAAGAACCTGGACAACATTAAGTCGACCTACGCCAAGCTGTCTGAGCTGCACTGTGAGAAGCTGCACGTGGACCCTGAGAACTTTAGGGTGAGACATGTTTGCAGTCCCAGCCCCTTCCCTACCTCGGGTGGGAGAAGTCAGATTTTGCTTTGAAACGGTTGGTATTTCCTCCAACAACTCTGTCCAAGGGTGCTTTATGGAAACAGAGTCCCTCTGTAGTACCCAAGCATGGTGATAGCTTGTGCAGGACTCTTCGCAAGGTTGTGGGTGACTTTCACAGTAAAAAGTCCCATTTTAAGTACCATCACAGTGATGGGGAGATTGTTACCTGAAGGAGATCTGGTCGGGGACAAAAGAAACAAACCCCAGGGAAGGTGCAGCACGGGCTGGAGGAGTTGGAAGCAGAGGGAAGCAAAGAAGAGCATTTAAGGAAATCATAGGTCCTATAGCAAGATGAGTGGCTAGCGTGCCGGAAAAGCACAGCGAATGGGCTGCCTGTCTGGATGGGACACTCCCTGCTCCTCCAACAGTTTTAAATAGAAAGGGATAATTTTCTCCATTTACATATAAAGGAGAAAAAGAATTTAAAAAAAAAATAAAAACAACCCAAAAAAAACCCAGAACAGCATTTTGCAGGGTGGGTCTCAGGCCAAATTGCTTTAGCATCCCCAAAATGGTGGGGAATAGTTTCAAGGCTCTTTCTTTCCTTTTTTTTTTTAAGACTGAAGCAAATACTGTTTTTCGAAATCCCAGAGATTTCTAAGGAACGACTGAGGATTTTGTTGTAGCAGTCTCAGGGAATGGGGAGTGAGCCAGTCGCCATAAGCAGCCCTGGAGCCTGAGGGTCACTTATAGGAGGCAGAGGAGCTGAGGAGAAAGACGAGGTGTGTGCAGCATGTGAGTCCTTTCAGTAGGGAAGTCCAGCCTCAGGGAGAAGTCAGGAGAAGGGAAATGCAGCCTGTGGGTTACAGGGTGGTGTTGGTGGGGGATGGGAAGGAGAGGGACCAAGGGAAGTCTGCAGCAGGAAAACCAGGGAGACAGGGAGTTTGCATGAAGGAAGAAGCTGTTTAGAGCTAAAGACATGGCAGGACAGGGTAGGGCTGGTGGAGTTGTGAAAAGCAGGAGCACAGAGCCTTCTCTGAGAGGTTGTGGGTGCAACAGCTCAGCCCCAGTTCAGGGATGCCAGTTCCCTGCTCTGGGGTCTGCAGTGGCACAATGCTTCAAGCAGCACTGAACCTGTCTGTTTTCCTCTTTCTCCTCCAGCTCCTTGGAGACATCCTAATCATTGTCCTGGCTTCCCACTTTGGCAGGGATTTCACCCCTGCTTGCCAGTTTGCCTGGCAAAAGCTGGTCGGTGTCGTGGCTCACGCTCTGGCCCGCAAGTACCACTGAGCATCCCAGGACCAGCCGTGCAAGGAAGAATCCCTGCTCCACCACAAGCACCTCTGAGCCCGAGGAGATGCCCTGTGGGTATTGACAGGCTGTAACCACCAAATAAAGGCTTTCCAGCACTGTGTCTGCAGAGTCTCTGTGCTAGGAAAGTAGGGGGGCCAGGGGAGTTTGTGCTGTTCCACACAATGCCATCCATGTTTGGGTACATTTCTTGTTTCTAAGGGCTGTTGCAAACAGTTTCCTTAACTCTGCAGTGCTGTCTCATGTGTGCTCCCTGCTAGTGCGTGCTTGGGTGCCTGTGAAGATGAAACCCATGCAAAGGGCCCTGACACTTGGGGCTGTTTCAGGGAGGGCCATAGCAATAATGCGAGATTGTGAAGAATCCACATCTGGTCTCCCCGCTCTACATTAATGTGAAATAAGGTGAAGCCAGCACCATCTGGAGCACAGAGTTGCCAGCCAAGCTGCTGCTGCACTTTGGGAGCTGGTGCCTGCCTTGCCCTGCTCTGCTCTAGGGCTGGGGATGGACCATCTCCTTTTAGACCAGCTGATGCAGGAGAAAACCTTTCAACTCTGACTCTTGGGAGGTTCAGGAGATGTCCACTTCTTCTAGCTGTATCAGCTGGTCTAACAGGAGATATGCTTCTCCAGGGGGCATTTTTCATGCTGATGCACATAGCAGATCCTCATCCCCAGGCACCCACAGTCCCAAAGACCCCCTCTGTCCAGACCAAGGGGATTCAGTTCCCAGCATAACCCAGCGAAAAAATCCCACCACACTAGCTGGTATTGGGGCTTTTCTGTGCCTGGCCCTCCTTATCCCATCCGAGGGGCCTTCATGGTGCACGGAGCCAGGCTGTGTGTCAGGCTTCGTCATTCCTTCATTGGAACAAAGGTGACAAATTCAATTATTTTTTAGCTATTTTATTATACCAAACAGAAAAAAAACCCCCACCATAAAAATAGCCAGGACTGTGTCTATCTTACTCTTAAATCTTTTCTTAAACCAGGACTGGAGACACCTTGCACAAGGGGGCTGACAACCAGTGCTGTTTACAGCATCTGGCACAGCAGAGACCTGGCTGTGATAGAAGTTTCTGAAGTTACCAGGGAGGACACAGTTGTTTTGGACCATAATCTTTCAAAATCTGCCCTCATCTCACCTGGATTCTGCAGGCTTCTCCTATGTGCCAGATCTGTAGGGATATGGAGAAGAACTGAGCTCCTGGAAACGCTGTGCAGCCAACAGCAGAGCAACCCATGTGCTGACCCTGTTTCAAGCAGGGCATCAGACCAGAGATCCCTGGAGTGCCCTTACCGTTCTGTGGTTCAGTCTGAGTTTGCAAGGCATTTGCTTGCTTTGCTCACCTATGGCTTAGTTTGAAGGGGTCCATAAAGAAACAAGTGGTAGGTGCCTTTGTAAGTTAGAGACTCACAGAATCACAGAACAGTCTGGGCTGGAAGGGACCTTCAAGACCAGCCAGTCCCACCCCCCGCCAGGGGCAGGGCCCCCTCCCCCCAGCCCAGGCTGCTCCCAGCCCCGTCCAGCCTGGCCTTGAGCCCTGCCAGGGATGGGGCACCCACAGCTGCTCTGGGCAGCCTGGGCCAGCGCCTCGCCGCCCTCACGGGGAAGGGTTTCTTCCTCATGTCCAACCTAAATCTCCCCTCTCTCAGCTTCAAGCCATTCCCCCCTGTCCCACCACTCCCTGCCCTTGCCCAAAGCCCCTCCCCAGCTTTCCTGTCGGCCCCTCCAGGCACTGGGAGCTGCTCTAAGGTCTCCCCGCAGCCTTCTCCTCCCCAGGCTGCACAGCCCCAGCCCTCCCAGCCTGTCCCCACAGCAGAGGGGCTCCAGCCCTCTGACCAGCTCCGTGGCCTCCTCTGGGCCCGCTCCGACAGGTCCGTGTCCTTCTGATGTTGGGGGCCCCCGAGCTGGACACAGGGCTGGGCAGGTGGGTGTCTCATCAGAGCAGGGTCAAGTCTGGACAATCACCTCCCTCAGCCTGCTGGTCAGTCTGCTCTGTTTGGATGCTGCAAACGAGAGGATTGAAGAGAGGTGGGAGGAGCATGTAGATGTTGCCCATCACAGCGTGTAAGACAGGTGTGCCTCTTTCCCAAATCTGTGCAGGATGGGCTAGCCATATTCTGGGATGAAGAAGACTGAGACCACACAATCTTCAGTCCCTTGCCCTTGGAGGCAATGCTGAGAGGTGTCACAAGGACCATGATGGAGGACAACAAAATGAAGAGGAGAACTGAACCCTTGGTGAAGAAAATTAGGTTTGGGGCATAGATGCTACTGAATGCCATCTCTCTGGAAGGCAGCCAGGTCACCGTGAGATGGAGGCAAATGGGATGGGACAAGGCACTCCTTGGTCACCAGGCAGTCAGAAGAGATAAGGAGACAGGGTATGATCAGGTCTATAGTCCTCTGTGGTTGTGTCAGCCCTGTTTTGGCTCCCCTAATGCCTGTTGTCATGGTCACACACCTCCATGGGGGGCAGAGAGCCATCAGCTTATGAAGGGGCATGGAAAAAAGCACTGCTGACTCCAGGAGGGTGAAGGAGCACATAAGAAAGAGCTGGGGCACATTTATCTCATAATAGACATTGTTTGCAGTGGTTACAGGTTTTAATAAAAAGAGGTAGTTGACTAGATGTGCTAGGATACTTAATGGAGTGTGCACAATGAAAAATGTGGTGGTGCATTTTGTGATTATGAGAGAAACATTCCTGTCTTCTCTACAGTAAAATCCTCTTGTTAAATGCTGTGGCACATTGCTTGCAAATGGAAACTTAAAAACTCCAGCTTAGAAAATACAATGAATTAATCAACCCCCTGAGCCTTTTAAGGAATTCTTATTTGCAGTTTAATGTCAGCCTAAGGAGCAGGCTAACCAGGGGACTCTCAGGTAGAATTATTTTAATCTGTCTTGATCTCCACACTTACCAAAATAACAGGAGCAGAAAAAAAAACCCCAGTTCACTTCTTAGCACAAGCCAAAAATACTTTCACTGACTGTGCTGCCCCTGGTGGGGTTATATATAGTGTAAGGCACGATTTTATTCCTCTAGAGGGAATATGCTGTCAGGAGTGTCAGCATAATAGAGCATTTCAGAAGACAGGTCTTGGAACTGGTGGGACTGGAATACAATCGTAACAAAATTCAGCCACCCATGTGAAATGTTTGTTGTTTTTTCCCACACTATTTGAAATGAGGATGAATGGTAATGTACTTGTTCTGATTTTGAAAAAGATGTTTTAAAGCTTTTGAGAAGTAAATAAAAAGTGGTATTAGCTTTTTCTGGTTTCCCTCTTTGTTTTAGTTGCCCTGTCCGTAAGATGGGGAAAATAAAATGTATCCATCTGTAAGAGGGTTTATTGGGATTCCACTGCTGATGTTTGAGAATGCAATGTGTACATGACAGTGCTTTTGCATGGCCAAAATATAGGCTCACCCTACACCCATGCTGGTACATGCTGCACCTGTGAGCACTGCATATCCCTCTCCCCATCCCTTCCCCAACTCTCTCTCCCCAAACATTTGCCATGGTAGAACTTTTTCAAGCATACAGAGGAAGAAGAGTGAGGCACAGCTTTTGCACTGAAAGGCTTGCCAGGGATGGGTGTGTTTTACTTCATGGTTCTATGTTAAAAGGGAAGACAAATCTTGGGGAAACTTTTTTTTTTTTTTTTTTTTTTGTGTGTCATTGCTGCTCTGACCACCAGTTCCTAAACATTTATGATCCTTGTTTTTGCTCGTGTAGTATTTACCCTTGTGCCGCTGCCAGGGTGGTAGCAGTTAAGGTACAAATGGGAGTACCATTGCCTTCCTGGACTGTGTAGTTGTTTTGCATTTCATGGCCTCAGCCCCTGCAGCAGGTCCCAGGTGACTGCCATTGCTGCTGAGATTTCACACAGGCATTACAAAACCAGACAGCTTCCTCTGCATGTGAAATGGGCAGAAGCAAGGTTCCCTTTCACTCCGCATCTTCTGTGTAAGGACTTCAGCTGAACAGAGGTAAGGACATCTGAAGGCTCAATGCACTTCCCTGCCAGCCTTGCTTCATCACTGATGTTTTAATTTTGGGTGGGACATTTTCAGTTCAGAATTTGTGCTAAAAGGGAGCTTTGGTTCACAGCCAGCTTGCTTATCTGTCACTGTGCATTCCTGCAGCTCTTTCACACACTCCATCCATGCATCCATCCACCCACCCATGCACCCATCATTCTTCCTTTGTTGTGGTTTAACCCCAACAATGTTCAGCGAACAGCCCCCCCCCCCCCCCCGAGGTTTATGGCTGAGCGCAATGTCATCTGGTATGGAATATGCTGTTGGTCAGCTGCAGTCCTGGCTGCGTGCCTTCTCAAGTCCCTGTGCACCCCCAGCACAAGTGGGGCAGCTGGGAATAGACCAATTAAATTTCTCATGGCACAGTCCTGCCTTTAGCCACAAACCCTCCACTTAAGCAATGCCACATTCCCTGTTTACATAGACAGATGGAGCGCAAATTCCTTAGATGAGCATTTTATAACAGCATGTTTGTTGGTGGGTTTTTTTTTTTTTACTTCCAACCCCAAAAAGTACTGTCCCTGTGTTCAGAGCTTCAGCCCTTTAAACATTGCTTTTCTTTTATGATTTGTGTTCCACATAGCACTGTATTTCCCTGAGATCTCTGTGGGCTGTTGACTGGAAGCCCTTGGCTACAGTTCTGTAGAAGAAATGAGAGCTGGCTTTGTGTACACATTGCTTAATTTTACCCATAACTGTTACTGTAAGAACAACATTTCTGCTAAGAATTACAGTTGCTTGTGTATATTACTAACACAGACATCAATTGGAATACCTGTCACTTCAAAGAGCTTGGTGTGCTATCGTTAAGAACTGCACTAACAGCAACAACAATTAGAACAGTAAATAATCTCTGGAGTGGAGGGAAACAACAATGTCCTAAATTTGCCAATGCCTTACCAAATGTAGACTGGCAGGAGTGAGCGTGTCCCCTCAGGGTTCAGAGTGGGTGACAGATAAATTCTGGTAACTGCTGCTGCTTCTGTAGCTCCCAGGGACCCTTGTCAAGGAACACAGTGCCACGATGCTGGGTGCTGCACAGACGCAAACCAAGGGGAAAGCTGCGGGCTTTTCCCCTTTGCCTCCTGCTGAAGGGCAGGTTAAGCGATAGCAAAGGGTGCAGGTGGAGGACAGAAGGACAAGCAGGACCGTATCTGCCAAGAGCCAAGCCACGGTCCCAGCTCAGCAGGCAGACAGGGGATGGTGGTTTGCAGAGCTCCAGGCAGGGCATCCTGCACAGGGTGGAAGGGAGAAGGCTGAACATCCAGCAAGCAAGCTGAGGGAGCTGGCTGGGCAAGATGGTACGCGCAGGTAAGGACAGAGAACAGGCTGGAGGCACAGCCTGGGAGCGGAAACAGGCATCTGGCATCTGCTGCAACAGCCCATGGGCAAGGGGAGGGCTGCCCAGAGAAGCAAGGATGGTCAGAGGGACCATTGTCCTCCTGCTTTGTCCTGCATGGAAGTGCATGGGGTGAGGCTGTGTGCATCAGGGACTGAGAGCAGAGGTGGGGAAGGGGCTGGGGACTGAGGGGAGAGGCTGCAAAAACAAAGCTGAAGAGGGACCCACATGGATGCAGAGACCAGGACCTGAGTGCCAGGGAAGGACAGCAATGTTGCGTACAGCAACTGAGAGGAGAGGCCATAGCAATGTCCTGGGATGGAGGTAGCCCCTGTGTGATAAATGATGTTACTGTTGACATTACAGGGGAGGAGCCTGGGGAGAAAATAAAGCAAGAAACAGGACAGAACTGGCACATCAAAGTGCTCATCTCTGCTCTGGCACATCTTCAAGGAGGAGAAAAGAAATGAGATCTTCATGTGAACCGTTCATTTTCATTGCCTTGTGAAATCTAACCTGGCATCAACTTTGAAACACTAATAAAAAGAGGGGCTTTAACCCAGGCAGAGCATCAAGGTGGGGCAAGTATGTCCCCAGGGAACAGCAGCCATGCCCTGACTTTCCTGCTGACTGGCATTCCTGGGATGGCTCACTTCCAGCACTGGGTTTTCTTCCCTTGCTGCCTGATGTATCTCATCGCAATGCTGGGAAATGGCACCATCCTGCTGGTCGTGAGAGCCAATCGAAGGCTCCACCGGCCCATGTACTACTTCCTTTCGATGCTGGCCACCACAGACCTGGGCCTGACTCTGTCCACCCTACCCACGGTGCTGCGTGTCTTTTGGTTTGGCACTGGAGAGATCAGCTTCCCGCTCTGCCTCACCCAGATGTTCTGCATTCATGCCTTTTCCTTCATGGAATCCTCGGTGCTTCTGGTCATGGCCTTTGATCGCTATATGGCCATCTGCTGCCCGCTGAGATACTCCTCCATCCTCACCAGTGCCAGGATTGCAAAGATTGGGCTGGGGATGGTCTGCCGCTCTCTGATGGCGCTCCCGCCCATCTGCCTGCTCACACGACTGCCGTTCTGCAGGTCCCACGTGCTATCCCACTCCTATTGCTTGCACCAGGATATGATACGGCTGGCGTGCACAGACACCACCCTGAATAGCCTGTACGGCCTAACTCTGGTGCTATTCATCACCCTAGACTCAGTGCTCATCATCTTGTCTTACAGCATGATCATTAAGGCCGTGGTGGGCATCACCTCCAGAGAGGAGCAGACCAAAGCCCTCAACACTTGTGTCTCTCACTTCTGTGCTGTTCTTCTCTTCTATGTCCCCATGGCTGGCCTCTCCTTTATACACCGGTACAGGAAAAATGCTGCACCCTTCAGCCAGATGCTCATGGCCAACATCTACCTTTTTGTCCCGCCTATGTTGAACCCCATCATCTACAGCATGAAAAACAAGCCCATTCGCAAAGGCCTCCTCAGGTTCCTGTGTGCAAGACTGGCCTGGCCTGGCCATGGCCAGCAGCCCAGGAGTCATTGAGAAGTGGGAAGCTTGCCTACATGAAATTCCCACAAGAAATGACAGATGGAACATAAGCAGGAGTTTAAGAAAGGCAAAAATTAATGGGATGAGCACCTTGCAAAGGATGCTCTAACTGTCAGAGGAACACTTTTTAAATGCATCAAAAGCAGGAATCTGTCTGGGAAACAGGTGAGCAAGGGTGAGAAGCGTACTCATGGGTGATAAGGCCACAGCAGAGAAGCTCAGGAATTCTTTCCATGGGGTTTCTATACCCGGCACCGTCTTCATAGCAAATGGATTAGAGGATTTTGATCAGTTCAAAGTAAATATGGAGGAAGTGTTCCATCAAAGAAAGATCACTTAGATATCACTAACTCCCAGAACCAGATATCATTCACCCGAGAGTCTGGAAGAAGCTTAGATGTGAAGCTGCAGAGCTGCTGTTCAGGGTGCAGCACTCTATTGCAAATGGTCATGGTGCTGCAGGGCGGAGCATCCCTTCAACTCCACCTGCAAAAGGGGCTCCATGGGGTTCCTGAGACCTACTGACCAGTAGCCTTGATTTCTCTCACTGGTAGGACAGTAGAGGTTGTGATAAAGAATAAAGTCACTAAGCGTAAGGGTAAACACTTAGGGGTAAAGCTGTGGTGGAGCCAGCCAGGCTACGGCAAGGGGAGATCCTGCCTTGGTGCTCTGCTGGACTTCTGTGAGGGGGGCTCCAGCTGGAAGGATCCTATGGCCATAATACACCTGGATGCCCCAAAGCCTTTGACTAAATGCTTTTAATGAAATTACTTTGTAGGGGGATTGGAGGAAACTCTCTTCAAGGGATGAACAGTGGGTTTAAGTAAGGGTAGGCCATTTTCTGTCCAGAGAAGACTCAGCAGTGTCCTCCCCAAGGGATCTCTGCCAGAACTCCTTTCTTTCTGCATTGTCATCAGTGACCTGGATGAGGGAGCGCACAGTGAACGATCACAGCTTGCAGATGATACTAGGTCGGCCAAGGTACTGACAGCAACTGTCTTCTGTAGTTTTGTAACATTGTTAAAAATTTAATTGCAATGACAATAAATTCTTGGCTCCACATAGATGGTGTGCTTCCTTTTGCCCTAACAAGCTTTTGAGGGTACCACAGCCCCAACAGACACAGAACCACCATGACACTTGGTAACACCTGAATGAGTAAGCTATTATTTGGACCACAAGTCCCATGCGAGTGGGTCTAAAATGAAGGAGTTTGAGGAAACTCTTGCTGCATGGTGGTATGTATACATAATCCATCTGTGGATAGTTCTCCTGGGCTGCTATGAGAGACAGGGAAATGCCATGAAGCTTGTTTGTCAAACTCAGTGCTCAACCCTGAAACCCTAGGAAGAGGGCTCAGCCTGAGGCAGGCGGCTTCTGTTGTTTGGATCACATCTGAGAAATCTGATCAGCCTGTAAAGCACTGATGGCCATTCAGTCCATGGTCTGACTTGGAGTACACAGGGCATTTTTTGTTAGTTTTCTGTCATTTCCCTTGGGTATTCATGTGCCTATTTAGGCTTCAGTACATACCAGTGTTCCTTGGTTGTTCTCAGTAATGACAGCTTTCTGTAAGGGAAAAAAAGAAAACGGGATTTTTTTGGGCTCTTCTTAGCCCATCCTGAGATGGTGGGTGCTTCAGGACCATGAGGAAGGCGCTGCCTTCAATGTACAGCCTTGTGCACAGCAAGGCTGCGACCAGCACTGCTATCAATAGTTTTAAGTGCATAGCACTGCTTCGCCTCTCTGCTTTCTCACCCTATGCTGAAGCAATCCTATTCATAAAGATGGAAATTAAAGCAGAGGGAGGCATGGGGAGCAGGCAGGATATTCTGGGGTGAAACCAACCCCAACTATCTGCTTTAGGGGAATCTGTGCCACTCTTCTGCAGGCTCTGTCTTGCTCAGATCTCCTACTGGGGGGTAGGGCATTAAACACACAGTGCGCATGGCAGCACCTCGTTTCAGGGGTCCCCAGTGGGAGCTGGCTCTCCTATTGCTGTAATACAGGATGGTGGAGCTGCAGTGTGGTGGCTGAGCTGGACCTACTCACACCACCTGGGGATCTGACCTGAACCCTTTTGTGTATAATCCCGCTCCTGTTATGCCCTGATGGTATCGTGAGCTGGGTGCTGTTGCAATGATATTGCACAGGCTCCATTTCCATTGTGGGTCCGCATTGAGGCGTTTGGTTGCTGGTCACAGAATCAGTATCACAGAGTGGTTTGGGCCGGAAGAGACCAACCCCCTGACATGGGGGTTCCAACCCCCCTGCCATGGGGGGACACATCTTCCACCAGACTAGGTTGCTCCCAGCCCCGTCCAGCCTGGCCTTGAGCCCTGCTAGGGATGGGGCACCCACAGCTGCTCTGGGCAGCCTGGGCCAGTGCCTCACCACACACACAGCAAAGAATTTCCTGCTAGTATCTAACCTAAGTCTGCCCTCTTTCAGTTTAAAACTGTTACCTCTTGTCCTATCACTACATGCCCTTGTAGAAAGTCCCTGGTCCAGGCAGAGCAGGTGAACCATCCCAGCTGCTGTGAGCCTGCAACACCCTGGAGTGGGCTGGTTACAGTCCTAGGGAAGGGAAATGTCTGGTGACTTTCATCTTAAACACCTCTTGCACATATGTAATCTGTGCTGTAGTGCATGCTGCTGCACTAGAGGCGAGATGGCTGAGCACCTCTAGTTAGCATTATATTTCCCATGCAGATCCATCCCTAGGCAGTGCTGGCCAGGAGGATCAGCTCCCTTGTTCTGACAGGACCCCTGGGTCCAGCTGACCCAGTACCATGGTGAAGGCAGATAACTCTTATCCCGACATGCCCCATTGCTATGTCTTCCTTGTCTGACCAGAAGGGCCATTAGCTTAGGAGGCTGCAGTTGCAACTCCTCAGGCAGTTACAGACCCTGCACTATTGACCAGGAAAGCATCCGAGACTATAGATACTGTGACACCCCTTTATACGGCAAAGAAAATGCTGTGGGCTTCGAAACAGGGTAGACTTCACCAACTGCATAAAGGTTAAAGGTTCAGGATGCTCAGCACTCAAATGGATGGCAGGCTGGAGTAGAGAGCATCTGCACTGTTATTCACCAACTGTTCTACCATATGCAAAAGCTCTTGAGTCTTCTGTGTCCTACATCAGGGCCTTCTTGGAGTGAGAAGTTTGTGTATCTCTCTGCAGATCTGTTTAGTTTTGACACTGTAAATAGCAGGGTTTAGCACAGGGTGTACAAGGAGGCAGATACTGGCCATGAAGATACGGATCAGAAGAGAGGGAGATTTCCCAAACCTGTACACCATGGACAAGCCGATCATTGGGATATAACAAATCAAACCAGCACAGATATGAGAGATGCAGGTGTCCAGGGACTCGAGACGCTCTCACTTGGATGCAATACACAACACAGTCTTAATGATCATGATGTAGGACAGGATGATGGACAACAAGTCTAGCCCAAAGGTGACCAAGAGGACAAATAAGCCATACATGCTTATTCACCCTGATATCTTCACAGGGCAGCTGGAGCAAGTTGGGGTGCAAACAGAAGTGAGCCAGCATGTGGGACTGGCAGAACGACAGCTTCTTCAGAAGTATTGGCAAGGGGAGCAAGAGGCTAAGGCTCCTGACGGCAAGCCCCAGCCAGATGACACCTACCCTGGGGTTGGTCAGGATGGATGCATACTGCAAGGGGTTGTAGATGGCCATGGAGCAGTCGAAGGCCATGGCCCACAGCACCCCAGAGTCCAGGATGGAGAAAGTGAATGAAAAACATCTGGGAGATGCAGGCATGAAACCCAATCTTGTGTGCATCAATGAGCAACACACTCAGCACTGTGGGGAGACCAGACAGAGACACATCAAGGTCTGCGAGAGCCAGCATGCACGGGAAGAGGTACATGGGCTCATGGAGGCTGTGCTGTGCCTTGATGACAAGGAGGATTGCACTATTTCCCAGGATCGAAATGACATACATACAGCAGAAGGGGATGGTAAGACACACATTCCCATTTGTCATTCCTGAGATTCCTGTGAGAAGGAAGGTAGAAGGTATAAGGAAGATACTGCTGGTCATTTTCCTAGTGCAGCATCTTCGTCCTATCAAAGACCAAGCAGTAGTTCCCACTCCTACAAAAGAAGTCACAGAAAACATGAGAGAGTAATCTCACCATAAAGCAGAGCGTTCTTTACGTCTCTCTCACAGTGACCATAGGGACCCAGACTTCTGAGTTTGCTGAGACAGCAAGAGGGCATTTTACCTTTGTGATCAGTTCTGGCCACGGAGAACTACAGCTCCTAAAAGTTAGAAAGCTTGTGGAGATGGAGGGACACAGTACCTAGCTGATGGCTGAATTATGGCCACCTCTATGCCAGGACCCAAAGAACGTTTTACTAGATTGGCAGGTGTGATAGTGTATTGACTGTGTGGCACCAGCTGGCAAAAAGACTTAGGAGCTGGCATCCTGGGTGAAGGCTGAAAGCAGACTTGTATCTCATACAGAAAGCCCACATCTGGACTCGGGAGTCACAGAGGGACTTCACCCGCCCTAGCTCTGGCGTTTCCTTGTCCTGCAGAAGAGCAAGACAAAGGAGCACCATGCAGATACCTACCCCTGTGCTCTGACATTTCCAGGTGACTCCCTCACCCGCATATCTGAGCGTGGCTTCCAGTACTGCATGAATGAGCTTTCTACATCACTTCCGTGCTAGCGTTTCAGAGCATGTCTTCTCTGCCGGTTGTGAGCTTCATCCTCATTTCAGATGTTTTTCTTTCTTTTTTTTTTTTTGTTACTTTTTTGCACCTCAATTTTCTTTCTTTCTGTGAATGATTATCAGACTTGGTGATCTTTTCCTTCCCTAAAAATAACCCTGGCAGCAAAGACCTGACATAAGTGCCTGTGCACCAAGTGGTTTCTGCATCTGAGAGCTGTGCACAGCTGAGAACCCATGTAGTGCAGCAACATTTTGCAGGATCCAGCCAACAAGCATTCACCAGCATGTTGCCATAAAGCAGTGTTGTGAACATCTGCTAGCCCAAGAGTGAAAGATGTGGGACTCAGATATTCTTGTCTGTGCAAACACAAGTGCTGCTTTGCATTGTAAATGTAATAAACAACAACCAAATGACCCTCTAGCAGGGAGGACAGCTCCAGCAGCTCCCTGTGGTGCACAGGAACCACTTCTGCATGCTGAGAAGAGAAGATTTCAGTCTTACTTGCCCACCTTGCCAAGCTGTAACACAGGCAGGGACTGTTTGTTCTTCCTTACAGGTCGCTGTCCCCTCAGCTGTGTGCAGATGCCTGCTGCATAGGGATCAGCATCTCAGGTGGTTGCCTGGGCCCTGTGAGGCACATTGGGGAACAGGCACTGTCAGAAGGCAGTTTGTCTCACCCTGATGTCTAGCTTGGTCAGATAAATGGTGTGTACAGGCCCCCATCAACAAGAAAAGGGTCTGAGCTCCTTTACCTGAGCTGAGGTAACAAGCTCCTCATTACATGCACATCCTCCTTTTAATAATCACCTGAACAGTAATATTGTAGTAATACTGGCATAGTTCTCTGAAATTATCAAACCGGAGACTTGTAACAGGGGAAAAGCAGCCCAGAAATAACAGATCACTTTGCCTTAAATATGGAGCAATAGTCAAATATGAGCTGCCTGAGCATCTTGCCTCCAGGCTGCCAGTGAACACGTCTCCATATCCCCACTTCACCAAATCCCCTGGGAGTCCCAGGCTCACTGGATACTGCTGCTTCTGGGGTTTTTTTTGGAGTGAGCCACTGTCTCAAAGGAGATGATGCAAACAGACTATCAGGAATGAAACCCAGTGTCAAGTGGAAGGCTACTGTGGAATGGCTAAGTAGGGCTAGAAACGAGGCGTGAAGTCAAAGGAGGACTGGAATGTGGTTCTGGCTTCTGGCTTCAACAAGGAGACATCCAAGAGGAGGAAACCTTCCTGAGAGACCCTCCGTAGGGATGAGAAGGACAGATGCGAACCTACAGACAGGAGAGAGTGATGGTGGCAAAATGTCCTTTTCCCGTCAGCTGTGGCCTCAGGCACCATTGTCAGGGGTAAAACTCCTGAAAATACTGCGCTGCCCATCAGAACATTCAGGTTTGGCCTTCTTCAGCAATTGCACCATGCATTGCTTTTAGATTTCAAAGCACCAGCCCAAAGTTGTACACACCCACCCCCTGAGAATGTGTGCTTGTGTCCCTGGTTTGGATACAGACCTCCTTGGCTTTCCCACCACTTTCTCCAGGCAGCTGACATGCAGCATTAGCACTGACTGGAGGGCACTGCTGACACCCTCCCACCCCAGCAACCACCCCATCCATACTGTGCAATGCTCCAGATGTCACAGCCAGCTTGCTTTATTTACAGAGGAGGGAATCCCGAGTGGGAGCCTAAGCTGTTTGTGCTGAGTATCTGGCATTATGTGGTGGTGATGGTGTGTATGCACACAACTCACAGGTCACAAAAGCAATATGCATCAGCCAGCCACCTTTGCACTTATGTGGCCAGTAGCGACCCCCTGCTGCTATTTCTTGCTTTCAAAAGGCATCTCTTGGAAGCAACCTCCCGTTGCCACTAGAGGCAGCAGTATGGTGGAATGGATGGGCATGGGTCATGAGGGTAGCTCCCATGTTCTTCATGAAAATGAAAAACACATTTTTTGTGGACCCTGCAGAAAAATGGGGGTTCTACCTCATCAGAGTGGAGGTGGGTCAGCATCAGTCCACAAGAAGTGTGAACCATTTAGGAATTCTTCATGAGTGTGCACTGCTTAATGAAGTGGGTGCTCGGAGACCAGTTCTTAGACAAACTGCCATCAATTCTCTCCTCCTTTAGCTTCCCCTGCCTCTTGCCTGTGGTCCGTGAAAAGCTACTTCTGCTTTATCTGAAGAAAAAGTATGCACTGAGTTGAAATTTCAGTATTCTACTGAAATGGTGCCAAAACCCAGTCGTTTCCCATTTTGCCTGCAGCCTCACATCTGCTTTGCTTCAGCAGAAGTGCATGCTCTCTTCCTGGGGCTCCCCTCATGCTTGCCTTCTAACATCCAGCTCACGGAGAGAGAGCAGAGGTGGGAGACTCCTCATGGGGGGCCACAATAGTCAGCGCTGCTCAAGAAGACAGAGAGCTCCAAGAAACACCAGGCCAGGTCAGAGACCTCCTCTCCATCCCTTAGTGCTCTTCAGTTTGCACTAAAAATAGAGGAAGGGTCTGTAATGTGCTTGAATGTTGTAACTTGAGTTTGGTTGCCTGACCTTCACCTCATTCTGCTGCTTACCTTTCTGAGATACAGAGCAGTGATTTTGTAAAACATGTTTGCCACTTTTTTTAGGATAGTTGCCTTATATTAATGCAGTACAATCCTGTTAGCAATGATCTCTCTGATAAATCACTCCACATAATCACATCAATGAAGATTTCTGATATTTTTGAAAGGGTTTACACTTACATGGCACTGTTGGAATTTGCTAGCATAAGATTAGTGTAGGTTTTGCCTTTACACACACACACACAAAAAAAAAGGGTTAAGCCTTAAAATTGAATTCTACCATTTCCTTCTGCAAGGATAGTCACCGTTCCCATGTGACCACCTTCCCATAGAATCAGAGGATCATTTAGGTTGGAAAAGACCTTTAAGACCACCAAGTCCAACCATAAACCTAAGACTGCCAAGTCCACCACTAAACCATGTCCCTAAGTGCTACTTCTACATGTGTTTTAAATACCATCACACAGCCCAGGGAACACTTTTCAAATAATGAAAGCACCGCATGAAGATCTTTTGGAGATACTCAGGCTTATAGTGGAACAATTTTCACCATGAGAGGATATTTTTTTTAATAGCGAAGGAATTTTAACAGTGAAGAGTTCAACTGCTGGGAGGGGTGAACTCTCCTTCTCCCAGTGGTGTAGAAGCTGGACTGAATGTTTTTATGCCAAGATTCATGACACAGTGGTTGAAACCTCCTGGACAGCAATAATAGAAGAGGCAATCTAGTGATTTCTGCAAGAATGCATTGCTTAAACTCCAGGCATTGAAGGAGGGTTTCTCCCTGAACAAATCAATAGTCAGAGTGCTGCTGCTTATTAAATTTACCAGCATCATCAGTAAATGATAAGCACAGTTTCAGGCACATACCTATGGGCCAGGTTGCCTTTCACTGGAAGAAGAGGAACACCCTTTCCTGGAGCTTCTTTGTTCTCACCCCATAAACAATGGGGTTTAACATGGGGGGGAGTAGCAGGTAGAGATTGGCCACCATTATATGGACGTGGGGAGGGATGCTCTTCCCAAAGCGGTGGGAGAAGCATGTGAAGAGGACAGCTACATAGAAAGAAAGGATGACACAGACATGGGATGTACAAGTGCTGAAGACTAAAGTCATGCCTCTGAGGATGACAGCCTCATCACCACCCACAGGATCATGGTGTAGGACACAGAGATGAGAATCGTGTCCAATACTGTCACTATGAAAGCCATGAAAAGGCCATAAATGACACTGAGTCTGGTGTCCCCACATGCCAGCTTCACCACAGCCATGTGCTTGCAGTAAGAGTGGGAAATGATGTGATGCTGGCAGAAGGGCAGCCTGAGAAGGAGGAAGCAGACTGGAATCAACAGGAGAACCCCATGCACCAGCACCAGGCTCCCGAGGGCCACCACCACTGGCACAGAGAGGATGCTGGAGTGCCGCAGAGGGAAGCAAATAGCAGTGCAGCGATCCAAGGCCATGGCCACGAGCATGCCCAACTCCACTGATGAAAAAGTATGGATGAAGAACGTCTGAGCAAGGTAGAAGAGAAACCCAATCTTCCTGGAGTCCAGCCAGAATATGTCAAGCATTTTGGGTAGTGTAGATGTTGATAGGACCAAGTCAGTGAAGGCCAGCATGGCCAGGAAAAAGTACATGGGCTCATGCAGGCTTGGCTCTGCCTTTATGATGAGGACGAGAGTGATGTTCCCCAGCACAGCAATGGCATACCTGATGCAGCAGGGGAAGGCAAGCCAGAACTGCTCCTGCTCCAGCCCAGGGATGCCAATAAGTAGGAAGTAGGGAGGGTGGGAGAATGCAGTAGAGTTCAGAGACATGAAACCCTTCTTGTCTCTGGCCTACACTGAGGGCTCTTGCATCCTGTAAAAAAAAGCATCAAACACACAACCTGATCTAGTCACTGCAAACAGTGACCATCATGAGGTAGGTCTAGAAGCTCAAATTCCCCCCATGGGCAGCCATCCCTGTGATAGCTGCTTGCACTGGCTCAGGAGAGCCCCTTTGAAGCAAGAGTCCTGGCAGTTTCCACTGAAAGTGCTCTGTCCACCAAGTGGATGGAGTGGTCCTGGAGCATGCTAGATCAAACTGAATGGGAAGACTGCTCAAGGCACATACCTGACACTCTCCAGTGTCCAAAGGGTATCCAGCCCAGGAGACCAGATGAAAGTTGGTCTGAAGTAAACCTTCTTAAAATGTGCATGGTGGGGATATGAAGTCACTAGCACCAGCTCTACAGAAACTTGTAACAGCATTGTGCTGCTTGCCAGTGTACACACTGACAACGAGGGCTTGCCTCAGTCAAGGAACAACTCATTTCAGGGTAAAAATCTTAGCCAGTGCCACGGTGTTTGACACCCTGCCGACCTGCAAACACAGTCCATTCTCCCCCCAGAAAAGACTGCAGCTTGCTCAGCCCCTGCACATTGCTCAGTTCATGGGTTTTCCCCAACACTTTGGGAAAAGTATTCCTTGAAGGCTCTGGCAGCACAGATGAGGCCAGTGTTCCTGACCCTTCAGAAACCTCCCTGGAGCCGCAAAGAGCAGAGGGATGGAGGAGACAATAGCAGCTTCGCAGAAGAAAGCTGAGCTTTTCCTCCCCAAGGGTCTGGTGCCAGCCAAGCCAGCTCCAGCAGCTGCACTCCCGCTCCATCCAGAGAGAGATTTCACACCACGACCACCTCAGCCCAGCCAGCAGTAACCAGCTGGGGCTGGGCTGGCGGGGCTGCACTTGAGACCTTACAGATACATATGGCTTTGGGTCACCTGTGCTCTGGGAGAGATTTCCTCTCTTTTTTCCATGTGGCTGTAAACATCCTAGGAATTAAGATTCCTGATATTTTTCGTTCTTCTTTCCACCTCCTTCCTGCCAGCTGCCTCTGTTGGTGCTGCTAAAACTTCATTCTTCCATGGAGAATGCCAGGATGGGGAATGCAATTCCCAGACAAAGGCAATAAGAGAGACAGGACCCGGGGCTGTTCAGTGCTTGCTGCTGCTGCTGCCGCCCAGGGTGAGTAGTGGCATCAAAGGCCTGACTGGAGAGCAACACATTACTGCCCAAAGCCTAAATACTCATCTGAGTGCTACAGGTTTCCATGCAGGGACTCTGCACTGAGGACACCAGGAGACCGTTTTCTGTCTGTATTCCCCTGCTACTTAAAGTGTAATTAGAGAGAGACAAATAGACAGTTTTTAAGCATCTTAATGCTGGGGACGTCATAGGCACAACTGCATTTTGTCCCATTTTGTACATGTCTTCTTGCAGTGTGTTTATTTGGAGGAGACTTAAGAGCAATGGGGCAGTTCAAGATTGGATCACAGGACTGGGCTGGTAATTAGAACTGCAGCCGCATGAATTATGAAATACTTTCTGAACAAGAGCAATCTATGCTTTCTGTGCTACATTTCATCCATAGCTCTAATAGAGGCTTTGAGAGAAAAGTTGATAACATCATCCCCATTACATAGTTGGAGAGTGGTGAAATGTTGAAAGGCACATTTGAGAGCCCTCTGCACGTTTCATAAGTAACTTTGCTGTGTGGCACACAGCACCTCCCTGTGCTGAGTTCATGCAAAGTAAGATCACTATGCCAAATCTTTGGCAATGCCAATTTCAATTAAAACACCAATCATACAAATACCACCCAGACCCCCCTCCAATGACTGGGGAACTGTATCAAACCTCAAGGCTTGGGTTTGGTACTGAGAGAGTCTGGGACAGCAGAAATGCCAGTTTCCAAAAATGCTGGGTCCTCATGTCCGATTCCAGAGGGGGAGGGTAATACTTGGAGAACCCCCAGGAGATCTCCTGTCACAACACTCTCCAAACTATCAAGCTGCAACAAGGTCTTTTACCATCTCATACCAACACACTCTTCATGCTAGTCCCTCTGCTGCCTTCTCCTTGTCTCACCTCATCCAGAACCCACTCTCTCTCCCTCTCTCTGCTTCTTCCTCCTCTCTCTTCCTTGGCTGCGCTCTCTTCCCTGGCTCTCAACCACTTAACTTAACCAGCCACAGCTGCACCTTATCTACATCAGCCAGCCTGCTGCTGCTGAAGCCAGCCCACAGCTGTATATTATCAATGCTAATTAACCCAGCTTCATTCTTCTACAATCTCCAACTACTGTTCCAGCTCAGTACAACTCCTTGTTGCCCTATTGCCATTTCCAGGCTCCTGTGACTCCCAGTCCTTGCCCCACCACTGTGCAAACCACACTCCCATCCTGTCCTCCACTCCCTTCCTCCCTCTCCTTGCCCCACCCTTTTGTCACCTCCCCAGAGCCAGCTGGGATGCAGCTAAGTCAGTCCATCCCCACCTCTGGCTCTTGGCCCTGCTCATGGAGGAGACCTGGATTCAGATGCCCCATGCCCTGGTTGGAGTTTTCCTTCTGCTGCAGGGCAGAGTTGACCCCAGTGCCTCAGCAATGGACATTTCAGCTGGAAAGCCATTGTCATAGTTGTTGGCAAAAACACATGTTGAGGAAGAGGGCATGTTCCCTCTCTTCTCCAGCAAAGCAAAGCTCTATGACTAAAGTTTGTAAAGCAAGAGAGGAAGAATCCCACACAGTTGTAATCTGCACCCAGGAGAAATTCATCATGCCTCTCTGTTCTGAGGCTTTAGTAACTGTCTATCCTGAAGAAAGATGGCTAGGAAATATAATACAGCGTTTTCAGGATGGTTCATTCATTTTTATTCATTTTTCTCTCAGCATGAAATGAAAAAATATAAGCAACATATGGAGAATGAGTGGGAGACATTTCTCAATGCCACAGCCATCTGAAAAGGGTTTAGATCCACAGTGTGCCTCTGAAAGAATTCATTTGCACTTCCCAAATCACTTTAGGCAGGTACAGATTGTTTTCACTTTTATGAAATTTTTTTACCCTTCTAAGCTCTACTAAAACACGATATGACAAAAATGACAGGGCAAAATTGCCTGGAAGTCCCAGATGGCAACTACTTGTAACTCACTTAAATGAAAGTATTTAGTTTGAAATAAAATGTTCTTTAATTTAGCAGACAGGGTTGTAACAAGATGTGTTTCATGAAGACTGAAGCTATACAGGCACAGACAATGAAAAAGACACCTATTTCACTCTCAGTGTTAGTTGGTGATTGGAGCAAACTGCACCATATGGCCATCATTTGAAAGCCCTGATGCAAGACAGCTTGTGTCTTTGGTGAGACACCTGTTTTAGCACACCTAGAAGTAGTGGACAAGAGGCAAGAACCCTTGAGTGTAGCACTCAGACATGTTTTCTGTCCTCCCTGAGGGAACTCATTATTCATTGCCTGCTTTCCACATATTTCCCTGTTTTTCTCAAGTAATTTCTTTCTTTTTCACAACTAAACTTGCTTATATTACATGAGCATGTACAGGGGCAACAGGAGCACATGCCAATCAAAGGAGGGTTGCCCAGAGAGGTTGTGCTGCCTAATCATTGGAAGGTTTTTAGGACCCAGCTGGAGAAAACCCCATGCAAACTGGCCTAACACTAAATGAAACTTCTCCCTACATATCTTAGACCATCAAGCAAACTTCCACTTGCATGGTGTGAATCAGTGCAGATTTACATGTTCTGTATTTTTTGTTTTTCTCTTTCCTCCTTCTCTAGCAGTTCTTCCTGATGTTTTTTGTTTGGGGCTCTGGGTTGATCTTTCCAGAGTGATCTGCCATGCTCCAAAAGGATTATCCAACAGTCTACTCCATGCTTGGTAAACCAGATCAAGGTACCGTATCTGGTTTTGGGCTGCAGTGAAAAAAAGGCATCAACAAAGTGGAGTAACTACAGCTGGTGGCTCCCAGAGTGGCTGGGGTTGGAGCAATGCTCTGTGAGGAGAGGCTTAGGAAAATGGGCTTGTTCAGCCTGGAAAAGAAAAGGTTTGGGGAAGACCCAACGGCAGGAGAGCAGCATTCTCCTGCCCTTATCAACAAGATGGAGCCAAGCTCTGCGCAATGTGGCATGGCAAGAAGGAGAATGACAGAAAACAAGCGTAAATTGAAACTAGAAAAATTGAAACTGGATATGAAGATAAGGTTTTTCACAGTAAGGACAATCAAGAACTGTAATAGAGTCCCAAAGAGGTTATGCAACATCCATCCTTGGAAGCTTTCAACACCAAACTGAAAAAAGCCCTGAGCAACCTTGCTGACTGCAGAGCTGCCCCTGCTTTGAGCAGGAGGTTGGATTAGAGATGTCCTGAGGTCACTAGTCATCTCTGAAGGGTCCTGCTGTGCAAGGTTTTGTGCACTACTTCCTTGCACAATGAAAGATAGTGTGTTCAAATTAGAGATCACACCCCACTGGCACCTCTCACTGGAGGAATCCCAGTGGGTTATTGCAGTGGGAACAGCAAACGCGTCCTTGTGCATGGCAGCCGCTTCAAGGATGAAGACCACAATTCATGATAACCAAGAACAAAGTAAGAGTTTAAAAACCAAGACGAAAAAGAAGAGATTGCTTCTTTTTTTCTATTTATAAAGCAACAGATTCATATTCAAAAAGACAAAGAACATTTGGGGGAAAAAAAACTTAGAAGTGAATACTCTTCAAATCTGTATGCTTCTTTGCAAAATCTTATTGCAAATCCTTTGTAAAACATCCTTTCCCAGGTTCTTTAATCTTATTCCAAAATATGAAGTGGTGCCTCCATCCTTAGAGATCCTTAGAGATATTCAAAAGCTGCCTAGACACAGTCCCAAACAGCTGGCTCTAGCTGGCCCTGCTTGAGTTGGGGGCTTGGACAAGATGACCTTCAGAGGTGCCTCTAACCTCAACCACTCTGTGATTCTGTGATGGTGTAACAGCAAATGCAGTTTTCTTTCAGACCTTCACTGGCACTACAGCTTCTTGGCTTTCATTGTATTAAGACTTTTATGGTAGTGTCCCACTGGTAGAAGAGTTGTGAGAATAAAGAGAGGAAAGGTTGTCAGGTACTGTGTTTCATGGGCAATACCTAGGAAGCATTAAAAAAGCTTGCAAGCCAAAAATTTTGAACTTAATTTGTAACTTCTTAGGAATTCCAAGCATGTGTGAACTCAAAGGTACAAAACACCTTTGACCTGGAATTACCACTTCCTTCAGCTTGGAAGTATCGCTAACATATATAACTTGCTTATTTCTTCTCTTGAGACATTGTCATTTTATTTGCTATAATTAGTAACTGCAATTATTTTTACAATTGCTACCAATAAGTCTGGCTCTGAAATTTTTCCAGAGCATCTGCTACAAAGTGGCTGAGCTGTCCTGACTGACGACCCAATAGGACAGGACAAGATCACAGAGGTGGAGGACTTCTGAAGTGCATTTATCTATCTATAATGTTGTGTCCTGGACTTACATACTTAAAAGAGTGATATTATATTTAACAAAGCTTCTGGCAAAAATTTTGCTAAATTGTTTTTGGAAAACAAACGTGCCACAAGTAGAAACCATGAATTAACTGAATCATTCAAAAAACACTGTAGCGTTCACTCAGCTCTGCCATTGTTAGAGGTGAGATGGGAACAAAGAAGTGCAATGTCAAGACATCTTTATCAGTTTGCTGAGCCACTTTTCCTTCCCATTGCTTTACCTGATGGATCAGGGTTGGATTTAGATCATTGCAGTAGATTCTCTCCACGTTTGGTGAGGGTTAACAGTCCTGGAAAGAGTTTGCAATTGCTGTTTATTTCTTGCCTTGTGGTAGGCACCACAGTCTCCTACCATGTCCTAGGTGCCATAAAAACAAAGGACAGTCCTGCACCAAAGTCTCTGAGTGTAAAACAAGGTGAGCTGGTATGAGGATACAGGAGACAGTGACCAAGAACAAGTCACTGGGAAATTCTGTTGTTGTATATATGAATTAAATTGAGGATCCTCCTCTGTATCTCTTTGGTCCTCACCCCGTAGATGATGGGGTTAAGCACAGCAGGCACCAGGATGTAAATGTTCCCCATGGTGATATGGACCAGTGGAGCCAGATCCTTCCCAAACCTGTGCACCACGGACAGCCCAATGAGGGGCACGTAGAAGGCCAGGACCACGCAGATATGGGCAATGCAGGTGCTGAACACCTTGATCCTCTCCTTCCACAATGCCAGCTGCAAGACAGCCTTGAGAATCAGGATATAGGAGAGGCAGATGAGGATGGCATCCAGCCCCATGACCAGCAGGATGGCAGTGAGGCCATAAACCATGCTGGGGGTGGTGTTGGCACAGGCCAGGTTCATCACATCCTGGTGCAGGCAGAAGGAGTGTGACAGCACCCGGGAGCTGCAGAATGGAAGGGGCAGGAGGAGCAAAGGCAAAGGTAGGAAGAAGAGAACTCCCCTGGCCATGGCTACCAGCCCTATTTTTGCTGTTGCAGCATTTGTGAGGATGGCAGCATGCCTCAGTGGGTGGCAGATGGCCACGTAGCGGTCCACCGCCATGGCCAGGAGGACAGTGGACTCGATGGCTGAGAGGGTATGGATGAAGAACATCTGGACAAGGCAAGCACCAAAGCTGATCTCCTTGGTGTTGAACCAGTAGAAGGAGAGGACACGTGGTACTGTGGAAGTGGACAAGGCCAGGTCGATGGCAGCCAGCATGCAGAGAAAGAAGTACATGGGAGCGTGTAGGCTGGGCTCTGTCTTCACGATGAACAGCACCACACAGTTGCCTGTGACTGCCAAGATGTACATGGAGCACAGAAAGATCGCCATCCAGAAATGTGCAGTCTCCAGCCCTGGGATGCTGGCCAAGATGAACGAGGTTGGGCTGAGGTCCGAGCTGTTGGGGAAGGGCATGGCGTGTGGGGTGAAAAGCAGTCATGCTATGCCATGGCACATCCCCTGCTGCAAGGAAAAGAGAAACAGCAGCTTTATAAATCCTTTCCCATGACTGTGAATCCCATGGGATTGTGCTTGTGAAATGCAAGGGGATCTTATAGTTGTCATACTGATACAGAGAGCTCCTCTCCTATTTCTTTAGCCCATTATGGCTCTATAGAATAACATATGCAGCCACAAAATAGTGGCATTTGAATTTGAACAGGAATTGCTTGAATTTTCTTAAATACAGAACACTGTAAAATCAACATTTTAAATTATAAACCAAACAACTGAACATGTTTTCTTTTATTTTTAAAGGGCAAATTAAAAAAAAAAAAGTTACTGCTTACTGTTAACTATCAGCTATGCTTGAGTTTTCCCATGTGTGCTGTGCTGCCCTGTCAGAAATGTACTCTGTGAAACTGGCTGTGCTGCCTCCCACGGTCCACCACTCCCAAGCACTTCAGACATGCACAGTGAGACATGCATATTTATTTGTTTGCACACAGGGATTGGATTTTCATACTTTCTGCCTGAAAACACATATGGAACTATAAGAATATCTGTAGAGAAAAAAATAGTCTGATTATTCTCCTTATTCTGTATCTGTAAACTTTCCAGGGGTGCTGTGACCTAATGAGAATGGACAGGAAGATATGCCTTTGCTTTAAGTGCCTTTGTATTCCCATTGATCAGATTTTTAAAAATATTGGGAATTAGAAAGTGTTGGGCTGGAGCGTCAAAGGCTGGTGCAAGGGCAGTATCAGAAGTCCCAGTGCTGCACAGCCCAGCCTGGCTTAGGACAGAGGTGCAGACCCTGCCTGACTCGCAGTCCCCACCTCTGACCATAAAGAAGAGGGGGTTAGCTCTACCTCCATGGTGGTATGGGACTTTATCCATCCACCCCAATGAATCAGGCAGCAAGCTAGCAGCTGGCTGTACCTATGCTGGAATAAACTCACCCTCTCCCCTGGCCTGTATGGACAGCATAAGGTCAAGTGCATAACTGCTATCTGCAGTTTTCTGATATTTCTTTCATGCTCTACCCATGTAAAATGAGGATACAAAACGTTTTAATGTCAAGCTAGCTCCACAGGCTATTAATACAGCTATTTTAAAAGTAACATTCAGTTGTGAAAATGTGTTTTGTGTTTTTACTGCACATCTGTGGTGAAGCCCTTATCCTAAAATAACAATCATGATTTATTTCCCTGATGTGGGATTCTTCCCCCTTGAATCTCTAACAAATAAGATTCATATTCTAGCTTTTTATACACAATTTACAAATAACGTAAGTGGGCTGTTGTTGTCAGTTGCCTAATAGCTATTCTAGTGATGGAATTTTCAGCAAAACACATTAAGATGCAACCTCAATGAACAATGTGTTTCAGTAATTGCCAACAAGTATTGGAGCCAACTTACCTGCCAACCACTGAGGTGTAACTACACTATGAGTCTCATTGTAAAATTTCTGCCATACCATTTATTTTGCAAGAATACAGCTGTGAGAGACAGGCACACAAAGTCAACAATCCCTGGATGTTTCAGTTTACCTTTCATTCTATAGCATCGATAAATGAACCAACATTTTCAGAAGTGACTAAAAGTTTTGGATTGCTAGTGGTATGCAGACCAGGTACTGTAATAATCTTGCTTTCTGTGGAGGTGAAAAGTGAGTCTGTGTCTTTAAAAACACCAGTAAATGCAGATTTGTTTTCCTAGGGGGATCCTTCCACCAGCAAGCCCTGGTAATTGCATTTAACAAGAGGTAAGCACATTCAGATAGTAAAACCATCAAAGCCAAAGGACCACTAACAGCAGCCACAGCAGCTGATCTCACCAAATGCTCGTAAACATTGACCAGGTTTGTCCCATGGGGTCAAAACTGATTTTAGACCAATTTTCCAGAATGGAGCAGGCAATGGGACAGTCTCATCACTTGAATCCATATCTCCAGTACTCCCTCCTATGATATGGCAGTGACAGGGGAATATATATACCCCCTCAAAGTGCTCTGAGCCTTTTTGAATATGTAGCCACTTTTCCATATCACCTCATTGTTAAAAAACAGTATACATCAAGCCAAAACATTACTGCAAGGGAAAAGGGAAAAGAAAAAACCACCCACAAGACATCACTTAATTAAATTAAAATCATAATAAAAATTAAATCACTTAAGCATTTTTGAATCAAAATTAAAATTAATCTTAAGCAAAGGTTTGATCACATGTGGTTTTGGGGTTTTTTCCTAGCTGTTTGTTATCATTTGAAGCAGAACATTTGTGGACCTGCTTGTAACTTGGCTACGATTTCATAAATATGCCCAGGTCCTGGCTAAATCAGTTGCTCTGGGCAGGCACTTGCTATATCTGGAGTTCTACAAGCTGTGCCTGTACTAAAGTGAACAAAACATGGCTGCAGACTCATCACAGCATCATCCATGCCATTTACTCATTCCTCACCTCCTGGGACATTCCTGGCTGCTCCCAGCTAGCCCTGCCGCAGGCAGTGCCTGGGCGTGAATCAGGGGGTAGTACCAGCCTGGGAATAATGTCTACTGGGCTGTGGAGTAAAGCCATCCTGGTTAGGAAAGGAAGAAAAGATAGACGGGGTCAAGAAGCACCAGGTGTCTCCAGGACAGAGAATTGTCCTTATCCCTCTTTTAACTATAATGTGGGCAAAGCCACAGAGCACAGCAGGGACTGCAGCACGGCTCCATGTGAATGTGGGTAACAGGAGAGTTTCCTAGGGCAGAGGAAGGAGATGCACAGTGCAGGCTTGAAGAGGGGTTGAGATGGGAAGAGCTGGCAGTGGGAACCAATGGAGATGGCAGGAATTCCCTTCCTTCCTTCCCCTTCTCCTTCTCCTTCTCTTCTCCTTCTCCTTTCCCTTCTCCTTCTCCTTTTCCTTATCTTCTCCTTTCTCCTTCTCCTCCTTCTCCTTCTCCTTCTCCTCCTGCATCTCCTTCTCCTTCTCCTTTCCCTTCTCCTCCTTCTCCTTACCCTTCTCCTTCTTCTCTCCCTTTCCCTTCCCCTTCCTCTTCCCACTTTGTCTCTCCCTCTCTGCATCTCCCATTCCTTCCCCTCCCCTTCCCATCCTTCTCTCCTCCTTCTCCTCTCCTCTCCAAGAGATGCTTCTGATACGCCTCACACTGCTCTTCCTTGTGCCTCATACAAAAGAAAGCTATTGGCAGGTACCATAAGTGATCCCATGTACAAAGCAGAGAGCTCAGGGCATCACAAAATAGGAATTAGCAGCTTTAAGTGGTTCATTTAGCTCTTCTCTTACACAGATTTTAAAACACAGCTAAGTTTCCCATTCCCCAAGGCAGCCACAAAGGTTTTTGAACATATGTTCCTAAAACACAGTACCTTATACAGAAGTTTCCGTATCTTGAGGGTCTGCTTGGTACCTTCCAGCTACACAGGTTGGGAAGAAGATGTGGTGGCAGATGAAGCTCTGCTGAACTGGATGATGGGGATGCACTAAATGCCACTGCAAGCCTTACTCCACCATGGTCTCCAGCTGTGTTAATAAATGTGCTAACAAATCTCCCACACATTTCCTCCCTTGCTGTCTCCTCTGAATGTTTGCTTGCTGTGGCAGAGCCTCCTTGGGCTTTTTCTGTCTCAGAGAATGGCTGTAGGCAGGAAGCGCAGCTATCCACAGAGAAAGTCTGGAAGTTTTCAGAATGGGAGCAGTGTTGTGTAAGGATCCTGCAAGATAAGCACCTCTCCAGCAAAGCTCTTTTCTAGGCTTTTCCACTGAAAGTTGTGTTTGTTCCCTTACGTTAATCTTTCCTCTGATAATAACTGGCTACAAGCACCAGGTTAACCTTAGATATTTTGAGTAAAGAGTGGTCCCATTGGGTGCTATCTCAATGCAAACAGAACCTCCACCCCAAGACCCGCTGTGCCAATGCTCAAGCAGATGTTCTGGGGTGGTCTGCTGAACAGTATCTTAACTTGTGCAAGGGCTCACTGGGATCCTCAGCAAAATAACTGGCACAGCACAAAACAAACAGTGGCCTGGGAATCCTCCCCTCAGGAATCTTTCCTTCTCCCTTTACATTTCTTTTTGGAGATGTTCCCTCATTCTTTTCTCTCTATTCCAGGTACTGTTATGTGTACAGCAGAATAGAAAAAGACACTAATCCTGGGTTAGTCTGAAGTGTGAAGTGCTTAGCAGCAGGCAGAAACAGGCCAGTTCTGGTAAGTAATCCTGTCCTCATACCTTCTGCTGCTTCACCTTTCCAAGGTGGACACAATTTCTTATTCTCCACCATGGTCAAGACTGGCCAAAGTATGTCTTTGGAGCAACAAAATTATAGCTCCATAATTTGGAAGCATGAAAGATTTGGGGCAACTTTATTCTATCTGTGGGAGGATGAAAGTAAGGAGGGTAATTAAACCTTTCTATGTGTCTGGCTGAGACCCATCCTACAGCAGAGCAGTAATATGTTGGGACACATTGTCACCTTTCATCTGTGGACTACCCCTGGAGATCTCCTCCTGTCCCTCTGAATGGTACATTCAGTACATGGCAGATCTCAGGTGGAAGACTGTAGAATGTGGTCCTTAGTGTCAGGAAGTTTAGCTATTTCTATTATACTTTTGAAACTTTTTTTCAGCAAGAAAGCTAGCCACACCAGATGCTGAAGCACCATCCCCATGCATCCCTAATTCATATAATCCTGTGCTCATCCACAGCAAATCCTGAAGATTTTAAGCGACTCTAAGATAATATCTCTGCATCATATAGACAGAAAAAAATGGCCTCATCAAGTCTGTTGACTTATAGGTGTCTTTTATTGAAGACTTTTTGCACATACATTACATTCAATGCAAAACAATGGCTGGAACATTAGACTTGATGAAATGGTAAGACTCAAAGGCATCAAAAAGAGATGCAAAAGCAGTACTGTTTCCACTACTGTAGATGTGGATGGCACTTTAGAAACACAAACAAAGATGAAGGTTGAGGGGTTTTTTTAGAAGGAATAAGAGCACTGCAGGCCCACTTAACAGGACCTAATCTTCAGAAAATTATCTGTGTTCAGCCTCTGGAGCTGAGCTCCATTTTGTGGAATGTTTCCAGTTGAACAGCTAATGGCTGGGATATTCGGAGTCGCTCTAAACCCTTGGCCCAAGCCCTGTCCTGTTGAACTTGCTATCTGGGTTAGCTATGCAGTAATATGCCATAGGGGAATGATGGCCCCATGCAAGGGAGTATGAGTGAAGCTTACACAGTATTATCTGGCTACTGGAGTTTGTATTACGTGCATTGCAGAGGTTTCTTGATCCACCCCATTGCATGATTTGAGAAGAGAAAATCTCGCAGCTCATTTTTCTTTAACTGTTTTCTTCTAATTGGGGTTTCCATCTGTATATATCACTGGAATTAATGCTTGGAGTGTTTGCAGGCTGCTGCAAGGGACGAAAGCATCATACTAGGACAAAACATGGAATATCACAGCTCTGGGTATAGGGACAGAGTCCGAGTGGATCTACAGATCTTTCCTCTGGCAGTTACCCACGTGGATGGAGCACCAAGAAGCCAGTCTCACCAGTACTTTCTAACAGAAATAGCAAAGGAAGCTACCACTCAGATTCACTCTTCCTCCACAGTACCCTGAGCAAAGCCTCACGGATGTGGCTGCATTTTATGCTGTAGATAATGGGGTTGAGAGCAGGGGGAATTATAAGGTAGGTGTAGGCCACCAAACTGTTGACCAGAGGAGGAATGTTCTTTCCAAAGCGGTGGATCATGGACAGTCCGATCATTGGGATGAAGAACACTAGAACAGCACAGATGTGGGAGACACATGTATTCAAAGCCTTGAGACACTCCTCCTTGGTTGCAAGGCTGATAACAGTTTTAATGATCAGGATGTAGGACAGCACAATGAAGATGAAGTCCATCCCCACCGTTGATAAGAGAATAATCATACCATAGAAGACATTGACTTTGATATCTGCACATGCTAGGTTCATGATATCAGGATGGAAGCAAAAAGAATGAGAAAGCTCAGTCTTCCCACAAAAGGTTAGTCTCTTGAGCAAGAAGGGTATGGGAAGGAGGGAGACCATACCCCTCATTATAATTGCCAAACCTATTTTTATGACAGTCGTCTTTGTCAGTATGGATGGATGTCTCAGTGGATGGGAGATGGCAATGAATCGGTCAAATGCCATTGCCAGGAGCACAGAGGATTCAATGAAGGACAGTATGTGGATGAAATACATTTGAGTGAGGCAAGCATCAAAACCAATCCTTCGCATATTAAACCAAAAAATGCCCAGAGTAGTAGGCAGCGTACATAGAACCAAACCCAGGTCAGTGACTGACAGCATGGAAAGGAAGTAGTACATTGGTTCATGAAGACTTTGGGTCTTCTTTATGATGAAGAGGATCATGCAGTTTCCCAGGAGAGCAATAAGGTACAGTGCACAGAAAGGGATGGAGATCCAGTGGTGAAGGGCTTCCAGGCCTGGGATGCCCATCATGAGGAAAGCTGAAGGCTGATAGAAGGAGCCATTTAATTCCCACGTGGTATGTGAGTCATGCTCCATCCCAGCTCAGCTCTCACATGACCTATACCTAAAAGAAATGAACAACAGAAACTCCAAATAGTTGGACTCTCCACTGAATGTAGAAGTGGGTAATGACAACTGCCACAACCCTCTACCATCCCACCAGTCTATGAAGATGCCCCCATGCTGTTTAGGACACTAATTACCATAGTGGCACATAAAACTAGACCCTTGTTTATCCATTAAACTATAAAATGAAAGAAAAGGAGGGACAGTTTTTCTTTAAAAGAAAAAATGTTCTTGAAATGAAAGTGAAAACATTCCTGGTGAGTGCTACTGTTTTACAATTGTCCCCAAATTCCACAGGTTGAGATGCTCTATGGAGTGAGCAAATGCTTTTTCTACAGTCATCCCAACCAAGACTAAGCTGCTAAGCACGTGGCTTCTTTTTCATGATAACTGGAGATCAAAGGACACAAAAATGGTGAAAGTTTAACTCTGACTTCTTAGTTAAGAAATCAACATTGGAAATGCAAAATATAACAGAGAATCGGGCACTTAAACACTGCCACTCTCAACTCAGAAGATGGCCACCAGTGTAAGGTAGATTTTTAGGGGAATTCACATCCAAGTTGTTGCTCATTTTATAATCTACCTTACTATCAGGCGCTGGGGAATAAATGAGCAAAACTGCACTTGTGTGGTGCCTGTGACTTTCATTAATAACAGGCAAATGCAAGCCAAGGCACAAGAAGCTGCAGGTTCAGAAGCACTAAGGCATCCACAGGAAGTCTCTGGGTCTGAATCAGAGGGGAGGGGCACGGAGGATATGGTGGGGTTTTTACACAGGGATCAAGAGTATGAGGCAACTGAGGCCTTTACAGAAATCTAGCAGATGTCTACTCTAGTGAGTTCAGCAGAAAGACACTGGGATGTATGGGAGTTGGAGCAATGTCCTAGGGTAAGAGACCAAGGAAAGAGGCCAGCAGAAGGCCACTGAGATGGATGGGGGTTGGAGCAATACACCAGGAAAAGAGATCAAGGAAAGAGGCTTATTCAGCCTGGAGAAGGCTTTGCAAGGACTCAGCAGCAGCCTTCCTCTGCCTACAAGGAGGCTATCAAGAAGGTCGCGGCAGGCTTTTCACAGCAGTGAATGACAGAAGGATGAAAGACAAGAGGTGTAAGTTGAAACAAGGGAGGTTTAGACTGGACACAACAAGAAATGTTTCCCCATGAGGACTGTCAAGCATCAGAGCAGGTTACCCAGAGACGTTGTACATCTCCATCTTTAGAAGTTTTCAAGATCCCAATGGATAAATCCATGAGCAGTTTTGTCTGACCTCACAGCTTTGAGCAGGACCTTGGACTACAGATCACAGAATCATATCTTGGTTTGGGCTGGAAGGGACATTAAAGATCATCTAGTTCCAGCTCTCATGCCAGATCTTCTGAAGTCTCCCCAACCTGAACTGTTCAATGAACCTATGTGCCTGTGATCTTATTACAGGTTTCAGTCCCCTTGGAGGATTCAGCCATCTCAGCACAATCCAGGTTCCTACACTGCACATGACAATGCACCCTAACAGAGATGCTGGAGAGGCTGACAGGGTCCTCGAGCCCTCTCTGTGGCTTCTGTGGCAGAATAACTGGCTGGGTGGATGGGGGAAAACAGTCAATGTGCAAAAGAAGAGCTAATTAAAGGAAATACTTGTGGGTTCCGTCCTAATGCACCTTCCATAAGATACAAAACAAGCAGGTCAAAGAGTACATGAATTATGAGCAAGAGGGCTTACTATAATACACTTCATTTTTGAATAAACACACATATCTTCCATGAAGTATTTATTACGTTCCTAATATGATTTTACTCCATTAGACTCTCAGCCTGCTTGAAAGTCTAATGTGGCAATAAATCCCAAAGCTTAACAAGGATAAACATCTTCCTGCTCCAGGGCCAAAGCAACACCTAACTGATGAGAACTGAGGAAGACACAAAGTCATTTAATTTCCTCCAAGCAGGACCACTTTATCTTCATTGCAAAGTTACACATTAGTATCAGGAATCATCTTGACAAGCACATAGCCCCACTGTGTCAGTTGCTGAAGGGACAAGTCACAGCCTTTCTTCACCGGCGCATGGGATGGCACAGACGTGGATGGGCAGCCAACGCTTTCCCTAACACATTGGCAGTGGTCGACGTTGGCAAAAGGAAACTGTCCAGAGGCACCTCTGGTCCTACAAGGTGCCTTAGAGCTCCCCAAAGGTAAAAGCTGTTCCTTTCTACCAATCCAACAGCATCTGAGCAGTGAGAATTAATCTGCAGACTCCTGCAATTCAGTCTCGTCTGGAGGCTGGGTTAAAAAAACCTAAAAACCTGAGTGCATGCATGCCTGTTTGTCTAACTGTCTCACTTAAAGCAGCATCTGGCAGATATCCAGAACTCTCAAGGATATTAAGATTCAAGAGGTTTCCAGGAATATGGAGGTGGATAAAGAAGGGAGACTGTTAGAGCACGGAGGGAAAGAAAGGACTGGCGAGAAGATGTTCCTACAAGAAAACCTTCATGCAATCCTGATTTTGTTAGACACTGGCAACTTCTACCGTGCAATATGAAGTTATTCAGAAATGGGCTTTACTAGCTCTGCTCCTCTCTGAGCTACTCGGATTTGTGATGTGCCCCTACACTTTAAAGATACAGATCCCACTCCAAGCCATTTTTTCCTCTCCATATTTTATGTGTGTGTCTATAAGTAATATATATAAATATATATATGAAATATATGAACAACTATGCATCCTTATTTATGTTTATGTATGTTTATATGTGTATATATAACATGTAGCACACATATAGGTTACACCTCCTAGTTGAATATCATGGGACAGTAATTACACCTCTCATGCTGCAGCCAAGCCCTGATGAGGAAACAAACCTCCAGCTGGTGGAGGATACAAATTTAAAAATTAATGGCAGCACCTGGGGAGTATTTGATGCTAGCCTAGAAAGGCATTCTACCACAGAGAGAAAGCTGTCTGACTATTCAGTGCCCAAGGCATTTCTGCTCCCCAGGAGCTACTCCAGACTGCCTGAGGAAAGGGGTCAGGCATGAATGCAGATGCCTCATGGAGGACACAGTGCTGTCTCTCCTTCTCCAACCCTCAAAAGCCACCTTGTGATTTCTTGTCTGTCTCTGACTGATTTTCACCAGTAACTTAAGCAAAGTACTGGTGCTTTAAGAGTTCTTCTCAGCATACGCAAGAGCAGGGGTTTGGAAGAGCGGGCTGGGGAAGTATGAGCCTAAGAAATTTGCTTTTTTCCCCAAGAAGAGACTTTGGTATTTTCACAACTGGATCACTGCCCACTCAAGCACCCAAGTGAGGGCTCAGCTGCTCAGCGAAGGGAGGACTCAGGACACAGCACCCACAGAGCCAAATTTCTGTTGACTTTACAGACAAGAACAGGAATGTGCCATTCCCACCAGCTGAGCCAGGCCACCAGACAGTGGAAGAGCAGACTAATTCTTGCACAAAGCCCACAGCACAATGGCAAGCAGCACTGTAATGGCTAGATCTTCCCCAGCAGTACTGTGATGCCAGCACTGCCTGAAATTACACCTGCCCACTTCCACCAGTACATTCCACCCAGTGGGTCCTTTGGAGTGGTGTGGACCTCCCAAGTGGCATTTTGGAGATGCACCTCCCCACCTTTATTGATGTCTAGCCCCATAAACCACAGCCAGAGCACTAGTAAAAGAGTAGTGCAATGATGGAAAGGCTGCTAATTGCCCAGGGTACTTACCGAGTGTGGCGGTGGGGACCCAGGGGCTTTATGACCTGCGCAGGCAGCACAACCCTGCTGTGATGCAGAGGAAGAACCTGCATCCGTGTCTCAGCACCAGAAGGGCAGCGCTTATAACGTGCCCCGAGGACTGACCCTGTCCAATCAACCGGGAGCGGTGCGGAGCCCAGGCTCCCCTGCGTAAACAGTGTGAGGCGTACCAGTGAAAATAGTGTGTGAAGTAAATGATCTTTTCCATTTATGATGTTCTCCCAGCAGGCATGATTTTCTCCTGATAGTTTATTGGGTGACATGTTTATAGCTCACTGTGATTTATGGCTGGCAATGCTGCAGTGCTGGCAATACATGTAATTTTTATAGTAAGAATGGATCTGTAATGCAAATAACAATAAATTTTGCAAGAAGAGTGTTTGCAGCATCTCTCTGAGGGAGTAACAGAGGTGAAGTTCTAGCTATCCGCCTGTGACCAGTGAGACATGAAATGTTTAATTAAAAGCATAATATTTTGCACAATGAAAACAAACTAAATATTACAAAGCCAAATGCAGACACATTAGCGGATATCCTCCCAGATGGTCCAGAAGCCTGTTGTATCTAGATGTTCTGTGTTAATAAGTTTAGCTTTGCCACCTCAGCTGTGAGGTGGAAATTGCTATTAACCCCTCCTGTTTTTGTGGCTGTCAAAGCAAGACACAGGAGAGCTAATGGGTTTGCCCATTCTCCTGTGAAGTGTCTATAGTAAATACAGCCACTGGACCTAAGTCTATGGTCATAAACCAGACTGTGCTGGGGCACTGCCCATGATAGACACCAGCAAATCGTTATCATGGTCCCTGCAATGCTGCTGACCAGAGCCAACTGGTGCTTCAACAATTCCCAGACAGGGGCTCAGGGGTCTGCATGATTTCCCTGCCTCATTTTAGAGGCTAAAGGGTTTGCTGGCATGATCCTGGAACGCCTGGTGCTGGGTGGCCTCAGTGCCAAAGAATAATTAATTTACAAGCATTAATTTTAAGTAAGACAGCTGCCTGTTCCTGTCTGGTTGTTAAACCTCATGGCCAGGCTTACAGCTGAATACATTGAGCCTTTGTGACAGTCATCCAAATGGTCCTGGCAGAGGTTTGTTATCTCTAGATGTGTGAGATGTGAAAAAAAGAGGACCATTTCAGGGAAGCTCCTGTAGAAGTGGAGATTATCAGAAAAGGACTCATCAGGCTTGAGAAGAGACAGCAAAGCAGTACAGGAAAAGCCTATAAGACAATGAATGGGGAGGAGAGGATACGTATGGAATGATTATTCCTCTTTTCTCAGACTATGTGAACTAGGAGAGGGAGAACACAGCCTGAAAATATCAGGCAAAAGATTTAAAACAAATTCAAAAATACTTTTTTTAAAGAGCTTATAATGAAATTATGAGACTCATCACCACGGGATGTTGTCAGCCCTAAGTATATACAAGTGAAAAACTGTATTAGACAAACGCATACGTGAGAGATTAACTGATTTCTATTAAACATGATGGTCGAGGTGCTGCCTCCTGTTCAGGAAGCCTCTAAATTGATTGCTAGGTGCTGGGATGTGTGCCAAGGGAAGGATAAACTGTAAATGACCTTTTTAAATGGCCATTAATAGCCACTTTTCAAGGCAGGATGGAGGTACCTTTAGCTTGATTTAGTAGCATAGGTCTTACAGTTTTCAGAGCAAACAAGCTTTAGCCAGAGAGCAATGTCTTTACATTGGAAAGTGAAAGTTGTATCCCAGTTGGCCATGATAAGCACAAAACTCAAAGGTGGTGTGATGGGTTTAGGGTGGCTGAGATGCTACAGTGCAGAGTGAACGCAGGAGATGACCTTGGAAGCAGCAGGGGAAGTGTCCTGCAGCAAAGCAAAGAGATGCTGCGGAGATGGGAATAACCAGACTGCAAAGCTAAGACGAAGTGTCATGGGTTGAACTGGCAAGAAGTGGACCTGACGCTAGGACAGGGGTGGACAGTGAAGCAGGGGAGCAGACTGGCATAGTCACGGAGCTGCCACCACAGATGGTTTTCCTGAATGCCTCTCAGTAATGGTTTCAGCTGATCTGAACCTGTCTCAGGGCAAAGGCACAAGCAAGATATCCTCTCCAGGCCCCTTCCAGACCTGTTTTTCCACAGCTCTCCAGAAAAGGAATAATCTTGAATCTTTTTTGATTCATGCATCTTTGATCTTTAAGATCCAGTTCTTCCAGCCCAAACCATTCTACGATGATTCTGTGATCTGTGGAAATGATGCAGTATCTGTTTCCCTGCTTTACCCAGCCCAGCTGCATGCGCATGCTCATCTCTCATGCACATGCTCATCTTTCATGCACATTTACTTTCTTCCCCCTGGGACTCTCTGTCACCATTTTACTCCACATGTTGGACAGTTTCCAGCATTGCTCATTCAGCCTCCTGCAATGAGATGCTGAGACAAACTGTGTTGAGCAAACCTGTGTCTGGTGCAGGTGGAAGCAATGATTGCCTTTGCAAACTGCAGCATCACCCCTAGGAACTCACAGAGTGAAAATTTCCCCTTGTTACTGATCTTACATATGCTGAAATGATAACCTATTTCTAGCATGAAAGTCGAGCTTGAGGGTCCTCTCCAGACCAGTGTGCTGAGCAGCCTGGCTCTATACTTGGCATGGAGAAATGGGTTGCATAGGATCTGCTGGGACAAGGGAATGGCTTCGAGATGAAAACATCTGCTCATGGTTATCCAGCAGACCAGCAGCTGGATGAGAAAAAGGGCTCATGCTCCCAGCAGCCACTATAAAATGCCCAACACTGGTCTTGCTTGAATCACCCCCATGCCTATTGGATAGTGTAAAATAATTTCATCTTGTACCAGATATGCTCAAAAATCTTGTGATTCCCTCTGATCTGTGTCTCAAGACTCGCCCACATGCACCAAGCTTCCTGCAGTGGTTTCCATACTGTGCTCCCACAAAGTCATTCTTGCTGGTTTTCTGCTTAACCCCTTTTCCTAGAAGCGTAGGTATTGCGTGTATGTAAGAAGTGGTGTGAGGATCTCTGTATCTATTTTCCCATCTTGGAAAAAAACTCCTGCTTTCCCAGAACCACAGCTAAGGGCGAACATGATCACCACTTGGCACGCATCAGTCTATTTGCTGGAAATGTTTATAATTTGAGCCTGATCAAGTCCTAATCATATTTACTGTATAGGCCAGAGTTCAGTGTTGGAGTACTGATAGGAGGGTGAGAAGGGACAGTGAGGAGGGAAGGGAAAGACTGGGGGTGGGCGTGGGGGGTGTTGGTCCTCCCATGTAAAAGCCTTTACAAGACCCTCTTCAAAACAAGCATGCTTATAACATTTAGGAAGGTAATGCTCATTGGAGATACACAAATAAATAATGGGAAAGGGTTTAGGAAGATCCAGGAGAACAGGAGCACAGTTACTACTTGAAATCACCACATTGGCACCAGTTTTGACTTCCTTCTTTTCTCCTGGTGAGGGATTCCACTGGTGTCCATGCACAGGTCTGAACTGAAAGGTGAGACTCAAAGGCTGCTGCTGTGGAGGTTTCACCTCCCACCAGCCCAGCAGTGTCCCTCTGGGTTGCTCCAGACTTTGTAGATCCAAGGCAGGGGAGGAAGGCAGGCATGTCCCCTACCCTTCTGTGCTTCAAAAAGTTTCAAAAATGCAAAGGTTGTTTGATCATATGCAGTTTTCTTTGGCTGCAGCAGATGTGTTGAGCTGGACAAAACCACCCCAGTTGCCTGGAAGGAGAGGTTGCAGTCCAGATGGGCTGTCTTCTCCTTGGCAGGCTTCTCCTTCCCACTTGCTATCAAAGCAGCAGCTGACCACATTGCCACTAACAGCTCTGACATCACCAGCAGTGATTAAACGTTTTTCCAAGTCAACCACCTACTAAGGCTCGAATATAGCGCTGAGGAGAAGAGCTTGTCAGGACCTGGACATGGACCAGCTGCTTCAATGACAGATTGCTCAAAGGACCATGTAACCCTGGAGCCAGGGATCTCTCCTGCTTTGGGATCTCCCTTGGGGCCTAGCATTAGGGGGAATCCCTCTCCTGCTGAGGTCCAGGGATGAGCTTGTAGTACCAGCTAACAACCCAGGGGAGGTGTGATGGGTTAAACACCAAAGATCCAGCAGCTCCTCGCAGCCAGCAGCTATTGCTGGTCCCTGCTGTGTGTCTTGAGGGTTCTGGTTGAAGATGGTGGAACTGATGGGTTTGGGAGTACAATCCTGGCCTGAAAGGTGTGGGGCAGATGCTGGAAAAGCATGCCATGGGGCCAGACTTTGATTGTGGTAGGAAGTCATAGAAGCGTAGTATCATAGAATCATTTAGATATATCATTGGAAAAGACCCTTAAGATCAAGTCCAAGTCCAACTGTTAACCTAAGACTACCTAGTCCACCACTAAACCATGTCCGAAGTCCTGGGGAAGGATGAAGAAGGGAGATTTTGGTCAGGGTCCAGTTTGGAGTTGCAGTAAGTGCATGAAGGACTTAGATATGGCAGGACTCAAGTCAGAGGCAGATGTACATGTGCAAGGAAAAATGTCAGTGTCTGTACCTGGAAACAGAGTTTGCTGCGGACACCTGTGTGAATGTCATCACTTCAACTCTGAAAGCTTAAATAGCTTTGAAAGGGGACAAGAGGTCCCTCCCTTCTGCCCATGACCTTGCTGCTGTGCCTGGTGTCAAGGGTGAATGTCCTGCACTCTATGAGGTAAATAAGCTGGCTGCAAGACTTTTTGTAGTCTGAACTATGAAAGACAGGATCAAGAGGTGGTGAAGCCCAGATGTGACTCCATATATTTGTGTGCAGGGTTTCTGGGAAACTTCCAAAATGGCAGAAACCCTGACTGGCTCTGCTACTGTACTGAGTGCCCTGCCAGGAAAGCACCGTGCAGCACCCTCCAAAACTCTCCCAGGTTCTGTCATACTGCTGTGTTTTGGTATTTAGTGTTTATCACCTTGATGCTCATACATTTTTTCAATAGAAAACCCTCATTGCGTGGTTGCTAATAGAAATCAGTCTTCTGAAAGAACACCACACATTCCAGCTCTATTATCCCTCCTGAAGCTGGTCCATTTTAACTTCACCATCTTATGAACAGCAGGGTCACCTCAACACAGAGATTGGGAGAAATTATAGAGGCAGACAATGATACTCCAGCGTGGTCCTCTGTTAAACCTGTACGGAGCACTTTTTGTCTTGTACAACTGCAGCTTGATCAGAGGCCAAGCTGCCCAGGCTGTTTCAGCAGAAAGATAGTGTCTTTAATTGAAATCACTACAAAAACCCTAGGTAAAGTGAAGCGGTGTCAACCAATTTCCTGTGCTGCCCTGAGTGACAGACAAGAGATACTTGATCACCAGCACCCCATCCTGTAGAAGCAAATGAGCTCTTTCACATGCAAACATTGACATATTTAATGCCTGACTTGGTACATCACACAAATAATACAACGGTGGGATTTAGAAAATGCAGAAAGGACAGGGAGTCCTGTCACAAAGGCAGCAAAGTCTCTGCTTTTAGTGTGCAGGGTGGAAAATCAAACAATCCCAGAGAAATCTGCAAACATTGCAAAGCTCCGTATTTCATTTTCCCATATTAAGTGAAGCTGGTAGATAGAGGTGATTCAGAAGCAACTGAGAGGTGAACGTAGGTCCACGCAACCTGCATATATTTTGCTAAAATACAAACTCAAAGCAGCATCATGCACAGCATGTCCCAGACCTCCACTAGCAAGATAACATTGTCTGAAGGCTGTAAATAACAGCTGGGATGCAATAAATTTACCTTGATGGGGAAGAAATTTTGAGGTAATGCTGTGAAACATGTTCCTGGTGTGTGATCTCAATGAGAGCAGTGCCTGATCCCCAGACTCAGCAGTGTGTGCCACAACTCTTGGACAAGCATCGTTCCTTAGGGATTTCCTTATAAGCATGGTTTCTACCTCCTCATGATCACCATCTGCAGCACAGCTGCACCAGGAACAGCTGGCGGAAGTAGAGGGCACAGCATTACCTGTAGAGAGACCACTGTTTTGCCAAAAAAAATTAAAAAGTGTGTGTGGAAAGCACACTTCACTTATAGGTGTATCCTGAAGTACCTAAATCGGGGTCAAAGGGGTCCAGGTGCTTGCTGGTGGCAGGAACAGCCATGATCTTCTCTGCAGGGGGATTTCCTTCTTAGAAGGAAAAAGAATGATGTCAATTAATTAATCCAAAGGGTTTCCAGGTTGCCTGGCCCCATCTGGATCAAGGTGGCTGGACTGCAGTACACCCGTGCCACAGGAATTTCACACTTGTCTTCACCCCAGCTTGCAAGGTTTAAAGAGACCGAGGTTCCAGAATATCATTTTGAAAAGGTTGAAAAGACTTTGAGTTTTGATCTCATCAAAATATTTGGTATTCTGTAGGTTGTAGGAGTTTCATTCTGATAAGGCCAAATGTGTCCATTCATCTTTATCAGTCTGCTATAAATGTGATGATTTTAAGATCTCACAATGGACGATCTCAGTAACAGCAGCGAGGAAATGAGTAACTAAGTTACATTGTTATTCTGCAATGATTTCTTCAAAATAAATCACTGTGATATCATTGAACTCGTCAAAATTCAACCTGACAATTGAGAAAATGTCAGATGACTCTGCTTTCAAAAGAGACCAGAGGAAGAATCAAGGGGATTTGATAATTGACACAAGACGCTGAGTGAAGTCAGAATCTTGCTGTTGCTCATGCACATACAATTGTTAGTTTGTTTCACAGACTGGTTGTATATCTGAAATAGTTTCTTAAAAAGTTGGGGTGACAGCAAAGCAAACAGCTAAAGGAGAAATACCAGCGTAACCAGAGATGCAATTCAAAGGATTGCAGGGAAACTTTCCATTAGAATTTGCCCTCATGAATCTTCCAGTTCCTTTGAGAATAACATCCCCTTGGGAGGCGATTTTATGACCAAAACCCTGCTTTTTGGACAAACTGCTTTACAGATCTCCTACACAGCTGCCTGGTGTTCTGGCTGGCAACCCTGGGCACACAGAGGTGTTTTGCCAGCCTGTGCGCAAGGACAAGTCCCTGCAGGAGACAGAGAAGGGGGAAGTCAGGGAAGACAGGTGTCCAGCATCATCACAAGGGTCAGAAGGTGAGACTGCAGGGCCAGCCACAGTGTACGGTACTCTAGTCCCACAGGTTGTTGACCTTTATGCCGAGACAGGCCATCTTCTCTTCCGTCAGGTTTTTAAAAGAGTATTTAACAAAAGCCGGAGCCTGAGAGGACAATACAAATGGCTCTGGATAGTCACTGCTCCTGCTTTCTCCATTATCAGTGTTTAGGAAGAATGAGGTATTTCTCTGAGGTTGATAGCCTGATCAATTCACTGAAGAGCACTGCAACAGGGACACAGAACCAGGCTAACCTCATTAAGCAAGAAGTTGTAGGGTGTGCAGGCACTGAAGGCAATTTCCATGGAATTAGACCAAATCAGACTTGGTGTGGCTGGTGGTATCAGAAAAGGTAGGACTGAATCTGTGAGGACTTGCACAAAATGCAAAGTATATCTGGGTGCATGAAAGCTGCTCTTCACTTTTGCAATACAGAGAATGTAGTTTCTAGTGAGTATAAGGAGATTAGACCACAGAGGCTGGACAGAAATGTCACTGCCACCCATCAGGATGAATGTCTGATGATTAAAGATGCTGCTGTTGCTGGCAATAGCTTCTGGATGCTGTAGCCCAGAGTCAGTAATGTAGTAGTACCTTGCAATAAAAGCAGAGGTGAATATCTAACCAAGTGCCCTAAGGACCATCAAAGCCACAATGCTACAGTTTTATGCTGTCTGTTCTGTGCTAATCCTAGAAATCATAGACAATTTGGTCAAAAGGGACTTGAACAGGTCATCTGGTCCATCCCTCACACTGAAGTGGATTCACAGGTTTCTAAATGAGGCTGAATAAACACCCCTTCTCTGCAAGAAGAGACACGATGGTAGAGCCAAAAGCCACATGACTTACCACACTTAACAGAGCTGGAGGAGGAGGAAGAAGACGAGGAGGACATGGGAGAGACATCCCCTGTTGACAGTGGTTAGCAGCTCCTCAGCATGGGCTGGCCAGGTCTCCGTGCGATCCGACGAGGTCAGCCTCGGCAGCCACGATGCCTCATTTGCTGCCACAGCTGAAGACTAGGATTATTCTGCAAATTCTGAAACCCACCCAGCATAACCCACCTTGAGCTTCTTGAAGGATATTTGTGGGGTAACAGCTGAGGGTTTATTCATGCATAACCTACAGAGCTATAAACACCTCCAAAGGGTCACACCCACCAGGTGAAATTTAAAATGAAGTGTTTGTTACCTAGGATGTAGTTTGGGGGTTAGGATTTAGTTTGAAGTTTCCTTGTTTGAAGCTACAGAGTGTCTCAGCTTACCTTAGAGCAGATGTGCTCCACAGCTCCATGGACTGCATTGGCTCACCACCTCTGACTGTCACGGGAGCTTGGATCCCAGGCCCACATGTAGACCCAAATTTGAGACACTGAATGCAGGGCTGAATCCAGGGAAACCCAGAAGGTGGATTTTTGGAGTTTTTCCTCAGCACTTTGAAAAGCTGTATGCCCTTTTATGGCACCCACTTTGTGTACTTAAAATGTCCAATTCATTTTGGCCTCAGCTGTAACCTACTTCATTCTCAGGGTTGAGATTAATGTATGAAATCTGTTTACATGGAGCTAAAAGCTGCTCTGTCCCGCAATGTGCAAACATATGGGTATGGAGGCATAAACAGGGGATTTTGTGGTCTTAAACTAGGTCAGAACATTAGTCCATGTCCAATTTCAAAGATAAAATAAACTTTCCCAATGAGCATGTAACCCTTCTCAGGATCACCCCATTCATGTTGATTTGCTACAAAATTCCCTGGAACTTAATGGGACCTCATAACAGTGAAATCCCAAGATGCATAAGCAGAGGAGTTGGGTGGTTGCTACTAAAAATAATAAAAAGAAAACCAAATACTTCAGTTTTATGTACCAGTGTCCCGGATCTGACCCAGAGCTTGTCCATAGACTCCTTTAACTTCTTAGTTAGAGCCTGGTTTCTATGTCTTGCAGAGCAGGTGAAGCTTTACCAGTAAGAAAGCTGTGCTGCTGCAGAGAGCCTTCCCCTTTCTTGGAAGGAAAACCTGATGAAAGCTGTTAACACAAAACCAGCTGAATCCATTGCAAGGGCTGTGCGTTAGCTGTGTTAGCAGGAAAGCTGCGCACACAGCCAAAATATGAGATTCGTACAAAACACAAATGTTGACCAGAATAAGAAGCAAGTGAGGCAGGGTCTGGACATCACTTATTTTCACATGCCTGTGCAGCATCACCAGAGCTACTGTACTTACCAGGCTGTGAAGGTGCTGGTGTGACATAGAAGTTGACAACTTACGCTGTTTGCTGGCAAAAGGGAATTTTGTGATGGTAAATGTAGTATGTAGGTACAGGGCTGAGCAAGTGCAGATAAGAGAAAGAGAAGGACAGGTGTAAAGCACTTGTAGAAAAATTGGTATGTACATTATTGCTTTTGGCCCCGTTGATGGAAAGTCAAACATAGAAAAACAAACAGTAAATGATAGCAAGACTCATGCTCCTGTCAATTATTAAATGAAGCTGGCAAATTGCTGTGACTCAGAGACAGATGGAGAATAGCTGGGTTTCGGCAGGACTGCAGGTATGGAGCATGCATGCAAGCCTCAGGGAAGTGTGTTTCATGTTGTAAACCTAAATCAACAGACAGCAAGGTACCTGGCCACATTATTCTGTAAAGTGGGTGAGATGATTTTAGGATAAATACAAACTGACACTACTACAGATTTCATTACTCAGCATCACACAGACCTTTCAGGGTTGCAATGCATTAGCTGTGCTCAGTTCTTGAGTCAAAGGCCACCTCCAAGAGGGCTGGGATGGACAAATTTTCATACCACGTCTGTCCGGGAAGAAGATACATGGGCTGTTCAGGGCTGGGTGACTCAGAGCCACCGTGTCAGTTGGCAGGGCTTGGCTGAAATGAGTGAATTGCTCATAGTTTGAGCAATTCCTTCATACCTTCGAGGCAATTGGTTCAAAACAGCTGCCAGATTTATCAGCAGCTGATATGTGTCAGCTGCCTTAACCTCCAAGGGAACTGCTCTCTGCTGTCCACAGGCTGATTACAGCAACATCTGCTCTTCCCCATGGCTTGCCCAGTTGGAGTCCCTGGATTTAGCAAAACGTTCAAGCACAAGACAATGTACTCCTTCACGCACTCACACAATAACATGCCAGTGGTTACTGCACAGAGTAACACTGCGGAGTGCTGGGGTCTCCATGGTTAGGTCCCCAGCTTCTGACGTCTTGTTGGCAAATAGAAGCTGCTCAACAACTTCAGCAAGCACTGCATGGACATACACAGACTCCGTGTCTTCAGACATCTACTTTACAAACCCCTGGAAATAAACAGGAGACACTTCTGGCAGCTTCCCAGCCATGAGGCCCAGAGTTTGCAGGTTAAACTCATTTGCCATGCGCCCACCTTTGGTTTTGCATTCATCTTTCCAGTCCCTTCCTAGCATCTGACTGACATGACACTTTGCAGCATGCTTTTCCACCCACCCCATATAGCTCCAAAAGCTGCTTTGGTAAATGTTCTGAGAGCTTCTCCCAGCTGTCCTAGGTGCTGCTATGGAAAGTCCAAATGACAAGGATCAGTGCCATGAAAGGGACTTAGGTGCTTCATTTTGGCAAGCATGAGAGAGTTATGGGCAAATTGTACCTGCATTTTTCTTCAGAGGAGGGCAATGCTCTCTCTCTTCCAGAGTCTCCCAGGTACTGTCACTGGGAGGTGCCAAACACTAAAACCAGCAAGAACACATGGGTGCTGCTTGCAAATAAAAAGCTAAAGAGAAACATCATTTTTTTTCTCCCTACCAAAACTCTCCAGCACATCCTTGCAATGTGCAGCATCTTCCAGTTTTCTGGAACCTGATGAGAGGTGGCCAGGCCATCCCAAGCTCCAGCCTTGACCTTGTAGCTCTTTGCACAGCTGGAGACTGACCATGCCAAGTGCCTGCACTGAAATCAGTGGTTTCTTCTGCCTACATCCCTCCCCAGCACAAGTGCTGCTTGCAGCATCAATGCAGCATGCTCTTTCCCATGAGATGGGGGCTGCTGACTCCTCACCTGCAAGGTCATGGTTCCTCTTTCCCCTCCTTTTCACCTTCCTCCCTCCTTCTTGACCACTCAGCTACTGGAATGAGGCAAAGGCTGGACTGAGATAGCCCCGAGAAGACCAGCGCATGAGGAAGACTGAAGGCAGTGATTTGCAGGGAGAAAGGAGCAACTGGTTTGGTACAACCCCGCAGACATGACAAAGTTAAGGGGATTTGGTTTGCAGGGTGGATTATCTTACACAATGACAAGGGTAGGCAGATCAGGAGGTAGGTTGTCTTGGGATGGGATGGAAGTCCTCTAATGACAGCCTGATGCTCTGAAAGGGGCAGCTCAGCCACCCTGGGTCTGAAGCATGTCACTTATACATCACCTGAGTCCCTAAGGAAACGTGGCAGCATACAAACAGCACCACGTGTCGCAGGATGTGTTTGCATTGCGTTGCATGCCCATTGCACCCTACTACCTCCATTCCAGACCAGCCTACCCTCATTTGGGTCATAACCTGGGGGGTGGGGAGAGATTTTCCTCATGTTCCCAGAAGGGTTATAGGCAGAGCAGATGATATGAGACAATAAAACCCATACACTCCCCTTGCAGACCCTGCAACGAGACTGGACTCAGTTTTCTGGGTTTGTGTCCTTCAGTTACAGTCCATAGGCCATTGCTTCCTGTCTCTGTAGCTGTAAAGGTGTGAATCACATTATTTGTAGAAGGAAAGCTGAGGAGTCTCATATGATCACATAACTCTGGGAACTAACAGTTTCATATAATGGACCAATACAGTAATATTGTAATTAAAAGCACAAGTCTGGCAACACTATTTGTATTTCTTCAGAGACTAAAATCGCTGTTAGCAATGAATTCCTTGGTGAAAGACTGCTTTCAGTAGCCTTCTCTCTCCCTACATGCAGGGAGGACAACTTCATCACATGGCTATACCAGCTCTGCCCTCTTGCAGACTTCCTGAAAAGTGGGGCATCCCAAAATGGGAGTTGGAATAATGTGAATTGCTATAATCCATCCCTCCATGGAGAGGAAAAAACCTGTATTGTGGAAGAGATGACAGGTTTCTCCTGGGAAGTGAATGAGCATGAATGATTTTCTCCAAGAGGTCATATTGCCCATGAGCAACCATTCTGGAGAGGAAAGGAAGGAGGAGACTAGCTTTGGGGCATTGTCACTCTGGGACTAGACCTGCTGCTGGGTCCCTCTCCAGCAGAGCAGGATAAGCATCCGCCTGCGGATCTGCTTGGTTTTCCAGCTGTATACAAGTGGGTTCAGGACAGGTGGCACCAGAAGGTAGGCATCAGCCAGGAGTGTGTGAGTGAGGGGGGGCAGGTGCTTCTGAAACCTGTGGATGATGGACAAGCCAATGAGTGGGATGTAGAAGATAAGGACAGCACAGATGTGGGAGATGCATGTGTTAAAGGCTTTGGCTCGTGCTTCCTGAGAGACGATGCTCAAGATGGCCTTGATAATCATCATGTAAGACAGGAGGATGGCCAGGGAGTCCAGTCCTTTGGTGAGTATCACCGCGGTCAGCCCATAGAAGCTGTTAACCCTGACATCCCCACAAACCAGCCTCAGCATGTCCTGGTGCAGGCAGAAGGAGTGAGAAAGGACATGGGACCTGCAAAAAGGCATCTTCTGAATAAGGACAGCAACAGGTATCACCACACAGATGCCTCGCATAAAGATTGCCCCCCCAGCCTTCATTATCAGGGAGCTCGTCAGGACAGAAGTGTAGCGCAGAGGGTAGCAAATAGCAACGAAGCGGTCAAAAGCCATACCCACCAGAACGCCAGACTCGATGGCAGAGAAGCAGTGGATGAAGTACATCTGGACAATGCATGCATCAAAACAGAGGGAGGTGGACTCGAACCAGAAAATGGCCAGCATGGTGGGCAGGGTGGAGAGAGACAAGCCCAGGTCTGCCACAGACAGCATGAAGAGGAAGTAGTACATTGGTGTATGGAGGTTATGGTCTGTCTTTATCATCCAGAGTAAGCTGCAATTCCCCAGGAGCATGAGGAGGTACAAGCAGCAGAGAGGCAACGCCATCCAGTAGCTGCTCATTGGCAGACCAGGAATACCAGTGAGGATGAAGGTCAGGGTGCTGGGCTCAGTCCTATTGGAAGATGACATCTCACGTATTGATGGTCCCAGGGTCTGGAAATAATAGTGTCTTGAATAAAAGCCCTGTTATGAGACATCCCATGCACCCCAGCTCTAATGATGTTGGGACAGGCTCCCAAGAGCCAAAAACCCCTGTGCAGCTGCCTTCATACATAACCATCACATCAACCAAGGAAAAACCACAGTGGACCAGTCCCAGGATCATTGTCTGGGCTGTGCACAGCAGCAGATAACCACGAAAGAGCAGTGTGGCATTTAATTTGTGTCTCCCCTAGGTGTAGTCCCCAATCTTTAAATACCCAGGGCTTCAGGAGATTTTGTGTTCAGCCCTTTGGGAGTGCCTGAAAGCTTCTCAGCAGTGTAGGCAGGATGACAGCCTGGGGCCAGGGTGCTCCTGCTTGGGAAAGGAGGAGAGGTGGGATGGGGACCTGGAGGTCAGCCCTGGGAACAGGGCTGACTGCTTCCCACAGCAGTAGAAGTAGCAGCCTTGGCCACGCTGGTCCCTGCAAGGCTGAAGCACACGGACAGGAGAGGTAAGGAGAGATGGAAAAGAAGAGAGGCAAAGTCAGAGAAAGATTAATGTTTGTAGTGAACTGAATGCGGTCAGACCACAAGAGATAATATCTCACTCTGAGATGAGAAATAGCCCCATTATATGTGATTCTCTATTGAATCGTTCCTTTTTTTTTTTTTTTTGTTAAGTATGGCAAAATGTGTAATGTTTTAGGGAGCTTTATCATCTAAACCTCCAAGTCAATTAACTAAACCAACCCTGATTGAAGGAAAATGGACTTGTGCTTTACAGCTGACAAAAAGCTTAAATGAAAAGGAAGAAATTCAGAGGCTCAAATAAGATCGAGAACCCGAAGTGGTGTTTCATCTGTCTGAGGCCATTAGAAAACCTAACAGCAAACACCAGGTCTCCATTTAAGCACTCTGGAAGCCTCCTGCTTTCCTGGGCAGGTTTGCCACCCCAGGAGCATGAGCTGTGATGGTCAGCAACAGGAGTCTGGGGCAGGTGGGAGAGATTTCCAGAGAAATATTCCAAACAGGCTTCTCTGCAAATGCAGTTAAATGCATCTTAAAAGTGCCAGCTGAACAGCTGGTGTTCTTGCCACAGCCCATCAGGGAAAGTGCATGTCTATTCAGCTGGAAATTAATACATTTTATATAACTGAGGAGCACAAACTGATTTGTCCCAGAGTGTGTCTGTACATACATGCACACACACTGAGACCTCATCTGCTATCAGAAAAAAAAAAAAAACCCCAACCCACAAAACACAAAAAAACAGGATTTCAACGGCCAAAGGATCAGGCCTGAACTAAGCACTGTGAACAGGGAGAAATGGGACAGTGAAAGACGTAACGGAGAGTGTAAAGAATTGTGAGGAGAAAAGGTATTGTATAAATAAACTTATACATACTATTTATGTAACGCTTGAGAGAATGAGAGAAATTTTTGATTATTTACAAAGGTTGATTTCAATCAAGCTCATCTGTATATACAAGACCAAAAGTAATACTTAACAAAGCCATTTGCTCCTCGCATTTTTCTAATATGCTGTTTGTTGTTTCTGCCAGAGACTTTAGTAAATTCTTGTTTTGATGCAAGCCCTCAAACAGATTGTCCTTGCAGGGGAAGAACATTATTCTGTCATCTTCAGGCAGCCCACCCTGTACTTACCCCAGGTCACAGCAGAGGATGCGGGCTGAGGACCAGAAAGAGCCCTGGCTGTGCACACTGCTGCAGGCAGGCACTGGGCAGAGAGCTGGAAAGCTGTATTTAACTCAGCCAGAGCAAACCCCGTGGGTCTCACCCAGGGAGCCACAGCTGATGTCTTTGCTCTTCAGGGGGTGTGAGTACCACAGGACTGCGTACAAGCATGTTTTCCTGTCTTCTCTGAAAAAATGGAAGAGTGCAAAAATAGTAGTGAAGGCAGTTTTAGGGCACTGGTTGTAAAAGAAAAAAAAGTTGCCAAAAAAATGTTTATTCAGAAAATACCCCAGTTTTTTCCTGCCCTGTGAAACTTTTGCATTCTGGAAAGTGAGGAGACCCAGCTCTGGTGCCTTCTTGGGCACCTACTCCCCTGGGTACCTCTGTGCAGCTCCCCAGTTCACACATAAGTATACTTTATATAAGTATATTTGTGTATATCCCATTTAGATAGTTAGATAGGTTAAATATAAGGAGAGGACAATAGGAAAATCCCCAGAAGGTTCCCACAAAAGACCACAAACCAAAACAACCAGCCAATGGATTCATAATCAGAAACTTTATTTTGAGATTTTTTCTTATTCTGTGATGAGTTTCACATAGAGAGGGTGGGTGGTGGGGTACAGAGATGGAGGGTGGTGTGATGTTCCTTTTGTCCACAGCTGTGAGGAGCCTCCAGCTGCCTGTTCCCCACCATTGATGGAGTACAAACTGGGGCTGGGTGTGTTTCCTTACCCTTCGGTCAATGTCCTTGTAGAAAGCGGTGACACTCTCAGGCTGGTGGTGAGGAGGGAGAGGGCAGGAGTATGGCATGGTCTGATCATGTTCCTGTCTGGGCTGCAGATCAGAGGAACTCCTTGCTGAAGGTTGCTGTGGATCCAAATTATTTATATGAGTTCAAAAGGAGATTGGGAGAGTTTTGGAAGAGGCATTGTTGAGGGGTGCCTAAAGCAGATAAGCCTCCTCCTAAAATTAAAATAGAAGGATCTTGAGTGGGGATCAGCCGCCACCCCACCGCCCTCAGGTTTTGCATCATCTGCAGACTTGCTGAGGGTGCACTCTGCCCCATTATGTGGGCCATTAACAAAGTGGTTAAAGGGTACTGGTCCCAGTATTGACTCACTGGTTACACTAGTTACTGGCCTCCAGACAGGCCTTGTGTCACTGATCATGACCCTTCAAGCTGGACAACTCAGCCTCTTTTCTCCCCTGGGACTCAAGAAGCCTGTCCAGGAGGTGAATATTTTGGTGTGGTGGGGAGAAGACCAAGAATCGTTTCACAGTGCAGAGCTGCGGGCACAGGCAAAATCCCCTGGAGCAGCCGAGTTCCTCCAACATTGTTCTGTGCCCTGGGGGACAGATCAGGGTGTCTATAAAACAGGGCAGCCTGTGGCTTGTCTGGTGTTGGCAGCACTGAGCCTGGCTGGTACATTGTTCTGTGGTGAGAAGTGCAACTCTGTGGGTGCCTTGGGAAGTGGTTGGGTCTCCAGGATCTCCTCCATCGTCAACGTGTGACCTCTCTGTGCTCCTTCAATCCAGTTTTTGCTGAGGTTGTTTCTGTCATCAGCAGCACTGCACTTTTTGTGATTGTCCCAGACTTTGCCCAAAAATGTCTCCAAACACCAGGAGCCTGAGCTCACGCTCAGTTTTTGCAGCTTAATGAGCTGTGGGTGTCAGAAGAGCAGTCATTCCCTGGGGCTGTGTTACCTTTCAGACATGAGGTACCTCAGCTCACAATGAGCAAAGCTGAAGCCAAGCAGGAGTTGCCAGCATGCTCTGGGCATTAGAGCGGTCTCTCCAACACTTCCTGCAGCTCAGGTGATGCAAAATACCCTGAGAAGGACTCTGACTGCTTTGCTTGCCAGGCAGGGTCTTTATCAGGACTGTGGGAGGAAAGAAACTATTCCCAGATGGTGTTTTGTGAATATATTTATCAGCTTGATATTTCCCTGTTGTTGCCATTACATACTTTGTGCCCTAGCTGACAGCACAGGGGTGGGAGACATCAAATTGAAAAACATTACTGTGAACACAAAACCTACACAATTTAGACTAAGCAGAAACACGCTCACTTTGGACTTGGCAAGACAACTTTTTACCCTTACCATCAAAGTTCCCTGGAACTTAATTTACAGTACTTATCCTTTCCTGGGACTTCTGTTCTGTGTAAGATAACATGGTTGTTTGCAATGAGACACAGCATTTACCACCTCCTTCCTCCACACACACTGTGTCTGTGATTGACCCTATCAGGAGACTTTGAGGAGTGCAGATGTTTTCAGCTATGGCAACGGTTCAGTGCCCAGAACAATGGGGTATGAGCCTACAAATACTATTGCAAGTGGTAATAGTGGAAGTTGCTCAGGAGTTGCACTGGATATTTGAAATATAGAGGCCTTTCTCCTTTCCTGCTAAAGTCAGTGCAGATACTTCCACTGGCCTCAGTCAGGTAGGGTGGAGGTTGAGCCAGGAATCCAAAGCAGGATATACTGATGCTTCTCTGTGCTTCATCCTTGCCTCTAAATTCTTGTTGCCAATTATAATAGTATACCTGATAAATACCTTTTTTCATTTCAAGGCTTAGGAGCTGAAACAAATCTGCATGGAGTTCATGTCAGCATTCAAGAACTTCTGCTTCAGGCTGCATTTTTCCCCCAACAGGTTTCCCAGGCTCGGAAACTTCTTACTTCTGCTCTATCTGTTTCACTGTGAGCCTTGGCAATGCCTCCCCATCTTTTATGCATTTAGAGGTCTGAAGCCCATGTACTATTTCTTGGCCACACTGTCCATCATTCTAACTGTCTGTCTTCAGGACATATTGTGCTTGCCATGTTCTGGTTTAAGTGCAAGGAAATCAGCTGCAGTGCTTCTTTCCCTCAAATCTTCTTCACCCACTCCCTGTTGCTTACGGAGATGTCTATGTTGCTGCTGCTGACCCTCGGTAGCTTTGTGGCAAACCACAACTTTCTGCAGTACAAGTCAATTTTAACCACTTAAGGGATGACCATGGTGGGACTGGTGTTCATGTCCTCATCTCAGGAGGTAAAGTACCTGCACATCATGGGCTGGATGTTTAAAAGACTGCAAAGGGGAAAACCTGCAAAAACTGGGAAGCAGAGTTTTATTTTTTAAGATTAACTGCAGTAGATTCAGCCTTTTGTTGTGGTCTTTGCATTGGTAAAGTACAGAGCACTTCTCTGGAGGTCTGTCCCTAGCCAGGGCCACAGCCCAAGCCTGGCTGGGATGCCAGTGGAGATGCGTGTGGGGGTGCCCTGCCGGGGGCAGGGCAGGGTGTAATGGCAGACAAGTGCTTGGGGCTGAGAGGTGGGGAGGCGTGAGGGGTGCCTGAGGGGGATCCTTACTGGTAAGAGAAGTTGGGAGCTGGTTCACTGTGTAAAAGGGATGATGGAACAGTAACATCTTCAGAGGATTTGTGATGTTTGATCTCCAGTCAAAAACAAGACTATCGGGAGAAGTCTAGATTAATCACTCCCTCATCACTACAGGGCAACGGCACAGGAAAGAAAAGCAGAAGTGAGAATTTTGCCAAACATAGGAATTTCTCAGATGGGTTACAGGGAGCAGGTCACCATTAGTGGCCAGATTGGAATTTCTTCTGAAATCCACATTACTGTCCCCATTACCGTTTTCTCAACACTCTGAGTAGACTCTGTTTTGCACTTCCAATAGTCAGTTGGAATGTGTCAGTGTCAGTGTCTCCAGCCCTTTTGCAACTAAACCAGTTCTGCAGCTCCACTTCGACTAAGCCACAGTCAGTGCCTTTAACCCTCAGATCTCTCCTTTTTCCTCACAACAGATTGAAGCACAAAGAGATGGAGGCTCTTACTTTTCACCCATAGATGTGCATGTTATTACTGCACACACTGGTTCCTAAGCAAGGCCAGCAGAACTAGGGCAGTGATTGTACCCCTGTACTCAGCACTGGTGAGGCTACACCTTGAATATTGTGTTCAGTTTTGGGTCCCTTGCTACAGGAAAGACGTTGAGGAGCCAGAGCGTGTCCAGCAACAGGCAACAAAGCTGGGAAAGAGTCTAGAAAACACGTCTTATGAGGAGCGGCTGAAGGAACTGGGGTTGTTTAGCCTGGAGAAAAGGCAACTGAGGGATGACCAGATTGCTTTCTACAACTACCTGGAAGGAGGGTGTAGGCAGGTCGGGGTCGGTCTCTTCTCCCAAGTAACAAGTGACAGGACAAGAGGAAATGGTCTCAAGTTACACCAAGGGACGTTTAGATTGGATGTTAGGAAAAAATGTCTTCACCAAGAGAGTTGTCGAGCACTGGAATAACCTGCACAGGGAAGTGGTTGGGTCCCCATCCCTGAGAGTATTTAAAAGACACGTAGATGTGGTGCTTAGGGACATGGTTTAGTGGTCAGCTTGGCAGTCCTGGTTGTGGGTTGGACTTGATAATCTTAAAGATCTTTTCCAACTTAAATGATTCTATGCTTCTGTGCTGCCTTAGCCCTTGACAGGCTCTCAGTCACTATCACAACACAAATAACCATAATTTATGACTACAAGTTTTTGAGTAAATACACTCTGTGCAACAAGCACTAGTACTGTAATAAAAAGCTACACAAGCTCAGCGGGTTGATGGCTTCATGGATGTAGTCAGAGCCCTTAAGGAGTTAGCACTAGCTATGGCCTGTTCCTTTCCTTGCAGTGCATGCCAGTGAATTCCAGAAAGGCAGTGAGACAGACAGGCAGCATAAACCACTTTCATTTACTATTAATTTTTTCACTGTGTTTAAATGTGTACTATTACCTTTTTCTTGCGATTATTCCCTGCCTATAATTTATAAAATTATTTTTGGAAGAAACAGATAAATACCACTTTGTGGAAGCAGAAATTTCTAGAACACATCTGATGAAGAGTTTCATTCACTGAATTAGGAACAAATTAACTCATTGTCCACACAGCACAAAACAAAACAGTATTTGTAAACAGCAGCTCAAGATATTTGTGCAGAAGTGTACTGGGTGTAGGTAGTAAGGTTTTGGTAGTGGAGGGAGTTGCAGGGGCGGTAAGGAGGGAAGTCCAAGCTGCCCTGTGCCAGACAGAGGTGATTCCAGCTGGATCAGTAACAGACCCATCATGCATCAAAGAGAAGCCAGTTAAAATTGTTCGTAGTGCCTCTGTGAAAACATACTTAAGAAAGAACAGAAAATGTGAGATTGGGAGAGAAGTGAACAAAAAGTATGAGAACCAGCAAGGGAAACATCATGGTCAGAGCAGTAGGATCTCCTCCATGGTGGTAGAAGCACTCCCACTGAAGGGATGGTGGGCTGTGGAAGGCCCACTCTTGAGCACGTACAGCTCCAAAGGGACTGAACCCATGAGGGACCCACACTGGAGCAGGTACGACCCCAAAGGGAATGCAGCCCATGAATAAGGGCATGACAGGTAGACCCCAAAGGGATTGCAATGCATGAAGCACCCACACCGGAGCAGAGACAACCCCAAATGGAATGCAGCCCATGCTGGAATATTGGAAATGAGCAAGAAGGAAGGAATGACAGAGAGAAACCATTGTGTACTGACTCTGACCTGTGCCAATCATTGCCTTGCTGAGAGGACTCAGAGGGAACCAGTGACGACAACAAGGAGGAGAGGGGAGTATGGAGTGAAGTAACTGGTGATATAGTGAAAAAAACCTAGAACTCTTCTGCAGACAGAAGCTACATAGACAACAGAAACATTAGCACCCGAAAGAGTGAAGGGTGGGAGCTTAGCACTTAGCACTTCAAGAAGGGACAATTAGTACCGATGTAGATGAGCTCAACAAGAATGTAAATAAGGAGCTTTCTGACCTGCTAACTTCTAAAAGACAATAAACCAAGGTAAAATAATTGTGGTAGTAGATCAGTGACCTCCTACTCAAATGGCCCCCACCCCAAAGAAGGTGGATCCGCTGCCCGGGATCATGCTGATATAGATTAAAACCAGCCCAGTGGGCATGTATTAGCTTGACATGTTTAGAGTGGACAATAAGGAAGGACTAATCGTTAGCTAGCAGATGTTTTAAAATAACAGAAACTAAATAACAAAGACTGGTAATGTATGCAAAGATAAACAAGAACTTCAGGTAACTGCCCAAGAAGATGAAAAGTACATCTTGTAGAGGTGCCAAAGGGAGGAGATTCTCTATGTTTGAAAACCCTATGTATATGCATGACTTTGTATAATAAATATTGGATGGCTTGTTGAAACAGTGTGCAAGTTAGGAGGACCGATCTCCCTTGCACCCGGCACCACAATAAACATAGCTGCCTTGTAACTCCCCTTGAGTTGTAGAGTTCGATTCCACGCATCACTGGGTACAACTCTGATGTTTTTAAGGAGTCATCAGTAATAACTCCAAGATGCCTGTTTCTGAGTGTGAACAGGCAGCTCGTAGCATATTGTCTCTACAAAATTAGGTCCGTGTTTTGCCAGAGCACCTAGTTTTAATGAAACTATACTCATTTTTACTGTCCAATTTATCACTTCATCACTCAGCATTGCAAAATTCTCCCATAATCCCTCAACTACTCTGGGTACAGTGATTTCATAAAAAGTTTCATAATCCAATTCACATCCTTTCCGGTATCTCTTACAGCTCAATTACCTGCTCAACTAATTGGCAATCTCCCACAAGTGTGAAAAATAACAATTTATTGCTTCTCCTTGGCCATGGTATCTAGGCTGGAGAATGAGCTGCTGAGGACAGCTTGGGGAAAGCAGAGAACACACAAGACCCTGTGACCCTCTTGGCAGTGTGGGCAATGAGCCACCACATAAAATATGAGCTAGCTGGATGTGGGCTTTTCTCACCTGCTGGGCTGTGATTGCAAAAGCCAGATCAGGGATGCAACAGCTACAGATCTACTAGTAGAATAGTCCAGACTTTGTTCTTGTGCCACATAAATTCATTATACACTCTGAACAGGAATCTCCTGCAGTAGTCCAGATTTATAAACATGCCAGACTTGTTGCATATTTATGCTTCTTACTGTAAGACTTGGAGAAAATAAAGGAAATAGATAGGTTAATTCAGAAGAAATACTACGAAATACATTCTTTTTTTGTGTGCTGTATTTGAAGCAGTGATTTATGAATAGGAACAATGGCAGCCTAGCACTTCAATAACTCAGTCAACAGAAACCACATCAAAATAGTGTAAGGACTATCAAAATGAAGACAGCTCGAAAATCAGTGCTCACAGGTGTTTGTGCTCCTCCCCATAACTCTGGGAGCTGGTGCCCAGAACACCCGGTACATATAGGGATGGAGGAAGAGAGCAGTGCTCTACCGTCACTATTGATGGGGAACAAGGTACGTGCAGCAGGTTTAACCTTCCCCTTACTGAGGCTTCCCCACAGCTCAAGCTCAGAAATGTCAGCAATTCTCCTACAAGAAGATATATCATCAGCCTTTGCACATCTAACCAAGAGGCCTAAAGAAGGTGTGGGGCTCCAGGCTGGGCTATGCCTGTGCTAGTACCATGTACCCAAGGAGTGGACATCACCCACTACCCGCCCCCTCATCCAAGCAGTGAGGGTCAGCAAAATGAACCTCACTCCTCTCCCAGATGCCTGCAAACACAAAAAGGTTTGTCCCCTCTTTCTACCACCTACTTTAGGTAGATGGTCCAGCAGCATCAGTAGCTCTTTGGAGAGGACCTGCAGACCACCAGCTCACTTCCTTAGCACACAGAAAGAGAAGAAATGTAGCCTGCAGAGCTCCAACAAGAACCTTCTTTACCTCCAGCTCACTATCAGCACCGTGACATCAAAGCTGCAAATTTTCCTGCTCTACATAGGCTGACCTCTGGATTTAGCAGCCCCCCTCAGTCTGCCAGCCAGGATTTTCCAGCACCCTTCTCCCTGAAAACCACACTGATCTCCTGTGCTTCATACATGACCTCCCCCCTGAGAGACTGCAGGGTCAGAGGATACCTCCACGAGGTCCAAAGGACCAGCACTCCTTTACAAAGCATTCACTAAAGTTCACGGGTGCTTCAGGATGCACAGGTGGAAGGGGACATTCAAATAGAGCCCTAAGAGTCCAGGCTGCTACCTTGTGCCCCAAAAGGGGTGCAGCGCCACTGGATCCAGAGCCAAAGCGACTTTTACACCAACAGGCTTAAGCCAGGAGGACATATGCACCCTTGCGTGTGTACCAGGAAAGCAGCTAGGCATGCCCAGAGGGGTGTTTGCCCACCCGCAGAGAAAATCTTCCCCCTTTGTGGACCAGAGTTCTGTTTGGCACTGCTCGATGCTGAGACAGACATAACCCATGCAGTGAGAGAGGGCAGTGCGTTTGTTGACAAGCCGTTGCTATTCCTGGCTATCCCCAGGCAGCCCTTTTTCCTCTGTGATGACAACAGTCTCTGAAGTCCCAGCAGTGAGGGACTGGGGCGACTGGGGCCCTTCAGACCTATAACTACCTCCATGCAGGTCCTTTTGGCACGTTGAGGAGTTGCTTGGCTGTGTGAGAGAGAAGCAGTATTTGAAGGTGATGTAGGTAGAGCCAGGGTGGCATCCAAATCGTCCAGGTGAGCTGGGTGGGGGTTCTTGTCATTCAGTCTGGTGGTGTGCCACTATTTTTATGCGCAGTGCCAGTATTTTGATGCGTAGTGCCAAGCTCTGAGCCAGGGTCAACTTTTAGCCACATGGAGGTGGAAGATGAAACAATCTACCGGGAGAAGCTGCTGTGCAGCTATGCCAGTACACCTAGGTGGACTTCGCCTCCTGTTGAGTTAAGGAGCTCCTTTTTTACTTCCAGCTATCCCACATTAAGTGAGTGTTGTGGTGGAGACCTGCCAGGCAGACACCTGCACCCTCGGTTTGCTTCCTTGCATAGGTCAAGTACAGCAGTGCTAATTATTTGCCTGCAAGCTGTTCCTTGGTTAAAGCAGCTTCAGGCAAGCTGTAGGCACACAGGTGTAACATCCACCGACCCAGTCACCTGTGAAGACCTGCAGTTGCCTGGCCATGGCCCTAGGCCTGGCCTTCTTGCTTGCGCAAGCCTCAAGAGGATGCCAGACGCCACAAGGAAGGTAAAGCTTTGTTCTTCTCCCTTCTGGAAAGGGCAAAAGTCAGGAGCCCCGGTGAGATACAGGCTTGGCGCTAGGAGAATGCTCGGGAACAGGCGATGTGGGGAAAGTACGGAGCTTTTGCAATGGGAGATGAGGTCGTGCATGTATCTACCAGAGGTTCCTTTTGATCTTCTACTGGGGAGGGGGTATGGGCTGGGTGATTACTCTAGCTCTCTTCAAACCCCACGTTCCAGCTAACTTTCTTTTGTGCAGGCTGTACGCTGGTCAGGAGTGCTGACTGGCACAGCCAGGGCAGCATGTGGCGGCCAGAGCAGATGGCTGTATGTTTTTTGCCGGCTCAGACTGCCTGGCTGGTAGACTGACAACGTCTCAAAGGTTAAGCGTTTCAAATCCGGTACCTTTAATGGTTATTGCTTAGCAGCAGAGAGGCAGAGCTCACCCGCGCGGGTGAGGAAAGAGTTACAATCTCAGCTTCAAGTCCCAGGATCTACTCAGTCCTTTCAAAGGCAGGGGAGCTTTGCCAGTATGCTAGCAACTGGAGATTTCCACTCCTTTTGCACTTTGTTCAATACCAAGCATCTTGTTCTCTGAGGGCATTTTAAGCTGTCCCACCGTTCAGGAAAGAAATACAGTCAGCAACTCATCTAACGGGGTACAGCAAGCTAGGTCAAGGTGCCCAGCGTCCCCCATTTCTAGAAAACCTTCTGGATTTTGACTACTGCAGTGAGCAAACTGGTCACTTTACAAGTGACTGAACTACTGAATTGCACAACAGAAAACCCTGTCAGCTTTTCAAGCCACAGCAAAAGCACAAAGGAAAAACTCAGAAGTGTGTCAACTGGCCTGAAAGCGCCGCTGCCCCTGAGCAGCAACAAGTCTGCAAGTGCTGCTCCCATCCCTGCTGTTGCGTGTACAACTGCAAAGCAGCCAAATCGGCAGCAGTATCTTCCTAACACGGCACTCGTATGCAGGCTGCACCTGCAGCCGTTCTTGGGAGCTGGTGGTAGGAGAGGTCCATGCAAGGCTGGCTTGGAGCGGAGGAGATAAAGGAGAAGCTGCTCCAGGTGTGATGCTCTGTACCCGGCTGGCACCTGGCACTGGACACCTGGCACCGTCTCTCAGTGTGTGTGTGTATGAGAGTGTGTGTGTGTCTGCACGTGTGTGTGTTGGGGGTCTGGAGGCACCTCTGGCTGCTAGCTTACTGGCACCGTGGCTGCAGGGCACGTCAAGAGGAGGACGCACAGAATGTAGAGGAGGTCAGGTGTAACGTGGGTGAAACTGAAGCGCAGCAGGGACAGCTCCTTTGCATGAGCCCAATTACAATTAACTTTGTCTTGGCAGCATTTCCCAATATTGCCGTTGCACTGTTTGTACTCACATTGCAAACAGCAATGGCTAGAAACAGAGCAAAAGGCCTCTTGGTTTGTGTCATGTGGAGGGCTCAAAGCGCTTTGGAGGAGAGAGGAAACTCTTCAGGGGTCAAGGAAGTCAAATGAAAGCCAAGGAGATGCAGTCTGGTCCTTGGGTATGTTGGGGAAAAGAGGGGGCACAAGTGAGTGAGGAACTTGCATCTAACTCCCTTGCTGCCAGCAGGCTGATTTAACCCTTCTGTGCCTCCGTTTGCCCTACAGGACGGGGACAATTCACAGCACTCCTTGCCTTTGGCAGGGGCTTGTGGATAAGGAGGTACACACACCCTGGGAGAGTTAGCGCCGGAAGGGAGCGGCACTACAGCCTCAGGACAGTTTTTGCCATGACACTGGTTTTCCTTCCTGATGCAGGAGACAGGGACCCCATACGCAGGATGCCTGTTGAGAGAGGGACTCCAGCAAGGTGGTTTGTATTTGGGCTCCAGCAGGAACAGCCCCCAGAGCTGACAACTAATAAAAGAAAAAAATTAACTATCCCAGCTGAAACCAGGAGAAATGTTTTACGTTGGGATGAAGTCTAAAGACCATCTAGTTCCAACCCCATCCATGGGCAGGGCCCCCTCCCCCCAGCCCAGGCTGCTCCCAGCCCTGTCCAACCAGGACAGGGACAATTCACAGCACTCCTTGCCTTTGGCAGGGGCTTGCAGCAAATGTGTTACACACACCGTAGGATGGTTGCTCTGGAAGGGACAAGCACTACAGCAGCTCTTTGTCATGACACCGAATGGCCTTTTTAACCCAACAGAGCATTCTGGATCTTTCCCCTGCTCCCATCTTAGATTTTTGAACTGATGGCAACTAAATGTTGCTTTGAGCTTGTGACTCCCAAACTATGGAGGGGACGGGTGGAGACAACAGCCAGCGGCCAGCCCGGGGTGGGAGGAGAGGTAAGGGAACTCCCCAAGGTCCAGGCTAAGACCATGTGAGTTTGCGTCTTCCCAGTGATGGCACTGAGTGTACCTGCATAAGAGGCACGAGGATATGAATCCTATCGTACAATGGTTTCATAGAATACCTCGAGTTGGAAGGGGCCCGTAAGGGTCATGGAGTCCAGGTCTGTGTGCCTGAGAAGACAGTCGGGGCTATTCTGGCTGTGGCTTGGGTCCACAGCAGTGCTTGTTCCAGCTCATTGCTCTCCCTGCCCATGCCAGCTGTTGCTGTGTCTTCCCTTCCAGCTCTGCAGCAGTGCCTCATGTCCTCCTCCAATCACTCCAGTCCCTCGTCCTTCATCCTGACAGGCATCCCTGGGCTGGAGGATGCTCAGTTCTGGATTGCCTTCCCATTCTGCACCATGTACCTGACGGCAGTGCTGGGGAACATCACGCTCCTCCTGGTGATCAGGATGGACCCAAGCCTGCACACACCCATGTTTTACTTCCTCTCCATGCTGGCTGCCCTTGACCTTGTGCTCACCACTTCCACCATGCCCAAGCTCCTGAGCATCCTCTGGTTCCACTCCCATGAGATCAGCTTTGAGGGCTGTGTGGCCCAGATGTTCTTCATCCACACCTTCTCCATAACGGAGTCAGGGGTGCTGCTCACCATGGCCTTTGACCGATACCTGGCCATCTGCAAGCCCCTGCACTACTCTGCCATCCTGACTGGTCCCACCATTACCAAGCTGGGGCTGGCTGCTGTAGTGCGTGGCGTCACCACCATCTTGCCCGTAACCTGCATGGTGACCAGCCTGTCCTACTGTGGCCCCCACGTCATCCACCACTCCTACTGTGAGCACATGTCAGTGGTGAAGTTGGCCTGTGGGGACACGCGGCGCAACAGCATCTATGGGATTACACTTGCTGTTGCTGTGGCTAGCTCAGATTCCATCCTCATCACTGTCTCCTACGTGCTGATTCTGAGGGAAGTCATAGGCCTCTCCTCTAGAGAGGCTCGTCTGAAGTCCTTTGGCACCTGTGGCTCCCACATCGGCGTCATCCTGCTCTTCTACACACCCGCGCTTTTCTCCTTCTACACTCAGCGCTGGGGCCAGAGCATCCCCCCGCAGCTCCACATCCTGATGGCTGACCTCTACCTGCTGGTGCCTCCCATGCTCAACCCGCTCATCTACGGCATGAGGACCAAGCAGATCCGGGACCGTGTGTTCAGCCTGCGCTGGCAGAAATAGATCCAGCCCAGGTCCTGACCCCAGCCCATCACTAATGCCAGGTGGCAAGGGCTACGGTTTGGAACAGGGAACAACGGCAGCATCTTTGGGGAGCAAAGAAAAAACTTAAAAAGCTGTCTGCTGGAGAAGCAGGACCATGCTGTCATCATCTTGCCCAAACCCTGAAAGCTGGAGGCAGCATGGAGAGTTTGACTGGTGAGACATTATAACTTTAGAAAGTGAATTCTACATTCCTGTTCAGAATGGGAAGGTAAACCGTGTCTAACTCTATCTGTGTCCTTGGTCCTCCTCAGATCTGCACCACCTCCTGCCTCCCCTCTTCATCTCAGCTCTCGATAAAAGCCTGTTACCGCTTTGGAAATGAAAGTCTGTTCATGGACTCATGCTCCCCACGTACCTTTTCCAGCCAGTCTGTAACTCGCCACCTCTCCACTTCCTAGTTTTTAGCAGCTGCCTGATCTTGGTGCCTGGCTATGAGGGGGGGGGTGGGGGGTTGCATATGCACACTTAGACACACGCACCCCTCCAGATGCTGGCCCAAGCAGATTTTGACTCTTGTCTTGAAAGCTTACTGAAGCATTTGCAGCAATCCCCAAAAGCCAGCTCACCTGAGAACAGGGTCTACAAGTCACACTGAAACCCCGCAGTGTCGCGTTGGGTTTTGTTCCCTTCTTATTAGAAACACCAAACCGGCATCAGCCGTGATGTGCATTCTACAAAACGTTTCCCAATATTTTGAGGAGTGTCCCTACCTCTCTGTGTTGCGTGTCTTCCCTAAGCGTATAGGCCCCTGCAATGGCATCCTGAGGTGAGGAGCAGAGTGTGGGTTAGAGTAGGGGGGCAGAGAACAGGCACTAAACTCCTCTTGTTCTCCTCAGAAAATCTGTGCGTCACTTTATCCACGGTGAAGCCTCATCTCCTAACAGCACAAAGTGACTGACCATCCCAGCTCTCCTTGTGCCTTCACCCCACAGAAGTCCGGGCACAGAGGCCTGGTCCCTGAGCAAAGTCTGAGGTCCTACATGTATCCTGCACGGAGCCGGAGAGGAAAGGGGAGCGTTACAAAGACCTGTGTTGAACCCCAAAGACAAGCTGGTGGCTACAAGCTCAATTCTTTCAGTGCCTCCTGACACTGCTGCCTCTGGGTGCCTTCTGGTCTGCTTACAGTCGTATCCCCCCACCGTCACCCTCCTCGGCAGCTGTACAATCTACATGATGCCCAACACCTAAAGTGCAGCGCTGATCCTCCCGCCTGACTCAGACACCAGACTCTGCGAGTACCTGAGGCTGGGGGTGGCCAAGATCTGGGGAGGGGACACAGCCGGGACAGAGGACCCAAACTGGCCAAAGGCATATTCCAACGCCATACGAGGTCTGCTCAGCAGTACAAGCTGGGAGGAAGGAGGAGGAGGTGGGGGCACTTCTTACTACACTGTTTGTCTTGCACAGGAACGGCTACGCGTCCTGAAGCCCTGCTTCCTGGGAAGTGGCTGGACATCGCCTGCTGATGGGAAGCAGAGAATCAGTCTTTGGTTTTCCTTTGCCGCCACGCACAGACTTTGCTTTGGCTTTATTAAACCACCTGTATCTTGACCCACGAGCTGTTTGTGCTTTTGTTCCATCTTATTTTCTCCCCCCGCTGTGCCGCTGAGGAGGGGAGTGATAGAGCGGCTTGGTGGGCACCTGACATCCAGCCAAGGTGAACGCACCACAGTGGTGCTGATAACGCAGCGATGGTTTATTTACTGCTGAGCAGTGCCTGCACAGCCTCAAGGCCTTTTCTGCTCCTCCTGTTGCCGCAGCAGTGAGTCGCCTTGGGGTGCACAAGGAGGTGGGAGGGGACCCAGCGGGGACAGCTGACCCCAGCTGACCAAAGGGATGTTACAGACCACGCAACATCATGGTCAGCAATACCAGCGGTGAGGGCTGGGGATGGGGGAGGTTTGCCAGGGCTGCCGTTGCTCAGGGACTGGCTGGGCATCATTCCGCTGGTGCTCGGCAACTGGTGCTTTCTGGATCACTTGTCTTCCTGGCTTTTGTTTTCCTTTGCTGTTGGTGGTTCTGAGGTTTCTTTCATTTTTACTATGAAACTATCTTTACCTCAGCCCATGAGTATTTGCGCTTCTCCTCTTCTGATTTCTGCCCCATCCCACTGTGGGGAGCAGCGAGTGAGTGGCTGTGTGCTGCTCAGCTGCCTACCGGCTCTAGACCACGACAAGCATGGATGCCATCCTCCTGCAGGGCCTGCAGCAGGGACCTGTCTGCCATGTGCCGAGGTTTCTGGGATGTGTGATTAAAGGTTCACCACCATGAACCCAAAGCAGCAGAGGGACATGGCAGGCGGGGGGACCCCAATATCCCACTCCGAGCCAACAGAGCCCCCAGCCTGGCTGCTCCCCAGGCTGTCCCAGGAGGATGCTCAGCCCATGGCCACATGTGAGACCTCCAAGGTGGCCAATGGCAGAGGGTCTCCCTCCTTGCCAACTCACATGGCGTACTGCCTACAGGGTGTTGGGGACAATCGATATGGGATGCCAGGTAGAGGCATTTGGGGACTGTGTGGCACTTGCTATGGCATGTTTAGGGGAGGAACCAAAGGCTGGCAATGGGAGGGATGAGTGTGGACTGGGTGCAATCAAGTGTGGGAAAGCCAAGGGATAAGGGGATGAAAACGTCCAGTGCCACGTAAACAGGCGGTTGGTCAATATGCTGTCTGTCTGTGCTTGGTGCCCCATCCCTGCTAGTGGTCAAAGCCAGGCTGGACGGGGTTGTGAACAACACGTCCTGGTGGGAGGTTTCCCTGTCCCTGGCACGTAGGGCAGAATGAGATGTTTTCAACTGTGTCTTTCAACTCAAATGTTTCTGTCATTCTATGCATGTATGACATGTACTCTCATGTTCACTGAAATTGCCCCTCTGCTTGGGAGCCTCCAGTACCAGTTCACAATAATGCCTGCAGAAATATCCTTATCTCATTTTGATGGTAGACTTTGTGTTTCCTGATGATAAGCTGTAAAGCCTCAAAACGGCTCCTGTGTGTGCAGTTTCCAGATAAAACCTGACATTGCTGAGAGACCTGGATTGTCTGGGTCATTCCCAGGTAGGTCACAGCTTCCAGAAGAAGAGGGCTCTCACAAACAGGGAAGTCTCAGAATGGTTGGGTGCTGCAGCCCCCAGACAGAGCCTGTCAATCCTGGCTGAACATAGCTGGCTGGCTCAGTCAGGGTTCAAAAAAGTCCGGGATGCAGCTCATCTAATATCAGCAAGAGCTCGCTTGGCTCAGGACACTCAGACCTATTCCATGCTGTCCTTCAGGCCTCCAAGACATGCTAGATTTATCTATTCAGGTACTTTTGCTCATTACAACAAGAAGACACAGGATTGGGAAGTATCCCCAAGGAGCCTCAGTGTTTATTTCCACCACCACAAGCTGTGGACACTTAGATCCAGTGAGAAACACCATTGTGCATCTCCCTGCTTAGGTTTCCCCACCCAGCTTGTGTGAACTGTTGAATGGACAGAATGCTTTGAAGAGCTTATCTTTGAATATGCTCAGTTTCCATCATCACCCAGAAACCCAGAAAAGCTTGTCCATTCTCAGTGAGGGTCAACCTTTTGTACAAGAGAAGCCCAGAGAGGAGAGCCTCTGTGGCTATAGCACCTGCAGTGTGTGACAGTGTCCTGTTGCCAGTCCTGAGGACTAAAGAAGACAACACAGAAGAAATTTCCCCATTTGGAAAAGAATCTGTATATTGACACAAATATACCTGGAGCCCTGAAATGCTGCTTTAAATTATCACAGGTATGTTCATGGCATCGGGAACATCCCAAAACTCAAAGGTTGTTGCTTACTTCTCTGAATCATCTGGAAAGCAGGAAGCGAAATAGGACCTGACCTTTGCTCATGCTCCCAGTCCCAAATAACTCTCATCAGAGTAGGGTGTCATGTGGTCATTAAAGTCAATGAGTCCTTCCTCTTTCTCTCATTGCTTCTATTCACCGTGTGCATTCAATGGGAATGAAATTGGTGCTGTCTTTGCATAGATGAACACAATTGGAAAACTACTAACTACTGTGTCAGGCATGAACCTTCCTGAAAAAAAGCATTTTGAGCACTGCCTGCCGGATCTGCTTGGTCCTCATGCTGTAAATGATGGGGTTCAGCATGGTGGGGAGGGTCAGGTAAAAATCAGCCAGCAGAACCTGTACATGCACAGATATGCTGCTGCCAAACTGCTGTGCATATATGGAGACTATCCCAGGGATGTAATACAGCAGCATCACAGAGATATGACACCCACAGGTGCGGAAGGCCTTCCAGCAGGATTTCTTCTGCAGGGCAGTTTTAAAGATCATCCCATAGGACACAGCAATGAAAGCCATGTCCATCCCTACTATAAGAGAGGACCCAACCACACTGTAAAGCCTGCTGGGCCTGGGGTCTGCACATGCCAGCTTTGCCATGGCCATGTGCTCACAGTACAAATGGGGAACCACATGGGAACGGCAATAGGGGAGATTTGTCACTAACCCTGTTAAGGGGACCATGAAAAGGAGAGCTCTCACTACAATGGCCAGGCCTATTTGGGCAATTGTTTGGTGATTCAAGATGGCTTGGTACCTGAGGGGGTGACAAATTGCAACATAACGGTCAACAGCCATGGCCAGCAGCACTCCCGACTCCTCTGATGTTGTGAAGTGAACAAGGAACATCTGAACAAAACAGGCCATGTAACCAATCTCAGTAGAGTTCTGCCAGAATACACTCAGCATCTTAGGGACAATGGATGTTACCATCATCACATCAACGACTGCCAACATGCCCAGGAAGCAGTGGATGGGGTCACGCAGGGAGCTGTCCAACCCAATGACGAGCAAAACTACACCATTTCCTACCAAGGTGATGATATAGGCTGAGCAGAAAAGGATGCCCAGACAGGTGGAGAAAGCTTCCAAGCTGGGAACACCCACGAGGATGAAAGAAGAGGAGCTGCTGTTGGGGTGGTTGAAGGGATCAGAAGCCATGCAGAAGAATCTTGCTTTTGTGCTTAAAAATAGGAGCCCTGTTTTAAACCCTGAGATGTCCAGAACCAAGGGGGATGAGCTGGGCACTCTTCATCAGCGCAAAAGCCAGATCCGGAATCCACATTGTTATTATGATGTGTGAGATAGGAGTGATCCAGCATAACATGGCCAGCCAGGGGGAATGGATCAGAAATGCTGAATAAATCGGGCAGTTACGGCTTGAAAGTTCCTATGAGATGAAGAAGTTCATGTTCCAAGTTGTGCCACCAGGGACAACCAAGGGACTTTTACAGTCTGTTGCTTGTGAAAAGCTGATTTCTTTGTTGGTCACTCACCACTGCTCAGATGACATCTTGAAATAAGCTGCAAGAGGAGAGAAAAAATGCCTGCATCCAGCTTCCCTCAGACAGAGCTTTTGCCTGAGCAGCCCTGGCTTCCCCACAATGGGCTCAGCATAGCAAATTTCTCCAAATTTGCAGGGCGAGAAGTGGTCTCAGAAAGTGCTCTGCAACATTAAGCATCATCATTAAGCATCATTAAGCCTTTTGCTGCTCTGTCTTCATTCTGTCATTCACCCATGAAAGAAGCCCGCAAAACTAGATGGTAGTCAGAGGAAAATGTTAACTTCTGAGGTTTTATTCTGGTGGAAGAAGCTTGAAGGTAATACAGAAACTCCAGAGAACAATCCTGGAGAGACAAGAAGGGTCTGAGTATGGTGGGCAGGATCTACACATTCATGCCAGAACTTTGCTACTGCTCCTGCTGCTTCCTCACACACAGTGGCAAAGACCAGGAAGATGAGGATCACACCAGATCCCTGCCTGTTAAAATAAATTGCCTGGATCATCCATCAGCAGCTTTTTAGCAAGCAGCAAGCTGTGGGGTGGCTCATGGCTAACAATATCCATGATAGTGACAACGTGGAGTAAAATTCACCTGTGCACAGCCCTGCCACAGGATCATCATTTAGGGTAAAATTTAACATTAGTCACAACCAATGTGGCACTACTGAGAAGCAGAAGCTGGATAAGTTCAGAATAGAAATAAAGATATTCAGAGACAACTAAAGAAACACAGCATCTGAAGTTTTAAAATAGAGAGCAGACTTCTGTAGGCTTTGAAGTCTCCATTTGAACTATAACTTAACCCCAGCTTTGGGGTTGCTATAGGAGCTGCTGGCTTACCTTCTGGCCTAAATGTCTATGAATCAAGACATTTTAGAGGTTGAAACAGGATCAAAATTTCTTTTTAATTACTGCACATAATTGCACTGCATTGACCCTCTGCATCCTGGTAACCAGGAGCTGCAGGAGTCAGGTGTGAATCCAGATTTGAGCAGTGAGGTTAACCTGTGGCTGCTTTTACCAACGCACACTCTCAAGCAGACCCACATACTGCCAGGGACACGGATCAGCCTTTCAGACCAGCCCCTGCTGCAAAACAGAGCTGTGCACCTAGGGATGGTGCAAGCCCTAGTCTAATACACCAGATCTCAGGGTCTGTCTACATGAGGGTCCCTCTGCAAAGATTCAGGACATGGCTCAGCTGCCTAAACACAGGTGCCTAGAGCCATCTGAGATCCATCATGTATCCCATTTGCCCTCTACTCCTTTTGCACCCAACAGGTTACAGGTCCTTGCAAACCCTTGGTAATGGTCCACCTCTCCCACATGGATGCCTTGGGTACCTGGAGGCATCTCAAGTGGCTGTAGACATCCAAGTAAGTGGCAGTGGAATGACACTCTGAGGGTCTAAGAACCTGTTGTAGTCAGAGAAGGGCTCGAGCATGGAGCCTACAAAGTAACTGACTCCTTAAATGTAGGTGTCTGCCCTAGGGTGAGCTGAGTTGCTCTCAAGGAACCATAGGGGCTGGATCTCCACTGGCTGTACGCAGTGCTCACACTCCAAGAAATCATGTACACAAGCATATGTGGACACCTACCTCCAGGCACTTACGTATGTCTGAATCCAGAGCCATGTCCCCACATGCCTACATCCAAGGCAAGAAGGTATTTTCTTCCAGAAGGTCTCTTCTGCACCCAGTGCCTGGTGCAATATTATTATCAGTATTGCAGAAGTATTGAAGAACCCTTATCAGTGGGACTTCTTAGCCTGGGAGATGGAAAAATATAACACAAAAGAGCTTTGCAGCTTAAGTAAAGGCTTCTGATCTTTCTGATCTCTGCTAAGAAGAATAAGCACAGGTATCTGTTGCGCCTGTGGGACTGTCACCTGGAAGGCTGCAGTAGCACGTCTCTGCCTATCTTTAAGTGCAGCAACATGGGAGTATTAATCCATCCTCTGGAAATCCCCCAAGGGACAGCAGATGGAGAACACAGATTAGGTTGTCTGTCTTTTGAGCAGATAGAAATTTTCAAGACTGTTTCAGCTTCTTTCTTTAGCTCTCTCTTGCAGTGTCATACCATTGGGGTCTCAGGGTTGTGGTGGTCTCCAGAGCCTGCTGGGTGCCCATGAGACCAATGTACAAAATGTAAACTCTGAAGTCCATCTGAAGAGAAGCAAAATCACTTTGGTTTTGCCAGAGAGAGCAAGGTAGTTTGGAGACTCTGGGTTTCCACTCTTCTCTCCGCTCAGAACCACTACAGCAAACTTTTATGTCTGTTGAGTCCCTGAAGAGTTTGAGCAAGAATTGTTGCAGGGAGGTAGGATCTCACAGAAGGTGCTGAGCCTTGGCTGCATCATGCAGTACATGGGCAAGGAATGATGCCTACAGATCATGCATAAGGAAACCATACATTATGGTAAACCTCCAGCAGGTGTAAGGCCTTCCTTTAAGGATCATTGCCAGGATGCCAGCTCATTAGGGAATAAATCCCTAATCTTCCCTAATTTTCAGTTTATTTAAAAAAAAAAAAAAAAAAGATTTTTGGGGAAGTGCAGTTGTAAGCAGAAGCTCAGTACAAGAGGAACACCATTCTGCAGTGGAGCTCGTCCTTCACTTTCCTGTGAGCCATATAAAGTTATTCTGACTGATACATGGTAAGCAGGGATACATTTGTTTTATGGCAGTGACAAGGCTGTGTCAGGGCCAAGCATGGCACCGAGGGGAGAGGCAGAATTGCCTTGGAGGGCTTCCATCCCTGCTCTGTCCCACTGAGATACTCTTCTGCCATGTCCTGTCTTTTCTGTCTCCACTCTCAATGCTTTCTGCTTGGTCTCACCCCCCTCCCCCCCCCCCTCCCCCCCCCCCCCCCCCCCCCCCCAATAAAATAAATCTCAGTTGGACAGAACAGCACAGAATTTGTTCAACTCAGGGGCTCAGCAATGAGGGATGTGTGAGATGGGGGAGGAAATGAAGACATGGTCATTTGTGACATGTGGGTAATGTCATTCCCAGAGATTTGGTCAGAAAGGGGTGGTTTTCCTAAAGCAAGGATTTTGTTCTTCATTCCCTGCACTAAGAGCACTTTCTTCTCAGCCTCTGTGTTCTGTGTTTGACTCTGCAAACAGCATGTCCCCAGAAGAATGTGTGTGTGCACTCAGGGTGTGAGATGGAGATGCATCCTCCAATGCATCTACATTTCCTTGAGTGGTCCCTATGTAAACTTTCTTGTCCCATAAACTTGACTCCAACCAACCAGCTTCCTGGAGAGCCTGGGAGGGTGTCTGAGACTGCCTGGCCCCATGCATGTTCTAGAAGGCACAGACCTGATGTCAGATGGGTGCATCAATTCTGACACTTGGGACGCTTCAGTCTGTCAGAACTTCTACCTCAAAGTAGCCTGTAAGAGTTACAGCTGAGCAAGTTTCTGCTCAGTACAAGATGTTTATACCATCCATCACTCAGCTCCATGTGGACTCAATGTTACCTCTTCTGCATGGTCTTAGGCACATTTTTTTCTTGGCCTCTCCTCCTTCCAGGGACCCATGTCTTCTCCACACCTGAACAAACACAGCCAGCCAGAAATGTCCCTGAGCCTCCATCTTGCAGGGATCTCTGTATGTTGGATAGCAACAATGCCTTGCAATTTCTCCTTTCCAGACACGTACACTGGCACTGTGTCCCATCGAGCACAGGGAGTGTCTTCAGGAGTCAGGTCATGTGCTTGATATGTCTTAATAGTAGATCAGGAAGTCTCAGTACACCCGAAGCAAGACTGTACTCCCAAGAGAGGTCCCTCCATGCCTCTCACACACTTTGGGGCCTGTCACATCATAAATGTCACTGTATTTATTGGTCTTGCACCCAGGAGATTCCTGGCTGCTGATCTGGACAACAGAGTACAAACACTGACCCTGCTCCAGGGAGTTCGTAGGTAGAGACTAGTCATGCAGGTCAACAGAGACTGAAAACACTCACAAAATTGCAAACATCCTCAATGGCCTGATCCTGTTCTCCTCTCTGGCTGATTAGGGTGAACGTTTTTAGAGGAAATTATATATAGATGTATATAATATGGATCCCTCTAGTAGCTGTGCTTAGACATTCAGTCTATCCAGTAGCTGGCCCTGCATCCCTGGTCTCCCCAGTTGCCTCATGCATATCCACACACACGTGTGAACCGCTGTCTTAGCTGACTGAACACTGTGGCATCACCAGTGGCTCACTCCATGCTCTCTGCACTAGCATTAGCTTGGACTGTCCTGGTTTCATCAGTAGAAACTCGCACATTCTGGCCTCTACAGTATGCAGCCAAGGCTTACAGCCTCACTTATACCCGGCTTTCAAATCTCAGCCTAATCACTGGTTGGATCTTCTTAATGTTTGCTGGTGCTTGCACACTGACATACATACCCACCCCACACGTATACAACTCAGTCTCTCCAAGCGCTGGCACCCAATACTCATGGGCCACTACGGTCCATGCTCACCACACCAGGAGCTGGTGCTCAGCCCTTGGTACTCACACATGCACACAGATTAGAGGGCCTCTCACCCAAGTACGTTGTTAAAAATGAGTTTAATGAGCAAAGAGGGCAGACTGTGCTGATGATCAGCACCAAGCACAGACAGACAGCGTGTTGACCAACCGCCTGTTTACGTGGCACTGGACGCTTTCATCCCCTTATCCCTTGGCTTTCCCACACTTGATTGCACCCACTCTACACTCGTCCCTCCCTTGCCAGCCTTTGGTTCCTCCCCTAAACATGCCATAGCAAGTGCCACACAGTCCCCAAATGCCTCTACCTGGCATCCCATATCGATTGTCCCCAACACCCTGTAGGCAGTACGCCATGTGAGTTGGCAAGGAGGGAGACCCTCTGCCATTGGCCACCTTGGAGGTCTCACATGTGGCCATGGGCTGAGCATCCTCATTTGATATCCTGTAGCTCCTATATGAAAACAAGCAGAGAAGAGTCAGCCTTTGTCTTTCCTCCATGTGCCACCAGGAGATGTGAAAATAAGTACACCTCAGATGATGGAAGTTTTATTGCAGACCTGCAGGAGGATTTTTAACCCCTCCATCAGGACCGAGTATTTGATTTGCCATCTTCATCTCCCATTTGTCTTGCTCTGTATCTACAAAGATGGAGCTGAAGAGGACCTTCTGCATCACAGAGCCAAGCACCTGTTGCTTTGCATGTGACAGCTGGCCTTACCCAGGGAAACTGGTAGTCACCACCTAAGGGTACTTTGCTTCCATGCATCTGCTGGCAGATAGCTCCAACACCCCACCCTGCTCCAACAGCTGGGAGATTACCTCTACTTTCCTCCCTCAGTGTGTTCCCCTCCGCTTGCTATCACTACTGAAGTTAAATCTGATTATGCTTTTCCCTCCCTGGCATTTGCACCCCAACATGTCTATGAAGACACACAACCCAGCCTGATCTTTGCTAAGCAAAAGAGTCTCTGCTCTTTCGCCCCCCTGCCTGGTTAGAGTCATGCAGACGAGGTCTCACAAAGGGGTCTTGGATGATGCACAATGCTTTGCCCAAGACCAGTCTCCAAAGAGCTCCACTTTACATATGGTTTCAGTAGTCCCAAGCTTTTGAGGTCCAGGGGCCCACATCACTTTCACCTCTCCCACTTGGCATGGAGAGGCACTGGGGTTTCTGTTTCCCAGGGGTGCACCTTTCAGCCAAATTAATTGCTGTTTCCCGGCAGGACCTTGCAGACAGAGTGTGACCTTGTCCAGAAAGCATCACGTTATCAAGGGCAGATCTTCCCAGGCAAATGTGATTGCTTCCTTTCTGGTCATTTATAAAACACATTAGCAAATTAAAGTGAAGTTTCTCAGCAAATCATACCCTCAGAACTGCTTGTTGGGTGGACACCAGTGGGTAGGATGAAGGTGAAGGGCAGGGGCAAAGGGCAGAGCTGGAGGTCTGCAGGTGGAGGTGTCCAGTGGCGGGCACTTCAGGGAAAATCATGGCAAAGTAGAGGGAGTTCAGAAATAAGGATGAAGTTAAGATGGAGAGCTGAGGGGACTGGCTCGCCTGGGGAATGGTCTTGAGAAAAGCCTGGAAACGTATGCAAGGCTACAGTGGCCCCGAAAGCAAGGATCTGTCCTGCATGTCCTCTGAAAGGACAAGTCAGGGCTTTAAATGCCAGGACGAGTTTAGGCTTAACGAAATTTTTTTCTGATGATAAAGCTAGCAATGCCCTGATGAGGAATAGAACTGCAGTGCCCAAGGGGACTGATGCTCTGATTTTGCAGAAAACCAGGTTAGACAAGAAATCTCTTAGGAATGGCCCTGGTACAGCCACCTTGTACTGGCAAGGGTGCCACATCAGGTCAGGTTTTGTGCACTTCTCTACACGACTTCTGACCCTGGCCCAGGGAGTGACTGCAGAAACACCTTCACAAACCAAACACGCACGCTCCTTCCCCACTTCCTCCACACAGAGTCCCGCATCGGAGACTAAGCAAACAGAATGGAGGAGAAGAAAAGCTTTTTGCCTGTGGATAAAGTTTACCCTGAAATTTATGCAGTTGCAAAGTCCCTGAGATGACAATGTGCAAGGTGGTCTGAGATTTTTCTGTTGCAAGAAGGCGAGGTTGCCCAAGATTTTCTCCAAAAGCCAGGATGCAATTTTTTTTTTTTAGAGAATGTGGTCAAGGAGTATGGGAATGGAGAGGCTCATGGGGCCTTTTCCAGACTCTATTTACCTATCTATTGATCTATTTTTATATATATGTAATAGCTATATTCTTAAAGTTTATAAAGAGAAGTCTGCAGCAGCAGATCCTCTTGTACTACTTGTCCAGAAAGTGATGGGTGACCTGCCTGGTTTGCTGCTGCAGATTTGTCCAAATAAATGAGCAGATGCACCCACCTCACCCAGCCCCTGCAGGAGCAGTGATGGCCACTCCAGCTTGCAACACGTATGTTGCCTGCTCATGCAGCAGATCAGTTCTGGCCTACTGCAGACTAAATTTGCCTAGGGTCTCCTGCAGCTGCAAAGACAGGAATTGCCTTGGAAACCCCCTGACCAAAGAGAGCTGGCACTGCAGGGCGAGAGGTCTATTGGGAGCCATGGTGTGCTTCCCTGGAGGGGATGAGAAGAGCTCTACCAAACCTGGCTGGGTGCCCCAGGGCAGGGGAGGTAGGCTGATACTGGGAGCAGTGCATCCGACCTGGCAGCACCAGGCACTGGCCACGGAGGCCACCCTGTAAGTGGACAATAAATCCACCGCCTGGGAGACTCCAAGCAGCACACCTAGCACTGGCACTTCCCAGCCCCAACCTGGACAAAGACTACAAGGCTCAGGTTGGAAGAATCTGGTGTCTGAGTCTGGCGGGAGGATCAGCGCTGCACTTTAGGTGTTGGGCATCATGTAGATTGTACAGCTGCCGAGGAGGGTGACGGTGGGGCGATACGACTGTAAGCAGACCAGAAGGCACCCAGAGGCAGCAGTGTCAGGAGGCACTGAAAGAATTGAGCTTGTAGCCACCAGCTTGTCTTTGGGGTTCAACACAGGTCTTTGTAACGCTCCCCTTTCCTCTCCGGCTCCGTGCAGGATACATGTAGGACCTCAGACTTTGCTCAGGGACCAGGCCTCTGTGCCCGGATTTCTGTGGGGTGAAGGCACAAGGAGAGCTGGGATGGTCAGTCACTTTGTGCTGTTAGGAGATGAGGCTTCACCGTGGATAAAGTGACGCACAGATTTTCTGAGGAGAACAAGAGGAGTTTAGTGCCTGTTCTCTGCCCCCCTACTCTAACCCACACTCTGCTCCTCACCTCAGGATGCCATTGCAGGGGCCTATACGCTTAGGGAAGACACGCAACACAGAGAGGTAGGGACACTCCTCAAAATATTGGGAAACGTTTTGTAGAATGCACATCACGGCTGATGCCGGTTTGGTGTTTCTAATAAGAAGGGAACAAAACCCAACGCGACACTGCGGGGTTTCAGTGTGACTTGTAGACCCTGTTCTCAGGTGAGCTGGCTTTTGGGGATTGCTGCAAATGCTTCAGTAAGCTTTCAAGACAAGAGTCAAAATCTGCTTGGGCCAGCATCTGGAGGGGTGCGTGTGTCTAAGTGTGCATATGCAACCCCCCACCCCCCCCTCATAGCCAGGCATCAAGATCAGGCAGCTGCTAAAAACTAGGAAGTGGAGAGGTGGCGAGTTACAGACTGGCTGGAAAAGGTACATGGGGAGCATGAGTCCATGAACAGACTTTCATTTCCAAAGCGGTAACAGGCTTTTATCGAGAGCTGAGATGAAGAGGGGAGGCAGGAGGTGGTGCAGATCTGAGGAGGACCAAGGACACAGATAGAGTTAGACACGGTTTACCTTCCCATTCTGAACAGGAATGTAGAATTCACTTTCTAAAGTTATAATGTCTCACCAGTCAAACTCTCCATGCTGCCTCCAGCTTTCAGGGTTTGGGCAAGATGATGACAGCATGGTCCTGCTTCTCCAGCAGACAGCTTTTTAAGTTTTTTCTTTGCTCCCCAAAGATGCTGCCGTTGTTCCCTGTTCCAAACCGTAGCCCTTGCCACCTGGCATTAGTGACGGGCTGGGGTCAGGACCTGGGCTGGATCTATTTCTGCCAGCGCAGGCTGAACACACGGTCCCGGATCTGCTTGGTCCTCATGCCGTAGATGAGCGGGTTGAGCATGGGAGGCACCAGCAGGTAGAGGTCAGCCATCAGGATGTGGAGCTGCGGGGGGATGCTCTGGCCCCAGCGCTGAGTGTAGAAGGAGAAAAGCGCGGGTGTGTAGAAGAGCAGGATGACGCCGATGTGGGAGCCACAGGTGCCAAAGGACTTCAGACGAGCCTCTCTAGAGGAGAGGCCTATGACTTCCCTCAGAATCAGCACGTAGGAGACAGCGATGAAGCTGGAGTCTGAGCCCACCACAACGGTGGCTACCGTGATCCCATAGATGCTGTTGCGCCGCGTGTCCCCACAGGCCAACTTCACCACTGACATGTGCTCACAGTAGGAGTGGTGGATGACGTGGGGGCCACAGTAGGACAGGCTGGTCACCATGCAGGTTACGGGCAAGATTGTGGTGACGCCACGCACTACAGCAGCCAGCCCCAGCTTGGTAATGGTGGGACCAGTCAGGATGGCAGAGTAGTGCAGGGGCTTGCAGATGGCCAGGTATCGGTCAAAGGCCATGGTGAGCAGCACCCCTGACTCCGTTATGGAGAAGGTGTGGATGAAGAACATCTGGGCCACACAGCCCTCAAAGCTGATCTCATGGGAGTGGAACCAGAGGATGCTCAGGAGCTTGGGCATGGTGGAAGTGGTGAGCACAAGGTCAAGGGCAGCCAGCATGGAGAGGAAGTAAAACATGGGTGTGTGCAGGCTTGGGTCCATCCTGATCACCAGGAGGAGCGTGATGTTCCCCAGCACTGCCGTCAGGTACATGGTGCAGAATGGGAAGGCAATCCAGAACTGAGCATCCTCCAGCCCAGGGATGCCTGTCAGGATGAAGGACGAGGGACTGGAGTGATTGGAGGAGGACATGAGGCACTGCTGCAGAGCTGGAAGGGAAGACACAGCAACAGCTGGCATGGGCAGGGAGAGCAATGAGCTGGAACAAGCACTGCTGTGGACCCCAGCCACAGCCAGAATAGCCCCGACTGTCTTCTCAGGCACACAGACCTGGACTCCATGACCCTTATGGGCCCCTTCCAACTCGAGGTATTCTATGAAACCATTGTACGATAGGATTCATATCCTCGTGCCTCTTATGCAGGTACACTCAGTGCCATCACTGGGAAGACGCAAACTCACATGGTCTTAGCCTGGACCTTGGGGAGTTCCCTTACCTCTCCTCCCACCCCGGGCTGGCCTCTGGCTGTTGTCTCCACCCGTCCCCTCCATAGTTTGGGAGTCACAAGCTCAAAGCAACATTTAGTTGCCATCAGTTCAAAAATCTAAGATGGGAGCAGGGGAAAGATCCAGAATACTCTGTTGGGTTAAAAAGGCCATTCGGTGTCATGACAAAGAGCTGCTGTAGTGCTTGTCCCTTCCAGAGCAACCATCCTACGGTGTGTGTAACGCATTTGCTGCAAGCCCCTGCCAAAGGCAAGGAGTGCTGTGAATTGTCCCTGTCCTGGTTGGACAGGGCTGGGAGCAGCCTGGGCTGGGGGGAGGGGGCCCTGCCCATGGATGGGGTTGGAACTAGATGGTCTTTAGACTTCATCCCAACGTAAAACATTTCTCCTGGTTTCAGCTGGGATAGTTAATTTTTTTCTTTTATTAGTTGTCAGCTCTGGGGGCTGTTCCTGCTGGAGCCCAAATACAAACCACCTTGCTGGAGTCCCTCTCTCAACAGGCATCCTGCGTATGGGGTCCCTGTCTCCTGCATCAGGAAGGAAAACCAGTGTCATGGCAAAAACTGTCCTGAGGCTGTAGTGCCGCTCCCTTCCGGCGCTAACTCTCCCAGGGTGTGTGTACCTCCTTATCCACAAGCCCCTGCCAAAGGCAAGGAGTGCTGTGAATTGTCCCCGTCCTGTAGGGCAAACGGAGGCACAGAAGGGTTAAATCAGCCTGCTGGCAGCAAGGGAGTTAGATGCAAGTTCCTCACTCACTTGTGCCCCCTCTTTTCCCCAACATACCCAAGGACCAGACTGCATCTCCTTGGCTTTCATTTGACTTCCTTGACCCCTGAAGAGTTTCCTCTCTCCTCCAAAGCGCTTTGAGCCCTCCACATGACACAAACCAAGAGGCCTTTTGCTCTGTTTCTAGCCATTGCTGTTTGCAATGTGAGTACAAACAGTGCAACGGCAATATTGGGAAATGCTGCCAAGACAAAGTTAATTGTAATTGGGCTCATGCAAAGGAGCTGTCCCTGCTGCGCTTCAGTTTCACCCACGTTACACCTGACCTCCTCTACATTCTGTGCGTCCTCCTCTTGACGTGCCCTGCAGCCACGGTGCCAGTAAGCTAGCAGCCAGAGGTGCCTCCAGACCCCCAACACACACACGTGCAGACACACACACACTCTCATACACACACACACTGAGAGACGGTGCCAGGTGTCCAGTGCCAGGTGCCAGCCGGGTACAGAGCATCACACCTGGAGCAGCTTCTCCTTTATCTCCTCCGCTCCAAGCCAGCCTTGCATGGACCTCTCCTACCACCAGCTCCCAAGAACGGCTGCAGGTGCAGCCTGCATACGAGTGCCGTGTTAGGAAGATACTGCTGCCGATTTGGCTGCTTTGCAGTTGTACACGCAACAGCAGGGATGGGAGCAGCACTTGCAGACTTGTTGCTGCTCAGGGGCAGCGGCGCTTTCAGGCCAGTTGACACACTTCTGAGTTTTTCCTTTGTGCTTTTGCTGTGGCTTGAAAAGCTGACAGGGTTTTCTGTTGTGCAATTCAGTAGTTCAGTCACTTGTAAAGTGACCAGTTTGCTCACTGCAGTAGTCAAAATCCAGAAGGTTTTCTAGAAATGGGGGACGCTGGGCACCTTGACCTAGCTTGCTGTACCCTGTTAGATGAGTTGCTGACTGTATTTCTTTCCTGAACGGTGGGACAGCTTAAAATGCCCTCAGAGAACAAGATGCTTGGTATTGAACAAAGTGCAAAAGGAGTGGAAATCTCCAGTTGCTAGCATACTGGCAAAGCTCCCCTGCCTTTGAAAGGACTGAGTAGATCCTGGGACTTGAAGCTGAGATTGTAACTCTTTCCTCACCCGCGCGGGTGAGCTCTGCCTCTCTGCTGCTAAGCAATAACCATTAAAGGTACCGGATTTGAAACGCTTAACCTTTGAGACGTTGTCAGTCTACCAGCCAGGCAGTCTGAGCCGGCAAAAAACATACAGCCGTCTGCTCTGGCCACCACACGCTGCCCTGGCTGTGCCAGTCAGCACTCCTGACCAGCGTACAGCCTGCACAAAAGAAAGTTAGCTGGAACGTGGGGTTTGAAGAGAGCTAGAGTAATCACCCAGCCCATACCCCCTCCCCAGTAGAAGATCAAAAGGAACCTCTGGTAGATACATGCACGACCTCATCTCCCATTGCAAAAGCTCCGTACTTTCCCCACATCGCCTGTTCCCGAGCATTCTCCTAGCGCCAAGCCTGTATCTCACCGGGGCTCCTGACTTTTGCCCTTTCCAGAAGGGAGAAGAACAAAGCTTTACCTTCCTTGTGGCATCTGGCATCCTCTTGAGGCTTGTGCAAGCAAGAAGGCCAGGCCTAGGGCCATGGCCAGGCAACTGCAGGTCTTCACAGGTGACTGGGTCGGTGGATGTTACACCTGTGTGCCTACAGCTTGCCTGAAGCTGCTTTAACCAAGGAACAGCTTGCAGGCAAATAATTAGCACTGCTGTACTTGACCTATGCAAGGAAGCAAACCGAGGGTGCAGGTGTCTGCCTGGCAGGTCTCCACCACAACACTCACTTAATGTGGGATAGCTGGAAGTAAAAAAGGAGCTCCTTAACTCAACAGGAGGCGAAGTCCACCTAGGTGTACTGGCATAGCTGCACAGCGGCTTCTCCCGGTAGATTGTTTCATCTTCCACCTCCATGTGGCTAAAAGTTGACCCTGGCTCAGAGCTTGGCACTACGCATCAAAATATGGGCACTGCGCATAAAAATAGTGGCACACCACCAGACTGAATGACAAGAACCCCCACCCAGCTCACCTGGACGATTTGGATGCCACCCTGGCTCTACCTACATCACCTTCAAATACTGCTTCTCTCTCACACAGCCAAGCAACTCCTCAACGTGCCAAAAGGACCTGCATGGAGGTAGTTATAGGTCTGAAGGGCCCCAGTCGCCCCAGTCCCTCACTGCTGGGACTTCAGAGACTGTCGTCATCACAGAGGAAAAAGGGCTGCCTGGGGATAGCCAGGAATAGCAACGGCTTGTCAACAAACGCACTGCCCTCTCTCACTGCATGGGTTATGTCTGTCTCAGCATCGAGCAGTGCCAAACAGAACTCTGGTCCACAAAGGGGGAAGATTTTCTCTGCGGGTGGGCAAACACCCCTCTGGGCATGCCTAGCTGCTTTCCTGGTACACACGCAAGGGTGCATATGTCCTCCTGGCTTAAGCCTGTTGGTGTAAAAGTCGCTTTGGCTCTGGATCCAGTGGCGCTGCACCCCTTCTGGGGCACAAGGTAGCAGCCTGGACTCTTAGGGCTCTATTTGAATGTCCCCTTCCACCGCGGCGTCCTGAGGCACCTGTGAACTTTAGTGAATGCTTTGTAAACCTTTGGACCTCGTGGAGGTATCCCCTGACCCTGCAGTCTCTCAGGGGGGAGGTCATGTATGAAGCACAGGCGATCAGTGTGGTTTTCAGGGAGAGAGGTGCTGGAGAAGCCTTCCTATTTGACATTTACCCTTCATCCTCTATATTTTAGGGTGTCTTTCAACTTCCTAGATCTTAATGACGGTAACAAGATGGTCAAATTTTTTTTGTGTATGGATCAGGCAAATGGCCAAGAAGGTAGATATCATGGTGGGAGTATGCTATAGACCACCTAACCAGGATGAAGAGGCAGATGAAATGTTCTACAAGATCAAGTGGGAGAAGTCTCACAATCACTAGCCCTTTTTCTTGTGTTGGTCTTCAGCTTACTGCTGGAATGCCTGCTGGATATACAGCACAGTGGAAAGGTAGCAGCCTAAGAGGTTCCTGGAGGTTGTGGAAGATAAGTTCCTGACACAGCTGGTCAGTGAGTCAACCAGGGGCAAGCCCCCCTGGACTTGCTGTTTATGAACAGAGAAGGACCTTTGGGTGATGCGATCACTGGAGGCCATCTTGGGCACAGTGATCAGAAGATGATAAAGTTCTTGATTCTCAGAAAAGTAAGGAGGGGGGTCAGCAGAACTACTGCTTTGGACTTCCAGAGGGCAGATTTTTCCCTGTTGCGGAGTCTGGTTGTCAGATTTTCTTGGGACACAGTCCTGGAGTGCAAAGGGGTCCAGGAAGGCTGGACCTTCTTCAAGAAGGAAGTCTTAAAAGTGCAGGATCAGGTGGTCCCTGTGTGCCAAAAGACAAAGCAGTGGGGAAGGAGACTGGCCTAGCTGAACAGAGAGTTTTGGCTGGAACTCAGGGAAAAAAGGATTTTCCCACCTTTGGAAGAAGGGACAGGCAACTCTGGAGGACTAGGAGGATGTCATAAGTTTATGCAGGGGGAAGATTAGAAAGGTGAAAGCCCAGCTAGAACTCAGGCTTGCCACTGCTGTAAAGGATAAGAAAAAAAGTTTTCACAAATACATTAGTAACAAAAAGAGGGCCAAGGATAATCTTCATCCTTTATTGGATGCAACAGGGGACGTTGCCACAAAGAATGAGGAAAAGGGTGCAGTACTTAATGCTTTCTTTGCCTCAGTCTTCAGTAGCAAGACCAGCTTCGCTGTGGGTACTCAGCCCCCTGAGCTGGAAGACAGGGACGAGGAGCAGAATGAAGACCCCACAGTACAGGAGGAAATGGTCAGTGACCTGCTGCTCCACTTAGACATGCACAAGTCTGTGGGGCCAGATGGGATCCACCTGAGGGTACTGAGGGAGCTGGTGGAGGACCTTGCCAAGCCACTCTCCATTAGTTATCAACAGTCCTGTCTAACTGGGGAGGTCCCAGAAGACTGGAGGTTAGCCAGTGTGACACCCATCTACAGGAAGGGCAGGAAGGAGTATCTGGGGAGCTAGAGGCCTGTCAGCCTGACCTCAGTGCCAGGGAAGGTTGTGGAGCAGATCGTCCTGAGCACCATCACACAGCACGTGCAGGACACCCGGGGGATCAGGCTCAGTCAGCAGGGGCTTATGAAAGGCAGGTCCTGCTTAACAAACCTGATGTCCTACGACAAGATGACCCACCTAGTGGATGAGGGAAAGGCTGTGGATAGTGATTACCTGGACCTAAGTAAATCTTTTTACATTGTCTCCCACAGCATTCTCCTGGAGAAACTGGCTGCTTATGGCTGGGATGGGTGTGCTCTGCTCTGTGTAAAAAGCGGCTGAACAGCCGAGCCCAAAGTGTGGTGGGGAATGGAGTCACATCCCGCTGGCGGTTGGTCACACCGGCTGCTCCCCAGGGCTTCCTGCTGGGGCCGGTTCTGTTTAATATCAAATATCTGGCCAAGGGGCTGGAGCGCACCCGCAGTGGGTTTGCAGAGGACACGAGCTGGGGGCAGTGTGACCTGCTGGGGGGCAGGGGGCTCTGCAGGGGGGTCTGGGCAGGCCGGGCCGAGGGGCCGAGGCCAGTTGTATGAGGCCCAACAGGGCTGAGTGCCGGGCCCTGCCCGTGGGTCACACCAGCCCCCCACAGCGCTGCGGGCTGGGGGCAGGGGGCTGGGAACTGCCCGGCGGGGAAGGGCCTGGGGGGGCTGGTCGGCAGCCGGCTGGGCATGAGCCCCCCGTGTGCCCAGGTGGCCACGGCGGCCAGCAGCGCCCTGGCCGGTGTCAGCAGCAGCGTGGCCAGCAGGGCCAGGCAGTGCCCGTCCCCCTGTGCCGGGCCCTGGTGCGGCCGCCCCTCGAGCCCTGGGCTCAGCGTTGGGCCCCTCACCCCCAGGCAGACCCGGAGGGGCTGGAGCGTGTCCAGAGCCGGGCAGGGGGCTGGGGAAGGGGCTGGGGCACAGCTCTGGGGGGGCGGGGGGAGCTGGGGGGGCTCAGCCCGGAGAAAAGGGGGCTCAGGGGGGCCCTTCTGGCTCCCTACAGCTGCCTGGCAGGAGGCTGCAGCGAGGGGGGTCGGTCTCTGCTCCCAAGGAACCAGCGGCAGGACAGGAGGGAACAGCCTCAAGTTGTTCGGGGCGGGGGGGGGGGGGGGGGGGGGGGCGGGGGGGGGCGAGATTTAGATTGGATATTAGGAAAATTTCTTCTCTGAAAAGGCAGTCAAACATTGGAAGAGCTGCCCAGGGAGGTGTCTGAGTCACCATCCCTGGAGGTGTTTGAAAAACACATAGATGTGGTGCTTAGGGACATGGTTTAGTGATGGACTTGGAAGTGCTGGGTTAATGGTTGGACTTGATGATCTTAAAGGTCTTTTCCAACCTGAATGATTAAATGATACTATCACTACATGCCCTTGTAAAAAGTCCTTCGCCAGCTTTCTTGTCAGCCCTTTTAGGCACTGGGAGCTGCTCTAAAGTCTCCCTGGAGCCTTCACTTCCCCAGGCTGAACAGCCCCAACTCTCTCAGCCTCTCTTCACAGGAGAGGTGCTCCATCCAGGCCTCTGATCATCTTCATGACCCTCCTCTGGACTCTTTCCAACAGCCCCATGTCCTTCTAGTGTTGGGGTCCCCAGAGCTGTCATGTTAAGTCCTCGCTTCTACATTAATTTGAAAATTAAACTCAGTGAAATGCATGGTTTCAAAACTGATTTGAATGTGTCGTTCTCCACATCAAAAATAAATTTTCCTGTCTTTGTGGTGTTTATACAACTTTCTGCTGCACTATTCCCTGACCTCTTAAAAAAAAACAGTTGACAGAATGTTTCTGCTATCCTGAATATGCACTTTTTGCTATACTGGGTTTGCACGTTTCAGCCTTATGCTGCCTAGGACTTGGGGAGGGTGTCTGTTGGGGGCAAGGACAGCTCATGCCACGGTATGGCCCTTTGTACTGAGAACCAGGAGAGACTTCCAGCTACTGGTTCAGCAGAGCCAGAAATGAAACTGCGTTTGCATTGCTCCAAGCTGCAACACAAAAAAGGTCTTTCATTCTTCTGGAGACAACTTGTGCAGCCTATTCCTGTCTGGCTTGGTCATCTCCTAGAACTTGCCATTTGTAAAAGAAATTAGATGAGAGAGAATTGACTTGGGACTAAGGATGTTACCATCCAGCCCCTTCACTGAGGTTATTACAGAAGATGACTGGAGAAGACTCATGCTTTTGGGGATCTTCATCCAGAAGACTCCCATTGGTATTGCTTGGGGTGATTTATGCACAGCCCTGTGGCTCTGCCCTTGCGCACAGGAGACGTTTTTTTCTCGTCCGAGGGTGGCAGCTGTCTGCAAGCTAAGAGCAAAGTGGGTGGCTGTATGGCAGAACTGGCATGAGACAGGGCACAGCAGGCTGCTCCAGGTGCTTAAGAATGGGAGAGGACTTCAGCAGCTGGCCTGTACACATTCACAATGTGAGTTATGAGAAAAGCTGGAATTTTTTTTTAAAGAGTTTTTCAAAGTTTTAAAGTTTCTTATTGAATGAAACTGCAGACCCATGGCTGCAGAATTCTGATTTTTTAAGTATTTTTCAGGTAAAAATAGGACTTCAGTTTAAAAAAGTAAAGCAAACCTTTTAACCAAAATCAGAAATTGTTTGTTGCAAAAGAATCAGCTTGGTTTTCTTTGTATAAATTAATAAAGAATTAGCTAAATACACATTTTCTTTAAAACTAGATTTTCAACCATGGATAATGTTCTTAATCCCTTGCATACAACAGCAGGTATCCGAATAGAAAGCTGTGGGCATGCAGCCGGGGGGCTCTCGCCAACAGGAAGAATTTGGTGAAATAGGCTGGATTATGTCACGTGTGGTCACAGCTTGCTGGGGATGGGGTGGAGAGGTGAAGAAGGCAGGCAGGACATTGGCCCAGGATCCCAAGCCACGAGGGGACCAAAGCATTATTTTGGGGAGGTATCCTGCATCCATGGTGCAATTTGTGGAAGAGGAGTGACTGCCCCAGGGACACACACCAGACCAGCTACACACTCATCGGTCAGAGCACAGGCTGGAGCTGGACCTTTGCCTTCGATGTGAATGTGTGTCCTTAGCACAGTGCTGGCAGCCAAGCAGCACTCACCTTTGTGCCTTGTCCTGGAATAATCCAGTTTTATCTCCATAGGAAAGTCTGTTTGGCATGTGCTGTGCTGCAGTGGGCAATCCCCCACTGCCACCAGGGTGTCTGTGATGAGAAGGAAAAGGGTGCAAGGGTTGAGATGGGGAGAGCTCAGTCCGGAAGATGTGACAAGGCAGACATAAAAAGTCACAGGAGAGCGCAGGGACCATTCCTTCAATCAAAGGTTTCTGGGTTCAGCAGTAATTAACTTAGTGTTAATTAAGGAGTTAAAGTTAAAAGTTAAAGAGGAGTAAAGAAGAATTAAACTACAGGGGAAGAAATCTGGTGATGTCTAGGATCTGGTGGCAGTGACCTCAATGCGCTCCAGCCTGCAGTACTGATTTTTCATTCAAGTTCCATTTTCCCAAAGCTGAGGGAACTTAAAGGCAGAGGGAATCCAGGAACAAGGGAACAAGGAAATTGCAAAGTTAAGATGTGTTTTGAACAAGTTAGCTAATGGCAGAGCCTGGTCCCCTGCATGCCTGCAGGCAAGGACAGCTGTGATTAGGATGGAGCACTGAAAGCTGCAGCTAAAGCACCACGGACAAAGTGAAATGAAGCTGTTAAGTACAGAAATCAGATAAAAGCAGACAAAGGCATCTGCTCCTCTGCATGGATAAGAGAGGCCCATGCCTTTCTGAGAGAAAGGCAACCATAGAACTTTATTTTTTAATGTAATTTAATTGATAGCTGAGAAGGATGGAAAGTAGCTTCTGCTAAGAACAGAAAACAAATAGAGCAGCAAGTCTGGGTAATTTGCACGAGGCAAAAACATCTCTGATTTGGCCAAAGAGGTCTTCGGCCTGTTCTGCCAAACTTTTATTAGTCCTGGCATGCTGCAGTGACTGCAGACACTTCCTCAGGCCATTACTTTAGCAAGAAAGTACAATGATGTGATTAGCTACAGATTGCTTAGCCTGACGTCAATGCCCAGCAGAATGCCCAAGAAGTTAACAAGAGATTTGGTCAATAAAGAATTAATGATTGGAATCAAATTCAATTATGGCAATCAACATGGCTTTGCAGGAAATGTCTCTTGTCAAACAAACCTGATTTCATTTTCTGATGAGTTAGCACGTTTAGTTAATCAACCTGTGCATGTGTGTGTGATTAAGTAGGGTACACAGAGTTATCTAAAAGAAATGTGCCTCCACCACACTGCTTTCAGGTGGATGAGGAACTGTATGATTAAAAGACCTCAAAATGAAGGTTTCAGAACCATCATTACAAAACGCTTGTGTTTCTGCAGGGTTGCCACAGTGGCTGGCTCTAGACTAGAAGTCATTCCATACAACTTTCATCAGATGCCCCAAAATCAGCACAAATTGTGTCTCAAATAGTGCTGGAGAAAGGCAAGTTATGCAGAGAAATATAGAGATTGGAAGACTTGGTCATTCAAGGGAACTGCCTGCAACAAGCTAAATACCAGGGTAAGGAACGTTGGGTGGGTTTTCAGAGTGGAGCACTGTATCCTGGAGAACAGAGGCCCTGGAAAGCAGCTGACAGCACACTGAGAGGGTAACACTGGGACCCAAAGGGCTAGTGCAATTTTGGATGCATCAGAGGGAAATGGAAGTGATATTTTTTTCAAAAAAGGTGTTGAAATCTTGGATATGTGCAAAAGAAACCTTCTCAATAAGACAGATAGTAGAACAGGTGAGCGGAGATGAGAAACTTGCAGTGCTCTAGGTCTTTAGTTTATCAAGAATAACTCCTTGGTCATGGGAAGTACATACCTTCGTGCAATGAAGGTACTCTGTCATGAAGAGCTCTCTGGCCAAGCATAGGAAGGTAGAGGAGGATGCTGTGGCTGGGAGGAGCAGACCAGCAATGTCAAATGGGAAGAAAAGTACATGGTTATAACACTAAGGATGATTAGCACTTCAGGCAAAAAGTCAAGGCATGAAGGTTCTCTGTCTCTGAAAGTCCACATGCAATAGTGCCATTTCTTTCAGGAAAGCATGCTTTAGCAAATCCTGTGTTCTTGGGCTCCAGGGAGGAAGAAATGGGTATAACACCACTGTTTTTTGACAGGACAGTATTCTGCATTAGTTGGACCTTCAGTCTCATGAATGGATGAGTGTGGAGGAAGGGTAGTACCATTTTAATTGTACTGTCCTTGACTGCAGCTAGCAGGTAGAGGCTGCAAGTGATGCTTGTGTCACTTTAGTGCTGGGTCACAGCTTGGAGCATCATTTTTCTGGCTGCAGTTTCTCTCAGCCCAGTTTAACCATGGACATTTTGTCCAGGTGCAGCTTCTGCATGACCCAAAGTAGCAACAGGATGGAACTGGTGTGACCTGGACCATATGCCCAGTCCTCTCTCTGAGCAGGGCATGGGGAGGGAGGCATTGCTTGCAAATCCTTGCAGCAAGGCCATAAGCCCTGCCATCACATTGCTGATGAAGGTTGGGCAAGGGCTGAAGAGCCTGGGGTCATTATGCTCCAATTCTACCCCCTGATAGTGGCAATAGTGGCTGGAAGCTACAGCAGGGCAGGACACCATGGTGCCAGCCTTTAGACAGACACACATATGGCAAAAGCTAGAAGTAAATCAGGGCTGGAACAAGAAGCAGAAGGGAAGGAAGCCCCTTGCAATCAATAGGACAGCCAGGCCTCTCCAGCGATGTGTCCTCTGGTAAGCACTGACCACAGCATCAGTTTAAAAGCCTGTCTTGTAGATAATAGGTTCTGAAAGTTTTCCCCCAGGTAAATACAACAAAATTGTGTGATGCTTGAGAACTGCAGTGTGCAGTTTTATGATCAAACTGATGGCAGCAAAATCCCAACCTTTTTGTCACTGTTACAGGGACAAATATGTGGCTTGGCCTACTTGTGTCATGTCAACCACCAACCAATCCAACACCACCTTTTCTCCTGATGGGCATCCCTGACCTGGAAGCTCTCCACATGTGGATTTCCATCCCATTCTGCTTTACATACACCATGACCTTGCTGGGAAATAGCATGGTCTTTCTCACTGTAAAGCTGGACAAAAACCTCCATTGAGCCTATGTATTATTTCATTTCCATGTCAGCTGTCATCAACCTCACCTTCTCAACTGCTGTCGTTCCCAAAATGCTGAGTGTATTCTGATTGGATTCAAGAGAGATTTGTTTTGAGGCCTGCTTCATCCAGCTGTTCTTCACCCACACACTCATGGCAGCAGAGTCAGGGGTGCTCCTGGCAATGTCCTTTGACCGGTATATAGCCATCTGCAACCCCCTGAGATACCACATCATCACTACGAGCTCAAGGATGATCCTGCTGTCTCTGGCCAGGGAAAATGGTGTCATACCACCTTTAATGCGTCTCCTCATCAGCTTACCCTACTGCAAAACCTGAGTCATCCCTCATTCCTACTGTGAGCACATGGCTGTGGTGGAGCTGGCCTGTGCCAACCCACCTGTCAGTGATCTCTACAGCCTCATCGTGGCAATAGTATTGGTGGAAACAGACTGTCTTCATCACCTTCTCCTATGGTCTTCAGGTCTGTGATGAGGCTGCCATCCCAAGAGGCTTGTCTTAAGACCCTCAGGACCTGTGGGTCCCATGTTTTCATCATCCTGCTGTTTTACACAGGCAGCCTACTCTCCATGTATCTGCAGATGTTCTCTTCCAGCTTGGCACCTCACATCCAAGTCCTGGTGGCTGGTTTCTATTTGATGGTCTCTCCCATGCTCAGCCCCCTCATTTAAGGCATAAAGATGCAGCGGATCCAGGAAGGGATCTTCAAACTGCTGGAGCAGTTGACAGGACTCAGGATCTCACAAGCTGAGAGAGGGAAGCACCACCAGAAAATAATTCATCCCATCCTAGAATAGCTGTGAAATTAAGTGCAATGAATTATCCCCCAGAAATGTCCATCTCTCTATGGTGACTAGAAAGTGAACCTGGACCAGATGCCTAATGCTGAGATGGCAGTAGCTGATTAACATGAAATTAATGGGCCAGTCCTGATGGGTTCTGGGTGACTGCCATTTTGGCCAATGCACTCCTGTTTTCCAGGATATCACCTGGGAATGTTACTTCACAGTAGCTCTCTGATCTCACTGTGTTTCAGTCCCTGTGGCACATGGCTGAGGTGCCCCACAGATCAATGTGCATCAGCCAGAGAGGACAGTTCAGTCCACCAAGCACTAGTGAGATGATACCACAGTGCTCACTGCCTCAGGTTCCACGTGGAGGGGAGAAAAGGATGCTCTGACCTCTTCCCAGCTCACAAGGGGTGGGAATGGCTCCCCCAGAGTTTCTTCCACCTGTCCATGCAGAAGGTATCTGCTTGCTGCTTCTAACCAGAAGTCAGACCAGAGTATCTGAGAAATGTTGTGGCTACCAGGATATCCAGGAAGAGGAGTCTGTTTAATCAAAGGCTACAGTTAACCATTCACTGCAGTGGTCTCAGGCATCACCTCCCACATCTCCACTGCAAGCTCTGACCAGGACCACATGCACATCAATGCAAAGGCAACATGGTAAGGTGAAGTGTTTCAAGTTCTCCTACAGGTGTCTGCAAATCCAACAAAGCAAACACAAGGAGCAGTGAGCTGACCCAAGTGCCAGCACTGCAGGAATCTGTTCCTCCAGAATGTGAAAAATGTGAACTGCAGGGTTCCTCCAGAATGGGGATGGTGTTTTGCCTAGAAGCAATTGCTGCTGCATACACTGAGCTCAGAAAATCACTCAGAAATCTAAAGCAAAAGCTGTTTGCTATTCCTGACATAACCTACGGTTACAGGTGCAAGAATGATCACAGATCACTCTAGGAAATAGAGTTACTTCATAATTCTGCAAAGAGTGAATGCAGATTTATTACCCTCTTTGGAGAGAGGGTGATCTTCTCAAGAAGTAAGGAAAAGAAAACGCCTCCTGTAAAATGTGGTACATTCATCTTCATTCCTTCCTTCCTCCCTTTCTAGATCATCCAAATTTGTCTCAAAACCAACATAAATCACCAGACTCCCACTGATACGCATCAGCTGGAAAGCTTCAGAGAATCGTAGAATCACAAAATATCTCAAACTGAAAGGGACCCATAAGGATCATTGAGTCCAACGCCCTGCTCCTCGTAGAACTGTCTAAAACTAAACCATATAACTAAAAGCATCGTCCAGATGCTCCTTGAATCTTGACAGGCTATTGTATATTGTATATGTAAAATGTACACTAATCTTGCCTATGAAAGTTTAGGTTAGACATGTTTTTAAAAAGCCTACTAGGAAAGTGTTCAGCACTTGAACAGGTTGTTTGGAAAGGAGGCAATCCACCACTGGCGAAACTTAGACAAGCATCTTGCCAATCCTGCTGTGGACAGGAGAAAGCGCCAGGGGACCTCTCCAGGCCCTCTGGCACTGGGCATTGACAGGGTTTTGATAAACCCACAGAGAGTTGAAACTGGGAACATTTTGCTGTGCAGAGAAGGGCAGCATGTAGAGTGCTCCCAGCTTGTATGACAAAGGTTCCATACATGTTCCTACAACCTCTGGTTATGTTTCTTGTCACTTCCTCAGTCAGCAAGGCAAACAGGGGGTTTATTACCACTCAGAACCAGCACCGCTGTCAGTGATGATGTCATGCAGTGTGCTCTCTGCTATCGATGTCACCAAAGAGATGCTTCTGCCTTCATTAACACTGCCAGAGATCAGTGCATGTCTCTGGGCAGGGGGACTTTGAAAAAGCAAAGGACTGAAAACTAAATGTAATCTTTTATGTCTATGCTTCCCGTTCTCTGCATCAAGAACACCTACAGGATGATTTTTCCACAAATAAAAAACAAAAGTGAAAATCTCAAAATTTCATTTCCAACAGAAATCACAGGTGAGCTCTCAGCCTGCCACCTCCTACCCTCCCGCACAGAAAAGCTCAAGCAATGTGAGTGATGGCAAACTTAACCCCGTCCCCAACCATGCATCATAGCCAGTGCTCATCTCAGCCACCAAGATGTCTAAAAAGAAAAAAATACAATCTCAAGATACTATGAACTTGGTCCAGAATGACGGGCACAGGACACCAATGGAAGGAGCCTGGCTCCAGCCTCTTGGCACCCTCCCTTTGGGTATCTATGTACATAATAAGGTCCTCCTGAGCCTTCTCTTCTCCAGGCTGAGCAGTCCCAGCAAAAATGCTCCATTCCACCAGCACCTTTGTGGCCCTTGTCTGGACTCTCTCCTCTATACCCATGTCTCTCTCATACTGGGGAGCCCAGCAATGAACCCAGCACTCCACATATGGCCTCTCCAGTGCTGAGCAGAGGGGAACGATCATCTCCCTCAATCATCTGGCAATGCCTCTCCTGGTGTAGCCCAGGACACCATTGTCCACCTTTGCTCATGGTCAACTCGGTGTCCCCTAGGTCCTTCTCTGCCAAGCTGCTTTCCATCCAGGTGGCCCCAGCCTGTGTTGGTGCCTGGGCTTGTTCCACAGTCCTGGCAGGACTTTGCACTTCTCCTGGTTGAACTTCATGAGGTTCCTGCTGGCCCATTTCTCCATCCTACCAAGGTCCCTCTGGACACCAGCACACCCATCAAGTGAACCAGCCACTGACACAGAATGGCTGGGGTTGGAAGGCACCTCTGGAGACCATCTAGTCCAACCCCCTGCTACAGCAGGTTCACCCAAGAGCAGGTTGCACAGGATCTCATCCAGGCAGGTTTGGAATGTCTCCAGAGCAGGAGACCCCACAGCCTCTCTGGGCAGCCTCTCCCAGTGCTCTGCCACCCTCACAGTAAAGAACTTTTTCCTCATATTTAGGTGGAAGTTCCTGTGTTGCAATTTCTGCCCATTGCCCCTTGTCCTGTCACTGGGCATCACTGAAAAGAGCCTGGCCCTGTCCTCTTGGCACTCACCCTTAAGATATTTGTAGGCATTGATGAGGTCCCCTCTCAGTCTTCTCCTCCCCAGGCTGAACAGGCCCAGCTCCCTCAGCCTTTCCTCCTAAGGGAGATGCTCCAGCCCCTCACCATCTCTGTAGCCTCCACTGGACCCTCTCCAGTAGTTCCCTGTCTCTTTTAAACTGGGAAACCCAGAATTGGACACTCCTCCACATACTTTAGAAGTACAAGCATGGAAAGGTTGGTCCTGGCTAAGGAGGCATCCTACCAGTGGTGGTCAGTACGTGGTCCCCGATACTCATGATTTCACTGAGAAAAGACCCACTGACTTGGCTGTTTGCAGAGGGGACCCCACAGGGCTTTGCTGCTGGGCACGGGCCTGCAGTAGTGGGCGATATGGGGTGTCCCTGTCGCTGGAGTTCTGCTCATGATACCTAGCAGCTCCCAGTGTGCGATTTCCCCATTGCTGCTGGCTGGGGTATCTCCCCTGGACCCAGGCTCCACCCAGGAGCCCCAAGGAGAGAGGCATTTTCCCTTGTTTACCTGCAAAGTAGCCATGAGCAAAACAGATAGATGCATCATCATCGCTGAGTAATTAGCCTCAGGACACTTCTAGCTATTAGCCATAACTCACTTGCTAATTTTTAATCTCTCCTTCGGGTGAAGTGTCCAAAGCAAACAACAGTTTAACCCTGTGAGTGCTGGTCAGGGGTAGGTGCTTGACATCAGTGCTGTTCAGAGATGGGCAGTGTTGGGGGAGCACAGAGACTTCTGCAAAAGCTGGTGTGTTTGGGCAGCAATATCCATCCCTGGCCCTGCATGGAGATGTCTCTGCTCCCTCCATTGCTGGCTGCAGAGTTGTAAAGCCTTTGGTGCGAGGCCAGCACCCCTGAACCACCACGGCGTCTGGAGATGGGGAGGCTGATCCAGCTGCAGCTCCCTGGGCAGTGCTGGTGCAAACTCCTCTAGTGCAGCGGCAAAACACAGACCTGTCTGCGGGACAGTGTGAAAGAGCTGGCTGAGCATGCACAAATTAAAAGGTTTCAGCACATACTGCCCCCGACAACTCCGGCACTGGCTGCTTGGGGCCCCAGGCTGGGCACAGACTCCAGCTCCCACCCATCCTCCTGCCTGTTCACCCCCCTGCCTGCACAGCACAGAACCTGCACCATCCCTTCCCACCAGAGCCCACTCCCCAGCCTCAAGCTACTCTCCGAATTAGCGTGTATTCTCATCCCAGCTAAATTAACACTGTTCAGCAGCATTTCCTCACAAGGCTGTAGCGTACAACCCTTCTTGGGATCTGCAGTTCAAAAGGTCCCTTTTGGAAACACAACCCAAATTTGAACTATGGGCAGTGGGTGCTAGAGGTGCCACTGGAACAGGTTTTCCTCATTTTACTGTGGCATTTTCAGCCCCTAAAAATGTCCCAGCTCTGGGGCTGGGGTTTGGGGAGGGTGACTGATTTTTACAGACCTCTGAAAAGTTTGGACTTGGTTGCTGTTCTTCGTATCAGGCAGCTGCCCCATGGACCCAGGGGAGCTGCACGAAGTCTGCAGCCGCCCCAAGCGTGGGGCACTGGAGAAAACTCCCCAGCACTAGGAAGGGGTTTGGGGATCCCCACAGGCCATCCCGGGAGAATCCCTGCCTGGCCATAGAGGGCATCGGGGAAAAGGAGGCACAGCGGCTCAAACATGCCTCCCTTTGCAAAGGGGCCAGATGGCCATGCAGGTCTGGGGGGGAATTGGAAAGGAGTTAATTACTGGGGAGGGTGAGGGTCTGGAAAGAGGGACTGTTGTCCTGCGGCCAGGTCTCCCCTCCCCGCCCCCCACTCCCCACCCCCCAGCCCCCCCCCCCCCGGTGCAATGACCACGGGGATGCTGGGATGGTCACCCCACCCCAGTGCCACCAGCCCTGGCTCCAGCCAAGAAACTGAAGCAAAAACCCCAGGGAAGCATCATCAGTTGCAAATCCGCTAATTGGCCACTCAGCAGCAAACTGGAGGGGGTGGGGGAGAGAGTAGGGAGACCAGGGCCGCAACAGCCCAGCCAACCAGCAATCAATCCTCCTGTGGCCCCGTGCTGTAATTACCATCCAGCTCGTTAGCACTAATTGAACTACTCCCAGGAAGGGAGCACGACGGAAAAAAAAAAAGTAAACAAAGTTCAGTTGCTTTTAACTTTGACTTGTTCTAAATGTCAAGGAAGAAAATAAGTCAGAGAGCCTGAGACATCTTGGAGGGTTCTCTTGCCTCCTTGTGTCACCAGCCACATGACTGAAAATCTCTGCCCAGGGCAAGGGGACGGTGCATGAGTGAGTCGCCTGCCAAGGCTAACGGCATGTGCCCTTCTGCAGGCAGGATCAGGTCCCTGGGGTGAGCTGTGCTTGGCTCACCACCCAGCACAGTGATGCTCCCTCACAAAATACCGTGCCCAGTTCTGCTGCAGTGGAGTGCTGGAGGGTCCCAAACCCAGGAGCAATTCTTCCCCAAGCCAGCAGCCTGTTCCCCCCTTGCCGGGGGCGCACGCTGAGCGCATTGGGTGCAAGGGACCAAGCCATGCTCTGGCTTCTGCTGCCCAAGGCCACCTCTTACCCAGCAGGAAATTCTGGGAGTGCCCTGATGTTAGTCCTCACTGCCCCCGTTTTTGGGGTGCTTGTGATCTACAGCCACACCAGTGGTGTGCAACTCAGGGCAGTGCTGTGGGGGTGCGAGGGAGCTCTCTTGCACCTGGGGTCATGCAACACAGCAGGGTGCAGGGGGACAGCCTTAACGGCCCTCCTTGCTGCAAGGGTTGTGGGGCAGCTCTTGGTGCTGCTCTGAAAGCAGCTCCCCAGCAAAACCCTTCAGCTTGTGCCTCCCAAACCCCGAATCTCCTCTGCACTGGGACAGCACTGCTTTGGGTACAGATACTGCACAGCAACCCTGTGGTGCACCCTGCACCAGGCGCTGTGCACCATTCACCCTGTATCCTGCATTGTCATCCTGGTTTTGGCTGGGATAGAGTTAATTTTCTTCTCAGTGGCTGATGCAGCGCTGTGCTTTGGATTTGGCTGTGCTTTGGATTTGGTGTGAGAGCAACGCTGATAACACACTGATGGTTTTGGTTGTTGCTGGGTGATGTTTATACTAAGTCAAGGACTTTCCAGTTGCTTGGCCCTCCCAGCAAGAAGCTGGAGGGGCACAAGAAGTTGGGAGGAGACACAGCCAGGACAGCTGACCCAAACTAGCTAAAAGAATGTTCCAGACCATAGAATGTGATGCTGTGTTTATATAAGCTGGGGGAAGAAGAAGGAATGGGGGGACGTTCAGAGTGATGGCATTTATCTTCCCAAAGAACCATTACACCTGATGGACCCCTGCTGCCCTGGGGATGGCTGAGCACCTGCCTGCCCATGGGGAGTGGTGAATTAAATTCCTTGTTTTGCTTTGCATGTGTGCACAGCTTTACCTATGAAACTGTCTTTATCTCAATGCACGAGTTTTCTCACTTTTACTGTTCCAGTTCTCTCCCCCGTTCCACCCAGGGTGGGGAATCGAGCGAGCAGCTGTGTGGGGCTTAATTGCTGGCTGGGGTTAAACCACGACAACAACGGTGTACCACGCACTCCCGAACTCTCCTCCCCCAGGGTCTGATGCCCTGGAGCTACTTCAGGAGCACAGCCAGTAGAAGACAGCCTGCCAACTGGTCTGGACTGGGATGGGGAGGTCTCATAGCCCCTATCCAGCCACCCTGTGCTTTCCCCCAGTGCTGTGCCTGGCTGTGCAACCAGCTGCCTTTGCAATGGGTACAATGTCATCAGGCCTTTCCTGAGCTGGTTCAAAGCCAGGTCCCAGCAGAAAGCAAGCTGCAGAGCAGTCCAGGGTAGGTTTCTTCAGGGCCATGGAGGCAGCAGCAGGAGCTAATCGCGTTGGTGACAGCTCTGTTGGCCATCTCTCCCTCCTGCGACCATCCCCACTAGTAGACTGGGACAGCCCCAGCAGGTCTGGGCAGCTGAGGAGTGGCCAAGGGGACAGGACTGGTGTGGCAGCAGTCAGGGAGAGAGTCTGGATTGCAAAATGCTCCCATTGCCCTGTCATACCCTGGGAATAGGGTGTCCTGGGTACACCCAGAGCATTTTAAACTGGGGGAAACAGAGGGGCAAGACCAGAGGGGTGGTCTGAGCCTGTGAATGGCTGCAGGGAGCTGCTGAGCTGAGCCCCTGGCACCACAGTCACAGGGGACTTTGCTGGCCACTGTCCCCAAACAGCCCCATCATGCTGCCTTGGGCTGAGCCCACCAAAGTCATGCAAGCCCAGGAGCTGATGCCTGGCCAGGAGCAGGAGATTTGCTGGTGAACCAGTTTGGCAATGGGCAGTGTAAAAGGCAGTGTGCATCCTCCAGGTTACGGCTGGCCCCAGGCCCCTGCAGAGTCCTACACACCCAACTCATGGCTGCAGAAGTGAAACAGGCCCTGGGGGTCTGTCAGAGCCACCTGCAGCTCCTTCCACGCTCAGATGGTGGACCCCAGGGAGGGGCAATGTCACACATACCCTGATACTATGTCAGCCCCTATGGCAGAGGGGCAGCGGTCCCAGCCTGAACACCAAATCCTCTCAGCCCCCTAATGGGGCTATGCAAAGCTGAGCTCCTGGAGCAGATTTTCTCCCTGCTCCAAGATTCGCACCACTGGAAGGTGAGCCAGGAGGATGGTGGCATTTGGACTGCCAGCAGGCAAGCTGGGAGAACGGTGGCAGCAGGAGCAGATGCCCTGTCTGGGGTTGCAGGAGCAGCAAGAGTAGAGATGCCCAAACCCACCAGCTCTAGGCTGATGGGCTAGCAAAGGCCATGGGTGCAGTTTCAATTGCAGAGGGATGCATGTGTCTGGGTGATGCCCTGCACACCTCCCAACACCTCTGGTAAGACGTGGCACTTCCAAACTGCCAGTGCCCCTGCAAGGGTGGTCATGGCTTCGTTGCTTTGCTAATTAGTGACTGGAGAGCATGGGAAGAGAAAACCAGCAGTGAAAGTGCCTCCAAAGCTCTTCCCACTGTGCTGGGCGAACAGCGAGCAGGCGCCGGGCAGCCCTGGGGACATCGCTGTGGCAGCGGGGACGGCACCAGCGTGGAGCGTGGGAGGCACCTCCTGGCCAGAGGCAGCACTGCCAGCCCCTGCCAACACTGTCGCCTCCTGCCACCTCCCTGCCAACACTGCCACCTCCCTGCCTCCCCCCCCCCGTCCCCTCTCTGCAACGCCCTGCCACCACTCTTCCATCCCTGCCACCCCCCTGCCACCCCATCACCACCCTGCAACCTCCTGCCGCCTCCCTGCCACCCCCGTGCCCAGCCCCTGCCACCTTGTCACCAGTCTGCCACTTCCTGCCACATCCCTGCCACTTCCCTACTACCCTCTGTCACTTCCTTGTCACCTCCCTGCCACCCCATCACCATCCTGCCAACCCTTCTCACCTCCCTACCCAGCCCCCACCACCCCTCCACCTCCCTGCCACGTCTGCTACCCCTGTCACCTGTATGCCACTTTTGCCACCTCCCTACAACCCCCTGCCACTCCCTTTCACCTCCTGCCCAGCCCCTGCTACCCCATCACCTCCCTGCCACACTCCTGCCACATCTCTGCTACCCCCTACCATGCTCTGCCACCTCCTGTCACCTGCTGCCACTTCCCTGCCACTGTGCTGGCAGGAGAGGGAGGTGGCAGCTGCAGTGGCATGATCACAAAGGCATTGCTCTCTTCAAGACAGAGCAACAGTCTCAGGGACAATCCCACCCCGCCGTTGCATCCTGGCACTGCACACGCCAGGACCAGTGAGGTGGGCGATGAGATGCACGGTGGAGGAGCATCGTGTCTGCCACCCACTGTCCCACCAGCTGGGATGCTGGGATGCTTGCAGAGCTGGTACACAGCCAGGATCTCTTCACCCTAACAATCACATCGATCAAGGGAGTAGTATTTATTAATTTTTTGAGATCCCCAGTGGAGAGCTAACTAGTATGCCTGCTGCCTCACTGGCAGCAGCAACAGCAGGACCAGAAATTGCTGATGTCTTGTTCTTCCCAAATTCGAAGCCCTTGGGCCCTGCAGCCCTGGTGAGTGGCTGCCTCAGGGGGCGCAGGGGCTCAGGGCCTGCGTGGTGCCTGCTTGCAAAGGGTTTCTCTGCTCAGGGGTCTGAAACACCCTTTCCCTTTGGTCTGTGTTTAAGGTGAGGCTGGCTGAGAGACCCCATTCAGTGGGAGCCCCTTCGGCTCCTCCTGGGCCAGGGAGAGTCCCAGGTCCCAAGCCTTGCTTGCATGACTGCCCACACACATCCCAAAACCAGGCTGGAACAGACCTCGGAAGGCCACTAGGTCAGTCCCTCTGTATCTTACCTCAGTTTTCTCTATGCTAAATGTCACTAGATCCTTCAGCCTTTCCTTCTAGCCACCTTTTCTAGACCCTTGATGATTTTTTGTCCTTTTCCTGGTTCACATCATGCACTGCTCGTCTCCTCTTGAGATCCCAGCTGGATGCTGCTTGTGCTGCCAGCTGCAGATCCAGCACAGGGCATGCAGCTGGGTGAGAACACACCCCCATGCTGGTCAGACACCTTACAGTGTGATGTCTACACAGGCACCTTTCCCAAATTACCTGACTTTGGAGTTTGTTTAACAGAACATACTTGCCAGGTGGCCACACCAAGTGACATTGCTGACCTTCTGGTCTTTGCACTCTCTTGCCAGGGAGGGAAATCCAGTTAACCAGGACTGGTGAAAAACCAGCATGTCCCAGCATCCAGATTTTGGGCTAGATCCCTCTCATCCAGTTCGAAGATGGAGAGAATTTGGTCAGTTCAGAACCATTACCTCGAGCAGATGATCAGACACCTTGTCCCCAGATGATCTAAAGGTGCTTCTTGATCTGCCTGTGATGCTGGGGCAGTGGCTGGCTTCTCTTCAAACACTGTGCTCAGCCAAACACCTCCCTTTGCAGCATTACCAGCAACTGTACCACATCCATCACTTAGTGACAATATTTGCTTTGGTTTATATTAATTTTAAAATATTTTCACAATGTATTTGGTTGTTGTTTTTTCTCAGCCTTCACCCTGCAGCCAACAATCTTTCATAAAGACTTTGCCCTTTTCTTTCTAATTTTATTAATGTCATAATTAGCATTCATACTGACTGCTCCCTAACTATTCTCTATTGTGTAATAGATGGGGGAGTGGGGGGCGGCGCTTATAAATCCCCTGCCAAACTATGATTTGATTTTTGCCCAAGCTGTGCTCTGTGACTCATCTGGTAAATGATTGCTGGCTTGAAGAGAAGAATAACTAGACTTGAGTGGAAATGGGGTAAAATACATCAAGGGTCAACCCAAAGGGGAGGGGGGTGTCAGACCAGCTTACTCCTGGCCATAGAACCAGGCCAGCCAGATCCCAGTACAGAAGTGGATGCCACAGGACAGCTCAAGAGAAGAAGATGGTGACGAGACAAGGGACCAGCAGAGGAGCAAGGACCAGGACAGATGGTATCAGGCAGCACCGAAAAGGGATGTACCAGCCCCAGGGAGCACCGCAGTAGCCATCCTGGGGCTTGTTTGACGTTGTCATTAAAGACTTTATTAGTAACTGGAGGGGCTGATGAAATCTGCTGACAGCCCAAGGCTGGGAGGCCTCACCCAGGGAGGATGGGGATTTATCACAGGGGATCCAGAGGAGGAAAGTTTTGAGACCTCACACTGATATCCAGATTGCCAACAAAAATCTTTAACAGGAATGGAGGAAGAAGCAATTGCTGGAAGTCCTTGCTGCAAACAACCTCAAAGCCTCCCGATTAATAAAGCTGCCTTGAGCACTGCGAGTGACTCATGAGCCACTGCATCCTCCAGTGCTCCCCACTCATCCCTCACAGAGCAGGGTTTATAGCTCTTGCAGCACTCTGTCAGAAACCGTGCAGAAATCCACCTGTGGTGAAGCCCACGCGCTTCAGTGGAGGAACATACAATCCTCCAAGAAAAAACAGACGGTTTCTTTGCCAGAAACCTGCCTCCTGTGAAACCGAGCTGAAGGGCATTAACTCTAATCTTCAGTCTCTGGCTGTGCATTGGCAGTCTCCCATTAACTGCCCGTGCCTCAGTGCCGGTGAGTGTTTTCCCGTGGAAGAAAGCAGCCACCAAGCAACCCTGCACTACGGAACACCTTTGAGGAGAGACTCCATTCTCCGTACCCCTGCTCTAGCCACACAGAGCCACCCTGCTCTGAGCACAGAGCTCTTTGCTGCAAGAGGGTCAGGCTGCTCGGCTGGCGGGTGTTCAGGAAGCAGACAAGCCACGTAAATCCAAAGGTGCTGTCAAACCCAGGAGAGCAAGCTAGAAACCAAGCAGATTGCTAGGCTGGAAGAGGGCTGGGGCTTGGTGTTTCTACATCTCAGTAGAAGGGGAAAACAACCAAACTGGGCTCCAGAAGGCATTCAGAGCGCTGTGGTTGGGGCTATATGCCACGATGCTGGTGACAGCAGCCGTCTGGATGTGGTGACCTGTGAGCAATAAAAGGAGGCTCAAGGCTCCCACACTGCCATGTGTGCAGGGGTGCTGGGGTGAAGGGTGCCCCAGCTCCACCTCCTGCTCCGGTCTCTTCTCAGAGAGGAGACTTTTGGCAGTGCTAGGGCAGGACTGGAGCTCAGCTCACAGCAGGAAAACAATGATTTATATTTTTTAAGGAAATAGTGGAGTGGAAGAGATTTGCTAAGATATATGCACAGAAGCTGGGATGCTTCACTCAACCCTGAATCCCTTTAATCTCCATCTCCCCACTCTAAACCGGCTTGTGTTGATAATTGTGCTTAGCTATTCTTTGCCAACACTCAGACAGACTTTCATCCTTCCAGAGCAAACAGAAACACACATCTCACAGCAACGGCTCCCTGATCCAGCCCCCTCCCCGGATCTCTCCATGCACTAGCAGCATCCCCATCCACCAGCCCTGATGGAGGGGTGTTTGCAGGGACAGAGCTCCCCGCTGCATAAACAAGGGGAAGACAGGAAAGATGGAGGGAGAAGAGCGAGTGCTCCTCACTGTGCGCTCCCTGGACAGTATGCATGTGTATGTTGTACACTGGTAACTTCTGAGACCCACCCACAGGACAGAGGGGACCGGCTGTGTCAGGGCCCAGGTCTCAGCTGGCAGATAATCCCCACCATAAACTGATCAAGATTCACAAAGCATCCTAGCCCTGTTAAGACCAAGAAAACATGCTGAAAATGTTTTCTTTTGCACTACTGTAGCAGTGAGCTTGCTTCCTTACCCTGAACAAAACATGTGCCTGAGTCACAGCATCTGAAGGCAAAGCATTGGGAGCTGTGTACAGAAAACCTTAAGAGACAGAAACCAGGGCACTTCTCTTCAACCCTAGATCATGGCATTGGGAAGAAAGATGCAAACAGGGTTCACTGAGCACCAGCCATCAGTGCATAGGTGGAAAAAAAATGAGGGGTTTGTATCTTGGACCCAATCTGAAACTAATGCTGTCCCTGGATCAGCACACATGCAAGAAAGCGTGTTGCCTAAGTCTCATCTGGGAGGACCTGTCCTTTCCAGAGCCCCACCAAATAGCCCCAGCAATGAGGACTGCAATTTGCATGCACATGTATGGTTTGTCTTTGGTGCTACCCACATCTAAGCAGCTTCATTTCATCTGTCCAGTGTTGCTGCACCCTGCCCAAAACAAACGAAAGGGACTCGTGCCCACTATATCAAAGGACATCAGCGTTCAGATCTTCTCAGGAATCCTGCTGACTTCTCTCTACACCCAATATCAGGCAAATGGTTCAGAGCACCCTCCTGTGGCCCCATGGCCAACTGGAATGCATCTGTTATGCTTCCACACTAAAAATCTTCTAGACTCAAAAACAAGGTGACCACACTGCAACTGCCCCTGCTAACCCCCAAACACGCCCAGGAATTGTCTGGGGTAGTCGTCCCTTGTCCAAACCATACCAGTGACCACACCAGCAATTTAACAGTGTGGACAGCCAAGCTGTAATGTCCAGGACCTAGTCCTGGTTTATTTTTCTGGTACTTATGCAGCTTTTACCCTGCTCCCCCGAGCTACTCAATCTGAGTGGAGAGGACATGGAAGATTGTGTGCGTACCGAAACCTGCTCTTTACCACACAGGAAAGTCACCTGCTTGATTTCCTCCTGAGAAATGTGCTCTGAACATCACCCAGACCAAAAGGTGGAACAGTTCAGTGACGGGTGAGACAGAGGAGATCTGGCTCTGCCTTTGGCTGGGTTCATGACTTCAAGCACATCACTTTATCCTTCCATCCTGTTTCTCTCCTCCCAGTCTTGCTTGACAGGGGATACATTTAGTGGCAGGGTACAGCTGGACTGAGTTCAGTGCAACCTGGAGTATATAGATGCTTCTTTAACAAAAATAATCAGGTTTGGCTCATTTTTGAGTCTTGTTGCCTTTCAGTTACTAAAGGCATTGAAAATACACAGTGGGAGTTAGTGCTATGCTTGCTGTGTGAGCACAGCCCCTGACCAGCCCTCAGGCCTTCTCTCATTCTCATTGCTTGGAGTGCAGTTTTCATGGGTCTGTCCATTGTGAAAAGTGTTTTATCGTTGGGAAATTTGCATCCACAGCAGAAGAAGGTGTGCCTTCTCCTTTCAGGCCCAGGAAAGCTGAGCCCTTCCAGCAGGTTGACACTCTGGGATGGCAGGCAGGAACCAGACATGGTCAGCCAGCACATGCCAGGCTGAATCCCTCCTGGGTGGATTCCTCGGAGTCCACAAGCACAGACTGCTCCTCCTCATCCCTTTTTGCTTCCTGCACCTTCTGATCATCACAGCAAACACCAGCCTCACCTACACCATGGGATTGGAGGAGGACCTCCATTCCCTCTTGTACTTGCTGATCACTCTGCTCCTGAAGGTCAGTCTCTGCAGCTCCAGCACATTTGTGCCCAAGATGCTGCTGGGTTTCCTCTTTCATCTCAGCCACATCTCATTGCAGGGCTGCATGGCCCAGATCCTCTTCCCATACTTCTTCATCACATTGGATTGCAACACCTTCCTCATGGCCACAGGTATGTGGTCATTTGGAACCTACTGCACAACACAGACGTAATGACCAGAAAATACATGTCCTGGTTATCCCTGGCTGCAGTGGTGAGGAACATCTCTTTTGTCAGTCCTGTGGTGATCCTGGCATCCAAGGTGCACTTATGCCACGCTAATGTCATCAAGCACTTTGTCTGTGAGCATACGGCCCCAGTGAGCCTGTCCTGAGGGGACACCTCCAGGAACAAGATGGTAGGACCATGAAAGCCATCACGATTGTCTTCGATTTAGGCTTCCTCTTGACACCCTACTCCACGATAATCCACACAGCCTTGAAAACTCCTTCTGGTAGTGCAGCACAAAGCTTGCCACACAAGTGCTACTCGCCTCATGGCCATTCTGGTGACTTACTGGTCTTCCTCCTTAATTTATCAGATGCGGAAGGCTCTCTGAGGACATGCACAACCTGATCAGGGTGACATACCTGCTACTGCCATGTGGCGTCAACCCTATCGCTTATGGTGTGAGGACCAAAGAGATCAGGCAGCACCTCCTAAAACTCTTGAAAAAAGAGGTTTGGTGTCAATCCCCTTTAAGGCAGCAGCCACAAGCCAGTGGAGACAACACCTCTCTGTGCAGTCACACATCATCCTGCACATCACCATGGAAATAGAGCTCTGAATACCCTCTGTCAGGCAGAAGAGAGTTTGATGACATGAGATAATTTAGCAGGGCAAGTCAAAGGAAAAGGAAAGCATTAAAGAAGAGACTGTATGTGCCCAAAGCAGCAATCTCCAGCTTCTCTGGACCAGCTACACATTGTCAAGTCCCAGAATTTCCCCTCTACACTCCAATAAGCCTCCTACAAGCATCTGACAGTCATTGCTACCCACCAGTTTAAGATGAAGGAGCAGGGCTGCCAAACCACAGGCTCCCTTCACAGACCATGGGGATGAGAGGATCTAGAATAAGTTCCCTGGAATCAGCCTGACAGATGTAGCAGAGCATCTAGGAATCCCGGGCTTTGGTTGCTGTGACTTGTAGCTTTTCTCTGTCCCAAGACTAGTTAACAGTCCATGCTGCAGTAAAGATAGCCTGCCTCTTCCCAACTGTCCCTGATGGAGATCTTGCCAGTTAACCCAAGCACATAAGAGATCACCAAGACTGACCTCCCTTGCTTGTGAAGGCCCTTCTGGACCAGGGGCTAAGTGGAGGAGGGTATCCCGCTGGTAGGTGTTCTCCTGATTGCTAGATCTGATCCCCACACATCACATGCCAAGTTACTCAATGCACAGGAGTGAGAAGATCCCCAGCAAAGCATGGTGCTTTGAAAGCTCCTTTCAGACATACAGGATACAAATCCTGCTCTCATATCAATTGGGGAAGCGCACCAGAAGGCTCTTCTCTCAAGTTTACTTGCCCGGGGCCAATTAGAAAGAACCTGCAAGTTGCAGAGACAGCGAGTAAGAGGCCCAACCAGTCAGCACCCAAAACCGCTCAGCAGCTGCAAGCACCCTTCCCTCAAACCTGTAACTGCATGCACATCCATGGGGCTGCAGAGCCGCTTTCTGGGGGGGAAACCGGCTTGCCCTGGTATGGCTGCATCTTCCCATCTTCTGAAAACACCAAACCGTGTCAGACCAAAGGTCCAGCCAGTGCCTCAGCTCCAAGAGCAGAGAGCAGCAAATGCATAGGAGAAAAAGTAAGAGACAGGAGTGCAAGACACCAAATGCCACTCTCCCCCATTTACCTCCCTCGCAGGAATCCATGGTTGCACCAGATCACCTTACCCCTTTTTCCCCAGGAATCGCTTCATTCTCTTAAGTGACCATCAGATAAGAAGTGCTGCAGAAATAACATGAGTTACAGTGGTAATTCATGCAAAAACCCGCAGCAGGCAAAGAACAAAATGCATGGTATTGCTAATGCCAAGTTCTCCTTACTCACATAAAGCATCTAAGGTTTGAATCGGTAAATATACAGATATTTTGTTTAGTTCGAAGCTAAAAGAACATACTTTTGCCCAGTGCAGCTGGCCAAGAGGGAGATCTGAGCAAGATCCTGGACCTCTCCTAGATCTTCTGCACCCAGTTTCTCCTCTTCCCTTGTTTTTCGGAAGAGTGGCCAAGGACTGAAATATTCACACACCTCTAAGTCAGTCCCCATAGGTGCCCATCAGACAGGAGAAAACATTTCTCTCTCCTGTACCAAATCACCTCTGAAGGAAACCACGCAAAAGCAACCTCATCAGCTAGTCACATCTCCGGCACCTGGAAGGAGGGGAGCAGGGCTGAGGAGCACAAGGGCTTCTCCCAGGGAGATGCTCATGATGCTCAGAGGAACATCCAGGGCATCACAGATCGAGTATTAGCTACTTTATAATGTTTCCCGATGTAGAGAAGCATCCGGCTGTTCTCACAGCCTTGCTGGGCTTCTTGGCTGACACACCACGGGGCACAGAGTTACAGCCTCAGACAGGCCAGTGCTCCAGGATCAAGTTCAGCGGTGATCCATGCTGGAAACCACCTCGCTCCAGGGGTCTCAGCCTTGCAAGGCAAAGCATGCCTCAGGCTGAAAGTCAGAGGTAGGCTCTGACCACAGGTACAAAGCATTCTGTTTGCAGCTGTGAAAACCTTTGAATTCCTTACATGCAGAGTTTTTCCTTTTGAGAAAAAGAATTCTTTGGTATCTTTATTACAAAAAAATTAAAAATCAACGTTGCAAAACTCACCTACAGCGATAACACACAGCCCCAGACATCCATAGGGCTTCTGTCCAATTTGGACAACAACCTCTGCAAAAATAAAAAAAATAAAAAAACCCACACAACCCCTCTACAACGTAATGCAATGTACTGAAATAGAGCCAACGTGCTGTAACAACAGCGAGCAGATGTCCTTATTGCACAGGACACCAGTACAAACCACAGAGGTACAGCATGGAGCAGAAAGCTGCTCTCAGCACATGCTCAGGCTTGTAGCTCCATGGTTTGGATGTTCTGAGATCAGCCCCCAGGATGTGCATGGAGAAAGGTACAAACCCCAGCCAGCTCGGTGCTGGTCACAGCAATCCTCCCACCTGCCCTGGCGAGGTACGCAAGGAGAGTGTCTCAGACACAGCCTGTCACTCCAGGAACAAACTGCTAATGGGCTGCTGTCACCTTGGATCACGGCGTTTGATCTCGCACGGAGAGCACACCTCGATCCGCAGCCCAGGCTGCACGGCAACAGTGGTTCAGTCGAACAGAGAGGAAGATAAAGCTCCTGTCAGAGCCAGCCATTTCAGTGTAACGTCTCTGCAAAGCTGCCCCTCATTTTGCAGTCAGCGTCTTGGCGCAGCGCTTTGGCTGTTGAGGCAAATGTCCCCGGGTCCCTGCATGGTGCTGGGCTGCTTGGCCAGGACACAGGAGGGCTGCAAAGCCAGGCAGGGATCTTCTGACACCAGTTTGATCCCTCAGGACTCCCGTGCTCTAGGAACCTCAGGCTCTGCTCTTCTTCCCTTTCTTTGCCCTCATGTGCCCAGTGGTTACCCATGGAGTTGGGATGGGGAAAAGCCTATGCTCTCCCACAGGTGTTCCAGCTCCGCTTCTGCCTGGGGCTCGGTGGGACTGATGCTGTTCTGCCCCAGATGCTGCCTCGATCCTTCCCCTATGCCAGCATTTGGTTTTTATCCCACTGTCTGGCACAGATGCTGCTCACTTGCTCGATACTCATCCTGGTTTCCTCCATCCTGCACTGGATGGGGATGGGGCAATCTGCAAGCCACCACACCACGTGGACATCACCTCCACACAGCTGCCAGCTTGTCTAACCTTGGTAGTCTTGCTCTGTGGCTGGTACCACAGACTCCAAACTCTCTCTGCCACTGCAGCTGATCCAGCTTTATGCCTGCGAGTGTACAGCCCTGGCACGCCCAGCCTGCAGCAGCACATCCCAGAAGGGCACCATGGGCATGGTGCTGGGCACTTTCTCCATCCCAGTGGATGCCACCTGCATCCCAGCCTTGTACGCTGGCTGCAGCCATGCAGCCCTGGCTCCAACAGCCTGAGCAGCAAAGCTCCTCACATCTGCAGCCCCCAGCTGCTGGCAGTTCTCCCCACGTATTTCTCCTGCCTTGCCTTCTCCATCATGTACTGCACTGGCCAGGCAGCTTCTCAGGGCTCACACACAACTTGCTCAGTGCCAACCATCACTTCCACCCACTCTCAACCCTACCTTTTACAGGGCATTGACTAAGGACATCAGGCAGTGCATCCCGAGATCCCTACGGAGACAGCAAGGAGCCCATGGGCTCCTCGAAAACAAGCCTCTGCTCACCACTGCCAAGGGTGGCTTAGCAAAGGAAAAACTTTCTAGCAATAAGACAGCTTTGAGTACTGAGCTTGAGGAACCTACATCACTGGAGGATTTCACATCAGGTCAGATTCACACCCCTCTGAAATTTCCCAGGGTGAGAAGATCCTGCCTCGGGAAGGGGGTGGACTAGTTGGTCTCTACAATTTCCATCCAGACCTGTTTCCTGAAAGTCCTGGATTCAGAACTGGGGAGCACCACCCATTCCCTCCACTGTCCTTCCACTGGAGCACAGCTCTGGGGGAGGACCGAGTTGGCTGCGCTGCCAGTGAGGTGCCCTCCTCCCACTGGCTCAGACCGCTGGACTCAGACTTTGGGATGCACTGGGGGTTGGGAGGAAATCTTTAATGTCTCTTTCAGATGTTGAATCAATTCAGATACCTTTTACATCTATTATTTCATTTACGTGGCAGCCAGGGTTTGTTGAGATATTCACAAAGAGCCCAGGAGCAACCCAAAGACAGGACCCTGTGCCCACAGCTGCCGTTTCTTCCCCAGCTATCTCACTTAGTCTCATAAAAGCTATTACAAGCCTGCCATCATTTTATTCCTGCTGCTAAACCTGGGCTGAAATTAATGAGAAGATAGATGTCTAAACACCTGCATGGTATTGCTACACTGGGAACCAGGCTTGTATGAGAAACAACAGAGATCAGGAGCTGACTGAGCTGCAAAATGAATATTAAACAGAAATAGCTGCACAGCAATATTTTACGCTTGTTACTGAGTTTGACTTCAATGCTGGTGGAAAAAAAATAAATCCTAGGCAATGCAAGAACTCCAGGAAATTAGCATCTTCCCCCAGCATAAAAGCCTCATTTTTTAAGAGGCACAAATGAGTTCTGGGCAGAAACAGAAGAGTCTGTGAGTACTTCTCTGTACTTGCCATTTGATATTTCCCACCAGTGTCTACAAAAAGTTCAGAGGACAAGTTCCACAGCAACAAAGTGATACATTAAAAATTGCCATTTTAAAAATAGGAAAATAGATAGGAAAGAGCCTTGGGAGCAAAAGATGAGCTCCTTGTTTTCCTGCTGTGCTGCGGCTGCCGAGTTATGAATCTGTTACGCTTTACTGCCATAAACTAAGAAGCATCAGCTCAAACACACACAGAGGCAAAAAGAAAAGGAAAAATGTCAGAGCTCTTACAGCTCTGAGCGGCTCAGAGTCAGAGCTCTTACAGTCTTCCTGGGCTGAGCCCAAAACAACTCAAGCGATAGAGTAAAACCTGGGGCCAAGAACCAGCCGAGGACTCGCCCCAGGAACAGGAGGGGATGTCAAGTGACCTTGACAATGGGACAGAGCCTGAAATCAGTGTGACAATGTGAAATTCAGCCATCACCAGTGGGAAGTTGCACACTTCATGGGGAAAACCAGAGCATGGTTTCCAAAGCGAGAAGTCCCTGGGCAAGCAGCGGGGTGGTAAGGACGGAGCTGGGCTTGGGGCAGACCACAACCCTGATGAGCTGGCATTACAGTGCCAGTACCAGAAAAGACCTGCCTAATTCTGAAGCTTGGTAACAGCAGCATTGCACACAAGACACGGGTATTATTATTCAGCTCTGCTTGGTGCTGAAGTGGTCTCAGCCAAGTACCACACCGGGGTTTGGGCACTGCAGTCTCAGGCAGAAACTGAAAGAATTCACATGAACCAGATCAGTAAGAAAATAATGACACTAGGTTTGTTTTCTTGAATAAACAGGGAACTAGAAGGGTAAACACACGGCTTCTGTCAGGAGGTAAAAGGCTTTTCCGAAGACCGGGGATTTGTTTCTCTCTGTGACTACCAAAGGAAGGATGAGGAGCTTAGTTTGCAGCACCGATAATTCAGCTGGGAATTAAGGGAATTCTGAGTGACAGTAATGAAACACTAGAAGCAAGGAAGTCACGGAGCACCCTTCACCAGAGGCTTTGATGAGCAGGTTAAATGAGCAGCTCTCAGAAACTGCCTGGGTCCTGGCTCTGAGCACATATTCCTGCAGCCACACCATGCTATGGTTTGACGGCGAGCAGGTCGTGCACCACACAGTGAGCACGTACCCTGCCAGAAGCACGAGGCCACAGATCACAGCTGCAGGAGTGGCTTGGCACACGCCGCTCGCCACCGGCACGTGTTTGCCATCACCAAGCAGCATGCACAGCACGCGTGCACCACGCATGGCTTCTGCATGCTCAGCTGCCCTCAGCTTTTCTGAGTAACACAACACAAAAACACATCCAGATGTGAATCAAAAAGCTGTGGGACAAAACACATGCCTGAGCAGCGCACCTGGGGAGAAAAAGCATGACGAAGTTCACTGTGAATAGAACACACTCCTTTTGGCCCCAAGCTGTCTGCTAGACACCGAGAGCATGGATCAGACTCCCAGTGAAAGCAGGGAAGACAAAAATAATCCAGAGAAAGGCAGTTTTAGGACGGCACAGGCTGTGTTCAGGAAGCATGTAGGTGCCAGGTCTCCCTGTGGCTGCAGGGGATGGGGCCCTGTCTCCCCAGACACCCCCCTCCAGCTTTACCTTCTGCACCACAAAACCTCCAGCTGATCACCTCTTGCTGCTGAACACCACGGAACAGGTGCCAGCAGCGTATCCCATGGAAGTTGTGGTATGGGTTTAGGTAGGATGAATGCTCTAAATACATCCCGAAAACTAAAAACCTGATTTGCTAAGCCGTTTTCTAACTCTAGGGTAATTTCCCCAGGAATAAATGAAAGCTACAACACAAGAGAGATCCTGTGTTAGGAGCAGCAGAGAAATAAACAAAGATGCTCAGCGCTACAAGGCTTCAAGGAGAAAACCTTAGGAAGTCTCTCCAGCCAGTGTGGTAACGGAGTCAGGGTTAAAAATACACTTGAGTCTTTCTGCAGAAGGCAGCTGCAGAGAGCACAGAAACAACTTGGATGAGGAGTGGAAGGTGGTGACGGCAGCAGCACTGCTCTGGCACACATCCTTATGCATGACTACGGGCAGAGCCTCAAAATCTGCTTAACCCAGTCCAAACTCCCACGGTTACAGAAGGAGAGTCCACCCTTCAGCTGCTCCTACCCACCACCTCCCACCTGCTCGTGCAAGCAGTTGCAAGGCGGTACAGTCCACAGCAATAAAAGCAATTCCTTCTCAGACTGACAAGAAGCACAGCTGGACAACAGGTATGCCAGCGCAGGGCCAGCAACACAAACAGCAGTTGGATGGCCCACTTAAATCAGCATAACCCAGCTGCAAGCCTGCGCCTTCCTGAACTCAAATTGAATAAGACTCAGTACCAAAGCTCCTGGGTAAGTTTCTCACCAAGAAAGTTCTGCACAGGCCCAGACTTTGCTAAATTAAGAGCTGACAGGCAGCCATCCCAAACCCAACACCACGGAGAGGCACCAATCCTGTCCTTGCTTGCAGGACAGACTCAGCACCCACAGTCAGCATGAAGCACAGTGGCCCCAGCATGTTAGAGGTGCTGCTGCTGTGGACAGACACCTGGACACTGGAAACTATCATGCAGGTGGCAGGTCTTGGTGTAAACACTCACCCACATGTGATGAAGTTCAAGCCTACACCTCACATGAATGTGTCCCACACAACTGGAGAAGGGTTAACTCCCTCCTTCCTGGGGCGGCGCTGGACCAAAGCTGATGGCTACAAGAAGATCCGATGACTCACACGCCAGCCTGAGGAAGAATGTGCCCAGCTTCAGTGCCACTGTCTGGGGTTCAGCTGGGAGCAGCGAGAGCTGCCCACGTCCTCAAGGGCTGTTAAAAGAGGAAGCCAGCACAGCCCAGGCTGCTACTTGTAGGCAGCTACTGTCCTTCAGGCCGACTTCTGGTCTGCCTTGCACGGAGCGCAGTCAACACGCTGGATGAAAAGGATGCTGTCCAGACCTTGACAGGCTTGAGAGATGCAAATCTCATTAAGTTCAACAAGGCCCATTTCAAGGTCCTGCACGTGGGGCAGGGCAATCCCAGGCACAAATACAGGCTGGGCGGAGAATGGATAGGGAACAGCCCTGAGGGAAAGGACTTGGGGGTGCTGGTGAATGAAAACCTCAACATGGCCCAACAATGTGCACTCGCAGCCCAGAAAGCCGCCCGTGCCCTGGCTGCATCCCCAGCAGCGTGGCCGGCAGGGCGAGGGAGGGGGCTCTGCCCCTCTGCTCCCCTCTGCTGAGACCCCCCACAGCGCTGCGTCCAGCTCGGGGGTCCTCAGCATCAGAAGGACACGGACCTGTTGGAGCGGGCCCGTCGGAGGCCACGGAGCTGGTCAGAGGGCTGGAGCCCCTCTGCTGTGGGGACAGGCTGGGAGAGCTGGGGCTGTGCAGCCTGGGGAGGAGAAGGCTGCGGGGAGACCTTAGAGCAGCTCCCAGTGCCTGGAGGGGCCGACAGGAAAGCTGGGGAGGGGCTTTGGGCAAGGGCAGGGAGTGGTGGGACAGGGGGGAATGGCTTGAAGCTGAGAGAGGGGAGATTTAGGTTGGACATGAGGAAGAAACCCTTCCCCGTGAGGGCGGCGAGGCGCTGGCCCAGGCTGCCCAGAGCAGCTGTGGGTGCCCCATCCCTGGCAGGGCTCAAGGCCAGGCTGGACGGGGGTGGGAGCAGCCTGGGCTGGGGGGAGGGGGCCCTGCCCCTGGCCGCGGGTGGGACTGGGTGGTCCTGAAGGTCCCTTCCAGCCCAAACCCTTCTGTGATTCTGTTCTAGGATTTAAACCTTTTGGCTGCAGTGTCCCATTACCAGCAAGAGGCACGCTCCCTTTCCAGGCTGCCTCTCTGCAGACACAGTCCCTCCCCAGGAGCGCTCTGGGCCAAGGCAGGCAGCAATCCCTGCCCTCACGGCCTCAGGGAGAGATACGTAGGTGGTCTCACCACCTCCACGTCATATTTAATAGGACAGAAGGGCAGCGAGCACTGGCTGTCTGGAGAGGACCATGGCTAGAGCGTGCACAGGGCTGACAGGAAAGGTCGCAGCCTCTCTTTCCTCAGGATCTCCCACAGACCCCACCAGGCAGCCCCTGCTCAGCGCGTTACCGCTATCACCCCATTAGCTTCCCTCATTCTCCCCCAGCTCCAGGAGACACACACAGTCAAGTCACCACCAGTCTGCATCTCTAGCATTTAAATCCTCCCTTTTTCTTTTTTCCCTTCTCTGCAGCTCAGAGCTATTTCATAAGAGAGCAGCAGCACCTTGCTGTCAAGCAGGGAGATGTTCGAGAGGGAAACAGTCTGTTTGGTGTTGCTTTAGCCCAACCGCAGCAGAAGTAACCGAAAAGGTTCAGAAAAGGAACTGAGAAAAACCGACCCCACTCAAGCAATGACAGAGCGCTTCCCTGACTAGGGACAGCAGCTGGAGGATTAAGGAAACAGCAACTAGAACATCTGATTGACCTTTAAGGAAATAAAAAATGTTTGCCAGAACAATGCAGGCAGCAGGAGAGCGCCCAAAGGCCAGGCAAACAGTAGCCAGGGCAGTGGTTAAGGGCAAACTGCGTACAGGAGAGATGGCAGCTCCCAAGGACTCCCCCCACCCCAAAAGGAGCATCAGCATTCAGTGCAGCTCTCTGCCCCCACCAGCTCCTCTCTAACTGCCTCTCTGTGTCGCAGGGAACGTACGCCCTCTTCACTCTTCCCCAGGAGACCAGATCAGGCAGGAGTGCTGATTTCAACAGCACTCATGTTTAGGAGTGTCTCAGAGAGAAGCAGCAGCAAAAGCATACTACAAGAACAAGACTGCAAGGTCCCCTGGGAGCTACTCCTGTTTACACAGGGAAGCCGTAACAGTGCATTACCCACTTACGCCCGCTCCCAAGAACTCACCTCATGATGCTCAATCAGCAAAGGCTTGTTTGAGTGACAGCACATTGCTGACCTGGCTGCAGAAGACATGCTCCACTTTGAGCAACGCTGGGGCAGCGTGAGATGGGCAGGAGCAGCAGCAGAGGGGAAAGCACCCTATCCATCCCACTGAAGTTCTCCAGCGAGTAAGTGAGAACAGACAGGCACAAGAATCTTTGTAACTTCCCCAAACCCATCCATTACGGTCTCAACAGCAGCTCCTCAGCAGATTTTTGCTGCCAGCCCATGCCTTCCCCACACACCTGCTGACACCCCAACACATAATTTTTCAGTTCTCACTAAACTCTCTCTGCCCCATCCGACAGGTGAGGTTAGCATGTTCTGCCAGAGGGATTCTGCTTCTTCATCAACCCTGCCCCAGGCCTTGCAACTTCTGAACTTCCCAAAAGTCACTCGGAAAGAGGATCTTTGTAGTCAAAAGGCCCTGTCACCTCAGAGTCTTTCTGGTGAAATTTCTTGGGTGGCACAGCCACCAGGACTGGTGATCAGACACAACGGCCTTCCCTTGGAAGCAGAGAGCGCCCCTTCCCAACATATGTGCAGTGGTGCCTTATAAGAAAAACTTCTAAGACAAAGAAGCAGAAGAAATATGTTGTGGTGGACTGAAAAACAAGATGCAAGGGTTCAAGCCTCACCTCTAGCACAGTCCCAGATTTGCCATGACCTCGACACACCTCCTTTGCAAGTTACGGGAACTAGTTCAGCCCCTCCACGTTTACCTTAAGCTCCAGTCTTCAAAATGACACAAAACAAGAGACACCCTACTGAGCTAAGCACGGCTGCCCCAGCAAATACAGGGTTCCACTTACATGCTCTGTTTTACACAACAAGAGCCTTCAGAGAGTTCTCTGGAAGGAACTGTGCGCAGGAGGTGTAGGGCTCACAAACAAGGCACCAGCCTCCAGCTGCTACAATTCATTTTTAATCAAAGAAGCCATTCCCAAGAAACCACTGCTCATTCCTTTCACATTCCACATTTTATTGAGTTTGGCTGGATTAAAGGGTTAGTTGTATGGTACATGAATTCAATAAATATTTAAGAACTGAATGGTGAAGCCCCATCGCATTAGAGCAGGGAGTTAAGTACATGGATAAGTAAAAATGTATTACTTCGAAAAGATCCAATAACTAGCTGCGGTGGATAAATGTAGCTCTCCAAAAAAAAAAAAGATTGTGTGTGTGCTTCAGAAGGCCTTCTAGCCAAGGGCAGCATGGAAGCCCATTACCAGAAAACTGATAAATTAAGAGTAGGTTTTCCATACAAAATAAAATGCACTGCAACAGTTCTGCCATCCCCTGGTCAAAACTGAAAAGGAGTATTTACCAAGTGCAATGCTCTGCCTTGTCAGGCTGGGATGGAGATGAACTCTCCAGGCAGCAACACACCTACCACCAGTTTGCTCCTTGAAAAAGCTTTTTGAAAAGGGAACAGGAGGGGACAAGGAGTAAGAAATGGTGGGAGAAGGGTCTCATTGGCAGATGGGCATACACTCCAGCTTTCTAACCTTAACATAAATTGCTCCTTTGCCATGACAGGCAGCACAGCAAGCATACGACACACCCAGCCTAGGGATGTTTTCTTGCTGCCTGTCTTTCACAGAAAAGAAAAAAATACCATTCAGGTCTGCTTCTTTCTCTGAAGACACAAGTAACAGTTTTTAGTAAATGAAAAGAACTGTCTGAAGACCCCAGGACTGATCTTTAAGGTAAGTGCCATTAGCACTTCCCCTGTCTGTTCAGAAGTCCTGCCTATAGGGTTCAATGTAAAACCATGCAAGAACACTTAACTTTTCAGAAAGCTCAGCTACAAAAGCAATATACAAACTTCTCATGCACCCTATCCATACCTGTGCACCAACCCCCAAGTGGATGGGGAAGCTACAACAACACTATTGTGATTGCCCCTCCCTGCCATAGTTCCAGCAAGCCACTACATCCTGAAGTAACACTAGTTGTTTCTATCTTAGAAAGACTCCAGGCAGGTGAAATGGCTTTGCTGGTACTGCAGGGTAGATCCATTAGGAGCCACACATTATACACTCATCCCGGTTCTCCAGGGAACACACCATGGCTGCTTTATTCCTCTCCTTCTCTTCCTCTTCCCTGGAGGCCTTCTCTCGCTCTCTGAGTTTCTCTTTGTTCAGAGTGAACTGGATGGGGTTAGCAGCTGGTTTTGTCCTTAGATAGTACATGCCAGTCTTCAGACCCTGCAGAGCAAAAGCATGAGTCTAAGAGCTGGAATCAGCTGGAGGTCAGGCGAGTAATACAGCCAAACTCTGAACTGCTGAGGCTGACCTCCCTTAGCCCATACCGCTGTACTGGCCTCAGAGTCACATCTAGCAGTAGCCAGGACTAATGGGAGCAACGCTACAAGCATCCACAGCTTTACTGCTTTGGAGAGATGTTCCACTAGTAACACCAGATTCATGGAAGGAAACAGCCGTTTACCCTTCTAAGAATCAGAGAGACCAACTTTTCATGAAAGAACTTAGCAGCCTGCATCTGCTCTCTGTTCTGAACACGCCTCCCACCCACCCCTCCCAGATACCTGCTTCCACCCATAGAAGTGCATGCTGGTGAGTTTGCCGTAGTTGGGTTCTGCAATATGGATGTTGAGAGACTGGCTCTGGTCAATGAAAGCGCCTCTGTCTGCTGCCATCTTGAGGACAGTTTTCTGGGATATCTCCCACACTGTCTTATAGAGCTGTTTCAAGTCATCAGGAATCTCAGGTATATTCTAAAAGGAAGAGGGAAGAATTTTCCAATGCAGTGTAACCAGTGACAGCCCAAATGTTCACTTTTTTGAAAAAATTTAACAAATACTATTTGATTTTATAAATCGGATTCTTCACCAATTGCTGAAACTTCAGCAGTCCTGACCAGAACTAAGGCTTTTTACAGCCCAACTCTATCACTGAATCCAAGCATCCCGATTCTGAAAGCACACAAGCGTAAAGAAACCTCAGTTGCTGAAAGAGGACAGCTTCTTCCAGGAAATTTGAGAGAAAAAGCTGTTTGCAAACAGACCATTACTGTTTTGCCCTGAATAGGTCTTACAAAAAGCAACCCAACAGCTAGTACTCCCTCAAACTTCAAGGTGGACGCATTTTGTTAGCACGCATGATACCAAGCGTAACAGCCACAGTAGCATTTCAGACTCCACAGCATAAATGATTCATCCCACGCAGACTTCTACATGTAACTTCTGGATCTGGATGTCACATACTCAGCTACTCCCTGCTACAAAATTACCCCTTTATAATCTTTATGATAAATGGGAATCCAAACATTTGCAGAACCTGCCTAAAGTAAAGCAGCCTGACTCAGTATTTGTTCTAGCAAACCAGCACATTTCCATTGGCCTTCTCGATCACACGGGCAGGCTCCAGCAGGAACAGATTATCGCTGAGCTCAGGCACATCCCCTCGTATTTCTAATGGAAATGCCACACATTGCAGCTTTTCCTCCACAGGCTAGCTGAGTCACTCATACAGCAGACCTCAAAAGCACTCCGCAGCAAAACAGCCCCCCTGCCAGCACCTCACAGACTAGTTGAGTCCCTGCACTTTTCTCCCTGTTTCTCACACGTACCTGGATAGAGCCGTTGTGGGCAATGATTTGGTTTTTCATCCCCTCATTCCACAGGCCCCTCTCTGTGAGATCTTTCAACAAGTGCGGATTCACCACCTGCAAGGGGCAAAGCCCAAAGAATGAAAGCACTGTATATTCTCATCTATACGCCCTACCTTATGGTGCAGCTACACCTTCCCAGAGGAGGCAAATCCAATGCACGCAGTTTGTAAATGGTTAAGTAAGACCTTGTATGGTACTGACAAAGTTTGACTTGTCAGTCAGCACTGAGGCCAGACTAGGCACCAGGTTAAAACAAGGTAACAGTTGTGAGATGCTGCTGGCCACAGCAGATGACAACAGAAGGCTGGCTGCAATGCCTAGCTGGCACCAGCCCGGGGCTGAACTAGTAGGACAGTAATGGGAGAAGCTACTAGACATTACAAACGAGAAAGGGCAGTGTATGAAACTCCCCCGCATGAAGAACGCCAAGAGATGTGAAAGGGAGAAATTTGGGTTTACCAGGGCCGCTGACCACAACCTGAATTACTAAATAAGTAAAATCACTAGGACTGCGGTCAGAAGGGGAAAGAACAAAAGAGGTGCAGGCTGTTTATCTAGGAAGAAAAAACAGTGAACTTTTGCTTGCTGGGACTGGGGACAACTGTCCAGCAGCCCTGCACCTGACCTGCAGAGCAGGTTAATAAACCTGTTGTTCTGACCTCACTACACACGCCTGATTTGATCCTGCAGTCAGGAGGAAATGGGAGTGCTTTCTCTAACATCGATGAGGGGACACCTCAGAGGGGACGGACAGACCAGACCCCCCAACAGTTAGATATTCCCCTGGCCTCACATAGAGGTCTTTGCTAATTCCAGCCTCCAGAACTCATATTGTTTCTCCTTCCTGAACAGCAGACCCCTCTGCATCTGCAAAGCTTTTACATGACCTCTTCAGATCTCTTCAGCACTTTACATACAATACAGCTCTTTCTTCAAGACTGTGCAAAGCAGCACTGTGGCCTCAGTTACTCTTCCCATAGCATGCATGTCCCTTCAATAACTTTAGTAATCATCATTCGTTTAGCAATTTCTCCTGCAGGCCATCTTGAAGACCTCATAAAGGTTTTTTCCAGTCAAAAGCAGCACTTCTTTACAATTCTGAGTATTCCACAATGACTGCTGTGGAATAAGCAAAACTGTACTACTACAGTATGTAGTACAGGCCTGACGTTCCCCTTGGTGCTTTTGGCCTTCAACATAAACATCCAACTGAACAGTTACCAAGTGTGTGGCCTCCATCTTGTCTTCCTAAGCAGCGAAAGTCATAAAAGATATGAAAACAGGAAAGCTCTTTCACACAACATACCTGAAACTCTCCTGAGAGGACTCTGCGTGTGTAGATGTTACTGGTGTAGGGCTCAATGGATTCGTTGTTGCCCAAGATCTGAGCAGTGGAAGCAGTTGGCATGGGAGAAAGGAGAAGGCTGTTTCTGACACCATATCTAATAACAATAGTCAAGAGTTAGAAAGCTTCGACCATGTGAGACAAGACAGAAAAGACCCAAGAACAACAGAGTTTATATACTGTCTGCAAAGAGCAAGAGGGCCAGTATAAGGAACTCTGGGCTCACACGCTCAGAAATCTCACTTCTCAGTAGCCTGCAAACCCTCAGATTACCTGCAGTAAAAAAAAAGGAAGCTCCACTAAACTTGTAACGTGGGTCAACATGGAAGTGTAACTAAAGCCTTAGCTATTTTTGCCTTTAATCAGAGGCTTTCCCAAATTATTTAGTCATGAGAAAAGGCAGAGGAAAAAACCCCAAAAAATCTGTCAGGCACTCCACAACTCCACAGCACCCAGGCAAAACCAAAACGAGCAGCCCACGAAGAGCCTGAGAACTCTCCATACACAAGACAGAGACAGATTTACTGAATTTTAAAATTAGAGCCATACAAATTGAAGAAATTCATTACAGGCACTTCAGCTTTAACAATTCCTTTAACAATTTAACAATCTTCAGGATGTTCAAGGCTCAGCTGCTTTTCCATGTCAGCTCCCAAAGAGCTTTTCCATGAGCTCCCAAACCCAACTGACACTGTCCCAACTCATCACTACATTTGTTTAACAGGTACACAAACCATTCTGCTGATTCATTCAAGATGAAGTAAGAGCTCACCTAAACCAGTCTAGGGGGTGGGCTCTCTCTGACTTGGGGAAAAAAAAAAAAAAAAAAAAAAAAAAAAAAGCAAGCAGCTAGCCATCCACAAAACAGTTTTGAAGAAAGATCTACTGGGGCAAAACACATAGGACCATTTTTACCCTTCTGCCCTTTTGATTTTAGTCAGAACACAACGAATGTATTTTACATCTAATACAAACTGTGTAAGACTACTCACTTAGCAATCTTCTCCTTTAAAGCCTTCCAGTCCCAAAGATCAGATGGGGTGACCTTCCACATGTCATACTGAAGAATCTGAAGAACACAGGTATTGTCCACATTAGACTGCACTCTTTTCTCCACACTATAAATCACATTGTAAAATGACCTGTTATTCCTATTAACTATTCTCTACAATTCAGCTTCAGCAAAGCTCCTCTATCATAATCTTACACTCAATCTTTTAATTGTGCTAAAGACGACAGCCAACACAGGATGAGCCTTGCTTTTCTTTTATTGCTCTCTGCACCTCAGTTTAACTTACGCATTTCTTACTGCACTTAAGAAGCCGTATTGTGGAGGAAAACTCAAGCACCATTTGTACCGTTGTGACATTATCAGCCTAAGGTGTTTCAGTCATACATCTTCTGTGTCAAAGGCCAGGCACAGTCACATTACCTGCTTTTCATAGCTTTGGCACTGACACACGACAGCTCCTGGTACTTACTCCTTTACTGACGGGAGAACCCTCATACGTTTCGTACGGTCCTTGCTCCTTGGCAAGTTCACAGCTGGCTTCCAAAGCACCATAATAAATGGTCTCAAAAATCTGCTGGTTCAAGCGCTGGGCCTCAGGACTTTCAAAAGGGTACCTCATCAAAATGAAAGCATCTGCCAGGCCCTGCACACCAATGCCAATGGGACGATGGCGTCTGTTGGAACGTTCAGCCTGCGTGGCATTCAAGCAAAGAGAATAATTACCTTTAGCACAACTACATAGAATCATAGAATAAATAAGGTTGAAAAGGACCTCTGAAAGGAATTTTTCATCCATACCATTGCCTTAACTTTTGAGCCATCCATTCTCTTGCAACAACCTGCCTTTCAACTCTGCCCAGTTCCCCACTGTTTGCTGTTTGGTGGGGCAAGACTTTGATGACCCAAATTAATTTTGTTAGAAGTGATCACCAACCTTAACTGCTCAACCTGACAAAGGAAGCCATGATATAGAAGTGAACACTAAGCACTTTCTGAAAAACAGGCCCGTGAAGACATTTCATAGAACAGAATCAGAGAATTGTTCAGGTTGGAAAAGACCTTTAAGAACATCGAGTCCAACAGTAAACCTAATACTGCCAAGTCCACCAATAAACCACGTCCCTTAGCACCACGTCTATGTGTCTTTTAAATACCTCCAGGGATGGTGACTCCACCACATCCCCATGCAGCCTGTTCCAGTGCTTGACAACTGTCTCAGGGTAGACATTTTTCCTAATATCCAGTCTAAACCTTCCCTGGTGCAGCCTGAGGCTGTTTCCTCTTGTACTGTCACTTGTTACCTGGGAGAAGAGCCTGACTCCCACCTGCTTACAATCTCCTTTCAGGAAGTTGTACAGAGCGAGAAGGTTCCCCCTGAGCCTCCTTTTGTCTAGGTTAAACAACCCCAGCTCCCCTAGCCGCTCCTTATCAGACTTGAGCTCCAGCCCCTTCCCGAGCTCTGTTGCCCACCTCTGGACACGTTCCAGCACCACCATGTCTTTCCTGTAGTGAGGGACCCAAAACTGAACACAATATTCGAGGTGCAGCCTCACCAGTGCAGAGTACAGGGGGACAATCACTGTCCTGGCCCTGCTGGCCACACTGTTTCTGATACAAGCCAGGATGCTGTTGGCCTTCTTGGCCACTTGGGCACACTGCCGGCTCATGTTCAGCCAGGCTGTCGACCAACATCTTCACATCCATTTTCTCCCAGGCAGCTTTCCAGCCACTCTCCCCAAGCTTGTAGCATTCCACAGGGTTGCTGTGACCCAAGTGCAGCAGCCAGCACTAAGCCTTGTTTAAACGCATGCATTCAAATTGTATACGCTAGAAAAATCTGATCCTCATCAGGTTTGGCTTCACACTTTGGGTATTTGTTTATTTCCTCCTCCAACACCCAGCTCTGCCGCTTGCCTTTCTATGTTCTTGCAATGCAACAAACCCTGCTCCCATTCCTCTTCAACAATTGCCAACTCTCTCCCCACTTTCCTTCCAGAAAGCAGCCTATGCACCCTCCAAAAGTGCATAAAACCAAAAAGACCGAGTTACACCTTGGGATCTTTCCAGCACTCTTTTCTCTGTTCCGCTTTCCAGTCTATTCCTAGTGCTGTTCTGTGCTTTATGGAAATCCTCACACATGAAAAAATTCCAACTGCAGAATCATCTCAAGGGGAGGCTTTTTCTACAACTCCTTTGCTAAGGAACCATTATGGGTTAAAGCGTAAGAAGCCACTAACAAGGGGTCACAAATGCAAACAGGTAGTTCATGGAACTCCCAACTATTTGCCAAAACAGGTTTACAAAATCCCTCACTGATTGCTTCCGCCCAAGACTGAACTGGGATCGCTACAGAACAGCGGGCCCTTTGTCAGCAGACACTTGGCATGCCTTCAGCCCTGTATCAGCTCAGCACTGCACTCACCTCTGGCACAGGGTAGTAGTTGATATCAATGATTTTGTTCAGGTTTCGGACAATAACTTTAGTGACCTCAGCTAGCTTCTTGAAATCATACGTATGCTCTGAAGTGACGTACATGTTCAGGGCTATAGAGGCCAAATTACAAACTGCAACCTGTGGAGAGAAAACAGTGAAAACAGGCATGCCAGCCAAACACCCCATGCAAAAAACCCACAATCTCAGTTCCAGAACACACCCTCTATCCAAACTATACGGAAACAAAAGGATCAAGCAACCTATAAGGTGGGGAAAAAACACTCCTCGTTTCCATGTTATCTTACGAGTTGTTAAAAAGGGGTGACAACAATTTTAAAAGCATTAGTAGAAGTCAGTATCACAATAAAAATTCAGTTCTCTGGCCTGGTCAATCTTATCGCCTGCAAGCCATCCTTACATAAATGAAGCCTAACGATTTCTTTTGTTACTAGAATCTGCAGCTGATCTGAATATTAGGGCATTTTCTAACATGAACATTAATTCCAATCCCAGAAGAACTGAAAGACGTCAGCTACGATTTCTTACGCAGTGCAGGCAGGCAAGATGACTCTCCACCTCTTCTAGACTACTCAGGATTTTATGAATACTGAGTAGTTCAAAAAGCGTGAACTAAAGAACTACTAGGGGCTCAGGCAGTAGAAACTGATATGCTCAGTTACAGCAGCCTCAAGAGCTTTACTGCACAAGAAATTCCCAATGATGTACTCCTCATTTCTATGTTCTTCCTTGGCCTTTCTTTTTTGTTCACAATGCTAACATAACACATCCACAGAGCACCAAGATTAGGGTAGTACATAGGGAACTCAGGGGGAATTGTTACTAATACATAGGCCTGGAGGTAAGAGAGGCATGGTTTTACCAAATCACTAGCTGAAGAGATGCTTACATCAGCTACCAGCAAGCCAAAGAGCTCACTTCTCCCTCACACTTTCAGAGGTTCGCTTCAGTGGGTATCTTGTTTTATACCAAATCCTCCATGGGACTTGGAAGGGAGGGGAAACCCACACACAGTTAGTGGAAGAGCTGTAAGTACTTCAGTTGAAACATTCCCAGAATTTTCTTAGCTACCTGTTCCCTTCCCCAACCAACAGTCAGATACATCTTACCTTATGGAGACAGGCTGGGAGAGCTGGGGCTGTGCAGCCTGGGGAGGAGAAGGCTGCGGGGAGACCTTAGAGCAGCTCCCAGTGCCTGAAGGGGCCGACAGGAAAGCTGGGGAGGGGCTTTGGGCAAGGGCAGGGAGTGGTGGGACAGGGGGGAATGGCTTGAAGCTGAGAGAGGGGAGATTTAGGTTGGACATGAGGAAGAAACCCTTCCCCGTGAGGGCGGCGAGGCGCTGGCCCAGGCTGCCCAGAGCAGCTGTGGGTGCCCCATCCTTGGCAGGGCTCAAGGCCAGGCTGGACGGGGCTGGGAGCAGCCTGGGCTGGGGGGAGGGGGCCCTGCCCCTGGCAGGGGGTGGGACTGGCTGGTTTTGAAGGTCCCTTCCAACCCAAACCATTTCATGATTTTATAATATTCTAGAAACCTGCAACAAGAGCATGCACAGCTTTCCTAAACACTACAAGTTCCTGTTCTCCACCTACCTCATCTTTGCTGGTATACTCCACTATTTCTGTACACAGATTGCTGCATTTGATGGTCCCCAAGTTCTGCTGATTGCTCTTTCGGTTGCAAGAGTCTTTGTAGAGCATGTATGGTGTGCCAGTCTCCGTCTGTGATTCAATGATAGCGTACCACAGCTGCTGGGCCTTCACCACTCTGCGGACACGGCCCTGCTTCTCATAACTGCAAGAGGACAAATGTTGCTTAATAATTCCCAGGCTCTCCAAAACCAGCAGTGAAAGACAGTAATTTTTAACACAACATCAGGTTCTCAGGCAGGCAAGACCCCATTCTCTTCTGAACTAGCCAGAAGAGTATCAGCAGGGTATCAAGACTGTCCTTGTTTAAAGAAAACAGAAATCTTTCACTGTAACATCCTACGCAACTACTTCAAAACAAAGCCATCGACCGCATTAAGCGGGGATCACTTCAGAATTTCCCTTTAACAAGCTAAAACAATCATACATACATCGTTCTATCTCCAGCAGGTCAGAGTTTGAAGCAAACAGTAAGCAGACATTCCCCATCTTTGCCCTTTTACCATCTGATAACAGAATTCACTGACCACTTACGAGCCACCACCACCAACCCGTGCATTGGCTCCCAGACACCACACTCCAAGGACAGTTCTGTGAATGGGTGACTACTACTTAAAAGTCTATTCACTTTTCTTACCTCTCATATAGTTTCTCAAATTCCTCTCCCCAAACCTCATCTAGGCCAGGACACTCATTTGGACACATTAAGGACCAGTCCTGTAAGAAGGAAAAACATTCAGAGAAAATCTTTAGGCACCTCATTAACTAAAGGCATACAACTTCATCAACAAATCCTGCTGTAAACAGGAACATGCAAATTACACTTCCCCTGCTAAGAATCCAGGAACCAACTCTGCCAGCAGACGTGGGGAAGGTGTTTTATCAGACTAGTCAGATTTAAAAAGGAATGATACAAATAGTTATGACCAAACTGCATGTTTAGTCCTGAAAGGACTGGTTCTCAAGACGTAACCTGTTTTAAAGCAAACACAAGCCATCATAAGCAGATCAATTTACTGAGAAGATTTTGATGCTTTAAGAAAATTCCAGAGTAAAAATTTAATGTAATAGTGTAAGTACATAAGTCATGGGCTGCCAGACTAAACATCGAAGCAAAGTATCCCACTGGAGTTCTCCAACTCCACTGTCTACCTACACAGCCTACTTCTCAAATATGGTGCAGCAGCTCTTTCAAGAAGCTCCTTTGCTGCTAGGAAGACAGCTCTGCAACCTTTCATGAACTCCATCCCAGGGCTGGTCACCTGTTCCTCCATTACCAGGCCTATTCTGCACCAATCAAGCTTCTTACCTGGTTGGTTTCAACTCGCTTCATGAAGAGATCAGGAATCCAGAGGGCAAAGAAAAGGTCTCTGGCTCGCTGCTCTTCTTTCCCAGTGTTCTTCTTTAAGTCAAGAAACTCAAAGATATCCAAATGCCATGGCTCCAGGTAGATGGCAAAAGCCCCAGGTCTCTGTTACATAAAACATAGTCAACATCAGAACACATTGCCCTTGGAAAGCAAATCTGCACTGCTCCCGACTGCACACAATACCATAAACTAATTGGAGGTGAGTTTTATACTCTCATTAAAGCAATTTCAGTATTTTTTGCATTACTGTTCTCTCACTTACTGCAACTGGGCCACGGTATTAGTTCCAGATTCTCAATAAAAATTATTAGTAACAAAAATACATATCCTCTGTGTAAACAAGAGCTTGATAAATCTTGGATTTACTTATTGTGTCATGCCTCCATTGGACTGTGTGAAGACAAAGGATCAAGAAGCTTTCTACAGCCTTATGCCTTAATTCACTACAGGGCATTCAAGGACTGACTAACAACCAGTGCAAGAGGCTGCTCTAACATGTGCGTATCATGTACGGGCATATACCAAAAGACATACCTGCAGGATAAAATGCATAGTGAAAGGGGAACACCAGAATGTCAACCAGGGGGGGAAATGCCCTATTTTAATTGTGTTTCATCTACAACCACTGCATCACTCACTGATGTTACTGGGTCAATCCTTTACAGATGTGGAACCTCCCTCTCTGACCTGAGGTTCCCTTCTTGACTTCAATTTAAGGGGAAGCCAGTACCTTGTTTCCACCTTGATCCACATAACGAGCAGTGTTGTTGTAGACCCTCAGCATTGGAACAAGCCCATTGGAATTTCCATTTGTCTGCAGAGGCACAGGAAAACCATCAATACTGAAAAGCAGCTGCCTGAAGAGATGGGCCTACATTTTCTGTATGTCTTCCAGCAGTCTGCAAAACTTTTATGCTGAAAGCTAGGGACTGACCACCCCCATCAGTTATTTGGTATTCCCTTCCCCACACCTTTTTTACCAATAGACAAAAATATATATATCGGCTACTGGTCCCACAGTTTAAAAAGATGTACCTCCTAACTTCTTCCTCTACACTGTGTAATCTAGAGGTTTGCAGAGGTTACATATGCTGTGACAAAAAAAACCAAACACACATTCAGAGATGATCTTGGGCAGTTAAAGACGTACAAAAAGGAAAAGAGCTAATGCACAAGTCTCTAAGTACATCTCTAGGTTGCTCATACATAAATAAGCTGGAATTGTCTGATCAAACAGTGGAATAAGATCCTCTTTTTAGAAGGACTTCTATTAGGAGGCCAAAACACAAAGGAAAACCAACCTTTTTGCCTTAGAGCATACTGGAAAGGGAAGGACTACTGAGCTAGACAAGCTGCTGTGTTAAACTGACTGGTAGAAGCAGCATTGATTTGGCAACCAAAATACAGAGATTTCCTGAAACCAAGAGGTTAACCTCTGCTGGGAACACCATCTGCACGCTCACCCCAGCAATATAGCTGCCCGTGGCTCTGATACAGCTCACAGCAAGGCCAATCCCACCAGCAGACTTTGAGATCAGTGCACACTGCTTGAGAGTGTCATAGATTCCTTCAATGCTGTCATCCTTCATGCACAGCAGGAAACAACTAATGAAAACAAATAGCTTTAGCATACAAAGATTAAAACAAAAAGTCAAGAAGTATTTCACCGAGGCTGCAGTAAAACACAGGTAAACACTGAATCTTTAACATGCTATGCAAAGCAAATAAATGAAGCAAAACCATAGGTTGCAAAGTGGAATACAGGATAGTTTTATAAAAACATCATGAGCAATAGTTGTATTACCTAAACGTGTGTTGTTGAAGCAAAAGGTTTTTAGAGTCTTTTCAGTTATGCTTACTACTTTTAGAAGGTTTTAGAAAACAATTACCAAGATTTGTTTTGTAATCTACAGAAGACTACGCACATAGGTACCTTTTAAATAAAATATAGTCATGTAAACATTACCATTGGCTTTAGAAGCTTACAGAAACCTATGTATTTTTCCCCAAAGACTACACTAGGTAACAGGTTAAATTTGACAGCAACTTCTCAAAACTTCATAGAACAATCACAAAAACACAGCTACTCTTTTCAGAAGATGTGAAACTATTTCATTTGAACAGACCCGATCTCCAAAACTTTATCTTCTCCCAGTTATGCACTAAGCAAACTTGAAAGCCAAAGATACCTGGAAAGTTGAGGCCGGTTGGTACCTGCATTGAATAACGTGGGGGAGGCATGGGTAAACCACCTTTCAGAGAGAAGATTGTAGGTTTCAATTGCAGCATCAATGTCATTTTTGTGGATCCCCACCGATACTCTCATCAACATATGCTGAGGACGCTCAGCAACTGAATGCAAAAAGCAAAGAAGAAAACAGAATGTCGGTGTGACATTTACTATTGGTACAGACAGACGTAGAGGTCATGGCAATAAGCTACAAACAGCATGCAGTGGGCCACTTGAGAGCCATAGTTTTCATAGAATCACAGAATAAACCGGGTTGGAAGGAACTCCAGGAGGTTGCCAGTCCAATCTCGGGCCCAAAGAACAGTCAGCTGAGAGAGTCAGAGCAGTCTGCTCAGGACATTACCCAGCAGAGTTTTTCAAAACTCAAGGACAAGGACCGCATAACCCCGCTCAACAACCTGCTCCAATACGTGACTGTTCTCATGGGGCACACAGAGAAGCGAACACACAGCTGTACTAACAGTTAAAATCCAATCAAATATCCAAACCTGCATCCAATTGCTAAGTTTATTATATTACAATTAACCTCTCATCTTTCTGGTGTCCTAGGATTTTCATGCTAAGGACCTGCAATAACTGGCACAGATAGCCCAGTAGCTCTTTCAAGTTTAAATTTATTAGAAAGTGCTTAGCGTTATGAAACAAGTCCACAGCGGGACACAACCTGCTTCATCTTCTACATCCCAGATAACAGGTAGCTTTCAAAGCACAAAGGTCCTTAGAACAGAGAGGTGAAGTACAGCTGTCCAGGTCACACTGCCATTATTTGGAACACTCAAGTAAATTTGCCACAGTGCTGCTCTTTAATGATCAGCTGTTCCCCTTGCAAGCATACCACTGCCACCAAAAAAATGCTAGATTCTTAGCCTAAGGAAAGAAGTTGCACATGCCCAGAGAAAACCTACTACGAATGTTTTGCTATTTTTTTAAAAACAGTACATGGTGCTTTTACCGGAATGCTATAGGGAAAGCTGTGAGGTAGCCTATTTACCTCCTCAACCCCTGCTCTGAGCCATGCATGGTCTTGATTTTAAATACTATTTTAAGTTGATACAGACAGTTCTTACCTTTTGAGTTGATTTTCAGCAAGTAGGAACGTTCTAGAGTCTTAAAAAGAGGGAATGATTTTTAGTAGACAGACAGTTTTTAAAAAAATCCTATTAACTCCAAACTTAAGTATCTTCATGCTCCTTAACCTGGGCTTCAACAGAAGCACCAGCCCTGCACTCCAGTCCCCCTCTTGTTAATGACATAGGGTATTAGGTGACTAATGACTGAAAAAAAACCAAACAGAAGTCCACTGTGAGATTCCAACACTGAGGAGTCTATACTTTGGATTATGGAGTGGTAGTAGTGCGTGCAGTTGCAACATTCACCGCTACCTCTCAACGCACAGTGAATGAAGGGTAGAAGAAAAGGGAGTTCTTGTTCTCCACAACCCTGTCCCTTCTTAAAGTATTGTCCGTTGTGCCACAAGAATGCTTTCCAGACAACCTGTATCACAGTCTGCAGTGCTGGGTGTCGAACACACAAAATTAGAAATATGGCAATGCTGCAACTAGAGCAGATGCTTGGATTAAGCTTGGATTACATCAGTAATTAGAGGATGTCAAGAATTTCATACCTATATACATATAGAAACACACACACCCATTCAAGGTCCCCTCCTTCCGTCCTTGCCTATGCTGCTTCCACAGCTGCTCTGCTCTTGACATGCACTAGACGTTTCCTCATTGCAGACTACTTCCCCCAGACTAGAAGGCACCATATCAGATGTGTCAATGGAAACTCTAGGGGAAGACCCCCAGTTCTTAGATTCACAAGAACTACCTGAAGTACCCAGTGCTATGGAATTGTGAAATACTCTCCAGCTAACTCTCCAGAGAGCCCACTGCATCGCACACTAAAACAACTAGGCAAAGAACAGTATGTTGTGAGGGGAGCAGGAGGAGCAGATGGTGGGGGCACAGCAGACTGGACCGGTTGTCGGAGAGATGTGCCAGCAGCATGGAAGAAGACAAATGCGTGGGATGACACACTGAGAACAACTGTTACACAAAACAATGGGGAAAACCCAAAATCCCTTTTTTGGTTTATTAAAATTTAGATTACTTCCTTGAGGAATTGCATGAGCTGGGAAGCTTTCAACAACATTCAGTTGCTATTTACTGCGAAACAGTTAGAGCCCAAGAGTTAAAATACTACAGCAGCCAAGGGTACACAATGAGGCCACGAAGAAAGTACATGATTCACCTAGTTAGGCAACTGCTTTGTGCAGGTACTCTTCGTTTTTTAACAAACTCATTAACGTCCCACCTACTCCATTTGCCCTCCTTGCCCAAATCTAGATGGTTCCACAACTATTCTCACTCTTCCCACAAGACTCAGCTCCAGGACAGTATCAAAACAGCTGTCTTCATTATCATGAGTAATGTGCTTTTTACCTTAAAACCAAAATAGTTGTAGGAGAAGTCTCTGTCATAGATAATGGCAGAATTCAGGCGCTGAAAGGAAATAATACAGAGAAAAATTTACATTTACAGCCTTTTTGTGCCTCACGTTAAGGTATAATAATGCTATCATTGTTTGGCATTTCTGGCCTCAAAGATCTAGTGAAACTGACATCACATCAGAGGAATAAAGTAGGGAAGAGCACTTAGCTTGAAACAACAAATGCACAGTTTTAACAAATTTTTTCCAAGTATAATGCACAATTGTTGGCTACATCTTAATGAAATCTAACTAGACACTAAGAAACACAACATAGAATGAAAATACAAACGTGACTTCCTCGTAAGCACAAAGACCTGAAACAACCTGAAGTCAGAAATCAAACATCAACTCTCCCTTTTGTGCAAACAAAACAGATTGCTACATCAAAAGGTACTTTTCCTCAAAATTAATCGGTTCCGCTGATCATGACTACAAGGACAACCAAGAAGATTCTAATTCAGAAACATCCTTACATGAAGGAAATTCCTACATCCTCTCTTTTAAACTCTCCAAAACAGTGCAATTACCACCTGCACTGGTTTCTGCATTGTCTTTCTGTCCTAAAGCAAACATGGCTCACTTAAAAAATAAGAAAAATAAATTATTTGAACTAGTTCACTGAATTTTTAAAACTGAAAAAGTGAAAAAGTGAAAAAACCATTACATACATCTTTGTTGGCCAAAACTATGTCTAGAGTTTCTTTGGAGACCATTGGTGAGTGCTTCCCATTGTGAGGGTTTATGTAGTTGTAGAGATCATCCATCACATCTGCAACAGAAAGGTATTTAAAAAGAAGGACAACCACACACATATATGCATCACCTGCCATTTGTTTTTAAGGATTTAACAGGCAGGACTACCCATCCTCTAAAACAACGCCCTCCAGCTCTACAAGCGTGAAACTTTTGTTCTATTTGCTCAGTACTATTACTAATCTGTTAACTTTAAAAATGCACTTCTCTTACAATGCTTTTTTAATAGAATTTATAACACATAACAAATGGAAAAGAAAGTGGGTGCAACCTAATTTCAATCAGTTACATTTTTCATCAATCTACTTATACAGATACCTTTCACAAAACAGGCAATTTCATATTCCTTGTGACACGCCTAAGACTCATGTTTTCCATCTCCATGGCATTTTTAGTTAGCCTGGGTACTTAGTAACTTCTGCTTCAGAAAGAGATTTCCCTATTTATATCCCCTGAAACTCCTACTCCCTTTCTGACTAATTGCTATGCAAGTGCCCCTGAAGAGACTTACCACTGAATACTTTCTTAGTTTCTTTGTGCAAATTGGACACCGCAATCCTTGCTGCCAGGATAGCATAGTCCGGGTGTTTGGTGGTCAAGGTTGCGGCCGTTTCAGCAGCCAGTGTATCCAGTTCCACCGTTGTGACACCACTGTACAGCCCCTGAATCACCTTCATGGTGATCTGGGCCTGAAAAAAGGAAAATTCTAGAGGTTAGCTACCTGTTGTTGAGGAAAAAAAAAAATCCTCATGTTTCAACCATTTGAGATGTAAGATGTGCTTCACTATAAGCAGTACCATTCACCCTGTTTGAATAGAAAAGTGAATTAAAATACCAAACCCTCTCGGTGAGGTACTGACTCCTAAAATTTCAAAATAATACTGGGGCAGAAGGGAGAGTGAGGAAAGCGTGAAGAAAGCAGAAACTGCCAATCCAGAATCATTAACAGTTTTTATTCTGCACTTTCCTGAAGGCTAGGATAGAGTAGCAGCAAAGTTCATACGGAAAAAAGTGAGATTAAAACAGTACTTGCTTGGAAGTTTTGAAACTCCAGACGAAGCTTGACTTTATCAGTTTCTGAGACATGGAAGCACTATGTTTAAAATCATTTCATGACAAGAACGAAAAAAAAAACCAAGCCTGGAAGGGATACAATAGCTTTTGCTTCATGGCTTAAATTCATCTTCATCTGCCAGTTAGGACCTTTTGTGGGAAGACTTTTGCATCTACCATCTCTAAAGTATGTTCTGCTTTTCTCTCAAGCATTTAGCACTGATCTCTACAAGGAAGAGTATATTCTATACTGGAGATGGGAGGTCTGATCTAGCGTGGTAACTGCTGAATGTGCTGGAATTGTCAACAGCCTCACAAAACCAGGACCTGTAATTTTCAAACCTTACCCTCTGAAAGTAAGCACATGAGGTCAGGGATTTCTAGCATTGGCTTGTAAAGCACCTGGCACAAGAAGATCCAAGTCCAAAAGGAGAAACTCAGTTCCAGGAAGAGATGTCACACACTACTGCAGACTAAATAAGAATGCGGCACTTTGTGTAAGATTAGCTTCATTATTAAGACAGGGTTATTAAGAGTCAGGAGGAATAGGAATCTTGCTTCTGTCCTACGTCACTGAGATCAAGTCAGTATACTTTGTGTTTCAGTAATCAAGTCACTAACGCTCCTCCTCCTGCTCTCTCTCCATGGCTGAAGAGCGCTACTTTCTGGTGCAGAATGAATGTCAAGATATTTTACAGATGCAATTTAAGAAAATAGATCAATAGAGATGTGAAAAGCCTAAGTTGACAACTCCAGAATGAACACACTGGGTCTGCACATCTGTGTAATAAAAAAAAAAAAAAAAAAAGTCTCACAGAGATCGGTGGATCCGCAAGGGAGTCAGCCTCTGTACAGGCTTTGGAAGGAGAAGCTTACACAAGTGCACTCAAACAAGCTTACAACATGCACTCAAAATCGTACACAGCTCGAAAAAACAAAGTAGGGATACTATAATGACAGGGGGATATTGTCAGACAGAAAGGGCACCTTATTTTATGATGAGAAGATCAAGAGCTACTTTCCATATAGTATTGCTCAGAATTTGCAGACTGAAATAGAGAGCAGTGTACCAAAACCAAAATATGTGAATTGGAGCAACCAACAATTCTTTTTTAAGCACAAGAAGCTAAATTGCTTCAACGTCTAAGGTAAAAACAATTTACAATAGGTAAACTGATTTTTCTCCCCACCACCCTCAGACTCTGTACCTGTGAAGCAAAAAAACCTCAGAACACAAACAATTAGAAGAAACACATTGTGAATGCATTTGCCCAGAATTCCTGTGCAGGCTGCCATGGCTGGCTTTTGCCAAGGAGAAGAGCTGGGTAACAATTGCTCACCACTGTCAGCTTTTAGCAGCTATCACCCAAGGGGCAGGGAACAGGACAGCAGGAAAAAGGACAGACTCACAGGATCGACGAAGTCAGCATTGAGGCCATAGCAAAGCTTCTGGATGCGCGACGTGATCTTGTCAAACATGACGCGCTCTTGACGTCCATCTGTTGGAGAAAAGGTTGAGATCACAACAGCTCCCATTACAATAAAGAACGAGTTAAGCACAGTATCCTCCTAACCTAGCACCTCACACAAGAGGCCAGCCCTCTTTTAGGGAAGCCTGGGATGGGAATCACCAAGGACAACCCGCTTATGTTCTCTGTTTAGGCCCAAGACTACCGCTCCACCCCAGCATGCTCCTGCTGCAGATGATCTACTCCACACGGGACCCCTCACTCAGAGGCACAGGTCTCAGTATCGTGAGGAAAAACAGGGACCTCCCACCACTTCAAGAGGGGTACAACTACCCGCTACAGGGCCAAGAAATTCCCACCCCACTACACCTAAAACTTTGCATAAATGCAATTCTCGGGACCACCGCTGCAGATGGGGAACCCAGGTGAGGGCCACCTTAGCCCCCCTGTCCCCCAAAGACTGGGGTTTCCTCCTCTGGCCGAACACTCTCCTTTGATCAAAGGTGTGGGGACCAAGCCCAGACCACGTTGCCGTGGTGGGTGGAGGATGTCTCCCAAAGCAAACCGAGGGGTCTCACCCCTCACTCTCAGTGTCATTGGGGGAGCTTCCTCACTACTCCAGGGTCCCTGCAATGCAGATGGGGTGCTATCCTCTCACTCTTGGTGCCATGCAAGCTGCCCCCAAAGCACAGGGGATCCCATCCTTCCACATCCCATGAGGAACCCTCTGAAAACAGAGTAGGGGTCCCCATCTGCTCACTTTAAGTGCCAGAAGAAGGACCCCCAAAGCAGAGGGGGTCCCATCCCCTCACACCAGACACCATTAGAGGGACCCACCCAAAGCCATGGGGATCCAGTGTCCACTCACATCAGGCGCCACGAAAGGGATCCCCCAAAGCAGAGGGGGTCCCGTCCCCTCGCACCAGATGCGAGGAGAAGGACCCCCCCAAAGCAGAAGGAGTTACCCCACCCCCCTACACTCGGAGCCATGAGAGAGACCCCCACCCCAGAGGAGAGGGGCGACCCCATCCCCTCCCCTGCGGTGCGGAGGGAAGTCCCGTGCCCGGCCGGTGCCCCTCCACGGCGGAGGGCTCTTCCTCACCCCGCTTGACGACGTGCATGGCGGCGGTCGGCGTCCCGGGTCTCTCAACGGCTCCTCAGCGCCAAGCGCGGTCCAAGCGCTTCCCGCTCCCGCCAACTGCACTGACCCCGCTGCGCCGCCGTAGCGCTCCACCCCTCCGGCTGAGGCTCAGGGCGACATCTTGCCTCCGGGCACTGTCTCCGTCTTTGTGCTCTTCCCCCCACCGCCAACGACTTCAGCGCTGCCTTTCACCGTTAGCGCAGACTCCTCCCTTCCTCCATCCCTACCTTCCCCCGACCCCTTCTCCCGGGAAACACCACCCCGCCGGGGAACAACACCCCGCTTGCCCGCTTCCAAGATGGCGACCGACGGCCCGCCTCCCACGGCAGGAGGCGGTGGGACGGGAAAGGGCGGTGCACGCCGGCTCCAGGGCGGGACGTATGGAGCCCGCCAAGGGACAAAACGCCCTCATCCTGCGATAAGCAATATAGCAGCAACAATAGCAATTACAATTATGATAAAGCAAGGCCCAGTTTCGGAACGAGAGGCGGTCGCCCCCAACCCCCTTTCTGCCTGTACCCCACACAGAACGCCGCCCCCCTGGGGCAGAGGCCTGTACGGGCATGGTGGCCCGTGCACCAGCATGGCACCCAGCCCAGGCTCTCCTGCCAGCAGGCTGGGGCCATGGGCAGGAGGGGAGCTGGCCCTGTCAGGAGAAATGCCTCTGGGGGACACACAGTCCCCGGAGGGCTCTGAAGGCCGGCAGCGGGGGACGCTGAGCTGCCATTCCCAGCCAAAGCGGTGGGTGCCCCAGCTAAGGGTGACATCAAGGGCACACATCCCTCCACAAAGACCTTCTGGGATGTTAAAGAAAACTATAATTGCTCTTACAACATTAGGACTGACAATGTTGATGAGGGTCACCCTCCCCTGTGCTTCAGGAGGGCAAGCCTTCTCCTGTGGGCATCCACCATCTTCTGCAGTGCTCGCTCCTTGCAGCGGCAAGGGAATCGCAGAATCACAGCATGGCTGGGGTCAGAATGCACCTCTGGAGACCTCCCCAACCTCCTGCTACAGCAGGTTCACCCACAGCAGGTTGCACAGACTCACATCCAGGCAGGTTTGAATGGCTCCAGAGCAGGAGACCCCACAGCCTCTCTGGGCAGCCTGTCCCGGTGCCCCAACACCCTCAAGGTAATGATGTTTTTCCTCACATTCAGATGGAAGTTCCCATGTTACAGTTTGTGCCCGTTGCCCCTTGTCCTGTCACTGGGCACCTCTGAGAAGAGCCTGGCCCCCTCCTCGTGGCACTCGCCCTTAAGATATTTGTAGGCATTGATGAGGTCCCCTCTCAGTCTTCTCCTCTCCAGGCTGAACAGCCCCAGCTCCCTCAGCTTTTCTTCCTAAGGGAGATGCTCCAGACCCTTCATCATCTCTGTAGCCTCCACTGGACCCTCTCCAGTAGTTCCCTGTCTCTCCTGAACTGGGAGCCCAGAACCAGACACATTAGTGCCTGGGTGTTCAGACAGGGCTCACCGGCAGCAGCACCCAAAGCAGTGCTGAGGTTTATGTACATAATCCAACCCAAAACATCAGTAGTTCCTCTGCTAACCTGCTCTGAATGTCTTGGAAACCAGCAGCCAACCAGCAGCTGTGGCACTTGAGTCTGAGTGGCACGATAATATCTTGCATTTATCATTTACAGGATCTTCCTTTTCTGCACAGAGCCTGTGAAGTGCTTCTTCAACCACCCCAAGAAGCACACCTACCTGCAGGCGACAATGCTGAGCAGCTTAACGCTGCATGGCCTCATCTCTGCAAGTGGGAAAGGGGAAGCAGAGGCGAGTATGGCACCGCACCGGAAACTTCAGGTTTTGCACCATGAGAGTATCATCATCCAATGTGCAAGTTACCCTTTAGCCAAAGCTAATCTTGTGAGTCTCAGAAAGAGATCCCAGGAGCTATGGTGGCACAAAGTGGCTGGAAATTCAGTTCTTATTTCTTCTGGATGGGCCACTGTGACTTCCTACATGAGGGTGTTGGTTCCATTCAGGCTCAGAGAAAAAATGGCAGTTAGCAATTCCTCAGCACCCAGGTTTGCTTTGAAGGTGTCCAGTGCACCAGCATGCACCAGCAGGTCAGCCTGATCCCACTCAGCTCGAGCGAGCCAAACAAGAGCACTACACAGAGGCTGTCAGCCCAAAAAGCTCTCATGTCAAAGATGTGACACGCAGAATTTTTGGAAGTGATCAGGAAATGGGAATAAATTCGGGGTTGTTTCTCTATTTTATTGGGAAAAGGCCTACAGAAGGAAAAAGCATGGCATTTTGATCTGTTTGAAGACTGAGCCGTGCTCACAGATCTTTGCCCTGAAGTTATTCTACTTTGTGTTTTGTTCACCCTTTTTTGAAAGAAACAGTAGTAGGTGGAGCAGTGGTTTCATTTTATGAGGATGTGACTGTATGTTGTGAGTTAAACGGCTGCAGAGAAAAACCAGCCTCCTCCCCTCCAGCATGTTGTGGTGAGATCAGAATGGCTGAGATAAACTCAACTCTTCAGAAAGGTGAGTTTTGGGAGGAAACGTAGCAACGAGAAACAAACTTCCTGAGGCTGTGCAATACTTTACCTCCACCCAGCTCTGAGACAGCTCTGGCTGGAGTGAAGCAGCTGTGCTAACAGGTTCCTGTTGTTACTCCTTTACTGATTTCCACAGAGAAATTTCCTTTTTCTGAACAAGCTGCTTCATTAGAAACTATCAGAGCCACAGGCACCTGCAGCTAGCACCTCAACTGCACAAGGGCATTGAGCTTTTCCCAGGTGGGAAACAAGCGCTGAGCTAGCACAGCACTCAAAACCAAACCACGATTGCTTCAGTACCTTCTGTTCAAGCAATATGAAGCCACAAAGCAACGGATCTGATCCTGCCGTGTATCAAGGGGACAGTCACACCAAGGAAAGAGTGGCTCCCACCTCTTGGCCACATACTCCTGTCTTACCTAGTATGAAAGGAGCTGGGAGCCTGCCTGCAAGTCCACTACACTGGCATGCTCTGTAGGGAGCCCAGGATGCTGGACCATCAGATTGCTGCAGAGATTTGCATGTTGTCTCACTCCGGAGCTATGTGATGTCCTGATGCCAACACATTTTCTGGGTCAAAAAGTCCAGCTTCCCTTTTAGCAGGGAACAGGGTTCAGTCCTCTCTTCCAAAGCAGCCATTGATAATGCTGATGATTACGTATCTGACTACATAGCTGGTAAAGCTGGGCAAGTCTTGAGTTCACGTCTTCCCTTTGGAGGGGCAGATTCACACTTGTGCTCCCCATCACCCAGGGACCACTGTCCCTGGCAGGCTGCAAGCATCTTCAGAAAACAGTGTCTCTCCAGTTCTCCTGATTAAGATCTCCTGCTTTTCCCAGTCTTGCTGGCTTATGCTGTGTGCTTGTAGGTCATGTACTGGACTGGGCCCTGAGAATAATCATCCTGAGGCCTTGACAGTGTTGCAATGCCAGGCTGCCTGGCTGGTAGCACTCCTGGTGCAAGTGGAGAGCTGCTGGCCTTGAGGAACATCTCCAGCCAAAGCAGGGGAAACCATGTGAATGAGGTAGAAGCCTTGAACCACAGTCTGAGCTGCACAGAGATATCTTAATCCAGCCAGTGACAAAGGTCTGGGCTGCTCTGTGACTCTTGCTCTGGGGGCCTCTAGGCTACAGTGGAAGTTGCAAATATCTTAGGTATCTTGGGGGTTTCTTACAGGATTCAGTCTGTGTGGAGAAAGTACAGATGGAAGAGTCTAATCCTCCACCTCCTGGTTGTTTTGTGCATCGTAGCACGCTATACTGATTTCCCAGCTCTGATTACTAGTCACCCTGTTGCCCTGGGCCAACTGTTTGCAAAGCTCTACCATAAACAAGACCGCCAAAATTACCCAAAATAAAAATACCTCTTCCATTTCCCTCTTTTGTGTGGAGTTACAGTTAATTCCTTGACCCAGAAACATCTGTAGCAATGCTGTTCATTTGCAGAGACTGCTTGATTTTAATTGTCTCTCTTGCAAGGTCTAGGACTTTTCACAGCCGCAGGAGCACAGCAGCAGTCTGGCAGATGTCATGAATTGAAGGCGACCACATTCACCGAGCAGCATGACTCTTTCTTCCTTTGGTTTCCTCCTATGATGAGCTTCCTTTTTCCTCCCAACTTAGATTCGATTGCAGTCACCCCACAAAGACTTTATGCAGTCTTTCAGAGGGGATCACCAGCTTAGTGGATCACTGGACAATTCACAACCCATACCCATCTTGCAAAAGTGTTCTCCGTTGAAGAGTTAATTCTGCTGAACCTGTATTTGAGGTCTGTTCCTTTCTCCACTCTCCCTTCCTCGCTGCATTTTTGGGGATAGTCCTGGTTCAACAGGTATTTCCTTCTTCTGAGAAGCCTGCTCTATTCTAGAAGTTAGAAACAGCTGGCTCCAGATGCAGCATGATGGCAATGGCCAAAGAAAGGCAGGGGCATGCATCAGCCATGAAAGAAACACACGTAATCCTGAGAGACAGACAGAAGCTGGTGTATAGCAGAGGATCAGGGATCTAACCCAGTGTCCCCTGGAAGATGCAGAGGAGACAGAAACTCTAACAAGAATAGAAGATGACTCAGTGGCTGGAACAGGGGAACTGGGGGAAAAATACTGAATCTTTCATGGACAGATCACAGTTTTAAGTTGAGGTCTTTCAGCAGCTGCTACTACTGCTGACGCTGAGCCCCTGTGAAGGCGGCAACGGTCTGTCTCCCAGGAAAACTGAATCACAATTTCTGCTCCTTATTTGGCTGTCTGGTTTTCCCGGCAAACAGGCCAGGAGAGTGCAGACACTAACTGGGGAAGCAGGGTGACAATAATGGGTGTTTTGTGGGATGCAGACATGAAAGATAACCTGGAAAGGGAGATGGAGCCATTCCTGAAATGACTCCTTCCTTTCCACTTGGATGCTGTTCAGCCTGGGGGGAACAGCAGACCCCTATGTGTCCCTTTGTACCACTCCTCCTTTCTTCCTCGTGCCTTCATGCCCACTGGCCTTCAGCGCTGGGTGGAAGCCTGGTACCGTTGCCTGCCTCCTCACACTGCTCTGCAGTGGGGTTGGGATCAGCTGCAGCCCTCGTGTCCCTCCTGTGCATGTCCCCCACAGCTGGAGAAAGCACCAGGCTGCTCCTGCAACGTGGCTTAACCACAGGCGTGTGGGGAGCCCAGCAGGAGACCACATCCCAGCAGACGTTTGGTGCTTAGAGGGACCACGCCAGTGCACACCCTGCACCCAGCTCTCCATGAGCCACACGTCCTGTCTCACCCTACTGAGTGCAGCCCTGTCCCCAGAACTTCTGCAGAGCAAGCAGTGATGCCTCTGGTCCCTTCCGGCTGCAAAACCAAGTGGGATGAACCATTAGTGGGAGGCTGTGGAGGCTGTGGGCTCCAGGGAGGTTCATGGGAACCCCATCACAGTAGGTCCTGCACCCCTGGCCGGAGCAGGCCGGGGTGGAGCTGCACCTGGTGCAGGTGAGCAGAACGCGGCCATCCCTCCCTCCCACCACTGAGCAGGAAATGCCGGGCCCCTGGCACCCACCATGCCACTGGAACCCATGGTAGGACCAGGGGGCCCTGAGGGGATGTGCCTGTCCTGCCCTGTGCTGCCCCAGGCTGCAGGAGCTCCCACTCCCAGTGCCAGGGATCCATGGGGTGCAAGTTGCCCTCCACAGTGCTGTTGCAGCTGGAACCTCCCACAATGAGCCATGGTTGTGGTGGGAGCAGCACGGCATATCTGGATCCTATAGGGCTTTCCACAGATCGTTGTCCCTTAGCCACCCACATGGCAAGGTGATGGCCAACCCTTGGGTCTCAGCCCGGCTCAGTTCCTCTTGCAGTCCCTCCACGTGGAGCAATGCCTTTCTCCATCCCCGATGGCTGGGCACCTCCTTGCAATTTGCCCCGTGGCTGCAGTTTTGTGGAGCTGTCAAGATTTCCCAGGGTGCACAAAGCAGCCGGAACCTGGTGGGGCAGATCTCCCACCCATCTGGAGGGCTCTGGGGAGGCTGTGCCTGATGACACCCGCTCTCCTCTCGAGGGCAGGCGGGGCTGATGCCTTTTACTGGCCAGAGCATCTCTACAAAGGGCTGAAGGGACCCCACTGCTCATCCTTGTGTCAGAGCGCTCACAAACGGCTTGTGCAGCCCAGGCATGGGGCAGCCCTGGGCAGATTTTCTTCTGGGAGACAGAAAGTATGGGACAGGCAAGCTGAGGGGGTCACAGCTCCCAGGTAACTCCAAACAGCATGGGGTACTTGAATGGTGGGGGTGATGGGGCTGCTCGACAGTCCCCTACACGCAGCCCCTGTGGTCTGGCCTGGGGGGGCTGTGAGCTGCCCTCAGGGCTTCAGCCATCAGGTCTTGCTGCAGTGGACACATGGGACAGGACAGGGCTTGGTGACAGTGACAGCTCTGGATGCTCTGGGCTGACAGCCCTTGTGTCCCACTGTGCCATCTCGCCGTGATGAGCAGGGAGTGAGCAGTGAGGCTGGGATACTGGCTGTGCTGAGGCTGCTGAGCACTGCTCTTCCTCAGCCCCGTCCTGTCACTCACTCCTTCCTGAGACCCTCCCAGTGACTTTTGCCAGCGTTTGTGGTGGGTAAGGTGGTGAGGAGCAGGTCCTGCTGAGCCAGCGGGGCCAGACAGGCTGTTCAGGGAATTTCCATTCACAGCTCCAGTATCTATAAAGCATGATTGGAAAAGGGGAAGGGTGATAACTGCATTCATTGCCCCGTGGCTGGGACATGGGCACTGCAGGTGTGTGAACAAGGCAGCCCTGTGGGAGAAGAGCAAGAGCAGCACCCTGGGCCAGGAGACTCGCCCAGAAAACCCTTGATCATCCTGTGGCAGGTTTCCAGTGTTCCCTGGTAGCATTTTAACTGCCTGCCCATTCTCATTGACCTCCCCACGGAAGGTGCTACACGTTTATCACCTCCACTGTTCAAAGCAGCAGGGAGGCTGGCAGTGTGGCCCCTTACTAAAAGTAAGCAGTTAGGACTACATTTCCATTGGTAGTGGGAAGCCCCAGGAGGTACAGAGATGGCTGCCAGGGGTTCAGGGCACCTGTAGCACAGGTTGGCAGGCTCGGCAGGACTGTCACCACAGCTAGGTCTGCAGTGGCCCTGCTGTGCCTGGGCTGCCTCTTGTAAATGCACTGGGTGTCCCTGAACTGTGCTTCCCAGCCAGCTGCGGGAGGACAGACAACTTTGATGCAGTGCCAGATGCGAGGCAGTGCCTGCTCAGCTGATAGCACAGTTAATCTGTACCTTGGGTCGACCACCCACAGACAATTGAGAGCTGATACCTGGTACCTTGCAGGAAGGCGCATGGTGAGGCTCACCCTTGTTTCTGCAGTAAACAAGCTCACTGGGATGCTGGCATTCCTGGACCGCAATCCCCTTGGATCAGGTACCTGGAGGGAGCTGTGCTGCACCCATGGACTTTGCACAAGAGCAAGCATTTCAGTGTCCCAGGGCTGCATGCAGACAAGAAACAGTTGCCTCTGAACAGCCCCCAAATGCCCGTATTTCAGGGACCCCACGCCACCGCCCCAGGAGATCCACTCTCAGCAGTGCACACCGTTGAACCTGGCCAGCGCTCCTGCCAGCTTCTCTGCTGCACACAGCCCCAGGAGAAAGGGGTGGGGACTGGGAATGTGCTGGATTTCAGGGCCCCTGCAGCCCTTGGAGACAGCAGAGATGGAAGATCATTTTCCACGTGGCTAGGGTTTGCAGATTGCTTTCCCAATGACCCATCCTGTTGCTTAGGAAAGGGTGAATCAAGGAAAAGGATGCTGTGCAGGACAAGTAAACACTAGATTAGCCCCCTCAAGCCTGGGCAGGGACACTGCATCACAGAGGCGGGATTTTTTATTTAATTCAAAACTGACTCCTTTTCTAAAATAAACCCTCACACTCCAGTGGGAGCAAAGCCTGGGCAGTCCAGCCTTTGGCTTGTTTTGCACATGAGATCAGGTCTGATCTTCTCATCTTTGTGGTCTGTGAATCATAATGCTGCTTCATCACTGAGTGACACTCCTCTGCCTTGAGCAGTTCTTCCCCCACAGGTTCCCACAGGTCGGGGAAACCGAGTCACAGCAGTACTGGGCTTGCCAGAGGTAGGGCTGGGATGAGAGCCACATGCTCCTGAGGCCCTGTGCTCCATCCCCTGTGGGCTGCGCACAGGTGCGCTGTGAATAACCGTTTGCATCTGTTGTGACACTGATACTAAAAGAAATTTCCCATGCAACAACATCCATCACACCACCAGCCACTCTGGCCAGGGGCTGGGGAGGAGTCCCCTCTCTCTCTCTTGCTCATCCTCTTCTCTCCAGGCAGTCTGACCTTGCTGGGGTGTGTGTGTCAGGATCTGTCCTGGAGGGACCTGGGGAAAGCTGCAGCCCAGGTGGGAGAGGGGGCCTCCAGGGAAGGACCACGTGGCTGGAACAGGCAGGGTGCAGGCAGCATGCTTCATCCCGGGGAGGAGAGGAGGTTGCGGTGGGGTGGGACACAGGACCAGCACAGTGGCAGCACCTGATGAGGACAGTATTTGGTGTCATTCTCTCTGAAGTCTCAGGGTGCTGAGCACCTCACAGAGCCCTTGCCAGGGTTCTCTATCTGCTTGTGCTGCAGCCCAACTTTTTCTTAGTCCAAGTAGCACACCTGAGCCTTGTGGTCCAGGGCAGCTAAGACAACACATTTGTCTCAGAGAGATGCTGCTTTTTGGGAGATCGCTGGAGGGACCAGACCACTCTGGGTCCCCCAGGCATGACTTCAGCTCTGCAGAATGATTTGGGAGTTCCCTCAGTCCTTCCCATGGTGGCAGGACCTGTGCCCAAGGAGCCTGGTGCTGATGGAAGGGAATCACAGCCCCAAACCCTGCTGTGACCTTGCAGCTCCCTGTAGTGCTGCCAGCCGTGCCCTGGGAGCAGAGCGGCTGTCCTGCAGCCTCTGCGGGCCCTGGGGCCCCACCGAGCCACGGGCAGGCTGCAGGAGCAGTTGGGGAAGTGTCGCAGCACTCTCCAAACTATCAAGCTGCAACAAGGTCTTTTACCACCACATACCATCACACTCTTCATGCCAGTCCCTCTGCTGCCTTCTCCTAGTCTAGCCTCATCCAGGGCACACTCTCTCTTCTCTTGTTTCTTCCTCTCTCTTTTCCCTGGCTGCCCAACCCCTTAACAGAACCAGCCACAGCTGCACCTTATCTACATTGGCCAACCCGCCACCCCTGAAGCCAGCCCACAGCTGTCTATTATCAATTATCCCAGCTTCATTCCTCTACAGGGAAGTAATTCACGATAACAAGTGAGACGTAATATCCCTGTTCTCTCTCCCTACCACGCTCATTCCCTCTTCAGCAGAGGTGCCAGCAGGGCCAGGGTGCTGGGTCTGGGGCTAGCAAGAGGTGCAAGCTCCCATCACCTTGCTGGTCCCCCACCTCTGTCTATGCCAAGCGATGGGCTGCACAGGGTGCACAGCACCAGGTCTCCCCTCCCTGCATCCAGCACCACTTTGTTGTGGTGCAGCATGAGCTGACAGCTATAGCCCTTGCCCAGGGGTTCCTTGGCAGGGTGCGTAGTCAGGACTCTGGCATTGGTGGGAGCTGGAGATAGCCCCACTGGCAGGAGGGCTTTGATGGGTGATGCATCAAGCAGTGGCAAGCATCCCTGTACCCACCTTCATCTGCCTGGCACGGGGGTGGGTGCCAGTCCAGGCAGTCCCTGTGTTTAGATAGTCCTAGGTGCATAAAGCAGAGCAGAGGTGAAAACCCATCATGGGGGGGTGGTGAATGCCCCCTGCTGACTTTCATGCTACAGGAGGATCTGCTGGATCAAACCTGCCCAGGGTTTTAAGGCTGGGGTCTGCCTGGACCTGCGCCTGGCTCCCAGAGCCTGGGGAGGAGCACAGAGCTCTGGACCAGCTCAAGCCTCCCATGTCCCATGTGACCCACCATGGGCTCCTGCTGGGCAGGTTTCAGGGAGACCCCCAAAGCCCCTTTGGGAACCAGATACTTTTTCAGGGAGAGCTTGCCATGCCCAGCCCTGCTGAGGAGCCTTGTGGGTTTTGCAGCCTGCAGCCAGTGGTTCTTGATGCTTTTCTCCCCTCTGCAGGTCAACATCTTCCAGATGGAGGATCCGACTGCTGACCCCACCAGCCAGCCCTGGTCAGGACCCCCACCCCAGCCTGAGAACCCAGCCCCCAGCCTGCCCCAGGAAACCTGGGCCGGCAAGTATGAGTTCCTGCTGCCCTGCCTGGGCTACTGCATGGGGCTGGGCTATGTCCGGCACTTTCCTTACCTGTGTTACTGCAATGGAGGAGGTAAGTCCCTGCTGTGGGCACACACACCCCTTCCCTGGACACCCAGGCACTGTTCAGTTCTCCTGGATGGAGGCCAGAAGCACGGGGACTGGGGAGGAACAGTGTGCCTGTGCATGGGGGCTGCACTCTCCAGGACACAAAACATGGGTACTGGTGGGATTCAGGGTCTTGTGTGGCCCATCTGGACACCACCACTTTAACCCCACCATGAGGACCATGGAGGAAGGATGCTTTAAGAGTTCAAAGCATCCCCCCAGGAGTCTGCCAGAGGAATTCTCCTGCACCTGCTGAGGCTGCCCTGTGCCATTCAGAGATGTGCCTACCTCTGGGGCAAGCCCAGAGCAGCCTGCAACACTGTCCTGGGTGGTTTGGGCCAAAAAGCGCTGCCTCCAGGCATAGCCCATCTGCAGAACGTCTCTCCTCCAGGCAGAGTATCTCTGCCCTGGCCTGCAGAAGCAGGGCTTGGCCCAAAAGTGACCCCCCTGCAGCCCTGTCAGCCCCTCTGCAGCAGCGGTAGCAGGGACCATCTATCTGGTGCTGTGCAGCTGCAGGCTGTTGTGCACGGTGCATGGAGGTGCATGGCCCAATTCAGTCGTGCAGGAGTGCCTGGGAAGGTAGCCAAATGGGGGCAATAACCTGTCACATTTCTAGGGCAGAACATGTTCAGCATGTCACTGGTGCCTGGTAACAATGGCCCAGGAAGATGCAGTGCTGTGTCTCTGGGCTGCGAAATGGGAGAAACCTTCCCAAAGGTAATTCCTGAGCTCCTCACTGCTTCTGCTGCCCTGACATGGTCTCCTTTTGTACCCAGAAGGAGGGCCCACCTCTCCCCATCTGGCCCTTACTAGCACTGCAGTGCCTTGAGCCCACATCCCTCTGCCATCTCCTTTTACACTGGGCATCACTGAAGTCTGCACCGCTCTGCTGCTGCCTCCAGATCCCCGATGCTCTGTAGGCTTGCAGCCTGCCCAGCCCCACAGCCTGCCCTCCCCAGAGCAGTCTGTGGGGTTTTTACTGCACTGGTTTTCTACATTCATTCCAAACTGCCCGGTTAAATTGGCGATTTTCCCTTTGCCCCATGGATGCCCCTTAAATCACTGTAACTGAAGTCATTTGCTAACAGGCCAACTGATTTCTTCAGGGCATGGCTGGATGGCAGGCAATTTTGTGTGGTGGCGACAGCCACCGGGCAGTCAGGCATGTGGCACAGGAGTATGGGACCCTGCCTGGCACTCCGTGGCCCCCCAGACCTCTGCCCCATGCCCCAGCCATCCTCCACACCACAGGTGTCCCTGGCTGAGCTGATGCGAGCAGCTCTGGCTCTGAAACGCCATGCCCCATGTGCACTTGCTCCTGCCAATAACTAGGGCTGGCACCCATCCCTGCAATGCCATGCTGGTCTGGGGCAGCACCCATGCCTCAGCAGGATGTATCAGGGCTGGGCTGTGCCGAGCTTTGCGTCTCACCTAACCAGGGGGGAGTTTGGCCCTTGGTGCAGCGCTTGCTGCTGGGAGATGGGGCTGGGGTGCAGGCTTGGCTGCGGATCCTCCTGGGGAGACATCTCCTTTTTCTCGGGGGGCTGCACAGCCTGGCCCATGTTAGCACTGAGACCAGGGAGGGGGAAGAGGGGGAAGGAGAAGTGGCTGCGCCTGTGGGAGTTGCTGCACCCACTGGTGCATGCCCTGGGGTGCAGGGATGGGGGTGGCAGTGGGGTGACCTGCTCCAAGGACCGGGGACACAGACATAGCCATACCCACCTGGTGCAGCCTCCCCCATCGTGGCGGCCTTTGGCACAGCTGCAGAGAACACTGGGATTTTCCCTTGCTGCAGTGACCACAGGCATGCAGGACACTCCTCTCCTCCCATTTCTGCTGCTCCCACCACCCATCACATGCTGCTCACTCCCCAGGCCCTCTCCCAGGGCTGCCTGCACCACATGGGACCACGCGTGCCCAAAGCTGGGTGCTCCCTCGGGGCCGGGAAGGGGCAGGAGATGGGCTTTGCTGCAGGAGCCTTGTGGGGTCCATCACCCCAGGGCCCTTGCAGACCCCTTGTCCCAACAGTGTGAGGGCAGCTTTGGCCAAGCACAGTGATGGGTGTGCTTGCCACTGGATGTCACTGCCGCCTGCCTGGCGTGCAAGGCTCACACTGCCAGCACGAGAGGGACAAGGACACCGATCCCTGCCCACCCTGTGAGTGGCATTAGCCAAAGGGCCTCGAGATCAGCAGGAGGAATGGGGCAGCAGGGTGAGCTGCTGCTCCTTTGGCCTCCTGCCCCAAGGGATGGGGATGGGGGCGACAGGCAGTTGTGGGGGTTTTTATCCCACAGTCATGGACCTGGGGAGGTCAGGAGGTTTGTCCCCACGCGGCACCGCTTGCAGAAGACCCCTGCAGTGCCAGCACCCGTGGGACACATTGGACCGACTGTAAAGCAGCCAGAGCCATTTCCCAGCGTCGTGGGCAGAGCAAGGACATGCTGCACGGATGGTATCTCCAGCTGCAGGGAGCCAGTGGGACTGGAGCACCATCACCCCTCACTCCCAGCATTTGCCAACAGCCAAGCAGGAGTTCCTGATGTCCCAGTGGGACTTCAAACCCACGGTGGTCCCCTCCTCCCCAGGCTGAGCCCCGCAAAGCCTCTGCCAGAGCTGCCTGGTGATTCCCCTGCAGTATGCGCAGCAGATGCGGAGGCAGCCTGCCCCACTCCAGCACTGTGCTAATGAGAGCCGGCCTAATGAGCAGTCAGCCCCACATCTGGTCTGTCAGCGAGGCTACGGGGGAGCGGGGTTTGAATACAGCATCGTGGCTGGAGAGCTGCTCCACCGCAAGGAGCAGCGATCACTGTGCCAGAGCTTTGCCACCGGGAGAGGATGGGCTTGGGCTGCAGCTGGCTGCCAGCTGGGAAATGCCGTTTTCTCCCCTGGAAAATGTCCTTTTCCGGAACAAATTTGGCCTGGCTGAGGCTGCACAGAGCATAATTTCCTCCACAGAGAAAGTCGTCGGTGAGCCAAGCTGTGTAAAGATGGAGATGTCAGTGTATCGCCAGAAGAAACACCAGGATTTGCTGTGGACGCATCCCAGGGCCCTGCATATCCCACAGTCCTGAGCACCACTGCAGCACCCGCGGCCGCACCCCAGTGCTGCTCCCACCACCGAGCCCAGGCCAGGGCCAGCAGGATCCCACAAGCTCCCAGCTCAGGCCCCCACTGTGGGGCTCATGGAGAGCTCGTCTGCTGGGGATGGCCCCCAGGCTGGAGCCGGCAGCCCCCAGGAGTTTTCCCTGCTCTGCTGCATCCTGCCTGGACACATGTCCCTGCCATGTGTCCAAACCATGCATGTCTGTCCCCTGGGGAGCCTGGACTGGTGCCAGCCACCCCCACCCCCCCGACACACTTCCGCTCTCCTCCCAGGCGTCTTCTTCATTCCCTATTTCACCATGCTGCTCTTCACGGGGCTTCCGCTCTTCCTGATGGAGCAGAGCCTGGGCCAGTACAGGACCACAGAGCACATCACTGTCTAGAAATGCTGCCCACTCCTGAAAGGGAGGGCTGGGGGCACCTCTCCTTCCTGTCCCCACAGCTGGCTGGGCTGCGGGAAGGGGTGCAAGGTGGGCATGGGGGCTGAGATACCCCCTTGGTGAGGCCCCAGCCTGTATCCGAGTCCCTGGGCAGCCCCAGGCAAGTCTGCCACCTTTCTAGCCCCTTGGACTCATGCTGGGGCCAGGGGTCTGTGGGATGCTGGTGGGCCCCTGCCTCCCACCTCAGCAGGTCATCTCCTTAAGCAGGCATTGGCATTGCCATGCTGATGGTGTCCTCCTTGGTGTCCCTTTACTACAATGTCATCATCGCCTGGGCTTTCTACTACCTGGGCTCCTCCTTCCAGAGCCCCCTGCCCTGATCCTGAGATGCCCACGGGAACAGGGACCTCTGCCAAATCAGTGTCCCCCAGGCGGGCAATGTTGCAGGGTCTGGTCCCAGGGTGGGATGCTGCGGGGTCAGGCACCGCACGAGGTGCCTGAAGAGGAAAGTCGGGCGTGGGCTGGGGACAGGGACAGGAGAGACATTGGGGATGGTGGTGGTGGCAGTGGCGGTGACCTGCTGGGGCTGTGTGTTGCAGAACATGTTGGGGAGTGCCAGCTGGGTCAGTGCCAGTGAGGCTTTCTGGAAGTAAGTCCCTGGGTGGCAACATCGATGTGTGCCTCCAACATTGATCCGTGTCTGGGGGTCTGGGTCCGGCTCCACCCCCCCTGGTCCTGAAGGGCCAGGGCTGAGCCCCCACAAGCAGTAATGCTGGAGGCTTTGTGAAAGGTGGAGGGGTGGGCAATTGCAGAGGTGACGAGGGTGCCTCGCATTCCCCATCCCTCTGACCCATGTCCCTGCACTGCAGCGAGCAGGTGCTGGGGGTGACGCACAGCTCTGGCCTCAGGGACCCCAGCCCCATGCACTGGCCCCTCGCCCTGTGCCTGCTGGCTACCTGGATCCTCATCTTCCTTTGCATGCTGAAGGGCATCCACAGCTCAGACAAGGTGAAAGGCAACGCAAGGGGGACAGCAGGGGGGCTGCCGTGCTGACAGAGTGGGGCTGGGCTGAGCTGTGCCCCACACAGGTGGTGTACTTCACAGCTATCTTCACCTACGTGGTCATCCTCATCATCATCACCCAAGGGACCACGCTGGACGGCTCCCTCAAAGGCATCTGCTTCTACCTCTGCAGTCTGCAGCAGGCTGCAGAGTGCCCAGGTAACCCCGCACCAGGGCTGAGGGGTCCCTGACAGCAGCGATCTCCCCCCTCCCACAGTTGGGAGCAGCGGGGCAGGCTGGGCTGAGGAGTCTTGCAGCCCCCCCTCATCATTGTCCCCCAGGTGTGGAGTGATGCAGCATCGCGGATCTTCTGCTCTCTGGGCATTCTGTTCATGGGTCTGCTCTCCATGGCCTCCTATAACACATTTGACAACAACATCACCCAGTGAGTGGGGCTGTGGCATGGGGGTGCAGGGAACCCCCAGGTTGCAGCTGGGGAGCAGCAGGGTGGTGATGGGGAGGTCTGAGCCCCACAGCCCATTGGGTTGCCCCCATCTCCATCCTCATCCCGTGGGCATGGGGCTGTGATGCCCTCCCTGGCAGGGACATCTTGGTCATCACCATCAGGAACTCCTCCACCAGCTTCTTCATGGGCTTTGTCATCTTCTCCGTGCTGGGGCACATGGCCTGGAGGGAGCAAGTCGCCACAGACAGCATCACCAACTCAGGTGTGGGCTCGGGGCTCAGGGACTCATGCCATGCCATGCCATGGCAGGGAACATCCCAGTGCCCTGCACAGGGACAAAGCCGTGGGGCTGCAGCTGAGCTCACATCCAGCCTGGCTACTGGCTTGCTGGGCTTGGCCCATCTCACCACGGTGTGCCCTTCCACGCTTCTCTTCATCTCACCCCCAGGCCCGTGGCTGGCATTCATGGTGTGCCCTGAAGCCCTCTCCCTGCTGCCTGGCTCCCTGTTCTGGTCCATCCTCTTCCTTATGTTCTTCACGCTGGGAGTGGACACTTTGGTGATTGTCACCTCAGGCAGCCCCATGTTCTGCCCTGTGCCTGGCCTTGGGGTGCCAGGTTATACCCCATCTCGGGCATGCAGATGGCATGACGTGCATGGGCCAGGATGGTGCTGTGCTAGGGGTGATGCATGACCCCACACATGTAGGGCTGCACCCAAAGTCATGGGGCAGGGATGCAGCCACATCCCACTGGCACAGGGCATGGGATTCTCCACGTACCCAGGTGTCACAGGGATGGGAATGTGCATGGGGACAGTGCCCTGCAATGCCTCCTCTGTGAGGACCATCCCCTGTGTCCAGTCTGGGGAGGCAGAGACCAGGACAACCACCCCCGCCACTGACATCCCCCATTGCTCAGTTTGGGAACACTGAGAGCATCACTACGGCCATCCTGGATGAGTTCTCAGCCCTGCGTGATGGGAGGAGGAAGACAGCATTGCTGGGTGCTCTCTGCACCTCCTTCTACCTCCTGGGACTCCTGCTGGTCAACCTGATACCAGGGTGGAGGATAGGGAGCAGCCTCCTCTCCCTCCAATCTCTGCACAAGTCCTCAGGTGGGAGGATGGAGGGCTGTGCGTGGGCCCTGGCATCGATGGTGGCGTGGGGTGCCCTCGCTGCCCCAAGCTGTGCTGACTCTGTCCCTCACCGCCTCACAGGGAGGCATTTTCTGGTTCACCCTCATTGACATCTACAGCACCTGCTTTGGGCTGATCATTCTTGCCTTCTTCATGTGCCTGGGCATCGCCTTCTGCTATGGTGAACACAGCAGGCAGTTCGAGGCGCGCTGCAGCTGGTGCTGAGGGGTGCAGTGGGGTGCAGCCAGCAGGCGGTTGAGGTGCTGCCAGCCCTGGGGCACTGCTGTCACAGGGTGATGGCGCAGGGCAGCCTCTGGCTACGACACCGCCAAGGCTCAGCCTTCCTGGGGCTCAGTGCAAAGTGTAGCCAGGCTCTGCAGGGTGCACCTGTGGCTTGGGTGGGCAGGGAGTTACCCCTGTCCTGCCCACCACGTGCAGCTCAGCCCTGCAAGGAGATGCTGCAAAGCCAAGGTGCAATCCTCCCTGTGTATGGGGGATGCAATTTCCTCTCCACCCATTGAAGTATGGTGGGTGTTCAGCACCCAGCACTGCCACAGCTCAGCCCCAGCATGGGGTGTTGTGGGTGCCCTGGCGAGGGTGCAGCTGGCAGGGCTGTGCCAGGGGCAGGCAGGGGCCTGACCCTCTCCTGGGGCTACCGCAGGCATGAACCAGTTCTGCCAGGACATCGTGGACACAATGTGCCGGTGCCCACCCTGGTGCAGCCACATGCTGGGCTACTGCAGGGTGTGCTGGGCCTTGTTTACCCTCTCCCTTCTGCTGGTAAGCACCACGTATCCACATGGAGCTGGAGGTTGAGGGGAGAAGAGCTCACCTCCCTCCATCTCTCCCTCCCCTCTGAGAGGGGCAGCTCTTGCTGTGGGTTTGGAGTCAGACCGCCCCAGTCCCAGCACCCTCCTGGGCCTCTCTGTGGCTACTGGAGGGAGTTTGGGGCAGCCCTGGGTGTCCCTGAGGTGCCCAGCTGGGGCAAAGCAGTGCTGCAGTGTCACATTGCTCCTGCCTGCTCTGCCCTTCAGTTCACGCTGATCTACACCTTCCTGGACTGTACAGTGTGCTCCTGCACTACGGCACCCACAGGTACCCAGTCTGGAGCACAAGCCTGGGCATCTGCATGGGCATCCCCACCTGCCTGCAGATCCCACTCTGGGCCACCGTGGCCCTGTGTTGCGAGTCAGAGATGCTGAGCAACGTGAGTGTGTGAGGCGGGATGGGGCATGGGGACAGGGATGAGGCAGGGGCAGCGCAGGGGCTGCCTTGGTGCTGGGGATGGGGCAGAAGAGGCCAGTGATGGAGCGGAGGTGACACTGACCCTTCCCCAAGAGAGAAAAAGGGTTGGAGCTGGGGCCAGGGCGAGTGGTGGGGTCTGAGCCCCTCTGTGGCCATGGCCGCGGCTGCCCCTTCCCACAGTGATGCAGCCACTGCTCACCCTTGCACTTCCAGCACTTCCAGAAAGCCACCCATCCTCTGAGCTCCTGGAGGATGGCCACTGCCCGGGACGTGGCTGGAGATGTCATCGATATGCCTTTTACCATCAACCTGGCCAGCAGCTGCTTCACCATTCTGCCCAATGGCAGCAGTGAAGGCGGATGCCAGACCCAGGGCACCCCACGTCCTTGCTCAGAGCCCCCCAGGAAGACGGGACCCACTGGTGTTGGGGACACCTGCCCAGGGGCTGGCTGCTGGTGCATGTGGCTCCCTTTGTGCCATCACCCATCCTGGCAGATGCAAACTGCTGATCCCAGCATATATTTAAATTCTTTTTCCTGGAAACGTTCTGCAAGCTCCAAAGGTGTTTCTAGGGGACTCTCTGTGAACGGGACCAGCCGCCCAGGTCATGGTCCAGCCCTTCACCTGTCTCTGGGCAGTTGTCATGTCTCGTTGGAGCGGTCTGGGGGTGGCTGTGTGTGTCTCTAGCCCCAGCCCAGCACAGTCCTGGCAGGACCAGCTGCCGGCAGAGTCCCTGACGTTGGTGGACACCTTGGGCAGGGGCTAGGCTGGCTGAGCCCACCATGGAGGTGGAAATGGCATGCTGATCCCTGGAGTGGGCTCCAGGCCCCATCAGCTAACCTTCCAGGCAGTGCTTGGGGCCAGTAGCTCTGGCACAGCTGGTACTGTTGTGCTGGCGGGCTGGGCTGGCCCAGAAGCCAATTCAAAGCCCCAAACCTGGGGCAGGTCCTCACTCACCTGTCCCATGCAGATGAGCAGGGCCAGAGCAGCCCCAGGGTTGGGTTTGTAGCCTCAGCAGTTGCAAGTGCATGATGTGTTTGCTGCTGCTGCAATAAAGCTGTTCTCCAGAGCGATGTCACTGTGTGCAGGGTGCCACCACCCCCCGGGCTGTGCCTTGGCTGTCGTGCAGCACAAGCGAAGAGGGCTCAGTGCTGACATCCCAGCCGGGTGCTCCTGCTGCCCAGGGCAGTGGTGTCCCTTGGCAGGGCTGCACCGACTGCCCTGCTGACACACCAGAGCCCCGCAGGGCCTGGGTGCAGCTCCTCCGGGATGGGACAGATCCTGCTGCATCCTCCCCTTGCATGCAGCCTCCAGCCTGATGGCCCCGTGCTGCCTGGCTGCGGAGTCCCAGCCCATGGGGCCTCATCCTGCTGCCTGCCCTCGGGCTCATTGCTGGGATGAGGGGACAACGTCCTGCAGGCTTCGGCTGCAGGAGCAGAGGGATGACAGCAGGGGAAGGGCTTCTGCAGGGGCTGAGGTTGCCCTGGGCCAGGTCAGCCGCTGCTGTCTTCACCAGGGAAACCGAGAGGGCCCCAGGGAAATGGTTTTAAACCCACTCCCAGCAACGGTGTCCTTCCTGCAAGTCCCCAGCCCAGCACTGCGGCAGCTGCACCCTCCCAGTGCCCCTGCCCGGCGATGTATGGGTGATGTGCAGACGATGTACAGCTCCGCAGCTGTGTCGGCAGCATGAGGCTGTCCCCCAAGAGCAGAAACAGGGCAGCAGCAGCAGCTCACCCCGTGGCCTGGCACCACTGCACTGACCCAGGCAGCATGGGGTTCTTTTTGGTGCTGAGCAGAAGTACAGACCCCAAGCCTATCAGTGGGGACTCTGTGGTCAGAGACCACAGGGCCACGGCGGACAGCCCTGGTGCAGGGGTGGTGGTGGCGGGGAACAAGTGCATCTGTCCGTCCCTGCTGCCTGCTGGCCATGCTGGGGCTGTGGGGCTGGCTGCTGGGGGCACAGTCCCCAGAGAACCCCCCTGCCACCAGTAGGCACCCAATGCCGTGCCCCCCCCAAGATGGGACCCCTGCTCTGCAGCCTGGGAAGGGCTGAAAGAAGAGAGTATGAGATGGTGGCTCGTAAAATAGACTACATGCTTTATTGGATTTAAAAGTTTTATGAAATGACAAAAAAAAAAAAAAATCAAGAGTTGGCAGATGCGTCAACAGTTGCCATTTGGTGGATCCCCAACCCCTTCTCCAGAAGCATCAACAGGTCTCCGCCACCACAAGCAGTGCCACCAGGCCCCTGGCTCCAGCCCGGGCAGCCCCTGCTCACCAGGCACCCATGGGACCCCGCCGCCGCCGGCCCCGCTCCCAGAGGTGGCCGAGCTGCTCGGAGCCTGCCCTGCCCGTGGCGGCGGGGCGCCTGCAGCAGCAGCCCCGACCATGGGGGCCGAGCGTGGCGTCCCCCCTTCCCCACGCCTCAGAGCAGCCGCGGGGAAATGCAGGCACTTAAGTCATTTAGAGGAATTTTTCACTTATCTCAAAGCAACAGTGTAATTGTCTAACTACCACCTATGAAACAAAAAACACCTTTATAGCCCTTCCTGTATTGTCAACATACACATATATATTACTCTGGCATAAAGCAAGGCCCCGAGGGGCTTTCAGCATCCCACCCTGCCTCCTCTGCCTCCCCTTCCCCTGCCAGACGTGCATCCTCCTCTGCCCTCAGCAGGTGAAGCAGCTGGGGCGGCCTCGGGCAGCAGCCCACCTCTGGGGATGTGGGATGGCAGCACGGGGGGCTTGGGATGGAGGGGGGCAGTAGGGGCAGGGATCCCAGGCTTTGGTGGAGAGCTCTGGGGGGCAGGGCGTGTCGTGCCAGGCAGCAGCCCCCTGAGGGATGCGGGAGGGTGGCTGGGGTCTCCTCTGCTGGCCCGGCACTGGGTGCTGCAGGCAGGGGCTGTGGAGCTGTGCCCGGAGCAGGGCTTGGCCCTGGGGATGGAGCGAGGCACCAAACGGAGCAGGACTTGGCCCACTGCGACGGCCCTGGACTGGGGAGTCCCCCTCAGCAGCCAGGGCTGTGATGGGGGGAGCACACCGAGACGAGGGCTTTGAGCAGCAGGATGCAACCCACAGCCTGCCGAGGGAGGACGGGAGTGCTCCGGGCGGCAGTTTGGGACGGACTAAGCCCTGCCGCAGGCTGGCACAGCCAGGCAGATCCCGGCCTCGGGCTGGAGCGTGGCCTCAGGGCAGGGGTCCTCCCGCCCAGCGTCCTGCTGCCCACACTGCCCTTACCTCCATCCCCGCCTGCCTCCCCTCGGGGAGGGTGCAGAGCCCCCAGCACCCGGGCTGAGGGCAAGCCTGCTTCAGGGGAGACCCTGGAGAGGGGAGGGCATTTTCAGACTCCTGCCCACACAGCCTGCCTCTTCCCAGCCAAGGAGAGCCCCGCTGTGCCCTGCCAAACATGGACACAGGGACAGGGACCAGCCCCCGCAGCCCCCTCATTGTGCGGTCTGGCGGCTGCACCTGACTCTGCACCAACGCCCCTTGGTGTTCCGCCATCACCCGCGACCCCACTGCTCGCCCCTCTGAGCCCCCAGGGCATGTCTGGGTTTGGAGGAGCTGGGTTTGGCGCCATGGCCGGCCAGGCAAAGCAGCTGGGTGGGCAGCTCTGTCCCACCACGGAAACCCATCGGGCTGCAGCTGCCTCCAGCGCAAGCGGGAAGGGGGTCAAGGGCACGCTGCGGGCAGAGCTCCTGGATGCGCAAGTACCGGCAAGGGCAGAGCCCTCCCTCACAAGGGCATTTTACTTGCTCTTGTTTATCAAGAGCACACAAACAGGGATTCCCCCAACCGTCATAGCGATGGGGGCCGGGGTGTCAAAAATGACTCACAGAAATGAGGAGAGAACCGCTGCAACGTCTGCGAGGCAGCTCGCCCGAACGCTCGCACCTGAGTCACCCCGAGAGCCGAGCACGCTGCCTCCTCGGGGAGCAGCCGGCCCTGCTCCGTGCACTCCCCAGCAGGCTCCCACCACCCCGACCTTCCATACAGCCTGTGCAAAAGTTGGAAGAGGCAGAAGAACCGGAAAAAGAAATTAATAATCGTAATAATAAAAAAAATAAAATAAAAAAATAAAACCACATTGAAACCAAACCCAAATGCCGTGTGGCTGAGCAGAGGCAGGAGTAACTGGAAGCCATGCACAGCAAAGCCAGGGACTGCAGCAATCGGAAGGGGAGAAAGGGCGGCTGTTCTCTTTGGGGGGAGCAGTCGTCGTCTTTTTTTTTTTTTCTTTTTTTGTCTCAGAGATCAGGAAATAAATAAGTTTAAATAGCTCCTCCCACTGCCAGTGTTAGGCGAGGTGACTCAGAAACGGAGGGTGCGGAGGGGAGGGCAGTGGGTGCTGGCCAGCACCCGAGCCCGCAGGGTCCGGGCTGGGCGGGTGTGCTGCGTTCCCGATGCACGGCTGCCCCCCGGTCCCAGTGGGTCGTGCTCCTGGGTGGGTTTCCTCTTCCCCCCCCGTCCTCTCTCTACTTCTTGGGCTTCTTGAAGATCTTTAGGGGGAACTTTTTCTTGCTCTGGCCGAGGTCAACCTCATCGCCTGTCAAGCTGCTGTCCTCGTCCCCCGGGCTCTTCTTGGCAGCCAGCTGCGGGATGCGGGTGCTCTTGGCGCTGCTGGGCCGGCAGTCAGAGATGGGGGAGGGGGTGTCGGGGTCGGTGGAGCTGGGGCTGTGGGACCGGGAGGAATCCGAGTGGCTGTGCTTGCCGGCTGTCGGGTGGCTGATCTCCCCCAGGCTGGAGGACTTCTCCATGCCGTGGTTCACCATCATCATCTTCTTCATCACCATGGGGCTCTCGGGCAGTCGCTCCGGCAAAGCCCCCAGGGCAGAGACTTCCACGTGCCTGCTGCCGCCGTTGGGGGTGGGCGCACCGATGGCAGGGTGGCCGGGGGCAGCCTCCTCGATGGACCTGGTCAGAAGGTTGGGCCGGGCAGCCAGCAGCTTGGGTGCAGAGCTGGGGATACGCTGGTGGTCGCTCAGGTGCGGGATGGAGGAGTCGGAGTCGCAGCGAGTTAAGTCTCTGGGATGGAGAGGATGGAGGGAAGAGAGAAGCTGTTAGTGCCGCTGGCCCGGCACCCCGGGGACATGCGCCCGAGCCCGTGCACACACGGATGCAGCAGCTGAGGGCAGCTGGTGGGCAGGGCGATGCAGGGGAACCCCCTCGAGGCAGCCCCGTCCTGCGCTGATGGCTTGCAGCGAGCCCCCGGGGAGCAGGAGCGGGGCAGATGCTGATCCCACTCCTGCCACCTCGCCCTCTGGTTCTGCTCCTCTGTACCAGTGCCAGCAGCACAACTGCGGTGGGCACCCCCAGGGACGGGGGGGCTTGTCCAGCCCCATGCCAGCTACCCAGCAGATGGGGCGATGCGACCGCCCCCCCCCCCCCGGCACAGGCAGGCAGGGCTGCTCGCTGCCTCTCCCCAGCCCAGGTGAGCGCACCGCTAGCACGTGCCCCGCACGAGGCAGGACGCCGCTCTGTTCAGCGCCACGCGGAGCTGGAAGGAAGCACCGTACACAGAGGCAGAACCAGAGGGATCGAGGCCCCAGTCCACAAGGCAGCTGCCAGCACTCAGCCCTGAGCTTGAGGGTCCAAAGGCACCAGCCATGGCTCCAGTGGCCCTCGGCCAGACACAGCAGGGCTGGGCTCCACGCGGAGCCGGCAGCTCCCTCCCGCTCCCTTGAAAATGACCCTGCCAGCCCGCTTCTTTCCCACAGATCCCAGTGGGAGATGGGCCAGGGAGCTCGTCACATTGCACAGCTCGCTCTGGCCCACAGAGAAGCGGTACAGCTGAGAGAGCTGATGCTCTTCTAGCTGCAGGACTGGGGGCAACTTCCTCAGAGGGCTCCTCTGCATTTGCTCAGGTCGCATCTGTGTGCGCGTGCCCCCACTTCGCCCCTCCGAGCCGCGAGGCTGCAGCCTGACCACACGCAGCCCTGGGACAGAAAGCGCCAGACTGGCTGTTTCCCCCCTGTTCCTGGGTCAGCCCGTGGAAACCTCTAATCCTGGAGGGAGGAATTAGAGGTTCAGCTTTCCCGTGCGAAGCCATGCCCGAGCGGCGTGCTCCTGACACGCAGCTGCCTGTGGTCGCTGCCTGCAGACCCTCTGCTGCACAGCGGTTTGTGCCCCCAGCCCGGTGCCAACTTGTGTTTCCAAATGGCATTGGAGCGTTGCTGCGCCAGCCTGAGGAGCTCCCAGATCTTTTGGAAATGGAGAGTGGGAGGCAGGAGGAAGGGAGAAATGGAAAATCACAGCTTACTCCTTCCAGCCGGGATCACCCAGGTGGGTGCAATGCTGCTGTACCTGACATCCCCACAGGCCCTGCCAAAGCCTGCCAGCGTGCCCATCAGTCGGACAAAGAGCTACACTGCTCTTGCTACCACCTACTTGAACGCTAGCCTCAAGACTTGGATGCCACACAGCCAGCCCCCTCCTGCCTGCCAGGGCAGGCACAGGCAGGGAGGGCCGGGGGCTGCCAGGGGACACAGCCCCTGCCTCATGCTGTCCACACTGACTGGAGGCAAGTGGTAAAGAATGGGAAAGGCAAATGGAGAGAAAAGGAGCAAAGAGAAGCAAAAGGGTGTCAGAAGAGAAAGGAGGTGTTTCCCACTTTCTCAGCCTCTCCGCTCCAGGTGCAGCCCTCCCCACTCCCCACACAGCTGAGCCCCAGGACCTGGGTGACTGTGCCCTGCCTAGCCCTGCCACGCTCAGCACCAAACCCGTCCGGTATGGCACGTGAAAAGCCCCTAGTTCCTCTTTTATGATACCAGCATAAATACCATGATGCTCAGAGGGCTGGAGCCCCTCTGCTGTGGGGACAGGCTGGGAGAGCTGGGGCTGTGCAGCCTGGGGAGGAGAAGGCTGCGGGGAGACCTTAGAGCAGCTCCCAGTGCCTGGAGGGGCCGACAGGAAAGCTGGGGAGGGGCTTTGGGCAAGGGCAGGGAGTGGTGGGACAGGGGGGAATGGCTTGAAGCTGAGAGAGGGGAGATTTAGGTTGGACATGAGGAAGAAACCCTTCCCCGTGAGGGCGGCGAGGCGCTGGCCCAGGCTGCCCAGAGCAGCTGTGGGTGCCCCATCCCTGGCAGGGCTCAAGGCCAGGCTGGACGGGGCTGGGAGCAGCCTGGGCTGGGGGGAGGGGGCCCTGCCCGGGGCAGGGGGTGGGACTGGCTGGTCTTGAAGGTCCCTTCCAGCCCAAACCCTTCTGTGATTCTGTGATTGCCCTCCATAATGGTAACAAGGGTATTTTTTAACAAAACCCACCACGTAAACTTGTGCCCTCATTTAACAGCTCCGTAGGAATACGTGAAGGGAAAGGGGTATTAAAATACCTCGCAGATGGTTAGGATACAGCCCAAGATCCACTGTGAGAGCCCAGCTGTGAAGACTGTCTCATCTCTTATTTTAACAAGAAGAAAATAGCCCCAGGCATATCTGGAATAGTCCTTGCCTTTCACACACACACAACTGAGCCCATCTGACATCCGAGCGATGGAGAGCTGCATCCTCAAGGTTAGCAGCAGGCAGGGGAGAACAGGAACTGAACAATTTGGATGGTGTGAAATCCCCAGCTATTCTGAGTGAGCATCTTGGAGGCCATCCAAGGGAGACAACTGCGATGAAACACACCGTATGGAGCCACAGGAGCTCCCAATTCCTCAACGCCACCGGCAGATACCGCAGCTCCGCAGAAGGTCGCTGTCATGGCCCGTGGCCCACAGCTTTCACTGGGATGACTGGGGTTGGTCATGGGCAGTCAGCTTTGGGAACAGCAGCATCAATAAAACTTAATGGGACTGAACACAAGAGTATTTCAGAGCCGTCTTCCAAAAGGTGGACACCAGTGGCACCCACACAAGCCAGGGGGCTCGAGACCTCAGGCTGCTGCTAGTAAATGGAGAATAAAGATGTAACTGCAATCACAACAACTCAAGTCCTTTCCTTTAGGAAAGTGAGGAGTCTTATGCTCCTCTTGAATGTTTCTTACTCACACCATTGCTTAACGCATCTGCAAAGGGGAAATTTCTGTTGAGGAATTTCTGCCAGGCCACTCACTGTGTCACCTCTCTCAAGAAAGGGTGGCAGAAGCCATCAGCACATGCTCAGCTGCTGTCGAGAGATGCTGCGAGGGTGAGCTGGTGCCGAGCAACATGCTTTCAGAGGTTTATTTCCTCCACGAATACTTGGAAAATGCCCCCTTTCCATGAAAACAAAGCTGACTTTGGCCACGTGGTTTGGCACCAGCCCTACAGACCGATGCCAAGTGAGCGAAGGCAGCGGTCGGTGTGTCCTCCCGGATGGTGCTCGCTCCCAGCACACTGAGGAGAAGGAGCAAGGCTGCTGCAGAAGCTGCGTCCTCTGAGCTGCCCATCCTGCTGCCCACACATCTGCTGGTCAGCAGCATTGAGTTCAAGGGAAAAAGGTCCATCATGACTGCTCAGCCACCACCGTGCAGGCAGATATATGAGGCAGCAGGGCAAAACCCTGGCTGGAGATGACGCTGATCTGAGCCAGGACCACAGGCAGGCAGGACCACCTCCAAGCAGCGCAGGCAGGTCCACAGTGCCCACTCTGGACTCATTCCAGCTGATCCCACCAGGCTGGCATACCGCTCTAGCAGGGTCAGATCACCGATTCCCTGCAGACCTCAGTGCAAAAAGCATTGCACCCTCTGCTGAAGTTCACCCAATGAAGTGGCTGAGCATAGTGCAGGTGCAGCACACCATGGCTGGTGAAGGCAGGTTTAGACAGTAACACCTGCTCGCTTGAAATTCAACTTTGTAATCCACTGAAGTGGAGTTACTCTTTTCTGGTAAAAATCGACCCAACCCATAATCACAAAGGTGTCTGGGTGAGAGTCAGGAAAAAAAATAATCCTTTAAAACAAAAGTAAGGGTAGCAAATACAGCAAAACCCAGATTTTTTTTAAACTGAGGTGACTTCAAAAATGCCTCATTTGTGAAGAAGGTAAGTTTTTTCCCTGCTGAGATCTGCAAACACCCATCAGCTCAGAGGCCATCCAGCAAGCCTCTCCCTCTCTCACAAGCTAGTGCACAGTCCTAAATCCAGAAGAGCCAAAAGCAATCCCGTGGCTATGGCAGTGCGTGGAGAAAATGACGACAGCACATGAAGAAACATCCTCTGGTCCAGGAGGGTTTTCTTCCCCCAAACGCAGACTCTGGGAACCTGATCCTTGGACAGCTGGTCCTGCACCCCGGGTAGAGGGAGGCAAAACACTGCCTCTGGCCAATGCCGGCAGGTGAGCAGCTCACAGCAGCTCCTTGGTGCACACCACAGCCACCACATCTCCTCCCAGGACCGCTCTCACCACAACAGAGGGTCCCTGGGCATCAAGGGGTCGGTGGTCACTTTGCAGGGCCCACCTCCCCATTGCAGGTGTGGCTGTCGCTGTGGATCCCTGGGGATGCCCTGTGCGGGAGCGGACGGATGGCACAGCAATGGGTGCTGTGCTTGGTCCAACCTTGTCGGACCACACTTTTTTCTCTCTCAGCTTGCCAGCTTGCCATCCAGAGGGGGACTGAAGGAGCTGATGGGGGAAACAGGGTACGAGCACATGCTTTTCAGATATCCCAATGGTTCTAAGCTAACCAATTTTACTCATAATCTATCCAGCTGTAACTCAGGAATACATTCCTGAAGGGTAGAGGCAGGACACCGTGACTGCTGACACCAGCATGCCAAGTGGCACGTCAGCAGTGGACAAGAGAAGACCTCAAGCAGCAGCAGCTCCCAGGGCACTCTGCAAAGCTGCAGTTCAACCACGTGAGGAGCCAGCAGATGGGCACAGTACTCACCGTGCCACGGATGGCTCAAGGGGCCGGCTGGTCTGTTAACCCACCCCGAGAGCTGACGGAGCTGGATGTTCAGGCACACGCAGAGGGGGACCACCTGCATCCCTGCCACGGCACCCACGGGCACCAACTGATTTTCACAAGTGAATGCCAACAGTTGGAAACTATTGCTGGGACTTTCTACAGCCCAAAATGATCCTTCCTGGTGGTTCCCATAAGCAAGTGCAAGACAGGGGAGGTGTGCGCCTGCAGGGACATGACTCCCTGGGATGCACACTGGCTTTGTCCGAGAAAGCAAAGAGGAGGGGATGCTCCCAAGTCCAGTGTCAGGACAAGAGGGAAGGAAAGATCATTGCCAGGATATTGCCAGTCATCTTGGGTGAGGCTCAGCCAAAAAGGGCTGGCCTTTATCCTGCTAATTTTCACAAGGCTTATGCTCCATTTTCAAGAGGAAATGCTAGCCCAGGACACAGCCAGCCTCAACGGTATGACGGGAAGGTGCCTTCACAGAAAGAACTTCTGCGGTACAGCAGCAACTACTGAATACTCGTCCCTCCTGAAAACCTCAGACCACCAACTGAACATGAAAATACCTGGGAGCCTGATGTAAGACAGCATGTTCCTCCATCCCAGCCACAATGTTGCATTGTTTGCTGCTTTCTTTTTGATGTAGCTGGGCCCACTTACAATCTATGAAGAGTGAAGCTGACAGCGTTCACCTACGTGAAGGCAGGATGCACACGTTGCTGCTGGTTTTTATCTGCTTTCACCTGCGCTTCCTGCCGTGCCACTCCACGAATCCGAACCGACCGCGGTAAATGAGAGAGGGTGAGAAGATGGGAATGGACTGACTTTGCAAACAAAAGAAGCGGAGAGCAAAGCATGGAGTAAAGAAAGTCTGGCAGTGGTGGAGAAAGAGGGGAGAGGGCAGGAGGATGATCTAGAATCTTTTTCTTCAGCTCTGCAGCCCACTGAATGATTTCTGGTGGGCCAGGACAGAGGCTGCAGGAAAGCTTATGAGTGGCTCAAGGGCATCTGACACAAGAGCAGGGCTTGGTCTACCTGCCTCACACAGACCTTGGTGCCTCTACCACTCCCTGCTCTTTACGAAGAGCACCCATAGCTGCAAGGCTATACATTATATACCTAGCTAGCACATGGTACCAGGGCAGCAAAGGCTTCCCTTAAGGCAGAGTCAGATTTGCTATATAGTTCAGTTATTCTGCTGAGCTTGGTGCGGCACAGTCGGAGGTTTTGCAACAGCCTCAACAACGCAAATCCAACAGCGATTTCCTTCCCTCCATTCTGGAAGAGCTGTGAATGACTCTCTTCTGTGGATTACTGACACTGCTTTTGCTTTGGCTGCCGCCTCCCATCCCCGCTGGAAAAAGGCCACCAGCGTGGGGATTTGGTCCTACACTCCCATCTCCATTACGTTCATCCACAGGTACCACTTGAAGCAGGCACTGGCAGCAGAAACCTCTGTGCACACAGCATCCTCCAACCCCTCTCCCCCCCAGGGACACCCAGTCCCCTTCGTTAACATTAAAAAAAACACACATCAGCCTTCAAAATCAGAACAGCTCTGACCTTATTTGCACCGGATCCTCTGAAGCCAATTGCAAAAGAGAAGCAAACAGTGAGGAGTTCATGAAAGCAATTCACCGGCCACGCGCTGGCCTTGCCTGGAGAGAAGGTCCCTACCAGGTCAACCCCCAGCAGACTTTAGCACCGTATACAGCTTGCACGGAGAGAAGCAATCCCCGAGCCTTTCTCTGGGGGAACAGCTTGTTTGAGATGATATCTCTTGTGAGGTCTCGCCAACATTGGCATCTGCTGGATACGAGAGAGGCTAAAGCGATCCAGCAGCCCAAAGCACTCAAGGTAGCACTCTCCTCCTACCAAGGGAGCCAGAAGCCAGGAATTTTTTGGGTTCCGTTTTCATCCTTGGCAATGACTCCCTGGAAGGCCTTTCTCAGCCTCAGCTTCCCCATCTGTTCTGCTTGCCTCTTTGGGAGGCTGCGGAGCTCGAGGGATGTATGTAAAGGCCTCCGAGACTGGTTATATAAAAGAGAAAGAGCAATATATTGGCTTGTGCTGTGGCATGCCTCCATGGCCGTATTTTTAGAGATGCATCTAAGCAGGACCTGCTAACGATGCAGTTTGACAAAAAATTAAAAGCAACAAAATAAGAACACGTTTGGGCACCCAAGTCTTCATTTCTGTTTTCTGAAATGAACAGAGAATGGATGAGCATGGATTTTGGAGTCATCTGCTATTGTGTAGCTGAAGCAAACCTTAGGTGAGAAGTTCATACCCTGCAAAACTCCACTGCTAAATTATCCTGCATCAACAGGTGGTCTTTGCTATGGGAACAGAGAGAAAACAGTCCCACCTTCCACTGAACTGTGACCTATGAGGTTCTGACGAGCTCCTAATTGCCTGTGGAGAATAAGAAGACCCCAGTTATTCTCTTCTAACGACCCCTCAGCAGCATTGCCTTTCCTAATGAGGATCCCAAAGTCATACCACATTTCCCCCTGCCACTCTCAGGGGAGTCTGCAGGATTGAGACTTTAACCTGGTCAGCAATTAAGTGTATCACAGGCCTCAGCTGAAAAAAAATAATCATGTTTATACAGCTATTTTTGAAACAGTACATCAACCTTCGAGCTCCCAGGACAAGCCCTGCTTTCTACAGAGACAGGAAGGTCGATGGTAAACAGGGGCTGTGTGATGTTACCAGAAGCATTCCCAGCTTTTATCGGTCAAACCAGGACAGCTGCAACTGCACGCAAATTGGCAGTAATTAATCTAAATCTTTAATTATGCTGCTTGTTTTCTCAAACAAACATTACTACATTAACCAAAATGTTGCTCTGTAATTGCCTAATTGTGGAGCAGGTGCAGTGATTTCCCCCTCTCTCCGACACTCCAGAGTCCATGTTCTGCCTGGGGCTGCGTGGGGCTTTGCCGGCGCTGCTGCTCGCAGCCTGGGCTTAGGGATGCTCCGGTCCGCAGGCAGCCCAGCTGTGAGACACACAAGTTAGTGAGGGGGTGAGGCATCCGAAACAGAGACTGTGTAAACGACGTCAGGAGAGAACCTACGCCTAAGGGCAGAGGTACCTACAGATAAAGGAATAATGGTACAATGTGCTGGGAGGAATGAAGATGTGCTGACTTCGAATGTCATCCTGCCTGGATATAAACATGAAAGGACATTGCCCCTATCGACTTCCTCACTGAGAGACCTCCAGCCTTTTCCCAGAAGTCTGTTCCCCAACACTGAGGATAAGGAGACTATTTTTAATTTTACCAAGGAGAAAGCACAGAACAGAGAGATGAAATGACTTGGCCATGGTCATAGGCAGCTCCCCAGCAGAGCAGGAGGACAGGACTCCCGACGGCCCATCACAGCCCCCTTCCACTGTCTGTTCCAGTGCTGACACCTCTGCACTGAGCGCCTGCAATGCCCCTGAACTAGAGACCATACAAACCACACACCCCACTCACCCCTTAGCCGAGAGTTTAAACCAAGCATCGGAACAGATGCAGGCTCAAACAGTGCTCTGGAGCTGGGTGCGTCCATGAGCCACACGGGGCGAGGACCTCCAAAAACTGCTGCCCACGGACCTTGTTCAGAAGAAAGCCACCCTGGGGCCGCCCGAGGAACACGATCCTCTGTGCTTGGGGTAAAGAACATTTCTGAACTGGGGATGGCTGCCCCAGGGCCCTGTGCAGCACCCCAGTTAGACCAGACAGGATTCCCGCATCTACAGCCCACCCAGTCATTTGCCTCTCTAATGCCAGCACAATGAATCAGGAGAGGTCAGGGATTTAGGGATGTGGATGGGAACCGGTCCCTTGGATGCCATCGTACAGAGGTCTCCAAAGAGCCATCACTTGCTGGCTGTCACTATTGAAAGGGACCAAGTTAATGCCAGTGATCCAGCAATAAGAAGCTCCAACTCCCTCCTCATTATTCAGATGTTCCTTAGTCAAAACACAACCATGCCTCATCCCCTACTGAACCAGAGGTAGAGTCACTCTGAAATACAAAATTCCTGAATGCTGCTTTTCGCCACCTCTTCATCCCTCTGGCAACACCAACTACTATCTCATAGTATCTACCCAACATGTTTCCTTTGCAATTCGCTTGTGAAGACCCCAAATAAGTCAAGGCTTCAAATAAGGTCAGTGTTTGTTTGATTAGTTGCGTTACCTTTGTTCTCACAGGTGCATCACCCAAGTGAAAGACTGACTTATTTAGCAATAACTGAGTGCCCAAGAATTCTCGCTTGCTTAGCTACAGTTAAACAACAGCACCTCCTTGGTTTATGCACCCACTGAGTTTGCTGGTATGGGAATGGGCCATGGAGCACTCCTTAGAGGGTCCACTAGCACAGGAGAGCGGTTGAGGAAACAAACATGGAAAAATCATGAAATAAAGGCCCAAAAGGAAAAGGCACAAGGAATCTAGGAGAAAGAGCACCCGAGCAAGCAGCAGCTCTGAGACACAGCAGGCAAGAGGGAGCTAAAAAAGAAACAGCAATATACCCAAAGCTCTCAGTGCGACAGCGAACTCCAGAGGTGACATCAGGAGGGGGTAGATCAGGGATGGAGTCCATCTGAAGGAAATAAGAGGAGGTGGTGTGATGGTAATAGATAGGGTGGACATGGCAAGCAGGAGCAGATGCAGTGGTGGTGGATGAGGAGCAAGAGGTGGAAGAGGTGGTGGTGGCAGCACATGATGGGCTGGTGCTGGGAAGGTCGGAACTGAAAGACTGTCCAGAGGAGAGGCTATGCATTCGACGGAGAGAGACTCTGCCTGCCCGGTAATGGGCAGGTTGGCCTGACTCATTCTGGCCTTGCACGTAACTCTCTACCAACCTCTGAGATCCGTGGGCGTGCTGTGGGTCCACCAGGCGCTGGCGAACTGTGGTGGGCAAGGCAGGAGCTGCAATGAGAGAAAGGGGAGAATGGTGAATGCAGCTGGAAGGAGACTGCACATCAAATCAGCAAGGAGGCACCGCGATAAAGCTGCCACCCACAGCCAGGGCTACAGCACCACAGCACTGTGCCTTCTGTCACCGGGACACCTGCCCAAGGCCACTGCAGCCATCCCACCTTGTGCTGTAAGTTATGCTGGTTTAATGCAGAAGAAGCATTAAGCTGGTGCTACTGCTTAACATGCTAGATTAATGCCCAGCCCGTGAAAAAATGTTTGACATTCCCGATATAGGTGCTTTCTGAACACCTTATCTGATCATCTTGCTTGGAGCAGAAACTGGCTGCATGATTCATCCTATCCAACTTTACGTCAGAGCTACCACCCAGGCTCCCTTTATAGCAAATGTGAAGAAGCCGGTACTTTCAGGGCATGATTCATTTCATCCTAACGCAGACATCCAAACTGTTCAGATGCTTCATGCCTTGCAGTACTATCTCCCTACACAGCCTAAAAAAGGAGCCTCCAGTGCTCAGTTCAGATGCAGGCACCTAAAGCCAGTGAGGTGACTCCAGGAGCGGAGCTCAGCTCTGCTCCGGCTTCCAGCATGGCCGTGCCGGTGCAACTCCTGGAGCAAGGCGCAGGCATGTGGGACCGAAAGCAGGGCTGCCAAGTACAGCTGCACCATGTGTTCAGGCGCAGGAAGGCCTCTATGAAGATGCAGAAACCTCCCAGCCTCGTACCCTTCTGCGGGGCAGGACGGCTGGGACACGTGGCAGATGTGCAGTAACGATGGTATTAATTGGGTTGGCACAGGCTTTCATCACAGTCTGCACCCAAAATGATAGCTCTGGTCCAAAAGTGGTATCACCGGCTCCCAGTCCATTTCGTGACTAGCTTACTGATCAAAGAGACGCTAAACCAAACTGAAAGAGGGGAGATTTGGGTTGGACATGAGGAAGAAACCCTTCCCCGTGAGGGCGGCGAGGCGCTGGCCCAGGCTGCCCAGAGCAGCTGTGGGTGCCCCATCCCTGGCAGGGCTCAAGGCCAGGCTGGACGGGGCTGGGAGCAGCCTGGGCTGGGGGGAGGGGGCCCTGCCCGGGGCAGGGGGTGGGACCGGGTGGTCTTGAAGGTCCCTTCCAGCCCAAACCCTTCTGTGATTCTATGATTCAATTTGAAAAAGATTTTTCCCTAATTGCAAATTCGTCTTGGTTCAGAGGACTGTTTCCTTCAAGTGCACGGTCACCAGCTGATTAATAGCTTTTAAAGATCATAATAATCTTTCTGGCCACGTAGTCCTACCTCGTAGGTAACGCAGGCCAGAGAGCTCAGCCAGTTCCCCTGCACCCAGCCAACACTACCTCTGCAGCACACCTACACACCGAGCCAGAGGCAGGAGTCGCCTTCGGAGAGGTGCAGGGAGGCACCTTCACCTGCGTGGAGGTGGAGACGGCGATTCCTGCATGCTCGTTCCAGTCAGGCAGAGCATTACATGTGGAAAACTAAGGAGCCACTGGGCTGCACCGCCACCCTGAAGACAACCAGATTGGTTGTGTTTAATCCACTAGCTGTAATTTCCGTACAAGATGTTCCTTCTTTTGCAGGAGATAAGGTGTTCAGGATTGTTCAGGATTTTTTATATGCAGAAGAAATACATGTAAAAATGGGTTAAAAAGGTGAACAGACAGGAAAGCTAAGGAATGGAGTAGAAGGAGAGCTCCTTCGGGAATCGAAGAACCAGCAAATCACTGCTATAAAAGCGTACAGCCAGGAAACACGAGCCTCCTGCAGCTCATCTGACAGCGACGACTCAGGTACCTGAAGGATCACTGTGGGACATATTTCAAGTGGAAGAAGGAACAAGCAAGAATAATTCAGGCAACTTTGCTGCTTCCACATTCCCAAAGTTCATCACAGTTTCTCTCACAGGGTTGCACCACTCAGGTTTGCTGCTTCTTGCTGTACTACACTGCCCATCTACAGACCTTTCACTGGAGCTCTTTATACCATCCACTTTCTATTTCAAGGTATCTTTTTTCTTAGGCGCTCCAGAGCTGAAATTAAGTAAAATTGAGGCACACAGAGTCGAGGTGGAAAAAAATCCCTTGCTTCCAGGCAGGGACTGCAAAAATCTGATCAGAGGTGGCGAGGGGCAGAACCGGAGCATGTTCCAGCTCTCCTGCTGTGCCTCTGCAGCAGCAATGCTGCTAACTAAGGCAGCATGGACAGGAATAGCACAGCTCATCCCTACTTGCCCACTGCTGGCAGGGATACAGTTTAGAAGCCTCTGTTTGGAGGGCTAACAGGGATTCAAGCCCTGCAGAATAATTAACTGGGATTACAGGTTTCTGCTAAAGTTTCTTCTTCTCTTGGATCACGCTTTTTTCCCTAAGGGTGTTTGGTGGACTTCTTTTCCCCTGGTGTTCCACTCCTCATTTACCAACTTGACGCCTTACACCTCTGGTCTCTCCTTTTGCATGATTTACCCTACGATAAGCACAGGACCAAAGGCTGAGACCTCAGCCTTGCACAGCCACAGCGGACCCTCGCTTCCCCCAAACACCGTTTCAGTCCAGCCACTACAAACATTTTGTCAATGTTAGCTAAATAACCTGCTCATCATCTTGAGGAAGACCACTACCATGCAAGCCCTAACCAACGCCAGCGCACAGCCTTCTCTGCTGCTGCACATGCCTGTCCTCCTCCATGCCATGATGGCCAGCGCTCGGTAGTGCTCCACAAAGGGAAGGCTTCCAGCAGAAAACAGGAGGCTTGGCATCTCTGGGGCTGAGCGTGCTGTCCCTGTGTCCCCGGCATAAGGGACAGATTAGCATAATAGCATCGCTCAAATTATTTAATGATACTGAGAGAAGAAAGGCATGGCAATCAGCAGCAGCCCCAGTGGGGAGGGATCGGGGTCAGGCTCAGCTGGCAGCGGAGGGGCTGTGAGCAGAACCTGCACCGAGAAGGAGGTGGGATGGGAAACGGAAAGTTATCACCTCCTCCTGGCCTAGCCTGAATCCTTAATCTCCACCTCAGGGGTAAGAACAACTCTCCACATTTCCTAACTGGATTTCTTTTGAAAAGCAAAACCCAAGAGCACGTGAGAACTACAGTGAACTGTGATTCTTCTTCATCCCACCAGACTTCCTGCGAGTTAGTAAAGATGCTGATGACTCAGTGAAGAGAGGTACATTCATTAGTTTTCTGTGCCAGAAAGTTGGAAAATTTGTGTACGCATTTTAGTCAGCAAAAAGGGCAGAGGGTAGAATAAAAAATTAAAATATAATTGAAGAGAACCAAACCAGGGTATTTCCAGAGGGACTGATCCTCCGAGGACAGAGACGAGCGGTCACTGAACCTGCGCCCGAAAAGCCAGGCTGCGTCTGGGATGGGCCAACCAGGTGTGAGTGGGAGAGAGAAAAATGTGATTTACCAGGAGAATCATCACGGGCAGTCAGCAACACCCCCAACATGTCTGGGGAGGAAAAACTCTGTGCTTCTCTCCTGAAGTGATTTTAGTATACAAAGAAAAAAAAAAATCCCCCAGGGCAAGGCAAAGATTCCCTTGCTTTGGGAACTTGGAGTTATCACCCGCAGGGATGCCCACCAGTGCTGCGGCACAGAGGCAGACAGGCCGGCTCACTGCAGGTCACTGGACTGATGGAACTGCAAGTCCTGGCTGCAAAAACCTCGCTCAAGGTGTCTCCAGCAAGGCACAAAGAAGCTGAGGCTTAAAATCTTGGATGAAGGCTCGTGCCTTGTACAGCTCACATCCTCTGGAGAGCGTGCTTCATGTGTTAGGACATCTCTTCAGACATCCCTCTCTCATTAATACCTAGCTTGCATCTTTGCAAGAGTTTTATTAGAGCTGTCTAGCTTGCTTTCTAGTGGTGACTGATAATCACGAAGACTAGTAGGACACCATTACCTGTCTGAGGCTTTAAACCTTGCCTACGTACACCCAACCCCATCAACCCCCACCGCAACCACCATGTTTGCTGAGCCCAGGAAACGTGCAGAGACCCCCGGTTGCTCCTGCCTTCACATCCTGCAGGCTACCCAAACGCTCAGTGCTCTGCCTTCAGCCCCCGTCACCCTGAGCTCAACCTCAGCACTCGCCTCCAGACTTTCACGGCATCGAACCAGAGCCTGAGACCACAAGGAGGGGATGGCTATGGCACATAAAGCATCTCCTGCAGCGCATGCTGCCAGCCCCAAGACTCTTCTGTTCCTCCCCCACATCTTCTACCCAGTTAAACAGACCTGTCCTTGATGAATCCCTCCAGCAAGTGACCCGAGTCAGAGACAATTATTAAGTTTCCTGTAGCTAACACTGTCAGTATGGGCTCCCCTCTTCCAGCTCAGAAAGCTGGGCTCTAGCCAATGCTGCTCCCTGTGCCACCCAGACCGCTGTCACAGGGGGTCAAAGAACGTCTTCCGTTCTCTCATTCTCTTGTGCAATAGCTAGAGATAGGAAACTGTATTTGGAAAATGCATTTTTGAGCGAAGCAAGGCTGAATCTGGGTCAGCTGAACATGGGAACAGTAGCCAGGATTGATTCAAACCTTTTGCAGAGAAGGAGACAGCCTCCACTTAATCCAAGAGCTCAGCAATTGAAAGTGCAACAGGCACAGGGTGACCCAAGTTCAACTGCTTCCTGCAAGAGATCTGGGCTGATGACAGCAGGATCACCCAGCCTCCCCCTCCAGTAGCCCCATTCCTCCTCACAGGAGCTGATGCACTTTGTTTAGGAACAGTCACCAATATGGAACAAGAGAACGTCCACTGTGGTGACTACAACCCATGCGCAGGAGATGGAGCACTGGGCTTCCAGGCTTTGCTCCAGGAAACATTTAACAGGTCGTTACAGGTGGGCAGCATCACCACAGCAGACCGCTCCTCCCCACGCGGAATGGCAAGATGTGCAAGTCCAAAGCTGTGCATGAGGCGGGGGTGTCTTCAAGTCCTTTTATACCCCAAACAAGTGCTCTAGCCAAGGGGAGATAGGGAAAATGCACTTCATTTCCCTTTCCCCCTTTTGTGAGTCTAGCCCATGGCTTTGTTGGGTTTTTTTAGTAAATACTTAAATTCAGTGAGTTGAACAGAACAGCATACATAGATTAAATGACGACTAGTAACATCTATAAATTATTAGGTCTGCTGGAATTAACAGGCCCAAGCAATCCCAGCAGTGGTGGTCTGGTGCTTACAGACATTCCTGACCCTTAAAAACTAACAATTTGCCTTTGGTTGTTTAAAAAAAGACTTAATTCCTCCTAACGCATTTGAGCTACCGTTCCAGGTCTGCCCCAGCCTGCAGCACCCGGCAGATACAGACTCACCACGCACAGCTAACACAGACTACGTACATTGTATGGACATGGGAGACACGATCTCTTCATCCAAATCATCTACATCATCGGTCATGATGAAGTGTGAGGGGTTAGGCCGCGGGGTGCCCATCCAGCTGGGGTCAATGTTAAGGGCTGATGCCAGGGTGTGGATGCCTGGGTTGTTGACGATCTGGAAGCCACAGAGCAGCTCTATCTGCTGCCAGCGATGCAGGCGCTCCCGCAGCGCAGCCGTCACTTCACTCAGTGCTTGCCTGGAAGCAAGGTTCAAGCAAGGAAGAATGTAGGGAACGAAGGGAAAACACACCATGAGTTGTCTGAAACACAGAGTCTAGTGGTTCAGCTTTGTATCTTAATATTTGAGACATGTTTCATTCCACTTTCAGGAATACAGGTATTAAGAAAAACAGCAACTACTGAAATATCCAGGGAAAATTGCTTAAGAATACTGCAGCTTCCCGAACCCTCATTTTGACGGGACTTTTCATTGCTCTGCATAACTGTGATTTCTTGTTTCTCTCAGATAAAATTAAAAGGTTATTGATTAAAAGGAGCAAGTCCAATCCCAGCTCACTAAAGTCAACAGAACAGAAGTTCAGCAAAGTCAGACGAGAAGCACCTGTACAGGCTACAACACACTCGTGTCTGTAACACGAGAGGGATGAAAGAGGAAGGCAGAAATAACGGAAGGTATTAAGTAGATACTCACTTTGCAGTTAAGATTTTATGATCAACATCATCTAGGGATGAGCTGTGAGCAACATGAAATGTTCCAAACAGGGTGTTTCGCTTCTTTTTAATTTTTTCAGCCTGGAACATCAACAAAAAAAAGGTCACAGGAAGAAGACAACCTTATGTCTTCTCGAGGACAAGAACATCCTGGATGGGCTGAGACAGAAATAGTACCTGCAGCTGTCCGCACACATGTAAATAGTGTGAACTGTGTTCTTACTGAAGGATGTGATGTTATTCTTCCTAGCACAGCGGGTGAGGAATTTGCCAGCAGCGAGTAAGCAGGTTGAGGGTTTCACACTCCTTGGCCCTTCTCCTGCTCTCCCTGAAGTCAGCGGGGACTGAACCAGCTACCTCACACAGCCAATGGCTCTCATAAAGCCTTGTTTTGTCTCTCCCATGAGTAAACTACCAAATACTGTTAATGCCCTGGGGTTGTTGGTTTGGGGAAGCTTTTTGGTTTGAGGTTGGTTTTTTTTACCTTCCCTGTATTAAAGTGTCTGCACACAGCTCTTTGGTTCACAGATCAAGCGGCTTTAACTCGAGACTTACAAAAGGTAAACTAAGAACGTGGACATGAGAACTGACAGAGTAAAAGGAAAACCATTTTAGACGTTAAAAAGTTCATAATAAAAACATATTAAGGCAGAGAAATTTTTATATGCTGCCAGCTCTGACTACCGCATAAATCCATAGAGACTAATGCATGTTACAACAGCTTCCCTGCAGCACATTGCTTTTTGGTTGGCACAGAAAATTTGAAACAACTGGGAATACAGAAATGATTCATTGCTACAGATTGCATGCATGCGTTAGAAATTTTGCTGCCTGTGCATGTAAATCACCTAGAGCAGGGATTATGCTCAATAGGTACAAAACCTTTTGCTCAGTAACTACCCACAGTGCTGTTGCACAGGCAGCAATTCATACTTCAGGGGCTCCAGCCTGCAGAAGACACGCTAATGCAGCTGACAGGCATGCCTAGGTCAGTGCCTGCTGTGCCCCGAGAGGCAATTGCCTCTCATTTTCAGCCCCTACTTAGGCCTCTCTGAAGATTTATGCTGGACTTCAAAAAAAAAATATGTAAATTTAAGGTATTAAAATGGAAATAAAGGTGCAGAGAAACCAACTCCGCAGGTTTCATTCCCCAAACCCTTTCCCGCAGCTGCATGGGGAGGATGTGGGACAAGGATGCTGAAGAGGGAAAAGCCTCAAGTTGCTCCAGGGGAGGTTCAGATTGGGTATTAGGAAAATTTTCTTCACTGAAAGGGTGGTCAAGCCCTGGAACAGGCTGGCCAGGGAGTTGGTGGAGTCACCATTCCTGGAGGTGTTTAAAAAACACGTAGATGCAGTGCTTAGGGACATGGTTTAGTGGTGGGCTTGGCAGTGTTAGATAAATGGTTAGAAATTATGACCTTGAAGGTTTTTTCCAACCTAAATGATTCTATGATTCTATGAAATTCTCACCCCTTCCTTGGCCACTAGCAGCTGCTTCTCCGCATTCTGTTTCTTGATGTTGTAGTACTGGACCTCCACTTCGTGGGTCAGCTGGAGCCACTTCTGCAGAGCCTCGGGCGCAGCCCAGCTGCAGTGGGACTCCAGCTCCTTCTCGGCGTTCTTGAGTGCCATTCGAACCTGGGAGAGAACCAGCCGGCATGGCATTGCAGAAGTGGAAGGGACAGCCTGCCCTCCTGTAGGGTCATCCCAGCCACTGGCTGCCAACCCGGTGCTTTTAAGGCACCGGAAAAAATAAAATTAAAGAAAAAAAAAACACAAAAAAACCACAAGAACCCCCCCCCCAAAAAACCCCAAACCCAAAACAAACAAACAAAAACCCCAAAAAACCCCACCCCAAACCCTCCACACAATCTTTCTCAGGACAGAAGCAAAAGTCAATAGGAGGAGAGATGGGGCATCCTGGTACTGTGGGCAAGTGAGAGACAGAAGAACGGCAGGGCAGCCATCCCACCGAGAACCAGGACACCCTACAGTGCTTTCCTTAAAGGCGAGCTCCTGCCTCAAAAACTTCCAGCTGTCGCGACGATGTCCTGCCTCAGCTCTCAGGGAGGAGAAGCGGAGCATGCTTTCATCGCTGACCTGCTCTGCCTCTTTGCGTCAGCTCCTCTGCCTTGCAATGGCAATAAACCACAGGTAAACCCTCCAGAGCTGACAGTACGATGTGCAAGTTAGTTAACGGAGAATGAGATCTCAGGCAAGGATATTCAGGGTGCTTATCATAGCCTCTAGAAACCTCTGCAAAGTTTTCTGCCTCCCTGCAGGTCTGAAAAACCCACAGATTCTCCTCCTGAGGCAGAATCACTGACAGCACGGTGCAGGCAATCGCCTTCTCCTCACTGCAGCTACTGAGCCAAATGGAGCTTGTCAAGAGACAACTTTCACACTGGAGCAAGATGATAAAAATATTTAGACACAAAACATGTGCTGCTTGCCCAGGAAAAAAAAAAAACACACGTCTGGAATCAGCAGTTTCTGTAGTTTTCTGGGGGACTCTCCTTCCATCCCAGCTGAGTCTCCTCCACACACCATCGGTCTGGTCTCCTCCACACACTTACTTATGTTGCTGGAGAAGGGAGCGATTATAAAATTAGAAGGAAGTGGGTGACAAGCAAGTTGAAGATACCAAAACCTTACATCAAAGCATTTAGTGCTAGAGACCATCAAGAATTAACACTTCTCTTCCATTACACATGATACAGAGAGACTAAGAAACCTGAAGCCTGATACAAGCCCTGCAAGAAGTTAACGTGTCCCACACCAGAGAAACTGAAGGATGGCAACTACAGCTCGGAGCTCGTCTAAGAAATATGGAGGCAGTGGGAGTGCATCCAGCGACCTGCTTGGGCTCCGCAGCAGCCCCTTCCCAATGCCCAACACACACTTCCCACCTCTGTGCTTACACTCCTTGCCTGGTGCCGGTGCCTCTCCATCTCCCACAGAGCACAGTCACAAGCAGACTGAAGAAAATCGTTTTTTTAAAAGATTGCTCAAACTTGGATCTTTTCCCTTAACCTGTTATTTAACTCAGTCACGTCTCACCAAGTCTGACATAGGTGTGATTTCTAGTGAGCCAAAAGCACCAGGTTACATGCAAATAGTATGAAATCCTGTATTTTATCCTGGAGGACGTTTGCACAGTCCATCAAGAAGCAGTCAGGAGGCATCACACAGAAGAGTTCAACTACTTATATCAGTTACATGTGATTTAGTCTTGTTGAGCATAACGTTTGCCTAAATCATTCACAAAGTTACAAATTCAGAACGGCAGATGCCAGGAAAGTCTGGGTTTTCCCCTCTGACACCAGGCACTGCTCCCACCACAGGCAGAACCCTGACCATGATCCACAAGCATCTGTGATTTAGGAATACAGAGGATAAGCGGGCAGGAAATCTTGCCACTAGGTATTTGGGGTAGAGGAGTGCTGAAAACATTTACAGGAACAATATTTTTAGGGAATGGTGGAAAAGGGAAGCGGTGCAGAACAACAGCCAAGGACCAGTGGCTGAGATGAGCCATCATACAGCAGTGCGCCAAACACAAACCCTCTGGGCTCTGCAGGGGAATCAGTACAAATAGGAGTTACTTTATGTGTCTACACTCCTGTGAAGATTTCAAAGATCCCATTTTGATTGCTAAGAGCAACAATTTCTAAAGCAAGGAATGCCCTCTGGGTAAGCGGCCCCGGCTGGGATCACGGTCTGGGGGAGGATGACCTAGCGAGGAGAGAGGATTGGTATGAACAACCCAGTACGCGACAGTCCCATCCCAGAAACACTGCTTCTCCACCTCATACACCTGACTCCAGTAGGAGCTTCTAAACCCTCTGGTATCATTTTAGTGATAAGAGTCAACCAGTGCAAAAGAAGGTCTTGTTTTAGTATTCCCTGGGACCCAAAGATACCTTAAAATTGGATGAGTTTTACGGTCAGTGGGAGTGACTGGTTAATGTTATCTGTGGTCTACAGCTTGCTGGGACGGTGATCATGTTATAATCACACAGTGTGGGTCAGGTGGGTAAAACCAATACTCACCCTGCCAATGCATCCCTCCTGAAGGCCTCTAAGAAACAACAGAGCGGTTAAGTCACCTCTAGCTTTCGGGGTTTCTCAACAAACGTAAAGCTGAGGGGGCAGTGGGACGGAAGAAACCCTGCTTTCACCAAAAGCCAGGAGCAGGTCAGGTATAAGGGCTTGGGGTTAAAGAGGAAGGCTATACATCCTTATTGAATGGCTCACAATACAAAGTGGGCAAATTTCTGTTTGTGTGAGTACAGAAGTCCCAGTGAGTGTCCTGAAATGGAGCACAGTGACTTTGCAGAGAGGCTGGATGACCAGTCAGGAGGAATCATGCTGGATCACGACAGCAAAGCCAGTAAGAGGCGTCTGTGGACGTCTGGGCTGTTGGTACTCAAAGCAGGACATAAATTTGCTGTTTGCTGACTATTTGCATACCTAAGCTAAACTGCCCCATGGTTCCCTGATAGCCCAGGACACTTGTTTCTTCCTTCTCAGTGGAAACCCCAGATTCTTAATTCATTTTCTTACCCATCCTCCATGGTGGCGTAAAAAATTTCACACAGTCAGGTTGGGAGGATGGCCTCAGAACATCCAAGGTACTTGTTTGGCTCATGCAATTCTGGCTCACACAATTTCAGTTTAAACCAATCTATAAATTAAAGTCAGGTAAGAATTGTCCCTCAGGTGAAACTGGAGGAGCAACTGTAATTGTCGTCTTGTAGGTTTGGGCAAAGGGCAGTTTTAAGGTAAAATTCCCAGGTCCTTGCTCTCTGCCCTCTGTTACTGCATGCAGGTGCCATGAGCAACATCCTTGATTTCCATTATAACCTTACAGGTTTTGTTACAGGTCTCAGGGTTTTTAGGTGTAGGAATGGTGGGTGTTTTTTCTGACCTACAACAGATTATTTTACAAATGCTCTGTGTATCCTTCTGGGCAAAAAGCGTTTCATTTTTGCTAGCAGCAGCATTATACACAATATTCTGTCTAGGCCTACATCACAATACATAAACTGGGGACATGTCTTCCTGCTAGTGTAAACTTTAATGTTTTTGAGAATTGCATATGAACTCTTTTAACTTTGCTGTACAGATCCTAATCTGGTGCTAAATGGCCTCAGAAGGAAATTACCTTCTTACACCTCTCTCATCCACAGGATGCTCAGAGGGCTGGAGCCCCTCTGCTGTGGGGACAGGCTGGGAGAGCTGGGGCTGTGCAGCCTGGGGAGGAGAAGGCTGCGGGGAGACCTTAGAGCAGCTCCCAGTGCCTGGAGGGGCCGACAGGAAAGCTGGGGAGGGGCTTTGGGCAAGGGCAGGGAGTGGTGGGACAGGGGGGAATGGCTTGAAGCTGAGAGAGGGGAGATTTAGGTTGGACATGAGGAAGAAACCCTTCCCCGTGAGGGCGGCGAGGCGCTGGCCCAGGCTGCCCAGAGCAGCTGTGGGTGCCCCATCCCTGGCAGGGCTCAAGGCCAGGCTGGACGGGGCTGGGAGCAGCCTGGGCTGGGGGGAGGGGGCCCTGCCCCTGGCGGGGGGTGGGACTGGCTGGTCTTGAAGGTCCCTTCCAGCCCAAACCATTCTGTGATTCTATGATTCTATGAAAACATGGTAAAGCACAAGAAAACTCATTACAAATCTCTCCTAAACCCATGAAAAGATAAAGTAGAAAAAAAAGGAAGAGCTTATGGTTTGGAGTGGGAATTAGAAGTCATCAGAGGGGTGCAGCTACAGGTCAAGTTCAACACCTCTCCTTCTGCAGGGCAAGCTGGGACAGTGTGTGGTAGCAGCACATCGCTCCTGAGATAGCACCTGCACAGTCCCTGCTACCCGACACAGAAGCAGCACTGTTACACTGCACGGGGGACACGTAATGTGGAGTAGCAGAAGAAATACTTGGATCTTTTCCTCCACAAAGGGGAGTGGAAAAGTGAAGGTGGAAGAGCATTATAAGCAGGACTTCACTGGATTTCTCAGAAGGATGAAGCAGAATGAGGAACCGCCTACTGTTCTTGCTGACATGTCCTGTATGTCAGTGCATCCCTCTGGCTGAGCCCTTACCTGCTCCAGTTCTTGCTCAGCATATTTCTGCCTGCTCAGTTCATTCTCTGTGCCCTCCCGCAGTTCTCGGAGCCGGTGTGCCTCCTGCTTGGCAATGCTGATCTCATCTTGCAGTTTCTTCTCCAGGTGCACCTTTTCTACCTCCACAGAGCGATGCTCCTCCTGAGCCTTCTGCAGTCTGCAACACACAAAGACCAAAAGCCCAATGCTACATGTGTCAGCCATCCGTACACAGCTAAAGGAGCCTACATATTAAAGTGCAAGGGCTGGCCAGCCACAATCTAGACTAAACCTGCTCTTATTTACTCTGTGTTGATGTCAACAGAGATCTGTATTTGAACAGTCAAGGAGAAAGTTCACCATGCCTGGGAAGAAATTAAATTGTCAGCTACGCAGTCTCAGCTTCATTTAGTTTATCAAATACACAGTACCTGTCTTCATAATTTTCCAAAGCACATCAAGATTTCCTTTAATAAGCTTCAAATTAAGTTGAATTTTCACATGTGTTTTTACAAAAGTGAGGACCTTTTTCTTTAATAAAAAAAAGGAAGGGAAGATCTGCCTGAGCAGGTATGACCACCCAGATGGAATGTCCTTGCAAAAGCCTTCAAATTTAGACATGTCTTGATCTTGCCTGGAAGTTATTATTTTTCCCCATGACAGAATTAAATTAGTAGGAATTACACATGGCAACAAAAAATAGTAACAGATTACTTGTACCCATTCAGGGAGGTCTAACTGTTCAGCCTGGAAAGCCTCAGCCCTCTGAAGGAGACACCACTGCAGCCGCAGCAAGACGTTTTAGGGTTTCTACAGTGTCTGCATTTCAGGGGAGCTGCACTAGTGTAAACCCTCACCCAAGTTCAGTAAAATCAAATTGGCATCAAGAATGAACCTGGCCCACATGGGACTGTGCTGTAGGGTGGCGAAGTCTCTGGTTGCTGCCACCGAAACAATCCCTAATGCCAGCAGTGCCTCTTTTAAATACAGTCCCAAACCCATGTGCTACTAGAGACACAGAGATTGCCAAGTAGAAGGGGGGGGGGCAGGGGCGGAAATTTGACAAATATTTTGTTGAAATGAAACGAAGAGGTTCACTTCAAAATGAAGGTTCTGAAAAATCATGTTAAACAAGTAAGACAAATGAAAGAAATAGGAGTATTAAAGGGCTTCTGGCAAGAACCAGCCTAATGAATCAAATAATAAATACCTTTATTTTGTTTGGGTTTTTTTTTTGAAAATGGTGGCCACAATTAAACCCTGGACCAAATTTCTGAGGAACGTGGTACATCCATCTTTGGGTAACTTCAAATCAAGATGTGATGCATTTCCAGAACATGTACTAGACTGAACGCAATAAAGGATTGTAGCTTACTTTGTCAAACCAGGTGCCTCAATCTAACAGTCCCACCTTTTAAACATGAACTTCTCTTTCAAAAGTCTCAGTTGTCACACTTGGAGATAAATCAGTAACAGCTGGACAAAACCATACTGTCAGAGCAGCAGAGGTGATGCTTTTAACCCAGACCAAACTGAGGAGACTCATGTTTTCTGCCACGAGAAGCAAAGCTCTGCTGCCCACCCAAACCAGCCCCTTCTCCTGCATGCACCTCCTGCCCTCCCGAGGCAGCTTCTCCATGGATTGGTGGGACCTTAAATAAGGTGCTAACCTACAATGAAGCTACCAGCAATGTTCACGAGGTTAGCAAAACCAGTAGCGGCTTACACCAGAGATTTTCAGTGGCCAAGTTAAAACTATCCATAAAACGAAAAGGGAAAAAAACCCACCCTAAACCCACAAACAGAATAATCTTAACCAGAAATCAAGTATTTCAAGGTCATAAAATCTCCCGCTCAAGATCATCATCAACATCCAATCTGGAGAGCAAACCAACACAGCAACATGTGGGAGAGAGACGAGAGGGGCAGCGAGGTCTGGCTCCAGGTGTGCTGTGAGTGAGAGTGACACATCCCAGGAGGGCACCCCTGGGCTCCCCGAGCGGCCCCCACTCATCCTGGACCAGCTGAGCACCGAGAGAAAGGGAAAAACTGATCCTCAGTCGCTACAAACGCTGCTCCCTGCAGCACACGCAGAGGTGTCCCGCCTTCAGCCTCGTATCGAAGGACAGCACTTGGTCATGCTTTTGGGGACGGGGGACGGAGCACAGCCCGTGTGTGCCTGCGGCAAGGACCGGACCCATCGCTAACTTTCAGGTCAAGAGCGAAGCCGTGCACCGTCCCAGCCTGGGACTTCTCCTCCTCAGGCTCCTCCTTGGCATGCAGATGGCCATTTAAAATGGAATGGATGGGCTGGGCTCTCATCAGCCGTGATACTGGCTCTCCTCTTGGAAAAAGCTCATTTTTAATTTACAGTTCTGTTCAGAAACTCAAATGTTTTTCTTCCCAATTTAAAGAGACTCTTGCCAAGACATTCCAAGTTTTTAGATAAACCCACGCTCTCTGCCCTGTGCATCAGTGCTAAAGCTCTTCCATACTAGGGCTGTAAGAATCCCAAACCACCAAAATATCTCTGTTTAAAGGAGAAATTCCCCCATACTATGATGCAGAAGAGGGAAGGAATTTTATCCTTAAGATAATTCTCAAAGGCACTCTAACATTGTATTTCCCCTTACTATCATATTATTTCCTGACAGCAGAGCCCATTTTCTTATGTTGGTTATGGACAAAACCACATTATGCCTGTGCATTCCTTTTCAAACCCAGCCAACCGACCAAGTGCCTTCAGAGCTACACTTGTAGTGAGGGCAAGAAATCAAGGTCTGTCTGGGGGCTTCACAATTCAATGTAATCAGTAGATCTTCAATACAGACCTTCATATACTCTTCAATCATCAGTAGGGTGTGCTAAGACATGAACTTTTTTATCTCGATGGGTCATGTAATTGACTGGGAAGTGTCAATGTTGAGGGAAGATCTCAAAAGATACTTTGAAAATGAACAAAAAATGACTTTTTATATCAATCCTCCCTTCCCAGCTCTTCAAGAGTGTATTGTTCATCGAATAACAGCACTAGCAGTTGGCAGGCAACTAGAAAGGGATCACATGCCTTCTGGAGGTCTGTTCAGCACTGAGTTTCAATGAGCCAGGAAAGAAGGTTACTTCAAGCTCTAGAAAAGAAGTTTCTGAGCAGAACTTCAGAAGAAATCCTACACAAGTCCACGGGAACTGATGCTGTTGGTTGGTTTTGACATTTATACAGCAGATGAGGACCACAGCTGAACCTTGCTGGGCGCAAGGATGAAGAATTGAAAGCTTATTTCCCTCTTCAGAGAAGAATTACATCAGTCCTGTGCCAAGAGGTCCCACAAGGTCCAGGAATTCGCCTCCCGCTTCTTGAGCCCCAGCTCAGTGCCCTCTTTGGACGACAAGCCCTCCCAGCTGCACACCCTGCAGAAAAATCACAAGCTGCTATGGCTTAAGACTCAAGTTATGCTCAGTATATGTGGTTTTGCGTTTCTTCCTATCCGGCTTCAGAGCATTAGCTGAACTTCCCAGGCACATTACTTGTTTACGTGGCTCTATCCTCGGCAGCAGATCCCAAGGTCATTCCCCACACATCACATTCACAGCAGGTGTTGTCTGGACCTCTGGTGTGATGCCCTCTTCAGTGACACCCAGCAGAGACCCCCTGCCCTGGGCAGAGCTCTGCTGTGCCAGGAGATGGATATTGAGAAGGAATCCCCATGTCCTGGCCATAAAAAAATAAAACTTTTTCTCTGGGGTATTTCCAACCTGTAATGTAAATTTACCCAAAGCTCTGTGAGACCAGCTGCGGGATTAGAGCCAGCTCCGCAGTAGGCAGAGGGGAAATGCACTTTATTCTATCTCTATGCCAAAAAGCAAGCAGGTCATGTATCAGTGCTACTGCCAGAAATATGTGCCCAGTTTGGCACCATCACCTTGGTACTCTCTCAAGTGTTTGCTCCCCACATAGACACCAATGGATATGATCACGCTCGAAGATGAAAGCCTTTCAAGCAACATTAACATGCAGGAAAATTCCCTGAAGGCTGTCATGAGCATGTAGGTGAGAAATCAGGCTGAAGGCTTGTGGGTATGTTGTACGTTTCCGAAGACACGGTGTTTGCAAGTCTCCATGGCAGGCTGACATTGTTGAGATCCTGGATTTTGCACAGGCTGCTCATTACACCACCTGTGCGCAGCCAGCTTGTGTACCTGGGGCTGTGCTCCGCTTTCAGAGAAGCCACTGGGAAGGTAGCCATCATCTTATAAGGCAGCCAAATTAAGGTTTATCCTCCAAAATTACACTTAAAAGTAATGAAAATTAGTTACAGCCCAAGACTATCACACTATGTTATTTGCTAAATCTGCCCTTAAAAAATACCTTATTGCCAAAAAACCTCACTGGTTTGTAATCAACAGTTTTTAATGTTCTTTTCTTTCCTAGAAGGCTCCTGTGTTTACAGAGGGCCTCTTTCACAGCATGTCGTCCGAGAAGTAGTTTTACTGGAACCACTGCAATAACTTCTCTGAGTAGAGCTCACATTCCCAGGGCTACAGTATTTTGCCCAGGTTCCTAGAGTTTAGATAATCATATTTAATACTCCAAAATTATTTATTTTTTTCATTCTTTCCAGGCAACACTCCTGGATGCAGGTATCACAATGCAAGCAGGGAAGCACAGGCTTTTACATATAGCTCAAAGAATTCAAGAGGGGATGTGTAATTCCACTGATTGCTTCCACTGTTCCAGCATGCTTTTTCCCTGTCAAAAGCAAGGGTGTAACAACCTGATCAGCCTGGATGACACATTCTAAGTGAGCTGGATTACCTTACACTCCTGGAAGAGGCTCTTCTTCCCCTCTAGGTATGGATTTACTATAATTTTGACGGGTGGGGATCTGATATACTTTCGATATGAGTCAGACTGGGAGTAGCAACCACTGTACATTTCACTGCTCCTATATAATTAAATGTGGTAAAGAAATAGGAAGCACCTATCTAAAATAACAAAACACACTCCAAATGAAGCGGCCACTGTTGAGTGCAGAAGGAGCACTCCCATCCATTTTTCTCAGGTGGATGTTTCACTTCTTAAAGCAGCAAAGTTCTGAGCGCAGGGAGGAGACCACTCACACGCCAAAAGCAGCAAAGCTAAACAAAGTCTTCCCAGAAATTTGGGAACTACTTTTTTGAACCAGTAATGACCGTTAGAGCAGAACCGGAACTAAAGAGACAAAACACGACATAAAAACAGCATGGAAAGGAAACAAAACTCCACGGAAGCATGTCACTAGACCACATGTCAGCATGCACTGGAGCCCTTGGAGCTGGAGAAGCTGGTGATGGATGTTGTCACTTTGCTCAGGTGGCTTCATTGCCACGTTTCAGGATTGTAGTAACACGAGGGAGTTTTTACTGCCTAGGCCTTCACGTGGCAGACTGCAAGTACAAATAATTAGCATGTCACCACCAAAGAGCAGGTCAAGTGACCACGCACACATCATTATGTGTAGCCTGGTAACTGAACTCCTTGATGATCCAGGCACCCGCCTGAGCCATTAATTCTGGCTGGCAGGTCTGCTACGGTCGCTGGGGAAGGTGCTGACTGGTACAGCACGACAGCTAAAAAGAAAAATCTTTCCTGAAATCTATATTAATAACAAACTTGCAGGCAAGATCGACAGTTGGAACACTCCAACTGGATGGACACATAAAACCTACCTCTCCTGAAGGTCATGGAGAGACTGTTCAGCTCTGTGGAGTCCCTCCAGGTCTTTCATCATCTTCTTCATGTGCTCCTTTGAATAGCGATTCTGGATGTAGGCAAACCAGCAGCCACCCACTCCGATGACGATGGACACCACCAGCATGAAGTCCTTCAGGTGGTTGTGACGAGTTACTGGAAGAGACCAGAGATACCACTGAATTCAAAAGAACATGACAATTAACTCTGCAGTGCTTTGCCTGCACCAGAGCTGGACATGAAAACTTAAGACAGCATCAGGAGGAACTGCAGCAGGTTTCACAAAGGGGAAAAAGTGAGCTACATTGATATTTAAGGGGAAAAAAAGAAGCTTGACAACATTTATTCAATTTGAATGGGGAAGGAAAACAAAAAAAAAGATGAAATAGATACAATTTGTGTAGATACAATTTGCCTGGTAATACAGGAGAGCCTCCACATAGCAAGCCCCAGAACAGCTGTGCTCTTTTAGGACAATACAGGTAACATTGAACTACATAGAATATAATGAGCTAAAAAAAAATAACTTTGTTGCAAAAATTTAACTGTGATCATAGAGGTGGGGCACATCAAGTATAAAACTGTCAGGTTGCAAAACTTCCCATCAGAATTACAACTAAATGTGGAACCCCCCTTTTTAAACAGTTAGCAAAATGCAGTTCTTTAAAAAAAAAAAAAGTGTGGATGCATGGTTTAAGTGCTAAACAAAACCCAAACTGATGACTCAAGCAGAATTCTTTTTATTGTTTACTGTTTAGCAAATCATCAAAAAAGTATGTACTGAGAAAGCGAAAAATGAGAAAGGGAAGCTTAGTCAAGGTAGCTGTGACTAAACGTTCAGTAGCTACTTGTTTTAAACTAAAAGAAGGTAGATTTAGACCAGATACTTGGAAGAAATATTTCATGATGAGGGCGGCGAGGCGCTGGCCCAGGCTGCCCAGAGCAGCTGTGGGTGCCCCATCCCTGGCAGGGCTCAAGGCCAGGCTGGACGGGGCTGGGAGCAGCCTGGGCTGGGGGGAGGGGGCCCTGCCCGGGGCAGGGGGTGGGACTGGCTGGTCTTGAAGGTCCCTTCCAACCAGAGCGTTCTGTATGATTCTGCACACTGGAAACCCCCAAGCGCAACGTTCCACTTGCACGTCACACAGTGCCGATTTCTTCTTGCTAGCGGTACCACAGGTTTTATCCTAGGCATGCCGATCTCCATGGGGGGCTACAGGCATCAGAGGGATAACAGGCAGCTCCCAGCAGCACGGGGCGTATCAGCCGCTCCGTACAGCGCTGTACACGAACACACCAGTGACCCAACACCACTTTGCAACACAGGCTCCTCTAAAACACACTCAAGTCCCAGAGGCTTTTACATCAGGTTCTTGTAAATGTAGGAGTTCACAAGTGTTATGAGGAGCAGCTGGGGGTGTTTAGCCTGGAGAAGAGGAGGCTCGGGGGGACCTTGCTCTCTACAACTGCCTGAAATGAGACTGTAGGTAAGGGGGGGTCGGTCTCTTCTCCCAACAAGCGACAGGACGAGAGGAAATGACCTCAAGCTGTGCCGGGGAGGTTCAGACTGGGTATTAGTAAAAATGTCTTCACTGAAGGGGTGGTCAACCACTGGCACAGGCTGCCCAGGGAGGAGGTGGAATCACCATCCCTGGAGGTGTTTAAAAAACGCATAGATGCAGTGCTTAGGGACATGATTTAGTGGTGGGGCTGGCAGTGTTAATTAGCAGCTGGACCCGATGATCTTAAAAGGTCTTTTCCAACCTAAATCACTCTATATGATCCTGGGAGGGACATGATCACATGAAGAGGTGCTTATCTGAGAGCAAATGCCGTGCAGCTCCAGCAGCTCCCAGCCACCCCACTTGCCCAGCTCCGTGCAATGCATCCAAACAGACAAGACTGATGGGACAATTTAGCTTGGCAGCTACAAGGGAAGTGAAAGAGTCATTACAGGCACAACCAGAAAACATCTTTGCTTCCCTGAAGCAAGAGCAGAGTTTTTTTTAAACACAGACATGTACGTATGCAACCTGCCCTCTCCCCTTACTGCCCACCCTGAGAGCACAGAGCGGCAGCTGGGTCATCTCTGGATTCAGAGGCGAGAGCTGCCAGCAAGCTGCAGCCACCAAAGGGCTTTTTCTTAGAGGAACTGCAAACTATGTGCTGTAACGCAATCTCACAGTTAGTCTAAAAGGAGTCAGCAACACTATTTTCCCCAAATCGCAACACCCCTCCCTCTGCCCTGCACCTAGGCTGGAGGACACCCTCAACTCAGCATGCATGAGATGGACTGTGCCCAAAGCATCACCCACTTTCACAGGAAAAACACTATTTAGCGACATAAGCCCTTGCTGGTGGATCCCTGGGGCAATACTTGCCTGCCTGTGGGGCGAACAGCTCATGGCAGCCTGGCAAGCACAAGCAGGACTCCCCCAAAAGGAGCTTCTTGCATGTCAGGGTCACGACGAGCACAGCAGGGAGTAGGGCCTGGGCACTGGGAAGTCACAGCGGTGAGGAGAGATTAAAATGGGACAGGAATTGCACCTTGTTGTTTTCCAAAAGGAGTGGATGTGGGAAAGCCAAAGACCAGACATTTTACAGATGACAAAACAAGTTTACTGTGATTAGCCTTTTTTCAGATACAAATTTTTAAATATTTTTAAGACAAAGGTAATGCTATTGCCCACCACAGGCAGGAAAAAGTGCGGATGCATTTTGTAGGAGAGTGAACTGAAGCACAGAAGCAAGTGATGCTGCACAGGGTCAGCCTGCACAGGGACGGGATCTCTCCCACGCCATCCATGAGCACCTGGCAGCAGCTCTCCATCACAGAAACATTTAGGCTGGGAAAGACCTTTAAGAGCCCAACATGCAGGAGAAGCTACTGCCAAGCCTGGAGGCAGCAGCCAGCATGGCTGTGCCCCCTTTCCAGCTCTTTTGTGAGCACCTCGATTCATGGCATGTGTTTTGTGTTTGAAGGTGACAAGACAGAGCCCATGCTGGCTGGGCAGATGCCAGCTCCCACCGCCGAGATTGCAGGACAGAACCAGCCCTGGGTCACCTCATCAAGACCTACAAATATCTTAAGGGCAGGTGCCACGAGGAGGGGGCCAGGGCTCTTTTCAGCGGTGCCCAGCGACAGGACAAGGGGCAACGGGCATAAAGTGCAAGACGGGAACTTCCATTTGAATGTGAGGAAGAACATCGTTCCCCTGAAGGTGACGGGACACCGGGACAGGCTGCCCAGAGAGGCTGTGGGGTCTCCTGCTCTGGAGACATTCAAACCCGCCTGGACGCGGCTCTGTGCAACCTGCTCTGGGAGAGCTGCTTCAGCAGGGGGGTGGGCTGGGTGGGCTCCAGGGGTCCCTTCCCACCCCAGCCATGCTGTGACTGTCTGGAGGGGTCACTGCGCAGTCAAGTTTCCAGCTGGGAACAGATTGATTGCCATCTCTGCTTGGGCCCTGTCCTTCCCGTGCACGGCAGACGAGCTTACGTGAATGGATTAAGCATAAAATACCACCTGGGCTGCAAGTTTCCCAACACTTTCTGTTCAGGGGCTGTCAGGGGGCTTACAAACAGTTACGCAAGGCACTGCTATGCCACACTTGCTGGATGAGTTCTGTTGCATCCCTGAGAAAGTGGGTCCTTCATCTTACACAAAATCCTTCAGCAATTTGTCTCCAGTTACAACAATGCATCTACTGCTTTCTCATGAACTAAGAAGCAACAAGACAACCGCTGTTCTCCCACTGCAAGGAGTTTCTCCAAATGCCTTTCCATCTTATCTGAAGTTTTACAGACCTTAAAAATTTGTTGATTACACCAATCTCTACCAACAAAATTTTGACATAATGATCTTAATTTTAATAAGTACTGCCCTTCACAGCATTATAATGTAGACAAAAGAGTCCCGCAGGGCCTTAAATTCATCTTTGCTACCTTAAAATAGAATTAACAAACATGATTACCCCCCCAAAAAGGAATCCTTCCCTCAAAGTGACACACACATAGTAAATTTAGGGGTTTCACTTCCGTTCCTTTTAAATTTTGCAAGCGTTCAAAGGCTTTTCCAATATATTGTTCTTGTAAAGCTTATGAAAAAGGGAAGTATTACATGCTTTTTGTAATGCTGAGGTCTAAGCATCAGGTTTGCACAACTCAAGAGAGAACTGTTCAACTGGCCTTTTCAACTGGAAATTTGCATTTATCACATCACAGTGATGGTGAAGGCTCTGAACAACCACGTTTGAAGTCTCTGACTGAATTTACTGACCTATGGTAAAATCCCCAACAGGCGGTAAAGACAAAACGAACTTTACATATACCTTTATGCAGACACAGTGGTTCCTTCAAATGGAAAGAATTAAGATATGACAACTCTGTTCCCCAACAATACATTATTAGGTTCATTTCTAACTCGGATACACACCAGGCTCTACTCAGCGCTTGTGTTCTCTCAATTTTGTGAGAAATCCAAAGCTACAAAACATGAAGAGTGCACTGAACAGCATAAAAATCAGGTCTCTTTTCCCCAGGAAACTCAAGAACCAGGTAAATTTACCCAAGGAACAGAGACTTCACCTTCTAAGAGGAGGTGTGAAGACATTTTCAGGCTGTTGAGAAATTATTGGTGTCAGTTCTCTTGTCAAAACCTCTAATAAAAAGTAAAAAAAAATAAATCAATTAATTTACTTCCATCATTTGGAGGGACAAGGACTTTCCCAGCCAAGGCAGGAACATTTATTGTACCCCCAAATGTCCTGATGCCCTAGGGAAATCAAGTGCAGGGACACAAGACATTAGCTTTAACTCATCCCCAAAACACTCCTCATGAATCTCTATTTCAGTCAAGACCAAGATGCAGAAACTAGAGGTTATTGCTAGCATGTGAAATGTGATAAAGTGAAGATGAAAAAGTGGTAAAGGAGGATGCTGGTGCGTTTTAGTTAGGAGAAAACAATTCCCCTGGCTTTGATACAATTCAGTATTTGGGGGAAGGTGGGCTGGCAATATTTTTTTACATTTTCATGCACCTCCAATGAATTATGTACTTGGGATTTCCCAGCAAAGGGAGAACAATAGTGGTGACTGTAAGAATATCTCCATCAAGCACAGATGATAGCTTAGATAATTCTTTTTCACATACAGAAGCCGTCACCTAACTGATACAGTGAATCCTTAGCAGTTTGGATACAAGCCACAGACAGAATATTCTGGTACTATCAAGAAAAATACAAACACACACACATAAATATCAAAATTTGCCAAAATGAATGATCCCTAGTCAAAGGCTTTAGATGAAGCATCACGTGAAGGGACATACAGTCTCAGTCTAAGGAATATATTGCCTTATGCCACAGGGGCAGACATGAACTGGAGAAAACATCAGCCTGGAAAATGCAGCAGAGCAAAGCAGAAGATGTGCACTAAACTAGACTCGGAACATACAGACAGAAGAATAGATGTGTTACAGTGCTACGGGCATCAAACTAGGAAACAGCTTTGTATTGGATCTCAAGTTTTCTGATTTATTTACTGTTAAGCAAAGAACAGCCGACATGTGCCATAACTAGAAGATGAGGCTTTTAAAGGTCAGTTCCCCCCAGCAGCAGATGACGGATGCATATGCTCCCACTCCTCTGACTGCATCCTAAGGGATATATCACATGGAGCTCATTACCAGTGACACCCACCGCCTGCAGTGATCTTCCATCATGTCAAAACACGGGGGTCTGACCCTGGTTATGGCACCAGATTCCATCCCGTGACTCTTTCTGGTCACAACCCATCTTTGGTTTCTCTGCACCCCTCACTCTGCTGCAAGTGAAATCAGTCTGAAAGTGCATCAGTCTAATGGGGCCACTCTCACTAGCAGAAAAATGATTTCTGGAGTGACTCAAGTGGGCTGCTGCCGTCTGTGGCTGGTAGGAGGTTGACTGAGAGCCAGAAACAAGGAATACACATAAGCCAGCTCAAGAAACAGATGTAAAGCAGCTCAGTATCCCACTTGACAGAAATATACTGATGCAACATGATGGACGTTCTGCATATAGAAATCTGAGATCTTCTGGAGCAGACAGACTGCCCAAAACACAGGGAAAACCCACAAACATGACACACACAACTTCAGCGAGGCTGGCTTCTTTCTGTAGCTACATTTAGATGTAAGGCAAAAGGCCCAAGAAGTCAGTACGGCACCTGAGGTGGGGTCCCTGCAAAGCTCTCGAGGGGCCCAGGCAGGGACCAGAGCGTGTTCACCCCGAGAGCATCACAGCTGCTGTGTCAGGGTACAAACAGACTTCCCCCCCCTGCAGTGCTGCGTCCAGCTCGGGGGTCCTCAGCATCAGAAGGACACGGACCTGTTGGAGCGGGCCCGTCGGAGGCCACGGAGCTGGTCAGAGGGCTGGAGCCCCTCTGCTGTGGGGACAGGCTGGGAGAGCTGGGGCTGTGCAGCCTGGGGAGGAGAAGGCTGCGGGGAGACCTTAGAGCAGCTCCCAGTGCCTGGAGGGGCCGACAGGAAAGCTGGGGAGGGGCTTTGGGCAAGGGCAGGAAGTGGTGGGACAGGGGGGAATGGCTTGAAGCTGAGAGAGGGGAGATTTAGGTTGGACATGAGGAAGAAACCCTTCCCCGTGAGGGCGGCGAGGCGCTGGCCCAGGCTGCCCAGAGCAGCTGTGGGTGCCCCATCCCTGGCAGGGCTCAAGGCCAGGCTGGACGGGGCTGGGAGCAGCCTGGGCTGGGGGGAGGGGGCCCTGCCCGGGGCAGGGGGTGGGACTGGCTGGTCTTGAAGGTCCCTTCCAGCCCAAACCCTTCTGTGATTCTGTGATCACAGCTAAAATACGTGTTTCGCATCAGCAGAGCTGGGGCCAAGAGGAAAGGGTACCTGGGGGCAGGCTGCTTCGCTTGGGAGGTGGAAGCCTGAAGATGTGTACCATGGGATGGGGGTGGCACGCGGGGGCTGCCCAGAAGCCCTGCACTGGATCTGCATGGAGGAGGGACAGTGATGCTGTTCCCCTGATTGCAGTGGAGGGGCCTTCCCCCGTGGGAGGAAAGAGACGGGACCCATCTCCAAACATTCAGCAGACACCCAAGCACCATTTCCCCGTATCTTCACAAACATTGCCGTGAAATCCATCATCTAACCTGCCACAGAAGAGTTCAATCATTCTTTGAAAACGTTCCCTCGTAAATTCAACACTGAAGAAGTAAACAAGATTCCCTGTTTCCCATTCCAGATGGATTATCACAACATCCTCCTCCTCAGGAACAGATTCTGGCAAGTTGCTGCAGATACATAATTTTGAATCCCTTTTATTTCACCTTTTGAGAAGATTGCTAGGCTGACGTGTTCAGGTGGCTTGTTTTCTACCCACCCACAGCTATTAGAGCTTTTTTCTCCTTTACTGTTTCTTCCACCACTGCCATTCCCTACTTTGCCCAGCACGCTGCCAGCACAGCCACCTCCCCAGCCACACAGCCTAATGCCCTAAGCTAAGGCACATTTAGCTGTTGCACAAATACCTGCCAGCCCCACCTCGAGCTGATTCATCTCCTACTCCCGTTGCCAGAGCCAACCGTTCTCTGCTCCACCACACAAAGACTTGACAAACATCCTTCCTCTTCAGCAAACTTTCACTCAAAACAAGTGGATAACGAAACTCAGTGGAAAAGTCAGCTCAGATGTAAATGTAGCCTTTTTGTTTCCTAGAACTTTTCTTTGTAAGATATAGGTTGACCAGAAGAATTCAAGTCTTCTGCGGAGACCTTAGAGCAGCCTTTCAATATGTAAAGGGGGGTTTGTAAGAAAGACGGGGACAGGCTTTAGTAGGACCTGTAACAATAGGACAAGGGGTGATGGTTTTAAAGTAAAAGAGGAGAGATTTACATTAAATATGAGGAAGAAACCCTTCCCCGTGAGGGCGGCGAGGCGCTGGCCCAGGCTGCCCAGAGCAGCTGTGGGTGCCCCATCCCTGGCAGGGCTCAAGGCCAGGCTGGACGGGGCTGGGAGCAGCCTGGGCTGGGGGGAGGGGGCCCTGCCCCTGGTGGGGGGTGGGACTGGCTGGTCTTGAAGGTCCCTTCCAGCCCAAACAGTTCTGTGATACCTGGCTAGGAGCATGCAGGTGTGTGGGCCAGGCTCACATATGTCACTGTAGATGCATCACGGTGCTATGACCTCGTTTCTCAGCCTGCACACTAGAAGCACTTGGCCTTTTTGAACTTCATGAGTTTCAGACGGGGCAACCTCCCAAGCCTGTTAAGGTCCCTCTGGATGTCATCCCTTCTCTCCAGCATGTCACCTGCACCACTCAGCTTGGTGTCACTGGCAAATTTGCTGAGGATATCCAGTACTCTAAGACCCAATCTGTGCTCGCTGCGTACCGCTGGTACAGCTCCATCAAACACTTGGTGCAGGAGTCATGTTCAGTTTGATCTACGTGGTGGGCACCACTGCCACGCATGACCACGAATGTCATACAGGGACTACCAAGCTATCAATCTATCAAAGACATGGGAACTCTGTAAATCACTGTAAATCACTTAGGATTTGTCAGGAAGAAGAAGCAGACAGAACTATTGCTTCTGCATGCAGAAGCTGGTGAGAATAACTGTTGCAGGGCAAGTCACCCTCCTACAGGGTAATGAGTGCCTGTCCAAGGCAGAACACTGGGAAAGACCGCAAGCATTGACAGGAGAGGTGTTCTGGCATAAAATACCTTTCTCCAGAAAAGTTCTTGTTAAGCAAAGGCCACCCACAGAAAAGTGAATGAGGACTGCCCTGCAGCAATTACTCTCACCAGCCCTAGGCGCCCTGCACAGCATGGGTCAGAAGAACCAGAGGGCGTTCAGTGCTCTGACCTGCTGCTGTAATCTCTGTCCTAAGACCTACGTCAAGCAGAAAAAGACGGCATTTTCCACGTATAACATCTGCCCATTGCCACCGTTGCCTGCGCAAAGGATGGCATCAGTCTCTGCCATCGCGGCTGGCATCGGTTTCTCCCTCTGACCACCCGCCAAGGCTTGTGCTCCTACAGCATGTACCAGCTGCCGGTGGAGTGACCCGCTGGGATGTTGTATCACCAAGGCAACACAGTAAGATAATCTTTCTACTGTCAATTTATTTTCTTGCTGCTTTTTAACGTGTTGTACCAGAACTTTCTGCTATTTTAGCTATTTAGCCTCTGTACCTAACACTCTGTGACAGAGGCCAACTGTACAGAGAGCAGAGGTTTTATAGCCGAAGCTCAGATTGTTTGTGTCCAGTTTATTGCAACTTAAATCACACTGCATTTCTCCCTAGCCTGTAGACGGGCTGGCACAGCCTGTTCTCCCTGCTCACGTGTGGCCTCTTCTGCTCTGCTGCTCCTGCGCTGCTTCACCCCTTCGCTCCCGGCACAAGCAACTGCGACCAGGCAAACCTGGGTGCATGTTACAATTGCAAAAGCTGCAGGAAAAAGCAATGTACACCAAGGAACACTGATTTCTATACCTTTTTTCCTTTTCTTTTTGGGGTAAAGAAGGAAGAACAGAATTGATTTTACCAAAGACAGTAGTTGTTACACACCGACTGCAAGCCTATTAATGTCATGTCAGGTGTGTGGCACCGCCTTTGTTTTATGTTTTATGGGAGCAAGGTAAAAAGTTATACCACAGTAAAACTTAACAGTAACCTCAAGTGCCTTAAGCAAAAGTGTCCCACCATGCAAGACACCAATTCAAAGCCTCATCTTTTAAACAAAAAGGTTTACAAAGTTTTACTCTGGGAATAGAACCAGCATGGATGATTAGAAAAGAAGCAGTTTTACAGTAACTTACATAAGCATTGCTAAAATAGAAGAATATATACATACTCAGTAAATTCTATACCGGTTATTTAAATTCAGGTTGAAGTATCAGAAAAAACACACATAGGAAGTACTATTTTTTTTTTAATTTCCCTGTATGAATTAATTGGACCAGTGACACCACCTTCCTTGTTCAGTAGCAGACATTTTCAGACGCAAGACAGGGAAGAAGAAGCAGAAGCTCAGGGTACAGCTGTGGGACAGGCAACATTCCCTCTAACGTCAGCCTGGTGGCAGCTGCTGTAAGCATGATGGCATAAAACAAAATATAAAAAAATGCCTCCGTTCTAAAAACACCCAAACGAAGCTAAGACCTTGAGATGGCACCTGTAATTCCTGTAATTTTTCTCTCCATCAATACCAAGCCCCAGTCCTTTCCTGAGTGTGTAACACTCTCTTTTTGTTTGCTATTGCACCCACAATTGTGGAAAGAGACTTTAACAAATGTGCTGATTTTCACTGGCAATATAGGACCCCGTACGACCAGCCAGGTTTCTCTGTTGCCCTGCTCCCTGGCTTTTCAGGTTTGGAGCTACTGCTCCTTAAGGAGCACCCAAACCTAAAGCCCCAGCTTATTGACCAGGTGCTTCCGGCACACAGACTGACAAAACTTTACAATAATGCTAACACACCCTATGCAGCCTATTAATGAGACAGAGCTGCTTTTTCTGTCTAGGTGCAGGTAATCTAAACACAAATCCAGTTAAGTGTAAATATTTAAAGTGGATGGTAAATCTCACGGCGATAAATTAATCTGGTATTTGGTTAAGAAATTTTACCACTTTAAACAAATAATGATTCAACTGATCTCAAAGTACTTGTAAAATACACTTTTAATATAACAACGGGAAACACACTGGCTGTATTGGAAGCTATACTGAATGTAATACGGCTTCATTCACCCCGGAGTGAAGGCACCAAGGAATGGACGCTTAATGAAAACCAGAACAGGTCAGTTTGTTCAGAAACCTCCAACAAGTGCCACCTCCTGCCTGGGAGATGTCTCCTTTTCCAGGCACCCAGTCCTTGCACGTCTGTTAACCCACGCACAGACGTTCAATAAATAAGGGTAACGCTCAACTAATGATAACGATGAATAAGAAAGGCTGGGGGTTCAGCAGAGACCCCATCCCACAGTGCTGCAGGACCACACAGACAGATTGGTACAGTGTGGGAGGCACTGGGGTGCACCGAAACCAGGGTGATGGGCACACCAGGGTGCCCAGCTGGTCCTGTGGGTGCTGAGGCTGGGGGGTGAGCAGCACTGAGCAGCGCTCCCCAGTCTCGGGCAAACTCCCCGCAGCACAGCCCAGGGCAGGTACCGGTCGGGCGGCTTGGCAAACTGCCGTGGCTTGTGCCTAGCTGTGAAATAAAGAGCATCTGGAGGGTTCTGTCTTGGGAAGTGGAGCTACAGAAGCCTCTCCTGAAATCCCACAGGCAACTACAAAAGTCCCACTTTGTTGGCCTTTGGAAAGGTGGCCAGGAGAAGTGACCAGGATGGATAACTCGGTACACAGCATTTTGATTGTCTTATAACCCTGAACAGTACCACAGTGGTGCCTTGAACCATCTGCAGGGAGACATGTCTCAGCCTCCATCACTCAAGAGTTATAAAGAATAAAATTTTAAATTCACTTTATCTATGATTTTGAATTTTACTGCTTGTTTTCTTAAATTCACCTTTCCTGTTTCACCTGAAGTTGTGATATTTTGTGCTGGATAAATTCCTGAACCACAGGAATGGGACACAGACACAGAAGCAGCAATCGCTTCATCTTGCTTAGATTATAATTTTACCATACTCCTTCGCACCAGAATTAATTACAAAGCCGCAATCCTGCAAGTGGGCAGACCTGTTTGAAGTAGGAAATGGCACGTCTGGAGTCTGGCATAGGAAAACAGACCTCACAGAGTTACAGGAGTCTACTGATCAGCAAGGAACCTGGCCAGGTGCCCCACTCAACCACCTGATGCTTGCTGAAGCCTCTGCAACAAATTACAGGAGACATCAGAGAACAAGCTTTCTAGCCCCAGGATGGGAAAAAGCTTCACCCGGCTTCACGCGGCCCCCTGGAACTATACCTTGGTACGTGTGCTACAACGCCCACCGAGGAGGAGATGTCTCTGGTTTTATGAGTCTGCAGGAAGCAATCACGGTGCTCCAATCTAGGCTGATTTTATTTTAATTTATTTTATTTTATTGTAATGCTTTTATATCTGTGGCGAATATAAAGTATCTTCAAGAGATAAGAAAAACCCATGTCACGGGAAAAGACAAACCCTTGAAATCCTGCACCTGGGAGGCACCGACCACTGCCAGCAGCTTCAACAGGGAGGATCACAGGAGACCACTGCCACCGACCATGTGAAACGAACCATAACAGGAATGTATCCAAAACCACTAAATCTATCACTGTGCCAAAGCTGCTCCTGCAGCTTAAAAGGTCACCGAGTACTTCCCAGAACTGCTCACTGCTAATGGCTGTTCCGCAAGCCATTCTTTAAGGAACATGTTTTAGATAAACCACCTCTCCCTGCAGTATGAACGGGAGACAAACCCATTCGGTTGACCAGAAAACAGAAAATACTACCTTCTAAAAAGTGTTAAATCTCTACTTCAGTTGAAAAATTAAGGTATATTTCCTCTATTCATACACCCAACACGTACGTATGCAGACCGCAAAATCTGTAACAAACCCTTACTGATCTGAAACAGCCCGATGAGGACAGCTCACTGCACACCTTCATCTGTGTGACCACAGCAGGTTCATATTCCAGTGCCATGACCGCTGCATGGTGAAATGGAGCACCTTGAACATGAAGAATGGCTATTAAGCTATTACAAGTGATTTACTTTGCGGTTTACAAAGTATCCAAGAATTGCCTGAAAAATTCCCCCAAAAGTACTGGAGTTACGGGCTCGAGCCTTTATCGATGAGCAGTGAGAGCAGCCACACATCCACCATGTCTCCACCACCACTGACCAACCAAAAAGCTTTGCTTGCAACACAGACCAAGTATAAATAAAAAAAGCAAACTGTTCCTGAATGAACATGTGTTTTTTAATAACTGGAAGCCAAAATGGCTGATTGTGTAACCTAGGCTTCTATTTCACTTAGCTTACATCTCTACCAAGCCTCATGAATTTCACTTGCTTTACTCTACGCAGCCATTTTCCCCAGGATTTGCTTCACTGCACCTTTTCTCAGGAACTTGGACACAGACTGAAAACAAGAAAAGACTGTACTAACAGTTGGACTTTAAAAAAAAAAAATTTTAAGAAATAATGGAAGCACCTTATCACTTCCCATCGGCCAAGTGCTGGGCGGCCCAGAAAGGGAAGGCTGGAAAAAAGCTGACAAACCTGAACTTCACTATTGGATTGTTAGCAGATCCGTGTCTCGCAGAGCAAAGGTATATCCTATCTGTTACTCCAGCCACAGACAGTTGCAGATGCTTAAAATACTACACAAAGAACAGAGGAAGCACAAACTGGTATTTTTGGTGCTGTAAACCTCCGACTGCCAGCAACCGAAGCTGGGGCCAGAATTTGCGCCCAGACTACCGCATTTGCACCACGGTAAGAAAGTACCTTTTCGCATTCATTTTAAACCTCCCACACAGGGGACACACGACAACTAAAATGGAAAGAGGCGTACTGCATAAGAGGGCTCAAATCCTGTACAGGCAACACAGCCTGCCGTAAAGACGCATCTTGCCTGCAGGATGCCAAGCAGAAACAGGCTCTGATCAAGCAAGGTTTATGCTCACCTCACAAAAGCACCCAAAGCTCATGAGAAAGCCATGAGTAAGAGGGAGAGAGACAGAAGTACCTTTAATAGACAGCAGACATGAGCCAGACAGAATGAATGCAACAGGAGAACCCCGAGCACTGCCGAGATAAGCATCAGAGGGGTCTGAGATTCTGCCAACAGACGCCTATAATCACCATCAAAGGAACCCAGTCCCTCATTCTCATCCATCCTAAACGCCTTCCCATGCAGCCTGTTGCTATTTCCCTCATCCAGAGGCAGGTAATCTGCAGCCTGAGTCACCGAGGGAGCCCCAGGTCCCCAGCAGCAGCTTCCCTCCAGCTCCAACAGATCCCACTGCAAACCTCAACACGCAGTCAGCACCACAACAAACAGGAAGGACAGGAAGGTTCTACCCTACGGACATGGGAGATGCCAGCAGGACAGTGCACCCCTGCAAGCAGCCTGGCAGAGATGGAAACGTAAGCCCGGCAGGCAGGATGCCTCTGTGCTACAGAGCTGTTCCGATAAATCCAGAGACAACCTGTTCCTGTTTCAGGGGAATCGCACCAGGGATGATTTACCTAGGTGAGGCTATGTAGGGCAAAGTTTGGTTCACACAGATCTGTCTGTCTTTGCTGTCGGATACTCGGCAGACACAGATCCTCTTGATGAACAGCCAAAGGACTTTGAATTATGGTACTTACAGAGAGGAGGCCCAAAAAGCACCGTGTCCAGAGCTTTCAGCTGCAGCTTCTGCCTGTGGCTTCGATCTGTCATTTTCAGAACACTTCCCATCATGGTAGCGTTGTTCACTGCTAGCCTGTAAAAAAAAATACATAAAAAAAAGAAGTAGGCAGGGTCATATCCATCTAGATTAAAAACTGACCAAAAACTACTAACATGGAGACTACAGGAGGAGAAATACGATGAGCAGGACCTGAAAGCTCCCTGCTTCAGCTATCAGGACAAAGGAAATCCCTTAAATATTGTCCCCTCTGATCTAGGATATCTCTGTGAAAGAGTTCAGCAGCAGTGTCTTTGGCTTTTACTCGCAGAGAGAAGGGAAAAACAAGGCTATGACTATTTCATTAATCCTGACAACCTAAGTTACTGATTTCCTATCAAAACTGATCTTTTGGTGTCCTAACAATCACCAATTTATTTTTTAAATCAAACCTGTACTGCTAGCCTTTGACATCTTATTTTGCAGACCATGTACTGCCTCGAAAACCTTACTTTATTCCCAGTTAATCTCTTCTTCCCAGTCAGTTTACAAATCCCTTTTCAATGGCAATAACCTTTACCCAAAAAGCTGCACTGAGTTTTTCCAAACCTGTTACGAGCTCAGGCCAACTCCCAGCCAGCGTTTCTCTTGAAGAACACAAGGCTTAGAAGTCTCCTTTGCTGGAGCATGACAGGGTGCAAGTTAATACGAGCACATACCAGTGCCAGGCGATGCAGGGATACATAACCAGCAGCCCTTGAGCTGGGATCTTAAATGCTAACGTAGATGCAACCCGGAAAGCGGAGATACTCCTTTGCTGAGCATGATGAACAATGACAGAAGCTCCACAGCTGGACTGAGGTTATGAAGAAAGGCTGTGGCAGAGCCAGGATGTAGCCTAGGTCTGCTCTCTTCCAGATCAGGATTTTAGCTCTAAATACATAGCTTCAGGGGCAGGCGGGTGAAGCCTAGCATACAAACCAGCAAGGACAGGAATCACGACCACACGATTCGGACTGCCGCCTCTCCTTCCACCCACAGCAGATACACACTTGCTTAGGGCTAAACCACTCCCTGCGGAGAGGACTACAGCAAAGCCAAAGCCTCTGAACATAACCGAAGCGGAACGGGAATTAGCCTTGGCTCTGTACGTGCTGAGGAATTGCACACGATGTTATGAGCCGCCTCAGATCTGTTTTTCTCCCTGGCGCACATCCCAGAGGAACACAAGACAATGCAGTGAGCACTGACCTGGGCATGGCATGTCCACTCAGCTGCAACTTTCTGAAGGTCTCTTCGTACTGTGGCAGCTCTACGTAGGTAATGAGCCACTGAACCACCTCGTCAACTGTCCAGTTATACACTGTAGGAGAGGTAGAAAATAAGCAAGCAGCTTAATATTTTAACTAAACAACTAAAATCATCAAGCCAGCAACAACAGCATAACTTCGCCAGACACACCTCAACCTATCACTTTCAGCAAAGGAAAAGTATCTGCAAAGTTTAAGCACATTCCTATTAAGTGTGCAGTTGGGGCAGGGGTATTAACTCCTATGGACTATTAGACAAGAAATAATCTCTCTGGGGTACTCCAGGCAACCCTGCAGGTCCTCAGCCTCTACCTGGTTGCTTGCATGCTTATTTTTGCTAATTAGTTCTATACACGACGGCCTGCTACAGATTCAGCATAGACATGATGGGCTGCTACATGTTTAGTCTTAACAGACCCCACTGCACCACGCATAAGGACTGGGGCTTTCCCAGCGGCAGCCTCTGGCAACAAACATTTCGAGGTGGTTGATTTTATGCTGTGGTTCCAGCTCGTGGAAGAAAAACATGCAATGAGGCCATCAGATAAAGGAGAAGCCTCAGTGCTGGCGCAGGTGATGCTTCACTCTTTCAATGTCACCAGAAGGGCCCAAGGCTGAGATCCTCTGAAAGGCAACGCCCAAAGTGCTGGGCAGGCAAGTGAAATCCCTTCGTTTTCTATCACAGAATCACAGACTGGTTTGGGTTGGAAGGGACCTTCAAGACCATCTATGGGTCACCTGCCACTAGACCCTGTTGCTCAAAGCCCTGTCCAGCCTGGCTTTGATAATCATACAAGTGATGTTGCTGTCTCCAAACTCCCAACAAGGAACGTTCATCATCCTCATCATGTGCCCAAACCCCTGAAATACTGAATTCAGCTAACATATCTCCGCAACATGCTCTGAAAGCCTCACCCCTTCCTCCAGACCCATGGACCCGTGAGTACCAATCAAGGAAAAGCACATATGGAGAAATGCTGTAGGAACGTGGTTGTAAACAGCCTGAGGAAGTGATTTAGAGGAGGAGGTGGAGTGGGTGCAGCAGCCTAAGGGAACTAGGTGAACTTTTCTCCTTAACTGCCTTACCTGTGGACTTGTGGATTATTTTGGGAGCTGACGTATAGCTTGAAAGTCACAGATAGGAAATCTTTGGAAATAAAGCTTCTGCCTTTGCCATAGTTTTGATGCAATTAGAGCAATGGTTTGAAGGCAAAGAAAATCATGCAACAGATTTTTTTCATAGGACAGAGAGGGGTTTCCTATGCTGTAAATTATCAACTTCTGTCTTTGTTTAGCATGGCCTGAGCTCTTGCACCATTTACCCAGGCTCCAGCAACCCAGAGCGCTATGCGGTACATCACCCACTGCTGACAGTCACTACCTCGCACGCTTCTGGCCCAACATCCGTCAGTCCCTCTCTCACACGCCCTTTCCAACAGCCAAGTGGGGAAAAGGCCCATTTACTGCTGGCTCTGAGGGCTGCGGCACTGCCGAGTTTCAGAGCTGCACAGCCACTTCTTAAATGTCAACAGTGAGTTGCCCTACAAATATGAGAAACATCTTCGAGCTCACTCCAGCGAGCTAAATGCCTTCGACGGAAAGATGACTAAGTAGACAGTCAGAGCCAAGCGCTGAGCAAAGGAGAGCAAGATGTGAAAAGGTGTCATCTCTGCATGCGCTTGCAGGGAGTCGCACAGATGCAGGTCAGCAAACGCAACGCCAGCAAACAGCCCTCTCTTAAGGGAACTCCCTGCAGTGAATGGTCGCTGGCCCACAAACTGTAGCAAACTGATTTCTGTGGCCACAACCAAGATGACAAAGGTGAAGCAGGCAGGGGAAGCTGCAGGGCACGAGGGCGGACAGCCCAGCCACCACATGTCACTGTCACAGACCACTGAGAGCCCACCAGCTGGGCAGTGATGGTACCCATGGGGCCAGGTGGCAATGTAAGCTCTCTCTCTTTTTGGCCTTCCATATCCAGAGATCTTTATTTTTGGAAGAAATCACTGAGAAACAAGCTGGCACTGTCAGGCAGCATACTCAAGTGCAAAGATGAGCAGCTCCCCTGCCCTGCATCCTTGCCACAATGATCTGATCTGCTGGTGCAGTGGCTTCAGTAGAGTGATACTTACAGAGGGCTTCATCTATCAAATCCAGCACCCTCTAAGAGCACCACAGCCTTTGTATTTTTGGATAAATAGAGGGCGGAAACAACTTTTTAGTTTACATGTGTGACCAGGAACAGCAGCAGCAGCAGGTAGGAAAAGCATGTGGCTTGGAAACAGATGAAACAGGCATAGCTGCCCCTGTCACCCCCTGCCATCAGACCTCGGTCCCCTTTCAGAGCTGCTTTTCATGCCCACACGAAGGAGCAGACCCTTCCTACAAGCCCAGTCCTACTAGTTTTATGACTGAAGTTCAAACGCCAAGATTAGGCTCCATATGACAGCATCCTTTAGAAACTAGTAATTTATTTTATCAAGTAGACATTAAACATGTATTTTAGATAGAGGGAATGACGAGAAAGGAACAAGAGTGGTAACTAGCACCAACACAAGGAAAACCATTATGCCACAGCAGCTCTACCCAAAGATGTGCCAGGTCCCGTGCATGTCAGAAGCAGGGAGCAGCTCAGCAATTAAGGGACTGAGGAGTATCAGGGGACTTTCTCCTCCACCCTTAATGATTTCTACCCTTTCCCAGCTGACATTACAAAGGCAAAGTCATCTGTAAACAGCCACACAAGAGAATAATTACATGAGGCTTTCCTTGAACACAGGAGACAAAGTGAATCATTAACATCACCCTTTTAAGTGGTTTGGACACAAATTTTCAACTTGTAGCTGCCCATCTCCATGGGACAGAGAGTCTGGTCCTGGATGAATGACTCAAGGACCATGCACTGAACCACTGTGGTTTCAAACCACCTCTCAAATGCTGTACCTAATTATTCATCTGGTCTTCCTGGGATAGTGACAGACTGTAACAGGCTTACAGCTGTATCTTCTACAAAGTGCTTTGAAAACACTGAGCACGTTCTGCCTTACAAGTAATTTAAAGGCTAAGACAGAAAAATCAAATACAAACAGAACATGACACAAATGAGAAATCAAATCTTTAGTTGACAAATTGATCAGAAGACTAAAACCTAATTTTTCAAGCGATGGGGATTGGAAAGATTACCTGATCTTGAAGGACAGAGGGAAATGAAAGGACTAAGTGAAAGGAAGAGCAAGAGTTAAAAGTATTGGAAGAAAAGATGTTCCAGGGGTTGAGAGCAACAAGACTTCACTGAGAGGAAAGGAGAAGCACAAGTAGAGTGAAGGGCAGCCACTGGCAAAAACTGTCCATGCCACGGATCACAAAAGGACCCAATATACCGATGTGATCTGCATCTACACACCACTCACAATGCAATCAGTAAATGAAAATGCATCACACAGTAAACAATGCACCTATGTTTTGCAAAAGCGCAAACTTGCTACTTTTATACCATCCCCCACATTTTCACTGTCAAGGCACCAAAGATTTTCTTACTCGTACTACTGGTCATAAGATAAAATATCACTCCACAACAAAGCCCAAAATTTGACAATAAGAAGTTTCTTAACTAGAAAGAAGAAAGATCAGGTTTAAGATCTCTCAAAAAGAACTTCCAAATTCCAGTCAGAGAAAAAGTAGAAGTGAAACTGTGCCTTTTCCTGACCGCCTTGGACACCCTCCTGAAGCCTGCAAACAGCCAGTGCTGTAAATGCCCAGGGTGCGGGTCAACCCACACACTGTGGCCAAGGAAGCACCAGTGAACTTTGAAGTTTTTTTCCAAGATTCAGAAGTTTCAGGAAGTTTCCCACCAGCGACTGCACTTCCACCACCTCCCTAGGTTAACTTGCTGTGATGAATAATACCCTTTTCTCAACACCTTTCAGCTTATTTCTACATCAAATGTATTTATGTATACTTCCGGCTTTAGGACTTAATTCTACCTTCTTTTCACTAGATTAAGGAGCTTTTCAGGTTCAGCAAATTTCTTCTAAGGAAAACGCGATATGTAGGAAAACTCCCATGCAGCTCCACTGAATTTTTCAGATGCTATTAGCCCATAAAAATACCATCTGAATCTGGGTATTTGAAGGAGAACCTGGAATAGGACAGTATTTGGCTCTATTTAATACACATTTATAGGAGCAGAGAAACTAAACAAGAATTTATACCTTTATGACCATACTCAGATGCCAGCATTAACAGTTGGGAAGTACCAAGACCAATGAAATCCTGAAAGGCCCCCCACAAAAAAAAAAGGAAGCTAGAAGAGTACTTGTACAAGGCAGCAAAAGAAGCAGCAGCTTATTTTTCCTGGGAGGTATACACACTGCTGCCACAGTTGTATGAAATCCAAAGCTTCTATCACTTTTATGGCAAGGGGTGTGGAGCAGGCTGTTTCAGTTTGCTTGTTTGTCTTTTACCTTCAGATGTCTTCCAGGCCTTCCAGAGATCTTCCACGCTAATGAGCTTGTCTTCTCCATGGAAGGTGCTGTGCTTGACTGTTGGGTCATGATAATTCAAGTCCTCCCTCAAGAACTAGGAGAAGAATAAACAGCAGGATTATTCTTTGATTCATCTTTTAGAGAGATGAGGAGCATTAACAAAACAGGAAAATCTTTCACCTGTCTTCCTTATTACTACATCCACGGGTTGTCACAGAATAATTTCTATGGCAAAGTTCTAATAACTGAGATGCAGCATCTCTGGTCTTTTTAATCTCTGACCAGAACTACATCATTGTCCTAGTTTTGGCTGGGATGGAGTTAACTTTCTTCTTAGTAACTAGTACAGTGCTGTGTTTTGGCTCTGATGTGAGAACCAAGGTTGATAATGCACTGATGTTTTTAGTTGTTGCTGGGTAATGTTTATACAAAATCAAGGACTTTTTGGTTTCCTGGGCCCTGGCAGCCAGAGGGCTGGGAGGGATGGGAAACTGGGAGGGGGCACAGCCAGGACAGGTGACCCAAACCATCCAAAGGGGTATTCCATACCATATAACGTCATGCCGAGTGTATAAACTGGGGGAAGGAGGAGGAAGGGGGGCACATTCGGCATTATAGCATTTGCCTTCCCGAGTAACCGTTACGTGTGATGGAGCCCTGCTGCCCTGGGGATGGCTGAGCCCCTGCCTGCCCATGGGAAGCGGGGTATGATCCCTTCCTTTGCTGTGCTTGCCTGCACAGCTTTTGCTTTACCTGTTACACTGTTCTTATCTCAGCCCTTGACTTTTACATTCCTTTCCAATTCTCTTCCCCAAGTCTCTGAATGAGGGGGACTGAGCAAGTGGCTGCGTAGAGCCTGGTTGCTGGCTGGGGTTAAACCACAACAATCATCTCCTTAGTTCATAGAATCATAGAGCAGTTTGGGCTGGAAGGGACCTTCAAGACCAGCCAGTCCCACCCCCTGCCCCGGGCAGGGCCCCCTCCCCCCAGCCCAGGCTGCTCCCAGCCCCGTCCAGCCTGGCCTTGAGCCCTGCCAGGGATGGGGCACCCACAGCTGCTCTGGGCAGCCTGGGCCAGCGCCTCGCCGCCCTCACGGGGAAGGGTTTCTTCCTCATGTCCAACCTAAATCTCCCCTCTCTCAGCTTCAAGCCATTCCCCCCTGTCCCACCACTCCCTGCCCTTGCCCAAAGCCCCTCCCCAGCTTTCCTGTCGGCCCCTCCAGGCACTGGGAGCTGCTCTAAGGTCTCCCCGCAGCCTTCTCCTCCCCAGGCTGCACAGCCCCAGCTCTCCCAGCCTGTCCCCACAGCAGAGGGGCTCCAGCCCTCTGACCAGCTCCGTGGCCTCCGACGGGCCCGCTCCAACAGGTCCATGTCTGTCCTGTGCTGGGGACCCCCAAACCAGATGCAATACTCCAGAGGTGGGGGGTGCTCTCAGGAGAGCCGCTGAGTTCCTCTAATACATAACACCATCTGTTACAGACCTGCACCTTTTGCATTTTTCTCTACTTTCAGTTTCAGGATTTTCTTCTGCCACCTTTTTGCTAACTAGCCCTCTGCCAGCAGATTTCTGCCTGGGGCCACGCTACCAATAAGCAAGCCAGCTTAGGAGCTTCAGCCTCTCATTAAGAAAAGCAATCCTTCCAGACATCAAAGCATTCTGCTTGTTCTTTTCCAGCTGACTGCTTTTTGAGTCCTTTACTGACACATCAGCATAAGAAGAGGTCAGAGCACCTGCTCAAGGCGCACACATAGGTACGGCACCAATAATCCTTCTCTCCTGGTACTCCCTCTCTCCTGGCACAGAAATCAAAATCTTCTTATGCCACCTGTGTGTGTCCCCACAAGACAGACCCCATAACCCCAAGAGTATCCATCAAGGGAACAAGGGAGTATTGCTGAAATCAAGCACTCCATTAGGAATCTCCCCATCTCCAATATCCTCTAATAGTTACGCAATAACACAAGCTATAAACCTAAAAATTAAAAAAGATGCATCCTCTTACAACAAACAGCAAATGCTCAGAAGTTTGCCACCAGACTGTGCCAGGTGGTGCCTGCAGGCAGGGTAGTGTAAACGAGATGTGCAACAGGAGCATCAACCCAATAATGCTGGAAACACAGAGAGGAAAAGCCAAATGACAGGGTCCTTGCTATTCTAGTGCTCTGGGGAGAGATGGGCAGAAGAGAGCAGCCCCAGGAAACATGGAAAAAATTAAGGAGGAATCAAGGACAGCAGTGAAAAGCAGCAAGGTCTTGGTATTTACAGAGGGATCTTCAGGGAGGGAGGGGAGCCATGCTGGAGCAGGCAGAAAGCAACCACCTTCAGCACAGGAATCTTCACCTGGAGTCCTGGAGCCACCCAGTAATATGTGAAGATAAAATACAAAAGCTACTTGAGATTCTCAGAAAATAAGGAAGGATATAAACTGCTCTGTATAATCACAGTTAACGTATTTTTCTTTTTTATTTATTATTTTAGCTTTTTGTAACTTTGTTCCATTATTGCAAATATACACTTTCAGGTAGGCGTTATCACTTAACCTTTTCCATTACAAAGCCAACGCTGCATGATCAGATAAACAGAAGCTATCCTTGCTCAAAGATGAGGCAAAGTGTAAAACTGGGTTTTCTGGGTTTCAGCAAATCCTCAACGTGCAGACTATCCAGCAAGCAATGGAAGGTTTGCCAGCTGAAAAGCACTTTCTTGGTTCTGTAAGACCTTGTATGTGACTGCATCAAAATGTAGGTCACCACAATCACCCAACGCTGCCAAGTCAACAGTCTCTGCTATTTTGTAGGAGTTCCTGTGTCAATGCGAATTCGACCAGGGATTCCTTTCCGTAATTCACACATCATGCTCGGTAGTGGCAACTCGTCTGCTGTCACATCTAGAGTCAACTGGAAGTGCAGCTGCAAAAAAAAAAAACCTGCCCTGCCCACACTGTGCTCTTCTGGCAAGCGGGTAGATACGGGAGCAAAGGAACTGGAAGGGACTGAGAAAAATATAAATAACTATAGATAACAACATATACAGTTATATTTTAAAGGTATATATAAAAGAAAGTATGTGCTTTTGTTTTTATATATATACAGTATTTTCATGTATAAATAATATTGGAGTAACTATAATAATATATTAAAATTTCTGGGTTTATATTTCTATATAAACAATATATAGTTATGGATATATAATATATAAATATATACGTATCTGTAATAAAATAATTAGTTAAGTATTTTTAGTTGCTGCACAAAACTGACAGATAAGCTGAATATTAATATTCTCTGCAGTACATCTAAAGATTTCTGTTCCTGGCATGACAAGCCAAGAAATATTCAGTAAGTATAAATGTTAAATTGATTTTAATACAGTTAGTTCCTTATAATAAATTAATATAACCTAGGCTTTTGGGATTCCAGACTTTTCTTTGAATGGTAATATCAAAAATTCAGCTAAACGGCACAATGGAACCAATTTTACATCAATGGAGTACGAAGTAAAAAAATGATTATTAGATTTGACCTGCATCCTCAAATCAGAGCTGAAACAAATGCTATCTATCTACAGGAGGCGAGGCATTTTCCCTGTAGGCTGAGCGCTAATGAAAAATAATACATCAGTATGGTCTGCGGATATATCATAATTCACACAGGCTACATATCTATCATAATAATGTGCTCTGGTGTGTTCCCACCCCTTTCCATCTCAGGAGAAGATGGACCAGAAACAGAAGACACCAAAGAAAAGTGAAGAAAATCGAATAAATAAAATAATAATTAAAGGGGAGTGCAAGAAAGACTGAAAAGATTTGAGACTGCCCTGCATGCAGGAGGGACTCCTGAGATGTGAGGTAAGCAAAGCACATGGAAACCACAGAAGAAAGAGGATCGCTCACATTCCGGTACCTAACACACGCAACAAGATTAAAAGATAATTCCTTATTTACATCCCTGCATGCATCATCCAGTGCATGATTACCATGCGGCCTTCGTTATTACAGATCTTTTAAGTATGTAACACAATTACAAAAAAAAGAGAAGTCATCTCTAGATAAGGAGATAGTATTTTAATATCAGACAGGGCATGGAAAATATCTGTGGAAGTTTTCACTGCCCAGGCTCTCTACAAATCCATCGCAGATGCTACCAAGGCCACCGACAGGTACCGGCAGCTCAAGCCTGCTGCCTCTCTGCTCTCTTGCTTTCCAGCCGGCTGAAAGCTTCAGCTGTTCTTCCCATCTTGCAGAGGAACATGGAAAAATAGGAAAGTTCGGGCAGCTTCAGCAGGGCAGCCCCCTGATGTCGGGGGCTCCTGCCGGTGCCCCCCGCCGTAGGCAGCGGCCAGGTGTCGGTGGGCAGCCATGCCGACCCACGGCAGGGAGAGGCCACGTCGTCGGCCTCCCAGCTTGTTAACTCGTGACCAAGAGGGAACGCGGCAATGTCACCCGGCACTGTGGACTGCACGGCTGCCAACTCCCACCGGGACTGGAGGGATCAGCTGCTGCTCTGTATATTTAGCTCCGGGAGCACAGAAAGGAAAAGTGATCTCTTGCAGCTTTCCTTCAGCACACCATCACCAAAACAAACCCCCCAAGGACTCTCTGGAGGGGACGGAGCTGGCTGCAGTGAGAACACCTCTATAAACGAGCAGGGGGGAGGATGGAGGATGGGGCCATCACCTCCTTGGACGAGCTGTTCATGCATGCCACAGCCCGAGAGGCTGGAGAAGCTGGGCTGCACCCACCTGAGGAAACTTTCAAAACAGATTTTCCCTTGGTATCTTCTGGGGAAAAGATGAAAAAGAAGTAAACAGTGCAAACACAGCAAGTAAGCCAAACTGCCTAGCATCGTCTTTGGAGACAAAGGCTGGCTGCTGGTGCCGTGCAGGCGTCTCAGCCCTGCTCCTCTGACCCATGCTAGAAAACAGAGATGTTTGCAGCTGACTGCGAACCCGCAAGCTCTGTATCTGCTACCATCAGACACGTACCACTGCTAGGTGCGCTCTCTCCAACCTCCACGTGCTGCCAACCAGCACAAATCGATGGGAATTCCTGTTGCACAGACTGTAGCACACCCGGGTCCTCAGCAGCAGCAGCACTCAGGGCACTTTCAGAGCCCACGTTTGCACATCTTCTGCATGAACCTTTTTGTAGTATCATTGTGGTGGTTTGACCCAGGCTGGATGCTGGGTGCCCACCAAAACCACCCTATAAAAACCTCCTAAACCAGGCAGGGGAGAGAAAATATAGTTGTATATTTGTAGGGAGCGAGAAGGTGCCCCCTCATCTGCCTCTTCTCCAGGCTAAACACCCCCTGCTGCCCCAGCTGCCCCCATCAGACTTGTGCTCCAGCCTATTCCCCAGCTCCATTGCCCATCTCTGGACATACTCCAGCACCTCAATGTCTTCCCTGTACTGAGGGGCCCAACTCTGAACATGGGATTAGCTCTCATTTTTTACCCATTGGAGGAACTCCCCAAGATTTCACATACACAGGTAACTGTACTGAGCGTGCAGCACACTACGTATATACTAATATATGTATATATAAAGTCACCATGGGACTCCCAGATGTTGAAAACACCAGGCACAAAAACCACTGCACAAAATATCGACCTACTTGCAAACCATTCAAGATCAGCACTTACAAGTGCTAAAGACCCTGCTGATCCCATCCCTGGAGATACCCCTCCAGCCTCAGCCAGTCTGCGAACCCACAAAAAGAAAAGAAGGAAATACAGTCAACCAAGAGTCTCACCAAGTTCAGAGAGAGGCAAACCTGATCACATCATCCAAAAGCAACAGGAGCAGAACCACTGCTACACGTGAAAACCAGCGTGAGATCACTGCAGGAAGACTCAGCCTGTGAACGCTTCTTGATGTCAAGATTTCTTTTATAATTTAACAGGTTTCTGTATATAAAGAGAAGGAGCAGAATCCGAGACACATAAAAGCCAGCTCCTGCTTATCCTTCCGAAATGCCCACCCATGGGAGACCACCTCTGCGAGGGCAGTGGGGTGATGAGGAGCGCATACCTGCACAGCCATAGAGGACAGCTAAAGTATTTTGGGGACGGAATACATCCAATCCCTGCTAAAGCCACCCACTGCAGCCTCTGGCAGAAAATTACCTCCATTTTAGGATGAAAATACTTTTTCTTAGTGTCCTCTGCTCACGGCCGCCCTGGCCCCAGGTTTCCAGCAAGCGCTGGAGGCACTGGTGGAGACCCGAAGCAGAGATTCACGCCCTCTCCAGAAAAAACAATTACAGAACCATTTCAGGATTATATAACCTTTTAAAACTACATTTTAGTTCTCCACCTACCAAATCCCGTGACCAGTATGCTTTTCTCCACTCTGAAAAGGGTGAGGAGTTTGCATTGCATGGGTTTCTTGGTTAAGACAAACTTGATGTTTCAGTGGCTGAAAGCATGATCAAAAATCTGTGGTTCCATGAAAAGTGAGGGTTTTTTCTTGTTTTTTGCAGAAAGTCCAATTACAGGATCTTTGCATTCCGCACCCTGAACCTTTACATCCCTCTCACATCCCTGGATCTCAGCTCATCATCCCTCCTGAGCGCCAACTACTACCTGGGCAAGAGATGCATGCATGCACCAACACATCACGGTGTGGGTGATAAGGGGCCAACACTGACCAAGCAACTGCAGAGCTCATCACGCATCGCTTCCTTCAGTCAGCTCACCAATGTTAACATCTGAGCTACTGATTTTCATTCAAGTTGCAGAAAACTATTGCCTTCAAGCCCTCTTTTCTGCTAACAAGCCTGACCCCAGGATCAGAGGTTGAGAGGAGCCAGGGATTGATCAAAAATAACAAAGGATAGGTTTAGATTAGATATTAGGATGAGTAACAAGGAGGGATTCAGATTAGACTTGAGGAAGAAACCCTTCCCCGTGAGGGCGGCGAGGCGCTGGCCCAGGCTGCCCAGAGCAGCTGTGGGTGCCCCATCCCTGGCAGGGCTCAAGGCCAGGCTGGACGGGGCTGGGAGCAGCCTGGGCTGGGGGGAGGGGGCCCTGCCCCTGGCGGGGGGTGGGACTGGCTGGTCTTGAAGGTCCCTTCCAGCCCAAACAGTTCTGTGATTCCATAAACCATGTTTCCTTAAGAAACCAGGCTAACAGCATCCGAGAGACCTGTCAGTGTGAGCCTCCATCAGAGTCGCCCCTAAACAGCGGGAGCTGACTTTGGAGTGAGTGCGAAGAGCAGAAATAGATCACTAATTAGAAGATATCCCCGTGAGGGACAGTTCTTTCCTTTTAATCGAGGTCACTGATGTCACCTGAAACTTCACTGAAAACTCACTTCCAGAAGGGAAAAATGCAATGATGATTTAAGGACAGCATAAAGTTGTCAGACAAGATTTCTCCTATAATTAGAACATTTTAAAAATACAGTTACCTGTCTGACTCTCCCTTTCTGCCAGTCAGGTCTTTTAATCCAAACAAAACGCACCCAATAACTTTCCAGAAAGGGCCAAAATAATGATGCAAACAAAGCTCTCAACCCACCAGGGAAACACAAGTGTGGCAGCGAAGAGCTTGCTCTCCCACAGATGAGCATCCCCTGTGCAGGCGTCCCCCCACGCTGTGCTCCAGGCACAGAAACCACGTGCCATGGATGGGTGTTTCAGCACCTGCCTCCACAACCAACATCTGCAAGACCCTGAGACCCACAGTCTCTGTTGAAGCTTGCAAACACCTCTGGAGTAGACATGATTAAGCCCAAGCTTCAAAATTACCTTGGCCTTTACCTCAACAGAGGAAGCTTTTTTTTTTTACTTATTTTTAAATAATTTAAGGAATTAATATATGAAAGCAAACAGCAGAGAACTGTGGTTTATCAGGCAACTCATCAACTCAGCTCAGTATCTCTGTGCAAGGCTGATCAGTCACCAACACATTCTGTTCTGGAACTACGTTAAGATGTTAGCTCATTCTGTTCTGTCACAAATCCACTTAGTAAAAATAAAAAAAAAAAAAAACAGAAAAAAAAACCCAAAAAACAATCCCAAGTACATAATCCTACACTAAAGGGAGACTACTTAGAGCGACTGTTGGCAGCTCGGCATTACAAGAGCTTCCACCTCAACATCAGTACCCTCCAGATAGAGATGTCCTGAGGTCCTGCCCCACAGACTATCCTGTGACCCCCCGAGAGGCTCCCCAGCCTGCCCAAGCCCACCTTCGCCCCGTTGCCAGCAGGTCCCCTCAGGTCCCCAGGCAGGGAAGGGCTCGCAGCCTCTCTGGCCGTGCCCCCTGCAGCTGGCGCTCCCCCTGTCCCTGCTGTCGGGGAGGCACGAGCCCTTTGCCCTAACACGCCTTCCTGGCTCGTCGTCCGTACCCTTTTCCAAAAAGTTTACGGAAATGAAGCATGCCATACCACCCACTACGCCCGCTCTGAAGGTGGGAGCTTCGCACACTGAAAGAAGAAGGGTGTACAAAGATTAAACGTATAAGCCTTTTATGGCTTTTATTTGAGCCTCTTGCATTCTTTCAAATAGTATCTCCAGCAGCTGTCCCACCACCAAAGGCAGGGAGTTAAAACACAATTACAGGGTGCACACAGGGGTTAAAGCTGATAACCTTGAATGCAGAGAAGCCAAGTGCTCAGGCAGTAGCTGGCTCGCCAAGGAAGATTCTCGAAATACCTTTTTCAGTGGCTTCAAAGCCTTTACTGAAAGTTTAATTTAATTCAACTTTAATAAAAGTTTCAAGCTTAGCAGAGGTAAAGCTTGCAACTGTATTTATAGAATCATAGAATTGTTTAGGTTGGAAAAGACCTTTCAGACCACCAAGTCCAACCGTTAACCCAGGACTGCCAGGTCCACCAGATACAACTTGGGGTCACTACAACATTTTGTCAATAAGTAAAACAGGTATCAATACTAACTCACTGCCAGCCACAGAGACCTACCTACATGTGCACACAAGCGTCTACCACAGAGAGCAATATTTGCATATGAAATGCACAGCACACTCGTTGAGAATGAAAGGGAAACCAGGGAAAAACTTGTCAATTCTCAGAAAAGATGCATACTTAAAATATTGAGTTAACTGCGAACTGTGGTTTCTATTTTATTTTGCTTGTTTCCTTCCATCTTGAACCCAAAGATGATCATCACAGACCACCTCTGAAAAGCAGCGGGTTAGCAGGAGGGAAAGAGCCATCACAACAACCACCACAGAGATGTCCTTGTTTTCATTTACAAGTCAGACGTGCACCATCTCGCTGTGATGCATGCTTCCCAGCGAGCCCCTGCGAGGAGAAGCACCTCTGCTCCTGCCCGTGTGCCATTGGGCCATCCTGGCTGCACCTGGCCAGTGACTCACCACAGTCACCGCTCCTTGGGGTTTTGGTGTTTGACAGGCTCGGCTTAAACACCGTCTGCCTTTGCCAGCCTGCGGGTTTCCTCCTCCCGCCAGCAAAATCCCACACTAGAGCAGGCACTGACAGTCAGAACACATTTCTCATGGCAGAGCCTGGTGCTGGGCTGCACTTGGGGCTGGAAGGAGAAGGATGGGTTTGTTGGCAGCATTTTAATGCCCAGGTAAATTATAGGAAGGAAGCCATTTAATACAGGCTGTCTCAATTAGCCACAACAAACTTTTAGAAAAAACATAAGACTTCTTAGATTAAAAAAAATCCACATTTATCCACTTCTTCAAACTACCCATGTCCAACCATCAACAGCAGACGGAAGAGAAAAAAAGCTTTTTCCATTAAACAACAGAAACACCATCATCTCCTTCCTTCCTAAGGAGAACCACCACCTTTTGCTGGGAAGCTTGTGACAACTGCAAAATTCCCCCAAATACAATTCAGACACAAAAAGAGCTCAGAACATGACACTAGAGATGCCAGAAGCAGTGAGGGGTGCAGCGGTGGCTGCGGTGACCCCAGAAGAGCCCCTGGGCGCTGGTGAGGGCTAACCCATGACATAAGGGCATGCGGGGTGTCTGCACTCCGCTTCCCTGCAGAGCGGATCTCAGGGAAGGGAGCCAGGGATCAACACGACAACGAACCCCACTCAGATGAGCAGGGCGAGGTAACAGCTGCAGGCAAAAGCAATGCGGGAATCAACGACCCCTGGAAGCAGATGGCAAAGGGCAAGGGGTAGCAACCGGTAAGGGCTGGGGGAAAATTAACAGGAGACTACTGGGAGCACCCAGGAGCGGGGAACACTGCGAGACCCCTCAGCCGCAACATGCAACAGTCCGACCACCAAGTCCAGCAACAGCGTCCCAGCGGCTCTGCTTCTAATGGGCACGAAGGGATAACACACACACACCAGAAGCTGGAAAAGAGCTGCTGGGACCAAGACAGGCGATGGCAGGGGCTCTGGCATGGCTGCCATCCAGCTACAAGGGGTTTGAAGACTGCTGAGCAATGGCAGCAAGGCAGTAATTCTGAAGCCTTTTAGAAAAATAAATTTTATTACTCATACAATGGCAATATCTATACATGAAAGGAACTGACAGTACAAAGGCTTCGAACCTATAATACTGTTACTGACTGTGCAGGAAGTTCTAAACTAGTCCACTGGGACAGAGGGCAAGATTTGCTCAGAGACACATAAAAATTGCTAGTTAATGGCCAACCCTAACAACATACGGCTTATCCTCAATTTAATAACAGGCAAGTAGGATGCGCTGAGTGAATTGATTTGCCTGCAGCTACCCCAGGAGTCAGTGGGAGAGGCAGAGCTGCAGCTCCAAAGCAATTCTGAACTGAGAACCCGCCTCCAGAGAACACATCAAATTTTAGGAAATGCAATTGAAAGCTTTTCATTTGTTTTAATTACTCCATAAAGTGGGATTTAGGCAAAGGGAACGGCACTGCAACCCGGCAACAGCCAACCAACACCGCTGGCTCCTCATAAACAGGGTGCTCGGCTCCCGGCTGCTGTGCCATGTCCCTGGAGACTGTCGCTGCCCCAGAAACCGAAGGGCCCTTGTGATGGCTGGGTTCGCCCAATAAACTGAACTGCTGCATTAGTTTGGGTGGGGGATTTAACCTCCCTGGACTGCTATTTCTTTACCTGAGAAGCAGAAATAACACACCCTAGAGAAGGGCTATGAGGACAGCGGCTCTCAGGACAGCTGTCACACGCCTTCAGTTTGCCATCTGCATCAGAATGGGTGCAAAAAGAGATGCCTTTTGGTCCACAAGCAGAAGGTCACAATTCTGTAAATTCCCAACCCCACAGAGACTATATCAGGCTTTCCCACAAACTGTACAAACACATACCACCGTCTCCATCAGGCAAAGGCCTGAGGATGCATTCAGCAGAGCTCCACAGTGCAACACAGGCAGCTGCCAGCCCCACCACCTACCTCCAGTCTGGTGCACGCTGGGTGCTGGGTCACCAACAGCAGTGATCCCAGCAGCTCCCAGCTTGCCTCCTTCCAGGGCCAAGAATTCAGATCATTCAACAACCCTTGCTCCCAGCACAGCCCTGCCTCAGTTTTGGGACATGGCATGAGACTTTTGTCTCTACCCTTGAAGCAGCTCATGTAGCTCTAGAGCCATCCATTGTCCCCCTGAGCCCAGTGACATGCAGCATGCCCCTAGCTGGGCAGTGGTTTTGCTGTGGATTGAGGGATTAGGAAAACTGCCCCTCTGCTCTGCCCTGCTCTGCTGAGACCCCCCCACAGCGCTGCGTCCAGCTCGGGGGTCCTCAGCATCAGAAGGACACGGACCTGTTGGAGCGGGCCCAGAGGAGGCCACGGAGCTGGTCAGAGGGCTGGAGCCCCTCTGCTGTGGGGACAGGCTGGGAGAGCTGGGGCTGTGCAGCCTGGGGAGGAGAAGGCTGCGGGGAGACCTTAGAGCAGCTGCCAGTGCCTGGAGGGGCCGACAGGAAAGCTGGGGAGGGGCTTTGGGCAAGGGCAGGGAGTGGTGGGACAGGGGGGAATGGCTTGAAGCTGAGAGAGGGGAGATTTAGGTTGGACATGAGGAAGAAACCCTTCCCCGTGAGGGTGGCGAGGCGCTGGCCCAGGCTGCCCAGAGCAGCTGTGGGTGCCCCATCCCTGGCAGGGCTCAAGGCCAGGCTGGACGGGGCTGGGAGCAGCCTGGGCTGGGGGGAGGGGGCCCTGCCCCTGGCCGGGGGTGGGACTGGCTGGTCTTGAAGGTCCCTTCCAGCCCAAACCCTTCTGTGATTCTATGAACTGGGACCTAGAGAACTGCCTGTGACTGGCAGCAGATCCCTTCACCAGTCTGTTTTCTTTTAGCCTCCAAAACTTTGACTTTCTTATTTAGATGCCAGTATCTTTACAAGATGGAATTCCTCACCTGGCACAGAGCCATGGAAACAAGCATCCACTGCAACTGAGGCAACATTATAAATAAACAGCTTTCCTTTTTCTAGTAGTCACTTATCTCTGTTGGTGCTTATGTAAGAAATCAGGAATTTTATTTCTCTTTAATAAAGTTATCAGCTAAAATCTCCCAAGGCCAAGACAACGAAAGAATTGTTCCTTTTTTCAGCAGTATGCATATATGTACTGTAACTGTTTCAGCTGGGTTGGTGAAAGAACGTAGTAAACACTGTAATGTGACGGTGACAGGAGCCAGTGTATTTACTCAACAGTGTCAGAGAGGCTCGATCAGAATTCAGAGGTGGTTCCCAACCCCACAATTAAAAAAGGAATGAACTAATAACAACAATCATGTAAACCAATCTCTTTGTCTTTAAGTGTTGGAGTAAATTGATAATACCTTGTCGGTAGAAGAAGATTAAGTGGCTAAAAAACGCCAGACCAGAGGGAAATCCATACACACTAAAGATTACAGTACTGAAATGCACCGTTTGGATCAGAAACTTGGCTCAAGATGATACGTTGCTTCCTCTGCCAGACGAAGAGATAGGCAGCCAACAGCCTAAGAGTTTGCACACCTGAATTTCAGGCACCCTGCCACATCAGCAATACCTGTAACAGGACAGCCCTCTGCAAAAGCAGAGTGCTGCGTGGGAGAAGGACAGCAAAGCAGCCCAGCACTAACCTCGTCACTCTCCTCTACGTCCACGTTGCCATTGGCATCATCATCCATCTGCTTGTGGATGTTGCGGACAGCTTCAAAGCTGAGCTGCTCATCTTCATCATGGCACAAGGGCTTGTCAATGCGGCAGAATTCTGCTGAGGAAGAAAACACCAACGTTAGGTAGCCTGTACCAAAAATATTGTGAACGTGTTTTCTCACTAAGCTTCTTGTGTTTGAAAAGCGCTCGCTGAGCACTGGAGAAAGCATCCCAGTGCTGTCCTTCACAGCAGGGGTATGTCCAACAGCCAGCGTCCTAAGAAATCCCCAACAGCAAAGGGTAGGTCATGGCCTCAGCAAGGCTGCTCTTCTCCAGGTCAACTTCTCACCATTTCCACCGCCCTGGGCCTCCCAGTGCGCCGAGGGCAGGTTGCACAGCTGGGGCTTTCTCCTACCCATGCCATGCCCACCAGTGCCTGCTGGCAGGGGCAGCAGAGGACTGCAGCTGTTATTTTACCTCCTATTTCACAAGATTCATTCCTCACTTGGAGATTGTTAGTGTTGGCACAGCATCTAGGCAGGACATTTTGAGAGTAAGAGTAGTATGTTTATACAACACATCCATTTAAAAAGTTAGCTTTCTTCCTGATTATGAAACGGATTTCTGTGCCTAGCTATCACATATTTTTCTGTTTCAAGACTAACACTTTAAATTTTGCTGCACGCCTGAGTACACATTAAGTACCAAATGTGGCCGATCCATCTTCCCACGGCACTGCCACGTGGCAACACGTGACTCACCGTGACGACCGCAGACCAACTGCAGCAGAGCTGTCTCTGTTGGTGCAGAGACAATTGCACACATGCCAGGCACTGAAAATAGCCCCCAAAAGTGAGCTCGTTGTATGACACACACTAAGAAAAACCCTTTTGTTTCACAGAGGTTATACCAGATTCACGTAAGCAGATAATGACTATGAATTATCCAGGGGTGACTGCTCCAAGATCGCTGTGCAACCAGTTTAATAGCTCCTGGCCCAGTTCCCATTAGAAAGGTTTCCTGTTCAAAAAGTTCAGACTGAATCCCTAGGAATTTCAGCAGAAAAGTCCAAATTACGTATGAGCTCAAACGAAACTCTAAGATGATCCTCTCAACGTAAGACAAACTTATTTATAGGAAAAGTAGATGTATTTTCTCCTCCTGCTGCTACCACACACACTGTATCTGCTGCAAATAGCTGGGCATGCACTTACCTTGCTACTTAATGATCATTTGGACTATCCACCTCTCTGACACATCTCCACACAACCAGCAAGTACTTGGATTCACCATCAATACAAAAGACTTTTGAATATTAAATCCAGAGAAGTTTTAAAATATTATTTCATTTATTTTAGCACATACTACACAATCCCTATGGAAAAAAGATTCCCAAGAGGCCTTTGGGCTTCCTCTAATCAGAGGTTCTAACAGAACATATGCCACCTACTACATTTAAAAATGCACTCAGTCATTTTCCTTGTGAAATTGAGGACTCGCACTACCAGACCTGCCTGCCAATAGCCCTGCTTTGGTCCTGCCCCTGGGGAGGAACAAGCCCCGGCACCAGCACAGGCTGCGGACGCCCGGCTGGAAAGCAGCTTGGCAGAGAAGGTGCTGGTGGGCACCAAGTTGACCATGGCCAAGGGTGGTCAAGGGTGTCCAGGGCTGCATGAGGAGGAGCACGGGCAGCAGGTCAAGGGAGGGGCTCCTCCACGGAGAGACCTGGGGCTGTTCAGCCTGGAGAAGAGAGAGCTCAGGGGGATCTCACCCATGTACATTAAGACCCGCAGGCAGGTGCTAAGAGGATGGAGCCAGGCTCTTCCCAGTGGTGCCCAATGCCAGGACCAGAGGCCATGGGCACACACTGGAACATAGTAGGATCCTTCTGACTATTGGGAAAGACTTTTCTCTGCGAGAGTGCCCAAGCCCTGGCAGAGGCTGCCCAGGGAGCGTCCATTCTTTGAGATACTCAAAACCATCTGGACATGGTTCCAGGCAATCAACTCTGGATGGCCCTGCTTGAGCAGGAGGTTAGCACCAGATGGACCCCAGAGATCCCTTCCCACCTCAACAAGTCTGATTCTGTAATTTGAGTCTGTAATAGCACCAATCTCCATATGCCGGTCAGTGTTAAAGAGGCATTTGGACAATGCCCTTAATACCATGCCTTAATCTCCTGAAGTGGTCAGGCAGTTGGACCAGATGATCATTGTAGGTCCCTTCCACCTGAAATAAGTTTATTCTGTTCTAAATGTCAGTAAGCACAGAGCCTTCCACATGGAAGAAACCAGACTGATTCCAGCTGGTGCCATGTACATTTATAGATTTCACTTCTGCACTGGTTAAAATAACCCCACAAAAACAACAAAAACCTCCAACCAAACAAAAACCACCACCACCTCCAAACAACCCCAAACCTCCAGAAAACAAACCAAAAAACCCACACAAACCCAAGCTAAACGAATTACACAAACACAACCCCGCTGTGCTTCATACAGCTGTTCCAGGTGCAGGTTTTGCTCCTGCAAGTAGGTTAATGTTAGAGGAGAACACACTGCCAATCTAGAATGGAAACAAAGAACAAATGCAGTGAACATACACTAAGGGAGCAGACAGAAGCATATATACAAATACAAATATTGTTGTTTTGCCACTGATTTACTAGAATTTAAGTGTCCGTGCGAGCCAGCTTAAATATTTGTGATAACACAGTACAAAAAACCCAAACAAACTACAATACCATATAAACATAAGCCTGTTTTCCTACCTTTACCTGTTGTTTTTCCTTACCTCCTGCCCCCACACTAAACACGACTGAAAACCAGCTTTATAATGTATGCATCCCTAATCAGGAGGCTGAATATAGCACTGGGATTTTAATTTTGAGGAACACAGACCAAGGATGAAGATTTTAATATCTGCAGCAGAATAAAATATGTTCTTTAAAGTCACGTTCTGCTTAAAACAAAGTGACTCAAAAAACACTGAAACGGACGTCAGAGCATTAATCAAATCAGACCAAGCTCTTAATTTTGGCATGCAACAGTACTTCCTGGTGTGTTTTCATATACACAATTCAAGATTCAAGGTCTTAGCTACAGATTTTGCACTAGCATCTTTCAAATACTAAACTAATTTTATATACTGATGCACATTGTCATACACTATAAATTGAAAGGGAGTTTTGTGGGGTTTTGTTTTTTAAGTAAGATACCCTGCTCAGACTACCGAGCTTTTGTGCTATGTTCAGGAGATCCGAACAGCTGATCATCATTTAGTGCTTCAGAGAAAAGAGAGCTCCTTCAAGGCGCTTGAAGGACCCAAGAAAATTCCCCTGTAAACAACTGCACCTTATGCATGCATGCTAAAAATTGCCATCATTAAATATTCAAATCCATTAATGCTTTGCTAATAACAATGATTAAGTGTGGATAACTGTCATTGCACCACACACACCCGCCCTGCGCCCTGCTGCCCCAAGGCCGGGAGTCTAGAGCACTTATTACTTCCCCTAGGAAAGAGCAAAAGCCCTTGAAACTACAAACCAAAAAACCTGAAAAACCCTAAAATTCCATGGCTAATCTATCCTTTAGAGCTTTTTAAGAAGAACATACTTCTAATCTCCACCACTGCGGTAAAAATTGGTAGATAAGCCCTTAAACCCTCTGACAGCAAGCAGCTCTTCTGGTGCAACCCTCCAACTTCCTGGCATGACTTCACTGCACGCACCCTGATCATGCACAATGTGGATCAGAATGGGTTTTGTTCATACCTAAAAATCTCTCTTCTTCAAACCTGGTGAGCAAACCATCCCAGTGGGTTCTTCAACTCCGGCCCCGTGGCTCAGTGCCACTGCAGGCAGAGCTGCCGGCAGCCCACACCAATGCCAGCACACATCCCCAGTGCCCGCAGCCTCAGCGCTGCTCTAGAGCAGCACAGAAAGCCTTGCCACCAATACATGCAGAGCGTCAGCCACACCACCTCTCCAAAGTGGCCTTTGGTAACCCTCAGACAAACCGCATTTCTCAAGGGGAAGCAGCCGTTTTTGTTACAAAAGCAGGTTTTTAAAAATGGGCTTTCTGACATGAAACCCCACTCACCCTTTAGGGACATGCAGACGAATTGATCTCACAACTGAACGCTGGGAGAAGACATGCTGTACAATCTACCGCTGCAAAATAGCACCGACGAGAAATCAGGCAGCAGGGATGCACACGTGTGCATCAGGGAGCATGGGCCATGTAGGCAACATCACCATGACAGCTCTTGACTGGCTTCGTCCCAACATTAGCTATGGCTGTTGATGCTTTCGACATCAATCTCACCAGAAGAAACTCCCCCTTGCATACATCTGGCTGAGCAGAAGCCCACATTAATGAGTAAGACTCACCCACGCTTCGCCCACCAAGTTGATGTGAGGTGTACCTGCCATGGCCAGAACAGCCCCAAACCATGCTCAGCACCTTTGGGATACAACACACCCCTCCAGCACCCCGCTCTTCCATCCACCCCATATCTGGCCACTTGGGGGGTTGGGTTTTCTTTAGTGACTTTTTTCTAGGACATTCTGATCAATGACAAAATATTTTTGTATCAGAGCACTTCTGCAAGTTTTGACAGGCCTGGGACCAGCATAATTTGGCCTGAATTTATAGGTTTACTTTCATCATTGGCAAGGAGTTATTATTCAGCACAATCCCCTTCTTCTACCTTCTTTAGTTATGGAAAAAATCCCAGGAGAAAATGTAAAATAGTTTAGCTTCAAAAAAGCCAGACCCAGCATGCCTCCCTGCAGCAGGGCATGCTAAGAGGCCACGTGCTGCTTTATTTCAAATGCAAAGATTCAACAAGCTCCACCAAATTACTTTATATTAAAAGCCATTTTTCTCTCTGGTCCAAATTACCTCGCGCCCTATTGCTTGCTGTCTGTTTATCCTTTGCTGTCTTCAGTTATAAAAAATGTAAAATTACCTAGAACTTAATAAATCAGATTCTTTCAAGTTTTCCTATGATAGCACCACACATAAAGCATCTGTAAAAAACAGAAAAAAATTAAGAAAAGGTCATAAAAGGAGTGATTCCTCCCTCCACTGGCGCATCGCTGTGCCCCAGTTGCTGGGCACAGAGTTGCATCCCCATGCTGGCTCCCAGGACCCAAGCACAGCTTAAGCAGACCCTCTCAGGTCCAGCACAGCAAATACTGTGCTTGGGGCACTAGCCAGAAGGCTCTGTCTAAAGTTTTGGGTTTCTGCATTCATTAGCTGAAGAAGAAGAAATAAGCACTGAAACATGCTGCTCCTGCTGACAGATAGAGAAGGATGACTCGGACAATGGGGGAGGCTACTTGAGCGCTCCTGAAGAGGGAGGGCTGGTGTCCTGCTGCTTCGCAAACCTCAGGAAGTTTATTCTGCGCTAACTCATGGTTGTCCGTGTTGCCGAGAGAATCCACCAACCCTATAAACTGGTGACCCAAACCAGTGAGCAAGCTGAGAAAGCTCTCCCTTTCCCAGCAGGGCTGTCCTCCACAGTTGCTCATTGCCAGTCACCATAGGAAGCTGGTGGAGATCGGGGACACCTGGACTCATGGAGCCTGTGGTTGGACCTGGGAAAAACATCCGGTACAGCAACACACAGCAACCAAAGCAGCAGCCAGGGACAACACCATGGTGTGAGAAACGATGGCAGTTCAGGAGGTGAAGTCAGCACTTCCCTGCTCGGGTGTGCCAGGAAGCCTCTATTATTCCATTACACCTTCCGGGGCAGCAAGAGGTGTAGGACTGAGTAACGGCACTGCATGGCCACAACATCGCCCGACTACTTCACAGCAAACTGGGCGAAGCAATCTTTCATCTGCATAATTTTTGTTGATTTTAATTGGCCAGGGAGAGGAACATGGCAGGACTATTTTAAATATTATTGGATGCCCTAACATTGTTTTGCACACATCTGGTTTTCCTCTCCTACCCTGCAAGAATTTTCTTCATAGTTATTGCAAAATGAGCTCAGAACTTTGGGCCGGGCCTTTTCTGCGATGATTTGTCATGCTGATCTCACTGACAGAGCGCAAGAACACAGGATGGTCATTGTAATTATACAGCCTTTGGACTTGACTTCAGAAGGAAAAATCAGGCTAAAAGATATCTCCCAAAATATTACATGATCATCTCATTCTGAGCCTGTGCTTATTATTATAGCAATGGTTGTAGCAACACTCCAGCAAACTTCAAATTATAGGAAGGGAAAGTCATGTTATTATAAAACAAGAGTGGTTTCGTTCATATTAACACCCTCATAATCACCTAACTCGAGCCCCAAACTATGTCTGTCCATGCAGCCCGTCCAGCCTCCAGGTAAGAAAACACATGTATTGAAGTGATCTCGCCCAGATTTCTTGCAGCCACAAGGAGAACCCCTAGGTATTCTAACACAAATGCTACAAATGAAGCACGACTGTGAAAGTGGCAGAAAGCAATGAAGCAATGGTGGCAAGAACTGACGTGTTGATAACCAAGCAGGCAATCAACAGCAATCAAGCTAGTAAACAGAGAGGAATTTTCTGTTTGCTTCAAGGCCAGAAAAAGCCTGAATAAGGGCACAAGTGATTTAATCAGCAGAAAACTCTGAACCGATAACAGAATGGTCATGAGGTTTCACCAGACAGCGGAGCCATTCCCCTTTGTTATCTCAACGGGAAGACAGACTGCAGCTGCAAAAATACCCAAAATGAAGCAACAAAGACCAGGGCCAGCAACCTTGCCTAAGATTTTTAGAAGATTAAAGCAAAAAGATCATACCCTAACAACCCTGGTCTCCCAGCAGGAGACAAAAAAGACCTATCCAAAAGCCAGATCATGACCTAAGTTCCTCTTGACAGGCTGATAATGTAATGAGGGCTTAACAGCCAGGATGCCTTGCCCTCCCCGCCACAATGATGCTCCATGTCAGGCCATTCCAGATACAAGGTGTGGCACCTCCAGTGAGTGAAGGCCTTGAAATGAGTGTGAAATTGGTTTTAAATAATATCTCCCTCTTCTGTAAAGCCTAGAGATTTTTGCTACAGCAGTTTCTACAAAAAGATACTTGCTGTCTGGTCCTCATCACATGTCTTGGTTGCCCTTAGGTGGCAGACCACGCCGGAATTTAGGGGTGTAGACCTCTGGAGCTGACACCATCATCTCCACTCGACCCTCCCACCCCACCTCTCCGAGTTATCAGGATTCTTTTGTCTCTTCATCCTGCTGCTTTGTGCCTCCAGCCCTGTTCTTTATCTCTCCATTATCATCTGGTAATAGCTACCATCTGTCCTTCCTTTCAGAACCAGAAGTCCCTTTTCAGGACACCCCATGGGAGGGACAGACGGAGATGATGGCCTGCTAGCCTTGGCACTATCTCACATGCCATCTTTACATCCCTGCTCCTGCCATTGTTCTGCACTCCCACCCACCCACCATCACCCCTCAGGGCTCCCTCTCTCCCACTTAAGGTATTCTGCAATCTCCCATGCAATCTCCTACAAGCAGACTGCTCCGGGGCCCCGCTGCCAGCCCACGGGGTGCAACCACCTAGATTATCAACAGAGGCTTGGGCCTAAATGCTAGAGCAGAATAGGCAGAGCTGAAGTGATGTCCACCATGGAAAGCACTTTGGGTTGGGTTTATGAACAGATTAGAATGACCATGTCTTATGAAACATCTTAGGAGAAATGACACTTTCCAGTTCTACCCCTTCTGCTGCAACTACCCTGTCAGCCCCAGCCTGCTCCAAAAAGACAAAAGAGGCAGTGACACAAAGTGGAATACAGAGAATCCAGCTTAAACATCAGAAAAGACCTACTCTAAAAGATGTCAAGACTGGCACAGGCTGCCCAGAGAGGGTGTGGAGTCTCTCCATCCATGGAGACAGTCAAAATTCAACTGGACATGGCTCTGGACAACCTGCTCCAGGTGACTCTGCTTGAGCAGGGCTGGAGAGGACTATCTCCAGAGATCCCTGCCAGCCTCAGTGACTGTAACATTATTTTGTTCCAGACCTTTGGTTTCTCATAGGAGTTTCTCTCTAATGAGAAATCTGTTTGTTTAAAGTTCTCAATTTTCTTCTGCAAGGTGGTATTACCATTATCATTTATTATTATTATTACAGTCCTCTCTGCTGAGACCCCCCCTGCAGCGCTGCGTCCAGCTCAGGGGTCCTCAGCATCAGAAGGACACGGACCTGTTGGAGCGGGCCCGTCGGAGGCCACGGAGCTGGTCAGAGGGCTGGAGCCCCTCTGCTGTGGGGACAGGCTGGGAGAGCTGGGGCTGTGCAGCCTGGGGAGGAGAAGGCTGCGGGGAGACCTTAGAGCAGCTGCCAGTGCCTGGAGGGGCCGACAGGAAAGCTGGGGAGGGGCTTTGGGCAAGGGCAGGGAGTGGTGGGACAGGGGGGAATGGCTTGAAGCTGAGAGAGGGGAGATTTAGGTTGGACATGAGGAAGAAACCCTTCCCCGTGAGGGCGGCGAGGCGCTGGCCCAGGCTGCCCAGAGCAGCTGTGGGTGCCCCATCCCTGGCAGGGCTCAAGGCCAGGCTGGACGGGGCTGGGAGCAGCCTGGGCTGGGGGGAGGGGGCCCTGCCCGGGGCAGGGGGTGGGACTGGCTGGTCTTGAAGGTCCCTTCCAGCCCAAACTGCTCTATGATTCTATGAACTAAGGAGATGATTGTTGTGGTTTAACCCCAGCCAGCAACCAGGCTCTACGCAGCCACTTGCTCAGTCCCCCTCATTCAGAGACTTGGGGAAGAGAATTGGAAAGGAATGTAAAAGTTAAGGGCTGAGATAAGAACAGTGTAACAGGTAAAGCAAAAGCTGTGCAGGCAAGCACAGCAAAGGAAGGGATCATACCCCGCTTCCCATGGGCAGGCAGGGGCTCAGCCATCCCCAGGGCAGCAGGGCTCCATCACACGTAACGGTTACTCGGGAAGGCAAATGCTATAATGCCGAATGTGCCCCCCTTCCTCCTCCTTCCCCCAGTTTATACACTCGGCATGACGTTATATGGTATGGAATACCCCTTTGGATGGTTTGGGTCACCTGTCCCAAACCCCCTGGGTTGGGGGGTGGGGAGGCTGGGCTAGATGGTCTTTATGGGTCCCTTCCAACCCAAATCATTCTCTGTATCTTTAATAATGCTGTAAAGCTGTGCCAATGCCATTGCAGCTGACTGCCTCAAGTAACACTGAGTTTTATAGAAAGAACAGACATCAGGATAGGATTAGATATCAGTTTAATTCTAAGAATTGTTATTTACGTAGCTCCACTGGCATGGCAGAAAAAAGAAAATTCTTATATTTGGGGAAAAAGATTGGTTTTTACTACTGTAAACAAGGATTCCATTTAACTTCCTTGCTCAGGGTTCCTCCCCTAAACGTTGTTGGTTTGTTGGTTTTTTGGTTTTTTTTTCAATTAAAAAAATGCCAAGCAGAAATTCATAAATTTTAACGAAGACATTAAATGGTTTTGTAAGGACTGTATCCAGAGATTATCATTCCCCCTGGAGGGGTATGGAAAATGAAAGGGAACAGGAGATACTTTGCAAGGCCACAGAGCAGCAGCATGGGGAGCAAGGCAAAAAAATGGCAGAATATTCATAGTTTTCCAGCTCTAATTACCAAACAATAGAGCCTGGCAAAGTTGCAAGAGTATACAGCCATCTCCACTGTCATAAAAGTACTCAAAGTATTTTTATACTACAAATTTACACTGTACAGCTGGATATTATTTACTAGAGAATGTTAGGCACTATGCCATGTTTAATGCATAATACTAATTCACAAATGCATGTGAAAATGCACATGTAACTTTTTGAAATTTTTTTTAAAGGTGAATTTGTTGAACAGTATTGGGATTTTAACGCATGCCTGTTTCCCCTATTTCATTTGAACTAGTTCCTTGGCAGCAGAATTCCTTCCCTGGGAGGTGCAGAGGAAGGGCACAAAGCCTTGCTCTGGAAGGCAGAAACGTGTGACTCTTGTGTGATGTGTCTTGATCTGACAGCTCACTGGTATTTGAAAGCACAGACCTCATCCATCTTTCCACCTCCTTTAGAGCCTAGGAACTCCAACTCCAGCTAGTTATTTTCATAGGGGTTTCGGCAGGTGGAAGATGACAGCCAAAGGGAGTTTCCTCACAAGCAGCCAAAAAGCATTCAGGCAGGCATCTCGCTCACCACCGCTAAATTATTCATGTCCTCTTGCTGTTGCATTACCGCCTCCTCTGAAACAGTGGGGTCTGCAGCAATCAGTTTATTACAAGTTCACTGAAGTAATCCAGTTTTCCACTTCACACAAAACCCTGCAAACTGCTTCTGTGGCACAGATCCCCAGTTCCCCAAGTAACCTTGCCCATGAGTCTTACTAGAAAACCTTCAGCTACTAAGTATTAGCAGGAGTTCAAAGACACACTTTTTTCCTTTAATGAAACAGTTTGCTTGATGCAAAAAAAGCCCCGTACCTAATGCAAATAAAACAAAACAAAAAAAAACCTAAATTAAACTAGAAAAAATGGAAATACAACCAGAGATCAGACAACTGTACCCCTAATATACTTTTAAGGAAAGTAACAATGCCCTCAGGTGTCTCTGCTGGAAGGTCCAACTAAGAATGTGCACACACCATCTAATACAGCGTTCAGAGAAACAGGCCATGCAGAATTCACAGGGCCAAATCTGCCTCCCCTGTTCTGGAAAATCCCCTGATCTCTCAGGATCAACACGACAAAACTCAGTGAGGTGAAACAGATGCAGGAGAAAGCTCTCAGTGATTCATCAAGACTCAGACACTCAACCACTTGACATTACCACCATCAGCCGAAGCCACGTACAGGAAGCAATTAAGCTGCAAAGTGACACTGCTGTACAGCTATTAGCTCTTATTAAATTAAAAATTCAAAATTTCTTCCAGAAATGGGCTTCTCTTGTTGGCACAAGCTCAGTTTATTTACTACAATTAATTCCCTCATTACTAATTGCAATCAGCCTTCTTCATCTTCTCCATGAAACAATTTACTGATTAAATATCAGTGAAGCTTCATCCCATTTCTTCCAAACATTCTCATTCTTCCCTGCAACCAGCAGCAGAGCCCTCTTTAAACCCTTGCTTCCACGCACTCCCCTCCACCACAAATCTTTGTTGTTCCACTCTTCCTCTGCAAATGCTTTGCTCTTTCCAGCTGATTAAAAACTGCACACACACCCCAACACAACAAGCTTCTTTCCCCCAGTCAGGGTGGGAAGCAGACACCCCCAAGCCCATCGCACACCCCGGGTCTCTATCAGCCTGTCCTAGCAGTGCCCATGCCCCCTCCTGCCCATGCTGTCTCAGCACAGGGTCTAACCTATTTATGAGAAATCATCACATCTCCTGCCCCCGCCACCCCCCTGGGTATGATTCTGTGCTCCCAAACCTCCCCAGAGCAGACCTCAGCGTCTTCGCTTGGGTGCTCTGGCCTCAAAGTGCCAATTTCATGTATTTCCTTCCTGATAAATGTTTTGGTTTGCTTTCTTCACATCTGAGGACTCTGTAATATTTCTCTTGGGCTGTCTAAATAAGATAGGAAAAGTTGTTTTAGTACCACCCTTGTAAGGCAAAGCGGTTTTGCCCTGAGTCAGCTAGCAAATACCATGTCAAGTCCTTCTGCAAGATGAGCAGCAAAAGCCGAAATATCCCATGGGCAGGTAATGAGCCTAAATAACTAGAGACTGGGTTACTTCATAATAATAAACTAAGTAATCTAACTGCTCACATATCCTCCCTCTTTTGTGCTGAACAAAATTAAGTAATGAAAACTAATAAACAGTGAAGGCCACTCCAATCTGACCTCAAGGACATCCTTCCCTCAGTACAACTGTCCCTTCACAGCTGATGTTCTTTAGAAGCAACTTCAGCGGAGACCAGTAAAGTTTCACTGACTAATTTAAATCTTCTAGTATTTTGAATAATTTGAAAACTGCAATAATTCAGCTAACTGTAGATACAGATCTGATACCTACTGGCATTGCAAATACCAACAGCAGAAAACACTAGTCACTGGCAAAATAAAAACCTCTCCTTCCTCCGTCTTTGTAAAACTCTTGGCTGTGTGGCTTCAGGGGGCTCCCAGAGTACCAGCATCTGCCCTTGGCAGCAATTTTTCTTTATGCTCCACTGATGCGATAATTTCCGCAAGCAACCTCTACCCATACTCCTGAAGAAATAAAGTGCAAACAATTATTCCCCCAAGAGCAAACCCTCCGAGGAAGGAAAGCTCGCTCGCCAGACCTGTGGGCACTTTGCTAAGATAAGAGTAACGGGCCGTGCCAGTGGAGGGCAGCGGGTGCGTGAGAGGGTCGCTCTGCAGGGCAATGCTCCCAGAGCGGTACTGCCTGACCCTGCTCCCAGTTGGGAACTGGGAATCTCAGGAGTCCAGCACAGGCTCAGGCACAAGCCCTGACTGGGAAACATTACTTCCCATGTATTCACCAGGAACATCAGTCTCTGAAAGACAGCATTGCTTCCAGCTCTTCCCCTCCACACCCCAAACACCCACACTCCAGCCCCTGCCACAAGCAAGTAATAAATCTCTTCGCCAGGAAGGATCTTAAACCCTCACAGATAGAACAAGCCAGCTCTTAACTTCCCATCCCATTCATCACCTTGGACAACTTCGCTCCCAGCTCCTGCAGCCCTGCTCCACTTGCTTTGTAGCCCCTTCCATTCACATAAGGTCATGTTTTGGGGAATGATATGCACAACCCTACTACGCCTACCGCAGGCACAGTGCCCAGGCGCAGCAGGCTGCAGCTGGAGCGCTGTGCAGGCGGCCCGCAGTCCCTGCACCCAAGGGGATCCAGGTCCTGTTCTCCAGGACCCAGGATCAACAACACTGCAGCTCTATAAAGAGGCAAAGAGATCATGACACGGCCAAAACCAGCCTTATGGGTAATCTAAAAGACAAGTCGGTGAGGGGTGGGAAGACATCAACATCGGTCTGAAAACCTGTACCAGACATGACTCAGCTGCTCCAGTCAGCCACAGCCCACGGTACACAGCTTTGAATGCTGGCTGCTGCACATGGTGATGCAAAACTAATAATTATTATTATTTTTTAAGTGAAAGAGAAATTGCTAGAAGTCAGGAAACCACATAATGGATGAGTGAGTCATTCCTGCCTGAAAAATTTGAGACGCCAAAGAAATCAAAGAAAAACCTACGATATTTCTGCCTTCCCATCTCATCATCCTTGACCCCCACAAGCCATTATTGCAGCAGCACTCGCCCAAAGCCAGGGATTTCCAGTCCCTGGCTCTTGGTGCTCCAGTATGTGATATATGCTGCAAAAAATACTGGGAGCAAGAAGAGCTAAAGATACATAATTTCATATTGCAAAAGAAGCAAAAATTTTGGTAGCTGTCACAAGGTCGCAGAGAAATATTTAATTCCCCTCTTGCGCTCAGAGGGTATTTATTTAATAAATGCCTAACACCTAATACAAACAATGCTAATTTTATTATTCAGGCAAGACCAGAATACAACGGTATTTACCCCAAGGCTAGTCAAAGTTACCACCAAAGCAATGCGTTATACAAGAAAGATGTCAATTAAAATTACAGAATCCTAGAATGACAAAACCACAGTCATGGAATAGCGCATAGGTAACAAGGGACCTCCAGAGCTCATCCAGGTTCAACTACCAAAGCAGGTCTAAATCAGGTCAGGTTGCTCGGGATGGAGACCCCACCACCTCTCTGGGCCCTTTCAGTGTTTGGCTGCTCCTACAGTAAATTTCCCCCTCACTAACGTCTGGTCAGGGTTCCCGTGTTGCAGCCCATGCATGCTGCTCTCCTGCCAGCACCGAGCACTTTGGGAAAGGGTCTGGCTCCGTCGCTGGACACTACCATGGGGTGACTGCAGGCAGCAGTGAGGTCTCCTCTGCCCCGGGCTGAACCGTCCCCTGTCCCCCAGCCACCATGGTGGCTCTGCTAGACTCACACCAGCACATCCACACTTTTTCTGTGCTGGGGAGCCCCAAAGTCAGCACAGCATCCAGGTGCAGCTTCATAACTGCCTGATGAAGGGGAGGACCTCCTCTCTGGACCTGATGGATCTCCTCCCACCCTCCTTACCAAAGGGCTCTCTGCCCATGGGCAACTTCTTCACCAGGATTCCCAGATCCTCTTCCACATAGCAGCTTCCCACAGAGTCAGCCTTCAGCCCGCACTGTCGAGCAGAATTATTCTGTCCCAGATGCAAGCCTTTGCATTATCTTTTATTAAGCTTCAAGTTTAACAGAAGTGCCTGACAGCCCACTTCTCCTGCTTGTCCAGGTCCCTTCAAGGGACATTTCTGCTCTCCAGCACTCCCCATGATTTGATGTGACCTGCACAGACTACAGCAATTTGCATGTGGTTGTTTCCTGGCTCAAACCCTGCTGCTGCTCGAAAGCAGAGGGTAATGCCAGAGGCATAGGGGGGACGGCGGGACAGCACCCTACACCTGTGAGCCTCAGCAACAAACCTGAAACTGACTGGCTCTATCCACCCTGGCCACAGCTAACTTTTGGAGGCCAACCCTAGGATCAAAGGAGATACAAGACTTCAGAGAACCTACAAAATTAAGGAGAGTTTAAATAAGTCTAAAGTATTCTGCAGGCTGGGAAGGAGCACCTCAATGCTGTGGTTGTGTCTCCAAAAGAAGAGAATATGCCAGACCAGCTCAAAGCTGAGCCGTTCCGCTTCTTTGCGGCACGAAGGTGGTTTTACCCCCAGTCTAAACATGCTCGTCACCAGTGTCAACCCAAGCACAAGTCAGCGCTACTCCAGCTACCTCCAAAAAGTCACATAAAGTGTGACAGAACTTGCAGAATCACGGCAACCAAACAGGCTCCAGGCAGTGCGGGTACCTGCAGCTGCTCCCCAGCCCTTGCTGCCACCACAGCCATGACACAGGCCGTCCCGTGCAACCACCCCACAGACACAGCACGAGTGGGTCAGCCGCTGGCCCCGCTCCATGGCACAGCTCCCCAAGGAGCCCCACAACTCACTGGCACCTCGGGAGATGCAGGAGGGAGCTGGCACAGGGCAGACTGGCTGTGGTGGCTAGAACACTGCTTCCAAGGGCTGCCCCAAAGCACCCTTGCAATGTGTTATTTCAAAAACTACCAACTGCAAGCCAAGCATGAAGTGCAAAGTGGAGCATCGCTTGGCGCACAGGCTTTCATAAACCCTTATGGCAAAGTGATCCTTCAACATGCAATACTCTTCTTCAAAGTAAAGGCTTCAGGACCCGTGGGACACTTAGTAAAGAGCATCCACAGGGCACTGTGAGGCAGGGGCTGGGGCAGGCAGTAGCTCGTATCATGGAGGACCACGCATGCTCCTGCAGCCAGCCTGCTCCAACCACAGATTTCTGCCAAAGTAAACTTTTTCCCTTATCACTCACACTCCTAACTCAATTTTCTTCTCCTTCAAACAGGCTATTTCAGGGCAGGTCACTGTCTCCTGAATTATGTCATCCCCACAGTGACGCAACCCAACCGATTACATCAGCTGACACTGAAGTACAAGAATGTACACGCAAGTAAATCAGGTCAAAAATGCACTCTACCCCATGATTTTTGCCTTTAGCTAGAATAGTGGCAGTCTGACTTTCTTGTTTGGTTTGTTGCTGCTTTTTTTTTGTTGTTGTTGTTAAAATTTGATCCTTATTACTAATATTAAGACTGCTTCAAAAAGTTATCTGCAAAATTTGGAGGTTATTTCTTCATTCTAATTGGGTTCACATTCAATTCCTTGTAGACACATCAGTCTAACTGAGAAAAGCAGTTGCAAGCAGCAGCAAGTTTAGGCACAAAAAGCAGCTTTTGCATTGCAGCTACTTGTACTTCTAATACTTGGATAGTTCTACTATTTGGATATCGAAGGGTATGTAACTTTCTTGTATCTTCACGCATACAACTCCTACTGCTCTCATCCATTACACACAACTAAGAGGCATCAGGAAACACTGAGACAAGATGAGGCACCATTATTTGGTGCAGGACAACCTGCTGCAGGTGACCCAGTGCAAGCAGGGGGTGCAGAGCACAGTTCCCATAAAGCAACTTCTTGACCCTGTGCTCCTTTTGGCTTCCCAGATGATTCAGACAAGCATTTCTAATGGTCTCCCTGACATAACATGTAATGAAACATGTCAATAAGCAAGGGAAGGATATGGGCATAACCAGATGAGCAGCAATTACACCATGCAAAAAAATCTGCTCTATTTGTAGCAATTACATATGCCATGTAAATCACTTCAGCGGGAAGGGACCTCTGGAGTTCATCTGCTCCAACCTCTCTGGCAAATCAAGTCAAATTTAGATGAGCTTGCCCATGGCCCCATCCAGTTGCGTTCAGGTATCTCCAGGGCTGGAGGTTCCACCACCTCTCCGAGTCCCAGCTTCAATGGCCAACTACCTTCACTATGAAAACACATCCTTAATGTCTAATCAGAAGTTGCCCTGCTGTGATTTGTGCTCACCCCCTCTTGCCCTATCCTTGCAAACCTCAGAAGAGCCTCACTCCATCTTCTCTCTGTCCTCCCATTGCCTAAATTAGGGACCTGCTTTTACTTAGGGCCATGGTTTAGGGGCAGACTTGGCAGTGCTGGGTTAACAGCTGGACTTGACAATCTTAAAGGTCTTTCCCAACCTAAACGATTCCATGATTTTAAATATTACATCCTAACTTGTCAAAATTAAAATCACTTCTAAAAGGAAAAAGATAGTCCTTTTTAGCAAGAGCTTTCTATATAGAAGTTGCACTTCAAGGCTGAACCAGTGTCTTGTTTATTAATATTTCATTCAGCTTAGGGGGACCAGGCATCTCCCAGTCTAGCTCAGGAATATTAAGTTGTGCTCATAATGCTGGAAGGGAGTAGTTAATCCCCCACTTCACAGAAACTATCTTTTCATTCTTCCTCCCTTATCTCTTGCTTACTTTTTTTTTTTAACAGGATGTGGAAAGAGATAAGAGAAACAGCATCTTAGGTTTATGCACCTACAAGCGGGTGCTGACTTCTTCCCAGCTACCATGAGCAGCCTGTAAAGCAGTTTTCCTGCACAGCTGGATGCACATAAGCCATAAACACAGCAACTTCAGGAAGAAAAAAACAGCCATAGATTGCTCCTAAAAGTCGAGTGTGCCTGTCCACGTAGGTAGCACAAACTAAAGGTGCTGAACAAGATTTAAAGCAACTTTAAGTGAAATGTGATTGCTTCAGAGATAAACTAACCCCTTGCTGAATTAAACCTTTCACAGCAGCCCGTAGCAGGTGCACACAGAACATACAGCTAACAGATTAGTTCCAGTCCAAAGCACTGCTGCCTTACATTCCCCACTGCAGAGGAAGGAAAGCACAGGAAAAGGTGAGCCTACTTACTATAACTGGAGAACTAAATTCTTCATTCTAGGTTATCCTTGGTTCGGCTAGCAAGCAGAACTGCAGACAGCAGCTCCAACAATCCAACCAAGCCTTCCTTTCAAGGCTTGATTTCTGCAAGGGTTTGACATCTCAACGGCGAAGCACTTCAGACCCAAACAGCTCCTCTGGCTAGAGATGGGTCACGCTAATATATTCCCATTACATTTTATTGAATTTTCAATTCATTAGTTTGGGGAGTTTCCTTAGGCATTTAAAAAGGGATTTCCAATAACAGCAGTGGCAGGGGTGGAGGGTTTCTGAAATTTATACATTTATCAGATGGACAGCAGAGAATTGACCGAAAGACCAGGCTTACATCCCAAGTCTCTTTATCAGCTACATCTTGGCAATACTCAATACTGGACCAAAACAAAGCTTCCAGAGCCATGGGGCTTTTTCAGTGGTGTCCTTTTCTTCTGCTCCTTCTTCCAGAATCCCCTGCCCCTGAGCTGAAGTCCCATCCATCTCATCTTCACAGACTCTGAGGACAGCGGAAGGAGCACATTGGATCAGGAAGAAGAGCATCCTACATAGACAAGCCAGAAGGACCTCTTGCATGCATTGCCCATCCTCCTCCTCCTCTCACAACAGCCCAGGAACTGAGGACTCCCCGTAATCCATTCACAGACAAGCTTCTGCACAATTAGTTCAAGTGAGGCAGCACCATTCCCATGCTGCCATACAAGGACAGCTTCTCCCAGTTTTAACCTTATTTATCCCTCATGTGTCTTACCACAAACTGATGATTTAAATTTTCACAGAAACTCTGGAGAGCAGAAAACGCAGCAACAACAGCCTTTGCTCATTGTGCCCTTTCAGAGATGGCACACACTCTGCTCTGGGTGTCTTTCCTGCAGCAAGAAGGAATCAGCTGCTGCTCGCAAATAAACCATCATGTGGGATAACTGCACTGCTGCATCCAGCAAGCTCACTGGAAACACATTTCTGTACCTTAAAAAGTTCTCTCATTTACAAGACCTTTTTTCCTCCTGAATCCAGCCAACTGTTTCTCTCCCATTTAAGAGCACAACTCTTTAATGGACCAAGGCCATCATCCTAAGGTGAGATGCTGCCTGCCACAGCACCCACAGGCAGACCTAGTAGGAAAACGACATTCTGCAAAAAACCTCAAGAACATTATGCAACTGCTACCTTGACTTCTTCAGAAAAAAACCAATGCTTTCCAATCATCTTATTATCCTCCTACTTCCCCAAACTCGACCAAAGAAATGTCTCAAATACAGTTCTCCAATGCTTTCCACCAGCTTCAGGACATTGGTGAAGGGGGGACCCAAGGTCAGCAGGCACACATGGGCCACCCATGGTCCCATCAGATGGTGGAGGAGAAAGCTGCAGCACGAGGTGAGACAGGGAAAGAGATGGGGAGAGGAAAGCAGGAGGAGGAAGAGGAGAAGGAGGAAGGGGCTCATGAACAAAGGACACTTTCCTGGAAGCGTTCAAGGCCAGGCTGGACGGAGCTTTGAGCAACCTGGTCCTGTGGAAGATGTCCCGACCCGTGGCAGGGGTGTTGGACTAGACAATGTTCAAAGATCCCTTCCAACCCAAACCATTCTACAATGACACAAATCTGCAGAAAACCCAAGTTTTGTTATTCTTGGTGCTTGCAGACCCAGTTCAGTTCCATGCATGCAACAGCAACAGTCAGGAACCCCATACCAGAACAAGATCCTGGATGTGTTGGGCACTACCTAGGAAGTGCTCTTAGCAATCCAGTTCTACCAGATTTCACACCTAACTTGTTAAACGGTAACAAAAAGAGCAAGGGATAAAGGTAAATGAAGAAGAAAGCAACATCACTCTGCACAAAAAGCTGCAGGAGAGCATTCACAAAGCTCCCCTCCTGCAAGAGGGACCATCTGACCTCCCCATGGCAGCCCTACAGGGTAGGGGACAGGCTTTTCCCAGACAACCCAGCACATCTCCACTGACATAAAAGATTTAAGCTAATAGCCATGTACTTCACTTGTGCTGGGACTAGTTACTGCCAGGTGACAGTGCTCAGTACACAGTGCAGCAGAACATAAAAAGCAGCAACTAGGAGGAGCAACGGTGGCAAAAATTAAAATAAAAACTCTTTATTAGTAGGCAAAGACTATTCACATTAGGGAAACAAGATTTTTTTAATTTTTAACTTGCCAACCAAACATGTTGCTCAAGCAAAGAAGGAGCACTTTGGGTTACATCAGCTCCAAGGCCAGCTTCCCCAGAAGCCCAAACAGCCCTCATCCAGAGGAAGCAACACAGGGAAGGAGGAAGCCACTTGCCAGCCTGGCCTCCAACTGACGGTGATCCACCACTGGAAAACATCACGCTCACGACCTGCAGGAAACACAGATGGCTTGGGAAGAGGCAGAGCCATGCTTCCCTGTCCCCGGGTGTACTCTCCCCCTTTAATAACCCAGTCACGGGTAACAAGAGTACAGAGATGACAGCATGCAAGTACAGCACACTGCAAGTATACCAGGAGAAAAACATGTCAGAGAATCTGCAAACAGCAACAGTCCTAAGCATGCTGTTACAAGGCAGGCGTTCCTAAATTATAATTTTTCTGCTCCAAAGGGACAGATGCCATCTTCGAACACAAAGCCAAAATAAAAAATTAAACCTCTACTTTGAGCAGTGCTGCTGCATAGGTGCGGGAAGGCATATGCTGGCACAGCGCTGCTGAGCGCGGCCACCACGCTGTCAGTAAATCTGGCCTGCCTGGCTGGAAGCTCAGCTGATGACATCTCACTAATAAAGGTTGTTACTAAGAAAAAAAAAGGAAAAAAAAAAAAAGTCTTGAAATGACTCATTGTGGAACATGGGTTAAATCAGGTATTTGTAATGCTGGAAAATGGAAACACTCCTTTTGCAGGACAGAGCGGGGAGATTCACACCTGCAAAGTACTCTCACAATAATAATAAATTTAATAGTGGGTTTTTTCTGTAGGTGACAAGGGAAAGAGAAACTTCATAGAGCAGAATGGTGACTAAGGGCACTGAAACCACGAGGCTCCTCATTCCAGAGGGGTCCCAGCAGTGCTGACTGCACTCAGCCTGGGGCAGCAGAAGGCAACACAACCCAGAGATGCCTGTGTCGCCGCCTATGAGCTACAAAACCAGAGGACTTCGAGGCTGGCTGGCTGTCAGCCCTGCATGTCCACACCAAGCACAGATGTCTGTTCTGATCAAACCTCATCAGCATTAGTCGGGCAGCCCACTCACAGACCTAACACCACCACAGTGAGACACACACACACACACACACCCCCCAGGGCTGTGCAAGACTGACTGCTTCTGCTGAGCACCAAACTGCCAAGGGTACAGGAGCAGGCGCTGCCAAAAGCAGGAGGGAAGGAGGAAACTCTTCTCAGCAACAGCAAGCTGTTATTCAGTCAGCTCAGCATCTTTTGAAACCTCTCCCTTTGCTTGAAAAAATACTAAGAGCCAAGCTCCCAAGCCTGGCTTGCCTGCAGATCAGAGGATGGTATAGCCATTAGCGCTTTCTGGAACAGCAGCGATTTCAGAGTGATCACAACCCACATCTGCTCCTTCCCCCGAAGACAGTCTTTCAAAAACTTTCAAGGCTATTCACATTAATAAAATGGCTTTAAAAGGCAAGCTGACAACTCATTGGACGACGTGGTCCTCATCTTGGACACACAGGGAAGAGTTTCAGCATGATGCAATCCATGTTGATGTTCAGCATTTTAAAGCAATGTTGTTGTATAAGTAAAACACCCAAGGAAGAAACTAGAATATGCCAAATTTTTCCTTAGCACAGCTCCATTGGTATCGCAGCTGGTTCCACTGACTTTGTTAAATTGCATTGTTTAATCCTCCCCCAGCCTACCCTGCACATACGCTTTCACTGCAACCTGGCAGCACAGCAGCTGCTGAAAACAGGGCCCATCCTTGTAGGTTTGACCAGACATTAGGGTTCACCCACAGTGCGACAGCTCACCTTCTTCCCTGTCATTTTTAAGCCAAAATTTAGCTGTCTGCACTGCTGCTTCCCGCTAAGCAGACCAGAGAGACTGTATCACAGGTTTTGCAACATGCTGTTGTCCAAAACACGGCCATGCTCCCACAGAGGTGTGCAAGAAGGATGCAGTTTTAGGGTAACTTAAAACAGAAGAGATGCAATTTTCCAAACACCAGTCAGCCAGGGTGGCGGGCTGCAAGGGCCCAACAGCCACACGCAGCATGTTAACACAGTACATGGAGCCCTGGGCTGGGTTAAAAGCCCCTATTTGGCTTACGCTGCACAGCTCAAGAGACATTACTGCTGTGTTTGACCACAGAACACCACGTTTGAGCCTGCCAGCAGTAATTTGGAGAGGATGCACGACTTAAGGAAATGCCAGAGGAAGCAAAAGATGCCTTAATCAAAAACTGTAGCCAGGGTGTTCCATGAAGCCGGCTTCAGGACAGACAGCACCCCAGCACCATCACCTCGGAGGACCTCCATCCTTCAGGGTTCCAGCACCTCAAACCACACAACCCCATGCATCATTTATCTTTACCTTTTGTTTTCTCCACAAGTCTTACAGGTAACGCAGACCTCCAGAGCAAACGCCGCACATTTGCACATTACAGGGAAATCCTCTTTCCGCCTTCTCAAGAGACTGAGCATTACTGACACAGTTTCTCCACATTACAGCTCTGCAGTACACGCACGCACTTTACTGCACCTTGGCAAAGCGAGCACTGTATGATAGGTGTTGGATGTGCTATTTAAGCCTGCACAACAGTTGATCTAATCACTGGCTCCTGAACTCCCAGCTAGCTTTCGCAACAGAAACTACATGATCAATCTCTCTTCATTTTTTTATAAATACCAAGGATGGAAATCACCATTCAAAGCCACCCCAGGCACAACTCCAAAAGACTGGAGTTGAGGTTGACCCCATTTGTCATTATTTCAGCTGAACAAACAGTATCTTTTCCATAACTATTTATTCAGTAAGAAACTCGCCCCACAGTTTCAATGAGAAGGATAGATCACATACGACTGAATAAAGGAACAGGAGAGTCTGAATTGAGAAATGTCGGAGCTTTGGCCCCCCAAAGCCAGCAGCCAGGCGTGCTTCCACAGCACAGCAGGTGCTCAGGCGTGCAGAACAGCACAGGGAGGGCAAAATAATAAATTAAGCAGACTTGTTCTTCGGCATTCCGAAAATCCTCCACGCAGATGGGTTTACAATTCAGGTGCGACGGTACGAGACCCTTGTGTCACTAAGCATTATCCAGCCTCTGGTTAAGGAATGATTCCCAGTAGAACTTTATATTTGGTTTGGGATTACAGAAGTTATTTGCCCTCCCCCCTCACATACCTTCCTACACGTGTGGGTGCCTGCAATGCAGCTTACAGCTGGCAGGCCACCGAATCAGAAATTAGAAATGGAAGAGACGTATGTGGTCATCGAGGTCGGCTCGCTGCCATGGCGAGATGCTCCCAGCAGCCTGACCCCGCTCCTCACTGGCGCCTGTGCTCTGTGTCCTCCTGGCCATGCCAGCAGCAGCCACACACATACCAAGGGCTGGACACACTTCAATGGGAATAGCATGTATTAGAACAATCTCCTTAGGATAACGATATTCTTATCAAGAAGGTTTCTTTGAACTTTAAAGCCCCTACAGCAAAGCACTTCAAGTGCTGAAACATCAAATATCAGAATAGAAATGTCAAGCTGAATCAAACAGCAGCTTATAATAGTTTATGACCAACATGAGTAATCAACTTCAGTGTCCATTAACTGTATTCAGAAACAGAACACTTAATTTTAAGTTAATTATAGACTAGCACAGCTTCCAACAATAGAAGCTATTGAAGAAGCTATTTAAGTTATGTACTTCTAAATGAGAAAAAAATAGCCTTGACTTATTTTAAAAAATTATTATTATGAAACACATATAGGAGGGACCATGACTTTTCACATGACATAAACCACCGAACCTGAGACAGTAGTTTTCAGTATTCAAATTGAAAATATTGTGATTAGTGTACAAATAGGAAGAGAATAAAAGAACACTATTACCATCACAGACAGCTTAAAAATAGTTAAACCCTAACAGAAACATGCATCTGGTCTCTTGCAAAAAGAGACACAAAGAAGGTAATTATAATGACACTGTCAATACAGCAAGTGACTGCCCTGCTCACATCTGTAAAGAATGAAGATTTTATGGACACAGGCTGGATGATTCAGTGGAAAACATACCCGCTCTGTTTAAAGAGTTACAGGGGAGCTGCAGCAAAAATGGCTTCTGGTCCTATTGAAGCAAAGATTTCAGCTGAAACTGGGCAAAAACAAAGACTTCAGCTTCACTTGGGGGGGAAGGGGGCAGGGAGAAAACATTTGTGCTGAAAAAGTTTTGCCTGATTTTTTCAGGCTACTTCAGCTGAACAACAAAAACAAAAGGATATATTGGTTTTTTCCCTATAAACTCTGTCCTGCCAAAGCCTTTTGACCAGTACAAGCACAGGACCATTGCCACGGGATGTGCTGGTAATATTTATTTCCCAACAGCAGAACTATCACCTCTACAGCATTTCCGCACACTCCGAGCCAGGAAACAGGCAACTAAGTTTAGCAATCATTAGGCTACTGATAAATCTCTTCTAAGTCCCTTCCATTTTCTAGAGTCATACCTCGAAGGCAGCGGATCATTAAGCATCAGAGTCAGAAGCACCAGCAAAGCCAAAACTATCACAGCTTTAGCAGCTTTTACTCTCTGGGCTTTTTACCAGCTATTACAGCACCCATAGAAGCGGAGAAGAGTTGTAGTGCTCATCTTCAGGCCACCGCATCACAGGCACAACCCATTTGCCTTGTTACATTAACACGTTGAGGGAGAAGGAGCTTCTTCAGCTTGGTTGTACTCCCTCTGTGCAGCCTCCAGCCTGACACAGTCTTTGGTCAGGCGACATCCTGCTCTCAGCGGGCTGAGGCTGCTCTTCCCTCCCTTCAGCTGTCTGATGAAAATAGAGCTGCTTTTTTTATTAACTGGTTGTATCTGATGATAGGAGCTCTGTGAAAATACTGCTTGCTTTACAATGACCTACAAAGAACTATACATTTACACCACATCTACGTTTTGAAAAAAAAAATATGTCATCATCAGAGAGTGGTAATTCCTCGCAGCTCTCCCAGGCAGACACCATCTCTGCAGGGCCTGGGGGAGCGGCAGCACCAGGATCTGAGCAGTAGCACTTGGATCCGTTAGACTGAAAAAACCCATAAATCTGTCAGTGCTTAAAATTCTGAGTTATTCCTGTCCTGCTGTACTGGATCTGGGTTACGTTGATACATTATTCAGCATCAGCTACATTCAAGTTAAAGAATTCTGTTTACTAAAGGTGTAACTTTGGCTACCAGTAAAATTCTCTGCCAAATCCTAACACAAACACATAGGTGTTTCAGGAATACAAGTGTGGACTCCTCTGAATCTTTTTTAGTACCTCATTAAATAGAAAAAGAGATACTCCATCGTTTCTTAACTCTTCAGGCAGAAAACATTAGTCCCAGTATCAGCATAAAGGGGAAAAGATCCCACGAGCTCTTCTCCTCTGCTTCCTGCAGTTGCCTGATCCTGTATTAGCACTCCCCTCCACTAAAGTCTCCTTTCTCACATTCTGCACTGAAACCTTCATGTGCACTTTCACCAATACTTACACAAAGACTTTACTGAACAGTAAAACCTTTTCCTTCATGCTTTCCAAAGCAAGTTTTCTCTTTTTATTAATATGTAATTTATATATTTATTAAGATGTTATTCTGGTGCAATGTCCAAGAAACCATGTAATTGTATTTGCAGTAGTAGTTTGCCCCCCAAGTCAGCAAACCTTCCACCAGGAGCTTGGTAATTTCAGTAGAATTTAGGCAATATCAAAAAAGAAGACCTCACGTCATCCACATACACTGTTCCCACGCAAACGCTACCAGGAGACAAGGTGGCTGTAAAATGGGTTTATAATGGTAGTAACAATTGTTCATTTACATTTTGAATAAATAATGGAAAGTTGCTGGAAGACAACTGCAATTAAAAGTAAAACTAACACAAGTGAAGAGAACGCATTCTCTAGCTTTAATTACAATTCTTTGGAATTGTATTTTTTAATCTTTGAGACTGGTATTACCACCAGCCAGCTCTCAAACTTAATTGCAAGAGACAGGCCTGGACGAGTGAGAAATGAGGACCTCTGGGCACGTGCCAGCTGCAGGAACCTCGTGGTCCTGCCGGATCCTGTTTTCAGAGGCTTGCCGGGAGCAAGGAGCATCCCTGCTGCTACACCGGCAGGAGGCTGGCCAAACAACTGTTCACTCCTCCTTCGGTTCTCATCCAGACACCAGCTAAAGCTGCTGTGGATGAGAATTTATAAATAAGAAAAATTATGCTGGTGATAGCTGGATTTTGGACATGGCAGCAGAGCTGTACCTCCATGGGAGGCCACATCCCTATCACATCGAACACCCGACCTTCAGGCACACGTTTAAAGGGCTGCCCAGCTCTGCAATGCTCAAATCCATAACACAAACTGTTTTCTGCAAACCCTCTTCCTGTGAAAGACCAGGAAAATTGGTATGGAATAGTTACCAAAACAAAGGGAAACCATTCCCCGCAGAAATCTGCATCCTGGAGGGACACGCAGCTGCCAACCACCTCATTGGTCATAATTTGCCTCTGGCAACCCCGGCCTCCTTGCTGGCTACCAAACACGTCATACCCCAAAACAAAACTTCCCCACACCACCACAAAGCGATTTGCTGAGCTAACACAGACAAGAAGCCTACTTCTGGCTATTAAGATTCAAATGCTGAATTTCCATTCTCTTTCTAGATTAGCGTAAGTATTGCAGGTCAGAGATGCCCAGTACCACTGGTGTCAGCTTCCAGACAGAGAAGCAGCATGCTGTCAGGCCCCACTGTGAAACTGGGAGTGCAGGGTGATGGGCAGAGCACAGCACAGCCTAGGAGATGCTTTTATTCACAACTGCTTGCTGCTTCTCCATCCCAACATGTTTCTGAAGGTGTTGCAGAGACTCTCTGAAGGTAGCTGACCCAGCAGATGAACAGATTGACATCAAGGTGCTAAATTTACTTCACAAGCCAGCACAGATTTCGGTGAACTCCCTCATTACAAACTGCCTCTTAAGCAGTGCCCAGGAAATGATGGATGTCCCACAGGCTGGGCCACCAAGCTGACATTTGTAAGAGGGTTCAAGTCCCTGCTCTGCCAGAGGACTTCCTGCGTGACAATGATATCTCTGCACTTTAATCCTTCATTTGAAACAGGAAGACCAGTGCTTCCACATCGTATAGTATCATGAGGTTAAATGTACTAGAGACCGCAAGGAACTCTGAGGAGTCTGAAGTGACATCCCCAGTGCAGCTGTTTGGCAGACACTGGAGAGAAGCCACCTTTGCTCACAGGTCCTCTTGGGACTTTAACCAAGGAGCAAGAGTTGGGTTTGGTTTAGAAATTAATTTTACCTGTGTCAATGACGGTCGGAGAGTTTCTCCCAACCCCAAAGGTTAATCACAAGTACAATTTCAAGAATGAACAAATTACATGTTTACAACTGTATTAAGGAAGAGGTGGGGTGAAACGTCCCCCTCCTCTCACATCTCAGGCAACCTCATACAGATCATAGAATGGTTTGGGCTGGAAGGGACCTTAAAGATCATTAAATTCCAGCCCTCTGCCATGGGCAGGGGCACCTTCCACTAGACCATGTTGCTCACAGCCCTGTCCAACCTGGCCTTGAGCACTTCCAGATGCTCTTGGCACGGACCAGGAGTGGTACTGCACACATCCCTGCAGTTACAGCAAGGCTGCACTACTCGCTGGGCTTTCCTGCTGCTTCTCCTACGCAGAGCCTGGCCATGTCTGTTCTAGCCAAGGTGCTGGATCCTCCCCGCACACCCGGCCACAGTGTTTCAGAAGATCAACTGTAACACTGGGATTTGGAGCTCTCTGTGCAAAAACTGACTGTTGTTCTTACAAAAGACCTGACTAAGCAGTGCAAACAGCCATGGCCAGAAAACAGCCGACGGCTACCAGAAGGCTGGGGTAAGCCCCCCCCACCAGGGAGCCTGCCAGGGGAAGCAGTATACCTCCTTATAGCACGGTCACAGGGAACAGTAAAGCATCTCAGACATTTCACCTTGTTAGGCTGAGTGGCTGAAAATAGCCACAAGATGAAAAACAAACCAGCTGGACAACTTACCCAAACTGTAACGCTAAAGCAAACAGCAACAAGCTGGAAGCAGGGTGCAGGACAAAGACTGAGCCGTCTTCAGAAAGCTGAACTCCAAAGCAGTGTCCAAAGACAATGTCACTCGTCACTGCAAAAGGGACACCTTGTCCATCCAGGGCCAGCTGCTTAAGCTCCTTCTATAGCCCATAGAAAGGAACAGGTACCTCTGGAGAGCAATTCTTCCATCTAATACAGGTAGATGAAACAACTATTTGAAGATAACCATCTCTGCAGCGATGGCACAGGAATACTAGACATTTAGATTAAGATACAGCTTCTAAAAGACAAACTCATAGGGTTGAGCCTCACCCTTATTAAGTCACATGAGCATGAAACATTTGTTCTCCTTTCCTGGGAGGGGGAAAAAGAAAAAAAAGGTAGGAGAAAAAAAAAAAAAATAACAGGGGATCCCACCTCCCACTTCTCATATCAACAGCTGTAAGCAAGGCTTTTGTAGAATTCATCCTGCTGCCTGTGGCGTAAGAGAGGCACAGAGTGCCCCCAAAAATAAATCTTTCCACCTCTTTACTTAACGACAAAACAAACACAAACGAGAAACAGGAAAACCTGTTTATCTATAAAAGATGGAGTGCTAATCTTCAGGAAATGGCATAGTCCACAAGAAGCCTCCAAGAGCAGCATGATCCCAGGCATGCCACACTGTGGGATGCTCAGCAGCTGTGGTGCTGCCTGCATCCGACACGGCCCCGATACCCCTCAGATACACAGTGAAATAACGGGGAACAGCAAATTGCTATCTCCTTTCCAAAATGCTCAGCGATCTTTAATCAACCACCATTTATTAATCAAATAAATGCTTTATTCCCAATTTATTTAACTTCCTACAAGCTCAGGGCCACCAATGATGGGTCAGACTGATCCAGCTGTAGAAATATCAGAGAGGAAAAAGCTTAAAGGCTCCCCAAGGACCCGCACAGCCTGTTAACATTGCTTTTTCCTTCAGCAATAAGCCGTAACAACTGCCACCAGCCCTCAGCGCTAACTGACATCCTCGGTAGGTAGGAAAAGCCATCGCATGCAGGATTAAGAAGGAATAATACTTCAACAGGCTGACTGTTCTGGAGGTTATCCTCATACTTGAAACCCTGGAGCTTTTCAATAATAAGCACAAGTCCTTCAGGCCAGCACAAGATGACACACCTTGATTTCTGCCTTAAAACCACAAAGCAGCTAGAATGAAAAACACCTGGGCGGCATTAATAATAGCAGCTACTTGGAAAATAGTATTTCCAGAAATTATTTCTTCCCCCCACCAAAATTCAGGTTTTATCCTGCATCCATCTCTCTATATCAAGTTAAAAAAAAAATGTTTTCTTTGGCTTACTTGCACATTAATTATGTACTGGCGCACTTACAAATCTAAACATACGCATTGCTTAGCAGCTTTAATCCTGAATTATTTCTCCCTTCCCTGCAATACAAAGCTTAACTTGACTAGCAAAGGGGCAGACTGTTCAAACAAGCAAGCTGTTCATTTGTAATTCAGACGAGGAACATTCTTAGAGTTCTCGTGTTTATTATTATTTCTATCCTCTGAGAATCACAGAATTTCAGGCACCAGAGCTCAAAACCTGAAGGAATGAATTAAACTGACCTTAAAACTCTGCCCTTCAGGGAAAAAGATGTAAGAAATACTTATCTACAAAAATAGTGTCTTTTTCAGCAAACATGTGGTGTGAGCGTGTGCTTGTTAACAAACATCACCATTTCCTATCAGATTGCTACTGCTTCCATGTTCAGAAGGCTGGCTGGGATCACCAAAGCCACTTGTCCTTTCCAAGTCCCGAAAGTGAAGGGACAGTGCAATTAAGATAAAAGAAAGCTCCTTGGTAGGATAAAGCACACTTACAAAGAAGCACTCTATTTGCCTTTGCTTTGTGGCTCCTGCAGACATCTCTTATAGCAAAGGTTAGCAATGTATATACTTGCCAGGCGAAGAAGCAACAACTCACGCTGATGAGAGAGCAGCTTCAAGGGACACTCAGTGGTTCCCAAAGTCAGCCTGCACAGATGTCTGTGATACACAGCAAGCTAATGCATTTTCCAAAGTGGAAAAAATAGGTTACTTAAAAATAGGTCCATAATCCAAACAAACAAGCATCCTGATACTATTTCATAAAGATCAAACAAACAAGTACAGACAATTCACATACAAAAACATGCACGGCTATCTTAATGACTTCCTTATGTTCCTCTGACCGTTTTCGTATCAATCGTAGAGGTGGGTACTTCGTCCTGCAACTGCCAGTAAAAACAAATATTTTGGCTGGTCAAAGCTGTGCCATCGCTCCGGTTATCACCCGGCTCCCAGGCTCCGCAGCAAGGACAGCGCAGAAAAGCTCACCTCAGTACACAACCGCTGCCAGAGAGGGGTCGGTGCCAAGGGGCTAGTATTTATTTAGTTTTAGGAAGTTAAAAGAACAATTCACTGGTAACACTCCCACCCTGGTGCCCAACACTCAACTCCTAGGTGAGCCGTGCTGGCACAATGATGGTTTTTAACACACAGGCTCACAGTTAGAAGCAGGAGCTTCTCAAGACTCGCATGTGCCGTGGGAGTAACAGAGCAATGGCTTAATTAAAGAGTTCATCGTCTATGCCTACCAGAGGGCCAGCATCAACTGCTAAAAAATGAACCGGAGTTATGGAGGTGCCAGAAAATTAATCAGGCAGGACTGCAGGGGCTGATTAAAATGAAGGTAAAGGAAAAATTAATCTGGAAGAGCAAGCTGGTTGGATCTGATCACACACGCGAATCACGGCAAACAGGTCAGCTAGACAGCCACTGCCTACAGACACATAAACCACATCTCAAACTGCAGAAGCAAACTACGTCCTCGGGGCAGGAGATGAGGAGACAAAAGGTCCCGATGGCAGTACCCTGTAACAGGGAGAGCACAGATAAGAGGTCAAAAAGCCACGTTATTAATAGCACTTGACGATAATATAATGAAGGATGGTCAAATCTCCTTTTCAAGCTGTGGACCAGAGGGATTCCCAGTTCACACTGCAGACCTTCACCCCAACAGCGGTTAAAGCCCTGTCTCCCATCTCCAGCATGCTCCTGCCTCAGCAGGTATCCCCAGCATGATTCAACGCCACCAGAGCACCCAGGGAAAATGAACCCCACCAAGTACAAAAGGTTCATTACAGCAGGAATCCCAGAGCTTGCCCAGAAAGAACCACGATTCCCCGTCTCCAGCTTGTTCTGCTTGCTTAGAAGTTTATTTCTCCCTATCTAGCTTTGTTTTTAAAGCAAAGCTAATTAAGTAAACAGGTTTTTTCAACACTAATAGGCTGTGCAATGAGGACTTTCAAATACAAAATGCAAGGCTGGTTACATTCGAGCAGTTGAAAGCAGAAGAGCTGGAGAGAACCCTGGGCTTGGAAAACTACAAGGGGACGAATGCCACTGCCAGCACCTTTTCTTAATGAGCGCAGCCTCCAAACTGAATAAGCAAAAGAACTTTTAGGAGTAGAGGAAAAACCTCACGGGGAAACTTTTGCTTTTCAATCACCTGCTCATACACTCTCCTTTTCACAAACAAATCCGTGTGGAATTACCCCAGGATGCCCTTTTACTTCCCCTCAACCAAAAACCGGGCAGATCTTGAAATAAAACTCACTGCATGATAACAGTTTCCCCTGTGGTATCAGCCTAAAGCACAGCATGCACCGGACAGACATATGTCCCCTGCCTGGAGGAAGAGGAGGCAAGAGCACTTAGCAAGGACAGTATTATGATGTACAAATGTACACCAAGCAGTCCATGAGCCAAGCACAAACTGAGCAGGCAACAGAAAAGCAAATTTTTTTCCCCCCTCTTTCTTACTCCCTTTCAGATGAGGCATGCTCTGCTTCACCAAGACTCTCAGAGCATCACAGACCCTGCCAGCCACACCATAAGGGATGTCAGGAGGCTTCATCACCCACTTATTGTTTCACTCCCTCCTGAGAGGAAAGGATGGAGAGAAGGATTGCTGCTTCGGACTCCCTGTGTGTGCACACATGTACACACATATCCCTGCATCACTTCAGGAAAGGCCAAACCAAAAGGCACAGTTTGAAGCAGGATATAAAGAAAGTCTGCTGTGGTTTTTTTGTTTTTTGGTTTTTTTTTTTTTTTTCCTTCCTTCCAGGACTGCACAGTTAGGGAGCAACCTGAGTTACGCCTTGCTCCACACTGTGTGATGGCACAGCCCCGCACAGCCAAAGCTGCTCCAGACTGCCATAGACCACAGGGGACAGAGACATGGGGGTGGCTCTAAGGTGCAACCCTGAGAAAAAGAGGATTCAGCAATGAAGACACAGAAAAGGCTCACCAACCACATTCAGCCTCTGTTTCCAGCCACTTGCAAGATCTGTTTTCTCCTCCAGGCATCTCTGGACCACAACACGCGGTTCCCTGGCTGCCTGCTCTGATGCTCAGGTCTGTGTTCCGCCTGCTCAGCCTCCCCTGCCTTTGCCTTCCAGGCAGTCAAAGTTAAAATCAGGTTTTTCTCTCCCACGGGGATGGGGTGAGGGAAAAAGCTGCAAGGCAGCTTGGGAAGTCTGAACATAAGCTTTATATGTATTTGCGCCGGCAGAACTCCTGAGAAAACAAATACCCCAGAGAGCTCACCTCCTCTGCTGCTGCGCTCCAGCCCCACAACAGCAGACGGCACCCCAGCAGCAGCACTGCAAGCTCCACAGCAGCGCTGCCCCGTTTGAAAGTATTACCCGAGGCACATGAGGCATGAAAGAAAGTTGCTTTTCCAACTAATAAATAAATAATTTTTTTTAAACAGAATAAAAAACTCCACTCTCTGAGCCAGCTGAGCATTGCTCCAAGTTTCTGGGCCAACACAGGGAATAGAATCAGCAGGCGGGAGCCAGGAGCCCCCCAGCAGCACTACCAGCCCAAACAAATGCCCATCCAGCCCTGCTCCTCTTCTACACGAGGCCACATCTGATGCCAAAAAGACAATTTCTCCAGCTCTCACGAGTGGTGATTCCTCGAGAAGAGTTTCGTTCCTAAACAAAGTAAAGGCTGTGCAAGCCACTGAGGCTTCCAATCAAGCTGGTCAAGAACGCTATTTCCTGGCAGAGTTTTCCAAGTATTCTCAGAACTGTTCTCCCTTGCCCAGCCCAAAACTGCTACTCACACGTGCAACTTCTAACTCAGTGAAAGTGCATACCTAGAAAGAATTAACTACAGCTAAAGCAAAAGGCACAGTAGCAAAGTCCTGGAGACAAAGACTCCTTTAAAAAGCATTTAATCATAAAGCAAGAAAAGCATAGCAGGTCACTGCATTTCATTAACTCCTACAGGTCTGTGGGAAAGATGGGGTTGTAAGAGTTACTGCAGGGTTGCTGCGCTCTGACAAGCTGGGTCATGTACCTCCTCGAGGCTTCGATCCAGGGCAGGTCACAGGAGGACTCAGAGGTTTCCAGCATGCTAATACAGGGGATGAAATCCTGCAACGGTCCTTCTTCCACACCACCAGGAGGTTAATGAACATCAGAGAGAGACAGATCAACAGTATCTCAATTAGCTGCTTGTATCTCAACACCACCAATTTTATGCTGACCTCCTGACTTCAACTGGTAAGACTTTTTCTAAGGGCAACTCATAAAAGCATCTTACTTGCTGCGATGGATGAAATCAAAGGCTCTGGCAAAGGAACAGAAGGCAAATGTGAATTTTTGGCATCATGGTAGGTGACGTAAACATCAGCACTGTGAAATAAATGCACTAACATAATGTTTCATTAACTAAGCAACTAGCAACAATAATATTTAAATTGGTAGATAAAGAAGTAACCATCCGTTTGCCTTCCCATTTTGCAAGATTACTGCATCGAGCTTTCAAAAGACACCAAGACCACAACCTGTTCATATGTCAAAAGATTTCACTGCAAGTTCAAAGTCCAAAACCGATCACTTTCCAAGCTAGAGGTTTTGCAGCCAGGGATTAACTTTCAATAAACCCCTGCATCTTAGCTTGACAAGTATAGGAGTTCTCGGCTGCAGTGCTTGGACACAGCATCCTCATCCAGAAAGTAAAAATTTTTTTGTGCCCCCTATAAAATTAATCACTAGTTAAAAGCTTCTGGTTATAGCTCTCCATCACACTTACTTTGTTAAACATTGATGTTGCTCTTCTGTGTAGCTTAGACTCTTCGTGCTACAGGCAAACATAATAATCTGAGCATGTGCTTTCGGGTTTTGTTTTGATACCATCAAAAGCATTTTTTTGGAATATTTTTATAATTTGTGTTCTGATAACACAACGAACCACCCCCCGCTGGCTGGGGTGAGAGAATCCTGTGTATTAAACACCACTTGAACAAGAGCAAAGACAACTCCAGAAATCTTGTGACTAGGGAATCAAGAGAGGGGAGCAAAAGGCAGGCACAGGCAGAATGGCAAAGGGAAGAGGAGCTTTTGTGCCTTGGCAAAGGTCAATGCCAAACCCCTCCCTGAGCCACTGCTGCCCCAGGGGGTCCAGCCCCTCATCAGCCCCCTGGGCACACATCACCCAGAAAATGGGTCACTCTCACCTCGCTGCCCAGAGCCCATTTTTTAACTGCTGCAGAAAAGAGAGACAGGGAAAATCCATACCAGGATCCCTAATCTGTCTAAATGATGCCAGAACAGGGACCAAAACAGGACCCCAATCCACCTCCAGCACAGGCAGAGCATGGCAGATACAGCCCTGCATCCCTACGGATCTCAGGCCACAGAAAGCAATCTCAATATACAACAAAGTAAGGCTCAGGAGGATGTATACTTCTATGATTTCCGTATTATTGTACGGAGACAGAATAGGTATGAATCCAGCAAAGCAGACAGCTAAAGATGAAAAGTATCACCGTTAAGGGAACCAGGAATGAATCCCAGTCATCCAAATCCCAGCCCCTTCACAGTCAGTTTTCCTTGGATTTCCTACAAGCACACCTGAAGCCCAACCTGAAGGTTCCCAGCATAAGCTGCAGCAATGACATTTCCCTGTCCACCCGCGGCTGGTCTGCACAGAAGGTAAATCAAGCAAAAAATTAGAAACAACCTCATTGGTAACAGTTAACGCAATTTAATGAAAAACAGGCTATCGAGCAAGCCTACTGTTTTCATTGAAATAAAATTTAAAAACATTTGACCAAAACAGCTGACAACACACATAAAACTTATGTAAAACATTTGACATAACCCCAGATGACGTTCTGATATGGACTACTGCCAGCAGAAAAACCAACAAAACTTGCATTCAATAGGTTAGGCTTAGGCAACTGACAGATTACAGCAAGTAACTGCAAAGAGGGGGGAAAAAACCTACCACCTGAAAGTAGTATTTGTAATCATGGCCAGGAGGAGCCTCTCTTGCCCCTTTTAGAGGGGGGGTGTATGTTGAAGATCCCAAGGCTGGAAGCTGCAGCTAGACAAATTCATGCTAAAAATAACCGTCAGCGGGTGAAAACAATAACGGCAGGGTGACTGTCAACACATCCTGCGCGGCGGCGGGGGGACCGACCGCCTTCTTCATGACACCGTGTTTTTCTGAAACATGTGCTTTAGCACAAAAATAGGCTGCTGGGAGATTCAGGAGGTCAAGCACCTTTGGGGATCCACACTGCTCTGAGGCTCGGACCGTGGGACTGGCTGCCCTTGGCTCTAAAACACGCACCACCTCCGTCTTGCTTTCTATGCCTTGAGAAACAGCTCCTGTGCTTTTGAGCATAACCAAATTTATACAGGCAGGAAAAGATTAAAGATTAAGCACTCACTAGCAACGCTTGTCTTGGAACAAGTCAAAGCCAGGATTTTTCCTGGAGTTCAGTCCCCAACTCTCATTTTCCTCCATGGATAAAACTACTCATTTCAAACCCTTACCTAAAAAACAAACAAACTTAGGAATCAGAAACATATACTAAACCTTGATAAAGTATGTTGATGCATCCCTCAAGTGTGCACAGGAATCTAAGCAACCCAGCCGAACAAGCCAACACTGCTAAAATTCATGCTTCTGCTCTTCTGCAAACAACAGTTCCCCATGTCGCCTGAAAAATTTCAGTGTTCCAGGGAAAAGTGACCGGTGCTGTCAAAATGGTTTATCATGAAAATCATGGCATGTCAAAAAAAAAAAAAAAAAAAAAAGACACAACAAACAAACCAAAAAACAACCCAAACCCCACAAATCTCACATCAAAAAGAACCCTTTCACTTCCAGAATCTGTCAGAAATGAACACTTTCACTTTCAGAAATCCATCCAACACCTACCTCTGCTTCACAGTAAGAGCCTGTGCTACAATAGATGTGTGCAGACAGCACAACCCTCATTTTTTGCTTGCAGGGAACACACAAGAGAAAGCATCATGTGCTGTCTGGGGATATTCGCTGCACTTAACTGCAAGCAACAGCTCTCAAAGCTAAAAAGCAAATGGCCAAGTGATCTCAGAGGATGCATTGACTTTAAGCTGTGCTAGCAGAGAGCAGCGAGCACCATCAAACTTCCCAGCTACCCCAGCAAGGGACACGCCGCAGTTACAGTGCAAACTAGCTGCATTTGGAGTGAACAAATCCCTTCCTGACTGCGTTCATCTGCACATTTTGGGTTTCAACCTGTAAGCCGCTATTCCTCTGCAAGGTGCCACGTGCCTCTCTGCAGGTTTTTAAACCCAGAAGTAACTAGAACATACCAGTTGTGAAAAATACCTCTTTTGCAGGAAAAGCCCACCTGTAGCACCTACTTTTATTAGAGACCAGGTCTCTGGACTGCTCCCTGCCTGCTCTGCCTCTGCTCAAGAGAGAAGAGTAAGTCAGCAGCTGAATCACCAGGACTGCCACACTTCTGCAGGGCCTCCAAAAATAACTCATCTGGAAATTCCTTGGAGGCATAAACCTTGCTTCAGAAGGACTGCAGAGATCCAGATTCCTTAATGGAGCAGACTGGATGTGAACTGGCCCAAGGATTTAGGATCACGTATAAAAGAATGTAGAAAGCAACTTGTTACAGAACAGCTAGCATGCGGTCAGTATTAAGAAAAAAAAGTTAACTCGCATAAATCATCACGTCGCCCAGATGAAACAATCTGCCTGCCCAGGAATCAGACACCGAGTTCCCGATCGTTTGCCTGATACCAAGGTTCCAGGGACTTGCCTTGTTCTCACCAACCAGCTCTGTACACAAAGCCAAAAATGCCTCCTTAACAACACTGCTGCAGCAACTTTCATCTGTACTAACCTGAACGTCCACACCCGCACCTTCCACTCCAACCAAAAACCCTCCATGAGCTTTGGTCCCGGGGTCCTTGCCAACATATCAGCCTGAAAAGCTCTGTGAGGCAGCAGCCCTGCACCCACGCAGGGTCAAAGACGGCACCTCCCCACTGCAATCAGGATTCAGAGATGCTCGCCACCTTTTTCTACTGCACTGAACCGGCACGTTATCCCTCCTGGAAGCCTGCAAGCAGACGGGACCCTCCAGAGCCGATCCAGGCTGCGGATGATGGCAGTGGAGGTCCGGATCCATTCAGATGCTGACAAGCTCTACTTGCTGCCGAGCAGAAAGTCGTGCTTAGCTGGGCTGGCCTGCACCCAGGCCAGCAGCGCTTCAGCTTCAGCAGTTTTTCCCTTCAGAAACCAATTTATTTCTTCACCTGCAATGCTCACTGCACACAGCTCACTGAGGTTTTTTCATAGCATCATTGAATGGTTCGGGTTGGAAGGCAGCTTAAAGACCATCCAATTCCAACCCCCCCTGCCAGGGGCAGGGACACCTTTCACCAGCCCAGGCTGCTCCCAGCCCCGTCCAGCCTGGCCTTCCTTTGCATGTAAGAACTCCAGGCTGCTGCAAGGAAAAGGCACGGAGCTGAGGATTTCTGTTTCCCTACCGACAATTAAAAGCACGTTTCGTGAGCAGGCTCCCAGCTCTGACCTCAGGGACTCTCACAAGGACACAGAGCAGCCACCAGTGCCCACGGTGGTCTCACCGACTTCTGGCCCTCTGCCTGGGCTGGCTCTGGCAGCAGCGTGCCACCAAAGCCTGGCTTCTGGGGGGGAAACCCATGCAAGCCCAGAGGGGCGGGGGCTTCTCCTTTTCTGCCGGAATGTTGGCTTTTGGGGCAAAGGGGAGGGAAATAAGGGGGAAAACAAAACAGCTGCCTTTTGCTACCTCTGCCTTTCACGGTCTAGAGGTGGGCTGCGCACCCCCCCGAGCAGGGCGAGGGCAGAGGGCCAGCCGGGGCCGTGCCAGGGTTACACGAGCCTTGGGATCCCCCAGCCCCAGACCGCTGCCTGCCCGCCCCTCTGGGAATAGCCTTAGAAAATTTTAAAAGTAAAAAACTACGCACTGGCATTTTCTGAACACACGGACTCACGATCCAAAACTCCCTGCAAAACACTCCCATTAGCGAATAGCTGGAGTCCATTACAAAAATAAACACGGATTATTTTTGGTCCTTCGACCCTTGCCCGGAGCGCTGCGGGTTTCCGAACCAGAGCAGCAGCCGCGGCAGCTTTTGCCCAAGAAACCCAGGAACAGCCTGAAAAACGGGGGCCGGCTCGTCGCGCAGTGCCCGGGCTGGCCGCCCCTCCGCAGGGAAACCTGCCCGGAGGCCCCGGGGGCTGCGGGGCACAGCGCGCCGCCGGCCCGGCTCCACAGGGGGCCCGGCTCCACAGGGGGCCCGGCACCGCGGCGGCGGCCCCGGGAGCCGCCGGGCAGCGGAGGTGAGGGGTGGCCCCACCGGCTGGTCTCACCTGCGATGGCGGTCTCGTCCAGGTGGGAGCCGGGGGGCCGCTCGCCCCGGCCCTGCTGCAGGAGGAAGCCGCACAGCACCCACACGGCCACTCCCGATCGTAAATCCATTTCCGCGTCTGCCTCGCCGCTTCCCCCGCCGCTGTCAGCTCCTCCTCGGCATCGGCCCCCGCCGCCGCCGCTGCCGGGCCCGCCCGCTTCACCTCAGCCCCGCCGGACCCCACCGCCTAGGCGGGAGCGGGCTGCGCGCTCCGGGGCTGCGGCCGTCACCAGCTGCGGGAGGGACTGCGGGTTATTCTTCGGTGTTCCCGCCTAAGCGCGGCTTCCCGCTGCCCCGGGACGGGCAGCTGGCACCGGCACCGGCGACTGCACCAGCCCCCGCCCGCCCCCGGAAACAGCAGCACCCCACCCCCCCCGCAGTAGTCTCTCCCGGGAGAGCCCACCCCCCCGCGCAGCAGTGGGCTCTCCCGGGACAACCCTACGCCGGCTCCGCAGTAGTGGGCTCTCCCGGGAGAGCCCTGTCCGTGTGTGTGTGTGTGTGTGCGTGTCCAGCAGTGGGCTCTCCCGGGCTAAGCCTACCTTCCCTCAACCTCCCCCGGTCCGCTCCTTTCTCCCTCAGCTGCGGCCTCTCCCGGGACACCCCCCTCCGCCGCGATCTCTCTTGGGCCAGCCCCGCTTCCCCCCCCCCCCCCCCCCCCGCCCCCCAGCGGTGGTCTCTCCCAGGCTCCGCGCGCCCCGCTGCGCACCGGGCCCTGCCGCCGCCGCACGCACGGTGACAGGGGGCGGAGCTTACCGCCGCCGTGCGAGGCCCTCCGCGGGGCGGGGCCGCCCCGCTGCAAGACCAATCAGGGGCGGGCAGGTAGCCACGCCCCCAGCTTCCTCCCCCTCCTTCCCCACCTCCTCCGGGCTCCGCGAGCCCGCCGCTGAGCCGCAGCGGCCTCTGGCGGGCGCAGCGGGGAACGCCCAGGCTGGGCGAGGGCCCGTGGCGCGGCGAGGAAGCTAAGCAGGGACAGCTGTGAGCAATGCCTGTATGGGTGACCATACTGGCTGCAGCCTGCCTCCAGCCCCGGGGAAGGCTCGTCAGAGCATCCCAGATGTCAGAGCATCCTGGCTCGTCAGAGCATCCCGTCTTGCTGGAGCACGCCGACACATCTGAGCACCCCAGGTCGTCGGAACACCCTGGCCCACTGGAACACCCCACCTCATCGAAGAACCCAGCTCACCAGAGCATCCCAGGTTGCTGGAGCACCCTGACACATCGGAGCACCCCAGCCTATCAGGACAGAGCATTTTGATGCCTGAGCGTAGTCGCTCGCAGCCGGGCCCGGGATTCCACACTGAGAGCCCTTGAGAACTGCAACACCCCGCTGGGGCCACTTGCTCCTGGAGGCATTGCTGCTCAGTGGCGCTGGACCACTGCCATCAGTGCCACTGGGGCCCACAGCCACCAGCGCTCAGAGTCCCCAGCCTGTGGTGGGGGACTGGAAGGTCGCGGGCTGAGGTTTCACATGTCCTTTTCCCTTGGCACCAGACCTAGAAGTGAAGCTCCCTGCAGAGATTGGATCTGGCCCCAAAACAGCTCTGCAGCCACCACCCTGGAAGCAAAATCCCATCCTGCTCCTGCCCCGCTGCCCTGAGGGGTGTCAGCCCTGGCCCTGGATCAGGCGCCTGCCAGCCGGGCAGTGTCCAGCGCCACCACCCCGGGATGAGTGATGAGAGCACCGGGATGCAGGACAAGGGGACTGGCATGCAGGATGCATGACAGAGGGACTAGGATGCAGCATGCAGGGTGTGGGGACTGGGATGCAGGACACGGGGATGGGATGCAGGATGCAGGACAGGGGGACCGGGATGCAGGATGCAGGGCAGGGAGACTGGGATGCAGCATGGGGGGGGACCAGTATGCAGGGCTGGTGCTGCAAGGGGAGCCGCAGCACCGGTGGGTGCTGGGGATGGAACACAGGCCTGGCCACGGAGGTGAGCGGGCAGTGCCAGGCAGGGGGGTCCCAGGCAGGTCCCAGCCCTGTTTCTCCGTGCTGGCATGGAAAAAGATCCCAGGTGTGGGCAGGGGGGTCCCTCAGGAGCCCCTGGGGCTGTGACACACCCTGGGATGAGCACGGTGACAGGTACACTTGCCCCTCAAAGAACAGCCTCACCTCCATCCCTGGGCAGCCACGTCTCCCCTGTGAGACCCCCCCAGCCCCAGGCTGGGCACCCAGGCCCCTCACGGGCAGCGGGTGCTGCCTTGGGTGCTGCGGGGGGACCTGGCCCTTGCGGGGACCCTTACAGCACCTGGGTCTCCTCTGGCCCTGACCCCGCAGGAGCAGGCTGCCCTAAGGGGGGGCTCTGCCCCTGCAGCAGCCCTGGCACCCTGCCATTCACCCTCTGGGGCAGCAGGTCCCCCCCCTCCCCTCACCCGGTCACATCTTTCCCCACCCAGACCCGAGGGCAGGGGCCGCCCTCCCTCCCATGTCCCTAGGCAGCCTCGATGGCCGGTGTGGGCTCCCCACCTCAGCCCCCCATGCACCCCTGCCTCTGCCTTGAGGTGTCCCAGAGCTCCTGGGCCCCGGGGCTGGCAGTGGGCTACCCCCAGCCTGTCCCTGTCCTCATCCCTGTCCCCGAGCCGAGCCCTGTCCCCAGCCTGGCCCTGGGGGGACAGGCACAGCTCCAGCCCTGGGAGCCAGACCCCCGCCTGCTGCAGCGCAGCCCGGGGCCAGGGCACAGGGGGGTGGGGGGGTGGGCAAACCCCAGCTGAGGGTCCTGCCCCAGACCTGCTGCGGCCTCCAAGTCCCCCAGCCCCACAGCTGGGATGGGGATTGGGGGGTCCCACAGTGTGGGATGGGAATGGGGATGGGGGGTCCTTCAGCCTGGGATGGGGAAGGGGAGGCCCTGCAGCCCCAGATGGGGATGTGATTGGGATGGGATGGGGACAGGGGGGTCCCGCAGGCCAGGATGGGGGTGGGATGGGATGGGGATGGGATGGGATGGGATGGGATGGGATGGGATGAAATAGAGGGTCCTGCAACCTGGGATGGGGAAGGAGGGGTCCCACAGCCTGCGATGGGATTGGGATGGAATGGGGGGTCCTGCAGCCCGGGATGGGTATGGGATGGGACGGGATGGGATGGGATGGGACGGGATGGGATGGGATGGGACGGGACTGGATGGGACAGGACGGGACTGGATGGGATGGGGGGGTCCTACAGCCCGGGATGGGACAGGACGGGACTGTATGGGATGGGGGGGTCCTACAGCCCGGGATGGGCATGGGATGGGTTGGTGGATCCCACAGCCTGGGATGGGATGGGATGGGATGGGGTGGGATGGGATGGGATGGGATGGGATGGGATGGGATGGGATGGGATGGGATGGGGGTCCTGCAACCTGGGATGGGGAAGGGGGAGCCCTGCAGTCTGTGTTGCGGATGTGGAGTCCCACAGCCTGGGATGGGATTGGGATGGAATGGGGGTTTCTGCAGGCTGGAATGGGAATGGGGGCAGGTCCCGCAGCCCGGGATGGGATGGGGGGCCGGGGTGTAACTAGGCGCCAGGCCGGGTCGCGGGGTGATGCCGGGGGGTGCTGGGGGCTGCGCTGCCCCGGGACCCCTCAGCCAGGGCACGTCCCACGGGAAGGCCCCGGGCCCCGGGCAGCCCGAGGAAGGAAGCGGCGGGGCGGGCGGGACCGGGCGCGGCCCAGGGAAGTTTCTCCGCGGGACCGCCCGGGGCGGCGGGAGGCGGCCGCTGACTTCCTCCTCCTCCTCCTCCTCCTCCTCCTCCTCCTCCTCCTCCTGCTGCCGCCGCCGCCGCCGCCGCTCCGGCCCCGCGCCCGCCGCCGCGCCATGCCCCGGGGTGAGTGCGGGGCCGGGGGGGGGCCGGGTCCCGCCGCTGGGCGGGGGGCTGCCGGAGAGGGACGGGGGACCCGCTGCCGGGGGTCTCGGCGGGTCCCGGGCCCGGGGCGGGGCGGCGGGAGGAGCTGCCCGCCGGGGCCAGGACGGGGACACCGGGAGCCGCCCGGGGCGGGCCGGGGGCTAACGGGGCTCAGGGACAGCGCGGTACCGGGGGCGCTGGCCCGGAGCCCGGGAGCGGGACCGGCAGCTGGCGGGACACGGCGGGGGCCAGAACCGGCTCGGCCCGGTCCCTCGGCGGGGCCGCTGCACCCCCCCGCACCCCCCGCCACCGCACCCGCATCATCCACCGCAGCCGCTGCACTCACCGCCGCTGCACCCCCCTGCCACGCACCCCGCGCCGTGCAGCGGTCCCGCTGCCCGCACTGCACAGGCTGCACCGCTCACTGCACGCAAGGGCACTGCCCGCCGCGCCGGGCGCTGCACGGGCTGCGCTGCACGCCAGAGGGCACTGCCCTGCGCCCTGCACTGCATCCTCTGCCCCCTGCCCTGCACTGCATCCTCTGCCCCCGGTGCCCCCTGCACTGCACTCTGCGCCTGCTGCACTGCCCCCTGCACGGCACTGCCCTGCACGCTGTGCCCACCGCACTGCTCCCTGCACCTGCTGCACACTGAGCACTCCACTGCAACACCCAGTGCATGCACTGCAGGGTTCTGCACCGCACACTGCACCCACTGAGAGGGACAACACCTCACGCCATGGGGCACTGTACACATGCTGCACCCACACATCATTGCAGTCACACACACACTGCACCCACTGCAACACCCATGAACAGCACCGCACTGCACACACCTTGCAACATAGCTGTTAACTGCATATGCCGCACGTTACATGCTGCAGTGCTCATTGCAACACTGCACACACTGCAACACGTGTGTCACTTGCTGACACCGCAACACAGTGCAACAGACGTGCTGCAACAGGCGTTCAGCAGATGCAGCACAGGCACTGTAATGCACACTGCATCCCTGCCACTGTTGTGCCCACTGCACGCCGCAGCGCACACTGCAGTGCTCACACCACTGTGCTTTCACATGCTGTGGCGTGTTGGGAGGTGTGGGGGTGGCACAGCACAGCGCGGTCAGCTTGACTGTGTGACAGGGCTGTCCCTAGGGTGGGTGTCTGGCTGTGGTGGGTGGTTCTTGTGGGGCCACCCCAGGCCCCCCGGCTGGGTGGATGGTGAGTCTGTGCTGTGGCCCTGCAACTCCCCTTTTGTGAAAGTTGCCAGAGCTTGGGGAGAGGCTTTGGGGAGCCCTGTCCTCTCCTCCCAGTGTGGGGCCATGGGGGGATGTGCTGGGGGGCAACAGAAGGCTGCACTGTGCTGTTGGTCGAACACCAGTTCCTGATTCTGCTTGTGCCACCTCTCAGTGCCGTCCCGCTGCCAGCTTGCTGCAGAATGGGGGCACCCCTGGGTCCCTGAGTGCCTGGGGGAGAATGCCCCCGCTGGGAGTGGCACAGTGTGGCCATGGCTCTGAGGGTGGGCACATGGTCTGGGCTCCTGCTGGGCTCGCTCCTCTTTTCTTGGTGGAAGGAGAAGCTTCCGAAGTGCCAGTGGTGGCATGTGGGGACATTGTTCAGCCCCCACCACCTGGGCTGAGCTGTCGTGGGTGTTTTGGCTGGAGTGGGCAGCGGGGTTGGTGCTGGGACCACAGGGCGCAGGTAGCTGGAACATCCGTGGGTGCAGGTATGCTTCTGGTGATGCTGGTAGGGCGCCCAAGGCTGGCACACCTCATGGCAGCAGTGATGCTGGCCAGCGGGTGTAGGTGTGGTGTGTGCCCTGCATGGGCTGGGAGCAGGGGCTGGGTATCCCATGCCTGGGGGTTTTGGTGTGACCGTAGCATCGGGAGGTGCCAAAGTGGCCTGGTGCTGGCATGCTCAACACACTGCCTTGCCTGCGCCTTCGCCGTAGGTGTGAGCAGTGCCAGGCTGTTTTCTCACCCCGAGGCCATGGAATGTGGCCTTGCCTGGCTGGCCCCATCCCTCCATCTCCATCAGTCCCAGGATCCACCCAATGCAGGCAACTGTATCTGACCGAGAGCAGCCCTGGCCAATGCTGGCCTCAGCCCACTGCTGGGTGGGGGAGGGGGTTTGCTGGCCAGGGCTGGCCCTGGTTCAGGGGCTGCTTGTGCACCACAGGGGAGTCTGGAGCCGACTCTGGCCCCCAGTGCTGCTGGCTTTGGCAGTGCCTTGAGCAGGAGGCCAAGGGTAGGGAGCAGCTGTGGCTGTGCTGAGAGGCAGACTGGGACCCAGTGTTGGAGCTCTCCAGCCCGGGAGGGAAATAAAATGAGGAAATTAGTCACGACGAGCCTGCAGCTGGAAAATGAGGGAAATCAAAACCCTTCGACTCAGCATGGAAGTTATTTTAGCTACGATGACAGGACCGTGGGACAGAACTGGGGTTACCGGGGGCAGTGCACCTTGGGGCACATCCCACAGAGTGGGGACCCCATCTCGGCCACACCAGCACTGGGTTCCCACCGTGGCTGTGGCAGAAACCACCCCCACCCTGCTCCTGCTGCGGTGCTGGGCCGGCACGCTTTGCTCCACGGTGTCCCCACTTGGTATTTATAGATTTTATTAGTTTCCTCTTTCTGCCTGCTGAACCAGTGACAGCACTGGGTGGGGGGGCGGCTGCGCTGTGCTGCTCCCTCTGCAGAGCAGGGTTGATCATGGCTGCTGATCCGCAGCCCCGCGTGGGCCCGGGCAAGTCCGTGATGGACCTGCTGCCTGGCCCACGAGCACGGGCAGTGACATGCTGGCTGCAGGCTCTGTTCCCTGCCGGCACCACACTGGGTGCGCGGTGTGGGGTGCACAAGGTTCGGTGCATGATATGGGGTGCAGTGTGGGCTGCACAGCGTGTGGCGTGTGATGCACAGCGCACCGTCAGTGGTTTGCGGTGCAGGGTGTAGGGCGCAGGCTGTGCAGCACGCTTCAGTTTGGTGGGGTCAGGTTTGGGTGCCACCAGGCTGGGGCTGGCCAGGCCAGCAGCAGGAGAGGAGCCCGTGGGGGCGGCTGCTCCGCTCCCCTGGTGGAAAAACCCAGCAGGGGTATGCCCTGGCTGTGAGTGATGGTGAGCGGGTTTTGCTTCCCTTTTCTGCTGAAGAAGAGATGAGTCGTTTTTCCCGTCCCCGGCTGGTGGCAATGGAGGGGTGGGGAGGTTGTGGGTGCATCACCCACAGCCTTGCTCACCCACCCGTGCCCTCTCTCCAGCACCCCAAATCCTGGGCGAACACCCCAGCAGTGCGGAGGGTGGCTGGGGTCCTGCTGGGGTGGGGGGTGCTGGGCCCTGGGGCTGGGCATCATGCAGACCCCCAGTGCTCTGACTCTTCCTCTTCCTCCTCTGGTTCCCCTCCTATGGGGCCAGGGTGCAGGGCTGGGAAGGGGCAGGTGCCTCCGGTGCCACGCACAGGCTGTGCCCCATACCAGCTGTGCCCCCCCAGCCCCACAAGGCCACCCAGCATCTCTAGGAGGGCCAGAAGGGGTTAAAGGTGCTGTTGGCTATGGACTTCCCAGGAGAACAGAGCTGGCCTTGTGCAGGCAGTGGTGCTGGCAGCAGGCAAGGCAGGCAGCACACCAGGGCCAGGGGTTGCACTCACCCAGTGTCCTCAGGCAGTGGCTGGGCTGCCCAGGGTCCATGGGCTGCAGGACCCTCGAGTGGCCTGGTGTCGGGATGCTACCAGGACCATGGGTGACCTCCAGTCTCTGCCCAGTGCTGCCCCAGCCCTATCCTGGCTGGGGGGTCCTGGCTGCCATTTGGCATGGCTCCCGCCTCCCCTCCTGTCACCTTATGGTGGGGGGCTGGGGCCCATGTGGCTGTGGGTTAGGGACAAAAGTGGCCCCTGCAACACCCCTCATTCCCCCCCAGGCAGGTGAGGGAGGGCTGGGGCTAGAAGCATCCGTGTGGCGAAGGGGCAGCTCTGAGGGGTCCAGAGCTGAAGCCCTCCTGCCACCCTTGTCCTCCTCCCTGGCACCCAAAGCGGGGCTCAGGGCTTTGGCTGCTGCAGGGGCTCTCATCTGCACTAGGCCGCCTCCCCAGTGAGCAGTTAGCCCTGGCATGCAGGTACACAGCCATACCTTGTCGTGCCACTGGCCCCGGCCCCACGCCCAGGGTCAGCAGTGCCCATGGTACCAGTGACGGTGAGAGCAAAAAGGGTCCTGCGCGAGCACCCGGCTCCCACCACGGCCCCTCCACAGGCTGCATGTGCGCCCGCGTTTGCTGCTTGCCGGTGGCAAACCTTGGGCCACGCTGGGGTTTCACAGCCCCAGGGGCCCTGAGTCACAGAGAAGCGGTCCGCTGCCCACCGCCTGCTGCTTCCTCCTCCTTTCCTCTGTTTCCCTGTAGCAGCGATGCTCTCATGAGCACAAGCATTTCCACTTGCACGCCATCCCCTTAGCAGCCCTGCTGACTCAGCCTGGGCCTTCCTCAGGATAGGGATGGGTGCCAGCTGGGTGCCAGCTCATCCCGGGGTGCCAGTGGCCCCACGGCCGGTTTGTGGGTGTGGGGTTTGAGCTCGGCGTGACCAGCACATGCCATGTCCCACTGTGGGACTGTCGCAGGGCCGTGGCTGGTCAGGGCCCTCCCTGCTCCCTGAGGGATGGGGAGCTGCAGTCAGGAGGGGCACCACTTTGCCCCTGTGCCCTGGGAGAGCCACTCCTTGCACCCCACTTCTGGCTGTGGCGGCTTCCCCGGGTCCCCCGCCAGGGCCAGTCCCTGCCGGTCTGTTCCGCTGCCAACATTGTCCTTCGGCTCTGGTGGCTCTTCCCACCCGTGTTCTTCCCCTGGGTAATTAGTAGACAGTGATGGGCTCTGGTCACATCCCCCCTGGCTGCTCCACCGATGGGGCATCCCCGGGACCCCAGTACTCCCTGGGGTGCCCTGGTGGCTTCTTGGGGCAGCAGACTGCCCCCCACACTCCACTGACCTGGGGTCTGGGGCTGCTGTGGGACCCCTCTCACTCCCACCCAGCTGACTGGGTGACCCTGGCTGGCACTCAGAACCCACTGTCCCAGCCTGAGGGGATCCCCTGGTGTCACACCACAGCCAGCCAGTCCTGGCAGCCAGGGGACCTCCGCCTGGGGGGCAGCAGGGACCCTCTGTTGAGCCCCCCATGTGCTGCAGAGTGGCTGCCCAGATTGCAAATAGCTATGAGGACCATGGGGTGCCCATGGGGACACCAGTGACCTTGGGGTGCCTGTGGACCATGGGGACAGCAGGAGCCTGGGAGTGCCAGGGGGCTGTGTGCCTTGTTGGGGGCTTATGGGGCACCCTCGGGTGCTGTGATGCCTCAGCCTGGCTCCTGCTCTGGGGTGCCGCCCCTCATCCCCCCCGGGCCCCTCCACCTCCCTGCCTTCCCCATCTATTGCATCCCACATGCCCTCGTACCCCCAAGCCGGGTCGCGCCTCAGTGATGCCCCTGCAGCGGGGATGCTGCACCCACTGCTCACAGCTCCTGCATCCCACCGTTTGGGTGGTTTTAAACCCACCGCACGCTCCCTGTGTCTAGCTGAGCGTGGTGCTGCTCGGCGCACCTCCCGCTCCTGGAGGGGAATATACAGTTTTGCAAAGGAAACCAAAGGCTGGAATTTAGAAATAACCTTTTGGGTTGGCTTTTTTTTGTTTCTCTTTGGTTGGCTAGTTGGTTTTTTTTCCACAAAGCAAAGCCTGGTTTGGGTTTATTTCGGCTGGGGAGTGGCTGGCTCCAGCTCCTGGCAACCACATGCCTGCCGGCCTTTGGCTTAGGAAAAGAAGGGAATTTAAATCTAAAATATGAACCAAAATGGTTTTCCAGGAAAACTCTTATTTTTGCCGTCTCTTCTTCAACCTGATCTTATCAGAAAAGGAAAAAAATAATCTGCTGCAATGCTGCCAGCTGCCCCGGAGGGGCTGAGGGAGAGCAGGGCAAGTGGGGTGCCCGTGCCCCCCGAGCCTCACAGATGACAGGGGAGAAAAAGGTTGAAACCAGGTCAAATAGGTCCCAACTAGGTCAGATAGGTCCAAATGGGGTCAGATCAGTCCCAACAGGGTCCCAACCAGCTCAGCCAGGTCCCTGCCATGGCGCAATGGGGGCAGCTGCAGCCTGCTGCAGGCTCTGCCCCGGGGTACCCCCTCAGCCCCAGGAACCCTGGGCAAGGGGACAGGGTGGCTGCAGGACAGAAGGGGCACGGGGGCTACGAGGTGCCACATCCCCTGGCCCCACTGCATCAGTGTGGTCCCACCAGTCTCACTGGTCCCCAGCGGCGGGGGGCAAGCAGGGTGGCCAGGGCTGGGCATTGGCGCAGGGCTGTTTTGGGCATGATGGGGCTGGGGGTGACAGCTGAGGGTGGGCAATGACCCAGCGGCACCACTGGATGAGAAATGAGGGTGCGTTGGGCATTACAGGCAGTTAGTACTTTGTCTGAGTTGGGCGGCCCCCACAGGCAGGCAGGACCCCCAGGTGGGGGCCAAGGCACTGGGGTGTCCCCAGGGGTTCCCTCCCCAGCACTGCCTGCTCCCCTGTGTGCCCTCCCCTGGTGCTGCATGGTGATGGCAGGAGGCAGCAGGGTGGCATTACAGCCCCTGGGGAGGGTACCTATCCCTGGAGACGGTTCTGCACAGCCAGGGCAGGAGCTCAGTCTCCCATCACCCTCATCTGGTTCCTTCTGCTCTCCCACTCCCACCCACCCTGCTCCCGCTCCCCCTGCTTCTGCGCCCACTGCCCTGGTGCACCTCCTCCCGCTACCCTGCTCCTGCTCCTGCTCCCACGCCTCTGCCCTTTCTCCCACCACCCCAGCCTCCCGCGGCCGCTCCAAGCCCCACAGACCCTGGTGGGGGTCCCACTGCCTGCTCTGCCTGTACTGTCACCGAGTCCCCCAGGCTCTGCCCCGCCCCGCCCCCCCGTCTGGTGCGAGGAAACCCTTCAGGCTGCGTTTGTTACCAAAGCAGGGAGAAAATCGAGGCCGAAGGCCGTGCGAGCAGACCCGGCGCTGCCGTGGCCGGCCGGCTTCCTGCTGCGGGCAGGCGCTGCCTGCGGGGGGGCTGCCTGCCATGGCCCTGCTGCACCCCGGTGCTGCGGCTCTGCTCACAGGCTGAAGAGTTGGGGATGCCCCCAGCCATCGCCGTGGAAGCATTTTGCAGTGGGGAAACTGAGGCAGGGCACTGCAGGGTGGCTTCGGCAGCGTTCGGGCCAGGGTCCTTCCCACTTGTCCTGCCTGTACCCGGGGATGCGGCGGTGCAGGCAGGGAGCCAGGCAGGGCGGGGGTCACGGCGCACCCGGCCCCGCCACGGGCAGGAAGCCGGGTGTCAGGCCGGGAAGAGGAAGAGCGACTTCCCCATCCGAGGGGGCAGGGTCCGGTGCGGTGGGAGCTCGGGAGGGGGGACACGGCCCCTTCACCCTTCCCCAGCCACACTGCCCCAGCCCTGCAGCCCCAGGGTCTCTGGGGAAAGGGGTCCCCGGCCAACCCAGGGCTCTGGGCAGATGTGGCTTCCCTGGGCCCCTCCACCCTGGCACCTCCGTTCCCTCCCCATCGCTGCGGCACGTGTGTCCGCTGCCCCAGCCAAGGTAACCCTCCCACTGTGATACATCCTGTCGGGCGGCAGCTTTTCCCGGTGGGGAGAGAGGCTGCTGGCCCCACGGGTGGGCACCCTCCTGCCCCGGCACTGCGCAGTGCCCCCGCACCTCAGCTGGGCTGGGCTCAGCAGCACCCAGCTCCAGCCTGCAGCAGGAAGGGGAGCAGGATGCAGCCCTTAATGGCATTTGCAGAGGGAACCTGAGGAAAGCAAACAGGGAAACATGCGCTGGGCTCAAGGATAAACACAGCTGCCGGAGCGGACGTCAGTGCCGGGGGCCACGGCAGCAGCTGCTCTTGCACCCAGCCATGGCACCAGCACAGCCTCTGCCTCACCGGTGCCAGCACCAGGCTGCTCAGCGTGTGCAGCACCAGGGCTGGGGCGCATGGCAGCAGCCCCCCCGCCCCCACAGCCCAGATCTGTCCCTGGCCTCGTGCCCTGCTGCCTTCCATCCTGTACCTGGCTGGAGGCATGGCACAGCATGGCATAGCACAGGGTGCTGCAGCAGCCTGGCTGTCCTGGTAGCAGCATCCTGGGGACAATGCGGTCCCCATGCAGGCCAGCTGCAGTGGCACATGCATTTGCCCTGGGTCAGGGGATGTGGTTCCCCCTCAGGGTGTCTCTGGGCTGCTGGGGGGATGTGCCTGTCTAGAAAGCTCGCCCAGGCTGCAGGCTGGAGGGTGAGCCGAGTGTGACCCGTCCCTCTGCACCCTCCGTGGCAGGCCATGGTGACCCCAGCCTGGCACGCCTCCTGACCCTCTCTCCTCCCCACAGGCTGCTGAAGGGGGACACGAGGGTCACCAAGCTGCAGGGATGCAGAGCATCAAGTGTGTGGTGGTGGGTGACGGGGCGGTGGGGAAGACCTGCCTGCTCATCTGCTACACCACCAACGCCTTCCCCAAGGAGTATATCCCCACCGTCTTCGACAACTACAGCGCCCAGAACACGGTGGATGGCAGGACTATTAACTTAAACCTGTGGGACACGGCAGGCCAGGAGGAGTACGACCGCCTCCGGACGCTTTCCTACCCCCAGACCAACGTCTTCATCATCTGCTTCTCCATTGCCAGCCCACCCTCCTACGAGAACGTCAAGCACAAGTGGTACCCAGAGGTGTGCCACCACTGCCCCAGCGTGCCCATCCTCCTCGTTGGCACCAAGAAGGATCTGAGAAACAACCCCGAGACCATGAAGCGGCTCAAGGAGCAGAACCAGGCACCCATCACCACCCAGCAAGGCATCAGCCTCTCCAAGCAGATCCGTGCCGTCAAGTACCTGGAGTGCTCGGCGCTCAACCAGGAGGGCATCAAGGATGTCTTCACAGAGGCAGTGAGGGCCGTGCTCAACCCTGTCCCGGCCAAGCCCAAGAAGCCCTGCATCCTCTTGTGATGGGGCTGCTGGTGACCAGTGAGAGACAATGCTGCCTTTGCCCTGGCCCTGCTGCGCCCCGAGACACTGCTCGGTGCTGCCAGCTCCCCCTGCCTGCTCCGGTGCCTCTCCGAGCCTCGCTGTCCCCCCCAGGGATGGTGGGACTGGGGCTTGCCAGCCTGAAGCCACCAGCTTTAATAATACAGACCTTGTTTGCACTAACTGGCCACCCTGGGGGCAGCGTGGCTCCCACAGCCCTGCGGGACCCCCACCCCGGCCCTGGCTCTCAGTGTTTGCTTTTGGTGATGCCTCTCCAGTCCCGGCACAGAGCAAGGGGATGCCTGGGGTAGCCGAAGCCCTGTCCTGCCTTGAGCACCCCACAGGGACCTGTCACCTCCACCTTGAGCACCCCATGGGGACCTGCCAGCCCCATCCCCTGGCACCAGCACAGCTGTGGGGTGCATGGGGGGAGGCCCTCACCCCTCTGTGCCAGCCCCGGTTCTTGGCCACCTCTGAGCATCCTGCTGCCCTGGTGCTGGCACGGCCCCATCCCACCGCAGGGTGCTGGCAGCTGCGCCAGGAGGTGTCCCAGGGGGGTGTTTGGGGTAAGCTCAGCCTGGCGCAGCATCACCAACTCCCTGGGGCCAGTGCTGGGGAAGTCCAGTCCTGGCAAGAGTGGAGCCGGTGCTGCTGACAAATGCTGCCAGAGGAGCGTGTTCCCATGCTGGCCACCACTGGGGCTCTGGAGGGTAGCGGGACTCACCTGCAACCAGCTGCTCCCCGAGTTGCTTCTCCTTAAATAAAGAGACCTGCCCAGGCTCTCAGTTTCCTGTGCTCTCCTGCGCGCACCCACCTTTCCTGGGCATGAGGAACCCCCTGCGACCACCCCAGGGGGGGCATGGGTGCCCCTGTCCCGAGCTAGGTCAGGGCCACTCACCCTACCAGGGCCAAGCTAAGGGTGCTCATGGCAGCGCTGCTGCCTGCTGGGGGTCTCTGCCCAGGGAAGCCCGGGGTGCCCCTGCCATCGCCAGCCATGGCCTCTGGCCACCCCCATGCCTGCTTAGGGTCAGCACCGAGCTCCCTTGCAGGGGGCTTGGGGACATTGCACTGGGTGGAAATGGGGACATTGCAGGGGTGGGCGTAGGGGGCTGCGGGAGCAAAGCCCTCTCCCTGGCAGAGCCCCGGCTCTGGCTCTGCCCTGTCCTGCCCCACTCTGGAGCCAGAGCCACATGTCCCTCTGCCCAGGGTGTCCTGGGAGACCCCGAGTCCTGTGGCCGAGTGCCGAGGATGGTGATGATGGCAGCAGACCCAGCTGCTCGGCTGCACTTGCCACCCCCCTGCCAGCCCCCACGGGCTGCCGGCACGTGCTGGCCGGCGGCTGGATCCGACGAGGCCCGGCAGGGCCCCTGCTGCCGCGCACACGGGCCCCTTGCCTGGCCCCGGGGCCTTCCTGCAGGAAGGGCAGAGACCCGCCACCGCCACAAGCCGCCTTTGTTCCCTGCTGCCATTTCCCGGCCAGAGACGGGGGCCGCCGGGGGCCGGCGTGGGCGACGGTGCCGCCAGGCAGGGTGGCTCCAGCCGTGTCTCATCCCCATCCCCCTCCCACGGCCGTGCCTTGCTGCAGCCTCCCGGTGCTGATGCGAAGCGTGGCCCCCTCGGCCCCCCCAGCCTGGGAGGCTGCAACGCCGGGGCACGGCACGGCGCAGCACGGCACGGCCCGGCCCGGGGGGGTGCACGCCAGCAGGCTGGCAGCTCCCAGCTGCACCGAATCCTGCTCCCCCGCGGGGGTCCCTGTGGCCATGTCCTGCTCCCACCGCACGGTGCCATGAGGGTTGTATCCTGCTCCCGCTTGCTGTCGGGGAGGGCTGTGCTGTGTCGGGGGGTCCCTCACCAGCACCTGAGGGGCTGTGCCACCCCACGAGCTCCCGTGGGCAGGGCTGACGGCAGAGCGATGGGTGCCACAGTGTGGGGCCACACCGGGCAGAGCTGGGGGGCTCATGCAGCGCGGGGCCCCCTCCCTTGCTGGGATGCACTGTGCTGCCTGAGGACCCTCCGTATGCCTGGGGTGCCACAGCAGGGACCGCCCTGTGGCTGTGGCACTGTGGCAGGAGCTGGCTGGAGGTCTCCTGCCAGGCCACCAACGCAGACGCTCCACCCCCAGGACTGGCAGAGCGGAGGCAGGGGCTGCAGCCCCCGCGGTGGGCAAGGTGCCATCCTGGCAGAGAACAGCAGAGGAATGGGTGCTGGGACGAGGCAGGGACCCCAGGGTGGGATGCCAAGAGAGGCAGCAGGATGCAGCCCTGCCCTGGCCCTGGAATGGTGGGATGAGCTCATGGCTGTTCCCCTCCCAGCCGCTCCCTGGCCTGGCTTGGCTTGGCCACCATGAGGTCGGGGTCCAGCCACTGCCCTGGCAGGAGCCCCCAGAGTGGGGCAGAGGGAAACTGAGGCCCCAGGCAGCTGCCCTGCCCTGCTCAGCCCCAGCACCATGCTGCGGACCCCGGCCATGCCCAGCCCAACCCTGCTGGCCCCAGGCTTCACCGCCCTGGGTTGTGCTGGCCCCCTGCCCCGCAGCATCCACAGCCTCTGCAGCCCAGTCCCTGGGGCTGGGTGGGGAGCAGAGCCGCCAGCTGTGGGGTGGACACAGCCCAGCTCTCTGGCTGGCTCCCAGCCTCCTCCAGCCCTGCCAAGCCTGCCCAACCTTGCCTGGCACCCGGGGTCCATGTCCCACACCCCAGCACCCCTGATCCGTGTCCCACACCCCAGCACCCAGGGTCCATGTTCTGCACCTCCCAGCTTCCAACACCGAGGATCTGCATCTCACACGCCAGCCCCAGCACTCAGGCTCCACATCCTGCGCTCCAGCCCAGACCCCACCCTAGCCCAGGGTCCTGGGAAGGGATGGGACCTGCCGGCCAGGCTGCGTGGAAGTGGCATAGAGTCTGCTGAGAGCTCACAAAAATACTCAGTGCTTTATTTGAACCTCAAAACCAAGGCGCAGATGCTGCCAGCGGGCAGCACGCCACACGCATGCAGGCAGGGGAGATGGATGGAGCCCTGCATGGCATGGTGGGAACACTCACGGATGGACACGTGCATGCCAGGACCCACTCAAAGGCCAGCCTGGGCCCGGCTCAGCCAGGGCCACTGGCCAGGGTGGCACCAGGAGAAGGCTGTGCCCCAGCCTCGGTGACAAGTGTTGGGACATCCCAAGGGACTGCTGGTGGTGGCTGCATTCACGTGAGGGGCAGCTGCAAGGACCCACGTTGGTCCTTCACAGCCGAGTGTGGCACGCAGACCTCCCCAAATTCAAGACCGCTCCGGATGCCACCAGGCTCAGCCCTCTCCCTCTCCCTGCAGTTCCTGCCCATTCCTCTTCCAGAGAGCCTCCAGGCGTGAGCCCTGTGCTGCTCTCCCAGCACAGCACCAGCTCCCTGGTGCCCCGCTGTACAGGACGCAGCCAAGTCTTCCTGGGCTGTGGCCTCTGTGAGCCGGAGCAGTGGCAGCCCCCTTCCACTAGCACCGCCCGGGGTCTGGCCATGCATGGGGGAGGAGGGGAGGAGTCTGGGGACACTGCTAGCACCCAGATGGCACCACTGCCATGCCAGTCTCCTGTGCCTTGGCAGCCAGAACCCGCAGACTGGGGGGTCACCACTGGCACTCTCCTCCTGGGGCAGCAGCAGCACCGCTGAACTCCAGCACTTCCCAGCTCAAGCCCCATGGCACAGGGGGTGCAGATGCCAGAGTGAGGATCTCCAGCATCACTTGCCCCTCCTCCCCAAACTGGGCTTGAAGTGGAACACCCCTTGCTTGCTGGAGATGGCTTCTGGGACAGGCAGAGCAGGAGGGCTTGGATGCTCTTGGCATCTGCTGTGCCCCGTGCACCCCTGCCTTTGCACTCTCCTACCTTGTTCCCGTGCAGTCTGTGCACAAGATAGCACCTTCGAAGACACTCCCTTCCCAGCAACCAGGCATGGATGGGCCAGGACCCTGCCCCAGCCCTGGATGGACCAGCAGTGCCTGGGACCGGCTCCTGGCCATGGCTCCTGTGCTCACCCGGGGCTCGGGCTCAGGAGGAGCCTGGATGCTGCCCCAGGAGCCGCAGCATGGGCCCAACTCTGCTCCAGCTCCAGCCCGGCAGCAAAGGCTTTCCAGGTAGTCAAGGCTGCGGGTTGCTCCACTTTGGGGTGCAACTAGAGAGGTGCAGGGGCAGCAAGTGCCCCTTCTCCCCAGGTTGCCTTAAGCTTCGAGGCCTGAAAGGCCACCAGCCCTTTTTGGGGACCTTGGCCAAGGACCTCAAACCTGGAGAAGAAACCACGAGGCCACCCAGGCAAAGCAGGGGCACAGCAAGGCTGGCCCCCTGTGCCCCGATGCTGGGAGCAGAATCCTGCTCTGCCCAGAACATCTTTCAGAGAAACAAGCAGCAGGTACCCGCCCCCCTTCTCTGTCCTCCTTCCTATGCCAGTATCTGGCAGGGAGCCAGGGCAGGGGGTACTGGTCTCGAGGGTCCCCAGGAATAGTCCAGAGCTCCAGGTGCAGACAGGGACCATGCACAGACACCTGTGGGGCCCAGGACCCCGGGATGATCCTTGCAGCAGCTTCACAGCAAACACCCTGGCCCCAGCCCTGGGAGCAGCAGGAGAGGGAAGGGGCTCTCTGCCTCCTCTAGGGAAAGCACAGCGCCCGCCTGGCACCGGCACCATGGCTGCCACGCAGCTGGCTGCAGCTCAAGGCCGGCTAGAAGTGCTTGTCCTCCAGCAGCGAGCTCACCACCAGCTCCTTGTTGCCGAAGTCCCAGAAGGCAGTCATGTGGAAGGCCATGTTCGAGAGGACAACCAAGTACTCCAGGAAGGCGAAGATGGTGTACACTGGTGGAGGAAACAGAGCAGGTGAGGACAACCTGCAGCCAGACCTGCCCAAGAGCTGGGGGATCTCCTGGGGCACCTCCCTGGGGCAGCAGGGCACTGGGGGTGGGGTGGGGGTGGGGTGTCCTCTGCCTGAAACCAGGCTAGGGGAGAAGGACAGCTGGGCACCATTCCTCCTGGGGCAGCTCTCCTGGCCTCTGGCTGGGATTGGCAGGCAAGGTGTCACCCTGGCCCCTTCCCCCAGCACATCCCCCCAGGCACGGCAGAGCCACGGCAGGACCCCTGTCCCGTCCCTGCCCTGGCCCTCTTACCTCCAGGGCTGCAGTACCAGTTGTGGTGGATGAAGACACACACAGCAAATGCAAATGTGATGAAGGTGATGAAGAAGAGCAGCTGCTTCCACTTGTATGACTTGCGCTCCTGGAAGAGGCCAAGAGCTGGGTCACAGCCCCAGTCAGTCCCTGGTGCCTGCCTCATCCCTCTCACCCCACACGGCAGGGACCTGCGGAGGCCAAGCAGCTCAGCCTTTGCCTCTGCAGATGCCCGACGTGTCGGAGCAGCCATCCCCATCCCCAGGAAAGCTCTGCCTGGGCCTCACTGCAGCCCCTCTGCACCCGAGCTCCCTGGGCACAGCCAGCTGGGTAAGGACCACGGGCCACACCGGCCGCTTCGACAGGGCTGTGACCTGGGCACACACTGGGGGATCACACCTACGTGGAGATAAACCAAGCCCAGGCTCCCTGTGGTGGGGCAATAAGGCAGCCCCAAGGGCAAGTTGCCAAAGGGGGCTGCGGCATGCCACCAGCTCCCACCCAGCTCTTCCCTTGGGAACTCGCTGCTGCAGCTAAGTGAGGAGCAATGGGAGCCACGGGCACCTCTGGCACCATCTGACACCAACAAGCCACACGGCCCCCTGGGAATGCCGGGGCAGGAGCACCCGGCCACTTGTGGTGGTACTGGGATGTATATGGCACATGGGGCCCTTGTAGCTCCCCAGAGATGGGCCAATGGCTCTACCAGACAGTAGATCCTCTGGCTGCAGACCGGGCAGCTGCAGGTGGCCCCGGCTCCCCTGGGCGCTGCCCAACCGCCCCGGCACGGGGAATTCACCAGTGTGTGCAGGCAGCGGCGGCTGGCACTGCACCTCCTCACTTGTAACTGCACCAGGGAGGAGGAAACCACATGAAGGGGTGGCAGCTGGGGCAGGCGCTGCACCGGAGGCATCGCACAAGCCACCCTGGGGCTGGGGGGCCCCCATCCTCCGCCCCAGCACCACCTCCGACAGCACGACGGCAGGGAGCAGAGCATGGGGCTGCTGCCAGTGGCCCCCCATGCCCTCAGCAATGCAGTTTGCTGCTTCTGTGCTGGCAGAGTCCATCCCCTCCAGGAAAGGGAGCAGCCCAGGGGTCAGCCCTCTCCCCCACGGTGGGCTCCCCCAACCCACTGCCCTATATGCATGCTGCCCAGCATCCCCCAAAGCTGGGGGCTGCAGTGGGTACCAGCTCCAGCCCCCTTCCTCTTCTCTTCCATCAGGCTGATCATCGTGGATAAAGAAACCCAAGGCCCTGGAGTGAACAGCAAGCCCCTGTGGCAGAGGAACCCCAAACCACAGCTGGACACCACGAAGGATACAGGGGAGACCCCAACATCTCACCCCAGTGCAGGGCAGCCAACAAGCCAAGCCCTGGAACAGGGGGGTTGGAAAGAAGGGGGCCAGCTATGGATGCTATGGATGGCCCAGACATGGGCTGTTATTACCATTTCTGGGTGGGAGGGGAATTTCCCCCTTGTCTGATGTTTCACGTGAGACAAAAACTCCATTTTCAGGGACTGCTGAGAATGAGGAAAATTTAAATTGCCCCATCACACTTTCCATTACCCCCCCGAAAGTGTGCTGGCAGGCTTCAGCCAGCCACCCTGTAAGCACAAACAGGTCACGGCAGGAAGGAAAACCCAGAGAGGAAGGATGGCCCCATGGTTGTCTTTACCACCTGGGGACACAGGGCCAATGCTGCCTCCACCCCCCAGGGCCTGGGCAGGTTCTTCCCAGCTTAGGCTGATGGGGGTCTCTCTCCCCATCAGCTCGCGGGACGCTCTGGAGCAGGGCTTCCTGCAGGCAGGAGCAGGCAGCCTGCCCACAGCCCCTGCCCGCCTGCCCACCAGGAAGCAGGGGGTGGCTGGTGCTCAGCCATGAGATTGCGGGGCCAGGGGCATGGGGTGGGACGAACACCAGTGCCAACCCCAGAGTTAAATAACAATGAGCAGCCAGGGTCGAGGCGCTATGTAAAGTTTCACACCGGAAAAGCGGGTCACAAAACAGCCTTGTTTTCATCCAGGTCCCACGGCAGCGGAAACGGTTGCACTACAAAGCGGCAGCAGAGTCCTGCTCGTCACAGCAAGGTGAGCAGCAGATCCCCGCTGTACTCCCCTGCACTGCATCGCACCGTGCTGCGCTGCACGGCTTCATACGGCACTGCACCATGTCACACAGCACCATGCTGCATTGCATGGCGCTACAGTGCATCATATGGCACCACGCTGTGCTGCATGTCACTGCACCGGGTCATACGGCACACGCTGTGTTGCACTGCATTGTGTCATGCTGCACCACGCTGCACCCTGGGATGCTTCACTGCATCATATGGCACTGCAGCACTCTGCACTGCACAGCACTGTAGAGCTCCAAACCACACCGTGCTGTCCCACACCACTGTACTGTACCGCACAGCACCTCACAGCGCTGCACAGCCCCTGACTCCACGCCTTTCAGGAGGCTGCTGCTTGCAGTGGATTTAAGGCATCCCCAGATTCCTTGCAAGAGGCTCCCAGTGATCCAGCAGCCAAAGGCTGGGGAATACCAGGCAGCTGAACCTCCTGGGACATCCCCAGGGAATGCTGCGAGGGACCACGTGTGGGGGATCTCCAGCAAAACCGGGGCTATGGGAAGTGGTGATTGACTGGCACTGCCTGAGCCACAAGCCAGACAGTGGGTACCGTCCCTGCTGGTGAGCAGACAGGCAGCTCATCTCCATCAGGCACCGGCAGCTACTGGAGCTCCCACCGCAGTGCCTGAAGCGCAGGCAGCTCCTGCCTCCTCCTCCTCCTGCACCAGGGCTCCTTGCTGCAGCTGGGTGTCCTGCCCATGCTGCTGCAGGGACCTTCCCCGAGGAGCAGCAAACAGTGCCAGATCTCAAGCCAGCAGCTGCTGAGAAACCTCTGTTCAGCAACATGGGCATCTGTCACAACAATGTGCTGCCTCCCAACCCCTGTTCGCCCCTGGGGACCCGCCACCGGCAGCAAGCACCTTGCAGGCATAATCCCCTGGGGCACTGGGCTGAGCTGTGCCCAATCATTAGGGATTAACACCTAATTATCCACTTGCCTTTTATAATCCTTGGTCAGGCTGGGCCCAGTCCAGGGACTCACCCTTCAGGGAGAAGCAGAGGGTGAGCACCCGGGAAAACTCTCCAGTCACAAGGCCCCAGAGGTGCAGGGACAGGGTGCCATGACACGGGCCTGGGGACACCTTCAGGGGTCCTGGCCCTCAGGGGTCCTGCAGCAGGGCGAGGGGCAGCGCAGGTGCAGGAGACCCCCAGGGCAGTGCCCTAGAAGGGAGCCGGCAGCTCTAAGCAGCCTGGCAGGAGGCTGAAGCCTCCAGATCCCTGCAAGGAAAAAGCGGGATAAGAAAATCCCAGGAAATCCCAAGTGACTGTGAAATGCTCAGGATGTGCACACTGAGGTGGGAAGGATGGTTTTACAGCCTGGCAAACCCAGAGGGATATTGGTGCACCCCTTCTCTGGGAAATAAGAATCCTGACCCTAACCTTAACCCAGCATGGTGCGGTGCAGAACTTTGCTCCCCTGCAGGGCTGGGGCAGAGGGATGCTGCCAGGGCGCTCCCGTGCCTGGCATGGTCAGCAGGCATCGGCTGTCCAGGGACAGCGTGCTCCAGGCTCTGGTGGCTTCAGGCCCCCAGGTGCACTTGCTGAGGCTGCTGGGCTGGTGCAGCTGCAGCCAGCAACACTTAGCTGCCAACCATGGCTTCGCAATTTCCGCCTGGCAAGACAGACTGGGGCACCCAGTGTCCCCTATAAGCCACTCCAGTTTCACGCAGCTCCCCCCACCCCCAAGCCAGCTCTCTGTAGCTGGATGCATGTCTGGCCCAGAAAACCACAGGCAAATTATATTTAGTCCAGCAGCTTCCAGGCTTTGAGCCGGGACGCATTCCCCGTGCACACAAAGGTAAGTCAGGAGCAAGAGGCCAGATGATGGGGGTGAGAACAGACTGGCTGTACCAACCCAGCCTGGCAGGGACAGCCCTGCAGCCGCACCCCGGGACACTGCCCCGTGTGGCTCTGAGCCTGTGGAAGGTGCCTGGCATCTCCCTCCCCCATACCAGGGGAGCCCCCAGCCCTGCAAACCTGGCTCCAATGGCCGGAGGATGGCTGCTGTGAGCAGGCAGGTGGGAAATAGCAGCAAGGAGGCACAGAGCCTCCTGCTTCTTCCACTGCCTCTGGAGAAGAAGAGGGACCCTGTAGAGTTCACACCCCAGCTCCTGACAGGGATAGGAAATGGAATGGCAAAGTGACATTAATTCAAAATGCAACAGCTATGCTCTCCTGGGACCTCCCAAGCACTGGTTCTGCTCCTGGAGCTGTCCCTTCCCGGGGGACAAGCATCACCCTCGAGGCTATGTGCTGCACACTGGTCCCATCTCCCCGTCACGCACTTCTGGCTCCCCTGTGGTGAACCCAAACTGCCCTAGCACCGACAGCTTAGCACTGGTATATTTATAGAGGGCTTGTGTGAGCTACCGTCACCCCGCCATGGGCTGCTGTCGCTAGATTGCCAGCAAGGTGACGGTGCTACCAAGGAGTCAGGCTGAAAGCACGCCTGTTCACTGACTACGCTTGTGGTACCTTCTGCATGGCTCCAGCAGCTGCTGGAAACTAAGCTCAGCTGTCCTGCTCTGGCAGTGCAAGCAGAAATGGCTTAACCAGTGCTGAGGAGGACAGGAGCAGCCGCGGAACGAGTATGGTGCCTGCCAGCCAGGCGCTGGTCGGCCCCGCTGTGCTCGTGCAGGCGGGATTTGCAGCCAAGCGGCACCTCTGCCTTCACACTTGCTGCATGACACACTTTCCAGAAGCCGCCAGCCTGGGGCTGGGCTCAGCCCTACAAAGCAGGCTGCCTGCAGCCTGGGCTGATGCGAGGCAAAGCTCCAGCACCAGCGTCACGGCAGGACCCGGCCCTACTGATGAGCCTAAAGCAGCCAGCCTGGCAGCTGCCATGCGTGTCTCCTGGCTGAAATGCAGCCGCTAGTGACACCAGCCTCTGAGGCGGGGGGGGAAATATGTTTGCAAACAAGAAGTGAAACTGCTCTGCTCTGCTGCACATCATCTTCGAGGTGGCAGAGCCAGCTGTGGAAGGGGGGTTTTAAAGGGTGCGCAGCTGGCCAGGAGCAGAGGCACCAGCCAGAGAGGGCAACGGCACGCTAGCCACAGCCAAGCACCAAGGACTGGTGTGCTGCCTCTAGTCTGCTATGATCCCTGCACAGCTGGAGGCTCCCTGGCTCCATTTCCCTTTTCCCACCTGAGCTCTCTTCTCTGCTTGGTCCCTTCCCCTCGTCCTCTTAGCTTGCTTTCTCTTTTCTTCCCTCCTGCAGAGCTTTATTTTCCTTTCTCTTACTATTTGCCACCTTGTAACTGGAAACAGTCTGTACTTCCCCATTACGAACAAGTTCCTTAGCACCTTCCTGCCCTTGCAGAAAGGCGGGCAGTTGCAACACAAGCCCTGACAAACGAAAGGCTTTTGCAAGACCAATTCCTGTGACTCACGTGCTGAAACTCTAGCAAACCTGGGGAGCTTTGCCCCTCTTTGGCAGTGCTAAAAAGCTGTGCCAGACATGGAGCCTGAGAAGGGCTGTGCACACACCCCCGCTCCCTCCTCCGGACTGACCAGGAGGAAGGCTGGGTCCAGCCTTCCAGCTCCTCGCATGGAGCTTGACCTGGAGATGGTCCCAGGTTTGGCTCTGGAGAATGTGAACTCCCCTGGGGACCCTTGGTGGCTTCCTCTGCTCTGGTACCCTGCATCCCCCTTGTCCTGGAGCTGGCAGTGGCAGAAGGGGACAGGCTGGGGGTAGCAAAGGCAAATAACCCCCCCCCCATGACAAACTGAGAGAGAATCTGGTCCTGAGATACCACGACCTGCAAGAAGAGAGGTCACTTGCACGCTGCCCTGAACCAGATGCTCAGCGAGCGCTGCCCAACTTCTCCCTGCTCCTGCTGAGGCCAGCAGTTCCCACCGGCTGCTCGGCTCGGGGTGAGGAGGATGTGGCAGTGGCACCGTGCTCACCATGGCCTTGCCACCCTTCCCCTGCCGAGCCAAGCAAGCCGCAGGTGTTGCAGGAGCTGGGCTAAGCCCACCGGCAGCCCCGTGGAGCCCTGCTGCCACCGGCCTGGGAAGTGAAGCAGGCATGCAGCCCAAGGAACCCAAATGGCAGGATAAGTCCCAGGAGACCCTGTCCAGCCCAGAGGAGCCATGGCCCCCTGGGAGTGATTCACAGCAGAAGCCCAACTTGCACATCATGGGACACCGATGGTGTGACAAGGCAGATCTGCAGAGTGGTGATAAGGGCAAGCGCCTGCTTATCAAACGATGCCGCCTGCGGGCACATGCCCAGCAGCATGCCAAGCCCTCGGCCCACTTCGTCCAGATACATCCAATCTGACAGCTGCATCATCACCCTGCAGCGCTTTCCTTTTTGGAGGGACTCACCCGTCACCCTCACTCCCCGGGCGACAGCTCCATCTGCTGACACGCAGCCACACAGGGAGCTGGTGCAGGGGACACGGTGCTCCCAGGCAGAGGCAGATGAGCCCTGGCTCCAGGTCAGGGCTGGCCCCAAAGGGCAACTCTCTCCGTGGGGATTTGGCAGGGGAGGATCATGCACCCTTGCAGGCAGCTCCTCTCCATCAGCAGGGCCTTTCCAAGATGGGAGGAAGCCATGCCAGGTGGTGGCATGTTCAGCCAGGGCATCATCATTGTGCCACTCCACCCTTCCACCCAGGGATGTGCCACAGTCAACACGTCCTTGGAGGGAGCAAATGCTCCTTTTCTGGGCTTGGGCACATGCACCAGGACACAGCAGTGCCCCCAGCACAGCTCAAGCCTTGCAGCATCAGGGAGAGGGTAAGAAGGAAAAGCTGCCACCTTGCCCACTGCAGCACACAGCTGGAGATGCTGCAGCTTGGTAGCAGCCCCCAGACCAAGTGAGTCCTGCAGGATGGGGAGACAGGTTTGCTGTGCCCCTCTCCCATGCCCAAAACCCAGCAGCACCAACACAAAGATGCGTAGGGTGCTCCAGCACCAGCAGGTGCATGAGAGCCCAGGTGACAGCACCCAGCAGCACTGAGCCTGCAGGCTTTGTAGGCGCAGGCTGCTCCCCAAGCAGGCACCCAGCAAGGCCACCATCACACGGCAGCTTCACAGACCAGCTGTGGACGTGCAGACACACAGGACTGGCTCTGGACAGCCATGACAGGACCTCCCACCTGCTTTCCTCAGCTCCTCAGGGGCAGGTAACGAACCAGCCCCACCAAGTGACATGGCAGAGGAAGGCAACCTGCAGGCGGGAGTGCTGTCAGATGGCAGCAGGGTGCACCGGATCAAAACACAACTGGTGGGACATTGCTCATGGTGTTCCCCAACATGAACTTGGGAGAAACCCACCAAAATTACCAGCAGAGGAAAGGCAGACATGTACAGGCAGGCTGCTCACCCCCCTGACCCGATCCTCTGGCTCCGATGCTGTGATGGGTCAGGGACACATTACACCAGAGCTCTCTGCCTGCAGTCCCTGCCACACACAGCGATGTGTACCCATCACCATCGGGGTACACAGGCTCAGAGTTCAGCCCAGGGAACAGCCACAGTCCCCACCTCACAGCCAGCATCTGTTTTTTTTTTTGCTCCTGCCAGCTGACAGCAGGACTAGCGCTGCTGCTAATATGCTGCAACCAAAACTCACGGGCTTGCTGCAATGCTACAGTCTGCAAAGGTGCAAGGACTGCAGGCAGGTGCTCCCCGGGGGCGACTGCTGCATGGGGAGACATCTGAGGTGCAGCGCTGGGGGAAGAGATGCAGGGGCTTGATGCTCTCACAGAAAACGAAACAAAAAAAACCCCACCCAACCAAAAAAATAAACTGAAAAACAAGCCAAAAAAAAGACGAAATCAATAAAGGAAGCCACAGTAAAGCCACTAAGGGGTGACTGCTGAGCTCCCATTTTCCCCCTATCACCAGAGACAATAGCTTGCTTCCCAGCGAGAGGGGAACCCCAGGATCTCCAAAAGTCCCTTTCACAGGGAGTCCTGCAGCCAAACAACTGCCGGAAGCTTCTTTTCCAGGTCTCTGAAATAAGCCAGCAAAGGGATGGGCTCAGTGAATTGCTGGAAAGGGACAATAAACAGCTGTGATGAAGCAGGAGCCTTACCAAGGCGCTCTCTGAACTGTCCAAGCAGACCCTGCACACAGCACTCATCCTGCCCTGTATGCAGTCCCTTCAGAAAGACTTGCTCCCAGCCCTTGCCAGCTTCCCAGTCCTGAGATAAAGGCATACACCTCCACCAGTTTCCTCTGAAGGTCTCTGCTTTGCAAAGTGATGACCTTGCTGGGGCAACACAGTCCAGGGAGCCCTGGGGACCTCCCTCAGGTATTACTGGGGACTGTGAGGGCTGGACTGGGGACCAGCGGGGCAAGATGCATCCCTAAGGAGAAAAGGACTGAGAGGTCCAGGGAGCCCAGAGACCCAGGCAAAGCTGAGCATACAAGAGGCATGCATGCACAGAAGCAACTTTCTCACACAGAATTTCAAAGCTGAATGTCCTGCCCTGCCTGTCTGTGGCTGTGCTGGTGCCCATAGTCCAGGATGGCACCAAAGCGGCATCCAGGTGATGGAGCCAGAAGGCTCTGGCTGGATGCTCTGTCTGACCAGCAAGTCTCTGAGCCCACAGGGAACCAGACCCACAGCCAGTCTGCTCAGTGCACCAATTCCTGGAGGAAAGGAATAACACAACACCTGCTGCCCACTCCTGGCAGCTGTTCCCAGTTCCCCAGCACAAAGAAGCAAATTTCAGCTCAGAAACAGGCATTTTCAGGCAAGAAGGTCAGCAAACTCAACCTGCAGGCACACTGATGGGGTAGTATTCAAACATCAGCTCTAAGTGAAAACCAGAAAATAGGAAATCAAAAGATTCTTCCCCACTTCATTTTGGTAAACCATGACTTTTGGTGACCATGTTTCCCAGTTTCACCCGCTAGTGTTAACTCCTTTAGCACCCAGTCACAAGCAAGCACCAGCCAAAAGTCTCTACTGCCAGCTGAGTGCCCCCTCCCCAGCACCGCACGAAGAGAAGAAAGGAAAGTTTCTGTACCTCAGGACTTACTGTGTGTTTCTTAGTCATTCTCCAGAGGATGCACGTTAAGAGCATGTGGCCCAGAGCCGATGTAATAAAGACGATAAAGGCATTTTCGTGGATTGCTGAATCAACAAGACAACAGGTTTACGGTTAAATCTGAGCCAAGAGCACAACGGGAACATGGGGCAGGCTTTGGGAGGGTGAAGGACTGCCTTCTGCAGGATGCAGTCCTTCTGGGAGTCCCAGCACCTGGGAGATGCTGTGCCCCCACCCCCCACTAGCAGTGCTCTAGGAACCCAGAGTCTTTGCAGCAGAGAGGCACGGCACAGCTCCGCACCCTCAGAGAAGGGACCTGGTCTGAGAGCTTCCGTTGCTTCACACTATTGTAAACTTTGGGCACCCTTGAGAGCAGCTCAGCATCCCTGCTATTATTCTAGGGATAGGGAAACTTAGGCACGAAGTGGGGGTTTGTGGAGTGAGCCAGTCCAAGATCCAGAAAGGGCCATCTTCTGGCCTCCTGCATTATGTACCTACGAATTAACAGCTGTCATCAGCCCCACCACCAGCACCGAGGTAGTCTCAGGCATCACTGAAGTAGCACAGATACAGGGTCAGGCTGGAAATACAGCTGGAGCAACACTAAGCCAGAGCAGCTCACGAAGCCCATGCAACTTCAGGTGAGTTATTTTCAAATGAATGCTTCCATTTAAGAGTTTCCCAGCTTCTTCTCCAGGAGCTGAACCACAGGCTGAATGCCCAACCACCTGAATATAAGAAATGAACTTCCCTGCTTCCCCTCTTGATTCCAGGGAAAGTGAAACCATGCAAGGAGCAATGGTAAAGACAGCTATTAGAGGTGAAGATGTGAGCTGTGTCCTGCAGAGATGATTAACTTGAGCCTGTTCTCATCTCAGCACGGAAGCCAAGGTCTGAAACCTTCCTTCCTCACAAACCTGAGATTAGTCTGTAATAAGGATCTGGGAAAACCAGGTTAGCTTCAGCTCTCAATGCAGCTTTTGCCCAGCCACTCTGCCACACCTCAGTCTCCCCCTTGCAAAGCTCTGCACAAGCTGAGCAGAGCTGTCAGCTGCCAAACAAGCCACAGGCAGAGCCATTCAGGTGACAGCATGGTTTGAGGTATCCAAACCCCAAAAGACCATCTGAATTTCTAAGGCCACATTGCTAGTCCCTGATGGGCCAGAGAAGCCCCACTGGCAGGTCAGTCTGCAGTCCCTGGCCATGGTGGGGGCAGCTGGGGACATCAGCAGAGGCAGGTGGGGTGGTGATGGGATGCCTCACCATCATGGGAGATAGGGAGCGCTGGCAGGAGAGAAGGAAGGTGAGCTGGACAGGAACACCTCCTAGACCACAGACCTCCCTTGGCCGGGGTTCACATCCAGCCATCCCAGAACACTGGGCTCCACTATGGATCTGCATCCTCACCCTAAAGACTTGTGGAGGTCCTTGGACTCTGCTCATGACACCGCAGCATTGAAGCCATCAGGCTTACTGATGAAGACCCAGCAGAAGCCAGTGAGCATCTAAACTGTGGGAAGCTTCATCAGACTGACAGGCCCAAACCCAAACTGCTCTGGGCATGGCTCCTGAGCGATGAGCAGTGAGCAGAAATGCAATAACCACTGCACTGCGAAAGACAGAAGCATCTGTGAGTAGGACAATAAGCACAGGGACAACGAGCTGTCAGCTGTCCCACCAGCCTGAGGGTGCAGGGGCTCATGACTTTGTGAGCTGTTTTTCCTGGACAGAATCACAGAATGATCAGGGTTGGAAGGGACCTCTGGAGATCATCTAGTCTGAACAACAGCTTGCTGTTTTAGTGGGCAGGATCCAATATCTTCAAACACCAATTCTGACAGGGAATCAGGACAGCACCTGCACTGCTCTGCTTTGTGCTTTGAATGTGAAACCCTGCTTCGATGGCAGCAGTGGGCTGAAGGGAGCCTCAGATATCATGCACCTGGTCCTCTGCACTGGGGCTGGACCCCTCATCCCCACAGTCACATTCCCAGCCTTCCTGGAGGGCTCCGGTGGCCACAGCCCATCTCCAGCTTGCTGCTTTAAGCAGTTGCAAGGCTTCCTGACCCCCACCGCACCTGCCTTTGAGAGTATGTTTTCCTCACCCATTTTGAGTAGCAAAATATCCTCAGTACAATTATCAGCTGAGTTCCCACCTCCTCACCTCACCTGCCTTGCTGCAAGGAGACAAACCCTGTTCTGTCAGCTATCCCTCCCCAGCACTGCTCCAAACCCTCTTTTCTTGGAGCTCTGGCCTGGCCTCCCTTTGCAAGGCTTTGTGACTACATCCTCCAGTGTGGTCCCACAGCCAGGCAGGATATCCATCATCATCCTCCTCTGGGCAGGCACAGCCAACACACAACTCTCCCGACAAGTCCCAGAACTGGGTTTGTTTCTGCTGCAACAGCACCACCTTGCTGGTCCATGGATTTGAGTCCTCTTAAGTCAATCCCCAGTGTCTCCTCCAGATCTCAGGATTAAACAGCAGCTGGATATCATCACTGGCACTTAAATTCATTTCAGATGAGACCATGTGGGAGAAGAGCATTTCCCAGCCTATTGTGACCGTATTTTGCACACACTGACTTAACCTGAAAAATTCTGATTTTGTTTTCAGGTCAATACAGGAAATTTTACACAAATAATTTTGTGAGAGGGTATTTAAAATGCAGCTGGAACAGAGCATGGGCTGGAAGCCAGCTCAGAGCCAAAGCTCAGCAGTGGAGGCAGAGTGGATAACAAGGATGAAAACTAACCTGCGTTTGCTCAGCTTCAAAGAGAAGCGTTAAGCATGGCTTTGGTACGCAAGTGCAAACCAAGTGCTGAAGCCTGATCCTACGCTTGCTACAAAAATTCAGCCTATGGTTTTGGCCAATTAGCAGCAACCCAAGAATTTTGGGACAAACATGGCTATTTGCATATTATGGACATAACTTTGCTCTATAAGTACTAATTTTAATAGATTTTTTTAAAAAACTTCTTTTTTCCCCTCCAAACTGACTACCGCCAAAACCCTGACATGAAGCAGAGCTCTGCAAAGCCTCGGCAGCTGTCAGCAAGGCCACCAGTAAGATGGTCAACAGAGAGTGTGGGAGGAGACACCTACCATAGTTTTCAGATGAGGACACATACGTCAGAATAAGGAGGGCGAAATTTTCAAGCAGATTGAGCAGCAGGTTGAAGTGGCACAAGTGCAGGTAGTGAGGATGTGAGCAGTGGCAGCTCTGGTAGTGGTTCCAGTAGGCAACTGCCACCAGGAAGCGGGGAGCTGAGTGGAGGCCAATGCAGAGCCGCCAGATGTAACGCTGAGGGGTCTCTCCCCCGATAGCAGCACTGATGGAGGGGAGGTAGTTAGGGACCTGGAAGAGAGACAGTAGCTTATGGGGAGAGGCACAGGGAGCGTGTCATACTGTTGTATTTCTAGCTCTCCAAGATGCTAAAACTGGTTTGGTGTTTGGTTTTTTTTTTTTTTCCCCAAATAAGTTTATTCCTTTTTCAAAAGCCAGGGGACATAATGTGGCAGCAACCCTGGCTCATCCCCCAGGACCACAAAGCCCCCAGCTCTGCTAGGTCAGTCCCCAGGCACTGGCATGCCCTGCTCAGGGTCCCACTTGGGTTTCTTAGCTTTATACTTCTGACCTTTATTCCTTCCTTTTACTCAGTCATGGTCCCCCATGTGTTCTTTGCCCTCAAGTTTGGGGACAGAAGAGAGGAGGGTGCATGGTTTTGTTAGTGAAACACTAATGGAGAGAATCAATAGCAACAGCAGGCAAAGACGCTGTTCAGGGAGGAACATAAAAACAGCAAAACCATCAACGCAGCCCTGGAATATACTCCCAACTGCCAGAGTTTCACAGTCCAGGGACTTCCTGAGCCAGTCACAGAAGGGTTTGGGTTGGAAGGGACCTTAAAAAAATCATCTAGTCCAATCCCCTGCCATGGCCAAGGACACTATAATTGCTACGTGCCATGTGATCGCAGCATGGCTGGGGCTGGAAGGGGCCTCTGGAGACCATCTAGCCCAACCCCCTGCTACAGCAGGCTCTCCTACAGCAGGCTGCACAGAGCCATGTCCAGGTGGGTTTTAATGCCTCCAGAGCAGGAGACCCCACAGCCTCTCTGGGCAGCCTGTCCCGGTGCCCCGTCACCCTCAAGGTAATGATGTTCTTCCTCACATTCAGTGGAAGTTCCCATGTTACAGTTTGTGCCCGTTGCCCCTTGTCCTGTCGCTGGGCACCACTGAAAAGAGCCTGGCCCCCTCCTCTTGGCACCTGCCCCTAAGATATTTGTAGCCATTGGTGAGGTCCCCTCTCAGTCTTCTCCTCTCCAGGCTGAACAGCCCCAGCTCCCTCAGCCTTTCCTCATCAGAGAGATGCTCTACCCTCTCATCTTTGTAGCCTGCACTGAACCCTCTCCAGTAGTTCCCTGTCTCTGTTGAACTGAGGAGCCCAGAAGTGGACACAGCACTCCAGATGTGGCCTCATTAGGGCAGAGTAGAGGAGAAAGATAACCTCCCTCGGCCCTACTGGCCATGGTCCTCCTCATGCACCCCAGGCTTTCTTCCACTCTTCCACGATCCTGCTCAGTCTCTGCTGGAGCCCCCACAGAACTGTGCACACCCAGTGTCCTGCAGAGAGGTGTTCCCCAGATCAGCTGCTCTCAAGGCAGCCAAGAAAGAGCTGGTTCCTCAAGCAGAACCTGCCACCTCCATAGGACATCCCCTACTTCTCATACTGGCAGAAGGCAAGCACTGGGTCCCTGCCTGCCCTCTCCAGGCCAGCCATGAACTAGGTCTCTGTCTTGCCTCTCCCTGCTCTCAGCCCATTGTCTCTTCCTGCACACAGCTGAAGTGCCCTTACTCCGCCACCCGAGGAAAAGGAGCTGCATCACACCTCTGAGCATCCTTACTGCCCTGCCCCACACACTCAAGTTGTGAGGAGGGGACAGAACCACATGCCACATGTGAACATCACTTATTTCTCCAAATCAAACTGTCCTGGCATTTTGTTGCCCAGTCAGCCCCCTCAGCAGCCTGCCTCACTATCCCTGCTCCAGGATCTCGGCATCGCCACCACTCTGTGACAGCCCACAGTGTATGGGCACAAGAAACAGCACGGACCCCATAAAGCCCTGTGGTCATCTCCTGCTGGTGGGAGAATATCTGTTGCCCACTGTTCCCGGCTTCTAACCAGCTGCTTATCAACACTTGTGCTGTGGCTGCTTGAAAACCTTGGGAAGGAAGCCAACCTCATCAGTTTCAGAAATCCAGGCAGTCCCTCTGAACCTTCATTCCCCAGGCATGTGTTTGTGACTCCTCTGAAGAACTCCAGTAGATCTGAGGGGCATCAATTCCTTTTATAAAAGCTGGGCTAACTCTTCCACAGGGCAGTATATTTATCTGCAGCTTCACCAGTTTTATTCCTTATCATAATCACCACCAATGTGCTTAGTACAGACATCAGCCTGACCGGTCTGGACTTACCTAGGTCCCTTTTAAAAAGCAAAAACCTCAGTTGCCAGTCCCAAGGTGTCAAAAATACAATATAATTAAGGAGCTTGTTCAAGGTCTGTAACACTTCTGGTGGGAAAGCCCAGAAGACGGCAAGAGCCCTGCCATCCCACTCGCTGTCGCTGCCAAACAGCCACAACCTTGGAGGACTTTGCATTTTGATGACGGGAGCTGCTTACCCCGCAATGGGTTGCTGTCGTCTCCTGGAAATGGAACAGCAGAGACCAGATCACACAGAAAAGGAAACCAAAGAGCGGGCATAATACAGTCCCAATGGCTAATGTGGTAAAACGGAGCCGGAAGAGGATCCCATCTCGATCCAGGGGCAGCGGCACCTGTAACATCTTGATGGACCTGAAAACAAACAAACGAGCAAGCAAATGTTTGATGAGGATTCTCTGTCCTGCAAGATCCAGCCCCAGACAACCCTGGGCAGGAATGCACACGGCTGGCTGCCAGCCTCTCACACCCGTGTTTAATAGCAGCACAGCCCTAGGGTGGGATCAAGGACAGGCACCAAAAGCACCATTCTGAGACACAGGAAGCCCAAGACTCACGTACAACAGCGGTCAGAGCAGTATCCCGCATACATGTACAACAGCGAGCAGGGTCAGAGCAGTGTCCTGCACGCAGCAGGGAGGAGCAGGCAGTGGGACGTCCCACACTGTGCTGCAGGCCATAATACCGATCTAGCTGGAAAAGCACGTGAGCTCTTTTCTGTGGGGCACGTCTATCCAGACTGTTCCCAGGCTGTGCTTGCAGCTGCAGCACAGCACAGTGCTGACAGAGCGAGGACACTGCATGCTGCCCAGTGCTGCTGTGAGCTGCAGCTCCTCCAGTGCATCCCCAACCACCCAGAGCATCATCTGCTGCCACCGCAGCACAACTGCACCGCAGCCCCGCATCCAGCGCCATCCCAGCCGAGTACTCAGCACCTTTACAGGCAAGACTCTGGCTGTAGGATCAGGACTTTGCAAGTCCCACACCTTGCACAACAATAAAGCTGTTGCTTATCAGACTGGGCAAGCTGGGACAAGTGGTTTATCAAGCCTGGCAGCCCATTTCCAGCTCATGGCTCTCCATCAGCTCAGTCTCAACACTTGCTAGCTGCTCTCTTGCTCTCAGCCACAGTTGTTCATCCCTGCACGCCTGGCCACAGCCCAGCTGCCCTCTTAACTCCTGGGATCACAGTCACGTTAAGTGTTAAAGGTCATCATTGCATTCATCTTCCTTTGGGCTCTCCTCCTGCCATGCCTGGCCCTGACCTCTTCTGTCCCAGCAGGCTCCCTCCTGCCTGGGGACAAGGGCCACCAAGCAGCTCAAACAAGGGGATGCGATGTTCTGCTATGAGTGAGCAGTCTGGGATCCCTGCCTCACCTCACCCACCGCTCAGGCTCCAGGACAAATCCGATTTACAGACAATCCCTGCAGAAGCCAGTTACCAGCAGGAGCAGGAGTCTGGGCAGCTGCCCCAGGGCAGCATGGCCACGATTTCCTCCAGCACCACAGCCCCCCCCCCCCCCCCCCCCCTTTTCTGGCACAGGGACTGTCCCCGCTGGTGCTGTGGTACCCCAGCAACAAAGGGCTATGGAAAACAGAACTCACCCCCCTCACCTGGGCTGTGCCACTGCTCTGCAGGCTGCTGAGGGGTGATTTATTTGCAGGATGAAAGCAAAGTGAAAGGGAAGCTCTACCGTGGTTCAGCCAGAGCCCTTTGGGGTCAGGACTGCAGCGAGCTGGACTGAGGAGCAGGTGGAGGGGGTTCCCCCAGGCTTGTCTCCCCAGGACCACCACTGGCAGTGACCCGGACGAGATGCCTCTGACGGGCAGGGCTGCTGGGGGCAGCTGCGCTTCTCACAGAGCGAGGCCGGGATGGGGGGCTGGGACACCTGGCACCCTGCACCTCCCTCGAGGTGGGCTCAGCTGTGGGGACACACTGAACTGTGTAATGGGGACACGCGTGGGGGACTGCCTCACAGTGTGGGGGGACAGTGTCCCCACCAACCCCAAAAAGGGAGCCCCTGATTAGCCCCTGTCACATTCTCACAAGGGAGCAAATAAAATAGTAATTTTTTTGTCTCATGCACTGAAGAGACCCAAGCCTGCCCGGCACCAGCACCCACACCCCTAGAGACATCCCCGGACACCCCAGACTCCCCCCGAGATCATCCCCAGGCACCCCATACCCTCCTCCCAGAGACACCAGCTGAGGACCTCACAGTGCTGTGACCCCCCCACGGGCACCCCACATCCCCCCCGAGATCCCACGCCTCCCCCCTGCCCTCGAGCACCCCATATTCCCCCGAGACACCCCCCCCTCGATATAAGCCACCCCCTTTCAGAGACCTCAAAATGCTGTGACCCCTCTGGACACCCCACATCCCCCCAGAGACCACCCCAGACACCCCACATCCCTCAGGGACCCCACACCACAGACCCCACCAGGCACCCTATATTCCCCCAGAGACCCACACCCCGGGCACTCCTTGTTCCCCCGAGCCACCCCCTCTCCAGATACCTCACAGCGCTGTGACCCCCAAGGCACCCCACACCCCCCATGGACCCCCCGGGACCTCACAGCGCTGCGAGTGACCCCGCGGGCACCCACCTGTTCCCCCAGCCCCACACCACCTCAGGGCCCCGTACCGCTCAGCCCCCTCCGCTCTGCTCCATGCCCCAGCCCGTCCCCGCCTCCACCTTCACCGCCCCCGCCTCTTCTTCCGCCGTCACCCCCTCCTCCTCCCACCGCCCGCCCTTTCCTGCCGCTGCGGCCAGGCTCCCCGCTCCCACAGGCCGGGCCTGGCGGCTCCGCGGGGCCGGGCCCGGGGCGCCCCCCACCGCCCAAGTCACCTCAGCACCCGTGCCTCCTCACGGTCCCTTTAAGACTCTGGTCCCGGCCCCCTTGCGTCACACTACGCAAGGTCCGAAGCGCTCTCCGATTGGATCGCTCGGGGGAAATCCCGCCCCTAACGCGCCGGATGTGGCGTGCTTTTCTGGATCCTTCCGCAACACCGATCTCCACCCTCTCCACACGTCAGAACGGTAGGCGCGCAGGGCGCGGTGACGTAAGGCGCTGCTGTAACCAATCAGAGAGAAAGACTCCCCGTTCCCTGAGGGGAGGGGGCAGAACTGCCTCGCTTTCAAAGGGCGGCAGCCAATAGGCGCCGGGCGAGGGGCTAGCCAATAAGGAGGGTGGTAACAGAGAGCGGGGGCGGTTGGGAGTTGCGCGAGCGCGTTCTGACGCAGCTTCCTTCCCTACGCGGTGGAGCCAGGCCCGCCCGGCCCGCGCTCCGCGCACCTTCCCGGGGCGCCAGCGGTGAGCGCCGCGTCTGCCGGGCTCCGCTCTGGGACCTCTGTCCCTGGCCGTCGGGGCGCCTGGCGGCCTTTGTTCTGTAGCCTTGCTCGGGGAGACCGGGTCGGCCTGGGCCCGTGGGGCCGCCTGGTCTGGGAGGGCCGCGGGTGAACGTTGGGCAGGGAGCGAGCCGAGGTAAGGGGGTGTGTGGAGGCCGGGGCGGCTGGGAGCCCGCGGACGGCGCCCGCTGCGCCAGCTCCTCTTGCGGTGGGCCCCGGGGGTGGGGTGGGGTGTGTGTGGGTCTGTCTCGTGCCGCCCCGCGCCCGTGTTTGGGGGCTTTCGGCTGTTTCGGTTTCTCGTTGCCGGTGCTGGGGTGTTTGTGAGGAATGGGCGGGTTGGGCTGGGCTGCGCTGCGCTGCTGGCAGCGTGAGAGCCGGTAGCGTTGGGGGGCTTTGTGGGAGTACGGCCGGGGGAGCACACGGCAAGCGGTGGGGGGTATGTGGTGGAACGCGGGGGTGAAGGTGGACCTGGCTCCGGGGTCTTAACTGTAGTGGGTGTCTGAGGATGTAACTGTAGGCTGCTATCGGGAGGGGTTTTTAAAGTTATGCTGATAAACTAATTGAATTTGTTTGGATGGGATGGGAGGGTTATATAACATCACTGTAAAGGTGTAATTAGAGCTTTTTTCCTCAGTAGTGAGGGAATGGCTCCTCTTTGCCTGTGGATGGTGTCCAGCAAGTGGGAGAGAACCATTGCATAAGAAACACCAACTTTTATTAATCCAGCTCTTCTTCAGTGTTTAGCTGTTGCTGGTGTTTCTGTGGCCAGGGGCTCCGGTTTCCATGGGGCAGCTCAGAGCATGTTTGATTAATATAACTTTTTGCACATGCAGTTGTGAGTCAGTTGCCTGTGGTGTTGCCTTGCTACTGGCTTGGGTTAAAGGCGTCTGCTTGCTGAACTTGAGCTGCTGGGGGTCAGTAAGTAAGGAAAGGTGGGCATCAAAGGAAAACAAAGCTTCAAACCCCGTGGGAGAGTGAAATCTGTTAATAAGTTCTTTGGATTTTAGAAAATTCTGCTTCATATTTCTTCTGATGCAGAATTTGGCATTTAACAATCTTCAATATGCTGACTTTGAAATAGTAGTGGCATAAAAAAGGGGAACAGGGAAACGAGGGGTTTTATGAATTGCAGATAAGGTTGAGAGTAACAAGACCGAACCAATTGACAGCTGCATTGGACATGGTATCTGGCCTTCAGTGAGACTTGCTTAGGGGCAAAGTAAGAGGACCGAAAATAGTCTATGGAGGCAGAGGAGAAGGTAGCTCAGGTGGGTGTGTGGAGTTAAAGGAGTGCACTCATGTCGGGCATCAGGATAAAATTCATCTTATAAGTCTAAAACCAAAAAACATAGAGGTTTTTTTAAGGCATAGTAGTAGGTGGTGTAGTGCAAGGGAGGGCAAATCATGAATTTTGGGGTAAGATTGGGAAGTGGGTGGAGGTGATGGATGTTCTTGAAAGCCAGGTATGGTCATGCTGGTGCACAGAGGTTGGGTTTTGAGGAAGCAAATGGGAGGTGGTTCTGTATTTTGTCCTGGTATCCAAAGCCAGGTTCTGATGGAAAACAAAAAGCAGCCTTTGCACTGCAAAGGTGAGGTGCTTAAGGAAGAGTTGCAGGTGTAGGGGGGAGCATAAGTGGCACGGGTGTTTGAGAGCAGGCCCATAGGGAGGGAGGGGTTCATAAAGGTGGTAATGTGTTGCAGCATCCCCTGCATCTCAGAGAAGGATCCTGGTGTGTGACAGGCAGTGCTTTTTCTGCCAGGAGGCAGCTCTAGGCTTAGGATGCTCTGATAGTTTGTCAGATCAACTTTTTCTTTCTTCTACCAGAATAATTTTATTTAAAGTACTCCTTAGGACTCCTTATGGACATAAGGTAGTCCATAAGGGCTTGCATGTGTGAGTGGGAAGCCTCTCAATGCCAAAAAATTGTGATGTACTGCTGTTTTGAACAGTTAAAAGATTTCACAAAACAACTTTTTAGTTGCTCTTCAGTACAAGTGTTCAGATACTGATTTGCCCTTGACTGTTTCAGCCTCCGATAGTACAGCGATTGCTGCAGTGGTATGGCAGGTAGCTACAGCTGCCTAAAAATCTGGATTTGGCTTTTCCCAGAAGGTGATACGGGTTTTTTGGGAAAAAAAATACTTAGGATTTAATGGATGGGAAAATAGGTTTAGTGACTTTGCTGTGGAGTGGCTGTACTGGGCAATACGCAGAGGATGGGCGTGCTTCATTTTAGATAGATATAAAAGGAGCTGGAATTAGGGAGCTATAGAGAAGCTGTCAAACCACCTGGGCAGAGGTTAAGGTGTTGATATTGAGGTTAAATTATTGGTGACCAAATGGAAAGTACTTGATAGGAGCTTATTGCCATCCTGGGTGTTGAGCCTCCTAGAAAACATAAATGGAGTTAAAGAAAGCTGACATGCTAAAAGTTAGTGTGTCATTACATAAATCAATGTTATCCTAACATGATAGTAAGTAGTACTTTGTAAGATGTGGCCCATACCAAGAATATTTACAGTGTTCTAAACTTACTAGTTCTGCACTGCTGTGGATTAGCTAATGCTGCCAGCAGTGAATTTTTGTGGATAATATTGGCATTTTCAGTGGTGGAGCTAACAGTTTTTAGTCCCAAAACAGAAAGAGACTACAAATTTCTCTGGAGTGTGGCTAAGGATCTGTCATGATTTTATTTTAGCTTGCTCAGGTTTCTTGAAAAAAAGCTGTAACATTGTGTTTGTACTTGGAGAAGAGATTGGAGTGAGGTAGTATACAGATACTCAGTGTATCTGTAAATAAAATGACAGGTGTTTGAAGGTAAACTGGACCCCTGTCTAAATGGGGTAAAACTCTCCTGAACAAGTATTTAAAAACAACTTTTAGAAAGTTCAGAAAATCCTAGTGCAGCCTGGCGAGCAATAAATGGGAAGCAGATGGAAGGTGTATGCTTGTAATTTTTGTGCAGTGCATTTCCACTTGTCTTGTTTGAAGTAGCTGGCAAACAGGGTTTAATAGAAAATCATGGGAGCTTCACAGAAGTGGCTGTAGCCTGGTGCAGATCCTTGTGCATGTTCTTGGAGAGGTGTTGTGGTGATCTTTCAGGCATTGAGATGCTTGATCAAAAAAGGAGTGTTGCCCAGTGTGAATCAAACATAGTAGAAACAGATGTGGGAGGTGCTGTTGGTATTAGATGTTTTAGAGGGTTTTGGTGGGAATAATGTGGATCAGGGGAGTCATGTCATGTATTAGTTTTTCAGTCTTCAGTAAGACATACAGAAAATCTAACTGTAATTAGGGATAGGAGACACCTTACCTGTGATGTCACTGAAAAGTCAGTGTTTTTGTCCCGTCTGGGGTTCTGACAGTGTTTTAAATTGCTTAGTGTGACTTAAACATGCTGTCAAGCATTTTATGGCTTAAGCACTCACATTAGATTGCTTACATCAACAGTGAAGAAGATGAAAAAATAAGTTTTCAAGCTTTAAAGAAAAGCTGAATTCTTCTTTCCAGGTTTTGGGGGAAAAAGTGATACATCGCAAAAATGTTTAACAAATCCTTTGGAACCCCATTTGGAGGCAGCACTGGCTTTGGGACAACATCAACTTTTGGACAAAGTAAGTAATAAGTCTAAACTGATGTTTTAGACAGAACTCGGGGTATTTTTTCCTTGGGTTGCAGCTAGAGGATGAGGTGGAGGTGGTTATTCTTTGTGTGTGATGGAGTTGGGGTGCTGCTAGGCTGTCCAGCTTGCTCTGCAGTGAATCAGGTTCAGAAGCCCTAGGCTTCTCCACTAACCGAGCTTTTGATTTGGATAGATACCAGGATTCCACATACACTTGTTGAAACTTTTTTTTTAAGGGGATGGAAACTAAAATGCTTGGATGAAGGCTGTCTTTCTGGGGGGAGGGGTGGGGTGGGGAGGGGATGGGAAGAGAAGAGTCCCTTCAATAGGGACTGGGTTTGTTGGGAAGACTTGGAAAGAAAAGGCATGTAATCTGAGGGGTGTCTTCTGGAGATACACCAGTTTATGGTCTGCTGTAATGGCTGAAAACTCACTGTGGTATTTACATGTGTATGTGCTCTATTTCTTAAGTAGGAAACACAATAATTCTGTTTATTATTCCTAAACCAAGGCATGGAAAGAGCAACTTCTGGGTGTCACAAACAGTGGTAGAGGCCTTGCAGAGGAGTGTCTTGTACATTCTGTAGAAGTGGCCAACTCCAAATACTGTAGGCTTTTATGTCAGGAGCTTTGTAGAAGTATTAATTGTACCACTCCACCTATCTCAGATGCTGATGTGTAGGTGGTCATGCACAAATCTTTTTACAAAAGTTAAAAAAGCACTGACAGAACTTAGTTTCTAGTACACCTCTTTAGAATATAGTTTCATCTGAGCTATAATGCTGGTTTTCAGATGCTGGCTTTGGCACTACAAGTGGAGGAGCGTTTGGAACATCAGCCTTTGGGTCGAACAATAATACTGGAGGCCTCTTTGGGGGTACACAGACAAAACCAGGTATTGCTGTCTTATGGCTGTAGTGGAATGTGATCCTGAGAGAAGGATGTTATTGAGAAAAGGGTGGGGGAGGAAGAGAGAAAAAACTTGAAAAACAAAAAAACCCGACACAACCAGAAACAAAAGCAGCAACAAAACCCCACAAAAATTCCAAAATAGCAACCCCCCGAGCAGTCAGTGATTGCAAATTATTAATAGTCTATGTCTGTCTTCAGGGGGATTATTTGGTTCGACTACATTTAATCAGCCAGCTACCTCCTCCACAAGCACTGGCTTTGGGTTTGGAACATCAACTGGGACATCGAATAGCCTGTTTGGAACTACCAGCACTGGTGGAGGCCTCTTCTCATCCCAGAGTAATGCCTTTGCACAGAATAAGCCTACTGGGTTTGGAAGTGAGTAAACCTGCTGCATCTCTCTTGAGCATTGCTTATTTCCTTTGATTGAAGATCAGAGTGCTGGATGTATTGGTGGATCTGGTACAAGTGTTAATGTGGCGATTTGGTGGGGTTTTTTTCTTTCTTCTGGAGGATATAGTGACATTATTGCAGGCCATGGTAGCCAAGGGTGAGCCTGATAACGCTGTATGCTGCAATTCTAGCCATGAGTTTTAAAATAAGTTGAAAAAGGTGGTTGGCTGGCATTTTCTGTTCTTAAATATCTTTTGACGCTGCTTGATACTAGCTTCTTATTCTGCTGTTGTAGAGCTGTTATAGTTGATTTTGCTTCTGAAACCAGAATGCTTGAAATGCATCTTAAACACTACTGCTTTCCCTGAGGGAAAAGCAACTGCTAGCAGACCCTTCTGAGAAAAGAAACCTCACTGGTTCCCTTTATAAATGTAATTTTCTTAGTGTTGTCGGGAGTAAAATGAAACTGGGTGCTCTGGTTATTCTAAGATTTCCTGGGCTGATGAGTTGAGGACAGTCTTCTGCAGCAGAATACTGGATTAACTGGCTACCTCTGCTGTAAAAGAAAAATAAATAAATAAAAAAAAAAATCCTCTAGCTGTTTCTTCTGGTCCCAGACAACTTTGTAATTTGAATAAAATATCTGGGTTTAAGTTTTAAAAATCAGGTTTGTTTTTGTACCAATCTTTTTTTTTCTTTTTCTTAAGACTTCGGAACTAGTACCAGCAGCGGAGGTCTCTTTGGAACCACTAACACAACTTCCAATCCTTTTGGGAGTACATCTGGCTCTCTGTTCGGCCCAACTAGTTTTACTGCTGCTCCAACTGGCACAACTATTAAATTTAATGTAAGTCCTGGTTTTCTTTCTTAATCCAGCCTGTTTACTGTAGGATAACAGCCTATGTTAACCTAATTGTAGGGTAACAGCTGTTATTTGTATAAAGTGCTGTCTTGGTCACTGAGCTGAAAAAAATGAGTAGTTAATATGGAAGTATGCAGTGTTCTGAAGTGACCTGAAAAGGTCCCCTTTAGTGGAACTGTTGCAGTGGAAATAGGATGTCTAGTTAACTCCAAAGAGCTAGATTTTTTTGATGCTGATTTTGACAGTCTTACCAAATGCTGTGGAGTAGTGCACTATCTAGACTTCCTAGACTTAGAGCTGTGTTAAAGAGGTAAAGCAGCTCTTAAAGCAGAGCCTCCTCAGGAAGCTAGGATGTGCCACAGAAGTCCAGGTGATCAACACTAAATGCTAACAGCAGTAAAGATTAAAGACATCTTGGGATAGGTCAAAGCAAATGCCATTCTCTTATAAGTCAGCATGGCTTTGGATATGTAAGCTGAAATGTGAAGACTGATCCCTTGTGTTTTCTGGATGAGTTCCCTTTAAGAAAGGGTTGAATAATGTCTTGAGAGTTCAATGGCGGTTGGAAATAGAGGGTGGCTCAGAAAAGAAGCTGTCATGGAAATGGGTTAACTGATCAATCTGCTGGAAAGAGTCAGTCTTTTTGCCATATACTTGTTTGTATTTCAGCCCTCTATTTCTAGGCTGAGCTGATTTAACAGACTTATTTATTGCAGGGCATAGACAGAACTGTGGTGGTAACTCGGGCAGTCTGAGTGCTGTTAATATACTTTCATAGCACAATTTAAAAAAAAGGCAGATAATGGAATCCATGCATAGTTAAATGATTTATATCACAACTTTAGATAAACCACTTTTAAAGTGAAGCTGAAAAATGAATTGTACTGCATTGTTTTGAGTGTTACTAAGGTAAATTGCACTATTAAACGCCATTGAATGTGCCTCATCACTGGGTGAGGCCACAGCTGTACAGGTAAGTCACACACTGCTTCAGGTCCTGTGTGCTGAATTTAGCTTTCAACAGCATCTGCTGAGGCAGTAATAACTGTATTAATGAAAGTCTACCTGGATTTTAAACCTGATATCTTAACCTCTTGTCTTGCAGCCACCAACTGGTACAGATACTATGGTAAAATCTGGAGTAAGCACTAACATCAATACCAAGCACCAATGTATTACTGCTATGAAAGAATATGAAAGTAAATCTCTTGAGGTCAGTCAATGAGTGTTCAAACATGCTTGTCTTGTTTGGCTGTTTGTAAGCATTGGCTTAGTAGAGCTTTTTTAAACTGTAATAAGGATCTGTTATGCTCATTAATGAGTAAAAACTTCAGTATCTGCATCACTCACAGAGGAGAAGTATCATCAAGTAAAATACTTATTTCATCGCCATATTTATTGCATTTGTTTTTAAATGCTTAATGCTGCAGCTTTTGAGGAGCTGAAATTCCATCTTGCTGTATGCCAGAAGGGTGAGAGACCCAGTTGGGAGCAGCCCTGTGCTGCTGAGATAACTGCAGAATCTTGGACAAAACTCACAGTTGTTCAATATAACCCAGTGTTCCCAAGGGTATAACCTGAAGTCTTTCAGTTCAAGTTGACTTATTTGATACTTTTAAAACAGATCTTGTACTCAAATGATCTTAAACTCTGGGAAGTAAAATTGAAGCCCTGACGTGAATCTTGAGTTTAGGTCATGTTTTGGGTTTTTAAAAATGCAGTGTTAACAGCCTTTTCTTGATACCATCACCTTGTTTTGGGTTTGAATGCTGTGTAAGCATGTTAATGACACTTGTTTAACCTTATACTGTGTAAAAAGAGTGTGTAAAGAGAGCTGGATTTTCCTTTACTAGGAACTCCGTTTAGAAGACTACCAGGCAAACAGGAAAGGGCCCTCGAATCCTGCAGGAGCAGCTGCAGGCTTGTTTGGGCCTTCTACTGCTACATCCAGTACAGCTACAGGACTTTTTGGCAATTCTACTAATACAGGCTTTTCGTATGGACAGAACAAAACTGCTTTTGGAACCAGTAAGTACTGCCTGTCCCCTGTCTTTGCTGGTATGCAAATATGCAACTACTCTTCAGGTATGAAAATTCTGTAATGAAAAAAGGTGGGGAAACACTGGTGTGAGCTCAATTTTACTGGTTGTATTATCGCCATTCAATAATTAGGTTCTTTGCCATAGAAATCTCTTTATTTACTCTTCAGGGTTTGCAAACTTCCTCTGCATCCCCCAGGTTTTGCTGAAAGACCATTCATTAGAGCATCTGGCTTTACAAGAAAGCTTGTTTATGTGGGCAAATAAAACAACCAGGATATTGCTAGTGATCAGTAGAGTGACGGCATCACTTAATAGTAATGTCAAGATTTTTTTACTGCTGCTAATCAGCAAAAGTAAATTCCCTAGAAATTAATTATGTGGGCAAGTTAATTTATAGTAGCCTGACTAGAATTTTCCAGGAGGTTTTTTCCACTGTAGAGCAGGGTTAGGATGTGAACTTGTTTATATATTGTGCCTTCCTGGTTGCATGCTGTCTGTTTTGGCATTCTTGGTCAAAAACTAAAAGCCAGGTATGAAGTAACTAACTCCCATAAGTGCTTGCCTGTCTGCTAGTTGCGTGTCGGTTGGGCTAACAGGGTAGTGGACCTTTTTGAATTTAGCATTAAAAAAACGTGCAGAAAAGTTCAAACACAAATTCTATTTTTATTAGTTTCTGCTGCAAATCTAAATGCAAGTAGATATTTGTATTTGTGGAATCAGACTGTAAACAGCAGATCAAAATCCTGTGGTCTGTAGAAATGGAAGTGGTTATCTGCTGTAAGAAAAGCTGTACTGTGTTGGGTTAGAATTGTGTGTGTCCTTAATGACAGACACTGCTGGACTCGGTCTCTGGGCATGCCTGGGTTTAGCTAAGCTGCTGTCCTGGAGAAAGATCAATGTACAGGTGGCCGTATTTCTCTGCACCCCGTGAAGGTACAGTTTGTTAAAATCCATGGACTGCCCAACCTGGCAGCCTTGCCAGGCTTCATGTGTTTCTCATGCAGACGACTCTGAAGAAAGCACCTAGTTCTGCAGAGATAGCAATGGCAGTTGAGTGAAGGAGCAAAAGCTTTTCTCGATGTGTATGCCGTTTTTACTACATGTAAATAGCCCTTTTCCTTTGGGGAGAAAGACGGTGATGGTGACTGAAGTTTGGGTAGAAGTTTCTGTAGTAGTTGTGTGGGTTATAGAACAGAACTGGTGTGGAGGGCACTGCCTGCCTCTTGGCTAGGGAGCTCTTTCAGGTCCTCATGGTGCAGTTTTCTTTGTACAGTGGAGAACAAACTGACCATACCAAAGCTGGTATCTTCTTGGTCAGATCCATCTGTGAGGTAAACTTGCTGGTAATTCTTGGGTCTTATGCTCACATTGACTTTAGGAGAAGGAGAACCTGATGAAATACCTAACATGAACTACTTCCACATGAATGGAGGTGCTGTGCTGTATTGATGATGCTGGGTGTCTTGCTGTTCCATTGAATTGAAGCGGGTCTTTTTCCTGTTTTAACATGCTGAGTGTGGAAATGTAAATGGGATTGGATAAGTACTTGAGGGTTTTTTAACCAGTGTGTGTGTTTGTTGTAGGTACGACTGGCTTTGGAACAGGAACAACAGGTCTTTTTGGTCAGCAATCTCAAACTACGAGTCTATTTAACAAACCATTTGGTCAAGCCACAACAACGCAGAACACTGGCTTTTCTTTTGGCAATACCAGCACCCTAGGGCAGCCAAACACAAACACAATGGTAAGACAAATTGTTTGAACCCTTAAAAATTGTGCTGTAGGTACTTCAGCTAGACACAGGAGGCTGTGATACTGTGATTTAGATCTTACTCATTGTAGTACAGCTTCATAAAACTAGGATGCAAAGCTCTGAACTCTGCTGTCTGAGCTAGCCACTTCTTGCCAATCAGCATTTTTCATTCATGATAACTGGACACAGTATAGCTTTTAACGAATAACTTCACCCATTCCCTTCAAGTGGTCTGCTCTCTTACCAATTCAAGTATTTCCAATGGTGTTCACACAGATAATATGATCCCATTGTTAACACTTTGTGGGAACAAATTCTGTACTTTCTGGTGAATAATGAGCAGTATTCATGGGCCCTTTTGATAGAAGGATGCTACATAGCTGCCACTTGCTGTAAAGCTCGGGCCTTTGGCTCCAAATATGCTGTATTCTTTCTGAGTATGTTGTGACTTCTCCCAGAAAACTCTGCAAAATGTTTCTTTTCCATCTCCTTCACACAAAGTGATGAGGAAATTCCAATATCCTTTTCAGCGTGGAGCATAAATTCTTTGATTTTTTTTTTTAAATTTTCTTTTTATGACTTGTTGGAGAATGACTAAAGCTTCTGAAATGCTTTTCACCCATCTTCTGCCCCCAGAAAAAGGGGTAATGTAGCATCATTTTAACAACTGATTTTTGCGTTGGTTCTGTTACTGTCAGTGCTAGACTTTGAAAAGCATTGCAGCGTTATCTTAACCTGGTTCCTGTTTTTTAGGGTCTCTTTAGTGTAACTCAGCCCTCACAGCCTGGAGGCATTTTTGGAACACCTGCCAATACAAATGCTGGTACTGGATTTGGAACCGGAACTGGTCTTTTTGGACAAACTAACACAGGATTTGGTGTTGGCAGTTCGGTATGTCTGTACCTTAACAGAATAACCTGGGGAAGGAAAAAAATATGAAAAGCAAATGGCTTGGAGCCCTGTTTCTGGGTGTTGACCTCCATGAAAGTAGTGTCATCTTAAGAGTTAAGATGCAAAATTAGTGTGGTTTTATGTAAACTGAAGGATACAGTATAGGCATGCGTAACGGAATGTCCTAGTTTTGGCTGGGATAGTTAATTTTCTTCTTGGTGGCTAGTGCTGTGTTTTGGGTTTAGTGTGGGATCAGTGTGGGTGAGGACTTTTTGGTTTCTCAGGCCTTGCTGATAGGGGAGGGCTGGAGAGGTGCAGGAAACTGGGAAGGGACACAGCCACATCAGCTGACCTGAACTAGCCAAAGAAATATTCCATACCACAGGATATCATGCTCAGTATATAAACCGGGGATGGGGGGGAGGGGGGAAGTTGGCCAGGGCTGTAATCTTTTCTTGGGGACTGGCTGTGCATTGGTCAGCAGGTGGTGAGCAGTTGTATTGTGCCTCACTAGTTTTCTTTTGTCCTGTCACTGGTTTTCTTCTCTCCCTTCCTTTTGGATTTTCGTCCTCTCCCCTTCTCCCTCCTTTTTACTATAACTGTTACCTTACTATTGTTCTTTTGTTTTTATTTTAATTATTATATTGTTGTTTTCTGAACCCTCAAGTTCTACGTTATTTTCTGATTCTCCTTCCCACAACCCACCTCCCCTGCCCCGCCCTGGGGAGTGGGGAGTGAGTCACTGTGGCACTTAATTACCAGCTGGGATTAAAAACATGACATGGAGCTAGTGTTTCAGAGATTCATTTTCTAAGAAGTAATGTCTTGGTTGATAAGACAGCAAGAGAGACCAAGCATCTCTCTACCTATGTATTCCTGGGGATGCCCCAGCATAGTGTTGAAAATACAGATGTTTGAAGTTGTGATGATTGGTGACTTAACCGGAAAGTGGACTTGATTCTTGATACTCAGTCATTTTGGTTGTAATGGAGTGAAAATTACAGAATTGTTTAGGTTGCAAAAGACCCTTAAGATCATAGAGTCCAACTGTAATACTTGTTTCCAGAAGGTCCTTGCATATACTAGCGTGTGTGGCTTGCAAATAACGCAGCACTGTTGGGAATCTAGGTTGTGGTCTAAGTTGTGCTTTGCTTGAGTTTTGCTTTCTTGCCTACATTGAAACACTAATGCTGTTCTTTTAATGTCTGTCTGGGTTTCCAAGTTCATGTTTTCTTCCTTTCAGACCCTGTTTGGTAACAAGCCTGCTGGATTTGGAACCACCACGACCAGTACTCCCTCGTTTGGTACAACCACTGGCAGCGGGCTCTTTGGTAACAAACCAACCCTGACTTTAGGAACCAATACAAATGTTTCTAATTTTGGTACATATAAAAAAAGTGAGATTTCAATCACTTAAAACTATACTGCATATACCACACACCTGGCTGCTGAATAGCACATGCTAAATGATTATGAATGTTAAAGTTCTCAGGTAAGCCATGCTTCTGATGCATGTTGCTGCAGGGAAAGGTCTTGGATGCTGTTTTATACCTTTCCTCTTGATGGTACTCCCTGGCTTGGGAGGTAGAAAATTCAGTACCAGTATTAGGCAAGCGCTTAAGAGAAGGTGGAACCTGTAGTTGAAAACTACTGAAATAAAAAAATTCAGAAGACATAGAGGTTTGTTACGAGGCTGCAAATATGCTGTGGTTGCAAAGTAGTGCTGAAGGGAATGCAGTAAAACCAGTGATATCTGTAGTCTGATGGTAGGAGATACTGCACTGAAGTGAAGGTAAAATGAAACAGTCAGTTCCTGTCTAGCTGATGGTTATTGCTATCTTTCATGGTGCAAAGGATCAAAGTCCCAAAGAACTGGGTCTTGTGTTAATGTTGGTGTCTAACGCTAATGTTAGAGAACCAGTGTTGAATGAGTGTGTGATTGAGCAGAAGAAATGTGCAGTGATAGTTCAAGTAAATGGCAATCTTCCTTCACAGAACTTCTGTTGAAATGGGTTTAGTCTCTATTTTCATTCTTTTTTTCTCCCCCCTCTCTCCTCTTTTCTTTTTTTCTCCCCCCTCTCTCCTCTTTTCTTTTTTTCTCCCCCCTCTCTCCTCTTTTCTTTTTTTCTCCCCCCTCTCTCCTCTTTTCTTTTTTTCTCCCCCCCCCCTTCTTTTTTCTGAACAAAAAAACTATTCGTAAAAGTGAGTGGGAGTGGATTTAGACCCTGACATCTTTTTTTGTTTGGTTCATTGAGATTATTTTTTTTTATTGTATTGGCAATAAAGTCTGCACAGGGCAGTGAGCCTGCCCTGCTATCCTGCCAGCATAGACAGAAGAAAGTGTCAAGCTCCCAGCCTGCCAGGGGCAGCGCCTTAGCAAGCACAGTTTCTCTCTGGTGACCAACCTTGGGCAAACCGTTAATACAGTACTTTTGAAAGTTGCTACCCATTCCCTTGTAGCTAGAAAGACCTTGGAGAACAGTAGAACACTAGTGTGTTGGCACTTTGGTGAACAATACTGATTGTAGTATGTGGTTTTAATTTGCCTGCTTTACTTGCAGTGGTACAGTTTATAGGAAAAACAGAGTTTGGTTCTAAGGTGTATCTGCTGTTGGTCAATGACTGCAGTTTTTTAGTGTAATTCTGGTTTTGCATACTGACCAGCCGTAGGATGGTTTCACAGTCTTCAGTTTAAGAACTAATCCTGCCTGTTAGATCTGGATTGTACTTATTTATAATTAGAGATTTATCTTTGAACTGTGTGCTTGTTCTGAGTTGTTACCTGCTTTGTTGGTGAGAAGAGAAATGCGTGTGTGGTATATCCAAGCAGTTGAGGAAATTTAATAAGTCTTTCTCTGTTGCCAGATGCAGCAGCATCACGTCCATTCTGGCTTTCAGTAAAACCTTGAAGTCTGGTACAAACTGAAAAGCTTATGAAGGCAAAAGAGTGTTTCTTCTGTACTGATGTTTATAGTATTGTGTTCATAACTTAAATATGTCTGTTTGCTGTTGAAGTCCCTTCTTGATGCTTGTCAGCCTAACTTGGGTTGTTGTAAACTGTGAAATTTGATCTTGGCTTTGGCAGGGCTCTCTCTGAGCCAGTGATGCTCATTTACTTCAATACATGTTTTTTAAATTTCAGCTCTGATAATGTTAGGTTAACGAGCTACTGGTTCTGTTCTTGAAGGTTTTTGTGCCAACACAGGTGGAAATAGTTTGTTTGGAAATAAGTCTGCAACTGGGTCTCTGGGAACTGGACTTGGAACAGGATTTGGAACAGGTAAACAGTTTTAGCAGCTTATTTCATGTCAGCCTAAGCATGGTCATCGAACTTCAGTGATAATATAGCCTTGGTATTACTTGCCAATTCAAATGTATGTGTTCTAGCTTGAAGTCATGAATTGGACTCAAATCAGAACCAAGCAGAGCTTGCTAACACAGTACTAAGTAACTTTTTAGCAATTATAGGTAGTATTGCTTACAGTGATGCTTAATGGTTCATAAAACTGGTGGCATCCTCTGTATTTCAAGCCTTTGGTTTGGTTGCATGAGTCTTGAATGTCTGTAGCATTCATGGACATGTTGAATGTTTTTTTGGTTCTTTGTTGTGGGCTAAATTGGCTTGTAAGTTTGCCACAGTCATGTAGTAGATGAGTCATCTCATGCCACAGCTCTTGGGACAGGACAGACATCTTTATTTGGAAACACCCAGCCTAAACTTGGTGGATCGCTAGCAACAGGAGCATTTGGAGCACCAGGATTCAATACATCAACAGCTACTCTGGGCTTTGGAGCCCCTCAGCCTGCTGTAGGTACGTGTACGTTGGCCTGAGTTTAATTGCTGCTTCCTCCCTTGTTTCAGGTGTGCCTAAACATCCCACCCAAATGCTTGCAAGGGGAAAAAAAAAGTTTTGAGAATCTGAGGCCACTTCTGTTGTTGGTAGCAGTGGAGACCATGTTAATGAAGTTTTTTGTGTGCTGATATGTAGTTGCAGTAATTCAAAGTTTCATAATGTTACTAATAACTGTAGCTATTTTAGAACTTTGCAAGATTGCTGATGTAATTCCCATCGTTGAATTTGGGGGTAGCAACAGTAGGTGCTTACAAAAAAATTAAGTAAGGGAAATGTAGTGTTACCTTCTTCAGTAATTCCAGATTGGAGAGCTGGAGGGACTTAATTAGAGATTATGCTGTGCCACTGGTGAAATAAGTGGTCTTTAGATCAGGCACTTGTGCTACCGTTTTGTAAGTTAAAATACCTACTACTTCCAGCAGTGTCAGATCTGAGCACTTAAAATGAATGGTGTACATAACATGCTGTAGCCCCCTGAGGCTGTGATTTCAGGAAAATTTATTTTAAACTTGAGGCAGGGGAAGCACATGACACTGTGTGGGAAGACGGGCCCAAGAAGGCTGCTTGGTGTTCGGGGGTCACCTCCTCTAAGCTCAGGGGAGTTCCATCCCAGTGAGCGGGAACGCAGGGAGAATGTTAGACGGCCTGCATGGATGAATGAGGAGCTCCTAGTAAAGCTCAAACACAAAAAGGAAACATACAGGAGGTGGAAGCGGGGGCAGGGAGTCTGGGAAGAATACAGAGACATGGTCTGAGCATGCGGGGATGGGTTTAGGAAAGCCACAGCCCAGCTGGAACTTAATTTGGCCAGGGATGTTAAAGGCAACAAGGAGGGCTTCTGTAAGTGACAAAAGGAAGAGTAGGGGTGGCTGATTTGCCCAAGGGTTGTGCTGCCATCCAGATGGACCTTGGCAGGATGGAGAAGTGGGCTGACAGGAGCCTTGTGAAATTCAATGAGAAATGCAAAGTCCTTCTCCTGGGGAGGAACAAGCCCAGGCACCAGCACAGGCTGAGGCTGCCTAGCTGGAGAGCAGCTTGGCAGAGGGGGGGGGGGGGGGGGGGGTCCTGCTGAGCACAGTTGGCCATAAGCCAACAATGTGCCCCTGTGGTAAGGGTGGCCAGCAGTGCCCTGTGCTGCACTATGAGGAGGGAGGTGTTTTCTCAGCTCTGCTCAGCACTGGTGAGGCTCCATCAAGAGTGCTGGGTCCAATGCTGGGCTTGCCAGTATGTAACTCTCACGCATACTGGAGAGAGTCCAATGAAAGGCCATGGAGAGGCTAGAGCATCTCTGCTGTGAGGAATGGCTGAAAGACCTGGGGCTCTTCAGCCTGGAGAAGAGACAATTTGGAAGGATCTCATCCACACATAACAAGACCTGCAGGCAGGTGCCAAGAGGGTGGAGTCAGGCTCTCCCCAGTTGAACCCTGTGCAGGACCAGAAGCCATGGGCACATGCTGGAACACAGGAGGGTCCCTCTGAACATCAGGAAACACTTTTCTCTGTGAGGGTGCCCAAGCCCTGGCACAGATGACCCTGTTTCAGCAGGGGGCTTGGAACAAGTTGACCTTCAGAGGTGTGTCCCGCTTCACTGTTCCATGATCCTGTGAACACCCATCAAAGTAACCACATATACTAGTGATAACAGCCAAAATGTGTTTGAAGAGAGTACCTTCTTGCATGATGAAATTCTCTCATCAGTGTGTTGCAGTCTTTCTGTGCTTCTTATGCTTGAGCCTCCCTTGGTGTAACACTATAGAGGATCCAAGTTTTCCTTTCTGTAGGCAACAGCTGCAGCGGGGCAGTTTAGGGAAGGGTCTCACTGGCTATCATTGGCTCGGTGAAACCAGATTTTGATCTGATAAAGAACCAGTTGTCTCAAACTGTCGTCTTGGCTGACTTGCAGACTTTGTCTGTTGTTTCTCTGGGAGTGGTTTTGTTGTTCATCAGGAATGCATGCATGCAATCTGGTTTTCTTGGGATTAGAAATAAGCTTCTTTAGATTTGCTCAAATGCTTTGTAGTGTGAACACTTAGAGCGTTTTATGGGAATTAAGATTAGATGCTAGAAGATGGGGAAAGAAAAAATTAAGAGGCCGTTGTTGTAGAGAGTACTCTAGACCTGTAAGTTTGATTGCTGTAGCAGGAATGTAAAAATTTTGCATGAAATACTTCCCTCGCTCTAGGAAAATGTTTCAGAAATCAAATGTATTAGTTAAAGGCTTTGGCAGGCCAGGCTCATTCTACTGATGTGTAGCTCTCCATGCCCCCGGCTTTTCACCAGTAAAAGCTTATGGAATGTGGTTGCAAATTCTAATGGAGGAATACAGTCTGATTTCTTCCTTTAAACTGCCGCTGCAATGGTGACTGAAGATCAAGGGAAAGAAATGCTGAAGTTCGTATAGAAGTTTGAGTTCATATGAGGAGATCCTCTGATTGGAAGGATATCTTTTCCACCTACCTTGGTTCTATTAGTAAAGCTGTTAAAACTAAAAAATGATACTCTTCTTACAGCACTGACAGACCCAAATGCGTCAGCTGCCCAGCAGGCAGTCCTTCAGCAGCATCTCAATAGCTTGACGTATTCACCCTTTGGAGATTCTCCGCTCTTCAGAAACCCTATGTCAGACCCAAAGAAGAAAGAAGAGGTAAGTGCACATAAACATAAACTCATTTTTTGCGTGAGATTTGAAATAACTTTGTATCTTGCGCTCACTTTCTTCACTTAAGTACACAATGAGCAGCAAAATAAGTTGCCATCTGTATACTCATACTGGTGCAGTGGCTTTTTATGCTCTCCAGGATGCAAACTGCTTGTGCTGTGGCTTTGCATTTATTGCCTTTGAGTGCATCGAAGCCTTCACTATGGAGTAGTTCTTGTTATGCTCAGTGCTGCTAATTGAGAGTAAAAATGGGTAAATGCCTCTGGTTAACAATATTTTTAGTGCTAAGCTTGAGCTTTACTTATGACACTTTGTCAGTCTCTGATAAACCATACCCTGTTGGCTTGTTTTATTAGGCAACAAAATGAATAGTCTTCAGACTTCAAATTTAAGGGAGGATCTAAGTGGCTGCTGCCCCTGGGCAAATTCCTGGGTTAGAGATTTTTCCTGCCCAGACACTGGAGCCAGGCATGGTCTGCCTAGAGACCCAGGGGTCTCCTTCTCAGGCTGATGGATGTGGCTATTGCTTTCCCATTTGCCAGCATAGTCAGTTGTGGAGCTGGGCCATGTATCCCAGATGCACAGAGTGCACTGGCACAGCTGGCAGCGCAGCCACGGGCAAGGCACTACCTTAAGTCCCCATGTGTAACTGCTAGGAATACCATAAAATATAAGCATATACACCCACATCCTCTTCCTCCCCTTTGGCTAATGAAGCTCCCTGGTAAAAGCACACATGGCCATGTTCTCTAGGCTCACCTGCATGTACATGAATCCCTTGATTGTTAGCGTGGCCTCTCTGTCCATCTGATAGCCCTGCCCAGATCTTGAGCCCTCTTCCTAGTTCCACAGAGCAGGCTGGTCCAGCTTGATGCTTGCTGCAAAAAGCGTGTGCACTCACACTTGTGTTGTAGGCACCCTGTACGCACAAATCCCTCTATACCGGCATGAGTCCTCTGCTTGTGGTATCCCTGCCAGGACCCAGGGTCTCCTACTTGCAGGCCAGTCCATCTTGACGCTTGCTAGTGAACTACACACATGCACCTCCACGCACAGGAGGTTCAGGGACGATGTGGGTGCTCTGTCTACCCCTTTCTGCCACCAGCTGGGTGGCCCAGGCACATGGGCCAGACAGTGTTGTGGTCTTTCTCAGTGGATGTTGCACAATCTTTCACTCACAGTAGTTGTCCCTCCAGTAGCTATGCCTGGGACATGCACTGGTCCCATCCCAGGGGCTTGAGCAGACACCCACATCTGTTCCAGATGCTGAGGTTTCCTCTCGCTCTAGCTGGTGGCAGCAGAGCCCTGGGGAGCCCACACCCCTGGTCTGTCCCCACATTCACTCAGTCTGGACAGGAGGTCCGCATTGGCCTTCTGCAAAGATATGCTTGTAGGTTCTGAACGGCCACTCCTGACTGACTGGAAACTTCTGGTCTCTGGTGTTGCTTCCCTTAGCTGTTGTCAGCTAGCTTTGTCTGGTTTTGTTTATGGCTTCCTCCTTCACGTATTTGCATTTAAAAGGTCCTTGACTTAATAACCTTAAAGCAGGCCCTCTCGCTGTTTGTGAACCCTAATGGTACATGGTATGAAAACTCCAGTTCTGCATCTCTTTGTTACAGAGGCTGAAACCCACTAACCCAGCAGCTCAGAAGGCCTTGACAACACCCACCCACTACAAACTGACTCCACGTCCAGCAACCAGAGTACGACCGAAAGCTCTGCAGTCAGCCGGCTCTGCTAAATCCCATCTCTTTGATGGTCTTGATGATGATGAGCCATCCCTATCCAATGGTGCTTTCATGCCAAAGTTAGTTTTTCTTTTGTATATGTTGGAGGGAGGAGGTGGTGGAAGAATCTTCTGATCAGATTAAGTAATCTCTTGTATAGTGTCTTAAATTCAATGAGTGTTTTGTGGCCTGATTCAAATATGAGTAGCAATAACAAATTTTATGTAAAACTTGAACAGAACTGTTTTCAGTAGAGGAGATAAAAATGCTCAGCTTAAACTGTTAGGCTAAATAAGCTGTAAAATGAGGTCATCCCATGATTGGAGCAAAGCTCCTATAAAGTCAATTAGGAACTATTACAAGGAAAGCTTGTATGGTGTAATGCTTCCTGCTTCTGAAATAGAAGTGTTGTTAGGTTTGCTAATGCAGCCAGAATGAAGGCAGATTTCTGGCATTTTCATAGCCTAGCACTGGTTCTGTTTCAGTTACCCAGATGTTTCTGTGAGTAATAAATAACGATGATGTCAATTTACCCTACTGAAGCTTTTGATTTCAGTCTTCAAGAGCATCTGTGGCAATAAAATTGAAAAGGGGTTTAGAAAGCTTGAGTTTAGTTCAAAATGATCAACAAAAAGCTTTGGAGAAAGGTGTCCGTCATTTAAAGTTTCTGTAAGCACAGGCTTTTAGAAAATATCTTGTAACTTTTGTAAACTTTTTGTCTGTAATTTAGCCTGAACAATCTGTTCACTTTCCAGGGAGAGGGGGCAGAGCATGGATTTACTCAAGTGTTTTATTGAAAAACATCAAATGATCAGAACATGGGAATACTTGGCCTTTTTTGGGTGTAATTGGCATAGATATTCAGTGATCTTCAGATTGCAGGCAGTGAACCCTAGCCTGGCCATGGATTTGGTTTTAACGTGACACTGTAGTAAAGAAGAAACTGCATCTGTGGGCCAGACTTTTGTTGCAGGATTCTGTGCTTCTGCTGGAGAAGCTGTTTCGCAAAACGGATAATACTGTGGTTTACTGAACCTGGGTTTTGAAGCTTTCAGTGACCTGTGCTTTTTACACTTACTCATAAACCAAAGCCTCCGATAGAATTCCAAAAAAAGTTGTAGTATCTCAGCTACTGCAGTGCTCTTACAGAAGACTTCATATGTCGTGAGTGTGGGAACACGGCTTACACAGCTGGTGTCTGGTCACTGGAGCATGTGAATTAAGCATGGAATATATATTTATGCAGTGGATATATTCAAATTTCTCTTCGTTGTTGGTTTTATTTTTTCTTTTTTTAGGAAGAGCATCAAAAAGTTGGTTTTGAAGAATCTCAGCAGTAGTGATCTGTTCTCCCCTGTCAATCGTGAAAATGAAGACCTGGCTTCTCCATCAGAGTATCCAGAGAATGGAGATAGGTATGTTGATTCATCATGCAGATGTTTATACTTCACGAGAAATGCAAACTGGTTATGCCTGTCTCTAAATTATTATTAATAGAATAGGTAGTTATTTTCAGGGATGTAGTCTTAAATGTTCATTGGAAGCAACTTGACCTGTTGTGAGATTCATTTCCTCATAATCTAGCCACATATTTTTCCTGTGTGGTCACATACCAATACATTCCGTCCAAAATCAGGACTTCAAAGGGGAATTACTTTTTGGATAGGTCTCTCTTCATTCCCTGTAGCAAGAAGCTAGGGCATTTCTTGAGGGAAGCAGTAAAACTGACCCTGAAGTGAGAGGAGCCTCTCCTTGTGTTTGGTCCTCAGTAACATGGGAATTGTAAGGAAGCTCCACTGATCCAGGAGTCTCATAGTAGTAATGTATCTTCTGCATATTAAAATGAGGAATCTCTAAGACAGTCTCTTCTCGCAGAAGTTAGAATACCCATCTCCCCTAAAAAAAAAATAATCTGTGGCCATATTTCAGATGAACTGGGGTTTCGGTTTGGTTTTCTTTTAATCAAGCTGGAAAAATTCCTGACGAGCTCAACACTTTGATTTTATTGAAAGCTAGTACAAGTAAGAACTGATGATGGGAGTGGGCAACCTTGTTTCTGATCACCTTAGACCTGATTTAGGTAGTTTGTAATGGGGCAGAGGCATTTGATAGCTGTTGCCAGCAGCCAGGTACAACAGCCAGCTCTCTGAAGCTGGTGTTTTGGAGTGACTGTCACAATAGTGTTCTCAAGTTTGATTTGATCATGATGCTTGCAAGACTTAATCATCCCATTCTTGTAAAACTGTGTATTTTGGGCTTAAAAGTGTATCAGCCCGGTTCACAATTCATTGAATCAATCAGAAGTGGAGTGACCTTGGGGGGGGCAGTCTCTGTTCGTCAAGCAGTCTCAACACTGAATTAACACCTCGTTGTTGTGGACTTTCATAGAATTTGAGTTGGAAGGGACTGTAAAAATAATCTAGTTCCAACCCCCCTGCCACAGGCAGGAACACCTTCCCCTAGACCTGGTTGCTCCAAGCCCCGTCCAGTCTGGCCTTGAACACTTCCAGCAATGGGGCATCTACAGTGTCTCTAGGCAGCTTTGTCCAGTTGGGGGTCTCACACCTCCATGGGTAGAGACTCTGCAGCCTCTGTGGGTCTCTGTTCCAGTGCTTGACTGTCCTTATTGATTTCGCTGTTTTAATTTGACAGTTTTCTCATCCTCCTGCCATGCATATCTGTGGAGAGCCTGAATTTTGTCTTTGATGTTGGAAGGGTGTTATTACACCCCAACTTGCAAGTCTTTTCTCCAGACTGAGCAACCCATTTCACTCAAGCTTTCCTCACAGGGCATATGCTTTAGTCCCCCAGCTATCATGGTACCCTGCTTCTGATCTTACCGCTGTCTTTCGTGTAGTGGGAGCCCAGATTAGAGGCAGAATGGTAGAGGTTGTCTAACAAGGGCAGAGTGAAAGGGAGTAATTGCTTCCCTTGGTCTGCTGACTCTGCAGAGTCATGTGGTGGTTCTCTTTACTTTTTATATGAAAAGAGACCTGAATTTTAATGTTGACGTAAGACCCTTGGAACTAAATAACTCAACTTTATGCATTATTTCTTCAGGTTCTTTTTGTCAGTACCTCCTGATGAAAACCACAGACAAGATGGTGAGCGAGAGGAGGAGGAGGATCATCATGAAGTGACGAGGTTTTACACTAACCCCATTGCGAAGCCCATCCCACAGACTCCAGAGAACACTGTGCACAAACACCAGAACAATTTTGATGACACCATTGTGGCTCTGAATATGCGGGTGGCCTTGCGGAACGGTCTGGAAGGCAGTAGTGAGGATGCCTCGTTTCATGATGATTCTCTTCAGGATGACCGTGAAGAAGAGCCTGAAACTGTGCATCATCTGCATCCTGCAGGTTAGGCTTGGGGGGGAGGGTGGAGGGGAGTAGATGTGTAGCTCCTGACAGCTTTTCATGCATGCTTCGTTGAAATTCTTTTACTGTTTCAGACACTCAGCTTCTTTTAAATTCCTTTCTCTTTTCTTCTGAATACAGGTCTTGCTTCTCAGTTTCCTACCTAGTACAGAAATTTTTTTCTGCTGAGTCAATGAACGTTTAAATTGCATTGCTCAGTTTTATATTAGATTGGGGTAGTGAGGTGCATGAGAAGGAGAAAGAGGACCCAATCTAATTATTCTGCAGTAGTACACTGAGTTGACTATCATTCATTAGCAAGATCTTAAACTTAGAAATCTAATGCTTGGTAGCTATCAACATGCAAACTGGACTGTAGAGTTTGCCAGGAAAAGAATGGGCCATAGAACGTGGCTGTGTCTCTAGAGGACCATTGTGTGTGTATTTTCAGTACTCCCAATTCTGGTCACAGGGTTTGTAAAACTGAAAAAGGTGGAGAAGTGTGAAGATGTGATGAGGGGTCTTGAGCACCTTTCTCTCAGTTAAGACTTTATAGTTGTTGAAGAGATAGGAGTGTATATTAGAATATTTTAAACTCAGGAGTGAACTGGAGAAGGTGAAGAGTAAGAGACTTGTTCCTCCTTTCAGGTAATATGTGGCATGTAATGAAAGTAGCAGGTGACATGTTCAAAATAAATGTCTTCAGACATTTTGTAGATGCAAGAAGCTTTTGTGGATTTTGAAGATCATTAGATAAATTAATAGATGAAAAAAGATTGGCGGCTGTTAAATGGAAAAGGTGCTGCATCTTGGCCAGCCGGTGCCTGAACTCCCACATTATTGAAGCTGTGAGAGTGCTTCTGTCAAATATTGCTGTAGATGTTTGCATTTGTCTTCTGACCTACACACCTGCTACTGATCTCTGACGACAGGTCGTTAGGTTGGAAAAACCTGGCATAGCAGTTGTCTTAAATCTGCTATGAAGGCTGTGGAATTAAGGGATTTTGATTTCTCTCATTTGCTTTTGTTGCACTGATTCTCAGTTTGAGACCTTCAGTTGTTCAGGCTTGCAGAAGAAATGGACTGAAACTCTTGAAATGTTAAAGCTGCAAGCTTGCTGCCGGCTCAGTTCTCAATGAATTTTCTGTTGTAGGAATTCTTCTCACAAGAGCTGGGTACTACACCATCCCCTCCATGGAGGAGCTAGCTAGATTTACCAACGACAAAAATGAATGTATTGTGACAGACTTCACCATAGGCCGCAAAGGTGAGCACGTACAGTTTTTCTAGCTGCTTAAAGCTGAACTTAAAAGCTATGGAATCTGAACCTGGGTTCTGTGCCCTCAGTATGATTATAAACAGTGCCCCTACATTGTGAACATTGTGAACAACTTGCATCAAAGTCTTGTCATAGTTTGGATTGGTAGCACTAACAACCTCTGTTATGGGATGACTTAGGAAGCTTGAATATGAATATGAAAAGAACGGAAGCACTTCCTGCTTTAAAGATGCTTGCTGTGAAATCCAAACTTGCTGGAGCATTGATGCAAACCTGATTTGTTGTTGCTTCTTTTTAGTTGTGATCTATGCTGGAGCTGACTGAGCTCTAGTGAAGAGCCTTCAGCCCAAACTATATTCTCTGCTGGGTTTTTTTTGGGGGAAATTAAAAATTTAAAGAATTATATGGTATATACCAGGGGTCCTCAACCTACAGCCCGTGGGCTGGATATGGCCCCCCAGGGTCCTCAGTCTGGCCCCTGGTATTTACAGACCCCCCTGACCCCCCCGTTGGGGGAGGAAACTAAACAGCTGCAGATGACTGCCTGCCCCTTCATCTGTGCGCCAGCCCCCTGTTTAAAAAGTTTAAGGACCCCTGGTATATACTGTTTTTCTTTAAAAAATTGCTCTAAATAGGTTATAAAGCTGAGGGCACCCATAGTATTTGTGTAGGCAGTATGAATAGCTGAATGATAACAAGCTTTCTGTGCAAAAGAATTGGCTTAAAAATAACATCTTCAGCATTTTCACATGGCAGTTGTACTTTGTTCGGAGAGATGACAGTGAGGTGGTAAGATGGGGAAAAAGGAGTATAGCAGGAACATAGCTTCTCTGGCATGCAGTTTTCTTTCATGGACAAAATAGTGATGTTTTGGTTTCTTTTACAGGCTACGGATCGATCTACTTTGAAGGGGAAGTAAATCTAACTAACTTGAATCTGGATGACATTGTGCACATCCGTAGAAAAGAAGTTATTGTTTACCCTGATGATGAGAGAAAGCCACCTATCGGTGAAGGTTTAAATAGGTAATTTTAAAATACTTACTGTGTGGGGACAGTGGCTAGGAAGGGTAGAATTATAACACTGATTATCTACTACATGTGCAGGCAGCTACCAAGAAATCTAAATCTGAGGTGTGCATTCAGATTCCAGCATTATGCAGTTACTAGATACCTGCAAGTTTCTGATCCAGAAATTGGGTTTACAAGCTGGTTTGAGCCCACATGCTCAATTCTCAGCTCCTGTATGCCTGCCTTAATAGCTCTGCCTCAAAACCTTGTAATCTCTTAACACTTTCTTCTTGTCTTTAACAGACGAGCTGAAGTTACATTAGATGGAGTCTGGCCTACAGATAAAACATCTCGTTGCCTGATAAAAAGCCCTGAACGACTGGCAGAGATGAATTATGAAGGTAGACTGGAGTCTGTATCTCGGAAGCAAGGCGCTCGATTCAAGGAATATCGCCCAGAGACTGGATCCTGGGTGTTTAAGGTAACATTTTTGTTCTAGTTGTAAAGTGATTTCCAAGAATATCAGAAGTAGTCTGAAGTTAGACTCTCCTGAGAACTTGGAATTCAAACAACTTTGCTAAATTTCTGTAAACTCTCAAGTCCTTCAGCTGTAGTGCAATCTGTCCTCATCAAACTGACCAAAACTTTGTCTTAAGACTTGCATACAGCAGATGTTCTTGGTCTATACAAAAGGTGAATTTGGGGTGCCACAACTGCTGTGTAAGGCGAACAGTTAAACCAGCTTGTTGCTCAGGCTTTTCAGACATGGATGCCTGAAATACCTCTTCCCAGGTATGACACATCTGCCCTTCTCGTTACACAGGTGGCACACTTTTCGAAGTATGGCTTGCAGGATTCAGATGAGGAAGAGGAAGAGCATCCTTCAAAAGTGGACACAAAGAAGTTAAAAACCACATCTGTGCTGCCTCCAGGGCATCTGCCACCCCAGCAAATGACCCTGAATGGCAAGCCAACACCTCCATCTCAGGTGGGAGGAGGACTGAATTAAAATTTCATTTTATTAATTCCTTTTTAGAGCAGCTGGTGCCTAGAGAGTGGTTCTTGAAGTAACAAATAGCCTGGAAGTTGAAGAGCAAAACCTTACACAAACTCACACAAACTTGGTAGCTCTTCTGACCTCCTGATGAGTGTTTGCATGTTCTTTTTCATTAAGATAACTTGACATTTCATACTGAGGATGTGTGGGGGATGGGAAGGCTTTAAACACTTCATGTTTAAATTCTGGTCTAGACGGAGTTCAGCATATTTGCACCACTTAGGGAAGAAAACTTGTTTTTGTGAATATTGAATATATGCTATATAATGATAACGCCTTGTGCTGCCTGCCTTGAGAATGATATTGTGCATTAATTTGACTTTACCGTCATCTAGTATGCAAGACTGTATGCTTTATATTTCAAGAAATTTAAAATTACTTTTTCAAGGCTGATTATATGCTGGCTTTTTAAACTTAATTGGGCTGGATGTGACTGCTTCTAAAGCTCTGTGAAACCTCCTCAGCGGTATGCTTCTGCCTTACATAGGGAAGGTAGCATTTTATCCAGCTCATTGGTAACCCCTTGAAGTTTAATGTTAATTTCATTTTAAAAAATTATTTTACATGGTTTTGAAGGTTACTGTAATCACAGCTGATAGACTTGTGTTTTTCAAATGTAATTAGTATGGATATTGCCAAGCTAAATCAGGAGCTACTTCATTGTGGGTGAAAAAACAGCCTATTGGGAAGGTGTCCTGTCATTGATGGGATAGGACATACTCTTTATGTGGGTGTTAGTGGTAAACATTTGTGAACTACCTACAGCTCTTTCAAGTAACTTTTCTTAAAACAGAAAGCAGGTATAGAGAGCAGATTACTTTTTTTTTTTTTCGAGAACAGGGTTCTCGATTGCCTAGTTTTGCGAGTAAACCTTTGGTAGTTAGTGTGCAGGAGGGCTGAGCAGATGGTGTTTAGCAGCTGGATAGGATGTGCTGGGAGGTTTTTGTTGCAGTGCACAAGCAGGCTTTCTGTTTTACCCTTCAGTAATCAGTGACTGCAGTGAAAGGCGATCTCTAAGCTTGTACCTCACAGAGGCATCGGTTGTGTGCCAAGGTGCTGCCTGGCATGTGGCCAGAGTTCATGGTGTTCTGTATCATGGGGAAGCAGAGGATGGTTTTATTTCTGGATCTCTGGAGTCAAAGCATGAAAAACAGCTTAACACGCAGATAGGTTGAACAGGTTTTTTTGTACTGGGTTTAGTCTTTTCAAAACCAGGAGATGGTTGTAGTATCACTTCCCTTCATTAGCCAGTGGCTGTGGCCATATAGTGATAGGACAAGGGACAGTGTTTTTAAGGTGAGAGAGGGGAGATTTAGTTTAAGTGTTAGGAAGAAGTTCTGTGCTGTGACGGTGGTGAGGTGCTGGCCCAGGTGCCCCATCCCTGGCAGGGCTCAAGGCCAGACTGGATGAGGCTGGGAGCAGCCTGGGCTGGGGGGAGGGGGGTCCCTGCCCCTGGCAGGGGGGTGGGACTGGCTGGTCTTGAAGGTCCCTTCCAGCCCAAAACATTCTGTCATTCTGTGATTGTGGACAAGTGTCTGTTTTTCGTGTCAGAAGATACACAAGCAGTAAGAAAGAGTTCTTTTACAACAAATCACAATTTCTTTACTTCTGTGGTAGGAAAACATTAATGCAACCAGGAATTGCTTTTGGTCTTAGATAGTCTGTGATCTAGTTACAACCTTTGTAGAAATACCTAAGCCATTCCATCTCCGCCGTGTCAGGCTGTCATGCAGGATAGAGGGGCCTAAAGTGGAGTTCTGGCAGCAGCAATTCACCTAAATGCCCTTCGGTACAGCCAGCACTGGTGCATTTCAGGATCCCAGTGGTAGGAGTCCTGATCCCCACACAAACAGTAACAGTGCAGCCTGCTCTTCAAGCCAAGCACATCCTGCTGTAGTGTCACATTAGATGAGCTGCCACCTCTTCTGTGGATTCTGCTTTGGAGAATCCCAAGGTTGTGTACAGCTGCTGCTTTGTTGCTCCTCCTGGCTCACTGACTAATTAAAACCTGCTGTTCATCCTGCTGTCATAAAGTAGATTCCTTAAGTATTTGCATTTTGAGAGGAATGCATGGTTGTCTGACAGACTTGGCTGCATGTGCTACCTTTCAGTTTCCCTTTTTGCTGCTTCGTCAGATTAATGGGGACCAGAACTGATATTTTAAGCTGTCGGAAATACTGGGAATATGTGTGACTTATTCAGACCTGTCTTACAGATTGAAATGTACTTAGCAAAAAATTCTCCAAGTTAATTAACCTCTTTCATTTGCATATTACTAGCTAAGGGTTTTGGTTTTAAAAATAGGAAAACCATCTAGCTGTCTCTTAAACCCCTGGGAAACAACGTAGCATGACTTAAGAACTTGTCAAACTCCTGGTGTGTAAAGCATCTGCAAATAATACTATTTGATCAGAGGGAAGCATTTAGGATCTAGACTTAGAATTTCTTTCTCTTCCCTTGCTAGCTTGAATATTAATGAATTTATTAATGTTGCAAGGTCCACAGGAAATAGTTACACCAAGGACCTGGCTGCATTAAAGCACAATGAAGGGGGTAGTGAAACTTCTGTGCTTGTAACCATATTTTGACTTGTAAATCTGTTCCTCATACTGTAGGCATGCTCAGATACCACTAGCTAATGCTCCTTCCATGTCTGCCATTAGGTTCTATCTTTACAGACCCCCTAGTCTAATCTGCCTCATCTGATAACCTTCATCGCATTTCTTGGCTGATTCTAATGAGCTAAGAAGCAGCCATTTGAATATGCTCTTAAGTTCTTTAGCATTATTTCCAGTGCACTGCCTGCCATGGTTCCCTTGCTCATATATATGCATTGCTTCCATAGTCTGTACGTTGTTGCTTCTGCAAACCAAGTAAGCTGTAAGCATGAATCTTTCACAGGACACTCGTGTCTAAGCAACAGGGGATGGTTAGACTGGAGCAAAACCAGTGGACTGGAGATAGGGGTGGTGGTTAGAGCTTACCAGGAGCCACCTGAGAGGCATTCAGCTAATGTGGCACAGGCAAATGACTCCTGGGCCAGGTGCTTCTTTTGGAGTGGCCTGTTAGCTGCACAGTAGCAGTGCTGAGTGGCATTCTCCAGGGGTTTTTGTCCTATCAGTTTGTTAGCAGAGCTGACAGAGTGAATGGGTTGCAGTGCTCTGTCATGCTCCATGTACCAGGTAGGAGCTGACTGCTGACACCATAGTCAGCAAGCTGGGCAGAAAGAGGTGATGGCAGTGCTCGGAGTTAATTTCTGATGTCTGCTCATTGTTTGTACTGGCTGAACATTTTCTCGCCCTGCCTGGAGTGTGAGTTCAAGTTGTCTTAAGTGATTGAAGGTGTATAAAGCTCACCTCAGGCTCATCGCAAAGGTGATGCCTTCAGGAAAATCATAAAATTAATTCTTCCTCCTGCCTCAGACTAGCAGTAGAGATGAGAAGTGTAGCTGCAGATTGGAAGAGAACTACTATATTTTAACCTTCTGACTGCTGATGTGCTAGTGATAAATAAGAGTATCATTGGAAAAACCCCAAAAATTTACAGTGCAGTGATAGTTTAAAATCTTAAAGTAATTTTATGTATATGTGTGCACACACATGCTCTGTGACCCAGCCTTACATTATTTTGCAGGGGGCTCATGTCCACTTAAAACTTCTGTTAAGTTCTTTGTGGAATATAGTCAATGGTTTTAATTTGTACTATGTCACAGCTGGGGAAATAAAACACATATTACAGTGACTCATGCTCATCAGCCACCAGTGGTACCACGTGTTAATGTTGGAGGATTGCTGCTTTTAAACTGGTTGTCAATAATCTAAAATGTCCTAGATTGAACACAGGCGCACAAAACTCTTCTTTGTGTGGTAGCATTTTGAGGGAGAAGGGGAGGAAGGCAGGAACAAAAATCTCTTCCTTTTTGTTGGTCATGTAAAAAATGGAAAACTGAAGAATAATTTCTTGAACTGAATGGCAGAACGTGGTAAACTTCAGGAGGGCATCACTAAACTGTGACTTCTTCACTTTAACTTGCACTGTTACATTACAACTCTGAAGAAAATGGGAATAGGTTATATATAGTCATCTCTAAACTTATTATGGAGTCTTGACACAAGCAAGGGTGTGCTCCACTCCATTTGCAGGTGATTGTTGGAACTATTAAATATACTTCTTGGCAAACTGTTGCAATCTGTGGTTGTCTGACATGGCCTCTGTATACGTCTGCAGACCCCAGAAATGGAGCAGCTGGGCAGGGTTGTGGAACTGGACAGTGATATGGCAGACATCACCCAGGAGCCCATTGCAGAAGATAATGTGATAGAAGAGCAGGGGGCAGTGCCTGCTTCGACTCACATTGTGTCAACCCTGGGTATTAACCCCCATGTGTTGCAGGTGAGTGTCTTGCCTTTTCCTCTCTTTCTGAAAGAGAGGACTTGGTAGTATTGATCACTGACTTCTCAGTTTGCCTCCCTAAGTGTATTTATCTACCAACTTGTGAAAAAACTACATCACACCTGTAGTATGATTAAAACTTGCATGTGAGACTTCTGTGCTGAATCTTCATAGGCCAGAAAAGCTTACTCATCTTAATGCTATACTTCAGAATTCTAAAATCTGAAGTATGGACAGTATGATTAGCTAAACCGATACCCAGACAGGACTGCCTTGGGCCCAGTTTGTGGACAGCAAGGTAATAGGAAATGTGGTCTTGATTTGGGTTTTAGTGTTGGTGTGTGTGTTTGGTGAAAGGATAGTACCTTGAACACTTGTTGGTTTCTACCTGTATTTTTAGTTTGTAAGGAAGAAGTAGTCCTAAAGTTATTATGTAAGCTGAAAAACAAGTAGACAGAGCTAGATCTAAGAAAATGTGATTATTTTAGTAGTAGTAGCAGAGCACTGCATCCAGCTCTGGGGTCCCCAACATAAGATGATCATGCACCTGTGGAGCAAGTCCAGAGGAGGCCACGGAGCTGGTCAGAGGGCTGGAGCCCCTCTGCTGTGGGGACAGGCTGGGAGAGCTGGGGCTGTGCAGCCTGGGGAGGAGAAGGCTGCGGGGAGACCTTAGAGCAGCTGCCAGTGCCTGGAGGGGCCGACAGGAAAGCTGGGGAGGGGCTTTGGGCAAGGGCAGGGAGTGGTGGGACAGGGGGGAATGGCTTGAAGCTGAGAGAGGGGAGATTTAGGTTGGACATGAGGAAGAAACCCTTCCCCGTGAGGGCGGCGAGGCGCTGGCCCAGGCTGCCCAGAGCAGCTGTGGGTGCCCCATCCCTGGCAGGGCTCAAGGCCAGGCTGGACGGGGCTGGGAGCAGCCTGGGCTGGGGGGAGGGGGCCCTGCCCCTGGCGGGGGGTGGGACTGGCTGGTTTTGAAGGTCCCTTCCAACCCAAACCCTTCTGTGATTTTTAGGACTTCACACCCATCCCTAACAAGTACTGTGACACTGATTTACCCAGTAGTTCGTCAGAGTTTATAATCAATTGACGAGCTTGCTTTTGGTACTCCTGAACTGTGTGCCTTCACTGCTGCTTGAAATATTTGTAGCATGAATGTATTGTTTGGTCATGTGGAACATGTACGTGTTACTTGGATTGGGAAGGATTGGTTAGATCAGTTAGCTACTGCTTTGAGAGTGGTTGCTGATGCGCAGGTTTGGCTTACCTTTTTAGATTATGAAAGCTTCTTTGCTTGCCGATGAAGACGACGTAGATTTAATCCTGGATCATTATCCTGGGAAACAACCTGTAAAAATGGATACTTCACAAGAGATCTGTTCTCCGAGGCTCCCTATTTCAAAATCACAAGGACAGAAAAGATACTCCGGTATTGTGAGAAACCACACGTTGCATGAAATAAAAGTTTAATTCTAATATTCAACAGGCAAAGTTCTGTCACTGGCTGAACATATGGCAGAAGAGTTGTGTGCTGTGGTGTTAGGATTGGTCAGCAGCCAGGTGCCTGCCTAGCTGCACTTTTGCTCCCCCTCCTCAACAGAATGGGAGAAGAAAATCAAATGAAAAAAGCTCATGGATTAAGATAAAGACAGGGAGATGGTTTTACTTGTGAGAGTGCCTAATAAGCAGACTTGACTTGAGTAAAATTGATTTATTGCTAGTTAAAATAGGCTGGGGTAGTGAGGAACAAAGAAAAATTGAAATGACACTTTCATACCCTGTCCTCCGTTCCCAGACCCGTCTTCATTCTTGACTCTTTTATTTCCTCCCGACCCTGGCAGGGCAGGGGGGTGGGGCATGGGGTCCATAGCAGATCCTCTCTGCTGCTCCTTCCTTCAGTTTCACACACCCCTGCCCCCCCCCCCCCATCCCCCTACACCCCCCACCCCCCCCAGCCCCCCAGGCTCCAGCATGAGCCCTCTCCCAAGGGCTGCAGGCCAAATACCTGCTCCAGTGCCTGAAGCACTTCCTCACCTCTTTCTCTGACCTTAGTGTTTGCACTGCTGTTCTTGCGCTTTTTTTTTCTTTTTTTTTTTTCCCCTACCTGTGTAGCATCTCAAGCTCTTTCTGAAATTAGGGACTTCTTTGGAAATGGCACATTTTGGGGTGAGACTGTACCTGTACTATTCTTGGTGTAATACTACCTGCTTGCATTTTGATAATGCAAATTAGGCTATGCAAGGTGGGGTTAGTGGTCCTTAGTGCTGCAAATAATCATACCTAGCTAGCTGTTACCGTCACAAACCACAGCAGATGTTTTCACTGGCTGCTCAAGAAGTACTGAAATACCTTTTAAACCCCCCCCCCAAAATACCTTTTAAAAGAAGCCTACAAATGTACTGCTGAAAAGGGAATATCCCATTCATTTAAACGTTCTTCCTGCTTCTTCCTTGTAGCTGGTGGGTTGCTGCAATCCAAATTTGCTAATCTAGCTTTCCAACCACCAAGTGGTGCTCTGCAAGATTTCAAGGGGCCAAGGACTTTGAGCAGTTCCCCTTCCATTGCCGTTTGGTCAGCGACTTCTCCATTAGCATCTGTGTTCTCTGTACCTCTGTCGGTCCCTGAGGTACAGGTAAAAACAGTTGGCGTCCGCAGGCAGCAGGGGCTTGTACCTCTGGAAAAGTCCATCACCTACGGAAAAGGGAAGCTGCTGATGGATATGGCACTCTTCATGGGGCGCTCATTTCGTGTTGGTTGGGGACCCAACTGGACACTTGTCAATTGTGGAGATCAATTGAGTGGATCAAATGAAATGGAAGATCTTCAGTGTGAGTCTGTGGAATATGGATTCCTGCCAACTCCTGTTGCCCCAAAATCGTGAGTAGTGGTTTCCTTCGGGATGGTTCTGCCCTGCTCTCTCTCTGTGTTTTAAAAAAAATCCTGATTGTAGTTTGGTCGTCCTTCTGTTATGCAGAAGTGGTGCAAGATCATTGTTAGCCATGGAGATTTCCTTCAGGTTACTACTTCACAAAAATCTGTATGTCAAAAGATCTGGAATAATGCATAGTAAGAGTAGTTACTTTTTTTGAACAAGTAAATAGCACAGTCATCCAGCAAAAGGTTTAAGTGAGCAAGTTTAAAATTGTTGTCCAGGAGGCTTCTGATCTGCTACTGATTCTCCCTGAGAATCTGACCTACCTAAGAAATCTCTTCTTTAGATTCTGAATTCTCAGGCCCCTTCAGTTCTGCTTGTGTATAAAGCAGTATAGAGGTCTGTCTTGGATTGTGTAACTGTGTACCTAAACTTGGCTGGAATACAGCTAGATGTTCTGCCATGTAAGTCTTCCAAGAACCTTCTTGAGATGTTCTCCAGTGTATCCAACTTGCTGAGAGAATGAGGTGCTCTCACAGAATGTACTGGGGTATGGTAAGGTGTGCTAATTGCCTTTTGAGAGCTTGAAGCACCCAGTTCAGTGAGATTTATTAGCCAAAGTCTGATTCTAAGTCCCAGACTGTGTAACCAGGTTTTTCATACCTGGCTGTTGACATTGGAATCATACATCTTACTGTTAACCATGTTAAAGTTAGGACAAGCTGCACAATGCAGCTGCTCCATGATGGGTGCTGTTCACTTGCATGGAGAACAATTCAGAATGTTGCTAGCTGGTTTTATCTTTTTTTTTTTTTTTTTTTTTTTTCCTGCCAGACTCTTGGAATCCTCTTTCAAGGTTCATGTGGAGAAGTTGAGCTTAGAACAACAGAAGGTGGACAGAGACAAACAGCTGTATCTCATCCCTCTGGAGATAAAGCTGAAACACAGTACTGTCCACATGGATGAGCACTGTCCTCTTCTAGCACCCAACCCAGGAGTTTCTGCTATTCATGACTACGCTCACTGGGTTAGGAAGGCATCCGAGGACACCGCTTTGACAGAAAGTGAGTATAGAATAATTCTTTTCACAGTGGTGATAGTCAATCTGGAAAGCTGTCCAATTCAGATTAATTTCGGATTGCAACAGAGCAGTGAAATGTGAATAAAACAGAAAAATGGACTGTACCTCAGCATTCTTCCTAGAAGCATAAACATGGTTCATGGCATTTGAGGAGCTAGCTGACTTACTGCATCAACTTGTAACAGTAGGATATGCTTTAAGATACCCTGCAAGGTTATGCTTATAGTCTTTCCTGAGACCTCTAAATACTCTTCTGTATGTTTTCACTCCTGATGACCAAGTAACTCTGTTCTGACAGCTATTGTGAAGCACTGGTGCTTGGCATGGACTTTATGTGAAGCAATCTGGGGGAACCTGAAAGAGTTAGAGGCCAACTTGGAGGAACCCAGTGAGTACATCCTGGCACTGGAGCGCAGAAAAGCCTTCTCTCGCTGGCTGTCGGAGACTGCTGCAGGACGAATTGAGGAGGAAGTCTCTTTGTCCCGACACGGTAATCACATAGAGGCTGTGTTCAGCTGCCTTACTGGGAAGAGAATTGGTGAAGCTTGCAGGCTGGCACAGCAGTCAGGTAAGATGTTTAAGTCTTTCAGCTTTTTGCAGGGAAGAGGAAGGGAATAAAGAGGATTTAAACTTTGGGGAGCGGCCACTTAGAGAACAGAGTTTTCCCTTGTCAGGCAGTGACTAAGGGGGGGGGGGTTGACGGGTCTACTTGCTGCTTGAGTACATGGTCACATTTACACTGGCTTACTTGTCAGCTCTCCTACAGTTAGGAAGTGATGCTGTACTGCATTTGGAACTCTTTTTTTGCATTGTATCTCCTTTTGAATTTTTCTTAATGTTCTTTTTAATTGAGTTTCTGTTAATTGGTTACACTTGTTTAAAAAATGTATATTTTTCAGAGCCTGATGGCTAGTTTCATCTTGGTCTTTTATGTTGGCTTACATCTTTTCTGTTTGCTTCCTCTGGGGACTCTGTGCTTCCCATTCTTTTGTCTTCTCCCCATGGGCCCCGTTCTAGCAGGTGTTTATGTAGTGGGTTATTTAATAAGAAATCGTGTACAAGGAACCAATTGTGAGGCACTTTGATCAGCCTACAGCTGCACAACTCTGAAACGGATAGCTGTGGCACTGGTAGGTGGGAGGATTTGTCTGATGTGCTCTTGTCCCCTGTTCCAGGTGACCACAGGCTTGCTCTGCTCCTTTCCCAACTGGCAGGCAGCCAGCCCATCCGGGACCTCCTCACCATGCAGCTGGTGGACTGGCACAGGCTGCAGGCAGACTGCTTCATCCAGGAAGAGAGATTGCGCATCTTTGCCCTGCTTGCAGGGAAGCCTGTAAGTTGTTACTCGGCTGTCTTGTCATTGACTTGACTTCCCCTTCTTGACAGCTGTAGCACTCAACCACAGCACAAGGTGCACAGCAGGAAAGTGGTACAACGTGGTGATGCATGTTTTTTTCACCGATGTAGCCTCTTACTGTGGTATGTCTGGAATGTACTGACCATTGTGTGCTAAGTTTGACTGAACTTATTTGTTTCTTTAGGTGTGGCAGTTATCAGAGACAATAAGTATCAATGTGTGTTCACTGCTAGACTGGAAGCGTTGCATGGCTGTCCACCTCTGGTACCTCCTTCCTCCAACAGCTTCTATTTCCAAGGCACTTGCAATGTATGAGTCAGCCTTTCAGGTAGGTCAGTTGTGCCTGGGTGAAAGGAGATCTTACTCGGTACAATTGATTGATGCTCCACTGAGACTTCTGTGAGCAATCAAGAATCACTGTGGAGGTACTGCGTACGGAATTGCATATGGGTTCATTATTTCAGTTGTTACGGCGTCAGATTCCTTCACTAGCTTTAACAATGAGTTTTTGCAGCAGTTCACTTAGATAGGAATGTTCTTTCCCCCACTGGAATGGGAATAAAGCACTGGGTTGATAATTCTAGTCCAGGAGTCCTCAAACTACGGCCCCCCAGGGTCCTCAATCCGGCCCCTGGTATTTACAGAACCCCCCCACCCCCGCTGGAGGTTGGGGGGGGGGGGAAACCAAGCAGCTGCAAATGACTTCCTGCCACTTCATCCGCGTGCCGGCCCCCTGTTTAAAAAGTTTGAGGACCCCTGTTCTATTCACTTCAGAACCTTAGGATCTGCTCTTTAGGATGTTGTGGCAACTTATTTGAAGCATATCTCCCACTGACTGAGTGCTTCCAGGTGTTTGATGGCTAGGCAATTGGGAAGATGGGTAGTGGCCAGCAGCAGGAAGGCCATTTGAGCTAGGTAGCCAGTCGGTTTTCCCAGTGTGATGACTGATACTCAGCTACCTCACTTCTAAAAGGGTCTTTGCTGAGCTATACAGTTTGTTACACTTGCTATTTCTACAGCAAACTGCCTTACAGACAGTATGTGGGTACATGCATTATGCAGAGCCTTGTTTGTTGCTGTAGAGCTGTCAGCCTCTGTATACAGACAGGCAAAGGGCTCTGTTGAAAAAAGTGTTTAATCATTTAACTAAAGGTACTTCAGCCCTGGATCCGTATGCCTAAGGATAGCCCAAGCACAGCATCAAGTCTAGTAACTTCTAATCTATGCAAGTTTAATGCTGCAAGACTATTTCGTGTTACCTTTGTATGTAGTGTGTCAGTATAAAGTGTTCATCACTTCAAAATACCAAGCTTTAGTTTTATCGTGACTTAAAGTTAAGGTAATGCTATTAGGTTAGAATGTGGGGGTGGTCTCGCTGCAGCCTGATGATGTAGAGAAGTAGATACATCTCGTTTTCAGAACTTTGTCTAAGAGGGCTAATAACTGGAAGCCAGCAGAATGTGGAATGCTCTCCCAAATGCATATCTAGCGTTCCTACTAGCAGTGAAAATGTTGAGGATTTTGGTGATTCATCCTGGCTAGATGGTACAAAAGAACAGTTTTCTGGTGGCTCAGTACCCTGTACTTGGTGATTCAGGGCGTTCAGTGCTGCTTACTTAACTGTCCAGACTCTGCTTAGCTATAGAGGGAGGGAAAGCTTGCAGGGATGCGCTCTTCTGTTTGATTGAGACGTATGTGGTTTTCCAGCTATAAAATTGTTCAGGAATACAGGTTGTGTGAGAGAGCTAACTATACCTCCACACAGTGGCTTTTGAGAGCTCAGGGTGAGATCAAATTGAGCCTGCTGAAACATCTTGGGTTTAGGGTGTTGGGTGGGTTTTTTTCCTTCTTAGCATCATGCTAGTATATAGTTGCTTAAGTTTTAACCACAGGTGTGGTAGGCTGTGCCCTCTGCTTCAAAGCAGAGAGCATGCTCATGAGTGTGCTGAGCTGTTTGGAATGCAGAATGCAGCTTTGTTCAGAGTACTGTCTTTTAAACTGACTGTTAATTTTTTTTTTGTTTAGAAAACGCCAGAGTGTGAGAAATACGCATGCTGTCCTCTGCCTCCTTACCTAGAAGATTCTGGTTGTGTAATTGAAGAAGACGATAATGCGGGAAGACCTCTGAGAGATGTCTGTTTCCATTTGTTAAAGCTCTACAGTGACAGGTAAATGGGTAAATAGTTCAAAAACTATTTAGAAAAATCTTGATCAGACTTCTTGAATTCCCAAACCAGGGGTATGAAAGCAGCTTCAGTGTTTAGTGAACCACTTAGAGCAGTCAAAAGTCTGCCTTGCGTGTACACCCTTACAGAATGGGGCAACAACACTGCAACTGCTGGTGATGGTATAGATGATGAAACTTCAATTGTGGCGCACACTTGTGTTATTTTCTTACGATTTCTATGCCTGGAGAATGCAGTGAGCATGCTGCACTGTAGCTACCTTTTTTGAAGGCATCAAGAAATCTGTAGGAGAGCCACATACAAAATAAAAGATTGTGACAGTCTGGATGCAGACTCAAAAGAAGAGCAAAAAGATTTCAAGAGTTGCTCCTGTCTTTTAAAAACAAAACAAAAACCCCAAACCCCCACACTGGTGTAAGTCACATACACAATAATTGGAGGTGGGTGAAGGGAAAGAACTAGGTAGCAGTGAGTGTCTGATTTTGTTATGTGGACACAATTAGCTATTTATATTGCAAATATTTTTCCCTACAGGCACTATGATCTTGACCAGCTGCTTGATCCCAGGAGTATAACATCTGACCCTCTGGACTATCGTCTCAGTTGGCACCTGTGGGAAGTGCTCAGAGCTCTGAATTACACCCATCTATCCAAGCAGAGTCAAGGAGTGCTGAATGCTAGCTATGCTGCCCAGCTTGAGAGTGAAGGTCTTTGGAAATGGGCTGTTTTTATACTGCTGCATGAGCCTGATAGACAGTGAGTAGAAGAATATTTTTTTTCTGCCTTGAAAATAATGTTGCCTGTGTTAAAGCCCTGCTCTGTACACTGTAATTATCATGGCTTCTCACATTGAACTGGAACTGTGCAGCTGGAGATCTTTATGCCACTTGTAAAAATTGTGTGCTGGGATTACAAAGTGGCATGAATAATTCTGCTTAGTTAAATGTCATTAGATGTTAAATAGCATTGTATTGTAATGACTGAAAGTCCTGAACCATGCTACTGAAGCAGATATCATAGTAATTTTGATAACCTAGAGCTGTGTATATTGCCTGTGGCTCAGCAAGCTTACTACATTCAAGAACTTGCCTTGAAAACATCATTAATGCTAGAATACTGTAACTGTACCTGCTGGAGCTGAACAGAAGCAAGTGTGTTTGAAAGGAAAGCTTGGGAATTAAAAAATTGTCTTAAATTTGTAAATAACTCATCTTTTGTGAAACAGCTGTCATTAATGCACTGCATTAGAATTTTTTTTCCCAGCCAATAACTTCAAATAGAGCCTGTATATTACTTTTAGGGGCCTGGGTGATACTTAAATGTTCTAAGCTTACAACATTTAAGATATTACAAGGTACTAGCAATGACATTGTTCTTAGCGGTTAACACGCACTGAAGAAATTTTAGAGCTTGCCTTAAACTAAGTCTTGCAAGACCTGACAAGGCTGGCTTTTGCAGTCACCAATAAATACTATGCAGCCTGCTGTTTAGCCTTTGGCTACTTGTATTGGACTGCGTGGTGCAGAACGCAGGATTGCTTGCTTGAGTAATGCCTTGTCCTCTCTTCCCCCCAGCATACGGGAGAAGGCAGTGCGTGAACTCCTAAATCGGCATTGTGTTCTCTCAGAGACACCGGAGTCTTGGGCCGAGGAGACTTTTCTGACACAGAGGCTCTGTGTCCCCCCGGAGTGGATTCATGAGGCAAAGGCAGTTCGAGCAAGGATGGAGGGCGACAAGCATAAAGAAGCCCTCTTCTTGTTCAAGGCTGGGCACTGGAACCAGTGTCACAAGCTGGTTGTCAGGCACTTGGCCTCTGGTGAGTCTGCTCTCCTAATATTTTTGCATTCTGGCTTTTGAACAGCACACAAACGCAGTAGGAACAGAAGTCATTGGGCATTCAGTAATTCAGAGGGGTAGGGCTGTGTTTCTAGCAACAGGGTTTGCAGAGAGTGGCTGTTTCAAAATGTGGTACCTGGCATGATGATTCTTCACTGCAAGCACGTGATAAGGGCAGTGCTTCACCCTCTGCACATCCACCTTGCTGTGCCAGGGGTGCCTTGGAACAAAGGCAGTGGTAGTGTTCCTGGAGCCCTGATTCTGTGGGTGTCCCTGCTCTAGGAAATGGAATGGCTGTAGTCTTGCCTTTTGTAGGTCATAAATACAAGTATTGCCAGAAACGCTTGTCAAAGAGTTACAAAACTGACTGAGAGTGCAGTCTGTCAGTTGCTTTTTCTCTAACAATCAATGTGCCTGACTTGTAAGAAACTTTTTTGTTCTGTTACTGACACGCTTGTTCTCTTTAGATGCTATTATTAATGAAAACTACAAGTACTTAAAAGGATTCTTGGAAGGTCTCGCCCCTCCAGAGCGTAGTGTACTCATCCAGGACTGGGAGGTGGCAGGGCTGGTCTACCTAGATTACATCCGTGTTATTGAGACGCTTGATAGGATTCAACAGGTAACAAACTAAAAAAAAATTGTATTTTTTTTCCCTACAGTTTGGAAGCACATACAGAGTCTTGCTTTTAGAATAACCTTTTATTCACTGATCAGTGCTAATGTTAATGTTTCCCTTTTGCAGACACTAACAAACAGAATACGGTACACCCCTGAAGATAGAGAGATTTGGTAGATACTGTCAAAATAAGATGTGGGCTCTTTCCTGTAGATATGCTTTATGTAGTATGGCGGTGAGATAAGTGGAAGAGAAGGAATAAAACCAGCAGTTAGCTGCCTAGTGGGGAGTCTGCATGTCTGTCCCCCCTAATTCAGTTCCAGACTTCTCATTTCAGGTGTTAACTTCAAACAGGTTTTAGTGTAGATTGCCTTCTGTTGGATGAGTTTTGGCTTAGAGTGCTCTTAAGTGGTCTGTGAGCAGTTCTGCTGGAAGGCTTTGGCTGACTCTCACTTGCTTTTAGCTGGATTGTTCCACCTACGAACTGGAGCGGTTACATACCAAAGTGACATCGCTGTGCAACAGGATAGAGCAGATACAGTGCCACAGTGCGAAGGACCGCCTGGCTCAGTCAGGTACAGTGACATCAATATCTAGCAGCCTGCTGGGAAAGCTGGTTTTACATCCTAGACCAGCTAGTTCTGGTTGTCACCTGGGCTGCCAGAATATCTGTCCCTTTGTGTGTGTGGAGAAGGAAGGCTGTGGTCAGTGAGGTGAGTCCTGAGTTGCTCCAGGAGTTACTGTACATGTGGCTGTTGATCATAATTTCAGGCAGGCTTTGTTGCCTAGTTGATGTGGCATCCAATGTCTGGCCTTTTCAGTAAAGCATATTGTCCGTACTTAATTTTACAGCTCCAGATACAGCCATGAGCATACTTGCAGAAGGCAGTCCAATCTAAGGAATAAGGTCAATTTTTGGTTACAGTGGTGGAGAAAGTCTGTGTGGAGAGAGGAGATTCACTGCTGGAGCTGAGAAAAGGCCAGGTCACACTGGCACGGCTCCACCAGCCCAGCCAGATGTCTTTGCTTCAAAACTTGATGTTGAATTGCTGTTCAAGCGCACACCTCTGCAGGCTGAGCTCTTAGCTCACATGCTAGCTCCTACTCTGCAGTATGGTGCGGACCTTGCAGAAATGTTCCTCTTGCTCTTTCCAGATATGGCCAAGCGCATCGCTAACCTGTTGCGGGTGGTCCTCAGCCTGCAGCATGCCCCAGAGCCCGTCACTGACTCCATGCCTGACCCACAGCGTGTCCCTCTTCGCCTGCTCGCTCCCCACATTGGACGGCTGCCTATGCCGGAGGACTATGCCTTGGAGGAGCTCCGCAGCCTCACCCAGTCTTACCTGAGGGAGCTGACAGTAGTGACTCATTGAGGAAGAATCCTTTCCATCCTTTGACAGTTTTTATTGTTTGTTAACTGTTTATCCTTGTTCTGAGGGCGAACCACCTCTCTAGCCACGCAGATTTTTCCAGAGGTGTAAAACAGCTTTAGTTTGTGGGCTAACACAGGGATTTTTGTAACCTGGGGGAGCATTGAGACTGGTTTGACCTTGCTGGCTGGTGCCCTCAACCACACAACGTTTTCCTAGAGTCAATAAAACACCTTTTGCCAAACCTGTCTGCAGGTGAGATTGTCCCTGTGGAGTGGGGCACAGTGTGGGCTTTGTCTCCTGGCTGATCCTTTTCACTCCTTTTGTTGCAGTACAGAGGATGGTGAAGCAAATTCTGGGACAGTTTTCCATGGGGCAGATTTCCACTTCGGTGGGACTGCGCTTGGTAAACCAATGAACCTTTGGCATCTGAACTCATGGCGGATAAGCTTTAACTAGGGCTTTGTGTTAAAAGTTTGCTCTGTGATTGGGGGTGGGAGAAGGGACTGAAGTTTGGAAGTTCCTTCCTGCATTCTCTTGCTCGGTTGGAAACCTGCCAACGTGTTGTTTAATTTCTCCATCCTCCACCTCCAAAAGTAAAGCAGGCTGCTCTCCTGACTCAAGAGGAAAGGAGGTGGCACCTCTGTGTGTGCCTTATGGTGAGCTCTGCACCATGCAGGCCTCAGAGGGTGGACATCTCCTGGGTCCCGTGCGCAGTAAAACACAGGAGCTTGTCCTCATAGTTGCTGCATTCCGTGCTGCTGATGGGAGGGGGCAAATTCTGCACAGAAAGCACAAACTGCCAGAAAGGTCACCTGCCCGAGGAGCAGAGCAGCCTGGCTGCCCTGGCACTTCAGCCTGCCTCTGCGCTGTCGGATGGCGGCTGGTGTAGGTATTAGGGGTGTGTGCACTCAGACAGGCAGCCCCTCGACCAGCATGTGCCACCTGGCACACGCGCTCATCTGTTTGCCGTGTTACACAGAGCAACACGTGTTACGGAGCCCCCGTCTAGTCTAAGAACATCCTGCAAGCACATAGCTGACCGTGGCATTGTGCTCTGGTATGTACAGTCTTGACTTACTGTGTTTGGAAACCGACTATTTTTGGAAGAAGAAAAAAAGAAAAGCTGTCTATTAGTCTGCTCTGATTTCAGGGTTACTGCAGTGGCACCTCCTGCCATGGCCGGCCAGCCGTGGCTCACAGTGGCTTCCAGCCCACCTGGTGCTGCTTTGTATTGGCTCACTGAAGGTCTTTATGCATGAGGATTATGTAAAGGTTTTTATTAAAAAAAATATAAATAAATGATCTAGATTATTTTCCTGTCTTTTTGAGAACAATAAATAAAATCTTTATAGTATTCCCATGGTTTCCTTTGCTTTTTAAGCAAGACTTCAGTTTCATAGGCATGTGACCCTTGGCTTGTCATACCTGGGTGGCTTGGGCTGGCTCAGGTGGTGGCACAGCTTGTGTGACGGGTGCAGGGATGGTGTTGGGAAAGCTGAATTCCCCTGGAACTGAATCTGTTGGATGTGAGGAGCAGCAGGGAAGGTGTTTACAGGTGTATTGGCACTGATGGATACGGGAAAAGGTGGCTCCGTGTGGAAGGAGAACAGGGATGCAGCACAAGGGACGTTGAGAAGGTACTGGATGTTGTCTTCATCTTTATCTTTGGGTAAGACTGGCCTCCAGCAGCCACAGATGTCTGGGAGCAGTGGGAAGGGTCAGAGTAAGGAAGACTTGGCTTGGTGCAGAGGGGTGTGGCTGGGGAGCACTTAGAGTGGGCATCCTGCATACCTGGGACCAGGCAGGGTGGCCCCATGAGGGCTGAAGGAGCTGCAAGATCGCTTTGATAGTGTTAGAAGGTTGTGGTGATGGAGAAGGTTCATTCAGAGCTGTGGAAGAAAAAGTCACCCCTGTCTCGAGGAGGGTAGGCCAAGTGTGAAAGAATGGAGCTACGGGGTGGTGAGCCTCACCTGGTGCGGTGACAGAGCATGTCCTGGGAACTGTGGAGATGGGAAGTAGAGGGGATCCTGAAGGAGACGGGTGGGGGAACAGCCTTTCTTGGAAGGGGATTTTCTGGAAAGAGGTGAGGGATGGACCAGATTACATCATCATGGCAAAGGGAGGGAAGTGCTTTTCCCATGCAACACAAGGTTTGTTCAGGCTAAAAACTGGCGTGTGCTGGTAAAAGCATGAAATAAACCCTGAATAAATATCCTTGATTGGGCACAATCCAGACCTCTGCTTCCCAGGGCTGGGTGTTGCTGGGTGCCTGGCAGTCTTTTCTCTTCCGAATGGGGGGCTGGGCAGGACCCACTCCCCAGTGCCAGCTCTCTGGCATGAAAAGCTGTAAAAGCAGTGGTGATTTATATCTTCTTGCCCATGCAAGGTGACTGTCCTGCTGTGCCAGCATCACCACATGTAAACTTGACACTGGGCTGTGCTGTGCGGAGAGCCAGGTCACTCTGGCTTTGCGTCGTTCCATTAGCATAATTGCATCTCTGCAAACCCAGCTGCTGCCCTGGGCGGAGGAACAGAGTGCCCAGGACTTCGGCCTGGGGATGAATAATTCACCACCTGGAAACAAAACCTCCAGCCTTAAAACTGATCGGTGCACTGCTTGGCATCTGCTGCCAGGGATCAGCATGGGAAAGGTGCCAGGGAGGTGCTGGGGGAACAGGAGGCAGTGGCCTCCCCCCATGGCTGGAGCCAGGGAGCTGCTCCGGCACCCCTGGGCAGGGACCTCTCTGCCACTTGCTACTTCGTCTCCTGGGTCATGTCCCTTAACCTCCTGGAATTTTGTTCTCACCAGATGGGAATAATCATCCCCTTCCCTTTCCTTGCTCTTTTACTGGGGAGTGGGATGTCCCTTGCTGTGCATGGTAGTTCCTCCACCCAGGGGCCTGCAGCATCTGCCCTTGGCTCTTCCCAGTGCCCTGGCCTCAGTGGGCTTCAGTGCCCCAGTGTGTCCCGGTCAGCCCCAGGCTTTCCTTCTCCAGCTTGCTCTGGGCCAGGACTGCGGGCAGTGGTGCCCTCTCCCTGCAGCCCCCCGGGCCAGAGGTCCCTCAGGCTGCTGGTTTCTAGTGCACGAAGCTGCCAACCAAGAGTGAAGCTGCTGCCAGCTCTGGGCAGACAGAAGCTCCGGACAAGATGGCAAAGAGTGACCTTGTCCATGCCTGCTCCAGCTCACTGCTGCACGGTCCTTGTCACCACGGTCCTGTCCCTGAGCTGCCTGGCGCAGGCAGAGAAGGGGCTGCCCACTGGTGCGGCCAGGAGGGTCTTGTGGCAGTGACGGTTCAGGGTGCCGGTGGGCAAAGCCTCCCCTGGGCTGGGGCAGCTGACAGGCAGCATGTCACTGCCCGGCACCCAGACCCGTGCCAAAGGGGCTCAGCTGCACCCAAACCCCCGCCCAGACCCCCTGCCACGTCCCAGCTGGGCACCCTCAGGGTCGCTTTCCATTACCCTCTGCCACAGAGCTTGCTGCACTGAGACTGTCGGTCCCAAGGGAGGCTGTGCCCCCCCCCCGTCCCAGTCCTGACGTCACCCCAGCACTTACAGGCAGCGCCCCCCCCCCCCCCCCCCCCCGGCCCGTGTCCCCCGGGACCTGCGCAGGGCGGGAGTGCGGCGGGATGGAGCCTGGAGCTCCGCTGCTAGCCCTCTGCCTTGCTGGCTGCCTCCTGGCCCAGGGTAAGCAGCAGAGGGGGTGGCAGGGGGTGCTGGCACCCCCACACCCCACCCCCAGCCCTGGGCGTGGGAAGAGGGTCTGCCAGCCCCTGCAAGCAGCAGCAGCGCTGCACATCGGGCATCTCTGGGAGGGGGACAGTGTCGGTAGGATGGAGGGCTCCGGCTGCTGGCGAGGAGGGACAGGGGCCCTGGCATGCTCCCCCCCGCCCCGCTCGGTTGCCAGGGGGTCCCCGTGCCTGGGTCCTGGGCATCCCTCGGGGGGGTCCTGCTGCACCCCTGGGGCTTGCGCCACGGCTCCTCCAGCCGCAGTCTGGGTGCCTGCAGGCTGCCGGGGGGCGCAGGGCAGGTTCGCCTACAAGCTGCTCCACGACCTCTTTGCCAACTACTCCAGCGCCCTGCGCCCCGTGGAGGACACAGACCGGGCGCTCAACGTCACCCTCCAGGTCACGCTCTCCCAGATCATCGACATGGTGAGTGGCCAGGTGTGGCACCAGCCCCGGCAGCCCAGCCCAGCCCAGCCCAGCCCAGCCCAACCGAGGCTGTTGGGTTTTTGGCTCCTGGTTACTGCTTGGCCAAGCTCTGCTCTCCCGCAGCGGGTCCTGCTCGACCCAGAGCCGATGTTCATCCCTTGAAACCAGCCCATACCCCCCAAAACCAGCCCAGCTTCACCCAACAGCTCAGATCACCTGAACACAGCTGACCATGCAACACCAGCATAGACAGACAGACAGAAGACAGACACCCCCCGACAACCCCCCCCCCCAGCCACACCCCCACACCCCCATGAGGTCAGACCACTTGAAACCAGCTCACATCCCTCCATACCCCCAAAACCATCACAACCTCCTCAAAGCCAGCTCAATCCCTTGGGACCCTTACAGAGGCGATCGGGTGGGGGTCCAAGATAGGGGGGCCAGGCAACACCGGGGTCTCTCCCCATGCCCACCCTCTTTCCTTGGCAGGACGAGAGGAACCAGGTCCTCACCTCCTACCTGTGGGTCCGCCAGGCCTGGCTGGATGCCCACCTTACCTGGGACAAGGACACCTATGACGGCATCGACAGCATCCGCATCCCCAGCAGCTATGTCTGGCGGCCAGACATCGTCCTTTACAACAAGTGGGTTATGCTCGCCCCCCGCCCCCCCCCTTCCCCCTCCCCCCCCCCCCAAGTGGAGGGGGCTCAGGCTGGGGCTGGGGCAGGCTGCACAGGGTATTGCCTGCCTTGGGGCTGTGTGGCTGCACGTGGGGTGGGAGCAGGGAGGTGGGTGGGTGATGTAGGGATATGGTCATACCAAATGGGTGACTGGGGGGCAGCAGGTGCAGGGGGGTCTGGCAACAGCCAGGTGTGCCTGGCAGCAGCCTGCTGGTTGGGACGTGTCAGCATGGGGGTGGCCAGGGGCACTGAGCCACCTCTTTGCGGGGCAGGGTGGTACGGAGAGGGGACGTGGTATTGGGTGGAGGTGTTTGGCCCTGGCCCTGCAGACCCTCACCCCATATGGGGCTCGGGGCTATCCTGGCCCCATGGACGTCCCTCCCCCAGTGCTGATGACCGCTTTGGTGGCTCAATGGAGACCAATGTGGTGCTGCGCTCTGATGGGCACATCATGTGGGACTCACCCGCCATCACCAAGAGCTCCTGCAAGGTGGATGTCTCCTACTTCCCCTTTGATGGGCAGCGGTGCCGCCTCACCTTTGGCTCCTGGACCTACAATGGGAACCAGATCGACCTCCGCAACCGTCTAGACACCGGGGACCTGACAGACTTTGTGGAGAATGTGGAGTGGGAGGTGCTGGGCATGCCAGCCACAAGGAACGTGATCACCTATGGCTGCTGCTCCGAGCCCTACCCCGATGTCACCTACACATTGCTCCTCCGCCGCCGTGCCTCCTTCTACATCTTCAACCTGCTCCTGCCCTGCATCATGGTCTCCTTTCTGGCACCCCTTGGCTTCTACCTGCCTGCCGACTCAGGGGAGAAGGTCTCGCTGGGGGTGACAGTGCTGCTGGCCCTCACTGTCTTTCAGCTGCTGGTGGCAGAGAGCATGCCACCCTCGGAGAGTGTCCCACTCATCGGTGAGCCTCAGCAGCACCCAGGACCCTCCCATGGGACCAGGGTGTCTGCGCTGGGGTGAATGCACAGCACCCAAACTGGAGTGCTGTGGCACAGGGATGGGGTTGCAGGTCTCTAACCCTTCCGCCACAGTGTCACCGCCCATTGTCCACACAGGGAAGTACTACATTGCCACCATGACCATGATCACGGCCTCCACTGCGCTGACCATCTTCATCATGAACATCCACCACTGTGGCCCAGGGGCCCGATCTGTGCCCCCTTGGGCCAGGTGGCTTATCCTCCACCACATGGCCCGGCTCTGCTGCGTCTATGAGGTGGGCGAGAGCTGCAAGAGCTCCCGGCGGGTCCTGGGTGGGCGGGCAGGCAGTGGGGAAGCTGGGGGTCTGGGAAAGAGCCCTGGGGAGGGGGAGGCAGGTGCCGAGGCAGGGGGCTGCCCCAGGGACTGCTGCCTGTGCCACCATGATGGCCTGCTGAGGAACGTCAGCTACATCGCTGGCTGCTTCCGACGCCACCGAGCCACCCAGCACCTGACCGGCGAGTGGAAGAAGGTGGCCAAGGTGATGGACCGCTTCTTCATGTGGGTCTTCTTCTTCATGGTCTTCCTCATGAGTGTGCTAGTCTTGTGCAAAGCTGCCTGATGGTCTCACACACCAACTGCCCCCATACACCCCCTGCCCACAATGCCCCCCAAGGACAGAGGTGACCATGGGTGCCCCATGAGGGTGGCTTATCCCAAGCACCCATTGGACCCCCATGGAGCTTCACAGTGGGAGCTCCACCAGCGCTGGAGGAGAGAAGCCCAACAGCGGGACCCTAACCCTGGCCAGGGCCACCCTGAGCTGCAGGCTTGAGGGGCCTCAGTCCCGTGGACGGCTGTTCCAGGGCATGCACCCATGTGCCCTCATTGCACCCTGCACCCCAGAAATCCCACAAACTGGAAATAAACCATGAAGCATGAATCCTCTCTTTCCTGCCTGGGTTCTAGGGGGGTCCTAGGACCTCACTGCCCTGGGGAGGGGTGCAACACCGGCACTGGCACCAGCTGGCATGGGCTGGGGGTGTGCATGCCATGTGCAACAAAGAGGTGTGAGACCGCCGTGACACCACTCAAATGAGGGTGCGGGGAAGTCGCTGCCCATCTCCTCTCGGTGGTGGCTGAGGCAAGAATGTCACCTCAGAAGGATGGAGGGATCTGACCCTCGATGCCTTAAATGATAAACATGTAGTGTTCCCTGTGGGAAGGAGTGTGGGGCCTGGCAGGAGCTCTGCCTGGGGAGGGAGGCATTGACTCAGTGTTGAGGCAGAGACAGAACTAGACTGCTGAGGCTGGAGAAAGTTCTGGGCACCATCTGATCGAACCCCACCCTGAGCTGGTGGCCCAGGACCATGTCCAGATGGTTCTGAGCATCTAAAAGGATGGACACTCCACCAACTCCCTGGGCAACGTCTGCCAGGGCTTGGGACCCTCACAGAGAAAAGTCTTTCCAAATGGTCAGAGGGAACCTCCTGTGTTCCAGCAAGTGACCATGGCCTTGGGTCCTGCACTGGGTATAAATGGGAAGAGCCTGGCTCCATCCTCTTAGCACCTGCCTGCGGGTCTTAATGTACATGGGTGAGATCCCCCTGAGCTCTCTCTTCTCCAGGCTGAACAGCCCCAGGTCTCTCCGTGGAGGAGCCCCTCCCTTGACCTGCTGCCCGTGCTCCTCCTCATGCAGCCCTGGACACCCTTGACCACCCTTGGCCATGGTCAACTTGGTGCCCACCAGGCCCCTCTCTGCCAAGCTGCTTTCCAGCCGGGCGTCCGCAGCCTGTGCTGGTGCCGGGGCTTGTTCCTCCCCAGGGGCAGGACTCGGCACTTGCTGCACCCAGTGAGGTTCCTGCCAGCCCCTTTCTCCAGCCCAGCCTGGTCCTCCGAAGGCAGCGCAACCACTGGGGTGCCAGACACGACCACCCCCCATTTTGTGGGTGCCAGCAGTGCCCAGTGCCAGCCCGTCCCCACTGGGGCTGGGCACTGACGGTGTCGCAGCCCCAGCTGTGGGATGGATGGACGAGCCACAGCACCAGGGAGAGAGAAAACATTTCTTTTTTAACATTTCAGATGGGGGGGGGAGCTTCCCAGGCAGTTTCCAGCCCTGCACTCCCCCAGCTGCTCACTGGCAGGGGATCGTGCTCCTCTTCTGGCACCAGTGCTGCCACCACAGGGGCTTGCAGAAGCGGATGCAGCGGGGCCGCTAGTGGCGTCTCCCCCAGTCCTCTAGGAAGCCACGCAGTCAGGTGTAGCCCTTCCGCAGGCATCATCCTGCCCAGCACAGCTCTAGGGCCACCTGGCCACGTGCCCTGCGCCTGGTGCTGGGTTCTGGGGTCTGCCATGGTGCTCCTGCCCACGGAGGTGATGTCCTGGCCACTGGTGCTGCTTCTGCCTGGCTCCACGGGGCTCCTCTTGTTCACCTCCATCGGGCTCCTCCTGCCTGCTTGCACAGGGCTGCCTCTGCCTGGTCCTGTCTCCTTATGTTTGTCCTTGTCCCCATCCGCAACCTTGTCCATGTCTGTCCCCACCCCTGGCACCCCCACTCCAAGGCCCTTAGGCCACACTCTGGTCCCCAGCAGCCCCAGAAGGACCTGGACCTCCTTCCTCACTTGGGGGATGAAGAGCACCCAGGCGGGGCTCAAATGACCGGCGGCCCTGCCAGCCCTTGCACCCCCTCGCCGCTGGGCCACCTTTGCTTGCAGCGCTGCCTGCAACTGATTGCTCATCGTGTGCGTGGCTTGGACAAAGCTGTTGGTCTTGAGGAAGAGCTCCCTCATGGCCACGTTCATGACTGGGGGGCTGCCAGAAGTTGTCTCCACAGCTATGGGGCTCTGCGCCCTGTCCCTGTCCCCTCTGTCCTTGGGGACCCACTCTTCCTCTGGCTGTGCTGGCAGCTCCAGTGGGGGCTCCAGGCCAAGGGACAGCCCCACCTCACCTGCTGGACCCTCAACATCCCTGGGGGACAGGGGACAGGGAAGATCCTGTGCAAGTCAGTGCTGCTGGCTGCACCGGGCCAGGGCTCGAGGAAGGAGTGGATGGAGCCCAGGGAAGGCATGGAAGCCAGCGTGGCCTGCGGGGACAGGTGCTCCCTGCTCTGTGTCCTGTCCCCACTGCCCCCAGGAACCCACACTTGCTTAGGCCTTGCTGGCAGCTCCAGGGGAGTGTCCAGGCTGACGGCTGCCCTGGCTCTCCTGAGAGCCCCTTGATGGCCTTGCAGGACTCAGGGGGGCCACACAGGTCCCTGCAGCCAGCTCTGCTGTTGCAGCCGGCCAGGGCTCTGGGAAGGAGCAGGGGGAGTTCAGTGAAGAGGAGCTGCTCCGGGACAGGGAGTGCGGCACGGTCTCTGGGGAGCAGTGCTCCACGCTTGACGCTTCCAGGCTTGCCCTGCAGAGGGGGAGAGGGAAGAGACCCCCGCTGCACCCGGCCCCTCCGGCAGGACTCACGGGCAGCACACCCTCCTTGGCCGGCAGGCAGCGCTGCCCAGCGTGGGCAGGGGCAGGGCATGGGCTGAGGGTCTGGGGCAGGACCTGTGGGTGTCCCCTGCGCTTACCCCATCTCCACGGTTGGTGTGGGCTTCTCTGCTGCTCCATGTGCCTGGGGAGAAGCTGCCAAGAGAGGAGATGGTGTGAGTGGCCAGCAGCCCAGAGCCCCAGGCCAGGCCTTCTGCAGGGTGTCACCCGTTTCCAGGTCGCTTGGAGCTGGAGCAAATGTGAGAAAGAAATGAAACTCTGGCCTGGAGACAAGAGTTTAAAACCCACCTGGGTGAGGCTGTCTATAAAGGAGCCAGGAGACACCTCGGTTCTGCCCCCATCCAGCCTCATAGGGATCGGGGACTGGCAACAAGCAGCTTCCCCCCCAATGCCTGGGGTTACCCTGAAGCCCCTGCACTTTGTCCCCAAGTTTGGCTGAGCCCACCCCCGCCGGACTGAGGGCCAGATGGGGCTGGGCATGCTCCTGCAGCTGCCTGGACCTGCTTCTGCCTCAGGTCCCTGCTGAGAGCCCTGTGAGCAGTGTTGGCACAGGGCTAGGGGCTCTGTGGGACCCCTGCCCCACTTTATCGAAGGAAGAAACACCCTTTTGTTATATCACTGTATACGAGCTGTTGCAGTTTTACCTCAGCTAGTAATAAGTACCATGCAGTCGACTGCTCCCTCCCCAGTGCCCCGAGAAGAATGGGGAGGAAAATTGGCGAGGAATGTAAAACCTCAGGGCTGAGATAAGAACAATTTATTAATTAAAATAAAATAAAATAGGAGGAAGAAAAGTCAATAGTAATAATAAAAACAACAACTCAAAAAGCTACTTGGTACTAAAACTTTGCTGTGTTGAAGTTCACATCTTACTAAAGCAGAGGGTTTTTTTAAACAGACGGATTATTCATAATCAAACACTCTATGATCATATTACAACACCTCCAGTACAAAACATGGTGAGGATTGAAATTGTTTCAGATGGTATCTCTCCCAGAATACTAACCACAGGGGAAACTGAATTGTTTGCACCAACAGATTGTGTGGTGGGACTGCGACCGTGATATCAGTCTAGATGTGAGGATTCCTATAATAACCACAGAGAATGCGGTATGGTTCTGCACCCCAACTTCTCCTCTTCTTTTACATCCTCTGTTGGTATCGGATTCTTGAGTTCTAGTATTTCAGGTATCTTAAACAAATACCCGTGCGTTATCTACAGGAGGCAGCATCAAAACGGTGTTATTGGTGTTGCGAACCAAAGAGCAACCTGAAGTTCAATCTGACAAAGTGCAAGCCATAGCTCTTCAATCAGTGCGGCTGATCACCCCACATCAGGTTATGAAACCTGGAGCGATGCGGTCTGAATCTTGGGCTTCATCAAAAGCCACACGGCCAGCAGGCCCAGGGAGGTGATTGTCCCCCTCTACTCCACTCTGCTGAGATCCCACCTGGAGCACTGCGCCCAGCTCTAGAGCCCCCCACATCAGAAGGACACGGACCTGTCGGAGCGGGCCCGTCGGAGGCCACGGAGCTGGTCAGAGGGCTGGAGCCCCTCTGCTGTGGGGACAGGCTGGGAGAGCTGGGGCTGTGCAGCCTGGGGAGGAGAAGGCTGCGGGGAGACCTTAGAGCAGCTCCCAGTGCCTGGAGGGGCCGACAGGAAAGCTGGGGAGGGGCTTTGGGCAAGGGCAGGGAGTGGTGGGACAGGGGGGAATGGCTTGAAGCTGAGAGAGGGGAGATTTAGGTTGGACATGAGGAAGAAACCCTTCCCCGTGAGGGCGGCGAGGCGCTGGCCCAGGCTGCCCAGAGCAGCTGTGGGTGCCCCATCCCTGGCAGGGCTCAAGGCCAGGCTGGACGGGGCTGGGAGCAGCCTGGGCTGGGGGGAGGGGGCCCTGCCCCTGGCAGGGGGTGGGACTGGCTGGTCTTGAAGGTCCCTTCCAGCCCAAGCCATCCCCTGATTGTGTGATTCTGTGGTATTAGCTGAAGGAGCTGGAGCAATGGCATGCGTATCACTGGAAGGAGACTGCAGTCCTGTTTTCCTCCCTTATCACAGGATGGCTCGTTGGGCTTTCTACTCTTGTACTACAAGGTGCCCTGGATACATTTCTGTGAGCTCAACATGCAAATAATTGGCTCTGGTTGGCCGCTACTGTAACTAAATAATCTGCTTTTTGTATTGAGGAGTATTAACAGCTGCAGATCTTCTGATGAGTCTTTGTGAGGCCCATGCGACTGTACTGTGAGCCCTGGCAACACCCTGAGAGAGAGAGGGAGGGAGGGAGATCACCAGTCCTGCACCCAGCGTCAGACCTGCCAATGGGGGTATTCAGTGCAGAGAGCACTTCAGAGGCTTGTACCTGCTCCTACTTACTGGCCCCAGTCCCTGGGCTTCCGGAACCGCCTCTCTCCCCAGCTCCAGGAGTGCTGGAGACACCCGTCAGTCAAGGGAAGGGACACCAGGCCCCACCTCCCCGTGACTGCCTGTTGCTGCCTCTGGAACCTTCTCTCGCAGCGTGGCCCTGGCTCACAGCACAGTCAGTTGGGCCACGTCCCTTACAGTGGCCAGCAGCTCAAAGCCCCACATCAGGGCTGCTGTGGGGTGTCACCCGTTTGTGGGGTGCCCAGTGCCGGGGTTGCTCGCTGCTCTGCTCCTCCACCCGGGCTCTCGCCACGCTCCTCCGATGCTTTGACTTCTTCCCTCGGCCCTGCAGGACCCCCAGCAGCTGGGTGAGGAGGTGAGAGCAGCTCCCAGCCCCACGACGTATCCCGGATATCGAGCGCTGAATAAAATCAAGTACATGGTTGGTACCTGAACAGTTAGGTTCAGTTACAGGCATTTTGGTATGCCCTGGTAAGCGCTTTGTAAAGCACCAGCAAGTCGTTTGTTTAAAGAAAGAACTTAAAGAAAGAAGAAAGTAGCATCACGTGATGAATGAGCTGGCTGGAAGCTTACCACAAGAAATGAGCTCAGCAAAACTAAGCGCTAAGTAGGGGAAAGGTAATTGCGACCCGGGGAGATGGCGACCACCGACTCAAGAGACGCCCTGGCCCAAAGAGAAGCAGAGGCTGAGCATGCAGACTAGTTAACATAAAAACTGAGAGACTTGGTTAGCAAATAGGAAAACAAGCCAAAAATACTGAGAGAAATATGTAACTTGTCACCAGTGAAGGCTGATGTCTTGGTTTGCCAAACTGTATAAACAGCATAAAGTTTTGACAGCCGGGGAGCTAGGCGTTTGTGGGTTACCACCCAGTGCCCTGCTTTGCACGAACTGGAACACAGGGATGGAAATACCTCGACTCGTGTGTGAATTGGCGCTGCGCACCGGTCACCGAACTCGCTACGGCACAAAAGCCCAGCAGGTGCCATGGCTCTCCCCAGGCACCGTCCTGCCCAGCCGTGCCCTGGGGCTGCCTGGCCACGTGCCCGGCCCACGGGTGCCCGGTGATGTGGGCTCTGCCAGGCTGCTTGTGCCTGGCCCCACGGGGATGGTGCTGGCCGGGCCCATGGAGCTGCTTCTGTGTGGCCCCGTGGGGCATCTCCTCGTCACCTCCATCGGGCTCCTGCTCCGCAGGAACAGGCCATCCCCATGGGCCAAAAGACAAGCTGGCGGGGAAGAGGACTGGCCTGCCTGTACAGAGAGCTTTGGCTGAAAGTCAGGGAAAACAGAGAGTTTCTGACCTTGGGAAGAAGGGCAGGACACTCGGGAGGACCACAAAGATGCCGTGAAATTATGCAGGCGGGAAATCAGAAGGGCCAAAGCTGTGAGCCAAAGCTCATGGCTTGGACAGGCGTACTCTACTCTGGGTTAAAAGCTGGCTGGCTGGCTGAGCCCAAAGAGTGGTGGGGAATGGAGTCACATCCCGCTGGCGGTCGGTCACACCGGCTGCTCCCCAGGGCTTCCTGCTGGGGCCGGTTCTGTTTAATATTGATCAACACCCTGGCCGAGGCGATGGAGTGCTCCCTCAGTCAGTTTGCTGATGACACCAAGCTGGGGGAGAGTGTTGATCTGCTTGAAGGTACGAAGGCTCCGCAGAGGGCTCTGGGCAGGCTGGATCGATGGGCCGAGCGAGGCCAATTGTTTGAGGTCCAACACGGCTCAGTGCTGGGTCCTGCACTTTGAGGTTCAGAGCCAAACCGGGTGGGATCACAGGGGCAGTGCAGCAGTTGGAGGCACTGGAGGAGGCAGCCTGCAGATAGGCCCCCAGACTCACTGCTGAGCAGAAGTGGAAGTCCCAAACCTCATCACAGCCATGCAGGACCCCAGGAAAGAGGCCGGGTACAGCACCCACTCCCACCCCGAGCAGCACCAGTGCTGCTGCTCCCCCAGCACCATTCCCTCCCTGCTCCCCGGCTGCTCCCCAGCTGCTGCGTGGGGGACCCACAGGGGTGTGCGGGGGACAGCAGCCCCCTTGAGCAGGAACGCCTCTCAAGGTTATGTCTCGAGGCTGAGAGATCCCGTACCTGACACCAGGCGCCGAATGGCGGGTAAGCAATGGGTTTTGCATGCACGCACTGTTTAAGATGCGCACAGGAAGCTGATACGAAAATCTGTGCATCCCATCCACGCGTGAAGCATAAGAAATAGTAGAGCGTTGACCGCCGATCCATCTGTGCTTCTTAAATGTTTTAGATACCTACAGATACTGATTAGAATTCAGTCAACTAACGCCTAGACCAGCTCTGGCTGAGTGACCTCGGACTCCTCTTCTGCGACAGCGATGGCGGCTTGTGGAGTGGCTGGAAGAAAACGGGCATATTATGAGCAATCCAGACCGAATAACCTGGTTGTAATAACAGGCTGCAGCCCTAACAAGCTGCAGGTGTTATGAAGGACTTATGCAAGGCCAAGGGAGATAAAGAAACTGTGTATTCACAGAGAGATAAGAGAATAGGACAGAAAGATGAGGAAAAAACGGGATGCTTGCACAAGGGGGGAGCAGCGTGTGGGCACCACACCGGGACCAGTCATAAGGGAGGTGGAAGTGTGTGAACGGGTAGTTTTAACCGATCACTTTTTAAATAACAAAGCCTATGTAGCGTGTGTATCGTTTGCTGAGAGTATAAATTGCTGTAAGCCTTTTAATAAAGTGGCACTAACTTGATCACATTGGTTGTATAGGTTGTGTCTGAGCCTTCTGTGCCAACAAGTGGTGCCTGAACAGGGACCCTCTCGTTCATGCTTCCAGGAGCAAAGAGGTGGCTCAGAGGGGGCATAAGAAGCCAGTGTAGCAGGCGCTGCCCCTGTGCCTGGGAAGACACATGAGCACAACCGTTGGAATCTCGCCCTGATCAGGTGAGCGGTCAGGGAGGAGATGGGGTCCATGCTGAGCAAAGAGGAAGCAGCAGTGTGAAGCTCCTCCAACATATCCTCTCTAAGAGAGGGTTATCTTATGATGAGGGAAGCCTGAAGAGGTTGCTGTCATGGGGTCGGCAGTGAGGACTGATCCCCTCAGTGAGTGCAGCCTTTGAACTAGACACTTGGGAAAAGATTGGCGCAGCACTGTGGGAGGACATTAGTTCAGGCTCTAAAGACAGTGGGAAGCTGTCCACAGTGTGGAGGCTGATCCTAGAGACTCTGAAAGAGACGAAAGCAGAACGACAAACTACCACATCTGTTTTTGCTGCCCTGTCAGCAGAAGTTGAAGGCGCTAGAGCAAAAGACTCTGCTACTGCTATGACATTCTTGGGATCCTTGTTCCCAAAAGCCAAAAGAAGGGACAGGGATACATCACGTGTAGCAGTAGTGCGGCTAAAGGGCCAAGAGCCAAAGGAAACGAATCTTCAACCACTTGAATCTCCCGGTCCAAGTTCAAGAGAGCAATCCCTGGAATGTACGTATAACGTCTCGACAGAGGACAGCTTCTATCCACCTCTGCCTCCATCCACGCCTCCGTCACTCCAATCGGCATCTGCAGAACGTCGCTGTGGTTTGGAGAATGTGCAGCTGCAAGATCTCATGAAAAATTGGAGCAACTTGAGATGTGGGTGCGAGAATCGGCGCAGCCTGCTCCTACAGCACCGCCACTATCTCCTTTTTCTACTAATCCTTTTTTACAGGGTGGAGGTGGGGAGGGCAGCTCTGAGGAGACATTAACGGCAGGACCGTTACCACCACTGGTTCCAATGGGAGGCGTGGGGGGTAATTGTAATCCAACACATCGATGGCGGGCAGTCATTTGGGATGCAATTATAGAGGGGCAATTTGGGCAATTTGGGCCGATGGCATTTCCTGTGATAGTAACACCACAGGGTAACGAGTGGGAACCCTTAGATTGGAAGGTAATTAAAGAAGCGAAATTAGCAGTAACACAATATGGGTTAAAATCTCCATATACTAACTCAATAATTCAGCATATTTTCACGGCAGATTTATTAACTCGGTATGATGTGCGTATGGTTGCACAAGCTTTGGTAATGGCTTCTCAGCAGATACAGTTTTTTCAACGCTGGCAAGCAGCCTGTGACACTGCCGCGGCCACGCCTCGTCAGCAAGGGGATCCACTGTTTGGAGTGAATGCCCAAACGCCGATAGGCGCCGGCCCCTTTGCTAACCCTGAAGTGGCAAGTGGGATTCTGACCCGAGGTGTTACGATTAATGCAGGAACTAGCTCTGAAAATGATTTTTGCCCTCCATGATGACAAAATAGCTCCAGCATTTACGGGGATAAACCAGGGACCTACAGAATCTTATCCAAAATTTATAGACAGACTGCATGCTGCTCTCATGAGTAATCCTGATCTGAATGAGGATATGAAAGTAAAGTTTCTTGATATGCTTACTTATGATAATGCTAAGAAAGCTTTAAGCCTCCTGCCGTGTGGGTCATCAGCTGCCCAGCTGTTGGAGGTGACAGAAAGAATGATTGATCAGGAAAAAACTGCCTTTATGGCTGCCACGGTAGGAGCTGCAGTGAAGCCGCTTGTGCAAGGAAAAAATAATAACAGGAAGCAAGATAGAAGACGTTTTAATTGTGGCAGGATGGGACATATTAAATCACAATGTCATGTTCCAGGCACACAGCAAAAGAAATGGTGTGTGCAGTGTCGGAAAGATAATCATAACACCAGTGATTGTCGGAAAAAGGGAAACGAGACACAGAGCGCGTCTCGGCCTCGCGCTACGACACAAGTCCAGGGTGCTTGGACCGCTGCTCCGCCGCCACCTCCAGAAGCGCCGGAGTGGACCTGGCAACAGCAGTAGCTATTACTTTTACCGACACCACAGTTCAATTGATTGATTCAAATCTTGTGGGACCTTTGGGACATGGTTTAAGCGCCTTATTAATCAGATGTTCTTCAGTATCTAGGAAAGGTATTTTTGTAGTCCCAGGTCTTATTGATGCTGATTTTGAGGGACGGATTAAAATAATGGTTTACAAACTAACTCCCCCTGTAACTATTAAGGAGGGATCAAAAATTGCTCAATTAATTCGTTTTGAAGCAAAAGTGCCTAATGCAGAACAAAAGAAAAGGGATGTAGAAGGTTTTGGATCCACCGGTCAGCCCGATGTTTTGCTAGCCATGGACTTCAGTCGGGGAAAACTAGAGGAACCAACGGAACTGAGACACCCAAGTGGACAAGTGTGCAAATTGCAGACGATTATAGACACCGGAGCTGATGTAACGATTGTACCTTTTTTTAAGTGGCCTAGGCAGTGGCCTCTAATACCAGCGGCTACCAGCATTGTAGGGGTTGGTGGGACTCACGCTACCTTTATCAGTAGAGACGTAATTGCATTTGTTTTCTGATGGTAGGGTAGTAACTACATGTCCCTATGCAATACATCTGCCGGTGGCACTAATTGGAAGAGATCTGCTCAGTCAGGTGGGAGCTCGGCTCCTTATTTTGCCTTTTTAGGAGTGGCCGCTGTTGAGCAGCCGATTCTAAAAATCAGCTGGAAAACTGATGGTCCAATTTGGATTGATCAGTGGCTGCTAAAGCAAGACCGGCTGCAGATTGTTAATAATTTGGTGCAGGAACAATTAGATGCTGGACGCATCGTGCCTTCAACTAGTCCATGGAACACCTCAGTTTTACAATCCCAAAGAAATCTAGGAAAAGGCGTCTGTTACATGACTCACGAGCAATCAATGCTGTTATGTGTGATATGGGCGCCTTACAACCCGGGCTACCCTCTCCAGTTATGTTACCAGAGGACTGGGATTTGGTGATTATCAATTTGAAAGACTGTTTCTTTACAATTCCTTTACATCCACAGGACACTGAAAGGTTTGCTTTTACAGTGCCATCGATAAATAAAGCAGAGCCAGTGAAAAGATATCACCGGGTGGTGCTGCCGCAGGGAATGAAAAACTCACCTATGATGTGTCAATTGTTTGTTGTCTGGGCTTTAGAACCTATTCGTAAGCAGTATCCTCATTTACTTATTTATCATTACATGGATGATATTTTGGTTGTAGGAAAACAACTGGATTCTGAGACGATTTTATGTCAGCTCACGCATAGTCTTGGAAAAAGGGGGTTGAAGATAGCCCCAGAGAAAATTCAAAAGAAAGGGCCGTGGTTGTACCTGGGTTGGATCATTACAAATGGAATGATTCGACCTCAGAAAGTGAAAATTAACACAGCAATAGAAACATTGTCTGATGTGCAAAAATTAATGGGAGATATCCAGTGGGTTCGTAATATCTGCGGAATTACGAACGATGATCTGAAACCATTGATGCCGCTCCTGGGAACATCTGCACAGGCTCAGGAGCACCGTCAATTGAATGAGGATCAGCAACAGGCGTTGCAGGTGATCACCAATAAGATAGTAACAACTTATGCTCACAGACGACTAGATGACCAAGCTCTTTCGTTTATGATAATTAACTCAGGAGGTGAGCGAGAACACCCATTAGGGGTTATTATCCAGATGGGAGAAGGGAGACTGCATTTATGAATTTTGGAATGGGTTTTTCTCCCTTTCCAGCCCAGAAAGACAGTGGTTACATGCCCAGAATTGTTTTCACAGCTTATGATCAAAGGCAGGCAGCGAATTGTAGATATCTCAGACCTTGAACCGACAGTTATATAAGTACCTGTGTCTCAACTGTATTTGAACTGACTGTTGTCTGCTTCAACCGAATTTCAATTAGCAGCTGCTGATTTTTTGGGAACTCTTACAAACAGTTACCCTTCGGACAAACTTTTGCCATTGATATCTCATCAGCGCATTGAACATTTGCCTTTGCGATCGGAGGTTCCTGTAAAAGGGATAAATGTTTTTCACTGATGCTGGACGAAAATCTCAGAGAGCTGCAGTCACCTGGAAAGTAGGAGAAACTTGGGAACATAAACTACTCCCTGGGGTGACTGGAGACTCTTTAGAGACTTTAGAACTCCGAGCTGTTATTTGGGCATTTCGACACTGGTTTCAAGAACCTGTTAATGTAGTATCAGACTCATTATATGTTGTGGGTACGGTACAGTGTTTGGAACATAGTATGGTGAAACCTGTGTGAAATCCTGTATTGTATACTCTGTTGTTACAATTGTTAATGCTTTTGAACCAACGTCGGGATGAATATTTTATTGTGCATATTTGCAGTCATCAGAAATGCGGAGGTCTCGCATTAGGTAACACTCGGGCTGATCAGCTTATCACTCCAGCCTGGACAGGTCCTGTTGTTAAAACCTTTGAACAAGCTAGATTATTACATTAATATTTTCACCAATCAGCAGAAGTGTTGGCCAGGCAATTTCACATTCCTGTGGCTGATGCTAGAGAAATTGTACAGTCCTGCCCTGATTGTCAGAAGGCAGGAGCTGGCCTTGGTTTGGGGGTGAACCCTTGGGGACTTTGACCTCTACAGCTTTGGCAGATGGATGTAACTCATATCCCAGAATTTGGTGGGCTTAAATATGTGCATGTTTCAATTGATACTTTTTCCCTAGCACTCTGGGCAACGGTGCAAGCTGCTGAAACAGCATGGCATGTAATTAAACATATGCATGCTGCCATTATGGCACTTGGAGTGTCTGCACAAATAAAAACTGATAATGGCCTGGCCTACACTTCTCGGAACTTTACTCATTTTTGTCAGCTTTGGGGTATACGTCATGTCACAGGCATACCGCACTCCCCCCCGGGACAGGCCATTGTGGAACGAGCGCATCAAACACTGAAAGCGCTTTTGCAAAAACAAAAAGGGGGAGAGGTAATGGGTCCAGCAGAGCGTCTTGCAAAAGCGATATACGTATTGAACTATTTACGGTTTACAGGTGATAGAAAGGAACCGCCAGTAATAATACATAGTTTGGGTTTGAGATCTGGGGTAAACCAGTGTGGAAATAGTGTTTTTGTTCAATACACAGATGTCGCTATAGGAGAATGGAAGGGACCTGCGGAACTAAAAATGATGGGGCGAGGATATGCTTGTGTTGTTACAGATACCAGTGTTAGATAGATTCCGAGTAGCTGGGTGCGGCCCTGGAAAGGAGATCTTAAGAATAATGAAATAGAGGATCAGGTTGAAGTAGAGGATCAGGTTGAAGTAGAGGATCAGGTTTAATTTTTTATGTTTTACAGGGCATGGGTCAATATCGACGGTAGCCTTACATCCTGAGGCACTTCGATGACACCAGCATCAACTGAACTTGGTCTTGACCCCATGTGAGCACAGCTGCTCAGCTCAGAACAGATCAAGAAAAACGACACAGCTTGTAGAGAGCATGGTCTGAACTGTCAACCTTGGGTTTTAATACATTGCACATGGTGTGACAAGAAAACTTGGAGAGTCGCACGTGCATGTGATGGGGATAGTGTGTTTAAATGTCACTCATGTAATGATCGGGTTGTGTTTTGTTCTGAAGTGAGCGGGTTGTCTGACCTTGTAGGTTTGTTAGCATATTGGCAATCTGCTGCTAATATAGAAAGACAAGTGTGAATACTTAGAGAATAACAGTAGTTTTCTTGAGGTTTTAAGCTTAATTAAGGACCTTGGGTGAAGGGTTTTTAGCAGAAATTAGTTTCAGGCCTCTAAGATGCTTAGCTTTGCAGTGTATTAATCAGAATAATAAGATAGTTGACAGGATTTGTAGAATTAGACTAAACATTCCTCGAAGCTTGCAGGTGCATTGGAGCAGTTGGAAAAAGGAGGTAAAATGATGGCAACACCTCAAACGCGGAGCATAGTTATGTTGATTTGTTTTCTACCAGGTAGTGAGGGGATTTTTGACATTTTACCTAGAACAAATATTTGAGTAACATGGGCAAATACAGCTGGGGTAACAGGTTTTTGCCTGAGCTTGCAACAGCATGTTACTGAAGGACATGATCCTTTTTCTGACTGGCTCAGTAGCCTCAGGCTAAGGGGATGGTTGCAGATTGCAGTTAAAGGAGCATTGGTAGTGTTAATAGTGTTCTTGATTTTGATATTGTTACTACCTTGTTTGTTTCAATGTTTGCAATGCATAATGAATGGGTCAATTAAACGGATGTCCAAGAATGGGGTCTGGATTGCTCAAAAACAAAAAGGGGGAATTGTGGAGTGGCTGGAAGAAAACGGGCATATTATGAGCAATCCAGACCGAATAACTTGGTTGTAATAACAGGCTGCAGCCCTAACAAGCTGCAGGTGTTATGAAGGACTTATGCAAGGCCAAGGGAGATAAAGAAACTGTGTATTCACAGAGAGGTAAGAGAATAGGACAGAAAGATGAGGAAAAAACGGGATGCTTGCACAAGGGGGGAGCAGCGTGTGGGCACCACACCGGGACCAGTCATAGGGGAAGTGGAAGCGTGTGAACGAGTAGTTTTAACCGATCATTTTTAAATAACAAAGCATGCACAGCCTGTGTATATTTAGCTGGGGGTATAAATTGGTGTGGATCTATTAATAGCACCTGTACAGTATATATTGCTGTGTATCCCTTGAATAAAGTGGCACTAACTTGATCACATTGGTTGTATAGGTTGTGTCCGAGCCTTCTGCACCAACGCTCCTAAGCTCCAGTCTCATCTCTTCTGCTCTCCTCCACTCCAATCCCGTCTCCTCCACTCTCTTTGCTCTCCTCTGCTCTCCTCCACTCGCCTCATCTCCTCCGCTCTCCTCCACTCCAATCTCATCTCTTCCGCTCTCCTCCACTCTCCTCCACTCTCCACCGCCCTCATCTGCTCTCCTCCGCTCTCCTCCACTACAATCTCATCTCCTGCATTCAAATCTCATCTCCTCTGCTCTCCACCGCTCCAAACTCATTTCCTCCACGCAAATCTCATCTCCTCCCATCCAAACTCATCTCCTCCGCCCTCCTCCGCTTCAATCTCATCTCCTCCACTCAAATCTTATCTCCTCTGCTCTCCACCACTCCAATCTCATCTCCTCCATGCAAATCTCATCTCCTCCGCTCTCCACCGCTCCAATCTCATCTCCTCCGCTCAAATCTCATCTCCTCCGCTCAAATCTCCTCCACTCAAATCTCATCTGGTCCACTCTCCTCTGCTCCAAACTCATCTCATCCACTCAAATCTCATCTCCTCCACTCTCCTCCGCTCAAAACTCATCTCCTCCATGAAAATCTCATCTCCTTCACTCTCCTCCACTCCAAACTCATCTCCGAGCAAATATTATCTCTTCCACTCTTCTATAGCTGCAAACTCATCTCCTCCACGCAAATCTCATCTCTTCCACTCCAAACTCATCTCCTGTGTGCCAATCTCATCTCCTCCACTCTCCTACGCTCCAAACTCATCTCCTGTGTGCCAATCTCATCTCCTCCACTCTCCTACGCTCCAAACTCATCTCCTGTGTGCCAATCTCATCTCTTCCAATGCAAACTCATTTCCTCCACTCTCCTTAGCTCCAATCCCATCTCCTCCACTCTCCTCTGATCTCCTCTGTTCTCCTCCACTCCAGTCTCAGCTCCTCTGCTCTTGTCCGCTCCAATCTCTTCTCTTCCGCTCTCCTCCACTCTCCTCCGCTCTCCACTGCCCTCATCTGCTGTCCTCTGCTCTTCTCCACTCCAATCTCATCTCCTCTGTGCAAATCTCATCTCCTCCGCTCTCCACCGCTCCAAACTCATCTCCTCCACGCAAATCTCATCTCCTATGATCCAAACTCATTTCCTCCGCGTAAATCTCATCTCCTCCGCTCTCCTCTGCTCCAATCTCATCTCCTCCACTCAAATCTCATCTCTGCTCTCCACTGCTCCAATCTCATCTCCTCCACTCCAATCTCATCTCCTCCACTCAAATCTCTTCTGGTCTGCTCTCCTCTGGTCCAAAATCATCTCCTCCATGAAAATCTCATCTCTACGCTCTCCTCCACTCTAAACTCATCTCCTCTGCGCAAATCTCATCTCTGCTCTCCTCCACTCCAAACTCATCTCCTCCACTCAAATCTCATCTCCTCCACTCTCCTCTGCTCAAAACTCATCTCCTCCATGAAAATCTCATCTCCTTCACTCTCCTCCACTCCAAACTCATCTCCGAGCAAATATTATCTCTTCCACTCTCCTATAGCTGCAAACTCATCTCCTCCATGCAAATCTCATCTCTTCCACTCCAAACTCATCTCCTGTGTGCCAATCTCATCTCCTCCACTCTCCTACGCTCCAAACTCATCTCCTGTGTGCCAATCTCATCTCTTCCAATGCAAACTCATTTCCTCCACTCTCCTTAGCTCCAATCTCATCTCCTCTGCTCTCCTCTGCTACAATCTCATTTGTTTTGCTCAAATCTAATTTCCTCCACTCTCCTCCTCTCCAATCTCATCTCCTCCACTAAATCTCATCTCCTCCACTCTCCTCTGCTCCAAACTCATCTCCTCCACGCAAATCTCACCTCCTCCGCTCTCCTTCACTCCAAACTCATCTTCTCTGCACAAATATTATCTCCTCTGCTCTCCTTAGCTCCATTCTCATCTCCTCCAAGCAAATCTCATCTCTTCCATTCCAAACTCATCTCCTCTATGCAAATCTCACCTCCTCCGCTCTCCTCCACTCCAATCTCATCTCCTCCACTCAAATCTCATCTCCTTTGCTCTTCTCCTCCGCAAACTCATCTCCTCCACACGTCTCGTCTCCTCCACTCTCCTCTGCTCCAAACTCATCTCCTCTGCACGAATCTCATCTCCTCCGCTCAAATCTCATCTCTGTCGCTCTTCTCTGCTCCAAACTCATCTCCTCCAAGCAAATCTCATCTCCTCCACTCTCCTCCGTTGAAATCTCAACTCCTGTGCTCCAGTCTCATCTCCCCATGCAAATCTCATCTCCTCCATGCAAATCTCATCTCCTCCGCTCTCCTTCACTCCAAACTCATCTCCTCCACGCAAATCTCATCTCCTCCACTCTAATCTCAACTCCTCCGGTCTCCTCCGCTCCAAACTCATCTCCTCCGTGCAAATCTCATCTCTTCCACTCCAAACGTATCTCCTCCATGCAAATCTTATCTTCTCTGCTCCAGTCTTAACTCCTCTGCTCTCTATAGGGGAATTTTTAAAGGACTGAGGACATATGTTACCATTGTCTGGGTTGGACAACCCAGGCCTGTTGGTTGAAGCTGCAGAGCAACTTTAAATTGTCCCTGGAACAAGCAATGTGAGAAAGAAAACAGGCTATGCACGAACAAAAAGCCAGGTGCAGAGCAAGTCCTGGGAACTGCGAAATCAGCACACTCTCATCAGCACACTCCGATCAGGCGCCTTCAGCATGCTCACTAATCAGTGACACAAACACCTGCATGGCCAGAGACTTTTATCCAATCACCTGTGTGTAAAGTCGTGTGAGCAGTTGGTTTAAGTTATAAATATGACCTGTTTGTTTAATAAGGTGAGCACGGCATGTAGCCATATTGGTGTGATTGTCGTGACTTGGCCAACTCTCCACGGGGGACCCTCATCGAGACTAAACCCTAAGACTTAACCCTAAGACTTAACCTTAAGACTTAACATTAAGACTTAACCCTAAGACTGAACCCAAAGGCCTAACCCAAAGACCTACCCCTTAACACTTAACCCTGAGACTTAACCTTAAGACTTAACCCTAAGACTTAAACCTAAGACTTATCCCTAAGACTTAGCCTTAAGACTTAACCATAAGACCTAACCCTAAGACTTATTCCTAAGACTTAGCATTAAGTCTTAACCCTAAGAGTTATACCTACTCTGACACAGTATATGATATGGTTATCTGATTTTTATGAGCTATGTGTAGTAGCCTTGATTGGAAACCTTAATCGGAGAATTGCTGTTAACTAGGAGCAGTTGGCTGGAGAAAATAATTGCGCCAATTCTGTGACTCAGGCAAGGTATCCCAGGGACAACTGTTTACAACTGAAGGAGATGGCTATTACAGCAGTCAGGATACCGGAGTCTTGCCTCAGTCTTGCAGGGTCCTAGAGAGTCACTAACTTTAATACTAACTTTATTGATCGGCTTCAGAATACTTTGCAACAACAAGTCGAGCATGAGGAAGCTCAAGGGTTGCTTTTAAAACCACTAGCTATGATAATGCCAATGAAAATTGTAAACGGGCAACTTTCACAATCGCAACCCCAACATGTGTCAAATGAGTATAACACAGAACACACAGCAGACTGTAACTCTCGGGCTGAGTTCTCGAATATAACATAACACATTTTTTTTGTTTGCTTCTCTAATCTCTTCTGTAAGAATAGTACACATTCTTAACTTGCTTAGTAAATTAGGCTGCTAGCTTACTAAAGAAAATAATACTACAAATACTATTTCTTGTTTTCTGGCTTATTAACAGATGTTGATTATGTCAGTCATATGTTGCTACAGAACCGAGTTGCTATCAATTTTTATTATTAACACAGGGATACAAGTGTGAAGACTTTGATAGGATGTGTTATGTGAATCTGAGTGACCACTCTGAGTTAATTCACAAAAGCATACAAAACTTAAACCCAAAAATCTGCAGCAGAGCCAGGGGCAGGATGCCTTTAGTCTCTTTCTCACAGATGGGAAACTTTGGGCCATGACTCAAAAGTATTACAGGATTTATTATAATTATTTTAACCACCTTATTGATGTTTGCCTTATGTCTCCCATGCCTTATTTCCTGTATTCAGCGTTTAGTTGATTGTAACATAAATCAGGTCATGGTCACCCAGCTACACACAACCTTTGCCTCATCACAGTTAACAAGCAAAAAAGAGGAAGACAGAGAATTATTTGACCTAACAAGAGATGAGAGAACAGCTAGGTGTTGTGAAGGAGAGTAAGAAAGATGAACATGGTTATCTAGTGATAAATAGGTGTCTGTATGCTTATAGTGATACATAACTATGTAACTACGTGAATGAATTCTGCCCTGAGCCTGGTGATACATGCAGCTGTGGTTTGTGTCCAGGCTCAGAGATGTAAATATGGGCTTCTATGTTACGGTGAAGTGTCTCTGGTTGCATGTAGTCAAAAAAAAAAGAGGAAAATTAAGGGAATGACCCAAGAGGTACGTTCAGCGAAATCATGTTATGTTTTGAACTTTTTGAAAATGTCTGTCAACAATGCGATGCCTCACATTGCGCAACACTTTGTGTCAATTGGTGACAAACAGCAAAAGCACATAGGCATCTTACTACGTATGAAAGACCCTCATACCAGGCATTAGTCCAGACCGATGAATTGTTAACTTGGGGGAGAGGTTATGCTTGTGTTTCTACAGATGAAGGTCCGCGATGGATACCCGCTCGCTGTGTGCGGCCTGAGCTTAACGTGCCGGACCGTGGGACCGCTGCTGCCACCGGTCAACCCAACAACTGATGTGTGGTCTCCTTACTGAACCAGTTCTTGTTTGGTGTGCACTTCCTTGAAACTGACCTGCAGACATTGTTGCAAAAAAGTGAATGTATGTGAGGAATGAAGAATCTTACTGAAAGCCTTGATATTTGAGATAATTGATTACCTCTGTATAATGTTAATCCAAAATAAGTTGATATTGTTTACACTTTGAATTCAATAGCTGTTTTTATGTAGATGCTAGTGTAACAGAAGGCTATGATAGGAACATATAACAGCGGTTCTTCTCTTATCCAGAGCAACAGCAGGGAAAACATTAAAGAGTTAAATCTTTTTTTTTAGTTAAAATTTAGATTAATTAATTAATCTAAATTAGTTAAATCTTGTTTGTTAGGCAGTTAAGAATGTGAGTCAAATTTACCACTATTACATACAAAACAGAACAACTATTAGCCTTTTGTTGTTGGCTCAAGGACATGGCTGTGAGGATATTGATGGCATGTGCTGCATGAATCTCTCCGACCATTCAGAATCGGTTCATGCCAGTATTCAACAGCTTAAAGCTGGAGTCTTTAAACTTTCACAAGACGATAGCTGGGATTGGTTGGATAAACTTTTTGGAGGATGGGGGTTGTCGCGATGGTTAAGGAGTTTAGTGAAGACAATTGTTTATGCCTTGGCCGTTTTTGTCTTCTTGTTACTCTTTTTGCCCTGTTTGTTGCAGTGCCTACAAAAGTGGGTAGCACGCTCTATGAAGAAAGTTTTTTGTGCAACAGGAAGGGGGAGATGTGGGACAAGGCCTGAGGAGCAAGTCTCCAAATACTGTCCAACTGATAAGCAGGGATGTGCTGGAACTTGTAAGCCACAAACCCTGGGAGGACAAGGAGGGTAATAGATAACTACCGACAGAATGTTGACTGAGGAGTCATACCGAGATACGATGTTGAAATGAGGAACAGATGGTGCCAAAGGAGAAGTAACAAGTTGCACAACGAAGGCTTAAATGCTATTGTGGAAACTCACTTAAACTGTCCTTGTTTGTTGTTACCCAATCACGGATTGCCTAGTATGCAATGCTTAGCTTAAAGAACCAATCTGTTTAAAATACGCAGCTACTGAAAACATATATAAACTCAAGATTGTGTACAATAAATCGACATCTTGCTTGCATCAAGCTGTGTCCCGTCTCTCAGTTGCAGCACCCCACATGACGTGAAGTCAATCAGGACTGACGGGACCCGCAGCGCCGTGCGGTGGAAGCTTTTGCATTTTTCTTTACTTTATTTTTCCTCTCTCTCTCTCCATTTCCTGCCTTTAAACAAGCAGTTATTTTTCTACCATTAAACCTCGTTTTTTTACTGCATATGACCTTGTTTGTGTATGAATCTCACTCTGAAAATAATGAAGAATCTCCCCAGACCAGACCATTCCAGGCCTGGACACCTCCCCATCCCTCTGGGTGAGGGGGAGTGAGCAAGCGGCTGCGTGGTACCTGGTTGCCGGCCGGGGTTAAACCTCGACACACCCCCAAGTTTATGTACCAAGCAGGACGCCCCGTGATATGGAACCTCCCTTTGGCTAGTTTGGGCCAGCTGTCCTGGCTGTGTCCCCTCCCAACGTTTTCTGCCCCTCCAGCCCTCTGGCTGGCAAGGCTTGAGAAACTGAAAAGTCCTTGACTTAGTATAAACATCACCCAGCAACAACTAAAAACATCAGTGCGCTATCAACATTGTTCTCACGCCAGAGCCACAACACAGCACTGATCCAGCTGAAACCAGGACACCCTCACCGTGAAAAAGTGTTTCCTGAGGTTCAGAGGGAAACTCCTGTGGTTCAGCTGGCACCCGTTGCCTCATACCCTGTGAATTAAAGAGGATGCAACAGTCTGTAGCGAACCACACAGGTCCGTGTGTTTTCTTCCAGCGCCCAACTGAAGGGCAAGCACAGGGCAGCGCCAGGCAAACACGTTGGTTCCTTTCAGGGACAGACAGACGACTGTCTTGCACTTCACACAACACTGCCCGCCACTCCTGGGTGGACGGCTGGGCAGCGCGACACGTCCTCAGTGCCAAAGTTGTGAAAGGTCCCCTTCCAGGAAACTCCCCAAACTTCTTTCTTCCAGAATAGCCTTCAAACCCGCAAATCTCGGCAAGTACCACCCAAACTCTTTAACAGAGAGCAGAGCGTAGGACCTGCTGCTTTTAACTCTCTTCTAACCCCTGCTGAGCTGCTGTTCTTCACATCCTACAGCTACTTTATTTGCTTCCCCAGCGCTACCGACTCTTGTTTTCTGTTTCATTTTTATTCTTTATTTAGTTGTGTCTTCTCATTTGACCGCTGGAAAAGCGGGATCACATGGATGCAGCACCAACTCCAGGCACCAGCCTTGGTGATGTCATGGACGCATCACAGTGGGGACTGCTCGTGGCTGGCCACCTCACCAAGGGGTCGGTGACACGGCTGCCCCACCTCAGGGCTGTGCTGGCTCAGACCGCCAGACAAGGCAGGTGAGCAACAGCTGCGAGGAGCAGGCACCGAGGGGAGGGCAAGGGGGCTGGGGCTGACCACAGGGGTGGAGCGTGTCTTCTCTTTTGTTGTTTCTCCTGGGAATTGCAGCCAGACTCTTGGAAAAGGACGCAGCAAGAGCACGGCTCCTGTCCTTTCTCAGCTCATCACTTGGCGCGAGAGTTCTCGGCGTTCTACAGGACAGGTAAGACAGGCCTGGCTTCTAGCCCATCCTGGTTTTTCTGGGAGCCTCCCGACACCATAGGCAAAGGTAGCTTCACAACCCTCTCCCCTGGGTAGCCCAGGGCTGGGCACCAGCCCCGGGGATGTCCCGTCCCGTCCATGCCACAGCAGGCAGAACAGCAGCAGTGGCCCATGTCATGGTGGCTAAGGGACAGCCTTGGTCCAGGGCACGTGTCGCCTGGCTCTCTGGGGTCCATATGATAGACAGCCTTGGCGCAAGGCCGGCCCTGTTCCAGGCAGGGCAGCTAGGGCTGCTCATGGTGATAGAGAGTGGCTGCTGACGTCCTTGCTTCTCCTGTCCTTGACAGCCCCACCCTGGATGAGAGTGTTACCGAAATCTCGGAATGAAGAACTTATCGACACCAATGTGATGTAGATAAGCAGACACTTCTTTATTAACGGCCGGGTGCGTGAGCGAGTCCTCTCACAATCAACGCACGCCAGGTCCCAAAATCAGACACCATATATAGAACTTATTCATACATGTTCATTAAATATTCATGCATAACCATGATATTTCCCATAAATCATTAACATATTCTCCTCCTAGATCCGATTCTGCGCAGTAGAGCTTAGAAAGGTCTAGAAATGGGTCTGGGGTACGATCTGGGTAGGTGGTATATGAGTGGGTGGTCGCGATCTCCCCCTGCCGGAGCTACCTTTTACTAAAGTTCACGATTTCTTGGCAGGTAACTACAAGCTGTTCCAGTCGACTCTCCCCGGTTTCCATTAATCTCATATTCTGACATTTCAAGACACTTCTACATACAGAAGACTGGTCAAACACAAAGAAACCTTTCAACCCTAAAGTTATCACCTGAGTTTTAACACTGGTTCTAGCCCCTTCTTCTGGCCTTGGTACAAGACGTACAGAAGATCTCATAACAGCTTTTACTGTGCAGCTATAAGTTTCATTAAAAACATTTCTTATCCTTCTATTTTTCAATTTTATAAAATGATTTTATAAAATCAATTAATCAATCAAATAAAGTCAATCAATCTTAACTTATTAACAAATTGATAACATCTCCCCCCTTTAAAAGTGCTGAAAATCATTCTTTCAGTACTTTCACATTATTTACATATCATTTGTTTCAACATATTTTGGTGATGGATCATGTCTTGATAAAATAGTTGGTACTTCTCTCATAATCATACCAGTGACTGCAATTCTATTGGTAAACTGTTTCTTCAAACATGCATATACTAGCATGCTCATCAAAAACACAACTAGTAACAGAAACAAAGTCTTAATTATAGATTGTATCCAAGAGCTCAAATTCCATCCCAGTTTGTTAAAAATTTTCCCAAGCCAATCTTCTGACATATCCTGTTGAATTGTTTCAGTTTCTTTTTCAATTTTTCCTAATAGGTCTAGATCATGTTCCACACCCTGAGCGACATTTGGAATGTGGATACAACAGTGGTCCAATTTATCCTTGAGATATCCACATACTCCATGTTCTTTAAGTAGGAGCATATCTAGTGCCATTCTATTTTGTAAAGTCATTCTGGAGGTCGCCTGTAATTATATATTCAATTCCTTAAACCCCTTTTTGTTAACGTTTGCTAATTTTTCCACTTGACCAGTTAACTGATAGAGCCATGCTCTGTTTCTATATGAAGCTATAGGATTTAAAAGTGATTCAAGTCCCCCACCAGTTTTCACTCCTGTAAATGGTTCATTCCAAATATCATCATTTATCTCAGATCTCTTTATTCGTTTCAATTCTAAATTCTCTAAGGATCCTTTAAATGGTGATTTCTTCCAAATTGGACACAATGTTGGCATGCCTGAAGTGATTTGTTTCACCTTACCATCTAATGGTAAGTGAGTTGTCCAGGTTCCAGCACTTAATGCCCAAACTAAATGTCCTGGACTTCGAATAGTAGTTTTACTACAACTAAACAAAGTTCCTTTTCTAACTGTAAAAGTGCTGGTTAAATTGAGAGTGTTCTTAAGACCTCGACAAAAACAACCGTATTTCAAAACAGTGGCCTACGGAGGAATTCTTTGGATTACTAAGTCTGCGTTACTGCAATCATACACTTCTTCACATTTCCACCATGGCACTACTTTATTTTCCTTCTCTCCTGATGAAGTTGACCTATCATTGACCCAGGGTAATACTGAAAAAACTTTTCCATCCCAGGTAAAACACCAAGAAGTTCTTGCTATATACTGAAAATGAGAAAATATGGACATAGACCATATAGAGTCCCATTGTTCTACTAATTGGGTACCTTGGCCAGTTTTGTTACACTTCTATTTCATGATACTTCTGCTCACATTGGTTTTAAGTTGTTCATCATAAGAACACCATCCTAACTGGGGATTTGGACCCCCAGGAAGAAGAACTCAAGCTATGGCACTAGGTCGGGATCCTGTTATAAAATCATAATTCAATAGTTTGTTTGGGTTGGGTTTTTTTTGGTTTTTTTTTTGTTTTTTTTACAATCTGTTTCTTTACCTGGTGACTTCCACTGTTTTCTAATAACCTTTACTTGTTCATACCATTGAGTTACTGGCCTTTGTTCACAATAGGTGGTCTCATTTTTATATTCCAGATTGGTCAGATTCATGGTTAAAATTCCTCATGGAATAGATTCACCTACTGCCCTCAGTATTGGCAAACAAGCAGCGATCTGCGTGACATTTTGTAAATTGGCAAATGCTTTAATCAATCCTACCAACAAATTTTCCTCAGCCATTTGTTTGGGAATGTCAATTACTTGTTCTGTTTCTATTTGTCTTTTGTTCCTGTCCACCAAGTCAGCCCATGATCCCACCAACACTACCGACCAAAATAAAATCCAATATAAAAATTAGACATCTTTCAGTGTCAATTTTAAAGTCTCTGGGTCACGATTGACAATCTTCCACGGAGTAGGTGCTTTCTTCACTTGAGTATAATGTATCCAAGCGTCTGATTCTGCTATCTTGATAGCTGTAAAAGTGGTTAACAGTATCTGGAAAGGTCCTCTCCAGTGCTCCTGCAAAGGTTCGGAGGTCCAGGTCTTCACATAGACATAGTCTCCTGGTTGGAAATCACGCACTGAATTTTCCTGGAATAAAGGTCTATTCCAAATTACTGCACTCCAAATTGCAGCCAAAGTTTTCCTTAGAAAAAGCAAATAGTTATACACACCTTGTTTTCCTTTTACATGTGTCGCGACGGAGGGAAGACACAGTCGCTCAATATGAGTGATCAGCAGACTTCCTTTATTGTCTCTTACAGTCACCTTTTATGCCTTGTTATAATTAGCTCATACATATTACAAAAGTTAAGCTCATTATTGGTTAGTTGCCTAAATACCAAGCCCGCCCCTAGTTTCTCTTCTGTAGTTATCTGTTCCCACCTGCAACGTTCTTTTCCCACCAAAATCTTCCTGTTATTGTGTAACAAGGACAGCCAAAGACAGTGTATTTTGCTTTACTTCAGATCAGCTGAGAGCCATGTGCATTTTTGTCCAGCCAGCTGGACTATGTCTATGTGACCCTTTTCAGCTAGCCAGTTATCCACATACATGTATGTTTAGATTTGGTTCTAGAGACTCATATGGTTTTCCATATAATAATTCATAAGGACTGACTGAGGTTCCACTCTTTGGCTGTACCCTGATTCATAATAACGCCAATGGAAGCGCCCGAGGCCACTTTAGACTGGTTTCTTGACAGATTTTACTTATTTGTCGTTTCAAAGTTTGATTCATCCTTTCCACTTTCCCACTAGATTGTGGCCTCCAAGACGCATGTAAATCCCAATTAATACCCAATACTTTGCTAACACTTTGGACTACTTCAGCAACAAAGCGTGGACCTCTGTCAGAGGGAATTCCAATAGGAACTCCAAATCTTGGAATTATTTCTTGTAATAACCACTTTACAACCTCTTTTGCTTGTGTGGTACGACAGGGAAGGGCTTCTGGCCATCCTGTAAAAGTATCAACCCCTACCAAGATGTACCGGTACCCATTTTGTCTAGGCAGCTCTGAAAAAATCTACTTGCCAATAATCTCAAGGTTCTGTACCAGACTTCAGCCTACCCATTTGAACCTTCTTCTTAATCGTTGGATTATTTTTCAAACATACCTCACATTTTGCAGTTACTATGCAGTTACTATTCCCAACATTTTAACTGATATTACTTGCTTTCGTAAAGATGTTACTAAGGCTTCTGCCCCCCAGTGACATTCTTGATGTCTCGTTTGAATTCTCTCTCTCATCAAAAGAGGTGGAATTACTACTTGTCCGTTAGGAGTTACCCACCATCCTGCTAAGTTTTTCTTAGCATTTAATAACTGACCCAATTTGTCATCTTCCTCTGAATATCTCGGGTTTTCCCTAGGAAGGGTTACTGCTTTAGAAGGAATTATTGCCATTTGCAATGCTTCTTTCTTTGCTACCTTTTTTTGCTGTTCTATCAGCTAAATTATTCCCAGCTATTATTTTTGTATTCCCAGTCTGGTGTGCCTTACAGTGCATGATTGCTACTTGATCTGGCTTTTGAACTGCTTGCAATAATCGTAAAATTTCTGTTTGATGCTTAATGTTTGATCCTTGAGAGGACAATAACCCCCTCTCTTTCCACAAAGCTCCATGGACATGCACTACCCCAAAGGCATATTTTGAATCAGTCCAGATATTTACTCTCTTGTCTTTGCTTACCTCTAAGGCTCGAATTAAAGCGATGAGTTCTGCCTTTTGGGCTGATGTGGTACTTGCCAATGCTCCTGCTTCTATAACTGTGGTCTCTGTTGTTACCGCGTATCCGGCGTATCGGACTCCTTGTTCCATAAAGCTGCTTCCATCAGTATACAGTTCCCAGTCTGGTCGCTCCAATGGCACATCCTTCAGATCTTCACGACTGGAATAAACATACTCGATGGTAGCCAAGCAATCATGTTCCAGTCGTCCTTCTTCCTGTACGGAACTTAAAAACACTGCAGGATTTACCAGGTTAGCTGTCTTTAGAATCACATCATCCTGTTCAGTCAATACCACCTGGTATTTCATCATTCGGCTGGGGGACAGCCATGTCCCCCCTTCTGTTCTAGGACAGTTATCACCATGTGTGGAACATAGACTGTTATTGTTCTTCCCAAAGTCAATTTCCGAGCTTCTTGTATGAGCATCACTGTTGCGGCCACTGCTCGCAGGCAGTTTGGCCACCCTTTACTCACTGTGTCCAGTTGTTTAGAGAAATATCCGACTGGTCGTTTCCAGCTTCCTGTCCTCTGGGTTAACACGCCCAGTGCAAGGTGTTGTCTTTCATGTACAAACAGCTGGAAATCTTTGGTTAGATCCGGCAGTCCCAAGGCAGGTGCAGACATTAGGGCACGTTTCAACTCTACAAAAGCCTTTTGTTGTTGTGGGCCCCATACAAAGGGAGAGTTCTTTTGGGCCTCGCACAGCGGTTTAGCTATTAGCCCATAGTTCATGATCCAAAGGCGACACCACCCAGTCATGCCCAAAAATGCTCCGAGTTCATGAATATTTCTCGGCTCAGGTACACCACAAAGAGCTTCTTTGCAATTTTTTCCTCATTGTCGTTGTCCTTTTGAAATCTCAAAGCCGAGATATATCACAGCCTGGCAGGCTATTTGGGCTTTCTTCCTGGATACCTTATACCCATTTAGTCCCAGGAAATTCAAAAGGTCAATAGTCACCTGTATACAAATAAATCTTTCTTCTGTAGCAATCAATAGATCATCCACATATTGTAAAAATAAATGCCCAGGTCTTGATTTATCCTGTTTCCAGATTTCAAATTCCTTTGCTAAATGATTGCCAAAAATAGCTGGACTGTTTTTAAATCCTTGGGGTAATCTGGTCCATGTCAACTGCATCTTTCGCCCAGTTTGAGGATTTTCCCACTCAAAAGCAAACAGTTTTCTGCTTTCCTTTTCCAAAGGTATACAAAAGAAAGCATCTTTTAAATCAAGCACTGTAAACCACTGATCATTCTCCCTCAATGCTGTTAACAGCGTATAAGGGTTTGCTACTACAGGATAAATATCCTTAACTATCTGATTTACTGCTCTCAAGTCTTGTACCAGTCTCTATTCACCCGAGGGTTTTCTGACTGGTAAAATAGGAGTATTATACTCAGATTCACATTCTTCCAAAATTTTATACTCCAAAAATTTATCAATCAATTTCTTCAATTCCTGTCTCGCTTCCGGTTTGATTGGATATTGTTTAATTCTCACGGTTCCTGCGCCTTCCTTCAAATCTATTTTAACAGGTTCTGCTAGTTTCAATTTACCAGGAATATTTGTTTCCCATACAGTAGGGATCACTGCCAAATCCACCTCCGGTGGAATTTCTTGTTCCTTTACCTTTTCTTGTATCATCAGGATTTCTCCCGTTTTTGACTCAGGTATTTTCAAGAAAAGTTCTCCTTCGTCAAAAACAATCTGTGCATTTAATTTGGATAACAAATCTCTTCCTAAGAAGGGTATCGGACATTCTGGTACATACAAAAATTCAGGTGTAATTATCTTATTTCCAAATTTCAAATCCAGGGGTTGCAGGAATGGCCTGGTTTTGTTCCAGTTTTTCCTTTACAGGTATTTAATAAAAAAATGTCGCTCCTGTATCCACTCCCAACTTCACAATTTAAACAACATTTTTTTCCACTTTCTTATTATCAGAAGTTATAGCCATTACCAAATTATCTCTAATAATTAGCTTACATTCATCCTGCCAATCCTTTCTTTGTCTTAAATAAAAAACCAAATCCACATCTGGCATTTTATTCCATTTCCCTTCTCTTTTACAATACAGCATTAACTGCAAAATAGTGTTATAATTCAGTGTCCCATTCGTGGGCCACTTTTCCTCATCATCCAATATATACAAAGGCCACCAATTATTACAGTACTCAAATTATTACAATACTCAATCACCTGGCTCTTTTGCAGATCATCCTGTAAATTTCCCCAATGTGCCAATAAACATCCCAACAAAGAATTTTTCGGGATTTTGTCATTTACAGCAAGATTACCCATGCTTTGACTTTTAAACAACCGAGTTAACTTAGCTGCCATGGTGTAATTACTCACAGTACAATACACAATTATTCAACTCTGTCACTCCGATCCGCGGATCCACACTCCACACTCGCTTTCGTTCTCAATTACACGTCTCACCCTTACAGCCACACTCACACTTTCCCACAGTTACTTTAAACAAACCTATAACACAATATTATACCTCTTCATTTTCTTCTTAATACACAAACTCACAAAACAACAAAAAAACCCCCAAAAACCTCTTCTAACTTCTTGTTAGAGGCACTACCTTAGAGAACACTATAGCATATAGTTTCTCTTGTCTACACTTTTGTCCAACCCTGCAACAGCTTTCGCTTATGTCTTACGGGCAGAGTCCTAGTCCTACCCTGCGCAGCTCTTTCACCGCCTCTGACAGGCAGACTTACTCAGTGGGACTCCAACCCACTGGTGGGACTCCATCCCACTCCTTCCCATACACTTATTTTAGTGGGACTCCTACCCACTTCCTCTAGTGCACTTACTTACTTACTTTAGTGGGACTCCAACCCACTTACTACAATTAAAAAAAAGAAGTGTCTTACCAAAAATGCAGGGAACGTTGCCAAGAGCCTTACGGATCGGGGATCGATGGGTATCCCCGAGAAATCCTCGGTGCCGGCTGGAACCGATCAGGTCCCCGACTCCTCCGGTCTCCTTCAGCGAGGTCCCATCTGGGGTGCCAAAACTGTTACCGAAATCTCGGAATGAAGAACTTATCGACACCAATGTGATGTAGATAAGCAGACACTTCTTTATTGATGGCCGGGTGCGTGAGCGAGTCCTCTCACGATCAACGCACGCCAGGTCCCAAAATCAGACACCATATATAGAACTTATTCATACATATTCATTAAATATTCATGCATAACCATGATATTTCCCATAAATCATTAACATATTCGCCTCCTAGATCCGATTCTGCGTAGTAGAGCTTAGAAAGGTCTAGACATGGGTCTGGGGTACGATCTGGGTAGATGGTATATGAGTCGGTGGTCGCGATCTCCCCCTGCCGGAGCTACCTTTTACTAAAGTTCACGATTTCTTGGCAGGTAACTACAAGCTGTTCCAGTCGACTCTCCCCGGTTTCCATTAATCTCATATTCTGACATTTCAAGACACTTCTACATACAGAAGACTGGTCAAACACAAAGAAACCTTTCAACCCTAAAGTTATCACCTGAGTTTTAACACTGGTTCTAGCCCCTTCTTCTGGCCTTGGTACAAGACGTACAGAAGATCTCATAACAGCTTTTACTGTGCAGCTATAAGTTTCATTAAAAACATTTCTTATCCTTCTATTTTTCAATTTTATAAAATGATTTTATAAAATCAATTAATCAATCAAATAAAGTCAATCAATCTTAATTTATTAACAAATCGATAACATTTCCCCCCTTTAAAAGTGCTGAAAATCATTCTTTCAGTACTTTCACATTATTTACATATCATTTGTTTCAACATATCTCGGTGATGGATCATGTCTTGATAAAATAGTTGGTACTTCTCTCATAATCATACCAGTGACTGCAATTCTATTGGTAAACTGTTTCTTCAAACATGCATATACTAGCATGCTCATCAAAAACACAACTAGTAACAGAAACAAAGTCTTAATTATAGATTGTATCCAAGAGCTCAAATTCCATCCCAGTTTGTTAAAAATTTTCCCAAGCCAATCTTCTGACATATCCTGTTGAATTGTTTCAGTTTCTTTTTCAATTTTTCCTAATAGGTCTAGATCATGTTCCACACCCTGAGTGACATTTGGAATGTGGATACAACAGTGGTCCAATTTATCCTTGAGATATCCACATACTCCATGTTCTTTAAGTAGGAGCATATCTAGTGCCATTCTATTTTGTAAAGTCATTCTGGAGGTCGCCTGTAATTATATATTCAATTCCTTAAACCCCTTTTTGTTAACGTTTGCTAATTTTTCCACTTGACCAGTTAACTGATAGAGCCATGCTCTGTTTCTATATGAAGCTATAGGATTTAAAAGTGATTCAAGTCCCCCACCAGTTTTCACTCCTGTAAATGGTTCATTCCAAATATCATCATTTATCTCAGATCTCTTTATTCGTTTCAATTCTAAATTCTCTAAGGATCCTTTAAATGGTGATTTCTTCCAAATTGGACACAATGTTGGCATGCCTAAAGTGATTTGTTTCACCTTACCATCTAATGGTAAGTGAGTTGTCCAGGTTCCAGCACTTAATGCCCAAACTAAATGTCCTGGACTTCGAATAGTAGTTTTACTACAACTAAACAAAGTTCCTTTTCTAACTGTAAAAGTGCTGGTTAAATTGAGAGTGTTCTTAAGACCTCGACAAAAACAACCGTATTTCAAAACAGTGGCCTACGGAGGAATTCTTTGGATTACTAAGTCTGCGTTACTGCAATCATACACTTCTTCACATTTCCACCATGGCACTACTTTATTTTCCTTCTCTCCTGATGAAGTTGACCTATCATTGACCCAGGGTAATACTGAAAAAACTTTTCCATCCCAGGTAAAACACCAAGAAGTTCTTGCTATATACTGAAAATGAGAAAATATGGACATAGACCATATAGAGTCCCATTGTTCTACTAATTGGGTACCTTGGCCAGTTTTGTTACACTTCTATTTCATGATACTTCTGCTCACATTGGTTTTAAGTTGTTCATCATAAGAACACCATCCTAACTGGGGATTTGGACCCCCAGGAAGAAGAACTCAAGCTATGGCACTAGGTCGGGATCCTGTTATAAAATCATAATTCAATAGTTTGTTTGGGTTGGGTTTTTTTTGGGTTTTTTTTTGTTTTTTTTACAATCTGTTTCTTTACCTGGTGACTTCCACTGTTTTCTAATAACCTTTACTTGTTCATACCATTGAGTTACTGGCCTTTGTTCACAATAGGTGGTCTCATTTTTATATTCCAGATTGGTCAGATTCATGGTTAAAATTCCTCATGGAATAGATTCACCTACTGCCCTCAGTATTGGCAAACAAGCAGCGATCTGCGTGACATTTTGTAAATTGGCAAATGCTTTAATCAATCCTACCAACAAATTTTCCTCAGCCATTTGTTTGGGAATGTCAATTACTTGTTCTGTTTCTATTTGTCTTTTGTTCCTGTCCACCAAGTCAGCCCATGATCCCACCAACACTACCGACCAAAATAAAATCCAATATAAAAATTAGACATCTTTCAGTGTCAATTTTAAAGTCTCTGGGTCACGATTGACAATCTTCCACGGAGTAGGTGCTTTCTTCACTTGAGTATAATGTATCCAAGCGTCTGATTCTGCTATCTTGATAGCTGTAAAAGTGGTTAACAGTATCTGGAAAGGTCCTCTCCAGTGCTCCTGCAAAGGTTCGGAGGTCCAGGTCTTCACATAGACATAGTCTCCTGGTTGGAAATCACGCACTGAATTTTCCTGGAATAAAGGTCTATTCCAAATTACTGCACTCCAAATTGCAGCCAAAGTTTTCCTTAGAAAAAGCAAATAGTTATACACACCTTGTTTTCCTTTTACATGTGTCGCGACGGAGGGAAGACACAGTCGCTCAATATGAGTGATCAGCAGACTTCCTTTATTGTCTCTTACAGTCACCTTTTATGCCTTGTTATAATTAGCTCATACATATTACAAAAGTTAAGCTCATTATTGGTTAGTTGCCTAAATACCAAGCCCGCCCCTAGTTTCTCTTCTGTAGTTATCTGTTCCCACCTGCAACGTTCTTTTCCCACCAAAATCTTCCTGTTATTGTGTAACAAGGACAGCCAAAGACAGTGTATTTTGCTTTACTTCAGATCAGCTGAGAGCCATGTGCATTTTTGTCCAGCCAGCTGGACTATGTCTATGTGACCCTTTTCAGCTAGCCAGTTATCCACATACATGTATGTTTAGATTTGGTTCTAGAGACTCATATGGTTTTCCATATAATAATTCATAAGGACTGACTGAGGTTCCACTCTTTGGCTGTACCCTGATTCATAATAACGCCAATGGAAGCGCCCGAGGCCACTTTAGACTGGTTTCTTGACAGATTTTACTTATTTGTCATTTCAAAGTTTGATTCATCCTTTCCACTTTCCCACTAGATTGTGGCCTCCAAGACGCATGTAAATCCCAATTAATACCCAATACTTTGCTAACACTTTGGACTACTTCAGCAACAAAGCGTGGACCTCTGTCAGAGGGAATTCCAATAGGAACTCCAAATCTTGGAATTATTTCTTGTAATAACCACTTTACAACCTCTTTTGCTTGTGTGGTACGACAGGGAAGGGCTTCTGGCCATCCTGTAAAAGTATCAACCCCTACCAAGATGTACCGGTACCCATTTTGTCTAGGCAGCTCTGAAAAAATCTACTTGCCAATAATCTCAAGGTTCTGTACCAGACTTCAGCCTACCCATTTGAACCTTCTTCTTAATCGTTGGATTATTTTTCAAACATACCTCACATTTTGCAGTTACTATGCAGTTACTATTCCCAACATTTTAACTGATATTACTTGCTTTCGTAAAGATGTTACTAAGGCTTCTGCCCCCCAGTGACATTCTTGATGTCTCGTTTGAATTCTCTCTCTCATCAAAAGAGGTGGAATTACTACTTGTCCGTTAGGAGTTACCCACCATCCTGCTAAGTTTTTCTTAGCATTTAATAACTGACCCAATTTGTCATCTTCCTCTGAATATCTCGGGTTTTCCCTAGGAAGGGTTACTGCTTTAGAAGGAATTATTGCCATTTGCAATGCTTCTTTCTTTGCTACCTTTTTTTGCTGTTCTATCAGCTAAATTATTCCCAGCTATTATTTTTGTATTCCCAGTCTGGTGTGCCTTACAGTGCATGATTGCTACTTGATCTGGCTTTTGAACTGCTTGCAATAATCGTAAAATTTCTGTTTGATGCTTAATGTTTGATCCTTGAGAGGACAATAACCCCCTCTCTTTCCACAAAGCTCCATGGACATGCACTACCCCAAAGGCATATTTTGAATCAGTCCAGATATTTACTCTCTTGTCTTTGCTTACCTCTAAGGCTCGAATTAAAGCGATGAGTTCTGCCTTTTGGGCTGATGTGGTACTTGCCAATGCTCCTGCTTCTATAACTGTGGTCTCTGTTGTTACCGCGTATCCGGCGTATCGGACTCCTTGTTCCATAAAGCTGCTTCCATCAGTATACAGTTCCCAGTCTGGTCGCTCCAATGGCACATCCTTCAGATCTTCACGACTGGAATAAACATACTCGATGGTAGCCAAGCAATCATGTTCCAGTCGTCCTTCTTCCTGTACGGAACTTAAAAACACTGCAGGATTTACCAGGTTAGCTGTCTTTAGAATCACATCATCCTGTTCAGTCAATACCACCTGGTATTTCATCATTCGGCTGGGGGACAGCCATGTCCCCCCTTCTGTTCTAGGACAGTTATCACCATGTGTGGAACATAGACTGTTATTGTTCTTCCCAAAGTCAATTTCCGAGCTTCTTGTATGAGCATCACTGTTGCGGCCACTGCTCGCAGGCAGTTTGGCCACCCTTTACTCACTGTGTCCAGTTGTTTAGAGAAATATCCGACTGGTCGTTTCCAGCTTCCTGTCCTCTGGGTTAACACGCCCAGTGCAAGGTGTTGTCTTTCATGTACAAACAGCTGGAAATCTTTGGTTAGATCCGGCAGTCCCAAGGCAGGTGCAGACATTAGGGCACGTTTCAACTCTACAAAAGCCTTTTGTTGTTGTGGGCCCCATACAAAGGGAGAGTTCTTTTGGGCCTCGCACAGCGGTTTAGCTATTAGCCCATAGTTCATGATCCAAAGGCGACACCACCCAGTCATGCCCAAAAATGCTCCGAGTTCATGAATATTTCTCGGCTCAGGTACACCACAAAGAGCTTCTTTGCAATTTTTTCCTCATTGTCGTTGTCCTTTTGAAATCTCAAAGCCGAGATATATCACAGCCTGGCAGGCTATTTGGGCTTTCTTCCTGGATACCTTATACCCATTTAGTCCCAGGAAATTCAAAAGGTCAATAGTCACCTGTATACAAATAAATCTTTCTTCTGTAGCAATCAATAGATCATCCACATATTGTAAAAATAAATGCCCAGGTCTTGATTTATCCTGTTTCCAGATTTCAAATTCCTTTGCTAAATGATTGCCAAAAATAGCTGGACTGTTTTTAAATCCTTGGGGTAATCTGGTCCATGTCAACTGCATCTTTCGCCCAGTTTGAGGATTTTCCCACTCAAAAGCAAACAGTTTTCTGCTTTCCTTTTCCAAAGGTATACAAAAGAAAGCATCTTTTAAATCAAGCACTGTAAACCACTGATCATTCTCCCTCAATGCTGTTAACAGCGTATAAGGGTTTGCTACTACAGGATAAATATCCTTAACTATCTGATTTACTGCTCTCAAGTCTTGTACCAGTCTCTATTCACCCGAGGGTTTTCTGACTGGTAAAATAGGAGTATTATACTCAGATTCACATTCTTCCAAAATTTTATACTCCAAAAATTTATCAATCAATTTCTTCAATTCCTGTCTCGCTTCCGGTTTGATTGGATATTGTTTAATTCTCACGGTTCCTGCGCCTTCCTTCAAATCTATTTTAACAGGTTCTGCTAGTTTCAATTTACCAGGAATATTTGTTTCCCATACAGTAGGGATCACTGCCAAATCCACCTCCGGTGGAATTTCTTGTTCCTTTACCTTTTCTTGTATCATCAGGATTTCTCCCGTTTTTGACTCAGGTATTTTCAAGAAAAGTTCTCCTTCGTCAAAAACAATCTGTGCATTTAATTTGGATAACAAATCTCTTCCTAAGAAGGGTATCGGACATTCTGGTACATACAAAAATTCAGGTGTAATTATCTTATTTCCAAATTTCAAATCCAGGGGTTGCAGGAATGGCCTGGTTTTGTTCCAGTTTTTCCTTTACAGGTATTTAATAAAAAAATGTCGCTCCTGTATCCACTCCCAACTTCACAATTTAAACAACATTTTTTTCCACTTTCTTATTATCAGAAGTTATAGCCATTACCAAATTATCTCTAATAATTAGCTTACATTCATCCTGCCAATCCTTTCTTTGTCTTAAATAAAAAACCAAATCCACATCTGGCATTTTATTCCATTTCCCTTCTCTTTTACAATACAGCATTAACTGCAAAATAGTGTTATAATTCAGTGTCCCATTCGTGGGCCACTTTTCCTCATCATCCAATATATACAAAGGCCACCAATTATTACAGTACTCAAATTATTACAATACTCAATCACCTGGCTCTTTTGCAGATCATCCTGTAAATTTCCCCAATGTGCCAATAAACATCCCAACAAAGAATTTTTCGGGATTTTGTCATTTACAGCAAGATTACCCATGCTTTGACTTTTAAACAACCGAGTTAACTTAGCTGCCATGGTGTAATTACTCACAGTACAATACACAATTATTCAACTCTGTCACTCCGATCCGCGGATCCACACTCCACACTCGCTTTCGTTCTCAATTACACGTCTCACCCTTACAGCCACACTCACACTTTCCCACAGTTACTTTAAACAAACCTATAACACAATATTATACCTCTTCATTTTCTTCTTAATACACAAACTCACAAAACAACAAAAAAAACCCCAAAAACCTCTTCTAACTTCTTGTTAGAGGCACTACCTTAGAGAACACTATAGCATATAGTTTCTCTTGTCTACACTTTTGTCCAACCCTGCAACAGCTTTCGCTTATGTCTTACGGGCAGAGTCCTAGTCCTACCCTGCGCAGCTCTTTCACCGCCTCTGACAGGCAGACTTACTCAGTGGGACTCCAACCCACTGGTGGGACTCCATCCCACTCCTTCCCATACACTTATTTTAGTGGGACTCCTACCCACTTCCTCTAGTGCACTTACTTACTTACTTTAGTGGGACTCCAACCCACTTACTACAATTAAAAAAAAGAAGTGTCTTACCAAAAATGCAGGGAACGTTGCCAAGAGCCTTACGGATCGGGGATCGATGGGTATCCCCGAGAAATCCTCGGTGCCGGCTGGAACCGATCAGGTCCCCGACTCCTCCGGTCTCCTTCAGCGAGGTCCCATCTGGGGTGCCAAAACTGTTACCGAAATCTCGGAATGAAGAACTTATCGACACCAATGTGATGTAGATAAGCAGACACTTCTTTATTGATGGCCGGGTGCGTGAGCGAGTCCTCTCACGATCAACGCACGCCAGGTCCCAAAATCAGACACCATATATAGAACTTATTCATACATATTCATTAAATATTCATGCATAACCATGATATTTCCCATAAATCATTAACATATTCGCCTCCTAGATCCGATTCTGCGTAGTAGAGCTTAGAAAGGTCTAGACATGGGTCTGGGGTACGATCTGGGTAGGTGGTATATGAGTGGGTGGTCGCGATCTCCCCCTGCCGGAGCTACCTTTTACTAAAGTTCACGATTTCTTGGCAGGTAACTACAAGCTGTTCCAGTCGACTCTCCCCAGTTCCCATTAATCTCATATTCTGACATTTCAAGACACTTCTACATACAGAAGACTGGTCAAACACAAAGAAACCTTTCAACCCTAAAGTTATCACCTGAGTTTTAACACTGGTTCTAGCCCCTTCTTCTAGCCTTGGTACAAGACGTACAGAAGATCTCATAGCAGGTGGGCAAAAAGACGGCTACAGCACCCACCGTGCCCGTACGCCACCCAGCTCCCACAGGCAGCTCAAAGGTGCCTGCACACGTGGACAACGGGAGCACCACAGAGCCTGCCGTACCTGTACCCCGACATCCTACAGACAGCCAGAAGGTGCCTTCGTACATGGACAAGGGCAGAGCTAAAGCACCCACCCTGCCCGTACGCCACCCAGCTCCCACGGGCAGCTCAAAGGTGCCCACAGCCTGCGACAAAGGGACCGCTGCAGCAACAGCCACCACCTCTCTACCATGCCGGGGTCCCACAGGAAAAGGGAAGCAACACGCAGCCGTGGAAGAGTGGATCCCAGTAACACACGCGCTACCTGCAGTGTGTCTTCATTCCACAGTTCAGAAGAAGGTGCCCACAGCCATGGGCAAAGAGGGCGCCGCACCATCTACCTGATCTACACCCCATCCAGTTCCCACAGGCAGCTCAAAGGTGCCTGCAGGATTGGGCAACGGAACTTTGCAGCAACCACCACCTCTCTACCATGTCATGGTCCCACAAGCAGCTGGAAGGAACACGATACCATGGACAAGGGGACCTCTGCAACAGCCACTGTAGCTGTACCCTCTCACCATCCAACAGACAGCAGGAAGTACACACAAGAGTATCTGGAGTTCCAGATGAAATTAAATCATTCTTCCCTTATTCCTTCCAAGTATTTTCAGATCCTTCTCTTTACGCTGAACAGAGGCATTCGTTCTCAGTGTTCAGCACTACCTCATACACAAGCTGGCCTTATTCCAACTTCGATACTTTTTTTAAGGTAATTGGACAGTAAAGTACAAAGGTTTGCTCTTTAGAGGCAGGTGCCAAGAAACACCATTATCTTCACGGAATCCTGACAGAATTCTGTTCCAGATACCGCTTTAATATTTTTCCTGAAAACCAAGGTTGCCTGAGGAGACAGTCCAGGCTGTGGGACCTATGGCAATTTGGAAGGCCAGTAACACAGAGAGAATGATTTGTCCATTTCTGTACCTCACAAGCACTAGGAATTCACGAATTCCCTATTTAGGGAATTAAGTTGTAAATGAAGGATTAGACTGAAATAATTCAGGACATTTCCTTCAAAGACCAAAGTATCCCTTTAATAAACTGCTACTGGCTTATATTACCCGACACAAATACATCTGGAGCTAGGCTCATTTTCCTCCGGTCCTGTCACAGGCACATGTCGCTTGTCCTAAGAGAGGTCTCAGGACTAGTTTTTGAAAGGCAATCGGACACCTGAGGTTAGCTTTGTCCCAAAGAGTCGCTCCCTAAGGGAACACACCGGAGAGACACCATAGTGGAACGACCTACTGCTGGCTGATATCAGTAAAGCTTCCAACTTGCCAGCCAGCGAGAGGGCTGGAGGGGCATGGGAAACTGGGAGGGGACACGGCCAGGACGCTGGCCCAGACTAGTCAAAGGGGTATTCCATACCGTATGACGTCACGCTGAGTATATAAACTCTGGGGGAAGGAGGAGGAAGGGGGGCACATTTGGCATTATGGCGTTTGTCTTCCCGAGTAATCGTTAGGCGTGATGGAGCCCTGCTGCCCTGGGGATGGCTGAGCCCCTGCCTGCCCATGGGAAGCGGTGAATGAATTCCTTGCTTTGCTTTGCTTGCGTGTGCGGCTTTTGCTTTACCTATCAAACTGTTCTTGCCTCAACCTTTGAGTTTTACATTCCTTTCCGATTCTCCTCCCCATCCCTCTGGGTGAGGGGGAGTGAGCAAGCGGCTGCGTGGTACCTGGTTGCCGGCCGGGGTTAAACCTCGACACACCCCCAAGTTTATGTACCAAGCAGGACGCCCCGTGATATGGAACCTCCCTTTGGCTAGTTTGGGCCAGCTGTCCTGGCTGTGTCCCCTCCCAACGTTTTCTGCCCCTCCAGCCCTCTGGCTGGCAAGGCTTGAGAAACTGAAAAGTCCTTGACTTAGTATAAACATCACCCAGCAACAACTAAAAACATCAGTGCGCTATCAACATTGTTCTCACGCCAGAGCCACAACACAGCACTGCATTAGTTACTAAGAAGTTACTAAGAACTTTTGCACATTGGAAGTACTCAACAGGGGAAAAAAAAGTTTGCAGCACTTTGGCAAAGATTCCTAAATACGTTGTAAAACACAGGATTTTGCACAGAAATAAGCCAGGTCTAAGCTCCTGCCCAAATCTTGCCGAAGTGCCTGGGGCGTCTTTTACAGCGAGAAGCTTTCACCATTCTCTCAAATCTCGAAAGAAAGCAAGCATCCTGATCAGCACAGGACCCAGCTGCAGATTCAGTGCTTTAAAGAAAACTGCCAACCACCTGCAGCAGCTTATACTTTCTTAGGGAAAAAAAATCTCCCACTACCACTGGCATTGCTTCACCTTAGCTCGTGACCTACCACAGCAGTGCATGATAAGATGTCAGGCAACAGAGCTGCACCTATGAATTCATGCCATCCAGCACAGCATTTTAATTGTGCCACTGACTAATCAAGCTGGTCTTAACTGGTCTGTGGTTCCATTTCACCATCTACATTTCAAGGTCACTTTTGGACTCTTGCCACAGCACCGAAATAGATGTTATTTCTCTTGCAAAAACAGAAAGAAAGTGTCCAAATCAGAACATTCAGAGGCACAGCAAGCCAAAATACTGGACCAGGGGCTGCTTTCCTCCACCCATCAAGACAGAGCTCTTGTAGTCGTCATAGAACCAATGTCAAATTCTAGGCTTATAGGACAGACTTTCTGACAGCCAATTTCAAAAGCCTACAGTTAAGCAAAGCTGGTGGTTTGTTGTTTGGGGTTTTTTTGTTGTTGTTTTTTTTAAGCTGCTTCACAACTCTGCCTCACACTGAATTTGTAAGATGCGCTGCCAGATGCAGAGATATCAGGAAGGAAGCAGAGAGAAAGAATCCCTCTCAAAAGGGCAAAGAGATGCTACAAGAGCTCCAGAAGAAGGTGACATCTGCAGAATCAGGTGGTCTGATTTCTTCCACCAAAATACAACCCCAGGTTTAGAAAAAAAAACAGTGACCTTGAACCACAAGAAGCACCATACCCAAGTTATTCTCCGTAACAGTATAAATCAATTTGCAAACTCTCAGCAGCAGCATGACTTCCTTTTCAGGTGAATACATTCACCTGCATGGTCACAAACTTGACTTTAATCTTTTCAACATCCACGAAGTCTGGTGTTGGAACAAACACGCCCAGCTCCTGATGATTCCTCTGCCGTACCAACTGAATGTTTTTCTTCAGTTGTTTCCAAGAACCATCTGCAGTATCAAACTCTTTCAACATCGCCTCAATATGGCTCTTCAACAGCTTCAGAATGCACTTATGCATGGCCTTCTCCAGGACAACACCTGCAACGGGAAAACACAAGTTGAGCTGTCTTCCTCCTCTAGAGCAGAGCCAGCACTAATATAAGCACTCCCAAGAGTGCAGAGCAAGACCTACTTGCTAAGGCTTATTTATTACAGAAGCAGAGTCTCCAGATGTTTGTTAACAAGAAAACAAGAGGCAGAACAGAATCTGTATTCCATTTTCATTTATGACAATGTGGTAAATAAAACAAACAAAAAACCCCACAAGGGCAGACTACAGACTGTCACAACAGAAAAACCCCACAAAACCGAAAACAAAGCAGCATGCCAGCAGCGGCTCCAGTTAACTTTTTCTTTTGTTGGCCAGAAGTCTCTGAGTTTTATTTTACTTTGAGCTTAGACTTTTAATTCCCAAACCTGAAGCATAACACAGTCAAAACCATAACTTTTGTCTGCTTTGGCATGAAAGCCTATCCTTTTTTGCATAGTTTCCCTCAGAAACTATAACTCACCCAAGGTCTCAGAAAACTTGGCTCAGCTTTAAGATCTTTATGATGCTGGACAGATTACAGGCATGAAACTATACACGAAAACCAAGCTGTGTTCATCCAGCTTCGGATTTCATCATGCAAGCTTATATACAGCTTTGTCATCAAGTTTGAAGTTCTTTGTTTGGCAATAGCGTGCACGTGGCACAGTAACCACTTAGTTCTTTTTTTTTTTATGCTTATTTTACTCACTTTTTCTTTAACAGTCATTCCCCATTTCCAAGGCATGGAACACATCAATAGAGAAAACTCTTTGGTAAATATTTTCTTTGAAAACCTTTACTTTATAAGTCAATTTCCTCTCCCACTCAGCCTCCCATTGACAACATAGCTTACATTAACAATTAGCTTATATTCATTATTTGTACCATAGTGAACCGCCACAAGCACAATAGAAACTAAGGACCCTTCAGCCCGGCCACAGCACAAACACCCCAGCGATGGGGCAGGAGCAGAGCCCAGACTAGGCAGATTTATTAGGGGAGCACAGGGACCGAGAGGAGAAAGAGGAGAGGCCGTGTCACTAGATCACGCATTTATACAGGCTAACAGTGGACATTCCTGCTGCTAGTGGCACCTCAAAGTTTTGTTAAACCTCATGCCCTTTCCAGGTTCTTTGCTGTTCTCACGTGTTTCTCCTAGACCACAGTCTCTTTTTTTCCTCCCCCTGTCCTGCCCTTTTTGGAGGTGGCTTTTTAGAAATTGCAGGTTATTCCTAAGGCTTGGGATTCACACACACACACACTCCCCTCCAAAAAATCATTACCTACTTTTGTTTTCTTGCTTTTGCTTTATGCTTTCCTTTATTTTACCCTTGTGTTCAACCATTTTTCCTTTTGTGCCTTCAGACTGCTCTTTTCCATACAAACATGCCCTTCACACACTCCTCACCTTACGGTGTCTTTGCTTCACATGTAGCTTTTATTCTGTACTTGTCTGGCAGGCAATTCCCACACATCCAGCTCTGTTGGGAGCTCCCATCTCCCCTGTCCCAATTCTGCTGGGGGTTTAGTAGCTTCTCTTGCTATTTTCCCCTTCCGAGATCCTGACGGAGGTGGCAAAGCCATGTCTGCTTCATTCCCAGATGTTTCAAACACATCTGGGTGCTCTCTCACAGAGCCTGCAAAAACTACTGGAAGGTGGAAAGAGTGAATGTGAAGAGCAGCACTTGCCCTCTAATTTTGTCTATAGCCACCAGTAAAGGCATAACCAGTCTGACACATGGTCTTGATGGCCTGTCACACAGCATGTCCCACCAGGCCAGAGCCACCAAGTATACATAACAAGTGGCAACATTTCAAATGACTGATCTTGGTAGAGCCACACAATCACCACCAACGGCACCACCAAACCCAGCCAGGAAAGCAGAAGCATCACCCTCCTGCACAGTGACAGAAACTGCCTCTCCCTGCTATCAGTGCCACCCTCAGGGCTCAGACGGCAGAAATATTTTTCCACCAAGAAAAAATGCACAAAACTCACCCACTGGTATGTTAGCTAGCTGAATTTCTAGAGGGTACACACAGTTTCACTGATTGTTATTATTATTTTTTTATTTTTTTTTTTACAATTCAGCTTGCTTACTTCATTTATACTGCCTGTTCAGTTTTTTTAAAAAGCGAACACACCAAATGCTTTGCTTGTAAGTGGAACATCGCTGCAGTTTGCCTTCTAACTGCCTGGTCTCATTTAAGTCAAAATTAAAGCAGTTGGTGCCACCAAGCATTGGATTAAAGAAAAGAACTCTCTATGCCCATGTTAACTCCCACAGGAAGTTCTGCACATGACTAGTTAGCATCAGCCATCCTTCGTCTCAATAAAGCGGGGTCATCACCACGTTTGGTCACAGGGGGCTCAAACTGTAAAGAAGTCCGCACAGACCCTCAGAGTCCTTGGTCCAAAAACAAGGGGGCACCTAGCTTGGGATAGGACATCGGAAAACTCAGTACGCTTTTCCGACACTCTTTATAGGCTCCAGGCCGGGGCTGGTTCAGCTGCTGCCTGCAGCATCAGCACAGAGGGAGCTGCAGAAGCCGTCCCGCCCCAGAAGCCATGGGAACCGGACGCGGCAGGCAGGGAAAACTCCTCCACAGAGCCCCAGTCCCTGGTTGGGGCCAGGCTTGTTACCTGTAGGCAAGAAGTAGAAGCCTCAAGCCCCCTGCCCTCAACCCTCGCTTAGTGCTGCTCCCACAGCTTCCCATGCAGATGAGCGGCGCAGGAGGCATTATTTTACATTTGCGGTTCGTCATGGGCTCCAAAAGCAGTGCCTGGAAATCACTCCAAAATGTACTTGATCACATTCCACAATTACTCTGAAAACTGAAATTTGAAGAGCACAGAGGAACAGAGCGGATAATTCACGTGACTGCTCAAAGCTCTGAACAGGGTCTAAGTACTTATTGCTGAAGGCTGTTCCTAATGGTTTCTGTGCCGTTAAGGCAATTGGGTAAATAAAAACAGGACAGGATATTTAGTAAAGCATCCTTCAGTGCTGTCCAGTGACTATGCTACAGCTAATAGGAAACAAATGAAATAAAGGACATAGCCTCTCTTTGGAATCACAGCCGTAACTGCCTTGGCTCCGTAAGGGCAGACCGAGAGAGACTGGCATTTTAATGCAGCATGTTTGCACAGAACTAGCAAATGAGGAGGTGACTAAGACTAAGATATGACAGTGTGTCTGAGGCGGTTGCTGGTTTTTTAAAACAACAACAAAAAAAAAACACAACGAAAAAAGCCCACCAAACCAAACAGAAAACCCCCACCCCAAAACAACACACCTTTTATTCTCCCTCATGAATTCTTGGAATAGCCATAGAGAACCATGGAGTTCTGTCCTCAAATTAGAAGTGGCAAATTCCAGCAAGCTGAAGCGGCCAACACCACAGCAAGATTGATAAATACTGGACTTTTTTCTCAATGGTCAATAAACACCCCTATGTATCCTAATTAATAGAAAACCTATATAAACACTTAGATTATTATTAAAGCCTAGAAGGACAGCATTTCTAGTAATCTGGGTCTTAGACCAATATTCAGTGTCAGAAGACACCTATAAGCATGCTTGGGATCAAAGCATCAGGCTGTTTATCTTTTCTACTGAACTGCTGTTACCGCTGCCTTTCAGAGAAAGGCTGTTTCTGGATACACTCCCCCAAATCAATTCCCAGCCAGCAGTTTTCACTGATTAAATACAAAAAATGTATAGGAGGGTCCCCCAGGCAAATCAGCATCTAAGTTCTGAACTGAGGACTGATTTGTTGCATTAACATCTCTGTATACTCTCCAAATCCAAACTGGCAACAAAAATTCTTGTTTACTTTAGCACACACAAAGTGTTCTCAGCTGTCCTCCCAGGTTGCTTAATACTCTCCAGCCAAAACAGCCACTCCTCCGGTTTTGCAGGGCTGGGTGGGGTTTTTTTGTTTGTTTGTTTTTCTAATTGAATGTCATTTGAGCTGAGCACCATGTAGTGTTCCTGAAGTGATACTTATCATTAGCCTCTAGCCTCAAAACGGGAACTGGAAATGCTTTGATAAATTAATTGTAAAGGCAAAAACGCTCGTTTCGTCATGACTTGTGGAAATGCATCTGTATCCTGTGCTGACCTGCTATTTTGTTTTGCTGCAAACCACACAAGTCTGCATCTAGAGAGGACAACGTATTAGTCATCACCAGTGTCCTTCCACAGCCTCTTTACAGCCCTCACTGCCCGAAATTGCAGGCGTGCTCTTGCCTTTCCTGGCTTCAGTTTACCCGTTACCCACTACTGTTGCTCCACTGAGATTACCCGTCAAACTCCAGCCCTAGATTCACATACAAGCCCTGTTTATCACCTACGATAGAAAAACCATCCATCCATAAAAGAAGGGCTCAGTACAAGACTGAACGAGCCTGGGAACCGTCACAAAAAGGCACAGTCCTGCACAAGGAATGTTGCCTGGGAGGCTGAAAGCAGAAGGCTGCTTTAGAACACCACAGTGTGTGGTGTGTATGTGCAGAATACACGACTACGCTGCATTTGCTTTCTTACAGCTCTTCCTGATATCTTGCACATTTATAGACTGGCATGACTGATACGGATCTATTTCAAGACACCTCATGTCAGGATGGCCAGGTGTCCAGCTCTTGGTGGACGTCTACAGTGACACATGCCCCAACCCTTGTGCAGACAAGGGCATCTCCTCCAAAGAAGCAAGGCTCGAAAGTAAGACCCCACACAACCTATCTGCCTTGATAACCTGCACAACCCTGAAAAGAGATGTAGGACTGAAGTGGGCGATAGATAGGTGGTGGTGCCAGAGGCTGAACAACTAGGGAAGAAAGGTCTCCAGAGTAAACTTCCTTTCATTTTACCTGCCTAAAGCACATCAATGAATGACAGAACTATCTATGCTACATTTGTTCTGCTTTGTGCAGCTGTGGGTTCATTAAAATGTCACAGCAGTGTGGCAAATACGTATCTTTTCTTAAAGAAGAGGTAATAAAGGAGCATGGAGTAAGTCACAAAGCAAATCAAAGGGATGGCTGGGAAAGGGAGAACCAAATCCTCTGCTCAGCACTTTTAACCGCTGCTTCTTACTTGCCCCATCTGCCTGCTCCTATAGCGAAAGGAGCAGCGGTGAGGGACACATTGGTCAGCCTCAACTCAATATGAAGATACTACGATGAACCACAGGGTAGGGGAATGGGACACCAAACCAGACGTACAAGCACCTAAAAAGTAACACTCCATCAGAAAACAGTCACCATTTTTTTTTCCCCAAGAGCCAACAGTGGCATACCATTCTAATTCCTTTAAGAGGATAATTGGATCAGTGAAGAAGAGGGAAGCAGGGGATGGGCTGTACCCTAACATTTTTTAAGACCCATAACCCTATTCCATGCAACTTCCCTATAAGCAAACAAAGGAAATACTGTCATGCTGTAATTACCATAAGGTGGGTGGCTTGAACGGGTGTATAAAATACTGCACTTGGAGCCCAATTCTCGACAACTGACTGTCAAACAAGACAAGTATTTGAACAGGGGTCAGCCCTGGGCTTTAGTCTGCTTAGTATCTTCATTCAAAATCTGGATGACAGAGACTGTACATACAAAAGCTGCATGTGACATCACGGCAGGGGTGGGAAAAGGGCATCCCCAGTCTTTCGCAGTCCAGGTTTAGTTAATAAGTGGGAAACGGGCCTAAAGCTAACGTGACAAAATCTCATGAGAACAAAAGTAAAACATTGCCTCTCAGCAAGAGGAATACAAAAGCGAAAGTGCTGCTCAAAGCAGCCTCCTTGGAGCAGCCAGCAGAGTGACAAAGTGGGGAACGGGCTGCACCCCTGCACACTGCAGCTCTGCCCACCCGCAGACCCCAGCCCCTGCCACAGGGCACGGCCTGCCGGCCAGGGACCAGCACAGCCCCTCCAAGCCTCCTGCAACACCCAACGTTTAAGAATCCATTACAGATCAGACATACTGAAACAAAGAACAGACAGCATTGTTTAGGTGCCTTCCCACACAACCAGTCAATACCTTATGGCCAAATTATTTAAGCAGCCAGTCATTTCTTGGGCTGGGCCCAGGCTTGGGCATTGAGACCGAAGCTGTTCAGGTGTCCATCCTGCCTGGCGGAACAGCAACAGTCGGCTTGATTCCCTTCTGTTCACAGACAAGAGAAGACAATGCAGTATTACCATTAGATTGCAACACTACCAGAATCATTCCTGGTGTGTATTGAAGTACAACAGTAAGTCATTAGACATAGCACGTAAAAAGTGTGGAGAGGAGAGGTTTATGTATAGCCAAGCACCACTTACTCCAATTTTAACTGACAAATCAACTGAAATTGATAAAAACCAAAATTTAACAGGTCTGCATTAACACACACAAAGTAAACGTAGGAAGATGCAAGTTTAGGCTTAAGGGTCAAATCAGTGGAGCCTTCCCTGGAGAGAGGGAGGCCCTTTCCTCTAACCAGCTCACCCCATTTGTCAGCCTACCAGGATTTAAAGATGCAACCAAAGTCAAGTTTTGCCAGAACAGCTGCTTGATTTCTAGTAGAAAAAGCCTATTCACTCAGCAGCTTTACTCCCGAAATGCATCCAGGAGTCCTTGTCGCAATTTCAGAAGGACTAGGCCAAGGGTCCTCAAACTTTTTAACCAGGGGGCCAGTGCGTGGATGAAGTGGCAGGCAGTCATCTGCGGCTGCTTGGTTTCCACCCCCAACCCCCGCCCTGGGGGGGGTGTGTGTGTGGGGGGGTGGGGTGTGGCGGCCCAAGGGGGTTCTGTAAATACGGGGAGCCGGATTGAGGACCCTGGGGGGCTGTATCCAGCCCACAGAGGACCCCTGGACTAGGCAAAGACTTGCCTCGCAAAAGTACCGAGTATAACAGGAGCTTGTCTGATCTGCCAGTGTAATAGATTTGTGTCCTATACACTCTTCAAGAGTTTGTGGCATTGAAAATGCTCTGAATTCAGCCATCCCTTTTTCCCATGAATCTCACAGCAGGCATACAGTGATGGAAAGACTATGAGAGCATCCATCCAAGAAAAGCAGAATAGCATCTTACTGTGTCTCTCAGCTTCTGGAGTCACATGACTGGCAGCTTTATCCAAGCGTTGTTTAAATGGATTGTGCTCTACGTCCAGCTGCTGCTCTCCTGCTACGTCCATGGCATTGACACTCAAATCTGAAATCAGTGATGAGCAAGGAAAGCGGTCTATGAACACACATTTGTTACGGCCTGTGGCAAGCTGAGGAAGTGAAAAGACAGAATCTTTCAGCCAGCAGGGTAAGAATGTGCCAAACTGGGAGAGTGTGCACGGCTGGGGCCAAGTGACCTATAGGGAATAAAAAGCATGCTGCAGCATGCTAAATGGCCCTCCCAGGTACGGGATTGGGTTTGGTGTCCAAGAAGAACCATTTACAACTTCCAAGAAAGCGTTACCCTGAAAGGTAGACGCACTTAAGGCAAAAAGCCAAAACCAAACCCCTCAAAGCCCAGAACCATTCCCAGGAACACAGGAGTTAAGCCTAAAATTGGTTGAAAGCTGCCTCCTACCTCTTCCCCCGCCACCCTTCCCCCTTCAACATCAGCACATTTCCTTGTGATCTCTTTTCACAAAGAAGATTGAAGTCTGCGGTCTCAGCTTGGTATCAAAGCACCACTACGTGCTTGCTGGCTACATGCTCTCATAGAAGGCTGACAGCTTCTCCGCACGAAACAGCTGAGGCTCCCAGTCTCTCTGGCCTTCCCACGCGAGGAAGGTGTTGCTAGGTAGGGCCTGGCGGCCGGAAGATCTCACACTGTATGGAAACATAGGGCCCCCCTCCAGGTAGCCAACAGCTTTTAGTTTATGATGTAAGCAGACGGAAGTGACATTGTAAACCTAGGCTATATAGTGTCGCATCGTTCAGCAATAAACGCCATTTGCCATCCACCACATTGGTGTCTGTGAGCCGATGGACCGTGTGGCCAGGGGTCGGCCGCCGTGCCGTTCCTGACCCAGGTCACCGTGTGCCTGTGAAGGCAACAAGTGGTGCCAAAACCCGGGAACAATCACCTGGAGTCGGGTGAACGGCGGCCGGAGCGGCAGGACCAGCCCAGCGGGGAGGACACTCCCGGACCAACCAAGAGGATGGAAGCTCTTGCGAAGGTCGTATTACAGCTGCATAAGCAGTGGGGTACTGACTGTAAGCCCAAAGATTTTACTCTCGCAGTTGCGAGACTTTTGGAGCTCGGGGTCATTGACCAGCCAGTGGATATACTCCACCCAGATGCGTGGGACAAATGTTCCCGCGCTTTATGCGTTTAAACGATGTCTACTGGTAGTGGGGAAAATCTGAAAGCGTGGGGGAAAGTCGTCCAGGCTCTCCAAAAAGCTAGACACGAGCAGGAGACCTGGAAGGCTGCCAGGGATTGTCTGTTAACCACCCCGCGGGTGGGAATTGGGGCGGCTACGCGTACCTCACGCCCCCCGGCTGAGGAGGGTTCCGTCGACCCTCAAAGCCGACAGAAAGGTGGCGCGCCCACTCAGCGTCCGAAAGACTCTAACATCTTCAGCTCGCCCACTGACTCCTCGGCGAACTCCTTTTGGGGCAAACTGGCTGCAGAGGCCAGGGGTGCTGAGGCGAAAGCCGAGGCCGAAAATACACGGATTGAACCAGCACCCTATATGCCCCAAGATGGCGCCGAGCAGCAAGGGGAAGGGCGGGGCGAGACCGCCCTGGCGGGAGCAGGGGGGCAGCGCTAGAGTTAATAAGCGCACACAGAGGGGAGGGGGAGGGGAATGGGAAGGAAAAGAGTGATTGGCATGACCAAAAAAGGGAAAAGATCACGAGCGAGGGGCAGAAAGCCAATCAGAATGACCCTCCCCAAAACCGTCCTTATAAGGCAGGCGCCTCCCCAAGCGGGAGGCGGGGCGGGCAGAAAGGGAAAGAACCACCTGATTATGCAAGACAAGGGAGGGGCCGAAGCCCGACCACACACCACCAGCACCCGGAAGTGAGCAGTCAGTCGGACTCCGACTCCGACTCTGCATGGGAGAATTGGCTTGCAAATACAAAGACCAAAATATCACCACTCACGGGAAAAGACAGACATAAGGGGACAGAAATCACGCTCACCGATTGGAGAAAAATACAAATTGCATGTGCCGATTGGGCCCCACCAGACACACTAGCATTCCCGGTCCGAGCGACGGACGGGGGACAGAGGGTTCATTCGCCCTTAAGCCCTAAGGATATACAAGCGATTGTTAAAGCAATCGCGGACAAAGGACTCAATTCTGCCATGGTCTCCACCCTCATAGATGGGGTTTTTGGGGGGGATGATTTGCTCCCATTCGATATAAAACAGACTTGTAGGTTGATTTTTGATGGGGCAGGGATGATATTCTGATTGCCGCACCATCAGGCAATCAGGTAGACCACCTGGTGACAATAATTTCAGAAACCCTCAAGACAAACAGGTTTGAAATCGCGAGTGCGAAAATTAAAAGAGGACCCTGTGTCAGTTTCTTGGGAATAGGAATCACAAGTCCTTATATAACACCTCCTCAAATAAAAATCCGTCGAACCGTTAAAACACTCCATGATATGCAACAGTTAGTGGGGTCTTTGCAATGGCTCCGCAATGTTGTCCTGATCCCTCCCGAAATCATGGCCCCCCTGTACGATCTTTTGAAAGGGAAACACCCATGGGAACAAAAAACCGACGACGACAGAGGCAATAAACTCTCTCGACTTTATCGAACAACAGGTGTCATCAAACACGCTCGCCAGGTGGAACCCAGCTATACCACTCGATCTGTATGTGCATTTCACGGAGCAGGGGGGGAGTAGGAGCGCTGGCCCAAGGCCCTCCTGAAAAAGCTCAGCCAATACAATGGGTAGTTCTGGGGAAAACGTCACGTGCTTTCTCTCCAGGAGTCGAGTGCCTCGGTAACCTCATCATGAAAGGCAGAAAACTCGCCCTGACATCTGGGCATTGAGCCAGCCAGAATATACCTACCCTTTCGCAAACAGCTCCCAGCACAATCAGTGGCAATGTCAGAGTATCTAGCTATAGCCCTCGCCAGATTTGGGGGGGAAGTCTGGTATGCCACAAAGCCCCCCTGGACTCAAATGCTAGCTATTGTCGACGTCGACCTTCCACGGAAAATCATGGACCGGCCCCAACAGGGACCAATGGTCTTCACAGACGCATCCTCAGCAACCTCAACCGTGGCAGCAGTATGGCAGTCGGGAGGAGAATGGCACTGCGTCAAAATGACCGATCGTGCGATCTCCGTCCAACAGCTGGAAGCAGCAGCTGTATTGCTGGCGTGCGGTCTGACCCAACAGAACATCTCAACATAGTAACTGATTCAATGTTTGTGGCCAAGCTTTGCTTAGCCATGTCAGGGCCCGGTGTGGCAACATCCACAATAGCTCTGATGCTAGAAGCAGCACTTTTTTCCCCGAAAGGGCACTATATCGGTTATCCATGTCAACAGCCATAACCCAATCAAAGGGTTCTTCCAAATCGGCAACGACAAAGCAGACGCCGCTGCAAAAGGGCTGTGGACACTGAAAGATGCCCGCCAATTACATGAGTCCCTCCACACTGGAGCTAAAGCGTTAGCAAAGAGATGTGGGATCTCGGCCACTGACACGAAACATATAGTAGCTACATATCCCCACTGTCAAAAAGCACCATTGTGGTCTAGCTGAGTCAACCCCAGAGGTCTTAAAGCCTCCGAGGTGTGGCAGACAGATTTTACGCTCTGCCAATTGCTAAAACCTCGAGCATGGCTAGCAGTAACTGTAGACACATATAGCGGGGTGATCGTAGCGACACAACACCTTAAGACCAACGCTAAGGCAACCATCCAACATTGGCTAACAGCCATGGCGTGGCTTGGCATCCCTAATCAGATCAAAACGGACAACGGTCCGAATTTTGTGTCTAAATCAGTCCAGGCATTCGCTCTGAAATGGGGTATTACTCTGATACACGGCATCCCATATAATAGTACAGGACAAGCCATAGTCGAACGAGCAAATCAAACTCTGAAATCTAAATTAGAGGTATTAGCAAAACCAGAAGGTTTTACCAACGTCATTCCCTCAAGGGACCAGACATGCTTATTAGCGACAGCCCTATTAGCTTTAAACCAGTTCCCATGGGGAGACAAGGTGAATAGCCCTGCCCAGAAGCACTGGGCCACTCGAGCGCTAGAAGAAGGTCCATACGTTATGATCAGAAATGAGCTAGGAGAGTGGGAACAAGGGTGGAAATTAGTTCTGACAGGGCGAGGGTATGCTGCGGTCAGAAAAGATAACAGAATCAAATGGTGTCCACTTAAGTCTATCAAGCCAGACCTTCAGAATAAAACTAATGAAAACTGTGAGTTTTTATCTGCAGTACCGGATCATCGGACACCCCCGTAACCCATATACCCTGGTGACAAGAGAAGACGACAAGTTGGCAAGCGGCCTGTCCGCATCTGAGGACTCTGCACCGGTGGAGTCCAGACAACGGCGATACAGCCCCTGCAGGGGGGTCCAGCACCAGCTAGAAAGGGTCAACATCATGTTTGTAGAGCACCAACAACTGCTTTAAAAGTGTACTTGATCAGTATTTCCCCCGATTCTCCCTGGCTCTCCCCAAATATCCCAAGCCACACTCCATTACCCCCAGTCGTTTCCCAAGTGCCAATTGCTCAGTGTGCCTTATCTTTGTATATGTTAGCCTGTTTAGTTAAGCATGGGGGGGGGGGAAATGTTGCTAGGTAGGGCCTGGCGGCCGGAAGATCTCACGCTGTATGGAAACATAGGGCCCCCCTCCAAGCAGCCAACAGCTTTTAGTTTATGATGTAAGCAGACGGAAGTGACATTGTAAACCTAGGCTATATAGTGTCGCATCGTTCAGCAATAAACGCCATTTGCCATCCACACATTGGTGTCTGTGAGCTGATGGACCGCGCGGGCAGGGGTCGGCCGCCGTGCCGTTCCTGACCCAGGTCACCGTGTGCCTGTGAAGGCAACAGGAAGGCAAAGACCGGTAACATCTTGGGGGATCAGAAGGAAGTCAAGATTAACTACATTTAGAGCCCAACGCATTACCTGAAGGAATTACTACAACAGAACAAGAGGCAGGAACGATTGGTAGACAGGCAGGTAACATGCGCAGCAGCAGTACCCAGTCAGACTTGCAGGACTTGCAGTTACTTCATCCTGCAACTTTGTTTTGAATTTAGTTAAAAGGTAATCAGATTATTAATGTTCATTCTGCTTTGAAAACTTCCGGAGAAAGGCTAACGTGTGGCACTGGCATTACAGTCAGAATTCAGGTACCAAAATCACGGCAAAGCTGTGCCTTGCCAAGTGACTTCCAAAGCAGGCTCTCGAGCCTTTCAACAAGACAGTCAAGTCTGGAGTCCCAAGGGAACTCTGTGCCAGCTCTGTCAGTGCGACTGAGCTCTCTGACAAAGTACACCGCCATATAGAAATGTAAGTGGGTTTAAATCTCAGGCTCATTTACAATCTAGAAAAATGATACCACCCGACTGGACGCGCTGGTTTAAGCGCCCAGCAGGCCTGGCTGCCTAACCACGAGGGACCACCAATTCCTCCCCGGCTGTTGCCCAAGCAGCAGCGCAGCACTCGGAAGCAGCAGGCACACGGAGCCCCGTGAGCCCTCAGCAAGTACAAAAGTTATCCCTCCACAGTCAGCAGTCCGACCCACAAGCACAAGGCATACACGGAAAAATAACATCTAGACTGGCCTTCAGTTTAGCTCCCCCTGATGCGTCAACGTACAATTCCAGATGAACGCAGGTACAAAGAAAAAACAAAGAGCCCCGTTCCGCTCAGAAGCGAATCCAAAGGCCTCTTCCCCTCGGCTGCTCTGGCCCAGGAGCTGACTGTCACGACACAGGAGCAGCGAGACACCTGAGCTGCTGCCTCCCAACCCTCCCCGCTACCTAAGCGCTTGGCATTTGCAATACTTTTTAGAGAAAGACAGCAGTCAGGGCGGGGGGGAGTGGGGGGGATTCCGCTGCCGGCTATCATTCCTTTCCCTTGCCCGCAGGGGCGGGAAGAGGCTCCTGAGCCACCGCCCTGCGACAGCGTGACCGCAGGCCCCAAGGCAGCCTCTGCGGCCCGCGGGGGCCGGCAGCCCCAGCCCGCTGCCACGGCCACGGCCAGCGGCTGGGGGAAAGACAAAACCCCCGCAGACGGGGAGGGGGGGGGGGGGGTGGGGCGCCCCACCGCCGCTCCTGGCCTCCTCGCTGAGGTGGCGGCGCAGCTCCGAGAAAAAAAAAAAGGCAGCACCCTGAGGAGCCCGCGGACCACCGTCACTGCCGGGGAGACGAGAACCGCCGGCAGCCCCGCCGGTCCTGGTCCTGGTCCCGCCCACCGCCAGGCCGCGAGCGCCGGCCCGCCATGGGCCCCCCGGCCGGCCGCTGCCCCACGGCGAGGCCCGGGCCCGCCCGCTCACCCAGCGCGCCGCCGCACGCCTTGACCCGAAAGTCCTCCAGGCTGCCGGGGAACCCCCGCGCCGCCACCGCCACTCCCCAGCGCGCCGCGTGGCCGGAAATGAACCCGCCTTCCGGGGCCGGGCCGGGGCCGCCGCTGGCCCCGCCCACGCCCGCCGGCCCCGCCCCGCCGGGCAGCGCGGCCCGGAGCCGGCCGAGGAGGGGCTGGGCTGCCGTTCCGCGCCGGGGCGGGCAGGGGCTCGGTGCCGCCGCGGGCTCCCCTCAGCCTGCCGGCCCCGGGGCTCTGCGGGGGCCGCCCGCGGGGTGCGGGCTGTGCCCACAGCGGCTGCCTGGGGGGGCTCGGTCCCGAGGCGAAGCTGCTGGCCGAGAGCAGCTGCCGCTCGGTGTCACAGCCCCCCGGCCCGCCGCTGACTCCGCCCTGCAAGGCGCTGCACTTGCTTACAGACGCCCTGCCGAGAGCAACCGAGCAGCCCCTCCGACCGGCTGGCACAGCGACGGAGCGGAAAGCAAATCCTCGCCGGAGGGTACGCGCTGCCGGGGGGCAGGTGGGGGGGAGGGAGGGAAAGACCCGCTCACTTGTTCCACCTTCCAGCCCTGCCGCGTACTCTGCACCCCTTCACTCCGGTAACACCTCACTTTCCCGTCACAGGGAACGGCTATGAACACAAGAGGTTAAATCGTGCAACAGCTCATAATGGCTTAGTTATGCAAGGAAAAACCTAGTGTGAGCTTTTCCTAAGCCACATATTTACACCACTCGTTTCTTCCTACTAAAAAAGTGCAGTCCTGCGAAGTCTCTTCTATTTTTTAAAAAAATAATTTAAAGGTGCTGTTACTAACAGATGCTTCCAAATGCAAACAGAGCAAATGCACCCCTAGTTCCCACAGCAAAACGGAATGCATCATACAGAAAGGATTTAACAGCTTGAGCCACGTGGGTGCTTTTGCATACAGAGGCAATAAGTATGAATGCCCGGGCTGCGAGTGGGCAAAGGGCAGAGCGCAGGGAACCCCGCAGCCGCAGCGAGCAGCAGTCCCGGGGTCCGGTGGCGTAAACTGGGCTGAGACCCCGCTCAGTGCTCGCCCGGCCAGTGCTCGGCACAGGGTTGGTGGGGCGCTGCTGCCTCCTGGCGACCAAAAGTGGGTATTGCACCCGCCCGGTTGGGGGGGCGCTGCTGCTGTGACCCGGCGACCAAAAATCGGTGCTGCAGCCCTGGCGACGCGCATGCGCGGTGGCGCCTCCCCAGTCGGCGCTGCCGGCCGCCGTTAGCGGCATCACGATCCCTTGTTGCGGGTAGCGCCGCGGCGCCCGCTGCTGCTGCCTCCCGGTAAGGAGGCGCCGCTGCCGTCCCCCGAGCACGTTGCCAGAGCGTGCTTGGCACGGGAGTACGGAGCTGCCGCGCCGTTGCAACCCCGGGACAAAGGCAGCCCGCGGGTGCTCGCTGCTGCAACGGCCCCGCCCCTGGCGGCAAGCCCCCACCTGGGGACCGCAGGGTGCGGGGCAGCTGCGCCCCTCCACGGTTTAATTTCCCGCCCACTCGCACACGCCACGCTTCTGCCCGTGCGGAGCGCGAGCCCGGGTCTTACCCGCCGAGCGCGCATGCGCTGCCCGTAGGTTTCCGGTAACGCCACTGCGCACGCGCGATATAGTCACTGGCAAAACTGAGGGCGGCGCACGCGCGGAAGTGCTGTGACTCCGCTGGGCGGCGTTGCGGAAGCGCATGCGCATTACGAATTGGGGTTCGGGCTAGCGTTGGGGTGGGGTTTGGGGTTCCCCATCTCGCCGCAGAAAGCAGGAAGCACAACTTTTGTGGTCCCGGGGGTCCCGGTCGCTGTCCCGGTCCCAAGTCGCAAGGGTCCCGGTCCCGGGGGTCCCGGTCTAGGTCCACGCCCGGGGGGTCCCGTTCCCGGCGGTCCCGGTCCCAAGCCGCGGGATTCCCGAGCCGCGGGATTCCGAACTCGGGGGTCCCGGTCGCGGTCCCGGTCCCGGTCCCGAGCCCAGGATGTCCCGGTTCCGAGTGTACCGGTCCCGGTGTCCAGGTCCCTGTCCTGGTCCCGGCTCGGAGCCCCGGGGGTTTCGGTCCCGGGGGTCCCTGTCCCGAGCCACGGGTGTCCCGGTTCTAGTTCCGGTCCCCAGCCGCGGTGTTCCTGGTCACGGCCCGAGCTGCGGTGTCCCGGTCCCGGGGTTCCCAGTCCCGTTTCGGGCCGCGGGTGTTCAGGTCCCAGTCTCGGTCCGAGCCGCGGGGGTCCCGGTCCCGGGGGTCCCCGTCTGAGCCTCGGGGGTCCCTGTACCGAGTCGCAGGGTCCCGGTCGCAGCCACGATCCCGAGCCGCGGGGGTCCTGGTCCCAGGGATCCCGATTCTGGTCCCGGTCACGAGCCGCAGAGGTCCAAGTCCTGGGGGTCCCTGTCCCGGGCTTGTTCCTGAGCCATGGGTGTTCCGGTCCCGAGGGTCCCGGTCCCAGGTTTCCCGGTCCCGGGGTTCCGGTCGTGGTGCCGTCACGCGCCGCGGGGTTCCCGGTCTCTGGCCGCGGGGGTTCCGGTCCCGGGGGACCTGATCCTGGTGCCAGTCCTGAGCTGCGGGGTCAGTCCCAGGGGTCCCGGTCCAGGTCCTTTGCCGTGGGGGTCCCAGTCCCAGGGGTCCTGGTCACGGTACTGGTCCTGAGCCCTGGCGGTCCCGGTCCTGGTCCCGAGCCACGGGGGTCCTGGTCCCAGGTATCCCAGTCCCAGGGGTCCTGGTCACAGTTGCAGTCCTGAGCTCTGGGGGTTCTGGTCCTGAGCCACAGGGGTTCCCTTCTTGGGCGTCCTGGTGGCGGTCCCAAGCCATGGGGGTTCCAGCCCAGGTCCCAAGCCATGGTGGTCCCCGTTCCGGGGGTCCCGGTCCTGGTCTCGAGCTGCAGGGGTCCAAGTCTCGGGCATCACAGTCCAGGCCCCAAGCTGCAGGGGTCCTGGGAGTCCCGGTCCTGAGCTGCAGGGGTTCCAAGCCAGGGGGGTCCAAGTTGCGAAGGTCCTGGTCCCAGGGGTCCTGGTCCCAAGCTGCGGGGGTCCTGGTCCCGAGTCATGGGGTCCCGGTCTTGAGCTGTGGGGGTTGTGGTCCCAAGCCGCGGGGGTCCCGATTCTGGTCCTGAGCCACTGGGGTCCAAGTCCCGGTCCCAAGCTGTGGGTGTCCAAGTCCCAGGGATCCCTGTCCCAGTCCCGAGCCACAGGGGTTTCGGTCCCAGGGGTCCCGCTTCCTACACAGGGTGTCCCCTCATAGCTGAGGTCTCCAAAGCTGCTGCAAGAGGGTCCAGCTTTTGTACTATTGAATAAACAAGCTCACCTAACGGCAAATGCAGAAACATCTGGTTTCACTCTCCTCTCAGGTCCCACCAAAGCCTGGCCAGGGCTCAGGGAGGATGCGAGGGAGTTTCCTTTATCTACTGGATTTTTCTCACCAGGTTCCAAACAAGGCCAAACAGCTGGATTCACAGCCTTGGCCACCTGTCTCTAAGCAAGGAAGGATGCACTATCTCTTCTCTCAGGATTATAGTTTGTCTAAGCTACATCTTTTGCTGAGGATTGTACATAGATCACTAAGGATCATGCCTGTTTCACTCATGACAGGATACTAAATATACATATATATCTATTGTAAAAGAAGAGACTCCAACTCTTATGGGTTACTCTAGGTTTGCAGTTTTAATCGGTCCAGCAGCGTTGGGTCACCTCCGCAGAGAGTGACAAGCTTACAAGATTTTCAGCTCTACATTTACAGTCTCTACAAAGCATTACCTAATCTATTGGTTTCAAGCAAGTCTTTTATTAGTCATTATCTTGACAGTCGGTTTCACAAGTTGTTCTATATCTTGACCACTTCGCTATTTTACTTTTTCTTTCAAGGATGATCACTTCAGGTTCTGCACGTCTCAGTTCTGAGTAATCACAATGGACAATCTCCACCGTCTCAGCCTCCTAGAGGTCAGGGTCTTGTGTACTTAGAAACTTCTTTGAACTGTCAGGTACAGTCTTACTAATATTAAACTTTCATTGTCTAGCATCTATTTGCCGACCGTGCTTGCAGTCGTGGTCTGAGGCTATACAGGGGACAAAGCTGAGGTGTACAGCCTACAGCAGCATTGATCTAGCATTTTTCCTCCAACATCTATACCATTCAGTTGGCAGCTCCATCTAAAGGTCAACTTTGGCTCGGGGCCTGTGGCTCAGGCCTCAGTACATCAGGCCTTCATTGATTTTTAGAACCGTCACCGAGTTTCAGGGCCTAAACTTACCTTGGTTAGCATCTTCGCCAGGTTTCAGGAATCTGAATTTCTCCCCCTAACCACCCTAACACTAAACACAGTAATTTCCCTAACCCTAAGTAACTTTAATGTCCTAAGCCTAAGTATACTAATCGACATAACCTTAATCAGTCTAACTTTAGGGGAAGCCTGCGTAGGGGGTGGGAGTGAAGCAGTGTGGAGGGGAAAGGGGAGGAAGAGACAGCAGGAGAGGAGAGCTAAGGAGAGGAGTTGGGGAGAGTGGCAAGGGCAGGAGAGGGGAGGGGTGGGGAGGGGAGAGGTGGGGAACTGAAGAGAGGGGAAGACAGGAGAGTAAAGAATAGGGGTGGGGAACAGATAGGAGCGGAGGGATTGGAGGGGAGGAGTGGAGATAGGAGAAGAGGAGAGGAGAGGAGAGAGGAGGGGAAGGGAGAGGAGGATAGCTTTCAATGAAATCAGAATACCACTTTTGGCTTTTACAGCTAGAGGTATTTATTTCAGAATTTTAACCAGAATACCTTTGGTTTGAATTACTACTATTATTATTAGTAGTAGTAGTAGTGATGTTATTATTGTTATTATTATTGTTATTGTTATTATTACTTCATGAAAACTATAGCAAAATATTTCCATCTGCTTGAAAAACTAAATGCTCTTTCATGGAGTGTTTACATTTCTTAAAGTTGTTTTATTTGTCTGGTCTTATAAAAACTGAGGTCAAACTATCAAACAGCAAAACATGCTCAAAACAGCAGCATGCACACTTACACCCTCCTTTTATTCCTAAGTGCACTGTGAAATGTGCTGAGAATCCATCAGATGGCAAGATCACTACTTGATTTATCCCACATCATATTTTCTTACAGGAGAAAAAAAAATCAAGGCTATCTTCTGGGTGGATAAGTGGACTTCCAGGAATTTCTCCCGCAATGATTTGTGCATAATAAGGATTTTTTTTCCTTATCATAGGAGAAGAGCACAAAGTCAATCACAAGACAGATTTAGTGGCCAGCCTCTTAAATATCTACTTGCAGAGCAGAGGCAGAAACGGTCTAATGCCTGGCCTTTTGGCAGATCAGACTGGGTATGGTCAGATGTGCCGGGGTAAATAAACTGCTGGTGCCCTACAGATGACCCACAAAAAATTTGCAATTTTCTGGCACTTTTTCACTCTTCCTTGAACACCTCTACATTACAACTGTTTTTTTTTTCTTCTCCCTTAATTGCTGTTCTTTAAGGGGTGTGGTGCTGAGAGAGGCAAGATTTATATTAAAAGACAGCTTTTTCTTTTTCCCTGCTTGTTCACAGGTTAGTGAATTACTCTATGTGCCTTCCAGGCATCACAGAATCACAGAATTGTTTAGGTTGGAAAAGACCTTTAAGATCATCAAGTCCAACTGTTAACCCAGCACTGCCAAGCCCACAACTGAACCATGACCCTAAGCACCACATCTACACCTCTTTCAAATATCTCCAGGGATGGTGACACCATGGCATCCCTGGGCAGCCTGTTCCAGTGCTTGACAACTTTTTCAGTGAACAATTTTTTTCCTAATACTCAATCTAAACTTCCCCTGGTACAACTTGAGGCTGTTCCCTCCTGTCCTGCCGCTGGTTCCTTGGGAGCAGAGACCGACCCCCCTCGCTGCAGCCTCCTGCCAGGCAGCTGTAGGGAGCCAGAAGGGCCCCCCTGAGCCCCCTTTTCTCCGGGCTGAGCCCCCCCAGCTCCCCCCGCCCCCCCAGAGCTGTGCCGCAGCCCCTTCCCCAGCCCCTGCCCGGCTCTGGACACGCTCCAGCCCCTCCGGGTCTGCCTGGGGGTGAGGGGCCCAACGCTGAGCCCAGGGCTCGAGGGGCGGCCGCACCAGGGCCCAGCACAGGGGGACGGGCACTGCCTGGCCCTGCTGGCCACGCTGCTGCTGACACCGGCCAGGGCGCTGCTGGCCGCCGTGGCCACCTGGGCACACTGGGGGCTCATGCCCAGCCGGCTGCCGACCAGCCCCCCCAGGCCCTTCCCCGCCGGGCAGTTCCCAGCCCCCTGCCCCCAGCCTGCAGCGCTGTGGGGGGCTGGTGTGACCCACGGGCAGGGCCCCGCACTCAGCCCTGTTGGGCCTCACACAGTTGGCCTTGGCACTCAGGACGATCTGCTCCATAACCTGCCCCAGCACCGAGGTCAGCCAGGCCTGTAGTTCCCTGGATGCTCCTTCTGGCCCTGCCTGCCGATGGGCACCGCACGGGCTGACCTGCCGTCGGCCGGGACCCCCCCAGTTAGGCAGCACTACTGGGAGATCGTGGAAAGTGGCTCGGTGAGCGCTGCTGCCAGATCCCTCAGTGCCCTTGGGTGGGTCCCACCCGGCCCCGCAGACCTGTGCGTGTCTACGTGGTGTAGCAGGTCACCGACCATTTCCCTGTGGATTATGGGGGCTTCATTCTGCTCCCCGTCCCTGTCTCCCAGCTGAGGGGGCTGGGTACCCTGAGAACAACTGGGGTCTGATTGTTAAAGGCTGAGGCAAAGAAGGCATCGAGTACCTCAGCCTCTTCCTCAGCCTGTGTCGCTATGTTTCCTCCCACGTCCAATAAAGGATGGAGATTCTCCTTGGCCCTCCTTTTGTTGCTAACGTAGTCATGGAAATGGGTTTTATTGTTTTTTACAGCAATAGCCAGATTAAGTTCTAGCTGGGCTTTGGCCCCTCGTTTTCTCCCTGCATAACCTCGTGACATCCCTGTAGTCCTCCAGAGCTGCCTGGCCTGTCTTCCAAAGGTCACAAATTCCTCTTCCCCTGAGCTCCAGCCAGAGCTCTCTGTTCAGCCGGGCTGGTCGTCTTCCCCACCGGCTCACCTTTCGGCACATGGGGTCAGCGCGCTCCTGCGCCTTCAGGATTTCCTTCCTGAAGAACATCCAGCCCTCCCGGGCTCCTTTGCCCGTCAGGACTGCCTCGCGAGGGCTCTCAGCCAGGCCCCTCCACAGGCCAAAGCCTGCCCTCCAGAAGTCCGCGGTGGCAGTTCTGCTGACCCCGCTCCTTACTCCTCCAAGGATCTAAACCTCTATCATTTTGCGATCGCTGTGCCCCAGATGGGCTCCAACCACCACGGCACCGCTAGTCCTTCTCTGTTCACAAACAGCAGGACCCACGGGTGCCAGCCCTTGCTGCTCCCCCACCAGCTGTCGGGAAGGTCTCTCCTACACGCCCCAGGAACCTCCTGCACCGTTTCCTCTCTGCCGGATTCTATTTCCAGCAGACACCTGACCAGTTGATGTCCCCCACAAGAACAAGGGCTCGCAGTCATGAGATTTCTCCCAGATGCTTAGGAAGTATTTCATCTGCCCCTTCACCCTGGTTGGACGGTCTGTAGCACACTCCCACCGTGGTATCTGCCGTGTTGGCCTTCCCTCCAATTCTTACCCAGAGAGACCTGACCATCTTGTCACCATCGTCAAGCTCTAGACAGCCAAAACGCGCCCTAACGCCCAGGGCTGCCCCACCGCCTCTCCTGCCTTGCCTGTTGCTTCTGAAGAGTTTATAGCCATCCACTGCAGCATTCCAGTTGTGTGAGTTATCCCACCTTTTATGGCAGCTATGTCATCGTTTTCCTGCTGCATGATGGCTTCCAGCTCCTCCTGTTTGTTGCCTGTGCTGCATGCATTGGTGTAGATGCACTTCAGTTGGGCTGTTGATCCTGCAGCCTTTTTGGGGGAAGAAGCCCTCATTCCTACATGACCATTCTCAGACGGTGATTTCTTCTGTGGTTTCTAAGACATCAGTAACCCTTGCACTTTTGCTGCTGCATGGATCTCCATCCCCTACCTCCACTGAAATGGTAGACCTCACAAGTGATTATGACATACCTAGGTTTAAGCAAACCCCTGTGCCAACACCTAAACCAAAGACAAGTCAAGCAAGGTTCTCCTCCTCCTCTATTCTGCCCTGGTGAAGCCGCATCTGCAGTACTGTGTCCAGTTCTGGGCTCCCCGGTTCAAGAGAGACAGGGAGCTACTGGAGAGGGACAGCAGAGGCTACAAAGATGCTGAGGGGATTGGAGCATCTCCCTGACGAGGAAAGACTGAGAGAGCTGGGGCTGTTCAGCCTGGAGAGCAGGCTGAGAGGGGATCTTATCAATGCCTACAAATATCTCAAGGGCAAGTATCAAGAGGATGGGGCCAGGCTCTTTTCAGTGGTGCCCAGTGACAGGGTTAGGCAATGGGCACAAACTGCAACATGGGAACTTCCATCTGGATATGGGGAAAAAATTCTTTACTATGAGGGTGACAGAGCACCGGGACAGGCTGCCCAGAGAGGTTGTGGAGTCTCCTTCTCTGAAGACATTCAAACCTGCCTGGACATGACCCTGTGCAACCTGCTCTAGGAGAGCCTGCTTGTTGGGCTAGATGGTCTTCAGAGGTGCCTTCCAACCCCAACCACTCTGTGACAAGCCAAGACTTGTTGTCCCTTACCAAAAGGGAGCAGGCTGAGATCAAAATCAGCTAACAACAGGAAAGGAGTGAGATTGTAAGAAAACCCTATAGAAAAGCGTTTCGTATAATACATTGTGTGCTGATCATATTCTCAGCTGTGTCTGAGAAGAGTGGCTGGATGCTGACCAAGGCAACATCAGTGTTTCTCTAGGAGTTCACCACCCCAGATTGGTGGAGGGGATATTCCTAGTGGAAACAGAAATACTCTATCATTGACTGGTACTGGAGACTGAACAGGGAGCAGAGAAAGAGAGAAGGAATGCCCTGAGCCTTTTATCATCTGTTTTATCTACTGTTGACTTTGCAATCAAAGCCAGCAGCTCTCCTCTTTGGCCCCCAGTTAGAAAGCAAATTGTCACCAGCCAGTGAAGTGGAGTTAGAGAGCAAGGGACAAAATCTCACGAGTTCAGAGCTGGAAAGCGTCTGACCCACTGACAAAAATCTCATCTGCAACCAAAGCAAATCCAGCCTTGTCTGCTGCCCAGGCGAGTCCTGACATCTGGATTTATAGACATAGTTACCACTACATTAATGAGCTCGGGAAAGCATCTGCTGCCAGCTTCATTACAGATGGGTGGAAAAATACCATTCTGAGGAATCCCCCAGATGGACATAAATATTTAGCATGTGATCAGCTGCTCAGTATTCCCCTGACCTGAATAAATCTGTATTGTTTACCCTGCCTTCAAATAAAAGGTCCATAATCAGGATGACTCCCCTCACTCAATCTTTCTGAGGGGTGCAGTGGAGACAGCTGGTTTATATCTCTCCGTAGCCCCTGTACCCCTCTATCTCTGGCAGAAAAGCTGTTTAAGGCCAAATCATCTCTCTGAGGCAAATTCAGTTCAGCCCAACAGGACATTACAGTAATTCATACTGCCTGTAGTGTGAAGGCTGGTGCTGCTCAGCAGCTGAAACAACCCACTCTTGGGTCTTCCAGTTTGGAGCAGGCATTACATGGGCGAGTTGTAAACTCAGCCTTTTAGGCCCCAGGAACAGCTATGTGGCTTCAGCTCACACTTCTTTCTAGTCCAATAGAGGGTGCAAATAGATACAGAACCACAGAACAGTCTGGGCTGGAAGGGACCTTCAAGACCAGCCAGTCCCACCGCCTGCCCCGGGCAGGGCCCCCTCCCCCCAGCCCAGGCTGCTCCCAGCCCCGTCCAGCCTGGCCTTGAGCCCTGCCAGGGATGGGGCACCCACAGCTGCTCTGGGCAGCCTGGGCCAGCGCCTCGCCGCCCTCACGGGGAAGGGTTTCTTCCTCATGTCCAACCTAAATCTCCCCTCTCTCAGCTTCAAGCCATTCCCCCCTGTCCCACCACTCCCTGCCCTTGCCCAAAGCCCCTCCCCAGCTTTCCTGTCGGCCCCTCCAGGCACTGGCAGCTGCTCTAAGGTCTCCCCGCAGCCTTCTCCTCCCCAGGCTGCACAGCCCCAGCTCTCCCAGCCTGTCCCCACAGCAGAGGGGCTCCAGCCCTCTGACCAGCTCCGTGGCCTCCGACAGGCCCGCTCCGACAGGTCCGTGTCCCTCTGATGCTGAGGACCCCCGAGCTGGACGCAGCGCTGTGGGGGGGTCTCAGCACAGCTTTCACTGCGTATTGCCCTGGCAGTTTGTGGCTAATGGTATACTTGAGCTAGAAATGGTATCTTTGAGTTAAAACACCCTATAGGATTTTTCTTTCATGAATTTTGTCCATTTGCTTTCCTGAGCCCATGTAAAATTTTGACATCCACAATGTCTTTTGGTAATGACTTCACAGATTAATGACATGCAGAGAAATACCTATATCAGCCAGTTCATAGCTTCCCACCTGGTAATGTAACTAAATGACCTGTAGTTTGTGCACTATGAAAATGACCAAATATTCCTTTTTTGCTTTCTTTATTGCTGTCTTTAAATCACTTCTGGCATCTGTCATTGTCGTGGTTTAGCCCCAGCCAGCAACTAAGCCCCACACAGCCACTTGCTCACTCTTTCCATGTCAGGCTGGGGGAGAGAATTGGAAGGGTAAAAGTGAGAAAAGCCATGGGATGAGATAAAGACAGTTTAATAGGTAAAGCAAGAGCTGTGTGTGCAAGCAAAGCAAAACAAGGAATTCATTCACTGCTTCCCGTGGGCAGGCAGGCGCTCAGCCATCCCCAGGGCAGCAGGGCTCCATCACGTGTAACGGGGACTTGGGAAGACAAACACCATCACTCCAAATGTCATCCCCCCCCCCTTCCTTCTTCTTCCCCCAGCTTATATCTACTCAGCATGACGCCGTATGGTCTGGAACATCCCTTTGGCCAGTTTGGGTCAGCTGTCTTGGCTGTGTCCCTCCATCCCTCTCGCCCGCAGGGCCCCAGAAACTGAAAAGTCCCTGACTTAGTACGAACATCACCCAGCAACAACCAAAACCACCAGTGTGCTATCAACGTTGTTCTCATACAAAATCCAAGACACAGCACTGCACCAGCTACTAAGAAAAAAATTAATTCTATCCCAGTTGAAACCAGGGCAGTCATATTTCTCTTTATCAGGCTAAAATGTCTCTGCCTGTCTAGTGATGTCTTTTCCAGCTCTCCCAGCCAGCCTGTGGTTTTGCATTGGAGTCAGGCAAAGACTATTTCAATTCCCTTTGGCCAAGGAATTGCAGACAATGCAAGGGATTGTAACCAAGCAAGCTCGTGTCTGCATGCAAGTAGCAGACTACAAGAGCTGAAAGAATTGAGCCTGCAGAAGCCCTGGCACAGACTATGGGAGATGTACATCAAAATCCATGTTCTGCCACTGACTTGCTGGGCAACCCTGAGCAAACAAAGCAGAACAACAGCCCCCTGGGGCACTGGACACCCATGTCCCATCAGGTTCAGCGGGAGACAGATATTTCCTACTTTGGAGGTATCCATGCTGCTCTCATTGCATGGAAGCTGAGCAACTTCCACTAAAAGAGGGCCGTTGAGATGCCAAAGGCATTATGGATGTGGGGCAGTGTGTGCCTGTTTAAGCATGTTGATTGATGGGCCTGGTGCAGAGGAGTGAAGGCAACTCCAAGGGTTCACCATCATTTATTTTCACGTGGCCTAAAGATGCATCTATTCATGTGCATAAAGGCAGCTTTTTTTCTTCCCTTGTGTCATTATGAAAGTAAAAGTTGATTCAGAGCCGTTCTGCAGTTTTAGACACAGTTTTTTTGATGACAGCTTGTGCATGCCATTCACATCAGGGGTTAAAAGAGGGCTTGGCCCTGAGTCTGCTGTAGTGAGTAAAAGGCTTTTTATTAGCTTTCCTGTGTTCTGCATCAGGCTTCAACAGTTAAAAAATGGAGGGGGTGGATTTAGTTACTATGAAGATCTTTGATACCATTGCTAACACCTCCTGTAATAACTCCTGGAATGCCTTAATTAATGAAAAAGAGGAGAGAGCATGGTGTCTCTGAAAAGCATAGATCTCCTCCATTATTTGTAATTTCTTCTAGAAACTGGGGCCCTGGGAGTGCACTGCTTGAAGTGAAGGTGGGGAAAAACTAAGAAAACCAGGCTTTATTGTGCTATTTTTATATTTCTTAACAGGCTCTTGGCTCAATCCAGGCTTCTTAGTTAAAAGGGTCTTAGCCATATTCTTCCTAAAAGGAAAGAAATGGGGTGAAATAGTTCCGGGAAGATGTGGACTTACTAGGAGAAATTTCTCATGGCTGATTTATTTTTAACTAGATCTGAACATGATTGCAGCCTGGTTTGCTTGGACTCAAGCCATATGCTTTACAGTTTACCGAGATCTTGTATTGTAGATTTCTGTCCCTCCACAGCCAAAGGGATGTGCCCAAAGTGTACAACATACAATTTTCATAGGCACTTTAATCTGTGTGAGTAATGGTGCACTAAAAACGGTCCTTCTGATAAAGAGCAATGTTCACTAGAAGCAGGACAGGTGGTCAAATGCAGTAACACTAAGCATCAGATTCTGAATAACCGAAGCGATCAAAATGCAACTTCCCCACCACCCCCTGCCCCCTTCCTCCACAGTTTTCCAAAACTTCAGCTTTCCAGATCCCACTCCTTTCCTCCACCAGTAGCATGGACATCTCCAGCAAATGTTGTTTCAGGATCTGACCTCTTTCAATGAAACACTGCAAAATCAATGCAATTGCAAAACCTCAGAGATTTGGTCACCAGCCTCAGCATAAGAAATTAGTAGCTGAAGGAAGAAATCAAAGACAGGCAAATTCTGAACCATGGCTGGCAAGCCAAGATGGGCCTTTACAAGACGTTGGTGGAAGAGTTGCAGAAGAAAGAACATTAAAGACACGCTGCAACAAAGGGAAGAGAGTCTTTGACTGCTAGAATACAAAAACAATACTCTGAAGAGTGCCAATTAACAACTCATCTTGCAAATCAGTGGTATGGCTGACCAACTGGCTGCATGTGAAGACTATCAAACTATAACAGACATGCTAGGAGACAAAGATGAGGCTCAAAACCCAAAAAATTTTGCTCAGTGTCTCTAGGACAAATTGGAAGGCATCCAGCAGCAATACAGGAAAGAAAAGCAACAGACCTCTTGGTTATAGGAGGCATTGAGAGAGCTTATCCATATATACAAAGTCAGAGGAATGATATAATGCAGGATGGCTGGAAGCAGCGAAGCAAGCAGCTCCCCACAGATGTGACCATGAGTATTGGTTCCCCATGGGCTCATTGCAGGAGAATGGAGACAGGATCAAGATGATGAAAACTCCTCAGAGCCAGCTGTGATGAGACAACTGCACTGGCTCAAGGACCTCAGGAAGATTTTATCCCTCTTCATAGCTTGTGTTGCACTTGTGTGTTTTGCACCATTTTGTCAAGGATTATTTCACTGCTGACATTCTTCTGCTCTTAGTGAAAACATCAGTTGTGGACCTCCTATCTCAATGTCTTATTCTTTATCCTAAATGGAAATGGTCTCTTGACAAATTAGATTTGCTGTAGTCCCCTGTTTGAGAACTTCTGTTCATAAGTTAAGACTTAGTTTTGTGTCATACATTTGTTATATAGATATTTATTTAAAATATGTATAATTTAGATAAACCCATCAAAACAGATTGTCGAGTAGTTGTCCTTTCAGTTACTTGTTCACTGAACTGCTCAAGGAATTTCTGTAGACATCAGAGAAATTATTCATTCATTTAAAGCCTTATTTTACTTTTTTGGCATTTCACCCAACTATTCCCAAAATGAAGACTGTTTTGCTGTGCTTCTTCAGATTTCTTACAGCACAGTGAAGAATTCAGTTTGATCCAACTGCAGCTTTTTCTTCAGGAACTGGTGCTATAGAGTGGAGAAGGAAGATATGTTGGACTCACTGATGAGCGAACAGATATTTGATAAGTTAAATGACTTGGTTGAGGTCACTTAGGGAAGAGTTGGCAAAGACAAATACTGGGTCAACCTAGAGACTTGATGCAGAGTCACCCTGCTCTCTAGAAAGAAGACAGGAAATAAAATAAGCTGTCTCCAGGGCTTAATTAAACCACAGGTGACGACAGTCGATACATGCAATATCCTACTAAGGCTGCTAAGAGTACATGCATCTGTGGGGAATGGCTCAAGCATGACCGAGGTATTATTTTTATTTCAAGAGGATGAGCCACATCCTAGTGGGACTTGCCCAGACTTCCTCAAAGCAAAAAAGGGGAACATGATCTGTGCAGCTATTTCATTTTTTCTGAAGATTTTTTTTTTTTTGGCACCCCAGAGGTCTTCAGATCTGCTCAGATCTGCCAGCCAATACGCATTTCTTGTGACTGGCTAGGTCAGTGCAGGAGCAGGTTTTGTACCACATGCTGTGTTGAGGTGTTCAGCTGTGGGTTGGAACGACAAAGAGCCAAGGTGCATCAAAATGTAAAGCTCATGATTTGCAAGCAAAATGGCTGTAATAGAGACCTTATTGCTTTTCCAGCTACCTGAAAGAAGGTGTAGTGAGGTGGGGGTTGATCTCTTCTCCCAGATAATGCAAAAGGACAAGAAGAAATGGGCTCAAGTTGCACTAGAGGAGATTTAGGTTGGATACTAGGAAAAATTTCTTCACCAAAAGGGCTGTCAAGCATTGGAAGAGGTGGCCCAGGGATGCGATGGAGTCACCATCCCTGAAGGTATTTAAAAGACCTATAGATGTGGTGCTTAGGGACATGGTTTAGTGGTGGACTTGGAAGTGCTGAGCTAATGGTTGGACTTGATATTCTTAAAGGTCTTTTCCAACCTAAACAATTCTATGCCACCTAAATCAAGTTCAGCTGTTAGGGTGACAAACATAACAATGACATTTTAAAAACAGTGAAGTTTGAGAAATATTGGTTAAAGATATATGTAAGGGGTTTTTTTTTGTTGTCATTAAGTGTAAGAGCAATAGGAAAATGAAATCTTTGCTGTTGCTTTGTTACACTTGACTCTGAAGATACATTTTTAATAGACAAATAAGACACCAAGAACAGGTTAGGCATGGGTTTTTTAGGATTTTTTTTAGGATTTTTTTAGGATTTAAGCAGTGCAACTTCAGAGATGGCTAAATGAAGGAATCTTTAAGATGTTGCACCAGAGTTCAAGACTAAAGGTAGTTATGTACTTACAGCAGCCCAGGGTCAGGCTCTAGTGACTGCCCTCCAGCTCTATTAGTTAACTGATGAATTCAAATTATCACCCTATCTGATAGCCACACTTTTACATTCAGTGAAAAGAGAAAAGCATCACCAGAAGGTAATCCAGATCTCTTTATTGACTGCAGGGTTTTAACATTAGGACCTCTATAAAGTAGTTCAGGTCAGGTGGGGAGACTCCTGACCCCACCTCTGCTTCCTACCCGAGTCCTTGAACTGTGGATTTATGGGGCCATAGCGACTGGAGAAATATTCCATGGCACCCGACAGCTCTGCAGGGCTGGGTCTTCATGTACCTCTTGTGCTTCCAATGCCCCCTCTGACTGAGCTATTTCCCTACCCCACAGGAGTATTAAAAAGAGCAAAGCATATTTCAAGCAGCGGAAGCCACATGTGCTGAGCTAGGCAGACCTAATAACTAAAAGCAACCAGTTTAGCTCTTATATACCATCATTGTACTTTATCACAAAGGATCACCTCTGTTTTACTCCACAACCTGGATTTTCCCTTCCTCTCAGCCTTCGCATCCAGCTCTTGCTGCTTCTTTGAGCATCCCTGCCCCACATGGAGGACAGAGATGCCCAAGCAGCTTAGGTGGGTAGAACAGCCTCCTTGAGCAGCTGTGGCTCCTCCAGGCAGAGCAGCCCCTGATTCCTGCTACTGATGGGGCCTGGTGCACACAGAGGCTTTCAGTCTCTGTTTGGTGTCTTGGCGGTTCATTGAAAACAGGCTCTGTCACCAAAGCAGCGAGCACAAAATGCTGCTGGCCACAGCCCAGACATGCCTCTGAATCCCCTTTCTGCAGAGATTAATGGGAACCAAACTGAAGACCACGCAGACTGTCAATGACCAGTGTTTCGCCAAGCCCAGGCTGGATGGGAGCGCAGCTAACCCTCCCATGCAGAGCAGTGTGGTACCCTTGGCCAGCACTGAGAGACAAGTACCACCTTTTGCAGAGATGTTACACATGGTAGCCCCTGCCCACCTGTGCAGTGGAGCCCCTGGGGACAACCCCAACTCCAACCACCCCTTCTGCAGACAGTGGCGTTTTAGGGTAAGCTCTTCTCATCAAGGTTGCTCAGGTGCACATTTCCAGCTCTCTGGAGCTGGGTGAGTGTTGGTGCCTCAGTCTGGTGTCGTCATGACTGGCTGATGCAAAATGAACTTTACGTACTTTGTATCTTAATATCTCTGCAAAGGTGTGGTGTGGCAATGCTTGTTCCAAGCCCACTATCTGCTTGAGCAACATGCCTCCTTCATGCCATCTATCACCTGTACTCCAGCTCATGCAGATTCTTTTATGGGTGACCTTCCAGCAATGCTTGTGCTTTGTGCATCAACTGATTGCTCTGTAAGAAAAAACCAAGTCCCTCACCCTCCTTTCAGGGGTAGCTGCCATCTTTTCTATTTCATTCTTCAGTATAGTTTTAAGATTTTGATCACTTCCTAGGCCTCTAAGACTGTTACATCGGCAATTTTTTATTCTTGTGAATCCAATAAACTTTTAAGCCAACGAAGGGAACACCTGCAGACCATCGAAGCTTTCAGAGAATCTAGGCTGTCAGCATAACTCTCTGCCTTTCAAGTAAATATGTATTTATTTCAACTAAAAATTGAAACACAGAGAGGTCTTAAAAAGATTAGTCAGGATGAGTTTGGTACAGTGCTCTAGGTGATGCTCTGTTTGTGTTGAGAAAGGAATGTACTCTGAATAATAAGAAAAGAAAAGGTGGGCACCTGAAGGAGATAAGGAGACCATGAGTCAGTAAATCGTTGAACAAAGAAAGTTGAAAGGTCTACTCCACCTAGATCCCACCTGTTAGGAATAGAATAATTAGAAGTCGAAATCAAATGAATATGTATGTAAAGATGTTGTAACCTCTCAAGAAAACTGTATAAATTACCTGACTTTCACTGAAAACTTGGGAGCTAGTTTGTCTGGTGCGAATCGGCTAGCTCCCCAGTGTTGCACGAAATAAATACCTTTGCTGCTTAAAGACAAAACTCATCTCTGAGCAGTTACTCTGTGCTGTTTTGGCATCAAAATGTTTAGGACTTTTAGGTCACCCAGTTTTGTCTGATATTTGCATGCCTAGGAATATCTTTTTTTGTTTCTTTACTTCACAATAGTTCTCAGTCTACCCTCTGATACTGTGTGGTCACAGGGTGAAAAACAGTATATAGGCCATAAAATATCAGCTGCTGTTCAATACTGTGTCTCAGGACTTGAGAATTCTCTCACGTTCGGGCACAAACTCTCTCAGGTGCCACTGTACCACATGAGATGAAGCAGTTGATAACTAACACATGAAGCCCAACAGCTGGACAACCCCTGTTGCATCTATACACACAACACAGTGCTTGCACCCATGATGAGCTGCAGTGTGTACATGAGTCCTAAAAGCAGGATTCAATTCTTATCACTACAAACTGGTAAACATCTTATTCTACATGAAGTGGAAATTTGAAGGCAGGTACTGCATCTAAATGACCCTGCTGGTCCTACCTTTATTTGCATTTAATAAGAAATAAATCTGACAGTTCCCCCCTCCCCTTCCTCCTTACAGGAATATTTAAAGCTAGAGAGACAGCCACTGAAACTGCTATTACCTCTGCCCACCAGTTCCCAGCTGGCTATTGTGACCCTTAATCTGAGTTAATCAGCACTACCTCATTCTTTCAGATGGGACTTGCATCCCTGTGCGCTGCTCTCCTGCCCCACGATGCTATCATCTCCTGCCAGCTGGACAGCTAAAAGCAAAGACAACTTCAACATCTCCAGGGCCAGAGCATAGTGATGCCCTGCCACATTCATGCTGGGGAGGTGTTTTTTCAGCTCTGTGCATTAAAAACAATTACCATATGAGCAAGCAAGCTGGATTCATTAGAGACAGCACATGCATCAAGGCTGAAGTGATCGGGTAAGAAGGAACAGGAGTAGGCAAAACAGCCTAGGCCAAAGGGATGTCATGGGGCAAGTGATATATCCTTGGAGGAAAAGCCTGTATGTGACAATCCAAAACTAGAAAAGGAAGGTCTGGGCTTAGGAGAGGTGAAAGGGCAGCACGGGGAATGAAAGGATGAAATAGTTTCTATAACCAGCGATAGTGTCACAGGTAGGTGGCAAGTCTTAAAGATGGTCTCTCTCTGTGTCAGTGGAAGTCAGTGGTGGGTTTAGCCCAACTCCAATCCATGGCAAAAAAAGTGGGGAGCTGTGGTCATCTCCCATAGTAAGCTTTGAGTAAGTCTCCCATGAGAAAGCTTTGCCTAAATGGAGCTATCTCAGCCTTGCATTATAGAGAGAGCATTGGGTGGTGAAAGATATTCCCCAAAATGCCCACTGCAAAGCACTGATGGCTCTAACCTCCTGCCAAAGCACAGAGTAGTGACCTCTCCATGATGCCACAGCAGACCAGAGCTGGAGGCAGATGGTTACACTCCATGCAGCAGGCTCAAACCTTCTTTGGGACAAGTGCTATAATTATTCCTTCATTTATCACAGTTACCAAGAGCATGATAATTTGGGTAGAACTAAAACATTTTTTACAAAAATGTATCTAGTCTTGATGTAAAAGACTTGCAGCACAGGAGAGAGGCTTCCTCCTGAAGGAAGCCTTTTCTACCTAAAGGTTAAGTAGCTACTTCAAAGTAGTCATCAAGTCTCTCTCAGGTCCACCAGGAGTGAGAGGCAATGCCAGTGGGCTACTCGTCTTGCTCCAAGAGACGCATTCAGGCAAGGGGCTTAACTCGCTCTTTCAAGGGGCCTCTTTTCCCTGGTGATTTTGGAGGAGGTTCCAGTTTCTGTCTTTGAGGAGTACACTGGCCTTTCTGATGGCTGAAAGCTTAAGCTTATGAACCTCACCTCGGGTATATAAACCCTCATTTAGATTTACAAGACTTGATCTTCCCACAGTTGGGTTTTGCTTGCTGGAGCACTGAAGGACCCCGCAGTGTCTGCACACGACACTCAGGTCATGAAGACTTGGTATCAAATGTGTCTGTGCTTTCTTTCTGCTAAATACCACAGACTGAGTACAATGCAATCCTTACACTACTCCTGAATAACTTTGATGGCTCTTCTCTGCTCCTCAGGATTTTCACATGCTCGACCAGATGGATCTGCTCCCACAGTCCCTTCTCCGCTGCCAGTGACCCAGTGCAGCACTCTGTGTCACCCCTCTGCTCACACATCCCAGAATCATGTCTCTGCTAACATGTCACACCAGAGAAGCAGCTCCACTCTAGCCACCAAATCCTTCTTTCATTGCTGCGTAGGACCCTTCCCTAGCCCTGGGTGAAATTTGTTTCTTGACCAGTTGCATCATGTCTCATTTGCCTTCAGGAAAAAGGCATTTTTTTCTCTAGGTAGCCAAGGCTACCAAGCAGTTCAGCTTGCTTTCCACAGCAGCCCTGTCTTCCAGGTTATTTATAATTCTTCTAGTTTGTGTGTCACGGACAAAAGTTATGAAGATCTTGCTGTCTACACCACTTGTCTGATTTGTTAACAAAAAGCTTTTTCTTCCCTTTGGCTCCCATCCAAAATACAAACATACACAAAAAACCACAACTACTAACACAAGCAGCAGGAAAACCAGAAAGGTGGGGGAAGGAAGGAATGGTTTAAGTACTACTCTGAAGTGATTGACACTCGCTGTTTTGGGGTACAAAAAAAAGTCATTTATTTTGTTTTTAAAAGCTTAAATACATAAAGCTGAAACTACTGCACATGCTTTGCAGATGATCACTACTTTCTTCTACATCTTTTGCTATACAGAGCTCCCACAGCAAGTCTATACATTACTGTAAACACAGCAAGGAGGTGCTTTATTCGTGGTCTGAGAAAAGCCTTCTCAGAAACTGAAGCAGATTGTAGCAGACGGTTTCATGCTTTGTATTCTTCTGCCACAGCAAGGAAGACCAAGAATCAGCCAACACAATTTTTCATTTTCTCTGGAAATAATTTTTCCATCATGTCAAAATATGAGTAAAATTTTCCCCATTCTTCAGCTGAGTTTGAAAGATCCAAGCACCTTCTCAACACTGACTTGGCCATGACCCCATAACCACATAATAGTTAAAGATATCATTCCCTGCAGACAAAAAGTAATACCTTGGACTTCCTACTTGCTTAGACTGGGAATTCAGGTATCGCAGACAGAGGCTGGGACACCTCAAGGATGGTGCTCCTGAAGCTCCTCTAATGCTCCATCAGCAATATATTTTTGGAATGCCATGAAGCAAATGTGCACAAATTAAATTCCTGCAGCAAAAGCCCTTAGGAGTCAAGGTGAATATATATTTCTAAATGGAACCAAGTTAAATTCCTTCCCTAACCCTCCCCTGCATGCCCACAGCTCACAGTCCTTACAAAATACAAACACATTTCAGTGGTAAAATGAATATCAGGACTAAGAACGAGGCAAACGTTATAGAATCTATGCCACAACATCCACCACCATGTTACACCTATCGCAGCATATCACACGTGTCAAAAGCACATGAGAAAGCTGATAAGAATATCTGCCACCCTTTTGAGTGTGCTTGTTTCCACAAGAATAAGTTGTAAAGTAGTATGAAGAGGATTAAGACACTCCCAGGAGGCATTAGGAAAATCAGGAAAGACTGGGGAGAGAGAAGTTGTAAATGCAACTGAAAAACTCTTCCTTTTTCCTATTAAGTTTATTGTTCTGTCTAAATATATTACTATGCTCTTTTCAAGAGGACCACAAATCACAGTCCATCTCGTCTCCCTAGTTTTGCCTCTCTTAATGTTCCCTTGTGTCTTAAGCAATTCACCACTTCGGTATGGGTGTCCCTTCAAAGTGTGTGGCTTGGGACCCAGTATCTCCACCTTGCCCCATGATTCATACGGCCAAGGAGGTTTTTAATTCTCCACAGACTGTCCCATTAGCATGTCCTTCCTCGTGGTCTGCACTTCAGAAAACACTACTGGTGTTTCAAGGGAATGAGCACATCCAGAACTTGCAAGGGCGAAACAGAGCAAGGTTTTAAAGGATTGGTCAGGATGGGTTTGGTACCATGGTCTGGGGGATGCTCTGTTTATGTTGAGATGTAACAGACACGGCACGGCCTGTTCTGTTCTGCTGACGGTACTAAAGTAAGAGACAGAAGAAATGTACCCTGAGCAATCTAGCAGTCATAGATGATGATAAGGTGGACATTTGAAGGAGATGAGAAGGCCATGAGTCAGGAGGTTTTGCAAGCTCCAGCCGAAAAAAGGAATGACCATCCAAAAGTCTCCCCAGAAGACAATTCTAGAAGACTGCACCTCAAGCTCTGCCTAAACCCCACCTATTATGAATATGATGATTAGACGTTGAAATTAAATGAATATGTATGTAAAGATGTTGTAACCTCTCAAGAAAACTGTATAAATTACCTGACTTTCACTGAAAACTTGGGAGCTAGTTTGTCTGGTGCGAATCTGCTAGCTCCCCAACGTTGCATGAAATAAATACCTTTGCTGCTTAAAGACAACATTCATCTCTGAGCAGTTACTCTGTGCCGTTTTGGTATCAAGGGCATGCATTGAGCAAAGTCTGCTCAGCTGAGGATGGCAAGCATCACAAGCAATTGGGCCTGTGGGCCTCAGGAACCCAGGCTGTAAGAGGATGAAAGGTCTCTCTGGCCCCGAGGGCTGTCACCGCATGGGTTGATGTGCCCATGCTTTCTTTTGTGCCAATTCAACTAACTGAAGGAAAGGTCCTAATTTCTCCTGAAATCTCCAGTCCCATTAAAGACCCAACTGTGGAAGCAATTTGATTGCAAATAAAATTGCCTCTTACCAGCATTAATTTCTTTTCTCTCCTCATGGGAATAACCTATACCAGTATTGAATCTCCTTTATATTGCTTAAAGGACACATTGTGCTGCCCATGATCTGATAAAAGGGCTACCACACGTGCACAAACCTTAAGGAGAATTTGAGGCTAAGCATGTCCAAGTAGTGCACCTTGACAAGCAAAATGGCTACTATAGCCCTAAGACTTTCCAGATGTAACTATAAGGAGGGTAAGGTACATTTCATGCAATGAAACACCTAGATCATTGCTCGGGCAGTGGAAGAGCACGCATTTCCTAAAGGGAAGAGGAGATCAGTGTGCCCCAGTTACAGCCAGTTTTGGTTCTTCAGCAGGAGCTTCTTCTTGCCATGTTTTACAGGTGAGCCTGATATCATCACAAAGAGGAGGTGAACTTCTCAGAGTTGACAGCAAACAGAAGTACTAAAGGGAACCACGTAAAAACCGTATAGGGGAAGCAGGCAAAACCAGGAGGTTTATGACAGTTAACAGGCCCTGAAAAGGGGAGTATGTGGGCCAGCAGACATAGTTGTTACCTTTTTTTCAGGAAGGCATGTAAAACATGGCAAGAAGAAGCTCCTGCTGAAGAACCAAAACTGGCTGTAACTGGGGCACACTGATCTCCTCTTCCCTTTAGGAAATGCATTGGGGTGGGGGAAAGGAAGGTGCAGAGAAAACAGCAGCCAGCCAGCAGCCTGCTGTAGAGGGGTGCACCCTGCAATGTATAAGTAATGGGAATTTTTAAGAGAGCCCACTCTACATTTGGCAGCAACTAAGTCCCTAACAGAACAACACAAACATTTACATGGAGCCATCAGAAATTACCAGTTCCAGATGTGGACTAAAGATACTGACACCAAAAGCTACGGCTATTCTACCAAATCAAATATGCTCAGGATAATTTCTGGACCTAAGACCAACTGGCTTGGAGCAATGCAGTCTGTGTAATTGAACGCTTGCCCTCTGAATGAGCTGCATGTTTAGGCTCCCAGGGACACTGTATCAAATCTGTTAAATATTGAGTTTAATACTTGCTAGCATACTCCAGAGCCAAAATGAGCCAGATGTGATTCTGTGGCTTCAGGTCTTCATGCTTAATTCCTACACATTAATAGTGCCCGCTGCCGCTGCTCTCTGAAGAGGGAACTCCTGGCTACAAGTCACTTGTCCTCTCAATGACAGAGAAACAGCAAGGCAGCAGTCCAACCACAAAACATGTATGCAAAAAGACAGCACTCTGTGCTTTAGGGGAAAGGACCCTCATACAGTACTGTAGAATGGAGTACATGCAGAATGGAGGCAGAGCTTGGACTGTTTAACCAGGTTTTTGGGGATTTAGTGGAGAAACCTTGGGATATCAGCTTTGAATTTTCAGTCTCAGCTCTCTGCTGTAATGGGGCTAACTGTTCATGGACATTAATGACCATTGAGGTCACCACCATGGTTTGACACAGGGTTCTACAGAGCTAAACACACAAATATCTGATAGCTTCAGCTGAAGAATTGGATCCCGTAATTGTTACTGCAAGTTTTGTATGTCAGAAAGCAGCAAATACATGTCCTTGCAGGACAGCCAGCCTCTGTTGCCAACATAACAGAAAACTGTAATCTACAGCCAGGAAAACCTAAGTAAAGGTCCAATTCAATAGTTCCAGGGGCTGCAAGGATACTTGAACCCTACTGTGGCAAGGTCTGCAATGCAACTTCACACAGCCCAGCACCCTTTCATCCTCTCACCTATATCAGCATCAAAGCCATCAGCATCAGTAGGCCAGGAAAAACAAAACAGATGTTGCTCAGGGGCTGGCTGGAGCACATCTTCAATGTCTTGCGCTGCCCTTCCCCACACAAAGGTGAGATGTCTGTCCACATGCTGGGTTGCCACTGTCTCAAGGTGAGGCAGATGCAGTTGGAGCCCTGTGGTCATCTGTTCGTGCGCTGCAGGATGGTCACACAGCCGTGATAACTGGTACAGCGCTGCAGCGGTGGCTGCTGCTCCACGCTCCCTGTTACCGGGTCAAAAGTGAATGCTTTGTCTGTGCCTTCCCCGTTCTCATCTCGGCCACCCAGGATGTAAATCTTCCCTCCACACACTGTGAGGCCACAGCTTTCCTGGAAAGCAGAAGGAAAGCCCAAGAGCTGAGGAACAAACCTTTAGCTTTAGGAAAGAGGGCTGAGCAGGAGGTTGAGTCATTTAAATGAGCTCAAGTCTCAGCTGCCCAGGAGAAGGGGAAAAAGTAGGCAAGAGAAGTGATGTCTGCCTTTTGGGGTGGTGCAATCTTATTGTTTCAGTAAGAGGTTAGGCACTTGAAATGCCTCAAGACAGTAATGGGTTCATTGCTATTTTTGGCAGTCCCCCAGGCACAGTACAGACTCACAAGCACACCGAGACTCCAGAGAGCCAGACAGCACCTCTCTGTGAAAGCCACTTATAAGGGTGCATGGACATGGGCATTTTAAATCCAGCTTGGGGCAAGCTGTCCCCCATCATTCCTCTTCACTGCGCCATGGCTCACATTGCAGCATGGTTGGAGTGCAAAACCGTAATGACACTGAACCAAGATACACAACCACCACTAGTCTGTGTTTAGTCCATGGACCAGACCAGAGCCAATATAACCCTCACCCTGAAACCTGCAGCATGGAGAGCAGGTCCTCAACACTAATGGGTTCACCCTACAGATCTACTTCTCTGACATTAATAGCTAGTGTAGACCCAGCCTCATCAGGAAAACTTGGGTTTGCCGAGAGAAAGATATCCTCCAAGCAGTATGGACACTGGTGGCAAGTATATATGTTTGAGTTGCTCTGCAGAGGTCACGTTCAAGTGCTCAGAGCCAAGTCCACAATGTATTTTCTTTGCCTTCAATCTCAGATGGTTGCTATTCTAGAGAGAAAGGGAAGGCTCAGAGCTTCTTTCCTAAACCTCTTCCTTACCAGAGGCCCAGGGAGGGTGGCCACTTCTCGCCAGCTGTCTTTCCTTGGATCGTAGCTGAATATTTTACTGAGGAGTCCACCTACAACATAAATGATGTTGTCCAAGCAGACAGCACTGATGCACCTCTGGTAAAAAGGTGTGGGAGACAACAGCGTCCACGTGTTGTCCTCTGGATCATAACACTGAACCTGGGAGGAGAAACATAGCTATGGGAACATGAATTTACCACGTCTCCCTGCGTGGATGAAGCTGCTGTTTGCTAGAAATAAAAGCACATAGGGACAGAAACACAGATGGTAGCTTCAACACCCAAAGACCAGTGCAGTGAGCAAAGGAATGAGGGGTTCTACCATTCTTTCTTGCATTCACGTCTCCCAGAAAAACTACTAGCCCCAAAGGTGACTACAGTGCACAGTTAAGTGTTCAGAGATGGAGCTGAGAAGCACTGATGGCACTTTCTGCAGCTCAGGAGAATAGAAGCATCATGCCTGGCTTGCAGAGGTCTCCCCTGGACAGTTACTACTGTTGGTGCTTCTGTGAAGTGAATGCCTACAGTGTTGGAGGTTTTTCCTGTGGTGCCTCAGGCCTGACCACGCTTCAGAGCAGAAAAGGCTCTACTGAAACCACGCATAATATATTGACCACTCCTGACACCTTATCTCTCTAGTACCTAAGCCTCCTTGGCTTCCATTTAAATATATGACTTCTTATCTTATTATAAGGGAGCCTTCATTAGTTAAAAAAAAAAAAAAAAAAAAAAAAAAGGCAGGCACCCTTGTAGCTTAAGGACCACCCCATTATGCTCCATGTTCACTGGCAAACCTTTTTTAGGTCTCTGCCCATTCTTGATGACCCAGCAATACCTTGTCAGTGTTAGCGGTGTCATCCACAGCACCGCCCAGCACATAGATCTTGTTCAGGCAGGAGACCACAGCTGCTGAGCTCACGGCTTGAGGCAATGGGGCCAAGGTTGACCAGCTGTTGGAGAAGGTATCATAGCACTCCACACTGGAGAGGCGGTAAAAGCCATCAAAGCCTCCCACAGCGTAGATCTGCCACAAAAGGAGAAAAGCAGGTAGATTAGAAACTCCTGGACTTACTTAACGGGCTACACGGACACAGCACACGTAAGAGGCTAGAACTTGGTCAGAAAGATTGACATCAAGCCATGATAAAACCTTTGGATTGGACTAGATGACCTTTAAAGGTCCCTTCCAACCCAAACCATTCTATGGTTCCATGGAACACCCCACATTGTATAGCTTTCACCCAGACTCAACACCACTATCTGCAGAAGTCTTGCACCATCCCACGGTAGATCTTATTACTACAGTTTCATTTGTGGCTACTTCAGGTGACAACACACAGGCAACTGAAACAATGATGTCTTAGTCATGTCCTAGTTGTTCCCCAATCAAAACCATCTCTAAATGGTTCAGAAGACAAACACACACTGACTACTTCTCATTGTACTGGGCAGCAGAAGAAGCAGGGGAAAGTGCTCCACGTGGCTCCTTTCAAAATTTGGGCCATTGCTTACCTTGCCCTGAAGTGTTGCCATTTTGTGCCTCCATCGGCCTTTCTGCAGACAAGCAACTTTGATCCAGACATTCAGCTGGGAGCTCAGCACCCAAACATCATTGCTGCTGATGTGTCCTCCTGAAAAACAGGTACAGAGGGCTGGTGTGATCCCAAGGACAGCCCCATCACCTCACTACACAACAATATTGCATAGTTCCTCCATGCAATGGAACAGCTCAGGCCAGAAGCTGTTGGGTTATTGGGTTATGGCCATGGTACCTCCCTTGGAAAGCTGAGTTTACATCTGGACTTCAAGGCACTTGTTACACTGCTCCATCCTTTACACAGAACTCATCTGATAGGTATTATATAGGCATTGTGTAGGCCTCATCTGATAGTCCTGGAGAAGAGAAGACTGAGAGGGGTTCTTATCAATGTCTACAAATATCTCAAGGGTGGGTGCCACAAGGACAGGGCCAGGCTCTTTTCAGCAGTGCCCAGCGACAGGACAAGGGGCAACGGGCACAAAGTGCAACATGGGAACTTCCATCTAAATGTGAGGAAGAACATCGTTCCCCTGAGGGTGACGGGACACCGGGACAGGCTGCCCAGAGAGGCTGTGGGGTCTCCTGTTCTGGAGACACTCAAAACCTGCCTGGATGCAACTGTGCAACCTGCTGTAGATGAACCTGTTGTAACACAGAGTTGGACTAGATGATCTCCAGAAGTCCCTTCTGTGACTCTGACCATTCTGTGATACTTCAAGTGAGGGACAAGCAGGAGACTCTGATGTTTTAGGAAACCCTGCCTGACAGCACACACCAAAACCAGCTCATTCCACAGCTGAACGTTTTTGACAGATGCCAAAGAGGAGGGAAAGGTTTTTGAATCCTGGGGAAAGGTTTTTTCAGTCCTGCCAACCTTCCCCTCAAAGGTGAAATTTTTCCTTGGGACAGCAAAATCCAAACCACCTAAGGATAAACTTCACCAAGAAGTGACTTTGCTCCAAAGCTGAGACATATGTGAATGAGTCCTAGTGAACAGACCTAAGGAGCGGTCTGTCCGAGCAGAGGTTGTGCTGTGTTTTCAACCAGAAAAGGACCATCTGGCCCAGGGTAATCTCACCTGATATGTACACATCGTTCTTCAGTGTGCAGGCAGCAAATTCTGACTTGGTGTAGCCAGGCACGCTGGAGAGGGCTGTCCACTGCCTGCTCTTTGGGTGGTAGAGGTCTGTGAAGGGCAGCTTCAGAAGGCCTTTCTTATCACAGCCCCCAATGACAATGATGACTTCTGCCAGCTCCATGAACCTACACCATGAATAGCATGGGTAAATCCCCGGGCCAGGCTACTCTTTTCTATCATCCCTCCCATCCTATCTAGGACACTGTGGCAGCACAGTCCTGTAGATAGGGCAAGCTCCTCTACTGCATCTATTACTGATTTTCTGGGCAAATCATTTCACCCCTGCACCTTTCCTTCTGTCTGCACGATCAAATCAAAAGCACCTCCCAGCTTGGGTGGGAAGTGATCCAAACTGCATAGGTAAAGAGAATGAGAATAACCTTTTAGAAGTCCCTCGTGAGATTGCCTCGTGCCACTCACCCTCCCCCTTCCAGCACAATCAAATCTAATAATCCTCAAGGCACAGACACCGGCATGGAAAACCATTCCTGGCAGCCTGCCTGCGGCAAGCTGTCTGCCTGGAGAGAGAAGTGTTTCCAGGAAATATCTCTCCAGCCCTAATAGCAGCGAGCAGACGAGACAGACAGCAGGGGAAGGAAAATCCTTCCAACTAACAGGAGGCAAGAGAGGAACGGCTCTGCAGGAGGGGAGGGGAGAGGAAAGAGGAGTGTGAAAGAGGATTTGAAAGACTTGGTCCAGTCCCCAGCTTTGCCATGGTTTGTGCAGGCAATTCACTTAACACCAAAGCTGTAAAAGGAGGGAGGTAGAATGTGGATGCTACGGAGTGGGGTTTATCCCCAGTGAATTTTAGCTGTTTGCATCCTTGAGGAGGTCACCACAGGCCTTGTTGTTTAGCAGTTCTGGATACAATAGCCAGTTGTGGTATTCAGCATAGAGATGTGTCAAACCATCTCTTCCACCTGACAGAAACATTACCTATATACCAGGCTGGGACTTCTGAGATGCGCTGGAGGAACCTCCATCCTTCTGTCCAGGACGCTCCACTAAGCGACAAAAAAACCTGCAATCCTTGGGCTGAAGAGCAGGAGAGCACAAGACCCTGGCCCTGCAGCCCAGTTGTCATGGGTGTCCTCTGGAAAAGGATGTGGAGCCTTGGAAACCAACTCAGTTTGATACAGCAACCCACCCCAGAGCAGAGGTGTCCATCAGGATTCTTACCAAGCGCACCCTAAGGGACCTGTGGCACCATGAAGAAACTGAAAATATGGCTCATCAAATTCAAACTTCACAGTCACAAAAAGGTGCAGATTTCTGCACACACAACTTTATATATCACTTTTTCTTTGCCTCTTCGCCTTTACACTGGCAGCTGCCTGGGCCAGAATCTCTATCTTCTTGCTGTTCATCAATAAATCAACCAGAAAAAAAATAAAAACAACAATCTGGGGATGCCTGGGTAACCATCTGGACAGTAACTGCTTTTTTTTTTTTTCTGTGGACATTGATTCCTGATGCTGCAGCAATACCCTTGACCTAGGCACCACGTTGATGGCCAGGAGGACTGAGACCAGTCTAAGCCTTTCTGCTAACAGACAGCCTGGAGCAGGAGAACAGACCAGTGGCAAAGCTGGGAATGGAGAACAGGTCTCAACCCAGTGCTCTACCCATCGGTGAAAGCAGACAGAAATAAAGAGCTACCAACACCCCTTCCTGCCCATAGCTCGGACACATCTGAATAGCAGCATTGCACACCCAGAGCAGTGTGACTAAAGTACTTCTTGCCAGCAAAAAACAAAACAACAACAAAAAAGCATCACATACATAAGTATAAATTTCACAGGAATCTCTTAAGCCAGGCAAACATCTCCGGTGCTTTCATTTTGGAAACAGGGAGGCCAAATCAGAAGCAATCAGAGGGAAAACAACCCCAAACAATCCAAGAATTCCCCTCAAACTTTAAGATTCATCAACTTAAGCCCTTCTGGTCTAGGGAAGAAGACACTGTGTTTTACCTTCTGGGCCTTGATCGCAAAGAGCTGACCTCATTCCCAAGGATGTAGTACTTGCGGGCCTCATGCAGCAGAGGAATGCACTCCTTTGAGTCCTGGATGAGTCCATCCATTTCCACCTTCGCCAGGAAGTAGGTGGGGTCAAGCAGGGGCAGACGTACATGCTCAAGGAGGTCCTTCAAGACTCCCTTCCTGGCAGGTACGTCATGCCGTACCCAGCGCATGACTGCCTCAAAGACCACTTCCTCCTTGGGGACCACCAGCTGCTCATCAGACAGATATTCAACCAGTTCCTTCACACCCATCTCCAGGAACTCTTCATGACACGACACCTCCACAAAACACTCCAGCATGAACCTCTTGCTCTTTTCTGTCAGAGACGCGATGGAGAATGAATCAGCAAACTTCATGATGCCCAAACAATTGCATGGGTGAAGCTGGCCTTCAAGGAAGGTGACACAAGCATCTCTGAGCTTGGAAATCTGCAGCAAGTCAGACAGTTCCAAGATGCCTTCAACATTGTCCTCCTGAATTATGATGTTCCCCCCATACATATAATCAAGAAGGAGAGACATAGTGGAAGCAGATATCTTCTGGATATTAATGATATCCTGGTGGCCTTCCTTGAGATTGCCACCAAACATGGCCCGGAAATATGTGCTGTTGGCTGACAAAGTGGCACGGTGACAGGGGAATTCTTGTCCATCAATTAACAGCACCACATCTGTGAAGATGCCACTCTGCCGGTAGGAGTTCAGTGTCTGGAGAATTTGCTCAGCATGGCAGGACCCACTGCAGAGCTTCATGTGCAGCTTTTCTTTGCTCGGGTCCCGCGTCATGTTTTCCAAGCTGCTTGTCCTGAAACTTGATTCTTCTTTCATCATTCGATGCATCCTGATTGCGAAGCAGACAAGAGAACAGTACACTATTAAAACACCTGACTGCAATGTCCAACACCATCATGGTTTCTGCATCTTCCTGGGTGCCATGAGGAAGTACAGATTCTGCCCCTTCATCAGCACATATGGCTTCTCATCAGCAACCAAAACCTCCTCCAAACCAGAGTACGGCGACAGCACCAGGCTATGTCCAATCTAATCCCATCTCAGTGGCCAAATTTCTGCTTTTAAGTTACTTCTGGGCGAGTGCCAAGAGGAGGGGGCCAGGCTCTTTTCAGCAGTGCCCAGCGACAGGACAAGGGGCAACGGGCACAAAGTGCAAGACGGGAACTTCCATCTGAATGTGAGGAAGAACATCGTTCCCCTGAGGGTGACGGGACACCGGGACAGGCTGCCCAGAGAGGCTGTGGGGTCTCCTGCTCTGGAGACATTCAAACCCGCCTGGACGCGGCTCTGTGCAACCTGCTCTGGGAGAGCTGCTTCAGCAGGGGGGTGGGCTGGGTGGGCTCCAGGGGTCCCTTCCCACCCCAGCCACGCTTTTTAGAATTTTAGAATTTCAGAATTTTAGAATTTTTAGAATTTTAGAAGGTATTACTAAGACATCACTGGCTTTGTGGTGTCCACTTACTCCCCTGCAGGAAGGCAGGTAGCACATCCCTTGAGAAAAGTTACCTTGAATTTCTCATGAGTGAAAATCCCTGTCTTTGCTCTAGTCCTGCCTCTCTATTCCTACACCTGCATCTCCCAGACAGCCATCGCATCTGACCACAGACCCCAAAGGTGCTCAGATTCTCCCACGCTCCAGAGGACACCTCCTGGCTGCACCTGCACCAAGGTAGCTGTGTATAGGACAACCAAATCTAGTCTCGAGGATCTTCACCCCACCATTCCGAGAAAGCATCACTGTAACCTTTGTGCCTCCAGAATCCCCCAGCAGTGGGGAAAACACCTCTGCCTGTACCATGGGGAGCTGCAGAGACCTAAAAAGCAGTGAAGCAGCATGACAAGCCCTAACTAAATGTCTTAAGAAATTCTGTGGAGGCTCTAAACACCCCAAATGCCACTGACGGGTGCTCAGGGCTGTGTACAGAAAGGAGCAGCTGTTAATCGGTTCAAAGTGATTTAGAGAAGTTACACTAAAGGCAGCTCTCTAGAGATGCCTTTGCAAAGAGCACAGCGGACTTCACATTTCACCCACACATGCGGCTCCAGCCAAGAACGAAAAGCACATCTATATCCCTGCTTCTCTCCCTGATCCACACACACTTCCAAGCCATCAGGATCGTGCACAGCTGTGCACAGCTCAGTGCTGGGAAGAAACAGGTCAGGCTGACCTCCTTACAAAGAGACACAACCAACCCACCCCCCAGTTAATCCAAATGCCCTTCCCCAGCTCACATCCCTTCTGTCCACCCATGAGACAAACGATGCCAACACCAAAGAAAAAGTGGGTTTGCCCCATTACCCTCAGCCATGCACGTTCTTCTCTGGGTCACCATCTCCATCCAAGTGCCACACAGCAGCAGATGCTGGGGGTTGTTTTGGTTTGTTTGGTGTGGGTTTTTATTTTTTGGTTGGTTGGTTGGGTTTTTTTGCAAGCCTCCCCAGCTGCTAGTACAAGAAGTCCAACATTACCTGGCCCACAAGTTGTGCTCTCCAGGTGGGTCCTAGAGAAGACTCAACTTCCCTCTTGGAGAGCTCCCATCCACGACGGAGACAGGTCCCCTCCACAAAGCACGCTCAGCCCTTCTGCAGCAGTGCTTGGGGAAGCACAAAAGCGTCCCCTTTATCCTCACTGCCTGAGAGGTGGGGGAGCAATCCGCTTTTGTTTCTCCTGAATGACATGCCACAGAGCTACGGAGCATTAGCCATGCAGCTGTCAATAACAGCCAGCCAGGGAGGAGCCAGGACCCAGGGAGAACCCATCGCAGCTCAGGGAAAATATATCACACCAGGGCAGCTTAAGAGGGACAAGCCATCTGGAGAGAAAATTGAGGTCCAGGTGGAACAATTCATTTGATAGAGACTTCATCTTGCTGGAAACCACACTAAAGCTGAAAAATAAAATATGGCTCTGTAAGCAAAAAGACTCCTGGAGCAAGAACAGGGTGGGTCAGGGAGAAGCTGCAGTCCCCCTTGTTAATGTGTGATAATTAGGTAATTATGTCCTTGAGGATGATGAGGACAGAAGGGGAGGTCTGCCCCATGTGGCTTTCTGCACCCTCCCCTGTAACTCCATCCCAGTTGTTGGCTGAATTTTTAAATGGTTATAAGCAGGGATCAAAGCAGCCCTGGGGAAGCCCCACAAAGCAACGCTTGTACTGAAGATTGTCAGACCCCCTGATGTGATGCAGCCAGCCTTCTCTTGCCCAGCATCTCTTTGAACAACTTGTATTATTTCACATAGACAGAAGAGAAATATTAATAATAACCAGCCACTGCACATTGCCATCACAGTGCAATTGCCTTTTCGGGGGGCACCACCGCCGCTTTTGCTGGCTGGCTCCTTTCTGTTCTGCTCCCATCCCTGGGACAGAGGGCACAAGCTGGCATCCTGTTTGCTTCCAACATTTGCATATGAATCACTGGCAACCTGGAAGGGACTGTGGTTTCCCAGCCTGTGCAGTGGGCTGGGAGCGTTGCGGGGGATTTGCTCTTAGGACCTTCCACCCTGATAGAATTGGCACTGCCAGGCGGCACTGACTGACCAGGGGTGCAACCATGTCTATGCACAGGTGGAGCTAGAGATGACCGGGAGCGGGTCATCAAGACAAATGGCAGCACAGCACTGATCCTGCCCTGTGGGGCCCAGCAAAAACGGCTCCAGACTATTGGAAAGTCTTCAGCAAGGTTGCAAAACTGTCACCTCCTTACAGCCATAAAGCATGGGGCTACCAACCTGTTCAAAACCAAACCTCAGCTTCAAGCAGTGTGTGCAGCCCCAGGGGTAGGGGGGACCAGCTACTACAGTTGTAAATGCACAAAGTTCCCACCACAAGAAGGCTTTCCAGGGTGCAGCTATCCCTACGCCCATGCCAAGCTGCCTGTCAAGTGGATTTCTACAGCCAGGCTGCACCTGGCCCTAGACCTTCCAGTTTGATGTCACCATGCCCCAAAGCAGCTGTCACCATGCAAAGGCTGTGTCACAACCCACACCATGGCCTTTCTGCGTGACACCAAAGGCACTAAATACCCCACAGAGCTGCAGGACATGGGGGTGTTGGAAAGGGGTGTCTGCTAGGCAGCACCACAGGAAGGACGCCTTCTTCAGGGGCAGGAGCTCAGCCTCTCCTTTGCGCCCACTGCCCTGGGTCTTCTCTCAGGGTAAACACAGAGATCAGAAGCAGTGATCTTACAATGGATCAGGACTCTCCCTTCTTCACATTAAACATGCCCAGCCCCTGGAACATGGCCCACAGAAGCCATTACGCACAAAGCTACAAGCATTAAAAAGGTGCAAAAGAGAAATACAAGTATATAGAACCAGGAATTCTGGGCATCTGTGAATGTAGGACCAAAGCTTCCTGAAGGAGCAGCAGAGTAGGAGTGCCAGGAGAAAGGAATAGGAAGAAGAACAGATGCAGTGAACCTGAAGAGAAAGCAAGGAAAAAAAGACTGAAAAGCACACGAGGAAGGGTCAAAGAGAGTTTTGGATAAAGCAGGGAACAGAGGCCACAGTGAGACATCTTGAGGGAGATGTCACTAGGACTTGATTATGCTGTGGTCTGTACCTCCCCACCACATGCCCAAGAGAAGGAAATGCATCCTGTCCAGGGCGGGCCTCTATGCACTCCTGGTACCACCACCCATGGCTCCAGCTTGCTACGGAGAGTCAGGACACCCTCTTTTCGCCATCAGCACTTGGCAGAAGTGAAGGGCAGTCACCAGCCTCCGAGAGAAGAAACTGAAGCAGGAAAGCCAAGTAGATGAGTAGGGGCAGAGAAGTAACTAGAACAGAAACAGGGTCCAGACAGAAGAGAGAAAACTAAGAAGAAAAAAAACAATTTGGCTTCCTATTTCACATATGATCAATACTCAAACTAAGCTTGAAACCTGGTCAGGAGCTTCAGGCAAGAAGAGGTTGCTTGCACCTGGAGTCCAGAAGGGGAACGAGCCATCAGCCTCATGTTGCTGCTGCTCATATCATGGCTAGAACTTTCACACGAACTTTGAAAGCTTCTAGCCACTACATCATATCAAGGCTTTAGCTGAGGTATAAGAGATCCTTCTTATGGCAGATAACTACATAGGTCTAGGGCATGGTCACAGCAAAATCACCTCACAGACCCCAGGACTACAACTCTACTGGCAAATTTAAAGGGTTAGAAAAAATCCCAGATACTACAAGAACTATCTCAGCTGCACCACAAAGCCCTTAAAGGTAAAGGTCAGTTTTAGAAAGGAAGAAAAAGAGTTAAATAGCACAATGCTGGCTGTCCCAAGCCATTTGGGCTTAGAGCCAGCAACCAATCCTCAGCTCTTTTATTTGAACAACAGGCACAGCCTACATGACTCTGGCTTCTTTCCTTTCTACTTTTCAGTATCTTTCCCTAGGGTACAGCAACGACAGCCTCCAGTTAGGGATTATTCAATATTGTAGTTATCTGGAGCTCTACCCCTTCCCCTAAGGGCAATTTTCTATTTAACACTCAGACGGTATTCCCAGAGCCAGCCAAGTTCATGACACAGTACTGACGACCCATCACCAACCAGTGAGATAGCACTGTATTTACTTTAATCCCTTTCAACTATCAGTTAAATGCAGCCATTCAGGGGCTGGAAAAAACAGCTGCTTAACAAAGAATAATCCCACGCTGACCAAGACAAGACCCTCTCTCACCCAAAGCACACACAGTCTGCAGCTGGGAGCAGATCCTGGGGTAAAGGATAAAAAAAACCCCAGAGCAAGCACCAAGCAAGCCTTTCCCTTAAAATACACTTTTAGCAAAGAACTGCTCAGGGACTTCCCAAGCCGGACCTTGCACCCAAGTCCTGTGTTTAATAAGTGCTAATGGATGTACAAGCCATTTATTCCTCTCCAAACTTGCTTATGGTTTCTGGCCTTCGCAGCACCCTGGGTCAATGACTTGCATAATGTGTGTTAAATTGCTTCCCGTTTGGTTTAAAACTCATGCCTGATCGATTCTATGGGTGCATCATTATCTCTACATGGCCACAAACACTGAAAAATTATTCTGTGGTTACTGTTTAAGACCTGGGTCTGCACAGCCACCTCTTTCCATGTGACTGCTTTTCAGCTACTGTCTTATAAGACTTGGATGGTAGAGAACTATAGAATCAGAAAATGATTTGGGCTGGAAAGGACCTTTAAGGGTCATCTAGTCCAACCCCCCTGCCACGGTCAGGGACATCTTCAGCTAGATGAGGTTCCTCACAGCCCCGTCCAACCTGGCCTTGAATGTTTCCAGGGATGGGGCATTGACCACCTCCCTGGGCAACCTGTGCCAGTGCCTCACCACCCTCATTGTAAAAAATTTCTTCCTTACATCTAGTCTGAATCTCCCCTCTTTCAGTTTAAAACCATCGCCCCTTGTCCTATCGGTACAGGCCCTACTGAAAATTCTGTCCCCATCTTTCTTGTCAGCCCCTTTTTTAAGTACTGAAAGGCCACAATAAGGTCTCCCCGGAGCCTTCTCCTCCCCAGGCTGCACAGCCCCAGCTCTCCCAGCCTGTCCCCACAGCAGAGGGGCTCCAGCCCTCTGACCAGCTCCGTGGCCTCCGACGGGCCCGCTCCGACAGGTCCGTGTCCTTCTGATGCTGAGGACCCCCGATCTGGACGCAGCGCTGTGGGGGGTCTCAGCAGAGGGGAGCAGAGGGGCAGAGCCCCCTCCCTCGCCCTGCCGGCCACGCTGCTGGGGATGCAGCCCAGGGCACGGGCGGCTTTCTGGGCTGCGAGCGCACATTGCCGGGTCATGTCCAGCTTTTCATCCCCCAGCACCCCCAAGCCCCTCTCCACAGGGCTGCTCTCCATCCCTGCATCCCCCATGGATGCCAGGGGCTGCCAGGCACAGAACCTTGCACATGCCTTGTTAAACCTCATGAGGTTCACAAAGGCCCACTTCTGGAGCTTGTCCAGGTCCCTCTGAATAGCTTCCTGTCCCTCAGGCGTTTCAACGACATCGCTCAGCTTTGTGTCATCAAGAGGAGATGCAACACAACTGCACCAATCTCAAGAAGGACAGATCTCTAAACCTCCCTCTGGTCAAACCTTTAGCTCCCTCACGAAGCACAAAAAAGCAGAAACACAGAAAGAAGATCAAGGCGGCATCATTTTGCAAGCGAGCTCAGAACACAAAATAACATTGCAGACTGGCAGGGGAATACTAACAGTTTATTTCACAGAGCATTGCAGAGTTTATTTTGGTCTAGCTCTATTTTCATCAAAAAAGTATCATCCTTTTTTTTAAAAAAAGGTAGCAAATATTCAGGACGATAATGGTAACAGACAGCGCATTACGCATGAAGTTTGGATCTCATCATTAAAAAGATTAAAGAAAAATGAATTGTGAAAACAACTCTTTTTTGGATTGCTTTTAACACTTCCAAGATTTTAAGCACTTGACCTTTCAATAAAGTAATCTCTAAGGATAAAAACAGAACATGCAGGTGATTATCAACAGATGCTTAGATTTCACATCTCTGACTTGGCAACGACAATCCACCGGGAATGTTTCAATACAGCACCACGTTAAAGGGAGAAGCAACTTTGTTTTCAAAAGCCTTCAAATCCACCAAAACCTTGCAGTTTTGCAGAAAAAAAACCCACAGTGTTTCACAGACTTGAGAGAGTACCATATAGAAGGACAGTATTTGGGGAAAGTAAAAGGAACCATGGACTGGGGTCTTATTCCACTTACATTCATAAAACCCCAGGGCAGATGCAAAGGAATTAAAGTCTGGATTTACACTGCTTAGAAGGTGCTTATTAAAGCATCACAATTCATATTTTCATAATCAATAGGGGCATTTTTCTTTTACACAGATAAGATGGCCACTTTTGCCCAAAATTCTTAGACACTAAGCCCAAGACTCTGGGGTTTCAAAATACTACTGCAGTACATCTTAAAAAAGATAGAGCTGTTCAGTGCTGCCAAAGCAAACTGCTCAGGCTGGTTTTATCATGGCTTATTTTTGGCCTTTCCAAGCCTGCTTTGGGTGTGTGATGCACATCAGCATCCCCCAGACCACCTTCTCCTCTGCAAGACGACTTCTCCCAGCCACTCACGGGCTCTACAACCCAGTTTGGCTAGCACCCGAAGACTCAGCTCCCATTCCCCCCACGGTAAACAACTTTGATGGTCCCACTGCTTTCAAGGCGGTGAATGCCAAGCTTGAAAGGAAGCTCGCACTCAAAGGGATTTCTCACGTTGCACATTGTGTCGACCAAAATCCAGCAAGGAAGGAAGCAACCCAATACCAGAAGGCCATGGGGACTGAGCCAAGGCCCATTCACAGCTCCAGCAGCCTTCTGGCTGGCTTCAGCTGCCTTGGGAACCAGCTTCGTGTGAACAGCCCAGTGACCCCAAACCGGGCTTCTCTCCATGATGTCTTGAAGGTCAAGAGCAGAGTTAAGACCACCCTTGGGCTGGCTGCGAGCCATTTCAGGGAGGGGATAAAATTCAACTACTATCTACTTAGTTTCTGACTTTTTTTTTTTTTTTCTTTTTTTACCTCTTTTAACCTCTGGTCTAGGATTTTGGTTTAAAGCCTTTTGCATTGGAAACACGCTGATGAGAGCTCTTGCTTTCATGAGCCTGTCAGCATCTGCTGCAAGATTGTCACTCCTTTGGAGGACATGAACATGCAGCTTTAAAGATCCTGCTTTTAAAGCAAGGAGGAAAGGTCTCCTTGCAGGAATAAATTATACTCCAGGGCTGCTTCACCTTCCAAACTATTTACAGCTACTTCACCCATGGGCATCTCCTTGGCCCAAAGAGGGGGAAGCTCATACTGCACCACCACCTTCTCTTCTTATGCAGGTGCAAAGACAGGGAAGCAAGGAGCAACTGCAAATGCCACTTAGAGTGGCAGGCACTTTAGCCAGATCAGAGCAGTGATGGTGCTCATGGCATTGCTTTTTGCAAGCCACCCAGGCTCCCGACAGAGCCCAAATCAGGGAGAAGACAGAAAGATATTTATTTTTTTTAAATAAAAAAAAAGGGGGTGTGGGGGAGAGAAAGCATTGCCGCCAGCAGAGGCCAGCCTCCAGCCACCGCTCAGGATTTACCTTCAAGACTGCAGCAGGACATTTCAAGAAAGCCCTTTCCCTGTGAGCATCCAGTCTTTGTGGAAGTTGGACAGGACAGGAAGAAGGTGCTCAAGTGACTGAGCCAGCGCAACCCCTTCCCTGGCTCTGAACTTCAGCAGGGAAGAGCAGTGCTATCTCCTCTCCTAGGAAAGCTTCTCTCCTCCAAACAGTCTCCTGTTGCGTTAGAGCTAAAACTTCATTGCCCAGGAAAGGGGGAAAACAAAAAAAAAAAGCCAACCAAACAACCACCCATAATAAAAACAGCACTTCACAAGAACATCACAATGTTCAGCTACACAGTCGCTGCACCAAGGGAAGGAGTAGAGCAGGGCAAGAGGGAGAAAGGGGAGATATGTCCAGTGTGTTCTTTCTGTAACCCCTCAAAGGGAATCAGGCTATCACGTCAAGATTCAAATAACTTCAGCCATAAGGTCGAGGATTTAATGAACACGGTATTTCCACTCATGCCCTGGAAAAATTACACTAAAAAAAAAAATATCAGATTTTCTACATATTTACAAAAATAAGCCCCCCAACCTCACAACCAGGGAGGCGGATCAGCTAGTGATAGGGTATGGGAAGGGGTCTCCGCCCAACCAGCAGTTCCTCAAAGCTTCCCATCCCGCAGCAAGCAGGAGCGTGGCTCTCGCTGCCAGAGCGAATGTGTGGGACAGCCATGCACCAGGGTTGGACCGAAGCCCCTCAGTTCATCCGCAGCTTGGTATCCCGGTGATCCGTGGGTGTGACCATCTCGTTGGCATAGCCGTTCTCGGAGCAAAGAGACAGCTCATCTGTGGTCTCCACGCCACTGTTGATCTCTGGGGAGCACAGAGAAAGCAGGGACATCATCACAGGGGTGCAAGTCCCAGGAGCACACACACCCCCCATGGGGAAACCGAGGCACTGAGCAGCTGTGTGATTCCAGCACATGAGATCCATCTGATCCTACAGGGATTTCACCCTAACTTTAGTAACACTGCACCCATTTAAAATCAGTTCTGAACAGGATCTGCTTTCAAATAGGAGATGGCCTCTAAATTTCAGACCTTGATAATCCTGCCACCATCAGAGGCAAAACTAGACACACACACACACCCCACCCCACCCCCCATACACATGATGCTATGAGGCTGAATTAGTCACCTGTGAGAAAAGGGAGCAAAACACTCGTAATCTCTACCCACATGGCCATTCTGGAAAAGGGTAGACTCTTATAGTCACTGGTTTCACTGGGAAAAAATGTGCAACCACCAGTGTTTTAATTGTAAACACCCTCCCTAAGCAAAAAAAAATTGTTTCAGAGGCACAAAACTTTAATATGCGTTCCCTGCCTCTGAGGATATTTTATGTCTAGAATAGTTGGGGAGGTTTAATTCTGCTGTGACCAATTGCTTTCCCTCTCTGGACTCCCTTGATTTACATCTCATTTTCAACCATCTCTAGAGGGCAGAATCAGGCCTGCATGTCACACAATAAGCTCTTTGAAGCAGGAGTCATCATTTTGCTCTGTGTGTGCACCCAGTACAATAAACCCTGACCCCGCTACAAGTCTCTAGACACTAAATACAGAGAAAGAAAACCCATAACAAAGCTCAAGGGGAGGTTATATTCACATTCCTTCAAACGTAAGTTTTCCAGCTTCATGCACCAACTTTACTCTTTTAAAGCTAAATGCTTCCCTCTTTGTACACGTTTCTGAAATCCTTCTTAGCGGTGGGGTGAGATGGACACATTGCCAGCGTGTTCCAGCACAAATCCTCTGGGAAGAGCACAAGGGTATCAGGAACCCCTCAACCTATCTATAGTGCCACTGGATTCCAGGTTTACCCCAAACTCATCACCACTATTTTCAGTGACTTACTCCGTTATTTCAAAGGGGTTTATAGCTTTTGACACACTGTTGACAATTGAGAGCAGAGAAGATGTGGGACAGTATGAGAGCTGCATGGCATAACTTGGGAAGTTAAATGCAGGATTTCTGAGCAAATCCATGCTCAGACCTGCAACAGTTTGGGACGGATAAACCATGACCATATTCCACAAGTGGTTCAGTGCAGCAGGGTCAGCCCAGTCACCCTTTCCCTGTCCCACCAGCAGGAGATGACAGCTATATCGATACAACCTCCTCCATCAGAAGAGAGCAGGGTGACAGCTGAGGGATGGTATAAACGGCTCTGACCGGCCAGCCCCATCTGTACCTGAGAAGATCAGCTTCTCCTTCATGATCTTGACATCCCGACTGGACCGGCGGACAGCAGCGCTGAGCATGATCTGCTCTGGGTTGTAGGTTCTGATGCTTCCTAGGCGCCACCTGCAAGACAAAAAGGAGGTATTAGGGCTTGGTCTCTCCTACCACGGCAGCATCCTCAATCCAAGCAGCCACAACAATGTGGAGACCAACAAGTCCCAGAGACCCTCAACACCTTTGCTCCCTTGCATCTGCACAACCCCGAACGGTAGGAGAATGTTTAGAGATGAGCATGTTATCTCAGAGGGGTACAGACATACAAGCAGGTCATCTTTGACCACCTTGAGCATCCTAATTCCACTAATTCCAACAAGGATTGCAGATGTCCCAGATCCTTCTCTATCACATCAGCTATTCAGCTGCCCAAAGGAGACAGGGCTGTTTTGACTTTTAGGGTTGGAAAAGGGAACAGAACAAGAGGCCAAGCCAAGTAAAGAAACCATCTTTTCCTCACCGAGTGACATGCTCACGTTTGTGGGAGAAGAGAGCTCAAAGACAACTCCAGTTCTCAAGCCTGAGACACAGTGAAGCCACTGCCATGAGCTGCTCTGCAGAAAAGTGCAAGCAGTCCCCATGCAGGCGGCTGTCACGTACAGTGCCCTTAAATGTTAATTTCTCCCTGTGCACTTCCCTCCCCAAATGCCAGGTCTTTACTTCGGAATATTTACATACACATCCTCCACTTTTTAAGCTTTGATGAAGCTCAAGTGTTCACCAGAAGTTTCTACCACATGAACAGTATGAGGCTGATGGGAACTTGGCTTGACTTAAAATTAGCCAGACTCTTATTCTCATTACTGAACACATGTAAAGAAAATTACTGATGTTAGTAATAAGCAACGGGAGCAAGTTCAAGGGAGATTTTGCTTTTAAGGCTGCTTTCAGCCTGAGAGCACCCCTGTAGCAGATCCTCAGCTGCAGAGCTGCTGGCATTAGTAAGGGAAGTGGGCTGCTGCTGCAATAGGGGAAAACAGGGCTTGGTGGCCTCAGAGAAAGCAGCCATACCCCAAATCCCATTGCAAAGGGATGCTGTTCAGGCCAGGCTTTCATAGCCCACACCCCACCAATTTGTCCTACCTCCTGACTGCAGAGGAAGGCTTTCAAGGATAATGCCATTCTCCCTGCCAGAGCCAGGGATGATACAAGGCCATTTCTGAAGGAGAAACAGCAGGGATTTAGGGTGGCTTCTGGGATTACTGATCTTCTGGCACCATCTAGTGGCTCACCCACACAAGAGAAGGTGAGGGTTTTTTTAAAAAAAATATTTTTTTAGAAGGTGGCAACTACCTTCTCTTAAATTTCTAGGCCCCTACCCAGGAGCAGAGGATTTGAGGAGCCCCACACATCTCCAGCCTGGGTCCACAAATCAGCCTGACAAAGCAACATCCACAAAACAGGTTCTGCAGTTTTTCCCAGGAAAAGCTAGCTGCTGTTGATTCCATGGGGTTTCCATCCCCTTCCCAAATCCCAGTAGGTGACACTGCACCAGAGGCTTTGACCAGGGTGTGGATGGAAGGCAGATGCTCCGCTACAGAGAAAAGGGGTGGGATGGCACCACAACACAACGCACAGATCCACGGACAGAAGCAAGACAGAGGAAGTACAAGGAGACAAAGACTAATATTAAAGTATATTAAAAAATATTTTAAAAAATTATTTTCTTCTACCATCATCATCTAAGCTGAGCCACCCTGATGGAAGACCCCCATTTTTGCCCTTTGTGGCCCCTGCAGGCAGATCCCACTAAGGTCAACGTGGTTGCGAGCGCACAGGATCTCACAGAAAAAGACCCTCCGATAAATTATAATCAGGACCAAAACATATTGCTACGATGAGTCTCGTCTTTGCCCACACCATCAGGGTTTTCAGCATCAGGCTGGGCTGTGTGGCCAAAAGGCAGGATGATCTCTTGCCCATAGGTCCTAGACATCCCATGGAGGGCACGGGCCATTCCGAGGCATAGACAGCCCAGCCTCAAAGGGGTGCAGGGACCAAGGGCTTTTCTCCTCCTGCCAAGAAGACAAAGCACTGCTCTCTGCTCTCCCTCTCCCATGGCGGCTGCAGTCAAACCCAGCGTGGTTAAATATGCACAAGGGGCAAGTGACTCTTGTCACAGGGGTGCATTACTCCAATTAAACTAGCTAGGAGAGGGTAACCCCATTTTTCAGAGGTACTTTGAAATACCCTCTCTTAGAAGAGCCACCAGTACATTTAACCACAATACAACTCCAATCGATACCATATGAAATACTCTCTGCTGTGCTCAGTAGCCTTTTGGCCTACAGAAAGCTTGTTTAAAAGAAAATAGCACCTCTCCTACCCCCTTGGACTCTGTTGTGATCGACCACGTTTAGGACAGCAGCGTGCAAAAAGGCCAGACAGACAGCAGGTAGGTCTTGTTCTGGGAGGTTGGCATCAAAGCAGACCAGACGGACACAGGGTGGGAACAGACTAAAAAATACTGGGACAACAACACAGAGACAGCATACACCATGTTAGGGCCACGACCAGACCCTTGGTTTGGAGGGCAGATGCTAAATGGCAGGGAAAGGGGGTGGGAGAGGGACAGGTCAGGAAGAAAACAAGGTTGATTGGTACTGAGGTGATAAGATGGGAGCGAGCAAAGAGCCAAGCCAGCTGCAACCAGAGTCCCCATCCTGCAACTGCTCTTGCCAAAAGCCTGTCTACCTCCATGCCAGTCTTCTCCTTATCCGTGGCCCAGGGAGCAAAGGGCAGGCAAGAAGAGGAAAACACCCAACCTCCCTGCACCCACAGAAGGGCTCTGCCCAGCCCCATAGCCAGGTCCCACTTTGGGGAGATGCCGCAGGGACGTAACACCCCAAGTCCGAGAAACCTCATGGAGCAGGCAACGCTGGCAGGTGGCCAACCCTGACCCTTGAGGTGGTGCGTAGGCAGAGGGGCAGATAATCACAGACAGGAAGCAGCCAGGTCCTCAGAAACACTACCCTATGGCACACAACTGAAGGAATGGAGAAAGGCACTCAAAGACTTTGGTCCGAGTACGGACACGGCGAAGGCTTTACTGCAGAAAAGCAACAGCGCTTCCCTCCAAACGGGTGAAAACGATGGGAGAGCAGCCAGCCAATACAAGGAGAAATCTGGGTTTCCAATTGATAGCACTTCAAATCCAGCATCCTAGGCTCTTACCCTTCCTGGGTGCAGCGCTATTTATTTTCACCCTGCATTTTCAGTTTCAGTGCTGCAACTGCGACGAGACTCCTGAAGGATCCCCAGCTCCAAGTGCAGCAATTGTTGAGCCAAACCTTTCCAGCTACTACTGGCCTTATTAATCCATTCCCAGGGCTAGAGAAGCACTATTTATATAGCTGAACAGGTTACCTTAGTTTCTTTAGAATTGGCCAATTCAGAAGAGGTTGGTCTCAAAAACTTCTGGTAAATGCAGGAAGGAAGAGGGTATTTTGCATGGAATTATTTCCATAGAGAAGGCATTACATTCACTGGAAACTTCCCAATTACAGCATGCTGCAGGACCTCAGAATAGGGCTGTTTTAAAAAGCAGCGACTTAGATCATTGTAACAGAAGGTCAGGATGCTTTCAGAACATCCACTGGCTGCAGCATCAGACTTCCATGGTGCTCATGGCTATGGCCTATGCAATGTTCTGACCCTGATGGTCCCTCTGTGAAGCCAGATGTTGAAAGTATCATGAAAAGCTGTATCCTGCCCTGTCCATCTGCAGTGAAGCCATAGCAGAGAGGGCAAAAGAAAGAGAGAAAGCAAGGTTGAATGAAAAAAAGAGAAAGAGGAGGAAAGCACCAGAATTACCTGATCATGTGATAGCTGTGAGATGCCAGAATGCAGCAGAGAGAGAAAGAGGAGGAACATGCACAACAGTCAGAGCAGTAAGAAAATAAACAAGGCAAAGAGGCAAAAAAAGATCAGTTAGAAGTCATCACAGTTGGTACTCCCCTCCGGAGAGAGGCTGCCACGATCCTGTCACCAGGGCTGAAGCAGAATAGCAGGAGCAATCCCTACCCGTGGGTAAGGAGGAGAGACAAGCCACGCGTAGGAGAGAGGACGAGCACATCGAAGCGGTGGCTCTGTTCCCACCCCCCCCATCCTTGCATGAAGGAAGCAGCTGTTTTGCCCCAAAAAAGACTTGAGGGGGGACACACTGACCCAAAAAACAACAGCACCCCACCACTGTGCCCCCCCCCCCCAAAAAAAAAAAACCCAAAAAACCAACAAAACCAAAAACCCACCCCCACCCACCCCCAAACCGAGGGCCAAATGCAAAGCCCGCTATCCTGGAGCTGAATCACATCAGCAGGTAGTAGTTGGGCAATTGTGCCGTGATTTGTTTTTTATATATCTTCAATGTTGCTGTCAATTCTTTCATGTGGTGGAGAAACTGGAACAGCAGGGAAATGGGTGTCTCCGGCACAAGGCTCTTGGAAGAGCATTTGCTGCACAAAGTCCAACCTCTGGTACTAGAGTTTCTCCTTCTTCCTTTTACTGACTTGGGGTTGAGTTGTCTCAAGGGAGAGATCCAAAAGACGACATTTGGCCCTGCTACAACAGACCCCACACAGACAGACCTCTCTGAGCAACTGCCTTTCTACGTCAGGTCCAGAGGCTGAGCAGGGAGCTCAGTGCTTCAGGTTGGTGGACCCTGAGGAAAGCTGGTGGCTGTTTCCAGCTCTTCTCACCTGTATCACACTTACACAGAAGGTAGAAGAGAAATCCTGCAATACTGCTTTCCTTCCTTATCCTGCTTCCTCTTGCCCTATTCCATCAAACCTCTTCCAAAGTGGAACAAATTCAATCTGTGCAGAGAGGAAGAGTCCAGCTGTTGCAGAGTCCACATAGCTGTGACTTCTCCCTCTCTCCAAGCACACATCATTTCACTGTGCTCTGGGACCTAGCGCTCCCATTCTGCAGGTTGAGTCAGTTGAATTTCTTCAGCTGTGGTCTCCTGGGCCCGATTCAGGAAAGCCTTCTAAAACTGACCTGGGGAGATGACGCAGAAGACTGCAACTATCTCATCAACTTGGCCTTCAAATTCTGCTGTTCAGAGAGGTCAATCCCTGCCTCCAGACTCCTCCGTCTATTTCTGTATCTGACAGAGAAATACAGGGTCTGAAGAGCAGGGACATCTCTTACTAAACCAACTGACAAATCTGAGCGAGTGGAGGAAGCTTCCAGACAACAACAGCAACAATGCCCTTCTGGTTTGATCACCCACAATTCAGATAAGATTTCTCAAAAAAAAAATTGATCTCATCTTGGTCAGTGGTTTCATTAACTGTTAGGAAAACCAATCTGAGAGGAGATCCAATCTGCTGCCCACTCCATCATCACATGCTGGAACTGGGGACCCACTGGGCACAGATTTACCAGTGTGGGACTGTGCAAGTCATGAATTTAGACACAATGATAAACGAACCCGATATGTTGCCTGAAGTCAAATCCATAACAAGTGCTGGCAGGAGCAATAGCCTACTGTAACACAGCAAAAATACCTGGGTAATTATGCACCCAGGGGAGCAAAAGAGATTACTGCAAGCAGATGATCTGGGACAAGACAACAGCAAAATCACTAGCTCATGAGGCTGAAGCAAATTAAATTGCTGCTTCTAATGCGAAGGCATTTTGGATATTAAGAAGGAAAATGTAGGTCCCTTCATGTCTCTAGGACAGTCATTTGTGCATGCCAAAGCAGATGAGATTACAGAGCCAATGACACACTTTCCCAGGAGAAGGCTGCTGCTTCTCGCGGGAGGGAGCGCATCTCTCCGAGCTCATGCTTTTTGCCAGAGAGTGTTATTACACTGTCACCACTGACAGCTAAAACACCTCCTAGAAGAAAAGGCACATCACTGGGAAGACACCATGGTTTCCTCTGGTATAATCAGGAGGAGGGTAGCTTGGCCAACTCTGCCATTAGGAAGTTGATTTGCCTCCTCCTGATTTATCAGTGCTCAGTGTCTGAACTTGCTCTGCTCCTAGGTTTTATGCTCCACGTTTGTTTTCAGCGACCCTGGTTAACAGAGGGTTCTGCCATGCACTCATCAAATCCTTGCTCTCCCCTTTTCTTTGGAAAATGGAGATACTTTCTCTATGCATCAAACTAAGCAACTGATGTGATTTGCAAAATCATAGTATTTCTATTTCTTCATCCAAATGGGAACAAACTATTTAAGAAGTTCATTTTGAAGACTCTAATGGTGGAATCTCAAAACATCTCTTCTTCCTTTAAAGCACTTTAACCTCTTTCTCAATGTCCATTTCCCTAAAGCATTTACAGTTTCTCTCCCACACACATTTATGAGCGGAGCAAGGCATCTATCGCTACTATTTTGACATCTCTCATTCTTCTTAAAAAGTAGTGACCGCGTATCCAATTCACTGTCACATCTCAAAAGTGGAATTATTGTTTGCAGTCTTTGTAAGGATTTTTAATAAACAGTTTCCCTGCTATTGCAATCCAAGCATCTGAGGAGCATGGTGTTCCTCTCTCCCATCTCCACCCCATGCTCTGAATAAGAACACACATCACAGATACACGAGACTCGAGCTGTAACAATGCTACTTACTTCTGGAATATAAAAACTCCTACAATTACGATAAATGAAATGAGATCAGACGTGATCCAGATTAGGTGGTACTCATCTGGAGGCTGGAAGACAAAAAACAGAAGCAGACCTTAAACCTTCTGGTTTGTACAGCCACAGAGAGATCACACATTGCTAAAGTGACCACCAGGGCAGAAAGAAAAGCACAGAACTGCAGGGGTCACGCATAAATCACAACGTTTATGACATTTCTAATGCTAGCCTGTAATCCAAAATGATGTTATCATGAAAAACTGCAAACAGGAACAATTTTAAACTCTCCCTCCTTTTGTGTGCTGACATTTTTTCAGAGCTCTGTGTGCTGAAAGTTTCCTCTCTCAGCTGTACCCCGAGGTGAGGGTAAGATGGTGTTTAGAAACCCAAGTCTGTGGGAAAACAAGGAAATGTATACACATTGCACGAGACATGCGGAGTCCATTTTGAGTGCTAATATTGGCTGTTCTGCACAGTCCCCATGCTATAAGCATATACTTCTCAATTTCTGTCCTTTCAGGCACTGGTAGCTCTGGCTCTATTTTCCAGCCTAGGCAGCTGTGACCATCGCACCAGCTAAACCCAGCTGAACTCGTAGTCTGAACCAAGCACAGAAGTACACTATTTCACATTGTTTTCTGTGCTGCCCAGGAAAGACAACAAAGTGAAGAGATAATGATCAACTCTGATGCTCAGAAAGCACTGACCCAGGAGAGCCACCAGTGATGCTAAAGAATTTCTCCTATCCCAAACCTGGACTAGTCCCAGCCAGGAAGAAATTGTTGATTTCATACCAGGCAGATCCATCAGAACCACCATCGTTAATGCACACAAGTAATATTTCATTAGAGAAACAGAGTACGTAATGCATACGGATGAGTTCACGCAACGGTAGTGTGACACGGATAAAACCTGTTGGGAGACACCAACTCTGCTACCTCTGTCTCCCAGAAAAGATCAACTTATTTTTCTGCTCAGTGAATCTTTGTCTCTCTGACTTTATCCTGTGAAAGTGTGCCCTAGAATTAGCAGGGTAATGCAGTAATTAGTCAATGCTTCTGATTGAGATTTAATTCTCGTTACTTCCCAGCTTAATTACAGAAGAGTGACACTAAATGTTATGTTTGCTGCATCTATTAAGACGAAGACACACAAAACGTGTTTCCCATTTTCTTGGCGGGAAAGCACCATCATAACTACTTTGATTGAGAACTCAAGAGTCTTCTAAATTAGAAGAAGATCTACACATCTAAATTTTTCATTTATGCAACTGTTGGTATTTCACAACTGAAGAACCCAAACAACAGATTTTCCTCGAGTGCAAAAGTTGCATTTCTTATGATATACCCCAAGCAATAGGTAGACATGAACACAGCTTTCTGGGCAAACTCCAGCATCTGATTACAGGCATTACATATAGATATATTTTATTCCCCTCCCCTCCCGGCCCCAAGTCCTGCAGAAAGCTCAAAGCTAGAAGTTTTTGGTACCAAATCAAGGTTTTATAAGTGACAAAAATGGAATTTCAAGTTGATTAAAAGGGAAAAACTGGTTTTTTTCCAAAGACATGCACCCCACACATCAATACTAAGACGACTCAGCAAACTGATGCCTCCTCAGCACTGCAGAGGAGGGACCATGGGTCAGCAAACATCTCCTAAGGAGACAACTTGCTATTCTGCTCCATCCGCAAGCTCAGGAATTTGCTGTATTTCACCTGCAGTTCCTTCCTTTTTTTTTTTTTTTTTTTTTTTTTTTAAAGGCAGGGCTGTTTCAGTCAGATTACTTTGGGTTTTTAGAAATTTTACCCAGTATAAGTCCTATTCCTGAAATCCTCACATTTACAGACCATCAAACCTTTCATCAATTCAGTGTAACTAGGCAGAGAGCAGCTCAAACCCTGGCTCTGACAGCAACTCCCAGAAATGCAGACCAGGATCCCACACCAGGCCCCTGCTTTAAGGGCATCAAACTGGGGGCTGAACTCCAGCTCAAGCTTTTCAAACTCCTCCTTTATGCCATGTCTGGTGGCCTCTTTTCTTACCAGCAGCTTTCCATCAAGAGTAGAGGGGAAAGACATTGTCACTTTTTCTTCTTTGTTTTACTTTTTATTTCACTGAAACACAAGTTAAATGTATTTTTGCAATTGCAAATCGCCCCGAGTGAATGAAGCAGAAATGATTTGTGCTGTTCAGCTGGCGATAAAGCCCAGCGAAGCCCCTGAGGGCACTGGGCAGCCAAAGCCTGGCAGAAACAACTGTTTCACTCCAGCTCCCAAGCCATGTGGTGGAGGGGCTCAGGCAGCAAAGCTATTTAGATTACATCACTCAGGCACTTCAATATGCTGGAAATCAGGGGATTTTTATGCTGCCAGTAAGGTAAGACTGTGCACCTGCAGCAGAAGGCTGAGTTGGAAACCCAGCAGATGGGAAAGCTCTTGGAGGAGAGCTCCAAGTATCAGCAAAGAGGGTTTTGGAGTAAAAAGCTGCCAGTGATGTGCCCACAACTCCTGACAGCTGTAGTGGAGAACAGATGTTTGCAGCAGCACAGCCCAGACGATGATAATATCTTCTGCCAACAGATTCAGTCTTTATAAAACTATTTCCAATTCTCCAGCTTCAGCACACACCAGCGTGGATTTGTGTGGTCAGACACAAGCAGTAGGTTAAGCTAAGGACATCATGCATAGACATTCATCCATCTAGGCAGTATTCTTGAGGTCCCATCTCCAGCTACAGATGCAGGTAGCTCATTACCATCAAATTCTCTTCGCGCTTATCTTGTTCTCCCCTTTGCCGAGCAGATCTGCCAGAGCAGCAGGTAGAACAGCTGCCTCCTGTCCTACCCCCCAACAGGATCCGTCATCAGAAAATAGCCCCTCCGCGACATGCACTTACACCTCCACAGCTGAGATCTTGTTTGGGGAATACTTTGATGCAACTATTTCATCATTTTCCCTCCAATCCAACGTGAATATTTCTGTTTGGTTCAGAGATTCAAAGTGTTAGGGGCGTTTTTAGAGCATTTACTGGCTACATGACAGAAAAGAGGGCTACCTCTGGTCTCTGGTTTCTTGTCCAACAATGCAGTAGCCAGAGGTAAAACTTGTCCTCATGGGGTATTAAAAACAGGCAAAAAGCTAGTTTTGCAGCCTGGCCAACACAAGGAGCCAGGCTGCTGGTTCACCTATGAGCCTGCTTCTCCTGCAACTCTAAGAGCTGCTCAGCAGGTCTGGAAAGATGTTTTTCCATCAGATGAAAATGGAAAATATCATGTGGGTTAAATGGGGCATGCAATGCAATCTCCAAGGATCCAACCCAAACCCTGTGTGGGGAGAGATGAGGCGATCTGAAGGAAGGGATTATGCAAGAGGATCATTGATCTGTTAGCAGCTCAGGGCTTAGGCATACAGAGGGGGGAAAAACCTCAAGCCCAATAGCACGTTGAACCCAACAAAAGCTTCCTGGAGAAAACCACTAGCCATATGGCTGCAGTGGCCAGTGGCCACCTCTGCACCCCTCCACTGCATCCCCTCCTTCCAGGGGTTCACAGCACCTTCCCAGGCATCGTGCTTACCATCAGCCAGATGGGAAAAGGCACCTTGCGAAGGACGTGGGAGCTGTCGGAGGTGACCGACTGGACGCCAGCGCACCACAGGATGGAGTATAGCCAGGGCTCATTCACAGTGTAGAGATTCACACTCAAGTTCGCCATGGTGTAGTCCCTGCCAGCAGACAGACAGGGTGAGATATGAGTCTCCCAGCAAACATCAGACCCTCATCTCCAAGAGGAGAGCTCTTGCCATCAGTCACTTCTGTAATCACAGCTAAATTTACTGGGTTTGAATTGCATGAAAGTTTGGTTTTTTTTAACAGGGCACAGTTACTTCAGAAGCGACCCAAGGGCATTGTAATCAAATGGTTTGAACCAGAAAGCTTTCTTCACCTCTTCAATGCTATCCAAGCCAGGCCACAGACCCCCTCAGATACCTCCACATGAATGATGGACATAGCACATTTTTGTAACAATTGCCTTGTCACAGCCACGTAAAATTAATATCAGACTCGGATGCTTGTAACCCTTCATAGGCAATCTGCTTAATTAAAAACCCAACAGATTCATTTCCAACATCAATTTCAACAACTTCCATACCCTTATTTTACAGATAGTTGCACAGTTACAGCTTCCATTCTCTTGAGGTCATCTTCCAAGAAGCTAAAACTGCAAGCTTGGGGGTACAGGAGCTGTCAGCAGCAAACCGAGCACTGACAGTGGACTCCCTGTGCCCATACGATTGGCATAAATTGCTCTGTTTCCTTATCTATGAAGCAGAAGCATCACTAATCTCCCTTGCATGGGCAGCACAGAGATTAATCCTTGCGATTCAGTATGGGCAAAGCACTCTGGGGTGGAAAGCCACTGTAAAAGTTGTGGACATCTCAAAGCTCACAACGTGATCAAGTTGCTATAAAGGCTAAGGGATTCTCAAGGGCAGAGGTGGCTGCGGTAATGTTACACGCAGATGCGCATTTTGGGGGGATTGATAGAACTGTGTTAAACCAGGGCCTACTGAGCCTGCTCCAGCTCATGCTGCAGGACCGCAGCAACATTTAACTGGGCACCACAAGGCCTTCAGGGTTCGAGAAACACTCCGGTGGCAGGTCTGACTTTGGAGACAGCTGAGGTGGGATTGATGTCTCATTGGGGCTGATGAGCTGTTACAGTTGAGGGAGTTGGCATATGGTCCTCTCCAGGAGATAGAGGATGTAAGTAGCGGGGAAAACCAGGCAGAAATTATCCTGCAGGTAAAACACAGACTTGGTTTTAAGGGTGAGCAACTAGACCAATTGCTGGCAGCCACGGAAAGACACCAATGCACTACACTAAATAGGACCACGCTCTCAAAAAGCTGCAGGCTCAGCTCTTCCCTACATCCAGCCCCGACATACAGTAAGACCGCTCCTTTGGACATATTTTTCTTCTGTAAACCTGTAAGCTGGGAGCTACCACGCGGAACAGTTCAAATACAGGCTCAAGCAGGAGAGAAATTCCATGCTGTGGCATTCTCAAACAGAAGACCTGATGAGTCCAAATACCTGACACAAGACAGTAATGAAATGGGCGAATTCTTTGCAAAGAGGAATTTCTGAAAGTATATCCAGACTTCAGATAAATCAAAATTCTGTGATAGCAAGTCTATAGTGAATGAACAGCAGCAAAGGACAGCTGCTAATGAAGATGAAACAGCACTTGCAGGTACTCAGTGTGAAAAGCCTTCACTTTTTCCCCAAAGCTGACAGCGTAATAAGAATCAGACAATTAATATATTTGTTTCAAAGAGGATCATCATATACTCAATTAGCATATAGAGTTATGAGTCAGCTCCTTGGGAACAGCCTGGATTCTGGGTGATGGGTAGGGACAAGCTTGCACAACTCAAGCTTTCAAGAGCAAGTCCATCTGAAAAAGATATCTCTGTGCAGATAAGACAGCCTAGGGTGATCAGAAGAAATGCTGCTGGGCCAGGGATGCATGCAGGGCACAAGGGTGCACAGAGCTGTGAACACCCACCACAGAGTGCATGGGCTATCACGCAGTGTCCAAACAGAGAGCTGTACCTGACATCCTCGTTCGTGACCTTGGTGTAACGCAGGTTGAGCTTCACGATGCCCTTCTCCCTCATGCGCTCCGCACCCAGCTTGAGGCCAGAAGTCTGCTGGAAACCTGGCGCAATCTGTCTGACCAGCTGCCTCTCCATGTCTGGCAGCCACATCACCTGCGGAGGGAGCAAGACCAAGGACAGCTATGGCAAAGATGGTTCGCAAAGCTGGTAACATGAGGCAACTCTGCAGACAGCGGGTTTGCACCAAGCCAGAAGCAAAATCACATGAGACATTGCCTTGTTTGTCATACAGATTGTCTAGGAGACACTCAGATCCTCCCACATCTTCAATATATTCCAGGATTATCCTCAAACCCAAAGGACTTCAATGCACAACATCTCAGAGGTGAAAAGGATGAAGGTACACAAGGGGGTCAGGCCAAAGGCTCACGAGAAGGGCTTCTTGAAAACCTGACCTCTGTGCCCAGTTCAGGGCAAAAAGAGAACTAAGGGCATAAGGCTAAAAAACTGACAGCACAGACAGGATGCGTGGAGAAGCCTCTCGTGCTCCCATGGCTAAGACTAGTTTTATTAATCTTCTTTTATCAGGGCTATATCTACTCCAACCCAGGCCAAGGCTTTCCCCAAGTTCCTACCACACTTCGAAAGTGTGTCAAATTAATTACTATTAACATGCTGAGCTGCTAGATGTAAAGTGGATGCAGGAATCAAGCTGGGCAGTTTTATGGCTTGCGCTGCGCAGAGGCTGGACCCAGCCAGGTGATCTCAGCAGTACCACTGGGCACTGTATTGCTTGAACCCATGTTTAATTACTCAGTGATGCTCATCTACAAGACAGACATTGAGGTGCTGAAGCATGCCTGAAGAAGGGCAAGGAAGCTGGGTAAGGGTCTAGAGTGTAAGTCTTATGAGAAGCAGCTGAGGGAACTGGGGTTGTTTAGTCCAGAGAAAAGGAGGCTCAGGTGTGATCTTCTTGCTCTCCACAACTATCTGAAAGGAGGCTGCAGCGAGGTGGGTTTGGTCTCTTCTCCCAAGGAACCAGTGACAGGACAAGGGGAAGCAGCCTCAAGTTGCACCAGGGGAGGTTTAGACTGGCTAATGGGAGAAATGTCTTCCCCAAAAGGGTTGTCAAGCACTGGAACAGGCTGCCCAGGGATGCAGGGGAGTTACCATCCTTGGAAGTAGTTAAAATACCTGTAGATGTTATGCTTAGGGACATGGTTTAGTGGTGGACTTGGCAGTCCTGGGTCAGTAGTTGGACTTGATGATCTTAAAGATCTTTTCCAACTTAAATCATTCTATGATTCTATACCAAAGCATCAGAGCAGCACAGATGCAGCCATATGCATTTTCAATAGGTAACCATGAAACCTGGCTGAGAAATACCACTTCACAACCCCACATCTTATTTCAACTATTTTTCTGCTGTTCTCCATCCCAATATCTAAGGAGAAGACAGCATGGTCTAGCCAAGCTGCAGCCTCTGGTGCCACCAGCCTGGTGGCACAGTCCTCCCCAACATGACTTCCTGGCATAGGGTAGCATTTCAAATCAAGTGTCCGAAACGGATCACTGAAGGATTGATGCCCAAATGGAGACCCTCAAGGATTTAGGGAAACCCACAAGGAGGCAATTTTGGAAACATCGCCAACCCCACAGAACTCACAGCCTGTTGCCGAATTCCTGATGCCAGGATGGTTTCCAGGGTGATGTTGATATAAGTGCTGTAGTAGGGGTGAGCTGATGGCAGGTCCTGGAAATTCAGGATGAGTGATGTGTTGTCCTTGACCACCTCCAGCATATCTGCCAGCTTGCAAACTGACTGGTTGGCAGCTTCCAAGTAGTCAGACTTTGAGAGAGACCCAGCTGTCCAGAAAGGGTCATTCTGAAAGCAAAGCACATCCCTGTATTACATCCCACGAAGTCCAGACTCCCCAGTACAACTGAAGACCCTTTTCTATCCCACCTTGGCCACAGTGGGACATGCCAACAGCTATTTTGATGACAGTCTTGCAGTTTGCTGAAGTGTTTCTCCACGCCTCAGTTTCCCTGCCCAAGGGGAGGCCACAGATCCTTAGTGAAAGCAAGCTGTGCTGGACAGGTCAACCCCATTTTCAGAGGAAGAACAGAGCTACAGGCCAGTCATGTAAGTTTCCAAGGTAGTGAGCTAAAAGGGTACCTTCTCACACTGTGTACACAATCACCAAGGATTCTTCAGGATCCAAAAATAAAAAGGACCAGCTATGACACAACTAAGTGATCAGAGAGGAGCGAGGGGCTGTTGGAAGAGACTGTCTCCTGACTTAAGGGCATTCAGGAATGACTGCTTCAAAGTACGTGCCAAAAAACAGCCTTCCAGATGCTGCCTTGGCCCTTCTCATCTGGCAAGCAGCAGTTTCCCTGCATTCCCACTCCCACAACCACACCTGCAAGCCAAGGAAGTTTCTGTACAGCTGTAATACATAGACATCCCCACCACACCTCCACAGACCAGCTCAGCTCAGAACGGCAGTGAAGCCTACAGTGGTTTCAGGCTTCCACCAAGCAGGCACCCAGGGAACTCCAGGCAGGCATATGAAACTGGTACCTGAGCTTGCATCACTGCAGCAACGCCTCGGCAAACCGCATTCAAGTGCGTGAGTTGTGCCAGAGCGCTGCAGTCCTCCTTCCAGACCACCCCCAGTGCGCTTCAAGCAGAATACAGCCACTGTCTGGAGAGCAGCTTGGCAAAAAGAAGTCCCACCTGCAACCTGGCTGCATGCTGAAAGATGGGACAAGTCCATCCCACAGCATTTCATCCCCCTCTCTCCAGACTTCAAAGGCTGAATTTCTTGCTTTTTCTTTATAAGACAATTGTTTCCAAGAGTAAATTAAAAGAAAAAGGAACAGCACATAACATGCTGTCTCTTCTGTTCTCTTTATAATCACGTCCTCCCTCCTGAAGTTCTTTGTGGTGTCAACCAAGCATTAAGGCCCCTTCTTACAGGTGGTAGAAGAGGTACAGGAAGAGAACATGTCTTTTAGACCAAGTCTGAGTTTAGTAGAGAGCAAAACTAAATGTGGTTCATGAACACTTGGCCTAGCTGCACTTCAGACCACTCCACCAAGGAGATGGATCTACACCTGTCCACCTCAAATAAGGTTTAGTCGTGAGCTTTCATCCCACAGTCACGGCCCCAGGACACTCTCTCCATGGCTGTACCCACCTGTAGGAACCACTCTCCAGCATTAAGCTTTTCCAGGTCAGTCCAGTTGAACATGGAGGAGTGCTCATAGGCCCGCTCTGGAAACACTTCCTCCACATTTGTGGTTCTCCTGAGTGTCTTGTCATGCATCAGAAATGGCACTCCATCATAGCTGCAAAGACAGAGGCCCCGTTACACGTGGAGGTGCATAACCACATACACAGTACCAGAGAAATGCCCGTTCCCACTCCAGCCTCTCTCATGGCTTCACATCAAAATCATTATGAAGATCTCAACCAGCTTAGCACATCCCCAGCTCCCTCAGATCACTTGAAATGAGATATACACCCAGAAAACAAAGCCTCTGCAATGCCTGCAAGATGTCTGCAGTCATTCATACGTGGACATAACCCTACCCATCCCCTCCCTCCTCCCACCACCCCCTCAAAAATTTCGAGAGTGCCAAACTCCCATAGCTTGGACAGGAACACGCACCCTGAATGCTCACACAAACCAAAGCTTTCCACAGTGTCTGTAGCTCCCAAAAACGTCAGAGGTTTTTTCAAACCTTGTACGCACAGACACGTGCAAACTGTTCTCAAATTGTTAATAGCAGATAACGAGTAAGATTTTTCAAAGGCTCTCAGACTACATGGGAACTTAACATTCATGGCCTTTCAGCAAGATGCAAGGCTTCCAAGCTACCAAAATTTCTCTGAAATTGATTTTTCCAATTGAAAATTGGTTTCAGGAAACAGCCATGCTCACATGAGTTAAGGTCACGCATCCTAAAGAAAACCCACCGCTCAGATGAAACTGAATAGCCAAATGCATGCCCTGTGGTTTTTAAGCCACCCAGATATTACAGAACAATGGTAATGGGAAACCTAAAAAGCTCTTTAAACTGTCTTCCACCCAATTTTCTGTGACTGGGTCAGTGGTAACTGTGCAGGGCAGTGCTGGTTTCTATCAAGGGCAGGGGGACAGTTGTCTGCACTAATAAACCAAGATAAACCCAGGGCAGCCAGCCTGATTATAATGACCTTTTCCAAAGCAGGGAGCCCATCTTCATAAAAGGAGACTGGGGTAAGATCTGGAAATGGGACGGGATTAAAATACAAGCCCCATTTGAATCAGGAGACAACCCAGAACACTCACCCCCACAGCTAGAGGGAAAACAAAACCCAGTTTTAGATGATGGAGCAAATGTTGCCTCAGCTTTACTATTGCTTACAGAAGTCCCTTATCACAAAGGTCACTGGCACCTTTATTTGCTATTTCTAGCCTGCACTGTGCCAACTACTTCCCCCCCAATCCAAAGCAACATGCTGACACAGCAATACCATGCTCTGCTGCAGCAATCAGAAGGGGTTTTAATAAATACAGTTTAAAAAAAAGAAAAGATGCTAAGCAACTGCACAATTAAGACTGTGGAGTGTTTACGGGAGATAGGAGCTCAGGTCTTAACATCTCAGCAGAGTATCATCAGATACTGCTAAGCCTTAACCACAGTGCAGAAATCCTATGGGGCACATACCATTTGTTCCCTCCTTTCTAATCCTCCCCCTTACAGAGTCACTCAGCACCACCCAAAGCTAACCACAATGTACTAGCAGGCACAGGTTTGAAAAATTAATTCAGAGACAGAAATCAGAGCTTTAGAAGAAGAGATGTGGGAGGCAGTAGAAGATGAGAGAGGGGCATGCAGTGATACTGTGCCCTTGCTGCTTGAAGTAAAGCTGGTATAACCAGCGCTGGTTTTATAACCGAGGTAACCAGTTTGGGGTGTGTAATGGGCAGGGAGCAGGATGCAATGGGTCTGAACCTATGCCCAAGCAGCCCACCCACAGCTGATATGTACCTAGAAGAACATGGAAACATCCCAGGTGGAGCGGACCCATCAGCCACAGGCACAAAGAGCATCTTTCAAAGGGGTAAGGACAGCAATGGGTGTTGTGCCACAAACCCTTCCGAAAGTTGCTGTCAGCTGTACTGATAGCTCACTTTTTTTGTCTGAAGGTCAGTAGAGTCTTCCTTTTGTAAAGACACTTGGGTCTCCTAGAGAGGGTCTCAGATAACTGAGCCATCAAGATCATCGTTTAAGCTATGGATGCTTGGAGTGCTCCTCTGGGACAGCTGATGAGTGGCAACGTCGAAAGCTCTCGGAGTTTCTCCAGCTCTCCTCCTCCCAAAAGTCCACCTTTCTCCTTGGCCAGTGCTAAGGGAAGCAACCAGTTCAGTGACATGATCCAAGCACTCATCTGTGAGCCTGGACAGTCGTTTTCCCTTCACAAAACAGTTAACTAACTAGTTTTGGAAAGAACAAGAATTGTATCACATCCCAGCTCATACTTCATCCTTCCACAATGACCCTCCACTCCCTAGTGGGAAGAAATTCCTTTAGATTTTATATCATTTACTCTCAAACAATTATACAAGATAAAAAATGGACCCTAGCAATTACACTTCAGAAGTCCATCTTCCACCAGGCAAAAATATCTTTCCATCAACACCAACCTCCAAAGAGGCTGGGGAAAAATAAAACATCAGCCGTGAGTCTTTCCTGTATTTATAACAAACTGAGGGATCACCAAGATAAAGCATTACTACTCCCTTTGTGCCACTTCTGCCCTCTTGCACATCTATATAACTCATGCGAAACAAGTTCAGAAAACGAACAAGAATGTTCAAAAATTATCATACTCCTGCAAAAAAGCACAGTTCCTGAAATAACCCTCTCTATACCACCTCTAAATTGGCCTTGTCAACTCAGCCTAACATTTATTTGCCTGCAAGGAAGGACTTTTTGACAGTCAACAGTATCGCTGTGCCCCTTCTTCCCCCAGCATTAGTGACATGGGAGGGAGGGGAGGAGGAGAAAGGGCTTACTTCCTGGGCTGCTGAGTTCTTGTGACAGTTTTGCAAGGCTGGTAAAAACCCTCCTGAAGACTTGCAGTGCAGGGAAGTCAGTTTGGGATCTCTGCACTCTGCGCCGGGGGCATCCCAGCAAAAATTCCATTTAGATTCACAGAATCATTAAGGTTGGAAAAGACCTTTAAAATCATCAAGTCCAACCATAAGCATTTAAGCCGCCGTGTCTCTTCCCAAGGCCAGCCGATTTCAAGCCAGGCTAGAAACCAGGTTCTGCATTTCACTGCCATAAAGACAGTTCTAGGATAAATTAGTCTTCCTGCAAACGAAGATTAGTTTCATGACAAAGAGATCCAGGTTCCCCCATCTGGACAACTTTACCTTTAATCAGTCATCATCTCAGTGGAACAACTGGTAGTATATGTGCATTCCAAATGGAGGCAGCTAGGAGTTAGCAGATAGATTGACCACAAGAGCCCTTTTCAACAGGGAAAAAGCAGTGACAGCCGGACCCATGCCAGGTAGGGAAGAGTCACCCGTATTGTGGACGGCCCAGACCAGAGAGTCTCAGACCAACCAGCACACTGGCTTACCTCAGTACAACATCAGCTTGGACTCCATATATCTTCTGCTCCACTGCCTTCTGAAAGGACATCAGAGTGTTTTCTGGTGCCAGCTATGGGTGAGTGAGAAAAAAGACCAATGAGTATTAGTAGTAAGTGGAAAGTTGATGAATCACTGTCAGTGAGGACGCTGGAATGAAGGTTTATAGATATTAGGGAGCCAAAACAACCTTGTTTTGCAGATTACATAGCGACCAGTTACGCTGGAGTACCAGCACCTCCCAGGCAAAATTGCGTCTTACTGAAATCTGAAAACGATCAATACATTTGACTCCACTGATGGTCTTTCTCACACAAAGAGTTCCATGCAGAGTTACCACAGCCTGCAATACCAGAAACCCAGCTAGCTCAAGGTCTGCTGCAAAATCAGTGTACAAGAGATTTGCTCGCCAGCATGGTCCCGCAAACAGTGGCTTGCTGGAGATCCCCAGAAAATGATGGGTAATGTGATACCAACTTTCTATCCACATGTTATATCTAGAGCTATCTAAAACATCCTACCAGTTCTTAATTCTCCTACTTTTCCATGCAAACAGTGATTACAATGCCATTATAGTAAGAAGAAAGTCCATAAACCAGGGTATTACCCATACCATGGACAACAACTACACCACAGATTCTGTAGCACACATTTTATTTCCACATCTATTTATTCAATAAAGTCATCTTTTATTCAGTCTAACGATCAGATTATTTCTCTAATAACAAGCGTTCCAGTTAGCTTTAACAACAATTTTAAACATAGCCTTAAGCCTAGAAAATTTATCCCTATGGCTGTCACAGACAAGGACTCAATTTTTATTTCAAATTCCTTCCTGTTGAATGCAACAGATGGTAAAAGAATTTGGGTCTGTTTAAATACAATACGGTGTCAAGACAAATACTTCGCTTTTCTGGAAAAGCAGTACAGTCCAGCTAGCCCCAAAATGTCCATAAACAAACAGGCAGACCAGAAACAAAAAAAAATTGCACAACTACGGAGAGACAAACTGGCAGGTTTTCTGCACTGAAACCTGAGCACATACAAAAAAAGCTGGTTTTAAAAAACATTTTCTTCATTCCACTTTTGCTTTCAGGTTTAGAGTACCTGTAACATCCTGCTACTCCACTCATCTCTGCCACCACTAGGACCAGTAACTTTCCATCAAGACACAATGAGCGTTCACAAACCATGATTTTCAAGAATTACTCAGGGGCTGGAAAGAAGAATAATTAAGAACAAAGGCCTAAATGCACCCTGCAAGCAAGATGCACAACAAATACCAAAACCTGCTGGATGGTTCAAGGTGCCTCTAAGAATCATTTGTTTTCTTGCAGCAGATTGCTTTACACGCTCAGGTCAGCAAAGCTTTGGGGTAAAATAATCAGACCAAATGTCAGCAACAGCCTTCACACAGCTTCAGTATCTCTCCAGTGAATTCCTCTGGCTGAAGCCACATATCAATACCAGTTCATTTTCATGTTTGTTCAACGAGGGCAACACAGAGGCACATTATCTTCCAAAAAAAGCTCCCAATCAAAGCCTGAGTTGTCTAGGTGAGGACCGAGGCAATGCTGCCCTCGCACCCTCTTGCACAGCTCAGCACTGGGTCACGCAAGGTCGGGCTGATACACGCAACACCCAGAGCTGTCAGCAGGGAGCAGCAGCCACAAAGAGCTGAAGAACCCACCCAGATTTGCTCCATCTCCTTGGGTTACTCTCAGCACCTCGGGTTTCCCCCTCCCGAGCAGCTCAGGTTTCCTCAGGATCACACTGCAAGGTGATTGCTCTCTACGGGGTAATGCTCAATATTTGCTTTTGGAGACTGCAGCAATCCCAAGGAAATAAAGCGAGTAGTCTCCAAACAAGAGACAGCTGACCTAGAGGAACCAAAGGGCAATAATCCAAGACCCCCAGCCTGTCAGGGAGGGTTGCTGGGTAGATGCAGCACAAGTCCCAGCTCAAGATGTGCCACCACGTCATGCAGCAACTGAACTCACACCCCTATAAAGCAGTCTCACCAAGGAGGTGGACTACAAGGAACAGAAAAGAAAAGCGTACCGTGTTGTAAATCATCTCTCAGGCTAAGGGAGGCTGAAAGGGCATGCTGGCCTACCTCCATGAAGCAATCAGTGTAAAAACCGACGGCACGGCTAGGATGACACGGCTGTTACTCACAGCGGTGAGTTCTGACCTCTGGAGGAAGGACAAACAGCAGGACAGTAGAATCTGACCGATGGTAAAAGCCTTGCTGCAGCCTGCTAGCTTGTTTGTGCTGCAGCAATGGGTGCCCCGTGAGAGGCTGACTGAGTTGGCCTCCGACTACAACAACTGGTGCCCAGCGTAGCTGAGACAAGCAGGAGAACCCGTGATCCATAACAGACACCGTGAGAGGTGAGCCATTGCAACTAATCGATATGGGTGTATTGCAATATTTGTTGTCCATCTTAACTCAAATTGCAACTACCTACCTATGCAGTGAAGAGCTCACATTGCATGAACTGAAGCTCATGTAGCCACAAGCGTGGCTACAACAGTATTCCACCTCTGCACAGGTGGACCAGCATGACCAAGGTTTTTTTCACATCTTACTTGTACACCAAACTCTGGCTCAACAGCAGAATCCTAACATAGAGAGAGCACAAGATCTGCTGTTTGATAAGATTAAAAACACTTCTTGCATCTTTTCAGTGTATTTCATTTTCTGCAGGACCAGGGTCAAGCCTTGCTTGAACACCATCCCTTCTGAGACAGCGCTGGTCTGAGATGCAGGGGAACCTTTAGGCTCAGTGACCGGGGAGCCCCAGCCTCCACTGCTGGAGGCACTCGAAGGAAACTGAGCCAAATAGATCTGAGGTGGCAAGTCAACACACAAGGGTCTCCATCACCTGGACTGGGGAAAAGTAAATTTAGACAGAGCTGAGACTGCACGTGGAAGCGACAGATGAAAGCCAAACAGAAAAACAGCTTTTTGGGGACGGGATTTCTCTTTGCCAGGCTGGACAAATCTGGCCATGTGAAGATAGCAGTCATGTTCATGCATCTTAGTGGCAGTGCTGTAATAGATGATGCAGCAAGCTAAACCCCAAGATTTTCATTCAGTTTTAAAACTTGGGCACGATGACTGTCCCATCCTCAGCACTCAGACATTTGCCACTGAGCTTAAGCCCATGGAGATACGATCTCAGCCCTTGGAGTGAAATATCCCACTCCTGCCTCATCTCTAGTCGCTACAGAGCTTGCAGACCAAGCTTTACTCTTCAAGAAGAGCAAAACTTAACTGCACCCCAGCAGGGCTGCATGTGGCTGCTGAGATACAAGGCACATCCATTCCTTCCCCAGGAACTTGACCCCAAACACAAGTTAAATAAACTTACAAAACTCTGGCCAGATCTATGTTGAAAACACGGTTTTGCAGCTGTGCAGAGGAAACAGCATTTGAAACTGTTCTAAGAGCAGGCTGTCACTTAAGGTCTAAGTGTGTAATCGGATGGTCAGGAGCTGTAACGTCACCTTCATCACACCACCACTAGAAGTGAAGAGCATCCCCTTGAAGGGCAGCACAGAGGGATGAACATCTCTGGCTGCTCTGAAGCAGCATATAGCACGGACATCAGCAGAAGTCCTGTAGCTCTGTAACACCATGCCCCACGATGGCACCTGCTGGGTAGTCTCTGTAGCACCACAATGCTATTAATTGCCAGTCTGATTCCCTGTATGTCAGAAGCTTTTAAAAAAGTAGATTATAAGCCTTGCAGACAAAGACATCATCTTCGTGTGGGCATGTGGTGGGTAAACTGCTAACCTAGCCAGAACCAATCACCCTGATATAGATAATTGCATCTCCAAATGAGTCTACCACTGATGCAGAAAGCTGTCTTCCCAGGTTTCTAAACCTCTAGGTCAACCCTAGCCTTGAGGAGACTGAACAAAGCCATTCACACCAATGACATAACCCAATGAAGGTCAACCAGAAAGCCAGGAAAGCAAATTTAATCCTGCCCCCTAAAAATCAGATGCTGTCTATTCCCAGAGGTTCCCCTGGCACTGCTTTGGGGGCAGGATTTCTCTGTACCAGGAGTTCATATCGCCTGCAATATGAGGCTTTTGTGAAAAAGGAGAATCCGAGTTACAGGTTTTTCCATCATCCCAGCCTGTCTCTGTTTCCCTCCATGAAACAGGGAGCCAAAGCCCCAAATTCAGCATGTTTAGAGCAGAGATGCGTCCAAGTGGGACAGTTGCTGGTACAGGAATTCCTAGCTGAGATTAGTGCTAAATCTTTTCTAAAAGGTTTTACAGCAAAACCTCAATAACTAAAATAAATGCATAATCTTTCTGCTTGTATTTCTGTCTCCATCCGGTTTCTTTTATGGGGTTCTTCCTTGGTACAACACATTCAGGCATGTTATAGCTGAACCCTAAATCCTGGTTTCCGGGAACGCAGTGCAACTGGACATAACCGATTTCTTAAGAAACCAGTGCCGAAGCAAAAGACACCCTGGGACACAAAGCAATGGTTTCACTCCAAAGCCGCTGCCCTGTGTAACCCATGCCAACATCCCCTGAAAGCTAGACAGACCCTGTGCAGGGTTCCTAGAAGCTGTTCCCTCACTTCGCACTTGTTTGACAGGCACAGCCTTGCAGAAACCCGGCCGCTATTCATTTCTTCCTGCTACTACAGAGACACAGCAAGAAATTTCTAGAAAATTCCCCATGAATGAACTCATGTTGACTATTTTTGTGCTTAGAAGTCGATTGCAAATGCTTTCAAATGGAGTCAAGAGCTTTGGACCTTCCTTAACGAAGATTAGGAAAGTGAGTTACAGCAGCACAGCCTTGCTACAGTTGGACATCACTACATTGTATTTTCCCCCTAACTAGCCACCTTGCCAGAGCTAAAATAAATAAATAAATAAAATAAAAAAAATCAGTGCATTATTTGCACGTTGGGGAGGCTAATGAAGAAGCTTGCACAGAAGAACTGAATTTGGCCCGAACTAACTGCAGCCACTGCACACCTCTGGCACTGTGCACTGAGCTGCACAAACAGATTTGATTTTTGCTTCATAAACAAGTTTAAGAATGTTTTCTCATCCTTTTGGAGATATCAGCATCATTTTAACATTTTTTAATTTATTTTTCCTCCCTTATCTCTCCTTTCCAGCATCAATCTGCATGTGAGCCAATAACTGGACTAAAAAGCACATGGCATGATTAGGGCAATACCTGAAAAACTAAGTTTTCCTTCCTGCAAAAAGACACCCTTCGGAAGTTCCTTGTGTGGGGCTTAGTATGGGATCTGCCAGTACATATTGGATTTCAGGATTAGTGTCCCATTGTGCCAGGTCACTATCAGGCAATAACAATACTGTTTAAAACATAAAATGTGGTTTTATCCCCAGGAATTCAAGGCATTTTAGAGAGCATCCATACCTAACATTCCTAGAAATAGCTCAATTAGACTGAATGGAAGTGAAAGAGTGCAAAACAAAGAAAAAAAATTCAAAGTATTGCCTTGGACAACAGGATAAACTGATAAATAGCCATCAGGGATTTAATAACTAGATACAGGAGATGAGACTCATTTATTATTGTACTGCACACAAAGAAAGCTGAAGCTTGATTTAATGAAACACTACCTAACCTTATGCAGATTTATTTCAATGAACACAAGCCTTTCTCCAGGTCTGACAGAAGATGCTAATTGTGATTGATTTTTACTATCAATCAGACCAGCAGACAGGTTAAATGACCTTATTTTTAACAGGTGGGCATGTGTAAGATGTACAGCAAAACAAAAAATGCTTCCGGATTTCAGCAGCACAAACCAAAGCATTTCAGAGCCCTTAAAAAACAAAGCCATCCCAAAGAGGTGGTGGTAAAGTTTTGGTACCCAAGATAAGATGCAATTAAGGTCCTCAAAACCAACAGGAAAACAAACCCTCTAAAACAATAGAAAGAAATCACCAGTTCCCCATTAGTTGAAAGCTCTCCAATAAGCCACAATCCCAACCGGAAGTTTTCATTACTGTTTCTATCGATCGCTGGCACCACAGGATGACAAACCAGCATCTCCATGAGAATGCCCACACATGTTGGGGGCTTCACCTTCAGGTGCCAAAACATGGGGAAAAACCCACAAACCAAAACCAAACCAAAAAGCACACAATCCCACATGTGCAAGGTTGGATTTGCTAGAATTTCCCCCGGAACAGCACGACACACTCCCTGTCAAGGCAAAATATTCCCATGCAATAATCCAACAGGCAGACCCTAAGCACAGCGTAACGCTGGCTGCCCACTAAGGTACTTTGTCCCAGCAATGGGTACTTTTCCACACTGGAGTTGTGCAAAGCCAGTGAGTCAGCACCACCAAAAAACGTTCCTCTGCACGGTGCCTGTGCTTGGCAAGGAGATGGACATTGCCTGCCGTGCAGTAAGGAGCTCGACGGCATGAGCATTGTATTCTTCACGGCACACGGACAGCTGCTGCGGCACAGCCCTTCTCAGTGCCGTTAGGACATGCCAAAACCCAGCTGTATGGGTGGTTTGGCAAAAGAGTTTATTTCAATGCTATCTGTAGTCTCCAGCTCTAAAATCAAGAGCTATTCTTTCCCCCAACATGCTTAGATGGTTTCCACAGGTTTACCCTGATTGTTTTTAGGCCAGCCAGCATCTTTTTGGTCCCAGGAACAGGAGGTGAGTTTCCAGACTTCATGAAGGTTTCCAGGGAGACAGATACAGCTCTGGCTCAGAAAAATCCTTGCTATTATTAATCCCTTGTGCGATCTACTAAATTTGATGATCAAAGATCATCATGACGAGCCTATTTATTTTTAAGGAATGTATATTTATGACTTAACAACCTAAACCCAAATAGGATTCAACAGTATGGACAACACCTTCTTCAGATCCCAAAAGCAAAGACAACCTGCTTCAGCCTGAAGCATCGTGTAATGAAAGACATTTGGGAGAAGACTTCAAAGGCGCAGACAGCAGTTGAAGTTGGTGTCCTACTGGATGAAGTTCCTCATTTCCATCCCAGATTTGGTCACAGCTCTTACCTTCTACCATTACTTTGTCTATCCTCAGCATATGCAGCGTATTTACTGCCACAGGGAGAAGGCAGTCAAGCCTATCAACAGTGAAGACAAAATGCAACTAGATTTCTGGAAAAAGAATAAACAAAGATGGAAGACTAAAGACAACAGACACCTGCTCATAAAACGCTCCAAAGTGTTTAACATGTTAACATGCAAACTTTATGGAGAACCCCCACGTCATGTTTTTGGGTGTTGGATGATTTCTGGACCCATCAGGACAAGACCCTTTCAAACCAACAGAAATCAAGTGAGGGCTGGAGCCCTCAGTTCCCAGCACATTGCTGCCACAACCCTGATGCCATCCTGATGGGGGTCCAGAAAAAAAGAAAGAGATCCGGAGACTGAATAATTAATTTTAAAAGAGCCTTTGAAAAGGAAGTGATCGATTAACTAAACACCTGCTAAGGGAAAGGATTTTCAGATAGCACCCCGATGGGAACAGACATCTAGCACAGCAAAAAGTGGGCATAACTGGATGACATTTAGGCAAGGGAAGGTAGGAGGAGTCATGCAGAAGAGCCTTCCTAGCAGTGAATTAAAGTTCACGGGGGAATAGGACGATACCAAAGGGATGTTGCTTGGAGGAGCATTATACCACTACAGACAAATGGTCAGCCGGTATGAAACCAGTAGCTCTCCTGTACTGCAAAAAGCCACACCTCATGTAGGTACAGATGACAAAACGGTTTCTGATTTTTTCTTGCTACTTAAAATGCAAGGCCTTCTTCCCTTCTCCAGTGTTTCAAGCCAAATTATGAGCCATATGGCCTCTGGTCCTCACTTTTTTCCTCCACAGAACAAGGCCAGCAGTTGAGTCACACTCACACAGATGCTAAGAACACTCCTCTTAAAAATCCTGAAGGGACAAGAGAAGAGAGACAGGGTGCGTGCATGGATGGAGAAAAGCAGGCCCTGGAGCTCAAAGGAAGATCGTTACCCCTCTCTGAAAATGGGGCTGCGAGCAGTGATGGATCAGTATCCCTCAGTATTGTATCCTTCTGGAAGTGCACACATCTACAGCTGTCCTGGAAAACTTCATTTCACCCTCTTTTGCCCCATCTACCATATGCTATACCCTCAACACATCTTTTATTTCAGGACAACAAGCATCTTCAGCCAGCCCACGGATCTCCTTTGCTGACTTTTATCAGAAGAGCACTCAGTTATATCTGTGTCTTTCTAGTGTAAGAGTGCTGGATGTGCAAATGCAGTATCACGGACCTAGTCCTGCCAGACAGGCGAAGCGCTCAGCCATCAGGCTCTATCAGAGAGCCTCTTCATCTGCACAGGAAATCCCATTTGTCTTGCTTCAGGAGATTTGAAGGCAAATATTGCATCGCTTCTTCTCATCTCCAGTCCCACTAGATCAAGTTTCACCTCAGGTCCCATACTCCCAGGCTCTGCAGACTTTTGATCTTGACATTGCCCAAGGAAGGATGTCTGAATCCCACAGCCCAGTCTCCAGACTCTTCTCTGGGCTATTTCCTCCTCCCCAACTCCCCTTGGCCATTTCTCCAAACAAAATCTACATACCGTTGGTCTCAACAGCAAAAGCACAGCAAGCAGCCCTATGAAACAAGGCCCTACTAACAGAAATGCCTTCTGGCAAGGCTTCAAAATCATTAGTCTCCAAGCAGATATGATTTCGTACAACCCAAAGGCTTACACTGTAGGTGGAGCTCTTCAAACTCAAGGTGACATTCAATATAGTGAAAAGCTGGGCATAGATGGAAGTATAGAAGGAAGTTTTGGCCACCTCCTCTCTGGTCCTCATCTTTTTCATCCCATCTTCACTTTCCCATTCAAGGGCACAGTCAGAGGACACTCACTGCACATACGACGGCAAAGCTGCTGGATAAACCTACTGCCCACTCATCATGGGACATGCACACTATTGCTTGGAGGTTGGAACAAGGCTTGTTAGTCTCTGATCTTGCTTCTTGGGGGCTTCAGAGCAAGCCATCTGCTGTTAACAGACAACCAGCTCTGGGCATCGGGGGAACAGCGAAGGGGAGGGATGCACTCCGCTGAACGCCACCCGGGCCACAGCTCCACACGCAGCACTGAGCATCCTCCACCACCGCTCTCAATCAGCCTTTGCAGCCCTCTGCACCCTAACATGCAAGCACCATCTTCCCAGATGTTTTTATTTGATACTGCAAGGAGTGTTTGCTGTCTCTCAGGAAGAACATGAAACCAAGCAAAGGGCCAAGTCTCTGCTGGGAGTCTTACTCCAGATAAGGTTTGCCAAAGCTATCTGGAAGATAGAAGGAATTTGTCTGTTGCTTAGTTTCTTTAGAAGGCTATGGGGGGCACACAGGCCTGAAAATGCCACAGGAAGGAAATCTAACAGGTTTTGTGATTTCCTGCCATGCGGAAAGCATGCAGAGCCCAGGTTCTCACTTGGCTGCTTCTGGCTTCCATGGATGGTACAATCCCAGTGGGACAGGGAAAAACACTTATCATGCCCAGAACTTCATTCCACCGCCCACAGAGGCAATGTAGTTAAAAGTGTGATGCAAAATAAGCTGGCATTCCAAGGAATTGCCTATAGAAAGAAATCATTAAAAACAAAGATAACTAAAATAAAATACTTGTGTCATTTCAGGTGTTTATATCACCTACGAAACTCCTAGTGAGCACTCTTGAACTTGAAGAGGACCTCAAGCATGCTCCAAGCCTGCCAGATAGGTTCTGACAGCCTACAGAGATATTTTTTCTGCTTTGAATGTCAGCATAAAAAGTTACTTAGATGCCTTGAAAAAAATAAAATAATTGGCATTCAAAAGGCCAGTGCCTACGCTACAGTATGCTATCTTGTCTGAAGTCAGTCAACCAGCAGAGACAGTCAGAGGTATTCAACAGACCTAGGTACAGAAGTACTCAAACTAGAGACTCAGACCAGTACGACTAAAGACCACAGGACATCTACCCAAGCCCAGGGCTGTGTCCAAGCCAACATGCTCCAGCTTTAACCTGGACCTGCCCAAAAACCTTGGAGAAGAAAGGACTATATGATTATGATTTCAGGGTCTACTCAGAGGCAGATGACAGGAACGTTTCATCACCTCACCCAGTCCCATGATGATCTGCAATGCAAGATTACCGTGCAGTCATGTAGGGTCAGCACAGCCCGTTTGTTTTGTTTTTTGCAGATTGCCACATACTCAACACATCTTGCTATGAGCCAAGTTTAACCACTGCTGGTGGGGTTCTGCAAAGGACACAAAGACTGAGCCTCAAGCTCTAACAAAAACAAAACAAAAAATCACAGACTTCTACTGCTGCAGCTCAACAGCCAAGCCTGGAGAGCAAAACCCAGCAGAATCAGCAGCAGAAAAACGCAATGGCACAAACTGTCCTGAGCAAGGCAAGGATTGTCTCTTTTGTTTGTAAGGCATCTAGAACATCTGGGGCATGACTTGACTCTGGGTTCATGTGCTGACTTACCGCCACAGTAATTCTATGCAGAAGAGGTGCCTTAACGTTGTATTTGTCATATATATTGTCTGGAGAGCAGCCTGGAGACCATCCAACCCAGTACCATCCTTTACACAGGCAGAAGAGTCAGACACCACAGTACTAGTAACATGAAACTACTCACCATCGGTGCTCCACGGTGACCTATAATGGCTGGCTTTGGTCCCAGAGCCTTCTTCTCCATTATGCAAGGGGACGAGATGGTGAGGGGGACGAGGTAAAGTGCAACTACAACTGCAAGGTATGCAGTGAACATCAGCATCTGAGAAGCTGAGATGGAAAGAGAGAGAAAGAGCTGATGAAAATGTTGCTCCTGACCACCCCACACCACAGCAGCAAAGTCAAGACACCTTCATCTTCCTCCAGAGGAGAGACTAGTCTACAGCTGTTGACTCTTGTACAATAGCAGAACCCTGTGTTTAGGGAAGATCATATTCTATAAAAAAACAACAACCAAACGCAATTTCCCACCCCAAAAAACCCCAAAACAACAAAACAATCAAAAACCCACTCTGAGGTAATCAAGTCCTGAAGGAAGTTTTCACATTTTGCATTGAAGAAACAAAGTTAAGCAAATTGCTTAAAGTTCCAGCAACACAGCCCAAAACACTGCTGATTTCCAGCCTTTTGGGTAGGGCAGCACCGGATTTTGCCCTGCCTGAACAACAGAAGTAGATGACCAGTTAAACATACCTACAAATAAGTCATGACACCATGCTGCTGCATTTAGCATCACTTGGGTTTACATCAGTTGTGTTTACATTGGTGGTTCACTGCCACCACCCATTTCAGCCAGGGTAAAGCCACTTTAACTGCTTCTGCATTAAAGAACTGTGTCAGCCAGAACTGAGTTAATTCACAGTAACAGTTTACTGATTAAGTTGCTCACGTTTAAATAAATCCTTGGATCGTGGTGGTGCTGCACTCCCCAGGGTCTCCCGCAAGCAACTATCACAGGATCGGCAAATGCAGCAATGAGGGTATTGAAGGTACCGGCTGCAAGGCGGCTGCAACGCCTGGGGCCGGAGGAGCAGTCCTGCCACCCACACCATGCCTCAGCCACCCACCTCCGACAGCCAGTGACTTCTCACAAATTCCAGTCTCTGGGAATCTTTCAAAGGTGCTGACAGTGCAACAGAAACAGCCCTTGTACTCAACAGATGTGGATTGCTTATAAAGAACAACAGGCACCTTTGAACTCCTTGAGCTATTTGGAGTCACTTGAAACCACGCATACTAAAGCAAAAGACATTTTTATTTTTAAATTATTATTTATTTTGCAAACTCATCAAGGCTTTGGGACTCAAGGGGGAACTTCCAAAAAAACCCTTTAAAACAAATATTTGCAATGGCTGCAAGATGGAGAAGCTCTTTTGGGTGGGTTTTTTTGTTGTTTTTTGTTTTTTGGTGTTTTTTTTTTTTAGGAAAGAGACAGAATAGCCCAGCTCTGGTCCTGACCACACCGATCTGGTTTCACACATAAATAAGCTGCTTTTTGCTTCCAGCATCTAATAGCCACATTCAAACATGTTCCTACAAGCCAGAAAGTAACACTAGTAACTTTGCCAGCTAATTTTTCCTCCTCTTTGGAAGAGATGTCAATCACCCACAGAGCACTCAAGGAACTGAATGGCATCTTGCTAAGTGAGCGCATGCTGTGTCCTGCGCCATAAAGGTACAGTGAGTGCCCTGTAGTTGCGTGTTACCAGCATCAAAATCTCCAGATGGACACAGGACATGATCCTGACCCAACTCTTGCTCACCCCAGGAACACCACACACCAACCAGGCTTTGAAAGTCAGCCTAAGAGTCAGCAAAGTCTCAGGCTTTGCAAAAAATCTGGTCCCTTCCTTCCTAGTACTGCAGTTTAGAGATTAAACGGCTCAGATTCAGACTGAAGGTTAAGTACCACGTGAAATGCCTGTGCTTTCAAATATTTTGATCATTGGACTGCACCCACAAGGAAAGGAAGTCCCCGCATGGGTCACAGACCCTGTCAAAATGGAGCTGAAGACCTCTCACCCAGCCATGCATACGTGGCAACTGAGACCATGCACAAAACCCCCAAAATGAAATACCAAGTACACACTGTCCAATTTGAGGTTGGATGCCTGTGTGGAAGAAGCTCTTCTGGTGACCACCCAAGCCAAGCAAGCAGGACCGATAAATCTCCTACTTTCTACAACATGACGCCACCACCAGCAGCAGCCTTCCTTCTTCATTCCTCCTGCTCTTAGTGATCACTCCAGCCTAGTCTGGGTTCCCAGAAGAGCATGCTTCTCACACTCCTGTTTGCTACCCAAGACTTCCAGGGATGTTTTGAGTCCAATGTTTTCTATCTAGCCTCTGAATCAAGCTTTTGAAAAACCAGCTACTATCTTTTAAAACACTAACTATTCAAGAAACTTCTATTTTTCGGGTTCAGAAAAAGTAGCAGGGGGGGACACAAACAAATAGAACAACAAAAAAACCCCACCAACATATAAATTTGCTCAGAAAAGGCAGTTGCTGAAGATTGTCACATGCCTCAAAGAAATGGCAAGAACACACTTGCGTAGCTACACCAGTTATTTCCTAAACGTTATTAGTGAGTGAAATCCTATTTTCCCATTACAAGCGACTGTAGGTTCTCACAGAGATTTCAGTTCTTCTCTTCAATTTTTAACACCACCATATCAAGCATACCTGCACCAAAAAGCCTGTAAATGCCTCCAGGCAAGATACCTTTTGCAAGTAAAATGACCCTGAAATAATTGTAATACACAATGGTACAGAAGAGATGGACATTCTTCCTTAAAAGCAAACAATAACAAAAACCCCAACCCAGGAGAAAAAAAAAGGAAAACAGCAGCCTGGATTATTTAAAAATAAATTTTAAAAAAAGGGTGGAGGGTGGGGAGCAAAAGAAAAGCGCCATTTTCATTTTCAGGGAACTCAGCTGCCAGAGTAAAAGCATGAGGAATTCAGGAGCACATGCAGCCTCTGCTCTAGGTGGAACTACACATCCTCCCTCAACTGCCAGCCTAATTACATGTGAGGACATATTTAAGAACCACCAGGTCCAGCTTTACTGGCATATTTATGAATTAAGGCAGAGCAATTCTTTCTTGAAAGGTGTCTCTGGATATCAAAAATCCTTCCATCTTCAGACACCATTTCCTCGTTCTTAACTCCCACTTCTTGGAAGTCTTTTGCAAGTGTCTGCCAAATCCCTCCAGGGCTTGTATTTTGCTGCAGGTTAAATACCAATGAAAATAATTTTCCTGGAGCTGGCACAAAGGTCTGAGAATATCCATGGATACCCTGAAGAAAAAAAACTTCTGAGGGCACAGAAGGATCAGATTATTTCACAAGAAAACCTGGAGGAACAGCTCAGGCCTGGGAGAGCCCCTGGCAATGAGGTGGGACAGGGGAGATGCCCAGAAGACCTTATTTCAGTGGATGGGACTATCAACAAGAAGAGCTGGGTTCAGTGTGCCCTTTATGGCTCTGCTCCCTTAGGCCTTTGACCATATCTCAACATGCATTTAAGGAAGCACAGAGCAATCAGGGGACCAGATCTCTACTGAGCCCTCTGGGTCCTACTGTACCACAAGCAACAAGTAGCTTTCAAGAGCTACAAATGCAGGTGAAGGAGAGCCAAGGAGCCAGGGAAAGGGAGAGGTGCTTATGAGAACGTTGAATGTTACACTGCAGAGGGTGTATTTATATTTTCTAATGCAGACTGATGGAAATCTAGATGCTTTTATTCATTTCATCATTGAAAAAAAAGCCCTTTCACCTCCAGATCTGGTGTGCTTCCGATGGCAACTTGACAGACATAGGATCTGGGTGTATGCCCAGACCAGATCTATCCACTCCAGTTCCACCTGGGTTATTCTAGGAGAGCATCCACCTCCTCAGCATGGCAGAGCTGGAGGGTGCTGAGCCCTGGAAAGGAACCAGCACTGCCTCCTTCCAGCTGGTTCCCAGCAAGAGGACCCAGTGCCCCAGTAGCCACCCACCAGCCCCTGACCACCATGAAAAGACACACATGGTACTTACTGGCTTTCTCTGTTCGTGCAAACTGCCCAGCTATCAACCATGACAGGGCCGTGATGGCTGCAAGCGCTCCTATGTGCAAGAAGGGGGCTGTGGCCTACAGAAGAGAAAAAATTATTGCAAACACCCCAGCACCTTGCAAATTCACTGATCTTGCAGGCTCCACAGGGCACAGATCGCTCCGTTTCCAGTTGGATTTCACACCATTCCTGCATCAGGCTCCTGCATCTGTTTTGGCTATCTCTTCTTCCAAATCTTACCATTGCCTTTAGCACTCAGGCCACTATGAAGGCAAACCAGGAAAAGTCTAACCCCCTTCTTGAGGAAGAGCTCACCCAATAACACAAACATTTAGCAAAGGACTGCTTAAACACCATGCAAATTCAAGTAAGGCTCTTGGTTCCACCAACTATTAAATTTCTTGTAGTCCAGTCGAATGCTGATCAATGGCTCAATGTCTAGATGTAAAGAGTAGTGTCCCTTGAGATTCCTATTGGGACCAATACTGTTCAGCATCTTTACCAGCAACACAGACAGTGGGATGGAGTGCACCCTTAGCAAATTTGCAGATGATACCAAGCAGAGTGGTGTGGCTGACACTCATGAGGGACAGGACACCATTCACAGGGACCTGGATAAGCTCCAGAACTGGGCCTACATGAATATCATGAGGTTCAACAAGGCCAAGTGCAAGGTCCACTACCTGAATCAGGGTAACCCCCGCTATCCATACAGGCTGGGGGATGCAGGGATGGAGAGCAGCCCTGCGGAGAGGGGCTTGGGGGTGCTGGGGGATGAAAAGCTGGACATGACCCGGCAATGTGCGCTCACAGCCCAGAAAGCCGCCCGTGCCCTGGGCTGCATCCCCAGCAGCGTGGCCAGCAGGGCGAGGGAGGGGGCTCTGCCCCTCTGCTCCCCTCTGCTGAGACCCCCCACAGCGCTGCGTCCAGATCGGGGGTCCTCAGCATCAGAAGGACACGGACCTGTTGGAGCGGGCCCAGAGGAGGCCACGGAGCTGGTCAGAGGGCTGGAGCCCCTCTGCTGTGGGGACAGGCTGGGAGAGCTGGGGCTGTGCAGCCTGGGGAGGAGAAGGCTGCGGGGAGACCTTAGAGCAGCCTTTCAGTAACTGGAGGGGGCTTGTGGGAAAGATGGAGACTGACTTTTTAGTAGTGTCTGTATCAATACAACATGAGCTAATGGTTTTGAACTAACACAGCGTAGACTTAAGACTAGATATCAAGGAAGACATTTTCTATAATGAGGGTGGTGAGGCACTGGCACAGGTTGCCCAGAGAGGTGGCCAAAGCCCCATTCCTGGAAACATTCAAGGGCAGGTTGGACGGGGCTGTGAGCAACCTCATCTGGTGGAAGGTGTCTCTGCTCATTGCAGGGGGGTTGGTCTAGACCTTTAAACATCCCTTCCAACCCAAAGTATTCTGTCATTCTATGAACACACTGGACTGTGTATCACCATGATGTACCACCATGAGGGAAAGTTTGAGATGGACCCTCTGAGTCATGCTTCTGTTTTCCAATTGCCTGCCTAAAACTTAAAAAAAAAAAAAAAAAAAAAAAAAAGAAAAAGGAAGCACTTCTGAGAAATGTTAGTCATTCGTGTGAATGCTATTTTTTCCCTCCTGTATTTGTGTACTCCCAAATACGCAGCAGTGATCACCAGTAAAACCTCTCAAACCTTTCACAGGCAAAGTATTTTTTATCCCTTTTTGAGGAAGGGGTGGGGAACAAACAGAGAGCAGGTCTATCAAGAAATTAACAGTTTGCAACTATTTTCCTCTAGTACTTATATAACCCCACAGCATACCACAAGTCTTCCTTAAAACAGGACTAGAGCACAGAAGTTAAATTTATCTAAATCTAAAAAAGAATGTATGTGTAATATAAAAACAAACCCAGAGTACTCCTCCCATAGGGACTTGGAAAAGCATGATGCTCCAGGCCTGGACACCAACGTCCAGAGCATCGCTAGCCAAACCAAGAAGAGGAATTGCCCTCTCCCTCCAACAACTATGAGTCACACCCAGCCTCAGTATCTTCCACATCGAACTCTGCAGCCAAGCCCTGCTTTGAGTTTAAAGGAAAAAGCCCAGGAGATGGAGACAAAGCAATACAGTAGCCTTGAGGACTCTGTGAGAGTTCTGCTGTAAAGTTTCTTGTTGCCAGAATTTCAGTATTTGGAGTGACAAACATCAGGACAGGGTTTTATACAGCAGAAAGTCACAAAATCCAACATGTAGCTGCACTGGCCCTTTTCCCCACCCAGAAAAGCATCCTTGCAGACAACTTACTTGCAGTGAAATAAATACCATCTCCCATTCGTCGTCCCAAAGCTGTGCTATCGATGACATGGTCACCACGGTAGTTATTAAAGTCGTAATCAGGCCAATCTGCAACAAATATGAGAGTACTTACATACTGGATCCTATCATGGTGTCAGTTTTACAGGTTGGGAAAGAGAAAAAGAAAACTTTTGTATGTAATAAAAGGCCTAAGCCAACTACCCTTAGGACCCACAAGGAAAGAGGCTGGGCTCATGTACTGTCCCAGCACAACCTCCCCTTTTCCACCACTGGAGATATAACACTGGCCTGAACAGTCCCAGGAGGGCACATCTCATGGAGGATATCTCTCACTTTCTTCACACAGCGGACAATGATATGGAAAGATCAGGTCATATTCTCTGCCAACACACTGGATCAATACCAGCTGCCATAGAGATTGGGTTCTGCCATGCAACTTCAGGAGGTGATCCCAGACTCTCCTGGCCCTGCTGCAACAGCCCATGACGTGGGATGTCTGGCAGGCTTTGTTCAACTTGACTGTCCAACACCTCTGTTCAGACATAAGCCTGGAATACACCCAACAAACAACGAACATTGCACTTCAATAAAGGGTGAACGTGTGCAAGCAGGGCTGTGCATCCTTATCACTAAGCGATCATCCTGAGATGGTTCAATTACAATTCGCCTGGGTCTGAAATGGCAGCAGCTGTGCAGTCAGCATCCAAGCCACGTTGACAGAACAGTTCTAACGACAATGCAGCTTGAGAAGAGGCTCTGGATGAGATGGTGGCTGAACTGAGATGACAGACCAAGACCCAGTTCATCAGCCACCTCCCCCCTAGCCTCCCTTTCCCTCCACATGGAAGCACTCAGAAGCCTGAGTGAGGCAGTCAAAAAGATAACGTCACCTCCATTTTGAAGGTAGAAAGTTCAAACCATCAAAGACTACTAGAAATAACTCCAGCTGTAAAGACCTAAAATCCAGTATATCAGTATATCAGTCTTTGCTGTTCCATATGCCTGCCAGATTCAAAGGAGGAGGAGGATGCTCTACGCCTCAGTCTCATGTACCATCTAGGTCTGAAATCTGTGTGGGAGTCTTGGGGCAGAAAAGGCCAACTTCGCAATGACTTGATCTAGGATGCATGCGACATCTCTAGACCCAATTTCAGATTTACCTAATACCTTAGCCAAACAAATAAAAAACCCACACATTCCCAGCATTTACAGAAATTACTTTTGTACATAAGAACAGGATTTCTCTTTCTAGTTTAGCTTCTGTTCGCACCTGCTGTTCCTCTCCTAGATGCCCACAGATGGACCTGCCAAGAGCATAAGAGGACACAGGACAGCAGTGGCTCGCTCTGAGCCTCCACCTTCTGGGGAACATGAACAAAGCACATGGGGCAGCAGAAGGGGCCAAGAGATCCAGCTGTCACAGGCTGATGAGAATCCTGGCGCCAAGAGGCTGCATTCAAACCACTTCCTAAATCTAACCAACCCATTTCTGCACATCCACGGCAGGACGGGGTCCGTTTGCCTATTTAAAAGGCACCCCTCAGTGACCTATAGGGGCAATCCACACTATTGCAAGAGGTTTCCTGATTAAGGACTCTGAACTAATACAACACAAAGCAATGCATGTGGACAACTGCGCTTTGCGGTGGGGCTCTGCATGCAGTAGGCATTCTGCTCCCCGACCCTGCGGCCAGACCTCTGGGCCGCCTGCCAGAGTGTAACACCAGCACACAACTCTGAATCTACTTTTCATCCACTTTATATCCACCAAAGCTGAACTCCAAATTCAGCATCAACAGAAGACTTTATCAACTACATTTCTTCAAGTGCAACCCTAATTCCCCTTGATGTTGCTGCCCTGTGTGGCACAGAGGTGTCAGGACACAACTGTATCTCCATTCCGTTACTTCTTCCGCCCATCAGCTCCAATCTATTGCTTCTTACCCTCCCTCCATGCATCTCCAACTTGGCTTACAATCCTCAACTTTTTTGCAGGATTACAGGAGAAAATTGGAAGGAATCGTGCAGTTTGCACATACCAGCCCTTCCCATGTGCTTTAATCTATATTTGAAGGTAAATCAGCACAGTTGCAGAGAAGAATATTAACTTATTCCAGTCTCTTATGTCAGCCTCCTTAGAAAGCTGAGGGAGGTGCAGGGAAGGAAAAAGCGAGACAGAGCAACACGTCTGAGCTGTGATGAAAGGTGGACTTTTTTGAAAGAAGGGAAAGAAGGGTAAGTTTCTCTAAGCAAGAATTAACTGATTTCCACCAACACATTCCTCTTCTGGACTTACTCATCCAAACCCACTAGCCACCTGGAGCATGTCTGAAAAATACCATTTCCCCTGATGAAGAAACATATGTTAGACTCAAGAATCAACTGTCTTCCAGCAGTAGTCAGATGGTCCCTGCCCCCTCTTTGCATTGCATCCCCTCCTCCAAGGAAGCATAATTTATGCATTTCTAGGGGAAAAAAAAAAAAAAAAAGCCCCCAAGGAGAAGGTGAGGTGGTCTGTGCTTTCCCTGTCCTAGGGGGTGGTACATCTGTTCAGGCTCTGATCTTTCAAGACCCTGTCACATGCAGTACAACCAGTTTCAGGAGGAGATGTGTATCAGCACATTCAGGACTGGTCCCTTAATTACCTATTAGCAGATTGCCAGTTACAGTCGAATCCTGCCAAGCAGTTTTCTTTGGCACTGTCTTCTCCGGCAGCTTGCTGCATATCCTTCCTCTCCCCTTCTCTGCTCTAAACGTCAGATCTGCATCTCCACTTATATTTCACTGCAATGTTTTCCAAACTGCTTTATGTATAAATCAGGACCTCCTTGGGTTCCAGCAAACCACAACCTGCACTTTGCACACTCCCAGTTTTAACACCTACATCTTCCTCCCAAGGCTTTTCCCATCAGTTCCTCCAAGCATGTGCAGAACAACTTCATATCTGCTCAGCCCCTCTTCCAGGGCTGGGTTCAGCACAGAAAGGAGCACCAGAGAGGTTCACAATGGAGTACCGTGCTGAGCAGAGACTGAAGTCGGGTTTCTCTAATGGCCTGGTGTTTCTCAGTCTCCAGCACTAGACCCCCTGTCAGCAGGGACCCCAAAGCATTTCACCAAGGTCTTAGTCCCCGTGCTTTGGCTGCCCCTGCTGTGCAATTTGCTCAGTCCTCTGAGCCGAGGACACATGCACCACAGATATCTACAATTTATGCTCCTCCCAAAACGCCCATGAAAGTGAGTGCCACATACACCGCCTGCTTCTTAGACTCCCGTTTTATTGAGATCTTGCTCCCTTCCAAGATGAGAAGAGCTATTTACCTTGTGAAGCCAGTGCAGATTCATCTGCTGTCCCACAGCTATGTGACATAGTGCTAGTATCTGGGAGGAAGAAATCAAATGTCAGACATAGGCACAACACAACCTTTAAGTGTTTGAACACGCAGGAACATCATCGTCATCCAAAAAGATAACCAAAGAGGCCAGGACAGAAAACAGGGCTGGCAGGAAGATGGTCCAGCAGACACCACCTATTTCAGTTGTACAAACAGATCTTCTCCAAAGCCAAGGATATGAAGGGAAAGACACTGACCTCTGAGAGGCAGGGAGCTGAGACTTTGGTCCATGGATACACAGCTTCTGGGACTGCAGGAAGCAGTGCCTACATGGGGCCAGGGACCAGCATGCTACGGGAATGGACATCACCTTGAAGGTCCCAGCACCCCAGGGTGGGGGGAAACAACTTGCACTTGCGACTGGCAGACACACCAAAGTGGAAACTATGCAAAACAAGAGCTGTATTCCTCCTCAGGCCAACTGCATCACTGGTATCAAAGTCTCTGTCTTTGCTCTTCATCATCTGAGGTCAAAGACCATGCAATTTTTCACTTTCTATTTATTTTAGGCAACTTAAGGCACAGGGGAAGGAAAGAGAGAGAAATCACTTCCAGAAAAAAAATTGTTCAAGCCATAGGTGGACTGAGAAGTTCATGCCCTTTTAAAAACAAACACACAAACCTCTAGAAAATGGCATTTTATTCTACTCACCAATAACACTGTAATGTACGTAAAGCCAGCAGCAGTTGTTACAAGTATTGGAATGGACCAGTCACTCCAATATCCCATTCGGTTATATAAAAACCTGAAAGACAAGCGTGAAGTACAGATTACGAAGAGATTCAGCACTGTAACAACTTCACTGGGATCAGACAAAACTTTTTAGAAAATGGGTCTGTCTTTCTGTTCCTACTGTACAGATGAGACACAGGCAGCAAAAAGCACAAGTCACTCTGAAATAAAAACTCAAAACGTTTGTGCTTTGATCCCCCATGGGAAATTAACTCTGTAGAGAGGAACTGGACAATTATGTCAAACAGCAACAATGTGACACTGGAGAGAAAAAAACAAACAACCAACAAAACCATACAGGATCAGTGCTTGAGGTTTTTTAAAAAAACACACCCTAGAAACAAGATAAAAGTATCCCCACTTGTGGTGATGTTTGCCTAAATGATAGATCCAATCCTGTCCCATGTGCCTGTAGACTAATAAATACAATATAGAACTAATTAGTACTAAGGACAGGGGAGAAAAATTAATGTTGCTGTGGAGAGTTCAAGCCTGACCTGGATTAAAACTTTTTCCACTGGATTCTTAGAAAAAAACATCACTAAATTGACTTGGATTGGGGTTAACTTTCTCTCCATGTAAATCCCCTGGTACAGCAAGGACAAGAAGGTTTCAGGGTGGATGACGCAGCAGTACTGCTCACACACACCCAGCAGAAACACAAGCTTTGGAGCAGCACCGGGCTGCTGTGTTCTCTCTCTCAATGCAAGGACCACACGAAGCCCACCCTGACCTGCCTATCTCAGGCCTAAGTCCTGCTGAGGAGGAGCAACCAGGTTCAGGACACACCTGAGCAGATATTCCAGAAGGCTCAGTTGAGACAGACCTCACGATATGAAGGGATTCCATAACACAGTAGACCTTGGGCTTCTCCAACAGCTGACAATGTGGGTCTCAGGTCAAATGGTCCCACTAGCCTTCTTCTGCCCTACCCACCAGCTCATTCAACGGACTGGCCAAGGTGAGCACCTGAGGTTTTTGTTGCTTTTTTGTGGTTACAACAGACAGAAATGCTGCATGCAAGCAGGTCAAAGATTCAACCTCCCTCCCACCACTCAAATCCAGCATCGTTCCTAAGCCACAAACTCTGGTCTGGCAACTGCCTCATCTATTCTGTGCAGGAATAGAACTCCCACAGAAGATCCGGAGAGCAAATCCTTGAGCTCAAACATACATGACCCATGTCCAGGTTCTGCTTTGGGATTCAAAGAGACATAAAAGGGATCCAGAGGGATTCAGACATGCTGTTAGTAGAGAAGAGGGAAGAAAGAGAAGAGGGCTTCTCTGAAGTCCTTGCTCAATACCACCACCAAGAGCTTCCTTAGCTCATCTTTAATACAATCAATTTTTTGCTCTGATGTCCCTTCAAATGGCCCTCAGAGTCAGGTCTTCACCTGATGTGCAAATGGCTGTTTTAAAAAGCTGTTTCCATGGTAGTTATGAACCAGATAAGCCTTCTCCAGAACTAAGGAACAAAAAAATTTGCTACACAGACTTGCATTTATAGCCCTGCTCCAAGAGGGAACACAGCCAGGTTCACAAATTACAGCATCTCCCACATCCTTCATTAACTGATGTTGAGCTTTCTGTTGTAGCACATAACCTCACACACCGGAGATCTGAAGTATAATGCCATTAAGTATAGACACCAAAAAGTGAAATGCCTGAAGCAGTAAACTAAAGAAAGCATTTACTTAAATTTAAAAGGCACAAAGCCCTTTCACTGACAAGGACCTCATTGCATAGTCAGCCTCACTGAAAAAGGTTAAAAGCCTGCAGCAACACATGCCGAGCTATAATTCTGCCTTGTCTTTCTGAAGCCCACTGCAATCCCAGAGTAGTCCCCTAAGTCTTTACAAGTTTAAAGGCCAACCCCCCACCTTCAGGTAGGTAAACCCTACCACTGCCACAATCTAATTAAGTCAGTTTGTTTTTACACAGCTAGATGCATTCGCTGCTGGACCCCAAAACCACTGCCTGAACCTCAGGCAGCATTTGCTATGCTCATCTGTTGGTCTCTGCTAGCAGCTGCTCAGCCGCACTTAGCAATGCTCTGCACATCTGGGTTACGAAACAAAGAACATCTTAATGAATCCAGGTTTCAAGTACCATTTCAATCTAAAGGACACAGAAGAGAGGTATTGCAGCACACTGCAGTTTCAACTAGAATAATGAAGCTTTACATTAGCATGCTAATAACTCCGCCGAGCAGGACCTGGGGAAATAGAAGATGTGAGGTTGAATGAGCCAACAGGGTGCCTCCACCTGTGATTAAGTCCAACCACACACTGGGTGGCTTTAAGAGAAGTGTCACCAGCAGACCAAGGGAAGTTGCTATCCCTTCTGCTGAGCACTGGTGAGGGGGCACCACCCCCACAGTGCCCTCCCTGGTTTGGGCCTCCTAGTTCAAGGAGGATGTGGAAAGGGTCCAATGGAGAACTACCAAACCAACACGATGAGGCACCCGGGGAACACAGTTTGCTAGGAAAGCCTGAGGAAGTTGGACTAGTTCAGTCTTACAGAGAAGAGGCTGTAAGATGACCTGATTGCCAACTATGCTGTCTAACAGACAGTTATGAAAATGTTGAAATCAAACTTTTCAAGAGTGACAGACACTGTCACAGGGGAAATGGCCCTTGGAGGTTTGGGTTGGGAAATCTTCTCCTCACAGAGGGCGGTGCAGTGCTGGCACAAGTCCTACAGTTTCAAGACTTCAGTCAACTTGATCTACTGCTGGCAATAGTCCTCCTTTAAGGGGCTGGTCTGACAGATGCCTCCAACCTTCCTTCCCCTGCCATGGTGGGACAGGTTGAAGAACTTCAGTGTAGTTGCCTGCACATGGCACGAGAAAGGAAAGCTTACAAGGATGAGCTCTGGAGGGCAGGAACAAGCTCAGCAGTGCATCATACCAACATGACAGCAATTCTTTGTCCCAGTTCCTCCAGGGAGCCCCTGCCAATATCTTGGTGTGCTAAGTCCTGTGCAGAGATGGAATATGCCCCCCCTGAGTCCTCCTTCTAGTCCGACAGAGGTCATGGCTGGCAATTAAGTCAGTGGAGCAGAAAGGCAGGCACAGAAACAAGTAGCAAAGAAACTTTATCCACAAAAATGACCCAGAAGTAATAGCCATTGAGGAACATCAAAGACGGGGTTTCTAAGAGCCAGAACCCCACTACACCTTATCAGAACAGGCTCACAGCACTGTTGGGACCAAAATTATGCTTTCATCTCCATTACACCCTGTCTGGCTGAAACCTCTTCTGGTTTAATGGAGCCCACACATCTGTGCTGGGAGGGAAGAGGGCCAGGATCAGCCTGAATGGACCCACTGGAAATTTCCTCTCTGTTTGGAATCAGCACGGCCATGATTAAAACCCTGCCCCATGTTATCATCCTTCCTCCCAGTCTTTCTGAAGCATTTCAGGCTGTTTTTCAGAAACCCTGCTGTTCTCCTCGACCTCTGGCGTCATAGCATAGAGCAGGGATCTAACTGGGGTTACAGCACATACAAAGCACTGACCCATTTTCAGCACTGAATGGCAATGCTTGAACAGATGTAGCCCTGCTATTTCGCATCCAAAGAGCCTCTTCCACGGCTCTTGTGCACGAGAAGGCTTGCTTTTCCAGCGCTGTCAATCCAGAATTGCTTATAGCACCCTGTGCACACGGGGTTGCATAGCAGAGGAAAGGGGCTTTGGTCTGCAGGTAGCATGCATGAGCATTTTAAAGCCCAATACCTGTTGGATCCAGAGCAGACCTGCACATCTCACCTCATTCCTGCAAAAATATTTGGGAATCCAAAACTTTTCAGCACTACAGCCACAATGCTCATTCACAGCATTCCCAGGGCTTTGCTTCATCTCTGCATGATTTTCTTTTTTTTTTTAAAGCCCATTCTCAACTTCAAGCTAAAACAGATTTTGTTTTGCACTGGAGGGATTAGGAGAGTTCATGTTTTTTACTGAAGGTATAAAAAAAAACACAAACCAAAAAAAGAGGAATTTTAAATATCCTTTAAAAAAAGGCATTCTTCCCATGCTAGTATTATAAATAATCAAGAGCAATGGTGATGGTTTCAGTTCTTAAAGCACGGGTCTGAGCAAAGAGGAAAAAACACACTCCTGGGAGGAGACAGCTCACATCATTACATTAGTAAACACTCTCCCTCACGCAACTTCAGCATCTAAAGCAGGTGATTTATTTAAGGGACCAACTATCCACTGTATTTTAAAATCCAGTTTACATATTATCTTTGACAAGAAGATGATGTCAATGCAGTTTCGTTAGAAGAGAGCCCAAGGTACTGTCAAAATGTTCAAGATGCTGCTGAGGTAGTAAAAGAAAGAATCATTTCCAGCACTGGGGTTAGCTGGCAACACCCAAAACTCCCCAGCACATCCCACTGGAAAGCTTGTTGTCGGCTCCTTCCAACTTTGCAAAATTTTCCACACCCATGTCTGCTTCAGGCTGAATTCCTGTCATTTATATTTTCTGGAAAGTTGCAGTCAAATTGCTCAGCCACTTCTAAAATCAGCCAACCATAGAAACAAACAAACAAAAACCAACCGAAAAGCTTCTACACGATTCCAGCACCATCTTTGTTTTTGCATGCCATTCACGGGGGAGCACACCTACCCCACACTCCGTTACAGCCACGCAATAGACACGTGAGGACATACAACATTTATTAGTGAAGACAGGCAGAAGCAGCCCTCCTTCACCCTCACTTCCCAGCTCACTCTCCCTTTACTGTCATTAACAATTCCATCTGAAGGACCCAAACACATCCAGCCCAGAGGCACATGATGGCAGCCAAACTGAAGGGTCTGCCCCTCTGCAACGGGGAAACTCTACTCACCAGTTGATTTCATTGTAGTCGTTGCGAACTTCCCACCAGAAGTAAAACCAGACCAAAGTCAGGAAGAAGGACGAGGTGAGGATGAGGAACCAGAGGCACTCCCACTGAGAATGGAAAAAGAAGCCAACATCAATACTATCCCATCTGAGGGCCAGTGCTGCCCCACATCTCACCTAGAAGTTGTTGAGAGTGGATGGAGTAACTAGACATTTCCAAGGGCAGATTTCAGATCCTTGCTTCCCTGGGGCAGGTGGGAGATGCAACCCTTATTCCCAGCTCTGGGCAGAGGGGCTGCTTACATAGACCCATCTTACGTAGGGCTGGGACAGCATTTCTCCAGCTCTCAAAGCATGTGGAACAAGGGAGCGTTTCTGGATACAGAACTGCTGTTTTTGTTTGGTTGAAGGTTTGGTGGCTTGGGGTGGTTTTTTTTTACTTTTCCATTCACATGCGAGAGAGGCAAATTGGCATCTTACTCTCCCATGGGTTCAGCTCAAATAACTACAACACAGACATATAAACCCTTACTCCTTCCCCCAGGGCACTCAGATCCTGCAGAGCTAAACCACCCATCTGCAACATTTATTCCCACCACCACATATGCAAATATTTTTGCAAATAATATGACAAGAGGAGAGACTACACCAGCATCGGATGAAAGATTTGCACCAACATTCAGTTTTCACGAATGTTTCAAATAATACTACACACACATGCATCCCCCCCCCCAAATCCCTAAAACATCTGTTCAGTGACCTGCTCCAACAGCATGAGTAAAATCCTAAACCACAAGGACATCCATAAAGAGAACAGTGTTGCAAGAAAACAGGACCATTTCCACGTGGTCCTTGTTGGTTTTAATCTGCAGGCATTAAAACAGTCCACACATGTTTCCATTTCAAATAGCATCCAGTCTGGAACAAAACACTGAAATAAATTCTTTATGGAAAATATTCAAATGAACCCTCTCTTCCCAGAATGAGCAAGTAGGAAGGAAAATTGAAAAAGTGTACGAGCAACTCTACTACTATAAATTCCTTCTAGACCCTGAGCACAACATTTATCTCTCTTGAAAATGCCCTTTTCTCTAGTGAACTGTCTCATGGCTTTTCAATTATGCAAAACAATGCAACCAATATAAACTCTTTTAGTGATACAAGAAACATTGCTATTCTTTGCCCTTCCTTTCCATCTTAAGAGCTGAAGCCATTTGCTTAACTGTGTATTGACTATTTTCCATCATGCATCACCCTGGATACCAGTCCTGTGGTACAGCTCATCCTTTTATGCTCCATCTTATAAAAAGTGCCAAAAGAAAGAGAAAGCAATAAAAAGGGTCAGAATTATTTAATTTTTGCTGCACTGGAATTTATGTTTTCTGCTAGAAGTTCCCAATTCTTGACTGGGGTTATGGTTAAAACATTTTTTTCAGCTCAGCTTGTTTGTTAGCCAACTTCTACCAAGCAGGTGTGTAAGTCCCATGAGGGGCTTGGTGTTCCAGATAAACGGGGCAAAAAGGACCAGGAGGTGGTAAAAGGGACTTCTACAGTGCAATCACCAAGTACATTCAAAACCACATGGCCAAACTGCTCTGCCAGGAGTTTGGAGACTACAATCTCTTCACCTCACGCCCAGAACTGCATCTATATGCAGAGCTGAGCTGCTGGAGGGAAAGCACTAAGGCTGGAATGGGGTTTTTCCCACAAAACACCCTGCCTTTGGTAGCAGGATGCCAGTCACAGCATCTACATCAGCCAACGCTGGCCTTCTCCAGAACTAAATGCAGCAGCAAGGCTACAACACCTCTCCACGATGAACCTCCCTGACGCCAACCACCACTGCACCGCTAAACCAACCCTTTCCAACCAAGAAGTCTCAGATCCCACGGAACATCTGGATTACACAAAACACCCAAACCAAAACCCACTCACGCGTTCACCCCGTCCCACCAAAATTCCCTAGGAGGAAGCGAGTGCTAACCCTTTCAGCAGGCTATGACAGTATTCATGCACTAGACACTGATTTGATAAACAAGCCAAGAAAAACTTTTCAGAACGTATTTGGGCTTTTTTTCTGTGTGTATGTGTGTCCCCATTTACATGCAAGTAGCGTAGCTTGTGTCAAGCTCTCCAAAAGCTATATTTGGTCTGTCCTTGACGGTGTACTTGCCAGGAATATTTGCCTGGCTGATTTTGTGAAAACCCAGCTAAATTCCTTAAGGCTCGACATAATTCAGTGAGTTCAAACACAAGTCTGGGTGGGCTTTCAGAAGGACAGGGAACATCTTCCCAGCACCACTGAAGCTATTCAGCACAAACTGAACCAAAACCTGAGCCTACACGAATCTGACCTACATGCACAATATACTGGATTTAGCCCAGGTTCTGTACAACCTCCCTCCAACAGCCCCTCATCAGAAGAGCTTTACAGGCCCCTACTTTGCAAGCTCCCATATGCTTCAAAGCAAGGTGAAATCTGCAGCGTGCAACAGCTTCAAGCCTCTACTGCCAAAAATAAACACTTAAAATCAGTCATCCTGATCACTCAACCACAGCCACAAGTAGGTGGGGAAAACAGTGCCACTTCACCTACAGGAACTCGGGCAGAACCACTAGAAAGTTTGAAGATGCTTGAAAAAACATCCATATTTTTGGCTCCATGAGATTTTAGAAGAACGTCAGCACGAACAATTTTGGCATTTCTTCTAGAAAAAAACCCCTTCCCCGCCTTTCAGCTTCTCCCTCTTCACACTGAGATAAGAGGACATGCTCACTAGTTACCAACTACTTGCACTAAGCTTAAACACACTCACCTCACACATTACTTAGTATCACCCTGCAGATGAACCCCACCAAGCACTACCAACGGACACTTGGTCCACAAGACCCAATTAGAGCTAGTCCTAAGTGACTACGCCACCACCACCTCCCAAATGCTTGGGCCACGGATGTCAGAATCTTGGCACCAACTACCTCCTTCCACAAACATCTCCAGGGCCACCCTACTTGCTAATGCCGATGTAGCCACGTCTTACAGAATGGCACAAAGTAGTATTAACCTCATTATACTAACATCTAATTTTAAAAGAAAGCAATAAATGAAAAGCCACCCTTTTTCTCCAGCTAAATGGCCAGAGAGGACATGTACCATGTGCTTGGTTAACCTCAAAAGCCAACCAGCATGCAGACAAAGTCTTTGCGGAGCACATCCACTGAGATGGCCACAGCCCAAAGAAGGATGGAGAAAGTATCAATTAAAATAAGATAAGTAACTTTGAAGTAAGACTATTTAAAAGGATTCGGCATGGGTTGAAGATTTTTCATTGCAGAAGCACTTTCAAAACCAGGCATCTTAAACATACCACTGTGCTTGTGATCTCAGATCTATTGTGGAGCCACCTGTAGCAATGGGAATAAGATCTCGTACTCCAAGAGTATCTACAGACAGAATCAGAAGAGCCACAAAAGGGAAAAAAAGTTAAGACTGAGACATGTTACCAAGTTGCAGTTTGCCAGCAATTTTTTAAAATTATAAAATTCTTTAAAAATCCCAAACAAACATATCAGCATTTCATCCACATTCTCCACCAGTTTTGTGCATCCCCAATCTCCACCCTGTGTCAGGTGGGAACACAACCAGCTCCAAAGTAAGGGATGGGGTGGGGTAGAAAAAAAGCTAAAGGAATTTGCCACAGAAAAAGCCAGTTTGTGATTCAACTGTCAAGCTGGTTCACGCATTTTACCTGCTCTTGTGCTGCAAGTTTTAATCTTACTTGTTTGAAACAGCCCTGAAATTTATATCACAGAGCATGGAAGAGATGTCTCCAACTTGGAGATTAGTTTTGGTTAGCTGAAGTCTGCACCAACCTCTATTGCTGCAACTACCCAACCCAGACGAACGTCGCAGCATTATTTACCACCTGGCAGGAAAACAGAGGCTCAGGAAGATTATTTTATTTCCTGTAAGATCTGTAGGAGATACCGTGAAGTTCATCTACGTACACACTTCCACCTAACCCTCCTACAAGGATTGTTTCAATTTAGTTAAACTTGCTGTATTAGAAGCGATGATATTTCTCACTCATTTCTATATTCTAGCTGATCACACATATGCTGGAAGAAATCTCTGTGTGTGATACCATTTATAAACCAAAAAAATTCTTCAACCAAAAAAATCCGTGCTTTTTCAAAAGTTTCTTTAGTGGAGGCTCCTTGGCTGTCACTAGAAAGTGATCCTCTGCCAAAACTAGCCACGTGCACAGCTAATGCACATTTCTCTGCCACAGCTACTCCCTGCTGAATTATAGCGCGAATACAATGCAATGCTGTGCCATTCTAGAGAAGCCAGAACCATGTCCATTTGATAATTGACTTGACATACCTTTATCAGGCCTTTAGACCACCAAATTGCCCATTATCTTCCCAAAAAGCAGATCAGCACAACATCAGGATCTAAACAGAGTGTGAGTTGGACTTGGAACAGAGAGAAGGAACGTTGAAGATCTTAGAATTAAGATTGCCCAGGGTGAGACTCCATTGATCAGAAGCGGCTATCACAGCATTTACACATGCCCCTCTTCCTGAGGTTTAAATATTTTGATAATTAAGCTGAGTCTGTCAGGAAATGTGTCCCAAGCCCTGACTGGGGCATGCAGGCAAAACAGAGAGGTACCACATGCGGTATCACATTAAATTGCTTATTTATTACCAGGTATGTTCCCAAAGGTCATCAAAATGCTGTGGAATGAGCTAAGCTGCCCCTCTTGCTCTTTTCTTTGTGCCCAGCTGGAGGAGAAGGCTGCATTTTCAGAAGGGAGAGCAAGTACAGTTGGCTCAAGGTCTGCTCCATTAAAGCCAAGGCTAGAGCTAGATGAGCTGCTAGCAGCCTATGGATGAAGGAAAGCATAAACATTTGCCTTCACTGAAATTGTTGGAGTCACCCCAGCTGACACTAGTCCTGAAATGCCCTCCTCCACCTACAGTTGCTGCTGGAGATCTCTGTCAGCTCATCCCAAGCGAGCAGCAGGACTTGCAGTCTTGAGATGCGCCTCCTGGCTTGGGATGAAAACGCAGGAGGATTTTTAAAATGCTCCTGTCTAAAACAAACCCACCACCTCCAGCATCTTCTCTGGCACCCACAAGCAACACAGTTTCAAAATGAACGGGGGGGGGGGGGGGGGGGGGGGGGAGCACATGTGTGTGTGAAAATAAGAGAGAAGCCTGCTTTGAAGCGTGAACGGGTAGGAGGAAATGCCAGTGCTGGATGATTAGGGCTCCATTCCTACGTGGATTAGCTCATAGCCAACAACAGTCCAGCAATCAATCAATGTGGGCAAAGTTGGGCCCCTTCCAACTTGTGCATCCCTAGAAGCTTTCCGGTGAAGGAAGTCAAATGCCGTTGCTATTATGCTGCTGCAAGCTTGCCCCAGTTTATACCAGTACAGCTAACTATGGCAGCTCACAGATGGAAACTTTTTTTTTTTTACAGTCCCCCTTTTGATTCACATCCAACCATGAGGATTGCACCGACACTCACATCAAACCTTCTGTAGCAGTATGTTCCCAAAGCTCTCCCAGAGCAGCTGAAACCACAGTGAGCAAGATTTCACCTAATGGGCCTCTGAAAGACCCTTATATATAGGGGTGAGTTTGTGGTTGCATGGAAGTGAGGAGATGCACAACAAAGCAGATGTCTTTTCCTGATTAAAAGATATTTTCTTTAAAAGGATAAAAGGCAGAAAATGTTAACAACTTGACACTAAGTGACCGTTGAAATCAGTCAGAGGAAACAAACTTCTTCCACAAAACAGTAGGTTAAGTCAGACAAGTGCAGCAAGTGGGGGTACTATCATTTTCTTTTCCAATGCCCCATGAAAACCCTGCACAGAGAGCATAAGGAGGCTTAAAAGAAGGCAAGAACAAACCTGCATTCACAATTCGAGTGAGTCGGCTCTACAGGTGCATTGGTCTTTTAAGAGCATTCAATAAAACAGAATACAGTTTTTTTTGAAAGAGGGGCTCAAACAGCAAAATGCAAAAGAGAGGGAGAAACAGCTGTTGATTTCCTTCAGACTTAAAGCCCCCTTAGCCTGGAGGGCCTCAAATCAATATAGATCACTAACAGTTAGAAAAAGAAGCAAAAAGTTTTAAACCACAGACCAAAGAGGGGAAGAAAAAGAAGAAAAAAAAAAAAAAAGAGGGGAAAAAAAAAAAAAAAAGAGCCCTTCACCACAGACCACTTTGTAAAAACTCAGCCTTTATTTGAAGAGCAAAGACAGGAAAGACAGGTAGCATTTGCTACCACCCAGAAAGGCAGCATGACGGCAGGGAGGCTGAAGGGCAGCAAAAGGATTAGACGAGCCCACTAAAATCAATAGAAAAACTCCAACTCACTTCCTTGCACTCTGGCTTTGAACCAAAAATCTTCTATTGCTAGATTCATTATTTCAGGAAAACTGATAAACTGAGTTCTCTTTCAACTCTGCATTCTTCTTGGCTGTTAATTTGTATTTCACACTGCACCAGGAAATCACTCGTCGTTAAATGTTATTGGTAGAGCAGACTCCCTCCTTGCCCGATTGCTGCTTCAAGCAGAACCAAGGTTTATTCTGCCAAACTATTCAAAGATCCCCTTCCTGCTTTTAAATATGTATTTTTTCAACCTTCCTCTTAAAATAGTTGGCTTTCCAAATCCAAACGGTCCCATGTTTAGAAAAGTCAGCACAAACCAGAGCCAGAAACACATCTGACTCACTTCTCCACATTAACACCGAGTTATAATACACATTGTGCAGCATAATCCAACCTAACAAGTTAGTTAAAATTATTTTTCCGTTTCATCTGCTGATAGAATCTATGTTCTGGTCAGAGGTTTCTGTGGTCAGAGACATTAAGCCTGTTTCTAATAAATATAACCTGCTACTGAAAAAATGGTGGAAGGAAGTTGCTCTATAGGGGGGAAAAAAAAAAAAATAGAAAGTGTATTTCTCTATAGCTACCTTGGACAAGAATTATTATCTACGCGTAAATAAGGCTATAGTGGTCTCCATGTAGTCAACCAAAGCTTTGCTCCAAACAAAGGTTTCAATTAAATTATCTACATTTCGCTCTGAAAGAAGCTGGCCCTTTTTGTTGGCTATATAAAGAGCCTCTGAAGCTATCTTCTCACTTTCTATAGTGTTAATATCTTCCCACCAGCCCATGGGTCTCTTTCCACCAACATTAATAGCAGAATGCTCCACCTCCATTCCCCATGACCAAAGAGGATTTTCACAATAACTTTGTGTACAAGGGGTGCTGAACAGTCCCAGCTTCCACTCCGCTCTCTCCAGCACCTCTGCCAGAACCACCATTGGAGCATGACCACAGCATGCCATGTGAGGTGGTAGATGTGCCTGCTGGAGAAGCTCTCCTAGCATAGCTGGCACTCCCCAGCTGGAACTGAAGGAGCAATCGGAGAGACAGGCTGGCTTCTGGAACTGCCAGTCATCCGACACGAAGAGGGCTCTTGTTCAAGTCAAAGCGCCTCTGGGAATTCATGGGTTTCAGTCTTCATGATGGACACTACCCATTCTCTGTCTCCTGATTACAGCAAACCTCCTGTTCATTCATTAAAAATAAATAAGTAAATAAAAATCAAACTAGAGAAGAAGCTTTTTGCAATGTCTTCCCCCCCCCCCCACCACCTTTTATTTTGATTTAAAAAAAAAATAAAAATTCCAGTTGTGAAAAACAGAAGTCCTTTATAGGAAATATATTTTAAAGCAATTTCTTGCTGAAGGGCATCTCAGCTTGATGCTGCAATTTCTGGTCAGAGGAAACCAAAGAGACTGAGCCCTCCCAAAACCTGGCAGCACATCGGTCAGGACATACACAAGCAGATGGAGAACAACAAGCACATGGATCTGACCACACATACACACAGAAAAAACCCAAACAAAGCTCAAACGTGGGCATCTCTCACCAGTTCTACCCATCCAGCCATGCTACTGGAACAACTGCAGATGCAAACTAGGCTATACAGAAAAGTCAAAGAGGAAAACTCAGAAATCTGGAGGGGTGATGTGACGTGGGGTGATGTGACGTGGGGCGATGTGACGTGCTGAAGATATGGGCAAGTGACAGGGACAGACCTCAGCTTCTTGAATGTCAGCTTGCTACCATAACCCTGGTCACCGATCTCATTTGCTGTTTATTTGCACACAACTCAGCCTTGGGATCATGCTCTGTTGGCTTCTGTCTTCTCCCTATCACAGGTCACATCCACAGTTGGAGGAAAGCACCCTATATTAGTTGAGCCCTGCCAGCACTAGCATCTCTAGACAGCAGCTATTTTAGACTGCTCGGTTAATACACCCCGGTCAGATCTGCTTAAAAGTCTAAGGGTATCACCCAGGAGCAAGCCAGGTTTACTCAACTTTGTTAGAAATACATCAAAACCAGTAAAGCAAGCGGTAACATCAAACAGTACCTCCACAGCTCCACATAGATCAGATGTACAGATGCTCACGGGCTTCCCTCGGGCTATGGTGAGATCTCCCTGAACCCCTCCTCTGTTCATGGCCCCAACACTCCTCCTCCCATCACTCCTTTTAAATTCAACCCTCCACCACAGAAGAAAGCACCTAGCAGTTTAAACGCAGCACTTTCAGACGAGCTAAGCTACATTAACCAGAGCAGTTAAGCAAGCTATGGATGAATCTCACCTCCATCTCCCCACCATAAGATATTTATCATTTTCCCACAAAACACTGGTAAATCTCTGTACTGAAGGCTGTACATTCAGACAACATTCATGGACACATCCAATACAACCAGGCCCTCAAACTCACAAACACAGCAAGACAAAAAAGGTATTTTATGTCCCTGCAGTGCACACCAGCCCCGTGTCCCCAAACACCCACCAGCCCAGGCACATGCTTTTAGCAATGAATGGATTTTGTTGAAGGCTCAAGGCCATACAGTCTTAAATAACTGCTCTCTACCTCAAGAGCAAATACTAGAGCTGAACTCCAATCATAGCACCACCATTACTCAAGTGTGTTTTCAGGTCATTTAAATTAACTCCTGGATACAATGAGGAGCTCACTAATGAGTCTTCACTACACTATTTTCTGACGTTTTCAAGAATGAATTTCCTGCAAACATTTATCAGTATTAGCTTAGAGCATAAAGAAGGCAAGCTAATGTTTATCTAGTAAATACAGAAGAAAAATTGATGGCACGATCCTTCATTTCCAGATTACCCAATCAGACCTCATGCGAACAAACAAAAGAGAATCTTCAAGCAAGTTATTAAATCATCTCTGAGGATGAAAAATGACTACATCTCCCAGCTGCACCCATTAGAACCAGGAAGTGCAGATGAAGAACAAATATCAGCTGGAGCGTTTTGTCAATGTGCACAATACTTAGTTCCTACAGTGAAGTTACAAAATTTCATAACCCACAGTATGTGAATGCACAGTCCTTAAACCAGTGACTGGTATACCATAAGTGTGAACCATTTTCCATCCCATTTGATTTTGACCTCATTAGCTCTGATAGCAGTGTCACAGGTCAAATGCAGATCCCAATAAACATTAAAGATAAAAGTGAGGCAAGCAAGCTGCCTCTGGCAGACACTGCTCTAAACTCCCACCCAAAGGAAGGCCAGCTCAGGTCAGGTTGCTCAGGGTAATGTCCCAGCAAGGTTTGAATGTCTCCAAGGATGGAAATTCCCACTCTCCTCTGGGTTCTCCTCTAGGGTTTGACCACCCTCATGGGGAAAAACTTTCCTACTGTCTAACTGGAATTTCCTTTGCTGCAGTCCATTGCCCCTTGCCAAGATTCATCATCCTCTGTACAGCCACTCCTTAGATAGCTGTAGGGAGCCGTAAGATCCCCCCTTCCCTTCCCCTGCTGCACAACCCCAGTTCTCAGCCTCTCCTTGTATTTCCCAGGCTCCAACCAGTTTGGTGGCCCCATTGGGCTTGCTTTTGTCTGTTATTGCCTGCCTTGGTTTTAGAGAGCCCCAAGCCAGGCTGAGTGCTCAGATGCGGTCTCTGTAGTAGAGAATAAAACCCCCACCCTTCAAGCTGCTGGCTGCACTGTCACTATTGCAGTCCAGGATGCAATCAGCCTTCACTGCTAAATGTACATCCAATAGCTGAATCTTGTATTGCAGAGGGGTATAACAGAGGGAAAGTACCTTGCGCTCCAAGGATTTGAAGCATTTAAGCAAGCAAATCAATACACTTGACTAGCAGATATTGACATATCAGACCTTATGTACATCAGGAACAGAATCAAGACGCCTGGGCTTCGATTCCATCACCTTAAAGAGGCTGAAGAGGGATCAGGCTTTCACCCCTCTGCTGGATTTATGACTTGTGAACTCAGAGAGCAGGCAGCAGTCTGCAGGACTCCACAGTGCAGTCAGCTCTCACAGTACTTTGTAACCTGTCCAAAGGCTTCATTATCTCTCCATCTTAACCAAGGCACGAACATCTGGTGCAAAACTCCACTTGAGCACATTCTCCAGCTCTTGCTTTTTAGTCTTCATCCTCAGCTTTCTCTCTTGTCCCATCTTTGCTTAGTACTTAAAATCTCATAAGGTATACGACTTTCTCCATTTGCCACAGCCCTCTCCAGGCAGGAGATGGACTGATTGGAAGGGTGCATCGTCTCTCACCACAACCCATTTGAGCCAGTCTTGGCCACTTCATAAACACTGCAAAGGTTCTGGCTGATTCACTACTCCTAGGTAACATGCTGTGGTCTTGCGTAAGAGGCATGTGCCAATGAATAAATAAATGGGAAGAACAAGTAAGAAATTGGGTCTAATGCCCTGCGGTGGGTCTGAAGTAAGAGAAGGAAAAAAATATTTCTGCCATTCCGGCTGTGGAGGCTTCAATAGTTAACCAGATGCTTCCTCAAGTAAGTCATTGCACATCTCAGACATATCTTACTTGATTACTGTAAAGACTAGGCTAACAGCTCTCTGCACACCTTGTTAGAGAAGGCCATGAATGAGATTTCTGAGCTGTGACACGCTCCATTTACAATTCAATTTAGCAGGTCAAAGAAAGTGGCAGAGAACATATTATTGAAATATGCGTTCCTGCTGGGGCTGCCGTAATTGAACTGTAGATCAACAGATGCAACAAAAAGAGAGCCAAATCTCTAAAAATAACATTATTACACTTTGTTAAATACTTGGGCTCCCAGCCTCCAAAAACACAACCAGAAAGAGTAGTCAGGCAGGACTGCTAATTTCCCCCAGGCTTCAGGGCTTGCAGCCTTGCAAAGCTGAGGAGCAGCCGGGCAGTTCTGCTTGCCCAGGTAGCAAACAAAGGGATAAAGGTATCTGGACTATGGGATAACCCATACTTGCCTGCCGCTCCTTCCCCCCACACTCTGCCACTACAGAGGACCAGCTTCCCTCTAGGTGTACTTCACTGAACAGAGGCAACGTCTAGCTGTATCCCAGCAGCTGTACTCATCACAAATTATGCCAGCAACTCTCGATGGCACTGTGATGGGAATTCCTACACCGTTTCAGAGATTCTGCACAGCTGGAGCCAGGGCTTTTTCTGGCTATTAGTGGCCCCAGGGGACTTGCTGCAGCAGAGACCAGCTCTGCCTCCTGCAGTTACATCCTCCCTCTTTCATTCAGCATAGAGGTAAACAAAAATCCCTTAGGGAGCCTCTGATTCATGAGAAAACAGGACAGAGCAATAGGGGTTCCCCAATCTACCCCCGGCAGAATGATTTACTTCCCCAGCTCCTGATAATGTGTTTTTAATCTACTGGACCTTTCCCAAACAACATAACCAGCGATACCCAGTGCTTCTGGCCATATTAATGGGAAGAATGCAAGTATTACAAACCTATTACTGATGCTAATGATGAACTATTCCCTTTCTCTTTACCAAAGACTTTGCATATTTGGAGGCTGAGGATAGGCAGCTATCTTTTCTAGTCTAAATAGGTCCAGCTCTTTCAGTCTCTACTGATGAGGCTCATCCAGGGAGAAAAAAAGATAAATAATACAGCCCATTGCTCTTGCACAGACTGACTGGATGAGGTCCAAACCTTGCTTGAAGTGGAGCACCTTGCTGGGCACAGCATCCCTGCTAAGCTCTCATCAGCATCAAGCAGCAGGAGGACTACATCCTTGATGCCTCCTGAGGATGTTATTTCTGCTAACACATCCCAGTCTCATGACAGTCATTTTCACAGGCACATGATGTTGTTGACTTGCATTCAGCTTATGGTTCACTTTAATTAAAGCACCAACAGACCAGGGCAATAGGTTTTAAGATTAAAAATAGTTTTAATAAAAAAGAACTATGTAAGTCAACTAAGAATAGAGCCAATGAAGGCTATTAAATGTAATGGCCTCTGACACCTCTTACTCAAGAAATCTCAGAAAAACTGATTACCAGAAAGAGGATCATTCTGTTCACATCCTGGGAGTTCTGGAAGGTCTTTCTGTACCTATCTGCTTCTGACCCCAGCTGGCAGCAAGACATTTGGCTCTATGGCTCCTATACCAGGCCTAGAAAAGGCTGTAGCCATTAAGAACCCCAGATATCTTCAGCAAACCTGTGGCCCAACTACCCTGCATTTCAACAGATCACTCAATGGCAAAGGAAATAGCTCCACATTTGCCTTTGTTGATCCTATTTCTGTCCTGGCCCCAGACTGCTTTTGCTGTTTGCCCAGCTCCGTCTAATCGCAGGCTCTGACGTGCCTCCAGCTCTTGCCTGTTTGGTGTTTATGGGCTTAATAAGCATGGCTTTCATTAGGAAGAATGGTGGGTAGGATAAATACTGAATATTTATCCCTATTTAAAGGCAATTACTGTATTTCACAAGTGTTTACGTGAATTCTATTGTAAAATGTTCTCTTTCAGAGCAGATAGCCCTATCCCAAATAGTCTGATACAGATGTGAGATGGATTCAAGGGCAAAGGATTGCAATGGGAGAAGAAACAGCCAGTAAGCTTATTCCTTGGGCAATTGCTTTCCCTTGCATCTTACTCTTAGCAGCAAACGTCTGCAAACCAAACTCCAAAAATGTTGCTTTGTCATGAAGCTTGGCACAAAAAAAACCCCCAAGGATTTCTTAGCTGGTTGAAAGGGTGAGAGCATCATCATCCAGTGCTGGAAGACAAAAACCTGATGGCAAAAGAGGCAACGCGTGCCATTCTTGATATCAGTATGAGGTCTTTCACCTTCCCTCAAAAGGAAAGACAAACAGCCTTCAACTTGAAAGGAGAAGGAGTCAAAGGAGAGATTCACAGAGAGCAGGATCAAGTGTTCACAAAATGACCAAGCAGCTCACCCAGCAGGGGCAATCATAAAGGACTCCTGTATTACACCCTAGATTTGGGTGTAGGAAATTCTCGGTTTGGGTCTAGGAAGATCTTGCTTAGCTCTGTGTTTTACATGAACAACAGATACCAACATGTTGTACCCTCCACACAAGGTGACAGGCTATTCATGTGGAATCTGACACCCCCAAAACCAGCCTTGTCTAACTGGTCATTTTGGTCCACCTTCAGAGAGTGCCATACCCACACCAGCAGATGCAGAAGGAGAAAGCAAAACCAGGAACATCAACAAAAACGATGCCAAAAGGCAAACCAGAACATTACCCTACATGGAAATCTACATAGGCTCACTCTTCTCTCTCCATCAGTGTCACAAGTGACAGGCAATGACAGCTCAAAAAGGCATTTGCAAGGGGTGACTACCCAGCTATCCTGCCCGATGGGTCAGCTGGACTCCAGCTGAGGACAGCAGCAAGAAAATATGAAGCAGTAGATACCTACATGCTTGTTTTATTCAGAAATCACTGTCTGGAGAGCACAAAAATGATGATTACATGCCTAATGAAAGCTACAACAGAGAAGCTGAAGATCCGACTTACACAAGGTCCCCTTTCCACTTGCAGGAACTCTGACAAATCACACAACCCTGTTGTTGCAGCCAGGCATTTTCCGTGATGTTTACAATTCTGGCATAGCAAAGTCAAATTATATAAGAACAACTCTGCCCCGCTTGTCTTAGAGGGGAGCCATGAGATTCCCCTGAAGCTATTCCCTTTCAGTACCCATCACCACGACTGAAACACAAACACCCAACTTGCAGATAAGAGAAGTCATTTCCGTCGTGTTTTAAGCAGGAGCAAGAGCCTGACTGCTCTATGCACATGTTGAAAAAGGCATTGCAAGTGCTTTGTCTCCTGGTGCTTACCAGTGGCAGGCTGGCCCACGCACTGTTCTTCAAATCTTAAAATAATGGTATTGCCCAATTAAATATACTTTTCTTCTCTTTATTTACTGTATAATATTCTGCAGCAAAACCAAAGACACACAACAAGCAGAGAATATCGCAAGTGAGAAGAGGTATGGAGCCTCCAGGGGAGGGACACTCTTGATTCACCTTTCCAGAATCTAAGCAAACTTAACATTTCTGCTGGCATGCCCAGTGGGTGCCCCTGGAGACAACCAAAGCACACAGGGAGGATGCACTTTGGAGAGAAAGCTCAGTTCGTTTCCTTGCAATAAAACTGTTTGCAATTTCAGAAAAGGCATTTTAATCTCTCTTATATTCTCACTCTGTAAAAATGGAAATAATTATCCCACTCATCAAGAGCTGCACATTGATTAAAGCACTTCAATTCCTCCAATAGAAGGCGTTACAGAAATAGCGAGTCTGCTATACCACTGTTTCTGTACCTTGATGTACTCAAGAGGTTTTTTTTTCAAAGCAGCATCACAGCCAACCTGACTTTCTACTCATCTTTAAGAAGATAACCTGAAGAGGACATTTCCTGGAAATTCAACAGAGCTCACGCTGAAAATAATCCAGACAGTCAAAGTTCAAGATTCTTCCCGGTTCACCACCCGTTGGTTGTAAAAGATACCAGACAAAAATGCTAATCTTGCAGCTCTCCTACATGACACTGGACATTCTGCACTTTGCACAAGCCACCATAGATACTAAGCAAGTTGGAGATAAAACCACTGTTCTGGCCAGGAGATGAATGGACCAGACAGATACTGTGCACGGGAAAAACAGCTTGGGAAAGTATGCAGGAAGAGAATTCCCAAAGCATCACTGTTTTGCAGCCTGGGATTTTATAGACAACAAACCACATGGCTTTTGGCTTCACATCTAGGATACATGCTAATAACAAAACATTACCAAGCACAAGAATAGAACATGACATGGGCACTGGCCACAGTGTTAACAATACCATCCCAAAAGATACTCTTATCGAAACCACACACAATCTCTCTCCTGCTGTGGCAGTCTCCTTCCTGTGGGGTGCCCAACTAAACATGTTTTTCTTCTCTTCATTTACTGTATGACCATCTGCAGCAAAAGCACAAAGACACACAACGAGCAGGGGATACTCGTCCCGTTTGCTGCAGCCCCAAATTCAGCACAACCTGCATCGCACCAAGTTATAAAGCCTTCATTCAACGATCCTTCATCAACTTTCTCATGGAACAACGGAATGGCTTTCTGTGACACAGGTCAAGTCACAATCCACCCTGTAAAAAGTAACAGCAGAGTTTGAGCTCTTCCCCACACTACTACAGATGTAACACGTCCAGCGGACTTATACATACATATATATATATGTATATTCATTACTCACCTTCTCAACAAGTTTAAAACAAAAAACCCCAACACCTAACTGATCTCAGAGTTGCTTTTATCAGCATGAAAACAGGCTCCTTTACAGAGAAGCCAAAAATGCTGTGAGCACCAGAGCGTGACAAACGGCTGGGTAAGAGCAGCACCAGCCTCCTTGGGTGTAAATGTTGTTTTTTGCAGCTAAAGGAGAAAGGTTGCAATTGCAGAGGCAGACAGTCCTAGGGCTCTGCATGCACCAGCACTTTGTGGATGTGCCACCTCCCCTGTGCACAGGGTGGGGTGGGAAAGCAAATCAATCCCTTCCACTTTACAATGGTTTTCATCAACTAGGCACTGTGTTGCAAACCCATAAACCCCACCTCAAACTCAGGGATGATCCAGATCAGCAGGCAACAGCACTTTACTGATAGTTTAAACCCTTGTTGTGATTCAGAGATGCAGCAGGACAACACAACCCATGAAGCTGTGGAAAAGGAGCGATCACAGCAACATCCCACCCCTGCAGCTCAGATGCTGGTATACCATCTCTCTCATCTTTTAAAAAGCGGTACCAGGCAATTTACCCGGCTGGTCTTTCATTAGGTCTCCTCACGATGGTTAATGTGAATGAAGTTATTTCCCCATGAGCTGTTTCTCATATGGCACTGCTTTCTCCTTGTATCTTACTGGATATCAAGAGAGACAGGGCCATGATCTGAACGGTGGGGGTATCCGCCCGGACTCATGCACTGGCCACAGGCTACCACATTCATGGGAGGTATTGCTCCCTTTCCATCCCAATTAATCTGCAATAAGTTACGGCCTGCACAAAACTCCTTAAAGCACAAGGTAACCTGGCAGACAGGCCAATAATATCTTTGACATGCAAACGTAGGAGCTGGAATACCAGGGCAAGGGGTAGTAGGACTCAATAGCTAGAGTTTGCAGAGATTAGCTCAAGCCTTTGTATCCAGCAGCCCTTCCCAGGTAGGCATTAAAACACTCAAAAGGAGCCACTCGTCGGGTATCTTGTCATTAATAAAAACTTCAGTGGAATCATAGAATTGCTTAAGTTGGAAAAGACCTTTAAGATCATCAAGTCCAACCGTTAACCCAGCACCATCAAGGCCACCACTGAACCATGTCCCTCAGTGTCAGTCAGGTCTATACATCTTCTGACCCCCCATGGACGGTGCCTGCACCCCGTCCCCGGGCAGCCTGTGCCAGCGCTTGGCCACCCTGTCGGGGAAGACATTTCTCCCAGTGCCCACCCTGAACCTCCCCTGGTGCGGCTGGAGGCCGTTCCCTCCTGTCCTGCCGCTGGTTCCTTGGGAGCAGAGACCGACCCCCCTCGCTGCAGCCTCCTGCCAGGCAGCTGTAGGGAGCCAGAAGGGCCCCCCTGAGCCCCCTTTTCTCCGGGCTGAGCCCCCCCAGCTCCCCCTGCCGCCCCCCACCAGAGCTATCCAGGCATTAACAGCTCAATACGTGGACTTTCTTCAAGGTACTTAAGTGAAAGAGTCTTGCAGAGATGCCGAGCAGCCAGCTTGGGCACACAGGTTGTGACAGGCATTTTTCTCCACTTCAGAAGTTTAATAGCAGCGCTTCAACATATTTCTTGTTACACAATAGAAGGAAACCTTGGTAGACAGTCAAGATGCTGTAAGGGCTGCTGACCACATTGCTATCAGAGGCATTTTTTTCTCCTCCTCTCTATTCAGACCATGACAAATAAGTCTTCAAGGAATAACGTGGGGAGATAAATGCACAGTAGAAAAAACAAAATATTGAATTTTATGTTAATTTATGACAATTTAATCTTTACCTAAATAAAAAAAAAAAGGTTTCCAGACTATTTTTCCAGACTATTTAACTTCCCTGCTGTGGGTTTTGCTGCACAAGCAGTTATAAAGGCAGAGGGAGAGATCTGCACACTGAAAAGGCATCTGTCGTCTCTGTGGGCTTTGACATTGAAATCCTTAAGCAGGAAACTGTATCGTCGAGTTAGATGTTTTGGGGGATGAATGGTCTACAACAGGCCATAGTTCTGGCTTCACTTGCTAGCTGGGCTTTTTTGGGCCCTGAGCTCTTCAGTGCATTTCAAAGCATCCAAGCTTTTCTAGCGAGAAACAGGTGGTGAGGAAAGGATGCCTAATATTTTAATATCTACAACGGTTCATAGTTATGACTAATTATATCAAGGCATGTTCGCTATAAAACACCTGCTTATGGACCGCTTATTGTTCATACTGATTAATGCAGTCAGTGTTGCCTACACAAAGTGCAGGGCAAAGGAAAAGCAAAGCCTGATTTATAAACCCACAGCCAAATGTGAGGCTGCCAACTGGCTGCCTGCGGGATGCCCATCCAAACAGATCCAGGTTTCTTTGTCACAGGAAATATCCAAATTATCTACAGCACCTCAGCTTCCATTTCAGTGGGACTGATGGCACTTCTAAATATAGTACATGCAAAGCCAGATTTCCGATTTTTTTATAGATGTGATTAAAAAAATAAATCACTTTAGCAGTTGTGTTATTAATGCTTTAAATCCACTAAAAGAATATAACGGGTATTTTGCTGAGCTGCATAAGGACTCTTTGCTCCTTCCTATCCAAAACCAGGTAAGGAATCTCAGAGGTAGAAGGTGCCTCTGATGTTTAAATCTACAAGCTCAAGAGGGGACTCACCTTGCACTTACTCCAGGTACCAAACACGCTGCAGCTATTAGAAGAGGCAAATAAGAAAAGCAATAGGTCTAATGCTAAGTACAAGCAGTAGCTCCCAACTCCCTAAGGGATGCAATCTTTTGAACTTCCTTATCATATTTAATACCATATTGGTTATTTTTATTAGGAAACTCATCACAATGAAAAGACAAAATAGATTGAACTGTGAGCTTTGGCCACTGAAGCAAGGTGGTCCCATCTCCTTGATGGGCACAGCTGTCCAACAATCATATTCACCTGGAACTGTGATTTCCAGTAGCACGGGATTATTCCCCACCAGTCTTCATTCCGTCTCTACCTGAATTATTCAGGCAAAGGGTCTTCCATCATCTCCCTCAGCATTCTAGCTCCAAATGATTACCATCAGATGCTGAAAGTTCAAGGACTGCTAGCACCATCAACCCATGCCCGTAAGACAGCTGAATTTTCAATTACCTGGCTCATATTGCAGGGGGCATTTCCCAAAGCATTTGCTGCCTGTGGCCAGTAGCCCTGGGAATAACAAAGGATTGAGAGAATAAAAAGATGGAGCCAGTTCCTGCCTGGCATTAGAAATGTGAGGGTTTTTTCCACCACCAAAAGGGCATGAATCTTTGATGAGCAACGCTTTTCTGTCACTTTTTAATCCATTAAGGAAATGTCAGAACTGATTTCTCCAGCCCAGGACCCTCACAAAAGTCCTGCCTAATGAAACGATTGCACTATGCGGGGGGGGAGGGGCAGAGAAAAAACCACCCCACCCCCACCCCCCAATGTTAATAAATCACATGGCAGCAGCCTGGAAGCAGGCTGTGACCACAGCCCAACCTAATTTACAGCTGAGCTTGCAGGAGGTAAGCAACAGGGAAAAATGTGGAATGTGACCCCCTCCAACCTCATATTAGGAAACCACAGGGAGAACTGCACACGGATGTTGGTATTTCCAGTATGATAATTGTTGCTGGAGCCTGGTGCTAAGATATCCAGTTTAGCCAAGTCTCCAATATAACAGATGCTGGACCATTTAAGTGAGCAGATCCAGCTTGCTGGTCCCATACATGATTCATATCACATTCTTGGGTACATCTTGAAGTACATCACCTCCCTTTGGCTTGATACATCCACGCCTGAAAAATGCAACGAGGGAATGGAAAGTTCTATGCTTGGAAACACCAAAGGCTTAGGTTGCATGAATGGGAAACTATAAGCCAAATTCACTCGCCTCTCAGCCAAAGCCCATGGGTTAATTCAGTATAAGAACAGAACCAGTGCAGGCCAATGTTGCATGCAGTTCTGTCCACTGCCAATTGATTATTTACTGAATAAATATTCAGCAGTCATTTGCATGGCTGGGAAGACTGTGCCCTGGTGCTCTCTCCTCACTGGTAGTGGTCCTCCAACTCTTCTTCAGAAGTTTGGGTTGTGCTCATTAGACTGAAGTGCTCTCCTTGCACATTACCTGCACAGAAAATCTTCAACAAACTATGTGGACTTCAGTGGAAGTGGTAGATTTATTCTTGTGGCCGAATCTTTTTCTCCTTCATATGCTTAATGCTGTCTCCAAAACAGAGTTACTAGTGTGCAGTGTTCCCCAGCGACTGCCATTTCACACAGCAGAAGCACATGTAGGAAACCACAAGACAGATACAGTAGCTCCCTGGGGTCATGCACGAAAGAGTATACAATATCGTGTCTGAATCACACAATAGCTTGAGAAAGTTAAACTCTGGAGTTTTCTGCTAGCAGGTATTTAGAAAAAACTTCACCATATCTAAACTAAGTTCTGTGGTACACAAAAAAGGCTTTATGCATATGCTTGGGTAATAAATTGAGTATGCCAGTCAGCACTAAAAGTGATTTCATTCACTTTCCTCTGCCTTGTCACAGGGCTCGATATAGCAAAAAATAAAGAAGGAGATTTCTTCTTTAACCTGTTTCTTGCACTGGTATAAAGAGTTGATCATCCCACTACTCCACCGTCACAAGCAGGGAGGTCAAGGCACATAGTTAAATGTGAACTCTTCCGCTAAGATGGAGTGTCCCTTAAATGGATTAGGGAGGGCTCAATGTGAAGAGCTCATCTTTCTTCCAACTATTTCAGCTTCCCCCTTTCAACAGGCACTATGTAGATAACCAACTATCACTGAGGATGTTTCCTAGGTTACAGTCACTAAACACTTCCTAAAAAAGAAGCATCAGATCTCTGATTTGGGACAAAGCAGCCTCAAAAAAAACCCCTAAAAACCAACCACCATCCCTGCACCAGCTATGGACTTGGAATCAGCAGGGCTCACATGGATACTTCGCAGAAAACTTGTCTGCAATGGCTAAACATCCCCAAACAGCTTTGAAAGTGACAGGACATGACATTATAAAGTTCATGCCTTCATTCATCAAGGCTCAGCAAAACTAGTCCCATCCTTTCCCTGGATTTCAGATCATTGAAGGGCCTGAATAAAGATTCCTCAGACATAATTCAGTTACTTCACTGTGCTGGACTGTGAATAACACAAAGCATCTTGACTATCTCCAGACTCCCAGATGATGTGAGCGCTATGCGGTCTGGGTGACTAAAGCTTTGGCCATGCTCTTTATGGAGTGTAAGGACTCCTGTCCTACTTTTCTCTAACAAAATTCCCCATTAGTTTCTTCCACCAAGTTGCTTCCCAGAAAGCATTCAAGAGCAACAAAGGAACTTCTACCCTGTCAGCCAACCAACTTACAGAGCAAAAGGGTCTACAAAAGCTATACATCAAGGCAGAAATAAGCTCACTCGGAAGAGTACAAAAGCATCCCTTTCATCACTGTCATCTCACACCTATTCCTAAGTCTCCTCTCAGAGAATCACCTCTCTCCAGCACAGAGATATTGGAAGGCAAGTATATCACCATGTAGATAGGCTCATTTCCCCCCATCAAGAGAAATTAGACAAGTTGTTCTTGGATTGCAGCAATAAATTCAGAACACAGCAGCACACTAGAAATAAACAAGGTAATGCCAAATGGGATAAAGCAGCCCATAAAACCAATTGCACCGTAGATGCTATTGAGCTTACTAATTCTAAATTACTAGGTCTGGCCTGATATAACATGCCTGTCTGGAGCAGTGATCTATAGGTTCATTGGATTATAAATTAAAGTCAACATCTCTATAGGGAACAAATTAAAAATCTGCTTTGGAAGCATAATTATCATAATGCTGTAAATAGTGATACATGGCAACGCCCTTCTATTCTTCATTACATTTCAGATTCACTTTAAATGTATGATAAAAATTCTGTAGCATGAGCATCTCTCTCCAACAGCATCTTTTTAACCAAATAATCTTCCTGTACTGGATAAGAAAATACCCCACAAATCAGAACATTTACTCATCTGTGCAGGGGGATATACAGGAGGCAAACAATCCGCTTTGCATGATGATAAATAAGGCAGCAATGACAGCTCAGGCTGAGATCCAAGGGCTATATCCTCACTAACCCATTTAGCTGGTTGACTGAGAAGGCAAGCGGGAAGACCAAGAAGCTTCTCCAAACAACAATTCAGGGGGACAGCCAAATTTCACTGAAACTCCAACTCGACTGGCTACAACACAACCCATGCTGATGTGGTTTAAATCAGGGGAAAGATTTTTGCCTTAACAAATCCTGCTTTTATTGGGCTTTTTGAAGGAGCAAGCCAGTCTCAATGGGCTAGATGAGCATTAATAAGTGCTGGAAGTTGCACAGACATTTTGTTTGATTAACACAAGTACCTCAGAGATATCTAATAAGCCAGAAGTTACATGGAAGGGAAAGGCAAGTAAGGAGAGGCAAACCTGCTGTAGTTTCCACCCTCTTTTTCCCCAGGGTTGGACCAGCATGTGCCAAAACTCAGGCGTTCATGCAGGACGTAGGGTTTCAGTCTCCCCTTCCACATCGCTTGTGAACCCAATGTGCTATCTACAGCTTCCCACAGTCCTGACTCTGGTCCATATTACCCAAACACAAAATTGTTTAGGTTGGAAACTACCTTTAAGATCATCAAGTACAACCATTAACCTACCACCGCCAAGGCCACCACTGAACCATGTCCCCAAGCGCCACATGTACGTGCATTTTAGCCCCCCCATGGACGGTGCCTGCACCCCGTCCCCGGGCAGCCTGTGCCAGCGCTTGGCCACCCTGTCGGGGAAGACATTTCTCCCAGTGCCCACCCTGAACCTCCCCTGGTGCGGCTGGAGGCCGTTCCCTCCTGTCCTGCCGCTGGTTCCTTGGGAGCAGAGACCGACCCCCCTCGCTGCAGCCTCCTGCCAGGCAGCTGTAGGGAGCCAGAAGGGCCCCCCTGAGCCCCCTTTTCCCCAGGCTGAGCCCCCCCAGCTCCCCCCGCCCCCCCAGAGCTGTGCCCCAGCCCCTTCCCCAGCCCCTGCCCGGCTCTGGACACGCTCCAGCCCCTCCGGGTCTGTCTGGGGGTGAGGGGCCCAACGCTGAGCCCAGGGCTCGAGGGGCGGCCGCACCAGGGCCCAGCACAGGGGGACGGGCACTGCCTGGCCCTGCTGGCCACGCTGCTGCTGACACCGGCCAGGGCGTTGCTCCCCCAGCTTGGTGTCCTCTGCAAACCGACCGAGGGAGCGCTGGATCCCCTCACCCAGGTCATCGGTAAGGGCATTAAACGGGGCTGCCCCAGCACTGATCCCTGGGGACACCACCTGTGCCCGGCTGCCAGCGGGATGTGACTCCATTCCCCACCACGCTCTGGGCGCAGCCAGCGTTGTACCCAGCGCAGAGCACAGCCGGCCAAGCCACACGCAGCCGGGTTCTCCAGGAAAATGCTGGGGAGATGGTGTGAAAGGCTTTGCTGAGGTCTAGGTAGACACCACCCACAGCCTCTCCGTCATCCGCCAGCTGGGTCACCTTGTCATAGCAGGAGATCAGGTTCATCAAGCAGGACCTGCCTTTCATAACCCCATGCTGGCTGGGCCTGATCCCCTGGTTGTCCTGTATGTGCTGTGTGATGGCTCTCAGGATGATCTGCTCCAGAGCCTCCTCTGGCACTAAGGTCAAACATTGGGACTACTTGACTAGCAAAAAGCACACTGCAAGCCTTTGCAGCTTCCAAGCTTTGAAAAGTTGCAGCAGCCTTGCTCCTCAGCTGAGGTCTGTCCAGCCACCGCTGCCAGGGACAGACAAATGTAGAAACCACAAGCCTGAAGGTATGTCTTTGGAGGCTTTTCATTATGGTCCTAGTTTGCTGACCAGAACACGACAAACGCACAAGCAAACCTGCTTTGTAGCTCTGAAAGTACCCATGGCAGAAAAAATAATAAATGACAATAAAAAGCAACTCTAACAGCTACAGGGACTCCCCTGAACCTAGAAATTCCCTCAAAAGTTGTCCTTTGGAACAGAGATACAGCTTTGTCTTCTGAGGACACACGGCATCTGAACACATGGCAGGCACTAGAAGAAGATTTATTGCTTGCTTAGTCCATAACCCAGCCAGCTCCCTACCTTTTACAAGCATCCCAAAAAACTCAGCGTTTCTGATTTCCCGCCACCCCGGGTACCTGCGCTAGCCCAGCTTTCTACTCTTCAACCATACTTTTAGCGTAACATATTCCAAGAAAACAATTCAACCTTTTCCAAGGATGTACCACCATCAAGACGCTCCAGAAGGAACGTCCCAGAAAGGCCAAAGGAGTCAACAGATCTGTATCGAGGTTCAAATAGCAGCCAATAAGTAATAAGAGCATCTTGAAAACAACTGTATTGAGCATCCCTGCACACCAAGTGAGGCAAGGGAAAGCCAGCATACCAGGAAGCCACTGAACTGGGATCTCCTCCAGCAAGGCAGACTGGCCTGCAGCAATACCCTGATGATGTTTTGCTTGGACCACATAGATGTCAGTCTTAGACGTGTGAACTCTCCCCACTTTCTGCAGAAGTTCTTATTCTTTCTTTGCCTGTTTCATGGGTGTGTGAAAGGAGATCACACCCGCCTTCGGCCCCAAAGAAGAAACGCTGCTCAGCGGCCAAGAAAAAGGTGGTGCCTGCAGCAAGGAAGTCCAGCAAACCTCCCGAAATGCAACCTGACCCCTCTGCACTTTGCTTCTCCTCCTTATCCACAAACCATGTACCACAAGGATTCATTCCTGGCCAGAAAAATTATTTTTTAACGAGTACAGCAAGTAGAGAAAGCCCAGCTTTGGGGCCAAGTAAAAAGGAAGAACTACATGAGACGGAGGGCGCATGAATAAAACTGCCCAACCGATTAATAGAAATATGGCCCATTTTCCCTAAAAGCCAATACCAGGAAAGCTTTTCCAGAGGAATCGTAATGATCAGCAACTTCACAACAGCCAAGCAGATCTCTGCTGCATCCATACTTTATTTTTACCCTTACCTGCAGTTCAGAAACTGGGAAACAAGAGGTTAAACCTTGAATTTTTCAGGAGTCCACAACTCTGATATCTCTTTGCTTATAAAGAGCATAACACTTTGTGAGCCCTGAAAGCAAAAAATATTGCTTCTTGCATCAAGCCCATCACAGGATGCCTGTATTTATTTGGCTCTGAAATTACTGCAGTAGATACATTTTGTAGCTACAAAATGTTGCATCACAATAACCCAACCTACTGCATTTTCCCCACAAACCTCCCCAATGTCTCTATAGGGAAGTAACATTTTCAAGAAGAGACTGACCTGGATAATTTGGTTTTCAATATTTGCAATGCATATGGAAAGAGACACAGTGGCCCTGAAGTTGTCTCTTAAGCTCAGAGCCCACAAAAGCAAAGTCTCTATTCACAGACAGCAAATCAATCCTGACACCCTCTTTCCACCTCTGAGAAAATTAAAATCATTTTTTAAAACCTAGCAAACTCTGACATCTGGAATTTGACTGTAACAGGACCCTGAGGACAATAAATAGATGCAGTTTTGCAGACAGGGATGACAGAGCATGCAGCTATGGAGGACTCCTTCCCTACCATTTAAAATAATTGGATTCATATGTATATAACCTTCCTCCCACCAAATTATATGAAAGCAAATCTACTGTAGAAAGCTCTAACAAATATGAAGCAGTAGCCAAACACACCAGAAGCCCATGAATTATTTCACAAGCTTTCATCATTGATGTTACTGTCCTTACATAGTAAATGTGGCTTAATAGAGCTAAAGTCCTCCTTAAGCAAAATTTCAGGAAGCCAAGAAAAACAAACCTAATCCTATTTCAAGCCAGCGCTATGATCATAGAAAAAAGTGTTTAAACAAAACTCAAGATGTTGATACATGAATTACTAAGCTGAAAGCCTCTTCACCAATTCAGAAGACATGCAAAAAGCATTTCATCACGATCCCACAAGCAAAACACCAGTCCAAAAATTTGCCAGTACATTTGCTCAGTGATCATCTCCCCAAAGCACGTCCACATATTTTTTTTTTTCTCCACTTAGTAACTCTGTCCTGGTCATCTTTTGTCTTTGACCACCCAGGTAAGAGAGTGTAAGCTCTTGATTTTGGGACAGGTTGATCTCTTCTCTATACACAGTGCTCTCCAGAGGGATGGGCATCAGCTCATGCTCTCAATGCTCTGCAAAGCCATCCAAAAAGGCAGGTTCTGTTTCTAGGAATAATAATTCTTTTTTTAAAGCAACAAACTCAGAGGTCGGGTCTGCAAAACAAAACTCCAGGTTCCCAAGTCCCTTTTCCAAAGCAGATACTTCCTAAAGCCCCACAGTAAAGCACTTTGTTTACTTTTCTCTGAACCTGAGATACATTTGCTATACCTCCAGAGTTGCCAGAATGACTGCTATTGGACAAAATATTGAGGAGGCAAGAAAAACAGTTACTTTGTCATGCCGAATTCTAGACCGAGCTTCACTGTTTCTTTCAGGTTTTTTGAGCCAACTCAAAACATTTTTGGATATTTAGCTGCATTTTCCTGTTCTAACCAAGGCCTGGTGGGAAGGTGAACACAATGGAGGATGCTAGGTAAGAATTAATTTCTAATTAGAAGATAACAGCACTTTCCATTTTGAACAGCAACATCTGGAGTCCAGAGGCTTGCAAGCCATTTCTGGACTTTACTTAATGTACTCCCGTTTTGACTCATCATAGTAAAAGAGCAGCACTCAGAATAAAATGCAGCACCGTGATTTGCAGTTACAGGTACATTTACCACAGCTGCCTTCATGGATTTGTTAAACTATCATGATCCCTGCTTCAAAAAATAGAAAGGATTTTGGTCTTCATCAAAAGGGAAATGACTAAATTATTCTTTGCAGCTATCTACTGCCCTGACTCAGAAGGCTGCCTGATTATTTTAAGTGCACCTTAACCCAGCTGATCGCATGCCAACCCACCCGCCAGCTGCAGCACTGGGTGCATGATGACAAGTCAAGGGCACTCCTTCTATTCGGGGTCACTTCTGTTTTGGCAGGTGTCTTTGCACCACTTTGCATATTTTACCACCCCAAGTTGACCTGGCATGTGGTAGGGCTGTGCGCAAGTGTTTCCACTGAACGCATGGCAACAACTGGAGACAGGTACATTTGCACTTGCAGTTTTAAACAAAAAAGTTAGCAAACCTCTAGTTAACACCTTGCCTTCCAGACATCTAGCCATGGTCTTCAGCACGCCATTTGCCCAGCCCAATCTGACACACGGCTCTCCAGCCAACAACTAACTGGTATCCCATTAATATAAAGCAGACAAAGAGCAGCAGTGATTTGCCCAATAGGGAATAAAAATCCCAGTAAATTTAGGCTACGTGCCTCTTACATTTGTCACTGATACCAAGACCAGGACTTCAGACTTTAGATTTCTTCATTTAACATTTGGAACCCATTTACTTATATCTAGCCAAGAAATTGCAATAGACACTTATTTGTCCTTAGACAACTGGAAAAGGGAAGAAGAAGAAAAAAGTCCTAAATAAGAGCTGGGATTCTTCTTTAAAGCTGTTTATTAATTCAACTTTCATGGTATCTCTTTCAAGGGAAGTTTTACCCCAGAGCACAGAAGTGGGAACAGTGGGAGCTGTTTTCACATACGGAAGTGAAACCATCATCCAAACCCATATAAGCAGCAGCTTAGTTTTCAGAAGCAAGCAGGCATCTTAACATCCTCCTGAAGCCAAGAGTAGGTTGTGGGTAACCCTAAATTAGGAGATAACTTGAGACTTCTGGGAATGCCCCAATATCATTGCAGTAGGAGTATCTGATTTCAGCACCAATCCTTGAAAACAAGGTGATCTTGCACCATGCTAAAGTGAGAAATTTATGTTCCCCGGTCTCCAGTCTGGTATCCAGAGTGCATCTCCTGTCTTATAGCAGAAGCTGTTGGCATGGCCAACCAAGTCTACATCCAGACAACCCAGGAGCATAACCTACCACCGTTCCTCCTACACATGCTACTTCTCTTCATCCAAATCATCTTAGAGATGGACTTCGAAGGGTTGAGTCATTCATCACTGCTCAACTCATCTGAAAAATAACTACTGCCTTGTCTTTTGAGAGGTTAATAGAGAAGAATACCCATGCAGGATCCTTGCTCCTATAGCCTTTCAAACATGCATCAGTGATATCCAACGAAGGACAACAAGGCAAGGTCCGTATGGAGCAATGAGCTACTTAACACCACTGCGTAGCTGAGACAGCCTAGCAGTCTTACAACATCATGAGGGAGAAGTGTCTGTATAGTGAAAAGCAAAAAAGTGCAGAAAAGCACCAGGACCCTTTGTGCCTGGCCTTCTTCGCACACAACACACAGGTCAGCGTTCACGTTGCTAGAGATTTCTCTTTGCTAAGGCCAAACCACCCTGTTATAACACTGCAAAGTCAATCAACTGGGCAGAACACAGAAGTGCTTTTACAGAATGAGACAATACACAGGAAAAAGCAAATTCAGTATGTTCTCTGTCAGATTTTTGCCTTCATAAAGCTGTAAAGGTAAAAATAGTTGATTGGGAGCCTTTAGCCTTGAATATTTTCACTTCAAGGGTTTCTCAGAGGCCTGGGAGATCAGCTCCCATGCACTCAGACGGTGACACTGGACACATCAACCTCAGAGCCATGGGAAGAGCAGGAATCCTCAGAGCTAACATGGACAAAGGGTGTGAAAGCTGCACTTCCAAAAGCCGTGGCCTCCCAGTCAGATAAGAAATGCTGTAGAAGAGAGGCCTTAAAGCCTTTACATACCAACATCTCATTTGTGCTTCCCTCCAGAGCACAGACACTACAGAAAAGGAGAAGTTTGGTAAAGAAAGAGGAAGGAAGGAGAGAAAAGAAAAAGAAAAAAACAAACCAGACTTTAGACCCATCCCCTTACAACTAAAATAGAGGCAGGCTGGATGATTAGACATAAGCTTTAATTGAGGCACATCACCAAGATGCTACAGAAAAACAGCAGGTATGTCCCCTCTGAAGACAAGAGTAATGGCAAACCAGGAGCTAAGGACTGGACCTCACCTGCCAGCACAGGGCAGCTAACAGCAGCATTCTCATGACACTCACTGGCCCTTTTCCAGAAAAGCCAGAGCTTTAAGCTACTAAAACATATGTCAATCAACTCGTTACCGAGCATAAGTCTATTTGGCAGAAGACACGGGATAGGCAGGGCCAGGATTTAAAGAGCATGGAATAGAGCTGATATAAGCCTGGGATTTTGAACCCAGCTGTCATGGGCTGGGACAACAGTCAATCCCTGTTCACATAAAGGATGTAAAAGAGCACAGCTTTTACCCAGATGTTATTGTGTACCAGCCCAGGAGATGCATTTTGCACAGCTGCAAGCCAAGACCATGTTATCCCAGGACAAAACAGGACAAAAAGCTCTGGCATTGCCCATCCAGCCCCACATCTGAAGTGAACACTGCTGTACTGGACAGGCAAATGAAGAAATTCAGTTTTCCTCTTGCACATGTGGTTGCATAGCTATCATCATTCACAGCAAAAAGCAGCAGCTTTAAGTTAAACAAATCAACCAGTACATTTTCAGAGCTGCTTTTCGACACCATCCATCCCTGAGGACTGCACTGCCTGGAGCTCCAAAGACCTCCAAAAAAAAAAAAAAAAGCCACCACAAACCCCCCCACCACCAAATAAAAACCACCACAAGAAACCCTCACCAACCTTCTTCCTTTATAAAGGAGATGTACCATCCCCAGCTAGCTCCAGAGAGGGGGACGATGACAACATTGCGCAACACTGCCATTATCTCATGCTGAGCCAGACCCTGTGCTCTCCAGCCCAGCATGTGGCCCCAGCCACCGCCCTGGACAGAGGCTCATACCTCAGACACCCAAGAAATAGGCAACACACTACAATTCCTCTATATATTCATGAACAGCCATATAGTACCAAAGACTATAGGTACTGCAGGCAGTCTCAAGCCAGACATACCTCTCATAACCCTCCAAACAGTCCTAGTAGCTTGTAATCCAGCCTGAACCATGGGTGGTTTGTAAAAGGAGACAGAGAGACCTGCTAAGGTCAAGGCCTCCATCACAAAGGTATCATCCTTCCCATTCTTCGAAAGATACCAGTTTCCCAACTAGGCACTGACTTCCCAGAGGATAAATGGGTGGCATTTAATGCATCTGCTGATCTTGCATCTCGAAGGCCTCCTCCATCTACAGGAGAGGTATGATTTTGAAGACCATCACTTCCCTTCCTGCTCCATGTTTAGAGTCTTCTCCTGCTCCCAAATCCCTCTCCTTTTCAAGCATTTCCTTAAACGTAGTGATTTGTCACCACTCTCTATAGTCCCATCCATTCCAGCATGAAGAAGCAGCTATTTTAAAAGAACTTGCTGACTTTTGTAAAATTAACTTGATATCCTGCTCTGCTGAGTGGTAAGCCTTGTTATTATTACAAGCTTGTTACCCTCTGTATGAGCATTTCAGCACACAGACCTCGATCCCCATTCCTCTTTGAAACCTCTGAGGCTCTTTTGGCAAGTGCAGCCATCCAAACGTGCCAGAGCAGACCACAGGTGACAAGGGACACTCCGTGCCCTTGACCTCTGTACGCAGCGTTGGATCGGTTCACTCTCATGGGTCCCCTGCGTGGGAAGCAAGAGCATTTCTCAAATGACAGTCTCACATTTAGCAGGAAGAAAAAGGGGAATTTCCTCTGTGGGCACTAGTTTGGGGGTGGTATCACAAGGAGGGACGTGCTCATCTTTAGATACCACTGCTATAATTAAATTTGGGCACAAAGAGCAGCTGCACAGACAAGCCTTGAAGTGACGGAGTGGCAATATTCACTCTACAATGCAACAGCTGGACTCATCACTACCCCAGGGTCATTTAAACAGCCCCAATTTGGCACAGCTACCTCCAACTCCTTGCAAAATGCACAGCTGGCCAAAGGCAGCCTCCAACCTTTTCTGCAACAGCACAGCCCTCAACCAAGAGAACCCCAGCCTCTGCACCCTGCAACTTCATCTGTGCAAGAGCTCAGGATGTCTAATATCTATAGAATACCGTATTAGTCACTTCAATTCACTTGTACCTCTCTGGCTGCATTTCCTAAATCTTGTCTTTCCTCTGGTCTCTGACACAGGTTTCTGTGCTGTTAGCAGTGTCTCCCCTGCACCATGGAGAAAGAGATAACACAGGGCACTGCAGATCAGTGGGAAATGAAGCTGCAGAGCTCAGGTAGGCTCTAACTTGCTCCAAGGAGGACACAAATACACACAGAAGAAACAATGATAGCCTGTATACACATATTTCCCCTGCTCCTCCTCCAAGGGTTTCCACCCAATTTTCACACCTACTGCCCAGCAGCATCCAAGCAAGTGGGTCGTGATAAAGTTGCTCAAACACATAAAAAACAACAAAAAAAAAGTAGCAAGAATACAAATAGCACTGCCCAGAAGAAACACACTCTGCCTGTTCCTGAGAAGTGCCATGAATGTCACCCAGCTCTTTTCTTTACAGACCTCAAAGCAGGGGAAAAACAATCTCTTTCTTAGCCTGGTGTTGTCTTAAAATCAGCATCATCAGGAATAAGAATACAAGAACTCACTGTCCTCAGCGAGCTGTAGTGCAAATGAGATACCAGAGTTAAAAGGAGTTTGCATTTGAACAGTCTGATGTTACTGGCATTGCAGCTCTTAGGAGAGAGATTTCTTATTTCTCTCCTTGCAATTGAAAAAAAAAAAAAAAAAGACATCACAGAAAGAGGGGGAGAAACAGAACTGGGAAGAAGGGACGGGAAGAAGCGTGCACGAATGAAATAAAAGACACAAAGCAAAACGTGCAATTTTACTGCGGGGGGGTGGGGGGTGGGCGGGGGGAGGAGGGAGTTCATTCAGGGCAACATTAGGTGTTGAACAAGCCCGTGTTCCAGAAACACTGCAGAAATTGAGAAGCCGGAACCTTTCTTTTCCCCCTGTTGCTTTTTCTGACCTCAAATCCTCTGGAGGCTTCAAGGGGATTGTTTCCAGCAGGGACACTGTCCCCTTACCCATGGCTACCCCTACAAAAGACACCACCAAGCATCAGCACCAGGGCTGGGAGACTTTTTTGCCCCGACTCCATTCACCCTCCCAACTTCACCGCAGACTTTTGAAGGAGGAAATTCCAGAAGCTGCTTCAAAACCCACTGCAGCGTATCATTGCTTTCGGTTTGCTTTATTAAGCGCTTACATTCAGCGTTACAAGGCACCTCTGCAAAACACTTCAATCAGCGGTAATGATTATAATGGGGGCTTTAGCAGTCATTTCAGCCTCTTCTAACCCTCTAATAGCTTTAAACATTGGTTGCAAGTGTTGAAAATCTCAAATTTAATTTGTTTTTGAGCCACAGAGGCACTAGACTAATAAGAAGTTGAGTGCTGGCCTCCCATACTGCAGTTTTAGTGCTAACCACTCATAAACCAGTTAATTTCAAAAATTCCCCCTCTGGTATGATATCCAATGCTACTGATGGGAGTCATTTACAAAGCAAAGACAGAGCAACACCCCCGAGTGCACTATCTTAAGGGGAAGATGACTATTCTCATTTGTAGACAAGTCAGAGGGAGTGAAGGGAGGAGGGGAAGATGGCTCTTCATCTCCCAAGATGGCCTGCAGTGTTTTACAAGATAATAAGCTAAAGGGGTGAAAGTACCCCTGAGAACAAAACGAGTCCAAGAGCATCTCACACACAGCAGCGAAATGGGCCCTAAAAGATCACAGAAAAGCAACCAGCAATTCACTCCAGCATCCACTGCAAGTTGCTGCAAACCACATCACCACCATCCATCACGTTTTATATGCTTGCCCAGCATCATTTTGAAGGAAGTGACAGGAGCATTTCTAGCCTACACCTGAGTCGAGGCAAACCCATCCACCACTGCTGGCAGTCCCGGAGGCAAATACATGCCCCTGGGGAAGCCAGTGCACCCAGCTTCCAACCGCAGGTAATGACAGGCTGCAGAACAAGTGATAATTGATACGGGAAACAATTTGGGAGCACAGGCAGTGAATTATCTCATGAATCACACCTTGACAGAGAGGGAAGAGAACTCTGCTAAACCTTAACCCTGTTGCAAAATACAATTATTTAGCTCCAGTTTTCAGCTGACTTAATATCTTAAAACATCCTGACAGGTCAATGCAGCCAGGGACTAAAACATCTTTAGCATCAGCATAGACGTTTGTTCCCTCTTGCCACAATCCAACAGACAGATCCCTTTAGCCAACGGTCCAAGGTTGAAAAAAAGAGCATCCTCCCAACTTTTCACACTGAAATTGCTGAAACACAAGGAGGATGCAACACAGAGCAAAACTGAAAACCAAACATGCTACCTGGATGCAGAACTGATTAAAAACAGCAAAAGGAAGACTTGAACCGAGACAACTGCAGGGACCCTCAGCCAGAGCCTCCCGCCCAGACCCAGCTCCTGCAAACTTCCTCATTGCTCTTCCCCAGCTGTGACTGCTGAGATGCTCTTACATACATCTGCTTTTAAGGACCAAGTTCAGCATAGGAAAGTTTTGTTTCATAGAGCAGGAAAAAGTGCTTTCTTGAATTTTGCATACGTTTCTAGGAAAGGGAGAAAGGAGTAACTTCAAATAACTTGGCCTGGCTGCTCCACAGCGAAGTTTATCCACTGATCCCTATATTTGAGCACAGTAACGTAAGTTCAACCATAGCATCTCCCCAGATGGCATTTGGTCTCTGTGAAGACATCAGGCCTGGAGAACTGCTTTGGGACATATCGCAGCCCTTTAGGTCACTGTATCCCATAAGTCACACAAGTGTCTGCATACATCAGCACCTTCCTGCAGGCAGTCCACTCTCCAACAGCCTTTGAAAAGCCTTTGCAGCATCACTGCATTGCTGTCATGTTCAGAGACAAAAAAACATCACCTCTTCTCACCACTCTGCATCTACCTCTACTCAATTTTATATATGCCAGGAGGGTATTAAACACTTTCATTACAAGATCCCAGGAGAAAGACATTTACACCAATTATTTGGCTACAGGAGGAAGTAGAAAGAATCTTTATAAACTTGTATGTATGTAAATATTCCACGAGACACATTCTACTTAAAATGCAGGAAGAGCAGAGAGAAATCAATATGCCTTGCCTACCAAGGGTTAGACAGGTTACAAGCATTCCTAATATTTTCCAACCTCACCATGGCAGGCATAGCCCACAGCCAGTTACAACTTAATTCACATCTCCTCCACAGGGGCAAAAGCACATCTTTTTGCACACTGCAACATCTGGTCCCCAAGCAATGGGATACACACACGTTAACCAGCTCAACACCACTTCAGCACTTTTGCACGTATATTTTCATAGCACTGGAAGCGTTAAATGCCACTTCACTGATGTCAGGCCAGCACTCCACATCAGCAGGTGAAGGATTAAATTAACACCTTGAAAGTAATCGACTGGTAAGACAAAGGCCAGACCGCAGACCTACTTTTAATTTACCAGCCCCCATCACATCCATCATTCAGGGCTTTTATTACAATTAAAAAGACACCAGGGGAGAGATAGAATATTAAGGTAAGAAGCACAGACACAGTCCAGGCTGCTTAAAGATAAGAATGTTAAAAAAATAAATAATGAAACAGACACCAACCTTAGGACCAAGCACAATTTTTACCATTCAGTGAACTCTACTTGTCTCACATAATGAAACAACAAAATGCACTGAATCACAGTTTATTAGCATAACACAGCACCACTGCTGATACTCCCCATCTCGGCTAGGATCACTCCTGCACAAAACAAGCAGCTCCCTGAGCCCTGAAGAATTAGCAGTTTATAGAGGAGGCTGAAGATTTATCAATAGCACCCAAGGAAACACTTCACAGCCTGCGATGAGAACGTTCTTGGCAAACCAAGTGAAAATTTGGTAAGGTTTTTGGTAAGCAAAGCAAGCACACCATTATTTGTTTTATTTTATTCAAAAAGACATATCAGAAGAAGCAATATAGAGCAGCAACTCCTAACAGGACTCCAGCTTCCCCAAGCAGGGATAAGTTTCATTTGCAAATAGTCCCGAATGGTTTTGTTTCATATCAATCCATTTACTTTCTGAAATATGCCCACTTCAGTTAGACACATCAGGGCAGAGAAGAGATGTTTCCAAGAAAAATGGCACCTCTCTACATCAATCAGCTCTCAACATCACCACCGCTTTGCCAGTGTAAAGGAACCTGATCAAACCTTGAAGGACACGTTGATTTTGGAAAACTGGTGAGCCAGATGTGTTTATATTTCACATTAATAAACACACCGCAAAGTCGAACTAGTTCCTCACCTCAGGCTCCATCAGACAAGCCAAACCATATAAAGCAAATTACTTTGGTGATCATTATTTTTCTTTCCCTCTGTAATGCACCAGGGCAAGGAAGGAGTGACAAGAGTTTTTATTCAAGTGGTACTGAGATACCACCAACCCTTCAGCAGAAACAAGCTCCTGAACACACTATGCCCTGGATAATAAATACTGAAAAAAAAGCAGGACACAAAGACAGATCCCAAACCAACCAGAAAGTCAAATGAGGAACTAAGGTTGAAAGGAACCACCAAATGCAAATACCTGGCTTAACATTATCCAACAAGTGCTGACAGTGCAGTGTGTGGGTTGATTACAACAGCGTTATCCTACACCCAAATCAGACCTTGGTGGGTTGAAATCAGAATAAATCCATTGTGTCAACCTCTATTCTAGTCACAGCCTAGAAGTGGGGAGAGTAAAGCCAAAGCACTCACGCATGTATTCACAGGTTGGAATCCCCTTCACATCCATGATCCTACTTGCAAGAGAGGCTTAGACAGTCTCAGTGACAATGGGCTGAGCTGCCTGTCCTACAATATGGTCCAGGCTGCATCTCCTCCAACAGTCCCTGTGTGATCTGTTGCACAGCCACCACCTACTTGCCATGAGAGAGGGTGCATCTGCCTGGGATGGGCAGTACAGCACTGCCACCCGGACGGACACGCTTTAGGCTGAAACAGTAGGAGTGTCCGAATCATAATGCTGTCAACAGGCTTACCAATCGACGAGTCACACAGTGCTGAATTACACTCCTTTTTCCCCAGCACACATTTATCTCTCCGAGGATGGAATGCTGGTACAGGCTCATATGGGAAATACCTGCACCTCAGTAGTTTCTTTGACCCCAGAAGAACCAGCTTTGTTAAATGTGGTAACGAGATGGAGCTCCATGACTGCACATCTTCTATTTAGGAAGGGACTTGTGCAAAAATGCACCACAGAGCCAGGCCAGAAACCACATCCCAGGTCTTTCTTCCACCAATTCCCCCCAGTTCAGGTCAGTTTTGTGCTGCTCTGCCAGACATCTCCTCTCACAGCAGGTCTGAGATTGGAGCATGACCCTACAGCAAATCAGCAGGAAAGGAGGTGTGGGGGGAAAATGAAAGCAAGGAAAAAAAAACCAGAAAAAAAAAAACCCACCCAAAACCAACACCTTGAGATTACCATTTGCTTTTTAATTAAGAACTGCTGCAAATCTAAAACTTATGAAAGCAAGTACCGGACCTATCTATTCAGTAGTTATTCCCACTGAAGACAATTAAAATGCTTAAGCATAGCTAAAGGCTCACTGCCTCTGCACTGAGTAACTACTTAAAAGACAAATCTGAGCAGAGTTTGTCATCAATCCCAAAGAAATTAATTTACCATCTATCCCATTGGTCAGCCCTCTGGGTTCATCCCAATGAAACTAGCACTAGAATTCTGACATAAAAATGACACTTTGCTTTAACAGAATTTGCTGGCACTTCAGCCCGGGGTGGGCAGAAGGGCTATTTTTATTTGATTTTCTCAGCTGTCTTTTATAGGAAACACGAGGCCACCTCCTGTTTGGTTTAATGTATTTGCAGGGCGCAGACTGGCCCCATCACTAAATTCTCCTATCACAAGACCAGTAATGAATTTCGAAGTACCAGTTTTCAACAAAAACTGAAGCTCCAGTTTTCGACAACTGTTGATGAAAACTAACTGTAACTTCAGAAAAACTTTCTTTCAAATGTATTTCCTTATTCCACAACCATAAGCAGTCCAACTCAAAGAAAACAGGGAAAGCAATTTTTTTACTTTTATTGAAATAATAAAACACCACCGCAAATGAAATGGGTAACTTTTTTTCTTCTGGCTCTAACAACTGAATACATGAAAGTCCTCCCAGTTCTCTACTTGAAGGTTCATTCAGAGGCAAAAGAAAACCTTTCACAGATTTACCTGCTGCCCATAAATATTGTGGTTTATTATGGAAACAGTGACAGGTTCCCAGTGAAGAACCGATGCTAGAGCTTAGGAAACCAAACCCAGTGAGAATATCCACTGAATTATAGAGCAAGGAGCTGCTCAAAACCCTGTTCCAGCTAGCCATGGAAGATGGGGAAGGGAAAAATAATAACTATTTCCCAGGTCGGCTGGAAGTTTTCAAGCCATGTTGCTGAGGCTTACGAGTTATATTCCAGAATCAGCAACAGAGATTTAAAAAAGGAGAGGAATTACCAAGTCTGTAACTTTTTTTGGAAATTTCTGCTGCAAGGAAGAAATAGGCTGGTAGCTCTCAGGGGAGCCAAGCTCCCCACATCACATGTTTGATGGTAGGTAAATGGTGCCATGTGATGTTTTTCATGCCAAGCATTACAAAGATGCCCCCCAGCCGGGCAGACACTGCTCATCTTTCTCCTCCTAAATATGTTTATGCTATCAGTCTCTTGGGAACTATTCAGCTACCAAATTCTCCAGCGTGATCCAACCTGTCACTGTTATTAAACAGCATTTCCACTGAATACAGACCTATAAAAACCCAGATCCTCTTGGTGCCTCTGCATTGGTTATGCCCTGGCATCAACCTCTCCCACCACAGCAAAACTGTCATGATGCTTTTCCTCAAGACAACTGCCCCACACCAGACCTGCCATGGCAACCCTGAGTAATCAGGCTGAATACAACAGCAGCCTTCCCCTACACCTGTACAACCTGGGGAAAATATCTATATATAATCTGAGGACACCAGAGCATCACATCCTCTGAGTACAGACACAGGTCAAAAGAACTGGTCCAGATCCAAAATCCCAACCAGCTGGGAAAATTCATCAAGAAATAAATATATATATAATTTTTTTTTTTTTTTTTTTTTGGGGGGGGGGGGGAGGGTTTCATATAATTTGCACGTTACAGCACACACAACCTTATCCTCTTTACCTACAGCATCTCCCTCAGAACATGAAGTCAAATCATTCATGAGCAGCTCACAGCTTGGGTCTAGGTCAGATGTGAACAAACCGCACCAATTTACATGAGGTCACCTGCACCATTTTGGGTGCTCAACTCATGCTTCTGAGCAATGAAGATGCAAAGATCAGACTAAGCCATGTGTGAACAAGAAGTTGGAAGAAAAAGCACTTAATTCACAAGTTTAGATCCAATAAGACATGGGCTCCCTAGAAGCGTTATGAAGATATTTTAGTATGACACTCCTGAGAAGGGCTAAAAAACTGCCTTGTGGAAGGAAAAAAGAAAAAGAAGAAAAAATAATCTTTAGACAGCAACGGCAGAAATCCAGCAAAAATACAACCAAGAGATGATGATCCTGGATTTGTTTCTACTTTCATGCAGGAAGCTCTGCCCAAGTCCTGTAGTACACGGAAAGGCTCAGAGCAGTAGAACAATATCCTAGATTAAGAAGTATGTGAAAATACAATATATGGAAGGAGGTCCCTGGGGCTATCTCCAGCCACTCGTCCAATTGTCTAGTTTTCAGAAGGAGAATGCTCAAAAGTTACGCTAATGCCATTTCATTATACTTGAAGAAGTCCATGTGTCCATCCAAAGCAGTCTCACTAGAAAATGGAATGTTTTTTCCAGTTGCAAGATACTGTCAAGCAGTATCTATTAAGTTGGAAAGGTTTTTCTGCTCATTTTCCAGGCAAGTTAATGGACACCAGATAATTAAAATCAAAAAGTGTGGCCAAATATTGGATCGAAGCCACATCTCTACTCATTGCTGTTTTATTTCCTTGCCCTTCACCCCCCTGTTCCTCTTCCCCAGGCTTTGTCTTGAGGTTTTACAAGTCTCAGTGCACCAAGGCAGCAAGCACATATAAAAGAAATTCAGTCTCACAAGCACAAGAAAAAGGATTGGAATTTCAGTCCATCCATATAGCTAAAAACTGCTAGAAAGGAACAAAAAGGGCAAGATGGGAAGACAGCGACAAAGGAAAACGAGTGAAGCTTCACACCAGTACTCATCCCCCTATCAGACATACCACCACGCAATTCACGTTCCCTTAGCCAACTGCCCGTGCCTCGGTTGCAGAAGTCGTGTGAAGGACTACACTGCGCAAGGCTGATGGTCAGCTGCATGCGGACAGTCTGTAGCGCCTTCAACCTCCTGTGATTTATTAGTCAAATAAAAGACTTCCTTGCTAGGGACACATACTAGCCAAGCAAATTTCCCATCACCTGCACTCAGACTTCAATCCCTCTCTTGCTGTAATCTGGGTCTGTTTGGTTTGGGGTTTTTTTTGTATGGTGGGGGGGGGTTTTTTTGTTTTTTTTTTTGTTTTGGTTTTTTTTTTTTGTTTTTTAGGTAAATGAATCTCCAGGTGTATTCAGCATTCATCAGAATTACAATTTTTGTTGAAGGCTGTCCCTTGGGCTGCTCATAATCCTCTTAAAACAAAGGTGCCAGGCAAGTCACAGCCTCTTTATAATCCTCGTCTTTGAAACAGAGCAGGAGGGAAGAACAATGATAACATTTATGGCAGAAGAGCACTCCTCCTCAGCCCATTCCAGGTACGACCAGAAGCTTGATCCACCATCCTTGTTCCACACCACCTCCCCATCCCCACCTGCCGAAGTAGGGACCTCCTACCACCAGATACACTGACCTGTTTCTGGAGGTTTAATTCTAGACAAGCATCCATAAGGAAGATCAAGTCCCAGCACATGGACATCCTCTGCCAGAATGAAGACCCCAGCACACGGGTGCACAGCCACCATCACCTCTTCCAGCATCTCCAAAAGCTCTTGCTGAGACTGTGTGTACACTCCCCCCCTGCCATTTATTCTCACCACCACCCCACCACCCCAACCCTTCCCACCCAAGGCCCTGCCTGTCTCGCCACTATCTTCCCCTTGGCCAAGTTGACCAGCCACTGCCCCGGGAAGAGGAAGATGCCCAAGGTTCATGTCTTATCCCACGTATTCCTCACTGGCCAGCATCCCTAGGTCATGGTGTACCTAAATGGAGCAATGGGTAATGACAGATGCTTGTGTCCCCTTCCAGTTACCCTGAAAGCAGTTACAGCCCATTCCCCAGCCAGTGCGCGCTACCCTGGGGGAGGCCTGGGCTCTCCCCCACCAGCCTGACCCCTGCTTCTACTGCTTGCCATTAAGGAAGCCTTTCTCCAGATGGAGATACCAGGCTGGAAAGCAACAACCTAGTCCTTTGCAAGCCCTATGAGAGGAACACATCCTTCAAAGACGCCAATTAAGCCAGCGTCCAATTTCCCAGGAATTCCTCAAAGGGATTCAAGGATCATTTGTCAGATCACAAGCCATCTTCTAATTTTAGAGCATTTCTGGAGGAAGCTGTTGGCACAAGGTCACTCCAGATGAGCACAGGCAGCTTCACAGAGCAATGCTTTGCTCTGCACTGCATTCAACCGTTGCTTGCTAGAAGCCAGGAGAGAAAAAGGAGCACGGAGCACAAACAGGATGATCTCTTGCTCCTCTCAAACACCCGTTGCTGGGCCCTTGGAGAGACAGAATGCCAGGCGAGACGACCTTTTGTCTGACGCCGTTGGCAAGTCCCACGTGCTTGCCCTTTGCTCCAGAGACATTGTCCCATCAATACACAGACTTATTTATCCCACGTGAGGAGATCCAGAGGGCAAAGACACATCTGTTAACAAGAGCCATTGAACACACTAATGTGCAAAATGCTTCCTCCCCCATCTTTGAGGGCAACCCAGTGACCTGGAGAGCTATAATAAGAAAGATTTAGGGGAGGGGAAAACTGAAGTCTCTCTCTTTTAAGGGGAAAATAGATAAGATCAGGGTCCTCCCCAGCCTCCACATGCTCAGCTAATGTGAACAGAGACTATCTGAAACAGCAGACAGTGACAAGTCAGATTTACCAGCATGAGGTTAGAGCTCTGCTTCCCAGAAACAAGGGTGCACTTGTTTCTGTATCTGCCAGACAACGGGACGCTTTGTGTAAGTCAAATAAATTCATGTATTTTTCTAATACTTGACATATGGAAGGGATTTACCTATTTTCCCTGTAAAAGATTTAAATCTGTTCAGTGCACTGGCAGAGGGAAACCAAATGAAGTCACAAGATTCAGCAGCAGCTGAATATCCAAAGCCAGCATCTGTCTGGAGAGGGCAGAAGCTTTGCTTGTAGGATTTATTTTATGTATATATTTTTTTTTTTACCTCTCAAGGGCTAAATATGGGGGTAGTGGGGGTGGTGTACAGTATCAGCCGTCATGAGAATTATTTAAGTGCTGGAGTTTGCTCATCACACAATAGCTTATTCAAGGCCTTATAGCCACAGCAGTGCCACACTTGCACAGCACAGATAAAATGCACTGGAGCATAATACAGCAGCATCGAGGCAGGTTTCACTTTGAACTGTGCCATTTATCATTCACTTCTTGCTGAGGAAGCAGGAACCCCTGATGGCTGCAGACAACTGCAGCAAAACAGCTCGTTCAGACGTGGGTGTCTAGTAACTTTTGCAAACACATGCACACATACCATTTCCCATCAACCTCAAGAAGAAAAGCAATGAAATGAGATATCCTGTCCTGATATCACTCAGCTAAAAGCTACACCACCCCACTCCATTCAACTTCAAGCTCTTGAGCTTACTGGGAAAGGAAAACACCAAGACAATAAGGCATGGCTCCCAGCAGTGCGGTTTGCTCAAGATCTGTGGCGGTTTAGGTGGTTACAAACTAGGCTTGTTAAGCAAACCCTAAAGTAAGGCACAGCAGCATGTTCAAGAATTAGAGGAACCAGGAGGTGGTTTGTTTTTCCCAAAAGGCCAACATAGCTGCGTCAAAAAATGTAACACCAAGAGACAGCAGCTAGCAAGAATGAAAGAGCAGTTTTGTGGTGAAACCAACAGTCTGGACAAGTGGAAAAGCCAACACACGCTCTTCCTTAGATGTTGGCCTGCAGCCCCTCAGGCTGGCTACAGGGCTGACATCACCGGAGTCCTGCACAACACTAACACGGGGGCAGGGGGGAAGAAGAAAGAAAAAAAAAAAAAGCGTTGCCCCAACCATCACGATCAAGAGATGAGTTGGTTTCTCCTGAAACATATGAAAAGAGAAGCTGGATCTCTCTCCTCTCCCTTTGTTGAAGGCCTGACTGACTTGAACCCATTGAGATGGCTGAGTTTTTAATCCCTTTGGAAGTTTCAGCCCAGCAAGAAGACTTTTTCACAAAGGTGAGGTTGAAGGCACCAGGCTTCTGCTAGTCACATCACCCTCAAGTCAGCCGCTGTCTATCACAGCACGCTCCCTGCCCACCAGCCTCAGTCACCCAACTGACAGGTAGGGAGGTAAGAGCTGCTCTGAGAGCAGGGGCCACCTTTGGCACACATAAGCAATTTGAACAATCATCCAAACTTTATTTGGTGGCAATTGGGACTGCTTTTTCTCACCCAAAAGTAAACTTCAACTTTACAGCTGGCCAAAAAGGGTTCAGGAAGGCAAACAGGGAAGCTGATTCAATTCTGAAAAGTCAGAGTGCTCCATGTTTAGAAGCCTTCAAATGAGGCCCTGTTTCAATTTTTTCCCATAATTGTCCCTGAAAAAGGGCTCCTTTTGACTGCATCAAAGTCAATTGATTCTCAAGTGCTGGCTGACATCATCTACAAATAAGCATGCTACCAAATAAAGGCTCAAAACCACACGTCAAGAACATGACAAATGATGGGCCCAGACCACTTCATCAGCTCTTCTCCTTTAACACCTCACTGTAGAGATGGCACAGTGGAAAAAAAAGTAATTTTCAAGGTTGAGGTGAGCCACAAATCCTAGCCACCAAAGAAACATTAAAACCTCCAGCTACAAACAAGCACAGCTTCTCTTTGCACATCTCCAGCTGCCGTGTAAGCCCTTGACATCACACTCTGGAACTCAGCAGCAGTTCCCTTGGAAACAACCTGAAGAAAAAGGTTGAACTGGGAATCAAACACACCCTAAATTCAAGGCCCCTTTTCAAGAGGGCCTCTCAACAGAACAAGAGAAAACGGCGTCAAGTTGCACCAGGGGAGGTTTAGATTGGATAACAGGAAAAACCGATTGCCTGACAGGGTGGTCAAGCACTGGCACAGGCTGCCCAGGGAGGCGGTGGAGTCACCACCCCTGGAAGTGTTTAAAAATGCACAGATGTGGCACTTAGGGACATGGTCTAGTGGTGGTCTTGGCAGTACTGGGTTAATGGTTGGACTTTATGATCTTAAAGGTCTTTTCCAACCTAAACAATTCCATGACAGTAAAGGCAGACAAAAATTATAGATCAACTTCACAGGCAACAATGAAGACCAGTCATTGTATTTTTCAGCATTGCTAACTGATTTTGTTAATAAGGTAGCATGTTAGCAGCACAGAGGTTCCCAATTCATAAAAACACAAGCATTTCTGGAATCCAAGTGGAACACCCCAGTGTTGAAGTAGTCTGGATTCCCACCCAGATGCCACAGGCAGTTAAGTCATTTCTAAAACAGCATAGTGGCCAATTACTGAAATGCCGTGTGACAGATGCCAGGAAAGCTGTATCTCCACATACCTTCAAGTTCTTCTCCACTAACCACACAGCACTGTAGGGCTACCTACCAGAAACCAAACCACCCCCGTGCATGTGGGCACAGTGCACAGCTTCATTTTACTCACCACCCAACAACACTTTTGAAAGCATCAGAAACCTACACACACCATGGGACATCCAAGCACCCAAACAAGGTGGAAGTCAGACATCTGGGGGCTCTCAGGCTTTCCGACCACACTGGCAAGCTGAGGCAGAGACCAGGTTGCACACCACCATGGTGTTACCAGCTCAAGTCTTATTTGCAGGACTATGTGAAGGACATTACTACAGGCCAAGGATTTAACTTCATAGTCAGTTTAGCCCCATTTGCACAGCAATGTCTCACCTCCTCACCCCACTAATATACTTATTGGCTTGAGAACTGAATTGCAGATAGCACCTTGGAGAACAGGCAACCAACAGAAGTGCACAACACCGTGTGCTAGCAGAGTTCAGCGGGAACGAGGTTGCAGCAACTACAGCCAAGCTCTGACATTAGGAATATCTAGTATCAAGATTTCACAGGTTCACACAAACCCCCAAGTGCATAGACCTCTGGGTCAGGAGGCAGAGCTGGTCTGGCAGCCACTCTGGGTGTTTGCTCAATGTCTGTCACGAACAGCTTGAAAGAACAACTCCCAAAACACCATCATAACCCATCTGTACTCCCTAGTCTTTGCTATGAGCTTCCCAGCTTCACCCAGCCTTTGTTCAAAGAGGAGCCTGGCCTTCACTGCAGGTAAGGATATGGCCACCTGCAAGCACGTTCTGGAAGGCTTTTTGCTTGCCTCCACCATGCAACCAGCACAAGGGAAAGCATTACAAGAAGTCTGGTGGGGCTGGCTATGACCGCGTCGCTGCCGAGACCTGAAGGGCATTCAGAGCAGGCATTACGAGCCAAACTTCAGGATTAAATGCACGCCGTTTGGCTTAGCTGCTTGTTCGTATATGCTAAGAGCACAGGAGAGATGTTGCTGCCAACTCCTCCTGTTTATCTCATCTCACAATCATGGGCAATGCTCTTCAGCTCCAGCTGCTGAAAAGCCAGACTTTACAGGAGCCAGGCAGCTGCTGCTGCAGTGGTGTTCATCTGGGACACGGCTCCTCTGCCCTCATGTGCAAGGCAGGGTGGGAGAGGGGTCAGGAACGCGATTCAGATGGTGCATCCTGAGGTTTAGAAAAATCTCATGGTAAGTAATCCCATCACTGAATGCCCAGAGTAAGGAAATTTTTCAGTCATCTCCATGTTTCCCTGGACCCAAACTGCAGCTTCCTGAAAACCTGGGCCAGAGCACACAGCCTGGCAGAGGAGGTGTCTGCTCCGGTCCTAAACAACACAGCCACGATCAAAGTAGTGCATCAATCGCAGCACCTTTCTAGAAGCCAAAACTCTGTTTGAACAATAAGCTACATGAAGAATAGAGAGTCTTCTGATGTAGAGCTTTGCATCCCCAAAATGCGTGCAATAAGCGCACATACAAAAAAAAAAAATCTGCTGAGCTGCTACAGCATTTTGCTGGTAAAGGGGGAGGAAGGCGCAGCCACAACCATCAGATTTGATCCCCTGAACAAGCATCACTACGACAACCCACACACCGCAAGCAAGCTGCAGAGTTTCAGCTTGTGGTGGCTTTTTTTAATTTAATGGGACTAGCCTGCAAACTCCAAAGACCAATTGCCCCCCAGGGAAATATGCTCTATCTACCCCATTAATGCAAAAACCGTGTGTCTGGAACAGCATATAGCTTGATTTATTAATAAAAGCTAATGGAAACTCCAGCAAGGAAATTAATCTCAGGCTGTACCTGTTCTGGGACAATGTTGGGATGAAGGACAGGACCAGGAACTGCGTACAGTTCCTCTACGCAGGAACTTGGCCAGACTCCCAGAATAGGAAGCATGAATGTGAATATCTGTATTAAAAGGCAGAAAGATATTGTTATGCAAAAGAATCTCAGCTTCCAAAGCCTTTGTGTTCCAGGACTTCTAGCAGCCTCTCCTTCCAAATTAGGATGAACAGCTGCGATGTATTTGGCAAGCTAACCTCTGCACTCAATTTAGAAGCTTTTTACATCAGGAAATAAAACACATACATTTTAAAAACCAAAGGGACCATTAAATCATCCAGTTTGACTTCTGTACAAGAAAGGGCACTGAATGTCACCCACTTACTTGAATATTGTGCTACAGCTAAACATAGTTTCTAGTCACACTGTCTAAAAAGGCAGCTGATTGTTTCAGAGACTGAGAATCCTCAACATTGCCCGCAGTAAAACAAGGGGAAATAGATCAGAGTGATCTGCTTCTGCAAATTGTTAGTTTTGCTTGAGCAGGTTCTATGTCCATCAATGCAAGTCAGGATGGTTGCTGCAGACTTTAAACCATTCCTGCAGTATTTCCTAAGGCCGCAGAGGACATGTGACAATGTGAAATAGTGCAACCCACTCCCTAAAACAGCAGGCCAAACATGGTGTAAGATGATGCTGTTTTGTAAAACAGCATCAAAACCCTTGAAGAGCACTCGGAACATAGTACCAGAACCTCCAGGTTAACCTTAACAGGTCCACAGGTCCGTAGCATGAGGCAGTTCCCACTCACCATCTTTAGACATGGCAAGATGTGCCTCATTTAGAGCTACATACTACAAAAACACCTTGTGAGGAGAGCCTGCGCACTCAATTGCCAAGAAAATCAGGTTAACAAAACCCAAAAATCAGCCTAAAAGAAAGCAGCACATCAGGATTTTTTAGTGTAACCTTCCAAAAAAGTGCCAAATGTGGAAGTTTTCCAGGAAACCACAAGATCAGGAAATTTCTTAAATCCAGGATGCAACTTGTGGTCAAAGCCAGAGACCACCAAGATAGACTAGCCCTCATGCTGGACAAGAGAAGGAAAAAGACAATGACTGTTTCTGTATAGCATTTGGAGTGGGTAGCTGTTTATCTACCCCATGCTAGCTGGGTCTATGCTCATGGGCCAGGTGGCAAGCCAGACAGAAGAGAATTCTTAGCTGCAGGCTTTCCCCATATGGCTACAAGACATTGCCCTCTTCCCAGATGCTCATTTTCAGCATCTGTAGGAACTGAGAAGCTCCAAAACCTGCTCCCTCCGCCAAGGTTTCTGAGCAAGGCTTATTGCACGGCTCCATTAATCACAACTTTGCAGTCCTGCAGGACGCTGGTTTCCCCTGCCATTTTCAGCCAAAGGACCTTCCCGCACACAAGCCGCTGCCTTCTGCAAGGGAGTGCAAAGCTGTTGTAGTATAGTGGGGCCAGGGGAACCACAGCGTGACACAAGCACTTGCTCTTTCACACTGCGCTGCCTCTCCGTAGCTTTTAAAGCAGCTGGATGTGTCACCCAAGGAAAATAAGAGCGGATGATACACGTGCAATCAAAATTACATCAGTAGTGGAAAAAAGTACACAAGAGAGTCCCACTCCCCAGCCTCCCTTGCCCTCCTCCTGACCTCCAAACCAGTTATCAGCAGCACAGAGGCAGGACTTCTATGAAAAGGATGGGAGGGAAGAGCATATTGGTGGAGGCTTTCTGCTTCCCGTTACATCGACATTTCTACCCTTTCATAATAAACACATGAGATAGCAGCAGCTGTTAAGAGCAACTGCCTGTTTAACTGTACTTAACCAAAAAGTTACTTACCAAGTCTTTTATTCTCAATTCTACATTAATCCAATAACAAAGAGATAAGGTTAAAGGACAGCGCGCGTCTTTTGGCAGAGGAATTAGTAGAAATAAAAAGAAAACACTGGGCAGGCTCAGCTGCATATGCGGTTGCAGCTCACAGCAAATATTTCAATCCCTCACTCAAGCACCCCTGTACCAAGTTGCACAGAGTTCCCAAAAAGCTCTTTAGTGCAGCAGACACCTGGACAGGTTTCTCCCAGATGATGCAGGACACGAAGGCTCAAGCCTCACTTCCTCCCTCCAACTCTCCCTTTTCACCCCACCAAGGCAGGCTCTCCTCCACAGCATTTGGCAGCTCATCGCTATTTTGAAGCTTTCCCATCTCAAGCCTGCTCTGCCTCCCCATAGCAGCAACCTATATATCAGCCTGTGCCCCACTATCTGTGCAGCAGCATCTCTCATTCATCACATCTGGCAAGAACTAGGCTCTCCATCACTACAACTTTCCTTCTGCTGGTGAAGTACCAGCACCCTCGCAGGGCACTCAAACCCACTCACACACAGAATCAGAGTGGGTTGGGTTGGAAGGGATCTTCAAGACCAGCCAGTCCCATCCCCCTGCCAGGGGCAGGGCCCCCTCCCCCCAGCCCAGGCTGCTCCCAGCCCCGTCCGGCCTGGCCTTGAGCCCTGCCAGGGATGGGGCATCCACTTCTCACATGGAAACTGATGTACGCCTCTGAGAAGGGCCATAGCTGCAGGACACCGCTGTCTTGGACCATCTGTGCTCCACACGTGGCTTTGCAGGAAGTTCAACCTCTTCAGCACAGAGATCTCTACTCCCTTTTCTCTCTTCCCTGAAGGCTGCTATTCAGAGACATTTAAAATCAATGCTAAAGTGATGCCAAGTATAAATTGTTCTTATAAATACCTAATCCACAGCTGAAAATAGAGAGGCTGGTTGCAAAGCAGAGCTCATCAGCAGTCCCCAAGCAGGGCCCTGTGGGAATGCAGCCTCTTAGTTTCCATCAACATCTTGAACGATTATTTTCAGCCGTTCACAGTTTTGGTGGGAACAGCTGGCTGAGAGCTGGGATGGAGCCAAGCAGTAGTGAAAAGGAGGTGGCGGCTGCATCCCAGGTGACAGGACGTATGCTGGGGAAGGCAGGAGACCCCATCTACCCTCAAACTGTTGCTTGTCTAACTTCCACCTCTGTCCCTCCACACACACTTAACAAGGGAACATCATCACAAGTTCACCCTGCTCCTTTTTTTTTCCTCCATTTCATTCCTTTACTCACACTAGCACCAGGTTTCCTCCTCATCTAGCTGATTTTTGTGGTCATTTTGGACCCATAGCATTCTTGATCAACTTCCACAAAGTCTACTTTTGAGAGGCAGGGAGATTTGTCCTGTTTGGAGGGGAGGAGGAAAAAAAGCCTTCTCCATTGGCCAACACACCCTCCCAGGGCACACAGCCACCCAGGACACACTGCAAAGTTGTTCTCCAATGTTTTAGGCTCTGTCACAGCACAACTGTCCCTGGATCACTTCCAGAACACCTGGGAACAGCACTAGGAAATCAGACTCAGCAGACCAGTATACTTGCAAACTCAGCCCCAAAAGGAAAGCAAACCACTCTAGTCCAACTGATGGGCAGCAAGGTCACACTCGCTTACCTCTGGGTGAGAAAAATAGTCTCCTCTGGAAAAGGACCCTGGTTTCTCACTATCCTCGTTGGTATTAGAGAGAGGGCTTCAGACACCAGAACAGACCAACAAGTCAAACTTCCATGATGTTAATATCATTTCACTTTATCATTTGTTCATCTCTTCAAAATTCACACGCTTACATCCCTAGACATGAGGAATTACTAAATATCTAAGTCAACAGCAACACATTGAATTAACCCATGCTAGTGCAGCTATCAACAACGAACTTTGCACTGGCAGGAGTACAGGTTCCCGTTGCCTCTTTTGAAAAAGGAGTTATCCAGTTCAATTTAAAAAGTCTAACTCTAGCACTAACAGCAACTACGCAGCTGGGAGGGAAAAACATTTGTTTTGGAAAGAAAGCAGAAAAAACACCTCATTCCCTGCCCCTCCCCCTTTTAGAAGGAATTCAGTAAATATTCTACCTTGATGTTGCATAAGCACTCTTCAGCAATAGCTGAAACATCCTTGTGTTGTCAACACTTTTGGTCAAAAATTCAAAACACAGCACCATACCAGCTACTACGCAGAAAATTAACTATATCCCAGCCAAAACCAGTACAGGGGACTCACAGGGACAGCCTGGAAAGGCTCTCCCATCTGGGGTGATGGGTTAAGCCATGAGTTTATCGAGCCATTCAAGTCTCATCTCTCACTCAGCATCTTTCAAACCAGTAAAGATTTTGCAAGAGTGGTTGCACACCACTGTTGATGACTGCAAGGACGTTGGTGTATCCAGGTGTCCAGGGAAAAGCCCTAGAAAAACCCATCTGAAAACTCTTGTTCACAAAGTACAGGGCTGGCCCTAAGGCACCACGGCTCCAAAATCCCTCTTTTCCCATGTCTCCCACCTGCCTCCCTGCTTTCGCCAGGTGCAGACCCAGTTCAGTGCTGGCTGTTTATAGCCTCAAACACATTTCGCAGATGCTCTACAATAAAAACCTTTGACACCTATAAAGCATTATAAATCATAGGGCATGTTAATCACCCAGTCTGAGCCCATAATCCTAACTCAGGCACAACAGTCAATGGGTTTTGCAGACTCCCTCCCACAGGCATTCTGCCTACATCAGGACTCAGTCAGAGATCTAGCGTTAGTCAAACATCCTCACCCCGACAGCGTTAGGCTGCACCAGTCTGCAAGTTATCAAACACTGTGGCTTTCCTGGTGTTTCCAGGGCTTGGGATTTCCCATCCTTCAAACAAGCGTTACTGAAGTAGGAAACTTCTTTCACATGGAGCCAGCAGGAATTTACAGAAGCCACAGTATCTGCAACCAACAGCCAACTATTTATATTGAAAAATGACTTGAGGAAAAACACAACCCAAACCCATTAAGACTAAAAATGTCTTTATTGAATAGACTGTAATTTATAATGCTGCCCGGCAGCCCAGCCTTTTGGTCAAGCAGGCGTGAACACACCAGCTTTCTAGGCTTGTACCTCCATGGTACAAGATTCTCCACAGTAGGATCTAGAGGTGACCAGCAATGGTCTTCTGCAGGCTCACCTGCCTAATGGCTTCAGCATCAGCCTCGCCCTGCGGCAGGTTCACCCTAGCCTTCCTAGGAGCTGTCTAAGGGTGCGGGTCTGAACGATAAGCAAGCTTTTGGCAGGTTAAAGCGCAGTTTCTGAGGCTAGCACACCCCTCTGCTCCTCGCCAGTCTAGCACAGGACTCCTGTCCAGCCTAAGAGAGGTCTTGCTCCTTCGTGAAAGCCAAAACATGCCATTCCCAGACAGACTCCCTAACATGCCTTGCAATGTCTGGTCTGATGGCACCACACACAGTAAATGCAATTCCAGCCCGGCTCAGCTGACCACGTGCCTGCTTTCAGAATACACAATGAAGAGACAAGGAGACAGAGGAGAGAAAAACCATGTTATAACAACAGCACGATGCCCTGTCTAAATCCGGTTCAGCCCCGAAGGCTGGATGCAGTTACACTTCAGAAGAGATTTTCTTTGGTAGATGGCCTTAGGAAAAATTGGGAGAAATCCTGTCTTTTCATCTTCCCCACTGTGGAAGAAAATTTCCACCATTGCTAAAGCTTTGAATGTGTTTCAGCATTCAAACATCACTGAGCAAGACAAGACTTGAATGGGCCCGTACTCCTAGGAGAACCACCTGCAACCCCAGACACAAGGAGAGTTCTGCACTTTTCCCTGATTCCAAGGCATCTCCCAGAGCCAAGCAAAACAGATTTCATGAGGCAGCAAGACCTCAAACACAGGCAGCGTAACTCCTGCGCAGCAGTGTAACTACTATGACAACAACTCAGAGGGAGTTCAGCAAAACCTGCAGCAGCAGCCAGAGGCTGGGCAGGGTGAGGTGTCCACATGCAGTTATGAACATCTCAAACACCTTCCCAGCACAACCTCTGCCACCTCACAGCCTCCCTGTAAAATGAAGGGCTCAAAGATTAATTTAAAGGATGTTTAAGTGAATTGTAAAGCCCTGAAAACAGGGTAATTTTTGCTTTCAATTCTAAGCATGGGGGGGGGGTGTGGAAATCAATATTTAATTCAATAATTGGATTTTCCTGCATTTATCCCATTACCCCAACACAATCTGACACATCCATTCATGGGGATTCAGCTCAATCACTCGTCATGTCGAATGTGCAGCATCCAATGCCTTAGTGCTCAACCTCAAACCAAACAGGCTTGAAGGAGCCTCTTTCCATCAAAAACTCCCATGCCCTTAGGCCTACAGTCAGGAACATTAACAAATTGAAACTGCATGGAAAAAGGTGAATTCACCCATCCTCTAAAAGCAGTTTTCAGCAAAGCAAGCAATTTCTGTGATTAGTAACCTTTGGCCGTCTGGGGATTAGCACTGAAGACCCAGCAAAGTCCCAGCTCTAAAAGCCTATGGTCACACAGATCTATCATGCCAACATGGCTTAGATCATCTGTTCAGGTCATTTAAGAGTTCTTGCCAAGTGGGAATTACAAGAGTATTTCACTATGAAGTGAATTAATACACGTACCACAGACACAGCGCTGCAATCCATTATGTCGATGGATCACAGCTCCTCATTTGTCTTTTCACAAAAGGATTCAAAAAAAGCCATCTGAAGCCTCAGTTCAAGGTCACGTGATGTTTTTAACCAAATGGACCATCTTGAATCATCTGCATTTCACATTAAGGGAATAAATTTTGACAGTGAGTGCCCAATTCATTAGAAAGGGTTTGATATTTCATTTATACTGGCTTGCAGCTACATGAACAGCAACAGACACCTTAAAGGTACGGAGAGGAATCACAAGTTTTTAGATATTCCTCCCATCTCTCCTCCCATTTCCACACAGTTCAGACACTTTGCATTTATTTAACCATGGATTAGGAGATACGCAATGTAAAAACACCATCTCCCAAAGCACAGCAGCCATGCAGCTCCTCCAACAACAGTGCTGCTTTCTAACGAGCATCTTCAGTGGCTCCATGTGCCATAACAAACCCAGTGCCTTCACCTCTCACAACACACACCAACCAGGACATCTGCATAAAACATTTATTTAAATCATAAAGGGGCAGTTTGGTTTCTAATCGCCATGAAAGCAGCTCTCCAATATTTCCTGCTAAGTGAGCACTGCTGATGTTTAAGCGATGCTGCTTGCAAAAAGGACAGGGAGATGCATCTGGCTCTGAGCATTTCTGTATTTCTCCATTCCTCTTACATGTGCCCCAGCAACCCCCATCTCTTTGCTGTGACCTCAACACGGTTGGACTTGATTATCTTAAAGGTCTTTTCCAACCTGAAATGATTCTAAGAACTTACTCATTTTAAAAAGCATGTTTTGATAGCTCAGCAGCAGCCGACGCATGCTGTACCATCACCTACAACATTTACCGTGTTCAATTTTTATTTTTTTTTAATTACAATTACCATTACCCCCTATAACACAGCACCCTGTATTGTGGGCACAGACTGGAGGAAACTCTGCTTCTCCCTGGGTTTGCACTGGGTTGCTTTAATTGATTTGTGCAACCACTTCTTGGGTGGTAGGAAGGCGCAAAGGGATGCATCAGCCTAAGTATCTTCTGCCTTAAACACATCTGTAGCTGGTCAATGGACTAAAAAAACCAAACCACAAACCACACCTTTGTATTATCCAGATTTTAAAAAGTAACAAAGCAAACTTGTTCAGTAAGTCTTGTACTGCAGTATCCCAGATGGGACACACTGCATCAGGAGGCAATAGATCCATCAACCCCTGCCTCCAAGTACCAAAACCTGGATGATTGTCATGGAAACACTGGCAGAGTCATAAACATCCAAGGAGGAACTCAGAGAGAAACCTCAAGGAAAATTATCAGGGTGAACATCTCTCAATCTCAAGCTGAGCACCTGAAGTTATTTTTGGTGGCTGTTTTGGCAACAGCCACAACTTTCGTGTCTCAGATCAGCCTTCCCAACACAGGGCATGAGGCAACGGGCTACCGCTTCCTCCCACCTCTTCCATCAGCCACCTCTGGAAGCCTTCCAGCTCTGCTCCCTCTTCCCTCTCCACAACCTCACTCCAGTAAGAGATCAGAAACCAGTGCTCTCACAGCCAACCATGTGAGCCTTTAAAGTTTCCTCCTTCAGCACCACTTATCTTCAAGCGCTTCAAGGCATCCACCGTATCCGCTCTCAGACTTTCTTCTCCCCCAGGCTGAGCGTGGCAAGTCTGAAGTCATTGCTTTCCAAAGACTTTCTAGGAAAGGCTTGGCTAAACCCCCTGATAACGTGTAATTGATTTCCTGGGAAACACAGGCAGCATAGACTTCTGTCTGGAAACCAGAGATAAAGGGGGGGGGGGGGGGGGGGGATAATAATAATAAAAAAAATAATACAGGAGCCATCACCTCAGGCTGCTGCTGCTGGAATAAGGACAAAGGAAACGTGGAGATTTCTTGAATATCAGAAACAGGACAAGTCCAGTTTTGTCCTGGTTGTCTGGGGATCTTTAAAGGGTACAAAGGTCCCTTTTATCCCTATACCCTCTCCTAATTTTAAGGTGTTGCTCCCCCCATTCCCTCCTCAACAGCCCAAAGCCTCTTTTTCTTGCACACACAGCACTTGGCCATGGATCCTCAGATCTACTTGCCTACGCAGACCACAGACACACTAATTATTCAGCCCTGGTTTAAACTGTTCATTCAAGGTCGGTTTTCACTGCAACGCAGAATGAAAACTGGGGGTAGCAAAAGTCCATCCCTACAATCTTCTTTTGGTTTGCTCTTCTGTTTTTGGAGCTTCACCAGCCACTTGGGGACTTTGTGGTGCATCTGGCGTGGGTTTCATTAGGGAAACAACCTACTGACATTCAGTAACGTTGAGCTCACCTTCCCCAATTATACTTTAAGGCAACCCAATGCACACAGTCCCTTCAAGGAGCACAGAAGAAACAACATCTGCTATATCCTCCTGAAAAGGTACAAGAGCAAACGGGAGGAAGGAGGGATGACTGGCTCCAGCAATGTAATTCTTCACCCAGCTTATTAGTACAATGCATAAAGAAACAACAGTTGGAAGGAGCACATCTGGCAGCTGTAACAAGGAAATGCCACAAACTGAATAAAACCCTGGAGGCCCATAACGTTGGGAAAGTCACAAGGCACCTTTGTGTAGCCAAGGGGGGCTGGCCTGGCCGTTTATCACAGGGAGCTTGCACATGGATCACTTCAAAGTTTCTAAATAAAGTAGTAATGACAAAGTATTAGAAAGCCTGTAAGCCATTGCTACGTGAGCTAATCAATCACCTTTAAAAAGGTCAGCCCTGCCCAGGGACCACTTATAATATTACCCAGACCCTAAGTTCACAGGCAGAGAAGTTAAAGCTGCAGAGAACCCAGCTACGCCCCACCAAGTTAGCTGTGATTCCTGGTGGCGTTGGCCACACCACGTACTGTTGCCAGCCCCTCACCTCCAAGCCAACAGGCACCAGTCAGTGCCATCAGGACGCCCCTAAGCATATCCACAGGTACTGGGGAGAAGTGTCCACATTAGGATGATTCCTAGCATTCAGAATTCAATGGTAGCCACCACCAAGTCATCTCAGCAGCTTTACTTCTGTGCCTCAGTCAAACCAGTTACAGAAAATAATAATAATAAAAAAACCCCAACACACACCAAGCTGGCAGACGGACTTACGCCACATTACACACTGCAAGATAAATACGGGAGGTTGTGTTGATTACAGGCTTTTGTATTTTGCCTGAATATTAGCAGTTCCATTTATTAACACCAGAACATCGCACTGGGGAGGACGGAGGGGTACCTGGAGAGTGCTGAGCAAGAACTCGTTGGCTTGGGAAGCTCTCAGTTCCTCCTTGCTTTGCCATGGCCATCTGCTGCAGAGGCCTCAGGTCAGGAAAGTGGAGATGCTCTGCCAAGCCCTATTAAGCTTCTAGTGCACTAAATCAGAGCAGCCCCAGGAAGGCATTCATAAACGCTTCTCAGTGTCTTCCCCAGCAAAGATACAAAAGCCTGGTATTCAAGAGCGATAGAGCAACACCCCAGGGCCCAAGGTGCGCCCAAGGAGCCTGTAAGATCCAGCTAGTGCTGCCCTTTTATTAAGTGGGTACCAAAGACCCTCAGACTGTGACTCATCAGCACATAACAGCAGCTCCTGAACCCCACAAACTGTGGAGCATCTGCTGTTGGGTTCAGAATAGCAGACGCACTACAAGGCATTGCTCCAGCCTTCACAGCCTTTCGCTGACAGGAGCGGCAAGCCTACACAGCAACAGCAAAGAGGAAACCTCTCTGCTGCAATTACTGAGTTACCACTGTCAGAAGAGGATGGAGCAGAAAAAGAAAGGTTGCAGCAGCTACTAGTAGGACCAGAGGAGCCACATATCAGGTGGGGAAAAGACAACCTGCAAGGACATATTCAGGGAGGGGACAACAACAACAACAAAAAAACCCAAAAAACAAAACCCACAGAAACAGGGACACTTGGTAGCACATAGAAATGGAGTCTAAATACTGCAGTGGGGAAATGCCACCCAACGGCAGCACTGGAAGCAAGGGTTGCAGGAGTAGCAACCCAACACCAGGAGCTGGTGGGTACAACCAACCAGCATTTCCAGCTCTCGAGCCAGGTCCCTGTGCTCCTCCCTGATGGAGATCTCTTGAGAAAGGAGGGGGACAATGCCTCTGATGCACAAAAACAAGCTTTAAAAATATGAGGTTTCTAGGAGGCCCAGACTTGAAACAGGCTGTGTTAATATATGCATCAGCTCTACAGAGCCTCACTGAAAGATAAGAGGGATTTTTTTTTTTTTAAGCTGGATTCTGAACAAGTTGTTGTTTTAAGGACAAGAAAACATTAACATTATACCCAAAATCCAACTCCACAAACCCACATTTCATTGCCTACCAGTCCTGACCACCCCCAAAGCTTTCAAAGAAATCCACTCCTCAGCTTGGATGTGGGTCTCGTTAGCAACAGTTTCAACATCATCCCAGGTTCTTAACAAGGGTTTGGTTTATTCGATGCTCAGGTTAACACCTGCAGGATTACAGCATTCAGAGAGCAGTGGGATTTTGTCACTAGTACTGCTCCTTTCACACACATCATCTCTGAGAGTTTACAAGAGAAATGGGAAGAAGAGAGATTATACAAGCATTGTGAAGTGCACCATGCACAGAAAGCTGATGAAGAGACCTCCATTTAAAGGTTGCAGATGACACTGAAGAGCAGGAGTCACAGGGATCTTGACATTTTAGTCACCTGGGATCCAAAGCTGCAAATTTTGGGTTTATTCCCAGGTGGTGATGGTCCTTCCTACTGTATGTAATCAAACCAGGCAACTATCCTTGTCTATTCTTGGCAATTTTCTTAAGGAAAAGGTAGTTTTGTAAGCATGGCAAGCTTCCAAGGGAAATGGGAGAGACAAGAGGAGGTCCCAGTTACATTTTGTTTGCCTCAGCTTGTATCTCAGATAGGTTCATGGTTGGGAAGTACAGTGTCAGCCATGCCTGCTGCTAAGCGGAGAAGCCAAAGCTCTTTGCAAGTGGTCATAATATTTTATCCTATTTGACAGGCTACTGAAGAGAAATAAAACAGATCCCAAGATTTTTCAATACACAGTAACAGAGGGAAGAAAATACCCTCAACAAAGAAAACCCACAAACCAGCCAGCCAATAGAAGTGGCTTCTTCTGTTTCTTGGATAGATAAAAAATAATCATTGCAGTTTTCTTCTGCAGAATATCTCTTTCCTCACTCCCCCCTAGGATGATTTCCCAGGTGTGATACTTGCTGTGTACAAACAACAAAGGTTTTAAAAACAACAGGAAAAACCCCCAAACCCTGAACAAAACCAGCTGATAGATTTAACTTCATGCTTATACAACGCAACCCATCAACATCTCCCACAAGGATACTGATCCTGCAACATCTCTGGATGGATTTTAAAAGAGGCTGCTGCCAGCCCTGGACTTTACCCCAGAAGCAAGAGCTATTCTGGTGTTGTAATACCCAGCAGCAGTTCATTTCAGGTGAAGCACACAAGTTGTGTGCAGAGCATCAAGTTTATACACTGCAATTATCAGTGCTGCTCTCTGCGTTTAATTGCTGACAATCCATCAACAGGATCATGGTACCTGGGAGCTACCTCTGAAGCTGCCATCTGAACTTCAGACCCTTAAAAGCATATATGGCAGCTACAAGCCAAAGCTTATTTACCCGCAGCTTCTGTGTTTAGGGCAATAGAGCCCTGTTAAGATGATGCACTGACTTCATAAGAATTTCCTTGGTCGAATACCTGATGAACAAGCTGTAGTTAGATCAGATATTGCTTCCTCACACCAGCTGAAGAGAATATAATGCTCTGAATCTCAGCCAGACCATTTCTTCTCTTTTCTATGTCTTTCATTAAATAAACATTAAATATTTAAAAAACGTTAAAGGGAATCTTGCCATTAAAGCTAAAGGCACACAATAGAAAAAGGAATTTTGCAGCTGTTCAAAATTTAAAAAGGAGACCGAGTGCAGGCTGGGTGCTTTCAGCCCCTCTCTTCCATTCTCAAAAGAAGAGGGGAAAGGAAAAGATAATTACAATTCTAGCAAGCAGTCTCCCAAAAAATTTAGAACGCAAGCTTACAATTAAAATTCTCTTTTTCATGTAAATTTTTAACATGTAGTAGAAAGCCTGATCTGCATACATTTGGGGGGAAAGGAGAGGAATCATTAAAACTCTGGCTGTTGAGCTGCAGCACAAGTCAAAAACCAAATGTTCACAGTCATCAGCAGAATACTGCAAGGACACAAGGTTGGGTCATAACCTAAACTTAGGTGAAGGGTTTGAAGAAAGTTTGATCTTCTAAAAAGAAAACAGATAATCACGCTATAGCCTATCCTAAAAAAACCCTGCTCTCTGAATACATGCCTTGCCTTCTGATAGTTAAAGAACAGAAACATAATGTGTGCATTCCTTCCTTCCCAGAGTTCTAGGTTTTCGCAAGACTTAAGATGTCTCAAGTATACCATACACCTTTTTATAGAAACCATGCTCAGGAAAACATGTATTATACTACAATTGCCTCTACTCTGGGCTTGTAGTGGCTGAGTTACTACAAAGTCAGATACAGGGCAATACAACAGGTATCATCATCAAAATGCCACTGTCTTTGTGTAAAGCAAATGGGCACCTAAGTTTTGCTATGGTATTATACCATGAAATGCCCTCCCACCCCATTCACAGAGGCAGAGGGATGCTGATACTGGTTTGCAGCCTGCAAAAGTTACCTACTTGCTCAAACAGCCAAGGATTATTTTGCAAAATAATAATAATAATAATAATAATAATAATAATAATAAAAGAGGTTTCTCACTCATCTCACACATATCCTAGAGTTCACACCTATTCTCTGCAGTACTCAAGCGCTGGCAAACAGACCTGTCCAACAGAGGACAATTAGCCTTCATTTGCATTTGTCCCCTTCAAATACAGTGCTACCATTGCTCGTTCCAGCACTGACACCTGCAAGATGCTTCATAGACAGCAAGATGGGAACAGATTCTTCGTGCCTTGGTTTTGCGCAGCCTGTAGCTAATTTTAGCCTTTCTTCTCTTGCTCCTGCAATAGCAGTTATTTCCATTTCTCTGTTCAACAAAGTGGAAGTCAAGGCCTCATGCAGACCTTAAAAAGACCAGCTCTGAGACTGGACGTATTTTTAAGCCTAGATTAAGTACCTTTATACACAACAAATTCCTTTCTGCACTAGAAAAATAAATGAATTTCCAAGCAGAATTGGAAGATTGCCACTGGGTATTTTTTTGTAAAATAAATCAGTGCGAGTGGAGCCAGCTTTCACTGAAAAATTAAGTCAATTGCAATTGTTCTATGGCTTTTTAGCTAAAAAGCATAATGCTCTGGTTCATAAAGGCATACAGAATTAGGCATGTTGAGTATTTAAGTTAGTACATGCACAGATGCCAAGACATTACGTTCCACTGTTTTCCTGACAGAGTCTTAAAAACCCACCTACAGCCTCCGCTACGGATGTGCCTGGGTATTTGTTTGAAGAAAAGCTCTGCTGGCTCAGAAGTGGTCGCTCAGACTAAGCCGGCCAGGCTGAAAGTGGAGGAAAACCAGCACAAACATTTCTACTTTGCAAAAGGAAATTTGTTTTATGCTGCACAAACACAAGCTGTAACTTTTCAATTCCCATGGGAGCTCCGGGCAAGCTGCACCACCAATCGATGCAATTCAGAATGAGGAGCACTTTTGGCACAGGATCTGCCACCCAGAAGTGGTTTCTCCTTAACAGCCTCTTTTCCAGAGGAAAAGCACTCCGCAGCCAGGAAGATCCCTGGTTATAGACTTAAAAACAAAACAGAGACGCTAACTGTCACCAGAGCTAAACTAAGCCCTCAAAAAGCAACAGAATTATCTCCTGGGAGCATTGCCAGAAGAAACAGAACTTAAAAAACCCCAAACCAAAACTCAAGAAGCAAGCACACTAAAAAACAGAAAACCAAAACAACAACAACAACAACGTACTCAAACCACCAAAGAGACAGCTGAGAGCACCGAAGAACAGCAACACACAACCATTACCCAGAAGATGTAACAGCATCGCTTTGACAGCAGGTTTTTTCTACACTTCTTACTATGAATACATAGGGTCTCACAAGATCCCATCTCGCAGCCCCAAATAACAGGGAAGGTGCAAGTCCAGCCCCGCTGCCTGGATTCCCTCTGCCAGAGCTCTCAAAAACTGCATTTATCTGGAGGAAGGAAGAGTCATCTCTAACAGCGCTCCATTTATCCCCAGCTAGTTCTCACCTCCTGCTGCCTTTCCCTACCTACAAACTTATTTTCATAAAAGCTAGAGACTAGGCAGAAATGTGGGTCCTGCACTCTGAGACAGAGAAACTGCAAGCATACCAATAAGACACAGAGCAAGGAATAAAACAGAAGTCTCCCCTAGTAACAAAAAAAGAAAAATACAAACAGATCTGGCCATACCAATGAACCCCTTTGAAAACACGACCAGCTAACCAAGGCCATCTGCTGCATCAACCACACGGTGAGGACCTCTCGCAGACCTCCAGCCACGGGGCCAATGATTTCCGTGGTCTATCCAAGCCAACAACAACTACTCAAATACCCAGCACTGTCAACCAAGACCACAACAACTCTCCATCCAAAGTGTGTGGGACAAGGCGACGCAGTCAACTACCTACCTTGGTGGTGTCATCATGTGACCGCTGGTACCGTTTCCAGCGGCAGCCGTAGATCCCGGTCAGACAGGACAAACATAGCTGCGGCTCGTAGTACTGCAGCGGTTGGTGTTTAACCATGCTCCTTCCAGCCCCTCAGGAGCGAGGTATCAGAAATCCATCAGGTCCTGGGAGCGCCCTTCAGCAAAAGAAAGAAAAAAAAAAGAAGGAAGGGGGTGGGGGGATGTTAAAACAAAAAAGGAAATTAAAAATTCCAAGCAATATTTCAATACATTAACAAGCAATTTAATAATTAACCATGTCCTCTGGCTATCGAGAGGAGGAATGATAATCAGATCTATTCCCAGCCTTGCCAGCATCTCTGCCTTGTTACTCAACAAGCTGCGAAGTTTAATTAGTTTGCAAGTTTTATTTCCTTGTGCAGTTTCTCCCACACCACTAAAAGCAAATGTATTCACAGGAGTTATCAGTAAGAAAAGCCACACAAGGACAAGAGCAGCAGACTGCTTATTTGCAGCCCAGATGATTAGATTTTTATGAATGACTGAAACGTAAAGAACTAAAGCCTCTGCAAGCACAACCTTAAAATTGATTCAGAGACCTCTGCAAAGTTGAAACCCAGCCAAGATAAATCAGTTTATCTTGAGCATCCCATGGAGCCTGCAAAGCGGTCCCAGACAAGGAACTAACACCTCTGTGCGCACTGGAAGAGGCAGGTGTTACCCTCTTCTTTATAGGCATCTCACACAAGCACTCACAGGGATGCAGAGCTGGTTGCAGCCTTCACCCAGGAGAGAGATCCCCTCTCCACCAAACCACATTCGCTCCCAAAGGACCAGACTGACTCCAACGCAACTCTTGATTTACCATCACAGGAACATCACTGTTTTGAAGGAAAGTACTCTGCTCCATCAATTACATGCTTTGTGCATCACAGGGTTGGGTTGGTTGTTTTTTTAAAGTTTTATATATATATATATATACACACACACTCATTTTTGTCTCTGGTGAGGTTCGTAACAAGAACAAGCCAAGTAATCATATGCTTTTACTAATTCATAGAGTCAGCATTCAGGGATGGGAACCTCAGAGCAAATATTTGCCAGTCTGGTGGCGTCATGCTGTTCTCAGCTGCACTTAACTCTCACCAGGGGTTTTCCACCGGTTTCTGGTGCACAAGCGTACACCCACAGCCCCACACATGGCTGGTATGTGGACAGACAGTGTGCGATGAGGGATGTTCAACAGCAGCTGAGCATCCTACATGCTTAGCTACCTTTCCAGAGTGTGCACAGTCGCATGCTTGATGTGTGGGCAGTAAGGAAATCTCCCTCTCTAGAGGAAACCCTTCATTTCCTTAGATGCAGGATCCCCTGCACTCAGGTCGTGCAAAAAGCTATGATAGTTCTGAGTAGCAACACCCTCAGCAGCATCAGCAAAGCATGACACAGCTTAAGGAGATAACCCGAGCCACCTAAGAGCCTTTCATTGCCACAGCCCATGGAAAGATGCCTCCAAGAATGGGGTTTACCATATTTTTCATTATGGCTAATGTATAAGGGTATGCTACACACATCGCAAACGCTGGCAGTTCAGAAATGTCAGTGAGGACAGAGATAGCTCAACCCTTCCAGTTTTCCATCCTTCTTTGAGTCTGTTTACTCTATGCTTCATACCGACAGCCAAGGACAGCCTTGTCCTGACTGTCTCTGATGAGGACTCAGCATCCTGGAGGCAGACAGATCGCGCTAGTTGGTTGGTGTGGGTTCAAAGCCCACCAGACTGTGACAGCACGCTGCCTCCAGAGTCCACAAGGCACAGAACCTCCGGCTTCTTCTTAAGACAGACATACAAAGTGTAGCTTTGTCCTTTCAGCAAACCTCTCTGCAATGCTCTGGGCGCTGCGCCAGGCGTCGACCCAGGGCAGAGGACACTAGGTGTACAGGACTTACAGACTGATAGGCAGCCGGCCTGGATCCCTGCGTGGTTCTGCTCATCCCCTCAGGGAGGGCATGCAGGACAGAGGCACAAACACATCCAGCCTGAAACAAGAGCTGTAGGCTGATCGCTTCACCCATGCTCTCCCAGCTCATCTGCCCCTAAGCGCTGCTGTACCACCTCCATGGCCTCACGCTTGAGGTCACCTCCCTGCCTGCATGTCATCTCTTCTCATGCTATTTATAAAGCTCAGCATTAGTCACCGCACAAGCTGCCTCCTATCTCCAGCTTTTGCCTGTTTCGAGATCATCCCTACAAAGTGTGTTTCCCCACTCTGCCCTCCCCATCACCGGCAGAAACAACTGTCAGTTCGAATAGGGCAGAAACACGGAGGACGTGCAAAGGTAGATGCTACTTAAGGGTCTTGGACAACGCCATCATCTCTGCCCTGAAGACCCTAAGCAGGAAGTGATGTAAAAGATGTTGTGGGACATAAGCAGATGTAAAAATTACACACAGATTGTTAACAAATCTGCTGCCAAGCCCCACATTACCGTCCCAAAAACGCAGCAGGCTACGGCCGTTACAGGAAATCCTTCACAAATTAATCTCTCCCGGTTTCCACCTCCTCCTGCTTTAGTCGCACAAAGCAAGGGGGCAGGCAGACCACCTCCATCTATAAAAGCTTAGACCACGTGCTTTATTTGCTAGCTTACAAGAATTGCATTGCAAACTCAAACACAAGGGGTACACTCAAGCATTTCATCGCTCCACTCTTCAGGGAAGCTGTTCTCCAGCCCAGACACCTGGGAAAGAGGTGCTGTGCACCAGCCATACACATACAGAGGGCCGAGGCTGGCAAACCCTGGCCTTTCCAAAGAGAAATCCAATTCTTCTGAAGGTCAGGGAGTCTAAGAACAGAGGCTGCCCTTTGGAAATAGTATAACTCCTGTTATGGATCCATCATTCCACTAGCAAAGTTGAAGCTCCAGCACTTACGTCCCCCACTGAAATTTCACAGCACAACTCGCAGGAGGCAACTGATAAGGCTGTGAAGAGAATAGGGTGAGCTTGGGCAAGCACCACAAGTTAGCAGGTACACAAAGAGTCCTCATCTCAGTGCTGTCACCAGGATCCCTGATTCAGCCTGTTTGAGATACAAACATCCCTCTCATGACTGCATGTCCAAAGCTATCGGCATGAACTTTGCTGCACAACCAGAGAGAGTGGAGGCACCAAAGACTTTTTAAACAGCACTGCTTTAGTAAGGTACAAGTGCACTTCAGAGGTGCAGAGAGACCAGCAATCAAGCCTTCTCCCTGAAGAAAAATCCTACCAGAAACACCAACACCCACAGTAGATGCAAAAACTTTGAGCTTATCATCCGGTTCAGAAGAGCATCTATCAGCCTCCCACAGCAGCATCTAATCCAGCATTTCCCAATCTCCTGGAGGAGTTCAGGAGGGACACAAGTGTTTTCAGTACAAAAGGGCAAGTCAAAAGCACACCTGCCCACCAACAGTATCACCAGAAGGCACTGCTGGAAGGTTTTAAGAGCAGCAGAAACCACTAAAAACAGCCAAAAGGATAAAAATCAGAAGCAAGGGAAAAATGCAGCTGTAAAGGCTCCATAAGCCACCACGTGAAGCTCCCACTCTGGCTCCTCTCACTGAAGCCCAGCACAGGCAGACGCTATGGGAGCCCACAGGTTCAGGCTGCTGTCCATAAAAGCAGTGAGGAGAAGCACAAAGAGAAGAAATCCAACACAAGACTTAAAAAAAAAAGCCATTCCTAAAAGCAGATGAATCACACGAGGCACAACCTACAAGCCTAAAATCCTTCCCTCTTCTCCACAAATGCCATGAGCAGATGCATAAAAGCCCACAACAGAAAGGAACGCACAAAACATCACCCATCCTCCCCACCACACGCCCCCCTGAATGGTAACACGAGATCCAGGAAGAAACTGAAACACAGCAAGCAAGATGCTACTCCAGAAAAAACCATGCTGATACCATCTGTCCAGAGACCCTTGCTTGGCCACGAGCAGGGACGGAATACTTACTTCTGCTTCCAGAAACTGATTTAATGGAGAGAAGCAGAAAGTCCGTACCACTGTTCCCATGACATCTACGGCTTTGAGGTGGAGAAAGCAGGCTATGAATGATTCAAACCTCTGCTGGTTAGCATTACATACAGAAGTGAAAACAGGAAGCAAGACAACATATATTAATTATTTACATTCAGCAACACATACACACACAGGGGGTGGGGGAATAAAATAGAAAACAAACCCACACAAGCTATCAACCTTGACTTTAAAGATGCATCATCTGCCAACGGCTACAAACTTCTTAGAGCTGAATAACTGAGTTTGCCAGCTAGCTTCCCCAAAAAGGGGGAGCAGGGTAGAGTCCATCTGCATATACAGTGGAAGCATTTTCTGAAAGCTCCAGGATGCCTAATTAGCACACACTGCATTCCTGAGATGCTGGACTGTAGGTATCCATTACAGCCTGTGACACATTATTCCTTACCAAACAGCTTCTAAGGGGTGGGAGGGGGGGAAGCAAGAGAGAATTCAAGTTGCAAATTTAAAAAGGAAAGCTCTCTGGGGAGATCTGGCCTAAAAATTTGGATCTCTGTCTCTATGAGTTAACTCGTCCATCCCTGTAGCCTCAGAGCGATACTCAGAAACCTGGCGTGGAGAGGGAACAGAGCCATTGGGACCGACTGTTAAACCATCTCAGTGCTGTCATTTTAGCGAAGGGAAGAGCAGCAGCGCAAGTCCTGAAGTGCACTGAGTAAATAATGTGAATGAAGCCACAGAATAGCGGGTTTAATAGCATCTAACCCTTTCACAAGGCTTGGTACAGTCCAAGCCCATCCCTTTAATCCCCCTCCGTTTTTATTTTTTTCTGTCAACCCAGTTTCACACAGGTCACACTGATCTCGTTCAGCATCTTGGGACAAGCCTTTTAATATCCCAGAGACAAGCAGCTTAGTGTCACTGGATGTGCAGTATCGGCAGCGCTATTCTGAATACCCGTATGGTTTGGTCAGGGTGGTCTGGGGGAGCTGTGGGGAGAGAAGAGAGCTATAGGCTCCCGCTTGCCTTACCTTGACCTGCTACCTCCAGCCTTCCCCCAAATACCCTGAGGCTCAGCGTGATAAGCACATGACCCCTTACTTAATCCTAAACTGGATGAGCATATCCAAGAAGAATCAAAAGAGAGCCAAGGATGCTTTGATGCATGCTTGTGAATCCCGAAGCCTAAGGAGATGCTGGAGTGTGCAAACCCAAGCACTTGGGGAGAGGAGGACACCTGTGGTCTTCTACAAGATCCCCAGCCATCAAGATGTGGAGAACACCTGTGGTCTTCAGCATCTCCATCTATCAAGACATGGCTGAAAAGACCTACCAAATGGAAAGCCTGGGCTTTCCACAAGGAGGCTCCCATGGTTTCAGAGGCAAATTGCTGGGAGAGTGAGGGGGATAATAGAGAAACACCATCACAGCCATATTTCCACATCCTCACCCTATATCTGGTGAGGCCAAAAGGCCATTGCAGCAGTGGGACACTCAAAACCAAAGTGGGCCCCAAGCTCTGCGGTGCAGTCTCCCAAAAATCAGGCCCAAGGAAGCTTGCCCCACTTGCAATGCAAATAAATGCAGAAAATAGAAATTCCAGGGTTGTTTGAGATTTTTTTTTAAGCTAACCCATTTTAAGAGAGCTTTGACAGATTCTACTGATTTCCACATTAAAAGAAGTGGTTTTCCTCTCATTGGTGACTCATGGGATCACTGTTTGTCAAGAATCTCTGTAGAGTTTCAACATCTCCATCTCTATTAAAACTTCTAGCAAGCTAGTTATGCTTAAAACCTTGTTAAGCAAATAATTACCTATACCAATCAGGTGAGAACATCACTGATAACCAGTTATGCCTATTGATATTCTTGTAAGCCTCCTGGAATGTTTCCCCAATTATACCGCAAAATCCCGATTTTCCTTAAATACTTTCTAAACAATAGAAGTTCAGCTCTTCCAGAGCAAACCCTCCAGTTCTCCATGCAGAGAAGAAATCTCCTCTATTGCCCAGCCAGGGCTGAAGTGATTTAAAGCGCTTCATGGAACTGATCTAAACTCTTGACACTTTCAAGGACTCTTCATGGCTTTCATGGCAACCTTTTCTTTAACATACTGAACTCATCCAAATCGGAGTAATGCAATTTCACTTTCCCCGACTCAGAAGATGGAAATGGAAGAGGGACGCTATTCCCATCTGTTTAATAACAGAACAGCTCTAACAAAGGGATGTTTGCTACAGCCATTCCCACAGGGGGAAATATATATGCACACACACACCGAGCAGTACTTTCCACATTTTGTTGGCCCAGACCCAGAGCATCTCAACTTGCAAGATCAAGATTTAATTTCAAGGCAAGAACGGTAAGAGAACACCCCAAAGCCATGCACAGCCTCAACTGCCATGGTGATGCATTTCAGTGGTGGAAGGTGCCCAGGTAATGACCCCCCCGACGGCTCAAGACCTCTTGATGACCCAGCAGGGTTATTCTTTCCAATACACTGTTATTCCCTGCTGTGGAAACTGGGTTGGGTTAGAGGTCTCCCACCCACTTTTCCCAGGCTACAAACATTGTTTTATACAGATAACACCGCAGAGTCTCTGTACAAATAAGAACAGCAGATGTGTTAAAATGCCAGTTGCCATTTAGAATTTTTTCCCTGGCAAACAAACAAACAAGATAATCTGCAGCAAAGTTTGCCATGTGTGTATATAAATGGAGTCTTTTGGATGAGAACTGATGCAGGAAAGCACACATTGGTAGAACACCCTTGTCCTAAAAGCCAAGTGCTGCTGCCATAGTGACAGAAAATAAGGGGTGGGGTAAAATTAAAAAAAAATTAATATTGACAGAGAGGTCTACAGGCCATATCTTGATTTATTAGAGAACTTGCACATCTCTGGAGGCAAACATCACCATTCCCCTGATGTCTGGTAATGCCAAACCCCATGACTACATCCTAATCCAGGGAGACAGCCTGCAGAGCCACTTTGATTCACAAAGTGGCAAGTGGTGACCTAAATAGTCAGGATCTGGCTGACGTGCAGCCCCTATGGGTCCGGCCTGTTGTTTAATTTTTTTAAAAAAATTAAGAACAATAACACTTTGAAACTAGGGCAGCATGTAGTTTGGGGGCTGTACACTTCCAGTTAATGAAAATTCAGACTTCAAAAGATAAACACTTCAAAGAGATTACAGAAGAAAAACGTAGACTTTAATCTCACTAAATAAATAAGCACAGTATGTACTAATGCCCTCTGCAATCTAGCTTCTTAACGTTTTCCACAAACTAAGGGCATACTGGGTGCCTAGCATTTTAAAAGGGTTGAAGAAGCGGAACAGGATACCAGAAAAACCTGCACAAACTTCTCGCAGAGCAATAACCAAATGCAACCTCCGCTTTCTGCACAAGCCTTTGCAATAAAACCTTGCAAGTCAAGGCCTGGGCACAGCTCTGAAAACTCAACACCTGCTGCTACATTCAAAGCTGTTGAGGAAAGCCAGGTTCTCTCCTACCCCCACACTGGGAGGTGACCAATACCAGTTACACAGATATTTTTATTTTTTTTTAATATTAGTAGGACTACGATGCATTTTTGTCTGTGATGGCTGTGGTTACACAGTGCCTGACTTCAGATTGTACCTACACGACACATCACAGCAGAGTCCTTTCCTTCAAGCATGCCCTCAAGGAGATCACATATTGCAAACTTAGTCCCAGTAAAGAGAATTCCCCATTTAGTTCAATTTCTATGTAAACAACAGTTTGCATCTGCATATCCTCAAAAGACAGCAGCAATATGGTTCTGCAATAACCCCAGGTGGCAGCTGCAATGTCCAAGACAAAGATCAACTTACTTTGTCTTGGCAAACACCACTAGGGATGGACAAAGCACAAAAAAATCCAGTTCACGGTCAGTTCAGATTCTTCTTAGACAGGTATTCAGAAACGGAGACCTAGGTGGTAACAGATGAGAGCTGACAAATACATGCAAGGAATCCCATGAGCTGTGCCTACCTGTTCTATAAGTAACTGTTCACTGGAAACCAGTGTCACCGCTTCAAGTGTGTTCTGCTCAATGCTCAGAAATTAGGAAACCAACAGAAAGTTGGACGTCGACAGAAAAGCCATGAGGACACTCCACATGTTTACCTGGGATGCCGTCTTGCCTAGGCAGTTCCAGAATCAGAGAAATAAGAAGTAATGCAGACCAAAGACTTATGCGCAAAAGGAGACTAAAGTCACTTCAGACTATGAAATAACAGGTAATAAACAAACACGCCCGACATCTCCCAGGCTTCCCTAGTTGGAAAAGACCAAAGAGTCCACATTGCTTTGGAATTTATTAGTTGGTTTTCCAAAGCACAACAGTTCTGAGAGCAAGCTAATGCAGCAGAGACCATCTTCCCAAGCCTCTGGCTCCTGCTTAGATACGAGTGGCCAAAACACGAACTCTGCTCAAAGTTTTTCCTGCCATGAGGGTAGTTCCTGTGTAATAAACCTCTGTGGCTCAACAAGAGACCTCAAAAAACAGCTTCCCCCTTGCCTTGTTTGGCTCGTCTCCTCTATGCTACTCTTCATTATTAACAAGCCCTGTAAGCCTTGTCTCCCACACCTCCACTATTCTTAAAAATAAATAAATACCTAATATCTAAAAAAAACTCAGGTGAAACCACAAACAGATTCTGAAGTTACTGGAAGCAGCAGGCAAAACAGATGGGGCACGAAGACTTTTAATTAAGAGGAAACACAGGATAATTTTGGTCTCCTCTGCCAAAGACTTCCTGGCAATCCGAGTATGAAGAGTTTGATCTTCTGGGGACTGGTGGAGAGACGGGCAACAACTCATGATGTGCTCCCATCTGCAAGTCTAATGAGGTTCTTGGCTTTTAAAAGTAGCAAACAGAAGTTTTAGGCAGCCCAAGACGTATAAAACCCCATTCTTCCCAGCAGAGAAAGTCAGCTATTAGCTGCTGCAGAGACAGATGGTTGGGGTAAGTCAAAAGTACCCAAACAAGCTAGAAAAAAAGCATTAAGTGACATGAGCAGAGCTGATCCCACCTCAGGGTAGCTGGTGGATATGTCAAAAGTCTGCTTCCATCTCAGAGTATGTCACAGGGGAGGCCCAAGTTGGGGTGCCCATAGTAGGACATCTCCTGTGCTGGACAAGAAAGGCCAGCAAGTGTCAGGCAAGACAGACCAGCGTTCAGCAGGCACAGAAACGTTTATGTTACGGCAGTAGAATAATGATGAATTCTGTCGTAAGCAAAGCTGAAAGAGTCATCCTGTACCCACCACCCCCAGCCAAGAGTAATAATATTAAAAAAAAGGTAGAAGAAAAAATTATAAAGGCAGTAACAGCAACACCCTGAATTCCCATGCCAAGGAGTTAATTAGTCCTATAAGCACATTTCCTCGACATAGTGCCTTCTGGCTGAGAAAAGCTAGGAGTCTGTGTTGCATCAGAGTCACTGACCACGATTAGAAATGCAAACAGTTTTATGTGAAAAGCTACAGCAGCCCAACTGCTGCACAACTGTTAGACTGTGCGGGAGTGTACCCCAACCTATGCAGCCAAGACTAACTTCCAAGCTAAAAACTGCCAGGAAACCAGTGGACTTTAGCAGATACCAAGTTGCAGTTTTACTACCTAAGAAAAAGCCAACTAGACTTTCCAAGAGGGCCTTGCCAGTATCACCTTGAAGGAGGTGCTCCTCAGTGGCATCCAGGAGGACCAAAAAAAAATTTGTTTAAAAAGTCAGGGTGCTTTTTTGTCCTTCAGAAAGATGGGCTTGATGCATTGAAAAAGTTCAGTCAGGCACCAAAAGGTGCTGAATGGGTTAAATAGAAAGAGTGACGAGGACATCCTAGTGCTGCTCAAAATAAGGGCTCTGAAACCCATAGCCAAGTCAACTGGAAGAGGTGCCAGTCACGCTGCTAAAGTTTTCCTGCATTCAAGTAGTATTCCAGCTAGCAGGGATGGCAGTGTTTGGGAAGAGGGAGGGCAGCATCCAGGAGGCAGTCAGGAGTTTCCATGTTACAACAGCCAACCGTTGAATTTATGCCACTGCTGGTAAACGGTGGAGGGACCGCAGGGAGGAACCTCTGGGTGACAGCCAGCACCAGCCACTGGAACAGGTTGGGGACAGAGGGTTTTTACTAGGCACAGAGCCAAATACACCCAAGTGCCCCTGACTTCCCCAGGCACGTACAGGGCATAGTGATTCCAGTATGCATCTGGTCTCGGACCATCAGCTCCGCTGGGGAGGAAGACACACAGGTCACACAAAGTCATCACAGCACATCACTTTGGAGCAGTGGTGAGCACTGCCTTGGCACCATGCCTGGAAGAGTCACCCTGGGACAGCGTGCCAGAAATGCTTGGACCAGCACAAGTACACAGCGGTTCAACAGTTAAGACGAAAAAAATAACAGCTCAACGGTTAAGCTGGGGCGAGACAACACAAGGACAGACAGCACCAGGAGTGGCTGTTGATCTTGGCAGAAGACATGGCAGAGGAAGCTTGAGCCACAAAACCAAACAGACATGCAGGAAAGCACCAAACAGGTCTGGGAGAAGTTGGAAGGGAAAGGAGGCTGCATTTTTACTAAGAGACCCCGTGTTAAACCTCTGTTGCCTAAAGATCATCTGAAAGAGAATGCACTGCGATACCAGCATGGTCTGGGTGATGAAATCACATCAGCAGGGCTGAGCACAGAGACAGCCAAGGTGAGAGAAAAGAGGAAAAGCCATCAGTGGAAAACAAGATCTAGGAACACAGCTAGATCCTGAAGAAAACTCTGAAGGGGCTCAAGCACAGACAAAATTTTTTAAAATATTTAAGAAACTTAAAATATCACATCATATTTTTCCTCTCCACAGACTCCGAGAGTTCTGCCATCTTTACCAAGCTGCAAAACAAAAGTTTACATCAAGCCTTATCCACTTTCAGCATGTGCTTTTGCTGAAGGATTAAGTGGAAGCAGAACCGGTTTTGAACCTGCGCACCCTGACAAGCCGCTTCCTTTATAGACACACTTTTCTCCCCCCTCCCCGACTACCCTCCCCTACACACAGCCCTGCAGAGTTCACCATAATCACACATGGATTGTATTAGCTGACCCTCCAAGGGGCAATTTTAATCTTCTCTGGAAGGTGTTTGCTGCTGAAGCAGAAGCCTGTCCAACACATGGCTGGTAGAGGGCTTGTCATCTGCTTTCCCTGAGACACGTTCCCTGCTGCACTGCTGAAAGTTTGGTTCCTGCCAGCAGGAGAAAACTGTGTGAACCATGCCAATAACACTCTAACACTCATCTGAGAATAAGTAAAACGCCTCCACACCCACTGCACACGCTTTAATTGAAGGGGGGGGGGTGACAACAGCAAGACTCATTTTACAATCGATACTTTGCACATCTGCTGTGCAACTGCAATCCACAGAATTCAGCATGAATGTCTTGCGCTTAATGAGAGGTGGAAAGTCCTAGTTAAGTGGATTACAAGCTCTTTATTTCCTATGATTGATTCCTTCCATACGGCTGCAAGAAACAGCCTTCAACAGAGAAGCTAAATTAGCGAAGGAGCAAACTTGCTTTCCCATACTTGCTGCTCCTTGCCTCCCTTTCCGCGCACAGCGAGCGCATGCAGCGCAGCCCCAAAATGCCTTCACCAGTCACGTCGTCAGTAAGACTTGCATGCACAAGACTTATCCCCTCCACATCTTCCAAGACGTCATCTCTGCTCCCATTTCTAAAGCAAACATGCACTGCTTCATAGCAGTTGGCGGCTTCTGTGGCTCCCTTGTCCTACAAGCCGGATACCTTTCTGGCTTCCTACACCAAGAGCACATAAATTAATCTGCTAAGACTCTAATTGCACAGCTAACTCCTTTCCCACTACAAACACACTGGATGTGCTGTGGCAAAAATAATTAAAAAAAAAAAAAAGATAGTCAGCAGGACCTGATCATGTGAGAGACTCAGAGAAGTCAACTCCAGCTCCCTGATTTTGGAGAGCTTCTGGCCTTCTCATTGCAATTGGACTGATTTGGAGCAATCAAGACAGACTATCTGACACTGGAAAGGCTTCCTAGGTAGTCATTTTTGGATAAAGCACTCTCAAATGTCACCAGGTAACTGATGAAGCCCAGGAGAGTTCAACAAAGTCAGCCTGGATTAGGAGATGAATACAGAAGGATTGTTGACTGATATTTATTATGTAGGCACGCAATGGGAAATACCAAGGTTCTCAGCAAATCCAACAGCATGAATGCACGTGATATGAAGGAACAATAGGACCTGCTGCCTCATGCCTGGGAATGCCAGACATGATGAGCTCTGAAAGCTGTTTGAAAGGTTCATGGAGGACATGTGGACCACAGCTCTCAGACCTGAAGACACCAATTCTGACTCAGGAAGGCTTCTGATGATAGAGGTATTGCTGAAAGGTTCCACAAGGTCCACTCTTGGAGATTTTCAAGAACTGACTGGACAAAGCTCTCAACAACCTATTCTGAGCTCAGTGCTGACCCTGCTTTGAGCAGGCTGAGACTAAGTAGAGACTTCCCGATGTCCCCTTCCCACCCAATCAACCTGACAGGTCCAAGATTAAGTGAAATAGCCAGTGCAACCCTCCCAGAGGCCTCAGTTTCCAGGACGATGCACACAAGCATGTTTTTCAAGCAAGCAGTTACAGCACATCCTGGAAGCTCTTCTCATAAAGCTACTCCAAATTTAACATGTTGCACCCCACAGCTGTTCCAGTTTGCGAAAAAATAATCCCCTTTTCACAAGTTGTCAGGGCAAACGTGCACAATTGGCTGTTTCTGTTTCACCGCCTCCCCCTAGAGCTTTCTGGTCACTTGAAAAACACGGAAACAAAAACAGTATCAGAAAAATGAGATCTACACAACCCCACCCCCTCCCCCATCCCTATTGCATAGCAGAGATTTTGATTTCTGACAGAGAAAGGGCTAACATTTAACATCCCATTTACCCCTCTTCTGTTCCAAAGATGCTCAAAGCACAGGTTTGTCACATGTTCCTAAAGCCTCCTTCCAGTCATTACTGAATTCTTTCGCAGTTGTATACGAATCTGTCTCTGTTCAATGCACAGAGAGAGACATGAGTTTCCCTCCCAGAGGATTTACAGGCTCAACCTAGACACTGCGTGGTGAATGAAAATTGCATCTAAAGCAGCAAGCGGGTAACGAGGAACAGGTTATCACCACACCATCACAGAGTTACTCAACACCAGGTAAACACTTGTCTTGACTGCTGATGTGTGTATTCTTTCAAAACCTGGACCTGATCTTTAGGAAGACATGAATAAGAACAAAGTGAATTTTACTCTGCTCACAGCAGCATAAATCTTTCAGGAGAAGGGAACTCTCTCAATTGACTTGGCAGGCAGTTGCAATATTCTCAAATGCTCTTTGCTTTCCACAGAGTATGCCGAAGTGCTGGTCAAGGTCATTCTGACTGACAATCGAAGTGACACATCAAGGGAAGGGGAGAGAGGGTGAAGTCAGGAAGGAAACCGCCCCTCCATCCACAGGGTGACGACCAGCGTCAACAGAAGAGATTCATCGTCATTTCCAGCCCATGCCTGGAGAATCCTGTTCTAATGAAAACATAAACACAAGATTCCATCTGCCAGTTGCATCAGCTACTATCTTGTTTTCCTTATGGAAAGGACCAGGCATGAGGGATTCATAAACTCATTTACTGATGCATATCCAAGACCTATTAGTCAAAGTGCTTTCAATCATTTTTGAGGGCTTGTAATACAATGAGCATTAACCCACTCCATCCCAGTGCCCTCCCCAGCATCAGGGACCCTCTTCCAGACAGTTACCAATGTCACCACCACTTAGCACGTTATCGACAGTGATGACCAAACTGGCATATTCAAGATAATCATCATTAAGAGTGAAACAATGACATCTGCAGCAAACTGCCTTCACAGCCAGAGGCTACCTTCCCTCCACCTCACCTCCAGTGGAACTCGAGGCAAAGCCAAACAGGAGTTCTTTGGGTGGACAGTAAATTCTAAGGAACAGGGGTAACCTGTAACTTGTGAAATGCTGAGCATCGCTGCTCATCCTTACAGCCCTTTCTACGTCTTTCCCCCCTCTTTTTCACAACCATCAGACAATTGACGTCAGTCAGGCAAAGGTAGCCAAAGCAAACCTGCGGCCAGGTTATGATGAGCCTGAGGCGCTGGGGATGCTGGCACAAAGCTCTATCTGGCACGCTGCAAAGCGCTCATTTAGGTCATTGCTGATGATCCTCAGCCTCCTGCTACAGAGAAGGCAAGACCCCAAGGGGTCCATTAATACGTAGCTATGTAGTTTGGTGGGAATTGCTTCCAGCCCACAGCAGCTTATCCAAACATCTGGAGCAGCTGAGCAGCTAAGCAGCAAGCCCCACAGGAGCCCAAAGACCTGGATGCAACTGCACCAGCATTTCTCGTCCTTTCCCTGTAAAACACTAAGCTTTCTAGGAAAAGGCCTCAGAAAGAGGCAGCTGAAAGCACATTTTTCTTTAGTAGCTCTGCGACATTGCAGTAGTGAAAAGAAAACTAAAAGATACCCAGATTTTTACCAGGGCAGAGTTCTCAGCATCACAGACTAAAGAGCAATTACGCAAACATTCAGTCAGTGCTAATAAGACTGACCATGGGGAACACCGGTTCATTCAACAAGATGACCTTTCTTTTCCTTCCTAGAAAGGCATAGATGTCACCACAAAGACAAGGGCGCTCAAGGCAGACCTTTGAGGACCAGAAAAGAAGTAGGGGGAGGAAGGGCTTCCTACACATCTTGTGATAAGCCATCCTTACACAAGGATCAAGGAAACAAGGGAAGCATGTGCAAGGCTTCAAGGCTATGCTGGCTCTGAAGACAGAAACACCTACCCCAGGTGGGTCAGGCACCTCACATGTCTGGAATACAGACCAGAAAGCAGCCATATCTCAGGAAAGTAGAGAAAGACTTTTTGGAGCACAGAACTCCCACAGAAAAGCTGCCTTTTTTTTTAATCACCCCCACCCCCCATCGTTTATTAAGAGGTGCCCAGGAAAATAAGCCTGTTTAACTTGAAAGGGGAAGCCAGCTGCACACAAACACAACATTTCCAGGATAAAATGGTTTTTAATTCAGCCTGCTTCGCTTCCAGTAAGCCACTTTGGGTTTTCATCCTAAATCAATTCAGATTAAGAGCCTACCTCAATAAGAACATTGAGAGAAGCTACTGTGTGGTTAGGAAAACAGGCAGCTTTCCTTACACTAGCCAAGAGCTAAAAATATGTTTTCAGCTTATTTTCCTAAGAAAACAGACTGATCACCTGCTCTCCTCTGCCCTCCCCTACCTCTCCTTGTCTCCCCAAGGAGCAATGCCCTGGAGCATTGGCCTTTCCAACCCAGGAAGCAGTTACACACTGGCAAGCTCTCCAAGAGGAGCTGCTGCTGGGTGGGAAAGGGTAAAACGAACTCCCCCCACCCCCAAGAGAAGAGCAATTCTAGTCCAGCCCACCATCAAAGACTAGTCAGCACATACAGCTGGAGACATGAAAGGATGAAAGCAGGAAGACCGAGGATTTGAAAGAAGTCCCAAAGAAACTACACTTCATTTGCTCTGGGGGGGTCAATGTTTTACTGTTCAACCAAAAAACGGAGTGCACCTCACATTAAATAACTTGCTGGATGGATGGCCAAGCTGGTTTCTGCCACCCTTTTGAACATACTGAAAAGGTCCTGAAAAATTACTGGCATATTGATCAAATTAAGAGAAGCACCAAGTACCCAAAACAGCATCTCTGCAAGCGTGAATTCAGCAAGAGATTTCAGGATTAGGTTTTATAAATACTAGAAGCAAACAAAAAACGCGTCAGCACTATATTTTGTTTTGTAATGGTTCCTACATATTACTGAAACTCAAAGGAAAACCAACATAAAAATTACTGTTCTCTGGATGAGCACACCTGAGTTCAAACCACCAGTATCCAGACTGGATAAAACAGAAGACTCTTAAAGGAACAGAGCTGGCCAAGAAAGAAAGAACATTAAAGCTATAGGAGGGGTTTGTTTCCTGCAAAACTTATAACCTCCAGACCACAGAAGTGTATGTAGGAGTAGAGAAGAAGAGAGTATCTCTTTACTCTTTGGCAGACTGTAGCGGAGGGCTGCAGAGAGCTTTTCTCAGCCAGGTAACTGGTCAGACTGGAAAAGGGGAAAGGAAGACGGAGTTAGGAAGTGTAAGTCAGAGGTGTAAACACCGGGCAGGCTGTTCCTGATAGTGCAAGTAAAGAGTAACAGGGAAATATGTGTATTTATGCAGTGAGGAAGAAGAGGAGGAAGAATCTCAGCTCATGCTTCAGAGCACTAATGGGAAGATGCGCAGCAGGAAAACGAAAGGACTGCATTTAGTGAGAATTAATTTATTCCGATTTACACAATAAATTGGAACATAAAATACTCTGCATTAACAAGGTAGAGGCACTACATGACAGACTGAGAAAAAAAAATACACTCAATAGGAACAACAATTTTTGGAGACCACTGCTGCTACCAAGTTCAGAAAATACCCTTTAGTGCTCTCCAAGCCAAGCAACCTTCCCCTCAAAGTATTCCAGGGTAAGAAGCTCCTCTGAGGTCAATCACTTGCCCAGTCCTTACAAGGTGTTTACAGGACCTAACACAATCTCCCCATTTACAAAAATGACCAGGATCTTGCTAGTCCTCAAGGGCTCATTGAAAGCACAAGGCAGAAGGGAACTACTCTGGCATAACAAATCAGCAGGTTAATCCATCACCAATTAAAAAAAAAATAAAATAAAAAGAGACAATGGCAGGGAAATAGTCAAGTGTACTTCATGCCTTTGTTCCCAAATCTGGCAATCTAGCTGTTTCTCCATGTCTTAAGAACTATTTTCAACTGAAAGCAGGGAATCTGACACTAATGCTTCACCTGCTTTACCACAGCAGGAGTTTGACCTCCAGTTTGCCCTGCATCCATGAGATGCGAGCATTGTGGTCTAGGTAAGGCATGGGAGATACAAGAGCTCCCACACTGCTTGCCAGAACTGGAAGACTTTGCTTTCCCAGCTAGGACATAATTTATAAACCAACACAGGCATCTTCACATCAGGATTACAGCCCAGCTGATGTGTGACAGCAGGTCTCTCTGGCTCATGGTTGATTGACAGAAAAATTCAAGCAACCATCAAATCTCCAGTAGACCATTGCCTCCAACAGGTCCTTCTTCATTCCCGGTAGCAGGATCCTATTTTTGGATTCTCTGGGGATATCAGCAATACATTTGACTAGGGTTGTGGTTTCTTTCCCCCCCTCCATCTCTGCTATGTCTTAAGCCGATTTAAGAACAGTTATGTAAGAGCCCTTCTGAGTTACAATGGGAAGGAAGCACTTTCTTCCGACCTCAATTCTGACATTATTAGCACATCTTCCAGATCTCTATCAGCCGCAGCCTTACCGAAGCTACTCATTTCAGAGATTTAAAACAAACCACTTAGCTCCCCAAAATTAAAGTATTTTAGGTATTAGAACGCAGAGCGCTTTCCGAAACAGATTGTTTCTTCTGAAAAGGCACTGAATGGAATGACTGAGAAACACCACCTGAACCAGTGCCTTACCTTTTCCAGTACAGTCAAACCACGGCTCAGCTATCACATAAATCTAGTTTCAGAAGCTCTTAAGCCAATAAAGCTGGGAATAACCGAGCATATGCATCTTTAAGTCAACAAGAAGCTGGTCAAGAAGTCCCAAGGGTGGATGAGACAGAAGATGCCTCGCTCAGAAAAAAACAGACCAAACAACAGCAGCATTGTTAATCTCTGCACCCACTAAAGCCAACTGAGTTAAACTAGTTACCTTCCTTGGCACTTTTAAATCCATGGGTGTTAAGTGAGACATGAATCAAGCTCTGCACATTCCTCCTACCCTTTCCAGTTGAGTCAATGATTGGACATACAAATGATACAAGGAGGCCAAAAAATCAATGTAACTGCTAGAAGACACCTCCCTTTCTAGCCAATTCAAGGAGTAACTCCGGTACTTTCGGTACTTTTCAGTGTGTGAATTCTGTTGCGAATTGCACATCAGTCAAAAAACCCAGCAAACTTAAACTCCTCAGCTCACACTCTTCTGTACAATACAGGGTGGGGTTGTGGTGGTCCCTGCTCATCTAACAGTGCTTTTAGAGTCAGCCTACATACCCTGCAAAATCATACCAGGCTCTAGCAACCCACAGGATTCAGCTGTCAGGGTTATTTGATCGACTCACTCTTCAGATAATTTCATGGCTCAAGAGAGCAGGTGGTTGGACTAGATGACCTCCTGATCTCCCTCCCAACCTGAGGTACTTACCCTATGGTTTTATTTTTATGTACAGGAATGACTTTCTTCAAAGAATGTAAGGCTCTGCTTCAAAACCCAAGCTTTGCATTCCAGGAAGTTCTCCGAAATGGCGTGACAAAGTGAAGGAACACCTCCTCTTCTGCAGACTGCTTGATCAGAGCCGGGCTTACAAACCCACTTGAGCTCAGAGGAGCATCTAGCTCTCAGCACCCAATATCTGCTCTTACAAGGCAGCCAGAATCTACATTCTCCAAACTGGCTTCGACTTACAGGAAAAGCACTCACCCAGAAGAGAACTTGTTGAGCCACAGGCATTTTCTAACTCTTTTAGAACACTGATGCCCTATCACTCTGCATAAATGCTTGTGAGTCTTCATTTCCTTATGCTGTCAATCAAGGCAAAACATGGTCCTGTTCTACAGAAAACACAGCTGGACTTTTGCCTGTTGCATCAGGAGGACCAATGTGACCAGTCCTAGGCTGCCTCCAGCTACAGCCATCACCGACACTGGTGTCAGTCCCTTGTACAAAAATATTGATGAGCAAGGCACATGTGAGCGATGCCATCTCGAAGTATAAGAAAACACAGGAGGCAAATAGAAAAAACTACTGAATACTAATGGGGGGGAGGGGAAGAATTTAAAAAAAAAAAAAAAAAAAAAAGGCTGGAACCTGAAAGCCCAGAGGTGTTGCATTTTCTTCACAGACCCATGCCAATTTTCCTCCCATGCATCAAGGCACTGTAGAGAAGAGAGGCAAGGAAGACAGTGCTCAGGCAGATTCCATACAGGAGAGATTTTGGAGTTGGCTCTGCCTCCTGGGCAGGAGGAGCACAACCCAGCAACCTGGGAAAAAGCGACCGCCACTCTGTGCTCAGAAGCAACTGTGTGTCATGGTTTAAACCCAGCCAGCACCATGGAGCCACTCACTCACTCCCCCCCCAGTGGGATGGGGGAGAGAATCAGAAGGGTAACAGTGAGAAAAACCATGGGTTGAGATAAAGAGAGTTTCATAGGTAAAGCAAAACCTGCGTGCACAAGCAAAGCAAAGCAAGGAATTCATTCACCGCTTCCCATGGGCAGGCAGGCGCTCAGCCATCCCCAGGGCAGCAGGGCTCCATGACGCATGGCAGCGACTTGGGAAGACAAACACCATCACTCCGAGCATCCCCCCCTCTTCCTTCTTTCCCCAGCTTTATGCGCTGAGCATGATGCCATATGGTATGGAATATCCCTTTGGCCAGCTGCAGTCAGCTGTCCTGGCCATGTCCCCTCCCCATTCCCCGTGTCCCTCCATCCCTCTTGCTGGCAGGGTCTGAGAAACTGAAAAGTCCCTGACTTAGTATGAACATCACCCAGCAACAACCAAAACCATCAGTGTCCTATCAACATTGTTCTCACACCAAATCCAACACGCAGCACTGCATCAGCTAGTAAGAATATGAACTCTATCCCAGCTGAAACCAGGACACTCTGAAAGAGAATTCAGGAGAACTTACTATTTTCCCTTTTCCGTCCCTTTCTAAATGGATGTTTCCATTAGAGAAACTAAGCGCTTCACCAACTTTTAAAACAGCCTGAGATTTCCAGCCAATGTACAAACTCCAAAAGAGCGTGGCTGGTTGGGATGGAAACAACTTTTCCAGCATAAACCCCTTAAGCTAGCAACGTTAGCCAAACTGCTGTAAATCACTATCTTCTCCCTCTTTGATCCTGGCTATTAACTTCTAGCTTTCCAAGCAATTTTACATATTCCAGCAAGTTGGGGTTTTGCTGCTTTCCAAGAATGCCCGTTTCTCTCTTCAGCAGCTCAGCAACTGCAAGCTGTTGAATAGACAGTGAGACTTTAGTTAGGCAAGTCCTCATCCCTTAGCCTGATCTTCCTTAGCAGCATTTAAAAAACAGCAATGACATTTTCACTGGGCTAGAACACACAGTCCCCAGTATTACTAAGATCTTGTAAAATCAACTTGAATTCTAGGCAGTTTTCAAATGGAGGAGTTGTTTGCTGTTAAATCTTCTGCCAAGCCCTCAAGAACAGCACACTTTTCCTTTTTTGTTCCATTTAGTGTTGACTGGCCAAAGCCTGTTAAAACCTTCCTGTTTTTTTTCCCCCCCTCCCCCAAACAGCTGATAACACCAGTTTCCTCCAGCAACAGGGACACGAGCAGAGCATCATGCACCCATTTCTATTCTGGTGACATTACGCAAGTGCCTTCTTCACACACTACCTATGCTTCGGTCCTCAGTGTTTGGCTCCACAGCATCCCTCTAGAGTGAAAACACGGGCAGCTTCGTGTCTTGTCTAGCTATGTCTTTCAACGGGCTGTTTGTGTTTCTTTTCACAGCTTAATAAGGTTTTGCTCCCCATGCTGGAAAAGTATCTTGCCACCTAGCACTTGTTCAGCCCACAGGTTTGAACCCAGCTCGTGCAGTTTGTTCAGCACACCCAAGCTCAAGAGCCCTGTCTGCAACAGGTGGCTCAGTCTTTATGGGGATGTAAGCACGATTTTTCTTAAAACTCTCCCTGAGCACAAAGTAGACCTTAACATAGGCTCCTGAAAGCCCTTGGGATTTCTCCGAAGCTAAACTGACGTGTCAAAGCTGTTGTTTTTCAAACCTGCAGATGAAAACCCCGGCTATTTACTATAACAGATCTGCAAATTTGACAAGCCCAGCTTTGGTGCTTCACCACCAGGCACAATGAAATAAGCACAGGTACAGACACATGTTCTAGAAATAGTTGAAAGGAGTAGAACCAGCTTTTCTTTGGCAATGGGATGCTCAGTAATCTGCACCTTTCCCTATGACGGAATCTTTCCCAATAGGGTTCGAAGGAAGTTTCTTCAAGTTCTTAAGCTCCATAGAAAGTAACAGCAGTCTTACCCAAAATACTTCAGCCACATGGCAGGAGATAATCCTGCTGATGGTTTGGTCATGGCTGCAAGAGTTCCATGTGGTCCACAGCCAGCACATCGCTAGACTGCACCTAACTGCAAGACAATGAGTACAACTCAACACTACGCTGCTGTCTGCAGACCAGACCCAGGGTAAACCCAGCCTTATGTCCAGCCAGCACAGAGCTGCCCAAGGCCCCGTTGTAATGTCACCACACAGGCAGTTCCCTGCCACGTGCTGGAACCAGGCCAACCAGTGCTGCTATCCCACTATTGCAGCAGAGATCAAAACACAGCTGGATGCCACAGGATGCGTTTAACGCTCACAACACTGGTTGAGCCTCTCCACACCAAACCACTGCCTCCACATTTATCTACAGAAACTTTTCCAAAAGATAAGGCTGCTTGCCTTTTGGACAGAAGCAGACTCTGTGGCTGTGCCACTAAGCTCACACCACCCTGCCATTAAGGAGCGCAGCACAGAGGGTAACGCCATACGTTGATGCAGGGAAACTGCTCTGCTTTCTTCTGCAGTGACATCAAGAGAGAGATGACCCTCAGTTGGTAAATCCCAGCCCTATGGCACCAGCTTCTACATCAGCTTCTCCAGTTCCTGGCCCTTTGTTCAGAGACTTCAGGAGCTAGGTAAGATGCAGAGTAGTGGGACCTTCCACACTTGCTTGGAAAGGCTTCACTTATGTTATCATCACAACTGAACTCCCTGCACTTTGTTCTGTCTGTCCCAAGAGCCCTGTTCTACAGAGCAAGTGACATCAAGACACAACCATCCCATAGCAGCATGGTGAGGCTCTCACAGAAAGCATTGAGGGTTTTGTGCACAGATGGCAGCATCTCATTTTTTTGCTGTTGAGATAAGGAGAGAAGAATGGAGGTCTGGGATTTTTTTTTTTTTTTTTTTTTGCTTCATCATTATTTTAAGGGGACTAAGCTAAGTGGCTACAAACCTATGCATCTTGCAGGGGCCAACATCCCTAATCTTCAGAGCTTCCTCCTGTTAAACATTACTTTAGGATGAGCAAAACACAGGAACAACAGCATCCTCAGAGCATCAGCTCCAACCACACCCAGAATCCACAGGAGGAAGGAGCAGAGCATGCAGAGTAAATCAGAGAAATCACCAAGTCTTTCATTACATCAGGAATGTATTTAAGAGCAATCTCATCCTTGCCACTCTCTTTGCTTTTACACAAACAGCTTGAACTCACCAGTTTATTTATAGGTTTTTCCCTTTTTCCATCCCACTCAAGCTATCAAGTGGAAGTGATTGAAACAAAGTCCCAGAAGGAAAAGGGTCTGACGTGCTCATGAGCGCCAAAAAGATAGCAGGGGGACATGAGGAGGTTTACAAACTTCTTCTAAAGCGCACTCAAAAAGGACATTATTACAGTTATTTTTACAAGTAACTTCTTTCCTCCAACCATTAACATCCTGGGTTTGGCACATCCTGTGGTAGGTTTCAGGAGAAATGTGTGTCTTGGTTGCTTGGTAGCCCAAACCTTTCCCTACACACTCTAGAAACCAACTAAACATGACAAGCTGACATTTTTAGACATCAGAATAAGCCAGGGTTTTTTTCAGGAGAGTTTGGCAAGTAGCACACAAAAATTTCAAGCCTCTCATGCATCACATCAAAGGCTGCAGAGCCAAGTGGATGACCTGTTTTGCTCTAAAATAAAACCTAAATAAGCTGCTAGAGCTGACCGCCAAAGAGGAAAAAAGCAGGTACAGGATCAGCTCCAGCAGATCCGGTGCCAACACCCATCAGACAATCCCAGCCCCAACAATGCCATTTAAATAGAGAGGAAAAATGTCATCTCTCTCCTCTACCTGCTCTTGTCACCACTGTGACAGGTAAGTCTCCTGCCACAACTCCCATGCCATGCTTATCAGAAGCATAAGTGACAGCTTTTAAGAGAACAGTCAATAAACATTCTTGGCAAGAAGTTGGAGTTTTGCAGATTTTTGTTCACTGCACATTCATGCTTTGTAACCAGCCCCCTCTGCTCTGGAGGCTGAAGCACTTGACTCCTGAAGACACGATCTATCAGCAGCTTTTCTCCTCCTTTGTGGAGTAAATGCTATCCAGAATAGTTTATCGCTACTAAGTTCTTTATTTTTAGCTTGGCAGCCATAAGTTGTATTCAGGATCGTCTCCATCTTTGTATTATGACAGTCCTGAATTTTGCTTTAAGTTACAGTGCAATGTATTAGCCGAAAGGCTTTCCAGCTGCGGTTATTGCCTAGTAGGACCTGAACTGGTACCATTCATCATCCTCCTACTTACAAGACAAGACTGCACAAGAAAGCTAAAGCTCATCATCGATTTCCTGCTAAAATCAGGTCCTAGAGGCAGGTGAAACTCATTATATATTCTAATCTTGTTGGGCTTTGATATTCTCCTCATGAGATGGTTTAAGTAACACAATTTGGAAACTCGCAGCAAAACTGGAAACAGGAGGTAGCCGAGACTTCACCTACACAGCAGCTCCAACGTTTTGCCTGGCCTTAGCCTTGTAGCACAGAGAAGAGATTCCAGACCTAGGCAAAGGACGGCAGATTTACGTATAGATTCAGCAGCCATGGAGCTATTCTTCGCAGCAATCTGTGTGCTACTGAGTGCATGCAGAACAGGCTATTCACCAAGACGCCTGCCCGATGTACAGAATCACTTCGGCACCAGCAAGCTGAACAGAGAGAAAGCGAGAAGTTTCAGAGTTGAGAATAATACTGGTTTTATTTGAACCACACCTGGAGGTGAAGAGAAGGTCAGACGCAACACAACACTGAGGAAAAAAAAGCTCTTTATGGAGACAGGTATGTTGAGCACAGGGTAACAGGACCGCTGCAGCGCTCTTGTTTGACCACAGCATCATCGAGGGACTAGAGTCCCACCCCATGGCTGCAACACCAGCACATGATTTCCCCCATTTGTTTGCTAGAAATGGGAATACGTGATGGAGGAGGCGTATTCCAGCCACAAAACTAGGTTACCTTAGAAGCTCCTATAACTCGTGATGGTTGAGTGCCCTGGGAGGGGAGGATTAGCTATGTTCATGTATACACACGTGCAGGAGGTGTTTCGTCTCAGAGGGCATTTCAAGCGGAAAGACAATAGCCACTTCTTGTAACACCTCTCCTGCGCAGATGATCTTACATACACCCACATGCCTCACGACTCCGAAAAGCGGTTCTCAGCATGTAGCCACGGTGCTTTTAAAACACAACAGCACAATTAGAAACTTAATACCTGAAGGGAACAATAGGACATCCGTATGGATTAATGTGAACAGCAGGCTGGATGGCAGGTACAAGAGGAAACAAAAAGAAATCAAATGTGCTTTCATTGCAATTCCCAAAACTACACTCAAATTAAGTTCTTCCAACCCTTTAAAAAGGCTCAGACTATCTTGTATTTACTTTTTAAGCAGCCTTCCTATTATCAAGGCTTGAACATGCAAAAGCCCTAAGGAGAGAGATCAAACAGCAGTGCAGGATGGGGGGAAAATTCAGCTCCCAAAAGGTCATTCCTGTGCAGAAACATCTCAAAGTTGCTGACACTTTTTGGCAGCTAACTTTAGCTGAAGGGGCACAAATGGGAACAGACATGACATTGCCTGCTACTTGCAGAAACCTTAGATTCAGGTTGGAGTTTCACTAGTGTAAAGCAGATACAGCAGGTAAGCCACCCTGAAATTTCCTTGGAAAAAAGAGACTTATTTTTGGCTAAATGTGTGTACATGCTACCACAAATACAAAGCAAAAAGCAAAGTTTCAGTGAAGAATTATCCCTACTTTAAAAATATAGTGAAAATCTATTAAAACAGTGACCGCATCACATGAATATAGTTTCTACCACTTTTACTCATACACCTGCCTCCAGGTCACACAGTTGGCTTTATACTTCTGATCAACAGTAAAGCAAACAGGCTTCTAGAGAACGTAACCAGAAAAGCCCACAGCAACTCACCTACACAGATGAAGACAGACCAGCATCATGCAGCAGATTTTTCCTTCCATCATAAGTTAAAAAAAAAAAACGCTATCATATACATATAAAAATATATCATACATAAAAAAATTCTCCATTTCAGGATGTTACATTCCCCTTTTTGCCAGATTACTGAAAGAATCTGCTAGAGATGCTGAATCACACAGGAAACCAAACCTTGTTTTCAACCAGAGACAAGAAACAATGAGAGCTAGAAATCCTAAAAAGACGCCCCCTGCTCCCAAAACCACAGGACAAGCTGTCATCATGCTACGTGGGGTAGCACAGGCTGACCCAGGTTTCTACCAGCCTCTGGGGGCAAAAAAAACCCAACAAAAACCAACCACCAAAACGCAAACAAAACACACACATGCCAATGGATGGTGCCACTTTGTGCCTTAAAACCTACAGAACCACGTAAGGATGCTTCCCACCACAGCACATCAGCTAACCCCGCTCTCCTGTCCCAGCCTCCCCGCTAGATGCCCTGTTACACCAGACCTCACCTGGCACCCCTGTTATTTCCGCACACTGTTGCAACAAAGCTTCCCCACCCCCACCCCCCAGCGCACAAAACCACGATGAAACAATCCTTTGACTGCCCTGCAGCACTGCTCAGATGCTTCTCTGGTTGCACTAACCTACTGCACCCCATCTTCTCTTCCCCCCCACCCCAGCACTGTAAACCAGGAACAAAACACAGAAGCGCTGAAAAGAAATCTCACCATCACATTTGCAGCACAGATGATTTAATCCCAATTACTTGCTCTTGTCATGCAAAAAGAGCTACAGGAGAAAATTTAAATCCTGATCCAGACAATACAACAGCCAAACATGAAGACAGTGCCCCAAGCATTTATTTCAGATTTGTACATGCTGGGATCGGCCCTTCAGAGTCTCCCAGAAGTGCTCTTGAAGGGAAGACAGACATTAAAGCCCAATTATACATCTGAATTTAAGTCTTCACCCTCTGATTCAGGGGAGCCCCAGGAACATGCACGTACAGGAACAGCTTGTTTAAAAAGAGGAGGAAAAAAAAAGGAAAAAGTGTGCAAGTTATGCAGAGAAGCCAGGCAAAGAATGCAAATTCTGACCTACTTCTCCCTCCTGGCTGGAAGAGGGCACGAGGCAGCTGCTATTGCTGCTCTGCAAGCAGAAAAGATGAGCAGGAGACCTGCCAAAATCTCTGCAGTGATGCCTCTTCCAGACACAGGCTGGTCCACGCAGGTTGCTTGCAAGACAGGGGCAAGGGCAACCATCCTTCTGCCCAGGCAACCAGCCCACAACCACCCAAGCCCAGCAGCAGGTGAAGCCAGGACAGATGAGCAGGGGTGTCTCTGAAGGTCCTGGATCCAGCTCTCGTGCCAGCAGTATCTCCCACTGGGCTCCTCTGCCAGCACCTGTCTTAGTGCTGCTTCAGGCAGGATGGGGAAGAGTCGTGACTTCCAGGTAGGTGGGAGGTCAGATGCCGTCATAAAAGCCTCTCTCAAAACCAGCCTCCAAGATTGGAAGGGAGACAGGGACAAAGCCGCTGGTGACACACACATTGGCTTGACTACAATATCAAAGGACACCCATGAACAGCAGCAGCTTCCCAGACCAAGAGCCACATGAAAGCCATCTGCTCTCCCAGTGCAACAGGCCAACGATACAAGAAAAATCCCACAGGAGAGAAGTGGAGCCAGAAGAGGATGAGTTTCACTCAGCAGCTCCTCCACTGGAGGATGTTTCTCACTTACTATGCAAGTTGAGGCTCTCGAACTGGATCTTCCTGCTGGGCTACCCACCCAAGAGCCACCACCCTTCTGCAAGGTCAGCGTGCAGGAAAGTCACCGGCCTTCAGCCACTTCTCACCCCAGGACGGAGCCCAGGCAGCCCAGTCACTGCAACCAGAGCTGAAGGGGAACCAATAGCATTTATGCAAGATTCACCCTACCGTACTTTTAGACTCCAAAAGGTCAAGTTTTCCATGCACTTGCAAAGACCAAAAGCAGTCTTTAGGAGTCATGAGAAGTCTTCCTCCCAAGTTATTCCACATATTTTTCTACAGGAAAAAGCCTTTCAGATGAAAAACCTCATCCGATCTCACACAGACATGAGTTGATTGGGTTAACCATCAATTTAGGTTAGATGAGTCCGAGATGTGTTATTGCAAAATATTTTCATTAAAGCGCCAAGCAGTTTCAGTGCAAGGTGAAATAGAATAAATGCAACCAAGAGCTAGCAATCTTAACATCAACCAGAGATCCAGCTCATTTTACAGAGTCACATCTTCACCCAGGGCACACAATGCAGCTGGCTTTGAGCTCACAGCTGGTGCTGCTAAAGCAATGCCTGCGTGGAGGTTATCGGATGTTCCTGCCTTACTGCAGCCAGCTGAAAAGAAACTGGGACAATTTCAGAGAAGCACCGAGAGTAGCAGTTTTCAAACCGCTCCAAGTCTCAGCACATTTCCAGCGCTCACATAAAGGCACACCGTGCCCACAGAGGGTAGAAGTTACCTGCCAAATTTCAAGCAATGGGAACATGAACAGCACCGACAGTCCCACATCCCAGCAGGAGAAACAAGCATCTAAAACTCTCCAGTGATACATTTCCACAAACGCACTGATTTCTCATGAGTTCTTGACGTGCAAGTAACTATCATACATTACGCACATTAATCTCTTCAACGATACAGTCTAAGGTATATTATCCAGCATCTCCCAAACCTCCTGGCTGGCACAAATGCAGTTATAGATGGAGCCATAAAATCCTTGCTGTACTGGCCAGCAATTGCTATTTCTGTCCAAAGCCTAATGCAAACTCTGATTATAGAGAAGGCTTTGTTCAGCCAGTCTCCTTCCCTTCCCTTGGGAAACCTACATGTCAAAAGACCAATAAATGCTGGTTATTTATTACGTGGAGAAACAGTCATGCAGCTGAGTAAGAGGGAACGAAGAGCTAAACAGAGTTTATGTTTGAGATAGTCACAGAGCCCTGTGGTGGCAAGTCAAATTTGTTGCTCCTCTGTTCATATGCACATAAATATTTGGGGGCGAAGGGATGTGAGGTAAAGAAGGATTATCAGCATCACAGGAGTGTTGAGCAGAAAGATGTAGTTCAGATTTAAAGACTGTTCAGGGACTGTGTTGCAAGAAAATAGGGGGGGGGGGGAACCAATCTATGAGGAATCAGATAGCTCCAATTTGAAGAATTTGTTTATCAGCATTAGTTAAGTAAATATTGGGTTCATCCTGAAGGTCAGCAGGTGAATCACCACAAGTCCTTAGGGTTCTCATCTCTCATAAATAGATGCCACTACCCTGGGCTCTGGAGGCATCTCTGGTGTAACAAGAATCACATACATGGTATTTGGGGTTCTTCCAGCCTCCCATGCATCCAAGTAACCCTGCAGCAGACACAGGACATCAAATCCTGCTCATCACCATCTATGAAGACACCCAAAGCACAACCTGCCAGATGACCCCTCATTTCTCTCTGGCCTCTTCCCCAGGGATTGGAACATTCAAACACCACCTGCATAATTCACTTTAGCCTTTTCCGTAGGGCTGCAGGCAGACTTGGCTGCATTTCAGTTAAGATGACCCAGCAGAACAACTTTCTCCAGCTTCATGGGATGCAGCTTACAGAAATTTCCCTCTCCCACCCTACAAAGTGTGCTAGGACATTAAAAAAACACTGAATCTTTCCTCCCAAAACCAGTCCGTAAACAGCCCAAGGGCTTAGACAGGTACCTGGGATGCACAAAAGACTTTCAAACCTGTGTTGTCTACCCCTCACATCCCAGGCGAGCCACCTGCCTTGTCCATCAACAGCATTTCTACTCGAACCAAGAGGAAGAGAGCTCTCTGCTCCAGGATGGAGAGTCACCAAGTACACTATGCCCCTGTTGCTTTGGTCTTTTGGTTTTAGACAGCAAGCAGATGTTTAGAAGAGCTCCCAAGGTCTGCCCTTGTCTGAGCCACTGCTAGTGGAACAGCACAGGGACAGGGAGCTTGGGAGTACTCTACCACTCAGAAGTATTTGTCCTCAGCAGTCTTGCTGCCCTGCCAGCTGCCTGCCAAACCCATTTGGCCATATAACTTAACCAGCCAACTCCAGTCAGATTTGTTGGCAGCTGCTGGCTGCTCTTCACAAGGATACAAGGGTTTAGTGGGTTGTTCAAGGTTGCTGGCAGGACACTGCTGCCTCTGCTCACACACACTCTTCAAGCATGACTCATGAGTGGCTTCAACAGTGTCCTACCGCACAGCTTCTGGACCAGAACTTAGCAAGTTTCACCACCTCGGAAGACAAAAGCACATGAACCCTTCCATAACATTTTTAAGGAGACAAGGATGTAAAGTAGCTCCCTAGCATATTTGGATAAATGTTAATTAAGTGTGTCTTTACTCTTACAGACCTAGCTGTTGTAGGAGTCTTAACTGCCTCAGTTTTAACAAGAAGGTCACTTCTGTATCTGCTAGGAAAGCTGTATTTTGCACCTCGCCACCTCTAGCCTTTTTAGAGATTCAGAATTTAAGCCTTTATACACAGCTTAGAGCAAGATGGAAGAGAGCATATGGATTTCTCTTCACCTCCAAGGCAAGTTAATGCCAATCAATCAAGAGGAGAAAGCAGGTCACACAAAGTGGGGTTTAAACCTTCATAGCAGCAAAGTCATTTTCACAGCAGAAAAGAAAGGCCAGCTGCATTTAATAGTGCCTGGGATGCAGATGGGATTGAGGGAGCCCAGGGACATCTCAGGTCCATGTTCTGCAGCGACACAATGGAAGAGATTATCTCAAGTCATCACCCCCGTTTCCCTTTCTCCTTCCTTCTGTGAGAGACAGTAATTGCAACCTCTGAAGTTTGCATTAAACCAGAGAGGGCCAGCAATCTTTTTTTTGCAGGCTTAATGAGAATGGCATTCACCAAATGAGATAGTGGTGGGAGGGAATCAATACATCACAAACATTTCCTGCTTTGCAAGTTTAATCACTCCAGCAAGCTATTAACGTATTTCAGAACAGAGTTATTTGCCAAAAAATAGATTTTCAGTTGCACTGAACAGTAATCAAGATACTCAAGTCTCCAAGAGTCAAAGAAATGGTTGTGCAGCCTAACAAGGGCTCAGTTTGGCTTCCCATGTGCAGCTCTGATGTCCCACCATGCTCCGGCTCACACAGAAATGCTGTGTTCAAGGCTCTGCCTTTGCTACATTTTCCTCAACCTGCCCTACAGGTTCACATGCTAAAAAGAAAAGCTGCACCCACTGCACAAACCTTGTTTTCTAAAAGACCAAAAAGGAGGAAGAAATTCAATCAAAGCACTGATTTATAAAGATGTGGATTTATAGGCTGCAAACATACGCTGGAAAGGGGAGGAGGATAAATTAGCACAGTCAGTCCAAGTCATCGCATCTTCGTTATTAGCCTCCTGTCATCTCTGGGACAGGGATCCAACTGCAACGGACAGCACGCCTCCAATCCAGCATCTCTGGGTCTGCCAGCCCCGGCGATTAACTGCACAGATGTTAATTACAGGATGTAAACAGTGCCCTTGCCTGACCCGTAACTTGATGTCAGGCACTTACAGCTCAGTGCTCTGGGGAGCCAGTTGGCCTTGCAACATGGCTTGACAAAAGGCAGCACGTGTGCCACTGTTGCAGCCCCTTCCCACTATCCTCCCAGTTTGGGGCAGTGGATGACATCAAGCATGACACCACTCATACTCTGCACTCTTATTTCTACCCCCACTTTTTCCATTCACAGGGTAAAAGCAGCTTCTCTGTGCTAAAAGCTCGCAGAGCTTCTACCACAAATAACAAAGCAGGATTAAAGCATCACATCAGCCCAAGCATCCAAGAAACACCTTGAGGAACTGGACCGACACCAGTCAACAGCATCCACAGAAGCTGGCGGTTCACTCTTTGGAAGCGTTTAAGGCTGTTGTGCTTCTGAATCTCCTCTGCCACACAAGCACCCCTGCTGTCACTGTCACAGCAGTATTTAGCAACTAAGAATGCTGCAGACAACAGCCTACAAGGACAGCCACTGTGTGACCAATACAGATGGCTGGACTCTTAATACATGTCACTGGGACCTTCTACTGCTCCAGGAATAAACACAGGCATAAAAAGATAACAGAATGGCAAGCACACCATGGAATAAAGCAGTTATTCCTGATGAATATTCATTAGTGCCTTTCCTTGTTGAAATCTTCCCAGGCACCTTTTTTATCCAAACACCTAGGAGAGAAGAGTAGATCCCACCAGCCCAGGAGATGTCTGGCTCTGCTAGTTAATAAAAGCAAGAAACATACCCTGAGCCTTTCTACCAAAGGAAAAGCAAAAGCAAACACTCTCCCATCTCCCAGAAAGTTTGCCCTCACGTTAGCTTTCCTCCCAATATTTCTGTAGGGCAGCTTTTGAAACATCTGAAAACTGCTGTTTCATGTTAAATTCATATCCAGAAGGCACAGACACTGAAAGAGCACATGAAGCACAGTCAGGATTCCCAGACTGCTTTTTAAACTGTAACCGCTTAGAAAAGCGGATGACCTCAGGTGCAAGAGAGCTGGTGTTAATGAGAATTCAACAGCAGCCTCTGGTTCGGGTATTTGCTTTTAAATGCGCAGTGTGTGACGCTGAGCATCAGTGCTTCCCCATAAAGGGGCCAAAGAGCTGTCTATGCATGGCGCTTACAAGCACCAGGGTTACACACAGAGAGGCTGAATCATCTCATGCTGTACAAGAAAACGGGTTCTGTCCCTCCATCCATCCACCTGTGCAACACAGGGACTCCTGCTCATCTCACAGGGATTGATATAGAATAAAAAAAAAAACACACCAAAAAAACCCACACAGGACCAGCAGCCCATTCTGGCCTAAAATCGGGACTCCTGCACCCTGCAGTGCAGTCCCTGATGCAGAGCAACCTCAAAGGCAGGAGGTTTGGTTATCCTCCGTTTTGGCCAACATGTCCCCAAAGCAGAGATTCATTTCTTCCTTGAGGTCCCAAGGAGATGCAGGGAATTGGGCTGGAGCAAGGCACATGCCACACCACTGTCACCCATCCCAAAAGAGTGGGAAAGTCCCAGGGGGACAGGACTTGCACCAGCACAAGCCACCACAACACTTCAGTGGTGCTTCCAGCTACGTCATGCAAACCTCTGGTTTTCTTTAAGCAGCCCTTTCCTTCCAAAGGTTCCTCTGATAGTTTAAAACCTGTCTTTTCCCTCCTTATTTCACATATGCACACCCCACAGTATGAAACACAGGCTAATAAGCTCGCCTCGGGCCAAATGTGATGGCCACAGATAAGGTCAGTCTGGTGTTTATCTCCCACAAAGCTGCTTGTTACTAGCAAGCCAGGCTCGACCCTACGAGCAGCGCATTCATGCAGATCAGCCAGAGCAACGCACACAGCCGGGCCACCCCACAGCTGGCACCTCGAAGGCACCCAGCTTGCACCAGCGTGCTGCAGGAATCCAGAAGAGAACAGAAATGGTTTTACTTAGATGGAGGAGTCCATCCGTTAGGTCTCCCTTGCACTACAGCCCGTGAGGGAGCTCTCCAGTAGCTGGTTCAGAACATGAAGCTTTAAAAAAGAATTTAAAAAAACCCAACACAAACAAGAATTTGGGGGTAATTTTAAGCTCTAGAAAAAAGTCAATTCTCTCCACGCTTTTGCGGGCAGCCTCATTCATCCGCCACTAATCTCTGCTCAGACGCGCTCTGTTGACAGCAATTTTAAATAAGTATAGGGATTAAATGGGGTCATTCAGATGACCAAGGTCAGGCTGAACAGGATCTGAAGCCGCCCATGCAGCAGCAGCACAGACATGCCCTGTCCGTGCCCTTCACGGTCCCTATCCCAAGGGACATGATGCAAACGTCCTCCATGGCTTTCTGCAGCACCAAGCCAAGGCTGGTGCCTTTGCACATGGTCTGTCTGGGGACAAAACCGCACAGACAGGGCAGCATACAGGAGCCCAAAACTCACCCCGGGAGTCAGAGCCTCCTGGGCTCTTTGCAACGTGGTTTCACCAAGAGTGGCAAGTCCAATACTCAAAGTGACTGTCAGCAGACAGCTTGTCTGCAAAACTCCTTGGCACAGATCTCAATCTTAAGGGTCTTTTCCAACCTAAATGATTCTATAATTCTATGATAGGTCACTGGGGAGACCAACTTTATAGACTTTCAAGGGGAATAGGCTTTTAAGAGCAAATTCCACCAAGACCTATTAAAAAAAAAAAAAAAAAGGTTGTATTTAAACAGGGATACAAGTATTACACAGCTAATGCAAGAGGTTTCCAAGCAACAAGTGTGGAGGCTGGAAACATACATCCAACGCTAGCATATCTTTAAGCATCGACTCTTCCTCTGCTCGTTTCCATGCCTCAGGATCGGCTTCGCATTGAAGACTTCCCAGAAGTACCTTCCCTGGGGCCCAAACTCCAGGGCAATTCATATAAGAAAAAAAAAAAAAAAGGATGCAAGAGAAGAGCAAACAGCTTATGCAGAGTCAGCAGCATATTCTGGCACCTAAATCAACTGACTTGTTTTCTTTTGAGGAATTGGAAAGGAAGGAAGCGGATCAGCACTTCAGAACAACACTACTACAGCTGTATCTGTGGAGCATTGCTGATTCAAAACAGGCTCCAGCAATCTAAGGGCTGCTGCAGATTACACGGGAGTTTGACTTGGAAACTTATTTGACATTTCTGGATGAGCTAGCAGTGTTATTCCTTACACAAAGGCAGAGCTGTAGAGTACCCAAGCTGGTCTCTGCAGGACTTCTCCCCAGACTTCTGCCATCCTCCTCCAGCAAGGGATACTCTGGAGTACACATTATCACCTCCCAAGAGGAGAGAAGGGGGAATTCTCAGCCCACCTCCCAGAACCAGTCCACCAAGAGGAGTCTCAAGCCCCAGATTCTCCAGCCTGGCCAGCACCAGGTCACCATTTCAGTGTTCGGAGCCCTGGTAAAGAGAGACTCACTTTCCTGCCAATCTCCCAATAGCTCCTCGCTTTGCAATTGATTTATCTATTAATTAAAAGCAGCAATAAAGGAATCTGAGAGAACAGCCTAACAGCTTTGCTCAGCAGCATCAGGGGTAGCATTTGAGGTGCTGCAGCCACCACTGTCCCAGTTCCCACTACATCAGCATCCCCTTTGCACTTCCCACAATGCCCAAATAAGCTCTCAGTACAAGAGAAAAGTCCTCTGTGCAACCATTCTTGTCCCCATGAGACAGCATTAAGCAGTTTTGACAATGTCTATTTAAACATTGTCTAAAAATACATCTGGCTTTCAACCACTACAGATGCAGGTGAAGTCCCACAGTGACAGTGATATGGCAAGGACAGATGCTTAGGTACAGCTTAGATCCCACTATTTCAGGGTCTTATCTGCCTAGTCAGCAAACAGCATAATTTTCAAGCAATTCAGTCAATCATTTCAGAGGATTACTTGCAATTCCTAATCTCCATGTGTTTTGTGAAGGGCACAAAATTTTTTTTTAAAAAAAAGCAGGAATAATAATGGATGTCTGCCCAACATCTCACAGGACAAGAGTGAGAATCTGCATTGGTTTCAATTCTTTAAGACACCAAAACCAGCCTCCATTCCTGCACATGTAGGCAGGCAGTCGTCTGGCACCTCATGGTACCCATGGCCAGTTAGACAAGCATCCAACAAAAAAAAAAAAAAAAGGGGGGGGGGGGGGGAGGGAAGCCACCTTGGCCAGAGCAAGTGTTAGAATTGCTCTGTAATACTTCTACAGTACAGATTTAGTCCAATGTTTTCGTAGACAAAACATCTGCTGGAAGGTAATTTCCATTCCTGGACCCAGAAGGGCTTAGAAGTGTTCTTGCCTCCCCACAGCCTGGCCCGTGTAACATCCATCCATCAACATCTCCTGCAAGCACAATCCTATCGCTGTTTCCAAAATCCAGGGTGCTCATACCGAGCTTGGCCACAACCTGGGACATAAACGTGATCAGAGGTGGGAAACTACTGCAGTTTGTACAAGAGCCTCAACACTCATCCCTGCAGCATCTTGTCCTCCACTCATACAGAAAGTCACATTAAGTCCAGGCAATATATTCATCCCCCTATAACCTTTCCATTTGCTTCTCTAAAGAAATTAAACTAGTCATGTTTAGGTCAGGTTCTGTCTTACCTACAGTGCCCAATGCCTTGGCATTTCTTGTCCCCCCCCTTGTTACGTGTAGGGGAAGGAGGTTGAAGAGACTCATTTTATATTAACACACACAAAAAAAAATCCTTTAGAAATATTAGAACTGATGACTCCACAAATACAGAGTTCACATATATACTAGATCACTGCTCTGCCCCATTTTTATTTTTCTGGAGGATTCTTGCATCAGTAATGGAAAAGTAACTCCCCCCCTCCCCATTTTTCAATAGCAGCATTGGCTTTGTAAGGGCATCCCAGAGATCAGTGATCTAGAAACAATTCAACCAAACCATTAGTAATGCCACTGAAGCCAGCAAACTTGAATCTCACTTCGAATTTGAAAAATTTAAATTCCTGAGCAAAGTTGGAGCCTTCCAGTGACAACTGGATCCCAAACTTACCCTCTGCACTGTACTGGATGCAGAGGGTGGTGTGAAATCCTCAGTCGGCCAATTATTTGTTACAGCTCTATAACGGTTCTCACCACATGTCCTAGAATTGACGTCTGATGTAGGATCCAAGCCAGATACCAACAACGTCAACCAAAAAAAGGCCTCACACTCCCTGTTATTACATGAGGTGTTTTCTTTAGAAGATCACACTCCCACAAAGCATCCAGCTATGCAAACCTCCACCACAGAAACCTTTCCAGAGAAGCTTCTATCCAAAACCATAACTGTGGCACTAACAAGTCCCATGAAGATGAGTTTCTGCAGCAGAGCTGGAGTAAATAACCTACATACACCTTCCCAGCTCCGGGGAGTGGAATAGTCACCCATCCCACCAGACAGCTTCATCTCCAGCCCTGCTGAGTGGAAAGTTTTCAGAGGTTCATCCTCTTTGTATGCCAGGGAGACAACATCCTCCCCTGCTCTATACCAGTAACTTTTAATAGGGAAGTGTACATGTGCTCTCACTTTCCAGTTTCTTCTTCCTCCTAAATTCCAATGCCAAGGCTCTTATTTGCTAGAAAAAGTGTTTCTGCACCAACTTGCTAGAACGGGTCTTGTAGCAGCGTTTTATTGCTGCTCTGCAAACTGATGAATGAGAACACAAAGTCAGTCACAAACTGCACAAAGTCAAGGGATCCAGCTCCAAAACCTACATGCAAAATATCAAAACACCACCATCCCAGTGCCCCAGGAAAGACCCTAGACATCAGGACAGTCTTTGAAGCTCAACTACATCATTCCATCACATGTAAGTCACAGCTGAAAGGATTTAGGTTCACTTCTCTCCATAAACTTAATTACATACCCTATGCAAGGAGGTAGTTTACCACTGCCCAAGGGAACAAGGTTTTTTAAAAAAAAAAAAAACACCGTGGGCTTCTCTGAGCTTCTTGCTTACTCTCAAGTTACAGCCTTCCATCTCGCACAGGCTCAGACTGTTAATAACTGTGTTTACCGTGGGCGTTGGCTTTATCAACAGGATGAATGTGTTCTGGCTGCATGCCCCGTTCTGCTGAAGCATGATATAATCCCTTAAAACATATTATCAAGAACTTCTGTTCCTTAATTAGACCACGTGACTTCCACTTAACAGGAGAGGGCAAAATCCATCAGTTTGCTGCTGCCTTTCCTAGCTCACAACATGAGCTAAGCAATCCAAAGCCTATCATGAAACATTCACATAAGCCACCTTTCCTCTTCCTCCCCAGCGTAATCACCAACAGGTCCCTGCAGGAAGCTCTTCTGATAAATGCTGAAAGCGCCTGGAAGTTCTTATCTGCTCCGTCATGGAGTCTAGGGGATATTTTGAAAAAGAAGTAGGTCATAGCAAAGTAACTGCATAATCAGGTGGTTGCTTACATCCTTAAGCCTGTAATATCCAAGGGGTTATTATCTCTGCATATGGCACACCATGAATTACTCAGGTCCAAGTCAATCCATGTGCCTGCAGTAAAGTCATAGTGAACAGATGAACATCCTTCTCATGCTGCTCTCTCGAGGCCTGATGTGTAACAGCTTTTCCTTGGAAATGCTCTTGGAAAACATATCAAGCCTTAACACAGAATAGTTTGTGTTGGAAGGGACCCTTCCAAGTTATGTAGTTCCAACCCCCCTGCCACGGTCAGGGACATCTTCAGCTACATGAGGTTGCTCACAGCCCCGTCCAACCTGGCCTTGAATGTTTCCAGGGATGGGGCATTGACCACCTCCCTGGGCAACCTGTGCCAGTGCCTCACCACCCTCATTGTAAAAAATTTCTTCCTTACATCTAGTCTGAATCTTTCAGTTTAAAACCATCGCCCCTTGTCCTAGCGCTACAGGCTCTACTAAAAAGCCTGCCCCCATCTCATAAGCTCCTGTTAAGTACTGAAAGGCTGCTCTAAGGTCTCCCCGCAGCCTTCTCCTCCCCAGGCTGCACAGCCCCAGCTCTCCCAGCCTGTCCCCACAGCAGAGGGGCTCCAGCCCTCTGACCAGCTCCGTGGCCTCCGACGGGCCCGCTCCAACAGGTCCCTGTCTTTCTTATCAATGGTATTCAAGGAAGGCCTACTAATTTTTGGTATAGCAGATGTCATATGGGATTGATATAGAAGTAGGGATTTGCACAGCTTTAGCATTTCATCAAGTTATCTGCAAAATACTAGCTGGTCTGAGCTGGACACTATCTGCACTATTTTCTTCTTCCCCTGCCCCAGCTGAAGACGCAGGTGTCTGGCTCCATTAAGCCACATGGCTGATGGCTGTTCAGACCCACTGTCTGGTTTGACTTCATCTCTTCTCCTCCAAGTCTGATCCAGGAAGAGAAGATGAAAGGCCCAACAGGAGGAAGCAAGGGATGCTTAGGCATCACAGATTCAAAAGTGAAGAAATAAAAATAAACTAAGAATATTTTTTTTAAAAAAAAAGTCTTGTCCCCCCAAATGGAAGCATTTGAAAAGATGAGGCCGATCACAAAAAGACCAGATTTTCCTTAAGGAAGAAAGCAGCCCTCCTATGAGGAGGCTACATCAACTTGAGAGATGAAACCTAGGAAGCCTGATAAGACTTTGTGGTCCCATGTCTCTGGCAGGTAGAAGCTGCTCTGGTAGTCAGTTCTCTCCACCAATGCAAAAACATCTGGTTTTGTGGACCCTAGGATGAGGATCCAGGCAGAAATTATAAAAAAGGGACCTGGGCAGGACAAAGAAAAGTAAACCAGAGACCAAAGTTGAGCCTATATATCATCAGAGGAGTGCTTCCCACGATGGAGAGGAAAGGGAAGGAAGAGAGTCAGCTGCACAGGGAACAATTGCTCCAAGGAAGGAAGCAGCATTGTTTGAGAGATTTAACAAAAGAGCATAGAAACCAATCCCCCAAGCCCACCCCCTCAAAAAAGGAAAAAAAAATAATTCGTAGTCTTTGGGAAGGCTCAGCTCCACCTTGACATCATACACCCGCTCTGAGCCAGAAGGGAAGAGAAGCTGCTTTGTTTGATTTTTCCCCGAGCTGCGTTACCAGCCCTTTTCCCCAGGAAGGAAACCTTCCACTCTCCCCTTTCCCTCAAATCTGCAAAGGCTGAGCCTGGCTCCTCATTCCACCTCCGCCAGCAAAGCAGGCCGCAGGACAACCGGGCCATGCTTCCACTGCACTGCTCAACAGCTCCCAGGAGTCCTGCAGCAAAGGAAACAGGAGCAAAGTGCAGCCGCTCACCATGGGTCATGAATTCAAATCCAACCTGGAGTAGCAGGACCCTGCAAGCTTTTCAGGAGCTTTCACGGGAAAGCCTGCAGACCCAATACATCCCTGGCCTTTCCCCCTTCCATGGAAAAGATCTCCCTCTTTCCAGCAGGGAAGACCGCAGGGTATCTGCACAGGCAGAAGGAAGGGCTGTGCACACCTGGTTTAGCAATGGTAGAACTCAAGCCTCCCTGCTGTAATACAAGTGCAGCTGAATTTTATTCCACTTAAGCCTTTCTCAAAATACCTGCGGTCCTTTGAGATACTTTTCCCACTCATCAAAATCTTTTGAGATTAAATCCTGCTAGCACATAACAATCAGGCTGTAACTGTAACATTAGAGCTGGTTGTTTTTGTTGGGTTTTTACTGACATCCTAACCATATCTTCTCCTTCAAAGAAGAGAGGTTCAAAACACCTGAAGTCTCAAAGCATCCTCCTGTGCACAGCTTTTAGTGCTAATCCCACCAAAGCTATGCTGCCCTTCAGTGCTAACAGTGGTAGTGATCCACTGCTGGATCCCAGGTCTCTGTCCCTGTCCACCCCAGCATCCAGGAGTGCAGCTTCACTACATTGGATCATTCCTCATCCCTCAAAGTACAGGTCGGGGCAACATTTAAGTGATTGCTAAAGAAGTCACCTCCTCATGATGGCTGTGCTTGGACTTGAATTCATCTCAAACACTGCAAGAGCCTCAAGACACTCTTCTCCACTTGCCTTTTCAGTGCTAGAAACATTGCATCTTTGCACCTCTTCCCAAAAGAAACTGGACACGTCTGTTTATCATTCACAAACCCCATTACCTTTAAGCTTTTTCCTACAGATATCTCTGCATGTTTTAATGCTACAGCAGCAACATCAGGTCAGATATCACTCCTTCCTTGCTGATACCTTCTCAAAAATTCCTATGGACTCTCTGGAAATAAGCTTTCCACCAAGCAGAGGAGAGGGTACCAGCAGTCACCAGCTGAATGGACTTCCTGAGGCTGTCCTAGCAGCATTAAGGAGAGGGATGTATCTGAAGCATAGTGCTGGGGAGACCCTCAAGATGTCACTTGATTTCCACCTCTGCAGAGGGGATTAATTTGTAATTCATGCACGAGGGTCATCCAAGTGGCTCTCAGAACCTGGAGCGTTGAGGTCCTACAGCCATGCCCAAGCACATCACTACCAATGGAAAGATATCCTGCTACTAAATCTAAGCCACCTATCTCCCAACAAAGATAGAATTCTTCCTCTTGTTTTCCTTATTTCGCCAAGATTTCAGCCCAAAACTGGAAATGCAAAAACAATTGAAAATGGTTTTGAAATTGAAAACTGACAGAAAACAATTATATTCCCTTTCAATTTTCTTGTTCCTTCAGCCAGCTACCAGCCACACTACCACCTTCTCCTAGGTAGTCATAGAATGGGTAGAGTTGGGACCCTAAAGAGCACCCAGTCCCACCCCCTGCCAGGGGCAGGGCCCCCTCCCCCCAGCCCAGGCTGCTCCCAGCCCCGTCCAGCCTGGCCTTGAGCCCTGCCAGGGATGGGGCACCCACAGCTGCTCTGGGCAGCCTGGGCCAGCGCCTCGCCGCCCTCACGGGGAAGGGTTTCTTCCTCATGTCCAACCTAAATCTCCCCTCTCTCAGCTTCAAGCCATCCCCCCTTGTCCTGTCACTACAGGCCCTACTGAAAAGTCTGTCCCTATAATCCCCTATGTCACCATGTATCTTGCCAGAACAAGACACCATGGCATCCAGCCAGGACCAAGAGGATTGCTTTCACGTGCACTCCGCTTATTTTCGCCATTCTTTTAAACAGCTTTTAATCCAGCTGCCTGCGGTGTTTCACATGCCTCGAGACACAAGGAGCAAGGTGCTCTGGCAGCCCTGGGTTTGATCCACTGCACATGAAGGCAGCAACAAACCCACTCACCTTAAAAAAAAAAAAAAAAAAAAAAAAGATAGTGTTAGCTCACATTTGGCTGGACATTAAGTTGGTGTTTTAAGTCATGGGGCTCACAGCCTATTAGACCTTCCCTCCCCCATTCCCAGTTACCAATGGGCAGTTTTATTTATAAGTTATTCCTGCATCATACACACAACCCAAGCACGGGAGCAACAGACCTGCCAGGGAAGCTGTTCTCCGTAATACACCACTCCAAGTTAGAGAAGAATTTTGTGACAAGGGTGACAAGAATTTACGAATCCCATTATAGTAACCAGCTTCCCATACACAGTCCCCAGATCTGAGGAGTTTGTTTGAAAAGCAAAGTCAGATTTCTGAAATTCTCTCCATTTTTGACCTGCAGCTTTTCATTGGCATCTCCCACCGAGCCAGAGACTGGTTTCTAGGGAACACTTTCAACCCAAATCTTAAGGGAAGAAGCATGCAATTCAACTCTGACATCAGCTTTCCAAAGGGCATTTTCTCCTCTGAAAGCTCAAAGTATAAAAAAGCTTTATTAAGCATAATAGGAAGTCTTGCAAGAACTTTGGGAGGCGAGATTTTTTTTTAAGAGTTAGATATTTTCTGTCCACTATTTGAATCATCTTTGCAGGCTTTGTTAAGCACATTACAAATTTACTTGTTTCAATGGAAGTACAGATGCCATTTGATCTAAAGATTAGGATCATGTTTCCTTCCTCTAAAGCAAAAGACAAACATTAGCAAGGACTATTGGGATTAAACTTTAATTATGGCTTAGGAGAGGCCCACACTTGCTGAAGCAAGAGACCCGGGTTTAATAAGTTAGTTGCAGCATATTAAGGGGCATTTAAGAGACGCTGGTAGCAACATGAAGCCTTTATTTCACCCCCTCCACTACTTTTGACCTGGCTGAGAAGCCATCCACAGACCGCAGTGAACTGAGCCGGGCTCAGCACCACAAACACAGGTAGGGACAGGCAAGAGCATCCACATGCAGGGCTATGAGAAACTTATATTGCAATACTGCTGCCTGAAGAGATGTCCTCCACAAGGCCCACAACCTCTGCAGGCTCTTCAGATATTTGCTTCTTACTCAAGGGAGAGCAAGGATCACTAAGAAAAAGCATGCAAAGCAGAAATACCCCCAGCTTGGGGAGCAGATCCAGCCAAGGCTGAATTTAATCCTATCCCTAGCTCAGGAAGACCAGTTGATAAATAACAGCTTTGGCAACAGGCTTGAGAGAGGTAAGTTCTGAAGCCACAGTTTTCTGGTGTTTAAGTCACCCTGAAGGCTGCAGACCAGGGTAAGCGTTCAGTTCAATGCCTTCACAAATATCTTTGCTAGCCAAGAGGACAGCTCCTCCTTCCCTCCCAAGGGTAGTTCCACAGTTTTGTTTTCCATTTTAGCAAACGGGAGGTCATTGCATAGGTATTAATTTAGCTGGAGACCTCAGCAAGCCACTAACACAAAGTTGGCTAGCAGCTCTTCCCCACGTGCTGGGGGAAAAGCAGTAGGACCATGTCCAGCCTTCCCACAGAATCTTGTGGAACAGATACAGCAGCTCTTCAGCAGTTTAAGGAGCAGCTTATGGAGCCCAGAAGCTATAGAAACCAGAACCTACCAGAAGCCTCACACTCACATGGTTCTGCATTTTGCCCCAGGGAGGCTGAAAGGCTAACGTAGAAGCTCCCTGTGAAATGCTCTTCGATCTATAGCTCCAGACAGCCTTTCTGGGACATGATAAAACCCAAGCAGATAGGTTGCCACTATCTAACCATGACCCAGAGCATTGTGTACCTTCATCCAGGTAGAGAGCCGAGACCTCTGAAGACTGCTGGAGTCCAGGTGACTGCTGGAAGCCCTGAACAGGATGGTGCTCAGAAAAGCCCAGCTCTGACCCATCTGCAAAATCAACTTTTGTGTGTCAAGCACAGAGAAGGGGAGAAATGGGAAGTTACAAGGAAAACCGTACACAGTGGCTGAGCAGAGCCAGTAGTGACTGGCTGAGCATCCCCAGCACCTCCTTGTCCAAGATGTGCGACGGTGAGCAGAACACCCAAACTGTGCAGAAAAAGCAAACAGCAAAGAAACCACATGAAATCTGTTTCACTGCCATGTTCATTCCCAAACATACAACTGGCCAAGTGTTATGCATGAGCAATGAGCAAGCCACAGGGGAAGAGAGGATCTCTTAAGGCTTTTATCCCTTAGATCCTCACTTCTATACTCGCTATGACACCCCTTCAAGAGAAGCCTTCAGCTATGGGATCTGTCACCAGGCTGCAGTTCAAAAAGATGCTTTGTAATGCCCCTGCTTAGCACCTTCCTGAGTGGAGGCCTGTACAAAACACGACAAGTGCAGTTTCCTTCTGGTAGCCACACTTCTCAAGTGTGGAAACAGCGGACGTGCCAGGCACGGCTGTCCTCCGAGCTCAATTCCTGCTTGTCAGCATCCAGGCTGTGGCAGCGTTGTACCTTTCCACTTCCTCTGCCATAAAATTGAGTTATTCTAGGCTCATAATTGACAAAGTCAAACTCCATCTGTTTCCACCAAGATAAAGATTCCTCTGAGGGTGCTCTGCTAAGTACCTGTGACTTTGCTGCCCTGCCTCCCATCACCGCTCTCCCACACTGGGAGCGGTGAGGTGTGTGATGCCAAAATTAGTGCCTGGATTTGCTCAGGGTTTATTCTGGGCTGGGTGCAAGGCAAATATCTTCGTACTATTTAAGTGCCCAGACCCATCCAGTAAGTCAAACACAATGTATAGCATCAGTAAGTGAGAGTCTTACAGCGTGGAGTAAAAAGGAAAATTAAACAATCCCAGGAGAAACTCAGGCGGAGAGCTCTTTCTGAAGCCATTTTTTACTACACTGAAGTTTCCTAAGTTACATCAGTCTCAGACAACTATCCCACCTATATGTAACTCTGTTAACTGTTTGTTTCAAATTTAACTACTATTAAAAAAATATTAAAGCCTTTCCAGAGGTGCTACAGTGCACAGCCAATAGCCAGGGTTAGGCAAGCAAAAGCCACAGTAGCATCGTTTGCACCCACCAAGAAACAGGATTAAAAATACTTGAGCACTGTCTGTAGTCTTCAAAGCAGAGAGGCTGCATTAAGGCATTAGTGAGCTGGAGGAAAAGAGCGAGCCGAACAGCGAGAAAGCAGGTATGCAGGCAGGAACCAAAAAGTGTTATTTTCTTCAGTGGTGTAATTACGAGTGATCAGGCTACTGGGTGACAAATCCATTTGCGCTGTATAAATAGAGGCAGTCAAGCCAAGTTACCCCATTGCCAAAACTAGCACCAGGAGGCCAATGACTTACGGCAAAGTCATTGCACTCAGTGACAGCTTAGATGCAATTTGATACTGCCACCCTTGCAGCCAGCAGGCAGGAACAGGGGCCAGCGAGACCAGCATGCCCACCAGCATCTTCCTAGCCACACTCGACCAGGCAAATGCTGCACAGAAAGTTCTGCCGCACACTCAGTTCTTTCAAGCCAGAGTAACCACTGAAATTTCTAACCCTGTTTTCAGCAGCCACCCTATTTAGGTAGCCACCTTCCCACAAGCTGGCTTTAGTCCGCGAGCTGTACAGCATCATACGCAGGGTATACTCCTGCATGGATAGAGTGTCTCTGCAAGGTTTGGTTCCCTCTGTATAGCAAGATATTCCTTCCCCAGTGCACAGCATGCATGATGGGCAAGCTCTGCATTTCCCAGGGGGACAACGTGGGCAGAAGGTCTGTCCCCTGACAGGTAAAATATGGCATGAAGCAGCACCACATAATCGCTGTGCATCTGCGCCCATGCAGCCAGCGGCTTGCACAGAAAAGGGTTTCACAAGGAATCCAGCCCTTTGTCGGCATCCACAGAGATGTCAAGGGCACAAGTCTGCTGACAGCAAAACCAACACCCAGCTTGTGCTTTGAAAAGCACGAGCATTTTGAGAGAGAAGCCAAAAGGTCTTCACAGACCAGAGCTCTCCCTTCAGCAGAGCACCAGTCACCAACTCCTTCCTCCAAGGGCTGCAGGATTGGGGGGAGAACAAGAAGGACCAAGGTCTGAACACAAGCCCTGCCCTTGCAGCCTGCGCATACCTGGGTGCCACGTGGAGCTTCAATGCCACCAGATGATGGGCATCCCATGCCATATCAGAAGCTGTTTCAGACACACAACCCACAGCTGAGCCATGCCATGTATGAACCCAGTTGCAGCCTCCAAGCTGGACCCAGTTTGGCGCACAAGTCCTTGCTGATGGCCAAAGGCGTCACCCTTGGATCTAGGAACAAATCTTTCCAGAGAGCAGCTGGCCTTGCTCTCCCCTCCACACATAAAGGCCACTGAGCTTCACAGGCATATTTCACAAAGGAGACCAGAAGTTACTTTTCAGTTACTCATCAGCATCACGTGTTCCTATGAACATGAACCTAAGTACCAAAACTACTTGGGAGATTGGGCTAGGAGAGGCATTAAAGCATTCTGCCTTACAGTGTGAGGGATGACGAATCTCAGTTAAGATCAGGATCTTGATGTACCAGCAATGCAAGCTCCTATATCGCCAGAAAACCACCAGCCTAAGTAACATAAAAAGTTCCCCATAACCCATAGCAGACAAACCCCACTACTGTCCCCAACTTGCCAGCAAATAGCCTCACATCACAAGGAAGCTCTTTGGAAGATAATCACCTCTGAGATGTCTCGTTTCTTCTCTTCTTTTGTTCCAGATGGATCAAGGACTTTGGGGACTCTATGAATATTCCCTTAGCAGTTTCTCACCTCCATCTCACCCCACCCATCAGCTTCACATTGTATTTCATGACAATGTTTGTTGTGCCATTTCTGCTACGCCGTGGTGAGACTCACCAGGTTAGCAGCCCCTGCTCAGCAGAAATCGGACTTGCCCACATTGGTCAGGGTAAGGATACAGAGCAGCCTCAAACTCTCTTGATTAAATCAAGTTTTATTCTGTGTTTTATCCCATAACAGCTCATGAGCCGTCCTTAAAAAACCCCCATATTTAGTTTGAAAACCATCCTTTCGCCAACAGTATTTGCAGAAGCTAAATCACATCGTTTGAAACAACCCCCATGCTGTTCACGCCCCTGGTGGAGAGGTTATTTCATGTGACTAAGCACCACAAAAATGATGCTTTACAGTTTAACATGAACCTCAAGGTCAGCCTGATAACACCAGTGGAAAGCAGAGCCTCCAGAACTAGGCAGACCTCCCACGCTCATCAGCTCCAGCAACATCCCCCACTTATTACCACCCCCACATGGGAAAGTGCCATTTCCCTATTGAATGCAAGGAGCCAACACATTCCCTATTGCCCTCCTCCCAAATTATTCACACAGCAACCCATGGAGTCTCTACAGCAGGATGGAGAGGGTGCAGCAGAGACAGGTTCAGCTGCCAGACACTTCTGCACCATGTGCAGCAAGTGCCGCTCAGGGAAGAGCGGCTAAAGATAGCTCACAATCCTGTAATCAGACCCGTAAGACTGGGATTTTACTCCCACCCCAGCCGATCCACAGTTACTGGCATAGATGACTCCTCAACACATCTGAAACCATTACAAGCCGCTTTTGCGGGGAGCTGCCTGGGTTTGAAGACCTCTGTTATGTTCCCAGTCCAATCGCAGGGTACCAAAAAGTACTCAGTCATTGGGGTGAAAAGCAGCGGTGCTCGAGTAATGGTTTCTAGCCGCAAAACACACCACCGTGAGCATCCCACAAGGTGATGAAACAGTCCCTGTGTCACAGACGCAGCAGCAGGAAGGTTTTCCCATTACCACCTTCACACCCTGCTGGCTCCAAAGGCGCTCTGTGAACTCAGTCTGTTGGCACGCTTGGGATAAAGTGAGCAGAGCCCTTTGCCAAGTAACAACCCCCCTAGAGGTCTCAGCTATTTTTGGCAGGCTGTGTCCAAAGCTGAAACTATTTATGGTATCTAGTTACCATCCATCACTAGGGGAAGAAAAAAAAAAAATAATCACAAATCAAGTGTTCACCATTTGGCTGTTGCATTGGAGAAAAACTGATAGAAAGGCAAAGGGAAGGAGGAAAACTATTACAGACTCCCTTTTCTCGTCCCATCCCACATAGTCCATTTCTTCCAGCGGACCTGTATCACTGCTTGTGTCAAACAGTGACATTATGCTCAGGTTATGGTCATAGCAGAGCAAAAACTATGGACTAAAATGTTGAAGCCAGGCAAAGGCTCCTATAAAGCCTTTTCAAGACCTTCTCTCACATCTCAGCCTGCACCACCTCCCAAGAATCCCACCCCTTAGGTAGGTCTTACCACCACTATGGAGGCATTGCACACCCTGCCTATTCCAGCCCTTCGCCAAAGACAAACCTCCATCAAGTCACTTCTCTCCCCGCAGAGGTCACTCAGCTCCTTCTGTAGGGCTGCAGAACCACCACCTTCAAGTTCCCCATAGCAGATCTCGGAGAATATTTTTGCCTACTGCAAGAGTGCATACACAAAGCACTTGAGGGACAGGGATTGCAGGACAAGGCTTTGAATCCCAGTTTCATCACAAGCACAGTGCTACAGATACTCGGGTACGTTTGAATTAAGCATCTCGCCGCCTAACAGAGAGAAGATGGGATGCTGCGTGGTTAAGAGCAGCATCTGTCTGCACCCAAAGAGTCACCCACGGTACATCTGAAGGACCACCAACAGCGACAACAGTAGCTCTGCTCTGCTGGAGGGGCTGTCACCCTCCCTCCAGTCAACCTGCCAAAAGTACTCTGAAAATGTCACTGGAGTGAGGTTGCCACCTGTTAGAGCAGGCACCTGAAGAGTGGAGTTTGCCGGAATGCTGCAGTGGATGGCTATAAACTCTTCAGAAGCAACAGGCAAGGCAGGAGAGGCGGTGGGGCAGCCCTGGGCGTTAGGGCGCGTTTTGGCTGTCTAGAGCTTGACGATGGTGACAAGATGGTCAGGTCTCTCTGGGTAAGAATTGGAGGGAAGGCCAACACGGCAGATACCACGGTGGGAGTGTGCTACAGACCGTCCAACCAGGGTGAAGGGGCAGATGAAATACTTCCTAAGCATCTGGGAGAAATCTCATGACTGCGAGCCCTTGTTCTTGTGGGGGACATCAACTGGTCAGGTGTCTGCTGGAAATAGAATCCGGCAGAGAGGAAACGGTGCAGGAGGTTCCTGGGGCGTGTAGGAGAGACCTTCCCGACAGCTGGTGGGGGAGCAGCAAGGGCTGGCACCCGTGGGTCCTGCTGTTTGTGAACAGAGAAGGACTAGCGGTGCCGTGGTGGTTGGAGCCCATCTGGGGCACAGCGATCGCAAAATGATAGAGGTTTAGATCCTTGGAGGAGTAAGGAGCGGGGTCAGCAGAACTGCCACCGCGGACTTCTGGAGGGCAGGCTTTGGCCTGTGGAGGGGCCTGGCTGAGAGCCCTCGCGAGGCAGTCCTGACGGGCAAAGGAGCCCGGGAGGGCTGGATGTTCTTCAGGAAGGAAATCCTGAAGGCGCAGGAGCGCGCTGACCCCATGTGCCGAAAGGTGAGCCGGTGGGGAAGACGACCAGCCCGGCTGAACAGAGAGCTCTGGCTGGAGCTCAGGGGAAGAGGAATTTGTGACCTTTGGAAGACAGGCCAGGCAGCTCTGGAGGACTACAGGGATGTCACGAGGTTATGCAGGGAGAAAATGAGGGGCCAAAGCCCAGCTAGAACTTAATCTGGCTATTGCTGTAAAAAACAATAAAACCCATTTCCATGACTACGTTAGCAACAAAAGGAGGGCCAAGGAGAATCTCCATCCTTTATTGGACGTGGGAGGAAACATAGCGACACAGGCTGAGGAAGAGGCTGAGGTACTCGATGCCTTCTTTGCCTCAGCCTTTAACAATCAGACCCCAGTTGTTCTCAGGGTACCCAGCCCCCTCAGCTGGGAGACAGGGACGGGGAGCAGAATGAAGCCCCCATAATCCACAGGGAAATGGTCGGTGACCTGCTACACCACGTAGACACGCACAGGTCTGCGGGGCCGGGTGGGACCCACCCAAGGGCACTGAGGGATCTGGCAGCAGCGCTCACCGAGCCACTTTCCATGATCTCCCAGTAGTGCTGCCTAACTGGGGGGTCCCGGCCGACGGCAGGTCAGCCCGTGCGGTGCCCATCGGCAGGCAGGGCCAGAAGGAGCATCCAGGGAACTACAGGCCTGTCAGGCTGACCTCGGTGCTGGGGCAGGTTATGGAGCAGATCGTCCTGAGTGCCAAGGCCAACTGTGTGAGGCCCAACAGGGCTGAGTGCCGGGCCCTGCCCGTGGGTCACACCAGCCCCCCACAGCGCTGCGGGCTGGGGGCAGGGGGCTGGGAACTGCCCGGCGGGGAAGGGCCTGGGGGGGCTGGTCGGCAGCCGGCTGGGCATGAGCCCCCCGTGTGCCCAGGTGGCCACGGCGGCCAGCAGCGCCCTGGCCGGTGTCAGCAGCAGCGTGGCCAGCAGGGCCAGGCAGTGCCCGTCCCCCTGTGCTGGGCCCTGGTGCGGCCGCCCCTCGAGCCCTGGGCTCAGCGTTGGGCCCCTCACCCCCAGACAGACCCGGAGGGGCTGGAGCGTGTCCAGAGCCGGGCAGGGGCTGGGGAAGGGGCTGGGGCACAGCTCTGGGGGGGCGGGGGGAGCTGGGGGGGCTCAGCCCGGAGAAAAGGGGGCTCAGGGGGGCCCTTCTGGCTCCCTACAGCTGCCTGGCAGGAGGCTGCAGCGAGGGGGGTCGGTCTCTGCTCCCAAGGAACCAGCGGCAGGACAGGAGGGAACGGCCTCCAGCCGCACCAGGGGAGGTTCAGGGTGGGCACTGGGAGAAATGTCTTCCCCGACAGGGTGGCCAAGCGCTGGCACAGGCTGCCCGGGGACGGGGTGCAGGCACCGTCCATGGGGGGGTCAGAAGATGTATAGACCTGACTGACACTGAGGGACGTGGTTCAGTGGTGGCCTTGATGGTGCTGGGTTAACGGTTGGACTTTATGATCTTAAAGGTCTTTTCCAACCTAAATGACTCTGTTTGAAGATTCTACTAGCTCATACCAACAGTATCACAACAGGAACAGGCTGAGCAGCCCACTTAAGGAGACGTACTTTCCAGGAACGAGCCTCTTACCTTGACATACAACTGCTCAACAGCGTGCTTGCATCACTTTACTGGTTGAACGTAGGAGACCAGTGCATAAATACTCCTGTTAACAACAGTGAGCCTGAAGAAGGTTTATACAAGCTGCTAACACTAGTCTTCAACTGAGAACACACATTTTTGCCTCCCAAAAGGCAAACCTCCAAGAGGTGGCTCACACTTGGTCCCCCTGGTTCCTCTCATCCAAGGAGATGTCAAGACCTGGATGCAAGTGTACTGGAAAGCAGACACCTGACTTCTTACATGAAACCATTCACTTTTTACATCACACATGTCTTCAAAGCAGTTATGTCAGAAGCACAATTAGCCAACAACCAGCACTGAAGAAATTGGATTTGTGGGAATACAGTTCAAGGAAGAAAAAAAAAATCTACTTATCTACCTGCCTTTCTATGGTATCCAAGTTTTCACATGCTCATCCTGCCCCACTGAGGTAGTGCCATGTCCTTTATTTTGCTACTGCAGAACTAGGAAAGACACTTTTCTCCTTGACAAAAACCGATGATGTCTGCATAAAGTAGACAGATGAGCTCCAATCATCACCCAATTCCTTCAGTGCAGCAACCCAAGACTTCATGGCTACCTTGCTGTATCTGAGGACAAATAACCAACAGCTCAAGCATTTCTTAAACTAGAAGGCAGGATAACAAGCTCTGCTCTTCATTGTTCCCAGGGTGAAACAGGGTAGATAGCACAAGCAAGAATTAAGTTCTCCTCTCTTGAGATGCCTTCATTGGAGAGGAAGGACGCCAAGTTCACCAGTTCCTGCAAACAAACATCTCTTGCACAGCCAAGGGAGGAGAAGTATCTCTGCTTGGGACTTCAGGCTGCCACAGTGCCACTGAGATGAACCGCTGCAGGACAAGGTCCCAGGCAGAGGTGAGACCTGAGACTGACCAGACAGTATCCCCAAAGCTGTAGCAGAAGCATCCAGCTGTGGACAGACCAACCAACATTTCTGCTTTCTCCTTCACTGCCAACTGATGATGCACCATGCAGCCACTCAAGCTCTCCTGGTTAAGCACTGAAGAGGCCCATCAGCCCCCAAGGACCCAGGGGCAACCAGCACTCCCTGCTTTCATGGGCTCCACAGCACAAATGATAGCAGAAGTGACCACACCAGTCAGAGAGCATCCAACGGGGACACAGGCTGACATGGGACACAAGCCACCTACACCCAAGGGGTGAAGTTCTGCTTCCTATGATCCCATAGGGCTCAAAGCAAACACTTGCCCTAAAACCCAGCATGACTTGAGCTACATAGGAGAAAGGTTTAGCTTTTTGGAGGGGAATAAGGGAAACCAAAGCCAAGCCATTTTAGTAGTAACTTCCAGGACGAAGAAAAAAAAAACCTAAGCAAACAAACAAAAAGTTTCTTAAATATAGGCACTTTCTCCCTGACCTGAAGCGGGACAGGACACAACGAAACCACAGAACAGTTTGGGCTGGAAGAGGCCTTCAAGACCAGCCAGTCCCACCCCCCGCCAGGGGCAGGGCCCCCTCCCCCCAGCCCAGGCTGCTCCCAGCCCCGTCCAGCCTGGCCTTGAGCCCTGCCAGGGATGGGGCACCCACAGCTGCTCTGGGCAGCCTGGGCCAGCGCCTCGCTGCCCTCACGGGGAAGGGTTTCTTCCTCATGTCCAACCTAAATCTCCCCTCTCTCAGCTTCAAGCCATTCCCCCCTGTCCCACCACTCCCTGCCCTTGCCCAAAGCCCCTCCCCAGCTTTCCTGTCGGCCCCTCCAGGCACTGGCAGCTGCTCTAAGGTCTCCCCGCAGCCTTCTCCTCCCCAGGCTGCACAGCCCCAGCTCTCCCAGCCTGTCCCCACAGCAGAGGGGCTCCAGCCCCCTGGTCATCTTCATGGCCTCCTCCAGACTCATCCAACAGGAGCACTCCAGAAGTAAAATGCATCAGCTTGAGCAGACCTCAAGCACCTGAGAGCTCCAGGATAGCCATGGCATACAGGTCTGCACTAAGCCTATGACACCATGACACCAAGAGCTTTCAGCATTTTACAGTTCTTCTGTGAAAGCAAGAGAAGTATCAAACCCTACTTTGTTCATCATCTAGAACATGACAAAAATAAGCTAGAAGATCAAACTCTGTAGCTGATTTCAACTCTAGAAGAAGTGTTTTAAACACAGCCTTTGTGTTTCATGGGAAGGAGACTATTTATTACTACTGAGACACAGAATTTTCCCCACAGGCAGGTAACTGCTGCCTTTCCAAATTCCGAAATCTCCCACCTGGCAATGAGCCTTGAGGGGAATGCAGACACCTCAGTAGTCCCTATATATCCAGTCAAACAGCCACAGCATAACTTATTTCAAAGCTCAGCCACTTGAAGCTATATTTATTTTTTAATACCAGCTACATTGTCTCAGCCCAATGCTTTTTCTCGACAGCTCTGCCATTTAGCAAGCATTAAACCTGATGGTGCATGAGACATAACAGGGTTTTACTCACACCCATGTCCAAGAGCCAGCTCAGTAGAGCCGACAGCCGCAAGTGTTTCAAGCAATACTTACCTCATACCTTTCCTTCCAAAAAAATAAAAGCGCCAGCCTTTTTGGAATCAAACACATGGGATCTATCGCCAGAAGTGGCCAGTTTAGGAGCAGAACATCTCATTACTTCAGGCAATACTGAAACGCAGCAATAAGTTTATGGGCACCCAGTAGCAGACAACAGCGGTTGAGCTGAGACACACGAGGAGGATGTGAAGTCCAGCTTCTTGACCAAGCACTGGCGCATTCCCATGAAACAGCAACACTGAGACAAGAGTTTCCCTCTCCCCACATGCCCCTCGGGATTCCACAAGCCTCAGGAAACAATTGTCTTCTGGAGCCTAATAAAGGGTTGGAAAGAAAACCTATGTGAGGAAATAAATTGGGCTGAGGTCCAGACCTGATGCCAGAGCCTGAAAGGTTAAAGAGGAGACTGTACATGTAACATGATGTAAGCTGTGCTTGCTGCTGCCTCCTACCACCACTCACTTTTTTTTCCTCCCAGACTTGACCCCAGGCTCTACCACAGTTGTATTTCACTTCCAACTTGAAGCAAGAAAACTTCTTCTAAACAGTATGAAATGGGTCAAGGATCCAGTTAGCAGCTATCCAGATAAGAAGAGGATTTGAAATCACTGCAAACCACCTTCCCTTGATGCGAATGGTTGCTTTGTGTTTTCTGATTGCGAACAAGTGAAATTTCACAGGAGACACTGCCTTAAGCATGGGATGTTTGAGCTGTAGTAAGTAACAACAGATGCAATTTGTCCCCAGCTTTATGACATTTTGAGTCAATTCAGATATAATGATTAGTACATCAATTCTGGAAGCAATCAGATGGCTTTGCTCCGTGAGGTACTGGAACTGGATAGCCCCAGGAACTCAAGTTTCCACTTACTTTAACTCTGGCTTTTTTGGATTAGGTTGCTATCACAAAGCCAAGTTAGAAACACTGGATGCTGTGTTAAATCCTATTAGCTGATTACACGGCTGAGCAGAAGCAATTGTTCATTGAAAAAGTGAACCCGACTGCCCAATTTGGGAACCAGACGGTCACACTGACCTTGTGCGCAGCAGCACATAACGACAACAAGCATTTGCTCCCGCTTTTGTCAAAAGCCATCTCTTCCAGCAGCTCAGACTATCTGCAGCACAGCCAGGGCTGATGTTCCCCGGCCCAGCCAGCCTACACCCTGCAGAGGGCAGGCGGATTTCTGCCGGCACACTACAGCAAGCATCACTCTTGCCAAGTCCCTGCTCCTTCCCTCCTCCATCTCCTGCCATGCCACCAGTTGGTTCAAACCAGCCTTCTTCATGCCCTTCTAGGGAACCCCTCCCAGCACGTCAGCACAACAGCAAAGCAAATAAAGTTATTCTAAAACTGGGATAAAAATAAAGCCTTCAAGAGTAGGGCCTGGGACAGCCTAACACGTGACAACAATGAGGACTCATTTGTCTTGTGTTCACAACAAAAGGAACACTCATGCAACAGGACGGCAGCCTAAGAGTGACCTTCCTGCCATGACCAACAGCAGGTGAACCTCACGTTTGACCCTCCCATGACTTTCTGTACATCTGTGGCATTGCTGGCAGGAGTCATGAACAACAAGGAAACAAACAAGGAAAGTGCCTTCCCACCCTGGCTCTACTTCCTAGTAGGAGCATTCAAAGAATCAGGTTCCCTTTTCAGGGCCTTGACTTGTTCTTGGCTGTCTGGTTTAAACCTCCAGGCTCCATCCCTCCTGGGGAAGGAGTTTTTACAGAGGCTGGAGATGAACATTTTCATTTCTTCATGCCAAAAGGAAAAGGAAATTTCTACACAGCTGTTCTGATCACACCATTCTCCCATAAAGCAGGTATCACCATATGCCTCTCTGAGCTTAGCACAAGAAAATAAACACTATTCCCATTTTTAGAGAGAAGCTGTGGGCACCTATCCTCTGGAGGACACTGCAAGTTGCGGATCCCATGAGGATGGAGATGTCTGCATAAGCATGGAGCCAGGTGCCCAGATTTGAGGGGGACAACACATGCCCACACTCATTCCCCACACACTCATCTCAGCACATTCAAGCAACACATGGGAGCTCCTGGGAATTGTGTGCTTCCAAATCAAGGTGGGAGCCAGGTGATTCCTGGCCCAGGTCTACACCACTGCACCCTTTACCAGCTTCAACCCACGTTTTCACCACCCCTTCAGAGATCAGTGCCCTGAAAGAGCACCAAGCCAAGCTAGGACAACTGTCCTCCCTGCACAAACATTCAATGGTTGCACAAGAGCTCCAGGAGCACTTTCTCCAAGCAAAGAGCAGCCTGGTGAGGTGTGAGCAAGTGCCTCCCTCAATTTAATTCAGTCCACACTGAGACCAGCTACCGCCTTCATTAAGCATCAGTCAGCTCATTACATGCACAAACATACCGTAAGCAGCCAGCTGCATTTAAGGCACATGCTTGACCAGTTTACAAGCCTCAATCCCCAAATTTTCTACTTCCTTTTTAAAAAAACACAACACATTTGAGAGAGACTTACAGAGCAGCAGCACAATTCTTTGTTAGATGTCTCTGTACTGCTAGAAGACCCGAAACACCCACATCTCTCAAGCCTTGCTGACCATTAAGGTTTTAATAGTGCTGATAAGCTCTCAGCTGGAACAGCTCTTGCGCACAGTAAGTTTTATCTGCCACAGAGCACACTTGTTACAGAGCCTTTCTTATCGCTACTGCAAATATCAGCAGAGATAGAGAAGCACGTAATGCCTGGGAAGAGAAGGTGCAGAAATACGAGTGGACATGTCATCTTTTGACTCTGCCCAAGCTCATGACCTCGGGGGCTCCCTGCTCCTCACCTCACATACCCTCGAAAGCTCCATAGCCCCCAGCGAGAACAGCCCTACATCCAGCCCACAAATTGCTCAAGGAGAGGAGCGGAGCGGACTCCAGACCTTAAGCCAGTGGCCCAGATATGTCCCCCCAGGGAACATGCAGCTGAGCTACAAAGTTCAAGAAAATAGGGAAAAAGCCAGTGTTTACCATGAGCTGGGGGGAAGAAGCCAAGAAAGCAACAGTGATTGTCTCACGGGTCCAATACAGCACTCAGTACAACCCAACCATTACCCCAGAAGCTTAGATTTAAGGACTCTCACAACAGGAGGGTTTTAACATTACAAGCTGACACTTTTAGAAATACAGAGAGCCTCCCCCCACCCTCCCTGTTTAAGCTTATTCTGCTCTTAGAAGTGGATCTATAGCTGTTCACAACAGGACACCTCTAAGAAAGTCTGGACATCAGGTTACAGCTTCCCAATAAACTCACAGGCTTCATCCCTGCTAACTCATGACATTCCCACTGTAATACAGTGGTATCGAGCACATCAAGATGACAACCACAAAGGGTTTTCAGCCCAGCAGGAACCTTTGCCTTCAGGCACCCGCTCAAATCCAGCCTTGCTATTAACCAGGCAACCTCTCTCACCACACCTCTCACCCTCGACCAGAAGGGCCCATCCACCAGCCAAGGCATTTCTCACCCCGCTGCTCCAGGTGACACTGAGGCAGGTCACCAGCATCATTAAGGCTTCCCAGTATGTTGGTATTCAGCCAAGCATGGTTCAAGATCAGTGTGCACCAAAGCTTTCCCAGTCTGGCAGATGGACTGCAGCAGGCAAGCTGTTTGCAACACCTCCACAAAGGTGAGCCCTAACAAACAGCATTCCCAGCCAGCAGCAACATTTGGTGGAGCTAGAATTGCACAACAGACCCAGCAGAGGAGCAGCACAACAGAGCAGGTTTTGAAGGCTGGAAACCCTTGCATTTGAGATCCACAGCTTGCACCCTGTCTTTCTTTTTGGAGAAGACAAATAGGTACATTCAGATTTGCTCTACGTACACATATTTCCCCAAGAGCTCTGACAACTCCTAGCCAGAGGCCATTTATTTTAATCTCCCCTGGAGAGGAAAAAAACCAACCCAAAAAACCAAAACCCAACAACAACAACAAAAAAAACCACCCCCCAAAACCAACACAGTAAAAGCCTCCCACTTCCCCCAGTGTCTGGCAGGGTGTTCTGCCCTGTGCTGGGGTCTCCCATCTACTTCATTAGTCCACATGGGATCACTCACCAGTACCCATCGAGCTATGGCGAGTGGTTGTGTGAGTTCCTGCCATGTTTTTTATGCCTTTAAAAAAAAAAAAAAAAAAAGACTATTAAACAGCTTCTTTGTGGTCTTCTTCACTGCCCAGAGAAAGATACTGGTCTGTGCCGCTCTCCAAGCGGGTACCAAGCATGGGCCCAAACCTCACAGGTGCCAGCAGGCATGATGGCTTCACAAGACTCTGGGGTACTGCAAGGATAGCATTGCACCCAGGTTCCCCGTACTGGTTACATCCCCGCTGGCAACACCCCCCACCTCCTCCCTAACACTCTCATCCTTCCACTGGGAGAGCAATTTTCCAAACTACATCAGGTTAACGGAGCTGTGATACATCCATCTCCCTTCAGACAATGCTCACAGCTTCCAGCTTGCTTCAGTTGAAGACTTTAGCCTTAAATGAAGCAGATGAAAAAGGTTGGTAGATGCTAAATCCTTGTCATCAAATGCAAGGTGCACTGGGTGGACTGTTTTTTATTTTTAAAGGCTCCAAATTATATGTGCCGGTCCCATTGACAACATTGAGGAAGCTGAACAGGTTACTGCCTCCACCACAGCTCCTGTGACAGCAGGAGAGATGCCCACCCTCCCCAGAGGCTTCTCAGGACTGGGTTGCACAAAAGGTACAAAGACCCCCTTGCACCCAAGAGAGTCCCTTCCAGCTCAAGGGGTCTAGCAAACCACAGAGCAAATTTTGAGCTCCTTGTTGCCCACGTTACTCCTCACACCCCATGCAAGCTCAGGACCAGAGCAGAAACCACAGCACACTGCAGGCCTGACACTTGCCTGGGTACAAACGCAAGGAAGGACATTTCTTCAGATGTTGGCCTTCAGCCGCACCGCTCCTGCCCATGCTTTCAGGGACAACAGCTTTATTGCTATAATCCAACAAGCAGCTTTATTTTTCTTTGCAAAGCAAAACTGTATAAGGAGAACCTGCACTGTTTGCGTTTCGGGAACACGCATCTATGCAGCGGTGTGACCTTGCGAGGCACAAATGCTTGCCTGCCAGCATAAGGGACACCAGAGCATGCTTATTCCCACCACATTAACATTTTAGCATATACAGCTGTCTTACCCACAAGTACACTGCATTCCTTTAACATACACCTCTCCAAGAGCAAGAGATCCAAACAAAAAAAGCCACCCTGATGCAAAGGAGACAGATTAGGAAATACTTGTGATAAGGGAAAGTATCTCCAGCCGAGCTGTCAACCTTGCACTTTAATTTAGGCTTTTAATGAGGACCGCAAGCACTCTGCATTTCAGTGATTAACTCAGTGCTAAATATGAGTTTAGCTGCTTCATTTCTAACACTGATTCTGCCTCCAGATTTTGGGCAGGAGCAGAAACAGAGGAGAAGACAAGCACAACTGCACAAAGCTTGCAGGCTGTCAGACACCAGCAACTTCTGAAGCTAATGCCAAAGCCCAAGCAGGGGGGGTAAACCACCCCTAAAATTAGAGCCACCCACCATTATATATTTACAGAGCATCAAATGCAACATTATAAGTGGCTCAGGAGCTCATAGGACTGAGCCTGTGAGCATAATACATCTGGTTTTGGCAGGCATTTTGATTTCCTTGTAAAAGCTGGAAAGTGGGGCTTAGAAGTTCAGTGTACTAAGTGCAGAGCAATCCTTTACGATAAACATAATTTGCATATGAACAGGAATGCATCTAAAAATAACATTTTGAGAAGCCATAGGTCTTGCCTTACCTCTTGGCCTGACAGTTTCCAGGGCCCCCAACAAGCTCAAAACCATCCACAGGTTACAAGGACTGTTCAGCCATTACTATAGCACAGATCTCTTAAGCTCAAACAGTCAGTTCTCGGCCAGGGATGGGGAAATCACAGCCCAAAAAGCTGGAGAGAAATGGAGCAAATCAGGCAGCTGGATTTCTGCCTGGACACCCAGAGCAGGACACGAGTGCTGCCTGTTTGCTGGGTATCAAACAGCAATAGGTTTGATAGTTTAAGGTCTCATAGACAAGAGACATAAATAATTAGTAGGTAGATTGGCACCGAGATTCCCACAAGACCCGCAAACAATCACTGCTGGAACAGGCGACTGCCTACAACACATCACCTACTTGACAGCCTCAGGAAACTTCTTTATGGGGCTTCTTCATACAAGAAAGTAGTGGGGCAAGAAAGACACACTGGTTTTACTCTTCTTCTCAAAAAAAGCCTTTTTTGTCTCAAAGGTCAAAGGGTTGGATGACTCCTTAACTACATTAACAGCTGAGACACAAAGGAAACATTTTAATCCCAAGGAAAGCATTAATTACCTCTTGGCAAAAAAACCCCAACCAAACCCAAAAAACACACACAAAAAAAATCCACCCAAATATCACAGGGTGACCTCACCACTGTGGTAGATCGCTGTAAACAAGCCCAGGCCCTCCCCGTCCCTTTCAGAGACCAGGTCTGGGCACCAGGAGCACCTCCACTTAACTTGATCTGGGAAGCCCCCAGCCCCATCTTGCCCCTTGGCAGCGTGATGGAGAAGGGCTGGGCACAGCAAGGGAACTTGAGGCATAGCCCTGAATACATCCCAGCTTTACCACCACTCTCCAAGGTTTTGCTCAGAAAACAGCCCTGCAGTCGGCACATGGGTTTCAGATGGAGTCACCCACAAGAGACACCTTGGAAAGGCCAAGCCTGCCCCTTAACACCAGGTTTCTGCCCTCCTCCTGGCAAGGTCCTAGAGAATTTAGTAGGACAGCAAGTCTAGACACAAGCTCCAAATCCTCTCCAAGCTGTTAAGTGACCTGCCCCAGGATTAGACCTACTTCCTGACTACCCCGTGGAGCCCCCAGAACATCACCCTGCCACCCCACAACCTTCAGGTACCAAGTCCCAACTGCTAGCCATGGGGCTGTAGCCATCTGCAATCTGAAAATTTAATACATTTGTTTTGCTGCAGTTCTGCAGTAGGCAATCAGACCACTGATTTGGTTTTAGACTCAGGCAATTTGCTTTATGATTAGGTGACTGTCAACTCAAGAGATTCATCAAATAAGTGGCCCAAGATATAATCTATTAGAATGGCTCAGAAGAATGCTTGGACATCGAAGGGTACAGCCAGTCCGCTACATCTTTTTAAATGCTACACCCAAAATACCTATTAAAGAAAACTCTGGTCTTCACCTTGTGCTATTTAAGGCCAATGCAAGATGCTTCCTGAGCTACCTGTGCAAGTGTGAGCCTGAAAATTGGTGCAGCTAAAAACAGCAGGCAACCGGAATATTTCTGCACTGTGCATCTAACCTCAGGCTGGGGGAGGGAGAAGTTTCATTTCAGCTCGCCAAGGAGGAGGGAGGTAAGCAAAATGCAGGGACCAGACATTTATAAAGAGATTTTACAAGTTACAGCAGAGTTTTAAGAGAAATTGCAGGATTATAAGAAATAAATAAAAGGCAAGCTTGCTTTAAGGGGAAAAGTGTAAGATACAAGCTGCTTTCGCACAGTGCCACACGGTAAATCTGAAAGTGAAACAGATTATTTTGAGCATTTCCAGACAAGAGCAGCATAAGCTCACAGTCCATCACCTCCAAGCCCTCTGGGATCCAGCAGCCCGGACCCCAAGCACCAGGCAAAGCCTGGCTCCCGAGCAGTCAGCGACACAGACAACAGTGGTTAGAGAGCAGGAGGATTCAGTTTTGTTATGACTAAGGAATTACATTAAAACCAGTAAGAGCTATTTCCAAGGAAGGGATTAGCCACCAGCAGGACTGCACAGACATGTGGGCCCGGTGACTGAGCTGGTGCCCAGATTTGCACATCACCCCAGGAAAGGTGCCATCTGCCTCCCTCCTATCCCCATCCCACCCTTCAACCAGCAGAAAAAAAAACCAAAACCAAAAACACCAGCTCACTTTAGCACTACATGGATCAAGAGCCACAATCCCCTCCCAAAAAAAATCCACCGGTGCAAAAATATATTCACAAAAGAAACATTTTTCATAAAGTTGATCCTGCCCAAAGACCAGGCAGGCAAAAGAGACAGATCTCAGTCACAACGTGTAATAGATTCAGCATGTGAAAACACACGATGTGTCGAGATAGGCATGATCACAGAAAAATTTCCAGTTGCCACCCAAGAAGGTCCTTGTTTTAATACCCTTCAGGGGAACACTCTGTACCTTGAAACCACTCCTTGGCAGAAATTTTATACAAATATTTAATTACATATAAAAACAAGGCCCTTTTTTCAGGTTATTGAGCAATGACAGACTATTTAACCAAATGTTCAGGCAGTTGCCCTGCCAGTATCTGTGGGTATTTTTGAAGGAAGTGAGGAGAACACAGTGGACAGCAAAAGAGGAAAAAGCAGCAGTGCCAGACACCACTGCACAAGGGTTTGCATTTTTTTTTTTTTTGAAAGTCAAGACATGCATCAAAGTAGCTGTATCTAATCACTGTTTATAGAGAGGCTAGCAGGCAAAAGCAACTGCTATAAACAGTCTTTTAAATCCCTTTTCCCAGCATCACGCTTAGGATATTCTTACAAAGGTCTGTTAAACACCAGCAGCATATTCAGACATGGGAAAGCCACCAGAGAGCACAGCTAGAAGGGGAACATTTTGCTTGAGGAAGAAGGGCAGCAGAATTAGGTGCCTGGGTCCCACACCCACACTGGATATTGCCCCCTGCCAAGACCCTCCTGAATCCCTGGATGGGCAAAAGTTGTCATCTCCACAGCTATTTCAGCATGGGCAAGGAAAAGCGCGTTGGTGTGACACTGCCCTCTCCTGAGCAGAAGGAACTGCTCAGCTTCACACCCAGCTCATCAGTACGATTTTAGAAGAGCAGCAGCCCTGAGCAAATGCCCTACTACAAGGAGAAAAGCTGAGACACCACTCACCCCACAACAACCACAGTTAACACCAACAAAGCCGAGAGCAGCTACAGCCTCCTCACACCAGCAGCGCTTGCTTTTTCTGCACGAGAGTGAACTACCACCATGTGGTCCCCTTGAAATGTAATTATCAGCTACTGCAACCTAACGAAGCCTTTTTATGGCCACAGCCAAGTGGCTGCACCAGGTGGGTCCCATCACTTCATCTCAGTATCAGCAAGAAGGTGCAAAGCATCTCACTAAAAGGCTTTTGGACAGGAGCATGGCCCCTCTGGCTACAGCTTCTCAAGAAAAAGGAGTTTCAAACCAGCATCACAGCCTCCAGGGAAAGCATATTTCTACGCCCTGTGTTTGTAGAAAAGCTGCTCTTAGAAGGAGCCCCAAGTGCCCATCCACATCCAACCCCAGCACTCAATGTCAGCGATAACCACACCCTCACACACCAGCCTGTGGCTGTAGGGCAGCAATGCCACAAGTGTTTCAAAGGTGCAACCATACCCTTTCATCTTTACCCTTGTTAGGGCTTACAAAGCAAGTGAAAGGACAACATTGCCCATAGGTGTGTCAGTTAAAAGGGGACTGAGATCTAACTTCCACCACCTGTGAGCATCAAAGTGCCTCCAAGCAAACAACAAGGTGAATGAGCCACCTGCTACCAGTGCATCCTGACCTCAACCTACAACATCATTTGCAACCGTGAGTTACTGTAACCCATATAAAACAAAAAACAAAAACAAAAAAACACACCAAAACCACCTAAATATACTGATTTTGGCATTGAGCAGTGTGAAACACCATGGCAATTTTAATGCAGCTACTTGAGATCAAACAAACACATGGCAGTTTATGGATAAAAGTACAACAAACGGTCCCCAGCCCTTGCAGCTGGTTCAGTATCTCATTATAATCTTCCTGGTTCATCAAAGCAATTTGTTGCCTTGCAAAATCTAAAACCTTTATCATTAATTCCAAGGCAGCAGTTTATGAATCTACAACCCAACACCAAATAAATTGATCTAACCAGAACTCATTTTCTTTGTGCTGCTCGCTGTCAACACACAAGACAAACATCAGTCATGCTTCACCTTCTACAGAATTCATTGCAGGGAAGAGCATAACGTGCAGAACATGCTTATTTAATAGAAAAAGTACAGCTTGACAGAGACACCCACTCTAAAATTAACTCTGCCTCGAAGCAGAGCTTGTATTTGCCATTGAAGAAGCACCTTCTATATCAGAGAGAAATATTCCGCAACTAAATATTGCTGGGATATCGGCGTGAAGACGCTTCAAGTCTTGACAGAGGTAAACATGTTAAAATAGCAGGCTTTAAGGATTCAGGATGCATCACTGCTCAGGTGGGTAAAGGCTGTATAATGCATTAATGGGCCGCTTTCCATAGCAATCTGATGACATGCCAGACAAAATGCAAGGCAGGAAATCCATTTACTTCAGCTTTTCCCCAGCCACACCTGCCAAGTGCAAGCTAGCAATTTATAAGAAGGAAAGAAGGTACAAGGCATTTATCCTGCATCCTTGTGTGATCCAAACCCAAAAAAGCTCTTTAAAAACAAACACTGGTCTAACTTTTGCTCACTAATAAGCAACAGTCTAAATTTCCTGGCAGCTGGTAGCACCCTGAGGAGAATACAGCATCCGAACGGCGTAGTCGGCTTTAACGTTCCTCATGCATGGCGTAACTTTCTAACGGAGAAAAACCTGTACGGGCGTACTGAGCGAGCACTCGTTTTCCCTCGTACAGGGACAAAGACCCAGCAAAAAGAACCTTTTTTTTTTTTTTTTTTTAATTTCACATGCAGTGTGGTCACAACTTTCCGATCATCTATCCGTAATCCCTTTCCAGCCCCAAAATAACCCTTAAGCCAACACGATTACAAGTAATAATAGTGGCTGTACAGACCCACCCCTGAAACCCCAAAGCACGGCCAGTTTGACAAAGCCAGGTTTTTTCTGGCTGAAGAATCCCCATTTCCATCTTGCCAGGGGTGAAATTTCACAGCTTCAACATCAGGAATTGCTACAACAGACCTTTTCCAGAGGAAGGCTCACATTTCCACTGCAAGTCCTCAATGCCCAGTTTTCTAGGCGGTGAATATACGGGACTTGGGAGGGAGCTTCAATAAAACAGCCATGAGATTAAATTTTTCCCACTTTTTCCCTGAATTACTCCTTTTTTCAAGCAATTTCTTTGCCAAGCATCAAGACAAAATAATACCCTCCACGTTCAATCTTTCTCAGGGTCCTTAACAGGAGCCATACAGGGTATCGCTATTGCATTCTCAGAGGGTGCTAGGAGAGTTTGGGTGCTGGCCGGGTGCAGGGTACTCCTCCAGCCGAGCTAGCGGCAATAAATCCCTCTTGGGATTTTGCTGCCTCAGGATTTTATGGTGTCGGACAACCCCGGGGGAGTGGGACACTGCAGATGTCATTATTCGGAGAGTGGTGTATAAAAATGAAGCGTTACCTGTAAAACCAGTAGGGCCTAAAGGAGAAAAGGGGGTGACCAGATCCACACCCTGCCAACTGCCGGCGGGGGGGTGTCCTGGAGACCCCGGAGGTTATGGTGGGACCTCTTCCCACTTGGGTGCCCACCCATGGCCCCCACCACAGGGTAGTACCCCATCACATCCCAGCTTTGCTTGGGATGCTCCAGGTGAGCCACCCATGGGGGGGCACACACTGTTTTGGGGGGGAACGGAGGGCACAGAAACACCTTCTGGGGGAAACACCTTTCTAGACAACAGTCACCCTTTGGGGGTCAAACCCGGCGTATCTGTCACACACCCGACACACCCCCCCACCCCCACGGCTCAGCATCTCCCCCCTCCTCCGGGGCACCCGGCACCCCCCTCGCCGGGCAGGCAGGGACGGGAGGGGGGTGCAAAAGGCCACCCGCTCCTTCCAGTCCAACCAGTCCAACCCTTTACCTGCTGCCTCTGGGAAATCCTCCAGGTCGCCAAGTCCCGAGGGAGGGGGACCGCTGCCCCGCCGAGCGATGCTCCCCGCTGCCGCCGTCCCCTGGCAGAGGGTTGGATGGGGGCACCCCGAAGGGCCGGGAGGGAAGACGGAGGTGCCACCACCCTGTCCCCGTCCCCGTCCCCGCAGCCCGGCTCGGCTCGGCTCGGCTCCGCCGCCCGCTCCCGGGAGAGGGGCGGGGGCTGGGGCGGGCGGCTCCGCCCCGGGCAGCGGCGGCGGCGGCGGGAGGAAGAGGAGGCAGGAGGCAGGCTGCACCCGAAGGCTTGGAGCCCCTCTGCGTTTGGGTTTTGTTGGGTTGGTTGGTTGGTGGGGTTTTTTTGGAGGGGCGGTGTGTCCCTGCGGAGATGCACCCGACTGGCAGCAACACCCCCCGCCGTGGGGTGCCCCATGGGGTCTGGTTTGGGGGGTCCCCTGCTAATAGGAAGGTTGGGGCACCCCTGCCAAGGGAAAATACATGCCCCCCCTCCCGGTGCTGCCCCAAACCTGGGCTCTGCTGGGGAGGCAGGGCTTGGCACTGCACTGTGGGGTCTGGAAAGGCTGAGCCCCAAAAAGGGCAGCGACCCCTCAGCTTCATCACGCATCATCGCCACACATCACCTTCATCTTCCTCCCGTGAACTGGGATGTCTGGAAATTGTCCAGCCCGGGGAGCAACATGTACGTACACACACACAGAGTGTAGCTAAAATACAAAGCCAGCCTGGAAAACCTCTGCAAGTTAGAGCAAACGCATGGCCCTGTGCACCCCGGGCTGCTGTTAACTGGGCACCAGTAAATCCCTGCTTGGCAGCCAGGAGTGGAGTCACAAGGGAAAATACATCATTCATATTTCGGTTTCTTGGTATTTATATCGAAGGCAATCATGTCTCAAAGCCTGCTAGGAGGGATGCTTTGCGCAGCAGGGTGTTCTCGTGTGAGAGGACAGAGGAGGGTGAAAAGCATCAGGGACAGATTACTCCTGCTCCTGTAAATGTGCCCTTCCCAACTCACCCACCATTTATTTTTCTCTCCATTTTCATCACTTGCACTTGGTCTTATATTAGATCCCCATCTCCCAAGCATGTAGGTGCACCATGGACGGGTTCCCTGGACCTGACCTACACACTATGGCCATCCTGGAGTAGCATCCTCAAGTTGTACCAGTTTGGGGAAAGGATGAGCGCTGATGTGTCTACACCGTGCTCAGAACTTGTTTTCTACACACTTCAACAGTGTGGGTGAATCAGGGCGAGAAGGATGTCCAGGGCTGCCCGGCACCGTGGACAAAAACTGAACTGTATCTTTGCTGTCAACTTCCTGCCTTTCTTGATGCAGGGTGGCAAAATACTCACCTGAGAGCAACGGATCTCTTTCTTTCTGCAAATTGGCCATTTTCCACCATGTTGGCCCACGCTCAGAGCCAGCTCCGGAGGAGTGCACGGTCCAAATGGTGCAAAAGGAGGAGATCTGCTGTCAAAATAACAAGCAAGTGTGAGACAGATGCCAGGCTCATCTTTACCGAGACAAACAACACCTATGGCTCACTAGCAACTGTCTCTTTTCCTAAGGAGTGCAGAAATAAACCAAGAAGCTGCACCCACTAGCAGGGAAACCTTGCCTGCAGGAAAAGACTGGAGGCAAAAAATCAGAATATAAAGTCTGATCCAAAGTGACGAGCCTCAGCCCCAGCAGAAGAGATATGGGCTGCGTTACAGGCAGCGTTACGGGCAGCGGTCCTGGTAGCTGTTTGCCAAACACCGTTCCTTACAGTACTGCTGACGGCAGGCATTTCAAAATCAGAAGTCCCTTAGAGCTGTGATTATTTTAAATCCTGATGAAAATATATCCTGTGGGAGCATTTTATTTGCTGCCTGGTTGCTGGGTCCACAGCTTTAGGCTGTGTTTTCCTGCAGGCTCGCGGGTGGCTGTGCAGCAGGGTACAGGGCAGATGCAGGTATTTCGAGGCATATAAAGTCGTGACTGTAGATCCTTGTGACTTTGCCAGACTTTAAACAGTGGGGATGACATTTTACATGCTTGGGTGTCTGCCTAGGGATGGTCTCCTTTTAATTTCAGCAGAAAGAGTTCAGCCATTTGTAAGATAAAGGGAAAAATATTTTCTTCTGGCACCGGGAGAAAATACTCTTCTAACTTGTGAGGTTCCAGAAACACTGCAGCTGCTCCTAACGTCAGCCAGCAATTTGCTTTTTAAGCATCCATTTGCTGAGGAAAATGCCTCCAAAAAGAATCAGAGTACGCACATTTTCAGCATATTTCTTCGACTCGGCCATCTGAATTGGACACAGGCTCCCGCCGGGGATGCAGGGCTGGGGAAGGTTTCCTTTTCAAGCCACCTCCAAGCAGCTGTGAAAAGAGGAATGAAGAGCACAAAGACCATCCTTCCCCTGCTGCTAGCAGCACTTTGGCTGCTAAAGGCTGTGCAATGTCAAAAAAAAGTCACGGAGCAGCCAACGGAAGGAAATTTCATGCAAATTTTGAGACAGCTTCTAGGAAAATAGATGCAATTTTGGATTGGGAAAGTTGTTTTCAGATTTATAAAAGTTCCTTATCCCATGCTTAGAGTCTTGAATGCTCAAAACTCTTTTAAGTATCTCCCTTCGGCACAGCTAGGATTTCTGCTGTGCCCATTCCTCACCATATGTCCCCAGCCACATTCATTTCAAAATGATGCACCTACAACACCCTCATTAAAATCCTTTGAACTCCTGTGTGCAGTCACTTTTTATTTAAGCTGCTCCATTAGGACCCGTCTCAGCGCTGATGCTTTAAACCAGGGGTGAGTTTCAGGCGTAGGCAGATTTCACACCACATCCTGAAAGCGTTTCATTATACGCTTATGGGAAGGAAAAATCGGTCCAGAAGGGAAATTTTTCTTTTCTGGCAGGGAAATACGAGACTGGGGATCTGGCGATGCAGAAGGGCATCACGTGCAGAGTCTTAGAGGAGGCGGCACTTTGGTATTTTGGGTGAAGGAGATGCTGCAGTTTCCTGCGGGAGTGGGAATGAAGGGAAGGGGGTAAAGTGTCTCAACTGCAGCATCACCCTCCTCCACGGAATTCATCCCCTCCGTAAGTAGAGAAAAAACCCTCTTCCCCTTTCCAGGCTCACAGGAGGGAAGTCTTTGCTGGAGAAACACTTGCCTGAGCCCTTCTGGTGACCCAGCCGTGGATCTTTTTTAGTGTCACAGGGTACCTTGCTCCTCCCCGATATGCCAGAACACTTAGGATGTTGCTTTTTAGCTTTTGCTGCTGTGCTGAGGGGTGGCAGGGTAGCAACAGCAAGGTTTGGGAAACAAGACAGGGTACGGTGAAAGCACAGCGGATTCCTCCATGGCTGGCTTTATGGGGAAGAGCAAGGAACAAACATCCAATTAATTGACGATGCCACATCTGGATGGAGGGCACTGAGCAAGGCTCGGAGATTTGCCATACTGTCTCCATTTTGCAGGAGAAGAAAATGAAGCATGAAAAAAGCAAGGCCAAATTTATCTAGAGGCCGTCCGGCGGGAAGCGAGCCAAGACGTGTAGGTCTGTCTGTCTGCCTGCCTGCCCGTGCCTGGCAGCGGAGCCAGCGGGAGGCAAATCCCCATCGCGGCTGCCCCAGAGCCAGCAGAATCTGACCAGCCTTGGGGAGGGGAAGGAAGCATGGTAAGGGACACGCTATTGTTTTGCCCATGCAAACACTCAGGGAATGCAGGGCAAACAGGAGGGAGATCTGCGCTTTCCTGTGTTTGTGCTGCAAATACTTTCATTAAGGTGCTTTTTCCTAACTCTTTCTCCCAGGCCTTTGTGCCTGTAATAAGTGTAAGGAGGGTGTTGATTGCAAAGCATCCCCTTAGGCACAATTATTTTACCATAATAACATTTACAGGGAGAACTTGCAGAACTCTTTTGCTGTTCCATCCTCTGTATTTCAACCTCTCCTTCACATTTTATTCGCTCACCAGTCTGCCCCAACAAGCCCGTGCAAGGTACCCGTCCCTGCAGCAGGAGCGGTGGTGGACTTGTGAGCCCTGAAGAGATCATTGAGGGCAAGTATGTGAATGTTACCCAGCAACTAGAGATGAAGATATTTGTCTGCTAAATCAGGAAACACTTTGGCTGTTTGCACAATAGCTGTGTTTGCCTGCTCTGTAGTAGGTTAACCAGCAGCCCTGCAACCCTTTCAGGACGGTTGATGTATGTATGTGATGAATGTACTTAAATAAGAGGAAAGTCACTGACATGGATTATTGCTGCAGGTAAATCAGGCCCCAGCCACCCTCAGCCTCCCCTGATCACTGCAGTGAAGTCTTCCGGCGGGGGGAGAAAGTATAGCCATATTGATAGTCCAGTCATGAAAAAAACCCATCCAAAAGCAAAGGACGGATTTTATCCTGGCACAGTCTGGAAGAGAGAATTACAGTCAGCACCCTGCATCCTTTCCCCACCATCAGAATAAAATACTTTGTGGCGTGTCATCAGTATAAAATTAGCCCTGAGCACATCTCCACATAGACAGAGTGGCTGGAAGTCAACAGCAAAGTCAATTGAGAAGACAAATGAGCATTTTTTCAGCTGTTAGGAGAAATGACTGGGGGAAGTGATAAACAGAAGCAGAAGTCTCCCCATTTGATGTCTTTATGGCAAACTAGGTGCTCCTCTGCTGCAAGAATGGTATTTAAATATAGGCTGTTTTATATAAATAAATGCAGAATAGGCCATAAGATGTTTTATCAGGTCAGTCACATGAGGTAGTCCCTCTCCTTTCATAACTGAAAGGTGCAGTCCAGCCCTTGGACAGGCAGTTGAACAAGCACTGGGCAAGGGTTAACCAGCACTTGGGCATGCCCTTGGCTATCACAGCCCCATCCCCCTCTCCATCGCCATCCTCCCAGTCGATTCCTCAGGAGCAAAGTATGAACTTCCCCAGTAAGTGACCCTGTAAACTCAGAAGAGAGTAAGGATACAGCTAGCAAGGTCCAAACAAGTGGGTTGCAGGAAGCATTGATTGCCTTCAGATGGGCAAAGAGGCAACAAAAGGATGGAGGAGGGGGAGAAGGTGGTTGTCGAAAGATGAGAAGATCTGGAGGAGCCAGAAGGAATCTTTGTGGTGATGGTGGCCCAATGGCAAGGTGGGATGTCTGTCTCCATCGGGGTTTCTCAGGATGAAGAGCATCCTGTGCCCTCCTTTCCATCTGAAGCCCTGATAGCAATGTCTTACGCAAACAGCTCCTGGGCAAGTGCCACAGCCCTTCAAAAGGCTTGGTTGGAGAAACACGGGTCTGAGCAGTCTATCCACAGCCTCCTGGATGCAGGTGAGGTGGGAAGTGGTGCATGATCTTGCACAGACATCTTAATTGAGAAGGACAGCCATTGCCACAAAGCTGAGCTGGTGGCAAGTTTCAGTCCTGTATCCCAAGCTTTTGACCTTTCATTTCTTTGCATTTTTTCCCACATTAAATGCACAATTGGAAGTAACGAATCCATCTATAAGCCTCAGCTCCCGCTCTTAGTACGAAGCACAGGACAAATACAGGTCTGCTACAGAGGAATTAAAAAAAGGCATGCCTTGGTACAACATCCCATACCGCCTCACACATCGGCCTCCATTACCAAAGGCCTACGAGTGCTGGAGACATTCATGGCTGCGTTCAGTTAGTGAAGCAGTACAATAAATACTGGATATAATTCTCGACTAGTGGCTCCCCTTCCAGCTCGGCTGAGGGGTGGGGAGTTAGACCAGACATCTCACTCCCCATCCACCTACAGGCTGCACATGGCCTCGCTCACGAAACACGCGCCTGTTGACGCCAGCTACATGTTGTTAGCAGAAAGCGTACATCTGGTGTCCACATGAAGATGTTTGAAGGAGGAAGGTGGACAGAAAACCAAAGTGACTGAGGACGCCGACCCAGCCAGCAGCACTCATCGCTGGGATGAAATGCACGGCATTCCCAAGACCCATCCGTGCATCCTCTTGGTACCAGCTTCCATCTCTTTTCCTCCCCTCTAGCCACACAAACCAGCATCACACAGATGATGAATATACAGATGGGACAGGTCTTTGGTCCTGCAACTCTGCCCGCAGTGCTCAAGGGCCAGGAAGACGCAGCCAGACCACTCTGAGATGGTTACACACCACATCATATATGAAAAGAGATGAATTAAGATCATATTGAAGCCCTTTGCTCCTGGAAGGGGACATCTCGGCACCACCAAGGATCCTTTTCCTCCATTTTTAAAAGCCATTAAACCAGCATCCTCCCCACTATCTGGTGATTCCCTGAATGAAGGTAGTTTAAGGGAGGAAAATCCAGTCCTGAATATATAATTGGTGGCAACCGAGCCAATTTCAAGCCTGCAATTCCTTTTTTGAAATGCGCATTTAGCTGTAGGTGGGAATAGCTATCCACCTACTGCCGGACTGTGTTTGGATACATTGTGAGAACTTCAGGGCACATAGGTAAAGCCATCTCTGAACTAAATCAGTCAAAATGACTGTGTTTAACAGCATTTTCTAGATCCTAGATGTGGTTCATTTACCGAACAAAGGTGACTGAAACAGCAACGAAAGAAATGTATTTGTCATTGTGTAAGCAAGATTTTCCTGCCCTCGTGAGGAGCTTTACCAGAAATTATTCTGATAGCATCTGGCCCCAAGAGTTGGAGAGGATGAGTATGAAGGCCAGACCTTGCTTGCATCACCGTGGATTTTGCTGGAGGAGCTCCCATCACATCCATCCTGGAAAGCAAACCCCAGCATCCTCCCAAGAGCCACTTGCCAGCTTCCCCGTGCAAACAGAGCTGCAATGCTTCCTTCTGCTCCCTGCCTGTCCACCCCTTCTTTTCTCTTAACCAAAAACATTAATCAAACACTTTCAATGAGGCCTTTGTTTTGCACCTGCACATCATCGAGCATGGGAAGGTCTGGGTTCATGCCTTACACCCCTGATGCCGCACAGAAATCTATCTTTATTGACAAAAATGATCATCGATGCAGCTCCCTCCAGGAGGACTTTCACCTGCTCCAGCCTATGCAAGGCTTTAGCCACATTATTGTGACTTTGGAGGTGATGTTTATATATGAACAGAGAGGGGCACACAATCAAACCTTTCACACCTGCCCTAGCCCAGTTAATATTAAACACCTTCATGTGATATCTCTCTATTTCTCCAGACCAAGAGGAACCTACCACATTTTTCTCATAGCTTCTTTGCAGGTAGATGAAATAAAATCTCTTGCAAGCAGCTCTGCCACAGACCTGACCTGCATCCCTGAACAAAGCCTCTCTTATTCAGCGAGGCAAAGGGGAACACTGGTTTTCTGATTACCTCCATCCCAGAGTGTTCTCGGACGGAGACGCAGGGTTTGAAGGTCTCTGTTCGCTGACCCCATAACAGGGGCTTTATCTGCAGGCTGGGCTGAAAGACCCATCACAGCCTCTAGCTAAATCTGTCTGTGATGGAGCATGTTTGCACAAACAATGCTGAAATTAAAACCCCCAGAGTTCAAAACCTCATTGTCTGGAGAATGCTATGTAAATCCATTTCCCCCGCCTTTCTACTAAAGAAGCAATGTATTTCCTTCCTGTCACAATATAATGTGGTCCTACATGGTGCTGTTCCAGTGGTTTATATAAATTTAAAAGGTAAATTGCTTTTTGATGGGTGAAATACAGCGTGTGTGGGGTGCATCCGAGTTCAGTTGTCCAAGCATCAGTAGCTATGCACAAACACTCCTCTGCTTAAAGTCAGCTTGGCATTTTGGGGCATATTTGGCCCATCAGGGCCTTAATATAAGATCTTGGAAAGATGAGTCCTCCTGACAGAACACTGTGCTAGCCAGCATTTGGGTGGCCTGGGCTCACAGAGACGATCTGAAGCAGAATGGAGTGGTCAGCGTCAGAGCTGATGTTGCCTGAAGGTTGGGTGCACCCGAAAGGTTCAACATCCCTGAAAAAAACCTACTAGAAAAGCAGGACCACTCTCCTCTTCTGGTGCTGTGGTACAACCTACTGCAGAGATAGCATAAAGCTGATTAATCAGTTCATATAGGAAAGATAAAGGCAGGGATGGATGAAGGGGGTCACCCCTCATCTCACAAAACTAGTCTGAGCACAGCTGCAGAGTTGGACCCCTGCTCGTGTTAGAGCCAGGGAGGACTCAGAACTTGCGTGGTGGGAACTGGCCAAGCTATGGCTCAGCAGTAAGACTGAGCAAGACCCTGCGTGCAGCCGCCCGGGAGGCCATGTGCGTTGAGAGAGCATGAGCACCTTAAAATAGCCAGAGGTGAGTCAAAGGGCAGAACTGCCCGTGTGCTGCCCATCCCTTCCTGGAGCAGCTCAAGATCTTTGGCCCCAAATACTCCATGAAGACTTTTCCCAGGAGATTTCTAGTGGCACATTAAGAGCTGAGACCACACAGCTTTTCCTAATACCTCACTGCTCCATTTGCATCACTAATGTGCTATGCATACCACTACCCAAATATATCTTTGTGTTCAAGCCCATAGTCCTTAGGCAGTGTCTGTGCTCTCCTAGATGAAATCAAAGCCTGGTGTGAAATAGCAGGAGGAGGCAAAGGACCTGGGCACAGCATGAATTTTACTTCTGCAACCCAAGCTGTGCTGGCAGAGCTCCTGCTACTTCCTCATGGTCACCAGCAGCAAAACAGTCCCATTGAACTGGGAACACTGGTTGGGCCAGGGCTGAGCCAGCACTTAGCTGCAAGGACTCCTTGTCCCTGAGGTCCTGCAGTGCCAGGGCAGGATGAAACTCAAGGGAGTTTCAGCAATTATCATACAGTTCCCTAGGGAAGCGAGACAGGTGGGATGGGTAGGGCTGGCTGCCTGGCCGAGGAGAGCAGCAATGACTGTTCTCAGCCCATGGTCAGAGCAGGGCTGGGCAAAGCAGTGTCAGAGCGCCCCACGTTCCTTGGGTGGGAGTGTGGGCTGCACCCCCCAGCTCTGGGGACAAGTCAGTGTCTTACAGATGAATTCTGCTAGCCTCAGAGATGGAAGGCATTTTGTCTTCAGCCCCCGGACTGCAAAATCCACCAGTGCCTGTGACACTGGGACATGTCGTGCCAGCCCTAGTGGGAAGGAGGCAATGATGTGGGAGCAGCAGCCTCTTTGCCAACCAGCTCACGCTGGGCTCCATGGAGGAGATATGAGCTAACTCAGCTCTGGCAGGTTAAAATAATTTGGGGGGCCCCACATTCAATGTAGCAGGTTGTCCTCGTGGGACAAGCAGGAGGGCACTGTAGGCAAGACCTACACATCCTGCCATCGCTTCTGCAAATGAGTCCAAGCAATCTCCCGAGCAGGGTCTGGACTCACTCTGAAGATGTCACAGCTTAGTCAGGTTCACACAAAAATCCTTCTTTGAACCAGGTTTGTAAAAGCCCCCAAAGTGCTTATTTTGACCTATTTCATGCCTAGCTAGCTCAGCTCCGCACCTCGCTCTTCAGCAGAGGGTGGATCCCAGGTCAGGTATGTAGCTACCATCTGAGGGCTCTCGGAGACCCGGCAGCATGGAGAACCTGTTGATCTCGTCTCAATTCCAGCTTCCTGCTCAACCTGCCAAGAGCTGATCCCAGGGGGAAACATCTCAGCCAGGCAGCCTCCTCATCTGCTGGAATCATGGTGAGAGCAGACATATTCATCCTCTCCTCCTGGCACCAGACCTGCCCTGCCTTCTGCTGTTTTCATCTTGAGTTTCCCTTCCTCTTCCTGGTATAGGAGGCTTTTTTCCTGCTCCGAATGCTGTCTGGTGTTTCTGATGCTGCAAACACACCTCTTCACCCTCCCATGGCCAATCCTCCAACCCAGAAGTGGTTGCATTTCACTGGCAGCCACCCCAAACCCCACGTGGGGCTTGCAGCCACCCCAGCAATCACCACGGGCCTCTACACCATGGGGGGATGGGTGTGAATACACCCATTTTCAGCAGCACAGCAGATGTGGAGCAGGGGCAGCTCTGTTCCTTGGGGCAGATTTCCCCTCCTGGTTTGCAGGACAGGTCGGAGAGGCCATGAGATATTTGCTTTAAACATGAGGTAACGTCTGGGGTGGAAAGGTTACAACAAAGATGCTTCCAGTATTTATGCTAGTGAGACCAGCAGCCACCAGCAAGCTGTGCCAGGCAGCGGTGTGGTAATGAGGAAAGCAAATATTATGTTATATAGGTGTAATGAGCTGCTGTTGCTTTTTAATGCTGGGCCCATCCAGAGACAAAAGCCTCCTTAAATAGTTGGGATTCCTCGGATCAGCAGAGGGATGGGAGGAATAATATTTGGGAGAGGAACACACCCCGAATAACAGCGTCTCTGTGCTGGGTGGAAAGCAGAGAGCCAGCAGGCATCTCCCAGCCACAGATGGTTCCCATCAAGATGAATTTTTCCTTGTTAATCCCAAAACAAGCTTGTGATATATTTTCATTTCAGAGTTAAGTGGAGAAAAAAAGAAACTCCAGCATGACCCCCTGTTTTTCTGGCCACACTCCCTGCATGGCCTCTGCTCTGAGCAAGCACAGAAAATGCATTTCATGTTAAAGGGAGGTCCTAGCAGAGACCCCGAGATGAAAAACTCCTGGGGTGGTTCTTCCAGCTCTTTTTGACCTGGAAATTTATCCCATTGAAGCTGGAAATGAAAGTGAAAATCTAAAGCCAGGACTACCTCACTCTGTTACTGAACTGAGCCAGAACAGGGAGCCTGAAGGGAGTAGTGAGATTTGACAAGAGCAAAAATGTCACCCTAAATCTCCTTGGGGTTTGAACCCCTGTCATGCCCCCATGTCCTGCCTGTGGCCTGCTTCTCAGGAGGAGCAGAGGGTAAAGACAAGCCACATATAAGAAAGCAAACAGGTTAACTCCCAGATAGGATGAAGGGAGGAAGATCTTCTGGAAGAAATCTGGCTCCACTGTGGTGCGGACGAGCTCCCACTGCACCCGTGGAGGGAAGGGTCCCCCTCGCTGTCCCTCCTGAACCTGTCACCATCCTAGGGACTCGTTCTTTTTCTCATTTTATAGCTGAAAGAAAGCAGAGAGGAAATCAAGGGCTTGATAAAAATAACCAGGACTCCTTCAGGCTGGCTGCGAGGAGCATCCCTACAGCCAGCAAGTGCTTGGCAAGACAGCATGATTTGGGGATGTGTATTTAAAGATCTTCTGGGATTTAAAGCATCGAGGGACTGTCTGTGGGGGTGTCAGCAAGGGTGTCCAGCACAGATGATCTGCCTGTGCTGCAACTCTCACCTTTAAATGTTAAACCTGCTTTGAGCGTCAGGGATGAAGTCCTGAGCTAACCCACACCTGCAGCCTTCACATGCTCAGGAGCATTTTTACCTAAAAAACCCTCCAATGATACTAACTGCATCAGTGGGGGGACTGGGAATTATCTACACTCAAAAGACATCCCAAAAGCCCTGCTTTGTGGACTTGCCAGTCATTCCTCCACGGCCTCCCTGCCGTATGGCTTGTTGGATGGCGTGGTTCCCCAGACTTGGTGTGGTGAAACTACCAAGAGGCACCCCTTGGCGTGTCCCAGGACAGGTCTGCAAGGGCAGCCATGGGTAGGGATGTGCCACACCTCCCAAATGATGAGCTGGGGGGCCATCTGAAAGGATCTGGATGGAGGCAGGGCCAAGCGATACCTTTCCTCATGGGGTGACACTTCTGGTCCATGGGGGCCCTGCTAGAAGCAACCCTGCTAGGTGGTGACCTGTCCCTGACAGCTCAATGGGTTTCATTAATAGGGATTTGTGTCCAGACAGATCTTCTACCTGGGACACTTACAGCCCCCGATGAGGTTGGGCATCCCCCGCTCCTCTCCAGCACCTCCCTGCAGTGACTCAGATGTGCAAATGCTGACTCATTGCAATCTCCCAGCAGTGTCGAACTTCCCACACGTTCCAAGACAGGGTGGTGGAAGGAAGAAGATGCTCTGTTCGCCCTCCCCTGTGCCTTGAGGACACGTCAGAGGGCATTGCAGACACATCAGCAGGGTGGGCAAACCAGTGTAGGCTGGGGCAGTGCAAGGACTCTTCTTCTGGACAGGGATAAGATAAGGTGATCTGGTCTGGGAGTTGCTGCCCAGCATGGGAACAGGTTGCCAACCATCAGCTGGCACACAGTGGGACCTGCCCTGCAGGACACGCACTTCTGGCTGAGAAGAAGGGCCAGGGATAGGTTTAGGAAGAAGGATTTGCAGAGGTGAGGAAGAGGATGGGTACAGCCAGGCTTAGTGCCTTGTTTTGGGGTCTGCAAAGGGTAGTAGCACAGACCTTGTAAAATTAGGGAGCCTGGCCGTGCCAATCAGAGATGTCAGCACAGGTATCAGGAGATGATTATTCCATACAAGGATAAAAATCAGTGGTTTCTGCAGCAAACAGCACCACCAAAAAGGCTGCCAAGCTCTCGAGTCTGTGACCATCCACTGCAAATCCTGCTGGAAGATGACAGAGAAACCTGCAGTCACTCACCAGGGATGAGGCGGACTGCTCTCCCAGAGATCTGCAATGTAAATGGTCATCCAGATACAGAATTGGTCATTCTAAAAAAGATATTTCCCCATGGCATTGCAGGCTGTGGGGGACAATGCTCTCTGACTCATTTCATATGTAAGTCAGAGCAGACAAACAAGGTGATCCCTTCCAGACCAAAAAAATAAGCTTTAGCAAGCATCCCAGGTGTTTCACCCAAAAGATCCCATGATGAGAGCGTCTTTGTGCGGTTGGGATCCAGGTGTCTGCCGCACTTCTCATGTGGACGGATGGACGTTAGCAAAAGACAGGGATGCAGCATGGCTGGGCACTGCTCGTCTGTGCAGCACCTCACCCCAGAAGTGACTGCATCCTCAGGGACCTCTTTTTGCCAGTGTGAACAGCCCTGCCACATCTCAGAGGCATGCACCCACTCTCAAGTTTCCCCATGGCCGGGGCTGTATCTCGTTCATTTACATCACATTCAGCTTTTCTGCTCCTTTGGTCCTGGGCAATGGTCTGGCATCAGCGGTGCATGGCCTGGGGCAACGGAGCAGCTGCAGCAATGGGTCCATCACCCTTCTCCTCCACAGGCCACTTTTGCCACCCACTCCTTCCTTCCCCGTCTCACATGGGCTTCAAAAAGCCCAGGAGAAACCAGCAAGAGGCCCAGACACATGCAGCAGCAAACAGCAGGGTGCTTTCCCTGCCACTCTGAGGGGGCAGGCCTGGGGCTGGGACAGGTCTGCAGCTGGGACCACCACGGTACCTGCTCAGCACCAAACCCGGGCTGCCAACACCAGCTGGCCCAGTGGGATTTCTTCAGCAGGATGATTTATAGCCACTTGGCGACCTTTCTGCCTTTGGCTTTCATGCCTGGTTAAATTACTCTGTTAATTATGCTCTTCTGAATTAATGACCCAATTAGAAACTCCAAAGTGTCTTTCTTGGAGGTTAAGCCTCCAGATTTACCCATGTATAACCATCCTTTCAACTGCATCTCTAGAGCATTCTTCTTCCACCATGGGTTTAGTAGCACATTACGTTTCAGATGTCCTTGGACTGTTTTTAGAATGAGGGATGCTCTGGGCACATGGTACAACTGAGTCACAACCAGGACAGGCTGTGGCCATAGAGGCTTTCTGCCATGTGGATTCTCAAGTGCCTCGTAAAGGGTTGTGCTTGTATTCGAGCCCTTCCCCCATGGATTATTTATAACTTCACTCTGCCTACCCAGTTTCACAAAGCTTGGAGGCTGCTACTGCCCATCAAGTGTGTCTGACATTGGCCCCAAAAGTAGTTGGATGGGACAAAGAAGCAGCAAGTGAGCCCACCTAAGCCTTGTCTTCCTTTCACAGCAGAAGCAGAAGGGATGAGCGATGCAGTGCCCAAGCCCATTACTGGACACTAAAGATTACAGGCTAGTCCAGAGCAGAAGGATTGTAGGAGTCAATCCCATTTAAGCCTTTCTATTTTAAAGGAATAAACCACCCAGGAAAAGCAGCCTAAGATTAGAAACTCACAGGATTTCCTCAAATTCCAGCCATCAGCCAAAGATTCAGACTGGGGGACCAGTTATTATTCTCCTGGTGCATGAATCCTGCACCCCGGCAAAGTTAAGCACAGATTACACTCTGCAGCTCTATCACAGAACCAAAACACATGCTCAGAGCTGGTTTAGTGCTGCTCCCTCTCTGCCTAAACCATGTCCAGTATTGCCTGACTGACAAATAGCTTTATAGGCAGGAGCGTTTCAGCTTTGGTGGAGAGGCATGAGCAGGAGATGTTTCCTACAAAGTGCACGCAATGGTTTGTCGCTCAGAAGGAGACTCTCATGCAGAAGGATCTTTCAGAAAATGGAAAGCTAAAAGAGTGGGAACCAGAAATAAAAACAGTGGTAGGATTGCTTTCGGTGGTCGGCGATAACAGCACAAACGTGGGGATGTGGATGGCTTGATCTCAAGGCAAAATGCCACAAAAGTAAATGTGAAATGGAGGAAAGGCTGATAGGGAAAAACTCAGAGGGTTGGAAAGGTGGTTGTTGCAGGGATATGGAGGCAGAGGGGTTTGGTGTGGCTCCAGACCTTGCTCTGTGATGGCACTGGTACTGCATAGCACCGAGTGCTGCATCCAGGCCCTCAGGATGCTCCCAGACCCAGCAGCACAGATAAATCTTTGTGCCTGACTATCAGTGGTTGTGAGCAAACAGTTTGGTGCTGCGTCTATAAAACGGGGTAGTGTCTCTCCGGGAGATGGGAAGGAAAATTATTTTTGCATCCTGCAATGTGCTGGGGTTTTGGCATTTGTTCAGTTATTCTGGGGTTCACACTGCACCCTCCACTGCCCACCCCCACCCCCCATCCACCCCCCACCCCCCCAAAAAAAATAACTACGGATGTGAGTAAAATACAAAAAGTCACCCTTATGCTTTGTGCCTGACTAGCTAGGAATTGGACAGTCATTTGGGATTTGATTCCCATCTCTGCTGTTCTTCTCAAACCTGAGTGAAACTCCAGCCTAATTTATCTTAGAGCACAAAAAATATAAAGCCTGTTCCTCATGGAAGTGTGTTGCGACCTGGTAAGCACCACACAAGCTCACAGACATGCATGCAAGGGCAAGTTCAACCAATTAACATTTTCTGAAGAAAACCATTTTGCAAATAAAAACCCCACCAAAACACAACCATGGTTTTTTGCTAGAAATGTCTGGAGGCTGGGAGCATGTACACAGCAGCTTCCACAGCACGCCCGCGGACAGCTTGCTCCCATGCAACAGTCCCACCCCCAAACCAGGGACTGGAGGAGCTGAGGTTCCCTGTGGGTGGCCACTTTGAAATGCATGGAGCACAGCAGGAATATTCCTGCTTGGAGAGGCATTCTTACACCAGCCCGACTCCCTCAGAGATCCTTCCCCTCTTCCCTTCTCCCCATCCCACAACACAAACACCACTGGGCACTTCAGAGTGATGCTAAGGCAAAGGCTCATGCATGGGAGAAGGGGCTGCAGCCTCCCAGCAAATATTCAGCCTGCCACTCGTCCCCATCAAAACAAAGAAAGCCAAAAAAAAAAAAAAAAAAGTGATCCCAAAGGAACCACGGAGCCCTTCTTTACCTCCAGCACCGCAGCAGGATGGGAAGCAGTTGCCAGTGGTTGCTTTTTCCAGGCGTAGTCGTGCACGCGGAGCGTGACTCATCCCTGGCAGGAATTTCCATCTCACACTGTCCCCTCTGTGGGAGCGCCTCCAGCCCCTCTCTCCGCCTGGAGATTTTCAGCCATCCCCTGGAAAACAACAAGGAGTCGTCTCAGGGGTGAAGACAGCTGTCAAGAGCAGCCAAGAAGCAGAGACCTTCCCTGGCCCCAACTGTCAGCAGCTGTGCAGGGATGTGTCCCAGAGGCCCCTGGGGTCCCCGCTCCCTCCCAGCTGCCAAATGCATGTTTTGGAAAGAAGGAGAGGTGAAATTCTGAAACATTGAGGAGAGCTGCCCCATCATGACAGTTAGGGGACTGGACATCAAAAGAAAGACATCTCACGTGCAAATTGTCCCAGTGATGGTCCCTAGGTGCAGTCAGGGCTTTTGTGGTCACCAGGGCTGGGCAAGGCACGGTGAGGGACCCCAGCCCTCCCAGGAAGCCTCAGGTCTATTTACCAGCTCAGATTAGCTGCGTGTGCACAGACAACCGGTCCAGCCATGTGCTAAGAAGGAGACATCCAGGGATGACCACACTGCCAGGTAGCCCGTGACTCATGGCATAACCACATCCCTCATCTGGGTAAGCTGCAGTCACTCACCCTCTGCCTCCATTTCTCCTTCGAGACAAGCAGCAAACCCCCAAGAGCAGAACGTGCCTCTGGCTGCGCCCATAGAGCGCACCCTGGTCCTGCAGCCCACATCAGTAGGAGCTGCAAATACCGATGCCGCAGCAGCTGCTAATGTGATACAAGACCTTAGCTCAGTTCACCACAGAACAGCAAGAAATCCAACCCTGCACGCTTTACAGTGCTGATGGCGGCCTAGGGTACCCCTGGGGGCAAGCCTTGACTTCTCAAGGGGAGCATAACATGCAAAGCCTGAAAGGAGATCTTGGAAGACTGGAGGTAGAAGGACAGAGTCCAGATGTGGACTCACTGGCAGCAACATACCAGAGGTCACCAGCATACAAGGACACAGCAGCCACCAGCAGCAGGATGGTCCTGTCTGAGCTGGGCCAGATGTTTGCAGTCTCAGTCATGGCTTGTGCTATTTGGGATGGGTTTGACTTACTGCTTGAGGGATGTGCTCACGAGGAGACACCTTCCACCATCACAGCAAGCCTGAGTTACGTTGAAACCATAATCCTATATTGAAACTTCAAAATTCAGGGCCTTCCATGGTTTCATCAGATGTTTTCACTGAGCTTCATTACCGGCTCAAGAGGAATTTGGAAACCTGGGTGCAGTCCTCATTTGCACCAGGGCACATAACCTAACCTCACCCAGAGACTGCTGAGCTCTTCCTAGAGTGAGTCAGGTTTTCTCACTTCTCTGCTTTGGGAAGGAGAGAAGCCGCCGGGAATGGGACCTTCTGATGCTGAGAGTCCTCCTCTGGCCTAGCCATCACCCAGGCTAGTCCCTACTGTCCCAAAGTTGTCTCAAAGTCACTTTTCTCTCCAGTGTGTTTACTATCCTTTCCCTCTCCAGACTCCCTACATACTTGCGGACAGTGATGCCTCATCATTTGTTTTCCTAGACTAAACAAATCTTTTTCACTTGGATTCACAGAGCCCTCACAAAGCCACTGAGACATCTGTTGCCCCAGGCAGGCCCAGCAATGGTACATGTTTATCTACCATGTGATTTAAGACCTCCAGTGATGGGAACTCCAAGCCCTCTCCAGCCTCCTGTTTCTTCATTCTTACATTTTTTCCCTAATGTCTGACCTCAATCAGTAGGATTTAGGCCTCTAACATCTCCTCCTATGCATTCTGGGCAAGGAAAAATTTATTCCTTTCTTCTTTGTACCAACTTTTCCTATGTATTTGAAGACCGTTTTATGTCTCCACTTGGTTTCTTCTGGCTAAAAAATCCCACCTCAATCCATTTCCCCCCAAGACATTGCATTTTCCTGATTGCCAGTCTCTCTCATCATTTTTTCCAAGCCTCTCGTCGGTCCCCCCATTTTGCTGTCTGCAGTGGGCTGCATACAGCCCGACAGCCAAAGGCTCCCCAAGGCATATGACTGCAGGCAGCCTGTTGTTTCCCAGACATGCATCCCAGGATGATGCTGACCTTTTTTTTTCACATCAACACCATCATCTTTGCCTGGTGTCCCAGCAAGTGATAGATCAATGCCCCCTCTCCAAACCTGCCATGTCTTGAAGAACCCATCACCGGCTCAACAGCACTTGCTCCAGATTGACTTGATTTTTCTTGATCCAAACTGCAGGAACTGTATGTGACATTTCAACTGAACTTCAGTAGGGCCTTAGTATTTCCCAGCCCCCTTAGAAATACTCTTTATGGAAGTTACAGAGTTTAAGGCTGCAGATTACAGTGGGCCAACTCAGTGTAGATTCAACCCAAACAAAAACATCCACTTGGAGCAAACAAAAGAGGGTTGAAACAGGTCTGAGCTCAGCTGCTATGAACTGAACCCAAGAGTGCATCTGTTATATGCCCAGCTGGGCTTTCTTTCTAGCCTAAGCTGTGCATTTTATGGAATAGCTCTAGATTCAGCACCCTTACGTGAAGCCAGCCATTTAGGAATGGAAGTTCAGATCTCAGTACCAAATCCAAATCTCTGCCTTGCTCAAATGTATCTCCAGGTTGATCCATCACAGAGATGAAAATCTGGTCACTGGAGCTTGGTGTCGGTCCTTTGGGGCTTTAACCTGTCCCTGGTTTAAAAATACAACACAGCTAAGAGAATATACCAGGTGAAACTGCAGCCTGGCTTAAGAAACATGATGTCTTGCACCAAGAGATGCAATGGGGCAAGGCAGAAAGCAGGATTTTTATCACATTACAAAAACATACTTGGAGCTGAGTTTGATTTCAGAGCAGCAAAAATTCAGGCGGCCCGCACTGCTTGGCCCTGTTAGGCTGCCAGAAAGGAGTTTTCTTGACATCTTTTTAGTGATACTCCTTTAGAGGAGAGCTCTGCAGGAGACATCCACAATACCATGGAGAGCTTTGATCCTCCTCTGTCCCCCTCTCCAACCTAACAGAAAAATGGCAATTTAATAGAGAAGACAAGTATAAGCAGAACATCTGGGCTCTGGAGATGACATCCAAGGTCCAAAGGGCTGAAGGCTGGTCTCCAATGCACCCTGCTATGTGACCCAAAATCTTCATGGCATGTGTAAGTATTCCCAATTAAAAGTCTGGTGCTAAGAGGTCTTGGAAGCCTGGGAGAGGATGGTGCAGCCTGGAATTGCCTCTGATGTAATTCAGCCATGTTCAAGAACAGCATGTGGAGATGAGCCTCCATGGGCAGTGCTGCTGGCAGAGAGCTCTGTAGGGCCAGCATGGGACTGGCAAGTCAGGGGAGAGGATGGCTGAGCATTTAGAGCACTGGATGGGGCATCAGATGCTTGAATTCACATTCCTGCTCTGTCAAGACTCCCTAGGATGTGCAAATCAGTCTCTGACAGCCACTGGGATCAGCAGGAGTTTGGTCCCTCCAAGGATGTGGGCTGGTCTCTCTGTGCCACCCGCAAAGTGGCTGTGCAGGAGGAGGAGGAGGTATCCCAACGGGTCTGTGCCACAGCTCTAACACTTCTCTGATTTGCTGAAAACACCCTTCCAGGTACATCTGGGGATCTCACTTGCCTTTGCTCACGCAGCATCACACACTTAAACATCCAGCGATCAGCCAGAGTTCCTCCAGCCATCTCCTCCTCCTTATGTCCTCCAGACAAGCTCAGAAGTGGCAGGGCTAGTGTCCATCCCCCAGCATAGGACGTGCACACTGGGAAGGACATTACTCCAGCCCTGAATGGCATCAAACCCTGCTGGACAAGGGCATGGCCTCCTCTGTTCTTCCAATGCCTCCCAGGCTTGTGCCATCCCTTCCCATCATCACAGCTGGTGCCAGGGGTTGTGCTGTACCCCAGAGCTGGTCACATCCATTGCAAACTGTGTTCAGGGTAAAACAACAAGTCCTTTGGTCTCCTAGAGGGAAAAGCTGTTTAAACATTAGAAAGTATTATGCAGCATGGGGTAGGTCCTTCCTCCATCATGGTACTGATCCTCAGATCTGCTGTGAGAAGCTTTCTCTCTGCAGTGCTCACGCTGGCTGCTCAGAAGAAAACTTCCTATGAGAATAGAGAGGTCTTTGTAATCCCAGCCCAGCAGACTCTACTCAGGAGAAAAGGCTGCAGGTAGAATCACAGAAGGGTTTGGGCTGGAAGGGACCTTCAAGACCAGCCAGTCCCACCCCCCCCGCCAGGGGCAGGGCCCCCTCCCCCCAGCCCAGGCTGCTCCCAGCCCCGTCCAGCCTGGCCTTGAGCCCTGCCAGGGATGGGGCACCCACAGCTGCTCTGGGCAGCCTGGGCCAGCGCCTCGCCGCCCTCACGGGGAAGGGTTTCTTCCTCATGTCCAACCTAAATCTCCCCTCTCTCAGCTTCAAGCCATTCCCCCTGTCCCATCACTACACTCCCTGGTAAAGAGTATAGCAGATAGCGATATAGGGATGGCAGAGAGGTGCCTCCATCTCCTGGAGACACTGGCCGGCGTGCTTTTCATTCACCAGTTATGCAAAACATGCCAGCTCACCCTTTTTTTCCCCCCATCCTGTGCAGTCACAGATTGAATGTCAGTGGAAAATAATTCCTTTAATGAGAGTGCCGGGATAGATCAGCTGACTGGGTTTGCTTCAGTAAATCTCATGGTCACACAGCCCTAAATGTGCAGCAGTGTCTGTCTAAGCCTTTCCGTTTATAGGACAGAGATGGGAGCCAAGAGGATGGAAATAAAGTGTTTGCAAGCAAAAGGCCATAGGGTTTAGAGCTGGAACAAGACTCCCCAAGGGAAATGAGCTGCAATTGCAGAGTTTTGCAGGGTGGGTAGCAAGCACATATCCAGGCATGAAACAAAGCGGATCAAACATCCCTCTGTGCATCTGATTAGCCCTCTGTGCAGAGGTCAGGGCAAGGGCTGTGCAGTGAGCTCTGGGCATCAGGAAAAAAGCACTGGGGTTTCTTTCGGAAGGCAAAGCCCCAGTGGTGCTGGGACCTGCCTTCCAGGTTGGGTTGGTGATGCAGCTTTGGAGTGGTTACAGGAGGGATGCTGGAAGTGTGAAACCACCTCTCTGCTTCCTTGACGCAGCCTGGTTCATCTCTCCAACCCCGCTTCTCACCGCCTCGTTGCATAGAAGCAGAAATCTGGCTCCGGAATAAATCACAGCTGTCTCCGAGGCAGGGTGCAGCGTTGGCTTTCCCTGGGCAAGCTGCCATGCCATGATAAAGCAGATCCTCTCTCAAAGGCAAGACACTGAGCTGTTGCTCCTTGGGAAGACGGCCTGTTGATGAACTGTGTCAGCGAATAACATACGCCTTTAATTGCCCCTTCATTCACCAGATCCCTGCGGGACACATCGTGTCCTTAAGAAAGGCAAATGTGAAGCACCTGGAGATGTGTGCATAGGCACTCAAACGCCTGGTAAATCACCACTTACAGGCTGTAATAATCATGACAGGCTCCAGTTGCTCTGTCCTGGATATATATAGGGTAAAACTTATCACTGCTGTTGGTTATTCCAATGCAACAGGCTGTTAGAGCAGGTCTGAGTTACTCTGCAGGGATTTTCCTCACCGCTAGCAGCAATTGCAAAGTCAGGAGAGGAGGGGATCTGAGCAGAAACTGCTCCTGATGTTTCATTTAAAATATCCATTCCCTGAGCATGAAATGGTTTGTGTCAGATCTGTAGGGCTTTTTCAGGTCGGTTGGTAGGTTTTGCTGGCATTTGCACCAACACCACCGAGGCTGTCAGCTCCGATCATGCACTGCATGGCTCAGGGCTCACTGGTGATTGAGAAAATGTTTGGTCTCCATCCAGTTCAGATCGAACTAATTAAAATAAAATGCTTCCCTACAAGCCAAGCCTCCCTTTCTGGTTGATGTTTGATGTGAGGCTGCAGTTTTGGGTCAGACCCAAGTGGGAGACCATAAGCCTATCATTGCAAGCCTGCTCTGATGACTCCAGCCCTTTATTTTCTGGATGCTAATGCCTTGTAGGAAACTAGCCTTTCCCATCCCTTGCTAAAGGGATTGCTTGCTGCTTGGGATGGTCTCTGCACCCTGGCACATCCCTCAAGGATGCATGGATGTGTCCCAGAAGCAGGAGATCTGGCACCTCATGGTGTAGTGACTAATAGCTACAGCAACAGAGGGCAGCATGTCCCTCTTCTCAATATAGCCACCAATTTTGAAGCATATTAGGATACCCAGAATATGCCTGGACATTGATTTTCCACCCAAAAGGACCGGCAATCCAGAACAGGGAAGAAACAATGTACAGCAAAAACTACCAACCCCACCATCCTGACACTAGGGCTTAAATGACACATACCCTGACGCACCAGTGACGTGAGACACCATGGGATGTGGCCTCTTCTCTTTGCATCACTCAGAAATGCTCCGAGGTCCATGTTGTCTCCAACACCGGGTGTTAAAAGGTTTCTGTGACTGCAGGACTGGCCCTGCAGATCCCCAGGGGGCTGCCCCCAGCTCTATGGCAGGTTTCTTCCTCCAGTGAAGCTTATAGAAAAGACCTGCAAAGTGGGAAGAGGGAGAGAATTGAACATAGGTGGATTTAAAAATAGTAGAGGAGATGGGCTGGATGAGATTCAGTAGCTAACGGAGATGGCAGCACACAGATCAGATTAATGTGCTGCAGGATTAATTTAGACCCCAGGGCGAGACACCAGCCCTGGGCAGGGCTTTCCCCCGCAGACTCCCCCCATGCCCGTGGCACTGCTGCCCCTGCCCCTGCCCCGGGGGGGTCCCGACCCAGCAGTGGCCAAGCACGGCTCCCCCGGCTCCACCATGGCCCTTTGCTGCGCGGCGCCGGGTCCCGCCTAAGCCCATCCAGCGTCCCGCTCTGCAGGGCTTGGGGCTGGCATCCCCCAGCCTTGTCCCCCACGGAGGGTCTCCCCTGGCTGCCGGGAGCCTGGAGACCTGCTGCTGGCCTGGGCCGGGGGAACCCCCCCACCCCGCACCGTGCCCGTGTCGCGGTCTCGCTGCTCCCCCACCGCCCGGCTCCTGCACCGAGCCTCGGGGTGCGCGGCAGCCTCCGGCCTCCCCCTCCCACAGCCCACGCCTCGCGGCACGGGCACCTTGGCAAGGACGTGGGCACCCAGGAGGGCACGTCGGGCAGCCCGTCTGCGCCGCACAGCTGCTGCGTGCCCCACAGCTGGTGGTGGCACAGGGCTCCCGCGGCTGCGGCGCCTGCAGAGCACAGAGGTCAGGCGCCTCGGGCCCCCTGTGCAGGGACGACGGGGCTCTCCTGCCACGTGCTGCGGGGCCACCGCTCTCCCAGGCCAGCCCTGCCCGCTGCACGGAGGAGAGCGGAGCAAAGAGCCGGCCCGGGCCAGGCAGAAGACGGGCTTTGACCTTCCTGGGGCAGGAACCAGAGCTCCGGCGCCCATGGATGTGCACTGGTCGCTTCTGGGCCCTGGCATCGCTCTGCGGGGGGATGGTACCGCTCCCTCCCGTGCCTGGCTGCCTCCGCTCCTGGCCAAGGGCTGCCTGCAGGCTCCTGAGCAGCTCCTGCTCTCCGACCTCGCTATGTCACCCTCTCCGGTGGTGGGTCAACAGCGACCTGGCACGAATCCTCTGTAGTTTCGATAATAGTCAAGGACAGAGGAAATAAGTTATGTTCCCCTCAAGGCCATGTTGGACAGGGCTCTAAGCAACCTGGTCTAGTGCAATGTGTCCCCACCCTTGGAACTAGATGGTCTTTGCAGACCTTTCCACCCCAAACCTTCTGTGGTCTATGATTCTACGATTTTACATGAGAGAGTTGCTCTTAGTCCCTCCTGTTCTATGCTCTTCCCGCAAGGTTTTCCTGCAGATCCCGGTTGCTCCCTGCTTCTCTTCCCCTCCCTGTGTGGTTCAGAGTCCTCATTGCGTTTGGGATTTGGGCAGTCTGGGGAAGGAATGTCTTTAGGAAAAAAGGATCCTGCAGGCGCCTCCGCTAGAAGGAGAAGGGCTCCCTCTCCCTGCCCGCCAGCAGAACAGCAGCGTTGACCAAAGCTTTTAAAACAAAACCTGAAAAGACACATGGGATCTCCTGGTGGGCTGCGTGCTCGTCAGGCACCCGTTCGGTGCTGCACAATTTGGGAACCTCAGCATCTGAAAGGGAATGGGATTATCTATACTATCATTGCCTTCTTTCTAGTTTTAACTCGAATAAATCACATTTTAAATAATACTTCACAAAGTCTAAGTGTCTTTCTTACCAGGATGAACCAGGAGAGAAGACAAATGCAGAGCCCCAGGGTGTCACTCACATCTGTGCCCCGCTCTGATAGATGCTGGGCAGAAGTAACTCTAATTCATGGAAATCCACCCCAGTACCCCAAAAATAAACCGATGTTATAGCCAGGCGTATTGCAGCCAGGGGGATTATCCCCTGCTCGCAGCTGAGGGTGGGCTCTGAGGGTGCCCCAGATCTATCACAGCACACAATTTACAGCTGAAGATCTTAATACCACTAGGGGAAAATATCTCTTTAAGTTCCCATCAGTTCAGGGCCAGCACTTGCAGGGGGAAGGCCTGCAGCCCCCCTGTTTCTCTGTCCCACCCAAAACCTGTAGCATCGGAGCAGCATCAGCCCCCCAGGGCCACAGCTGCCCCTAACAGTGTCACCCTGCCAGAGCAGGTAGAGGCTGGGTGAGTGCCCAGCTTGCTTTAGCATCTCTCGTGCTGGGGAGTCGCAGGTCTGGCTGCCCCTCCTGGGAAGGCCGGCAACGTGTGTTGTCCCCAGAATGTCCCCTTAACTAGGCAACATGTCGCACCAGCCGAGTGGCACATCAGAGAGTCACGGGGGAGTGTTGTGGATGCTACGAGTGAGCACGGCTGAGAGATTAATCTGCACAGGGCACAGCGGTCCCACACTGTTAAATGGGAATGGTGTTTCCATGAAAGCAAAGCCAGGTCCCTGCTAAATCAGTGCCTGTTCCTCCTCCTGCTAAGCTCCTCTCCAGCGTCAGCAGAAACATCTGCTGACAGCTATATAAATGCCACGAGCTGTTTGTGCCACCAAGAATAAATTACCTCCAGGCTGGCTACCCCAGGGATGCTGAGAACTCTCTTCCATCACCAGGAATCTTGAACCTTTTGTAGAGCCGGTACAACGAGCAGTGAGCCAACCTGAGCTTCAGCAATCAGCTATAAAGAAGAAAGACGAGACAAGAATTTGAGGACAGAGGACGGGAGAGAGGATGGTTCCATCAAGAACTAAGGAAAAGAAAATGTTCCCTATGAAATGTGGTGCAATGCATCCATCTTTGCTTCATATTTTCCCTCCTGGCCCCACCCAGCCTTGTTACTGTGCTTGGCTCAGAAATACACATTCCTTATAGTGCCACTGGCCGTAGAAACAGCCTTGGGGTCTCCTGTACCAGCCTGTGGCCCCTCTCATCCTGCATCCCCCTGCTCAGGACCTCCGTTGCCACATTGTTCTTCTACCCTGCACCAGCCTAGCAGAGGCACAAAAATTTCACTCCAAAGAGATAAATTGTGTGTTCCTAAAGTCTACATGAAACTTTGGTTACAGCAGACAAAACCAAGCAGAAATAAAACAAATTAGCCATAGCTACTTGGTTATGAAAAATACCCTGCTGTTACAACTATAATCAAAATAAAAAACTAAGCCTCAGGAAGCTCAAGACAAGTCAAGACAAAGCAGGGCTGGCAAACCCCATTCCCAAGGTCTTACAACCCGGCACAAAGCCTGCAACTTGGCCCTAGCAGTGGCAATGCTGCATTTACTGGGCCACAGCATCCATGAGGGAGAAAAAGGAGCCTAAGACCTTCATCAGCTCTGTGAAGGCTTCATGCCAGGTCGCTGTTGACCCACCACCGGAGAGGGTGACATAGCGAGGTCGGAGAGCAGGAGCTGCTCAGGAGCCTGCAGGCAGCCCTTGGCCAGGAGCGGAGGCAGCCAGGCACGGGAGGGAGCGGTACCATCCCCCCGCAGAGCGATGCCAGGGCCCAGAAGCGACCAGTGCACATCCATGGGCGCCGGAGCTCTGGTTCCTGCCCCAGGAAGGTCAAAGCCCGTCTTCTGCCTGGCCCGGGCCGGCTCTTTGCTCCGCTCTCCTCCGTGCAGCGGGCAGGGCTGGCCTGGGAGAGCGGTGGCCCCGCAGCACGTGGCAGGAGAGCCCCGTCGTCCCTGCACAGGGGGCCCGAGGCGCCTGACCTCTGTGCTCTGCAGGCGCCGCAGCCGCGGGAGCCCTGTGCCACCACCAGCTGTGGGGCACGCAGCAGCTGTGCGGCGCAGACGGGCTGCCCGACGTGCCCTCCTGGGTGCCCATGTCCTTGCCAAGGTGCCCGTGCCGCGAGGCGTGGGCTGTGGGAGGGGGAGGCCGGAGGCTGCCGCGCACCCCGAGGCTCGGTGCAGGAGCCGGGCGGTGGGGGAGCAGCGAGACCGCGACACGGGCACGGTGCGGGGTGGGGGGGTTCCCCCGGCCCAGGCCAGCAGCAGGTCTCCAGGCTCCCGGCAGCCAGGGGAGACCCTCCGTGGGGGACAAGGCTGGGGGATGCCAGCCCCGAGCCCTGCAGAGCGGGACGCTGGATGGGCTTAGGCGGGGCCCGGCGCCACGCAGCAAAGGGCCATGGTGGAGCCGGGGGAGCCGTGCTTGGCCACTGCTGGGTCGGGACCCCCCCGGGGCAGGGGCAGGGGCAGCAGTGCCACGGGCATGGGGGGAGTCTGTGGGGGAAAGCCCTGCCCAGGGCTGGTGTCTCGCCCTGGGGTCTAAATTAATCCTGCAGCACATTAATCTGATCTGTGTGCTGCCATCTCCGTTAGCTACTGAATCTCATCCAGCCCATCTCCTCTGTCTCTACTATTTTTAGATCCACCTATTTCCACTGGTCTGTCTTGCTTTGGTGCAGCTTTTTCCATACGGTTCACTGACACTTACAGCCCGGAAAGTCCTCCTAAATATAACTGTTCTCCAAAGTGTAACCATCAGCTCCACCAGGGATCAGAGAGAGCAGCACGGGGATTGTGCTGTTCCTTGTGGGTTTATGGCACTTATGGAAGCATGGGAAGCTGCTGGCCACCGCCACAGGCAGCCACTAGTGTATTCCCAGGGCAGGATTCAGGGCGTGGGATTGGGGCTGGGAAGGCAAGAGAAACCCTGGTGGCTGTCAAGGCTGGGGGAGGGTTCCGCCTTGATCTCCCCCGCTACGGGCACAATCATGCTGTCCCGGGATGCAGGGGTGACATCAAGACACACAATTTTCTGTTTATCTGAAGCAAGAGCGCTGAGGTTCTCCAGCTAATGGGAAAATAGAGGTGATGAGGTTGTACAGGACCTGTTGCAGAACATGCTGCCATGATACATTTGTCCCAAGTGGACAATGAATTTCACCATATCAAAAGAAGTGTGGCCAGCAGGGCGAGGGAGGGGGCTCTGCCCCTCTGCTGAGACCCCCCCACAGCGCTGCGTCCAGCTCGGGGGCCTCCAGCAGAGAAAGACCCGGACCTGTTGGAGCGGGCCCGTCGGAGGCCACGGAGCTGGTCAGAGGGCTGGAGCCCCTCTGCTGTGGGGACAGGCTGGGAGAGCTGGGGCTGTGCAGCCTGGGGAGGAGAAGGCTGCGGGGAGACCTTAGAGCAGCTCCCAGTGCCTGGAGGGGCCGACAGGAAAGCTGGGGAGGGGCTTTGGGCAAGGGCAGGGAGTGGTGGGACAGGGGGGAATGGCTTGAAGCTGAGAGAGGGGAGATTTAGGTTGGACATGAGGAAGAAACCCTTCCCCGTGAGGGCGGCGAGGCGCTGGCCCAGGCTGCCCAGAGCAGCTGTGGGTGCCCCATCCCTGGCAGGGCTCAAGGCCAGGCTGGACGGGGCTGGGAGCAGCCTGGGCTGGGGGGAGGGGGCCCTGCCCCTGGCGGGGGGGTGGGACTGGCTGGTCTTGAAGGTCCCTTCCAGCCCAAACATGATTCTATGTCTTGTTCTTCCCTGAAACCTTACATCGGTGAGGATTTATTTGCACCAACTCTACATCAGCCCTGTGGTGCCCAAGATGGTTCCTGCATGGCTTTTGGGTGTCACCCCACCCTGTGGCCCAGTGACTCACCTTTGTGACATTCATAGCCCCTTCCACATGGTGGCCACAGACCTTCTTGCAAATCCTGGGGCTCAACCTGCCATCAGGAAAGCTTGAGGCAGCAGTGAATTGCTCCATTCAAAGGTACAGGGTTACTCAGTGGCAGAGCCCAGAGTGGATTCATTATGCATCCCACATTTTATGAACTTGCCTCCAGCAGATCCAATTATTCTGTTTGCTGGAATTAGGGAGAGAATGATTGTTAAATAGTTAAATCATCAAGACAGGCACTGTCACAGTGACTGAAGATACTTCTGAATTTGGGGTGTTTGAAAAATGAACACAAAAATAGGACAAAACCAATTAAGCAGTTTGTTTTGATGGCTTTAATTTGTTTTAATTTTCTTTGTCTGAAAATGATACTTGAGGCTACATTAAGCCCTTGTTTACTTTAGAAGAATAGTGAAACAAAATGTTTCCTTCAAAGTAAGTGTTGTGGTTTTCTCTTTTGGCCAGAAAATCGCCCCTTCTGACTTCATTTGTCCCAAATGAACAATGAATTTGAGCTCCTGCAATGACCCTTGGGACAAAACCTCCACTCCTCCCAAAGCTGTCCCTGTAACATCAGAAAGGGTTTGTGCGTCTCCTCCACCATCAACAGAGCACCACTTCTAGCAGGTAATTCTTCTCACCACGGGCACATAGGAAACATGTAACATTTCATTTTGAGTTGTATAGGGTCATGATGTCCTAGAGATAGTTCCACCACCACTGAGGTCACTAAAACTTACTGTGCTGGGGTGACTCCCTGGCTTGCAGAGGAGGGTGGAGAAAACAACATCATTCACACCCAGCATCCGATACCTGCCAACCTCTGGCTGCTCATCACTCATCAGACTCTTGCTCTAGACCCCCAGACTCTTGAGTAGCCCCCAGCAACCCCCACACCGACTCAGCTTTCTGCATGCCCAGAGATGGAGCTGACCCTATCCCAGGAGACCCTATTTTGTGACCTTGGTGACCCCACTGGTGACTTCCCAGACATGTGGGTGCCGCACACATCAGTTTACCTTTGTTTTAATGAGGCTGGGCTAAGAGCTTTCCACCAACGTGGCATGGTTAGACTGGAAATGTGAACTACCAGCTCTCCGGCACTTGAGCATCTTCTCACTGCTGCATCCACACGTTTACACTTCCCTCCACTTGAGACCCAAACCTGTTCCTTTGTAAGGTGCCTCTCAATCCCCCCTCGGTTCCCCATGCTGTCCACCAAATGAATCAAACACAGGAGATTTTCCTAGCACCAAGAGCAGCTCTGGCCCCCTAGAAGCGCTCTCAGCAATTTCTTCCACGGGGGAAATTCAGATGTTTCTGTCCTGTGTTCCTAAATGCTCCAGACTCCACTGCCTACTTCCCAGGGTGACCGTGTGATGGTGATGCCACAGGAGAATTGAGACCCACTCACCAGCCGTTAAGATACACAGGCAACCCAGTCATCTGCCTGCACTTCCTAACATCAGCAACAACTGAGTAATACACAATCAAATCAGCTCATAAGCTGATTACCCCTGGGTTTGCATGAACAGAACACGGTGTAAAGAAGAGTGAAGGTGGCATGGGAATAATGGAGGAATAGGGTGAGCAATCCCACCAGGCTTGGTGTGATGCAGGTGCTCGTGGAGTCTCATCAGGGGTGAGGAAAACATGCCCCTCTCACAGCTTGGCTGTACCAAATGCCCACCCCTGATGGGCACTAGGATAAAGGAAAGGTCAGTGTCAAGCAAGCCTCAATTTTCACTCCACCGTAAGATGTTCCCTGGCATTCGACGGTCACTCCCTAAGAGCTGCTGATATGAATTCTCCAGGTGTACAATGCTCCCAGACTTCAGACATCCTGAGATGCACCATTGCAATCCAGCCAAGAGGTGGATTAGCAGCTGGAGGTCAAGCCTAGAAAGAGGGTCTACATGTGCTCTAACATAAGACTTGATCTCAGACTTCCTCCATGGTCTGAAGAAGGACCTAGATTCATCTCATGAGGTTCCCATCTCTTGGGAGAGACCCACGCATTTAATTTAGGTGCTTGAAAGATTCTAAGACCTTTAGATATGTTAACCAAAGTGAAAGTCATGGCCCAACATGCCCTCACTGTGAATTATCCCCTACTAGTGGCTACATGGAAAGTTTGTCCTAGGAGTCCCACCACAGACACATGCTCAAAGCAGAGGTGCAGGGTCTATGGAAGAGATGGAGAAATGGCTTTTAACTCCTGCATTTGTGTCCAGACAGAGAATGAGAAAGGGTTAAAAATAAACTTTAAAGGTTGAAACGTAAAAACAAGCAGGAAGAAAAAAATTGAGATATTCATGGGTGATTCCTGAAAAAATGTGAAATCAAGCCTGGAAATGTGGCATTGATGGCTATGCATGAATCAAGGTAAAGAGGAGACACCAAATGTTCTGCATTTTACTCTGCAAACCCCTCAGCACGAATGTGTTCACTGAGAAAACAGATTCCCATGCCACTGCAGGTTCCCATGTGGATGCTGGGTGTCTGAATTGGTGCCAGAGAGCTCTCCTAGAAAAGGATGGTGAAGGGAGTGCTTGCTAGGTGGGTTACAGCTCGCAGACACAGCACCAAGGGAGGCTGCTGGGGCGGGAACCATTTATGGGCTTGAAAATAAACTGGCATTTGGGATCTGGAGATCTTCCAGCTGTCTCCACCTGGAAGCAAATTTGGCTTGATTACAAACCGTACAATGTACAAATTACAGTTTCTCCGTGATTTTGCGTGTCCAGCACACAGCTTTGCCATTGGAAACTGCAGTCAACAATAACCACAGCTGGGTATTGCCATATCCAACAGATACCTGTGGCCTTCAAAGTTTAGGATTTGAGTGTTTCCCTTTAAATAAACTGCACCCCTTGATTCTCATCCTGAACTATTCAAAGCTCGGAAGCTGCCTATCATTCTTTGCTGCTTTTGCTCCATGTTCGGGCAGCAAATGAGCTTGAAATAAATTCCAACTGGATGGGGCTGAGCCAGATCCATGCAGGAGAGAAGAAGGGCAGCTGTAAGAGGCTTTGATTCATATGTGTCTTTCTAACCACAGCATGCCCCTGGGTACCAAACCTGGAGTGATCACAGGGGGATACAGGTCTTGCTGTCAAAGCCAACAGAGTCCCGAAGTGCAAATGATTTTAAAGACTAAATTCAAGCTGTTTGTGCATGGCTGGTAAACATCCAGTGTCCCCCTGAAGGTAATCAGGAACGAAACAATGGTTCTCATTCACCTAATCCTCCCACCCTACCTCTCCCACGCTTGCCCAACCACCTCTGCCCCACACTGAACAAGAGACCTTGTGTGCAAAACCAAATTCATCAGCACCAATGCCTCCTCCAGTGTTGGAAATGGCCTGTCAAGTCCCGGGTGCTGCGCAGAAATGTTTAATTTGCTGTGTGTTGAGCCAAGAGCATGAACGCAGCTGCCTTTGGGCAGCCCTGTAGCTGGAGGTGCAAAGAGAGGCAGTTTGTGCATCTCTTCCCACTGTGGGAAACAGACAGCCCCTTGCTTAAAGCAAAATTTGGGCATCCACATTGGAGAAGGGTCATCGATCATGGTCCCACGGTGCTAGGGCCTACAAAAACACAAAGCAAGACTTGTTTCTGCCTGTGGTTTATGGCAGACTAACCAGAAGCAGGGAGAGAAAACAAGGACACAGAGGGCTGCTCTGTGGCTGTGAGGACCATGCATCCTGCCTGGCCATGAGGTCCAGCTCTGTTGGATGAGATCTGAGCTGGGGTAATTGCAAGGGCTCTGCCCTGCTTCAGTACAGCTGGCAAAGAGCAGCTTGACATCCCAGGGTACCATCCCTCCAGGCAGATTACCTGTCCAGGGAATGAGAAGATGCCTCCGTGACTCCTATAAAGTACTCAGCATCCTTTTGGAGAAGGAAAACAGCACAAACCAGTGGTGCAGGAAGCCTGGCTCTGGTTCTGCCCCAGACTTGCTCTCTGTGCCTCAGTCTCCTTGTCTTAAGCTAAGACACTCAGCCTTGCCCAGCTTCCTAAAATGCTTGGACATCTGCAGATGCAGATCTGATGTGATGAGTCAGATCTTCCCTTGTTGTGACTCAGCTCGCAGATGCCGAGCCCTGCATCACCGTGGCCATCTCCCATTGAACAGCTACAGAGCTTCCCCTGCTCCAGGATCTGTATTTGCTATTCTTACTGCAGCAACACAGCCACAGACGTCTCCTGAGTGCCTGACTATTTCCACAACTACTGTGAGTTTCTAGACGCATTTGGGAAGACCAGGAAAAAAGCCTTTCTAAGATTAAACACTTCTGTTAGCAATACAGGGGTCATAGCAACATCTGCATCAGTGTGTTATGAATGAATATAACCCCTGGTCTATGCAATGATGCAAGAGAGAGACGAAGGCCAGGGTATGTTTACTACAGTAACTGCTGCCAATGCCCAGAGTAGCTAATATAGCTACAGGAACAGCCAAAAGGCATTTCTACCCCCTCCATCCCATCCCAGTTACCTGCCAAAGCCTTCAGGTTCCCGATGGCCAGGACACCAGCTGAGTGTAACAAGACTCAGCCACAGGCACAGCTTAAACCCTGCAAGACTTGCTGTGTCCACTGGCCAGAGGGCAATTTGCGAAGAAGAAGCAAAGAAGAATTGTTTGCAACAGCTGGATGTGTTTTTTTGTGATTTCAGTGAAGCCTGCACCAGCTGTGATTAATTCTAAAATGGGAAATAGAGAAAAGTTCACTGGATGACTGGCAACTTTCATCCCTGCCTGCAAGTTCTAAAAGAAAGAAAATGGAAATCTAACAGTGTCTTTTGCTTCTAAAATTAACATAACTCTCCCTGACACATGAATGTGGCTCTGCATACCAGCAGCACTAACACCGGCACTCTGGCAGGACAGAGATCTGACCCTGGGAAAGTCTTTAACGTGTGGATGCAGCCTGTTGACATCTGGAGAAAAATGCTAGCAACCCCTTCTAAAGATTACACTAGCAGGCATCGCTCTGCAAGAATGCATTAATGTTGCATCATGTGGGCTCCTTGAACATTCCAGAAATCCTCCCTGCCACCTCTTTTCTGCCAAGTTTTCACTGAAAATCTATACAGTGGCTAGGAAATACACCCTGCAATTCTCTGCTGGCATATTTTAAACAGGCAGGAGTATTTAGGCTAAGCGTAGCATTGTGGTTTTTAACGCATGGGAACATACAAAAGACATCCCTTTTTGCTAAGGGTCCCACATGCAGAACAAGTATTGTGGGATATAAGAAACTTCAGACAGAGAAATATGTGCTTAAACATATTAAACAGTACGTGTGACACTATGTATCTATCATGCACTGCTAAATGACATCAGAAGTGGCATTAAAGCTGCAAAAAAGCACTAAAAAGCCTGAAAGGCCAAACTAAGTTCAGCTGGGTAACTTTCACTCGAGCTTAACCACGTTTATGACAGAGATCAAAGAAACCCTCAAATACCTTACCTCTGTTCTGATCAATGCATGGTCCCACCAGCTGGCCCCCTTGCCTTGGAGACTGGTCTTGGCCCTTTGCAGACACATCCTAAACTGCCACAAGTTGCCACAAACTGACCCAATTTGGATCTACATGAAGGGACCCGACAGGTGTGACACTTGCCTCCCATGTGGGTGCATTCTGGCATCCCAAGCAAAGACACAGCAACTCAGATCTAGACACAAACTGGTTTGGTCCCACCAGACCAGCACAAGGTCACCAGGGTTGGGGCAACCAAGAGCCAGTGGTCCCTGGATGCTGGGAAGGATGAAGCCCCTTCTCCTGTTGTATCTCTCTGAGCAGCTTTTCTTTTGCCTCTCTAGAGCAGAAAAGAGAAAGAGGCTGCCAAGCCCCTTCCTAAGCATCCCTTTGCTTACATATCCGCAGCATGTGGGTGATGAGAAATGCACATGCAATTTGCTCCTGCTGGACTGGTGCCCAGTGCAGGGGGGGTGCCGAGCCCACCATGTCTTTCCTCAGCTTCAGCTCTCCCCTCCTCCTTTCCTGCCTTAAAACTGCTGCATCAAGCACCCTGAAGTCCACAACGATGCAAAACCACCAGCCCCAGCCCTGTCCTGCATTCAGCCCCTGCATCCCAGTGGTATCAACAGTGGCAGTTTTGCAGCTCAGCTTGTTGGGGACCTAATTTCCAACAACGTCACCACTTTGAGGGACACCGATAAGACTGGTGAGACAAGCAGTTGTGTAACTTGTGTGATTACACACAAGCAGGCATGCACACATGTGCACATGTCTGCACAGGCGTGCACACGCTGAACCCGCCCCAGCGCAGCTCTGTGCTGGAAGCAGAAGATTGGCTGGTGGAGGATTTCTCTCCAAGCAAGGGTCGGTTGTAGGGGCGTTTCTGTTCCCTCAGCTGGCTCCAGAACAAATGGTTTCCTTTTATATCCTGTTTCCTTACAAGAGGCCTAAAGCAGACGGCCAGGAAGAGCTTTAACATCACAGCAGATAGGAGCTCAGCGTTTAAAGAGACATCAGAGATTCCCTCTCGCAGCCCCACTCCGTGCACAACTCTGAGCAGACCAACCTCCGCGTTCCTGGGCCTTCTCTGTTCATATTTTATCATAAGGGATCCAAAACGGGAAATGGCACGCTCCTTGCTGCCTGTGTCTCAGGCTCCTCGCAGTGGGGAAACTGAAGTTCCAGCATCCCAAATCACTGGTTTCACCCTGCTCTCGCAGCCTGCCCTTGAGATGGCCCTGGCGTTTGTTGGGGCTGACGTGGCTGAAAAACTAACCACCGTCTTTTTCTTTCAGTTAACTTTTGGGTGGATCCAGATGGTCCTGGTCAGTGCACGGCAGAAGGGAGGGGGTAAGGAGTGCTTATTACCAGTCCAAGGCAGTCACCCAGCCAGCCTGGGAAGGGCACCCCAGAGTCCTGAGTCCTGTTGGTTTCCCACAACCCTAAACCAGAGCTCCTGTATCAGTGTAGAGAGAGCATGGGACCTGGCAGGCACGTGTGTCCTCCCAGCTTGTCACCCAGGGACAGCAAACTGCCCCTGAGCTGTCCACAGGGACCCCATCTACTCCCCTCACATCCCAGCTCCTGCAGGGGTTTGCAATCTGACCTGCCATCACCCATGCTGGACCTCTGCCGAGGCCACACAGATGTCATTCTTTCCACCCGAGAGCACCAGAGGAATTCCTCCCCCCGCCTCAACGTGTTGGCTGGAGACCCTGTGGATTTTGAACCTTTCTCTGGCAGTATTAAACAGGGATTACGAAATGGGATCAAGGGAGTCTCTCTCCTCTGTGCCCTGTGGGAAAGCTGCAGCTGTGGCCTTGCTAGCCTGTCCTTTCTTGTTCATGCATCACGGCATACCTGTGTGATACCACGGATAGAGAATTCGCTCCCCTCCAGGGCAATCACAGTTTTTTTCCTCTTTCTTTTTCTCCTCCATCACATCTGCTGAAGAAGCAAAAGCTGACGCTTTACAGAGAATTTGCACATCCATACGCAGAATTTGCACCTTCAGGGCATATAAACCCACCCTGTGACCTCCCAGAAAGCCAGGGGCTGGCATCCCCAGCTCTGGGCACAGCAGGCTAGCAGAGATGAGTTTGGCTCATCACTGCTGCAGACCAGACAGGCCAGTGCACAGATCCACAGGACACTCAGCCTTTCAGCTTCACTGCCATCCTTTGTGTGCCGTCTATTCAGATAAAGCGGGTTGTTTCCAGCTCCAACCAAACTGGGATCCGGTCACGGCTGCAAGCCAGAGTGGGAGAAAAGGGCTGCGATTCTGCTCAAGTCCGAGACATCGCTGCCTGGAAAACCATCACTCTGTGACGCCTTGAGCTGCATGAATGAGTTCAGAGTGGTAAAGGAGGACGTTGCAAGGGAAAAATTAAAGCATCAACCCTGAACTTGCCCTTGAGCTGAGCAGAGAGGCAGAATCCCCCCCAAAGCCTTTGCATCTGGGTACCCAGAGAACCAGGTGGTTCTAGCTCTAGGTGATTCCTAGCTCTGGATGGGGAAGCCCTCACCCAACACATGCTTGACATGCCCAGAGGTGAGGCCATGGTGTTTGAGTGCTACTGGGAACTCACCTGAGACTGAAGTCATGCTGGCTGCGTCGTCCCCTGCTCCCAGGGCTCCTCACACAGCTCTGAGAGATGACCTCAGGTTGGATCCCTCCATCAACCACGGCTGCTTCCAGGCTCCATCCAGACCTTGTTTGCTCTGGTTTGGGGAGAGATTTGGCTGATGAAACTGAGACACATGCAAGTTCCTCAGCAATCCCAGATGAATCAGTGATAACATTGCTCCTGGGGCTACCCTGGGAAACTCTGAGAAATGGTCTGGGGCGAGCTGAACTGATTTAAGAAGGTTTGACCTGACCTAAGGCAGGTTCTCTTAAGGCTGATTCACCTTCTCTGTCCATTCCTACTCATTAGGTGAGAAAAAGATGCCCAGCAGATGCAGGCAGGAGAAGCAAGAAGTGGTGCAGAGGCAGGGGAGCATTCACATCAGCGCTGCCTTTGTCTCACCCTTGCAGGCAGGTGAAATAATGCTGTCACCAAGATGGGAGACACAACAGGGACATGCAGGTTCAGGAATTTGACTGTATCAGGGAGTCTCCCAGACTTGTTGCATCCTCTGCAGGAAGACTAGATGCATTCAAGGTTCAGGCTGCAAAGAGGATCAGTATTACCTTTGCTGCCCCCCCTGTGATCTTTGCAGGTCCCATGGTTTTTAATCCTCCAAGAGCTAATCCTGCCATGTGCTCCGCTCCCTCCAAGAGATGTTCAGCACCTCAGGATGGCCTCTCATGCTGGCTCTGAGCATCCCTGCCTTACTCATCTCTAGCACAGAGAAACCCAAGGTAATTGAGTTACTTGGAAGAAGAAGTGAGGCTTATAAACTCTGAGGCTCAGAAGGACATACAAAATGTCCTGCTAGGCCAGGGTGGTTCTTCTAGCTCTGCTCCACCAACAGCCATGCAAGAGCCAAGCACCTTTAGGGCAAGCAACTGGTTCCAGCTTGCCTGTGGTCCACTGCACTTGTGCGACCCCAGCACCCAGACCTGTTGGATTAGGGATGTTCAGCGTACATCCCCATTAATATCTACTTCTTGAACTAATTAGTCTACTTTCTCTAATCCTTTTAGATTAGATCCCATCTGCCTCCTGTGGCTGCAACTGCATGAAAAAGAACGGCCTAAGATCTCTTTTAAAATCATCGCCTGCTAGCTTCTACCTAGCTCCATGCTCTTAACTGTAGGATCTGGTGAACAGCCTTAATTTCCTGCCCCATTAAAGTTGAGAGTTACAAGAAAGGACTAAGTATCTGTTCTACAAATTGCCTTCACTGCTATCCTTGCTACAGACCATGCTTGATCCTGGAAAGCAGAAACCCAGCACCAGCACTGCTTCATGGCAGCTTAGAAGATGACAGACTCTGTCACTGACACAGGAAAACAAGGGTCAGTCTGCTGGGTCACTGCAGCCTACGGGAAAGGATGAACGTGCAAAGCTGCTGGAGTTTATATTTTAAAAGTTCTGTCCAAAGAGCCTGTTAGACTGCAGTGTTTGCTTTTGTTGGCTTTTGTAGAAATAAAGTGCTCCTTTAATATATAATCAAGTGAATTAGTAACACTGCTTTAAATAAGACAAGCCAAACAACCACGACAGCATCACTTCAGATGTTTTATGTCTGGGCATGGGTTGTTTACCGCACAGCTGGGTGTAGGAGTCCCAGTACCAGCCAGATTTCACTGTCCTACACCCCAGCAGCTCCCCCACGCCCGGCACAGGCCCTGGGACAACAGGCTGCAAATCTCATCTACTTTGTCAGAGTGCAGAGGATCAGACCCATATCACAAACTGTTTGTGTTTTTGTTATATTAAAGTATGTTATAGCTTAGTAGATCTGCAGTCCCCTAAATCCAAAGGCTCCCCAGGGAGCATAACCGCACTTCAATTAACTTGCAACGAAAGAAATTCAAGTTTTGCCCTACGAGCAAGTGTGTTTTAAAGCTGTGCAGCTGGAGGGGAGGAGCTGTGCTGGAGAAGTAGATGTGTCTTTTGGCAGCTGGGCCCTCTCATTAAAGGAGCAGAGAAGACGGAAGAAGGCAACTCCCAGTATCGCTCCCCCCTCCCGGTCCTCTCCCCCCATCCCACTGCTGTAGGATCTCCTACGTGGCACTGTGGAGGCAGGGAATGCTAGCCAGAACGCCTGCAAAGTCCAACTGCACTTGGAAATCACTCAAAGGCAAAAGAAATCTCCCCCTGCAATGCAGATCAGCCCGATTCCTAATACTTTTGCCCTGGAAAAAGTGTTCATGGTCAAGATTAAGCTGATTGCTGACATTTTGGTAGAATTTACTCGTTTTCTACACATCCTAACATCCTGCAGATTTATTGTGGCTGTCTTACAGCGATGCGCTCAGGATTGTGTTGTCTGGGGAGATGAATTAGTAGCATGGAGCAGTTTGCAAGAGCAGGAATAGGTTGGATCCAAAAGTCAGGCAAAAATTTGAAATATCTTTATGCAGGGCTGCCTGTCCTCAAACACAAATAACTATATCAATTGAACTCCTGATACTCGTTATTGAGGCAAAGCCATTTAAAAGGACTGAAGCACAGAGCCCTGTACTTGTGTCAAAGGAGTTTGGTTCTGGGAGGCATTGAAAGAGATCAAGATTAAAAGTTTTAGAGTTTATATTAAATTTCACTAAGAAGAAAAAAAATTCTTATATGGGAAGTGATTACACAAAAGGGTTTGAAGGTGGAGCAATTCAGAGCTTGGCAGAGAAAACCAGCTGACACTGAAATTTTAAAGGAGGTTTTCTCATTTCTCAGCTGGTACATACCAGTAACATTTCACCTGTGTCTTGACTGCTTGCTATCCACAAATTCATCTTTTATTATAGCAATGTAGTAATAAAGCAAAGATTGTGCTATAAAAACCCCGGGGCCACATTCTAGTCATTTATGCAGACACAAAGCCAGGAAAACTGCTCCAAATATATACACTAGTGAACACCAAAAATACGATGCTTAAGGTACTTCAAACCTCTTTCCCACCAATTCCCTCCCAGAAGGCAGTGGATCTCTGAACATCACTGCTGTGAAGCCATTAGGACCGTTATCATTAAAGACTGCAGCGTAAGGTACCTGCTTGAATGCAAAATGCCCAGGGAAGATGGCAGCTGGAAATGTGTTTTGTTCAGGTATTTCCTTCTCCACACACACACCACTGAAAAAGCAAAAAAAACCCAAACCCAAAAGTAAACAACTCACAGAAAGATAGGAGCCTTCAGGCACCCGAAAGGTCTTCATGCTCGGCACCCAAAAGGTCACCCACTGAGTGAGACCCCTTGGCACTTTTCCCCTGTAATAGCTTTTGTGCAAACGACATCGCATGGATCAATTCAGCCATAATAAAGGCTATTGGGAATGGATGAATGGCATAATCTTTCTCACCGCCAGAAGCAAACACCCAGTGACCAGAACAAACTTCCCGTTATCTGCTACTGCTGTTATTAAGGTCTTGTTGCTGCAAACTGTGCTGTGAGCGAAATCATCGTAGAAACACTGTGTTATTGCAGGTGGTGGAAAATTTTGTACAGGGAGGGCTGAAAGACCTCCCCTCATTTGAGGTGTGGAGTATCTATTCACATAGCATCATCTGAATGGTTTAGACAGAAGAAAAATGTTGCTTTCTGATGCCATCTTCTACTATCAGTGGACTGGTGTCATGCAGTGGAACAGACAGTGGAAAGATGAGGTGATCCTGATGCAAGGTGCTTGCAAGACAACCCAGGTCTGAGAGTAGAATATTCAAAGCCAGAAGACAAAAATCAGGTGCTGTTTTCTACTATAGCAACAAGAGACAGCAACCCGCAGAGACCCCCTGTCTTCTGAGGGAAGCCGAGAAACTTGCAGAGCCAAAACCAGGGCAGGGAAATGAAATTACACGGTGATTAGGAGCAAGGGAAGACAGAGACATCAGTTAAAAAACAGAATGATGCAGCATCGTTCTGGTAACATGGTAAATGTCAATGAGAATGGTGCTTAATTACTGGGTGGTACCTAGCATATCATTATTTCCCAGATTGCTGTTAAAAAAAATCCCATGCTATCTTAAATTGTGACAGGGTTGAAACCAAGTGGTGTTCAATACTCGTGACTCAGCGCAGAAACTTCCCTATGGCACATAACTTTGCTGTAAGCCCTCTGGCCAAGGCAGTCTGGCACCAGGCAGCACGGGCATTTAACTCCTTCACCGTTCCTGTGGGGGCTGTGGATATCTGTTACCATAATGCTTTTCTAAATTGCGTGAGTTTGCCAGACATGAGGATTTTGCCACTGTGTTACACTACAACAAAGAACAGACCCCAACTGCCCTGCTCATCTCCCACCTACAGCACAGGGGGGAATTTGGAAGTATGGAAGAATTGATGGGTAAGAGGTTCACCACTCCATCAGCCCAGCTGCTGGGGAAAGGGAGAGATGGGTGTTAGGCACAGGTGGGGAGATGGGTGAAAAACCAGTCTCTGGGATACAGCAATACAAAGAAGCTCTCCAGCCACCTGTAACTCAGCCATTGGGTCCCTGCAAGGCGAATGCACGTCCCCTTGGGTACCCCTGAGCCGGCGGGGGGGGGGGGGTGGGGGTGGGTGGGGGAGGGGGCAGGGGGGCATTTCAGATGGCAAGATGTGGCTTGAACCAGGTACAGATGTTAAACATGCGCTGCCTGCGACTGCTGTGGTTGTGGCTGAAGCACTTTGCAACATCCTTGACTTCATGGAGGATGGCACCCCGGAAAAAATAAATAAATCACCCACCTGACATGCCAACAACCACCCAGCCTCCGGGGGGCGGGGGGAGGCAGGGAGTGAGATGGGCCGCTGCCCCGTAAACATGCAAAAGCACGGGTTTGACTAGGGAGAGGGTCCTGTCCTGCTGCTGCAAGGCCCGGCGGCGAGGCAGCTCCGGCAGAAGGAGGGACCCCGCGGCCCCCCGGCCCCCCCTTGCAGCAGCAGCAGCGGGGCCGGGCGCTCCCTGCCATTGGCGGCAGGCCGGGAGAGCTGGATCGGATCCTCCCCTTCCTCTCCCTCCCCAGGCGGTTTTGAGAGGTTTTTCCCAACTTTCCAGAAGTTTCTCGCCTGCCCCTTATATACCCCCTCCACGGGACCGGGAGGTGCACAGGGGAGCCCAGCAAAGCAGCGCCCCGGCTCGCAGCGCCGCAGGTAAGGGGACGCGGGGGGGCAGGGCAGCCTGGGCTCGCAGGACCCCCAGACCACCACCAGGCTGGGATGCGGCCAAGCTAAGGCTGCAGCAGGCCGAGTGTTACTTTGGGGTCTTGCATGCTCCTGGCTGGCTCCACAGGGCAGGGAGGTCGGGGTGGGGGTATTGCACGGGGGGGGGGAAGGGGGTTGCAGGGGGAGGAGGGTTGCAGCGGGGTGGGTTGATGTGGGGGATATGGGTACGGTACAGACCGTCCCACAAGCTGGGTCTGTTTTTTGAGAAAAGATGTGAGATGATCCCTCTCCCCGCCACCTCCAGTTTGCTAGAGATTGTCGCGGTGAAACTGCATCCTGGTTTTTACACCCAGGAGAAACTTACAGGGGTTAAAGAAAGACGAGAGGAGGGTAAAAGCAGCACCAACTTGGTCCAAGTCATCCCGGAGCAGCCCTGGCCGAGAAAATCCTCCAGCCCCTGCTCCTGCCCAGCCTGGGAGCCTTCGGGATCCTGGGCACCAGCCCAGCGCAGGGGGCAGAGCTCTTCTCCCTGCAACGAGACTGACTAACCCTGTCCTGCCTGCCTTAACAAAGTGTCGCGGCCCGCTGCTGACATGGAGACGGCCTTTTGCTTGCATTGCCTCCGTCCTGTGGCTTTGCTACTTGGTCACAGGAGAAATAAGCCCTCGAAGGGGTGCGTGCCTCCGGCTGGCTGTCGTGGATGATGGCACCTCGAAACCCTGCCAAAGAGCGGGTCCCCACAGCCCCGAGGAGGTCTGTGGAATGCCACGTTGGCGTGGGGCGGCCCCTTGCAGGGCTGGGCCGTACAAATGCAAGAGAGGATGTTACTGGCTGCGCCATTCTTCTAGATTCCCTCTTGATTTTCACCTTGCATTATGAATTCACCAATAATCTCGGCCATAATCCAAGGATGGGCAAAATTTCTCTGTCCTGCTGCTGCAGGCTGCGTCACTCATCACAGCCCAGCGCACCCGGCCAAACTTCTCACCAGTCTCTGAAGTAATGAACCTTTTTTAAGCTGAGGATGTAAGTGGCGTGGGCTGCCCGTTGCTCACAAGAGAACTACTCCATGTATCTGTTTTCTTTCAGAATGAAAAAGGCAAACGTTGACCTCACTATGAAACAGTTTCAAGGTATCTTTAGAAATAAAAGGGAAGAAAAAAAAACCCCAAAAACCCTCAGATTTTAAATGCTTGCTGCACCCAATCCTGTCTGCACCTTAAAAAGTGTGACAAGGGCAGTTTTGAGCCTGTTGCACAAGTCTTTGCTCCTAAGTAGCTGGGATGGCTCTTCCAATGGAGTCCTACTCCTAAAAGGATTTTAGGATAAAAATTGCCTCCTTCTCTGAGGCTACGTAAGTCCCACTCTGGCAAAGGAACCCTGGTGCAACTGCGCATTCCCTTTGCTTCGGGCTGTGTGCATGTTTCCTTCCATATGTAATCCCAGCGGGCCCTTCGCTTCCTGCTCTGTTTGCTTTAACCCTGAAGCTGCCCCGTTGCAGCCTTTTCCTGTCTCCCAATGCAAGCAGCAGCTTCTGAGGCTGGCCAGGAGCAGGGCAGAAGGAGAGGACCAAGGTCCAAAACGTCACTGTAACCTTGGACATGATGCAGCCTGTCAAGGAAAAGCTCACCCAAAAGCTCACTGTGGGTGTGAAGGTGGAATTTAAGCCCCGAGGATCTGCCATCAGGAAGGTTTGCTGCAAGCAGTGTGAAGTCAGGAGGGAGGGAAGGTCTGTGGACAGGTTATAGCCCTGGAGGCAGGTGGGATGAGCTCCAAAGAGCTTTGAGACATAGCATTTAAGACTGATCAGTCTGCAGATTTATCAAGAGCTAGTAGCTCTGAGCCCTCACTGGGCCATGGGTGCACCTACCTAATGCATGAACCTATTGGGAGGGGGCTCTGCTAGGGGGGGAAGGGGTCCACCACCTTCCTCTGCCCCAGTACCCCCCTGGCAGGGCTGTACAGGCAAACCAAAGTCAAACAGAGCTGAACTGAGAGGGTTGGTTGGATCTTCTCGAGGGGCTTCTCCGGCTTAAGCTTGGTGGAATGGAAGCTCCTGTGCTCCATCTAGTGTCTAGAGAGCTGAGCATCTGGGTACCGGGCTGAGGTCCCCCGGCAGGATGAGCCCTGCCATACACTGACTGCAGTAGCCCCTGGATCGACAGGCAGCACCGTGCTATGTGGTCCCTGGGCAGCAGAAACATTCCACTTTTAGCTTTCCCTGACAGGGCGGAGGCTTGACTTTCTGCTCTGAGGAGAGAATCACAGAAGGGTTTGGGCTGGAAGGGACCTTCAAGACCAGCCAGTCCCGCCCCCCGCCAGGGGCAGGGCCCCCTCCCCCCAGCCCAGGCTGCTCCCAGCCCCGTCCAGCCTGGCCTTGAGCCCTGCCAGGGATGGGGCACCCACAGCTGCTCTGGGCAACCTGTTCCCATGTCTCATCACCCTGAAAGTGCAGAATTTCTTCCTTATACCTAATCTGAATCTGCCCTCTTTCAGTTTAAAGACATTCCCCCATGTCCTACTGAAATTGTATGAGAAATGTGTGTTGCTTCCAGTCCCTGGCCCCTCCTTAAATCATTTACTGTACATAAGCACGTAGTAACATAGTAAAATTGCTTAAAAAAAAGCAGCTTTCATTCAAAACGCACAGGCTCTGCATGCCAGAGTGCAGCCTGGCCTCTTGAAGATTAATTGTTGCTCAGGGAAAGAGCCCAGCACAGACTTGGCATTGTTGCACCCCAAGTGAAACCTTAATGCAGATGCTGTGGCTCTCACTGGAGCACAGGAGTGGGTTTCCCTGGAAGAGCCCCTGGGATCTCTGAACACTCCAGGAAAGGCTTGAATCATGCTGATGGTGAGCTCTTCTTGCCCCCCAGCAGGTCCTCAGAGGCGTCCGGTGCTGCCAAAGCCATGTGGATTATTCTGGTGTTTGCTCTCTGCGGCCTCGCTGCAGCCGTGCCCTCGGAGGACAGGAAGCTGAGTGACAAGGCAACAACGCTGGCTGACCGAAGCACAACACTGGCCTTCAACCTCTACCATGCCATGGCAAAAGACAAGAATATGGAGAACATCCTGCTGTCCCCTGTGGTCGTGGCCTCTTCTCTTGGCCTCGTGTCCCTTGGGGGCAAGGCCACAACTGCCTCCCAAGCCAAGGCAGTGCTCAGCGCAGACAAGTTGAATGATGACTACGTGCACAGCGGGTTGTCTGAGCTCCTTAACGAGGTCAGCAACAGCACAGCCCGCAATGTCACCTGGAAGATTGGCAACCGCTTGTACGGCCCCGCCTCCATCAACTTTGCTGATGACTTTGTGAAGAACAGCAAGAAACACTACAACTACGAGCATTCCAAGATCAACTTTCGAGACAAGAGGAGCGCCCTGAAATCCATTAACGAGTGGGCAGCACAGACCACAGATGGGAAACTCCCAGAGGTCACAAAAGATGTTGAGAAAACTGATGGAGCTCTCATTGTCAATGCCATGTTCTTCAAGCGTAAGTTCCACCTTCAGTTCTTGATATAAGTGACCCAAAACTTGGCCTGAGCCAATACAGAACAGCCCAAATTGGAAGCTGAACTAATCCTAGGCCCACTGGAGGCATGCTCTTTTTCAGAGCATGCAGCTGGGAGCTGCGCATGAAACTACTACCCATTCCCTTTTCTTACAAGCTGAATTTCTCTCTCCTGTAGCTCACTGGGATGAGAAGTTCCATCATAAGATGGTGGACAACCGTGGCTTCATGGTGACCCGTTCCTACACTGTGGGAGTCCCCATGATGCATCGCACCGGTAAGTTGCAAACCTGCCCCATGTCAAGACCAACTGAAGGTACGCTCACTGCTGCTCCATTACCCGGTTTTCCACTAGCTGCTTCCAAGATTGTTTTGCCTCACTTATTAGCGAGAAAGAACAAAGCACGCTGCGCTTGTTCTGCTGACTCGGTCCCTCTGAACAGAGAGAATCCACGTTTACTATTGGGTACTTGGCTGTTAGGAATAAATCCTAGCTCATCACGCAAATAGGAGCTGCAGTTTTGAGTTCTTGCCAGCTCCAATAGCGCTGGACCAGTTCCCAAAACAGCATTCAGACTCACTTCGCTTGCTGGTTGGGGAAAGTCCAGGGTGAATTCACAAGGTTGTGGGTAGCTTTGCCTCTATTCCACACCTCACCATTTCCTGCTTCTGATTTCAAGGTCTCTACAATTACTATGATGATGAGACAGAGAAGCTCCAGGTGGTAGAGATGCCACTTGCTCACAAGCTCTCCAGCATGATTTTTATCATGCCAAACCATGTGGAGCCTCTGGAGCGGGTTGAGAAACTGCTGACCAGGGAGCAGCTGAAGGCCTGGGCTGGCAAGATGAAGAAGAGATCAGTGGCCATCTCACTGCCTAAAGTCATCCTGGAAGTCAGCCATGACCTTCAGGTAAAGAAAGTCCTTAAAGAAAACAGTGGGGCATTACAGTTCTTTGGAGTGGGAGGGAAGAGAGCGGGAAGACAGGTTATCTGTGCCCATCATCCTTTTTCCAGCGGCTAGTCTAACCATGGCTGGAAAGGATTGCGCAGTGTCATCTCTGGGAGGGTTGCTGACCTCTTTTCTCCTCCTAGAAACACTTGGCCGATCTGGGCCTGACAGAAGCCATTGACAAAACCAAGGCTGACTTGTCAAAAATCTCTGGCAAGAAAGACCTTTACCTATCCAATGTCTTCCACGCTGCTGCTCTTGAATGGGACACTGAAGGAAACCCCTATGATGCTGACATCTATGGCCGAGAGGAGATGAGGAACCCCAAGCTCTTCTATGCTGACCACCCCTTCATCTTCATGATCAAGGACAGTAAAACCAACTCAATTCTCTTCATTGGCAGGCTCGTGAGGCCCAAAGGAGACAAGATGCGTGATGAGTTGTAGTTAGGTTGTTAGGGTGGTGGGTTTTTTTCCCGGAGCTTTGGTTTGTGTGTTTTTAGCGGGGGATTTCAAAAAAGGGGAAACACTATTTTGTATCCTTCTCGAACTATGGGTGCTATTCAGACCAGGGTGCATTGTGATGAGAAACCAGCATACACTTTACCTCACCCCAAAATACTTATTGCACAAACCCACCTCCAGAGAGGATCAGTGGAGCCTGGCACAAGAGGGTCACCAGGAGGGGAAGGCAACGGGCATGCACTGTCTGAGCTGCTGGCATACTCGGCCAAGACGTTCAGGCTAACGCCTAGCTCCTCCCTGCACTCGAGTTTAGCCTCCTGTAAGCGTCTCGCTGCTACCATCAGCCCTGCAAAGGCACAGGCTCTCCACCCTTCCATCTCAAATGCTTCTGCACATTTAGCTCTGCCACTTGATTTTCTCCCCCTTTGATGCTACACAGCACCACACCAGAGCTGCTCTGGTCGCTTTGCAGTGTTCCTTGCTTCTCTCTTGTCTTCAGTGGTGTGTAACAGCTGTGCACCACCCCTCTGGGGGCAACATCTGGAATTAAACATCCTGTAGCAGGCACAGAGGAACTCTCTTGGTGCTTCTGCATCAGCACACAGGGCTGGGAAAGAGACAGTGCTGTGAAGGTTCTCCCAGTTACAACCAGGGCTGTGACCTGTTGTAGCAGGCTAAGGGACTGCTGCTGGCTTCTCACAGGGAGGTGGATCATGTTCATTTCCTCTTTTTTGTTTAAATACAAAGCTTTAGAGCTGCCCTTACCTGACTTCCTAATGACCCTTTTCTGAAGATCCTCTCCACCATGATACTTTAACTCCCTGTTGGCTGACCTGGACAAGGGCATGCTGAAAAACAAATGTATTTATAGTTATACTCTTATTTATGTCTGATGATGAGCAAGTTTCACAGCCTGATCCAGCCTAGACTTGGAGGCTACTCCTATCTTCCTCCTTCTTTCAAAGATACCATTGGGTTAACACCATTTAAAGAAGTAACATGATCCTGTGAACACTGAAGCACATCAGGTAAGCCTTGCTATGCACTGCAAGACATCGCAAAGCAAGTAATGACAAAACTATTGAAATGAGAGAAATCTGTGTGTCACAATGTAAGTGCCAGTTATTTAAAAACCAGCAAGGAGAGTGACTGCATTGCTTTGCTTTGTTTTATTTCCCTGCCAATGTGCTTACTGTCAGGTTGCTACACAGAAGCCCAATACTGCATTTTCTCAGACAACACACAGGACTATGTCCACTTACCAAGTTAGAACTCCAAAGTTTATTAGGCTTTCCTACAGGCAAAAATACAGCAGCTTGCACTCCCAAGTTTGACCCAACCATGCCTTCTCCAGGTTTGTAAGGTTACACAATTGCAGACGAGCTCATCCGCCCCAATTCCTATCCAAGCCAGCTGGAATGGGAGATTATTCTCCTTAAGCCTCTTCCCAGATCATATTCCTAGGTGCTTTCCCTGCTGTCTTGGGAAGCAGGTGGCAATCCACAAGGATGTACCCAAATGCACAGGAAGCCTAAAGCCCAGTGTGTATGCTAGACACTACCCAGTGAATCGGTGCACTGAAACTCGCACAGGCTAGCATGTTAACGGAGGATGGGGGTGGGTAAAAGGGGTGGGCAAGGCAAGAACACACTGTGTGATATTGTGAATAATTTGCATCATATGGATGCAGGTGTCTGATGGCTTTTATTACCTGTTCTTGTACCACACAATGACAGTTGTATAATTTTGCAATAAAACTTTTTCAATGAACCTCTGGGAGCCACAGTCACTTGGAGGGTTTGGGTGGAGACAAAACATTTCAACAAAAGCCAAGGGGTTCCTTGCCACCCTTAAATCCAATGCACCTTTCTCAATCTGGCAATTATGGACAAGAATTACACTTTAACACACAACAACAGATGAATTCCTGTGACATGGGAATTCCTGTGACATGGGAAAGGAACACTATTAGCAGGTCAGCTTTTCATTTCACTTTTGAGCCTTCCTCCTGAAACTGCAAGTATCCAGCATCTTTAATACTTAACAGGTAAAGGACCCACTGCCCTGCCGTTTAACACAGCAGCAAATGACTGTTAAAATACGGTAGCATAGGAATGAGAAGTGAGCTGTTGGCCACAGGGACCAGCCTTCCTGACCTGAGAACCCAAAGCTTCTCTAGCTGGGATCTAATAAAAGGAAACAGCAGGAAAAAGAACTGCAAAGAACCTGCACCATCACTGTGGCTATACAGCTAAAGATGCCTTCCGTAGCTGAAAAATCCAGCAGCATCAGACCCTGCTGGTCCATGTCCTTCCACTGCTGGAAAGGGATTAACTTGCCGTCCATTCAAGCATGCAACCTTCTGTCACACAGCCACAAGCAACTAAAAGCCAGTCATCTCCCCTTTCCATACCAAAACAGCCACATCTGGGATGGGCAGGCACACACACCCACACGAAGCTCCTCACGGACTAAAAAAGCACCCAGTGCTTGCTGGATCAGTGTTTCACTGCACAAAATTACAGAAGCCATCTCCAGCACTAACACCCAGTAGCCCAGGAACACCACCAACCCCAAACGTCAATACAGCAACTTAAAAGCTTTCCAGAGCTCCTGAGTTTATCCCGCTCCAGGCTCATCTTGCAGCTTTAAACGCTCATGGTTTTCATCCCAGAGAAGAGAGCACCCTCATGGCACAGAGAACTGAATGCTCCCTCTAAGTCTACTTTAGCAGCTTCTTCAAACAGCTCATAGTGGTAGTATGCTCCAACCAATGCACGCCAGACAGGTATTCAGTTCACACATGCAAACTTTGACCATTATGGGGTAATCAGAATAGTCTGGGTTGAAGGGACCTTTGAAGTTCTAGTCCAACCCACCTGCCACAGCCAGGGACATTTTCAACTGCATACGGTTGCTCACAGCCCTGCCCAATCTGGCCTTGAACGTTCCCAGGGATGGGGCACCCACAGCTGCTCTGGGCAACTTGTACCAGTGCCTCACCACTCAGTGTGAATAGTTCCTTCCTTACACCTAGTCTGAATCTTCCCTCCTTTAGTTTAAAGCCATTCCCCCTTGCCCTGTTGCAACAGGCCCTACTAAAAAGTCTGTTCAACTCTTATAAGCCCCCTTTAAGTACTGAACAGCTGCAATAAGGTCTCCCCGGAGCCTTCTCCTCCCCAGGCTGCACAGCCCCAGCTCTCCCAGCCTGTCTCCATAGCAGAGGGGCTCCAGCCCTCTGACCAGCTCCGTGGCCTCCGACGGGCCCGCTCCGACAGGGCCATGTATGCTGTGCTGGGGACCCCAGAGCTGGATGCCCCAGTGCTGGATGCAGTACTGCAGGTGGGGTCTCACCAGAGTGGTAATCCTTGATGTTGTCCTCAACTTCTCACAACATGATGGATCTAGCAAGAGAGGTACAGCAATACGAGTCTTAAACACACTACTCACGCACCTCGATCTTACAGACAAGCAACTAATTATCTCTTGATTCTACCAGTGATCTGCACTGTGATATTAATAGGCTGATGGACTGGGATGGAAAGCTTTAGACCAGAAAGAAACAGCAGTCTCCAGGAAAGTCAGCCCTCACTAGAGGACTGCAGGAGGAATTTCTAGCTGATCATCACCTAGCATACCAGGACATTTAAGAATTTATAGACACAACACACATGGCCTTGCACTGCGTGTCGCTTTTCTACTGCTTAAAGCCTTCCAGCTTTTACGCATTTCCTGCTCCTATAAAATGGCAAACCTGGTCTGTCACCATTTTCCCCCTGGAATTCTTTTCCAAATTCAAATTTTTATTTCAAAATAAATAAAAAATTGATGTATTATTCACCCTAACACTTAACATACAACTTTTTTTAAAGCTTTCCACTGAAAGATGGCACAGAAACCTGAGATCAGACTCATTCTCTGACACCCCAAGAAGGCACATCTGTTTCTGACAGACTTAACCAGCTTCTCAGCCAGCACCCTGCCAGGCTGGGTTTCCAGGCCTGCCAGAGAAGCTGGGAACAGGACTGAGGCTCACACATCCACACATGCTGCCAGACAGACCAGTTCTTGACACTGTCTGTTTGAAATTAGGTTTGTAAACTGCCTGCCTAGCTCCTGCAGAGAAGCCTCCTGAAAATGGAAATCTGGATGTAAAAGCTATTCCTAAGAAATTATTTCGCAGAATTGTGCTACTTTTGTTAATGCAACAAACAGATTCTGAGTTTTGCAAAATCTGAACAAAACAAAGCCTTGATCCTAGGCACAACATGATCAATTATAATCTCTTCCCATTACTACACTGGACTTTGAAAAACACTGGGAAAGGAGCTGACAAAACTAGAATCTCTGCCTGAAACTTAACCAAATGCTCAGTGTGACTGCTTCAGCCACAGGGCTTTAGCCTGACCGCAGCAGAGAAGAACAGCGCCAACAGTAATTAATAGAGCAACGGAAGAGAGGTAAAAGCACACCTCTGCCTACAGACTATGCAGTTCAATAGTCTAAGTAGCCTTGTGATCTATTATCAACATCTACCCATGTTGTCTTACAGCTCATTAAAGCCAGTTGTTAATAGTGACACATTAATGGACTGTCTACTCAAGCCCTGTAAAGTTTCCTCCCCAATCACTTCAATGTATTTCCATCCCAAAGCTTAGGACAGAAGGTTTGAAATCCACAGTGCACACTCCCCCCACCCCAACTAATGTTTAAATACCTACTCAGAAGTTTGTCTCACCCCACGTCTCCGCCAGCTAAGGTCACCTGACCCTAAAAGGAGCTATAACGTTCCTATACGGTCTAAAGCCCTGAAAGTCACATACTGAATGTCTTTTCAGTGATGACAAGGGAAACAGATGCACAGATGTGAAAAAAGCATTTAGTACACTGTAGTAGTGTTTCACTTGAAGCCAGAAAGATACCAATTACTGCAACTGCTTTGGACACTACTAAGCTTTCCCCTTCTGGAAACCTCAGAGAAAGGGACTGGTAAGTGAAGAGTTACCAGTACTACTCCAGTTAATGGGGTGTTATTAATGACCCCCTAAACACCAGAACGCTGCTCCAGCTCTACCTAGAAATCAGCATTCTTCCCCACTCTTAGATCAGGATCTGGTGAGTTCACTCCAAAAGGGTTACACAACTCCGTACCAAAGATGGGAACAAGGCTTTCCTGGAATACATCTTGCAAAAAAAAGCACCTCCACAAACACTGTCTTTTGTGATTTTATTAAGACATGTTTCCAGGACAGTCAAGCTTCTGGTTGCAGATGTTACAAACCCTACAACAAAAAACAAAATACCAAGTGAGATGGTGGCAAACCATTTCCCATAACCACTAATAAACAAGTTTCAAGTTTTCGAATTAAATGGCACCTCTAACTTGGTGCATTTTAGCCAATGATCCCCCTTTCCCCAACAGGAGCAGACCTTGCTAGTCAGATTCCCTTGTTTCACCGTAGCTCTGCAAACACCCTGAACCCTCCCCAGTTCACGCAGGGCTAGCTTCAGTCAGAGACCATCACAGCCCGGTTTTCACTAGTGGCAAAGGCGGCTTTCTGGAAGAGGCCTTAGGCCCTGTGCCTCCTGCTGCTCTCAAGAGAAAGCGAGCAAAACTTTCAGAAGCAGCAAGTTGCACATTTTCACTGGGAACAACCCCAAGCAGGTCTCAGGCAATTTCAAGCTATCAATTTCTGTCTTTAGAAGCTACTCATTCAGGGAGACAGGATTTCAAACCTTGATTATTTACTTACAAAACTAGCCTACATGTTGTACTGAACATTACCAGCTTCTAAGTCTATCCCAAACCAGATCCCATGGAGGGGGGAGTATCTAAGAAATATACACCCTGTCTCAGAGACAATTCACTGGCAGCAGGTGGCACAATGTGAAAACATCACAGGCACTGAACCCTTCTCAGACAAATGCCTCTAAGTCACTCAAATTGTGACCCAAGGTCCCCAAATCCATGCTGCAGAACACAACATGAAACCGGGCACTTGGACAAGGATATTCCCTTTCAGACTCGTCATCTCATCTTCACTGAAGGGTGTGCTTAGGTGGTTTGTGGCATGCCTTTGCAGATGCCCCCTTCGCCCACGGCAACACTCAATCCAATCCTGCTGACCACTGCACTTGGTGCAGCACAGCAGCTTTTCTTCCCAGTACCCCAGTTACGTGACAGCTTTTTTGGTGACAGACATCTTCCCCACATGGATCCTCACCAAACCCACCTCCCACTGCTTCAGGCACTTACCCCTCACGCAGTGGGAACTGGCTGAGGCATAGCTGGCTGTTCTGGTTTGCCACCTTTCTGCTCTGAAATGGGGGTGGTGGGCAAGATCTCTTCTTTGGGTTCCACAATGCTGACATGGTCTGGCAGAGGCTTTTTGGGGCCAATCTTTCCACTTGGGTCCCAGGGCAACATAATCTTTACTTTGATGCCCAGTACTCCTGTGAAGAGCAACAGGAAAACAGACACGCTCATTCAACACAAAGTATCAGCCACACATTCACTAGGGACAAGCCCCAACGTTGCAAAATATGCTACCTACACCAAAAACATCTCCTGACAACACTGAAGATGCAAACTGATCAACACAAACTTGTTACAGCTTAAAAATCTAATTACTGTGAATTTACATCAGCATGTTTACATTTATCCAATTCATTGCCTTTGCTAAGGACAGCCTGGGACTACGATGAAAACATGCTAACTCTGAAGTCATGCTATCCCTGGTTTTAAACCCTGTCCTTCCTGGGGTAGCCCAGCTCACTTTCCTGGGAAATTGCACTGGTTTTTTTGCATCCCTTCTCAAGACAAATGCCTCCAAATCATCCAACGAGTAGGACATCCTGCCCAGGACAGCCTTAGCACAGCACCACAGAACATGGCACTGAACAGGCTGCAATGACACAAGGACATCCTTTCTGACTTGTCATCGCATGATCACCAAAGGGAACGTGAAAAATAGCTTTGTCTATGCTAGTATCCCCACATCAGGTGTTCTGTAATTAAGTAACCCAAAGCCAGTGAAGATGGGCAAGGCATTTGTGTTTTACCAGAAGGAAGGATAAGCGTAAGCAGGCTTGGCTGGTTTAGCTGGGAAGACTTGCCAGGGCACAGCTATGGGGGAAAACTGTCTGACACTTGCTTTTTCATGGGTCTTGTAACACCTGTGTTCTGCCTGCCTACCCCTAAGAGCCAAGAAAGCCAGAATCCAAACTGCCAACAGCTCTTACAACTCAAGTCAATGTGTGTTTCATTTGCAAGTTGTTTTGTAACTGGCCACAGGATACAAGTGAGCGTATCTAGAAAATCTAGTCAACATTCTCAACTGGAAACATTCAGCCACCACCACTAGAAAAGTGGGTGACCTGGGATGACTACATAAAATCCTGTCGTCTGCTGAAGGCCCCTTCCTTCTCCGCTGCCCATTCTCATACACAAATACAAATAAAGTTCTACTTCAGATGTAACTTGCAAACTCCACGGTGAGAGCTTAGTTGCAAAAGCCCAAGAAAATAACAGATTTTCAGTAAGAACAACTAGCAGCAGCACAATTGAACCACTCTGCAGGATCCGTGGTGCATCAATATCATGTGAGTTACCACTCACAGGTGACAGAAGGAAACATCCAACCTGCAGGCACAGGATGCCAGGAGTTGAGATCTTAGAATCACAGAATGGTTTGGGTCGGAAGTGACCTTCAAGATCACCTAGTTCTAACCCCCTGCCATGGGCAGGGGCACCTTCCACTAGACCAGGCCGCTCAAAGCCCCATCCAGCCTGGCTTCCAACACTTCCAACTTTGGACTCTGAAAACCCAGAGAAGGAAATCAACAGAGCTGCAAAGGGATCTGCATCTCAGCCACTCACCTTGCCGGAGAAGGACGTGACGCACAGCTGTGTCAACGTAGTAATTCACAGGGTCTCCACTGTGGATCATCAAGCCATCTACAAACTTCATGGACTTGGCGCGCTGACCTCTAAGTTTGCCAGACACAACCACCTCACAACCCTTGGCACCACTTTCCATGATGAAGCGAAGGACACCATAGCAGGCTCTGCAAGAAGAGAGCAGGCACAGCATTACTCCCACTCTGCCAAATCTACATGGTTCCACAGAGGCATTTTACCCCAATTTCAGCACAGGCAATCACACTTGAACTTTTGTTTGTAAAGTCTTCTGAACACACACACGTGCAACCAAAGCTCTGTTTATGTTACTCAAAGCAGCAAAAATCTCCACACCGTTTTAGCACTGTCAAACCCAGCCTAAGAAAACCCTTGTGACTTATGGTCCTTGTAAGGTGGTGGAAACAGTGACAGGCACACCTTCTTTGTGACACAAAAGCAGCTCCACAGCTGAAGGTGCCCAATACACCCATGTCAGGAGTGCAGCTCCTCAGCCCTTCTCAGACAAATGCCTCTAAATCATTCAATGATGAGAGGATGCTCCTGCTGAAGAACCACCCACAGCATCACAGAACATGGCACTGCAGAGGTACTGCAACAAGAGCCACCCACTTCTGACTCGTCATCTTATCATCACAGAAGGGATCTGAGAAGCAAGGTCACTGTCACTTGATGAGCTACAGCTCAGCAAGAAGGCCTGAAGTAGTGTTTCAGTCCTCCACCTATTCATTCACAAAAAAAAAACCCCACAAATGCAAGCTTTATGCACACCAGTCAGACAACTTGTAATCTGATCTAAGACTCTAAAGACTTCAACTTTTATGCATAACATACATTATCTAGCAAATATCTCTTTCAACTGTGTACAAACTGTCAAAAATACGAACTGCCCTCTCTAAGTGCAGCATTACTAGGTTAAATTTTCAAACTACAGATGGGTTGGCAAGGAGTTTTCCTGAAATAGTATTTGAATTCTTCACTATGCCATCACACTCAATTTGCTCTACTCACCGACGCACTGCTAAACCTCCCAGCAGCTTGTACCGTAGGGACTCTGCCTGAGCAATTGCACACAGACCTCTCGTAGCCACCTTCTCGGCATAGAGCTACAAAGGAAAAGAAGTAAACTCAGAAACAGGGCTCTACTTCAAGATAGTTTTAATTTCACAGAACTGGAGCTTTGTACTACTCTATGCTCCACTATCTACACTCAGTTCAGCTAGTCTTTCCACATTTGCATGCAGAAGCTTCATCCTTGTACACTACACACCCTTAATACATATGGTGCCTGTCTCCTGGCAGAGCTGAGACACACTGATGACACTTCACTGAAAGTCAGAAGCCACATCCATGGCACAGTCTCAAAGAGCTGCTGCTTCAAACAGCCCCAAAACATCAGGTATCACAGCAGAGAGGTATCCAGACCATCACAAGAACTTCACTTAAGACATGGTTTCTGCAAAATATCAGTTACATCAGTTTGCTTAAGTATTACAATCAAACCTAATAAAAGGTTTGATTTTTGAAAGCTAGGAGAGTGAGCTAGGAGAGTATTAAATCTAACCTCTCCAAGAGGCCAAAGTCTGGTATGTCAGAAGAAGCTGACATTCAAAAATCAGGCACACTATATTCCTAGAGCTGACAGATCATGCTGTGCTTTGTGAGAGCTTGTGCCATTCAGTATGTTTAAGCATTTGCTGGAGATCATCCGCAAAATTCACTGTATAATGTGATCCAGCAACACTGGCCCAGCAAGTGTAACTATGAGCACCACCCCAGATCACACATTCCCCCCCACCCCTGATTTGTTTGACAGGGAAGTACTAGTAAGGACACCAGGTTCCAAACATTAAAATATCGGAAATTAATGGTGTGTCACTTCACTGTTTATTTCATTACAGTATTACATTCAAATATCTCAAATATTTGCACCAGAACAGTTTCTCTGTAAGGACAGAAACATCATGAATTCAATAAAGGTAATGCTAACACATGAATAACAAACATTACGTTGTTAAGACGAGCTTCTCACTTCAATATTGGGAAAGCAACATCCTCTGCAAAATATTTACAGAGAAGTTTAAAAAGTTTTGTCTGCATCCTACTTACTGGGAAATCAGAGAAAACCAGCCAAAGCAACAGCACTTCAAAATACCACAAACAATAATGCTTTCTGTACTTCAGTGCAAGAGAGTTTTGTAAGAATAGATAAAACATGCCCCAAATTATCTTCCAAGTCAAACTGCCTTTCAGCTGACACCATCCAGACAGTGCACAGAACCAACTGCACAACCTGCCTGCTACTGTTTTAACCGAGACAGTTTTACCTCAACACTTCCCTCAGGGAATCCAAACCGCTTCTGCACGACAGCTGTCAGCTCCCGGATGCGACGCCCCTTCTCACCCAGGACATTCTGAGTTCTGGAAGAAAAAAAGTGCAGTATGACTGAGAAAAATGCCTCCAAGTCCGGGCCTGTAATCATCCCAAAATGCTTCCAGGCTGAACATCTAAATTAGTTCAAAGGTTGTAACACTGCTGTATCACTAAAGATCACTTCAGGATCTCTTTCCCAAGTAGGTTCCTTATAATGTTATCTACCACTCTAAGCTCCAGCCTCCAGCAGCCTCCCTTACAGCCTTGCACAGTTAGTCAACAGCAGCATCTCAGTTACCTGGTGGCAAGTATGATAATCTCAGTCCTGGTTGGAGTGACTCGCACTTCTACTCCAGAGTACCCATCTTCAGCCAATTCACGAGTCAGAAACTCATTCAACTCAGCTTTGAAGATACCGTCAGCAACAAACTAAAAAACAAACGGACAAAGTCAAGCTCTGTTGAAGAGCGCAGCCTGAACTTAAGTTTTTTCACATTTTGAGTCTGGGTGCAATTCATCCCTGGGAACATCATGCAGACCAGCAGTTTCTCCCCCCACGAAGAGGAAGCAGCAGTGGGGAGCAATAAACGCATCCTCCCTTACGTTCCCAGAGACAATTCCGTTGTAGCAGGAGCCTACACCACTGCCTGCTCCACACCTCGCCACAGCTACACTTCGTGCTGAAGGCTGAAATCATAGCTCGCTGCTACGTCTCGCGGTGGTACTCTGATTCGGGTATGAGTTTACATAAAATAAATACAGGGATCAAATGCCTTTACCAGCCCCACAAGGGCCTGTTGCTAGGGCTCTAGCTTCCACCGTGACAGGGCACAGGCCCCAGGCCTCCCTCCCTCTCCCAGACAGGCAAGAGCCCTGCCGCCCCACAGAAGCGGGGAGTCACTAAACCCAAACTTCTCCTACTACTACTACAAAAAAAACCCAAACAAACAAAAAAACCCTAAGTAAGTTCAGCAGCTTTCAGCAGCGTTCCGCACCCCCACGCACAACCCCAACCTGTCTCCCCCGTGCACACAAGCCCAGAGCCCCGTGCAAGCCCCACACAGGCCCGGGGGGGAATCACGGCTCCCTCCCGCTCCGCGCGCTCCCTCACCCCGGCCTCCCGCCGCCATGTTCCCCGCCGGGCCTCCGATCCGCATCCGCCGCCATCCTCCCGCATCCGCCGCCATCCCCTCGCCGCTGCTTCACCCCGGTGAGGCCCGGGGCCGCTCCGGGCGTGACGCCGCCGATATGGAAGTGCCCCGCAGCCGCAGCTCGGCGGGCCGCCGCCCTCACCTTGCGCTTCTTGGAGATCTGCACCGCCATCTTGAGCCGCGCCGCCCGGCGGAAAGGAGGGCTCCAGCACCTGAGGGCGTGCTATATCTGCCTTCCGTGGCGTCCCATTGGGCCGGCGGTGTCACGTGGTCTGGCGAACGGGGGCCGATGGGAAATGTAGTCCTTCCGGTGCCCGGACACGCCGCCATCTTGGGGAGGCTTCCCGCTGGTACCGCTGTCAGTGCCCGGGCAGGCTGCTGTGAACGCCTACAGCCGGCATTGAAAAAGGCGGTGAAAGAGATATGTAATGCGTGCAGGAGTTAGCAGCATGATAATTCAGCCCGATTTTCTACCTGGAGCCTTGCTGTGGTGGGAAAGAGGCCCTTCCCTCACAGTACTGCGGCCGGCCAGCCCCGGTGTGAGGGGAGCGCAGCCGGCGGGCTAGCAGGAGGTGAGGGGAGCAGCAGAGCCCCTCTCTAACAGGTTGCTTCTGTAATTTAAACCTTGGGTTTTTTAAGGTATTCACTAATGAAGGAAACTCCCGTCGGGAAAAAGGTGTGAAAATTCACATACAGGCTATTTGGTTATTTCCAGGGAAACATCAGGGATCTTTGCCGCCAGAGAATACCGTATCCAGTAATTTGCTGCTTTATTCAAATTTTAACAGTAACTGTTAACAATGTATAGTTAACTGTAGATACAGACAATAGCTAACTAAACCTAAAGGTATTGCAGGTCTTCCCTGCAGTGTGTACAGCATCTCGAGCAACAGGGCTGTGGTCCTTGCTGAAAGACAAATGATTCAGTAAATAGGACAGCTGCAGTTCCAGGACAGATCTTCTGTGGGTTTATTTTTTCTCCTATGATGCAATCATCACCTCTACAGTGTGGGCACTGGGTTAAATTAGTAACAGCTTGAAACTCTCACTTGAAATTCTCGCTTGAAACTTCTGTGGTAGCCAAAAATGGGGAAAGCAGCGATTTTTTAGAATGATTTAGGGATTTTAGGGGATTACAGGGGTTTGGTTGTGACATTTCGATTAGAAATAATAATAATAATGGGAGGAAGTGATGCATGAAAATACCTGGACACTAGTGGGTAAATATAGTCTCTTTGGGAAGAGTCAGCAAAGGGAAGTCCTGCCTTGCAGACCTCCCAGAAGGGAGCCAGAAGATACAGGGATAAGGACAAAAAAGGTTGAGATAAGCTGCTTGGCTTTTTGTAAGGCTTCTCTTGGAAAACCTTGCCAGAGGCTTTACAGAAACGAAGCAACCATGGGCGAAGGCAGGGGCATTGCACAGCTTTGCTCCTTACATGGATGCTGCAGGGAACTGTGCAACAAAAGAAGAAATTAAATGTTAGAATTATTGGAGAGAAAAAAAAAAAAGAAGAAATAAGAGACAATCATTTCATGGGTCTGTAAATAATTCCGTGGTGTGCCCACTGGGTACATCTGGTCCTCTTTCTCCAAAAGTGTGAAGGAGACCTGGGAGAGGGGCAGAGCAGGGCAGCAGAGAAGCTGACCAGTTCGGGAGCACCTCTCTGTGAAGTAAACTGTGCAGGTTGGGACTCAACCTGGGAAAGATAAAATGTGGTCAAGATCTACCAACCCACAGAAGCTTCAGGAGGGTGGGCAGGGTGTGACTGTTCATAGTCCTCCCGCAAAGGGCAGGTGAAGGCAGTGGGAGGTGGGTGTTTGCTGCAAACAGGTTTGTTGTATTTTGTTTCCTTTGGGGTTTTGGCTACAGAAAGAAACTCTGGACTAGATTACTCCTGAACCAGCACAGCTGCTCTCTTGTTTGTAGGTAGCTGACAGTAGCGGATTGCAGGTTAGGGCCAATGTTCAAAATTAGACAGTTGATGGCCCCGATTGCCCCACCAAGAGGCATTGCCACAGGCTGGTCTGCCTGGCAGCCATCTCCCACACTGACTCCATTTCGGGCTGGGCTGCTCAAGTTGTGCGAAGTTGATGAGCAAAGAGCAGGTCCCCATAAATGTGCCAGGCAGCAATTAGCATCACTCTGGGAACAGCAAGGTGGAGAAGGCACCTCTGCTCTGGAGCTGGTACCAACCACTGAAGGGAGGACAGAGCGGAGTGGGACCTCTGCCACCCACTCTGAATCCATCTAGGAGCATGGGTGAGGCTGTCTGACATGGCCCAGCCCTCATCCAGCTGTTTAAGCTCTCTCCCAAACAGGGTCACCACATCTCAACACCTCTTGAGGTTTGGCCCATGTCAACTCCTGGGCCATACCCCACCGGGGCCCCGTTAACAGTGTCACTGTACCAATGATGGTGTGTTGGGGCCTGTGATTTTTTTGGCACTGCTTTGCTGCCTTGTTAAGGTGTAGGCAGGCAAACTCTGCAAGAAATACCAGTATGACCAGTACAGCGCTGGTAAAACACCTCTCCTTCAAACACCCACCCCAGCATGGCCCATGGGGAGCAGCGGGGAGTCGGCTGTGCCTGGAGGAGCCAGCTCTCCTCTTTGCCTTGCCAGGGAAAGGCCTGGTTTGCCACTAGATGTCAGTGGAGACAGTTTCCACGGAGGGAAAGCTTCGTGTCTCTCCTCTCCTCCCTCTTCCCTCTCCCCCAGGGATTCATTTGTCCAGGACCTGAGGGATGGCGGAGCACCGATGAGACAGAGCCTGTCCGCAGCAGCTCACAGTCTACTTTGCAAGGACAGCTGCTGCCAGTGAGGGATTTGTGTCCTCTCTTGTCCCCAGACACCTTTCTCTCACTTCTGTGTGTCCAGCCATCATGACCTTGCCTTGACCAACTCCTTCCCCTCTCTCTGGGCCTGTCCAACCTTGGCTGTCCTACACCTACCACCCTGCCACCTCTCTCCCCTCCCTCTGCAGAGAGCTGTGGTCTCTTCAGAGAGAAGGGTCATAGCAGGACATGCTGTCCCTCACCCCCACTCCCCTTTCCTGCTCTGGTTGTGCCTGCTGTCCTCTGCTTCCACTCTCTTCCCTCTCTCTCTGGCTGCCAAAACACACCGACCTCAGCAAGCTCTGGTGGCCCCATCCTTCTCTCTCTTTTCATCTTCGTGCTCCTCAAGTGCCAGTTACTGTCCACGGACCCCAGCAGTACTGTTCTCAACAGGCGCTTCCTCTTGACCAAAATTAAGAGCCACAGCTCCATCGATCTCCCAGTCTCTGCCCCGGGGACTGGGGCTGTGGCGGACTGGAGCCAGGTTGACCACGGATGGATCTGAGGGGCACTGAGGGTGCAGGGCTTAGACTGGGCTGATTTAGCGTGGACAGAAATACCTGCATAGGCACTCTGTGCGCTCCTCTAGTCTTCTCCATCTGCATCCCTGGACACAGTGAGACAAAACCAGCTCATTGTTCAGGTGGCAGAAGAGGTGCTGGTCTCTTCCCAGTGCTGTATAAATCTCTGCTGACACTTCCTCCAAGCCTGTATCTGCAACAAATTGGCCTAGGTGTAAGGCACCCTAACTTCTGTCCTCCCATCTTCAGGTTGCTCCTCACCGTGCTTTCGGAACTGACCCCTCAGGGGATCCCACTAAGTCTTATCCTCCAGAAGAGCTGGGGCCGTTGGGCTGCATGGAGCTGTGGCAGAGCTGCAAGGGACTTCAGGAGGAATCCCAGAACTTAAAGCAGGTAGGATAAGGTGACGGGCTAGCCACCTTATGAGGAGATACTAAAGCCAACAGGCCAGGGATATGCCCCAAGCATCCCTAATCCATCTGGACCATAGGTTTGAGCAGCACAGCATTTCTGCACTGGACACAAACGAGCACAAGTGCATGTGTGACCTTTCCCTAGCCCATCACTGTGACACAAGATGAGCAGGAGAAGTCTCAGTTCCGAGGACAGCTTTCATTTTCTCTTCCAGCATGATGCAGTATCGCATTTTCCCTGGCAGCAAAGAGGCTTAGAGCTCTCCTCTTTCCTCCCTCACCCCTTGCGCCTTCCTCCCCCTCCTCCTTGTCCCATCCCACAATTTCTGGAGCCCGGCTGTCAACCAGCTCCCAGAAACGATCCAACACAAACACATACATTTTAGAGGAGGTTATTTAAAGCCCTGCTCGTTTCCCTGCTCCAGCCCAGCTCCACAGCAGCCTGTGAGCACCAAGGAGAGGGCAGCAAATTACAGCAGGGGGGATGGGGCCAGGCAGGAACGTTTTCCTCGGAAGACCACAAAGGTGGTCAGGTTTGGGGTGGCACTTTGGGAACCCATGGTCCCAGCACCATGGCAAGTTGAGGGGACATCTGTGTTTGAGGTCCTCACCCCAGGGTACCGCCAAACTATCAGATGCTGGCTTTGGAGAAGTGGCCAGGAGCTGAGGATGTCTGTGCAGGGATCCAAGCACAAGACCTTACTGATCAAGGCTGCAAATAATTTTTAAGGAAAGACTCTCCTAACCTGCACAAAACCCACTCTGTTTGCTGCTTTCCAGCTTGGGACCACAGTACTGCCAGAGCAGGAAGTATCTGCCCAAGATCATCGTGGGGTTTTTTTGAGGCTGAGTTTACCCAGGAGAGACTCAACCAATGTATTTCTGGATCATACAAAGACAGGGAAAGACACAACATTAGCAAAAAGCCTGGCCCTGACGTGCATTGCCTTTTGCATGCCCTATTAAGGAGAAACTATGTGTTGTGTCAGCATTTCGGGGTCAGCATCGACAACCGGAGCCAGGGTCAAGCTGCACCCTGGCACAAAGCAGGGGCCTCAGTGGTGTTAGGCAGCAAGGGAATGTCCCCTCTCCCCCCTAGACATGGCCCAGCTAAGCCAGCGGGCTCCAAGCTGCCTCCACAGCCAGGAACATTTCAGTCCCTTCCACAAATAGCAACGTGGGATTCCTCCCGCAGCTCTGGCTGTGCCCAGCTGCAGCCTGACCTAGCCTGTACGGCTCCCAGAGATACGTGGTGATGCTCTGAGATGCTGTTTGCAGCCAAATGGGGATGAGTTCATTTTCACTTTATCCCTGCCAAAATGGAGACCAGCAGCATCTCGAAAAAGCTGTGATGTGCTCTGAGAGCTCAAGTCTGGTCCAGTTGCTTCGAAGGGTCCTGGTGGCTTCCCAGCCCCCAGTGAGGCCAGTCGGTGGCTTGGATCTGCAGCATGCCTGGGACTATATGTAAACCCTGTGATGGGGGTGGCTGTCACTCAGGTTTCTGGGGCCAGACAGTAGGGGAAGGGGTGTCCCCCTTGAGGACTGCAGCCCCACTGTCTCCCACTTCCCCACCACCAGCCATGAGAGGCCAGGAGCTGCCTCACAGCTGGGAATGGAGCATGTCCAATGAATGCTCTCTGTCCTCAAGGCCCAGGAGGATGGAAAACCCCTTGGGGTTGCTGCAGCAAAAGCAAAAGGTCCCCAGCTGCATCCCCAGAGCATCCTCCCTGGCTTCCTCATCCTCTGAGCACCAGGCAGTCCCCTGGGATAAACAGGGGTGGCCAGGAATGTGCCAGTGGTGCCACTTCTGCTGCAGAGCCTGGCCTCACTCCACTGCCCAGCACCTGGGGTTAGTCCCTGTAGGCTACCACAACGATGGATGCCACCAGCTACAGCTTCGATCATGACCCTCCACCTAGCTCCCTGGCACAGAGTGGGCATCCTTGACATCCCACCTGCCCCCAGTTGGCATTAAAACCCCTGCTGCTGCTCCCACTCTGGCATGCAGCGCTTGGATCTCCTCTTGCAAAATCCTCTTGCTTGGATCTGCACTTCAAAATGGGTTCCCTTTCACAGCCATGAGGAGCAGCAAAAGCAGGGGATGCACGGGAGGGATATTACCCCCAGATGTGGGATTTGACAGCACCAGGGACCCCCTTTGTGCCCCTGCTGAGGTCCCCTTGCAGGTGCCGGGGGTTAGCGGCAGGTTTCCTCGCTGTGGGGGATGCTGGCTTGGAGCAGGTTCGGGAATCGGGAGCTGGCCTGCCTCCCCCCAGCTCCTTTCATTGCCCAGACAGCAACATGGTTTATGGCAGCCGAAGGCCATTGCACAGGCTCAATTAAGCCGGCATCCCAGCGTTTTCTCCCCGGGAACCTGGCTCCTGTTCAGAGCATCCGGGAGGGGCTGGCAGCCCTTCACAGTGAAGGGGCCAGGACAGCCAGCAGCTTTCCTGGCTTGTAGGCATGCTGGATTTTGGGATACCCGGTGCTTTCTGCGCGTGATGGTAAAGTGTTACATCAGGAGCAAATGTCCTGCCTGGGAAGGTCCCCAACTGCCACTGCTGGTGCTTTCACATGGCAAAATAATGCCGGCACTGCAGGGAGATCCTGCAGGCACCCAGGGACCATGCTGGCTCTGCAAAGGAAGAAAGCATCAGGGAACAGCCTCGGGGTCATCAAAACTGCCCCCAGACACATCAGTACAGGCAGAAACACAGGGCCTGCTCCTTCCCGCTGTGCCAAGACAGCCATCCCCCAGTGACACCGGGCAGCTGTGGCCCGGTGCAGCCTCTTCCACCTGCGCTCACAAAGCAAGATGCAAACTGAATTTCGAGAGAGGGAGAGAGGTGAGGTAAAATCTCATCCCTGTAATCCCTTGAGCTCAAATGGGTGTGGGATTTTGGGTTACAAACTGTGTCCCTGCCCAGGCCAGCCCCTGTCACCTCTCTGGATATGCCTGAGCAGTTCAGAAACCTCCCTTGCAGGAGCCTGTTTCTTGATTTCTCTCCCTCTGAAAACAAGCCGTGGCGCAGTCCTTGGGGCCATGCTATGGGGGGATTTCGACAGCCTCAGCAGAGGCCTTGTCTCCATTCACGGCAGACCCTGAAAGAGCCCCCTGAGAGTGTGTTCCTCACTATGGACTCTCTTCTGAGCTCTGGCTCTGAGGGTGCACCTCCTTCCCCCAAAAGCTTTTTGGGGTGTAGGAGGCATGTCACTCCTGCCTCTAAAAACATTCCTTTCACAGTAGATGGGCTTTTCTCCTTGCAGCTGGGGGCAGCAGGAGATGGAGCTGGTGCTAAAGGAAACGTGGGGGCTGCTCAGAGGGGGCCGTCTGGATGTAAATCTACTGACTGAGGCTGTTAGATGGTTTCTAAGAGATGGGCTCCCCAGGGCTGGCTGTTCCCAGCACGATGGTGTACTAAAGCCCCATGTTGTTGGGACAGAGACTCCTGGACCTGTGATACTGGACTAAAGGCCAGTACAGGGGTCACCGGACCCCAGTCACCTGCAGGCCTGAGGAACAGCAAGGAGGAGCTGTGGAGGACCAAGATCACTTCTGCAAGGAAACAGCTGCCCCCAGCAGCAAGAAAGGTGATGATCACTATTACAGAAATAACTAAATTGTACAAAGGAGGAGAAAAAAACCCCACACTTACACCAGTCAGCTCCCAACCACATTTCTCAGTAGCGAGGAAGCTCTCCTGCAGTGGGGTGGTCCCAGGGGTGAACATCTGCTGTGGGAAATGTTCACAGAGCAGAAACCCCAGCCCAAGCTAAGGCCCTGCTGCAGGCTGGGAGCTACATCATGGCAGCCCAGTGCTGCCAGGACCAGAGGAGGGACCAGGATCACACACAGAAGCAGCCCAGGGCAGAAGCTCTCTTCACATCTCTAATGGAGGCTGCTGAGCAACCTCCTCGTGGAGTGTTTCACTGCAAAAGAAGCCATTGCCCTGAATGAGAGTAATTTGAGCATGAGCAATCCAAAATACCTACTTGGACGAGTATCTGTTCAGACATCATTCAGACTTGTTTCTGTCAGTTCTGCCCAGCCAGGATGAGAGCCAGGTGACAAGACAGGGCACAAGACCTTGTGTCTGTAGGATACTGCTGTGTCCTATGAGGATCCCAGAACTGGGCCATGGTCGTCATCAGGGTCCCAAAAGTGGGCCATGCTGCCTGTCCCCCACTCCCGAGAGCCTGATCCCCATCCAAAGCTCTCAGGCCCTGCTGTGACACTAAGAAACAAGACCAAGGTCAATGCTCGAAGTTAAGCCCATGTTGCACCATCTTTTTGTACAGGAGCTGGAGACCTAGAGAAGAAAAACATCCAAATCACCATCCCTACAAGCAGCAATTTCACCAGACGCACCACAGAGCTCATGCATTTTCCCAGCAAGTAACTGTGGAAAATGAAACCCAGGGTAGAGATGGACAAGATGAGACAGTTTGCATTAAATGAATGGAGACCAGTCCTGGAAAGTAATTCAAGTAGAGGTATGATGAATTGCAAGCACCAGTTGTAAAGCGTTTGTAAAGTCTGACTCAGATGGGAGTTTTATTGCAAGAGCTGGAGTATTATAGTTGATTGCCGCAGTTGGAGCAGCTGCTACTGTTCGAGTTGAATTGCCATGCCTGTTATAAATCCCCTCACCGAGTTACTCACAACTCTTTGGCAGCTCTGGAAAAGTTCCTGAGAAATGTGTTCTGCCCCCATGGAGCCGGTTGCCTTATGGGGAGCCCAAGTCTGGCGAGCCCCTTCCCGCGTGGAGCAGCCCGAGGAAGCCATCAGAACGGGGTGAGATGGAGGGGAAGCACAGCCAGAAGGACTGGGAGTCAGGGCCGCGTTCACAGGCCTTTTGTAAACATTTCACGGGCAGGGGGATTTTCTGTTTCTTGGCCTGGCAAGAACATGGGGGACTAAGTGCAGCAAACCTTCCAGCAGCTGTGGAAGGCGGCGTGATCCTGCAGGACAGGGAGGGGAAAGGGCACCGTGGTTCCAGGCAGAGAAAGCATTCAGCTGCCCCCATCCTGTCTCCTTCCCTGCAGCTGGCTAAAGGAATCCCAGAGCAGGACTGAAACTGCAGCAGAAGCAGCTAAAGACGAGTAACTCTGCTCTAGTGAAACGGGGCTCTGGAAACATGGGTGTGAATCTCCAGGAGGAGACTTGCACACATGTGAGAATGTGGTTAAAGCTTTCGAGTCACAGGGCTTTAAAATCAACACCCCTAAACTTATAAATGGGCAAACATAGAAGTTCTGCACCAGAAATTCTCTGGACTTACTTAGTGCACAAATTGCAGCAATCACCAAGCCATTACTGAAGCACGGAAGTCTGCCCCACCAGCCTGACTCGATGATAATCCTGGCCCATTACCTCCATTAAATCTGATAAATTGTTGGCAGCATTTTAGTGGCTGTTCACAAATGGGTCCCTCACTCTTTACACTTTCCTTTCGGCATCTGCCCTGGTAAACGAGACTTTTCTTCACTGCTTGGATTCACTTAAAGGATTTAAGCACATTAGTAAATAATTTATACTTCCTTTAAAAACAGGAAATGAAATAAGGACAATCGGTGTGCTATTTAGCTGGAAACTGCTCGGCTCTTTACTATTTAATGAACCGACTGGCTGCTAACAGAGGTCATTCCAGCAGCTCACACCCTGGCCCTACAGCTCTGTGCAAGGTATGTAAATTGAAACTTTAATGGGCATTTCAAAGAGCAGTTTGCCCTGGTAGTATCACTTGAAACCCATCAGCTTAAGTAAGTGATTCTTAATCAGCTTTCAAGCTCCAGGAAATAAGCAGAGGGTAGGAGGTGGCCGTTGTGGTCAGTCTGTCCGTGTGTCCCCCAGTATCACATTTTATGATGATTCACGGGTGCATCTGTATCAGATGCATTGAGATAAGGCCGGTCGCAAAGGCCATTACCAGCTCTTCCATGCACTCCATAAGATGGCAGCTCATGCTTTAACCACTTGCCATGGTTACATGACACAGGAGGATGTGGAGAGCCCAGGATTGCTCCGGACTGTTGAGATGGACGTAGGTGTGCATGCTCAGAGCACGCACTCACTCAGGATGGGGAGAAAACAGGGAAAAAGGGTTTGCTTTTGCTCCTCTGGCCAGCAAGCGAGGAACACCACAGGTGCTCCAAGCCTGAGGCTGGCACGGATCCCGCAGGAGGCATTTCTGCTGCTTTATATTGAGTGGGAAAGCACCATACTGCCAAGTTTCAGATCCCTCTGTTCCTGCCACTGCTTTTTGCCCTAACGCATGGCAACACATGGTGCTGGAGTGCTGGGGCTGCTGTAACGAGGGGCATTCATGTCTCATTAGCTCACCTGGACAAAGCCTCCTGACCTGATGGTGATCTCAGCTGCGGCAGTGTCAAGCGATGAGGGCTCTCCCTGCTGCGGCTGTGTTTCTCCTGCTTCCTCTTCGTGTGGCTTTCAATTTTCTGCTGGGAGAGCTGGTCCTCGAGGGAAGTAATACTAATGCCCCAAAGCACAGCGTGAAAAAACACAGCCTGAAACCTCAATGTGCTGCTACCTACAGTCCTACGCTCCTTTCTCTGCTAGGTAATAAGATGATTAAAAGCAGTAATTATAGCAGGAGAAACACAGCACCAGAAAATTACATCCTTTTTATATTTTTCACAAAGATGTCGTGCTGCATTGGAGACTAACTGCAGAGGAGCTTTTCCTCCTGCCAGCAAACATTTCCCAACAGTCCAGAGGCTCAAACATTGTGGTGGGATCCCTGGGCTTTTTTTTGCACGTGGGCGGAGGAGAATGTCTGGCTGTGATGCACTTGTGGGCACGCGGGACTTTCTCCCCAGAACTCAAGAGCAGTGGCATGTGCTTTCCACACCTACGTGGTGCACTTGTATCCCCCTATAATGGAAACATCCCTTATTCACTGTTGTGAAACAGGACAGGCAAGAGAAAAGCATGCACGGAGCTGCAGTGGTTCAGTAGAGGAGAGGACACAGATGCCTTATCCACTGCACCAGTGTTTTGTTCCTCACGCCTCCCCACATGCACCCCATCACCGACTGTGATCAGCTTAGCCCGTGTTACTCCCCTTTTCTCCCAAATGGGAGCCATGCTTCTGTTGTTCCTAAGCTCCAGCAGCCATATGGCCTAACACAAATCCCTGACTCTTCTCCTCTTCACCCAAAGTTTGGGAAACAGTGCATAAGAGCACAGGTTTAAAAATACTTTTAAAATACCTTCCCCTGCCCATGCTTCTGGTAATGGAAAATGTCAGCACTGGCTCCAGCTCCAACGGGAGAATCGCAGGACACCCGCTGACATCCCACGCTGGAGCTGCGTCATTTGGGGATGATCACAAGCCCGCCCCAGTTCTGGGCTCAGCATGTGGCACTGGCGAGCAGAGCCTTGGCAGGCGGCTCAGGGGCACCCGTGCCAACGTGCACACTGAGCACTAAATCCCATTGCTACGGCAGGCATCAGATGGGAGCACGAATATCGGGTTCCAGTGGTTTAACTGGCCTCTTTTATTTCTCTTTTTAGTGTAAAGCAAAGCAGTCAGCACAGTTCGGCAGAGCTGCTTCTCCAAGGAGCACCAGTCCATAGGCTTTCTCCACCTGGCTTGCTCCTGCATAGCTGCCTCTGGCGACATTCATGCAACCCCAGCTGTGGCCGTGACCAAACAGTCACTGTGGACCCGTCAGCGCTGCTATAGGTGCTATAGGGCCGGTTCCAATCATTTCCTCCCTTACCTGCTGCGGTGCAGCCCTCCGCAGGCAGCCAAATGCAGCCAATATCTCCTACAGCACTGTCAGGCCAGGGCTGCAGATCAGCACCACGTCACACTCACACCCATGCACTCCTCGCTGGCCACAGGCTCATGAAAACAGTCCTTATTTTCACACTATTACTGTCGAGTGACAAAGCCCTGAATAAAACTACAGCCATATCAACAGCCTGTGTATAATGAGGCTATCAAACACCAGACACTGAGGCTGGGTGACATTAAGTTGGCCATACTCAAACAATTTAACTGCCAGTTCTGTCTCTCTATAAACATGCAACACCTACGCTCAATGCTGTCCTCATCTCTGGAGAAGGCAGGCAGCTGCCTTCCAGAGGACATGCTGCTCAAGAATGTGAAATCTGTTATGCTGCAGTGATAAGGATTTTGGGTTTTTTTTTTACGGTAGATTTGGAGGATGTAGGATTTTCCCTGCTCAGGAGAATGAAAGGAGCTAATCGCAGCCCGACTGCAATATGGCGAATGAAAACAAAGCTGACGGTGAAAGATTCCACGTGGGGAACAGTAACGTGCAAGGCCCAAAAGGGCCAGAAATGAGCAGTGTTTGCTCTGTCTCTGAGACACAGCACTTCTCTGTGGAGCCATCCATCTCGGGGGGCGACACTCTCAAAACATTTAATTAAGAGAACTAGAGGCAAGTACTGGTGAAGTGATCGAATAAGGCTGCAGCAGGAGTCAGTAGGACAGGTCTCGATGCCCAGACCCTCAGTCCCAGATCTTCGCCTCGAAAGATTTCAGCTGTGTCGCCTGCTTGTTTGGGTTAGGGGAAGCTAAACTACTTTGCAATGCAGAGAATGAAGATGAAGGCATCAAAGAGGCAGCATCCTTATTTGTAATCAAACACCAGGGCTCCTCGGGGAGGCTTTCTGATCCAGCACTGGCTGACCTCCATCCTGCAGTTCCTTCTAATGGCCATTGGCAAGAGGACAGACAGAGTACTAATGGGGTAAAACACTCTCTGGAGGTCCCATCACCAGCTGAGTCTCAGGGTCCAAGCCCATCCTTCACAATATGTACATCTGATCTTTGTAACGGATGGTTTGCCAGGCTGCTGGCTGAGTGAAAACCCTGGGTCAGCCAGCCGTGGCGGGCAGGAACACGTCAGGGCGCGGTGGGGCAGCAGCAGAGTGGGAGCTGTGGGGCAATAACCTGGGTCTTGCCTTGCCCTGCCCCTGCAGGCAGTTCTCCACCCCCGAGAAACAGCAAGAGAGCAGCAGTGATAAAACGGCTCTTAGTCTAAGCACAAGGTTATTTTCTAGGACATTAACTGCAGCCCTCAGAAGCCAGCTTGCAAGAGACCCATGAAGAGCGAAAAGACACCTGACCAGAATGCAAAAGCAGAGCTGCCAACTTAACACCTCTGTGTGTGTGTGTGTGTGTGGTTCAAAAATAGCTTTACAGAAAGGGTGAGCTCACACCGGTGTTAGCAGTTTGAGTGGCTATTTGCTTTACAAAACAAGCAGTTTCAGCAAAAATATCAAATGACTGTCATCCAGAAAGCTCTTATTTTCAGTATCTCAGCTATTCACATCTCTAAATAAAACATTCAAGCTGCAATACAACACAACCGTTTTGCAGGGGCTAATAAATAAATGAAAAGTCTTTACCAAGCCCGCTTTTCTGCAGGAATAATACCCCTAACATCCTAGAATTATCTCCATCTATGTCTGGCTACGACTTCAGATCAATAAATTGTCTCCTCATCCTCGGATTAGCTCAGTCAGATAATTTCAAAAGCAGCGGCAGCAGTTCCCTGCTATTAGTCATAACAGCTCTGCCAGCTGAATTAACATGAGATCCCCCTTGTTATCCGAGAACAAATCACACTCTGCCAGTGTCCTTGGGTAATAATTTGCACTGACCTCAACAACAATCTGCAGCAGTCTGAGCATCAGGTGTGATGCGGGTTTCCCTTCCAGGAACATTAGCTGCCTGGCATTTAGCCTTCTCACACCCAGCGTGGCGCCTCTCGCAGAGCTGGGATGTGGTAACGTCACTTGAGGGAAGCAGCGCTGATTTATGGTGCAGGGAGACCTGGCCTTGTGAAGCCAACGGCAATCAAAAGCCAACTAGCACGAGACATTCACAAGATGAAGGCTGGGTTAAAGGAGATCACAGCAGCAGAATTACCGATGCACTTCTTGGTCCAGCCAGCCCTCTCCTCTGCTGCAATCCCTCAAATGTCACTCGGGGCGAAGAATTCAGCACTCCCCCTTTCAGTCCTACAACCATGCAGCTCCTGGGGCTGCCTTCTGCATTGTAGTGGGTTTCCACTTAAGATGTCTGCGGGCTTTTCACTAGGGGGGTGCCCAAAACACGGCATTTCTGTTCTGCTCACAAGTCTAACATGTCAAAAATACATATTTAGAAAGTTTAATATTTGGAATTAAATTTCTGTTAAAACTCTGGCAGAACCCCCCACCTGTTTCACAAAAACAGGGGCAGATGCCGTGAATCCTGGATGCCGTGACCCAAAAGAGGGTCCCCGTTACCAGCAGGGAAGCCCAACAAGGCATCGAGGGCTTCTTGGCTCTGCACACGGCTGGTCCTCGTCTCTGCGTGGTGTTCGTGGGCTTCCAGCTCCACACAGCTGCCTGCTTCTTGACCCCGGTGGGAAGGTGTGTCTTCAGTGGAAACCTGGGAGTCCCCAAGGGGACAGCAGGAGGACTCAGCGGTTTGCGAGCCTCAAAACCCCGTGGGGGGACAACACTTTCCAGCAATGCTCACCAGGACTTGGCGTAGTCCTCTCCCAAGCTTCCACACAACTGTCTGAAGCAGTGAAGTGTTCTGGTTTATCTACTGCTACAAATCTTTAAAAGGTTTTGCCAAACCAGCATTTCCTGATGAAATCTACTTCGTTAGAAAAAAAAATGTTAATGGTTTTCTCAGTTTGCCTTCTCATTTCAGAAACAAGACACATCCCAGCGTCCACCAAGACAAAGCTGAACCAGCCCCAGTTTGTTTCTGCTGAACCAGCTACAACCAGCAGCACAGAACTCACAGCAGCTTTCCCTTGCCACGCTGCTGCACGGGAACGTGCGACACTGGATTTGACACATCAGAGTGACACAGGCAGATAACCCCCAGCCCGCTGGGACAAAACTGAACCTGCTGAAGCATTTTGGACACAGCTGAGCTGGCAGAGGGAGTTTATCTGGACCAGCGCTCCACAGGGCCATGGCATTCCCGGATTAGCACAAGGTGCCCTAAAGCTGGATTCGCTCTGTCACCGAACCATGACCTCAGAAAGCCTCCTGCCACTTTCATGCCTTAACAAGTGATTATTATCTGGCTTAGTCTCAGCTCTGCTGGCTCAAGCACCCCAAGAGGTGCATTCAGATCCTTGCACTGAAGTTCCTGGGAAGTTCAAGCACTCACTGCTTCCCTTTCTTTCAAAGCTCTGCCAAAAGAAGCTTCCCTCTGCAGGGTCTTTCTCTTCTGGCATCCACACACGTTCTTCAGCCACAGTTCCCTCTTTGCCTCTTGTCTTGCTGCCACCTAGAGCACCTCTTCCTCCTTTTTAAGGAGCAGCAATAATTTCTGTCATCTAATTCCCGAGAAAAATACCAACTCCTCTGTTTTAAAATCAGCTCTGCTCATTCCACAAGCAACACCTGCAGCAATAAACCAAGGGAGCATAAACAGAAAAAACACACAATACAATGGATCATACCTCACTTGTCAGAAACCAAGATAGCTTTGTGAAGGAGGACATGGAATTAATACAGGAATTTATAGTTGTTTTTTTTTTATATCTTGTAACCTTACTTTTGAAGGATCAGCTGCTCACGTCTCTTCATGCAAGTTTACTCAGCAAGTTAATCTGAGGTTGCTGTGTTTTCTGTCCACACCTGATGCCTGCAGACAGGGTGCCCTCACTTCACTAAGCAGGAAGGAGGCCCCAGTCTTACAGAAATTAATTAGTGCAGTAACATGCCTGGGACACAGAGGTGAAGCTGAGTTTGGCCCACTTTGCAGGGTTCAGCTGAGTAAAAAAGACAAATAGCTGTGCTATGGGATTTAAAAAAGCTGCTGTCAGCATTCCCAGTGCAACCAGACCTGGAAATTCATTTGCCTTTCAATAAACAATGGAAAAAGGAGAAGCAATTACAACAGACAAAACTAATTACACCAGAACAGAAGCATACCTCACAGCAATTGCTCTTGAATCTGCATTAGAAAAGAAAAATCTAAACTAAAAAGCATTCCATTAAAAAAAGCTAAGAATTTTGGAGCTCAGTAAGACCAATTTCAAAATAGAAGGGTACTTCATCATGCAGCTTGATAATGCACAATTTATCTTTCTTTTAATCTTTTATTTTCTCAGTCATTTATCTTTGTAAAGATAAGTCTTCAGTGGATGCTGGCACTGTTCTGCAAACAGGACACAGGGGCACAGGGAGTTTGTTCAGGGAGGTTAACATTGGAGCGGGGAGCAGAAATGAGCTCCCAGCTCCTCAATCCAATGTTTAATGTAACTGTCTCTTCCCTGATCAGGCCCATTTCACATCCACCTCACTAATGCCACGACCGCGTCTGTGTTGACTGGTAACACTGCTCTCTCAGCCCGACCTCTTCTTCCAAAGCATCGCGTTAATTTTGGTTTTGTCCTCGCTACAAATCCAGCATGCAATGCCAAATAGCATGTTCTTGTGCCGTCAAATCCCATGGGTCGAATCGTAGCCGCATATTTAGCGAGGCGTTCTCAGCTGCGACACCCCACGTGGGTGTACGGGGGACCCAAGCCTGACTCTCGGCCTCCACAGCACACTCCCTCTCCGTAAGCACTCAGAAGGGGACCCAGAGTTTTCTCCCTCTCTGGCCCCCTACGCTGCCGGTTTTTACACCCAAGCACATTTTTGATGTGATGTATTTAGGTGCAAGAACTGCAGCAGCTGGGGAAACCATCTGTGGAGCTCAGCCTGCAGATTCCAGGTTGAATAGCTTCTACTTTCATAGCGAAGACGAAGCACTAAAAAGGCAAGCTGAACCACGTCTCCTGTCCTTCACAGCAAATACTGGATGACCCGGGAGAATACTTAAGAGATATTCACAGGGTTACGTTTTTGTTGGGTGGAATGATGTAAGAGAATCCAAATCCTTCTGCAAAGTCCATTTAATCCTTGGCCGCTGCCCAGGTTGTCAAGGAGCAGTGACAGTTTTTGTGCGCGGCAATGCCTGCTCAGTAAGGCTAGATGGAGATCGCCAGGCCCGTTTCCTCCACCGCGCCTTCTTCAGCTACCAGCTGTGAAATTCAGAAGACAGCAAAAGAGGGTTTTAAACAAAGTGGCGGAAGAACCGCTGCTTAACACATCCGAGACAGGCCAAGAGGCAGGAAAATTGATGGCAGGGAGCAAACCTGAAATGGGAAGAGGAGGAGGAATGATACTGGGCTGCAGGCTGATCTGGCAGACACCACCCCGTGCCTCATTCAGTTGGTGATGCGATCTGGACTCGGGATTTGAAAGCCTCCACCAGCTGCTTCCAATGCACAAAGCAGCGAGTCTACAGTATGTGTCCTTTTTCCAAAGCGCTTTTGGGACCAGAAACAAGCCCATGTCAGCACACTGCTTTCATGGACCGTTAAGGAGGTACAGTCTGGAGCCTGGACCCTGTAATCTGATTTCCGAGTCTCCGTGGCCGTAGCACAGCGCCTGCCCCAACACACTGCTCAACACTGAGCTTCTCTGTGTCAGAGCGAGGAAGCTTCAGGCCAGCTGAAGCAGCAACCTGGGATCCGCAGACAACACAAAGCGCGCAGCGCTTGCTTTCGGAGAGGTTCCTGGCTGATTTAAAAGCTCTTCTTTGCAGGGCGTGCACCCAGAGTGCAGAGAAGGGAGTTGTTCAGCCTGGAGAAGGCTCAGGGGGACCTCGCCAAATGTGTACCGATACCTGAAGGGAGGGTGCCAAGACCACCGAGCCAGGCTCTTCCCAGCGGTGCCCAGTGCCGGGACCAGAGGCAACGGGCACCAACGGGAACAGAGGAGGGTCCCTCTCGACATCAGGAAACACCTTTTCACCGTGCGGGTGCCCGAGCACTGGCAGGGGGTGCCCAGGGAGGCTGTGGACTCTCCAGCCTTGGAGATACTCAAAAGCCACCTGGACACGGTCCTGGGCAACTGGCTCTGGAGCAGAGGAACTCCAGAGGTCCCTTCCAACCTCAACCAGCCTGCAATTCTATGATGCCTTTTCAGGTGACAATCTCATCAGCCTTCAAACAAAGCAGCACCGTATACTCACACAGAAAACTCAGTGATGGCTGTCTACAAGAAATAGTTTTAATAACTACATTTACTAGCAGATACCTTTTTTCACTCAGCCCGTCTCAATTTTATCCCCCACTGGGGCTGCTGTATGTGATACAGACTAAATCGTAGTCCGCTATAGATAAAAATAATTCCAGGGTGTATTTTTGTGGGAAGGGCTGAGTCTTCCCCGAGGACGTAGAGCACATTCCCGCATTTTAAATGACAGCCTGGCTACCTGCTGCCTCCCCTGCCCGCAGTTTTCCCTTCAGCCTGCGCAGGGAAGTACAGCTGTGACATGACTGTGCCCAGACTCCACACACAAATGCAGCGGTGTTGAAACGGTGACCGACTGCGCCTCCGCTGAAGCAAACCCCCTGCTGCAAACCGAGGGCTGGTTGTTCACGGCGGGTCCGGTGTTGGTTCCAGTTCAACTCCGCTAACTGCAGAGATTTCTCACCTTCTCCAGTCCAGCCCCGCTATCACTGCAGTGCTTTTGTGTTCTGGATTAAATGACCTGCAATGCAGAGGCTCACTTGCTACAGTGATCCTTCTGCCAGATCTGTAATCCTCAATCCCCCTGGGTAATGCCTGGAGTAGGAAACTGCTTGGTATAGTAAGCACGTCTGCATTTTCCTAGCTGCATTTTTTTATTGGCTCATTTGCTGCATCCCTGACTTCAGCTAAGTTTTCCTTCCCTTTATCCCTTACCTTCTCCAGCTTCCCCCTGTGCCTTGAACTGAGGTCTTGATACCGCCAAGCTCACCTCTTGAAGCAAGCTGGCCAGATGTACAAAAGAAGGGGGCAGCACACTCCCTCCCATCCCATCATTTTTACGTAGGGCAGCAGATCTGCAAACGCAGAAAATGTGGGGAGACAGGATGCTTTGCGCGGCAGCAGCATCTCCCCTCCCAAGCGTCCTGGAGGCTCACTAGAAGGAGAGGCTCATTAAGGAAGATTTCCGGCAACTTCTGTCACTGCCGTGCTGAGATTTGCAGGTTGTTAATTATAAGGACATCACTGGAGGAGCGAGCAGGAAAAAAGTGCAAGTTGCAGAGCAGCCAGTCCTCCACGTTCTATGCAGAGCAGCAAAAGATCCCTCACTGGGGGAAGAGGGTGGGGTTTTGTTTTCCTTTTTAATTACTATGAACAGTGAGAGATACTTTTGCTATATGGGAAAGACAACTCACCCACATGCCCGGGTTTCTTCTAATATTTCCATGAAACAAACAAAAAGAAATCACAAATAATTTGGAGTAAGGTCGAATTTCTGTCAGTCTCATCCTCTTTGAAAATCTGGGAACTAGAGCCATCAGAGGAAACCTCGGCTCCAACGGAGATAGCGACGGTCCTGCTGCCGACCTCCACAGACCGGTATTTTAACCTTCGTGCTGGGCAAGTTCCCCATACTGCTTCTCTGTATACCCCGAGCAGAACATAATGTAACCGCGGAGCCTTTGGCGTTCCTCAGAACCTTTGTTTTGGGTTTTTTTTCCCTCTAAATGGCTGCTGTGTGCTGTTAAAACTGCAGCCATCTCCCTGATGCAAGGCAAACGGCAGCAACGGGGGCTTGCCACTCAGCTGGGAAAGCATTTCAGGGTGAAGAGATTTTCATGGAAATAAATATGCTCACGATAATGGCAAGAATGATGCAATCCCAGCACACCTGCTAAATGGGCATTATCTGCTGGGTTTGTTTTGCCAGAGCACAGCTTTTAAGGAAGGGGAAAGGAGAAAAAGTAGAGGCACAAAGGGGGCCTGTTAAAACACAGAAGAAATGAAAAGTGGCATCATTGGTGGATTTGAGGATTAACATCATTTATGAGTGGTACTGACAGTGAAAAGTATCACAAGCCAAGAGATTTGCGTGTGATGCAGCAAGAAAAGGAGAGATTCAACGAGCAAGAAGCTAAAGAAAAAGACAAAGTGGTCAAAGCAGCAAGCCAGGACAGTAATTTTTGGAGGAGCACGGTGAACGCATCTAAAAAGCACGGGAAGATGGAGTTTCTCAAAGGAAGAGGCTGCAGGAGCTCAGGGAAAAAAATGATGAAAGCCTGTGTAACAGTTCTGCATGAACGGTGGAAATGATTAAAGATCTAAATCAACACCGTGGCAGCGACCCGCGGCCGACTGTGCAGCGAGCTGTGTTCAAAAACTGGGTAAAACAGTCTCAATCCCGAACAGCTGAAAGCAAAACCCGTGAGGAAATGGGCACACAGAGCTCATGTATTGCTCAGCACCAAATGCAAAAAGAACTCACCTCCCAGAAACGGAAATCAGCCAGGCAAGGAGCTGGTCACCGGCAGGCGGCTTCCCAGCGCTGGTAAATAAATAAACCATGGGAACACAGAACAAAAAGGGATCCTAAAGCCAGAGATTTGGGATGCAGTGGAAACACTCTTCACAATTAGGCAAATCAACCCTATTAAAGGACAATCACACTGAAGAGTTCTTCTCAATCACCCTTCTCTTGCTTTCTTTACGCAATTATGCTAATTGCATAAAGGCTATTCAGCAATTATTTTGATAACTGCAGCTTTGTTACTGGCTCTTCATTTTTGGCATGGATTTATTCCTCATGTAAATACCACCTTAAAGAGATGTTAAAAGATCGCTTTATGTACATGCCTAAGTGTTTTCCTGAGCAGGAGATGCAAACTTTTGTGTAAAAGCGTAAACCATACAAACGATACCCAAGCAAATGGACATTTTTATCCCTCAGTGCCAGGTTCTCCCTCAGCCACAGATCTACGCCCAAACCTTCTAATGACATTTTGCCGCAGGGGTAGTGGTGTCTGTAGCAAGGCAATGTCATGGATTTAGTTCCACTTTTTTATTATTCAACTTTTTATACATAATAAATACAAACTTTTTACAGCCAATATAAAGAAAGCATTTGCACCTATGCTTTCAGTGTACTGACGCTGTACACGATGATACGTCGAATACATGCCCTGTATGAAGAAATCATAGTTAAAAAGGAGGCATATTTTTACAACTTTTTTTTTTTTTAAATAAAATTAGCAGCTCTTACAGAAAATATTTTAAAATACAACTAAAGAGACTTTAAATAACACTTTCTGAATTTTGAAAGTCCAGGTATGAAGGACACAGAAAAACTGGCCAAAGAAATTGAACGTGAACGTTATTGGCAATACTTGCCTTTCTTCTGCATTGTGAAGCTTTCAAAATTTTTGCAAACAGTTAAATCTTTTTTAAAAACTTTTTTTTTTTAAACTTAAGAATAAGTTTGATAAACACATAAAAAGACCTCAAACAGATCAACAGGACAAGAGGTGCAAAAGAATGAAAAATATGGAAAAGACTTCATTGGACAGTCTCCGATTTCAGAACTGACCCATGAATTGTTTTCTTCAAACAGCCCCACTCTTGGTTAAAGATCCCACTGGGAAAGGAGATTGGCAAACACGAATGTCTCAGAGACCCAGCCTGGGTTGGGATTTACAAGTATGTGCAAAGTTTATGATAAAATCTTGTTAGATGATTTTTTTTTTTTTTTTTTTTGTAAATGCAGCCTCAAAAAATAGCCCTTGTTAGTAAACTAAAGGTAGAAAACTTACTGGCTTAGGAAAAAAAAAAAAAAAGACAACATAAGAGCGCATTCAATAGAACCCATATAACAGCTCAAAAAAACCAACCTTGCGATGCCTTTTAACTGAAGCTTTGATCTGATGGAGATTGCTGAGTATTATTTAGGAAGTATACAAAGAAAAACCTGTTTTCATCCAGTTTTTCCCTTTCCTCTGACCATTTCTCTGTGTGTTATAACCTCAGAATATCCTCTGCCCTTTTCTTTCAAACAACAGCAAAAAGCTTCCTTTGCAGAGATCTCAGATTAAAATGAGTTTTGAAATTCTTTTAGTCTCTCTTCCCTAAGAGTAATTTGAGACTGTGGTCTGGGCCACAAAGGTGGTGTGAAGGCTTTGCAGAAACCAGAGCCTTCCCTGGCACTCTGGCTTTGGCTAGTTAACGGGCTTCGCATGGGAAAATGCTACAGGACCATCCAATGCAAAAACTAAATAATGCATGTAAATACTCTACATGTAACTTCTAACTCTAGCCAGATGTTTTGATGACGAAGATATACTGCTAACGTCAGATAATAAAGTACACGGCAATAACTGGGATAAGAGTGACCCAAATACTTTAAAAAAAACCACCAAAACCCCCAAAATCTGCTAAGAAAAAAAAATGAAGCTCAATTTCCAGATCTAGACAAAAATCTCACTTACTTTTCTACCAGTTGGTTTATGCTATGGAACAAGATGTTGCTACTAATTCAGCACCTCCGTATTAGATACTCTATTACTAAATGTACTGCATAAATATTAATACAAAGAACATAACAGTTTAACTGTTAATTATTGAAGAGGTGTGCATTAATGTAATTAACGCCATATGATCTGCATCAGTTTTCCTTATCTATAAGATTATTTTCCTGTTTCTTCCTTTCTGCAAGGGGGTTAAAGAGGAGCCAGCCTCTCCTTATACTTATTTTTCAGTTCCCTTTTTCATTCCGCAAGATCTGATTAATACCTAATCAGACAAGTAATGCTACTTGAAGAATTGACAATCTTTAACACATTCCTATGGCAACAGTAATATACTGTACTAATGCACGTGGATCGAAGTATGCTATGACTAAGTTGCATGAACGAGGCTCTTTCCTCAGCCTCCGTATATAAAAATTGACCATCTTCAGCCAAGAGAGAAACCTGCTCCAAGGCAACCCTCTGCTCGCTGTTTGGCCCGACTTGGTTTGTGCTAAGAGAGGAAGAATGATGTATAGAAAACAAAACCAAAAAAAAGGCACAAAATAGTCATGACTGTGGGAAGGAATCCGCCATGTCACTGCCACATAAAATCCTCCCTATCTCTTGCCCTATTAAAAGTCTTCATCATGCAAAGGTGCCTAGAAACGAGATCGACCAAATACTGCATTTGGTCTTGATTGTAGCACTACTACTTAACTAGTCCAATCATTACACCAGAGTAATTTCCACGTCCTCTATCTTCTCTGTTGTCCGGCGATGATGCTGTGTAGGGGGTGGTGGAGCTGCTCGCACCTGAAACAGCCAGAACCAGCCTGTAACTATCAGAAAACTGTCAAAATTTCACAACTTGTATAGCCTAGAACTGCAACTTTGGGCTCGTGCCTCGAGATGACAAATATACAGACTCTGTGTTAAGATCAGCAGAACTACAGCGAGTAACCCCGTCTCCGATCAAGCCATCAAGGCTCTTTGTTACAACCTGCCACCACTCTCAGGTGGTTTTTCTCCAGGATGACCAGCGGTCACGACCGGGCAAATATTTCACCAAGTGAAATGACCTATCTGTTCTGCCTGCACCCATGGAGAATCTGGTATGTAAACCAGGGGCAGACTTTGGACTTTACATCAAATGATCTGATGACACCTTTGCCTGCAACTTACGTGGGCTGGAAACTACAAGAATGCCTCGTTGCATCTAAGTGGCTTACTTGTATTTAATCAATCACTGGCCTGAACAATATACTCCTGAAAACTGATGTTTCTACACTCTGTCACATCAATAAAGTTGTTATTGTTCCTGACAGAGATTATCTTAAGTGCTAACAGCATTTCATGCAAGACTTTTATCACATGATTTCAGAATACGTCAGAGTGACTTGCTATGGAAAACATGAATTGCGAAGCAACACTGTAACAAACTTCATAATGTTTTCAAACCAGGCATGTTTAAAATGCAATTTTAATAGAAATCCTTTCAATGAAGGCATGACACTGTAGTAGTATCTAGAAAATACAGTAAATTGCAGGAAACTTGTGAAGAAAATATAAAGCTACAAAATGGAAAAGCTGAATCAGTGTCTTTTTTACAAGGGAATATGATAACCTGAAACTTCCCTGTTCAATACTTAAGTACTTAACAATGCAGTACTACCCCTGCCTCGCCTATGTCAACAAGTAAGGATAACTCTCTGACTACTGGAATATTCAGAATATAATTTCTGAATATCCAAAAGCACTCTTTTCCTGCAACCTCATTCATTGAGAATGCCAGGAAAATACAAATGTTACGTCTTAATATGACGTTGTTTAGGACTTTGAAACCCCCAAAACTTGGTTTCAAAGTCAATCCTAGGAGATGGATTTTGCAAATTCTAAGTGATTAAATTTCCTTTCCTTTTCTGGCAAAATCTCTCTTTCTAAGCAGCAAAGACATCACAAAATAGATAGATCTTATCATTAAGAACTTTTAATTCAACCCCCCCCAAATCAAGGGGTTCGGAAATAAATTTCACCCTCAATGCAATGGAGTCCCAAGGACCGCATATTATGTCAAACTGCTGGCAAGCAGATTTGTCTGCCAGAACTTTGGAAAAGCAGCAATTGTACAAACCATGTGATTAAACTGTTCTGACATTTATTCACCACCTCTTTTTTAGTTCTGTTTAGGGGTTGTTACATGTGGCAAGAACAGAAATAATCTCCTACCGCCTGAAAAGGCAGTAAAACTTTATCGCCTAACATTTATTTTACTATCATTACAGATGTAATTTCCTTCCAGGTTAGATTTCATGATTTGTGCGCCTTGCACAGAGACGTGCAGGTATTACAGCTATAAAGGCAGATAGGGAAGGGCAGGTTAGATGCAGGATAGGCGATGGATAAGCTTCAAGGTCATCTTTAAACACAATGACTTACTGTTTGGACAAATGCAGCTTTGTTTTGTCCTAGTGTTCACTTAATCTCAAATGGCTTTCGTGTTCTATAGCTTTTTGACACATCTATGGTATTATCAAAGGGGAGTGAACAGACCTTTCCGCAGCGCTCACCTGAGATACCGCGGTTTTATACGTAGTGATTGGATTTACAGAACGCAGAGCCAAACCATCAGGTGCTGTATCACCACCCTGCTTTGATGTACCTCCCCCCATTTACCCAGGCTTGCCCATACAACTTTGTAGAGCCAATAAAAACAACAGTACTTGTTTTTAACTTACAGGTCGCAGTTTGCCATACGAAGTTTCAGGAGGAATTCGCGGAGGCTGTGAGAATCCAGGGGACTCTGAACTGAAGCTATTTTCTGAAAAAGTAAGCAGCAACCCGTCACAAACAAGCCACTCGGTATTGCTGAATTAACTTTATCCTGCAGAAAAACCTCCCCCCCCCCCCCCCCCCCACCCCGCCTTGAAATGTGAACTTCTAAATGAAGCATTTAGCTGAAGCGTTTCTTTTGCTATCACAACATTTCTTACCATTGGTTGATGGTGATCTGGGGAAGTACTGAGAACCTCTTTTATCTGGACTGTGGTAGGGACTAGTGGGAGGCTGGTCATAGAGGGGCAGCGGTGGAAGGGCGTTATTAGGCTTTGGAGTCGGGGATACCTGTGTCAAAAAGAGAGAGGGGCTGCAGAAAGCCTTTCTCCTCCACAGTTTTTATGTACACTCACCAAGGGGCAGTAAGCTGTCTGACACGTCAGAATGTCATCTGCAGAAAAACGATCTGTCAGAAGTGCTTTCAGGTATGTTTGGGAAGGAAAACCAAGGTATCCAACAGTGATTATACAGATACGTTTTTTTAAATCATAGGTTGCCACTGAGCAGAAATTTTCATCCTCTACCAGATAATTTAGACCAATTTATTGAAGGTTATTTGAAAAAAGTCATTTGGCCAAGTGTGCCTCTCCACATATATCCACACAAAAGCATGACGATCACGAGTTTTATCCCAACTGAACTGCATATATGTCACTTAAATGTGAAGTTTTCATGTTCTTCTCAAATCAAAGAATAAAAATACTGGAGGGATTACTTTGTAGGGAACACAGAATTCCAGTGTCTAGCACCACAACCAGACATGAGAATGTGTCTGATTTTCTAATATGATATGAGGATTACAGAACTATACTGAAATGAGGACATTTTTGCAAAAAATACTGTAATACAAGACTCAGCAGCATGCTGCCCTTCCAAAATTGAGAGGATGCAGAACAGATTTAAGTATGAAAACATTAAATTAGGAGTGAGATAGCCTGTAATTTTCTTTTTGCCAGGTTGTGTTTGATGTCTCGGTCTATGCCATAAATTCATTAAAGTGAGTGTGAATTTTCTCCTTTGGTTCGTTCCCCTTCTACCAAAATACTTGCCTTTATTCACAGATCTGTTACATTTGCCAAAATGTATCAGTTGGTAGTGACTGGGCTGGGTAAGAAACTAAAAGGTAAGCACTCACCTTTTTTGTTTTTCTCTTAAATTGGTTCTGATTGGTTTTTTCCTAAAGAAGCAGCAGATCTCTGCAGTCTTGCAAAACTCTCCTAACAAGCTATCACCATATGTGCATGCGAACACCTCAGCTCTTTACATACCTGAATATCTCCAATCCACTGAGTCTCCCCATTTTCTGAGGCTGTAAGCTCTTCAACTAATACTGACGGGAACACCCCAATGCGTCCATTGAATTCTCCTTCCCAAAAGCCATCATCATCTTGATTTTCCTTGTTCAAGATGCGGATGATTGCTCCTTCCGGGAAGGACAGCTCATCATCCGTCTGGCCCTCGTAATCATAAAGTGCTTTTACAAAACAGACTGAAGAACAGAAGCAGAAAAAATAAAAAATATAATTGGCATGAGCTTCAAAAACAGAAGAAGTACTATATATAATTTTATGGTTGGACTTAACAATCTTAGAGGTTTTTTCCAACCTAAGTGTTTCTATGATTCTATAATTGCTGAATCAAATAATTTTAGGGTTTTTTTTTAATTTTAGTTTATGTTAATCTCAATTCTATGAGATAGCCAGGTAAATTATGCAGATTTGATACGAGATGGATAATTACTGAGAAGAGCTGTACTCAGATACAGGTCAAATACGGGAAATTCTCACGTGTGATAGGCAAACTCAATAGGCGGAATGCTTCTGAGAACAAGCTTAATAAACTATGTATTTATTTATTGGCATTTACCACTGGAGTCTCCATTCAGGCTGCCTGAGACTAAGTCAGCCTCAGTAGAGTTGTTTGAGGTGTGTGATCGACTATCCAGTGCTGCGAGGGACTGCAGCATGCTCAGCAGACTGCTGGATGTTGGGAACTGCAGGTACTTCTCCGGCACATAACCCACTTGACCCGCCTTATTCCGTGCCTGTAAATAAACAACATAAAAGATGCACTGGTGTTGCATACTGCTCTGAGAATAATCCAAATACTTTCTTCCGTTCCAAGTTCTATTTCTAAAAGGAATAGTGAAAAGCAAACTATCTCAGAAAAATGATACCTTTACCCAGTCTTCCATATCTCCGTCTTCAATAACCTCCAGTACCTCATGTTCCTCTATGGTCAGTTCATCTGGCTGAGAAGCCTGAAGTACAGAACAGGAAGACCAGAAAATAAAAAGTCTTTTCAGGCGACTGGGACAGGCAGTGTGAAGAACCTTCTCACCCAGACTTTTATTAAAACTTTTGGTTTTTTAAAAATTGAAAATTTAGTGACATAACGTATTTTAAAACATGTTTATAAGCGTTCTTCTGTATACCTACTGACCTTCATGAGACTCTTTTTCACTCAAGAGGACAGACGGAAGCACCCTGACCACCACCCAGTGCGCCGAACCCTATTTTCTTTTGAAACCCTAATTACTCCGTGCTCTTAAGACTACGTCTGCCGCTGGCTTCAGCTACCACAGCGGTGTGATGTACAACTGACCTAGTAGTGCTTGCAGAAGTAAATTAGCATGAATGTAGTTTGTCAGCAAAGCTTTAACTCATGAATGGTGGTTTCACTATGACAGTACAGAGAAGAGCTTTGTCGTACAGCACGCAAGCACGTCTAACACCGAGAGGGCATTTCTAACATAGCCACACCGGCTCAGCCACGGAAACTGCATCTTCCAACGGCAGGCACGCACAGCTGGTCTCCCTGAAGCCAGACAAGGACATCTCTGCATGCTGCAACTCATGCACAGACTTCGGCGCTCTGCTGAACGGCAGTTTAAATGTGCTTCACCGCGGTGTAGACTCTACGCTGCTGCAGTTTTCCACGGCTAGATGTTAGCTGGATCTAATGTGCACCATTACGGAGTCAGATGCTGACACCCTACCTCAAAACTCCCACAGGTACAGGCACATCTATTGTGCTTTTTTTCTTCCATAATTCATTTTTCTAATATATATTTTTTTAAGTTACAAACCTTATATGAATAAACAACTTTGCAGGTGAGAGGATAATTTCTGAGAGTACCCGAAGGACTAGAACTGCTGTCATCAAAAACATCCATGCTGTCTTCAAACTCTTCACCTTCTTCCTTTTCTGCATCAGCATTGATCTATTAAGACAAATCGAAGTTGGCATTATACTATCAAATAAAAATAAGTGAAATAACAGTAAAAAGGAATTCATCTGTACTCTTCACTGTGGTTTCTTTACTACTACTGATCATTGAAAATGGACAAAAAACCCAATGACTAAATAACATTGAACATATGATTCTCAAATGACATGAGAAAAGCAGTCAACAAACAAAGCAAATAGAGGGAAGCAAAAGAGTAAGAACTGTCACCAAATTACATCTTTGCTTAACTCAGCTGTATTTCTTGATTCAAGCACAGGCCCACAGACTTTCAAAAGAACTGTAGAAGATTTTGGAAGCTCCATCTCCACTGCTGGACAGTTACCTGTTTTTTACACAAGCTGTGAAACAGTGACTACTGTACTTCGGAGATGCCATTTCAGAGGCACAGCAAATAGTTTTAATGGAAAAAAGAATCTTACTGAGAATTATGCTACTAAAGGATTAATGTACCTGTGACCACCAGTTCTAAAATGAAACTGCGGTGAAATTACTTAAACTTGAAGAAATGAGACAAAAAAACCCAAAAAAACAAAACCCCAAAAAATCAGCCTTCCAGCTGGTGTCTTCTGCACAATAGATTGCTGCAGTTTATTAAAAATAAAAAAATCTTACAGAAAGAATTATGATTAAAAACTAGCTATAACAGTTTAAATAAAACCTAAAGTCAATACTCTGGAAAAATACAAGTTTCTATAAATGTAGTTTGGGCAACACTGACATGAGCTGTGCTTTGGCCTTGTGCCTGGATTAAATTCTGAATAAACACTTTATCTCATGCGAAAACAGGCAAGTTCTTTGAATCAAAGGCAACACTGTCATGGATTTGCCATCTTCCCTTTATTTATTCCTTTTAATTTGGGAGTGAATTTGGTATTCCTCATGAAAACTGAAAGGCTAATAAATCAAGAGAGACCAAAAAGGCACCGTGCAGTCTCGCTGAAGCAGCTGTCTCTGCACCTCCGCTCTGGAACACCTTTGCTTTAATAGACCTGGAGTAGAAGAGCACAAAGCTTCATCATTTTCCGATTTAGATTAATCTTTGTTAGGATTTTTAGACTACATCCTCGTAACTGATACTATTTTCCCCCCACTCATTGTCATTCAAGTGCCATTTACATCCTTTGCTACTTAAATGCATTCACGGATGTTGTGGTAATAAAAAAAAAATCACTGTCCTACCTAGCTAATGCTTTGATACATTACAAGCAACTACAAACTGCAACAAGTTCAAGGTTTCCTCCTCCAGTTTCTAATTGCTTTTTGCTGGGCATGGTCTATGTCCCAGCAGCCAACACTGCCACGCAGCTGACAGCCATATGAAACACCACGGAAATTAAGTGTATCATGTCCAGAAAGACTCATTCGTAAAACATCTGCTCCTGGTTCTCTAACGCGAGGAGGAAAAAGACATTTTAATTTTTAGTGTGTGGGCTGCTCAAACTGCTTGAATAGCATCATTTGCGAAGTAGGCACACCAAGGGAAAACAGCAATAATGGTACAGAAAACTTAGTGGTTTGTTTCATAAAGCTCATCTTTCTACAGAGGCTGGTGATGACAGACAGCGTAAGCAAAGAATAAACACATGAGAGACAACTATCCCGAAGGTACGGAACAGACAGCAAACACAAGAATAAACGCAGGTACGAAGGTGACAAGATAGCTTGATTATACCTATGAAAAAAGGCATGCGAATCTATCTATCTATATCTTGTTTTGTTGAATATCCTACGCAAAAGAGATCAGATACCAGAAAGAATACCAAAAGCCCTTTTTTTGTCCTCGGAAATGGAGAGACCCCAGCAGCAACAGAGAACACATTTACACTGAGCCACCATCCATCTGATTTGGATGTTTGACCTGCAGGAGCCAAAAAAGGTGGCGGTTTCGTGCCGCCTGGCTAACGGAGCGGTCTGCCGGAGCACCCGCGGCTATCCCTCGGCCAGAGGCCGTTTGCAATACATGTGTTTAGGGGCTGAAACCACCACTTGTTCCACACAGGTTGCTGGTATCAAGATGACAATCAGGCTTGAATATGAACCGGTAAGTTAATTACTGAAAGATGCCATAACCTTTTACAGTTAAAAGGTTCTCTATCCCTTTGCAGTTAAGAGCATCCATTTTCAGGTTCACAGGAAACGTACTGACTGCAACCTTTATTTCTAACTCTGCCATACTGCACTTCTACTGTACAAATGCTTCTTGCAACTCTACTGTTTCAAGTTCCAGCAAATACAGAACACAAACACCATAAAAACATTGTTCTCTCTTCCTTTTTTTGAATAAATGACATAGTGTTTACAACACTTTTGTTGTAGGCAGCACAGGCACTGCATACATTTGCTAGATGACATTAAAACTCAAAATGACGATGAACTTTTTTGGCATGTACACTGGAAAAAGAAATAAATTTATTCCTTCCCATCATTACACATTTCCTCATTATATCAGAAAGTCAGCCAGCTGGATAGGTGGTGCAATATTAACTCCTTCAGCTTGTTACATTACTATAGCAAGTTAAATAAATACGGTGATATCAAAGCATCAATGCTGCTTTCTTCTTCTTAGCCCTTTAAAAGAAAAGACCTCCAGAGCTTTGCTGAACAAATTATGCCATGACAACTACCGGCACAAAGAGCAACGCTGTGCACAGTGTAAGGATGGCAGCTAGCTGGTTTCTGAACATTAAACACTGCCGGCTCTTCAAGGATGAAGTGAAAATGCTGCTTGTTCTATGCTGCAGTAATTCTTCTAATAATTGCAAGCAGCGTCATTTTGGTAACAGTTCTGAGAATTCCATCTCTGGGCTGTCCTCACCTGGCCTGCCAAAATCAACAGCATCTTCTTCTTTTTTTTTTTTTGTCTTTCTATCTTTTTTTTTCTTTCATACAGGAGTGTACATAAGCGTAAAAGAGGAAAGTAAGAATCAGAGTTTAACCTCCCCCACTGTGGCATCGGCTGGGTCGCTGACGACTAGCACGGGGCTTGGCTCCAGGGCCAGCTGTTGGCCCGTCTGATGAGACAGAGAACAAGGTACTGGACAGCATCCAACGTGCACGACGGGAAGTTAAAGGAGGTGGAGTACAAGAAGCAAGGGGAAAAAACCCACTGTTAAACACAGCTACGTAACATATCCTCATCTATCCTAGCTAGAAAGGATCTGAAACGAAACTCAGCACGAGAAGTCCTTTGGGATTTGGGAAAGCTGAAGCTTGGATCTGCATACTACAGCTTTACTCTCTCATTATACTACTAGCTGTGGGAATAAAGCCTGCAGAGACAGACTATGCGGAGCCGTGATTATCACCTTTACTGCAAATCACTGTCACGGTGTTTGAGCTCCATGTGTCATGTTCTAGAAGAAACATCCTCACGCCCTGAAGAAAGCAAAGAGCGCACTGAGGAAGCATTTGCTGAGACTCCATCCAGTGCTTGCTCACTTCTTTGAGCTGAAGTTGACATAGATGGAAACATCCATACATCCAAAATAAACCTTTCCCTCTAAAGGATGGCACAATTACCAAGATGACAATAAAAGCATGAAGAAACATGGGAACAAGCAGGACTTTTTGTGTGTAGGTAGCACATATTTGTTGAAGTTGAGATTTTGTTTTTCTTAGGTGGCCAGCCAAAGCAAGCCATTCTCCAAACCAGTTGCCACACAATGAAAAACCACATCCCCATTCCCCCCCAAGTTTTGTTACACAGAAGATCTATTCCGGCTGTCCAAAGCATTTAAGAGTCAAAAGAAAGTGTGAATTAAATAATTTTAACAGCGTATGAAGACCCTAATTAGGAAAAGTATCCACATGCAAACCGAGACTTTACAAAAGCTACTGAATTTTGTTAAACATTGAATATGTAAACACGCACAGAAAATCCAAAATTTGTTTGAGGCAAATTAACCAAACCTTCAGGAATTTTTTTTTTATTGGTTGCTGGTGAAAAGCAACAGATTGGTTAGTTTTACTGCCAAAGGTGACAGCTCAGTATCACAAGCCATGTAGGGGAATTAAAAAAAAAAAGGTATTATGAGCTCTTTTAGCCCTCCCTCGTTTCTGAACAGGGTTTCTTGGTTCAGGCAGCTGTTCAATTCAGCCATCGCGATTTATTTTGAAATAAATCATTCTTCGGCAGGAGAGAGGGGAGGAAAATGAGAGTTTGCTTTTTATTCTTTCTTGAATTACATAAAAACATGCTTTCTTCCAAGCTAAACAGATGGGAGATGTCTCTGGCCTGTTTTTCAAACCAGCTATAGAAACTACAAATGCAATTAGTCTTACGTACAACTGAGTAAAAACCCATTACCAATCTTCCACTGATCCATAAAGTTTCTTTTTGGTTCAATCTTGGGTATATTTTCAAAAGAGTTAGCGTGACTTTGGACACAGCAAGACATATTCATGCCATTGGAATTCAACAGTTTAAGAAGTTACCAACTTTTTGGATGAAATGCAGTAGTGATCAAGTTTGTGGTTTGTTCCAATTTAACCTCTTTACTGCTTTAAGTGTCACTATTCATACATAAAATGTCAAATATCTTCTGTATCTCAAATAACAGGGCAGTAACTTGCAGGTGAATAGTGGCAACATCCGCGCCTATGACGAATCTTTGAGGGCAACATCTAACGCTGCTCACAGGAAGGGACAGCCCATTTTCCAAGGCCTTAAGCTGATTTTGAATGAATTAAATTGTCTTCTCAAATATCAAAATCAATTTGGAAAACAGGCTTTGCTCTCCTGATGACTTTCACTGTGATCTCTACATAAACAGCTCTAAGAGGTGATGTAGAGTCTACAGTAGTTTTTTAAACATTTGGAAGAATAAAGCCTTTCATGCAAGTATCCAGGATAATACTGTAAACAAGGAAACTTCAAAGAAACATGCCGACATTTTTCTTTTCAGGTGACGGCAAATAAATGTTATGGCACTTATCCAAGGTTTGAAACATCCATCTAAAGTAAACTCAGCAACAGAACCCTGAAATCCTTTTCTTCGTTTGTTTTTTTTTTGCATGAAATTCAGACACATGCTTCACCCATGTAAAGCTACAAGACTTTTCCTGTTAGCTAACAACCAACCAAATATTATCAGTTTTGGTTTATATTCATGATTAAGTTCAGAGTTGCTACTAGGAAAGAGCCACGTGGAAATGAGGTGGGGTTTACACCTTGGAAACCGTACCAGGTGGGAAGAGCCGTTGTTGGTCACCGAAGGCAGGCTGGCCCAGCGTTCATTTTCCAGTTCTTCCATCACTTGGTTCATTGCACTTTTTAGCCACGTATCCACGGACACACCGATCTGCTTCAGCAGATCAAGACGGGCTTCTGCTTTCAGCTTAATTATCTGCAGAAATAAACATGCACAAGTTAGAATTCTTTCAAGATTACATTTCACTCCTTGCCACGATTTAAATGTGTTACTTCCTGATCCGCAAATTACTCAGGTGGCTCCAAAAGCTGCTCCACATGGAAATGAGTCCAGTTCTTCATTTCCTTGCCTGCAGGAATGCAGTGTGAGCCAAGAGACGGGGAATGGTTTTCTGGAGATGTAAAACTACAGGCACGGAAAATTTCACAAGTTGGTGCTTTTAAAATAACATCTATTAGTTTATGCTAACTTTCTATCACTATATTCTAGTGGTTGGTTAGTTTAGATTCTTTTCAAAGTCTGAAAACCTGGCAAAAGCCAGTGCTTCACAGTATTTTTAAAATTAGGAATACTCCTGAGCTGCAGACCCTGGATGCTCTTTTGGCTGGTGCCTAAACTGAATGTGATACACAAATAAATCCCATGTGATACAGTCGCACAAATCCCCCAACCCCCCAAATGAGGCTATTTTCCGTCAGCACTTGCCAGAGATCACAGAAAGCTTATTTGTTATGGAAACAGAGTATCTTAATAACTCCAAAATTAAATAAATATCACACTTCAATGAATAGTTTCATGATTTTTTGTCCTTTGAACAGAATGAAAATTTAGGTTTTCTGACAGCTGGGTTCACTTCAGCATCCTGGCACGCTTTCTGGCCGATGGAGCCAAAGCTTTAACAAATTCATGGCAAACCACCACCCTGATCCAAATTATTTAACAATCTAAACAGAAGGAATGGAAAGAGCAGTATGAAGAAATTCAGAATTTCAAGAAATGCCAAATTTAGAACTTCCAGAAAAGAAGAATTTCAAGAAAAGCAAAGGAGAATTTCAAAGATGTCATCAAGAAGTGGGGGGCAACCCTAGGAACAGAACCAAGGATAGTTATGGCCAGTCCAGCCCTATCATCCCCCCCGTGGCACTTGGTCACCAGAGGGACAAAACCCAAGTGATTTACCAAAGGTCCTTCAGTAAGTCACTGATGGAGACTCAGAATCCCACTGAATCACCCTGGAGTTTTTCCTGCATTTCCTTTCACAGCATTGCTCTTTCTTAGCAAGTTACTGTGCAGGCAGCAAATTCTCATCTCCTTTCTTGCCTTTCAGCCCTTTCCACGGGGATCAGAAGCACCTTATTCAGCCCTACTGCCTGTACTGACAAATCAAACTGACAGCAGCCCCGACAAGCAAGCCCAGCAAAAATAGATGGCTCTAAGCAAAAATTAGAGGGAAATTACTTTTTCTGTAGTGGCCAAAGCACGCTAGACTATGTAAGAACATATGTACAGTGAACTAACATGCCAACTGGTGCTACGTACATTTTTATCTCTGTTACATATATCCTAACTGTATACAAAATTTTGTGTGGAGCTCAAATGATACTCATTTTTTTCTTGGTATTGACATGCCGCTGCACTTTACTATTATCTTTCTATTAAGAAAAGTCAGAAAACAGATGACTGTAACTTTCATTCAGCTGAACCCCCAAACATAGATCCATTTTCATTTTAAAAACTATTTGCAAGTGACTTTTAAACCTGTTTCAAACAAAAAACTACTTTTGAGAGATATTGGGTTTCACTCCATTTAGAAGAAACGTGATTTTTAACATGTAGCTAAGTTATTAAGAGTAAAATCTATTATGTAAAATGTGTCTTTGTATGGATACAGGTGTATGCACACTCTCCCGCACAATTGGGTATGGAGACTGAAGGGTCGGATGAGTTTGAGAAGTATTTCCCATGACAAAAGCCAAAGTCACTTAGCCAAGTGAAGTTTTGCACTTCTCCGTGCAAACAGGCTTCAGGTGAATGATTAACGTGTCTTGTGAACACCGTTCATATAGGCGAGAAAATAAGGAAAAAAGTAATATATATTAATGCACATCACACTACTTCCATCAAGATTCAGAAAATAGTGATTTAAAAGGAATAAAGAGCCCAAAGACTGATCCACACATCAGCATTTCCATTTGAAAGGCAGACTCTTTCAGTTCAACTGCAGCACAAAGCATCTTCTGAAAACCCCGTAAGTTAGTACGGCCCAGCCCCAGCCTGAAATTTGTAAATATTTACAAAAGCAATACCTATGAAAAGATCTGAAATCAGAAGTGTGAGATGGTGTTAACAGTTTTGAGTTCCAGGGGTGAATGGAGTAGGCATTTCATTTGTCTTAGAGAGGCAATACCTCTCACTTGTTGTTTTTCCTTTTGTCCCTGCTCATATTAGTTTGTATATTTTAAAGCTGTAAGAACATGGAAACAATAATAGTTTTAATTAAGCATTAACCTTTTCTTTGGAAAAAATCGTTTTAGGAACACCTACCAAATTGAGAAGTGGATTTCTCACTGTATCAGGCTAAACAGAGAACACACTTTTAAACCAAAGATGTTAGCACAGAAGGGCTGCACCGAAAAAGCTGAATCCAGGGATGCCGATTTCTGCACATGAACACACACCTCTCCTGGTAACAAGTATTCGAGATTTTGAACAAAACCACTTTCTAACCACATCTCCTTTGGAAGAAGGGGAGCTGAGCGGCTCTGCAGCCCCCAGGGAAGATGAGCGCTGATCCTGCCTCTTACCTGGATGCTCCTACACCCAAGATAACACCCTGCTAGCCCGACGTTCGAGCACGGTCAGCTCCAGCCTGGCCTGGCAGCTGCGTGCGAGCAGGCAGCTCAGACAGCTGTAGCGTGGCAGCCACCTCGCCAGAGGCAGCTGACTCAGCCGGGATGGGGTTGTGGCACCGGTAAGGCACGGGTAGGTTACCGGCTTCAGTGGAACACATCACCCTCTTACCGCTTTTTTGGAAACTGTGATAGATTGACTTCATGCAGGTCGATGCAAGCCATTTGCTTTAGCTTGTTAATGAGAAACTCTGCATTTTATCATGTTGCCAAGCTGAGGTTCCTCTGCGTACATATATACACACACTCATAAAGTAGCCATTCCCTAATCTGCCTTTATATTCTGACATTGTCTTACGAGGACCTTCCATATACCTTCAACAAAAGTTGCCTAGGAAATGATCAGCCTAGTTGTTCTGCTGCTTCACCTCGTTATGCAATTTCCAATTAGCTTGAGTTATGCAACAGCAATAAACATTAGTCTAGGCATGCTATAAACATTTGTCGTTCATATTAGTACTCAGTCTGCTGTAAACCACGTTGTTTGTACAAACTTGTTAGCTAAAATAAACAAGCTGCTCCACGATCCTTGACTGTACTTGCTAAGGGTCAGACATGAGCTTTTAATTCAAGGTACCCAGCAAATCCAGCTGAGTTACCCCATTCTATTTACACATTGTAGGCTTAATATTCAACAAATGTTTGTTCCAAACCACAAATGTTTTGAGTTTCATTCCATTGCAGACAAGCCATAAAAGTACTTACAGTATTAGGTCAGGCCTGCACTTGAAAGATGCAGAATGCTATTTACAAGCATACAGATAAATTTTTACCTAAATAATTATACTGGTAGACCAGGGTTAACAGCTTCCTACCTATAGAAAAATAACACAACCAAACCCCAACAAACCAGACAGTAGTATAACTTATTCCGCCGCTGACACAGGAACAGCTACATGATTAGAAATACAAGCACTTCATTCAACTACCACTATGTCTAAATTAGCTGGGGTTTGATGCTTTCATTGTGTCACAATAAAATGTTAACTAAGAGGGAAAAAAGGGATCACCTGGAGGAAATACTGGTGTTTTCACCAGCACCAAGCTATGCACCAAGCTTTTCTGTATGTGTCCCAAAGCACAACGTAGGTTCTTCCCTTTGGCAGGTGAGGTTTCTGCCAGCTGGAGTCCTCACTTCATCAAGGAGGGACCCACCTTGCACAAAGGACGTGACTTCAGCTTGCCCAGTCTTCCCTTGCAGTTCCTGACGCGGGAAGGGAGCCAAGGAGTGACACAGTGGCACAGGAAGAGCCGCGGTGCGCTTTCTGACAAACCACAGCTTTGGATGCACTAGCTCTCAACGCCTCGTTCCCTCAAAGACATCCTATATTTCACGTTAAAAACTACACAAGGCTTTAACCGCTGATTTCCCCTCCCAACAAAAGGGTCCCCAGCAGACACACATGCCATACTCCTGACTGAGAGACCTCCACTGGCAGAAGCTCACAGACTGGAAAATTCTTTCAATCAAGTAACCCCTTGATGCATTCCCAGCAATACCAAGTATCTCCAGGAAGGCAGCTGAGTTTCGAAAGCACAGGAACGCTGGAATCCAGCACTCGCTCTGAAATGTCATCGTTATTAAGTCTCACAGTAGGACAAATATTGTCCTATTTAATAGTGAAATTGCTATTTACAATTACTATTTACCAATTACTGTTTTAATAGCTAAAGACTAGGATTATCTTTACCCTGATTTAAAAATCATCAGCCACCCACAAAATTTACAAACAGCTTTCTGGGTGGTTCCTGCTTCTCTGAGCCTTTCTTTTGCCTTAGTTGATGGTAGGTTTTAAGAAGATGAAAGGAAAAAACTCCAAAGTTTTAAAAAATATAAATATTGTTATCTATTTCTCACATACCTATCATTGCTCTACATGGAAGAAGGAACAGTTTTGTTTATTTACTGTTCCAGTCTTAATTAAGTAAAGGCTTTAGACCTACAGCTTGCACAAGATGAAGATAAACAACTGCTTTGGAAGTCATGAAAATTAAATGCAGCAAGATTACATAGTTGTTCTCTGTTCCCAGAAGGAAAAGCGCCTGTAGAAACCCAGCGTTCATGTACATTCCACAAACACCTCAGTTACAAGTCCTTTAAAGTAATTTATAAAAGTGTTGGGGTAAAAAGCAAACACAGACACCCACCAGAGCTGATCTGACGTGGCCCCCTCAGTCTGGATTTTAGACAGAAGTCCTACTTAGGAGCGTGTTCAGATATGAAAATTGGATTAAATTAGAATTGCAAGTAGACCTAAATCATCGGTTGTGAGAACTACTTTATTGCAATGCAGTATTCTAGCGGCAGGAGCAAAATCATTAAGGGGGCTGGACAGCCTTATCTGGCAAACTGTTTTAGCTAAGAAGAAACAACACGGAAAGGTTTTGGCAAAACATTCTGGAAAGATACTATCTTTATTTTTTCCTCTATTTAGAAACATTTTTGTTTAAATTCTAAGCTGTTTTTAATTTTAAAAGGTATTTACATGAAATAATTCTCTTAATTAAAAACAATTTAGCATTTAAATTTTGGGGTACCTGATTTATTTGCACAGTGACAGCTAGAACTAACTATGAGTACAGTAAAAACAAGTGTTGGAATGCCACAAATTTCTCAAAACCCAGCAGAAGCCCTCCCATGCAAACCAGTTTTAAATCGTGGTCCAGTGCTATTAACGTAGGGATGCACAAGCAAATAATCTGTGAAATCCAACTTTCACTGCTTCCTGATGCTTGGGGTGGAAAGACAGCTACGCTGAAACCACCCCAATAACAAAACAAAACAACACCCCCCAAAAAGATACCCTATCCATCGCGACTCACCTAAAATTTTGATCTCTGAGCTCAGCCTTGAGAGGGGAGCCTATCAGTAATTTTAGCTGTGCAGCATTCATCTGCAGTACTGTAAATCAAGACCATGAGATGCCACAGATTTATTAAAAAACCAGTAAGAAAAATACTCTTTCTGCTCTAACCTGTGTTTCCTTTCTCTTTTCTGCAGCAGACACCCCACACTTGCAACCTGGCTAAGGAGCGACCCGAACTAGCGAGGAAACCAGCTAACAAAGGACATTTTTTCAACACAACCCCGAGTGGGCTTTTTATAAGTGTGGGAAGCTTCTAAGCTTCTAGCTTCTGCTATTACAGCAGAGTTAGTTAATTTATATGCTAAATATTCTACACGGAGTTAAATCAAACGAGACCGTTCGGGTGAAGCAAAGAGGAAATGAAACACTGACACAGATAACACGTCTCCAGAGTGAATGCCAAGGCGATGAAAACAGAGGTGAAACTGTTAATGGAGAAGAGCCCACCTGCGTAGCTCCAGCCCAACTGGCAGGCTGATTTTTCCCAAGCTCAAGCACATAAAACCATCAGAGATGCCTAAACACAGAAAGCAGTTGGTGGGGAAGGAGATGGACAGCAGATGAAAGCAGTATCAAAGCATTTTGTACAGTTTAAGAAGTTGTTCCCAGGCTACTGGTAATGGGACTGGAAAGAAAATACCTGAATTCTGTAAGCAGGAAATGAGATGAATATAAAATATATGTATGCAAACCGTTATTAACACATTTTTCTGCAGTCTTGGTAATAAATATTATCATTAATTAATACAGTGGAAGATGCTGTATACATTCCATAGTCAAAAGACTCAGTAAGATTTAACCAGAGGCTGGACTACAGACACCCTCCAAAGCCCATAACCTGAACGACTCTGTGAAACGACACCACACTCAAACCACAGGTTTAAGGAACTGAGCTGGATTTTCAGTGTGAACCAGCTTCAAAAGAACTGAATAATAATAATAAAAAAAAAGACAAAAAGGAGATCTACAAAACAAGCAACGTTAATATTACTGTTGCCCAGACTAATCCCTGGTCCCTTTATCAAAAGATCTGAGAGACAGACTATTCCCCGAAGTCCTACAGAAATTATTCTTCATCTCAGCAACGTTTAAAGTAATGATGACCATTATTTGTGGGATGTTTTCAAATTTACTTATTAATTTGTTTCCATATATAAGGACATCTAGCCTTTATAGTACACAGGGATCTGTAAGATGCATACAGAGTAAATATGGCTCTTCAGTTGACTACATCTTCCAGGAATGTTTACAACTGTATTTCATCATTAGCTTCGAAACATCTCTGTGTTTGTTCCTGCTCCTTCTTCCCCAAAAACACCTTTCTCTGTTAAATGTCCACTAACGAAAAAAGTATCCTTTATTATTATGGTGAATACGTACGACCCAGTGTTCTGAAGACGTCCCTTCTCATTGTTCATACCAGAACAGGCAAGTTTGTAAAAAGATATACTGTGAAATATTGAAGTAGGATCTGAGCATACCGCATGCCATCCAAATTTCTCACTTAAAGCAAGTCCGTGAAAAGTCATTATCAGAAAGTGGGAATTCAGTTCTCATAGGTGGTAGTATAATTTTTGAACACTGCAATCAGAATGATTAAGTGTTTGGATACAGCTGATAAAGTACTAAGACTTGTACATCTTCATAATATCACAATATAGCTTCAAGGCTCTGATGGTGTTCCTCTCAACGACGGTCTCGACTCTGCAGATGTCCTCACTAAACTATTTTTCACCAGAAGAGTTCAAAATTCCTGATCTGTGGATGGCGGCAGCCTCCTTCCAGGCTAGTTCTCAATCTGCCTGGCCGGAAAGACTAACAGCTCCTACGAATCTCCTGCCGAGAAGGCAATCTGTTTATTTAGCACAGCTCTCCCAAGCATATGTTTCCTGAGAAAAGCCAGAGATGGCAGCAAGTGACATTTTACAAATTCAACTTTTTGGGAGTTGCTAGCCTTATTCCATTTCATTTTAGTGAAGCACATGGAATTAGCTTTTCTCACACTGCTTATGAGCAGAGCATGACGCCACTCCTGCAGCTGAAAGGTTCAAGTGGAAGAACGCACAAAGAACAACAGGCTGGAGCGTAGCTACATCTACTTGAGGTGCAGTAGGACCACGTGCAGCACACAATTAATAGATTAGCTCCTAAGATAGAACAGGAGCCCAGCCAGCAAACACAACTGTTATCACAGCACAGTAATAAATATTCATAGCCAAATATAAGGGGAGGGAGAAAACAGCTCTCCATTTACCATTAAAAATGGACCTAAGCTTCTGAACTAATCAAATGAAGTAAACAGCACCATAATGAGTCTTAATCAAATCTTATCTGGTACAAACACTCTCTTGAGAGTTGTAGTTATCCTAATGATGAGACAAAATTCATCCCCCTATAATTAAGTGGAAATAGGATTAATTGCTGCGGAGGCCCCAAGACCTTCTTTGAGCATAGACCTGAGCACAAGTGGGAAATCTCCCATCATCACCGAAAAAATGTCAGCCCCCGGACCAGCTACACTGCTGGGTGAGGCTCACACCGGGCAAACAAAGTATCCGAGTCCTCGGCCTGATGGAGACAAACCAAGATGAGAGGAAGAATTCAAGTAACCCCAGCCTCAGGGGCCAGGATGCAGGCTGAAAGGAGGATTAGAGAAACCAAAGAAATAGCTTCAACTTTTGCTTATTTCTGCAACACAGATCAGTGGAGACAGGAAAATTCTGTATTCAGTAGTTTAAAGATATAGGGAAACAGGCAGTGGAGACATGGGAAGCTGTTTTAAGGCAACTGGCTGAATTAACAGCTGTACAATGCCCAACAACCCTCACTACTGTTGTCACAAAAATGTAAGCTTAAAATACAATTCTGCTTCAGTTACCTGAATCGTTGGGCAAGTGCAAAGGAGCTACAAGAATGGTTTATTTTCTTAAATTAATGAATTTCAAAGGTGTTGACCTCCTTTACAGATGATGCTTGAATCATGCCACCTTTAATTTAAATGAGCACCCTCTGCTCTCAGTGCTTGTCTTCTGGATCTAAGCTCTATGGTGTAGCATTAACCACAGTCAATTTTAGCGCTCAGCCTGTGCTGAAGTTATTATCAGACACATTCCAACATTTCCTTTAAAAACACGTGAGCAAAACAAACAAAAAACCTTTATCAAAACAGAAACTTTCAATTTTTAAGAAGAAAATACGTGTTCTGGTTATCAGTTACAGCCATTGTGTATCATCTGCCATGTATCAATTTTACAGGAGCACTCTAATATAAGCTGTATTTTCCCCCAAACTTTAATCAAGGAGTCTGCTCCCCGAAACATCGCAAGGAAAAACACCTCGTACCCCACGGAGAAAACCATCCAAAATTGCCTGCTCAGCTGTGAAAGTGCCAATCTAAGGTTTTTATGACCAGGCACTGCATCTTGCAGAAGACAAAGAACTTTGCTTCCTCCGATAGGTCTCGATCCTATGCACACTTCTACTGTATGTCTCTGCTGTACCTTCCGATTACGCCTGCTTCCACAGCCACTGCGCTTGTCAGAAAAGACCAAAGCTGGACGTACGGTACAGTCCTCAGTCCCTCTCAGTTGTTAGATTTCAAGGGACTCGGGGTCTCTGAGCAAGAGGGCAATGAGAAGAATACATCTATGCACAATACACCCTGGAGAAACCCCATTACCAAGATATATTGTCTCTAAAAGGTGCTGACTCAGCTCCTGTTGTATTAGACGGCACACAGAGACCAGTTTCTCTTCCGACAGTTAAGCAGGCTGGCGCTGCACCGATGTGTGAAGAATGTAAAATTCTCCAAGGAGAAACATGCAAGTGGAAGTGTCTAGTGACGATTAAATTAGCTTTTCCAGAAGAAACACAACATTTAATTCCAATGAGCTTGCGAAGTTATCTACCCCTTCAGAAAAGATGAAAGAAGAGGAGGAAGACAGCATATTCTCAAAGGAAAAAGCATCAAGGAGCGGGTCAAGAAGCTAAAATGGGATAGAACAACAGGCACGCTACTCCAGAAAGGAAATAAAAAGTATTTCAAGAGAAACGCTCCCCCCAACCTCCCCAACCCGTCCCCTCCCCACCCTCCCGCAAAAAAAAAAAAAAAAGAAAAAAGAAAAAAAAAAGAAGGGAAAACACCTGTGGAATGAGGAATGACCAGACACACTATCTAACACACCACGGGAGGAGAGAATGCGGTGCACATAGACGTGCACACACATGCAACCTACCAATAACATTCAGCAGAACGTCCATGCCTTCGAAGCGCTAGCAGGACACAGACACGATCCTTTAGAGATGGTAAGTGCTCCACGTGCTGCTTTACAGCTACTGCAGGTTGATGGAACCACTGACTTGAGGAAATTGTCTCAAGGTTATGAAATTCATACCCTGCAACCCTTGTCACCTTCCCGATGTGCTATCCTCTACCTGCTTTACTCCGTTAGAATGAGCGGGCGCTTTCCTCATCTGAGACTCGACCATCGTGGCAAGGCACAGCGGTGCATTAACCAATACCTGTTGCAGGCATAAGCAAAGCTGCATTGATCCCTCCCCAGTAAAATAGTTTTTTGGTTTTTTTTAAAACAAAATCAAATCTACATGTTATCATCAAACACTTCCAGACACGGCACCAGAACACATTACTCTTCCTGTCACAAACACAGCAGTATCCACAAAGTTTTGCAGATGGTAAGATTTAATGTGACAAGGTGATAACGAACCAACTAGCGTTAAAGGGCAAATTACTTCGAGCTGTTCACACAGGGTACAGCCATGCACGGTGTCAGGCAAGCGTAAACCACCCTGCCTTCGGTAACAGCTGCAAATGCAAACCCCATAAACCACCCCTTGCATGTTTTGGGGACTTTGTTGTTTTCTGTTTTACTTTATCAATTACATACATCAAAATGACCTTCAGAAAAAATAAACAGAGCCTGTGTAATCTTTCTTTTTCCACTTTCCAAGCCCCCTTTTTCTGAATAACATGGAGGTGCTGAAAAATCTTTCTCCTTCCTAAGCTAGCACCTTCCAATAATTGACTGTTGACTCCTGCCAACTGTCCAGACACCCTTCTCCCCCCCACTTGCTGTCCTGAGAAGGACCTCTTTGAAGGACTGAGCTAACTAAGGGTCTCTTTGCTTTGCTTTTTGCTTGCCAGCTGCAGCTGCTCGACCCAAACACAGCGCAGCGAGGAAGGGGAAGGTACTTCCACAGCTCCCCTGCAGCCTAAATTCGTGGCTGTAGCTTTCTGCACAAATACCATTCCCCGCCCCAACCATCAGTAATTCCAACTTTATCAGTTGCACTTAAGTATGCAGGAATGCTGCCCATGTTTGATTTTCACATACTGAAAAGAATTATGATTGCATTACAATAGAAAATGTTTTTACTCAAAGCTTACCAAGTTTATTCTTCTATGGATCATAAGTGTGCAAAAATCCCTCATCTAATTAACGGCCCTGACATTACTTAACAGCGCAACTTAGAAGAGTGGGGACTAATAAGGGTTGAAGCTAAAAGGAAAGGCCATCCTTAAGTAAAAAAGCTCAACTTCATTCATCTGTTAGCTTCTCTTAAAATAATTCTACACTGTAAATAACTTACGTGGCAACATATACGCAAACACAATGGGGTTTACACAACTACCACTGAAAAACGCAGAGACAACTTCACGTCTCCAAAATACACGCTAGAAAACTTGTATCAAAAGAGGAAGAAGAAAGTCAGCAAAAAACACCCAGCCACTGAGCCTCCTTAAACTCAAGTACTCGGTGTTTTCACTGTATTCTGCAGTAAAATAGGACACGTGTTAAATGTCTGGAGAGAAGGGATGGTTTAACGACAATACACTTGCTAGCACTGGAAAACCATGGAAATAATCATTTGTCTGTATTAGCTGTCTACCAAATACTGTAAAACACATCTCAGAGAAAATTATTCATGCTCTCCACCCCTTTGCAGTACTGTTGGGTGTTTGTAAGGATGCACACACATGACTCCGCATTTGCTCCTCGTTAGATCTGAGAACCGCATGCTGTTACTTCCCCCTTCACCACTTTTATGAATCCCCTTCCTGGCCATGCACTTCTTGCCCAGTTTGTTTCCCAATGGAGCTCTACGCCTCCCTCTGCTTTTGGAAAAGACCCCTACCTCCTACAGCACACTACAGAGTTTATTTCTGATCGCACATCTCTTTTTTTATATATACATATATAAACCTTTCCGCTTCTTGGCACTGCCCTTCTATCCTCAGTTATGTTCTGTGGTTGTGGCCAAGGAAACTTGCAGCTTTGTCTCAAGCTCTTTCAGCTACATCTCTCAGAAAAGTCAACCTTCTGCTGAGCAAAACTTCCCGTGTGCTCTCAGATTCCTTCTTTGCTGCATCTGCATGGACAGTAACTGCTGTGCTATCCCTGCCTTGGTGTTCTCTGTGTCATTCATACGGGACTGTGCCCTAACTTCTATCGTGGAGATCCTCCTTAGCCATTACTATTGCAGCTCTTACTTTCGAAGTTCTAACTTCCCAGAATGTAACAAATCAGAAATACTCATGTCAGTTTTTCTCTCCACCATCTCTGCCAAGGAAATATCATCTTTCTTTGCTCAGCTTCCACTGATTTACTGGGTTCTGTTAATTATGCACTCTTAAGACTTGCAATCACTTAAGTTCCAGGCTGATTTCCTTACCTTTTATAATATTTCATGTGAGAACCTTCTCTGCAACTTCTTGTCCTGATTTTATTTCTTTCTGCTGCTGCTTCTGTCTTTCATTCTCATGCTTTCTGCCCTCGCATATTTAATCATTAACTATATATACACTGAAGTACTTTGGAGTACAGTCTGTTTGAAATAGTTGACTCGGAATCACAGAATGGTTGGGCTGGAAGGGACGTTAAAGACCACCTAGTTCCAACCCCCCTGCCATGGGCAGGGACACCTCCCACCTTCAAGGCCCATCCAACCTGGCCTTGAGCACTGCCAGGGATGGGCATCCTGTGCCACCGCCTCACCGCCAAGAACTTTGTCCTAACACCTAACGTAAATCTCCCTCTTTTAGTTCAAAACCTTTACCCCTTGTCCAAATGCTGCAGGCCCTACTAAAAAGTCTGTTCCCATCTTTCTTATAAGCCCCGTTTAAGTACTAAAAGGCCACTGCATTTTAAAACACTGTTAAGAGAGCATATTCTGAATTTGTTTTAAAAGGAGAGCCTAACATTTATCACACAGTAGGAGGAATAATTTTGCTCTGTATTTTCTAACCTCTTGAACTGTAAATCACATTCCTAATTACACCAGGCACTCCAAATATCTAGCGGTATGAGAAGCACTTAACTGAAACAATTACATTTGCTCTACAGTTTTAATTAAGGAACCCACTCAGCCAAAAACTAATAGATTAGTTCCTGTCCCTTGCAATAGGTTTTTTGAATTGCTGGCCACAGAAACAGTTAACTTTAACCAACCCAACGCTGGCAGTCAAGTATGAAGCTTGGTCTTTTCATGAGCTTTCTTAACCCAGAACAGGTCTCATAAACCTCTGTAACCTTTTCAAAAGGACCCCAGAGTAAAGTAGAAAGATACAAAGTTTATTTAAATTATTTTCCCATCAACATTACAAATCAATATGTGTATCAAAAAATACTAGAACAGAAGGCACATCAGCACGTGGCAGTTGGTTCTAGAAGCCATAAAGCATGAAGACAGAGAGATGATCACCATTTTCTGGTATTAATTCCTTCAAGCAGAAGGAAACTAGTAAACCCGAGGTTGTTTTTAATCCATTTAAGACAAAGCCCCTAAATACAGACATTACAGACCTTTGCACAGTAGTGGGAAATGCAGTAAGTTTAATCACTCTTCATCAGGATTTTTTTTTTTAATATTACTTTCCTAATCTCAAGTCTTTCATTAAGTTGATTCAGTGATTTGAGAAGTATGAAATGAAGGAAAAAAAAAGACATCTGAAAACTACCTCATTTTTGATGCTACAAGCTTACATTTCCACAAACAACATTAAATAGCTGTAATGTAAATCCGTCTGTGGTTAAGAAGCCAAACATGCCAAAATAATTTCCTTACTTACCTCAGCCTTGCGAATACTCTCTCTGGCTTCATCTATTTTCTGCTCCAGTTCTGCTCGGGTTTGCTCAGACATCACAGGCCCATGGCATTCTAGCTCTTCAAGTGTCTGAAAATACACCACAGACGTAGTAAATGTTAGCAAGCCATTTACATGATAAATATTTATGGTAAGTCAGGGAAATTATTGTTTCATTAGATGCTGGGTTGACCAATAGTCATCCATTCCAGGAAAAAAGATGATGACCAAGGGAAAACACAATTTAACAGCACAGTATTTCACATGGAAATTCCACCTAGAGGAACGCTTCAACATCTTCATGAAAACATGATACCGTGGTATGAAGCCACTCATCTGTATGTTGCCAATTACATATTTAAAATGGGTATGTCACTCCACGGTAATGTCAGGATGGAAAAAAAAAAGAGTATCTTAAACATGGAGAGAGAAGTTGCTAATGGTAGTCCTGTTGTAGGGGAAGCCAAGCCAGGTCTCCTGCATTTGCAGGAACACTGTGTCCAGAGGAGGATTTGCAGAATCATGGAAGACAGATGGGAGTTTCTTAGGTTCATGCACATGTATGTTGACTCTACAGATCCAAATGAAAAATAACAAAAGCATGTGCCTGCCCAAATCATCACCAGTTAATCTGCAAATCTGTGTCTGGTTCAGTGACTCTTTATGCATTTTGTGTTAGTCACTGGAGAAAGAGCAGGAGCATCAGGTGGTAGGGCCAGAATCCAGGATGCTCGCTCCCTCCTCTGAGGAGAGTTTTTCCTATCATATTTTGGTCACAAACACTGTTAATACCCCCTGCCAGGTGCTACAACTTCTGGAGTTTTGCTACAGAGTGGCCCAGGTTCAGCAGAAGACAGGTACGACGGTAAACACCTACTGTGGTCTTGTTTCTTGCTCAATGCATCCTCCTGGGCAGTTTGAGGAATGGCTCAAACCTCTAATGTAGGACTAGAAGCCAGGTCTCCCACCTCCTGGGCAGCAGCTCACTGAGTATTACACAATATAGCATCACAGAATCATAGAATCATTTCGGTTGGAAAAGACCTTTCAGATCATTGAGTCCAACCATTAACCTACCACCGCCAAGGCCACCACTGAACCATGTCCCCAAGCGCCACATCTACGTGTATTTTGAACCCCCCCATGGACGGTGCCTGCACCCCGTCCCCGGGCAGCCTGTGCCAGCGCTTGGCCACCCTGTCGGGGAAGACATTTCTCCCAGTGCCCACCCTGAACCTCCCCTGGTGCGGCTGGAGGCCGTTCCCTCCTGTCCTGCCGCTGGTTCCTTGGGAGCAGAGACCGACCCCCCTCGCTGCAGCCTCCTGCCAGGCAGCTGTAGGGAGCCAGAAGGGCCCCCCTGAGCCCCCTTTTCTCCGGGCTGAGCCCCCCCAGCTCCCCCCGCCCCCCCCCCGAGCTGTGCCGCAGCCCCTTCCCTTACCTGAAGACCCAGTTAGGACAGCCAAATAAAGCCCTAGGTTCTTCTATGCTGAGCCACATACATAGAAATTAATTTATCAACACACACTTAATTTTGTGTCTTCATGTTAGATTTAACTGTGCATTACTCATGGGTTTTCCTAGTGTTGAAAGACTTTTGATCTCCAAATGAATAAATTATTTTTTTCTATGGGTAACATATACATGATATAGTGGAGATAAGGGAATCCCTGAAACTAGTTCAAACAGAGGCAGGCTGTGTAGAATAAAGGAAGGTCTGTATATTATTTGCAGCAAAGTAGAAGCTGTAACTTCAGATTTATATGGGAATAACAAAACGTACTGATAAACCAAAAAGTTAGAGGAGCTGCTAATCTGGCAGTTTGAGTGTATTGTATCAAGAAAGGCTATGATGAAAATGGCAGGTTGCCTGGAGAGGTAAAATGACAAAACCAATTCCTCAGTGCTTGCAACCGCTCCTCTTTCATTTGGTGGGGAGCTGCAACAAATAAAATCTGTAATTGAATGTTTTCCTAACCTACCCGCTGGCTGTGGACGATGTTTTTGTGCTCACGGGCTACCCGGGTAGCCCATTTCCGAGCCTCCTTGTTGAGGCTGTGCTCTTCAGTCGTTCCAGTTTCTGATTCCAGTTGTCGACTCTGCAACAGAAACAACGGGAGAACGAGTCATGACATAAACCTGAGGCTACCTCTGTAGATATGACAGTATTTAGTTATAGGATAACTTTATATCATATTTATCAGCCTGGGATCTTGTTTCATAGTAAACAAGAAAGATTAAAAAAAAATCGGCTCTCTTCCTTATGAACTTTATGATGGTACCAGGTTGTGAAAAGCCAACAACAAAAGCAAATCAAAGTTCACAAGAATTGACAACTCAACTGTTTCAGGAACATCAGTGTGATACTGATTACCAAACACAGTTCTACTGCAATGAGAGACATTCACGATGAATAAAACTGAAATACCGTTTCACTCGTGCACTGTATCAAAGAGGTGAAGAATAACTAGCCAAGAAAGTCACGCACTTTCTGAAGTAAACATGCATTATAGGAAGCAAATCTGAAAGGTTAAGTGTGTTCCAATGGGCAATTTAGGCTCATTCTTTGCAATTTGTGATCACATCGTAATGCCATTAAATATTTTAGAACAACATGGCAATTCCTGTAAAAAAAAATAATCTTGTCCGCAAAACAGCAACTGAAATTTCAAGTAATGTTTTTTGGTATTATTTCATCTTATGCCTGCTTTTATTGTGTCAATAACAAAACAAAAAAAAATTCTCCCCCTCAAGAAATGCCAACTAAAGCAAGATGAAGTAGTTCTCTAATGGCTACAGATTGAGCAGAACCCGTCTGTAACTCTCAAGGCAGACTTCCCATCATTTGATTACTAAAATAATTTCCAATCTCTCTATAATTTTCATTACTGCACCGCCCAGTGCATTAATCGTAGAATCACAGAATTGTTTACATTAGAAAATACCTTTATGATCATTGAGTCCAACTGTAAACCTACCACGCTGCTGCTGACACCGGCCAGGGCGCTGCTGGCCATCATGGCCACCTGGGCACGCTGGGGGCTCACGCCCAGCCGGCTGTTGGCCACCCCCCCCACGGCCTTTTCCACTGGGCATATTTACATAAAGATCTCAGTATTTAGGATGCAACTCAGTCTCCATCTTTTCACTAAAGTAGGTTCCCTGATATTCCTTCTATATTTGTGGGTATTCTGTACACATTTACTGCACCTATTCTGCATAAGGATAACTATTAATCATGACTCTGGAGAGAATCCAAAAAATGGCTATGAAGGCTGAAGCACCTCTCCTGTGAGGAGAGGCGGAGGGATCTGGAACTGTTCAGCCTGGAGAAGGCTCAGGGGGACCTCGCCAAATGTGTACCGATACCTGAAGGGAGGGTGCCAAGACCACCGAGCCAGGCTCTTCCCAGCGGTGCCCAGTGCCGGGACCAGAGGCAACGGGCACCAACGGGAACAGAGGAGGGTCCCTCTCGACATCAGGAAACACCTTTTCACCGTGCGGGTGCCCGAGCACCGGCAGGCGGTGCCCAGGGAGGCTGTGGACTCTCCAGCCTTGGAGATACTCAAAAGCCACCTGGACACGGTCCTGGGCAGTCTCCAGAGGTCCCTTCCAACCTCAACCAGCCTGCGATTCTATGATTTTTTTTTTTTCTGAGCCAGTCTCATACTCTTCCCATCAGTAAAATTAGCTGTGAGAAGGAAGACATTATGTCCACCCCACCTTCCCAGGGTGTGCTCCTGGAACAACAGAACAGATTCTTACAACAGGCATTTCAGCTGTTTCCCAATTTAAGTTCATCAGTACTCTGAGACGGATTCTCAAGAACAACTCCTTTTCCTGGAAGGCTCACAGACTCACGCGCATCTTCCTAGCAAGACAGTTGGTAGTTACAACAGTCCAGAGCCACCTGCATTCCTTTTTATCACAAGTCCTCTTCAGGCTGATATGATCTCACACAATCTTTCAGATCAACCAAAAAAAAATCCCTTATAGATTATCACTCAAGAAGACAGTGTATGCTTGGTGTCGTTCAAAACAATCGGAGGCTGCGTATGCATACGCCAAAGAAAGGACCACCGCTCCATCAGTTTCTTGCTCTCACTCTCTATGGTCCAAAAGACAGGATTGTCCTTTGTCAGGTGTAGTTTGAAACTAGAGAAGATCCCGTTAGTATGAAAAAGTTGATTAGGAAGGAGAAATTCAAGGTTTGCCAGCAGGAAAAGGGTAAGAGAGCAGAACGACAAGGAATTATTTTCAGGCCAGGTGAGAAGCCTGCAGCTGATGCAAAAGAAGAGATGGTGGTATCAGGTATTTTAGCAGGCAAGGGCTACCATTTGTGTCAAGGAAGGAAGATAATTTTAATACCAGCATTTGGTATAGACCGGAGTAAAATCAAGAGATACTGGGAAGCAAACTGAAGTCATATTAAAAGCAGGATTTTTATGCCTTTAGATTACACTGCCCTCAGGGGAGAGGCAAAAATACCAACTTATGCTAACATCCTATCAGAGGATTTAATTGAAAATGAGGCATAAAATGGTTCAGCTTGTTATTTTTATTTCAGCTAAGCGCCTTTTCATCCAAATTGAATCTGGCCTTTATTCCTATTGATCCTCTTATTACAAGAGAGCTGAGGGTAGTGGATTCAGGGGGTTGTGAAAGAGATGATTTCCAATGGTAGAGGCAAGCAAGGGAAAGGAAGACAACCTCTACACACGCTCCCACCACAGGGCTCTAATGCTTCGGGTGACTCCTGGGCCACTTTCTGCCTCTACTTCACAAAGCTGTAACTCGGTCAAGAAGCTTGCACTGCTTCAGCTTGTCCCTACAGAATGCCTTAAGGCATACGCACGCTAACAGACATCAAGAGGCGTGGAAGGGAGGCAGCATCCCTGCACTGCTTATAGCAAGCAAAACCCCCTAACCCCAAGAGGCTTTTACAATCCAGTATAAGATGTCAAGATATTTTAGCTCAAAGCTGGAAACAGACATTACCATGAAGTTCACCCACTGGTGTAGGACAGACCTACAAAGCCTGTGTTAATGGTATTTTCCAAGTAAAAGGAATTGTTGGACAAGATGTAGAGCAGCTCTGAAGAGGAGGAGGTAAGTTACAAGCACGTGGCTCGCTCTGGCATGAATGAGTAGGCAAAGAACAGAAAGGTTCAGCTCTCTTCACCCATCCCCTCCGTTTAAATATTACGTTGGCTTTTGCCTGCTTTTATTGAGATGGCTTTATATGATCATTACTGTTTGACCTCCTCAACTACCTACGTTAAGCTACTCCACTAGGGCACTGTAAAAACATAAAGATGACAAACACATGGACTCATTTAGGCACAGCCAATCCTTAAGATAATATTTGACCTCAGTTTTTACCCAGTTTATTGGAGTCAGCATTTTTGTACAGCTTCTTCCACAACTTCCAGATGAGTCTTAACAGCTGCAAGTCTGAGCAGAATCGTTTGACATTGCCTCTCCCCTATAAAATCTAACGAATTTTCAATGTTCCCAATGGCCTTGCTACTACTCATCATCTCACTTTAAGAAAGAATACAGACTTCTTTTCAGTCGCTTGATAACCTTCTGTATTATCCCAAGCGTGTTTTCAGGTTTTAATCTCTTCATCAAAAGCACTTGACCAGAAAAATGAATGCAAACTTTGTGGCTACTCCTAAGGGCATACTAAAAAAGAAATTAACTGTTATTGGATCAAAGCGGTTATATTAGTTATTCATAAAGCAGTATTGTATCCAAGCAGACCTCACCCTCGCTTAAAGGTCTGAAAACAGACAAGTTAAAAATGCAGTAATAAAGAGTTGGGGAGAAACTTAGAGCTGTGGTCTGTGTGGATACCAAACACATAGGGCAAAGCAGGAGACGAGATCAAGAGGCAAAATTTAGTTTCCTGGGAAAGAAGCTGAAAACAAGGACTCTTCAGCTGGACAAGAGCAGAGAGAGTGGTGGAAATGCACAGCCTAAATACTTGGCTGAGAAGACAGTGCAAGGAGAAAGGTTTCAAACCCATCAGCACCTGGAATGCTTCCCGGATAAATGGAGCTGTTAAGGCAGGGAGGGACTTCACCTGACCTGTAAGACCAAGCTGCTGGCACTTAAGAAGACTGTGGAGGAACATATAAGCAGAGGAGCAGTAGCAAGCTCACTGGCATGGAAGAGTACGTGCTTCAGGAGGACCTCGAGGATGACCTGAGAAGTCCGTATCCTCAGGTAAAGACAGGCTAGCGGGGTACATCAAGGAAGCAATGAAAAACCAACTGCCATTTAAACAGCTGTGAAGAAAGGAGCTAAACCAGAGATTTATCTGCTACAGACCTAAAAACCAAAATTGTAGGGAAGAAGGTGGGGGAACAGAACTGTCTGGTCCTAACCTGATTTACTAAATAAAGCACTTGCTTAAGTGTTTTCAGGACTGGCACTTGGTGGTGGCAAAATGTCCAACGAGTCAATTCAACCTCTTCCAAAAGAGAGGGAAACCAAAACCACGTATCATGACCAAGGAATGAAGGAAGAGCACAAAAGACCTGAGCTAAACATAGATGGACATTCTGCTGTTCTCTCAGGGTTTGGATTACAGCGAAAGCAGTGTTTAGTGCTAAAAATTCAATCAGTAAACCAACAGAAAGTACTAGATGACTCCAACCAGCTAAAAAGCTTAGAGGCTAGCAATGCCATTTCTTAAATTAACAAATGCATTTGGTCTGTAGACACATGTTGCTTCTCCATTTTTGTCTGAAATGTTGTTGCAGGTGCAGAAGTTCCCTTATGACAGAGACAAACACATGGGCTGCGTTCTCTTATTTACGCAGTTATATCTGGATGCAGATGGCACATGGACAGTTTTAAAAGCAAGAAAAAAGTTGGCTCTAGAGCCTAAAAGCTCCTTAATTTTGTAGCTGAAGACTAAAAAAGTTGACTTCCACAAAGGCAAAAAAAGTAGTAAATATTTATTGCATGCAAATCAGCAACACAAAAGCATAGCCATTTCTTTTAAAGAGGTGAAAATAACGAGGTTACCATGCCAATGTTGAGCAGCAAGCTCAACCTTATGATCAGCAGTTCTAGGGAGGAGGAAGGAATATGCATGACACTTTCCACACAGCTCATAGCTAAATACAGCAGTTACAAGAAAATCGTGAGTCAAGTTTGGTGCTCCTTTTAGTCTATTATTATAGAACTAATTTAATTTTAGCTTAGCCAAGAATGAGCTGACTTCCATTTCAGTAGGTCTTCAATGTTACGAACAGGACACCTCACCCCCCCCCCCCCCCCCCCCCCCCCCCCCCTTCTTTAAAAATAAAGATTAGCATATACAAGGGCTTTTGCTCCACTCAGAAGAATAAAAAAGGACCTACATCCATTATTAATGTTACGTAAACCTCTGTACATGTTATGATAAAGCTAAACCGAAACCAACGTACTATTGCTGCTTTATATAACCACATTCTGCTTTTTAATCTAATAAATTAACATCTCACGATGGTGAGTGCTGGGTGCCACAGAAGGATAAGGAACATCCTATCAGGCAGGGAATGAAGAAAACAATTACATTTAAACTCACCACAAGAACAATGGTTCTGGGGTATCCAGAGAAAGGGGATCCTGGGACTTTTTAATGTCATCTGGGCTGAAAAATAGTCCCAGCAGCATGACTGCCTGTTTTTTTACTAAAGAAATTTTCTATAGCAAAATATTTGAATCCCAACCAATACTGAAGCTATTGTCTGACATCTGCTGTAACTGAAACTCTCCTTACTAAAAGCACCCATGAACACAACAGTTGTTCAGCCATATGTATGAAATAATTTATCCAGTAGGTTTTTAGGGGGTTGTTTATTTTTAATTCTGGTTCAATAATTATTTTGGGGTATCATTGACCATTAGCTAGAAATCTCTGAAAACGTACTGTGCACGCAGCTTGTTGCAGCAGCTGACGCCAAACACATTAGAACAGGGTTTCTGTAAAGGTTGTAGCTCTCTTTTTTTTCCCATCTCAGGGTTTTTGGTTGTTTCTGGAAAGACCAGGATCTTAAAAGTACTGCTTTTTGTTAGATGTCAGTGATTAAGAGAGCTTTGCTTGTCCTGGTGCCTGATGTTTTTGTGTTAAGCACTTCTGTTATACAGCAAACATTAAAAGCCCAAGTCTTTTTCAAATTATAATCTTACTTATTTTCAAAAGTTTTTAATCTTCTCACTGAAATTAATTTTGAAACTGGTGTAGCATATTTTTGCTAGTGTACTTCCATTCTCACCCTCATAATTATTCCCATTTGCCTCAGCTGTCACAGCAGCTGCATTCACATCCGACTTTTCCAAAAATCTATAGTGCATTCTATTATAACTAGAAATACAGAAAAATTGCCCCCACTAGGTAACCAAAGGACAAAAAGAGTACCTCTTAAATCAGCCTTGACATGGAGAAATTGATTTCATAGGTATCCTCAATGTAATATAAACAAAGACCTTTAATTTCTTGAGTGGCCACTTCTTTCAAGTATTACTTCTGCACTCTAGTCTCACTGTTAGAAATCTTTCTGAGCTTTGCTTAAACAGTGTTTCCCAACTGTAAAAATGAGAATACTAACAGCGTGTTCTCTAAATTAGAATAAAATCAATTGGCTAGTGAGCCAATTCCAGTTCATTATACTTAACGTAACTCAGAAATGATGTTAACATTCAACCCAAGGTAACTCTAGGGTGTGGATTTCCCCTTCTCCTCAAACTCAACTTTCAATACCAACCCCAAATATGAGTATTATCATCTCAGACCTTATTTTAACCAGAATTGGGGTGGGGGGAACTACGTAAAATCAGTTTTAGTCACGTTGGCCATGCACAAGACGTGTCAAGTTTTACAGGGAACGTACAGCTTTGCCAGGCTCCTTCCACTTGATCTACCAACAATTTCTTTACCTGAAGGGCTGTATTACTCCTCAGCAATAATTCCTAATACTTTATACAACGATAAAATTAATTCCTAACTGTTTTTTTTTAATATTTAGCTTCAAAAAAGTTATAGTTAACAACAGTCACATTACTCGGTTCTGGTATTAAAAGCACGTTGTTTTCCTGCAAAGTACAGTGAGAAAACAAATTTTTTCATGTTGATAAGCTGTCGTGCAAATCTGATTTGGCGACGTTTTTTACATGCACGCTCAAAGAAAACGACAGCATCAGTAATGTACAGGGGAAACTATAGGCACAGGCAACACATAGATAAAAAACAGGAAAAAGGACTCAAAAGTTTAGTGTCAGCTTTTTGTTGCCGTTATCCTCTGGCACTATGGACATGCTTTTTGTTGTCTGGCTCATTTTCTCACATGATACCATGCAGTTCAAGAAAAAAGAACCTTTTCCAAACAGGAAACAGAGAAAAGCTGGCTAATTTCCTTTATATTTTGCCCTGTTCTTATGGCTGGGGCTTATCCGCGAAGCACGGGGACAGTATGTTTTCAATGCAATAGATTTCTGCCGACTTAATAAATATCACTTGCCTCCTGGGAGGATGTTTGATGATTAAACTGTCACTACAGTGAATATAGCAGCAGCCTCTGTGTAGAGGCCAGCATGGGCTGACTGGTTTTTCTTGTGAGGCTAAAGGTATTTCAAAAGACACTTTTATTTTTTCAATCTCACTGCTCATAAAGGCTTAATCCATTTTGTGAATTAATTGCTGGAAAGGATTAAAGCTGGTTGGGAACTTATCAATGATTTCTTACTGAATATTTTTAAAACAAACCATTGCCTTTAAGGGTAGATGTTTTTTTAAAAAAAATTCAAAAACTTCCTTTTTTTAAAAAAATACAAATTTATGTGAGTCAAAATTAACCCAAGACACTAAAACCATCTAAATAATTCAGTATATACAAAGTTAAGCTCAAACCAATTTTTTAGATAATGGAAAATAGCTGATCGACGTAAAATATTTTGTAGTGGGCTTCTCTTTGTGGACACTCAGAAGTCCACATTTCAGCCAGTGTTAGTGTGATGTTGGGGAAACAAAAATCCTGAAGATTGATGGAAAACCATTTCATACCCACCTTTCCTAGGAAGAGCCTCTTTCGGAGGCTCTGACTATGCATGTTGATAATATTTTGAAAGTAAATTGAGCTGTGGGTTTTGTACCTGACTCAAGGGTTGCACAGCAATTCCTCCTACATTACTCTTGGCAACAGATCTCTCCTCATAACACAACATTTTGAAAGGGACCATGTAAAACTAGAATTTAGAACAGCATTCAGAGCTTTCCATGTAGCTGAGTTCCACATCCATATTGTTTATAATGATCTTCTTGCCTACAAAACTCAAAATTTCATCCTAGTAATATTTAAATGCTCCAAACTTTGACCCCAGTCTCAGTGGATCAGGTATTTAGTCTGAAGAAAGGCCATAATTTGGTCTTGGAAAAGCTTAACTTTAAATATTTGAATAGATGTATTAATCACTCTTATTCCTTTCAGTGTTATCCTTCGGTGTGAAAATTATCATGCATAACCCACAAAACCGAAAAGCCAACTGATAAACTCTGCAGATCATCTACGAAGAGACTATGTGGCAAAAGAATGCTTGATAATTGTTCTTCAACTAAATGTTGTTCAATCAATTAGAAAATGTACAATTTCCGACAAATTCAAAAGCCTGAGCAAAAGCTCTCATTCTCTTGTAGTTATTGATTAAAAATAGTGAATATGTAACTTGCAAGTGCCCAGGTAGGATCCTGTTAGCCGAGTGTAATTATACGGATCATAAAGAAGCCTGCATAATTTACCTATTTTTGTGAAAACTGGCTACAGCATAAACAGCTAGAAGCTCAAAAAAATGCAGTGCAATGAAGAAATGCAGTAATTCTACAGCCCAGGTGGGTCAGTCGAGTAACGCAGTCACTGCATCTGAGGTACGGAGACAGCTTTAGACATCAACGACCCATTCTTTGCCTTCTAGAAAGTTAAGCAGTACAAGCAGCACACGTGTACGCTGTCAGACCACACAAGTGCCATGTCAAAGACTCATGTAATTTTTAACGTTGAAGAGTTTAATAAGAGTGAATTACAGTTCTATTTTACACAGGGACAGCCCTCTGGAAAAAGGAACAAAATTAAATTAGTAATAGGACTGCATTTCATCAGTGCATGCTAATAGCCTCCAGTTGTTACACAAGCTTCCCCATTCACATTAGAGAAGTAACCAATTATACACACCGCTATCTGGAGCTGTGAAATTTTAATTCATGCCCCCAAAAGATTAGAATATCAATTACCAGTGCTGTGCAAGTGCAAAAGATAAGTGTGAAGTCAATCTCCACAAATAACACGGTTAAATTGCTTTTTCCTTCTTTAAGTCTTATTGTGGAAAAAGTTTTTTAGAGCTATATATATATTATGCATTCTGTTGCCACCTCCACGTGAGTGTAAACTCAGCATCCCAAGCCACATGCATACTGATAAGGACACAAACACCAAAGGCTGATCATAAATACTATCATATACCTCTGCTATAGTCATTCTCATAGCACTGACAGGTGAGGGCTCAATATCCACCAGCTGAACTGCGTTAAAACTCTGGATGCAGAGATTGCACAAGGTTGAAAACACACAGCAACAAAGGTTAGAAAGGCAGGGCAAAGGCAGTTAGAAAGAATCTGCTCACAACCTAAAACGGTATCGAAATAATTAACTCTATACAAAGGAGTTGAAAGAAAAATCAAAATCACACTTTGTTAAAATGGAAAGACACAGGAAACTGTGTTACAGATGTTAGTATGTCTGGGAAAATCACTCTTACCTAGCTATTAACAGCGTTCTTGAATTTAATCACCTGAACTGGAGATCAAGACATTTCTGTCCCAAATCACTGCACTAATGTATTAAAGTAATAAAAAGCTGCACAAGGTTAACTTTTTAAAAAACTCTAGACTAGTTTTAAACTGTGATTTCTTAAAATAACATTAGTAATGTCAGTGGGACACCAACAATTCACTTTTATTAAAGTGCTCTTTGGAAATGTATTTACATACTATGATTTACTCAGTTTTAATGTCATTAATTGCTTTGGAAGCAACATGTACACCGAAATTATATTTTGTGATATTATTTTGGAATGCAATGTTTTAACAGTATTCCTTCTAAATTAGTGACTTCTTATATGCATCTAGAGTATTCCTTGAGTAATTTTGAGGTAAATGGACACTTTATTTGGCATCGCATCACACGTGGTGTAACCTAGTATTAGTAAATATTATGAGAACCTCAGCAGCCTAATAAAAAGGTAACAAAATGTACTAAGAATTAAGCTGAAAGTACAGAAACACAGGACTGCCAGCCACAATCCAAAGCAAAAAAATATCCTGCTCTTCTGTGGGTGACATTGAGCCTGTTTGATGCTTTTGTTATGATTACCCACCCACTGCAAGCAGTGCTGGTGGAATCAGGCCACTTTCCCTTTCTTTTCCAAAAATACAGCATGAGTTTAAACCAGACTGGGATACCAGTGAGCACTATTCTCTTCCCATTTGTAACAATATACTTAAAAACAGAGCAAGAAGAAATAAATCAAGGAATTCGGTTTTCTTACAGTGTCACTGTCGCTTGGTTGGAACTGGAAAGGCTGCGGTTTGTGAAACACAGAGTTCTCCTGTAAAAACAGCTGTAGATTGTAATCCCGCACCACCTGAGAAAATGAAAGATGCCATTTAGATTCATTATTTTGTAAACTTAAAAACATGCTGTAGAGTGAAATTAGTACGGTGTTGCAAAACAGAGATCAAACCTGTAGCAGAACCTTGAATGCAACAAAAGGAAATAGAGGACCTGATGCTGGGCAGCACCACCCACAGTTACGCAGAAGTGACTGGCAGGACACACACTGGATGACAAAGATCTAAACTATATCTGCTATTAACCCCCCCAAAATACTGCAGAGGCAAAAACAGGCGGAAACCCCCAACTATTGAGTATACGGTATGTGGCGTCACTAGTATAAATATTTTCTCTCTCCTCTTGTGTGTAACTTCTTGTGCACAGTTCTTTCTTCAGATGAAATGTCTTATTTTTATACAAATTATTAGTTGCGGGAGCTGAAAAGACTATTTGGAATAATGCATACAAAATCAGTTAGAAAATTCATCTCTTCTTATTAAATTGCTTTCAGAGAAAACTCTCAAAGCTTGCATTTTGCTAAACCAAAACTACTCCAGCTACTAAATTTGTTTAATGATACATTTCAGATAGCATGACACATATCCCCAAACAAATCTCTGTCACAGTTTACACATATTTACAAAGAAAAACTCAGCGATTGCAATATAAAAAATAGTATCACTGCTTGAAGAACTCTACAGAGTACTCACTGCTTCAATTGATGAAAAGGCGTAAATAGCAGCATGAAATTATAAAAATCTATTGCCCAAATGAGGTTTAAATGTACAGAAGTATACCATAAAGATGGTATTTATCCAGAAATACCAGCATCATCTATGACCAAGAATTCTGATTGCACTGTATTTACGATGGTAAATACAACATGTTCTCTAATGCATCAAAATGTTGATGCTTGCGTTACTGAAATACTGAACTGTAAAAAATTAATCTCCAGTTAAAGAAAGTAAATAGTCCTCCAGGGCCAATAATGCACTCATCTAAAACAGTAAAGTACATAATTACTGCACCAATTTCAGCAGTTGAATGTAAACACATTCAAATGCACAGAAAAAAGCATACAGAGAAGGCATACAGGGAGTCTGTATTAGGAATTCCCATAAACAGAAATTTGGAAAATACTGAAGGAGGAATCACCTGCAGCTTCAGGTGATGCTCAGCACTGGCTATGGCATCGAGATTTACGTTAAACCGCTCTGGTTTTCACACAGTCCTTTAGACGTATGTGAGCACTGCCCACAGCACACAACTCTGTGCCACGTCAAATATGTGTGACTATTTTAAAGCAACTTCAATTAGAAAAAACCACAAAGCGTAGCTACTGAGGATGTGAAAACCTCTATGATTATTTTAATGCCATAAGCCATCGCTGTAGACCTCCAGCTCAAAAGCAACTCAGTTCTTCAAAGAAGAAAAAGCATCTTTACAACAGCGCTCAAGAAAATTTCCCTCAAAGCATCAGTACTTGTTAGAAATGAGAACAACTGTTACCATAACGTGAGACTTGGGAGGGTGGGCAAGTCTGGTGAATTAATAGCCCGGAGCATTTTGCACAATATATTTGACGATTTTTAAAAAGAAAATAAAAGGACTCCTAAGCAACACAGTATTCTCAGGACTGAGCAGCACCTTTTCGAAATAGATTTCGTGTTATTCCGATACTAACTCAACATTCTCACCCAGTTTCTTTATGAAGTCGATGTCAATCGACATGTTCAAATGGACTTGAAACCAAATGTTAAATTTATACCGTATGCAGAAGGAAGGCATAGTCAGAAACGTGCATAAATGAAATTATTTGCCCTAAGTTGGTGAGCCTTCTTACCAGAAACATCACAGAAATGTTATTCAAAACAGCAAATGGAATTTTAGAAAATGTTCCAAAGAAAATCAGATTTTTTCCAAAAGCAAAGTGCAAGAAGTACAAGTCTTGAATAAGACTGTTCATGTGAAAAGGAAGTTAAATTTTTCATTTTCGTATATTCAGTGTCAGAGGATAATATTTCCCAGACATGCCAGAGAAACGACATGGGTCACCCCAACCTAGCAGTAATAAACCCTCTAAAGCTGCGATAACAATGCTACGATAAACTGTGAAAAACCTTCATTTTATACAGAAAACTTGTTTTCAAGAGGTTTCTCTCAATCTGCATTAGCTTTAGGTGACTGACAATTTCCTAAGCAGCTGAACACAACACAGCCCTGCCCATCCAAAGCAGCCACCTCCGGCTCTCCAGCGTTCAAGAGGAAAGCACAAACTTCTGGGAAGCTACTTGTCTCATTCTAAAGCAAATATAATTAATTCCATTCTGTAAACAGAAATATAGTTCAGATGGGAAAACAAAAGCATTTCTACCAGTGATTTAAAGTGTCCTTTCTAAACACAGCTTGGCAAGCTTGTGATCTTGTACCTAAAACAAACAGAGAAAAGGTGAAGTATTAAAAAATCCTAATAAATATTTAAAACCTTCGCTTTGATGGCAGGCTGGGTTTTACTCCAAATTACTAAATTGCCCACAAATTTCTTACACCTTTAACGCTCAGGCTACTGTTGAAAAACATGCGCAGCTTTTGATACCAAGTTTCTACTCCAGATTCACCTCTCCTTTTGGAGCTGACTGATTCCTGCAACGTGGACCTACAGGAAATGCTGAAAGTTGCAATGAAAGGACAAGCAAAAGTCCGTGGAATAATCCACCGATTAGTATGTTTAGTATTTCAGAGCAAGGCACACATTTTCAGTAGTAATGTAATACAAATTTTTCTTCCCTGCATTCTTGAACTGCAAGGAGAGGAGAAAATTGGTGCGGATGAGCTATAAACCAGTTGTAAAAATCCTGTTCGGACCTGACAGCTGTATTTACATTTTTGTTTGTTCTCCAGGCATTTGTACTTACTCAGTAAAGCAGAAACAGAACTGTTTTCCTCAAACATATATCATGACGTTGTTACTGTGTAAAGTAAGTCAGACCTGCAGGCTTGTAGCCACACAGCGGCTTAGGAACACAAGCTACCACAGCTCAGCACACGCAAATAGACGACAAAGGTATTCCTACACAAACAAGCTGCTTGGAAATGACAGTTCAGTTAGATGCAAGACCCACCAGCCAGCACCCCCAAGTATTCTGAATACAAAGGATTTAATACAATATTGAGAAATTAGCTATGAATATGCAGCCATTATATATAAGCATATTTAGTTAAAAGATTCAAACCCAGCATTTTTGGGGAAGATACTTTAAGCTGACCTGGATGATATACAGCAAGGTGAATTATTGAAAGTCCTTCTCCAACAGAAGGTAAAACAGTATTTTCATTACCTTTACAGTCGCTGCCAAGTAAATTCAAAGACAAGTCAGCATGAAGCCCATTTTTAATCCACTCACTTTACATCTAATAAGGTGTGAGTCAGCATGCTCGCAGGTGAACAAGGAATGTGTTAAATAAGTTTTTTCTACGTAAATCCCTGCATAAATGAGCTCTGTTTCTGTGCCGGTGGTTAAGGTAAATGCATAAAGGAGTATTATGACTGCACCAAAGCAGCTCATTTGAGCTCAATGGCAATTATTTTTTTTTAGCCTGGCAGACAAATTATTTAAGTATCAAAATTATCCTGGAAGCAATCACCTATTTCTGATTCTGGCTTCTCGACAAAGCAAACAATGTCGATGACAGGAGTCTAACCTGTTTTCTGTGTTTGCCATTCTTAATTCAAGGGAGAACACACTGTAATATTTTGGTTTTTAAGTTGACAGTCAATTATTAAGAAATGATCCAAACAGTTTCACAGGGCTTTACTGTGATGGATGACTAATGCGGTTCCAGATTACACAGTGCAGAACTCTCAGCTGCAATTTCTTTTTCCAAACGTGCAGAGTGAGTATAACTGATTATCTCTTGATCACTGTTCTCTAAAGATCCTGTACTGTGCAAATGCACTCATGAGAATTCAGTCTGGGTGGCAACAGGAAAAATTTTCCCCAAGAAAACTGTCTAGTTTCTTTTAACTTAATACCATTCAGGAGTAACCAAAAATAATAACTCTTCAGTTCTGTCATTACTTTGGAAGCAAATCTTAAGCCGGGGAATTTCTATATGCTGTAAGTATTCGGTTACCACGGATCATTCAGTTAAAACTTACCCTGCTGGAAGTCTCCAGTAAAAACTGGAATGTGTTTTGTACAGCTTGGCATGTCTCTAGTTCAGTCCTGCTGAATGCCATTAAATAATCTTTAAGGTGATCATATACGTTTCCATCAAGAGCCTGTATGAGGGAAAGAATTTAAGAAAATTAAGCAATATGTACTTTTGTGTAGAATTTATTAGTATTCACATTTAAATTTGTAAGGTGCTGATACAGTTGGGTTTTTGTAAATAATTTTGAAAGTTGGCGGGGGGGAAGGGTGAAATTGTGCAAGCTTTAGGAAATGGTTTCTGCCCCAGCAAAACCAAGCCCAACATTTAAGACAACGCTAGCAGACACATGTAAATCCGACAGAAATAATTTTATGGAATTAATTGGAACTTAATTTTAATGAATTGAAAAATGGAACTTAAAAGATGAATGCAGGAGATTTTCCTTCTGCAAAAAAAGTTTCACTCCCCATCAGCACACAGCTACAGCAACCACCAGAAATTAAAACGAAAGAGCTACAGGTTAACTTCTCCAGGCTCTTACAAGTGATGTCAGCCCTATCAAATAATCTGTTAAGCATCATTCCCCACCTGCCCCCCCCCGCCAAAAAAAAAAAAAAATAAAAAAAATTACGCCATATGAGCTTACATCTGGGATGTTTGATTGATAAAAACATCAGGAAATACCCAACCACAAACCCGTAAAACCCCACAGCAATACATGTAGGCAGGTTCAGCTCTTGCCTGTCTCGGTATAGGCACAGTTTTACTGGGATTCATCCCGCAGTGCACACTCAGTTCATACAGCCTCGTCCCAGTGCCGCGTGAGGACTTCAGCACTTGGTGTGCTTCTACAGAGCTAAAGGGACGAGCCCTCGCCACCACGGCTACACGAGCCCCGAAGTTACCACCCCATTTCAAGGGCATTTCTTTTCACGTCAGATACACACAGTCTAAATAGCAGGTCTCTCTTGCACTTCAGGGAACACAAATGATGTCTAGAATTGCCCAGACTCGCTGTGCTGTCGGGAGAATTGCTGTACGACAACAGCGATCCTGACACTTCCCCAAAACGGCACTTGAAGTTTTTTATGATTGAGCATATCTATTCCTAAAGCTTTTCGGATCAAACACCAGCCTGGAGTGCAACTCTGCTAATAAATGTAAATAGTTTAACTTGGCAAAGCAATTATAAAGGCTCGGTTTGCAAAGCAGCTGTGATTTTTGCATTCTAGTATGCTATAAATGAGTATTTCAGAGCTCCCTCCCCCTGCCTTCATATTAAGCCCATATGTTCTTTTTATGTTAAACCCAGCAGGAGGGGGTCATGTCATTTAACTTAAGTCTTCTACAGTGCAGACACCTACGATGGAGTTTGTTACTCCAGGTCCTTTTTAGGGTCAATGGAGAGAAGCTGGTACCTCTGTGGTGTGATTCACCTCCTCTAAGAGAGATGGTTAAAATAGGTCAGATGAAACGCAGCATGCTAAGTGCCTATTGCTCTTCACTGACCGTAAACAGCGCCCAGACAATTAGCTTAGATAGACACGTCTACACAGTGGTCATATAAAGCTGGGTGAGACAAAGCCAGTCTCAACACGTGTTGATTCTCTGCCATTATTATCTACCAAGCATTAGGAATTAATTCGTCTACAGCTGCATTCTGTAGTTCTAGGAATATAAAAAGATACAGAAGTATTAACTTCATTATTTCCCCACCCCTCTTGCAATGACCACAGCTCTCAAGTTTTTTGCTGAGATACCAATATACCCCCCTCAGGGTGACAGAGAGATATGCAAGAAAGATATACAAGAAAGAACACCAAAGAAAAGCGTGGCAAAACATTAGGAAGCATACACATCTTTCAGCATGTGAAAACTGCATTACAACCTTTCTCTTTTCATTAATTAAAAGTGGTTTCAATCTGATGAAGTTCTTAAATACCAACAAGTGCTGCCAGAACTGAAGTTATTAAAGTCAGTGCAACACAAACATTTTTGTCAGCCAAGTAAACCCATGGCCAAGCGTGCAGCATCAACACGCTAAAAACCTCGTTGCTGCACTGAAAATGTGACATCCCATCAGTTACAGGATTACAGAACTGGTTGGTTACAAATTGCTTTCAATGATAATGTACCTATTCATCCTATAAAATGGTAATTATTATATCAAGCTGGAAATGTTAATGTTAAAACAAAACTGAACTATATATAAATTCACATTTGTGTGCAATTTTATAATCTGAATCTCCTTTACTTACAAACACTCTGACTCAAACCACTGAACATCACAATTTAGGTTTGAAGTAAAACGTCTTTTCAAAATTTCTGATCACACAACTTGCAAGGGAGACAAAAAAATATTCCCCTCCCCCCAACTCCCAACATATATTGTTCCACTACAATGGCTTTTGTTCTCTTCCTGAATCTCAAAAGATTACTAAATCACTTACTGTATTACAATCAGACTGAAAAAAACTGTCTTTTTTTTTCAACATCAAAAGGAAATCAAGATTTTTCTTTAAAACAAATCTGGCATCAGAACAAAGATAATATGAAGTTCAGTAACAGAGAACTACAATTTCCAAGGATAGAAAAAGTCACTGTTTGTTAAGAAATTATTTCTTTATAGTGGAACTGTCATAGTAGAAGTGCAAAACTACTTCCCCACCTGAGTCCAGGCTTAGAAGATAAGGGCTGAAATTGGGACTGAGAAGAACCAAAACTGTTAACAAAGGGAATGGATACACAACAAAATTAAAGTGCATTTTTAGAAGAAATCCTATACATGAATTCAAATAAATAAATTATGTATGAGGGGAACGAGAGGAGAACATTTTTCTCATTTCAACATTTTCAAGTATAACATAACATGGTTTTCCTGTGAGCAAAATTTCAGTCCCAGTTCAGATCACAATTTTGAGGAGGCTTTACTTTTTAATTCAAGAGATTATATTAAACATTTTAGGAACTTGGATGCATTGGGCTTAATCATTCTACATTCTGTAAAGATTTTCCCCAAAGCAAAGACGTAAATAAAACTATCTTAGGTATTGTTAGTACATTTGGTTATCTTTGGGACTTTGCTCTTGATCTGAGATAGTAACACATGATGTAGAAAAGACACCATTGAACATATCATGATCATACATGTAACTAACTTTGAGGTCTCTTCACTAGAGCATTTACAAGTCTCAGTAACGCTCCATTTAAAAATTACCATTTCAGTTCCCTGGAGAAGAAGGAGAACAAGCTAAACCACTATGTATTTTTTTATTTTAAAAGACTCATTCCTTCTCAAATCCCCAAGAAAAAATGGGAACCATTTGACCTATGCATAATGCAGACTGAGTTGTGCAATGCCACCAAGGCAAGTCTTCCATTTTATCTCATTTATTTCTGAAATATTCCTGGTATTCTATTCATGTTTGTCCTGCACAGAAACTGCTAAACTGTGCTGAAGCTCTGCATAATATTTTTGAGGTTTAAACTCAGGTGTTCAAATTAAACCTCTCATTTAGCAATCTGAATCCGCCAGGCAACAAAATCTGGACCATACAGTACTAAGTTAAAAAAACACAATCAAAACCACACTTGTAAAGCCACATGAGCTTTTACTGACTAATTTACACCACTCTCGTCTGAATCATCACTGCCTGGAAATAATTTTATATTTTCAAACACGGGCACTTGTATGCTGATATATTTTTGAACTCCCTAATCCTTACTGGAATCCCATTCTTTCAATAAGGTGACCATCATGGAACAAATTAACTTTTCATTTGAAAACATTCATCCTTTTGTGAACTGAAGCAACTCAACATTTTACCTGCTTTAATTTTGTCCATGCCAAGCATTAAAAGCCTTAACAAATGCTTTGTAAGCTGCCACCACTTTGACAGAAACAATATAGCTGATGTTGAAGGCAAAGAATTTCCTTACATGGGTGGAGGTAACATAACAAAATTAGATATGATCCTACCCCACCCTGACTACAGTCTGAAAATGAAATGATAAGGAAAAGTTTTAAATGAACTGAACAAAAATCATTGTGTTTGTGGAGTGACAGCTCTTCTATGAAGTCAATGGTATTGCATCATGGTAATGTGACATATTTTCCTGTTTAGTAATCAAAGCAAACCCCTCAAATAGAAAGGGAGATCTGTATCATAGATGCTCCCTTCTCTCGATTTTAGGTAGCTTATTAAGAATTAAAATTCAATTCTTATACCACTCCCATCTGCATCAGAAACCCTGTTTTATCTGTCCCCGATCTATTTTATTTTGAAAACAACCTGTAACCCATTAAATACAGGGACTCTGTTTTTGCAGCCTGCATTTATGCAACACTACTATAAGCTTTTTCTTACTTAACATTAAAAAAAACCCCACCGATATAGATTACATAAAAAGCATGACGAGTGAAGCTTTTTGAGTATTTGTGTTTAAAGCTTATGCCTATAATCCATGAAATAAACAGTGTGATCTCATAGATGGTACAGTCTGTGAATTTTCAGTTGAATGATTTTGGTAAATGAGACTCCAAGTGTTTTAATTTTTACATGCAAATAACTCAGAATATAAAAAGGAATACAAAAAGGAAAGGCTGGGATACGTACAATAATAGCTTAATCGTTAACAGGAATTCCTACTGTTAAGAGATTCGCTAAAGCATCCTTCTGGGTCTACAAGAGGTTAACAAAAGCAGTTTGCATGTCTTTTATCCCAAGCATTGCAATGGATCTCATATTATTTGACAGTGGAGGACAGAGCATTTGAAAAACTCGTCTAAAACTCAGGAGTAATAAAGTCAACAACTTGAATCAGCTGGCTTTGCCAAACTCAGCAGTATTTGGATCAGTGATATGTAACAGTATTTCCCAAGGACATTAGGAGGGAAAGGAAGGAAGGTCAGGAAAACCCATCCTTTTCAGTTAACAGCTACATTCCACAGTGATTTTCCTTTAAAAATGCTGATTCCTAGTGGTAATTTATTCCAGGCATCAATTTCTCCTAATATAGAAGAGGAGCTTGCTTTCTTTAAGTCTTTTTCTTTTTAAATTCTTCCAGCACTGCACTGTATGTCACTGCTGAAATGCCCTTCTTCTTCATCAAGACATCCTAACATAAAAGTAAATCAGGTCTGTATTTGTCAACAAAACGTGACTTGTAGGTACAAGTTGCCAACAAACTCAAGATCAAAGCGACTGAAGTGCCCCTGAACAGCACGCCTGCAGCAACGTGTAACGGCTGACACCAAACCAGCGCAAGCTTCTACATTTCGCAGTCGTTGCAATCCTGTATGAACAACTGCGCCGTGTCTGCACCGATCACGATACTGAAGTCTGAATTAAAAACGAGGGGACGCCTGCTGCCTAGCCTGCCTTTTACAGGCTCGCCATTCATAAACCCCCTATTTTTCTGCTAAATGCAAGTACAGAAGGTTGCTAAGAAAAGCTGATGACAAAAACCTACCCTCTTTGCTGGATCAAAAAGTTATTTATCAAAATTATCAATATATCAATATTATCGAAAAGCTGGATTTCCTCAGCCTACAAGGAGAACATACCATCTAAGCTGAGCTCTGTAAAATCAGAATTTCAAGTTAGCAGTAGCACAGCCACAGTTTGCATCCAATGCAAAACAGTGCTAGGCTAAGGCTGTAAAACTATCTGTATCCCAGGATAATCGTGCACATCCAAAGCTGCTGTAGCGATAAGCCTGCTTTATAGTCAGGTCCCAATCCAAATCTTAAGCATCACTAGCTAAGTTCTGCCCGTGAACATCTGGAACCTAGCTGGGTCCCACTAAAGGGAAACACAGCTACCCTAAAGCAGACACATCTGGGCAGAGCGAGCAAGGCCTCTGTTTAATTTGAGGCAGGCAGCTGCTATTCACAATGCAGAGCTGCCACAGCTGGGACAAGTCCCAAAGAGCAAGTGCAGAAAGGAGCATGGAACTCAAACTCTCGGATTTTCTTAGAGGACTGCTGCCATGTAGCTACTTGGGACGTGAACAGGGAAAAAAGCTTTCTACGTAACAACAGGGTGCCAGCAGCATTTGTTCCTTACCCAGTGTGTGCATTCCTGGGCAGAATATTGTTCATCTGCTCATGCTGGTCTCTTCAACACTTCGTAAAAATTACATACTGCAGCAAAACCGCTCCACTTTTACTGGAATTTGCCAGTCAAAGCTGCTTTTGAGCGCTTCCTTCGTAACACGGCACCTTCAGCTCTACTCTGCCAGTATCTCAGGAGATACAAACCCTCAAGTACAGGTGGACGCCAAGTGTTCCTGTGCACCTCAGCTGTTCTCAACTCCTGCAGCATGCAGTTTCTTGGAAAGTCAAGCACTGTCAGACACAAACTATCAGCCAAAACAAAAAAAAGGGGTAGTAACTTGTAGACATTTTTACTGTGTTAGTCCTAACTGCACTTAGAGCAAACCCTTCCACCTCCCCAGCCATTAACCTACTCATATCTCCTTGAAATGAAGGTTTTGACCCCATAACTCAAGAGTCCCCACAGAAAGATCCTCTGCCACTGCTCCAGCTTCTGCTCCTTCTTGCAGTTACATAGAAAATAATGCTAAGGAATTTTTATAACTGCCTCGCTGTACTGTTGCTGCCAAGCTAATTAGCTCCTCCTGTTTCTTTCTATTTTCTTTTTCTTAAATCAACATCCTGCATGACTGCAAGTTCTTCAGAAGTACATTCTCAGCCAGCTGTGAACAAGGAAGTGAAAGATATTCCAGGGACATATCCATACTGCTGAGGAACATGGTAATGATAAAAAAACCCTGGGAATGAGTGGAAATTAAAAAAAAAAAAAAAAAAGACCAAAAGGTAGGAAGAGAATATGATGAAAAAAGATGTATAGTGCAAGATGTATAGTGTCTATTTAAACTAACAAAGGTTGCAGAAGCGATCTTAGTTTCCTCCGCTTTTTCCCCCAACCTAGAGAAGGAGCTTTCATCATGGCAAACACGGGAACAATAAACACTAGAAGACAAGCGCCCTGACTTCAGTTTGCTTGCCTTTCAGCTCGGTGCTCATAAACACACTTTGCACTTTCCCTTACCCCAGAGCTTTGTATTTTCTAGTGTCAATAGTTTTGGGCTTGTTTGCAAGTTCTTTGTTTGGTCTCATTAGTCACTTGATGATTGTTCTGCACATCATTTTGTTCCCTTACAATTTAGCCAGGGTCATTGTTTTTAATGACAAAGCCTTTGTTGCTGGTGCACTGAAGTCTACTCTGAGCACAGAAAAATAGGGAATGGCCACCAACAGATGCCCATCAGCCTTCCCCAATCCAGAGACAAAGTCCCTTTAAAACAACTAGAAGCAAAATGCATGATAATATTAAGTACTCCTAGATTTGCCTCCATAGACCTCCTGGTAGTGCCCTGTAGTTGTCACATTTAATGATGAGGGTCTGGTAGGTGAACACAGGCATGGAAGGAAAACTTTATAGGTCTCCTCCCCAGGAGGCAGAAAGTGATGAGTTATGTGATGAAGACAGCATTAAATTAACACTTTAGGGTTCAAGAAATATTCTGCTTAAATCAGCGGGCATACCCTGATGGAAGATTGCCATAAGAACGGAAAATCTTCAAATTGTACCGCACAAGGCTTAAAAAAACCCTGGAAGATGAAAACAGATGCTTTATAAGCTAGAAGTACACCTACTTTTCCCAAGAGTTTTTAAGTATCAACCCTGAAGACTTCTTGGACCTATTTGCTTTTTCTTTCATAGCAGTGGAATAAATCCCATGAGAATCCTTCTTCTGACATGACTGATTGTCAATAAATTGCACTGGCGCGATTGTCTTTGCTTTTGTACCTCCTTGTTCTTGGAAAAAAAAAATAACTCTGGCTTGAATCCAACACTCAGAAGAAGGTTTTGTGGCAGACTGTCACCGTCACGTTGTCTTCGTATCTGAAGAGTACTCTATACTGTTCCTGCCAATAACATTTGGATTCCTTCACATGGAAAAATGTGTATTTAAATTGTTCAGCATGTTAGCACTGATTACTGCAATTCAAAGATTCTTATACTGACCACATCATCATGATTGTAACAACAGCAATGAAGTACGTGGGATGTCTAACAATTGCAGCTGGCTTTCTTATTTTTTCTTCAGTAATCAAATATACCCAACAATTAGTTATTATATTGCTCAGTGAAAAAAAAAACCAAACATGATTTGGGAAGTAGGTTAAAGAAATGTATTTTGCTCAAGAATGGGTTAGAACCATGACGATTCTTAGCTCCGATGGGACTGATAGGCACAAACACAGACCCATTTCCACGAAAGCTCTTGAAATTCTTCCTCACTACAGACTTCCACTGTGTCAAAGCTGTGGATTTACCAGCAAGTCTCCACATAAGCCTTCACACTGTAGATAAAACATCCTTGACTCAGACACACTAGCTTATCTCAAAATCTTCTATGTTCTACACAAGTATAGACTAAGGAAAAGAAACCTTGAATGGACACAAACGTGCATGTGAAAATGCATTTTATACCAAACCCCATGTTTCTTAACAGTTAAAAATACTTCCTTAGCAGATTATATAAAAAAGTGTAAAAAAAAAAAAATCAGACACTGGTCATATCATATGCATTCCTCATAAGCTTTTTATTTACCCTTTTGCACTTTTCCATTTTTTTAACCATCTGTTTTGCCATTGCTGTTTTTAGTTTTTGTTCAGTGATTCAAACTCTGTATTATCATTTTAACAGCAGTTAATTTTTTGTCCAGTGTGCTTTTCATTTACTTCTTTAAATAAATCTGTTGAACAAAACCTTTTCTGCTCCAACACAGACTGTTGTTACCAATTTGGATTTATCACTTCCATATGTTTTTTTTTTCTGTACATGGGTTTAAAGTTACCTGTCACACTTCCAGCAAACAGACTTTTCAAAAGATGCTCACAGACTAAGTTTAGTGATGGCAATATTGCAGTATTAAAAACTTTAATAAATTTATTCTATTACTAAGCATTTCAGATTCTTATCACACCAAACAGACATAACCTGCAGATTGATGTGGTCCTACAGATGTAGCATTGCACCGATTGTCTGATCTACAACACAAATGGTCTTTTCAGAATAATGAAGACATTTTCCAACTCAAAACATGTTTTTAATTTTATGTTAATGTATGAATTAATTAAACAATATAAAAAGAACAGAGCGTACTTCATATAAGTGAACCCCATGTTCCTGAAAAAGCACTCTGCTGAGGGATTCCTAAATACTCTGCCAGTCATACTAAAATCTAAGGACCAAACTAAGTGAACCTATTTTCAGGAATTTTTGTAATCTAGACAAATGACCAACATGTTCTTAAAAGGAAAATGGCTCAGAGTCACAATACTGTGATTATGATAATAATTATAGAAACGCAGAACAATGAAAAATATTATCTTGAACAATAAAGGAAAAAACATCATAGGGGTATGCCAAAGGTACAGCAGCTGCATTGCAGCATAGAAGATTAATACGTGTTTCCCAAATATCGCTCGGGAATTCCATGTGCCAATTATGCTTTATTACTTTTAGTAGTCCATTCTCATTTATTCCCAGGGGAACCATGCTAACAGTTTATGCATGCACTCCTTATAAGCACCAGTGAGTGAGGAGAAAGATAATTTTAGTTTGAAGTCTGTAATTGAAAATATTGTGAAAGGTTTCTCCCTTTTAAACAGATCCACCCCACCCCCAACACAAAGCCTGGCACAACCCCCCCCCCCCCCATCATGGAGGGGCTGGAGCGTGTCCAGAGCCGGGCAGGGGCTGGGGAAGGGGCTGCGGCACAGCTCGGGGGGGGCGGGGGGAGCTGGGGGGGCTCAGCCCGGAGAAAAGGGGGCTCAGGGGGGCCCTTCTGGCTCCCTACAGCTGCCTGGCAGGAGGCTGCAGCGAGGGGGGTCGGTCTCTGCTCCCAAGGAACCAGCGGCAGGACAGGAGGGAACGGCCTCCAGCCGCACCAGGGGAGGTTCAGGGTGGGCACTGGGAGAAATGTCTTCCCCGACAGGGTGGCCAAGCGCTGGCACAGGCTGCCCGGGGACGGGGTGCAGGCACCGTCCATGGGGGGGTCAGAAGACTGCCCTTAGGGACATGGTTCAGTGGTGGGCTTGGCAGTGCTGGGTTAACGGTTGGACTCGATGATCTCAAAGGTCTTTTCCAACCGAAATGATTCTATGATTCTATGTATTCCTAAACCAGTATTGATGGGTTTGCTGGTTGTATCATTTTATCCAGAAGCTGACAGCATTTTATAAGCTTCTATTATTTGATACCAGACAGTGCTGGGTAAGAAAAACCAACAGAAAAGTGAACAAAATGGGATCCAGTGGTGTTAAACTATCTTTTAATTAAATCACTTCTTAAGCATGGCCTGATTGGAAACACCTAAATATATTTTACTTTCCTAGTATCATTTGATGAACGTAATTGTATTAAAGTAAGCTTCTTTTCAAACTTATTTCAACAGACCTGCACACTATGATTAATGCTCAAAACTTTTATAAAACTACTTAATTTCACAGTAATACTGCTGAGAGGTCCTAACAACACTGTGTGGTCAGAGTAGAGCAAGCAGTGTTTACATCGCGCAGGAAGAGATGTCCCAAGGATCTGGTAAGCCTGGGACTTCTTTGACTCAAGGCTATCTTTAATATCTAGCCTTTGCAATTAAATAAATCGAGACTTTCATCAAAGTTAATTCAATGAACACTGTTTCTGATATCCCCTTTTAAATTTGAAATGGGGCTTTTAGACCCAACTAGATAGCAGGGTCTGTACTGAAAATGAATGTTGATACATGTATTTTAAATAGAGATATTTGTACCTGAAATCACATATGCATACCATAAAAATACACCGTAGTAATCCGGCTGAATGAATGCCCGCTGAGACAGCGAAGCATGCAGAAGTGGGTCAGCTATTAAAACTTGTTAAATCATTTGGGTATACACACAGTCACAAATATTTTTGAAGATTTTACTTAGAAAAAAGATGCTTCTCACTCAAGACTTGCCATCTTCTTTTTATCCACCTTTTCCTTAGGACTCCATATCTTTTTCAATTTCTCTTTTATTAAAGTGAATTCTCATCTACTAAATTAAGTCATTATCTCTAAGGTTTAATAGAACACAATGAACAATTTAATTAATAGGAGCAGTTTAAAAAATTTATTTCTAATATTCTTTAGCTTGAACTAAAAGCCCAATTTCTACCTATCTCCACACACCCGGTTTTATACTTCAGGCAAAAGTAGCTTCTCCCAATAAATTTAGGCACTCAAAAATCGGGATATTGTCAGGATTCTTTCAGATATTTTCCCAGTATCTTTAGATCATTTTGAGCTCGCATAACTCTTGAGCTGCACTGAACAGGTTCATCCCGTTAACAATGGGCAACACTGGGTATACCAGAGAGACATCATTTCTTTTAATTAGCATTCACGTTCTATAAGCAGTTACCTCAGTGCTTTAATAATTTGTAAAACATTATAAAATAATACCCTTGTTCAGCTGGACTACACTATTCCTGCATTACAGATCTAATGAATATACTGGTGGGGAACATTTGCTTCCCTTCCACGATGAGGGGGTTTATCCTAGCTATAAAACCTTTTTAGCAGAGATGACAACTTGAACAGATGGGATTTATGGAGGGTTTTTTCTGTATGAAAACCAGCAGGTAGATGGACAAATCATATTGCAGGATGCCCCCTCCTCCTCTTCCTCCGTTGACTGAGCTTCTCGGCCAGCTTTCCAATCAATTATCTCCCTAGCAATTTGTAAATACTGAATAGGAATTTCTTGCCTCCTAATGCCCTTCTGTGGCCTAATTCCAGCGGTGCCTGGATCAGCTCTGTTCTTTTCCTTTCAGAGCAGCTCACAGGGAAGGAACAGTTCTCTCTTCTGATACCATTCATGGCTGATGGAGCCCTGAGCTATTTACTGACCTCTCAAAAGGAGCCGAAACCCCATGTTGTGCGCTGCTTTTTGAATGCGCGCTGCACGCCACGGGACCCGTAAAGGCTCACAAGCACGAGCCCAGAATTCAGCTGCAGGAAAAGGATCTTAAGGCAAGAAAGTTTTTGAAAGACCGTGCCAAAACGACAGCTCAAACAGCCATTGTCCACGCAGGCTCTGAGAACTGCCGAGCAGCTCCTCAACTCCATCCATCCATCCCAGCGAACACCACTGTATCAAACGGACTTACATTGCAACAGAGAAGCAAAGCTTTTGAAGCTGGAAGGATAAAAAGTTTGACAGCTGAACCCTACATAAACGTTCTCAACTCTGAAAAATCTCTTACGAGGTTTGCCTCGCTCCAGGGTGACATTGAGATGCAAAAAAAATAATAGATTAGAAGCCGTTTTCCCAATAACGTCTATTGGGATTTAATTACGCTTCAAATTCAGTGTGACGTTTTCCATCTTACATTTATTGGGCTTGTGCTGTTTTGGGTCTTATCTCCTTCTTTTAATTCTTCTACCTCCTTCATAAGTCACTCAGAAATGTTTTTTCCTGCCGTTTATGCTATATCAGTCCTCAGTCTGCATCAAAAGATGGTCATTATAACATGTTTTGCCGCCTTCTAAACCACTTTCCACATTCTTTGAAGACCACAAAATCTATAGCAAGGCTTCAAACACTTGTAATTTTTTTCTACCATTTGTAGAAGCTTTGCTAGAGGATTAAAAGCAGCTCATCTTTGCTACTAGCTCTACTGCATCCAGATGACCACTTTCGATTTGCAACCTATACTGGCTAAGTTTCATCAAAAAAAGAAATACCTAGCAAGACAGCAAGACATTTTTGACAAAGCAGCAGTTGTTCATGGAATCCTTTGGATTTCGCTTTGAATCATCCAACGTTATCGTATTTTCCATACCAACTCCATTATCACTTCTGTCCTACAATAACCACTCTGGGGGCACAGGACAGCTCGTTTCTCATACGGAGAAGTCCTACAGACTGCCACTCAACTTACATATATACATATAATCCACAGTTTTGGTAATGTTTACAGTTTAATACCTCATTTAACAGGACAAACAAATGGCACATGCATTCTATTTTAAAAGCAGTACATGTGCTTTTCACCTAGTTTCAATGTAAATATGTGTAAATTCCAGGTAACTCAGTGAAACATTGGGTGGTTACAAGTAATAGCAGATAAAAATGCTGAGGGGGAAAAAAACACCTCTTCCCTTGTATCTTCAAGTGAATCTGGAGTTGCTAAAAACAACCCCCCCAACCAAACAAAAACCCATGAATGATCTGTTTGGGATGTCTGTCTCCATGACTTCTAAAATAGGAATGTCACATGTTTCTAGTTAAATCTTTTCAATGTAGCCCCACCTGCCTCCCAAGCGGAGCACACCAGGTGCTTCCTGAGTTTGGTTCTTTCTCCGCGCTAGCTGCACGGCTACTTGAAGGCATGCACGCTGCTTTCTGGCACAGCCGAGTATTTCGGGAACCATTCTCATTGTGTTACAGCGTGGCTTTGAAACAAGATGGCAAAGTTTCATTTCCTGTTCAAAATGAATAGTTTTATGACATTTGACAGAAAAAATCTTGAAGCCCCATTCAAATCCTAAACGGTTTCTACATAACATCTTTAAAAGCAAAAAAGTCTGTAAGTTTTCTGTTAACTCCTTAACTCCTTCAACTAGATTTCCCAACAAGACCACCTGGATTCCTGTTAAGTACCTCCTTCCTGATCTTAACCCTTACAGTGCTTTCTTTGTGCCGTCTTCCTAGCACTGATTTGGAAATTTTTTTGGCTTTCAAGTAATTATCCTTGTTCTACTGCACTGCATTCAGCTTGCATCACTGATAATTTCTCTTTATCCCTCCCCAAGGCACTCCCACCCACTGCAACAATGCTACCGACCTCTTGTTAACTGTCTCATATAAATATATCCATGACTTCTTCGACATAACCTCCCATACAGGAAATACCTTTCATGAGCATCTGTAAAATCACACTGTATTTCTCCACTGTCAACCCTTTTCTAAAGTTATTTCTGTCAAAATGCCAAAGGAAAACTCACTGACAAGTCAGAAGGATTATCAAGAAATAGTTTTATTATCCCATGCAAAATGATTATTGTTTGAAGATAATTAAGTTGCCCTGACATATATTAGGCTTTGCTATGCTTTGTCTTTACACGTTACACTCCTCACCCACGGAGGAATAAATACCCAGCCCCCCTGGAAATAAACAGCCTTTATGGACCAAACGCTTAAACAAGGAATTAACTTGAGGCTAAAACAAAGGTGACGCAGAGCTGAATGTCATCAGGCAAATGTGACTATCACTCAGTTTTTCATCTGTATGACAGAAATAGTTGGGATTCCGATCCACTACTTTGTCTCCAGTTAGCTTGGAAAGGCTGCGTGATGAGTAATGTGACCTTTCACGGTATGAGCAGTGCATTTGAAACTGAAAATACTAGATGCTACTATAGCTAGTGGTGGTAGTACCACTTATTGTTCAGGCCCTCTAAACTTCCCTTGCTTGTGATTTTGACAAAATTACCACCACCAGAAGTGGTTGTCTTTCCAGTGGGAGGCCTCTTTTCACTTCCCTGTACATGTTTACTCACAGTCAGCTGGAATATAAATGCTCAAAAAATAAGACTATGAAGGAGCTGAAGTTCTCCGCAGCGGCACTTAGGTATCAACTGGGAAGTGTGATACATGAGCATTTAAGGAAAAGCCTAAACAAGAGAGCACAATTTTGTATTAATTATTTAGCAATTTACGTGGATCCTTAATTGCACTACAAACAGGGCCTTATTAAAGCAATTAATTTCCCCACAGCTTTACGTGCACGTAGGCACACAGACTGATGTCCCTGGAAGGGAAAACAGCACGGTACCAGCTATTGTGAAGTCTACAATGAGCATCTTCTGGAACACTCGTATCATGTGTTGGGCAACCGCCTCCCTTCACTCATCCTCCATTCATAGGAATGAACATGAGAAAGCAACATACACTCATCAACCGTCTGTAAAAGAAAGTTACTGTGCCCATCTGATACTGTAGATAATGCAATCTATGGCTGGCTTAATTGTAATTACAAAATATTTGTGGCTTACAGCTGACAAGAACGGGAAGTAAAACAATAGTTCTTTCACTTACATAAGTTCCCTCTACATTTTAAAGGGAGTATTACAGGATCTTAAAAGAATAGCTAGTACTGAGTTAATAGAAGAGATTTATAGAAGAAAATGGAAACCTCTAGTGACTTCAATATTATTTTATCTTAATGCTATTTTTTCATTTAGGACAGAATCTCCATTTTAGAAAAGTAATTCCCTGGGTGCTTCCAAATCATTCTAAAAAGCATAAAACAATAACATGTATGTAGAATGATTTCTTACAGTGATAATATTGGTCCTGCTTGTTCTCCAGTCTACAGAAATATGCGCTCATGTAAATGTTAACCTTTTATTTATACAGGACACACAGTGTCCAACCACTGCTAGGGTAACATTCCTGAGACAATTTAAGACCTTCAGCTAACATGTCAGCTTACTTTTCAAGTCAAATAGAGTCACCAGAGGAAAGAACCATTTGCCATACACATCCTGTTAATTTCTGGGCATAAATCAAATTACTAACTGAAAACCCCCAAGTCCTCAATATTGGGTCAGTTTTATGCACACTGCCAGCTTCAGCTGAATCTCATTTGTGCGAGTCATGTTTGGAGTCTGTATTTACATTTGTTTCAAATGATCATTAAAAGTGCTCAGTAAACTGAAACACACGTGTCAACTCAGTTTCACAAAACCTCCCAACAACGCTATTAAAGAAAAACCAGGGTTCATCAAAACATGAATATTCTAGTTCTGTTGACCCATGCAGTTACTCCAGTTAATGGCAGAAAAAAGCCCAGAAAGCAGAAGTTAGGGGTTCCCAAGCAGAATCTTCTTAACAGAAAATGTGATTTCATGGAATCATAGAATAATTTAGGTTGAAAGGGTGATAGCGGTGCAACCTCTGTTCAGAGCAGGGCCAAATAGATGAGGCTGCTCAAGGCTGTGTCAAGTTCTCAATGCCACTAAGGTATGAGGCTTCTCCCCTCCCTGAGCCCCTGCTTCTGTGAGATTGCCTTGAAAGCAAAAATTTTCCCTTACATTTAATCCTAATTTCCTGGGTTTCAATTTGTGCGCCTCCCACTGTGCCATCACCTTGAAAAGAAAAGCCTGAGGCAGTGACTCAGTCTTCTCCACATGTGCCCACGACGCAGCTGTAGATCACTCAGACTGTTAATATGTCCCTTTCTGTTCTTAGGCTGAGCAAACTCGAGTTTTTTCTCAGAATCTCCTTCTTCATTGTGTGTTCCCGGTACTATACTCACTCTTGGTGTTCCCTTGTAATGCCCCAACTCACCTTAATCCCCATGACTGCCAGCTCATTCCTCAGGAGCCAGACAGATCCCTTCCTCTACAAGACAGTGCTAAGAAACAGGCGTGGATGTGAAAACGGTACACATCACCTGTAATTTTAAAAACCGATCTCTCAAATTAACAAAGCAATGCTGCAACATGTCCTGGTATTATCACCCCTGCGTAAGTGAAGATCTGTTCCGGGGAAATTACCTAACATGAAGTTTCTATTTAAAACTGCCATTTCCCCACAAGAACCCTCATCAAAAGTAAGAGCCAAATTATACAGCTGCATTTCCTCATGTCAAGCAAACTGGAAAGTACAGAAAACACATAAAAGATGACTAATACAACAATATCAAAACCCCTACTGAAACCACAAAGACAAAAAAATAAGAAAGCACACTAGCTTTTGACACTATTCCTCCAATGCAGTCCTCAACACTAAAGACCACACTAGGTATGATGCATTTTTTTAAAAAAAGCAGTTTTATTTAGAAATACCTGCTGCTACTGTTTTCCACCTTATCAGTAATTTTTCATTGTTTATAAAAAAAAGCGTCAGTATCTGTGTATGTTCCCCAACGTTTGGATCAGTAGTGACTGCCAACTGTTTGGTGGGATTTCTTTTTTGTGGGGTGTCGTGGTTTGTTTTTTGGTTTTGTTTTTGGTTTTTTTGTTTGGTTGGGTTTTTTTGTTTTGTTTTTAATTATACCCAATTATACCATTCAGGACTGCTATAGCTACAAAGGTGACTGTATGTTTGGCATCAGCCATGAAGCTCCACTGATGACCCAGCTCTACAAAATACTTTTGAAATCTTAAGTCAGATTTTCTTTAAAGATATCAACTTTGAAGTACAAGCATTAAAAGGGAAATCCTTGAAAGCAACAGATTTTGAAACTGTACCACAGAAACAAAATAAAGTAGTTTATGAAAATATTTTACTTTGTCTCAAAGACATTGGTTTATGTGAAGCTCAGATGAGATGGTCTTGAGCCCCATGACTCACATGCACATGTGCACCCATGTGCCACTGACTATAATGGAGTAAGCTGCTGAGATGACCCTTGTGTCATCTATAAAAACATAAACTTTGAAATAAATTGAAATTTTACTTCTCTCTTCCTACTAAAAATAATCTAAGAACAATTTCAAATGGTCGTGACACCTCCCCCCTTTTTTTTTTTTTTAGATCGGCATTTCCTCATTATAAATTGCTTTACAAAGTCATATTGTAAGGTGGTTCATGAGAGGACCTTAACAGAGCAGAGCAGTACACAATGAAAAGCAATGACAATAAAGTTTCTAAAAAGTCAGGTATCAAAACAGCCCTGAATTTGCTTCACCCATCATCTTACACTTCCTTCTGACCTCAGTTTAAACCTCCACAGATGCCCGAGCACCAGGCAGACAGTGTACGCTCCGAAGCATTTGCCGGCTGTACCTTAGCAATCAGGTGATGGTAACTGCTCCTAAGCAGCTTGTCAGGAAACTGGCAAAGAATAAAACATTCACGATGCTTTAGTCTAGGCTTTTGTTTTATTTTCACTACAGAGACTGAAATGCAGAGCTTGGGTCTTTGGCATAACTTTGTTATGTCCAGATGTAAATTCTGGACATAAAGGACAGATGCAGAAAAAGGCAAACAGGATTAAACTCTTTGCTAAAGGGAGATCTAGAGCTGTTTTGCTTCTTATTTAGTGTAGTATTTGGTAAACCAGGATGGCACTGTAGAAACCAGTTCTTGATTCTTTCAAAAATGCTGGAAGCATTTTGTATTTTCTTTCATAGCATCCCTGTTTTGTTTGTAATGGCTTTCACAGTTACAAACATAACAAAGTGAGTAATTTCTTCTCCTCTACATAAAAATATTGCAAAATAAAGTAACATATTCTAAACTACTGAAAATTATCAGAAGCTGTATGTCACCAGGAATCCTGCCAGTGGAAATGTCAATTTGTTGGTTATTACAGAAAACTAAATAAGGCCACGATGTATACTGGCGATTCATTTGTTGGAGGACAGCACAACAGCAGCATTTCTGAGTCACATACAAGGAACAAAATCCACGTTGGCTTCTTCTGAACACGGAGTAACTCAAGGTGTCTCTCAGCCACAACACATGCTTTCCTGACATTAGTTTCACAAATACAAGCATAAATGAATGCTGCTACTGCAAAAATATCACCACTCCTCCTTTCTCTTAACAATACTATGAACTTTTGTTGGATTTTATTGCTAATAAACAACTGTCTAGGCTGTGGGCAAGCCAAGGTATGCATTAACATCACCCGTCAGTGTTCAGTTCAAGTTGCACAGGATGCAACAACCAACCTTTCATGTGCACATCCTGTAATAATCACTGGTTTGCCCTCTTCACTAAGTAGGAGTCAAGGGACATGTGTAGCAAAAGAGTTCTTGACAGCTGGGTACTAGAAAACTGAAGGCATAATTATAAAATTACAACCTGGTTAAATGTGCACAGAAGAGCTTTCTTTAAGTCAAGTCACACAAATTGCCACCTTTGGATCAAATGTCACTAAGTAAGACCTAGGTTTTAGCAAATTGAAATAAAAAGGAATTTAATACAAGAAGAAAACAGCTAACAAAAGACAGCCAAATCAGCTTATTTATTTCAATCTACTATTTATCAGTTAAAGTTTTTATCATCTTTGGGTAACCTAAATAGAAAAACGTGGAAAGCTTCGACTCTTAGTGAAATCCATACTGATGTACTCCAAAGAAGCAGTACCAAACAGCCATCATTTTATACCTAAATGCCACTTAAAACAACCATGCTAGACAAAGGATATATAAGATCTGTCTTTAAAAACGGAACAAAATTACTTTCTTTCCACTTTCCACATGATTTCTAATGGCTCTATTGTAAAACGATACTTAAGGTGAGGAGCAGGGAGATTTTGAAGGCAGGGAAGGTGGGGTGGTCTGTTTTTCAAATCTGAAGGTATTAAACAAGTCACATTCTGAAGTATTATTTAAGTAAAGGATTTATCTACAGGTTACATTCAGTAACTGAAAATAATTCAAAACGTACCTATCTGCCACATACAAAAATAGTTTCCCTGATAAAAAGGTGAGGTAACGGACCTGATTTCAAACAAACTAATTCAGTTGGTACTAGAGTCACATCTCACTATACAGACGGTGCGTGTGACAGGAGTCTCACCTGGTCTACAGAGTGGAGATAAACGATTTGCAGAGCTCATCCTGAAAGAGCAGACACCAAATAACTAACTCCTATGATGTCTGAGATGACAGTGATTCTGCTCAACAACCCCTACTTGCTCCTTACAGGAGTCAGTCTTCCAGTCTGCCATCGAACAGGGCAGCTGGCATGAGAAGTGAATTTTTCAGGAATGCTTAGGTCTGTCTGAGCACTTCAGTCAAGAAAGAACCAACAAAAGAAGCTGAGTATCTGCAAGAAGGCAGTAACTCCAAAAGTGCTGCAAGGCAGATAAAATCTGAGCAGTTTAAGGAGAGACCTGATGTGATTTAGAAACCCGGACAGCCCTGCAGAGTTCAAACAGAAGGTGTTACCAGCTCAACAGCAGCTAAATGGAGAAATACAGAGAGCAGGGTGGCCACACTACAGGAGTATTTAAGGAATTACTAATATATACTAATACAAGGCACATTTTTAGAATGTCAATCTCAACACATAAATCAACATTATTATATATATTATTATTATATGTAGTTTAGCCACTACAGCTGTATTACAACACGTAACGTATATTGGGTCACACTGCCACTCAACCTACTAAAACAAGAACTGCGCTGCCTAGAAGGGGTTTTGACACCCTTTGGGAATACCTCCCTTCCCGGTGTTGTTACCTACAGGAAGAATTAGAATGTTTAATAGATGAAGTTTCCATTTCTCTATCCTTCGCTTTGTTTTCCAGTTCCAGTATCTCTTTCATAAACAGCAATGGCTATGCAGAGATCTTTATTCTGTAGGCAACAATTTTCTCCCCAACTGACTGCTTTTCTCTTTTAAATGTTATTTTCATGTGCCATTTTCTTGCCTGGTCACCCAAAATTGTCAAGATCTTACTACATCTCTTGGTCATAAAGCTTTACATTTGCTTATAATTCATATATAATGCTTATATTCTTCATCTTCAAATCATCACCTCTCTCTTCAGCTCCTTCTCCATTTTATGTTAAATTGTTATGCTAAATAAAATAATAATTTTCTCAGTACTTTAAACAGCATGGTCTCCACACACATCTCAGAATGAGGAGATAGGCAAGAGAGAAACCAGAACCTTGCCAGCAAATCTCCTTCCCTTATAAACCCCAAGTATTAACTTTAATTCTACATCTTCTGTATCTCTTCATCAGCTATTAAGCTATGAGAAAACCCTCACCGCCCTACCTGTAACAACTTCCTTCTTTTACGTAAGCAGAGACTGAGGGGGAAGTTTGTTGAGAGCTCCCGGCAAATTCGAGACATCAAATCAGATGAATCACCCTTATCCCCAGGCTGACTGACTCCTTCAAGATCTCTTTTTCAAGGATGCTTTCCCTCTTCAAAATAACTCACGTTGATTGTTCCCACTGTATCGTACCTACCCGCATGTGAACTGCCTCCACTCATCACTGCACTGGTTTTATCACCCTGCCTGGTAGGGAATTGGATTTCTTCATCTAGAATTCACAGGGCCCCTCCCGGATCCCTTTGCAAAGGCTGGGACACACTTGTTGCATTCTGTTGGCACTGGGGCAGGTTTTAGTACCAGATTACACACTGCTGTTTGTATTTACGCAGTTTCACATTTGAATTTACCTTAGAGCTCTTGGATGAATGCAGCTGGAGCCCAGTGACACACTGCACTTGATTTTCCTGAGGATTTAAACCCCTCCTCTAAAACACATTCAGTAGCCATTTCAATTGGAGACCTTGTCTTTGACTTACTCTCTCCCTTACTCCAAAGAACGAGCCTGTTGCAAAGACATGTGGGTGTACTCCCACGTATTTCTGCTCATGAGTAACAGTGCAAAACCACCACATTTACAGTTCTTCATCAAGAACACAGTTGTTTACCTGATGAGGAGACTCAACTACTATAAATATCCGAGAGATGCAGAAGAACCCTGAATGTTGTCACTTCCCTCCAAAGTAACTTGGCTCGATGAAAGTACTTTCAACATAGGTTTTCAGTAAAGCTTATTTTAAAAATAATTTTAAAGTAAAATTATTATATAGACTAGGCTGCACAGAGATGCTTCCATATTAAAAAAAAAAGCTCACTATGAAGAAAGATTCATACTAAGTTCTACAAAAGAAGGGACTGGATAAGACGGAGCCCAGTAACCGGGTAAACAAACCACCGTAGACCAGCAGCGACTTTAGCAACTGGATCCCATGCATGTAGAACACCTATGGACAACAGCACACATGCAGAAGAATGGCACCAGCATGACTTGGTTTTCCATTATTGTATTTTTCAGCCTTTCAAAAATTATTCAGTGGTTTTCACCTTGATGTTCTATTGCAAATTATAAAAACCTCCACGCTCCTGGGGTATCTGTGGGTTCCTGACTTCACAGCACAGAAAGCCCACACCATCCAAAAGACATAAATGTTTATGGAAACTCAAAGAGATGAAGATCCTGTCTAGTTCACTATGTGCTTAGCTCATAATACACACAAAACGCAACCAGACGTACAAAGGAAACGAGAATTCCTTTGCAGGAATTATGTTGCAGTGCCCTGAGATGAGAACAGCCATAGTCCACCAGAGCCAGTCACAATTTTACCTGGGCTATCTGCTCTTTTTTTTTTATTATTTCAAATGTCCTTTTTGTTTGTTTTGTTGCGAACATAATAAATTCACTTCTGACACTACTTCAGAGTGAAAGCATTAACTTATGGCAGCCAACTATGCATGTAAGCATGGAATTATCTTATGTAAGCATCAATTAATAATTTTATCTCTGGTATTATAAGGAAATATTTTATAATAATTTCCATGTACTAAACATTTAGTCAGCATGTTTTACTAATAGAAAAGCACAAACACACACACACACAGAGCAAAGACAGGGTTGCTGCCTCAAGGACTACCAGACCTGCACTGCCTCTGAGATACCCAGAACTGATTTAGCCTTCCAGGAAGTCAGACACTAGACACAGCAACAAATTTATAAGAACAGCTCTGATTTACTCTAAGAGGCATGCATATATTGCCAGAGGAGTAGTTAACTTAGTCAAGATATAATGGAATTACATATACGAAGCCCTTGGAGGCCTCGCTTGATGCTCTCATTTTCTATTTTGGTTACCTTCTTTTCATATCAGTATTTTTTTCCTCCCGGTATGCCAAAGCACGCTGATAATACAGTGATTTGTTATAATACAGTGATAGTTCTTCAATAAAGCAATTTTAAATGCAAATTACAGACTTCGAAGTCGCTTTGATTGCATCACCTGGAAACAGTTTGTATGTAGCAAATTTAAATAAAACTTTGAAAACATCAATATATAAAATTCAACTACATAAAGTGTGAATTAGCTTTAAATAGCTGATTTTACAAACTTTACAATTTATCTGTAACTAATTCTAAGATACAGGAATAGCATACGTTTAAGTAAATCTAAGATGGTATTTAAAAAAACCAACCTGTGAGCAATCATATTTAAACTTTTTTAAGTATGTAATTTCCTGTGAGTTCAAGTATCAACTCTCAGCTTGATATGGCAAGCTGCCATGTGTGAGAACAGCAATGCTGATTTGCTATTCTCTAAAATTCATCATTTGAAATGAAGGTATTTAATGACTATATATTCATTAATCATACCATAAAGAGATGTTCTGATCAGATAACTGGATACAAAAAAAGGATTATGTGATACGCTACTGAAGAACTAAAAATTCTCCAGCTTGCTTAAGGTCAACCATAATAGGAAAATACAGGTCCTAGTTTTACAAGCTTGATTCCTTTATTCAAGTGAGTTTTTCAGAAAAAAAGTGAACTAAATAATAAAGGTGACTGCTTAGCTTTGGAGCTTGATAACTGGTACCAAGATTCCTGCAAACTATTGCAGGATCTATCTACTGCACTCTCATATATTGCAGCATGTTGGAAACCTCAACATTGCTGTCGCAAAGCAGCCCGAAATCTTGTACTTCACCCATTCTGCTTTCTACATTTTCACACTTCCCAACTCCCATACATAATTCATCTTCCTTACCTTCATAATGTTTACTAAGTCTGTTTGATAATAGCGATCTTGGTGTGCATTAGCAGCTGCTAAAGTGAGAAGATAGTCATTCCTTGCATGGATAGCCTTGGAATTACACTCGGATCGTCGTGCTTTTAACTACAACAAGAAATGAAAGTTTGGAGATAGGTACTCATGAGAAATTAAACAACAAAACCATGTCTTAATAGTAAATTAGCATGCATATGTATGTATTAATAGTCAAAACTTTAAGGGATTAATAGCTTAAGAGTAAAGCTTAAGGTAGATAAATAAATAAATAAAAATAAATAGCTTAAAGTAAAGAGATTTCTAACGTATTTTTCTCTCATGCAGCGGTAATTTCTCATGTGGTCTTCAAAGAACAGTTATAGCTCCCATTAGAAAAAAATTCCTTGCAAACTTGGTCATATGTGATTCTGCACTCTGACTGCTCAAAGAGTGTTCTTCGCACTTGTTTGTATCACTTGTTCTGACAATATAATTTTGAAATGTCAGTCATCTCTAAATTCCAGACAACTCTGGTCATATGCCACGTGAAATTAGCAGCAAAATGTAAGTTTTTCTTACACTCACCTTTACACTTGCCTTCTGCAAGCTTATTCTTGACTGAAAAAGACTAAGTTTGGACCTAAAACAGAAATTAACAGAATGCATTACTGTCTTATACCATTTCTACAAAAGTACAGGATAAACAGGCCACTGCACTTCACTTCTGCAAGATTTTAATTTAAATAATTTTTTTATGCGTTCATTTTTATTTGTATAACATTAAGTAAAGTTTAACAATCAAGGAAAATATTACTAAACATGCTGAGCTACATCAATGGTATCTTCATTGCATGTTCTGAAATCTTTTACACAGCCTACCCTGATTTTGGAACAAAATTTAAATACATCATGAAAGGGAAATTGGGTGGCGGCTGCAACTTGGGTTATTTGTAGCGTTTGATGCATTTTGAGTTAGCCCTCTAGACACAAAGTGCTAAAAATTTGAACTGCTGGTCATCTGAAGGAATATTAATTCAAAATCATTAGAAATTGTATTCTAGGAAGCTGGAGGAGTACCCGAGTACACACACTTATTTTTCAAAGCAGAACTATTCTGATTTTCACAACTGGATTAATGAAAGAGAAATCTGAGAAGGACTTTATTAGCTATTTGGAAGACAGTGGCGTAAAAAGTAAATAAGAAAAAAAATCAAGTAAATAGCTATTTTAATCTGTACAATACTGCAGTATGAATCTATCCCCAAATTCCCAACCTCAAGTTTTTGCTTGCTTTGTTGGTTTGTTTCTTGGAGCTTTTTTACCTATAATACCTGACGAAAGTAATCTTATTAAAGTTTGTATTTTCATCGAGCCCTCATAAAGTGAAAGACAGAAAAAACCCCTAATGAAACTGTAATTTCTTTTCATTCCCTGAGAACAATTCTGAGTGATTTCTAAAAATAAATCTAAAAAAATAAATAATTTTGCAAACAAAGGTGAGGCAAACTCCCATAAGACAGGCCAAACTCCAAACTGAAAACATGTGAGTTGCTTTCCTGAAAGGAAGGAAATCAATCTCTTTAGGATGTCAAGGAGCATAAAACCCTAAAGTTTCAAAAATTTATCTTGAAAAATGGAAAACAGCATCACATCCCCTCTCCCCCTTGAAATGGACTGATACCAAATATGACAGCTGTGGAGAGAAAATGAGGCAAGCAGCCTTTAATACCAAAAAGAGTGCCAGCTCACACACTGTCCTTGGAAAATGTCAAATTAAAGCAGTTAGTTTAACTTCCTTCCTAAAGAACCCAGCCTAAAAAAAGTTACACTTTACTATCAGGGTAGCAGCGTGCTTGAAATGGTTACAAAAATGTATATAAGCAAAAATGGAAAAAAAAAAAAAAAAGGCATAAGTTCATTGAAAGCAATTATCTCCCTTCTAAAATAATATCAAGTGTAAAAACTAATACAAGTACAAATCTACTTTATACACATGCAATTATTTATACATATGCTATAACAAAAACATACTTGGCCTCAATATCAGCTTTCTCCCGCACTGCTTGAGCCATCTGTTCAGTCTCAAAATATTTCTTTTTGCCTTTGGCTAAATCTTTTACTGTCTCCTGTAATTCAGCTTGGATCCTTGTCAACTGGTCCACGCACTGATAAAAAGCATTCAAGAAGCAAAACATTAATGTCTTTTTGCACCCAAATAACACCATCATCATCATTTTACTACCCTTTATTACATTTTATATGGAACAACACGGTCTCCAAGTCATTCATGGTCAATTATTCATGCCTTTCTTTTAAAGCTGATCAGAACATAAAACCGCATTTTTCTTTCTTTCTTTCTTTCTGCTGCTGTTTAACTATTCAAATTCAATGATAACTTGCAAATTAAACCTACAAGTTCTGAAAGCTTTGGATGAGGTAATTATTTGAAATAATTGGAATACAACTGGGAAAAATCCAAAGGCAATTTACTGGAGGTGATACAAAAATGATTAATCTTTCCTTGTCTGAAATTTAAAACGTAAGACAAAAGCTACCATGCAAAACACAACAGCGACAAGAACAATGTGATAAATGTTATTTTAAGAGCTCGTTTTTCTTCAACTATTTTTGAGAGCTTTCCAACAAATAAGAAATGCAACAAATCAGATTATCAGTGTTGTCCACAAAGAAAACCTAGAGGCTTAAAACGCGTAGCAAGCTAGCCAAGGAGTGAAAATAATTCCATTCATTTTCCATACAACCCAACAAGCGTTACCACACTTTAATGTCAAAAAATTATATTCAAAGGAATAGCAGCAAAATTACTGTACTGGTTTTGGCTGGGAGAGTGTCAACTTTCTGTGTAATATGGTGCTGTATTTTGGTTTTGTGATCAAAACTGTGTAAACAACACAGGCTCGTGTTGGGGGTCTCTGAGCAGCGCTTACACAGCAGCAAGGTCTTTGCTTCTCACGCACACACACCCCACCCCCCCTCAGCGAGCAGGCTGGGGGTGCACAAGGAGCGGGGAGGGGACCCAGCTGCAACAGCTGACCCCCACTGACCAAAGGGATATTCCATACCCTACAACGTCATGCTCAGCAATAAGAGCTGGGAAGAGGAGGGATGTTTGGAGTGATGGTGTTTGTCTTCCCAAGTCACTGCCATGCGTCATGGAGCCCTGCTGCCCTGGGGATGGCTGAGCGCCTGCCTGCCCATGGGAAGGCGTGAAGAAATTCCTTGCTTTGCTTTGCTTATTAAACTGTCTTTATCTCAATTCATGAGTTTTTACACTTTTACCCTTCTGATTCTCTCCAGGGGAGTAAGCAAGCAGCTGCATGGGGCTGAGCTGCTGACAGTGAACCCACAACAATTACCAAAATGTTCAGCAATTCTCCAAACATCCTATCAGCTTCAAAAAAAAATAACTTTCTGGGAAAGGATCTATGTTAAGTAGAAAGGATCTACCTAACAAAACAAATGTGAATTATCAATGTCTAGAGAATTATACTAATTTTGAAGAGATTTGCAAAGGTTTTCTTTTACCCGAAGTAGCTTAAGTATATGGAAGAGTGATAGTTCAATGCATTTATATTTAATTATTATAGACAGTACAGGCTAGATGTGGTCAATGAAGGCTCCAGGCAATGCTCAAGAGGCAGAGCCCCAAGCCAGCTTAAGGAAACCAACTGGCTGTTCAGTTTGCATTTCTCTCCTTCAAAGACCAGGCCCAAGCTCCCACCCCTTTTCACATCGTTATCACATGCCCAACTTCACAGAATCATAGAATCACAGAAGGGTTTGGGCTGGAAGGGACCTTCAAGACCAGCCAGTCCCACCCCCTGCCCCGGGCAGGGCCCCCTCCCCCCAGCCCAGGCTGCTCCCAGCCCCGTCCAGCCTGGCCTTGAGCCCTGCCAGGGATGGGGCACCCACAGCTGCTCTGGGCAGCCTGGGCCAGCGCCTCGCCGCCCTCACGGGGAAGGGTTTCTTCCTCATGTCCAACCTAAATCTCCCCTCTCTCAGCTTAAAGGTGTTCCCCCTGTCCCATCACTACAGGCCCTTGTAAAAAGTCTCTCTACAGCTCCTCTCACTTAAGGTGCCCCATGTTGTCCACTTGCTGAACTGAATTATTAATGCATGTAACTTACTTTACAAGCACTGCAAGATTAATAAGGTGATGCTACGCAACAACCTAACATTAATTTCACAGAATTCAACAATAGTTAAAATAACATCCAGCCACCTGTAAAAAAAACTCTCTTTGTTTCAGTCAATAGAAATTGCTCGTCTTCCCACCACACAATTCTGCTCTCACTAAAAAAGTCAAATTCCTTACTGGTTATAAAGTACATAAAAGTTCATGTAACTTCACACTAAATCCAGTATTTGATGTGTGCAGACCAATAAAGCAATGGGCTCTATAAGGTAAGCTTTGTGGTGGGTGGTTTGGGGAGTGGTGGAAGGCAGGACTGGGGTTTTTTTAAGACCTCTGAGTGTATGATTGACAAATGAAAGGCAGAAAAATCCGTATATATTGGACAGCTGACAGAGACCTAAAATAATTTCAAAAGGACTGGGTTTTTTTGCTACAGCAATCAGTATTTTGATCCCTGAAGTATCCTGCCGGCATCAAAAAATTAAAATATCAAATAACCCCAGTTATTAACATGATCTTTTGAAAACCATAAAATAATCTTGCTTTTGCATCTCTGGAGAATAAAAAATTGTCAGGAGACTGGATGCCATTTAGGGGGTTTGGGTTGGGTAGACATCGGTTTCAGAGAGCTGACAGAGGTGGCTGCTGGTTGCGTTGCCTCCATGCAGACTGTTTTTATTCTATTAGCCTTCCAGTCTTCTGATACAGATCCATGCAAATGTCGGCACGGCGGCCACACCAGCATTCCTGAAGATACCTGATGAATGTACACTGCAGTTCCCTGCCTTACCTTCCAAGGCCAAAGTATGAAACCGCACATCGCTTATGAGATAAGCTTACAAAATCTCTGGGGAAAGATAACGGCAGGGGGTGGGCTGCTGCCCTCAAAACAGCCTTCTCGTCTGCGTCCAAGAGCTGCTGAGGGAGAGCCGGGGATCGGTTCTCTGAAGAGCTCAGGCATGGTCTACAGGAGAGACCATTTATTACCCCTGCTCCAGAGATCTTGTGATTTAGCAATTTTTTCAGCGAATTATGATGAGGTTTTCTGGAATTTTTCCAGTTTAGTATTAAAATGAGTCATAAAAATGAAGTTTTTATATGCTATCAAGTCAAGGAAATAAAGGTTTACAGAAACATCTGGAAAATAAAGATGGCTTCTCATCAAGAGCAACTCAATACCTACTGCAATCTTGGAAGAGGACACTGCTTTTAACAGAAGCTCAGTTTTAGATGGCCATTCCAGTGTAATGTTACAAGCATTTTACTAACTCTGAATTTCAGTTTTGGTAAGCTTGTGTCTGGATGGAGGTTAACGTAACTGATTATTTACCTGTTTGGAAATCCAAAGGAAAGGGTGAGAGATTGCACTGTATAAAACAACAAATTTCTCGTGGAGGAAAATTAGTACCACCAAGTGGATGGTTATTTCACATTGTAGAGAAAGTATATTGCTGTTAGAATACTTTGAACCTGAAGTACTGCCCTGATAGTTGTCATAACTTGTTCCGCTAGTTCAAAAATGCAGAAAAAAAGGAACCTCTATCATTTACATAAATTTAAGGAAGTGGTCCCTACTTCTGCTCCTGACTCATAAACACTGAACTATCAGCACTTGCAGAAGAATAAGATTATTTACCCAGTTATGATACTATAAAATTGTTACAGTGTTGTTTGGAAAGCTTCACAGGAAAATAAAATTCCAGAGGACAATAAAATAACATTAATAAAGTTCATTTTTCCTCCACAAAAACAGATATTGCACGTGCTTCTAAGAGCTGTACAATAATTTGTTCAGAAACTGAGAGCTCATGTTATGCTATACATCTATTTAAAAGTTTGTAGCCAAATATTTTACAAAATGCTTCTCTAGAGCCTCTAACTAGGCGAGTTACAGTTAGTTGTCACCACTCTTTAGCAAACAAAACTGAAATGGTGTGTTGTTTGGGGGTGGGGTTTTTGTCTTTTACCTTGAATGGATCATTCAGCCAACCTCAAATTAAGCCCAGAGATGACATTAATAAACACTCAACAATAATTTATGGTAAGAATATTTACAACTACCAACTAACGTCTGAGAAAGTCTGTTCCACCACCGTTTCTGTTTCCCCCCTTATGTTACGTTTCACCCAAGCCAGACAGTGAGCATTTCAAAAGATCATTCTTGAATACTTCCAAACATGTATGTTTGGTGCAGTAGTGACTTTGTGTAAACTACGCTCACTTATTAAAACAGGAGGCTTTCTCCTCACTCCAGTGAAATCCACAGAACACAAACGCAAAATAATTAAAATATGAAGAGTACTTCGCTTTACATAAATACACATCACTGTAGTTGTAAAACATGTCTTACTGCCTTATGGAAACAGATGGAACACTGCCTTTTATTTGAAACACATTCTGTATTAAGCGGGTGCAATAGAGACCTCTTAAATGACTTTCAAATTCAACAACCAATTAAATGCATGTCAAGTTTACTTTTTCCCTTGAACCATGCCATTTTCTTTGCACGGATTAACAGAGTAATTACAGCAGCTTTTAGAACACTTACTTGCAATACCTTTACAGGAGGGTGGCTGGATAACCTGTATTCTACATCTTGAAGACTTCACAAGTCATTCCTTCAGGGTTAATTAAGATAGGCCTTTTCTTAAAATTCAGAGCCTATTCTCACAGAACCCACTCGCAATTGTCACTGCAGAACCCATCCAATGTCATTGCCACAGCACGATGTTAGATTTGCAGAGATAGTTTTGACCTACTGTGTATTGTATTCTAAAAGAATCATTTCCAAGCAATTTTCATTTCAGATAATGTAATTCTGAACTCTGATCCCTCTTCAACAAGCTGGCTATATTACTTCTATAACAACATCCATAGGAAAAGACTGAAAAGCATTTACATATTTTAGAAGTACCATACTAAAAGATTCATAATCACCACTTTTTACAAATAAAAATGACAAAAAGTTTAAAGAACTTGTTAAAGCGCGAATACCTTCTTCAACTGCTGTTCCTTAAAGCACCGTACAGTCCTGGCTGGTTCAGAAATTAAGTTTTTATAGTTCTCACAGATATTGAGTCGGGATTGGGCCACTTGCATCGTGCCTTCTAAAAGCGACTTCCAAACCGAGTACATGCTCCTAAAATAATGAAACACAGAAACATTGGGGGAAAGAAGAAAGGGAGGCCAGGCATTACACTGAAAATACAGGTTCGTTTACATAACAGTAGCGTACATTCTTCCAGGGACTGCTTTTAAGAGTAATGCTACAGTGCAATCCTTCATGCTGATCTAGCAAATATCTGTACTTTAAACAAAAATTTTCACCAAAGTTTTACCAAAAAAACAGTATTACCGAACATTTTCCTTCTTGTCCCTGTTTTGTGATTTTTGGCTGAACATTTTTGGTTGAAGCTCCAGTGGAAGAGACCCTACAGAATGCAGCAGCCAGAGCCAGATCAGATGATGGCAATTTTTTTTAAGATCATGAATTTGAGGCATCTTGCAATCAGGCAGGTAGTTACAGACTGCTCATCAATTTTACCTTGGCTACCTGTAGATCCTTCATCACCTGTAATGTGCCAAAGATAACCATAGCTGTGTAGTGAGCTTTGCAGGACTCCAGTAATTCACCACAAAAGCTCCCAAGTGCCCAAGTCGGAAGGAGAAGGTTGAGCAGGGAGAGTGGGGAAAGGTGACAAGATCTCCCTGCAGCTGGCAGAAAGGAAAGGTCGCTGGAGCTTGCAGAGCGCAAGGACGTGGTCATAGGGAGTGAGGGGGCGGCAGGTATTTGGAGAAGATTTCTGGGCACTGTGGGTGTATCTGATGGCATGAAAGGCTTGCTGAGTGGGGAGCAAACTGCAGCTAGCAGGGGCCTAGGGTGTGTTATGGGAGCAGTTTATATACACTTAAGACTGATAATTAGGTTTCTTTCTTCTTAGATACACAGGTGGTGTGAAGGTACTGGAAGTCTAAAACACAAATCTATCAACTATTTCTTTCTGTGTGAAATAAAACGTGTCAGAATACAAAGAACACATTAAAATACAGTATCTTAAAACTTTCTCAAAATATTTAGGAGGTAGTATTCAAAGGTAGGAGGCTTTCAGTAACTGAGTCTTTTCTGTTTTCATGTTATGATCCACCTTTTATGTTAATGAAACTAAGTTTTGTAAACAACTGTTTCTTGCTTTGCCTCCTCCTTGCTGTCAGATGTGCTCTTCATGAAGAATGGCATTCTAACAAGAAATCTGTTGCTGTATTTTCCTATGCAGAAATCCACATGCTTACTACTCTAACTGAAAGCTATTTATCAAAAGATATATTCAGATACAAGCACTAATAACCAAACATGCTGCACAACCACAGTTGTCCTGTCATGCCATTTTGTTTTTCCAATCTTCCTAAATTATTCAAGGAACAAGTATCTATTTAAGACTATTCTGAGAATTTCAGTGGAAAACAAAGCTTCATTTTTAACTGGCAATGATCTACAACAAATTAAAAAATAACTTTTAACTACAGAAGAGCAGTGTTTCATTAAGTAAAATAATTATACAAATTGAAATTATAAAGACAGCCATTTCAAGACATCCAACTGTTAAATTACCTATAATCACTTCGTTCATCAGCTTTTATTCCAAGCCAGTCTTTCTTTAAGTATTGGCTAGCCAGCTTCTGAATGCTCTGTTAAAAGAAGGGGAAAAAAAGTTAAAAATAAGAAGTAACTAAATTAACATTTTTTGTTCTCATAGCAGACAAATGATAACCTGACATATAAAGAAAGAATCGATTCATAGTATTAGCAAACTACTATCATGCAAGACTGTTATTTTCACCCCTTTTAATATTTTTTTTTTGCTTTAGTTTCTGTTGAGAACAATGAATGAATGTAATGTTTATATTTTAAATCAGAGGGACTCTAGCTGAGATCTACACATGCACACCTCAACTCTAAAAATATTTCTGCGTTGTAACCTACCTCCAGTGAAACTATAATACAGAAGATGTTTGAGCAGCATGTGGCATAGTCAGAGGCAGGAATTTTGCCAGTAAAATGCCTCAGTTTGTCACAGATATAAGAATAAAATTTTTTATTTAAGTGAATGAGGACATGGGGTTCTGAGAAGCAATGAAATATCTGGTCGTTTATGTGCCCAGACTGAAATGCTCAACTTTTATCACTCACGGTTGCACCGTTATCAGCAAACTAAAGAAGCTCTACTGCTCATAGGATCAGGCCTTTACTCAGAGGATTACAACAGACCAGAGATAAAAAAATGCAGTTCATTTTTAATTATTAATGTTAATGATGCTCTTTAGTCTCTGCATTTCACTTTGCACGGTCTCAGAAAATCAGTAACAACGTTTTCATATTGAAGCTCAGAGAGCAGCAAGATTTAATTTGTGAAAAATGCAAGGGAGGGTGTGTCACTGTCGCAGCGATCCCTCCTTTCGCTTGTAATCTCATTTAACAGTATCCATCACTTACGAATTGAGTACCATCAAATGCAAGAGGATGTATATTACCCAACCTGCAGAGCCGGATAACGGGTTTATGAACACTGAGCAGTGTTGTTCCTTCTTCAAAAGAACCATCACCAGAGAAGCACTCTCCAGCTTTCCTATAAAAGTCTACTTAGCAAAGAAGTGGGAGACCTGGGTTGAAATTCCCTTTCCAGCTAAGAAAAATCAACCACACAGATGATTTCCAGAAGAGTGCATCCTGAGAAAACACCTGGGGTGGGACATGTTTGCATCTAACCCACTCAATGAGAGGCAAGGCACAGCATCATTTTTTTTACATTTGCCATACTATATCCAGGATGCTACCACCTGCTAGGATAGCCTTTAAGTTCTCTAAGAGAAAAACATTGAAAGTATCTCAAAAAGCACAACCAGATTTCATTCTTGTCTTACCAGCCCATTGGATACTAAAAATTTATTATTGAGTTTACAATCTGATTGACATTTTCACATAGAAAAATGTTAATTGTTGCTAATATATCATTGGCAGAAAATTTGTGTTCCCTCCTATTAAATACATCTATTTCACCATGCCAACTGCTCTGAACCAAACCAGTTTTTGCTGTTAACGATGCTTACAGCCGGATAATGCTAATAGTCCTTGTGAAGCCAGTTGTTGAAAGCTGTTATTTCCCATTCCGAGCTTCCATGTCTTCTCAGGTTACTTCCCTGACTTCCATGGCACTTTTTGCTCAGTTAAGGATCATTTTCAAATTCCACAATGATATTTCATCACGGAACATACAATACATGAACATATCTGTCCAAATATACAGTCAACAAGTCTGCTCATAGGTAAAGTTATGCCTGGAACTATAAATTCTTGCATTTTCATTGCAGTTTCTTCCATTTTAAAAAAAAGATGCACAGATTGCATTGGACAGCTGTTTAAAAAGCCAGATAAAAGGCAAAGTAACATTTCCTTTACCTCTGGGAGAGCAATTCATGGTAAGATTTGGAGCTTTAGTAGGTACCCGTACCTGGTGCTATTTTCATGTTTCCATCCCTTTTGTATCAGACTCCACCCATGAGATCTGCCCCAAGATGCTGAACAAACATTCCCAAACACAAAACTAACCACAAAAAACCCTCACTGGCAGTTGAGGACAAGCTATGTAAAAATTAAAGATGCAAAAAAGACACAACAGGGATAAATAAAATCATTCTTGCCACAGAAACCCTCAGTAATACTGATGTCAGCAAATCAATGATAAAAGTAGCACGATTAATCATTTATTTCCAAACTAAACAAGCTCACCACCAAAATCAATGAATTGTCGAAGACAGGGCTCCAGCTGCATAGTGAAGATGCCTAATCATTTAGTATTTTGTTCATGAAGATTTGGCATTTCATACAAAATGAGCCACATGTATGGTTTTTCATTAGACCAGTCTAGTAGGTTTGCTTTCCTAAACTTTATGTTGAGTGTAATCTTTTTGTGTGAGATCCTCCTTGTTCTGTTCTCCGTAACACTTCTTGTTTTGCCATACCGAAACAAAGAATGCCACTGTTGGGCTCAAGCGGGGAAGTCAACCAGTTCTTTAACCTTTGGCATTGCTTGAATTTACCCGCAGCCCAGGAGTGTGCTCGTTCCTTCCTCAAAGGTGCACATCGATCAATGTAACAGGTTTGAGATAATGATATTTAAAGGCAATAATAAATTGGTAGAGTGGCAAGAACAGAAGTCCCTGCAGAATGCTTTCCCCATTTCAGTACTGTTTGATGATAACATTTCCTTAATATTTATTTAAACGTCATTTTAGAGAATGGGACAGCACTTCACCGAGTAAAGAGGCTATCAAAAATGACGATGTAAATCCCCACCCAAAGTTGAGCAAAATCCATAAAACCTCTCCTTCCTCACTTTTGTTGGGCTAAGGACAGTTGGAGTATCATGACTTAAAATCGTGTTCAGTAGAAGCAATATTGTGAGGTCAGTGTATCTGCATCCCCAGCCACCACGTGGCTCACGAGCCCTGTGTCCCGCTGTGCTGGGCACCTCCATGTACAGTGCAAAGGCATGGACCTGCCTTCAAAACCTTTGATATCTGAAGAAACACTAAAACAATTTTTAGTATAAATATGTAAACCCATAGTTCATCAAAACTACAAAACCAGTCTGCTCTCCAGTGGCTGCCAAACAAGGTTTCCTGATTTAATTTTTCAGATTCATTCTAAGGTGTGTATCACTGAATTTGAAAAAAATGTTCAGTTAATTATTTTTGAATGGCAATAACAATCAATTGATTTTAAAGTACACTATTTTTTATCAATAAGTATCGACACAAAAGGTCAAAAATGTCTGAACTCCCCTGCAAGCATTGTGCAACCTCTGCTCACCCGTTCGTTGAAAGAAACATACGTGGCGACTCCGCTTATGTGAGTTATTAACACATTAAACAGGATTTAGAGAGAGTAAATATGAACCAGTGTAAATAGAGAGGCTGTCACACAAACCCATCTGAAGACGATACCTATCATTCTTCCATGTCTTGGTTTTCCTTCCTCCTCTCCATCAAAACGCATGTTGCATCACTATGCTACGAAAACATTAATATTTCACATTCACAGGTACTTCAACTGTTTGCAGATCTGCCTAACAGATGGATGGATGGGACATAAAATTGTGTCAATCAGTCATCCAAGGAATCAACACCTAGAAATGAAATTCTGCTGAATGGAAAGACCATCAAAAAATCAGCCCAGTTTCACGTACGCTCAAATTCCTCTTTCCCAGTGCTGCAGCTCCTATTTGATGTTTACAATCACCAGACCTTACCTCAAATCTATTTACTGGTATTTTCTAATAAGGCCAGTTGTGACAGATACTGGAGGAAGAAGAAAGACTATTAATATTAGCTATAATACTAACAGAAAGTAATTACTGACAGAAAAGGAAAGAGATAGATGTCCCAAGTTAAAAAAATAATTGATAGGAAATTATGCAGCTTGTAAAAAGTCATAGCAGCCATCCTTTTCAAAGCAGCCCTAAGATCTTTATCTGTAATATTTGAGAGGTGCTGATGACAGCCAGGACCCCTAAAACCTGTTACTGATTGCAGAAAGCATGGCAGACACTGATGCAATGCCGACTTTTGGAAAATACCTATCAACCAGACAAATTTAGTGCTCTTTTTCATTTAGGTGGTTTCAGTATCTTGCATCACTTCAATCACTTCTCTTTATCAGAGCAGAATCAATCAACCAACCACTTGTAACTTTCATTTCTACAAATAAATCTACACTTTGCTATTATGTTGCATTAAAAAGGAACCTTGAATTGAGATGGCGAGAGGAATACTGTCCTCTGAGTAATCTCCAATAATCAGCGATCCAAGGAACACCAACATAGGCTGTAAGCAAGTGGCCCAAATAATCCACCCCCCCCGAGTGGGAAAAAGGAACTGGATGGTAGAAAAAGCCCAGCCAGAAGGTGAGGCCTTAGGCAACATGCAAAATCTGTGCCTGGCGGAGGAGAAGGGCATATGGACAGCAGCTGCTGTAACAAGTCTGTGATTGAAAAGCTTCCTCCGGCCATGCTGTCTGCAGTGATGGAGGGACCCTGAAACCGTCAGCAACAGAGAAGAAGCAAAGGAAAATCAAAGCAGGAGAAAAGGGGAGAGTTCCTACCTGAAGCCAACTCCAAGCTGGGAAGATGATGTCCTCTATGTTTAATATTCATTAGCTACTGCATGATGTTAAAACACTTTTTCTAGTCTGAAGGGCAACTTTTTAGGCACTGATCACTGCCAAGTGACAAAAAATAATACTTTTTGTTTTTCCCCACGCACGCATGCAAGGCAATTTGCTTGACTGACCCTGGAGATCACTGCCCATGTAGTACGTGCCACAGCAGCAGCGTTCTGATGTTATTTTGTTTACTACGTAGCCTTACTTTGTTTGCTAAGTACTCTTCTGGCAGACAAACAGTCCACAAGGGAGGAGTTTTTAGCATCTCTCTCTTCACTTCTTCTCTGGGAGGAGCGAGGCTACTGCCAACCGAACTGACTTCACGGAGGTTTGAAAGCCAGTTGTGCTATTCAACACCTGCAAATTAAGGCTCTCCAGTAGCAGCAAGAAAAAATAATAGTTTATTATGCATAAATTCTTATTACCAAACCCATCCGTTGCTCATGCACAAGAGAGTTTGGTTTTGTGTTATTTTTAAATGAAAAAAAAAATAATCTGTGATCTTGGACTGTTATTATGAGTTGCATGTAAGATGGAAAATTCCATTTTATTTCAGTACTGCTCGTTCTTCACAAATAAAACTGACAGGTACATCAAGATTTTTTTTGCCACTGTAAAATGTTTGCTTTTTTGCAGTGTTTTGCATTTTGACTGCTATCAGCTATTTTTAAAATCACATTTTTAGTTGTAGGAGAGTAATCTGGCTGAGACTGAAGAGAAACTGCTGTATACAGAGAATCCTCCAAAAAGAGAAGGGAAAAACTCCACACAACTGAGGTATGTGAAATTTCTACATTTTGAAGAACGCTTCTACTATAAAAACGAAAAAAAATGTAGCTGCATCCAAAAAAGGCATTTCAGATAGTCATGCTTTCCCCATGCTCTCAGATTCTTTTCTTAACTCAGTAAGATTTTACATTACTTCAGCAAGCTCAACGAGTCTGACTCACGAAACATGTTGCAAGATACTCAGTGCCAAAAATTTAGTAGACAGCTTTATCGATCATACAGATGTTTTTTTCACAAGCTTGAAGAGTAACTTGAAACATATTTTACGCTGTTGCCAAAATCTTCAAAACATTTGGACAGGGAGAAGGGAACGTGTGGGAGCAGAAAATGCAGTCTGAGTGGTGAGGACTCTGGCTCCTGAATACAGAAAAACAGTTTTGTCTCAATATTAAATTCCAAGATAGTTATTAACTGTTCACAGTGATTATTTCAAGTGGTATTTTTATTTACTAGAGCTAGATTCAATAAAACCTTTAATGATTTAATGAGAGTGAACTCCGTTTCAGCGCGGACTCAATTCAGGGATTCCACGCAGGATATGACTTGGACCAATTTACATTATAAGCTGACGACAAAACCACTGTCAGACACAATTATTTTGCTCGGAGCTTACACAGGGCCTTAGGCAATGAGACCGTGACTAAAGCACTGCTGCAGCACAAATAAAAATGAAAACAAACCACGTAACAGGCAGCACATGAACTTCTGCAGCGCATCCCAACACTTTCCAAAAGGAGCAGATCAAAACTATGCCAGGACTGTTTATCTGCATTGCCTTTAATATAGTTAAACAATCAATAAAAGAGGTTTCTGTGTGCCTGCAGCACCAATTGTAGAACTCCCCAGAAACATCAGGAAAGGCTGGCTACCTAGTGTAAAGCTGCATCTCTAATCATGTTGCTGCTTCTTCCTGGAGACGGGCTATTCCTTCCTACCATTAGATTAATCCAGTTCCAAAAAATACGGAGTTTCATTCTTTCACTCTCAATTCATTTTCAAGCTGCTTCATTTCTCACCAACCCCCCTGCCTTTTTTTTTATATATATATATATATTTGAAGTATGACAAGAAAGCAAAGGAAAACAAAGAGGAAAGCTTAGAAAGTCATTTATAGCAGTTAAACGTCACCTAGGGCACTCTCACAATGAGGTTTAGAAAAGGAAATGTCAAATCTCTTACCCTTCATGGGTTTTGTTAACTTGTTAACTTAAAGCTAAACCTGTTACTTCACTGGAAGCATGTTAATTCTTCCCAAAATGTCTTGCTTCTGGAGTTTAGCGATATTTTATTCAATCCTTAAAAGGGATTAAAAAAACCCAGTGCCCACTCCCCAAAATTGCTTATTCCACTGGTAGAAGGCGTATCTGTGAGATCACACAGAAAGGAAAGGCAAAAGGCTACCTATATAATGGTCCCCCAGGTTCAAGGGGGAATGATCCTACACCAGTGAAGACCATTTGAGAAAGATCATGCAGTCTTATCCCAACACCTAACTATTTTTACTCTGATGTGCCTAATAACACTTACTGTAATCTGCAGCATGCAATACAGCAGATTTTTTTTTTTAAATATTAGAAGCCTGTCTAGTGTTTCAAGACTTCCTTAATGCTTTAAAGTAAACATGTGCCTCTTCATTCAAACCTAAATTTTTCAGTTTTAATTTGTAACTTACTTAGTTTCTTTGCCCTCCATTTTCACTGTTCTCCCCTGGCCTCTCTCCATTTGGTCCAAACCCTTCCTTGAAACGTAGTATCCAACACTTGAAAGACAGCACACTGATTCTGCAAGCAGATTTTAAACTTCAGTACTGTTGGTAAACTCACCTGCCACCCATGCTCAGTATCAGTAAACTGAATGAGCATACATCCTACGCCCCCCATCCAGGCTATTAATGATAATGCTGACTAGTACCAGATTAAGGACAGGTCCTAAGAAAACGCATTCATTTTAACAAAGAATCACTTGATATCTACATGATTTTCCAAATATTCTTCACCACAGTTTTGTCATTTAATCCCAACCACACTTCCCTAGCATACATTTTATACCATTGCATGAAAGAATAACCTCCCTAATGTTAAGATACCCAGCACCTTCTCTATTTACAGACCTGTTACCCTGTAACTACTCTGTCAGAATAAATGTTGGAAGTCTCTTCATCTGCGTACCTCCGTTATTAAGAGTATTCTCACAGAATAGTTCAATGAATTTTAAGAAATAAACCCATATTTTACTAAGCTTCAAACTGTATGCTTTTTCTCTAAGTTCTCCTGTCTTTGGATTCCAAATTTTAGGCACTCAAAAACTAACTGTCAAGTTCATGATGTGGCACCATGTTCATACCTGAACTGCAGATCCTACTAACTCTGAGCAAGTTACACACTAGAATGAAACCAGTTACCGCGTCCAAGCTGAGTATGCACCTGTAGAAATTATTTCCACTTTCTAAATTATGTACTTTAAATTGCTAAACTAGAGATATGTTGCCATTCAGAAAATTCCAGTTTATTTTTCAGGCCTTTTGCTAAATTACTCCTAACAAAATGTCTATGTTGATGCAAAACTGTCTTATTGCATGGTCCAGTGAGAATTTCAACATGTTTCATATTCTGAATCCACTGAAGGGCTGCCTGACTGGTACTGAGAGCCAGCTTCAAGTTTAGGGACATTCTTCTTGCAGACACAGCAATTTTAGCTCCACAACCTTGCTCTCAACTGGGTTTGAGAGGTGGGCCTGTGTGAACCTCATGAAGTTCAACAAGGCCAAGTGCAAGGTCCTGCACATGGGCCAGGGCAATCCTAAGCACAAGAACAGACTGAGTGGAGAATGGATGGAGAGCAGCCCTGCAGAGAAGGGCTTGGGGGTGCTGGGGGATGAAAAGCTGGACATGACCCAGCAATGTGCGCTCGCAGCCCAGAAAGCTGCCCGTGCCCTGGGCTGCATCCCCAGCAGCGTGGCCAGCAGGGCAAGGGAGGGGGCTCTGCCCCTCTGCTCCCCTCTGCTGAGACCCCCCCACAGCGCTGCGTCCAGCTCGGGGGTCCTCAGCATCAGAAGGACACGGACCTGTTGGAGCGGGCCCGTCGGAGGCCACGGAGCTGGTCAGAGGGCTGGAGCCCCTCTGCTGTGGGGACAGGCTGGGAGAGCTGGGGCTGTGCAGCCTGGGGAGGAGAAGGCTGCGGGGAGACCTTAGAGCAGCTCCCAGTGCCTGGAGGGGCCGACAGGAAAGCTGGGGAGGGGCTTTGGGCAAGGGCAGGGAGTGGTGGGACAGGGGGGAATGGCTTGAAGCTGAGAGAGGGGAGATTTAGGTTGGACATGAGGAAGAAACCCTTCCCCGTGAGGGCGGCGAGGCGCTGGCCCAGGCTGCCCAGAGCAGCTGTGGGTGCCCCATCCCTGGCAGGGCTCAAGGCCAGGCTGGACGGGGCTGGGAGCAGCCTGGGCTGGGGGGAGCGGGTGGGACTGGGTGCTCTTTAGGGTCCCTTCCAGCCCAAACCCTTCTGTGATTCTATGAACCTATGAGGAGGTACAATATGCCAAGCAAACAGACATCCCCCAACTCTCCAAGACAACAAGAGAAGCAGAAGCAGCCTGAGGAAAATTATCCCCCAGACTGAGTTTGAAATGTGGGAAACTGCTAAACAGGGTTTTTTTTTAGTCTTCAAAATATAAGTAGCTTGTGTTTAGACCACATACAGCTACTCTTCCCTATGTGTGCAGTAACTTTTTCTGGACTGTGAAGCTGTCCTTCATAAATCTATGCACAGAGTCCTTTTTCATAGCCAGCTTGCTTAAAGTCACTACAAAACTGTTACAAAACCTCAGGAAAGAGCAAAACCTTAGATTACATTAAAAGAATTCAAAAGATTCCCACTGTATCACTTTTCTGTGTAGCTGAAGGCAGATTAGCAGCTCTGGAGAAGAAATGTATTTGCTCTTGGTTCAAAAGTCTGTGCTTCTGGAGCAAATCCCCACTCCTAACAGGTAAACCAAAGTCATGTAGAGTATTACTGAACAGGGCACCATTGTCTTCCATAGATTCTTATAAAATAGATCTCTTTGCCATTGCCCAGCACACTAGACAATACAATGTTTGGCTGAGTTAATTTTATATTTCTAGGTAAACTTTTAGGAACTTTGGGCCTTGACTAGCACGCTAGGCATTAAGGACAAAGCCTCTGAAATCTATTTAGTATTCTATGAACATTCAGCATGGAGAATGACTGATGCATTTTTATTAGATGAAGATGCTTTCTATCAGCGAGTTTTAGAAAGTAGCAGGTGCCACACTGCAACAGAAAGGTCTGCAGAACCCTGCATCTGTCAATGGGAGATATTTTACCTTCAGACCCCACGAAGCAGAGGTTAGAAGTGCCAGCACCATCATTTAACTAACCCCTGACAGAGAGGAAGAGCGCAGTTTCTTCCAACCTCCATCCTTAAACAGCATTTGGGAGGAACGTGCTAAGATGCCAGCAGAGAAGTGCTACCAGCTCTGCTGCTCACAGCCAGCCTTGGCAGACTGCTGCACCTCCTGCAGCCACCCAAAACTGTTTAAACTATTCAAGATCTTCTCCAGGCTCCAGAATAGCTGGGAAGCAACAGGGCACAAAGCACCATTTGTAAAGATTCCCTCACTCTAAGTTTTGATGCGCAGACTATATAAAACTGGTATTCAGAGAACAGAGTCATGGCTGAACACGTGGTTTTCTCCAGTTACAGGTCTGATTGCTAGCATTAATTCAAAGTTTATCAGGACACAACATCTTCACCCATGCAAAATGTAATTCAAATAGCAATATAAAAGTGATAGAAAGAAGCAGTTGGATCATTCACTCAGAGGAACCACTTTCATGCTTACTGGACCCACCCGTCTCTCCGGCACTCTGTGAAAGAAATGCCACATCCTTCCTCTGTCTCAAATGAGCCACTTGCACAAACCTTATCTGAGCAAGCACTGCCCGTGGAGGAGGAGATGCGAGAGACCTGTATTGCTTCCTCACCATCATTTTCTGCTATTTTAAGGGAGACAAGCCAAAAGCACCTCTTTAATATGTCTTTGAAGGCATCTGATGTGGGATTTGAACTAGCGCTGCTGTCAGGTCGAGGTATGTTTCTTCTCTGCACAGCTTCCTGTTTGAACTGCTGAGAAATAACCACTTGCAACATGTACAAAACTGAGTCTTACGGTCTCCCAAAACACTCATCGCTTCCGTCCCCCCACCCAAGCGGGATCTCCATCTTGGTGGAGAGACAGACAGACAAGCATCAGGACCTGGTGCTGTAGGAAAAAGCAAAGCACCAATTAGGAGAAAAAAACCAAACTAAACCCCTCAAAAAACAAACCAAAAGGCAAAAAGCAACAGCTCCTCAATTTTTTACCTTCCCCATAATTATCTCCACAAGTTCTGTTTTGCTGAGCGAGACCATAACCTGTCACTTCCCTGTCCTGTAATATGTGAGGATTTAGTGTAGTGTTAAATTCACAATTTCCTGTAATTCAGATCTTGGGTGGCTGATGAAGTATGGCAACAACTTTGTCTTCCACACTATTTTTGGCTGGAGAATAATGTGAACCACTACTCTACAAAACAGAAGGATCAGGACAGGATCTCATAAGCAAAGACTGAAAAAAGGATTAAAAATTGACATTAACTAGTTTACTTGCCTGATGAAGAATTTGAAAGAGAAAAACCTTTTTCACCCTTTCAGTGAAACAGCTCTAACAGCATCAATCTGCACCGGAGCACCGCCCCGCATGAGCACCTTCAACATCACTACTGGAACCAGTTTCTGATTCAAAACATTTGTTAAAGTAGCAAAAAGGTTAATGTAACTCCCAAATCTGATAACCCATTCACACAGCTGTCCTGTCCTCAATAATTTAAACCTGTCATGGTCTACACTTGCTGTTTTTTTCTTTCTAAAAAGAGAAATGCTTTCTTTACCACTTTTAAAAAAGAAAAAAAAAAAAAAAAGAAAAGATGTATTTATAATCTAACCGAACCCTTTTTGGAGGAGACTGGTCAAGCAATGCTGCCAGATGATCCTGACACTTAAGCCTGGTTTTTAAAGGAACCTGAAAATCAAAACTTTGGCTTTCAAAATAGCACTTAATGCCTGATGGCAGAGAAGTGGTTGAAAACAGGATAAGTGCATTCTCACAGTGCCAGTTCAAATGTGCTTTTCTGAAGCAACTTAATGGTGGAGTCAATTCTGCAGCAATTTTCTGGGAGACAAAAGGATGCCCAATTCATGCAGATGTGCAGCAAAAATTAAGCAGAACTGTACAAGAATAAAAACATAGTGACTCCACAGGACATAGCACTGCAAGTAAGCCATAGTAGAATGTAACATTACAGAATGTATATATTTTCTTACATAGTTACATTCAAGTGCAGAAAGATATGAAATAAAGTGTAAATTGAAAACACAGGCTGGAAAATATCTGAAAACATGATGATAAAATTACATACTACATCAGTCACCACAAAGACAGATTAAGCTATAACAAAAACAGACTCTTCAAAATTACTGACCTACAGAGACTGTAGGAAAGGGGACTTTAAGAAAACTTGTAAAATACATGTAACATCAAAAGCAGTATGTTAACTAAGGAAGTTCAGTTAAGGAAAATTCCACAGTCCAATTTTACTTCCACTTGCTCACAAAGTTATAAAACACACGTAGCTGAATTTTGACATGGTGAAATATAGAGTTTCAGAAAATAATCATAGACATGGGAAGTTCAAATTACAACTAGCTTTAAAAGCCTGCAAGTGCAGTGTCACAGAAAGATGGAAATATTCTAATAACTTCAGTCACTGAGACTATTAATAAAATGCAGAATTATGACCTAAGCAGCATAAGAACCTTACCAAAATTAAATGTGTTAATCTTCAGTTTATTTAAAGAAAACAGATGTACATGGAAAGAGCATGGAGTTCTCTGGCATTGTCAATAGCGGCAACAGCATCTTAGCCACCATGCTGGTTTATAAAGCTACACAACTCATCTCTTGAATCTAACAGGTTATTGTATTTTCTCAAAAACTGCAGACAGATAAACCCATACCAGCCCAACAGATTTCAGTTTCCATGCTAAAGTGACTTTTTGCCTGCAGGCAAGCACCGCTCTCTACAGATCAATACACTTGCATAACTGTCCCTCAATAACACGCAGCACAGCTGAATTTCAGATGCTTCGGCAAAAGGTGAGATTTCAAAGAAATCAGGAGTACAGAGGAATACATAAATTGGAGTTATTTATTAGCTGGGATGCAGGAATATAGACTTGGTATCTCTTAACCTAACTCAGGTTAGTCTAGTTTAAGGCAACAAATTTACTGAAATATTCCACGTACGCACAAACCAGCACACCATGTAACCTTAACATAATTGTTTACTTTAAGGTTACTTTGAACTAGTTCAAGAAGCAGTGAAACATTAGAAGAGCCAAAAAGACGGCATAGAAAAATGTCAGACTGAAACAAAGACTGGTTAGCGACCTATCTTGTTTTGGAGACAGACTGCTACTGAAAATTGTATTTAGGATTGGCAAGTCAGCCACAGAGCCTGGGAATGTAGAATTATGGTTCTTTCATCCTTGTTGTGTGACTGCACATTTATAGGTATAAATAAACCATAGATACAGCTAGGTGGTGTTTTTTTTTTAATAATGCCATTTATGATAATTCAATTTTTGAATATTTAATGTTTTGGAAAAACGTAACTGTAAATACTAGCTTTTAATGTCATGGATATATTATAAGAAATCTCAGAAGGTAAGGAACTGCAAAATATTTCTGGCAGCTATTCCTGCCAAGTTATTAGAGATCTTAACTAGTGAATCTGGAATGTTCACCTCTAATAAGCATTTCTTGAAAAAGTCTCTATTTTATTGCACTAGAAACAGACTGCAAAACATTACTTCTTTCCATTCTCCATCTGCAGAGGAATACAGCCTATGTTCACGTTCCTCTGTGTCGTAAAACACGTTTCTGAATTTGTTTTATTCTCTGAAGTGCAGTTACCAGCCGTTTCTGAAGTTGCTCGGTGTTATTCATTATACTTGTCTTCGCAGCTGAGCAGGTTTGCATTTTCTATTCTGTGGGAACTTCTTAATTAAAGGTTCACATGATTACAAAGCATTAACATGGCTCCATGTTTTATGTAGCATAAAGCTTATTTTTTTCCTATCCAAAAACAGCTGGCAAATAACTATTACAATTGTTGTGTTTCACATAATATTTATTGGTTGGTTTATAACAACTAAAATGTTACTATTTTGAAGTTTATCACACCACAGTGTCAAAATTAATTCTGCATTTGGCAATTAGCTTCCGAGCTTGTTATATCTTCAGAATATGGAAAGTGCCATTAGTAACCTTTATATATTCAAATACATATGATTATATAATATTCTTTATATATTAAAATTTTGTTAAGTCAGTTTTTGGCATTAGTTTAAGTGTGTACATCATATTGTGGCGGAAAACAAAAATCTGGCTGAAAACACAATGGTATGTTTTTCATGAATTTGGTGTGTTTTGGTATTTGATATGTCTGGCAAAGTTTACATGAACAAATTTAACTCTGGGAATCATTATCACCACTATTCAGACTACATGGTTTTCTTGGTGGTTTTTTTTACTAATATTTCTTGTCCATTCTGTTGAACACTAAGCCCTGAAAGTCTACTTTCAGCACTGCTGAAATCTTACACCCTCTAATTCAAGATGATGGCGACAATGAAATTAACACTAACAAAAGATTATGCACAGCCAGACTGCTTCTGCAGCTATGTATTTATTGACTTATGTAGTCTGGGCTAACTGAGCAAAGCACCTCTTCCTGAAGCACTTCAGGGAACACCTATTTGCCTGGAAAACAGATCACCTCATTCTACATTGCAAGTGTTACTGGTATGCCCATCCCACCCCACAACCATCACAAACACTCTAAACCATAAATGCAGTTTTCTTCAAAAAACATCTACTTTCTCTGACAGCATCCTTGATGCCAGACCTCTTCGGTTCAGGAATTATTTCACATACTCTCATTGGAAAAAGAAGTATCCTGATAAGGACAAATTACAATGTTTATTATGCAACATAGAAGTTAAATACAAACACATAATTTTGACAGTAAAATATGATAATGTGAGGAGGCACAAGGCGAAACCTACCCATTTCAGGAGTCAAATGGCAGTCATTTCCAAGGCTCGCTCAGTACCACCCTCCCTTCTTGTACCCTCCCAGCTTATTTTCTTCCAACTAATGCAACAGCAAAGGAGGAGGAAAGGTTCACTACTGCTTGTCTAATTAAGCATAGATCAGTAAAATAGCCAATTATAGTGTAAACACTACAAAAGGCTGCTTCAGCCAGTACATTTAATCTCTAGACTGAAAGTTTTGGGTTGTTCTGAACAAGTATGTACTAAAAGTACTGTTACACATGTTAAGGGTAGAAGACAAAGACACATAGAGCTGCAAATTCTTGAAGTGACTCACTTTGGCAGGACAACTCTTTCAGCTGAAAAAACAACCCAATTGTTTTCTGGAAATCAGGAAGAAAAGTGTGCATGCTTGCATCTGCAAGGAACTTTTGGCATCATGATCCAGTTATGAAAAGCAAAGATTTAGAGTTCTTAAGTAAAGCAGCTGGCTTAATCAGCTGGCTCGAGGAGGAGGAGGTAAGTAGGAGGCCATTTGCACCCAACACTAATGTCAACATTGGAGGTCAGCAGACACTGAAGCTACTTTCTTCTGCTCGTTAGTGACATTTGAAAATTGATGCAGGAAAAGGGGCTGGTCAACTATTTCTCAAGAAGTTCAGTGGAGATGGGTTGTGGTAGAGAAAAGGAAGAATAAATACATTCTGGGTGAGGGCAATTCCGAAGAGTTTTCCAGAAGAACTCACATTCATGTAAAGACATAAAAAATGATGGGATTCTGTCCTGCAGGGAAATGCAGAAGAAACTAATAAGCTCAAGACATACTATTTCAGGAGAAACGTCGCCAAATACAGGGTTTTTTCCAATCTCTGACTGGCCTGCTCATGACAGCTGATCTGGAAGTTGATGTGAGCTGATAACTGGATTCATAGGCCTTTAAGAATGAAAAAAAATCTCAACTTCCACTTACACAGGCAAGAGAGTTTGGAAGACATTCCTAGCAAGGATAAAATGCAAGTACTGTTTCCTCCTCATAACTCCAAACTTCGGTCTTTATTATACATCAGTCAGAGCAACACAGTATTGATGAGTTGGGACAGCTCAAATTTTTGCAATTTCTGTTTTTAAACACCAAAAGAAGTTCCTTCAATCCTTCAGCTGAGCCAAGATGAAAAATGACATTCTCAAAAATCTTTAACCCATGGTCTACTACTTCAGTTAATGTTTGAGTCAGTACCGATAGATTGCCACATCACATACTTGACACTGCAGCACATGAAATGCTAGGTGTCAACGCAGCATTCAAGTTCAAATGATAAGAAATTTAACTGCTTGCCTGAAATTGTCAACATTCACAACCCACGATGACAGAGTGGAGCCAAGATTTCCCCATGCTAAATGCAAAGCCGAATTTTACACTTCTGGGATGAATATAAAAATCAACGTTAGAAAATCAAGCTTGCTGCTTCTCTCACATGCTGATAAGAAAGGACAGCTGCTTCTCTGCACATCCTCACCCTTCTTGGCATGGCAGCAGGTCCAGCTGTCCTGGAGAGGCAGTCAGGCTGTCCTTGCCCCTTGCCCAGTGCTGTAGTGCAGTCACAGAATCATGAGATCGCTTAGGTTGGAAAAGACCTTTAAGATCATCAAGTCCAACCGTTAAGGCAGCACCACCAATGCTACCACTGAACCATGTCCCCACACAGCCTGTCTGCGTGTATTTTAGCCCCCCCATGGACGGTGCCTGCACCCCGTCCCCGGGCAGCCTGTGCCAGCGCTTGGCCACCCTGTCGGGGAAGACATTTCTCCCAGTGCCCACCCTGAACCTCCCCTGGTGCGGCTGGAGGCCGTTCCCTCCTGTCCTGCCGCTGGTTCCTTGGGAGCAGAGACCGACCCCCCTCGCTGCAGCCTCCTGCCAGGCAGCTGTAGGGAGCCAGAAGGGCCCCCCTGAGCCCCCTTTTCTCCGGGCTGAGCCCCCCCAGCTCCCCCCGCCCCCCCAGAGCTGTGCCCCAGCCCCTTCCCCAGCCCCTGCCCGGCTCTGGACACGCTCCAGCCCCTCCGGGTCTGTCTGGGGGTGAGGGGCCCAACGCTGAGCCCAGGGCTCGAGGGGCGGCCGCACCAGGGCCCAGCACAGGGGGACGGGCACTGCCTGGCCCTGCTGGCCACGCTGCTGCTGACACCGGCCAGGGCGCTGCTGGCCGCCGTGGCCACCTGAGCACACTGCCAGCTCTCTGCAGTCCCAGCTCTCTGCAGCTTTAGGCAGCTATTTCTTTCATCTGCCCTGAAGACACTTACATATGTTCAGCTGTGCAAGGGTCTGAATGCACAGGTTGCACCGTATTTTACAATGTCTCTCACTCTAGCCCTGCAAATCCATTGGCAGATTTTCATTCTTGACTTATTTTCAAAGAAGTATTTAGAACAAATCTGGTTTAGGTCCATGAAAATCATATTCCCTGCTTAGTAAAAATCTCTGGTGGCTTTTTTCCACAGAGCAGTAGAAATATGCAACAGAAATATTCCCTGTGAAGATGCAAAAAGTTTGCTGTGAGAAGACCCCAGGTGAACGTAGCATGGCAAACTATGGCTAATAATTCAACAAGCCCTAAGGGAGATCACCAACACCAGCACGCCAGTTTTCAAAACGCAGCAGTGATTTTCAGGGTTCACAGGCTTTGCACTTCCCTTATCAAGGGCCCTCACCATAATCAGTCTCCCACCCCCCTAAGATTCCATATTAACTCTGAGTGGAAGTAAAACATAATTAAACAGTTACTTAGTGCTTACACAGAATGTCTGCCTTCATATATCCCACAGGTCATGCAAGAAACTTCTGAGATTATATCCATATTCCTTTATCTGGTCTTTAAAAGCATTATCTGGTCTTTATATTTCAGAGGATTACTGTGCTTTTTGTTTTGTCCTTTTTAAACCAAACAGTAGCAGAGACACGATGTAAGGCTGTGTAACAGAGATATACAAACCACGCACAGTTTTAACTAAGGTCTGAGTGACACTGAACTCTTTACTAGCGTTTTAAGTTTACCAAGGGTAAATCGGCTACCTCAAGATATCCTGGTACTTTAAATCAAGGGTTATCTTTTTAAAAAAAGAACTATCTATTTTCAACTGCACAGAAGAGCATGCAGTTGCAACTACTGCAGAGATGTTAAAGATTGTGTTCATGTTCCAACATCTGTAGCACAAAACCCCTCCGCAGCCCAGGATACAGGTGCCAAAGCACTCATTAAGGGGAAAAACAGTCTATTAGAAAGTGTTTTTTCTCTGAAGTCGTAAGGCAAGCCAACTCTTGAAAGAGCTGCCAAGAGCATCCAAGTCCAACTCAGTTTGACTTCATTCACGTAAAAAAAAAAAATTCCTTCCTGCTCATTTAGGAAAGAATTTAACAGGAACAACTCAGAAAAAAACTAATCATTGAGCTGATCTCTGAGCAGAAAACAAACTAGTGAAAACTAGCCAGAGGAGAAGGAAAGGAAAGCTTGTCTTTGGGTATTCACAACACAGATTTATTCAGTCTCGATGTCTGCAAAGTGCAGGTCCGCCCACGGGAACTTTTTTATATACATATATATATATAATCTATACATATTTCAGAACTGAAACTTACGGACTTGGTATTATCAGACAAACAGAACAACCGAGAAAAGCAAGAAAATGCCCAGTGATGGGGGAAGCGGACCATCTGGTCTGTAACACGCTAACACAATAGGGAAGGAGTTGAGTTTGGCAGCTAAGGACTGCAAAGCATATGGTACGTTTCCTCTTAACTGGGCATTTTCTGGCTTTTCTTAGCTTGTGTCAGAACCTTAACAGGCCTTGAGTAGTCTGCACTAAGCTTTTTCATACTGAAAATTAAACCACAGAGAGAGCCTCAGAGCTTTTTGCTTTGGATAATTCTAAAGCAGGTTAGGTAGGAAAAAGAAGTTCAAAAACCTCTGTAATCTTTTGAGATTGCTGTGTTGGTATTTTTTTCTGCTTTCTGAGTAGGCTGTGTGCTAATTTTTCCACCTGAAATATGCAATGTCCTCCTGTACTATTTTCAACACTAGATACGGCAAATTCCCATGTCTGCTTCCGGGGGGGGGGGGGGGGGGGGGGAGGGGCAGGAAAAAAAAAGAGAAAAAGGGAACAAAGTGAAAAAAGAGGGGAAGAAAGGAAAAAAAGGGGAAAGAAAGGAGAAAAAAAGGACACCAAAAAAGGAAGGAAAACAAATACTGCAGTGAAAGCATACTAAGATTATTTGGACCAAACTTATCTGGCCTCAGAGTAATTTCATTCTCAAAAACCCCAAAGTTAATCTTTTTATTAGTGTATCTACTGACTGTTACAAGACAAGCTCTCAAGCACCGAGTTTACTCATGTATTGACAAAACAGATCAGAGAAGTCTGAAATTACCACAAATATGAGATTTAAAAATAGGTGCTGGTGGCAAGTATACTACATTGTAATGTAAAATTAGCCGAGTACAGGACTGAAATGACTGACTTGGAAACACATTCACATTTCACCAATACTCACACTAGTATTAAAGGCAGCTTCTTGGGTTTTTTGTCTGTCACGTTTATAATTATGATAAGGTTTCACTTCAATGATAAACAAAGGTTCTCAATTATATTTTCAGATCAGCAATTTAAATGAGATGTGTGTATTGCTGTAGATTTTCCCATGTAGACTCCTGTGATGTTTGGGAGCACCAGTACCCTCTGTGTGGGTCAGATAGGGCGGAAAGATAGAAACCAAAACCTCCAAAAATCAAATACAGTAACAACTCCTTAAGTTTAATACAAAAATTATATGCAAATATTAATCTAATGTAAATTAATTGAGCACAGGAAAGAATGAGACAACATTAGTCAATGCAACACTGATAGCACACCAGCACCTTAGAGATTACACAGCAGTTACATGAAGTTGAACTACTTCATACTGCAATATGTTTAGCTATTATGTACTCAGTCCTGATGAGTATGTAGCATTACTTTTTTGTACCTAGCAGCAATACTCAGTTTGCAAAGATTAGTAGGTACTAATCTTATCCCTGTATCTAAAAAGATACAAGGATAAAGAAAAAATCTGCAACTTCCAGGAATAAATATTAGCACGTACTACAAGTTTATTCCAACAGGAATAGCCTTGCACAAGCCTGCTTAGAAAACCACAAACTGTTTCTATCAAAACCAATGCAGCTGAGCTGGAGGGAGAGGGAAAACTGTGTTTGCAAAGATGGGGCCAACAGAACCGGCTGAGTCTCTCAGGTGCTGCACCTTCGCCGCTAAAAAAAAAAAATAATAAATAAATAAAAAAAAAATTACTAAACTTTCTGGATGTAATCATGATGAAACAGTCATAAAATTAAGATTACTACGCATCAAAGAAAAAGCAGTAACTGCGTGCTTGGTCTTACCAGTGACAAATACAAGACTGGATTCATTCAGCGCAGAGTCAAACATTGTTGATGCAGCAGACGCATTAGAAAAGGAATCGCCTGAGGGCACACACAGCTATACTGCCATCAGCAGCTGGAGCTGAGCTCTGTGGAAACTGTAACTTTCCTACGCTAAGCGGCACGGTTGAGCATTTTATTCTTCTAATGGCTTGAGTACTCCATGATAACGGTAACTGCTTGAACTGCTCTGCCTTCTTCCAAAACAACAGTGTGTTGAACCCTCAGCGGCAGCCGATGGTGCCAGCCAAGAGCATGCCAAGAGTAGCCCAGGCTCAGCCGACGTACCCAGCCAAGCTACAGCACAGCAGCACGATCACCAGCTCTGCTGCTTCTAACTAGAGTTCACTTTGCAGTTATCCATACGTACAATGATGAACGTTACATCTAGCAAAGTCATTCTACGACTACTAGTACATCAAAAGTAGTATTTCTTATACAAATCCTTGCATTTCAGCAGCTTCAGAAAAAAAACCATCACAACTCAAACTGACATACTCCAACCCTTAAAGTAGAAACAATGTTATCCAAAGAGTACTGTTAAGCACACTCAAAGGGGGACTGGGTAGCTCTCATAAAGTACGAAAGTTGAAAATTTTTAGGAAAAAGCAACAACATTTAATACTGATATTGCAAGAAACACTGTGCAATGAAGACCAGCTCCACCAAAGGACAGTCTTGGAAAAAAGAGATGAGTTTGACTGCAAAAAGGGAAAGACAGAATAAAGTAGGGAAAAGTGAATTCACACTATAATTCTGGAAAACATGCAGCAGCTGAGAATCGAATTCAAAGCAATATGAAAAAAAAAAAAAAACAGGTCTACATTTTGAATAATATCCTTGCAACAACAGGAATAAGCCAAAGAAAGAATTACTGAATATCAATAATGTCATCAAAACGTCTCTGAATATCTGTATAAATTCAGTGCCAGGGTAACAGCAGAACTAAAACTGAGCAAAGCCACTGCTCATCGACTGCCGATGGAACAGCCACATCTAAGAATGTCAGCAATTTATTTTGTAAATATTTCTTCTTGTGACACTATCATTAGACATTGTTCGTAACTTTTTGATTGTATAATGTTTACAGAAGTGGAAAAAGCTGACAGAAAAGCTCGTTTACTTATGAAAATGGAGACAGCATTTACTGACAGTACATTGTACAAGGAGCTCTGGACTGTGTTTTTGGTTCTCTTTGCCTGTGCACATCTTCAGGCAACTTGGTCTAACAGCGCTTCATTCTCCTGCACCTGAAAACTCAGGTGCGCTTTTCTTTCTTTGATGTAGCAAAGGTTGGGAATCTCAGTATTTTGTTAAATATTAAACAACTAGAAATTATTTCACCATAAAGTATCCATATAATTTCTAAGAACAGTCACTCATATCAACAGCAATTATACTGAAATGACAATCTAGCAAACATGCAATTGCTTTCCTCCTCTGGCATTACATTCATCTACCAGTTTAATATAATATTTAAGGTTACAGAACACGAAAAAGTCACTCAGTTACAAGTAAATTCAAGTGAAAGGAATTTAACAAATGTATATGACAAGATTTGCTAAAAAAAATACTGTTGTTCATTTTCTGCTTCACAAAGGTTTTTATGTACTCACAATACACTGCAGTTCAGAGTGATCTGAGCAAACTGTTATATTTAGGTAGCAACACAAAGCATTAATTAATAGATGACAAAGTCATCTGGTTCTGTATCCTTCACTGCTCTTCAAAGGAAAATAATTTCTAACCTAAATATAGGCTTCACAGAAAGCACTGAAAGGTTAAACAAAAACCTCTTTCGTCAAAATGCTTACAACTCTTAAAAGACAGCAAGCTATAAATTATTAAGTAGCTTGTCTAATTGCTTCATGATGGCATCCAAAGATTCCAGTCCCCCCTACCCCCCATCCCAAGACACAATTCCAGCTGGATGCACTTTCAACACAGACCATTATTCACAAAAGTCCGCTCTAATGTTAAAATGAGGTACCAGAGGTCAGGCTCCTAATAAGAAAACAAAGAGTAAGATTCCCATACCCACATAACATCCTAAATCTCAAAGCTACATCAGCAAGCTGACAACTGGAAAACCTAGGAAACCTCATCAATGAGTAATGCAGAAAGGAATCAGATTACACTCAGCAGTCAGATTTAAAATCTTCCAAATTAAGTCATATATGCAGAACTGCTCCTACAAACATTGCTCTGAACCACGGCTGTAAATCGGAAACTAACACTAAGAATTAGGGAACTTCCAGGTCTTCAGCCAGAGCATGAGACTATAAAAAGCAAGATCAATTTCAAGTTATTATGGAAGAGACAGGCAAAGCAGGCAAAAACAGCACAAGGTAAAAAAAAAAAATAATCTATGTCCAATTCTTCAACATACACAGATTTTCCAATTCACTACTTTGTTGGATTTTAAACACCACATTTCAGGCAGAGAAAACACATATTTAATGGCTCAGGGTTTACCAACTATAGTATGATTTGCAAGCCAAACAAAATAGCTCTTTTTTACTGGGTAATAGTAAGTAACAGCATTCATCATTTTATAAAATACATAAATATATCATCCATTCACACAAAATCAAAATGTAAGTGAAAATGTTCACTGCTAAAGTAGTAAGTCTTGGCCTGAAACTTCTTGTCATCTTAATTTAGACATTTAATATTTATCCTTTCCTGCCTGCCATCTTTCAACATCATGAAATTATTTTGCATTATAGCAAGATGTAATGGATTTGATTTTAGCGTTCTCCCTTGGAAAAGTAAGTATGTGATCTGGCAGACATACTTGGCTTTCTTAAAACCAGCACTACTGACCAACAGCTACCTGAGGCACAGATCAGACAGTCTTTCCATGCAGTTTTGCTACCAAAGTCCAAAATAATTCAAATACCTGCACAGCTGATACTGCTGACACATAAGTCACCTGTAATGTGCAACGTTCATCACAAGTGTTATCAAATGATTGCTAAGGGAGCAGCTCTATACCCATTCAAAGGGTGGTACGTGTGTATCAGGAACAAAAGAGAAGCAAAACACGGTAGTAAACCGTACGTGGTCTATGTCTTGTCTCCTAACTGCAAAAGCAGTTGCTGATTGACAGCTATCTCCCATCCTCTGATCCACTGGCACCCGTCACAAATGCCACAGATGGTGCAGAGCATTGAATAAGGGCTCAAAAAGAGAGTTAAAGTAATAGTGTTCTACTGGCTCAATGCACCTCTTAACTGCTGCTGGAAAGACAGAAGGCAGGGGAAGAAAAAACCACCATGTTCCTTTTACTCATAACTCAGTAACAATTACTTAGCCAAATTCTGGCCAATGCTTTTTCAATACAGGCAAAAGATCCCAGCAGTAAAAGAGACAAGTATGACAGTAAAAAAGAGCAACACGGAAATCTTACTCTCCACATTAATTTACATGCTTTTCATGGCCAAAAATAGTATGGAAGGGTTTGTTTTGCTTTATCATAGTGCAGCAATTGAAACTCAGTCTTTGTATACCGAGACACCCTCAGTGCAAAGGTTGATGTGCAATAAAATGTGGCACCAGGAGTTTGTCCTTCCTACACCTTGGCTATCAAAAGCACCAAACCTGGGCAAAAGAACACCTTTCGTACTCTTCCCCTTAAATACAGAAATTGAAATTAGTTTGTTATTGTGTCTTTAGTCACAGGGGTACAAAAGATCAAGAAGTAACATTCATACAGGCAAACATCCAAAAAATGTGTATAGCAAAAAGCTTAATTCTTGTGACGAAGCACCAGCAGGGGTAGTGTCCTCAGCACCCTTTCCTACCTTCCTCTCCTTCCTTCGCAAAGAACTCAATTGTTTAATTAATTGTTTTACATAGGTGAAATGGACCATTAGAAAACATTAGACAACACTTAATTTATCATTTATACAAGGATGAATGCAAATCATTTTGAGGTTTGGGGGTTTTTTCTTCCCACACCCCTAATTAATATTCATGAGGATAATTTCACAAAGGCAGTTATAAAACTATGTCAGAGGCAGCTTGAAAATATAGTTGTGCTAACACAGAAAGAGGAAATTCTCTCCCCTCCCTCCCCACCTCTGAAAGGGGGGATTTAAACCTAACGTAAACATTTACTGAATGATGGGGGTTTATAATATTTTAATCAAGTTATTCATTACACAAAAATAACACTGTGGAAAACCAGATAACGTTATACAAAAGCTAAGTTCATTTGTTCTGGACAGGTGGCCAGTCTGCAACTCTGTGCTGGCATCCAAAGCCCGCCCACAATAGCACTAAAGACGATTATGCAAATGTTCCCTATTCCCTGCTATTTTCCCAGGAATGGGAGAAGGGCTCCATGTGGAAGAAGCAATTGTTTCCCAGTCATGTGGAAAACAAACCAAGAGAAAGAAGGGAGGGAATGTGAACAGGAGATAGCAACACATACCCTTACCAGACTGGTCTTCTGCTCTCTCTCACTAAGAAATGCTTGAAATCATAACAGTAACGTGATTTCCATACCGGAGTGCGGATAGCAGGGGTCAGACACGGAGTTCAGAGCCCAGGAAATGTATTCTTCATACGCAGCTATTCTACATTTTCCCTTGTATTCTAGCAAGGGACAAAGCCGTTTAAAGATGGTAACTCTCCTTCGGCTGCAATACATCACTTCAATGTGAGTGGTGGGGCTGGCTGAGTGATGCTTTACTAGAACAAGCAGAACGCTTGTAAAAGATGGGCAGCAGATCACCTAGTTTTCTGGGAGCCTGAATTTTGTCTGGATTTCATGCTATCGAAGATATATTTTTTTTCTATTTCCACAGCCTGATCACAGGATAATTAAAAAACAAATGTGAAATCTAAACCAATGCATTTGCTTCACTTCGGTCCTCCAGTGATACTAAACATGTTTTACTTAAGTACAGCATTTTATACCACAATATAGGCTAGTTTAAAGGAACATAAAAACTATTCTTAAAAAGTACTAGAATGTTTCTTATATTTCAAACACAGCTCTTCAGATCCCACTGTTTAAATCATCCATTTCTATATAAAATGCTTTTCATCTCTCCCAAATATCAATTTTCCACCTAAGTACTCATCTAAATAATTCAGCTATCCTTCTGCTTATGTGATAACTGTATCTTAGAGGATTCAGCAGGACACAAAAAAAGACTGTAGGCAAACAAATGTGATGGGACCAACCACCAGTCTGCAAATTTATTAATTATAAATTAGACATGACTAATTATAAGGGCATGACTGTCCATTCCCACAAAGCACCAGTTATTAAATGGATGCAGAGCAACACTAATGGGCTAGAAGTTGTAACCGATATAAACACCTGTCCCATTAGCATCAACTTTTACACAGGGCGAGATTTCAGCTCCGCAGATGAACCCTTCCAGCCACGAATGGGTACAGGAGCAGCTGGTTTAGTCAGGGGAAGATTCCCCAACCACCACAACTACCAGAGCCCAGCCAGCTGCATCCCACTAAGATGTTGTACTCTAACTGGTTTCATGTGAGCTGGACAATGGCTACAAGTTGTGATATTTGATTCAAGAAGCATCATTTTTTCTTCAGTTAGCTTTATCCTTTGCTCTTTACTATTCTAAAGGAACAAGGCTTCTACAGCTGGTTTCAGAAGACTCAAATAAGAAATAATCATCTCATTAACCTTGCTCAAATGAATAATGAAATAAAATAAAGATCTCTTCTCATTCAAAAAAAAAAAAAGACAAGGAAATCAGAGTTACAGTGGGCATCAAGTTTTGTTGAGTATAACTTGCAGGAGCAGCGTTAATGATAATCAGTATTTGGCGATTTAAAGACCAATACCTCCTCCACCTCAAGTAAAGCAACACAGCTTCTCACCCCATTCCAGTCCTGTAATTTGAATTAGTACAGATAAAAGTTGCCTCCTATACAAAGAGGGGTTTTTAACTTTTAAAATCATAGCTCTTCAGAGCTTAGAGGTTTATGCTTCTTTTTGCTTCACCTCAACACCACCTAGTCCTTGAACCAGGTTTCCAAAACATACATGCTCTGCTTTCCCAGTTGCTGGTATTTGTTTCTGTTTCCGATCACTACCTCCTCCTCCATTCAGATCCCGACAAATTGAAAGACTTCATGCTGATCTTCAATTCAAAAGAATTTCTTGGCAGTTTCTGCCGTTGCTTTAAAGCGATTAATAAAATCCTCCTTACATCACTGATATTATTGCTACTTTTCTTCATTCAACAGAATTTACAAATAGAAGTGCTGTATAAAGCCTCTTGTTCGTATGTTCATCATATGTACGCTGCCTTTTGTCGTGTCTCCTGCCTGTCTATAATTACACCACGGTTATTCCAACACTCCTTAGGACTTGGTGTCTTCCTTTTTCCCAAGCTATCAAGTGCTTTGCATTTCCATTAACTCCACTGTTCTCTCTCTTTCTTGGAGAAGCTCCTCCAGGATCAGGCTACCTGCTGGGTCTGGGCTCTTTGCAGATCTTCCGAATATCTTTCAGCTACTTCCTTTTGCGTGCTTGCTTCTTCTCAATTATTACTTGTCTTTCAGTATCGACATTTTTGATTCGAATGCTCTACTTCAGAGTTCTCTTACCTTGCAAGACAACTCATTTCAGGTTTCTCTCTGCAAGCTCTTCTGACCATTCTTTCCATACCCAGGTGCTTCTGTGTTTCCACTTTCAACGCCAACTATCTGGTCAATCTCCTGAATCTCTTTTTTTCTTCCCCCTCCTGCAACTCCGAACACTTCCCAGCTCAGCAGCTCCTCATTCCTTACCCACCTCTATTTCTTTTTCTTGGCCTGGAAACACAAAACTTGATCAGGCATTCCTATAATCTCATTTTTTATGCTGTTCCACAGCTCTTCACCATTCACTACTTCTTTCACCAGAGACAAAATTCCACCCCCCAACTCCTTTGTTTTCTTTCCTGTATCTGGCTCTTTCCATCTGTGCTTATCGTAGATCTTCGTTCTTGACACTTTTTTGGTTGCTTTTAGCTTCACTGATGCCAGTACTAGCTTCAGCTCTGGAGGTAATTCTGTGAGAGAGGAAGCCTTCGACGGCCTTAGGAACATATCCTGATTTACTGCTAACTCCCTCTAGAGTTATCAATTCTTGTTCACTGTCACGTGCAATTCACTGAATCTTTAGAGGATAGGGATTATTTTGAGTCTGAACTAAATACTTGCTCACGTAAATAACCAGGAATTTCAGAGAGAGTTAAAAAGGTAAGCACAAGCACGGCTAAAAAAATATACACATTCCCTATTTTAATTAAAGCATGCCTGCAGGTCATGGCAGCATTCATACTGCTTTGGGGGTTATTTCTGCATAGCAGAAATTTTTTTTGCATATGAGAATATACCACTACCAGCTGTAAGTGTATGACCATACATAACTGGATTTTACTTAAAAGTTCTGCTCTCTTTCATTTAGTAGATTTAATATATTAATTATTATTGGTCTTTTTTTCCAGGTATACAGAAGATACATTGACAGAGGGAAAAAAACATAGAGAATACGAAAATAGGCTGACAGAGTCAATGCTGCTTGCTAAAGGCAGAATAAATCCAGCCTGCTCAACAGAGCCGAATCCACGGTCTTCTCCACACCACCTTTTTTCCACCCAAAATTCCCACAACCAGAAATCACATCACATGAGCCATTGCAGTGCTGTGTATGCTCTCCCTCTCAGGACTGCGTTTCTTCCACCACCATGCTGGCGTGTCACCGGGCTCCCGTCCATAACAGGACCCACATGGAGGTGCTCCCCTCTCTCCTCCATTGCAATTACTTGACAAATCCATTTGACTGAAGAGACTCTTGCTGAGGCAAGGACTGGCATGGGACATGCCCCTTCTCCAGCTAATGTTCACCAGCCCAGTGACGCTGAGACTTTTACAGGCACTCTCAGCAAACTCACACCTTCCAAAAAATTGGTAAGAGTGCACATCAAAAAATTAGAAAAGGTAGCGCTAATAAACAGATTTTGTTGGCTTTTTTTTGGTATTACAACAAATTCTCTTTTGAAAATGAGATCCAAATAGCTCCTTCTTCTTATTCACATCATTATTATACCTGAAAGGAAAGAAAACACACTTTCCTCTTTATTGGCATATAATACCCTATGATTAATTTAGCAAATAATTAACATATGTTTGTCAAACTCCTTGTTTCACTGCAAGCCTCTAGCCCAATATTTTCTGTAGAGCTATATAGATAGTGCCACCATTCATTATTCATTGGTTTCTGCTGCAAACCAAAGATGTCCTGGTAAATAACAGTTTTGGACTCATTACAAGGTGAGTCATGTTTGAGTTTCCAGTTGTTACAGGTAACTCAGCTATTCGTTCTTGAAATATTTCTGGTCTTTGCGTACTATTCAGAGTTGTGTTGAGAAAAATCTTCGCTATAGGCCATAGGGAGAAGAGGAAAAAGAAATTCATTGTAAATAATCAGCTGCTCCTGGGAGACAGAGACATTGCAGTGTGCCAAGTCAAATTAATCCCAGACACAAAGATGTGAATAAAGCCTTAAAACTGAGATAAAGCAGGGAAATTAATTAGATCACTTAGAGAAATAAAACTAATTTAATTCGGTACTGTATTTTACACACTGGCCAATGTGTGCCTAAAATTCAAAGTTTCTGCAGAGGAAAAATGCTCTTCACATGAATGCTTAAAGCCAGAAAGAGAGCACTGTATATAAAGACTGGAGAATGCAGATGGGCTTTCTAAAGTCTTGTTTTAAGCAAATGCATTAAGAACAAATTTCTGCTAAAAAAAGACAACAAAATCTGTTTTTAAAAGATCTGAAATAGAATCACAACCAAAGTGAACTGCATTCATATTGAAATCAGCATTGCTAGATAATAGATTTTAAAAGAACAACTTCTGTCTAGCTTAGGGCAAGCTTCAAATTTGTAGTCTGGTCTCATCTCTCCACTCAAACCTTTCTTTACCACATTTTTCGTTTTGGCTCCTTTAAATAAATGATGTGTTTCTGAACACAAGACATCAAACTCAGCTCTGATGTGACTTAACTTCTACAGGGGCGGGTCATTAGAAAACATTTAAATACTGTTGCCTATTTACATAGTGCCGTACAAACACAGTCGGAAACAGATTTCCTACCTGGAAGCACCAACACAAATAAACCCACCAATAATCAGGGTAACCAGAGCATGTTGTGACCTGGCAGATGCAGAAATTAGGCAGTGTTTTAGGAGCACATAACAGTATCACCAAAGGCAAAACAGTCACGACACTGGGAGAAGGGAACTAAAACCAGAGGCAAGCTGCTACACAAGGGCATGGCGCTTTAGAGCTTCACAAACAAGGAGCTTAACTGTAATACAGTAACAGACAGAAAAACACTCGTGCATAGAAGAAAAGCAGAGGAATCTGTCTCAAATATTTCCATGAATACTGAAATAAAGCTTTTGTTCAAGTCATTTTAGTTGCTATACAAGGGATGTTAGTTCTTGGGCAACTCAGAAAGGCATTCTGGCAATAACAAAGAGGCAAAAATGAATCGAAACGTGAAATACGAAAAAATGTTCACTGAGAAAGATGATGCCTCACTGTTTTCGAAATCAGAATCTCATTTGTTTGAGAAGGAAAGACAAAAGGGCAGATCTGGAAATTAAAAGCAAACACATTGCTGGTTAGAGGCAGGGAACATCTACCTGAGACAGGACTGAAATCACAACACTGCTCATCTGAATACAGAAAAAGAGGATTCATGGAAACAGTTTGCTCCCTCACAGAGATACTCAATGTGTGGGCAAGTGATGACCGAAAACTGAATCAGCTATCAAAAAGCTTCCAGATAAATCAGGCATCATAAAACAGAGACTAACAACCACCACCACCACCCATACATACATAAAGCCACCTTAGCAGCAGCATATGAGAGATTTAATGAGTCCACATGCAAGCAGGGATGATTAAAAAACGTTCTGGTGTCATGTGATATTGATGTAAATGAGGGGCAATTAATGAGACTAAATTGCTTCTCACCTTTAAACAATATCCTAAAACTATGCATGATTTTTCTTCATTTATTTTTGTATCTCATTCTTTTCCTAATGTGGCCTTCTGTGACATTTGATCACAACCAGTACTGAGATTACTAAAAACACATACACAAGGTCATCCTGACACAGTAGCTGCTCTGTGTATTTGTATTTTTATTAGCATTAGTATTTGGTAGTGTATCTGCACATACAAGCAAATACATCTTCCAGACATTCTGAAAGGCAGCAGCAGCAGTTATTCATTTTGTTTTTCATTCTCCACTCCCACAACAGTGAAATTTCTGGGCACCTTGCCAAATGATATTTAATTAAAAGCTACTCTGCTTTTGATTCTTTAGTAACTTGGTTACCAGCTCCATTGACCATTTATGCAATGAAAGGAATTTAATATAAAACCGGTTTTCTATTTTGTTTGCAGAACTGGTGTTGGTATAATTTTGAGTGTAGAGACAGCTGGCAATGCAGTTTGCTTTAAAAAGTCACAGAGGTAAAATATAGAAAAAGTTGAGATGGAAAAAGCCTAAAATCAATGGAGTATTATGTACAAAAGCTGTTTAGTTTAGTTTACCCTTTGGCAAACAAACCTGTTTTCTTCAGCAGCGAGGCCATTCTCCTGGAGTACCTCAGTAAGGCTCTCCATTCCTGCACTGAAACTTACTATCAGAAAATAGGAAAAAAAGGATCATTCATTTAAACTACATCTCCTGCACTGAAAGAGGGCTAATGAAACACATCTAGTACAGAGACACACACCAAGTGGGTGTACAAACATTTCTTGGATGATGAAAGAATAAAAGTGGCTGGCTGAAGAACGCGCTAGTAGTACTTTTTATTTTGAGGCTGGGTTTCCTCTGTCTTTTTTAAATGGTAAAAAAATATCTCTGAACCTATCAGTAGCCTCTGGTCATAGTTTTAAACATGTGAAATCGTATCTTAGCCTCAGCAAACCGATTACTGGCCTTTCTGATAACCTGAGTACAGCAGCATTTAGAACCCAGCCCACATAACTACCTACAGAAAAACTCACTCCTGACATTTCTCAGTGCAGCAGCCACAGAGGTTCCTGAGGACAACTGAGGATTCTGCCCGAAAATGATAAGGCAAAGTGAGTTTCAACACCAGAAGTCTGAGCAAAATAAAAGAGAACCGATATAGGCGGTATGTTCAGAAGAGCTGGCATTGTATTTTCAATCCTAACTTCAAATAAAGGAAAAACAGACAATACTACGTGAGCTGGGTTGGACATGCATGCACAGCAGAACAAGCTCAGATGTTCTCCCCATTTCACTGGAAGATACTTTTCTTTGTAAACATGCTGAACACTTTAAACTTCAGATAATATCAGAAAAATCATATCAGAAAAATTACAATATATCAGAAAAAAACACTGAATATACCTAAACAATAGAATTAACGTAGGGCTTATTCCTGCATCCCACAGTGCTGAACACACATGCTGATACCATCAGCCAGCCAGGCTACACTCGTGCTCACAAGTCTAAATTCCAGCAGTGCTTCCTCAGCATGTCCTAATCCTGCCATGAATCATCAAGCATTTCACGGTCCTGAACACGGATAAACTGTAAGAATAATCAGGGAGAAACTTTGTCAAACACACCATCAGAAATCAGTTGAAAGAGTAAATCTCTATTACTGTTACATGCAACCCTGCGAAGCTTGAAGTTGGTGGAATGTTACAGCTTGCTTAGTGTAAACGGTTTTAGTGAAGAAAGTATCACCACTTAGTGAAAAGTAATTTTTGTAAACCAGAGTATTCTATTTTTAACTATAGTCTAGGACTTAAATTTAGCTACATTTCATATCTTAATTCAGAAGTTAAGCCTTACTTCAGCTCAGTGGCTTACCAGAAAGAACACAAATATTAGGAACTGAAAAGTATTTCAGAAGGATGCTTTCAACTTTTCTACCTTACAAGCTCTTTGCCTAAATTCTTAACATCTGAGACACACGGGGAAAAAATAAAGAACCCAAGAAAAAAAAACTTAGGTAAGCCATACAAACTTGCAAAGCAAGTAGTAAGATACAGCCTTTTTTTAGAGTCAAGAGCTCAATTTACTAACCCACAGCAACAACCCTTCTTCTCGTGGATTTCTCACCAGAGACTTTTAAAGAAACCAAGCAGTCACAGCAAAAGAGTGAAGGTCACTGTAAAACTGATAACTGCTTACAAGATCCAAAGCAGAGGGATGGCATCAGCTGCAGCAGTGGACAGGACTTTGTGCTGGGACTCAGCGATTACGTGTGTTTATGAACGGTCTGCAGGTGAGGACGAACGGGTTGACATTTGCCGATACCACGCTGAATAACTGGTAAAGTTAAGGGCTGATATCAAGAACTGGAAAAGGATTTTACTGAGACTGAGTCACAGGCTAATAAAATGGGAAGGAAATTCAATACCAATAAATGTAAAGAGAAGCAAACGAGGGGAAAACAACAGTATGCTAGGGGGACCTTTTCCATACAGGGTCAAGATCCTGGGGTTATAACAGGCAGGTGCATGAAAAACATCAGTGACTATTAACAGTCAAAACCCCCCACAATCCAGAATAAAAAAATGCAACAGTGATAGGAGTTAAGACAGGAAGGAAGAACATAACAGATTATTGCTATCACTGCAGGAATAGATGGGGCACCATCTCAGCTGTCTGTGCGCTGTTACAGTCTTTCCCTCCGCTCCATCTCCAAGAAATAGTGAAGAGGCGGAGAAGAACAAGGATGGTAAGAATGCATGGATCAATGGCTGTATCAGGAATGACTCTGAGATCTTGGATTCTCCGGTTCTCCTAGGAAATGGGACAACTGAAGGGACAAGATAATGCCATGTTGATTTATGAAATCATGACCAACATGGTGACAATAGATGGAAATTAACTGTTTCCTCTTTCTCCATACATTGAGGGCACCAGATGAAACTAGTAGAAGTAAGGTTCAAAGAACACATAAGCTGGGTTACATCAACAACAGAAAGTACTGTAATCTCATGAGTTCCAGACAAACAACAAACCTCTTTTAATTCAGAAATAATATCGTAAGAAAGAAATCCACTTAAAATTTCAAGGGGAAAAAATGGCAACCTAAACCATCTTAGACCAGGCTGGATATCAAGACCAGATGAAAGCTGACACGTGGACTATGACGTACATCCTGAAAGAATGCTCTAAAATAAAATCACGGTAAGAGTGGGAACACAGGCAGAGATCTACAGCAAACGAGCCTAAAGCCCACTGCCTTCCTGCCAAATTTGCTGGCACGGCTACAGGTTCTCCATATTTTCTCACAGGGGTTTTCTTCAAGACTTGTCCTAACGTCTTCCACCTTTTGCAAGAACCTGAGGTGATGTCTGTGCTGCTCCAGAACACAAAGGGTATCAGGGATTTTGCATTAAGTTGCTTTGGAAGGTTGGTGGAACAGCACTAGGGGGAACAGGCATGAAGAGCAGGTCATCTGGAGCAGAGACAGGCAGCATACGGCTGCTAAAACCAGAAGCTGGCAAATTTTCACTGTTGTGCAATAATACTAGTAGTGGAAGGCTGTGAGCTGTAACAACTATAGTAAAACACCTGGAAGAACAACTTGCCAGGAAGCAGAACTACTACCTTGTATTTAGGCAATACTTCTACTGATTACTGATCAAGACGTCTTGCTTCAGGTAGTTTTATTCCATCGGCTTTCCTGTATGCTGAATACACCCTGACCGCAGCACAAGGGCCCTACAGGATCCTCTGCCCCCTATTTTGTGTCCCCTCTTTGACACACAATCTGTCCAACAGCCACCACACCTCATACCGGGAACATAATCTGGCCCATACGTCGAGGACACCAGCTACCTCTGATGGAAATGGTGAGTTAGGAAGTCTTGCCATGCTACGCATCATGATGCCATCCTCAGACATCAGCCCCAGCAGATCCAGTGCCTCACCCTGTCCCACAGAATGACAGGCTTGTTTTCACATAGCTCAGTTCTAGTGATCCACCATCAACAACAACCCCAAAATCGGAACTATGATGACTGAGTGGTCAATGCACATCACATAGGGAGAATTTCTGAAAATGCAGGTAGCCAAACGTGTCACAACAACTGCATTTTCAACCATGACCTGGAGCAGAGGCATTAATGAAGACAACCTAAATAGAAAGAAGATTGACCACAGAAGGATAATAGCAACGGATCCAAACGTTTTTCACCATTTGGAGTTTTAGAGACAGGAACAAAAGATATAATTTGTGGGTTTACTGAAAAAATAATAAAAAAATTGCTCATAAAATTTATGCTTCATCTATCACAATGGCTGTTGCCGTTATTGTCCCTTCCTTCACAGATGTTCAAATGGGCAATCAGAAATGGTTTCGCTTTGTCAGTTTTTCCACTGCCATCAGTCATAGAAAGAAACAGCTCAAGAGAAACAAAAGGCTGGAAGAGAAGGAACTGAAATGCTCATCTTTGCTTTAGGTTTTACAAAGAAGTCTCCACATACCAAAACAGCTAGTTAAGTACCATGATTTCTCCCTGCAATCAAACCTCTTTATTTCTTTCTGGAGTCTACTGCAAGAACAGAATTGCACGACACTCCTCTACCATTGAACGCTTCACTTGAGTACACTGTGTGAATGCAAGGTGATGCAATGAATAGACCACGTCAGAAATAAGAGCACTAATACCAGAAATTAATTCTGCAGTACTGATGAAGGCCTCAAATATGCTAGCAGCTGTAAGTTTCACCTTCAAAAAATAGACCTGCGTTCCTCCTGATTTTTACACCTGCAAAAATACTTTTGTTGTTATATGAAGTCTTGCACTGCTGATACAGAGCAAAAATGCTTATCTAAAGATATTACAGTACCATAAAAAATATTTTAAAAAAGGGGGGGGGGGGGGGAAAACACACTTTTAAAACTCTGTAAGCTACCTGAAAACACATTTCATCGTAGTACAGCAAGTTAAACAAGTAGGATCTATCCAATTCCATTTAATAATTTTGTATTTTATATTACTTTCAAGAATTGCCAGGAAAAATAAAAAGGCAGCTAATTCCCCAAATCTTCACAATCTTCAATAGATTTAGTTCAATCTACTATTTAATAGAACAACAAAGCACACAGTCCATGCCAACTTCTGTAGATGATCTGTACAATATTAACTTGTCAGCCTCCATGCTTCCTCTCTACTCCCCTCTGCTGAGACACACACACCAGACACCCCCCAGTGCTGCACCCAGCTCGGGGGTCCTCAGCATCAGAAATCAGAAGGACACGGACCTGTCGGAGCGGGCCCGTCGGAGGCCACAGAGCTGGTCAGAGGGCTGGAGCCCCTCTGCTGTGGGGACAGGCTGGGAGAGCTGGGGCTGTGCAGCCTGGGGAGGAGAAGGCTGCGGGGAGACCTTAGAGCAGCTCCCAGTGCCTGGAGGGGCCGACAGGAAAGCTGGGGAGGGGCTTTGGGCAAGGGCAGGGAGTGGTGGGACAGGGGGGAATGGCTTGAAGCTGAGAGAGGGGAGATTTAGGTTGGACATGAGGAAGAAACCCTTCCCCGTGAGGGCGGCGAGGCGCTGGCCCAGGCTGCCCAGAGCAGCTGTGGGTGCCCCATCCCTGGCAGGGCTCAAGGCCAGGCTGGACGGGGCTGGGAGCAGCCTGGGCTGGGGGGAGGGGGCCCTGCCCCTGGCGGGGGGTGGGACTGGCTGGTCTTGAAGGTCCCTTCCAACCCAAACCATTCTGTGAATCTGTATAATTTCGCTGTTGGTGATGCTGTTGGTGTTGTTAGGCGAAAGGGATTTCACTTTAAGTGGAGGAGACACAAAATCTAACATGCTATCTATAGGCTACCAGAATGATCAGAAATAAACATTTTGATGGATTTCAGCTGTTTCTGTCTCCACACAACCCCTTTTAGGAGAGAGCAAGGGTTAAGCAGCTGATGAACAAAGGTCTTCACACTGCTGCCATGTCTTTTATTTAAAAGCACACAACATGATGGAATGAAATGGAAAGCTGTGTTTAAAGAAACTTTTGATCTTTGATCCTCATGTCCCTTTGAGAACCTTTCCTTGGCCATCTATTGGCATGAAACCTTTTGTTCCTGACTTTGAGGAACAACTGACAAGTCAGTCATGGTGGCAAGCTTGGTGGCAAAGAAAACTCAAGTAGAACGTGGCAGGATCTCAGACTTTAGATGTAAGAGTACAGGTGAATGATGATCTTTCAAACAAGGAACGCTTATGTACTCTTTTCTTTTACATGTATGAAACTCACTATGGAGGACTTAGTTCAGTTTTACAGGACTATACACTATTCTGGTTTCATTCATGTTCTGTCACAGCCTCCACAACCTGGATTAATTTCTACAGCTTTCTTCTTTATGTTTTTCTGTCTAAGAGCAGTATGCACGTATTTACAGCTTGTTTTCAAAACCAAAGGCCTAAAACCACGCACATCAACTGAAAAGTTTGCTTTCCCTCCTCATTTTTCATCAAATATTCTTATAAAAGTGAAATTAAAAATTGTATCATCGTTACATCTGTAATAGTTGTATATTTGAAAGCTCCTTTAAAAAAAGTAGATAGCATACTATTCTTATCCAGAAGACAATACTTTTATGAACACACCAAAAAAAAATTAATCCTACTACACAAATCCCGCGCCCCCCCCCCCCGGGGACATATACTGGTGGGCATTCATACAGATGCTTTGCTCTACCTGAAGGGAACAGAAATTATCAGGAAAAACAAACCCAGAAAATCAACACCAGGCAGAAAATGTCTTTCAGGACACTACTATAAACAGAAGAAAAATAGTTCGATAGGAAAAATGAAAATTTCTAGCTAGCCTATATGGACAACCAAAAAGCAAACATAGATGTACTTGGCATCCTGAACAAAAATAAATCCAGGAAATCTAGTAGCTCACAAATTTTGTATCTCAAAAAATGCGACCAGCCTTTACTGTTTGTTTTCTGTTTGTTTGTTGGGGTTTTTTTCTTAAATTACCCCTTTATGGTTTGTGAAGGTGAAAAAAGCTTGGAGCTACATTTGTACACAATCAGAGCTAAGAAAACCAGTGCTGAGCTTTGTTTTGTTTTGTTTTTATAAATCTGCAGGCTTCCTCCTACTCAATTCGTTTCTGTTTGCAACTAGTATGAAATATGCTTTTATTCTTGTTGAAAATATGACAAACTACCATTTGAACTGCAAATGGCAGTGTATGAAGCACATTGCCAGTGAAATGAACACCCATAAGAATAACTGTCAAGCAGAAAATACAGAATAATATTAAAAAAAATAAAAAGGGATAGGAGGAAAAATTCTATACAATCACTGAAACAATTTTGGTGACTGAAGGGAACATTTAACATATACAAATCAAAATGCAAATCAATGTTAAAGATTTGTTCCTGCACTATACTTATGCTAGATTTCTATACTTCATGTGTGACATTCATGTTTATTGATGATGATGTCACTAACTTACCTGTCAAACTGTATTTCAAAATGTTTGCTCAATATACCTGAAGTACAGAGTTAATTTATTTTAATATACATGGAAAGTTCCCAATATGAAGCTTAACTGCATAGACTTTTTCATGGAAAACGCTGAAAAATTATTATCCTGTTCTCAAGTACAGTGCTGCGACTAGTAGGATACAAACCAATGAATGCTACCGAGTAAAGATTAAGTCAAACAGTTTCAGAGATTAAGAAAACAACCACCACACCACTTTCATTGACATTTCAAGAGATTAATCCCCAGTATGTTTTCACTATTTCATACTTGCCATTAGGAGATTCATACACATACATGAATTTTATATAATTAGAATGGATGTCATAACACAGATTACTTCCCCATATTGGCTTCAGTTCAGCATTGTACTTCAAGAACATGCTTACGTCTATCCCAATTTTTTACAGCTAAGGTAAGTAACAGTTTTGTTGAACTTGTCCAAAATATCATGATTTGGTTAAAACCTTTCACCTAAGTAGCAAACAACTGTTGACTTACACTGAAGTTTCACTTAGTGCTCTAGAAAACACTGCAGGTTTTTTTGCTTAATTATTATTTCAATGATAGTACAAACCCAGTAAACAAGTGGAGCATATAATCTATATGTACCGTATACCAGACCATGTATTTTTTCCAGAATCTGGATGGAAAGCATGCTCCCTCATCAATGCTGGCTTTGTATTAAAAATAAAACAAAACACTATTCTAGGGTTGGAGTGGGTTTTATTACATAAAAAAACCCCAACAACCAACATCTAAAAAAACCACTTCTAAACTGGCATCTCAAAGATCTTTGGCACTGCACTGACAAAAAACCAGAGTACCAAGCTTTTAAGATACTGTTATTTATTGCTTCTAAAACAATGTGTAAAGGAATGACCCAGCTGAGGTAAGCTGGCCACACAGACCTGAAAATATAACAAGAAATGTTTGAGGCAACAGCCATTTTTTGGAGGACTATCAGAAATAAGCCCCTTGGATCTAAAAGCTGATGTGATACCTACCTTTTGGTCATGTTTTGCAACAGTTCCTTTAAATATGTGCAAATCACTTTTATTGTTAAATGAATGCTTGCATATTACTGGTAAAGAATAAGAAGATGTGAATGTTTCTTATCTACAGCTTATAAATATGCCGTGTCTTCAGCAAAAAGCATGCAAGTCAGTAAGAGAGTTGCACAGTTGTAGCTCCAGAGCCTGCAGTGGACATGAAGAATAAGACTTATTTCTGTAACCTGTGGAAGAAGCATCCTAGCCATTTACTTATGTATTTACCGTAACAGTAAGCCATATGAACATCAGCACACACACACTTTTCTAGATCACACAGAGAGAGTTCTTTGCTGCTAGCACATATTTATTAGATTAGCAGCACATCTTTTATTACTTTGCAGATGCCAATTGGACTCCTCTCTTGCACTGGCCTGGGTAACCTTACGTTTCCTTTCTCCCTCCTCTTTCTTGCGAGAGTAAGCAGGACCGGCTGATAAAAGGCCTTTTATCTGTATGAAACTGAACAAGTCCACTACTGTGTACGTAGACTCATACTGAATAATCATTTATGGTAGATTTGACTTAAACATTCTCTCTCTGTCTTTTGGGGTTTTTTAGCTGTCAACACATTCTGGTTTGTACAGGTCTGAAAGTGTAACTTCCAAGGTTGCAAAGAGGAAGAAGGGAGTATAGTTTTTAAAAATAGTTAAGAACGCATCTACTGTACCCTTTAAAGTAATCCTCTGTCTAAGACAAACAGCTTTAGTAGCCAAGGTGGTCTGCCCAGTTTACCTTACATTCATCTAATAAACTACTAAGTGTCAAGCGTAAAACCTGGATCACTAGGGTCAGGGACCGCTCTAGAACTGCAAGGATGACAGGCCACTCCTGTGAAAAGTATGTTCAGGCATTTTTCACAGTGCACATACAAGTTTATGTGTTTTAATTTTTGCACAGTAGGTTAAATGAGCTAACTTTTTTTTTTTTAACCAATTGAGACCTTATTCTCAGTAAAATTAAGGTAACATTATCCAAGAAATACGAAAAAATAAGAATAACTTCTCAGAAATATCACTGCATAAAACACATGGAGTCATAGTCCAAAATTGCTCTAGTTACCACTCAGAAGGTACAATCAAACAAGTCCCGCAGAAGAAAGAGTAAGAACTCTTATGAATTACTTTTGTCTGCCTAACATTTGAAAACCAGCAAACTCTCTGAATTGCAGAAAAATTAATTAGCTGAATTAACCAGCTGCACGTCAGGATAAAACAAAGAATGAAACTCTACATACCTTTATTTCTATATGGATTTTTTGTTTTAACAAACATTTTCTTTTTAATTACACTCTCCAGAGTACCATTCTCAGGCAATTCAGTGATTGCTGTTTTTCCCTAAATTATGGGCTTTTGATTGTAACAGAGAACATGCTCATTAGGTAAAGCAGCAATGTTATGTTGAAATACAAAGGAATTTTTTTTTAAACTGACGGCTCCAGAACAAATGCTAACTGAGAAAGGGCATAAACACAAACAGAAGACAAAAGAAAGTTAAAAGACAAATGGTTTTTTACTTGTTTGCAGCATGCTAGAAAATAGAGGAATGGTTGATAGGTGATGCTTGTCCGCCAAATATTTGCCTTCTTACCTAGAAACTTTGGGGATTTAAAAAAATCCACCAAAACCCACCAAACCATACAAGATACACCTAGAGCATCCACAGGCACATTGACAGCTTGTAGATCTCTGCACAGAAATCTCCAGTGCGGTTTGCAAACCAGGATGCATTTCCCACCCCTGGGGAAATGATACCAGCCCAAAAGGCAAGAGCAAGGGCACAAACTGAATAAAGCATGGAAAGGCAGGTACAGCCATTGCCAGAGGACTGTGAAAAAGGAGGGTGGTAAATGGCCAAAGAGGTGGCTCAAGTAGGCCGGCACTATCAAACAGCTGTGAGAATGAAGACACCTTTCTCATGAGGCTGCTGAATGCTGGAACAGCCCCACAGAGGTTTGGGCATCTCCATGCTTCACCATTTTGTAAAGTTAAAAAGGATGAAGGCCTCACAAACCTCACTGAACTTTAAAGTCAACCCAGCTTTGACCAGCAGGTTGGACCAGATGACATGCAGGAATCTCTTCCACCCAAAATTATCCTGATTCTACAATTAACAGTAGAAACAGAGTTCCATTATTGAGCAAAGGCCCCAGGAAAGGAAGAGGCAGCCATGACTGTGGCTCGATGAGGGACAACTTAATGGCAATGACACCACCTTCACTCCTGGTCTGTGAACTGCTTAACCCTCCACCACTACCTGCTCTCCATTCCAATTTTACTCAAGAGTGTTCTTACTACATACCTGACCCAGACACCTTGTTCCCCACTTCAGCCACCTCCTCTCTAACTGCTCCCCAGAAACACTGCAGGGACAATCCTGCCACCCATCCCCTTGGATGTAAAAACTAGTTTTTGATCAAGGGAAGGAAGTGCACGAGAACTAGAATGAAACAAACTACCATTAAAATATGGTTGGAACAATCTTTCTTTTTCCCCCAAAAAACCCCAAACACAAATAGGATATGGGCTCTTTTACTGTAAGCTGTATGCCTCGCCTTAGTAGTAATTTTTCACGTTCTAAAACATCACAGAGTTATCACAGAATGGTCTGGGTTGCAAGGGACCTTTATAGATCATTTTTTGTCCAACTCCCCTGCCACAGGCAGAGATATCTTGCAGCAGATGTTGGTTAGTACCAACTTGGTTGACTTTTGTTCTAAAAAATCTCAGGTAAGACTTCCCCTCCCCAAGGAAACCTGCTCTTAAGGCTGAGAAAAAAAGTCTCAGGAACTGTGAACAGTATCATTGCTGCCACTGAAAAAGATGCAGGCAGACACATCACCAAGTGGAAAAGCTCTTTGTTCCTTTGGGAGAGCTCTTACGGTCACATCTTGCTAGAGATGTTCACTTTGACCCCTGAGCTGGCTCACTGTTACATTTTACCAGTTTAGCATCTCCAGGTTACTCAACTTTTCTCACCAATCTTTTAAAGAAAGCAAATGTTCAAGTATTTTGTGTCCTGAACTAGACTCTGCTGATCAAGATCATCTACTAATACCTCTTTGTATTCCACTCCCTTCTCCCAAGTCATTCCTAAGGTTTAGAAGAAACGGGTACAAAGTATTTGTGTTAGGAGGGTGACATAAATCCAGAATTAAATAACTTCCAGATGAACACGTGATGAGTATGAGGCATACTGGTATGGAAAGCTAGGAAACAAAAGAGTCTTCCATTTGTACACTCAGGACAAGACATGTGAAAAAGGAATCCAGACAGAGGTGGAAAAGACTAGGTAGCATACTGCTGGTATGGACTTCTGACTCAGCGCTGGTATTGCCACTACTTTGGAGGCCCAAAGTTTCCATTTTGTTTATTTTTAAAGTATTGAGCTGTGACTTGCCTGGTCCTCTTAAATCACAGGAAAGACAAAAGCAGATGTTGGGAAGGATGACCGTTTGGATTGAACATATTAGAAGAAAGCTGCAATGCTGATGCAGGAAGAAACGAACACACACAACCTACAGTAGAGAAAAGAGTGATGCCCACAGAAGCAGCTCGCAGGTAACTCTGCAGACCAAAAGATACGCTGCCTGGTTCGCTACAACTGAAAGACCAAGAAAAAATGAACAGTTTTTTAAGAATAAAGTTTTTCACCTGAAAGTAGAGCCACTTACACGTATCAAAATTCCAGGCAGTGGATGCTTACGAGCACAGTAATTGGAAAGAAAAACAAGGGCTAAAAGCAGGCTAAGAGAAATTTACTTGCATCAGTTCAGCAAAAAATGTAGTTTCTTTATGAAGGGCTTTCTTTGTAGAAATAGCGTAATCCTAAGCTTAGCAACCCCTTTATAAGGAACTAGATGTTTTCACTGAAAATAGAAGCTGACAGTCCACCTCTGTTCTTACAGAAATATTATTTTAACCTAAAGAATTCCATAAAAACTAGCAGATAGCTTAGCATTTTTAAAAGGCTGCCTTTTAAAATTTTAAATGGACAAATATCTCAGTACAAAGCATTTTAATTTTTCATCTAAGAGAACAGAACAGTCAGTGAGACGAGACTTAAATCAGATACCTGACTTTTTTCACCCCCCGCTTTAAGTGCTGACATGTGTTTCTTGGAGAAGAAAGTACATAACGACTGAATGCAAAATCTACATAAAAAGAGGTCACCCATAATATTGTTTGGAATGTCACACACAGACCCATAGTCTTTGTTCCATGCAAAGTATATTATATTAAATGTTAAACGGACATTTAATATAGAGAATTCTAAAGAGCTTCTTGTTTTGCAGTAAAAAGGGAAACGTGCACTAAGAGGCTGAACTGTGACAAGTGCAGAATAGTATCAATAATCCCATTATAACACCTGATTTGCCAAACTTGTCTCTACAAGTTATTCTAAAATTCACAATAGCGTTCTTAACCATTTATGAAATGGAGCAGATCATGTCTTTGTAGCATTCACAGCCACTGATTCTCCATGCTTTGTTGGAAAGAATGGCATGAATAGCTACCAAGTCTTACACTTCATTTTCTTCAACTTCTTATTGATATCCTGGTGTTTTGAATGGTGTTTGACTATAGGAGAATATAATACAAAGGTAGTATAAAGCAGGTGTTTTCTTTCTGGAACCAGTAAGTTCTGTTGATGTATTATGCAGGATCACAGCTTAACGGACCAAACCAGGTCATCAATATGCATGATCTCCACATCGAGCAGTGACCAGGAAGCGGGTATGGATCCTCTCCTGAAAACTGGAAAGCCTGTCAAGCTGAGATTTAAGACAAAAATAGTACAGGCTCCAGGTGCATCTGAAATCATGTGCATACACACAACGCACACCAAATATAAGATTTTTCAGGAAAATGGCAAGGGATAAAGACCCTTATGGAGTGTGATTACTCATTGATGAATACATACTTCCCATAATCTAGATAGAAAAACAGGTTTTTCTTAGTTCTGTACCTTAACTGAATGAACCTAAGCCTCTCTTAGGGATCATCACAGATCATCCAGAAGAAATATCGTAAACTGAATGATGGCATAGAATAAAGAGAACTTATTTTGCCAAGGAGATATATGAAATAAACTTTTTTCCTGCTAGAAATCTGCCTTCCAGAAAAATGTTTTTGGAGCTATTACTAATTGCAGGACACTTCTAGAAAGTAAAACATGAGATGGTTCTTATAAATTATAAGGTTATTTTTTAAACAGAAAATGAAAGCATACAGCAAGACAACTATTTAACTTTTGTTTAGACAAAGATTATTAAATTCTTAAACTGGAAGGTGGAGATGCCTTATACATCAATGATTTTAATCCAATTAAGTTGTGTAAGCAGAGAAAGTCTCAAACAAAGATATGCAACAATTCTGTCCAGCTCTTAAAAAGGGATTAATCACTCCAAAATAAGAAAAACAAGCAAAACTAACAACAATCAAAAATTTGGACAGACTGGGAAAAATTCATTTGTCAGATAAATAAACAAAAGCCACAATTCATGTACAAGGCTTTAAGAAAAAAAATATATATGCAAAGTGGAAAAAGAGGAGATGGAGGCTACCGAGAAATTCAGACTGGGGAGGGGAAATTCTGTTGGCTAATGGAGTGATGGACAATGAACTGGCATTAGCAGCAATACTAGGCCCACTATCAGGTGCAGAGATTAAATTTATAAATGGACTTTGAAAAAGCAAACATGATCAATATTCTGTATTTGGAAAGCAGCAGTTTCCTTATGTTTCTAACATAAACAAGCGTATTAGTACCACAGAGAATGTGTGACATTAATGAGGAAAGACCTTCTAATCAACATACCCATACACCTCACATTTTAAAAGAGAAAACAGTTGACCCACTGATGTTCATTTTTATAAATGCTGGAATATCAGGACAAGATAAATGTGCATGGAGATGCTCTTTCTCATATAAGAAACAGCCATTTAATTAACATTTAGACCAACTGGATTCTGCCTTTTGCAAAAATAAAACAGGTAATATTTTCATGAGAACCACTCGGACATTTCCCACCATTTTTTCCAGGTGATTCATAGATCAGTGTGTCATAGCAAATGGAGTCATAGGTCAGCATTTGAACACTGCCAAACTGTTATGCATTGGCAAGGTAGATGCAACACATTTTCATGAAGTATCTAATGAATTTTTAATTTAAAACCAACATTAGATACCAGTAACTAAGACCTCAAAACACAACAGTCAAAAGAATCATTGATGTAAGCCATGTTCAGCTGAGTTTTCCAAGCACCTGCACAAGGCCCTCTTAGTATTCTGTGCTTTCATCAACTAAACACAACAAAAATAAGCAAAGGAGTAACTAACCAAGAGGACAAAATAGTCCCCAAAAATAATCTGAGTCACTAGGTAAACTAGGGAAGTTGAAACAAAATGCGTTCTCATACAGTTCTTCAGGCTTGCATCAAGCCATGTGCTTCAGGAGTAAGAGATGTCCACAGACAGGACCGCTGGAGCTGGAAGGTGGAAAGTGAGAACTCCTACCGGTTGCCCTGTGCTTCAAGTGCCCCGTGGTGACATGGGTGTCAACCAATGACAACATCGCCCAGAAAGCATCAACTGCTTGTGAAGGTCTACATCCTTCCTGGTTTCTGGGGTTAGGAACATACTTTTTTTCCACTTGTTTTTTCCTCCCAGAAACCTGCTCAGGTTTTTATATTTTTATTCACAAAGCAGGAAGAAATCTACAGAAAGCAGCACAGTATGTTTAGAAGCAAACCTGCCTGACACGGTTTTCTATCACAGATCGTATCAACAGAGCACGATTCCAAAGCGGGAGAAACACAGAAGCCTCACAGCCCCAAAGTACACATGAGGGAATATCACTGTGCAGGAATTGACCTGAACAGCTCCGGCACTTTTGCATTTGGATCCACAGGTTTCTTGAATCTGACTTTCCCCCCTCCCCCAAGTAGCTGTGCCAACAAGGCTTAAGGGAGTAACATCCAAAAAAAAGTCAGGTGAAGCTTCAGCGGGTCCGCTGACTTTTCCTACAGAAACTCCTACAACTGGCAAGGCAGAAAATTCAATTTGGACCTTGGATTTCAGTAGGTGTTCCTGTACAGACAGGTAAAAACTGGACTCTCCTAGGCCAAAGAGGTGCCATATTCACACAGCCACTATGGGAAAGCACTGAAGCTGGATAAAGCCCATGCAGAAAGTGTCCCTCCAGGCTCTGACAGTGAGGCCACAGCTCTGGCTGGGAGGAAAACATTCCCCAGCACCGGTGGGCAAAAATGTGGTCTTCAGATTCAGTTAAGAAAACACTGCAAGATTAATAAAATGCTGTGCAATACTACTGATAAAATAGAAGGAAGCCACCTCAAACCTATTAACATACTTTTGAGTAATGCACATGGACTATCTCGGCCCTGCGGGGCCACCTCATGCAGCCAGCATGAGCTGGGCTGGATGAGGCTTTCTAAAAAGATCTCAGTCAGTACAGTAGAGATACTGAAAGTCTCAAGAGAAGGATTATATGGACAAAATTCAAAAATTTAAAGATTTCTGTTTTTTAAGAATTTTTTGTCTGTCTTAAAATAGCAATGATAAAGCTAACACCTGCAAGACATGCAGTAAGCTCCTCTATGGAAAAATACTTTACACTGGGTTTTCCCCAGTGTCTCCTTCAGAAAGTTTGAAAATACAATACACACAGAGACAAATTTCAAAGCAATTTGCTGTCTTCCAAAATTAACTGCAATCAAGTACATCCAGATATAGCAATCATTCACCTCACTGCCCAATATGGAAATTTCTGCATAGTTTACTAATTTACTACAAGCAGAAGTTTCTCTGCAGAGAAACCATGGAATACCCAACTTTCTTTTCTATAAGCCTGAGAAAAAAACCAGTTTCTGTCTGTCTGTTAATTGACATCTAAACCCCTCCTCAGGTGATCTGGGGTACTGAGGTCAAAGCTCTTAATTCCCTAAAAGATGAAGTATGCCTAAGTCTTAAAAATACATCTTCTCCACCCCAAAAGGTCATTTCACAGGTATTTTTTAAATTACTGCTTGATTACAAAGGTCATTGACAAACTAAAACCAAGATACATCTCTTAAATGTTACAGAAATACTCTAGAGGAGATTTACTGCAGCAGTAAACCTAATTATCATCCTCAAGTCCATCCGGTAACGAAACAGGCTGCTGACGGTCACCCTACAGCTGCTTCTTGTTTGTCCCCAAGCCAGGGACCCACCCATAGAGTCTACAGTCTCTCCCTGCTCTTCATAAGGCTACAGTAACCTTCTGTATCCTTTGGGCTGAAAAAAATAGAAAACCCACATTCTGGCCAGACTACAGGGCATGAAGTAATAGAAAGTTGCTTGTCGGAGATTCAAGGCAGGTACCTCAAGTTTTCTTTACTGACGCCCCAGGGTTAGCTAGGTGCCAAGTCAGGGGGAACACTTCATTTCACCCCAATTTTTTTTTTTATTATTTTTTTTATTATTATTCCAAACCTGTTGTAAGGTTGTGTTTACCAAACTGCAGTTGTTTTAGTTGTTTTGCCACGCAGGATTTCTGAATTAATCCAGGTAACTTGCGTTCGATACTGAAACGGCTGCATTTACAGAACTCACTAGCATGGTCCCGAAGCCTCACAGACATTGCTGCTCCTGCGTAGTGTCTGCCACCCTCCTGCTTTCACAGTCAATACTGCACCATTGCAATAAAGGAATGTATTTTCACAAAAGGAGCACTTTTCCTAGCACCTGACCTTTCTTTCTTGAAAGGTTCTAATTTTACTACAAGTACAACAATTTGATTTTCAATAAAGTTGTCTGCAATCTACTGAAGCACACCTCACTTCTTCCTAATATGCCAGCACAGGTACTTTGCAAGTACATACTTGTACAGGGCTCCTCCTCTATAAACCTCAAAACATTTTACAAGGCAAAGGAGGAAAAATAATTGCGATTCTATTCCTGAAGCAGAAGTTGCATTCATTGCCAAAGACTTCTGTTTTTTTAAAAACAATTAAAAGTATTGAAAAGACCAGGGATCTAGTTCCCGTTCCATCAGAGCCACCCATATTATGTTGGCTAGAATTCACTTAATTTCTCACTAGGGAAATAGTATCACCTTTCCAGTCTTCAGAGTAGAAGGATAAATCCATTAACATTTGCAAAGCATTGGACTACAGGGTAAAGAACAGCAAAGAAAAACCAAAAGCCACAGCACAAGTTAGTAAAACAAGGCAGGGGGAAAATCACTTGATTTTAACCGTCTGAATTTTAATCCACTGAAAAATTTTTAAAAAGGCCACTTTATCGTAAGTAAAGCAAATCCCTGTCAGAAGATGGTAGAAGAAATGGTCAGCTCCTATCTTCTGATTTTAAGCAATGGAAAACCAATACAGTAAGGAAAAAAAAAAAAAAGAATCAAGCAACTATTTGGGCACTGCAGGCCGTAAATATTTAGTTATGTAAAATAAATTATATTTATTTATTATATGTGTTTGTATATAAGCTATACACATACACACATACTATATATGCACAAAAAATGCTATTGCAATTTTCTAGAAAACAGGTATTCACATATTTCTGATATCTTGAAAGAAGGTTTTTTCAAGTCTGGTGGGACACGGGGTGAGGAAAGCTGGTAAAGGTAATCATACTATCTGCTTACATCCACCTTTCCTCTTGCCTCTAGTGCTCGTCTCTCCCCTCTATCTCCTTTCCCTTTGGCATTCATTTTACCTTATTTTAAGGCTCCTCTCCTGATCACTGTCATAAATAACACCAAAAGATGCTGCACTTCACTCATAGCTGCCAAGAGGAATGTGTGGATAGAAACAATACTACCTTTTATTTGCTCCATATTTTAAAATGTTTTAAACGTATCATGTTTCTCATTGCCACTGACACAGCAATCGACACCAAGTGACCTGTCCACTCTCTCCAGATCACAGATAACATAGCTATTTTTACCAAGCAGGCATATCTCTTCAGGGTTAATTGGCCTTCCAGAAAAAAATGGACAGGGAAAAACATCATAACAATTAGCACCTTTTTAAAAAATCTGAACAGAAACTTGTACTTGCACTTTAGTTCAAATTTAAAGCTCCTTATGGGCATCTCACAGAATGGACTTTCCTACCTTTTTTCTATGTTATCAATGCCTTCAGCTGAGGTACTACAGTCAGCAACTAATTAGCATGCACTGAAATGAGCAGCAGGTTTCACAGCTCAGGCTCTTTAGGGTTACTCTCAACCTCACAGAGGCAGGCCACACTGACTGCCTAGAGACACTTTTTACTCTGAAACAATGGTAGCTAAATGTCGAGCAAAAACAAAGCATGACAAAACATGACAAGGAAGGTCACCTACATGTTCCCTGCAAACAACACAGACTGTGAAAGACTGCTGCTGAGTTTAAAGTGTGAATTAATAATAAAAAATTCAGCAGAGATGTACTAGGATCTGAAAAAAAATCCCACAAACATTTTACCTAATTAACATGCTAGGTAAAAGTCTTTTACTAGATAGCAGCAAAAGCACACATTGACTAAATCCACCTAGTAAGAGTGTTCTAAGCCACTGATTTCAACTACCTTATTCATTGTGATAGCTAATAATAATACAAAATTGCAATATAAATACTATTAGTTGGAATACTGTTAATGGGAAATGAGAGCCTTTCTACAGTCTCAATTCTGAATATTAAGGGAATTCTAAGCGTATATTAAATAATGCTGTACTGAAAATACAAGTGAAACAGCCCAGTGCATCTCCACAACAGATCTAGAAAGGACTGCAGAACTGCAGTACCAGGGCTGATACATCAGATACTTCTCCCATTTATACCACGGCACAGCCTAGAAAAGCTGGTAAAGAACCTGCTGGAGGCAAACAATAAGCTAAAAAACAGCCCCCAAAAAACTTTGACAGCAACAGGTACAATAGGGTGAAAAGACTCATTAAAACAACTCCCTTGATAAAATAAGACATAGGGCAATTTACATATGGATCCTGTAATTCATCACATACATTCAAGCCACTTACCATGTAATTAGGGATAAATTATAAACACTGAACCATGGTATTTCACTAGCGTTTGTGCAGGTTCTCCTTCTCCAAACAAAAGCACTCTGTGTATAGAAACTTGGCACCCAAGTGCACTGCATCAGCGGACAATTTTTTAAAACCAACAAAGTATTCATTTCTGGGAAACTTATTTTCACTGTCCACCCTTACTTTTTTTTTTTTTTAAACTTGCCAAAAAAGTCCTAAGTTAGAATATTTTGAGTTCCCTAAGGTGACAAAAGGCATTTGGACAGAATCTGTGAAGAGATTTAGAAATCTTGCTTCAGAAACTAACTACTGAGAATTTCCAGTTCCCTTTATAACTGGTTTAAAAGGAATATCCCACTGTTGGTGAATACAACTTCACATTTATTTTGATTGCACTGTCTCTTAGCAAAAGGCTTTATGTGAAATTTTATTACCATCTCAAAAACAGAAATCCTTTTACAGGCCCAAGAAGAAACATCCAGCATTGTTCCTGAACTGTACACTTATCAGCAAACCAAGGAAGCGATCCCACAAGACTTCATTCATATAAGCAGCCATTCAGTGAATCTCAAACGATGCAGCTGTATGGCTGGAAAGTTGGGTTTTTCAAATGCAAGTATCTGAAAGCCTCCGTTGTTAAGACGGAGCCTTCCGAAACTGAGAATGTAATTATTTTTCCAACTTAGCAAGACTATTCCCTAAATGCGGCGACCGCTGTAAGTGTCTCTGCATATAAAAAACATTCCCAGTGTAGAAGGGATAAATGTTTTTTAAGAACTGATCTTAAATTCTCTACAGTGTCATTACAAAAGTCACTAAATACATACTTTTAATCAAAGTTTCATGAGGCTTATATTGATTCTGTCACTGAAAACCTGATATATTTAATCAAATTCAGTGCAACTGCCAACGTAAATTCATATACAATGAAAGAATTGGAGCACCAGTAACTGCAGGCCCTTATAGCACTACTGTGAGCCTTTGGATTAAATTCAGCACAAATTTCATTTGATTTGCAAAGTGTTTTCTACTGAGTTTTGGGCTTGAGACAACACACAGGAAATCTAGGACTAGAAAATGTTCACATCGCAGATACAGAAATCCTCTTTCATAAACTGACAGTAAAGTCTGGCCCACAGAAAACGTTTGTTCTGTATATACTTGTGGGTGATGCAGCACTGATGACTAAAAGGATGCTTAACACAACAGCCTACAAACTACATTTGGAAACATCCTAGCGACAGCTTGTGTTTTCACATTTCACTGCTGTCACTGCCCCAACATCAACAATTGTAACGTCAGGCACATCTCCAGTTGTATTTTACCATATACTGAGCTCCACAAGCTCCCTTACTTATATTTTATTCCGCCTTTAATCTATTTTAAAATAAATTTATTATTTTGAATCTGTTGTACTTGAACTTAAGCGCCAAGAGCCTTTACTGTAAATTTTGCAGGCAGCTGCCCCTTATTAGATGCTTTCTAATTTTGGAACAAGGGAGAAAAATCAATCCTCCCTCCTTTCTCACAAACAAATCAAAATTCATTCCACTTCCTATCACAAGCAGGAGGCCAAATCTGGCTGCTTTTATTTCACATGAATAGGAAGCTGCTCTCACTGAAGAATGTGAACGCAGATTTATTTTGGACTGAGTATGTCAGAAAACATTTCCTCTCCCTCTAATTGACCTGATTTTACTTTTTACACAGGTTTCACACTAACTTCTGAGAAACTCTCAAAGAGTTGATTGACTTTATAACAGTTTGGAAAAAAACGTTAAAAATGTCTTCTGCACTCAAGAACTTCCTCTAGTCAAAATGTCCATGAAAGCACAGAATGGGCCCAAGTCCTGCATAGGCCAAAAGCTGCCCGATTCAGAACTTCAACAGATACTTTCATAGTAAGTAACTTATGGAAACGATAAACAAAAAAACCACACTGTGGACAATTTGCTAATGAGTAAATTATATCAAGAGAACAATGCCATAGACAATAAAATTATTCCAGAACCTACCTGTGCATATTCTTTCTCAATTGAAGCTCTTTTCTGACTGAATGCTCTGAAAGAGGGGGAAAAAAACATAATCTGTTAATACATACAGCAAAGCACTATAAATTCAATAATTTACTTTAAAGTATTTTCTGCTACACAGTCTTTATAGTTAAATGAGCAACAAAAAAAGCAAACTTGTTTGACAACTGTGTATCAGTAGCCTAGCAACTAGCACATGTGGACCTCACATATGTGATGTTCAAATTTCCAAGTTTTATTGGACAAATTCAGTTCCCAGGACTACCAGTGTAAACACAGTTTACTTCATTAAAGGCTCATCAGCTTTCCACTGGTATAGCCCAGGGAAGAATTTGGTAGCACAGAACAGAATTCGGCTTTATGCATCTAGGCGGACTTACTTATTTTTTTCTGTTCTTTTTTTCTCCCCAAAATAATAATGAAAAAGTCCAGTTTCCTCAACAGCAACTGAACACACCTGATTTAGTTGCAGTCAGAAGACTAACAGCCTCTCTTTAAACCCATGCTGCCCCACAGCAATATCCTGATTTACCCATTAATGCAGCTCTATCACATTAGACCCACTGAACTCCATGCCAATCATAGCACGTCATTCCACACTAACATCAGGGCTGTACTCGCATGTACAGGCTCACGATGAACCATCTCAACCTATTATCAAATAGAGGGTTTCAACACTAGCACCGTTGTAACAGGAAGAAGGTTCAAATACCTAGATGTGTCAAAGCTCCTGCTTCAATAGCTTAAGCTATTCTGTCTGGCCTTTGAACAGTCAAAGCAGAGTCATTTTCTTCAAGATGTACTAAAAACCACAAAGCTTAAGGCTACGCCATCAGCAAAAGAAAATCTAATTCTATTTAAATTAGTTACACAATAATTATGGTGACATGTTAATAAAAAAATCCTCAGGAACATCCTATAATAAGGTTAACTCAATAAAAACAAACAAAAGGAGCTCTGAACAGGCTTTTTCTACTCCTGTCTACTCCATTTCACCCATGAAGAGTATCCACATGCTGATAGGGTATTACGGGCTCGGTTGCCCCAATGAGATGTAAAACAAAAGTCTAAATGCATCACAATTGCTTAAAATTCTTTCCAGATTAATGATAGCCCTGAAGATCTGGCCATATTCCAACTCCAATAATCACATCCCATCTTCTTAAATCCCCCTCGTGTAGCTCAGGTGGATGCACAGGGCTGCATGACCATGCGATATGAAACAATTCTGTGAATAGGTAAAGCTGTCTGAGATGCTTGTAAATGAATCTACTTTGTAAAGCATTCAAGGTATTTCATCTAATATTACAAAGCAATTTATTTTCGGCTCTCCTGCTTCAAAGTCCAATATTGCAGCAGTTTAGTAAACATCTAAAAACCACAGTTTCCTTCTAGAAGAACTTATTTTTCTTTTGAAAGTATAAATAACTGCAGAAATAACTACTAGGAATAACTGAAACGCTTTATCAATACTGGAAAGGTAAAAGAAAACAAGCGTCTCTCTGCAACATAGATCTGGGAAGACTTTAGGCAAAGGCAGTTATTTTCCAGTTCTAAAGCTAATCTTATTTGAAAACATAACATCAGAGCGAAGTGTTAAGGATACTCAGTTTACACAAAACCTAGATATGGAGCTGGGTATTTCACCATGAGGTCTTTTTTCCCCATACAAAACAAATTCCACTTAAACTAATTGCGTAACAACAATTGCGACAAGCTGGAAGCCTAAGATATCCCCTAAAAACCTTCTACATTAAAAGGTTTACACTAGAGAAGAAAAACAAAAGCATTCAACTGGCCCTAGTGTAGAATTACAAAATACCATGCAAATCAAATTTACTTGCAGAACCAACAGAAATCTTGGACTTGGAATGACTGCAAGCTCCAGCATGAAGAAAATGTATTGTACAGTAGCACCTCCATAAACTAGAAACATTTCAGAGCAGGTTTAGATTTTGTTCTGTATTTTAAATGGAGTTTTTACAAAAAAGTTGGCAATAAAGCATGTAATTCAATTTATGTAATACTTAAATTTGTGTTTCATCTATGTTTTGCTGAATGACAAAAATGGTAAGTACTGACAGACTGGCAGGATCAGGCATCTGCATTCCTTGAATCTGGTGTTCTCTGCTGCTTTGTGGCTGCATTTCCCTTGATTAGTCAAACACAAAGCTGTTTTTAACCTCAGGACAGTTTATACCAGAATCCTTTTGTGACAACCATAAATATATTACAAAACATGACAAAATATGAGACTGAAGTAGCCAAATTTCCCAGGAGAAAAACACTGTGTGTGTGTGTGTGCGCGCGCGCGCAGAGTCTGACTAAAAAACGCATCATCATTTCTTAACTTGGAAAACCTGGAAACTTTCATGTGTGTATCTTGATTTGATGTGCAAAGCTGGGATAGTCTTGACATTACCATCATTCAAGATGGAATTTCAAGTTCATTCATATAAGGAAACATTTGGTTCCATAAGCTAATAAAATGTTCTCTTAACTTTTACTGAAAAGTTTTTAAGAAATTAATTCGTATGTCTGCAAAAAAACAGGAACATTATTTAGGGTTTATTTGAACTAGGAAGTATTTTTGAACTAGGAAGTATTAGTATCTGTTATTATATCTTTGTCTCAAATTAAATAAGAGCAGGAAACACCAGAACTGCACATCCGAAAAAGTATCTTAGTTTTTGTTTCTGGACAGTAATTCCTAAATACCATCTCTATCTTGCAAATGTTAATTCATGTGACAGGATTACTCCCTTCGCCCCACTAAACACCATTCAAAAGTATTTAAAGTATTTGACAGTTTAAAAAGAGAGTGAGAAAGAATAAATACAAAGAAATTCAGCAACATTTGGTGTATATAATGATGCTACAACCATTTTCCATTGCAATTATCATACTTGCCACTATCCTCACATTGCAGGAAAATCCTGGCTTCAGTCTCCAAAAAGAGAAAACCAATAAAAACAAAACTACGCTCACCATCAGGACAAGACGTCACCTTTTAAAAGAAATGCTATTTTATTACACCTCTGAAGTGTGACCAGGCACCTGTCTTTAAAAGAGCTTGCTGCTAGGCAAGACTGCTGCAAGTGCGAAGGAAAAGTCATACTCGGGAAAGTTATTTCAATGGTTTCAAACTACACGATTTAACATCAAGAAGCAACGCCGGCCACTCACGGCATTTCCTCACACGCTGCTGCCTACAGCCCCTTCCCATAGCTTACAGCTCTGTATGACCAGAACAAACCTAATCCTGGAGGGATTATGAAGGAATGCTCTTTCCAAAGCACAAACAGCTAGAGAAGCTCTGCAGAGAAGGGTTGTCTTCCTTTGAAATGTCAGCAATTGGCCAAGTCTGGTCAAAAACAGAGCAGTGGAATTACACGGCAGTCGTTCCTACTGTCATTAGGACAGTAAGGACTAAAATTGGGGTTGGAAAGGACTTCTCTTTCAGACTGACAACTACTAAGAATATCTGAAGAGGAGGAAGGTGGAGATTTTTCTGCTGCATACCAGGACTTTGCCCACTTCCACCTTCTTACATTCCTCACCAGGCTTCTGACCTGGGATAACATGCTCCAAGGTGCACCATGAGGGTAAGCTGGTCACTTTGTTTACTGAGGAAGGAAATTCTTTGGTCTTAATTCATACGACTTGATGTGGTAAAACATATCTGGATGAAACGTAATGATCTGTTGTATTACATAAATTAGATTACACAATTTACCTTTCCCTTGAACTCTGTAACACAGTGGAACTGTAAGGGAGCAGAGGAATGAAAACTACACTTACTGCCGTCCCTGCTTTGCCAACACCACTTTTACTAGTGCCAAACCCTCACTTGTCACTGCGACTTCCCAAATGCAAATTCCAGCAACTGCTAAGTATTTAAATGACTCATATCACTTTAAGATAACTGATGTGATGAAATATTGAGATATATTTTTAAGTTTCATTGTAAATATGAACTATGGAGTCAGGTCAGTGGAGAATGATACTTCCAAAAGTCTTCCTATAAAGAAACAGGAGAAACAGATGGGCTCAACTTGGTACATGGATGTCCACTTGGCCTGGAAATGCCTAAAGCTCCCACTTTTATGAAAAATCAGTAGATTAACATTAAAATATACATTAGTTATATAACACAATGCTATATTTGCCAAGATTATCCAGTCATACAAATCTAAGAATGAAAGTCACAGCTTGCACAGTAAGCTAACAGTTAAACACAGTGACACCCTGAAAATCGGAAAGTAAATTACTCTATATTAAAAAAGCTAATTTAATTACATCTAGAGAGCTAAGCAAAAATGCAAACAGATGCTTCATGTATAAGTCTCTTGAATAAAAGAAAGGGCTTTGCTAGGTGAACTGTTTCCATTTAAAGGCTGAGAAATTCAACAATGAGCCAAGCAGGGCCCTGAATCACATTTGGAATGGGTTCCTGCGCAAGATCGTGGTAATGGTAAAAAAATAGTGTATTCATTGCTAAATTTGTACAACTCACCTAGCACTAGCAGTTTGCGTTAATATAATTGGCTGGCTAGGGACATCCAGATATTTTGTTTAGAAATTTTAATTTAAAAAAAAAATAATCCTTACAATTTATGCAACTATGCAAAGCACCAGACAACGTACAAATTAGCATCACATTCAAAACATTCAAGAATGTTAAAGAAAAACACCTGTTTTAACTGACCTTGACCTAAGAGAGTCCCCAATTGCTACACTAAGAAAAGCAAGGAGCAGCAAATGAGAAAATAATATGCTCAGCTCTACAGAGACTGTATTTCACAGATCAGCAAAACAGAATAACAACATTGACACTTTCAGTACCATCTAGCTGAAAAACTGGGAAGGGGGGGGGGGAAATGATTACACATGCACAGGCTGCATGGTGATGGTAACTCTCTAAAACCTTTCTCTAACCCCTTTAATAGAGGCTACTGTAAACCTAACAGAATCAAAACAAAGTCAGTATTGTTTTCTCTTTGCTTTCCCAACCGTGGATCCCCCCAAGACAACAAGAAGTGAAACCCACATTAAGTGATGCAGATGCAGATCAACAGAGTACACCTGTAAAGCCCCAATACAATGAGAAAAGGAATGGGAAAACAAATGGAAGAATAAAAGATTTTCCATTGTTTCTATTTTATGAGGTATTAAGGCAATATCAAAATTCAGTTTAAAAAATAATTCACTCCATCAAAAATTCTTTAATTAAATCTATGTAGGAATTGTAGAGCACATCGCAACTAATTTTAAACTGACTCAATCCAACGCTCAAGGAGGTGAATCAGTGAATCATGAAATACTCCAAAATTTCCAGCTTCCCGAAAGTTGATCAAGAATAATTAATGACATCTAGTACTTATGCCAGTGGAAAATTATGACTTTGCAACTTCTGCTTATAATGAACACCGGTAGCACACACATTCAGTGTGCAACGAGGTCCAAACTAATACTATATTGGTTTCCTTTTTTAAGATGAAAGGATAAACTCACTCGAAAAATCTCCATTAGAAACATTACAACAGACAGCTCTCATTTAAAAAAAAAATAAAAAGGGGGGGGGGGAGGGGGGGGGCGCAACCCCAGAAATCTCCAAAGCCATTATTGTGTAAAGTACAATTATACAGATGATTTTATTAATTCTCTTTGTCCCATTCAGAGACAAAAATCACTACTGAACAAGCTAACAATCACCTAACAGTGAATACGTGCATGAACACCATCTTAGCGCTCCCCCCCCTCAAAATACCCCGATCTACCTTTGAAACAAAACCTTGCACACAAGTTAAAATATAGCCTTAAACATCAATACTTTACCTCTCTCCACTGACAGATTTAGAATGCTTTTTACAGTGATGAGATGTATTTATTCTAAGCAAGGGAAATAGATCCTAATACATGAGTAACAGGGGAGGAACCCCGATGGTGAACCACACACATTTGAAATATTTATGTAGAAGGTGGCGTTGAAATTTCCAGCTGCCTGCCCCAGCCCGGCCCGTTGCTCAAGGCCGGTGTGTCCCAGGGGCAGGACTTGGCATTTACCTTTGTTGACCTTCACAATGTTCTTGCCAGCTCATGCCACCCATCTGCCAAGGTCACTCTGAACACGGCCCTGCCTCCAGCCTAACTAGCAGCCCTTCTCCCCCCAGTCTGATACCCTTCTTCAACTTGCTGCGAGCATGCTCCATCCCATCATCCAGGTTGTTACTAAAGTCATTTAACAGTACTGATCCAGTACTGACCTCTGAGGGATACCCAGCTGCCAGCTGGACTTTGCATTGCTCTCCACCACCTGCACTTTGGAAGTAGAGCCAATTTTCCACCCACTTATCAGTCCATACGTCCCTGAAGTGACTGCAAAGGTACTACAAGAGACTGTGTCAAAGACCTCGCTGAAGTCAACATGTACAACATGCACTGCTGTCACCTTGCCCACATTGCCAGCTTTCCCGGAAGGCAACCGGGCACAATTTGCCCTTTGTAAGTCCATGCTGGCTGCTCCAAATCACCTTCTTGCCCTGGAAATGGCTTCTAGGAGGTTTTGCTCCATAATCTTCCCAGGGACTAAAACGCGGCTGACCAGCCTACTATTCCCCAGATCTTCCTTTCAGCAGTCTTTGAAAATCATTATGGCATTTGCCTTTTTCCAGTCATGGGGAACTTCTCCTGATTGCCATAACCTTTCAAAAATTACAGGGAACTATCTCGCCACACCTCTGTAGTCCCAATAAACTCACAGCTCTGCAACTGCACATGCACTTTTATTTCCTGCTGTTTGTTTCCCAGCTGCACAGGCTCATGCACAGGCACCCGTGACAGAATCCCAGTCATACTGGGGCGAGCCTCTTCCAGGACACTGTCCCCCAGGCACTTCATTAGACCCAGTGCCTTTGCTTCAGGTTATGGTAACTCCCCCTTAGCAGACCTAGTTTACAGCCTTCCTCACTAGGTCTAGCTGTTGGCCAAGGTGCTTGTGCCCCACTCTGTCAGACTGATCTCATCCCTCCTCAGCAGTCTTTGTTTCAAGGCTCCCACATTTGTAAGATCCAAAGCCCTGCCTGCAACATCAGCTGCACAGCCAGATGCAGACTTGCTGGATGCGTCCTCTCCTGCCCAAGGCCTTCACCTTCACAGGAGGGACCAAGAGCACCAAGGCTCTCCTGCACTTCACACTTGTCCCCAGAATCACACCATCGCTCTTTACATGTTCAAGGTCACCTCTGGTAGCATCCTAGGTGCCTACATGGGATAACAGCACCCATGTTGGATGAGCCTCTGTAGCTGTTCTGCTGTATCCTGGATTTCACTCCCCAGCAAATATACCAAACATACCTCCCAAGATACTAAGTCAGCTGAGCTTATGGATGCTTCTGTTTCCTGTAGGAGGCAGGATCACTGCCTGCCTCTGATGGTACGCAGTCTGTTTGCTTCCTTCCGCAGCTCTTCGCTTGGTGGCAACTCGGTCCTTTATCAGAGCACATCTCCCACAAGGGAGACCACAGCTGACCACAGGGAGAGGCACCATGCACACCTTGCAGCCCAAGACCTGGACAGCAGCATCCTGGGGGAATCCCAGCACCCTTCTGGGATCAGGCCCAGCCAGCAGGGGTTATGAAAGGCAGGTCCGGCTTGACTCACCTGATCTCCTGCTATGACAAGGTGACCCAACTGGTGGATGAGGGAAAGGCAGCAGGCGGTGTCTACCCAGACCTCAGCAAAGCCTTTCACACCATCTCCCACAGCATTCTCATACTCTGCGCTGGGTACAATGCTGGCTGCGCCCAGAGCGTGGTGGGGAATGGAGTCACATCCCGCTGGCAGCCGGGCACAGGTGGTGTCCCCAGGGATCAGTGCTGGGGCCAGCCCCATTTAATGCCCTTACCGATGACCTGGGTGAGGGGATCCAGTGCTCCCTCGGTCGGTTTGCAGAGGACACCAAGCTGGGGGGAGCAACGCCCTGGCCGGTGTCAGCAGCAGCGTGGCCAGCAGGGCCAGGCAGTGCCCGTCCCCCTGTGCTGGGCCCTGGTGCCGCTGCCCCTCGAGCCCTGGGCTCAGCGTTGGGCCCCTCACCCCCAGACAGACCCGGAGGGGCTGGAGCGTGTCCAGAGCCAGGCAGGGGCTGGGGAAGGGGCTGGGGCACAGCTCTGATGGGGGGGGGGCGGCGGCGGGAGCTGGGGGGGCTCAGCCCAAAGAAAATGGGGCTCAGAGGGGACCTTCTTGCTATTACCAATGTGGGCATCTGTCTCTTCTCCCAGATAACAAGTGACAAGACAAGAGGAAACAGCCTCAAGTTGCGCCAGGCGAGGTTTACATTGGATAGTGGGAAAAATATCTTCACTGAAAGGGTGGTGAAGCACTGGCACAGGCTGCCCAGGGAGGTAGGCAGAATCACCATCCCCAGAGGTGTTTAAAAAACACACAGATGTGGTGCTTAGGGACATGGTTTAGCGATGGACTTGGCAGCGCTGAGTTAATGGTTAGACTTGATGATCTTAAATGTCTTTTCCAACCTTAATGACTATGATTCTGTCCTCTGTCTGGGTTGAGATCTCTGTTGTGTCAGTGTAGTTGCTCCCATTGATGCTCCCGATACCATCATTGCTCAATTTCAAGCAATTCCACATTCTGAGCAGAATCTTTGGCCTACCTTGTATTCCTGCTGTGCCATCTGCTACCTGTTAGCTGTAATCCAGGCTAGCAGCTCTATAGCCACTTTCTAAGTATCTATGGAACAGTTGCTTGACACTCCCTGGTCATTCTGTTGAAGACAAAAAGTTTAAGTACTCCCCTGTCAGGAAACAGCCAAGAGAAGCTGTCTGCTAGAGCCAGCAGCAGTCAGCCCACAGCAGTGGCCAGAAGGTGATCACTGAAGCAGCAGCCTGAAACATGCTGCACCAGCTGCTATGTCAAGTAGCAAATTCTACTGCACTGTTTTGCCATGCTAAGAGAAACCTCACTGGAAGCACATGCACATGTAAGCAAAAGGCACAGCATACCAGAACAAACACCTTAACACTTCAAAGGTACAACAGCTGACGTTTAATAGACAGATAGTTATGTTTGATATGGCCATAGCTGAATGTGCTGGCTTTGGCTGGGGTAGAGTTAATTTTCTTCATAGTAGCTGGTATGGGGCCACATTTTGGATTTGTGCCAAAACAGCAATGTTTTCATTATCAGAGCAGTGCTTACACAGTCAAGGCCTCTTCTGCTCCTCACCCGACCAACAAGTAGGTTGGGTGTACACAAGAGGTTGGGAGGGGATCCAGCCAGGACAGCTGATGCAAACTAGCCAAAGGGATATTCCATACCATATGGCATCATGCTCAGCACATACAGCTGGGGGAAGAAGAAGGAAGGGGGGATGTTCAGAACGATGGTGTTTGTCTTCCCAAGTCACTGCCATGCGTCATGGAGCCCTGCTGCCCTGGGGATGGCTGAGCGCCTGCCTGCCCATGGGAAGCGGTGAATGAATTCCTTGCTTTGCTTTGCTTGTGCACGCAGGTTTTGCTTTACCTATGGAACTGTCTTTATCTCGACCCACAAGTTTTGTCTCTTTTCCTGTTCTGATTCTTTCCCCCATCCCACTGTGAGAGGGAGGGAGTGAGCAGCTGTGTGGGGCTTCATTGCTGGCTGCAGTTAAACCACAACATTGAATTGAAACATTCTTTGTAATTCCGGCTGCCACTACAAAAATCAAAAGGGGAGCAATCCTGAAATACCTGGGAGGAGGGAAGGAGCCAAAACATTTTCCTGTCTTGTAGAAAAGCAGGATTTCTTTAGGAACGCCAAAGTTCTTGTTTGGAGGTTTAATTCACTGCTTTTATCTGGATGCCTCATCCCAGTTTCCCCAGTAACATGAAAAATGCACCACAATGAATCAATATCATATAAGCAAACAAATTCTTTTACCTGATTTTTAATTTAAGGACAGGTGTGTTACTAACAAAGGCACAGCTGAATTCAAAAGTACTTCACTAACATAAATCACCGTAGCTGAGTTTAGGCCAGTGGTTGGCAATAAATGCTGAGATAACAGGGCACCCTAGCAGCTGCATGCCTAATTAGGTACTTCAGGAACATCCGTATATGCAGGGACAGACTGCATTAATATTCCCTTTCTGTGTCCAGCAGAGACAAAAGACAACATACCTGGAGCAATAATTAATCTACAGAAATTATTCATCATGACAAGGCTCTCAAAAGCTGCATGTAATAGGCTCCTCTTTGTGTTTTTCAGTTTACACTAAATGGAATTACCACTACCGAAGCACTTTAAAAGACATGCCTAAAATTCTGAGTGTCTGAAGGATAAATTACTTTACAGAAAAGCATTGACTTCTAACGTTATCTATATACAGACTTCAGAAGCCGGAGCACAGCACCACAGATTATTAAAATTAGAAACATACTTCTAATAGGTAGTGGTCTCCTGTTAGCTCCTTTCCACCAGGTAAATGCACATGTGGTTGTTCAAAGAAAAGAGCAAGCAATGCGCCACTTCAAAGAGACAATTTAAAACACTACATACAACAGAGGCACAACCATCAGAAGCAATTTTCATCACGAAATACCCACAGCTTCAAATTCAGACACTTTTGTAGGTTGGGGAGTTCACATAATTACACAAAAGACTGGCTTTCCCTTTCCCAAGCAAAACTCCTCTGAACACAGAAAATGCTACCGTCTTAAGGCAATGCAATAGTCTTGCCTGGAATACAGTAACAGAACTGTTTCACTACCTATATCATCTAAAAAAATCACCATCAGCTTCGTGATTCAACACGAGTATCTGACAGACAACTGGAAAGCTCTCTAAGATTCTTCAGGTTTATATAAAGTTCAAACATAGCATTAGCAGGGGAAAAAAGTATCAGAAGATAATAACCCTCCTTTCCCTCACCACCTAGCTAAAGGTAAGCTGAAGCAAGTTCACAGCTGTTGTACTTTCAAAGTTCCATGTACTAAACAGAAGATCAAAACGAGTGCAGCAGGAAAGGGTTAAGTGGCCTTACAGAGTGAATTCTGAACTTTTATAATGACTGAAATTATACCAGCATTAATTTAGGGGTAAGGCTTTGTGCTGCCAGTGAAAATGGCAGCGCAGTCCTCTTTCCTCAACCACATTTCCCTTGAGCCAGCCCTAATAGTTAATGCAGCTGCAAAGTCACCAGGCTACCTGCTTTTCAAATAAAGAACTGTAACTTGAAAATTCATACAGCACCGGTTGTTTTTTGTGATTTCTCTTCAATTTTATGGTGCTCCTTTTATTTATAACTTATCCGAAAATCACAAAAGACTGATCCATTGATGAACATCAAAAAAAGGCATTTTCAAAATGCCAACATACAAAAAATCGAGACAGTACTATTAGCGGCTATGTACAGCTTATTTTAATCTTATCTAGCCACAGCACGTTTCCTGGCACAAATTCTACTTGCCCAAAATGTCTACACTGATCACTGAACACCACTAAGGATATTTTACTTAGGCATCAAAAAATTAACCAAGGATAAAGCATGCAGACATAATTCTACAGCAAAGCTTTTATCGTGACAGTCTGCTTTTTCAAACTAAGCTTGTGCCAACACTTCCATTCACTATTGCTATTATTGTAGCATCACAAATAAAAGTATCTCTTCAAAAAAAATCTGTTAAGTCTAACACAAATTTAACTTCTATATTAACAGTCAGCTATAAATACACAAAAAACAAAGCAAGTGACTTAGAAAGCAGCAAGGTTCAGAGCAAGACAGGCATGGTGCCTGTCCCAAGGGTCACAGGCAGGCCCATACACCTGGTACAAATCTGATGGTTCCTCTGGTCGTGGTCCACACTGGCTGAACCTCTGACAGCTCTGATCTAGATGCTCTATATCCAGCAGACCTGCCAGCTTCGAGAATAGGGCAAAGGAGCTTATCTATGTGCATCCATCTAGCCATGCTCAACTGTCTTGAGAAAGCAAGGATAAACCTGTCTGAAGTACTCTCTTCTAGTCAGTGGAAAAGTTTTCTTATCCAAGCAGGCTAATGGGACATTTCCTCCCTGAATCAGCCCGGGAAAGGGCAGAGGTACAGACAACCCCACAAGGAAGCAGTTCAAAGGTTCTTTAGGCAAAATAGGGCATAAAGTTCCTCTTCCAGCACACATAGACAAGATGAAGTTTCACCTTAATCAGAACATGCAAAAGAATCAACTCCTTTATTACAACTTTTTCTACTGTCAGACCACCTGAAAGTCACTGGCAACCAAAGATATCTCACCAGGGAGGAGACTGCCTCCAGTCACTTTCTGTCTAGCTGGATTCAATTTAAACACCCCTGTATTTCAGTCAAACTAATGTTGCCTCTCTAAGACTACAACTTACGCCCTTGCTCTTGTAAAAAGGCAACTGAAGAAATTAAGGAAGTTGTAAGCAAGTAGAAAGACACTTTCATTTAAGACCATTCTCTCCACTGTAACAGAGTATGTTAGCTTCGTTTTCAGCCACTCCAAGAAAAATAAAAATAATCAGACGCTATGTTACAGCAAATAATAGCCTTTCAGTTTGATTTTAAAAATAACAAACTCTCTTTACTGTTCAATGATTTTGTATCATCTGAATGAAACAGTTCTCTTCCTAGAAAGGTGGCTGTTCTACACGCACACTGTTACCTTCCAGATTTATCTGATAAAGAATAAGCAGTTCACCAGGATTTTTATCAATGAGCCGAAGTCTGGATCCTTTGGTGTGCACACACTTCCTATTCCATGTGAGGTTTGAATAGTATAAGCACTACTATTGTTGCTTTTCCAGCTGAAGACTTTGGAACACCTATTAAATAAATTCTAGAATAAATGACTGTGTTGAGCATTTAATAGCACAGTTCAAACACAGTTTTGCTACTTGATTTTGGGCTGGCTTTACTTGACTGGTCTCCAGCTGAACTTGCTGACTCATATATTAGTGCAAGATCATCATTCATGCCCTTCTGCACGGAGATACATATGTGCAATTTTTCCTCCAGGTCCTGTAGAAAGATGTTCATCAACATTCACATCAAAGCATTATCTTGGCTCTTCTTTCCAAATTATATGTTAAGTACCTAAGTCTAAGATTTTACCTGCAAAGACTGAAGGGGAAAAAAAAAACCCAAAAAACAAATGTGAGGTGTTGAGTACTGCAGTCATTTCCCTAGAAGCCATCGCTAGGCTGTCTCCCCTGTTGCCTCTGAAAATGCTTGCTGCTACCATTTCCATAGCACCCCTTTTATTACTCTTCATGTCCCTGACCAGCTGTAGATGTAACCGATACTGTCCTTTAGCAGCCAAGCAAAGTTTTAATACTCCTCCTTCACTGCCCACTGTTTTCACTTGCATGCTTTACCTCCTTGCTCAGCCTTGAGGGGCTTCAGCTGAAATTCCTCACCTTCCCACACAACAGCATGATTTACTCCTAAGCTTTCTGGAAGTCTTCGTTAGAAAAACTAAGCTAAAACCATTGATCCAGGCATACTTCCCCTTGCTGGCTGCTTCCCAGGAGATTCTGCCCACCAACTGCATGAACAAGCTGAATTCTGCTCTCGTGACAGAGTGCCTCCAGGTCCTGCAGTCAATTTGTGGTCACAGAAGCCCAAGCTGTCACTAGTCTGGACAGGACTCCTAACAGCAAGTTACGAATACCAGCCTGCCTCCCACATCAAGTATGGACAATTTGCAGCTCTTATACCACAAACTTCTCAATGCAGTGTGACTGCGGCCTCCAGGCCAAGACTTTTAACAAGAGCATACTAATACGATCGTTGCGGGGTAGGCCAAGTTCCAGTCAGCTGTGAAAGCACGCAAGCCAGAAGAACAAACTCAAACCCACCCTCGCGAGGTCACCCACAGCCTAAACTTTTACCCACAATGAAGCTCTATGACCCACCATGAGAAGCCAGTGACATGTCCTGCTTGTGAACCAACTTGAGGTTTGCTTGATCTCAGCAGATGTGTGGACATGTTTACACCTCTTAAAGCACAAATATCTCTAACATCAAGAAACTCTTTACTTGCCGAGTCAAGAAATTCAGCTATCCTCCCTGTAGGGCACTGTTCTTAGAGGTCCTCGGCAAGCCATCCCTCACTTTTTCTACTTATCTCAATGTACTTGTCCAGTTCTCTGCCAAGTATAAAAGGAAAAAAAAATAAATGTACTTTTATGAAGCTTGACTTTAACATACACTCTTTGTACCATCTCCTCTTTAGTCTTAATAGTCAGCTTTTCTGAATACAGCTTCCGAAGTTCCTGCAGAAAGGTATTAATTGACAATTAAAACACCCCGTAACATATCAGAGCTCTTCGCTCCTCTATGAATTCCTTACTAGAACACATACCACCACTTTCAAACAGTAGTTTTCCCCAAGCAAATAAAAGCTACAATATCCACCCTATCCCTCTTATGGCCAAATATGCAGTAATCCCTTGTTGATTCAGCCACTACAGAACATTTCACCATCCTGACACGTCTTGCTACATCTTTCTACCCCTATTCTGCTACACAGAGGATTTACAGTAACTCACCAACTGTGTCCAATTCAGCAGCTCCATGCTGCAATTAGAAGTACACTCTTCCTGCCACTAAAACTAATCATCTCCAGCAGCTTTGCTACAATTTGTCTTTTGTAATGTTTACTTTTTAACTACCCACTTATTTGCAGCTAAGATCAACTGCACTAAAACAAAATTCTCTTGAATGTAAACGGAGGTATTAAAGCAGAAAACGTTTCAAACAATTTGTAGAAAATCTGCTTGTAACTTAAACCAGCATATAGCAAACTATCTAACAAAGATCCTCCTAAATCAAGAAATTGAAGTTGTGCATGGTGTGTCTCTATCAGAAGCAGTCTTCTGCCTTTCCTGCTGGCATTCATCTACAAGTGTTTTACTGCCATTTTCACACACAGTTTTCAGTATCTAGATCATCCTCTCTTGCCCTCCCCTCAAGCAACTCTCTGAAATGGAAAAAAATGATTTTTATGCATTGATTCCAGAGGAACTAGAAAAATCTAGAAGAGAGGCAGAGCTAGAAATTATCTGCCTCTGCTTGGTTATCACTGAGACCCATCCTTGACATGAAGGACACAGGAGAAGCTTATTCTCATTTAGACCCAGAGGATTAACAAGACACAAGTGACAGCCTGCTTCCAAGCCTGAATTTCTCTCAACCTTTTTACTACGAAACTGGTCTTAGTAAGCAATGGAAGTTAGATGTTTTTCTCAGTCTTCTGTAGACTGAAACCCTCCAATTGACCCTAGGCTGTTATCAGTTAGGTACTGCCACTCACACCATCACAAAACTAAAAGACACTCAGTGCTGTTATTACATTTCAGTCATCACATTAGCACACAGGTTTAAAGAGATGATCAGCTGTATTTTTGGCAATCTAGGCACTACTGTTCTCCTCACCCCACTCAATTCAAACGAGTAAAAAACTAATTTGCCTTCTATACCTACAGACAGACAGCAGGTAAATGAGATCTTCCTTTGAAACACAAAATCCAGACAGTCTTAACTTCAAATTTTTCAACTTCAGAGGTTCTCACACATGAATGATTTCCTGCTGTTTACAAAATATCCCTCCCTAAAAAACCCATTTATGTTTTAAAGAGTATATTACTTACAATGGTTTAACTGATGCACTTAAAATCTACAACTTCCTCATACAATGCATTATGCAGTCAGTGTTTTTACTAAGACATTTAGAGGTCCATCACAACTGGCATAGGCCAGTGGACGCAAGTTTAGGTTGCTCTTTATGACATATATCTTAGTAACATTTATAACATGAGCTTTTTCATGCCATATGTAAAACAAGCTCAGTAAAAGTTATCTAAACAAAAATATTAACATATATGCAAAATACTTCGTGTGACAGTACAAACCCACATGCAAACTGGAGTTTAAATGGGAGATATTTATGATTTTTATTAGCACAAGCTTCCAGTTAATGAAAAGCTTCTTCATAAACCTATCAAAAAGGACGAAGCAGTTTTCTCCAAGTTTCAGTTTTCAGCATGCTTTTGAACTAAGACTTCATTCATCATTTAAAATGTTCTAATCCACACAACCTACGATAAATGACTTTTTCGTAAACTATGAAATATCTTTACTTCGTGCCTGAACAATGACCCTCTAGCAATACACACAGAAAAAATATCCAGACAACAGTGAGCAATGTACTCACCATAAATCACATTACTGTACAGTTTGGGATTAGGATGAGTTGCCACTAGCAACAGAGCCAAAAAAAAAAATCAATTCTGTCACTATATATAGAGAATTCTTGCAACCTCAAATGTAGTCACTATTTTCAGCAATGTGTCTCAGAAACGTATTAGCAGTCCAGCATGTGTCAGAGAAACACAACATCTAGACACAAAACAATGCTAGAACAATAGTTCTCCCTTTAGTAGAATAAAAAGAAAACAAAAAGAACCACCAGAAAGCTGCTGGGGAGCATGAACATTTCAGTCACCCTTTTCAAAATAGAAGTGCACCATCTTTATAGCATTAGCATTTACAACAAATAGGAAGATTTGCTTTAGAGCCTAAGTCTATTTGAAATGATCACTAATGAGTATTTGTTTTAAAATGGGAAACTAAGCAAACATTATGGAGAAACACAATTCAGACAAAAACAAAGATACTTTCCTATAGCTTACTCAGACCTCATTAATTATATTCAAGATATCTCCTATTTAGAAAAACACCAGCGTATTATAATTCAGACTACCAAGAGTTTTTAGAAAACAGGAATATGAGGAGTTTCTTTGAGCCTCATTTGCTTAACAGCACTCTGAAGAAGCCAAGACACATTTCATCATTCACACAGTTTATTTCATCCTGGATCTGCAAAATGTTTTGTAGTAGGCAATACCCACCTTAGAGTTTTTACCTTACTCATCTGTCACATTTCAGGAGTCTCAACAGTGCCACCCAGGTTTATTACAAAGACTTTTCTCCATTCTTTACCTATATTTTTAATACAGGCACTTCATTTTTAAATTATGCCCTTCACAAGTTTTCATTGTCATTTAACATGAAGTCAAATTCTGTATTTTAATGCATTCGACAAGTAATAATAATTACCTTAATGGTTTTTTCCCCTCAAAGCACAGTTGCTCTGTCTTATAAGAATATGGTACATGTACTGTTATTTTTTAAGTCGATGAAATTTAATAGCTCACTGAAAATATGCAGTCCAATTTCTAAAATATGTCCGTAGACATCTCAGAGTATTCCTTATAACATTTTAGAGCAAGAAAAAAAGCTGCAACCAACAATTTATCTCAATTTTCATGCCACGTGCAGACCTTCAGCACATTCACCACTAAAAAACTGTTCACGAGATGCCTCTGTGTGAAGGCAATATTCACACACCATTTACACTGCAATCACACTGCTGTGTGCTAATCCACTTGTACCTTCACAAAAGCTGTTGTTTAAGAAACAGCTGCTATTTGTTGCACATCTCTCCTAGACACTACCGCACATGCAACTGTCAGCATGGAACGTGCCCACGCCTCAGCCACTACAGTGTAAAGTCTCATAACTTTGCCAAAGAAAGTGTGTTTAAGATCTTTAAGGATGGTTGTCACTCCACAAGCCAGTTGGAACCAACCAAACTTCTTCCCCACAGCTGGGTACGCTATTCTGTACACAGATGTTGTAACAAGAAAGCACATTCCTACCCACCATATAGCTTTCTATAAACAATACTGTTCACAGTGTTCCTTGAAAGGGTATTTAAACCTGACCATACTTTGGATGCAGGACTCTGCTCCGTCAGGCACACAGAACTGTGAAATGCATGCTTCCTCCCACCACCATCTTCACATCTCCCTGCCAGAATAATTCAGTGCTACTTCGCTATTACAGACTGTGGTCCACATACTATGGAAAAACAATTACTACTACCACCATGACTGCCTGTTCTAAATAGAGCTTGCTCAGCTCCCAGCTACTCAGTTCATGTACGTTATCCCCAGGCCAGGTGGGACTCAGAGGAAGCAACAAGGGAGGCACTGAAACAAAATTATACTTTCTGAATTTGGTGTCATTGCTGGCATGAGAAAAGGAGTGGAGGCTGCCGAAGTGCTGTAGGCAGAGCATCTGCTGGGGAGGGGGGCAAAAAAAAAAAAAAAAAAAAGGAAAAAAAGAACCCTAGTATTTCCTTATTAATGCCACTTGCCACCAGGCACTGCCTATCCTTGAACTGTTTCTTTTCCAGTTCAGCTCATCTCCTTTGCTGGAATGGTGGCATTCCTCACCTCTACCCATTTCACCTGGGTAGGTTCTTCTGAGTACAACCAGTCATTTCCAATTCTGCTTTGGTCATCCCCTACCCCGGTGGAAAGACAAACCAGAGTCCCACGCCATCCTTTTTCCAAAAACCAGAAACTTAACTGACATCTACCACCAACCAGCCTCCTGGAAAAGATCTCTGAAAGAGTACAAGAAGTCGTTTCTTCTCGCCACTGGCTTTCCTTCATCTTGCTTACTACCTGCAGTAGCATCAGCTGCTACAAACACCTTGGAACAGGAGGCCCAACAGAGGATAATCTTCCCCAAGGGCAAACAGCTCAGGTGCTTAGCTGGGAATTAGAAATCAGGTCTTAATATCACTGAATTGGAAATTCATTTATGAAAACAGCCCTTTTGGGGAGCAGGAGTATCATATAGTTAGATTATTTTTCCTGAATGAAAAGCTAAAGTAGAACCAGGACACAGTTGCTAATACAGGTTGCCTCTGCCCCGGCAGTTTGCCAACAGAGCTAGGTAAAGAAGGAAAAACATATCTCAAGGATCTAGCTAGCTAAGTCAACACAACAGGGCCCAGCCCTCATCTAGCATAATACTGAACTAAGGTGCTAAATTTAGAAAGAAAAACATTTTCAAAATGTCAACTGATAAACTTCTATAGTGGGGAGCTCCATTTGCTCACTTGAGAGTAGAAAAGCGTTTGGATGTGTCCAGATTCACAATAACAGTTCTTTGGCCGAAAAGTTCTGGTCTTGGTTATTAACCGGACAGCAGCATTGCAGTGCACCTCCACGTAAAGGACTTGGCACTCAATGGCTCCAGCAAGCAGAGAACATCAAAGCACCCCTGCCAAGTAAAATGAACTTTCTGAGGAAGATCAAAGCTCAACAGGCTCCACAATCTAGGCCCAGGGTGTTTAAAAGACTACCCCAAACTCCGGCACAAAGATCACTGTCGACAGTCACATTCCTCTGGCTCAGCAGAGCTCTGCAGTAACGGTAAACCTTGGCTGCAAGACACAGAAAGCGACTGGTCAGAAGTCCAAGTCTCCCCAGGAAATCAGGAACAACAACATCTCCATCCTTGATTTCAAGGAAAAGAAACATACTTTCACTCCTGCTTGCACTCATGCACATTTGTAAAGATGAAAAGGAAGAAAGCAACCTCTTACCAAAAGAATAGAGAGCGCAGACGGGAAGCATGTGCAGAAGAAGGAATTAAAGAACATTTTTATCATGCTTCAGCAGCACACTAAATGATGCTCAAACTCTTTTATGTAGATTTTTATACTAATTTCTTGAGTATCTAATGCCCAGTAGCTGCTACAGAACCAACAGAAACACAGAGGATTTAATTCCCCTGGCATTAGAGATAGTCAAGCCACCTCTCCCGCAACAGCAGGCAGGCCGAAACACCAACTTTAACCAGTCGACGGACACTTGCATCAAAATTCTGCAGATTTACAAATGAATTCTCATGTAATAATAAAGATTATGTTCACCTCCTCAGCAGAAAAGCCTAAGCTTCAAATGCTTAGAAAAGCTAGAGTATATGGCCTTTGTTTTCTACACAACTGATTAGCTCATAGTAACTAACCAAAAATCTGCTTTCATATACGTTAATACAAATACAGATGAACAATTTTGAAGTGTGATTTTTTGGTTTTTTGTTTTGGTTGGTTGGGTTTTTGTAACCTATTTGAACATAATGCACATCATTTAAGCTCTGCACGCATTTTGACAGATTATAAGTTTTTAGGCAGATGCTATCATGAAAGCCTGCACATTGGTCATCACATCGTATCAAGTGCTTCGCACCTTTTACACAGCAAGCACAGGGGGGAAAAAAACAAATGCCCAAAAAGAACTAGTAAGCTTCCTATGTCTGCCACCGCATACAGAGGTAGTGATTCAAGACTTGGACCTCCCAGATCATTACACTTTTGAGCTCTTCACTTCTATTTGAAACACACAGAAAATAGCTAAGAGGCAGATACAAACTAGACTTACTGCAACTGCTCGAAGAAACTGCAGAAATTACCTTTCCTTCATCTCTCCTCTACTGCTGGGTGGAAAATGTGGAATACAAGTAATAGCTACAACTCCTGCTATCAGACACAAAGATACCAGTTATACACAATACTGCAGTACCCCAAAAATATTCACGTTTGCTATACAGAGATCTGAGTGTTCTTTTAACTGCAAAGAAAAGATGAGATTGCTCAAAGATCCAGAGAGGAAATCAAATCCTGAACCTTGAATCTTTTTTCTCACAAATTCACACATTTTTCTGTTATCCTGCTTAGGCACACCTGAAAAAAGGTAACTCCATCTAAAACAAACAAACAAACAACAAGCCCCCCAAAAACACACAAGCAAAAAACCCCACTACAGGCATTTTCTTCTCTGTCTGGATTATCAAAGTTTCAAGGAGATCAACTCTAGCAGACTTATTGGATGCTTTTATATAAAGGAAGAGAAAAAAATCATCTAGCATAAAAAGGTCTTTAAACAGCCTAAGGATAGTTTCAGTAAACAGAATTAAACTCTCTGTTATTATGGGGTACTGAAGTGTGCAACATTCAGCTTTTACAACCCACATTCATACACCGCATTACCTTGCAATACAGATACGTGATTTCAACACTGCTACTGCTACTGTTCCAGACACATAGCCCCATCCAACACTCTCATCATCTCCAGGAGCATCAAAGGGAGGTGAGGAAAAAAAAGTAAGAGTTTTGTAGTCATCTAGTTGCAAAGGCATAAATACTACTGGCTGCATTACCACCGAGCCTAAACTACAAGGTGGCACTCTCCCATTCCCTGCTGTCTAGAATGGTCATACAATTTCTCTCCACAAGGAGCCACATGGAGAAGAAAAGGGGCAATGGTACAAGTTGCGCTGAGACAGGTTTCATCTCGATGTAAGGAACAAATTTTTTACAGGGAGAAGAATCAATCACTGGAACAACTTACCAAAGAACATGCTCGAGTCCCCTTTGCTGGAGGTTTTCAAGATGTGATTGGACAGGGTGCTAGGTAATCTCGTCTAGGCTCCCTGTTCCACAAAAGGTTAAACAAGATGGTCTTTTGAGGTCCCTTCCAATCTGGGCTGTTCTGTGAGTCTATGAACTTACAGACTGCAGTTAACTTGCATTTTATCAATTTAGAGAGCAAAGTCAGCCAGATCTGCTCCCCAGTATTCTGTCTGGATGTATTTCCAGATACAGACTTACACATATTAAACACACACAACTCACCTCAATAGCTTTCTCTGCAAAACTCAGCGGGCGGGGGGGGGGGGGGGGGGGGGGAGATCATTCCAGTCACCCAACTATTTCCTCCAATCCAGTATCAGGAAGGACAAACTACAACTGTGTGCTCCCCATACACCAAATTGTAAAGCAATGCCACATACAAGCAGAGCAGAGTATAACATCAAACAGACACAGCAAGAGCAACTGCTGCTTGCAATTTCATTTCCTCACCTAAGTAGAAAACAGCTGGTTCTGTCAAGGCAATACGTGCCTCACAGAACAAAGGTGTGGCAGAGTTTGGAATTCTTACTGGTTAGACAGCCCTGGGGAGATACCCTCAAGGTGTATCTATTTTTAAGGAGCACATGCGTATTCTGGTATTGCTGGTATAGTGAATTAACTTAAGTTTATTACCCTACACCAATACCACAGGGGCTGGTGAAATAAATTTATTACAATTCAAAGGTCTGGGCTTTGCTGTGACTCAAATTAAAAAAAACAGAACAACAAACATCACCTTGTGATGTTCCTCTCAATTTGTTTCTTTGCCTTCTTGCAATTTAGATGGAGCTGAATACTGAAAGTAATACCAGCATTCCCAGAAATGGCTTGGTTTCCCCCAACCGTACAAACACATATATACTGTTGCAGATCTTGTACAGAAAATGTGAACACCTTACCTGTGCACTGTGTCTCTCAAGCAACTATGTGGACTAACAGCGTTAAGAAGAGGGGAACAATGAGAAGAGAAAGAGGAAATTCAAAAGCAGGACCTATTTCTAACCAGGTGTTACTAGGCAGCTGTATCTACTTGTCCTCTTTCAGCTTAGATAGCATAATTAGAACCAATCACACAAAATCAATTAACATGAAAGAAAACTTCATAACCAACAAGCACATTAAAATAACATGTAAAGCCCCTGCCATCTATGACCTTTTCCACTAGTGGCAACACAGCTTAAAACGAGCAAAATACACCTAGAGATAAGACAGGCTAAAACCAGGCTGGGTAGACAAGGACAGTATGAAAAGCAGCTGCTGGAAATCAAGACAGCACAATGCTGCCTGTTATTGCTTTCCTGCATTTTTTTAAAATTCAAAAGTCATTTCAGCCTCTCTGTCTCTGCCTGGTTTTAGGATGGACAGACATGGATTTTTAGATCAAACATTAACAGAAATTCAGCAGCCTGACATATGGTAAGAGTGAATTTCTATCTTGAAACATTACGTCAAGGGAACAGAACTATTGTACTGTGCTGTTGAAAGTCTGAGAAATGTTTCGACAGATTTCTTTCATTTTTTTTTTTTAAAAATCAGGCCCTGATCGCTGTCATTTTCAAACTCTGAATTAAAACCAAAGTATTTCCACCTTCTATACCTTTAGAAAATAATTTAAATTAATTTCTCAAATTTCTAGCCTTTTCAAATATTGCCAGGAATGTCTCACAAAATACACAAATTAATTTATTCTTATATTCAAACACCTTTAAGAGCACTTTCGATCAGAGATCACATTAGAGTATCATGCCCTCAATAAAAATTGTGGTTTGTTTGGGTTTTTTGCATCCTCCCTTTTTTTTTCTCCCCTTCAAATATGCACGCAGAATATAGCGGAGCCAAAAAAAACCCCAACTTATTTATGCTCAGTATTGTATGTATTCAAACGCGGTCACAAGTGCCAAAATTTTCTTTACTTACACTGGCTCGCATCTGGCACAAAAGCTAGAAATAACTATACTTAGTGGCTTTACAACTATAAATCTTCAAAAGTCTTCTGCATGGCTGAGCTCTTCTCATAAAATTAGACACCAACGCATTTTGTCTTTCTCATTAAAAGGATGCTTGCCGGAGAAAGCACAGGACAGAGATGTCTGTGAACAACCTTCTTGGAGTCACTGTAGATTGGACCTAACCGCATTCTCACAGGCACAAAGAAAGGAATACTTAAAAGTAACTCAAAAGACTCTTGCAAGAACATCTCTGAACATTAAAAAACTTTAAAAATCTAAGAATCGAATCTACATGCTTCAATAGTACACAGGGAAAAAACAACCACTAGATTTCAATATTTATTTTTTTTTTAGTTAGTTTTACTTTCTTTCCTCAAGTATTAACTGGAAATACTGTGTTTATTTCAGAAATAAACACAACCGAACACTTACAAACATTAATTCAATACAAAGCCTCTAACTTAACATGTTCCTACAAAGCATTTTGGAAAAACATTATTAAAATTTTAAAACCTACTATAAAAAACAAACAGAAAAGCACTACTTTGAGATATTATAAACCAATTTCATTTACTGCAAATACTTGACTGAATAGCTTTGGTTTTACTAGGTTTTGCCCTTTTTTTACAGCCCATTTTTAAAAATATGAATGCAGAACACCTTTTTATGTGCTTTCATACTGCAGTAAGCGACTAAGAAGATTAAACAAGCTCACTGACTTTACTAAGACTAAAAAGCACAGTTTTGGACAACTAAAATCACCAATTTGCAACTAACAATGCAAGGCTGAAAGCCCACTGGAGCAGGAGAAGCTGATCTCACTGACCAGCTGGGGATGGCAAGCAAAGTAACATGGTACTAAGCTTGCTGCAGTCAGGATAACCACGCTACTTTGGACCCTATCGGGGGGGGGGGGGGGGGGGGGGGTGGGGGGGTGGGGACGACAACCGAAACAAAACTCCAAAACCCACACAGTATTCTTTTTACCTCTTGCTTCCCCTATGAATTTATATGAGGTATGATCTGATAATATCATTTCCCTCTTTTTTTCAGGACAAGCTTCCCACTCAGTAGCATTGAAAAGGCACAAGGGTTTCAAGGTCTCCCGATGGGAGATAAGACCAACCATCCTCTTTCAATTCCAAAGCCATACTTGACCCAAATGCAGAAACTCAAACATTAAAAGGAAATTCACACAATGCACCATCAGAAGACTGGCCAAACAGGTCTATAACATAAGTTATAGGTTGTAATGTAAAGAGGTCTATAACGTAAATTCTGTACATTTCTTAAAGTCTTCAGCATCTGTTTATATTAGTTCAACCAGCCTTTATGAGCTGTAAATACAGGCAGGTCTCAATTATAACTTCTAATAAAAACACAAAAACCACTTCAGGTACCACAACAACTATCCCATTCTCCAAGTCATGTCAGCTTCTAAAGAACAGAGGCACCTTTTTTTACCATTATTGTGCCTTAGAAACACCAAGTTGCAACACCACATGCACTAGGGACTATCGACAAGGTTCTACCTTCTGATTACCCCAGTCCTGGGGCACAAACATCGGCACTGGCCAAGAATCAGCGTTCACAATGTGCTAGTGGGTATTTTCAGCATGACAAAAATTGCACTTGTTTTAAGCCAGCTTGACACACAGTCAAACACCCTTCAGCGAAGCCAGGTCTGGTGGTGTAATACTGTCTCCTGCTATTCACCACACCCTTCTTGCAGAGGCAAGAGACGAGAATCTGTGCCTGCAAGACAGACAATGTAACAGACCATAAACTGGACTAACTTGAAATCAGTTTCACTAGCGGATGCCCATCTCCATGTTCCCCTGTGAACGTCTAGAATAACTTCCAGAGGAATCAGAAGGCTGGCAAGGAGGCGAGGGGAAGAAAAAAATTACGTCTTCAGCCACGAAGCTGGATGAGGAGGGTGGAGTACCCTCCATCAATAGCCTCCATATCCCAAGCCACAGCAGGTAGTGTTTACAAGAGTCTTTGCGTAGGTTATGCTAAAAAGGCCAAAAGCATTGTCTGCAAAAGATGCTAAAGGCACTACTGGCAAAGGATGCAAAACCTGCGAAATAAACCTTTTCCCATCAAACAAGATGAAACAAATAAAACACACCACCATAGGAAATTAAGCCAGGCTACACTAATTGTGTCTGGAATGCTAAGAATGCTCTTCCTCTTTCCAATACAGCTTATTACGGCATTTGTGGGATGTTCTGAACATCTTCAATTCCCCTTACATACAGCGTTTTGGAAGTAAAGAGTTGGAATTAAAAATACTTAGAGCCTCAAAGGGAAAGCCTTCCCCACAGGACCAGGCTTGGGTTTGATCAAGTAGATCAAAGGGAATGCTTTTTGTTCCTTTAAAATTATCCTGTACCATATACATACCTAACTTAGTTGATTGTAACCTTGCAATTGGCACCATAAAAAATGTGTAACAAAGACAACTTCACAGAACTGCAGCTCAACTGCTGCTTTTCTAGAACTCTGCCAAATAACATTATGGTGAAAAACAATAGCCAGCTCCAGGAAAGGCCATACACAGGTAAAATTCTGAAAAAGCCAAACCTACAGAACTTTCTGCAAGCTAAAGAGTTATTTCTGTAAAAGGGGGCATCAAGGCAAAACTGCAAATGCAACCTTTGGCAAAGAATGCATGTGTTGTACTTAGAACCAGAATCCTCTTTCTACTGTCTTCCAAGACAAATGCATGCTAAGGCACAGTGCTCAGCAACTCATGTAACAAGCCTGAACTCTCCTGAAAGCTTCTAATAAAAACACAAGCCCTTAAAAGTCAGGCTTCCACAGCATGTGTTGGAATTGCTTTAATAAACAAAAGCTCATTCAAGTGCAAACCTTAAAGTTAAAATGGAGAGGGGAAAAAAAATTAATTTTCTTTCTGATGTGAGAAGTGGTTTGTTGTTTTTCTTGCGCTATTACTTCTGCTGCAAAAAAAAAAAAAAAAAAAAACAAAAACGAAGAAACCTCTTTTGACAATTTACCCTTCATCAATTAACCAAACCCTAAAAAACTACTTAGAAATGTTGAAACAGGAGATCCTTACTTTTTGTGTGTCAGGGATTAGAAAAAAAATAAATGATGGAGGAGTTTGGTCCATTTCTCAATTTCCCTGTGCCAAGACAGGCCTACATCATTACACTGTGGCTGTTATACTGAAACTTTTTTTTTTTGCTTTGCTCAAACCCTGGACTTCCACACCCAGTAGGTAACAGTTTTTTAAAGTACATTCCAAGCTTCCCTCAAACAGTTCCAGTTAAAACATCACCAGATTTTAATTCCACCAAGAATGTGAGCATCTCATTAAAGGACTGCCTAATTATAGGTAACGTGCCCAGACCACAGATTCTGTGGTATCTTTATACGGAATTTTATTCAGAAGTAACACCACCAATTTTTCTCAAAAACTGCTGAAATTTCTGCATATTTAGTGTTATAGCAAAGAAATATGCTGTGTGTCCTCAACTAATTAACAGAGCTTGGGAAAAATAAAAATGAACTCTCGATACTCACTAGTTGTGAGAAAGACCAACCCAAGAGGAAAGAGATGTCGTCAACTCCTAAGAAAATTGCAAGCTTTAAAGCAAAAAAAAAAAAAGCTTCTAGATCTACTAGTCACACAAGTAAAACCTTTTCAAGTGTGACTCAAACCCACACTAAAACAATATTGTGTATATAGTTTTCATGAGCTTTTCTAATTCTTCTGCTGTTTCCCATTTCGGCAGGTTGCAGATTTCAGAACGTGTAAGCACAGAAAATCACTCTGCTCCTACTTAAATAAAGCCACAAACACCAGAGGCAAGCATTACATCTGCTGAAGAAAGTGAATGACCTTGAAGGAAAAAGGAATGGTGGCAGTGAAGGGCAAACCTCGGAGTATAAAGGAAAAAAGATTACCTCCTCATGAAGAGAAAGGATTCGTCTTGTTTTAAAAAAAAGGCCTTATCAGATACCCACTAGCCAGAGCCAAACATGCTCTGGAGCCCAATACAGGGTTAAAGAACATCCAAACAAATTGTGTTCCCTGCAGCTGGAGACCAGAAAGAACAGGAAGAGAGGTAAAGTCACTACCACTTTGCCTGAAGACAGGTAAAGTAAAGCTTTCTTACAATTTCTCCAAATCTCTTATGGCATCCTAACATATATATATTTTTACGTGTATATAGCCATATTCTTTTACAGTTTTCTTTTCCAGTTACTTATCCTGCAGTGCTATCCACACCGTGACAAGACCTTTCCCTAACACAATACTTGTTAAGTGATCTGCGTTGTAGCTACTATATTGGATTTGCTGTATTAAAAATTGGAACTGCAGCTAGTTTCTACTTCAGTAGCTTGACTCACAGCCAAAGTCGCATAAACCTTATCATGAACCTACCAACATAATCAGTGAGATTACAGAAGCATAGTCAAATTACACCAGAGAGTACAAAGTATATTCATAGCAAAAGCTTACATGCAACTTTATTAAAGTGGAGCATAATTCAATACATAACATGACATGTTAAAACTAGCAGCAACTAGCTATCTACAGATACGTATCCATTCATACTTCTACTTTTTTTTTTTAAACATCTGTACTGTTCACTCAGGCTTGTTATGACAGGAATGAGACACCAAGTTACAGAAGTTGAAGCAGCACTCTGTCCTCATACTGGGCACATACACCCAAATCCCCTGTAAGTTCCTGCTTCCCTCACGCACATACTCCACATCTAACCTGCTACATCTCTGTGAAGCAGAAGCAAGGGACAGCCCAGCTGACAGGGCACCAGCATCTGAGACCAGATAGGGCTCAGACTGTTAAGGAAGACCCACAAGAAAATCTCCCCCCTTAGCAAGTAAACACAGAGGCTTAACAAACCTAGCAGGTGTAAGCAGTGATGCTGAACACAAAATACAAAAGCAACTCAGAAATAGAGGTGATGCCCAAGAACTAACTAAAATCCACAAGCTCAGAATTAGATAAAGAAAGGACTAGGAAAGAGACCAAGTATGTGGGAAGAAAAAAACAGTAACTTGACAAACTGGCAGGAAGAAGCAATCTTCAGAGGGCAGAGCTTTGGCGGAGAGGACGGAAGAGAGAAAATACCACAGAAAGGCAAGACAGCAGCAGGAGAAAGGTGAATAACACAGAAAGAGCGAGAGGAGAATGTAGCTTTACAAAAACAAACGTTGAATGAATTTCTAGGATACATTGCACTGGTTTATATGCTAACTGAACAATGAGAAGGTATTTTAAATAATAAGGAGGGAGAAACCACAAGGACAGAAAAGAGAAAGAAAGAGAAGGAAGTATCTGTACATGTATCTGCATCCGTATCATGAGCACACAAAGATTATGAGCCTGTGACTCTGAGAATTCCTTTTACACTTTTTATTTAGTTGAAGCAATGAAATACTGAATTCAGGACTCAACAAATGGAAGGCCTGTATTGCTATTTCACCTCTACCAGAAATCATGCAATCTTCACATCTATTTTCAATACACTGTACAGGCAACTGACTTAAAACGATGAAACAACACAGGATCAATATATCCAGACAGGAAAAATCAGCTAAGGCTGAAACGACCTGGCCTTTCCAGCTCTGTAGTTCAGAATGCAGCAGCTGTGCCTTCTACAGGAGCATCAGGCTGCAGGTACACAGTGACTTTAAGCCTGCGTGAACCTGGCCTGCTACTGCACAGCCTTGCTTTCCCTCTCCTTCCTCAGGTACTCACTCCTCCTACCTCTCACGCTAGCAGCGGCACTTGTGCAGCCACGCAACAAGCTGGATCAGGGAATGGATTTTATCCAAAAATTACACCTTTTTGGGAGACAAGTCAGGTAAGGTTTGATTTCAGGTGGGTGAGTTCCCTAATCCCCATGGCTCCCCCATCATGGTGCTCCTACAGGGAGACAGCAGAAATAGTTGGCAAAAGGAGCTGGCCCTTCAGTAGCAGTCCAGACTTTAGAACAGATTAAAACAGCCACGTAACCACAACCTCATTCTCTCTGGCAAAACATGAAAGCGAAGAAGTGTTAAAAAAGACATTTTTGAATACATTAACAAAAACTGCAAAGGCATAGAAAGTTCTTTTGAAAAGCAGGCCTTGAGATAGTGTTCAAGGTAAAGCAACTATCCCCTAACACATTTATAAAGTCTATAGCATACAGACACATTACAGAAATACCAAGTTGAAGTAAAATGTGGATTATACAATTTTGCACACACACAAGAGGAAACTATGCCTACGTCTCAGCAAACTAAGGACAATTTCAGGCTACTACATGTGACTTATTTACTACCACCGATCAAATAAGGCAATCTTTAAACCAAAATAAAATTTATGAAAATTCCCAACACCTCTGATAAATTTAGCCATTTATAACTCAGTTGGTCCCCAGAAAAAAAACTAACTTGCTGCCTAAAACCATCCAGGTGCAGGTAGAGTGAAGAAGTACTTCTAGCCATAGAGAAACTTTGAAGGATTTCTGGTTCACAGCAACAAAACCTACATTTACCTTTCAGGGGGAAAAAAATCTTTCTCCATCACAGTTGCAGAAAGACAATCTTTTTATAGTAATGCCAGCACAGATCTACCACATGAAAGGATATGGTAGCTTTAGTGAGCTAGAGAAGATAAACATATGTCATGCCTAAAACTGAGCCAATGATCCTAAAAGCATCCTGAATCACTTGTTCCACAAATTCCCCAGTCACTAAGTATGAAGAAATGTAACATGAAGAGCCAAATAGAGATTATAAACACAGAAATGTATTTTTAAACCTATTTGCTAACACATTTCAAAACACTTAGTATAGTCTTGTCAAGTCATGAAATGATACTTCCACTTTACTGCTCCTAAACCTCCACAGGGAAGAAAAACACAACACAATTTTTAAGACTGCAATGGACACTTTTTAATTTTTTTTTTTTATGTACTAGAATTTAAGATTGTGCCAACAGTTGCCCAACCACCAGTAAATCTTTCCACTCAACTACCAGCACACAGTTCTGTCAAGTCCCAGGTACATTTTCCACAAGCAAAATATGTTTAACAGTTGGACTTGATGACCTTCAAGGTCTTTTCCAACCTAAATAATTCTATGATTCTGTGTTGCCTTTTCTTCCCAGCCTCCAGGATCTGAATCTACATCCTTGCATACAAAACACTGTATTACCACTCAGAAAGACGACATATTTTAAATTCAAATAAACACAGTGGTTTTGTTTAGGTACAGCCCTCAAGGAGATCTGTAGAGGGGCTAAAGAAAAGGCAGTTACACCTATATGCCTAAGCCCTGACCAAAAAGAATCCTGTTCAGAATAAACAGTAGTTCAGTCTTCATTCTCTCCAAATGACATAGTTTAAGTCTTCAAACTAAAAACATCTAAAGCCACGCTCAGTTTTGCATAAAGATATCAAAAGCTATTGGAATGGCAAGTATGCTTATGATCTGGTAGGCTGCCAAAAATCATCTGCTAGTATACTAGACAATGGATGTATTCTGCTAGAACTTGTAAGAGATCTTTCTGATCTTTCCCTTGTATTGCTTCTTTTCAGTTGTATACAAAACTGAACTGAAATGATATAAAAAATGTAATTAAGGGTTTTAAATCCTATACAAATACTATCGTTTATAAGTATTGCCTATGTGATTTGAATGCTTGCATTTATACGCTAACAAATGCAGTAATTATTTGCAATAATATAACATTTTAAAATATGAATTCTTAATCACTAGCTTGCAAGCCACATATTCAGTTTCTTGTTGCCACTGCAGCAGTTAAGTCTGTAGAATTCAGAGCACCACAATACAAGAGTACAAACTTGTGCTCTTGCAGTGCCTGAAAGCTCCAACGGCACTACAAAAGGACCCAAACTCTCTCAAGTCTTGATAAACAACCAGCATTCGGTTAAAATTTAGCACTTTTTAGTAACAGCAGGGTGCTTTCTATAAAAATAATTCTTCATTCCGGAGACAAAAAGATCCTGCACATGGTTCCAGTGAGCACTGCTATCTGGAACACTCCGGAATCACGGTGGCTGCGTATCCTGAATACGGTCATAAAAACACAAGTAATGGGATGATGAGGTTGACACCCAACTTCTCACACAAGTGTTCCACACTGACTGGCGCAGTATCAAGACTACCAGGTCTCCAAAGTCCAGTTCCCTCTTCACAGCTAGGTGGAATTAAAAGGCTTCTGCGCCACAAAGCAAGATCAGGGAGGGGGCTGGGGGGTGTCAGCAAACGCTTACAAGCAAGAATTCTCTGGTTCTCTCTTATTCTGTTCTCCGATATTTGAACAAATTATTGACATGATCAAGCTGTCATATCCTATCACATCATTCCATGTTTAAAGAATGTTTAATCTGTAAATCCACACAGTGATTCTGCAAACGCAGACTGCTTGCAACAACAACGCTCAACACTGACTACAACCATGTTTCTGAATTAAATACATTAACCTGGTTTCTTAATGCGTAACATTAAAATTTAAAAATTAAATTGATGGTAGAAATTAAATCACATTAGAGAAAAATATTTTAAGTTGGCATTTTCAGCTGTTTTCCTGGGTTTGTATCCACAGGCTAATAATGCTTATGACATCTTTCAGCAGAATACAGACTGAAGTGATTATAAGCTCCTGAAAAATAGGAAATGCTAACAAGACTTGGACGAGAGCAGCAGTACCTGGCCTAGACGTTCAAAACCTAAGTTTCTGTCTATGGGGAACAAATTTCTTGGATCAGTCTATTACTTATTACTCAGCATTTGCTAGTTAAACGCTGCACAGCCACTGATTTTAATCTAAGGAAATGAAGGCTCTGATCTTTCCCATACAAAAAAGTGTTTCAACACCCACAGAAGACAAACAGTACGTCACCTGTCAGAGTTAAGACATTTGCATTTTATATTCAAATATAAAGCAAGAAATCTCATTTAAATAATTAATGGGTAGACTATGCACTGCCAAAAAGAGCAGGACAGCAGTGGACTTACTGCTGAATATTTTACAGAAGAACCATTCTAGAAATTGATCCTCTGCAAATGGAATGATTAATCCTCCATATAACACCAGGTACCCAGTACCACAATATTTCATTAAAAGCAAACTTAACTTCAAGACAAGCAATCACATGAGGTTAAATTAATAATAAACCCCTCACATGATGCCATGTAGATTTTCCCTAATGATCTTAACCTGTACAGAGTTTTAAACCATAAATGGCAAGTATCTTCTTATAAGTTTCTGGTAAAAAATACAATCTATTTAAAAGTGCTGTTCAAAGCGATCTCTAGTGAGATACAAATCATCAGTGGTTTTAAAATATTTTAGTAATTTTAGCAGCCTCTTACAACTGGTAAATCAAAGTCTTAGTTTATCATATGGAGAAATACTGCTGAAAAGACCAGTGCTTTTTGTATGTTGTTTGTGAATTCTTTTTTTCTTTTTTTAACATTTCCCCCATTGAAGAAAAGAAAAAATGGTTTGCATTGTGTTAGCTCCAGTTATAATTTCCAGCTGTGTCAAAACTTTTAACAGCCTAAAAGCAGGAAATCCAAGGAGGAAATTCCATCGTCAGTTCCTGAAGTTTTGTAACTCAAACATTCTTCCAAAAAAGTGGACCTTAAAGGAATTTTGGTAGCATTTTCTGTAACCTTACCTGATATCTTCAAGTAGCTCACATTCTGCCTGATGCTTGGCCTGAAGTTTTGTCATCTGCTCAACCTGAATGTTTTTTAGCTCTTGTGTAACTTTCACCTACAAAAAACCACAGACAACACATTTTCTGTAGAGTTTAAGTCAAATTTCAACAAGAAAAAAAAAACAATTCATGTCCTTCATTTATTTTGAAATTGCACATTTCTGGAAAAGTCAAACACCAGGTTAAGAGTGCAGTTTAACCCTACGCTACATTCATAACACTTATTTCAGTAAGTGCTGTCACCCCAGCAGGCTTACACTGCACACAACAAGAATCTCATGCTTATGCTCAATAATTAAGTAAAATTTTACTCCAAAACCTGGGAGGGTAGTTTGTGTGCAACAAATGGGTGTTGCCTACCAAGAAAAGAAGCAGCAGGCCACTAGTGGAAAAAAAAAAAAAAAAAAAATTACAGCGTATACATTTAGCACTTCAGTGCAAGTCACACAATTTTGAAATTTATTAGACCATCCTACAGTTGCTATCATTTAAAGACAATTTAAAAATCAAGTTGTTTTTTGATTATGCATCAGATTAAAAGAGCCCTCTATAAAAGGCTTCAGAAGGTTGGCCTTATGCTTTTAGTATTGGTGTAATTTTCCTTTGTGATCATGAAGCTGAAATTTCAACACTTTGGTAACCTACTTGATAACTGGCAGATAGCACCACTGACACAGGTAGCAGGAATGATTTGATTTTGGAAGGGAACCTTGGGGTTGTTTTGTTCTTATAAAACAAGAGGTCTTGGCATTTAAGCCCTCTAGTGATCACAGGGAATCCATGTATCGGCCTAAAAAATGATCACCAGCATATCTGAAGACATTATGCATTCATGAGGACAGAAATGCTAGTTTCTGTAAGGGGGGAAGCAGATGAAAAATTCCGAGAGAAAGACAACACAGATCTCTCTCTTTGCTAGCCAGGCAAAAAAAAAAAAAGCAAACCCAAAAAACCCCTACATCTCATCAGCTAGCAAAAGCCTCCTCAATTTTACCACTGAAAACAAACCCCCAGCAACAAACACCCTTTTAATGACAACATTATGTAAAGACAAGTTTTTCACACAGGAAAAAGAAAAAAAACACCATGTATGCCCCTGACTTTAAGCAGAAAAAGCGTCTATTTTTAACATGAACTTTCAGCATTTTCGTTTTTATCCATATATAAAAAAAAAACCCTACTCAAAATAAACAAACCCACACAAGATGACCCATGTAATGGAAATAATCCTAAATGAAATAATATAGGCAAAGAATGACATACATGTAATATAAATAAGCCACCAAACGTAAACTAAAATAGAAATAAGAACTGTTTAACAAAAGCAGAGTCCACCCGCAAAACAAGAGGTCGAGAAGCAGGAATGAGCCAAGGAGAGATCTTCATTGCAGCTGCCTGCCAGGGCTACTGGGGAGCCCAGGGGATGACAAGGGATTTCTGTTACGCTCCCTCACAAGTCTTCCTCCCCTCCCAATCTCTCCTAACCACTATTATACAGTTCTCCACCTGGCAAACCCCTGCAAACTCCCTCTCCTCACTGACAAATCTCAACATCACATATGAAATCTCAAACATCTACAGCGAGCTATGATAATCAGGCTGTAAATGATTACAGCCCAAACCACCCTAATCAGGCAGCATCGCAAAGAATATGTATGTAACACGCACAAATCTCAAAACCACAAAACTCCCTTCCACGGTGCCTGTAAAGGAGCAGCCTCTCCATCCCGAGACTCGCTTCACCATCTCTAGCTCCCCCATTCCCCACACACACCGACCATTGCATACAACCCTCAAAATCACTAACCAATAAATCTCCAGGTATCAGTACTTACACGTAGCTTAAGACCCCACCACAGCTCAGGTCTCCCAGATAACAACCTGCCCACACAAGCAAGCCACACTAGAAAGAGCCTTTTTCCCAAATCTACATTCCTTCTTACGCCTCTTCCCCCACCAGCTCCCCCTGAATGCAAAGCACCCCGTATTCCCATGGACTGCATGGATACAAAAAAGCCTCCCCGCTGCATGATGTTCCCATCACACGTATGTTACACATTTTTGGCTGCCCCTGTTCACCCGCGCTGTTACGTGCCGGGATAGCCTGCATCCTTGCATCAACTCCAGCCGTGACCTTCCGTTCCAAGACAACCAACCCGTCGCTGTTGCCATCAACCCACCATAGTTACCCGAACCCAGCCGAGCCCCCAAAACACAGCCGGCAGCACCCCACAACCGGTACAGGCTGTCCAACACCTCCGCGCAGCCAAGCCCCCTGCAGCCACAGAGCCGCCGCCAGCCCTACCAGCCACCGCTCCTCCCTGTGGAGAGCCCCCCGCTGGGCACGGGGTCACCCACCGCCAGCCCAGCACCCCCGACCAAGCGCTGCACCCCGCCCCCCCCACGCCGCCAGAGCTCACCTCCCACACCTGACCCACGCCACCCCCGCAACCCCCCACCCCCCCCCCCAGTTTCCAACCGCCCCTCAGACCTCCTCCCCTCACCCGCCTCGCTGGGCCCCCCTCCCCATGACCCCACCGCCCCCAATTCACCCCCGCACCCCCCCTCCCTCCTCACGCTTGCTCTCCCCTCTCCTAACACACCTCCAGACTCCCCCACCTCACAGCCCACCCGCAGCCCCAACCTGCCGCCACCGCTCCCCCCCCGCATCCAGCTTCCCCATCCCCCCAGTGATCCCCCCCCTCAGCCGCCCCCCCCCTCGCCTCCCCCGGCGGGCCCTCACCTTCCTCGGCGGGGGCTGCATGATGCTGCGCTGGGTCTCCACATCAATTCCCTCCCCCCGGCAGCAGGATGCGGCCCCCGCTGCAGGAGGAGGAGGAGGAGGAGGAGGAGGAGGAGCGGGCAGCGACCGTTTCCCACCCGGTTCGGGGCGAGTCCCGGTCGGCGGGAGGAGCGGGGCGGGAGGAGCGGGGCAGGAGGGGGGGAGGAGACCGCCTCTTCCTCACGGGCAGCGGCGGGCGGGCGCCGAGCGGCGTCCCGAGTCCCGGCCCTGAGGAGTGGGGAGGGGAGGGAGGCGGTGGGGGGGAGGCGGGGACGGGGCTGAGGGGGAAGCGACTTCAGGGAGAATTAAAAAAAAAATTAAAAAAAAAAGGGAAAAGGAGGAAGAAAAAATAAATAAGAGGCGGCGGCGGAGCGCGGCTCGGGAGCGCCCCGCTGAGGGGACGCTTGTCCCGCCAACGGCCCGCCCCGCCGGCGGAGGCCTCCGAGCCGCCTAGAGCGGCCACCATAGAGTGGCGGGCGAGGAGAGAGAGGCGGGGCGGGCACGCCCCCATGCCCCCCGCCCGGAGCGCCCGTGCCCGCTGCGGCCGCTTGGGGGCGCCCCGGGCAGAGCGGGAGGCGGCGGGGCGGGGCGCGGGGGCGCGGGGGGCTCTGGGGAGGTGAAGGGGGTGCACGGGGGGGTGCACGGGGGGGCACAGGGAGGGTGCAGCGGTGCATGGGGTGTGCAAGGGGGTGCACGGGGAGGGGGCAGGGGGGTGCGCGGGAGGGGCGCAGGGGAGGTGGGGGGGGTGCACGGGAGGTGCAGGGGGCGCACAGGGAAGGTCCAGTGAGGTGCACGGGGGGCGCACAGGGAGAGTGCAGGGGGGGTGTACAGAAGTGCACGGGGGTTGCACAGGGGGGGTGCACAGGGAGGGCGCACTGGGGCGGTGCAGGGTGGTGCACAGGGGTTGGTGCAGGGAGGGTGCAGGGGGCGTTGCAGGGGGGGCACAGGGAGGGGCAGAGGGTGCACAGGGGCTGCACAGGAAGGGTACAGGGGTATGCACAGGGGGGAAGGGGGCGCATGGGGGGTGTTGCAGGGGGTGCAGAGGTGTGCACGGGGGGCAGGGGGTGCAGTGCAGGGGTGCACAGGGAGGGTGCAGGTGGTGCACAGGGGTTTGCACAGGGGCGTGCACGGGGAGCACAGAAGGAGGTTGCAGGCGTGTGCACTGGAGGATAGCGGGGTGCACAGGGGTACAGGGGTGAGTGCATGAGGGAGAGCGCAGGGAGGGGGCAGGGTTTGCAGAGGGGGTGCACAAGTGGGGTGCAGGGGTGTGCGCAGGGATTGCAGGGATGTGCAAAGGAGGTGCACAGGGAGGTGCAGAGATGGGTGCAGGGGTTTGCACTGAGGGTGCACAGGGGGGTTCAGGGCCTGTACGGGGAGGGTGTAGAGGGTGCATAGCAGGGTGCAGGGATGCACATGGCAGTGTGCACAAAGGAGGTGCAGTGGGTGCAGGGATTTGCACGGGCTGCACAAGGGGTGTGCAAGGGTGTGTGTCCACAGGGAGGGGGCAGGAGGTGTATGGGGAGGTGCAGGGGTCTGCACGGGGGGGTATGCAGGGGGTGTACAGGGTGGTGCACAGCTGGTGTCAGGGGTGCACAGGGGTTTGCCCAAGAGGGTGCAGTGGGGTGCACAGGGGTTGCAGGGGGGTGCACAGGAAAGCAGGGGTGGGCCCAGACCGGGGAGTGGGGATGTGCATGAGGGGTACCGGGAGATGGCGGTGGGGTGGGGGTGGGGGGTGGGGTGGTGGTAGCATCCAGATACTACCGGCAGGGGGGTGCAGGTTGTGCACATGGGGGTGCAAGGATGTGCACAGGAGGGTGCAGGGTGTGCGTGGGGAGGCAAAGGGAGGTCTCACGGTGTGTAGGTTGTGCACTGGGAGAGTGCAGGGGGGGCTGCACAAGGGTTACAGGGATGTGCATCGGGGGTGCCCAGGGGTGCATGGGGGTATGTAGTGGTGTATATCTGGGGGTGCAGGGGGTACACAGTGCCCACAGCCACCACTGGTGCACTGTCTGTTGGGCCAGCCTCCAAGGCACAAGTCCACCGCAGGATCCAGCCACACAGACTGGGGTGCAGGACACGGCCGGTGCCACCTAGGAGGTGCTCCCCAGCACCGTGCAGACAGGGTGCTCAGTGTCTGCACTGGAGGAAAAGCAGCCATCACCTTCCTTCCAGCACTTCTCAGGCTGCCCAAGGGAAGTTCAAGTATATAAGGGGCTGGGGCCCTCAGCCCCCCGAGACAGAGTCCCTTGAGGCTGGCACCCAGAGGCTGGTGCACCCCAAGGCCACCACACCAGGAGCAGAGCACCCAAACACGCAACGGCCGATGAGCCTTTTGCAGGAGGTTGCTTTTAATCAAAAGGAAAATAAGATGAAGCTGAACCCTTGAACACTGCAGGCATTGGTGAGATGCAGGAGAGCCCAGGAGGCAGAAACGGTGATCGCAGCCATGCAATGTCATGTTTGGCTGGGTGTGAATTAAAAACCCCTGATCAGATGTGCTGTTTTTTCTCCCCCCTCCCAGTACTTAGGTTGCTTGGCTTAGCTTACTAGATCTGCTGCAATGAAATCTTTGAAATATTTAAGTGCATTTGGATGTTCCCTTTAAGCAAATCACCAGGGCAGTTTGCAGAGCGTAAGGCAATTCTCATAATTGCATTTTCCCAAGTGCTCCAGCGTTGCTGCTGCTCCATCTCCGGCTCCTTTATTATTGATGAGCTGCTTTACTCCAGCTCCCAGAAAATGACCCCTCACCTTTAAAGATGCTTTAACCATCTTCAACACTTAAAAAAACTAAAGCGCAACTTGAAATCTCCTTTCTCCTCCAGCTATTAGTTTATTTAGTGCTGCTAATTAGTCTTAACTCATTCTCCCTGGGAAACATTCTGTAAATGATTAGTGAGATGTGGTGCATCAATGGATCCTGTGAAAATACATTACATATCTCTACTTGAGCTGCATGACCTGCAAACCCCTGAAGGTGTTCTTGCAAGACCGTGCCCTGCACCCAGTAGCAAGTTTAGTGCATCCAAAGCATTTCCCACCACCCACGTGTAGCTGGGAAAGTGCTTTGGGAAGACAGAAGCACTGAGCACAATCATTATTTCATGTATCCATTGCAGATCCCACATGCAGCATGGTGCTCAAAGCCAGGATGAGCAAATGCAGTGGCATGCACTCGGGATGCAGAGGATGCTTCATTCAAGCAGGAATTTCAAGGGTGGAAAATGGGTTAGAAATCAGCATTTTGCTGGGCTAGGAAAAATTAGCTGGAAGCCAGGGCTTGCAGGGGGAGTAGGATTTTGCAGATAAACTCTTCAGTCAATGATGCAACATGCAACAACCTGCTTCCCGAGCAATGAAATCGTTGTGCTGAACTGATGTGAAATGCAACCTCTGCTGAACTCCTGGTGTTTTAACTCATTGTCCCCAAACTGAGTCATCCTGCAAAACTTCTGCATCTCACACTTCCTTCTTCTGAGCAACCCAAAGGAGTTTCCTCCTAAATTGCTGCGAAGTAGCGCTTGTGCGTGCAACCCTTTGCACGTGCAGGCATAAATCATCCACACGCTTTTGCACGCAGGGCTGAGAAGCTTTTTAGGCGCCTGCCAACAGATGCATCACCCTCCCCTATCATGCATAGCAGTAGCTTTTCCACCTCTTGCTTGTATTCTTCCATGAATAATTTCATTTTATGTATTTGACTGTGGATTCCCTGAAGCCTGACCCACAGGGAGCTGCAGGTTCGACGTGGATCCCAGGGGAGTTTGCATCTCTGGTGATAAATCATGATGGAGCTGCCTCTTGTAGATGCCCATAGCACTTCCACATCTGTGCAACACTGATAATAATCACGATTGGGGGGTGGGGGGATGGGGGAAGACATGAAATAAAGCAGATGATCAAAAAGTAAATAGTGTAAGTGTCTAAGTGTTACATATTTTATCAAAAATACTTGTTTTCATGGCACAGCTTGAGTTCAAGCTGTATACTCTGAGCCTTTACCCCTTGATTTCTCCTTTTTGATCATGCAAACGGAAGCAGGATTTGAAGGCAGCCGAGGATCTTGCAAATCCAAATGATCACAACCAAGCCCAGCTGAATCTGAACATCACAGCTGAAGCTAATGTGCTTTTTTTATTATTATTCCTTAAGTTATACATGGCAAGAAAGTTCCTGGCCAGATGCTGGAAATATAATAATTAATCCTCTACCAGGCTGGCTTGGTGGCCCACATCCCAATGAAGCCCCATCTGCTACATCCACCCGCTGATACAGCTGCACCAGATGTTGCTCACACATGCTCCAATCTTCCTTGCTGATGGAAAATAACCTCTGGGTTGCAGCAGCTCAGCCGGCAGCCGACCTGTGAGAGCAGAAGGGAGTTTCTGCTGCGCATTTGGGGCACTGCAGGAAGGTTTGCACCAAGCTAATGGAAGCTCGGTGCTTCTCTGCCCTCCAAAAAGATGGACCCACCGACGGGTTTTTAGAGCTTGGAGCAATTGTAGGGTTGATAGCAATGTGGGGCATATTCAGAAGCCAGTGCATTGATGTGCTGTGTCTAAAATCTGAGCTAAATTTTCATTTTGGTGGTATTTATTTACTTTACCTTTGTAGAAGGTAGTTAAGGCCGTATAGCTCAAGGTGGTTCAGCCCCTAATATTCACCAGGATAAACAGAATAACCAGTGCAGGATGTTTGTTAAGGGTTTCGTTCTCCAGGGTCTCCACAAGCAGCAAGCATCTTCGCAATAAAAAAACAAACAATAAAATAAATGGTTCCACTGCTACAGAAATAGTTATTAAGGCGGGAGGGGGTGCTGGGTTAGTTAAATAATCATTGAGGGAGACACAGCATCATTTAAAAAGGGACCTGCAGCCAAAGGACTTCTGTAGTTTTCTAAATAGTCGTTTGTCTTACTTTTTCTCCAAAGAAGCACATGAAACATTTCTAATGAAACCTGACATTTCCATGGAGCTGGGATGAGCTTTAAGCAGAGATTTACGGCTCCAGGAAAGTGCTGGCGTTGGGTGGCAGTCAGCAAATGGGGCCATTTCAGGTGGGGTTTGCTTCTCCCTCAGTCAGGGACGCTCAAAGTGCAACTCAGGTTGTTCATGGCATGATGAGCCAGTATCCTTCAGGCATTGTTCTGTGTGCTGAGGTCTCTTAAAAAACTTTTGCATGGGGAAATGGAGGATTTTGATCAGCTGGCGGCACCTACCGTAGCTGTCTGGCTCCTCATGGGTTAATCTGCCCTGTCAGCTAATGAGCTAGAGGTGTCCCAAAGAGCCATGTGCAACTCCTGCTCCATCCAGGAAACAAACACAGCCTGGGAGGGATCCTGGCCCAGCAGCCTGGAACTGGCTCCAGGTCCTCACTTCAGAACTACTCCCGCGCTAACTGGGACCCAGTATATCTTCATCACTGGGAAAGTGGGAGCTGGGTACACCAGGAACTGGTTGCATATTGGCAAGAAGAGGGAAATGTATTAATTGGGTATTGAGCTAAAAACCTCCCAGCAATGGGCATGAGCAAATACTCCCCCAGCATTCCTCAGAGCAGTCATGCATCCCTAATTTCCCAAGTGATGCACAGCACAGCAAGCAAATAAGCAAGGAAATGACCCGACTCATGGGCTGGTAAAAGTAAGATATAGCTGTCTGGCTAAAAAAATAGGAAAAATAAATCACTGTCATAATTGAGATAAGCAAGTCCTGGGTTACGAGCATCTGTGCTGGTGCGGAAGAGCTTTCCCAGGTCAGGGGTTGTCCTGGGCGGTGGCGGAGCGGCCCCAGCTGAGCTGGCTGGTGACTTTCCCATCAAATCCTGCCAGAGAAATGAGATCCCAAAGGACCTGCCTTCCCTTGGGGATTCACCCGTGCTGCCAGGTCATGCTCTGAGCATCCCTGAGCACACCTTTTCTGCTGTAGTGAGGAAAGTGGCTCCCCAAATCCATCAGCAAGGTGGGATCCAAGATGCAATCCCACACAGGGAGCAAAAAGGTGGTGTGGGTGGCAGTGGCAGGGAGCTCAGGAACCTAAGGGATGAAGGAACAGGTGTTTTGGGGTACCTACACCCACATTTGGGGATGCCTGTTCTGCTTAAGCCAAGGGAAGGCTGTGTCCTTCCCCATCCCCACGCCTGTGCAACCATCCTGCTTATAGAATCATGGATCACTTAGGACAGAAAGACCCATAAGTCTGACCATTACCCCAGCACCACCAAGACCATTACTGAACCATGTCCCCAGATGCCACATCCATATGTCTTCTGACCCCCCCATGGACAGTGCCTGCACCCCGTCCCCGGGCAGCCTGTGCCAGCGCTTGGCCACCCTGTCGGGGAAGACATTTCTCCCAGTGCCCACCCTGAACCTCCCCTGGTGCAGCTGGAGGCCGTTCCCTCCTGTCCTGCCGCTGGTTCCTTGGGAGCAGAGACCGACCCCCCTCGCTGCAGCCTCCTGCCAGGCAGCTGTAGGGAGCCAGAAGGGCCCCCCTGAGCCCCCTTTTCTCCGGGCTGAGCCCCCCCAGCTCCCCCCGCCCCCCCCAGAGCTGTGCCCCAGCCCCTTCCCCAGCCCCTGCCCGGCTCTGGACACGCTCCAGCCCCTCCGGGTCTGTCTGGGAGTGGCTCTGTTGTCACATCATGTCATGTCATGTCCTTAACATGCACGACAGTCCTTCATCACAGGTAAGCAGGGTGACAAATCCCATCCCCAACCTACTTTGGGTGCCCAGGCGAGGGGCAAGGTCCAGCACCTGGGCTGACTTTGGCAACAGCTCTGTTGCCCAGAGAGGTGGTCGATGCCCCATCCCTGGGAACATTCAAGGCCAGGCTGGACGGGGCTGGGAGCAGCCTGGGCTGGTGGGAGGGGGCCCTGCCCATGGCAGGGGGTGGGACTGGGTGGTCTGTGAGGTCCCTTCAAGCCCAAACCCTTCTGTGATTCTATAATAGCAAGGGACATGATGAGATGGTGGGAAACCCCAAGGAGACCAAGATGGGGATGATCCCTGAGATCTTCCCCCCATGTCACCTCACCAAAGAGACAATGTGGAAACACGCACAGGAGCCACCCAGAGTTTCCTGGCCAGCACATCCCATAAAGGGACATAAATATATCACAACCATGTCCCAAGCAGTTAAGGAAACAATTTGTCAGCCCTGTTGATTTTAATGTTCTGGAACGTTTTTTTGTAAATCTGGCTATTTGCAAAGGTTTATCCCCTCCCTGCAGCCTCTACAGGAGGGACCAAGTCCTCGTGAGGATGCTCAGGGCATTAACACTCTAGTTTCCCCTTGGATATGCTGGTAGGAATGAAGATCTGCTTCCCTGAGGCCCACACCGCTGTGAGGAGGGGGATAAGATTTTGGGGGAGAGCAGCACTGAACGAGCTGAGAACGTCAGGAACTCAACATGGTGTCACTAAGCCGGGCAGAGTAAACAGCTTTCTTCAAGAAAAATATTTTTTTTATTTTAGTTTATTTTACTTTATTTCATTTTCTTATTTACATTTTTTATTTTATTAGCATTTAATATTTTCATCTCATTTCATTTTATACGAAAGACGGTACGCAATATGGTCCCAAAGAGACACATAATGCCCAGGGAACCCTGACAGACACGAGATGTAAAGGTTGGGAACCCCAAGAGCCAAACACCAACTGATGGTGACAACCCACAGCTGAAAATAGCAGTGTATTCCCTCATGCAAGAAAAATAAAAAGAAGAATCTAACCACAAAAGCAAAATTTGGAGACGAACCCCAAGGAACAGAGGCTCACTTGATTCCCATCCTCACGCAGCTGCCTCCGTGTGAAAGGCTTCGCTTTGCAGCCGAGCGGCTGCTCGCCCATGTGCCTCTTTATTCTTCATGTCTGAATTTAGCCCCTGAAGGGGTTCAAACCTTTTTAAGTACAAAAGGCTCATGGCAAGCGAGGTAAACACTTTGCAGTTAAGGGCTCTTGGCTGCAAGGATGCGCTTTGGAGCAAAACCCAGTGTGTTTTAACCTGTGCTGCGGGCAGGGTGATGAATGCGTGAGGCAGCTCCGGCTGTGAAAGCCTCAGCGGAGAACCATTTCCACCAGCAAATCCGAGCAGCTGCTGATAAAGCAGATTTTGCCTGCTGAACTGGCAGGAGTTTTCCTGGCAGAAGGATTTGCTCGCCAAGAGAAGCCGGGGCGGGAGGGGGCCAAAACCGACACAGCAACTGATGGTTTGCGATGTCCCCCCATCCTGCAGAGGTGACACCAGAGCTGCTTCCTCCAGGGAAGGCAGCTTTTTATATTAAAGATGAAGATACAGGAATATATATTTTATCTTAAATATTAGTATATAGGAATAGGTGTTTATATTATATAGGAATGTACCTCATCTTAAATATGAATGTATAAGGAATAAAAAACTTAATGGACTTTATAAATAGATCAATCAATCGATAGATAGATGGATAGATAAATACTTAGACAGATCGATGGATAGATAGATAAATAGATCGATAGATAGGTGGATAGGCAGATAAATAGATAGATGGATAGACAGCCAAACAGGTAAATAGCTGGATAACTAGATAGACAGATACATAGATAAGAACAAAAGAATGAAAAATTGAAAAGGAAAAAATGAATGAAAATATTAAAAAAACAAAACAAAACAATGAAAGAACAAAATTATCCGTAATAATTAACCATGATATCCTGAGGGATGGCACAGCCATTCCCTTTCCCCTCTGTGGCTTTGCCAGTGGGAGCCGACCACTCCAAGGAGCAGGTAAAGCCAGAAACTGAGCTTGGGATTATTTGGCAGCTGCAATTTTGTTATGTTTCTCCCAGGGCTTCAAAGGTCACGGTGGTAGTGAACCAGATGTTTCCAGCCTCCAGATGTTGTGCCTCCAGATATTTCTAGCTCCTCCTTTCTCCTCCAGCCCTTGCCACTGCTCCGATAAAATGCAGACAGGTTTTGGGGGGCCACAGAGATGCCTTGCCATGCGCACATCTCAGGCTGGGGGTATCCCGGCATCTATTGTGGGGGCTTCTTGCACCCCTCCACTTCCCGGGATGCAATGAAACACGAGGGATGACGGGTCCTGGTCCCACCTTGGTTGCTCAAAGCAACCCATGTGCTCAAGCAATGATGCTGGCACGCACCTTGCACTGCCCTGGCAGAGCTTTTCCCAGCACAACCGCTCTTTTCCCTGGATTTCCCGTAAATAATTGATTGATCTTTCTTTGTTCTTTCACCCAGAAAGCTCTGCACATTCCTCAGGAGAAAGTCAGGCTGGTGATGGAGCCTCTGGGCTTTCCCCACGTGGGGGTGCCATGTGGATGCGAATCGGGTTGGTGCGCATGTCCTGCAGCCATGGCAAGGCAAAAGGTGACACCTAAGCAACTGAGCCTGCTCTTTTTCTTTTTTTTGCCATAAAAAAGGAAATATATGGACCGGGAAAAATAAGTTCATAAAGCATGCAAAAAACCAAGAAATTGTACGGATGGGGAAAAAAGAAGATTCACAGAGTGCGCGCTCTGTGAATCTTCTTTTTTCCCCATCTCTACCATTTCTTGGGGCTTTTGCATGCTTCAGCATTCTCCAGTGGAAGAAAAAAAACCACCTTTTTGGAGCTTGTTGTAACCTGGCGGGAACTGAAGAAACCTTGAAGTGGCTCTCCAGGAGCCCAGGGGATGAATCAGCCTCCTCCAGGTTGAGCTGAGGTGGAACAACTCGTCCTGCAGCCGAGATGGCCGCAGGGGGATAGAGGTCCGGCAGAGCTGGAAGAGAGCCTGTACGGCCCTGCCACGTCCTGCTTGGGCCTGTTCCACCACATTTTGGTGAAGGCTGGTACACCCAAACAGCTTTGTTCCCCATACTCTGCTCTCCTGGCCTCTCCCCATTCCTCACTTATGATGTTTACAGTACCTGAAGGGGTGAGACTGGGATTAATTTCCATGAGAACACATTGAAAGAGTAAATATCTCCGAGCAGGGATGCTTGGCAGGTTTATGGGGTTTGTTTTCCTCCAAGAATCGGCAGCTTTCCTGCTCTTTTTCTAGTTGCTCATGACCAGATGTGATCATCAGGTTCTGGTGGAGGAAGGATGCATCTACCCATCTGGAGCAGGACTCAGTCCCTGAGCTTTGTCCCATCCCGGTGTGGGGCCATAACTCATTTCCAAGTCTATCTAGGAGGTACTTCTTGGTGCTTTCAAATGGAGGTGACCTCTCTGTTGGTGTAAACCAGGTAAGTCCTAGTGCAGCCTCCTCCTTACACCAGTGTTACCTCCCACCCTGGGAGCTGGGAGCAGATGGGGAGCGGCAAAGAGAGGAGATAAGGGTTATGTCCAGTGATGGATTTTAGCCCTTGGGTAGGAGTGAATCTGTGGGGCTGCTATGGTCTGGTGCTGGAGTGGGACCCACAAAACGCAGCCCTATCGGGTCACATCAAACACTCATCAGTTGTTTTTGGAGATGCACTGTACCAGCGGCACCTCAGGAGCAGGAGGCGGGAGGTCATCAATACTACTGGAGTAGAGGGAACATGAGAAGAGTCTCCAAGAGCCATCCAACCATGCTCCTGAGGTTCAGGAGTATTTTGACAGCAGGCACAGCTTCATGGGCTCATGTTGTGGATCACGTTACCCCTGGGCTGTGGGCACCCAGAGGTAGGTGCAGGCCCTTCTGCCAAGAGCCAGCCCCGCACATGCACCATCTCTCTGTTTAGTTCCAGGAACCCATGTCTGTGTTCAACTGGGAGTTGTCACCATGACTTCTGTGGAGCTGGGATGGGATCTGAGGTGTTGCTGCCACCTGCCTTCATCCTGAGGGTCATCTACAAGGTCCAGGGACTGCAGCACCAGCAAGCCTCCACCAGCCTCTTTCCTCCAAACTCTTCCACGTGACACGGACATGGACATCCCAGTGAGCAGCAAGATGACCTGAAGACCGGCTCAGGGTCCTCAAGGTTGGGACACAGCTGCTGAGCTGCTCCTGAGGCAGGTGTTGAAATTATCTTCATGAAGGTGGCCTTTACCTTCCTAAAGGTGACCTCAAAAGGGCTGACATAAGCATCAGGAAATTCTGACAGTAAGGAAAGGAAGCAAGAGGAGGCTTAGACTAGGGAAGAAGAGAAAGGACATTGAGAGAGGAGACAGGCTGTAAAGACAAGGGAGGAACTCTGGAGTTGCAAATTGTTGAGGTATGCGACAGTGAATATGAAGATGATGACAATGGCACTTGGCTCTTTATACAGCACCAGAAGGCCCCTGGGGTGTTGTTTTCTGCATTGCTGGAGCCTTCCGTGCTTGCCTGGTACATGTGGGAGGACAAGCCTGAGGGAACACTCACTGGGCCAGACCTACAAATCCCCCAAATGTGTTGCTGTGTGTTCAGAGCTCTTCCAGAGCAGAATCCCAGTATGGTCTCGTCTGAGAAGAACCAAAGTTGTGTGCTCCAGGGTTGTGTTTCCAGAACAAACCAATGTGCAGAAAGTGGGACAATCAGGGCAGTCACCGCAAAACTGCTTTTTGCTCTGAATTAAAACGTTGCCTTTGAGTCACGTGTGCTCAGCAGTGTGGACCTCAGCTGCGCCTCACCGCATGGTCCATAGAGGCAAATACACCTTCGACAGTGGAGGAGGCAGCACTCCATCTCCATTCTGTAGAGGTTACCATGTCTGTGCCTCCAGGATGTGCCCCCCTTTTAATAGAGGGTGATTTGGGGAGAAAGATGGTTGTACGCACAATGGTCACGGAGAGAAGAAGCCCTGATGCACACGGAGACCCCTTCCCCATGGAGGAGCCCAGAGCCAAGCTCATGTGGCTGGCTGGCTCCAGGAGGTGCGTTCACGAGTCAAGGAGGTGGGGGTTGCCCCCAGTCGCCTGGCTTTGTTGTGAGAGAAGACAGGGCAGGATGAGGGTGTTTGCAAGGTAACAAGGCGGCCTGGCAGGCACGCTTAGGAACAGTGAAACTGGACCCCTGAAGCTGCTCAGATGGTGACCAAGAGATCCTGATCTGAGATAAGGCTGAGGGCTGAGGGCCTCAGCAGGCTCCAAAGGTGGAGGTGCTGCTCGTGGATGGCAGGTCTCCAGCTGGCTTTTGTATCTTTACCAGCCAGTGCCTGCGTTGAGGTGCAAGGCTAGAGCTGTAAAAGCATCTTCTCAGCTTTATCAGAGCTTCTTCACGTTTGGGAGTTTCCCACACCTTCCTTGGAAGCACAAGCTGCTGTCAGACTGACGAACTCCTGCTCTAAATTAATTCTGGTCCGATGGGCATGGATCTGATCCCAAAAGTGGTGTTGGCCCTGCTTTCGTGGTCACACTCTCAGCGTCTTCAGCTCACAGAGACCTGCTGCCACCAGCCCTGCCTAGTGCAGGAGCATGGGGATGGGGCTGTCCCCTCCGTCAGTCCCCTCCACGTGAGCTGAGCAACGCGTGCATTCCTGCTATACATTCCCCTGGCCATTCCTGCGTCACCACTGCTCTCCCCCATTTCTTGTTAATTTGTAACTTGAAACTTGCTGGGGCACATTTCTGTGATCGTGGCATTATCTGTTCCCTGGCTGGGTGCATCCGTGCCTGCTTGGACCGCGGGTATTTTTATCTGTGGGTAGATGGCATCACGTGAAGGGCAGTGGATGGGGAGCACTGAGCATGTTGGAAGGGTTCTAAAAAACATGTCTGAGAACAGGTTTGGGGACTGGGAGCAAAACAGGGCTCAAGGCTATTTTGGGCCTTGGAGAAGAGCTTCCAAGCTGTGGGTGTCCCATCCCTGGCAGTGTTCCATGCCAAGTTGGACGGGGCTGCGAGCAACCTGGTCTAGTGGAATGTGTCCCTGCCTGTGGTGGAGTCGGAATGAGATGACCTTTTAAGGTCCCTTTCAACCCAAACCATTCTGTGATTCTGTGATTCCCTATTTTCCAGCTGCAGAGGGAAAGGGACTGTGGGATTGCTTTGGGTGTCCATGGGGGATGTTCAGGAAGGACATGGCACCTCCAGAACTAGATGTTTTTCAGAGCAGATGTGTTGATCCAGAGTGGTGTGGGTAGAGCTGGCTGACCCACGGAGCAGGGGGACAGCAGAGATGCTGGCACCTCACTGCACCCTCCCATTATCAGAGCACTGCTCTGCGCTTGGCTGCCCGGGGACTGTATCAGCCCACAGCTGCCTGGGCTGGACAGAGATGGCCTGTTTCCAGTGTTCCTCACTTGGTCACGACCCACTGCAGCCCTGGTTATCAACATCGACCATCCCAGCCATGCTGGCTCTGAGTTTCTCCTGGTACTTTTGCATGCAGACATCTCCATTCACCCTGACTGACCTTAATATCTCTGTTTCACCTCTCTTCCCACAACCAGGGGCAGCTGAAAAGGGGAAGAAGCAGTGTCCTGCTAGGAGATAAACCCCTTTCAACCCCAAACACTCCCACCTTGGAGGCCCAGGAGAAGGGCTGCTGTTCAGCCAAGGGGAATTGTGTGCCTTAGAGTCTAGATGCAGCCTCAGATCCTGTAAGGACCTTTCTCCAGCACCTTCTCATAACAAAAGATGACTGGCAAGTCTTCTCCTGACATTGTGTCCACAAGCCCAGTCCTACCTTCTCCTATGCTTCATGTTTTGCACAATAGTGAACTTGATCTCAAAGGTCTTTTCCAACCTAAATGAGTCTGTCATTCTGTGATTCTATGTTACCATCTCAGCCACTGAAGCAATGGTTGGACTAGGGGATTTTCTTCCTTTAAAATTTTTCTACTGCTTCTGACCACAACACTTCTGTAGTGTAACAACATTCACGTCTCTTCCTCTTTCATTTATTGGAAACATCACTGTGTGATTCCTTTTGCTCTATTTCAGTCTTTTCCATAAAGTGGGTGAGACCCTGACACCAATTGTTGCATCCAGTGGCACACAGATGAAACCATGATGAGGTTTTCTTGCATAGGCAAGGCTGTGGGAGCCAAGAGCATCCTCTAAGGGAGGCATCCCATCACTGTTGGTTCCTCCAAGGGCCTGTCCCTGGGTGCTAGGAAAGGAAAGAAAACAGAGATGAAGCTCCTAAGAAAACCCCATGGGGAACTGTGACCATTGTCATCATTGATCCTGCTCAGAAGGGAGCACTTGGATGGTGCCGGCAGGAGAGGACATCAGGACATCCATGAGTGGGTGGAGATCTTGGAGTTACCCATCCTCTGCCAAGGCTAGGAAGGAAGCAAAACTAGGTACAGAGCTGAAGTGGCATCACCCAGTTTCAGCATTTCCCCCCCTGTTCTGCCTATGGGGCTAGCACACTCTTTCAAGAGGGTGTATGTGTGGGAAAAATGTGCTGAGATGCAAGAGGGGAACCAAAAATTCCCCCACAAAGGAGAAATGGTGGCAGCAGTGTGCTGGTGTGTCTCTGGCTGCTTGGTTTCGTTCTTATTAAACTCTTCCCTGTGAAGAACTGCATCTCTTTTCTGGAGGTGGTGCCCTATGGTCAAGCATTGTGCTTGCTAAAGCAAAGTGACCACAAAGCACCAGCCGGGGAGCAAGAGCAGTTTATCCTGCTGTAAATGAGCAAAGGCACAAAGACCAGCCCCACTCCTGCTTGCTTTTCTCTTTGCTATTTGTTTTTGCCAGTGAATCGATCCTATTTGGAAGACAAGGCTTTGAGACGTGCAGAGAGATGAAAACCCCAGTATGTGAAAGAAAATGAACTAAATGACCCAAGAGATTTTTATTCTCCTGGAGCAGAGCATGCCCTGAGTAAAGAGTTTGTGGCCGTAATTATCAGATCAAATCAAAGCATTTTTACAATAAGTAACGCCATAATTTATCTTCCAAATGTAAAAATAGATATATTGAGTGTTTCAGGTTTTCTGTGAAGCATGCTTGTCTTGCTGCCTTTACCCTGAGCATTAGAAAGCAGCAATAAAACTCGTATAAATACTAATTTTGGTGCTGATTTCTCATCAGTACAAAAGGCAGAGCAGCCTCAGAGCAGAGTTGCTCTCCCAAAGCTGAGTTCATTCAACCTTAGCAGATTATCAACAACTTCCCGGCAGCACTAAATAAACCTGGATTTAGGCTGAAAGGCTGCTGGGTTTACATATCACCTATATAAAACCAGCCTTTCCACACTAAAAAGACCTGTTATTTTCCAGAGCAAATTGCTTTTGCTGCTTCAAGCATGTTGCTTGTGCTCTGTGAAAGGTTTTTCTTCTCTGGGAACAGTAGATAGGTTACAGTGGCAAACAGTAAAATCAACTTGCCAAGCCCGCTCTTACACAATAGCCACTCCAGAGAGTAAGTTTTCATCTCTGAGTCATAAGGGAAATGAAACAAGAATTTATTTTGGTTTTGCTCCATGAACTATTTAGTCCATTTACTTTGCCTGTTCACGAACATGGATTGTACATCCAGAAAGTCCCATCATTTAGAGGCATAAACATGAGCTTGAGCTTAGCTAAGCCTTGCCCTTCAGCATATATATAGAGATGCACACCTTGAAACGCATGGCTTCACAAAGGGCTGGATCTAGCAGGTGTTTGCATGAGCAAATTCGTGCCATGATGCCCAAGATCTCACATGTGTGCTCACGGCAGGGATGCATCTAAGAACATGTGATACAAGGTTTTTCATCCTTGCTTGCTGCTGCTGCCGCCTTCACAAGCAAGTTTTTACTGCTCGTGTTTGCTTTTCTACATGCTCAAACTCCTAAAAAATGTCATGCCAGGCTGGCTGCACTGCAGAGAATGTCTGACTCATTTGCTGTGCCCCACTCGGCTGCCAATCATGGCAAGTCCCAGCTCAGGCTGGGACACGACGGAGAGCCCTGCAACACGGGAACACCCTGAGCAGCCCTGTGCCAGCCATTAACGCCCCCGGCTCCTGGCTCCAGGATAGCACCTGAGATCTGTGTTAGTGGTGATAGGACATGAATAGCCTCCACAGTTGCACAAGGCAAGATGAACTTTGCAGGCACAGAGCATCCCCGTGCTTTGGGAGAGATGGATTCGTCAGCTGAGGTCAGGAAGGAAAGGCTGCCCAGGGGTGAAGGGTGCTCTTTGCCAGGACGTGGGAGCATTTTTCCTCTCCTGAACACCCCTTTTTCAATGGCAAAAGGCATTGCCTGGGGCTGGGCAGCCCCTTGGGCCAGCTTGCTTCTGATCTCACTGCAGCCTTTTGTCTTGCCTTGCCCACAGTTTTGTCAGCCCTCCGCGGCCTCCCCTTGTCCCACTCCTCCTGAAAGGTCCACTCATTTGTCACTGTCCTGTTGGGGACATCTGGCTACAGCCCATGCACAGGGACCCCCAATGAGGGTGTCACTGGGTGGCACAGGGACGTGGGCTAGCTGCTGTCCTCTAAGAGCAGGACTACATCTGGCCATGCAGATGCTGCCACGTCTTGAGACGATGCCCGTAAGAGCTGGATTTGCATGGCGAGGCCCCAGTGTGTGTTTATAGACATGGTCAAGGCTGGAGAAACCAGGACAGGGAAACCCCAAAAGTGGTGTGGGAGTGAGGGCCAGTGGCCGTCCCCTATTCAAATAATGCATCTATGTGCAATGTCCATGGAACGCCGGAAAAGCAGGGGACAAGGAGCATCACCTAATCCCAACTCTAACCCTCACCCCAGCCCTCACTAACCCCAACCCTGGGGCAGGGCTGTGGGTGGATCTGTGCTCCCCAGGCCCTTGCAAGTGTCAGAGAAGAGCTGTTTCCAACCAAGGAGCATCCACCAGCATTTTCATAGGCACTGAACCAAAGCAGCAGGGCAAGGTGTCACCTCGTAAGGGGGCAGGAGGCAGGGGGTGTTTCCATGGTGGTGGGACAGGGCTCAGGGCCACCACCCTGTGAAGAGGGCCCTTTAGATAAGGAGTTGGCAGCAGCGAGGCAGCCCCAGGTGCCAGGCAGTGCCAAGCTGACAAGACCAGCACACATGCATGAGGAGCATGAAATTAATCTTAAATCCAAGTGTAAACTCCCAGTGACTTTTCCTCTCTCTCGGCTGATGGCAAAATGCCATGAGCTCCTCAGGAAGTGAATCGGACAGCCAGGAAGAAAAGGCATGTGAAAAGTTAACCCGATTTCTTTCTGGGGGCTATTGAACCTGCAGATGCAATGCCTCACTGCAGCTGCACTTCTGATACCCTCTCATGCACGCTCCAGGGAGGGCTGGAGGACCAAGACATGCTCAAGCGGTCTTTTAATAATATCCATCACTCTTGTAACCACTTGCATGAAGGGATGAAGAATGCTCAGCGAGTTTGGGAACACCACCAGGCTGGGGAGCATGGTTGACTTGCTGGAGGCAAGGCTGCTGGAGGGACCTGAAGAGGTTCAACAAGGACAAGTGCAGGGTCCTGCCTCTGGGACATGCTGGCCTTGTACAACAGACCAGGCTGGAGTGGCCAGCTGGAAGCAGCTAGTAACCACAGGTTGCCCCCAGATCAGAAGTACACATTTGCAGCAGCAAAGGTCCACCATGCCCTGGGTGACGTTTGCAAGAGTACAGCCAGTAGGGCAGGGGCAGCTCTCTCTTTGGCACTGGTGAGACCATGTCTGGGCAGTGGTTCATTCTGGGGCTCCCCAGTACCAAGCAGAGGGTGACAGAGGGGCCCAGAGGGGCCACCAAGCTGGAGCTCAGGACATGGAAGGAGAGACTGAGAGATGGGTGTGCAGCAAGAGAGGAAAACGCCAAGGGAGATTTTATTGCTGCCTGCAGCTCCCTGCTGGAGTGGTGGAGAAGAGATGGAGATGGAGGTGCCCAGTGATAGGACAAGAAGCAGTGTCACAAGTGGCAAAAAGGGAAACTTCTATTAAGAAGTTGTAAGTCCCCAACAGTGAAGCAGAAAGCCACCCAGGACCTGCTAACAGGGGAGCAGGGATGGAGGACACCAGTGTGCCCTCACCCTCAGCACCAAGGGCCCCCCTGCTCCATCCAGGCTGTGTCTCCCCAGTATTCACTGGGGGGTGGGGGGTGCTTTCCGCTAAAAGCCAAGTGATGTCTCATTTCCTCCACCTGGCAGCAAGTTGACTTCCTCTGTAGCTAACGGGCTCTGAAGCCAACAAATTTCTCATCTGACGTATCCCTCAGGTCTTATTTGGAGACCTACACCCACCTCCGCTGGGAAACACCCTCCACCAGCTCTGAGGCGCCCACCATCCCTTGGGGTCTCACCAGTTCTTTGTGGAGCAGGATGGGGAGATGAGTCACCAGCAGCTCCATCCTCCTTGTAGAGCATCTCCTGGGGCTCACAGTGGAAATGATGGCAGTACCCAGACTGGATCAGAGCCTTGGTCCTGCTGCAAAATTTCACCCCATTTCTTAGGTTGGCCCTCAAAAGTGGGGAGGGGCCCCCCATGCTTAAACGGAGATGGCAGAATGTGATAACATGCAAAATGGTTCCCTGGCTGTTGTAAACAATGGGAAAATAGCATGGAAATGTAATTAGCTAACAATTAAATCATTCCACTTCATTCCCCTGGCACGGTTTGGTTTAGGCTCTTGAGGAAGTGTGGACGTGTAGTACTTGCTCCATAGGTTTTCCCTGATGGTAAGTAACCAGTGTGGCCAGCAAGCATGTATAGACATGATGACAGGACTGAGGAGATGGCTGGCTGCCCCAGCCCTGAGCCCCAGAGCAAAGACACCCTACTCCTGAGCACCCCTCTGCCCGCAGTGCTGCTCTCCACCCAGTACAGAGCTCACGAGCATCTTGGAGGAGGTCAAAGCTTGGTGCAGAGCTCATGCCCTGATTGCTGGGGAGGCTGGTCCCACCCTCCTGCCCTTTCACCCCTGTCACACTGCCCGTCTGGGTTTTAGGGTTGCTTTGGGAGCTGAATTTCAGAGCAGAGGACACCCATCAGCCCGGCTGTAGGCCCTCCAGGTGCCGTCAAACCATGTTGGTGTGAGATGACTATGTCTCACCTCCTCATGGCCCATGGAAGATGACCACATGTCCCTCACCCCAGTCTTTGTGGGGATGTGCAGAGGTTGCCGTGGGCTCCAGGGCTAACCGAGCTGGTTAGCACAAGCAGTGAGCCTTGCCCGGAGTTGCCCATCAGCTTTTCCCACTGGTCCAAGCTGTTGCCATCACCCTGTAGTCATGGTGGGACAGGAAGCATGGAGCCAGGGTAGGATGGAGGATCACCACCGCGCCCGGGATTCCCCAGCCCACACGTTTGGCCTCGGGGGATGTGGGAAGAAGCAGGGCATTGTATCCCAAAATATCTGCCTTGTTGCAAAGGCAGGTTCAGTGCAGAGCCAATCTGTAGGGCTCCACGAGAGCGGGAGGGTTTCCTCCTGCCACAGGAAGGTGAGTGACTCACTCCTATGGAAACTGGAGCGATGGGGGAGGCAATCCCTCTCCCTGGTGGCTATCTATCTGGAGATAAATCTCCAGCCACTTCCCTTGTAAATATTTGCTCCTGAAATATCTATTCCTGAGCTTTTCTTATCAGATGATCTATTTATTCTGAAAATCATAGAGCCCCAAGGGTCCTTGCTGTGGCTCCAAGTGCATCCCAAGACTTTGCCATGGCTACCCCATGAATGACACATCAAAAAGGAGAACCTGGCCTGTCTCCATGCCTGGAAACACCAGGAAACACCTGCAAGCACTTAGCTAAGGGAAGGGTCTTCCTCATGGTGTTTTCCAACCAGGAGGAGGTAGCTCCCGGAGATGATGAGATGGTCTGCTGTTTCTACATGAGCCTGTAGTTTGGTTTTAATGGCAGCCACCAGCTTGAGGGTAATGGTGGGTTCATGGTCCAGACCGTATCCAGGGTGTCATTCAACCTGCTAATGTGTGAGCTGTGCACTGTGCCCTGGTCCCTGTGCCCACGATGGGTGGGACAAATCTTGAAAGTGAGCAAAGCCATCACCTATTTTCCATGAGTATATTGTGTGTGGTCCATCTCCCACTCCAGGGCTTTCCCCTTGGCTTGCAACAGGTTGAGAAGTGTCTGCTGGTGACCACCTTCCACCCGTTCACTTTGCAGCCCAGAAAAGGCCAGATCAGCTTCTCCTTTCCAAAAAGACCTGCCCAAATTGCTAGAAGGAAGATCAAGACCTGACTTGCATGGCATGAGACCTTCTGTCCTGTGCCAAAGGCCCCTTTGGTCATGTCTAAGCCAGACACATGTTCATATTAAATAAGGCACAAAATGCTAATTCATAGGGCAGAGATTGTGGGGAATAGCAGCGTTAAATGGAGGGACCATCTTGGCAAGAGGCAGGGGGTCTCCCCACGGATGTCTCTAGTGCAAGATGCCATGCCTTTCTGACAGAGAGCAGCCCAAGCACTGGCTTGTGTGAGAGGTTGCAGGGTGAAATTCGGGTGGCATCTGAAAAAAATGGACCTGATTATCTACTGGTCTTGGCAAAACTCCCTAGCACTCACCCAGTTTGGCACAGAGACTTAGGACTCAGTGCAGGGGAGCCATGATGGACCAGACCATGGTCCTGCTCCCTCACTGCCATGTGGTGGCACCTTCACCTGACTCCAGTCCGCTGGGATCTGCTGATCAGAGGCTAACAGCATAACTCAGGCTGGAAGGGACCTCAGGAGGTCTCTAGTCCAACCTCCTGGTCATGGCAGGGCAGCTCTGGGGTCAGAGCAAGCTGCGCAGGGCTTTATTCAGTTGGGTCTTGAAAACCTCCAAGAGCAGAGGTTGCACAACCTGCTCATAGTGGAGCCGTTTTTCCTTATCCTCAACCTGAAATGCCAGTGGTGGCGATGTCAGCGGTGTTGCCATGATGATTAAGACTCACTCAAGCAGGTCTCCTTGGCCCTTATCACTGGAAGAGAACGGAGGCAGCAATATGAAGGAGCACCACCATCACCTCTCCTGGGAAAGCCACGGTTTTTGGTCCACCCACCTGAAAAAATGATGCTGTTATAAAGGTTTATGCTTCTTCGCAGCGTACACACTGCAGGTCCCACTGTCCTTCCTCCCCCACCTTCTGCGTCACAGGCTACCAATTGTCTCTCTTTCCTTGGGGATAAAGGCATCATCATTTCTCTTCCCCTTCCCCCTCTCCTTGCCTACATGTCCTCTGCTCTTTAGGCACCATTTACCTTTTCATTCAGAGACGGCCTAACCGATACCCACTTCATTAAGTGCTCAGTTGCTCTCCGCTTGTATTTAGCTTGGAAACCCGTTCCTTTGGTTCCAGGACTTGTCTGGGCAAAAACCAAGCACAGAACCAACTGTACAGGTCAGTCCAGCAAACACTAGTGCCTCCAAAGCTTGTCCTGCAAATCTGGACTTCCTGGGACTGCGCGGCCAGGGGCTAGAAGCAGATTTACAAGGAAATAATCATTTGACCCGGAGGAATTGGCTTCTCTTTAGTTAATTCTTGCTGATAGCTACATCCCCAGCTCACTGAGGATGTAGAACCTGGTGCTGGTAACAAACCCGTTCCCAGCCAGAGGATCTCCAGCACTGGGAGCGCACACCCAGCATCACGATGCTCTTCCTCTGTGTCGGTCCCATCAGTGATCCCAAGGCAAGGAGCCAGCCTGAGAGGCTCTGGATTAATCCCTGGAACGTGACCTTTAAATGCTGGGAGTGGTGGGAGAGTTTTTTTAACGGTGGTGGCAAAGATCCAAATGAGAAACGCCAGCCAGGCCCTAGATAACAATATTGGCCTCCTGACAAGGACGCCAGCTGGGAGCAAGCCCTTGGGCTGGTCTCCCTCCTGCAGGGTGGGTCATCGCAGAGTGGACACGGGAGAGCAAGTGCCTCCTATCTCGCTTGGCTGGAGGGAAAAAATCGATGTCCGTGATGGAGCACCCAACCACCAGCCTGTGTTTCCCCAGGTCCTGAGGGAATCCATGTGGACCCCATTTCCCACTTTTCCTCCTTGCTCCAGCAATGGCCAGTGTCAGTCACAGAGCTCTGCACTCCTCAGGGTAGGCTTCATAAGCCCAGTTTGAGTTTAATTGCTCTTTTAAATGAGAAAATATGGAAAAATGCAAGAAAATTTATCTTGATGATAGGAGGGGATTTGAAATGGAGTAGCTGAATTGCATCCATCCTCTGCACGGAAGTTTTCCTGCCCTGGGAAGTTGCTGAGTCCCCATCCTTGGAGGTATTTAAAAGACATGTAGATGTGGTGCTTAGCGACGCAGTTTAGTGGTGGGCTTGGCAGTGCTGGGTTTGTGGTTGGACTTGATGATCCTAAAGGTCTGTTCCAACCTAAACGATTCTTATTTGTATTGAGAACTGAAGCAGACCTTATGTTGTTGTGCTTCAAATGGGGTTTTTATCCACGGGGAAGCTGCTAAGGGATGATTTGGGTGCAGGAGGGTGCCACCAACTTTCTTCCAAATGGAAGGAAGCAGGGTGGGTCCCCGAGGAGGGTTGTTGGGGTACCATGAAGGTGTAATGCTGCACTCCCCATCTTCACCCACTCATCAAATCAGGGTGCGCTTGGTTTGGGGTCTAAGGAGGAACTCAGTGTGGTTCTTTCACCCATTTGAGGTGTTGATTTAGATGGACATCTCCAAGGGGCCATGCACAGTCTGGACCCATCCCTGCATCACTTGTGTGCCTGCTCTCCCAGCCCTGCCTGGGCAGTTTGGGGCTGAGCAAATCTCTTGTTTTCTGGCCTGAGCTGGACAAGGATCACCCCCCACCACATGGCATCCACAGGGAGCAGTCGTTTTCTGGGGTCCACGCATCCATCTGCCCTCCAGCGCCATACCCTGGGTCGTCTCAGCATGAATCTCCCTGAGGACACGAAGGTTATTTTGGAGCAGGAGGGGAAGGAAGTGAATTCAAAAGCTCCGTGTTGAGAACAAGGTGGGTTTTTTTGAAACAAAGGGATTCCAGGGTGGAACCCCACACTGGTCACCGTGGTCTCACTGCTGGGAGCCAAGAGCAAGAATAATGACACAGAAAACTACTGTGAAATGGCTTTTTCCCCACCACTGATGGGAATTGGCTCCTGAGCGTATCTGTGGCTCTTGTCTGCGGGGTCCTTCATGAGGATTAGATAAAAAATGTGAGACACGGGATGCTATGGGGTCCTTCCACCCCATCCCATAAACCAGCCTCTGGATGGAGGAGCCAGAGCACAATCTGCTGTGGTGCCAGGCTGTGCTTCCACCTTCAGGCTGAGCTGCTGGTGGGTCAGTCAGGCAGTGACCCCACAAAATGTGAGGGACAACCAGACCCCACAATCCAGCTGCCCATGCCCACTGTGTCCCACCACGCTGCTACAAGGGGTCCATGCATGAATGGACCCATATCTGCCCATCCCTTCACCAGCTTTGCAAACAGAGAAATGAGCCTTTTTTCAGGGCAGCCTCTCCTCAAACCCTATTTTAGGCTTGGCCCATTGCGTGGATGGGTCAGTGCTGCTGTTTTTAGGAAGACTTGGTTTCAGACCATGTGCTTACCTGCTGTCTTGGACACCAGGATCAGTATACAACCCCTTCCAGCAGCACCAGCCATGCTCAGGGCAACATCCGTCCACCCAGCCACCTCTTCCAGCAGCTCCTGTTGTTGCAACTCACTCAAAGCTCTTCAAACCCAGCTCTTGAATAAGACCTTGTTGGTTGGTTTGTTTTTAAATCTCAGTCTTATTTGCTGTTTTCTGGGCAATCCCAGAGGAAGATGTGGAAGAGGAAGCAACAAAGACCGTCATGCAAACCCACCCCCCCCCCAACCCTCAGCATCTCTGCTTCGAAGGAAGGCAGCAGCGCTGAGGATGACACCTACTAGGGAGGAAGGCTGACCCCTCCAGCCCGCAGGGTTTCACACCATTGCTGTGACACCGCTTCCCTCACCGCCAGCTGCAGTGCAGAGCCACGTCTGCCGCATGCCCGCTGGGAACCAGCCTGAGCTGCCCGCAGCACACGTAGCCCAAGCCCGACGGGTTAATTTTAACACGCCTGCCCCAGTGTGTTGTGTTTATTTAAGGTCTTTATAGAAGCAGCAGCCAGCCACAACGGGATCCTTGTGCTTCGGGGCCCAGCAGCCAGCTCCTGCTGCCTGGGAGGTCGTGGCAGCACCCGAACCTCTCTCTGCAAGCATCCTCCTGAGGCAGGGGGATGCACCTGGAGCTTGCAAACACCTCCAAAAAAGCTGAGTTATGTAGGAGCCTGGAGGAAAAGTGACTGGCTGGAAGCCTGGCACCTCCATTGCTCTCCTGCTCTGAAGCTCCACAGTTGGTGGAAGAGAAGCGCTGGGGCATCACATGCCCTTGGTGGGGAGGAAACGAAAGCTGGGCTAAAAAAAAACACCTCCAGCCGCTGCCGGAGAATAAAAAGTAGATGCCCAGATGGCTAAAGCCATGCAGCAAAGCCCTCTCTGCACTGAAACAATGTGGAAAACATCAAGTCTCGCTGCTTGCAGCTGCTTGCTCCAGGGAGCATTGTGTGCAGCAGGTCTCCTCCTCTTGCCCCCTTCCCCAGCCGTACCAGCTGCATGTGGCCCCGGATAGCAAAGGTCCCCTGTGCCTTGACTGCACCTGCTTGTTGGTTCTTGCAGGGATGAGTGGAAAAAGGGTGGAGGGTCCTTTTCTGCTCTCAGCACCCACCACCATAGTTGTGGCTCTTGGGTGCTGCTCCCCCAGATGCCATCAGCCTTGGGGACAGTAGGAGGAGATTTGTACAGGAGCACGTGTGTGTGATGGATGGACAGAGGGACTGGCTCATGGTGTTTTTCCAGCCCCAACTTCCACCTCCAACACATCTTTCTCTAATCAACCCTGCTTTGGGGCTTGGTTGGCTGCTGGGAAGGTTCTCCCATGTTTCCAAAGCATCCAGTGGGTACCAACCCTATCTGATTCATCCCCTGTATGCCCCATTGGCCTTCACCACCATGAACAGATGCTTTATCCTCCAGCTGGATTGGGTTTTGCTGCCTCTTATATACTTCAAAAGTTGCTGATGGTCTTGATTTAGAGCATCCTGAAGGGAAATTGCAGCCCCTCTGGGAAGCTGCAAAATCAAATCTGCCCCCATGAGATGGCCCTCCTGCATGGTTAGTCACACTGGGCACATTTCTGCCTCCCGGTTAGGTGGCTGAACATCTTACCAGCCAAGAGACCAGGAGAAGTGATGAATTATCCATGGCCCAGTTGGATCAGGACATTGGTCTGCACTTGTACAGATGTAGATGAGCGTTCACGACCCTTTATTCTCCAACCAACAAACACAGGGCAGGTCTGCAGGCTCAACCCAACATGTCTGCAAACTTTCGTCCTTGCTTCCACTAATGCTTTAAAAAAAAGCAAGAAAAAATGTTCTGATATACCCCAGCTTGTCTCAAATGCTTCTGCCGGTGTCCCCTTGCCCGTGCTGCAGGTTTAAGCTGCACCCATGGGTGCAGTCCAGGGCTGGGCTGTGGCCACCTCGACCTTCCCAGTCCTCCTATTCCTGTACCACATTCCTGCCCGCTAGACAACACGGAAATGTTTTGAAAGTGTCTTAGAAACCTGTGTCGCTGCCAAAACAGTTGAAAAATGAAGCCGTGAAGGGAAGCGCAGGGCTGCTTTCCAGCTCGGCTCGAATGGGTATTGCTGCTCGCCTCCATCTTCTGCACTGCAGCTGCACAAATCATTTACTTCTCAACTGGATTTAAAACATCTGCCTCTGTCTTTAGCTTGTTTGAACTGCTTTGGAGCTGGAAAATTGAGATTCTGGGGGGAGGACGGCTCTTGGTTTGGGTCCCCTGGGAGATGGGTGACCATCACGTGAAGGATGGAAATCAGTAAGGTGGGTTAGGGTGGTCATCAGATGGTAACAACCCTCCTCCCTTCTCCCTTGCACCCAAAGGAGTGGAGGAAGGTGAGAAAATGCAAAAGAAGAGGAAGAAAAGGCTTTTTCTTGCACTGGGCAGTGAAGCTGGGAAGCTCCTGCTTACTGGAAGCTGCTAGGACTTCAACCAGGCTTGGAAAAGGTCTGATAGGAAGAGGACTCTCCAGGGGACCACTTTCCCACTCCAAACAAGCTTTTAGGGAAACATCTCCTGTTGCTTGTTGAAGCATCCAGCAACGAGTTGCCGACCAAACCTCTCAGCTGGTTGTGGTCATAATTAATCACCCCTTGACATCAATAAGCCACCTGCTTCTTGTCTTGAGTTTGGCTTTGTCTTGTGCTGTGGAAGAGCTGCAGGTGTTCAGACCTCGGGGGATCAGGCTGGGGGAGATGGCGCCAAGCAAGGGCTGCTGAGCAGCAGCGATCACCCCATGGGCCAAAGCCTGTGCAAGGACAGAAAACAAATCTCTGGACGTCATCCACATCTCCATCCATCATCTCTGGACATCATCCCTCCTTCAGAGGGAGACAGGTCAAAGGATGTGGAGGCTGAAACCAGGGTGCTATAGGTCTAGTTAACCCAACCCTTGCCCAAGAAGTGTTTCCAAATCCCAGAGAGATGGGCTTAACTCTGCACCACGCTGGCATCCCAGCAGGGCACTTCTAGGCAGCTTCACCTTTCTGAGCCTCACTCAACAGCTCTGCTCAGGCATCTCCCTCCCTCTGTGCAAGCAACAAGCTTGTCCTTCCTCCCTTATCAGGCTCAAATAGCTGCAATGTGATGTTTTGTTTTCCCTCCTCAAACAAATTACATCAGAAGAAGGAAACGGGCTTTTTTTTGTTGTTGTTTTCTGGCATGGAGGTCCGTCAGCAAGATCTCTGCAGCACCATTTCCGTGCCAGACCTTCGTATCCTCTTTGCACTGGCTAATGCCTCCTTAGGCAGCTGCCACTTTCTACCTGTGAGTACTAGATGGCATCAGTGCCCTTCCCCTCCTCCTTCAGGGGCTTTATGGTTCCCCCCCAGCTACATACAGGAGGCCCCAGGAGCCCCCACGTGAAACCAGATCCAGATGCAGAAGGAAAATCTGGCTTACACCCATGGACACAGATGGGGAATACACAGGGGAACGCTGGGGCTCGTGGTGGAGAAAAACAACTGGGCCACCTGCCCACAATTTGGTGGGGCTTGTTCTCCAGCCTCATCCTGCCCAGAAACCCTCCAGTTCCCCCACGTCTGAAGGTTTTAAGCCCAGGTGGGTGAGGCCCATCGGGGAGGTAGGGCTGAACCTGGCCACCCCTTCACTTGGGCATCAATCATCTGCAGGGAGAGGGCAGGCTCCGAAGACGCTGGTGGCCCTCCATAGCTTCCTGGGAGGCTGTGTCATACCAGGGCTGAATGGAGACAGACCCCAGAGCATCTCCACAGGGTGTTTGGGGAACATGAGGGGTACAATTTTCTGGTTCACACCAGCAACGCCTGAAGTCAATGTATTTCCTAGAAATGTAGGACCCTTGAAGGACTTTTCTTCCGCAGTATGGTCCAGTTTGCCCTCAGGTTTCTGTAGATATTTTGCATCCCAGCAGAAGAATTTTGACAGGTTTGCTACCCTCTGCGGCAGCCGGACCCCCATTTGTGGTTGAACCTAGCCCCCAGCAGTTCACAGGAGAAGACATGGCAAGGAGTGAACCTTGAGCAAACCTTCTGCCACATCCTCCTGACTCCAACAATCTCTTCCCTGGATGAAAAATCCAAATGTTGGGATGCAAGGGGTGCAGCATCCCTTTTCTCAAGGGTTTACCTGTATCCTCAAGGAAGCAGCATTTCATCAACATGCAGCTCCCCAAGGAAGCAGCATTTCATCAGCATGTGGCTCCCAGGAAAATGAGAGTGAAGCAGAAGAACCTGCAATGCATCAGGCCCCCAAATTTACTCTTCTCTAAAACGAATTCCTCCACCCTGGGGAGGTGATGGCAAGGCAGCTAGTTTTGAGCTGACAGCTTGCTGGTTGGTTGATGGGAACTGGTTCTCTAAAATCAGAGCCAAACTTGGCCTCGAAGTCCCTTTTCCATCTCATGTCCCCCCCTCCCCATTGTTCCCCTTGGGAATGAAGCCAGTTTGCTGCAAGGGATGTGCTGCAGGGCATCACCTGAGGTACATTGGTACCCACCCTGGGCCCGAGGGGGCACAGCTCGGTGTCACCCACAGTGGGACAGTGTCCCACATCAGGGTGGCCACGGCAGGACCAGCAAGCCGGGCTCATCCACCTGGTTCAGAGGCATTTCTTCACCCCCGAGGTGGGTGTTGGGACCCCCTTCCCCCCATTTGGCTGCTCCATGCCCTGGGTAAGGGACTGTGGGCTCTGCCACCGGGGCAAGCTCCAGTGCCAGGGCAGCCCGGGATGTGGTCACCAGGGCACTCCCTGGGGGAGGCAGCTCTCGGGGGAACCCTGGGGCCGCTGCAGATGCAGGGGGAAGGTTGGATGCAGTAAGGGTGACTGGCCCCAGCCCCGGGCGGGTGGGATCCAGCCCTGGCCCCATGCACGGTCCCATTCCTGGAGAGGGGGCTCCAGTCCCAGCATCAGCCCCGCTCCCAGTGCCGGTGCGGGGGGAGCCCAGTCCCAGTTCCAGCCCCGATCCCATCCATGCTCCCATCCCCGGGGAGGGGGAGGAGCGGGGGGGGGTGGGGGGTGGGGGTGGCTCCTTTCCTGACCCGAACCCCGGTCCCATCCACGCTCCCATCCCCGGGGTTGGGGGCGGGGGCGGGGTGGGGAGCGGTCGGGTTCCCGTCCCGCTCCCAGCGCCGGTCCCAGCCCCGGGCTGGGGGGGCTGGGGGGGCTGGCCCCCCTCCCGGCCCGGATCCCATCCACGGCTCCAACCCCAGAGGGGGACTCGGGCCCCACTCCCGGGGGCGGTCCCGGCCCGGCCCTGCCCCGCTCCCGGCCCGGGGGGCGGCGCGGCCCGGCCCTGCCCCAGCGCTGCCCGGCTCCCAGGCGGCGGCACCGGCCGCGGGGGAAGGGGCGAGCCCGGCCATGGCGCTGCCCCCGCCGCCCCCCTGAGCCGAGCGCGGCGATCGGCACGGAGCCGCCAGCATGGAGCGCCCAGCCCGGTGAGCGGGGCCGCGGCCGACCGGGGGGACCGGGGAGGGGGCGTGCGTGTCCTGCCCGCGCGTGCGACAGTGCGGGACGAGGGGGTGCGACCCCCGCGGTGCGGGTGTGCACGGGGGGAGTGGGCAGGCGGGGTGGGGGGCGCGCACGGACACGCGGACACGGGTAGGGGACACGCACACAAACACGCACATGGGTGGGGGGGACACGCATGGACAGACAGACACAGGTGGGGGACACACACACCAACACGCACATGGGGGACACACATACAGACACGGACACAGGTGGGGACACACACACACGCAAACACACACATGGGTGGGGGGGACACGCATGGACAGACAGACACAGGTGGGGGACACACACACAAACATGCACATGGGTGGGGGGACACGCACAGACATGGACACAGACACAGGTGGGGGGACACAAACACATATACACGCACATGGGTGGGGGGACGTGCACATACATAGAGACACGGGGGGGACAGACATGCACGCAGCCCTGTGTGTGCACACATATGCACACAGGTGGGGGGCACACAAACACGTATATACACACGGAGGGGGGACACACACGGACATGGGTTCAGGGGGACAAGCAGACGGACACGAGTGGGACACGCGTGGGTGGGGGGACATGCACACATACACATACACACTGGTAGGGGGGAGGCACTCGTGTGGGGGGACACGCACACAGACACGTACAGGTGGGGAGGACACGCACACAACAGACACGGGTGAGATGGGCACGCACACACACATGGGTTGGGGACACCCACACGCACATGCACACGGGTAGGGAGGACACGCATATGGGGACACCCACCCACACATGCCTGTGAGCGGGGGGGACACGTGCACATGCGCACACATGGGTGGGGGGCACACGCATGCACCCCCGTGTGCTCACAGCCCCGTGGCCACGCAGGGGTGATGCTTGCTGCTGGGGGGATGACAGAGGGTCCCCGAGCACCCGCAGCAGGGAGCGGGACACTGGATGGGCAGAGCTGAACCCCACTTCTCCTCAGTGTGGGGGCAGCTCACGCCCCACATAACCCCACAGAAAGTGCCCCGAAGCCCCCGACTGCCCCACAGACAGGGTGGTCAGGGCAGTGGCAGGCAGCAGGCTGCTGCCGTGGGCTGCTGCTGGCGTGGAGGGCTCCGCCGGGCACTCGAGAAGCCTCCTGGGCTCCCTTTGCTCCTCCTCGCCTGAATTATTCGATTGTTTATGCATTAATTCCCAATAATCTCTTTTGCCGCTTGGTTTCTCCCGTCCCGGGGGAATTTGCTGGCTGTTTAGCAGGGGTTTCCCGTACACACCTCTGGTAAAAGCCGTGGAGCTGACTCCCTGCTTTACTCCGGCTTGTGTTTTTCCACCTCTTTGCATGCTGGGCTCCCTATGTAATTTATTTGGGGGTCTTTTAATTTGCATCGGGATCAACGAGACTCTGTTTTCAAACTCTTTGACTCCTTGTAATAGCTCCTAACCCCAAAAATGCCTTCTTCCCCAGAGCTGGGCGCTGGGTGGGCATCACTGCAGGAGCAACTTTAAGGGTGAAGCATCTTATTTCTATTTCTGCTCCGGTTTTCTTATCAGCTTATTGCAAAACCCATTTGGCAACCCGCTCCCTTCCTGTGCACAAGGCAGGGAGCAGCAAACCCCGCTCCTGGGGGGGGCTGCTGACGCTGGGGCACGGTGCCCCTGGCGCATGGCTCACTGCTGCTGAAATTGGGCCATTTCATTACCTCCAGGCACGTGTCCCGAGTTCCTCTTCCTCATTTATACCCGAGCAAAGGGAACCGTGGCCTTCAGCCTCAGTGGCTGACGGGCTAAGAGCTCCAGTGCAGGAGGGGGAGACCCCTAAACATGCTGCCGAGCCCTGGAGTGCAGCTGCATCCCAGGGCTTAGTGGTTTATAAAACCCCGAGAGGTATTTTTGACTGTCCTGGCACCAAGTGGCTTTACCCTGTCTCCGCCCGATGCGATTTTTATCTCCAGTTATTGACATAAAGCCAAAGCCATGAATAGTTGGCTGGCAGCGAAGCGTGCTGCCGGCCATGCCGTGGTCCTGCCTTAATGCTCAGCATCCCCCGTTAAAGCCTTAACAGGAACTAGTCCATGAAGCAAAGACCCTTTTTGCTCCCACAGGATGCTCCATATGGAGGAGCAAATTATCCCACCGAAAGCCCACCCCGTGCCTGGGGTTTTCTGGGGTTAGTCGCTGCTTTGGCTTCGCAGTAACTGCTGGTGCCATGGCTGAGCCTGATAATTTTGTTATCCCCGGTCTCGGATGCTGGTTATCTCCCAGATGGGCAGAGCACGTTCGGTTCTGCCAGCGGGGCCGTGGTGCTGACGGGTGACTCCCTTGGTTTGGGCAGGAGGCTGGTAGGTCTTCGTGGAAATGTCATTTCTCCCACATACGGGGCTTGTAGGGTAAAACAGTAACCAAAAGCAGGTGATTGACCAGAAACTGGTCCCACAGTCTTCTCTCAGTCCAACCGTCCCTTCCTCTAGTGAGCACCAGAAAACCATGGAGGGCAAACCCCAAAGTCAAATCCCTGGTATAACAACCAGCACAGGGCTCCTTTCGCTCCCCAGGAAGCCTAAAGGATGCAAACGCCCCATTTCCCCCTCGTGATAAATAAAAATCCAGGTTTGGGGGGGGGGTTCAAATGGGATCTGCCCCCAACCCCAGGGGGTGCTGCAGGGGCTCCTGGGGGCAGGTGATGTGGGGATGCAGGGGAAAGACACGCAGGGAGCATGACATTTGCTGTAGCAGGAAAGGAAATGTTGAAGAAAGGATTAAATATTGGCCAGGATGATACTTGCTTCCAGCAGGATCCGTCCCCGGAGACCTGCCGTGCTGGGAATCGGGTCAGGTTCAACCAAATGAGGGCGGCTTTAATTATGCACGAGCGAGCGCTGGCACTGATGGGTTTAATGCTTTTATCTAATTTGCCCTAAAGCTGCAGCTTTGGTTAATCCGGATTGACTTCCTATGGTGTGGACGAAGGCAGGAGGTTTTAGTACAGCCTGGGAAGCGGAGGCTGAAAGGGGGATTGATTCAGCGAGGAATTCAGGGAGTTTCTTGGGAGAAACCAGGAATTCCAAGAAAAAGTCATTTGACTCAAAGCAAAACATTTTATTTGACCTACAAACAAAATCATAAGGTTATCTTATATCCAAACTCCCTCTCTCCTTTTTAGCTTGGGTTACAGAAAAGCCCTCTAGGAAACTGAAACTCCCCCAGAAGAATACTTTTCATGGAGAAAACAAATTCAGCTCTGCTGCTTCTCAGCCTGGGGGCAGGAGGGGAAACTGAGGCACGGGGTCGCTTCAGTGGAGCAGCTCCATTTCTGCCAGCCAGAGTGGAGCTGCCCAGTGTCCTCCAAGGTGCTTTTTTGGGGAAAAGAAAAGAAACAGATTCTTTGCATGTTTATTTTGGGAGGAATGAGGGTTTCTGGCTATTTTGGGGTTGGGGGAAGGACTGGGTCAGACCCATGGGGGATAAAAGCGGACATTACCTGGGACTCTGGGCAGGGAGATGCGTAAAGCCCCTTCAACTGCTTAAAGCTTGCTTTTGGGTGTCTTGGAAATGTATCTTGGAGGTATCTGGCTGTGGGACTGGTGGGAGAAGCTCCAGGGAGCAATGCAGCTGGTGGGAGCGCGATGACTGGGGTTATCCTCAGCCCACGCTGGTGGCCGGAGCCAGCCCAGAGGAGAAAGGCACTGAAGGTCACTGCAGCGGAAAGGAGCCGAGTGGAAAGGGCAGATGAAAACCAGGCAGTGTGGCCAGGCTCACATTTCAGCCTGGTCCCATCTCACGTCTCCCAACCAGACAGGCTCGGCAGCATCTGAACGCGCCGTCTGTTTGGTTTTGGTTGCAGAGAGTTTCAACCATGGTCCCAAAGGAGAGAAAAATGATGCTGGGTCGTTTGCTTCCCAGTGTCTCGAGCAGTTCCTGATCTGGAGCGAGGATTTTGATGAGTCTACTAAATGCCTATAAATTAGGGCAGGGAAAACACCCACGCTCTCCTTGTGTCTGTTGCAAAGGAGTTGGTGGGGAAGATGCGAGAAATGGATTGTGGTTTTGACCTCCAGCGTTAAACACTGGGAGCTGTGGTCACAGTCGGTGCGTCCGTGCCGCATGGGTTTGATTTCCCAGGGTTTCACACTGGCAGAAGGAAGGGTTGTGTCTGTGAGGTCCTGCCAGTAAATTAATCCACATTAATTATTTGGGAAGGTCAATTAAACTTCATCACCCCTCCCCCCCCCGAAAATGCATTCATCGAAGTCGTGATTTGGTTGTGCTTTGTTTCCTTTTGTGACTTTGCTTCTGCTGGCAGGCTCCCAAACACGAAACACCGCGGGATGGATGGTGACCGCCTGGATGGCATCAGGAATGCTGAAAAATGGGGCAGAAACTGGGATTAAAGCCCTTTACTCAGTGATTCCGTGTCCAATCCATGGTCCTCCTGTGCTGGCCCTGGGTCCTGCCCATCCCTCGGCTGCCTGTGACCTTCTCCAATGACAGCCCCCTCCTTCCCCCTGTTGACTCATCTAAGTATCCCCTGCCTGGCCATGGTGGATACTGTTACGGGAGCATTTTGGGATGCAGGCATCACATGCACATGCCTGTGGGTATATATATTTGAGGGCACGTGGCTGCTGGGGTTGCAACACTGATCTGCCTGGACTCCTCTCATCACAGGGCTCCTCTTACATGCTGTCTTCATCCACTGCAGCTGATGGTACCTGTTTGCTGGGAAAAGTAAACCATGTCCCATGGAATAAACAGGTCCAAGGCTACACTGCAAAGAGCGATATGGTCCAGCCGTTGCAACCAGACCCGATGCACAGTCCAGCATGGAGGAAGCTGGTCAGGGCGATGCCCTTGTTCAGCACGGGTGGCTGGAGAGCACCTAAAAAGCTGTGTGTGGTCACCTGCATTCAACGCTAGAGAAAAAGCCTCCTGCCATGATCCTGGGAAGGGCCAGGAGAGCTGATGAAGCAGACACAGGTGGTTCTTACTGAAGCATCATGGTGGGTTTGCTTTTGGTAGTCACAGAAGTATTTATCCAGCTCGGCATCTTCAGGGATCGCTGTGGCTTTCACCCTCTGCTCACCCCCGCTGGGGGCTTGATGCATCACTGTAAGAGCTGTCGTTCGTGCCGTCTGGCCCGTAGGCAGAGGAAAGGGCAGCTGCCAGCTTTTATGCCTTCACATGCTCAGCTGGCTGTGTCCCCTCCGGCTCGCCCGCTGCGGATGCAGCAGGGCTGGGGGTGAGGGGGTGGATGGCAGCCATGGCCCCGACAGACACAGCAGGTTTTGTCCTAGAGATTCTGGGCAAAAGTAGGGAAAAAAAGAAAAAAGAAAGGCTTTGGCATTTCCAGAAGGAAAAGGAGGGAGAGCATGATGGCAAGAACAAGGCTGCCTTGTGAGCTTCTCCCCGTGGTTGCCCCGTTCAGGCCAGCCAGAGAGCCCTGTCTGCTCCTTGGGATGGCGATGGAGATGTGTGTCTTGGCACATCCGTGGCTGCAGCGTGGCCTGCAGCAGCCCATGCTGCCCTGTGTGCCGGAGGAGATTCCCCACCTTGGCTTCCAGATGGGTTTCAAATACCTTGCTGGGTTTTCCAGCTGAGGGCACAGGGGCCTGCAGGCAGGTGGGCTGGAAGATGGGTTATCTTGCCCCATCAGTGCTTCAGAGCTGGGTGACAGGTTGTCTGCAGGGGACTGGGGGGTGCAGATGCAAAGGCATGGAGAAGCTATGTGCAAGGCTGAAGCATCTGCGGCTCTGTGGCCCTTTCCTGAGTCTTTGGCATCTTGTGTGGTTTCTCCTGGTTGTGGTGGCCTGTCCAACCTGTTTAATTGGCTGCCAGGACCGTGGGCAACCTCTGTCTCATCGGCTGCAGATCTGCAAAGCTCAGAGAGAAGGAAGAAGTTGAGAAGAGTAACTGGAAAGTGTTTTTCCGTCTGTCTGAGCACTGTCAACCCTCTCCATCCAACAGGGACAACCCTGTTGCTGAGGACTGAACCAGGTGCAGGAAAAGCAAAACTGAGGGGGCTAGGACAGAGTAAGATCAGTCCTGGCTCCTCATGTTCATTGCAGAGTGGTTCCCAAAGTTATGTGTGGGGTTTTGCAGATGTTGCAGATTAGCCAGGGTGTGAGTGGGGCATGTGATTTCTGCCTACGTCCTTGGCGAGCGTGACCCTCGGCCAGCACTGCTTGTGGTCTGCTCCAAGGGGGAAAGCAGCACAGTGGGGGGAGACATCATTAGGGATCGTGTCTGTACCACATCTGGACAGGGTATTTATCCAGTCCTTGGAACAAGGGCTAGGATTATCCCCATATGATGCGCTAGAGGCTTCACTTCACCCCTTCTCCATCAGGTATGAGTTGTCAAGGTGCCTTTTAATGCCACAGTGCTTTGCTTCAGTGAGGGACCACCCAGGTTGGCAGGTTTTAGGAGACCCTCGTTGCCTCCTTCCTGCAAGATCTGAATTGGAGGCAGGTACAGGATGGCTCTGGGTCAAAACGGTGCTTGTTTGCAAGAAAGCATGCCCACCCCATCCCACAGCATGGTGGCACCAGATTAGAGCTGAACCATTTAGCTGAGAAGGCTGGTATTGCTCTTTTCTACCTAAAATGATGGTGAGATTTGGGTCAGGGCACATCCCACATACTCATGCAAAGGGCATCTTTACTCAACTCAAACCTTTCCTCCCGCAGTAGCTCCCGGTCGCTGAGCTCCTGCGCTGGAATCTCCCTGTGACCCCGTTTCCGTGGGCTCCCTGTAACGCGGTACAGCAGTGAGATCAATCCAGCTTCTTCCACAGGGAGGCAAATACATTTTAATTTGATCCCCGGCTGATGGGCTTGCTGAGCAATCATGTGTCGGCCGGGGTCGTGGGCTGTCCCTGACGCACAAAGGGGCCCTTGTCCTTCCTGACACAGACAGTGCCAGACTCTGTGTGTCTGCAGAGACTCTTTTGAGACTATTTTTCTCATCTCAACTGGTCACTCCCATGCATAAACCAGCTTTGTGCAAGCACGGGCAGATTGTCTGGTGGTGGTGATGCTGGAGGAGCAGGTCTCGTGGCTAGGAAGGGGGGGGACCAGTGAGATGGCTACCGTCAGCCCAACACTAAACCCACTAAAACCCCATCATCATCAACAACCAACCCAGGCAGAGCCTCTGTGATGGAGAACATGGTCCCTTTGGTAAGGTTTGATTACAGGGGACTCCAGATGTTGTGGTGATGTTTGCTCTGCCAGAAGGAGCTGAGGACCTCTGAAATCAGGACCCTGCCAGTCACAGGGATTGCCTGCTGAAGAGCACTGTTCCCTTTTCTTGGCCTTTCCGCCAGGGATTTAGTGGGACTCACCTTTCACAAGGGTCATCTGAGTCTGGATGGTTAAACACAGAATAGAGGGCCTCTTCTGTTCTGTGGCACAGGAGACCAGATTTCTGTGTGAACCTGGTGGGAAGGGTGAACTGGGGCGTTGCACGGGGCTGCAGGAGGTCTCAGTTGAATTCCCAGGTGTGGGAGGTGTGACGGCATTGTGGCACTGGGGTTTTCTCATCTAACCCACCTCTTCCAGGGACTCCTTACCTCCATGACCTTACAGCATCTTTGCTTACCCCTAGGGTGATGGCGAATCTAACGACTCCAGCCTGGATCAGAGTCATCAACAGCTCTTTGGACCCAGGTGGCACAGGAGACAACACCTACAAGTGCATATTTGATGAGGACTTCAAGTATGTCCTGCTGCCTGTCTCCTACGGCATTGTGTGTGTGGTGGGGCTCTTTCTCAACCTGCTGGCCCTGTATGCTTTCATCTTCAGGATCAAGACCTGGAATGCCTCTACCACGTACATGTTCAACCTAGCCGTGTCTGACACACTCTATGTGGTCTCCCTGCCGCTCCTGGTGTATTATTATGCCATGGGGGACAACTGGCCCTTCAGCGTGGGCTTGTGTAAGATAGTTCGCTTCTTGTTTTACACCAACCTCTACTGCAGCATCCTTTTCCTCCTCTGCATCAGCATCCATCGATTCCTGGGCATCTGCTTCCCACTGAAGTCACTGCAGTGGGGGCACGTCCGCTACGCCCGGAGGGTGTCCGTCATTGTGTGGGTGGTGACTGTCGTGTGCCAGTCACCCGTGCTCTTCTTCGTCACCACCAGCGTGAAGCGTGACACCATCACCTGCCACGATACATCCAGCAAGGACCTCTTTGGCCAGTTTGTCATTTACAGCTCGGTGATGCTGGTGCTGCTCTTCTGCATCCCTTTCCTCACCATCATCATCTGCTACTGCCTAATGGCCCGGAGGCTGCTGCAGCCCACACGGGGGATCTCCCGGCTGTCCCGATCCAAAAAGAAGTCTGTCAAGATGATAATCATTGTCTTGGTGGTCTTCATCGTTTGTTTTCTTCCTTTCCATGTCACTCGTACCTTGTACTACTCGTTCCGGAGCTGGGACTTGAGCTGTCAGACCCTCAATGCTATCAATTTAGTCTATAAGGTGACTCGTCCCCTAGCTAGCACCAACAGCTGCCTGGATCCCATTTTGTATTTCTTAGCCGGACAGCGATTTAGGAAGTTTGCAGGCAGCAAAATGCCAGGGAAGCCTCAAAATGAAATGGCACTGGGCATTGTGCCCAACAGTCACCTGGAAACCAGCAGCAACACAGACACGTTATCCAAGGATGCGAAATCCTAGCTCCGCTCCAGCACAGCCAGCATCTTCTCCGTGACAGAAGGGTTTATCCCAGGTGTGAAGGGAGGTCAGGATGCTTCAGGGCCCGAGGTTTTTGGTGTTTGCAGTGCCTTGGCTTGCACCCAGTTCAGCATGGTCCTTGTTAAACGCAGTCTCTGCTTGTTGCTGTTTCAAATGCCTTTTTTTTTTTTCCCCGGGAAGGTGCCGCTGTGGTTATACACAAAACCCCGTATCTCTGCCTCTTCATCCAAGCCTGCCTCTCTGCTCAACGCTGAATGGCTCCTCTCCACCAGTGAGGCTGGGTGACCTCTATCATGGTGGCCAAATCTGCTAAAACAAACCATGCCCTGAATGTCTTAGAACACTTTCTAAAGCAGAAACATTGTGTGCAAAAGGTCCACCTAAAGAAATCCATCTGCCCTTCTCCAGATCCGCTAGCACAGAGGTAACAAGAGTTTCTCTGTGCCTTGGCGAGGGAGGAGAGGCTTTTGGTCGATGAGGAGAGTCAGCTGTGGTTCTGCTAAACAGATCAATAAATTGCTAAGTGCAAATACCTCCTGCAGCGGGAAGGGGTCTCCCACAGCTATGCATCCCTGAAGAAATGCTCTCACAGCTTCGTGCCCCGGCATCTGCTGGCAGAGCCGGGAGGGGACTCCTAGCTCCTGTCCAAGGGCTGGCTTCCCATTAAAAATGGTGGACCTCCCATCCCACTGGATTATGCCAGTACCATCCGTTGGAGTTTACTGGTACCATCAAGCAGGTCCCCTGTAGGTTTCTCCAGTGGGGTCAGTATCTTTCAAAAGACCCATCAGTGCTTCCCAGCAACAATGTTCACCCTTGAAAAGCTTTTAGGAACATGTAGCTTCCTTTCAGCTGCTGACTTTAATAATCATCTCCAGCTCATTAAAATCTAGGGTGAGGTCTTCATGTCTTCTTTTTAACCCCCTTACTAGTGACTCATGTTACCAGCAAAGAAGCAAAGACCATTGCTTGTTCCCTTGGCTGAACGCTGCTACATTCTCATTGCTGCTCAGAGGTGACAGCCCTCTCAGACCTTTAGCAGCTTGCCATGACCCAAAATGCTGCCCAGATGCTGCTGTCTGGTTTCCCCATAATCCCAGTAACCCCAGTGCTCCACTGGAGCCAATCAGCATAGCCCTTCCTGACAGTGTAGATCTTCCCTGGGAAATCTGGCAGCACTAAACCCTGGGTTTAGGAGCCATAACAGTAAAACATGGTGCTAGGCTTGACCCCAGGCCTCTCTGGATTTGGGCTTGCATCCCACATCAGCCAGGACAGTTCAAAGTAAACTGGAGAAAATAGCCACAAAACATTTCACCAGAAAGTCCACTTGATCTTTCTCTCTGTAATTGTTGGGTTAGAGAGCCAAGAGCCGAGGCCCATGGCTTCCTTGCCCAGCTTTGCCACGAGGATGCTGATTCCTCACCCCAAAAATGAAAATTGCTTGTGCTGCAGCACTGGACGAGTCATATTTTTGTAAAAGCAGCCCTGACTCTATTTTAGGATTAGGCAAACACATTTGATCCTGGTTTAGACCAATGCCTCAGGCCTCCTCTTCATGTCTCCCATCCCTCCCTCTTATGATGTGGCTCGATGGAGGTAAAGGCACGCCACGGTGTAACCAGCTGAGTTTAGTCCAAGGGTGACTGGGACCATTCAGGGTTAAATGGGAGGTTCCTGAGGTCCGGGCTTTGTGGAGACGTGGTCCTATGGATGGCTTTTGTCCCAGCCACCAATGTCACAACCACAGGAGGCAAAGAGGGGACTGTCTCAGCTCTGAACACCATCGTCAAAGAAAAACAGAACAATTTGATGATTTGATGAACAATTAGATTAAATGGTTCATCTCATCCCTGAGTGCACTTTTAGGAAAGGGTTGGGTTGAGACAGGACTTCCCCCATGGCAGCACCTTTTTTGACTTGGGCAGGTGAAGGGAGCTTGGCTTCGTGGGGAGTGTCGCAGCGTAGTCACCAGTGCGAGACAAATAACTGGGAGGAATTTATTCATCCGAAGTGCTGCACTGGTACAAACGTAACTCCAGGCCAGGTCTCGCTTGGTCTCCCACACTTGCCAAAAAGCAGCATGAACGCCAAGTTACGTGCTCTGAATAATTCAACAAAATATGCTCAGAGTTCACTCCTGCAGTCCTGCTAGGCAGTCCCACCTTTCTCGGAGCTAGCATGAGCCAGCTTCAAACGACCACCTTGGGCAACACTGCCAGTCCCATTGCGGGGTCCTCCTGTGACCTTGGTCCTGCACAAACTGGTGGCACTGTTCAGATGCAGAGTGGTTGGAGAGGTACCAACTGGAAATTTATATATAGATTTTTTTTTGTTTGTAAAAGCACTAACTTATACTAAAAAAAAGAAAAAAGAAAGAGGTTTTGTGACGATGACTGTACATTTTTATTTTTGTAACATACAAACACCTCAGATTTCTTATAGTGAATAAATTTATTTCTACTATGAGCACTCTTTCTGCCATCTCCTCTGATACGTACAAAGAAGAGGGGATACTGGAGATAGAAACTGGGTTGTTGAATGTCATAGACATATTTGAAGCTCCAGATACAGCTGTCCACACATGGGCTCCACAAGTAGATACCTCCAGCATCTGAACTCCTATAGGAGTCTGTAGAGGAGGTGGTCACCCCAAGAGACAGGTGATCAAGACTTCTCATCCTTGCTCAAGGTGAAATGGAGCTGAGATGGAAAGGCCTGATGGAGCACCCACAAACCCAGCAGTTCATTAAGGAGACTTCCACTTTTTCTTGCTGCTCTCTCCCCTTTTCCAGAAAGTACAGTAACACCAGTGCTTGTCCTGCATCCTTGCTTCTCTGAGACAGAAGGACCCAGAGGAGCAACTCAACTGTCTCAGATGTGAACTTGCTGTGGAGACAAGTTGCAGCATCCTATTACACCCCAGGATGGCTCCTTATAGCCATCAGAGCAACCTCTGGACCTTAAAAGCCACTGAGCAGGTCTTCGGTCCTCTCTCTAACCCATCCCCAGCGGGGTCGTGTATCTCCTTGCAGCGTGCCCATGGGCATTGCGCTGCAGACCCTTACAGCAATGCCCCATAACTGCAACAGGCTGACCCAAACCCTCTGATTTACCTCTTAAAGGTCTGGCAGAGATTCAGGCAGGGTCAAAAATGCCCCCGAAGAGACCACTGCTCCTGGATTCCATCTGCCAAGCAAAACCGCCTCTGTGAATCTTGACCTCCACCTAATGTGCAGGGGGCTGGTCCCACCATTTCTGGCAGAAGCCAGGTGCAGGGAAGCCACATGGTCACGGCAGGGCTTCATGGGGGCCAGAAGCCCTGGCAGCATGACAAAGACAATAGCCAATCTTTTTGGTTGTATCTCCATGGACTTGGTAAGTAGCTTCTCCTAGGCCTCTCCTGTTGAAGACCAGAAGGAATTGCTCGGTTAATTAATTAGTGACTCTCTAAGCAATTAATCTCCTATCCCATAGATCATATTTTTTTTCTGGTTCATCCAGCAGTTCACGGAGCCACCAAAGCAAGAAGTTTCCCTCCACATGCTGAAACCTCTAGTTCTCAAAGAGAAGAAGGTTTCCTGAGCCTAACCACAGTCCCCATGAAAAAACCAACCGCCAAAACATTTTGTTTTCCGTTGCAATTTACCTGCCTCTTGCTCCCCATCCTGGCCTTTGCTGTGCCCATCTCTGCTGATGAAACAAGGCAAGTGAGGACACACTCACCTCCATTGATGAATTTATTACAGCCCGTGATCAAATCGCCTTGAAAGCTGCTCAGCAATAAAGTAAGGAGCTGAAAGTCCTTTGCTCTTGTCCCGAAGCTGATTTTTCCAGCCTTCAGATTAATTTACACCTGATCTCCCAGCAATGTTTTTAAGATGCAGGCACAGCAACTGCCCATCGCCCTGCAGTGTGAGACAGAAGCACTTGACGGTCCCCTGCACCACGGCTGAAAGCTCCACTTTGGCTTCTCTTTTAAAAAGAAATTTCTAGCCCTTACAGTTGCCAAAACACAAAGACTCAAAAGCATAAAGCCAAAGAAATAGCTGCAAGCCCCAGTATTGCTAAATCCCAAAATTTACACATCCCAAAATACATCCCAAAAATACATCCCAAAAGGACATCCCAAAATACACTCTCTGAAAAGTCTCTCTTGATTTTCAGCCCAGGTTTTGGAGTCCCACCCGGGGCGAACACCGTGCGGACGAAGGGCTTGCACATGAATAGCTTTAGCTTGTGGGTTTTACAGCATCACACCCAAGTTTTTCCTGCAGTGATTTCTCTGCAACTCAGGCCAGCACTGACTCATGTGAGTCATTCAAACCCAAGAATGAGAATTAAGCACGAATAATACCCATTGACGGGGAACACAGAGGTTGTGCAGTTACTTCAGAGAAACAAACAGAAAAACACCCCCCCAAACCCACTTTTTCTAACTATCTTGCAGCTTTGGGAGCAGGAAGGCAAAGTTTAGAGCATTGATGGTTTCCTGCCAAGCAAACAAATGTGCCACGTGGGCTGGAGGGATGCACACTTCTCCTAGACCTTCCCAGCATCCAAGTGTGGGGCTTTTCCTTCCTGATCACGGCTGTCTAGGAAGCAGCCCCTTTATCTGGCAAAGGAGGGCAGCGGGTCGAGTCATTACTGTAAGCCACTCAGTACATCCGCTTCTTTTTTGAGTAGCAAGTCCTGGTTTCATTTTTCTTCTGGTTTTCTCCCTTGGGGCTTGATTTTGTAAGGAACAAGTCTGTCTGCCCCTCCAAGCCATTTCTGATCTAGTTGGCCATTTCAGTAGAGGGACAGAGTCTCTGCACTATTGAGCTCCTACGAGTTTCATAGCAAGCAGATTGTCGCGCAAAGGAGAAAGAGCCAAAGGAGCCCTCACCCAACAGCTCAACCTTTATATTAGACACCAGAGAAACCACATCCACTTCCCCATGCTACAGCCTCCATCGGCTTGGGAAAGTGTCCATCACAATGAGTGAGGAAAGGTGACAGATGGTGCCCCAAAGCCACCCAGGAGACCAACATTGTGTTCAGATCAGGGGAGGAGATTCCCAAATCTAAAAAAAAAAAATAAAAATCATACTGCTGCAGAAATTCCCCAAAGTGGATGGGCCAAGGCAGCATTTTCTTTGGAAGAAACCAAGCCAGTGGGTGTTTGAAATCACACATCAATCACCCAGCTTTGTGAGGAGCTTATTTTAAGGCTGTCAGGGGTTTAATACCAATATTTGCAGACTCCTTGGCAAATAAATGTTCAGGAAAGCCTGGAAGTTTAAAATATCCTTTTCTTTTTTTCTTTCTCCCCGAATACCTGCAATTTTAAGCACTGGCTAAACACCAACACCTTGATGCCTGTTTTGGGGAGCAGCTGGACTGTCACACAGCAAATGCATACATGCACATGTATACACACACATGTATACATATATAAGCACATTTATGCCCACAAAGCATCCTTCCCGTGCTCCAGGAGAGAAGAGTTTGAGTCCTTGTGTCTGAGCCCAGCACTGCCCTCCCAGGGGCATGGGAAAGGGTGTAAAACAGCCCTCTGTCCCCCAAAACCGCCTGATTTATACAGGAGCAGCAACTCTTCAAATCTTCCCATCGAGCTGAAAGCTGCCCGGCTGTGGCTCGTCACCCACGAGATGACCTGCAAGGTCTCAGCTTGGTGCTGGAGGCTCCCACCTTTGCAGCAAAGGGTGTGCCAAAGCAGCCCCCCGCCTCAGAAACCGTATCGCCTGGGTGGGTTTCGCAGCCCCGTTTGACACTGCTGGCAGCAGAGCAGGAGAACCCCTGCTAGAAACTGCTCCTGTGCTTATACCACCCACCGTGAGAAGGCAAAACGTCACAATCCCATTTCCAGCCCACCCCCCCACCCCTCAAATCCTGGGGGAGCACTAAGGTGCCCTGAAATCACCAAGCTGCCACCCTTGAACTCGCAAAGAAAGGAGTGGGAGCACTCCAGCTGAGATCTCAGCCGGTGGGATGGCCAGTGGGAGACCTTGGAAGATGGTGGAAGATGCATGGATGGAAGACTGCAGTCCCCGTAGCGCTAAAACCAGGCCAGCACCCTGTGCTGATTTTTAATAGGGAAATCATTTAGCTAATTAGGCTGAACCCTGCTGCAGCAGAGTCCTCTGCTGGTGCTAGGGGGATGTGGCAGCAAGGAGCAAGGGGTCCCCATGCCCACCCTGGGGGAAAATGGGGTCCCCCACAGGAGCACTAATAGTGCCCAAGGAACACCCTGTGACCACACCGAGGGGTGGGAGCAGAGTCCCAGGCTAGCGGTGGGAGCATCGGGGTGCCAGCATTAGGTCCGGTCCCCAAGCTGGAATTTGCACCCAGGTGCACGTGGCCACTAAAGGCAAGGTCCTGGTTTTCATCCACGGGACTTCCCAAGGGATGGAGATATTTTCTATTTGCTTTGAAGTTCCCCTTGCATGAGCTGAGGCACAGCTTGCAAGGCAGCCAGGGAGTCAGCCTGTCCTGTGACCTGCGGTTTGAAGGTCAAAGAAAGAGCCTGGTCACCACTTGTCTTCATCCAGCCACCCACCCCACCGTTCCAGCTCTATCCCTGCCCACGTGTAACGACTCAATGCTTGTTTAACATTCTTTCATCCTTTTCTCATCAAAACTGGGGCAAGCAGGGTGGAAACCAGCTGGCCACCATCGGGAAATGACCCCAAGTGCAAGCCCAAGCATGTGGATGGAGGTGGAGACCATTTGGGATCCACGCTGGGAGGGACCTTGGTACACGTCCTGCACAATGGGGATTTGCCACCATCTCTGCATTTTGAAATGGGTTTATTTTGGAAGGATGCCCCTGCTCAGCCATTTTCCTGGGCTGTGAACCTCTCTGCCCAACCTCACCTATGGCCACACTGCTGGACCAGTCGTCCTGGTCCCCTGAACACTCTTGCAATGCCGTTAGTGAAGCTGTCAGCCCAGCACCAGGATATGGGGTGCAAGCCAAGCACTGGCAGATGCCTGCACACCTCCTCTGCTAGGACATAAGTGGATGTGATACCTTTCTTAGGTGAATCACCCCTTCCTTAGGCGAACAGCTCCACCACCCCAGCTGGATGCGGGTCTCCTCCTGCTCCTCCTTCATGACTGAGTGCACTTTGCAGCCTGGCAGCAGGATGAGATGCCACATGGGTGCCAGCACAGACTGTTTGCGAATAGGGTGCGGGTGCAATGCCCCAGCACGGCAGCTGTTCTCATGGCCTGTTAAACGAGTCCATCTAGTCCCAAATGAGCGAACGGGCTTGAGCACCTTGGGATGGGACCGCAAAGCAGGTTGTTAACTCCTGGGGGGCAGCTGGCACTTCAGTGTGACCCTGCATGCTGCAATTTGCAGAGCCAAGGAGAAAGGCTGCAAGAAGGGGAAGGTGCTCGGGGGATGACCACATCTGCTTAGCAGAGCTTCTGGTTCTCCTTGGGCAAAGAATTCAACCTCAGCCTGCATGCTAGGAGAAAGGGACATTGCTGTGGCTTTCAGGGAGCGGGTGGACACCCCAAAGCCTGCTACATGTGCTTGTCCCCCTGTGCAGGACTTATGATCACAAGAGGAGGATGCATTTCCTATGGTCAAGGTCTCCAGTGGTATGTAAGCCACCTGAGTGGACCTCCAAGCATTGGTGGAGGGCACAGGAGACCAGATGCCCCTCTACCAGCCCTATAGGAAACCAGGGGGCCTACTCTGGCAGAGCCACCTGCATTGGTGACACCTCTGTTGGAACGGTTGCCTGGAGCCCATCAAGATGGGATCAGACAGGATCTAGTAAAGGGATCCATGGAAGTCTTTGGTCCAACCCCCTGCTTGGAACAGGGCTGGCCCCAAAATCAGAGCATCGTGGACATGATCCAACACCCCCCAGAGCTGTTACCTCAAGGGAGTCCATGGGTGCGTGATCCAGAAATGTCTTTTTCCCCTCCACTGGCTATCAAGAAAGCCTAGCTGGCCAGCTGGGAGTTGTTAAATGACACAAATTGTCCCTAAAGAGCCTCTGCAGCACTATCAGGGCCCTGTGCTCAGCAAGATGCTGATACTCCAATGTCTCACCCCTCCAGTTCCCCCCAGGATTAGCTTGCAGGGCTCAGACTTAAAAATAACCCAACAGGGGGCAGGGGGTGGGTGGGCATTGCTGTCACCGCATCATCACTAACGTCAGCTTTCCCAAACCCATCTGCGTGCTCATGCCAGCCACAATTCCCATCCAATGTGCCGTGGCTGTGCAAAAGCATCCGAGAAACCGCAGAGGTTTGCCAAGGAATTAGTGAAAGCCCTGGAGCAGACTCCCCACTGATGCCTCCCCATCTGCTCTTCATCAGGCAAATGAGCTGTGGGCTCCTGTCTGGGTGGTCTGGGCTCAGGGACCCCTCCATGGTCAGCTCCTGGGGTGATACACCAGGGGTGGGGAGCAGCAGCAGTGCTGGGGGGTGGAAATTTTCGGGATTGTGGGCCTGGATCAAGCAGCATCCATATGGATGATGCCTCCCACCAGGGCTGTGGGCAGCAGCGAGTGCTCATGTCCCATGGCACCAGTTCCAGCTGGTGATTAATACCCCAGTGTCCTGAGCCTCGAGCAGACTTTCTGGGATCATTTCCTAGAAATTCATCATCGCTTCCCAGGCAATACTTCCCAGATGTTGCAACCCATCTCTGCGTTTCAGCATCTGACTGGTGATGCGAGGCTCTGCTCTCTGCAGCACAAAGCCTGGAGGAAAAGCAGCACTTTATCACAAACCCCTGTAGCATCAACATCCCCCTCATCTCCAAAACATCTCCATTTTTTTTCGTAATTAGCAGAGCACTCCCGCGTTATGGTAATTCCTCAAGCATCTCCAGAAGGCAACTAGGTTGAAATGTGATGTAAAAATTAATTTGTAGCAGCTGTTCTTCCTCCCGATTGCCCGTAGATGGAGGAAGAGAGCTTCCCCCCTTTGGGTTCCCTTCTTCGGAGAGCTGGTTGATGAGGTTGCATGGTGTTTTGGGGCTCTCCTTTTCCCTGCTTTGGCCCGTCAGGTGCTTGGTTTGGGTGATTTAATGCCTGTACTGGGAAAGACGTTGGCCACGACCTGCATAAGACCCTGCTACCCGATGCCATGCAAACCCACAAGGAAGAGATTGTCCCTCCAGGAGCCCATGGAACCTCTTGAGATAACTTGAAATGCTGCACGGAACGTGGCCCCAGGATAAGCAATGGTGACAGGATAAGCAAACACAGATCCTCCTGGCTATGGCTGTGTTGGTCCATGAGACAATCCAGGACCCATCTTCCGGGTACACATCCCCTAGGTTTACTCCTTTGCCACCCTGAGACGGGTGGCCACAACCAACCTACTGGTCGGCATCCTGAAAAACAGCTGTTTTGGAGGAGTCCAGGTCCAAGCCATGCCAGCAACGGTGAAATGATTAATCTCGACGTTCACAGCCCAGGGGCATGGATCCAGCCAACAGTGTCCAAAGAGGCTGGGTCATGCCAGGTGAGAACCACAGACAAACCAGGGTTTGATGGAGTGAAAGGTTTCCCCCAAAGAGATGTTCTGCTGCTCAGAGACTGATATTAGTTGAGGGGGGGAATAACTCAACTCCCAGAACATGTTGTAATTATTGGAGATTTTTATTCTTTTCTTCCAAAATGGAGTGGTTTGTCTGGGAGGTGTGGAAGTGTTCCCCTTCCCCCTTTTCTGATATAAAGCACTTGACTTTTCACTTCAAAAAGACACTTTTCAACAAAAAAACCCCACCCTTCCACCTTTCTTTTAAACAAGCAAACCAAAATAGGCAGGGGTTAAAAAGAACCCAAACAACAGAAACTATTTGCTTTGACCTCCCTTTGACCGGTATCATGTTTTCCTCCCAAACCTTGGTTCAGCCACCCAGTCGAAAAATGCCTCCTGCCCCAGCCTCGCCGCTCGGGCCAGCTTTGTGGGTTTTGTCCGGTTGCAAGTTAATAGGATTATTGTGAAACTGGTAGATGCACGCTTGACGTCGACCCTGTGTGGGAGGAGGAATCAGTTAGAAGACTGTAAGAAACCTGATTTAGTAGGAAAAGACCAAGAGAAAGACTGTGTTGCTTCATTACCCCGCAGATAAAGCCTCCACAAAAGCAGGGAAAGATAAAGCAATCCTTTTACAGTAAGAGCAAATGTTTACCCGGCACGATGCAAACTGACCCCAGGTAATCTCAGATTTAACGACATGGTTTAATACCACTGCAAAGGGCATCTTTTGTATTTCTCAGGCTGTCATTGGAGATATCCTACCCACCGGGGGATTTCCTATGGGTATCTGAAGATATCCTGGTACCAGCAGTGACACTTTTTAAATGTGTTGTGAAATGTGTTATATAGAATTATTTTTTTTAACATGTGGTGCATTTTATTTATATATATGTTTTTAAAAAAAAAATATATTTTTTTTTACATACATCCCAGTGCTCCAGTGCTGGGAGAGGCTACTGGGAAAGGGACAGGGGTAAGGAATGAGCAATGTGATACCTGCTCTGAATCACGCTCTGCTTTTATGGCTGCAGGATATATGAGGCAGAGGTGGAGTTAGTGTGCTTGATAATCTCCAGAAAATTACCCTGCCTTGGAAACATTCCCACCTTTATCACCTCCGCGCATCGCCCTGCCTCCTTCAGGTAGGACACCAAGTGGGTGATGGAGGGTGAGCTGCTATGGCTGTCACCCCCGTGCTCCATCTCTTGGTGATGGCAATCTGGGTCCTGGACAGGACTTCTGCAACCGTGAGGAGTTCAATAATTACTGGGGAGATCTTCATCCCTCCTCTGGGGCTTGTAACAGCTTCAGCCCATCTGCCGGTGGGACAGCAGGACAGGGACAGCTCATGGGGGATGCTGACACCTCCTCACCACCATGCAATTCAACACAGTGAGTTTTATTCAATACCATGAAGCTCTGCAGCTCTTCACAGTGGCCTTTGGTTCCCGTTAACTTATTTTTCAGCTTGTAGCGAGTTGTTCCCCAAAATCTTCCATGCACATTCGAGTGGCTTTCTGCATTCAGCTTGCCAGGTTCATGACCTCTTCTATGCCTCCCCCTTTGGACATGGCATGGACCTTCCACAGGAGATTTTTTTTTTTTCTCATGACATTTTCCTCCCTGCTGCATAGCATTGGCTGCCTTGGGGAGCCTTTTTACAGCCTTTTTTAATTAGTGCTTTGCATTTGCATCCTCGGTCCACTTCCAATCGCTCTGCAAACATTTCCTCCTTGTGTTCAGCTGCTTAATTCTGCAGTTTCCTTATTTCTCTATAATTTCCCTTATTGCAGTTAAACACTGCAGTAGTAGCTTTTTTTTTCACTGCAAATACTCTACAGTCACTAAACCTCCTCTGCTAAATCCATATTACTTGCTAACCATGGCCAGGCAGGAGATTAACCCGTGCCAACTCAGACCCATCAAGATAATGCCCAAGCTAAGTCAACCCTATAGACTGGCCATACAGCTGTCCTCTCTAAGGATGGAGCACGTACTCAGGGCTTGATCAGGAGGGATTTCGGGACCTGAGAACTTCAAAGGCTTTTACAGAAGTTGAACTGTTGTGGACCTCCCCAAGGAAAAGCCCGGAGCATCTTGTAGCAGACACATCCAGTGGACCAGCTCTACTTGTGACTGTCTCAATAAAAGAGAGGAAATTATTGTCTTGAAAGCAAATGTTCTTGCAGAAAATGCATTTTTTCAGATATATCATGGTCTAGGTCAGGGTCCAAGGGATTTCACCACCACCACCATCTTCCCAGGGTAAGGCTGGTGGAGATAGTGAGAGCCTGGCTGAACTGGTCATCCTGGGGGACCGTCCCTGACACACACGAGGTTCTGAGACAACCAGAGCTGGTGGGAACCAAAGGGTGCTTCAGACAGGAACACATTTCCATGGACATTTCTAGTGTGGGGCTTGGGAGTTTTGCCCCATAGAGACAGTGTTGTTGCCCTGCTTAGGGATGACGGTGCCCTCTGACCACGCTCCTCCTGGGACAACCTCTCTGGACCTCTGCTCCAGCCAGCAGACTCCGGGCAGGCAGTGACTTTCCCAACACGTAGCCTCAATCTAAGTAGTCTAAGAGGAATATTTGTTCTGGCTTTGCCTAGAACAGCTGGCCATAGGCCAGGACTTTTTAACTTCCCAGCTGGAGCCCTGGAGAGTCGCTGGTCAGACTGTCACAGCACAACAAATACCTTGCCCTGACTCTGTCCATCACAGTTTGGTTGCTCAGAGCTCAGCAGCGGCACCAGGAACTCGTGCATGGCTTCTACCAAAGAAGGGGCAAAGCCAAGGAGAAACATCCTCAACTTCTAGTGGTCCGGGACCTACAAAATGACTTGGCTTGATGGTATACCTGCATCCCTAAGAGAAGTTATAGCCCTTTTCTCCAGGAAAGCTCGAAATCTGCAAATTTAATTAAACAAGGGTTTAAAGCGCTGTCTCATGCAGTTACACCAAAGACCTTGTTTTCAGTGCAAAAAAGTGATGGGGAACTGCAGGTGCCCCGGGTGTGCAGCCAGTCTTCTTTTTCCAGGGAGAACAGTGTGTAACTCCTTGCCTGGCTGAGCACACGTCAAGAGATTAAAATCCCGTGTGGTTATCTTGGGGGTCCTCAGAGATGAACCCCTTTCCTAACCACTTGGTTTTCTGACTTCATGGAGATCGGAGGACGGGGCCGTCTCCTCTCTCCCCTAAATACCATCCCCTGCCACCAGCTTGCCTCTGCTGTTGTTTTGTGTGGCCTGAGGTTTTGAATGTAATTCAGACAGAAAGCAAAAATGGAAATTCCCCCGGGTGCAGACGGAAGGAGGATGGAGAGGGAACGGTTTCTGATATTGTGGCAGCTGCGAGGTAGCTCCTTTCCCCTGACTGTGGACAAGGCAGCCTGGGCTGTGATGGCTGGGAAGCCACAGGGACCACCGCGACACAAAGCCCAGGGCAGGCTGACCTGGTTGGCCACATCTTACCAGGCTTTGCTCCTCAAGCGAGGTCATCACAGATGCAGACGTGGAAAGGGGCTGAAGTGATGTGCCTGAGGGCATAGCGTGGCAGAGTCAGGATGAGACCCTGGCTCCCTGGTCCAGCATCTTGCAGTCAAGACCATGGGCAATAGGAGAAGGAGAACAAGGACTGTGGGATCTCTGTCTGGCTGTGCTGGTGGGGGAACGGGGAAACAGGTAGCCACATGCCTCACAGCAATGCCCAGCTCATGTGCTCCCTGTGGAGCTGGAGAAGCTGAAGGCTTTATCACAAGTGGATTCTCTGAGATCTAAGAGGGGTTTCTCCCTGCCTTGTCCCCCACAGATGGATCATTCAGGGTCTGTCGCCTTCCTCTTCCACCTGCTGGTGGGAACATCAACGTCTCTGAGCTTTCCACCTTCCTTCAAGTGTCATCAAATGGACCAACAGGCTCAGACATAATTCATTGCACAGAAGCACGCTCCAGTGCGCTGATGAGTGCCCGTTTCCTTAGAGAAGCCACCATCAGCCCCCTCCAAAATCAAATACACTTGCCTTCAAGAATACAAGAGCTTTTAATACATGTTCTATTGTTGGTTATCTTCTCATCCCAGAGTTTTTCCAGTATTTTCTAGGCATCCCTTGAACTCACGAGGGCCAGAAAGCTGAAACTTCAGGAATCAGCACTTCCCAGTCTGCAAACTGGGACAAGCCCGCCAAAGCTAGCAGCTTGTCTCTACCCAGTGGATGGATACTGGTTGTAAGAGATGCCAGTGAAGCACCAGCTCTGATTCTTTCCAAGCAACTTGGTAGGCACAGTGGGCGTTTCTGATCCATATTTCATTGCTATTTTTTTGCTCTTCTTTGGCATCATGTCCCAAGCGCAAACACACTGAAATGTCCCAATTCAATTGTCACTGGCTGCAGCGAGAAATGTGGCAGGTATCAGCCACACACATTAATGCTTGGTTGAAATAATCCATGAAAATCAGCCAGGAAGAAGACTTGATGTCCCAGGAAACATCACCAGGAGGAGTTGAGGTCACTGTTCAGGATCTGGCCAAAATGCTGGTGCTGGCTGTTTGCCCCTGCTATTATTTCCCAGCCAACCTGCTGCCCTCCAGCCTCTCTTCCCCTCCGTGTTTTCCCCTTCATCCCAGGTTATGGCCAGGATAGCTCCGCTTTCTGCAGAGGAAACCCTCCTCGGGGGAGTGTGGAAGGACAAATAGTTGGCTTTGCCTGTGTTGTTTGTGTGCTTCTGTGCACTATTTCTAAGGCACTGGTATTTTCCCCAGTGCTCCCACCATTGCCAGTCGTGGGAGGTCACTGTAATTCAGGGGTAGGCAGCAAAGAGCTCTGCATAATCCCAAGCCTTGTCCCCAAATATTCAGAAATCGCTAACTGACCCTTTGTTGCATTATGTGCTTGCATTGTCCTTTGAAAACAAGCCTTAGTGTTGGGTGAATGGATAAGCCAAGCAAGATCCTTCCTGAGCTGAAGGGAAAGGGAACCAGGCAAATCCTCAGGGATGCTTAGACCTGCTCAGCACACACCAAGCAGGATGCAAATGTTGAAATCAAAAGAGATGGGGAGGAACAGAGGGAGGAGAGATATGTTTGCAGCATGTCAGACCAAGCAAAAGGACCTGGGGCAGCTGACATCCAAGCATCAAAGGAAAGGCCAAGGGAATGGAAACACCCAGTGCCAGGGTGATTTCCCAAGGGAAATGACCCTGAGCTTGACATTGCCTCCGACCACAGTGCGGTGGAGAACTGGAGAAGGGACCAAAGCCTGGATCCCACAGGGGGAAAGGCAGAGCTGTGTTGGTCTCTCCTGCCCATGTGTGCATGTTCACACACAGGGAGACATTGAACAGCCAGCCCAAAGGCACTGCAGGGAGATGGAGAAACACATCCAAGCAGGTCATAGAGAACTTCTGCATCCACTGGTTGGAGCAGTGAGCACTTGCATCTCTCTAGATGAGGATGGGGAGGTATTTCTGCTCCATGGATGGATTTTGGCCATCTGTGCTGCTGGGATAGCCTCATGACTTGGTCTGAGGACACCCCTTCCTTCCTGCAATGCACTTTGCTTCAAGCACCACAAAATTAGTAGGACCCCTATGAGAGCTGCGGCCCCTGTGCCTGGGTGCTCAATGCCAACACACAGGGCATGGCAAGTCCCACATGTGCTGCTGACCTGCTTGGAAAAGCATCCAGCCCTGCTGAAAGACCATTTTTACCCTTTGTAACCTCTTTAAACTACGTGATTCCAATTCCCATCAGCTCCTGGGTCCTGCCTGGATCAAGGTGCCAGTGGATGCTCATAGTTATTCATAACAGTCATTTTTAACCCCACAGATGCAAAGGGCAGCAGAAAAAAACAATCTAGTTTGAATGTACATGATTTTGGACCCAGTTGCAGAGGGACAAGATGCATCTGTGCCCCCCAGGCTGGCAGCGTGTGTCCCTCTTCTATCTCTGGTGCAGTCCAGGGTCACTTGGCTTCTCAGAGCTGAAACATTTCCATGCTTTGCAGCCTGGCGGGGCTTTGCTGATGGCTGTTCTGCACATTATCTCGGCCAGGCTCCCTGTGTCTGTACCAGACCTTATCTCCCCCCAAACACTCTCCCTGTGCTTGTAAAAGGGGAGCACTTTTAAACTGGGAACGCATCCAGTCCTTGCCAGCTGATTTTGCCAGCTCGGTGAGCGCAGTGGTGTGGAGGGGCAGTCTGGAGCGGTAAATATGTGGTTGTACCCATTTTCCCTCTGTTTTTTCATTTTTTCTCTATATCACAGCTTCAGTTCTCAAACTGGGAGCCAGTTTGCCCCAGCCTGGATGCACTGGGAGGGATGGGAGAGGCATGCTGAGGGGTATTGCTGGAAGAAAGGGACCTCCAGCCCACATGCACAGGGTATGCGGGGCTCGGTGGCCCTCCACCCTTATCCATGGTGGGCAAAAGGTGCAAGATGCCCCAAAGGCACTGAGCCAAGCAGCCCTGGAGGGCAAACACAGGCTGGAGCCAGTAACCGGTGAAAATGGGACTGTTTGGGCTAAGGAAGAGGCTGATTAGAGCTGCTCAAGGTCCTCAGAAAGCTGACCTCGTTGCAGCAGCAAGGGTGAGGAGCTGGAGCAGAAGACCTGGCTTGGACATCCCGCTGTACATAGGATCCACTCAGCCCACTTGACTGCTGAGGTCAAGTGTAAAGGAATTATAGAGGAACGAAGGCAGGTTAATTATCACTGATAATAGACAGCTGTGGGCTGGCTTCAGGGGCGGGGGTCGGCTGAAGTAGATACGGTGCAGCTGTGGCTGGTTCTGTTAAGGGGTTAAATAGCTCTAAGGGGGAGGGAAGAGGAGCAGCAGAGGGAGGAGAGGCAGGGTGAGGGATGCAGCAGGGGCAAGAAGCAGGGTGGACTGGCCTAATGAGAGTGGAGAAATAGCATGGACAGTAGGTGAACTGTTGAAACCTTGGAGGGGTTGGTGGCTGTGCTGAGACAAGGTGTGGGAACTACTTATTGAAGTTAACCTGGTCTGGGGTGGTAAAAGCCTTATTGCAGCCAGCTGGTTTTGAGAATGATGTGGCAGTCAGGCAGCCCAGCATCCATTTCAGCTGTAATTTCTGGAGATCTAGTAAATCTAGAGCACTTGCCTAAGACCCCCTCCAAGCCTTAGTCAGTGATGCTTTTTGGGAACTAGGTGACCAGTGGGTCTCCTCATCTCCCAAAACTCCCTGGGGCCCCTCAAAGGACCACTGGTGGCACTCTTCCCAGATGTGTGTGGCTCACGACCACCATGCCTCCTCTGAGCACCTCCCTGAAAACATTGAGCTTCAGCCCTTTGACTCTCCCACCCAGAGGAGACTTCCCTGCCCCACTCCCTTCTTTACCTCACATCCATGGTGTTGGTGAGGTGTGAGATGCAATTGTGAGACAGAAAGTCGGTGCCTCTTCATGCCACAAATCCTTCTCCAACCTTCACTTAACCTAGTAGCTTCCCACCAGCCCAGTATTTAACTTGCTTTTTCCAAAAACCAAATGTGACGTTGGCTCTTTGTGCTCAGCCTTTTACTTAAGTCACCAGCCTTCTAACTCAAGGGTTACCTTGGTCCAACCAAGGAGGATAACTGCCATCAACAGCACCAGCCAAAGTGGTGCCTGGGGAAGAAATATCTAAAGCAAAGCAGGCATGAGAGGCATGTGGTAGATCTGGGCACCACACCCATCCTTCCAACTTCATCCTCATCCGACTTTCTATGAGTGCAAGGTGTTCTGAGCAAACATTCTCCAGAACAGCAGTTATAGGAATTGGGACCTAATACTCTCAAAAGCCTCAAGGCTGATGTTTTTCACAGCCTGGAGAACATCTTTAAGTTGGCTGGGATGGTGAACCTGGCTTGGCAGAGCACCTGGGAAAGTTTGAATCCCACTCCGGGCCAGAGGGGGGGGTCACCCCACCTGATTTCAGCAGGTAAATATCAACGATGGCGGGTGAGAGGAGTCTCTAGCATCAGAGGAGGATACGTCCAAAAGACAGCTGATGCCATCTCCAGGGATGCAAGATGAACTGTCCTCTGAAGGCAGCTGCTTCTCTCCATAGAAGCAGCCTCGAAATTCAGACTTGGACCTTTTAAAACACATCTGGACTCATCAAACTGAAATTAGACATCTAGGATGGATGTCCATCCAGTGTAGCTACCCAGACTCTCCATCAGGAGGTGTATAGGTGCTTCCCAGTGTTGTTCATCTTCAGCTGTGCCTGTGCTGCACAAAACCAGTTGGAAAGGGGCCCATCTCCAAGCAGAGCAGGTCAAGCAGCCACTGCGCCCAGATGTTTCTCCAGGAGCAGCCCCCTTCCCTTGTCTCATGAGAGTGCTGATGTCTCTGCCGACTGTGCTAACATCTGGACTTTGCTATCCTGCAGGAGCACCTGCTCCAGAGGACAGAAGTTCATCCACTTCAGCCAGAGCTTTTATCTCTGATTTAATGACAAACACATGGTGCTTGTCCTCCACAGCACGTCTGGAGGTCATCTGGGATTTACTGGGGAGGGAGGAGGAGGATGACGAGCTCACCCCGTCCTTGCAAGGCCACTGTGTAGAGCAAAGCAGCCCTGCCTGCACTCCCGATGTGCATTGTGGTGAGTGGGAGAAAGCCTCGTGAAAGGGCTGGCGTTAGCAGCCCCTCCACCTTGCAAAGGAGTAGACAGAGCCTGGGACAAGCGCATCCTCGTTACACCAAACTGTGGCTTCAAGGACTCTCCTCGTCACCTCCTGGGTACAGGAGAGACTCCCACCTTCCCACACAAGTGGACAGGGTTGATTTCCTAAGGGTGTCCTCTCCTCCCTTCCCTTCCATGGAATGGCAGAGGCTGGCAGGGACCTCTGGAGACCATCTAGTCCAACCACATGCTTAGGTAGGGTGGCTGGGAGCAGGTTGCCCAGGGCCATGTCAAGATGGGTTTTGAGCATCTCCAGGGTGGAGACTCTACAACCTCAACTGGCAAACTGTGCCAGTGCTTGACCACCCTCACAGCAGCAAAATCATGTTCTTACATTTAAACAGGATTTCCTCTGTTTCAGTTTGTGCCCGTTACCTCCTCTCCTGTCACTGGGCACCACGCAGCATACCCTGGCTCTATTTTCTTTATTCCCTCCCCATCAGGTATTTGGTAAGATCCCCTCAAAGTCTTCTGGCTTCCTGACTGAATAGTCCCAGGTCTCTCAGCCTTTCCTCGTACAAAAGATGCTCCGGTCCCTTTTTCACCCTCGTGGCCCTTCACTGGACTCAATCCAGTATGTTAATGTCCTTCTTGTGCTGGGGAACCCCAGAAGCCCACCAGGACACCCAAGTCCTGCTCTGCAGAACTTCTTTCCAGCCATTCAGCACCCAGCCTGTGCTGGTGCCTGGGGTTAGTCCTCCCCAGGGGAAGGACTTTCCATTTCCATTGATTGAACTCCATGAGGTTCCTCTCTGCCCCTTTCTCCAGCTTGGCCAGGTCCTTCTGGACAGCAGCATGTCCGCCAGGTCTATCAACCACTCCTCCCAGTTTCATATCACTTTTCCCTTTTCAGGGCTTTCTAAGGGGCAGGGAACAACGAGGCACCTCTGGGCTGGCAGGGTAGGGAACTTTCAAGCCAGGACCTGTCCCACCATCCCCAGGAGAGGTTAGCAGGGCAGACCTGGAGAGACGATAGCCAGGGGAATCCCCAAGCACCAGGCAAGTTCATAGCTATGAGGCTATGCCAGAGCATCAATCCATGGGAGCCCACGGCTAGGCAGGGCTGGGCCACGGTGGAGCTGGAGACACCTATGGCATCTTTGGGGCATGGACTGATGACCCTGGGATGAGCTGAAATGGGGGTCCTGGGCCCACAGGCAGGATACAAGGAGGCCCCAAGGGAGGCTGGGCAGAGCATTTAAGGAGAATTAGTGTCCTCAAGTCCCCAACACTTTTCTTTCCTTAGTGGCCAGGACTGATGGCAAAGAGGATGGAGCAGACAGGATGGGTGCTGCAGGATGAACATGGACATGGTGCAGGCCTCTTGAAGACCTGGCTAGTGAGTGTTGGTCATCTGCTTAAGATCATAATAGCTGTGAGGTTGTGGGGGTCAAGAAGAGATTGTCCCTCTTGGTTTGGAGCTATGGAAAGCTTCACAGAGGCTTTGGCTCAGTTCCTCTTCTCCTGCAGCTCCAGCTGAGATGAGAGTGGCTCCATGCAAAGAGAAACCACGGCCCAAGGTGATGGAGGTCTCATTTCTGCTAGGGATTTTCCATTCTTTAGATCTTTGTCTTGTAAACAGGCACAGGAGGCAATTCCCCTCCTGAGCATGTGGTCAGCACCACTAGAGTGAAGGATCCATGTCAGGCAGGACCTTGGGGCGATCTCACCCTGCCTGATCACCAGCTGTGACACTCGGGAGGGTTCTGGGCAGGCTCTGAGGGATGAAAGCGGTTTGGTTCCCCATTGTCCTTGTATGGGAATTTGGATGGAAACAAATGTGTAAGAGGCTAGCCAAAAGGAAATGCTCTGTGAGAGTTGTCAAAGCAGATTTTAATAAATGTTTACAAACTGCCCAGCAGCCAAGAGCGGGAATAAAGAGGGAAATAACTATAGAAAAGGGCAGTTTTACTATTTAAAACTTCTTGGATCATTCCTACCCAAAAGAACAATCAACTCTTACTCGTTTTGCTCAAAAATAGAGACCTTTTGAAGTCTGCAGGACAGGGATGCATCATCCTGTGCTGGAGCAGGTGAGACATGTGGTGTGTGGGAGAGGGACCTTCCCAAATCCGGGAAGGGGTCTATGCCCCTTGGGTACCTGTGTGCCTCTCAGGGACAAGGTTTTTCTTCTCAGCGGCATCCCTCTATAGCAGGGATGTCTTGCTGACTCCACTTTGTTTGAGGAGCAAAGGTCCTGGGCACCAGAGCTGGGGAAGGGAGAAGTTTCTCATCTGCTCCAGCTGAATTTAGAAGAGACCCATTCAGTGTCTTCTCCAGGACCATGTGGATTTTAATCCTGAACAATTCCCAAAGCTCAGCTGAGGCCTCTGCTTTTGTCTTTGCCTTGGCACAGGGCCATCACATGAGTCATAAACTGCTTTCTGTTTGTTTAATGTACCAATTCCAACTCTATCAAATCTCTAAGAGGGAAGTTAATTCATAAGACAAATCAATATGAACTGCCTGAGGAGGAGGAGGAGGAAGAGAAGGAGAAACCAGCCAGTTAGGCATTACTGCCACACCAGTGAGCCATTCCACGTTGCCTGCTGGTGTGAACACGTCTTCCTCACTCAATGGTCCTAGGATGATGTGACAGTCCTAGGACCTATGTGACAGTCCTAGGACCTACATGGGCATTGTTGTCCTCTCCCGGCGCCGCATGATACATAAAGACTTTCTGGGGATATAAGGGAGGTGCACAACTCACTGGAGACATGTGCTTGGAAGATGCCCAAAATAATCAGCCTGTCTGCACACCGGACCCAACACCCTGAAGAGTGAGTTGGTGACATCTCTAATACCTGGGAGCTCTCCTACGGCAATGCCTGGCAAGCAATGGGCATGCAGAGGAGGGAGGAGCGGGACCGGTCTGCTGAAAGGCAGAGCAAGGAAGAGGGAGAAGAGCCAACGGAGGAACATGTCCAGGAACTGGCAGGGTGGGAGCCAAGCCCTCGAGCTGTCCTGGTTGTTTGCAGACATAAAAACCTTGTGCACACATGAACGCTATGGAGGTAAGTGCTGTCTCTGGAGGTTGTAAACTACCAACCTGGGAATGGCTGAAAGGGATCATTGCTGTGTTGACTCATGGGCCACGTGGTACCTCTAAAATACCAGAGATGTGGGGCATTTGGACACTCGTTCAGGAGATCAGCCTCGTGGGATGCAGCTCAGCCCTTACACTGGGACTGAGCAGAGAGGCACGTCGGGGCATGCCAAGGTGAGATGGGACTGCAAGGTGTGTCATGCCCAAAGGTCTTGCTTAGCCAAGAGTTGTTTGCACCTGCTCTTATCCCAGTGGAGTAAACAAGTGTTTCCTCTTATGTCTGTGTTAAAAACCAGATGTCAAGGTGCCTGGGAAAAAGAAATTGAATGACACGCGTAATTGCAGCCCCTTGATCTCAGCCTGTCCCCTTGGCCTCTGGAAGACCAAGTCCTGTGGACTGCTAACACATCGTGCTCAGAGCCATGTGCCTCAGGGACGGAGTCCACCACAAAAGGTTTTAGAGAAGATGCCATGGCTCTTTCTCCAGCCACCCTGCTGAAATAAGCCAACTGGGGCCAAACAGGTCCAAGCCCACCAGCTGCTGCAACTGCAGTTGGTTTTGAGGGCAACGCAGCACCTTCATCTTCCCCTCCAACAGACATTCGGACTATGGCACAGCCACGTCCCTGTGGGGGATATTCTCCTTGAACCTTCCTGGAAGCCCAACCAGCTTCTCATCCATCATTCCTGTAATTCTTCTGGTTTTATTTTAATCTCATGTTTGTTATTGTTCAGTTTCCCTTTGAATAAATTTTTCTGAGTGTCCAAGAATAGAAGATCATGCCAGATAATAACAGGAACAAAATGAGAATGCCTAGGATTACTGGATATATTACGTTAAACCTATTTCACAAGTTTTTTGTTTTTTTGGTTTGGGTTTTTTTTTTTTCTGTTTATGCTGAAGACTAGTCTGGGCTTTTATCCCTAAAGTTTATGTTAGAGCAGCTGCCACCCTGCTGAGATCAGGGCTCCTGGTCTGATGTGCATGGAAAGAGAGGAACCCAGCCACTGGCATCTCCCAGTCGGAATAAAGGGGTTTAAAATGCTGTATGTCTGCCTTTCTCTGAGCCTGGTGCTGAGCCTAAGCTGTCTGGCAGAGTCCACTTGGGGAAAAAAAAAAAAAAAAAATCCATTGGGATAGAACAGAATACAGTACAATAACATAAAATACAGCAAACCCAAATAGAAAAGATAGTACAGTAAAATGAAATGAAGTCAAATAAAGTAAAACAAAATAAAATAATAAAATAAAATAAGATAAAATAAAATAATAAAATAAAATAAAACAAAACCAAACCTTATTTGAGGAAAAAAGGCTGAAAAAACATACTAGCTGATGCCCTGCAAAAAGGGTAACGCACAACACGCCGGAGTGGTGTCAGAGGTGGAGCCACCCGCTGCTGCCTGCGCTCCCTGCCTGCAGTGCTGCCTGCACTGCCTGCTGGCACATGCAGGCACAAGGGGAACGAGCTGATCTTGTTTGCCGTCAGATTCCCCTCCTCCCTCCCCACCGATGTGCAGAACTTCACTGCTGCCTTGGTTTTGCAACACATCCCCAACGGGACGGACCTGCTTGAACATTTTTGGCTTGGGCAGGTCTCGGGCGTTGCGGGTGGTGCAGGACAGGTGGGCTGAGGGCAGGAGGGCCCTGTCTGCTGATGCAGGAGGTTACACATAGCAGACATAGGGTACAACCATCCATTTGAGGGTCCTGGAGTATTTTCTAGGGGTTAGAGGAAAGCTGGCCATTCACTCTTCTGTGCAACTGGGGAAACTGAGGCACAGATCAGGATCAGCACAGCATTGTCCCAGAAGCTCCCTGGTCCACCCTCCTGCTCCCAGCAGTGATGGGCACAGGCCTCCTTGCTCAGGATGGTCTTACAACCCCCCCCAAGAATCCACCTGCACTTGATACAGCATCTCCTGTGCATCCATGAGCATCTCCTCGCCATGCTCCTGTGCCAGCAGGCACCCAAATATCACCCTCCCTCCCTGCAGCACCCCGAACCCCAAGCACGTGTAAGCCATCACATCAAAAGAGAAGGTGCAGCAACCGTGCCTGGTTTTGCCCAAACCCAGACAAGTGATGGCCAGGACCCCCCAGGATTGTATTTTCCTTGTTACTGTTTCACCCCTGTGTTTGTACAAAATGTCTGGGCACTGGCTCTGCTCTAAGGTTTGTTTAGGAGATGCTGCCAAGGATAATGCTGCTCCCAGCATCATTGCATGAGGACCATGTCCCTGCAAAAACTGAGCCCATCCTGGGAAGCTGTTCCTGTCCCCCTCCTTATCCTGGGCACCGAGCTGGTTCCAGCCTCCTAATGCTTGCTCCTCTAGGGCTAATGTTGCCCATAACCCAAAGCAAAGCCCATAGCAAGCCCAGAGTGGGTTTGCCAGAGCTCTGAGCCCTTCTCTGCTTGCAAAAGAGGGGATGCAAGGTGTTTCCTGATGGATCAGGTGGGAAGAAAAACGTGGGAGTCATCCCCATTTGAAGATGGAGTCCCTCTGTGGGAGTGCTCCCAGCAAAGCCTCCAATAAGTCATGGTTCAGTCATCTCCCAGCAAGCAGCACAGAATAACCTGTCATCCATAAATCAAGGAGTAATAATATCAGGGATAGCTCCAAAATCTTCCTGTAAAATGTTACCATCACATTCGGTTTAGCTGAGTAGAAACCTCAAGCACTGGTGAGGGTTTTTGCATATGTGGAGGAAGAGAAAACTTGTGTCTAAATTTCGCTTTCTTTCTGTAATTCTAGTCTTTTCCAGAAAAAAAAAGCAGTTGCTTTTATACAGAAAGAGACAAACTCTTAAAATAAAAAACCCCCACTTGGGACATGGCTTCCCGTTTCGCCCTCTTCAAGGGCATGGCGTGATGATCTGAGAAGCAGAACTGAAAGGGAGAAGCAAGGACACGTGAGCTGTTCTACACAGAAAACTTCATTGACGGTGCCGGACATGAAACAGTTTTTTTGTGGGTTTTTTTTCTCAAAATAAATGTCCAGTTTGGTTGCCTTTGCAATGGAAGGAACAAGACTTCCTATTAAGACTGTGGCTTAAATATTTGCTGCAGTTGCTGCATGTGGTGGACCTACCAGCAGGCAAAGGCACAACCAACCCGAGAGTTGAGCGGGCCCCAGCATCCTCCTGGAAAGCAAATGGTCCATGCACTGAGTTTTAATTCCTGGAAGGTTTTGGTCCCTATGGGAGATGCCTCATGCCTGGGTGTTATTTTGGCTGCTCAAGAGTCCTCAAGTTCCCCACCGCATCCTTACAGCACTTGGCGAGGGGACGGACATCCTGAGCCAGCAGCGTTGCATTTAATGGTGTTAATGAGCAAAGAGAGCAGTGAAAGACTCACATTTCCAGAACAGAAGGGTGCAGACAGCTTGCACGGACTAAAAATTGCACATCCATCCAGCTAGGAGATTTGAGCCATAGCTTGGAAGTCCCAAGTGAATTCATCACATGCAAAATCCCTCGATGCTTGCTGCAGGAACTGAGCATGGGGTTCCTGGAGAAGCACTAGAAGTGGCACCAACAAGTAGTTTTTAATGCAAAGCATTAAATTTGCAGACTGGGTGTGAGTCATTGTCGTGTGAGAAATCTGCCTGTGTCACTCTCGTGCTGCCTCAACCCAACCAACCATAGACCAAAGTGGTAGGTGTCAATCTGTGCTCCTGCAGCAGCACGTGGTGGCAAGTTGGGACACTTGGGTTTGGCCCTGGTTTATGGTGATGGACCATGATCATGGAGCCACTCGGGTTGACTCATACCTGAGATGCTGGTTTTCAACCTTAAAATATTTATTTTTACCCTACGAATGTGCCTGGATGTGTGGTCCTGTTGGGATGATGGTACTCCAAAAGGAGGCATCTCCATCAGCATTTCCACTCTTTGTCCCTGGTTGTAACTGGGGATCTTGTTTCCCAGACAGCTGGAGAACTGCCTCTGGTCCAACAGCCAAAGCAAACAAGCTATCCAGGAAACAGCAATGATTTGAAGGAAGTTATTTTAAATCTTTCCCGGATGGGAAATACCAAAGGTACCTGCAGGTCTCGTGTGCTTTGACCTCCTTATTCCTCCCTCCTGGGGACATGGTCCAGAAAGTGGAGGAGCCTGGAACTGGTGAGCCAAAGGGACACAGAATGCTCTGCCACCATCCCCTGGGCAGCTGGCAACATGGCCAGGTGCTGCAGGTCCCCATGGCAATCTGAGCCTGCTTTTGGACACCCTTTTATTATCACCCGATACCTGGACCCATCCCTGGGGCTGCTGGCAGAGCCCAGTTCTCCCAGTACAGGGACGGTGGAGCTCCATGTTTGGTTGCACCTCTGCTTCATACCATGGTCTCGCATCATGGCGAGATGGAGAATATGGGTGTTTATGAAGACGTGTTGGTGAGAAGACCGAGATGGCCATCACTGTGCTGAGCCTCAGGAGCTCGGGACTCTCCCAGGATGGGAAGAGCCACAGAGGGGTGAAAACTTAAAAGGGCTGGGTGATCTGCTGGCATGGGATGGAGGGGAAGGAGCCGAGGGAGGGATTGTGGCCAACCTGGAGACGATTGGTTTCCACTCAACCATGCAAAGTTCAGAGATGTCCCCACCCCAGACCCCAGCTCTGTCCTCAAAGGGAGAAAATGCAATTATTTGTGACGAAGAGGCAGTGAGAGCTGATGACATCTCTCTTTGCAGAGCCTCCTAGCAGCGGGGGTGGAGAAGACCTTTCAGGGGTGGCTACAAAGTGTGAAGGCCCACCTTGGAAATCTCCATCACGAGACCCCCTCATGCCCTAAGCCCTAGGATTTCCTGCCAGCAAAGACCCACCAAAGTAAGTCCCAAAATTTTCTTTCCCAACCTGCTTTCCCAGCAGATGGACAAGGTCTCCTGCACCCAGGCCACCTCCCAAACACCCCTTCTGCTGAAGTTGTGAATGAAAATGGAGCCCAAGACACTACCCCTGTCTGGAACCTCGTGTTCTGCACTGCTCCCTGAGGACTCCAAAGAGAAAAAATATTGAGCATTGCAAAGAAAAGCGGTGAGCGGAGGCGACCCTGAGTCTCCGAGACACGTCAGGGTGTGCCGGCAAGAGGAAAGGAAGCTTGTAAGGATCAAGGCATTAATCATCTGTGTGCTGGGGGAGGAGAGGCTCAGCAGCCCCTTCCTCCACTGCTGACATTCACAGGGCTCTTGGAAAGCAGGTTGGAGAGGAAAATGAGCTGAAACATACTTCTTGAGAAACACTGAGGCACAGGAACAGCAGGTCAGCCCCCACCTGGAGCAAAGCCAAGGCTTTTTTGCCTGAATTCCCATCAAAGCCAAGGTTTCCCGGCACTCCCACGGAGCTCTGGCAGAACAGGTGTGTTGGGCTCACAGGTTGCTGCTGGGACATCATCACCTCCAGGTGTGTGGCCAGAAACATGGGCCTGGGACTCATCATGGCAATGGAAGTTGACCAGTTTCTTCAACACAGAGGTCCAGCAGCAAGACGACTTGTCTTCTTCTGTTGGGGCTTTCACCCCAGGTAGCTGCACTGGTTTGACTGTGGTGAATATTGATTGCAGTGAGAGGATGGAGGGCACTGTCAGAGCCAACCTCAAGAGATAAGACTTTTCTCCACCTTCTCTGTCAAAAATCTGGGGACTCAAAGGCAGGTGTGGGGGCTGCAGATGTCTGCGGATGAGCCCAGGGTGACCATTTCCACTGAGCTGTCTAAAAAAGAGAAAGGTGCCATCAGACGTCACCTCCTCATGAGCGAGTTCAATCAGGTCCACCACCCTGGCAGGCTGGTGTTGTCAGAAGGACATTAGAAATTAACTCAATTTCCATTATAAATAGCTTTTAGATGAAATGAAATTTTTTATGCAAGACATCTCTGGTCCAACAAGCTGCAGCAGAGCCCGAGGCAGAAGGGACCCAGCCCGCATCCCTGTTGGGGGAGAACATGAAAGCCCTGTAGGACCCTCCCGTGGGGATGTCTAGCGTCTGGCTGTGGGGACATCCCAGCCCTGAGGCTTTTACAAATCTTCAGCATTTGAAAAATGCTGCTTTTCGCCTCCAACGAGAGTTTTGCGTCAGTTGGAGGAACATGGTCCCCACTCCCAGCTGCCTCCTTGGCCTCAACCACAGATGCTCCTCTCTCCATCCGCACCATCCTGCGATCTGCTGGTGGCTGGAAACCTGGAACCCGATGGGGAGGGTCAATTACCCCGGGCAGCAGCGGCAGAAGTCGCCTGCAATCAGCTGCTAACACAATTACTGGCAACATCAAGCCAGAGGAACAGAAACCAGGTGGCCAAAGACTCCCATGACACCAAATCCAGCCACCATGCCAGGCCATTTTGCCAAGGATTAATTCAATCAGTGAGACTCCAGGAGGAACCCAGGCTATCCCCTTTCCCCAATTATTTTTCCCAATGAGCTTTGTGTCCCTTTGGCATAGATAAAAAGAGGCATAAAAACCATGCCTTGCTTGAAATTTCTTTTTTAGCCTCACCGCTGCCTCTGGATTTACCTCTCTTATCCCTGCTCAGCCCTCAAAATGTCATTTTTGGGGGGTTCCTGTTTATTCCGTAGGGCTGGGCTTGAGGCTACAGGTCTGGCTGCTGGGCTCAGGGGAGGCGGTTGGGACTGGCAGGCAGCCAGGAGCTGCTTTTTATTTTCTTTTTTTAACCTTCCCTCTACTATTTACAGTGTCCCCACAGAGGGACACCTGGCTATGAGGCATTCACCTTGGGGACCTGCAAGGACACCTGCCGTGCCAGGAGGGAGTAGGACACCAGCTCAGAGCTTGCCCTGAAGACAGAGGCCGCGCTAGAGGTGGGATGAGTGCTCTCACCGGTGCCTCATCGGAGGTATGAGCTGTGTCCATTCTCAGCTGTGTTTCCCCGGATGCTTGCGGAAAGCCCTGGCTGCCCGTCGCAGGCTGCTGGGCTTGTTTGCACAAGGCGTGTTTTCTGCTCTGCTCTGGGGAAAGACACTTTCCCCCCCAATTTCCGTCTCCCCGTGGCAGCTGAGGGAGCGGGGAATTTCACAAGGGCACTGAGCCATCGCCAACCCAACCCCACAAGCCTGGGCAGCCCCAGGATGAGGGTGATGGCTCCAGCCTGGCTGTGGTTGCAAATATTCATGACTGCTCCTGCCAGCGCCCATCTCCCCCGTGGCCCTGCTACCCGGCTTGGCCACGGGCTTGCGCCAGGATCGATGAAAGCCCGTGTTGTCCATTGTAGCACAGGCGCCAGCAGGATCCAGACGGGCTGCAGCACCTCATTCCACCTTCCCATCCCACCCAGTGCAGCCAAAGACCTTGCCCCAAACCCTTCACATCATATTTGGGTGCCAGCTCTGGGGGTGCGTTGATCAATGAAGCGATGCTTGGGAGCCCCCCACATGGCACTCCATCATCCCAGCAACGCCGGCCGGCACTTCCTTCCCCTCCACCTCTATCACACCCATCCCAAGCCCCTGAAAAGGAAAGAAGGGAATAATTTTCGAGGGCATACCGGGATTTCAGGGAATGGAAGGGCCAAGCCCGTCATCCTGCGTAATCCCCGCATCCCGGGGCTGTTTATGCATCAGCCCTTTCATACCCAACACGTTCCCCCGGGGTTCCTTTTCTTATTGCTCTCTAATAGCCCTGCTCAGGAAGCGCAGAGGCTTGACTGCCGGGTTAATGAGTACCGAAGCCACCGACCCCTTCGGCTGAGACCCAGGGACGGGGGGGACACCCTGTCCCGGCCACCCAGCCACCCACCGAGGGCTCCGGCAGCTCCCAGCCTCCGGACAATCCCGCTGTTGGCCGGTGAGCATCCATCCCACCCTGCCAATCCCATCAGCCCCACTGTTGGTGTTGCGGGAAGCCCCCCGACACCCTATTTAATACAGATGTTTGCCCGTGATGCCAAGCCAGATGCGTGCATGGCTTCCCCCGCCCCCCCCCCCCCCCCCCATGTTGTTTCCCAGATCTTCCCCCCGCCCCAGTCCAGCCGTGCCCCTTCCGCAGCCCCCCCCGGGATCCTCCCGCAGGTGCCCGGCCGGAGCGGGGCGGAGCGGGGCGGCCCCGGGGCGGAGCGGGGCTGGCGGGCGGCAGCGGGGCGGCCCCGGGTGCTGGGCGCCGCTGCTGCCCCAGCGCATCCCGCTGCCGGTAAGTGCCGCGTACGGGGGGGACGGGCCCCACCGAACCGGGGCAGGAGAAGACCCGAGGGGGTCAGAGTGAACCGCCCGGGATGGGGCTGGACTGGGCAGGATGGGACCCGAGAGAGTCAGACCGAACCGGGCAGGGTGGGACACAAAAGGGTCAGGTGGAGCTGGGGCAGAATGGGACCCAAGAAGGCCACAGCAAACCAGGCAGGATGGGGCTGGACTGGGCAGGATGGGACCCAAGAGGGTCCAACTGAACTGGGCAGTATCAGACCTAAATTGGTCAGACTGAACTGGGCGGGATGGGACCTGAGTGGGTCATAGTGAACCAGGCAAGATGGGGCTCAATTGGGCAGGATGGGACCTGAGTGGGTCGAACTGAATGGGGCAGGATCAGGCCCAAAAGGGTCAGATTGCACTGGGCAGGATGGGACCCGAGTGGGTCGAACTGAATGGGGCAGGATCAGGCCCAAAAGGGTCAGACAGGATAGGGCAGGATGGACCCAGACCGGGCAGGATCGGGCCCGAGCAGGTCAGATAAAACACAGTCAGGATGAGACCCGAGGGTCAGACTGAACTGGGCAGGATGGGACCTGAATGGGATAGACCAACCCAGGCAGGATGGGACCCAAAGGGGTCAGACTGAACCGGGCAGGACGGGACCCGAGGGGGTCAGACTGAACCAGGCAGGATGGGACCCGAGGGGGTCAGACCAACCCAGGCAGGATGGGACCTGAGGGGGTCAGACCGAACCAGGCAGGATGGGACCTGAGGGGGTCAGACTGAACCAGGCAGGATGGGACCTGAGGGGGTCAGACCGAACCAGGCAGGATGGGACCTGAGGGGGTCAGACTGAACCAGGCAGGATGGGACCCGAGGGGGTCAGACCAACCCAGGCAGGATGGGACCCAAGGGGGTCAGACCGAACCAGGCAGGATGGGACCCGAGGAGGTCAGACTGAACCAGGCAGGATGGGACCCGAGGGGGTCAGACCAACCCAGGCAGGATGGGACCCAAGGGGGTCAGACCGAACCAGGCAGGATGGGACCCGAGGAGGTCAGACTGAACCAGGCAGGATGGGACCTGAGGGGGTCAGACTGAACAGTGCAGGATTGGGCCTGAGCAGGTCAGAACACACCAGGGCAGGAGGGGGCCAGACTGGGCAGGATCTGCCCAAGCAGATGAGACTGAACCAGGCAGGATTGGACCCGAGCAGATCAGATCGAACTGGGCAGGATGAGGCAGAACTGGAGAGGGTGGGATCAAATCCAGAGAGCATCGGTGGTTTGGGGGGGGCATTGGGGTGGTCCCAAAGCCCCCCCAGACAGTAGCTGCTGGACTCGCTTTTAGGGAGGTTTAGCAGCTTCTACCGCAGGGCAGAGTTTAAAATCACACCAGGGTCCCCACGGCAGGGATGGTGCTAAGCTCAGGGGGGGGGCATTCACCCCGGTCCCTCTGCTCCCACGGCCTGGGGTGCGCTGGGATGCACCTACATCTCTGAGGGCATCTGTTAGGGATACAGCCCCGTGCCAGAGGTGGCGTTGCAAGCAGAGTGGCCCCAAATCTGCTCAAGGGACTTGGTCTTCCCTGGTGTCTGTGCTTTGGGTGCCAGGAGCCTGGACTCTGCCTTTTTATATACATCTATATGTATCTGTACATATATACATACAGAGGTGTCAATATATATTTATATACGAGCATGTGTGCATAGACATGTGTAGAGAAGCATAAATATATTTGTATATATGTGGATAGAGTTATGTATATACACGTCTGCGAGTGCATGTGTCAGAGACATTTGTGTATATAGGTATAGAAGTTTGTATATATGTGTGTGTGAATGGAGACATGTATTTCTATATATATGTGTAGAGAAATGTATGTGTGTGTACAGCCATATATATGTATAGAGGTATATGCAGGTATAGAGATATATTTATATGGAGAAGTGTATATGCTTCTATATATGTTTATGCATACGTATGTACATGTGGGTGAACATGTGGCTGTACATGTGCCTGTATGTTTGTGTGTATATGTGTATGGATTTATTATACAAGCCCAGTCAGAACCTCAGTGCTGTCAGCTGAGACCAGGCCAACTCACTGCACCTTCCTCATCCCCAGCATCTCCCGATTCCAGCAGGAAAATGCTGCCTGGCTTGCTCAGGGCACCCCTGAGATGTTCGTCGATTTACTTTAGGGATGGGGCACCAAAGCGTGGGGAGGTGTCACCCAAAGACAGAGCACATCGGTGGCAGAGCCACCTGGCATTATGGGAGACACCACCCTTGCACTTGGCCCCACGAGTCCATGCTGAGCATCCAAAAATGCCCAATGTTGTCCCAATTTGTCCACACTGTTATACCTTCAGGCTTCTGTAAATGGAGATTTCCCTTAAAACATCCAAGCTTTGGTCCCCAACCACCCCAGGGCAGACAGGTCGTGTCCATGGCCACCTGGAGATGTTCTGAGACCAGCCAGGAGCTGTTTAGGGACAGGGACAGTATGGCTCTGACCAAGTGATACGTGGGGCAGGAGCACTCCCCCTTTCATCCCCTTTGAAACCTGCTGAGCTGGAGCTTTTGTTTGCATCTCCACCATCCCAGCCCTACCACAAGCCACCAAGATGTCCCCACCATGGTCTCCTCCCAGGGCAGGAGGAACCAAGAAGGAAGGTTTCCAAGGGGGAAGCCATCCCCCATACCCTATCTGAGGGCAGCAGCAGCCAAAATCTTTCCCCACTCCAGCAAACTTGCAGAAATCCTCTTCATATTAATAACAGGGTGTTAATTAAAGCTAATTTCACTAAAGAAGGCCCTGCACGAGATGGTTTGAAAGCAAAGGGCTCGGAGCGAGGTGAAGCCGCGCTGGCACGTGCCGGGGGAAGCTCACGGCTGCTGGTGAGTGGAGCCAGTGCTTATTTTTACCCTCTTCCCTGTCTGGCCACAGAGCAGCCCTACTTCTTCTTAACCCTGTTCCTCCTCCGCAGGCACCTGAAATCCCTGGGATAAGGGTGATATCTTACAGAGCACCCCAACACCACGGGCACCCCCTTCCCCACCCCCCCAAATCTCATTTCACAATGGATTTCACCTGGTGCCCACCACCGTGGCGTCAGGGCACCAGGACCAGCTCCATAAACCCATGGATGTCTTCTTTTAGGGGAGGCTGAGCGCAGAGGGCACCCACCCCATCACCCCAAGGGCTGGCAGGGACTCCTGTGCTGGTTTTGGGGGGTGAAAAAAAGGGACTTTTTGGATAATCTGCCAGGCCAGATCATGACCTGGGGACGTGCCAGGGCACCGCAGCAGCATGAGGCCAAGTGTCTTGATATGGTTTCATTAACTGGAAGTAGTGGCACTTTATGGGTGATGGCAGGCTGTGATTGTAGGGTTACAGGCAGCTGCAGGCAGCGAGTACAGCTGGGGTAGGGATCCTTTAGCGTCTAATAGAAAGGTTGTGCCTAGTGACTCCCACAGCTGGGTTTTTCCTGGGATCGGGAAGAATTTTTCCTCCTCTCCTCCAGCTTTCCTATCCCTCTCACCCTGGCAGCACTGGGGTTTAGTGCCCCATTTCTCTCTCACAAAGAGATTTTCTTGCTCATTTGCCATTGGGGGTGGTGCCTTGTTTTTCGGCTGATCATTGCATTTTTGGCTCAGATCTGGCTGCAGCTGTCCTCTGCCACCGACGGCCTGTGTAGCCTTGGGCATGTCCCTTAGCAACCCCTACAAACACCCCTCCAAGGGGTATTTTGGGGAAAAAAGCTGTTAAAATGGGGCATGAGCCACACTGGTTCACTTCAGATGCAGCACCTGTGCCTTAATTTCTCTTATGTGTCTGCAGCAAGATGAGACAAGGCAACTGGAGCACCTTCCTTCTTTTGGTGCCATCATGCCAGGTGACCTCCCTGTCCCCCGCATCTGCCTCAGATGCCCACCCTTGGAAGGAGCCAAAAATGGAGCCAAACCCCCTAAAATGGGGGGAAAGACTCCAAAATTCATCTGTCTGGTGACATGGCTGGTGGCCTTATCCAGCTGCATCCTGGCATCCCCCCAGCCAAGTCTGGGGTGCATCCCCTGCCCTGGTGCCAGCTCTAGATGTCCCACAGTGTCTGGGTACAACTCTTTTCAGGGGGCAACATGGGTGTAGGGGGGGTGCGTGTCTGTGCACACACATGAGACATGTCCATGGGGCTGTGCACATGCGTGTCTGCATGTGTATGGAGGCTGCATATGTGTGTATAGCATGTATGTGTAGGGCATGGGGGTGGATGCATGCAGTGTGGAGCCGTGGTGGAGTTGCAGGCACGGGCTGTGCCGTGCCATGCCATACCCGCATAGCCGTGATGTGCCATGCCGTGCTGTGCCACGTGGCGTGGTGTAGTGCAATGCCCACCCTGCTGTGCAGTGCCACGCGTTGTGTGCCGTGCCGTGCCACGCAGCGCGCTGTGGTGCCCGCCCTGCTGTGCAGCGCCAAGTGCCACGCACGGTGCCCTGTCTTGCAGTGTCCACCCTGCCATGCTGTGCCATGCAGCGCCCACAGTGCTGTGCAGCACAGGGCCCAGCCGGCCACCCAGGTTTCTGTTCCCCATTGTGTCAGGGTGCTGCCACTGGGTGGAAAGGGGAAGTGTCACTCAACAGGGCAAGTGTGGCATGCCAGGGTGGCAGATGTGCCTGGGTGCTGGGCAGAGCAGTGGGTCCCAGCACCCAGTGGCACCCCCTGGCACCCTGTGACACCCCAGAAGGTAAGACGTGCTCCCAGGAACCCTCTTGCCTGCCACCTTGCCCACAGTGCCACAGTGGTGCTCCTGTGAGCACACAGGGGGTGGCAGAGGCTCCTGTGGATGCCCAGGGTGGGGGCTGGGTGGGTGCTGCACCAGGTTTGGGTCCCCGGGGGAGGACTGGGGGGGGGGGGGGGGGGCATCCCTTGGGATAGGGCAGCCCACAGGCCTGGGGCACTTCTTGGCTTGGGGGTGGTGGAGGTGGGTGCTGGGACAGTCTGGAGCTGGGGTGACAGTGGGGTGCAGTGGGGTGCCAGAGGGACTCAGTGGGGTACAGGGGGGCTCAGCAGGGAGCAGGGGGCTCAGTGGTGTGCGGGGAGCTCAGGGGGTGCCAGGGGGCTCGGGGGGGTGGGGGGTGGTGGTGGTGCAGAGAGTTCAGTGGGGTGCCAGGGGGGATAGGCAGGGTTTGAGGGGGTTTGAGGGGCACAGGGGGGTGCCAGGCTCAGCTGGGTGCAGAAGCCTCAGGAGGTTGCCAGGACTAGAGGAGGGATATGTGGCAGCAGGGAGAGCAGGGGGGACTGATCTATAAGCCCAGAGCACCTCCAAAAGTGGGAGAGCCTTGTGTGTTTCCCCAGCTCTCTCGCCAAGCTGGCCCCATGGCTGTGCTGTGCTCTGGGGCTGAGAAATCCCCAAAGACCCCAAAATGGGACCACTACGGTGGTGGCCCGTGGACTTGTGTGTCCCCCTGCTGGTCCCCTCTGCCCCGTGCGCCTGGCTGGAGCTCAGCACCCATCCCCTCTCCGTGCCTCAGTTCCCCTTCCCACCCGCTGTGGGGACACTGTTCCCCCCTAATTTCCAGGCAAGCTCACCCCTGCCGGGTAGAGGGGCTGAACCGAGGCAGGCGGGGGCTGCGGGCGCAGCCCCCCAGGGTGCCGGACAGGTCTGCCAGCCGGGGGTGAAGCAAGAGGAGGGAGGAGAAGCAGCTCTGCCCACGGCTGCGGCAGCCTGGACTCATGTAGCACCCGTGGGTGGCACCGCGAGGGCTTCGGCCAAGTGACAGGGCTGGGGTCGGGGCGCTCTCCCTGCCGTAGCATCTAGCATCGTCTGTTTCGCACTAGTCCCAGCCCCTAAGAAAAGCAGGCGGCCCCTTCCCCGGCTCCGAGCAGCCCCGGGGCCACGTGGATGGGCTCTCTTAGCCCAAAAAACCGAAAACCTCTGGGACCAGAGCACCAGAAGCCCCGATTCGAGGACGAAAGTAACCACGAAACACCGGTGGGTCGCGCCGGGCTCGGTGCGGGTGGCAGAGCCCGCGGGGGTGGCTGGCTGCGGGCCTTTGGCACCCCCTGCAGAGGAGCGGGGAGCCGTCTTCTCCTCTCCCGTACCGGGGTGAGGGTGGTTTGGCCTTGTGCAAGCCTTTCCATGGGATATAAGTGTCAGGGGAAGCAGAGCTGAGATGGTTGTCACCCCATGACCCCACCACACTGTCCTGTGCCACCACCTCACACAGTCCCGCTCCATCCACCTTCACTTTCCTGATCCATCCTCATGGTTTAGAATCATAGGATCATAGAACAGTTTGGGCTGGAAGGGACCTTCAAGACCAGCCAGTCCCACCCCCCGCCAGGGGCAGGGCCCCCTCCCCCCAGCCCAGGCTGCTCCCAGCCCCGTCCAGCCTGGCCTTGAGCCCTGCCAGGGATGGGGCACCCACAGCTGCTCTGGGCAGCCTGGGCCAGCGCCTCGCCGCCCTCACGGGGAAGGGTTTCTTCCTCATGTCCAACCTAAATCTCCCCTCTCTCAGCTTCAAGCCATTCCCCCCTGTCCCACCACTCCCTGCCCTTGCCCAAAGCCCCTCCCCAGCTTTCCTGTCGGCCCCTCCAGGCACTGGGAGCTGCTCTAAGGTCTCCCCGCAGCCTTCTCCTCCCCAGGCTGCACAGCCCCAGCTCTCCCAGCCTGTCCCCACAGCAGAGGGGCTCCAGCCCTCTGACCAGCTCTGTGGCCTCCGACGGGCCCGCTCCAACAGGTCCGTGTCCTTCTGATGCTGAGGACCCCCGATCTGGACGCAGCGCTGTGGGGGGTCTCAGCAGAGGGGAGCAGAGGGGCAGAGCCCCCTCCCTCGCCCTGCTGGCCACGCTGCTGGGGATGCAGCCCAGGGCACGGGCGGCTTTCTGGGCTGTGAGCGCACATTGCTGGGTCATGTCCAGCTTTTCATCCCCCAGCACCCCCAAGCCCCTCTCCACAGGGCTGCTCTCCATCCCTGCATCCCCCAGCCTGTATGGATAGCAGGGGATGCCCTGACCCAGAAGGGTGGTGCTGTGGGGTTTGCACACACCAGTCCAGATTCATCCTGCCCTGTACCTGGATGTGACACCACGTGGCCAAGTCACCAACTGTCCCCTTTGTCATTTGCAGGTACTGCTGAGGGCCCACACCAGCAGAGAGGACATCAACAGTGGGGACCACCAGCATGGCCAACTTGACAATCCTTGTGGCCACTGGGAGAAACTCATGCACCTTCCACGAGGAGTTCAAGCAGGTCTTGTTGCCCCTGGTCTACTCGGTGGTGTTCATGGTGGGGTTGCCCTTGAACGCCGTGGTCATAGGGCAGATCTGGGTGGCCCGTAAAGCACTCAGCCGCACCATGATCTACATGCTGAACCTGGCCACAGCTGATCTGCTCTATGTCTGTTCCCTCCCACTCCTCATCTACAACTACACCCAGAAGGATTATTGGCCTTTTGGGGACTTCACCTGCAAATTTGTCCGCTTCCAGTTCTACACCAACCTACACGGCAGCATCCTCTTCCTCACCTGCATCAGCATCCAGCGGTACCTGGGCATCTGCCACCCCTTGGCCTCATGGCACAAGAAGAAGGGGAAGAAGCTGACGTGGCTGGTGTGCGCTGCAGTGTGGTTCATTGTCATTGCCCAGTGCCTGCCCACCTTTGTCTTTGCTTCCACCGGCACCCAGAGGAACCGTACTGTCTGCTACGACCTGAGTCCACCGGATCGCTCCACTGCCTACTTCCCCTACGGCATCACCCTCACTGTCACCGGCTTCTTGCTGCCTTTCATGGCAATCCTTGCCTGCTACTGCAACATGGCCCGGATCCTGTGCCAGAAGGACGAGCTGATTGGCTTGGCAGTACACAAGAGGAAGGGCAAAGCCGTACGTATGATCATCATTGTGGTCATCGTCTTCTCCATCAGTTTCTTCCCCTTCCACCTCACCAAGACCATCTACCTGATAGTCCGTTCCTCACCCAGACTGCCCTGTCCGGCTCTACAGGCTTTTGCCATCGCCTACAAGTGCACACGTCCATTTGCCAGCATGAACAGTGTCCTTGACCCCATCCTCTTCTATTTCACCCAACGCAAGTTTCGCGAGAGCACCCGTTACCTCCTTGACAAGATGAGCTCCAAGTGGCGGCATGACCACTGCATTACCTATGGATCCTAAGTGAGGAGAAGGGCCACTTCAGTGTCACCAAGACCAGGCATAGAGCAATTTTGGCTTTAAGCTCCATGGAGCAGAGATGGCGTCAGCTGGACACACGCTGGAGGACAGGAGGATGGCATCTTCCCAAGCTTTCAGTACTTTCATCCCACCTCAAGCCTGCAGCGGCACAGTATTAACCCCAGCACAGCACAGATCCAGTGTCCTCTCTCTGGCTCAGTCGCTCAGTTTGAGCAGCTCAGCGCCGCATTTCCTTGGTGTCCAAGCCACTGATGCAATAAGAACTACTGGCGGGATCATGGAGAAAATGGTGGGACCATGGAGGATATCGTCCCTGGCTCAGGGCGAGCTGCTGGGTGGCAGTTTCTCCCCCTTCTGATTTAAAGACTCCCCAAGGGGGCCATGCAAAGGCGGGGAGGGTTTAGTTTAACTAGGACCTGTCTGTGGAAAATGGGGATGTGTTTCTCCAGCTGAAGAACAGCATCACAGATGTTTTTTGGGGTAATCCTGCGACAATCCCTATCCCCCAGTTCCCAGAACATGGACACACCAGTAAGATGCATGGGTCCACTGGTGCTGCAAAATGGTGGGAGAGCGCCCCTGGCCAGACTGAGAACTGGGAAGAGGGACATAAGGGCAACTGGGACATCCATGCTGGATTTCCCACCCAAAACGATGACCATGGGCTGGGTTAGTCACAAGCCAGCCAGGATTGTCACCTTCCTGGGGACTTTCAGTATCATCTGGGTCCAGCTCTCCGCTTAGGCCAGCACCCCAAATCTGACCCGTCCTGGGTGCCCTGCTGTCACCTCCTAACCAGGATCCACCAAAATCAGAGCCAGCACACCTGGAGACAGGAAACACATGCCACTGAGACACTCGGTGTCCTCGGCCATGTCACCGCGCATCCCACCGTTGGCTTGGCCTCTCCACCGCCCCTGCACGGGGCTGGCGCTTGAGCTTTGCTCTCCGCAGCCTCCATCAGGACATTGCTCCCTCCAGGCAGACAGGGGTTTGCTTACAAGGTGCGGGGTGGACGTACCACTAATCACTCTGCGAGTCTTCTTTAATAATGTATAGGATGTATAGAATAAACCTCCCCTCCTTTTTCAGATGGATATGTACACATAAATATATACCCACTATATTTACCTACATATAATACATCCAAGCAGGGGAAAGTTTGTAGCCCAGCACAGGCTGTGCAGCTCAGGTATTCTCCACCCTGAATAGACTATACATATCTATATAGTGTATGTCCATATACGTAGTATGCATACATTCATATATATATATATATATATGGGTAACAGGTTTGCTGCATTTCTCACAGGTTGTCTGTGCATATTAATAATGTCTAAGTTGATTTAAGCAATTAGCTTCAGATCTCCAGAGATGAGCATCCCTCTGGCTTGGCTGCCTGCACCTAGCCAAGCGCATGGCTTCATCCCGACCTGCTTCCTGCAAGCACATGGCATCTTCCTCGGGTACCTGGCCACCCAAAGACCTCACCAGCATCCAGGGTGGATGGTTGCGGTGTGGCTCCTTGCTGTTGTGAAAATGAGGAGGGTGCCCAGGGTGGCCATCGGCTCTTGGATGATGCCGAAAGATCCCAGCGTCATGGTGGGCTGGAACGGAGAGGGATCCTGCAACGGTGTTAGCTCAAAGCACCTGGTTTTGCAGGAGCGGTGGCCGTGTCCTGGTGGGGAGGGCCACGCATGGTGACGACTTCAGGTTGGGGCACAAAAAGTGATGGAGGAGGCAAAGCCAGCCCCGGGCTTTCCTTTGGCTGGATCATCCACCCCAAAATCTCCTCCGATGTATTTTTGGGGTCCTGCAATGGAAGGGCAAAATGCTGGGGGGGCTGCAAGAGCGGTGGCCAGTGGGACAATCCCAGCCTGCTGTCCCCGTCTGTTCCCAGACAAAAAGAAGGTGGCAGGGTGGGAGTCGCGGGGCCGCGCCATCCGGACCCAGGAGAGGGCGCAAAATATTTAGATTTGGAGAAAACCGGCTGGGTCTGTGGGTGCCCCCCCCGGCTCCGGGGAGGGATGGAGGAGCCCTGCTCCGTCAGACCACCCCATGCTTGGATAGCACCCATGGGACCGAGGTGTCTGGCCAAAATTTAACCACAATAAAGCTTTGGGGTGGGGGTGGGGGTGGAAATAAGCAACTCCCAAATAGGCTAGTGGTGGCTGCAGGGACAGCGTGGGCTTGGGTGGTGACATGCAGCAGCTCCAGGACATCCCAATAACGTCCCTGATGGTGGAATTGCCGAATTTGGATGGTGTCAAGGATGGGGGACCCACAGAGCTCACTTTGGGTCTGACAATATCCTGCCTGGCCCTGGGGTCCTGTCAGCAGTTCCTTCAGTACCACCAGGCCTAGAAGCCAGGGTGATGGGCACAACCGGGTACCTTAGAGGTGGGGTGGGTGGTTCAAAACATCTCCTTTGCTTGTGAGATGCTCAGCACCAGTGGCCTGAGGATCAGCTCCTACGGCACCGAGAGGAGATGAAACGTGTGGCTCTTTCCAAAATCCCATCCTGAATACCAGGTGACTGGGGGTGGGGGGTTGGGGTGGGAGGTGTGGATGATGACACACAACACAGGACACACACACCATGGGGACATCTTCCTTACAGCTGGGAGACACCCAGCCCTGGGGGAACCAGGGAAGGAGGGCAGAGGCAGGGAAGGGAGAGCCAGGGAAGGAATACCTGACGGGGCGGTGCATCTCACGGCATCGCCAGAGGCACTTTTTAACTGAAAAATGCATTTATGGGGGGTGTTGGATTTTTTTGTTTAATCACCACCAGGGTTTTTGGGCCCCTGGAACAAAACCAGCAATGTCCTTTATGTGACTGGGATACCTCTCCAACCCATCCACTCTGCCAAGGCTCCAGCTCACCCATCAACCATCCCAGCCACCACCTTCATTTTTTCACATCCCCAACGATAAATCTGCTGTCTTGGGGGAAAACAGGTTATGGGCTGCAAATAGCAAGCGCTGACAAGTGATGCTAAAAAACCACGAGAAAGTCTGTTGGCGGGGCAGTGCATCGCCAGAGCTTTTTGCAAGTTGGGAACAAGGTGTTCTGCCTTCCTTGAGATGAGTTGCAAAGCAGGGGCTGGGGAAATCCACAGCAAAGGGAAACGGCACCCACATTTTTGCTTACTTTTTGCTTACTTACCCTGTTTTCCCCTAAAAAAATAAGGAGGGGGGAGGAGAGGGAGGGAAGGGGGTGAAGGATGGGGTGTGTGTGTGAAGGAGGCAGGGGAAGATGAAGGATAGGGGGGGTGAAGGATGGGTGGAGGGAGAGTGAAGGATGCTGGGGGTGATGAAGGATGCCGAGGGGTTGAAGGATGCAGGGGGGTGGGTGAAGGATGCAGGGGGGGTAAGGGATGCAGGGGGGATGTGAGGCGCGCCCGCTTGGCCTGGGAGCAGGAGGCCAGCTCTGAGGCCGCCTTCCCCGCCCTACCCCCCCCCCCCCCAAAAAAAAAAAAAAAAAAAGGGCAAAACCTCCAACCATCCCCCTCTGCGGGAGGAAACCACGCCTCCGGGGAGGAAAGTTTATTTGAATGCAACAAATAAAAAAGCAGGGGGTGAGGGAGGAGGAAAAGCCAAAAAAAAAAAAAAAAAAAAAAAAAAAAAGGGAGAGAGAAAACAAAGCGGGAGGGATGAAGCCCGCTGGCGGCCCGGAGGAGGAGCGGGGCCGGGCGGTGCCTGCGGCGGGGCCGGGGCCGGGGCGCGGCGGCGGGGCCGGGGGGCGGGCGGAGGCGGCGGAGGCGGCGGCGGGGGGGGACAGACAATGGCGGAGGGGGGCAGCGGTCGGGGGGTAGCGGCGGGCCGGTGGCTCCTGCCCGCCTCCTCCCCGCCTTCCTCCTCCTCCTCCTCCTCCTCCTCCTTCTTCCCGGGTAGGAAAGTTTCAGCGTCGATCGCGGAGCAGCAGCCGGGCCGGGCTTTCGGCAGCCTGGCCCCGTCGGTACGGCAGCTTTCGCTTCGTTTTACCGAGCCGGAGCCAGCGGGCCCGGTTCATGCCGGGGCTCAGCCGCCGTCCCCGGCTCCACCGCCGCCACCGCCGCCGCCGTCGTCGCCGCCGGGCCCGGGGTTAAACGCGGAGCCGCCGCGTTGGCCCAGCGTCCCGGCGATGCGGAAACTCTTCGGGGAAAGCTGCCGGCAGCCTCCGGGGGGAGCTGGGAGCGGGAATGGGAGCGGGAGCGGGATGGGGAGCGGGAGCGGCGGCGGGAGCGGCCGGGGAGCTCCCCCGCCGCCTCCGCCCCGCAGCCGCGTCCCGCACCCGGCTCTCCGCTCGCCCCGCGGCGCGCCGCCGGAGCCCGGCCCGCATTCCTGGCATAACTCGCCGCGACCGCAGCCGCCCTCCTCCTCCCCATCGCCCCGCGCCAACGGGGAGGCCGGAGCGGCGGCACCGCGGTCCCCCCGCGCCTCGCCGGGCGGCGGGGGCGACGGGCAGGGCGGCGGCCGGCACCGCGCCGCCCGCAGGGAGCCGCAGAGCGGCGGCCGGGAGAGCCCGGCGGGGGGCGGCGGGGCCGCGGCCGAGGGCGGCGGGCGGGGGGTCCCCCGCCACCCGCTGCCCCTGGTGGCCCGGGTCTCCAAGGTGAACATCCCGCCCTTCGGCAGCCCCGGCGGGTCACGGAGCAGCAGCCGGTATTCCAGCACCGAGACGCTGAAGGAAGAGGAGCAGTTCGGCGTGTGTTGGCCCGGCCAAGGGCGGACTCTCCAGGCAGGTTACGGCGTCTGTCGGTCACCCAGTTTCGGGACGAGCGATGGCCTGGCATGGGGACAGCCGGCGGTCCGCGTCCGTCCCAAGCTGCTGCAGGGCATGGCCAAGACAAAACCAGACTTCGGGAGCGAGAGCCTGCACCAGCCGGGGCTGGAAGGGGAGCGGGACAAGCACCGCAAGTCCTTGTCCAACCCCGATATTGCCAACGAGACCCTGACGCTCCTCAGCTTCCTCAAATCAGACCTCTCAGAGCTGAAGGTGAAGAAGAAAGGGGTGAGGATTGGCCTTGACATGGGCTCTGACAGCTGCTCCGGCATCACCGACCCCTCCCCGGGTGGTCGTGGTGCCACTCAGCCCCCCAGCCGCTGGGCGCCGGGCGAGCGACCAACGCTAAAGGACCTGACGGCCACGTTGCGTCGCACCAAGTCCTTCACCGGCTCCGAAAAATCAGGGTCGCGCCGGCTTTTCCTACAGAGTACCATGAAGCAGAGCTCCTCTGAGCTCCTCCTGGCCACTGCTGACAGCCAGGACCGGGGGACTTTGGATGGGGGACAACGGGGGTATGAGGATGCTCCCCCCATGGTTATTCAGGATCAGTACATCCAGGAGGCAAGGCAGGTCTTTGAGAAGATCAGCAGGATGGGTTCCCAGCAGGACTACGGCTTCACAGCCGAGGAGAAGGACAGTGGAGGTGTGGAGGGCGCCGAGGTGGTGGCACCAATGGGGACGATGGACGTGACCCTTCGGGGACGGGCGGAGAGCACGCGGTGTTTGAAGGAAGCAGAGTCGAAGGAGAACCTCGCTCGCAGGAAATCTGTGGAGGAGCTATCGGGTCACGAGTCGAGTGTGACAGATGAGGGCATTGTCACGGAGCCGGAGCCCGTGGGGATGCCCTTCCAAGACCTGCATGAAGCTGTGGATGCCTGGACGTTGCCCAGTGCTGGGCCAGCAGCTGGCGACACCGAAACGCCACTGCCCACTCACCCGGCAGCAGCGGTTGAAGACCTTCCAGCTGGCAAATCCGAGACACCGAGCACCCCTGGCAGCTTGCGGCGCCGGCGTAAGTTCCCCTTGGCCAGTGCCAATGGGATGGAGGGTGGCAGTGAGGGTGGCACCGAGCCCTATCGCTCCCTGAGCGACCCCATGCCCCACCGGCGATGCTCGGTGACGGAGGAGGTGAAGAATTTCTCTGTCGACAGCAATCTCCTGGGCTCGCTGAGCACCAAGGTGGGCATCCCGCAACCCGCTGCCATTGCAGGCAGTGCAGGCAGCGCAGGCAGTGACCTCTCCCTGGGCAGCGATGGGCCGCGGGACTACAGCAGCCTCATCCAAACTATCGTCAGCCAGCCCGGCGCCATGGCTAAGCTCATCGATGAGAAGGGCAACGGCAAGACCATCAAGAAGAAGTCGCTGAGTGACCCCAGCCGCCGTGGTGAGCTGCCAGCCGGCGCCTTCGAGGGTCCTGGTGAGGCCATCAGTGAGCTGGAGCCCAGCATCCCACCATCCAGCAGCGAGCCCATCCTCTCGGCACAGCCAGCAGTGCCGGGCACTGGCCGCAGCTATGGCTTTGATCCAAAGTTGGCTGATGTGCTGTCCCCTCGCATCACCCGGCGCAGCTCCAAGAAGCGCTCCAACCGTGCAGCTCACCAGGAAAACCAACCGCCGCCGGTGCCTGCTGTCCTTGCCAAGAGCCGCCCGGCCACCAAGCATGTCCGTCACACCAGTGAGCCCGCCACTTTCATCCCCATCACTGTCCCTGAGCCGCTTGTCCCCTCTGGCCATCAAAGCCACCTCCCCACACCAGCTGCCAGCCGCTCACCCAGCAAATCCTCCCCAACCCTCCAGCCTCCTTCGCTGGAGGATGTCACCAAGCGGTACATGCTGGCCCTCAACTCAGGTGAAGCATCCCCCAGTCCCGGGGATGGACCCCGCTCTCCACCCGCTGCCCCACCGCCGCGGCTGCCCCGGTGCCCGCGGCCGCCCGACGAACACAGCCCCAGGACCAAGCCGCAGGTGGTAAGTGCCCATCCATCCTAAAAACACCTTTGTTTCACGGGGTACATGACTCCTCCAAAGTGTTGGTGGCTTTGGGGGTCCCTCACGTGTCCCTCAGTGGGACAAATTCCCATCTGAGGACATGCTGCTGGATGGGCAGGAGCCTTCCCAGCCCTTTCTGGTGGTCCCTAGGGGATGAGCTCCCATTTGTAGGTGCAACATTCCCCAATAAAAGGGTAATTTTTGGGTGGGAAAAGCAGTTTTCAGGTTAAATAGCACCACATTTTGGTGGAAGGTGGTTTTATATATATAGATATACAATATGCTGTATTTATATATAGTGTCTCCCAGTGATGCTATATAAGGCCTCGGTAAACAGGTGTGCAGTTGGCTGGCCCTGAGATGCTGAACGAAAAATTACATTTTCCTTGGTGGGGAGGGCTTAAATGGGCCTTTTGCTTGGGAATTCCCCATGTCATACCCCTTACTGAGCAAATTGGCATTTCCCCCCGTGAAAAATCACCATCCCTCCACCCGGGACCGCGGGCTTTGCCATGCCAGTGGCATGAGAAAAAGGAGGAAAAATATTCTTGTGTGTGCACTGTATATTTTATCGATGGGTAAAGTTTTATCCTGTCTGCGGAAGAATTAATGCTGCTTGGGGGATGCAGCGGTGGTTTGCTGGCCCCAAAGCATGGCTGCGTACTTTGGGGTCTTTCCCGGGGCACGTTTTTGGCATTGCTGCCCCTCAGCTGTTGTTTGAAGATGGACTTGGGTTCCCATTGCTCTGGGTGTTCGTGCCGGGAAGGGCTTGGAAGCGCCACCTCCTCCTGCGGCACAGCACTGGCACCCACGGGGCTTTTAATAGCTCCAGGCGAAGCCCAGAAATACCCATTCCCGCGGGGGCTTTGCCGAGAGCCCGTGGAGCGGTGCTGGCAGGGCTCTCTGCCCTGCTTCGATGCCGATTTAAGAGGACAGGCTGGACTGTTCCCTTCCAACAGTGCCGGCAGCCAAGCGTGAAGTCCCCGGGGCTGAGCCTGGCGCTGTAACCCTTGCTGGCCAGGGCACAGCCAAGTGGAGTGGGGGTGTTCTTCTTTGCATGCTCTCAAAATCCAGATCCCTGCAGCATCATTACTCCCAAGAGATTCTTCTGGAGTCTAGCATCCCTGCAGCATCATCCCCCCAAGATATACTCCCGGGGTCTGGTATCCCCACAGCATTATTCCCCCAAGATGTTCTCCTGGGGTCCAGCACACCTGAAGCATCATCCCCCCAAGATATTATCTCGGGGTCCTGCATCCCTGCAGTATTATTACCCCAAAATACTCTCCTGGGGGGCTCTGGCCCCCATCCAGCTCCTTCTCTGGCTGTTGTCCCTGTTGTCAGATAACAGCCATGGGTGGCCGAGAACGGGGAGCTCTTGGCTCCTACGTAAAACAACCTTGGAAATAATTTTGGGTGAATTTTGCAACACCTTTGCTTGGTGTACCAGTTTAGAGCCAGGTGCTTGTCTTCTCCAATCTCAGGGTGAAAAGTGCTGTTGAAGCATCGAGCGTTCTAATTAAGTGAGGTAACAAGAAACTTCCCGGGGTCACAGCTGATGGCACCTTGGGGACATGGGGACACTGCTGAGGGGAGGCAGTGCACCTGGCAACATTTCTTTATAAAGAAATATCTCTTACTAAATTATTAATATATTATGTTTATATAATACATGGTTCATAATTTATAAAGAGATATTTCTCATTCAGGCAGCTCCCTGCAGTGCCCCAGGGACAGTGCCCACCCCGTGGTGGCCCTGGTATCAGGGATGCTCTGCTGACCCCGCACCCCAATAGACCCCCAACCCTGGTCACTTTGGGATCATTTCAGGTGGATTTTTACCAACTCCAGCACTGGGCTCTGGCAGTGCCGAAAGCCCAGTTTGGCCAAACATCCCCTTGGGGATGTGGGCTACCCTGCAGGGCTGGGCCCTGGAGATGCTGCTTCTCACCTTGCTTGAACCCGCCGGCCTCGGCAAAGAGGGTGCGAATTTTCCCTTTTAAGGGCAACACCACAGCTGTATCTTCAAATCTCTCTCCTGCTTTTGAATTTCTTTGTGCTGCAGCCATAACATAACTGAAACCAGGATTTTTATTTCTCTTTTTGATTTATTATATAGTGGAGCTGGGATGTTTTATTTCAGATGGCACCAGCCTTGGCGGGGGTGGGGGTGGGGGTGGAGGGGGACTGAGCCCTGCAAGGGAGTTGCTTTAATTATAAGCAAGAGCATCGAGGACCGGATATAACTTGGCAACGGGACGGCTGGCAGGGAGCAGAGATTTACGTGCTCCCTGACCGATGGTGAAGAAATGAACGTTTTTGGTTTTTTTTCCCCCTCCTCCCCAACTCAGTGGAGAAGGCTGGCATTGCAAGGTCGGTTGTCTGCTTGGGAAAACGGTCATTGCTGCTCGGGGATTTTGGGCTGTCGGAGCATCCGTCCTGCATCATGGTGATGGTCCATCTGTCCTGGTGTCCATCTCCAGCAGATGATGCTGGGAAGGGATTAAATGAGGTCTGGCAAGTGTGGTGATGCTCCTCCAAAATATTCTCTCCCAAGATATATTTTACTACCCCAAGATACTCTCTTGGGGTTGGGCATCCCTGCAGCATCATTCCCCCAAGATATTTTCCTGCGATCTAGTATCCATGCAGCATTTTCCCCCCCAAGATATTCTCCTGGGGACCGGCATCCCTGCAGCATCATCCTCCCAGGATATTTTCCCAGCCCCCATGGTCTGGTGGTGGCTTTGGCAGAGGTGAGCACTGCTGTGCCGGCTGTTTGCTGGGTTTAGCCGCCCGGCGCGTCCTGGCTGGAAGAGGTAACATGCTGTTCTCCCTTGGTGGCAGGACTGTTTGTTCTGGGTGCTTTCCAGCAATCCTCCGTGGGGCTGGAGCCGGCCAAGCTGTCCTAGGTGCAGAAGAACTCCTTCACCTTGTGTCTGATGCTGGGCATGAGGCTTTTAATTCCCCAAGAGCTGTTAGCAGCATGTCCCACTTCGGCACACAGCACGGTTGCTGCAGGAAGAACGGATGCTTTCAAGAAAGCAGGAAAAAAAACCCCAAAACCTCAAGGCAGCAAAGTTTTTCTGCCTTTAGCATCCCATAAGCTGCCAGGATGGGCAGCACATGTGTGCACACCCATGCACAGAGATGTGCAGCAGCCTGGCACTGAGCAAGGGTGCATTTAGGGTGCGTTTGGGGTCCATTTGGGGTCCATTTACTGCTTGGTGAAGGTATGAGTGGGATGTCAGGCTGGCAACCCCTTGGATCTTTCTTTCCCCCATGGCTGAATCCGGCACGGGATGGAAAATTAGGTATGTTCACTGCCATGCTCTGTTTGTTGACTTAGCAGCAGTCGGATTAAACAGGAAAATATTGATTTAAATATAGCACCTCGCGGGAGCGGAGGAGTCGTGGGAACATGGCCCCCGCCACCCCGGCCGCTGCCTTCCCCACCTGCTGCTCTCCGAGCAGGGCAGCCGCACCCCAAAAAGGTCATCAGGGATGGAGGGGGATCCCCAGAGGGAAACGCTGGGGTCACATTCCCAGGGACGTTTGCGTAAAACTCCCCCATCCCTCCTGAGCATCCGCCTTCCAAGCTCACCCTGCTGTGGCTCATCCTCCAGAAGCTCGTCCTTGCTTTGGGGACAACTCGAGGACCAGGTCTGTGCACCGGCCGTATATTCCTTGGACAAAGTTTGGCATCTTTGGACCTGTTTATCCCTCTGTTCCCTCTCCGTAAATCTCCATAGAAACCAGGTTTTGGGCCACAGCTGGGAGTTTTCTCATTTTTCGGCGTTACTGGAAATCTATAATTAAAGCTGTTGCGGGGGGAAGATGGGGATGGGTAAATCTTGGCTTTCCCCTCCCAGTGCCTGCGTCGATGGGTTGCTGGGTTTTTGTGTCCAGGGCTCTGCCGTGCTCAGCGAAATGCTGGGGTAGGAGGAAAGTGAGGCTCACCGGTAGCCTCAACTGCCCTTCGGAGGGAGGTTGAAGTGGGATGGAGCAAGGAGAAGTTGGCCGGTATCGAGGGGACCCACGGGTGAGGCTACCTATTGGCATCACAGAGCGACGCTGGGACCACCAGCATGGAGCAAAGCAACATGGCCAGGGAGGTGAACCAGCCCAGATCCCTTTATCTCTACCTATTTTTGCCCAGTCCCTTCCCTGGTGCCAAAATCCTCTTAACTCTGCCCATTTTGGCCCCTTCCCTGGTTCGAAAATCCCCTTGACCCTGCCCGTTTTGCCCCCTTACCTTCCCCACTGCCAGGGTTTTGAATGCCCTTGGGTGATGCAGAGGGCATGTCTGGTGTCACCCAAAGCCACCCCCCTGGCTCCTTGTCCCTTGTCCGCCTTTAGCACTGAGCCTTATCCGCAGTGCCTACCCCCACTTTGATTAAAAGACTCTAATTATTAATCAGGCAGTAAACTCCAGCAGAGGGGATGGTTTAGCCAGGATACAGATCCTTTGAGCCCAAACACCTCAGGGTAGCACCCCATGGGTGGGGGGTGCCCTGTGGTGGTGGCCGTGGGGCAGGATCCGGCCCTGGAGTGAGAGGGTTAGTGCTGGGCTGAGCTCGGTGCCGGGGGCTGGCCTTGGCCCACGGCCGCCTGGCCCAAAGGTCAGGCTCTTGGCAGGGCGCCGTGGCTGCAGCGAGGGTGGGAGGCTGGGACAGGCTCGGCGTGATCTGCGCTTCCAGCCTGCCGAGAGACCCATGGTCCTGTGCAGGTGCTGGGGTGCATGTGCAAGGGTGTACGAGGAGGTCCCTGGTCCAGGGGCGCACATGCAGGAGGTCTCGGGTGCATACACAGAGGGGTGCACAGGGAGGTCCCTGGTGCTGCTGTCCATGCACATCCCTGTACAGGCACGTGCCTGGTGCTGGTGTGCCCACACATCCCTGCACAGGGAGGTCTGCGGGGTGCATGGGAAGGTCCTTGGTGCAGGGGTGCCCTTGCAAGGGTACTTAGGAAGGTACCTGGTGCAGGGGTGAACATGCAGGAGGGGTGCAAGAGAGTCCTTGGTGCAGGGGTGCATGTGCAGGAGGACCCTGGTTGCAGGAGTGCACACGCAGAGGTGCACAGGGAGATCCCTGGTGCTGGTGTGCCTGTGCAGAGGTGCACAGGGAGGTCCCTAGGACAGGGGTGCACGGAGAATTCTTCAGTGCTGGGGCGCTGGTGCAAGGGTGTACGTGCAGGGGTCACTGGAAGATCTGTGCTGCTGCTGTTAGTGTGCATCCCTGTACAGGGAAATCCCTGGTACCGGTGTGCGCACGCATCCTGCACAGGGACGTCCCTGCTGCTGGGGTGCACATGCAGGGGTGTGCAGGGAGATCCCTGGTGCGGGGGTGCATGGAGAGGTTGCTGGCACAGGGTGCGTGTGCAAGGGTGCATGGAGGCGGCCCTGGTTGCAGGAATGCTTGGGCAGGGGTACACATACGCAGGGAGGACCCTGGTTGCAGGGGTGCGCTGCAGAGGGACTTGGGGAAATCCGTGGGTGCTGCTGTCACGTGTATCCCGGTCCGGGAAGGTCTGTGGTGCTGGTGTGTGCATGCAGGGGTGCACAGAGAGGTCGCTGGTGCTGGGGTGCATGTGCAGGGGTCCAGAGGGAGATCTCTGATGCTGGCATGCACGTGCAGTTACCCGCGGAGATTCCAGTGCCAGCGTGCATGTGCAATGGTACATAAAGAGATTCCTGGCGCTGGTCTGCACGCACAGGGGGTGCATGGGGAGATCCCTGGTGCCAGGGGTGCACAGGGAGGTCTCTGGTGCTGGTACGAGGCTGCATAAGGGCACAAGGATGCGTGAAGAGATGGGTTGTGCCAGTTGGCATGTGTACGGGTGCACAGGGGGATTCGTGGTGCTGGTCTGCATGTGCACAAGGATGCACAGGGAGATCTTCGGTGCTCTTTGCACTTACAGGGGTGCATGGGGAGATGAGTGGTGACACTGTGCACCTGCACCTCTGCACAGGGAGATCCCAGGTGCTGGGGTGCAGGTGCAGGGGTGCAGGGATAGATTTGGGTGCTCTGTGAGCGGGGGTGCACAGACACGTTGGTGCTCCTGGTGCACACACCCAGCAATGCACAGGGGTGGTGCAGGGCTGCACCATCACCATGTATACATTGCACAGGCTGCTCTGCATTTCTGGGCAGCCTGCCTGCACCCTGCATGCATGCATGCACGGAGCTTCGTGCCGGGGCTTTTCCATGCAAAATTGCACACTTCCAAAGCTTCTGCTCGGGGGAGGTGGCCTCGATCTCCGACCTACTCTTGCAGGAGAAGCAGCAGGTCGACATCTCTGAGATATGCATGTGCATCGTTGGTACCCTCCTGCCAAACTCAGCTGGGATGCAGGCTCAAAGCTTCCTGGGTCTTGTTGCAGCAGCATTAGTCCATCATTGCAAGGGATATGGGATTTAGAACCTTTCCCAGGGATATTTCCGAAGTGGGAGTTTCCCGTGAACACTGATCCCTATGTGATGGGAAGGACCAGAGGGGTGATGTGCTGAGGTCTCCCCTTGCTGTGACTTCGTTGCTGACCTTTGTCACCTCTGTGGTGCAGGCAGGTCCCAATGGGGCAGTTCTGCAGCTTTGGAGCTGCGGCAGGGACTTCTACATTCAGGATGAGGAGAAGGTGATGTCATCACATGGAGGAAAGATGCAATGGGGCAGCAGTGGGGCTTGGTCTGTACAGTTTCTTCTCCTTCTCCCAGGGCTTTCCCTGGAAAGTGGGGAAAGAGACTCCCTTCCTTCCTTCCCTCCTTCTGTCCTTCCTTCCATCTCTAGCAACCCATCTCCATCCATCTAGCTCCATTAATTTATCCATCTCCATCCACCCATCTCCACCTATACATACATTTCTACCTACCCATCTCCATCTACCCATCCATCCCCATCTACCCATCTCCATCCATCCATCTGTACGTCTCCACCCATCTCCATCCATTTCCACCCATCTCCATGCATCTCCATGCACCCATTCAGCCCTTCTGTCCACCCATCCCCCTCCACCTATCTCCACCACCCGTCCAAGACAAAAGGCCCCACTAGCTATACACACATGATTTTCAAAGTGAGCATGCTCCATCTTCCAGGACATCTCCTCCTGAAAGCATCAAACCCAGTGGGTCCAGACAGGACCCACTAAAGCAGAAATGTTGTGATTTCCACCATGGTGTTTCCAGGCCAGGATGTGTCCAGAGAAGAAAAGTCAGCCACTTCCACCCCCTCTCCCTCAACGTAGCTCTTTTTAAAGCTCTGATGGTTGGTCCCAGTGGGGCTGTTTCTCTGGGCTCCCTCCGTTTCCATGGAGAGGATGGGTGAGGAATTTCAAAGGGAATGGCTCCAGTAAATGAACTCTTCTCTAAAAATAGCGTGTTTGCTTTTGGGTCTTTGGGAACTGCGGCCCGGCCAATGGGAGGGAGAACAAAAATCAGCATCTGGGTAAAAATATTCCAGTAACTCACTCTTCATGCAAACTCCCATCAGAGCTGCTTAGCTTCTGGGGGACGGGGGGCTGGTCCCCGTCTGCCCAGTTCCTGCCTGCACTGGTACCAGTTACTCCATGACCACTGTTCCTGGTTACAGATGGAGGTTGCCCCCAGGCTGCATGTCCCCCTGTGCTTTATGTAGGTGATTTTAAGTTGAATCTCTTTAATTTGAGGGGTAGAAGGGTTGATGACTGGAACATGTTGGGTTTGTGGGACCCCCCATGTCCTGTGATGTCCCAGAGCCGCTCGGCATGTCCAGGGGAACCAGGGCATGGACACCACCACCTTCCACCCCACTGGTGACATCCAAAACACCACTAGGATGTCTCTGCATGGATGTGCTGGGAAAAGGACATTTGTGGTAGTGTCCACGACCAGCTTTCCTCTGGAAAAACCACCACCCCAACGTGTGGATGGCCACCACCAGGTCCCCTCTGGAGAAGCCACCATCCCAATGCGGGGGGCAGCCACCACCAGGTCCCCCCTGGAGGAGTCACCATCCTGATGGGTGGACGACCGTCACCAGGTCCCCTCTGGAGAAACCACCATCCTGATGTGGGGACACCAACATCCCCGCATGGTTCCTGGGGCTGGAGAACATTTCCTTAGCGGTGCCGTGGAGTTGCTATTTGTGACTGCCTGTTCCTGAGCCCTCTGGTACTCTCCAAAAAAAAACAAGAAGGGAGTTGTTTGCATGGGAAGATTGGCATCTCCAAGCCCGGGATATGGTTTCCTGCTTTTTTTAGCTGGAGTAGCAGCAGACTCATCGGCCTGCCCTGATTTGGCATCCTTCTTCGTGCTTCTTTTTTTTTCGGAAGGGTTTCATCCTGACCCCTCAGCAGAAACACCATCGCAAGCGGTAGGGGATCGGTTTTGGTCCTTTTGGGTTTTTTTTGGTTGCCCAAAAGCCTGGTGAGATGGGATGTAGATGGCTCACAGCCTCAGTAAGCGGAGAGGGGACTCATCCCTTGGTCGTCCGAACCCGGCACAGGTCAGTAGATGCTGAAACGCCCTTTTTTCAGACAACCCCCCCAGCCCTGGGATGCTGCCATGACAATGACATGACAGAGGAGGCATCACCTCTCCCCTCGCTGTGATGTGACATGGGATGTGGGTGTTTCTGGTGAGGTCCATGGTGTGTGTGTGTTCCCCAGCTCCCTGCTACCCCAGCTGCAGCTGTGCTGGGTGAGGGGACCAGCTGAGCATGGGGTGCTGCGGGGCTGATTGTCCGTGGGGCGTGGTGATGCTGCGGATGGAGGCTGGCATGGGCACAAAGGGGGTTGTCTCTTGGGGATTGCACCCAGGTTGCTGCCAAGGACATGGATCCAGGCAGGGGGCATGAGGAGGGCCAGGGCAGGGGCACGGCATGGGCTGTTCGGGGCTCCCGGCTCCTGTATGTCCATCAGCTCCTGAGTGCCCATGGATTCCTGGGTACCTGTTGCCTCCTGGGTGCCCATCAGCTCCTGGGCATCTGCCAGCTCCTGGATGCTTGTGGATTTGTGAGTGCCCATGGACTCCTGGTACTTCTTGGCTCCTGGGTGCCTATCAGCTCTTGGGTGCTCATGGACCTGTGGGTGCCCATCAGCTCCTGGGTGTCCATCAGTTCCTTGGTGTCCATCAGCTCCTGGGTGCTTGTGAATTCATGGGTGCCCATGGACTCCTGGTACCCATTGGATCCTAAGCATCCATCCAGCACCTCCTGAGTGTCTGTCAACTCCTGGATGCTTGTGCATTTCTGAGTGCCCATGGACTCCTGGTACCACTTGGATCCTGGTTGTTCATCAGCACCTGGGTCCTTAGGGTCTTCTGGGTGCCCATGGACTCCTGGTACCTGTTGGCTCCTGGGTGCCCATCACCTCCTGGGTGCCTGTGGTCTTGTGGTTGCTTATGGACTCATAGGTGTCCATGAACTCCTGGTACCTATTGGATCCTGGGAATCCATCAGCTCTTGCATCCCCATGCACTCTGGGTGCCCATTGGCTTCGGGGTGCCCATGGACTCCTGGGTACCTGTTGGCTCCTGGGTGCCTGTCAGCTCCCAGGTGTCTGTCAGCTCCCAGTTGTGTGTGGATTCATGAGTGTCCATGGACTTCTGGGTACCTGTTGGATGCTGGCCATCCCTCAGTTCTTGGGTGCCATGGACTCTGGATGCCCATAATAAGCTCCTGGGTGTCTGTTGGCTCCTGGGTGTCCATCAGCTCCTTTGTGCTTGTTAATTTACGGTGCCCATGGACTCCTGGTACCTGTTAGAGCCTGGGTGCCTGTCAGCTCCTGGGTGCTTGTGGACTCCGGGGTAGCTCCTGGGCATCCATCAGCTTCTGGGCATCCATCAACTCCTGGGCGCCCTTTGGCTCCTGGATAACTCTTGGCTTCTGGTGCCTCCAGAATTCTGGGTCCACATGGAGGCCTGGATGCCCATCAGTTCTTGGGTACCAGTCAGCTCCTGGGTGCCCATTGGCTCCTGGATGACCTTTGGCTTTCAGGTGCCCACTGGTTTCTGGTGCCTATTGGCTCCTGGGTGCCTATCAGCTCCTGATGCCCAAATGGATGCTGAGAACCCATCAGCTCCTTGGTGCCCTTTGGCTCTTGGGTGCCCATCCATTCCTGGTGCCCTGCGGTTCCTGGGTGCCCATCAGCTTCTGATGCCCATCGGCTCCTGGTCCCCATCAACTCCTGGGTGCCCATCACCCCATGGGTGCCAGGCCGGCACCCTCCTGGGTACCCCAAGTTTTCTTGCACCCCATTCACCTGTATCCACATCCCATGCCACCAGCCACCCAGAGCACCTCCTACCCACTTGTGCCGTGCTGCGACTCGTGGTGATGCCAACAGGTGCCAGCATCAGGCACCCTTCTCCCCAGCTTCCCTCTCCCCCCAGAATCCCAGTAACTATTTCTTTTGAGGTGCTGTGGGACGCAGGCTACGGCTTGTGCCAGCAGCAGAGGACGCTGGGGAGGGGAGATCGAGGGATGCTGGTGAGTTGGGGGGCAGCGTTACCCTCGCCCAGCAGGCGCGGGACCAAGCGCGCCAGGAGGCAGTGGAGGAGGGAGGGAGAGAAGAGCGCGGCTGACCTCAGCATCTGGAAAGCTGCACTCTTGGGCCGCGGCCTGCGTGCCGAAAACCAGAGGCAAAAAAAACCTTCCATATTTGGTGAAAGCTGCTCTAGGGCTCGGCAAAGGCTGGCTGCAAACGGGGGCCAGCAAGCCCCCCGCTGTGCCCCGGACCACTGCAACACGAGTTCTGCAAGGGCTCTGCAAATGCACCAGAGGATGGATGGTGGTGGGGCGGGGAGATAAATCAGGGCGGGCATTGCAGGTAGGGTGGGAGGGGGGCATGGGGGGTGGGGGGGCCCATGGGGTGCTGCTAGCAGTGGAGGGAGGGTGCCCTGCGATGTGCCAGCATGACTCTGAGCCTCATATCTGGGGGGGGGGGGGGGGAGGGGGGGGCACTACCCCTTGCGCCCCCAGCACTAGTGATGCAAACCCTGATTTCAAGTGAAAATCCCATGGGAAAAGCCCCACAACGTGTTTAGAGGATGAATTTTTGTTGCTTCTGGAAATGAGCCTCCCGCCATCTCCCCACTCCCCATCCCACCGGCACCACTCGGCACTGCCGTTGCTGCTCCCCGGGACGGCACTGGGATGCCCAGCATCTTTCTGCCCTGCCCTGAAAAAATTGCTCCGACTCCTGTATTTTTTATTCCTGTTTTTTTCTCACACTTAAAAAGCAGAATTACAGCCAGGCTGTGTCCTCCTGGGATGAATCACCACAACCGAGAAGTCAAAGAAAACAACCAAATTCTCGGTGCATCTGTTTGGGGCTGAAGCTCTCCTCCTCCTCCTGCTCCTCCTCCTCCTCTTCCTCCTCCTCCTCCTCCTCCTCTTCCTCCCCATCCCGGAGGCGGTTGTGCCACTGGGTTTCTCCATGGGAGCATCCCTGAACAAATCAAGGCTTCTCTGTGAGCTGGGAGCCTGGGAAAAACCACGACCAAGGGAAAAGCAAATATCTCCAGCCCCAGGACTGCGAATAAACACGGGAGTATTATTAGTAACCGAAGCAGAGCTGAATCAGAGCTGCTGATTTATGCTCCTATTTCCTTTCAAGAAGTTACGCTTTGGAAAGCGGCTCGGACTTTTCTTACCCGTGGGAGAACAGCGAGCGGCTGGGCGGGGAGGGGATGCAGCCCCGGATGTGATGCTGTACGGCATCAGCCTGGCTCGGGCATGGCCCCTCTTCTGTGGCACAGGTCCTTGTGTTCCCCTGGGATGTGGAAGATGATTTCCCCAGGATATGGGGCCTGTTGGTCCCAGGGGTGGAGGGCGCTGGCACCTAGGGATCGGGTGACATGCCCTGGGAAGGAGGTGACTGGTGCTCGGGGATGGTGCTGGTTGGTACCCAGGGATGGGTAACGGGTAACCAGGGATGGAGATAACTGGCATCCAGGGATGGAGACAACTGTTACCCAGGGATGGTGGTGGCTGGTATCAGTGATGGAGATGACTGGTACTCAGGGGTGGGTTGACTGGTACCCAGCATGGAGGTGGTTGTTAGCAGGGGTGGAGATGACTGGTATGCAGACATGGTGGTGAGTAGTACCTAGGGACAGATGCAGCTGGTACCCAGGAATGGAGCTGACTGGTGCCCAGGGATAGAGGTGGATGGTACCAGTGATGGAGGTGATTTGATACCCAGGGATGGGGTGACATGTCCTGTGTCACGTCAGAGAAAGGAGGTGGCTGGTTCCCAGGGACTGGGGGAGCTGGTTCCCAGGGACTGAGGGGAGTGGTACCATGGATGGGGAGACTGGGACCCAGGGATGGCAGTGGCTGGTGCACAGGAATAGGGTGAATGGTGCCCAGCGATAGAGGTGGCTGATACTGTGGATGGACAGACTGGTATCCAGGGACAGAGCGGCATGCTCAGGGATGTGGTGACTGGTGCTCAGGGATGGGGAGAACTTGCACCAGGGATGGGGTGGCTTGTACTGGGGATGGGGGTTACTGGTGCGCAGGGATTGAGGTGATTGGTATCCAAGGATGCCAGGGACTGGTACTCAGGGATGGCAGTGGCTGGTACCCAGCAAAGCAAGGTCTTCCCCTGTGTGGTGGCTGTCATCCCTCCACCCCTGTGGCACAGAGCTTTGTGGGACATACAGCTGAGCATCACTTATCCCGAGGCTAAGGCTGGATGGGTTTGCCTTGAAAGCCCTACAAAACCCAATCAAACATCTGGCTGGAAAGCATCCTGAGAAGAGATAATGTGATTTTTTTTCCAAGTGATTTTCCTGTCAGAAACCAAGTGATTGAGGAAATACAGGATTGGGTGTAATAGTGTCATCCTATTTTGGATGATGGTGCCAGCCAGGTTTTTTTCCAGCTGTGCGAGCAAGTTTTATGTGTTGGGATGATGCCTTTTGCTGCAGAGGTGTTTGCTCATCGCGTTAGGATGGATGGAAGTGGATCTGGTTTTGGTTTTGAGCCTTTTTTTCCCAGGGCTTTGGTAGAAATAAAGCCAAGGGTGCGTTAAAATTGTTAAGCTTGGGTATTGGCCATGCACTGCAGGCTCCCTGGGGCAGGGGACTCTCCCCATGGGCCAGTGGCTCCCGCTGGGATATCCCAGCTCCCTCCAGTGGGATCTGCCCCAGAAGCATCCAGGGAAAGAAAAGGTGCAGAAGTCCCAGTTCCCCCCAGTTTTTTTCCAAACTGGGAATGGGGGGTCTCAAGGAGGTGACAAGATTCAGGCTGCTCCTAGCACAACCATGCTACAAGACCCTAGAAAATCCCTCCCTCCAACTCCCAGCAATGCGGAGCATCAGGAGCCAGCATCAATGGGTACAAGCTGTAATGGGGGGGGGGGGGGGGGAACAACAACCCTCTATTTATTTATTTTTTAAAATTTTGCATGTTTTGGAGGGGTAGGAAAAATTTTGCTTGAAGCAGGGCTAGCCCCTCCTTCAGCAGCTGCAGGAAGGGTGAACTGAGAAAGCCCCAAGAGGCAAATCCTACTCCCAGAATGGTCCAAAACACTGCAGATTTTTCCAAAAACTGGATTTTTTTTGCCCCAAAGCAAGGTCTCAGGGTCAAAATCCCTGCTACAGCTCACCCAGGGTATGGCTGAGCCCTGGCACAACTTGTTACATCACTGACCTTGGAGAAATGATGCTTGTTGCGGGTCTGGGAAGGGAATTTCAGGGTGAAACAGCATCTCCAGGGATACAGACATCCCCCCTCCCATGGGATGTAATTTTAGCATCCCAGCCAGGTGGTGACAGCCTGTGTGACACCCTCCCGCACGTTCCCAGCTTCAGTGACCCAGTTCCTGGCAGCAGGAGGGTTTGGAGGGGAGTCCTTGAGTGGCTGCAAGCAGCATCGTTACATGCACCGATGTGTGCACGGTCTCAGCCTGGGCTAAGGGCCAGAGGTTGCCATGGTGGCTGGGATTCCTCATGGATGTACAGCCCTGCTCTCCCTTTCATCTAAACCCCCACTTTTCTTTAAAAAAGGAAGTTTTTAGGACTTCCCTCCAACAACGCCTCTTTGTCTGCAGGGGGTGGAGGCAGGACACAATTTGCCGGGTCCTTTTTTTTAATATCTCAAGATGTTTTAAAATCCCTGGGGATGCTCAAGCTCTTCCTGCATTGCTATGCCCAGACGGGGAAAAGCAAAATGATAGATTTGCACCCAGAGGCTTATTAAAAAATAAAACAGAGCAAGCTAGAGCTCCCATTCATCTTCAGGAGTCCAAGTGGGGTTGTATTTCCAGTGCTGGAGGGAAAAACTGGGGGAAAACCCCTCTCTGAGCCCTCCATCCTGGGTTTGGGGTGTTGCTGAATCACCCCCTGAATCCCCAGTGCTGGATCTGCTCCAGCTTTGGCTTTTCAGGAGCATCCTCACGATGCTGGCACAAGCCTTTGGGATGGGGGATGAGCCCCTTGGCTCCATCCGAAGGGATCAGGATGGTTTTCCTAGGAGGGTTAGGGCTTTTTTTGGGGAGGAAACACACAGGTTAAAAAAAAAAAAAAAAAAAGAAAAAGGCTGATCCAAAAGGAAATCTAAAGGTGTTTACAAAGAGCCGCACTGCTAAAAATAACTGGCTCATATTTTAGATGGCCCTAAAAATAGGCAGCGCTGTTGGAGTGGCCAAACACTCCCAGGAATTTCCTGTGGGCTGCGGGCCGCGTGCAGGGGGGTCCAGGCTCAGCGGCCGGCAGGGATGGCCGGCATCGCTCCGGCTTTTTCTTTCCTGGGTGCTGGCAAGATGACCTCCATTGGGCCCCTGGATGCACAGCAGGATCCGGCCTGGCTCCTTCCCTGGTCACAGGCTTAACCCTTCTCCATCCATCATTGCTCCCTGATAACACCTGAAGAGGTTGGGTGGGTTTGAGAGAAGTTTTTAAACTCATCAGCAGAAAGCTCAACCTTAACAGTAGACACCAGAGAATCTACTTGCAAAGCTGCTGGGGGGGGAAATGCTGTGTTAAGCGAAGGGATTGATTCAAGGGTGGTGTCTGGGGAGTGGGACGGACCCTCTGCAGATGGAGGGATCCCCCTGCTCGCCCCAGGGACCGGTGATCCCGTGGGAGGGCTGGAGGGCGTTGCTGCAGGCGGTGCAGCCGGGTCGCCACTGCAGCGTCACAGCGTTGCAGCGTCACTGCGTCACAGGCCAGCTGGGCCTGGGGTTGCAGTTTATGTGAGGCAGGGTTTGCAAGAGGAATGGGTTTGTGTTTGCAACCCAGGTGGATCGGAGATCACAATGCAGGCAGACCCAGGTTTGCAGCCCTGGTGGGTCCAGGATTGCAACAGGAGCGGCTTTGGGATTGCAGCCCAGATGGGTTGGGGATCGCAACCCAAATGAGCCCGGGACTGCAACACAGATGGACCCAGGATTGCAACCCGAGTGGGTCTGGGATGGCAACCCAGGTGGCTCTGGGGTTACAGCCCACATGGGTCCAGAACTGCAACCCAGATGGGTCTGGGATTGCAGTGCAGGTGGCCAGGGGATGCAGCCCTGATGCATCTGGGATTGCAACAGAAATAGGTTTGGTATTGCAGCTAGATGGGCCTGGGACTGGAACGCAAATGAGCCCGGGACTGCAAACCAAGTGGGACTGGGGTTGCAACCCAAAGCAGCCGAGCGCTGCAACCGAGACGGGCCCAGGACCGCAGCCCAGATGAGCCCATGGCTGCAACCCAAATGGGTCCAGATTTGCAATCCAGATGGGTGTGGGATTGCAACAGAAATGGGTCTGGGATTGCAATGCAGGTGGACCCAGGGTGGCAGCCCACATGGGCCCAGGACTACAACCCAAATGTTGGGGTTGCAACCTAGATGTGCCCAGGACTGCAACAGAAATGAGTCTGGGGATTGCAACACAAATGGGCCTGGGGTTGCAGCCCAAATGCGGGTTTGCAGCCCAGATGGGGGATTGTAGCCCAAATGGGTCTGGGATCGGAAACCAGATGGGCCCCAGATTGCAACCTAAATGGGTCCAAGACTGCAACCCAGCTCGGCCACTGGAACTCAGGATGGCCTGGGACTGGAACCTGATGGGTCCAGGGTTGGAACCCTGATGGGTGAGGGATTTGCCACCCAGATGGGTCTGGGGTTGCAACCCAAATAAAACAGGGTTTACAACAGAAGTGGTCTGGGATTAGATCCCAGAAGAGCCCAGGACTGCAACCTAGATGGGTCCAGGATCGCGATGCAGATGGGCTCAGGATTGCAACTGAGTTCAGGATTGCAGCCCAGACAAGCCCAGGGCTGTAACCCTGCTGGGACAGGGTTTGACACCCAGATGGGTCTGGGATTGCCATGCAGATGGGCCCAAGGTTGCAGCCTATGTGGGTGTGGGATTGCAACCTAAATGGGTCTGGGATTAGATCCCAGAAGAGCTCAGGATTGCAACCCAGATGGGTCCAGGGTTGCAACCCAGACAGGTCCAGAACTGGAACAAAAATGAGCTGGGGACAACCATGGTACTGCAGAAGGAGTTGCAGGAGGTGGTGCCTTGCGAACAGCCTCCTTACCCCTAATGCAATTAGCTGCGCTGGGTGCAGCACAGGCACCCATCATGCCCGTGACGGGTGCTGCAAGTTCCCCCTCCCTGATCCCAGAACCCGTGTGTATTTAAGGCTGCTGCAGCCTCCCCTCTCATTATATGCACTGAGTTGGCCATTCTCTGCCATAGACCCTGATGGGGGAAGGGGGGGAGTGGGCGGGATGGAGGTGCCATGGATGCGCCCCCTCCCCCCCCCCCCCCCCCCCGCGGCCCCCCCCTCAGGGTGGGATGCTTATCATCCTCATTATCAAGAGGAAATTTACTGGCTGCAATGGGAGGACACAGCCTTGCTGCACGCCGTTGCTGTGGAAACGGGGTGAGCGGCTAATTAGATTTAATTAACGAAGCAGGAAGGTAGCCTTACAAAGGGATCTGGGCAGGGCGCATCACCGGGCAAGTAAGGATGTGGAAAGTAAGGATGTGGATGCCGAGGGGAGGGTGTGCTGGGGAACAGGCTTACTCCGTGCCTCAGTTTCCCTGTCTGCCAAGTCGAGGAGGGGGACATGGTACCCAGTGACACCTCCCCCCCCCAGTTGATGGGGATGGAGACCCCAAGGATGCCGAGTACCCCAACCCAGCATCATCTGCATGCGCATGCACCCCCCCCCCCGAAATCACACTCCTCAAGAAAGCATCACACACACACACACCCCCCCATGCAGCATCCTCCTTGAGCAAAGCCTCTCCAACAGCATCCCCGCAGCAGGATCCGGCCCTGCCTGCCTCCGTGTGCGTGTGTGGGCACAGCTCTGCCTCCGTCTCCGATTGCTCCCGCCTGCCCGTGCCTCGGTAGCACCCGGGGCCGGGGACCCGCGTGCTGCCACGGACGCAGGCGCACGCCTGCTGCACGCAGCCTGCAGCCGTTCTGCGGGAGGGCTCGGATTTTTTTTTTTTTTTTTATATATATATATATATATACACAGAGAGAATTCTATCGATATAAATAGCTCCTCTATTTGATTTTCCTCCTCGCTGCATCCCAGCACAGCGGTTCAGCTAGTTTAAAGGGGGGACCTGGGGGTATATACATATATATACATATATATATATATATATATATACACATTTTTTATTCCTTGGGCCGCGTGGGACGGACCGACCCCCGGGACCCGCATGCTGCAGATGGTGAGGACTCTGGCGCAGTTCACCATCGCGCTGGAGGACATGCGAGACATCGGGGACGGCATCGACGCGGCCTTTGCCGCCTCCGGGCTTGGTGGGGCGGCCGAGGAGCTGCCGGAGAAGGGTTGCGGCAGTCGTGGTGGTACCGAGGTGATGCGAAAAAGGATGAAGGGGGGGTGGGGGGGCGGGGGGGCTGGGGCGGGGGGGGGGGAGGGGGGGCTGGTGGTTTGAGGGGCTTATATGGGGGGTTGCATGGATGCGTCATGTTTGGATACATGTGCACCCAGCAGAACCCGACACTTGCGGGGTCTGGACCGCGATTGCCGTGGCAACGGTGCCTCCATCCTCATCCTCAGCCCGCCGCCCCCAGGGTTCTTCATATCGCGGGGAGAAGGGGGATACTCCCGCCCGGAGAGGGTGATGGGGGGCTGGAGCTATCACCGCCACCCCCCCCCCGCAGTGCTGATTTACACCGCGGAGGCATCAGCTGGTAGGGAAATGCCCCAATTCCCATTGTGTCAGGTACTGATCCTGAAGGTGCTGAGCATCTCGGGGGAAGAAGGATGAGGCCGGGGTGCGGCAGGGGTGTCCCTGGGGAGAGCAGATGGAGACCAAAGCAACATCAGTCCCAAGGGGAAGAGGCTTTTCTAGGATAAGGGATGTGGCGGGGTGCATCCTGCCTGCACCGGGGTACTGCTTAGCCCTGCCAGGATGGTGCATCACCCCCAGCTCCTGCTCATCCCAGAGGGAATGTCCCCCTGCTGGGATAATACTGCTGCCGTAATGGTGGAAAAAATTCCCTTGCCAACAGTTGGGCATCATCCTGCATCTCTGCACCACTGCAAATCCCCAGTGTGGCATGTGGTGCTGAGCCTGTTCAGCTCTCCAATCTGGCCCTTTGCTTCGATTCTGAGCTGGAATGGCTCTGGAAAATGCCAGGAACATCGTACTGAGCTGGGGAACTACAGGCTGTGGAAGGGTTGGGGAAACTGAGGCACGGCAGGGCAGGTGACAGGCGCTCTGTACCCCTAAAGCCCGTCCTCCAGTGGGTGCCCTTCAGCCTGTAATTACAACAAATTAATCGGGCAGTTGAGAGCATTACTAAACCTTCAGGCTGCAGCGACGTGGGGAGGTTTCAGCCGGTGTCCCTGAGGACCCAGCATTGCCGTGGTTTGGGAGGACAGATCTCCTGGGTGGATGTGGACCCGTCACCGTAATATTTGGCTCCAGACAGCAGCTTCCTCCTTGCTTGGCTGAAAAGTCCAATATCAGCTTGGTGGGTGAGTGGGGAAACTGAGGCACAGCTCTGTTCTTGAGCACCGAGCAGGATCTGGACAGGATCCCTCCCCACTGCTCCCTGGGGACCGTTCGGGAGATGGTGGCCACCATCCGTGGTGAGAGTGGTTGAGCTGAAGCTTCCTCATGCGGTTGCCGAGCAGCTTCTCAGCACAGTGTTCCCACTGGGAGCAGTGGAGGGGACACACCTCCACATGGCTGGGGGATGTGGGCTCATCCCACAGTGAGATGGGGGACATGGGGGTTCGGTGGCTCCAGCAGCCCCTGTAACAGCAGCGGCTCAGGGGAACCTGGTCCCAACATGCTGTGGTGGCCAGGGGGGCCATCTCTGCACGCAGGGCAGCTGGGGTGTCTGAGCACCGAGGACCTTTGCCGGGCCCTTGTCCTCAGGGCCTTTGTGGTGTCCCCACATCTGCCATAGCATTTTGGGTGTCGCAGCACCCACGGGCTTTGAGGTATCACCACAAACGGGACCCTTTAAGTGTCTCTGCGCCCAGGTCCATTGGAGCATCTCTGTACCCATGGCCTTTGGGGTATCCAAGCACCCACGGCCTCTGGGGTGTCCCTGCACCAAGGGCCTTTGGATGGTCTCCATGGACAGGACCACTGCCGTCTCCATACCCAGTACCTCAGAGCATCTCCTTTCCTGGGGCCAGCAGAGGGTCACTACACCCAAAACTTTTGGGGTGTCTCACATCCAGGGTTTCTGGAGAGTCTACACATGCAAAACTTCTGGGGCATCTCAGCACCCAGGGCCTTGGAACATTTCTACACCCAAACCTTTTGGGGTATCTCACACCCAGGGTCTCTGGAGCATCTTTTTACCCAAAACTTTTGGGGTGTCTCACACCCAGAGTCTCTGTAGTGTATCCACATGCAAAAGTTCTGGGGTATCTCTGCACCTCTGGAGTATCTCTGCACCCAAAACATTTGGGTATCAGAGTACCCAACACCTTTGTAGTACTTCTGCACCCAAAACTTTTGGGGTGTCATTGCACCAGGACCTTTGGAGCATCTCTGCAACCAAAACTTTTGGGGTGTCTCACGCTCTGAGCTCTGGAGCATCTTGCCCCCAGGCTGAGCTGCAGGGGTGTCCCCCTGGGTGCTGTGTGCGATGGGGGTCTCCAAGCCCCACAACCAAGAAGACCCCAACCCATCTGCTTCCCAAGGCTGGTGGACCATCCCACCCCGCCACCTCCCCGAGCCCACCACCATCCCATTAATCCCCCTCCTGCGGGGCCACAGCCCAGCGCCAGGGTGCCTGGGGTGCCGGGCGGGAGGCAAATTCCTACGGGACCGCCCCGAGCGGAGCCGCCGGAGAGACGGAGGGTGCCGGGACCGACCCATGTAGGGCTGTGAGATCCAGGGCGGGCTCCTGACGCGGCCGCGGAGGAAACCAGGCGTCTCTGTGCGCTCGGTGTCATGTACTTCCTAATCCTCCCGGATTCCTCCATCGGGGTGGAGAGGGAGCGGAGGGGAGCTGGACGCCAGCCGGGCTCCTCTGGCGTTCAGCCTCCCCGCTGAGCCCCCACGCCGGCACCGACACCCGCCACATAGCTCCCCACCATCGTGTCACCCCAAAACTCATCTTGTCTTTCTTCCCACCCGGGCAGGACATGAGGAAACACGTCATCATGACACTGCTGGACACGGAGCAGTCCTACGTGGAGTCCTTGCGCACCTTGATGCAGGTAACGTGGCACAGCCAGGGACGTGACACCCCAAACCACGTCACGGTGTAACCGTCCCTTGCTTAAACCACCCCCAGGACCCCGAGTCGGACCCCCAGCTGCGGGTGCTCTACCAGCACTGGTGTGGTGTGGGGGTGGATTGGGGACGCATGGCAGTGGGGATGTTGGGGACAGTGGGACCGGGAGTAGGAGCAGCGTGGCAGGTCAAGAGCAGGGTGTGGGGGTCATCTCTGTCCCCCAAATCAAGCCTGTGATGTTCCTGGTGGGTTGTCACCTGGCGGGTGTCGTGTCCCTAAGCCCCTTCCCGCACTCGCCTACCAAAAGCTCTGCCTCATGTGTGCCCCATCTCCTGGGCCATTGCTGATGGCTATCTGGTGGGGGGGGGGGACCCCTTACACCCCCCGTTCCTCTGTCCCCCCATTTTCTGCACAGCGTCATCACCTGCAGCCATGGGCCAAGGGTTTTTCTTGGTTCTTTTTTTACTGAGCTGGTTCCAACGCCCCTGGAACAGCCTGGCCTGAGGGTCCACCCCACATTTCAGATGTTAATGAAGCTGTTTCAGAAGGTTAATGGTGGTAAACGCCCTGGAGACTAGGTCACTGCTGGCGTAGGTGTGGGTTGTCCAACCACATCGCTGCAGGTGGAAACACCAAAAAAATCAAGAGCTCTGCTCTGCTGGGTAGAAAGCAGTGCCTGTAGGACATCTGCTGGGCATGTCCACGAGGGCATGGGGCACCCGTCATCCCAACACCCAGCCAGGCTTTTCCCCTAGGTCCCCCGTGAGTATGCCCCCATGGTGGACCCAGATGTGCTCTGCCAAGTGTTGCTGCAGGAGGGAAGGGCCCTTTGAGGCTGCTGTTGTGCAGATGTTGTCTTGGAGGGACAAGAGGACTGAGGACCCTGGCTCTAGAGCTTATTTTGGGGGAAGGGTGGTGTCCCTGCTGGTCTAGGCATGGACAGAGACTGTCCCATGGTCTGTGTCATCCTCTGAGGTGGGACATGAGGCTGGTTGGAGAGGACAGCTGTGCTGGGACTCACCAGTTTCCCACCGGAGGGACTGGTTGGACCCGTGTGGGAGCCACAGAGTGTTAATGCCTGAGCTCTTACCCACAGGACAAGTCCTGGCACGGTGCAGCCAGGGGAACCCGGCTTTCTGGGGGTTGTCATAAGGGTCCAGATGCCCCCAGCTCCCCATCTCAGCTGAGATAAGGTGTTTGGATCCAGGACATGGCCCAGTGGCATGTAGCATTGGTGGCTACCAGGGACCAAGAGCATCCTGGAGCATCATTTTTCAGCCAAGCCAGATGGTGCCTGGGCAAGCTCTGCTCACTCTGCCTGTGTGCTGAGGCGTGGGCTGTCTCCATGCTCTTCTTCCCCATCTGGTCCTCGCTCCCCCAGTTTCATGGTGGGGGGGATGCATGGCACAGCCCAGCTCAGCTCCCGCTGGAAGTGTTTGCCACAGTAGGGCAGGTGAGGTGGGTTAGGAGCCTCAGGAAGGATTTGACCCTTCTACCTTGGGTCTCCATGAGGTACCCACCATCAGCTTGAGGAAACTCATTCTTGGGGGATGACTCCTCCTTCGCCAGCTTGAATGGAGATGTCCAAAGCCACTTGAGGTGGGCCCTGTCCTCACTACTCGGCTCCACAGTCCTCCCAACATCCTGAAGGATAGCAACACCCCATCCCAGTCAGGCTGTGGCAGCAACAAGGCTTGAGAAGACCTCCCTCATCCTGCATCCCTTGCAAATCCAGCTCTCCATTCCCGGGGGCACTGCTCCTCCCCACAGCTCTGCCCCACGGCAGGAGGAAAGGGGTTTTGTAGCAGAGCTGCCCACCCAGCCTTGCAGAGGATCTGCTTTTCCTGCTGGCCTTTGAGCATCGCTCGTTGGCTGTTTCCTAAGAGAGTCTGCTGGGTGAAGTGTTCCAGGGCTTGATCCAGTGCATCCACCCTGCTGGCTCCAGCCCCACGTGGTCCCAAACACCCTAAATCCCACTGGGAACACACCAGCTTTTGGATCCCACAGTCATGCTGCCTTGATTTCCCAGCCAGGTCAGGCTGTGTAGCAGATGGAGGCGACCAAGCTCATGACAGCAAAGTTTTGGAGCTTCTCAAGGTTGTGGCTGGGGGACAGAGGACACTGTGCTTTGGCAGTTCCTCGCATGGGCCTGTCCCAGTCCCCACACTGCCGTGGGGATGCAGCAGGTGGGATGGGACCCAGGGGGGAGGCTGGGGTGCAAAACCTGCTGGGACCTGGCACTGTCTGGTCCTTCTGGTGGGTCCCACAAACCAGGGTTCACTGGGGGAACCCCCTGCTGCAGTATGCATCCCGTCCCCATATTTATTTTGATAATTTCATGCTGAGGCGGGGTGGGAAAAGAAATCCATCAGGACCCCGATGCCTTTGCTGCCCTGCAGGGTTACATGAAGCCGCTGAAGCAGCCAGAGAACTCGCTGCTGTGCGACCCATCGCTGGTGGATGAGATCTTCGACCAGATTCCTGAGCTGCTGGAGCACCACGAGCAGTTCCTGGAGCAGATCCACGACTGCGTGCAGAACTGGCACGAGAAGCAGAAAGTGGGCGACCTCCTGGTGCAGTCGGTAGGTCCTCGCAGGGCGGATTTCATGCCGGCGTGCCCGCTCTTGGGCACAGCCCCAGCAGGAGAAGTTTCAGAGCAGGAGGCAGGGAAGTGATTAAAGGACGGGCCAAACACGCCTGGGATGGAGAACAGGAGACGATCTCCAGGCCCGCCGTCTGCTTAGCGTAACGGCGGCATGTTGCAGCGACCGGCTGGGTCTGCAGCTCGGAGTTTCTGCCTCGGGAGCAGAAATGTCAGGGCTGAAAAATCGAGGGGGGCGGGCGGCGCCGGGTGAGCCCTCCCCGCACCAGCCCCGATGCAGGATTAACCCTTGGAGTAGCTTCTTCCAAGCTTGCCCAGGATGGCTGTGCTGGACCTGTTCCCCTTTCCCTCCCCTCTCCTATTCCCTCCCAGTTCTCCAAGGACGTGCTGGTGAACATCTACTCTGCCTACATCGATAACTTCCTCAACGCCAAGGATGCTGTCAGGATTGCCAAGGAAGCCCGGCCAGCATTCATGAAGTTCCTGGAGGTGGGTCCTAGTTCTTCTCCCTATAGATGCTGGCCAAGGTCCAGAGCCACGTGCAAGGCTGCTGGTGGGGAGGAGCCGGGGTTAATGGGAGTAAACTGGTAATCAATGGTCAGACTGGGATTCTTCCCCGCACCTTCTTCTGGATTTATTGCAAAGATGCTAAGTTGGGATGAACCAGAGTCACTCCAGATGGTGTAAAAAGGAGTCACCTTGACCCCAAACGGGTGTTTCTCCAGGTCCTGGGCTGGTGGGACGCTGGATCCCTGCTGTGGCCCACCTAACGGGCCAGTCCTTGTGCCCCCCCACCCCGCTGGTGTTTTGCAGCAAAGCATGCGGGAGAACAAGGAGAAGCAGGCTCTGTCCGACCTGATGATCAAGCCAGTGCAGAGGATCCCGCGATACGAGCTGCTGGTGAAGGTGGGTGCAGGCAGGAGGGCATCTGTGCCATGCCAGGAGCGCGTGAGACCGCGGCTCCTCCTCACCTCTATGTAACGGGAGCTTTTAGGGGTCTTGCATCTCTCCTGGCCCCTTTTCCCACGCCTTGACTCAAAGTCGGTGTCCCTGGGCATACGCACAGCTCTGCCCTCCTGGGGATGGACTGTCACACTGCTGTCCCCCCCAGCATGTCCCCATGGGTGTGCAGTCCCCTTCCCCTTTATTTTTCTGCTGGGAGATTGGACGTTTCAGTGTCATTTTGGGACCGGCTACAGTGCCACCTGCTCTGTGCCTCAGTTTCCACCTGCCAAGTTACTCTTCCTGGTGCTGAGGCTGATGGGGATGTGTTTTTATAGAACCACAGAAGCCTTTGGGTTGGAAGGGACCTTCAAAGACCATCCAGTTCCAACCCCCCTGCCACAGGCAGGGACACCTTCCACTAGACTAGGTTGCTTACAGCCCCATCCAGCCTGGCCTTGAACACTTCCAGGGATGAATTTCAGGCTTCTGTGCAAGGTGAAGATGTGCTCTCAGGAGCTGCTGGCCTCTTTAGAGGTGGCAAAGACAAGGCTGGTGGTGGCCAAAGCTCAAGACTTCATTTCTTTGCAACACCATTCCTGCATGGGGCTGGTTTCCATCCCCAGCACCAGAGCAGCGCGGTAGTCATGGCATGGCTGATGCCCAAGCTTTGCCTGTGGTGACGTCCCAGCTGTGTCCCCGTGGTAGGACCTGCTGAAGCACACACCAGAGGACCACCCCGACCACCCTTTCCTCATCGACGCCCAGCGCAACATCAAGCAGGTGGCCGAGAGGATCAACAAGGGCATGAAGAGCGCAGAGGAGGTGGAGAGGAATGCCCGGATCGTGCAGGAGATCGAGTCCCACATCGAAGGGATGGAGGATGTATGTACAGGGGTCTTACATGGGGTTGGTCTTTCCTCCTTCATGAAATGCAACTATTTCTGCTCTTTCTGGGTCACGCCAAGCTGGGCCACTTCTTTTCTCCTCCAGGTCCTGCTTTCCCCATCATCACTCAGTCTTAGTGGGCTCTGAGGGGTTTGGGAAGGGGCTGAGGTGCCAGTTCTGAGCTGGGAGGCTGCAGGGACAGGGACAAAGCTTGTGAGGGTCCCCCCCTGGGGCTCCCCACTCACCAGCCTCCTTGTTCCCACAGCTCCAGGCTCCACTCCGCAGGTTCCTGCGCCAGGAGATGGTCGTGGAAGTGGTAAGAGTGAGGTGGTCCCTTGTCACCGTCAGGGCCATGGGACAGCACACCAGATGGGGCAGTGGGAAGCTATGATTGCGGGTCATGGGATGCCCGTGTGCCCATGGGAGGCCACAGATGGGTGGGTGGAAGGGTGGGTGGATGGGTGGGTGGATGGAAGCTGCATCAGGGGAAGTTCAGATTCGACCTTAGGAAAAGGTTCTTCACTGAGAGAGTGGTCAGTAACTGGAACAGGCTCCCCAGAGTCACAGCACCAAGCCTGTCAGCGTTCAAGGAGTGTCTGGACAACACTCCTAGTGATACAGTGTAGTGTTACGTAGTTCTGCAAGGAGCAGGGAGTTGGACTCAATGATCCTTATGGGTCCCTTCCAATTTGAGATATTCTATGATTCTGTAGGGATGGACAGATGGGTGGAAGGATGGATGAAGGAATGGAAGCATGGAAGAATGGAGGGAGGGAGGGAAAGAACAGGCAGATGGATGGTAGACGGAAGAATGGAAGGATGGATGGGTGGACAGATGGATCAATGACAGATCAGTGGGGAGGATGGATGGGTGGACAGATGGATCAATGACAGATCAATGGGGAAAATATGAAATTCCCCAAGTTTGAGGGAAGATGGGTTTGGGAGCAAGCAGGTGGCAGGGAGAGCCCACAATAGCCCCAGACTAGGGGTGGGTAGGGAGGCTGGAGGTGGAGACTGCAGAGGGCCTGGTGTTCCCATGGCCCTGGTGCTTACCCACGAGTGGGACCCTGTGGCTTTGCCGACATGGCCGTTGCACCCATGTCCCCTTTCACTGTCATGAGAACATGGCCAGTCCCCGTGCAGATGGTGTCATGGGACACATCCCAGCCTGCTGCCAAGGTAGCACGTGGGCAAGCTGAGGCAGGGACCGCTCCCAGCGCTAGCAGTGGAGGAGCAGATGTTAACCCCTTGGTGTCTCCCACCGCTCTGCAGAAGGCGGTGGGTGGGAAGAAGGATCGCTCCTTCTTCCTCTTCACGGACCTGCTGGTGTGTACCACATTGAAGCGCAAGTCGGGCTCCCTCCGCCGCAGCTCCATGAGCCTGTGAGTACCACCAGGCTTGGAGACATCCACCAGGATTAACCCACATCGTTGGGGTTGTCCCTGGCGGCTGGCCTGGCTTTAGGGTGTTGGGGATGTGGGTGCAGCTCAACCCTCCCCCCCAACCTCAACAGGTACACGGCGGCCAGCGTGATTGACACCGCCAGCAAGTACAAGCTCCTCTGGAAGCTGCCACTGGAGGACGTGGACATCGTCAAAGGTCTTTCACTGCCTGCTGGAATGTCCCATCCCACTTTAAAACCCATTGCTCACCCCTGGCCGGTGGGGAGAAGGTAGCCCCTGCGTGGCGTTGGGGAGGAAGGAGTTAATGCCATTCACGTGTCCCCACACAGGTGCCTCGCAAGCCACCAACCGGGAGAGCATCCAGAAAAGCATCTGCCGCCTGGATGAAGACCTCAGCACGTTGGGGCAAGTCAGCAAGCTGTCAGAGACCCTCAGCTTCCCTCACCAGGTATGGGGATGGTGGGTGGCCCTGGTGCTGTCCCCTGGCTAGACACATTCCCCATGGGACCAACTGGGATGTCCTCAGCGGGAGGGATGACCTGTGGAAGGGCTGGTGGCCATGAGTGTCCACAAAGGTCCCAGACGCCACCAGCCCTAAAGCCAAAAGGCGGGTTGGGGCAGTCTCTGAAGGATGCTTGGGGGCGGACACCGTCAGTGTCACATGGTGGCCCTGGTGCTGTCCCCTGGCCAGACGCCTTCCCCAGGGGACTGACTGGGATGTCCTTGGTGGTAAGGAGAGCCTGTGGAAGGGCTGGAGGCCATGACTGTCCTCTAAGGACCCCGATGCCACCAGTCCTAAAGCTACGATGGGGTTGGGGCAGTCTTTGAAGTATGCTTGGGGATGGACGGGGGCATCATCAGGCATGTGGCTGGTGGTGGCCCATCCCTGAGAGCTGAAGCATTGTCCCTGTCCCCAGAGCCTGGATGACGTGATCAAGGACCTGATGGCTGCCATCCACCGGGAGCTGGCAGAGAAGCAATCCATGTCCTTCAGCATGGCCTTCCCCCCCAACAAGGTGGAGCTCAGCACCACCAAAGCTGATGGCACCGAGTCCTTCATCTTTGAGTTCCCCAACCCTGATGCCCGTCTCGGCTTTGAGCAAGCCTTTGAGGATGCCAAGAAAAAGCTGGGTAACACCAGGGACCAGGGAGGTGAACGCGGTGGTGGGCTTGGCATCACACCCTCACTTTGGTAGACCTCTTTCCTCCATCACTTCTTCATCTTCCAATTTAATTTTCCCAGCTTCCAGCAAAAACTGCCTGGACCCAGAGTTCCTCAAGGCCATCCCCATCATGAAGACACGGAGCGGGATGCAGGTACTCACAGGCTGGATTCAAGCATCCCACAGGAGCTGTGGTCCTCTCCATCCCGGTGGGCTTGCCAAACCATTGGTCCTTCCCAAATGACCCAACTCATCCCATCTTTTGCTCCCTTGCAGTTTTCTTGCGCTTCTCCCAGCCATGGCAGCCCAGAAAGTTCCCACGAGGTTTGGGTTTGCAACAGCGATGGTTACGTGGGGCAGGTTTGTTTGCTGAGCATCCGTAAGGAGCCCACAGTGGAGGCGTGCATCGCCGTCTGCTCCGCCAGGATCCTCTGCATCGCCTCGGTGCCCGGTCTCAAGCGGGTGTATAGGTAGGACATTCCCACCGGCACCGCGGAGCCGGCGGGCACGGGGCGATGCTGGAGCTGCTTCTTTCCCCCCTCCCCTCGTCGCGGCAGGGAGCGTGCCGAGCCGGTGGGCAGCCCCTCCTCGGAGCTGATGCCGGTGCAGCCAGAGGATGCGGGGCCGCAGCCGTGCCTGCACATCTCCATCTCGGGTTCATCGCTGGAGCTCTCGGAGCCCGTCGACGGTGGCAACAGGGAGCTGGTGCCCTTTGATAGTGATGACACGGATGATGAGTCCTCGCCCAGCCCTTCGGGGACACTGCAGAGCCAAGCCAGCCACTCTACCATCTCCTCCAGCTTTGGCAGTGAGTCCTCCCCAGGCCCTGCTTAGTGAAAAAACCATTTATTTTGTCCCAAAACTATGGGCAGCTCCATCATTTTGGCCACTCTGCCTTGCATTCCTCAGGGAAATCTACAGGTGAAGGCTTTTGACCCACAGAAATCCTGGGAATAGAGATGTTGGGGGGCATCAGCCCAACACCATGATGCTGGGTGGGGGCTGGTGGCTTTGGGTAAAACCTTGTGGGTTTTGGGGCTCTGCATCCCTACATCCTCTCCCAGGCTTGACATCACAAGGGGACCCATGGTCTTTTCCCCATCACTTTGGTGGGTGTTGGGTGGTCCTGTCCTAACCCATTCCTTCCTCCTCTTCTTCCTCTGCAGATGAAGAGATCCCAAGCTGCAAGGAGGCAACAGCGGAGACTACGAGCTCCGAGGAAGAGCAAGAACCCAGCTTTCTGCCCATCAGTGGCACCTATGGCCAAAACCGTCACGGCGAGAGCCCCACGGATGGGCGAGCCTTGCGCCGCTCCAGCCGTGGCTCTTTCACCCGGGGCAGCCTTGAGGACCTCCTCAGCCTCGACCCTGAAGCCCATCAGAGCTCCATGTGGTTGGGCACCGAGGATGGCTGGTACGTCCCCAGGAGGGGGCAACACATGCATGAGGTGGACCCCAATCCCAGGTGAGCCTCAAGCTTTGCTCTTCTCCTGCAGCATCCACGTGTACCAGTCCTCAGACAACATCCGTAACAGGAAGAACAGCATGAAGATGCAACACGCTGCTGCTGTCATGTGCATCTTGTAAGTAGGGAAGGATGATTTTTGGCTCTGGGATCTCCACAGCAGGGTGGTTTGGGGTGGCTGAGCAGGTCTCTGCAGCTGTTTTTCAAAGGTTTTTTTCTCCCCGCAGGTACCTGGATAACCAGGTTTTTGTGTCGTTGGCCAACGGGGAGCTGGTTGCATACCAGCGGGAGGCAGGTGAGGCTGGATCGGGGACATCAGAAGGCACTGGCAGGGTTAAATGCAGCCCCAAAGTGGTGGCTGATGGGTGGGTTGCTTGGGGGGCCCCCTGGGGAGGGAAGCTCATGATGCCACTGGCTTGCCTGCCTCCTTACAAAGGGAAGGGGTATCCCTCAAGGGATGCTGGAGACCCCAAAACTGGAGCCAAATGGGAGTGTGCATCCTCTTCCTGATCCCTGCCTGCTGCTGGCATCCCTTGGGCATGTCAGCTCACGTCCCCTCTAATGGGGGACAGGAAGACAGGCATCTCCAGCCACCGCATCCCATCTACTGGGTTAAGATGGGAGTTTGGGAGATGCTTTAACTACCCACCCCACTTCTACTGTCCTTACAGGCCACTTCTGGGACCCCCAGAACTCCAAGTCCCTGTCTCTGGGCTCTCCGGGGAGCCCCATCACCAAGATGGTGGCAGTGGCAGGGAAGCTCTGGTGTGGCTGCCAAAACCGGATCATCATCCTCAACACCACCACGCTGGCGCAAGAGGTACCGCGAGTAATGACGGGAGGTCGGGGGGGGGGACAGTGACAGGTATCGGTGGCATCATGGGTGGCATTGCTGTGGCTCTGTCACCCGCAGCACACGCTCCAGGTGGGACAGGACAGTGGGCGCAGCGTCACCTGCATGGTGAGTGCAGGGACTGGCGTGTGGGTCGCACTGCAGAGCAGTGCCCAGGTCCGGCTTTACCACGCCACCAGCTATGAGCAGTTGACCGAAGCAGATATCACCCCCCCGGTACACAAGATGCTCGCCGGTAAGTGCCACCAGTGACACGTCTCCAGTGGGTGCCCATCACTGTCTCCAGTGGGTGCCTGTGCCCATCGGCTACCTTGCGATGCGATGCCCTGCAGCATCCCGCGCCGGGAATGTCGTACCTCCTGCATCCCAACCATCTTTGGGGAAGGAAACGTGACTCCCTGCACTCCTGGGGTTCATCCTCTGTGTTATGCAGCTGCATAATCCCACGGGAAGACAGGGCAGATGGATAATCCTGTGCAGAAACAGAGCATCCCCTGGGCACCCGCATAATCCCGCGCAGGAATCGGGCAGTCTCTGGACACCCGCATAACCCCATGCAGAAACAGGGGAACCCTTGGGCATCTCCATAATCCCACGGGATAACAGGGCAGCCTCGGGGTAGCTGCATAATCCCATAATCTGGAAACCCAAACTGACAGCACCGTGGGGTGCTTTATACCACAGCCAGGGGGGGTTGTGGGGTCCCTTCCCCATGTCCCACCTGCCTCAGATACCCCTGGGAATGGAGACCAGTGGCACCGGTGGGGTTCACAGCCCGGTGCCAGGCAGGGTAAAGATGCTGATGGCCGGGATGCTCGACAGGCTCGGATGCCATTATCCGGCAGCACAAGGCAGCCTGCCTGCGGATCACGGCTCTCCTGGCATGCAAGGACCTGCTGTGGATCGGGACCAGCGCTGGCGTGGTGCTGACCCTCACTGTCTCGGCCAAGGCGGCTCCAGCCTTGGTGGGGCTCTCCCAGGGTCACACCGGCCACGTCCGCTTCCTCACTGCCATCGAGCTACCCGATGGCTTCGAAGTCCTCTTCCCGTTACCGAGGGAGACGGGTAGGTGGGATGGTTGGTGGGGGGGGGGGGAGGGGGCGATCCTGAGCCCCTCCGGAGGCAGTGGATGACTTTCATGGGGCTAAGAATGCTGTCCCGCTGGCAGATAACTGGGAGTAGCCTTGAAATGTGGTCATCAGAGTCCCTGTTCCATCCTTGCCTTATTAAAAATCAGGGAGAAAAATTGGGGGGGGGGAGGGCGGGGAGGGGGTGGGTGGATGTTACACCACCCTCCCCAGGGGCTGGGGGATCATTCAAGTGACCCCAGATTTCCCTGGGAAACCCTAATTCCCATGGGGGAGAGGCCACTGGAAATTCATGTGCTGAGTCTGACCCAGCCCAACTCAGGTTGGGGTGGGATGGGGAGAAGGTGGCAATGTGTGTGGGAGGTGGTAATTTGGGGGCGGGGTGGGAGGGGCTGATTTGGGGTGGTGAAGGGCTACCTGGGGATGGGAGGAGGGTTTTGGGGCCAAGATGTGGCACCTAGGAAAGTGGTGGTGACATCTGGAGGATGATGGTGGGATTATGCTGGGAGGATGGTGGGATGTTGGGTGATGCTGGTGGGATGATGCTGGGAAGGTGCTGGTAGAGGGGTGGATCTGGGATGATGCTGGTAGGAGGATGCTGGGATGATGTTGGTGGGAGGATGCTGGTGGGATGATGATGCTGGGATGATGGCTGGTGGGGTGCTGGTGGAAGGATGATGCTGGGCGGACGCTGGTGTTAAGATAATGCTGGGGTGGTGCTGGTGGGATGCTGCTGGGATGGTGCTGGTGGGATGATGCTGGGATGGTGCTGATGGAATGATGCTGGGGTGATGCTGCTGGGATGCTGCTGCCGCCAGGATGGTGCTGGGGAACAGGGGTGCTGCGGGGGGGGCCATCTGACAGCACACTGGGGGCTCTGCGCTTGGCAGGGGCTGAGAAGCCGAGCGAGGCAGAGAAACGAGACCCATCGCGCCCCCGCGCCCTCGCCCTCTCCAAGCCCAAGATGCTGGTGATCAGCGGCGGGGACGGCTACGAGGATTTCCGCCTGACCAGCAGCAGCGAGACGGTGGGCCGGGACGACAGCACCAACCACCTGCTCCTCTGGAGAGTGTGAACAGCCGTGGCCCCCCCAGGGCCATCCCGGCGTGGAAGGGGGGTGCTGGCCCCCCTACATTCAGAGGGGGGGGGGGGTCCTGACCCCCCTCCCTGCCACCCCCCAACCCAGCACCTCTCATCTCCAACCCGGCTGCTCGCTGTGTGCTCGGGGTTGGGGGGGATGAGCCCCGGTCCCCCCGCCGTTCCCCCGGCCGCTGCACCAGACTGGGGGGGGACACACACTGCTTTTGGGGCGTGGAGAAGATGGGCAGGGGGGGATGCGTTCGCTTGGGAAGGCGCCAACGAAGGAGGAAGCGTTAACCAACACCCCCGGGGACCGGCCGGAGGATGCCATTCAGCCAGGAACCTGCCTTGCTCTCCGGTTTCGTGTGTGCCTGCTTCGGGGGCGGGGGGGGTCGCGGTGCTGTCACCCCCCCCCCTCCCTCGGGACCCCTGGCCACACCACGGGACCACCCCAGGGACAATACGCCCGCGGTGTGTCCCCCACCCCGGGCCGCCCGCTAACCCGCTCGCTCCATCGCCAGCACCCAGATAGCTCTGTTTGTTTGTTTGTTTGTTTTAAATATATATATATTATATATATATAAACATCTTATTTATTTTGGGGTGGGGGGGTCAGGCACATTGTCACGTCACTGCCAGTCCCTCTGCTTCAGCGCTGGGGGATTAAAACCATCCCGGTTCCTCACCCCGAGGCAGAGCTGGACACCAGTGGCCACGCAGGGATGCTGGTGGAGCGGGGGAACTGATGGGGGGGAATTGGGGGGTCCACATACCTCCCCCCCCCCAGTCTCTATGATTCCCATGGGGAGTGGGATGAAAGTGCCAATGATGTTTGAAGCATCTTCTGGATGAGATCTTCACATTCCCCCACCAGACACCAGGGGTGTGCCCCCATCCCTAAACTGGGGTGACGGCAGCCAGGACCCTAAAAATGAGACTTTCTCAGATTATCACCCCCCCTCTCCCCAGATTTGCCCTTTTCCCCCTCATTTTCCTGCTCTCACCTCAAGGTCCAGGAGAAGGCACCCTGTTGTCCCCATGGGAGAGGTGACAACAGGGGTGGTGGGGATGAGCCGGGGTGTCCCTGTGTCTGCACAGCAGGGTGGGTAAGGGGACTGCTGCGGTCCCACGTCCACCGGGGGCGGGGGTGGGGGTGGGCTATAATTGGGATGACGAAGCTATTTGGAGGGGGGAGTCGGGATTTTGGTCACTTGGGGACTCTGTCATTAAAGGTCACCCATGTCAGAATGAAGCCATCGTGGTCTTGTCCTTCACCTCAGGGGGTGGTGGTGGTGGGGTGCAGCTTGGGGGACCCACCGTCTATTGGGGACATTGCCTGTGATGAAGACCCCGGCGGGAGGAAGAGCCCTTGCCATGACTGGGGTGCAGTTACTCTCTCCGGGATAATGCCATGGGGGGATGTTGGAGGGAATTTGGAGTGGGGGTGGGGTGTCCCTCCCTTGCGCCATGGAGCACCGGGATGTGTCCCCGCCCCGAGTGCCCTCAGGGGTGGTAGGACCACGTCACTGCACCAGCCCCCGGGGAGCACTAGGGGGGACACACACGGAGGGAGCACGAGACTTCCACGGGGGTGTCCCCAGGGTGGGAAAACTGTCCCCGGCGGAAGGAGGCAAGGTCAAGGTGGGGTGCGCTTTAGAAAGGAGGGTGCAGCACCCATGGGTGCCCCCTCGGGGCGCCCCTGGACAAGCCCATATGGGGCAAAAAAAAATCTTTATTTTTTTACAGAATTCCCTGCTCGGTAGGTGCAAACCCGCCGCCATCTGATTTGTCCCCGTTTTTCCCCCAACTCCCACCACCGCAGCACCCCCGGCCCCCGCCTGGCGCCGCCGGCAGTTCCCGATGCTTCCGGCAGGTGGCGGTGTCCGCGGGGGGGGGTGTCAGCCGAGCCCGCCGCGCTGGGGCCAGGCGCGGGAAAGGGGGTGGGGCCCCGCCAGGTGACGTCAGTAAAGGGGCGGGGCGAGCGGTAACAGCGCGCCGGCGGGTTCATTCATAAGGAGCAGGCGCGCTCGGCTGGGCAGCCGTGCAGCGTGGGGGCAGGTAAGGGGGGTGGCTGTGGCTCCGGCTCCGGTCGGGGTTCCCCTTCCCCGGGGAGGGTCTTATCCCGAGCTGTGGGGGCGGGGGGCTCGGGTTACTTCGCCTTAAAGGGTTACCCCTCCTGGGGTTGGGGGATCTGGGTTGGGGGCTGCTGTAGCTTTGGGTTTATCGAGGGAGGGGGGACTGGTGCTTTTTTGGGGTGTTTCCCCCCCCTTTGCAGTAAAAATGTGGGGGGGATTGGCTGCACCTTATCCCTCAGCAGGGTATGGGGGGGGTGGGTGTTTACCTTGGTGCTGCCTGGAGTGGGGTGCGGCGGCTGGAGCCCCCCGGGGTGGCTCTGGCTGCTGCCCAGCGAATGTAAGTTAAAATAATGGGGGGGAGGAGAGAAGTAGGTTACGGAAAACTCGGCGGCTGCTGCCTGGGAAAAGGGACAGTAACTGTGTCGCGTTGGGTTGGCTTTTTTTGTCGTTTTGGGTTGGGGTTTTTTTTTGTTTGCTGGTGCTGGAAAATCACGGGGCTCCCAGCCAGATACCTGCATCAGCTGGGCTGCTGTGGTGAGGGGCTGCACCCCAGAATGGAGCGGGGGGGTGCTGCTGCCTGGGCTTCGTGTGGCAGCGATGCCTCGGGGGTCGTTGGACTCTCATGTTGGATTTTTGTGGTTAGGTGGTTCCCGCAGCTCTGACGGGGCCTGGGGAGATGCGGTTCTGCCGAGTTTCGCCCTGTTTGCTGGACAATACCCCCCTTGCCCCAAGGTGCCTCCAAGAGCTGTTCCCCAAAGTGTTTCTGAACAGTTGCTCTGTTCCACACCCCCCACCCCTTTATCTGTAGGAGCCATGGGATGAAGCCCCGTTCCCCCACGGGGAGGGGAAGCCCTTGCTGGAATCCCGGTGGGCAGCCTGTAGGCTGTGTTAAGGGGGGGCTGGGAGTGAAAGGCTGGTGTGAGCTGGTGCGATTTGGGGGGTGCCGGGGTAACAAAACCAAGTCGCTGTCCCTGGTGTGTCTGTATCTCTGCACTGGCCAAGTGAGGTACAGGGCTGGTGGAGGTCAGGGTGTCCCCAAAAAGCAGCCAGGTCTGGCACCGGTGGGATGATTTTTTTGTTTCCTTTGGTTCTTGGGGGGGCAAGTCACGTTAGTTTCCTCTGCGAGCTTCAGGACTTCTCTGCCCTGTGCCAGGGCAACCAGGCATACAACCATCACTGCCTGTGGGTCTGTGCCTGCATCCCCCAATCCCACCTAGGATGTCCCTGAGCTGCCCCCAGAAATGGGATGCTGAGTCCTGGGGGTGACCATGACTAGGCAAAGCTCCAGTGACAACCAGGAGCTGGCACCCCCTGCTCCTTGTACCTCCTGCATCCCCACGGTGGCCTTGGTCATCGAAGGGATGTCCTTAATGCTTGAATTAAAGCAGACCTGAGGCCAAGCTTACCTGGGGCTAGCCCCGTTCCTGGGGGTTTAAATCTGTTTGCCTGGAACCGGTGAGCTGGGATGCTCCGGCAGCCTGGGATGCGTGGGCTCTGCCAACCCATGGCATTGCTCAGCCACGGCTTGTGGTCCCCCAGCCGCAGTAGAGCCTGCCCATCCCCTTCCAAGGCCATTGCCACTCCTTCCCTGGCAGAGCAGCACCCCAAACATCTCGGGGTGTCCCAAAGATGCTGCTATTAAAAGCTTAAATATCACTGCCCTGAAGGGCTGAAGTGTTTCAGGTTAGGCTTAAACTTGAGTTTTATTAGCTCTGGCTTGCACCAGTTCCACCCTCCCTCTGTAATTGTGGGGCATATGCCAAGTCCCAGGGGTGTCTCCATGGGGTCCCATTGGACTGGGATGATGCTCACTGGGGAGGTGGCATGTGGTGGAGCTCAGGCTGGCTGGAGTGATGGTGGTAGCTGGCTTGCCCCCCCCTTCCCCCATCATGGTGTCCAGCTTGGCACAGGTGGTGCTAGTGAAGGCAGGACTTGGTGGCTCTTGGTTTGGGGGTGCAGCTCCCCAGACGGGGAGAAGGGCTGGTTGGCTTCAGGCTGGCACTCTGATGGGGTGCTCCCTTACTGGGAGCTACTGATAGGAACTGGAGCATGGAGGATGCTCATTTTTGGCCATGCCATCGTGTCCCAACCCATGTCCTATAATTAACTGGCTCTGCCCTGCTCGCCCCCCAGTGTCCCCCCTCCCACATGTAATTAGCTGCATCTCAGACTGATGATGCCAGTCACTAATTAGGAGAAACTCATCAGGCAAAGGCTGTAATGAAGCTCTGGTGTAGCTTTCACAGGGCCATGACAACCAGGGAAATTTCCATGTGGGTGGTAGAGGCTGGACCTGGGTTATTCTTTACATTTTCCTGCCTTCCCCTGTGTTGTAATAATTTATTTCAATTTTAACAATTAATTGCTGAGCCCAAAGAGGGGGGGATGAGTCTGTGGGAAACACCTTTTGTTTTGCTTGACGACTTCTTTTTTTTGTTGTTGTTGTTTTGGTTTTGTTTAAATGTTTATTTCTTTACTGACTTCATTTTGTTGTGGCAGATGCATAAGGCTTTCCTCCAGAGCAGGAAAAACTTTTATTTAATGGTTTTTAGCATGCTCTGCTCCTTCACCTGCTTCTTACGCTGTTGGTTCTGAATGCATTGCAGGATGGGTTCCACTCCAATTTGGGATGGAGTTGGGATTTGCGAGGGAAGGGGGGGGATGCTGGGCATCCTGTAAAACCACTAATAAAACTTTTTGGGTGATGGTGGAGGACTGCTGCTGCAGGGTATATTTAGGCAGATTCCTTGGAGGATCCCTATGGGGGGGAATAGGCCCCCCAGATTGCTTCTCTGCTGGGATTTTTCCCTGGATGATGACCCCAATGCTCCCCCTTGGGCAGGTCTGCGCTGGTGATGAGGAGGAACAGGATGCATTGGTGGCTTGTCATCGTCCTGGGGGTGAGTATGGCCTCATCCATCCCAGCCCTCTGCATCTCTGCTTTCAGCTCCTCTGATGCTTGAACCTGTGACAGCATCACCACCCCATAGCCACAGTAGGGCACCCCAAAATGTTTCCCACCTGGAAACTTGCAGCAGCTCAGCCCTGGGGAGATGCTCAGTTTGGGTTGAGGGGTTGGGGGTTTTTTTCCTCCAAAAATTTTTCTTCTTCCTCTTTTCTCCTTTGTTGAAGCTTCTTCCCTGGCAGGGGCTGATAGGGAATGCCACTTCCCCTGGAGCCACCGTGTTGCCCTGTGTCTGGGAGATGCTCTTCGGGTGGACCATGCAGGTAGCCCAGGGGCTGGGACTGCTCCCTTGGGGTGGCCTGGTCTGAGTGAGGGTCACCATGGGCTTGTGCTGGCTGTGGTGAGTTTGCCACCATCATGCCAATGGGGATGGGTTTGCATCTGTCATGGTGCATGCGATGGGGTTGCATCCATCAGGTCGCTAGTGATGCATTTGGTGGGATTGCATCTGTCACATCTCCCGTGGCAGGTTGGTATCTGCCACGGCACACACAATGCGTTTGGGTCCATCATGTCACTGGTGATGGGTGTGCATTGGCTGTGGCACATGCGATGGGTTTGTCACGTCGGTAGCGATGGGTTTGCATCCGCCATGGCACATGCATTGGGTTGCATCCATCGTGCGCTGGGTTTGCATCTACCATGTGCCTTGTGATGGGTTTGCATCTGCTGTGGTGCATGCAACAGGTTTGCATCCGTTCTCACCGGTGAGAGGGGATTGCATTTGCTGTGGTGCCTGCGATGGGATTGCAACCATCGTGTCACTTGTGACAGGTTGACACCCACCATGGTGCAGGGGATGGGTTTGCGTCCATCATGTTGCTGGTGATGGATTTGCATCTGCCATGGTACATGTGATGGGATTGCACCCTTTGTGTCACTTGTGATGGGATTGCACCTGCTGCGGTCCATGTGACAGTTGAGCATCCATCATGTCGCTTGTGATGGGTTCATCTCTGCTGTATCATCCGCGCCAGATCTGCATTGCCACCAGGAGCAGCGGGAGAGCCAGAGCGGCCAGCGCTGAGCACTGCTCTTTGCTTCTCCTGCAGGTGCTGAGCCTGCCTGGCGTGGGGGCTGGGAGCTGTGGTCCCCGGGAGCGTGGGACACCGGGATGCCCGTCCGGACAGGAGCCCACTGGGGTAAGCTGTGCCCACCGGTGGCACATCCACTCTTGATGGAAGGTGCAGGATCTGGCCATTGCTCCCCTCCCTCTCCCTCCATGCAGGTGTGTGGCTCGGCGCAGGGTCCAGCGGGGACATGCCGAGCTTGTCCCCCTGGCACCTTCTCACCAGGGGATGTATCCTGCTCGGCTCACACCCACTGCCGGGCCAGGAACAGGATCCTGCTGGCACCGGGGACGGCAGTGACTGACAGCCGCTGCGGAGCCTGCCTGCCAGGGTGAGCCCTGCTCTGGGTGGGGGTGGGGGGATGCTTCGATGCTGCTCGTGGGCTGTATCCTGACTGTCCCCTCCCACCCTGCAGGTTTTACAGCCCTGAAGGGGAGAGGGAGCCCCAGGGCCGGTGCCTACCCTGTGCCACCACTCCCCGCAGCACCCCGGGGTGCCCAGGTGGGTGCTTGGGTTGGAGGTGCCGCCTCGGTTTGACGGGTGCTGAAAGAGCTTGTGCCAGTGTTCACCCTGGGGGTGCTGCAGGATGTGTCCCCCTCAAGACACAGTGTGATGCCCTGGCTGGGATGTGGCAGCTGAGGACATCTCCACTCATGACGCGAATGGCTTCTGCTTCCTTGGGGGCCAACCCAGCAGCTGGGGTCCTGAGGAAAATTTGATTTATTCCCAACAAAACCTCTCTCCGAGGCTGATCCAGTGCCTCCCTCCAGGCCACCGGCGAGCTCGCAGCCCTGAAACACTGGACTGGCCGGCAAGGACCAACGGGACGCAGATGACCCTGATGGGTGAGGGAGAGGAGGAAGAGGCGGTGGCGGCGCAGGTGACCATGCTGACCATCGTCCTGGTCTTCTGCACCATGGGGTTGTTGGGCATCCTGGTGTGCAATGTGTTGAAGAAGACTGGTTACTGCACTGCCAGCAAGGACCCCCAGCCTGATGGCACTGGTGAGCCCTGGTTGTGCCGTGAGCACCTTTCAGTGATCCCACAGCCATCTCGCCTCACTCAGCCCACCCCCATGGCTTCTGGCCCTTATTGTCACAGGGCATCCCGCATGTCCTTTGGGAGGCGGGGGGGTTCATCCCCCATCACTGAATCCCCTTCAACTTCTGCCTCCAGGCCCCAGCTCCATCTACCAGCTGGAGGATGCCAACGAGGACACCATTGGGATGCTGGTGCGGTTGATCACTGAGAAGAAAGGTCAGGGGGGGTCCCTGGGGTGTGTCTATGTGACATGGGCTGGATCCCTGTGACCAACCTCCCTTCGGTGTCCCCCCACCCACAGAAAACGCTGCAGCGCTGGAGCAGCTGCTGAAGGAGCATCATGGCCAACAGCCAATGCCACCAGGCTGCACCCCCCTGAATAAGTAAGTCGCCCCCACAAGGTGGCACTGAGGAACCCCCCACGGTGGGACCAAGGCCATGCTGATGGCATCTCCCTGCCCCCTTCCAGGCTGCACCTCCTGCCTCAGTTTCCCCCCTCCTGCTGGCATCAGCACCTCCACACCGTCCAGGGTCCAGCCCCCTGCACCCGCTGCTGCCAGAAGTGGCCTGAAGTGCTGCCACTGCTCAATGCCACCAAGGTCCCCAAACCCAATGGGTGTCCCAGGGAAGTGCCCATCCTCTCCGTCGGCAGGTAAGCTGGGACACCCCCCCCCCCACCCCCAGCATGTCCCCTGTGCCCCTCTCCAGGGTGGGGACAGGCTGATGTGATGTGTCTACCCCGCAAAAGGTTTCAGGTGTCCCAGGTCCCTGAGATGAGGAGCGAAGCGGGGGGCGAGCCCCCTGGTCGTTGAGAAGCACCGATGGCCCCCGGAGGTGAGGAGGTGTGCAGGGATGGTGGTGGGGAGCTGCTGAGGATTGGTCCAGGGGAGGGGGGAAAAAAACAGGGCTGTGGGAGACTGGAGGATAGAGGGTTAGCGCTGAAGCCTAATGAGGGCATCTGGTGATTTGTGAGGGTAGATCAGCCTATGGCCCCAAAGCCTCTTCCAGCATCTGGGAGACTTAAACTTCAAAAATGGAGCCTGAAGGGGTTTGCCCCCTTCTTACTCCTACCCACCCCTGCGTTTAAGGTGCTACAGGGGGTTATGGGGTGGGTGCTGGTGCAAAGGGGTGCTGCAAAGGCACAGTGCTGGGGGGTGTGTGTGTGGGGGGTGTTCTGCAGCAGCCAGCGCTGTAAGATGCCCCCACTCCCTACATATGTGCACGCTGACATATGGCTACACCTATATACACCCCTGTAGCATACTAAAAGCACATATGCAAACCCCTATACAACACATCTACATATACTGACACGTGTAGTCATACCCCATATATGCAGAAAAGGCTGCACATGTGTATGTGCACTTAGACATGTGCATGCACCTATACACCCCCCCACAGCCATCCATAAAGTAGGACGCTGAGGGGGGACACGAGGGCAGGACAGAGGGGGGTGTCACACACAGCAGGGTGCTGTGAGCTTGTGACAGCGCCTGGCACAGGGTGACGCAGCCAAGGGGCTGCTGTGTGACTCATGGGCAGCTGCACAGGCACACGTGCCCATGCACATGCATGCACCCAGCTTGCAACAGGCACTGCTGCACGCAGCCGTGCTGGCAGCCACGAATGCCTGTGCATGGAAATTGTGTGCATGCAAACGTGTGCACATATTGCTGCACTTGTGCACATGTGAACAGATGAACATGTGCACATGCAAACCTAACTCTGCATGCATGCATGTGTGCACATCTAAGTACACATGCACACAAGGATGTACCTGGAGCTCTCTAAGTGTGCACACACATGCGGAGATGTGTACACATGTACTTCACACATGTATGCATGAACACATACGTAAATGCACATGTGAACCCACCTCTGCACACATAAATACATGCATCTATGTATGTGCATACATGTATGCAGTCATGCACATATGCAAAGACACCCACACTTGCATGTGGAGCTTTAAGTGTGCATGTGACCTGTGCACACACTGCTGTATGTGCAGAGGCACAAACACATGCATAAATGTGTGTGCAAACCCATCTCTGCATGCATGCACATGCACACATGTCTATGCAGCCATATGCACATACAAACACATACAGAGCTCTGTGCATACACACATGTGCACCACACCTGTTCACATATCACTGCACAGGCAAACATATGCATGGATGAACATGTGCATGTGCACATGTAAACCCATTGCACACATACACGTGCTAGCAGACAGCTCAGTGTGCCTGCACACACACACAGATGTGCATGACACTTGTTCACATGCTGCCGCACATGCACCTGCATATGCAAACCCATCTCTGCACACATACATAAATGTGTGCGCACACCTACACACACATGTAAACATGCCCATGCACTTACACATGCATGTATACACATGGATGTGCACCTGTTCACATGCTGCTGGATGCACATGTACACATATGCACAGAAATTTACATAAATGCACATGGAACCCCACCTCTGCACATACATGTGTGCCTGTGTACATGCACAGATATGTATGAGGTCACATGCATGCAAACAGACACACACTTGCGTATGGAGCTTTATAAGTGTGCGCATCACACTGCTGCACATGCACACACATATGCATGGACGAACACATGCATGAATGCACATGCAAACCCACCCCTGCATGCATACACTATGTGCATGCACACGTGTATGCAGACCTACACATGTGCAAGCATGCACATGTACTCTAATGCGAGCACACAGAGGTGTGTATATGACACATGTTTACATGCTGCTGCACATACAAGCATGCATGGTTGAACATGTGCATATGCACATGCAAACCCACCTCTGCATGCATACACATTTACATATGCAGTCACACTCATGCTTGCATGTGGAGCTCTAGAAGTGTGTGCCCACACAGATGTGCACACAACACCTGTTCACACAGTTGTGCATGCAAATGTAGACACAAACCTGTGCAAGCCCACCTCTGCATGCATGTATACACACGTGCACACATGTATGCAGTCATGCACAGATGCAAATACACTTGCACATAGAGCTCTGCAAGTGTGCGCATGTGCACACATGCATCTATTTGCATGCCACTGCATGTGCACAGAGGACAAACGTGTGCATAAATGCACATGCATCTACCTCTGCAGGCACATGTGTGCCTATGCACGCATGTCCACACACACGTCCACACACACATGCAGTCATGCATGCATGTGAACACACCCACGCTTGCACTGAGCCTGCCCAGCTGGTGACAGTCATGGTCAGTGCTCAGTGCACCCCCCAGCGCCCGCAGGGGACGTCCTGGACATTGTCCCCTACACCTCCCCTTGCCCCAGGCTGTCCCCAGCCACTTGGGGGTGCCCTGACCCTAATGAGCTTATGGCCAAATCCTGCAGGACCTCAGCATCCTTATGGAGGGCCTGGGCCAGCTGCTGCAGGTGGGGACAGCTGGGGGTGTGGGGACAACCTGGGTGGGTGCCCTTGGCAGGAGGAGTTGTCCCCTCCAACGTGGGATGTCCCAGGGCAGTGACAGCCCCCATGGGTGTTGGCCCAGGGAGTGACACTTGGGGTGGCTCCTGCCACCTTGGGTGGTGCGAAGGGCCTGATACAGCCTCAGCCAGAGGTCTGGTCCATCCCTTGTCCTCCACAGCTGGCACCTACCCTGAGGGCTGCCTTGGGGTCATGGTGACACCCATGAAGACCCCATGGAGGGGACAGAGGACATTGGGCACAGTGAGAAAGCCCGTCCCACCTGGAGCCATGAAATGCTGGAAGTGGCAGCTTGGCTTCCTGCTCCAAGGTGTCCACTGGCAGCACAGCAAATCCAATGTCTTGCCCAGCTGGTGAGATGAGGTTCCCTGTCCCTGAGGTCTAGTGGTGGCCTGACGGAGAGCATCTCTGGGAGCCATGACGCTGGAGCACAGCTCTACTGGAGGCACCATGCAACGGAGGGCATTGCATGGCCAGGATGCTGTTTCATGGTCACCACCTGGGTCTGTTCAGCTGAAGCCCCTTCAGCAACATCATGAGCTTGATTCCCCTCCATCACCAGGTGCCAGCACTCAACATCACAGGCTGATGACTGGCTCTGGATCATGGGACAGCTCCCACCTCACCAACAACCCAACGGGGGCATGGGTTGCTCTGGCCAAAGCTGGCTCCTGCATCCTCCATCTAAAGTCCCAATCAGCCCAGAACAGTGGTGGTGATGCTCACCATGAAGATCACACACTTGTCTTTCTATAGAAGCTGTTTCTATATATCACGTTGGCTTGGCCACGTTGGGAGTCAGTGGGACAACCCACCCAAGTTTGGGTTGGAGACCATCGAGCTGCACCACCAACCTAGAAACGGGCATATGGCCAGTCCCCTTCACTTCTCCATGTCACCACACCAAAAAAACAACCACCAAAACCCTCTCGGGCTCTTTTATTTATTTTTTTTTTCTGGAAACATTTTAATAGTTATCGAATGTTCTACATCTTACAGTAAATATCGTACAGTTACAAACTCTTGGCTGAAATCTGTCAGGGAGATCACAACCTGAACTTCAGAACCAAAACCAGAACAGAAAACAAACAGAAAAATACCCCAAATTTACACTTCAGATGGACAAACCGAGGCTGTGGGGCTTTCCAGCGCATCAGTTCAAGGCCATGTTCCCTACACACCTTTGAGACTTAGACTTGGAAGACATGGTTACTCTTGGTTTAAAATTTCTTTTTTCTTGGGGTTTTTTCTTTTTTTGGTATTTATTTTTTTCTGAAGAGATCCAATAATACCTAAAACCAAGCTGGCCTGGTGGTCGAAATGAATTAAGAAATTAATTACGTAGAAAGAGGGGTAGGAGCGCAGCGTGGGTTTGCTCCGTGCTATGGGGACGGGAGGTCTGGGTGCTCCTGACCCCGCTGCCTCATGTTTGCCTTCCTCCCTGTGCTTCCCCGTGGCTGCTGGCCCTACAAATCCCTCCCCACCCAGCACCCTGATCCTGAACCCCCTTCACCCCGGGGAAAAACCAGCTCCATCCCTTGCAGGAGGATGCAGCCATGCTGCAGGTGGCCACGTTGCATCAGGATTTTTCCCTACGAACAGCACGACTGAGCTTTTCCAACCGGGAACTGCAGCTGTTAAATCACATATTTTGGTATTCCTGCTTTGCAAACATCCCCGTAACAGGTTATTTTACCTGCTTATTGGTGAATCTGTGAGTGCCACAGTGCAACATGCTGGAGGAATGCCTTTTCCAAGCTCTCCTCCCTCCCAGACTCATAAACAGGCTTTATTTTCCTTTTTTTTTTTTTTTTTCCTATGGGAATGTTCGCAAACGACAGAGAAAATACCTGGAGCCTGATCCTGCCGGCAGCCCCGGTGGGCTCAGGAGCCAGCTCGGCACTCGCGGCAAAGCAAAGGGAGGGTGGGCAGAGGGTCACCACATTTTGGGGATGACAGATGAAGGGTCTGAAAATACTGACAAAAAAAAACCCCAAAAAAACAAACCAACAAAAAAAACTGGATTTATGGGTATCCAGTGGCTCTTCTTATTGCTATTGTCGGCTGGTTGGGTTTTCCTATCGAAAATAAACTTCCAAATGTGGGGTTATTTTAATCCCTTTAAGAAAGCAAGATCTGATATCACGCCCTCAGGCTAGAGACCACATCATCCCAAACCCTCTGCGGGATGCGTGATGGGGAGGGGAGGGAGGGGGTGGCAGAGAGGCGGGGGGTCTCTCTGGGAAGGACCCTATTCAGCGGGATGCCAGTGGCTGGGGGAAAACCTGATACTCTGAAACGCCCCTGATGAAAACCACCCCCATAAATATTTTTTATGGTCATTACATCTTAAAACTGCAAAAAGCTGGACGGGGTTATTATTATTCAGAAAATACAGGAACAAATCCTTGCCCAGAGGGTTCAGCCGCTTGGGAGGCGTGATGGGTACAGGCTCCAAGGGGCTTGCTCGGCTTGGGGGCCACCACCACTATTAATACCCCCCCCCCCCCCCCAATCTTACATTACAGATCGTGTTTTAAAGCAAAGATAACGGTAGGGATGGGTTAATGGTCATCAGAGTGGTTTAAGAGTTATTCTCCTTCCTCTTTAGCTGGAATTTTAATCTCCAAGACACCTTGAAGTTCTGCTAAGGATGGCTTAACACCCCCCCCCTTCCCCGCTCTTCCCCACTAACACCCGGCGTGATCCTTCATGTGGGAAACCCTTTTCCTTAACCAAGGTCAGCAAAGCTTTGCTGGAGTGAAATATTTGAGAAGCTGGTGGCCCCCATCAGTGTCCCCCCTGGCAAGGGAGGCCCCCCCCAGGACCTTCACTTAAGCCATGACTTGACCAAGGAAAGGGCTTGGGACCATGGGCTTTCCTCCCATCCCTCTATCTACCCAAAAACCTACATCCCTCCATGGGGAAGGGGACAGGGCTGCAGGTCACTGCTGACATGAGCCGGGGGCATCAAGCCCCACATCCCCATCCAGTGACAGGGAGCATCTCCCCACCACCACGGCCCCATGAAGCCACCTTGGGAAGGAGCTACCCAAGCCTGGAGCCACGTGGTGGCCCCAGATCCATGTGGCAGCCCTCCAACCGTGCAGTGCTCCAAGCCTAAATGCAACACTGGTTGCCAAATGTGCTCACCAACCCCCCTGCCCAACAGACAGCCAACATTTCACCTCTCCACAGCGTGGCTGAGTTCATTTCTGCCCAGACATAATGCGATGAGGAGCATCAGATCCGTTACTGATCCAAGGAATTCAAACTAAACCACCCCACGTCGGATCTCACACAGCGGTAACTAACACCGGGTGATCCTCCCTGGTCAGCTCCTGGAGCTTCCCACCCCACCTCTACCGTTTTCCTTCCTTTGAGGAGAAAGCCCAGCATCTCCTTCCCAGCCGTGGGTGTTTTAGCAGTCGCTCCTAAAGCTGTTGAGGGTGAAGGGTGCCCAGGCCAGCGGTAGGATGGTGGCTGCTGGGACGGGTCCCCCTCTGCAGAGCCCGGGCTGGGACAGCAAACCTGGTGGGACCCCGCACGTTGCAGAGCCACGACAGTGCCTGGAGCTTAACTCTAGCCTACGGTTCAAAACTGGTAAGACAGCTCCTAACACACAACAGTGAGAGCAAAAAAGGGTTAATTGGGAGGTCCTAAATTCCTGTGATCTGCTGAGGTGGGGTTTTTTTGGCCCAGGTTTAACCGTAGCACGCTACAAACCATGGAAGGATGATGCAGTATTGTTATTTCCAAACGTCCCGTTGCCCTTTACGTGGTAACCCTTGGCTTCACCAAACTGAACAGGGCAACCCTCTGATTACTGACACTTTTTTTTTTCTTTTTTCCTTATCTTTTCCTTTTATATGAACCCAAAGTGTGACCCGAAGTACTGCATGGGAGAAAACCACCTTCCCCAGCCACAGTGTTCGTGTTCAGTCTTCACTCACTATGTTCTCCTTGAGTTTGGGAAGGTCAACCAGAGCTCTGACAGATTTCCTTGAAAACCAGAAGAACCAACCAAATGACCCCCATACAGAAGCACCAACCATCAACCTGACAAACCACCCAGGACCAACCAGCGGTAGGAAAAGTCCTCTTGGGTCCCTAAGCTTGTTTCTCCCCATTTGGACAATGCTCATTGGAAGGAGCTTCAGTAGCTCCTCTGAACAGCAGAAGAAGCCAAGCTGGAAGACACCATCAAAGAGTGAGGAGGTCTCACCCCGGTGCCAACAACTAGTCACTTTGCTCCTCTGAAAGACCCTCCAGCCTGACCTCTACACCACCACGTCCCAGTCAAGGTGACCCTCCAGTGCTGGTCTCCACTGCCCTCACCTCCGTCTGGAGATGTGATCCAGGCATGACTAAAGTCAAACAAACCAGCAGAGACATCTGGGCACTGACTCAACACCACGCATGGGTTGGAGGGATTCTCACCCACATCTCCTAACCTGACCTCCTGAAAGGCTCTGGATTTGGTCCGTTGTGACAACCTCGGAGCCCAAGAGATGTGGGAGCTGCAAACACGCCGCTGAGTGCGTGTAACTCTTTTGGCACGCTTGAGGGAAAAATCAAAAACATGGTGATGTTTTTGTCTTAGGAAGAAAAGAAAAAGAATAAAAACCTTATTTCTATGCTGCGTTTAGTGATAAGAATTTTAAAATAAACTGGCTGCAAGCACTGTCTGTGAATACGAACTCTCTGCTGCCCTCAAGACAACTTATTGCTCTACTTGGACACCCCAAGGTAGGAAGTCATTGACTGCAGTCAGCTTCATGTCCTTGTGCCCTTGGGTAAGCCAAAACCCCCAGAAATTACCCCGATCCCCACAGCCTCTGCGTGCCTGTTGCCTCCCAGCCCCGTCCATGTCAGCTGTGGATCACCTTCCTTGCTCTTGCCTTTTCTCAGGTGCCTTCCCAGGAGGAAGGCGACATGTTTATTGCTATTGCTTCCTCCTCCCCCTACCTTCTCTCCACTCACCAAGCAGAGCAGCCAGACCTCGTCCCCCTCTCCGGCCTTTCTCTATGGAGCTGGGATTTGTGCTTGGATGAACATTTCTCCTGGAAGTCTCTGAGCCCAGCTGTATCCCAAAGAAGCAGGGGCAGGGCACCTTAACTGCCACGAAGGTGTCACAGTTTGGTCTCAGCCCTGCCAATGACACAGGTGTAAAGTGAAGCCACCATTGTCCTCCTCACCCTGCCTCAAAGACTCCTCTATCAACCAGCTGCCCTCTTTATCCACACCACCAGACTCTGGAGAAGTTCTTGAGACCAACACTCTGGACCTGGAGAAGCCCTTCAGACCAACACTCTGGACCTGGAGAAGCCCTTCAGACCAACACTCTGGACCCGGAGAAGCTCTTCAGACCAAACTCTGGACCTGGAGAAGCTCTTCAGACCAACACTCTGGACCTGGAGAAGCCCTTCAGACCAACACTCTGGACCCGGAGAAGCTCTTCAGACCAAACTCTGGACCTGGAGAAGCTCTTCAGACCAACACTCTGGACCTGGAGAAGCCCTTCAGACCAACACTCTGGACCCGGAGCTCTTCAGACCAACCTCTGGACCTGGAGAAGCTCTTCAGACCAACACTCTGGACCTGGAGAAGCTCTTCAGACCAACCCTTGGACATCTCCTTGCTTCCTTCAACAGCCGCCCGGCACATCTCTGCCTGCAAACGGTAGCCATGCAAGGAAAGAGCTACTTCCACCTCACGCAGCCCCAGGATGTGGCTGATGGGGAGCATCTCATTTGCCCAAGAGGTGCAAGATGCTACCAGGGCACACATCTCTCTGCTGCTCGCTTCCTACCATGCAAGATCCGTTTGCCCAGTTGGAAAAAGCAGACCAAAGACCCAATGGTGACCAGTCCTCCTACCTCCTAAGACAAGTGTGTTACATCGCTAATTATATTTATATTCTCTTACTCCTACAAAAGAAGGGATGAGTTCAGAATTTCACTGCAGATAATGGATTTATAATCTATCACGACAGCTATCTGGAAGACACCAATTTTCTTGTAATATGTTATGGAAGATTAAATAATTTATATTATTCAACTAAAAATACCCAAACCAAATCGGAATAAGCCTGCCTACCAGCGCTGTGCTTTTCACATAGTACCCTGAACATCAACCACTCTTACTAGCCAAAGAGAATCTAGGCTCTCGTCAACAACAACGACAACAGAAAAATAACGAAAAGAACCCAAACAAACAAGAAGTGGGGGATCTTTGCACCACTCGGCTGGGCAATGCTGGAAAAGTGAATATTCTGAGCTTTCAAATGATAGGACCAAAGAGAGAACTTTACTATTGCTCAGTGTCAGTATGTGTGTTACACAATTTATGTGGGTTGGGGAGGAGGAAGGGGGAGAGGAAAAAAAAAAAAGAGGCAGAAGATTAGAAAAAGCAGCTTTTACAAAAACCACTAAGAATGCATAAAGTGACCCTTGCACTTTTTTTTTTTTTCTTTTGTTCTTGCAAACAGACGAGGTGCTGCAGTACAGCGGCCACAGCACCGATGTAAGACTTGTGTAGTTGCATACAATGTTTGACTCTGGATCTGGAAAAGAGCAAATATATGAAAAACAAGGAGTTAGAAACAAGCAGCGCAGGACCAGACAGGGCTGTTCTCCTCTCCTCTGCACCCCTGCGTCGCGTGCAGGAAATACAGCTGATGCGTATGGGATTTAACCATCCCTCATGCCGCCCTGCGGGCAATGTCTTGGGCAAAAGGCTGAGAAAGCACCAGCTCTCCGGTGGTATCCAATGCACGGGATTAAAAATATGCAGAAGGGATGCTCTCTGCTAATTGCACAACAATTTATCATGGGCAGGATTAGCCCAGCGTAATGTATCCAGCAAGGACAGATTTCAGATAACCCCCTGGGCTGCATGAGATCTGTGCTGCCTCCCAGTTCAGCATCATGTGTTCCCATCAGCAGTGCTGCCTGTTAATTGGGCATGATGGACCAAGGGCTCCAGCAACACGTGGAGGGCATTTAAGCAAGCAGCTGGGATTTCTGGGATCCTGAGCACAACAGGAACCTGCAGCCGGTTGCAGGCAGCTGCACACAACCCCGGTGCTAATGAACGGGCAGGGTGCAGGCAGCTGCATGCAGCCCCAGTGCTAATGAACTGGACAATCTCCCAGCATGTTTTAGCAGGGAGAAAAAAACATATCCGAGCGGTATAAAAGATGGGGAGGGACTCTTTCATCAGGGAGTGTACTGATAGGACAAGGGGTGATGGCTTCAAACTGAAAGAGGGGGGATTTAGATTAGATATTGGGAAGAAACCCTTCCCCGTGAGGGCGGCGAGGCGCTGGCCCAGGCTGCCCAGAGCAGCTGTGGGTGCCCCATCCCTGGCAGGGCTCAAGGCCAGGCTGGACGGGGCTGGGAGCAGCCTGGGCTGGGGGGAGGGGGCCCTGCCCATGGCTTGGGGTGGGGAAGGGTCGTTGAAGGTCCCTTCCAACCTAAACCCTTCTGTGATTCTACAAAAGAGCGTGATGCATCCAAAACCTTGACAGCATAAAAATTACCACATTCACAGTGCCCAGCTGCACTCAGAGTGCTGCTGGTGTCACTGCTAAAGCCTTGCATCCAGCACGCCGCAAAACGCAAGGTCAAGGTCAAGATGCACTGAGCTTTGCTAACACCCTCCACAGCCCCCTGACAGTGTGCCGTGCAGGACCCCTGCCCGGGAGCCGTGCTCAATGGCTCTGCTGGTGCCCAAGCATGGCCCACACGCAGGAGTTCAGCAGCTCTGCAGGAAGGGGTGAAGTGACGGCAGTGCTTGGCGGCTAATGAATCGACAAGGGCAGAGCAAGACCTGCAAAGGCAGCACTTACATGAATTGGCCAGTGGGTTTACCAGTGTGGAGGTACGTAGCTGTAGGTGGGGGTTCCTTGAGCCCTGTACGTTGGCACGGAAACTGGATGTGCTCCGATGGCGGTGTGTTGTGGGGTGGTCAACAAGGTTCCTGAAACGGCAGGGAGAAGTATTGAGCAAGGAGGAGAGCTCCGTCAGGGCAGTGGTACCCCAAGGGTATGGTGCTGCAGAGCGCATCTGAGGGGCAGGCAGAGCATCAGCTGCCTTTTTTTTCTTCTTCAGTTCTCCCAAATACTATTCTGCCTGTGAGACGTGAATCGAAGGCGTCTGGCTCAGGCGGTTGGTGTCAGCCAGCACTATGAATGGAATAAATCCACCTGAATCTCCAGCGTATTTTCCATGCTACTTTCAGCCCTTAACTCATTTTTTTCCACTTTTCCTTGTCCCTAAAGACCAGCAGCAGAGCTGGCTACTAACCTGCTGACATCTTCCACCTGCTGAAGGCACCGGGCTAAATTGCAACAGGAGATCACTGCAGAGATCCAAAACGTCTAAGAACCAAACTCGAAGGGATAAGGGTTGTAAAAGGAGACGATAAAAAACCCACAGACCTTCCAGAGAAAATTAAAATGAGCTTTACCACTCATCTCCCAAGGGCAGTGGAGCTCTTTCGCTTCACTTCAACCCACAGAGCCAAGAGCCCTGGGATGCAGCAGCAGGAGTGATCCCCTCCCAGGCATGAAGCAGAGGCACCGCCTGGTGCAGCCTCTTTTCTTTTAGTCTGCAGCTGATACAGAAAGGTGAGAATTTGCACGGTGCGTTCAGCAGACATGGGGAGGGAGAACACAACCCCAAACTACTCTGTTCTGGGAGTAACTGGGTGCTTGAAACAACTTCTTAGTTTCTGAGTATCTCTCTACAAATGCTACTAATGAAATTTTAAGACATCCCACATGCATTAATTACATCTATCCACTTCTCAGTGTAAACAATAGTAAATCTCTGAGTGGTTCTTGTCATACCCAGGCTGCAATATCTCTGCTTGCAACAGGGATTGTGTCCCGTAAGAGTCCTGTTTCACAGCTAATGTGGGTGAAAAAGGGTGAATGCTGCATTTTTTGACATAAATCAATATCCAGTCCAAAGAATTGTTAATGAGAGAAATACAAGCTTTGGAAAAAATAAAAGCAGCCCATATCCTAAACTAATGTGCTATCAATTAATTGCAGTTTGAAGCAATCTTGTACATAAAATGCAGGGGGTTTGGGATACATAAACCAAGGTTAATGCTCACTTTGTCAGATGAAAGCAAGACCAGAAGTGTCCTAAAAAAGGAACATGAGGACAGAAGTATAAAAGCATTTTAAGATGGACAAACCTGGTTACTCCTCTACTTATGGAATAGACAGAGGAAAGAATAATATATTTAAGGATGCAAGAGTGCACCCCTCTGGAGTGAGCCTAATGCAAGGTCTCCTCTGCTAACCTAAAAACTGAGTTATACCAGTGCCAGAAGCAAATTAATTGATTTTTGCCTGCAAAAGAGCAGTAACCAGCAAGCAAAACTAGCAGACGAAGCTGCAATTAGCTGAGTGCAAGGTGCTTCTGCAGCCACTTGCTGGATACAGCCTGCAAGGCAGCACAGATATTTTTTTTTTTATCCAGGGCAAGTCTCCCGCATAGATTGTTTGGATACGTCCCACCTGAGAGATGAAACTATGGAAAGGTTTTCCTTCTTACCTGCTGACATTGCCATGGTGGTCCCAGCGACCATCCCCATGGCCACACCGTTGGTCCTGGGCGCAGCAACCGGGGCCGGGTAGATGGCCGATGGGATGCTGTTGGGCTGAACCACGGTAGTGTGATGGATAACGTGAGGCTGTGCCGCGTACACTGGCTGGGTGTAATAAGCTCCCTGTTTGAGAAGGGAAAAAAACCCACCGTCGTCTTTGCCATTCAGTTGGAAGCGCAAGCTGAAGCAGTGACTCAAAGCCCGGTATTTTATGGAGAGGCAATCACCAGCTCTGCGTGCAGCGGGTGTCAGCCTGGTAAGGCAGACTGTGCCGTCAGCAAGGAGTTACGTCAGCTGTGACGGTAGATCCTGCTACGGAGTGAGCAGCGATGCTCTCGGGGCCAGTCCCACCCCCTGCACTAGCTGGGACAAGGAGGTTCCCAAAGCCGGCCCCTATCGTAAGCCCAGAGCGGCTCCGCTGTGACAATCCTTCCCGTGGAGACTGCAAGCCCTCAGCTCCTCCAGATGTGTTGCAGAAGCAATATTAAGACAAGCAGGCATCACGTGTAGCTGCTGCTCCAAAGGGCTGCCCATGGGACATCGTTCAAGTGCTGCCAAAGGGCTGGTCCTTCCCATCAGCAAGCTCCTGCGCGTGGAGACCTGGACAAGCAAGGGTGAAGCGGAACCTCTGGGCATGTGAGATGGTTCCCGGGATGGATGAAGGTGATGGGAATGGGAGGGGGATCAGCATCATGGGTTGGAGAGTCAGCTTGTCAGGGACAAACCGTGCTGCCTCTATTTGGGGGGATGAAATGGGGCCTGGACCCAAAAGACTTTGGCTGCTGGTATAGAACATGAGCAAGAGATGGAAGAAAAGGAGAAGCCACGGCTCTTGGCTGATGCCAAGGTGCCTGCTTGGGTCTGAGAAGAGTATTGTCTTCTTGGGCTTCCAGTGGGGGACAGAGAAACCCCAAAATCCAGGCTGCTGAGACCTGTGGGCTTTTGAAACTAGGAGGAAAGGATGGGCAGGAATAAAAAAAAGGAGCCAACAGAAAAAGCTCCACACCCAGAATGATGAAGGGCCTGAAACATGAGCGGTGCAAGGGTGAGAAGTGCCATCCCTGGGACAGGCAGGGACACCTGCAAGCCAGGGATGGTCGGAAAGATTACAGGGTTTAAAATGACGAAAAGAGATTTTATTGTGCATTAGTGAAAGCCATCAGAGAACCTCTGAAGGCATGGATTAAGGGGAGAAAGAGATGCAGGTGAACTATTAAATTACTTCCTTTCAGGAGCTACAAAGGTTGATAGGAGAAAATGCAGATGCTGAAAGGCATTTCCTTGGGGAAAGAGAAGGACATGCTAAGAAAAAATCAGCCCATGAAGAAAAGGCGACTCAGAAACTGGCTGCAGAGAAGGAGCATCCCAGGCGCTGAGTGCTGCAAGCACAACGTGCTGAAAGGATCTACCAAAGCATCTTCTCACCGTCACTGCCTCCCACGTTTCCAGGCTGTTGAAACTCTCATTTGCCGGAGCCTGGGAAAGAGAGATGAGGAAACGGCATCTGCAAGCCCTGCTCCATCCCAGGCCTGCTGGTGGGCACTGTGAAGCTGATGCCACCCTCCTGCTGTGGCTGGGATCAGAGAAGAACCAGTGTGCAGGGACAGGCTGGGACCCCAGTGGCTTCTGAAATGCTCACTTAATGGGAGGAGAGGTGACAGCGGACAAAATCAGCAGGAGGAGATGCTCCGGTCTCAGCAAGGCACAGAGAAACTGGTTCATGAAGTTGTAGCTGCCGGAGAAGTTGGTTATTTGCCATTAAAGAGGAGGGGAAAAGCCAGGGAAGCCATAAGGCCAGATTGCTCTGAGGAGCTTGTGGTCTTCAGCGGGAAGGGGCATCAAGGTGATTTTCATTGCATCCCTGTGGAGGATCTTGGCCCCAGCACGTAGCTGGAGGTAATGGCAATGCAGGAGCGGAGAAGATGGTACTGGAAACCCATCCAAGTGCTGGAGGAGGAGCTGCTCCATGAGGACACCAATCTGGGTCACGCCTGAAGTAGTTTGTGCTGGTGAAGGTGACACAGGGGCTTTTTCATGGGAGGTGGCAGGAGGGCAACGCAAGTCGAATGAGATACCAACAGCCAACAGCAAATGGACCTCAGGGTGACCCAGACTGACCTGTGGCCCTGGGGAAGAGCAACACCGAGATCAGGGAAGGGTGGGGAGAGGTGGGTGCAGGGATCGCCCTGGAGACACCGAGCCCCGTCAGTCAGGCGTGTGATTTTGGAGGAAGGAACCCGATTCCCAAACCTGGCCAAGCCATGGGATGCCACCATGTTGACTCTGCTGCACACAGACAACCCTGCAAGACCATGCCTCATCCAGAGCATCCAACGGAGGAGGCAGGAGAGAGACTCCAGCATGCCAGAAACCCACCAAGCCCTGCCACAAGCACCTCTGTCCTGCCAGGGCGTGGGTGCTCAGTCCTGACAGCCAAGGATGAAGCTCTGCAGGAACCTCGGGCTGGATCTGCACACCGGTGAGCGAGGCGGCGAGCTGCCACAGCGGCTGGCGAGGCACCTACCTGGGTGTACAGGTTCTGCTGTGGATAGGCACTTCTGATGGGGTACATAGCGGTTTGGTACGGATTTGGAGACGGTGAGTAGGGAGGAGGTGCGTTGTTACTCTGGGCCGGTGGGACCTTGTAGGGAGTCCCCGCAGTGTACCCTGGCAAAGGCAAGAGTAGTCCAAGTTAGGGTGAGGATTTACAGCTGCAAAGATGATCCACCCCGCACACGAGCAACCCCAGCTGCCCTTCGCGATGCGCCAGCTGCTTGCCGGGCATTACTCAGCAAGGAGGAGATGTACCAAAATGCACCAGAATCTACTGACATCCCATGAAACCCAGCAAGCTGAGACCTCCGAGCCCAGCATGCAGCCCCTTGGAGCTGCGGCTGCATCCTCCACCCAGCCCAGCATGGCTTTCCCCACATTGCCTAAGCTAGGCATCAAGCTGATGAGTATTCCCAACGCTCAAGGCATGACTTGATGGGACTCAACCAGCCCTTAAAGCGCTAAGACAGCAGTATCCCACACCTACTTACCTGTCTCTGTACATCTACTTGAGGAGAAGAATGTTTTCCTTTCTGTCCTCCCCAGATTTTTGTCCTTTCACCTTTTTCGCTCAGGGTATGATGGGCAAACCCAGAATTTAATTGCTGGAGGATCTAATTTCATAGTACAGTATTGCCATCCCCTGCCTATATCCCCAAGCAATGACTGGAAAAGCAGCCACACTGATGGTCCATGCCTTAATACTAAGGTGAAAATGATGGATTATTATTTTTTTTTTAAAGTATTTCATGAAGACGGACGGTGCCGAGCAGTTTCCTCTCCTGCAAAGGAGGGCTGCGACCACCAGCTCACCCTGCAGGTGGGAAAGGCAACCTCAAGTGATGCTCAAGCACCTTTATGCCTGTCCTGATCCCTGCAGCCTATCTGCATTAGTGACAAAAGCAGCAAATCTGCTTTATTGCCATTAACAGCCACTGAAGAGGCACGGCAGGCTGCGGGCAAGCCGGGAGGGGTAGCGGGGGCTTGCGAGGGCAGCGGCTGGGCAGGCACAGGCAGCCAGGGATGCCTTTGCAATGCTTGTGATCCTGCTATGGCAGATTGCAAGTTTTGACTTTATTCCGTTCGGACAGAAGGAAAAGCAAATGGACTTCAGCATCTCCCAGTCTTCCCCATCATCCCATCAGGCTGTTCAGCTGGAGCATCCAAGTCCCAGATTTACACTTTATCAAAGGCCCTTTATGAGAAGCCTTAACTTAGCTTGCAGCATTTAGGAGATGGTGAGTATACGGGGAACAAACTAAAATGAAGAATCCTTTCCGAAACACGGAGATTTGTCCCCCCAAATAAACCTAACCTAACAAAAGACAACCTCAAGGATAACGCGACATCAGCTGGCCTGCTGGCTGTGGGTGTCACTTTGGGGTTTTCCTGCTATTTGCATTAAGAGCTGAGCTGTCTGGTGCTTACAAAACTCTGTTTTCCTTCCAGGAAGATCCACCGGTACCAGCTGAAGACCCTTTAATGCAAGTCTGATCACATTTGTCCCTTTTTTTAAAGGCTTTCCCCAGAGTGAGGACATCCCATAAGGATCTCTGCTCTTCTTCCGTTTCCTTTCAAGGTACCTTTCCACCTTTTGACTTGTGATGAATATGAGGTCGACCCCCATATCCTCCACCAATTTTGCTCTCTGAAAAGAAAGGGGTGGATTTAAGCAGGTCCATGATAATCCAGTTCTTGCTACGTGGCAGCAAAGTACCGTAAGACCTCATGGCAGGTACAGCATGTAAAGGAGGTGTGACCTGCACCAAGGATATGTGGCACCTGAATTCCCAACCTTCAGAGGCATTTCCAAGGAAGGCTGCGTGAAGTTGCCCCTGAAACATTATTACTTAAGTGCTGAATTCAAGACTACTTAAAGTTGTGCTTTAAGGGTGGGTGGGGTTTTTTTTTTAGGGTAGACTAAAAGCTGAGCTGCTGCCCATGGGACACCCTGGACAGCATCAAGTGTGCCATGAAAGCATCAAGGTGTTGGTCACCGCTCGATCAATGGTTAACAAAAATGGAAATGGTGAAAGGTCTGCTTGCATGAGCAAGGAAAAGCAGCACGTGGGCTGGGATGGCTGGTGAGAAACAGTAGCCTGCTCTTGCAGGAGGGCTGGAAGAAATCATCCTTACAGCAAACGGGCCCTGAAGACTGTGTAGGATGGAGAGGAGAAGTCAAGGCTCAGCCCAGTGATGAGATGTCTAAACACTCAAATATAATGAGCTAATTTACTCAACCAGTGTTCAGTGCAGCAATTAATGAAGGCTAAGGTTTCAGTGCTAATGTCCCATATTATCCACCCAGCACTGAAACAGCGTGAAGATAACAAGGAGCTTTCTAGGAACTCCCAAACAGCATCTCGCCACCTCCTGATTGCTGCAGATTGGAAAAAAATGTGTTAATTAAACAGCAGAATAGCTGTGACCCTTCTGACTCACATTAGCAGAGGAGCAACTATCTTTAAACGAGAGATGGAAGCAGCAAGAGGGAACGCAGGTTTGAACCAGCTGTATTTGCCACAGCAGAAGTGGAGACTCCTCCATCGTGAGGTCCTCCAGGAGCCCAGCGTCACCCACAGACCAACCAACCTCCTGTTTTTCACTCTTATGGATTTTTTTCTGTTCTGAACTCCTTTTTTCAAAGACCTTGGAGGCTGCTGGTTCTCGGCATCAGGCTTCATTTCTGATGGGCATCTGGAGATGTGGACCAGCTTGGGCTGTGTGGTTTTCATTGCCTTGGATGCTAAAGCTTGTTTGCAGTTACGAGATTGCTGAATCATGGACAATTCAGCTACAATATTAAAAAAGGTAGTAAACTTAATAGCCCAGACAGATGTAATCTTCCATGTTTATAAATCAGGAAAAAAACCAAGAATTTGTGGGTAAAAATGACATATCATCAAGTTTTAGTGACACAAGATGATGGAGGCTCCACTCACAAAAGCATGTCTGACAGCTAATTTTAAAGCCTAATTATGACCATCTAACACCTTATTAGGATTAGAAGGTTGGCACAGCCCATGCTTCTGCTGCTTCGCAGTTCAGCAGCAGGCTGGGATTTTAAAAGCAATAGCGAGCCTTTAAGCTCCAGATTCTATTAAAATTGCTGATTAAATCCCTCGCACCACTCTAGAAATCTCAACCTTATTGATCTTGTAACACAGAAGTGCTCTGAATTGCACAAATAAATTTTTCTATAATAGCATGAAGGCAGGTGGGGGGGGGGAAAAGCTCTGTGATGAATTTTGTATCACCATCTCCTCTTGTCTATACATGAAGGGTTCACCACAGGCATGATTCCTTAGATGGATAACAGCTGGATGGCCACATCCAGTTACACAACAGCTCAATGTCCAAGTGGAAACCAGTAATGAGTGGTGTCCCTCAAGGGCTGGTACTGGGACCAAGACCAATATCTTCATTAACGAAGTCTATGGTGGGACTGAGTGCACCCTCAGCAGATTTGCAGGTGACACCAAGCTGAGTGGTGCAGTTGATACACTGGAAGGATGGGATTCCATCCAGAGGGACGTGGGCAGGCTTTAGGAGTGAGCCTGGGTGAACCTCATGACATTTAACAAGGCCAAGTGCAAGGTCCTGCACCTGGGTCGGGGCAATTCCCAGTATCCATGCAGGCTGGGGGACGAATGGATGGAGGGCAGCCTTGCAGAGGACTTGGGAATACTGGTAGATTAAGAACTAGACACAAGTCAGCAATAGGCACTTGCAGCCCAGAAAGGCAATTGTACTTTCTGAGCTGCATCCCCAGCAGCGTGGCCAGCAGGGCGAGGGAGGGGGTTCTGCCCCTCTGCTCCCCTCTGCTGAGACCCCCCCACAGCGCTGCGTCCAGCTCGGGGGTGACCAGCATAAGGGGGACACGGACCTGTCGGAGCGGGCCCGTCGGAGGCCACGGAGCTGGTCAGAGGGCTGGAGCCCCTCTGCTGTGGGGACAGGCTGGGAGAGCTGGGGCTGTGCAGCCTGGGGAGGAGAAGGCTGCGGGGAGACCTTAGAGCAGCTCCCAGTGCCTGGAGGGGCCGACAGGAAAGCTGGGGAGGGGCTTTGGGCAAGGGCAGGGAGTGGTGGGACAGGGGGGAATGGCTTGAAGCTGAGAGAGGGGAGATTTAGGTTGGACATGAGGAAGAAACCCTTCCCCGTGAGGGCGGCGAGGCGCTGGCCCAGGCTGCCCAGAGCAGCTGTGGGTGCCCCATCCCTGGCAGGGCTCAAGGCCAGGCTGGACGGGGCTGGGAGCAGCCTGGGCTGGGGGGAGGGGGCCCTGCCCATGGCAGGGGGTGGAACAAGATGAACTTGAAGGTTCCTTCCAACCCGAACCATTCTCCGATTCTAAAACCAGATTTGCTTTCTTTCAGTAAATGCGAGCTGTGCCTAGGAGGCTGTGCTCAGTGCATCCCAGCTGGGAGCAGAAGGCAGGTCCCCTGAAGAAGAAGCAGGGTGGAACCTGGGGCTCACACTGGGACTGATGGTGGGCAGAAGTAAGCAGCTGCGAGGAGCTCTAGGAGGTTCTACATGGGCTGCATGGCCCAGTCTGACCGGTTCCAGGTATCTGGTCCTGCTTCTGCCACTGCCCTGCAGCTTGGCGCATCCTCCTCCAGCCTTTTTCCCCGGCTTTATTGTTTGTCCACCTTCCCTGCACCCAGGGGGCCGGAGGAACATCTTTGGAGTGGTGAGCACAGGGACACCATGGGGGAGGTCTGGCAGGCATGCATTGACTCTAAGTTCTCCCTGGCACATTGTCACTGCCACCACTGTCCTCACCCGCCAGAGCCAACAGGAGGCTCTAGGGCAGAAATGACCATAAGATCTATAACCTCGCTGACTACCGCGTGCAAAGCTTTGTGTTTATGACCTCCCCCATCTCAACTGGAGCATCTAAGCAACAGAACAAAATACCTCAGGCAAAACCAAGCTCTGAAAACCCATCATTAGAGGACAAAAAGACAAAGAGGCAAAGGCACATCACCACACTCCAGGCAAGACCAGGATGAAGGCACCTGGGCAGCCCTTACCCAGCCTTTAAATTCATACGTGTCTCACCATGGTCTTGCACTGCAGGTTCAGAGCCCAGTGGAGCCCTCAGCACCTTTCCTGCCTTGCTGTTGCAGATGTGGGGAGGTGCTGAGCAGCTAGTGCATATTTATTTGCATTTATCCCTGTTCAGCTTGCAGCTCCAGTCCATACTGGTGGGCACTCTTCACCCTGGGAACAGAAGGGACTCTCATCTCCCAGGCTTCTCCTTGGCTCTTCTCCACCCAGATCTGACACCTTGCTGATGCTCATGAGTAAGCTCTGACCCATATCCTGCCACTAGACACCCGGGGAAGGCCGCTCCCCAAGAACAAAACCCAGGCGAGGAGACACCGAGCCGACAGGCAGAACCTATTTGGGATGCCCAACCTGAAATGCTTCCCATTTTTCAGAGCCTGCACCTGAGGCAGCGTCTCCCAGCAGCGATGTGGCAAAGCTAGCTGCAGCTGTAAGCCTGAAGCGCCTCTGCAAATCAAACCACAAGGCTTTATCTCTTAATTTTAATTTCCAAATTAAATGTGCCCAAGCCAGTTCTCTGGAAGCGAGGCCAGTCTGCATGGGTCTGGCTGGTGGCTGCATTACCGATCTCCTTCATCACCCACACTGGGTGCCTACCGCCACATTTTGACCCCAGACCCTTTGCCGTCCCAGTACCTGCTCCTGCCCTCTCTGACTTTGAGGGAGGAATCTCACCTGCAGCAGCACAGAGATGCAACGGGGAGGAGGAATCCCACCCAGGGGTGGGTTCAGCTCCAAGGGAATTTTGCCACATTTCTACTAATTACAAGCTGACACTTTCCAAACACCTACAACACGGTCAAATCTGGTCTGGCATGGAACTAGGTGCGATGCAAAGCCCATGCACCATGTCAGGTGTACAGCCCCTACCCCGAAGAATGGTAGGGATGTCCCTTTCCAAAGAGAAAGTCTCCCAAAGCCTTTTAATAAGTTCATTTTTAACAACTGTTTTCATCAAGAAAAAAACCTCCTATATTTCTTCCTCTCATCTCACTCTGTAAATGATTTAATTTAGCACAAAAAGGGAGCCTGGAGCATACAGATGGCGAGGAACGCTTCAACCCATGTGCGTGCATGGGCACAGCGGTCCCAGCCTTGCAAACATGGCCTGTGGAAAGTCACTTTCAAGGTAGCTTGTATTTTTTTTTTTCTCCAGATACAACAGGGAGTTCCTCCTTTCTCTCTGTTTGGAAGGTTACTTTGGCATTTTGAGCCTAGGAGTGGTCCCACCTCCTGCTGGCAGTGCGTCCCACGCTGGCCGTGCCCGAGCTTTAGCAGCAACACAGGACAAAAGCAGGCAAGAGCAGTAGGGCAGGGGCCAGGGGGCACCCCACATACCAAGGGAAGCACCGGGCCCTTATCAGGGACCTTACCACCCCTCCCGAAGGCACTACTGGGCTCCCAGGGGATGAGATTCCAAGGCTCCGCCTGGAAAAGCCTGTTTGACTCCGATCCCTAAGCAGCATCTCCTCCCCTGCCTCTGCTCCGCCAGTTTGAGTCAAAAGGTGGGAATTTCACTGGGGTGCCGTGAAAATCACACTTCATTTTGGAATTCTCTCTTTCGCTTTTAAGGGAATAGGAAGTGATCTCCCTTCGGTTTTCCTACGCACATGGCTCCGCTCAACCACAGAGCATCACCACCGCAGGTTGCACCTGCAAACAACCCCAGGTTGCTCCTAGGGACCAAACACTCAGCTAGAAGAGAGGCTGTCACCCTTCCCCACTGGGGCTTCCTCCTCAGAAGGAGCGCTCGGAGGGTGAGTGCTCCCCTGTGCATGCTCCTTCATGGTTTTAACACACACGGTGCAGGGATGCTACTTTGTTTTCAGCAGAAAAAAAACCCACCCAAGAGCTCTGCAAAATTCCACCCCCGAAAGGGAATCGAAGCAGCAGCGCGATGCTCCCACGGGGCAGCTCTGGCAGCAGCAGGTGACGGATCTGCTACAGGGTGCCAGCAAGCAGCCCCAGGACCCGCAGCACCCTCACCTGCGTGAGGGCTCAGCACCCAGACATGAGTGACCGCATTCACTGCAAACAGGCTGACCCAAAATAACCCACGGGGGGGGGCGGGGGGGGTGGGAGTGCAAATGGGCCTAAAACAACCAAGCAAAACCCCAGAGGAAAAGGTTTATTTACTGAATGCTGCAGAAGAAGCCTGGTAAGTTCTGTTCTCGGTCCCGGTGTCCACGGGGAGGTGGAAGGTGCCCTCCGTGGCACAGGAGGAGGAGGTCTGTGGCCAGGCTTGCTTCATCAGAAGTGTAGCTGGAGTGGAGACAAGAGAAGTGGTGTCACACAGAGCAATGAAGGTACAGCTTCCTGCATTTATGTCCCATTTGCACCACTTCGCTGCTCCCTTGCCCCCCACCCCCCCTTTTAAGGACAGCTATCCTTCCCCACGGTTCCTCTTGCCCCACCTGCTGCCCGTGGAAGGACGATTTGAACAGTGTATTGCAGCAAACAAGTTACCTACCCCAAAGGACTGGTTTCCTGAGCTAAGTGACCTGCATGAAGATCTACACCTGGGGGACACAGCCAGCAGAGCCACCATCCCTCCCCAGATACCACTGGTCACCTCCGTGCATACAAACCAGGAACAGCTGTCCGTGGGCTTGCGCTTCCCAGCTGGAAAACAGGCTGAGCCCTGTCTGCAAGATGTTTTATTCACAGTAAAACCCTTTGAGATGCTTGCATAGCACGTACCACCAGTAGACAAGGTACTGGTTGCTGCAACCATCCCACCACCCCCTGCAGTGCTGGGAACTGCCCGGCGGGGAAGGGCCTGGGGGGGCTGGTCGGCAGCCGGCTGGGCATGAGCCCCCAGTGTGCCCAGGTGGCCACGGCGGCCAGCAGCGCCCTGGCCGGTGTCAGCAGCAGCGTGGCCAGCAGGGCCAGGCAGTGCCCGTCCCCCTGTGCCGGGCCCTGGTGCGGCCGCCCCTCGAGCCCTGGGCTCAGCGTTGGGCCCCTCACCCCCAGACAGACCCGGAGGGGCTGGAGCGTGTCCAGAGCCGGGCAGGGGCTGGGGAAGGGGCTGGGGCACAGCTCTGGGGGGGCGGGGGGAGCTGGGGGGGCTCAGCCCGGAGAAAAGGGGGCTCAGGGGGGCCCTTCTGGCTCCCTACAGCTGCCTGGCAGGAGGCTGCAGCGAGGGGGGTCGGTCTCTGCTCCCAAGGAACCAGCGGCAGGACAGGAGGGAACGGCCTCCAGCCGCACCAGGGGAGGTTCAGGGTGGGCACTGGGAGAAATGTCTTCCCCGACAGGGTGGCCAAGCGCTGGCACAGGCTGCCCGGGGACGGGGTGCAGGCACCGTCCATGGGGGGGTTAAAATACACGAAGATGTGGCGCTTGGGGACATGGTTCAGTGGTGGCCTTGGTGGTGCTGGGTTAATGGTTGGACTCTATGATCTTAAAGAACTTTTCCAACCGAAGTGGTTCTGTGATTCTATTACCGTTTTGGGTGGTCCCTGGACACTCTTGGAAAGGCCAGTCAGCAGAAGCAGTGGCTTTGAGCAGGTCGCCCTTTATCCCAGTTTGCGGAAAAGTATTTATGAAGCCAAGTAAGATAATCCAGAAGAATCTCAAGAACCAAATCTTGTGGTATTTGAGATGGGACTGACGGAATTCGGTCATTTTGCGGGTCTTAAGTTTTCCGAAAGAGGAAATGGTCTGATACTAACTGCCATAATGCACCTCTGTGTGCCGAGCCAGCCCTGGCTATACCTTTATCCTATAGCCAAACACATTACCAGTGCTCATCTAAGGACTGCCATTACACCACAGGCTTTCTGGAGCACATCTACAGAGAAAGCAGATCGTAAACGCAAGCCTACAACCAGGCTCCTTCCCAAAGCTGATACCACCAGGAAAGGCTTAAACAGGTCTTTTTCTGTTTTTCTTACACACACACCCCCACCCAAAACTACTGATCCATCCCAACTTTTTGTTTCAGACTAACCTCAAATGGTGGCCCCCACCACCTCTGGTTGAAGTCCCACCACCTCCTACCGGAGCGCATGCATCTTTTGAAAGCCTCAGCCAGTAATGACAGCTCACCAAGCTGCTCTAGCCGTCAGCACGAAAGAAATAAGCTCCACATTTTCCATGTTCTGCAGGACGTATTTCACACGCTCAGAAAAAAACCCCCAAGCAAGGGCTGAGCAGTCCTCAGCAAGCCGCTGTGCGGTTAGACCTCGCTGTGAAGTTGTGGAGGGTAAAGGAGGTCAAATGATGCAGCTGCTGGAGTCAAAGAAAGTCAGCAATTCATGGCTGCTTTAAAGGTATTTTTTGTAAATGTAGAAGGTGGACTGTCAACATACTCTCTCTACACCAATGACTGAATTCTTCAAGATCTCTAGAAGGTTGGAGGTCAGGGTACATCCCCTTCTCCCCACGTGGGTGGTGGTAGGGGCAGGTGGGATTTCCCCAGAGATGTGGTAAAGGGATTTTGGGTCAGATCTGCCAACGGAAGAGACTTCTGGAGAAAACCAAAGAAGGACCTTTGGGTAAGAGAGGAACAAGAGAGGTGCGAGTCTGTAGACGGGGACTGTTTTGGGTAGCAGAACCAGCCAAGGTCAGACAAAGCCATCCTGGTCAGAAAGAGGAGCTCTTTGGGAGCGACACCATGGCCCACAGGAGGAGGTGGTGGCTTCCTTATCATCCCGTCGGCCCCAAGGGAGTCATACCTGAAGACATTTTAAAGCTGCACTTCATAACTCCTTCTCCCAAGCAAGTTCCTACACCCGAGGGGCTCAGTGTTAAGCCCCACAGAAGGGACTTTATGACTTGGTCAGGGCTTGTAAACCTTTCTGCAGCCCAAAGGCAAGACCAATGACATTTCAAACCCCTCCAACACCTCTGTGCCTGCTCAGACTCTTAATAAACCATCTCAGAAGACGCAACTGAAAATACAGACTGCCACAGGGCTGGAAGCTGGGGACGAGTGACTAAGGAGGCCAAGGAGGAGTCTGTGCCGTGGCCACAGCCCCCACCAGCTGCAACACAGGTCCTAATGGATGGACACTGCTGCCCCGACAAAGTGGAGAAAAACTGCTGCCAGCCTGTTGGTCCACCAAAACCTCACGAGAGCACTCTCCCAGTGCAGGACAGAACTACGGTGTCGCAGCACCAACAAGCCACCAGGCTGCAGCAAGGCTTTTACCATCAGTCAGATTCTACTATCCTGCTGTTTCTTCATACTCTTCAGGCCAGTCCCTCTGCTTCTTGCCTCTCCTCCATCCAAGGAGCTCTCCCCTCCCTCTGCTTCTTCCACTCTCTCTTCATCTGCTGCTCCTCTTCCCTCCCCCTTAGAGCTATTTAACCCCTTAACAGAACCAGCCACAGCTGCACCGTATCTACTTCAGCCGACCCCCGCCCCTGAAGCCAGCCCACAGCTGTCTATTATCAGTGATAATTAACCTGCCTTCGTTCCTACGGGCACATGGAGGACACCCAGCAGTGATGCTTTACTGGACAGCGCGGCAATCATCAGCTGTGCCGGGATGTTTATGGGTGCAAGGTCTGGCTGGCTGGTGCTCTGCTGCTGGAGATGTAGAAATGCGCTCCTCCCTCCTCACCTTCTTCAGGAGAAAACCAGGAGAGGTTTGTGGGAAGTGAGAAATTCGGAGCACAATTTCTGCTCCGCTCGAGTACCGATGACGTTCTACTGCGAGCCTGTCCCCTCCCCCAAAGGTTTGCAAGTTATTAAGGATTTCCAAACTGCCTTGCTTTGTTTTCCATGGTACCTGCACTCCTGAACGTCACACTCGGGAGTGAACTCCCAGCGCTGAGACAGGAATACTCTCATTTTATGCTTTTATTCAAAATCAGATTAATTTGTGCCTCTGGATTTCACAAAGGTTCTACTCTCCAAAACTGATGAGGCTATTTATTTAGACGTTACGTGAATCCTTCCTCTGCGGTTTCTCCTCTCCACATTAGAGCTACCAAAAAATGGCAGTAATTTGGGTCTGAGATGGCTGGGAGCTTGCCGTAGCTATGCATGTTCTGTACATGAAATCACGGATCCTCAGAGAATCCATCACTTAAAACTACACAAAAGGTGAACCCCAGAGGAGGCTTTTAGGGACATTAATATCTCCAGGTCCGTTGCAAGAGCTACAGTTCCCAGAGGTTACAATCCAGTTGTGACTTTCTAATATCATTTAAGATCTATCTCCTACCAGTCTCTTCAAGATTTGGTTTAGCCTCTTGCCTATGCTGTTTAATGAAAAATTAAGAGCTTTTATTTGTTATCTGTTGGATCCCTGCCAAATCTAGCGGTGGGAAATGGCAACGTGACCTGCATGTGGGTCTCTGCAGTGCTGGGACTGGTCTGTCTCCCTGCGAGGACCTCTAGCCATCATGGTAATAATGTCCAGGACATCTTTTAAGTGGAAAAGAGGAAAAATATCAACCAGGTGTGCCTGAAGAAAATTCCATGAATTAACTGGAGTACAGAATCACAGCAAAAGGACAAAGCAGATGATGCCGTATCCAAATAGTTGGTGGCACCTATAGAGAATGGGTCAGAGCACTTAGATGGGGCAACATGATGCCTACGCTTCCCCTCCAGGGAGGCTCGAGAAGCAGGAATGGGGGATCGGAGCCTCTGCCCTGTCCCACCACAGCCTCACAGAGACCCCTAATTTCTGAGGCTGATTTCAGAAATCTCTGTTCTGCTCTGTGAAGGCGCTGGAGTAATGGCTGCAGAGCATTATTCTCCCCTGCATTATTAATAAATACAGTTAAAGCATAAGCCAGCCTGCGAAAAGTGTGTGCCCTACTTTCAGGAAAATAAAAAGGCATGCTTTAACGAAGGAAGTTAAAACAAAACAACCATCTCAGGAAGAAAGAATGCCTGGGAGGGACCATGCACCAGGCTTAATGAAGACATACATTTTTATTTTTTTTTTAAATTGGCGTACCCCATGTGTCTGCAGTAAAGTAATTTTAGGCATTCATTTTTACATGCTTGAAAGGAATTTTTATTTTTTTTTATAACACTGTCCTAAATAACTAAGCTTATTGCAAGCTTAAGGTTTTGCAATTCCAGTGTTTGCAGTGATTCTGTAGCCTGCCTCGTGCCTCTCCCTCTAACAAATATGGGAAAATGCAACAGGGAAATTACACAAGGCAGAAACTTGTGTTGTTTCCATCAATGGGGATGGAAAGAAATAAATTCCCTTGTTTGATGCAGGGCTCCTTAGGCTGAACTTCGCAAGCAGTGCAGTGGCTGGCTGTTACCTAGGCCTTGAGAAGGGTTGCTCTGAAACAAACCGGTGCAGAATTTGTCATCCTTTTGGTGCTTAAACATAAGCCAATATTCACCAGATACCCGACACTGAAAGAGGGAAGAATCAAAGACTGGTTCCGTCACCATTTTCCTTTCCTCACCACTGCTGGACCTGCATGGACCAAGGGGACTCTGGACTTCTCCAAGCTCCTCTCCCTGTCTCCTTCTACTTCCCTGACTGAGGCCATTACAGAGTTTGGGGCACTAAATCATTTAATTTTCCACGTGGATCCCAGGGTCTTGGGAATCCTGAGGTCAACAGAAGAGCATAAGCACTGCTGACTTCCACTGTGGTGCCAGGGCCTGCAGCGTGAGCATTTGGAGGACATCAAGGACAAAAGCGGATGGCACATAAGTAGCAGGTATTTGAAAAATAGACTTTGAAAATGAACAACCCTCGATACACTTCTCTTCGCTTGGGGTGGACCACACCGAGGGCGGGAGCAGCGGGCAGCCTTCATCTTCACTTGATGTTTGGTGTCTTGCTAAGAGTTTGGACGGAAGCCAAGCAAAACTCATGAGGTTTGGGGCAGCAGACACCTAACCACGGAGAGCTCGCCAGAGGAACACCTTCAGGGGGATCCAGAGAGGGGGATCGAGCCTGTACAGAACAGTTTCTGTCAAGACTGACAGCTTGCTCTCAGTTACAACCCACAAATTCAGCAGTCACAAGTAAAGGCTGCTCTGCCCACCCTTTCCGACCTCTATTCCAAGGAGTACGAAGGGGCACATTTGGCTACACAGGGAGACTCAGAATATCCAAGCAGGTGAAACTTCGGTTTGTGATTGCTTTTTTAGTGATCCTGAAGGATTTCTGCCAGCAGGTACCACCCACCTCCCAGCCCAGGAGGGTGGAAACAGAAGACCCTTGTTGGTGGACGGGATGCCTTTGGGAGCAGCAATTCTGTTGGGAATACACAGCATCTCTTTCTGCAGCAAGGCAGCTAAAGGCTCAACATGGAAAATTCCTTAAAAAATACATTTAGAATTAGCCTGCTGTTTCAGAATTGAGGATATTAAAAATAAAGCTGATCCCCTCTGATTCCCAGTATGTTTGATGGACAGCATGAACCCCAGCAGCATGTTCTTCTCAGCAGCGGGGTTATTTCCAGCCTCCTCTATGACAGTAGCTGATTCAATTTGAGGGAACGCTCTCCATACCGACACAGATGACCGGTTTTCACTCAGCCGCCAAACCACAGTATTGCTTTAACCCAATTCCATTTAACACAGTTGAGAGGATGCTGCCCGCTCTGTCGCATGTACCCACTGCTGGAATATTATATGGAGCTTATTTTGCATTAGTTATCTCTCCAAAATTCTTATTTTTTCCTCCTGAAAGTCTGTTTGCCATAGAGAAGTGGCCACTAACACGGGGTGTGATGCTGGGAGGTCCTGAGCAGCGCAGCCCACGGCTGCTTCCCAGAGTTGTTAAAGTGGCATCTCGCCCGTGAAAGAATCGGGATCTAAAAACCCACTAATTCAGTAAAAACTGGCAGGGAGGTGCAAGTAGCTTGAAAAAGCTTCTAAATTTCGGTCTGAGCCAGGATTGCCTCTGTAGCCTTTGCTCTGCCTCTAAACATAATTTTGATGGATGCCATCCTCACTCACAGAATCACACAGGCTTTTTTTTTTTTTTTTTTTTCTTCCCCTAACCGGCACTTGCGCATCCCCAGTTCCCGAGCCGCTGGCCTGAGCACAGCAGAGTCCAGGCAAGCATCTTTCCTCCCGGCTGCACACGAGCAATCTGAGGGCTCTGAACCATGCCTCCTACGAGATAAATCTCCAAACAGTGGGGAAAAAAACCCTGCCGCGGTATTAAATTGCATTGATTTCAAGCGCTGCGTGATTGTTTATGGGGAGGAAGGTTTCTGCGCAAGAGGAGTTGGGTTGAGGAGCACCAATTCTGATCTTCATCATTTCCTCACTAATTCAGTGCTTAGTTATGTTGCGTTACGCACCAGAAGATTTTTGTTCTCAACACAAAATGACCTGTCAGCATTCTGGACATTAGATTTCTAATATGGAAACAATTAAAAGTATTTTCGGAGCATCATAAACAGAGAAATGAAATTTAAATGTCAAGACAGCTGCACAGGCTTTCTTGCTTGAGCATTACGCTGCGTAACAAAAAGATCTGGCGAGGAGGGACAAAAATGATCAGAGGATTTTTCTTTTTTAGAGAAAGCAAGTCAGTAAAGATTAGGACTGCACTTCAGAAGGCAGCGTCGGGGGAGTGAACAAAAGGCTGGCTGGCACAAAGAAGATTGACCAGGGCTTTCGTTTCCCCTTTCACATCATGCAAATCTAAAGCAACAGACAATTATTTGCATCAGTTTAAGAAAAAAAAATAAAAATCAGTAACTCAAGCTTTAATTAATCTGCAGAACTGCTTGCTGCAAAGTATTGTAGCGATAAAATATAGCAAGAATCAAAGCACGGGGGAGGTTAAGCATCTGTAATGAAAGAGAGGACACCCACAGCCAGAGCCACTAGGACAAAGGTAGGGGAAAATCAAAGTCTTCGTGGTTTTGTGCTTATAAAAGCCGCTGACTAACAAGGTTTGGGGCGGATTATTACATACTGAACAATTGCAAGGAAACTTCTGAAGGCCGAGGTGGCTGTTTTCAGGGAGCAGAGACCAGGGCGGGTGGACAGCCCGGCCCCTGCTGAGTGCGGGGGCTCCTCTCTGCTGGCTGCAGGAGCCACGGGGCTTGAGAAGGGGTAGCCAAGGGCTCGCTGCTGCCCACCTCTGCGAACCCCAACTGCCAGGGTTATCCCTGTGTGTCCTTGTTCCCTCCTGCACTTCCTGACTGTTTCTTTGCTGTCTGGGTTGGGACATCCAACTCCTTCTTGTCTTGTGCAAGCAATTTCTTTGTTTGAGAGATGGAGGCTTGTCCTCCAGCCCACTCCAGAACCTTTTACATTTTTACATGTCAGATGGGTCCCATTTCTCCATCTATTCTTACTATCCTAACCTACGCCAAGAAAGCAATCCCATAAAACATCATCCTTCTCTGAGGGTATCTTGACGATGTATCAGAGTTACTTGAGAGAGCATCTAAGCCCTGCCTTGGGTTCCTGTTCCTCATGAGCATGAAGGACATCCCAGGAAGGATGCACCTCAAGCTCTCCTGGTGGGACAGAAAGGCACCATGTCCCCAGTGATGGGCTAAACGTCTCTCTGGTCTCTCTTTCTCTCCACTGAATACAGTGGGACCTGAGCTGGAAGGTTTAGAGACCTGAGGTCTAAACACCTGAAGGGAACCGATTCTTTCCTACATGCAGCAATTGCTGAAGCTGTTTAAAATACCTGAAAATTTCCTAGTTGTTTTTTTTTTTCTTCTTCTTCTTCTTATTTTTAATCTGGAAAATTAAACTGAGCTGAAATGAAATCTTCCAAGGGGAATGTGTGGCTTTCATCAAGGTTTTGCAAACAAGAGTGTTCTGTTCAGATAGCAACGCAGCGTTTCTGAAGGTTTTTTCAATTTTCTTTTCAAGTAGGAACTCCAGCCTCCCAAGGATGGTGTCCAAGATGTACAAGAAGCAACAGAGACCCCAAAAAATTCCTTGTCCTGCAGTGATTTGGCGCTCACCCTAACTTGGGTGTCCCCTTGGCCATCTCCCTGCTCAGTGGCAGAGCTGCTGCCTGCAGGAGGCACAGGCAGTGGCGGGGGACAAAAGACTTTTTATCATGTCCAGGCCATTACGCAGGGATGCTTCAGGATTTACATCCCTGGCTGAGCAGGGAGGACGCTGTCAGACTCTGGCAGGACAAGCTACTAATAAATTTCTGGTGGTTGCTGGGGGTTTATTCCACTGTGGAGCTCTTTCCTCTTCCAATGTTATACCCTTCAGGAGAATTTAAAGGTGGCCAGCACACATCTAGGGGAACAAAACTCGTTTCCTATTACACCTTAAGATTTTTAGTGGGAAGAAATGCAGCTAAATACCCTACCAGAAGCACATAAACCCAAAAAACCCCACAACAGATCCCTTACGGAGTCATCTACAGTAAACAGCCTTATTTAATAACCTTGCAAAATAACAGTGAATTTAAACTGTGATATGCAGAAGACAGCACCAAAAGTTTTTGGCAACAAAAGCCTTATTGTTGCTTCATCAGCCTTGGAAAGCTCCTGAGCGTGGGGATCCACTGATTTTATGACAACCTGGAGACTGAAAACTTGGCAATTCAGTGGAGAAAGGGTTTTAGCAAGCCTGCTACAAAGTCCGGATTTGCGTTCATTACACAAGCATCTATTTCACTCCGATGACTACTGAACACTTAGCTGAAGAGATGACTTTATTCAGAAGTTTTAAAACCCCACAGCTTTATTGAAGCAAAGCATTCAGAATAAACATCTTGACCAATCAAAAAGCCATGAAGTTAAAAGAAAGGGAAAGATACTCTTTTTCATCTCCAATGTGTGCTTAGAAATGGGTGACCAAGAGATTTTTTTCAGGGCTTTTTCATAAACAACATGAGAAAAGCCACAGTCCTGACTTCAGAAATGCTTTTCCAAACACAGTTCAGATGCCGCCAATTCTCGCATTTGACCTATGTGACCATATCTCTTAAAGAAAAGGCTTGGACAACACACCATAGCCTAAAATCCCCACAGCTAATAAATAACATTCCAAGCACAGAATGGTTTGGGCTGGAAGGGACCTTCAAGACCAGCCAGTCCCACCCCCCGCCAGGGGCAGGGCCCCCTCCCCCCAGCCCAGGCTGCTCCCAGCCCCGTCCAGCCTGGCCTTGAGCCCTGCCAGGGATGGGGCACCCACAGCTGCTCTGGGCAACAAGATCTCAAGATTTCTAGTAAACACGAGATTTCCTTTTCTTGTAATAGTACCTTTCACTTAATCCACTCTGGGTAAGTTACTTTTTGAAACTGCTACATAGCCCTTGGGTTTCTACCACCCTTTGTCATGCCAAGAGGTTCCCATCCCCCAGGTAATTTGGCTGAAAGCCGAGAGCTGAACCACGGTCCTTCCAAAAGGCTGGTTTCAGTGAAGTACTTAAATGTAGGTTTAACTTCAGTTATTTCCTGAGTGGAGGCCTAAGAGAAGTCTTCAGCTCCAAAAAGAAAGAAGACTTCTATAAAGGTTTCCACGTTTGGGCTTGAAAGCATAAAAACCCAAGTGATTGATTTAGCAGACCAACTCCAATATTCCTCATTAAGCACAGAACCTGGTCAGTCAGTGCTGTGGTGAAGACAACTCCTTGTGGACAGGTGGGAATTACCCCTCCGGAGTAACTTCTCCGATTAACAACAGTGGAAAGTCCACTTCTTCTGGAATAAAAAATGTCCTTGTTGGAAGTTATTTGACAGCAGCTCCTGCTATTAATTTACATTCTGTCCTAACCTACATGAATCTTCTACCATTGGCAGCCCTTGGCTACAAGCAATTCTCCCATCTCCTCACCTCATGTAGACGAGGTGCTCAACCTCAAAGGGATGGACAGGGTACCACTGGGTTTGTATTCACACCACCCACATGCTTTGATGGCTTTCTCCTCTCCAGCTCTCTCTGGCCAGGCAGGAAGGTCCTGGATGAGTGTGTCCCCTCCTCCATCCAGACCCTTCTCTGCTGGATATGCGTTTGGCCAAAAGAGAACAGTGTAAATCAAGACAGAAGGGAGATGTGCAGAGACGGTGCTCAACAGCAGGGAAGGGAAGGAGTTCGGCAGTCTAGTCATGGGGTTTTACCTCAAAAAATATCATGGCTAATGGAGAAACTCAACCGAGAAATGGTTTTGTGGGTGGTAAGGGGAAGCCTCCTTCCAGTGAGAGGAGCAGAAGGAGCAAGGGAGACGCCTGGGAAGGTTAGAGGTGAACAGGACGGACATTGCTGGCTGAGCTGAAAGAGCAGTAAGGCTCTGGACGCCAAGAATGAATGGAGTAGGTGCTGGTTCTGTAAATACAGACAAGCAGCCTGTGCTAGATATGAGAAAGCAGGAGGCAAAGAGGGGGATGCCACAGTTAAAGCAGTGAACTGGGGAAATTACTTTTGTACCAGCTCTCCAGAAGGATGGAGGAGAAATTGCCACGGTTGGAGATGGCAGAGAGAGCAGGGGTCCAGGGTAGGGGCTGAGCTACGGCGGACGAACGCATTACCCATCAGCCTGGCTGGCAGGATGGTTCAGAGGAACTGCAAAGGAGGAGGCAGAAGAGCGTCTGACTGGTGTGAAAAATGAAGACCTCCATGAAAAACGAAAAGCTTGTACCTCCAAGGAAGTTTTCACAGAGACAGACAGGGAGTAGTGAAGAAGGGAATAAAGGACAGAGCCTGGCCAAGCTTTCACGGAAAGCTGGAAGAGGCAGATGACAAGTATGTCCCAATGGACACACTGCAGCAGAGGTAGAAAACAACTGGCCAACTGGGAAAGCCAAGGGAAAACAAGATTTTATGGAGAAGAGTGGATCTGGTGCTCTCAAGTTCATCAGGACACCAAGGCTAAGGCAGAGCAGTTCCTGAGTTTGGCCAGGAAGAGCTTGCTGCATCTTTGGAAGAGCCATTTTAGGGCGGTGTGAAGGGCAGGAGGTAGACAGAAGAAGACACTAGAACAGACCCAGAGTCTGTCAGAGCCACAGGAAAGTGGGGGGCAGTAAAGACATGGCATGGGAGATCCAGACACCACACAGGACACGGTTGCTGACATATCTGCATGTATGACATAGAAGAGAAGGACAAGCAGGGGGAAGGGGAAGGCGATCTCAGGGAACGAGCATGTGGTACTCAGAACATATTAAAAGCCATCAATGTGAAGGATTGTAAAATTCCTGGGATTAGTATTAAGATATAATTCGTGCTCAAAAGTACTTTGCAACACAGACAAACACTCCCAATGGAGGCGTGAAGTTAACGGCAGAGTTAGGAAGGGAAGAGCCTCACACAGACCCTTTCCCTGGGAAGTATTTGCTGACAAGCACAGGGAACTGCTGCGTTCTGTACATTGAGCAGCAGAAGGTAAATCCTCCTGAATGCTTCAACATACCCAACCTTGTATCTATACAGAGTTTTCTCACCTGGGGCGTAGCCGGGGCTGCTGGTTGGGTACATGTTTGGGTTGTAGGCTGGGGCAGCGGTGGGATAGCCCGTCGGGTAACCTGCAATGAGAAAAAAAAGAGAAATCACACTTTTGTCAAGAGGGAGAGAGAAAAGGACAGCATCCCTGGGAAGCAATGAACAGCCTGTGTGAGCAAAGAGGCCATTGGCCAGCTGCGAGGTAAAGCACAGATGTATTCTCAGCTGGCCCTCAGGGTGCAGGAGGGATTCTGAATGTGCTCTACAGACTCACACCTGACATCATCAATATCGCACCTTTATTCCTCTAGAAAATGTGGACGACCTAACCAGAATGCAGAACACAGGAATGTTCCGCGTACTCTGAAGAAAACTACCAACACACACACACTGAACGCAGAATTCGGCTACCAGAACCCACCACCACAGCTACGCTTGAAAGGTTTTCTTTGGCTACTTGCAGCCGTCATAGCTCCACCATCGTAGCACTTTGCAGCCTAACAGCAGAGCGCAGCGCCCAGCCCGAGTCCTCGGTGCTCAGCACTTCCATTAACCGGAGCTTCTGGCTAGAGGGAAGGTAGAGACGTTGCATGACAACATGCCAGCCCTTATATTCACTCATGGCTGCACAAGTGCCGTCCCTGGGAGGGACCCGATTACCTGCCAGGCCACCTGGAAGGAACACGCACAGCAGCTCGTACCCTTTGAAGCCACATGAGGTTTTAATGGGCACTTTAGAAAAGGTTGCAGAGCATCTTCAGTTTTCATCATCTTCACTCAGCTCGGTCATGGGGAGTTCAGGGGAAATCATCTCAGCAGTCAGTGACGTGGAGGCTTGGAAACCACCGTACACTGCAGACTGAAGTCCCTACGTGCACCCATACACAGTGCAGATGTCTTGCACCAAACTCTTCTCCATTAAAAGTTCTGGTCCTCCATGAAGACCACAGATGACAACCTCCGCACCTCGGTCTGCTCCGTTTTGCTTTTGTTTACTGCCCTACCTCCGTTTCCTGAAAGTCTTCCTGACTGAAAACAGTGAACACGCGAGTAACTCCGTCCCTTCTTACACACTCCTGCGCAAAGCCGTCCAACAGACGGAACGGGACGTGTCGATCTTCCTTTGCTGGCAGAGGGTTTGGCTTTGCTGTGCTTCACTGCCATGGCCACTGCCCCCGTTTATCTGGGCATCACGTTGGCCACTGTCCCAGAGCAGAGCCGGCCCAACAGCAGGCAGCAGCACCCTCGGAGAGTCTCTCCACGCCGAGCTCCACTGACACTGTCTGCTGGTTGCCAGCAAAGGCTGGAAAGAGGTAATTAGCAGTCGATTCACACCCCATCTTTTTTTTGGTTTTGGGTTGGTTTTTTTGTTTATTAAATAAATGCGAGCGTGGGTCTTTCCTCCCCCTTGCTGAGCAGCAAGACAAACACATCGCCATCCCTCCCCCCATGCCCCAAAGCTCACTGCTCTTCCACTACGTGCAGATTACTAAAACCTGGCACCCAGCACACAGCCGACTACTGCGGCAAAATTTTGAGATTCATTTGAATAAACCTAATTCAACAATCATGACCACTGTACTGGAATAAATGACTGTATGTTCTACCCTCTCATTTTCATCAGTGATATACTTGGCTTCCAAATCAGGTTAATTAAAAATTGCTGTAGTTAATGTTGGATAAGCAGCAGTTTAACAGATTTTTTTTGGTTGTTGTTTTTTTTTTTTTTTTTTTTTAGGCTACATAAAACTATGCTGTCATCATACTCAGGAATATATACAGCCTTTTAGCAATCAAGAAGCTCCTTGGAAAATTATTTGCAGATCCAGTGATTGCAAGCAGAACATTAATGATGAAGATCTTAAATCAGAAATATCCCTGCCTACCCTCTGCTTCATTAGAAGATAACCATTTATTTTCCAGTACATTTGTCTCTCCAGGGTCCTCCCATTGCCTGCTTGAGCTCGATGATCCTCCTTTGCCTCCTGGCCAATCTGGCTAGGAGTGTTAAACCAACTCCAGCTCACTGCTTGACCACACCAAGGGTATTATCCCTCTAATTCTCTCAACTGTGTTTCTTCGTGGGATTTGAACTCTTCAGCACACTGTTCGGTAGCCAGTGGCTACGTGTGTGTGACATGAAGTCCCTTGGTCATCGGCTAGGGATGGGATCTAGATGATAGCCTCTTGGGGCCTCTTGGCTCTTCTGGTCCTGGCTGCTGGTTAATCCCCCTAATTAAGTCCTGAATCCCATGAGCTGCTGCAATAGTCCTTAATAATAGTCCTTAAGTAATAGCCCTTAAGTCAACAACCACGACACAGTCCTGTGTGGCTACATGCAGCAAAAGTTTCATCTGCGCCCTCCAAGATATCACCAGCACTCACACATTACCTAATTCAGCAAAATAACCCTTCTCTTATACTTGGACCAAAATTTTCCACATCAGGCTTATGTATTAAAAAACAAGCCTGAAATAAATCAGACCACTTTCAGACCACAGGAAAACCGTGGCTTTGCATAAGCTTTTCCATCTAGTGGGTTATTGAAAGCCTGGACGGTTACTTCAGGCAGATGGAGACAACCCCATATTTAGGTCTTCTTTCTCTTTTTTTTTTAGGGTTTAACTTCTGCTTGGTGGGATGGCATGTTGCTTACTGTGGTACCTTTTGTTGTTTCTGAAAGAAAGTTGTGGCCATATTCAGAATAATTTCATTTCAGATAAATACCATTTCCATCAAGGAAGCTTTAATAGCTTTGGATACGAAAAGATGCAGCCGGCCCTGCTCTACTCTATCTTCCACTCTGATCTCATAAACTTTGATAAGTGCTGACCTCCAGCAAGAAAACCTGTCCTTTCTATTTTAAGGGGAAACAGAGATGAGAAAGGTGCAGGAAAATTAATGTGGTTTGCTCCTTTTTTGGACATACTGAAAGATAAGTTGCAGAATCTGGGGCAATTTGTGCCAGGGGAAACGTGCTTGAAAATTCCCAGCACTCAAAACCCACTGGGTTTAAAAATACACGAGACATTTTTATACCTTATTGGTTTTTGAGCCGTTAGGATTTATGGGTTTTGGCTCTTTGTCATCCCCAAATGACAACAAACAAGCTTCCCGGAGAAAGCAAAAGCTGCAATCCCCATGATGGTCCCCCATGTCTCAGATCCCCTGGGGGTATAAAACAAAGCCTGGATCCAATGACCAGGGATGAGATCAGGAGAGGTGGCAGCACCAAAGCGTCTGGCATCCTGCTCCGATCTTCCCCCCGGATACCCTAAGAGACCTGTAAATCCCGCTCCTCCTGCTGGTCCTGCTCCCCTCCTGCCACATCTGCCTTGCCTCTTCACCTTGGATCAAAAATAACAGTAAGTGGGCCAAACCCACTGGCTTTGAGCGCTGCTAATTTTCCTGGGCTTCCTGCTGGAGCCATGAAAATGTCAGGGCCAGGAAGGAAATACCCTTTACACCCTACCTGTACAGATCCGCACAGGATGGGACCCTGTCTCTGCTGGGGCCTGGGGCCTTATCACAGCAATAATGCAGAAGGAAAGAAAATGAGATGAAAACATATTGAACAAAATTTATTAGATTCCTCACAGAAGAAATCAAAAGTTGTTTTCTTGCTTTATTTTAATTTAATACCATCTCCACGATCAATAGCAGTAGGAAAGCCAGTATTCATTTAACGTTCTCCCCAAGGAGAAGACACCACGCCTCAGCTCCGAGAGGCACTAACTGAGCTGCTTTAAAAATTACAGCGCAATAACTGGCTGTGCAAAGCGCGGGGGCTGCGTCAAGGAGGTATTTTAAAGCCGCCTTTAATGTTTCATGTATTTCTAAATGTTTCTATACCATTATTTCCAGCTCTGCTCACCCCTGTCCTCTTCGGTGCAATGCTGCTTGTGATTAATGGCTTTTAGGCTACGACTCCCAGCTACCCGCCCCCTCTTTTTAATATGCACACGTTTAGGAGGTGCACTAGTAAAGAAGTTCATGAAATAAATTTTAAAAAGAGCGGCACACAGAGCCTTCAAATACGTTAAACCACCAGCTTTGTTTAGCCCAGGCTCCTTCATGATTATACTCAGAACGCCCATAACAAAGCAGTTAGCTTATATTTCCAGCTATATATATTTTACTGCCTACGTGCGAGACAGATGCATGCATAACCGTATACACGAGCTCAGCGCAGACCCCTTCTGCACCCGACAAGAAATGGATGGGGCATTTAAGACAGCTCTTGCCATCCTGGCAGCCTTCTGGGAGCGCTCCCCTGGTCCCGAGGTCCCGAGCTCCTATGCGGCTGCTGTGCTTGTTCTCTGCACCAGTAGAGCAAAAAATGCTGAATTACTGGGGAGAAGTGGGAGGGCAGGAGAAAATACCTGTGAGGTGCCAGCAAGCGAAGGGCTGCCCTTGGAGAAAAAGGCAGCAGCAGGGTGGGGAGGGCTAAAGAATCAAAGGGGCACCGGCAGAGGGGACGGGCTCATTGGAGCACGTTCAAGGATTACATTTATTATTCCCTCTCCGTTGCTTTGGCATTTGAAATTCAGGGCACTCACACCCAGCCCCAGGTGCAAACCACCTCCAGGCTCCAGAAGACCACGCACGTGGGACAAAGTGATATTTTAAAAACCCATGGCAAATGCACCTCTGGTGAGTTTTAGAGGGGAAGTGCCACTTCAAACATCTCCCCCTCCCGTTCCTCCGCGTCCTCTAAAGGAGGACAGCATACACCGCCCAGCCTCGCTGTAAGCAACCAACCTGCATCCAGAGAGTCACAGAAGGGTTTGGTTGGAAGGGACCTTCAAGACCAGCAAGTCCCAGCCTGAAATATCTCACCAATAAAGAGCTCTGAAGCAATAAGCAATAGTCTCAAACTCCAGTTTGTGCTCCACCTATTTGCACACTACTAAAGTGTAGATACAGCCACACTTTTGCCCACATTTTACAAGTCCCACAGGAGCAGCATGGTTCTAACTCAGAGGCATGTTCACAGACACAGCTGTGCCATGGAGCATATGCAAACAAACACACTGACAACCCACAACATGTTCAGACTACATCGAAGGCTGAATTTTAAAACATTAACAATGTTCTAGTATGGCATATTTCCCTCCTCTAAAGATCACCCAAAGGAAGGTCGGTCCTTGGTATCACAGTCATTAGACTCCACCGGGAACAAGGACCAGGGATCTCCTTTCACTCTTAAATAATCATGTAACATCTCATAGGATCCTGGGAACTACAAAGCATCACAGAAGTTTTTGGGTTGGGAGGGACCTCACAGACCACCCGGTCCCACCCCCCGCCAGGGGCAGGGCCCCCTCCCCCCAGCCCAGGCTGCTCCCAGCCCCGTCCAGCCTGGCCTTGAGCCCTGCCAGGGATGGGGCACCCACAGCTGCTCTGGGCAGCCTGGGCCAGCGCCTCGCCGCCCTCACGGGGAAGGGTTTCTTCCTCATGTCCAACCTAAATCTCCCCTCTCTCAGCTTCAAGCCATTCCCCCCTGTCCCACCACTCCCTGCCCTTGCCCAAAGCCCCTCCCCAGCTTTCCTGTCGGCCCCTCCAGGCACTGGGAGCTGCTCTAAGGTCTCCCCGCAGCCTTCTCCTCCCCAGGCTGCACAGCCCCAGCTCTCCCAGCCTGTCCCCACAGCAGAGGGGCTCCAGCCCCCTGACCAGCTCCGTGGCCTCCGACGGGCCCGCTCCAACAGGTCCGGGTCCTTCTGATGTTGGGGGCCCCCGATCTGGACGCAGCGCTGTGGGGGGGTCTCAGCAGAGGGGAGCAGAGGGGCAGAGCCCCCTCCCTCGCCCTGCTGGCCACGCTGCTGGGGATGCAGCCCAGGGCACGGGCGGCTTTCTGGGCTGTGAGTGCACATTGCCAGCTTGTATCCAGTTTTTCATCTACCAGTATCCCCAAGTCCTTCTCCTTTATCCGTTATCACCCAGTCTCTATGGATACTGGGGAAGGGCCTCGCACCTGGTTTTGTTGAACTTCATGAGGTTCACCTGGGCCCACTCCTCAAGCCTGTCCAGGTCCCTCTGGATGGTATCCTGTCCCTCTAGCATATCATTCCAATCGATATGAAAAAATTGAACGAATTTACAAAAGGGCAAAACTGCAGATGCATTATTACCGTACTCTTTGACAGTGAAGGACCTCCTTAGGTTAACCAGCATCTTAGCCAGGCTGCGAGCCTGCATCCGTAAGCTTTAGGCCCGATCCTGGAGCTTTGGAGACACTGACATATGGTACCACACAGGGTTTAGGGATGTTTCCCCCCACATTTCATTGATGTTTCCAACTGCGTCACCTGTGTGTATTTCTTACAGCCATCTAACACAGCCTTCTGAAGGCACACAATAAACCTCAATATATCATTTAGGTTGGAGAAGACCTTTAAGATCATCAGGTTCGTGCCCTCCTGCCCTCCTGTTTCTGGATGTGTGCTCTCCTCCATGTACAGACATCATAAAAGCCACATCCCAGAGACAGCGAGGTGCTCAGGAACTGCTGTGGACTTCAGGGGACCTTCCCTGGGCTTCTGCCACTCATTTCTTCCCTCCAGCCTTGCTGAAATGGAGACACAGCTCCATTGTCTGCACACCCAGGGCACACAGACATTAAAAAACGTAGCAGACAGAGCTTGAGAATACTCAGAAAAGGAATCAATACCACGAGCCGAACCTGTGGTGCTGACTGGTCTGCTTACTCATACCAAAGCCCTTCTTAAAAGGCATTCACTGGTGTTGAGCAGCTCAAGCTCAGCACGTTCACCCAGGGTTTGGCACCTGCCAGCAGCATCTGTCATAACCCACCCACCTGCAATTACATGCCACATACAGGTGAGCTTCCAGCTTCAGATCCCAAACAAATTTGTCAGGAGCATCTAAATAACACACCAGCCAACACAGCACTGAAAATGCACCAGCGCCGGGTCTCTGCGGGACTTGGTACTCTGGAAACCCTTGAAAAAGAATTTGCTTCTCTTAGGCTGGAGAGCCCAGGTGTTTTGGTCCACATTTCAGCCTTCCACCAGTGACTGGGTGAATGATCTGTCACTTACAACACCTATTTCCAAAAAAAGCCCTTGAATTTTTCAAGAATAGTTTCTCTTGGCCATTAGGGCTGCAATTAGAAGAATGCTTCTTGTCTACAAGCAGCCAAAATTAATTTAGGAGGCAAAATATTCACCTTCATTCTTTTCCCTAGAAGGTCTCAAGCAGTGGTACACCCCTAAGAGCAGCTGTATCACAAAGATTTTGACAGGGGCAGATAATAAAGCCCCTTATCAAAGTGCAGGACAAGGCACTATAAAACTATCTCAACGTGTGGAACCGTGGCCACCACGGAGTCCAGCTCACCGTTGCTCAGACACTTGCCGCACTATCTCAACAGCTCATTGACTACCAGCATCCCTGGGACTAAAAAGCCAGGCAGCCACGCAGAACCATCCGTATTATGTCATTCATTGCTCTAAGGTGGATAAATTCAAGGGACCATTTTCCTATTTCTCCCTTTTAACCCCCTAGAACGGTGTGTGACAGTTTGTTTCTGCCGAGCAGTAACTCTGAAGCTGCAACAAGTTCAGGAACATTTTTTTTTTACAATCACCTCTGCAGGTCAGCCATATGAAGCCTAAGTTTTTTCACCCGCAAAATACTTCCGTGTTGTATCTTAAGCCCATCCACCATTTTTCGTTCTTTACTGCCTAGACCTCAGAAACCCTTCAAAAATAGTACTGGTGAGTACCTTCTCGGGACAGAAACATATGAAACTTCATGTCTTCAACTTGACGTCGCTGTAAATCCACTCCCTTTAGACTGATTGGGAATTTATTCTTGCAAAAAAAGTCATGTTCTGTGGTACAAACGTGCAAATTCGGTTCTTGAGGAATTACCCCAGAGCTGAGAAATTAGAGAGCAGACACCACGTAGGCTTCCTGGCATAGTTCCACCAAAGCCTCCACCAGCCAGACTCACAGCAACGCTCTCAAAGGTTGATTGCCGGTAGCAATGACGCCTGAAAAGAATGTGCCTAATTGTGTGATGATTGCAGGGCACAGAGAGAATAGCTGAGAAGGACACCTGGGAACTAATTCTGCATTGGAAACCAAGCCTCCAGAGATGAAGAGCTACAGCATTTGGGAAATGACTTGCAGCAGAGATTTCAACAAGCCTTGCTCTTCCACAGCACAAGCCTTTCTCCACCCAGAAGGGTGTCATTTCAGCCCACCTTGCTCCTCACACAGCCACAGAGCTTGAGGCTTGGGCCACACATCTCCTCCTTCCCAGGGAATATCCCTTGGTGCACAGGAGCTACGGAGGTGACTCGGAATGGCTTCTTACACAGGGCATTTTATAGACCCTTCCTGCTCAATGGGAACGATTTAAACCATCACTTACTTAAATAAAAAATTAATAGCTCTAGCTTTACCCCACTGAAATTAGGTGTGTAGCTGCCCTGATACAACACAGTTGCCCCATGCACAGCAGGTATCCCTGCCCCATCGCTTCGGATGCTCATGGCCAGCCTGTTCATCCCCTTGCATGAGCCATGACCCAATGCTATCAGGCTGCTCGTTTTACAGGTCCAGCTGCCTTGACAGGCACGGGGCTGCGCCAAGGTCTACAAAAAGCAACACTGCCAAGACCAAGCGCTTGATTTATCAGCCAAGAGCCCTTTGTCACAAGTGACTTAAAAGACTGGCTCTTAGGACGCTGCAGGTATGATCAAATGATTGTATGTTTGACCGTCAATGTATTTTACAACATCACCATCCTTCAGCTGGAACTCTTGGCCAAACTCAGCAGTAAAACATCAGGACACATCTCATCCATTAGATTTCACTTACCCCCAGCTTAATTTGGCCCCAGGCATTTTAGAAGGCAAATCTGTTGTACTGAAACTTGTTTTATAGCTAAAAATGCACACTCCCCAATTCACGGAGTTTTGCAAATCAAATTTAAGTCTCAAAAGCAGTCTCCAACTCAGGAGGACAGAGCTGAAACCTTCCCAAACTGACTTCAGTTTTGTTTTACACTTAACATTTTACAATAGATTAATCTGGCTGAATCCTGTTTTACCAGTTTACAAATGCAACTACAGCAGGAAGGGTGGCACAGCCTTCTCTTTCTTTCCTAATCATGCAGAACCATGTCCCAGCTGAACCGAGCACAGCCATTGCACGCCTCTCCATGTCAAGCTCTACCCAAACCTCTCCTGCGTGCTGCTCCTCGGGCATGATGAAGGATGAGCAGATCCAGATCCGCCAATGCACCCTGATGTTGCAGGGAGCCCAGAGGCTGGACCAGTTTTCATTTTACACCGACCATCCCATGTTACCGCTGCTATCCCACTGCTCACGCACCACCTTGCCATGAAATTATTCCAGCCCACTCATGCTGAAAAATAGAGGAAAAGCTGAAAGCACGGGTAGAACCATTTGGAAGAGCAAGTTAATGGATGGTTGAGAATCCAGCATTTCTGAAGTCTCTGAGGATCATAAATACATTCATTCCCGTGAAGAAGTGCCACCCCCTTATTACAGTTTCAAGCCTCATCAGCCCAAGAGTAGAGCAGTCAAATGAACACGTGTGCGTTCACCAGACACAGCAACTGTTCTAAAAAAAGATTTGCTCTAGCATTTGACAACCTGCTTAATTTCCTGGAGACCTTTTACAGTTGGTTCTTTTTTCACCTGAAAGGTCCTTTTTTTTATGTAAGCAGCAACTTACTTCTTGCTCATTAGTCATGGCCATGCAAAACCGATCTCCATGTGGACTGGAAAGGCACCCACAGCATTGCTGGTACTATTTTTTCCCCATTTTTAAACACTGATGACCATATAGACCAGCAGTTGCTGACCATGTGCTCAGGCTGAGACTCTGTACCAGACACACACACATTATCGCAGAGCTGGAAACCCCTTATCTCACACTCGCTGCTGTGGTGACTGTAAGTCAGCACTACCTTTTGATCCTATGAAAATTAAAGGACTTTAATCAAATGGGGTATTTTATGGTATCTGCTGTTCGAGGGTTGCCTTTGTGCGTGCGTTCTGATGAGAGATCTCATGATGAGCTGCAGGCAGATGGCGAAGCCCCCCAGCCCACAGAGCAGTGGTGGCGCCGAGGGACCTGAGGGCTTACGCTGAAGGCAGCGGGGCTGGGGCTGGAGCGGGTACGTCCTTCCCACAAATACAAAGTGCATTGTGCCATCTGCTCCCAAGGCATTCATAGACATCACAGAATGATTTGGGTTGAAAGAGGCCTTTAACAGCCACCCAGTCCCACCCCCTGCCAGGGGCAGGGCCCCCTCCCCCCAGCCCAGGCTGCTCCCAGCCCCGTCCAGCCTGGCCTTGAGCCCTGCCAGGGATGGGGCACCCACAGCTGCTCTGGGCAGCCTGGGCCAGCGCCTCGCCGCCCTCACGGGGAAGAGTTTCTTCCTCATGTCCAACCTAAATCTCCCCTCTCTCAGCTTCAAGCCATTCCCCCCTGTCCCACCACTCCCTGCCCTTGCCCAAAGCCCCTCCCCAGCTTTCCTGTCGGCCCCTCCAGGCACTGGCAGCTGCTCTAAGGTCTCCCCGCAGCCTTCTCCTCCCCAGGCTGCACAGCCCCAGCTCTCCCAGCCTGTCCCCACAGCAGAGGGGCTCCAGCCCTCTGACCAGCTCCGTGGCCTCCGACGGGCCCGCTCCAACAGGTCCGTGTCTTCTTTGCACTGGGAACCCCACATGACTCTAGGTGGAGGTCTCATGAGAGGGGAGAAGTGAAGGAGAGAACCACCTCCCTCGACCTGGATATTGTACCCTCAACCAGGATACAACTGGCTTTCTGGGCTGCAAGCACACATTGCCAGCTGACGTCCAATTTTTGCATGAAGAAAGGGAGTAATGAAGCACCACTGCCTCATTAAGTCCCTCTGGCTTCACTCCAGCTCCACATTTCCAGGACTGTGGAGACATCATGCAGGTGTAGGCAGGTCCCCCAGAGGGAAGGCAGCTCTGGATTTGCGAAGCAGAAGATTAGGAAGGAAGAGTGCAGGTCCTCTAGTAGAAAACTTCTCTGACTCCTTCCTTCTCCTTCCTCTCCTTCCCCAGGACCACAGCTTGACCCAGACGGTGGTGAATTCCACTTTTGTGAAAGCACGCACTCTTTGAAGACATTATTTTTTTTCTTATGGATTGCCCACATCTTACAGGACAAGCACAACGCTTGGAGACTACACAGACAGGAGCTCTACAGGCATCACAGATAACACAGCCATGCACCTGCAATGTTCAGTATAAACCAAATCCTGCCTAAAACCTGACAAAACCCACATGAATCTGGCAACACATACTTCCTTTTTATGATCTTTTCCTTTATATTGTACAGACTTATAAAAAAGCACTACTGGAAGTCATGGGAGTAGCACAGGCGCCTTTGGCATGCAAGGTGATGGAGAGAAAACCTTCAGTTGATGGCATGGTGGCATGGGCATGCGGTACGTCTGCTTGTCTCCCTTTCCCAGGGTCACAATGTTGACACGACAGGGCCCTGCCTGAGTGGGGGAGATTTTCCCAGCTGGAGGTCAAAGGCAGGGGATGGTTGCCAGGGCCTCCCTGCCACGCAGAGCCGGAGAATTCCCGTTCCTTGGGCACTAGGCAGGAAGAGCAGGGGATGCGCACAGAGCTCTGAGCAATTCCATGGGACCTTGTGGTTGCACAATGCAATACATCAGCTTGAAGCTGTGGCCTTCAGCACGCCAGGGAATTAAGAGACTTTACAGGACCAAAAGGATATTAAGAAAATGGCAGAAGCACTGTTTTGTGCATCCGCTACCTTCATTTTCTCCTGCTCAGGGAAAACTTGCTTTCAGACTGTTTTTTAAGGCTCGATACAGTTGCAAGCTGCTGGCCAAAAGAGATGACTCCCGCTTCCATTCCATCCCAGTTTTACTTCCCGCCTACATCCAAAAGAAACCTCCCAGGCCTTACTGCAGCTGTCCTTGTATGAGCAAAACTCATTCTGAAAACTAGGAGCAACTGTCCAAAAATATTAGTGAGATAGTTTGATTATTTAAGGCACACACTATAAATAAACCATAGTGACAGAACTTGACAGACTGTCAATCAACATGACTTCTGGGCAAGAGACATGTGTCGTATCCCTTCCTATGCTGAGACAAGTCTCTGTGGGAAAGAAGTTCTACGGGACTGTTGAAGTCACACAATATTAATGCTCCCTGCAATTATTTACTCCATTCCGTATTTGACTAATCCAAGGCAAGATATGAAAAGCCTCTAGTGATAAAAGAAAATTGTTTGCTGCTCCAAAAGAAGCGTAAGCCCTAGATAAAGAAGCCATTACAGTTTTTCTTAAAAACTGAACTGTGGCTCCACCTTATCCAATAACGTTCCCCAGAGAAATATTTAGCTGCAAGGATTAAAATAAGTTATGATAGCAGAAAACTGCTAAACTGAAAGCAGACCAAGTGGTATTCCTCCTCATCTCCCTAAGATAAGCCCTGAAGAAGAAAGATATTCATTCTTCCTCAAAGGAACCCCAGTCATGGTGAAAACCAGCTTGCCATGGGTCTGCAGCTGAAGCCAGACACCCGTGCACACTGGGCAGCCACGGATATGCCTGTCCAGAGCCAAGTGGAAAAGACTGATGAGGCCAGCGCTGCTGAGAGAGGACAGATCTTTTACTGGAGCAGCTGACATAACCACAAAAAAAAAAAAAAAAAAAAAAAAAAAGGAACTTTTTCAGGCACAGAAGTCCATCTGCAGCTTGCTCTTGGGTGAACTTGTCGCCATTTAGTCTCTCATGCAAATGACCAGGTAGTGCAGGAAAAATGAGTTTCAGAAGGAAATGCCGGTACCTCCTGCAGTGCTTTAGCCGTGCCGGGCACTAGATGTAGGCAGGAGGACAGACCAGGATGCTGGAGCAGCAGGAGCTGTGCCGCGCCACCACAGAACCTGGCACACCCAACCACAGGACGGTGCTGGAGAAGGGCAAGAGGGAACGGTGCCAAGACCAGGCCCACCGCTGGAGAGCAAGCCGGATCCTGTTACTTACCCAGGCACCCAGCTGAGCGCAAGCCCCAGGAGATACTGCTCGGACACCCGCAACTTGTTCAAAGGACACCTGCTGCCGCGGTTATGGCTGGGCCTCACCAGCTTAATGAAGGGCATGAACCCACCAGCAGCTGGTGGCTGTGTGGGTGTCCCAGCCCTGCTGGTCAACCCTCCTCTGCCCAACACCCACCCGAGGAAGGTGGTGGCTCACACGTAGCACCAGGTGCGAGCACGCCTCGCCAAGGCCCAGCAGCGTTGGCAGGGCCACCCTGGCCCTGGTGGAGAGACCCTGGCACCGACATGATGGACACGGCCGGCCTTCCCTCTGAGACCCTGTGCACAAGCTCGATCTAAAATCTAATACCTGTTTCCCCTCCAGGAAAACTATCTCAGCAAACAGTGTTTCTCTTGCTCCGGCAAACAAAACCGCTCATGAATTCTTCCGTAAGGACTCATGCAAGATGGCCGTCAGGCCCTCAGGTTAGTTGTGGGAACAGGGCATGGACCAGGAATGGAAAAGGCAAGGACACTGCAAACCCTCCTTCCGCACGGAGAGCGCTGGGGTGCGTGGCAGGCTGCAGAAAGGTCGGCCACAAGGAGATGCACCACCTCGTACGGCCAAGGTCGGAGAAGGCCCGCCATCGGCCAGGGCAGGCCCAGCCCCAGCCCCTGCCCTGCAGAGCTGCTCTCCTGCCGTGGGATCCGCCAGAGACGCCCTGCTGCACAGGAGGATGCTGCTGATCAAAGTGTCACGGTTTAATAGCCAAGGCGAGGAGCATAAAGCTAAACTGCAGGTGGGCGAAAGGCAAATAACATATTTTTATAGATATGAATATTAAGACTCATAGAAATGAAGACAATTTCTGCAAGGAAGGTCAATGCGCCACCGTGGATGAGGACCTGAGATCCCAAAGTGGTGGCACAACCAATGCCCGGCACTTCTTCGCCTCCCAGCCAAGCTGCCACAAAAAGCCAAAGCAGGGCAAAGCACGCCACGTCCCACGTCTCTTACCACGATGGCGCACAACAAATTCTTACCCAGCTGCCATGAGGCACGGGCTGCAGGGACCAGGACAAGGCGCACGGGCAGCTGTGCTGGATCACACCAAAGGTCTGTCTGGTCCCGTACCCTGCCTCCGACCGTGGCCAAAACGATGCCTTGGATGTGTGAGGGAGAGAGTAGGGAAAATACATGTTTATGGTTTCTCCCCCAAAACACTCCAAACCTCCAGTCATATGCAGTTCCTGTGCTAGATACTACTTTTACCACATTTATTGTTTATTACTTATTATTTCTCTCTCAGTGGATTTCTCTTCCACGGTCTTGACAAGTCTTCCCTTGAACTATATAAGCTTTCAGCCTGGGATCTCCTTTGTTGCAAACATTTCACTTTCCTTCCTTTGATGGCTCCGACTTTTTGCACTACAGAAATGGGCAGCGATTAATTTTTAGCGACCATGTCACCCACGAGTCTATTGACCTCTCTCATAGTTCCCTTGGTCACAACCTTCTCAGGCTGCAGCTTTCCAGGTTACTCAGCCGCTCCCCATATGGAAGTCTTTCCAGACCTTTATTTGCCCTCATGGGCCTTCTCTGAACCTCTTCCAGTTCTCCTAAAACCTTTCTGAGATGGGGGCCAAAACCACCCAGAGTGTTCCAGTGGTGAGTGAACCAGGGAGATGCCCAGAACTGTACTGGCACGCTCTGGTCATTACCTCCTTTCCTGATTAATTCCTACCGTAGTATTTGCCTTTTTGGACAGGTGCTGAGCATTGAGCTGATGTTCTGACAGCACGAGCTGTCATGGTCCAGGACCGTCCTCCCCAGTGGTCAGCTCAGACCCCAGCATTTTAGATGTGAGATTAAGACTCCTTTTCCTCACATGCTTCACTTCATACTCACCTCTGCAGAACTGCATCTTTACTCAAGTCTCACGAGAGGCTACTGCAAACTTTCACATTCAGCTCTCATCTTTTATTGGCCTGAATAATTGAAAATCAGCACTCCTCAGCACTCCTTCCCTTTCCCAGACCACTTCTGGAAGTGCTGAACCAACCCAGCTCCTGCCACCGACCTCTGCCAAACACCAGGACCCCTTCACCAGAAAAGCCTGTCACTTACTCCAACCCCCTCTTTTTTACCTTTTAATAAATTACTTATCTTGGAAAGGACCTTCCCTCTCCTCCCGTGATGCTTAGTTCCTCTAGAGGCCTTTGCTGAGGGACCTCATTGAGCCCCCTGGAAATGCCACCTCCTTCCCACAAGGGCTTGTTGACATCCTTGGAGAACGGCAGGAGGTTTGTGAGGCTTTGGCACATACTCCCCTAAGAGTAAGCTACTTCTTTCATTCTTAATCTCTGCTATTTTCACCATCTTTACTTGAAAAGACAATGAAATGTTTTTATTTCCTGCAGAGCAATGAGGATGATGCACCACAACTTCATCAGGCCCTCAACTCAGCCAGTATCTTAAACTTAAAGAAGGAAAACAGAGTAACGGTTCCTCCTCCTGCTCCCAGTGACTACACATTGCTCATTTTTCATCCTGTCCACAGGTTTCTCCCTCTGTCTTTTCTTGAATATTGCAGAAAGCATTTTCCAGGGTTGTTATAACATTTAGAAGGTCAGCACGAGTGCACGGCAGGTGAGGAGATGCCACAGCAGGGTTTCTGAGATGGCAGCTGAGCTGATCCAGAATGACAAACTAAAGGGAGGTTATGCTCAGAAAAGTGACGGGGCTGCCTTCCCCCTCTCCCCCCAAAAAAACTCTGCTTTCCCACATGTACTCAGAGTCCGATCCGCTTACTTCACCAGCAGAAGTCGCCTTCTGCTCTCACTGGCTTAGAGATGCGACACAGTTCGGGGAGAGCAAGGCGGAGCCTTGCTCGATTCATTTATCTTTAATGGAATAATTACTTAGGTCCTCAATACTGAATATGCATTGCTTTGTCTGAACTGAAATCTGCACTGAAGCGCAGAGGTTGGAAGGAAAAAGAGCTGCGGCAAACCAAGATGTGGGGAGATGTATGTGAAGGGAAGGAAGATGAGGACATCTTGTTCCTGGTACTGTTTTTCCACCTCCGAGTGATGGTTGCCTGGTGCAACTCTGATGCAGAAAAGGCTCCACCGTGGTGAATTTTAAGCATCAGATCCGCCTTGAGATCCTTCCCTAACCAAGGAGAAGACAGAGCATCCTTCTGGCCCCAGAGACATCCCCTCTCCTCCGGCAACCCGGGAGTCCAACCCACAAACACCCACAAGTTGCTCCAGTTTTGTACACGATGCTACAGAAGCACAAATGCTTTTCCATCAGGAATTTGTCATCTCCCTGCTATCTTGTGGAGGCTGAGGAGAGCCTCCCGCTTTCAGAAGCGGGCACTCCTGGTCCCCTTCTGCTCTGGCAGAGTTTCTATGGCAACTCTAGATGAGTCTTGAAGGGGGGATTTCTGGTAGGCTCTTTCTGGAGGAGTTTGTCATGTAAATGCAGGCAGGAGAGCAAGCTCTCCGTGCCCTCAGGTGATAGGTTATGGCAGTGTATTCACAGTAACTGCTCAGAAAACAGCCCTTTGTGATTTCCAAAATGCAGTTGTTCATCTGGCTAATTCTCAATTCGTCCTTTTCAGCTCTGCTCCCAAGCCAGGAGGAAGGGGGAAGGAAAAAAATTAAAAATAAAAAAATTCATTTCAAGCCTTGGTGTTTTGCTCCAGATGTTGATTTCTACTCTGTGACAGACAGCGCAGTGTGTGCAAGACCTCTGTGCTTCCAGCTACAGCAAGGGAACCAGCTTCAGTGTGCATCTCCCGACACCTTTTTAGACTTTGGAATTGGGAATTTGCTCCTTTTCATACCTATCATAATTCTTTTCTTCTGCATGATTGGTGTTTGTAAAAACTGGGTCCAAAACACTCCTTGTCTCAATGACAGCAGCACCTGCAAAGAGCTTCCCGTGCACTAAATACCTGCAGACATGTCAAAAATCAGTGTGTCCCCACAACCCTGCATTGTGGAGAACTTTGCCATGTGAAGAAATGGTTGAAAAGGGTAGAAGAAGGAAGGGAAATCCCAGCATCACACCAGAGATACAACATGCCGAGGAACAAGCTAGCTCACTACAAGCGACCCAGAAAGCACAGCTGAGCAGAAGATGACCCTGTTTTGTCTGCTTGGCACAAGGCTATCCTCCCACCTCATTTGTCATCACTTGACGTGCTGTACAGACACAATTTGGATGTTTTCTGGGACAAGTCAAGTACTCCAGTCATCCAGAGTACTGTGTCCAGCTCGGGGGTCCTCAGCATCAGAAGGACATGGACCTGTTGGAGCGGGCCCGTCGGAGGCCACGGAGCTGCTCAGAGGGCTGGAGCCCCTCTGCTGTGGGGACAGGCTGGGAGAGCTGGGGCTGTGCAGCCTGGGGAGGAGAAGGCTGCGGGGAGACCTTAGAGCAGCTCCCAGTGCCTGGAGGGGCCGACAGGAAAGCTGGGGAGGGGCTTTGGGCAAGGGCAGGGAGTGGTGGGACAGGGGGGAATGGCTTGAAGCTGAGAGAGGGGAGATTTAGGTTGGACATGAGGAAGAAACCCTTCCCCGTGAGGGCGGCGAGGCGCTGGCCCAGGCTGCCCAGAGCAGCTGTGGGTGCCCCATCCCTGGCAGGGCTCAAGGCCAGGCTGGACGGGGCTGGGAGCAGCCTGGGCTGGGGGGAGGGGGCCCTGCCCCTGGCGGGGGGTGGGACTGGGTGGCTGTTAAAGGCCTCTTTCAACCCAAATCATTCTGTGATCCTATGATTCTAAGCCATCATTTTCTGCATAGGAGAGTTTGTTGCTACAGAACTCGTGGGACCAGCACCGTGTCTATTGGAGGAGTTAAACATTGAGTAATAGGTGTCAAAAATGCTTTTTCAGACTAATTTTACAGGATGAACAGCAAGGTGTTTGCTTGGAGGAGAAGTGATGGCAGAAAGCTCCTTGCCTGGCTATGCATTACTTGTAACTTTTCTTATTCAAGATGCTTGAATTTAATTTGCCAGTGTTGGACCTACCTTAAAAATGGTACTCCAGGTGTGCTGCCAAAACAAAGGTGCCAGTGCTGCCGGTTCAGCATGCCCCAGGCATCCCCAGAGCATGATCAATGATTAATGCAACAAGAACTGCCCAGTAATTAAGTCTCTCCTATAGCACAAGCACTGTCCTGCTTCCTTCCTCTGCTTTTTATACTCTGTATTCTCCTCTGACATTGGCAGCATCCTCCTGTATTCATTGAGGCTAGCCTTGATTCACACCTTTAAACAAGATCTCTGGGGACACTGAAATTCCTATTTCAGCTAATTCTAGTAACAGGCAATTCCAGGATGATCACAGCAATGTTACCGAAGGAAATTATTGCCCAAAAGGGCCAGCTGTAAAGGACGGACCCAGTGATTTTCATTTGCAAGAGTTAGCAAAGATAAAAATTCAAAATGATAAAATATTTGGGGTTGCAAGAATACACCAAGCCAGGGTTAAACTCAGGAGGACCGAGGGGTTAGGGTTCACAACATCTTTAACTTAGATATTGAATTTTAAAATGCTAATTAACTTTAGAATGTCCATATGGTATTTTGGACATTTTGGATTTAGACCAGCAAAGTGAATTGCTCTCAAATACATTAGCTTTAGACAAACACAGCAGCAGATGGAGCACACACAGAATATTAACAAAACCAGTTTTTGGGTGTTAAAAGGCTTAATGGGTCTCTCACATGTTTTTGGGCCAGGAGATTAGATTCAAATTGTGCTTGAGGGAAGCTGAGAATACATAATATTTGAACTGGCAAAACTCCACAGCGGTGTTTAAAAAAAGGCTCTAGCGAAAATAAAATCTAATTTCACCAGCTTGAAAGTGCAAAGGTTCTCTCGGAAAGAGAGAAGAAATACAGCGATCCCACGGAGACCCCTTATCCAAAGGTCTTTATTATTCATCTTCCAGCCAAGACGGGATGAGATCCCCTGATCACCGCACCAGACCCTAGAGAAACCCACCAGCAGGTGCAGCTCCTGCCCAGCTCAGTGAAAGCAAGGGAAGAAAAGCAACAGCATGTGAAATCATGGGGTTATGCAGCACTGACGACTTCTGGTTCATAAACTGAATTTTTCAATCCCCTGACTTCCTACAGAAGTGTGCATAAACCATGTTCTTGCCCTACAATCCCTCTCCTAAAAAAAAGAAACTAATTTTAATTAGAGTTATGCTTTTGCACCAGCTGTTCTGGTAGAGCATCTCTTCAGAAAGCTTTAGAAGGGGGAAAAAAAAAAAAAAGGAAAAGGAAAAGGAAATAAAAATCCCTCCCTCCCCATCCTGTAAATATCTAATTCCTTACAAACAGACTCCTGCCCAGAAGAAACTACAAATGTATTAAAAGCCACAGCTGAGGGGTGACAGCCCAGGGATGTTTTAGCACAGTACAATTTTCATTTGCTTGCCATAAAACAATGATTTCTACGATCGTCCAACTCGGCAAAGCAATTACAGCTAATTAAGTAGATTACATTTTATGGCTGAGGTGCATTCTCCTGGTTGCTCAAGCAGATGTGATAAATCTGTGGCAGCTCCTCTTCTGTTTGTTTTTGACATAGGGAAGCAGTCAGGCTTGTTTAAAAAAACCCCAAGGTATTACCCAGGTGCCGTATTTTATGTGGATAAATGGGGGATCTCTGCCACTCTGGGGATGGACAGCAGATTAGAGCCGTGGAGGAGGAGGACAAAAGGACCTCCTCCAGTTATCGTGCTCAGAACCCGACCTTGGCAAGGTTGGGAGATGCTATTTGACAAAGCAAAAGCTTATGGGAAAGCCCAGCATTTGCTCGCTGGGATTTAATCACCGGATCAGCAGCTCCTTCCCTGTGTGCCAGAACAGCCCCATGGCATGGAACGGAGCCGGGCACTTACCAAGCTCCCCCTCCCACCGCTGCCAACAAAGCGCTGGAGGAACCTCAAGCAGCTGGTTGAAACAGGAGACTAGAGGGACAAGGAAAGATGAAACACAAATTGCTTTGTACACGGTTTATCAGCTGGAGGTGCAGAGGAGGAAGGTGCTGACAGCACGTCCAATCCACACAGGCGGGCGTAGGACCGTAGGTGGGCTGCGGACCACCCAAAGCTGTGGCATGGAATCAGTGCTGCCCATCGAGGTGGAAGAACAGGAGGGATTTTAGTAACACATCTTGAAATATTTGTAACATTAAACAGACAACAAACTCTCTTAAAATGCATAATATACGTGTGGGTGCTGCAGGGGTGGGAGTTGTATGCATGATGCACGCAAGCCCAACAGCTCTGACCAAAAAGAGAGCAGGCACTAAGGAAATATGTGTTGTGTTTAACCCCAGCTGGCAACGAAGCCCCCCCACAGCCACTCGCTCACTCCCCCCCGATAGGATGGGGGAGAGAATTGGAAGGGTCAAAGTGGGAAAACTTGTGGGCTGAGATAAAGACAGTTTCGTAGGTAAAGCAAAAGCAAAACAAGGAATTCATTCAGTGCTTTCCACCAGCAGGCAGGTGCTCAGCCATCCCCAGGGCAGCAGGGCTCCATCATGTATAACAGGGACTTGGGAAGACAAACACCATCACTCCGAGCATCCCCCCTTCCTTCTTCTTCCCCGGCTTATATCTGCTCAGCATGGCGCCACATGGTCTGGAACATCCCTTTGGCCAGTTGGGGTCAGCTGCCCTGGCCGTGTCCCCTCCCCATTCCCCGTGTCCCTCCAGCCCTCTCAGCCCGAGAAACTGAAAAGTCCCTGACTCAGCACAAGCATCACCCAGCCACAGCCGAACCCACGGGTGGCCGCCAGCATCGCTCCCACCAAACCCAAACCGCAGCGCGGCACCAGCTGCTGAGAAGGAAATTAACTCTGTCCCAGCCGAAACCAGGACACATGCTGATCACATTTTTGCAGTCCTTTGACATGCAAGCACAAATCTCAAAGGATCAGAAGCAGCCCCCAGTAGGCAGATGTAATTAGGTGTAACTCAGCTCCCCCTGTGTCACATGTACCTTTAGTTAGCCTGAAAGCCTGCTGGAGAAAGACGGTATTTCCATGTTTCATAAAGCAGCATGCACAGACGCAACACACCAAAGCTAAGCATCCTGTCCCCACTTCCAAACGGGGTTTTACAGACAGGGGTTCCTCATGATTTAAAGCTGAAACACAGTTCTTCAGGACAGGGTCCCCCATCGGTGACAGAACAGGTCACCCGAAGAACCTGTGAATGCCCCATCATCGCAAGGTTTGACAGGGCTTTGAGCAACCTGGTCTAGTGGAAGGTGTCCCTGCTCATGGCAGGGGGCTTCGACTAGATGGTCTTTGAAGGTCCCTTCCAACCTAAACCCTTCTGTGATGGCTCAGGAACACAAGGCACCAGGGACATTCCTCTGCAGATGGGAGGAATTGGAAAAGCATCCTGACAGCGCTTCCCAACATGTTCATCCAATGTCCCAATGCAGCCGGTTTTCCTCTCAGTTTCCTGCAACCGCCCGAGCAACTGAAGAGCAAATGGAGCTCTACCAAAGAACCACCAGAACACATGAAATATTTAAAACTGCAGACTTAGGTTTTTCAGATAAGGTATAAAACCATAATAAGGAACACTGTTGTGGCTCCCCATTAAACCATCCCACCCAAGGCATCGCTGTTCCCCTACAAAGCCAAGACTTGCTGCAATTAACACCCCGTCAGTCCCTCTGCTCCAGGAGCTGGCTCCCAACATGAAGACAAGATCCTCGGGTCACTCAATACCCCCTTATTTTAGAAGACCAGATGGCTGTATTGTCTTAAAGGAAGATTTTGTGACTAACATCCTTAAAGGATTTGGAGATTTTATGTTGCGCCTCTAACTATCCTCGCAAGAATTAAATCCAGAAATTGACTTCTCAGCAAAAACGTAGGGAACTTTGCAAATCTGTAATGAGTCATCGTGCTGCAGGTAGTGAAGCTGGCTTAAAAGTAACACATCCACCAGAGTGTCTGGGAAACAAAAAAAAGAGTCACCAGTTCCCTCCAGGAACAGCAAATTATAATAATGGACTAGGATGGAAAAGGGGGGAAAAAAAACCACAAAAAACAAACCCTCAGAAGTTAGAGGAGCAAAAGGCATTATGTCAAGCGATGTAAAAATCAGATGGTTCACATCAGCCTCCTCCTGGAGTGTGAGCTGCCAAGTAGATAAATTAGCTTAAAACCCAGGAAGACTAGTTATGGTTTGGGATTCAAAACAGCAGCACGCTTCAGTTTTACCAAAAAAGCAGAACCCGAGGCTTTTAAATGAGAAGCATAGATAAGGAAAGAGCCATCCAGAGGAACCTCTCAGATGGTCTGAAAAATTGTTACTAAAAAAGCCAACAGTAGAAAAGTGCCATTAATTCATCGCACCAAAATACACTTTGTAAGAGATAATTTGAGGCACTTGAAACTGAAAAAATAGCAATATATCTGCATAATTATGAATTTTTCCTACAGTATTCATATGGGAAAGGTCTTTTTCCTACAAAATGTCCGACACGTGATTGCTTTCACAAGTGTCCCCACCCACACCTCTGTCCTGGTGAGGAGCATCCCAGACCGTGGACCTGGATGACGGATTTGTGGTCCATCATCGCTGACTCGGCAGGCTGGGGAGCACTGCAAAACCACCCCCCTGCTCTGCAGCGCAAAGCACATGACGATGAAGCCGCGCTTGAGGGTGCTGGGCAAGGGCCAGGTCAACCCTGTTCTGAGACTGTGCTGACTTCTCCTTGCAGCCGTGCCCAGAGCTGCATGCACTTGTGTGATGTTGATGCATTTAATAAATGCATTACTGTGTCTACGCCGTTTTTGATGAAAACTTGTAACATTCTGTATATCCACCACCAAGGGCTGTGCAAGGCAACATGGTAAGCAGGCAAAACCCATGGCAGCCTTCTGCTTTGTCTTCTGTGTATGTCTGTTAATGGGAAGAGCTGAGAAACGAAGGATCCGCTGAAGTTGTATCTAAATTTACAAAAAATAGCTTAAATACAACATGTATGTATTTATCTTGGCACATTTCTTTCAGTACCCACATGACGGGCAGAGCACACAATCCCTTACCAAAGGTTCAGCAGTCAGTGGTGCTACTTTCTCTTTAGATCTCCCGAAATCCTCCCCTGCCTGGGCTCCCACTCCATCTCAGCACACTGGAGACCTCCCGTCATCCGCAAAGCCCTGGAGTGCTTCCAAGCAGGGCAAATAAAAACAACATTTATTTTATTGGATACGGTTATATCTAAAGCTACATGCAATGAACTAATTTAAATTGTTCTAAAGCCTCAGTGATATAAAATACTAAGGCTACCCTTCATCTCCTTAACCTTTTTATGGATTCACACGTTGCAAAAAGGTGTTAGGCTGGCCTGTGTCCTCAGTGGGGGTCCCTGTGATGTGAGATTGTGGGTACAGGGGCCATACCAAAGGCTAAAAGGGCTTGCAGGGCCAGGGATGGAGCAGAGGAGCACGGCTGAGATGTGGTGTCAGGCTGTTGGGGTATTTGGCAGTGAAAGTACTGGAGGGGTGGGATGGCACAAGGTCCAACTGTCATCAGAAGGTGATGGATGCCAGGCGAAGAGGTTCCAAATATCTCCTCGAGAAGGTGCAAGGGAGCAGAGGAACGGGTTAATGATGATCAGTCACCAAAGAACTGAAAGCTTCAAGAGTCCTCAAAGAGCAAGACTGCCTCAAGGGGACCAACACGACTGGCAGGAGGGTCCACTTGTGTGGGATGACCTTCCTCTGGTTTGGACCCACGCCTCCCTTGATGTATTTTTGGAAGTATCGGCAGCAGAGACTCAAAGGGGCTGGCAGGTTGGAGCACTGGGGCCAAAGGTCTCTCGGGGGATCTGTGCTCCATATAGGACATTGCGAGGACCCATTAATAATTTCATTTTCACTTCAGCTTCAAAAGACGTGAGATGCTCACTTAATATATACCTATAAAAAAATAACTATGCATCAAGCTAAAAATTCCTTTTATAAGGGATGCAATTCTTTTTCACGTGGTTGGAAATTGCGTATTAAAAATACCTTCATGCTAAATTATTTCCCCTGCAATATTTTTTAAGCATCATTATACAACGCAGTTGCTAGCTTTTCAGCACATTTTTCAAGAGACTGACTACAGGAATGATATTTGGAATTAGCATTCTTTTAATCAGCGTAGCCGAAATCAGCCTTCTAGTTACCAAATGAATTAAGTCAACAAAAAAGTCCAGGTCTGCAGAGACTGTTCCCTCAAACCCAAAGGCACACTTCTTCATTAAGGTAAAACTCACCAGAAATGCTGAACATTTTTAGCGCTGTCAGCTGAAACACAACCCGATACCCATCCCCCGTGGGCCTACCCAGGTGCTTTGGTGTGGTGGCAAAGGTCTCCAAGGAAGGGTTTCCATGTACATCATGCCTTAAAGAAATTGGCCACCAGTTTTCCTATAGGAATCTGGTTTTATCAGACTGATTTGAGACAGAGCATCCTTATGAAACACTCTTCAAGAGATTTTGCTCCTTCTTTTAAACACAAGCAAGCATCAATTGCAGGTCACTTGACAAACGTCAAGTGGGTCACCCACAGAAGCTATTCTCGGCGCACAGTGACATCTCAGGTGTCCTTGCTGGCACAAGCAAACTAAAGTTTGGTCAAATAAGCATGAGGCACCAGGTCAGCCAGTGCTCCTACAGCCCTATTCAATACTAATGAACTTCTGTAGGTTTACAAGTATAAAATCAATGCATTACAATTAATTTAGACCGAGTCATTGTCTTGCAGTATCTCCTTGCAGCAAGCAATTGTAGGGAGAAGCACAACTGAGTAATAGCTCTGTTTTCCAGGTGAAACTCTTAACATGTAATACTCATCCCCTGCCTCCCCATGTCATCAATGAGTCAAATCTAAGCTTTTGTTCCGGAACAAAATAAAATGAGATCTTCAAACACTGAGCCAAGCTCTGAGATCCGAAATACAGCTGAAGCGAAGAGTAGCCCTACCGTTGCCATCAATAGCTGGGCTTTCTGCCCAGAGCTTAGACTTCCGCAGCTGGTCTTGTATCAAAACCGAGTGGTGACCCCTTCGGTGGCGAGGCTGGTACCGAACCACCACATCCCTGCTCCCAGCATCCGTCGGGAGCTGTGGCCCCCCAGGAGGCAATCCCTACACTTAGGGTTTGTGCTGGCCTCAAATCCAGCGCTACCGCAAACCACGCACTGGGAATACATCTGGTGACGCTCAGCGCCTTGCCTCTGCCGGAGCCTCTTGGTGCCTCAGGGAAATGAGAAGTTACTGGGGTCTGCACGAACACGTCTGTGGGTCCGTCTGCAAAATCTGATCTTGTAGGTGTAAAAAAAACCCAAACGGTGGAATGAAAATTCCCCAAACTCAAACTGAAAGTTTGTTATTTCTCCACAGTCTAAATATTGAGCTTAACAAACAATGAAATTGCCAACCATATCACCCATCCCGAAGTTTTATGACTAAAAAAGATGCTGGGGACTCGGAGGATACTTTTGAAAAATGAAAAGGACCAATAGCAAAGAATTTCAGAAATGTAACAAGAACAGAAAGACCCACTCCTAGCATTTCATTTCTAGTAAAACAAACTAATGAGAGCTCTATTAAATGTACAGAAGCTTCTAAATTTACATTGGAAGCATTTCAGGAATAGTATTTTAGTTGTGAGATTTCACCTTGAAGCTCCATGTTCCATCGCAAGCCCACGTGTGCCTTCACTGGTTTTTTTTTGCAGAGCAGCTGCTCATGAACTGCAAAGACACTATGTTCCTACGTGCAAGCTCAAAGCAACGGCAGCAAACGCCAGGGTGAGCAAGATCATGGCTGGAATAATTAGGACATTCATAATACAGTTTTCTTTGTGGAAAACTGACAGAAATGCTATAAAAGCCAAGGAGATGCAATAGAAAAAAATATGGATGAATGCTGGCCACATTACTAGGAGATAATGCTCAAGCAGGGCATCCATCTTACAAAGGAGCTGGACTCAGCCCCATCTTCTCATCTCCCTCTGACCTCTCACAAAAACGAAAGATGAATTCTGGCTTGTGCCTCATCCCAAATCAGGGAGCACACCTTCCTTTTCCCACCATTCTATGATTCTGTGACTGCTTCCCTGGGGAAGATCCCCCATCCTCTTTGTTTCTTGCTCAGGATCCGGACGTGCAGACACCAGCAGGTCAGCGGGCACCTGGACCGCGTGCTCTGGCTTCTTTGCAGACACTTACTGTGGGGATGGGTGTTTTGCCTGGTTTGCTGGCACTGGGCACTTGGAGACCTCGCTTTTGCAGAGGGGCAGAGCAGGGCTCTACAGCCCCCTCCACGGCCCCAGCTCCAGTTTCTCAGTTCCTCAGGCAGAATACTCTACTTGAATACTCTACTTTTTTAGATATTGAAAGGCTGCAATAAGGTCTCCCCGGAGCCTTCTCCTCCCCAGGCTGCACAGCCCCAGCTCTCCCAGCCTGTCCCCACAGCAGAGGGGCTCCAGCCCTCCTGACGGTATTTGCTAAAAGCCCAAACCACACATCCCTACTGCATGAACATATTTAGAGGCAAATTTCAAATACAAAGGCAAGAAAACAGGGGAGATTCTGTGTCAAGCAACAGCAGACCAAAGAGCTCCCCAGGTCCCTGAAGCACCAGTCCTAAGAGTGGCTACAGCATGAGACACTTAGAAAATTTTGCACCGATAGAAGGCGGATTTCCCCAGATTTTAACCCAGAATTCACACCTGTGCTTTGGGAACTGGTTCTGTTCACCCTAAGGTGGCATGCCTTGTGTTTAAGCAAGCTCAAACGCGGTGCTCACGATACGGTGCCTTCCCGGAGCCAATGGAAGGAGTCCACCCCGCTAAGCTTTCTACCCGGTACTGGGAGAGTGGAGCAGGTCCCTGCTCAGGCGTCCTGAGAAGGAACCGAGAGTGAAAAAATCATCCACGACCTCAGGAGACACCCTCATTGCCAGCTATTTGATTCTCACCTGAGTATTAGCTACACTGCAGGAGAAACCCCCAGCAGGTCCCACCACCCCCAGGGTGACAGAAATTATGACCAAGCTATTTTCACAGATAAACCACAGAAAAGGTGAAGAAGCCCAGGGCCTTGGTAAACCCACCTTAGGAAGAAATTCTCCCTTTTCTCAAATCCCCCGCAAGATCTAATGATTCCTTTAGCTTTTATACGGTTCTTCCATGGGAGAAAGGCAGAGGAAAAGGGCTGAAGAAATTCCCAACAGTCCTTCTACCCCCACGCCACTGCCATTTCTTTTTAGCTCTGCCAGACCTTGGCATTTTCTCAGTATATGAAGATGGATCCATCATAGATGGGTGGAGGGCTTAGAACAGTGGTATGAACTGTAATAAAACATTCTTCCGTCTGAGAATAAAGAGAACTGCAAATAAAGATGAACATTTTCTCTCTTAAAAAACAGAGACGGACTTTAAAACAATGAGAGTTACTCTGGGTTTGCTTCTTGGGATGACAGAAGTGGTGCTGAGGAACCAGCTCTGTGAGGTGCACTCCTGGGCACAAGGAAGATGCCACCTGGGCTGAATAAAGCCACCGCTGGACCAGCCTCACGCAGCTCCTCCATCCTGCTGGGCCAGGAACTTCTGGGTTTCCTCAATGTGCTGCTGATGTTTCCCCTTGAGTCGCCTACAGCCTTGAAACGGAGTAAGGAAAACCAAGGGGTGCAAAGAGCTATTTATCCACCCATTTCAGATGTATGCTTGTATGTATTTATGTATTTTTGGCAGGGTCAGACTACCTCCTACATCGTCCAGCTCAGTTTTAAAACAGCCAAAGCTCACACCTTTTCTGGAGACAAGGTCCCACCGCTGTTATGATACCTTCACCTTTGAGTGGAAGGACCTGCGCATCCAGAACACGCTGGGATGAAAAGGATCTGAAGTTATTCTGGGGAAAGGAAAGACGAGCATCTATTTTATCTGCACAGGTGTGTAAACTAAGCGGGTGTTGCAGCACCATACTTGTTTGGAATAAACGTTTTACCAAAAAAAAATGTGTCTCATGAAGCCCTGAGAACCAAATGCCATCCACAGTCTGCAAAATCCAGCAAAATTCAAGTTGTTTGGCTTCGGGTTGCCTCTATCAACCAGCCAAAGGATGCCAGGCACCAGTGTCCAGCTGAAAATTCATTTTCAGTGCTGCAAAGCATCCAAATGGGAAAGATAGACACATGCCTTAGCCAAATCCTGAAGCGCTGGTGTGCCCACCGCATGCTCCACCTTCCAAGGTGGTTCCCACACGTGAAATCAATTTATAAAGGAGCTGGGGAGACTTTGGTGTCGCTGCGGACAACGCGAGCATCTCACAGGCGTACCTGTGCACTTCACACGCTCCTGAGCAACAGCAAACATGCTTGAACAGAGAAACATCACGAAATGAACCAGGAAATTCAGACCATCAAGATGGGTACGCTAGAACGGGAAAATCTGAAGCCCGCCCTGCAATGTGGTTTCAAGGCAAGGGAGCTCGGTGAGGATATCTAAAGCCCCTCAACTGACTGACTTGCAAATGTCAAGGAGAAGAAATGACCTGAGGCCAGTTTGTCACTGTCACAGCTCTGGTTGAATAAGTTTTAACTTTTCCCCCAAGCAACCTCCTGCCAAAGTACAATAAAAAATGCATGAAGACAATCATTTCTTTTTGCAGGAGATTTATCTCTCTATCAGAAATAAACTAATACGTAACACCTTTAGAGTTTCTATCTAAAATAAGATTTCCAAAGGGCTTCACCTGCTATCAGTCACAATTAAAAATGCTTTTAATGACTCAAGATAGGAAGCAAAGCTTTACAGCATAATCTGTGCAAAAGGAGACGTTTCATTTTAAATAAGCTAAATCATGAAGATCGTTTAGAAAGCCAGTTTTCTTCCAGCAGAAGCTGATTTTCACTTGATTAGGGCAAGAAAAAGGCCAGTGCAGGCTGCAAGGCTGTGTACACAGAGACATAACTGCTCAGAATAGCTGAAATTATTATGTTTATCAGATCCTCTTTGTACATGGTACCAGGCGAGGGAACGCTCTCCCACAAGGACCAAGCCCCAGGAAAACCATTGGGATACCACTGCTGGGACAGGGCAGGAAGAAATCAGATGCTTTTTCTTCACTGGGCATGTTATTGCCAGCTGAGGTTCATCGGGCAAGTGGAAGAAAAGGTTCTGAAGGTGCTGAGCGCTGTCACCAGGCACACTGCAAGTTGCTGGAGAGATTTATTCAAATAAATACATATCTTGCAAAGGCAAGAGCCCTCTGGGATCCAAAAGGAAGGTTTGCCAACGGTGCCTTGGAGTGGTCCAAGGTTATTAGCCAGATGGAAGAAACCAGTTTCCACAGCGGGTCTATTTAACAGCCAAAGCGTATCATGAGAATTATTGTGTATAGGATGTTACACATTCCAGAGGCTACTTATATATGTTCACTAAAATAACAGAACAGAATGGAACAGAATAGAGTGGTTCAGCTGGAAGGGACCTACAACGATCATCTAGTCCAACTGCAAACTGCGTTCAATTCAAAGGGTTCAATAATTAGAAAATAATCCCCGCAGCGCCTTGCCATGGCACGTACTCATCTACACGAGACACAGGGTAAGTTCGGTGCACGCTCTCCAGTAACCTGCAGTAACCTGCAGGAGAACAGACATTTACGAGAACAGCTACGGGAACCTCCTCTCTCCTCCAAGATCCAGGGCACGAGCACAATCCTGAGAAGATGCATCTCATACAGCCAGAGTCCATATCGCAGCAACATATAGTTACGTCCTCCGTTGCCACCTCCAATTTTACAGCTTCCACAGGGCTTCCACACGCTCCGTCGTGGCTTTCTCTTCTCCTCAGCTTCTACACCTTTACCTTGTACAACCTAAGCTAAAAACGCAAATGTACATAACGCCTCCGTGCACATCACACCTACTACCGGCCCAGCCTGCGGTTCGTGCACGTTACACCCTGACTACACTCGAACGGCTGACACCTGACAGACCATCAGGTCACGAAGTCAACCTCACCACCACCAAAGCCATTCCCACCACGTCTTTTCCAGCTACCACGAAGATCACCATCATCCTCCCGCCCCCCTCAGCTAGGCCAGATCTTGCGTCTCCAGACTATACCCGAAATTTCCAAATCCTTGCTGTTCCAACACCTCGAAACCACAGCCTTTGCCATCCAGCTACACAGGCACATGCCTCATCTGCCATGCTCACTACTGCAAGCCCTCTTTAAGCTGACAACCGTGGTCTCACCCTACCGACACGCATTTGGTCTGGGAAGTTCGTTTTCTTAGCTCATCGTTAAGATCAACGAGTATTCATCTCTGCAGACCGAGCTATTAATAGCACCTACCTCTCTAACTGCAAATTCAAGGCTCTTCGCAGCCAGTCCTCGCCCTCCTTAAAACATCGCTCCTCATCTCGTCTAACCCTCTCATTCTACTGAAATGCCAGCATTTTAATCTTTGAATATTAAAGACTTTTCTATCACGCACTTCAAAAGAAAAGGAGCCAATAAGAAACAAACAATTTGAGGTCAGGGTATTTCCCTGTTCGGCTCACAAAATAAAGAGGTGATATTCCTTCCCCCTTCAACTCTTCCGTGCAAATTTTAATTGCTTTTCTGACATCTACAGAATGTAATCTTCTTTCTGTGTTGTTACTAGGATTAGGGCAGTACGAAGGTAAAGCTATTTTTGATTAATATGGAAATCAGAAATTACTTTTGAGAGAAAACTGGGGACTGTGCCTAATGCCACTTTATCTTTGGGGAATTACAAACCTAAAGAGTAAGAAGAAAGAGCTGGCAGCTCACTTAGTCTCCCAACCTCTGCAAAATACTCTTAAAAATAAATCTATTCTGATGGAAAGATTATATTAATACAGTTAAGAAAGGGGTTCAAGCTGAAGACAGAGAGAGTTAAACCCCCCCAGAATGGTGAACACTGTTTTATCTGAAGGGAAAAGAGGGGGTGGGGGGTGGAAGGTAATGAGACCATACAGTGCAAAGATCGCTTCCAACGTCTAATGGGTAAATTTGTTCCCAATCCAAATCTATTCTTGCTGAAGTTCCAATTTTCCCCATGACTGTTCAGCTGAATTTCTAACAGGTGAAAATGTGAGGAATATGGTGGCACCCAGCTCCTCCTATCTGTGCAATGGGAAGAACGTGGAGATAAATACCAGGCTATTTCGGATGGAGAACCTCAGCTGATTTCTGAATCATTTCTGCCTGAGAGCCTCCCTTTCTTGTAACCCGTACAAGCTGAGATCACTTGCAGCAACGCACAAGATTAAAACTTTGGCTCAAGGCTGAGGTCTCGTAACACCTCCCTGGCAGCCACCGGCAGTGCAGTTCACCTAAATACCAAGTGATGTGGATTCTCCCGGTCTCCAGCATCCACATGCCACGATGAGAAAGAAGATGACAAGTGAGTGCTCCTGGTCTTGCCCAGAGCAGCTGTGGGTGCCCCATCCCTGGCAGGGCTCAAGGCCAGGCTGGACGGGGCTGGGAGCAGCCTGGGCTGGGGGGAGGGGGCCCTGCCCCTGGCGGGGGGTGGGACTGGCTGGTCTGTGAGGTCCCTTCCAGCCCAAACTGTTCTGTGATCCTGTGATGCTATGACTGGAGATCAGGGATAGACTGAAAGCCATGCCAGCAGTCCCACCCTCCTGCCAAGAGTGAGTGTAAGAGCAGGAGACAGGAGATGATTTAGAAGGAGTGAAAAAGGTACATCCCGGCAAGCTTACGCCTGGGAAATTTTACTCATGTTCTCTCTGAAGTACTTACGAAATCCTGCTCTGACAGCGCCGTAGGTGTACGCCAAATAATAGGAAGCCTGTGGAACAGGAACCATATATTGTAGTATATTTTTTTATGTTATCATTGGGTGCACGAGATTAATGGGATTTTCAAATGGAATTGTAGCACTTCAGCTATGCCTGGAAACAAAGGCATTTACTACGACTACCATAGAGGAGTGAAAAGGAGACAACTGTATTTTATCTTGAAAGCCCTCAGATACTTTCAAACAGATACAGGAATCAAATAGCTCTGTATAAAGACACAGAGCCCTCAAGGACCGGTTGGGCCAAGCTCCTGTGTTTTAAAATGACAAGATGTGGGAGCAGGCTATTTAGTATAAAGACACAATGTTGGAGCACAAGGCTTGGTGGTGTTAAAAATTGATTTAGATGTGGGAAAACTCTGAAGTCTTGCAAAGTCAGAGGTTTAGCTGTGCTTGCCAGAGAAAAAAAATGCACACTGACATCGTCACGTTCAGTGGGTATTCAGCAGTACAATGGTTTTATACATATATACACGTGCACACACACATATTTACTCCGGTACCTTGAGAGGTATCAGGTTCAAACTGGAATTTCTGCAGTACAAAAGACAGTGGGCAACGCGCTAAAATCTGCTGACGGTGATAAGCAGCATAAAAATCATTCACAGGGAATCCTTCACAAAGGCATAACACACCTCTTGCCATTCCCTTCTGATCATTTCTTACCATACTCCCTTCCACGTAAGATTTTGCAGGAGGGGTAGGTTGGTTTGGGGATGTTTAAAATGTTTCGTAACTCTCTTGACATACCCTTGTCATAGCACATTCTTCTTATTAACTGTGCACTTTTGAGAGGGGCAATACAGGTCTTCTGTTTTCACGAAAACATTTTCATAGTCTTCACTTGATTCTCCATTAGTTTCCTTAATTTTCCAGTACAGCTTCACTTCCTGAACTCTCCCGCAGGAATACAAATAATATAATTATAATTTTTTTGGAGCAGTTGGCGATGGTGACATTTCCTGCTGCTAGGTGGCTCCGGTCCTGCCAGGGTAGATTAACAAGGCTCACCAAACATTTTGTTTGGGTAAGAAACAGCTTAAGGGCATTGCCTCCTTATTCTATTAAAAGCGCTGCAGGAACTCAGTAACATTTTCCTGTTGATCTCAGCTGCTATGATAAATGGAGACCTCATCCATTCCTTCAGGAGGAGAGGAGACATTTTTAGGAAGGGAAACCAATTTCCTTTCCGTGTTATTGAGTTAAACACGGTAGTTAACTTTTCAAAGGTATTAAGGTCATTCCGTTATTCTTTCACTGAGCACTTGCTGAGCCGTCGTGTCAGCCTTCAGGAATCGAGACAGAAAAACTTCAGCTCCGCAGGCAAATTCCTACGGATCGTGCGCTCCAGCAGCGAGGCTATGGTCAGTACATATATACCGACAGTGATGAAATACATCTGAATGCACAGAGCTCCCACCAGTTACTGCCGAACAGCCCTCAGCACACCACGAGCAAGAGCAAGAGAAAAAATATATCTTAAACTATCTTTGGAAAGATGAACAATACTTCTCGTTATCAGCACTTCATTTAGTATCTTACTTGCCTAAACCCATCTATATCCAGAAAAGGCAACTATGAATGAACAGGATCTGAGCAACCCCAGATAATGGGACAAGATAAAAAACCACTCCAAAAGTAATGAACTGATTTGGCATTCATCAGTCGCTCAGTAATGAGCAAACGCAGATTTCAAATCTAAATTCATGTCAAATGCTTCTGGATAAAATTAACACCAAGCATATTTCAAAACACCCATTCTAAGTGTCGCTGCTGGTCTCTCTGTCCCCCTCCAGCTGACCAGGCACTCTCCCCTTCCATAGCTCCTGGTGTTCCTCCTTCCACCAGCTTCAGCTTTTAAGTCTCTGTGCCATTTCCCCTATACCCTCACTTGAATCACAGAGTCACAGCGTGGTCGGGGTGGGAACAGACCCCTGGAGTCCACCCAGCCCACCCCCCTGCTGAAGCAGCTCTCCCAGAGCAGGTTGCACAGAGCCGCGTCCAGGCGGGTTTGAATGTCTCCAGAGCAGGAGACCCCACAGCCTCTCTGGGCAGCCTGTCCCGGTGTCCCGTCACCCTCAGGGGAACGATGTTCTTCCTCACATTCAGATGGAAGTTCCCGTCTTGCACTTTGTGCCCGTTGCCCCTTGTCCTGTCGCTGGGCGCAGCTGAAAAGAGCCTGGCCCCGTCCTCGTGGCACCCACCCTTGAGATATTTGTGGGCATTGGTGAGGTCCCCTCTTAGTCTTCTCCTGTCCAGGCTGAACAGCCCCAGCTCCCTCAGCCTTTCCTCATCAGGGAGATGCTCCAGCCCCTCATCATCTTCACAGCCTCCGCTGGCCCCTCTCCAGCAGTTCCCTGTCTTTCTTGAGCCAGGGAGCCCAGAATCTCATTTTCCACACTGGTCCATGCTCTCAGGACAGTTTTCAACCCCATTTTAAAGGCTTACTTTTGGAGAAACCCAAAATGAGTAGAGTGGTGGTGGTGAGGGATAGGAACAAACACAGAAGGCTATCAGGAGATGTCCCTGGCAAGCCTGGACACCATCTCACCTCTGCCAGTTCCCAACTCCCTGCTCCTTGGATCAGCAGCTCTGACCGTGCCCCGGCATAGAAGCACACTCCACACACTGCAGAGACAAATAATTTGCATTCCGTGCAGGCAGACACAGGCTTGTAATATTTTTTTGTATTAAAGGATGAACTCAGGGCTTTAAAACCACAACGCATTACAGGCGAAGACAGGCAATCATGCCTCCAAGAACAGGCACGAAGCGCTTTGCAGATGAAGCAGGTGTATGTTAGCAGGAGACTGAAACAGGAGGAAAAATCTCCCCTGTATCTGGCACCAACAACAACTCCTTGTGTGAGCCTCACCTGCCTGTGATCCATCACTGCCTTTACTCTTTGGCCTTACAAGTATTTTTTATGTTGATTGTAAAAGCTGTGGCAGGCACTGATCTGATTTAAGCTACTGATTTATTTTTTGTTCCCTCAAGAAACTGGCAACAGAAGAGATTCATTGTCGTTGGTAGCGGTGAAAGGACCCCAACGCATTGCTTTTGGGTCGTGCTTGCTCCAGAACCCCAACAGCATGACGGAGGTCACCTAACAGCAGTCTGCTGCAGCAGGAGATGCACATCCCTGGATAAATATGGCCTGAAAGCCTTCCTGCCTACCACGGCCACCATCTCCAGGCATGCACATCCAGAATTCAACAAAAATGACAGCTGTCCAGTAAGAAAAACCACAGTATCGTCCTGCAGCATGAGAGACAACAGTGGTAATAGCTGTCGCCACCGCAAAGGTACATCAAAGTGTTTGCAAATGCTAAAGAACGCCTTTTATAATTGAACAGCATCTTTGCTTCTGCTCAACAACAAATTCCCTTCCATTAATTCTGAGTGTGAAAAGACTGGCAACCCCCCTGCAAACCTAGCGAACGCTAGTAGGAAGGCATTAGAAGAATAAAAAACATAGTAGGCCAAGTGCCGAAGATAGCACTCAAACCAAGCAGCTCCTCTGTGCCTCCAGAGGAAGCCTCAGTGCCCTTGTTTCAAGCTGTTCTATACAATTTAACTCCTTCTCTACCTTAAAGAACTTTGAAGCTGGTGGGTAATCCAGCTGTGATGAGATTTCATATTCCTTGATGAAACATTTGAAGCTGCTGTTCAGTTTGTTGATGGATCCTTTTATATATCTGTGTGCAAGGCAGAAGCTTCTTTCTTTTCTTCTTTTCCTTTTTTTTTTTTTTGAAGATGGAGGGCACCCACTGGACACCAGGCAGAGACCATGCAAGCTTCAAAATAATTGTTCTGCCAAAAGCAGAAAAGATCTGACAACAAAGGCTATTTCTCTCTCCATCTTGAGATGTCCATCTACTGACTTTGTTGTACTGTGGACAGCCAGGCTCCTAATCTGTCAAAAAGTGAAGACTGCTGGCTTCTCCAGCTTCCACTGTTCCTGAAAGTGAATTTAAAGCTCTTAACTCCCATACAGAAAACTCAAGTAGTGTCTTCTGCAGACCTGACTCCTCCTGTCCAAATAACATTTCAGCTTGACATCTCTTCGTGGATGTCAAGAATGCCTACCCAGCTGAAGCTCTCAAATAGCTTTCTCAACAAGCTCTTATTACTTCAGCATCAACTGTGCCCAGCATCTTCCCTGCCACTTGCACTTACAACTTCATCACTGTCTTCAACTGCAATGTCTGCACTCCTGCATCAAACCAGGTGGAAGTCTCCCAAATTCTTTCTTCGTAACATCCTTAAAACACAGCCTTCCCCATCCATCTAGGCAGCTGTATCATCTCACACCTCAACTATCACAGTAGTTTTTCCTCTGACCTTGACAAAAGTATTGCTATTCCACTGCTGTCTACTCACAATACTGCTGGAAAGATCATTTCCTTAGCACATGGCTTCCTCCCTGCCACCTCTGCTGTGGAGACAGGCTGGGAGAGCTGGGGCTGTGCAGCCTGGGGAGGAGAAGGCTGCGGGGAGACCTTAGAGCAGCTGCCAGTGCCTGGAGGGGCCGACAGGAAAGCTGGGGAGGGGCTTTGGGCAAGGGCAGGGAGTGGTGGGACAGGGGGGAATGGCTTGAAGCTGAGAGAGGGGAGATTTAGGTTGGACATGAGGAAGAAACCCTTCCCCGTGAGGGCGGCGAGGCGCTGGCCCAGGCTGCCCAGAGCAGCTGTGGGTGCCCCATCCCTGGCAGGGCTCAAGGCCAGGCTGGACGGGGCTGGGAGCAGCCTGGGCTGGGGGGAGGGGGCCCTGCCCCTGGCAGGGGGTGGGACTGGCTGGTCTTGAAAGGCCCTTCCAGCCCAAACATTCTGCGATTCTGTGATCTCCTCAAAATGCTCCTTTGACTGTACACCTCTAAAGAAGTGGCTCCAGGCTGTCACTGTGCTCCATCACCCACCTTTATCCACGTCTCTGGCTCTGGGGTCAAGGCGTATAGTTTTCCTCCATGCTTATGTGTTGTCTGCATGAAAGAGATGTTGATGAACAGTCTCAAGCCCCTAAATCCCACCAAATATACATGAGAATGGCTATTTCCAGAATCCTCTGACAATCCTCGCCATTAGGTTAGCCCCTACAGGGGTGGGAGCTGCTGCAGTAGCTGCATCAGAAGGGGGAAGACCAAAAGAGGTTCATCCCCAAAATGTGCTCCATGTACTTCTTGTAACCATCACCAATGCTAACTAGATTTGATCCGCTGCTTAAAAGCTGTCAATGTCAGAATCCAAGATCATCAATCTGCGCTCAGGTGATGAGACCCCAATGCCTACTGATAGGCAATCTGCTTGTAGAAAGAGCACACGGTGGTTTTGGTCATTTATGCAAGCAACACATAGACCCCTGAGTAACTGAAGTGCAGCCTTGGTGCTTGTCTCCTCTTGTCCCCCGAGTCTAGCTCTGCTGGCGAATATAAGCTTGAGTTTCCACCAGAACTAAGACCTGGAACAGTGGCCACAAATGACTACTCCTCCAGAAACACGGTGAATGCCAGAAAACCCCAGTTTGTAAGCGTAGAGCATGTGTTGCCTCAGGATTACTAAAGGCACCGTCAGTTCTTGGGGGCTCAGAATATTCCTGTGAGTCAACCATCGTTTAAGTCCATACCCCAAAGGTTTGGAGGGGTAAAGGGATCTGCAAAAGATCGTTCCACAGTTGCAAAGCAAGCCCTGACCAGAACCTTAGCTGAGCATCCACCCTCTCCTGCTCCAAATGGCACCCTCTTATCAGCAAGGCCTTTAAATACATAAGCTACAATTGGTATTTCTTTTCCCAGCCTCAAACTACTGCAGCAAAAGCAATAATCCATCATGCATCAAAAACACCCAGGAGGAAGCTCTCCTGCGATCTGTCTGCTTGTACACAAGTGTGGGACGGACTGTTCATGGATGCCCAGGAGGAAGTCAGGGTCAGGTCCATGAAAGAAAAAAAAAAAAAAAAAAAAAAAAGAATAAAAGTAAACTAAAGAAAAGTAGGTCAAGCAATTCACATTTGCTGAAAAGGACAAAGAACACTGCAGATTTTTTATTACCTTATGCAAGTGCTACCAAATATCTGAGGCATCCTTTTTATCTGATTTAAATCCCACATGAGTAATCCATGATTAAATTTAGTGGGTGTGAAATTTCATTAGGTCGTTGAATTTTAAGCATATTGGATAATGAAGTTCCATCGTCCTTCAGAATTAAGAAAAAAATTAATACTGTAATTTTTATCTCACTTCCAGCCTTCCCCCATCTGTGAGATTATTCTCATTCATGTAAGACATCAGTGTCTTACAGCTCCATCTTTGATGCACGTGACCTTTGCTATCGAGAGAGGTTAACGGCTTTGAAACATTGGCAGGCAGCGAAGAGCACGCCTGAACCTCCTGACTGCTCCGTCAAAAGCTGAAAACCAAACGAGACTTCGCCCAACGCTTCTTTAGGATAAATACAGACCAGAAATGCAAAGTGTTCTTGAAACAACGACACGGAGCAGCCCACGACATTTTACGGACTCTGGAGGGCTGTTTTCTAAAAGATCACGATCTCTGAGAAAAATCTTTGGACTAATCCAATCCTATCACACGCGATCGCGTTTCTGTTGGTATGGGAAAAATGTTAATAGGTAGCAGATGCCACATTAAGTCTTAATTTGCCACTCCAAAGAGCCAGACGATTCAAAGAGCAGCCACCAGCTTGCTCCTTGCAAGGACAAAATGAGAGGTTTGGAGCTTTTCTTGGGTTTTGGAACTCGGCTGTTTCCAAAAGACTCTCCTGAACTCAGACTTAACGGAAAGGCTGCTCGGATTTTCTAAGACCGGCAGCGCAATGACGGGGAGAGGACGGTGCAAGCCAACAGCCACTTAACTGCACGTTGCCCTGCGCTTCCCAAGCAGGATCAATAACCTCTGCTTATTTCCCCCCTTCAGAAAGGTTACAAAATTATATTTTCCCATTTAATTGTACAATCCTTGGGAGGAGCCCAGCTGAGAAAGAGTTAAAACGACAGCCACGATTCACCTCGCTGAGTTTTCAAGGGGCCTAGCAAGCAGATGAAGCCACTTTATGCCAGTACAAATAAATAATATCTCTATCCACATCATAACAATGTATTTTCATCTTGATGTCGTTCACTACAGCACGACGACAAATAATTGGTGGTGAAAGAGGAATTGTCAATTCTGCCTTAATCATGTGTTTATTTCAGTCTTGACAGAAGTTGCAATATTTTGCACATTCTCCTAAATGGCTACCAGCTGTTTTCAGTAAATGAACTGAATACAGCAAACACCAATCTGCCTTCTATACTCTGTGCTTTATCACTAGATCGTTTTCTCATGAAAGAAGAAGAAACAGAACCAAAAAAAATCCACTCCAAAAATTCAGCAAAGAAGCCGAAGTTTCACAAGTCTACAGAAGCATCAAGGAAAAGATCACGCTTGGACAGATACTACTCAACGGCACAAGACCTGTATGTATCACCCTTGACATTTATTAAAAGTATACCTGGTATCATACATTTATGTTAAACAAATCCTGCTAGGAATTCATTTTAGAGTCTCCTAGAGTAGGAGTTGCGAGACAGCAGTCAAGCATCAAAGCAAAACAAATTAAATGCCACAAAAGAGTGAAAAACCAACAAGCCAACCTGCAATTTCAAATAGCACTAATGAGCTTTTTCTGTTAATAGCTCTTTTCTGGCCCAGCTCCACCACATCCTCCCTCCACTCCACCCAAACCTGCATTTTCACATTACTGAAATCCTCACCCAAGTCTGTCCCGGTATAATCCTCAGCCTGCTTATCCCTCATGCGGTTCCACGCACACTTTCTTTATCCATCTTGCCTTCCTGGATGCTTTCCCTGATCTCCTCTCCCATGGGACTGAACACCTTCACCAGCCACATTTATCGGATGCCTGGAGAGCCCAAAGGGCAGAAGACAGACACACTACAGGAGGCAGGAGAGCCAACAAGCCGGCGACCCGGGGAGCGCAGGGGCTGGCCATGATGCGCCTACGCAGGGCTCAGCCTGGCTCAGGAGCGTGCTTCCCACTGCCCGTTCGGGTCGCACGGTGGTGGCACGGGCAGGCTGCACGGATGCCATGGACTGGGAGGAGAACCCGGAGGGGAACCCGGAGGAGAACCAAGGGAGTGACGTGTTTGGTGATGCAGGCAACATGACAGGACTGGCTTTGGGAAAAAGGAGGAATGCTAAGGTAGGGAAGAGGACACCGTGACAAAAATGAGAAATAGGTGAATTTACACTTCACTGGACTTTGGCTTCTTGAGGGGTCTGGTCAGTGGGATCCCATGGCAAGCTGTCCTTCGCCAGTCTGGGACAGCGGGCTGTGCAGGGCCACCATCAGGAAAGCCAGCACAGCTGGAGCCGACATTGTCAAGAAAGGCAAGAAGAAGGACTTCTGCAGGTACCTTGGCAGCAAAAGGAGAACTAAGGGAAACATGGGTCCACTGAAGGAGGAGGCAAGGGATCTACCAGCAAAAGACCCAGAGAAGACGGAGGTAATTCAGCTCCTTCCTTGGTTTGTCTCTATGGGCAAGCTCAGCCTCCACGTGCCCAGGCGCGGGCTGCCTTGGCAGGGTCTGAAGGAGTGAAGGACAGCTGTTGGCAGAGTTACGGGCCACTTAAGCAACCTGGCCATACAAGAGTCCATCGTGCCAAATGATGTATCTGAGGGTGCCAAGGGAGCTGGTGGATGTCACTGCCACTCTCTGTCATCTCTGAATGGTCACGGTGATGGGGAAGGTCCCCAATGACTGCAAAAGGGGAAACATCACACCCGCCTTCAAAAAGGGCGAAGAGGATGACAAGGGGAATGCCAGCCCAGCCAGACTCACCTCCCTGCCCAGAAGTTCATGAAGCAAATCCTTCTGGAAACCACAACCAGGCACGTGAAGGATAAGAAGGTGACTGGGAACAGCCACCCTGGATTTGTGACGCACTAACCAAGCCCAGCCACCCTGACTGCCTTCAGTAACGAGACGACTGGCTCAGCAGCTGATGAGAAAGCCACAGGGATTGTTTACCCTGACCACAGCACGTCCCTCAGCATGGGCTCCCCCAGGACCAGGGAATTAACGAATGGATGGGTGGAAAACTGACTGGATCATCAGACTGGAAGGGTCATTGCCAGTGGTTTGTAGTCAAACTGGCGCTCCCAAGGCTTGGAGTACACAAAGCAGGAGGGGAGGACGGGAGTTGGGTTTGCTCACCAGAAGAAGAGAAGGCAAGCTGGAGACCTTCTGCAGCTGGGGGGTTAGAAGGAAGACGGAGCCATACTCTGCTTGGAGGTGCACAGCAAAAATATGACGTGCAACCAGCACAAGTTGCTGCAAGAAAAATTCAGCTCAATATTGGGAGAAAACACATCCACAGGCAGGGTGGAAGTGGGGCCCAGAGAGGGGATGGAAATACCCTTTCCTGGCTACACTGGAAACTCAGTTGGATATGGCTCTGCATCTAACTCTGAAGCTGGCTTCGATTTGAGCCAAGGGCTGGGGAAGAAAGATCTGCAGAGAACCCTTCCAAACTAAATTATTCTAGGTTTTAATATATGAGGCAGAGAGTGTCTGACACAGAATTATTTAATAATTGCTATTTTATGCTTCCTCTATTCCTCTCCTGCTTCTTCTGTCTTCCCTCCCCCAAAATGCGAACTTTTTATTCCATACTTGCAATTACAAAAAGCATGGCTTTATATATATGAGATAGCAGTTCTATTTTTCACCTAAATTTGGATGCTAAGAGGTGCTGGGTTCATTTCGGGCACTGTGCTGTAAGTGGTGTCAAGTACCTTCTGTTATTAGAAGCAATGCTGGCAAGGCAGAGCGTGGTGGATGGAGAGCACAAAGTCAGCGTGCACTCATTTGTCTGGTAATAGGTGATAAATTAGAATATGGTAATAGCCTTAATCACTCCTGTTGCAGCTAATTTACTCTTTAGGTTTTTTATGTGGGCAGTTCTACACCTAAGCTTAATGAAAAAGGTAAATAAACCAGTGTGGAGTAAAGACATACACTGACTGAGCTGTCAATCAGAACCAGAGCTTCTGTATCGTTTGCTAATGATTTACAGGAAAGAGCAGTCTTAGACCCAAGGATCTAAACCACAAACGTAATTCCCACAGTGTGAATTACATTTGCCAGAAAATGACATGAAATGGAGCTTTGTGATTCAATGCAAGAACTGCACATCAGAAAACTTTTTCTTTCTCCCTGTCCAAGAAGCAGCACATACTCTGGAAAATGAACTGCGAATCAAATATAGACAGTCTGGCAGGAAGAAAAAAAATAAGATAGTGAAATGAGAATGTATTTAAATTCATCCTTTGGCAGGGGATGAAGGAAAGACAGGCAAAAAAAAAAAAAAAAAAAAGAAGGGTAGAAGAACTAGACTCCGAACTGATGAATGCTCAGCACACATGTGAGCATCTGCCCTCTGCAGCATCCTCATCCCCTCCCGTAGGGTCCAGCCACCAAATGTCCCAGCACACATACTACTGCTATCACTGGGCACTTCAATTAAAAGATAACAGCTCACTGCCAGTTTAAACAAGGGGGGAAAAGGCTCGCTGCTTGAACTGGCTTGGGCTCGGTGTCCTGGACAGGGTGTACTTTTGGTCTCCCACTGGAACTGGTTTGTGCTGTCGCTGTGATAACGGCATCGATAACGGTCAACGTTAAACAGCCAAAAAGGACACTTGATCTCATCTTAACTCAGCAATAGTGGCCAAGGACATGGGGGAGGCGGCAGCAGTTCATAAAAGCCAGCAATGAAGCACATTAAAACCGACACATTGCCCTGTGGGCACAGGGGAAGGCTCGCTTGTAGAACTTGGGAAAGGTAAAAATATCCCCTGCCAGCTCCCTTGGCTCGTGGAGGAGGCTCTACAGTTTATTTTGTATTAGTCCACGGCAGCACCACACCTCTGTTAATTTACGGCAGAAAACCAAAAAGCCATTACAATTGTTTGATGTACGTATTAACAATGAAAAGCGAGTAGAAAAGAAGAAAGCCTGCTAGTAAAATGTGTTAGCAACAGTAGCCAGAGCAGAGAGGACCACAAGGAATTTAAGGGGGAAAAAAACCCCACTGTACAAAGTCTGGTGAATAAGCAAAATGACAACCAACAAAATCCACTACTGATAAGTGTAATATGTTTGGGGGGGAAAAACCCAAAACATCCAAAGAATTAAATGAACTACATCCACTCAGAAAAGGGACTGGTGCTAACAGTGCCAGGATGAAGAGAAACATCTGCTCAACAAGCAGCTGGGGTCCAGGAAAGCAAATAAGATATTGCAGCGCATAAGGCAAGGCAGGGAGAACTCATCTCTATTAATCAGTGCTTTGCTCTCCTATGGATGCTCCACATGGTGCCAAGCTCTCCACCTCGAAAGAAGTATTGCAAAACTAACGGGGATTAGGGAAGAGCAGTTCATTTGAGAGAGGAGATGAGAAAGAAAGATGTAATAGAAAGACGAAATTTAAGGAATGGCCTACAAAGAGGAGGTACAGACAAGAGTAGGGAGCGACCTGCGGGGAATTTCAGCCTGGCCCAAAATGAACGAGGCAGCATTTAATGAAAATAAAAAGCTGTAAGAAATACTTGCTCGTGAAAGTCCTTGCCAAGAGTATGGCGATGATGCCAAAAATTTATCTATGTATCTAATACATCCGGGACAATAATCAGTAGAGAATGCATCCATCATAGAAGGAGGGAGGAGATTTCATGCCAGAGAGCTTAACCCGAAACAACAGAGCTCTTGATGGGACTTAACGCCCATGCACCCAGAAAGGGAAAAGGAAGAATCCGCCACGTCTTCTCGTTGTGGAGATCTTGTGCCTCTCTGCAGCATCTGGTGCTGGTCCTGTCATGGGGACGAGAAGGAACCAGGGGGACCACAAGGACCTGCTCCAGACTGGCAATTCTTAAGACTCTCAGCTTGTCCACGCTTGAAAGACAGATGATTATAATAATATAGGAGGTGAGATGAGGGAAACATCTAAGAAAGCGAAGTACGGTTTCCAGCTTTCAAGCAGAGGTCAATAAACAGGGTAACTTCTTTTCTATGGTTTCAGACAGCTTGGCAGGATCTTTTTGGTGTTGGTTTATCAAAAGATAAAGGGATTATGAAAAAGAACATGAAAGTGAAGATCTAAGGAGCTTCAACAGAATCAAAAAGTCCTCCTAAAGCTACTGCAATAGCACAGAAGTTTTAAAGAAGTGCTTTATCTTTCTTCCAAACTTCCACTCACATTATACCTGCCACGGTTTATGTGCCTCACGATGCACATCCATGCAGAGCCGAAGGACATGCCAAGGGAAACAGGGCAGTGCCTGGCTGCTTCACCACACACGAACCTTCCTGCCTCACCGGCTGCTTTCATACATGTTCCTCACACGCGTCTGACTGCACTGATCTTTTGACCAGAATTACAAACATGACCCTGAAAACTACTGTAGAGGTTTTGGTCTTCGTGGTTTTGCCCGCATTTTTTCTCTCTCTCCCCTTCATTACAGTATGAACGTGACACCTAGCTAGCTCTCTTCATCCCCAAACTACACGCACCACCTTCCCCTACGTTCCCACTCCTCAGCCTGTGGATAGGTCTTATGATTTTCATCCCACTTTCACAAGGGCTGACAAATCAGTAAACGTTTCCTTCCCCTATCACGCACTCCAGTGAATTCGGTTTGATTCTGGTTTTGGCTTCTGGTACATGAAAATGAGTGGACTCTTGGGATGCCTCTCTGACAATGGTCCTCCCCAAAGCCCAAGCAGCAGAACCACAGATTCAGAGAACAGTCTGGGTTGGAAGGGACCTTCAAGACCAGCCAGTCCCACCCCCCGCCAGGGGCAGGGCCCCCTCCCCCCAGCCCAGGCTGCTCCCAGCCCCCTCCAGCCTGGCCTTGAGCCCTGCCAGGGATGGGGCACCCACAGCTGCTCTGGGCAGCCTGGGCCAGCGCCTCGCCGCCCTCACGGGGAAGGGTTTCTTCCTCATGTCCAACCTAAATCTCCCCTCTCTCAGCTTCAAGCCATTCCCCCCTGTCCCACCACTCCCTGCCCTTGCCCAAAGCCCCTCCCCAGCTTTCCTGTCGGCCCCTCCAGGCACTGGGAGCTGCTCTAAGGTCTCCCCGCAGCCTTCTCCTCCCCAGGCTGCACAGCCCCAGCTCTCCCAGCCTGTCCCCACAGCAGAGGGGCTCCAGCCCTCTGACCAGCTCCGTGGCCTCCGACGGGCCCGCTCCGACAGGTCCGTGTCCTTCTGATGCTGAGGACCCCCTGAGCTGGATGCAGCGCTGTGGGGGGTCTCAGCAGAGGGGCAGAGCCCCCTCCCTCGCCCTGCTGGCCACACTGCTGGGGATGCGAGCGCACATTGCCGGGTCATGTCCAGCTTTTCATCCCCCAGCACCCCCAAGCCCTTCTTGGCAGGGCTGCTCTCCATCCATTCTCTCTCCAGCCTGCATTTGTACTTGGGATCGCCCTGACCCATGTGCAAGACCTTGCACTTGGCCTTGTTGAACTTCATGAGGTTGCCATGGGCCACCTCTCCAGCCTGTCAGCGTCTGGATGGCATTCCTTCCCTCCAGCGTGTCAGCTGCACTGCACGGCTTGGTGGTGTGGGAAACGTGCTGAGGTGCCCTCGATCCCACTGTCTGTGATGCCAGCAAGGATGCTGAATAGCACCAGTCCCAGTAAGGACCCCTGAGGAGCGCCAGTTGTCACTGGTCTCCACTTGGACATCAAGCCATTGACTGCAACTCTGAGTGAGACCACCTCCTTCATCTACTTCAGCCCCCTGCATTCCTGACACTCACCAATGCAATATCCAGCTGGTTAAATATTTCAGTTCCTTACTGAACCTTTTATTTCAGTCAGTGTGTCCCAGGAACAGCTTGCAGCAGGTATTCATGTACCGCATATACCTAGACCAACCATCCTGCAACCTGGAGGTGACAGCAGCTTCTTGCACCGCATTTATCCTTTCCTAGCACAAAGAATCAGCACCTGTTCTCAGTAGAAAATGACACTTGCTGACTGCCTGGTAATCACGTCTTGGAAGCAGGTACAACACATCATCAAGATGATTTTGTATGACTGTTGGCAGAAGAAAGGATGCTGTGAACATGGTTAGGGGTACCAACTGGCAATGAAGATGTGTCTCAACATCATTAAATCTCAGCTGAGCAAGCTACAAAGGTTCAGCCATATTCTCATGATTAAGGGCATCAAGAAAATTATTCTAGCTTCAAATTTTCACTGATAAGAGCAAAAAAGAAGAAAGTACTGTACTTCCTATAGTATCTGTCTTCTATAACAATATAACCCACGTAACTCAATAAACTTCTTTATTGGAGTGCATAATAAAATCAGTGTCAGTGCTGAATTCATTTTCCATGACAGTGAAAACTTGCCTGAAGTAGCTTGAGACATGGCATTTTTAGTCCAAACCTAAACACGCACCAATCGCCCCACAACTGTCGCCTCCTGTGCACCTTTTGGCAGTTGGCGTTTCTTCTCAGTTTGGCTTAATAAAACCAGCACTGAGGAACAGGCTTATTGAGTTAAATTTCTTCATACAGAGGCCTACAATCCGTTATTATACAGAGGCTCAAGCACCTTTATCTCCAATATATTTGACACAAATTAATCAGTTACCATTAATTAACTATGGGGGCAGGGATCCATTGCAACTCAAAAGTAGTTTGACATTTGCTGAGATGAGTAACACTCAAGAAAACCCTGCTGCTCTCCAGCAAGAACCTTGTGGTGAGGGGCTTGTGTAGACCCTCTACAGTGACACCCCCTAAAGACAGCTGAGATGAAACATAGAATCACAGAAGGGTTTGGGCTGGAAGGGACCTTCAAGACCACCCGCTCCCACCCCCCGCCAGGGGCAGGGCCCCCTCCCCCCAGCCCAGGCTGCTCCCAGCCCCGTCCAGCCTGGCCTTGAGCCCTGCCAGGGATGGGGCACCCACAGCTGCTCTGGGCAGCCTGGGCCAGCGCCTCGCCGCCCTCACGGGGAAGGGTTTCTTCCTCATGTCCAACCTAAATCTCCCCTCTCTCAGCTTCAAGCCATTCCCCCCTGTCCCACCACTCCCTGCCCTTGCCCAAAGCCCCTCCCCAGCTTTCCTGTCGGCCCCTCCAGGCACTGGCAGCTGCTCTAAGGTCTCCCCGCAGCCTTCTCCTCCCCAGGCTGCACAGCCCCAGCTCTCCCAGCCTGTCCCCACAGCAGAGGGGCTCCAGCCCTCTGACCAGCTCCGTGGCCTCCGACGGGCCCGCTCCGACAGGTCCGTGTCCTTCTGATGCTGAGGACCCCCGAGCTGGACGCAGCGCTGTGGGGGGGTCTCAGCAGAGGGGAGCAGAGGGGCAGAGCCCCCTCCCTCGCCCTGCTGGCCACGCTGCTGGGGATGCAGCCCAGGGATGATTTTGATCCAGCCAGGATCCGCTGCAGAATTATTATTATTTTTTTTTAATTTATTTACAGCACACTAAGCTAAATATACATTCACCACAGTTTTAAATAGGTGTTTCAATTCTGCTCAACTTTCATTAGAGGAGCAATATGGAGCCCTGCACCTTCTGATGAATATGACATTGAGTAGAAAGGGTGGTGAAACCCAAGAGCTGGGAACTCTTCTAGCCAACTCCTCCACTACCTCAAGCGTTATGTCCTGGGAAGGGCTAGCAAAGATCCACCAGCCTGGTTGTTGGCCATGGTCATATCCAAGACGCGCTGCTAAACACAACACAGGTGAAAGGGCGGAAACAGAATGGGGATAAACAGCAGCTGTGGGATCTCCTCCCATCTCCAGAAGCTCCACAAGATGTTCTGCACTAACACACCACAGCTTCCACGGCTGCCATATGCAGCCTGTATGGGCCATTTATTCTGAAACACGTTCTGGTTTTAGGGTGGTTTTCTGATTATTAAGCCCTGATTAAGGTATCGTAGTTACATGAGTTGAACAGTGAGAAAGAGTTTGGTCTCGTAATTAATGTCCAAAAAGAGCACATTGTCTTGTATGGCAAAACACTTGGGCACCCACGGTGCATTTTTACCTGAATAGGGATGCAGGGTGAGCTTGAGCGTCTTCCTAAGTCAAGATGGATGCAAGGCAAAACGACAGGTCTTCTCCGAAACCCACAGCAGCTCTGCTCCCTGGCCAGCGTCAGGCACATTTGTGAGGGCAGAAGAACTCAACAAATCTCATGCTGTAAACCAAGCAGTCCCAAAGGGGCAAGACACCAACTGACAAACCAAGCTGGATTAACATCACAGCAGAAGAGAAACCCAGTCAGTGCTGTTTGACTCAAACCAGCCCTAAAGAACATCAGCATCGTTTTGACTTTAAAGCCACCGAGTAAACTGGAGGTTCAGAAAAGGAGTGATGGCATCATTCATTTCTATTATTACTCATCTCTCATCGCTACAACTTCCAAAAGACCTGTTTGTTTTTGAGACCCTTCCTCCAGCTCACCTAAATTTGCTTTACGTATAAGAATCGATGCCATTTGATCGTATTAAATGTGGCATTACAGATGTCTACGGAAATGTACTGGAACAGCCCCTCAACAGTCCACAAAAGAATTAAAAGGAAAGAGCTCCAAGAGATTAGCATGATCATGAGTTGGTATCTCACCTGTTTGAAATTGCTTTCAAGCAATTTTCCAAAAAGCCTTTTGGTGTAATTTGCGCAGGCTTTCAGGAGATTAAAGAAAATGCAGATGCAGTTCTCTTTCAAAGGAAACAAAAATGGGCTAAAACTAATTTATTAGTGGTCAAGAGCATAGAATGGCCAAGTGAGACTTAAGACTGAGGATTTTTCCAAGAAATTTTGGGAAGAGGCACTGCAATTACTTTAAGAGTAATCAGCTGGGTCTCCCACCCGCTGCTGAAGTATATGCTTTCAAATTGTGTCATTTACATATGGAAGGAAGTCAGGAGGGATTAAGAAAGTAAATATATCACCTGATTAGGTATGCAAGTTCAGGACGTTAGAAGGACTTATTAAATGAATATTCAAGAAGGTCTTTGCTTCCCAAAGGTTGAGTCATATGCATGCAATAAATTGAATACATAGAAGCAAGCTGGCCAGAAAACTAAAGATCCCACCGGTGTACACCAGTACACACCGGTTCCAGGGTGAAATCAGACTTTTGTGGTTGTTGTTGATTACCTTTTCATTTTACCTTGTGAAAATAGAGAAGAAAGGGAATATACACAGGCAAGGAAGGAAAAACTATGGCCTGACAGGCACACGTTCACCATTCACTGCGTGTGCGTTTTTAACTGAAGCAGACAGTGCTTCCTCATCATTCTTCTTAATTTGTGCAGCATTTAATAGAAGACAGAGTATCATACTGCACTGCTTTAGCCTTTTACTTGGCATAGACAATACAGAGAGATGACACAAACATCACCTGCTTTCTTTGGTTCACACTTTGCTTCCTATGAAGAATGTCATTTAATTAGGAGACTGAAGTACAGATGAGCTCAACTACAAGACCAAGCCAGCTTTCCAGGAAGAAAACTGAGCTGAGCTTTTACTAGTTGATATATATTTACCCTAATCACCATAAAATGTGCCTTGGACTGAGTTAAGTTAGAAAAATCATTGGGCCATGGTCCCATTTGAAGAGCACTCTGCTGGGAAGCAGAGATGGGTCCCAACTCAGAAGAGCCGAGATGTCTCTTGGAGAACCTCCCTCCTTCTTTTCTCGCCTTCTCTCAGCTGTTATTTTCTCATCCTGCTACCAAAGAAACTGTGAGCAGCACCAGCTCTTTGTATCTCCACTAATTGCACATTCTGGGAAAACAAAACAATGTAATGTTCATCATCATAACGTGCAGCATCATAAGGCGTTGGTCTGAATAGGGACGTGTTTCGGATGAGACGGCACTGCTACTCCTTTCCTATCTCTGCCAGGTGACTCATCATCCTGAATTTGGGAGGATGTGGAAATCCATTGACAAAGCAGCACCAGCTGCAAAAGCTTTGTGCCCACAAATCCTGTAAACTTCAGGAAGAAAAAAAAAAAAGAATTAAAACCAACCCAGCCACAAAAATCAAGAAACCCAGTCTTCAGACTGATACTGCAGCAAAAGATGCTGAATCTTCCCACAAAAGCCATAAACCTTTCTATAAAAGCCTGTAAGGACTGAAAGGAAGATTCTGATCCTGCCAGCGAGGAGATAATGGGCCAGGTTTTGAGGTGCTGCAGTTTGATTTCCATGGTGCCCACCCTATCACCTGCTCCTCGAGGTCAGCTCCAGCCACAGCACTGAAGGGCTCAAGCACTATCAGAGATTGTTCAGAAGCAGGAATAAACTGAAGATTTTTGTACACACTACCTCAGCGCCTAGAAAGGGAGACGGAGGAAAGTGGCTGTTTGATGTGCAGTTGAGCTGAGACAAGCCCAACAGCATAGTAAGAGCAAAAAGGGCTGGGATGGGGTGGCCAAACCCTGGCACAGGCTTCCTGGAGAGGTGGTTGGTGCCCCACGCCTGTCAGCGTTTAAGAGGCATTTGGACATTGCCCTTCACAACCCGCTTTAAGTGTCGGTCAGCCCTGAACTGGTCAGGCAGTTGGACGAGATGATCGTTGTAGGTCCCTTCCAACTGCAGCTGCCGATTCTGTTCTCATAAAGCCTTCGAGCTGCCAGGGAATCAAGTCAGTGCTAAGAATAATCTAAAATAATCCACACAGGTGACAGCGAAGGGAACGCCCCCGCGGTGCCCTTCCATGGCAGAAGCCTCCAGCCAGCCCCCACCCCAGGAGCGCCGGCTCGTCTGGGCCACGCCATACGTACCACACCTGCCAGTTAAGGTATATATATACCCAGCGCATGGGCCGCTAAGGCCTTGAGCTTTACCCTTCCCCCCTCACCCTTGAACTGCACTCGTTCCAAGCTCTGTCATCGTTCCATCCTCCGGGAGCAAGTGCTTTACCACATCCTGAATCCTCTGATGGTCCCGTCCTTTTAAAACCTGGCAGCAGAGTCAGGAGAACTTTTGTTTCAGCCAAACTTGCAAACCTGCCAAAGCACGTGGCTTCGCTCGCTCGCAACCATCTCCCGAAGTTCTGAGCGGCCTGGCTCAGGCGGGACCCGACGACTTCCAGATCCGCACCAGCCTGAACCGTTCGGCAACTCTCCTTCACATTTATGGGACAATTCCAACTGGAAAAGTACAGTGAGGCCTGAACCTGCTGAACATTCATGCGGACTCTGTTCCCGTTCCAGTGTTAATGCAAAATGGAGCAGGATTATAAATAAATAGGAAAAGCATCCCAAAATATCCTTAAACCTTGTGGATCACGCCTGAAGCGAGAGCATAAAGGTTCAACCCTTTGCAGACAGAACTGAAGCTGGTTCTTCTATATCCCGAAAAAAAATCCCAACCCAGGGACTACTGTGTGGGAGGGGGAAATTAGCACCTCTCTTCACTCTTTCTTTCCTTTAATTTTCTCATCAATGACTGAAATTCAACATTTTGGAGTGAATGAAATAATTGTGTTAAACACAACCAGACCGGCTGGCAGGCAAATAGGGTGTTTGGGGAAGAATAAATATTAATTATACTTCAAAGTGAAGGGAATTATTTTTATGTTTTCGGTTTGTTTGCCAAATTAAACATAACATCACTGCCACAGCTCGGGCTGAAGAGGCAGAGAAAGACCTAGGCAGAGCTGGCAGTGAAGCATGGGGACAGAACGGGGTGACGCAGGGATGCGAGGCCAGAGCTGGGACCCCAAGGAAGCCCTGGGAAAGCTGCTCGAGTAATGCTTAAGGCTGATGGAGAGGGATTTTCCTAAACCCTGTAGGCAGAATAACTATGGACACTGGCTACCCAAATCCCAGTCTGGAAGAAAACCAAATTTATTTCCTCCAATCAAATTTTTTTTTTCTTTCCTCCCAAAATCAACGTGACTGCAAAGATTTCTTTTGCTTTTTTAAACAGCGATACGTTTTCCTCAGTTTTCCACATCCCGGTGAACACACTTGAAATGGTCTTAAAGGAAGAAAGCCAATTTGTAACACTCAATTTTTAAGATGATGTCACATCCCGTTCTCGAATAGAATCCTGACTATTTGTTCACGCAGAAAAAAATTAGTTTTCAATACAATATTTATAGAGGGTCACATAAATACATAAGTGGGGCGGGGGGGAAATCTGCCTATGGGATTAAAAGATAAGGAGGCTGTCTTGTAGCATGGGTACAGCGCTGGGGGGAACACCACCTGCAAGGCAGAGGGCACGGCGACCAGATGATGCTAGGCCCCCTGAAACTGCTGTATAGGCCCTACAGGGACAGAAACGTGTATCATCCCACTAACTAACAGCTCCTCCTGATTTCCCCGATATCATTAATTGCTTGCAAAGGAAGTCTCCTGAAAACTCCCTGCCTGCCCTTGCAAGGAACGTGAGGCCTTGGAGGAACCAAACCTTAGATAACATAGTTGGCCTTTGTGGTTTTTTTTGGGTTTTTTTTTTTTTCACTTGGCAATTAGAAACATTAATTATTCTCTGATATGCACAGAAAAGCCTGGAACATGCCAGTAGGACATGACTGTAGGTGCCACGCTTGCAGGACATTACCACATGCTTTTGGCCCTGCAGCATCCCTCCTCCTCACCATAATAACCATTTCCAACGACCACAATAAGTTCATTATCGCAGCAGCATCCCTCCATGAGATTAATCAGGCATCCTACCGTCATGTTTGATCCCTGAAGCCTTGGGTTTAGGCACAGGACGTGTCTATGCCAGAAAGCCAAGCGTATTCCGCTCAAACAGGAGAGGATCTATAAACATCTAAAATTTTTATGACACGCACTAAGTTTGCACGCCTGCCCTAAATCACATACAGTTCGGCATCTACTTAAGCTTCTGCAATAAATCAGCCAATAATTAAGAAAAGAGGAAACACTTAGAGCCAGGTGAGCGTTTCCTGAAAGTAAACTGATACAAATCATATGTAAGAAAACTATGGAGTTTTACCCCAAAACTGCAAAAATGTGGGTTTATAGGGCACACATCAGTGACACTGCTCTCACCTGATCCTCCGCGCTGCGCAGCAGAGTCCTGGAGCACACCACGCAGCGCCTGCTCAGCAGGACGAGGCTTACAAGGACGGTTTAACTGCAGGACATGGGGTTTACACCTGATGGCACAGCAGCCCGCCAAAGGGCTGGCTGCAACCCTCCCCAGCCCCCTGTCCCAGCTATGACCCCACCACCACCAAAGACATTCGCCCACCAGCACCAACGAGTCGCCACAACAGGGTGGAGGAGAGTATTGTAACAGCAAGGGCCTGGCCACGCACGTCAAGTACATAAATATTAAGTACCTTGTAATATCCCGTCGATGGGACAGACATGGCAAAACAGCCAAGAAAGGTTGAATAAGCAAAAGGCTCCTGGATTCTCAAAGGGATTCTACACAAACAGAGATGAGTAAACTATATAAAAAAAAACCACCCAAAAAACCAAACCAACCAAGCAAAAAAACCACAACCCCACTCTATAAAGGGCTCTTTATTGCGACGCATTAAATGAGCATGTATTTTCTGCGATGCCTGGTACAGCATAGCTCGTAAAAGTGTGCATGCCACCATTTTACTCATTAAAGAGCACAATATTTTGAGTGTTTTATTAGAACACTTGCCCAGATCAACACATGGCAGAGCCTGCACCGCTTGCTTTCTCTTACCTAAGAAAATAATAAAGACAAATCTTAAGGGTGACAAAAGCTGCTCAATAAACTGGTGGGGAAGTTTCAGTAAGAAAACTGGAAGAGGCACTGAGATGATCCCGGCACCAGTGTAAGACACGGGGAGAGAGGGATGCCGAAATGAGGATGCCTTCACTTCGGGAAATACAAGGTGGAAGAGAGGGGCTGCGCTCCTGAGTACCCGCAGCATGGCAGTGGACGCCCCTCCGGCTCGCCGCCAGCAGGCTGAGGCTCCTGTCGCTGGCTGGAGGGTACCCAGCTTCTTCAGGACAAGGGAACATGCTCCAGGAATCCCCTACAGATGTCCGTCGGTGAGCGGCACGGCCAAGCAAACAAGTAAAATGAAGATTTAAAAGCAGCCAAGGCAGCGTACGAGTGAGTGCATCCCCAGAAGCCAAAGCATTACCCTATGGGCCAAGACACTTAGGTTACAGCAGGACCATCCCTGGGGCGCACCCTCAGCACAGTTCACTGTTGCCCCCCCTCCCCATCCTCCCTTGGGCAGCCCTTCTGCCGAGGGGGCTATGCGGCAAATAAAATAAACACAACGTGTAGTTATTAAATTAATTTTCCCCCTAATTACCTTAACGGTGGTAAATCAGAAATCCTACGAAAGGGAAGAAGGCAGCAAAAAGCACCAGCAGCAGCAAAATTGAGAAAACAACTAGGGAAAGTGGTGACTCAGTAAGACCAAGGACAAGTTTTATCGAAGCTGCAGCCCACGCCAGGCTTGGGGCGAGGCGGGGAAGGAGCTTCCCGGCACAGCACCGCGGTCGCTCTCCATCTCCATCAGCTCTGTGCCCAGCGAAGGGACCTGGGGCCAGATGCTCCTGGAGAGCACGCGATGGAGGCACCTCCCAAGGGATCTAAGCAGGGATGGGGCTAAGGAACCCCAACTGCATTGGTGATGTCCTGGAGGAAACCTTCCGGGTGGGGACAGGGAAGAGAAGAGGGGTGCTGACAAAACGGGGCAGAACGGCTGCGTTACAGCCAGGACCCGCATTCCGGGTGGGAGCTTCTGCCTGCAAAGCCAGCATGGATGAGCAGACCATGACCAAAATGTAATTTATATGAAGATGTTTTGAATTTCTTCCAGCTACTCCAAAGTCAATAATGCATAACAGCTCCTGGCTGCTTGTGCACAAAGGTTTCTGCAGAGAATATAGTTTGATTATAATTACAGGACAGCATTCAAAATTAATCACCGCAATAGCCCACATTCAGGTGCACTGTGCAATTAAATTATTACTCTCCTTGCTGTCCATAGCATCTCCTCTAACCTGCAATGCGGAGAATGTCCATCCTGCCAATATGTGGTTAAAAAAATATTTTTGAAGGTAATGCTTTTGGGTTTGTTTGTGCTTTTTTTCAATACAACTTTAGCTTTCAGAAGCCATGGTTAGCACGAAACCATGCACACCTGCACAGGTGATGTGTAGGGCTGTGATATAACTCAGAGGAGATGGCCATATGAAAGAGAGCATTCAGAACTGGTGTTACCTACTCACTGACTCCATCCAGGCTGAGCAAGGAGAACCACTCCTGCTGGAGCACGGTGGAGTGGGGACCTCTTGGTCCTTACTTCACCTTCAGTCACAAAATCATCCTATGAACGTGTAGTCTAGCAATGGTGTTAATGACAAAGCAACAGGCAAAAATGAAATACCGCTCCTCCAAACCCCTTCTCTGAGTGTGTAGAAACATCTACCTCAATAGAGCTCCTTCAGATATCATTTTTGTTCATAAATCTAATTATGATGATTGCTTGCCACTTCGCAAGGCTGAAATCCTTTAGTAACTACAGTTACTTCCCTGTAGTAAAATGAATTGCAACACCCCAAAGATTTTCTTCTTTTAAAGAGTAACAAGGGATACCGGGGAAAAAAATATCTGAAGATTAAATATTCAACAAAAAAAAAAAAACCAAAACAAAAAAAAACCCCCAAACGTATAGAAATACCAAGAGATGTGTGGTTTATCGATTTCACAGCAAAACTGAGTTCTACCGCTTTGTCCCACCTGCAGGACTAATAAACAAGCTTGACATGAACCTTAGGGAAACATGGCGGGTTTTGCAGCCAAGTGTGTCCTCCACTTTCAGATCAGTAGGATCCCAAATAAAAAAAGCATGGTATGTCTCAATAAATATGCAAATACCTTCAAAAGGAGATTAAAAACCTTCATCCTGTTCATGTAACTAATGAGTTTGTGTGCTGGTAACCAAAAGGCTGGAGGCTTTCTTATTTTAATCGTTCCTTCAAGGTCATTTCTACTAAGAAATACATTTTTTTAAGACCTCAAAACTCGCTGTATAACAAAGACAGAACTAAACACATGGCCTTCGGCTGGTTTGAATTAGCTCACCTGTATCAGCCGCGTTCCATCAGTACACACTGCCATAGTAACTGGGTCCTCGGCTGGAATGCTAATTACTCCCCTCCGCTTCCAGGAACAAGAGCATTAGACCTACAAAAAAAGATTCCTTTCTCCTCCTCTCATTAACTAGTTTTACTAGCTCAGCACATTAATGCAGAGCTAAGACTGATTATACAGGGGCAGCAAATGAGCTGCATAAATCTGCTTTCTGTACACATCAGCCACGGGGGCTCGGGCACAGTGAGGTTGATGCTGGAAGAAAACCCTGTGGTCCTCACTGGCGGGTTCGTGTTGGGTACCACGTGGGAGAGAGCATCATCCCAGCCCCAGGCACCCAAGACAGGGGTGAAACATGAGCTCTGCCGCCCTTGCGAGCTGTTCAGGTTCAGGGCTTGACCTTCCCTTTCTAAAAATACCCTTGCTACCGGTACTGATTTTGAAAGGTGGGCAGGTCTTCTGCTCACCTGAAAGATTGAAATGACCTTCATTCTGCTGATAAAATGTGTTGGTTTGAAAGCGTGGAAAAGCAAAAGCTCGTATTTAGTAACTGGAAAGTATTGTGAGGACATCAATGGCACGGAGTCTGTAGGCACATAGATGCATGCACGTACCTGGAGACACCTCCCAACGAAGCCTATTGATTTACATGAGAAGCAAGGGCAAAACAAAAAGTTTATCTGAAATTAAGGAATTTTAAAAAAATTCTAAAAAATCTAGCTTTGCCAAATACTACGCAACTTGTAGCATTTGCCAACAACCCTAGAAGTCATGCCATCCACCAAATCTCCCCATCCCGGAGAATACCAAGACCTCCTGCTTGGCGAGGGTGGATAGAGAAACACAGGATGACAAGTCCTGCCTTTCCAAGACGCCCAACTTTGCATTTACTTTGGAGAGTTGCTCTGAATGGCTATGTCCGAAGCTTTAACATCCAAGTTCCCTAGGACCGCACGCTACTCTTCCTAAATATCCATGACTTGGGCTCTTCCAAGAGATAACATTTGCTCCTGCTTTTTCTTGGGCATGACACAAAAGTCACGCACTATTTTGCAGCAGAAGATATTCAGCATGTCCTATAAACAACTGACAGACCAGAGTTACTGGGAGCTGCAGTATCTTGTTTTCTTTCTTGAAGACTTCTGAAAGCAAAGATTTTGGGATAAACTTCCTGGGGGAAGCAGGAGAGGTTTCTCCAAGGCCAAAGCAGGGCCAGATGGGTTCGAGTTGCTGCCAGATGGACCTGCAGAGAACCACCTGGACCACCTTGAGCGGTCAATTAGTCAAGGAACCCCCAGGGACTTCTAGAGATGATTTAACTATTGGTTAATGTAAGAGCTGGAAGGCAAGCAAGCGGACGAGCTGGTGGATAATCAATCACAGCGCGTTCGCTGAGTCAGTGGCTGGCAGCGTTTGATACTGAGCTTACAGAAAATGCCTCCTGAATTTCCCTTGGCTCGCTTCGTACCTGTCTCACACACCAGTTCTCTTTGCTCTTTTATACCAGACTACAATTTCGAACACTTTTTTCGCATGAACACAAGCTCCCTTCCCGGTTTGGTACCAAAACATATAAAAGCTCCAAACACCAACCACTCAGTTCACACAGGCCAACAACCACTTGTCTGACAATCCTCACATCCCTGCAATCACCTGGATGGCACTGAAGTGATGAGGCAGAGCTGAAAAGCTTCATCTACTGTCATCAGCCTTGCACTTATTTCCCCGGCTCCGTTTTTGAATAAGTACCCCAAGGCTGTGTGAGCCACCCTCATTCATCTCATCAAGGTACTACGCCAGGATGAACGTACGTGGCGGTCAGGACCAGCTGGCATCTCCCTACTGCAAGAATAAATTTCCCCTTCTACCAATAAAGTGAAAAATTTGCCCCCATTCTAAGGCTCTTCAGCAAGCTCTGGGAGACCTTATCTCAAATCCAATTAAATTAAATCCAAGGATGGGAAATGTCTCCTCAAACTGGAAAACTGACTTATTGTAATTTTGCTACAGTCTCAAAAAAAGGTGAGAAAACCAAGTGGCAGATCTTTTATTTAAGCTGAGGCTTACACCCTTCAGAAAACAACGAAAACCAAAAGGAGAGAGAAGCAAGCTAGCAACTTCATTAAAGTCTCGGCTTAAAGGTTACCTCAAGTTTACCAGCTCTGATGGCATATGAGGCACTTCAGTGCCTTCCATGGGAATCCGGGAAGAATAGCAAGAGACGCAAAAACTACTGCGGGGAAAAAACCCTGAGCTCCAGGAACACAAAAAGAGAAAGGTCGGGTTTTGCAGTGATCAAGAAGAAACAAGTCTAAGTGGAAAGGAAGATCCGCAAACCCTCAGTTCAAAGAGAGCAGCTGAATTTGGATCTATGGATAACGCTTTCTGCAATGGAAGCAAGAAGGTGAGCACACACCCCAGTGGGGATGCACGGAAAGCTGGAGGTGGAACAAAGCAGAACCTCTGAAGGACCAGATGACAAAGCCTCCTACGCTGATGGAGAAGGTGAATCTCAAAGGCATATCAAGGAGCCTGGAGGACAAAGGTGGAGGTAGAAAGAGATCGTTGGAGATTCAGTTGAGGTGCTTCACTGAACAAGGAGCCAACGCTACACTAGAAAGGAGCTTACATTGAGGTACACACAAAGATGATGAGGGGCTGGAGCATCTCCCTGATGAGGAAAGGCTGAGGGAGCTGGGGCTGTTCAGCCTGGACAGGAGAAGACTGAGAGGGGACCTCACCAATGCCCACAAATATCTCAAGGGTGGGTGCCACGAGGACGGGGCCAGGCTCTTTTCAGCGGTGCCCAGCGACAGGACAAGGGGCAACGGGCACAAAGTGCAAGACGGGAACTTCCATCTGAATGTGAGGAAGAACATCGTTCCCCTGAGGGTGACGGGACACCGGGACAGGCTGCCCAGAGAGGCTGTGGGGTCTCCTGCTCTGGAGACATTCAAACCCGCCTGGACGCGGCTCTGTGCAACCTGCTCTGGGAGAGCTGCTTCAGCAGGGGGGTGGGCTGGGTGGCCTCCAGGGGTCTCTTCCCACCCCGGCCACGCTGTGACTCTGTGCTACAGGAGAGAAACACTCCCAATAGCTCAGGGCTGAGCATTCACCCTGCGAGGAAATACAGTCCATGCTTGAGAAGAGGAAATGTAAGGCTGTGGACTCAAGACCCAACTCAATAATATATTTTGAAGCCAGAGTACAATGAAATGTCCTTACACAGACAGGACCTAAAACTGTCACTGCTGAGAAGCCAGGAACCCAACCACCAGCAGAACTACGCTGCACTTAAATGGAAAAACCCCCGTGTTATCACAAAACTACTATAAGAAATACCAGCAATAGTTTTGAGGGACACAAACAACATCATACTTTCATAAGTTATTGTTCTACATTTTTACTTGCTCCTTGATCTCAAGGTTTCAAAGACTTGTTTATTACAGTAAAAATAAATATTTAAGAACAGATTCATGCTTGGGACGACTTCATTGGTACGCAAGCAAAAAACGTGCCTGCTGCCTGGAGCTGTTTACCATTCTTACTTACTGACAGAATGAAGGCCTTGCACATTACTTATGGGTCATGGGGCTTTTTTAACAAATTTTGGAAATACCTGCAGATAGCTTACATTTCCACATCATCATTCCAAGCCCATTCTCTGAGCAGCTGACAGTGCTTTTTGGGGTGAGCATGGAATCACAGAGAAAATCGCCTGTAGATGTAAGGATTTTACATGGCTTTTTTTATCTCTAAGGCTTTGTTTACTCCAAAAGTCATTGGGGTGGAAGCTACATCAAGGAGAAATTGTAGAATCATGGAATTGTTTGGGTTGAAAGGGACCTTTAAAGGTCACTTAGTCCTGAAAAAGGCAAAATGAGACACACCAGAAAGCAAAAGGACTCTGATGAATATTGAGATTGTGCAACCAAGAGATTTTAAAAAACTATTCTGATTGCTCTCATCGGCTGTAAAAAGATTCAGAGTGACCTTAAACAGCAAAAGGATGTGATTATCCTAGAAATGGAAAGACTTTACACCATTGAAAAAGGGCTTTGTAGAATCAATAAGCTCCCGAGCTAGAGAGGCCTAAAATTATTGATAGAAATATTATCCGTGTGTTTGTGCCATCTCTTAAATCAACCAGCTTTACTTCAAGAAACAGGAGAGCGGACCAACACCAGCTTTGTCACAAGAAACTCCTGATGATCCAGCTCTCTGCCAGTGCGAGCAGCTCCATGCATGACTTGTTAGGGATCCGGCCCTATCCCAGTAAAGCCAGCCTGTCCCCAAATCAGTGAAAAGCGCCAAAAAGGGCGATGGTGCCAAAAGGTCGGATTTGGGGGGAAAGATTAAGGCAGTGAAACACAGGTAGTTTGGCTAAGTGATAGTTTCATAGAATCACAGCATGGTTTGGGCTGGAAGGGACCTTCAAGACCAGCCAGTCCCACCCCCCGCCAGGGGCAGGGCCCCCTCCCCCCAGCCCAGGCTGCTCCCAGCCCCCTCCAGCCTGGCCTTGAGCCCTGCCAGGGATGGGGCACCCACAGCTGCTCTGGGCAGCCTGGGCCAGCGCCTCGCCGCCTTCACGGGGAAGGGTTTCTTCCTCATGTCCAACCTAACCCTGCCCTCCTTCAAAGCCATCGCCCCTTGTCCTGCCACTGCAAGCCCTGGTAAAAAGTCTTTCATAGGTTACTGATGAGTGTCTACAAGCACTTAAAGGCTGTATGCATGACAAAGGCAGACAAAGCAGAGCTAAGAGTTAGGCTACTATTAACAATACAACAATTTAAGGTGGCTATCAAGAAACTACAGAAAAGCTGTGATAGTTACTAAAGGAGGAAAAAATTCCCTGGTACAGCGAAAACCCACTCACTCAAGGTGTGATGAATACAAACCAAATGCCTACAGCGTCTCAACCACCTTCAAGGAAGACTTGCAGGCTGAGGCAGACAACACTAGCTATTCCTCGCAAATACAAACCCAGAGGCAATAAGGTGGAAGAGGACACAGTTACACAGGGACGGGAGGCTTTGATCCGCTGAGGAACCCTGCAGAGAAAACCCAAGCATCGCAGCAGCACCACCAAGGGATGGATCCAGCCAACGCCAGCTGCCTATGGAACACTCCTCTGTCAACCCCTGTGAGCTAAACGCGATGGGCGAATGACCCAAATGACTGCGGCGTGCACAACGCTACACCAGGCGGTGTCCTTTGGTTTTAATTTGAACACTAAGTGCCTCCTTGTAAAGAAACGGGGATTAATCCACAGTGTCACCTCTCTGCTAGCCCTCTGCAGCACAGCACAAGGGGTGATGCCACCTCAACCTTGCCATTATTTACTTCGGAGTAGCCACGCTCAGACCCACTGGAGAACCAGCCAGATGAATACTTCATGAATAAACAGCAGTTGACAGCCTTGCCCAGCTGTTGGGAAACAGTCCAACAGATGCGACCTGTTTTTCCGCTATATGTTCTTATTACTTTTAATTTCTAATTCCACCTGAGGAGGAGTAGACTCCCATGGATCACATGAACTGGCTACTTGGGAAGAAAATAAAAGCATAGGGAAAAGAGAAGCTCACAAAGTAGTTTTAATTCCATTTGTAAATGAGGTAATTTGTTATATTGCTTAATGATAAGCTAATACATTTTTACCAGACAGAGCAAATGCTACTCCAGTAAAACTCCCTTTGTAAACTCTTAGAGACAAAACTTCATTTCTGTCCATTCTCCACCACTCCCCCCAACCAACTACATAGCATCTAAAACCAAATTACTACTTTAAGTATCCTGTTCACAGTCTTCTATAGTGTTTCTTTCCTCGTAGATTTTTTCCCCGCGGTGTCCTGTGGAGAATCTGAAGTTTTCAGATGGAATTTAATACAACAAATAGGGTTGTATGCAAAGAATGCAAGTCCTGAGGCACTACAGCAAATGTAAATGTTAAAAATCACACAAGAGAAGATAGCAACAACAAAAAAGAAGTGCACACAATACAACAAAGCAGTAGAAAAGCATACTGTACAGATCATTCTTGCAAGGGCTGACGGAGGGATCGGTTGACCTCGGAGGTCTCTGCCTTCACTGACTTACATACTTCTGTGAGGCTCATTAAAGGCTCCAAACACAAAGCATCAAACACTTCAAGTAAGTTGGTCTCCATGGGAATAGAGGACAAACTAAAAATAACTATAAGACGACATTTTAACAATTTTGCAGGAGATTGTCATGGCAATGAAGAGAGTTGTAACCTGTTGTCATGATAACCAAAGTTTTAAATTAATGGGAAAGCATTCCGCTTCCACTTCATCTTTATTCATAATGGGTCTAACATCCACGATGGGAGAATTACACATTGCTGCCTTTAAGAAGCCAGACAGCTGGGGAGAAGCAAGGGTGGGATAACGCACTAGTTAAAAAAGAAATTTAAAACCCCACAGCCAAACTGAAACACTGATATGACAGAAAAGAAGCCAGGAATGAAAACGCATAGGGAGATGCACGATGCCTTTTTGAGGGAGATGCTCTCCTCTGCCCTTCCATGCTTAGATAACGTGATCTGTGTTATGGGACAAGCAGCAGAAACGCTGGCAGCGAGCAGGCAGGTCACTTGGGCCAACCACTCTGGCAGAAGCACCACTAACACCGAGGGAAGCAGCAATCAGAATGATTTTAACGGAGGCAAATTAATCGGACCAAGCTAGCGTCGCCGTGCCGATGCCAATTTTCCCTCTTTATCTGCAGTTGCTGTGTTTCAGCAGGCAGATTTTGGCTGGGAAGCCAAGCCCAGCCCCAAGCCCATAGCCTCTCCTCCCTGCTACCGGAGTGGGAATGCAATGACTGTCATCCTTCATACCTGCCTGTCCTCAGCCGCTCGTTTGTACACCACTGCTTACCATTTGTTTTCACTAGTTTCAGCATAATTTGAGACTTTTAAGTTTTTATTTTATCTCAGCATTCCCGTGGCTACCAGAGAGAAGAATGCAGGTCTTTTGTTGAAGAAATGGCAGAATGGTTAAGAGAAAAGCACGTGTTGGTAGCACCGGTTCATTAAGATCACAGCACATTAAAAAAAAATAAAAATCACAGTATGTCCAGTTTCTCAAGACACCCAAATTAGGGGGGAGGGAGGAAAGGACGAGAGCCCTAAGACCTCCAGATAGAGGGGGGAAAGGGGCGGTGAGTAAATCAGCAATGTTGACTAATGACTGACAAGAGGCAAGACAGGATGGAGATGAGAAAGATCTCCATCACTGTCAACCCCTAAAGGTCACAAATGGCACATCTGAAAACCAGCTGGCCTTTGCCAGTCAAGGGGGACCCAAAAGACGTGATGAGGACTCGCCGGCCGCCTTCTCCATCAGGATGCATGTGGTCCTGCAGGCTTGGTGAGTACATGTATCTTGGTGCTGCGAGTGCACAAGTGTGACAGAATAAGGCAGAGGGAGACGAGGCACGTGTTTGGGGGTGGGGGGGTTAATCAGTCACCATCCCCTCCTACATGTCTCACCTGCATTTTGGTAGAGGCACTGCAACAAACTGCATGGCATGGACAACTCCAACCGTCTTTGGAAATGGATAGGAAATAGGGAGGGTAACACACGCGGACCCTTGCGGCCTCCATCACTTGCAGCCAGTGAGCAGCACTGACCTTCCAGCGCCTGCCTGGGGACAGCAGCAGAAATGCCCTTCTGCGCTCGCCCTTCCACTAGACAAGGAGATGTCAACCACTATTTTACGATTTACCTCCCTCCACCCTGGGGTCAGGAACTGGAGGGGGAGAGACAAACTGACCAGGTCCAAATGCACATACCAAAGGTCAAGCGCCAACCTGAGGTCCCTGCATGAGAAACGCTGTTATCCTAAACTCTCCAAAGCCAAGAGCAAGAGATGAGTAACTGCAAGGAATGATCCCCCCACCTAAGATCTGAATTTGTCTCAGGTGGCCATAAAAGACCTGAGGGGCTCAACCTGCTGCTCACGCATTCTGGCAGACGCCGCAGGCGCACGCCCTAAGGCTGCACCCAGCAGTCCTGGACTCTGAATTGAATGAACAGGCTCAAAGCAAACCATGTCTTCTCTAAAGACTACACAATCATTATTGCATCTTCATTTATGAAAAATTGCTCTGTTTGCACTGGAATGATTAAGATAGTTAATTATATGACTGTTTACTGAAGTGTTTTGAGGGGAGAGGAAAACTATTCTGGCAACAGAATGCCTGGAGAGCACACACACCTTCCCCCACACCGTCAGCACACAGCAAAAAATGGTCTTTACCTCAAAAATAGTTACTAATTGGGAATACGAAGAAACTACAGGTAAACAGAAGTTCAGACGCATACACACTGATCTCTTTCTGGAGGAAATAACTCATTGTTAGCTTGTTCAAAGTAAGGCTTCTCCCCTGTCTGATTTATATAGGGTTATCATGTGCTTTGCATCTCATCGAATCACAGAACCATTTAGGTTGGGAAAGACCTTTAAGATCATCAGGTCCAACCGTTAACCCAGCACCGCCAATGCCACCACTGAACCATGTCCCCAAGCGCCACATCTACGTGTATTTTAACCCCCCCATGGACGGTGCCTGCACCCCGTCCCCGGGCAGCCTGTGCCAGCGCTTGGCCACCCTGTCGGGGAAGACATTTCTCCCAGTGCCCACCCTGAACCTCCCCTGGTGCGGCTGGAGGCCGTTCCCTCCTGTCCTGCCGCTGGTTCCTTGGGAGCAGAGACCGACCCCCCTCGCTGCAGCCTCCTGCCAGGCAGCTGTAGGGAGCCAGAAGGGCCCCCCTGAGCCCCCTTTTCTCCGGGCTGAGCCCCCCCAGCTCCCCCCGCCCCCCCAGAGCTGTGCCCCAGCCCCTTCCCCAGCCCCTGCCCGGCTCTGGACACGCTCCAGCCCCTCCGGGTCTGCCTGGGGGTGAGGGGCCCAACGCTGAGCCCAGGGCTCGAGGGGCGGCCGCACCAGGGCCCGGCACAGGGGGACGGGCACTGCCTGGCCCTGCTGGCCACGCTGCTGCTGACACCGGCCAGGGCGCTGCTGGCCGCCGTGGCCACCTGGCAATGCCTGGGAAAGCCACCAAAACCAACAACTCCCTAGAGGTGGATGCTCTTCTCTGTAATGCATTAGGTTTCTAATATGAGAGACAGTGATACCATTTCTGAGTATAAATGGATGGCAACAGATCCAGTATAAGGCAGAAGCTGCCTTTGGTTACTTACTGAAGAGAATTTCTTAACTACGAGTTATGAATGTCTTCACTTGTCATTACTCTGGGGTTTCATTCCTGTACTTCGCCCTCCAACGGTCACATCCAGTAACCACTGCCCACAACTCAAGTCTTCTGAGAGCTCATCTTTTCAGCCTGATTTAGTCTTCATTTTTCTTCTTCACAAAAAGATTCAAAATCACTTTATTTATGAACTGAAACAAACTAGACCTGCCCCTAGGGAAAGCCTGCTGGGCTGACAGCACTCCAGGATGGACCTGTTGGGGACCAGCTTCAGAGGTGGGCAAGGCCAGCACCAGGGTGGGGGTGGTGGTGGTCACAGGTTGCTGCTCTTCTCTGGAATATTTAAGTGCCGGATTTCTTTCCCCAGGTCAGTGCTAAGGCAGGACCTCGGTATGGGAAAGACATGGACCTGTTGGAGCAGGTCCAGAGGAGGCCACGGAGCTGGTCAGAGGGCTGGAGCCCCTCTGCTGTGGGGACAGGCTGGGAGAGCTGGGGCTGTGCAGCCTGGGGAGGAGAAGGCTGCGGGGAGACCTTAGAGCAGCTCCCAGTGCCTGGAGGGGCCGACAGGAAAGCTGGGGAGGGGCTTTGGGCAAGGGCAGGGAGTGGTGGGACAGGGGGGAATGGCTTGAAGCTGAGAGAGGGGAGATTTAGGTTGGACATGAGGAAGAAACCCTTCCCCGTGAGGGCGGCGAGGCGCTGGCCCAGGCTGCCCAGAGCAGCTGTGGGTGCCCCATCCCTGGCAGGGCTCAAGGCCAGGCTGGACGGGGCTGGGAGCAGCCTGGGCTGGGGGGAGGGGGCCCTGCCCCTGGCAGGGGGTGGGACTGGCTGGTCTTGAAGGTCCCTTCCAGCCCAAACCATGCTGTGATTCCACAACACGCTCTGTTGCAGACGTGAGAAATGCCCCAGTATTCTGGGCAAGCAGCAGACAGCTTTGCCCACCTAATGTCACTCTCGCGTCTCTCTTCCCACAGGAGACTGATCATCTCTGCCCAACACCTGCCTTCAGCTGGTGACACGAGGAACATCCTTAGGACCAATGCCAGCAGCAAACACAGCCAGCTTCTCTGTAAGCAGTGGGCTTACCTTCTTCACATGTTACTTTAAATCACAAGCAGATTCTCATTCCTGTCCTGTGAAGGGGGCAAAACATACTTTCAAAATTAAATCACCCCTCTATCAGCACATCCAAGAGAAAAAACTGTAGTGACAGATAACTCATTGTGCCTTGACCTGCAGGGAGGTTTCACGCAGTAGCACTATTTTCCTCCCAGCTAAACAAAGATTTATTGGATACTATAAGCTCAACAGAGAAACCACGTTTTCCAAAGACTCTGAAAACCTACAGCAGGTAAAACAACCTCCCTGGAGAACTCGGCTGTGAGCCACAGTGACCCACAGGGCTGCCTCAGCAGCCCACCACCCCAAAGAGGTGCTGAGCACAGAGCTGATGGCACTATGTGCTGGCCAGGGCAGGGAACACACGATGCTACGGCACCACCAGTTCCTCACCAGGAGCCCAACCTTGCCCCCTCCCTGAAAATATTCATTTTTTCCCAACTGGAGGATCACGGCTCCTTCCCAGCCTTATGCGGCGTGACCACAGGGGTTCAAAGGGCTTTATGTGACGAGGCTGTTGACAAACACGTTTATCCCAGAAAGACCCAGAGATGGCAGTTCCCGCACGGAAAGGAGCACTTCTCAACACCAGCAGGAACTCGGGGGTCAGAGATGGGGGAAGGACTGGTGGGGGTGAGGGGAAGGGAAGGAAAAAAGGGGCTGCAACACTAAAGAGTCTTTCAGGACTCATTTATTTGAGCAGTGCCAAGCCAGCTCACTGATGCAATATTTTCTTCCTGCACTCTGAGCCAGGGCTTTGGGATCTAATAAATCATCGCTGGCCGCAGAGACATTAAAATTCTAGCCCAGTACTGCATTAGATGAAATGAGGCCGAATGCCAGCAAGCGCAGGGAGAGGGAAAGGCAAGCACACGCACTTTAAAATAAGTATACGAATGCGTTTGCATATAAGCAACTCCTGATTTCCGTTTCAGACGAGGCTAAACCTAACACAAACAGAATAGCAAAACAGATTAACAAGCCAGAGCTCAACCGCGCCACTTTGGGAAGCTGATCCCCATTAAACTAAAACCAAGACGTTAGGTATAAAGCACAGCAGAAAAATAGACTCAGTAATTTACAGATCTGGTACGAACCGGGGAACTATTTCTGAAGCTTATAAAAGTCTTTTACGATCCCGTACCAGAACACGTTTCTGTACGTCCAGACCTCTGCACTGTGTCGCATTGACTGGGCATGATGTAAAAAATAATTGTACACCAGGAGAGGAGAAAAATTCAATATTTAATCTACAAACATGTTTCCAGAAGTCAAGCCACAAAATTTTAATTTATTACCTTCAGACTGCAAAAATATAACAAGTACCTAACCACTTATTTGCTGTGCCATACAAAAAGAAACCAAACAAAAAAACCAAGCAGGGTGGAAGAGGGGGAGGAAAGGCAGCAAATATTACGGGTTTTCAACGGATCATGAGGCAGTACTGGAGCTTATTTTCAACCATTTAATTGAAGCACCTGGGGATTTAAAAGGTATTGAATGTGTGGTGTGCAAAGTATGCACAGAGGAAAACAAGGCAGGATATCAACTTGAACTGCAAATGGCAGGAAAAAAAATGCAAAAAAAAAGCCATTTATTTTAGACTCGGGGAGATTTTAACTTACAACTGAGAAATTCCAAGCAGCCATGGGGTTTCAGTGCTAGGAGACATTTTCATCCTGTTTTATGAATAACCCCCACCTTAAATTCACACCACGACAAGGTCACGCTCCAGCTCCGCGCTGCGCATGCAGAGGCTCCCGAAATGCTCTGCAGAGAATCGCTGACCCATTTAGCAACCGCTGACGGACTTCTGCCAGCCAAGGCCGTTGCTCTTCACCTCCAGAAGGAAGGATTTTAAAACCTGATCTAATATTTCTTCCACAATTGCTACCATTGGAAGAGAGAGCCCATGGCTTCGTGAAAGGAGTGCGCTAGACTGGAAAGAAGGGGAGGGAGGTCCCCATAACCTCTCGGTAGAGGGGCTCCACAGCAGGACCACCACCCACATCGGCAGCTTTCTCAGCAGAGCAAACTGGACATCCAGAGATAGTTACAGGGAGGGAAGAATTGATTATGGGAGGTTGGAAAGCAATGAGGTCAAAATAAGTTTAAGACTTGACGGATGGCAAATCAAGAGTGACTTGGCAATGTGACCTCGAGGCATGGAGAACCCGAGTGCCACAGAGGTGACACCAAGATGGCCAAAGGGATCTTATACAGAGGTTCCTTGTTGTTCAGCAGCAAAGTAAAGGGAACATATAGGAAAACATATGGAAGTCAAGGGAACGTATATGAAAAGAAGTTTTAAATGGTGTCAAACAATACAACCATGACTAAAACAAAGAAGGTGGCTTAGAAACACACTGTAAATTAACAAAGCCACCAAAAAGGAGTTTCGTTCTACAATATACAGAGACTAGGGAATAAGAGAAGGGAAAAAATCACATTCACCAATTTTAATACTGAATATACATTTTAAAAGCCTAAATCACTAGTTGGAATTTGTCTGTGTGCTAAGTAAGCCAGAGCTTTGGTGGGGCTCAAGCTTAAAAGTAAAGCTTCTTTCTTCCCCAAGGAAGTGAAGAAGTTCAGATTATGCGCCAATACTCCACAGAAGTAACCGACACACAAGACAATTCTCTGTTCACGTTTTCTTTAAATGGAGTACTTTCCCCTTCAAAACATGTTTCCAAGGTCATCTCTTTTTTTCCTTTTTTTTTTTTCTCCTCTGCCTTACACTCATTTTCCCCAGCTCTCTTCAACCCTAATCATTTAATCTTTTTATTTTTTTTCCACTATGAGGAAAAACAAAATCAATATTGTAGCCAAGAAATGAGGCACGGCACAAACCAGTTCCACGTAGTAACTGAGCACGCAGGATTAAAAGGCGCACAATGAGGTCATTCAGGAAAACATGAGCTTTGTTTGCTTTTGAGATCTGAGACTATTCTGTTTATTTACAACACAGGGAAACTCAAAAGCATGTAAAACCTTATAGAGACAGCTACAAAACAAGGGATGAAGGATGTTCCCCAAAGTTTCTACGAAACTCCTCAGAAGGTTGACATCAGTTGGAACAATCTCCAAACCAACTGAGCCCGCAAGCATCTGTAATGAGGCGTTAGGAATTATTTTCTTCAAAGGGGCTTTACTAAGGCTCCATTTCTAACACTAAAAAGAAAGAAGCCTTTTGGCTTGAAACATAGGTGTATGCCACCCACACTTCTGTCCACAAGACCTGTTTCGCACAACAGCCTGCCTCCATCCATAGGTGAGAGCAGTGGGGCGACATCCATGCCCATCACCCAAGGGTGCTGCTGTTGGCAGGAGAACCACCCAAACACAGCCTACAGCTATTGCACGCACTCATAAATATCCCTCATCTCGCCCAAACCCCCTCTCCTTCCTTCTCCCTTGCTCCCCAAACAAGAAACCTTGCCCCTTCTTTCCTTAGGGGTTTTACACTTTTTGCAGCCTCAAGAAAGTCCATGAGTTAATTTATTAGGAAGACGGTGAATTAGCCATCGTTGATCAGCTAACCAGAGAGCACTGAAACGCCTTCCACACTGAGAAATTCAGCAAGTTGTTTGGAAGTATTCCTGTACAAAAATCATGCATTTGAACATAAAAATAACAAGAGTCTACACAACTCAGAGCTCATTCTTCTCCAAATCAAGTATGATTTTCCTGTCTGCTCTATACACACCAATTAATAAACATGAAGAAATGCCAGAGGAAAAATATTCACTTTACCCACTTCATACATTTTTAACCACCCTGAAATCAATTCAACACCCTGAACACAGTTTAAAATTCCTGTTTTACAGAACCAGTAAGGAATGGATCACCTAATTAAATCCAGAAACGGCATTTCCCAATCAATGGAAGGGGTAGACATGCATGCAGATCTTACAAGCAGAAGGAAAAGTAAGGAGGAGAGCACCCCAACCCCACCTGCTTCAGCATCAAAGCTGTTTGCCTCGTGTTCCTCAGCACTCCCCACCAGTATGCTGAGGAATGCCTAAAAGAAAGGGAAAAAAGTCAAGTTTATCCTCTTTGCACACAGCAGTTCTGAAAGAACTTGGTTTTCTTGGCCAAAGTATTAATCTGTTATCAAAGGGCCAGCCTTTCCAGAGAATAGCACAGCAACATTTTAATTTTAAGTTAATAGGAAAGGCTGAAATCAAGCCTAGAATTATCTTTGTCCCACAAAGAGTATGCAAAAGAGGATTAAAAGCTGACTGTAGAAATCCTATTGGAACATCCTTCCGCCTTCCACAAAATTGGAGGCTACTGGCTTTCAACATCCCGATAAATTAAATGAACAGTCAAGTGTAAATCAGGTCAGTCCTCACATGTGCAGTTGTGTCTGCGGCTCAACAAATGATACTGCAGATCAGGATACAACCACACGTGAGGATCCCACACCTCCTGTCCTGCCAACACCACCAACGACCAGAGGGCAGACGATGCCGGTTCCCTCTGTGAATCATTATGTCCAGACAAATGTTGTGGTTCCACCTTGGGGGAAAAAAAACCCCCAACAACAAAACTTGGGAGCGTAGCACACAGCCCGGCTCAGGGATGAGTCTTGCCTTCTGGAGCATGCAGGGATCCCAAATCACAGGTAGGAGAGCTCGACGTGCTGGAGGAAGCTCTCAAGCTTTCCATGTCCAAAGAGGATGGATCAGGGCTTGCTCTCGAGCAGTAGCAGAGGTGTGGAGGGTCCCTGAGGAAAGCCCACCCAGAGCACAGAGCGGCGGCTGCGGAGCTGACTGCACTTCTGTCCTCCGCCTCTCCACAAAGTCTCAGACAGAACGAAGACCCTGATGGCTGTACAATCTTCGCTTCACACTGGTGCAGCCTGCCAGTATGGTTCACAAACGTAAGAGCATCAGCTCGCACAAATCCTTAACCCTTTCGGGAATCCCTCCGGAAGATCTCCAAGATCCCAGACACACAAGAAGAATATAGAACCGGTGCCTTCCCACCAACATAAAAAAACAGTAATCGATATGCTGACACGCGTATTTGCTTACCAGCCACACCTATTCTCTATCACAAAATCTTCTAACTACAACCACATGCATGCATTATACCGTAAATTAATACTACATTACTGTCATCTATCTTTCTCAGCGCTCTCAAAAGTCCCACAGAGAAATTGCCACTTGAAGAAGCAGGAAAATCAATTAAATTGGAAAGCAAATGAACCCAGACCTTGCAGACAGCATAAAAAGGGTTGACAAGTGACTCAGGGAGACACCACGCATTTCTACATGCAAACGATAAAGCTCTCAGCCAGAACTTCTCCTTAAATCATCAGAAAGACTATTTTTTCCTTTTAAATGAAGGCGACACATTTGTTACTTGAGGAAGAACACGCTGGGTCTTGCAGCAACGTCAAAGATTAATTGCAAATGCGATTCAAACTCTTCCTTGCTTTAGACTGCTCCTCTGCTTCCCCAAAATACTTTGGTGAATCTTGTGCAGGATAAAACTCGCCGAGTAGCTGCCCTTGAATATTTATTTCACATTGGTGTGCTGCAGAAGTTCCCTAAAAGTGCCTCTGAGCTGCCCAGGTTCATCTGCTTTGGAAATGCAGCTCAACAAGAAGCCAGTCGCGCAAAGACCTTTTATTAAAAGGCGTCAGGTTCCTCCTGGTGAAACGAGTCCAGCTCTCCCGGACCCGCGCAGGTGTTTGCCAGCTGGGCCAGGCTGACAGGCCGCAAGAGAGAAGGAAAAATAGCTGGAATGGAGTGGAAGACTCCAGGAAAACAAGCCCTACAAGAAAGAGAAGGGCCAGAAGAGCAGCAGAGGAGCTTGCCTGATAGTCTTTCCTGAAAAGCCAGGGAAGGGGGTGCTGGAGCGTGCCACCTACCAGCCCTCTCCAAGACAGAAAACATGCAGAGAAGCAGCAGAAGATCCACGGCAGAAACCTGAATGCGTGATGGATACTAATCATTAGCAAACGAGAAAAAGGAACTGAGTAAATGAGACAAGGTCCATTAGCAAAAGAGAGAAGGAAATTCCTGCTGCAAAGACATGGGAAGACTGGGAGCTCCACCTGACAAACCAGGAAAAGCCCTGGGAGAAGGAACACAGGTAATCCATCACATTCAGATGCTGCCATTGGGATTCCCAAGCCTTCTGTGCAACGGAGGCAGAAGAGCAGCGAGTTCCCAACACGTATCTGGATTTAAGGACACTAGGCACGGCCTCCTATAATCACAGACCACCCCAGATGGGATGACATGGACCCTAAGCCATTTCTGGGGAAATCCCTTGGGAATTGCAGGCTGGGAGATGAGGACCCTGCAGTCGCACCCACTGAGCAGCACGCCTGGAGAAGCGAGCGCCTTACACACCTTTAGTGGTGGGGCTGCTCGTGGTTAATTGGCTCTCAAGAGAACAAGCACATTAGACACCAGAACTCTGAAACGCACGTTTTTATTTACCAGAACCAGAGGATCGGACCATTTGAATGCTGCCACCCGACAAAAGCTTCTTGAAGACAACAACTCACCTTTGTACTTGGTGATCTACTAGTTTCTGAAAGAAACAAAGACTCTGTTGTATTCTCTACACCCTTTACGAGTCCCCTTCTTGAGGGCTCCTTGCCATTGCTTTCTGACACACTTTTCTCAGCCACCACAAAGCTGCACACCCCCAACTCTTTCCTGACCAAGACCAAAGAGGTGGGAAGATCAGTGACCTACATGGCTTTGGACCAAGCGTCCTCACTAGTTCAAACGACCTTAATCTGATGGACTTGAGGACAGACTGCAGTGATGGGATAGGCTGCAGGGATTAGGTGAGAGCTGAAAACCTCATGTTTGAGAAATGACCGGCCCAACTGGCCTTCAGCATGCAAGGTGTCCACATTTTACATGTGGCAGGAGTATCAGTCTAGAAGGAGTTACCATCCTTCCCTGCCCTGCACCTCTGAAGATACGTTTGCCTCTTCCTTCCCACCCAAGAACCAGGTACATAACCTGGTCGATACAGAATCTCTTTAAAACGGATTTTACCGTTTTAGAAGACCTGCAGTAAGTAATTCGGACATGAACCCCATGGATGGGACTCGAACGTAGACCACTTTGTGTAGATGTCTACACACGTGTAGCTGTCCGAGTTAGCCATCAACACACCTTTCGGTACCGGGGAGAAAGGAGCACTTGGAGGACACAATCCAGTGGCTCACACAGTAAAACAGAGCACATGGGAGATGCTCTTTTCTTGCATTCACGCAGTTCAGGGGACTGCTCACATCCACACTGCAGGTACATACAATTGGGCAAAACAATTCTGAATCTGCCAGGAGAGACCCCAAGCAGGGTCAAAGGGTGGGCGCAGCAGACTCAAAAGCGCTGGCACTTCCACAGCAAGGATTTAAGACTAGTACAAGGAGTCTGAAACAGAAGCATGAGCTATGGTCAGAGAGCAGGTGGAAGGTTGGATGTGGGAAAAGGTGGAGGGGGACAATCGTCTGGAAGAGTAGCATCAGTAATCTGTGGTCAAAAAAGGACCAGAAGATAATATACCTGTATTATTTAGTGATTTTTCTGAACAGATAAAGAGTGACAAAGTAGAAAACCAGAGCATGTCCTGTTCCTTTTAAAATTTCAGATAAACTTCTGAATAAAAACATTTTTCCTTTACCTTCAATAATTCTGAGGGCGGAACAGAAATATTGCTTCATGGCACATAGAGCTTGAACAGAGCTATTTGTTGAAAGCAAATCAAGGGCTTCCATCAGCAAAAACTGGAGCTGGAGAACGTCTCTTCTAAGCGTGGAAGCTCCTGAGCAGGTTGCAGCTGCAGCAGGACTTGGGAAGCATCGTGTGCTAGAGCAGCGTGACACAAACTCCTTGGAGATTTACTAACCAGCATCACATCTTTGGGCTCTTGGATTTTATTATCATTTATTATTTAGTAATAACTACGATGAACACACAGTCAAGTCTACTGAAGGTTCATGAATCACAGCATCTTATCAGCATATTAATCAGCTTCTGGTAGGGAAAATGGTAATAGCGTGAGCTATAACAAACACTTTTATAGTTTCACGCTTGAAGTCAAACAAGCTACAGGAGAGACTGATTCTTCACCCTTGATTCCACATCAATGAGCTAATCTATTTGCTGCAGGACTGGTGCCTTTGCAAAAGTGGATGCAAGAAAATGGGAAGGATAATGTGCCAAAGCAAAACCAGGTGGCTCAGCAGTTCACATTTGGGCAGGTAAAGTGAATTCTACAAATAATAAATAAGCAAACGAGAGTCCTTAAATACCTTTTAAAGTTAACCTCAATTAAAACAAGAGCTTACATGAAGATCAGCGTTAATTACAGTCTGTTTTAATTAAATAATAAACGACAGTCAGACACCGTTTGCTGCTGATGTTCTAAAATACATCAAATTAGCGGAGTGGAAGCAGTCACCAGCCGAGCACAAGGAGCCAGGACTTGCTGGAGCACAAACCCGGCGCTGGACAGATGTAGCTCCATCTGCAGCGAGAATATTCTCTCCACGTCACCTTAGCTCAGCTCAACAACCAGCTCATTCAACAGCAAGGAAGCACTGCTAGTAGAAAGCACACAAGGCTTATTCTACCCTTTCAGTTTAGGAAGGAAAAGGGGAAGGAGGTGGCAATTCAACCCTGAAAATGAGACATACTAACTACGTGAGAATCACCTTTGCTTAATAAATGTATCAGTTCAAATATGGGAAATGTTTGGCTAAACATCCACCTAAAACCCCTATTTAAATACTTCCTTTTTTTTTTTTTTAAACTTAATTCTAATTTCCTCTAAAAATTCATCCAATTCGGACCACACTTTAAAAATCATTTAGGAAATAACTGTCCTTCACACTTCCTTTAAGGAAGATCAAAATGAAAAAATTAAGAATCTGAATAAATGTATGGTCCCTCCAGTACTTGAGTATGTGCCTCCTCATTCTCTGTAACACACGAGCAGCCAATTTGGTACAAAAATCTTTATTTATCTTGAAATGGACCTCTTTCCCTAGCCCACCAGGTATGGAAAAATACAAAGAAGTAAAAATGAGAAGAAAATCAGATTAAAACCAAATTTATTTCAACCAAAATCAAACTATTCTATATAAAGCATTTACATTTAGCACTAAAAAAGCCACAAGAGCATAGAATTCAACCTGCCAGTATCCTGATTACCATCTTTGTTTTCTTTCCACATGTATCCCACCTGAGTTTTATTGCACAAGGTTAGAAATTAACGGTTAATGCATGGTCTTTGAAGAAAAAAAATATAAATAATACACTTGCTGTACTAGATTTGGGGTAAAAACCCCTGAATTCCAAGGCAAACCAAGAACTGAGAAAGGGCCAACAGCCTTCACCTCAACTTTATTACACTTCAGGAGGTTTTATTTCTCTTTCTTACCCAATATAAAGCTTGGCATGAAATCTTCTTCCATGTCCACCACTACTGCAAAAAGATGATACTAAAATATATATCTTATACTGTATAAATTCTATATTGTATCACAAATTAGGCCTCCAATCCAAATTTTGGGACAGATGTCGTACGCTCAGTCTCCTGCGGTGACCATGGGGACGGCGCACTGACATGCCATTTCAAACGAGGGGCTCCAAGCAAACTCTTCCAATTCAGCTGCCAGTCAGGGCTGAGACACTCATTAAGCCCCAAAGATGTAACGAGCTCCCAGGCCCACAGAAGGGGTTCACACACACGACGGCAGTCAACATCCCCTCCACATCGACTGTGTCACATGCTTCAGCGATTATTTTCAAAGCAATTTGAGAAGGATCTACAAACTCCTTAAGTTAATGCTTCTCCTGCAAAGAGTCTATTTTGTTTGCCTCTGGGAGTTTAAATATCCTCCAGAATAGCTTGTGGCTACATTAGAAACTGATATGTAGCTAAATGACGCACGTTAAAGCGATGTAAACGAAGTCTGAGCATGGAAAGGAAGAATTAAGACAGCCAGAGCTTGGCACTTAACGCAGGGGGCACAGCAGCCACCTTCTCATAACTGCCGAGCCCACCTTCAGGAGCTGCATGCCTCTTCTACACAAAGGATAAAATTTAAATTATTCCCCCTTCTTTCGCAAGATAACTTTAGGTCTTTCATAAAATACTCCAACAAATTCATATTTAAAAGGTTTTGTAATACATTTTGCCTAGTAAAGAAAATAGCTCTTTGTTTAAACACTTTGTAAGCTATTACCTGTTGCAGCACAATCAAACTACTGGACTGCAATAAGACTTTACCGTTGGTCAGATTCTACTGTCCTGCTGTTTGTGTTTCCTCCAGAAGCCACGCCACGCCACGCCACGCCACGCCACGCCACGCCACGCCACGCCACGCCACACCTCCTCCACCCAACCCACACTCCTCAGGGCTATTTAACTACTTAGCGGGAACGAGCTACAGCTGCTCATCATCCATGTCAATCAACCCACTGCCTTCGAGGCAAGGCCACGGCTGCAGATTACCAATGCTAATCAACCCACTGCCTTCATTCCTCTACAATTACCTACTTTGGGCCTTCCTTGTAAGAATTCAGCCCCCTGACCCCTCACCTTACACCTGCGCAAGGGACAAACCAAACATCAACACGATTCAATTCCCACTTCTGTCCTACGCTCAAGCAGTCACTTGGCTCTTCTCTTCCCTGTTTCTCCACTGACAGAACTAAGGACCCCAGTCTGAGCTGCCTCCAGTTTTCTTCTCCAAGGTCATCCTGCACAGCTGCCACTGATGTCTTTTCCTTTACCACAAACTCTGGAAGACAAATGTCTGAAGTCCAATGCTTTGGGGTGAAACCAGTCTCATGGGGGCCACCTCCATCCCTACCACAGCTGGCACAAGCTAGCCAAGGCAGGCAATAGCCTCATATATTTAAGCGCACAGTATAATCTTCATGGTGATCAACCAGCAGGTTGTTTTAGAAGGTATCATCCTATTGTTGCTACCATTTGGCTTATTCAGAATGCAGTCTTGTAGAATTCATTCATCTAAACCAGAAATCACCCTCAAAAGTTCTCCTTCCAGAAAGGTCAAGGCACAAACTACCCAATCTGCACTTCACCATTTAAATAAAATTGTCATATCAAGTGCCAGAAAGCAGCTTCTAAAACACACAGGACTGTATGAAATCAAATATAGAAAATCCACATTGCATGGATTTTAAGGTGAAGCTTTGAGCACATGCCAAAAAAAAAAAAAAAAGTTAAGTGGGAGAGAAGTAGACTCTTGTCCAAACCATCCTTGTGCTAGAAAGCACAAAATTGCTGTTATTTCTAGTGTAGGAAAATAACTGCACTTATGAGCTCATTCTATCACCCAAGCGCTGCTGGAGTCTGCAGTCCTCTTACAATGGTGATATTTTTGAAGAGACTATTATTCACAGATATTTTTTTCCAAGCCTCTAGTGCTTTGACTGTGAGACCACAGTTCCCCCGAGCTACAGTATCTCCAACAAAGCAGCATGCATAAATTTGATGGGGAAGAAGAAAGGGTGCATAAAAATGGGGCAAAATGCCTTTGAGGAACTCTCCGCTCCGCAGAGTATCGGACAGGTCTCCTCGCAGCAACACAGCCGGCCCTGCTGATCTACCAGCTGCAACAGCCACCAAAGTCAATGATGATATTTTGTAAATAAAGGAGCTGAGAGCATTGGATGTTCGTTTCCGTTCACTGTTGACCATGCTCCTCCACAGAAGCACACTCCCAAGCAATTCCACACATTAGGTAACAGCCAACACAAACAACTGGCAATGCAAATATAAAGAAGGAAGTCTTAACACAATATGACAATTATATGCAACAAAATGTTAGAAGAAGGAGTCTTCGCAAGCTGGTTTTGTAAGGTGCTTACAAGATCAGAACAACACATGGTGAACCTAATCCCTGGGAAAAACCAGATACACCTAAGCTGAGAAAAGCGCTGTTTCTCCCTGTGCTAAATTATTTTCGTATCATTACACTTTAGTTCCCCAGTAGTTATATAATTATGGTAAACTTCCTTTCAACACCTTTTTCGAGTATTGAAGATGACATTTTTCAACGACTCAGTTCTAAAGGTGGACTTCAGACATGGGACTTGCTGATCAACCTAAGATTAACTCAACCAAAGCACAACTTGAAAACAAAATCAAATAAGTCAATAATGTAGTTTAAATCGCCACCTGTAACAACAACTGCACGTTCTCCGAATAACAGGCTCTCGCCTGTGGGATCCTCATTTCTACAGCAGGGCTATTCCAGCACGTGCAGCTCCGGAGGCAAGCCCTCCAGCTCCCAGCTGACCCTCCCAGCACCTCCTTGCCTGTTTTGTTTGTCTAAAGAAACCCTCTTTTGATCCTTTTCTTTAGGATTTCCAAGGCATCCTCTTCTCAGGAATTCAGATCCTTTTCTTCTCACGAACCTTACTGTGCTGGCTTTGCTGAAGAGGTTTCTCTTGCCAGTCACGTTCCCATCTGGCTGCCTGATGGGAACTCTTTCTCCCTTCGTTAAGGGATTGAACGGTCGTTAACGATCACCTGCTCTCACCACCCCATACAGACACTCACGGAAGAGCCACGGAACGCCAGTCCTACCTGTATACGCCATGTTCTTCGGGTTTCCGTAGGGAGCCCCAGGTTGGACGGGGCTGTAAACAGGGTTCATGTTGGAAGACCGGGAACTCTGAGGACAAAAGAAAAGCAGAGTTGAGACGACTCCTTACGTTAGCTCCGGAGCCGTCTTCCGCGCAGAGCCTTCTGCTGCCTGGTAGCGTTACCGTGTTAGAATTCCAGACACAAAGAGCTGCGAGGGAAAGGATTTACAACTAGACGTTACAACCAGATAGCATATTTAATAATTCAAGTTTTGGATCTCTCGGTTAATTCCCCTAACTTCTTCAGCGCTGCATATTCTGCCTACAAATGTACCTGGAGCAGATTAATCTCACACATCCCCGCCTTTGGGGGAGCTCGGGACTCGTGACCCCACTTCCAGCTTGCGACGAACAAAGAGAAGCCACAAATTCAGGCAAGGAATTCTCCCCCTTGGAGGAGCTAATAGTTCTTGGGTGACAAAAACAACCACAATGAAGACCTGACCTTTCAGAAATTAGCAGATAAAAGACCATTTGCTGCTGGCGAGATGGAGAGCAGCAAATATTTGTGAGCGTTCGGCGTGGGCAGACTGCGATAAGCTCCAGCCTGAGGTCTGGGTCCCGCGCGAGGGTGCACAGGGCACCCGGTGCCACCCACTGCATCCCACCGGTGTCCCGGGCTGGGAGACGCAGTCACGGACCTAACGCGAGCAACGGGATTGTAACCGCCCTTCTGCTCCTCTCCCCAGTAAAGATGATGAAGCAGTGCCGGGTGAGCTTCGTGTGAGTTTTATTTAGAGGAAAGCAAGTAACTTGGGAATTTGTGTCTACTAACTGTCAGTTAAGCAACTGGCTCAGTTAATTACCTTAATGAAGCACTTCTCAATTCTGATTAATGGGAAAATCAGTCATTAAGTTTTATCAGGCAACGCATTTGTCTCCACAGCTATCTAGTGACAATTTCACACAAGAACCTCAACGTTAAGATTTTAAAAATACGTTTTTTAAAACGTATTATTTTACAGTTCATAAATAAATCCGTTCTTCTCAAACAAGTCTCTGATGATGGATGCACAATTTGCTAGATCATTAACTCCTTCCTCTTTACCTCAGGATAGTAAACAAGTCAAATGTTAAATGTTAGCACCAATTGACTTGACAACAATTACTGCTTAATTAATTAGCCGTCCCTCCACCCCCAAGTTAGCACAGAAGGGGCGATTCTCAAAGCAAAGGAGATCGGGTTATAAAGCGAGCCAGAGAGAAGGCTCCACAGAGGCACACGTCTGCCCCAGCTGCTTCGCTGACACATGATGGAGCTCTCAAGAAGATTAACAGGAAAATCAATGCAAAACTTTACACCCATGAGATACTACGGCTGGGGATTTACGTTCCAGCATAAGGGGTTTATGGCCGTTTGCTTCTCGTGACCCCAGGCGGTGCCGCGGGTCTCGATGCGCCCGCCGCCGGCAAGCAGCTCTTTGCCTTCTGGCTTGAGCTCTCATTTCCAGATGTTTCCAACATCACCCAGGCCCGAGGCAGCGAACCCCAGCTTCTGTAAGCGTCCGCCCCAAAGCCTGGCTGGTGGGCTGCCGTGGGGATCTCGTTCCACGCGGGAGGCTGTCTCAGTGTAGGATGTGGTGGATACAGGACGCACTCGTACATATACCTCAAACCGCACAAACACACACATTGTGTGGCCGCATATGCTATACGATACCTACCTACCACGGCTTTAAACTTCTTCATGTGAATGACATTCATGGAAATTATTTCCTTTCCTCTACTGAAAAAAATAATGTTGATTTAAGCCCACCCGGCACATGTCCAGCACACTGTGGGAAAGCCACCTTGAGAGGGGGAATTAAGAGAAAATTGGGTCCTAACAGAAGCGCAGTATTACAGAAAGGGTTTTAGGGTGAAATACAGCGATTGCCTTCAGGGCGGTTGGCATGCACGGAACCGACATCAGCACAGCTCCCTAAGCAACACCTCTGGCCAGCTCAGCGCCTGCCCAGAGCAGTGACGGAGGGTGCAGCGGAGCGGAGACCCCACGGCCAGGCTCTGTCCTGCTCCCTGCGGGACCGGGAACCTGATGGCACCACACAGCTGATCAGTTGCCAGGTTGTCGCACGAAGAATCCATGAGACGTCCATGGCTGAGCCAACCGTTGTGGCGAAATGACTTCCCTCAGATGAAATAACCTCGTTGTAATACTAACGCACACCTCCATCTCACCTGCCTCCAGGGTACTGCTACACCTCACTGGGCACACGATACCAGTGAGTAACAACAACAGGTATGATCAGTCACTCAAGCTCCACCAAAATGTGATGGAAATGGACCGGTCCTGGACTAAAATAAGTCCAGAGGGAGGGAACTGTTGTCTAAACTTCTGGATTACCTGACTGGTTCAGCGTTCACAAAGCCAGGTCAGTCTGACTCACTCTCTGGTTGCTGTGAATAGGGGCTTCGAACCGAGGGGGTCAGCCTTGGGGAGGGGGGACACACAGAACAGAGCCAAAAGACCACCATCATCTAAGTGACACAGAAAGAAATGAGGAAAGTTCTGGCTATGAGAGGAAACAGGATCGTAAGGTGTCGCAATCCACTGACATCAACAGCAAATTAGTTGAAAATAAGATAAAGATAAGAGCGGTAGTGGGAGATCACGACCTCCAGCTCAAACAGCCCCCCCCTGAAAGGGGGCAAACCCCCTTGGGGAGCACGCGGAGTCAGCAGAGAACGTCAGCAGAGCTACAGCTACCTGAGGGTGCGCGTGGTTTGCATTAGAAGAGAGAAACTTGTAAGCAACCCTGTGTATGATGAATGACTACGCCATGTACTGTGAAGTATAAAAGGTGGACAGATGAGGGGAGAAGCTAGGGAAGACTCCATCACAACTTCTCGGATCAGCCGACAGGCTGAACCTGTCCTGCCCCCCACAGGGACACCCGTTGGGTAAGAACTTTGTCTTATGCACGCTAAATAACTAACTCACACTGGCCGTTACCAGTGAGCATAGTCTGGCTGTATATAGCTTGGTTGTATATCACTTCAAGCTTGTTTTTGCAGACAGCCTTTACCACCAGCAATAACGAATCTTGATTTGTCACAATCTTATATTAAAAAAGAGTCTTCTTCCATAAACTGCTAGCGTGAATCCTTTGCGGATGCTAGCAGTCACCGGCAGCGAGTAACATATTTGAGTAAAGTGAGCAGAGCTGCCGAGGGTCCCCCTGATGCTGTTGGGGTGTTTCCCTGAACAAGTCACTCGAATCACCTCCGATCCAGCCGGACTGCTCGGTGGAGGGTCCCTGGAATGGGATGCTGATAGACCGGTCGGGCACAAGGGTCTGGGCTTTCCTGGGATGCTGACAGACAGATCAAACACCCGGGGGTATCTCCCCCCTAGCCCTTTCACGTGACACACACATAATTTCTCCAAAGAAATTATCGTAGACAAAGCACCCAAGTGAAACGCCTCTCCCTGTCCAAAGCACGCAGGGCATGTTTCACCTTATTTTTTCAGAAAGTTGGAAGCACCTGAAAGGAGATGGTGTGACAGTAACCAGGCGGGGGAATGTGCTGCCCAGAAGTGCCAGCCCAACACAATGCACGAGGAGCATCTACTGCTGCTCTCAACACAAGTCTAGCAGCTAAAACCTCCTCCTTTTCACCCAAACACCTCCGCCAACCACTTTTTCGTTGTTTTTTAATTCGGCTCCATCATCACCCTCCCATGCAGGTTCCACTTCAATAGTGGGAATAAGGCAAGAAGGCGTTTCGAACTTCTAATGGTTTGTAAAATATTCTGACAAGGAACAGCACCATAAAAATCCAAAGATATCTCTGCGTTAACAAATACTTCGGAGCAATCAGACACCACCAGGCAATCAAAGTGTTTTGTGCTGAGGCTCCTATGGCTACACCCTCTGCACTTTGAGGGTTTCCTTTGAACTCGATTTAGACTGATTTTTAGTCTGGTCCCCAAGTGGCGCATGGTTTGAACTTGTCTAAAGGACATCACAGTATGTCCTTCGCTGCTGTGTCCATCACCAGTATGGACTCCTATGTCCCATGACAGGTTGGAGGATGTGTGATGGGAATGAAGCTTCTGATAGACTCTGGTCCACGTACACCAAAACCACTTGGGACACGGAAACAACACAATCGCAGGGACTCACCTTCAAAGTGCAGTACCGTGCTGAATTATAACACCAGTAATACACACAGCCTGAGGGTTACTACTGATACCAAAGACTCAAACAATTCAGTTAGAAAGAACAAAGAACAAGCGCCACTTCTTCGGCTGATGTCACAGGGGCAAGAAAAAACAGAAGGGTGAAAAAACATCGTGTGAAAAAAGCCTTCAAGTGAGGAAGTTCTGGCCCTTAAGAGGAGACAAGGTGATAAAAGTGTTGGAATCCACTGATATCGACAGAACATTAGTTGAAAGCAGGACGAAAGTAATTGTGGCTGTGGGAGATCATGACCTCCAACTCAAATAGCCCCCCCAAACCTTGAGGAGCATGCGGAGTCAGTAAAAAGCTTCAGCAGTGCTACCTGAGGATGCGTGCTAATCTGCATTAGAAGCGAGAAACTTGTAACCCATGGCGTGTGTGAATGACAATGAATATGCAATGTACTATGAATATGCAAACATTTTATGGTATATCATGTATACCCTTGAGCAGCTCGGTGTGCATGTTAGGGAGGAAAAATCCTCCACCCAACCAGCGCTGCAATAAACCGCTGTCAGCTTTCTGAACTATTGTTTGGTTTGGAGAGCTTTCTTGGTTATAATTTTTGGTGACGCTACTAGTACCTGATGTTGTAAGTAACTGATGCCACATATAAGACTTGAAAGAAAAAGGAGGAGAGAGATGTCACTGAGTTGCAGAGACTTCCTGGCCATAATTAACTGTTAAATCACTAATAGGACTCGTCAAGTCCAGACAAGAAATGTTCAGTCGAACAGGGAATGTGACAGACATCTATACAAAAACATATATATATATATATATATCATGAATGACCTGGAGAAGGCGAAGAGGCAGCAATCACACAGCTTTCGCATAACCAGAGCAAGTGGGGGCATCAGAAGAACTAATTCTGTTGTAGCTTCGAAATAAGCACAGGAGGTGGCTGGTTGCTTTGCTTGCCTCAGCGCGGCCCTCGTTGCCAGGACGGTGGGATTTGGAAAGCCTCCCAAGGGACAGGGCGACTCCTCCTCTCCCCCAGACAGGCTTTTAGGCAGCAAGGACCTTTGACCATCCAGCTATTCTTGTGTTCCCAGAAGAAAAGCCCATTTTAGGTGCGTGGCCACCCAGCTCTCAACACTCTCTCAATAAACGCGCCCGCGGTGCCGAGAGATGCCCTTCGGACGGGGGGCACCGGGCGATCCCTGCAGCAGTACCGAGCGGCTGCAAACAGCCACATCCCATTCCTCAGTCAAGCATGGGCACGGGGCTCGTCGCGTTGACACTTCAGAGGGTCTGGAAGCTGAGGATGTTCTGCCACAGAGCAAGGAAGCAATGGGTCCATCTTTCCTCCAGCCCTGTGTTCCCCCTCCCCCACGCACAGAGCCGGTGGCCCACCCAGCTGAGCCTTCCTGCCCAAGAAACGACGTTTCTGAGGGTCCCTCTCCCCTCCGGCTTCCAGCTGAAGCTCCTCCACCCAGAAGCAGCGAGGGGCAGCGGACCTGCTCCAGCCACGGCTGCGTTATCAAGTGCCTCGTTCAACGCAGTCATCATTTCATTTACGCTTTTCTGGGTGTAAAGAGTACAAACACATCGAAATGTGGTGAAAATTACTGCATATGCCTGACTTGCATTAGGTGGTGTACCAAACGGTAAAAAGAAACACTCTTCTTGAGGAGGATGAAAGGAAATGCTTTTTAGCAGAGATAAAAAGATTTTAATCACGATAGGGATTTGAGTGTACTGTGAGGAAGAGGCTTGTTCTTCCTCCCTGCTTGGTATGCGGGGTGCTATTTGCAGCCAGCATGAAAGAGTCCATGTGAACGGCATTTCAGATGGATGATTTTCTTTCTTTTCAGCATCTAGTACTAAAGCACATTCAGATGAGCTTCCAATACATTCTACAAGACAATACCACTCAAAACTACATTCTAAATTCATTACAGGCACCGCATTGTGGCATTCGAAAAGCTACACTGAAATGGGAATAAAAAAGGATTAGCAAAATTAAACCTCCTTTGCCATAATAACTTGCAGCACTTGCTTGTGGCCATGAATACATGACAAAAAGACTAATAGAAACGAATTATAAACAGACAAACACAAGCATTGCTCTGCTGCACGGAGCTTCCACGGCTTCCTAATCCCCGCAACAGTGATGCTCAGTTGCTTAGAAGCTGCTGAGACTCCAGCAAGGAGCCAAAGGAGTAACTCCAGCAGGAATGCCATGGGAATAAGCTGCTAGCAAACAGTCTCGGGATACTTTCTGGCTGTAACCTGGTTACATTTTCATCTATTTTATCCTTCCTGTGAAAGTGCACGACATGGTTCTATCACACTAGGAAATTACTTCAGATGAAGGGTAAATAGAAATACAAGAGAGGTCAGTCATCAAACGGCCACCAGGCCATCAGCAGGCCAATGTGCTGGTCACATCAAGTTCGCGCTGGGGATTTCCAAGCAGCAGGAGAAGGGAAATGAAAATGAAAGTGAATGCCGGGTTGAACTCGCTGTGCTGAGAGCTGGGCTTCGTGCTTCGCATCGCACTCTCCCACTGCTGCCAAGGGACAGGACTCTGTCCCCCGTCGCTGGTGACACCCTGGGACATCACCTACTTCATCCTCCTCCTACAGGAGCACTCAAAGCACCCAATAATCAGCACAGGGATCACCACCACCTTCGAACTACTACAGATGCAAGACAATGGGAACACCTGGAGGGGACTGGGCAGGCCGGGCCGAGGGGCCGAGGCCAGTTGTATGAGGCCCAACAGGGCTGAGTGCCGGGCCCTGCCCGTGGGTCACACCAGCCCCCCACAGCGCTGCGGGCTGGGGGCAGGGGGCTGGGAACTGCCCGGCGGGGAAGGGCCTGGGGGGGCTGGTCGGCAGCCGGCTGGGCATGAGCCCCCAGTGTGCCCAGGTGGCCACGGCGGCCAGCAGCGCCCTGGCCGGTGTCAGCAGCAGCGTGGCCAGCAGGGCCAGGCAGTGCCCGTCCCCCTGTGCTGGGCCCTGGTGCGGCCGCCCCTCGAGCCCTGGGCTCAGCGTTGGGCCCCTCACCCCCAGGCAGACCCGGAGGGGCTGGAGCGTGTCCAGAGCCGGGCAGGGGCTGGGGAAGGGGCTGGGGCACAGCTCTGGGGGGGCGGGGGGAGCTGGGGGGGCTCAGCCCGGAGAAAAGGGGGCTCAGGGGGGCCCTTCTGGCTCCCTACAGCTGCCTGGCAGGAGGCTGCAGCGAGGGGGGTCGGTCTCTGCTCCCAAGGAACCAGCGGCAGGACAGGAGGGAACGGCCTCCAGCCGCACCAGGGGAGGTTCAGGGTGGGCACTGGGAGAAATGTCTTCCCCGACAGGGTGGCCAAGCGCTGGCACAGGCTGCCCGGGGACGGGGTGCAGGCACCGTCCATGGGGGGGCTAAAATACACGCAGACAGGCTGTGTGGGGACACGGTTCAGTGGTGGCCTTGGTGATGCTGGGTTAACGGTTGGACCTGATGATCTTAAAGGCCTTTTCCAGCCGAAATGGTTCTGTGATGCAATGATCTTACCCTGTTGTTTTCTCTGCCGTTTACTCGTGCCTTTGAAAACGCTGTGACCAGCTTTGCTGCTTCCCAAAGACATTCACGCCTTCAGTTGTCAAATACTGTGGGCAGTGCTAATTTTTAACACGTAAACAAACTTTAACGCAAGTATTTCTATGCACATGTTGGTGGATCTGGCATCTTATATGCCTCTCCTACTCTGATATACAGAAATACAGGTATTTCCCACTTCTATTGTACAGAGGCAGAGGAAGAGGAAGATGACACTGAAGGAGATTGAAAAAATCCTAAAAGAAAAGAATAAACCTGGCATGGAAGAGTCAGGAATGTTATGAAGTTATTATCTTCTCAGGCTAAGTGAATAAAATCTTTATAAACAGAGTATTACTGAGAAATAAATATATTTTAAGGGTTCTTAAAACAATGACACTGAGAGGTGCATCTTTCAGGTTCTCAAGAAATTAATTAGCAGATCTAAGCTCTAAGTCAAATTGTAAAGAGAAGAGTAAATAATGCAAACATGATCTTCCCTGGATGACAGACACTTCTCCATCTTGTTTCATGCCAGCCCTTGTGTCCAGGTAATTCACCCTTAACTTCCCATTGCCTAGGTTTTGATTTGCCTTCATCTTTTGTGAAACTAGGATGTAAGTGCTTCCGAGAGACCTGTTCCTTACACTTATCTTTGGAAAGAGAGCAGTGTTTTCTCCTCTGAGAAAAAATATATGTACCAAAAATTATTTATTTCACAAAAGACGGCACAGAACCAAGCATGAGAGTGTGAATAAAGAAAAAAGGCAAACCCAAAAGATACGTCTCTTCCTTGATCTGCACATCACCTCTTTAATTTTATACAAATTGCATGCTAATGCTATTCAGCCAAAGCCTCCTTGAACATGGAAAGACCTCCTGACCTTACACTGCATTCAAATTCCAATAATTTTCTGACAATTTTTCAGTTAAGTCATTTGAAGTTTGACCCTCACTTGGGATCCGCCAAACAATAATTAAATTAACTTCCAATTCATCTGCTAAAGGTTAATTTAGGCAAACTAGAAGGCTATGTCCCACTTTTCCCCAAAAAAGCCTGCAGTGACAGCACGCATGAGCTTGGAGATTCATAACACAATGTGGTTTTCCACAATTAACATGTCCTTTTTAATATACTCCTCTTTTAGCTACACCATAGCTAAAACTCGATTGGCAGATCTCACCTGAAACCAAATATTTAACCTGCTAAAGACCATATAAAAGAATCGGGTCAGTTGTTGACACAATTTTAGTTAACCTTTTATTAATAAAATAAAACACACTTTAAAAAGAAAAATGATTTAAAGAAGGAAACCAAAGCAAGGCCAGACTACAAAAGTTTAAGACTTCAATCCACAGTAAATTATTAATGGTAGCTCTTGTTTGTACAATATAATGTTCACTTTTACCTGCTCCACTTCCCTTCAGCTATACCTTGATGTTTGTACAAATCAATCTAGGGCATCATCCCAGAGGCTGAATATTGGGTTTTTTCTGCACTTCTCAACATTTTTCACTTTCAAAGAAAATTCCAGCTCTGCCCCAGCCTCCTTTTACCTAAACAACTGTAAATTCTGTATTGCAAACTCCAGCTCCCCAAAACCTGCAGCACCCTGCTTCACGAACTCAGGCAGCCAGAGCAGGAGGATCATCCTGGTCCTCACACCACCCCAGCCATACGTCTCTTGAGACGCGTATTGCCATCTTTATGTATAAAGCACCCGCCAAGTGGTAGCTAGCAGCAAAAGCTAGGCAAGAAGCTTTTCTTCTACCCCGAGAAAACATTTGCTATTTTAAAAAGTGTTTCTACATTTGAAAGACACATTTGATTTCATGCTCACTGTCTCGCCCTCAGTCGTGGCTCAGACCCTTTTTTTCTGGGAGCGTTTCCAGTGGCAATGAAGATGTGCAGTGAAGCAGTGGTTCAGGAACGCTTTAGCAGTTGATGTTACCGCACGCAGGCGTGCCTTTGCTGATGTGAACCAGATTGGGGATGGCACGTTTGCATCCCCAGGGGGTAAAGGCTTGCAGACAGCGTCAGTGTCCTCCGTGCACGGACCATCTTCAAAGGAAAGATACGCTGCACGGTTTCACTCTCCAGTTGAGTTTGGAATTAGAAAAGCCAGTCTAAATAATACTCCCTCCATGCAAGAGATTGCAGCTTTGAGGGAATATATAAAAAGCATGACATGAAAATATGTGAAGCACAGCCATCACTTGATGCAATCAGGACATTCAGCTGCACGCACAGAGATGGCACTGAAGTCAGCAGCACAGCTCATGCGGCTGGTGATTAACCCAACGTCATTGCTGTATAGCTCTTCATGAAGCCCCAAACGTGACTGAATTTCATTACTCATTAATTACACTGATGACGTATTTTCTCCACAGATACGTCATGTCACGCACCTTCAGCAGACAGGTGTCTGTATTCAGCTGCTCCAAGGAGTCCTGGGGCTCAGCAATGGGCTGCTGTCCCCTGAGGACCACATCAACACGTGAGCAGAGGCAAGAAGGATGAGATGTTAATGACCATGACCACCACACCAGCAGGATGGTTCTCACCAGATGAAACCCGAGCTGTTCAGCTGAAGCTGACCCTGATGGAGGGAAAACATTAAACCAACTGGAAATGCCATGGAGCAATGGATTTCAATACAGCCCTTGACCTACGTCCAAGACCAGAAAAGGGAAAACAAAAATGAGGTGGATAGTTTACAGTACTACAGCATCTTTCATACAGATCCACCTCCAAACCAGGGCAGTAGCAGCCATCTGTTCCCTGAGGAGACACAGGAGGGTGGCATGGGTTAGCTGGGATGGGTTAATCCAGCCAAGCCCATCAAAAGCCACATTCCTATCACCTATTGCCTCCTCTCAGGTAAGTAACTAAACAAACCCACACGCCTTCATTTGAGAAAAGTTTAACATCTACAACAGGAACAAACCCTTGTGTCTTCAATGTATGAAAAATTAATGGCTAATTTATAATCACAATGCATCTCTTGGCTATGGAATTCCCTGATCTCAGACCGCCCAAAAATAAATGCTGAAGCAGGAAAAATCTTGACCTTTCATTTGCTGAAATGTATGATGTACTTAAAAGCCAGAGGCCCCCCAGAAAATTGATGATTCAATTATGCATATTGAAAAATAGTAAAGGAAATCCTTGTCCTAGCCTGAGAAAACGGAAGACAGAGAAGGAAGCCAGGACCACCTCTTGCACTTGGTGCAACAAGCAGTTGCTCAGTGAACCTGCACACGGCATGGCCAAATACCTGTAATTCAGGTTATTTGAATTAGGTGGAGCTTTTAAAAGCACCCTTATGGGCCTCGGTAAATGAGAAACCAGTTCCCCTGCAAGAAACGTCGGCAATGAGAAAAACACATTATGCTAGCACAGCTGATGCTCTGTTAGCTTGTTTCCAGAGAAGAAAATACCTGCATGCAGATGGATTCTGTGCTGCAAATTCCTGGCTTTGTATCTGCAAGACGGGCAGGTTTCACCAGCAGGTAACTAATAAATAAATGTATTTTTAAAAATATGTAATATACCTGTCCCTGCATGTCCAAAACCATTCTCAGCAGTTCTCAAATGATTTCCTTGATACATTCCTATTAATTTCTTTAACTTGAAGCCTTGCTGACTTTTCCTTTGGAAATGACCCCTGCTGTACTCCTGTATTCAGTGCCCTCATTCCACACTCTGATTGAGCCACCTCCTCCTCCGGCTGATTATCTCATTTCTTTGATCTTCACAATCCTACTTCATTGTATTTTCCTGAAAAGACTTCCCAGGACATGCAGTTTGAAGGTTCCTCTCTCTGCTCCTTTCTTTCCACAAACAAAGGCTTTGGGAGATTCAGGCTGGCTGTTCGGAAAAGCCTTTGGGACCAGGTGGGTACTGCCTTACTGGACTGGGTTGACCACAGATTTGCTGGAGGTTTTCAGGACTGGTCTAAGTAAGGTCATGGTCAACCCAACCTGGTGCTGGTAAAAGCCCCACTGTGAGCAGGAGGTTGGACTGGATGGCTCCAGATGTTCTCCCAACCAGCATTTCATCTCTGGCTCAAACTAGTTTGTGCCGAAACTTATTTCTCAGACCTCTACCTCCCTCCACTGTCTCAGGCTGAAACTTTCTTTATATCCGGAGTAATCACTTTCCAAAGACTTTGGATCTTCCTAATAACCTGAAGTCAGAAGTTTCCTCTAGTAGGACAGCAGAAAGCTTGGAGGGGTGGGGAGAAGAGAAGGTGGCATTCACACTTTTCCATGGCTGGATATCTATACTACAGCGTTATCAGTCAAACAGATGATGGTATGATCCCTTAAACGACCATGAAAATTTACTTAACACATCAGCTATGATGCCAAACAAGCACCAAATAGCGTCTAACTGACATTTTTTATTAACTTAGTGTAGAATTTGACCTACCATAAAATTATTGAGGCTTTGGTTAGAAAATTCCCCTGGATTATAAACGTCTACCCTATAACATCACCCAGTCACTATAAAAAAAGGTAAAATAAGTTTCTTAGTTATTGTTCTTATCTGAGGCTTCTCAAGCTGCTTCACACCTTTTTCACAGTCAACTCTTGCTCCTTTTCCTAAGGGAAGGTACACTTTCATAATCAGACATAAAAACCAGACACAAAAATAATCCCCCCAAAAAAGACAAATTATGTTATTGGCCTGGTTTCAGCTGGGATAGAGTAAATCTTCTTCTTAGTAGCTTGTGCAGTGCTGTGTTTTGGCTCTGATGTGAGAACAATGCTGATAGGACACTGATGGTTGTTGCTGGGTGATGTTTATACTGAATCAAGGACTTTTCAGTTTCTTGGGCCCTGCCAGCCAGAGGGCTGGAGGGGCACGGGAAATGGGGAGGGGACACGGCCAGGACAGGTGCCCCAAGCTAGCCAAAGGGATATTCCATATCGTATGGCGTCATGCTGAGTATATAAACCAGGGGAAAAAGAAGGAAGGGGGGACACATTTGGCATCATGGCGCTTGTCTTCCTAACCGTTACGCATGATGGAGCCCTGCTGCCCTGGGGATGGCTGAGCCCCTGCCTGCCCATGGGAAGCAGCGAACGAACTCCTTGCTTTGCTTTGCTTGTGTGCGCGGCTTTTGCTTTACCCTTTTTTTTCTCCACTTTTCCATTTTGTTACTATTATTGTTGTTATTGTTATTATTGTTGTTCTTACCTCTTTATTCTGTTTAAATTATTAAATTGTTCCTGAACTTTTACATCCCTTTCCAATTCTCCTCCCCATCCCTCTGGGTGGGGGGGAGTGAGCAAGCGGCTGCGTGGGGCTGGGTTGCCGGCTGGGGTTAAACCACTACAGTTATCAATAAATATAAGCATCCCCTCTTCCATGCTCTTTAAACACTTTAAATAATCTATCACCACTGTGGCTTCATTTTACAGATGCCGAGAAGTTTGCAGGACAGCAGTGAGACGATGGGCTCAAGGGCAGCAAGACCGTGCTGGCAGGACCAAGATTCAGCTCCTGAGCGTCAAACTTGCTGCCGTCGGTATATTGTTTTCAAAAGAGAAAACTCAAGTACTGGAGCATGTTCTGGAGATGGAGGCTCTCATCTCAAAGGGTTTAAAGCAGAATTTTAAAATAGGATATGGTCAGATAGCGAAATACCAGGCTGGAAAAGGAGCTGAAGGTGACACCATTACAGTGAGCTGAGGATGCAATCACTTGCGGACGGCATGTCCAAATCACACTGGCTGCAGGAACTCTTCATTCCAGGCTACAGTACCACATTTTATTTTATTTTCCACTGGGTCAAACTAAACTGTATTCACCGATTTCTAAAAGAAACACTTTCAATATCAGAAAAAGTCACGTTACTCTCAAAGATAGGCTTTAATTTATGTTTTGCTCCAAAATTTCCAACCGCTACCACTAATTACCTTCCTTCAATTTTTGTAATTACTCCCCTCAGTATGGGAGAATCACTTTCCAACCATATCCTGAATATTGAAAACATCGCTCCTTCCCACGCACTGCAATAAGATAAAAATCTAAATTTGTTTCTGAGTAGATTACACCGTACAACATTGACACACCAGAAATAGAATATTCCTGGAATTAAAATCAGATGAGGGCAGAGATGTCCTTTTAATAATAGATGGGTCAGAATCCTCTCGGCTTTATTTGGCCAGCGTTCCAATCACCGCGCTGCAGGTTTTGAACGCCAGATTTATGACTTCCAGCCATGGCCGTTCCTCGTTGCCCTATTCACCATCTCCTCCCAGGTCCCGCTTGCTGGTCGCAGGCTTTCTTCTCCTGTCAAGACTGGAAACCCAGCACCAGGGGTTCAGAAGTGGGATGACAACGGAGCCATCCTCCGGCTCCAGCCCCGTTCCCCTGGCTGGCAGCACAGCAAATCCCTCCCTGCCCTCTCTTTCCTTCACTCAGGCTGAGGCACAGACAGAGACAGGGGATGGACACCGGGAAAAATGAAGATTAACAGTGTAAATGGAGGGGATCAATCCTCTGTAATAGTCCCTTCTTCCTTAAATATTTTTCAGTCTTTGCTCTAAAACAAAACTGTAGCAGGGAAGACAAAGTAGAGTGCAGGCTAAATCTGTTAGTGGAAAGGAAGCTTTGGCAAGAGGTCTGTTTATCATCCTCTTTTTGTAATTTTGCATTCGCAAGAGGTACTGTATTAACAAGCCCAGGAGACTGAAAGTCTTTCCTACCCACAGGACAGGCAGACGCTAGCATTCGTTCACTCCATTTGGAAATCCATCCACATGGAAGGAGAAGAACAACAGCCCCCAGACTGATGCTGGTCTTGGTGTGCCTGGTGCTACTAAGGGCCACCAATACCTGGCTAATATACCTGACAACTTGTTACCACTTGAAAAGTAAGCAAAAGAAAGTTGTTGGCTTTTTCAGGTGAAGGCTGCCATGTGATGAATAAGCAGAACTCAAGAAAATAAAATATTCACAACAATCATTGGAAGAGCTCAGGCAGGGGTTTTACTTCCCAAGAAAACATGGGACAATCCACGCTAAAAAGAAAAAGAGGGACACCCACTCAAAGGCAGTGGTGTTTTAATGATTATTACAAACCACCAGAATAAAGATCATACAAACTGAAAATATGAAATTAGTTAGTTGATTGAAATCCTAAAGACTCACTTAACCACCTCCACCTCAAACATCAAAGTGGAGTGGGAGACCGGGTGTCGCACAGCTTGCTGCCCTCTCCTTGCCCACAAAACCTTGGCACTGCTTTGGCTGAAGGTTAAGCAGCGCCAGTGGGGATCGCTGCCCCATCACAACATCCCACACACCTCCCCAGCTGCCCAAACCCACCTGCCTCCATGACCAAACCATGCCGTGCTCCCGGGCAGCCACGGGTGGGTGAGGGAGCTGACCTTCAGCATCCTCCCGCCCTAGCACGAATGCTTATCTCCTTCTGCACATACCTCCTTCTGCACATACCTCCTTCTGCACATACCTCCTACTGCTCTAGTACGCGTTCAACTGACATCACAGCTGAATTCTTTATTACTCATCTTTCTTCTACAGACTCTGAGCCTAAGCCACTACGGGTGGATGCTGCAAAAATACGCAGTAAAACAACATATAACCAGCGTAACAGAAAGAAAGTTTGCATCAGATGACCGTGATCCATCACCTGAAATCTTTCAAGGGGAAGCTACGTGCGTTTATAAAGCTGTCCTAGGTCCCAAAGACAAGTGAAGCATTCGATACAGGAATTACCAAAGGTCAGTAGCAGACACTGTGCAAGAAAAAGGAGACCACGATCTGCAAATGTATGATATGACTATATGACTCTATAACGTCTGCAATATGCAACTACCATATTTGTTTCATAATCACTGTAACAGCCAAGAATTTTTTAGCCTGCCATTACAGAGGATTTTGCAGTGCTTTTATTCACCTAAACACTCATTCAGGTTTCCAGTGAATATACCCAGCCCAGGAGGCCAAAACCAGGAATGCTTTTGCAGTGCACACAAAGAAAAGGGCTGAAAGGCCACAGCAAGTCAACAATTAACACTTCTCATAGATTTCCGGACTTTCCCTACCCAAAGTAAAGAGTGGGAAGAGATTCAATGAAGTTCGAAGGAGCTTACAGCTTCCAGTTTATATGGCAAGAAAGAATTGCTAAATCCCCAGCCCATGATTCAGGCTGGCCAAACAAGCCAGCTTTGCTTCCTTGTTTTCCATCCAGGGGGGATAAGGCCAGATTGGGGGCTGAATGGCACGGCAGAAACTAAAAGCAGAGCAGTCAATCACTTCTTCCTTAAAATAACAGTGTATGCCGCCATTGAAAAACAGCTAGAAGCCTTTGAGATCTCTCGGAAACGCTAAAAAGAAAAAGCTTGCTCCGAAGCAGCTAAGCAAATACTGGTCTTCACACGTGAACGTTTCTATTCACCTCAAATTGATTTCTCCTGCACGTAAGGTCAAGGATACGTGCAGCCACTTGAACAACCAGGGCTTCAGCATCCATGCACAGGAAAAAAAATCTGCTATTTTCTTTAAAATATTAACAATGTTATAGTCACACAAACCCAATACAAGACGATGCTCTCAGTGTCTGAGTGAAGCAGGATTTCCAATGGCTACATTTATTTTTGAATAAAAGTGATACCAAAAAAGTTAACACAATCCCATAGGATATCATCATAGAACCGTTTAGGTTGGAAAAGGCCTTTAACATCACCGAGTCCAACCGTTAACCCAGCACCACCAAGGCCACCACTGAACCATGTCCCCAAGCGCCACATCTACGTGTATTTTAGCCCCCCCATGGACGGTGCCTGCACCCCGTCCCCGGGCAGCCTGTGCCAGCGCTTGGCCACCCTGTCGGGGAAGACATTTCTCCCAGTGCCCACCCTGAACCTCCCCTGGTGCGGCTGGAGGCCGTTCCCTCCTGTCCTGCCGCTGGTTCCTTGGGAGCAGAGACCGACCCCCCTCGCTGCAGCCTCCTGCCAGGCAGCTGTAGGGAGCCAGAAGGGCCCCCCTGAGCCCCCTTTTCTCCGGGCTGAGCCCCCCCAGCTCCCCCCGCCCCCCCAGAGCTGTGCCCCAGCCCCTTCCCCAGCCCCTGCCCGGCTCTGGACACGCTCCAGCCCCTCCGGGTCTGCCTGGGGGTGAGGGGCCCAACGCTGAGCCCAGGGCTCGAGGGGCGGCCGCACCAGGGCCCAGCACAGGGGGACGGGCACTGCCTGGCCCTGCTGGCCACGCTGCTGCTGACACTGGCCAGGGCGCTGCTCCCCCCAGCTTGGTGTCCTCTGCAAACCGACCGAGGGAGCGCTGGATCCCCTCACCCAGGTCATCGGTAAGGGCATTAAACGGGGCTGCCCCAGCACTGACCCCTGGGGACACCACCTGTGCCCGGCTGCCAGCGGGATGTGACTCCATTCCCCACCACGCTCTGGGCGCAGCCAGCGTTGTACCCAGCGCAGAGCACAGCCGGCCAAGCCACACGCAGCCGGGTTCTCCAGGAAAATGCTGGGGAGATGGTGTGAAAGGCTTTGCTGAGGTCTAGGTAGACACCACCCACAGCCTCTCCGTCATCCGCCAGCTGGGTCACCTTGTCATAGCAGGAGATCAGGTTCATCAAGCAGGACCTGCCTTCCACAGCCCCACGCTGGCTGTGCTGACGCCCTGCTGTCCTGCCTGTGCCGCTCCCCAGAAGGTATCACGATGGTATGTCGAAGGCTGTTACACAATGTTAAAACTCACACCCAGCAACGATACCATTAGTTTAATTCACTGTTCCGTCATTCACATCCGCTTTGGCCTGAAGGATGCTGGAACTTCCACATCAAGAGCCAATGCACCTTTCACAAAGCTGTAATAAAAACCTTGTTTTCTATCCATCAGTGTTCTTTTGATGCTACTGAGTCTCACGCTGTCAAAAACAACACCTAAAAGTTTTCATTTGCCACAAAATAGCTCAATTTCATGTTAATCCCAATTGCAATATATCAGTTTTGCAATTTAACAGATTCAGTGAATTTCTGTTTTTTAAATGTCTACAGTCAACCAGGTTACCCCAAGTTTTACACACGTGCTGACACCCCAACTCAGACTGTCTACAAAGTCCATTTAATTGCCAACTTGCCTAAGCTTTCTGCATTTCTAGTATCATTTCAGTAGTACAAAAGCAAAAGTTTAACTGAAGGCAGAACCCCATGACCTTTGGGTAACAGCCTTCTCCAAAATACAGGGAAATTAAACTTTAACCTCTACCTACATCTCCACGTCATAAACAATGTAACAGAAGACACAAAAACACACGCTTGCTGCTGCCTTGTACCAAAGCCAACACCAAACCAAGCACCCATGTGTGCCCAAATAGATAGTCCGGGAGGTCCCACCTATGACCAACAATTTAATCATTGTTAGAATTCAGTGCCGCAGCTATTTTATAACACACTTAGGTGTAGGCATGTTTAAACCCCCCTGGGTTTAAGTACACAGAGACGTCTGCAGCCTCATAGCTTTGTATTACAAACCCTACAGAGCAAGCCTTTTGTATATTCTGCAAAGATCCTAGCACCCATTAGACAGTGATTACATGATTTACAGGTGCACGCCCCTTATTTATGCGTTTTGAAAAAGAAAAAAAAAAACAGGCCTTTGATTTGCAACCAATTTGTGACACATTTATTTTCATGCTGATAAGCACCAGCTCTGTACATAATAACCTTTTTGCCATCATTTCTTCTTAACAATTCAATTTGCATCTTAAATTAACTCTATCAATCATACAACAGGTGCACACCACCTACTCAAGAGATTTCCTTTCTCCAAATTTTTCTGTGCTGACAATGCCCAAATTGGTATTACCTGTGATGAAAAACACAGCCTGGCAGGGGACTAGTTTTGGTAAGATCCACTCTAGTTTGTAATGAATTCACAGGTTTGTTTTTACATGCTTGGAAAATAAGCTTAATATTCCTAGCCAGTGTTTTGTGAAATATTGGGTGGTACGGGGTTTTTTTCTTAAAAATCAACAAAAAAAATGAGTTCCTGGTTTCCGTTCAATGACTAATTCAGGTTTAAGAGATGATTCCAACAGCAAGGAAGAATGATTCCTGGAGAGCTAACAAGGAACTCGGATCTAGAAAGAAGCAAACACACAGCCTGCGTAGCAAAATCCCCCGCAGCCCAGAGGCAGCACGGGCCGTTAGTAAGACAGAAACCAGGCTGGAGGTGCGTCCTCTGGAAGACCAGTCCTAAGATGCTCGACAATGTAACTGGCACAGAAAACAGAGGGAGAGCACAGGGTAGGACCTAAGCGATCTTCACATGAATTGCCAGGCAACACAGGGAGGAAAAAATGTCCTTGATGGAAAGCAGAGGAGGGTAAATTGTGAGAGTAATCATGACCTCTACGATCTGGAGAGCCTGGGAATACAGACTTCATAAAGAACAAGCATTACACAGCAAGACACTTCCCTAAAGTCCCTCCCTTTCTTTTTTTCTTTTTGGTTTTTTTTCTCCTCCTCAAACAGACTTCTTTCACTAACTATAAAATAATCTGGTTACTCCTTTTCAATTCATATTTAAATATTATATTTACATAGAAATTTTATACTTAAATTTCTTTACATACATGAATGCATTTAAACAGAACGGTGCATGTGTTTAGAAGTCAGAGCACAGCGAATGACACCCCATAAAGTGTTTCACTATAAATTTCCTGGGGCGTGGGGCTTCTTGCATTACTGGGGCAGCGCCTCACCCACCAGCATCCCTCAATGTGCAAAATGCCCCTAGTCCAATTACCGAGGAAGGCGCAGGACACACGGAGAGGAAGATGCACTTCACACCCCTCTGTTCTCTCTGGAAGTAATAAAGCAACAGTGCCTAGATGTAGGTATCAGCACAATAGCGTCAGACTCTTCCTCCTAATGTGGCTGAAGGCTAGAGAAATGTAATTAGAAAGCTTTCGAGGAGTGGCTCTTTAATTTCACCCTTAGGCAATCTGTTTGCCACAGGCAAGCAATTAAGCGAACTCGTACCTTCAGCTTTCAAGCCCTCTGCAGAGGAAGCCCAGGTTTACCCCAGCTAGCACTATTAGTTTTCAAATTAACATGACAGCACGCTGAGCACATACAAAACCGCAGGTATTTCAGCCTTGTGCTGGCGAGGAGCCTTTTCCACCTCCTGGCGAAGCTGCCACTGACGCTCGCCCATCTCACGTCCCTTCTTTGTTCAGATCAGCCTACACAGAAAGCATCCATCAAAAGATGAAGCTCGTGCCTGCGCCTCTACTGTTTTTTCATCTGATGGAAAATACTTGTTACTGGATGAAATAGAAAGAAAGGAATAATACTGAAGAACAGGAACGACATTTTTGGAAGGATTTTATTCTGCAGAGAGAGGTGAAACCTCTAAGCATTTCCACAGGAGAACACAAAATCTTGGCAGAGGCAAAACATCTGTCAAGGCAGCCTTGCAGAAGGACCAGAGCAGAAGATCAGGTGGGCAATGTCACTGAACTCTGCTCCTTCTCAGCCCTTCCCGCAGCACCCACTCCACAGCTACGCTCCTGAGCTCTTGCTATATGCTGACCCAGGACTTGTAATCTCCTTCTGCTGGAGCGTGTTTGATACAAATGCTAATCCTCCTGATTTGCAATTCACTGTTGCCATCTGATTTTGAAAATCTTCTGCAGACGTTGGAGGGGGGAAATAGAAAAGTGAACATGAGAGCGCACTGCCAAGGCTGTGCTGCCAGTTATTGGCAATTAAGAGGTAAGCAAAAATACTCCATCAGCCCCTGCCCCATCCTGCAAATCTGCGTTGACACCACTGACAAAGTCAGCTTCCCATGCCTCTCCGTCCTTCTGCATCACCTTGTGTCCAGCCTGCTTGTCCCCATCTCACAGGTATTGAACAGTCTGTGTGAGATGAGTTAGTTTTCAGCGTAGATCCCAGTAAATGGACACACACCCACAATGGGCAGTAATTGCCCCATTAATTGCCTAAGAGCACACATACAATCAAACCACCCACAGACTCTGAGCCTCGGCTGCCAGGTGGGAAGAAAACTGCCACCACCCAGCCCCAACTCTGTGTGACACTGAGAACACGTGGTAGCTGCAAGGTCTGTAGATCAGCTGCTGCTCCCCATTAAATCCACTCTGCCCTCAACATCAGTGCATACAAATCGCAACGTTCAACCCTGACAGAGTTTCCTTCCTGCAGTGCGGACCATGCTTGCGACGGCAACTGGCACAACCATCGCGATGGACTTCAACAGACAACAGTCTGTGTACATAACTCACGAGGAACTTTCCTCCATCGGTGCTACGTGGAGGAGGAGAGCCTCCCTAGCGATCTCGAATAACCAAAATAACACGCTTAAGTTCCACGTTTATCCCTTGTGTTATCAAAATGTCAGGTGAGGGCTTCTTGACATCCTCATGGCTGAGCAGATACGGCGAATCTCCAGTGCTGAATTCTTCTGATGCCAATTCGTAAAATATTGTGACAAACTTAAAAAACCTGAGATCAACAGGAAAGCCATTTAAACAGAAGAACGCCTCTTGAGGAATGCAAAGAGGACTGGGTTAGAAACAAAGAGGGGGAAATTACAGAGGCAGAGGGAAGCGCTACAAAATGCAAAAGCAGCAAGTGGATCTCCGAGTCCAAAACGAGGAACAGAGGAGGCTGAGTCACAGCAGCTATATTTGGTATAAATCCAGAAGAATCATTCCTAAAATAGGTTAACAAAATACTAAGAAGGAGAAAAAGGAAATTCCATCTTTAATATAGAGAGAAAGACTTCATCTCAGAGAGTTTAACACGGTAGGAAAAGCTCTGGGGTCACTAGCACCCAAAGCTAATGAAACAGTGGTGCAGCTGAAGAGGATCTTTGTTAAACATAATCCTGGAATTACAAAAGAGCCACATAAAAATATGACTCTACTTCCCATCTTCGTAATCCAGTATTTAACACCTACTTTAACTAGAAAAGAAAAGGCATCCTGGTTTGCTTTATTTTTTAAGGCTGTTCAGTGTTTTTTTCAAAAATCAGAGTCAGGCTTCAGACAAATGCAGTGTGAACGCTGGTGTTTTACTTTCCCAGGGGTAATGAAACCGAGAAGGTACATGCAGCCCAGGAAAGGTTTGGGAACTCTCAATATTCCCCAAAAGATGGGGCTCACAGCTGCTTCAGCAGCCTCAGCCCTACAAGGGTGGCCCTTTCAGCGAGCAGAGGCTGCTGTGAAACAGCCCCCCGCTTCAGATAACTTCCTGCAAATCTCTTTCACTGTATGTTCTCCATATACATCACACTTTGTATCCTGCACGGCTTCAGCAAATCACTCAGTTATTTGGCTGTTATGATGGCTATGTACCGCTTCTGTCTCAACAGCAGACTCTTAGCAATGATACATCTTGTTCTGTTGTGGTTTTGTTCGCCTGATGTCTACCCCCATGTCCCGCCTCCCAGAAGCTGTGCTGGAGCTACGGTGGGGTTAGCTCCCTCCTGACTTGCTGAGGTGATTTTAAGGTGGTTTGGTTAATGAGGTGATCTGCTGGCCCATGCCCTTTACATCCTGTATTCCTGACATAGGCTGGGGACTTCACAGGGGTCTGTAGAATTTCCTGACAGACCCATCACCAGTCAATGCCAAGACATCAACCATCAGAGCTTCCAGGTTAATCCAAAGCTGCTCCATGTAATTAAACTAGCCCCAATTCCTGAAGTGCATCCTGAATCGTTTATTGGGGAAAACACATGCAATAAATCAAGGACGCAGATCTCTGTGAAGCACATGTGCTAGTTTCCCTGGAAGCTACGGGCCTGATGGAGATGTTACTGCGTGAAGTCCCACAGTCTGTTGGAGAGAAAGCCAAGCTAGGTGCGCCTTTGAGCCTCTACAAACCTATTCAATCTGTTCAGCAGGGAGGCCTTCCCGCAAGGAACGCGGCTGCCTGCGCCTCAGCAGCTCACCCACGCTCGCCGTCAGTGGCTGTCAGGGTTTCTTCTGCTCCCAAAGTCGCAAACAAGCTGAAGATGAATCATGACGGATCCATGGACTTTCAGAACAAAGGATCATTTTTCCAGCTCCAATCTTCCGTATCTTTCAGCTGGCTGGATCAGCAGCACTGTGCCAAGAGCAGGTACTTCACCCACAGGTACCACAGGGACAGGGACAGGCTTGGATTCAGTAGGAAGACAAGAAGCGCTAATTCTTCACTCGGTGCTACCCTGAAATGCATCACATCCCATAACCAGCGTGGCTTTTAATCCATCTCCCAAAACAACCCCATTAGAACCAGCCAAATTTCTGTACTTTTCAAAGCAGATCTCAGTAATTTCTTTTGGAGAGTTTGCTATAAGCTTATGAATGTTTTTAATTTGTTTCTGATGCTGTGAGTGGTAACTTTTTGCTTGCTGATCTGTGGACTTGCACTGATTATTAAATGAGGCATGGAAAGCAAAGTAAATGGCACTTATTTCAGTTTGCATCAGCCGACTCCCAGCCACTGGAACGCTGTGACAGCTGTCACACGCAAGCCACCTACCAGCTTTATGGAGACAGCAGCCGAGCATCAGAGCAGGCAGCTCTGGGGAGCACAACCTGCACCAGTCACCGTACGCCATACGTACAACGTACCCTGGCAGTATCACGGTGGAGGAGATACATCCAAGGAGCAAAGCTAGAAGCCACGGAGGTGTCTACAGGCAGCTCTTCTTGGACATCAGAGCAGTGTGACAAAACTAAATGGTGAAAGAGGAGGAGGCAAAGGACAACTGGAGGTGGGCGACAGCCTCTTCTACAGAATGAAAAAAAACACATTGGGCAAAGATAGGCTGCAAAGGGTTTATCTGTGTGAAAAGACTGAGGAGGGCAGGCGGCTGAGGGATGGAAACAGAGTGATGACTTGGTCAAAGGACAAGCAAGGCAATTATTTCTGTGGTCCAAAGGGTAGATAGCACCTCAAAGAGTTCTCCTCCAGCCCATAACCGTGATGGAGCCTCACCATTAGCCTGTTAGCAGACCTGAAACAGACTAATTTGGAATAAACAAACACAAACATTACAATGTCTCCCCCCCAGGTACAAACACACCCTGCAAGCCCTGTCCAGCTGAAAGAAGTGTCACCTCTCTCGCGCAGCCTTTGAGCTACCAGACATGACAAATGGGATTATCTGCTCCTGTCCTACTTACAGAGGAGTCGGTCAGCTGAGGGTAATAACGTGCACATTATAATCCAAAGAGCCTTGTTCTAAAACCACTGTCAGGTATCTCCTTCTGACATTCAAGTTCCACCTCTATCAGAAAAGGTAAAGGCAGATGTATGGTTAAACTACTGATTGATGTCCTAAGGGATCTGAGTTTAGTTCCCAGAGGTACCTCTGATCCTGAGACAGGGAAGCTTTTTTCAAGAGATACTAGGAGCACATGGAATGATACACAAGGTGCCACAGCAACTCCTCGTGGATGTACAAACAGATCTGGAGCTCCACAGAGTCCCAGCCAAGGCTCTGCGGGGTTTCGTACCACTGGTATTAACGGATGCTTCAAGGCTTGAGGCTGGCAAAGAACCCGTAAAGAAACCCCTCACCTCCTGAAATTGCATATGAGCGGTTTGGGAACTAAAAAAAAAAAGGGTTACTATGGAAAAGTTTCCAGAGTGACCTCTCCCCTGAGGGTAAATGGGATTATGGGAAGGATGACTAAGCTACCTTGGCTAAGGAGGCCAAACAAAGGAGGCTGGAGTTTTCCAGGTGGCCAGGACTTCTCTCAACCCCACATATTTCTGGAGAATCTCACTACGCAGAAAGCCATCGATCACTCATCAAGCAATGAAGCCGTCTCTGTGGACCACTTCTGACGTCTTCCACTGCACAGACACAATGAGCATCACCAGGAGAGCGCGCACAGAATCTCTCGTTACCACACCTGGAATATGAGCTGGCAATGGCAACCCTTAAACAACAAGGAGGGAAAATTATTCAACTTTTAAACTGGGAAGAAAATCACTCTGTTTCCCACTCCTTGCTTCAGGAGTCTCAAGCAGCTGTGGCTGCACACAGCCAGCCAGGGACATGGCAGCACAGTATCAGTCATCGTTGTACCTGCAACATGTGGGAGCCCAGCAGAAGCAGAGGGGTGATGAAGAAGGCTCAGCAAAGCGAGCTCACTCTCTCCTGCAGCAGGGAGACCTCAGGCAGCTGTGGAGGCATCAGCAGTTCCTGCTGGGCTCAGATGCATCTGTCAGCTCGTGGGAGCTAGTGCAGGTGACAAGGGGGAAGACCTTGTCCCTGCAATCCATCTTCTATATCCTTCTACCAGAGAATGCCTTGTCCAACCCACAGCTCCTTAACTTGCCTCCAGGAAAGAAAGAGAGACTGCAAAAGGGATTCTACAGACGGCTGCAGGAACCTTGCTTAACCCCATCCCAGCACAATCACTCTGGACCACTGACTGCCCCCGTCTTCTCCATCCCAAATTGTACCTGCTAGAAAATGTCTAGATGATTCCTGCATTCAGGGAGACTGGGAGGTGATGCGTTTTGCATGATTTTTTAGGTAACATCTCTACTTTCCCTTTGTTCAGATGAAAATGTAACATCCTCAGTTTTAGAGTCTGGATTGTGCTGAAAGAAAAGATACATCAGAAAATAAAACGGACCTGGGCTCCCAGCAGCTACAGCCTGAGCTACAGGAAAGACGGTGAGTTCAGAAAGGAGAAATTGAGAGCAGGAGATACAAATAATGTATCTTCACTGTTTTCTGTTTAACACAGGTTTAATTTCGTAACAGTGGAATAAGGTTTGGAAAAAACAACCCCAAAAATGACTGTCAAGCATGGCACTAGTTCTCCCAGACCAGCAAACAGGCTGTACCAGTCAGCAGTGGTAGCTCTGACTCCATTTCAATTTGAACTCTCGAGTTCTCAGTTTTGGTCCCTGTCTGATCTTCCAAACGTCACACCAAAAGCAGGCAGGCAGCTCTGTGGCACAGAAGCAGGACACAGCTCAGCCTTGTGCTCAAGGCTTTTCTTCAGGCAACCAAAACAGGTGCCCACAGCCATTCAGCAGAAGCTCTGGTGGAACCTGGAGGAGCTCTTAAGCAGGGCTGAAGCCGCTCAGAAATGATACCCCAAGTCAAACCCATCTGGGAGTAAGGCATGGTTACTGCCCATTAAGAATGAAGCGGTAATTGCAATGATCTCCATGAATGCAGCACCAAGTGCCTGCTGCTCTTCCCAGCCAGGACCAGTTAGGCAGCGGTGCTGGAGGACATGGAAATCACACACTTTACTAAGCCAACCTTAAGCAAAGGGGTTAAGCACCCTCAGTGGCGCACTGACAGCTGAATGAAGGACCATGCCTGCTCGTGATGAATCCCAGGGCAGGGAGAATAGGAATACATATAAACATATACATAATACATACAAAAAAAAAAAAGTCAGACCAAAGCAATGAGACACCAAAAGACAATTTAAACTGGCATCCTACCTCTGACAGAGGCCAGGCATGGAAGGACACAGGGAAAGGACACGCATGCTGTGCTGCTCCCTCCCAGAGTGCTCCTCACCTCTTGCAAATTGCTGCTCACAGGTTCCCTGAGAAAGAAGGATTCAGCAGCCCTAGAAGACCTTTTTTATAAACTCTTCCAGTCACTTCTGAACCCGTGCAGGCTCTTACCCTCCGCACCACGCTGGGGCTACGCGTCCAACTGCTGAGCTGCCCGTGTGCAAAGAACAGCTCCTGGCTAACAAGGTTTGCTGCCAGCTTCCCAACAGCTCCTAGTGCCTGTACTGAAGAGGCCGTGAGTAAGGACCGATTGCTGGCGTTCCCCGCACCACTCATGATTTTATAGGTATGCAACATTCAGATATGTCAGGAGAGTATATATACTGCCATGCCTGCTGCCGTGGCATCCTAATGTCTATACTAATGGCATTTAAGGGCAAGGACAGGCATCTTCCCAATCGTGACAGACAGAAGGTGGTGGCTCTTCTCAGCCTGGGGAGCAGAAGGCTCTGGGGAGACCTGAGTGCAGCCTTTCAGTACTTAACGGGGGCTTGTGAGAAAGACGGGGACAGATTTTTTAGTAGGGCCTGTTGCGACAGGACAAGGGGTGATGGCTTTAAACCAAAAGAGAGGGTTACTAGACATAAGGAAGAAATTTCTTACAGTGAGGGTGGTGAGGCACTGGCACAGGTTACCCAGAGAGGTGGTTGATGCCCCATCCCTGGAAACATTCAAAGCCAGGCTGGACAGGGCTGGGAGCAGCCTGGGCTAGTGGAAGGTGTCCCTGCCCGTGGACAACCTTTAAAGGTCCCTTCCAACTCAAACTGTTCCACAATTCTAAGAACAAAGTATGACTAGACGCCTGCAAATCTGAGCAACCATTTCCAAAGAAGAGATTACATCAAAGAACATTTTTTAGAGCAGTTTACAACCCAAGCTCCTCAGCCAGTAGAGGAGGGCATTCACTAGAACATAGCCACAACAATCACAGCATGGTCAGGGTGGGAAGGGACCTCTGGGCACATTCTAGTCTTGCCCTGCTAAGGCAGGTTCTTCTAGAGCAGGTCACACAGAATACCCCAAGTGACCTTTTTCTCTTCAGTCACTTTTGCTCAAGTTAAAATTGACACCCAACCTGCTCCTGAGTTCTCATCTGGTAAGGCACAGATTAGGTAGTCTAGTTATATTTCTAACCCAACTGTCAACATCTCCACCAAAAGAGGCCTCCAAAAGGTGCCACGAGATGCCATTCTAGGACACATATCGGCACTAATCCACCCTGTGAACACAGGCCAGCCTTGCTCTGCTTGGCATCTCCTCCGCCAAGCAAGGAAAGCCACCCTTCAGAATCAGTGGCAGCTTCTGCTGTGGTTCTCCCCAAGGGCTTCTGCTGAATTAGAGCTGCTTTTAGCAAGTCACTCACAGTATTTGTTTCTCTGTGAGCAAAAGGAAGTCTTGTTCAGAGGTCAGTCAACAAGTATTATTGATTGCTTCTTACAGCACCCAAAACTCCACTAAACACAGCACAATACAGATAAAAATAGCCATGAACTTTGTTCCCAGAAGAAAGCAAGCACAAACACTGCAGCAAGGAGCAACAGCCCTAGGGCTAGTTTGTGCCCCATAAAGCAGATGGGCTCTAACCAGTGACCCTGGTGCAACTGGGAGAGCCAGCTGACCCTGGAGCTGCCTGCCGCACCCTCTCCTTCCCTTCCCTGCTCCAAGGCAAACACACATGAAAATTCCCAGAGCTTTTATTCCCCCTCTTTGTTTGCAGTAAGAGCAGAGCCTGCAGAGAGCCACGATATTTTATAGCTGGCGAAGGACTCCACAGTAAGCCGCTCCAAGGAAGGAGGAAGCAACAGAGCTGGGTCAGCGCCCGTCTCTCGACAGAAAGCTGCAGAGACGCGAAGCTGCTCTGCTTACGCTCAAACCACCGACAGCCACATGAAGGTCACCGGTGCAGCGTCTGCCCTAACCACGGCATTTTCCCCCAGGATTGCACCAAAGGCATCGGGGTGCTGTCAGCCAGCCCTGAGCATGGCCACTGCGAGCTCACATCAGCCTTAGTCCTACGGGCTGGACCAACCTGTGCTTTGGGAATGACTGAACGCGCGGGGCTCCCAGCGCTGGCGGTGCCTCTCCTTGCAGCCCGTCGGCGAAGGAGGGACACTGAAGGAAGCAGCCACTGAAACTTCAGTAGGATTACAAAACAGCTTAGCATGGAGGCTTTGCCCTTTGAGAAGCACTTTTCTTTCAGCCTCTGTAATAGAAGTGCATCCTAAGGAAGAATTAGAAAGCCTTAAGAGCCAAGACTTCACAAAACCATTTCAGAGGAAGCTCACGGTGTCTGGAAAACTGCAGGAAAAGCAATTTAAAGGTCGCTTTTTAGCAAGCAGGAGAGATGATAAAACTCACCAGGCTCATCTGTAGAGCAGAATAGGTGATTTGAACAGAAGCACAACCAGATAAGTAGGGAAGTATTAAAAAAAAAAAAAAAAAGAAAAAGAAAATGATTCTAAGGCTCTGGGTTTGTGCTCCTGACAAAGAACCTTAATTCATACTGAGATAGCTTCAGAACAGCGCATCACCACTTGGCCCTCCTTGCTAACCGGTTTGCTTAGATCCGCTGAGCTGTTTGGGCTGAATGAGCAATTAGAGTATAAGAAAACAGATGGCTCTATTTGGCAACTTCTTTAAAAGTGTCATTTTGAGACTAGCCAGGTCATATCACAACTAAATTACTCCAGATTAACTGCTTTCAGGCGACCTGTAATAATGCAGGCAGCAACCTCTAAGCCTGCCAAACCGCCTGCACCCATCCAGCCAGCATCGGATCCTATACTGCCAGCAGAGTCGATTATTCCTCATTAATAGGATCACAGAATCTCAGACTGGTTTGGGTTGGAACAGGCCTTTTAAAGAAAAGATGCACATTTGGCAAAGTATTTATATGCTGAGTGTGTCCATTTGCTTTTCCTTTTTTATTCAAAATCCCAAAGCTTTTTGACACGTGGAGAAAGATTTCTCTTCTAAAACACCTTTGGGATTGAACAGGGATGCTACTGGACAGCAGCACTGCACAGTAACCCCAGCGCGGGACTGAGGAAAGGCATGGAGCGCATTCTCACAAAGAAAAATTTCATTGCCAGTCTAAGTCTGATCTGGAACCCAAGAGCCAAGGTGCCCATCCATCCCTGTCCATCAGGTGTCCTTCCCCGTGAGGGCGGCGAGGCGCTGGCCCAGGCTGCCCAGAGCAGCTGTGGGTGCCCCATCCCTGGCAGGGCTCAAGGCCAGGCTGGACGGGGCTGGGAGCAGCCTGGGCTGGGGGGAGGGGGCCCTGCCCCTGGCAGGGGGGTGGGACTGGCTGGTCTGTGAGGTCCCTTCAAGCCCAAACCCTTCTATGATCCTACGACACACACATTCAACGTCACAGGCAACAGAAGTTCTGGAGGTGACTCCCCATTACCTCCACCTCCAAACCAATTTGCTGACAAATGATTGACAGGAGCTTAGTAAATAATTCTGTTGGGATGACAAAATCACAGGCTGGAAGGGACCTCCAGCAGGGATCTTACCCAACCTCCAGCTCCAAGGAGGGACAACTTCAGAGTTGTGTTAGGTTGCTCGTGGGCCAGCCAGCCAGAGTTTTAGCATCTCTAAGGACAGAGACTCTAGTGTACTATATTAATACAATGTTTACACGATAAATTCTCATTCTGTTCATAATGATCTTTGTTCAGAGTAGAAAAACAAGAGCAAAACACATACTAAATTAAGTTAATATAATCTGAAGACAAATTCAGCCAACAGCATCATTCTCAAGTTGCCCATTTCAGGCATCAGCTATAATTTGAGAAAGGACTTGGGGTTTTCAAGGCTTTGTTGGAATTTACTCTGCCTGATCCCTATTACCTAAAATTTCTACATTACCCCCAAGACATCAGCTTGAGCAGTATAATGTTTCTTTGTGCTTCACTGAGATGTCAGTTCAGGACAGCTTCAGAAGAATTAGACAGCGGTCTGAGCAAAATAAACAGTTGATGTTTTCCAGGATGAAACCAGTTCTGATGACAAGCAAACACCAGACTTCTTAACTGCTGCCAACATATGATTTCAATGTCCAATTTTAAATCAACAAGTACAATACGAACTTCCAGCAACACAAAACACATGAAGGAATTTTAAGCTGGTATTTTTATGTTCAGTAGTGGACTATCTCATTCAAACTAACAGAAAAAAAGACAACACCACCCAAATCCATCTTTCATTTACTCCTCTGTAGAACGGCACTGTAAGCCTATGACTAATTTCAAACCCAAAGCTGCTGTTTACAATTCTGATGAGAGACTGGCAAACACATTTCTCAAAAAGCATGAATCCTACTTTTGCATTTCAGTTTAATCATAGATAGGTCCAGTTGGGGAAGGGGTAATTAATTTTTTCTGACAGACAGTGACTGCATTCTATGCAAACTGATGTTTTAAAAATACTATTATAGGCTAGGTGTACAAATGAAGCCTGTAGTTTAGCGATGCCACCTCGGAGAATGCTTCCTACCTAACCCATTACCACCGAGTAAGTTCTGGCAACTTGTTTCATGCAGAACTAGAAGAAAATTGGATTCTTTAACCTGAATTTAACCATTCATAATTAGGTTTTAACTGCAAAATGAGTTAAAGATGAATACTGCCTAAACCAATTCTAAAATGTAATTTCAAGAACATATTTACTTATGCCTCTTTTGCTATTCCAGCTGTCCAAGGCTAGAGTTTGCTGGGAGCACACCTTCCAGGGTTGTTACCAAGAAATTCTAGGGGATTTCTAGTTATTAACAGAGTCCAGCAGAGAGAAAATCTGATCTGACAGTTCCCTTTTCAAAGGTTATCTGAAACACAGGTGAAAGAGCTGGGAGTTATTCTGGGAGAGGGATTTTAACAGTTCTGGGGAAAAGGGAGCCCCCAGAGGCATTCTACTCAATTTTAATTTATTTTATATATATATATATATATACACACACACACATATGCTGTTTAAATAATTAGGCACCTAGCTAGCACCATTTAAAAAAAACCCTGATCCGTCATACGCTCTACTTGCATCGGTAGCTTTGAGTCATTAGATTAGTCTTAACACTGCCAATGGACCATCACTTAGTGGGGCTTATGAAAACATGATACTTAAGGGAAAATAATATTTTGCCTACATATTTTGCAACTTTCTACCAATATTTTTTTTTTTAAAAGAAGGACTCAGGCATATACAAACAGCTGTAGACCACCCAAATTACTGAATCTTTTCCAAGTTCAATAATAGCCAGGACAGATGTATTTCTGGTTTTGGTGTACCTGATGCTCCACACCAGCATTGTATCTTTATATAACCAGTCTAACTGAAAGACCTTTTTCCCCAATATACTTCTATTAATACTAGTAAAAAAATTTAAAATTAACACCACTAGGTTTATAGAAGGCACTACAACATCCCGCAGCCCAACATTTTATCAGCAGTGACTTTGCCAGCCTAAAGCAAAAATGTTATTACAGCAGCACTCACCTACCACCATCACCGAGACCTGGCACAGCGTTTTCCCTAGTTATTCTCATCACTGTTACCCAAAAAATGAGGAATTTTCAGGTTACGTCGGAACACACAGTTCAGTGGTTTGATATACCTAAAATTTTCCTTTTCTTTCCCCAGATTCCTTTCACTATTTCCTCCCTAGCCAAGAGCAGCAAATGGAAATCTGCTCCACATCCGTGTGAGATAATGGTCTGATGTAAGTGGAAACTATTTCCTTACACCAGAAGAAAAGAGCCATCAACAAGACAAATAGGTGGAATTGCTCATTTCTAAGCATTTCCGGATAAGTAGGAAAAGGAAAAAAAGAAATGTTCTGGCTCTCCTTGCAATGCATCTGAAAGACATCACTTCTGTATCCCAGAATCAAACGAACTACTATTAAAAGCCACATGTGCTGTTCCTAACTTGAGAATATTGTACACTCCCTGGTGTTTTTTTCTGGATTTCTGACATACTTTTCAACAGCAAGAACTGCCTTTAACATGAGGACTCGGAGGACTGAACGTGCTGTCAGTCATCCGTAAACTCTGCTAACAAATAGCACTTCAGATCTTCACTGCCAATCATTAAAGTTTATTTGGGACAGGGAAAAATTGCCACTGAAGCTGTGTCCAAGGCTTTTCTGCTTGGAGTGACAGGGTTACATTTTTACGACACAACTTGTCTCGTTATATTTTAAATATCTCCTCAATTACCCTCATTTCAGAGCCATCTCATGAGGAGAGATCTCCACAAGTCAGTGGTCAGGCACGTGGGCTTTTTGGGTACAGTGTAGAATGATCCATTATTTTTTTGGACTCCAATTGCCTTCAAATGACATCAGTATTTTAAATTCCATTTCCAAACTGCTTTTATTTTTGCCTTTTTTTTTTTTTCTTTCCGTGTCTCTGAAAGCCATCACTCCTGAGCCCTGGCCGAGTTTCCATCTGCTGAGCCCTGCCTACGGGATCTGGTGTACCAGAAGCAATCATCGCAGCCAGGATGCAGCCACCTGCAGCACTTACAGCTACAGATCATTTCCTGGGCTGTTTCACTTCCAAGCATGCTGGCTCTGCTTTGCCTCTCTCTTTTTCATCTTTTCCAGCAGTCTGATCAATGATCTATGCCTACCTGGACCAAACAGACTGCAAAATGCTGCCAACCACACACCTCCAAAGGCTGCACACTTGTCTCATGGAGGCGACGTGGGAGAACGCCTAAACCAGTGTGTGGACTTCATGACGGACAACACAGTAACAAGAAGAGAATCCGTTTCCAGTCCCAGAGGAAAAGGGACTGTCGTGGATTAGAGAGCAGCTAAGCTATAGGGAACAGCCTAGTATTAAACACTGAATTTTCTGGCTCCCAAAAGGGTAACAGCAAGGTGCTCCAAGATCCTTTAGAAGTATTTTGTATATGGTGTTAAAGCTGGAAAAGAGAGTGAAAGAAATAAGGTAATGTTTCCAGAGATGAAATTATTCATAATAGTATAATTAAGTTGAGAGATTCAGAAAGCTCTGACAGAAGCACAGACGGTGAAATCATCTGTTGAGAGATGCAAGGTAGTATGTGTGTGTACACTGAACAAAACAATATATCCTGCTGATATATAGCAAGGACTTCGGCTACACAGGAACAACTTGGGGTAGCAGCATCTTCCCAAATCTCTGCAAACTAAGCACACTAGTGTATGCACAACACTGCTGCTCAACTAGACACCCAGATGTCCACGGTGCTCCGAAGGGTGGGTATTTCAGGGCAACCAGTGCAGGACGGTGATGTACACGTCAGGGAAAATTCCCTGGAAAGCTGAATGACATTGTAGCCCACTGCCCTTCCACCTCCAAGAACAAGCTGCTTTCAAGGTCAAGTAATTCAGGCAGCCTCTCAAACACACAGGCAGTAATCCTCCTACATCATACTGACTTGCACTGGCAGCTGACAACAAATATAAAGGGCTCAATTATATTTTTGTTAATAATTTCCCGAAAGGTTTATCAAAATATGAAGATATTAAGCAACGGTGACAAGAACTGGATGAAGAACATGGAAGGGAGCACAAAGAAGCTGAACATCATCAGCTAGAGAAGCTGCATAATGTACTGACCCCCGATGCACCCACATTCCCCCCGACCTCTTCTTTTCCACTTCAAGTGGCTGATGAGATGAACTGGATGCTAGGAAAAATTTCCTCAGGTAAAGAAACAAAGGTTTGCATTGGTTTAAATTCAAGAGAAAAATACCATGCCTGAAAGCAGTATCTTAAAAACAGACAGTATGAGAAATGAAATGAAATGCCACTGCTTATCCACTATGTACTACACGGACAAGGCATAAAGAAACAAAGGAAAATTCAATTGCACTTTACTCCAAGTTTGCGAAACTCGCTACTAAACGCTCTGTGCAACAGCTTAGTGTGATTGAAGAAGAGATTTGACGTTTGAAATGGATTCACGTACACACACGTTTTAAAGGTGAAGAATCTAAAGTATCAGGGCTTATAAACCTACAAATAATGTGTATTAAAAGGATCTCCTAGAAGCAGATTATTCCAAGATCACTTGAAATGGGGTTTCTTTAATCTTTCATTGAATGCTGCAGGTTTTGTATCCACACAGTTAAAATCAAATGGCCAGATGAAGGAAAAAATGCATTATATACCACTTCTTTTTTTTTTTTATTTCAGAAATAAACAGCATTTCTGCACTATATTTGTCACTGTGTGAAACCTCTCATTGCCTTGAAGAGCTTGGGTAGGGATGAAGGGGACCTTAGCAAGGTTTGCTTCCTTCAGACGTTACTGCCCAGTTAGTCTGGGCAGCACCATAACTCTAACCCTAACTCTAACCCAGAAAACGCACGTTTCTTCCCTTACAATTCTTCTTGCCTGAACATACGAAGTCTGATGGATTTCAAAGCTGTAACTTACTCCTCAGTGTGAGATGACAGCTCCCCGAGCTCCCAGCGTATCCAGCTTTGAGAGGCAGGAAAACAACCACACAGAAAAACCCAGCCACGTAACATCATCCCACACCAAGTGTTCCCAAATACAAACACCAAACATGAGGTGCTCTGGTTTATAATTTTGATCGGGCTGGCAAAAAGCTAATACGAGATGACAGCAACATTTGCAGCTCCAATTTGATGCTCATACAATCACCTGTAGCTCAGCTCCAGCAAGACACGACCCATTCTTCCAGATGTGCAACACCCTTTCTCAGATTTAATTTTAATTTTAATTGCCCCTGCTTAAAATTTATCATCCTGAAAACACATTTAAGAGCCAGCAAACCCGTTTGCGCCCATTCTAAGTCCGACACTCATTTATGACACACGGCAGAGTGACACAAAAACCAGATCATAAACCTGGCGTTTGGGTTTTCTTCTTTAAAAGCACACCTATTTCACAGGTGGGATGGGGGGGGGGGGGGGGGGGAAGATGGACACAAAAGTTGACAATGATAATGAGAACTGAAGGATCAGCTACGTGCCTGGCTTTCAAAGGAAAAAGCAGAATCAAAGCAGCAGAAAATATTTATGTATTTAAAAATACGTATAGTTGACGGCTGAGCTGCAAGGCATCATACAACGTTCTCCCTGCATCAGCGATCAGGTCCGGAGCCGGGGCGTGATAATAAGAACAACATATGTGTATGGATAATTTTTTCCTCTTGTTTTACCGACGTAGATATTCCTACTATAAATTGATTTAGTTAAATAAGCAGGAGAAAAGTAACGATTTTACTGTTGCCCACACTACTTATACTATTGCCCATCTACACCCCTCGGTGAGATATCAAAAGCAGCACGTCAGAACAACTTCTCTAAACAATATCTGACTGATAACCTCCTGTGCCCAAGCAATTCTATTTTTTGAAAAATCACCGTTACCACCAGCCAATTCCTACATGGCATTCACAGCTGGGATCCTGCAGACACAAAACCTTCACACAAAAAAAGTAATTTTGTTTCCCCCAACGAATCATTTTAAGGTAGCACAAGGAATTTTTTTTTCCCCTTAAGGCAAGCTGTATTGCTGTTTGAGGAGAAAAATTCCATACGCATTTCCTCTTGTGTAGAAAATATTCCGATTGCGCTACAGAGACCCATATTCTGCTGATACACTTTCAGTGTAAAATAACACTCAGGAAAATGAATTTTTAAAAACGTAAAAGACAGTAAAATACATACATTAACAGTTTTGAAAACCTACACCCCCTCTGTAATCCCCAGGGATAAACCCAACAAATTCATACGCCTGTTAATTAGCTCTTATTGCCTGCCACACGTACAAATGAACAGCCTTCCTGCCACCGCGGCAATAATCTGCAGTCAGGACGCGTTTTATCATCGTATCAGCTGCAGCCACCACCGGCTCTGACAACAACTGAACGGTTTGGCAGAGTGCCTCAAATTACTGCCGACTAAAAGCACTTTAAACCGTCCTGCTGGAGCTTGACATGACAAATAAAGCAATGATTCATAACTGAATTACAGCGAGACTTTCTGGAAGGCAACGAGCAGGCTCGCCGACGAGAACTCGCCATTCCTCCACGCCAGCAGCTGGGGGAAGGGAGTCCGAGGATGCTCCGGTGACATGCCAGCGTTACCAGCCCAGCTGGAGAGACTGCTAACGGGAGGGCAGGCAGCCCAGGGAGGAAGTAACAGTAAATAAACTACGGTGGTCTTCCTATACAACATCATTACACTCAATCACTTTCCGTAGTCTGTAAGCTTTCTGCCTATAATCCTTTCTAAATCAACAGGAGAATTGGCTACCGATTCTAAAATCCCACATTATGTGAACACAAAAAGCAAAATATTTACTAACCCAAAACCACGTCCACCAGAGCAACGAAAGCTATCAGCTTGCAAATCCCCACCGAAACCTTTAATGAACTGACAAAAATAATCCTGAAGGAGTGAGTACCTGTGAAACAACCCTCACAGCCCACCGAAAAAAACATTGTATTGTTAACTTGTGGTGAACAGCAAAATTTTCAGTTCTTTTCCAGGCCTTTTAGCTGAAGAAATACCTTTCAAACCTGAGCTGCCCATAGACAAGGAAATAGCATTTTTGCAAATGTGGAGTGCTGCCACAATCGCTTCCAAAGTGCCTATTTCTAAGTCCCTTTCAGAAACGAGACTGCAGCTCACACGTACAGATGTACTACAGTAATACATCTGCTTTGTACTGCTTTTGGAAGATGGTGCATTGAAGTTATTTTTACGATCACCTTTCCTTCCTTGAGCAAGATATAAGTCCTGTCAGTTCCCCCTTTAAAAGAAGAGGAATAGGACACTGGCCACCCAAAACAGGTTCAAAGCCAACGTATGACTCCTGGAGAAACCATTTGATCTACAATACTTGGTTTAGGTTCACATAAAGAAGATTAATTTTAATTAGGTATCTTAGAATAAGCACACGCGTATATCCAATAATAGCCACCAATGCAGGCAGGACTTGCAGGGTACCATTTATCTTCCCTAACTATAACCACTACGCTATGTTAGCGGTTCAGATGTCCTCCATCACCAACTGGAAGAAACTTCAAAGGCAAATTCACCCAATTTTAACTCAACCATCTATAGCAGGTGGGATGACCACTTGCTGCAGGTGTCTACACGTCCCCACCAACTGAGAGGAGCCTAAAGAAGAAACGCGGTGCTTCACTTCTAGGTAGCTCAAGTTAAAAGAAATTCATTTCCCTCAAATTGCTGTAGCCCTCAGACCAAGGCACCTTTCACAAAACAAATGGTGTTTTTAGGGAGAGAGAAACCTAGACAGAAATGGGGCTGATAAGGCCCCACACACATATGCAACACAGTGAGGGTACAGTTAGCGACGTGCAGCCCTGTCAAGCTTCTTGAACTTGCAATCTTGGCATTAAGCTTTTATTTTTAACTAGAAACTATACACTCAGCTGTATACAAGCCACAACACACAGCGTTTCTCCTTATCCCCAGCTGTGACATCCAGAAAGACTGACAAGCAGGCAAGCAGCACACAGGGAGGTGCCAGGGAAGATGGCTTCAACATTGCTGGCGTTCTTCCTGTTTACATTTTTACTACATCTAACTGCAGCCTTTAGACTACTCATTCACCTGTTTCTATTTCCTCTCCTCGGAGCAGCATCTCACATAGCTGCAGATTCACGCCAGCCATGGGTCTCAGTCTGGGGATGAGTGTGGCCAGCACCTTCACAGATCCAGTGTGCCCAGGTGGCCACGGCGGCCAGCAGCGCCCTGGCCGGTGTCAGCAGCAGCGTGGCCAGCAGGGCCAGGCAGTGCCCGTCCCCCTGTGCTGGGCCCTGGTGCGGCCGCCCCTCGAGCCCTGGGCTCAGCGTTGGGCCCCTCACCCCCAGGCAGACCCGGAGGGGCTGGAGCGTGTCCAGAGCCGGGCAGGGGCTGGGGAAGGGGCTGGGGCACAGCTCTGGGGGGGCGGGGGGAGCTGGGGGGCTCAGCCCGGAGAAAAGGGGGCTCAGGGGGGCCCTTCTGGCTCCCTACAGCTGCCTGGCAGGAGGCTGCAGCGAGGGGGGTCGGTCTCTGCTCCCAAGGAACCAGCGGCAGGACAGGAGGGAACGGCCTCCAGCCGCACCAGGGGAGGTTCAGGGTGGGCACTGGGAGAAATGTCTTCCCCGACAGGGTGGCCAAGCGCTGGCACAGGCTGCCCGGGGACGGGGTGCAGGCACCGTCCATGGGGGGGCTAAAATACACGCAGACAGGCTGTGTGGGGACATGGTTCAGTGGTGGCCTTGGCGGTGATGGGTTAACGGTTGGACCTGATGATCTTAAAGGCCTTTTCCAACCTGAACGATCCTGTGATTCTATACTTCCTCAGGGAGGCCCACAAACGGAAAAGCCTCTCACAACTGCAAGAGAGCCTATCGGCTCTTTTGGTTGAAGTGGAGATTGTTATTTCCACACTTCAACATAAAAATTGAAAAATAAATACGCATAAGGAACCCATCTCCAAAATGAGGGAGAACACCAGGCAGAAAGAACATGTGACAACATTCTTACAGCAGCTTTTGCTCCCCTACCGATTTGTCTTCAGTTTTCCCAGTGTTTTTGTACCTGACCCCTCTTCATTACATACTAGACCACATCTAAAGGTAAATAGACTCCTAATGATCTCTCATTAGCCAAACTTCCCAGCAGAACACCTTCAAAGCAAAAAAAGGTCAAAACCTCCCACCAGTAGAAAGAAAATTTCAAAGGACCAGGAAACCAACTAAGTTGTTAGCTTTTCCTACTCAAAATCTGTAGCATGTAAGGATCCACTTCCACACCAAAATGCTGTACAACGTGGACCCAAGGAAAGGCTGCTGCATTAAGTCATAAAAGAAATATAAAAAGTTAAGAGCAGCTGGTAGGTGTTGTCTAATATCTTGTGATCGAATACAGCATTTGATATGAAAAAAAAAAAAAAAGAGAGATTTTAAATGAGAAACACTTAGTCCGTACACCACGAGGGCCACCAGCCAGAGCTCACCACATCTTGCTCCATTGACTCTGCTCCTGCGGGGCACAGGCCACTGACTCCCAGATTGCACGCTTCTGTCCCAAACCGTACATGGGATTTCATCCCTCGAGCAACTGTCGATTGGGATGCTTAGGGGCCTATGACGTGGGATGGAAAGGAGAAAGAGGGGACCCTCAGCCTTGAATTAACACATGGGAAGAAATCAAATAAAATCTTTTGAACAACAGTGTCTAGACATTGCCACCTTCCTTGTCTTTGGGAAGAGGGATTACAACTGAAATCTGGCTGTGCTGTTCCTCATTCGATACGAAAGCTGGAAGACACTTTAGACTAAAGGCCTGGCCCTGTTCCAGAAACTACCTTATTATGAAGGAACTGAAGAGAAGAAGGTCTGTAAGACAGGAGAGTAAGATTTCTGCCTAGCAGTCACAGCAATTAAGCAAGCTGTCTTGATGAAGAGGAAAAAACCATCAGAATAGAACCCAAAGGCTCAAAAGAGCAGGAGAAAGTAATTTTTAGAGTAGGTCAAGGCTCCAGAGGGGATTACCTTTCCAGTTTGAGACTTAATGCTAGAGACATGCCTCAAAAAGCTGACCAGCGAGATCTGTTGATACCACGGATGACCCCATAACGTCTGCATACTCAAGCAAAGTCAAGTATTAAAAGTGAATGTTGAAAACTGTGTGAGTTAGGATCAAAAACAGTGGAACTAAAGGTGCCTGCTCCTTCCTTCCTTCCCCTTAGATTAAAAAATACAGATTTTTTTTTTTAAGAACAGCTAAATATTTTGAATACCTGGAGGTATTAGGGTATGCAACATCTCAACTTGAAAACAGTGACTGAAGCACAGATCTCTGAAAGAAGGACAGCGTGGACTTTACATAAAAATTTTCAAGAGAGCCTCTCTTCCTGTATTTGAATTGATTCCACTGTAGCTTGAACTTGTTTTTATTAGGCATTGGTATAACTCTACTCCCTCAATTACTGCAATATCCGTGCAGCTAACAGCCTCAAAATCGAAGGAAGGTTGCTTATATTGTTGGACCTGAAATAGCAAGTGAGATTCTCCCAAATAAAATGCCTGCTATGAGACTGCTGGGTAAAAGTGGCCTAATTGACTCCCAGATCATACAAGAAACTTCAAAGTTGCTACTTCAGCAAAGTAGCTGAGTCAATTTAATGCTTCTCATACTGGAAAAAACCACCTTCCTTCAAGCAGGGAAGGAAAACTGTCCTGGTTTCGGCTGGGACAGAGTTAATTTCCTTCTCAGCAGCTGGTGCCGCGCTGCGGTTTGGGTTTGGTGGGAGCGATGCTGGCGGCCACCCGTGGGTTCGGCTGTGGCTGGGTGATGCTTGTGCTGAGTCAGGGACTTTTCAGTTTCTCGGGCTGAGAGGGCTGGAGGGACACGGGGAATGGGGAGGGGACACGGCCAGGGCAGCTGACCCCAACTGGCCAAAGGGATGTTCCAGACCATGTGGCGCCATGCTGAGCAGATATAAGCCGGGGAAGAAGAAGGAAGGGGGGATGCTCGGAGTGATGGTGTTTGTCTTCCCAAGTCCCTGTTACACATGATGGAGCCCTGCTGCCCTGGGGATGGCTGAGCACCTGCCTGCTGGTGGAAAGCAGTGAATGAATTCCTTGTTTTGCTTTGCTTGTGTGCACAGCTTTTGCTTTACTTACTGAGTTGTTCTTATCTCAACTCTCAAGTTTAATGCTCCTTTCCAATTCTCCTCCCCATCCCTTTGGCTGCATGGTGCTTAGTTACTGGCTGGGGTTAAACCACGACAAAAATGATGTCAAGTCAAAGAGCTAAAGTTGTGAATAACTGTCCTCAGGCTGTGGCCGTGAAGAGGTGACGGGCTCATGCATTTTCCTGGCTGTACTGGCACACAGTACGATGCCCTGCACTCTGGTGGTCTCAACACGCTGGACTCATTTCTAAGGATGTGCTGACTAAGAGTGAAAAAGCGCAAACAAAGAAGCTCAAAGGCTTCCATTCCTACTCAAAAATCTGTCTGCAAAACAAGGTGGGGACAGGCAACTCACTGCCCCAAGGACTTGGATGCATTCGGGGAAGACAGAAGGGCATACAGCTCTTTCAAGCAAATGGAAATGTTTTTACCTGTCAGAACCTGAGCCTGGGCCCAAAGCATTTTGCTTATTCTCCAAGCAGGAATATCAACAACTGCAGTGGATAAAGGAGCTGCACTCCTCACTCGGCTTCAAGCGCTAACAATGTTATCAAATGCAGCAGGAGAAACAAATGTGGTAGCCCAAACAAACTGGCAGAAAATTGAGGGAAGAAGCTCTTATATATCTTCTTGCTGTTGAAGATATTATTTTACATCTGTCTGTGTTGCTGTTCGGAATCAAGTTTTCCTAAAAATGCAGTTTAAAGGCAGTTTCCATGTCCCTGAATACGCAGAAGATGTTTACAGCTCAATGCTTCAAAGTCCTCCACAACCACCATCACCTTGTGAGGTGCGTAGCTGGATTCCCAGATGTCTCATTTTCTATATTCAGCCATTCTAAAACATCATGGTGGGCTGACCCAGGCTGGACATGAGGTGCCCACCAAAGCTGCTCCATCGCCCCTCCTCAGCTGGGCAGGGGATTGAAAATACAGCAAAAGGCTCACGGGTCGAGATGAGGACGGGGACATCGCTCAGCAATTACCATTGTGGGCAAAACAGACTCAACTTGGGGAAATTAATTTATTACCAACTGAATCAGAGCAGGATAATGAGAAATAAACCCAAATCTTCAAAACACCTCCCCCCACCCCTCCCTCCTTCCCGGGCTCAACTTCACTCCCAACTTCTCTGCCTCCTCCCCGCCAGCGGCGCAGGGGGACGGGGAACGGGGGCTGCGCTCAGTCCATCACACGCTGTCTCTGCCGCTCCTTCCTCCTCAGGGGAAGGGTCCTCACACTCTTCCTCTCTCCAGCGGGGTCCCTCCCACGGGAGACAGTCCTCCACGCACTGCCCCAGCGTGGGTCCCTCCGGTGTAGAATCCTCCCCGGGCTGCGGGTGGGGGTCTGCTCCCCCGGGGGCTCCAGCACGGGCTGGGGGCACAGCCTGCCTGGCCGGGGGCTCCAGCACGGGCTGGGGGCACAGCCTGCCTGGCCGGGGGCTCCAGCACGGGCTGGGGGCACAGCCTGCCTGGCCGGGGGCTCCAGCACGGGCTGGGGGCACAGCCTGCCTGGCCGGGGGCTCCAGCACGGGCTGGGGGCACAGCCTGCCTGGCCGGGGGCTCCAGCACGGGCTGGGGGCACAGCCTGCCTGGCCGGGGGCTCCAGCACGGGCTGGGGGCACAGCCTGCCTGGCCGGGGGCTCCAGCACGGGCTGGGGGCACAGCCTGCCTGGCCGGGGGCTCCAGCACGGGCTGGGGGCACAGCCTGCCTGGCCGGGGGCTCCAGCACGGGCTGGGGGCACAGCCTGCCTGGCCGGGGGCTCCATGGGCTGGGGGCACAGCCTGCCTGGCCGGGGGCTCCATGGGCTGGGGGCACAGCCTGCCTGGCCGGGGGCTCCAGCACGGGCTGGGGGCACAGCCTGCCTGGCCGGGGGCTCCAGCACGGGCTGGGGGCACAGCCTGCCTGGCCGGGGGCTCCATGGGCTGGGGGCACAGCCTGCCTGGCCGGGGGCTCCATGGGCTGGGGGCACAGCCTGCCTGGCCGGGGGCTCCAGCACGGGCTGCCAGGAATCTCTGCTCCGGCGCCTGGAGCCCCCCTGCCCCTCCTGCCCTGGGGGGGCTGCAGGGCTCTGCCTCTCACACAGTCTCACCCCTCTCTCCAGCTCAGTCGCTGTTCCCCTGGGTTCCCCCTCTCTGAAATCCTTTATCCCAGCGGCGCTGCCACCGGCGCTGCTGGGCCTGGCTTTGGCCAGCGGCGGGTCCGGCTGGGAGCCGGTGGCACTGGCTCCACTGGGCAGGGGGGCAGCTGCCGGCACCTTCTCACAGAAGCCACCCGCTACCAGAGCCTGGCCACACAAAGGACTTATTCTAGGGTATAAATGCACAACCAAATTTTTCCAGATGGCTTTAATTCAAATAAATAAGTCAATAAAGCCCAACCAAAACAGAGAGCAAGGCAGAGTTTCCCTCTCTCTAGACTGTCTGAGACCTGTTACAACAGCTTCCCAATCCTGCCTCCAGTCCTCCCCAGTTCCTTCACCAGTCTAATTAAACCCATTAAACACTGGAAATTCTGGAAATTCTCTTTCCATCACCCTTTCCTGAAGACGACTGGACAAATTGCCAAGTAGGTAGTCTCAGTTTGGGTTTTTGCAGGAAAGAGTAAACACACCTATTCTAAGGGTTTTCAGAGAAAGTATTCTGAATACATACAATTCTGAAATGACATGCAACTACCCTACTCCTAACTCTCATCATCTTACCTCATCACTCAAAATATTCTTTGACCTTTTTCCCCTGGAGAAAAAAGCCTGAGATATATTGATGCAATGACACAAAAAAAAAAAAAAAAACAAAAAAAAAACACAAAACCACAAACCAACAAGGAGCTCCTTGAGCGCTTGTTTCCCATGGAGCTGCTTCTTGCGCCAATTGACTTTGGTCAAGTGGAAATTCAATCCAAAGCTTCTCCCATGACAGGGCATTTATCAGATCACTGAACATTTTCTGGTATCTTGTGTGTGAATCCATGTTGCCACTTTACCCTCGTACAAAAACTCATCTTCTTTTAACTTGCGGCATTTTCACGAGACCTAGAAGATACAATCATCTCCAAGACTTCTCTTTCCCTTATCAGACTTCCAAAGTTTAAAGAATTAAAGTACTCACGCAGAGAGCATAAGGCATAAGCCTGATTTCCCTAGGATATCAGGTTTTAAAAGAAATTGTTAAATCCTAATTATTGTTTTAAATTAAGTCCTGATTCTAAATTAATCTAAAACTAAACTCCCTGCAGAATTGTTCTGCTCTCCCTACCACCTAGCTCTGTAATTTATCCAAAGAAATTAGGTTAGCAATGTTTACAAGACTGCTGAAAATAAAAGCATCCCCCCTGCCAAGACGCAATCCTAGGCCCTCTTCGCTGTTGTTCTGCCCATGTCTTCCACATCCCCTGCCCATACAGTCCTCTTCTGCCTTACCGCATTCCCCTATCCCCGTTAAAGACTGGGTTTTCCCCAAACTCCAACACAAGTAAGATCAAGTTCCCAGCTCACTTTCTCTATTCCCGATACAAGCTTCCCAGGGAAAGGGAAATTACTCCTGGAAGGTCCCCATATCATATCACGTGCCTTGTCTTACACTAATAATAATGAGCAAACTTCATAACTGAAGCAGAAGCGTATGCTTTAAACTCTTCTGAAAAGCAAATATTGCAGAGATGACAAATTATCATTAATGTCTAACCGAGCAGGCAAGGAGAAATCATGTTTATTATAGAACTCAGCCTGCCTAACGAAAAATAGGTCTTCAGCTATAACTAACTTTCTCTTTTGCCATTATTTGACAGCAGAGAAGGAAGGAATCATTAGAAATTGTTTACATCATGAAAGAAAAAGCAAAAGCAAGAGGGACTGATGATGATAATGAGCAAGAGGATGATACTCAGGAGGCAAGCGCTCACAAAAATCCTTCAGGAACAATGATATGGTGGTGAAGCAGCACATGCACTTGCCAAGCACTAACACAGGTATGTACATAGGCAAGCCATGCTTTTTATTTTAATTGCAACATCCTCTTCTGAATATGCTTCTTTCTGCACCCACCTCTAAGCAAACACAAAAGTCCCACCTAAGCACAAGTGGCGAGCTTTAGTATCAGTTCATCGTTAGCCTCACTACAAGGTGCAAACCACCCTCCTGCTGCAGAGGACACAGCAATGCAGAGCTTCTGGGGACACACAAGCACTGTCTATTTTGTCATATTATCTCTGTAAAGAACCTGGAAACCCATGATGTAGCACTGGGTACCCAAAATTTGACACTCGATTTAATGTTCAGCGATTTCACAATTTGTGCAGCTGTCTGATTTTTAAATTACAACTTGTCAAAAAAAAAAACAACCAAAGAAAACCAATCCTATTTTGTCATTTAATAAATAATGCAGGTTTCTTTCTAATGCCAACCCTTTAGTACAGTAGGCAGAATTATAATCACAAATCTTTGCCATGGCTCCCTATTTTCATTTCCATTTCCATTCGTATATGGATTCAAGCAAGGACTCTGAACAAGAGGAAGATGATAAGAAAATCCCCAAACCCATCCTAGCATTGCCTTACAACTTCGCTAAAATGCCAAAATCTGAGACCCCTTTCTACTTTCACTTATTGAAACTCGGTTATTTAAAACAGAAGGGAATTTTCCATAGGGTTGGAGAAACGCAGCATCTTGACAGCAAAGCGTAGGCATGTGCTAGTCCATGGCCTGGCAGCTTTCAGCCACGGGGCCACAGGTAACATGTGGATACATTTTGAATGGCACACCATGGGCTAAGGAGCAGGGCAGGAGGCTATCTGGAGAGAGATGACAGCTCTCCCTGTGTCCCAACCCCAGCAGAAGCCAAGAGGCTCTCTCCAGCAGTGACCCGTGATAGCCTCTAATAAAACCATCATTCATATCTACCTGCAGAAAAGGTCTCCAGTTGCTATTGGGTTTCTACAGACATAATTAATGGTTAGAGAAGGGAAAAGCATATGCTATTATGCTTTCAGAGCTGCCAAACCTTGAACCAGCCTACAGAGAACGGCAGGCAACTTCACAGTGTAAACATCTCTTAAAATACAAATTACAATAGATGTCAGTATGTTATTATACACATTTAAAATATTCAGGAAACTGAAGAAGGTTTTTTGTTAAGCTGAGGAGCTTCAGATATGTTCCACCATTCTCCCTCATCTAAGGAGCCAAAACCTGCTGTGAGCTCTGATGTGCAACAGTGGGAAATCCCGAGGGATCCTGACAGGCTGGAGAGGCGGGCCTGGGCGAACCTCAGCAAGTTCAACAAGGCCAAGCGCAAGGTGGGGACAACCCCAAGCACAAATGCAGGCTGGAGAGAGAATGGATGGAGAGCAGCCCTGTGGAGAAGGGCTTGGGGGTGTTGGTGGATGAAAAGCTGGACATGACCCGGCAATGTGCGCTCGCAGCCCAGAAAGCCGCCCGTGCCCTGGGCTGCATCCCCAGCAGCGTGGCCAGCAGGGCGAGGGAGGGGGCTCTGCCCCTCTGCTCCCCTCTGCTGAGACCCCCCCACAGCGCTGCATCCAGCTCGGGGGTGACCAGCATAAGGGGGACACGGACCTGTTGGAGCGGGCCCGTCGGAGGCCACGGAGCTGGTCAGAGGGCTGGAGCCCCTCTGCTGTGGGGACAGGCTGGGAGAGCTGGGGCTGTGCAGCCTGGGGAGGAGAAGGCTGCGGGGAGACCTTAGAGCAGCTGCCAGTGCCTGGAGGGGCCGACAGGAAAGCTGGGGAGGGGCTTTGGGCAAGGGCAGGGAGTGGTGGGACAGGGGGGAATGGCTTGAAGCTGAGAGAGGGGAGATTTAGGTTGGACATGAGGAAGAAACCCTTCCCCGTGAGGGCGGCGAGGCGCTGGCCCAGGCTGCCCAGAGCAGCTGTGGGTGCCCCATCCCTGGCAGGGCTCAAGGCCAGGCTGGACGGGGCTGGGAGCAGCCTGGGCTGGGGGGAGGGGGCCCTGCCCCTGGCGGGGGGTGGGACTGGCTGGTCTTGAAGGTCCCTTCCAGCCCAAACCCTTCCGTGATTCTATGATGAAATGTGGAATTTTCATATGCTGCTGGATAATTGCATCTTTAGAAAACACTTCTACAAGTGGGGTCATTGCTAGCAGGTCTCCCAGTCAACTGTCACAACACACACTGTCAAACGAAGGAAATGAAGGCAGTACTGGAGGTACCGCACCAGGCAATTGTTGGCTCTTCAATGACAAGTGTTAACAAGTTTGAATAGAAACCCAGTCCAACATTCTTTTTATAGAGCAGTTAATGTAATAATATGTAAGACAGAAGGAAACTTTATACAGACAGAGGAAAAATCTTAATTCACAAACAAACCACAGGCAATCACCAAAATTATACCAAAGGTATTCTTTTTTTGCAGTCAGGCATAATTATGGAAGGTCTATTAAAAAAAAAAAAACAAACACCTTAGCCTATGATTTGCATTTTAATTACATTTCAAACTTTTGTGTGGGGAATGGATGGGTAGAATTGGTATTACAGAAACTACCATAATGTTTATGAGTGTATTTCATTATATAAGGTAGGAATTCCAAGTATAAAACCCAGGCAATGCTTCAAGGTCTGGGTTCTTTTCCTATTAGCCTGTATGTAAGGGTGAAGATGTAAGGGGAAAAAAAAAAAAAAAAAAAATCAGTGCTACCTGTGGTGCCGTTTACCAAACCCCCATGACATTCACATGATGCTGAAGCACCACACAACAGGCAAGTCCAAGGCTCTTGAGAACATATTCTTTCTGAGGCTTACCAAGAGTACCCACAGCTTACAACAAATCATCTGGTTATCGTTAATGCACACCTAAAAATACCAAGTTATCACACCCACATGGTAAAAAGAACCTTTCTCTATTAAAATATATGTAAAGTTCTGGCCAATTGCTTTATAACTTTATTGCTTATAATTGTACAGGGCTCTTGCTCTTCAAGCCCAATCACTGTATTTCACACTAAACTCTAATTATATAATCTAGCATGAAAAAGCCAGAGATACAGACCCTTTAACAAGCTTAGGCGAAAATCAAAGGCCCACAAAGGGCTAAATCAAAAGCTGGCTCACACCAACTCTATTCTTTGTGCAGTCAACCATGACTAATTAATGCTTTTAATGTCAGTTTACCCCTTCTGGCACTATAAATCAGAACACGCAGCTTTTATGAGTTAACAAAAGAATCTGCGAAAGGTGTAGCTTATTAACCAAACTCAGAAATTCAAATGCACTTAATCAGAAACAGGTATATTTAGCAGCATTGTACTCGACGAGCAGAATTATCTGCAGGCTGTACACAGAGAACATTCATTTATCAATACAAACAAGGCTGGCACACTGGGAAGAGGTGGTAAATTATACATCTGAAAGAAAGGGCAGTGCTTCCAGCATGGCTTCTGCGAGCAGAAATGCGGAGCAAACACTGCGGGAAAGCGCTCCGGAAAGGTGTATGTTCCCTACAACGTCAGCCACAGAGACTGCAAGAACTGAGCGCACTGTTGCACTTCTCCAGCAGGAACAGAAAATCTGTCCTCAAGTAGATCTCCTACCATCACCCACTTGGCTAGGCCCTTCCTCTGTAGCCTGCTGCACTCGTTTGGATGCATCATTTGACGAGTTTTCATAAGGATTCTGTTCCTTCCCCTCCTCAGGAAACACAGATCTCCACTTTTGTGCTGTTTGTGAAAACCACGATGATCTCCATGCAGCAGCCAGCTGGGACTTTGACTTTGCAAGCCTGCTGGACATCAGTCTGGCCTCTAAGAGAAGCAGCTATCACAGGGCTACAAAAAGATACCCACATAGTAAACCTCAGTCCAAAAGGAAGCCAAGGCCACAAAGCTTTCAAAATACACACTTTTTTTTTTTTTAAGAAGAGATGTAGATACAACTCACATCCTAGGCTCAGAGAAAGAAAGAGACCCTAACTGTGTCCTTCTGGCTGAGGAGACAGACAAAGTATTTTGGTGTGCTCTCCACATACCCCAGGGCAATATCGACAGCTCACTTTAATGTGCCATATAAGCTTATAGATCAAAAGTAGAAAGTCAGCCCAGTGCATATTAAAGAGTCTGGTCTCAGAGATCCTCTCTGCCTGCTTATGTCCATAAATCTTATTAAAACCTTTCTTTGTTTTTAAATCAGTTTTTGACAGCTGATTTTTTTTCCTTGTTATGGGAACTGTCATCTTCCTAATGATGTCTCACTCCTCTAACAATTACTGTATATCAGCAGTATTCAGCCATAAACAATCACAAAGCAGCTTTGTCAATAAAATAGTTCCTCTACGCCCCAAACTCATCATCCTGGGATGTTCAGGCTGATGTTTCCTACTCTGACACTTGATTACGATGCATCCCAGTGGCACAGCATTCATCACACACCACAGACAGGCAAAGGACACTGCAGGTTTCATCAGGCGTTCTGCCGTGGGTACGGGCAGAGGCACAGCCCAGCCTGGGGACCCGCAGGCACAGTTCGTGTTTGTGTGATTAGCTGGTGGCTCTGGCTGACACGGAATACTGAGGCAAAAACTTAAAAGAGAATTTTTTTTAAGGGAGTAGACCTGACTACGAGAAGCATTTGCACAAAGGCTACTTAAGAGGAAATGCCGGGCCATTAATCTTTATAAATTCAACACCTTGTGCAGGGAAGAAGTTTCCATATGTGATATGTTCCAGTGTATCTAGGTACCTCGCAAAGGGGGAGGTCCTTCCCTTTCACCGATACATCCAGCGTTGTGGTAGTGTTCACAAAGGGACAAAAATCTTCTCTGAAAGTGAAAATTCCCATGAAGCAGGAATGGGCAAAGTAATTATTACAGATCCCAAAGCCTTCCAAACCCTATAATCATGGAATCATTTAGGTGAGGAGAGACCTTTCATAGAGTCCAACCACTAACCCAGCACCACCAAGGCCACCACTGAACCATGTCCCCACACAGCCTGTCTGCGTGTATTTTAGCCCCCCCATGGACGGTGCCTGCACCCCGTCCCCGGGCAGCCTGTGCCAGCGCTTGGCCACCCTGTCGGGGAAGACATTTCTCCCAGTGCCCACCCTGAACCTCCCCTGGTGCGGCTGGAGGCCGTTCCCTCCTGTCCTGCCGCTGGTTCCTTGGGAGCAGAGACCGACCCCCCTCGCTGCAGCCTCCTGCCAGGCAGCTGTAGGGAGCCAGAAGGGCCCCCCTGAGCCCCCTTTTCTCCAGGCTAACATTTGCAGCTCGCACAGGAGAGAGGGAAGAAAGCCAATCCAACATCTTGTAGGGCTTGAAACCATCCTGAGCTGAGGTACATTTAAAAGAGCCTTGGTGCTCCATGACTATCAGACTGTGTGTGAAGACAGGTGCCTAGCAATATGGTTTAGTGATGGACTTGGCAGTCCTGGGTTAATGGTTGGACTTGATGATCTCAAAGGTCTTTTCCATTTTAAACAATCCTCTGATTCTATGAGATATAGCTTAAGAGGAAGACTAGTACCTATATTCCCCACTACAGACCAAGAATGTCCAGTTCCCTGTTTATTCTAATATATGGCAAGAGGATGCTGGGTAAAACCAGATGCAACAAGAGCCTAAGAAACACATTGGAGGGTTCTGCTCTTGAGGCAGCAGTTCCCACTCTCTGTAAGAGCATCCTTAGGAAATGCCCGAGCATGTCACACACTCAGCACAGATTCAGTGATGTTGTATGGTAGGAAACACTGGTCTTCTCACCTGCCCTCACAACCAAACCCATGCACCTCACAACAGTAAGCCTTTTCTTCCCTCAAGCCCACCATCTGAATCGGAAAACAGCAACCTCAAGCCAGCTACTAGCTTCATCTCTTAGAATGTAAGCCTGAAATATCTCACCAATAAAGAACTCTGAAGCAATAAGCAATATTCTCAAACTCCAGTTTGTGCTCCACCTATTTGCACACTACTAAAGTGTAGATACAGCCACACTTTTGCCCACATTTTACAAGTCGCACAGGAGCAGCATGGTTCTAACTCAGAGGCATGTTCACAGACACAGCTGTGCCATGGAGCATATGCAAACAAACACACTGACAACCCACAACATGTTCAGACTACATCGAAGGCTGAATTTTAAAACATTAACAATGTTCTAGTATGGCATATTTCCCTCCTCTAAAGATCACCCAAAGGAAGGAAGGTCCTTGGTATCACAGTCATTAGACTCCACCAGGAACAAGGACCAGGGATCTCCTTTCACTCTTAAATAATCATGTAACATCTCATAGGATCCTGGGAACTACAAAGCATCACAGAAGTTTTTGGGTTGGGAGGGACCTCATAGACCACCCGGTCCCACCCCCCGCCAGGGGCAGGGCCCCCTCCCCCCAGCCCAGGCTGCTCCCAGCCCCGTCCAGCCTGGCCTTGAGCCCTGCCAGGGATGGGGCACCCACAGCTGCTCTGGGCAGCCTGGGCCAGCGCCTCGCCGCCCTCACGGGGAAGGGTTTCTTCCTCATGTCCAACCTAAATCTCCCCTCTCTCAGCTTCAAGCCATTCCCCCCTGTCCCACCACTCCCTGCCCTTGCCCAAAGCCCCTCCCCAGCTTTCCTGTCGGCCCCTCCAGGCACTGGCAGCTGCTCTAAGGTCTCCCCGCAGCCTTCTCCTCCCCAGGCTGCACAGCCCCAGCTCTCCCAGCCTGTCCCCACAGCAGAGGGGCTCCAGCCCTCTGACCAGCTCCGTGGCCTCTGACGGGCCCGCTCCAACAGGTCTCTCGTACTGGAGACCCCAGAGTTGAATACAGTACATAACTTGGCTTGACAGAAATCACCTCCGATATCATATATTCTCTGAAAGGAAATTTATTCTCCAAAACAGAGCTGGCAATTCAACAAAACTTAAGATCTATGAACAAAGGATTTATTCATGCACTAAAAAAAAATCACTCATTGAGGTACCCATGCCCCAACAGCAGAGAATTAGCCATCAGCTGCTAGCAAGATGCTGCAGCGTCGGCTCTGGATTTGGTGCATTCCCAGCCCAACGAAGACCACCAAATGGACCCCACCAAAGTGGCATAAGTGATCAGGAGACTAATGACCAGAACTTTTCGATATAAGATCAGAAACACAGAGATGAATACAGCAAAAGTATAAAGTCCAGGGCCAGTTAACCACATGCCAAATTCCACTCACACGCACTTTATAAAAACCAGGCTCATGAAAAAACACATTTAAAATACTTGCATCAAACCATTACACAGATAAGAAAAGTATTTTTAGATACACACGTATTTTTTACACACACACACACACACACAGAGTAATTAACTATTTAATTGCTGAATTCTGCTTAGGGTTTGAGGGAGTGGGGTATATCCCAAGTAGGAATTAACCTGACCTCAGTAAAACTACATTAAGAGGTCCGGCACACCACATTCAAGAGTTGAACTCAATTTCTTCCACCTTTTGATTTCTTAACACTATTTACCATCACGAGCCTAAAAGGGGATGCTCAATCCAAGATAAAGGCACCCAACAAGTAAATGTCTGAAGTGGCTGGTGGAGATCCCAAGCAGAGCCGTTACAACCAGGAAAGCAAACCCAATCAGCTTGATGAGGACAACCAGTAGCTCATCAGCCAAATCTCCCCAGGCTCCATCAGTTCCACTCTTGAGGTCTCCAGGGACCAGGCTGGGAGCTCAGGCAATCAGCACAAACAAAGCTTAAACTTAAATTTCTTAATGTGGAGCTGAACTGGAGCAGGAGCCCCTTGGACCAGAAGCTCTCTTTCTCACACAAAGCCAACACTTAGCATATCCTCATTGGAAAAAACACCTTGTCTTCTGGATCTCCCATTGGTGCCACTGTCACTTCTCCAGTCTGAGCAACTCAGCCGCCACCTCTGCGCTCTCCCTACCTCGCAACCCATCAAACATGCTCCCTTGCCTTTGCCTCTCTCCCTTCTGCAGCCCTGGGCCTCTGTTTCTCAGGCCCACAAAAGGCAGCATGGCCCCAGCTGGGTCTCCTACTGTTGCTTCAACCTGGAGATATGGGAACAGTGGGCAGAAGATGCAGACAGAAGCACCATCAAAGTCCCTTTTTTGCCCTTTTATCTAGCAGGATATTCAACCAAAAGGGGAAGAGGGAGATGGAAAGGGGCCATTGCTGTTGCTTCAAGATTGGCAGAAGCAAGGACAACGCAAAGCTTTTCTGAAATGCTTGGTATTTTCTACCCCGTCCCACTTAAGATGGGTTGAGTTGCTGAGGGTGGGAAGAGGAAGAAAAAACAGCCCGACCTTGCCCTTACCAAAAGAGCAGGCATCTAATCAGGGCAGGAGTGCTCCTGCACGGTCACAGCATGCCTAAATGCTCGATCCCGGTGCAGTGCAGGGGATCCAAGAGCAAAGAGCACCCGTCAGCACTGCTGTCTGCCTGCATCTGCTTTTCAGCAAATCTGACTTGAGTGGGAGCAGAACACGCAGTGGGTATCCTGGCAGCTGACATTTGAAGCTCATGTTACTAAGCAAGCTGCAAAACGTATAAAAGGCTGGGGGTGTGGGGGCGGTGTGTGCAAGTCAATGCTGGATTTTCCATACTCCTGCACAAGAACAGCTGGATTGGGTCAGACTGACACTTCAGCTACCCCAGTATCTTCTCCACAGCATCAGCCAAGTGTCAATACCCAGGGGAAAACTGAAGCACAGGGCAGGCATACAGCGACATTTGTCCAGCATATTTTCCAGCCCATACCTGTGTGCAACACAGGGATTTCCTGAAATGGTATGTCTGTATTTAATAGCTAGCGGTATAGCACGTTATACCGCTGTTGTAACAGATTTGAACATTTAGAGGGCTTGATCTGTTCAGGTCTCATAATGCTAGGCACCATCCACAAAAATAAATAGTTCAGATAAAACCTGCGCCAACCAATTTACAGACCACATCACACTGCAAAGTTCCCATTTTAAAAAACTGTTCCTAGTTTTCTTTTATAAAAGGCTGCAACATAACCTAGTAGAAAATACTTTGCCTGTCTACAGGCAAATGACAGAAATTTATACCAGGACTCATGCCTTTGCCAAACCAGTGATTTTGACCCAGCTAGTGAACACAGGCAGTATTTTTCGCCTTCTTTTTAATATAAAAGAAAAATAAAATATTTATTAATAATTTAGTAATTTAATAATACTCATAAATACTAAAAAACCCTAACTCTCACAACTCTTCACAGGAGCAGCACATACCTGCTGTGTGTTCTACTCCAGTCTGCTGATTACCTCAGGTTTATTAACTTTATAAATGAACACAATAAAATGTGCTAGACATGCAGTGTTGCTGGAGTTTCAGCTTATGCATTTCTTGACCCAGAAATGACCTGCTTATTTTAAAATGTAGTGCGATTCTGTACCAAAGTTCATTTAATATAAACAAGGGTCCAACTCATGCCAAACACCAACACTTTTTAATCAACACTTGCAATTTCCGTGGCATCCAAAGCTTTTCTATCTGTGGAGAGATTGGGGAAAACGGTGTTTGGAGGAGCTGAACGGCGCACAAAAACCATGAATTCATACCTCTTGGATATGAGCTTCCTTCGGATGAAGATAATCTGGAGAGGAGTCTGCCTACGACTGCAGGGCAGTGAGTCTTCACAGCATTCCACAGCTCTGCAGTAGCAACCAACAGAGAGAAAGAGAGAGACCTGTGAGGCTCCACAGGCAAACCTGTCGAACAGAAAACACGGCTCTTTCTAGCAAAGAGTGGTCTTTATCTCCACCAGAGCAAAAGGAAGAACGGCACATGTAAGAAATGCAGTCAGAAAAGGAGGAGTGATGGAGATGCAGGATAAGAGGAGGAGAGGGAAGAGATATCAGAGCTGGCAACAAGACCGGCAGTTGCAAAAAAGACAGCATGATGTTCCATTCCCTACCTGCTGTCATTAAACAAATAGAGATGCATATCTACTGCAACTCTCCTACACATAAAGTATCTCAGTTTGCCTTCCCCTAAAAATACCATGGATACACTTTTTCATAACCATAGGTATAGGGAGAAAGAGTAGAAATTCAGCATCTGCACCTTCAAAGCAAGACGTGAAATCTTCCTGCAGCTATATGCTACAGCTCAACGACTTTGGGTGGAATGCTCACATGGCATGGCTTGCACAAAGTCTACATCAACTATGCCTACGCTCTGCTGAAGAACCGCATAGAAACTAGAAACAAACAGCATCAGGAGTGGATGAAATCAGAACTAAGGTCTTCTCAGCTTTCAAAAGGGAGAAAGCAAAGTTCAAGCTTCCATTTAAATACTTGATAACCAGCTATTTGTCAAGATATGAGACTAAAAGGGGTTTAGCCCAAGTTTTACATGTTACTCCCACACCCTCCCTTCACAGCTGACACAAAAGCTCAGAGAACTGAAAACAAAATACCTCAAATTTAAGTACAGCACACACACACACACAAAAAAAAAAGCTCTCAAACAGCTCCACATGCTTTATGCATTATATAGAGGAACAGAAAACCTACTGTTCACAAACCAGGGCCAGTGCTCCTTGTAACAGTTGTTTATTTTAATCAACCCGGTACCAAAACATTCACATTAAATATTTTTTCATTGCCTCTAACCACTGAGCCAGTATTAAGTTTACATTCACTCAAAAAATACTCTCAGGGAGAAAACAAGACACAGAAAAGATCGAATCCAGTAAAACAACAGAGAGCAGCTGCTTCGGGAGTGCCGATCCATCCATCCTACCTTTCCCTGCAACGTTACACCAAGATGCCCTTCAAGCCCAGCAAATGAAACAGCATGAAAATGGAAATGAACAAGGGAGAAAAAAGAAAGAAAGAAAAAAAAGTAAATCTTTATTTTCACTGAAGTTCCCAAAATCGTCTACTGCAGGAAACCACGACCATGCCATCTTAGATGGCATCCTTGGAGAGAAGTCAAAACCCACTCTGCTGATGTTCAAACATCCTGATAATCCCAACACGCTCAGGGAAACGGCTCAGTAATATTCCCACCTGTTGTACAGGTGCTTGACCTCTGTATTTCCACCTTATAACAAGCATATTCATTGCTTGGAATTTAATTCTAGTTTTAGGCTTTTTGACTTGCCTTTATGGTCTGCCCCAGCTCAAAGACATAACTCTAAAATATATAAGCAAGCATCTTTAGGAGAGAGAGGGAAGCGTAAGTGAATTCTAGCAGAAATGAGGACTTGACAAATCTCATCACATCAAGATCTGCAGTGGCAAATTAGTCTGTCTTTGAGCACATTCTGTACTCAAAGTAGCCTCAGTGCTTCAGGAGGTACCAAATATAACACAGCCCCATTTTAACTTCCTTCCAGGAATACACACAGCCATTTATCAAGAAGACGTGGGCTGCAGTTTCAGTTCCAAAAGCTTCAGTAACATTTTATAAAATTAAACAAACGACTCCTTTTGTGGCAAGAAAGAAGCAGAAAATAATCTGGGTTCAAGCAAATGGGGGAGAAAACCACCGCCCCCGAGTCTTCCTCCACCCTTTAGCTATTTTGTGAAAAGCACGCCTTGCCAGCTACACCAGGCTCAGCATCAACCATGGCATCAACAAGCACTCCTTCCACTGCTTTTACACCTCACATCTCAACGCCTTTGCCACTACTATTTCACTTAGCAGAGCCGGTTTGAGAGCTAAATTTGCTTCAAGTCCAAGTTTTGGAACATTTTTACAACTTTACACTTGCACAGCCAAGGAAGTCCATAAGCTCTGCTTAGCAAATAACAAAGGATCCCTGTACGTGTCCAACACTGTTGCATGTGCTGAATACAGGAGGGTTTCCAGGCACCACGTTGATTTAGCAGGAGGGCAGTATTGCAGCAACCTTTAACGCTGGGGAATTATCAGAAAGCTCACCTTTTTGTTCATCTCTAGCTGCTGAAGAGACAGAGAGAAGTACCGTACCCACCTCCCATTAACCTTTGTCACTGGATCTTTCTTTAGCTGCAACCGCTTCAGTACCTCCTTGGATCGTGCTGCCATGCAGACACTGAGTAGAATCACCCTGGGGGGGTGGGGGGCCCCTTTTCTGTTTTTTTTCTTGATCAGAAGTCAAAACGACTAGGTTCATTAATAACTGGATGCTGCTACTGCAGAGAGAAGCTGTGATGAGCTGCACAGAGATGAAGGCTACCCAAATGCCCATCGCTGCCCTCAGCCACTGCCCAAAAACAGTCATAAATGCTCAGAATTTAACAGAAATCATTCAAGTGAGTACAAATACAAAAGAAATCTAGTTTCACGTGGATCTTTTGCTTAACTTGAGTGAGAAGTGCAAGACATAAACGTAATTGAAGCTGTGCCAGATTGCTCACCATACTCTCTTGCTTCGTGCTGTACCCCATCTCCTACCTCTCTTCAGAAGGAGTCTGAGACTGCCACATTCTCTAACCACAGCAATGACATACACGTGCAAAATTTAGATGGATTTGCAGAAACACAGTCAGTCTCAAGCAAGGCCTTCAAGTAGAAGTATGAAGACACTCATTAGACAAGAACAAAAAAACGGTTAAAGAGGGAAAACGCGACATGTGAGGAGGTATTAATCTGGAAAATGTAGGGCAATAGCACAGCACTGGGAAGTTCTGCTGGCACAACCACGTCCATCAAGAGTGTGATCTGGGATTAACCCCACAATGCCGTCAAAGCCCCTGACTCAGCATGCTGGTGCGGCTCTACCAGCAAACGTTGCCCCTCTGTAACCCACGGGAAAGGAGCAGCAGCCAGAGAAACCTCAGCCTGGTGGAAAGCTGAATAAATCTGCAGAAATCACCTCCATGCACATAGAAAGGGAAGATAAAAGCTTGCCTCTCTAGATTAACAACCAAAAAAAGCAAGCAAAGGAAATAAACTCATTTTAGTGCTGAAGACCATCAGGCATACAATGTATCCAGGACGGACAACATCGTGTTTTTAATTACCACTCTAAAAATTCTGGGCACCAAGTTAAAAGTCCTTCAGTACACACCTGAAGAAACTATGCGCCACTTCCTGAAGAGCGAGCTGGAACCTTCATGTGAAGCATCAAGAAATCAAGAGGCGGTTATCCAGCACACAAGCCCCTGTCAAGGAAATATTACTGCTTCCTGGGGAAAGAGCATTAGGGAAGACAAGGGCTCTCCTCGTCAGTGTTAAGGGGCTTTTTTTCTTGGTTGCCTCTAAGTCTAAACCTGGCTCATTGCTCCGCCTGCTAAAAGAACCAAGAAAGAAAAGGGAGCGGGGAGCAAAGACTTCAAGAATATAGAAAAAACCAACCCTCCCTTGACAGAGAGGCAGGCTGCCTCTTCCCACTCCTGCCACCCCAGCGGTCTCTTGCAGGCTCAGTTTCAGAGCTGACGGAGGTATGGCCACCATCCCTTGCTCCCACATGAAGCCAAATGATGTTCTCACACCGGCAAGCTCATGCAAGGCAAACACCAATGGAAAGCTGGAATACCACCACCATTAGCAAAGGTAGAGCACCAGCTCCCTCGGTTATTGAGCTGACAACATTACCATAGATAGGGCTGCCTGAAAAAATCGTCCATTTTTTCCTGAAATGAAATATGGACAGAAGAAAAGGAGAAATATTCCCTAGCTACAAAAGCTTTTCATGTTCGGCAAGTATAATTGCTCTTTTTATTTCAGAGTTATGATCTGAATATTGGAGGGTCTGGAAATGATGCTGGACCTGCCCTCACCCACTCACTCCTGAGGCTCTCCCCTCTATGGGCAGGGGCACAGCTCAGACCTATGGAGAAGGCACTCAGATGCCTTATCAAGTCTGGGAGCTGCTTGTTTCTTGGTGGTGAGGGATTTGTCCTGTCTGCGTCTTTTTAGAGCTAGGGGATGTTGCTAAACTTTCTCTCTTAAGTCCTCAGAGATTTTTGCCTAATTTGCTTGCACACCAGATTTTTGCAATTGCATGTGGAAAACCACCTTGGTTGAGAGTCAAGACTCTTCCAGGTCCTGTTTACTACATTTGACTTCCTACCAACCCTTCTCAACTCATCTTCTAGAGCCAAAGTTGCCCCAACTTGCTGAATAAAGTCATTAATTCACGTAAAATACATTTTGTACAAGTTTCCCATTAACTACTAATTTCCTAATTATCAGATTATGTGCTCCATCTTTTAAAGCAATTTATCGTTACCAGGTTGAGCAAAGAAACCTAACAGGGTTCCTGCAGCTTGCTCCATAACGAATTCCTCCCCCCACTCCCACTTTTCTTCTGGCTGTGAAAAAGTTTAAATCCCTTAACACTTCCTTATAAGATTACTGCAGCTACTTATTAAGGAAACTTGTTCCCTAATATCTTCGTTAACTAAATCTGGCATTTCAAGCAGCAAAACAGTATTTTTCATTTTAATTCTATCCTCCTCTCCTATGACCAAAATCCAGCTTGCTGCTTTTGTTTCGGTACCTACACCATTATGATGATCTTATTACAATTACTCTTTTGTAATTCTCATTTTTTATCCATTACTTTTGTCCTTCCTTCTATAAAACTGGACTCCAGTGGTAGGAGCTGGTTACATGGATTATAAAACAGGTTAAAAATTAATTAGAATGTGGTGATTAAAAAACCTGCCTTGGTAGATTGCAGGCTGTTATGATAAAACAGTGTTAGCATAATTCATTTTAAAATACACTCCACAGCTACTTATCAATGAAGATAAAAACATTCACTAAGTGTCTGATAAGCTGGATAGCAAAAATGCAGCGTTATCCACTGAGAAAACAGCTTTATTTAGTTGGACAGCACTGCAAAACTTTCCTTAAAAACATTCATTAAGTGTCTGATAAGCTGCATAACAAAAATGCAGCGTTATCCACTGAGAAAACAGCTTTATTTAGTTGGACAGCACTGCAAAACTTTCCTTATGAGCCAATTTTCCACCTCAAAAACCTTCCGTATCGCTTGAGTCCCCTGAAATGCATGACTATCCATCAGGGCATTCACCAAGGCTGGGATTTTGGAAGGAAGAGAAAAAACATTAAAAGCTAAAATCCAACTGGACAAGGTCTAATGATGCTTGTCAGGAACCAGGCACCTTCCTTTAAATCCCATTCCACAACATTTTGTGTTTAACCCTCTGAGTATCCAAACCAGCAAAATGGAAAGGGATCTTCTGGGCCCCAATAAATAAAATTAAATTGACTGAGACTAGAGAATAAACATCTCTTGGAGCAGCAGGGAGGGTTGACATTGAGCTTGTGTAGCCTTATACATTGGGCTTGTCCTCGTATCAAACACGTTTCTAATTCCAGCAGGAAAAAAATCTTCCAAAGTAGATGCTGAGGTTATTTACCTCCTGTTTTCATCAATTCTTCAAAACTGATTCTGGATTAGTTACCCTCACTTGTGCAATTTATATATTATAAGACACTTAGAGGTTTCTAAGACACAGATGACTTTGTAGTTGTAAGAAAACAATTTAATTATCTAAGATTAGTGTTAATTGAAGGAAACTATTTACTGCACTTGTGACAATACTCAACCTTTGGAAAGTTTCAGTATTAAAAAATTATATGCAGCCATCGTTCTAAAAATAAAAATAAACCTTTCAGCAACAGCAGCCTCAGTTTGACCTTTACCTCCATTTACAAAAAAGAAAATCTAAGAAAAACTTCCTAACACAAGCTTTCACACCATTACAAAAGAGGGATTAATGAGAACATGACAGACTACCTATTCAGACATTAGGAAAAGGACTGACAGTGTTTCATCCTGAAAGTTAATCCAGACACCTTTACTCACACAGTGAGTATCATTCAAGGACTATAACTTAAAGGCAATAATAAAGATGTGGTATTGAGCTGGGAGCAAGGAGACGCCACAGAGAGGATGCCAGAGACATCTGTCGCAGAGCCTAACGCATTCAGTATCTAAATTAAGGGAGAACAGGGCAAAATGTTAATGAATATACACAGATTATCCAGAACAGAGCCAAGTTCAGTTCTTCTCAGGGCACATTAAACAACAACAACAAAAAAAAAAGCAAAACCAAACCCTGAGAAACCAGTGGTATTGGCACAAAAAATACCAGATGAGATCCACCTGGAGGAACTGGAAGCCAAAACATCTGTGAAAATACCTAGAAGGAAATAAAGGCATGGAAAGAAATAATTTTGGAAGGCAGAAAACATCGCAGGAACCCGCAGGGACATTATTGGCTGGAAGCACCTTCCCATCTCTCCTCCCCTCAAAAATTGCCAGTTGCCTTTGTACCAACACGACCGCTATGGAGCTGTACAGTGAACCAGATTAGTGAACTGATCTGGGTTAAAAATAACCTTTTTTTGCTGTTCACTGATCTGGTTCACCATATGGCCTCTCGAATAGTTGTACCAGCACAGTCAAGGGAGCCCAGCAATGGCAGCAAGCAACAGAGGAGGAGTGAAACTCCCAAGAAAAATGCTTTGCCCTGAAGGAAGAAAATATGAAATGCAGTCAAGAGAATTTGCACCAAGCAAAAAGGACAGCGCAAGCAGAAATTCACCCCAGTCTCCCCGAACGCTGCAGCGTGTTGGTGATGCTCAGGCTGCCAGGACTACTTGCATCTCCCAAGCTTGCTCCTGCCAAGAGCTGGGCAAGCAAAGACCCAGCCCTGACACTTGTCCTGCCCAGCTGGTGGGAGCAGGTTGGGAATCACTAGCCATGACCTCAGGCAGTCTGGAGGGAAGCAAGTTTTTGAAGGAAGAGGCTGAAAAGGGACTGGAAGCAGCGAGCTCCCCAGCCAGCACAGGAGCTCACACACACACTTCACCACCAACTCTGCACACACCCATGAAATGTCAAGATACACAACAGCTCAGCAGCTCAAGGCCTGCAACGAGTTTTGAAAATTAAAGGGCTCTTTAAACCCAAGAGTATTAAATATCACATAGAGCCACCTTTGATCTTTTACATATAGGATGTAAGTGTGAAGTAGAGATGTCAGAAAGGTGCAGAAGTCATGAAAAGTGGCAAAGCTGGGAACCATCCTAACAGCCTGTTGTCCGGGCTTGCAAGGCAGACAAGTGACAAACATCGGTATTCAGCCACCGAACATCGCCCCTGACCGCACCTCCATTCTACATCATTTCTTCTACTCTATTGGCAGCATTACTTTCCTGCTTGAAGGATGCCACATGAGGGCCAGAAGGGCAAAGCGAGATTAGGAAAAGCAGCAAATCCCATCCGCGTTTTTACTTACTCACCAGTTACTGATTAAAAAAAGTCTGATTAATCCACTGGAAAACCAGAAGAGTTGCTTTTAGAGCCAAAGACTGGTGGAAAGGACAACTGCTACTGAACTACCAAAAGCATCCTACCCGGGCAGCTCCGCTCCCTGCTGCCACTGGCTCTGGGTTTCAGCCCCAGCGACGGAATTCAGGTGCAGAGCTGGGAGCCGACACAGTGGCAGGATGGGTGGATTCAAGGCATTTCAGTCAGCCACTCTAATCTGAACTCACATCAGCAGGTAAGAGAGATTTGAGCAAACAGACATCCGGTTTGCTTTTATATTTACATCTATTTAAAAAAACCTAATTCTTATAAGGCCAGTCTTTCAAACATGCCCGTTTACAAAGAAATGTTGCTATATACCACATCTGCTACCTTTTGTAATCCAGAAAAATAACACACTGGAGACAAATGCGCTCATTCTTGACTTTCACTTTCTTATGTTTAGAATAGCAAATGGCATTATGTTCTAGTCTAGTTTATTATACAGTCTGTCTTTTAAGAAAGGTTTTTCATAAATCTCCAAACTGTAACAGAATAACGAGGCTCAATACACTGCCTAGGAGCAGAGTTTGGAGAGACAGGTGCTACCCTCAATAGAGGACTAAATTAAGGACTAATTAAATAAGCCAAGGACACAGAAGTCCCCAGGACCAGACAGGACACATTCGAGGATCCTGAGGAAGGTGGCCAATATCACAGCAAGGCCTATCAATATCAGATTTGCAGGATGATGGCAATCAGACCCTGACTGCCTCTGGCAGGGGGATGACCAGCTCTGTGCATGATAAGAGCGCAGTGGGTGGCACTCACTCCCCTTTAGCAAGGCTTTCCACGCGGTCTCCCACCACTGCACCATTTCCACACAAAACTCCCACCACCACATCCTTGTAATCTACCCATTTCCTTCAGAGCTTCCCCAGTTTGGCTGCAAGGCCCATGGAAATTTGCTGGGCTGTCAGACGGGAAAGGAGGCTGTCCACAGCTCGGAGTGCGGCTGGTGGCTGGTTGCACATGGCACCCCTCAGGGCTGATCATGGGACCGACGCTTCCTGACAGCTTTCCCAACAACTCTGTAGCCAGGACAGAAAATATTTTTAGCAAGTTCATAAAGCGTATCAAATTCAGGGCAGCGGCTGATAAAGTAGTGGAATTGTTAAGGTTATGGGAAACTCATGGAGGTTCAGCTGCATCTGGGATGGACTAATTCCATGCAAAAGCACATGGTGGGGAGCAGCTCTGAGGGAAACGACCTGGGCTCTGGGCAGAAAAGAACTGGCCTGTGAGTCAGCATGCTCTTGCAAGAGTGAAGACCAACCACATCCTGAGTTTTACTGCCATGGGAAGTTATTAGTCCCCTTGGTTTGGTACAACTGAGGATTCATCTGAAATATTAGCTCTTGCAAACCAACATACTGGGGTCTCCAGTACAAGAGAGAGTCCAATGGAGGGACATCAAAATGGTCAGGTGGCCAGAGCATGAGGAAAGGCTGCAGGAGGTGAGTTTGTTCAGCTTGGAGAAGGTGGGGTTTTGGGGGGCCTTCCTGATGCTGACAAAGATGAAGCCAGACTCTTAGAGGTGCACAGTGAGGCAACGGGGACAAGTGGGAGCAGGGAGAATTCCACCCACGTGTAAGGCAGAAACAAGTTCACTACTGGTGGTCAAACAGCAGTGGAAGGCACGCCCAGAGAAGAGGTGCAACCTCCATCCCTGGAAGTCTCCCCAACTCAAAGGCCTGAGCAACCTCATCTAACTTTCAACCTAGCATCAAAAAACTAGCCCCTTGCTTTGAGCAAGAGGTTGGACTAGATGCCCTCCAGAACACCTGTCTCCAAGCTAAATTATTCTATGATCTTACCAACATAGATTTAAACTATTAAATTAGTATTAAAGCAGTAGATGGCAAAATAAATAGACAATTTCTTATTTGCACAGTCCTCCAGGATTTCAAAGGGCAGATTTCATCCTCTAGCACGTTAAACATTGTTTACCATCATTTCAAACATGCAACTTCTAAAGTGGAAAATCATTATCTATCAAATCTCTGGATATTAAAAGACCATTGCCAAGAGTTTATGAAAAACTGGAGGCCCAAATGTTAAATGTTAACCTTTGATTTACCCTTGAAAAATGCAGTAATTTCAGCCAAACCACCTAAATATCCTTACAACTGCTGTCCATCTATAGATTGATGCATTAAAAAAAATAAAGTTGTTATGATTTTAAAGGTCTGAGTGCAACTGGACAGAGACTCAGGTCCTCTGGAAGCTACTAAACATACAGTACAGACAAATGCCAATATCTGATTGCATGACCTTCAATAGCAACCTCACACAAAACATGTTCTAGTAAACCATGGGCCACGACTCCCCAAAACAAGAATAACAGGGCAAAAAGACCCAAAAGAAAGGACTGTAACTGTAGGTCTAACCAGAAGGCAAAAGGAAGCTTTCGGCCTTAAGAGCCATCCAGCCTCAGGAAGGGAGGCTGAGCAAACCCTTGGCTCGGGAGCTGGTACAAGGACAACTCAGAAGATGCTCCATTTGTCATCCCAGACTGCCAGCATCACGTCTCTCTTCCACCTAAAACCACAGCCGAGTCATTATGTCTCAGGTCCTCACCTCAGCCAGGTGCTAGGAAGCTTTAGAAAGAAACAGGAACCACTTCTGTTAAATTTTTTCCCCAAAAAAAAAAAAAACCTTTTTGTGTAATTTTACTGTGTGCCGGTTTCTGGGCTCCTCAGCTCAAGAAAGACAGGGAACTGCTGGAGAGGGGCCAGCGGAGGCTGTGAAGATGATGAGGGGCTGGAGCATCTCCCTGATGAGGAAAGGCTGAGGGAGCTGGGGCTGTTCAGCCTGGACAGGAGAAGACTGAGAGGGGACCTCATCAATGCCCACAAATTTCTCAAGGGTGGGTGCCACGAGGACGGGGCCAGGCTCTTTTCAGCGGTGCCCAGCGACAGGACAAGGGGCAACGGGCACAAAGTGCAAGACGGGAACTTCCATCTGAATGTGAGGAAGAACATCGTTCCCCTGAGGGTGACGGGACACCGGGACAGGCTGCCCAGAGAGGCTGTGGGGTCTCCTGCTCTGGAGACATTCAAACCCGCCTGGACGCGGCTCTGTGCAACCTGCTCTGGGAGAGCTGCTTCAGCAGGGGGGTGGGCTGGGTGGCCTCCAGGGGTCCCTTCCAACCACAAGCAGTCCGTGATTCTGTGAAAAGCTTTTGGCTTAGTTTTCACCTACCACCACCTCCGACTGTATTCTTACTACTGTGGCCTTTTTAGGAGCAGGGGAACGAAGCAGTCACACTCAGTATCCCGCCATTTGAATCATCAGCCGTAGACCCACGGTGAGATAATGCCTACGATGCTTCATCAAGTTTTTCTGAGAATTCTTTTTAGCTCTTTTAGAAAATACCCTATTTAGTAAAAGGGACTACAGCACAGATTTACCAAAAGAAAGTGCCCAAAACACTTACTATCGGGCTTGGTTTTTAGAATCTGGTTTTCACTGACATTCCTTTAACATGCTTGAAGGATGCTGGATGAAGTCTCCCAGTGGAGGCTTGTCTCTTGGGAGGAAAGCAGATGTTTCCAGAAATAACATCTTTCCAAAATAAGACATTTATTTGTCAAGTAAAAAACTGTATTTAGGGACAGGGAGATAAAACAATAGCCTAAGACCAGGACAGGTTTCTTTCACCGCTTCTGATGGCTTTATCCATTCTTTATCCTGTCCCGTAAAGCCAACTCCAAAGCTTGTAGTCAAATTCCAAAACAAAATCACAGGTTAAGAACAGACCTTGATCTCTTCATGATGTTTTGCTAATGTAGCTACACAAGGCAGAGGTGTGACATTTCCTCCGTTGTCCTCATGACAACAAAATCAATTTGCAGACTGTTGTATTGACAAAGAGACTTCTTGCTGAAGTTATTTCCATTTTTTAAAAAAACAGCTAAGCAACATTGATGAAATCATTGTTTTACCAGTATAAGCTATGTCTTCACCAAACGATTTTGCTAGCAACCCTTAACGTCTCTAGAAACTGCACCCAATTCTGCTGACCTGTATGTCTTGGGAGAAGGAAGGCGTTCTGGTCAAAAAAAGTTATTCACAAAAGTGATCATTGGGGTTTTCTTCACTTATCCATAGTTACCTAAAGCAACAATTGACTGTTTATCAGATCTTTTGTCTTCCATGATACCCAAAGCATACGCATATACGTTGACATATCTGAGAAGCATCCCTGCACCAAGCTACACTTGAATCAAGTAATTGAGCTATTCATACATAATAGGCAGCAATAAAAATATCTTCAAGGTGGGTAACTGCTTTTTCATAAAGGCGTTTCCAAAGTTCACCACAATTTTTCCAAGGACTTGAATTACTTATCTTTTCAATAACAAACTCACTTTTAAATAAGCCTTAAAGCAATTAAAAACTAGTTTAGTCAACATTTCTTTCACTAGGGTCTATTAAGCACTTGTTTAAAGTAGTTCCAATCTCCCCTTGCTTTGAAAGTCATTAGCAATTTCTGTCACCATAGACTTAATTCTTCTTCACTTGATTCCCTTTGCCGTGCAGAGGGACGCAGATATTACAGTAGCAATGCCAGTGACAAAGCTAGCTAAAATTTAGAGCAACAACCACCAGTTCTTAAAGAGATCACAGAGGACATTCACACACACATTCAAGTACTTCACCTTCTTAAACACTGTAGATGGATAAAAAAATTCTTGATAATATTAGAGAAAAATAAAAAGCTTACAGCTTTGGCAAAGGACTTTAATCATGTACTGCTCCACCGCTGCCCAATGCCAGCAAAGACCATGCCCAACAGCACTCTAATCCTTATCCCACACAGTTCGTTTCTTGCAATCAGGTCAGGTCTCTAAGCAGGCCAGACATTATCCATTATTAATTATTTAGTAACTAGAGAGTGTGGAGTTTCCCATTTTCGGTAATGCCATTTCCTAAGTTTCTAGTGTGCCATGGTACTCTTGAACTTCCACCACATCAACTCAGATGAACTCACGTACTCGTTCCCAATGACTCCAGGTTGCTCTGGGCAGCTCCGCCATGCACACATCTCCACGCCAGTTGTCCCCCCACCCCCCCTCTCTACCCTACACCTTCCACCCGCTCCTCTGGTTTTCGCCATGCTGACTCCTACTTTGAACGCTACTTTTCCTTCCACAAAAAAAACCCCAGACTTTCCTCCAAACAGTTCCTAAAACTGTCTTTTACCCATTCTCCTTTACACAATAGCCAGTGTTTCCAGTCTCATGTTTTCTTCTCATTACATTACCTTTCCATTTAAATGTAACTTCCCTAGCAAGAGGCCATGTCAGATTTTGTGCAAAGAGCGGATCAAAATTAAGCAACATGTGACAGATTTTTTTTTCCTCTCCACTGACTACATGAGAAATATTCCAAAGCAACAGCATGCAATGGCCAGCACCAAAGCTTATCATCTTCTGCTCAAGCACCCTTGATGTACCCTCTCTCAGAGAAGCTTCAACTCATCTTCAAACAACCCTGAAAATGTGCCTGGAGAACATATTCTGAGCCAAGCCTATTACCCTGCCCATAGCTATCTAATTAAGATGCCTACATAGCCTCATCTTCACAGTATCTGACCACAAAAAAAAAACAAAAAACAAACACACAACACACACACCACCCAAAAAAAACCCCCAACCATCCAAAACCTGAAGTATTTTTCTTTATAACATTTCTGCAAAAGAGAACCGTAGCCATCCACCTCTTGCAGAGATAAGAAATAAACCATATTATATAGACCAGTCTAATCCCTCAAAGATATTTAGGAGCTCAGCTCCCACTGAACTAATGAAGTTAAATTCCTCTGCAGATCTGGGCAACGGAGAAGTACAATATTCTCCTTGAGCTGGGTATTTCACATTCAATTTTTGTTGCATGTTCTGGAGAACCTCAAAATATGCCAAAGCCTCCAAACATACCACAACCTCCCAACCTTTGCTTCCAAAATTTCTTCGCTCCCACCGTTATTGCAGCAGTTTCAGTTCATGCCGTTTGGTAGGGATGAAAGGTTCAGCCATTTTATGCTTCCAGCAACCATAACATAACTCCATTTTATTTCACACACTGCAATGAGGGTTTTGCCCTTAGTTTGGCAGCTTTTTATACCATGTAATAACAATTAACTCCCTTTGGCATAATTTATATGAATCATTGATTTAATACAGCTAGGTAGGAAAAAAAAAAAAAAAAAAAAGACCTATTAAGTCATCTACATGACCCTACCATTGCCGCTGGATTGTTCCCGGCAGCACATTTTCCATGCTTGTTTTAAATGTGCTTGCCACAGCATAAGTACAAAAAATGTCTGCAAAGCAGAGACATGTTTCACTAACATATGCTTTAAGTCAACATGGTGTTGGAAATCTTCAATTTATGACTAAATGTTGCACTGCACTTTTATTCCTCCAAACAGACTTTAACATTTCTTGAGGGAGTGAAAAAGGGCTATTTGTATTTCACTCTGCAGCAAAAATGTGTAGCAAACACTTCCCCAGTGATTTTCAAGTTGAATCCAAGGCTTGTGCGTCCAACCAGGACTTGGAACACATTGCTGCCCATCTCTGAGCGGGTATGGATGCACTGCAACAGGATATCCAGTTCTAGAAGTACAAATAATACGTACTTTTCAGGATGTTTGAGGAGGGGTGGTGTTAATCTTTATAAGAAAAGAAGCCTATAGACAACTTCATCGAAGTCCAAGAGGTAAGACGATAACAATACTGGAACTATTCCTGGTAGATGTGCTTCCTAATCTAAATCTTTCTAATGGGGATTCCCATGTTTCCTTAGGCAACCGTTCAAGGTTTGGGGTTGCTTTTCCTCCCTCGACATGTGTAATCTAAATCCAAATTGTGTCTGTTGCCTCTTATCACTACACACCTCCAAGAAGCACGTACCACCTTCCCTGTAACCTGCCCTTTGGGCAGATGAAGTTAACGCCAGTAGTAAGGTTCCCCTTGCACCTTCTCCAGACTGAGCAGATCCAGCTCATCACCTCCTCCAACATCACGCACTCCAGCTTGCAACCACCCCAGAGGCTCCTCCAGTATTTCGCTGCCCTTCTTGTGCTGGGATGCTTCCTGCATGGGACTATTCCATACCAGGTGAAGAACTCCTCTGCTGAGCTTCATGGGTTTCCATCAGTCATGGTCTCCACCTTGTAAAAGTCTTTCTGAATGGGAAGCCCTGATCATGGATCACAACAAGGATTACTCCCAATTCCGCTCCATCCATTGATTTTTTTTTTTAAGTTGCATCCTATCCCATATATCAAGCTGCTGAGAAAGATTTGTCCCACTACCAATAAGCAGGGAGGTCACACATAACCAGCCCTCTGGTTCCATCAAACTACTGACCTCTGCAACCAGCTTTCTACCCATCTCATGCTCCATTATGGCCCAGTATGGCTACAGGACGTAGAAAGCCTTGCTAAATCTAAATAAATTACATCCACTGCACTCTGATCATCCGCAGAGCTGTCCATCCCCCTACCAGAGGCAATCAAGGAACTATTACGAGTACTATGGCAAGAAGAGAGGTGTTTGCAGCAAGTGCCTCTGCACAAATGCAAATTAAATATGCTCCATGCTTTATTTGAAGTTAGCAGTGTTGGCAGAGATTACTGTTTTGCTTTTGCTGGCACAGCTTAAAAAGCTGCAACCTGAGGGGGGAGAGAGAGAGAGCTGTTGAAGAAATGATCAAACAAAGCTAAGCAAAATCATTTCACAGTCCACTTTAAGAGCCCCCCTATGTGTGCTTCCTTGACCTACTAAAAGCCGACTGCAATAAAAAGCCAACCATACGAATGTCCAAGTCCCTCCCAAGGAAGCCATTGCCTTCTAAACAGTACATAAAGAGTGAAAAATAAAAAACAGCATTTCTGGAAAACAACAGAAAAAACCAAATGCCATGAACTTGCAAGAATTAAAAGTCCTTAATTTCACTTTCTGTCTCGCAACACATGCCCCAATCAGACCTAAATTTCCTTCAATCCAGAGGGAAAGGGTTTTTTGCTTCTGCATTTTCTATCAACCTTTGCTGCTCTGGCACCGTAGCGTCTACCACAGTTTGTCATTGGGTTTAATTCAGACACAAGGTACATCTAACTACAGCACACTGAGCAAAAAACTAAGGGGAAGAAAGTCACGCACACAACTGCCACTGTTAGTCCAACAAAAAAAATTCTGAAAAAAACCCCACAAGTTAAACCTAATGCCTTTTACACTGTTGCAGAAGATTGCATCCAGTACACTGAGTTATTCAACAACTGGGAGAGAAGATAAAAAAAGTGGAGGACCCTAATACAAAGGAATATAAACAGCTAAGTGAGAACAACCACTTGGATGGAGATATAAAGGAAAGTATAGGAAAAGTAAAGACAACAGAAGTCATACAGATCATACGTTTGTATTTCGAAGTAAGAAAAGACTTCCTGAAAAGTATAATTAAAAAAAAAAAAAATCAAACACCCGAAAAATATTAACGTCCTTGTTTCATGAAAAATGACAAACAAGGCACAGCTTTCTCCAGATATTAAGCACTCTCCAGTTTTAAGTTATAAGGGAACAAAGGGATTTAGTATTAATTCTGATGTATTTCTCACATCAATATGAACAATATATAAAAAGAACAGTCCCATTTGCACTGGGGGGTGGTGTGTAAATACACACATCCATACATATGTAAAGTAACATTCCTGCATAATACAGCCAGTATCATCTTCGGGCAACAATTCTAAGAGGCCCCAGAACCAAATGAAAATGCTGGAACAAACCACTGGTGACAGAACCTCCATCCTCGCTCAGCTCTTCACACCGCAGCTGCATGGAAACATCACTGGGCCAAAAAAGGGCAACACCTTATAGAAATCTGCAGTGTCTTATCAACACGGCCCAGCAATGTGCGCTCGCAGCCCAGAAAGCCACCCGTGCCCTGGGCTGCATCCCCGGCAGCGTGGCCGGCAGGGCGAGGGAGGGGGCTCTGCCCCTCTGCTCCCCTCTGCTGAGACCCCCCCACAGCGCTGCATCCAGCTCGGGGGTGACCAGCATAAGGGGGACACGGACCTGTTGGAGCGGGCCCGTCGGAGGCCACGGAGCTGGTCAGAGGGCTGGAGCCCCTCTGCTGTGGGGACAGGCTGGGAGAGCTGGGGCTGTGCAGCCTGGGGAGGAGAAGGCTGCGGGGAGACCTTAGAGCAGCTCCCAGTGCCTGGAGGGGCCGACAGGAAAGCTGGGGAGGGGCTTTGGGCAAGGGCAGGGAGTGGTGGGACAGGGGGGAATGGCTTGAAGCTGAGAGAGGGGAGATTTAGGTTGGACATGAGGAAGAAACCCTTCCCCGTGAGGGCGGCGAGGCGCTGGCCCAGGCTGCCCAGAGCAGCTGTGGGTGCCCCATCCCTGGCAGGGCTCAAGGCCAGGCTGGACGGGGCTGCGAGCTGTTCTGAGATCCTGACACTCAGTCTCCTGACTTTGTGAGGTCCAAGTGGTACTCACAGGGACCCTGCTTGCTCCTCAGCTACTAGAAGGAAAATGATCCCATGTAACAGTACCAGATTTAACATGGCAAAAGGTCTGCTTGTGGCCTCGACAGCTGAAGTCCCAAAGTAGCACAAGGCTGGAAGAGCAAGTGGTTTTCCTTCTTTTTCTGCAACAGCAATGTCTTGTGCTCTTGAAAGCTTTGGTGCCTTGAGCTTCAGACAGTTTCTGCCTGCCAAAGGGTGCCTGTCATCTGAGGCTGCCACAGCATCCCAGGCTGAGCCTTTGGTCCCTTCTTGATACAAGGACACAAGTGTCAAAGACCAGGTAAACTCAATAGCACCACAAGCAGCATTTGCAGTAGCATGTGTCACGAAGGAGAGGGAGCCAGATTCCACAACTTGCATTTACCCCTCTTCTTTTTTGTTGAGATCCTTTTACCACAGCTAACAGGAGAACACCAGTATTTCTTCAGATGATCCAAGCTCAGCTCTAACCATAGGCAATGTTTCATATTTCTATCAATTCAAGCTGAGCTCTAAGACTTCGAAAGTTTATGGCAAGCATTTTCCTATTTGGACAGGATTTTAAAAAATAAACATTAAAAAAATCAATCTTCTGAGTCAGAAGTCCATATGGAATCTCGCTTTATAGGGAGTCTCCTCCATATAAAGGTTTCCAGGTGAAGATCAGTGACCTTGCAGTGCCTTGAGAACCGCTACGGAAAGAGCACAAGATCAAAACCTAGAAAACTGGGGAAGAACAAGTGGTACGTTAGGAGGACACCAAAGACCAAGTGAAAATTCTATCAGTCTCACGGCCTGAGGAATGATGTTAAATTAGGTTCGCCACAATGAGAATTAGGATCACTGAAGTACTGTCAAGACAATGAGTTATTTGGGATAAACCACCACAGAGCAACATAATCAGCATCCATCTTTCTTCCTAGCAGTGGCAGTATGGTCCCAGTGCCACCCCGGCAACCTAAGAGTCTTCAGACTTAAAAGAATACAGAAAGAAGAAAAATGTCAGTGGCTAGGGACGACAAATTCTAGGTTACACTGAATAGGTGCAGTAAAGCCATAAGAAATTGGACTCAATGCTGTCCTGCACTGGATAATGGGAATCAAATATTAATGACCCCAGAATTTTGACTGCAAGCCCAGAACAGCACGAACAAAGAGCAACACATAGAGAATGTGTCCCTGAATGTCGGTGATTTGTAAGCATCACCATCTGCCTACCTGTTCATCGGTCTCGGAAGTGCTTCTCTTGGACATCCAACACAAACGATTACCCAGCCATGGACAAACATCCCATACAGCTCTGCAAGTCAGCATCTACCCACTGCCTTCCTCCGCATCCTCACATCATTACCACCACCAGGCTGACTATTCCTTCCGTGTCAAATTCTATTATATGTTATCAAATGGCTTTCATTTTATTTTGAATATGATTATCGCCATGTGTCCTGCTGCAGGTTTATACTTCTTTCTCAAAAGAAAACAAGAAGCAAAAGGTTGAGGTTCATTAGAGTCACTAACCTGTTTACACAGTTGGTGACCCACAGAGGAAGAAACAGTTGGTCTCCTGAACATAAATCATTGCCCTTGCCATGATCATGACCATTGCCATGTCATGATGTGCACAAATTAGCTCTAGAAAGCATCTGTACTATAAATTTTAACACAAAAATCCCTAAAAAACTCTCTACTCAACTACAATAAGAAGACAGAGAAAAAACTTGTATGAGTAATAGCAGAGATGTTTAGCGCTACAGATAATGCATCAAAATTTATCCTCCAACCTTTTACACAACCCAAAAATGAGTAATTATGTGCCAGAAGATATCATCTACTCCACAAATCAAGTCACTGAAACTACAGACTAAAAATGGTTTTTAAAAAAGTCAATTTATTAGAGATTACTGTGCAGACAGACATACGAGTGCTCTTGTGTACTTGCTGCATTAACAACCTCTCAAAAGCCACAGGAAAATAAAAATCAATACTGTATATTTTTTCTCACATCAATTTATCTAGCGCTGAAAAAAAATATCTAGCTTCTGTGTATGTTATAGATACCACGTTCAAGGTTTCCTTCAAGCAGGGAACATAAAACAAGTTTTTGCTGGTTTTAATCAACTAAACCCTGCCTTGCTGAACTCAGATTTTGCTTCTGATAGAACTGGAAATAAAACTTTAAAAAAATCAGAGCAGTCTCTGGCAAATTGGCACTTGTACACAGAGCCTTTTGTTACTGATCCTGTGGTACTGGCACAAATCTGGAGCCCATTAGCAGTGAACTAAATATTTCACGATTCTGGATTTCAGACATTTCCCGGGACAGGCTTTATCACTAGAGACTGTACAAACTGGCACGACAGTTCCTGAATAAAGTATGTCATGCAGAGTAGCCTCTCCAAAGCACTCACTGATTCCCCACCAAAAAAAAAAAAAAAAAACCCCAAAAAAAAAAACCCACACAAAAATAAAACCCAAGACCAAAAGTACACTTTTTTTTCTCTCCAACTAAAAAAGACAGAATACAGTCTTTCAGGCTGGTACTTTCACAGGAATCAAAATCAATCCCACGATGGCATTCCCTGTCAAGCAGACTAACCTTGCTTCCTTCATTTTCTTTTTCCAGGTCATCAGTTTCCTTCTCTCTGCCAGGAGCTCCCTGTAGACTGCAGGAGGGCATCTTAAAGAAACTCTGCAGTTGTAGCATTTTACCACCCCATTACAAAAGACTTAAGGGCCTTAAAATGGTTCTGCACATCTGCAAGATCCCAAACAGGGGCAAAGCCCTCTCCAAAGCTAGTGCTTATTCTCCAGGTCAGTTATAATTTCCAAAGGCACAGCCTTTCTGCTTTCCCACAGCTGGTAGAACCAGGAAGACATCTCTGTGAAGCCTACCTCAGGGTGGAAGCAGGAGAACATGGTCTCCACCTGCCAAGGTTCAGCAAACATTCATAGTCTGGATGGTGTGGAACAAAAGGGGGTGACATCTGCCTGGCAACCACTCACCAGCGGTGTTCCTCAGGGTTCCATTCTAGGGCCAGTTCTGTTCAAGTTATTTATCAATCACATATAATTTTTTTGGACTTGATGAACTTAAAGGTCTTTTCCGAGCTGAATGATTCTATGATTCAGCAATCTAGATGTAGGAGTTAAATGCACCATCAGCAAGTTTGCTGATGATCCTAAACTGGGAGGTGCTCTCTTGAGGGACAGGAGGTCTCGCAGAGGGATCTAGATAGACTGGAGTGCTGGGCTATGATTAACGGGATGAAATTTAACAAGTCCAAATTCCAGACCTGCACCTGGGATGCAGTAACGCCAGGCACAAGTATAAATTGGAAGAAGAGTGGCTGGCAAGCAGCTCAATGTGAGCCAGCAATGGGGACAAACCACAACCAGGGGGGCACCAAACGCAGCAAAACCAGCCCGTCAAGAGAGGTGATGACCCCACTGTGTGCAGCGTTGCTGTGGCCTCACCTTGAATACTGCACGCAGTTCTGGGCCCCACAATCTAAGCAGGATGTGAAGGTCCTTGAATGCATCCAGATGAAGGCAACCAAGCTAGTAATGGGGCTGGAAGGCACATACTTTGAGGAGTGGATGAGGACTTTGGGCTTGTCTAGTTTGGAGAAAAGGAGGATGAGGGACAACCTAAGTGCTCGAAGGGAAGTGGATAGGGAGGTGCTGATCTCTTTTCCCTGAGATTCAGTGATAGGATGCGTGGGAATGGTTCAAAGATGTGCCCGGGGAGGTTTAGACTGGACATTAGGAAGCATTTCGTTACCAAGAAGGTGGTCAACCATTGGAACAGGCTTCCTGGAGAGGTGGTTGGTGCCCCACGCCTGTCGGAGTTTAAGAGGCATTTGGACATTGCCCTTCACAACCCGCTTTAAGTGTCGGTCAGCCCTGAACTGGTCAGGCAGTTGGACAAGATGATCGTTGTAGGTCCCTTCCAAGTGAAATGTTCTGTGCTGTGCTGTGCTATTCTATTCTAAAGCATCAGCAGAGAAAACATGAGGACTCACCAACCTCTCTTCTTTCCACAATTGCCATGGTTGACATTGAGGTGCTGTCTGATACCCTCTCCCAGTAACACTTGCTCGCTCCCTTGGATCACACTCAGATGGCACAGCCAGCGGGACTAATCCTGCCCAAAGCCAGGCTCATTAAGTCAAAGTGGCTTTGCACAACGGGAGGAATGATTCACGCCACAAACAGGTTTCCCCCATTGTCGCCTCGCTGGGCTTCACCTTCACAATTGCTTTAAGCTGATCTAAGCTCCAAATAACACGGCCAAAAATGTTTCCTAATTAGTAGTGATCCACAAAAGTTCATGCTAGCACAAGGAGGGGTGAGAACAGAGCAGGAGAAGACATCTCTTTCTGGTGGGAGCCTACACCTAGTGACACAGGACAGGCCACTCTGAGCCAGGGAACTACTGCATCCTGGTCTTCCCATCACTTTTATTCTCTACCCTGACAGTCGTATCACAGCTTACCCGCCGCGAGGCACCATGTTCTCCTTCACCTCTCTTGCTCCCCTGCTTTGCGAGACCCCCTCTCTGTCGCGTGCCCCACCACTGGTGCCTGCAGGCAGGCAGGCAGAAAGAGATCCCCACTGAGCTCAGAAATCTGCCCTTCTCCAAATGTCACCATCCACCAAATGTCAAAGCCTGCAGCAAAACTTATTTTTTAATCAAAATTTGGTTGAAGTTGACCCACACACTTAAAATCTGTGAGGAAGCGGCAAACTAACAGATGTCACTGCTGCATAAGCCTCATTTCTTTAGGAAGCCAGGCTAAAAATGGAACCAGTGATCACCACCGTCATCTATGTTTAGACCCAATATTCTAAACAATTCCTTCCTCTGCAGTTTTTGGGTTTTTTTTTTTTTCCTCCCCTGAATCTATCCTTGGCAGAAGAATTAAACAGCTGCCACCGAGAGTAGGAATTGCGTTAAAAGATGAAGAAATGCAGCGCTGGTAGCAAAGGAGACACACCAGCTGGATGCATTCCAGGTCACTGCAGCCCATCAGTCTCCTGAAGAGTACAACCCTGCAGATCTTAACAGCCCAGAGTTTGCTCCCCCCGCCCCCCCATGTATGCAAAAGCGGTAACTCCTACAGTGGCAATCATTTCATGCTATAAGCTATGCAATTAGTTTTTTAAAAGGTTTGCCAATCAGATTATTACGTTCAAGCTAAAGAAAAAAACATACAGAAAGACTTTTTCATTGGGAAAACATTCCACTTGAGATTTTACTTGTCTTCCTGTGCCAAACTGGCAGAAGAACTGTATAATTATAGTGCTTTTGCAAACAAAATTAATTTACTTCAAGTCTGTACACGGTCACCCTTACATACATGTATTTTATGGAGAATGGAAGGAAAGGATGTCATAGTTTTATTCCACCCCACAGTTAAACCACTCCCCACACACCCCCAAAAAGAGTATTTTTATATAAAGTCACTGTGTGCTGCCACAGACCATAGTCCCCTCTTCCATTTTGAAAGACAGACAAACCTCACAACATGGAGCCACCGACAGCAGGGACACCCCTCAGGTCTGCGCTCCCATGCGGGGACCGGGATGCAGGCTGCCCAGGAGCGGCACCAAAACGTGTTAACGTGTTGTGCAGGTATTGAGACAGAGGAAAGGCTATGATGTGTGGTGTTAAGCATAAAATGTCATTTTCTTATGTGTCTGACCAGGAGACCCAAGCTCGAGATACACCATTTTTTAGACTAAAATATGACCAGCTACATGTATCATAAAAATCAATTATCCAAAAAATCCAGGCTGTTGTGCATTAAAAGTTTATTTCCCTTCATTATACCAGTATATCAGTTCCATTAAGATACACAACCAGCTTCCAAGAATCCTCTGCTGCATTCACAAATGTTCATTCTGTGTATCCTAATTTTCAGTTGTTTTCCCTGTCACATTTAATACGTCTCACGTTCATAAATTATAGACTTGCCTGATTTTCCTAACATTACCCACGAGGCTACAATAACTGCAGGAACCCAGCAGAGGCTGGAGAGGCCCAAATAGAGGATGCTGAGACTTTTTTAAGATGCTAAGAATACATGCTGGGACTTTTTTAAGATGCCAACAGACTAAGGCACCTAATTCCCCCCAGACTCAGCTGGCCACGTTCTTTTCCCTTATTCTCCCTCCAAAATTCAACCCCTAGCAATTTACAGTTGAGGTGCTGAAGAGATGAAGACGACCCATGCGTGTGGACCCCAGACCTCCTGGCGTAGGGTCATACCCCACAGTGTACACCCCAAAATTGTGCCAAACTGTTTTACGACATCAAACCACACATAGATTCCCTGTTCCCCAGGGACCTGAGACATATCCCCATTCACTCAAGAGTCACAATCCAGATTTTTTTGCAGAAACAAGACAAGATCTGTCATTTCACCAGCACCTCCGCATAACCGTAACACTGTGATGATTGAAGAAATTACTGGCTCAGTGACTTTTTAGCTGGCAGATAAGCAGATTCACCTCTCATACACAAATCCCTTCCAAACTCTCGTATTAACTTCAGTATTATTTTGGTAATGCTAGCGACACAACTGTAATTTAGAGCAGCAAATGTCAAAAACATTCCACTTCTTCACGCATGCGAGAAACTTGTCAGCTGCACAGCAACTACAACACACGTGTGGAGTTAAACGTGTGTGTGACAAAGGCACGCAGCCCAAGCTTCAGAGCTGCGGCACTGACGAGCTTCTATCTGACTAGTCATGTTCTTTTACCACTGCTAAGAGGCTTTGTTTCATTGTTTTGGGGGGTTTAAAGTCATCTTATACTTCCCTGTTAGCTCTCTTAGAGGAGGGGGAGGAAAAAACCCCTATCTTTAAGAGGATTTAAAATTATTTTAATCTAAGAGCACTATAAACATTTCCCACTATACAGGAAGAACAAACTGTTGTTGTTCGTGTATTAATCCTGGCAAGCACTTGAAGGGCAGAAACACAATGGGGTGAAATTGTTACAGATAGCCTCGGGGTTATTCCAATACTTGAACAACTAGAATAACGGGCTGGAATTAAAAACACAGGCCGAAGTGTAGGAAACATGCCTCACGATAAGATCACAGCACTCAAAAAAAAAAAAAAGAAACATAAAATTACTGAAAAGGAGGCAGTTTTAGAAATTAAAAATGAGCCTTGCAGAAGCGTAAGAAGTATTTGCTAGCCCCTACAGAAGACCATCCATTCTTTTCCACTCAAAAAAAAAAAAAAAAAAAAAAAATCAGCAGGCAAATTATCTTTCTTCCATTTGGACAAGTAAGATTTCACAAGGTTACCATAGAGAACAACGCAGAACTGGCAAGATGGAAGAGAGGAGAGATAATCTAATAGGCCTTTTCTATCAAACTTTTATGATTCTTATGAAAAATGACCTGAATAACTGAAGTTATTTGCCCTTGTCCTCTTTGTTCATATTGAATTTAGTCATAAGGGAAATCCTGCCAAGGATAGTATGTTTTACTCAATTTACTATCCTTTGTGATTGCTCTATGAAATATTAGATACATGACAGAAAAGGTTATGGGGTTTTGGGGTGGGGGTTGTTTGCAATGGAAAAAGAAGGAACACCTCCGGTACTCGCTAGCAGAAAAAAATAAGACAAAAGGAATTGATGACATTTTCTGCAGAGAGTGTTTATCTATTAGTCCATGTTCAGAGGATTATATTAAACCCTAATGCGGTATAATTTACAAAAAAAAAAAGTAATTGAGTATTGAACAAACAGTCTCTTAAAACATTTCAGTTCCAAGTAGGTCACAAATAACACTGAAGTCAGAAGCTCCATCTATCTGGTGCACAGACTTCATAATTGTGAGAAGCCAAGGCTTTCCTTTGAAGGCACAGTATTTTATTTGTCTGCTACTTTTGGACTCTCACTGTTAATCATAGTGTTACACTGCTACTGTTATTACAGCAAAATGCAAGAAATAAGAACCTGCTCTGTCAGGGTTTGCATTTGTTGTAGCTGACTTACGGCACCTTATCCTTGCATCGTGCTGCAAGTCTCTGTTGCAGACTTTCCACGAAACCCATCAGTAGCCCCAACATCTGTGCCAACAAAACTTGGGTCATGCACAGTGCAGACTGTGAAACATAAATAACAGGCAGAGAACTATGGTTAAACCCAGGTGCAGGCAGTCACAAGCACCACTGATCAATTCTTTCAGACTCCAACAGACTGAAATTGTTTTTTCTAAAGCTATAGAGATGAGCCATAATTATGCAGGATCTCTTAGGTCTTGGGTAATGCACTCCCTGCACACCCTACTACATGTGCAAGCAATGTTGTAGGATTCCAGTAAAAGGTTTTGACGTTTCTCTCTCACCATTCGGTCCTACCCCACGACAAGGGACTGGGAGCTAGCAGCTGCACGGCATTGTAACAAGCGGTGTCAAAAATGCCAAGCAAATGAGTAATACATGTCTGTGAAACAGACCCTTTTCCTGGGCTGACCTCTGAGGCTGAGCGGCTGCCCCTTTCCTGACAAAAAGGATTGCAAAAAGAGAAACATCCCAACTACCGCTATGTAATCACACGGGTAAGGCGCTGCATCCCTTTTGGCATAAAGAACATATATCGCGCGTTCAGGATAAGATCGGATCCAACCGCGGTAAGCACAGCTCAGCTCCTTAAATACTCCCATCTTTCAGAAATTTCCTTTACAAGCTGAATGGACTCCCACAGAGCAGGTCCCCGTTCCCTCACAGGCATTTTATTTTTTTTATTTTGGTGGGGGATTTGCTAAATCACTGTTACTATAGTATTGCCCATGGATTTGTTAAGGCTGTTCTTGGAATGAATAGTGGGAGACAAAGCCAGAGCAGAAGCCTTGACTCACGTGTAGGTTTCTGGAGGTTGGGTTTTGTTGTCATCGAAAAGATGGACATGCTCTTCTCCAGCTGTGTCAGACATTAGCATCAGAAGGCCTAGAAGTTATACACGTTATTCTTTAACCTCTTTCACAGCAAGTTCCTCCTGACCCTTTACTTCGGGCTAAATTATACACGTTTACAAAAACTAATTGTCTAAGACACATTCCAATTACAAGTCTAATTACACTTTTCTAACTGTTGCCTGACTGACTCAGTATGAAATCAAGCCATGCTTTTTTTCTTTTATTCCATATTAAATTGGGCTGAAAGGCTTTCTGGAGTACCATGAAGTTTAGAAGTAGATAAAAAATAAGTATCTCAATTCTCTGCAGATAAAAGGCTGAGCCCACACGGAAGAACTTTCCAAGCGTACATCAGAGGGACCTGACAAGATGTAATGAATCTTAGACTCTGCTACCCTCACCAGGAGCATGCAGGAGGGAGAAGGGTAAAAGCACGTACTTTTCCCCCCTCTCCTCTTCATCCTCCTGCATCTGTGCTTCCTCTCTTTGGGCATGAAATCTGCCTTGGAGGAAAGCACTGGCAGCTGTCTGCCTTCTCCCTGGAAAGGGGGGCTCCCACACAGCTCCTCACTCATCTCGGAACCACTCCGATTTCCTCCTCTTCTTTCCCAACCTTTCCGTGGTTGCCAGCTTCAGACCTTATCACACTCCCCACCCAGGATTTACCAAGCATCAGGCTCTGCCCTATCAGTCCACCCTGGTCAGTGCAAGCCAAAGCACCGTTCCTGCAGCTCCCCGGCCTGAATGACAGCTCCTATGAAGTCTCCACTTGTTTCAAACCTGCCAGAAGTAGTTTTCTCTCCTCTACTGGGACTTCCTTAAAAAGGAGAGGGAGAGCAATTAAACACTGGACAATTTATTAGGAATAATGATGGGCTCACCATTGCTTTCTGCCTTTACTTGAATACCAAGTGTTTCCAAAAGACAAAAAAAAAAACCCCAAACCTCTATTCCAAGCTTTGGGAGGTTTTTTCATCCAACTAAATTACTATGTCAGTCCCTCCTGATCTTGGAACCTCTAACTCCATTTTACAATTCTTTCTGTTTCAGAGAGTCTGAACATGTCAATAAAAATCTTGCAGCTACCTATTATGGCAATAACGACAATCAAAGATACGTGTCTAAATGGGTTTAAAACAATCTGGACCACTGTGCTCAGAGGACAGCAATCAATGGCTTGGCATCCAGTTGGCAGCCAGTTACAAGAAAAGTGGGGCTGATACTTGGGGTAGTGTTGTCCAGAGATTTCATTGATTACTGGAATAAGACTACAGGCTCACATGAGGAGGAATGTGTCTAGAGGAGCCATTATTGCCCCAGCCTGGCGCGGGTAAGACAGCCCCTGGCAGGTGGCAAACACCCTTGTCCAAGAACGACATTCAACAAACCAACGAAAACCCAGCAGAGAGCTACCAAGATGATCGGGGCATGCAGCACAGGACTTGGGAACAAGCTGAGGAAGCTGGGCTTGTTTCACTGGGCAAGAGGAGGCGAAGAACAATCCACAGCCTGCAGCGACCTAAAAGACAGCTACAAAGATGACAGAGCAACAGCACTGTAGGGTGACCTCTGCAGTAGCTCCTTCTCAGGCACCCCAGAGCATCACGCCCAACGTGCTCAGGATCAGTCTGAGCATCAGTATAAGTCCAGGAAGGAAGGAATCCTCTTCCCTCTTCCTCTACTGCATGAACTGTGCTCAAGTGAACCTTCAGCAATGCCCCAGCAAAGCCTACTTGGCAATTAATACCCTCTTCTCTCCCATCATTCACTTGTGACAGAGTTTAGCCCATAAAGACTAAAAGCATGTATTTAGTTTACTACTCAGAATTTGTACCATCTAATTTACTCATAATTAGCACAGATGATCTAATATCCCTTTCTGACCTTAATTTCCACAAAACCCATCAAATTAATTCTTTTTTTGGATGTGTACACAGACTACAAAAGCTTGAGTCATTACAATTCCTATCCAGTTCCGTCCTGGTGTAAATGAGAGAATCAGACCCTTAAATTCCCGAAGAACTTGTAAGCAGCGTTGCATTAATGAACCTCCTGGAACAACCACGTCTCTGTGAAGAAGCATGTCAACCACTTGTACGGCAGCCTTTGAAGCATCTCTCCACAGAGGAAACAAGCCATCAGCCTAGACAAATTCACCGGCTGGGTTTTGATGGTTAGATGGATCACAAGACAAACAGATCTGTACGCTGCATTTCAAACAGATGCTGAAACTGCTTTCTGCTCTGCAGCTTATACTCCTAGGAATCACTGGTGTCAATAAACTGGAACGGCACCCAACTATTTTGCCTTGCGTCGTTGTTACCGAGTAAGAAAAATACTCACCTTCTGATAAAAGCACTGGGCTTTTATGCAACCTTGTATTCTTGACCTCAGTCCTAGCACTGTCCTGCTCAGCTCTCCCCTCACAGAGCCTGTTACAGAAACCTTAAAGTGGGTACATACGTATTTGGGGGTGCAAAATGTTTACTGCAAAATCCAAGCGCAAAGAGAGCACTTACACATCTGAGGAGAAAAAGAAAAAAAAAGCAGCATCTTTCATTTGAGTGAGCTGGACGTTTATTTTCTACATCAAAAAGCTGAGACAGGTTCACACTTTATGTACCTTCAGTTTTCTAAAAGAGTCCAAAAGCATTGAAGATATCATCTCCCTAAGTACAAGGGAGAAAAAGCTTATTTTACAGGACCTGAGGGTCCCAAAGAGTCGGCTATCTGTGCCAGGTCCTGGTTCTGTTTCCCTACAGGATCACAGAACGATTTGGGCTGGAAGGGACCTTCAAGACCAGCCAGTCCCACCCCCTGCCAGGGGCAGGGCCCCCTCCCCCCAGCCCAGGCTGCTCCCAGCCCCGTCCAGCCTGGCCTTGAGCCCTGCCAGGGATGGGGCACCCACAGCTGCTCTGGGCAGCCTGGGCCAGCGCCTCGCTGCCCTCACGGGGAAGGGTTTCTTCCTCATGTCCAACCTAAATCTCCCCTCTCTCAGCTTCAAGCCATTCCCCCCTGTCCCACCACTCCCTGCCCTTGCCCAAAGCCCCTCCCCAGCTTTCCTGTCGGCCCCTCCAGGCACTGGGAGCTGCTCTAAGGTCTCCCCGCAGCCTTCTCCTCCCCAGGCTGCACAGCCCCAGCTCTCCCAGCCTGTCCCCACAGCAGAGGGGCTCCAGCCCTCTGACCAGCTCCGTGGCCTCCGACGGGCCCGCTCCAACAGGTCCGTGTCCTTCTGATGCTGAGGACCCCCGAGCTGGACGCAGTGCTGGGGATGGGGTCTCAGCAGAGGGGAGCAGAGGTGGGGGCTCTTACCTAAGCCCCAGGACAGCACTCCTCACTGGTAGCTATTGCCTTCCATAGTAGCAAGCACGGGGATGCCAACTGAGACTGAACCACTGAACAGTCAAGAGGATGGAACCAAGATCTTTCCTTGCCAGTGGGGATGAGGCAGGGCAGAAAAGGAACAGGACCACACAAACACTTTGAAAATCTAGTCTACAGTGACCAGAAAAACATCTTGTCAGTTCATATATGCTGTTAGCATTGCATTCTGTTTGGAGAGAGGTCTGTTGTTCTCCTCAGGGATCCATCAAATGGAAAGTAGCTCTACCAACATACACATTCATGCAGCCCATACCATGTAAAACTCAATTCCAGTTTCCAAGGGAATTCTGACATTAGTTACTAGCACACATCATCACTGAAATGCATCATTGTTTCCTACATAATAAAAAATTAAACACTCTCAAATTACTAATGAGATGTCATTATTAAATAAGCGTGCACAGAAGCAATGGCCAAAATAAAGGAGTTCTAATTTTAATGAAAAGGCAACAATTTATGATTAATATTTGAAGGCTTGTCCCAAGCAAGGAGTACAAACTTCTTCTAGGAAAACAGAAGCCCAAAGGAAGAAAAATAAGTTTACAATCAAAATGTTTTAAAACAGCAATCCGGGATCCTTGCCTTAATTAAAATCAGCAAGAATATCAACTTGATCTACTGTATTAGCAGACAGGTGCCTTCCCAGCTTCACAGGTAACACTCCTCATCAAAGCTTTCCCAGGCAAAGCCTTTACTGTTCCACTTTACCAACACGACTCCTTTGCACACCAGGAAAGCTCTGGGATGCGACGGGTGGAATGGAGCCATGCACCTGCAGGCTCACGCAGACAGCGCTACAGCAGTTGTCTCACACTAGCCCAGGTTATTTTCAAGGATACAACGAATTTCATTTGTTCTTTAAACACAAACCAAAAAGAGTCAATACAAACTGAAGATTCAGCAGCACTTGCCCAAGGATGTTCCTGCACATCACAAACCACCCACTTCACCAAGCCCCAAGTATCGCATTTACGCCCAAGAATGATACAATCTACGGCCATAATACAAACACATGGGTACAGCAAATCAAGCCTGACAGTTACAGGAACCTTGGTCTTAGAATTTCTAACACTTGTTCACGTTAATGTCAGCACCTCAACACAATGGAAACAGCACGTTGTCCTGCCTGGTACTTCTGCAGGTGGGAAAGGTGCCATGGTCCTCCTGCAGCCCCTGAATGCGTTTCCAGCTCTGCTCCGCACCAACAGCCCTTTTCACACTCTCACACCAACTATTCGTACATCATGACAGACACAATTCTTGCTTCCCATGTCCTGCAGCTATCTCACACATGCAAGACTGTTTCTTAGCAAAAAGTCCATCATTTTCTTAAATCAACAGGAAAATTTATCTCTCTCCAGAAATGAAGGCACATCTGAATCTGAAGGAAAGATGAAGAGGATGGCGAAATAGCAAGCTCTGACAGATAGGCCACACCTACCGAACCAGGTAACAGCAAAACCAATCACTTCCTCTCCCACCAGACAAGACTTGAAGATCCCCTTTGCCAAAAAAAATAGCAAATTTTAAGAGAAATTCAGTATTTAAAATACATTATGCCTACTGCAGCCCTTTCTCATATAAAATACAATAATCCTAAAAATAGAAGCAGTTGAGCTTCCCTGACAAGGTTATTTCTTCAATATTTGCACAATCATTTCTCATCTTTGATGTATTTCGCTAGGAAGGGGAGTAACTCCAACCTGCCGGCACGAGCAGCATCGCTCACAACTGCAGCCCGAAGGGGGGATGCAGGGAAAGGTCTGTGGCTGCAGCAAACCTTACGGGGTTTTGTAAATCCTGCCTGTGCTGACAATAGTGGAAAGGGTCACGCAGGATGGAAGAGAGGAGGTATTCCAGTAAGACTTCTCCTTTTTGGCCCCCACCATCACATCCTCTCCTTCCTTGGCTCACGGCCTCACCCACATTCAGTAATTTCAGGTACCAAGCTGTGCATACGCAGGCAAAGCCAAGGAGAGCAGAGAGATCAGCTTAAGGATCCTACTCCAGCAATTGTGACTTTCTTAGAATATATCAAAATACAACCAGAGGTGGACTTGGAGCAACACAGATCACTTCTCAGTGCAGAGAGCAGCTTCCTATTTTCTAGCACTTCCCCATTTACCCCGACTAGAAATATGCACGGCGATAACACCACAGTTTTAGCAACTTCTTCAAAATTCTTCCTATTTCAGCATAAGATAAGTGATTGTGCAAGTAAAACAGAGCATATATATATATGACCTAAATGTGTCAGATACTGAGTAGTCTCATAATCCAAATTATTCCATACAGAAAACAATATAAGAAAGGCAAAAAATATTTGCAATAGGATGGTAAATGCTAAAATCCAACTCCACCACCCTTCCCACCAAAAATGCAGTCACACACAGACTATGTCTATACGCAGAAATACAACAGGAAAAATTAAACAGGGTGTAACAACCACAAATGGAATGAAAAAAGAAGAAAATATTCAGATCCTCCCACTATTGAATTCTTTTGACAGTGATTGCTGGGAATTCACACATATCCACAGTACAAAACCCAAGAAGATATACAGGTTCACTGCCACTTCTTACCTTTGCTAGTATTTGCCACACAAGGCACTTGAGGACCTCGGCGCATTATAGAAAAATCAGTTCTTTCTTCAGCTCTCACCATTATAAGTGGGAGCAACACCAAAACTCAGAGCTACAAGGACTTTTCTTCTATAGAACTGATCCCTGCAAAAGTTTTATTCGAGAAGCCTAAAAACAGCCTTACAAGGGAAATATCAATCATTCCATTTCAGGGATGTGAAGAACAAATATCCAGACAAGATCTTGCTCAGATTCATACAAGAAGTCACTCCAGTGTCATGCACAGTCCACGTCTAGGTCCCTGCTTTTGTCTTTCCCTTGCCTTGATGGAGACTCTCTTCATTCTAAATCTGAAAAACACCTTAGCAGACTGCAAAAGATTTCATTTCCAAGGAAGAAAAACATAACTCTGCCTCAAACAACAATTTTTTATACTGCAATATGCTATTGATCAGATGAGTTTTCCACAATGAAAGGGTCTGAAAGCCCTCCAGCTTCTGCTGGCTAAGTTTTAACCAGCATTATTCAGGACTACCTTCCCAAGCACAGCTAGTAAACAACTGCAAAGTAGCACATAAGCACAGTGGTTAGGCCAAAAGTTTCGGCAAGGTTTTCAGGTACACTTGTTGTATAAGGGGAGAAAATGGGTGGGGAAAAAGGAAGAATCAAGTTACTGTAGCTGAATGAGCACTGAAAATGCAAAGTTTTGGGGGTTTTCCAATCCCATAGGTAGCTCTGCTGTCTAGTGCTGAATAAAACTGGTTTAACTCCACTGCAGATACACAGCACTTTGTAGGCTACAGCAGTTACATCCATAATTCATGTTATTTACACACCTACCGGCTGCTAGGGAAAGATGAGCAGAGACACACATGGCATGGTGAACACTTTTTCCCATCTTCTACTCCCATTTCCAATTTCTCAAAGTAAAGAATTTCTTCCTAATAGCTAATTTAAATCTCCCCTCTCTCAGCTTCAAGCCATTCCCCCCTGTCCCACCACTCCCTGCCCTTGCCCAAAGCCCCTCCCCAGCTTTCCTGTCGGCCCCTCCAGGCACTGGGAGCTGCTCTAAGGTCTCCCCGCAGCCTTCTCCTCCCCAGGCTGCACAGCCCCAGCTCTCCCAGCCTGTCCCCACAGCAGAGGGGCTCCAGCCCTCTGACCATCTCTGTGGCCTCCTCTGGACCTGCTCCAACAGGTCCGTGTCCTTCTGATGCTGAGGACCCCCGAGCTGGACGCAGCGCTGTGGGGGGGTCTCAGCAGAGGGGAGCAGAGGGGCAGAACCCCCTCCCTCACCCCGCTGGCCATGTTGCTGGGGATGCAGCCCCAGGGCATGGGTGGCTTTCTGGGTGTGAGAGCACATTGCTGGGTCATGTTGAGCTTCTTGTCCAGCAGCACCCCCAACCCCTTCTCCTCAGGGCTGCTCTCCATCCATTCTCCACTCCATGGTGAGTCTTTTGAGTAAACATCATTCCTGCACCCCATGAGGGCAGCTGTCTTCCACACAAGCCATCAGCTGGCCACTGTCCACACCCACATATGCACACTCAGAAAAAAGTCTTGCATGCAATTTTGAAAAGTTGAAGATAGTAGTTTACCTTTGCAGTCAGCAGTTTGGATATCATAAGCCCCTTTCAAAACTTAAAACAGTCAAGATCATTCAGATGTTTCAAAACTGTATACTGCCAAACTTGGAAAACTTCTTAAGTAAGTCTGATAAATGGGGAAAGCTGATTATAGCAAAGAAAAATCCTTGATTAACACTACACTAAATCAAGTAGGCTATGTTTTCTTACTGAGCAATTGCTATTAGTAGATGATAGCTAGCTGGGGACCACGTCATGGAACACTCCAGTACATGAAGTATCCATGCATTTAGTTTGTATGCAATTAAGACTGTTTCATTGTCTCATCGGGTTCCCTGTGACACCCAATTAAGTAATAACACAAGGAAAGTGCTCTTAATTAATGAGGAAAATCCTCTGCAAGCTAGACACAGGTGTGTATATCTCAAGTAGAGCCTGAAATAGTTGAATAGATCATTTAATCTTTATATTAAAAAAAAAACCACACTCAAATTTGTATCTAATTAACTCAATAGCAGGATTCTTTTTGATTTCTTCCAAGGAGGTTACATTTCTTTGCAATATTCAACAATCGAGTGGTTTATAAAAGATAAAAACTAAAACTGACACTTGGAGTAAAAGAGTGGTTGCAAATGATCCAAATTTGCATATCGTTATTCCCACTTTTTCCACAAATCTGTTTAAATCATCTTTCGTCTTGCAATTTTTTTTCTTCAAAACCAATCCCTATATTGGTATTGAATGAGCACATTCGTATTTATTTCTAAGCAGATGCTTTTCAGTGTATTTTAAAACATTATCTCAACCAACTGAAAAAACACCAAGGTGAGACCATATTACATTTCCATTGTCTCTGTCCTACACAGCTACGGAATCACGACGCGTGTGATGGACAGGAAAGACCCAGGTGTAGTGAAGTTGGCCCATCTTTCCAATCCAAGAGAAAGACGACAGACTCGTACCTGGTCAGGGGCTTAAGCCCAGTTTCTTTCAACAGTCAGGCATTTTTCTGGCTCCTTTGATCAGAGGTGCATTGCTGTTCTCACACTACAAAAGAATATTTCCAAACCACAAAACATCAGCAACAACAACGCTCACCACCTGGTATGGTATTTTCCACTATTTATTTCTGTTTTCCTTTGTAGGCTATCTACTCGATACAAAGTTTTCTTCAAAACAAGGACAAGGTTTTGATTTGTGAAACTTCTACCCAAATCATATACATCCCTTATAAACTACAGGCACAGACCTTTTTCTAAGCAGCAAAAAGATCTTTTTAAGGTTTAATCCTATAGATATATATGTGTGCCTATATAAGGCTAAGGCCATACCCATGAGTTGGTGTGTGCGTGTATTTGCACATATACAAACAGTTAAGGTCAAAAACCAGTTAAGGACAGATTTACAGATCTGTCTTAATACATAGATCTATCTGAGATACATAAAACTGTTCCTTCTTATACACAGCTATGCTATTTTGGCTGAACTAAATGAAACCCCAGTGTAGCCAGCGATGTTAGATTAGTCAGTGCAACATCTTTAACATTTTGTGATGGCTGTCAAGGACAATGTCGTACAGGCTACAGCAAAAAATGATACCGGAAAAAGTCAGAATATCATCCCAGGTTTCTTTCTTACATGCTTCACTAACCACAATGGCAAAATTTAACTGCAAAGAATGACATTTCCATCAAGTACAGTAGTTTCATATCCAAATTTCTGCAGCTGAATAAAGCAGATGTGAGTCTTTCAATGCATTAACGCACAGGACCATTGTTCGTAACTGTACATAAAATTGTGTATCATTAAAGTGCAGCTAGTATGGACAACTTTAATAAAGGTTATCCCCCACTTTCCATTCCTTGGTTTCAGTGACATTGCAACCTGAATAAAGTGTAATTCGTCAAGCCACAGTTTTCTGCCTTTGGTGTCTGACTTTTATTTTGCAGGACTTCAACCTGAGAAGCTGGAAATTGGTCTGCTTCCTCTCAGACCTTATGTTCAGACCTTAGCTGAGTATTCTGTACCCAGAACTTGGTTACAGGACTTGGCCAAAATGTGAGGCAAATTTAACAGACATTGAAAATGTGTTTTTAAGTATGCTCATAAAAATCAGCCCTAACTGGCCAAATTATACACCTCTGAAAAGTACAGCTTTTACAAGTTAATTTGCACAATTAAACACATAATATTTCATCCTCCTACTCCTTCACTCGGGCCCTTTATGTATGCCAACAGCAGGCACCCTACTCCATCCCCACAGGCTCAGCACACGGGGCCTTTGCCACTCCCCATCATTATGTTCTTTGGTATCCAGGATTCAGGATTTTCCCAGTCTCAGCATACTCCAACATCAAATAAAATAAAATAGTAAGAAACATAAACTATTTTCTTATGTTAGGGAGAAACCCTCCTAACACTATTTGTGCAAAGTAACTATCAACCTCACACTATTTATGTTAGAGCTGCAGTTCTTATTTAACATTTTAACAATAAACATAGTTCCATACTGCAAATTTTTATTTTTCATATTGCTAGTTCATTAAAGCCTGACATGCATACGCATTGTGATTGCAAAGCCACACAACAAAAAGAGAAATTCCAGCACTGATAGTGCATGATATTTTAGAAACATTTTTTTTTTTTTTTGGTATGACACCTATCTTGATCCATTCGAGAACCAAGTTACCCTTAAGAGTGAATGAAGTCATTGTCTGCAGGACTCTTGCCCCCTCAGCCGAAGAAGTTGGATGGTATGTATTACAGATGACAAGAAGCTGCAAGAACAGCCAGTATGGTCTTGCCATCAGGCATTAAGACAAACACTGCCCCAAGGAACTGATCTTTCCCAGCTTCTGCAATAGAGATTCTCCGTGATGCTCAACTGAAAACTCTTTCTAGTCGATTAACTAATTGTGTAATCTTCATTTTCCGGACACTTGAGGCCAAATCTGCAAGTTAGATGCTGAGACCTGACAATCGCATCTGTGGCCAACAGAGCTTTGTACGGAATATATGAAGTGATAGGAAGATGCAAAAATTCTCTGAAAACACACGCTTCTGGCATCTCAAAAAGGAAATGCAGTATTTGTGAGCAGATATTTTTCTGATGAATATTTAAGTCTCCTCTTCGAACCTGAGTTCCTCCACTGTAAAACGGGGCCCCATTACACAAGAGTTAACGTATCACACTCCTGCTTGTGAAGCCACTTGATCCCGCACTCGAATTCGGACCTGCCATATGAAGAAGGGATTTCTCACATGTATTTCCAGCTCAGGTGGCCCACTCTGCATGCAGTCATACTGAGCGACACAACTCGTGTACGCTGCCCAACAAGCTGCTTCCAAACAGACGGACAGCTTAGTCAACCAGGTACAAACACAGTCTTTATCAGCTTCCACCTGCAAGCCCTGCTCAGGGTAGCGCACCAGGCACCACAGATGTGTTCCTCCAGCTCCTCACTCTGCAACAAAGTGTGACCCTTTTTATTTTAACTACACCATCTTGGTGTGTGTGTGTATCACACCAAGAAATAGGTGTGTCTCAGCCATGAAAGAAGTGCATAGTTAAAATAACTCTGAGCACCACTGCATCTGCAAGCTCCTCTGCTCATTTCCAGCCTCCTCTTTTGCCCTGTGAGCATCATCACTGCCAGACCACCCCATCTGGTGACATGCTGAGAAATTCTAAATTTCTTCCCCTGACTGAGAATCAGGTATGGAAACAAAGTCCTAAATTCCTACTTTAGGGGCAAACATGGGCAGGAGTTGCTAGAAACATTATTTGCAGAAGACAGGAGAAGAGCAGGGAGGGAAGCAAAGGAAAATTTGCACTTGCCTTTCTTCCTAGGTTCCTCAAGAACAGTCACCTCCCCTCAGCAATGAGCCTTCCACCTCTTCAACTCTTTTTTTCCCCAAACAGTAAAGACAATCAGCTTTCCAGAAACTCAAATCTTCCTGACAGCACAATAAAGGTCTTTGATTAATAAATAAACTAATTAAAAGTAACTATCCAGGCTACACTAGCCTGTCCGAAGTCTTCCACAGCACATCCCTATGGGGAAAATGCTGAGGACAGAACTGTCAACCTGTACTTTCATAACCTGCCGCTCCAGTTTCTTTCATCACGTAGGTCCTTCCCTAAACCCCAAATCTCTCGCCTCAGCTGACCATTTTCAGCTCTTGAAAGTTTTGGTACAAAGAAGCCATTGAGCCAAATTTATTTTCTTTGATCAATCGCGTCCCGCTGTTCAGAAAACAGGTTAAAACCCATCAGTCTCGCTCACATTATCCAAATGCTTGCTCGGATCTCATCTTTCCTAGAATTTATTTAGCACCGAAACCCTTGACAATACACCTAAGTATTCTTAGATCACTTCAGATATCACTCAAACCAGCAGTTTTGATTGCAAGGCAGAACTGGCAGAAATAGGTTTTAGATGCAGACAAAGCCTGATCAACGCACGTGGCACATTTTCTGAAAACAGCTGTGAATAGGGTCTGACCGGTACCTGAGCAAAGCCTGGCTTCAATGGCCACAACAGATCACCCGGAGACACCCAGGTACTGTAATGCACCACCTGGAGCCAGTGGATTTAAACAGTCTTTGTCTCGCTGCTCACATGCCTTATTACAGCACTGGTGTCACATCACTTCAGCTAGTGCTGACATCAAACTCCATTTTATAGAGTGTTCTGAATTGTTTTCCAAAGGCACAGCAGTCAGAGGTAAACACTCCCCCACTCTGGGGAGAAAAAATGTACAGATGGTTTGTAACCAGCTATCATACAGGTGGCTCCATTTTATAAATCCCTCCCTCAACTGATCCCAAATTGAGATCACTACCCACTGCCCTGTGAGCATCATCAACTTCTAAAACAGTCCAGGTTTCAATGCGCATTTTACAGCTTTTAGAGACTCCCTATGAGAAATAAAGAGTTTTATCCTTAACTCCCAGCAATGCAAATCCATTCCCGTGGCCGTCATATGCTCTACATTTCTGAGGCTTGTCTTGAGCTCGCAGTTCATTTGAGCTATAACCCACAACCGCCCTTACCAGAGTGCCATCCTGTACAGAAATTTTTAACTTGAACGAGGTAGTAATTATAATGTGAAGGTTGGCCCATTAAGTAAAAACTAATGTTTCAATTAGCAAACTCCGTCAACTGCGAACAGGACCTCTGTGACACGGCCACAGGTTAACGGTGTCTGGTGCCCTTCCACAATTCTTTCTGCCTGGGAAGAAAAGATGTGTTCATAGTTTCATCAATTTAAAGGTCAAGAAGAGGCGACAGCTTCCCTGAAATTCCCCTCCTGCCTACCACGTGCCATTAAATATCACCCACAAACTGAACCTAATGCTCGCTCGACAAGAACATACCCCATGCTGGCCAACACAGTTTTAAAAGAAAAGCGATCAAACAAGGGAATTTCTGGAGGTGGACAGTGCTCTTTTTCCTTTGATCACTTATTACAATTGGCAGTCCACCTCCCTAACAAAACCATGCTTTGCGTCAACTCTGAACTGCCCTATTTCCCCTTTAAAACATTGATTTTAGGTACAGCTTCCTGGGATGCACAGGGGTACACCTGGTGCCTGGAATTTTCTGTGATGCTACTGCAGTCAAGTGCTCCCTCTGATAAGCTAACAGACTTATCTCTAAGCTTCTCTGTGCGTGGTTTTTCTAGTCCTCAGACTATTTTTGCGTTTCTTCTGCTCCCCTACAACTTATCCAAGAGCTATTTCAAGATGTTGGAATAGAAAACATACACAAACTTCCCATACAGAAGTCATGAGTACCAAATACAGAAATGAGATTTGTTCTCTTCTAAATATTTTCTTGGTCATAAATCTTAAAAAAAAAAAAAAATTAAAAAAAAATGCCTTTTTTCCTACAGCATCAACCTTAGCATTTGCACTAACCTGCTTTGCACACCACTGACCTTTTAAACCCTTTCAGTATTGCTACTCATAATACAACTCTCTCCTCCTTCCACTTCATTCTGTAGGCATGGCTTGCAACTCTTACCTCCAGCAGCATTGCTTTACATCTATTTTATTTTCCTTTTGGAATCTCACTTAAATCAAACACAAAGGTGCTGAGCCCAAGGTACCAAGCTATCAGTATTACCTCGTATGATGATACCTGCCCTTTGTGAGCACATCCAAGGGGGAGAGAGAAATGATCTCCACATGGCACTGTCCCTCCAGGCTGGGCAGTCGGGGAGCAGGAGACACCACCCAAGGTGTCCATCTGCTCCTCTGCTTAATGGGTCATGACTTACTGTTCCACCTCTCTGTATGACATGTCATTCACAAACAGTACTAGTGACACAACTTCAAGAGCAATAATTACTTTCTGAGTAAACTCGGGAGGTGGAGGTTAGAGGAGCGGACAGGCAGGTGGGTTGAGAATGGGCTGAAGGGCAATGCTCAGAGGGTTGTGACCAGTGGTGCAGGGTTTGTCTGGAGGCCTGTAGCTCGTGGTGTTCCCCAGGGGTCACTGCTGGGTCCAGTAATGTTCAACTTACTCATCAGTGACCTGGATGAAGGGACAGAGGAACCCTCAGCAAATCTGCTATGATACAAACCTGGGAAGAGCAGTCGATAGGCCAGAGGCTGCGCTGCAGTTCAGTGAGACCTGGGCAGGCTGGAGAGCTGAGCGGAGAGTGACCTCATTAATTAATTAATTAATTATACCTAATTAATATTAATTAATATTAATAATAAATAATAACTAATTAATTCAAAAGCAAGTGTAGGCACCAGCAGAGGCTGGGGCTGCCCTGCTGGGGGGCAGCTCTGCGGGGAAGGACCTGGGAGTGATGGCAGACAGCAAGTTGCCCATGGGCCAGCAGTGTGCCCATGTGGCCAAGGTGGCCAGGGGGATCCTGGGGTGCATTCAGGAGGAGCGTGGCCAGCAGGTCAAGGGAGGGGATCCTCCCCCTCTTCTGTGCCCTGGTGAGGCACATCTGCAGTGGTGTGTCCAGTGCTGGGCTCTCCACTTCAAGAGAGACAGGGAACTGCTGGAGAGGGGCCAGCAGAGGCTGTGAAGATGATGAGGGGCTGGAGCATCTCCCTGATGAGGAAAGGCTGAGGGAGCTGGGGCTGTTCAGCCTGGACAGGAGAAGACTGAGAGGGGACCTCATCAATGGCCACAAATATCTCAAGGGTGGGTGCCACAAGGACGGGGCCAGGCTCTTTTCAGCAGCGCCCAGCGACAGGACAAGGGGCAACGGGCACAAAGTGCAAGACGGGAACTTCCATCTGAATGTGAGGAAGAACATCGTTCCCCTGAGGGTGACGGGACACCGGGACAGGCTGCCCAGAGAGGCTGTGGGGTCTCCTGCTCTGGAGACATTCAAACCCGCCTGGACGCGGCTCTGTGCAACCTGCTCTGGGAGAGCTGCTTCAGCAGGGGGGTGGGCTGGGTGGCCTCCAGGGGTCCCTTCCCACCCCAGCTACGCTGTGACTCTGTGAAAAATACTGTTGGCTCCACTGTTAGTCCACTGAAACCCTTCTAAAACCCATCCATTTGACAACAACAACCTGCTGTTCTTAATGCAACTAACCACAAATCTTTATTTGATAACATACTGCCAACCTTCTCTAACTGGGCTATCTCTTGGTACTAGAACACCTCAGCAGTCACGGTTCTCCGGGACACAACGTAGAGAACAGCTTCATTTGCCAATACAACCCCAGAGGTTTCAGCACAGCACCAGGTCTGCAGGCACGGCAGGTCTAGGGTTACTGCTCCATGCTGCTGCTCTCCTTCGGGCTACTTAATTTGAGAACAGTAATTTGAGCACAGTCAACCCGATTTAATTTCCTACTGAAGAAATAAACTGGCAACCTATTTAGGCATTATTAACTTAATATTAACTAGATATTCACTTGATGGTAACTTGCAAGGTAGATCTGCTCTAACAAGACTGAGTTCAAGTCTTTAAGCACTCCTTTATTATTTGAGTTTTGGCTGTCTCTCAATGTTCTCATATGAAGACATCTAAGAGGTGGTTATTGCATGCCTATGTATACAAGGCAGAATCCCAAACAGGTAAGTTGAAAACAACAACCTCTGAAAAACTGATTTGCTATAGATCAGGGAAGTTGCGGTTTTAAGAGACAGAAGTTTTGAGAAACATAGGTACACGAAGTGAAAATTCACATAAAAACACCTTTAACCTTTAATTATGAGTTCACATCCATTTTGCATACTTTACAAAGACCAACTAGTTACCTAATGACCGCTTGCCAGCCCAAAACCCAAAACTGCTCACCCAGCAAAGGCACTAGTCCAGCACCACCCAGGATGAAGAGCACACATCAGACAACCTGCCACTAAATTCACCACAGCAGGAGTCCTGCAGGTCCAAACACATATCATTATTACTATGAGAATAAAATCACAGCAATTTGCGTCCTGCAAATTACACCGTTATTAAGACAAGCACCATATTTAAACAACTCTTAACAGATAAATAGCTTTATTGTATCTATTGCTGCATCCAACTTCTGCAACAGGGTTCAAACCAGATGATAATTTCCTTCAAAGAGCAGGCACTATGAAATTGCAGTAGAGACCTCCATCTTATCACTCCTTTTGTGTCCTGCTAAAGGCCCCCCCAAAAAAGACAAAAAAAAAAAAAAAAAAAAAAGAGAGCATACTGCTCTGTGCCTGTACTGATCATCTGTGTCACAACAGCACACATTAATATAGGTTTATTTTACTGTACTGATTCTCCTATCAAATGAGGAAAATATAGCAAAAATACAGTGCATTCAAGACTTCCAAAGAGAAAAAGGGAATCAGAGCACCCTTGGCAAACTTCAGTTTATCTTTTGCTAAACCCTAATATGCTTTTAGTTCAAGATTGTGCGACCCTGTGCTATATCACTTCATTAATGAGTCCTATAGCTGACACTTCAAACAGCTGTGGTTTCAGGGAATAAGGACAGATTGCACTATTGTTGCCTTTAAGACAGTCACCCAGATGAAAATCAGCGTTAAGATAAAAATCAGCTACTTCTGGTCAGATACGCTACAGAGAGATACAGCAATAATTCTGAAAGCAGAGTAAGTTAAGGAAACTTAGAATTAGAGGTAAATTTTAGAAGGACTTAAACTATAATTAGGATATGAAAATGAAGACTATAGTACACAGTCTTCCCCGCCGTGGCAACAAACTTAGATTTATAGCAAGAGATATTCTCACATTCATCATCCCAGATTATATGAAATTTATTTTTAAATACATACTTTTAATTTTCCTTTTCATTTTAGTATGTGAGAACAGAATTCTGAGATTTTATTATTAACATGTATTACAGGTACATTGTCCAACAGGACTAAATTATCCCTGTAAACAAAAACTTGTAAGACTAAATGCTGAAGGAGCAGCATTTTAATGGCTAAGCTCAATTTTTCCAGGCATTTTGGAAAACAGAACTGGTTTTAAAAATAAGGTAACTGCAAAGCTTTTTCGTTCTGAAGTTAGAGAGATACAGTTATCTGCCAAAAAGACTACTTTTAAAGGCTTCCAGCTATATAACTTCCCTGGGTTATCTGATAACATTTTGTCTTTGTTTCCTAGTGTTAATTGTTTTTATTTCTTCACTTGCGTGTTGCCTAGAAATACAGAAATGAACCACATCAGGAAGAGATCATCAGGGTTAATTATACATAAGTAAAAAAAAAAAATAAGAAATCTCGAATGCTATCTGTGGCAGCAGTGGATTTTTATCACCTCTCTAAGTACAAGACATTCCATAAAACAAACACAAAAGGGGAACCCAGGACCTATGTCCCAATTGATTCAGGTACTTTTGGGGGAAGGTTTAATACCTAGTCTCCGTTTTCCCAGGTGCTCCCCCATTTTTTTTGTTTCATACTGTACTCAGGCTACTTGAAATGGATGCAAAATGCCTGGGGTTTTTATAATTGCTTGTGCTACTGATCATTCTTACTGTTACCACTTTGGCAGGAAGCAAGGCTCCCAGAAAGCTGCTCCAATTAAAACAGATTTCCGTTCTCAGTACCAGGAATAGATTCTGGATACTCCCCAATAATCTTAAAATGGATACTCCCATTAAATTACTTCAATATAAAAAGATTTGCAGAGACTACTGATCTCCAACAAAGCATCCGTGTTTCTTCTTGAGAACACATCATAAGTAAATTTAATCTCTGGGGTTTTTTTCCTCTTTACTAAAAGGCAAGACCCCTAAAAGTACAAGATTGAGTCAGCTCCTGTTGTCTCTCTTCCTGAGCCAGCAAAAGAAACACTGTATTGCTATAACTTAAAATAAATAAATAAATCAAAAGGAGTTTTTCTGCTAGAAGTCCCAGAAAATGCCAGGCATTATCCCTGAGCTTATTTCTTCCCCTTCCAAATTGTGCTTTGCAAGGTTTTTCCTGGTCATTTGCAAGGCTTTTGAGTAGGTTATTTTTCCTGTTGGCTCAGTGCATGGAATCAGCTCACCATGCAGTCAGACAAGCATCACAGACAGCCTAGCAAGGTGGCCAGTCCCCTTACTTCAAATACACCGTAAAGCTACACCTTGGGGACATAAAACCACCCCTCAGTTCCCAAAGCCAAACTTAAAGTCATTTAAGCCAATAAATTCAGGGTGTTACCAGAAAGTGCAGTTTCACCTTTCCTCCCTTCTTCTGGGCCATGTGTTCCCAAGCACAAGTTCAGACCAGGTGGAAACATAACTGGGCAGCTCCAAGCAGAAGGTATGTCAGTCCCACCAGTTACTCCCTGAAGCCATGCCTTCGCACAAGGCACGCTGCAGTGTGCAGCAGGAAGGAGCACAGAATTACATCTTTTGCAGCACTGAGCACTTGCACCCACCTAAACCATTGACAAAACCAGGCTCTCAGCCCATCTGATGCCCATGTTACAGATGGGGAACTGGAGTAAACGACACTCCCGTACCTCTAAAAGCACTGCTAACTACAGTTTGTAAGTGGCTCAGATGGTCTGAGAAGGAAACCATAAAAGTACTTCAGGTGTTTTTACTACGTAGTCTAAAAGCTGTATCATCAAAATACTACCTCCTGATAGTTGGCTACCAGAAGAGCCTTTAGAGCACACTATATTTCACATCAGGAGGCGAGCAAAAGCCTTAGTTCAGAGAGGGTATGTGCTATATCAAGAGAATGAGCTAAAATTAGTGCAAGGCACCTACACAAAACTTCTTGCCTTCAAAGCACAGCATCAGGATTTCTGGATTTGGGTGCCAGTGCTTCAGGAATTTGCAGTCATGAAATACAATCACGATTCTTATCCTGCTGAGATGTAGATGCAGACGGTGGCAAAGGGTGCCTTTGTCTTTAAGCTTATTTTGCACTGCAGCATCTCACAGTTCAGGGTTGTACCCTTTATCATCAACAAGACTGTTTTAGCATCAACAAGGATTTACAGCTAGCTCTTCAGGTAGCAGTTGTTGCTTGAAAAGTTGTACAGCCGCTAGTAAGAAAATCAGTATCTTATATCCACTGGGTGCTACTGATTTACATATTTCTTCTATGGGTGTACCATGGCCAGAAGTAACAGTAATGGGCATCATCCAAACTTTCTAGATGAGTGACCTCAGCCCAGAGCAGCCAACGCATACACAGCCCCACAGATCTGACACCTGCAGAAGTTCACGTTTATTAATCCTGACAGCAAAGTGAGTTTGAAACTTATCAAGATACAGAAAATGCATGTTTCCATGTTGGTCCTTAAGATTTTCCAGTTTCATTTTCTTTTTAAATCAGAACAAGTTATGAACTTTGAAGACCGAAAAAAAGTCCTTCTAGAACTTAACCAAGCAAGTCCGTGTGGCCCTGGGTTGTCCTTCCTCAGGACAACCCATGCTCCTGCAATCCTGTCAGCATCTCAGAGGGGCAGGCAGAAACCAAGAGCCAAAGAATAACAGATTGTTTTCCCCCAGTGTTCTTCCCACTACATTTTGGCTAATATAAACACACATACAAAGCCAGAAATAGGAAATACTAATAAAAAGGGAAAATCATAGGAAGGTCAGATAGAACCTAAAACCACTGAAGACACACACAACTTCCTGCTGCTGTAGGAAGAAAACTCGGTCATCCGTACACTCCGTGGCTTATCTCAATAGCCAGAAAACCCTGATAACACCAAGAAAAACATATTCCAGAATCAATGCCCCCCCTGCCTGAGGGGAAAACTCAGCTGAAGTCCTCTCAGATTTAAATCAAGATTGCCAACAAAGTAAAGCCCAGCTAATCCTGACTGCCAGCACAGTCCTGGGGAAAGAGGTCTCACAAGCAGATAAGATTCAAATCAAGAGTTTCACACATCAAAGGCACCAGCCTGAATTGTAAACCAAAACGAGCAAGACACCATACGCACTTTTTGTGAGAGCCATTTCCATGTATGCGGAATAATTTGGTGACGGTTTCAAATGTGTCCAAAAATTAAAAGAAAAACGCCATATAGGGCATAATGAAGGAAGCCAACCAGGCGACCACGGGCGCAGGGTCAACAACCTTTTCATTCTTTCATGTGCTGGAGAAGGGGAGAAGTCATCACAGTGGCATCTCCCAATGTTTCATTTATGTATCTTGGGAAACAGAGGCATTAGAAACTCTTTTTACCACATTCCAAATGGGAAACTGAGGCACTGCTTATGCAGTTTGTCAACGAGAGGGAAATTGTGGGCATGGAAAGAACTGGATGCCAGTCTCCCAGTGTCTGACCATGAAATCATTTATTGCTCGCAAAACACCGGTCACAACAAAAAAGGTTGGGGGATTTGAGTTACCTGGCAGAGAGATTGTCCCTGAAGAAAGCACAAGGCTGAACCAGATTATTAATTCACCCAAAAAAATCTCCATTGAAGACAATTCTGTTACGTGGAATTTTGGATGAAAAGATTAAAAAGCCACAAACTGGCTTAAACAGATGTGCATTAAAAAAGCTTCCCAAGGGCTGAACACAAACACAGAGCACCAGGCTTTGTTTTGGTAGAAGGGGAAACTACTTAAACCACAGGGAACAGGAGAGAAGCCACACGCTGTCGAGCCTACTGACAGAGCCAGGACCGTCAGTGAAGAGCGTCGGGAAAGCATGAGGAAGTCAAGAGCAGCCAGAGAATCACCCGCAGTGTAAGTCACAGAAAAACTCTGCACATACGTGTGCGTGCGAGCGCGCATGTATTGAGTGTTGGCAGGAAAAAAATGACCTTGGAATACCAAGCAAAATGGTGTCCTGCTGTTTGCTTCAGACTGTGTTCGGAAAAACTAGCCTCTGCAAACATGCTCTGTGAATCAGCACGATTGCCTCTGAGAAATACCTGGCTGTCATTGATTTCCTCTTTCAACAGACTATCACAAATATTGGCTAATCAGTCTGGTCAAAAGAAGTAACGGTGCATACCAGGAGCAGCAGCCCTGCGTCAGATGGAACTAAGCAGACAAGAAAAGATTTCAGGAAACCTGGAAAAGAACTGAAAAGGAAACTCTAAGTCAAGGTTTGGCAGTCTTTGTATGGTGCCATGCCAGGCTTTTTCTTCCCCGTGCTACAGCTCGAGTGTGCTAAGGGAAAGCTAGCAGGATCTGGTAGAAGCCGCCTCTCAAACAGGCAGGGATCTGCTAGTCAATGGTATCTTGCTTCTACACAAGGTAGTGCCTTTTGCTGAAGAGTAGAGCTCAGGGAGAGTCAGAAATCGCAAGCGGCTGCCTCCTGCAAATGAGCGCCTCAAAATGCCAATGTTATTAGCCCTGCACCCCGTTCATAGTCTGGTTGCACATCCACAGGCTGTTGATCCCTGAGCTAAAACATTCTGTACAAGATGCAAGAGAAAGAAAAAAGAAAAAAAAAAGCCGAACAAAACAAGGCTGCCCGACTGATGAGAATATTTGGATTTGAGTGATGGAACGATATTGCAGGGAACAGAGATCACGAATTGCAGAGCTAGCATCTTTCCAACTAATAAGACACCTTCCCAGATGAAACTGCTGATGCATCCAGGAAAGGAATAAGCTAAACACAAAAGAAGGACACTTAGAAGGGGAAATGAGGTTCAAAGTCAGACAAGAGCGTCCATAAAGAAAATGAATTTTCTGTTGCTATATATGGCTGCAAGGAGGCTGAATAACAAGCAGGAACAAATAAAATCCTGACCGGCAATAAGAAAAAAAACGAAACCTGGTGTGATGAGCATGTGACTGGACTTTAAAACTATTAGTTCAACAGCATTCCAATACGAAAGGGAAGTGATGGCTGCAACACACCACTACAAAGAGCAGGGGGGAAAAACGCTCACCTCTCCGACAGTGATCAGTACCGCAGAGTAACGGAACGTGCAGGGCAACGCAGCAGTAATTCGTGTGGTTTAATGGGTGAAGCCCAGGAGGAGGTTCTAGGAAGCACCAAGACAGGGAGCAGGGTATGTGACTCCATAGGTACATAAAGGGGGAAGTGGGGAAGATGTGGGGTTATGGAGGAGACAGGAGGGCTACAGAACCTCATGCAGCAAGTAATTACAGGGGATTCGTTTCCCAAAATCATAGGTGACAATTTAGAACACAAAGTAACTATTTTGGACCTCATTACAACCAATACATAATCACTGGACTGTAAGTCTTGACAGTGAAGAAAAAGGACAAAGTTGCATTTAAACATATCTAAGTGTCGCAATTAAATCAAGATTGCAAAATTTCTTGATTGAAATAATTGATTTTAACTTGTGTGATATTTGTAGTTTTTAATCATCATCTTAATGAAATACCAATGTATTCATAGAATCATTTAGGTTGGAAAGGACCTTTAAAACCATCGAGTCCAACTGTAATGAAAATAGGCATCACTTAAGATGTTGATTTTTCACAAATATAACTTAGCAAGGAAAAATTAAGGAATTTGCATATAAATGATCCACTTACATTCACTCACAAAGTGCTTTTGGGATCAAAAAGGAAATAGCTACAGAGTGGAGTTTGGAAAAGCTTCTAAAGCAAATTAGAGATTCAACTCCCCTTGTAATCAATGGGAAGAGACTAGAAAAATTATTAAGCAACAACACAATAAAGCAAAGAATGCAACAACATGGATGCATCAAGATCAAATTGTGCTAGTCCAAAATAGCCTGGTGAAACCTAATAAAAACAAGTGGACGAGCAGCATATGTTGCTGTGCAGGTGGAGAATAACTAGCTAGGGTGATGGACAAGAGAAAATAACCTAAAGGGTATATTGGAACAGAAATTAATATAAATTAGCAATACAACGGATTGGGGGGGGGGGGGGGGGGGGGGGGGGGGAGGCATTTCAGATTTTTTGTTAATAGTGCCATTATTTTATGCAACACTGACAAGACCATGGAGCACCAAGTCCATGTATAGTAAACACATCAAGGTACAGACGAAAGCTGCAAAAACAATGAAGAGATTTGGAAACAATATAATCCACAAGAACAGATTAAAGGATCTCATTCAGCCTAGAGGAAAGAAAACTGAAGGACAACGTAACATGCCTCCATCAGTGACAACAAAGGGATGGGTTATTTTCCATGTCCTCTGGAGTGAAGGAACGTATCTTAACTTGCCAGAGATAAAAGATACTGGAAAAGCTTTTAACTAAACTGGTTAAGCATCCACTATCAGCTACCTAAGGAAGCTAGGTACCTCCTATATGGGAGGATTTTAAGGAAAAATTAGAAAAATATTTGTCAGGGATGCTCCAGAGACACTTTATCTTGCCTCAAGGAGGCAAATGAGCTGGAAAGTCTCCCGAGCTCTCTCCCAGCTCCACATTTCAGTAAGGAAAGGTGCCTCAGAGGTCCAGGCTGTTGAACCGGTGGAAGACTCTTTGAGGACTCTCCATTTCTGAGCCCCTGAGTGTTCATTCTCAATATTTTTTGGAACACAGGAGAAAATCTAGAAGACAATCATTTCTAACACAACATCAGGAGAGGGCAAAAAAGATGACTCAAGTAACTCTCAATCAGTTAGCCAGACATTGGCTTTGGACAAAATAAGGGAAAACTGAATCAGACTTGATCTGGACTTAAAAAGGCCAGGAACAAAATTAATGACAGTCAGTGTTTCGGAAATTAGGTCTTGTCAAACAAAGCTGATTTCATTCTTCAATGAGATTCAAAATCAGGTTGATAGTGGCAACTGCTGCAACGTAACAGGCAAACTTTTGTTGCACATGACAACTTAATCAAAAAATTACCACTATGCTATGTCAACAAAGCACAGTAAACACATTTAGAGTTGGCCAACTGACAGATGACTAAAAGCAGTCATCCATGGAAAATCACCACCACCAAAGTTAGCTGTAGTAGAGTTCTGCTGGGCTTGCTAAAGAGCCTGGTACGATTCAAGAGGTCCACTACAGATCTGAAAATTAACATTGATCACAGACAAGATTTATGAATGGTCCTCTGGATGGTAAATGAAGAGGACAGGCCGGCAATACACAGCCATTTGGACTGCAAAGATCACTCAAGGTAGATTTCAATACAACCAAATGCAAGGTGCTACACCTAGGAAACAAAATGTGAAAGCCAGAGACCTTGAAACACAAACTGAGGTACTGCCAGGCAAGAAACCGCCCAACACTTCCAAGCTCAATGCCACATGTTTAACTTAACCAAAATAAAAGCTGAAAGACCATTTGGTTACGGAATTATGAGTTCCCTTCAAATGGAAGAGTTATTAGGTACCAAAGGACCTTTTAGTTTAGACAAGAAAAGGCTTCTGGAAGCAATAGTTGGAAACTAATTCAAATCAGACCTCCATTTTTTAATCAAGGGGGTAATTATTTACTGAAAATATATCAAGAGAAGTGGTGGACTCTTCATGACTTGAGAGCTTCGAACTAAGACTGACTGTCCTGGTAGATGGTAAGCAGTAGCCCAAAATAAATAGCTTTTAGGCTTCTTTTCTGTGGTTTCAAGGAGGTCAGTCTAATTAAGCCTCAAGCTCTAGGAACTCTCTTCTAAGTCTATACAGAGAGCCACCAACACAGCATCTGAGCACATCCCAATAGCACACAAAGCAAATCAAACCCATCTCCTGGCCCCTGCAGAGGGAGAAGCAGCACACCACCTGACCCAGCCTCGCCATGCAACGTCAGCAAGAAATCTCCAAGCTCTGTTTTCCCACAGTGAAAACAGAGCTAGTGCATCTACATGCAAGGATCTTGCTTAAGGACTGCAAAGACCTTCCAAGAATCTTGGACAGGAGCAGCCGTAATGGTATGAAAAGCTGCAGGTCACTGTGACAGAAGCAGCACCAGGAAGGAAAGGAGTAATCTCTTGGACCACCTTCGCAGTAGCATGGACAGAACAACAGGATTCGTGCTAGGCATTTTGCTACATGGCAACACAAAAGCAGCCAAGAGCTCTCAGGGGTTTATCACTTTTCTTCAGAAGTTGTTCATAACATAAAATGAGGGCTTTGATTCACAAACCAGCAAAAACTCTTAACACCCATCTGCTCTACAACATTCCAACATCATTTTACTAAGCCTAAAGCAATTTAAGACATTATTTCTTTATGGTAATGCTAACACACACATATGTAAAATCAAACTCCAGGAATTATGCAAGAAAAGCTGAAACTCTGATGAGAACAGATACGATACCACATTTATCTACTGAGCCCACAACAGAAGTCTACTACCACAGAAGCAGCCAACTGCAACCAAGTATCTTCTCTACAACTTCAACTTGTGTACATGCATGTTACATACAGACAGTGCAAAAATTCTTATGGAGTGAAATATTTTCTTGAGCTTCCAAATGAGATCAGCCCATATTCAGAAGACTCAGCTCTACAGGAAAGCTCAGCAGCTAGGATTTGGATGCTACAGTAAAGAAAAAGAAACCATTTTGCAAATTTATGGCACTGCATTTTAAGACTTAAAAAAATTCTGTTGTGAATGTAAGCCAAATCAAGAGCGAATTTGAACTTTAACAAATCTCCCTTCCATTGATTTCACCTCACACTACAGGGATGAGCAATGGGAAAGCCTTTAGGTGACCCTGTTCTTGTGGCCAAGTGACCACCCTGAGTCTGAACACAGCAGTGGTCACTCTAGGACAAGAGTTGAGACAAGCCCGATTTCCTCCTCCAAACAACCACAAGGCCAAATGGAAACCTTATTCTAGCTGCCTATACTACACAACATCAAATCTGAAAAATAAGCAGAATGCCATAGTTTTTGCAAAAGCCATTAAATGTCTCATTAAGGGATGACATACACAGGCAACTGAAGAAAATTATTTGCAGAATAAATTACCACAGAATAAATGTTTATATGGGGACCTATTCCAAAGTAATTGCACTTTAAATGCTCACAAGCTTAATTCAAAATACTTTTCAACGGGCACAAGGCCTTAAGAGCCCTTCTGTCCGTAGAGACACTTACACTCATCTTGGCTGAAAAATCATCAGCAACTGTAATGAGTGATCTTAGATGAAAAATCATCAGCGAGTGTAACGAGTGATCTTACTTTGCCCACCTAAGTGGCAGAAGATGATCAAACATGCTCAGGGACTTCCTTCAGTCAGGGCCAAGTATCTCCAGGAACAGGCTATTACAAGTAGTGCCCATCTATGGACATTTAAACAAGTTGTCTTCCAGAGATCACCTCCAACTCTGTATTGTCAATAACACCAACAAGGCATCTCATACGTAAAAAAAATAAGTATACACATATGCACACAGAATGCCACCAGGTCCAAAATCTTGCATTGAACAGGACGACCCACAGAACAGGAACACTCACTCACCTGCTGGGACCGCAAGGAGTTTGAGGAGTTTGTTATGAATAACCACATAAATGCTCTCGTCCATTAAAAAAGCAAGCTGTCATCACCTACAAATTCAAGTATAAAGAATTGAAAGGAAAATGAGGGGAAAAGCAAGCTGTGCTTAGAACTTTTCACTAGCCTTCAGGATGTATTTCCAACATCAAAATTATAAAACCTACACGTTATCACATTTAGAGAGTTGAGTATCCAATACCAACAAAAGCAAAAGCCCAAACACTGTGCTTTAATTCATGGCAGATAAACTAAGAGTCTGATACCACAAAAGAGGCAGATCTTCTTTTTTGCTTCTGATTTGCTGTAGAACTTAACAAAAAAAAACAAAAAAAAAACCCAACCCTGCAGAACCCAAGATGTTATGGTCTATTTTAACTTTTGCTGCAGTCTGCAATCCTTATCCATTTTATCAAGGAATTAGACATGCCTAGCAGGCATGATGGCATCTATTCTTTTTTTTGCCAGTTTAGTACTTTTTCTCTCATAAAATACTCTAAGCTTGTCTTCAATAATCCTCCCAAATCTCTAACCCTTGCTAAGACAAGGAAGGCAAAAATGTTCAGCCTACAAATACACTCCAGCATTAATCTTCCTATTGAGAACGTTATCGTACAAAAGCTATGATAAACTCCATTTTTCTGCTCTGACTTTTCATTTTCCCACCTTCCAGTTTTCCACATGATCGTTACACCCAAGAAGAGGAAGGAAAGACAGGGAAAAGTACAGCCAAATACAAAACAGCACCTCCAACAGAGGACAGGAACACATTTTTTCAGCTTTTACAAATCCTGTGGTGATAATCTCCTAAATGGTTTACAGGAGAACGTCAACAGGCTCACATTTTTTTCCTCCCCAGAAAGCACACAGTCACTTGAAATTCCTTTGCAGTGCTCAGGGCTTTCAGCACATTCATAGTAAACAAAACTCAGAGGAACTTTTTAAAAATTATTCAAGTCCCGCACAAGCTGTGAGGAAACCAATGCATCTCCATCATCCTCAACAGAAGCTCATTCCTTATACGATTCTTTGAAATATAAAATATTGTGCCATTAATATCATCAGCAGCATTGCTCCCCTACACGGATACAACAGGAAAGAGGGAAGAAATACAAGGTTTACTTAAACACAAGCATGACAAACTGTCATCTGCTTTCAGACCGAGAGGCAGCGAGACAGAGATTTCAGAAAAATAGATAAATAACAAAATGCTCATATCTGAGTGAAGGTATATATTAAAATAGACCTGGAAATGACTCAGATTTGTGTATTCATGTTCCTGTTTGGAGCCCAAGAGGAAAAAAAAAAAATGGTCTGGTTCTCCAAAGCTGCTTCATACTCATCAGCTTCCACAAATTTTAGAAGATCTGCAAATGCTGGGTATACCTCAGGAGCTGGATCTTCCCTGACTGGGATCTTAATTACAGGTCTGGGATTCCTGCTTCAGCCAGCCATCACAAAGCACACCTGCCTCTCAACAAAAGAAAAATTGAAAATTCACAACACCTTCTGTTGCTACCGGTTCAAATCAGCAAGGAAAATAAACATAAAATCCCATGTCAAGATCACCCACCCAACAGAGCAAAGCATCAATATATCAGAGCAGAACAGGAAATATAGATCCTATACATGCTGTTCCAAAATCAGCAAGACAAACAAGCACTTACTTCCTATTGATTTTTACATGAAGGCCATCAATCACCACCCACATCACACTTCCAAGCTCTTCCCTGCTCAAAACTTCTCCCAAACTCCCTCCCGCAGCCCCTATCTCTGTTTGGCAAAGGAATGCATGTGCTCCAGCTGCACATGACCTGATCAGCCAGCAAGATGCCATCTCCTACAAAAATAAGGGGAACTGTTACGAGCCCTGTTCCGCAGGTAGAAGCCCTCATTTTATTCTCTCCCCTCTGCCCAGCAGCCAACTTTCTCCAAACTTACAAAAAAAAAAACAAAAAAACACCACACTAGATGTTCTTCCACGTCTAGAGCCCTTTGAAATCTGAATCAAAGTGCAAAGGGAATACAGAATCACTGGCAGGCAGGCAGATAGTGTGATCACATCATCCTTACTTCATCAAGAAATCAAGTTTACATGAATTTGCATAAACAAACATAGCACTGCCACTGACTTTTTCCTCTCAAATTTCATTACATCAATGCTTTAAACACAAAAATAGGAACCAAATGACTCAGTTCAGTGGAAGGAACAAGAAGGTAAGGCAATTTAGACACCTCTGGAGAACTGCAACCATTTGACCAACTGGTAGTAGAGTCACACGGAAATAGTTTTCAAAAATGTATTCCCAGTTCTGAAAAGCTACAAATTAAGAGCCAATATTTCTTAATTCAAAGAGTTAAAAGACCGTCAACTGGCAAGAAATGGATAGGTGGATTTCATTTATTGTCACTGGAATGAAAATATTCATCTATTTATCAGAGATGCATGACTGCATACAAGAATCCAGTAACATCAGACAGGACTTGCATTTGAAATCAGCGAAAAAATACTATTTACGTAGTATGGAAAAAACCACCGTAGAATACAACAAGAACACTTTTCCCAGTCAATCATTTCGGATCAAATATTTCTATGGACTGAACATGATGTCTTACGGAGTTTAAGTAGCAAAATTGAGTTTAATTGATTAGAAAGATCACGGTACATTAAGAAATGAGACCAACGCGAAGAGCTACAAACCTCTCCCTCACAGCCAGCTTCTTCTCAGGCACATGATCTCACCCGCAAATAAATCAAAGACGATGCTGTACAAAAAATCACCTCGTTTGCACTTTGAAAGCAATGCAAAAGTCACTCCTCCCCGAGCACGCTGGCTAATAACACAGTTCTCTAGGGGATGCTTCAAATACTTCTTTGCCGTACCAGCGTTGGGAGGAGGAGATTGGCAGGACATCGCACCTCTCACCTTGTGACAAGGGTCAGCCCCAGCACCTCCACGGCACCGGGAGACAGCACTCAGCCCTCCACAGCCACCCGAGGAAAAGCCAGTCGAGCAGAACACCGTCCAGCTGCACATCAGCGAGCGCGAGGGGAGCTAATTCGGAACCCAAACGCACAGTTAAGAATGCCGCAGTTTTAGGAGAGACTTTATGAATTACAGAGGAAACAGAAAGTACACGGAGCACTTGTGCTGCGGAAAGGGAAATCAGGGGCCTCTGCAGATACAATCAAGCCCAAAAGGCATGACTGGAAGACAAATGAAGATCATAATCCGAACTGAAGGAAAGAGTGAGCTCAGAAAGGAAGATATAAAAGCTGTATTTCCCTTCTGACAGCCTCATCAACTGCTACCAAGCGCTTGAGAGCTGGAAATCGGCAGAGAGCTCCTGGGTGGAAACGTGGAGGTTTCTCTACCAGGGGATAAAGGTCTGAAATGCTCCTCTACCACAGGCTGTGGCAGAAAAACACCTGGGTGGAAAATAAAATGGAATTTCGTTTATGCCACAGCAGCTGGCTTTTGCAGCAGGTAGGAGCTGGTGCCCCAGGAGCTCCATCCCAGCTGCGAATGTCCCACTTCCCATAAAAGGAGATCAACACCAATCTCACAGTGGTCGTCTCTGAAAACTTACCAAAAGCGGACACTAACCTGCATTAAATACACGCTTCCCACACCTAAAGTGGCCACGCTTGCACCTGTGTCCAAACTGAGGTTCACAAGCTCTTCTAGACAGATCAGATAATTAAATATAGAGTCAATTTAATTATAATATTAATTACGCTTTCAGTTGAAGTACTGAAGGCCTTTCACAGAAATAGTTCTCTGAAGCATTTTCACTTGCCTGGGAAATGTTCTCAGGAGCACCAAGCGCAGTATCACCATTCTTTCCTGGGTTTCCCCATTACCCATGGGGGCGGGTGGGTACTGATACTGAGGAGTATGAAAACTTAACTGCAAAAAGGGGTTTTAAAAAAATCTCTAAATAGCTCACCTACTGCAATGCAGACTTACCACTGAATTTGACAGGTGAATATCACCTAGACCAGAAAGGATCTCTACATGTTCTCCCTAAATGACCGTATCCTGTAGTTATTTCATATGAATTTTGACACAATATGGGTGTACCATTCAGGCTTCTCACTCCAAGCAGTATTTCCCATTACTGAACACATTCAAAACACCTTCATGGCATGCAGTCATTTTGCTTCCCATCCCTTTGTTCCAAAGGAGAAGGGTTAGGTATCTACCTCTACAAAAAAAGTGTGTCTTTACTAACAGCCAGGAATTTTAATCAACTAAATTGTATACAAGCCCACATACACACCCCTCTGAACAGTAACATCTGAAATACTTAGCACACACTAAAATGAAAGGCCAGTATAAGCTCATCATTAGGGAGAGAGAGATTCCTTCTGAAAAATGTAAACATTTACTTTGGTTAAAACAAAAAAAAAAAAAGTTAAGATGCACAACTAGGTAAGTTGGTATTTGTAACTTCCAGAACAAAATTTAATCAGTTTTAATATGTATTTTATCCGAAAAATACACTGCTAACTGATATCACTCCTTTTAATGACTACATACCTCTAGCAGGAATAAATATTCAGGCCATGGTTGTTGGCTGGGGTTTTTTTAATGTACTCAACCATAAAGGTCAAGAGAATCCATGAAATGATTAAAAATCAAAATCTGCACCAGAAAAAAATAAAAAAGTATATGGCCTCCTGGTACTAATTTCCTTTTTCTTTACATTGCTCAACATAGCTCCTCAATTTGAGTTCTAATCAACAACCACTTCACAGTTAACATTTCACGAAATAAAGTGGTTGATGCAATCAAGTCCAGCAAAATATTTCCCTAAAGATGTTTCCATCATTCACATTCCTTCAAAAAAGAAAAAGAGCTCTAGCTTCCTCCATCGCTATTTAACAGCAAGAATAAACACACCACTGCATCTTAAATCATATTTTGGTTAAAACATAAATAGAATCACTTGGAGTTTCTTTCTGGTTAAAAACAACATGCCTTTGTCCAGAAGGGGGGGGGGGGGGGGGGGGGGGGGGAGCGGGGGGGAACAAAAAACCTCAACCTGCTCATTTTTCTACATTTGACAGTATTCAGCACTAAATGAAAGCCTTTTGAATGAAATTCTGTCTATGAAAATACAAGCCATAACCTGAAAGCTTCTCATCATGATGTGCAGGGGGAAAGAAAAGAGGAAGAAAAAAAAAAATCTCCTCAAAATCCAACACAGTACAAAACCTTTTTTTGGTAACGAATATTTATTTCATTTCCATACTTCCAGGCTCCTCTGCTTGCTGTGAGGCGTCTGAAGCTAAGCACCTTTTTAGCGTTATTAACCCACGATACAGTGATGGACTTCATCGCCCTGAGAAACCACGATACCCATAACAAAGTCTCCAAGCAATCATCACAAATAATAATAATAATAAAATAATCACCCCTTTCATAAAAACGAATAGAATATACTATCTTATAAGGACAAAAAAATAACACCGCCTTACGTTTCACAACCTCGCGCTCTCGGCTCTCAAGCTACAGCTGCTGCCCGCCGCCGTCCCCCTCCTCAGCGACCCCGGCCCACGCCGAGCCCCCGCAGGGGAAGGGGAGCGGGACGGGGGGCGCCGCCCCTCGCCCTTCCCCATCCCAGAAAGTTGCCGCCGGGCTCGTTCCGTGTTCCCGGGCGCCGCTCCCGCCGCCGCCGTCCCCACGTGCCCCTCCCGGCATTTTCCGTGGGTACGCGGCGAAGCGTACCCCCACCTCACCCCCACCCCGGGCGGCACCCCCACCCCCGGCATCCCCTCAGGGCTGGGGGACAGGCACCTCCGGCACCCCTCCGGCATCCCCTCGGGGCTGGCGGACAGGCACCTCCGGCACCCCTCCGGCATCCCCTCAGGGCTGGGGGACGGGCACCGCCACCCGCACCCCCCCCCCGGCATCCCCTCAGGGCTGGGGGACGGGCACCCCCGGGCAGCACCCCCCACCCGCACCCCCCGGCATCCCCTCAGGGCTGAGGGACGGGCGCCCCCCACACCCCTGCGGCACCCCCACCCCCGGCATCCCCTCAGGGCTGAGGGAAGGACACCCCCACCCGCACCCCCCCTCGGCATCCCCTCATGGCTGAGGGACGGGCACCCCCACCCCCGGCGGCACCCCCACCCCCGGAGCCCCCGACATCCCCTCAGGGCTGGGGGACCGGCACGCAGGAGGGAAAAGGGAAAAAAATAAACCACGCGTGATCCCGGCGATTCCCACCCCTCTTCCCACGCGGAGCGGAGGGGAAACTTGGCTCGGACCCGGCGGGGGGGCGGCCGGGCCCCCCCAGGCGGCCGCTGAGGGGAAGCGGGGCCGCCCCCCACCCGACCCCAGCCGCCCCCCGTGGCTGGCGGCAGACCCCGCCGGGGGGGGTCACACACACACACGGGGCAGCGGCGGGGGCCGGACCAACCCCTCCCCAGGGCGGTGGTCTCCTCTTCCCACGCGCGACCCCGGCCCCCGCGGGCGCCACGCAAAGCGGAGAGGATCCCCCGCCCGCCGCCCCCGGGCCTGTCCCCTAGCGGGGGGGCTCACAGTGACCCCCCCTCCCCGCTCCCCTCACGCCGCCCCCCCGGCCGCTGTCACCCACCGGCCCGCGCCCGCAGCCCCCCCGCCACTACCGGTCGCCCCTAAGGGGGTTTTCCCGCCCCCCCCTCACCTGCGGCTGCTCAAGCGGCGGCGACGGCGGCGGCGTCCCCTCTGCCGGTGCGGCGGCAGCGGCAGCGCGCTCCCCCTCCTCCCGCTGCCTGCTCCGCGGCTCCTGCCTCTGCCCGCAGCCGCCAGCCGGTGGGGGAGGGGGCGGCGGCGGCGGCGGGCGGGGGGGGTGGCGGGGTTGGGGAGGGGTGGGGGGGGGGGAGTACCACCAGCGGGACCGTTACAGTGAAGCGAGGACTACCGCTCCCAGCATGCGCCGCGCGCCCCCGCCACGGCACGGCCCTGGTGGGCCGCCGCGGGGCATGCTGGATAATATAGTCCGCGGGGGCGGGCGGGGAGGGAGACTGGGCCCCGGTGGGCGCGGGGCACGCTGGAAGCTGTAGTGCCGGCCGAGGGGCATGCCGGGAGCTGTAGTGCGGCGGCGGGCTCAGCGAGGCGCGGCCGCGGGGCATGCCGGGAGCTGTAGTGCGGCCGCGGGGCATGCCGGGAGCTGTAGTGCGGCCGCGGGGCATGCCGGGAGCTGTCGTCAGCGCGGCCTGAGGGGAGGGAGCAGGCCGCAGCCGGGGTCCCCACCGGGCCGTGCAAGGTGGGGATCGGCGGGACACCGGGGGCCAGGCCCCGGCCCCAGCAGACGCTCCCCTGGCCGTCCGGCGAGAGCAAGGCCGCGGGCTGCCAGCAGTGAGGCCAGTGGAGGGAAGGGAGGGGAGAGCCTGGGCGCCCGGCCTTGCACCCCCGCCTCCTCCCCCTCCTCCTCCTGCCGCGGCCTGACTTTGCCCCGTCCCGTCTCCTCACACCTCTCGCCCCTCTCCCCGCTAACAGCTGCATGCCCCCCACCTCAACCCCCCCCACACTCCCCCTCTCCCCCTCGGCAATGCTGGCAGCAGCGGGCACAGACCCCAGCCTGCTCCTTGCTTCCCCTCTCCCCTGCAAAACCCCTTCCTCCACATTCTGGGGCGCAGCCACCCCTGCAATATTTGGGGAAGGCAGCAGCTTTGGCCCCCTGTGGCCCTGAGAGGAAGGGCCCTTCTCCAGCAAGGCAAATGAGTGCTTTAATTTTTCATGTAGGAATGGATGTGAAAAATTGACATTAAACCTTTTAGAATTACCAGCATCACTTAGGTTGGGAAAGACCTTTAACATCATCAAGTCCAAGCATTAACCCAGCGCCACCAAGGCCACCACTGAACCATGTCCCCAAGTGCCACATCCACATGTCTTCTGATCACCTCCAGGGATGGTTCCTGCACCACGTCCCGGGGCAGCCTGTGCCAGTGCTTGGCCACCCTGTCGGGGAAGACATTTCTCCCAGTGCCCACCCTGAACCTCCCCTGGTGCGGCTGGAGGCCGTTCCCTCCTGTCCTGCCGCTGGTTCCTTGGGAGCAGAGACCGACCCCCCTCGCTGCAGCCTCCTGCCAGGCAGCTGTAGGGAGCCAGAAGGGCCCCCCTGAGCCCCCTTTTCTCCGGGCTGAGCCCCCCCAGCTCCCCCCGCCCCCCCCCCCCCCCAGAGCTGTGCCGCAGCCCCTTCCCCAGCCCCTGCCCGGCTCTGGACACGCTCCAGCCCCTCCGGGTCTGCCTGGGGGTGAGGGGCCCAACGCTGAGCCCAGGGCTCGAGGGGTGGCTGCACCAGGGCCCAGAGGATGATCACTGCCCTTTTAGGAGGGATTGGCAGCACTGGCTGGTGCACACAGCTACAAGGTGGGTGCAAGGTGCATCACAGCAGCTCAGTGCCCTAGTTTTAGGGTGGGAAAGGAGTATTTTGGGAAAGTCCTGGTGTCTGGGAGACAGAGAATTCCTATGGGTCTTTCCCCCAGGGCTGACACCAACACCCACATCTCCTCCCCAGTCCCTCAGAACATTAATTGCTGTTTGAAGTATTTTGCTTTTTTGTGAAGAATCACACCAGCAATTTTGTTTCCCAAGCAACTGATCTCGAGCACCCCCCTAGGGAATCAGGGAATTGGGATGGGGCTGTCCCCGGGGCAGAGCAGGGGTCATCATACCCCAGGCTGCTTGCTTCAGTTTCTCACCCCTTGGACATGCTGGCATGGGGTGGGCGGTGTTGTGAAAATAATGTCAAAGGAAAAATTTCTCCTTGCATGTTTCTTCCGCAGGGCGGAGGATGCTGGCAGCGCTGATGGGACATGCTCAGCCACAGTGACGCCCAGTGTTGGAGCCTCCAGTAGGATCTGGGGGCTCTTTAACAGCCCCCGGGGGGGCAGGGGTTATCCCCCCTGGAAGAAAGGTACTGACTTGTCCCAACGGCAGATGTGTGTTAGTAAAAGAAAGAGCAAATGTTGGGGTGACCTCACCTGGGTTCCAGCATGGGGGTAGCATATCCGAACCCCCAGAGCAGGAGGAGACAGGGGAGATCCACCGGGGAGGTTCTGTTTTCCTACATCATGTGAGACATGGGAAAAGTTTCAAAAATCCTTTGTTTCATATCCCAACCCCAAGGCTTTGGCTGGGATGGGGGACATCTCCACCAGCACCGAGCCAGCGCTCTGTAGCAGCTTCTTGCTGTAACAACCACCCAGGTGAGGCATGGATGGAGCCCAGCTGGACAAAAGACAAACTGGCAGTTTCAAAGTCCATCTCTTCTACTAAGCAACACCCAACTGCAACGGAAAACAAGGGGAAATCCGTGATTTGGCTACCCTGAGCCAAGAGCCAAGTCTGTTCCCATGTTGCATCCTCTCCCTTCTTCCACCTGCGCAGCTTTGCCAGCTGAAAATAAATTCCTGGCTCCTCAGCTCACTATTTTCACCCAGCGTGCCCCAAACTTACCCCAAATAACTGGAAAAAAACGGCCACCAAACCCCAGTTCTCAAAAAATAAATAAACCAGGCCCCCCAAATCCTGCGCCAGCATAATTTTCTTCCCCAGTGGAAAGCAGAGCGATTTGGCGACATTTTTAATGGTACCACGTGTGGTTTGCAGTCTCCAACGCCTGCCTTTTCAGCCTGTCCATCACAAACGTGTGGGTTGTGTTGATGTTTGCTCCCTGGAGGCTTTATTCCTGTTCTTTTTCTTTGTAGTTGTTGTTGTTGTTTCCCTCCTCTCCTTCTTGGAATAAACTTGATGTCTTATCTGCCAGCTGACCAGGGGCTGCAGCCAAGCAGAACCCATTAGTGCGGTGCTATAGATTTTCAACCCCATGAAAATCTGCTGCCATTTTAAATAGAGCATCTATTTATTTCACTTGGCGGTGTGTCCTTTTGCTGTCAAGGAGACAAATTATTCCAGTCCTGTGGCAGAGCTCACAATAACGTGGCAGAAAAGCTTGGAGAACAATTTATACCAAACTGTGGCATAACATCTACCTATAGAGCGGCAGCCCGATACCAGTGGATGGCCCAGAATAAATCCACATTTCAGCCCAAGTCCCTTCCTAAGGGAACTTTTTTATTAAGTCATTGCAGAACAAAGTATCTGGCCTGGACCTTGATTTCTCAGCGTGCATCTCTAAATATTTAGCGTGACCAGGATGTTTTGCAGCCCGATAACCAGCATGGAGGGATGCGCAAGGCTGCACGAGCGTGCCCCAGCCGATGGGGTAATTGCAATTTAACTCCTTTATAATTAATCTGCATGCTGCTGGATTAATCTAATTCCTTCTGCTGTTCACCACAGCAAAGCCAGTGCTGGAGGGAGGGAAGGGGAAAGGGGTTTTGCATTGAAAAACCTGCTGGAATAGATGCGGGGTTTTTTGTATTAAGGGCTGGCATATTCTTAATAAACACCTTTGTCATCAGCCTAGCCTTAACTATATATAACCTGACCTGTATTTTAAGCCACATAATGCCAGCCAGCTGCCAGGGATTGCGCTCACTGAATTGTCTTGGGCCTGTTTCCAGTGTGCGCGGGGAGCCACAGGAAATGTGCCGTGTTTCCTTCCCCGGGTGGCAAAAAAAGACTTTGGAAGAGGCGCTTGGGCTGCCACTGCAGGCTTGTCTCGATGGAAACGCATCCCTGCCCGCATGCAATTCCTGCCTGCCTGCTACGGCTAATGCCTGCACATTCTCCTGGGCATGCCCTACATATGTGTATGGAGAGAGAGATATAAAATATATAGCCATTCCTTCTTTTAGGGAAGGAGTGGGTAAGAGGGGTTCCCTGCAGTTCCCCAGTCTGCACTTTCCAAACCTGCCTGGGGGCCGGGGACCGTGCCTTTGCCAGCTGCTGGCCGGGCACAGGGATGCATCCCAGGCTCTCCTTCACTCCTAACCTCCTTATTTTTTTCTTTTCCCAACAGGTTTGCAAAGCCTCAGCTGTCTCGAGCAGGGTGAAGGGGTCCAGTAATGTGCAGCAACAACGATGTCCAGCAGCTTTTCCAACCCTGCAGCCTTTGGGCACCTGTGACTCGTGCCTGCCTGTCTCCAGAGCTGAGGATAGTTTTGCTCTGAACTCCAGCAGGAGCCAAGTCACACCTCGATTTTAACCCAGAGGATAACTTGCTCCACTTGGAAATCCAAGTTAGACGAGCACTTAGGTACTTAAAATCGGGGTTGCTCCCAGTTTATGCTCCTGCCAGTGGTGTGCCCCTGGCGCTGGCTCCAGCAAGATCCTATTGTGATACTAAACGCTCCCTCAGACCCATTCCCAGCATTGGAGGAGGGTCCTGCATCCCCCAAGCATCTCATGGGCCAGTGCCCAGCTCCGGTCTCACCTCTGTGTGAGGCAGGAGACCCCCGGGCACCCCTCGCTGCCCTAGGCTTAGCTTTGTGGCTCCCGCTTGGGCTGAGCCATCCCGAGGGCACCCACACTGCTGCCACCCGCGCACGGGTTACGTACGTACGGTCCCCGTTGTCCCACTCCGGAACCCCTCGATCGCCCAGCCTCTCCCGACCGTGCGGCTGCTCCGTCTCCGGAGGAAAAGGGGAGCTCTGGGGAGAAAGTGGGGCTTGGAGGTGCTGGATCCCTCCTCGGTGGGTCACGGCTGAAGCAACCACGGGCACCGCCGGCGGCACCAGCCCCGCGGCCGCGCAGGCAGCGGGCAGCGGCGTTTGGGGGGATGAATCGCTAAAAGGTGACATTTTCCGCCGGGCCGGTACTTCCAGGATGCTCCGAGCGCCCGGAGCCGCCGGCGCGGCCCCGCCCGCCCCTGCCGGTACCTGCCTACAGCTCCCGGCGGGCAGCGCGGGCGGGCAGCAACGGGCAGCAACGGGCAGCGACGGGGACCCGCCGCGCCGCCTCCGCCCGGTGAGGGGGGCGCGGGGCGGCTCCGGGGGGCTCCGGGCTGGGGGGAGGCGCGACCCCCGGGGGATGGGGTACCGGGGATGGGGGTAGCAGAGACGGGGGTTGTGGAGAGCCGGGGTCCCAGGGGATGCCAGTACTGAAGGATGTGGGTACCAGAAGGATGCAGAAAGGGAGCGCCCCAAAATACGGCTACGGGGAGATGCCAGGGGATGGGGGCACCAGGGGATGGGGGACGAGGGCACCAGATATGGGTACCAGGGGGCTGCAAATACAGGGGGATAAAGGTGCCACAGAGCTGTGAGTACTGAGGGATGGGGCACCAGGGTAGGGGAGGGTGCCAGGGGGGTGAGGGTATGGGAGGGGGAGGGTACCAAGGGCCGTAGGGACCCAGGGGCTGTGATTTCAGGGAGATGTGGGTACCAGGGGGATGCAGACAGCGGGGCCTCGGACTCCAGGGGGAATGTGGATACCTGGAGATCCAGGCACTGGGTACCATAGGTACTGAGGCACAGAGCTGCCGGGGGGGTGTCTGCCTTGGCCTGCCCCTGGACCAGGGGGGGATGCAACCAGGTGGTCCTGGAAACCATCCTGGGGTGCTGAGTCCCCATCACTGGGGTGCTGGGGTCCGTGGCTGAGGGGTGGAAGGGGGGGCTGTGGCACCACTCCTGCCTGGCCCTGGGGTGTTGGCTTTGCCTGGGGACCTGGGGAGCGATGACTTCATGGCCTTATTAAGGACTCATTTCCATCCAGGCACAGAAAATAAGTGTGGCTGCCGTCTGCCATGGAAAGTTACTGGGGCTGTGGGGAGTTACTGCCTGTTTTCATACGTGGCCCGGATTTCTCAATTTACCTCCATGGGATGATAATCCCTAAATCCCAATGAGATTAAAGGCAGAAAGAAAGGTGGCTGGTGTTCCTCCTCCCTGCCTTTGCCATGTTTCTCAGATGATGAAATCCCACGTCTGTCTAACCCCGATTAACCCATGTGCGTGGCTCATCCCCCCTATAAAAAAAGGGGCAACAAGGGTGAATGTCCAACCGACTTCACTCCCTGGAGTGCAGGGAGGTGGGAACCTGGGGGAGAAGCCGCAGGCGAGGTGGGAGCTCCTGTTTTAACTCCCATTATTTTTCCCACGCCAGCAGGTCCGGAAAACCCTCCTGCAGCCATGGCGCTGGTGAAGAGTGGTTGGCTTTGGCGGCAGAGTAAGTGTGACCCCCGAGCTTTCCAGGTTGGAAGTCCCCCCAAAAATAAACCTGGAGAGATTTTGGCTACAGGATGCCAGGAGAAGGCGTTGGGGGGATGGGCCCCAACCTGGGCAGTTAATCCACGGTGGAGAGGAAATCACGGCTCAGCCGCTCACAGATTTATGTAAGAGGAGAAAGGGAACGTCTGCCATGAAAACAGATGCGTGGCTCCACGTCCGGGACTGGATCTGGTCCCACATGCACGGCGGGGCAGCAGCAACATGCCCTGATGGCTTTTTTGGCAGCCCTTCTTAATTTAAAGCCACCTGGTCATGCTGCCCTGGATCCCGTGCCAGGCACAGGTGCCCTGCAGGACGCAGCGGTTCTTGCAAGGGGCAGTGGGATCTGGCTGCAAATTTGGGGGATGGCATTGGGTCTCGTGAGCATGCTGGGCATGTCCCCGTGGGCTTCCTGGGGTCCTCTACCTCCTCCCCATCCCGACAGGCTCCATCCTGCGCCGCTGGAAGAGAAACTGGTTTGTCCTCTACCTGGATGGCAGCTTGGTTTACTACCACGACGAGACGCAGCGTGACATGGATGGCCGGATCCACGTCAAATACAGCTGCCGGGACGTGAGGACTGGCCGTGAGTGCAGAGGTGAGCAAAGCGCCACGTCCTCAAGCCCCATGTCCCCAACCCCAACCCGCGCCGGGCTCTCCGCGTAGCCGTAACCCTTTAAAATGATGTTCTGCTTGTGCACGTCTAAGGTACCCCAAAAATAACCCAAGCGAATTCACCCCTTTCTAGCTCCCAGCCAGCCAGGCCGTCCCCCATGAGGTGCACATTGCATCTTCTGTTGCTTTTCCACAGGGAAAGGAGGAGAAACTCTCCTCCTGGTTTGTGCTTGTTCAAAACACGATCCCACAGCCCTGACTCATCCCTTGCCGTCTCGCACAAACAAGGAGAACAAAGCAGGAGCTTGGTGTGGCCCCGGCAGCCCACGGCCACCGCACAATGCGCCTTTCTTGGGCTGCGAGCGGTGGTGGTGAAGCTGGGATGCCGCGGTGGGAGCACAAACCCAAAGGTTCATGCGCACTGGAGGGTCCTGCCGAGCGTCGAGAAGGGGGGGAAGATACATGAGCCTTTTGGGTTTAAGATTTTGTTCTTGCTCAAGCTCATGATCTAGCTCCAGCAGCATCTCACGTTTCTACAAAACGTGGGTGCCTGCTGCAAGCTGGCAAATTAAAGCAAACATAGCTCGGCCTGGTGGCCTGATCGGCGATTTTCTGCCCTTCCACTTTCTACCGTGGGGGTGGAAGTTTCTGCTCGCCAGCTCTTTGCTTGTGTTGGCTTTTAACCTTTGAGATCCCGACTGGGTCTCACAAGTTGAGACTGAGCCAAAATTAAACGCAAATCGTGAGCACAGCGTCCCAGTTTTTTAACCATCGCACCCATTAGCAGCACATGGTGGGGGCTGCTTGTGCTGGGGGTAATCTGGAGGCTGCCCCTCTCCCTGAGAGGGTCTGTGGACAGATGGGAAGGGTCTCTGGGGCACCTCCTTTGCTGAGGCTGGATCCTGTCCCTTCCATTTCCAGATGTGCAGCCACCCGAGGGGAAGAGCCGTGACTGCTTGCTGACCGTCGTGCTGCGGGACGGCTCCAAGACGACACTGTGCGCCGAGAGCGAGGATGACGCCGTGTAAGCTGAAATCCCACCGCGGCAGCACTGAAATCCCCTCAGCAGCTTTTTCATCCGAATTATCTGAGCCTGGAAAGGGCCTTGGCCACGCGAGAGCCCTGTCCCACTTGCCCTGCGTCCCACCCGTGGCTAAAATCCCACACAAGCCCCTCTGTTTCTCAAACACCCATGTTTGCTTGCAGGGCGATAGGTGCAGGTGGAGACTCGGGTTTCCTGCTGAGTAATTCCAAGCCAAAAGCAGCGATGTTTAAACAGTTGGCCTCCTGCAGGGTGGGTTTCCCTGATGGATGAGAAATCGCCTCTTGGGCTGACCGAGGATCACTGGGGAAGGGTTTTAATCAGTATTTGGCAATGAATAGCGTGAAAATGAAGTCCCTACTGGCTTAAGGCCATGCCAGGCAGGAAGAAACACCCACTTCTAGCACTACTCCCCTTCTATTTATTTCTGTAACAATTAAGAATTCTATTTTTATAAAACCTGAACTTTTAAATAAAAGTTTAAGACATTTATTAAAAAAAAGAAGTGGGAAACCGTCAGCTGATCTTAGACAGAGGGATCATTCAGCTGGGCCAAGTCAAGCTTGATCAACTGAGCTTGACCCTAGTTGTGTGAAAATTCATCCGCTACCCCCTTTTCCCCCCAGTTTAGATGTAACTTTCCTGCCGGCAGCAAATTGTTTTAGCCGGGGCCATTCCCAGGGACAGCATGTAGCCCCTGTGCCCATCCCTGCGGCGCGGGGTACCTCCTGGCACCTTCCCATCCCCACCTGTTAGCCCAGTGCTGGGCTAACAGGGAATTAAGATTCACGCCAGTGCCACGGCCTCATCCAGGTCACCGGGGGGGTTGGGGGGCTGTGTGTGCCAAGCAATTACTGCCCCTCAGCACCCCCCAAAAACGGGTCCCTCTGTTTTGTTTGCAGCGCTTGGAAGATGGCTGTGCTGGAGGCTAAATCCACCCCGGTGAGGCTCCATCCCCCCAAGCAGGGGCACCATCCAGGCACGGGCTTTGGGCAGGGTGGGGGTGACACCAACCCCCGGCGCCCCCCACCAGGGCTGATGCTGAGCACGGGGTGGCCCCTGAGACCCTGTGCCCATCGGGCACAGAGAGGAAAGCCCCTGGAGCCAGAGAGGGTGAAGAAACGTTAGTGACACAGCAGCCTGCTCGTGGTGCCACCAAGGGAAGGTGGCAGTCAAGGGTGACCCTGTGCAGAGGTGACTGGCAGAGGCACGGTGATGGGGACACAGTTACTGTGACAGGGGACACAGCTCAGGTGATGGGGGCAGAGTTAAGGTGACAGGACACGGTTAAGGGGGATGGTGACAGTTAAGGTGACAGGACACAGCTGAGGTGGCAGGGATGCAGTTAGGGAAATGGGGACAGAGTTAAGGTGATGGGGCAGAGTTAAGGTGACAGGACACAGCCAAGGTGACAAGGACAAAATTTAAGGTGACTGGGAAATGGTTAAGGGGAATGGCGCCAAGGTTAAGGTGATGGGGGCAACACATAGGGTTACGGGGACACAAGATGACAGGGACATGGCAAGGTGATAGGGCAGAGTTCAGGTGACAGGGGCAGAGTTAAGGGGCACAGGGGCAGTCAGGGTGACCTACGCGCAGCCAAGCAATGCGGGTGCCTGAGCAGAGGCTGCCCCTGGCATTTTGGATGCTCCGGGCCCCCCTCTCAGCAGCGCAGGGGAACCCCGGGATTCAGGCCCCCACCACACACGGGGAAACTGCGGCGCCGCTCCGGCCCGGCCCCACCGGCTGGACCGTGGCTCCGCCGCATGCGTGCAGCCCCGCTCTGCACACCAGCCTCACGCCATGCTCCTGCCGCTCCCAGGTGCACGTCTACGACCCCTACGACGACGACTACTACCAGACGGTGCCCCTCGACTCCCACCAGACCGCCTACATCAGCTCCGGTCACTACGGCCACCAGTATGGAGGTGGGTGGCCCCAGTTGGTAGCACGGGGGCAGTGGCCGCATCCTGATCCACCCCATCCCTCCCCAATGTTCGTTTGATGCTTTGACTTATTACCAGCTGGGGGATGCTTAATTTGGCCGGGGTGGGGGGGGTGGGGGGGTGGGCTGCCCCCCTTGGCACACGGAGCCCCTGAGGGATGGTTTCGCGGTCTGGGGATTGATGCCTGGCTCCCGGAGCCGCGGGGCTGAGCCCTGGCCAACTCGGTGCATGGTGGCACATTCAAGGTGGGGCTGGGGAGGGGACGGCGGAAGGAGCCATGGCTACACAGGGGATGCGGGTGACAGCCAAAGCTGGGGGTCCCTCTCCATCCCACCCCTTGGGGGTGCTGCTGGCAGCGGGGGGGTGCCAGGAGGATGGCAGCCCCTCATCACCTCCCCCCGCTCACCCCCCTTCTTGCCTTGCAGCTCCTGGGGTGACCCACGTCATCGTGCGCGAGGATCCCTACCGGGTCTCCGGGGACCAGATGGCCTTGGGGCTGCTGGCGGGGGCTGCCACTGGCGCTGCCCTCGGCTCCTTCATGTGGATGCCGTGCTGGTTTTAGCAGCGCCCTGCCCTCCTCCTGCAGGATGTGCCCCCCCCCCAAGCCGGGTCGCAGCCCCCTGACGTGGCCCCCTTTGCCTCCCCAGCCCAGTTTATCTCGCCCCCGGCTTGGTGCCTGCTATGAGCCACCCTCAGCCTACTGAAACCAGCCTGCTCAGCCCCCTACCCCCTGGGGACACAGATCCAGCCCCAAACCCACCCCAGAGCCCCTCCCAGCTCCAGCTTTTGCATTAAATAACCCCCACGTGCTTCAGAGACCCCCCCCAACCCGCCCCGCCAAGACCCCACAGCATTCGATTCCCATCTGCAAAGGGCCTGGGGAGCTGCCTGGGCCGTGGGCAGGCGGGAGGGCACAGTGCCCCAGCCCCGCTCTGCAGGGAGCTGGCTGCAGAAACACTTGTTTTTTGGAGCAAGGGGAATTATCTGGGGGGAGGTGGCTGAATATTTTTGCAGCCCCAGCTGGGCCAGGTGAAGCCCACCGCAGAGCTGCTTTTTAACAACTTTTTTAGGGGGAGGCGCCAGCACTAGAGCAGGTGCTGACATGAGAGGCAACCCCAGGGGTGCTTGAGACAGGTTATGTTCACAGTTAAGGGGGATGAAAACCTTTGCTGGATTTTCACCCCCTTTCCAGCCTCGCGCCCCCCCCCAGGGCTTGGCCAAGCTGGAGAAATGGTGCAACCTCCCCTGGGAACTGGGCTGGGAAGAACTCTGGGAATATCGTGGTTTCCCCAGCCAAGCAGCAGTCACTGTGGGAGGGACACAGAGCATCTCGAGTTTCACTCTGAATTTTGGGAAGGGGAAGAAATCACCTGGGGACAAGGGTAGATCTCCCTGGGGACCAGGGACCCTTTCTGGCAGCCGACCCAGGGCTGTATAAGCAGGGATTTAGGGGGAGCACACACAGTCCCTTTGTGTGACCCTGAGGCCAGGGGACAAGCAGCAGCTCACCTTTGCGTTGGGCAGCACCAGGCAACCGTCGATGGAATGGGGAGAGGCACAGCTGCCAAGCATCGCCCTTGGAGGCAAGATTTTATCCCCATCGATATGAAACAAATTCAAGAATTACAAATAAAACCCACAGCTAGATTTAAAAAAAAAAAAAAAAAAAAAAAAGAAAAAAAGAACCAAACCAGTGACGCCAGCGCCCCAGCCCGCTCTCGCTGTTGGAGCCCAGATCGGTTCACTCTGACAGCTGAGAGGGGATCGGGACATCTCAAACCACTGTCCTCATCCTCCCCGGCCTCCCTCGCCTCGCTGCTGCTGCAAACCCGCTCCCCTCAGCTGCATTGATTTTTGAAGAAGAAGAAAACAAAAAAAAAAAAAAGAAAAGAAGAAAAGCGTGCTATCCGCAGTCTAATAAAGGCAGCGAAAAATGACAGCCAGCCTGTGGGTGAGTGCGGGTTGGGGGGGGCTGTCCGGCCTTGGCGGTCTCCAGCGGTGGGAAGGTTCGGGTCCCTCTCAAGAGCTGTGTGCGGGTGTCACCAGCTCCCCCCTCTCCTCCTGCACCCCTTTTCTGCCCTCCCTTTTCCAGTGGAAGCGCCGAGGGCAGCTCACGGGGAGGGACGGGCTGCTGGGAGGTTCAACACCCCCCTCTGCTCCTTCCAAAAACGGGGCTCAAGGAGACCTCGCAGCGCCCAGACACGGCCCCGGCACCGTGGGGTCTCGGGGGTCCCACTTGCAGCCTCTGAACGTGGCATCATGGCCCCGAAGAGAAGCAGAAAAGAAAAAGCCACCTGAGAAATCCCGCTGGCCGTGGCTCTGCCGCGGTGCTGGAGAACCACAACCACATGCTGGCAGAGCAGCTCCATCCTCTGCATCCCAAATTCAGACCCCGCGGGACGAGCTGCCTGCGCCCGGGAAGGGATCCGCGCAGCACAGGCCCTGCCAGCCCCGCCTTAAAAGCATCGCTGGGGCTGGGGACCCTGCGGAGAAGCCGAGGGCGGCTGCCCCCTGCGTTTCGAAAAAAAAGATCAGCATTTTCTAAGCCAGGGATTGAGGCTTTCCCCCAGGGTCCCGCCACGGCTGCGTTAATCCCAGCACACAATCCCTGGCTTTCAAGGGGTGGAGAGGAGAAGAATCCGGCTCCATAAGCCCCCTCGTCCCTTCTGCCTTCGCCCATTTCCCAGCCCATTTCCCGCAGGCGCACTCTCACCTTCACGCCTCCTGCCGCACCACGCGCTCTCTTCCGCCGCCGATCCCCCCATTCCCCCGCGGTCATTCCTGCTGCAAGGAGGCTCTGGACAGAGAAGGGAAACAAGCAGCCCAGGACGTTTGTAGGCTGGACGTCAGATGGGAAATGAGCTGCACGGAGCCCGAACAACGCTTGGTCCCCATCTGCAGGAGGCTGCCATCCCGCCTTCCAACCTGTTTCCCATCGTCACCTCCACCCAAACCTGTCCCTGCCGGGCCAGAAGACCCTTTGCAGGGTGTCGTCCCTGCCCCCAGCCCCAAAAGCAGGGCGCTGGCAGCAACAGCTCCTTCCTCCACGCAGCTGGGAGCGAGGGGCACAGGGCAGAGGGCCGGGGCATCGCGGCCAGCCGGGGAGGGCACCCACCTCCCGTCCCCACCACCGAGTCCCAAGTCTGGTTCAGCTCCAGGGGCTGACCCAGCAACAATTCGCACCGATGGAGACTCCCCGGTGCCGTCCCGGCCGCTGGGAAGCGGGAGCAGCGTACGTGGCTGCTAACGAAGCAGCCTGGGACACGGAGCTCCCTGGGTCCAGCCCAGCTCCGGTGGGAATAAAGCACCCGAGTCTCAGCATAATAACCCGTGGGTGCAAGACAGTTTGGGCTGAGTAGGGACAGGCCAAGCAGGGGGACATCCCCTAAAACCTTTTTCCTCAGGGACTTCAGCCATCCTGAGAGCTGGCAGATCTGGGAAAAGGCCGGAGGTTTTCCCAGGTAAGCACCAGCACCAGGCCAGGAGCTGTCAGCAGGCATTCACCGCACAGGGCACACAAGCCAAGGGTGAGACACGTCTGGAGATGGAATCATCTAGAAATGCTTCAAGAGCAGCATGACCTGGCGAGTGGCACTCCTTTCCACGCCACGTCCAGCCACTGACCTGCCAAGGCTCCTTCTCTCCCGCTCAGACAGAGCCCTTCGCTCCCTGTCCCCGCAGTACCTCAACATCCCGGGGCTGATCCTGCTTCTCTCCCGCCGAGCAGGGCTGTGCCACTCTCTTGACAGCCCAGGGACACCAAGGGATCCAGCAAAGCCACCGAGAAGGGCAGCAACAGACCAGCACGCGCCTCCAGCAGCAGTTCCTGGGGTCTTCACGCTGTCGGTGGGAGCAGCTGATGGCAGCCAGACCCTTCGCTAGGAAGCTAAACGAAGGAGCAATTAAATATGTTAAAAATAAATTTGGAAGCACAATCAACAGAAACCATCATCCACAAAACCACCTGGTTTGGTTTCTGCTCCACTCAGGCCTTCGCCCGCAGAAGGGCTTCCTGGGGGCTTTTGGTGCCAACTGGGACCGACACTGCACAGGACCAGAGGGACGGTAAGTGCAGAAAAACAGAAATTAGGGTTGACCCACTCAGTTCCCAACTCAAATGCAGACTCCCACGACCCCTCTCTCCTTGCAACGAGAGATGCTGAACCACCAAACACTGGCCAAAGCCCAGAACAACTCCAAACCCCTCGGAGACGACGATTAACGCGGCAGGGTCCGTAGTAAGGAGCAGGCATGAGCGGTTATGTCCAAGCGTGCCCACAAACAGCCTTGTAAGATCAGTCCCCGAATGTCACAGCCGTAAAATCAGCTGGAGGTCGCTTGGCCCTCGCTGTGACCAAAACCTCCTTATCTGGAAAAAAAGCAGCCGCATCACAGGCTGCTACACCTCGGCAAATGTCAGGATCAAGCCCAAATTTCCACCCATGCCCTCTTCCCGAGCTCGGATGCACGTGGGAAAGATCAGTGCCAAGTCCAGCACCAGCCCCAGAGCACCGATAAATACCGTCGTATCCCTCCAACACCCTGTATCCAAGGACACACAGCGCTGCGATGGACTGACTGGCTGCGCAGGGGGGGGATAGAGAGTGATTTCACTGCTTTAATTAGCAGTCATTTTAATCAAGCCTTTAATACAACCCTCGTTCCAGACGCACTCTCCGGGTGGCTGACAGCGAGCACTCAAAATGGTTTTAATTTATACCCAAAACCTCAGAAACAGGTGGCAAGCCGGGGAGCCTGGGCTCTGAGACAGCACTCGTGCAGCATGTCCTCCCTCTGAACGCAGCAGGGCAGAGCCACGGGGCAGCAGAAGCATCACCCAGCTGCTTCCACCCCGAGCTGCCTTCAGCCCTGCCCTACTCCTCATCCTCCAGGGAAAGGGCAGAGCTGCTCCTGTCACTGCGATTCAGCTGGTGTTTAACTCCTGACATGCCTGAGCCAGGCACCAGTCTGGGCAGTCGGTTATGTTCAGCTGCTCCAAGATCCCAAATACCTTACAAAAAGCTGTGTTTGACGCACACTCAGAGCAGGGTGGGGAAGGGTAAAGTGGCTGGAGGGAGGGGGGGAATAGGTAATTTTGCAAACAGATGAAAACCGGAGCCCAGCAAGCCTGGAAACCCCAGCTGGGGCAGTGACGGTGCGGCGGAGGAGGCTGAGCACCGAGGGCCGCTGTTTGCAGCCACTTTCCTGGCTGCGGGAGCGTCAGCAGCCTCTGCCGCAGCCACGCTGCAGGTAGCACGGCAAGGAGCAGCCTGCCCACCGCCCCCCACCCCCATTTATCTTCCTGGTGGGGCTGGTTCATGCTCAGCATAGAAAAAGGTGCTGCTGCACCAGGGAGAGCCCTCTGTCTAGTTTGCTGAGGAACTGGGCGCTGGAAGCAAAAGCGACGCTGTGCAGCGAGAGGATGGCGTCAGCCGCTGCAGCAGCTCTGCAGACGCTGCAGCATCTCCAGCCCAGCAGAATCAGGGCTGACCCTAAGGCGGAGCAGACAAAGAAGCCATCGGCAAAGACCAGCATGAGGCACGGAGCATCCGAGCCAGCCGCTCCCCATCTGACTTTATAGCTAATAAAAACCAGCCAGGCTGGGAGCAGAGGGCTTGACCCGCCACAGCCACAGGGCAACGGCCAGGACCAGCAACAACCAGGTGCCTCCAGCCCACGCCTTGCTCGGCGGCAGCCCCTTCTCTGCAGATGAATCCAGCTCCCTTTCAGAGTGGGGAAACTGGGCCACCAGTACGTGGGGCGAGCCCCACGGCTACAGGCAGCGGCAGGGTCGTTCACCAGCGAGGGGAGCAGCGAGGAGGGGCTGAGCCCGTGGCCCTTGGGTGTTACCCAGGAGACAACACCCACTTCGTGCAAATTCAGCTCCTGCCAACAGATCGAGCCTAAAGCCCACTCCCGAGAGGCGAGCCTGTTGTTTTCAGACGCTCAGGCCCAGGGAACAGAAGCTCCCCCCAGGGACAAAATCCTTCCCCAGTGACCTGTCCCTGCAGGGCTGCCGCCCCATCGCTCATTTCAGCACAGCTCCACAGCTACCAGACTACGTTCCAGTTCCTCGCTCGTCAAAGTTCACAACCAATTTATCGACGGGCCTTTTAATACAGAACAACAACGGACAGAGGTTAGGCTGCCAGAGCCAAACCAGCGTATTCCCCTTGTCTCCTTTGGGAAATACAAGGATAACTCCATCAAAGAGCATCTGGTACTGGTACTCACCTCCCCGTTCCCACAGACCTCATCTGCCGTCTCCAGCAAGGTGGAGGCTTAAGGAGGATCCTCCGCAAGGAAGGTGGTGGGGCTGGTCCACCCGCGCTCACCCGGCATCGCAGAACGGGCACCCAGGGAGGCTGAAGCAGGCAGCGGGGAGGCCGCACAGCGGCCCGAGTCACCTTTGCGAAAAGGAACGGAGGAAACTGCTGGATTGCGAGAGCCAGAAAGGACCAGAAAGGCACAAGTGCAGCAGGCAGAGGACATGCTCTCTGCGCCCATCCTCGACACCACCCGCCCACCGCTGGAACAGCCGCTGGGCCACCGCACGGAACCGGGGAACAGTAAGCACACAACTCCACCATCCTTCCTCCAAAAACAGCCACCCCAAGCCTTAACTCCTGCCATTAAAAAAAGCTTCCAGCATCGCTTCACACGCGAAGAGCATGAGCGAGCAGCAGCAGCCTGACCCTGCACCCCCACCAGCCTGCCTTCGGATGGACGTACTTAGAGAAGAGACCCAGAGCTTTCCAATGAGACAGGTATTTATTTAGTTCAAGCGCTAAGGATTTTGTCGTCGTCGTCGTTGTTTCATATTATCAAACAGAGCTGAGGTACCAGTGACATTCCAACATGAAGAAAAGGAACCTTTTTCCCCTTATACAATTTCTCCAATTACTTGTATCAAGACAAAAAGTGAGTAATGGAATAGCTGCATAACGTACTGTACAACGATCAAGCCAGAGTGGGGAGGAGAAAAGAAACAGAGCAGAAACCTTCACTGTTTACAAAATCATCGTTAAAAAAAAGTCTGTTCCCATGGTTCTACTGGCTGTGTCGATGGAGGGAAATAAAACTGAAACCTAAAACCTGATAGACAGAGGGTGCAAGGAATTATGGTGAAAAGAAAAATAAATCAGACTGTGTTGCTCCTGTGCTTACTTCGGAAGTGTCTTTTCTCTGGAAAACTGGGATTAGGACAGGATTGAGTCCTGCAGTCACGTTAAGCACTGTCTATCAGCAAGGACATGCATTAAACATACCTGGCTGTCCTGAGCAGACCTCAGGGACCTCCTGGGGGATAAATGCCAAACAACTGACGACTCGTCCTCGTTCCTGCAACCAGTGGGCTGCGCTGAACGCGGAGCTCACGGGCACGCTCCTTTCTAGACCTTTTTTTAGAGCAAGTTGTAAGGGCCCATTGAACAAACCTGCTCGCAGACGTGCGGCCGCTCCCCACAAGCGGCTTCCATTAAAAGCAGCCGAGCGGCTCGTCCGCTGTAACCCGTGTGTACTAAGCCAGCTCCTTGCAAATCCAGTGCTTAAAGCTTGTAACTATGGGGAAACGTAGAGGTTTGATTATATCTGAGGCAAAAATGTGCTTGTGGAAAACAGGCAAATGACCACCAACGTAAGTCGCATGAAGAACCAAAGGAAAAAAAAAAAAACAATAACCCAAACCAAAATGAAAAAGCAGCAAGATGAACCATTTCTGCACAGTGAAGAACAGTACAATACAGGAAAAGTAGCCAGGTTTCCTTCCCCCCAAGAGCTTCTTTTAAATAAAGAATGATCCTTTGTCACATATCATTGATGTTTATTTCAAGACATGCCACGTCAAAAAAACTCGCCTTTAATATTGCATTATAAAAGCACTTTACATCTCATTCTGCCTTTAAGTTATTGTTGTGCAGAGTTGCTATAAACCCAGGGCAGGGCACGAGTCTAGCATTCATTTCAGGAACGAAGAATTCCAAATCTTTTATGCCCATTTCCTGGTGAAAGTGGTGATGAGGACGATTCCCTTTCTTTTCCCCGGTTGGTTATTTTAGATGGTAGAGGGGCAGAAGAGAACAAAGGAGGAGCCTGAATATTTGCTTGCAATTGTTCATTTAAGTAGCAATCGCAACACAGACTCAAGAATTCCTTCCTGCACTGTAACTCAGCCATATTCACCCAGCAAACAATGTATTTACAATTGTGTTTATTAACTTACACAGCAACTTCACAATGACTAGTAAAGATTAAAAGGGTGCACTTCTAGTGTGTTCGATTCCGTGTTTCTCAGGTAGCTACATCTCGCAACATCAGCAAAGCTCTAAACAGATTCCTCAGCAAAACAATACAAAAGATAATTACTGAAAATAGTAAAAAAATTAAGCCAAGAAATAAATATCAAAGAAAAATGGTTAATGGTAAGCCTAGTTAAATAGAGAACTAAATTACTAGTTATTTAACCAAACTATACAGCTCTAGTGAACCAAACTAAACCAACTTGGAAGACGGAACATAAAAAACCGCTAAAAAATAAAGGCATAAATCTGCATAATCAGAAGTTGGTTTCCATCCTATTAAACTCCCTTCCTTTCCATCTAAGATCTCCCAACTAGATTTCTGCATGATCAAAGCAAACACCCCTTCCCCAGTCCACCTACGGCCACGCTATGGAAAAAGCGGGTGCCATTCCCCCTTCTGCCACCCCCCCTCTCCCAGCCGTGAACTGGCCTGTGAACACAGCGTCTCCGCTGGGCCATCCAGCCGCTCTTTCCTCCTTCTGCCAAATTTAAAAGGTTTCAATCCGCTTTGGCAGGTGTTACTGCCAGTCCCGAATTCACTTAAGTCTTTTCCCTAAAAAAAAGAAGCAAAACGCTTTCTCCTCCAAACAGCTGAAACATTACGTTCCTATCTCTCGGGCAGTAATAATTTACCTCATTGGTGTTCTACATAAAAGGAAAAAAAAATGCTCGTAAAACTCATCTTGCACTTGAAAAAATATTTCCCTGTTCCCTGCAAGTGTTTTGCTAATGCACATCCACCCTCTCCTTCCCCCCAAAATCCTCCAGAAGCCATTCGTCCCATTCTGAAAGACACTCTGCATTTCTCAGTATGCTTTCTCGGAAAAGTGTTCACGTTGCCTCTGCAAGAACTAAAAAATCCAGTAGCCTTTCACGGTGTCGAAACCCCTGCTAAAGTTGGTTTCCAAAAATGTTTGGGGGTTTGAAAACCGGTCAAGACTATCTCTGCTCAAAAGATTAAGAGCTTGGTTTTAATTTATTTTTTTTTATTACTGTAAGGATAAGCATTTAACCCTCAGCATATGCCACCTCCGCTTGCATTTCTGACTGCTGTCCAGTCACTTCCAGTTTGTTAGAGAAATCAAATGGGTAAGGTTTGCAAGCATTCTTCTGCACATACATCTTGTCTAAGTCCAATCCAAAACTTACTCAGTTGCCAACATTTCAAAGTGCAATATCATAACATATTAAAAAAGGAACAAATATTAAGAAATTGTACCTATTTATTTTTAAAGTTATAACTAGAATACGCTGGAATATTTTGGCTTTTTTTTTCTTATAAATAATGAAGACACTGACATTTTCTTTGTGTGTGTGTGTGTGTGTGTGCTTGTGAAGCTAATAGATCATCTCCACGAGACAGCCAGCGATGATGAACTGCAATACGTTATTACTGAAAGGGGAAGGTTCAAGCCAATATTCACACTGCAGTCAATGAAGAGTAAAGGGAGGGAAAGCAGTGATGTTCTGGAGAAAGGTAGAAGCCACATGGTATTAGCAGGAACAGCCTCCTTCACTGACAGGCTGCTCTTGAGGCTTTTCCAGTTTTATGTCAATCACTGGAAGAAATAAGTTAAGGCAAACAGATATCCAACTCTTTCCCTACCGAGCACAGGTGGAGCAGGATTTTGACTGGCGTTTTCAATTCAGTCGCTCCCACCAAAATATTTGAAAAGTATTTTCAAAAGCTCCTGAAAAGACCAGCTCCCAACCCAAGTCAAGACACAAGGTTTCCCAGCAGCCCCTCCTGCCCTGGCATCGGCCGGCTCTCAAGCACGCAGCAGAAACAACGTCAGACCCCAAATGCCTGTCTCTAATCAGAGTTTGCTCTTCTCCTACAATTTCTTCTTTGAAATCAACGCTAGACTCAGTCTTCCAGCACCTCCAGCTGGTGGGCACCCAGGAGGATGTGGCTCAAAGAACAGCGAAGCCCTGTGGAGAGCAGAGGGCTGGAGAAACCCATGGAAGGACAGCTCGCCGCCTCCTCAAACTCCTGCTCCTCTGTACTTAACGGCCAACTGGCCAGTACTTCCCTCTCACTCCCCTGTCCATGCTCAGCTCTGGGGCAGACGGGAGAGGCTGTTCGGGTTTGAAACCTGGAGGACTACGAAGATGATGAGGGGCTGGAGCACCTCCCTGATGAGGAAAGGCTGAGGGAGCTGGGGCTGTTCAGCCTGGACAGGAGAAGACTGAGAGAGGACCTCACCAATGGCCACAAATATCTCAAGGGTGGGTGCCACAAGGACGGGGCCAGGCTCTTTTCAGCGGTGCCCAGCGACAGGACAAGGGGCAACGGGCACAAAGTGCAAGACGGGAACTTCCATCTGAATGTCAGGAAGAACATCGTTCCCCTGAGGGTGACGGGACACCGGGACAGGCTGCCCAGAGAGGCTGTGGGGTCTCCTGCTCTGGAGACATTCAAACCCGCCTGGACGCGGCTCTGTGCAACCTGCTCTGGGAGAGCTGCTTCAGCAGGGGGGTGGGCTGGGTGGGCTCCAGGGGTCCCTTCCCACCCCGGCCACGCTGTGACTCTGTGGACACGGATGGCAGCGTATGCTCTGCTACGAGAATCCCCTGGCAGCACGTTCTAGCAAGGCCACTCCTCCTCACGCTGTGTGCACCACTGACCCCAGGTACTCACACCAGCACGGCTCGCAGCTGGAACGCTCCGTGTGTGCCATCCTGAACTCGCCCGTCAATCCTCCCTCTAGCTAAAGCGCTCTGCTCACCCCACGGCCGGCCAGCAAAACGCCTGCAGCTCCCTGGACGTGACCCTTGCGATGGCAGCTAATGCCCAACCAGAACAGCAGGTCACAGGACAGCATGCTGCCCTGAACCAGCCCGGCCGAGCTGCTCCCCCTGTGGCACTCCGTTCCTGAGCGATGCCCTGCAGTTACAAGGCTTCCGTCGCCTTTCACAGGGGGGCTCAGAACGCTGGTCCCCCAACCCTGACTCACGGCCGTTCAGCACGAGTCTCAAGCGTTTTCTCTTATCAGTTAACACAGAGGTAAATAGGTCACACAGCTGGTACTTCCAACTTATTTCTTCAGGGGGTTGAAGCTGCTTTTTCCAGAGGTTAGGAGGAAAAGAAACATGAAAAGGGAAACAAAAGACCAATAATTCATCCTGAATATTTGGCCCATTTGGCTAATCTGAACCTCAACCGATATTTAAGTCAGAAGTGCTCAAAATGAGCCTTCATGACCGAGCATGAGCAGATCAAGATCCTTGAACCCTCAACGTTCTGCAAAGAACCTATGGGAAATCCCCCACCATTAATCCCAGCACAGCTGTCTGGGAGACAATCACATTCCGTTTCTATTACCTGCAGTCTGCAGCACGTCCGATTCGAAGCGCCCTTACTGCACTCCCATTTAGACACCAGTGATCCAACCCCCTGACAGGAAAACCACCGGCCCATCGGCCAGAGCCTATGCATTCTACCGCCATCCTCATTAATAAAGCTTCTTGCTCGTTAACCTTTTGGTGACCTACGTAATGAAATATTTTTGATCAATCAAGTCCACAACACACACAAAGCTTGTGCCTTAGCAGTTGCAATCCACAGCTTCCCAAATCCTCCTTTCTCCTATGCAGCAAGAAGCTCTATAGATGTACTTTCAGCACCAGGCTCGTCCCCCTCCCACAGTTCCTGCTGCATCCTTCCTCCAAAGCACCTTTTCTCCTCCATTTACCAACTGCCAGTTACACGATCCCTGCTGCAAATAAAATTCACAAGCCTGAAGAAGTTCCTCTTCTCACAAAAGCTCACCCACTTCTAGCATCTCATCAACTCTTTCAATCCAGATGCAACGTAACCCCTCTTTGCTCCCACCACTGCGGGAAGTACCCGCCGCGATTATCCCCGCTCTCTGGCCATTCCAGCACTCTTGCTGCAGGAGGAGCAGCACGCGGAGGCAGGCAGCCCTCTCTCCACCTCCTGCACAACCAATCCAAGCGAGCAGAAATGGGTATTCAGGTGGAGCAGAAAGAAGTTCTATGATAACCAAGCCGCTTCTTACACCCTCAGAGCTCTGCCGAACAACCGCAGCTCCGCCTTGTCCCAAGCCACCCACAAAAGCGCCTACATGGGTTTAAGTACCCTCCCCAACACAGCCAGCTGCCCAGGTAAGCCATTCAGATTCAGCCACACTGCTTGTTACGCAGCAAACTCCGTCCTTTCTCCATCCCTTGTGCCACCTCCTTTCCCTTGCCCAAGACTGATCCCTTCAGTCGAGCATTCTCCCCCTTCCCATCACACAGACGCCGGCCCAGAGCTGTCCGGGGTCGCGTGCTGCAGCAGGCTGCCCTGGGAAGTTACGGGATCTCCATCCTTGGAGATTTCTGAAGTTTCCCTGAAGATGACCCTGAGAAACTGGCCTGATTTGGGAGACAGCCCTGCTTTGAGCAGAAGGGTTGAAGAAAGAACCCACAGAGGTCCCCTCCAACCTAGCTTATTCTAGGATTCTGCAAGCCAGACCTGCAAGAACCACAGAGTTTTTTCCAGGCCTCTTTGCAGCCGTTTTCTGCCACTCCACCCCCTTCCTCCCCACATCTAAGCTGCTCAAACACCAAGCAAAGAATCCTTCTGGATCTGTTCGACTGCACCCTTCTGCACCTTCCCGCTGTCCTCCTGTCAGCCTTCATTCAGTTGTCGTCACTTCTACACCACCCCACGGCCCTAAGCATCCCTACCTCTCCCGCTCTACGCTAGAGGCCTCCACCCTCCTCGTCCCAGCCTCCTAACACACCCAGCCTTCTTCCTCAGTACTTCAAGCTCAAACGTTACTTGCCCCTACTCCCCCCCGCAGGCCTCCTTTTGGGATGTCCATAAGCTGACCGAGGGCTGCAGGAGAGACACCGCTCCCTCCTTCTTCAACCTTGTTGTTCAGGGCCTGCATTTTCCTTGTCCGCAGTAATGCCTGGCAGCGCTTTGCCACCGCTGAATCACACAGCACGGCCGCATAAAGGATACTGTCTTCTCTACTTTTGTCTTGTGTGCTTTCCATTCCAGGCAAGGCAGCTGCCACGCGTCGGAAAAGCTGCAAAAAACACACAGGGAGCAGATCAAAACAATTGTACTTTAAAAGAGCGCACCCCAGTTGATACAGTTCAAACAATGATTCGATACATCCTTCGGTACTATTTACACTGCTTACACCAAAAAGCCTGACACCAAATATAACCTTTATTCTTAGGAAATGGCAAACCACATTACTGTTGTGACTGAAGATCAAATGTTACCGGCTATAAGCAGCAAACCTTCCATCACCTTCTCTGCAAATATGCTCTGTTTAGAACGCAGCATCTCCACCTAAGACCCCCCACACATGTCCACAGACCCCAACAACTCGACCTTCACACCTCCACAGAGCCTTAGTTACACAGGAGCACGGACACACTGATTAAGTCAAACACAGCATCCAGGAATGTGTCACCAACATTGGCCAAGCTGCCACAGACAGAAGAGCGTCAGAAAACGGGACTTATGCAATGACACCCCCTTCTTCCAGGCTCCACGTATCTGTGGCTCAGGCTCCCTGTGAACCAGACAAAGGATCTTTCTTTCAGGCGTTTGCCCAGTCCTTTTCTGAGCACCCTCAAATTTTAGCATCCATGCCACCGTTACCGTATACCCACACTCAGAGTATGAAACACGGAACAGGAACATCTGCCAAGAGCACCTGCAATCCCAAAGCAGCTGTTCTACCTCTCACTTGAACACTGCCTCCAGTTTCCCAGCAAGGTCTTCGCTCCAAACTTTCTTCATAGTTTTTTTCCACTTGAAGGAGGCTGAGAGGTAAGACTGAACAGGACTAATTCCCTCTCCTGCATTTCCTACCTTTGCCGCTCAGACTCGTGGCTCCCACCACAAGGCTTTTCCCCAGTCCTCTGGGTGAGAAGCCTACAGATTTGCCCACCATTCGTGCACGAGAATTCACTTGAATTTCCTGAGCCCGCAACATCCGTCTCCTCCGCACAGGAACAGCACCGTTAGGGACTGCCCTTCAGCTGAGTGTGATTTCTCTGAGAAGCTCCATGTCCGGTGGCTAGGGACCACCCAAGCCTGACCAGTAACATTCACTTTTTCACATACCTTGGCAAGCGAGTGTGCAGCAGGGCGAGAGGACAGGACAGATCAGACGGACGGAAGGATAGAGAGCACCTTCACTATGCACTGGGGTTATCAAATGACTACCGAACTGGTTTTTACTTTTGAAGAACAGTCCTAACAGAGTTTTGATCCCATGCTGATGTGTTCAGCACACACCCATTTATGAACATCTGACACCCACTGCATTCATATTTTTACAGAATTACAGACATTGTTACTACTATGTATTTCTTGCCTGTGTGTTATCAAGCACGCAGGACACTAAATGTTCCCAAGCATTCAACATCTCCATCCACCACATCTTAAAATCACCCCACTGCATGCCCAACAGCAGCTCAGGAATCCTGAAACACAAGGTGCAAGCCTGACATCAGCCTTCATGTCATAAATTGACATTACTGCACTGAGAGGTGGTCCACGGCAACCTCACAGAATTCAACAGGGCCACGTGCCAGGTCCTGTACCTGGCTCAAGGCAACCCCCAGTATCAGTACAGGCTGGGCGGAGACTGGATGGAGAGCAGCCCTGCCAAGGAGACTTGGGGGTGCTGGGGGATGAAAAGCTGGACATGACCCGGCAATGTGCGCTCGCAGCCCAGAAAGCCGCCCGTGCCCTGGGCTGCATCCCCAGCAGCGTGGCCGGCAGGGCGAGGGAGGGGGCTCTGCCCCTCTGCTCCCCTCTGCTGAGACCCCCCCCACAGCGCTGCGTCCAGCTCGGGGGTCCTCAGCATCAGAGGGACACGGACCTGTTGGAGCGGGCCCGTCGGAGGCCACGGAGCTGGTCAGAGGGCTGGAGCCCCTCTGCTGTGGGGACAGGCTGGGAGAGCTGGGGCTGTGCAGCCTGGGGAGGAGAAGGCTGCGGGGAGACCTTAGAGCAGCTCCCAGTGCCTGGAGGGGCCGACAGGAAAGCTGGGGAGGGGCTTTGGGCAAGGGCAGGGAGTGGTGGGACAGGGGGGAATGGCTTGAAGCTGAGAGAGGGGAGATTTAGGTTGGACATGAGGAAGAAACCCTTCCCCGTGAGGGCGGCGAGGCGCTGGCCCAGGCTGCCCAGAGCAGCTGTGGGTGCCCCATCCCTGGCAGGGCTCAAGGCCAGGCTGGACGGGGCTGGGAGCAGCCTGGGCTGGGGGGAGGGGGTGGGACTGGGTGGTCTTGAAGGTCCCTTCCAGCCCAAACCCTTCTGTGATTCTGAGTATTTCAGTCCTCTCCTCGAATGACACAAAGCTAAACCACTTACTCCCACAGAAACCCTCTGTCAGTCTGTTTATATTATGAAGGTTCAGGCACCTGAACAGCTTTGCAAATCAGTGCCTGAGTGCTTTTCAGATGTGGCCCTGAATGTCCAAACGATGCTGGGAAGACATCAAAGCAACTTTGTCAGCTTGACAAGTACCCTCCAAGCTTATCGGAAACAAGTGCCCAGGTTTGTCAGGTGTGGCTGTAACCTTTGCAGGGCAGGACAAACACACTGTGCTCGCTGGTGCCTGACCTTTGCTGTCACCACTCTTTGTTACTGGCTGAAGAGACTGCTATGTGGGGAGAGGACAATACTGACAGGTAGAAGGCAGCAAAGCCACTTCTTTGCCATTCCCATCATCTCTCATCTCATCATCTGGAGCATCTCCCTGATGAGGAAAGGCTGAGGGAGCTGGGGCTGTTCAGCCTGGACAGGAGAAGACTGAGAGGGGACCTCACCAATGCCCACAAATATCTCAAGGGTGGGTGCCACGAGGACGGGGCCAGGCTCTTTTCAGCGGTGCCCAGTGACAGGACAAGGGGCAACGGGCACAAAGTGCAAGACGGGAACTTCCATCTGAATGTCGGGAAGAACATCGTTCCCCTGAGGGTGACGGGACACCGGGACAGGCTGCCCAGAGAGGCTGTGGGGTCTCCTGCTCTGGAGACATTCAAACCCGCCTGGACGCGGCTCTGTGCAACCTGCTCTGGGAGAGCTGCTTCAGCAGGGGGGTGGGCTGGATCACCAGAAGTCACTTCCAATCTCCTGCCATTCTGTGATCTCCCTCATAGCCACTCCAGAAACCATCTACAGCATCCTCACCCCTTTTCCACCTCCAGCAACATCCCTTTGTAGGCATACACTGAAATCCAGACGAAGGAGAGAGGTCTGAGAAGCTGGTCTGTGATGTATCTCACTGATTTTAGCCAACAATTTCAAGGCAAAAAAGCTTAGTATCCCCCCTTAAGTTTCTGTTAACTTTGGCCGTTATCCTTAGCCTCACTGAAAAGTTCAGGCAAATTCTCATACGCCACCAAAGAAGTAACAGAGATCATGTCAAAATTCCAGATGCTAAACTGTACTAGGCACCGATGGCTGAACAGACAGCAGAAATGCACAACTACCCAAAAGCATAAAGGCAAGAGAGACTTCCTGGTCAGAATTAAAGATAATTTTAGGACAGGGAGAAGCTAAACATTGATCTAAATGTAATTCTTGTACAAAAAAACGTCCTATCATTTGAACTCACCACTTCTTGTCACTTCATCTGCTTGCCTTATCTCAACACCACTCTCCACTGTGCTTGAAAAAGCAACGTGAGTATAACTTTCCAAGCATTTTAAAACCAGTCAGACATGAGCACTTCGGCCTGTAAGAATGAAACGGGGGAGAAGAAAGAAGCTGCAGGCTTTCAGAGCCATCTCCCATTGCATCCTCACACTCGGTATTACTCTTCCTTGCCATTCCAGTCAGGTAAGAGGACAGCACTGCCAACCCTTCGCTTTATTACTTTTCAAAAGGTACACTCGGTTCACTCGGTACAGCACTAGACTATACGTTGTAAGTTTTTTGCATCTTTGAGATGATAAAGGAAGTAACTGAGGTTCAATCTCATCTTCCTCTGGAAGCCTTAAAAGTTTTAGTACTATATTTGCATCCACAAGCGCTTTGTAGTCTTGATGCTTTCTTTGCCTTTAACAGTCTTCAATAAACTTCCTGACTTGATCACATTTGGGTACAGAAGGTTCTGACTCTCCTCCTTTACTGGGCTTTGCCCCTAAGATTACTTCTACTCTCAAAGTGTTCAATATTCAGTGAGCTTTCACAGGTTAATTAATGGATCTCAACTTCAATTTTGTGAAAGAGAATGGCTTTGTGACTTCAGGGGGGGGGGAAGAGAAAAGGATTACTGGACAGCCACCAGGCTGCACTGCAAAATATTCACATACCATCTACAGTTACACTCTCAGAAGCGTACTAGTATGTTTTCAATGCATAAAATAGATGATAGAGTAAACTCTGCTCCTCTCTGGCACATCACACCACAGCTACATCGATCCCTATTAGCTCTGCAGGGGAAGATCTGTTAAACCTCTTGCGCCTCCAACACACACGCTCCTGCCGACAGCCAAGTCATACATCAAAGGTAGAGAATGGAGCAAATCAGCTTACCTTCGCTCACAGTACACTGGGGTTTTTTGCTCATATACTGCAGTCTTAAGAGTAATTTTGGCCCAGTTCTTGACACAGAAGGTTTGGGGGAGAAAAAAAAAAATCTCATCCATTTTAAGGATGGATATGTAACAGAGTTTGGCACAATCCTACCAGGTTGTGCCTAAATTAGATTGCTCGCTTGACATCTCTGCTTTGATAGCAAGAAGGAAATGCATCATTTTGAACAGCTCTTTGCTGATGTCATGCACTTTGAGATCCTAGGCGGAAACAGCATTACAAAAAACAAAATTGTTTTAAACTCTGGCATTGCTATTGATTTGCCCCTTGTAGAATATTGTGGTGGGCTGACCCAGGCTGGACATGAGGTGCCCACCAAAGCTGCTCCATCGCCCCTCCTCAGCTGGGCAGGGGAGAGAAAATGCAGCAAAAGGCTCGTGGGTCGAGATGAGGACGGGGACATCGCTCAGCAATTACCATTGTGGGCAAAACAGACTCAACTTGGGGAAATTAATTTATTACCAACTGAATCAGAGCAGGATAATGAGAAATAAACCCAAATCTTCAAAACACCTCCCCCCACCCCTCCCTCCTTCCCGGGCTCAACTTCACTCCCAACTTCTCTGCCTCCTCCCCGCCAGCGGCGCAGGGGGACGGGGAACGGGGGCTGCGCTCAGTCCATCACACGCTGTCTCTGCCGCTCCTTCCTCCTCAGGGGAAGGGTCCTCACACTCTTCCTCTCTCCAGCGGGGTCCCTCCCACGGGAGACAGTCCCCCACGCACTGCCCCAGCGTGGGTCCCTCCGGTGTAGAATCCTCCCCGGGCTGCGGGTGGGGGTCTGCTCCCCTGGGGGCTCCAGCACGGGCTGGGGGCACAGCCTGCCTGGCCGGGGGCTCCATGGGCTGGGGGCACAGCCTGCCTGGCCGGGGGCTCCAGCACGGGCTGGGGGCACAGCCTGCCTGGCCGGGGGCTCCATGGGCTGGGGGCACAGCCTGCCTGGCCGGGGGCTCCATGGGCTGGGGGCACAGCCTGCCTGGCCGGGGCTCCATGGGCTGGGGGCACAGCCTGCCTGGCCGGGGGCTCCAGCACGGGCTGGGGGCACAGCCTGCCTGGCCGGGGGCTCCAGCACGGGCTGGGGGCACAGCCTGCCTGGCCGGGGCTCCATGGGCTGGGGGCACAGCCTGCCTGGCCGGGGGCTCCAGCACGGGCTGGGGGCACAGCCTGCCTGGCCGGGGGCTCCATGGGCTGGGGGCACAGCCTGCCTGGCCGGGGGCTCCAGCACGGGCTGGGGGCACAGCCTGCCTGGCTGGGGGCTCCATGGGCTGGGGGCACAGCCTGCCTGGCCGGGGGCTCCATGGGCTGGGGGCACAGCCTGCCTGGCCGGGGGCTCCAGCACGGGCTGCCAGGAATCTCTGCTCCGGCGCCTGGAGCCCCCCCTGCCCCTCCTGCCCTGGGGGGGCTGCAGGGCTCTGCCTCTCACACAGTCTCACCCCTCTCTCCAGCTCAGTCGCTGTTCCCCTGGGTTCCCCCTCTCTGAAATCCTTTATCCCAGCGGCGCTGCCACCGGCGCTGCTGGGCCTGGCTTTGGCCAGCGGCGGGTCCAGCTGGGAGCCGGTGGCACTGGCTCCACTGGGCAGGGGGGCAGCTGCCGGCACCTTCTCACAGAAGCCACCCGCTACCAGAGCCTGGCCACGCAAACCCAATACAAATACATTGGAAGTGAGGGAAGCAATTTATAGAGGGGAGTGGTAGGGAGCCTTATAAAAACCTCAGTTGGTGGGAACCAAGTGGAATTACTGCATTTAAACCAAGCTGCTGACAGAAAGGCTAAGTGTTTATAATACTGTAATCCTTTCTTTACATTAAGACCAGGAATAAAATTATGCCTTTAGCAGTATCTCTCCCCTAAATTATTTGACTAAAAAAAGGAATTTGGCAACTAAGAAATTCAACTTACTTATTAACCTTCTGCTTATCAGGCACAGCATATGTGAACAAATCCAATTAGGGAAACTTCGTGATGGTTAGAAAGCAGCCTTCTACACAGGGACCTTACTGCTTTGCAGTGCCTCCAGGACCCAAGCCAGCAGCCTTATCTCACTGAAAAATGTCTCGGGCAGTTGCACATATATATGCATATATAACACAGTGTCTCTACACACACATGTATGTCTAAATATTTGTGCATGTGTGTGCGTGTGGGTATACACACACGTATTGGTGAGCATTCGGGGCTTTTTTTCCAAGGCAGGAGTTAAATGCAGCCATCTGAAAGACTTCAGAGCCACACAAAGTCTCTTTCAGCATTCAAGCCTGCAATCTGCTACCAGATTAAACTCTGAAAAAAACCCCTCATGTCTCGCCATTAGTTTCAACTCATTTGCCAAACTGTGCCTTTCTTACTACTTCAACCAATAAATCCCTAGCAGATCAGTGTCACAAACAACTGTAGGGATAAAACAGTTTTCACAGTAACACTCCTGCCGCAATATGGAAAGGACAGGAGGATCACTGTCTAGATGGAAAAGCCAGGCAAGAAACCTGTTCCCCAACGCAAAGCAAACCAAAATGTTTCCCTAATTCTCATTCTTCGAGGAGAGCAGTGCAACTCAAAGAGTAAATCTTGCCCACCAGATAGAAATCAAAAGATAGGAGAAAGAGCCAAGCTGCTAGATGCAGCCAGCTCTGTGAAAACGGGGTTACTGGAGAGGCCATGGTCCTTTAGCTACTGCCGTGAGAAAGTTTTTCTGCCAAATACCATATTCAGCCTGCAGCTCTTTGAGAGCAAATGTGAAGTGTGCCAGGTACCGCTGTAAGGAGGTCTTCAGGGCTCTGCCTCCCCTCTCTTTCCACAAGACAGCAAAATGAACCCTGACATATTCTGGGCATGAAATCCAAAGAATAACAACAAGATTCCCTGAAATACAGACTGCCGAGAGAGAGCATGAATCTCAAGGTCTTTTAAAGCTTATTCAGGGCTGACAAATAACATGAATCGGAGACTACGATTCTCTGCATTAAATGAAGCAAGTTATCTAGTTCTCACTCTTAAGGCTCCCCTGGCAATCAGTATTTGCTGAAACCCGCAGGATCCAAAAGCCAATTTTTTCCCCTCTACTGCATCCATTTAACCCCAGAATACCGCTATCACCGTTTTTACTCTGTAATATCATCCACTCATTTTTCCTTCAACGCTCCTTCCCCAAAGCCAGAAGGAACAGTAAGTGCATAGGACCTCGGTGACTGGAGACAGCTCTACCTTAACAGGTCCAACAGCTGTACATTACAATCTAGTTTGACAGCGTGCAACTAGGAGAGATGAAGTTTGCACCAGCAGCTCTTCAGATCAGCCTTTGGGGAAAAGAAATGCCAGAGAAGGCACAAAACGAAGCCTGCCGTTTCCAGGTTTCAGGTAGCACGGACACAGGCTGCAAATCCTCTGTACCTCTCTGCGGTGGCTACACGGAGATCCAGGGCTGAGCCTCTAAACTAAGCCACAGGTTATCCACTTCAACCTCAGTCCCCAGTGCTGTGCTAGCTGAGGTGCTGCCTTCTGATCCGTCTCCTTTCATGTCACAGGGGAATGGCAAAAAAAAAAGCCTGTCAGCAGTATGGCTCCCCCCTGTTTCTTTGTTGGTAGAAGATTCTGCCACTGAAATACATACCGTTTGAAGCAGGGTGCAACTCACCTTCTGGAGTCACACTACAAAGCCGGGCACTCTGGACTTGTAGGATAGCTACAGGGAGCTGAAGGAAGTGCCCTCTCCTCTTATCAGGGCTGCTTTCCAGCAGAAAAGGATGAATAAGAAACTAAAAGTAGCACACAAGGTCAGAAGTCCCCTGGCTTCCCACTGATGGCCAGCAAACAAGTGACAGGGCTCAAAAGGTGAACAATTCTTGGCCATTACCCTCCCCAAGCAGGATGAGAAATTAAGCTGCTTCTGCGTCCTCAATGGGGCAAACACTGATTCTGAAACCTTGTGGACGGCACCCCTTAGCCCCAGCGCCTGAGCCAACAGAAACAGCACCAAGATTCACCGTGTGTGAGATGACATTATTCTTCACCATCTGACATGGACTGGAACGAGATCAGCATACTGGGTAGTGCCCCATGGCATCTCCCAAGCTGCCTGAACTGCTGCCTCTGCTCCTGCTAACCCTGCCTGGAAGTCAGACCTAGGGCAGTAAAGGCAGGTGGGTCAAGTCACATCTCCAGGACTTGCCTGCACACAAGTGACACTGGAATTCACATTTCTGACCTGAAAGAGAGGACAGAAAGCAAGCAAGGAAGCTATGGTGGGCCATACAAGAGGCATTAGTAAAAACAGAACTCGCTCTGGAATTGGTAACATCAAGATGTCTGCATCTGACACCACAGAGAAACCAAAACCTCAGTGACAGGTGGATGGAAATGCAAAGAAGCCAACAATGGAGGACAGAGGGTTCAACTTCATCTCAAGTCTCCTGCGTTACCTTCTGCCATTCCGTAACTTTCATCCAGGGCAAAGGATTTAGATCCAGGAGACAGATTTTATGCTGGGAAGAGAGAACAGCATGGAAGCAACAGTGTTTTGTGTGTTTTCTGGGCTGCCCAGTCAGGCTGCCAAGTGAAGCACTGACAACCTGAGAAGTTTTAATACTGGCAGGCAAGAGTTTTGGGTGGAAGGAAAAAAAAAAACCAAACAAAAACCCAAACACCAACCACAAACCAAAACAGTTCATATTCTCTAATCCACACATTTCAGTCATAAGCAGTATCAAAGCCGCATGGTAACTGCTAAAGCTGATCTTAATTTTTACATAAATATGTTTCATTACATGTGGTCAAAATATGGACTTTGTATCTAAAATAATTTTCATACAGCATTTTTAAGTCAAGTATCAAATTAACTTGGACAGTAACTGTTCCGTAGAATCAGAATATATTATGCATGGAAGTTGCCTGTTATGGGAAGGTCAAATTTGCACTCAGCTTACTAAAGAAAGATTTTTATACTGGTTATGGGGAGGGTATCCATTCTACAGTTGCACCCACATGCTCTCCCATTTCATTGGGGAATAATTTATTGACAAGTTAGTAAAATAAATTTGTACCATTCAACAGAGAAGTTTCAAGGAAACAGAGCGCTAGACAACCAGTGGTATTAAAAATCTTATCCTTTGAGAATCATTTCAACAATTACTTCTTAAACTAATGAAAAATGAGAGTTCCAAATATTCTGCAGTATAGAATAGCTTTGAAGTTCTTGAAAATTCTAGTCCATGCCTGCAACACAAGGATCAAAACTCAGAAGAAAAATCCATTTTTAGTTCTTTTAAAATAACCGGTGGTGGTTTTTGTTTTGATATTTTACACAGAGAATGAAGTCACTTAAACCCTGACCCCCTGTCTGATTCTGACAAGACTTCACACTACATGAAGTACCCACTCGGATTATGATGCAGTGATATGTAACAGCCCCAAGTTTTTTAGATACTGCTGTTTATTGATGTTAATGAAGAACAAGAATTATGTCTCAGAACACCAAATCTTCCATTTAATACAGAGGGAAATAGCCCCCAGGTTCCCAACACCATTTTTTTTTTTTGCTGAAGCTGAATTCCCAAACCTATTTTCTCACAGAAGCAGTCTTACAGCATGTAACCTGGCAATTAAAATCAGAGGTATAATTTGTCTAGAGCTCCGTTATACAACTAAGAATTTTCTCTAGAGAGTGTGCAAGTGAGGCTACAGCTACAGAAATGGCTTTATGCTCTGACAATCTCATTAGTTCAATCCCTGAATGGCTTCAGCATAAAATACAAAAAGGCAAAGTTTGTTCCTTCAAAATGTATTAAATGGAGCTACCATCCTTAATGATGAAGGCTGTGGTAGCTTTACAAAGCACAAGTTTTATTAAACGGTGGTATCTTACGCCAAAACAGACTACAGGCACAATTTTCTTGCTTACATCTCAAACCATCGGGGCTCCAACTGGCCCAAAAGCCACAAGCTACCTTCCAGGCTTGGACACAGACTTCTGGAAACGTGTTGGCTGCACAGCAACTCCCTCATGAAAAGAGGGAGTACAGAGCTTCATCATCATCATCATTCCTCTCAGCAAGGCAACTGCTGTCAAATGCACACCCCCTAGTCTAACTAAATATTAAGGATTCCAGCACGGAATCCAAGCCTTAACTACAAGCCAGCCTCTGTGTTGTGGTAGAGTAATTGGTGGACCCTGGAACCAAACACTTCAATGCTTGCTAATACACTGAAACTCAGTGCTAAGTTACCACATCTAATTATTCTGTTACATAGGGAGTAATTTTGCTACTAATATACAAAGTCAAGGGACATTTTAATAACAGACCCTTTAGTCCCATCTATAACGTACAAAGTAATTTATAACACTGTTTTAGCAACTCCTGATACAATTCTGCATACAAACTGCTTGTGTAACTGCACGGAAAAAATACACAAGTGTGTGCATTGCTCTGTGGAGACACCAAAGAACGAATGTCTTCTACATCTTGCAGTACTGCATTTCCTCCCACCGTAAGACCAGCTGCCAAGTGCTTAGCGGTCATGACACCATATGAGAAATTGCTGAATCAATGAAAAAGCAGCATGCCATTATGCACTGAGTCAGGAGGGATGTACAGCTCTAGCTCTCTATTCATGCTCTGCTAGTAAGCATATTTGCTTACACAACTAATAAGCTCAAACAAAACTTTTCGTGTACACACCAGATCAGTTCTGCAGTGTTTACTACTTTCACCAGTCCACTGTCTGCCAAGTGATTTATCTTCATTAACACAAGTGCTAAAACTTCATCTAGCAGGTCAGAATTTAAAGAGCCGCAGCTCATCTCACAACATAAAACCTGACTTCATTGCAGTAGCACCAACTCAAAAGGCATTTCACTGCTTTTCCTGATTCAACAGCAACTCATCATCTACCAGAAATAGCTAGCTTTGGCTGTCCAAGAACATTTGCTCACACTTCCAGTGCCTTCCAACAGAGCGGGAACACTGGTCTACACTGTCTCACTGCACAATGGAAGAAGCATTCTAAGTCATCACATTCCTCCTTGACTAGTTTGCCCACATTCACACACTGAATCAGTATCAGAAACAGTCCTCAGACCTGTGTTACCCGAACTTTTGGGCTCATGCTTTTAATCCCTTCAATCTAAACACCAACTATAGACTATCAAAAATCCAGGAAGGTATGATTCTGTACCCACAAAGCTGCTTCAGTAATTCCTCTTTTCTAAGAGGAAAGAAGTTCCAAGTCATTTCCTGCAAGGTCAGAGATCCTTCTGAACCTCAGCCAACAATTCAATTCTGAGAAGTTGCTGGATGTGTATGGGCTACAAATGTCCCCCTGACCCCCTCTGCAAAGGCTTCCCAACATCTAGGGAAGTCCTACTTGCACAACGGTGCATCAGCAGAAGTAGTCTCAGGGCTGGCTGCAGCCCACACGTTACTCACCTGTTTTACATTGTATCCTGCTTTTGCACTAGTTTCAATGAACATTACATTCAGCTCTTTGGCTTTTCTTTCTCCTTCCTCAATGGACACTTGTCTGGGGAAAATAACATAGAATTAGGGGGGGAAAAAAAGGACAAACACCTTAAAAATGAAATTTTTATCTTCAACTCAAGGAGGTGACTGCTTCATTACAATACTGAAAGCATTTAATGGGTTTTTTTCTCCGCACACAGATGCTACATAACTGAGCACAGCTGTAGACAACTCTCACCATTTGATTCTATCAGATGGAATTCTACAGCACACCTGGATCCCCAAGAACTCAGCTTTCCAGTGGAAGACAGCTAACTGGGCCAGCTAGACTCCCCCAGATCCCTGTCCAGGAAGCTATGCTTTTATGTCTGCACAATTAGCAATCAATAGATTTTAAAATCCAATAGTAATCATCAACTTGCAGCCTAAAAAACTGTTTTAACAAAGATCCAAGTGTAACCACCTCATCTCAAATAAATCTTGGGCCCTTTTCCCCTGGCTAGGTGTTCTACCCATTAAGCACTCTGCTACAGCCAAAACCAGGGAGGGGGAAATTTTGGTTCAAGAGCTGCCAAACAAAAACCATGCAGTACCTGAGGGGTGTACACATATGTGTACAAACAATTCTTAATAGGAGGTTACAAATCTGAAGTAAGGGTCACAAGAGAAGCTATTGTGAGGAAACAGGGACTTCAGTCAAATCCAGACTACTTATATCTTGTGCTTTTGTTTTGGCTTGGTGACTTTTTACTCATCTGTGTTAATACCATAAACCCAGAAAAAACAGCAAACGGAGCAAAAGCTGAAGATGCACAACTTCTAATAAAAACATTTAACTTTGCCAACATACAAAAAACCCTGAAGAGTTTCAAAAGGGAGGATTACTGGCACTTATCATTCATTTCTGAGCAAATTTATGAAGTATTGATATTTGTAAATATTTTAGTTTATTCATTCACTGACACAGGTTGTAGTTAACACTTTGTTCTCTCCTGACACCTGAACAAGTCGGTCACAGTTTCTTCACTCATTCACAGCATCATGTTGGAATCTTGTGCTTAACCAAATGAAAGAAGTTTTAAAATTGAGATTTCTCTAGACACAGCATCATGTTGGAATCTTGTGCTTAACCAAATGAAAGAAGTTTTAAAATTGAGATTTCTCTAGACACAGCATCATGTTGGAATCTTGTGCTTAACCAAATGAAAGAAGTTTTAAAATTGAGATTTCTCTAGTCACAGCCACCTCCAGCATAGTTAAAATAAGCTTCAGCATTTTTGAAAAAGAAATAAATACAAGTGTTCTTTTTAAAATAGTCATGTAGGAGAAAATGGCAACAGATTAAAGAAAAGCATTTGAAAGATGAGTTATTCCTCCATACCTCTTATCTGCTAGATCTGTTTTATTTCCCACCAGCATAATGATGACATCACTGCCCCTTTCCGTTCTGACATCATCAATCCATTTTGTTGTTTGCTGGAACGAGTTTACATCTAACAGAGAACAGTGGAGAGGATTATCACTGCAGGTATTCTTCACAGATCAGTAATAAATACATTTGTCTCAAAAGCTTCATAATCTCTGGAATTGGCATAATAGGGTGATGAAGAATCAGCAACTGAAACCCTAAGTCTCCCAACGCTGAAGTATATGAAAATTTTGGCATTAATTTCCAAATGGGCTAGTACTTCATTCAGGTGAATTCAAAGCCAGGGAGTGAACTGAACTGGTCTATATTTGTTTCGACAGGATCTAAACTGAGAAGCCTTGTCACTGTGTTTTAGACCATCTTCCTTTTTTTTTTTTTTTTTTTTTTTTTTTTTTTTTTTTAGCTCAACATAAAACATTTTATATGGAGAATAGGGATTAATGTGATATTGCATTCTACATTGCTCCTGACTTGTGCATCTACAGGAAGAGGTTCCTACAGTTTCATTGCTTATCAAAAGTTCTTCACATCAGCTACACATTTTGTTAATCACTTTTTACCTGCTAGGTTCAGGATTTTCTTTAGGAAATATCAGGGTTATACAACATACTAGCAACTCCTGTAGCATTGAACACTGAGTACAAAATAGTTTCCAAATCATTTGCACAGAACCAGAAATACAGATCTAACTTATTCACAGACACTTTTTCTTAATGATATGTCCTTAAAAGCTGCAAGGTAAGAATTTTAGGAAGCTATCCCTGTCTAATAAGATAGTATGTTGTTCGAAAAGATGCATCCTGAAAGGAAAAACGAGTTGTACAGAAGCTGCTGTGGAGCTCAGCATTTGCCAGTTAGCTGCACAAAGAGTATCTGAATTGCCAAAGCCGTTTTCAGTACTTAAAAAGGGTGGGGGGCTCTGCAGCAGTTCTTGACAAGTATTGATTATTTTTTTTAATGGCTTCTACTGCATAGTAATATATTGTATGCCAGACAGTCAAGACTTGATCACTTGCCAGTGACTTAATTCTTCTCCTTACTACTTGGTAATACTGAACTTGCTAGGTCAGTAAAAAAATTTCCAAGTTCACAGCTAACCTGTAATTTTAGATTAAATGAAAGTGTTATTTTTAACAATTAAAGTGTTTATAGGTAAAACCCATGTTCCTGCTGTAATCCTCCAGTATTTATAAATCAAAGGGTAAGCACTTTTGCATTTGTATAGAATTAGTCCATTGCTCTCAGTCAATTCCAGTTGAGAAATTGAAGTGTCTGAAGGTTTAGTTCTCCTAAACTAAAATTTCTGTTCTTTGCAAATACAGAAAGCTAGCAAGTTAGGGGTCTCTGGACTGAGGGGAGGGACAGAAGGATAAAGGTTGAAAAAGCACTAATATTTTAGTTCACAAAAATGTACATACCTTAGTAAGAAATGCAAGAGCAATTGTTAAAGGATAAGGGCTTAGTGGTTAAGTTTTACATATTGCAAAATGTGAAAGTGACTGCTTCAAATGAAAATGTGATGTTAATGCATTTTCCCCCCATCCCATGCCCAGACTTTTTTTTTTTTTTTTTGGGGGGGGGGGGGGGGGGGGAAGGGTACATGGAGTGAAGCAGGCTACAGCTATCAGTGCAAAGTCTCAAATTTCAGAATTCAGATATCTATGAACATGATTCAGGTGTTTGAGACCAAAAGTCATAGGTGATATTACAACCAAAAAGCAGATGAAAGGAGGTAAAGTGCAACAAGACCAGCTAGGACTCAAGGCTTCAGGAGAACGCGGTAGGAAAGGGTTACAAAATGATGTCATTTATAAGACAGTTTATACATTACAACAGCAGCAGTCAGATGGCTAGCTTAAAACTTGACTACAATAAAAGAAAACATTTTTTTCCATGCCAGGATGAAGAACAAGCAGATGACTGTGATAGGACATGCAAAGCTAGGCTAAAGGATGAAAGGGGCAGAGTATTAGAAATGCAGAATTCCCCCCACTCACTTGTGATATCATAAACAACAACTGCAACAGTGGAGTCACGAATGTAGCTAGGAATCAAGCTCCTGAACCGTTCTTGACCTGCTGTGTCCCATAATTGCAACCGTACCTAACAAAATCAGTCAAACAAGCAAGAAAAATAAGAAAAAGGTCAAACCCAGTGCAATATACCTACTTGTGATATCGTAAACTACTACAGCAGCAGCAGAGTCACGGATGTAACTGGGAATGAGGCTACGGAAACGTTCCTGACCCGCAGTATCCCACAGCTGCAACCTGATCTGTGGGTGGGAGAAAATTAAAAAAGCCAAACTGCCACTAAAAATAAAATAGTAAATGAATTTTACTTTTTGAAAAAAGCTAAATAAAAATTATAAACTCATGCAGGGGATGACTGGGGACTGGGAGCAGCAGCATACTGTCTCCTTTACAGCAATCTCTCCCAAGCACTAGCAGCAGCCAAACTGGTACATGTGCACCTATCTTGCCTTTCCGCTGTCTTTGCTTTTTTAAAAAATGCTTCCCTTCCAAAAGGGGAGAAACAGAATCACTCAGCTTTCAAACTGAGAGGACCAACAAGAAAGCTAAGACAATGTTCACCTGCAGTCTACACAAGATTTTCAAGCTCTGCTGCTATCCTTCCTCAGAACTCACACATACAACCCTCTGGCAGCCTGGAGGATGGCTGCTGGTGGAACAATCAGACCATACACCGTACTTCTCATGGAAGAGCCTTCAGCTGCTGTCAAAGCACTGGAAAAGCTCCTGATGGGAATTTTTCAAGGAGGATAAAATGCCAGTTATTACTCTATATTTAAGCCTTAGCCACATTGCAGGGTAACACGCACAGAGACAAGGTTGAATGTTTCTCACCATCCAAGTTCTGAAAGAAAAGGCAAGGTATACTAAAGCAACACGTATGGCAAGATGTGCAAGGGCCAGTTTTGCTATGGAAAGATCATCTCATCACTCAAGCACTTTCAATGCAATCACATTTATTGTGGATTTATACGATACCATAAGCTTATGCAGCACTGCACAATTTGCTTCTGCAAATAGCTCAATGGCTGAATTTCTTAATTAAGAATCTGAGCTCATTTTAAACCAAAGGCTTGCTTCCACAGAGGACTGATTTCATTTCAGGAACCAGAACTGCACCAAGCTAAGAAAAAGCATCATTTCTGGGTTACTACTGAAGGCAACCTTCTTTTTAAACAAGTAATATTAAGAATATCAAGCTAGCCGTTAACTGGCAACATTTCTCAACTTACATTTTATCTTTCTGTCTTGCGACAGAAAACCGAAAGGGGGTTAAACACAGTCCTTCCTCCAAACTCCCACCATTATGTACTCCTCAAACTATCCATATCGACTCTTTCTTCAAAGAGAATGACACTATAGCACCTTCCATGGCACTCGTGAGCCCCTCCACAGATGAGCCAAATGGCGATTTCCCATTTCCCCAGGCGGAGAAGGGAGCTGTCTCCACAGCACTTGTCAGTCTGGAAGCAGCTGGTAGATGAAGGCTCAGGCTGTACTTCCAAGTGATCTCAGAACTGTGGGCTGCACAATTACAACAGATGCTGATCCTCATTCCTACTGTACATAGAGAAGCACAACAAAAATCTTACTCACTGTTCGATCCTCCAAATACATGGTTTTCGATAAGAAGTCAATGCCAATTGTTGCCTGTAAAAAAATGAAAAAACCAACACCTCTTAAATAAAACGTCAGAACAACTGTAGTGATTTTCAGAGGAACAAGCGTTACTGCCACATCAGAATTCAGCACCTGTAGCACATCCGCAAGAAAAATACACTGGCTTTCTCACTTTCAAGATATTGCTCTACCTACAAGCAAGATTCAATAAGCAGTTTCCTTCAAATCCATAACTGGAACAACTTAAAACACAAAAAGGTGCTAACCTTAACTTCAGTTTATGCATATTGACAGTTTAATCTGTACAGTCATGTGGGTATCGGCAAGGATTTTTATGCACGTGACTTAAGTTAGTGTCCATCAGCAGAACCTGGATATCTGGGCCCACCTGAATTCTTCCCGACTGCCAAACACCTTCATGTACCTTAATGTTTAGCCTTTTTCGTTAAGGCGAAGGTGGATGTCTTCACACCTGCTACAACAGGAGGGTGCATGCACACATGGCCCCCAACAATTCCTAAAACTGTTAATACTAAAGCTCGCTGCAGCATAACTGCATCCAAGTGTCTAGACACTAGCGGGAGCTTCATGTAGAAGCATCCTTACGTGTGTTTAAGAGAAAGAGCAAAGCACTACTAAGCACTATCAAGAGCTGCTTCTTAAATACATGATCTTCACCCCATTTTTTAAGGCTGCAGTGAGGGTGCATCCAAGCTCTAGGAGTTTCTTTGCAGCAGGGATACAACCGAGCTGACCTGCTGGGGCCCTATGGCTGCTCTGGCTTCAACACGACACAGCATCTCAAGCAGCTGCACAGCTCAGCAACATCAATAGAGCCTGGAAAACATTCCAAATTGATTGAGAAAGAAAGAAAGAAAGAAAGAAAAAAAAGAAAATATCACCCTAAGAGGTAAGTCTTTCAGCTAGGGCAAAGAGGCTTGATAGAACATTTTCCACGCTCTCCCACACTGAAGCAGGCATTTCTAAAAAGTCTATTTTACTGTATGTGTTCCATATTGTTAGACTGCTGTTATGCCCTCACTATATATCCCTGTAATTAATTCCTTGTATTCTGGCAGATATCTTATGTGGCAGGAATAAAGCATAGAGTCAGCCAGCCTGCTTGTGAGCTATACATGAAGACCAGCTGCAGATGAATAAAAAAAAAAAAAAAAAAAAAAAAGGCAGAACTGAACAATCCAAACTGAATTTTCACTTCCAGCTAAATATAACACATCAGGAAACAAACTTTCCTGGCTGGATCAGGACAGTAGATTTGGAGTACCAGGGATGCATATGGGAAAAATAAATAGTGGTGGATCGCGAGACAGCTACACAGTGGTTTTTCACCTGTCGCCAGCGACATTACCAGTTCAGAGAGATAATACTGAAACTGCAAAGCAGGTATGAGAAGCCTCAAAAGACTAATGCAACAACATGCTTCCCTTCTGCTTTTGTTTTCTATTGTTTTTAAAGGGTACTCCTCAAAAGATCGCCTCAAAGATGCTTCTGTTTTCCCTTATGTCTATTTGATTTCGCTTTACAGAGGGAAAGCTTCAAAACCCCTAAGATCTTACACCATTTATACAAGTCAGGCTCATTCTGGCTGACAAAACTGCTGGAGACTCAGATTTTCTCTGCTCTCAGTAGGAGCTGGAACATCAGCTGCAAAGCCTGAAACCTGCCTCAGCCTGTACTTCACACCACCCCTCCCACACAGCTGGACGGCAGCAAGAGCTCTGAATCTCACTCGCTTCCAGAGTACTCTGTCTCTGGATGCCTGCTGCAAATGCAAGTACCACGCAGAAACACATCAGGTCAGCAAGATTCCTGCACTTGGACACTCATGACATGCAAAATGCAACAGAAAGGCCAAACACAACACTTATTTCATCTGGTCAATGAAAATGTTTGCGCTTATCACATTGGTAAGAATGTATGGCAGGTCTGTTACCTTCAAACTGTGAAATGGCTCTTGATCCAAGCCCCCGCGAGCTTTAAGAATTACATACAATAACTGCAGCCAAACGTATCTGTCCACCTGTACTGTTCGGACCACACCACAATACAGAGCAGCAGCAGTATCAAGGAGTGGATTCAAGCACTCTGTGTATCCCAGACTTTAAAATAGGTAACCTACAAAGAAGCATTTTTGTCACAATTCTGACCAAAGGAGCAAAAAAGCTTGGGGGATCTTTACAGATCAGTTGTAAAGAAGAGCTGTGCAATGTATGAGCAGAGGAAAAGTCTGCTTACTGATGGGGGAAAATACATGGACATGAAACTAAGCTAATTACCATAATTACGGTGGAGACAGGTTTATACTGTTTGTGGAATGCTGTGCACCACATGGAACAAGCAGGAACTAGGCATGCTCTAAACATGATGCAAGGTACTTTAAGTCCCAGCTGTAAGTTTAAAGAAGACAAGCAGAACAAAGAAAACCTCAAGAAGGCGACACCATGGATAGGGCCATGTATGTGAAGACTTTTAAATCTATCTGTCCTCACAACTCTACTGTCTAACAAGGAACTGTTGTTACCCTATTGTATAGACTAGAGCTGCTGACACAGAATTACCCAACACTATGCAAGGAAGCCTGGGGCAAAGCAAGAACCTGAATTATCTTTCAGGTCACAGGCCAACGTTTCAACACTGTCCTCCCTCTCCCTTCCTTCAGGAGGCTGAAGCTAAAGGGAAGCATTGCCTGTAATTCTCCTCTTGAGTAACACACAGAGAAGCATCATGTTTGCCAATGTTGGTCTTTCATTATATATCACATACGCTGCCACAGAACAAGGAAAATGCTTCTCAGCATGTCCACGGAAAGGAATCACTCCTGGTAAAATATACACCACCAATGGCACAATTTTATTTCAGGTGTTTGGGTTTCCCTGACACAGTACAGCAAGCTCTTGCTTGATTCACAAATGCTGCTTTCATGAAAACAGCTTATTAACAAGCTGCGTGGACAAAAGCTGATTGCTCTTATCTAACAGCAAGCACAAGAAAACTAATGTACAGCACAGATTTTATTAAACAGCAGCTTTCTGTTTTTACCAGCTGAACACAAAACCCCTTGTTCAAACGATAGGCTGTGGCAGCTTTCAGAAAATATGCATTCAAAATTTATCAGAAATGTCCAGGATGAGCAAATCATCCATCAACTAAGCTACAGCTAACCATGTACAAAGTGGTTTGATATGCATTATCATTCAAGTAGTTAGCTTTGAGAGGTCTCTGTGTAATCCTGGGCATCAAGAAATTTATATTCTGGTTTGACACTAAAGCGTCGTGTGATTTTGCCCAAATTACTGGAGCTTTTATGACTCATTCTTTCTTCCAGCTATAGCAAAATAGGACATATAACCCTACCTCAGTCATGACTTCAGTAGAATAGAGGTCTTTGGATGAATGACACTTTACCAAGTACATTAACACCCAAACTAGGCACGCATCAGTGATAGCTAAATTGAAGCTATCTTGTAAGCCCTTAAGATTTCTAACTGGTTAAAGTCCCACTCATTCATTTTGCAATCATTTAGTGTATTCTGTCAGACCAGCTTCCCATGGAGACAACTATATTATCATAAAGCACAGAGGGTCAAACCTCTGTAAGAAAGAACTAGGACGCAAGCTCCGCAGAGAAAAGGAGCAGACCTGAAAGAAAAATACTGTGGGAAAAAAACAGATTAAATAAAAGAACTGCATTCACATGTCCATGTAATTACAGTGGGTAGAATTTGAAAGGATGTTTGCTCCCTTGGGAGCAATGATGTGTACTCTAGCCCTCCTACACCACAGAAGCTTTGCTTCTCCCATAGTTAAGTGAGAACTTGCATCTCATTCTACCCAACTTAACTTGCCTAGCAGCAATGAGGAATTACTGAAGAGGCAGGAAGGAAATCATTAAAGGGTAAAGAGATTTAAACGAGATACTTGGATAGACACTAAGCAACAGCAGAGTCACAGCATTTTTCTGATTTTTTTTCCCATTACCTCCTCCTCCCACCCCCCTAAAAAACCCTTCACATTCATCAGGGAACAGATTTTTCTCAGCTTAGTGTATTCAGAACGTCACCAACTAACCAAGTCATGAAACATGTTCTGCTTGAAGACACCCTTTATGAAACTGAAATACTTTTATAGCTTGCCACCTTTTCAAGCTCATCCTAAATTCTGGGAGTGGGCAACAATGATTTAGAAATTCTAGAATTTAGAAAAGTTAGCTTGCGTCAACTTGAACTGACTTGTCACCAAACACAAAGCAATAAGGGGGCTGCAGGGCCAACTCGAAAAAAAGACACCCAGCTTCAGCCCCAACCTTGCCAACCCAACCTTATTTAAATAATAAATAAGCATAAATAAGCAGTCACCGGATGGGGACATGCGTAACAACCAGTTTTGTGGTCTTTGTTCCAGCAGACAGCATAAAATAGCATCCTAAAGCACACCCAGCCTTACAATCCACTGCTTTCTGCTCCACAAATCCTTGTTCACCCTGCTGCAGAACCTCTTGCGGCTCAGCTTGCTGCTTTTTTTAAAAGAGCCAGGCATCTGTTACATTTTCCCCACAGAGGCATTATAGCTGTGATGAGACCATCACATGTGGTAGCAAATCATGAAAAAACCTCAAACTGGTAGACTTAACAACTGCTATTATTTGGGTATACCAAAGAAGCCTGTCCTTTTGAACGGCAGCTCATCCTGCTGCAAGTAGCAGATAAGCTACTAGAGCAGAATCCAACACTGAAATGCCATTTTGAAAGGTTATTAAAATACAAAGCTTAAAGATGTTACAGTTAAGAATTTGGTCTGTGTACCAACTCCTATCCCCTGCAATCAAATTGATTCTTCCCGTAATGGATGACATGGCAACAGAGGGGCCTTACAGAAGACAATAATACGGATTAATTTACCTGATAGGTGTTGTCAAAGCTGTCATACATGAACCTGGTGATCAAGGAAGTCTTCCCCACTAGAAGAAAAAAAAAAAACACCACAGATTCAAGGAACAGTTCCAGTGCAAGTTTTAAGCAAGTGATTTAAAAATGGTTTCAGGAGTTTTACTCTGTGTCCAACAGATCCGGACTATGCAATTAAACCTCCTACAAGAAAAAGAGCAGTTATTTGATTTTATGATTGTGAAGTAACTAGTAGGCACATTTTTTTCTGAAAAAGGTTGGCTCCTGTATCATTCCTGAGCATCAGTTTTATGCTTAAACATTTGTGATTTGAGACGAAAATTGAAATAATTTGATTGTTCCCAGTTCTACCAAGTTGTTCAGAAATCTTAGTTGAACTAAGTAATGTAATAGGCCTGACAACCCCTACAATAAGTTATTACTAACAAGACAGCTCTTCTTGCTCATGAAACAAGGTAGCTATGTCACTTTAAAATACATCTCACTGTGCATCTCCTCAATGTCACACTCTTTGTACTTGTCACATAAATGGCAGTCCCTGCTGTAGTATCACATAGCACAAGATTGAAGAGCATCATTGTTGAGAGGCTTGTTTACCATCTGCCCACAACGCCTGCAGGCCTTATTATTCCATTAACCTCACCCTTCCTTTGATAATATATTCGCTATACCTTCTTGAATAAGCAGGCTCATACGCTGTTAAAAATGCCATTATCCACTCCAGCGACGGTTGCAGCTTCGTGACTGGTATATTCACTTGGCTGTTCAGCATTAGGGAGTCAGTTGGCACTGCCATCAGAAGGTGTCACTGCAGCCTGTGCGGGCACACCTGACAGTCACACTGACACAGGCAAAGCCTTTTTCACATGCAGCCATTTGTGATGCTGCAGCTCCTCTGTAATTGCAACTCATCTTGGCCACACTGAATCACAACCTATGTCAAACTACATCAGTACGTCAAGATCCTCATTTCATACCTGAGATCTACATAAACTGCACGTACCATAACATTCCAGCCATGTATCAGAATACCTTGTAATCTCATTTTTCTTAAAAGACAAGTATTATGAGGTTCATTTTAAAACAATCATCACAACATTGACCTTCTACTCCTGTCAGATCAATCATACAGCTGAGCTGGGACAAAGACAGCTTTTGTTGTCAGTGGACACCACTTTCCTACTCTGTGCCATCTTCACCTGGAGGGAACCAGCAAGGTGCAGGAACTGGAACATCTCAACCTGCCTCATTTCAGTATGTTTAAATACTCTTAATTGTAGGCAAATTATTTAGGAAACAACTGAAGTTACTCAAGAATACATCACCTCCTGTTGTTTCCTTCTAACCTCATCGCAGCTGGACTTTGCCATCTCCCACTGGCAGGGGAGAAGAGCTGTATGCCTTATGTTCGCCATCAGACATCACAGGTACAGACAGAAGGCTGACAGATGTGCACAAGTCAAAGCTTGTGTTCTTCAAATAAGTTTCCAGAGATGTTAGTTCTCTACAAGGCTGACCATCAAGACAGCAGGGGAATTTAAGCCAAGATTTTGGGGGTGGGGTTTTGAGGTAGGTTTCTGGGTTTTTGGTTGTTTTCTGTTTGTTTGGTGTTTTTTTTTTAAATCTTACTACAAAACTTTCAACAAAATCTCCAATACTTAAGTAAGTACTTAAGCAGCACTTTCATCTATCTGCAAACTTCAGTTAACTCAAGTCCTAAGCTAACAGGAATCCAGTAGACAACCTTTGAGAAAAAGAATTTGCCAGGTCAAAACCTGAATTCCTGTGCAAATTTTTCTTGTTCATAGACACCAGCCAGGTTTCCTACAAAGTTAAAAAGCTGCCTACACAAAGGTAAACATTCCCTTCAGGCAGTAGGTTTTCGGAAGGAACACATCTCAGATGGGTAGGATTCCTGAATCCCTTATTCAAATCTGTCCCTGGGCCCCACAGATGTGTTGAACAATAGCACAAGCTGGTGCTGGACAAAAAGCCACAGGCTGCGAGATGAGGAGAGTTTCACTACAGACCCAGCAACAATCCTCAAGAGACAGAGATGAGCAAATCCAATACCTTCCCACTGCAGCACATGCTATAAATCCCTGTAATGGATTTGCGGCACCATAAACAAGCTAGCTTTTCCTCACACGGCCATTGATATGCAAACGGACAAATTTAACTCTTTAGAGGTGGCAAGGGGATGTAATCAAACCCATGAAATAATTTGCTTTGGTAAGTCACAACCCCTGAAGAACACTGAAGTCTTCTGGCAAATCATTTCCCTTCCCACTATGCTCTGAGAAGTCTTGGACGGAGTCTGTCTAGAAGCTATAAAATCAGAACAGATTTTTCTATTTCATATTGCTGGAGCTTCCCTACCCTACCTTCAGTCACTTCACAAAGAGAGGGGGAAAATACAGCACCACCTGCTTTGCTCGTATTTAAATATCTCCTTCAACCAACATTTGGATAGAGTGTCTTAATGCCCTTTAGTTCTAAGACATTCCTTCTCCAAACAGACCAAGGTTTTCTTTACATAGCATGTCAACAGGCACCAGAACAAATTAGTATTAATACCAACTGCTTACAGTTTTAATTCCACCATGGCTACTGAAGCATCCCCATTTCTCCTTAAAAAAAACACACACACAAAAAACAACCAACAAACACACAACCAAAAACCAACTTGCTTTTAAAACCCTGGCAGAAGTGAAAGCCCACAATTCCCACTGTATCTATAATTATTAAGTCAGTGAATCTTCCTTCAGAAAGTCACAAGTTTATATTGTATAAACAGACACCTTGTCCAGCAGGTTTCAGACTTTAAATATTCCCTCTTTTAAAGAGCCATTCCTTATAGCTAACGCGACCTCACCTCTCCCCAGGCTCCCCACACACACCGCACTGCTTGCCAATAGCACAAACTATCCCCAGCCCTACAAAAAATAGCCAGATGAATCACCTTAGGATTCATATACCATCTGTTGCACACTAAAGGGATGTGGATGCATGTGCTGATTCTCCTGTTGAAGCCATGCTGCCATAAGCCCCGTTTCAGAGAGCTTGAGGAGAGAACAGAAACACACAGAAATTAATCTATTGTCAATTAGGTTGATCACATTTCTCCCGTATGGAGGCACAGCACAGGCCCCTGGGCAAGTCATAGCTAAAGCACTGTCACATGATTCTGTGAGTACACGGCGCACTTAAACTACATGTATTTATCACGGGCCTAGCACAACAGTTACAAACTAAATTCCCAGTAAGGATAATCCCTTATGAAGGGAAACCTCACCGTGCAACTAGCATCCCACAACCTGCAGAAATACTGATCTTCCCACCACCACCACCCCTTAGCAGAGCAACAAAGAAGGGCTACCGAGCCACAGTTTACCATTTGGAGTCCAGCCCCTGGGCTTATGGACGAGTTTTATTTTTACAGCAGTTTTTATTCGGAATGTCGTAACAGAGCACTAAGCCGCTCCGCATGACTTGAAAAATAAATAAAAATAACAATAATAAAGAACAGTGCCCAAAAAACCCCAATTTGTTGACTGTTGGGATCTGCAAGAGAGTTTGAAACCCATTCCATTACACATTTTCACTTGCTTTCTATTCCGTCCTGCTGGCTGTATGTTTATCGAATTCACAGAAGGCATTAATTTGGGAGTGATTGCAAATAAGAGGACAGGATCTGAATTCAAAGTAATCTTGAAAAATGCAGAACTGACCTCAAGAGGAAAATGAAGCTCAACAGGAAGAAGCAGCACAAGCTAATACACAAAAATAAAAACTGGCTGCTTAAAATACATATTGCAATCAACTAGGTAAGCAATCTGGGGGTTCTAACCAAAGGAAGCAGTAAGACAGTCAAGACCTCAGCCTTGTCTCATTTAGCAAGTTTTTTTAAGCCAGTGGGTTAATTTAATCTCTTGAAAAAGTTTCAACACAAAAATACGTCCAGGGCAGCATCAGTCAGCAATGCTGTAGCACACGACATCCTTTAGGCCAAAATATTTCTAGTATGCTGCTGGGACAATTAAAAAAAAAAAAAGTTAACATTATCTTTGTAGGAATAAAGGCAGGGGAGGAAACGCTTCGCATGGGGTTTTACCACAGTGTACAGCTTTGGCTGGAGCAGCAAGGGGGGTTCTCTGCTGGACGCACCGACAACTGCGTTACAGGAAGAGAGACAAAAAACTCAAAACAATTCAGGAGCTGAGAAGGAGCTTTTTGGCAAGAAAAAGAGCCAGCTTGCGTAGTTTACACAGGATGACTGAAAGGTGACAGAGAGCAGAGAAGTAACTTAGTGACAAGGAAAGGTGGTCTCCAGCCTCTCTTCTTTCTGTAGATGAAGATCTAACAGCTAATAGTCCAAACAAAGTCCTAAGAGAAAAGGCATGCAACTTTAACAGTGAGGGTAATTAAACTCTTAACATAACCTATTCAGCTGGGCAGTGGATTCTCCTCCCCTCCTTGGCATACAGAGTTGTGAGATGTGTTCCATTGTAGGAATTTACATGCAAGCCATCCAAGAATTTTTTGAAGCGGAGGGAAGCTAAGAAAAATAAGTGATTAACCAAAGAAACCATTTGTTCCAAACAGTGCACCTGAACATCAAGTTTGGAAACTCTTCTGTCATTAAGTGGCTGAAGAACAGTAGCGGCGTGGGTTTCATAAGATGACTTTTCTGCTCCTTCAAGCTTTTCATCTAATGAAAACAAAGTCCACGTTAACCAGCTCCTAATCACACAGCTGTAGCTCAGACATCATTGCTTAAATGCACAGATTACCAGCGTATACTCCTGGATGGGAAGGCAGCCAGCTCCAGCAGGAATAGTTAAGCTTCTATCTGACTTGCTCAGACATTTTTCTTCAGCTATACCAGCTCTGGAAGAATTTGGACCTAGAGGTGGCTCCCATACTGAACTAGCTACTCACGTTCCTAACCATCAAACCTGAACAGCGCACGTTAATTACACACTGCAGAGCCTGCCCAGTGCTTTTTTCTGGGAGGCTAGGGGAAAAGCAGAGAGAGGAGTTTTGCTGTACAAGGCAGTAAGTGGAAGCATTCATCCACGTTAATCCTGATAAGCTACAGTGTTTTAATGTGTTATGGGACAGGAAGAAGTAGGTTGTTCTGATATATAAAAATCGGAAACTCCTAAAAGGAAAGGACTGATCACTGGTTCAGCACACAAACAAGTAGATGCCCAAATACTAACATCCTCCTAAATCGGCAACTGAATCAGTGGCAGCAAACAGCAAAGTATCCAAGACACATAACCGAGTTAAAAGACAGGAACTTGTGAAGTTCCTATCAGCAAAATTGCCATTAGCTATGAGGGCCCAAATTCAAAGCCTTGCCTTTAACAGCTAATTGAGTCAACCTGATCGATACTCTTTGTCTGGAAGCCTTGAGCCACTGCCTAGCACTTATTTCAAAAGAGCATTCACCTGCAAGATAAAATCAATACACTAATCTCATGGTTCCAGCAACTTTGATCCGACAGCAGCGGCTGGAGAGATTTCAAGGTCATTCATCTGGTTCTTGAAGGCTGCCTTGTCCCACTTCTGCAGCCCTGCGCACTGGAGATTTGTATGTCCAACGCCAACCATCACTAATGACACTGATTAATGGTGGGTACCAACAACTCCTCTGCGCCAGCACGTGCAGAATACGTGCTACTGGCTACCGCTGGCAGCACAGCAAGCAGCACTCCACGCCGTGCGCTGTAACGAGTCACTGGGGAGGCTCACGCAAGAGCCAGGGATGGAAGAGACCCATTAGATAATACAAATCATCTCCCTGCCAGCACAGGATTAGAAGGTCATTTGTTGCCAAGGCAGAGTCTGCAAAAGGCTCAGGCAACAGTCAAGAGTGACCTACAAAGGAAAAGTAATTGGGATTGTGCCACTTCTACTGTATGCTGTACAAGGAGCAGGCCTTACATCCCCGTTTCATTTTCTTAGGCATGTGCTTGCCTTTTATACCAGAGATACCACATTTTGCCCAAGGATTCTTCCAGAAAAGTCACAAAGTCACACTTAAATCTCTGAGTTCGTACCAGTTGTCAAATACTAACACTTTCAAGGCATCAGCAATAATAATATTAAAAAACCAACAGAAGAAACATCTGAAAAGCAAAATAATCTTAAAAATAATCAATCTATCCATCCTTTTCATTGTAAAGCTGAAAAATTCCACGTGACCTCTTCCCAGTGAGAGGCAGATTTGGTTAACAGAGATCCAACTTGTTAAAAGCGTAAGTTAAAGCAGAGGAAGAAACCCTTCTCATCACACATACAGATAAATCACAGTGTAATCCCACAATTTCACTTGCCCTTTGCAAGACTCCCTTAAGATTTGGTTGAAGGATAAATCCCAGTGACACTGCAACTTCCTTTCACAGAAAGGAATCTTCACTGTATTTCCTTTACTAGACACACCACAGCACTGCTTGTCCAGCGATAACTGACATGCTGACAAGCAACAGTATTTCTTAACTGAGAAGTCAAACTCTGTTCTGCCCTCAATTCTCAAAACAGATGACCCAATACCACCCGAGGAGTCCTGTTGAAACATACAGCTTCAAGATCTTTCGACTACCAGCCTCACATCAAGTTTCATGCTCAGATTTGCTGATACTTCAGACCCGATGCTTAAAAGAGTAGCTGAAATGCAAAGATTTAATGCTCAGGATCAGAGAACTTGCTAGTCCACATGTGGAAAAAAACCACCCAAGGCAACAAGAGGAAAAAGCACTGCTAAGAACAATATACTGAATTATGAATACATGAAAACCATTTTTAGATTTTTATTTTAAAAGGAGCCCCAAAAGCAGGATGCTCATAGTTGACAAAATGATTTGCATTTTGTATTTTTAGGTACGTCAGTCTGAGCTTTTAAAACAGAAATGCTGTAATAAAATGATTAAAGCAGCTTCCTTACAAAAAATATCCTCCTCTGCTCTTCACTGTCAAGCTATGGAAATTTCACCCGGTTCCCCCAAAGCAAGAAACAAAACTCATTCATTATCCCAAAGACACTGACAGAGCCAGCAGACTGCATTCATCCAACAAATTCTCAGTAAGATTTAGTTTATCCAGTCACAGCTGAGGAACTCTGAAGATAACATCAAGTCTAGTCACAGAAAGCAGAAGTAAAAGGCAAAGTTAATGTGGTCTCGACTCCTTGCTCCAATTGAAGAATTTTTTACCCTGAAGTTGGGGGGGGGGGGGGTCGTCCCCCATTGATTCCACTTCTGCTCTATTGTCAAACCTCTTTTATTCTGCCCTTTCTTTCCTGATGCAAGACACCAGATGAGATCAGACCAAAAGGACCATATGAGCCAATTCTTTGCATCCCTAAGTCCCCGATGAATAAAAAAAAAAAATAAAAAATCCAGAGGAACAGATGAAAGCCTGCAGAGAATAAACCACCTTGAAATACATCCGTGGTCCCACCCACTGGAAGTAGCTTTGTTTACAACAAGAATTTTGAAGTCTGGTAGAAAAAGTTATTTTTGATTAAAAAATGTACAGCTATAGATTATTTTTTTTTTTAAGAGCAAAGGGCAATATTAAATGCACATTTATCAGACGTTTTCAAAGGCTGTTTTGGTTATGCAGGATAAAGCTGGCTGAAGGATGCCCTCCCAGCCTGATCGCTGAAATGGAACGGCTGCCCTCATTAATTCTAGGAAATAAGACCATTTTGTACTGTTAACACTACAAAAATTGTGCAAGTGTCTTTCGTGCTACTTCAGTGGTTCTTGCATTATACTAAAGCAGCAATGGCTTCTTTATGTACAAACAAAACAGTTCAAATAGCCTCTTTTAAGATAGCTTATTCCCAGCCTAGGTTACAAATTACACTCTTGTCCTACTAAACAGATCTGCTCCTTTAAGCAAATTCCTCCTTAAAAAGAGGGAATTTAAGATTCTGTTTTGGAAGTTGATGTAGACTATCCAGAGAGTTGCAAGGAAACAAACAAGACCCAGAAAAACAAGGCAAGAGTTTTGTTTTGGTTTAAATAATTTTAGTAATTGAAGCAATGTTCCATCATTTTCTACTTCAAATATACTTTATTTCATTCATCCCAGAGAAGAGGGGACTCACCTAGATTTTAATTGATGGTATTTTTTGTATTCATTTGAAATAGAACAAACAATAGACTAAAGCTTGCAGCCTAGATCAAACACATGAAGATCAGGCAAAGGAAATTCAAGTACCTGCAGTGAAATCAGTCAACTTCAGACTCTGTGAAGCACAGGCAGCCCCTGAGCAAGCAGCATACCCTGAAGAGAGAGTCCATTTAACACACTTCCAGCAGCTTTGTCACTTCTACTTTAGATGCAACTTCTTTGACAAAGGAAATTTGCAGCTACGTTGCTCTACGCAGAAACTACGGGCCAGTAAAGATCTGCAGGTAACTTACTTGCTGATGCAAAACATCCACATTTATATATTTCTTTGGTGGCTCGACAGACATTTTGGTCCATCATAAGGATGCTTCTAAAATGCAAAAAACCTAAGGCAATGTCCTTCAAGAACTTAAAGCAGGTTCTAGGGGCTGCAGACAACTGAAGTCCACAAACCTTCACACTTGGAGTCCTCCACAGACACCAAATAGTAGGCAGTGGCGCAGGAAACCAACTGTTGCTTTGCAAACAACAGATCATCACACAGTGAAAATGAGCAGCAAAGGTGCTGCTGGCAGCGGCCAGCAGTTTGTACATGATCGTAAGGGGAAAGGAGGACAGAGCAACCAGGTCAGAAAGGGATTTTTGGCAGTTCATTTGCATAGGTTTTATGGCATCCTACCTCAAAAAGTAATTCTAGAAAGGCAGACACAATCAATAACAGTGTCAAACAACTGTAGCCGACCTTTTTAGGCCAATGAATCCCTGCCAACCCTTAATTTCCTTTCAGGTCACCACCCACAATAAAGCTTTTTTTTTCCTCCTTTAATTTAAAGCACTATGGAAAACCGTTAGATACAGTCCTGGATCAATTACTTTAGCCTCAGGGAATGCCAGTAGTCTATAGCTCTCAATTTAAGACTCACTGGCTTGTACCCACGAAGCAGAGTAGGTAAGTTGGTTTACCACTCCTGGGGTATAGATCTTACACTTTGCATGTTGCTAGCACAGCTGTCTCGATCCACACATCTGTAAAATACACTGTGATGTTTTTATCATGTGATTCAATTATTCCAGGGACATACGCTACGTTCATCATTATCAGCAGTTACAAGTCTGCAAAAGGCATGAAACCAGCACCATAACGTTACAAGTCAGCAGGTACATGACAACAGGTTCCTTTGGATTCAAATGCAAAGGAAGCAGAAGCCTGTTCCCTTAGAGTGTTCCTTCATACAAAATCATCTCTCCATTCAGTAGCTTCTTACAGCTGGAGGTGAGGAAAGAAGAAAGCTCAAGCTGCCATCAACGACACCCTGCTCTGACACCTCCTTCTCTTCCTTTTCCTCCCCAAATTAAAACAGAGCAACTGATGAAGACAGTAAAAAACAGGCAAACCCATGCTAAAGCTCGCTAGCATAAGGTCAGTCAGGATTTTCTCTACCTACCACCTCTTCTTCCCGTGCCTTTGAAAACATGCGTCACCCCTCCCAGCTGAAGGTCTCACCCTTAGGCATCTTTCACATCTACCTTTGCGGGCTCCAGCACCGGCAGAAACATTTCACATTGTATTCTGTTGCGACAGCTCGGACTGACCAGGCATTATTTCTTCTCAGAAGTTTTAACACAGTGGAGTCCCAAGGAACTGGCAGCAGAGGATTCCCATAGTCCAACTTCATTTCCACAGCAGCCTGTCTAGCCTTAGTGAACTACAGGGAAAGGCATGCTTTGCATTTTCATGTTTTCTATATACATCTGTTAGCCACCAGTTGACAAAAAGAGTAAGAAATAAAAATCACAACCATCGCCACAGTTGCTCAAAGACAATTTATATTAGAAGCAAACAAAATAATAACTACAAAAATTGATCGACTGGAAAACATGAGAAATTTTTGGAAGTCTGAGGTAATCCTTAAGCATAACAACTATTATTTTTTTGTTTTCAACCCAGGCCATAGTTTTGGACATCACATAGAATCTTAACACTTTTACAAACTTTGAAGTCTCAAATTCAGAGAATTAATTAATATCAATGCCCAACCCTCTGGCTCAGGTTCAGATGTGCTGCTCATCATCCAGCCCCTGTTCAGGCTGAGGTACTACAGGGGCCTGGTTGACCCTCTTACAAATTAACCTCTTTTGGTTTTTTTAAATACACATTTTAACACCTTCCCAGACAAAGAAAACTGAGAGCAAGGGCTCTACACAAAGTGGTGAGGAATTTAACGAGATACAGCATCTGACCAATGGCCCAGTGAAATGAAACAGGAAAGGGGAAGCCTAACCCCATTTTCAATAAGGGAAATAAAGATGATCCAGGAAACCACAGGCTGGTCAGTCTCACCTCTATGCCCACAAAGATCATGGAGCAGATCCTCTGGGAAACATATACTAACACATGTGGAAAATAAGGTGATTGGTGACAGCCAACATGGCTTCACCAAGGGCAAATCACGCTTGACAAGTGTGGTGGCCTTCTATGACAGTGGACGAGGGAAGAGCAAATGATGTCATCTGCCTGGGCTTCCACAAACCATTTGACACTGCCCCACATGACATCCTTGCCTCTAAACTGGAGAGATGGACGGACTACTCTGTGGATAAGGAACGGGCTGGATAGTTGCACTCAAGAAGTTGCAATCAATGGTTCAATGTCCAAGTGGAGACCAGTGACAACTGGCGCTCCTCAGGGGTCCTTACTGGGACTGGTGCTATTCAGCATCCTTGCTGGCAACACAGACAGTGGGATCGAGGGCACCTCAGCATGTTTCCCACACCACCAAGCCGTGAGGTGCAGCTGACACACTGGAGGGAAGGGATGCCATCCAGACGCTGACAGGCTGGAGAGGTGGCCCATGGCAACCTCATGAAGTTCAACAAGGCCAAGTGCAAGGTCTTGCACATGGGTCAGGGCGATCCCAAGTACAAATGCAGGCTGGAGAGAGAATGGATGGAGAGCAGCCCTGCCAAGAAGGGCTTGGGGGTGCTGGGGGATGAAAAGCTGGACATGACCCGGCAATGTGCGCTCACAGCCCAGAAAGCCGCCCGTGCCCTGGGCTGCATCCCCAGCAGCGTGGCCAGCAGGGCGAGGGAGGGGGCTCTGCCCCTCTGCTGAGACCCCCCACAGCGCTGCATCCAGCTCGGGGGTCCTCAGCATCAGAAGGACACGGACCTGTTGGAGCGGGCCCGTCGGAGGCCACGGAGCTGGTCAGAGGGCTGGAGCCCCTCTGCTGTGGGGACAGGCTGGGAGAGCTGGGGCTGTGCAGCCTGGGGAGGAGAAGGCTGCGGGGAGACCTTAGAGCAGCTCCCAGTGCCTAGAGGGGCCGACAGGAAAGCTGGGGAGGGGCTTTGGGCAAGGGCAGGGAGTGGTGGGACAGGGGGGAATGGCTTGAAGCTGAGAGAGGGGAGATTTAGGTTGGACATGAGGAAGAAACCCTTCCCCGTGAGGGCGGCGAGGCGCTGGCCCAGGCTGCCCAGAGCAGCTGTGGGTGCCCCATCCCTGGCAGGGCTCAAGGCCAGGCTGGACGGGGCTGGGAGCAGCCTGGGCTGGGGGGAGGGGGCCCTGCCCCTGGCAGGGGGTGGGACTGGCTGGTCTTGAAGGTCCCTTCCAGCCCAAACTGTTCTATGACTATGATTCCATGACCAAGACAGTAGCTGGCCTCAGAAACACACTCTCTCCCCTCCCCTCTTTACAGAACTCCAAGTTTTTTAAAGTACTGAAAGATACTGAAAAAAGTTACCTATTTTCTCATAGTAAAATTGATTCCCTTAGTACTTGCAAAGATTCTCTCCAAAGTGGACTTTTCAAGGCAAGCTGAGCCAGTTTTATCATAGCTGAGCACCTGCTTAAGATGCAAAACCAAGCTTTACCCATTATTACAATTAATAAGAAACAGTGTGGCCAGAATTTTGCTGCTGAAGAAATTTCCATCTTTCCATGTAACAATCAAGCGCCATGAAACTGAGTCAACTCATTGCAATAGAAGAATTTCCGAGCAGAGCATTTTAAAACCTCAGTATCTCAACAGTTCCCAGCACCTTCACAAACCAGGAACTGTGACACCAGCCCTTTAGCTCACTAGACAGCCTTCAGCACTCCAGTGTTAAAAAAAGCCTGCGTATAACAAACTAGAACAGACCATAAGCTAGGTATACAAGCCTAAATGGATGGTAGGAAGAGTGCATGAATATTTATGACTGTCTGGTGCAGAACAGCAGGAAGGGAAGCAACAGAGTCGAGTGAACTAACATGATATAACAAGGAATGACACCTACCTAGCAGATGAGCACACATAAAGCTATTATGTGAATGCGTGATATCATCTGCAGCTTATTCTCACATGCTACAATAACAGGGACACAATGAAAAAAAGCAAGTCCATTTTCACAGTAGCACCATTTTAAACACTGAGTATGTGGGATTATTGCATCTTTTTTTTCATGTTTCACAACATTGTTCACTCAATGCTTTTCCTTTCAGAGACAGAGGGTGTAATATGATTTTCCTAAAGGATTCTAAAGAGTTACAGCAAAAATATCTGCTGTATCTGTATTTGTTACAACCCCAGGAAATCAGTGAGATTTGCAGCTCCTTAAGTCTCAGCGAAGTCTTCAAACAGTAGACATCACTAACGCTGTCTGTCACGCAGGAGGCAAAGAAGGAACTCCTCTCCTTGGCCATAGCCAAAGACTAATTATTTTATGGTTTCTAAGAAAAATTGATGAGTACACATTTCAAGCCATGTCCAGAGTTATGCAAGTTTCACAAGCATTTGAGACCTTGCTGGAAGACATGCCCTTGCTACAGAGAAGAAAATAGGAAATATAATTTTCTCACAACCCAGATGTCATCAGAGCAAAGAGGGTTTAGTTCCAGTCAATCTCTCCAGGCAATAACCCACACAAACACGAGTTTTCATGCCTGCTGCCTGGCCAACTGCTCTTTCCTGTCAAGCATTTCCATAATTTACAGAAAGGGACCAATTACTCCCTTATCTACAACAACCAGTAATCAAATGATTAACACTTCAGTAACTGCCTTATAAAAAAGATGACTATGAAAATATATGTTAGCCTGAAAAGCTCATTAATTTTCATTCATTCTTTTCTTCGGGTACCTTAGAATAGCATGTACACAGTGCTGTTTTCCTGACAGAAGCAATGAGGCCCTGCTTATAACACAATACTTCATCCAAGACAGAAGGAAATTGAAGTTGATGCATTTTTCTGACCTAGAAAGTATTTTTTTCCCAGGGTCTTGCTAACAGCCATGGCCAGCAGGGCCTGTACTGTTTGAATGCTGGCATTAATACAAAAGCAGAAGCTTAAGCAACATTAGCTCTTCAGTCCCAGCTTCTTATATCCCTGGCTAAGGAAACCACCAGCTCTGGTTCAACAAGCTCAGACTTCAACTGGAAAGAATCCTGTGTCAACAGTAACACATGACCTTTGATAGCAAGGTTGTCCCTGTCAATATATATTTAATATTTGGCCCATCAAATAGGGACAAGATTATTATTCACTAGTTAAAGCCCTGCAGATAAGAGATTATTTATGCTGACACACAGCTTTAGGTGCCTCATGCAGAGGGATTAGGACAGAAGTGCAGACTGGAGGAACAAAGTACTGAAAAGCTGCCCCGCCTATAGCAACAGTCTTCCAGAAGAAATCTGCTGTATATTCTGGCATAAGTATTAAGTTTTTGGGAGTACCATACTCCATGAGTAAACTGTAGGGCCTAGAGCATGTCTTGTGAAGAGCAGCTGAGGGAACTGGGGTTGTTTAGCCTAGAGAAAAGGAGGCTCAGGGGAGACCTTGGCACTCTCTCCCAAGTAACAAGTGACAAGACAAGAGGAAACAGCCTCTTAAGTTGCACCAGGGTAGACTTAGATTGAGTATTAGGAAAAATTTCTTCCCTGAAAGGGTGGTCAAGCACGGGAACAGGCTGCCCAGGGACACTGTAGAATCACCCTCCCTGGAAGTGTTTAAAACAAGCGTAGATGTGCTTAGGGCCGAAGTTTAGTGGTGGCCTTGGCAGTGCTGGGTTAACGGTTGGACTTAATGATCTCAAAGGTCTTTACCAACCTAAAAGATTCTATGAATCCAGTTCAGTCTGCCACAAGACAACTGTGAATATTTTAAAGGAGATTTGAAAGGTTCTGCATCTGTATTAACTGAAGTATTAGTTTGTGTCAAGTTTCTGCTCCAGACATTTTCTTTTTACTCTTCAATATTACTATAGGACATACACAGGAAACATCAGCTCTGTGAAACTACATTCCCAATCCTGTTATTAAGGAAAAGCCAATACAATTCAATGCAGAGAAACTTTGCACAACTTGAGATCCTCTCTCTCTCCAAAACAGGGAGGAGCAGCTTCCCAAAACCCAGCAGTTCAAGACTGGTTCATGTCTTAAACTGGAAGTTTCCAGCCTTGAGATGAGCTAAACATCCGGATATAGACACACACTTGGGATTAAACCTAGCTGAATATATCTTAGTCTCTAACAGGGAATGCATAGCTAGTTAGTGAAAGCTATTAAAAGACTGCTGTTTTTCCTTAAATGAAAAAGTTTTCATTTTATTCCTAATCTTGTACTATACATTTTCCCAGTCTCATTCCTGTTGTACACTATTTCAGTTTTCTATGAAAATTTGGCAACAGTTCTTACAGAATGGCTTGGGTTGGAAAGAATCTTTAAAGATCACCTTGTCCGCCCTCCCTACCACAAGCAGGGACACCTTCCACTAGACAGTGGTTAGTACCAACTTTATTGCTTTTCGTTCTAAAAACCTCAAGTAAGACTTCCCTTCCCCAAGGGAACGTGCTCTTAGCACTGAGAAAAAATGCTCAAGAGTAACTATGAACAGTGTCATTTCTGCCACTGAAATAAATGCAAGCAGACATCAATAAGCGGAAAAGTCCCTTGTTCCTTTGGGAGAGCTCTTACAGTCACAGGTCACTAAAAGATTCCTCCTTCCACTTTGACCCCCGAGCTGGCTCACTGCATTATTTTAACAGCTTAGCATCTCCAGGTTGCTCAAATTTTCATACCACCCTTTTAACAAAGCAAATGTTCAAGGATTTTATGTCTTTGGGCTCTGTTGATCAAGATCTACTAACACCTCTAGAAGACTTTTGGGAAAGTGTGGACAATACTGTCCTTGCAACTGGCTCCAGAGCCTCTCTCTTGACTTCAGACTGCAGTGCTGGGACACAGAGCCTGCAAATCGCTCGTTCAGACCATCTCTGCAACAGGCAGGGGACAGGCAATTCTCAGCCAACACTCAGGAAACACTCAAGAGAACGCCCGGTGTCACAAGGCAAAGCCCAAAATATTAAAAGCATGACTGTACTGTATGAAAAATGAACAGCCTCCTTATACAGGTCAGAGAACCACCTGCCTAGCTCTCCTGGACACGAAACACTGGTCCTTCTGGCTCCAGGGTCCTTTTGCACAACTCCTATTAGTGAATAGCATGGTGAGGCTGTTCTGGCAGCTTTTAAGTAGCACACCCCAAATCTTGCTTCAGCTAGCCTCAGCATCCATGATGCCACAGCTCCTGAAAGGCTACATATGTGCTACCCAATACAATTATGTGACAGGCTCAGCATTACTTCAGAGTGCATGTTAAGCCTCACATACACATTCCCAAGGGACAGAAAACGAACAAGAAATTGCCTCTAACGAGCAGAGTAACAGTTCTCCCAAAGGATCCTACCTTTCACATAGCCACCCCACCAATATCCAAATGCCACACTATGAAAAACAAAGTAACTTTTACAGACCATGGCTAGATATTGAAGGATGACTGGATAAAAGCCTGCTGTGCCATCAATCTAAGTGTTTAGCACCATACAGATGTGTTTTATGCTGTCTTTAGGCATTTTAAGACCAGCAAGAGAAACAAAGGATTGTCACTTGTATTTAAAGTTTGGCAGTAGCTAACAAGAAAAGAGGCAGAAAAAGGTACCTTCTACTATCAATCTTTAAGTCAACATTAGCCTGTTTGCTTTCTTTAGACATGTTAGAATCCTCTTTTATTCAGTACTACACTTTTTTCTTGAGGGAGATGCATGTTAGTTTTACCTGGAGTTTGGTATCTTTATTTATTCAGTAATAAACTAAGCCACGTACTGAGACTGCTCATTAATGGCTTGTAGCAGGCCCGAGTAGAAGGCGCAGCCTAGACATGTAAAGCTGCACAAGGCTCCTCTTTGTATTTTGGTATATGAAAGGTTCACAGAAGTCAAAAAAAAAAATAAATCTGCAGAGACCAGTCACAACTTTAATGACTTAAAAGTCAGTACTTTTTTCCACTAAGTAAATCCTAATAAGCACTGGCATAGTTGATAAAAGTAGAACAATATGACTGATTATCAATGCATGGGCAAGATTTCCCTTGGGATACACATCAAACCTTGTGACAGTGACAAAAATACATGGCGATAAATAAATTCATTAACTCTTGCGGGTTTTGTCACTAATTAGCTTTACTTTTCTTTCTGAAATAGGAAATACATGAAAGCACAAAGCAAAAAAATCTCGTTCTATTTGCTCAGTCACGGCAATGAAGAAATGAAACACTGAATATGGGTCAGTCCTCTAGTTCCATCTCATAACCACTCAGTTTACAGACTTTTCAGCTGTGAGGTTTTAAACCATTAAGTGGCACACTGCAGAGTTTTCATATTAAAGCTGGGGGGTTTCCACCACACTCACTAACCTGTAGAAAAGAATAAATAAACAAGAGTCAGCCCCTCACTACTGAACAGGAAGGAACAAGTCTATTAAAATTACAGAAAGCAAAATATGATAGTTAGATTACTCTGTCAAGAGTAAAATAAAAAGCATGTAAACGTTACCTCTTAAGCATGGCTATAAAAATTCATTTTAAAATACAGGCCTCATGTTCTGAAGATTAAGCCACTAGTCTAGTTTTCTGCAGAAGAGTTCCAAGTCAATCACATAACATAACCAGTGCTATTTTTACAGTTTAAAAGATTTCTAAAAACAACAGAACCAAAGTTAATGTCACAAGAGGACGACCTTCAGGCAATTTCAGTTTTCCTCATCTGGTGTAACACCAAGCATCTGGGAAGTTACACAACGCCACTTTACAAGGAAGACTTCCAGTTTTCTGTTAGTGAGAACATCTGTCATCTTACTTTCAGAGTTCTGAATCTCCCATCATTTTGTACAGTAGAGCCAAATATTCTGCTTAAATAGGGCTGAAAGCAACTGAATTTTGAAGAAGTAGAATCCTGCCCATTTCTGAATGACAGACAACCCTTTAAGCTGGTGTAGAAGCCAGAAACTGTCTTCTACTGTCTATAGCAGACCAATCTAGGAGGTTTTCCTTGGGGGAAGAGAGTTATAAAACTTGTGAAGACCTGTAACTAAGATACTAAGAGGGTAAAAGGAAATATGCAGGTAAGCATGTGCAATAACAGGAAACAACAGAAGAAGGATTAACAGAATTGCAGACACTAATTGCTACATAGCATGGTAAATGTGGTTTCATTCAAATGACCACAGAGCAAGAAGAGGAAGAATAAACCTAAGATAAGGTAACAAGAAGATCAAGAACTGGAGCCTAGTAAAGTCCCCAGATAAGGAAAACAAAAGAACAAGGAGACTCAGGAATTTTGCCCAAACCATAGGAGGAATGAAACAAAATACCTGGAGGAAAAGGTCCCAAACAGTCTTAGCTCCTAAAAGGAAAACAACTACAGGCCACAAGTATCAGTGTCACAAAATCAAGAAGAATCCAAGACACATGATGAGGATTCATATATCCCATCAAGCAACTCTGGCCACAGCACTTGGGCACATATCTTGATCCTTTTGAGGCCACGGGTGAGAGCGCGTACAAGTAAAATTATGCTAAAGCAACTGTGAGTGAAATCTGCTCAACTGGAAACAAACAATTCCTTTCACTTTCATAAGAGCCTGCATTAGTTTTGTTACAGTACTCTTTTTTTAATGCTATGACTCTGCAGAATGGATTCTGGAAATAGGTTTCTACTCCTGACTTTAAGCACTGGTTCATTACGTTAGAAGCAGCAGGAAGATACAGGACTGCCTTTCACACAGTCACCAAAATTCTTGTTAAAAAAGCCCTCATATTTCAAGAGCATGTGTAGGAGGAGTCTCAAGTATGAGACTATTAAACCTTTACATATTTCTAAAAGGGAAATTGTCACCTCTTGATGACACTTATTTTAAGTATTTTCAAAGAAACATCCTGAAGGGTATAACTATTCTTGCCCACAGTTGCCACGCAGATGAGATTAAAACCAAACAGAAAACAGGAAGCATGAACAATACACTCACATTTGCTATGTGGGATATCCAGGAAAATGAGGGGGGAAGGTATTAAGCTTGGTTAATTAACTAAAGGTACTCACAGGTCACCTCTATATTTCAAAGACTGCTGCGCAGTCTCTTAATAAAAAAACAACCAACATTTACAGTCTCATGAGGATATTTTTCATCACAGGCTGAAGATTTAGCTTTCCTTATCTTACATTGTTAAAGCTTTTAAAACAAGTTTCCAATTAGGCTTAAAATATTCTCCAAAGGACTTGATTATTTTAACCGCTCACTAAATGCCTCAGAAGTAAGGCTCTTTGAGCCTCAGCATAAATATCAATAACACAAAGCAGCACCTCTACAAAACTAAAAGCACTTGGAAATACTGTAAACATGTCCAAAGGATCTTCTGGTCAAGTCTGGATGACCATGAAGCTAAAGAAGAAGAAAGATTCAGTAGTACAGAAGACCACGGATCACAGCCTCTATTTAAAACTTAGCGGCAAGGCACAGCAGTGAAAGAAGGCGCTCTCATCTGCAGGTCAATGTAAGGAAGAGAGTTTCGGGTGGACCTAATCAGCAACTAAGCCAGCAAGGAGGAGGTAAGCACAGATTGGAAAGCAGAAGACATCCCATGCAGGAAATGTTATCGGGAAGCTCCTCCTGCATCTCAAGAGTGATTTTTTTTTAAAAAGGTGATGGAACAGCAGCAGTAGTTCTTGCAAAGTCATGTCTTCTGGACTCCTCACTGCTTTTAAACACTGGATTTCACCCAACACAGAGCAGTAATTCACTTCAGACTGTACAACCACCTTCAATATTAAGCTAAGTTACATTTATATGTACACTTCAGTGAAAAAAAACCATTTAAAACCAAATTTGGGAGGCAAAGGAGTTGGAGAATAATGAGCAAGGGGAAGGAGGAAGAACAGTACTTGATCTTTAGCAGCGAAGTCTGCTTCATTCCTGTTGCAATTTAGCTGGGAATGGCTGCCAGTCCCTAAGCCAGAGTATGAGCATTTACAAGATTCAGTTTAAAATCAAAAAATTAATAAATCTTGCATAATTTCATTACTAAAGACAAAATGGCACAGAGGTAAGCATGTGGAAAAGGATTCTAGTAAGTCCTACTGGAGAAAGATTAAATTCATTTTATATTCTCAGCAAATCAGTAACTAAACATTAATTCAGGCTCTAAAGTGACAGCCTTGGAAAAATATGGCAGACTGCTGGTACCACAGAGCTATCTCCTCTGAGCTGCGATTCAGGTGGCCTCTAAGCTGGACAGTAAACAGGAGTTCAAAGAGTCACAATAGATGCTATTTAGTATCTGCTTTTTACTAAAACATCCTGTTTAGTTGTTACTCCAAGTCCCCACAACACTCTGTATTATTAAGGGACTATTTAACCAATTTTGGGACAAAGTACCAATTTTGGATTGTGGCGTTGGGGTGGAAATTTCAGAATAACTCTACTTGGTTCCAAGCTATTCAATGATGAAACACACAGCTTTGCTACGAGCACATTCAGACAAATTAAACTCTTTTAGAGACACCTCATCCTCACAATGTCTCCAGTCCAGGCAGAAATGCAATTATACCAATGCTTCATGAGGTGCTTGGAGTACAAGCAAAGGAAGAAAAAAAATATGGTTGTTAATAGAATATCATAGACAATGTACTTCTACTTTTATGCATTAATGTTACACAAAATTTCAGACAGAATTTCAATTCCCATTTATGCGTATTTTTCACAGCATAAACACACTAGTACACATTGCAAATGCTAAGGCAACTTCAACTTTGCTAAACAGCCTTAGAACTTGGGTAGGTCAGGTTGTTTCCAAGAGAGCTCTTGTAAAGTTATGCTGCTAAGCATTTTGGTGAAACAACAAATGTATTACTGAGACATGTAATATATACAAATACCAAGTCACTTCTAGCCTAATCTATTGTTTTGAAGCTAGATTCATAGAATAAAGGCAAAAGGCTGAAAGTTTGACCCATTAAATATTTACTCTGCCTTTAATTTTAACTGCAGGCTTGTTTATTAACTGGGTGGTGGTTTGGTTGGGGTTGTTTTTATTATTGCAACTGCTTTAAGGGTCCATTTCCTTCTTACACAAAAATTTGAACCTATCAAGTTTAAAAGACCAGTATTTAAGTTTTACTACTGTCATGCAAGGATAGCTTAATATTCACTTTACATATGATGGCAGTTAAAGCCTATGGGGATTAATTTACTTTTTGATGCAGATACTACATATAGGCTACATCGTTCAGATACCCCATTAAAAACAAGTGCAGCACTGAGCAAAAATCCACAAGGAGACCTTCAGTAATTAATCATTCATAAGATCCAATCTTTACAGCTCAGTATTTTATTTTTAAATACCTAATTATCTGCTTGTAAAACACTTGGAAGATGTAAAATGCTACATACACAGATCAAAAGTAATTAAGCCACCCTGGACAGACATTACATGAGAAGCATGGATGTGCTCTTCAATGAGTAGCTCTGTTGCCCTGCACTGAGCTCCTCCATCACCTGGACAACAAGATTCAAGCAAAAGAGTTATTATAAAAATGACATTTCCAAATTCAGACGACTGCTCCAAATATTTTATACTGACATTAAGTCAGAATCAACACAATTGTTTCCCTCTCTTGCAATTACAATTGCTTTTGGAATGAGCATCTTAAGAGTAAAAATAAATATTCAGGACTTCACCTCTCCAAACATCAGTAAGCTTTAGGTGAGTATGAGCAAAAAGTACAACCCATGTTTTTAATGAAACATATGCTCATATTCAGTGAGGAGAAAGTGAGAGAGTAGCAAGAGAAGACACCCCTTCAACTAGATTTCCAGATTTTGCTACCACTGAGTTCTCAATTTGAATGAAAACTAATCACCACAGAAACATTTTGAAAACAACAAGGTAGACATTCAAAAGATAATAATGAATTTCCAATTTAAATACCTTTAACACTGTACTTGTTTCCAGAACTAACCATATTCATGGACATTTTACACAGGAATCTGTGTATAAATCCTCAAACATAACAATGTTTTCCAAAAATAACTTTCGTTAAAATAGGATAAATTAAAAATGATAGACTAATGTATCATCTAATATGAGAATACTCTTCTGGATTCTTCAGAATTATATTGCGCTGCTGACATTTCCCTGCAGAGTTATCTGTTTCATTATCTCTGTGGCGAGGCACCACAAAGTATAATGTCCATTTCTCTGCCACCATTGAACGATACATCTTAATATATGAGGAACATAACACAATAATAATAGTTAAATACTTTCAGAAATCCTGAATTTTTCTTTGCATCATTCATCATCTCCTGAGATTTCAGTATTAATGATAATCGTAATACATACACTAGAAATTACATCAGTGAAGAGATGTTACTATGTCTAATGATTTCCTACCTGAAACCAACAAGTTCAGCTGCTAGTTAGGCTCCTTCCTGAAAAACCTCCCATTATCTTCCTTTTCTTCTTTGCTACAGTCCCAGGGGGTCTGTACAGTCATGGGTTACTTTTCACTCTAACCTTCACAGCATTCAAATTCCAGTGGTCTTGCATCTTTTAATTTAAGGCATAACATTCAGAAAAATGAACAGCAGCTTAATAGTAAACAGCCTAAGAATAGAATGAAGTCATTCTGCATTAATGTTTAATTACAATTTAAAATTGGTTACAAAACTGAACTGCAATAAAGTGTTTGATGCTTCTTCCCTAAAAGAAGTCTTGATCAAAAATCACCTGTGCGATTCGCTCCTGCACTGAGACTGTCAAAGACTAAGATGTGAATATATTTCTATTCCTTCAGAAGATGTACACACCAGAAAGATCTGCCTTGGCCTAAATATGGATAAATATGGTCCAGTATTCTCTAGATGTTGGTACTTTTGGGAATGTTATCTAAGAACAACAGTATAATCACCATAAATACTGTTTGGATTTCATTGATGTACATGAAAAGCTGCATTCAGATACAAAAGGAATCACATCCACTCCAGAAACCAGAAAATACAGACAGATATCAACAGGAGAAAAAAACAGATTGACAAGTCTCAAGAGCTACAAGGGGAAAAGGCTCTTTTTTCAATTGTAAAAGCATATTAGTACTCGGATTTTTTGCAGTCATGAAGGCACACCATCATGACTGCCCCTAAGAGATTTCTTCAACCTACTTTCATTGACAGTGAAAGTCAATGAATGCTACTGAACTGACACAAGTTGTAGAAAGCCTTGATGAGGATGTGTTCAGCTGCTTCAAGTAACTGTGTTGCATAACTACACATGAAGTTTTAATTCAGTCTATTAACAAATTTAATATAATGTTCATCATATTTTTTCCAAGAAATTGACCCCCAAAAAATCCTTACAAAAAGCCAAAACTGAACAGAGAAATTGGGAAGAAGTTCAATAGTCATTGCTTTACCTTAACTTTAGTTCTCAGAACTACTGAAGCAAGACAGCATCTTCTGTCTTTTAGGAGCAGCCCCAAACAGAGATGGTAAATCAAGCGCTTGACTGAACAGGTTACATGCAAGGAGTTCTGCTAGTTCAACATGTAAAAAGATTCTACAAAAATGTGAAGTCATTGCAGGTACACCGCAATAAAACTGAATTCCCTCTGCATGTTTTATTATCACAGCATGACTGCATCAAAATTAGCTGATTTTTTAAGCCTACCGTGCCCACCTCATGCCTCAACACTGTATAAGCATTATTTTAATAACCTGAGTGTTTGTAAAATCTCCAGTTTTCCATCTAAGAAAGTGTGACATTGAACTCTACACTGGTGGCTGTATTAAAATTTTCCAATGAAGTTTAGGGAGAAAAAAGGAGGAAAATTTCAAATTAGACACCCTAAACCAGATGAAAATATCCCAAAATTATTTATAATGTTGCCTATTAAAGGCAAACTATTTGAGTCCAGTTGAGGAGCTAGCACATCTGTCCCATCTTCCCAGCACAGACATCCCGGAACATGCCAATTCCTGTCACTTGAGGTTTAACCTTCAGATTCTTGTTTTTTCCTCTAGTTTGAGCTGTTATGCTTCCCACTTGAAAGCTTAACTAGATAGGACACAAAGCGCTGATGACAGACAAGGCTACTGAAACAAGGAGACACCTCAGCCCTCGTTCTAGAGCAGCCCATAAAGAGTACTCTATACATAGTCTTAAAGAAGGAAAAGTTCATTTATTAGACACTAGCAACACAGAACAGTACAGCCTTCAGGATTGCTCCTGGAGTATACAAATTTCATGAAAAAAATTGGGGGAAAAATAGGACAATATCTGACAGTTATTTTTATCAAAATTCTTAAGGCACTGTAAAGAAGTTTCTAGACTAAGCAGTTTAACCTTTAAGAAAAAAATTTTTCCTCTCAGGAACTATGCAGGCAAATGGGCTCCAGCAGTAACATAGCAATTGAATCACAAGACTCAAAGGTTTTGACTAACCTGTCTAGGGAGAGTCCCACAGAAAGTATTCATTAAATACTGCAAACAGGACAACACATAAAATGCTTCCATTCAAAAACATCTCAACAGTGGTTAATTAACTCATCAGAGGTGTTTTCAACTGCAAAACTGAGACAGGTTCTATTCAGACATAGCAAATATGTTAGGAAATTGAATGCTATGAATAAAAACCTGGAAGAGCTCAGTCTAAGCAAGGCAGTTCGAACTTCTAGACACCTCCATAATATCAAAGTGGGTCTTGTGATAATGCTAAATTAACATTTTAATTGGTATTCCATGCTCAGACAACACTGAAGAGAGGAATCTGAATAATTCAGCTTCCATTTGGAACGATTCCATTCATCTCAGGGCAAAAAAGAGAAACATAGGATTGGCCTGTTTCAGAAGATGTGTGACCCATGGCAAGCCTCAGACTTCTCCCAAGACAGCAGAAGTGGATTCCTCTCCTGGAACTACTGAGAAACAGGGAGAAAAGCAGTCTTCATTAGCTAATTCTCATACATATAGATCATATACAGGTTACGGAAGGACAAGTGAACCATTGCCTACCTTTACATTTAGCTGAATCACCCACATGGTTCTAAACCATGAAAAATCCCTCACTAACTCCTTCGCAGCTTTGAACCCCCCAAAATTCTGACATGTTAATGTGGAAGTGATAACTACAAGAACCACATCAGTAAAACCAAGCAACCCTTCAGGAAAGGTGCTAACCAGACAAACTAAACCAAACCAAGAGGCCTTGTAAGCTAACAACAGATCACTCAGCATGGGATTCTCATTCACTTACTCTGAAAGACTCCCTGGTTAGGCAGGGCCTCACAAATACAGACACTAACTAAGCTTATACCTTTTTTTTTTTTCTAAAACATTCTTTCCAGGATTGTAGAGGGAGTGCTAGGACTATAAAAAAAGTGTTTGAATTTTGCACCTTTAAGGACAACACATCTCCATGGAGGAAGGAGATCTGAGAAAGTTTATTGGAAGGATGCTCATAGTTTAAGGAATTCTTGCTTTAAATCAGTAAAATCACCTAAGTTTGATGGGAAACATCACCCTCCTAACACCTACATAAAGCACAGTAATTCTCTTCCCCTATTAAAATGCAGATAAGTAGGGGTAAAATTTACTCACAATAAAGCAAATGCCCGATACCAGATGACATCCAAGCTAGTCACCCAAGGTTCCATTCCGATTGTAATCGGTGGCAACCATTTTATTAAAGATGATCTGAGTAGATAAGAGTCCCACTTCTTTGTAACGGGAAGCTCCTCCACTTCAAACATCTATACAGCCTTCTACGCCCTTCTGAGAGAGGTTTCAGCTCCCTGTAAGAAAAAAAAATATTCTCTTCTTCCCTACTCAAAATACCTGTATTACAGAAATCCGAGATTCTGGACACTTAAAGCAAACAAGAATCTCAATGAAGCCTGTAATGAAAAGGCACAATACAGACTTGCAAAGTATTATCTTTTAAGATAACGAACTGGATTATTAATTTCTGTAAAATGTCACTGAAGGCATTCTAATGTAATTTCTGCCTGAACAGCTGCAAGAATTTAGTGCATTGCACTTCACTTTTTATACTGCAACATCCCCTCATACATTATATATATAACTTTATACATAAAAGCCAAACAGAAGCACTTCCTTTCCCTAAATCACTAGGTTTTCAATTGTTTCAATTATCCAAAAGTTTCTTTGGGTTTTGCAAGTCTTTTATTTAGAGATCACCTGCAATCTCCTTCCAGGTTATCCAAAGCTGGCCTGTTCCCCACACCTCAAGACCATATTGGTCGCTGTTGGTGTGAACGTGTCTCCATCCTCTGCCACGCAGATGTCTCTATATACAACCGTGGCTAACCCTTAACCTTGGATGAAAAAAGATCTGTGCTGTCTCCACTATCTTCTCTTTGAAGTAAGAGCCAGATTCACTGCCATGATAGGAATAATCTGAATTTTCAAAAAATAGCCCATCTGTCTCTCCCTATTCTACTGCCTTTGGAGAAAGCATGGGGAAGAAGTCATATTTCTGCAAACAAAAGCAGCTGAATGTGCTTCTTTGACCCGAGTATTTCCCTGTAATATTTGATTATCTGAAGTTTGGTTCACCATCTTTTCCTACAGATGCTGCCTTCCTAATTAAACCCTTCTCTCTGCAGCCACTAAGAAATACAGCTTTAGGACATCCGTTACCTCTACATCTGTCATTGTGCTTGAACATTATCTATTCCCGGCTTTTCTTCCTAAGTTCATTTGGGTTCCTCAGACCCACAATTACCTGACACCACGTTTCCACAATGTCAAGGCACAACCGGATCCCCTCCTAATAAGGATTTACAGCACTAGTAGTTCAGGTAGACAACGTCTTCAGCCCAGGTGCAAGCTTGGCAAATATGGATACCACCATTCCTCCTGCCAGGAGCTATCTGTGTAAACAGGAAGCCTGACAAAAGAAATCTTGGTAACTGCTACTAAGCATGCAGCCTTTAACTGACACCACTATGGGACTTCAAATGTTTATCTTCCCATTTCCCATCCAAGTATGCAGAGTACAACCTCTGTCTTTGTCCTCTGCGCCTATGTAGTCTCCCTCCACCCCATGTTAAGTATTACTTGCACGATTTAATAAGCTGAAGTCAGATAAATCCAATAAACTGTATTACAAGACGCAACCAGCACCAGCAGGTTAGAGAAAACTAGGTAAAACCCCACATAACAGACTGCAGTCATGAGAGAGAATCAACATAGAATGGTTTAGGTGAGACCTTGAAGATCATCTTGTTCCAGTTCCCCTGCCACAGGGCCCCCTCCCCCCCAGCCCAGGCTGCTCCCAGCCCCGTCCAGCCTGGCCTTGAGCCCTGCCAGGGATGGGGCACCCACAGCTGCTCTGGGCAGCCTGGGCCAGCGCCTCGCCGCCCTCACGGGGAAGGGTTTCTTCCTCATGTCCAACCTAAATCTCCCCTCTCTCAGCTTCAAGCCATTCCCCCCTGTCCCACCACTCCCTGCCCTTGCCCAAAGCCCCTCCCCAGCTTTCCTGTCGGCCCCTCCAGGCACTGGGAGCTGCTCTAAGGTCTCCCCGCAGCCTTCTCCTCCCCAGGCTGCACAGCCCCAGCTCTCCCAGCCTGTCCCCACAGCAGAGGGGCTCCAGCCCTCTGACCAGCTCCATGGCCTCTGACGGGCCCGCTCCAGCAGGTCTGTGTTGGGTGCCCCAGTGCTGAATGCAGTACTCGAGAAGATAACATAGATTAAATCCATCTCACAGAAGAAATTCCTCCTTCACAGCATCATGGTATAGGACACACAAGACCTTCTATAGCTATGGAAAGTAATGCTAAGATGGCAGTACCATCAGGCAGAGAATAGCTGCAGAAGTGAGGAGTTAAAATGGGTGGCCACCCAAGTACACATTTCTGGAGTGAAACATTCATGGCTTCTACTCTTTTGAGCACTAAACACTATTCTGATGCAAGCTAGAGCAGCATATGCTATCATCTAGCTCAGGGAATGCAGTTGTCACTTCCCTGTACCACATGCTAAATGGAGCCCTTGAAACAAGCAATCACTATCTTCCTAAATATGTTTTGCCCTTGAAAGCACAACAAGCAATGCTAAGTCAGCCTTTTCAAGCAACAGAAGAGAAAAGTTTCAGGAGACCTATTAAAATGCTAGGGTTTACTATAGACTTCCCTTCCCTCTATCCTTTAATTTACATTTTGCCTTATATTTCCCTAGCACCATTAACCAGCTGGCAAAACAAGCAAAGACCACCTCCCGCTCCCTCTTCTCATGACTACCTACCCTACCCTAAAGAAAATTCTGCCTTTTCACACTGCAGCAACTTTTGTCCTGCCTGGGAGAGAAGGAAAAAAAAAAGGGGGGGGGGGGGGGGGGGGGGGGGGGGGGTGGAGAGCTGCATATAGCCTTCTCTTCAGTGAATCTATCTTACTCCCAGAACCTACCACCTTCTGGGCAGCTCTGCGAGGACTAAGACATGACCTTTACGCTTTCCACATGAGAGCTCTCCTCTCAAACTCATTCTTCAGGCAGACCACAGGTGACTATTTCTTCAGAACAAAGCTCGAACAAGATCTTAAAATAGTCCTGATTTAAGGTTGATGCAGTCTGGCTTCTGAGGAGGCAGCTTGTAGGGAAAAAAAAAAAATGCACCGAGTACATTCTGTGTGCTTTCATTAAGCACACCTCTCCACAAAGTGAATTCAGTCAGCATTTGCTGATCCAAGTTGACAAGGATGGCTGTCAAGAGTACCCGGGGACCGGTGCAAAAATAACCAGAGGTACACAATTCTCTGCACAATGCACATGGGTTAGCCTGTATGATGCAACTCCACAGTAACACAGGGATAAAAGAGCTGATACCAAAATAGAGTAGAATGTGTATACCAGTGCATGTTACAAGAGCAGCACAGAACCCCTGTTTTTTCAGTACCAAAAAAAAATAACCAGTTTTGTTGTTGGGTTTTTTTTAGCAACAGAAACCAGAAACACATAGAACTTGAGAACAGCACAGTGTTAGAAGCTGCACACTCTGGTCTCCTCAGACACTCGCAAGAGTCCAGGGAACACTTGGCCACAAGTTCCTTATGTTAAGAATTCAAGAAATGTATCTACCCGTTCCTCCTTCACAACTCTGCTCCTGAGCTCTGCCAGCTTTCCTCCTGGGGACTGGGGCAGAACAGAGGCCACCAGCATGGACACTTCGACACTCTGCTGCCTCTGCTCCACCTGCACTGCAAATTAAGAACTTCAAACTCAAATGGTGCTAATCAGACAAACTAAGCAGCATTAATCCAGCACAACATTTTCTAGCCTTTCAATGTGCAGGCCTGTAAGAAAACTTCCTAACAGACACAGACTTCTCTCTGTAGGGATTTAAGCCAGCTGACAATAAACTTGTTCCTTCCCAGCTGCATTTCACAAATGCCTTGGAAAGAGGCCATGGAGCCTGAGGGGTCTGCAGACCCAAGGTTTAATATTCATCCGGAAGAATAAAAAAAAAGAAAAAAAAAGTCTTTAAAAGATAGGTATTTGGTTCCAAATAGCCAATAGAAAAAGTTCTGGGGTTTGGTAGTTGATTTTTTGTTTGTTTGGTTTTATTCTGAACTTTCCTAGAAAAACAGTATTCCAAAAAGAATTGCAGGATTCAACTACAGAAAAAAAGAATGTGCTTATATGAAAAATTTGGTTCAGAGGAAAAAATCCTTTAGAGGAGAAATATCTGTGGCTCCAGCTGGGGTAAAAGATCTTGAAATAAATGTTCTCCTCTAGCAGTATTTTCCAGAAAAACAATCCCTTCATATAGGGACTCTAAGGATACATACTAGTGAAGTTCCTGTTTAACTACAATATTTACCCTCCAAGACACACAGAAAAGACTTGTTTCTAACTTCAGCCATTCCTTGTATAAACATGTACAAAAGGTAATTTTGGGTCTTCAGGCTGTCATACCTACAAAACCAGCTTTAAGTGCACCACAGGGTTCTCTAAGGATCTCAAAGACATACTACTACCAAACACATAAGGTCACATTTATTTCCCATTAAGATGCATAAAAGAGCTCCCACTAAGTCCAGCGAGTACTACGTGACATCTGGTTGCTGTCATCTTCCACTGCATGGCTGATGGTGGCAGCGGGGACTTACCTAGTGAAATGAAAGCAGCGTGCAGATACAAGATAAAAGTCAGGTGTTTTAGGCAAGCACTTGAGAAGCATCAGACTGGGGAGAGCATGGAACTGTTCTGAAACTCTTCAAAAATATCTCATGCAGGACACTTGTCCTTCTCCTCCTCCACTTTCCAAAAGGTAAAGGCTCCAGAAAGACCCCCAGCCATAGGTACGTGGTTCCTCCACCTTCCAAGGGGCACAGTTCTGACTTGTGACACGCTGAGAACAACAAGGCCTGATTTAACCTGAAACCTGGCAGGTAAAGCCAGCTCTCAAGCTTAGTTGTGCAAATCTTGCACAGGCTACAACAACCGTTTAAAACATCATTCACACAATTCTATAGGGAAATTTTTTTCTAGCTGTAAGGGCTTACTGGAGGGAAGGCACGTAGTAATTCGCACAAGGCTCCTCTTGCTATGTATTTACTATATATCCTGCAGTTTAATGATTTGGGGGAAAACCCAGCTGTCTTCCAGAGAAGACAAAAAAAAAATCCCTCTTGTATTTTTAAACAAAATTGTAGAATCCCTAAGGCCAAGACTGTATTTAACTCTCAATTACTTGCTGTGACAGCATAAACAGTCCACCAAGCCTACAGATACAAACAGTGGCAACCTATCAGCCTTTTGCACTCCTGAACAGAGAGTGAGGGAAAATTTTTTAACAACAAACCAGCAGATTACAAGATTGTGATACTTTCACTGGGAAAAGCTTTTTTCAAGTCTGCTATTACACTACAGCATCCAAATAAAGAGGCAAATTTTATGGGACAAAAGCTTTTGATCTGCCTACTGTTTATGCAATTGCAGGAAAAAACCGATCCCCTTCTCCAAGTCACATTGAGGTTTAAGAGCAACTAAAAATAAAAAAGTAGAAAAGAACTATGATCACAAAGTTAATTGTATGATGGTGGATAAAAGCCACTCCAGTGACTGCTCAGCAAAAAAAGGTACAAGATAACTAGGAAAGAAAAATGGGAGGAACAGAAAGAATAGGAACATAATTATGACTTGAATATGCAAAGGACAAGTATTAAGAGGCAACTTTGAAAGCTGAGAAGAAATTACAAGAACCTGAACCAGTGGGTCAGTCTGGAAGTGAGGGGCTGGAAGAGACACAGCACACACCCCCACCCCTGTGAAAACCTCTTTGAAACCTCTTTGTAAGGCATTCCAAGGTCAGGAAGAAAAAAAAAGCTTGATTTCCTTGAGATGATACTCCGAACTCAAACCTTTTCCAGCCATTTTAATTTGAGCCTCCTCCAGCTGTGTTCAGCTGCTATGCTGAAAGATTCACCTACAGCTTTATCCAAATAAGCAGCAGAAGCTGTTTAAGCAAAGCCATCCTAGCTTTTATGCAGACACAAGTGATTTTTCAGCCATTTTGAGTGAGCCAAGGACACAACAATAAAAAACTGCTTCAGCAGCATATGCATCTGTCCAAAATCACGGGAAGGGAACTAAAAAAAAATAGACAATATAGACAAGACAAATACGGCAGCAAGCCTCTAACATAAAGGCCTGTCTACTGCTGCCTAGTAAAGTCAAGAAGGGGTCAGAACTTCCTTTGAAAGGGAGGACAATGCAGTACAGTGTTTCACCACCAGTTAATTCTGTCATACATGAAAGTTGAAGCCTGTTCATCTACTCTCACAATACTGACTGCACTCCATCAGGAAACATTACCTGCAGATTCAGTTGCTTTTCCAAAAGCAAGCATTCTTCACTTACCTTCATTTCTAATCAAAATCTCTACCTGGTTCTGAGCTCACGCCACTCTCACCAAGATCTATTGACCACTACGTGCACACCATGCTTTTGCTCACAGCACTTACAATAAGTTTTGTTCTCTCCATCTCCTCCACCACCTCGGATATCCACTGGATGATTCAATTGCCCATCTAGTTCAGATTCCTCTGCTAAGCCTTCCTTCTGTCAGGCCATAAAAAACCCAAAATAATCCATCACTGACAAATAGGGTTTCTCACAGCCATTTCTGTGCCAGCAGAAGAGGACACAGCCAGTAATGAGCGAATATTTTCTACTCCCACAGAAGGCAACATCTTCATTAAAAAAAATGAAGTGCCTAGCCCTACAAGCTGCTGAGAAACACTTCTGCACTCAGATTAATGCAGAGCTGCCTGCCCATTTCTGTGCACACAGCTTCAGAGCCTCTGCAGAGCTGAAGTCCCTACCTGTTTGCAGGAATTCACTCCCCCCAACTCCAGTAGCTGCTACTTCGACCCCTTGGCAGAGATCAAACTGACAGGAATCTTGTCAAACCTGCATCAGCCACTGCTTGGACTCCGCCACTGAGAATGCACCCTCCGAGGGCCCCTCTCCTTTTAGCTACATGTCTATTCTAGATTTAATTTCCCTTCCCTTTGTGTTGCACCTATCAAGAACATTAAGAAAATGAACTGGCTGTAACTCAAACCTAGACAGAGGCAAGTACAGGAAGCGTAGCAGGAAACATTTAGAAGCATGGAATAAACTGGTCTCTGCTTTAATTACAGAAATGGGGGGTGGGGGGTTGTTGCTGCTGCAGCAATTGCCAATTGCTCTCCTAGAAGCAAATCATTAAAAAACACCACTTAGCAGGATAAATGGCATTCATTTATATGGTCGCAGGCGTTTAACAGTGAAGAGGTTTAAGTGGCCACAATTCAAGACATAAGAGACCAAGTGAAAGTTAAGAACATTTTCTCATTAGCAGGTTTACCTGCACCTTCCACTGACATGGCCAGTTTGGCCACATCTGAAGACAAATAAGTTACCTGTTCATCCGCATTGCTCCAGTATTTCTTCCCAACTCTTTCAGTTCTGGGCAAATATGGTTTAGATTTAAACCAAAGCCTTAATTCTGTGTGTTGACGACACCTACACATGTCTGGATGAGAGAACACTACGAGCCTGCAAATCTCAGAATAGCTGTGTAGCATCTCCAGGGGATACTGGCAGCATGTCAGCTCATGGAAACTTCAAAAGTGTGCCCCAACTCTATGCATTAAAATGGAAGCAACTACCATGGGTGGTATCAGCATGCACCTGCACTTAGCCAGGCACCTGCACTTATGAAAGCAGCCAAGGTCAAGCAGGATTTGATTGCAGTTACCAGTTAAGACTCCAGCACACTGTTCCAGCTCTTGTCTTTGTGAAGGAACTAAAGGAGGAAGTCACAACATGGACAAAAAACACCCTAAGAGAAGGAGAGACTCTGGTGCACATACTCTCTTTAACTGGTTCTTATCAGTACCAAGAGTCTCAAGGATATTGTGTCTGGCTTTGTAAATATACTTCAAAAGCTAAACTTCAGGACATGACACAATGCACTCCTCAACCTCCCCTGTGAGCACGGTAACTAAACCAGTTAGCATCACACTGGGTATGCCCGAAGTCCAAGAAATCTTTTCAAATCATACAGCAGACTGGGAAACTGTGCCCTCGCATTCTGGCAGCACTGACCTGCTGTGGTTTACAGCAGTCCAGCAGAAAGAACGTGCTAACAGGGAACAAAAAAAGGAAAGTTACGTCCTTGTTCTAAAAAGTCAAATTAAACAAATGTCACTATTGTGCTGTACAGTTGAATAAGGAATTCCTTCCTAATTTGAAAACTGTTTGACAGACACGACAGGAGGCAGCCAGAAGCAAGCCAGGGGCTCAAGAACTCAGAGGCACACAGAATAAGCCAACATATCCAAGGGGAGGTTTCAGCAGCATGTTTTTTAGTCGCACTGAGCTGCATGCAACATCAGGGTAGGAAGTCTTTCCCCTTAAACCCCCGATTTTGACATCGCTTTGCATTTAGAGTTGGTTATAAGTTGGTAATTTTACTGGTTGACAACCAATGAGAAGCGACTTCCACCTCAAAAGGAACTCAGCCACTCAGTATGGCCTTTGCACCAAGTTCAGTTTTTTCCAAGTACAATATACATACATACCTTGCCCCCCCCAATTTACTGAACCATTAAATAGTTCACACAAATGAAAAAAATTTAGATTTGGTTTCATATAATAGTCGCTTCCTAGATTAGCATTTCTTTTTTGTGATCCACTAGGCTGCATTTGTGTAAATTAAATACTACTGAAACAGAAAAAAAGTCCAATTTTTCTTAAGTTAATGTTATGCATATATTCCAAAACAGATTTAGCCCATCACATTTTGAACATAGAAGAAAATAGCCGATGTAAAGTAATAGATTCAATTGTTCACTGTCCTTGGGCCCTTCAATATATTAGAGCCAGAGGAGTTTGTTTTATGCTGAGGGGAAAACAAAGAATCCATTTAGCTTTTCAACTTTGTGTAAGCTCAGTAAATAAATCAAGAAAACAGACCTGAAAAATTCTACTTACACTGCCAGTCTGTATTTTGACTACTGTTTGTTGCCACGTTTTTCATTTACACTACTTCCATAAACAATTTATACTAATGCGTCAAACAATCATTTTGATTATATCAGTTAATTTTTAAAATAACACTTTTAGTCTTGTCCTAGCCTGCTCCATACGAAAAGAGATGTATGAGAGTTCCCATACCCTTTCAGAAACCTTCCTCTGTCACAAGGTAACCGTTCTTGCAGGTTACAGGACTCAGGTGAGTTTTGGAGGTTGTCTGGAAAAATCTGATGGTTCCATTTCTTCTGAGCCATTGAGAGGTTTCACTTGCTTGTTTCAGTTTGTTGGTTTGGGTTTTTTTTTTTAATCAGCAGCATATACAACAGGTACTTGTACATGCATGAACACAACAGATGCCTTTAAACACCTGGATTAAATTATCACATAAATAGGAAGGTAGCTACTTCCTCACAAACCAATCACAGAAGACAGATTTCTAACAATCAGTGAAGTCAAGAAGAATGGCTGTTGGCTTTGATAATTTCCAAATAGTAGATCTTGTGCTAAGGTGGCCTCAGAAGAGGTTCCTCACCTTTGTTTCTCTGTTAGTCCCATTTACAGCTTCAGCTTTGTAGAACCTGGATCATGTGCTAGGAGAGTGCCAAGTACCACCAAACACCTCAGCAGCTGCAGATATAAAATCCATTATTTTAAACTCAAGGAATAAGAAGATCTTCTTCCTAGTTCACAAAATATTTCTCGGATACAGACAGAAAAACATACCAAAGAGCAAAAAGGCACAACTACTCCCTTTGAAGAAAGGATCTAGCTGCTTCAGAGGCTTCCACAAATAGACAGGGATCAAAAGGCACCATGAAAACAGGCACCACAAAACATTTAAGTCTTTTTCCCCCAAGTGTGAGGTGCTTCTTCCAGATGTTGCTACAGGGAGGGCTCTTTCAGACATGGAGAAAAGGAGGAACAGGGACAATATTCAGCCTCCAGATGCACCAAGAAAATTAAGTTTAGCAACTCATGGAGAACGCACACAGTCCAAATATAAACCCAAATATCTGAAGACCTGGCCACAGGAAAACCAAGACATTAGGAAATTAATAGGAGGGAAGAGGATAAGATTTTAAACCACCAGTGGGACAAATTGACAGTTCTCCAGAGCTTGTAACGCCGAGAATTCCCTAGAAAGAAGGGAGTTTTAAGTTGCACAGGCATGCCAGTCTCTGCAGACAGGCTGAACTGTGACCAGTGTTACACCAGCTTCGTGTTACACACAAACTACCTGCAGTTCTCCAGTTATCTAATAAGACCCATCACACTGTTCAGCAGTGCCTGTACCAACACTGTTATGCAACAGTATAGTTCATTAGTGGTTTCCAAACCATCATATTTCACAAGTTATTACACTGTACTTATGTTTTCAATATTAAAAATCTCTGTTCCTGATAAAATATGCTAACTAGTTCTAATATTCTTTAAGATTTTATGCAATGCAGAAACGTCAGCAGAAAGACAACAGGGACTTATTTTGCTTTCTGTAATATTCATGCCCTTCAGACTTGCTCACCAATAAAAGCTACAGCATAAACCCACATGACAAAAGATTATTTCTGTTGCGGTGCCCCAGCATTCAGTTCTGCTCTTGATCAAAAAATCAACGTATTAAGAAGCAGAGGTGTTCCTATGTAAGACAGAACTAAAGATGTTACTAATATTTGAATATATACCATATTTACTATTGAGCTACCCTAACACAGGTGATGTGTACACTAACCAATGTGACCCAGAAATCAGAATTTCTTAAACTTGAGCCATTAGCACTGATGAAAATCACCTGATAAAACAAGATCAAAGGCAGTAAGAAACATACTTCCCCCTCACCCCCCAATAACTTCATCTAATCCCTCAGCACAGAGCTCTCTGCCTTTTCAGTAAAGATTAGCATGTTTAAAACTGCTAAACTCTGTATAATCTTCCATCATTTAGAAAAGTAATTCAATTAAGACAAGCACTGGTGAAGTTGCCTTCTTGCTAGCCAACCAATGCTATATCCTTGCACTACAAGTTAAAAATAAGAAAAATGAGAGAAAGAAAGAGAAGCTTCTTCTAGCTGGACACAGATTATGTTGCAGGCTCGTGATGAATCCACTGTCCATGCGGCAAGTATCCAGGCTCAGCTGGGGAGGGGCGTGGGGAACACAACAGCAGTATTGCTATTGAGAGGCAATGACTTGCAGTAAATCCCAAAAGGAACCGTGAGTGACCTGATGTCATTTAGCCAACACACCCCACCAACCAAGCAGCACTAGCAGGACCCAAGGATAGAGCGCTGCAGCAGTGTGTCAGCTTGCTCACCACAGCACTGAGCACTCAAGGAGTTGGTGCAATAAAGGCAGAAAAGGCAGACAATGTGAGTAACAGACATGGGAGACAAGAAGATTTTGGGGGGTCAGGGAGCAAGGAAAGAAGGCTCTTAAAAAAAAAAAGTCAGTATCTTAGCACAGGAAAAAGAATCTGCAGCTAGCGGTGAGCAGCATAACTAGGAAGAATCACTGCAGTCCACACAAATGCCTAGGTATACGGCACTGAACTCCCACAATATGGCTGAGGATACCAGCAAAAATCAGCTATCACATCCACTTTCAAATAAGAATAAAACGTCTAGAGATGCTCCCAGATCTCCCATGGAATGATACCATCTTTGCTCACACAACTGCATGGAAGGGTTGTAAAGCCTGCACAGTAATGAACTCCAGTTAAGAATTTCTTAGCCATAACATACCCATTTATTGAGATGACTATATACAGTCAGCACAGAATGTCTGATATTAGCCAGCTTTGGTTGCCGAGGCAGCTAATTGACATTGTAGCCCTTTATAACATTTCATTTGTCATTGTGAAGTCCCCAAACTAAATGAAACAGAAGCATTCAGCCTCCCTACCAGCAGCAGTAGGATTATCTTTAATTATGGCCTTCCAACAAGGCAGATCACCTTTTAGTTAAACAGGTAGAAAATGCAGCAATCCAGTGCAACAGTTGTACAAAGAGATCTTCTAATTTATGAAAGCTGCTACCATAAAAACTTTATTTCTACATTTCTCTTACCCTTCAAAACAAAGAACAACATGTAAGCAAAGCCCACTCAAACTCCCTTTGCAGCATCAGAGACTGTTCTGTAAATATCTCCATCATACAGAAGAACATTAGCGCATTTATTCTTCCAGGAGCCATTTGTAGTGGGAGCTATTCACCCTACAGACAGTAAAAAAATAAAAAATTACAGAGAATGACATCATGACAGCACTATCTGAAGAGATTCAAGCCAAATTCAGAAACAGACACTTCTCCATCGAAGACAAGAATCATCCAAGCACTGTGTTGGAGCATGCCCTCGCTGCAGCGCCCGTGGATTGTATGGACACACCAAGGGCTATCGGCATCACCACATTTAGCATCGAGTTCAGCGCAGATCAGTAACGGAGTCATCGCCCAGGATCCAAGACAAAGGCAGGTCTGAAACCCACACCACAGCTGCTAGCCAGGCCCTAACCAACTAGATTCAAATCAGCTTTAACCCACCCAATAAGCTACAGTCAAGACAGCAGTTGCAGTGCTATGTACATTTAGTCAGGAGTATTTTGCTACACTATAACCATAAAACCCCTTCTCTCCTCCCCAGATTTGATGCTATGAACAGGAATTATTTAAAACCTTCCAGTATAAACACACAGATGATTAGCTGAGAGAGAAAAAAGTGACTGAGACTAGAAAAAGCAGGTATCTGATGTTAGAACAGACAGACAAGAAATCCACGTGTAAACTGAGAGCTGCTGAGATTTAAGATCTGCACGAGGTGCTACAACCTTCCATGGAGGTATTCGAAAAGCTTCATGAAATCAAAGCTCAGAAATACAGTAAAAGAAGCCAAGCGTTTTGCAAATATGCAGTTAATACTTAAGATTCCTGCTATCAAACAGCTTGGAAAAAAAAAAAACCAAACAAACGAGCATCTTCTACACATGACCCTCTTCCAAAATCCTCATAAAATGGCTGGCCAAATAGCACCTCACCAAGTAGATCAGGTGACTTACCCCCCCAAAAAAAAACCCACCAAAGGCAAGTTGAACTTGTGGTCCCTGGATCCCTAATATGAAGGGGAGCTGTTCCAATCCCCAAAAATAAAATAATTTTTTAAAAAGGATGAAAGAGACAGACTAAAGGAAACCATCAATGTATAGGTAAATGATTTAAGAGCAGTCTTATCACCGAGCTCATCTATGTAACACCAAGATGTAAGTCATTTGGGGGAGAGGGAAGAAAAATAAAAAAAAAAAAAGACGGACGACTAGTATTTCATCATCTCCTACCACACAGAGACCAAAGGTGGCTGAGGGAGCAAATACCCCACCCCGAGCCAGAAAATATCTTGCACCTACTCATTATGTCAAAGATCACTCAATATCTGACCAGGATTACACAAAGCATCTGACAAACCAGCATTTTTTCAGAAAACTCTCCAAAGTGAAAGATTTGAAATGCAATATTGGAGATAGAGGCCTTCTGCTGAGGAAGAAGACATCGTTCGGGATTTTTTTTTTATTTTTTTTTATTCCAAAGACAGGGAAGGAAAAAAAAATCTCATTGACTGAATTAAATATTTAGAGCATTGGATCCGCTTTGCCAAGACATAACTCCATTTTCAAAAAATGCTATATTTACACAGAAAACACCAGGGATTGAGACTCCTGCCCCCAAAAAAACGGAGGAGTTGAGATCAAATGAATCAGCAACTGTTTCTGGAGATGTGGCCGCTGGGTTTTGGTGGTTTGTTGCTTGTTGTTTGTTGTTTTTTTTTTTTTAACCATAGCTGACCGACGCTCGATCTCTCCCTGTCACTGAGGGTGCAGCGACCACAAGGCAGCCTCTGCAAGGGGGAGGCAAACGCCCCGAGGCTGCCCCCCACCCCACGGAAAGCTGCGGGGGGGGGGGGGGGGGGTGGCGGCAGACCCCCGTTCCCCTCATAATGTGGGGTTACGGCACAGCGGGGCGCCCCACGGAGGGCGACAAGCAGGGGGGATTCCCTCAGGTGCGACCCCAGCCCCCATAAGGGTGGGTCCGCCGCGGCGAGGGGGGGTGGGGGTGGGAAGGGAGGAGCCCGCCCCGCCACCGCTGTGTGAGGGAGACCCGGACCGAGCCGGGCCGGGCGGTGACTCACCGCTCTGCTCGCCCAGGAACACCAGCTTGAATTTCCGCAGCGGGTTGCCGAAGTCCCCGCCCGCCGACATGATGGAGGAGCCTCCGCCGCCCCGCGCTCGCTCCGCTCCCCGCGGCGGGACCCGCAGCCGCTCTCACACTCTTCTTTCCGCCCCACCACTCCCCGGCGAAGGCAGGCGGCGGGCAGGGCTCTGAGGCCGGGCTCGCAACCCCGGCGAGGCGCAGCCGGCTGGGTGAGGTGCCGCCGCCGCTGCCGTTCCCCTCAGGGCCGGGCTCCTTCCCCCGCGCGCTCGGCGCCTCACACAGCGGCCGCCCGCCCCACGCACGCGCGCCGCCGCCCCGCCCCTCGCGGCACGTCGCGCTGTGTGCCCCTCGCCCCGCCCACTCTTTACGTCGGGCTAATCACGGCGGGAGGGGAGGGGGAAAGGTGGGAAGGAGGCGGGGCTTGGTGTCCTGCTGCTGAGCTGTGGATGCGATCACTCTGGAGCCTAACGATGGCTGCCTGGGTGGCCTGGGCGTTGGGGGGAAATCCTGCTCCCTGAAGCAGCCGAGCTGCAGAGTGTGTGTTTGTGTGGAAAGGCGGGGTGCACGGGCTCTGCCCGCAGCGTTGCTCAGCTCCCAAGGCACCCTCTGAGCTGCGAGGGTGCTCCCCACGCATCCCTTCCTACTGCAGCCACCCACACCGGACCGCCTCCCCCAGGCCACCATGCAAGGCCAGGCTGGGGCCACGCACCCACAGGCTGTGCCACCAACTCAGCTTCCAGAGGCCCCCTGACACACAGGGCTGGGGCAGATGGGGTACGGGCGCTTCCGAAAAGGATCTGGGCTGTGGGTGCTGCTATTTATTGCTGTCTGTCATCAGACGAAGCCTCTCCTTTGCACCCAGACATGGTCTCATCCGGACCCACAGGTCAAACTCTGCCTGGACTGATGGAGCTTTGCCCCTGGGTTTTTTCGGCATGGATTTGGCCAAGTTTGGCTGCTACAGGAGCTCATGCTCATTTCCCAGCCGCAGTTAAAAACCCTTTTCATCATGTTGTCTATACAGTCCTTGGCATCAGCGCTAATCAATGGTTGCAGGACGCTGTTTTGCGGATTGACTGGATACTAAGCAAAAATGAATTCCAAATCAAATACAAAAATAAATGCAGTTTATTATATTACAATATAATAAAGAAAACAGCATGCAATATGATTAAAAAAACAGTACTAGTTATTATGCACAATATGATAAAAGAGCAATAGCAGCGAAGCATCAAGACATTACTGCAAAGTGTTAGAGAGACTAAGAAAAGGATCACATCACCAATTTCCACCTTAACATCCCTTCAGCTGGGAGCCCTGTTGCAGCCAGTGCCAGGAATCTCTCAGTAACTGGGAAAATTCCTGCATGGTGCATCCACCTGTAGGTGAGGCTTCTTGCCCAGTCCCGGAGCTCGCCCACCTTTAATACTCAGTTACACACCTAGTGTATGTAAATAAAAAAAAATAGGCTAAGTGCAGGTGTGCACTATGTCATGGTTCGTGAGGTTCACACACGCCAGGGATGTTGGCCAGACACCTGAGCGTGGTGGAGTTACCGTCATGACATAGCCACACACGATGTTTTATTGTCTGGATGCTGCTGCTCATATCTTGCTTGTTCAGGGAGCTCAAGACAAACACCACCTGCCCAGTACAGCTGTCCTTGAGTTCCCTGAACTCACTCTCCAAGTTAAGCGATCCCTAATTAAAGACAGACTTCTTCATAAGCAGTAATCAATTCAAGAAATTTTCACACAGATGCACCCAGCCCAGCTGAGCTCAAGGGAAGAACCAGCAGAGTTCTTAAGACCAAAAGCTTAATTCTAAACTGGTACGGATATTCCTTTAGAGGAGTATCTCTTGGGGACACTCCGGAATGTCCCCAGCAGTTCCCTCCCATCAGGGTGACATTTCCCGGGGAGGTCAGAGATTCCCACTCTCATCCTTTTGCAGTGGCTGGGGCTGTCGTTCGGAAATGGCTCAGTGCTCCCTCCCTGCCTAGCAGAGAGGTTAGAACCCCACTTGCAGGCTAGCCCTCCCTTTAGCTGTTTTCTGCCCTTTTCTCCCCATTTAGCTCAGTTTGCCTTCAAGCTTCAGGGCATGAAGAGGCTCCCAGCTGCATCCAGGATGCTTCTGTTTAAACCTTGGCTTCAGGACATCTCTTTTCCACATAGTCTTCCTCCCTCCATTGCCACGCTGGTGCAATCCCACACTGATCAGTACTCTCTTGCTCAAATTTGAAGGGAAAATGTGATTTTTCAGAAGCGCTCACCGCCCTGGGGCTTCCCGGGCCCTCAGTTGGTGCTGGCATTGCCTGCTGCTCCCAGGAATATCTCAACTGGAACAAGAATGTGCTCAATGACAGAGCCCTCCGCAGTCTGTGGCTCCTACCCCATGGTTGTATTCACGTTGATGTTGGTGCAAATCTCTTGCAATCCACTCAACAAGATCCAAATAATACTCCATGGGCTATTTTCCACCTGGAAATGGGTAGGTTTTCCACCATTTTCCCATCTGGGAGATTGTTCTAGAGCCTCTCTGCTCTGATGGTCAGAGAAATGGCATCCACCATTCATTTAGTTCATCTAAATGTAGCTGCTCAGTGAATTTTGTTCTCTTGTGCCCTCTCACACCTTCCTCTCCAAGGCCCAAGGGCTACATTTCCTCTGCTATGGGGACACCACACGCAAACTCTTGGTCTCCTCCTTGTAAAAGATCATGGGTTGAAACCAGTATTATTCCATCTCCACATGACCTGCTGTCCTGGATTTGTAAATGCTCCATGTAGCCGAAGGGGGCACAGGCTCTCAGCAAGGATTTGCTTACAGGTAGGTCATCCTCAGCCATGAACATCCTTCGTTTGGCATCTCCAGCCATGGTCTCCGTGCTCCGTCACTGCCTGCTGAATGAAAACACTCATTGAACCTTCCCACTTCAGGGATCTTGTTCTGGGATATGAGTTTTGCCTCTTAGCGATGCCTGCAATCCAGGTGCAGAATTCAACAGCATTTTGAAAACCAAATGGTCTACGCTTTCTATTTCTGCTCATTTCATTTGTACTCCCTCAACATGATTAACTGCTTCTCCAAGGTTTGGAGTTTTTTTTCCAGGTCTTGAACTGCCAGTGAACTGAAAGAGAAAACATGTCTTTAATAAGGTAATTAAATTTAACTAAGTTTTAATAAAGATATGTGCAGGAGCTCGCATTCAGCCTTGCACCCGGCATTTGGGAGCATTTCCCCCTTGCTGTGGCATCGGTCCCACGGCTGCTCTCCCAACCATGGGGAAAGGGAATCCAGATTGGCAGAGACCTACTTAAATAATTTCACTATCATCTTATATACATATATTGTCCTTGTTGACATGTCATTCAGGGATCTTTCCCACCAATCCCAGGGAAAACAAGGGCTCTCTACCACGGAGAAGTCTTGACTGTTAGTAATAATTATTTTTGTCACAAAAGCTCTGCTCAGGCTCAGCATCTCTTCGTGCTGAGCAAAGGAAACACTCCTGCGTTTCCTGCCAAAGAGGTTTCAGCCCAAGGGACCGGCAGGGGATATGGATGAGGCTTTCAAGATAAAGCAATTCAGGGACCTGCCTCCGCTTACTGAAGCCAGGGGGGATCATCCTGCTGACTCCTGCGGGCCTTAGGCATGGTCCTAAAAAGCGCCGCAGAAGGTAAAAAAGGAGACACGCAGATCAAAGGTTTTCTTCTAAGCTATATTTAAACAGTTTTTGGTTTTTTAATTGGACAAGTCCAAAAAGCAGTGAAGACTTTCAGGTGCTGGATCTCAACTCTCCTAGGACAGCTTTGCTCCTCTGGACAGCACAATAGAGAGCGGATTGAGAAGGGGCAGGGGCCCTGCCACAACCTTATGCATAGGTCGCAAACCGCTCGAGTATCACCTCTGCCAGCACCTGTGTGCACCACACTGGGTCATTGACAGGGCACATCCAGCTACATGACAGGGAGAAATCTGCAGCAAAGCAGAAGATGGATGAAATAATCCCTCCAGCAAGGCCTGGGCCCCTCAGCAGCCGGGGGAGCCTTGAGACAGAAGAAGAGCTCCCTGGGTTTTTTTAGTGCAGTACAGAAAAGGGGTGGTTTGTGTTTCTACAGCTGAGGGGGAAAGAAATGCCTTTGCTTCTTTTTCTAAATGTCACAAAAAGGCAGGTTGTGCTCCCGCAAACAGGGATTCGGTTACCTGGCTGTGAAACGATTCATTAGTCAAAGAAAGGCACAGTAAGGACTGGTGCTGGGAGCTGAAGCCGAGGCACATTCACGTTGGAAATAAGGTCCACATTTTTAAGTGAGAGGGTGCTCAGCCGCCAGAACAGGCTGTCAAGAGCAGCACTATCTTTGTATCCAGGGAAAATCAAGAGCAGGAGCCTTTATGAGAAAGATGCTTTCATCGAAACAGGAGTGATCTGTTTCCATACAGCTGTAAGTCAGCGGAAATCTACAGGCTGCAATGCGCAGGAGACCAAATTACATGATTTAACAGTCCCTTTTGGCCTTAAAATGTATCCATCTATGATAGATGTCAGAGAAACTCAGGAGTGAAGAGAAAGACTTGTTTTTCACTGAGACATGTAGGACAATGACGGTCATTGGGAGGGGGATTCCTGCAATATGTGACTGCTGTACCCCAAACACAGTCTGGGGCAATGCTTCCTCCTCAGCCACATTTTTTGGGTGGCTGAAAGATTAAGCACACAGCATTTGAGGTCACAGAACAAGAGGTCATTCTGAGCACAACTTGCTCTTAATTGCGGTGCCCATCATGGCCTCCCGCCACAAATGCAGGCCCAGCCAGTCCCCTCCAGTCACAGACGCCTCTCCTCAAGCACAGCATTTCCTCCAGGGCTTCAAAGTTCACAGGCGCAGAAAGCCCACCTTTCCTGCAATGGGAGTGCTGGTCTTAAGCCGGATCAGACTCACACAGTGCTCCTTGCTCAAAGCACCCCAGAGTTATCAAACAAGCGTCATTGCCAGGGTGGCCCTGCCTGGGGCTTGCGAGGTGAGATCAAAGGGCAGTACAACATCCACTCCACATAAGCAGCTTTGTCGTGTCCGGGGAGTGCCACAAAAAGACAGCTCAGAGCTGAGAGCCCGTGTCTTTGCGAAACATGGCAAAGAGCAAAGGTGGTGCAGATACCCTCTGCTTCCCCCATGCACTGAGCGGGTGGAGGAGACAGCACGGGCCTGTGCACAGTACAGAGCCCGCCCAGGCTCTTCTGTCAGGCAAACCTTATCCTCTCATGGTCCTTCTCTCCTCTCCATGCACCAGATGGCAATGGTGATGAATGTCTGAGGTGTCAGGTGTGTGTCGGGAGCTCCAGGCACCCAGAAATGCAGGACAGGCCCTGGCAGGGTGGATCACGGAGCAGAATTAAATGCATGAGTCTAGTCTGCAGCAGAGTTGCCATGTCAATGAACCAGATGAACTGGAGAGAGAAAGTCCATCATGAGCACCGACAGCTCCAGCTAAAAGCAATTGAAGCAGCCATCAGTCAGCAGAGGTAGAAATCCTGGCTTGAAATCAAGTTGCCAGGCAGCTGCTGCCCAGGATGGACAGCTCTAAGACAGGGGCTCAGAAAAATGGGCAGGAGTATTTGCCACACAAGAAGGGGGAAACTGGGGCCAGGCAGGAGAGAAGAGAGTGGGGAAGAGCCTAGGAGAAATGAAGGTTTGTATTGGAGATGGCCTGGTGAAGATGAGGAGGGCTGAAGAGACAGGAAGGGGCATTTTGCAACAGCATGGGTTTTCCCAAGCCAGCTCCAGACTACCAGGTTTGGGGGGCACAGGGCCACACAGCACCCATCTCTTCCTACCCTGGTCTGCCAGGCAGACCTCCTTGCTCACCTCCTCTTCCACTGGGAAACACATGCTGCAATTCAGGGAGGTCTCTTGTCAGTCCATCCTTCCTACAGTCTTCCCACTTAACATTTAAGGAAATGCCTCCAGGCAGCAGCTGGGATCAAAGCAGTGGCAGTAAGGCAGGATCCACTCTGCCCTCAGAGGGAGCAGTCTGCTGCTGAAAGGGGTGTTTGTCTTTGCTTCCCCCTCAAGCAGAAAGTGTGTCTGCATGGGGCCCAAATACCTCATGCTGACACACTCCTTCATTTTTAAGGCCTGTGGCGGCCTGCCAGCATGGACACAGCCAACCCTGGCCCATTACACAGATTTTGTCTACAGGGTAAGGTCCAGCCCTGCCTCTGCAACTGCAAAAAAACCACCCCCTTTGCAGTGCCCGTGCCAGATGGCAGGGCCAAACCAGGCAGGTTTAGTACCAGACCGTCTGGCCCTGCTTCAGGCCTGCACGCCCAGGCCAGCCCCAGCTGCCCCCACACCCCTCAGGGCCTGTCTCCAGGCTGGAGCTGGGGCCCGCTGATTCCCCGCCTCGGTCCCACAGCCAACAGGGACAACATGAGCTGGCTGAGGATTCACCCGCCCCTGAAGCCCGCTCGGTCCTGGCTGCCCTCCGGGCGCCCTCCACCCCCACTCCCCCTCACAGCGCTCCCGCGCCGCGCTGACATGGCCGCGCAAGGCGGGGCTGCGCAGGCCACACTCAACATGGCCGCCGTGCCGTCACTCGATGGACGCGGCGAAAGACCAATCAGCGTGCGAGAAGCGGGCGGATGGGCGGGCCGCAGCTAGCAGGATTGGCTGCGCCGCTCGTCCCCGCTGGGGGGGGGCGCGGCGGGGACAAGGTGTCCGCCATTACCGGCCTGCCTGCCTCCTCCTTCCGCAGGAGGCCGGCGCCTGGCGGGCATCGGGAGCGGCGGAGTTGTTCAAATAACGTCACCCTCCCCGGGAGCCCCCAGTAGGCGGGACGTGGGGCGGGAGCTGTGGCGGCCGGGGCGGGGGAGCGTCGAGGCGCGGTGGGGCACGCTTGGAGCGGCGGACGCGGCTCCATCTGAGGCGCGGGGATGAGCGCGGCGCTGCCGAAGGTACCGGCGGTCCGTGACCGGCTGTGGGGGGACACCGGGCCCGGTACCGGGGGAAGAGGGGACAGGCCCGGCCCCGGAGGAGGAACAGGCCTGGCTGTGGGACTGGGGACCTGTGGGCCGGGCCCGGCCCTGGGACTGGGCGGGGGAGGGGAGTTGTGTCTCGGGGGGACACGGCCCTGGCCCTGAGTTAGTGCTCTGGGTCGCCTACCGTGGTGTACCTGGCCCAGGGACACCTCCCTACCCCTCCTCAGGCACCCAGGGATCACCCCAGCCACACAGGGTCCATTACAGCCCCCCCACCTTGCCACAGCCCTCGGGGACCCTCGGATCCCTGCGCCTGCCTGTCACTCTGGTCGCTCTTTGGGGACGGTGCTAATTATTTCCCGCAGCTGGCATGATGTAGCTCCTGCCTGCCAGGTCCTGGTGATAGCAAAGCGCTTTGCTTTGCGCTGCCTTGGTGATGGATGAGCTGAGTTTCCCTCCATTCATGTGGAGCTGGAACAAGCACGAGGGTTGTTCACATGACTCTTGCAACCTGAAGGCGGTGGAACCATGCGAGGGATGAACATGATGCGTAACTGCAGAGAGGAGAGCCTCCTACCCCAACTTGTCAGATCCTGAAGCAAAGCGAGGGGATGCATGAGAAAGTTACCACAGTCATCATCTTCCTTCTCCTTCATCCTTTTCTTCTGAGTTGTGGTGGTATTCTGGGGAGTGATAGTGGGTGGAGGTTGGGAGGGTTACTAGTATGTTCACAGGGTCTCAGGTGTTGCTTCAGTTGGGTATATTCTGGGAAGCGTCAGTGAAAACTCCCTGAGTACCTGCCATACTCTGCATTTTGACCATGGTGGCTTATTGCAGGTGCTGTGCTTGAAGAAGGGAGTATTGCTAAAGCAGGTGTTTGTGCTCAGCAGGTGAGAGGTCTGAAATCAAACCCAGTAAGTAAACCACGGTATAAAGCATGAAAAATACTAGGTCACTTCTAGTGACAGTGTCAGAAAACATACGTGACAAAAAAAGTTCTTTTTGCCAAGGAAAACCTTTTAATTGCGGAGGGAAGACTTTCAGCTGGTGTCTGGGAGCTGGAAGGGCTGTAGGATGTGAAGAAGAGAAAGCTTTTTTGCTAATGGGATCTATCTGTGCCTGAGGGACTTGGGGTGTGAGCTTTTGTTCAAGGAGATTGGCCAGCTATGTTGTGTTTCCGCAGGTGGATGAAATCAGAGCTTTTAATGATTGTTTTGTTTCCTACAGAGCAGCAACACCCAGAGAAAGCCAACTGTGTGCTGCAGGTAAGGCCTCTTATTAATGTAATGCAAGGCAAAACTTCATTTACTGAAAGCGTTACACATTTGAGCATTTGCGTCTCCTTTTTTTTTTTTTTTTAGCCAATTTTGGATTGGTTCATAACCTCAGCAGATGCTCTGCCAATTCCGTACCTTTTTAATAACCTTTTCTTCTGTTGCCCTGTTTTGGCTAAGTAGCTAGTACTAGTCATGGTGTTGTGCTGTAGAATGAAACCAGCCAGATGCTATTGACTGTATTACTGCCCAGGAACTGTCTTACAGCCCTGTGAGGTCCCGCTTCAACATTTATTGAGCTGGTGGAGTCTGCTGTCACCATTTAAAATAGAATTAGATTTTGATGTGGCGGCAAAGTGTAACCAAGTGGTTTAGATCCTTGGTATTCAGTTTCTCTTTGCTGTTCTGAGCTTTGTTTATTAAAACAAGGGTTATTGAGTTTGAACAGGACTGGATTTAAAATCTTAAATTTAATATTTAAGGGGGGCTCAGATCCATCGTAGTAACATCACTGCTGTCGCATAAGAGGAGACATGTAACATTTCATCACTGTCCTCACCATCCATTGGTGCTGATGAGTCTTTTTTTTTTTTTCTTTTTTTTTTTTTTGTTTGCCTGAGAATTCACCTGGGAAATGAGTCACTCTTGATCTCTTCCTTCCTTATTTGCTGCTTGCCATAACCAACTGTGAACTTTAACAGTCTTTCTGTGATGCACAGGCTGCATGCATGGGGCAGAGACTGGCCGCAGCGTTAGCGTGCCTTTGCCTTCTGTCAAAGAACTGAGGACAAATTCTTGCCCTCAGTGTGGATTTGGGGCTCTCAAAGCACCCACTTACGTTTGCTAAGAGAAGGGCTGTTCAGCTGGAAACATGTTTGCTCTGCTTTGATTTTGAGGTGATGCACTCGTGAGTTGCCACAGACACTACAGATCCCGTCCTACGCATGGCATTGGGAGGTTTAAATACCTGCTCCCAAAGGAGGTATGTATAGGAACTCCCCTACTGCTTGCTTTCAGCTGACCCATCTTTTTACAGTCTGCTTTAAGCATTGGTATTACTAATTCCATGGCTGATCGATCATTAAAAAGGAATAATGTAATCATTTACTGCTACTTCTCTTGGTGAAGAGTGTTATGTCACATGAATTACCCACTCACAACGCTGCATAAATACTTTCTTTTGTCTGGTATGTTCTTGTTAAAGAGTAGTTTTGGGAGGGAGGAATGTCTTCCTAATGGTGAATTTAACACCCCAACTTCAAATCACTGCAGAATATTGTGAGCAGGTCTTATTTGCATTTAAACTTTTTACATTCCCTGAAATTTGGAAAAATGACAATTTTTGAGGAAGGAGGAAACAATAACTCATCTAGACAGCTGCCTTGAAGGCAGGAACTGAAATAAAAAGCAGTTTGTTTTTCTGCTCCTTTTTTCTTCTGGAAGGAATTAATCATGGTGTGCACGTATTTTCTGTGTGACTTCTGTGGTGCTGCCATCCAAGAACTGAACTGCTCAACTTGAGAACATCTGTTAAGATAATGTTATCCCAGTTTCGTAGTCAGGGAAAGTGAGCATAGACAGGCTGTGGTATGTTTGACATCGTTCAGTAAACCTTTGTCAGAAGAGAGTACCTCTAGTGTGGTCTCCTGTGTGGGCAAGAGTTAATGTTTTATATTTCTAGCTTTGTTCAAAACAGACATGCTTTCTATTTTTTCTTTTTTTCTTTTTTTCTTTTTTTTTTAACTGCAGGCTCCAAAGAGGAGAAAGGACAGAGTGCAGATGAAAGAGATAAGTGTTGGGACTGAATATGAGTATGGAGATGTCAACATTCAGATGACTTCCTATGATATGTGTCTCGTGGAGCATTTCGCTCAATATGTACATAAACTCTGCAACCGACTCTCCATTCAAGTGAACGAAAGGTACGAGGAACACTGCTCTGTGTTTGTCATCTCTCTCTTGTAGATGATGATAACTTGCAGACAAGGGCACAATCTGATCTCTGATAGATTCCCACATGTAAATCCAAATCTTCTGTCGTCTTCCTTGTGTTCTCTTTTTGTGTGTCAGTACAGTTTTGGATGCTTTATTTGTATAAGAAGACTGAGATGGAGTTTTTCAGGTGCTGACTGAACAGATCTCAAGGGAAAAATAGCTGTTACTTTTCATTCCTTTGAGAAAAAAGCTTAAGCCTGTGGGTGCTGAGCCCGGGAATGTAGGTTTAAGTATTGCTGACTTTGGCTGCTGTTTTTTCTTTATAGTGTTTCATCCAAGCTCTGTGCATATATTGTGCAGTAAGCTAGCGATACCGATTATACAAACTAGAATGACCTTGGGGAACCCCTAAACATTATGGGAGAGCTACCTGCTACTTAAGTTTAGTAGCAGAGGGTGCTTCAGTTGCACGCTAGATCTCTGAAGCAGGTGTACCCCTGAGAGCAGCTTTGCTGGTTTTAATGCAGCTGAGGAACGTGATACAGTTCCTTGGTATGTATGTAGTGCACCCAAGGAGCTATAGTCACTGGGAAAAGCACTGTGTTGCTGTAAGGAATAAAAACGCTTTAAAAATTCAGAGAATCCTCACAGTCTTTAACTGTACCTCTGAGTATAAACACTGGTTCCTGATCATGCCAATTAAAACTCTTGGGGTTTTTTATGTTCATGCACTTTGCTGAACTGTCAGCCATGGATCTGAAATTCTCTGTCCATCAATCAGTCGCTTGTAGTCTCTCCGTGATGTCTTTTGCACCAAATGGCACTAAAAATCGTGACATGTTGGTGACTGATGGGTGTTTGTTTTGAGAAGGATGCCTGGCGACACTTAAGAAATTATAATGGTGTCAGCAGTGACATGCTGGAGAGCATCCGCAGGGAAATCCCCCAGCCTGAGACTGTTGATAGCACTTTCAGCTTTATTACCTTGTATCATACTTGTGCCCCCTGGGATTGGACTTGGTGTGCAGAGCTCAGTATGTACAGAAAGAAACTGTTTGCCCTTTATGAGCAACAATTGTAGGGTAAAATGTGGGCGGTAAGCTGTAGCCTGTTGTTATTGGTGCTGTAGAAATGGAGATGGGGAGGCTGAGGTCTCTGAAGTAATGCTAACCAGAGAGCAGGATCTGATCCAGTGCTTGTTTGTAGTCCTCTTAAATTCAGAGGTGAAAATAATATCTTCTGAGTGGTGCATTGCAGCAGTGGTTTTTAGCTTTGCTCCTGATGAACAGATTACAAAGCAAGTCAGAGCTGTTGCTGTAAAGCTCCCCTTCAACTATAAAAAAAGTTAAAAATTCTCTTCTCAGGCTGGTGTTTGTACCTGAAACATTTTTTTGCTGGCAGTTGTACTGCAGGCTTCTCCGTTATCTCTTTCCAGTAAAACACCCGCCTTCTGCCAGTGCTTGATTTGCAAGATACGTTGTTTGCATAATTAATTTCTCATAAAAAGTTAATCTCTTTCCACATTCTCTGCTGCTGGAGGTGGATTCATTCCTGTAAAGTAGTGCAAATCTATCCTCCCTGTCGTAAGCGCTGACCTGTGGTTCCTGCAGCTACGCGATGCCCACCAAAACCAATGAAGTGCTGTTCTTGGAAGAGCGAGGTTCCAAAATGCAGCTGGATGCCGTCCTCACTACCCATCAGAGGGTTGTCCAGGTACGAGCTGGCATTTGCTGATAGCGCTGCAGCTCTTGTGCAGCACCTCCCATCGCAAGCTCTCCACACCCCTTAACAATTGGAATTAAGTCCCTTGAACAAATGAAAGGTGTAATTTGTGCATAAATTGAAACACAAAGAAGTCTAATGAGATGCCTTGCTAAAGGTTACTCGGAGAGTAGAAGCAGAGGAGGGGTTCACAGATTATGTGTTTCAGCCAGAAGATTTATTATTTATTTTATGCACAATACTTGGTATGTTTAAGGATGAGCAATTGCACAAACTTGATGAAACTTCAAAATATGTTAGTATCAAGGCCAGCTTCAAAATTGTAAAACTGGTTGAGGTAAATAAATATTTCTCCTAAGTGAGTTTTTCCTGTTTTATAACGTGTTCCCTTGCTATATGCTAAACCTCTGCTGCATTATGTTTTAAACCGAAAGGTAGAGTTTTTCTACTGGAGAGAGTTGACATGTGTTTAATGTTGGGGTTTGTAGGTTTGCGGTGGAAGCCTTTGTATTAGTCTTACCTAAACTAAGATCTTCCTGTATGGCTAAGTCTCTTTGCATGCAGGCAGGGACGGGAAGCACAGCGTTCATGGAGAAGAGCAGAAATGAGAGCTTTGGGCTGTGCTGTATGCAAGAGCCCATGTATGTATGCGCGTGAAGCAGAGAGTGCTTCTCTTAATGAAGTGGTTGAGTGCCACAGGCTCATACTGAAATGTACTCTCTTTCTGTGCTGTTACTACGAGTCCATTTTGTATGTGGTGTTCGGCTCCTGCAGCACTTTTATTTCTTCTTTTAGATCAGAGGGTTGAGTTCAACGTTTGCTCCGATACTCTTGGAAATCATTCAGAGCAGTCAGCCTGAAGGGGTCCATCTGTTAGTGAAAGAGGTATGTTGAATTTTACCAGTGGCTTTGCATTTAGGAAGCAGGTATGGCACATGACATGAATTTGCTTCGAAAATACAGACCTGGTCCTGAGGCTGCTGTCTGCTTTGGGCTTATGGATACCCAGGATCTCCCAGAACCAGGTCCTCACTTGGTCTGTGAAAAACCATTAACTCTAATTCTTGATGAGTGTTTCAATTTCCATCTAGCCTCCTATAATTAGTGCTGCAGAAGGTGCCTTCCCAGCCAATCCTATAGATCTGCAGGAGTTGGCAGGTGCAAGTTGCTTTCCTTTGCTGCTGCAGATTCCCTGTAATTCAAAGGGAACGCTTTCCTTCAACAGTGGTTTGCCGCCTCATATCTGGCAATCACCAGGAACTTAATGGAGCAGTTGGTAGCAAAGCTGAGACTGGAAACCCAAATGCTGTGCCCTGTTTTGATGGAATTTGCTCTGGCAGAGGTTCAGCTTTTTCTGCAGAAAGGCCCGACAATTTTCTTGGCATTGAGGACTTCAGGACAGAACTCCACTCACTGGTGAACCAGGCATAAGGAGATACTTAAACTTCTGTCATTTTACATTCAGACAAAACAGTCCCAGGAAGCCCTGTTTATTCAGGGACTAAAATATTTTTATTTTTTTTTGTGGCTGGCAAGAGAAGGCAGCACACTAAATTCAAACATGAAAACACAGTTGGCTTCTTAGTGGCCTTTGAAGAATGTTTAGTGATCTCCAGCTCTGCAAAACCAGAAGGAATATGGGAGAAGGTATCTTGAGTCCAGTAATCTTCTCTGCTTTGGTCACAGTCCCATCTCTGCCTTAGGGCTGCCATTTCTTCTCTTTTAATCTTAGCTGACGGCTTTGTCTCTGGAGGGAGAGCTGTGATATTGTGACATTGTACCATTTGCAAAGTCATTGCAGTCTGACGTGTGAAGCCCAGAGGAGAGACCCAAGCTGGCTTCATACAACTGGCAGTGCAGAAGAGAGATTAAAGCTTGGGGATGCTCCAGCGACATTCTGGAGAGAGTGGCAGGTCTCTCTTAAGAAAGTAGATGCTATGGTGATAGGCAGTGGCAGAGTTGGAGGCATCCAGTTGACTTCTTGAGCACAATGCCATTGCTAACTTTTCCCAAAGCAGTTAGCCGGGTGAGGAGGAGCCTGCAAGGCTGAATTTCAGAGCAGCCCAGGTGTGTGCGTGGCTGCCGTGCTCACTTGCTGCCAGAAGCATTCTGCCCTTTGCGCTTTACCCCCAGAAGCTGCGCCTGTTGGAGGCTGGATGTAAGAAAGGATCAGCTCTGCCACCAGCCTTCAGGTTGAGCTGCGCATGAGATCCAGCCTGCAGTGACTTTCCATCGCAGATTCCTGCTCTCTGGGTTCAGTGGACATACAAGTTTTTTTCTTTTTCCACTCTTAAGTGATTCTCTTTGGAAAAGGGTTTGTCACCTTTGATTTCAAGAAGTACTCAAGAGATGATTCTGATTTGCTTGTTTGTGGGGTTTTTTTCCTCCCTTCACAGCACACAGAAGCTGACTTCAAGAGCCGATTAAAGTCTCGACCAGAACTTGAAGAGCTGCTAGCACAGATGAACTGAGATGAGGAAGAGCACCTCAACCGTCTGAGAGCTGCTCCTGGGAAGGCAAAGCTGCTCCTGGAAAGGCAAAGCTTCTCCATGGCTGCTCAAGCCTCCAGAAGGCAACTTCGTGAGCGCTGATAACTACTGATAACTTGGTGAATTGGAAGAAATTTCCACTGAATAAAGATAAATACATGTGTTCATCTGGACTGATTTGTACTCTTAGTGAAGGGTGCTGCAATGAAATGTGGGGTTACTTTTCTTCAGTTCTTTTTCTTCCTGCCTGTTTGCTTTTGGTGTGTGAGAATTTCTGCAAGTTTCAATCTGCAGAAATCCCTGCAAGTTAATAATAATGGTGTACTGGCAGCTCTCCCAGATGCTACTGATGTGGAAGTGACTGTCCTGCTCCTTTCTTCAGCTGAAGACTTGGAGCAATGCATTGTTCTCTTAGAGCTGCTGAAATCGGAGCTTTGCCAACACAAATGGAGCCTCAGAGCTGGGGGAGGGCTGGGGCTGATTGTCCCTGAGCAGCTGAACAACTGCTGCTTAACATAAAAAAAGCCTGAGAGGGAAGAGGTAGGAATTAGAGCAGTGTCAGGCAGCGTATGCAGAATTTCTCCTTAAGTTCTAGTTTCCCCTTCAAACCATAAAGGATAAACTTTCCCTTGAATCCCTGAGGTCAGTCTACTTTTTAGAACAGCCATTTGGAAAGGAAGAAATGACTTGTGTCTTGAAAGGGCAAATCTCAGAAGCAAAAAGCTGTTTGGGGAATTGCCCAGGATGGTGCCAACTGCTTTTCCTAGGACTGCCATGTTTATTGCCACCCTACAAAACCCAGAGTCCCCAGGAACCACATGGCTTTTGGGTGCACGTATGGGTGCCAGGTCAAATGGGTTGCAGCACCTGGGTGTTTGATTCAATCCTTGTTCTTTCGAATTCTGAGAGGCAGCTGGTTTTATTTAGGCTGGAGCCAGGTGACTCCTGATCATGCCATCCTGTTAGGAAGTACATTACAACCAAATCTGAGCCCTGGTTTGATGGATGCCAAGAGGAGGTTCTTTTCCTGCCCCAAAACTGGTTTGTTTGGGGTTTTTTCCCCCCCTTCTTCTTAAGGAGCAGCCCTTTAAAAAACCAAAAAATACCTCACTAATTAGCACTCTTCCCTAAATGAGGGCTGCAACCCCAGATGTTACTTGTGGTCCTGTGCCAGTGGTGATTTTTGGCCAGAACCCAGCTTCCTCGGAAACAGCCTGGAAATTTCCCCTTGGCAAAAGCCAGGGCGCCCTTGTCTTCCCAGCCTACAAAACCCAATTTTGTTTTCTTTTTCATAGCTTATTTGCTAGGACATGGTGTTTAGAGGAGCATCCCACTCTGTAAGATTCCCTTTTCCCCCCCATCCCTAATGCTCCTGGGGCTTCCCAGGAGATACATCCCTCCCAAAATCCTGTCCCATGGGAGACAGGGTTATCACTGCTGGGGGAAACCTCTGGATAGCGCAGGGAAGGACACGGAGTAGAAATCTATGGGAGGGTTGTTGACCTAGCCTGGGTGCCATGAACCCTCCCAGTTTGGGCTGGAAATCCCCATCTCACCCCTCTGAGCTTCCAGTTATCCCCAGCAGCAATGGATGGAGACGAGCACTCTGGCCAGGATGATGAATGCCACCAGATTTAATTTCCCAACAACAGAACACAGATTTACCGGCACACCCACCCGCTTGAATAAAAAGTAATATTAAAAAAGGGTCAAATGATGCAGCCACCCCTGGGGTGCTGAGCGTGGGCTGGCCTGTGGTGCTGGGAGCGGGTGACTGTCACTCCCCGGTGGGTGACGGTTGGGCTGGGTGCAGGCTGGGTGCCCGGTGCAGCTCCTCGGCACGTTGCCGCCGGGCCATGCAGTCACCGAAAGCGCGGACCTGGGGCTGGCAGTGTCGCCAGTCCTGCCGCGCCGCCATGCACTCCTGCAGCTCCCGGTGCTGCGCCATGCAGCCTGTCCGTGAGATCATGGCGTCCACCGGGTCCTCGGCCTCCTCGGCCTCCTCCAGCGGCTGGTGGCTCCTGGCATGGCCCGGCCTCGCCATGGCCTCGCTGGGCTGCAGGGGGTGGCCAGTGGCGGGTGCCTTCCCCTGAAGAGACCTGCATGGGACACAGCACCCTTTCCGGGGGGGCACCCCCCTCCCATGCCCTATGGGGGGTCCACCAACCTCCATGCACCCACAGGTGGAGCTCAGCACCCCCTATTCAGCCCCCATGCCTCCATGGGTGCCCAGCACCCTCCCCTACCCATAGCTGTCCATCCCCTCCGTGGGTGCTCAGAGCACTTCCCCCGTGCACCCTACCCCCACCCGTGGGTGCCCAGCGGTTCCCCCGTGCACCCTACCCCACCCACGGGTGCCCAGCACCATACCTAACCCACACCTGCCCATCCCCACCCACGGGTACCCACACCCGCCCCCCCCATCTCACCCCCACCCATGGGTGCCCAGCATCCCCCCCAGCTGCTGCCCACCGCCTCACTGGTGCCCAAAATTCCCCACGCCCTCCTAGTGAGCGCCTGGCACCCTCCATGCCCCTCCCACAGGCACTCAGCGCCTCCCCCACGCACTCCCCCAGCGCCCTCCACACCACCCCCAGCCCCCCCGTACCAGCCTAGCAGAGCAGAGCGGCCCCTTTAAGGATGGTGCCGGGGCGGTTACTGCCGGGGCGGGGCGCGGTGGCGGGAGCGCTCGCTCATTGGAGGGCGCTTTCTCCCTCTTCTTCCGCTTCCGTCCCGCGGGGGCCGTCGGGAAGGAAGGAGGCGGAAGGGAGTGTGGGTGCCTCGGCAAGATGGCGGCGACGCTGCGCATCCAGAGCGACTGGAATCAGGCGCTGGGGTGGGTACTGCCCTGCTGGTTCCCTGCCCCGAGCCCCGGCTCCCTTCTCCTGCCGCGCACTCACTGACGCGCTTTCCCTCTGCAGGCGAGACGAGGGTGAGGCCTGGCTGAGCTGCCGGAGCCCTGGTGAGTGGTGCGGGGCCTGGGGAGGCCCCGGAGGGAGGCGGCTGAGGGCCTCGAGGAGCCCCGTAGAGGTGGGTGGGGGAGAGGGCGGCTGAGGAGGGCGGTTGGGGGGCGCTTTGTGGCTGAGGGAGGGGGAGGGGAAGGTGAACTGAGGCGGTTGCGGGGGCTGAGGGCTGGCCGACCTGATGTCTGCTCTCCTCGCAGGGAAGCCGACCCTGTATGGCAGCCTGACCCGCCGTGGGCTCAGCACCGAGGGCGTCCCTGACATCGCTGCTTCTGAAGGCTTCGTGGTTGGGGAGGTCACCAAGGTGCCAAGGCTGGGGCAGAGCCGGGGGCAGTAACCGCCTTCCACGCGTGAGGGGGCCATACTCTTAATGACAGTCAAAATAGCAGCTTAAAGCTGTCGCCCATTCCCTTGCATGGTTCTTTCTAGTTTTCCTGGGCTTCCCACCTGTGCAGCACCCTGGAGCTGGTTCGTAGCATCCCATAGTCAGGGTGGAGCTGCGTGGCATGGCTGGCCAGGCCATAGCAGCCAGCTCTTGCCACCCGGGGTCGTCTTCTTGAAGAAGCCCAAGGAGCTGAGCCCAGCACCACACCTTCCATCTGTTTTCAGGCTGTGAGAGACCACAGCCAGGTCCAGATCTTAGATCTACTGTGGCAGCCTCTGTGTTTCAGTAGGACTAATAGCACTTCTAATTCTTTTCCCCCTCTCTTTCACCCCCTAGAAAAGCATCCTTATTTCTTGTCCTCATGAAAATGTGTCCACGAAGTTCCTGGCCCCATACACAACTTTTTGTAGGATTCATCAGAAAAGTGTAAGTAACCTTGTGAAGTGACTGGGAAATAACGGGAAGTGACAGTGAAGTTTCACAATATGTCTCTGATTGTTGCGTGCTTGTTCTGAGCGGTGGCCTACAGTGTGCCTTTCTTTGTGTGTGAACTAGGTAATAAAACATATCAGATCATAGAAGCTTGGGAAACTTGATCATAACTGTTTACACCCCAATAATAATGTCTAAAATTCTTTAGACTGTCTTCTTGCATGTAATCTCATTTCTGCTCACTTCAGGCCCGTGACAGATCTCCCTGGAAAGGAATAAGATGTGTGAATTAATCTGTCAAAAACAAAAAATAGAAATAATAGGTTCCAGGTACTGAACTCTTCGTCTGTGGTTCAAATCTATACCCAGTTTGCAGCAGCTGTTTGCTCCTGTGTAATGAAGTTATCTGATAATTGCCAAATTAATTTCTGTTTGCGGGGCTGGGAATTGAGTGTTATGTAAACTCATCTTGGCCTGATGGGAATTCAGAGGCCAAAAAGGCCCAGCTTGTATTTAGAAAACTTAATAAATTATGTGAACTTCTCACTCACTTAAAAGCAGTCCTGCTAGTTTTGCTGAGTAATCTTCTTTCTTATTGTACCCCCATCAATCTGAAGGTGCAACAAGTACAGCTTTTCGCTAAATAGCAATACAGAAAGGCTGGCTCTGACCTGAAGTCTCAGTTCTTTACTGAAGAGAAGCACATAACTTGGCTTTGCTGGAAAGTAGTCTGCACTTTTGCTGAGCGCTTAACCCATGTGGAAACCATCCAAGAAACTAGGGAGTGTGTAGCCTGCAGGTACAGCCAGCTGCCTTAAAGGGAGTCCCCTGAAGACTCCTGGAGATGTTTCAGTACACTTGTCTCATGATTTATTGAGTACATTGTTGCAGTAAACCCAGCCGAAAATGCTGAAGAGTCAGTCTCTATTAATGAAAGTTCAAAAGCAATATAAATCAAGGCCCATTTTGACGTAAAGGCAATTCCACATCTCTACAGCTGTTTTAAGAGGAAGTGGGACTCTGCTGAGAGACAGGCTTGGCAGTGAGGCAGCTCTGGAGACAGAGGTGAATCACTTCTCTGAGCTTTGTGCTACTGAAGGGTCCCCAGCTGCCCTTTTGTGTGATAAATGGAATCAACATTCAAAGCACAGCAAAATGGAAATGTGTTGTTTAGTCTGCTGTCAAATGGGTGTGATGGCTCACAGCTGCGCTGCAGAGCTCTCCTCTGGAAAGCAGCTGAAGCAATATCTATTAATATGTAGATGAGTTTAAAGCTGGTGTGGACTAAGCTTCAGTTATCCTTTTTTACCTGCTGCCTCTTGTTCTGAGCACTCGTGCTTGGCCTTGCCTGTTCACATGCATATCCTGAAAATTTTCAGATATGTCAGACGTCAGTGAGGCTTTTAGTTTCTGCTAGAATGACTTTCACAGGCTTTTTATTTTTCTTTTTAACTAGGGAGCAAATTACCACAGATTGGTTTGTTACGTAAAATGCCACTCATGTTACCAATGTATTTCTCACATTACCGATACATAACTAAATGCACTTAATGGCCATTGTAATGACTGAACCTTCTACTCCTACTAAATCTTCCAATTCCTGTTTTAATTCCCAGGCTTTTTTTCAAGTGGAGGTTGAGTATTGATCCTGCACCCTGTTAAAATTAGCTGTGATTTGAGCTGTCAGAGTTTTTCAGGAGAGCATTTCTGTCGTGATTCTTGCTTGGATAGAACTCGTGACTGAGACATGGCATATCATGTCCCCACAAGCCCTGACTGATGCACATGCAGCATTAGGATGCTGCGCGACATCCTCCTTAACAGCTGGAGATTGATGCTGATCTGTTATGTACTTGGTCTGCCTGAGGGTATTGTCCTTAAATCTCAGGCCTGTAGCTGTCATCTTTCTTGGCAAAATCTCTCAATTCACTTGTATCTTTGGGTTTCCCTGTGATAGTAAATCCAGCTGTCCCTTCAGGCTGGCTGCTAGCGAAGGCTGAGCACGTACAAGAGGATTGACAAAGCCCAGTCCTGTTTGAGAATAGCTAGCTGTTCAGAAAAGCATTTAATCTGAAGCCTGGGATGAAGATGAGCAGCCTCATCCCTTCCCCATATGCAATTATTAGGAATCTTTTGGAGGTAATGACAGTGTGACTCCAGCATCCAAATCTTGCAAGGCAAGGCAGTTGTTCTACTGCATAGTTGTGATAGTTTTAATGTTTTCTGTAGGCTACAACACTACTGTTAACGTTTGCTTTAACAAAACCTATATAATTGTGGGGTTTTTTGAGCCTGTTCAGTGTTGCTGCAGTCTATATTGGAAATCTGTCTGTCACTTGGAAGATGTAATCTTTTCTTGCAAGGCTAGAATACCGGTTACCTTATTTCATGCATGACTAAAATACATCTGCCTTTCCCAAATGGCAGCAGTAATGTCTGGCATCACAGAAAAGGCCACCCTTTTGCAAGAATATGAGATCAACATCTGCCTTATTCAAAAGTATTCGGCTGTCCCAGTGTTTATGCAAAGCAGGCAGTTGTTAATACCTTAGTGTGACAGACTGTGTGAGGAGTTAGCCTGTCTTCATAAGGAACTGGTTTTGAGTCGGTGTTTCAGAAAATTCAGGCTGTGCCGTTGGCTTCATAACTATCTCAAACAGTGTCTTGTGGGCTTGTGAGTCATGGTGCTCACGAGCTGGCCAGTTACCTCGAGCTAGTGTGGAAGAGATTGGCTCCATTTCTTCTCTGTTTACAGGAGTTGCTAGAAAAATCCAGATTTCTGCTTCACCTGGGGTAAATCTGAAATAAAACTGCTGTCTGTGCAGGCTTCTGACTCAGCATTTCTTTTTGTCCTTGCCTTGCAGATCTCTGCAGAGTCATAGGCAGAGAACAACACTCTCTCTTGTCAAATTTGCGGGAAGTGACAAGAAATCTGGGGTGCCCCATGCCTGGTTCCAGTCACCCACTGTCTGAGCCCTAGCTGTGGGTCAGCCCAGATCAGCAGCTTGCCCTTGAAGAAGGAATGCAGCAATCTGTGTAAACAAATATATTGAGGAGATTTTTGTTTTATGCTGTCTTTGTCCTCTAGAAAACCTCAGCTGTTCAGGATCTGCTTGTTTTTTTGATATGTTCAGGGCTTATTATCTCACAAAACACATTGAGAGGGTGAGGCAAGAAAGCCTGTGAAGTCCTTGCTTAAATATTAGGATATTAGCAGGCTAAAGCTGTTTAGCTAGGAGTATGGAAAGTCTTTTGGGCATTTTAAATGAGTTCAGCAGTATGTCTTAGGGAGATAATAGTGCTGAGTGATGTACTTAGCAGGTCTCCCCCAGTACAGAGTTAAGCTCTTGAGCCGAAATATCTATATACAGGGCCATAAAAAGCTAATGCTTGGTGTTTTTACTCTCCTGCAGATTACCTGTCTTGATATTTCCAGTGGTGGAGGGCTTGGCGTGTCTACCAGCACAGATGGGACCATGAAAATCTGGCAGGCTGCAAATGGAGAAATAAGAGTAAGAGCATTTAGCTCTGATGATGTGTGTTGTCTGTGACACTACTGAAATCATTTGGCCATGACTTTGGTCAGGTTGTCTACAGACTGTGGTCTAGGGTGGGCAAGAATCTGGCTTTTGAATGAAAAGCTAATTAAACATTGACATCTCAGAGGTTTTAACTCAAACCTGTTGGGAAGCATGACTTTTCCCAAGGGAAATGGTGCTCAGCCATCCAGAGAGAAGTCCCAGGGTGAAAATCGGAATGGGTACTTAGGAATGACAGCTGGAGTGCAGAAGGTAAGTGGCAGCACCTGTGTGGTACAAGCACTGATTTTTTTTCTGCAGTAGGGAAGAGGTGTGGAGAAGAGACCCCTGCCTGTGATGGATTAACCATGTGATGGCTAGCTGTCTTCCTAGTTAAGGTGTTTCTTGTGGAGCTTGACAGTCAGCTGCTTGTTTGGCGAAGGATGAAGACATTTAACCTGTAATTAGAAACAAATGCAGAGCCCTTTGCTATGTAATTAGCTACTCAAATGGTAGAAGGAGGCCCAAAGTGTACCTGCTACCCCTTTGACTGCCTTGAATTCAGACAAGTCCATTCCAGGAACGCAAACCCAGAGGATTTGAGCTTAATCCTCTGCCCACATGGGAATGTGGAGTTTTCCAGTGGTATAGTTCAAAAATTGCTGGATGCAAGGGTGCTAAGAATGGAAATCACAAGCAGTTCTTTGTTTTTCCAGAGACTATTGGAAGGCCATGTGTATGATGTGAGTTGCTGCAGGTTTTTCCCATCGGGCCTTGTTGTTCTGAGTGGGGGAATGGATGCGCAGCTAAAGATCTGGTCAGCAGAAGATGCCAGCTGTGTAGTAACATTTAAAGGTCACAAAGGAGGTACGAAGTATTTAGCCTTTAAAATGCTTGATCCGCTGTGCGTATAATTGCCTTGCACCCAAGGGCTAACGTTTGGTCACCAGCCTGCTGCACTGTGCTGTGCATTTGTATTAGATGTCCAAAGTATGTTTTTCAAGCTCCCAGAACTTGAATAAAAAGATTAGTAGTTGTTGTATTGAGCAGATGCAATTTCGCTCGCCAGCCTGTGTTTTCCTTGTAATTAAGGTAAAAAGAGGGAGGATGCAGTCCATTAGCCTGTTGTGAGTGCCAGAGATGGAGGCAGAGGGCATTCTGCTTCTCCAGGGCAGCCTCAGCTTTCCAGAGCTCTGACCTGCATTTGGTAGCCTTGCTGCCTGCACTGGGAATGCCTTCTGCTTGCACCCAGATCACCATGCTCACGTTCAGAGTCCCCTTTTTTTTTTTTTTTTTTTTCTCTCCTGTCTTGCCCAGAAAAAGCATGTAGCAGTTTATTATGGACTTGCAAAACTCAGACAGGCAGTTACCTGCCTCGAGGACACATGCTGTTGAAAGTCAGTAAAGCAGAACAAGAGCAGCTGCGAGGATACTTAAGTGATTATTTGTTAAGAAGGGCTGGCATAAGCTTGTTCACCCTTCTACCAAGGGCAGATGTCCAGCTGGTCTTGCTGCTGAAGATGAGAGTAAATTCTTCACCCTCCTTGTGTCCTCGCATAGAGGATGCACTGGCCACCTTTATGTGGTGAGTTCAGTGCGGTTCCTTGCATTCAGGCTCTATGCTACAAACTCCTCCAGTTGACAGTGTCTTAGTCCTGGAGAAGAACTGTGAGGAATGGAAAATGTGCTACCCAGAAAGGCTCCTGAGAGCTGCGATCAAAGCAAGTTTCTGGACGGAGCCTCTGTTAATCTCCTGAAAGGAGATTCGGTTTCCAGGACCCTTCGTTCAGAAGCAATGTGTGTTTATACGTAACACTTGAGCAGGCTCCCATTTTACTCCTGTTTACACATGGCCCAGAGCACAGTGGCCAGTGATACTGTCTTGTCACAGCAGGTGGTTGCTTCCTAAGGGATGCCAACTTGAACGGCTTGGGTGATGGTGAGCAAGTCCAAGTGAGTTGTGGATGTGGCATCAGATGCCCCAAACCCTGTGCCAAATTATCTCCTCCCTGAGCAAGTAACTGCTCTGTACAGGCTCTTTGTTTTCCCTGTCTCACAAGGTCCTAGGCTTTGTTGAAAAGGTTAAGCCACGTGGCTGGCTGCGCAAAACTTTATTAACTCGAAAACTCATCTTGCACTGAACCTACCTTTGTTCTCATGTGATCTGTTTGTGTGGATTCAAAGTGCTTTGCCTCCAATGTCCCGTGAACAAAACATGGCAGGCAGTGTAACAGAGCTTTGATCGAACGGCTCCCAGTGGCTCTGAAGTTGACTATTCACTGCTTACAACTCCAGCCCAAGCTGCTGCAGTTGGTTTGCCTGGCTTGTCCTGTCATTTGAGCTTGTCATGTTTAATGACTGCTTCTGTAGGAAAAGTGTCAATTAAATCTTCTAACCATCTGACTGTTACCTTCCAAAAAACCACTGTCGCTTTTCAGATCTAGACTTGACAGCCCGAAGTAAAATAAAGTAGGTAAGGGGTGTTAGCACCTGCAAAGACTGCCCTTTTCATGTTGCTGTAGCTGGATAATATGGTGGCTGCTTGCCCTCCTATAATTTTGGGATTATACAGAGCTGGACTCGGTAGCATTTTAAGAGCATTGGGCCGGGCTATTTTCTGCCCAAGTTAGAGGTTAATTGTGGAGGTAAAACTCTGCAGCAGCTGTGGTATCAGCTCAGTCTGAGACAAGGCGTTGCCCATTGTTTTATTGGCAATAGCTTGCCTTTGTGCCAGGTGGTGGCTCTACTCTGTATGGTTTTGCTGGGAGCTGCTGCCTTCCACATACTACCTCTTTCTAGATTCTGTGGCTTCCTACCCCACGTTGCGTGACTGGTGGCACTCTGGGGACAGTGGCTTGGGGCATGTAGTTGAGTTTGCCTTGGGAAATGTGATGCTTTGTCTATCTGCCTTCCATGCTGTCTGTCTGAACTCAGCCTTTGCTTTGATGCAGGTATTTTGGACACTGCCATTGTGGATCGGGGGAGAAATGTCCTTTCCTGCTCTAGAGACGGCACTGCCTGTCTCTGGGACTGTGGAAAATCCGCCTGTCTGGGTGTCATCGCTGACTGTGGCTCTCCTGTCAATGGCATTGCCGTGGGCACTGCTGACAACTCGCTGAACCTGGGCACGCCTGAAAAAGCTCCTAGTAAGGATCTTTCTCTTAAAAGTCATCTTCTTTCCCCTGTCCCGAACTGCTTAGGTTTGTCACCAGTAATCCCAGGTGTGTGGCATACTGCTTGTGCCCTTGTACCACCTAAGGAAGGGAACTAGAGTCACCAGAATGGAGCACTCCAGTCCTGAGGAGGAATTAAGTGTTATCTAGCCGTTTGAGTGATGAAGACTGTCATCTCCTTGGTTACTGGCCTGCCTTGCTGGTGTCTCGGACAGGTGGAGGAACGTTGCTGTAGGTTCGGCAGGGGTGATCCAAACTGGTTTTGGTACCATCAAGCTTTGTTGCGTAGCCACTGCTGGAATTAACTGCTGTCCTTTTGTCAGGTGAACGTGAGATTGGGACGGAAGGGAAAATCCTGCTACTGGCTCGAGAGGACAAGAAGCTTCAAGGAGTGGGACTGCAGAGCAGGCAGCCGGTAAGGAGTCTGAGACTATCAGGAGTACCTGCCTGGGAGAGTGCTCAGAGATGTTGCTCCAAAATCAGCTCCAGGGCTCCCAGTCCCTTTGTATCATTTCTTTTGTCACTGCAGCAGCTCTTCAGCTTGTAAGCAGCTGTTCACGTGGCTGTGCAGAGCACTGGCATGAGGAATCGAGCTGGGTTAAAGACGAATAGTTTACCTATCTAGGCAACTAGGCAGGAAAAACTGGTTAGTGTTATCCCAGCTCTGATCCATGGTGAGGTTCAGCATGTGGCACAGAAGGGGGCAGCCAGGCTGGAGGCAGGGCAGGGCTCGTCTGCCTTTGGTGTTATACTGCAGTGTTCTCTCCTGTATGTATTCCTGGAGGAGAGACTAAAACCCGGTACAGTACAGGGATGCTGTCTCTCCTTCCTACTGGCCAGATTTTTATGTGGGGGTTTGAGGAGTAAGAATTGGTTACAATTTAACCCGGGTGTGGGGGAAACAGTATTTAAACAGTGGCCAGTAGATGTCATCGTGAAAGCAGGAACTGCAGGCTGTCTCATCCAGCCAGGGTTTAAAGTTTTTATTCTGCCGGGTGTCTTAAGTGGTGTGTGAAGGGTATCTCAGGTGGTCACCAGTCCATCTCCCTCCTCTTAGCGAAGGGAAATGGAGTTGGTAGATCTCAGGCTACTATCAGGACTGCCCTGGGCAGTAGGACAGGAGCTTCCGATGATGTTGCAGATAGAACTGCTTGTGGTGTTGGCAAAGAGTAAAATTAGGGTGGAACAGATAAGCTCGCCCCGAGGCTGGTCAGTGAGATGCCAGAGGCTCACCTGGGAAAAACCTGCAGCCTCTGTAATGACGACTGCAACTCTAGCGGGAAGGAGTGGTCTTTGCCAACCTGCCGTGCAAATCTGGTCTCGCTGCTCCATGGGTGTCTGAAGATTAGTTTGAGCTCAGCATCGGTTCACTTGTCATTGACACAGCCTTTCTCCAAAGGGGACCCAGGAGCATTCGCTGATTGCGCTGTCTCTGCTGACTTGGCAGAACTGATCCTGGAGCGCTGTTCTCCTGCTCCTCTTGGAGCAGAGCTGAGGGGTTAATAACCTACTCTGGGTTTGCCAGTTTGTGCCGTGACTCATGAAAATGACTGCACTGACTTCCTAAATGAATTATTGCTTCCTTCTCCTGGGTGTCCTGCATCCTCATTTGTGAGTGTCTGATACTTGGGTTTGTTCCTGTATTCTCAGGTGTTCCTCTTCGTCGGATCTGATGCATTCAACTGCTGCACATTCCTCTCAAGTACCTATATCCTAGCAGGCACTCAGGATGGGAACATATATCAGCTGGATGTGAGAAACACCAAGTGAGTGCGTGCCTGGGGCTGCCAGTATTTAAAGAATAAATTTTTTATTTTTTTTTTTTTGGCGGGGAAAGAGAGCCAGATTGAGGGTGCTGGCAGGCAATGTCCCTTCTAAAGGGTGGACACGGCCCAAGCCATGGACACCAAGAGCTTCTTGCAGCCATTTCTTTCTCTTGGGGAGTGCTGGGGAGGATACCTTTGCTCAGGTTGGTGATCTGATGGGATGTTTTCCGGAAAGTGCCTCCTAAAAGACTGTAGGCTTGGTGCAGATTTCCTAGTTACTGAAAAGCTTTCCAGTCTTGATCTGTGAATAGGCGTGCTCTTGGCATAGCCTTACCTTGCAAATTATTGCTTTTTAAATTTATATATAGTGCACATTATGCTATATATGAGTATCTGTGTGATTATCTACATGTATATGTACATTGACAGCAGTATTCCTCCTGCTAAAAGCACGGCCGCTTCCTTTTACCAGTGGGACATAAGTGTCTTTGAAGGATCCTAACATTTACCCTGATCCTCATTGCCACATAGGACTGGAACTGTGCTGTCGCTGAGGGCAGGAGCTGCTCTAAGTTGTTTTTATTAGTGTCAAAGGTGAGCTCTGAGCAGGGAGGCATCCAGCTGGTGCTTCTGGGTGGGGGCTGGAGGGGTTGGCACCAAAGGGTGGAGAGTCTTTCGGTGCTGGACGAGCACCAAGCTTTTTTTTGACTGTGTCTTGATGAAGATAATCTGTGTCTGTAATCCAGCAAGGAGGTTTTATTGGTGTTCACCTGCTAGCTAACTCCTTACTTCCACTTTGATGCTTTGGTAACATCTGCAGGAAAACCAGTGCTGACTTCTGTCTGCTGCTAGAGGACAGAGACTCTTTGCTAACCACTGATCGAGTCCCCGTGTCCTCTGTGTTTGCCTCGCGTATCTTCTAACTGCAAGCTCACTTTCTTCTTTCACACATTGGAACGGGCTCTTCTCTATAGACCATAATACTCATCCCTTGTTTCTTCTTTTTCTAGCACTCCAATCCAGGTCATCCATAGGTCAGGAGCACCGGTGCTTTCATTGCTCACTTACCGAGATGGATTTATTGCCAGCCAAGGTAACTCAAGCACTGTGTTGTGCCAGTAGAAATTGTATAGTTGAATCGAGGAGTTTTATGCTTTTTGGGTAATGCCCTCCCGCATGCAAGCTCTGGGTGACTTATAAGAGAGGGCCACACAGTACCCGTGGCAGAAAGGTGCTGTGGTAGGAGCTATATATTACATGGTTGCTTTTTGCCTTGTGATTTCCAGCCCTCACCTCCCCCGTGTGCCTCTGAAATGGGGCCTCTGAGGTGCATCTCAACTGTCAGGGCCTTTTCCCATCCTCACAGCACGTTTCCATCTTCCTGGGGGCTTCATGCCCTGTCATCAGGTGTTTCTGGTGGACTTGCTAGTGCCTGTAATTAAGAGCATGGCTTATTGCACTAATTGGCTGATGTTCCTTCCTTGCTTGGTATCTGTTCTGCTCGTGTAGGTGACGGAACCTGCTTTATCGTTCAGCAAGACCTCGATTATGTCATTGATCTCACAGAAGCTGACTGCGACCCTGTGTACAAGGTAAGGAGCATGGTGTGCTGCCCAAGAGCAATATATAAAAGGATAACATGTAAAGGGTGTAGGGAAAGGTGGTGCCAGGTAGCAGGCAGCTGCCTTTATCTCAGGATTTGGCAGCCAGCACAACAGGTTCCTTCACACAGTTGACTTTTAAGTTTAAGGTTTTTTTCTTAGCTGAATAATCTTGAGTTTCATAAACAAGTCCTCTGTGGTGTACGCTGGCTCTTGTCTCCATCATGCAGGTGCAAAACTAGAGCGGTGGAGTAGCTCTGGCAGAGCTGTGCTTCTGTAAAAAGTGTGAATTAATTGTGCTGGGCAGATCATAAAGGTAAAAGCAGCAGCTGACTGCACAGTGCTGCCTGTCTTCTCTTGTCCCCTGGTGACTCAGGACCAGAAAGTGGGTCTTGCAGTGGCGTTTCCAGGCAGCCGGCTGAACTGGCTGGTGAGGATCAGGAGCAGTTCCCTGGGCACTCAGTCTGGTAGTGCAGGCGGGAATTCGCTCTTGGTTTTAATCTGCTCCAACTCCACAGTCCAGTTCTTCCGCTCCTGGCCAATGCACACCCTCAAGGCTAACACTCAGCCTCACCTGGAAGCTGAGATTGGACCTGCACAACCCATTGGCACGAGCAGAACATGAAAAACGTGTGAAAAGTAATTTTTCTCCCCTTCCAGATCTAAGAGAAGAACCCTTGCATGAGCGCTTGCTGCTCCTGCGCTCCTGGGGAAACCTTGAACTGTCCTTTAAAACCTGCTAATGCTGTTTCACAAGATGCTCGCCACCTCTTCCCTGTGTAAAAGTCCAAAGGGAAAGCTGGTCTCTGAGGATTTTACTTTGAACTGTCACTTGGGAAATGCTCTCCTTAAATACTACTTTTTTTTTTTTTTTTTTTTTTTGTCCCGTTCTTTTCCAGGTTGCTTCTTGGGAGAAGCAAATTTACACATGCTGCAGAGATGGAATAGTGAGGAGATACCAACTTTCTGACCTTTAAGTGTTTGGATTGGCCAAACAGTGAGGAGATTCGTCCAGATAACTCCCCCGAGCTTCTTTTCCCTGCGTTTGAGGTGTGTGTGTGTGGTGGCCGGGCAGCGACTGGGACTTGCCGCTCACAGGGGCAGCGGGGAGAAGGACGTGGTAAGGGACCACCTGCACAGCTTTGCTGTCCAAATTCAAGGCGATCAGCTCCGAGGCATTGGAGAAGATCTTGCGTGGTGACAATTCCCCCCCCCCCCCCCCCCCCCCCCCCCCCCGCCGCTGAAAAAATGTGGTCTCTGGAGTAGGGGGAAGTAAAAATAAATGGAGACGAGGTGTGACTGTATCACGGAATAGACTGAAATGAAGCAGCTTATTTGGTAACACCCGTGCGGGGAGGAAAATTTCCAGGAGAACGTATTTTTAAGGGGAAGAAAAAAAAAGACAAAACAACAAACAACCAAAAAAAAACCCGGAGGCCGTGGCGGGGCCGGAGTGCGGAAGCGTGCGGGGGACTACAGTTCCCATGGGGCCCCGCGCGGCGGCCGGAAGCGGCGCGCGGTGGCCATAGCAACGGCGCGCGGGCCGCCATGGGGCAGGACTACTACGCCGTGCTGGGGCTGGGCCGCGGCGCCGCGGCCGCCGACATCAAGGCGGCGTGAGGGACCCCGGCATGGCGCGGGGGGCGGGGGGGGGTGGCGGGAGGCCCGGTGCGTGGCTGCCCGGTGCGTGGCTGCCCTTCGCCTCCCCCCCCCCGCTCCCCGCCCCGGGGCCTGAAGGGGGGGGGCGAAGGGGCATGGCGGGGGGGGGGGGCGGGGGAGGGAAAGGGGCCTGAGGGGCCTGGGAGCACCTGGGAGGGAGCGGCCTAGGCTGAGGGTGTGCTGGCACCCCGGGGCTGGCTGTGAGGCTGGGCTCTCCCCCCTGTCCCCTTCATAGCTATCGGAAGCTGGCCCTGAAGAGCCACCCTTTAAAATGCAAGGAGCCCTGGGCAGCGCGGAGGTTCAGGGAGCTGGCAGAGGCCTACGATGTGCTCAGCAACCGTAAGTGGGGAGACTGTTCTCTTCCACAGTTTTAGGGGCTGGACAGGGGGTGAAGCGGCATCTCTGGTATGGCCAGAGGTGTGCGGAGGTCTGAATCCCTGGCTGCTGGCACACCCAGGGAGGTGGCAGCAGCTCTCTGAGCCACAGGCAGGCTGAGAGCTGGCATATGCGCTTGCTTCCATCCCACCTACTGCTGTCTGTGAGGTGATGGGGAGCCCCCCTTTCCAGCCTTCATCCAAGCAAAACCTGGATCTCAGGCTGGGGCTCTCCCCCAGCACCCAGCATGGGAGAGTGTGGCCATTCCCAACTCCTCCTTGTTCCCTAAGCCATGACAAAAGGCATCTACGACAAGTTTGGAGAAGAGGGGCTCAAAGGCGGCATCCCCTTGGAGTTCGGCAGCGACAACCCCTGGACCGTCGGCTATGTGTTTCACAACAACCCTGACAAAGTCTTCCAGGAGTTCTTTGGTGGAGACAACCCCTTTGCGGGTAAGTAGGGGAGCTCCGTGCGGGGGGGCCAGGCCCTGTCTGTGGCTGCTGTGAGGCCGTGGCCACTGCCAGCTCTGAGCTTTAAGCTTTATGGGGATATTTCCCTGCCCAGCTGCTCTCAGGTCCCTTTGGTGCTTGGAGGTTAGAGCCTGACTTGCCCCAGTCTTGCACGGGGCAAGAGGCCTGGGGGCGCATGTTCAGGCTGTCAGCTCTCCCCAGCTCCTGTTGTGACCCTTTTCTAGGAGGACTCCCATCAAAAGGTGGGGTCAGATTGGTGAAACTTGTAAACCTGTGGGCAAGATTAAAAACCTTCCTGGAGAAAAACACTTCAGCTGAAGGGGGAAGGTGGTGCCAGGCAGAAGCAGATGGGAAGCTTTTGCTTCTGGGTGGCATGTTTGGGGTGCTCGGCTTCTGTGATAAGGAGACCCCGGGGGGGGCCCCGACCTCTGATCCAAGTAAGGTGACCCCCTGCCTCTCTGCTCACTCATGCAGAGTTCTTTGCTGAGGATGGCTCGGAGCTGATCCTGCCCTTTGGAGGGCTGCGAGGACGAGGAGCGATGAAGCAAGACCCCCCGATTGTGCGGGATCTTTACCTCTCCCTTGAAGACCTGTTCTATGGCTGCACCAAGAAGATTAAGCTCTCCCGCAGGGTAGGGGCAGTGGGGGTGAAGGGGGGCCACGCTCGACCGGGCAGCCAGTACCCTCCTCTCCTGGCATGGCAAAGGGAATTCAGCACGGGAGGTGCTGTGAAAGCTGGTGGGAAGGCAGGGCTGATTTCAGAGGAGGTGTGGAGAAGGAGCACAGCATTTTCTGGGCTCCCACTGTTTAATTTCCACACCTGTCTGTGTCTCGTTTGTGCTTTTGGTGACCTGTATCTCCCCCTCACTGTCCCTGTCTCCTGGTTCCAGCCCCTGACTTTTCTCCTACTCGGTCTGATCCTGTTTGTACCCACAGCCAATTTGCCATGGAGTATGAGTTGTCCTCTCCCTCTTCTCTGCTCACTTGCACACAGCTGGGTGAGCAGAGCAGTCATAACCCTCACTGGACACCTTTGTGTCACAAATCACCTGGGTTGTGCCTTGCAGGGATGACAGCCCTGCGGAGAAGGGCTTGGGGGTGCTGGGGGATGAAAAGCTGGACATGACCCGGCAATGTGCGCTCACAGCCCAGAAAGCCGCCCGTGCCCTGGGCTGCATCCCCAGCAGCGTGGCCAGCAGGGCGAGGGAGGGGGCTCTGCCCCTCTGCTCCCCTCTGCTGAGACCCCCCCACAGCGCTGCGTCCAGATCGGGGGTGACCAGCATAAGGGGGACACGGACCTGTCGGAGCGGGCCCAGAGGAGGCCACGGAGCTGGTCAGAGGGCTGGAGCCCCTCTGCTGTGGGGACAGGCTGGGAGAGCTGGGGCTGTGCAGCCTGGGGAGGAGAAGGCTGCGGGGAGACCTTAGAGCAGCTCCCAGTGCCTGGAGGGGCCGACAGGAAAGCTGGGGAGGGGCTTTGGGCAAGGGCAGGGAGTGGTGGGACAGGGGGGAATGGCTTGAAGCTGAGAGAGGGGAGATTTAGGTTGGACATGAGGAAGAAACCCTTCCCCGTGAGGGCGGCGAGGCGCTGGCCCAGGCTGCCCAGAGCAGCTGTGGGTGCCCCATCCCTGGCAGGGCTCAAGGCCAGGCTGGACGGGGCTGGGAGCAGCCTGGGCTGGGGGGAGGGGGCCCTGCCCCTGGCGGGGGGTGGGACTGGCTGGTCTTGAAGGTCCCTTCCAGCCCAAAGTGTTCAGCGCAGCGGTGTCTGTTCCATCTGTGGAGCGGTGTCCAGCACTGCAGGGCTGTGGTCCAGCCTGGGGGCTCAGCGCCACCATGGATGGAACCCGTCCCTGGTGCTGGCTGCTCTGACGGCGGAGCAGAGCTCCCACCCAGTCACAGGCCCACCTCTGCAGATAGGGTCCAGCTCTTCTAACCCACTTATCCCCCGCAGGTGATGAATGAAGATGGTCAAACAAGCACAATCAGGGATAAGATCCTAACGATCGAGGTGCAGCCGGGGTGGAAGCAGGGCACCAGGGTCACCTTTGAGAAGGAAGGAGACCAGGTAATGACTGTGGCGTGAAGTTCTGGGCCAGGTTTCCTGGTGGCCGGCTGGATGCTCTTAGCAGGTTTCCCACTGCTGTGGGCAGTTGGCAGCATGGCTAATGGAGCGGTTCGGTGTTGCTGTGCTCAGAAGCACTGTACGGTGTGCTTCCTGCCTGAATTTTCCTTAGGATAAAAAAATAATTGAAAGAAGTGGGTTTCTGCCCGGCACTGCCTTCGCAAAACCCTGTCTCATTTCCCTTGGCTGAGCAGGAGTCTTTTATCAGAGCCTCCTTTTTTCCTTAAAGGAAGAAAATACCTTTCACTTTTTCATAGACAGCTGAAAGCAGCCACAAAGGGGCAGGCATTTGTGTTGTCTTTCCCTGTATAAAATAATTTGTTTTACATCAAACCATTTCCAGGTATCATTTCCCTGCCCCCCCCCCCCCATCTCCTCACTTTTAGGGCCCAAACGTCATTCCGGCTGACATCACCTTTGTTGTCCGAGAGAAACCCCACCCCAGGTTTAAGAGAACTGACGACAACCTGGCTTATGTTGCCACCATCCCCCTGGGAAAGGTAAAGTGCCAGGCGCGGGGATGGAGCCAGCCCTGCTTGACCTTTGCCTCTGGGGCTGCGAACACAGCGGCGGGTCCCGCTCCCCTCCCTGCCTCGCAGGCGCTGGTCGGCTGCTCGGTGGATGTGAGGACGCTGGATGGGCGGCTGCTGAACGTCCCCATCAACGACGTCGTGGAGTAGGTGCCATGGGGCAAATGGCCAGGGGGGCACAGGGGGCTTTTCTGCAGAGCTTGGCACCCAAGGAGGTGAAGAGCTTAGAGGTTCCTCAGCGTTCCTCCTCGGCCCCCAGTGGGCCGCTCTTCTGGTCTGGGGCTGCGTTGCTGGTGGCAGAGGCAGGGAGGCGGCTTGGTGGGGGTGGGGTGGAAAACGCGGGTGAGGTGAGGGCTTGGATGGCCCAGGCTGGGGGGTGAGGAGCCTGGGGGCCACGGTGCTGGAAGGGCGAGGGCGGGCCACCGCTTGGTGCAGGAGGAGCAAACTTGCCCCAGGAAACCTGCTCGGACGTGTGCGTGGGGCTCGGTGCCGCACCTCCGCGTCGGGATCCTCCTGCGGCTCCTCTCAGCCCCCTCCCTGGCTTTGCAGCCCCAAGTACTGCAAAGTGGTGCCGGGGGAGGGGATGCCGCTGCTCCGGGACCCTCGGCGCAAGGGTGACCTCCTCATCTACTTCGACATCTGCTTTCCGAAAAAGCTTACGCCTGACAAGAAAATGCTCCTGAGAAGCGCCCTCCTGTCGTAGGGGACCACGACCCTCCTGCTCTCCTGCCGCCAATAAAGCTTTGGCGCCGGTGCTGTGACTGCGGGCAGGTTGATTTGAGTATTGGGGACCCAAAAGCGCAGGATCACCCTAAACCAACGTCCCTGAGGCTGTTTCTGCTGGCCTGGCTCGTGTCCCCCTGGCCTTCTGGGCTCTGCTTTGTGGCACCGTGGCGCTGCGGAGGGGGGTGGAGGATTTTGGGGAGGGCAGGAGCACTCCCAGCTCGGCTCATGCGTGGGAAGCGCGTGGGTGGGGGGTGGCTGTGCACAGGGCAGCGAGGGAAAGGCCAAAACCAGGGAAGAGAAGGCCACAGGATTTACTCAAAGCTTTCACCGCCGGCGTGATTCCCCTGCTGTGATTTTTTCGGCCCTCACCCCCCCCACCACCCACCACCCACAGCCTTTTCAGGAGCAGAATGGGAGAAAATCTGGGTTTCCTCTTCCCCCTGGCGCATCAAAGCCTGCTGCCTTCAGCCCCCCCCTTCCTCTCCCCCCGCAGGCAGCCAGACTGACACCGCTGCTGGCGGTGGGTGCCAGGGGCCCTGGGGGGATGTGAGGGTGCAGGCTGGGGTCCCCACCTGCAGGGAAGGCTGAGGAGGGGGTTGTGGCCAGGCACCCCACAAGCACCTCACTGCATGGAAGGGGGGGGGGGGCAAGGCTGGGGTACCATGGATGGAGCAGAGGGAGGAGCATTGGGAGGGGCTGGGATAGGGGATCCCCAAAAGCACCGAGGGAGAGTGGAGGGTTGCTTAGGAGAGGACATAAGGGGTCCCCAGCAAGGTTATGGGGGTCACCAGGGGTGGTCCCCAGCACAGCCTGGGAGGGAGCAGGGGGGATCCCTGGGCATGGGGGTCCCCAGCACAGCCCGGGAGGGGTGAGGGGTCCCCAGCACAGCCCGGGAGGGGTGAGGGTCCCCAGCACAGCCCGGGAGGGATGCTGTCACTGTGGCATGACGGCTGCACACCCCACTGTGAGGCGACGAGCCCTCCTTGGGCTGGGGGTGCCCCCCGCCCAGTGGGGCGCAGTGGTGCCTCGCACCCCGTTTCAATGCTTCCCCCCTCCCTGGACACAGAAATCGCCTCTGCTGAGGCTGATCCCTTCCCAGCGGCACCCCAGGGCCGGGAGAACGGCCCTACCCCCCCCCACACACCCCCCTTCGGAAAGGTGAGGGAGCCCCGAGCCCGGCCGCGGTCAGACCCCATAGGGGCGGTTTATTAGAAGCGCCAGGAATAACAGGAATCGCCGCATCCCCCTGCCCTCAGCTCCGTCCCGTCTGCCCGCACCACGCGCCTTGTCTCTGCCACCGCTGGGACGCGATGCTCTTCCCAGCTAGAAAACCTACAAACATTTTTTTTCTTCCTCCCTAGACTGCTCGCTGGAAACTTCCCTTCTCCCACGTTTCTCTGCACGTACCCTCGTTCCTCCTTCCATCTCTCGGGGGTCCCCACTGGGCCAGGGGCGTGCGGCATCCTGGCTCCCCCCGGGCTTCAGCAATTAATATAATTTACTCCTGTGTCCCGCCAACGCTGGCGAGAGGGGCTGGGGCGGGGGTCAGGATTGGGCCGGCCGGACCAGCACCGCGGCGCGCTGCAGCTGCTCGTAGGAGATGAACATCACCACGTTCCAGGAGCCGAGCCGCAGGAAGGAGGGGACGAACCTGCGCCGGGAAAAGCAGCGCTGGAGGGGCCATGGTGGGGACACCCCCGCGGCCCCCCAAGTCCTGCCTGGTGCGCCGGTGGCAGCGCACGGGTTAGGGCCTTGGCCGCGGTGCCGCGGTGTGAAGCGGAGCTGGTCCGCGCTGGTGTTCGTGCACATCATTGCACCACGTCTGCCGGTGGTCGGGGGGGTCCCCCTACTCACCCCTTGTAGAAGCCGGCGACGCCGTCCTGCATGAGCAGGGCGAGGAGGCAGCTCAGCGCGTTCCGGTACTGCCCAGGGCCGGCGTTCATGTACCGCGTCTTCACCACATCCACCGGCGATGCCACCACCGTGGCGCAGAAGCCAGCCCCGAAGGCAGCCACGAAGTGGCAGGGGACGTTGTCTGCAGGGCAGAGCCGGGGGTTGAGGATCGTGGGGACGGGGACGGCACCCGGCCACATCCCCCCGCGCTGTCCTGACCTGTCATCAGCTGTGCCCGCAGCAGCGCGTCCTTAATGAGGTCGTAGGTGACGAGCTCCCCGCAGTTGATGATGGCGTTGCGGGCGATGTTGGGCAGCGTCCCTGTCGGGGAGGGTGGTGGCGTTGGGGATGGTGGTCACATCCCCTCCTGCAGCGTCCTGGATGGATGCCCCAGCCCTGCTGTCCCCATCCCCATTCCCATTTCATCCTTGTCCCAGCCTCCATCCCCATCCCGTCCCTGTCCCCTTCCTCACCTCCGTTCTCATACCCATTCCTGTTTCCACTCCTGTTCTCATCCCATCCCTGTCCACATCCTCATCCCTATCCCTGTTCCCACCCCAGTCCCCATCCCCGTTCCCATCCGTCCCTACCTCTCCAGAGCCCGCGGACGCCCTCCTCCCTGGCGATGGTGCGGTAGGCATCCACGGTGCCACTGTACCGGCGGGCGCCATCCGGCAGCGCCCCGTTGGCCTGGAACCGCACCTTGACCACGTCGGTGGGCTGGGCGCACGTCACCGCCACCGCACCCGTGGTGCAGCCCGCCAGCACCCGTGCTGCCAGCCCTGTGCCTGCGGAGGGAAGGTGCTGGGACCCTCGGCTGTGCAGGGCCCCCCCCGGGCAAGCAGCAGGGTGGGTTGTTCACCCTGGGGTGGGCTGTGGGGCTGAGGGTTGTGCACGGGGGTGGGGGTCCCAACCGCCTGGACACTCACTCTCGGCACCCTTAGGGGTGTAGAGCTGCTTCACCGAGTCGTACAGCCCGATGCGGATGGAGGCGAAGCTCATCTGCCGCTGCAGCCCAGCCGCCAGCCCGCTGTAGAGGCTGCGGGGTCCCTCCGTCCGCACCATGGTGCTCAGCGTCCCCAGAACGCCCCGGTACTCCACGGTGCTGGTGCTGCGGGGGATCCGCACCTCACCCTGGATCTAGGGGATGCCGACCGTGTCACCCTGCCCTCTGCCCCCCGCAACAAAACACGGCCAGCGTGGGGGTGGAGCCGGTGGGGGGCCCCACCGGTGCGGGGCGCTCCCACCACCCGCGGGATTTTGGGGCGCCAGCGGATCGTACCTGCAGCCGGACTTTGGCGGTGTCCAGGGGGAAGGTGCAGAGGTCGGCGATGCAGCCGGCCATCCCCGCGCTGACAAACTTCATGGTGGCCGTTGGGGGCACCTCGGGGGGCTTCAGACCCACCATCGTGGCAGAGGGGCTGGAAGGAAAGGGGGCGAAGGAATTTGTGGGGGAGCCTCGGGTGGGGCTTCAAGCAGGTGTCCAGTTTGGGGACAGAGGTGACAATGTGCCATGGTGGCTCTCGCTGGCTTTGGACAACTCCAAAAGCCAAATCCCGCCCCATTTCCTCGCCTGCATCCCTGGGGAAACTGAGGCACGGGGCTCCCTTGCTCAGCCCGGGATTCACAAATGCCCACCCTGCTTTACCCCACCCTGGCCCAAACGGGTGCACTCGGTGAGAGCTTCTCCCGCAGGGTGACCTGCCCGGGCCTGGGTCCCCTGTGGCCTCACCGTAGGGACCTCGGCACCGTGTCCTGGCTCCTGCCTTACACCCCTCTCAGCGCAGCCATCGCCCCGAGAGCCGGCTCCTTGGCCCCCTTATATAGCACCCGCAGAACATTCCAGCAGCCACGGGGATCAGGTGACAGCGAAACCCAGTTCCCCTGGTGGCATTTGAGCTGGGGACAGTGGGGCCACCCAGCCCTCATGACCCTGTGGGCTGGGTTTCAGCCCTCTGCTCCCCCCACAGGGCTCGGGCAGGGGTAGGGGGGGTCCTGCCCAGACCGCCAGCACCCATGGGAGCAAAGCTGTGGGGCGGCAGCACCTGACAATGCCGCCCTGCCCGTCCGGTGGCCGCTGGGACCTCAGGGATGGGGGAGGAACTGGGGGGTGTAACCTAAACGTGCGCTGGGCAGGACGGGAGGCACAAACGCTTGCCCAAGGCTTGTGGGTGGGAGGCAGAGCAGCACCCAGCGCCCCTCCGGCGGCGGGGTCAGAGCCCTCTGCCCTTGGCAGGGACCGTGCAGCCGTGAGCCATCCCGGCAGCTGCTGAGCCTGCCGGCGGGATTTCCTCCGCAGGGTGAAACGTGTCCCCGGAGCTCACGTGGAGCAGCCGGAGGGCAGGGGCCACGTGAGCGGCCGGAGGTAAACCCATCCTAACCCATCCTAAACTCGTCCTAAACCCAACCTAAACCCGTCCTAAACCTATCCTAAACCCGTTCCAAACCCGTCCTGAACCTGTCCTAAACCCGTCCTAAAACCCGTCCTAAACTACTGTCCTAAACCCGTCCTAAACTACTGTTCTAAACCCGTCCTAAACCCATCCTAAACCATTCCAAACCCGTCCTAAACTACTGTCCCAAACCCGTCCTAAACCCATCCTAAACCATTCCAAACCCGTCCTAAACTACTGTCCTAAACCCGTTCCAAACCCGTCCTAAACCCGTCCTAAACTACTGTCCCAAACCCGTCCTAAACCCATCCTAAACCATTCCAAACCCGTCCTAAACTACTGTTCTAAACCCGTCCTAAACCCATCCTAAACCATTCCAAACCCGTCCTAAACTACTGTCCTAAACCCGTTCCAAACCCGTCCTAAACCCGTCCTAAACTACTGTCCCAAACCCGTCCTAAACCCATCCTAAACCATTCCAAACCCGTCCTAAACTACTGTCCCAAACCCATCCTAAACCCATCCTAAACTACTGTCCTAAACTCGTCCTAAACCCATCCTAAACCCGTTCCAAACCTGTTCCAAACCCGTCCTAAACTACTGTCCTAAACCCATCCCAAAGCCGGCCCAAACCTGTCCGTCCCGCGTTTGTGCATCCTACAGCGAGTCCCCTGGCGCCCTTTGGCGCAGCCTGGGTCTGTGCTTGAGGCCAAGGTGCTGCTGGCGGGGACAGGCCTCGGGGTGATGCTGGAGGCCAAGGGTGGAGTGGTGGCTCAAGAAATACCCTTTTTCTTCCATTTTCTTAAAAAAAAAAAAAAAATATATATATATATAAAAGAATCAGTGCGTTTAATTAACCCTTTGTGCTCTTTAGCAAAGCCCACAGGGACGTGCACACGGAAGGTCACACATCCCTGCCGGTGCCGCTGCTCTGGTGCGGGAGCTCAGTCACGCAGGAGGGATTTCGGGCTGGTGTGACACCCTGGAGCCCCCTTTGCTCCACCAGCGGCCCCCCCCGGCGCCGCCCGCGCTCCCCAGCTGCCCGCTGCTCTGCTGCTGACCCACAAGAGGAAGAAGCCGTTTATCTCACGTCACCTCCGCCGTCACCCTGCTCCCAAGCAAGCTGGCATCTCGCCTGAGCGCCTGGACGCCGCCACCAGGATCAGCAGCGGGAGAAGGAAGCCCGCGTGTCGCTCCTCGTGTCACTCCTCGCAGGGTGACGCTCGGGGCGTGCGGTTTGGGGTGCTCGGTGCGTCCACCCCCCAACCCCCCCCCCCGGCAAGGCAGGGGCGGGGGCTGCGCTCGCAGGGGGCTCAGGGCTGTGGGGGCTGCACGGATCGGGTTTTACCGCCGGGGTCCGGCCCAGCACGGGCGGGTTGGGTGAGCAGTGAATTACGCCTTTAGGATTCTCCCCTGTGAAAAAGAAAACGGCAGAGGCGGGAGGCCAAGGGGGTGCCGGCACGTTGGCTCCTTAAACCTGGAACGGCCGGCACGGTGTGAAAGGCAGCCCCCACTTGAAGCATTCGCTCAGCCCCGAGGCCCGACTCATTCTCCGTGTGCTGCGCTACACCCGCCGGATTCAATTACTCTGCAAAGCAGCGACCTTTCCGCGTGCCCCCAGCTACACCGCACGCCCCCAGCTACACTGTCTTCCTGGAAGCGTTTTTACGGCGCTTGCTCTCCATTCCTGGAGGTTTTGCGGGAAGGAGCCTCGTCCACCTGTCAAGGGCAGGCTTGTGACCTGGCAGCAGGACACTTCGCACCGGAGCGCAAGAAACCAGGGGAGTTTTATTGAAACACAAACACTGGAGACAGTACAAAAATAACCTCGCTCGGTTTGCATCGAAGTCCGTTCTCCAAAAGGTACCTGACATAAAAATGTACAAAAATAATTTAGAATATCAAAGTTCCATATTTCTAGCAAAACCCTTTTGTACACACTTCAGTATTTTACAGTATCTTTGGCCTGTATTTACAGCAGCACCTTGGGCACAGGCATTCCTCTAGAATCAGCAAATGATGCATTAGAGAAATTTCACACGAATATGTCCCCCAAATGGAGTAGGTGGGGAGCAGGTAACAGCCCATCGGTTGTCAGAGCAATGAGTCTCATCGGGGACCTGCCCCTGCAAGACACACGGCCTCTCAGTCCCCCCTCATGGACCATCAGTCCCTCTAAGGGGAAACCAATTAGGCAAATTAAAAATCAGGGTCTGAAACCTCTACAAGCTTCCATCTCCTCCTCCCTGGAGGACCTGGTGTTTGCCAACGTGTCAGGTCGTGGCTGGGGAAGCAGCCCGCTGCCGACGGCCTCTTGCCAATGCTCTTCCTTCTTGGACAGCTGAGCAGAGAAGATCCTGGCGATTCTTTTGGTTTCTTCTTCCGAGAGATCGGCCGTGGGCCTGGGACGATTCGGCCTCCGGCACGGGGCACCCCCTGGCACTGCTCCGCTTCCGCTCTGCAGAGAGAAGGAACAGGACGCTGGAGCCCTGGCAAACCCCGGGCTCGCGTGGGAAGCTGGATACACAGGAGAAAAACCCACTCAGGATGTGTCTCCTTTTGCTCGTGGTTCTTTTGTGGTTCTCCTTGGAAGGGTTTTTCTCTTGTTCCACACAGAGAGACAACTGCTGGGAAAAAAACCTGTTCAACTGTTCAGAAAAAAAAAAAAAAAAAAAAAAAGCATCCACGATGGTGAAATATTTCTCTGCCCCACGCGGTATTGGATGCTGCGATGCTATTCCTTCTCAATGCTACAGAACGCAAAAGGTACAGACCAAAATTACACAGGTCCGCCCAAACCACACGATCCGGCTCAGACAAGCGAACCCCGAATTCATGAAGGTCTATCCTCAGCCAAAAGGAATCACACCAGCTTGTTCACCAGGTTCTGACTCTCCGAACTTGGGTTTTCCATTATTATTATTTTATTTTAATTTGCAGAATCCTAAAAACCAAACCCCCGTGCAGCGGAGAGGCAAGGCTCCCACGCAACAGAGCCCAGCCTGCTGCCAAACCAGGCGGGCCAGCCTGAGCTGCCTGCAGGGACCCCCGAGAAGCAGCCCCCGAGATGAAACCCACCATTTCAAACATTTGAAAACATCACCCTCGGTCTGCGTGCACACCCTTCCGGCAGCCAGGCTTTCTCCCCGGTGTCACAGCAGCGTCGACGACAGGTGATTTTGGCACACAGAGGCACTGGCGTTCCTCCCCCGCTGGTTCAGAGCCAGGCTGAGCCCGGGAAGCACCGAGCGGAGGGACGCGGCTTCGGCTGCCTGTAGCGGGTGAAGCTTTCAGGACGTGCTGCTCATGAGCTGCGGGGCCAGGGAGGGCTCCTGGCAGGGGGGGGCGGTTTGGAAAGCTGATAAGCCCACCCGGCCTTTCACCTACATGGCTGAGCTGCCTCGCTGGGCACAGGCCCGTTGGGAAGGTCTCCTAAGGTGATCCGCTCCCTCCCGAGGGAACCGGCGCCAGGATTCCGTTCCCGTGTGCTCCCTGCTTTGATGTGCACTTTGGGGAGGGAAATGGCTTTTTTAGGAATAAGCGGTTTGGAAGTTGCCTTGTGTTCGGTTGACTGCACTTCACAGCCTTGGATGATGAGCACACGGAGTATCAGCCCCACGCCAGCATCGCTGGTGGAGACCCTTACGGGGAAACATCCGCAGGTAAAAGCCACACCCTGATCCTGGGGGTACCCCTGGTCGCTAGAGCCAGGGCAAAGCGCAAGGGGCTGACTGTAAGCTAATTTAACATCAGCTAAATTTCTGCAAACAGACAAGACCAAGAGAGGCTGTAACCGCCTGTCAAGATTTCCCAAAGGATGATTTTCAGAAATGCTGACGCAGTCTGCTCCTGCACAGCCGGATTCGGGAGACAGACCGATCAACACTCACAAAGACGACGGGTTTGGTTAATAAAAAGGATGACGAGGGTGGGAACAGCTCGTGTGGTTTCACATCCAACAGCAGCAGAAAGGCTTATGGCAAGCCAGCTACAAATCCCTATGCCCTAAATAACCATCTCCCAGTTTCATACGGCTAATTGTGTAAATTACATGAACAGTGCTGCCAAAAACCTCTCACTGTACCTAGGAAAATAGCTAAGGGCAGTAATGCTTCAAAATGCTGCCCATTTCTATCACACTGAAGAAACATACACGTGTATTTATGAGAATCTTTGCCTTGTGTTTCTTTCTCCTTAAACCTGCTCTAGGGTGGTTTTCCTGAAGCAAAACGTTAAGAAGCTGAGAGAGGTTAAATGCAGACCTGGCAACGTTACAAACTCAAAGACCAGCAGAGAGAGGTGCTTGCTGGCCAAACCACCTCCCTTTGACAGCGTATTGTGCTCCAGGCTGTCGAGAGAAGATTGGGTCAGTAGCTCATTCTTCCCATGCTGTTCTCTGTGCCAACTGTGTCTGAAACAGCTGAAACATTAGCATGGGCTGGAGACGGGACAGTAACCGGCCCGGGCTGGCTCTGTGCAGGGCCTTGATCTCTGTGTAAGCGGTTCATGGAGAAAAATGCTCAAAGTGAAAGCCCAGAGGACTGGTAAAAGGCTTCTGGCTTTAGTGCACCAGGCAGCGTTCGGTTCTGAACACCAGTTTTATGTATTTGCAAGGAACTGGCACAGACTGCCCCATCCCTTGGCCTAGGAAAGTGCGTAACTGTAACGAAACCCAAAAACCCCCAAGGAAATTCTGGCTCTTAAATCCAATATCCTGGTGAAATAGCAGCTAGACAGCCCTGTGCCGCTTGCCTGTAGTGGCACTGGACTTCAGGAACTTCTTTTCCTTCCAGCAAGCTGTGATGATGCCGTTTGTCCTCTGATGAGCGCCCTGTTCTACGCTGGAGGAGGCTACACCACTCATGTAGCTAAAAAAGATCGTCTGCAAAGCTACCTGCCTGTGGAAAGCTGGCGGGAACGACGCTACTGAAACAGAAGCAGGTTTACGCTGTAGCAATGGCGCTCTGACAAATTCCCCAAATCATCCAACTGACCCTACTTCAAAGGGTTGGGAAACCGCCCTTCCTACCTCTCCCAGCTCCCCTCTCGCTCCTGCTCGCGCTGCAGATGTCTTTGTGCACAGCTCGGAGCCAGAGACAGCACCTCACACTCTGAACGTGCGGAATAAACACAGGAGGCTTTCGCTGACCCAACGGGACATCTCTAACGAATCTCAGAGGGAGCAGCTGCAGGCCCTGCAACTCAAGAGAAGGTAACGTATCATGTGGGAAAAGATAAAGGAAAACAGAGCAAGACTGTCTTGAGAATCCCAGAGCCGCCACCACCCCCCAGACAGCACAGCTGGGCACGTGTGCAGAAATGAAAGGACTTTTTTCTTCTGGCGTGCACTAACCCAGTGACCCAAAACCAGCTGTAAAATAATCTTACCCTGGTTGTAAGAATTTTTAAAATCGGTTCTAAAGGAGGAATTAAATGAGATTTTCTCCTTTGTTCTTAGAATTAACACTCCAGAGGCGCCACAGTACTTTCTCCTGCCCCAGGTGAAGCTAGGAGCACATCACACAGCTGAGTTGGTCCTGATCTGGTCTAGTTGGCCAGAGAGGCTGCTGCAGCCAGTGCTGCTCCTCCTCCCCATTTTGCCACCAGTGCAATAAAATACCCTGAAAGAGCACTGTGCCCTCAAAGCGAAAATACAACGTGAACCGCAGGTGTCTGCTGCTATTAGGTGACACCTAGGCGACGGACGGCACTTTCTACGCTCCTGACCGTCAGTACACGAGGTGTGCTTTGCAAACGTACCACTTGCACACTGTTGCAGATAGAAGTGGCTAAAATATTCCTCCTCCAATTTTTCTACCACCACGTCCACTGGCAGCAATGCAGAGCTGTTAAGATGCATGTCATCTACGGCAAGGACCTCCCTAAAAATGAACTTCCAGCAGCAGGAAAGGTTTAGCAGCTCTTTTTGCTGCTATTCTACATGCAGAGGTGTGAATCCAAACAAGAGACATTTAAAAGCACAGTTACCAACTCCCAGCTTGCACAGGTGATCAGAAGCCTTATGGAATTACGTCTGCAGCTTCAGCTTCACCGGCAGTTTTGGAAGCTACAGGAAAGAGCTACACTTGTATACTCGCCTCTGTATAAAGCTATTTTTCTTTGAAATATGCAAATTCCTTGCACACACAACATTTAGTGAGACTTTCTAGCCTCAGTGCTGCATTTTTGAAATGCTCACTTGATACATCAAACGGGCAGTTTCAAACAGAGTCGTAACCTTCTGTGTCGTTTCGAGAGCGCACTGCTGAAGTGTCGTGTTTACATCGGTCCTTGCCTCCGAAACAGGCACTGCTATTTCAGACTGCGACCTGAGCACAAGCGGCGCCTGTCCTGGGTTTTTCCTTCTCCGTCTCTAAGCCAAAAGTGTCACAGACTCCAAGTATCTGATGCTCAGCCACGAAATGCACACATTTAACCAGAACGATGAAAGAGGACTTAGGCACAGAAGATCATGCTTCACTTTTCTTTTTTTAGAAATGGCAGTGATAGAGCAGGACACTTAAACCAGCCATGGATTATCTAATTGGCGTGTGCCAGGGACTGGAGCACAGCAAACAGGTTTATTAGCATTTTATAGGTCTTGGGGCGATGGCTTATTTCAAGGTCAAAGAATTCCGGTAACTGAGGTGGAGACCGTTTCAGCCCTGTGGCTCAGCAAGGATACTGGCTCGTTTTGTTCGTGCACAGTGATGAAGGAGGGAAGACAGATCTGTGTTAAGAGGCTACAACCTACCCCCGGAGTGACCTTTCACCTACTTCTGCTTTCTGGACAGGAAAAGGTTTATATCAAATCTGGGACCACAGCCACCAACTCTGAAACAGACGTGGAGAATGCAGCCACGTTTTCTTCTTTTTCTGATGGTGAAAACGGAAGAGAATGTCGTCATTTCTGTTCAGCAGGTTAGGAGGACAAATGTAGGCAGTAAAAGCCTTAGCTCTGTTCTCTGGGTAAGCTGAGCAAGGAAAAAGGAGAGCTTTAGTGGCTGTGACTGAAACGGGAGTACACCAAGAAGAAACATTAGCACCCAGAAAGGATGTTAGCACTGTTGCTAGCCATCTGTGTTTTCAGAACAGATAAAAGCCTGTTGTTATGAATTTGCCTGTGCTATAGAAGTGTTATTTCTAATTTACACTGAAGGTAAAACTATGCATATACAAATATTAATTATTGTGAGTAAAAGTGGTTTCCATATAAGTTTCTTATGCTTTCGGAATATTCATAGAAGTGAGGGGGGGAAAAAAAATCAGGATATTTTAATGACGTTTATTAACTCTCTGATTCTTTAAATACTTCCTCCTGCACCCAAAAACCCCAGCTCCATCACCAGCAGCCTGGGCCAACTCTGAAAGGCAGCAAGCCTTGGGATGGGTTTACCAGCCAGCACCTCACTGGAATCACATTTAAATGGTTTCACTCTTAGCACGCAATTGCCCCAAACCCTAACCAGAATCAATGCTGCAGTGCTTTCTGTGTCAAACATCATACCTGGAGAGATTAAATTTTTGCTCTGAAAAATCAGCAACAGTATATAAAAGAATATGGAACACACGAACGCAGTAAAGGCAAAGAGGGAGGAGAAGGAAGGCCAGGGGCAACGGGCAGAAGCAAGGTTTGGATGGTAATCTGGGCCACTAACAACGGCTCTGACTCATTCAAGAAATAGCTGTAGCTTTACAGTAAACATGATGCCGTGCTGGATGCTGTGAAGTTTAGCCATGAACTCGGATAATTTTCTGTATGTTGTATCGGGAACTGCCTGAAAAAGGACTGAGAAAAGTGCAAAGCCGCTGGCTGAACCTGAACAGCAGCAGAAATCGAACCAGGGCTGCTGGTCACACAGGACAGCTGGTGACCAGCGTGGACGAGGAGAGCTGGGAAGGACCTCAAAAACTGGAAGCCTGAGGCTGATGCAATGGAGAAAAAAGGTCAAAATTTTTTAGATTTTGTGAGGCTCTGCAAAACTCAGGTCCCTGAAAGGTGACTACAGTATCCAGGCTGAGGCCTGAACTGCTGCAGCACCTTCTCAGCTCCCCGTGTCCTCGCAGCATGAGCCAAGAAAACCTTCTTGTCTCAAAACGCTGCCAGCTCCTTTGACAGGACCGCCTGCTTCCCCTTCTCATCGTTCCTTCATCGTTTTGTGCAGGGAGTCAGACAAGAGAGGGAGAGGTGGCAGGAACATTAGGGAGGCCAGGAGAGAAGTTTGCCAGCTGCCACGTGAGCCAGAGGGGACTGCTGATCTTCGGGCGAGAACAGCTCCGGTTTCAGCCTTGCTGTCATACTCGCGTCTGCTCGACTGTGCAGAAACCAAGCAAACCCAGATTTAGAAACTGGTGTTCTTGAGGCTAATTAAGAACAAAACTATGAGAAAGCAGTTTTCCTGAACTCTATTTTACCATCAGCATAAGCGAAAAACTTGTTCTTCATATAGGGTGTCTGATGCTGGATGCACAACACAAGGCACAACTGAGTTCTGTCTTGACAGACCCCTACAAGTGCTACAGCGAAGGATTAGCTGGAGTTCATCCAGGAATTAAACTGGTTTAAGGTCAGCTATATCCAAACAGTGCCTTGCTAGTATTCTCCCTAATTATTAATCACTTTCAGGAGTGTGTTTCCAGCCACTAAGCTTAGCAGTGCAGAGAGAGAGGGAATTCAAGTAAAGCTGGTAATACTATTAAACCGTAGGCCTGAGCGATGATTTGCAGATGCACAGAAAGACACAGGAAGAACCGGAGCTAACCCTGCAGAGAAAGCAAACCTCAGAAATGGGGGCACGACCACAAGACAAGAGAGGAAGGGGATATCATCAGTGGACAGAGACGAACAGAGAGAATTTGAAGCAGATTCCAAAGGAGAAACACATCTGAGATTCCGCTTCTGCTTTCATCCACAATATTCAGACACGGCATGAAAAGTATGCTTCACCAGCACTAAGACGCACTGCAGTCAGTGTTAGAATCAAGACGAATCTTAGGATCCTTGAAGCATACTGTGCCCAAGACCCCTCTGATACGGGTCTCTATTTTCATCACGAACAAGTTTCAAGAGCTTTAGGAAAAGACATTAATATGTAGATCAGAAAACAGACATTTTTTACATCACAAAACAGCAGCAAGTCAGATATTTCACCTGAGCTGTAAACATGTTTATTAATTTAAAATAGTTTCCATAACTTCAGAGCTATTAGATCCTGACTGTTCCTGTTCTGTTTAATCAAGCACGCTGTTTCCAATTACATAAATGTTCCTTAGAGTGTTTGTTTCATAGGTCATAAGGAAGGAAACCAACACATTATGACATTATTGGAGTAGTAAACAAACAGCCCAGCTGCTGCAGCACCCACAGCCCCGTTAACATCCGTTGCAAAACTGTGGCTGGCAAAGAATAATGCGCAGACCTCAAAACAACTGAGCCACGAACCTCTTGCAGTGAATAAATGTTTACGCACATAAACCCACCTATGAAACAGCAAAAACGATCAGCAGCTTCCCTGGATGAGGAGCGACCATTCCCACTAGTCTACTGTTCCCTCTGCCCGAGAACAGTTACTTGATCCCTCTAGGAGAGGTTCTCCTGCTGCAAACTCCCTCATTTCCCCCTGAACTCAAAGACAGAAGTTGGAGTTGTAATTACAAGTTACAGCTTGTGTCCTCAAAATTAGGCACCTTACCTCCCAGTAAAGCCCAAAGAAGTGTGGAGTGGGCACCTGCCACTTCCACCAATGCTAATGGAGAAGAGCCACATCCACTGAGTATACAAACTGGTTAACGTGAGTATGCATAAGTAAATGCATAAGTAACAAGTAAATGCATAGTAAGTAAATGCATAGCGGTCTAACATCAATGCATAAGCATCACAGATGATGCAGCCATGAATGCTGAAAATGGCTCTCACAGAGAGAGGAGGTATCAGAAGGCTTCTCCTTGCACAATTTGGAAGCCATCAGTGCTAACCTGAGTGCTGCCAGGCAAAGAAAGGAAGTACGTTTGGTCCTGCTCGAACGGATGGACTCCGCTAAAGGAAAGGAGGTCCCATACTTACTTTCAGAGCTGTGGAAGGATGAGAAGAAACACTGAGCAGTCTCATGGAGGCTTCCATCTGCTGGGGTGAAAGGAAGAAGTTGGGAATAGCAACAGGATCAGATCTGAGCAGAAGGGTTAAGGAACAACCTGTGGCAGCGCGTGGTTGCACAGAGCTCCACAGGAGCGGCAGATGTGGAACAGCCCTCGATGTGACAGCTGTTAACGGATCCCAGAGGGTGAATTCCGTTCATTTTAATTGATATTCTATTGTTCTGAACACTTGGTTCTCTCACCTGGCCTCACAGAGCATGGGACACTAACTTGCTCTACGATAATACCTCACATATTTTCAGTGCTTTGTCCTCCAAAAATTCCAACACAGCTTAGTGAAACTGAAAGACAGATTTGGGATCTGTGCAAGAAACGTGGGAAAGTATTTTAAAAGCAAAATAATCTACAGGTTTCTTAATACAAAATAAACACAAGAGCTATAATATATGAAGGAAAACGACATGGGGAAAAAATACAAGAAGACACATTTAAACTACCCAAAAATGAAATAACTCTCATGGATCACAGAATGCATTGGTTGCAAATGGCAAGGAAGTCACCACTATATTGTGTGAAACACAACACAACAGGGTCTTCCAACACCTTCCCAGGTCACCAATTCTGGACTCATTTCCCAGGGAAGAGCTCCACATAGTGGATTTCTCTTTCCTGAGGCCAGTGAGATTCTAACTAAAAAGACAGACATGCTCCTTGAATGTAATGTGCATTTAAGAAAAAGAAAAGAAGGATACAAAACCATTTTCGGTTTGACAGACTTTTCTGACTCTTCCGGTGGGTCTTCGCTACTGTCATCAGAAAAGCTTTCACTGTGTCCTTCCGAGCCCGCTTGGGCTGATACACTCTTAACACAGATCTCATCAGAACCAGTTTCTTCCTCGTCTTGACGATCCTCATTTACAACCTCACCGTCTTCCTCCTCCTTTTCTTCTGTGGTTTTTGGATTGCTCAAACCGACGTCTCCTGGAAATGCCAGCACCTCTCTGGAGGCTCTATGAACCTCCACATTTTGCTCTATACATTTAGTGTTAAATGCTTGATCCCAATCACAATTTCCATTTTCTAGAGGGCCACTGGCTGTTTGATGCACTTCTGACAAATGAGCAGGCTGAAACAGCTCCTTCCCAGTTGTTTCTGTGCCACTTTTCCAGCTCTGAAAGCCTTCTGTTACTGGCCAAGGACTGCCCTCGTCTGTGAGAAGGCTAACGCATGGGCTAAGGGGGGTGGCCATGCTTTGGTTGTCACCTTGTAGCATGCTGGACAAGGTGCTGCTCCGTCTGCTGTTTCCTCTTTGGAACCAATCCATATCCCTGGAGTGCTGATCTTCAGGCCTCAAGTCCACAGGCTGCTGGGCAGCACCCTGCTCTGCCTCAGACAGCACGCTGGACCAGGGACTAGTTTTGTCCGTTACAGTTGTTACTTCATTAAGAGTTCGGGGTTCTATAACATCTTCTTCATATTCTTCTTCACTGTGTGGCTGTACAGCAAAAGCACCTTCATCTTCCTGGATATCGTCCACTGGCGAATGATGCTCATCTCCAGGGACAGCTTGGTCTAGGAGTTCATGTAACATGTTTCTCTCAAACACGGATCTCCCAAGAGGGCCCGGCCGCTGCGTATCACTGCAAACGCTGCGGGAGGCCAGCTCAGCTTGGCCTTGGCGTACTTCAGGTCTGGCTGCTTCATCCTTCTGGGGGGGTGCACGTATAGACCCCAGCTTTCTGCTGCCATCTTGATGCACGTTAGAAGACTCTGTACTATTTTTAGTTATAGTCTGTAAGTCTGATTAATAGAAAACAGCATCAGTAAATGCATGGAGCGACAGTTCACCTTTTATCTCATTTATTTGGTCTTTCTGCAGAAAACCACACATGTAAGAATGGTTAGGAGTTAAACACGCACAGCTTTGTCAAACGCTGCCGATGTGATTGCGTTCTGCTCTCTCTACCACTGACAAGGCCAACAGAAGGACAGAAATGCTAAGGAAAAAAGGAAATGTTCAGCATGAAATGACTGGGAAATAACTAGAAATATCTACCTCAATGTAAAGAAAAAAAACATTGGACAGTGAAAATATTCCGATATACAAAGTTCACCTAAAGCAAATGGAGAAACTACCTTTTGCTTGGCATGACTAAAAACGTTTTGGACAGTTCAGACCACATAGGAAGGAAAGTGGAATAATCTAAGACAGCAAAGATGGGTAATCTTACCACCTTTTCCTCGCATAACTTCCCCAGTTTCATATAGACACCCAGAAGACCCCGTTGCTACTGATATTCTCCAGCTTTCAGTTCAATTTACCAACTCAAATCAAATTACAGACAATTGTTAATCAAATATTTGTAAACCAGAAATTCACTCAGGACTACTGCTCAGGTGTGGTGATAAAATTGTAAAGTCTGAAAACAAAGAGCTGGGAGAAAAGGTGATTGGATTAGGAACCTAAACATTCATAAAATCTGTGCAGTCCTGAAAATCTCTGGGGATTTTACAAATCCTTTAAAAAGCCGCTATCACCTATTTTTATGTTCCTAGTTAGCAGATCCTATTAATTTCTTGCATTCTTTGAGAAATTAGTTCACTGGTATTGGGTTAAATGGCAAAATTAGTTACTCTGAGGCAAAAGTGCTGCTATAAGGTAATGGTGGAGGACATTTGGAAAAGGAGAAGGCAGAGTTTGAGACAGATGTAGAGGAGAGCATGTAAAGAAGCAGCAGAATCAACTAATAAAGATGAGGAGGGGAACAAAAAGAGCAAAATCTTGAAGAAAAAGAAAAAGAGAAGATCAAGGTGGTAACAAGAATGGCAAATTCTGGCACAACAGAAATACGCCCTTCAACTCCATCTCTTGAAGCGCTGCTTCCCTGTAGGTCGCTGCAGGCAGAAACAGCACAGAATAACTTTTCAACTGGCAGCGCTCCGAGCCACAGTTTATTCTCTACTCTGATAAATTATTTTAAAAGCACCAGCATGAATTTGATTTCCTAATCATTTTGCTACTTCACAGCACCTCTCTGGTATGAGATCAGAGTGGCACAAACAATTAAGCTAACATTAAATTAACCGCAATCAGTGAGCTGGCTAGTGCTGAGGTGAAGAGTGGTTACAACAGAGCTGTTAGAAATGCCAGGCAGAGTGAAAAAACACATCTGAAAACAAAGTGTACAAAGAGATACTGTTTCCTTCCCTGTTGTCACACTCCATCCTTATTAAAGATGTCATTCTGTGTCCAACAGCACTAATGACAGGGAAAATTAATTGCATTGATGCCTCTGTAAGAGGAAATGTATTGAATGTGATAAACGGAAAAGAACCTGCTCACTAAGAGCTTTGTCTTACCCATCCTAAAAGAGTCTTGTTTTAGCATTTCATCATAGGGCACAAATTTCACCTGAAAACAGAGCTATGCCAATTCCTATTAGCAAAGAATCACAGATCCAGCTCAGTATCGTTCTGTGGATTATTTTTCTACTGAACAGACATTGATATTTAGGCTACCCTGAAACCACCTGGACTCCCACCTAACCTTCCTTCTGAACGTTTCAGTTCAACACTATCACCATGGACAGGGATTTGAAAGGGTCTCTAAAGCATTCTGCCAGCAGACCAACACTTACTGATTCCCAGCACCAGGAAGTGGTCCTGATTACGTCAGAACTTTGAAGACACTTGCAGGCAGCTTCTGACAAAAAATTCCAAGCCAAGTGACAACTTACCATTGAGTAGGCTGCTGACCTGAGACACCAACTGACTCGATTTTTCCAAAAGATGGCATTCGTCGGGATCCACTTCTCCGCTCATCAAGCCCTGATGATCACTCTCCCACTCCTCAGGACTTGGTTTGGATGTGTTACCGCAACTGAAGTCAGGAAAAGACTTGGTCAGCTTCTGACTGAAGTATCTTTGAACCTCATCCAGCTCACTCAAGTTTTTTCTGTAGGCAACAGTAAGAAATTTGGTAAGAGGAAAAAAAAGCCTGTGGCAGACTGGTTCTATTTTTATCATTCTAGTCAACAGCATGCAAATATGAGATTAAAGGTTATTATTGAAAAATAGATCAGTAGGTAAGTGTTGAGATTGCTCTAAGTGAAAGGATAACACTTGAGAACACATGCCGAATTAGCTATGAAACTTAGGCTGGAAGTTAAAAAAAAAAAAAAAAGAGCTAGTTTTAAACTTACTTAATCAAAGGAGTTGGATTTGAGATAACTTCCCAACAGAAGTCATAAAGCCAAGAATATTACTTGACTTTATGACTGAGCTTGATAAAAATTGAGGATTTCTACTTGCTTAAGATCTAAAGATTTTATGATATACTGCTTACAGTAGCAGGGGAAGGGATGGAATGACTCAGAAAGTCTCTTTCGGTCCTATATTCCTACAGATCATAAATAATACTCTTCTAAATTTCCTGATTTGAACCTAGAAACTAGTCAAGAGAAAAGTGCTTCTAGTAAGGAGAAAGGCATCCTGTCGGGAAGGGACATCCTGCCCCGTGCACCATGAAAATGCTTACAGGCTTGTTCTTGTGTCTGTGAAAACCAGCTCAGAGGACTGTTGGCTTAACAGTGTGTGTTGTGTTACAGATGTACAAAGATGGATAAGGCAAGGCATTCTACCCTGATTTTAAAACACTGCTGTTGCTGCTTCCCTTCGGAAACTTACAGCATTGCTAGAGCACCTCAGTCCTGATGCAGAGATGCCTGACTAGTCCCTGCTCCTCCAGTCTCATCTCATCCTCCTGTAAATCACACTGTCTCGCTCATACTTCTTAATCAGCTATTGTATATCTTCATTTTTATTTCCCTTAAAATTGGATGCAAGAATTCTTCACATTCAAGTTCCGCTTTGAAAACCTAAGGCTTTGAATTACCTTGTTGGCTATAGCTCTGTTTTACCTGAGAGCAGTAAGAAGAGAAGTACGTGATGACAGTGCCAATGAGTCCGTCTTTGCTGCTCGATGTGCGTTCCCTTCTGCTTGCTGTAAGGATTCGTGAAATCTGCGCACATTCTGCATATGCTCTTCGTGACGAGGCGTGTGTGTTCCAGGGGGACTAATTCTGCTTGAAAGAGGCCTACATGTAACAGCAGAAAACAGGCTGAGATCTCTAAATGGGAAAAGTCTGTCAACTAAGAGGGAGCTGCCAAGCCAGCTGTTCAGACCACAGAATGGTGGCCCACAGTCCCTCTAAACGTCAAAGACACATACAGGAAAAGTATCATCTCCTGTGTACGCTAAATAAACAAACCATGAATTAAAATGCTCTCTTACATGTTGCTAGTTAAATATATAAACATAGGTGCTTGCTTTAAGAGACAGAAAGCAGGAGTTACGGCAGGATATCTGATGGTCCTAGTCCTGGAGCATGCAATACTACAGCATGTCACCAGCTGTCATTCACCAGCTGTGGACAAGAGTTAGGGCAAAAGGAAAGGGATACAGCAGTAATACTCTAGTCTAACTTACACTTATCAGCCTTATCAAAAATCAAACCCAATACAAATGCGACCCTTATTCTTACAAAGGCCTGGAAGAAGCACCTGCCAGTTCAAGCAATGGCATAGGGTAAATCCTAACGTAGAAGGGAAATGAAACAAATCAGGAAATATTAGTGAGATGAAAAAACACATCTGGTTTCTGTAGAAAGGAGCCCATCTCAAGATTGCTGTCTCCTGGGCCACCTTGTCACTGGTAAAGGGAATTTAGTATAATGTTTAAGCCCAAACCCAGGGAAAGACATTTGACAGGGTTTGATATTTTCTCAGTAGAGTCAATAGGCTTCAGCTAAGTAGATTTCTGAGCCCTGAATATAATAAAAATGATTGATAGCCAGCAGACTTACAGCTCTTGAGTAGGAATGCTGACTTCCTTTGACAAGGTATTCGACATCAGCTTGGAAAAGCTTGTAGCATTACTGGGAAACTCTGAAAAGCCAGCCTTCACCTAGAATAAAGAGAAACACCACCCAAGACTCTTCCACAGCAAGAAAACAGAGAAATCAAAGTAGCATGTTGCTGAGCTAACAAACAAAAAACTTAAGTTTTCTAAGTTTTCAAAGGATTTTCCAGCACTGAGCCAAAGTATCATTTCACAACACTCTTATTTCAGTATCATTTGTTTATTCCCCCCTACACTACCACAGAACAAACTGATGGAAAACAGGGTACAGGGGCTCCCTTACATGGGTATATCACACCCCAGCGTAACTGGAAAGTCTACAGAATCAAAAAAAAAAAAGCCATGAGAAATGGAAAAATTTCCAGAAAAACAAGTTTCTGCCAAATTAGACATTTCCTAACTAATGAAAGGCTGAATTTACTGTATGCTTTCGGGCATCATCTGCCAAAGCAGCAAACTGACAGGCTCCCAGACATCCAAAACCCCAGAATATTCTCCTAACAATAAACACCCCCAAACATCCACGAAGGAACAACAGAGTGAAGCCACTGCAGATGTTCGTGATCTAGGTTTGAATGAGTGCTGTGACTAGTGTTGGCCTGCAGGTGCCATCGAAACATACAGCAGAATTTTTAAACAAGGAATTAAGTGTTTCTGATACATTTACACAGACTTTACACATTCCAGTACTGTGAATTTGCTATGTTTGCTCATTCCTTCAAAACCCCACAGAGTCAGTGCTGATTATCAGGAATCTAATCAGGTATGTGCAGGGCAGAAACCGAAGTACATACTGAGGGACTTGGTGGCTGGGCCCGGATCCTTGCCTGCCTTTCTCCTTTAAGATAATTTACGTTTTGAAGAGGAGAAACTGCTACTTTGATCTGCCCTCGGCACTGTCCACTGAAGTCCGTAATATTGTACCACCCACACACGAGCTGGAAGCCAGAAAGAAGAGGAGAAAGGTCCACTGATGCAAATCCTATCACCCGCTCAGTCTCTGGGGAAGAAGAATATAAAGCACATATTAATTTAAACTGCACTGTAAACAAAACATTTTCAGGAGTGCTAAAAATCAGTCAGTCACTCAGCCCTTGAAATATGTCTAGACTTTACAGAGAAAGACATCTTACAAAACTGAAAAAACAGTTTCAAAGCTGACAGCTCTCATGAGATAAAAAGCAAGTAAAGAGCGGAATGTAAATGCGGAGGAAATAAAAAACAGAGTTGAAGACCACAGAAACGAGACTTAGATTTTGGTTGCTAACATGCTTCAAACGAAGAGACCTACAATGCCTGACTGAGAAGCAGGAAAAACTCTTTCAAGCAATTAAACCAGCTTCCTCCCAATGGATTTGCCAAAATAGCTGTCCCTGTTGCAGCTGCTGCTAACCTGAGCACCTGCCTTGGTAGGAATTCACAGCGGGGTGAGGGCCATGCTGCAGGTTTAAGAAAGATCACGACGTTACATACCCGACGTGATATTGAATCAGAACTAGTTAAACAAGGGTTGTAACAAACGGAAAAATACTCAGCTTGAAAATGGACTAGAAATACAAGATAATCAAAGACTTGGAAAAAATGAACCTAGAGGCCAATCTAGGGACCTCAGCAAATGTATTCCACCTCCAGAATTGCATTTACACTTCAGAAATTCATGCTACCTCCCTATTCACTTTGCCAAGACTGTCCAAAAATGCTGATTTGTCATTACACTGTTGCATTTTTGGGCAACATTTTTGTCTTTTCTGTCTTGCAAATTCATCTGAAGTACAGAACAAACAATCCTACCCAAGAAAAGGGTATTATCTGGATTACCTTAGCAGTTACATTCAGTTAAAAATGTTCATGCAGAGACAATGAAAGACCAGGGCAGGGAGAGGGACTGGCAGGAGAATCCCTGTGTACGCACAGTACTTTTTATAATACAGAGAAAGGCTGAGTTACAGAGGAAGTTTATTTTTGAAGCAAGAATCAGAAACCTGGACTTTAATATGTAAAAAGAAAGAAAAAACCCCAGTTTTTGAAGATTATCTCCTAACAGTTTGAAGAAGTAGGGCTGTCTTCCCAGTAAGAAACATGGATTTTTGTGCTTGCTTGATACCAGTTAAATATTGGAGGATCTGAGCTAGCAACAAAACAAGCAAACACCAGTTTGAACTACTAACAGCATCTTTTTTCATTTAACGATAAACATCAAGTTTAGCAAAAATGCTTACAAAAAGCTTTTATGATGTTAGGTTTGAAACCCAAGGCCTTCGGTTTTCCCCCCGTGAATGCCGAGGAGCAATTTTAAAAATATATCCATGCCACTATAAATATATTTGATTACAACTGGCTGGCCACACTTCAACCCATTGCAGGGACAACAAACAGCATATGAAAGGCACAGTAAAGCATTTCCTTCACTAGGAAAATCCAGCCTCTAAAATACTGTCAAATTAAAAATGGAAAGAATACAAATGAACCAAACCTTGCCAGATGATTAATGAGGAAAAGGAGGATGCTAAAGGCAGGAAATCAATGGGTCTTGAGCATTTTTCTAGCACAAGGTAAAAAAATGTCATTACAACTCTACTCTCCAATTTACTTAACAGAATTTACTTTACTTGCATTAAATACAAGTCACCCAAGGAAAGGGATGCAGAAAAGACACTCCTTTCAATACTGCACTACAAACTTTACCTGCTTTGTGCCACACTTTGAAGACCAAGGTTTGCTGTGGATCCAGCAGAAGCTCTTTGGATAATCTGTTAGGAACAAAAATTGTAAGATTTTATGTGAAATAGAAGAAAGAGCAAGTACAGTAAAATGCTTCTGAAGTTTCCATGTAATTGTATCTATCCAGACAAACCAGTTTTTTTCCTGGACTGATGGGGGGGAGAAACACAACAAACCCTGAAATTACTGAGCCTTCAAAAGCATAACTATATTTATATGGTTCAGGATTTTGCTTATTCAAGAAATATTTCCCTCTCCTCACTCTTGCTGTAAATTTAAAAGATAGGGCAATAAAGGCATGAAGAAATGGAAATACAGTTTATCTCATGACTCAGTAATACTGTGACAGCAAAGCACGGGGGTTATGGGTGAAAGCTGCAATGTCTGAAGTTGATTTCTGGAAAAAACCAAAAGAAAATAACCCTGAAAACTGAAGTGTCACAGGTAGGACAGCTTTAAGTTGCTTGAAGCAATTCAGACATGACTCTGAGCATAAGGAACTTCTGAAACATAACTTTTAAACTGCAGCTATCAGAGTCTTTCAGTGGCTTAATCTTCATATTACAAATTCCCAAACTTACACCTCTGGTCCTGAACCAGGGCATAATTTCTAAGCATGAAACAGAGTAAAACACACAGAAAAAGCCAATACATTGGAGCAAGTCTTACTTAACCTTCCCAAGAATCCTTTAGCAATTAGCAGTCCCTTCCTCTAGATGGGGAAACTACAGATGAGTGGAAATAGGACTGACTCACTCAAAGTCTTAAGCCAAAATACCACGCAGTCAAGGTCCCATGCACGTCAGACTGCCCTTCCTCATGTCAGCTTTAAGACCAAGCCTCCTCAAACAACGCTGTGCCCGATACGAACGTGCGGTGATCGTAAAACATGGAAAAAGCTTTTTTAGCTGAGGGTACAGGGCCAGTAAGTAGAAAGACACTCCTAACTAGATATGTCCTAGCCTGGCTGTCAGATCCAAGGTGTGTCTGAGCGAGCTGGCATCACTCACCTCGCTTGTTGCTGAAAGTCCCAGACCGGTGAGTCTGTATTTTCTATTACCGAAGTGGTTATTGGAGCATCTACACCAGCAACAGCAAACGATACATAGCTACTGGGTGCCGTTACTTCACGTTCTGTCAAAGGACTCCCTAAAATTATACAGAATTATTTTGTTAATAATTAAAAAAAAATAATAATCTAAAGGCAGTTCAGCAACTAAAACCAGATAATTATGAAGAAATCCACCATGTAGGAAATACTCCTTTTCATTGCTGGAGCTGAAAATACTGTATATTTACAATGGGAGCAAATATTACATTAACCTTTTACAGAGCAGAAACTGAAATATTCGAGGGAGAAATGGAAAAACTATTTGCCCAAGATCATCCGAGAAGTCAGAGGCAAAGCTGGGAATAAACCCCAGGTCCCTAGGACCCTATTCCAGTGCTCGGGCCCTCCCTGCTGGGTCGCAGTTTGGCAATCCTAGCTGCAAACACAGAAAACACCAAACATAGTGTTACAAAAGGCAATCTGGCTTAACAGCTGGATTATTGAGATGAAGTTCGCTTGTGTGGACAGAATACGAAAATATCACCCGGTATCGACGATACTCAAGGATTAAGAAACTTTTTTATATCCTCTATTAGTTCATCTCAAAAAGAGTGAAATAGAGAAACTGAACATCCCTGCAAGGAAGAACCTCATCTTACAAAGCTTTAAATACAGAGAAAAAAGCAGCATATACAATTTTATTTCAAATTTTTGCTATCTTCCTGCCCCATTTTTCCCATTGCCCTTCATACCCACTGCAGACGTGAGAGTTTGTGTTATAAATCAATTGTCATAGTCCCCTGCGTTTTCCCGTGGTACATACTTTGAGCAGGGATTGAGCGCGTGGAGGGTAAGATACCAGTCACTACTACTACTTTAAGTGCATGCAGAAAATTTGAGAGAAGAAAGTCTAGTTCTGATACCTTAACATTTTGACCAAAACATCAAAATTTGTATCAGAGTTAGGGAGGGAAAAATCAATTGTCTTCACGTCCTCGTCCAGAGACCTATACATGGGGCAGCAGGTAGGCTTCGCTGAAGTCGTTCTTAAGCAGCTTCAGAAATAACAATTTTAATCCACGCACAAACTACAACTTTGTGATTGCCAAGCTAAGCAACTAGGATGGCACTCACTCTGCAATGCACCAGTGAAACCTTTACAAGAATCCCTGCATAAACATAGTTCAGGGCTAGAACCATAAGCATTTTCTCCCTCATTCATCCTGAAATAACCTGGGAAAAGGTTTGTGAGAAAGCAGATAATGAATTGACTACTCTGATTTGATTAGGTACGTTTACAAGCAGAGGCAGATAGTTTATCATCAGAGAAGCGCAAGGTCAAGCGATGGAGCTAGATGTTCCCCAGATGCTACTGGATTTTATGGATTACAGATTGTTGAATGAAAGCTGCAGAAATTATACAATCACCTGCACTGAATTACAGCCCAAAGAGAAGGGATGCTTAGGGGCTCCTCCCCTCCCTATGTGACACTTCCTCCAGGTTTGGACCCTTTAGTCATGTTCAATTTGCTGCAGCGTATCATGGCTTGTAAAGCTGTAGCAGCATTTTACTGCTTACAGAGCTGTTCAGATGGTGAATTTGTAGCTGGCAAAATCGGCTAGGAGAAACGGCCCTAGCCAAGGGGAAACACGATCAGACTTCACAAACAACTGTCATTCAGTTATTACAAAACTGTTTCCTCCTTTCTGCTTTTCAAAGACTCAACTTGCGGCTTTGGATATTTCCAAGACTCTGCTGACCAGAATGATCAAAACTGATGAGTATGAATCTGATTTAACTAAAAATAATTCTCTTTTCTCCTTAAGTCTCTGTAAAAATAAGACCAAATGTGACCGATTTATAGTAGCTTACTGAGTTGCTGCTCATTTATGCCTCGAGCATGAGGATTTGCTGGAGAACAAGATTTGTTTTACAGCATCCACAATGACTTCAGTTAAAACATGCCACACAAAACTCTTTGCAGTTTGGCAAGACTGTAGCTGAGACAACTCAAACACAGACATGCTCAGCATGAGCCCAGCTTCGAGAAATGAGCAAGACCTGTCCAGACTAGCTATACTGGGTTTGCGTGGCCAGGCTTTGGTAGTGGGTGGCTTCTGTGAGAAGGTGCCGGCAGCTGCCCCCCTGCCCAGTGGAGCCAGTGCCACCGGCTCCCAGCCGGACCCGCCGCTGGCCAAAGCCAGGCCCAGCAGCGCCGGTGGCAGCGCCGCTGGGATAAAGGATTTCAGAGAGGGGGAACCCAGGGGAACAGCGACTGAGCTGGAGAGAGGGGTGAGACTGTGTGAGAGGCAGAGCCCTGCAGCCCCCCCAGGGCAGGAGGGGCAGGGGGGGCTCCAGGCGCCGGAGCAGAGATTCCTGGCAGCCCGTGCTGGAGCCCCCGGCCAGGCAGGCTGTGCCCCCAGCCCATGGAGCCCCCGGCCAGGCAGGCTGTGCCCCCAGCCCATGGAGCCCCCGGCCAGGCAGGCTGTGCCCCCAGCCCGTGCTGGAGCCCCCGGCCAGGCAGGCTGTGCCCCCAGCCCGTGCTGGAGCCCCCGGCCAGGCAGGCTGTGCCCCCAGCCCGTGCTGGAGCCCCCGGGGGAGCAGACCCCCACCCGCAGCCCGGGGAGGATTCTACACCGGAGGGACCCACGCTGGGGCAGTGCGTGGAGGACTGTCTCCCGTGGGAGGGACCCCGCTGGAGAGAGGAAGAGTGTGAGGACCCTTCCCCTGAGGAGGAAGGAGCGGCAGAGACAGCGTGTGATGGACTGAGCGCAGCCCCCGTTCCCCGTCCCCCTGCGCCGCTGGCGGGGAGGAGGCAGAGAAGTTGGGAGTGAAGTTGAGCCCGGGAAGGAGGGAGGTGTTTTGAAGATTTGGGTTTATTTCTCATTATCCTGCTCTGATTCAGTTGGTAATAAATTAATTTCCCCAAGTTGAGTCTGTTTTGCCCACAATGGTAATTGCTGAGCGATGTCCCTGTCCTCATCTCGACCCACGAGCCTTTTGCTGCATTTTCTCTCCCCTGCCCAGCTGAGGAGGGGCGATGGAGCAGCTTTGGTGGGCACCTCATGTCCAGCCTGGGTCAGCCCACCACACTAGCTCTCCATCTCCTGCATGTAAAGGCAGACCTAAAATCAGTCTTTGCAGCCGAAGGCAAAATCAGCATTTCTCAAGTGTTAGCTTGCTTTTCTTCTAGGAAAAGAAAAGCCTGTAATAGAATTGTTGGCTCTAATAAGAAAGCTCAGCCATAATCAAAGGAGTCTTATAGAGCCTGATTTAGCCTAGCAACTCCCAATGCCTGAATTCTGCAAAGAATTTACACTTAGAAATATTAGTTTTCTTCTGCTTTATAAAAGCATTATTTGAAGGATGAGGTGAGAGGAGGAACTGAGGTGTGTGATCTGACAGTTCAGGAAGCGGGTGGTAAAACAGAAGCTGCCATGTGGCTGCAGGGTTTCTCGAAAGATGCTGTTTATATTATTCTGAAAGGACAGTTGTCCATAGCACAGAAGCCTCTGTAAGGAGCACCCTGGCAGAGAAGCCAGGAGTGGGAAGGGAAACTCCTTCCCTTTTGCTAGGGATGATCTTCCTTTTATAAAGGGAAGACCTACAGACCGACCTCCCGGCCAGGTCCATGGAGAAGCTTGCACCCCACGCTTCTCTTTTGTAGCGGCTCTGTGGGGAGAGAATCATAGGCTCTGTGCCTGCCAATCCAGCAGCTGTGTGCTAGTGGTGAAGCTTGATTTTAAAAAAAGACCAACACAGAGAAAAAAGAATGAAGACGTCTACTCCACGGGGATGTAAGAACTGTACAGAAAAAGATGAAAAGCACGCCAAGATGAGGTTAGCAACTGCAGATTAAAGTGACTTCAGCCCCTAAAAGACGCATGGAAAATCCTGTTCTAATATTGTTCAAAACAGTGCTCAAACCAGAGTTAAGTTAGAGAAGAGACCTGTTGGCCTGAACTACTGCATTTTGTAGAACTTCATTTTTATAAAATTAATTTCATGCCTTTTCAATGTTATGAAATTCAAGCTATTTTTTTTCTTCATATTATTTGGACGATGAAGAAAACAGGAAAATTGACTTTAGACCATGAGAAATATGAAAAGGCTTGGTGAAACATTTTGCATCTTTACTCAGCTTCTGAAAATTGTATCTCTTAAGTAAGTCTTCCAAACTTGCAGGAAGTTTATCATCCATAACATACGGACTGGAAAAGTGTTCCAGCCTTTTTATCTGTAACACGATAATGAAATTGTTGCAATGAAGAATGAAAATTCTTCTCAAAACCAGCTTATATAGCATTTGTTTCAGTGTACGAGTTGCTTCTCAGTTTAGTTACTTCTAAGAATCCCCTAAAATGGTAAGTTGGTTGAAGATGGAAACACTGCAATAGCGTACATCATCAAAAGAATTCTCCCTTATCCCAGCAAAAATTTTGCATTAACAACGCCACATCAGGTTTCCAAACACTATGAATTCCAGAAGATTATAGAATCATTATAAAAAAGCCATCTGTGGGGCTCAGTATGTAGAAGAATTACTTACACTTAAATCATGGCTTATGTTTGACTCTTAGTTGTGTCATCACACCATAAAAGGCTGAGTGTTCCTGTCCAGCCTATCACTGTGATATCTGGCATATCACACAGACTGTGAAACAGCTGATCATTACAGAGACATTTCCAATAAACTCACCTAGGCTCAGCTCCTTATTCCTAGTTGTATTTAGGTAGCATGCAATGGCCCAAACAAGATCGGATCACTCCAAGTGCTGAGCAAACACAAAGCAATCAAGCCATGCAGCACTAGAGGCGCCCAAGGTGAAGGGCAGAGCACCTGATGTATTTTAAAGGGTTTAACTCATCTTTAACCAAGAGATTCATTTACAGACTGTAACTCGAGGGAAAAAACAAAAGGCTCCAAAAACCTGCAAATTCACCACGCGTGTTACATTGCTGCACATCAAGAACCAAACATCACTGGCTAGGAAGGAGTATTTTAATATGCTTAGCATAAATTTCAAAGCAAAGAGCAATTCTTTGGTGAGCCTCAGCATAGTGATTAGGCACCCAACTGTAATTCCCACTCTACAGAGCAGGAAGCAGTGTGTCAAGCCTGGGTGAGCTCAGACTGCTCCGACCTTACACTGCCCTTCCTCACTGCTGTGTCTGGCAGTCTCCAGATAGCACGAGTAAGCCAGCTTTACAAATTGATTATATGCTAAAAATGCAAATTTGCAAGAGTCTTTGAGATATGAGTGTCTTGGGGTTAAGTTATTCAGATAATGCTTAACTTCAGAATTCAGCTGTCATCGGTAACAGTGAACATTATATTACTTATATTTTGGGTTTTATTAATAGAGATAGGCTGAATAGTTGAACCTCATGCTTCCCCTGTAGTTATGCAACAATGCAATGCTCTCGGGGTTGCAACACTTTGAAGCCAAGTTCAAAACCCATCACATCCATTCACTGTTCCAGAGTAAGTTTAAGGATTTGTTTTTGAATTCTCAATGCAGTTGCTGTTCTGAACAGATGCTGGGGGGGGGGGGGCGGGGGGGAAGGAAAGAAAAAAAAAAGGGGGTGAGGATATTACCTTTTAAACTTAGATGCATTGCTCTTTCCACAAGGATATTGACAGCAACCGTATTTTCCAGAAATACCATGTTGTCCTCTTGTGGTTTGCCATTGGTGACTTCTGAACTTATGATATCCACTTTCTGACTCTGATTTTCAAAGACTTGTTGGCTCAGATCAGGGGTGTTCTCTGCACCTTCATCTTCACTGTTGCTGTATTCCTCAGCACAGTGAAGTCTGCTGGACAGAGCAGCAGAAGTGGAAGAAAGGACGATGTGAACCCGTACAGCAGCTCCTGCTAGGTTTGCAGCATTGCATCTGAACAATGGATAAACCCCTGCAAGAGAATTCACAACCAACCAGCTCACCAAGCCAAAGAAAATCTAGAAGCTTGGAAAACAGCTGATCAAGTTCATTACAGTAGAGATCTCATATCAGACCAGCACAATGAATCTGGATTTTCAGTGTAATTTCTATACAAAGCATCACCCTGAAATATCAGCTTGTAAAGGTTAAAACCAGTGACCACTTCCCCAAATTGGGTACACCTTCATTTTCCCACTGGTAGCTCAGACTACTATCTTAAAGCACATCAACTGCCTGAGAGCCCTGGAAATAGTGCCTCTGCATCATTTTACATACATTGAGAATACAACATACACACAGCATAAAAACTTATTTTAACTCTTTTTCCTTCTCCCTTCCCTGAGCATACTCAAAAGAAAAGCCAATGACCTGTCCACAAATCTTCCTGCAAGCTGGTGGCTGATGGATGACAGAAGCCTAAGTAGATGACAGAAGCCTAAGTAACCTAACAAAGCAGAAGTTTCCACGACCTTCTCAGTGCTTAGTCATTTGCTTTGACTGCAGGCATTCAGCCTCCTTGACAGACATTCTTACTGCTTCTCACTCTATAACAGTGCCCAATCCATAGTGCTGAAGAAACATTCTTCAGCAATCCACATACGCTAACTGCTCTCCCTATTACTGATCATTATCCCAGTTTTTCACCCCTTTAAACTTGCTAAGTTTTGAATTCAGAGAGTCAAGCATTTTAACCTTGTTTACCTTCAGTGAAAGGGGGAGCTGACAGTGTGCTGCACCCTGGACAAAACAAAACTGTAAACATTTTGCTTAAAGTGACTAGAGAGGTAAGCAAACTAAAACATCAATAAAGAGGGATGAAATATGACAATGCCCTTTTGGAACTCACCGCTAACACTTAGTGTTGTCCTTGACTTCTCTGCTAATGCTGCAAGGTCAACGTAGGCAGATCCAATAAGGCGATCTGTATCAAGTGGTCTTCCCACATCATTTTCTCTACCGTATGTCCACCACACCTGGATTTCTAATTTCTCCTCTCTGAAGAACCAAAGCAGTCCTTGGCTCCTTCTGAGAGTCACCTTGTTTGGTTTCTTAAAGTTCACCGTAACACCCTTTGCGTCGCCACTCAATTTTGGCCTCCTAAGCAAAGTCCACGTGGCTTCCTGATTATATAGCTTATACCTGAGGTAGCAGTAAGTGCTTTCATGTAGGTGCGTCTGGCCTGCAAGCAGCACACAGTGGACTGGCAGCCATACTCTCGGGGTTGAGACGGTCACAGTCACTGGACTGTCACTCTGCTCCCATTCGTCGCTGTCATCCACACTGTCTTCATGGGTCTCCTCACCGTTCCATCCTAAAAGCTTAGCCGCCTCCAAAACACGCTCTCGGTCATCCTGATGAGCAAAGGTAACAGAAAGTTCCAGCCCTCCCACAATGGTCTGCATGATGTTTGTGCAGTGTGAAGGCATTAAATCTTCAGATAGGGTAACTGGGTACCAGCCTGAAATACCTTCAGGAGAAGAGATCATAATTAGCCTTGTCTTACCTTTTGAAAAATGTCAATAAAGAATTTTCCGCTCTCTGGTCATTAGTCAAGGACCAGTACTTGAAGTGTTTATTTCTTGTGAAAGGGGAATTTGTCAAATCATTTCTAAAAGCAGCAAACTGTTACACCTCAGAAAACTTTGGCAGTAGCTCTGATCCCAAAGGCATTTTAGTTTCCATTTCATTAACAATACTCATTCTACAATGAAACTATATCCCATGAATCTCCAATTATAAAATCAGGCATTCTCATGTCTTTGCTCATCTCTCCCCATTAAACACAAAATGAAAATTGCATGTTGGAGAAAATGAGAACTCTACTGAAACTAAAGCAGAAATAACTAAGACTACAATGAAAACATCATTATTACAAGACATCATCATCATAAACTAACACTAGCTAGAGGAGGTATTTTATGTTTAGTTTAAAGAAAAAGGTAATCCTACTGCTTTCTAACTTATCTAAGCCTTTGTTTCCAGCTTTGAGATCTCAAAAGCAATCGTTGGTCCTCCACTGAGCACTACAGCTCTTGGACTTTCCATCTTAAGCTAGAAAATAAACAGCACTGAATAAAATACTAAAGAAGTATGCTGGTTTTAGCTGGGATGGAGTTAAATTTCTTCATAATAGCTTCAGGATATTCATTCATCTACCATACAGCGTACACCCTGAAAACGTATCTTCAAACCACAGCCTTTATATGAGATTTCTAATACAGGATTTTTAATGAAGACATGTGCAGTGTCTGAAAGAACTTTGGTCTAAAAAACAAAAATTCCACAAAACCCCCAAAATGTGAATGAAAATTGTTTTAAGAAATTACAATAGCATTTACACAGAATGTCAGCAGCGTAACACTGCTGCACTACCTGATCTTCTTCTCAGCAGGTCTCTGGTTGGAATTGTGACTGTCCCAAGAAGACAGTCTCTTGATGTCCGAGCTGCCAATTTGTCAGCGGCTGGAAAAGAAATAATTTTGTAAATACACCAAACTGGAACACAAGATTTAGAAGTGATTGAGACAGTATCGCCTTTGAAAGAAAAATGTATTGCCTCAACAGCAAATAGCTCAGCCGTCATACTGAAAATATTTTTAACCCCTAAAAAAAAGATCCAAAGTCAAAACAAATTGTCCAGGATATATCAGGCCAAAAGCAATGAGAAACAGGGATGTGAACAAAAACCTGTCTGTAGGCAGTGCCAGTGCACATTCCGGACAGGGTACATACTCTACCACCGCTGAATGAGGAGAATCTTTCAGGGAATATTTCCACAGATGAACACCAAGTAACCAGTGGGGAGCTGGTCATTAGTTATGCTAACAGCACAGCTTTTCTCCTGACTTTCCTCCCCCAGGTGTTAAAAACAATGTCATCTTGAGCTAAATTTTGTTTATAAAATAATTCCTGTGGTTATGTTGTAAAACAACACTGCCTATCTGCCACAGGACTGTTGGAGGATTTTAAGCTATCGTTTTTCTGAATCTCCATTACCTCTCATGAAGTGGAGGCAATAAGGCATGCACATACAGGTGACCAGCACGTTCGAGGGAGGGGGCTCTGCCCCTCTGCTCCTCTCTGCTGAGACCCCCCTCCCCAGCGCTGCGTCCAGCTCGGGGGTCCTCAGCATCAGAAGGACACAGACCTGTCGGAGGGGGCCTGTCGGAGGCCACGGAGCTGGTCAGAGGGCTGGAGCCCCTCTGCTGTGGGGACAGGCTGGGAGAGCTGGGGCTGTGCAGCCTGGGGAGGAGAAGGCTGCGGGGAGACCTTAGAGCAGCTGCCAGTGCCTGGAGGGGCCGACAGGAAAGCTGGGGAGGGGCTTTGGGCAAGGGCAGGGAGTGGTGGGACAGGGGGGAATGGCTTGAAGCTGAGAGAGGGGAGATTTAGGTTGGACATGAGGAAGAAACCCTTCCCCGTGAGGGCGGCGAGGCGCTGGCCCAGGCTGCCCAGAGCAGCTGTGGGTGCCCCATCCCTGGCAGGGCTCAAGGCCAGGCTGGACGGGGCTGGGAGCAGCCTGGGCTGGGGGGAGGGGGCCCTGCCCCTGGCGGGGGGTGGGACTGGCTGGTCTTGAAGGTCCCTTCCAGCCCAAACACTTCTGTGACTTTACACAAAGGCAGGATGCTCCAAGAGTCAAGCACTATTATGCATTATCTTTTCATTTAAGAGGTGATACCGATCACCTGGAGTCTAAAAAAAACCTCAGCTCTTTGCACAAGGGGAACAGTATCTCCCAAAGCCTTCTCTGAAGACAGTTTAGATATTAGCAATGGCACATCTTATCAGCCGCACAGAATAGTCCCTGGAAACATTCAGGGTCAGGCTGGATGGTGCTCTGACCAACCTGATCCGGTGGAAGATGGCCCTGCTCATCGCAGGGATTTGGACTGGACCATCTTTGGAAGTCACTTCCAACCCAAAGCATTTTATGATTCTACGCACAGTCTCTCTTCTAAACTAAAAAAATAAGGGGAACGGATCATTTTGCGACAGCATTCAGTCATTGTTCCCACTTGTCCTCCTTACCTGACCTGGTGCTCCGATGGTAGACAGAGAAGACGATACTGGCAGACTGCAAGAGTTCCCCCAGACTAGAGGCTTCTCCACTACTTTTCTGAATGATGAGGTTACAAGGAAACTCTACATGATGCTCGAACTCGGGGCAGAAAGTACAAGCCACAGCTCGTGTGCTGCGTCTCTCTGCCTCAGGTAGGAAGGAGAGGTTCACAGAGACATAAACATTAACTCCCACACCTGCGCAGTACTGGACCGAAGGGTTCTTCTGTCCCACAGCTCTTCATTTAGCATGTAACAAGAAAGGAAGAAAGACAATGAATCTGACGCACAAGGAATCTAGGAACCAACGCAATTAAATCAAGGTTTCAAGCCTTTGTGGTGAAAAATAGGACAAACCAGTGAATGTTGTAAGTCAAAGCGATGTGGGTTCTGGCTGAATATTATTTTTCACCATTTTTTTTTCCCATCTGGACATACGAGGAACAGATAAGAAATGGTGAGAGTAACTATCACAAGGTTCCTCACTGGTGGCTGTGCTCTTATCACTGTCATGATCAAAGTGGTTGAGAACGTACTCAGCACCTTTAAAAATATCCCGTACTGCAGAAAAAGCTGTAGCATAACTTCCCAGAGAACCTGCTCTAGAAGGAAGCAAAATGCCAAGCCAAATCAATTTTACAGACTAGCCCTGACAAGCAAAAGTAGGTGAAATTAGCAGATGGAATTATTTACAAGTAAAACAGACCCAAGTATTACTATAACTCAGGCCCACAGACCTGAAGGATGAGGAGTCTGAGGCCATTCAATTTTAATTTCTCCAAGCACCATACAGTAGCCATCCTTATCCTACTGAGTCTACTTTAATGAAGCAGGATCAGGAGCTCAGCAACACTGAGAAAGGGCCAGTGAGCACTGCTCTCAAATGACAGGAGCTATCCTTCTCTTATGGAACTCACTCCCTCTCTTCTAGCCCCTTCTTAATTCTTCAAAATCGTATATTGGAACTGTTCAGGAATAAGTTCAGGTGCTAGCATGCACTTAGAGGAGCAGCCTCCGGATGAAAAGGAGTATGTTTCAATTACTAGTTTCTCAGCGTTTCCACAGTGAAACACCGGAAAACAAATCTCAGCTAGTTTTTAGATAGCATCAGCAACACCAAGACCCAATGACCAAAGAGATACCATTTTACATCAGCCAATTTTTATAACAGCTTTTGGTGTAGCAAAATGTGGAAATGTAGAAAAATGTGCCCTTACAATCTCGATCCTTCTGCAGAACGAATGCTACCACACTCTACTACAGCTTAAGGGACAAAAATAACCACTGGTGCTCTTGATAAACTTATGTTCGCTTCTGATCAGAACCCAGCTTGAATCTTGGTCTCTGCAGATGGAAAGTTGGCCAGTGACAGTTTGTTCTAATCTAATGGCTCAGCCTGCTGCCTGCCTCCAGATAAGGCTATTTTAAGAGAAAAATCTTCCTTTTTGAACTCAGCTTTACCTAGCTGCTGCTTGCAAACCAGATGCTCTGTGTATGTGTACCAAAAGAGAAACAGCTTGAGCCATTATTCCTGCTGCTGGTTTCACAGACCGTTGGTATCTCACACTCACATCAAGCAAGCCTGGATTAAAAGAGAGAAAGGAAAGAATAGAAATGCTCAGTTTTTTTATACAGTTACATCCAACATAATCAACACTTTGTTATACCTTTTCCTACAAAACGTAGTCTACTAAAAGCAAAAGAAGAATTCCATAGGTAATCCATTGAGATGCAAGATGCTAGACTTCAGCCAGAAGTTACAGCTTTATACAGGAGGCACAGAAGGAAATTTTCAGAACCTGACCTCCTGGCAGTCAGGTCGGGTGATCTCAATGGCTCCCTCTCAGCAGCAAATCTAGGGCATAGTAAAATTAGGAGAGGCTGTTTCACCCAGCCGTGCCCTCAGGTGTGCGTTCATTGTAGTAGTTGTAAAATATCCTACTGCAGCATTTTAACACCTTTTTTTTTAATAGCACTGCAAGTGACAAAACTTTCCAAAAAAAGACAGATTTTCTGTTGCTGCACGAAGCTAACTTAGTACAAAATAACCATAGCATACTGAATTCCCTCTCCAGCCACAGCTTTTTGTATGGCCTTTTTTCCAAGAAGCTGCCTCAGATTTCCTCAGTGGCCTTCCCAGAGCTGATGTTTATATGACTTGAAAGACCCACAAGGGAACAGAAAGACGTTTCTGCTCATGCTACGCCCCATAAACAGCCCTTCTTCGGGTCTCCCATTCCTTGCTTTGCATGAGAAGTGGAACCACAGACGGTGGCTCATTTGGCAACTAAGCCGTTCAAAACACATGGGAATAGCTTTATAAAACTTGTTAGGGGTGTGAGGGCTGCTCACGTCTGTCTAATCGCTGATTCTTCACTAGGTACGGTGATAATGAAAGCTGAGATGAAAACCACTCAGGGTTTTTATCCGTTGCCAACACAAGTACATATTTTTCTTTGCCTTGGAGGGAAATACATAGGCTCTCATTTTTACACAGAGAATCACAGAATTGTTTAGGTTGGAAAAGACCTTTAAGATCGAGTCCAACCATTAACCCGGCACTGCCAAGGCCACCACTAACCCATGGCCCTGAGCACCACAGCTACACCTCTTTTAAATACCTCCAGGGATGGCAACTCCACCGCTTCCCTGGGCAGCCTGTGCCAGTGCTTGACAATCCTTTTGGGGAAGATGTTTTTCCTAATCCTCAATCTAAACCGCCCCTGGCGCAGCTTGAGGCCATTCCCTCTGGTCCTGTTGTTGTGTAGGCGATGTTACGTGTTACATGTTACAATCTGTTGCATATTTCATGTTTACAATGTGTCACAATGTGTCGCGTGTCACGATGTGCCAGGTGTCTGCATGGATGCCCATCCCCCACCCCCCGATGGCCAACCACAGCCCCTTGCTGGTGTTCCATCCCTCCAGCACTGCCTTGCTGCCCCCAGGCTGCTCTCCCACCCGCCGGGTGTTATCCCACAACCATGAACACCCCCAGCCTTCCTTACCTGAAGCCCGCAGCTGAAATTCCCCTGAGCCATCAGTCCGGGGGACCAAGGGAAGGTTAAAAGTCTGAATCCCTATTTCTTCACGATGCTGCATAGTCGCCATGGCACACAGCCGTGACAAGGGCAACGTCCCTTTGGCAACCACCTGGTCTCTGACATTTGGGTAATAATACCTGGTAAGGCAAAAAGCAGCGGCATCAGTCATGCTGTTTTGATGACGACAGTGATCACCATTTCTCTCACGACTGCACGTAAGTCAACTTTAACTTGTGCGTCTTCAAACACTAGTATCCCAATAGCTAAGAGATAAACTCAAATAAATGAATTTCTACAGGAAAAAAATGCCCAGTAAGTGCTGAAGTAAATGATACAAATATACTTTTGCACTAGTCCTACCAAGTCAGCTAGCAGAAACTGCTAAAAACTGCCATCCCAAAGACAAACAAGAGAAGAATCTGGCACCAAATATTCTCCACTCCATTTTCCATTAATAAAAAATACTGCCAATACTTTCAGAACAGATTTGTGGTACCAGTTTGTGAGTGTAACAAATCCCTATGGACCATTTCTTAACTGCTCTACTTGGTTTCAGACTCATCCTACGCCGAGTTTTGGCACTGTATCTCCTGAAAAACGGGTAGATCAGGAGAAAGGCATCCGCTGTATTTTCAGTAGCAGTAACTGAACAACGTGGTAGCGCTATGACTTGTGTTTTCCTTTCCGTTTTAGGACAAATCCTGAACATTAATTGACCGTTGAGCCTTGGGTACAGCACTGCCTGAAGAGCAGTCCCAACTTCTTGGAATATTACACCTGTTGGTTTCTACTTTTTCCCCATATACCTATAGGAATAATTTAAGATGCTGACAGCATCATAGCAACAACTCACTGATTTGGAACCTGCGGTGAGTATCTGCTCTCCTGTCTAATTACAAAGATCTGTCAGTAAGCTTTTTCCACTTTAAATATTACAAACTGGTAAGAGGATGTTTACAGAATTCTTAAAAGGCTTCCAGCTCCGTAATTTGCTTCTTTCACCCAAACCAGCCGAAATTTACCAGCCACTACCAGTGAGCAGTCAGGGCAAGATTAAACCAAGTATAACTATCCTCAGAAATCTGAGCTAAAGCACATTTTTGAAATGCCAGGTACTAACAACTGGTCAGTTCAACTGCTCTGGTCATTACCAACATTAATGTAAACACATCCAGCATGTAATAATTCTCAAGTGACTGTGAACTTTAGCTTGGTTTGTTTTACTACAGAATGAACAATTATAATAATTATGCTTTCCTAAAGCCATCTGTCTTCATGATCTCTTCATGGCCTTCCACTAGTAGTAATTAGCTTCAAACACCAAAAACCCCACAACTGAACTTACAAACATTTTATAGTATTTTTTCTGTAATTGGTGGCTTGCATTAGAGAGAAAACCCAACCCCAAAACAATGAAATCATACTGCCAGGGTGCTATTAAGTAAAATTTAGATGTGCCAAGCATTTAAACGCTGCTTTTAGATCACTACGCTGATAACAAAGTGGAAGAAAGCAAACTAAGAGCACACACCTTCTAAGCAAGAAAAAAGTAATTAGCACTTTTGGAAGGGAAAAAAGGGCTCGCATGTCTTAAATGGAATCTTAAATGCAGACTCATCACCAATGTTGATGAGCTCAACACTTTTCCACTTATTATTAAATATCCATCCCACAGCTAGAGATTTTTCAATACCAGATGTGTCGCTATTTGTATTGCTGTGACATCTAAAAAGAATACAATGTTATTCTGTACCTGCACCAGACTTCAAACTGGATTCCTCCTCCAGCCTCTCCTGGTGCCATATATGCACTGACCAGGAGCCTCTGGACTGGGACATCAGCAGGAACCAACAAAGTATGATGATGCTCATCATTAAAGACAGGATCGGGGACACACAGAGTGGTTGCTGTGCGAAATGGCTTTAATCTGATGCCTACAAGTCAAGCAGAGTTGGTTAAAAATGGCTGCATGCAGAGGTTTCAACCTTTTTTCATTTGCAGTCCTTCAGGAGGCAGGACCCATGGACAGTAAGTGACATTCTCCTGCCAGAAGGCTTGCTCTTCTGAGTTTCACTTCACAAATCTTTTACAAGCAACTCACACAGTCCCATTAACCTGTGAGCCACCAGCTGAAAACTACTGTTAAATGTGGCTGGAAGCTGACACAGTTTACAGGAGTTACTATGGTACAATGTTACTGACTCTTTTTTCAGAGGAAATACGTATTAGTGATTCAAAGCACAAGACTCCAGATCAACATTAAGTAATTTTCTACAACTGCAATTATTTAAACACTCCTTTATAATCCTAATGATCTAAAGCAGACAAGTCTTCTCTGGGTGTATGCATGAAAAAGAGCATCTTGAAAGGCTCCTGTATGTAAAGCCTTTGTTGAAATTAACTGTATACAATCTGCGAATCTGTTTTTGCACCTTTGCAAGCTGGCAAAACCCTCTAGGATCTTTAACAAAAAGGTACCATGTGAAGGGATTCAGAACTAGGTATCTTTTTTTGCTGGGAACTTTGCCACCTACATCAGTCAAAGCAGGTCTTTAATGTACTGATGCAGCCCAAGTATGACAAGTCGCAGGCAGATCTTGTTGGGAAAGCAAGCACTGGCTGCATGGAAGCTCAGAAGAACACGCACCCTCTCACTTAAGCAGAGAGAACATTGCTAAACAATATTTAATTAAAGCAATGCTCTAAATAAAGACAGATTATAAAATAAACTAACCATCCTCATGCAAGTCAGTTCCTTGCAGTGCACCGCAACCAGCCTCTTGAACTGGGAAACAGTACTGTACGTAGCAGTCAGCCTCTCCCCAGACGGTGGACTGTAAGGGAGTGAGTCCTTTCACACTCTCCACACAAATCTCAAAAACGTGCTCCACCAGTTCTTCCCCTTCTTGGTCTAACTGCTGATAAAACAAAGGAAATCCACATGAAAAGGATGACTCTTCAGGAAACAGCATACAAAAGGACTGGGAGCATAAGATTCTAAGAAGCCTGAGACAGAGAGCAGAACCATTATCTGCCATTTACCTCCTAAAGTTCACAGCAACACTGAAAGTCTGATAGCACTTTTTTTTTTTCTGCAAAAGCCAAAAAACACAGCACATAAAAAGCAAGGAAGTTCCTACATATACAACTCAGTGGTAGGGGCAAAACCTGTATGGTACAGAATATGGCTGCGAGAATTAAGATTTTCTGTAATGTTGGGGTTTTTTTTACCAAACTTGTAATGAAGATAGAAGCACTGGGTATACAGAGCAATACAAAGAGCAATAAAGTCAAAGCCAGTGACAGAAAGCTAGTAAGAAAAGAGTACAAACAATATAATTCTGTGTAGATGTCCTGGTTTCAGCTGGGATAGATTTTTTTTTCTTCTTAGTAGCTAGTGCAGTGATGTGGTTTGGATTTGGTTTGAGAATAACATTGATAACACACTGATGTTTTTAATTGTTGCTAAGGAATATTAGTACCAAGTCAAGGACTTTTCAGTTTCTTGGGCCCTGTCAGCAAAACGGCTGGAAGAGCACAAGAAACTGGGAGGGGATGCAGCCACGACAGCTGATCCGAACTGGCCAAAGGGATATTCCAGACCACAGAATGTCTGGTTGAGTATGTAAGCTGGGGGAAGAAGGAGGAAGAGGGGAACATTTAAAGTTACGGTGTTCATTTCCCAAGTCGCTGCCATGTGTGATGGAGCCCTGCTGCCCTGGGGATGGCTGAGCCCCTGCCTGCCCATGGGAAGCGGTGAATGAATTCCTTGTTTTGCTTTGCTTGTACATGCACCTTTTGCTTTACTTATGAAACTGTCTTAATCTATGAGTTTTCCCACTTTTACCCTTCCGTTCCCCGCCCCCCCCCTCCCCATCCCACTGGGGGAGAGTGAGTGAGCGGCTGTGCAGGGCGTAGCTGCTGGCTGGGGTTAAACCATGACAGTAGAGTATGATCATTTATAACAAAATCGGCTACAGCATCAAAAGAGATCGGGGATCACTGGTCCGTTAATGAACCCACTGGTAAAATCCTTTTCACATGTCCCTAACAACAAGAGTGAGGATTTACTGAGCAATACCGTTACAGGCTTTGTAGGAGGAGGGTCCAGCGAGTGGGAAGGACGCTGTGTGACAGGAGGCACCATTCCTTCTTCATTTTTTAGCCTTTGCAGTGCCACTATTTGATCAGCTGACCCCATCGCCAGAATGACCCTCAGGCTTCCACTTCTACTGCCAGTAAAAACATCTATCACAGGCATATAGCTGTCCACAGCAACCACTGGATATTGAGCCTGAAGAAGCAGGCGGGAAATCTTTGGATCTCTGGAACAGATGAAAATAAAAAACCTCTGGTATGAGAATGAGACATCTCAATATGAACATGATCACACAAAGCTCATTTTAGATGGGACTTTCAATGCAGTTAGAAACCAATCTATCTCCATTCCTCCAAAATTTGGCTCAACCACATTAGTCTTCACAAAGCACAGATCCATGAGCTGCTGAATGGAAAAGGCTATTTTCAGCAATGACAAAGTACAGCTTTCCAAAAACTAATGTACCCTTACTTATAAGACAGTCTAGAGATCTGTGAGCGAGGTGATGAACTGGAACAAAATTCCTATTAATATACTGTAGCCATATTATACTTCTATGAGGCAGTTACATGTCTTTGGGGAAGGACTTGGGCAGGAAGAAAAGAAGGAACAGGGACAGTCTCCCAGAGAAATGTAAAACCATCTAATAATACACTGAAGGTATACACAAGCGAACTACAGCGGATTACTGAAAGAAGTTATACAAATGACATGCTAATAATTAACGAAGTAGTGCCCAGTCAGTTCCAGCACCATCTGATTTCCACCTATCACTAGTCTGACCAAAATAAAAGCAATTAATCCTCTACATTAGAAAGAATCTCTCTGGTCCAGTATTCCCATTTTTTTTTTTAATTGTTTTAAGCAGGTATATTACTTGACTGCACTAGAAGCCAAAACATTCAACAAAAAGATCAAAGAGCTCTGGAGAGACCCATCAACTAAGACAACAACTAAAGCATGAAGTATTTAAGAGATCTTTTCAGTACTGCAAGCAGTGTCCTGTGCTGTGCAAACTGACAACATCTCTAGCAATGGGATCTATGCAGAGCATGATCAGGAACAAAATCATTCCACCAGTCACAGTCTTGGAAAATCACCAATGGAAAGCCACACTCAATCTTCCTCTACAGTTACTTCGGTCTCTTACAGTTTTACTCCTTCATGGAACCACAACTTAAAACTGGCTCCAAACCCGATGCAGCATGGTGTCTTTATTTCTTACAGTCCACTTGTATTTCTGTATAAGGACAGTGTAACTTACCCAGATACTGCTCAGTGTAGCAAACTGCCAGAGAAAGCTGGCAGGACAAAAAATGCCTTCTGCTGTCAAGTATAATTAAGAACCCTCCCACACAAATCCCAGACACCATCCCTCACGTCTTTCCCTGAGCATCAGTTAGGATATTTCCCAACCCCATAAAATATGGAACAACGATATTTACTTGAATGAGATGTAAAACTGATGCAAAGGAAGTTTAACTAATCCTAGCAATCTGTCACAGCCAGGGCTTCCCATCTTGTTCCATGCTTCAATAATCATGACATTGTTCTTCAGCCGCTCCAGGTGTTTGGAAGTCAATGAAAAAGGCATCACCTGAAAGAGTTTAATGCAGATTTAGAATACACTGGAAACTATTTGCTAAGGATAGAGCATTCCAGTAACACCACATCGTTCCAGTTTACAGAATTGTGCTCTTTAGAAATGGAAATTAAAGATGAAATGCATACCTGCCTAACAAGTTCCAGAAAACCGGCAGGTTTGGCAAAGAGCTAGCCAGGAAAATTAATGTATTTTAGGTAAATTTTAACGTAAGATCATATGCTACCTTAAGAAACATTGCTTTTATCTTTAAATGTGTGGTTACTAAACAGATAAATCATTTCAGACAACTTTCAGATGTCTTCTGCTATGTTTTTACAATTCACTCTTTCAGCTGAAGACTAGGAAGTCTCACAAATCACTAGCTATTGTTAAAAGTAAACCAAATGCATTTGAGCATCCTGACATTCCCAACGAAAAATGTCCAGTAAAAAATTACAAACTTGTAACACTATTAAATGCCTGAAATTTTGCTGTTTGCTGGGGGAAGGCTCTGGCCCATACTAGGACAGTAACCCACACTTCTGAGCTGCTATATTAGTTGAGAAAAAAAAAAAAAAAAAAAGAACTGCATTTCAAACTGTGCAATCCAGCCAAAACAATACTGAAAATACTTCTAATATACTGGACAGAGCCAAGTAGAGAAGCTCCTACATATATAAAAGTAACTTATCTTTGAATGATGTTTGTCAGTGTGGAATAGCTCATTTCAATCAGGGTTAAATGGAAGACATGTGACTTGCCTGAGAAAAATTAAAGGCAGGCTGTGTTGTGCCCCATATGACAGCAGATCGTGTCGCCTCCTCAGTGCTGAGCAGCTTGCAGTTTAAATACACGTTACAAGAACTGTGGAGCCCACTGTCTTCAGCAACAAAATCCTTTCCATCAGGCACCATCAACAGCACATGCAGTAATAACCCATCTTCTTCAGATGCCGTTATTTGCGTCATCAGGTTACGGGCTACAGGGGTTGGTACAGCCCGCGGTGGCTGCACGATATTCACACTGGCTGCTCCTGTCTTCTGTGCCTCCTTGTAGTTGTGAAGATTCAAGCAGTGAGGGCTTTCTGCATTTACGTCCTTCCTGTTGGGCTCCTGGAATTCCAGCCGGGGACTTCTTACAGCTTGAACTGGGACTCGCTGCAGAGCCACAGCTGACCTGGCAGCGGTGCGGGTGAAGTCTTTGTTGTCGCCTGCAAGCTCTAAGGATACCTGCATTGGGCAAAGCAGAGCGGGCTAATCGAAAGATGTTCCTCATACAAAGACAAGAGACTGCAGCATAAATTCAGGTAAATGCATTGCACATTTTGTTCAAGAGCTGTGTTAGATCATCACCCAGAAGGCTTACCTTTAAACACATGCTGGTTACAAGCTACAACTGTCACTGCAAAATAAACCACATGCGATTTTATCAAACACAGCAGTAACTCAAGTGCAAAACCATATAATTACAGCTGAATAAAGGAAAAACGTAAAACCAATTGCCAAGCTGACTGAAAAATAACACCTACCCAGCCAAAGCAAAAAGTACTGTGACAAGGTATCACAACTGTCATTTGCTCCACTCTGCTACAGCATGGGCTGCTTAAGAAAAATTATGAAAAACGAAATGTTTCTCTCCAAATGTTTTCTTTCACTGCTCTTTCACTTTTACATTCTCTCCTGATTTTAGCTGTCCCGAACTCCTCTCCCTTCTGTGGGCTCCTTTTTCTCTCCACTGGTCTACATATTCCACTGCATTTGTCTTTTTTTTTTTCCGAGACTGGCTTTTTTGGGTTTTGTTTTGTTTTTTAACACTGTCCTATGTTTGAATTGCCTCTTCACATTGCCAAGATTTGCAAGAGAAATAGTCAGATTGGTATGAATGAAAATGTGTGTGTGAAAGCAATGAAAGAAACACCAGAATCAAGGTTAAAGGAATTGCAAGTGTTAATTTGCAAGTGTTAATTTCTACAGAGCATCACAGATCTGCTGGATTCATTCACATGATGAGACAGCAAGAAGGGGAGAACAAACTGAAGCCCAGAAGATAAGGTAGCAGGATAAAGAAAAGGACTGGAGCCCAAATAAGGAAAACGAAATTTAGACTCAAGAATTTTGCCTACGACTTAGGAGGGACAAGATACTGCAGCAAAAAATGCCAAATGGTATCTCCTCCTAAAGTGTATGAAGAACAACATGTCCAAAGATGAGAAGTTCAAGGGCATCTGTCAGAAAGAACCCAAGAAATGCAAAGTGGACTCAATAGCCGACATCCCTTTTCCTCCATGCCCTGGCCAGAACAGCTGGCCCCACATATACTGTGGGTAGGCAGGTATTACATTGAGCAAGTGAAACCTAGCAGACAGGGCAACCAAAATCACTTTTCTTTAATATTAGCTTCCCCTTCCATCAGCTCTTACCTCAAACTTTGGTTCATTAATTCCCCACAACACCTCCTTCCACTTTTCTCCTCTCACACCCTGTTCCACTGCATTCTCTCCCGCAGAACACACCATTTCTCCTCCCTGCCTTCAATTAACTTCTCCCACACCTAACCTCTACATTTTACGTTTCAGCCTTCTGCAGCTCCTTTACTGGCAGCTCTGCTGAATGGCTTCTCCACCAGAAGTTTCCCATCCCCTGTGACAGAGGACATGGCTCATGCTGTGAACTACAAAGTGACAGAAGCAATCTGTGCTGACGTTCCCCAGGAATAATATAGGAGCTCCGAATGTAAAATTCCCAAATACTCTCTTAACCCTTCCCTTGGTAATCTAGAGAGCTGTTTATCCTCAGAACTGCCAAATCTCTCAAATGTGCTGTGCAGGACCATTAATCCTCCTCAATTAAATGTTGAGCATGCTGGTAGAAACTTTGGCTGGAGAAGAGAACTCCTGAAGTGACCGTGTGGTACCAATGACAGGGAGCATCAGGCCTCTGTGGCAGGAGAGAACTCAGCTCATGGGTGGAGCAGAAGCCAAAGCTCCCAGCTTGAACATGTGCCACTCAACTGGCTTGTAGAGTGATTTCTGTATCCAAGCCTTAGCTTATTGACTCTCATTTTACCCTGCAGCCAGGGGAACATCACACAGCAAGATCCTAAAGACATGCAGGAGGTTCAAAATATTTCTCCAAAACCCTAAGGAAAAAAAAAGGTTCACGTTATCTTGTATTGGTCTTAAGAAACCTCCGTATCTGAGACCTGGCAAATTAAAACAGAGGAAAGAAAGAGGAGGGAAAATTTCAAAAAGAAGGAACATGCAGCCAAAATTAGTAATGACAGGTTGTTTAACTCGAAGTCTATATGGTAAAACACATACCTTTAGCGGTCCAACTTGTGTCTGATCTCCCTCTTTTCCCACAGGTATCTCGCAGCTGACAGTGAGCAACCCAGACTGGATAACCTTGCGTAACTGAAGCGCTGCTGAGCCAATGGCCACTGGCTGAGGGCAGAAAAAGAAACCATTTTGCAAGATTTCTGCAAGGTTGAAAGAACTAAGGGCGGGCATGTTGTGAAATGAAAGCCTTCTGGGAAGCCATGGCCAGCCACTCACCCTACTACTCCTATACCGTTAGTTGTACCTATAGGAATTTATAGGAAAGTTTCCCTTAGTTCTAATTTCAAGTCTAGGACAACAGTAAGGAAAATTACCCCAGTACCTACTGTAAACAGTTCCAGATTAATGCAAAAAAGAACATCTCAAATCCTAGTAACTGAACAAAAATTCCATACTTAAAGACACAATTTATTCACCCACCAAATCTCCTATTAGAACAGATGGGCAGATATTCTTGGTGTTGATTAAAACAAAACACGAGCTAACACCTCTCACTGTCCTCATCACATGCAGATGATTATGCAAATATTTTTTGCAAAAATATACTTTTTAAAAAAAATTTTTTTTTTTTTTTTACACTCATGCACCTACCCCCCAAATCCAAATGCACAAGTTGTACCAGTTTCTCACACCTCGTGTTGTTCTCCTTACCCTGGGCAGAGTAGTGGTATCAAATGCATCTACGTTAACTCATTCTATATTGCTAAATGAGCTGTGTTCTTATTGAAGACTAATGTTTGTAACTGATCCGATATGCTTACATAGTAAGAGATCAGTTTGGAAGAGGAGGGAAGGACAATTTTTTTTTGCCTGTCAGTCTTGAACTCATAAAATCATTTAGTTGGGTGACCAGATTGAACAGCAATTAGCTCAACTTATAGTATCTGCACGTAATGTCATTTCCCTTGATAATATCCAGCAACGGTCAACTAAGCCGCCCAGTCAGGCCACGCTGTTTTGCCTCTGATGGTTGAGGTGGCAGCAATCTCAATGAAGCATTGCAGAAGACTTCGAAAAGCCACTGCTGTCTGTGTAAGTATTGGAGGAAACAGAAATGCAAAGAACTTCTATAAACAACTTCTAATAAGTACCTTTTTCTGTGTGCTTTTTCTCATGTAGATTTTAAAAGCGAGGTCAGAGCTCCACCAGTGCTCTATCATTGTTCCACTAAAACGGACAGGGAACACAAACCGCTGCTGAAATTTCACCACTGCAAGGAAGACAGAGACTTGTGAGGTCTTAGCTGTATCCAGAGCTAACCTGTCTTTTGAGCCCGATCAGGAACAGAGAAATCCTCAGTCTCTGCAGAGAATGTGCAGGGCGAGTAGACACGGGAAGTTCAGAAGGTATGAGGAGAAAGTGATGCACTTCTGAGGAGGATGGAAAAGCACACAGCAAGCATTTGTACATCTGCCAGAATCACAGATCCAGCAAGGCTGGGAGCTGAAGGGGGAAGAGCTGTTGCTGGAAACCTCAACAAGAATCTCTCAAGGATTCAACCTAATAAACTATATCACAACTCTGTAGGTAATTCGCTACTTTGTTTTGGTTGCTCACAAGAGCAAAAAATCTTCCAAATTAACTGAATATAAATAAACTTTCCTGTGGAGATTCCTCTGTTACATGCACAATCATTTAATTCTGCATTACTTAACACCAAGCCCAAAGTAAACTGTTCTTCGCTTTCCAAGGCCAGAAAACAGCAGGCAGGCAGTACCACAAGCATCTAAATAATAACAGCATCTAAAGGCTGCAGTCGATTCAAAGTCTGTCATCCTAGAATGCAGTAAGACTTTCCATTCTTCAGTGGGAGAATATATATTTCTATATATGTTCTGTGGGAGATCAATATATTTCAAGACATATCTTGAGAGAGTCAAAGCTGAGCTGCAAGAGTAATCACAAGTTCAGGAGAAAAATGGCATCTGCAAGAAAAGACTGAACGAATTGGTGTTTACTCTAGAAAAGAGTAGTACAGCAGCAGTGTTGAAGTAGTACACTTTCCTTGTTCACAATGGATAAAGTAAGTATTCCTGTGATGACAGAAAACTCAGGTTAGACATAAGAAAACTTTTCTAACAGGAAACACAGTGCTTCTACAGCTTGCCTAGGATGCCTACGGAATTATTCCCATTGGGCATCTTTAATAAATCGGATAAACAGCTCTCAGGAAAGATAACAGTACAGTGGACTGACTTGACGGCTTCTTCAAATTATTTTCAGCCCTACCTATTTTTCTGGGTTCCAAAGAGCTGGAGCTTAATCTCACAAGACGAAATCCAGGAGGCTGTATTATTTTTGCATTACAAAGAGCTAAGGTTAGGTAGAGTTAGATGTTTTTTTCTGGACACAAATGGAGAATATAAAAGAGAACTCAAAATTACTCCCAGATCTTTCAAGTGCCACCCAGAAAGATGCAAAGCCAATGAATGACCATATGGGAAAGGCTTTTGAAAGCCACCCTGGATTTCCAGTTTCTGGGAAGACTGGGCAGAGAGGACCTTGCTCATACAGCATTGTCTGCTCACTGAGGAGAGAAACATAGCATGAATTGCCCTCAGGGATACAAACACTGGTGACTCTCAGGAAAGAGATTTATGTCTACTGCTTTGAGCATGGGACTCAAGATCTCTTGGATCCAGCAGATTCTCTGAGCTCTTGCAGATGTTAAATGACACATTTCAGCATCTGAAAAAATTATTTGTTTGAGATATAAGTATCTCTGATATTTCTAAAAGTACTTTATCATCCTCATGCTATTGCAGAAAGGATATTGGTTTTACGTTGAAGTGAAGGAATGGGCTTACTGACCTGCTATTCTGTCCCTAAGAAAAGAACTTTTCAGCAAAAAAAAAATATTAAAATAATCATTTGGCTTCCTTCTTCCTCAGACAAGCATTCCACTACCTGCAGCGCAGCAGAGGTGCCACTAATCATACCATGTTTTTCAGGCAGCAAAGAAAACACATAGGAAACACTATTACATAATTTCTAAGAGATGAAGGAGTCAACAAAACTAAATACAAGGGGGAGAAATTAATGCTCTTACCATCACCTGTGATTTTACTTGAAGCTATTCGAGTTACTTCTGTTGTTATGGAGACCTGTCCTTTTTCATCCTTGGAGGCTCCCACAGGAAAGTGGTACTCAACAAAGAAGGTACTATGAATAAAAAAGTGAATGCATGATCACAAACCATCAAAAATCTCATGTACATAATGAAACCAAACATACCATGCAAGTTTCATAGTCACAATTTCTTATTTTTTTAGAATAACTGAACTATCTATTTTATGAATCCCTTCTATACATTACGCATATGTCAGATTCTCCTCAAAAAGATAAACCCTTTTGTTTTCAATGTACTGCCATGCACAAAGCACATTTGTACCTCCCCCAAATTCCCAGAAAAAGCACAACCTGAAGTAAACCCGCATCAGGATAAATTATTTGCATCTCTAACTTTTAGAAATTATGGTATACAATTTCCTGTGAGGAGCAGAGAAATGGAAAGACCTCAGAAGCCTGGAGAAGTTATGTAAACAGGACTATACAACAGAACTCAGAGAAATCTACCTTGAAGGCACAAGTAACAAGCTGGTGAGAAACAATCCCCCTTACCACTTATTAACTGATGCAGGCCTTGGAGGCTTCCCCATTAAACCTTTCTTTCTTGGTGTGATCTGGATGGTCTCAGGAGGGATTTTCAAGCTTTCAATGATGACTCTGGCTAGGTGTATTCGCTCCAGTAATGCCAACCTGTCTGCACTCAAGGATGTGACATGAGCTTCTTCTGTGTGACCTTCTGCAGGAGCAAGTAGTCTAGTAGGAGAGCAGCTGAAGAGATAAAACTGAGAATCAGGACTACATAAAGATGGCCAGAGGGCTGGAGCCCCTCTGCTATGGAGACAGGCTGGGAGAGCTGGGGCTGTGCAGCCTGGGGAGGAGAAGGCTGCGGGGAGACCTTAGAGCAGCTCCCAGTGCCTGGAGGGGCCGACAGGAAAGCTGGGGAGGGGCTTTGGGCAAGGGCAGGGAGTGGTGGGACAGGGGGGAATGGCTTGAAGCTGAAGGAGGTACATAATTGGGAAAAAAAGAAAGTGCACATTCCACACTTGGAGTTTTGAAAAAATCTTATGTCTTCTAACTCTTCAAAAAGAAAAGCTTTGTTTAATGTCATATACCAAAGAAAGGGAGATGACAGAGTCATACACATGGACAAGTCAGTGCTGCAGAGGAAGAGCAACAGGATTTTTGCCATAATTTAAAATCTCACTTGCACTTTATTTTTAAGACTTGACTTGCAAATGTTTTTTTGTCCGTACCTCTGGAGATATGATTTTTACTTGAATGTAAAAACCGCAGCATTTGTAAGAAAAGGTTCAGAAATAATTGTTTGGAGCTGAATTAGGAAAAAAAAAATCCCAAGACCTTAATACTAACTGACATTGTACAAGTAAAGCTTTATAACTGGATATTTAGGGACACTGTTGTACTGGTTCAGGACTAATGTAAAAAAGGGAATAAAATTTAGATGATGTCAAAACAAAAGTTTATTTACTACAGCTACAGGAGAAAACACAAACCAGCAGAGAAACAGACTCTGCTGATGTCAACTCTGTCCCTGTCAAGCAGATAGAAATTTTATACACAGAGACATTGTGCAAAGGCAGATAATAGGGTGTGAGTTATTTTGTATGTGTTACATACACAAAGTCACAGAACTGCACAGAGCTTTTTTCAGCATGGGGACTAATCTATCATGAAGGTTACACAGTGATTATTGTTTCAGGAGGCAGGGCGAGAGTTCAGTTGAGAGGCCAGCTCAGGCCTTAGTGCTTCTCCGTCCACAGTTCAAAATGTTATTACTAGGCCTATTGCATTTTGGTCAAACTCATGTTTTTAACGAATTGCATCTTAATCTTTAACAACATATAGCAATTCCTAGGTGATGCTGATGCTCCATCAGTCCCAGTGATGCTATGAAAATTCCCCACCAAAATAGTTCAGTGAATTGTGTGATAATGATGGAGTGTGATAATAATCATAGAATCACAGGATGGTTTGGGTTGGAAGGGACCTTAAAAGTCATCTAGTTCCAACACTCCTGCCATGGCCAGCGACATACTGCGCTTCTTGCTAATACTAACTTACAACGAGTAAGATGCTACAAAACAAGACACAAATGTAACTGTTTACCGGGGTTTAATCCTCGTCGCCTTCTGATCCTGATCAAACGCATTAGAATCCTGTGGATTCACTGGATCAGCCTTCTTAACAGTTTCTGTTTTGGTTACTTTTTTGGAGGAGTTAACATCATCATCAGTGAGGAAATCACTTAAACTGGAATCAGATTTCTGAAACAGGAATAATGTACATAAAATAAGAAGTCAGCTACCATTGTCAACAAAGATACATAATGGTTACGATAAAGAAAAAGAAAAAACAATTTGTGGGTTGCATAATTTGAAACAACTAAAATTCTACCAAAAATTTTCAGAGGTTTAAATAAAAGTCTTCATGGGTAGCCTCAATCCTAGCGATTTCCAAACTCAATGCTTGACTCTGCAGTCTCAAATAATATTGTTAAAAGAATACTATTAAAGAAAACTAATTTTAAGCAATGTTCTCACAAGCTTCTGTATGATATTTAATGCTTATTAAGCCTTACTAATACTGAAATTTGTAGTCTTTTTTTTATTTAAATGCAGATTTCTGGTTTTCTTCACTTTAGGAACAACATATTAAGCGCCTTCCTTTTGATCTCCACTTACAGGAAGGGTGTAAAAAAGACTCTCCAGAAGACTCTGGTCGTAATGGGGATCATTGAGTTCACTGTCATACACCTCACTCCCAAAAGAAAGAGAATCCAAAAGGGAACCTGTCCGATCCCAGAAATGCACAGGAGATAAATCAGCACTGTGGACACAACAGAAAGAAATGTAACTTAGTGTTGCAAGTTCTGCAGTCAATTTCTTACCAATTCTGACAACGCTGTCTATTCTGTACTGGATTTATGCTATATTAGCTCCATATACAGCCAAACTGTGCTTATACAGCACTGGGCTCAACCTACTACGTGTCTGCGGCCCATTCCGACGGGTTATCTTGTGATAACATCTCTGTGAAAAAAGTGCATGTGAAAATATATCCATATAATTGCAAAATAGTTTGTTGGAAGGGATCTCTGGCGATCATTTAGTCCAACCCCTGCTGAAAACTAGAAGATGCAAATAAGAAAAGTCTCCAGTCGGATTCTAAATATCTCCAAAGCTGGAGATTCCACAGCCTCTCTGGGCAACCTGTTCCAGTGCTTCATGACTCCAATCATAAAATACATCTATTAAGATCTACCTACAATTCTTATCCATAAGCACTTTGTAACTTTTGGAATGCTTTAAGATACCAGTAATACTTAAGGACAGTTTAATATAATATAAATTCAAGCTATATCCGAGTAGGTAAATACAAGTATCTTTAGAACATGGTTGGAACAAGTTGGGTTTTGTTTAAGGGTCTTCTACCTGTGCTCTGAGTTCAAAACCATTTTATGATCTGCAAATACTTCAGTGTTATCCAGTAATAAACCACAGGGCACAAGGCATACGGACTGAAATTTTAAACCATATCTGACATGGAAGCTGTATGCCTCCTACCCCTGATTTGGACACAATGTAAGCATCACATAAAATGAGAGAAAAAGGTCAATTTAATATTTGGAGAAAGATCTCTCTACTTTTAATTTACAAGCTGAAAGTTCTTCAAAGAAACACTATTTGGTTTATGCACTTCTTAGCATTTTAGGGCACAACAGTTACAACTATTAATTTTATCAAAGATCGTGGTTAATCCTTCTGACATCACTTTTACATCAAAGGACTCTGAGCTATCCAGGTTGTCATGCATTAAAGTTGAGTACAAGCAGAGGTATAGAACATCTCCATCACTTGCACGTATGGTTCACTAGTTACACTTCCAGAAATGTGAAGAACTTGGAGTCAAGAGACATTTTTCAGTATAAAGTGGTCAAATAAGGACAATTTTGCCGTAATCTCCAGTGCATTACACTCACCTGCCCAACAGTAACTGTATTGCTCTCTCTTCAGAGTTAAGGTCAAATTGCTGACCTGAAACTTCAGATGCAAAGAGATGGGGATCTTCAGGAGCTGGCACAAAATATGTGTTCAAGCCTTTTGGGCTCCTGGATAACAGTGATTGCAGCAGAGAGAGCAGTAAAAGGAAAAATAAAAATATTAAGGCATGTTCAAGATTAATCCATCATGGATAAAAATCAAAGGTCATGCACAGCCTTCTCCAGTTTGTAGCCTAATCTCTAGATATGCAAAAACTTTTTGTAACCCTGCAGTCTGCTGCAAGTCACATCCAAAATCTCATACTTCGCAATGTGTCATAGAATCACTGAAACATTTAGCTTGGAAAAAACCTTTAAGATCATCAAGTCCAACTGTAAAGGTTGGCCCAATCTTGCAAGTTAAGCACAGCTGCTGCAAACAAGAAGAGGGCCTGAGAAAACCAAGCAAGATGTTTATAAATGATGTTCTATCAATTTTTCCTGGAAAGTCCAAAGTCATCTACTTTTAAACAGATCAGAATAGTTTGAGGAGAAATAATTTAAATTCTGTTTGCAATAGCATCACTGACTGTCAAAGACAATGACATTATTTTCTGGCTTATAGTGGAACAAAAGGTAATATTCATATTTCCCAAAAAAACAGAAAAAGTTTCTCCTGTAAAAAACATGCATATCTCTTAACGTTTCTAAATTTCAGTTTCACTGAATTGAGAATATTTACTAAACCTAGTACTAAACAAAGGTGGAGTTAGAAGCTGAAAAGGCTCAAACACTTATTTTTTTTTAATCTGGTAAGAAAGATCATATGGAAGAAGATAACGACTACTAATTCTGAGAACACAGTTACAGATGCAAATTTTCATGGGTATTTGGCACCAACAGATGCAAAGTAGAATATGCAAAAGTACTCAATTTATGTCACTAATTTCTTTAAAAACCTGTTCTCTGTGATGAAGTACCATATAATTTGCTATGTTCCTTGCATTACTTATTCCTTATCAACATTTAGTATTTCTATATCAAATAATTCTGTAATCAATACAAATATACTGCAAAACAAAACTAAAATCAATTACTTAAATTAAGGCTTACTACATGATGATTAAAATCAACTCACAAAATTTAGGCTTTTATACACAAGTAGAAATTAATTTCCTATTTGAATGAGAATCCTAAATTACATCACGTGAATCTCAGTATTTCAAGGTTCCTGATAAGGTCTCAAAATTTACGGTTTGAAACTTAATCTCACTTTCCCCTTTCCACACTCACTTTGCTGGTGCTTTGAGATTGTCTCTCTCTATAGAAGAAGGCACTTTATTCAGTTCAATCTCCATGTCCGGACTAGACTTCATTGCAGAAACCACCATGGCATCACGGAGTTTATTGCCTTGATCCAAAAGAGCTGAGAAGTAAGCAGAAGGATTAAAACTCAGCATTCAAATGCAATTTAAAAGCAATGTGTAAACACAACAAATGTGCCAGCTACAGTCAAGAAACTTCTGTTTTCTGCTGTTACGAAAAGATCTTGACATACTGGAGATGAAGTGTGTGCTATACATCATAACAGATAGCACAGCCAAAAGTGAGAGCAATCCTCTATCAGTCTCCCGCTCAGAGCCGCACAAATAACTCATCTGTGCACACCGAATCAGGCACTAAGGGGCATTATTAAGATGCAGCAGCAAGATTAATTTACAGAGTAGCCTGTCACCTTAGGATATCTCAACAGATATCTAATTTTAGGTCTGTAAATATAAAAAATAACTCTAAAGACAACACCTAAGGAAACGTGCCCTAATTTGATGATCATTTGAATCCGGTCCAAGTGGATGCTAACAGGCACGTGGTGGAAAATAAACCATTTTCCATCTGAAAATGCTAAGGGCATAGAAACCCTCCTAAGAGTTTTTTCAATATGACTGGCACCATTGATGGCCACCTCAGAGTGCATGTCAGTGATGAAACAGCCTGTGAAAGTGAGCTTCCTTTTCTTTTACCCCTCCAGGTCAGAGCTCAGGCATGCCAGGACAGCACATCTTGCCTGATCTGGATAGTGAAGCCACCTTCCAACAAGACTGAACCAGTAGTTTTTAAGTGAAGACTTCTTTGTTGTAATTTTCTGTTTGAAATAATACAGGGAGAATGTGTAAAGTATCACTTCCTTAAGCCTTTGTCTCTGGATAAGCACCTGAAATATTATCAAGAGCTATTTGTTGTGAAAGCTAAAGATGGTGCCAATTGTATACAAACCTGAAAGCAAGTCTTTTGTAGCTGGGTTATGCAAAGAAAGCACCCGCGTGTTCGTCCTATCCAGCGCTTCAGGATCAGTGCTGGTGAGAAACGACACTTGCTGATTTGAAGGATTCACTTGCAAACGTTCATCTGGTAAAATCAGACGGTGATGAGAAGTAGAAAAAGCATCCTTCATGTTTTCACAGTTCTCTTGAAAGACCAAACGGTCCTCTCCTCTATTGAAAAATGAAACGTTATTTCAGTAACAACTAAAGTGGATCGGTAAAGGGATTCAAACCTCTTCAAATTCTTCCTAGCACTGCAGCTGCCCACCTCAGTACACGCTCCAAAAAGAAATGCAACACATTATTTTAATGACTCCTCATCTCCCACTTACACCATCAGAGAGACAGATTCAAGCTGCAAGTACAAGATTTGTGGCATCTCTTGTGTCAACTAGCATAGCTTGAACTAAGTCAATGTAGGATGCAAATTTATGAGGAGTTGTCCCTGGAAGCTCTGAAATGCTGAATGTTCTTCTGGATTTCATACAAAATGCACATTCAAAAAGATCAAGTAATCCATAACTCACAAGTGTATAGCCATTAATTAAGAGTGTGCAGCTGCAAAATAAACTAGAATTTTGTTATGGGGGAAAAAAGATACCTGGGAGCTGTGGCTCTGCTATCATTAACAGACTCTTGGTCAGCAATAGTCACCCGTGTTTGCCTGGACTGCTGTGATGGAGCAGGAAACTGGGGCTTGCTGCTTCCCTGAGCAGGAGCGGTATCTAAACTCGCATCTGTGGTTGGGATAGAGCTGCTGGTGTCATACAGCTCTGGCAGAGGTTCTAAAACCAGTGAGACCTGAAGGACAAAATGTGAAAAGTCTTAGTTAAGTGCCACACATACTGTATTCAACTTTACTTGTCATGCTATGGAAAACCACTGCTTTTCTACACAAAGTAATATTTAGATTTTATGACATAACGTCATAAAACTCTCACATATTTACTACCACTTATTTCACATTCCATGTTTTTCAAATCACAGGCAACTGTCTTTCAGCATAAATTGTCCAGAGCTGAGGCTGTAAAACACCACCTTCTTAGTCCCAGATTTCAAAATCTTCTACAATTTCAGCCCAGTGAGGCTCCCGAGAAGCGTTAGAACCGAGTATCCGTTTTTAAATACGCTGTTAAAACTCACTCTCAGCCCAGAGACTACAAATTTTCTTTATCAAGTTGAACTACCAATGCCACACATCCTTCTAAACAAAAAAAGAGTCATCACCTTCGGTATTCATTTTTCATTTGATAACTTAGCTCACTAATGCCTTGGACAGAGACCAGGTCTGCAGTGTACCTAGTAAAGCTTGATCCTGGCACTTGATTATCCTGCTATTACAGCAATACAATTTATAATAAAGAGCAAAGACAGAAGGACTACCTGCAGCTCTCCTAGTTTATCAGATGTTGGTGAAACTATTGTAAAAAAACCATTGATTGGATGGCTGGGAGACAGTTGGGACAATCTGGTGATTTCCACTCTGCCAATAGGAAGATGGTCACGTTTGCTCATTACCTCCAGGACAAGCACACCCATATCTGCAAAAATTAGGAACGGCTTCGTTGCAGTCTCACACAACATAGTCACAATTAAACACAATTAAAACATTTCTGTTAAAATGACAGAGATGCTAGAGGTTAACATGTCATATCATGAAATTATGATAATGAAGCAGCAGGTAAGGAAGTGTTACACTGATAATAAATTATGATAAGTAAGTACAAGATTACCATAAAAAGGACTACTTATGATAGGACAAGGGGTAATGGTTTTAAATTGACAGAGGATAGGTTTAAGTTGGACATGAGGAAGAAACCCTTCCCCGTGAGGGCGGCGAGGCGCTGGCCCAGGCTGCCCAGAGCAGCTGTGGGTGCCCCATCCCTGGCAGGGCTCAAGGCCAGGCTGGACGGGGCTGGGAGCAGCCTGGGCTGGGGGGAGGGGGCCCTGCCCCTGGTGGGGGGTGGGACCGGGTGGTCTTGAAGGTCCCTTCCAGCCCAAACCCTTCTGTGATTCTAAGAGTATGTAGCAGGCACAGGTTTTACAGGCAAACTCTAGACATCAGGCTTGCATTAATGTCCTCCAGATCTTTCACTAAATTAAGTACCTTAACAACATTGCAAGCTCACCTGAGTATCTTTTTATTCCTCACATTCTTCGAACACTTAAATGCCTATTTAATACGCTATGTATAATACTAAAAATCATCTCATCTTAACTCTGTGGGGACTACAGCAGACTTCAACAGTTTGCAGACCTGAACACTAAACCTTACTACTAGAGAGCCTGATGTCAGCAGTCCCAGGCTGAGATCAAAAGCCTCTCGGATCAGGAAAACGACCTAAGAAGCCGTGAGAACCGGACGGGGGTTCCTTGGCAGATGAAGAACCCCTAGGTTTTTGCGGGCCTCCCCGCAGCTCCGGCCCTGAGCTGCCTGACCAGGGCGAAGCGGCTCTACCTGTCAGGTAGGCAGCGAGCTGCCTGGGCCCGCAGCGCACGGCGTAGCGGGCGGTGGCTCCCTCCGCCGGCTGGCCCGGCCGCCAGGCGGGCTGGAAGACGGTGCCGTCGGAGGTCTCCCCCCACCACCGCAGGCGGACGAGGGCGGCGGCGAGCGGCCTGGGCGCCGTCCACAGGACTCGGGAGACGGTGCAGCGGAGGAAGCATCGCAGCGGGCCCTCCACGAGCGGCGGCAGGCTGGTGGAAGCGGGGACGTCGCCGGTACCTGCGGGGAAGTGGGAGCGAGCGGCCTCAGGGGCCCGGCATCCCGCAAGCCGCGGGCCCGGGCACGCTCCCGCCGCCGCCGCCCCACGTGTACCCCCCAGCCCCGACCCTTCCTTCCCACCTGGGAGCGGCCCACCGCCCCTCCGCCGGGACCCTCCCGCCGGCAGGGCGAGCGCCCTCGGCTTCTTCTGCCGCATCCCGCCTCGCCTCAGGCCGCGCCGCCGCCCGGCAACCGCCGCCTCGGCGGGAGCGGGACGCGCCCCCACAGGGCGCCGAGCCGCACTTCCGGGACTACAGCCCCCATCATGCAACGCGGCGCCGCGCCGCAGAGAGGCGGACTACATTTCCCAGAAGGCCACGGGAGAGCGCTACGGGTGCCCGCGGCGGTGGACTGCGCTTCCCGTGGTGCCGGGCGGCGGCGTTGTGACGGGCCGCCGCTTCCGGTGGGGCGGTTGCGGAGTGGAGCGGAGCGGGGGCCGGTGGCGGCCGCGGCGCTCGGCGGGGGCGGTTTTCGGGGGGGCGGTTTCGCGGTGTGTCCTTGTGCGTTAGCGCACCCTTCGCCGTCATGTCGGCTCTGGAGAAGCAGCTGCATCTGGGCCGTCTCCCGCCGCGGCCCCCGTTGCCCGGTGGCGGCGGCCAGTCTGGCTCCAAGATGCGTATGGGGTAGGTGGGGGAAGGGCGGGAGCGGCTGAGGGGACGCGGTGGGGTGGGGGCGTTGGGGAGCAGAAGGGGAAAGAGGCTAACAACGGCGGGGGAGGGCTCTGGGGGGCCGAGGGGGGCTCGTTGCTGTGGGCCTGGGGGGGTCTCGCTGGCAGTTTGGGGGACGGCTTGTTATTAGGGGGCTCTGAGGGGAGGGGGAGCTCGTTTTGGGGGGGGCTGGAGGGCGGGGAGCTCGTTACGGGGGGGGGGGGTAGGGGCAGGAGGCCCTCTTTGCTGGAAGGTGGCAGCAGAGGGGAGAAGGGCCACCCTTGTGTGGGCAGGTTGGGTTGCCCTGTGCAAAGGGGGTGCTCTGTCCTGAGTGGAGCTGGGGTGTACTTTGGGGGTGAGTTACTTGTTGCTATGGGGGCATACCGCCGCTGGGGTGTTTGCTGCTGAGGTATTTGAGGGTGGGGGTGCCGATTGCTGGGGGAGGGCTGTGGGAGAGGGGACTTTGTGGATGTGGGACAGGGAGAAAAGTGGGTGTTATTTGCTGGGGGGATAGGGTGAGGGGGATCTTTGAGCAGGGGTGGCAGCCCAGTGGAGGTGGTCAGCAGTGTGGCGGGTCTCAGTAGAAGATGATACGATGTGAGGGACCATCCAGCCCCTGTGCTGGTCCTGCTGTGTGCTGGATTGCTTCCCAGTACCCCAGGACAGCAGCATCTGGACCGGGCTTTTCCAGCCGGCTTTCCCTGGCAAGGAGGCAGGCAAAGGTGTTACTACACAAAGAGAATCCTCAGAGCTGGGGGAAGGTGGCTGGTGCTGGGATTAGTCTTCAGCAGCCCTTTTCTCTGAGTCCTTTTGCCATCTGTGTTGGCAAGGGGAGTCAAATGTGTCGTGGTTTGTCGGGGTGGTACCTCAAAGTCGGTGGAAGAATGGTTGGGGAGAGAGGTGTATTTAAATGCTATTTCTCAGCAGCAGACACTTAGTGAACCTGTACGGTAGGTGTATTCTGCCAGATGAGTTAAGTTCCTGCTTCAGATGATGTAAAATCTGGGATAGTTCAGTGCAGATGCTAAATCTTTTAGGCAGAAGTGAGAACACATTTTGGAAGCTGTGAGAGAAGATTGACCGGTGTCTAGCTGTGTAGATGGCAACTAAAAAGGACTGACTGAACAAGAACAACCCCAGCAAAAGGGTTATTCTCTAGCAGTGAGTAAGAGGGAGAAAATGGGTTGCCAGTGGGATGGCTTTGAAAGGGAATTTAGTAATTTCACCTTCAAAGGTGCGAGGGAGAAGCTTGTCTTCCAAGCAGCTACCTAGTTCTGGTAAAAGGAGAGCGAGATGATCTTGCAGCAGGGTTCTGGGTAGATTGTAGGAAGGGAAGTTATAGTTGTGGAGTGAAGCAATGGAAGTTGGCAATAATAATGGGGACTTGAACTCAGAAGAGGTGTGGTTGCAGGATGCTGGACAGAACGCTTTGGCAGCCCTGTGCAAAGAATGGCAGAAGCATGGAGATTTCATTAAATCTAAAGAAAAGGTGTTGCAGGGCTGCGTGACTTTTTGTACATAGCTGATCGTTAAAGTATGAAATCTGAGGTCTGGCTTGTGACAAAGACCAGGGATCAGCTGATCCTCTGTAGCAATGCCAGCCTCTGTGCAAGAACTAGCCTTTGCGAGGTCCAGGTGTGTGCTGCACGATTCCTGCATGAGATGAAGTGCTCTATTTGGAGGATAAAAATATCCTACAATTCCTACAGGAAATCTCCTTTGCCTTGATGCATGAAATCAGATAACTAAAAGAAATAATGAAAAAGACAGCTACTCCACTATGGCTGAAATAAACTGTTTAGCTATTTATGGATAGCAGAGGACTATTTTTCCTCTCTTTCAAAGCATAATTTTAAAACATTTATTATACATTATTTATATTACATTTGGGTAGATACAATACAATCGATGTACTTGGTATATGAACTAATACTAACAAATCTTCAGAAAATACTTAGTCTTTTAATATGAATTTAAAGCTAAGCTTCATGAAAGTGTTTAATGGCATGGCTTTGAGGCTAAGAAAAATGTATTTAAGGATTAATTTGCACAGTTAGTATTGAAATAGGCATAGAAATTGGAAAGAAGCAGTTTTGAATGATTTTTGGAGGAGGTTGGTCTCTCAGGACTCTGCTGTCTGCTCTCCTGTGTGCCTTAGTTACCTGAAATTGAGAGTCGGGAGTCATGGGCTCTGTTTCCTCATGTTGTGGTGAACCGTGGGGTTATAAGCAAGTCACTAAACCTGACCTGTTTGTGTTGTGGAGAGCCTTGTATTTCACAGCAGTGTGCTGAAGGTTGTATGGTACATGTAAGGCTAGATTTAATGTTAAATATATTATTTAATTATGCTGGCTCTGTTCAGAACAGAGTTAACCGAGCAAACCCGAATGCTGCGCAAAGTCTGCCAAACACAAATTTTCTCTTTTAGGTGAAGAAATAAAGTTTTTATTTCTTCCTCTTGTTTTATCGTGTTTAACTTAAGTGTCTCATCCCTTGCAGTTATTTTGTGTAATTCTGAATGTACTTCATACTGGTTTCATGCACTGTAAACTTCGTTAGTAGCCTGTCTAATTCTTCCCATACAGCAGTGCATACACCTATGGCACCATGACACATTGCTTGTTCAGTTAGGTATTTTTACTTTAAGAATAAATATAAAAACTTCCATTGTTAGTGTTCATGTGGTCTTAAACAGGATGAAAATCAGTTTGCAGTTTGTCTTGTTGCTAGTATCAACTTCTGTCAGATATATCCTGAAGGCAGGTGCCTCCACGTTAAATAAAAAGACAAAAATTAATTTCCGGTGACATAGGAAATCTGCCTCTGCTGCGAGACCTCAGAGTCGGTAAGCTAAAGGAGCAGATGTGTTTTTTCATATGCCTTTAATTGGGCTGTGTTCTTGCAAAATGATGCCATGCTGCAGGATTTATTTTCCACGTCAGTGCTGCTGTTTCTGAAAATCCATCCTTGTAGTAATTTTTATTAGAAAAATAGACAAAGTAAAGGCATTTAAGTTACTGACTTAATGAGGTGCTGACAAAACCCCCATGATATTTGTTGCTTTACTTACTTGTTGCAGGTAAACAACTTACAATTGAGCGTTTGGGAGGATTTTAAAATGGATTTTATGATGTGTGCCTGTGGGGTGGTTTTGCAGTTCAGTAGTATGTATGCTCGTGCAGTGCTTACATTACGGTGCTTAGTAGCAATCCTATGTAGTAATTTATATAATGCTTCCTATCTTGCTGATCTTTGGAATGTTTTTAAACTCTGTCCGTTAGGGAAATGATTAGGAAGGGAAGTTTGTTTTCTATTGTTCTGTAAGGCTATAAACATTTTTTTCCCTTTCAAATACTTTCTGAAAGCACTGGTATGAAATCCAGTCTTGCGGTTAAGGATCAAGAATTCCCAGGTCCTTCCCCTTTGAAGCAGTGGGGACTAGTTCATAATCACATGAAGCTGCATGCTGCAGTTGTATTTTTGGTTTACTGCTCTGACATCAAGTAAATCCCTTTATGGGTGATGTTCCTGTTGTGTGAGGCGCTGCACATCTGACATGAGCATGGCCTTATCGGAGAGACTTGCATAAAAAGGAGACAAGAAGTGGAATACAGAGACAGCAAAGTGCAAGTAATGGTGAGGCAAAGCTGTTGTGCTGTAGACTTGTTGCAAAGCGGGGCTGGGAGACCTGGCAGGGTGGTGAGGTGGCTTTTTAAATAGGTATTGACTGTCCTTCCCGCGTGGGTAGGGTGGTGCGTAGGAGAGCTCCAACATTTATCTGAAGATGGAGTGTGGGTAATGGATGCTGGTGTAGCAGAAGCTTTGGCTCAGATTTTTAGTCTGCGTGTTCAAATGCCAGAACTGCATGGGATTGAACTTGTCAGTCTGTGTTTGTGTGATTGTATCATTTGCTTGTCTCTGGTTGATGAATCTCACAGGAGATGAAGGTGGCTGGATGTCAGCGTCATCTAGACCCTTGCTTCTGAACCTGATCAGTCTGTAGATTCAATACTTTGTTCCTTTATCGTTTATTCTTCCTCCAAGGTCTCTGGTCTCTTCTGTTGATCTCATTCTAAGCTGTGTTTTCATTTTTGGACAGCAGTGCCCAAAACTGGATGTGAAACTTCAACAGAGGCTTTCACATACCTGTGAACTGGAAAGATGTTTTCATCTGTGTTTGTACATGATAACTCATACACTTCAGCAGAACTGTGGGGGTTTTTTGGTGGTACGACTCTGCCTCTGTGCTCATGTTGTGGGCCACAGTTCTGCTGTGTGGCTGCTTGCAACTTGTCTGCGCTGTTGTGAGTTATTTCTACCTAGGTTTAGCTTAGGCTTTGCAAAGTTCAGCCTTATCAGGATTCAATTCAATGAAAACAAGTGCAAGATTCTGTAGTCAGGCCACCAAAAGAGAATGCAATTAGCTGTATAGAGAAAAATGAGTGTGACTGTAGGTGCTGGCAAATGTACAAGGTTATACTGAAAAGTCCTTTAAAATTCCAACTTTTACAGGGAACAAAAATAATTAAATTTAGAGGAACAATTGTTTTCTGTGTTAAGCACCTTGTGTTTATGAATCTATTTTATTTCTGTGCTTTGAATTTCTTGAATTGGAAACAGGGCCATTAAAATAGGTTCAAACATAATATCCAACAGTGCTGGCAAGCTGATTTTTTCATGGCTGAATGCTTTGCTTCGTATGCAGTGGTCCTCTGGCTAGTTTGTTGGACACTTTTTTTTTTTTATTTTTTTCTTTTTTTTATCAACTAGGCGGGCCATTGTTAATGTGACTGTGTGGTGTGGTTGAAAGCAGATAGTAAGAAGCAGAGGATGGAGCAAGTGAGATTGCTATAGGAAAATAGAAACATAATATACTGCAGCACTGAGATTTCTCAAGCTTCAGTCACCCTTGACTGGAAGGGCAAGTTATAGGGTAGGATGCTTTCTTTAGAACATTGTTTTCAAGCTTACTCTGTGATTATTTGTTTTGAAAAGAAGCTTTTGCCATTTATACGGAGGATGACATCCTAAGTAAAGTCTTGCATCTTTTTGGAAATACATTGTTAAAAGGTTAATATGTGTTTCAGTAGTTTGTAATAAAGTGGCACGTATTACTGCATTGAAATAGGTGAAAATAGACTTGTTTCTTTTTTAAAAAAAATATTTTATTCTTTTTTGCCATTTTCTAGTGCAGTCGCTTCCTTCTATCTATTTACTGGAGAGTCTCATTTGAGAAGCCAAAGTGGGTGAAGCAAATAGCTGGGCTGTGCCCATGGGACTGTCACACTAGGCAGAGTGCTCTGCTCCGTCGCTGTGGATCTTGGCTCTGCTTGCAGCTGCAGCCTCTTCCACGCTTCCTGTTGTAGATCAAAGTAATGACACGTGTGCAAATGCAGACGGTAGGAATGTTGAGTCCTTGATTGCGTGGCACACTGATGTTAATATTTAAGTAAAACCACTGAATAGTTAAAATAGCTGCTGCAACATAGTTTTGACCGGCTTTTGCGGTAGGACAAGATGTACACATGGAATTTGATTGCATTTCATGGCCCATTGCATTGATTTCTGTACCTTGCTTCCTCTAAATTACAGCCCCTCCTGCCTGCAGACACACACATCTGCGTGCACTGCTCCAGCAATACCCGCCTTTGCTAGCATAGCGCTTTCCTGCTGGTGTTTAAGTGCTTTCCGACAGAATTGTTCAACTGAATGATGTTACCAAAAGGCTGTTTTTAAAGGAAGATGCAGCTTCTCTTTGACTTGAGCAGTATGTGAGAAGTACGCCACTGAGAGGGACTTGAAGTTCATTTTTCAATGTCCATTTATTTTAAGGAGCAAATACATCAAACACAAACAAAGGTTGTGTTTGAAATTGCTTGCATATTGAAAGCGATTCACTTGAATCGCTTGGTTGAAATGGAAATAAAATCAAACTTGATTCTCAGAGTTCTTTGGGGAAATCAAATAATGGAATTTGCAAAATCACTAGTGAAGCAAAAGGACCAAGGCCCACGGCAACAGCTCCTGACAGCTGCAGCAGCTGCTGCATTTGCCATCTTATTTTGTGTCTTGAGCTTTTCCACTAGCTTGCTTACAGAACTAACTTGTTCAGAATTAAGGATCAGGATGGGATTTGAAAATGAAAGTTTGCTATTCTTTTCCAATATGTGAATAAAAATTACATACTGTCTCCTATGATCTTTTAATTCTCTACAAGGGCTTGACTGGATCAGTTCTGTGTAAATCAGTCATGACAATTCCAACTAATCTCTTCCTTTTCAATCCATTTTTTCCCTGAAACTTTATTTAAAAAGAAACATTTTATGTATTCAGCGTCCTTAAAACAGAACTTAAAATACTGTCCTTGTCAATTCTTAGAATTTTTAAATACAACTTGTCAACCATGGCAGTTCCAACATAGATTGCTTGATTTGCTTTGGTTAGGCTCATATGTGATGCAAGAATTAAGTATCTTGATTCATGCATGTGATGTAGAATTGCTGTAGCTTTAAGTAGGACTCAGGAAAAAAAAGGAATTTCTAAAAATGGTTCCCCCTGCTTGGTACAACCTTTTTGTTGTTTTGTTTTCTTTTTAGGAAAATACCTGAAAGAAAACCCCTTTAAAAATTAGTGAGAGATTTGTAGAGCCACGTGGGCTTCTTTTGCTCTGGAATCACTTGCAGTATGTGCACATTTTCAGTATGTGATGAAGAGGACAAACTGCACAATAGGATAAAACTAGCCGTAGAGATTGCCCAGAATTTGTTTTGTGATTCCAGTTAATATGCTGGCTGGCTGGCTTGGAGTTTAAAGATTGTTCTAGAAGAGTTATTATGTTGGGTCCGTTTCTGTTTTGGTCTGCTGGATACTTTAAAAAGCAGTAATTAGTTCTGTCAGTTTAAATATTTGGTCAGCAAAATACCACTTCAGCATAGGAAGGTGAAAAATCACAGCTGCTGTTTATTTGGCTTGTTTCTAATTTTGAACGTGTGTTGATGTATTGCTAAAAAAAAGAAGCTCTAGAAAAATACCAGATGAAAGATACTAATTCTTCAGAGAAATGTTTCTCTGAAATCAGTCACTGCCCAGCCTCCTGCAGTCACCAGGTGTTTTGAGGAAAACGACACATTTATTCTGCCCTTTTGGGAGTTCAGTATTAAATCAGAGGTCACTTGTGTTCTCTCAGCATTGTTTGGAGGCAAGTATTTTGCTTTAAATTACAATCTACGTGTATTTGCATCAGACGTGACAGGTGTTTTTAATTCCCAACTCCACTTTCTGCTCCAATTCCCCTGCAAACATAGGAGTTCTGATATATATTGTTCCCCAATATTTCATACATGATACACAACTGCTAACACTTTCTCTGGAGGTGTTAACTCTTATTAAGCTGAATTTGAAGCATTTGCTAGTACCACTAAATCAACCCGTATGGCAAGAAGCAAGATGAAAGAGGGTATGAGGGAGAAAGTACTGCGAGGGTGGCGAGGCGCTGGCCCAGGCTGCCCAGAGCAGCTGTGGGTGCCCCATCCCTGGCAGGGCTCAAGGCCAGGCTGGACGGGGCTGGGAGCAGCCTGGGCTGGGGGGAGGGGGCCCTGCCCCTGGAGGGGTGGGGGGATGAAACGGGATGGTCTTTGAAGGTCCCTTCAAACCAAACCATTCTGTGAGTCTATGAAAACCGTTTTTGTTTTCAACTAGATCTGTTCACAGGGAGGGGTTAAATCTGGACAAATGGGGAAGGATGGAGATGTCGTCTTCACTAGCCTTGCAGGTTTATTTTGCCTTACAGTGACGGTGTAGCAGTGCGCTCAGGAACTGGAAGGTCGCCTTTTCTGTTTGTCTACCAGTTCCAGGAGAAAGAGCTGCATGAGGTCAACTGAAGAAGCCTGAGACTGATACCAAGTTCTCCAGGTTATCCGATCTTATGAAGACATCTACTTGAGAAAACAAGCTAAAATTTCCCTTCAGTCTGAGCAATTGAGATTAAATTATCTTGACTAACCCCTTCTCCACCCCACCCCCCACGTCAGTCCTGGTGATGTATTTAACCAGATTGGGCTCTGTGAAGCTTCTTGCTATGTGCCCTGTTTTCCAGTCTTGATTATTTCTATATTTCTTTGACTTCTCTTCAGTTATATCCATAAATTACTGATCCAGCTGCAGGTACAGTATTCCAGACCCACTGGCACTGGTGCCTCATGTAGTAGTAGTATAGCCTGTGCTTCAAGTTGGGGTTGTCCTTGGATGCCTGAGGATCACGCTGCGCTGGGTTCACTGTGCTCTCACTTCGGTGCATGCAGTCAGCTGACGAACCGCTGGCTTTCCAGAGACAGTGCGTCACAGGACCGTGTGCCCTGTCCTGTTAATGTGGTTTCTTGCCTTGTGCCTGGGTATGTGACTTCACTTGGTTCGTTTTGAAACCTGCTCTTCGTCTGTCAGAAGAGGAACGGCGCCGAGTCCCTCTATAACTGGCCTTGCCCGTGTAAGATTAATGTATGTTTTCTGTGTGGCCTGGCTGTTGGTAGCTGATTTTGGTTAGTGCCTTGCTTATTATTCCTCTGGCAGATACTTAAAAATCTGCACTTACTGGTAGAAACTCTGACATGGGTTTTGCTGTTTGTGACGGACTCTGAGCCCAGTTGTGGCTATGTCTCGAGCTAGCTCAGCGGCGTCGGTGAACGAAAACCAACCTTGGGAGAGAGACACAGTTATGCTTGTTGGAAGGAAGCCATGGGAGCAAGAAGAGAAACTTTTAAGATCCCGAGTAGTCTGCAGAGCTTGTGGCCTTGTAGCTAAAGGGAGTTGCTAAGCTGCTGTGTCTGTAATAAAAAAAGAGCTAAGAGTGGAAAATTACTGAGCATAGTTACAGGCTGACACGTCAGCCCTCTGTAAAGGTATAAAAGACTTGCTTGATTTTAATAAAGTGTCTTCAAGGTGTCTTCGATCCGCTCCTGGAGTCCGTGCATCATACATCACACCCAGTGTCATCAGTGACAGTTGAAGCTTGTAGCATTGATGTGCAACTGCGAGAAGTTCATTTCTTGCTGCTTGTTATGATGAATTTTGATGTTATATGTTGCAAACTTGTGCTGCTGCTGATTCGTGTGATCTCATACCTCTCCTACACAATACAGCTTTAATGTCCTTGCATTTAACGTCAACAGGCTACTGTGTTCCCTTGCCTCATGTAATAGTGGCTGTCCATACTGTAACCCCACTTTCACAAAAGCAGATTAATTTTATCACACCACCAAAACTTGATCCGGCGTGATAAAATTAATGAGCAACTCGCTCCAGAATTTCACCATGATCTGCCTCCCTTATGGGTAAGAGAGTCCACTTACAAACTTTCTGGTCTCACAATGCCAGGGAGCTCCTGCCGTTTACCATTTTTATGGATTATGTTGGAAGGAGTGTAGCCAGGCAGATGACAGTATTTGGCAATCACCTGGAATTATTCAGGACAATCAAACCTAAGACCAGGCTGTAATGTGGCATGGGAAAGTCTGACTGCGTTGAAATGCTGCGTTTTAAAAGGGTGATGAAATTTGTTGTCGCTGACTGCATATCCTACCTGTTCAAAAAACGGAGAAGGGAAATCATCCAAGCTGTGGGCAGATCCTTCATCTCCAGAACCAGAAATCATATGGAGAGAGAGCGTGATCAGGGCTGGGATGGTTTCCAGGTAAGGAGGCAATCAATAAAGTAGGACTCTCCGCTTGAAAAATACACGGCTCAGGCAAGGGAAATATGATAGGGGTGTATACAGTCATTAATATTGTAGAGAAGACCAGGCAAACATTATCAGAGTGTGGGCTTAAAAGCAAACAGAAGAAATCCTTTTTGCTCAAAGCCTAATTAAATCGTGGCACTGTTGTCACAGATGCTGTGGAAGTAGCTTTGGCTGGAAGTGACACCTATTTTATGTGACGAGCTAATGGAAAGTGCCCTCCCTTAAAGCAACACAGTGCTGAGGCTGTAGCCTCTGGAGATCCCCCTCCTGCTAATAGTGAAAATTTGGAAGCAGATCATACCCTGTTTCCCTACTTAACCCTTTCCAGAGCACTTGCTGTGCTGGTGGCTTTCCGTGACACATTGCAGAGCGGGATGGTGCTTTTCTGTCTCGTACCAATTCTTGCAGTCCTAGAAGATAAACTGATTGTAAGCAAGGTAGCCTGAAGCTCTGATCAATAATATGAGTTTGCTGTATTTCATACCCAATTCTTGCTTATGAAATTCAGCATTAATTCTTTTTTTTTAATCTTGACCTGCGCTGGGAGTTTTTGTGTTTATTTTTTTTCTTAGCAGGTTGTTATATTGGTGTTGCAGCTAATGTTGTCTCCCTTCCTTGGGTACTTGGCCACCTATGCATGTGGGCTTGGTTCTTCCCAATATTATCACAACTTTCATCTTTTTATTACTTCACTTTGTTCTTCCTGATCTACAGCATTCTTTGGAAGGCTACAGTTTGAATGTGATATTTTTTCTTTAATTGGAGAATGAGATTAAGCTGAGGCGGTAAAAGAGATTAATATTTTCTGGATTTATATAGGTGTGTGATATCTCATCTTATTTAATTGAAATTTGACAAGAACAATACCAAAGTCTGGAAATCCACACAAGTGAATTTGGACTGTTCAGGGGATGGTTGTTTTATGTTTCATGTTCTAGAAATATCAGGGAAATAGGAGCTTTGTTTCTACAAATTTGAAAAGCTGCTTTGTCTGTTCTTTTCTATTTCTTTAGGAAGCCAGGAATTCAGGAGAAACTTCCTTCAACAGAGATTTTTCTTCTGTGAAGGTCTTTCACCCCCCACGCCCATGCTTGATTTTAATATTACCTGCTGATTGCCTCCCCCAGAAGAGCTGAAGTGCAAAAACACTGTTAAAATGGTGCACTGTTACTCATCCTGTATACTGGGCTCGAATCTAGCCTAATTATGCCGCTGCCAAAATTAAGCACTACTCTTTTAGCCTTACTGAGTGCATATCAGCCTGAGAAACAGATTTTGCATCAACTGAGTCATCAGGAAAATTCTGATTGCAGAGCCTTTTGTTAGTAATGGGTATACAAGGAGAGGGCACAGCTGCACCTTTTGATGGAAGCAAAAATAAATTGGTTTGTCAACTGGGCACCTTTGAGAGTCCTGGTGTATAAAGTGTCCACAGAACAGGTCTTCTGTGTTCACCTGATAATTTAGGGGAATTGCGTTCCCTAAGGTGCTGGATATGACCTGAGATTAGTCCTGCAGAAGCAGCTAATTTAAGGTGTAATTTGTTGCAGTGCTTTGTGATGTACCTGTCAACAAACTGCAGCAGAAATTAGCCTTATTATAAAGAGGAGATGAGTCTCGCTAGTTATAGGGAATAATGGCTGTGATTCATGTTTTGGAAATTTGTTACTGGGAGAACCGGGCTTTTTTTTACCACCTCTGCTCAGGTATTATTTCCTGGGCATGTGGAGCACTGGCAGGAAGATGCCAGCTTATACAAAAGGACGAAACCTCTCCAGGTAGAAGCAGTTACTAGACACGAAGCAGTCCACAGATAGCACTGATGTCCAAATCTTTCATCACGCTGAGCCCTCTTAACACAATAGTTTTGGTCCATGTCCAAAATACCTTCTCTTCCCCCGGTGTCCACTGTTAACAATTTTCTTGCCTGTGCAGTGCTTGTTCATCGGTATTTGGCAGAGGATGTGAGAGAAAAAGAGATACTGCTTCTGGGCACTAGCTCACTACTTTGTCCTGGATAGAATTGGGGATCCAGAAGTCTCCAGTGACTGGGATGGGTTTGGCCAGATCTTACTTTTCTGAGTTGTTTGGGGGTTTTTTGATGACAGTAAAGCAGTGTTTCTGTGTGGGTAGAGTTCTAAAGTAATTACAGCAACCTGGGAATAAGCGCAAAGCCTGGAGCAAACTGGAGCCTGAAAGCTCATCCTCACGGGGAAATATTCTGCCAGCATCTGTGTTACACAGTCTTGCTGTTGTGATCCTTAAATTAAAATACAGCTTTTGAAGATTCTACCCTTAAAAAGAAATAATTTTGTTTTAATAACTATAGTCTTTTGGACTCACTGCCTTTTACTTGCATTGCTGGGCTTGTTAGCATCCTTCCCAATGAAATGTTTTTGTTATAGGATGTTTTCAGAATCACAGACAGTTGCCTGTGTAGCTCTTAAGAACACAGAAGAAGGCAGCTTGAGGAGTGTTTATTGATCTCTATTGTTCCCACGGTCCTTACATTTAACTGTGACAGGATAGATATGGAAGTATATACTGAATTAATTTGGTCTTTTCCTTCACAGTCCTGATGTTGCCCTACGTACAGTATTTAAATGCTAGATCTGTTTACAAATACGTTACTTTTAACCATTGCACTAAATTCCAGGAAACTTGAGCTGTGATTGAAACTTGCGGCTGCTAATTTAAACCTGGTGAATTTTATTTATTCTGCTCCCGACAGTGTTTCTAAGTTTCTTCTATGTACCACACCATTAATTCCGTCCACAGTTTTTCTGCCAGGCCCTCAGCCTTCAGGACAGGTTGACTCTCTGTTTGAATGATATTTCTTCCAAAAATTAGAGGCGAATTCTAGGAAAGTTGTAATCTCATGTCAAGTAGTATGTGGTAAATTAGTAGTGACCTTCAGTAAATAGCTGACACTCTGCTTTTCGGTGCTATGGTGTCAAGGTGACTTCCAAGAGGGACATAGTCATTTTTTTAATTATGATTCATGGGCTGACTCATAACTTTAGGATGGCTTCCTGTATTCCAGGCACTGGAGCGCTCCAGTCATGTCAGCATCAGGCTTGCTTTAAGGCTAGAGCAAGACCATTAAATACAAAGGTGTTGACTGACTTCTTGACTCTGACTTGTGGAGCGCCTGATCTGTGGGTCATTGCAGATTGGGAGATTGTACTGGGACAGTATCACTGTGTGCCCTGTTCTTTTATTTTTCCCTCGACTTAGGTCTGTGTAGTCCAAACCACTATTGTTTCGTCTTCCTTGGTATTACTTTATGAGGAGAATACTCCTCTCTGTGTCTCCACTAGTTTTCCTGTACATCTTTGTAATCTTCTCAATAGGAGCCACAAGTGGGGGTGGGGCGGGGAAGGGGGCGATTTCCTTACTGACTATGAAGTTGCTAGTATTGTAGTTGTGTGGGATTTTCACTAACGCATCGTTCGCTTCCAGTCCTAAACTACTGTGTAACACCAGCGTGCTCTCTTCAATGTATGTGCTGATGCCTGTATGCCAGTTTAAGTGAAAGATAATACATCTTTCTTACTGATTTTTTTTCTCTTACAGCCCTGGAAGAAAGCGTGATTTTTCACCAGTGCTTTGGAGCCAATACTTTGAATCTATGGAGGATGTCGTGGTAGAAAATGAAACTGGCAAGGATATATCCTTTTTTTTTCAGATTGAACTTTTCTTATTCTCAGTGACTGGGGTCATGTCATGTGTCATTTAGTTTATTTGGATTCCCTTCAGCTTTTTAATGTCTGTGTTCTTTCATTTTTTCTTTTGTAGGGATCAGTATCAGTAGCTAGAGCTATCCCTTCTAAGCTGACAGTGAAGATGTACCTGGCAAGGTCGGTTCCTGGCATTGCTTCTTTAGTAATCATTATTGTAAAAAAAGTGCTTCCAACAGTTCAATAACGTATTTTGCAAGGAAATACTCATCAGTTCCTGTAGTTTAAACCACATCAGGATCAAAGCTGTTTATTGATTTTTATTAACAAGTAGTTAGCTGCCAATTGTTGAACTGTGTTCAGGATCAGTATCAGCAGTACAACAGATAAACCTCAACGCTAAACACTTAGATGTTAATAAATACTTGCAAATTCCTAAACACCTTTCTGCGGCTAATCCCAGGGAGTTCTGTTCCTGTACACACACAAACAAGCATACGTGCATAGTCGCATGCACCCCGAGAAGTGTGGGTTACAAGCACACAGCGCCTCTTCGGGGACTGCAGGATCTCCTGTGGGAGTTGTGGATGCTACCCATGCTGCTCCCACTGATGCAAATGACACTAAGAAAGCACCACACGAAGTCACATACACACACCTGAGGTGTGGGTCCCTGTTTGTCACACCCCAAATTGTTAGTCCACTAGCTGGTGTGCAGACAGGGAAGCTTCTCGCTCTGGCCAAGGCCATCTCCTGTCTCCTCAGAGAGTCTCCTTGCAGTGTCAGACCAGGTTTTCCTCTCCAAGATCTCCCCCTTTGCAAATGTTCATGTTTCTTTTATACTTCTTTTCAAGCTGACTCCTCTTTGCCAGTCTTGCAGTTACTGTTTAATCCAGCTGATGTCAGTCATCCCCTTTGACGTGCTCAAACCGCTGTTTTGTCTGGGCCCTTTGCTAACCGGGAATGTCGCAACAAGTGCGGTGTGTGAAGGTGCAGGGACAAGACTTCCCATCAGTCCTGCCTCAGCCTACAGCTCTGACAAAAGCAGGTTTGAGAGGTACTTCCAGGTTTTCTGACCTAATTACAAAATGAAAACATTTTAATCTGTGTTTAAATAACACAACCTTGTAGTTTAAATAGTTGCATAGTTTTTAAGCGTGCGTGTTCTAATTTGGCCATTAGGAAGACCAAACTTTCAAGCTATTTTCTTCCAAATACCAATTTAGTAATTACTTCTCGAATGCCAGTAGCATATGATTGAGAAAATTCTATGTCCCTGTTTTGCTCAACTTGTCATTATTTTGTGTTTATTATTAACTGCATTTGTCCGATTGATCCTATGAATTTGTCATGTGCACCATGTATGCCTCTGATGTAAGGGGCTGTGCACACCCCTGAGGCTTCATAAATAATAAAATAAAAAGGATAATGGACCTACTTGGCTAGGTGGTGTACATAAGCATCCCAAATTTAAGCAAATCTTAGTTGTTTGGGATTTATTGTGCTACCAAGCTTGAGCTCCCATATGAAAGGTTGTGGACAGCTGTGGAAGCGGCTGAATTATTTATTGCATAGAGTTGGTGCCCACTGTTCCACCCCAGCTAGCTGTTACTGCTCCAGCAGGTCTCCTTGTGTGGATAAACCCCAGCTGATGACACTGTTTAAGCTGCGTAGGGAGCACCCGTGTGAACTGTTGGCAGCCAGCAGGTCCAAAGGGCACTGCGGTACGCAGCAGAAAAACGATGAACAGCCTCAGCGGTAACCACAGCTAGTATGCGTAGATTCAGAGGAGCGGTTTTGTCCACCCCGAGAACAGGAGGAGGGGGAGGTGCAGTGATTGTCTGATCTGTTGGTCACAGTTTCAGACACTGAACACAGATCTCACGACTCCCAGTTCTGTGCCCTTCCCTAAGTGACATTGGTTTTAGTGGTAAACTGATTTTTCTGTATCTTAATATATACTGTAAGGGGACATTAGCTATTTAGTGAAGCATTTTTGCTGTATGTATTCCAGGGATAAATTATATTGCCTTAAAAATCTTGTTTACTGACTTATCTGACGTTTTTTCCTTGGAAGTCATTAAAAAATAAACCAAATCAAAATTACATGCTCCAAAGTGCATGCTGATCACGGTTTGGTTTCTCTCTTAGTTGTTTAATTCTTTTTGTGCACAGGGGGGAGAAGGGTGTGGGCAGGAGATAACATGGGATATGGGAAGGAGGAGACTTGGGCAGCAGGGAAACAACTCTTGAAGCTTAAATAAAGTTAGTTACATTTTGTTCAGGTTATGCTTGCAGTGCCTGTTGATCAGAGGGAGAAACCAGGCGTTGGGTACACAAGGGTAGAAACAAAACACTGTTGGGTATTGCAGACTCCAAAATACATGCAACTAAGTAATTCATAACTGTGAAATGTCCTTAACTGTTCATACACTTTTCGAATTTACAAAAGCGGATTGGAGGGGCCTGTCTTACTGCTGTTACACGGTGGAGGCCATTCTGCTCTTTCCTGGGCTGTATTTACTGTAAGTAAGCTGCTGCTTTCTAGAAGTATGTATGTACGCAAATGCGTGGAAGGCAACTAACCATTCAGCTATGTTAAGCACAGGAGAATCAACTCGGAAAACCGTCTTATAATCTCCGGGTATGCACCTGACTCAAGTCTTACATAGTTCAGGCAGTGTATTTATTAAATAGGCAAAGCACATGCAAAGGTTTATTGTCTAGGTTTTAATTATCAGCAGTAGCCAAAACTACGTCTGCCAAAAGTAGCTTGCGTGTTTTAATGAAGTGCCAAGCCATTTCTCATCATATCGTATCCTTTTTTTTTTTTTTTTTTTTTTTTTTCCCCAGAAGGCTGCTTTTTCATGACTACCAGTGAAAGCTGAACAGCTTTACCTCATCATGACAATATTATCTTTGCATGGTTGAGGTCCTGTTTGACTTGTTGATAAATCTCATTTGCTGCTCAGGCAACAATCTGAAACACAAACTGAGGTGGTGTCATCAGGCATGAGCATGGGGACTGACCAAACCAAAATTCTTCCCTCCCCCCCATTCCCTTTAAAAAATGAAGGGAGTTAGGGAAGAAAAAAAATTCTGAAGGATTTCAAGTAAAGTAAAATCACTTGCAGTGTGATCTTTTTATTATTTATTTGTTTTATTTGGGACCTTTTTAATACAGGAACTCTTTGAGTTGTCTAGTGCCCTTAACAAAAGGATGCTGTAGGATGACTTTCATGGAAGCGTGACTGGACAGATGAAGTCTCTACATCTCCCCTGTGCATTTGTGTCGTATTTGTTACCTTTTAGCTGTTTGGGTGGCTGTAGATCATTTAGCTTTTAAGCTGGGATTCAAAGGAGTAACAAGAATGAACGTCTTGCAAGAGTCACCACCAACTGTTCTGCAATTCCCAACGTGGCTACCATTGAATAATCTTGATGGTGTAATCATAAACCATCTTGTAATATGGTGAGACGCATTATAAAAATACTTTGCCAACTGGGCTGTAATCTTGGATTTGAGTAGTAGTTTGACACCCAACAGTTCATTTGTAACTCTACCTGACCCAGAGCCTGGTGCAGATATGCGTCTTCTGAAACTGGTGAACTTTAAGTCTTAAATCTCTGTCTTACTAAATCCTGTAGTTACTTGCTTTTAGCTCACGAGTTGCCAAGGTGGATGGATGTCTTTTCCTCTGCTGGTCTGGTGTTTTTGTAAGTGGTATAAAAGTACCTTAAACAGATGCAGTGAAGGTCGTGGCTTTTAATTGGAGGCAGAGGTATGAAGTCATGTGTTTCTGAATTAAGGAAAAGGGCTTCTTAGAAGTCACTTCCCCACTCTCTAGAGCTCCTTATTTCCAGTAGCAACACCAATACCGTTTTTACATTTAAAAATCTCCAGAGTTGAAGTTAGCAAAGCGATTGCAGTCATAACGTCGCACCCTACGGTTACTGGCTTTTTATGTTACTGTTGGCAATTAACCAAGTTGGCTCACATACAAGATTCACATAGATTTATGCCTTGCACTTGAGACCGTGTCTGGAGAAAGAAACTGTCACAACAATTAGCTCGTGCCTTTGTGTGGCTGCTATAGATTTGTTTCCTTTGTGCATTTTGAAATGAAAATTTGTCCCAAGCAGGCAAACGTTAAATTTTTGGGATGAACCAGAACTTAAAAAAAAAATAATAATTCCAAACAACCCCTCCCCCCAAAACCCAAAAAGAATCCCCAATTGGGAGGCATTGGGAGTAACCATCTGTAAATTAGAAAAAGCCCGCGGGAGTGGCATGCTCCTTCCTTCGTTTGCTTGTTGGCCTGGTCACTTCCTGGGTGATGTGTTTGTACTTCTCTTGACCAAAGCACTCCTGTTTGGATAAACCTCAGCCCACTAGATCGCTTCCCATTCTCGCGCGTCATGTTGATGATCCTCTTTCCTTATTCCCTACTGACAACAGTTTGATTTTTAGCAGCGGGCTGCTTCTCTGACTAGGTATGCTATTGCTTAGGTGCCAGAACGCCTTGCAGATTGAGGTTTAGGGTGTCTTTGGGGGCTCTAAAGTATAAACTTGTGGATTCAGTGGTTTGGGGGGAGAGCAACTGCTGTAGCCATTTAGGAGCTGAATAGCCGAACAATCAAAATGAGAGGACTGGGTAGCTTTCGGATCTCTGCCCATTATGTAGGTGGTTCTGTTAAGAATCCCTCAACAAATTCCCCCACTTCTGCAGGCTGTTATTTAAATAATCGATGATTCCTTAACACAAAAGTCTTCCTTTCAACAAAGAACGCCACTTAAACTGAGGTAAATTGAGCTGTCAGAGACAAATAGAACGATAATTTGGCTCAATAGAGCCAAAATAATATTGCAGCTCTACCTTACTTGAAAAAGATTCCTCACTTGTTCCCCCCAACCCCTTTGGACTAATAATTTTTAGACATTTCAGCCTTCCTGTAAAATTCTGTTCTTTGAGAGCAAATCGAGTACGTGCTGGAAAGCAGCTGCTTCATCTTCGTCTGCTGTGTAGCCAAGACTAATTTTGTAGCCTGTGGGGCTTGGGGAAGGGGGGCATCGCTTTGGTGTCTGTAATCCCAGTGCTGCATTTCAATTTTCAGAGGTGTTAGAGAGCTTGAATTTATTATCCAAGGAAACACACGTAATGTCTTATGCACAGTGAAATAAATGTCCTCAGAGACAGCGTTAACAATGGTAGAAAGGGTGGAGCTGTGGTTAGTTAAGGGTAGTTTATATAGAACCTTCTTGCTTGCTTTCTGCGACACTGCGTGCAATCCATATTCTGCTGCGTTGTTGACAGTAGAGGGGTTTTGTTGCACCATCCGAGCCTTTGCTGTTGTTTCAGGGAGTGCTTAATGTTGCTAATCCTTTTGAAGGTGAGGTGTGGCACTTTGCAAATTATGTTATCTTTGTCTCTTCTTGCAGTCTGCGATCATTAACAGGATTCAGTGTAGGATTGTGGCTTTAGATCTCCGAGGCCATGGTAAGTAAAATAAGTAAATTTAAAATCACATAACCATGCTACGCACTCTTGTCTTTTAAAGAAGATGTAATGAACCCCTCCCAGGATGACTAAGAAAGCATCCTTAAGGCGTCCCAATTTTTCTTCAAAAGCAGGGAGGGAAAAGTGGCTTCTAGAGCTCCACAGCCACCTTTCCTCACGTGCCAGAAGCTGAGACGTTCTGCACCTTTGTGAGAGGCAGTGCTGGACTTGCTCCTTCCTATGTATTGGCACCCCACCCCACCTCCCCCTTCATGTTTTCATAACCTATGGGCAGTCTTTACCATTAGAAATAAGGTCTGTTCTTTAGTTTTAAGATGCATTGCAAATACGGAACAGTTATGGGGAGCATTTCCTACCCGTAAGCTATAACGCGATAAAGTACCGACTGTTCCTATTAATTCTGGGTTTCTTAATTATTCATGTTAACTGCAGTTGGCTCACTCTTAATAACTGTGCCAAAAAGCTTTGTGCAGTGGCTGCTCTGAGCCCTGAGAGGGGTCTGAAGGTTTTGAGCTTACGTGAACTTAAGTTTTTTTGTTCTTTCAGGAGAAACAAAAGTTAGGAATCCTGAAGATCTGTCAGCAGAGACTATGTCAAAGTAAGGAAGTCTATGCTGTCTCTTCAGTATTTCTGTTTTCACAAACCTTTATTTTCTTTCCTTGATTGAACAGTAAACTACTTGAGGACACACAAGGGAGCTGGAAGATTGTTTCATTTCACATGGTTCTGGTAGTTATCCCTTCTTTTCCTGCTGTTTTGGGACAGTTTGAAGTTTATTTGAAATTACATCTCCTCTAGCTGAGCCAGGGGCCAAGCTGGAGTCGTTTCCTCGGTGCCCTCGGTTCTTAAATTCACTTTAAAGATCAGTGGCTTCATTGCAGTGAACACCTTAAACCTGCGACATGCTATAACGCTGGCTAGACCGAGATTTCCCAGGAGAAGGGGAACGCTTTCCTTGGGCATTTGAGCTTGAGAGCACCAGTTTGGTTTTTCCTCGAGCGAGTCCACCTTGGAGTGGCGGCATCCCCAGAGCTGGGTCACTGGCTGAGGCTTCCAGGGTGGAGGCAGTTGCTTTTTCATCTGTCACAACCTGCTTTGGGATGCAAATCCCCCCCCCCCCCCCGCCCCTTGACAAAGCTGTAAGGAAAACAAATACCCACGGCTAAGCACATTACTTTATGTCCACATGTAGTACAAAGAGACTCTTTGCTGTGACCGGTTAAATCATGACGGATTTTGTAACCTTAGTATGAACAAATCCCCTTGGTTTGTTGTGGGGAGGCCATGTGTGAAATGTATTCTGACTTCCATTGTGTACCTCATTGCTGCTGCTTATGGCTTGTCAGATCCTGATGTGGTGTTGTCCTGAGGAGATGCTGTATGAAATTATTAGAATTTTTTAGATCTGGAGCAGCGCTGCTGTGGGGGGAAAACAAGTTCTTTTTGGTTTTAAACCTTTCTCCTCTTAGCAATGAGCTTGAAAGTTATCCCTGAATAGCCTTTAAATGGGAGCCTTGAGTTATAGCTGGTTTTCTTTACTTATAGCTGGTTTTCTTTTTTTCTTTCTTTCTTTACCAAATCCTCAAGCAGTTTTCTCTGATAGAGCAAATAAGCTGGTCAACTTTTTGTTGTTGTTGTTTTTTTGGTTTTACTTGTTTTCCATTTTCTAGTTGCAGCATTGCTCAGGTCTCTGGTTCCTCTGAATGGTTTTAGTCAGGAAAGTCAATCCGAGTGTCTTAAACCACAGTGCTCTTCAGTAGATTCCAGTCATTAGCTCTGCTGTGGGTTTGGGGTTGGTGGATCATACGAGCCAGCTTTCACGCCCTGCGGTGACAGTGGCAGTTTAAAGTAGGTGCCTTATGGAAAGGATGGGGAAATTGCCCCTTGCCTCGTAGTATCTGTGCTCACGATCTGGATCTTCCTGCTTGCACTCGGTGGTGTTCAGCTTTGCCTCGGTCAATAGGGCTCAGTTACTTTCTGTCTTTAATTGCAAATGGTTTCTCCTTTTAGAACAGTGAATTTCTTAGTGTGTGCTTCCACGTAAGAGGATTTGACAGCTTATTCTCACCTTTTATTTAAAATTCCCTCCAGCTACTGTCTGTAAAAAATGCTCTCCAGGGTTTTCTTTTAGATGAGCACTTTCTGTTAGTAAAATGGGAAATTACGTGCTTGTTCAGCAAAATATTGGGTTGCATGATTTCCTGTATTGGTACCTAGATGAAACAGTGATAAGAGAATAAACTTGTCTCAATTCCTGTGGATTAAAAAAGCATACAGGCAGGATTTGGAGCTAGACATCTGTCTTGGATCTGGACTTTCTGCTCCCATTGTACAAATCTGCTTCGGAAATGTATCAGGGTAGAGATGCTGACCATGCTTTTGTCTGGATTTGGCAGAGACGTTGGAAACGTGGTTGAAGCTCTGTACGGGGACCTTCCTCCCCCTATCATGCTGATTGGGCACAGCATGGGGGGGGCCATTGCAGTGCACACGGCGGTCGCAAATTTGGTGCCAAGTTTATTGGGTCTGTGCATGATCGATGTTGTGGAAGGTAAGTGCGTGCCCCCTTGGATAGGCTTCTGTCTTCCATGTTGATCTCTGTCTTTTATCCCAGATCCCGGAACACAGAAAGTTTTGCCTGGTTTTTAAGTCATTGCCAATTCCTTCCTCCTGACAGATGCTGCCTACACAAAAGTCATTCTGGTGTGACTCCTCCTTTTGCTTTTCCCAGATGGGCTCTCTGTTTGCCACTTCCCTGATAATTTCTTTGCAATACTTTCTTGTTAGCAGGGAGGTGGGTGGCTTTTTATATAATTCATGGTGCTTCTCTTACTATCTGAATTTCCTACCTGTTCAAATAGTAATAATTGTTTAATGTGGGAGCAGGTGTGACTGTGGGCTTAGGAGTACCAAACTATATTTTCCTTAAGAGCGTTAAATCCCCAGTGAGCTCCAGCTCTCTCTGAGGGTGTTCCCTGGTAGCCAGTTCTGTATGGAGGGATGTGGCAATAATTTGATCGGATGCCATAAAGTTAAAATACTTGATTTTAGGTACAGCCATGGATGCGTTGAACAGCATGCAGAACTTCTTAAGGAGTCGTCCCAAAACGTTCAAGTCACTTGAGAATGCCATTGAGTGGAGGTAATGCATGGCCTTACAGGGTCACCAAAATCACCTGTCTTTGTAGCTTGACTCCCCAAGGAGAGAAAGTTTATGTATTTTGTGTGGTTTCTCCATTCGCACTCGCTTCCCCAGCTATTGTCACCAATTCCTTGGCTGATTGGACAGGGAGACATAGGTCTCAAAGGTAATTTAATTTCTTGGGGGAGTTGGCGAGGCAGCTGGAGAAGGATCCTCTGAGAGTTTCAACTAATGGAAAGCTTCGTGGTATGAATTGCAGCTTCCTTGTAAGTGTTCTAGTTATTACTGAAGAGGCTTGAGACATCCATCCCTCTTCTCCATAACCTGGAGACAAGAAGACTGAGAGGGGACCTCATCAGTGCCCACAAATATCTCAAGGGTGGGTGCCACGAGGACGGGGCCAGGCTCTTTTCAGCGGTGCCCAGCGACAGGACAAGGGGCAACGGGCACAAAGTGCAAGACGGGAACTTCCATCTGAATGTCAGGAAGAACATCGTTCCCCTGAGGGTGACGGGACACCGGGACAGGCTGCCCAGAGAGGCTGTGGGGTCTCCTGCTCTGGAGACATTCAAACCCGCCTGGACGCGGCTCTGTGCAACCTGCTCTGGGAGAGCTGCTTCAGCAGGGGGGTGGGCTGGGTGGGCTCCAGGGGTCTCTTCCCACCCCGGCCACGCTGTGACTCTGTGTAAGATTCACGTGTAAGAAACAGGACCTACTTCTAGAACGACGTGCACATTTGACAGCTGCATTTGAAAGGGAGAGGCCTCGTGGTTAAGTCTGTAGACGGGACCCCAGAAAGCCCAGTTCTGTTGCCAAATACCCAGGTCGTTTCTGACCTCTCCCTGTCCCCTGCAACAAAATGGCTATAACCCTATTTCACTGTTTCCCCACCAGCACTTCTCCCACGTGTCTTTTAAATTCACAGTTACAGCGACAACGGGGGGTTCAAGCAAGTCGGCGTGTGGTGCGAGCCGCTCGGAACGCCTCCTGAGAACAGGAGGGTTGGAGTGGTTGGGGGAAATTGTGAGCTGTAAAGAGTTTTTACTCCTCTTTCTGTGCCTGCTAGTTCCTGAATCTGTTCAGTAAATATTTCTGCTCTCCTTCTGATTCTTTCTTTTTTTTTTTTTTTCCCCCCCTGCAGTGTAAAAAGTGGACAAATAAGAAATCTTGAATCTGCCAGAGTTTCTATGGTCGGTCAAGTCAAACAGTAGGTGGTTTTTGGTTGTTGTTTTTTTTTTTTAAAGCTCTTAAAATCATCTTGTCTGTTTTACAATGCTGTTACTACAGAGCATAAATGCACTTGAAAGCAAAATACTTCTAGAAAACATGAATTTGTTATCATTTGATCCCTGTTGATATCGGCAGCAGTACTGAATCGTACTTAGGGGACTTGGAGAAAGCCGGGGAAAAATTTCCCTGGGGCAAAATCTGCCAAGAGCCGTGTTTTAAAAAGCTTAACTACTGCTGGTGGTATGTTCCTTGGTTTGTCTGCCTTTCTGCACGCATGATGAAATGAGTATTAGTCTGATACCTCTTCCGAAATTTTGCCCTGGATTGGGTTGGTTGCCTGGGGACGGTATCTTTCGCTTCCTTTCAGAAATTAATTATCGGTTGCATTTCGGGAGTGATCTGAGGTGGGTTTGGTAGGATCAGAGTAACCCGCTTGTGCCGCTCTAAGCCACGAAGTACCCGGAGCCTTTACAAATGTCTCGTACTTGGTTAAGAAAAGCTGTTATTGATTGTTCGACCGCTTTTGCCTCCCTTAAGTAGCTGTTTGCATTTGTATTTGCGCTGGGATACAAGTACTGCGCTGGCACTCGGTCCCACGGTTAGTCACGACCGTGTCTTTTATCCACAGCTGCTTTTAAACTGAAGGGTATTTTTTTCAGCCAGTATCTGAAAAATTGCTAAACGCTTTCATTTAAAGCCTGTTTGTTGGGGGTTTTTTTGTTTGTTTTTGGCAGGGAATCAGTTGCTGGTTTTTTTTTCACAGGTGTGAAGGGGCTGCTAGTCCTGAATGTCCTAAAGCCATAGTGGAGGGTATTATTGAAGAAGAGGAGGAGGAGGAAGAGGATGAGGAAGGGGGAGGCTCTGTTAACAAAAGGAAGAAAGAAGATGACACAGAGGTAGGGACTTTCTTACTTGTGCTTTCAGCTTGTATTTGCACAATGCTTCCCTGCAAGAGTAGCTGCCAGTAGTTATCCGAATCGCTCTAATATAAAAGGCAGCAACTCCAGGGACCAAAAACTTTATATTGTGACTGTTGTTGTGGTTCTTCATCTCATGCCACTGATTCTATCTTAGACTGTTACCTGAAAGCATGTGTTTGGTTTTCTTTCCTGAGATGCTCACAAATTTAATGCGTATGGGCTGAAATGGGGCTTCTGGCCTGAGGGAGGAATGCTCTTTTCTGAGTCCTTGTGGTATTTTTGTTTGTTTCCAAGGCACAGTAGCATTCAGGAGGTCTTACAGGCAATTGCAACCACAGAGGAATGTAAATTCCTCGAGGAACATCTTCCTCGAGGAACATCGTTGTAGCCAGCTTATCCCTCGTATCTCTGTGTCACCTAAGTGAGAGCAGAGTTGGAACATACAATTTGTGAGCTATTTGTGCCAGGAAAAAATAGCAAGTTGAGTGCCCTGAATGCTGCAGCCTTCTCTTGATCTATAGGTATAGCCCCACTGACTTTCTTGTTCCCTGCTCGTGTACTTTGGCTGTGATTTGGAGAGAAATTTCGAGCAAGGATAGTTGTCCCCTGAAAGTGTGTGATCCACCAGAGGGAGCCAGTATTTTTTTACATATATGTAGATATATTTCTTTTTTTAAAATGGAAGTACAGACTTCCAAGTGACACTCTGAGTTCAGCTTTTATTCCAGCTGTTTTACTGATCGCTAATGCAGAGCTCTGTCTCCTCCCTGCAGACAAAGAAGGAGCTCTTATACACGTGGCGAATTGAACTGGCGAAAACAGAAAAGTACTGGGATGGCTGGTTCAGGGGTTTGTCTAACCTCTTCCTAAGCTGTCCAACTCCAAAGCTTTTGCTTTTAGCCGGTATGTGTCTCTTCCAGTCCTGTCTCGGTTCAGTGGCTGTTGACTTCTGTGGTGTCCCACTTGTATTTTGGAGAATAGGGTCAGCGTTTGGCTAATGTCTTTGTCCGAGAACAGCAGACCTGTCTCTTCCACCCTGGCTCTTCTGTGTATCTTGAAATACCATTAAATGGTCCATTTGATCCGTGCCGATCTAGAATTAGTTCAGAGCCTCTAATACCAAAACAGCACGTAATGATACTATGTATTGCTGCTGTTGGACGGGTGTTTCTGTTCTGTGATGTGGAAGAAGGGCAAACAGGACAGATCCAAGCTGCCCTTCAGCCCCGCTACTATGACATTTTCCTACAGATATGGGCATGATTTGAACTTTTCAGCTGAAAGTCAGATTATTGATGTGCTACAGCCAGCTGTAGCCCCTCTTTGTCCTTTAATAGGGAGTACAATGTGTGACAAAGATAAATATCCTTTCAAGTTGTGGGGAGGGATGTGTTCTTGCATTTTTGGATGGGATCCTTTCCTGTCACTTTACTCTTGTCCTTACGGTGGGTGTCAGATATCTCTTTTGTGTTTTTCAAGCCAAATGTCCCTTTCAGAATACCTTAGGCAGGCTCTCTCTGGCTTTTCTTCAGTACATCTGTTTGTTTGATTGTAGGTGTTGACAGGCTGGATAAAGATCTAACAATTGGACAGATGCAAGGTAAATATTTAATATTGTTACTCTATCCTTACTGTAATGCTCTTTTTGGATGAGAGCTTGTTGCTATGGGTACGTAAACGAGGGACAGCTGGGATGGCCTCTTACCAGGTGCAGTCTATATTGAAACAAATGCATGAAAGAATGAGTCCGTCCCAGAGTGTTCTGTAACTGTCTGTGGTTGTAGCAATGGTGGAAAAGAAGGGAAAGGTTGAATTAGAAGTCATTAAGGGCTGTTGCCATGGTTTTTCTTCAGTCTGGTGTTCAGTGTTTCCAGCCATGGAGCTGCCGTGCTTCTCTTGGATCAGAATGATTGTGAGGGCTTCTTTCTAATCTGTTTTTTCCCTTTCTAACGACGTTCCTGATGTTCCTAGCTAGAACAATTGGGACCATCCAAAACTCTCTGGTCTCCCCATGTTTCTGGCAGACATCGGACCAAGATTCAGCATCTGCATTAATGTTTTGGCATTTGGTTTGTGGCCTTTTTTTGCCCCCATCCCAGCTTCATTGGTCTCCAGAGCAACCAGTACTGGAAAGTAGTATTGGGTAGCAGGATAAACATTACATTAAGGCAGATCTGATTACGCTTCTGACTCTGAAAGGTAGCCTCACCTGTGTCAAGAAGCTCTTAAGAAGTTTAGCTTTGTTTTAACTCCTGGGAGCCTGCTCTAGTTACACCTGGGGCAGATGAATTAAGCAGCTGGTTCTTGCTTTCTTTGGAAACTGCTGCGTGTATTGTACGGTTTGCCCTAGAATTCTGTGCCTTCCCTGGTCCCTCGTCCATATAATGCATATAGTGAGATTTGGTGAGGTTTGTTCGTAAAGAATGTGAGGTCCTTTTTTAGAAGAGTTCATAAATCCACAGCGCTTTTTAGGGTGTAGTCATGTCTGATGTTTCCTGTGTACCCAAAAACTGTTTGCCTAAAACCGTTGCTGTTAGGAATCCGGATCACTTAAAAAGCAGCTCCAGTGATGATTCTCTTGGTTGCAGGGAAGTTTCAGATGCAGGTCCTCCCACAGTGTGGCCATGCAGTCCATGAAGATGCTCCAGACAAGGTGAGCCCCACTGTGGGGTTGAAGCTAGATAAGTCATGGGTTTAATGGCTTAAATGCAAAAGGGGTCAGTTCCTTACTGTGAAGCAGAGATTAGACTTTAGGGGCATTTTTTGGCACGATATCTTAACTAGCTGGCTATTCGTAAAACAGTTTGGAGTTTTAAGCTGGTTGGAAAGCCTGGGCTAAGATGTTACATGACACAGGGCTTGGCTAGGTTACAGATTTACCTTTCAGGCTAGTGGTGATAAACCAAATTCTTACAATGTGGATTGTGGATTGATCCTCCCTGATTTTCCTCCTGAAGTTCTCCAGTCTCCCTTGTACTAAGCTGCAGCTTTTGGGGTTGGTCTGTGTTTAGCTGAGTCGGGTGGCTCACATTTTCCAAATACAAACCAAATGTTACTGAAATGGTGTACAGGCTGACAAAGCAGTTGCTGCTTCTGGGTACTGCTGAACTTCGTGTCTAGATAGAAGCAGGAATGTGGTGCAGCCAGTGGAGCCTGTGGCTGGAAACGTGTCTGGTTTTAAAACTTGTCCTACACTGACCACTGTCAGTGTAAAACTCGGCCTTTCTGTGCTTCACTTGACCAACCTGAAATAGGGATTTTTATTGACACCTGATCAGTTCTTCCATTGTTATCCTTTTTAATATACATTCTAAGCTGTATTATTACTGTCTTGATTGATTCTTTATAGAGATACCTTGCATCATGATTTTGCCAGACCTTTCTTCCCCTGCTAAACTTAGGCATTTTTTTAAGAATTACTGAAAGAGGTGGAGAAAAAGTTTGGTCAGTTCTTGAATGTGAGATCAGTGTTGGAGTAATGGTGGAGGCATGTAGTTCCTTTTTTTTTTTAATTTTTTAATATAAAAGCATGTCATAATGGAGCTCTTAGTTTTAAAGGAGCAAACTTGATTCAGCAAGAGCATCCTGAGGATGTGAACTGTTGTTGGCAGTGCTGCAGTCTTTGAAAACTGACTGGATTTCTTGTTATCTTTATGTCCCTGAGCAGATGATTTTTTTTCCTCCCCCCTTCCTTCAGGTTGCTGAAGCTGTTGCGACGTTCCTGATCCGTCACAGGTTTACAGAGCCCATCGGTGGATTCCAGTGGTAAGGCTCTGCGGGTGCTAAAGCTGGGCAGACCTTGAGCAGAGCTTTTGCTCTGAACTGCCTGCGTGTTTGGCTCTCGGTGCGGGAGGGTGGAGTTTTAGCATAATGCTAAAAACCACGTGTAAACAAACAGCTTTGAATCACAGCCAGTAATGTATTTGGTGTTTTTCTTCTCTCTAAACTTCTCACATATTAATTTGCGTCAGTGAAACCTCCTTCCTTGGAGGGGAGGAGCAAAGCAGATCCTCCCCAGCCGATCCTTTATACCTGGCCAGAAGGCAGAATTACAAGTTTTGCAGTGCTTAGTTTAAAGAATATTTTAAGTAATCAAGGCCCTGTGTTTTTGGAAACAACTTGCACCGCACCAAGAAATACTGGTGAGATTAGACAGGGGAAGGTGCGTGCTTTGCTTCGCAGACTTTCCATGCTTGCCTCATGTGTTTTCACATCGTAGTGAACTGTAGGAGCCTGGTCGCTGCGATCAGCCACGCAGTGGTGGGGGGAGGTTGTGACTCACGAGGCTGACTGGAAAAACTCCCAAAGCCTTCGTTATAGTACCGTAAAGCTAATAACTAAACTGATGCTTAGCCCTCTTGAATTTAAATTCTGGTTGAGCATCATCTTTCAGGCAAATGGTAAAATAAGCATGTTAGTCAAGCAGTCTGGAAAAGTCCTTCTGCTTTTAGCTGAGAATTCTTCAACAAGAGCTAGAAGCCCCAGAATGTGTGATGCTTTAGGACTGGTAATGCTAAGGAGGTGTTGCTGGATGATCTCTTTCTGTTTTCCCCCTTTATCCTATGCCCTTGGGGATGAAATGCAGGACTGTGGACTTGCATATTTTTCATCCAGTGAAAGGATATAGTGTAGGTTGGTGTGTAAACAGTGAGAGAGGGAGAAGCCCAAAGGACTGTACTGCACCGCAGTGTTGAATCTCCCCCAGGCATCTGGCAACCTGTGCTGCCTCTGTGAGTCCTGAAGGAGCTAGCCTGTTGCTCCTGCTATTACCGTTGTAGCAAAAGCAGCTTTAAAACAAGAGGCTTGGAGAAAGCGAGGTGGCTTGCTGGCCTTATTGTGTCCTTAAGCCATAGAGATGACAACACGTTAAGCTTTTGTGCTTCTCGCTATTTGTAGAGCTCACAAGTGATTGTTGAATGTGGCAATGCTAATTGTAACCTGCATGATAGACTCCTTTTGGTCTTGTTTGATCTTGGGTAACCGATTCAATTTAGGGTGTTGCAGAGTCAAATACCTGCGGAGAATACCTCGATTTTAATGTGTGACCTTTCTTCCACTCTTCTTTTTCCCTCCTAGTGTGTTTCCTGCTTGTTAATACCCTGGTGTTCTCCAGCACTAAGTTCTGTTGTAAATAAACTGCACCAGAGGCCACTGTGATGTATCCATAACCTTTCATCTCTCCAGTTCAGCAGCAGTGAGAAGTTGGTGTGAGATTCATCCCCTAGAACTAGTTCTCCAGAATGTGTAAATGCTTAGGGACTTCCTTGCTGGGAAGCAGCTTGTACTGAAGACCATGAAAAGCTCTTCAGGGCCCTGGAAGTGGGCTCCTCTCTGCTGCCACAAGGAAAGACCTCCTGAAATCCCAAGTAGTCAGTCATACCAATCTGCATCAATTCTCAGGCTCTCTTGGACCCAACTGCAAAAGGGCCATTGGCGGCCCAGATCCACCGAGGGCATTGCAGCATAGCCAAAGGCTTCAGGATTTCTCTGTGGAATCGTCTAATCGTCTTTGAAGTGCCCCTTAGGTTTGTTTTTTATATGCACGTTTCTTTCCCCTGAAGCAGATGAGGAATTGGCTTCCTTGGGAGCTCAGGTTTCGTCTCACCGATGCCAGCCTTGTGGGTTAAGCTGTGGGAAGAGCCTAGATGCTATTTTCCTGGGCAGAGTTGGATGGGACTGTAAAGCAAAAAGGCAAGGGGAGACCATGAGCTCTGTTTCTGCATCTTGCGGCTTTCTTAGAAACCAGCCTGGATAACTCCATCTACTGCAGACACATAACAGGCAGGGGACTTCGGGCCGACGTTTGTGGGGAAGACCTGATGTCGCAGCACTCTCAAAACTAGCCAGCTGCAACAAGGTCTTTTACCATCACCTACCAAGTTAACTTCACTAAGTAGTTAGCACGCCTTGCCCCGGCATGGCCACCAATCCCCCACAAGGTCTCAAAGGTCCATCTACTTTTCAAGCTGTTCCTTCATGCTCTTCTGGCCAGTCCCTCTGCTTCTCACCTCTGCTGCCTTCTCCTTGTCTCTCCTCATCCAGGGCGCGCTCTCTCCTCCAGATCTCTCTTCATTGGCTACTCTTTTCTTTAGCTGCCCTCCTTAGAGCTATTTAACCACTTAACGGAACCAGCCACAGCTACTTCAGCCGACCCCCGCCCCTGAAGCCAGCCCACAGCTGTATATTATCAATGCTAATTAATGCAGCTTCATTCCTCTACAACCCGAGACCAGCAGTAACAACGCGCTCAGCAGGCGGTTTGCCTGTTTTGGCCATTCTCTGTCCCCGGAATGTGTTTATGCTTCCCTTCTTGTAGCTGCCACGTGCAACTGAACAGAGATCAGCGCCTTCGGGATGAAAAAATGCAAAACGTGCAGTAGATAAAACCCTGGAGAGCTTGGAGTCAGTTCTGCTGATGTCGATGCAGAGATGTGGGCAGCTGCCGCTGTGTTATGCTCCCCCGGTACTGGAGGAAAGACCTTGTTTTCCCTGTTGTTTCCTAGATCGTTTCACTGCCTGCCTTCCAGATTTCCATGTAAATGCAGTAGTTACACAGTTTCTCTTCAGGGTTAAATTATCCACAGTTTGTCAGGTTGCTTTCACCTAAGAATTACTGTTGAGCCTAAGAGCAGACACGTTCTGGAGCAGTTTTCCTCAATATTTTGCTGGTGGATGTCTGAAATCATCAGGGGGGTTTGCCTTGTGTCCGTAACCCCTCGATGCCGTGCGATGAAAGCGGTGGTCAGCGCCGTTTGGCTGAGGCAGAGTGCTGTCGTGTGCCTCTGCGCGTACGTCCTGTGATGAGCTGTCGTGAATTCTGGGCACGTGAGAGTTGCAGGTGAGGCCAAGGGAGACGGTGTGAAGAGCCGGCAAAGCCCGGTTTGACTTTGGCCTTTACCCCGACGCAGCCACTCGTCTCCCCTGACGCCTTCGCGTGCGAGCCCTGGACGCAGCAGTCACGGCCTTGCTCTGTGGCCCTTCCCTGTCCCATCAGGGTGGGAAATGCCTGAATTAGAGACAAGAAAGCCGCGTTCCAGGGAGCTGTGCTCTCTCCTGGTACTTAGGCCATCGGCATTTGGGTGTTAAAAGAGCAATTGCTGGCTCCCGGCGTTTCCCTCTGTAAGTTGCCACGTTCATTATTGCGTTACTTTACTGTGACCTCGATGTCATGTTCACCGCTGGTTTCGTTGCTGATGGGTTAAATGGATCTTCAGTAGTTGAGATGCAAAATAGCACTTTCCCCAGACTGTATCCTGAAGATTGGCGAGATTCTCAGTCCTTTCCAGGTGATTCCTGTGTTCAGATTGTTAGAGATTAAATAGTACAGTATGTATGTCCAGGGTCTCGCTTCACGGGTTCGTTAAGCATGTGCCTGTTGTCGTACTCATGAATGATCTCGGTAAAGTCACCTTCCTCCGTGCTGAAGTAACTTGGAGGATCTGGCTCCGAGTGATTCGTTGCGGTAACTCCTCATGTGTGTCCCTCATGTTATCCCTTTCATTTGCTTTTACAGTTTGTGAAATCTTTAAAAACCAACCAAACAACAAAAAACAAACAAAACCCTCCGTGCAAAGCCAATCAGTTTTGTGTTCTGTAGAAGCACCAGTGGAAAATGAATGACTGCTTCTGAATCCTGTGGGCTCCCCCAGCATTATATTTTGTTAACGTTTGAGAAGTGAGTGAAAAAATAAATATTTCAATAGCCATTTTAATGTGGCATTGCTGCGTGCCAAGCTCTCGGTCCTGATCTGCACCGCGTAGGTGGCTGTTGAGGGCCTCGTGTGGTGCTGGCTTCAAAAAAGGCGGACGGAGCAGCCGCGGGTGGGTGAGTGGAGGGGGAATTCCTTCTGTCTCTGTCAAGCCGGGTACATTTTTGAGGCTGTGCTTTTGTAGGACAAATATTCATGCTCCTGTTGCAGTTTCTTCTCCCTTTTCAGGGAGCTGCTGGCAGATATAAATGGTATTTCGGTGAAGGGTAGCACAGACCATGGTAATAGTAACTGTGGAGAGAAGAAATGTTCTCTTTGACTCATGAAAAACGGGGGCGTCTAGAAAATCCCCCCGTAACTCCCAACTTTTCACTGCGTTTTTCCACAGCCTGCAGCATTGTCCTGTCTCTGTAAAAGCAGATAAACAGGGGGAGGCTGTCTAAATTGAAAGGATGCTGGCTTTATGCTGGCGCTTTGGATTATTTAGAAATCTCTCTTGCTTTTGTTCCAGTTGTTGGATTGAGGATCGGTGGAAACTTTCACAACGGAAAATCCTAAGGCTTGGCAGGAAGCAGAAGATGCAGTTTGGGAGGCCGGTGTGTTGCAGGATTCGCTTAAGTTTTTCAAATCAGCCCCAGGGAGGGTTTTGCCAGCTGCCAGATTACACGCACCAGGCAAACCCATCGGTGACCTGTAGATGACAGGAGCACCGAGAGTGTTGGAACAAAGGTATTCCCTGTATTGCCGAAGCGAGTCAGTTTGGTTCGAACACAGCTCTTGCAAATGCAGAGCTCGGCTGCGCGTGTTTGAGCCCGCACAGTTCCTCTGTGCTGGTGTTTTGGAAACACTGTTGGTGGCCGGGGCGATTGCTGCCCGCAGACGCAGCCCGTCAGTGTGGCTGGACTGAGCTCGCTTTTCGTTCGAGCCTTGTCTTTTTGTGTCTTCGGTCTGCCCTGGCCCAGATGTGAAGTGGGTGGGAGATGATACCGAAGCCAATTAAAAACACTGATGCTTATTGTGACTGGAGGTCTCTTTCTGTGCAGCTGAGACACCCTCTAAAAAAGAAAAAAATAGTGAAGAGTTAAAAATCCCCGCAGTGATACAGAAGACCTGGGGCTGTCCAGCTGCGTTTCTTCCCTCAGGCCATGATAGTGGGTTTTCAGAGATGATGCAGCTATAGGGTTTGGTTTTTTCTTTTTTGTTTCCCCCCCTTTTGGAGAGGGAAGCAGCTGGTCAGCCCGGGAAAGCCCATTCCAGCCCTGCTTTCCACCCCTTCCTGATTTGAAAGGCAGAGCGCTGCATTGCTTGGCAGCACAAATTCCCACCCACCCCCCCCCCCACCCCCCCCCCCCCCCACACCCCCAAATCTGCTCTGGTGGTGGTGAAATTGCTCCTGCCTGATGACAGAGTGACTTCTGAACCGAGCTCACGGTCGGGGAGCTCGCAGAGGGAGTGGTGGTGTGATGGATCCCATGGGTGATGACACCAGCAGCCCAGTAACGCCATGCTGGGGCGGTTCAGAGGGAGCCTCCTCGCTCAGGGCTGGCTGAGCGATGGCCGGAGGGCAAAGCCGCTCCCCGGCTTCTCGTTCGCTTCGGTGAGACCATCCCAGGACACCGAGAACTTTACCAGTGTGCTGCCGCGTTCAGCAGGCTCTTCGGTGAGCAGGGGGGCACTGGGTAGGAGAGAGCAAACAGCTTCGTGCTGATATCCTCTACCTCCTCAAATCCAGCTCGGGTGGTTCTCCCCGCCTCCGTCTTTTATCCTGGGTGGGGAAGGGACTGGGAAAAGAGATGTTGGGAGGTGTCTGGCCATCAGCCCTTCACTGCTTTGAACTGGTGCTTGACACTCCCGAAAGGCTAGACCTAGATCTTCAGGTAAGGTCAAAAAAGTAGTTGATGGGTTGCCATTTCCAAGAAAACTCGGCCTGGGTGCTTCCTAACACCCGTCTCTGAGCCTGGCGTTCTGCTCCCAACCTGAAACCGCTGTTTGTGTTCCCCAAACCTGCTTCCCTGGGCTGTATGGGCTGCCCCGATCCATCCGGTACCGCCGTGCCCTCAGCACCTTGTCCGTAAGCATCGGAGACCTGCGGGATGCAGTGCCTGGGGGTTTGCTCCCAGCTCTGCTGTTGGGTGCTTTGCTGGTTTCCAGTCCCAGTCCGGTGCGGTGACCTCTTACCACGTGCTGCTGTTCCCAAAAGGAAAATGTGTGTCTGTTGGTTCTCCGGAGCACGCGCTCTGTGTCCCGTGTCAGCCTCATCCTCCTCGTGTCTCATTCGGTGTCTGTTTCTCTCGCCCACCAATAAAGCATTTGTGCAAAGCCTGGTGCAGGAGCTCCTCCTTTACCTTCCCCTGGGGTCCCTGGGGCCCCCCTGGAGGAGGGGGGGGCGTCCTGAACGTTCCTGGGGCCAGACCCAAGTCCTGGGTTTTGCTGGTGACTCACAGAAGCCTCTTGTCATCCGAAATATTCCCCCATCCCTGTGCTCGGCTGGGGGGAGGAGGGGTAGGGGGGTGCTTCAGCCACAGCTTTTGCTTTTCCCCCCCCCTCCCTGCCGTAACCAGCGGTGCCCACCTGTGCAGAAACACCTGAAAGTCATAAACCGGGGTGCTCCGGCTGCTGGGTAACCTGCGCTGGGCTGGACCCATATATATTTTATATATATATATAGCTGAAGAGCAGGAATTTGAGGGCAATCTGCTCTGAAATTTTCCCTGTGGCATCTCCTCGCTCCGGCTCCTGCTCCCCTGCCCAAGTGCTGCTGGCAGCTCGTCCCCTGCCCTGCTGTCGGTCTGGGGCTGGATAAACGCCGCCACGGGGTGATCGGGGTGTGGGTTTGAACCCCAGACGAGCAGGAGAGCCCTGGCAGAGCTCTGCCCGGTGGCTCCATCCCCTTCCCCAATTCCTGGCCTTCTCCTTCCAGCTAGCCAAGAGGTGTCAGGGGGTGGCCTGGACGCCCCCGGGGGTCGGGTCTCTGCTTCCAGCCAGGAGGATTTTAATCCCATCCAAGCATCGTGTGGGTGAGGCTGGATGGGTGCGGAGTTGGGGGGGGTTCCATGACACCAGGCTGGAGAAAGGGACCTTGTCCACGGGGTCCCGGGAGAGCACGCTGGCGTGAGCGTGGTCCAAGCCCGGGCAGGCTGGGGGCCAGGGCAGGGGGGCAGCAGCCACCCTCTCCTTCCCCAGCATCCCTCCTGGAGCGGCTGCCCTGCCATAGCTGACACTCTCGGGGGTGCGGGGGGACCCCACGCTGGGGCGGGATGTGCGCGGGGTGTGGGGCTGCAGTCAGCTCCATGGTGTAGCCAGACGCTGCAGCGGGTTGGTTTGAGGAAGGTGAGTGTAACTGTCTTTGCTCTGGTCCTCTGCGGTCATGGTGTTCACTCTGAAGCCTACTGATGACCGCAGAAACGCCGCGTGGCTAACTGCCGGACCTTTTAACAGAGAGACTTTATCTAGGGCTGGAGGAGGGGGCTCAAGAGTACGTTTAGGGTCTGCGCTGGAATTGGGGTGGGGCGCAGACACATACACACACCCCCATCATCCCGTCGGGTACCGCGCCCAGTTTAGTGCCGCCAGACTCCAGTTTAGTGTCTTCCGACTTTATTTTGACCGGATTCGGCCGTGGTTGAGCAGGTGCCACTGCCCCCGGTAGCCCCCCGCGCCCCTGCCACCCCCTTCCTCCCTCCCCTTGCCGCAGCCTTGGGGACGCGCTGCGCCAGGGTGGCTCTGCCACCCATGGGTGCCACATCCTTGAGCCCACGGCAGCTCAGTCTTGTGGGTCAGCACCGCACGGCCGCCGAAACTCCTGCCCGTGCTCGTGGATCCACTTGTTCGCCACTGGAAGGGACAAGGACAAGTGTCCCCATTCGCCTCCCTCCCCCTGCCCCCGTCACTAACCCTGCTCCCGTATCGGCGATGTCTTTTCCCGATTATCCAGGATTTTTCTGAGTTCCCAGCCCCGCCAGCAGAGCTGCCCCTCCAACCCTGTGTCACCCCAGCTGCCTCTCACCCCACTTGTCCCCAGCCAGGACGGGGCAGCCGGCGTGCAGGGTGTCCCCGTCCCCGTCCCCGTTCCTCCGCAGGTTCCACCAGAAGAGAGCTGCGTTCTGCAGAGCAGACAGGGGGGTTGGAACCCCAAAAAACAGAGCTGGGAGCCCCGGAATTGCCATTTGGCACCCCAAAAGAGAGCTGGGAGCCCTGGGGTTGCGGTACAGCACCCCAAAACAGGTAGGAGCCCAAGCACTGGGGTTTGGAACTCCTAAAACAGAGCTGGGAGCCCCGGAATTGCCATTTGGCACCCCAAAAGAGAGCTGGGAGCCTGGGAGCCCTGGGGTGGGGTTTGACATTCCAAAACAGAGCCAGGATCCCCCAAACTGGGATTGACACCCAAAACTAGAGCCAGGAGCCAAATGGACGGGGTGTGAAACCCCTAAAACAGAGCTGGGAGCCTTGGGGTTGAGGTCTTGGCACCCCAAAACAGAGTTGGGATTCCCGAGGTTGAATTTTGGCATCCCAAAACAGACGGGAGCCCCAGAGCTGGGGTCTGGCACCCCGAAACAGAGCTGGGAGCTGCGGGATCAGGGTTTGGCACCCCTCGAAGGGAGCCAGCATCCCCAGAGCTGGGGTCTGGCACCCCGAAACAGAGCTGGGAGCTGCGGGATCAGGGTTTGGCACCCCTCGAAGGGAGCCAGCATCCCCAGAGCTGGGGTCTGGCACCCCGAAACAGATGAGGGAGCCCCAGGGTTGGGGTCTGGCATCGGGGCTGGCTCAGCCACAGCGCCCTAGGAGAGACAAGAGACGAGAGAGCGGCGTCCCTCCCCTTCCCCACTGCCGGGGGGCCGTGCAGGCGCCCCTCACCTTAACCACGGGCACGCTGAAGTTGGCGTAGACGAAGGCAGTGGAGCCGCCAGCCTCCACCGCGCTCAGCTGGAAAAGGAGCAACAATATGAGCCGCGGCCCTCCCTGCCGTGGTATGGCCGCCGTGCGTGGGGAAACCGAGGCACGAAACCTCCCTGGCTCCCCCGCCACGCTGCCATCACTACGGCACGGCACGGCTCTTCGCTCCGCTGCAGAGGTTGCCATTTCGGAGCCCAGCACAGGCTGGTTTAGGGCTGCTCTCACCCATCTCAAACTCTTGGTCACTCCGAACCCTACTGATGACCAAGCAAGCGCAGTCTCTCTCTGAGCTTGGAAATGAGGGAGGACTCACGTAGATCATGACCGTGGCGATCCTGTTGCCCGACTTCATTCTGTAAAGGGGGCTCTTCCTGGACTGCCCCAAGAGCAAGGGGGGGGGATGGTCAGTCCCATGGGGACGTTTCCTCCAGGGAAATCCCTCCCTCCCTCCCCATTCTTTTCTCTCCCTCCCTCCTTCCTTCCCTCTTCCCTCACCCCCTTTCACCCTCCCTCCCTTCCCAGGAATATCTCAGACACCAACCCAGGGATCACCATCCCAGGCCTGCCCCCCACACTGCCCCAGGGACTATCCCAGGGTCCACCTCCAGGAATATCTCAGGGATCACCACGGGGATACCCTCAGGGACCATCCAGGGACCTCCCCTTGGCACCATCTCAGGAGAACCACGGCGAGCACCCCAGGACCCATCGCCAGGAACATCCCAGGGACCACTCCAGGGTCCACCTCCAGGAACATCTGAGGGACCACCCCAAAGACCACCCCCAGGAACATCTGAGGGACCATCCCAGGAACACCCCAAGGACCATCCCACAGGAACCACCCCATGGACCACCCAGGCAGCTTCCTGACCGTGGCATGGTCGAAGTGTGGCTCGTAGTGGCCCCCCAGCCCATAGTTGACCACCTGCAGGTACTCAGCGTAGGGTGGCCGCAGGTCCAGGCCGGTGACAGCAGCGATGCGCTGCTCCAACGCCCGCACCACCGGGTCAGCGGTGTCCTTCAGCCAGGCACTGCAGGAGCACCCCACACCTTCAGCCCCCCAAATTCACGCGTGGCTGAGCTTAACCCTCGTTAAGCGCTGCTGGGTGTGGAGAACCCAGGGACCCCAGCATGGCTTCACTGCCACCTTGGTGGTGGCAATGGGGTCATGGTGGTCCCACTGGCTAGAGGGTAAGGGAGGGGTGGCTACTACCTCTTGCTTATCCGGTACTCAGCTTTCTGCTGCTTCTCCCCAGAGGCGACCACGGACCTCTGCAGCTGGAGGACACGGTGAGGGGGGAATGTTGCTGCAGATGGGGACCCCCACGCCAAGCAGGGACCCCAGTTGGGGTTGAAACTGGTGGGTTTATACCAACCGGTTGCCAAACATCCCCCACCCCAAGATGTCCCACCAGGCTGATGGAGGCAGTGACAGCAGCTGGATCCAATGCAGCTGGGTGGTACCAAGCCAAGCCTGGCTGGGAAGCAGTTTAAGTGCATGCACGGACCTCGTTTCTCCCCAAAATCTTGGGGGGGGGGGGGGGCTCAGATGGAGCTAAACTGGGCTCATCCCCCCGGGGTTTCGCTGCAGAAGGCTTCAGCTAAGCCCTGGCTTGAAACCCCGCCTATCTCTGCATGCTCAGGATAGTCCACCCTGGACCACCAGCTCTTGGGGCACTCTCCTCCGGGAGATGGACATCCCTGGGGATGGGGACAGCTCACCCGGGGCCCTGCCAACCCCTTGATGGTCTCAGCCTCGGCGTCACTGATGAAATCATGGTACAAAGCCACGTAGGGTTGGATCCAGACCACCTCCTTCTTGGCAGGCTGAAGAAAGAGGTAGGGGCTGCCATTGGTCTCGTAGGAGCAGCTGAGGCGCAGGAGATGCTCTGGGGCCAGCTGGGGAGAGAGAGGACCAAGGAGGGTGTGAGAGAGGGGGACAGTGGTGGGGTGGGGAACCACAGCATCACCCTGCCCGCCCCACCTGCCCCCCTGGGCGCTGGCACAGCTCCTCATAGGCGTCACGGCTCTGCAGGCGAGTGCTGTTGGGGCGTTGCAGGGGTCTGGCACTTGCTGCTGTTCCCATCTCCAGCAGCTTCTCATACTTGGCCACGTTCCTCACCACCCTTTGGTTACTGGGGTCTGCCGGAGAGGTAGTGTCACCCGAAGCGCCGTGTCCCCATCACCCCCCTGCCCTGGCATCGATCCCTGGAGAATTACCCCACATGGGGGCAGGAAACAGGGTGAAGGAGGCTGGTGCCATGCAGAGATGGTGATGGAGACACCCCAAAACCTCTCCTTTCCTCCTGCTGTATCCGAGGTTGCCCCACATACCATAGTGGAGAAACTCCCTGGAGAGGCTCAAGGCGTGGGAGATGTTTCCAGCCTGGATGGAGCAGAGAGCCCATGAACATCCCCCCGCCCATGGTTCAGCCCTACCGGACACAGCAGGGGGTGGGGACAGGACTCGTGGCCATACCATGAAATAGGAAAAGGCGAGATGGTCCAGAGCATCCTCCAAGCTGCTCCGGTCCTCTGGGTTCCAGCTGCCATAGGAGAGGCGGAAGAGGCTGACGGCCTCCTCCAGCCATGCAATGGAGTGGTAATAGTCACCCGTGTCGTAAGCAACCTGCAAGGCAGCACATTGTCCAGGCCCACTGACTGCAACAGCCTGGCCTGCATCCCACCCCCACCCTGTCTCATCCTATCCCATCCCATCCCATCCTCAACGTCGTCCTACCCTATCCCCACCACCATCTTCATCCCAGTCCCACCCCTATCCCCTCCTTCCTGTCCCTACCCTGTCCCATCCCATCCCATCCCATTCCCATGCCATGTCAGCACAACCCATTGCAATTCCTACCCACCCTGTCCCACCACATCCCGTTGCTTTCCTAGTCCCATCCCCATCCCCATTACCCACTAAGCCATCCCCATCCTGTCCCATCCCTTCCTTTCCTGTCCCCATCCCCATCCCCACCCCCATCCCCATCCATCCTGCTCCAGCTCCATCTCTATCCCCACCTCCGTCTCCAGCTCCATCCCCACCTCCAGCTCCATCTCATGCCATGCCATGTCATCCCATCCCACCCCACCCTGTCCCACGCTATCCCACACTCGGACACTCCGTCCCAGCTCTGCAGCGACACTCGGAGGACTCTGCCCTGAACAAAAACCGCTATCAAAGCGCCCAGATCCCACCCCAGGGATTTATGGATCCACCTTTACCCCCAGGTGGGGGTCAACCCCACAGCCAGGATGCGGGGGCTGGAGATCTCCCCCGGGCCACCAGCTCAGCGCTTCCTTTCCCCAAGGCGCAACGTGGCCAGGAGCCCCGTTACTTGGGTGAGAGCCGAGAGGCGATGGCAGGCGGGTTGAGTCGGGGGGCCCCTCCGTATCCACGTGGGAAGGAAACCCAACATCTATCCCCACAGGAGCAACATCCCAGGCTGGAAAAACTTTGTGGAGGGCTTAGGGGGCTCGCCCTCACCTTGCCCACGTGGAAGCAGTCGTCAGCCGAGAGGGAGACGCGCCGGCCGGGGCTGTAGAGCGGTGGGCAGCTGGCGCCGGCTCGCTGGAAGATGCCGTTGGCCATGCCCTTGACGCTGAGCGCGTAGACGTCCTGCAGCCGCATCAGCGCCCGGGCTGCCCCATCCAGGTCCTCGGCTCCAGGCAGCTCCCGCTCCACCTCCTTGAAGCCAGAATGGAGCGCTGAGGGCGGCAGGGATGGGGGGGCAGGAGGGGGATTAATGAGATTTTGGGGTGCAATCAACCTTATCAGCCCTTTTCCATCCCTGGGGAGCCCACATCCTGCTCCTCCACCTGTTCTCCTGCTCCTCCATCCATTCCCTCGCTCTTTCACCCGTTTTCCTGCTCATTGATCCATTCCCCAGCTCCTCCATCCACTCCCCGTCACCGCCCGGCTCTCCCTGGGTGACAGGGGGGACACGCAGCCAAACGCCCCCCCTCCCCGCCCCATACCCTGGGTGTTCTCAGCAGCCTCGTCGCTGTAGATGACATTGGGCCAGTCGGAGTGGAGACGCTTGATGAGGCTGAAGGCCAGCAAGGGATTGTCCACCGAGGCCTTGGGGTCCTGGTGCAGCGCCTGGACCTTCTCATAAAACCTACGAGGCACCCACTGGGTGACACTTTCGGTGATGCTCCTGGGCGGTGACACCCCCCGGGGCGGGGGCTGGGCTCTGAGCCCCCCCGTAGCGGCGTCCACTTTCCGGCCAAGCCAGAGATGGGGAAACGCCACCGGGGCTGGCAGCCCCCATCGCTGGGGGGTGCGGGGGGCTCCCCTGGGGTGCTGAGCCATGGCCCTGCAGCCCGGCCTGGGGCTGGGGGACCCACGTCCCCTCCTGGGACACGGGCTGGGGGGGGCTGGGCAGGGTCCGGGCTGCGCTACCCCCCTCCACCCACGATGCCTCAAGCTCTTATTTAGGGGCACCCCCAAAAGCTGGGGGCCGGGCTAACCCCCCTCCCCGCCAGCGCGGCACCCCCCGGGGATACGGGTGCCGGGGGGGGAGCGGCTGCTCCCTGCGCCCCTGGGAGCCCCCACGCGGGACCGCGACGCGCCGGGGGTGCGCCCCCCCCGCCCCCCCCCGCGGCGGTACCTGGCGAGGCGGCGCAGGCGGGCGCCCTCCCCCCGCAGGTAGCCCCGCAGCCCCCGCAGCAGGCGGCCCTCGCACCGCAGCGCCCCGCGCACGCTCAGCATGGCCGAGTAGGTCTCGGCCGGGGCGGGGGGCGGCAGCAGCGCCAGCAGCGCCCCCCAGCCCCAGCGCCCCCAGCGCCCCCAGCCCCGGCGCCCCCAGCGCCCGCATCCGGCACCCAGCGCCCGGCGCCCGGCATCCAGCCCGGGGAGCGGCCGGGGGAGGGGGGGAGGGGGAGCGGGGGGCGAGAGGCTCCGCCTTGGGGGGGAGGGGAGGGGAGGGGAGGGGGTGGGGGGTGCCCCGGAGCCGCCACGCTGGCTGGGGGGGGGCGTGGTACTGCTGGGCTCAGTCCTGCCTGGCCCTGCCCCCATCCTGCCTGGCCCTCTCCCCATCCCATCCCGCCTGTCCCCATCCCATCCCACGAGTCCCCGTCCCATCCTGCCCCCATCCTGCCTGGCCCTCTCCCCATCCCATCCCGCCGGTCCCCATCCCGTCCTGCCCCCATCCTGCCCAGCTCCATCCCCATCCCATCCTCCCTGTCCCCCTCTTGTTGGTCCCCATTCTATCCTGCCTGTTCCCATCCTGCCCTGTCCCCATCCTTCCTGGCTCCATCTTCCCTGGCCCCATTCCATCCTGTCCCCTCCTGCCCATCCCCATTCTTCCATGTCCCCATCCTGTGTGTCCCCTGCTGCCTGTCCCCGCGCTGTCTTGCAGTAATTCCATGCTGTCCCCACCCCATCCTGACCACCCCCATCCCCTCCTGGCCCCATCCTGCCTGGCCCCGTGGGGTGAGGGTGGGGGAGTCGGGGATGTCCTGCTGGGTTCCCACCAACAACTAGAAAAAAACCCTTTTTTGGAGTAAATCATGTCAGAGCGGGTGCTCAGGTGCCCCTTCTGTGGGGACAACACTGCAATGGCACCCCAAAATAGGCCCCCCCCAGCCAAGTGCCCCCGGCCCCTGCACCCCCACCCCTGAGCTTCCCAGGACAATGGGCCGGAACTGGCCAAATTCCCAAAGGAGAGGCCAGGAGAAGTTGGGAACTGTGGGCTTGTCCCAGGGCACCTGTGCTGGGGACAGCCCTGTCCTGCACCATGGGGGTGATGGGTGTACGGGCACAACGGGGGAAGGGCGCGACGGCTGCAGAGCTTGGGGTGGGCACTGAGCTGAGATCCTCTGCTCCAGGGTCTGGGTACCATCTTCCATCGCTCAACCATGTCCTATGCCCCTGTCACTCACCCATGTCTTTTTCCCGCATCGTTCCATGTCCCATTGCTCAGCCGTATCCCATGTCCCCCTCACTGCATGTCATAGGTCCCCATCACTCAGCTGTGTCCTGTGTCCCCATCATACTCTACACTCCATGTCTCCATCACCCAGCCACGTCCCCATCACTCAGCCATGTCCCATCTCCCCACGAATCCATGTCCCCATCACTCTGTCCCAATGTCCCCATGACTCCATGTCCTATGTCCGCATCACTCAGCTGTGTCCCATGTCCCCTCCCCATCACACTCCACGTCCCGTGTCCCCATCACTCAGCCGTGTCCCATGTCTCCATCACTCCACCACGTCCCATATCCCTGTAACCCAGCCACGTCCCACGACCCTGCATCACTCCCCTGCCACCTCCTTCCCCACCCCAAGAAGCCAGACAAACCCCAGCACTCGCCTTGCCCCCCCTGCCCACCCTCACACAGGTCCCCTCCCCATCCCCGCGGTCCCCTGGGTCCCCACTGTCGCCCGTCGCTAAACCCCATCCAGCAGCACCCTCCGCAGCCAGACTCCACCTCCCCAGCACCAAACCCCATAAATCCAAGCCCAGGTGCCACCAGCACCCCCGCACCATGCCTGTCCCACACCTGGCCCTGCTCCTGGCCCTGCTCCTGGCCACCGGCCCCTGGCACCCCATGGCCGACGTTCCCCCGGGACCCCCCGCCGATGCCATCCCCACCAGCGCCCGCGCTTGTGCCCAGCACACCGGCCGCTGCCGCCACTTCTGCTTCGCCCATGAGACCCAGCGGGGACATTTTGGTTGTCCCCGGCGCTACCGGTAATACGGGGATGCTGGGACTGACCCCCTCCCCAGTAAAAAAACAGTAACCCCGTAACCCTGGGGGTGTGTGTGTAATCTTCTCTTCCAGGTGCTGCGTGCCCAAAATGTAGCGGCGGGATGGAGCAGGAGATGGTGATGCTTGGGGCCAGCCCGCATCCCTCCCCAGCAGGGTCTCCCCCCTCGGGATTTTCCCAGAATTGGCTGGATTTCACTTATTTTGGGAGGATTTTATTTGGCACCAGCACAGGGATGTGAGGTTGCCCTCACCGTCGGGATGCCACAACCTGTCCTCTACGGAGCAGAATCCCTCTCTCCTCCTACACCCCGGAGGATTTGAGTGCTTTTTTTCCATGGGAATACGGGGCGAAACTCAGCTTGTACTAGGAAACTGAAGAAAACAGGATTAAAAGAAAAGGTAAAAAAGGGGAACTTGGTCCCTGCTACATGGGGGGGGGGCACTGGAATTACCAGTATTTGTCACTAAACCACTGCTTGCTGGTCTGTTTGTCACCAGGGGACCAGCTGCTCTCAGTGGCACCTGCTGCTTTGTTGCTGCTACCAGGTGACAAACGCTGCTCTTGGGTGAAGCTGCGGCAGCTCAGGGGCTGTGCTGGCACCCGCCAGCCCACCGCCGGTCACCACCGACACCTACCCGATCAGTAATCTAAAAGCCAAGCGTTAATTAAATAAAAGCTATGTGATGCTGAGCCTCCGGTGAATCGAGAATGTCCCAGTGAGGTCCCAGCATTGCCAGGCTCACCAGCTCTGGCTGCTGGTGGTTGGGAGTGACCCCCCCGCCGGTCCCCGCCCCAAAATGGGTCTGTTTTAGGGAGTCTTGAGGTTCTGCTCGTGGCAGTCAGAGGTTTCCAGGGCGAAGAGGCAGAAGGTGATTTCCTCACAGGCACTGGTAGTGCCGCACTCAAACAAGCAGCCGAACATGCCGCCGGGGCAGACGGCCAGGTCAGAGTAACCAGCCGGCCCTGGGTGCAGCACCCATGGGTGCCACCAACCTGCCCCATCCAGCGGCGCGGGGTTGAGGTAGATACCCAAATTGCGCCGGCGGTGCCGGTCAGTCGGGTGGGAGTAAAGCAACCAAGTGGGTGCATCCCCGGTGCTGGCCGGCGCGGCGAAGCTCACCACGCTGCCCTGGCACCCCCGCGGCGGCTCGCCCAGCGCCTTGCAGCGCACCGGGCGCTCGAACTGCAGCCCGCGGTCGGTGCTGAACGCAACGGCCCGGCAACCCCGCAGCGCTCGGGCGTTGCAGTAGAGCAAGGGCTGGTGGGCATCGCTCCCACTGATTTCAGCCACCTGGCACTCGCCCGTCTGCGCACCGCCGACCAGGGCACCCTTGTGCCAGCTGCGCCCGCCGTCGTCGCTGTAGAAGATGAGGGCGTGCTGCCGCGTGTAGCAAGGCAGCGGCACAAGCCCGCACAAGCACCTGTGCACGTAGTAGGTGTACGCTGGCACGACCAAGCGCCCCGAACCCAGCTGTACCCCATGGCCCGGTCCCACGGCGAAGGTGGCCCAATGGGCCAGGTCGGCACCGATGGCTTCATCCGTCACGTCCCGCAGCGGGGTCCAGCCGCAGCCGCCATCAGTGCTGGTGGCGAAGCAGAGGCGAGCGGCGCTGCAGCCCCTCCAGATCTGGCATCGCTCCGTCTTTCCCCACTCGACACAGATGCAGAAGAGGAAGATGGTGCCGCTCCTCGCATCGTAGAGGGGACAAGGATTCATGGTGCGGCGGCCGGGCAGCACCAGCGCTGACAGCTCCTCCACCGGACCCCACTGCCGGCGAGGAGAGAAACAGGGCTCAGCCATGGGAGGCACCGGTGCCACCGCACCCCGAAGCTGCCCGGCGCTGCTCCTGGGGATGGAGGTCGCGGCTGATGCCAACAGCCCCTGCTGGTTTTTACCGTGACCGAGGAGCCGTGCCGGTGGCCCCGCCGCAGCACCAGGTACTTGGTGTCCTCGTCTCTGGTGGAGGAGCGCTTCTCGGAGAAGGCCAGAAAGGTGGCGGCCGGGGGGATGTAGAGCAGAGCTGGGATGCGGTAGGTAACCCCGCTCGCCTGCCGAAACAGCGGCTCCGGCGGGAAGACCAGCAGGGATCCCGGTGATGGCGGCGGCGGCGGGGGGCTCTCCCCGCCCCCCCCCTGCTGTGGCAGGGTGGGAAGGACAGATGGTAAGGGTTAAATGCTGGGGGGGGGGGGGGGGGAGCGGCTCATGCCCCCCGAGGTGGTGGGACAGGGATGAGGACTTACCTTGAGGCAGGTGATGGCCTGGGACATGGTGGCCTCCCCGAGGTCCCCGCAGGGGCCTGAGCCGGGTGGAAGAGGGGGTGAGAGTGGAGCCCCTCGCTGGGGCTGGGGGCACACCCCGCTGTCCCGGCCCCACATCTCTGGGTCCCGCAGGGACTCCCCTCCTCTCCCCAGGCTGTCCCCAAGGGCTTGGTACCCCCCAGGACCCCCAACCCCTTTAGCACACCCAGTGTCCCCAGCCCAGGGTCCCCGTAGCCACCCCCACCCCCCCCCCCATGCCCTGATCCTACCCCCCCACCCCTCTTCTCCCTGCAACTTTCCTGCGTTCCCATAGCCCAACCCCCCTGTCTACCCCCAGTGCCCGGACCCCCCCCATGTACCCCCCTGCACCCCTCATGTCCCATCCGTCCCCCCCAGCCTACATGTGCCACCCCCCCCATCCACCCCCAATGCCCGGGCCCCCCCATGTACCCCCATAGCCGGCACCCCCATGCCCCCCCCAACCCCATAGCCCCACACTCCCTATGCTGACCTCGCACCCCCCCCCCACCCCAGCCCGGCTCCCCTATGCCGCCCCCCTCCCCCACCCCAGCCCGGCTCCCCTAGCCCCTGCATGCACCAACCCCTCAAGCCCCCCGGGCCATGGCCCCCCCGTACATCCCCTGCATCCCTCCAGTCTCCCCCATAACCCACTCCCCTATCCCCCCACCCCGACTCCACTATCCCCCCCCCAGCCCCACTCCCCTAGGCCCTGCATGCGCCAACCCCCATAACATCCCCTGCACCCCCTCGGGAACCCCCCCAGCCCCACCCCCAGCCCCCCCGCATCCCCTGCAGCCCGGCACGGCCCCCCCCAGCCCCGATCCCCCCTCCCCGCCCCACCGGCCACCGCCTCCGCCGCGTCGGGGCCGCCCCGCCCCGCCCCGCCCCCACCCGCCCCTTCCCGGCAGCGCCCGGCCCGCCCGGGCCCGGCTGGGGGGGGGAGGGGGAGGGGGAGGGGGTGGGGGTGGGGGGGCTGCCCCCCATCCTGCACCGCCCAGCGCCCCAGGGGGCTCCGCAGCGCCGCCAGCCTCTGCGCTGCCCTTCCATTGCCCATCAGCGCCATCGGCGCCGTCACCGCGCCGCGTCACTCAGAAACCGCCGTCCCGGGGAGGGGGCGCCTGGGACAGGAGGGGCCACCGGGCGGTGACGGGCGCGGTCGGTGGCAGCTCGGGAAGACCCCTCGCCTTCCCCTCCCGCCGTGCTTTTGCACTTTTTTGCTTTCCTTTTCTTTCCCCCCACCCCTTTCCCCTCCTCCCTTCTCCTTCCTTCTCGCCCATCCTTGCCCCCTTTTCCCTGCCCCCTTTCCCCATCCTTGCCCCCCTTTCCTTCCCCTCTCCGCTTCCTTTTCCCCACCTTCCCGCTTCCCTTTCCTTCCCCCTGCAGACGACCTTCCTGGGCAGAGATCGAAGCAGGGTATCCGATCCCCTACCCCAACACCCAAGAGGCTTTTATAGAACACGCTCCCTTACACCCAACTGAAAAAAAACCCAAAACCAACCCACTCATCTGTTTTACGGAAGGATTTTGTCCAGAATTGCCAACACCGAAAGGAAAGGTGACATTAGGAAAACGCGAATGGCAAAACCCCCCCGGACACCCCCGGCGCTGGCGGGTCAGAGCGGAGGAAGCCAGGGCAGCGCCGGTGCTGAGGGACCCCACGGCAAATCCTCCCATCGCGGTGCGCCCGAAGCGCAGGCACACGGACGAAGGCTTGGGCATGAGCTTCACAAAACCATCATGGATCCAAGATGAAAAATCCCACTCATCCAAAAAGGAACAGGATTTCAGGACAAAAACCAGAGGCAATGATTCACTTTCTTTGCTATCTCACTTTATTGGTGTTAATTTAGCACGTTCCCAAACAGGCAGGCGGCGTCAGAAATCATTTTATTTTCCTCTCCAGGGCCAGGCTGTCGTGCAGCTTGGACACCTCCGGCTCGTAGGCCTCCATGACTAACGTCCCGTTGTTATCAAAGAATTTCGCGATGGATTTGGTGAACTCGGCTTCCCTCTGCTGTTTGGTTTTCCCGCTGATGAAAGTCAGCTTCAGGGTGTACTTGTCATCAAACCTGCGGGCAGGGCACGGAGTGCAGAGCAAAATTTAAGCCTGGCTTAGCTGAGACACCAACGAAAAGCCGAGAGGAGCCCTCATCATGGTCAAGGGTCAAGCCCACAGGAGCAGAGCTCTCCCCACAGACACTAACCGCTACAACGCGCAGGCATTAATTACAACACGATTAAAGATTTTTGTACTTTTTGTGGTTAATTCCCCTACCCCCCCATTTAAAGAGAAGCGAAACGTGAACATTTGCGGCACAGAAGCGCTTGGCACCGCTCCCATTTCTAGGCTGGGACATCAATTTTGATGGAGTGAAACAGATTTGTAGGTATAAAAATAAAGAAAAATATTTAGGGAGATCCTACAGAGAGGTATGGATGGAAACAGCACACACGAGACTGGCGGATGCTCAGCCAGCCCGCTGCAGATCGCCGATTACTTCTGAGTAATAATATTCCGTGGTGAATATTAATCATGACTTGCCTGGGAAACTGCAAAGATCATGACCAGTAGCCAGCTCTTTGCAGAAAGCTCACACCCCCAGCACAGACACCAATATTTCCCCCCACTTTGATTAGGAGTTAACCAAAACGCAGCTTTTTTGCCCCGCCACGGAGCGTGTGGTAACTAGAGGCGCACGCGGCACAGGCAAACGGAAGCGGTGTCAGTACCGCACCGCCGCCTGCGAAGCCAGGGCTGCCGGAGCATACGATAGATACCGTTTGAGACTGGAGGAGAGCTGCCAAACGTCGTCGGGGTCCATCCCCGCGGGGTCTTTTCTGTGAGCTACGAGGAAAATGCTCTTTTCTTTGTATGAGGTATAGATGGTCAGGATTCCCATCATCACAAAATATGTGCAAAAAAAGTTAAGGAAACTAAGAAGTTGCAATTAGGAGTAGAAATTAGGTAGAGAAGTCGCCTGGATTCCCTCCGACACCATCATTTAACTACCTCGCATGACATTATCATTCCAAACAGGATGCTTGGCTGATGCCTCATTAGCATGAGAAATTAAATAACAATTAAGATACTTAAATCTTTGCCGTTGCACTACTAGCATTAATCCACACCTGGAAGTGGTGAGGAAAGAACAACTCCCTAACATGCTTTCCTGAAAGGGATTTCTCCAGCCACATAAAATGCTTTGTTCGTGAAACCATGAAGTAAAAGCGGAAATCATGACAAGGAAATACCATTTTTAATTAATCTGCTAAAGTTTTGGAGCAACATCTGTTGGGAGACAGTGGGAAACTGTGACACCAAACAAGCCACAGAATTAATTGCTGTGCATTCCTCCTAAGCACCTATCAAGCAATTAATCTTTCTCATTTTTGGAATTAAATAATTTTAAGTGTTGCAAGACTAATTACCCACCATTTGTGCTGAAAGCCAACCGGAACAACTGTCACCTGGAACAAGGAAGTGACCTGCCCACCATCAGGCAGCTGTTTGTGGTACAGCGACTTCTGGGCCAGCCATAAGCTTCCAGGCTACCAGTTCACACTGCCTCGCTGGTACCATCAAGCCCACCCTGGAAAGCGGACTTGTCAGCCGCTCCAGGAAAGCGCCGCTCATCTGTCACGCACACTTCTCTTTTAAAACCCCTACAGGTGTCTGCCTTGCTACAGGAGCTGCAGGGAAATCAGTGCCACGGCGACCTTCTGAGCCCAAACAGGAAAAAACCCACCTCGGCTTTGCTGGAATACTGGAAACGGAGTGGTTGACTCTTACAACAGAGTCGACATCTAAATATTTAAACCTCAATTTGTGGCGCTACCCCTCCTAAATGCAGCATCTGCTCCTCTTTGGCAGAGGCAGAGGCAAGAACCCCCTCTGTACTCTGCACTCTCAGTACCTGAATCTATCGTATTAGGGCAGAAGTCTCTGTAACCAGGCTGTGGGCAGAATAAAAACCCAAATCAAAACACCAAAGAATCCCTGGAAGCTTTCAAGAGCTGATCTTCAGTTTGACATTAACACACCTAAGTGGAGCGGCCTCTGCGCAGTCACTGTCTGAGATCCAAGAAATCTGCCCAACACGGTCGGGAGCCTGGAGCGTGGATCCGCTGCCCAGGCAGCTGCTGACTACTCTGACGTGACTGGAATTGCTGTCCAGGCTTCCCCGTGGCTGCAGGGCATCCCAGAGATCACCCAAATTTGGGTGCGTTACACCCAGACAGGCAGGAATTTTGCCATCACATGAAAATGATTTGATTATCGGCCGATCTCCCCACCACGGGAAGTAAAATTCCCACAGGCCTGAAAAAGGGCATACAGAGAAGGGTTTTCTTGTGCTTCACAGGGAAAATAAAAACCCTTTGGGTACAAACAAGACAACATCCGCAAAGGATATGATGCAACACAAAAGGCAAGAACAGGTTTGGATTCAGGAAAAGGGTGCAGGTAATCCCAAATCAAAGCTACAATCGCAAAGAGACAAGAGATTGTGCAGATGATGAGGCGGCCATCAATCAAACGGAAATTTTCGACATACTTGTACTTCTCCAGGAGAACCTGTGGGAGAAATGCACAGTCCAGTTTATTTTGTGCTTTTCATAAATTTGACAAACTGTTTCTGGAAAAGATTTAGATAAAACCATCCCAATTATACAGGTAAACAGAGCAGAAACTTTACGCAGAATGAATGTCTGCATCAGATATCATAATAATTGCTGATACTCTTAAGCACAAACACTGCTTTAGCCATGGAAATCTCAAGAGATGCTACAGTGCCAGCACAGATACGGGCACTTCACAACGAAACCACAAAAAGTTTACAGAGTTTTTAAACTAAATGTGGAAACCTAAGAAAAGACAGCATTTCCCAAGAGGGAGCAACCAGCAGTCACAGAACGCACCTTTTTGGCAGAATCATCCAAAGAATTTTTCACAGCTGAACCGTCCCATTTGTCAATTTTTACTGGCTTGTCGTCAATCTTCCACTGCAACGGAAACCGAACACTTATATGAGAACGTGGCATGGGTTAACCTTTCATTTTAATATGCTTGTTCCTGTCGTGAGCACAAAGATAGGAGGCAACCCACAAAACAGCTACCCAGGAAAACCTGACCAGAGATGGAGGGAATCCGGTGCCTGTTACACAGCTGTACCGCTCCAACAGTCACTCAGCGCAGACGTACCCGTTACCCTTGCAGAATGAAGCCTGTAAATCTTGTCACGGGTACTGAACGTATTTGGCGGAGTGACTTTTTACATCAGTTTTACTCTAATTTTGATTCTGCATTCGCTGCTCCTGCTGCCATCCACAGAAGGTGTTGGTTATGGCTTAATTCTTGCCTTTGAACACGTTCACGCTTTTCAGCTGTGCTATCACCAACAGACTTTTTTGGGTTTAGTGTCAGAAGAAAGATTTCCAGGCACTCTTAACAATCTGGGTACAAGGGGAGAATATAAAGGCACAAACAAATGAAGTTTCACTCAGACCATCCTCCAGAGGGAAAGCAAAAGACTCTTGTCACCCTCCTACATTCAGATCTTCCTCAGAAGCGGGTCTTCCATCAGTAATTAAGCTCAGCCACAACACTGCAGCTTTTCAAAGACATTAGTTTTCCTCTTTCCTGAACGACATTATTTTTTGGCGACACTACTCCTTTTAGCTGCAGTCAAGACACATGACTTTGAGCCCTGTGTATTTAAGTCGTCAAATATTTCAAACAGTTGAGCGACTGGAGCTCAAATTTTAGCTGCCATTAGAAACGATTCTCAAGTTCACTCACGTTATTTCTTACTCCTGAAGCTCACAAGCTGGATTTATTAACTACCTGTCAGAAGAGCTCATTTCCCTTCTCTGGCAGGAATGAAACTGTTTTAAAGAAAGATGTAAAACCTGATCTACTTCCCCTATACTTGCACAGGGAAAAGCCTGATCATCCTTCAGGCTCTGCAGGTATGAATTATTAGGTGCACAGTAAATGTCACTACGTGTGCACAGGCAGTAGCTGGTTTACGAGGGACAAAAGCAACAGCCAGAAGAATTTAAAATTCACGGACAACTGGTGAAGAGGTCTCACATCAGTGTAAGTTACACAATATTTTAGGTGGCTACTTCTTTATAGCATTTTTTCTAGGGTTAATTAGCACACATGACAATTGAAAGACAAACCCTTTGCTATGAAAGAATACAGAAAAATTCTTTTAACTATTCTTCCTTATAAAAGGATCTACACCAGTTTTATTTCTTGCCCTCTGGAATTGCCAAAGATTACAGTATCAAGAGCTAGACTAGGGAGAAAGGAAAACAAAACAAACCAAAAAAACCCACCCTTTTCCTCATTAGTGAACTGCAAGTCAGAAGTCTCCAAGTAATAACACCAACATCCAATCCCTCTTTCATTATCCCACAGATAAATTAAAAAAAAAAAAAACAACTTTCAAGAAGCCCATCCAGATGTTACCTCACGGTTGCCAGGTGCAGGCTCCATTTCTTGCAAGGGAGTGGAAGGTAAAACAACAAGCCTGTCGACACAGAAATGCTCTCTAGCAAACCCCTAAAACAGAGTACTTCCCTGAAACAGCACCAGCTACTTCTGCTACAGAATCATTCCTGTAGGGTGCAGAAAAGTCCTGTTATTTTAAAGACAAAAATATTGTCTAGCAGGACACATGCAAGACACAGCACATCTGGATTCGCTACCGGATACATCGATAACTGAACCCCACACTCAGACGTGACTGTGGGGAAATATTCTGTCCTTCATTGTACTCATACAGCTCAGGTGAAGGCAAGCCTTACTGAGGAGGGAAGGCATCACTCAGCCTGCAGATTTTATTTTTGTTATCGATAAAACTCTGTGAAAAGGCTCAGTCTTTATAGCTGGTCAACTCTTCCCCCTGCTGCTTTTTACAAATAATAAAGAACAAAATGAATGAGAAGTTCTTAACACCACAAGGAACCTTCACAGGCCGTTTGAAGGCTCTCTCCAGAGCAGATCTCCCCTTAAGTACAGTTTTACTAGCCTGTGTGGGGTTTTTCACGCCCAAAGGGCACTAAAGGAATAATTTTGTAGAAATAAAAAATACATCTGAGCAAATATTTTGAATGTTTTCTGCATTTCTGGGGCTAAAACAAGACAATCCTTAGTATAAAATATGACAGCATTCTCCAGCTTACTCCTAAGTCAGAGGAAGAATCCAGAGACATTTGAGAAGGTATCACTCCAGTGTAATTTTTGTGATATGTGTTAGGATTAAATATTTAATATTGCAATCTTTGCTTTCAGCAACAGCAGTTTACCTGGTATTAAAGTACAGTATGTTTATCTCATCATCAATGCTCAAGTTTTCAGTCAATCTTATTATGTCTGGTTTTTCTTCCTAGAGTCTGTGTGGATGGAATCAAGACTTACGCAAAAATTTCTTCTCCTCCCAGATAAAGCCAACAGCTTATTTGAAGATAGAACAGTTGGAAAACACTAATGAGAAAAGCTCAAGAACCAAGAAATAAATGAAAGTGCCAGGATTTAAAAAAACAAACACACACCCTCAAGATTTTACAACTATTTTACAGGCACACTGGAAAGCAGCCCTGCAGTCACAGGACTGCTAACACTTCACCTGCAAAAGGGATTTGCAGAGAGGGGAATATCCATATGTAAAATGAGTCAAGGAGCTGTCATAATAATGGGTATCCAGGAAGCCTGGGACAGAGGGAGAACTAGATTCTTGTTTCTCGCTCTCTGTCCCAAACCACCCAACGCAGGCAGTATTTAACTGATAGTGATCTCCAACAGAGAACCACCACTTTCAAGGGTAGATATAAAGCCCAAATGATGTATTTTTTGAAATAAAGCTGTTACTGGGGGGTGGGTAGGGTGGGAATAATCTGATCTTAGACTGCCTAAAACAATGAGCTGTACCAGCAGTTCTTCAGTTCAGCCTCAGTCACAAGGAAGCCTGAACAAGTCCTGGTTCAAGACAGTAACAGCTTGATAATCTCAGGGCGGTTCATGTCAGGAGGACCTTGCAACAGGGACACATCTGCAGTTTGGGACTTCAGCCAGGGAGAAGCTTTAGCCCTCCCTTTACCTGCATTGCGATGTTCCCCTGAGGTTACTTCTCCTAACACAGTACAGCACTGCAGCGCTGCTGCTGCTGCTTCCCTAATTCTTCCAGGCTGATCTGCAGCATCAGACCTAGGGAGAGGCTGGGATGCTGCGCTGGTCCCTGAAGCACCAGTGCTGTGGAAGAGGAGCAGAAGGAGGTGCTCAAACAAAGCCATCAACATCCATGTGTCCACACGTTGGACATGTGTTGGCCATGTGTCATGGACAAGTCCATCCACATGGACACAACAGAAATGTGTGCACATCTGGATGTTGACATCTACACGACAGTGCAGCTGTGAGCAAAACCTTTGACTGATGGCCATCCCCACGTTCAGCTTGGGAAAGCGCCAGAGATTTGGCTGCTACCACCAAGTGGTCACCCTCCACTGCAGGGGAAAAGCCTCCACCCCACTCTTGGGTCTGCAGAATAGCCCTGCCTTGCCTGCAGACGCGGGGAAGGAAGGTGAAGCTGCACCGGTATGTGCTGTGGAGCCTGGCAGATGCAAACACATCTGCTCCTCTGGCTAGTGGATGGTATTTTTCAGCTAGTTATTTATTTTGAGCACTTCAGGTGTGAGCTCCAAAGGTTTCAAAAGAAAAACTCAGATTTTAGTTCCAGCCTGACAGAGGGAAAAAAACTCACCCAACCACCAGTTCAAAGCAGTTTTTTAGTTTGGGTGGTTTTTGACTCCTTTGTTTTAACAACCAAGTGGCAGGTTATCACACTTGTCCTGAACACATCCTATACTGCAACTACGATGTTCTACAACCAGGCACAGCTAGGAAGTGGATTTGGTACCTGAAAGTGTACCCATGTAAGAAAAAGGCTTCAGAGCAAAGGCTGAACTATAGCCTGTGGTTACCTGACTAAAGAATGAAAGAATAAAATCAGAAATGCAACTTCAGAAAGCTGCAAAACCAATCTGACACTAGAAGCACACAAGGACCTCAGGTGTTCACAAACAAAGAGCAAAGACACTGCCTGCAGCTGGACTGCAACAGGAGAGCATTCCGCTGTGAGCTCCAAAAAAAAGTGCTTGCTTTCACAGCAGACACCACAGGACCTGAGCACTTGCAAGGCTCTTTGTCAAGCTATCACCTTCATTTAAATCCCTTCACAAAGCTCCCTCATTGGCAGGAGGCACATGAAAATCCTATGGGAGAAATTTCAAGATGTTCACATCTCAGAGGAAAGACATGGCACAAACTCAACTTTTTTCTTCCCCTGCCTTATTCCTTCTGCTGCTACTGTCAGCCTCATTCACATCACGTCCAATTTTAGCCTGAAACATCTTCTGGGTAGCTAGCTTGTCTCTTCAAATATTGCTCTGAAGTTTATGGCACACTTTGGGTATTACAAACATAAATGCCCACGTCATACAGTAAAAAAAGATTTGTTGCTACTGCAAGAGGAGCACCAGCGTAGACTACATAAACTCAAGGGGAATAACATTACTGCTCATAATCTGTGTTTTCTGTTTCAAGCATGAAAAGAAAGGAACCTCCCCTTCCTAAAACGTAGAATTCAAATTTGAACACACAACAGTGCAGCCAAGGGAGGTTGGAAGGGCCTCAGCAGATGAAACATGTCCACTCCTTCAATGCACACAGCTGACACGGCAGCTGACCGCCTTTTCCTGTAGTTGGGGCTGCAGCCAACAGAGCAGCCAGTCCCAAACCGCACATCTCCACCCCTCCCCACATAAATTCTAAAATAACAGTGACATTGCACACCATGAGCTGGCAGAAGCAGGATTTGCAAGTGGCAGAGTCCAGGGACACCTCGCTAAACATCAGTTCCCTCCTCTTCAAGGAAGAGTTGCAGCAAACTCCAGCGAGTCAGCGTGGCCATTCTCAGCTCCGACTACCTCAGCCTCTGCCTTGGAGGAAGAAATTCTGGATCACACTCTCCCCAGAATACCAGTGCTGCCTGCCCATACCCACAGTCAACATCCCCTGGTACCAGAGAGCAACTTTTGGGGCACAGGAGCAGCAGACGGTCACAATAGTTGGTATTCACGACTGGCTTTAGTGTCGGAGCTTGCAAAACTTTTGAAGGTTTTGCTCTAACAGTAGCAGATTGTGATCGGTTACTTAGCGTTGCACTAAATGCGTGACATCTCAAATGTGCTTGAGAGGACTGTAGCCACTGCTGCACACCACATCAAGTTCAGTGGCTGTGCAGCTCTTAAGGCGGTCCTGATTAAGCAGGCAGAGATCAGGAGAAGCTCCCGATTATCACAAACAGTTAAAGAACACGAGAAGGACCAAAAATGGGATAGTTAAAACACAGAACTCCCTAAATTCGCCCTAACTTAGCTTACCAGTGACGTACAAAAAAAATACGCTAAACAAGTAACCCATCCTGATACTGTCAAGCCTTGTCGATAACCTGTTATTTTGCTGTTTGAGACAGGCCTGAGCAAATTAATGACCTAAGGCCACAATTCTCCAGATAATACCTCAGCAATATATACACCGGTTCACAGAAATTACCAGATTTCATTTAAGTCATCCAGGGGGGAGGAAATGAAGGCCCACAAATCAGCATGGAGACAGATGGAAAAGAAGACAGAACATTATCAAGTGTGTATATGTACTTCAGGTAGAAGCCCTGCTGAAACTATTCAATGGTTTCTCACTAAAGGATTCAGCTCCTGCACCAACATGTTTCCTTTGCCAACAACTCCCTTTTCATTCTGAAAGCCCTCAGCATCCACAGAACACACAGGAGGCACACGACTGCCTGGAGAGCAGGATACTTTCCAAAGTTCTTTAAGTTTAATCACAAGACACTGTCATTTCAAAACCGAAAGCTAGGCACACTCACAGAAGATAGAAATACTTCACTAGCATGTCGTCCCCTAAAATAACTCCCTCAACAGCTTAATCTACTGGTCTAAAGAAAACGCACCAAGTTCTTCAGGGATAGTAAGGGTAACGTCACCTCAAACAGACGCAAGAAAACGATACTCTTTAGAAATCACGAGTGTACACATCTCTATGAACTTCAAAATGTGGATGGCTGCAACTGAAACCACTCTGAAGTTCAACGACCGACGCCAAATGCACTGCTCTGAAGATACACCCTCTCGCACTCAAGAGATACACAACTGTTCCGTCTCCTCGAGACCAGACGAACGCCGGCAGGTGCTGGGCTCCAGCCAGAAGCCCGCCGAGGGGCCCAGGGGCTGCGCCCCCACCCCCGAGCGCTGCAAACCCGGCCCAGGCCAAAGCGGCCCCACAACCCGGCGCCTTCAAACCGCCGAGGCGAGACCGGGCTCAGCACGCTCCGCTCCGCCCGACCCCTGCCCGGCGTCACTCTCCCGGCCGAGCGCGGCACCGCCAGCCGGCTCTGTCAGGGCGGCTGGGCTAAAACCAGCTACGCCGGCACAGGGAAGGAAAAAAAAGAAAAAAAAAAAAAAAAAAAAGAGAAGTGGCGGTCTGGCAGGCGGCTGCTGCTGCCTCGGCAGCCGGGCGTACTCGACCTGCACAGGGGACGCTCCCTCCCTCCCCGCGCCTCTCCCCCTGCCCGGTTCCTGCGAGGCGGCGGCAGCGGGCGGTGGTCCCCTAGGCGCCGCGCCTGAGGCGGGGGATGCCCCTCAGCGCCGAGCTCGGGGCGGCCGCGGCCGTGTCGGCTCTAGGGACACGACTGGGGCAGGGGGTGCCGTCGGCGGGAAGCGGCGCGGCGGGCGGGCCGGCCCCCGGGCGGGCGGCAGCGCGGTACCTTATCGAGCAGCCCGTTCCTGCCGCCTTTGGCCGCCATCTTCTCGCCGCCCTCCGCCCCCGCCCTCGCCGCGCGACCTGTTCGCTCCTGATTGGCCCCGCGCGGAGGCCGACGGGAGAGGGCGGGCAGGAAAGCCACACCCCCTCTCCGCCGCGTTGCACGCCGGGAAACGTAGTTCGTAGCGCTGGCGTGCCCCATTGCTATGGCGACGGGGCGGCGCGGGGGGGCGGCGGCGGCGGCCGTGCGGGGCCCTCCCGGGGAGTGGGGCCGGGAGAGAGGCTGGAGCAGCCCCCGGCCCGCGGGGTGAGGGGCGGGCGGTGCCGCCCGGCGGGGCTGCTGGGGCCTGGGGCGGGTGAGGGGGATGCGTGTGGGGCTCCTCTGGGCTGTGGATGACTGTGAACTCTATGGTCGGGCGTGGGGTGGGGGTGGGGGGGCGTGTGTGAGGAGGGGGGGTGTCTGTGGTGCATGGGTGTGAGGGGTGTGTGTGTGTGCGGGGGGGTGTCAGTGGTGCGTGGGGGTGGGGGTAGAGGGTGCGTGAGGAGGGGGTTGTCCGTGGTTGGTGCTGTGAGGGGGGGGGGGTGTCTGGGGGGCGTGTGTGAGGAGGGGGGGGGTGTCTGTGGTGCCGTGAGTGTGTGTGTGTGTGTGGGCACTGTGTGAGGAGGGGGGTTGTCTGTGGTGCCATGGGTGTGGGGTGGGGGTAGGGGGGGTGTGAGGAGGGGGTTGTCTGTGGTGCCGTGAGTGTGTGGGGGGTGGTGTGTGTCTGTGGTGCCGTGAGGGGGGGGGGGTGAGGGGGTGTCTGTGGTGCCGGGGGGGGGGCGCTGTGTGAGGAGGGGGTGTCTGTGGTGCCATGGGGGTGGGGTGGGGGTGGGTAGGGGGTTGGCGGTGGTGCCTGTTATAAACGAATACAATTTATTTGGGTTCAATCAATTTAGGCTGAGAAACAATAAGCAAAACAGCGCTGGGTGTGCGGAGAGCTCCCTTAGCTCCACCACACGCACGCCGAGTTCTGAAAACAGCATCTTTTATATTCTTGCACCAGCATCGTGACCAATCTCTTCTCGCCGGATAATGGTCCCGCTCTCCCTCCACTGCGTCACCGGAGTTACTGGGGTAGCCTTCTCGCCTATTGGGTCTCCCAAGACTCTCAGGGTGTTTGTCTCTTTGGCGCTTTGAGAGTCTCAGGGTCTTTGTCTTCTTGGGGCGCTTTTCTAAGTAGCGATTGGATCAGCTCTAGGCGGAGTTTCTAAGAAGTGGTTACACTGCTTTAAAGGAGAAGCACATTCGCCTATATTTTATTTTTACATGTTCTCCGTTTGATTCTGAACATTCATTACAATTGTGATACAGGTTATAGAGGTCACAAATTACCCTAGATCCACACAGGGCACAACAATTACACCCATCACACCATATTCTATTTTGACATGAATCATGCCTATGCTTTCCACAGTGCCGTGAGTGGGGGGGTGTGGGGCTCTGTGAGGGGGGTAGGGGTGTGTGTAAGGAGGGGGGCTGTCTGTGGTGCCATGGGGCGGGGGTACGGGGGTGTGAGGAGAATGTGGGGCTGTGTTGATTCGAGAAAATACAGTGAAAACCCTAAAACTGTACAGGCAGGAGTTGCACAGATGACAGGAACTATCAACAGTCAGGCAGGAGCCTCATTAGCTGCGAGAAGGTCTGGAGCTCGGCCTGTGCAGCGCTTCAGAAGGGACGGTCAGTACAGGCGCAGAGGAGCCCCACAAGCATGTCCATCAGTAGCCTTCTGACAAGGACTTGCTAAGTGCTAAAAGAAAAACTGCTGAAGTTGTAAGGCTCGAGGGCACGAGGTTAAAATAGTTGTGGTAGGGGGAGATCCCGACCTCCTACTCAAGTGGCCCCCCCAAAGAGAGTGAACCCCTGCTCGGGGAGCATGCCCAGTAAAGTTAAAATGAACTGTACCTTCAAATTGAAGCGAGGAAGCAACTAACCAATATTTAGTTAGCTGTAGACTTTGGGCAGAACTAACCAACTTCACTATATAAATATGCATTGTGAGTACAACTAGGTGTGCAAGTTAGGAGGAGCGACCCCCCCTTGCACCTGGCGCTGCAATAAACACACCTGCTTTATAACTTACCCCGAGTTATGGATTAAACATTCCACATGTCAGCACCACTGTGAAGAGCCCGGGCATGGCTGAGGGGCAGGGGCAGGATCTGGGGGTCTCCCCTGACCTCACCGCATCTCCAGCTCAGTGTGGGCTTCTCTACCCAGAAGCTCACCAGGGCCGAAACGGGCCCTGGATGCCAGGGCCACTTGTGTTCCCCAGGCATAATAATCGCGTGCTCGCACCCCTCTTACCCACTCGGGTGCAGCCCGAGGGGTATGACCATCCCGTTTCCCCCGGCTATCCCTGGCGTCAGCAGAGGCCAATGTTCTAGAGGGGCACGTGGTTGGGGTACTGATGGCACCGCGTAAACACGCTGTTCCGTGCACACGCAGGTGCGAGGACGTCTCCAGAAAGGACCCGAGGGGCTGGATATTGAGCGGTGGAGGGTGCCGATGGGTCGTAGGTTTTTTCTTTTCCTTCCCACACAAAATTCCACTGTGCTTCATGGGTAGGCAAAACTCTACACTTCAACGCTGTTTCTCAATGGGTAGTTTTTCCATAACATGTGGGATCTCCAGGTTTAAACCCTGGTGCAGGAAAACCCCAACAAGTACACATATGGCAAATATGGGTTTGAAGCTCTGGGACACACCAGGTTTCCTTCCACTGGGTCCCACGACCATGTTTCACAGCTCATTGTTTGTGAACAGTTCCTTAGGGGAGTGTTCTCATGGGCTCGAGGATTTATCTCCCGTGTATCAACTCTGTTACATGCATTGGACAAAACAATATGGAAGGGACCAAGCCCATACCCCATTTGCTACGAATCTGAACAGGCCAACCTGGGGACAATGGGACGTTAAATTTGTGGTATATGGGCTCACCGTGGGGTCTCGATAAACCGGATCCCACCTTTCCAAGGGGTCCGGGTCCCCTGCTCAATGGGCAGCTGGTTGAGGTGCCCACCAGGCCCCTCTCTGCCAAGCTGCTTTCCAGCCGGGCGTCCGCAGCCTGTGCTGGTGCCGGGGCTTGTTCCTCCCCAGGGGCAGGACTCGGCACTTGCTGCACCCAGTGAGGTTCCTGCCAGCCCCTTTCTCCAGCCCAGCCCGGTCCTCCGAAGGCAGCGCAACCACTGGGGTGCCAGACACGACCACCCCCCCATTTTGTGGGTGCCAGCAGTGCCCGAGTGCCAGCCCGTCCCCACTGGGGTCGGGCACTGACGGTGTCACACTCCCACCTGCGGAGATAGATGGATGGATAAGTCACAGCACCGGGGCAGAGGAAATATTTAACATTCCAGATGGGGGGGCACTGCGGGAGGCTCCCAGCCCTGCACCCCCCAGCCGCTCACTGGCAGGGGAACCCATTGCTCTTCTTCACTAACACTGCCACCACGGGGGCTTGTAGAAGCGGACGCGGCGGGGCCAGCAGTGGCGTCGTCTCCACCAGACTGCGACCCGGACATCGCTGGGGAGCTGCGCCAAAGCATGAACTCTGTGTCCACGAGAACTGCGTGGTGAGTCCCTGGGGCTCGACACCCCCAACGGCCCCCAGTTCCCAGCCCCGCATCGCCGGCAGCCCCTGGCACATGCCCTCTGTTCCCCTCTTGCAGTTCCACGCCAGCAGGCTCAGACAGAGAGGGGCCGATCAACATGGCTTCTACGGCTTTCTCAAGTCTCCGCGACGTCAGGCGGGTGATGAAACGGACAGCACAGAAGATGAGGCTTGGGGCCACGTGCCCCCAGCGCTGTTCCCATGCCCCACGTGCCGCGCTGCACGGGCCGGCAACCCCTAGGGATGCTCTGGCAGCCGGCTGCAAGCAACCGCCAGGTCCTCCGTGATTCAAATGACCCATTTCTGTGGGAGTTGGGGACTTGGAGAGGAGCGGTTGCTTTATCAGTGGCCCGGTGTCCTTGGCCTGGTGGCCCCCCAAAAACATAGCACGGGTCTTCATGGTGAGGGCAAACCGGGATCCCCAGGGGCATGTGGTGCTGACGCCATCCACCTCCGTGCCGTTCCCAGAGGTGCTGCATCTGCCGGCTGCCGGGGCGCCTCCATCTCCTGCCGCGGCTGGCGCTGCCGCTGGACGTTCCACTTGCCCTGTGGCAGCGAGCGGGGCTGCGTCTCCCAGTTCTTCGGGGAGTACAGGTGAGTGTGGCTGCCCCGCTGGGCCTGCTGTGGGGCTGTGCAGGAGGAGGAGAAGGAGAAGGAGGGGAGGAAGAGGAGGAAGAGGGCTGGGGCTGAACTGCCACCTCCATCCCGGAGGTCCTTCTGCTGGAGGCACCGGCCGGTGCAGCGAGTGAGGGCGACGCAGCGGGACCAGACCCTCTGCCTAATCTGCCGGGACGAGGTGGCGGGGCGGCCCTGTTATACCACCATGGTCTGCCCCAGCCGCGCCAGCGCCTGGTTCCACCGCCGCTGCATCCAGGTAGGCGCCATCACCCGGTCCCTGACATGGTCAGCCTGGTGGTCACCCCCTCACCCAGCTCCGGGGAGCGAACGGGTCCCTCCCGCCACTGCTGATGCCGATGCCACCCTCTGCCCTAGGGCCAGGCGCTGCGCTCGGGCCTGCACCACTTTCGGAGCCCTCTGTGCCGGGACATGACAGCCTTCCAGGCAGAGATGTTCCGCTTGGGCATCAAAATCCCCGACAGGTCAGTACCCTCCCCGCTGCCTCCCTTGCCCTCTGCAATACCCCAGCTGATCCCCACTGGGCCCTCCTGGGTGCCGACGGGGTGTCCCCCATGTCCCCGGTGCTGAGTGCTCCCCTCTTCCCACAGGGATGCTGCCTGGGAGGAGGAGGGCTCTCTCCTCGACTTGGTGCTCTGGCAGAGCTCCTGCGACGCCGACAGGTGCCTGTGCCCTCTGGGCCGCGACCAGGCAGAGCAGGCGGGGTGAGTGCTGGTGGCCCCGGACCCCGCAGCCCCAGTGAGGACACGATGCCTTCGTCTCCTCTGACGGGCAGGGGTGGAGGTTCCCTGGGATGCTGAGCCAGGCATGGCGCAGGGTGCGTTCTGGCAGCTCAGCCCCGGCTGCCAGGACGGGAGCAGGGGAGAGCTGGGCTCGGCACAGTGCCGGGGGCTGTCGGCCCACAGCTCGGGGGACCTTTGGTGGCAGTGGGTACCGTTGCTCTCCCCAGACCCTGGAGAGTCCTGGTCTGCAGCTCCTGTGGCTCCCGTGGGACCCACCAGTGCTGCTCCGCCCTGGAAGATGCCACCGAGTCCTGGGAGTGCAGGGACTTGCAGCGGCACGCACAGCGGTGAGGGGGGGGCAGCGGGGGGGACAGGGTGCCCAGGGCGTGGTGGCTCCCACAGCCACTGGGGACTTGGGACAGGCGCTGTGACGCGTGGAGGGAGGGAGCGTGGCAGGGGCTTGTTGTGCTCATCATCTCCCTGCCCCCTGCAGTGCCCGACATTGCAGCCGGACCAGACTCTTGTCCCCTGGCGCAGGGACCCTGGCACAGCGCTCCCAGTAAGATCACTGGCACAGGCTGCCCAGAGGCTGTGGAGCCCCCTCCTCTGCAGACGTGCCAGCACCACCTGGGCACAATTCTGTGCAGCCTGCTCCAGGAGGGCCTGCTTTTGCCGGGGGTTGGACTAGACCATCTCCAGAGGTCCCCTCCAGCCTGACCATGGTGTGGTTCTGTGACCCCTGGCGCTTTGGCTGAGGAAGAAGAGGCCAGGCTCCTCGAAGGACAACCCGACACACAACTACCCTCCCAGTTGCTGTGCAGGGAACGTGCTGATCCTCACTTGCAGAAGCTGGAACTTTGCCCTATGGGCTTGCTGATGTGCATGAGCACTGCAGGGCAAGAGCCTTCGCTCTTCCCCATCCTCTTTAGAGAACGGAGACAGTGCGGTGTTTGACAGTGATAATGTGCAGCTGTGGCCTTGCTTTGACGATGTGCAGCTCTGATCCTGCAGCAAAGATGTAAATAACTTTGAGGGAGTATGAGAATAAACCTGGATGAGACAGAAACAAGGGGGAACATGATCTCACCTCTAGAAGATAAGGGAACAGCGGGAACAGCAGAGTCGCCTGTAGTGAGCAGGGGCTGGGTGCTATGGACAGTAGAGCTTCAGAAATAATAAAGCTTTTAGCAGCGCACGTACAGAGTATAAATTATAAAAGCTGTAACTAAGTAACAATAAATGTCTTTGCCTCACAAACCCTTGCAAGGTCCGTGCCTCGTATGCCACAGTCCTCCAGTGCCGGGCAAGTGCAGATGCTCTGAGGAGGGAGCACCAGTCCCTGCAGGCCCTGCTGCCATCCCCGTCATGCAGCGGCTCCTCTTCCCTGGGCTCCCTCTGCTGTGTCCCGGAGCCCTGGCCTGGTGCGATGGCAGAGTAACGCGCATGGGACTTGCCCGGTCCCCCAGAGCACCTGGGTGCTGGTGGGGAAGCCGGGGCTCACCCTTGGCCAGGCCATCCCACTGGAGCTGCCAGAGGGGCCAAAGCACAAGGAGTTCCCCACGGATGGCAGGGACAGGCCGCAGAGCCCCGTCGATGTGGAGCCACCCCCTGCAGCCCCTCGGCCACGGTCACGCATAACCTCGCTGAAGAGCTCATGCGCATCGTCCAGGACACCCTCGTGATGGCCATGGGGTACCAAACGTTTCTGCAAGTGCTGATGGCCAAGTGTGGGAGGGGCGGCCTGTGCTGGGGCCCTCCCCAGGGTTCCTTCCCCCCTGCTCACCAGGGAAGAGGAGCAGCCCCAGCCAGGGGGGTGCCAGGGCTGCTGGGGACCAGAGTGTGGCCCCAGGGCCTTAGAGCCGAGCTGCCGGGGGAAGGTGCGCACACGGACAAGGCTGCGGATGGGGACAAAGACCAAGATGCGGACATGGGCCGGGCACAAGTAGCCCTGTGCAGCTTCCGTACCAGCATCTGGCAGAATGGCGGCATGGTGTCGGCTTCGGAGAGCCAATTACGGATTCGTTGTGAAGCCGCTGTATGAGCTACTGAAAGCTTCCTGCAGTGGCTGCGTTGACTGGACAGAAGGGGTAACGCTGCTTTCCAAGCGCCTGGAGCGAGCTCTGACGGAGGCCCCCGTGCCGGCATTACCCATGCTTTTAATAAAGACCTTTGATCTTTTCACCCAGGAGAGAGAAAGTACGGCCTTAGGAGTAGTGGTACAAGTTTTTAGGGCCCCAGTGGCACGCTGTAGCTTACTTCTCCCAACAGCTGGATGAGCTGAGCTCAGGATGGCCTGGATGCCTTCAAGCAGCAGCAGCAACTGGGCTGCTGATTCACGAGGCCCCTAAGTTCCCGTGGGGCAGAAGGTTACCGCCTAGGTACCACACTTGGTCATGACGGTACTGAAACAAAAAGGAGGACGTCGGCTGGCCCCGGACCATTGAGGAAGTCTGCTCCAGCCCCCAGATCTCAAGAAGCAGGCTGGGAGCTGTATGCTGACGGCAGCAGCTGTCCCCAAGAGGGATAACGATTGCCTGGGTGCGCTGGAACTGCCATCGACGAGGTTAACAGAATCACAAGCTTTGCCCGCAAAGGTCTCTGCTCGGGAAGCCGAGCTGATTGCCCTCGGTTGCACTATCTAAAGCAACTGAAAAGGGATTCAAACTGATGGGTGAACAAGTAGAAGCAAATAGAAAAAGTGTTTTACAGAATTGGCTGGTGTTAGCTTTATTACTAGCTGAAGCACATGGAGTATGCGGGTACGTAAAACTAGATGCTGGGCACTGTTGCTTACATGTCCCAAATGCTACTGAGGATCTCCAGAAACAACTGGATGAGATGCAAAGGGCTGCCTCAAGAGTTGGGCGGGCGGTCAACAACCGGACGGCTAGCGAATCCCTTACAGACTGTCCTTGTTATAGGTATCGCTGTCGTAGTTTTGTTGACAACATGTAGCTGTATCAGATGGAACCTCCCCGGAAATCTATGTTGCAACGCGAGCAAGTATTATAGTTATCTGATCTAAATGAGGCTTTTGATTTTGAAGAGATTCAAAGCCTCCAGAGAAAAAAAAATAAAAGGGCATGGGGTGGTGTTGAATGATGCCACCACATAGATAGGGCTCTATACACATTTGTGGCGCACTGTTCTGTCAAGGGGGGGTTGCTGGCTGAGCAAAGGGACAAGATGACCACGCTTTGCTGTAGCGTGTGGCTGTAAGTTACAGAAACCAGGGCACAAAGCTGAGGCCGCGCAGGCTCAGGCCTTCAGCCGGCAAAGCGCCCATGCGGCTCGCAGCCGTGCCCGCTGCGGGGCTGACACACCACAGTGGGTCTCGGCAAGGGGAGACGGCTGCCAGACCCTGGCTGCTGAGAGCTCCTGCCCAGCCAGGCTCTCCCTGCTCTGGGGGATGCTCAGGGAGCCCCCAGCCCACCCCGGTCACAGCCACGAGGCCTCTGCAGGGTCCCTGGGCAGCTCAGGCTGAGACTGTGGGGGCAAACTAAGCTGGGCAGAGAAATGGGACTTTTCCAGCATTGTTTCCCCAAGCGCTAACCCATGCTCTGTCTGAGACCAATGCTGCCGTAAAGCGACCCACCTCTGGCCACATCTGGACCACCCTGTCCGGGAACACAGATTCTTCTGTGGTTCTGGAAAAAGATGCAGGAGCAAGCACTTGCGGAAGGGGATATCGATGCTGCAACCACCATGGGGGCAGGGTGTTAGCCTGCCCAGTGCTTCGAAAGGATGGTAAAGCTCCCCCCGAGTGCGAACCTTTCAACTGGGGAGTGATAGAGTTAAGATCAACTCATATACAGCATGGAATAGGCCCACCTTATGTTCAATCATTGTTACATAGTATTTTCACAGCAGAGCTTACTGCTCATGATTGCTGTTCAGTTGTGCAAATTATATTGACCCCTATGCAAATGTTAATGTTTGAGTCAAATTGGAGGCGCTTGGCAAATGAGCAATCACTGATGAATTTAGAATACCCCCAGGACAATCCACGTTTTGGGGCAGGGATTCCACAATTGATGGGGGAGGCTCCAGTTAAGTCTCCTCAGTTACAAGCTCACTTACATCCCCTGCAGCAGGGAAAAGAATTAGCTCTCCAAGCTTTATTGCAAGTTCCGGATCATGGCACTCCACAACCGTCATGGACCACGATAAAACAAGGCCCAAATGAGGGATACGTGTCATTCCTGGATAGGTTGAGAGACGCCTTGGACGAGCAAATACAGAATGGGTCAGCCAAGGAAGCATTGTTACTTCAATTAGCTAAGGACAATGTGAATGAGGATTGTAGAAAGGTGATTGCAGGCATGGTGCATTGTAATCCCACTTTAATAGAATGAATGGATATACTGTTTGGTATACAGTCGATGTAAGAAACCAGGGCATTTTACAAAATACTGTAGATCTAAATTTAACGCTCAAGGACAGTTACTTGTAGGTGGCAACAGAAAGCAGGGAAACGGGAGGAGGAACGTGGGGAGGAACCGTGTGACGATACAAATGAATCCTCCACAACAATTCCAGGCTTATGCAGCCAAGTCACAGCCCGAACTTCAGGGAGCGCCGGATAGATGTTACCACAGCAGCTGCTCACAATAGAGGATGATAAAGTACCGAATGCTGTGGGACCCATCGGCAATAAAATGAGTGCGCTGTTGCTTGGATGTTCTAGTGCAACATTACAAGGGTGGTTTGTCTCACCAGGAGTCATTGATGCCGATTACATGGGTCAGATTCAAGCAATGGTGTGGACCCCCACCCCCCCATGTCAATTCCTGAAGGTAACTGGACCGCACAATTAATTCCTTTCCAGGCACAACTTAATTACGCCCATGACAAAGTCTGGGGCAAAGAAGGGTTCGGTTTGACAGGAACACCACAAATTGTCTGGACTCAAGAGCATACAAAATGCTCAACCAATTCTAACCTGTAAAATCACCTTTGCCAAAGGGACTCCTCCTGCAACATGGGTGCCCAGAATGATTGACATGGGAGCAGATGCGACTGTTACATCTGTGCACATCTGGCCTCACACTTGGCCTGTCTGCTCAGCAGGTTCCATATTGGTGGGAGTGGGTGGTGTGACACAGTGTCCAAGGTCAGTATATGGTACAAGTTCAAAACCCTGAAGGCCAGACAGCAACAATCCATCCCTATGTGCTTGATGTCCCTATGAATTTGTGGGGACGGGATGTTTGCGGACAGTGGGGAAGTTGTTATTGGTACCCAGAAGGATTTTTAATAGGGCCACTGCGATGGAGGGCATACGAAGACCTACCCTGCCTTTGACTTGGCTGGCAGATACCCCTGTTTGGGTGGAACAGTGGCCCCTTCCTGAGGAAAAATGTGTAGCCCTCCAACAATTAGTTAAAGAACAATTAGCACAAGGACACCTAGAACCTTCCTACAGTCCTTGGAATACCCCTGTGTTTGTGATTAAAAAAAAAGAAATCAGGCAAATGGCATTTGTTAAAAGATTTAAGACAAGTAAATGATGTAATGGAGGGAATGGGAGCCCCGCAGTCAGACATGCCTTCCCCAACGATGATCCCGTGAAACTGGGACATTTTGGTAATTGATTTAAAAAATTGTTTTTTTCAGTATTCCTTTATGTGAAGCTGATAAATACTCATGGATAATCATGCTTTCCTTCAAAATTAAACCCCAAAAGCTAAGACGGGCTCTTGCATTAAATTTGCTTTTTCAATACCTAGCAGAAACAACATGACTCCTTGTATGCTGCGATGGAGACAGGACGCAGCTTGATGCAAGCAAATGTCAATTTATTGTACAGAAGCACAAGTTTATACTTTCAGAAGCTGCGCGTTTTAAACAGATTGGTTCTTGAAGCTAAGCCTTGCATACCAGGCAATCCCCGATTGGTGGTTAACTGCCATCAATTAACAGCAAGGTGTTACCTCTCCTTGGCGCCATCCGTCCCCCACTCCCCTATCCTCTCTCAGCATGACTCATCATGTTAATTGTTGTGTCTATTCACACTCCTTGTCCTCCCAGGGTTAGTGACCTACAAGCTCGAGCACATTCCCCTCAGCTGATTGCCACGCACAATCCTAATTTCCAGCCCGCTCCTGTGTCTCCCCCTTCCTGTTGCACAAAAAGAACCTTTGAAACCAAACAAGTCATTAGTTTTCATAAGCACTGTAAAAAACAAGGTATACGTAATAGAATTAACAGCAATTCCCCAATTAAGGTTTTCAATCAAGGCCCAAACCCCCTCACTTAAGGGTTTCCCACTTGCATTCCTGCCACCAATCCCTCAGACCCCCTTTCACCCTCCCCAAAAATACAATCAATGCATCGGGAGAGACGAGGAGGGTGGGGGAAAGGTCTAGCTCCTTTTCCAGATCTATAGGACCTGGATCAAAAGGTTTATCAGTGTCAATGGAATCATTGTCCGAGTTGTCCTGTTCCCGTGCTTGGTCCCGTGTTGTGAGGGTCGCTGCAATCAGTGACAGAAGCTTTGGGGGCAGAGGAGGTGCGGACAGAATTGCCATCGTTGACAGTATGTTGAGAAGAGTCTCACTGTCCTTACGCTTGGGTAGTGCAAGCCTCCTCCCTGCAAAGACTAACATGGAGCAGCTGTGTTTGCCTGCCTCAAGTGTGGTACCTGAAGTACTGGGAGCTTGCTCCGTGAAGGTACGGCTGAACAGCCGCCCGGGGCAGGAAACCTCCGGTGTCCTGCTCCCGGAGCTGGAGGGGAGGGACATGCTCCTCCACTGGAAGATTGTAGATGGGAGTCTTGTGCCTGGAGCTGGTCTGACCGACCCATACTTTCAGGTGGAGGAGCTGAATGAAAAGCTGACCCAGCACGAGAAGGCTGTCCAAACCCAGGAGCAGAGAGTTAAGGTAAACAGGGGCCAAAATCCTGCAGGGCTGAGCTCTTGGCCAGCCCTCGAGCTGTTGGTGGCTCTCCAGGGGCTTCAGCTGGGGGAGGCAGGGGTGTGGGGTGCCTCTAAGGCAATTTCTTCCCTGCCCACAGGTGCTGGAAGGGGAACTGCGGGCAGAGGCCACCCGCCAGCAGGAGAAGGTGGCAGAGCTTCAGGCACAGCTCACCCAGAAGGAACAGGCAGCCAAGCACTACAAAGAGCAGGTATGGCAGGGGCTGGCATGGCCCTGCTGCCCCCGTGCCCCATGAGGAAGCTTGATGGGTTTTCTCTCCTTGACATCCTAGATGGAGAAAGCAAAAATGTGCTATGATGCAGAGAAGCAGCAGAACCAGGATCTGGCAGAGAAGCTGAAGGCCATGGAGCAACTGCAGAAAGAGAATGCGGAGCTGCGGATGGAGTCAGAGAGGTTGGCCAAGGAGCTGGAGCAGAGCATCCTGCAGGTCAGGGAGTCAGAACTGAGCTGCCAGAACCTCACCAGCCAGGTCTGCAGTCTGGAGGCTCAGGTGGGCACAGCACAGCAGGACTCCACACCCTTCCTCCTTCTCCCCTTTGTTGCTGGCTCTCTGAGGATCCATCCCTTCCTTCCCATCCAGGTGGAGCTTGCCAATCAGCAGCTACAGGAGCTTGGCAAGTTCCAGGGGGCAGCAGACACGCTGAAGGGCCAGGAGACTTTCTGCCAGAACCCTGCTGATCTCAGCACTGACAGCCTTGACCTCGGCGTTGGTGAAGCACAGCCACTTAATGCCACCAGGTACCAGCACACTGCAGCTCAGCAGAGGTCGTCCTGCTGCCAGCGTTGCTAAAACCCCCAGTGTCCCCAGTTCTTGCTGTTCCCCGAGGGCTTGGTAAGCCTGTCCGTGCTGCTGTCATGCCCCATCTGCAGGAAGGCTGGCTGCCCACAGCTGGAGGCCTCGGTGCCACCAGGCAATGAAGAGTCACTGGCATCCAAGCAGCTGCCCCGCAAGGCAGAATCCCTGGAGAGCCTCCACTTCGCTCCTCGCCACAGCCACAGGCAACTCCACCTGGGGACCAGTGCCCACTCCCTGGGTGACCTCTCGCTTCACTCCGGGGACAAGACCCCACCGACCTTGACAGTGAGTGGTGGGTCCCCTGGGTGTGGGGCAGGACAGGGATCCCCTGCAGAAAGAGATATGGTTTGCTGTGCCCTGCAGCCCAGGGCTCACTGGGGACTGGAGGGAAAGACAGGGGGTGGCTTGGGGGAGCTTACTTCCAATGCTCTTGCAGTTGGCTGGGGCTGCAGCCATCGCCTGGCCACCCCGAGGAAGCCTGAGCTGCTGTGGGGCTCTTTGTGCCCCCTACGTGCCCTTGTGCCGAGGACCGCTCAGCCCTTCAGAACCCGTGGCGTGGCAGCTGAGTGGGCAGTGCGAGAGGACAGGGGGTCCCAGGAGGTGCAGCCTTTTATCCGCTTCCTCCCCTCTGCCTCTCACCCCGTGGGGCAGCAGCCAAGCAGCTGCAGGGCACAGCACCCCAGGGGTGCTCCAGCCCCGGGCAAGGGCGGCTCTGGGATGGGCTACGGGCTTTGGTGCCTGGGTGTTGGGGTGGGGGGGCAAGCCCTCATGTCAATGCAGGCTGGGGGATGAAAGGATGGAGAGCAGCCCTGCCAAGGGCTTGGGGGTGCTGGGGGATGAGAGACTCAGCATGTCCCTGCATGTCCCTCACCCTGTGTGGCCAGCAGGGCGAGGGAGGGGGCTCTGCCCCTCTGCTGAGACCCCCCCACAGCGCTGCGTCCAGCTCGGGGGTCCTCAGCATCAGAAGGACACGGACCTGTTGGAGCGGGCCCGTCGGAGGCCACGGAGCTGGTCAGAGGGCTGGAGCCCCTCTGCTGTGGGGACAGGCTGGGAGAGCTGGGGCTGTGCAGCCTGGGGAGGAGAAGGCTGCGGGGAGACCTTAGAGCAGCTGCCAGTGCCTGGAGGGGCCGACAGGAAAGCTGGGGAGGGGCTTTGGGCAAGGGCAGGGAGTGGTGGGACAGGGGGGAATGGCTTGAAGCTGAGAGAGGGGAGATTTAGGTTGGACATGAGGAAGAAACCCTTCCCCGTGAGGGCGGCGAGGCGCTGGCCCAGGCTGCCCAGAGCAGCTGTGGGTGCCCCATCCCTGGCAGGGCTCAAGGCCAGGCTGGACAGGGCTGGGAGCAGCCTGGGCTGGGGGTGGGACTGGCTGGTCTGTGAGGTCCATTCCAACCTAAACCCTTCTGTGATTCTGCAGCTGCCAAAGCCATCTCCTCTCCAGGGTGCAGCTGCAGAGGCGGCAGAGAACAAGAGGAAGGTTTGCCCTCACCCATTTACTGCACTGCTGGGGAAAGAGACAAACACAGACCCTGGGGACATGGGAGTGACAAGGACCTGCCTAGCAGGAGGGAGCAGACGTCCTGGATTACCTCTCATTCCTCTCCCTCAGCTCCTCCATTTCCTTTGGCTCCAGCTGGTCTGCAGCTTGCCTCTTGTTGAGCAGAACTAAGTGATCAATCCGCTGCTGCATCACGGTGATCTGAGCCTCTGCAGAAGGTGGCAAGAAAGGACCAGTTACCATCTTTTTATATCACCTGAACCCTGCCAACAGCACAGCGGGGGATGCGTTTCCTTCTTCCAAGCTGGTGAGGAGCCGCTGCTTAGAAAACCTTTGCAGCAGGAGAGGGAAGAGCCAGGCTGCCAGCACTGGTGCTCAGCATGGGTGTTGCTTCAGTCATGGCTCTTGTTGCCCAGGATATATAAGGGAACAGGAGAGGGAAGAAGGATCCTGGAGGCTCCATGTGTGTCTGGGGAAAACCCCAGGGTGGAGACAGCTTTAGATGCTGATGGCAAGACTCCTACACCTGCCAGCCTGCTCCAAATCATTTGGCAGGGGGACCAACAGCCATCTCAGAGTTGCAACAACAGCATCAGAGCTGTCTTGGCTCCCATCAGCAAGGCTTTCAGCATCATGCTTGGCTCCAGATTAACGGGGAAGGGTCCCCTTGGTCCACCATGGGGCCAGGCACAGCAAACCCCAAGCTGCCCTGTCTGCTTTGGAAAGCAGAAAAGCCCCAAAGCCACAAGCTGTGCTCACTTGGGGTCTGGCAGGATGGACCATGCACAAGCACAGCTGTGGTGGGGTCAAAGCCATAATACAGTCAGAGAAACCAGGCAAGTGCTCCTCGGAGCTGCTGCTGGATGCAGACAACGGTGCTGCAAAGCACAAGTGAAAAGCAGGCTGTGATCTTCACATTAATACCAGAAGGGAGGGTTTAGCAGCTGAAATCCCAGGTGCACAGGAACAACAAATTCCAGGCCAGGGAGCCATAAACCTGCCTTACAACCCTGCCCCGGCACTCCACTCCCACCACAAAGCTGCACACATCCCACCTGCCTCACTCCTCCAGCAAAAGCAGCTTGTGCCACAAAGGCTGGGATGCTGCCAAGAGCCTGGCAGGCATAAGGCAGCCCTGCTCTTACAGAAGAGCTTACAGGGGACAGCACTCAGTCCTGGGCTGAGGGGATCTGGATGGTGTTGCTGCTTTTATGACTTGGCAGCTACAGCAGCACAAACAGGGAAAAAACTCCCATGTTTTTGTGCTCTAGAGAAGGGTCATCCATGCCGGTTTGGTGCTTTTTTTTGGCACAGGAGCCGTACAGGAAGATACAAACAGTGCTCAGCACTCAGTGTCCTACAGCATTGCCCTCTGCAAGGTTATGGACTGTGTCTGTCCCACTCAGAGTTGGCACTTGGACATCACCACAGAAAAAAAGGAGGGAACCCAGGCTGCTGGGGGCCTGGAGCTGGCCCTGCCCACCCAGGAAGGGGCTGAGCTCCCACCGCGGTACTGCCCAAAGCTGCTCAGCTGTCCTCCCAGCTGCATGGCCACTGGCCCCCAAAATGCCAGCAGGGTGGGAACCAGGGCTCCCTCCTCCCCCACCACCCGGCTGCTGGGACCCCTCAGGGGGCAGGCTGGCTGCCCACTCTGCCCCCAGCCAGGACACAGCCACAGGGGCTGGAAGGAGCCTGCAAAGGCCACCAGGCCCAAAACAAGCCCGGTGAGGCAGCAGCCAAGCCATCTGAGCACTGCCAGCTCCCCTTCCCACTGACACCAGTGCTAAGGAGAACCACCTGCCAGGGGTGGGGGGAGCCCCCAGGCACTGCTGCACTGAATGGGGGTGGGGATGAGCCCCCCCCCTGTTCCCAGGATGGGGGATCGCTGCCAGGCACTCTCTGGCAACCTCCACCTCCATGCTGGCCATCCCGTGTCACCGAGGTAGTCCTCCCGGCAAGGGAGCTGGTGGGAACAGACCTGAACAGTGGCAGAGGCCAAGCAGGGCCCCCACCAAAAATCACCCAGATGGGGAGGGTGCTCCTCAGCTCCTTGCCCCGTGCTGCACCCTGACGGGCCAGGAGCCTGCCTGGGATCCACAGCTTTTCCTGGGAACACCCAGCACATGACAGCCACAACGGCTCTGGGGGACACGGAGCTCCCACTGCCTCTGTCAGCTCGGCTGGGGAGCGCAGGATCCTCGGCAGGACAGGTCCTCCCTGCAATCTGCCTGAAAACCAGTTCCTCTCCCCCACAGCCGTGGCACACGGCCTCTCGGCACGCAGCGCCCCTTCGGCCCCACAGCCAGGGGGGCAGCACGCCCGGGCCGGGGCCTCTCCCCCAAAGCCCTCCCGAACCGCCCTGGCGAAACGCGCGCCCTGAACGCCAGCTCCCGCCAGAGACGGCCGCATCCTGCCGAGCGCCCCCGGCAGCGCCGCGCTGGGCGCTACCCGCGCCGGTCTGCGGGAGCGCCGGTGCCCGGCGAGAGGCTGGGATGAGCGAGGCTGCCCGCTCCTGCCCTCGCCACAGCCCGGCCCGTCGCTGCCGACACCAGCCGCCCCGAGCGCTCGGCCAGCGCCGCCGGCGCTGCCCGGATCCAGGCCGCAGCAGAGGGGCAGCGGCGGGGAGCCCGCTGCACCCGCACCGAGCGCGGCAGCTGCTGCGGGCGCTTCCCAGCCCCGGCCCTGCGGAACGAGCCGCGGCGGCCCTGGCGGTATCGTCCTTCGCCGCCCCCCGCCAGCGCCCGCTCGGTCCCGAACACGGCGCTGCGCAGCCCCGCGGCTCCCGCCGGAGGGACGCGGCCGCCAGCCAGCCCGGGCGGGGGGTCGCGCTGCGGGAAGCGCCCAGCGGCTCACCCAGGCAGGGCGGGCGACCCGCTGCTGCCCCCCCGGCAGGGCCGGGCCCGCGCCCGGGGGGCACAGCCCGAGCGCCCGGACGGTGGCGAAGCCCGCTCGGTCGCCCGCGCCCCGATGCGAGTCGGGGAGTCACAGCGCAGGGGTCACGGCGCACCGGGGCGGGAGCCGCACGCTGCGGCTCCGCACCGGGAGACGGTGAGCCTCTGCCCCGCCGCAAGCAAACGAGGGAGCGGGATAAAGTCTTCGTCGGCGCCTTACCGGGGGCGTGCCGGGTTGAATCCGCCATGAGCGCTGGCAGCCGGCGGCCACGCACAGACGTTGTTGTGCTTCTCCTCGGCGGGGCTGGCAGGCGGCGGCTGCCCTCCCTGGCCCTGTGCCACCCACGTCACGGCGCCACGGCCGCGCTGCTTAAAGGCGCACAGCGCGGAACGCCGCCCGGCAGCCGCGGGGAAAGGGCCGCGGCGGCTTCAGCCGCGCTCGCTGCCCGCGCCCTGCCCGCGCCCCGGCTGACGGAAGGCTGGCGGGGCTGGCACAGCCCTGCCCTTGGCCCCAGCGCAGCGGCAGCACCGGCCGCTCGGCAGGGAAGGGTGCTGGGGGCCCCGCTGCCAACGTTCCCCCCCCCCGGCTCCTGCTAACCTGGCTGCAGCCACAGCACGGCTGACTCCCAAGAAACTCCCCCCCCCGCCTCCAAGCGGCTGCGGATTCACCCCCGGAGCAGCGCCGCAACCCGCCGCCGGCGGATGCCACAGTCAGCAGCCGGCCCGGGGCGCTGCGGGACCCCTGCCTTCGGTCCAGAGCGGCAGCTGCCACAGCCCTGCCTGCACCCAGGGCCCCAGCTGCCGCTCAGCGCCGGCAGGGAGCGGCCGAGGGAGGGACACCTGGCCCTCGCCGGGGGCCCTCGGGAGCCACCCCTGGGGCGTCTGGGAAGGCCGAGGCTGGTTGAGGCCACAGGATGGCGCTGCCCCAAGCACGGCAGCGAGGGGCCCGTACCCTGCAGGTAGCGGAGAAAGTTCTAAACCGGCTCCAGGGGCAGCAGGAGCAGCCCCGGGGGGGCACGGCCATCACACACCGCTGGATAAAGCGGAGTGTGTGTGCGTGCAAGCAGCCGGGAACTGAAGGAAGACCCCCAGGAGCCACCGTACCCCAGCTGGGTCCCCCGTCTCCCGGGAAAGGGACACCGCTGAGCTCGGCCGGAGACGGAGGATCGGCCGCGGGCGGGCGAGACGTGAGAACGCGGCGCGGCAGGACCCCGGCTCGGAGCCGCCGCAGGGCTCTGGCCACGCGGACCGAGCGGGACTCGCCCCGAAGCTTTTCTTACCGGCTGGGGAGGTGAAGCCGCGGTCAGCCGGGGACGGCGCGGGGAAGGGGCCGCAGCAGCCGGGCACACGGCTGCGGGCAGGCTGTAGGCTCAGGTCTTCCTCCGGCAAAGCGCCAACGTGGCTCGCAGCCGTGCTCGGTGCGGGGCTGGCACACGGCAGCGACGGCCAGGGGGCCCTCCACGGAGCCCCAGCGGCAGAGCGGCCAAGACCCCGCCGACGCCGGAACGAGGCGGGAACGGCCGCTCGGCGAGCCGCGCACTGAGCCCCAGCTGCCGCCGCTGCGGTTGAAATACCAGGGCCCGCCCCCGCCGCCTCACCATTGGCTGCTGCCGGGGCGGAACGCGCGGCGGGTGCGAGAGTGACGGGGGGGACTACAAATCCCAGCGGCCGCTGTGCGCGGGCCGAGTCTCGCCTTAGCCGCTTGGAACGCCGGGAGAACGTTGCATGGCAACGGCGGGGGGGGGGGGGGGGGTGGCGCTCCCGCGACGGGTTCGGGGACACCCGCGGGGCCCCCTGCAGCAGGACCGGGGCCGGCGTGAAGCCGCGGGAAGGGGCGCCCCTGTGAGGGTACGGGGACACGTGGGGGGGGGGGCTCCAGGCCGATACGGGACCGGGCGTGAGGCGGAGGGGCTAAACTTCAAATCCAGTCTTAGCTTTTCTCCGTGACTGACTTTACAGTATCGCATAAAGTGGGCAGCTGCTGCCAGGGCTCGGGCACGCGCGCAGGGAGCAGCGTTTCCTGATGGTCAGAGGGACCCTCCGGTGTTCCAGGGTCTGCCCATGGCCTCTGGGCCGGGCACGGGGCGGCCACTGATGCGAGGTCCCTGTGAGGTGTCCCTGCGAGGGCTTACTGTGAGGGGTCCCTGTGAGGGTCCCTCTGAGGAGATCCTGTGAGGGGATCCTGTGAGGGCATCCTGCAAGGTGTCCCTGCGAGGGGTCCCTGTGAGGGGTCCCTGTGAGGGGTCCCTGCGAGGGGTCCCTGTGAGGGGTCCCTGTGAGGTGTCCCTGTGAGGGGTCCCTGCGAGGGGATCCTGTGAGGTGTCCCTGTGAGGCGGAGGGGCTGGGACTCCTGTCGGGGTCAGGGACACGCGTAGGAACGGGCGCCTGGAGGGGGCCCAGGGCTGGCAGGCCACCAGGAGGGGGTTTCTTGGGGGCAGGGGGTCCTGGGGGGCCGTCAGCTCCCAACGCGGATGGGACCCAGGGGATCTCTGGCCTGGGACCCACGCTCAGGGGGCTGGTTCGCACAAGGGACCGGGGCAGGGCACACGCCTGCTCTGAACTCCAGATGACCACGCTCTGCTGCAGTGTGTAGCTGTGCGTTACAGAGACCGGGGCACAACGCTGAGGCCGAGCTGACTCTCTAAAGCTGTTGGAAGCGACAAACGAAGGGGCTTCTAATCGAGGGGGGCAGCCTTGGGAAGCGGGGGGGGGGGGGAAGGAACGGACGGGGAAAAGATCTCGGTTGTCCAGTTTTGTAGGGAACGAAAACAGTGTGGTGTTTGACAGTGATAATGTGCAGCTGTGGCCTTGCTTTGACGATGTGCAGCTCTAATCCTGCAGCAAAGATGTAAATAACTTTGAGGGAGTATGAGAATAAACCTGGATGAGACAGAAACAAGGGGGAACGTGATCTCACCTCTAGAGGATAAGGGAACAGCGGGAACAGCAGAGTCGCCTGTAGTGAGCAGGGGCTGGGTGCATGGACAGTAGAGCTTCAGAAATAATAAAGCTTTTAGCAGCGCACGTACAGAGTATAAATTATAAAAGCTGTAACTAAGTAACAATAAATGTCTTTGCCTCACAACCCTTGCAAGGTCCGTGCCTCGTATGCCACAGAAGTTATGCAGGAAGAAGCCTCCGAGTGAGGAAGTTCTGGCCCCGTGGGGGGATCCTGCGAGGGGATCTTGCAAGGGGTACCTGCAAGCGGATCCTGCGAGCGATCCTACGAGTGGTCCCTGTGAGGGCTTCCTTTGAGGTGCCCCTGTGGGGGGATCCTGCGAGGGGATTCTGTGAGGGATTCCTGCAAGGGGTTCCTGCGAGGGCTTCCTGTGAGGGGTCCCTGCGAGGAAATCTTGCAAAGGGATCCTGTGAGGGGATCCTGCTAGGGGATCCTGCGAGCGATCCTACGAGTGGTCCCTGTGAGGGCTTCCTTTGAGGTGCCCCTGTGAGGGGATCCTGCGAGGGGATCCTGCGAGGGGATTCTGTGAGGGATTGCTGTGAGGGGATCCTGCGAGGGCTTCCTGTGAAGTGTCCCTGCGAGGGGATCTTGCAAAGGGATCCTGTGAGGGGATCCTTCGAGGGCTTCCTGTGAGGGGATCTTGCGAAGGGATCCTGTGAGGGGATCCTACGAGGGGATCCTGTGAGGGCTTCCTGCGAGGGGTCCCTGTGAGTAGATCCTGCGAGAGGATCCTGCAAGGGCTTCCTGTGAGGGGTCCCTGTAAGGGGATCCTGTGAGAGGATCCTGCTAGGGGATCCTCCGAGGCGATCCTGCAAGGGGTACCTGTGAGCTATCCCTGTGAGGGGACCCTGCGAGGGCTTCCTGTGTGTTGTCCCTGTGAGGGCATCCTGCGAGGTGTCCCTGTGAGGGCATCCTGCGAGGTGTCCCTGTGAGGGGATCCTGCGAGGTGTCCCTGTGAGGGGATCCTGCGAGGTGTCCCTGCGAGGGGATCCTGCGTGGTCTCCCTGTGAGGGGTCCCTGTGAGGTCCTGATGCCAAAACGGCACAGAGTAACTGCTCAGAGACGAATTTTGTCTTTAAGCAGCAAAAGTATTTATTTCATGCAATGCTGGGGAGCTAGCCGGTTTGCACCGGACAAACTAGCTCCAAAATTTTCAGTGAAAAATTAGGTATCTTATGCAGTTTTCGTGAGAGGTTACACAACATCTTTACATACATACTCATTTGATTTTGACACCTAATCATTCCATTCACAATAGGTGGGATCTAGGTGGAGTAGACCTGTAGAGGGATTTTTAAAGGACCGAGGACATATGTTACCATTGTCTGGGTTGGGCAACCCAGGCCTGTTGGTTGAAGCTGCAGAGCAGCTTTAAATTGTCCTGGGAACAAGCAGTGGGAGAAGGAAAACAGGCTATGCACGAGCAAGAAGCCAGGTGCAGAGCAAACCCTGGGAACCGCGAGATCAGCACCCGCTCACCGGCACACTCTGATCCGGCGCCTGCAGCACGCTCACCGATCAGCGACACGGACGCCCGCGTGGCCAGAGACTTTTATCCAATCACCTGTGTGTAAAGTCGTGTGAGCGGTCGGTTTAAGTTATAAATATGACCTGTTTGTTTAATGAGGTGAGCACGGCATGTAGCCATATTGTGTGGTTGTTGTGACTTGGCCGACTCTCCACGGGGGACCCTCCGTAGACCTTTCAGTTTCCTGAACTGTTCCTGAATCATTGAACAAATGATTTCCTGACTTGATGGTCTCCTTATGGTGCCCAACTTACCTTTTCTAATTATTCAGAGTACATTCAGCGGAACCTTTTCTAATTATTCAGAGTACATTCAGCGGAACCTTTTCTAATTATTCAGAGTACATTCCTTTCTCTACACAAACAGAGCATCACCCAGAGCATTGTACCAAACTCATCCTGACTAATCTTTTTTTTTTAAGACCTTGTTCTGTTTCAGTCCCTGTGAGAGGATCCTACGAGGGGATTCTGCGAGGGCTTCCTGCGAGGTGTCCCTGCGAGGGGATCCTGCGAGGTGAGTCCTTGCGATGGGATCCTGTGAGGGGATCTTGCGAGGGGATCCTGTGAGGCGAGTCCCGCCCAGCAGCCGCCCGCCACAGGGCCTGGCCCAGCCCCTCAGCCGGGGAACCCTGAGGAAAACCTGCTTCAGGTCGGGTGAGACAGCGTGAAGACAAGGAGCTGTGAGGGAAAGAAATGTGGGGAAGGGCCCTGCGAGCACGGAGGGCAGGGAAGGAGGGAGCTGCAGGTGGGGGACTGCCCTGCAGCCCCCGGAGAGGAGGCCTGTTCCCCCTGAGGGGCCAGGGCGAAGCGCGGGCGAAGGAGTGGCAGAGAGGAGCCGCCATGAGCTGAGCAGAGCCCCTGTCCCCGGCGCCACTCAGAGGGGGCAGAGGAGGTGGGTGATGCAAGAAAATAGAGTGAAAACCCTAAAACTCTGCAGACAGGAGTTGCACAGATGACAGGAACTATCAACAGTCAGGCAGGAGCCTCATTAGCTGCGAGAAGGTCTGGAGCTCGGCCTGTGCAGCGCTTCAGAAGGGACGGTCAGTACAGGCGCAGAGGAGCCCCACAAGCATGTCCATCAGTAGCCTTCTGACAAGGACTTGCTAAGTGCTAAAAGAAAAACTGCTGAAGTTGTAAGGCTCGAGGGCACGAGGTTAAAATAGTTGTGGTAGGGGGAGATCCCGACCTCCTACTCAAGTGGCCCCCCCAAAGAGAGTGAACCCCTGCTCGGGGAGCATGCCCAGTAAAGTTAAAATGAACTGTACCTTCAAATTGAAGCGAGGAAGCAACTAACCAATATTTAGTTAGCTGTAGACTTTGGGCAGAACTAACCAACTTCACTGTATAAATATGCATTGTGAGTACAACTAGGTGTGCAAGTTAGGAGGAGCGACCCCCCCTTGCACCTGGCGCTGCAATAAACACACCCGCTTTATAACTTACCCCGAGTTATGGAGTTTAATTCCGCATGCCAGTGTGAGGAATGAGGGTGCCTGTGGTGCTATGGGGGTGGGGGGGGTGGGGGGTAGGGGTGTGTGAGGCGTGTGGGGGGGAGCTGTGTGAGGAGGGGGGTGCCTGTGGTGCCACGGGTGGAGGGGGATGAGGAGTGGTTGTCTGTGGTGCCATGGGTGAGGGGTGGTAGGGGGGTGGGGGTGGGGGTGTCTGTGGTGCCATTGGGGGTGGGGGTGCCCGTGGTGCCATGGGGTGGGGGGGTGAGGAGTGGGGGTGTCTTTGGTGCCATGGGTGGGCGTGTTGGGGGTTGTGTTTGAGGAGTGGGAGGTGCCTGTGGTGCCATGGGGGGGTGAGGAGTGGGAGTGTCTGTGGTGCCACGGGTGGGCGGGGTGAGGAGTAGGGCTGTCTGTGGTGCCATAGGTTGGGGTGGGGGGGGTGAGGAATTGGGGGTGCCTGTGGTGCCATGGGCGGGGGGGAGTGGGATGTGAGGAGTGGGGGTGCCCGTGGTGCCATGGGGTGGGGGGGTGAGGAGTTGGGGGTGCCTGTGGTGCGGTGGGTGTGGGGGTGTCTGGGTGTGCGAGCAGGGCGTGGGAGGGTGCCCACGGGTGTCTGCGTGGGGTGTTACGTGAGTGGTGGGCGTGGGAGGGTGTTTGTGTGGGGTGCAGGTGTCTGCTGGGGGGGCGGTATGTGGGGACTGAGAGGGTGAGCCTGGGTGTTTGCGTGGGGTGTGCACGCTGTGGGTGTTTTGGGGTGTGAAGGACGTGGGCTGTGTGCCATGCTGGGGTGTGTTTAGGAGGTGTAGTGAGGCGACTGTATTTATGTGTTGGGTGTGCGCAGGGTATGTGCGTGTGTGTGAATGGAGGTGCATGAGGGCGTTTTGTGGGTGGTTGTGTGCGTGTGAGGAAGGTGTATGTGTGTAGTGGGGTGTGTGAGGGTGTTCACGGGTGGTTTTGTGGGGTGTTCATGGGTAGTGGGGTCTATAGGTGGGTGTTGGGAGCTGTAGTTACAGGGGTATGTGTTGGAGGTGTGGGTGTATGGACTTACGTGTTGGGGTGTGCTACCAGCATGTGTGGAGCTGCATGAGGGGTGTGTGTGTGAGTGTTCATACATCTGTGCATGTCTGTACAGTGGTTGTATGTGTCAGTGTAGGGGAACAGGTGTGAGGGGGTGTCAGGAGTGAGGGGGGTGCATGTGAGTGGCTGTGCATGGGGAGCATGGGTGAGGGGTTGCACAGACAGAGGTAGATGTGTACTCCTGCGTGTACCGGCAGGTGCGGGTGTCCCCTGGCTGGTGTCCTGCTATACCCTGTGCTGTCTTGCCGGCTGAGTGGCCGTGGTGTGCCCTGGCAGTGTAGCACACAGCTGCCCTCCTGCTTACAGTGCTGCATGAACACACACCATGCACCTGTTGCAGGAGTCGTTTACCCCAAATACCGGCACTGGGTGCAAACACTGTAGTCAACCTATGCCATAGTGTGTCAGAGCAGCGTCCAAGTGGGGAGACACCATCAGATGGCACTGGGAGACCATCTCCTGCTACAGGGACACAGTTGAGAGTGATGCAGCGCCTTCGAAGTTTATTTCTGAGGTCCAGAGTGTCCACAAGTGACAGGGGAAGAAGGAATTAGGGGTGAAGCAGAAATCCCATTAGTCATTGTCCACACAGTCCAACTCACACACACACACACACACCAGTGTCTGCGTTTTGCCATCTTGAGCTGGAAAATAATGTTCATACTCCAGGCACCTCATGCACTTCTCCGTTTTAGGAGGTGATGCTCCTCATATGTCCCTGAAAGTGTTCCTTCGCCTAAAGCCTGACACCTCATCTGTGGCTATGCTTGGAAAGAGCTGTTTAAAGCAAAGTAATGTTAGAGACAGTGAAAATTTTAACCCATTTTTTTTCTTTCCGGCTCTCCCCAGGAATGTTGCGGTCAAGATGGCTACGACAGGACTGTATAAAATGGGTGATGGAAGCAGCCATGCCACTAACTGCTTCCCTGCCAGGAACATTTTGTCGCAAGTAAAGGAGGTGACACTTCTTTGAGTGCTGCTGGTGAAGTGTCCCTCCAGAATAACGTCGTGTCCATAGGGGCAGGTCCACCATCCGCTTTGTTGTTGGGCCACGTAGAGGGTACATTCAGCTGTGGTTTCTTGTATCAACATCACAGCTGGTAACGCAGGTAACAGTTGATAACAGAACTTAACACAGTACCCAGAGAGCCTTACATTTGTTTAAAGCTGCACTGAAATGAAGAGGGCGAGGTGGCCAAGGCACATGTTAAATGAGGGGTCAAGGAGCCATCTCCACATGCCGGCAGGAGGGAAGCTTCAGGCTGGCATGTGGACAGCACAGTGTGGCTCTCCAGCAGCTATTCTGAGCTACAGCTTCTCCTTTTTCTCTGGGCCTTCAGAGTCACATCTGGGAAATGCTTAGAGTGGTCTACTACGCTGGTTAGGGGTCTGGAGCGCAGAACCTTCCAGGGCAGGCTGAGGGTTCCTGAGCTTGTTTTTTGTCTGGCCAAGAGGAGTCCAGGGGGAGATTGTGGCTTACAGCTACCTGAAAGGCAGCTACAAACTTTTAAACAGTGGCAGATGGCATAACTAAAGCAAAAACTTCACCTGGGGAGGTCTAGGCTGGATATCAGGAGGAATTTCGCTGGGAGGAGGTGCAGCTCTGGGCCAGGTTACCCTGGGAGCTGGTGGCATTGCTAGACAAATCCACGACTGACTGATCTAACGTTGCTGATGGTCCTGTTTAGGGTGGGAGGTTGGACTGGTGATCTCCAGAAGGCTCTTCCAGCCCATGTTTCCATGTCTGCAACCTGTGGCTCCATTAACATCTATAAAGTAGCATGTTTCTCCTCTTCTATGACTCTGGCTGTAGCTTTAATGTTCCACATCTTCAATTCATGGTCACTGAACATGTCATACTTCAGTATTTCCCCTTACAGGGGATTTTAAAATGACGGATTTCACTTGCCAGGCTGAAGCACCAGGCAGCCTGCAGCTACTTTGAGAAGGGCACTTTTGGAGGGTTGTGTGCTCACCTTGCCATCTCCTCTGCCTTGGTCCATCATCGTGCTAGGGTCTGGGCGCTGGATGCTGGCAGGCAGAGCTACCCCAAGGGCTTGGACGGAGAAGGGGACCACCAGGAAGACACCACAGCAGAGGAGAAAGTCCCCAGAGTCTACCTCCATGGAAGAAAATAACGAAGGCAATGTCCTGGGTGAACAATTTCTGGTGACTGCAGATTTCCTCTGTTATTGCCTAAATGTTCTGAAGGCGCTTTGTGGAGCTGGGGAGATCCTGCTGGTGGACAGACTCTGTAGCTGCCTCTCCCTCCCCATCTCCATGCCACCTTCTCCCCCTTTCCCATGATCCAAGGCACTGGGGCCTCCCATCACCTGGGAGGGCAGCTGAGGTCTGGTTTTGGGGCTCAGGTCCCAGGGTACAACATGCAGGATTGCTGTAGGACTAACCATTTGTGTTTCTTTGGTTTGGTTTATTTTTGGTTGGGTTTTTTTTTTTTTTCCCTAGACGAAGCACCACTGTTTGAAGAACCCCTCTGACCTGTGCTCTGTGAACGTAAGCAGCCAAAATCTGGTCTCTGTGAGTACCAGAGTCTCAAAAAGTATTATGGAATTGCCTTAAAAATTGAAAACTTTACCAAATTATCACATGAGCGCCTGGAGATCAGAGAAGACACATGGTAGAAGTAGGTGTGTTTTCCTGCCCAGTCAGCTGTGAACAGTTTGGAGGATTTGTCCTATAAACTTTTGGACTGTGTCTTCACAATCAAATTAATTCGGTCTTCATTAATTGTAGACCCTTTCCTACTTACCTCCCCTTGCAAAATGCTGTTCCTTGGATTTAGGGGTGTTTATCACAACTATGGTAGGAATTCAGCTTGAGAAGTGGCTTCTATTTGGGTTCACGACTAACTTGCGACAGGTTGCTGATAGGTTTTTAGTGTCTTTTTAGGGGTCCTTCCTGGTGCTGTGAAGGTCAGATGTGCTAAATCACAGGGTGGCTGCGTTCGCTGGGTCACATGTAGAATGAGATGGTCTAGGAGCCCTGCAACACACACAGGGGAGCGAGGTCAGCAGCGAGGGCTTTGTTTTGGGGGTCCACTAGTCCAGGTCTTGTGGATGTGATCACTGAGGCAGCTGTGTGTTAAACAAGTATTTTCAGAGGGTTGCTCTCTGTAGTCAGAAAAACAAATGAAGAACTAATTATGGGAAATGCTATGATTTAGGCATTCTGAAAAAGCAGACATCCCGTTGTTTTAAATCAATTTAGGGCTGGAGCAGCATGATGGAGCAGAATTTTCTTCTGTATTTTTCAGGCTAAATATGATCTTGAGAAATTTGATTGTGTTGCTTTTATAAAAGCTGCTGAGAATCTGCTGACACTAGGTGAGGGATTGCATTACCAAAAAATATAGATGCTGCTTTTCAACTTGGGGAAGCTTAGCTTGTCTGAACAAAGATCTAGAGCTTTACAAAGGTTCAAGGTACACATGCAGCACTTCTTTGCAGAATTGCTTCCTTCCTGTTACTGTGTTGAAATCTTGGTGCTAATTGTCTTTATTGTAATGATAACTGTGTGCCACTGTGGTATCCTTTTCATTATTAGAAAACAAAGCTCTTTACAAAGAAAATCCCCATTTAATATAGAGAAGTGTGGAATAAATGAAATGACTTGTCCCAGAAGCTCAGAAGGTTAATGGTAGAGCTGGGAGGTGATTCCAAATCCAGTGTCATGGGCTCAGTTAATTGGAGGAAGAAAAAAGGAAATCCCTTTATAACTAGTAAAACATACAAGCTAAATGTGCCATCACTGGCTTCAAGGATTAATCTGATTTGGGGTGAGAGCAAATGCATGAAAGCAAACCAGAGTAGGCTGGTGGGGCATCGTGTATTGTACAGACAGTCATCTAACTGAGCTGGCATTTTCTTTCAAACATGCCCACTGATAATACTAGTGCTCTTGTTCTTGCTGGTTTTAGCCCATTCCAGACCTGGGTAAGATGTGATTTGTTCTGTTACTGCTGTTCCTCACTCGCTGGAGCGTTTTCTTTTCCACCCTTGCAGAGTCATTTTGGAAGTTTCCAGCACTGCGGGAACTGGAACTTTCCTTGAATGGACTAAGAAATCTCAAAAGCACTGCTGGAGACTTCCTGCATTTGGAAGTAAGATGAGGGGGATCTAAGACCTTATTCATCTCCTCCCAACCGTCATGCTGAAGCCTACATGTAGCATTGATGTATGTCCCTGCAGTGTGAGTTCTCTGAAACTTGCAGGGTCTTTCTCTCTTCCTGCTTCCTTGTGACTCCAGGAAGTCCTTTCTGCTGTGCCCCTCAAGGACCTTCACATCTTGCTTGCTCCTCGCAGATCCCTAGTGCTCAGCCCCTTGCCACAGGACTTCTTGTCTCCCCTTTGCTTTAGGATCCTTTCCCTGCAGTGTGTCAGTCACTCATGGCAACCCTCACCACCCTGATGCTGTGTGGCCCCTGATGAATCCCCATCCTCCTCCACACTGTGCTCTACCTCTCTGCATCCCACCCTCCTCCTCCCCAGATAGGTGTCTGCAGTCTCCCCAGCTTATAGGCTGCCTTTCTAACACAGCAAAGGGGGCAGTTTGGTTTTTTCTTTAAAAAAGAGGCAAAGTAGATCCTAAGAACAGGCACAGCTGCTTGGTACAATGGCTGTAGTTGTCCTCTCCCTCCAGCTTGGAGTGCGTCTCTGCTATAGGGAGTTCAGGCTCTAGCTCAGCTGTACTGACTTTATCTAGGTTTGCTCTCTTTGAGGAGGTGTCCTTGTCTGGATTTCTCTGGTTTCTGATTGCTGCTGGATATGAAGTTTTGCCTTAACAGGTTTCTTTCTTCTTGTTTTATTCTAAGAATTGTTCATGGCTCAGCTCTCAGCTCTGTATGCTTGAGTCCTGGCTTCCCGCCTGCCTGCAGGCTTTGGAAGGTCCCCAAATCCATGAAATGTAGGAGACCATCTCCCACATTTGTCCCATGCACTGCTGGTTACTCACTCAAGGATTTGACCCAGTCAGTGGGCAGTGCCCAGGTGATGGGGAACCAAATTTCCAAGGCTCATGAGGCCAGGGTTAACCCTGTCCTTCCCTGTGTGCCTCTCTGTGAACGGCTCTGTTGCTGCTATCAGCTACAAGAGGTGAGGATGGGACCTTCCTAAACTACCCTTGCTGCCATGCCCCTGTGGACCTCAGCTTCATCCGTGACCAGTGTCTGGGATCTCATTTGCTGACAACCCAGAGAAATCAGCCCTGGGAAGGCTGATTGCAAATTCATATTAAATTGATTTGAAAAGGGCTTTGAGCGCCTCCCGGGAAAACGCAGCCTATTGTAATGCCCCAGCAATGCTATTCCTGTTCATGTATCTTAGAAACCCTTGTCCTCACTCCCAGCAGGGCCTGCTCCTTGGCTTTCTCCTGGCTGTTGTCCTGTGAGTCACATGTGTGAGTGGGGGACCAGCTCTGGGCACTTCTGCCAATGTGCGCAGTCCCACCGCTGTAAGCGAAATCCCTGCAAGTCAGAGACGCTTACCCTAGGGCAGGTAGTAGCATGACTGAAAGTCTCCTGTAAATATTTACTACCTCGGGAAAGCCAACAGAGGCTGGTTTTTGCTGCAGGTCGTTGTTTCTTCTGTTTCCTTCAGAATCTGGATCTCTCCTACAATAACTTGTCCTCCCAGGACATTTGGACATTGGGAGATTTGTCCCAGCTCAGAGTCCTTCGCTTGATGGCCAACAGGCTTCGGTCCCTTCCTCCGGACCTGGCAGGCTCGAGGGAGTAAGTGCACATGGCAAGCGACGTGTCGGTTTGGTGGGGAGCCGCTGGCGTGCTGCGCTGCGCAGGCAGGCGGGGTGATGGAGCAGCAGGGCTGGCGAGGGGGGGGGTGAGCAGCGGGGGTGGGTGGCCTGGGGCTTGTCAGTCTGGGCAGCGGAGCTCTTCCCTTGCAAACTGGAAGATAAAATAACCTAATGGCTGGTGCTGGGTGGCAGGGAATGTTGTCCCAGCTCAGCCTCAGATCTCCTGGGTACCTGCTGTCATCAGCAGCTATAGAGGAACCTCTGGGCAGTGATGCAGCAGCCCTGTCAGGTGGCTGAGCCATGCGAGCAGGAAGCTATTTATTTATTGTTAATTAGATCCTTCACATACAACTTAGCCACAGTTGCCATGCCAAGGTATCCACTATTTGCCATTGTTGGAAATGAGATGCTGAGCTAGGCGGTCATTTGGACCAATTCAACGTAACTTTTTTGAGGTAGAACACTGGTTTTCTATTAAAAGGATGAAAACAGCCCCAGTCCAGTCTCCCAGCGGATACATCTTCCCACAGTGAGAGCAAATGATGTGTTTGTCACCTGTCTTTGCATGAGCGTATTATTAATGAGCCTCTCTCTATCTGCAGCTCTCCTCATTTAAGGTTTCCACCTCTGGAGATCTTGTCACTGGATGACAATCATCTGTCAGACCTGAGTGTCTTTGTGAGCCTGTCTCCTCTTTGCCGATACGGGAGGACTTGGCAGCAGATGGCTCTGGCTCCTGGGGGCTGGCAGTTGCCTCCATCAGCTGTTGCACAGTAGCAGGCTTAAAATCAAAACCAAAATCTTTCTGATTCACTCGGATACTTCCCTGTTTAGTCTCTCTGGTGTTGCAGATGGGACTGAACAGAAGCAAACAGCCTGCTGCAGAGCACGAGCTGGCCAAACCTGGCAGGTGGCTGGTAATTCAGCTCCTGTCCTGGGTGTTTGCTGATCTCCAGGTCTGATTTGAGAAATGGCAGTTGCTTTCCTCATTTTCCCTTCTTCAACCCAGCTCCACCCTTTATTCCAGTGCAGCAGCACTAGGAAAGGCTGTGGATCTGCTCCTTCTGTTTGATGTGGGCTTTCGTGATTCAGCCAGAGACAAGTGACTAGGAAGGGGAGCTGTTCACATGCCATTCAGCTGGGCTGTGCTGGGTTTGGGGACAGATGCAGAGACTACTGATGTTCTCCTTGTGCTTCCAGTGCTGTGAACTAGAGGTGGGAGTTGGTCTGGCTTGTTGCCCTGGCTCTGCCAAGGCATTCCCAGAGGAAACGGCACATTTTCTGCAGTGTTTGTGGGAGAGGAGGGCGAGTGGGTGAGGTTTAGGCATAAGACTGCAGGGCTGGAGTGCGGAAGTTTGGGTTTCTGCTCTTCCCTAAGCTGACCTTGGGCAAGTGCGTCGGTGATGTTTTACTTCCATGGGCTGGTGGAACATTGTTAGGGAATCCCAGTAGGACTGCAGCTCATCAGAGCCCTGGGTTATTTAATGAACTGCCAGGATGTCTCCTTGTCTGTTAAATTCTCAAGACGTGAGCTTAGAGCTAGGTGACCCTCAGGCTGGTGTGTGGGCCGAAGCTGTGCCAAGGACTGAGCCTGTGGTTGGGATTCGGAGAGGAGGAACGGGGCAGCGAGATGCAGGTGTTGCGGCTGCCTCCGCACTGCTGCTGGGAAGCCCAGGGGTGAGGCAGGTCGAGGGCCAGCTCCCTGCCCTGCAGGCACTGGGGTGAACAGGTGGCCGGGTGCACGCACAGATAGCAATCCTGGAGTTTCTTACACATTTCCTCTTCCCATAGCCTGAGGGAGCCGAATCTGGACAGGAACGGGATTTCAGCTGGCCCCTGCCCGCACCAAGCAGAGAGCAGGCAGTTCTTCCTCCGCTCGGAGCTGGACGGCTTCAGGGCAGAGTGGTACAAGTCCTTGAGCAGCTTCTGGCAGCCGTCCGGCCACCGCAGCAGGAGGGCACGGAGGTGCCAGCAGAGCTGGAAGTGGGGAAAGGACAGTTGTGCTGCGGAATGCCAGGGATCCAGGCAGGACGGGTGAGCAGTGCCTGCCTCTCCCTGCCCGCACTGAAACCGTGGGGTGTTTCGATGGGAGAGGGCTCCGTTATGTCCGGGTGAGGATCTGCTCATCGGTAAGTGAAGCTGCCTGACAAAACTAAAACAGTAAGAGGGGGATATATGGGACCATTTTAGACAGCTCAGCAAACCTGTACAGTCCCTCTGTATTTACTGGGAGCAATGGGTGCTTACTGGACTTGAATCACTCGAAAGCATACACCTGCCATGGTCCGGATAGAAGCGTGCCTTTCTCTCTCCGGGCCTTCTCCAGGCTAGCTTGCTCCAAAGGAGGCGTTTCATGCTGAATGGGAGGAAAACTGGCAAAACTGGAGAAATAATTCAGGTTAGTAAGTGGATTAATGTGCATCCTGGACAGGCAGAGAGCAGGAAGGTTGTGTGAACAGGTGGCCCGTGCTCAGGTCTGCATTCCTGGGGTAGGTCAGCTCGCCCCTCGGGGTGTCCTTACCAATGTGTGATGGTCCTTACCTCATGCTGGGCCACATGATAGGGTGGATCAGAAGCTTCCTGATGCCTCTTGTGTGGACTGGGCTGTGACGGAGGCTGCCGGTGGGGCTCCTCCAAGCACTTCTGTCCTCTGGCTCGCTGCAGCAGTCCCTGCTTGTTAGGTATATGTGGAGCAGGCAACAGTGCAACTTCTAGTGCTGGATTGGCAAGAGCAGCATGATGTGGGAAAGGCCTCGTGCTCACAGGTGAGACTGCAAACCAAAATCTACCTGCCAAGAGTTCCTGGCTGCCCTGAGGCCAGTAGTAAGGTTTCTACTGTGTTTGGGGATGTGAGCCTCACCTAGAGTGACGGGGCTGCCAGCAAGCTTGCTGTGGTGTGACTGGTCCTCCCTCACCTTGGGCATGTTCTTCTTGCCTGATGCTAGCTTGCTTTTCCAGGGTAATTCCAGCCTTGCCATGGCTGGGGCTGGCCCGGTGACCAGCCAGCTTCAGTTGCTACATGTAGAAACCCTCACTTTGCTTGTGTTTCATTTTAGAGGTTGCTTTTAATTCTGGCTCTCAGGAACGCCTGGTGCCGCTAAGAACTCTTGGCTGATCTGTAGTTTGAGCTGGAGCTGTGTGCTCTAAAATTCCCCTTCCCCAAGCCTCTCAGCTGAGTTTCAATGAGCCTGTGGGTACCGCTGGGATGCCGGGGGCCTGCGAGGCTCGCAGTGAGTATCGTCTCTCACCAGGGAGATCAGAAGCAAATTTTCCCATAACCAAGGGACACTGGAGCTTAAACTTATATTGCTTCCAAATGAAAGCTGGGTCACACTTCGCTCCTGACTGTGTGCCCCCTGCATGGGGGAGCGTGTTCTGCGGCTCAGGCGGGGACTGAAGCTCAGGAGCTGGGAGTTCACTCGTTCTTAGCACTGTAATCTTTTCCACCTCATCTGTTTACGTGATGCTTTTCAGAATCTGGTGTTTGAAGCCAACCCCCCTGATTTTTATTAGAACTTGAGTAAGAGGCTGAGCTTCAGAGATGCTGAGCACTCACAGCGTGTTCTAGCATAACAAACAGTGCATGCACATGCACACTCCCCGAGAGCACAGCTGCTTCCCCCCGGGCCTGTGCACGTTTTCAGTGCTGGATGGTGGAGTTTGGTGCATTTGACATGACTCCCTGAGGGCTCCCACAGTAACATAAAGGGCAAAGCAAGCTGCCAAGGGGGGTCTGAACCAAAAGCTCTTCAAATTATAGCTGTGTTTGGGCTCGGGAAGGTGGTATCCTGCCACTGGAGGTGTCTTCTGCCACTGAAGCCTTGGAAGCAGTGTCTCTGCTCACACTCTTCCTCCTCTCTTTAAGGTTGATCCCAGGGATGGAAGTCAATCTGTCTTGAAGACTGCTGGCTCCTTCCATGCACAGGGACACTTGTGTTCCCTTTCCTGAACTGAAGTATCTCAGCCTGGCCTTCAACAAGGTGATTTAGGTCCTGTGGCTCCAGGTAGATATAAAGGTTTGTCTGCCTGCGCTTGGTGTTAGTGCCCTGGGAGACACCCTGGCCTTTAGCTGCCACTGCAGAAGGGCGCGAGGCTCTCCCAGGCTCTTGTGTCCCTCTGCCAGCCCATGGGGACGTGTCAGATATCCAGGATCTCTCAGGTGGGAGAGGACACCTATTTAGGCAGCTGAATTGCACCCAGCTTGTCTAAACCCCTGAAGATTTGGGGATTTCATCAGAGAATGTATGAAAGATTGTCCTCCCCTTGGACTGATCCTTTCCTAGAGCTGCCTGGTGGATGCTGATGTCTCCTCGAGGACTTTGCTGTTATACCCGTCTGCTGAGCCACATCAGGCTCTCAGTGTGCCCCAGCAGACAAGTAACACGCAACAACATTTAAGCTCCTCTTCCTGGTGCTTTTGGCTCCTGCCCAGGGCTTAAGTCATGCTGCTTCCCAGCCGGGTGAGCTGGCAGTGCCGTTACCTTACCGCTGCTCAGCAAGGGGCATCCCCTGGGGCGGCTCTGCTTGCCTGCGAAGGGAGCTTTGCTGCCGTCCCATGTGTCGACACCCTAGTTTAGATCACTGGTGAGCTGGTTTCTGGCTGCAGTGCCCTGGCTAGGCTGTGGTTTGGACCACAGGGTGGAGAGGCAGGAAAAAAGTCCTGCCTCCCTACCTTGCAGCTCTTCCAAGCGATGGAGGCACCAGTCCTGTGGCTGCAGTATGCAGCAGGGAGAGGAGCGCCGTTTCTGGCCTTTGTAATCACAGGCAGCGGAGCTGCTGGGTGTCTCTGGTTAAGGGATGCCATGTCCCTCCTCCTCCTCCTCACTGCGCGTACCTGCCCAGTGCCAGGGTCCCGTAGCATTGGCAGGATGTGCTTTGGTGGGAGGGTTGTGATGAAACTCTACAGCCTCTGGCATGACTCAGTGCTTAGAGCGAACAGTAAACCATTTTATCTTGCAGATGGTGGATGAGACAGATCTCCTACCCTGGCTTTCTTCCTGTGCCCGAAGGAGCTGACATTCCACAGCAACCCTTTTACCACCACCCGAGCAGTACAGTCTGAGCCCAGCTCTGCAGGGCACTCCTGCTCTCTCCCTCCTTTGCTGTTAGTTCTCTGGGACAGGGATCACGTTGCTTTTTTGTGTTCGGACACTGCTGCCACACTGGCCCCCAAGGAGGTGCTTTAATCATTTCTGCTCTCTAATGAGCAACGCAGATGAACGCTGCTCTTGCAATCAGTGCCCTACTGCTGCTCCTGGCCCCATAGAAGTCCGTTAACAGCCCATCTGTGACTACGGCAGCGCAGTCTCAAGCTAAATTTTGCTCCCCAACTGGTGTTTATCCCACGAAGGACTTGTCTGAAGTGGGTCCATCTTTCTCAGCGCAGAGGATAAATCCCCAAATGTACCTGTGTCCTTGATGGGCGACGTTTGAAGGTAGCCAGAAGGATGCAGATGGAACATTGCAACGGTGGTGCTCCCTGCACGAGCTGTGTGTAGGCTAGTAAAGAAAACAGGTCAGGACTGCTCCTCTGGCCTTGGTGCCAACTAGCCCAGTCTGGTGTGTGTCCTTAGGGCGAAAGCATCTCCCTACAAAACAGGGTGGCTTCTAGTCTGGTCCCTGGGCTGGGCCTGGGGTTAGTTGGTGCAGTGTGCTGCCAGCAAAGGAGCGGGGGACGGGCTCTCCACCAGCTGCCTGCAGCGCTGGTGAACCTCTGCTCCTCCAGAACAGCCACCTCTGCTGACCTGGCTCCTCCAGCACAATCTGGGGATTAAACTTGTCCGACAGAAGAACCTAGCAGCAGAGAGGTGGCACTTCTCCATCCCTCTCAAAGCCAGCCACAAGGTAAGGAGGGATGTGCCTTGGGAGTGCAGGGGTTTTCCTGCCTAAGGGAGGGATGAAACCCTTGCTGCAGTGCTCAGGGCAGGATTGCCCAGGAACTGGCTTGCTGGAGAGCATGGGAAGAGCTGGTGGGACACGTGGATCTCAGTGGGGTTGGAAGAAATGGAGAAAAGGGTGGGAAGGATTTGAAGTATTTTGCTCAGGATGAGGCTGGGGAGTCCAATCACCCCCTTATAGCTGCCCCAGGCAGGGTTTCTCACTGGGTTTTTGGATTCAATTCTGCCCGTTGGTCTTGGCTGAGGGGTCCTGTGGGACTGAAGATGCTGCCAGGGTATCCCTAGAGCCAGGGCTGCCCTGATGCTCTCTGCCCCGTAAGGACCAGCCTCCAGCCGTTGGACCTGACCCAAGGCCAACAATCATGGCAGCATGCACGGACGTCTGTTGTGTGTCCCCAGGTCATGTCGCATCTTCCCAAAGTCACAAAGCAGCTGCTGATGCTGGAAGCTCCTGCCAAGACCTTTCTGCTCCCAGCTGTGGTGGAGGCTGCGAGAGATGCTGCACCTCCGAGTCTGGCCCAGCCACTGACCCCCATCAGCTCTGTGACCCCAGCCAGCAGCCAGCAGCTAGTGCTGGGGGAAGGGGAAAGCGACTCCAGGCCTCCTCCTGGCTCAGCCGAGGAAGATGCTGCATCCCTCTTCATGACGCAGGTGAGGCTGGGCTTTAAGTGTCCAGGACTGCAGGGCTTGTCCAGAAATAGTCCACTCATTTCCTAAGTGAATGAACTGTGTGCATGTGCTGTGGGTACCAGGGGTTATAACCCTCCTCTGATTGCAAGGGATTTAAGGAAGGAAGCACTAGCAAGAAGCATACATATGGCATTGTCACCAAGAGCAAAAAACGGTGGCCTATTTTGCAGGGTGGCAGGGGGTTGTGCTGGCTTGGTGGGTAGCCCAGCTGCAGGGACTCATCAGTCCAGCGTTGTCCCTGCAGTGTCTGCTGGAAGGCTCCCTTCTAGAGCTCACCATGGCAGCATTTTGACTTGATTTCCCTGAAAATCTTGGGATTATCAGGGGAAAAAAAAGTCTGCACCAGGATGGAGGTGGCCTCTCTCTCCTGTGCCCAGTCCTGCCGAGCAGAGATGGGATGAGGCTGTGTGGCTTGGTGCCACCGGGAGAGACCTTGGCCGCAGCGGGACAGGCTCTGGCTGACTCCATCAGCTTGACTGGTAAGAAAGGACTGCTGTGAATTCCTTTATTTTGCTGCTCTGAGGTGGAGGATGTGTCCAGACCCCTGCTGAGACCTGTGGCAGAGGACAGACTGGAGAAGAGTGAGCAGAGGGGGGAGGGAAGCTCCCAGGTGGTTCCAGAGCAATACAAAGCCTACAAGGAGCTGCTCAGTGGAGGCACAGATGCAGATTTTGTAGAGCCAGTTGGTGACTGAAGATAGCGGAGGGCTCCTGCTTAGAAAAGCCTTGGAAGGCTGATGAGCAGTATGGTCCGCTGACCAAGAAAGAAGCAGCAAAGAATTTTGTTGTCCTGTTCTCCCTCTGGTTCATAGGGATACAGAAGAACACTGTACATCTTGAAACACCCCCTGCTTTACCGGGGTGCCAAGCCACAACTGGATGGTGTGCAAACGCCCTACATGCCTCAGGGAGAGGTAACGAGCCGAAGCTCTGAAGTGAGGCTGGTTGCGTCTGTATCTGGATCAACTCACGTGTTTGGATGGATGCTGAGAGCCTGAGCGTGGGCTTGGCCCGTTCCTGGTCCCAGTGCCTTGCTGTTCTCTCTCCCTCATGGCGTGGTGCATGCAGCCCCCACGGGAACTGACCTGCGGGGATGGGACAGCTCGGCACACTGGGGCTGGTAAATGGCAAAGAGCTGTGCTAGCCCCCGGGCAGCATGGGCTTGTCACCAGCGCCCCGGAGAAAGCCAGCCCTATCCCAAGGGAGATGGAGGAAACGGCCTCTGAGCTGGGTCTGCGGGGTGGGCTGCAGGAGTTACTCTGTGAATCACTGCACTGCGCTGGAGCTGTAGAAAGCTGATCCAATGGTGCTCAGTAATCTTTAGTTGATGTCTAAACTGGACCAGCTTGGTAAAAAAAAAGAAAAAAAAAAAAAAAAAAGACCATCTCACCTATCTCCTGCAGAAGCATGGGCCTGCGTTTGGGAGAGGGGGCAGGAAAAGGAGGTGGAGGATTATGGGCCTGGAGGGTGGAGGGGAGGCACACTGCAGCCTCCTGGTCTTCCTTGCAGCGTGGGAGGATGCCCAGCCTTCCTGCCTGAAAGGCAAAAGCAGAGGTCCGGGAAGCAATCCTCGTGGCCATGAGAAACACCTTGACCATTACTGAAGTCGCCTTGGGTATGTTCCCACAATCCCAGCCTCTCCGGTTGGTGGTACCACAGGGGCAGGATCTGGACGTAAAGGTGTCCTTGAGCTGCTGGGGGCCCAGGGTGTGGCTGAGGTGGGAACGGAGGGTCCCCCCCACTGCAGCAGCCTCCCGCCATGTCCCTGCAGAGAGGACGAGGGCTTCGTCTGCTGAACGCCCACAGCCCACCCCACGAGGCTGGACCCCGAGCTCTGGCTGCTGGTTAACAGTTAACAGCGGGGTAGATGCAACACAGGCATCGCGGGGGTCCCCTGGATCCACAGCTGGATTAATCCCAGCCCAAACGCAGCTGCTGGGAGAACGCCTTGGAGTGAAAGTGGGTTTGCCCCCCGAGATGAAGCGGGACTCGGGCCTCCGAGCACCGGCCACGCTTGATCTCCATCCCAGCCCTGACAGTGGTACGATCCTGAACTGCTAGTGCAAGCAGGGCCCGGTGACCCCCCGGTGCTGTCCCTTTTCCCTGCACCGGTGACGCAAGACAGGAGGAAAGAGAGGCAAGAAATTCAGGCACTTTTTGCAGGCTACAGTAAGAGCCACTGGCCAGGCTTAAACCCAGCGCACCTGCCTTTGCTCTTGAGTTGCTCAGGACCGCCAGTGCATTTGCTTTTGGGGCTCCCGTGTTTTGTACGCGTGTCAGGCTAGAGCTGGATCCCAGTAGCTGCCTTTGTGTCCCTGCGGTGCAGGGATCGAGAGCGCTGGGGCCGCCGGTGAGCGGAGGGATGGGGGGGAAGGTCAAGTATCGCAGCCAAGGAGCTTTCTCATCGCTCTGCTCACAGCCCTGGCCTTTCCCAGCCTCTGTTTTGCAAAAGAGGAAATCCAGCCCCAGGGCATACCCTAACGGAGGCCGATGGAGGAATTCCAGGAGGTGTCCGAGATCTTCCTGGAAGCAGGGGAGGAGATGGCCAAGCATCAGATGAGGTGCAGGTGGTAAAAGCCCTTCTTGTAGAGGCAGCATCCAAGCAGGCGTGCCCCAGACAGCTGCAGCTGCCAGGGAGGAGAATGGCCAAGAAGGTGCCCAAAGGTTAGTTGGCAGTATAGCCAGGGGTTGAATAAAGCATCCCACACCTTGGTCCTCTTGGACAAAATGTTTTTAACTTGTTTGGAGCCGCTTTCCCCCTCTTGAGGTTGGAAAATCCAGTGCAGTGAGAAGATTCATCTCAGGCTTTCAGGCAGTGAATTCCAGCTTGAAAGCACCGATCCAGCCACAACGCTGCAATGACAGCACACGAAAACCGTATCTGCTCGTTGTGCTCTGCAGTTCCTGGAAAATAAGGTGTGTCCTCATCCATCCCTGTGCAAAAACTAACTTGTAAGAAAAACTACTGCACCCTCTAGGCATTGCAGGCAGGTTTTGGCCAGCAATGAACAGGGCAGAGCTCCGTCACCGCCTGTCCCACGATGAGCACAGCTCACCACGGGGCTCTGCCTGTGCTGACCCACCGGTTGTACAAGGAGGGCTTGTGGGTGAGCAGCAACACCGTGACCCTTAACTGGTCCAGCGCTGGTCTGTCCCACAGCCAAGTGCTGGGGACAATCCATCTCACGCCGGAGCAGCGCTGCTGTGGCAGCTCTGAGCACGGAGCTTCATCCCACTGCAGGACACGAGTGTGTGCAGGAGCCAAGCTGGGCACAAAATGGTGATTAAAAACCCCAAATTCATCCCCCAGCCTGGCACCTCTAAAAAGAGCTGCATCAATGCAACCAGAAGGGTTGGGATGAGTGGTGGGGAGTGATGGAGGATGATGCTCACTTCCCACTGGCTGCTCACCTACATGGAAAACACAGCATTATACTCACCTTACCTTTTTTTTTTCTTTTTTTTATCTCACCCCCCCCCCCAAAAAAAAAACCCCAACAACCCCAAAAACCAAACCAAACATTACTCAACAACCTCATTCAGCCAGGGGAATCTGTAACCCAATGGGGACAGGCAGAAGTAAGATCCTGCTTGTTTCCAAGCGCAGCAACTTGAGCAGAAACAGGTAGTTTACTGTCAGAACCTGGTTTTATTCTGTTTTAACCTCGGCCTTTGTCCTGCAGTTAAAAGTCCTCGTTGCTGTTAAAATGTACATGTTATTTGTACACAGTTGGCATATTTCTGGTTTGTGACAATTTTTTCGCAAGCAGGATTTACTCTGTTCCAAATAACAGAAGCCACAACATGACAGACGCCTGCATGTCATTTTACCCACACATTTTACACATGCAAGTCAACAGTCCTTCAGTAACTTCCATTGGTTTTAAAAACATTCGGATGAAGCCACGGTGGTTCAGCTGAGACCCAAAACGACCGTTAAGTCTTCTACTACCCCAGTGCTCTGCTGGCAAGCTGAAAAGAACACGAAAGCACAACGATTTAAAGCATTATTGGAAAAAAAGTGTAGCAACATCTAGATTTGTTTTGAACAGTTTGACAGTAAATACCAAGGAAACCAGGCATACACAACCCCCCTTTGTCACCACCTGAAGGTTTTCCTGTTTGCATAGTGAAGAGCTAATCCTAGAGCTGATGCTTCGCGGTGTTTTACAGACACGGGGAAGAGAAAGGTTTGTGTCAGATGCATGTGACACGTGGGGATCATCCCGGCTTCTGTGCTGTAGTTCAAACCGGCATCATGTCCCAGTTCCACCCAGCTGCCATCCGTGGGGACAGCCCACGGGTCTCCATCACGGTGCCATGCGAGACCCTTGGGGTCTCACAATTAACAGTTGTTAATTTTTGTCCCCCAGCGGGTGAGAGGGGCTGGGTTTTCATGAAGCGCTTCCCCCTGTGCAGGGGATAAGCTCCTTGACGACCTTTTGCCTGGGAGACGGGACGAGGCTGTTGGAGCGTCCAGGCGGGGCCCTGGGGCCCTCGGAGCACTGCTAAAGGCTTGGTTTTAACATCAGTGATAGTCTTTAAGGCTTCAACCTTCCCCTTTCTTTCATTGAGAAAATACAAAGAAGCACTTGTTCAAGCGACACTTCATGATTACTGTGCACTGCATGTACAATAGCATTTGAAGAAAAATACTGACAATATAGAACAACATTATACAATCATCTGGCATGATCCCTTCTTTTGGCACTTTTCCTTCATTTATCTGATCTGACTCCATACACGGACCTTTCCATACGGCTTTTCCCGGGTAGAGCGCTCCGGAGGGTCAGAAAGCAACTTTCCAGAGTCAGTGGCATCTTTGGCAGACACTTCTGTTGTCAAACCGACCCCAGCCCCTCCAGTGCTACTGGCAGTGCAATCTCTTGACCTGCTTTTTTTCTCGCAAGAGAAGACAGCTGCACATTTTGGGAGGCTGCTCACACACCCGCGCTGTCCCACAGCCGGCAAGGATTGCCTTCATCCTGGAGAGAAGGTGGCTGCAGAAAGGAGGAGGGTTAGAAATATGACTTTCATGTAAGTGTAAATAAATACTTCGTTTCAACTCAGGGCCTCTGCAGATCTTGTGCTGCATCCACCGTTCAGCAAGAGGTATTTTACTTCTCAGCTGGCGTTATTTGTGGCAAAGGTAGCGTCACACCTGACCTTTAAAGGATAGAGGCTGGGAATTCCGGCTCTTTTAAGTGTAATTATATACAATTATTTTTTTTGTGCAAGCTTACATACACTTAAGAGTGTTAAATTAATAAAACATTCATCCTAGCTTCACATTGCCTCAAGTCTCAAACCTGACACCACCTCGGGCGGACTTCAGCCGAGGGCAGTCGCACTCTCGCTGGCTCTGGAAGGCGGCGAGAGGGTCTGGGTGAGCTGGCTGGAAAACGGCCCGTGTTTTCCCCAGTCCTTAAGCAACTAGATGGAGAAGCGAGTGTAGAAACGCAGCCAGCAGCTTCATCAGACTAAAAACCTGTGGGCACGCCACCTCACAAGAAAAGATCGATCCCACTTCAATGCTTCCCTGAAAGCTGCTGCGACTGCAACCCCTCCGCGCCACGGCTGCGGCGCCACATCTAAAGGTCTCCTTCAATGCGGATGCAACGGACCATGCGGGATGCTCGGGGAGCCGAGCGGCGCTGCTGGGCCACGGGCTCTCCGTCGTGGGGGGAGCCAGCTGCCCAGCGAAGGCGAGGTCTGGGAAGCTGGGAGCACGAGGGGTCCCACTAAGTATTTTTGGCTGGGGACAAGCTCCAGCTCAGGCGTTGCCTCCCGCGCTTCTGCCCAGCTCGGATTTAGAAAGAGGAAATTAACACACAAAAATCTAAATATTTATGTAATCTTTTAAAAGGAAGATATTTAAGACACTGGCCTGGTGCACTGGACTGCAAAATCTATTTTAAGAGGGGGAAGAAAGGATACATTCAGTGTGTAAATCTAGTTGCTTGTGGAGTGGGCTTGCTCAGAGAGCACCCAGCAGCCCAAGCCTGGATGGAACCCACACAAGTGCCGCAAGAAAGAAGGAAACTCTTCAGGGGAGGCTGATTTGGGCACAAGGGGTTAACTGCGGGGAAGGGGCAGGGAGAAGGGGCCTGTAAAAATAATTATTAATCTAAGTGCACCTGGGAAGTGCACGCTTTAGCTCAAAATGTTGGGAAAAAATGGCGTGAATTCTGAGTAAAAGCTGTGGGTTTCCCTCCTGAGCTTACTTCACTGTTAAAGGGCAGATCCAGGCCATCGCTGCTTCTCTCTGCACTGCTCTTCCAGGTCCGGTCAAGGCTCCAGTTACTTAATTTCCTTCCAGTTCACAGCTGGGTACTGGAGCCGGCTTCAGTTTGGGTCAAAAGCGCCTGCTTCAGTCAGCACCTAACGAGGCTGCGGTGCATGAGAGGCCATGGAAAGCCATCGCCCATGAGCCACAGAGGGCAGGCAGAGCAGGGCAGCTCTAGCCGGCCCTAGGTACGACTTTAAACATCCAGTAGTTTGTGTGTTAAGGAGATACAAAGATAGATAGATAGATATATATTACGGAATCATTGCTATAAGATTTCTCAAAATGAAAGTGTCAATCTGTTGAAATATAGTATTTAAAATATATAAATTTTATCCATTAAAATATAAGATTTCTTTTTTTTTTTTTTAAAAAAAAATCCAGTTCAATTAGGAAAAAGCACCAGGGTCCTCGCAGTTATGCAGGTATGCTGGGAGAGAAAAAGAAAACCAGTTCCCGTTTTCTTTTTAACCATTTAAGATGGAGGGAGAAATTCAACCATTTTTCAGACAGAGGAAACTGGGCAACGACCATTCTCTTAGGTCAAATCCATCTGTTTAAACGCATCAGCTGTCCTCCCTTCCCTTCACGCCACAGGTCACGGTAAGCTTGCCCCAGCATTGTGCTTCAGTTACAGCCTGAAAATACCGCTTGTCACCCAGCACACGGGTCAGCAAGGTTATTCATGCCACAGCCTCTGCCCTGGACGAAGGTCCCCGTGGGCACCGAGGGTCCCCAGTGAATACTCTGCAAGGCAGCTTCCAATAGCACGTTTAGAGCTGATGTTTGAGTCTGATGTCGAGAAATAATCAACAAAATTATTGTGCTGTTAACGGGTGATGGGGAAGATTGTTAGAAACACGAAGAGCCCAGAGGGTGGGCTGCCACTGAAGGCCACATCTGGGCAGACAACACACGCTCCACCAAGCACAGGCTCTGAGATAGCTCTGGTCCAGGCTGCTGTACCCAACTTCATGCCTTTAAGTGGAAATTTTTAAGTGCATCGCTCACCTGAGCTTTCTTAGTGGTTTGAACCTGAAGACAGCTAGCTCAGAGCAGGGGCAGGGCAGGCTTGCATTGCCCTGAGCGCCCACATCCGCGCGCCCGCAGGCTGGGAGGGCTGGGTTCCTGTCCCCGCTCTACGGCCAACCCATCAGGCGCCTGCGAGATGACTGGGAGATGACCGCGATGCGTCAGATACCTCGGGATGCCTCCTCAGGCTGCACTTGGACGTGTAAGGACAGGTCTTAGGTGTGCTGAGAGATCTCTTAACCGAGCAAGATCCTGCACGGTGTCAGCAGGGAGAACGTCCTTGCCTAATTCACCCAGACAGCATTTCCCTTTCTAGATTCTGATGTTCGTGGGAAGAACATGAAACCCCCTTCCCTTGGAAGAGGCAGGGACTGGGAGAAAGGCTGCATTTGCTCCCCACATCACAGCACCCAGCTGCTCTACCTGAGCTCTCTGCTGTGTCACTAACATGAATGTACAAGTTCCTATAAGGCTCTTCAGTAAAATCCCTATTTTATGTTTTTCTTCACTGCATTTGGCTTTCTGCTTAAGAGAAAATAATCTGCAACCTGTACTGCTGGTGCAGACAGTGAGATACATTCATTTCTAAGTACTACGGGTGGATCTGTTGGTACTTCCTAGCAGAAACGTGGCTCAGCCTCCCTCCCCAGCAGCCCTCGAGTCACGTCATTTGAACACGCTGACATCAGTGACAGCCTGACCACCACAGCCAGCTGCAGCGTAAGGAAGGAAAGAAGGTAGGTAGAGGGGAGAAGACTGTTTCTAGGACAGACAAAGCCTACTTCCCACGAGTACCGCTCTGCTTTCTCTTGGCATATTGAAGTGGCAAGGCAAGGAACAGATCAAGTCCTTATCCCGTACCCCACGTGTTGCTCACACAACCCTCCTAGCTGGGGAACCCAAATGTCGCTGACTGCACGTACAGGCATTGCAGTGTATTCACAGGGATGATGGACACTTCTCTCAGACCAATGGACCAGAAAGGCTGGAGGATTTTTTTTCTCATTCTCTCTTTCTCTTTTGCTAATCTGAAAGGACTCTGGCTTCTCTCTGAACTGGACCTACAAATGTCTTACCACCAAAATGAAAAAACAATTGTGTGGGTGGAACTATGACAAAAAATAGTTTTCCTCTAAGATAATCTGATAAACCTCATTGTCCTCTAGAAAGGCCACATGTCCACCAGTGCTACTTAGCACCCAGAGTGCTCTTCGACCGCAGCAGATACCGATCGACTCTGACTTTCCGCCTATCCACTGTCCTGTTCTCGCTGTCAAAAATCCGCTGCAGATGCAGGGCCAGCCTCCTGTCCTCCTCCTCTTGCTGGAGCTTCTGCTCCATCTCCCGCACCAAGCAATCCTCCGGAGGCAAGCCCACCTCCCCCGCCGTGTGCCTCAGTCTTTTGACAGAGCCATTGTGCTCCAAGTGCTTCGTTTTGCAGCGTCTCTTCCGGCCCCGTCTCAGCGACGGGGGCTGTTCCCCGATGATGTTCTCAACGGAATTGCAGGTGCTGTTCTGTACGTTGATCAATTCGCTGTTGTTCAGGCATTTCAGCTGCTTTTTCCCTGATGTCTTAACGGGAATTCCTAGTGTGCTGTTGTCAGGCAGGGATGCGCTGACACCCATAAGTCTTCTGCTTAGCATTTTCGGGCCAAGACTAAGACAGGATTTGTCCATGAACGCGTTCACTTTTAGGTCAGGGACTTCGGCCACCCGTGCATTTAGGGAGGTTACATTTGATCGTGCATCTGGTTCAGCAGCGGTGTCGTCTGTTGTTAAGGGCTGTGAATCTCTGTTCTTCTCATTTGCTTTTCCCAGCTTCGTTTCACTGATGGAAGGGAAGAAATCCAGCTCGGGGTGAGGCTCTCCTGTCGTGTCAGGTGGAAGGTGATCATCCTGCACTTGCGGCTGCTCTTTAGTGCAAGTGCTGGAGTTGGTCGTGTCAGAAACTACGACGTCTTCCCCGGGCTCTGAAGCCAAGGACGTAAGGGTAGCTTTAGAAAGAGTCTTTTTGATCTGGCGCTCCTGAAATATCTGCTCCCATTTTTTCAGTATTCTAGGACTGGCCTCGTAGGTGGTCGGCTTCTGCAGGCTCCGGTTCAGGTTTCTCGGAGTCGACTTGATAATGAGAGGGCTCAGGACTCTGCCGTCAGGAAGCCTCTTCGGAGGAGTACACGGGGAGCAGACGATAGGCTTGAAGTGGTTGAGCTCTTCTGAAATGCTGTCGTTGCTCTCGGGGCTGATGGATCGCTCTGGCTTGTGCAGGGCAGAGAGGGACGAAACGGGGTTGAGAACCAGGCGCTTCTCTGCCGTCAGGTCTGGGGCAGAGAGGCAGCGGTTGTTTTGGGTGGATGACAAAACTCCAACCAGTGGCGTCGACGTGCTGGTGATGGGTGGCACCTGCAAGGCAAGGCACAACAGCTCAGCAAGAGAAGAATACGGACAAGCGCGTGAGAGGAGAACAGGAGAACGTGAGGCTACCACGCTCAGCTCCTGCAGCAGGACAGCTGGAGAGCTCTCTGGAACAGCCCTGGCAGCCCCTGCTGGTCACGGCACCTTTCACGGCCGATAATCAACATCAGCAGGGGACACCAGGGTCCAGCACGACCTAAATTCATTTCAGCGTGAGAGCTGTTCTTGCCACAAGTGGCAACCACTCCAACAGCAAAATGCTGAAGCAAGGCAAGACAAGGAGAAGCTAAGAAGCACTGCGCCACCCTGGCTGGAGGAAGCCATGCTCTTCAAGGGAAATAATCTCCAAAGGATTTTTGGCTCCCTACTAAGCTGTAGGATAGAAAGAATAAAAGACTCGGCCCAGGTTTAACACGCTGCGCTGCAAAACCTCACGAGAAAAAGGTGTTTAAATGCCTGAGGCAGATCGGTGGAATAACCTTGATGAGTGGTCCCAGACCACACCTCGGCCACCACAGGTCTCTGCCTGAGGCAGCCTCTAGCAGAGCTTCGGAGCAACACTTCTTGGCATCTCCAACACCATCCCCTAATGCCGCTACATCTGGAATGTGGCAGAATGCAGCCACAAATAAATCAGAAATAAACGCTGCACATACACGCCTGCAGATGGTATTATTCTTAACTCTAAGATGAAATGATTTTGTCCAGCAGCTAGCTGGGCTGGAACAACTATAGCCTTTCCCTGCTTAGCCCAAAAGACAGTTGTTTCTGCTAGCTTATTCTGAAGTCAAAATAAGCTTGTGGAACACTCTTGTAGTGCAACTCTGAATTGGTCAAGTCCATGCTAAAGGCCAGTTAAAGATTCTTGCTTTGAGCTCAGTCCAGCTCCTGTCAGCCTAGATGGGAACTGGACCAGGCTTTTAAATGCAGATTCTCTCACTATGGCGCACGCCCATAACCTCAGGGATGTCAAGCTAGGTGATCACCGGGGTCAGCTTCGTGTGCCCAATGGAGATTTCACCCTTTTCCAAGCAATATGCACTAACCAAACTGACCTTCCAAAGGATTGCAGAGGCTTTTGTTCCTTATGGGAACTCTGGAATTGAACCTTCTCCATCTCCATCTGGGAAGAAAGTGAGTGCAGGAAGGAGGGGTGGCAGCACGGAGAGGTGGAATATCCTAGCAAGCGGCTCTGGCAGAGCAGCGTTGGAGGTGGTCCTGTCTGAGAACTCACAGTTTTCATCATTTAAGCTGCTGTTGCAGCTACCAGGATCCCAGGGGCCAGAGAGGCACATTGGAAAGAAGGCAGAGTATGGCCCCAGAGACAGAGATTAGTACAAGAACAAGTGTGCAAAATTTCCTTCTGCTGGCAAAACAGAGGGGTCAGCGGTGCTGCCAGGCACTGTGCAAGGAAAGGTGTTTGCAAAGGTCACCTCCAATGAGTGAAGGGTACCCAGTGACTGCGGCTGGAAGAGCCTGGAAAACCTCCGGCTCAGATTTTCATTGGTGCTTCATGATCACTGCTCATTTTGAAGCACCGCAGTGCGCTGAAAAGCCAGCCCTATTGCACAGGGTAACAGATACCGTTAGTTTATTTGGGCTGCTGGAAGCAAAGGGAAGCAAGACCAGGCCAGCTCTAGGCCAGCTCTTCCCATTGCGTGGAAATGCAAAAGAAAGTATCCTCACATCAGCAGAGCAATGAGTTTTGCTCTGTTTAAACAGCTTTGGGAAGAACAGCAGAGAAAGGGGGAGCAAGAGAGGACTTTTCTCTAAACTTCTAAAAGATTTTTCTTTAATTGGCTGGGAATTCAGCCTTGAAAAGAAAATTAATTACAAAACAAAAGCATGATGAGTACTCTTCCAAATTCCAATTATCCTGCAATGCTAACAAACTACTCTGCAAGCTGTCTACTTTTTTGATAACTAATTTCTAACCTAACAGGTTTTCACTGTGAGCTGGGAGGAAGTGATTTGCCCCATGGTGATAACACAGCGCTGGCAGCACCACAAACACAGGATTTTATATCTCCAGACTACTGATGCTGCGTAACCTCAGGTAAAAACATTTTACACACAGAAAACCTATGCTTCCAGACGCAGCCCGTACCTTCGTTTTGTTGGCTGGGGCTGATCTCTGCCTGCTCTTTGATCTCTCCTGAAAGGTGTCGTTGCAGCTCCGACTCCTTTCCACCTTGGCGGTTAGGTTCCTGAAAAGCAGATGGGTGAAAACAGGAGACTGTTCGTGACCTTAAGAACAACCAGCCCAACAGCCCTGGCAGCAGCTACCTGTGGAGGAGGCATCAGCTTTGCCCTCAGGGTAAAGGGATCCAGAAATCTGGGATCTGCCGCAGAGTCCTGGTCTGTGCTAAAGGGCTCCACACTAAATGCACTGACACCTCCACCTGACCCCTCCACCGAGGGCTTGTAACTCATTGAGGTCTGAGCTAATGATGATGCTACGGAAACCCCTCTGCTTCTCATGTGAAAACAGTTTCTCAGCCGCTTCCACTGCATCATGCAACAGCTTTCACTGATAAGCTGTCTGGGGGTGATGCTATCTCTTAATATCTGTGCTGGAGAAGGATCCAGCACCCTTGAGTTCATCACACAGGATATTGTACTTCAACGATTTCTGTCATTTAAACCTACAGGCAATGATTTTTCTGCTTTATGGGACGAACCCTAACCTTGTTAACCCCCAGGATTTTATGACAGGCAGAGGGTAATCAGACAGGCGCTATATTCTACCAATTAGTTTGTTCTAAAATTCCAGAAAAAAAAATCCTTATTTTGGATTGGAACAATCATTTTAATTGAATGTAAAGCATCTCAGGTATGTTTAGAACAATGGTCAAAAGAACATCTGTAACGGACATCAATTGGCTTGAATAAAGTCTCAGCATCTTACCCTGAAAGGAAAGCAAAGGAGTAGGCACTGGTCTTGGAAACAAAAGCTGACCGATGTGTTTGCTTGCCCTGGAATGGTTCTTCGTTCTCTGAATCCGAGAGCCGTTCAGGAAACTGAAGTCAATCAAGGAAAAGTTAGCTGACATGTACAACAAAAAGAATCACTTGGAAAATAAAGCTCGCTCTTGCAAGGACAGTAAAGATCCCAAACCCCCCCATTCTGATTACACCTGGGGAATGCAACCTGCCAGCAGATACACGTGCTTGCGCAGCTCTCTTCACTGGAGCTGTAACAGCTCCAAGGCTGGCCACCAAAAGCATAAATAATGCAAAATAAGCACACAGCAACTATGTATAGCTGTCAATCATTGAAGAAAGTTAATTTAATGATCGAGAAAAAGTGAGGTAAACCTGCAAGAAAGGTGCTAACAGGACGTTATTCAGTACCCACATATCAGCCTATCAGTCTTTAAATCTTAAGAGCATTTCCTGTGGAATCTCACAACTGAAAGGAGAAATGGGCAGAACTCAGCATGAAGAATCTGTTGGACTGCAGTATCGTACACCTACACTGTAGATGATGCACGGAGAAATGTTCATGGAAATGCATATATGCTTGAAGACCAAGGATACGCAAAGCAGAGCATTTACCTCTACAGATTTATCTGCTCTGTTTGGAAGAGCTGCACCTTCAGTCATGAGTACAGTGGGTAAAAGTGGGGATTGAAACCACTAGAAGAACATCTGTAGTCATAAGAAACCTTAGAAGACAGTTCTCACAAACACGGATGTTCAGAATCTGTTAGCTCATAGCCTTCAAGGGCTACAAAGAAGTCAATCAAATAATCCTGGAAAGCTCCCCGTGTCAAAGGATGAAAGCTCCCTGTTTCAACAGGGAGCGACAGGAGACACTCAGCTAGTCAAGGTCTTAAAAAAAATGGTTCTTGTTCTAGGACTGAATTTTAGCAGCATTTCACCTACCAGTCAGTGTCGGTGATGTGGATAGGAAAGAGAAGCACAAGCTTACTTACACACTCTTGGTTCACTTTAAGCACTAAAGATTCATCTTTTTTCTGCTGTTCTTCCATTTTTTTTTTCCCTACATCCATGTCATCCAGAATGAACTTGTGAATCAGATCCTCAGAAGCTTTATCTTCTTGTAGCTTTTCTTCTCTCAGCTGGAAACAAAGCCAAAAGAGACGGTGTATTTAAGATGTTTTGAAGTCCTACATCTCATTGCCAACAAACGATTTTCCAAGAGTCTGGTCACATCATTTAATTTTGTGTCTCATTCCCCTGCTTTGGAGTACAGCCACTGCCTCTCCCTTGCAATAACGTGAAGACTGGTTTGTTTCTACAATGCTTTCACGTTCATGCACTCTACAGAAATATCACAGCTACTATCTTTGCAAAACGGCAAAGGCACTGTTGGGTCCAGGGTTTGACAGAGACTTCTCTGCCACACTATTTTCTAAAATAAGAGAGACAAAAGCTTTTGTCTACTTGTAGTTAAGCATACTGCAAATAAAAATGTGCAAACCAGTAGCTTCATGGCAGCTATGACATTTCAGTTTTAGTCTTCAAATGGCCCGCAACACAGTACACACAATTTAGCAGACGTATAGACAGCATCACCTAAATTAAAACTGGTTATAGACACAGCAATTCCCATGTTGAAACCTACATGCTGGATGAAATCCTATTGTTTCACTGACGTGCTGGGATGGGGAAGATCCAGAAAGATTACCTAACCTTCCGATGGCCAGCTGGAGGCCCAAAGATTATTTAGGTTATCAGCTGAAGTGCAAATGGAGATAAGTTCAAGTGAACGCCAGAATCTAGTCCACAAGGTACATGGATCCACAGGATCCCGCCTGCTGCATGTTGGAACAGCCGCTGCCTGCGCACCACGCCGGACAGACTGGCTTTTACCTCCTGGCTTCCTACTCTGCCCTGCGTCGTTAACCTCTTATCGAAAGCTCCTTGCTATTTTAATACATTCCTGAAGCTTAAGAAGCCTGATCCAAAGAAGGCACCAAGCACTTTCAGCCTTCTTGGTATCACCTCCTCTGAGGAGTACTTCCTCTGTATTTCCTTGCAGTTTTCTCTAATTCTAATGCATTCTCAGATGTTGCTACTTTTTACCACCCTGGCAATTCGAAAGGGCTACGACACAACATTATTTTATCCACGTGTGCTGTGCGACTACACTTCACAAACCTGAAGGCTGCCGAAGGAATCTGACCGAGCTGCCAGGGCAGCTCTACACTGCACCTTGCTGCACTTCCCATCCTTTTTCTGCACTGAAGGCTTCTTTGCTGTGCCTTCTAACGCCTGCCTCTTCCATTAACTGCCAGTCCCGTCTACTCCCAGATCCCCTACCCGTTCTTCAGCTTGTGGAAGTTCAGTGTCCTGGTTTCAGTGGGATAGAGTTAATCTTCTTCTTAGTACAGTGCTGTGTTTTGGCTCTGATGTGAGAACAATGTTGATAGCGCACTGATATGTTTGGTTGCTGCTGGGTGATGTTTATACTAAGTCAAGGACTTTTCAGTTCCTTGGGCCCTGCCAGCCAGAGGGCTGGAGGGGCACAAGGGACGGGGAGGGGACACGGCCAGGACCCAAGCTAGCCAAAGGGGTACTCCATATCATATGGCGTCATCCTGAGTATATAAACTGGGGGAAGGAGGAGGAAGGGGGGCACATTTGGCATTATGGCGTTTGTCTTCCCGAGTACTCGTTAGGCGTGACGGAGCCCTGCTGCCCTGGGGATGGCTGAGCCCCTGCCTGCCCATGGGAAGCGGCGAACGAATTCCTTGCTTTGCTTTGCTTGTGTGCGCGGCTTTTGCTTTACCTATTAAATTGTTCTTATCTCAACCCTTGAGTTTTACATTCCTTTCTGATCCTCCTCCCCATCCCTCTGGGTGAGGGGGAGAGAGCAAGCGGCTGCGTGGGGCTGGGTTGCCGGCCGGGGTTAAACCATGACATTCAGTTATAAGAAAAGTGGATTGCAGAGAAGTACACACACACACTTTCCTTCATTCCCTCTGGCGAGCACAATCCATCACTTAGAGATCCCTTTTAACCAACCAAGGTTGACTTCAGTGTCCACAAGCTCCTCCTGGCCAGGCTGTTCCTGCGGAGATTTCTTTCTTCCTGAACCAAAGGATTATCCCCAGCACAACTCCGCCTGTCCTGCCGCATTATTTTGCTCTTCCTTTACCTAAGGAATCAAACTCCCCATTTCTGCCAGGACCTCTTTTCTGCACACTTGCTACTCAAAACCAACAGACCCCCTTTTCCCCTCCTTTCCACCACCTTTTCCTGATGAAAAAAGCTCTGCAGTGCACACTTTGGATAACGCCATCCCATTGTCCCTGCCCAGCATAACGTGACCCATCTCCCTTCTCACTCATTACCCAGCCATTCACCCAGCTTGTGTCTCACCTCTTCCTCAGCTTCAGACATACACACAGGCCATGAATAGTCTACATGTATATGTATATATACCAGGTCCTCCCTCCTTCCTCCACCAAGCTCTGTGCATGTTACCCTCGCTTGGGACAAGAAGCCCGATCTTTGGTTGACAGGCCTCCATCATCCCAATGAGTCACAGCTATGGCTAAACACTAGGAATTCAAACACTCGATTACCCCTCACATGAGTGTAGGCATCTCACATCTTAAGAAGCTGCCCCGTTATGTTTCCTCTGATCTTCTCACACCGCCACAATTTCCCCCTGGCCTCCCAGGAGAGCCGTGCTGCAGGACCTTATGCCCTCCAGTATAGCTCGAGGCACCCACAGGCAGCTCCAGCACTGCACATAAAGGCAGTGGGCGACACTGCAACAACTCCTCATTCTTCCAAAAATACTTAGTATTTTTCTTCCCTGCTGAAGGGGAGCGGAAAAAAAGGCATGGACATGTGGATGACAAAGAAAATACAGTTCACGATGCATTACTCAAAAGCCTCGTTATGGTTTTCAGATTGGGAAGGACCCAAACCCTACTGACCACGAACCCCCAGAGACAAGGAAGAGAGGCAGGAGGAGAGAAGGCAGAAACCAGGACATCCCCCCCCCAGCCCCAGCCCCCCAAGTCTGGCTGATTGTGGGTGTTTAGCAAATGTTTTCAAAGATTGGTTTGACTTCTCATTTAGTTTTTTAAGATGTATCTTTAAATTCCTGGTCTATTAATAATCTCAAGCAATAACTACAACACAATGTCTGACTAATACAGATTACGGCCGCATGATGCAGACGTGATGAATAGTCTGCCGTATGTTTCATGAACAATATTTCTGCACTTTCAGGAGCCTTTTTTAAGTATCTGAAAAACAAGTTCAGATCAAGATTTATCATGAAGATGACTTTTTTGGCCAGCTGAAATACTACCCAACAGTTGTGTCCCTTCCGTCATGGAAGAAAGCTGTACGGAAATGTTCACTTTTTTTTGTCTCACTTATGCAATTATACTCAATTCCAAAATCTAAAGCCACAAGCATGCATGTAACAACATACAGGAATATTTAAGGATTCTGGGCAAACTCATGGCACAATTAATGTGAGGTGCAAGCACAAGCTCTGCTGACAGTGAGAACAGCAACAACAGGATCCTAATGCTGATTAATGGGATAAAGAAATGAATTTGGGTCCAGAATTCAGGTTGCAAACAAAAGCAAACTCTAATGATAAAATTGGTACTAATTAAAAAACGTAATTTTAAGTAACCTAATGTAAATTGTCTCCCAGAGAATTTACTGACAAACATGGCAATGCTGTTCCAGGACATGAGGCGTAGAAACTGAAACAAGCTGGCGTGGAACACCTATACTGGGAGGAATATCTTATCTGAGCAGCATCTTTGAAGTACTGGATGCAGGACCATCAGCTGCTATTAGCAGTACGGTTATCAAAAAACACATTTTAACCTGTCTGTAGCCCTTCTGGATACTGGAACTGCAGGAAAAAAACATGCTGTATAAGCAATCGATAATTTTTTTCTCAAAAATTGCCCAAGAAATGATAATTTCAGGACCATCATTCTCAATGCTAACATCCATTTCCAAAAGTTTTGCAAACTCACGTTTGACATCTTCTCTTCACTCCATAAACTGTCCGGGTTTGCTTGCTCACTCCTTGAGCCTGCTCCATCTACCCCTGCTGCTGGAAAGCTGCATGTCAGCACATGCCTCAGGTAGGAGTTTCCCTCCTGATGGTGTGTGATTACAAGCAACAGACTGCTTGTGATAGACAGTTTAACAGGATGAGTTAGGTTTTTAGTACACAGAAACAATATCCTCCTTTGGAAAAATATAAAAATACAAGACCACCAAGTGCGCTGTGTAAAAGAGAAAAAAAAATAATCTCACTATACTGCACAGACGGCAAACATTTAATCTCATTTTGAAAGTCAGTTGAGAAAATTACCCTATGAGATTATCCACTTCAAATAAAAATTCTTCAGTACATAATTATGCTAACTACTTTGTTTTCAACTGCAAAAGACTGGGAAGCAGGTCAAGAGCTAGAATTTATAAAACAACTCACATCTGGGAGATGTAAAAGCTTTTGAACACTCCTCTCCCTTCCTCAGGAGGAAAGCCAGCACGGGTTATCCCTGTTTCATGGGCAGGAAAGCCGAGATGAAACCCCTTGCTCTGACACACAGAGGGAAGCCCAGTTATACACAGGCTTCAATTCCCAAACTGGGACAAAATTCTCATCTCCTACTGCCGAACTTACAAGTTCAGAGACACCAAGAAACTCTCGCTAAGTGGCAACAGTCACAATTTTGCCTGGAATAAGGAAAAAGCGTGAGTGCGTCATCAGTTGCCATTTTGTCAGCAAAATTACGTTGCCCTTTCCTCTTTGATGATGATTCAGAAAATCTCCCCCTCCACACCAGCTCTTTCAGACAAGGTTCATAAAAAGCGAGTTTAAGTCAGCAGAGGAAAGGAGCCTATCCCCCTTCCGCTAGCGAGCCAAAAGGGGAAGGCAACAGGCTGAACAGGAACAAGACAAAACCATGCCCCAAACGCCAGAAAACATGTTAAAGTATTTCCTTTTGACTGGTGGCAAAGTGAGAAGTGCTGGCACTGGACTGCACGTGGCAGCTTTTTGCTGAAGTTAAGCAGTAGATGCAAAAACCTCTTCAGCTGCAGTTTGCCTAGGCTTCAGATGGGATTACTTGGACTTTATAGATAACATTTAAAGTTGGTAACGGAGTCGATTGGGATTAACAAGTGGTAACAAAGTACCCGCTTTGTCCTGCACTGGTACAATGCTCCTATGGGGGTTTTATGGACCATGGGAGAGAGAATGGTTTAATCCTTCCAGAAGATCCAGATATGCATTAGTCTGGAGGCACTGGGAAGAACTGCAGAGCTAAGATCTGCCTCAGTGACCTCAGGTGGTTCCTGCTTCTCTGGACAACTGGGAAATTCTGCCCTTGCAGCTGGACAGAAGACATCAACCAACAAGTCTGGCAGGACCAGTGATGAGTTAGCTCCAATACCATCACAGAAAGTCTCACAGTCACTATTAGGGAGAGATTTATAAAACCCTAGCGAGGTTTACAATTAATACCTACACAAAAAGCTTTATTTCTCCTTTAAGCCAAAGATACCCTGAGTATACTCATCCTAAAGGTTACAGTGAAAAAAAAGTTAAATTGCCAAATACAGTGATACATGTTTAAGTTAGTTAATAAACTAGATTTTTATGTAAGATTTCAGTGCACTTAAGCTGCTGACTAAATCAACCATTTCTCAGCACAGTGTCTTACCTTTGCTACAAGTGCTGCAAGCCACAAGACTTTGCTTTCAAAGCATGCTTGTCTACCTAGCGAAAGTTATCTGGACGAAAGAAGAGTCTGCATTCCTTAAGATGAGTTAACGAAAGGTCAGCCAAAGTTATCCTAGTAACTTGTAGTGACACTGCCCATCAGTGTCACTGCTAATGCCACACATGGAGAAGCAGGAAGGAGAGAAGACCCTTCCACATTTTTTAATTGTCTCCTCACACATATGCATTTCCCAGGCTTGTTATTTACCTTAAATATCTAAACAGTATTTCCCTACTTAGCATCACTCAGTGGACCAGGCTGTTATTCTGACTACACATCAGCTTCCCAACCCTTGTTGAGATCCTCAAGTTAAAACCCAAAGAAAATTCTTCCATGAGGAAAAACGCCATTCCTTTTCCCCAGCAGGTAAACTAACCAGCCAGAGGCTGGACCCATCTCAAGGCAAAACACCGTCACAGAGATCAAGGCCCCGAAACAGCGATTAAATCTATTGACAGAGACGAGACAGCAGCAGCAGGGCAGAGTCCACATTGTTTTGGCAGGACGGCAGGCAGGTCCCAGCAGCGGAAGGGATGATAGAAGCAGAAGCTACGAGCGGCAACGCAAATGTTTTAGCAAGTTACAGGCGACTCTCAGGAGAGGGGTTGCAATGGAAATCATTATCCGCTCACTGCTTTCACAGCAATGTTTCTCACTTTAAAAGCAGCCAATTTCCATAAATGACTAGCCGCTGGAGATGTTTCAATGATTTAATTTAAAAAACTAAAATCCCTTTTCAAATGTAGAAAATATTTTACCAGAGTTTAACACAGCTGAAAAGTTTTTCTTCCCTTCTCAGTCTTTTTGTCTTTAAATGACATTTTATGCTTGCCTAAAAACAGAGAGAAAGCTCCAGTTTGGAACAGGTTGTTTCTGAGAAGGATGTTACTGCAGGAGATGCCTTACCCTGCAAAAACCTTTATGGAATTACATCCACAAATACTGATGCTCTAATAAACCCTGTACAACCCAACAGTCGCTCCAGGTCCACCAAGGAAGGTACATTTCCATGTTCTGGAAGGCAGCCTAACAGCAAAATCTGGCTTCTACATGCTCAATTACTGCCAACATTCTCCTGAACTAGCTGAACAGCATAAAGGGAATAAATGACCTTTGTTACAGAGCAGGAATAAAAAGCCCTTCAAGTTTCCTTATAGGCAGGATGGCATTCCTGCAGGAAATCCACGTTATTCCGAAAGAAAAACTGCAATTACACAGAATACTGTACCTTCCTTAGCTGGCTTTCATATTCTTCTCGGAGTTCCCCTGGTTTGCTTAACTTAATGGGTGCTCTGAATATAAAGTCTGGAAAAAGAAGGAAAAAAAAGGAAACACTTTTTAGTGCACGATGACTGGTGGTGTCCATTATTTCCCAAAAAGGGTAAGCTCTGCACAGACTGCACAAGAGGTTCTGCAGCATTTTTTCAACCACGTATGTTTATATTATGACCCTGCTGTCAAAGCTCTGTTTAACATACCATTTTGCACTTCCACAGTTGCTTTTGAGATTCTCAAGAGTTCTTGACAAGTGGTTAAGCGATCAGGGGAGTATTAGGAGGATGTAAACACAGAGGTTAAGTAACAACCCTGACATGTCCCAGGGGAATCTGAGTCCTAGGTATAAAAGCAGGCTTTAAACATCTGCTCCAGCCAGACACCCAGGAAACACAGGCTGACAGCAGCAGCACAACACCCCCAATTCACACTCATGCCCTTCTGCCATTTACACGGACACATCAAGAATACTCTCTATTTTCTATATAAATGGTGTTTTTACTTCTCCATGTCCCCTTCACCTTCACAGGCGTTTGCAGTGCTGTCCTGCTGGTCCGGAGCAAGCACAGCTTTTATTCCACTTGCAGTGCACTCCCTGAGGTCAATATTTTGAAGCTGGTCGGGCAGGCTGCTCCGTCTGGCAGGAATTCCCCATCTTGCTCCAGCTTCCTCCCTTCCCCCTTGGGAATTCAGGAACCAAAAGCACACTGGCACGCGGTTATAGTTTAACCTCCATCCCTGGAGTTTGTTACTCCCCAAATGACTCCCTTCTTAATGTCGGCTTCAAAGCTCCCTCCCGCTTCTGCGCAGCGCAAGTCTGGGCAAGTTACACTACAGTCGGAGGAACTTGGATGGGAAAGGGAACAACTGGAATAAAACAACAAGCCCTAAACAACCGCTCTGGCTCAGCCTGTATCAGTACTCCAGGCAGGGTGCAGCCCAGCTCACCATCCCGATGTGCTATGATCAGGATGAAATGGGTACGAGTAAGGAGGAAACATCAGTGGCATTTCCTTTTCCCAGCTTGCTAAAATCGAGGGATATAAACCAGCAGCTCCACCGCATGTTTTATTTAGGAAGCATTTTTATTCCTCAAGCACATTGGCCCAAAATGAAAGGTTCATGGTGGGGTAAGTAAATCAAACGCCTGGCAGCTGACTGCCCCGGCAGGCATCCTCTGGTTCACAGCCACCATTGCCTCCTCCCTGGGAACAAGTCACAGCCCTGGTGCCGAAACATGCAATTTAAAATCCGATTAAATCCTGTTTTCACCTGTCCTGCTTTCCACTGGTTTGCTTTTAAAAGCAGAGGAAAGCCCCATATCAGTCCCTCCCCACCGGTGAGTGTGAGTGCAAACTCCGGAGTTTCCGGCTCGAGTAGCTCTGGAGAGGGAATGCTGCCAACACCAGAGCTGAACAAATCACAAAGCATTTCTTTAACAGTTGCTTTAAAATTGAGGAAGAAAGTCTCTCCTCATCAAATATTAAGCATATTGATTATATGTTTGGTTTTTTTTTTTAAGAAAACGAAACAACAAGCTGCTATTCCCTCTTACTTGCACGCCTGCGCGAGCTAGGCTTGTTTTTAAAGGAAAACATCCAAAATGTCCCAACATGTGTGATAAAAATCCTGAGTGGTGGCGATGCTGAGAAGGCCAGGCTGCATTCCTTGCTCCTGCTTCCGCGCCTGCAGCCGGCTGCACTGGAAACTTTCCACCGGCTTCTCAAAACGTTTTTTTCAATTGTGTCTTTGAGCAGTTCCAGTTCTTTGTGAATTTTATCAAGCTGAATTTCCACTGAGACAGTCCCAAGAGCAGCAGCAATCTGTAACATGCCCGCAGCGAGCTTCAATTACTTCTGAACGTTTAAGGCTTGTCTCAGACCTTATCTTCATAGCTAAAAAGGTATATTTTTTTCCCTCCAGGGGAATAAAATAAAAATAATAAAAGCGTATGAGCTAACCTGCGGGAAACAGGCAGCAGTAAGGACAAGCCACATCAACTGTTTCATTGGTTACATGGGTTTAGCAAGCCAGAAGAGATTTTAAATAATGGAACAACGTTTATCTATAAAGTTGTGCTGGTTTAGCTAAAGTGGTCCAGCACCAGGCAGAGGCAATTTTACCTGTAGTATCTTTATGCCCCAACTTGTGTGTTTTTACAGATGGGTCAAAAGAGATGAGACCCTAAATTTCTAACTCTCTGTAAAAGATGAAAGCAAAAATGTATGCACAACTGTGTATCTATGATTACAACACTCCATTATATTTTCTGGGGTAAACTGATGCTGCATGGTGGCTGCCCGCAGACAAGGATGCTTCTGTCGGCACAGAACCACTGCAAATTGAACTAGACCAGTCCTTGCACTGGGATGCAGCCGGGGAGGAAGGCGAGATGACCAGAGCATTGCATCTGTTTCTCCAGCACACCTCCCCGTGCTGATTCTGGACGTTCAGGTCCAGGACAAGGCTGCTCAGCTGGTCTGATGGGTGGTACAGCCTAGGAGAACAATGAAATGGGTAGGATGATGGAAGAAAAGGCCTTCTACTTGATTTTGCAGCAAAACTCCTTCTTGCTCTTCCTTTCAAGTGATCTGTGGGTGATCAGTAACGGTTCCTGAATGGAGCTGACTCTGAAGGGCTGTTGGGAAGACTGGCACTGGGATGCTCCTTCCGAGCATGGTGATAGCTGCAAACCAGTCGCAGTGGCAGGATCAAAACTGGCATCCTGCTCTTTCACGCTGGCAGACAAGAGTTTCATCCTATTGTGCTCAATCTTGGAAAAAACAATTGATTTCTGCACTATTTGAGAGGACAAAAGATTTTCTAATTATTTAACGCTGGTTCTCTTTGTAAGAGGCATTTGACTTGCAGCCTCAATCCCCTTGAATGACTCCATCCTTTCGACGTTAGCACAGAAGTGTGCATTACACACCGTCACCGTTAATCTGTACTCCCGACCAGCGGATTTTATATTTACTGGCAACAGAGTCAGAAAGATCCATCTGGTGAATTCAGCAACAAGGGTTGAATAAAAATAAGTTGAACTTGATTCAGAAAAGCTTCAGTCCCCTGTCTGTCGTTCAGAGGCTCCTGGGTTTTGCCAAATTGATGCCATCCGGCAAGTCAAAGCTCTGCCACCAGTGGCAGCGAATCCCCCTCAGCCCCAGCTTCCACGTCTTCGTAGCTTCCTCCTCCCCTTTATTCCAGGCAGGGCTAACCAAAACCTTCAGGTTTTCACTGGTTTTCCTTTTAATTTCCAGCTGTTAAGTGTTTATACTTGCAGATGAAGATGACATCTTAATGTTTTCAAAACACAAAACAAGAATGTAGAAGTTTTCTGAAGAGGGAGAGGTTTGGAAACAGTTTTCCAACAAGAGTAGTTACTCTAGTTCTTTTGAAAGGATGTTAACTAAACTACATGAAAATATGAAGGCATACTTCATATATGTATATACACATACACACACACTTCAGCACCGGTGCACTAGGGCATATTTGTAAACAAGAAATTAAAACTCAGAATTTTGGCCACAAATCTGCAACTTCCTCTTAAGTGGAAGAATCAATAAGGTGGGAGCTGTAGGAAGACTTTGGGGTTTCACATACCAGTATGACAACATGCAGCATCGCTGGCCCCACTTTCCTGCCCTGCTGTGGGCATCTGTGGTCCAGCAAACCAGAGATGGGAGCTAGGGCAAGCTAAGACTGATCTACTGAAAAAAAATAATGCAACTCGCCAAAAAGTTGGGTTTTTTTTCATCCCAAAGCAGCTCCCATAATGTGACAGGCTCCATACCAGTTCTCAAGCAGAGGCAAATGGGACAAAAATAGGTTTAATCTAGATTTGAGCCTGGAGTTTCGGCTGAAGCAAAAGATGACACTAAAAAATATTAATGTGGTGGATGGCTGTTAACATACTGTCATTTCTTCCCCACTTGCTTCATCCTAAATAGGCTAGTTCCAATAATTTCAATAATCTTCCCAAGGTAAGTCTTTCCAACAGATTTTCATAGAATCACAGAATAGTTTGGGTTGGAAGGGACCCTCAAAGATCATAGAGTTTAGCCCCCCTGCTATGACATCTTCCACTAGACCAGGTTGCTCAAAGCCTCATCCAACCTGATCTTGAACACTTCCAGCAATGGGGGACCCACAACTTCTCTGGGAAACCTCTGCCAGTGTCTCGTCACCCTAAAAAATGTCTTCCTTATGTCCAGTCTAAGCCTACTCTCTTTCAATTTAGAACTGTTGCCCCCTGTCCCACCGCTCCCTGCCCTTGCCCAAAGCCCCTCCCCAGCTTTCCTGTCGGCCCCTCCAGGCACTGGGAGCTGCTCTAAGGTCTCCCCGCAGCCTTCTCCTCCCCAGGCTGCACAGCCCCAGCTCTCCCAGCCTGTCCCCACAGCAGAGGGGCTCCAGCCCTCTGACCAGCTCCGTGGCCTCCGACGGGCCCGCTCCAACAGGTCCGTGTCCTTCTGATGCTGAGGACCCCCGAGCTGGATGCAGCACTGGAGGGGTGTCTCACCAGAGCACCGTAAAAGTGGAGAATTTCCTAATTTTGCTGGATTTATGTTCCAAATGGAGCAATCCAGCTCCCCAAGCACTGATGCTGGAGCACAGAAAGCATTACTGCCTCTCGTTCCGTTTCTGCATTCTCAAAAGCTTGGCTCGGGGAGCCAGGAAAAGGCACACAAAGCCACCAAAAAGTGGATCAATACATGCATTAAAAGCAAGACAGAAAGCAAAAAAGTCCATCAGTTAATGGGAAGAAGGCAGAAAAATAGTTGTACAGTGAAAGTTTAAGTGTTCAGAAGAGTGATGCTTTGGTGTTTACCAAAAATCAACTGTGATCAGGTACTTTAAGAAACAGGAGCGCAGAAGCAAGAAGTAAAAATGGCACAAAAAGTGCAAAGGAAAGGTATTCAGAACTCTCTTGAATACTGTTTCTCATCCATATGAATGATCTGTCTCGCCTGGTTTCTCTGGACAGCTGACAGTGAATGCCAGCCTGCAGGTTTCACATGATTCACGTACAGTAAATAGGTCTTACGGTAGGATTTATAAAATTTGTGTTCTCTAGTGGTATAAGTAGATGAAAGGCCTTTTAAACTAAAAGGAATGTACCACGTTCAAGAATACAATAGCCTGCAAATGAAGGACCTCTCCAGGGACGTGGCCAAGAACTGGTTGATGCCTCTGCCTGATGTGCTGAGAGCCAGTCTCAGCGAAGATGGGAGTTGTTCGAGCCATATTGGGTATAAATCCCAAAGATGTGCTCCTGCTAGTAGCAAACCCCAGGAAGCAGCTTTGAATAAAAGAAGAGACGCTGTCTGGGGATGCGACAGAGAGAGAGAGAGAAGAGGTGGCTTTAGAAAGCTGGTGAAATCCCCCCTTGGTAAGTTCTAACTGTTTATGGTTGTCTTCAAGGCTTCCTGGAGCAAAGGGGTTTTCTTTAAGGCCATGGAGAAGTAGGGGAGCAAGAGGGGAAGCAGCTACTTGAAAACGGTAAAGCAGCAGGCTTAGTTTCAATATGCAAATGAGTACTACAGCCAGTTGTTTGCTCATTAGCAAGTATCTAGAAGGAAACAGGCAGACGACAAACTAATAGCAACGCTGTAAGAACGACTTGCATTAGTTCAATCCACTGTCCATCTTTGATGGCATAATTGAGGGGATGAGGGGAAACCAAGCCACAACATGAGTTCATCTCTTGGCGGGGTGAGAAGGTATTTTACCTGCTGTAGAGACCACAATACCTACAATTTTTCTTTAGAGAGAAAGTTAAGGACTAGCAGGATGCGCCGTGTTAGGAGTCACTGTCCAAAACTTGCTCTGGACAGAAATGTGTAAGGAAATAAAACAAGAAATACGAGAGGAGGAACCACTGCAAAGGAGCTCAAAATCCTGCCCTTTAGGCCCCTGTGAGTGAAAGGAGGAGAAGAGCTGGCTGGGGAGGTAGCAGTGTGGTACGAAGGCATCGGAGGGAAGAAGCCCAGAGTCCTAGATGGAGAAGCTGTAAGGAGTGGGAGTGGGGCAAGGAGCGAGAGCTCTTAACCTCCTGTAGACGGGTTAAGAAATGTGGTTAGATATGGTTTGATGCCAACACCCTTTGGACTCATGGAGACCATCTCAGCTCAGGCACAGCACTGCACAAACACAAACCCTTGTGTGCTCTCCCGGAGCTGCCAGAGGCGCGCATGCAGCCCTGCAGAGCTGCCAGGCTGGGTACAGCAGGGCTGCTCCCAAGATGGAGCTGAAATTCCAGCAGACGCAGGCTCATTCCATGAGGTTTCCTTGCATGCCAGTTCCCAGCTCACCCTCTAGTTCCCGTATTATCTGGAAATACCCCTGTTTTGCAGGATAATCCATCCCATCCTCCACACCCTGAGTTACACCATGCCAAAAATATTTTGTCTTTTTGATTTGGAAGCCCATAAAAAAAAAATTCATAGAAGCACAGTGAGGGAAAAAACCCAACAACCTAGTCTAGGTATAATCACTGTTCTGAGGGATGTGCAACTAGCTGAAAAATCATTTTCCAAGAGTTAATGATCCACTGCCATGCCAGGGCAGCCTCTCACATTGGCCACTGGGGCTAGCTCTGGGTCTGGTCCTAATCACTCTCTTCATTAATAAATAGTAGATTAGAAATAATTTAAAGTATCGTTGATGAGTGGAGAGAGTACAGCAAGGGATGAGAGAGAGGTGCAAGCACTCTGACAGTCTCAGGTCTCACGCCTCCCTGAAGAGGCACCCCTGCCTTATTTCTTTCCTTGGGCAATCTTACATTTAACCCATCCCATCAAACAGCCATACAACACTAATCCTGCGACAAGGAGGGGGGGGAAAAAAAAAGAGGTGCTGTCAACTTTAATCACTTTGACATGGAGAGCAAATCGCTGCTTTTCATGTCGCAGGGAAAGGCTTCATCGGGATTGCCGTTTCTGAACTCTTAGCGCTGTGGTCTTGAGACAAAAAACCCGGTGACAGGCTACAGAACAACAGAAACAACGGGAAATTAAGGAATCATCAGGAAATGCTCAAGAACTAGATTGGTCTGGTCCAGCGGGGAAAGAGGGAAACCACAGCCAAAAAAAGACTTGGAGGAAGGAGGGGGAAGTCGTGTTAGAAGTCTGGCAAAAACACCCCACCCCTCCCCTCTTATAAGAGCATCAGTTATTAATTGTTGTGCATAGCTACTGGGCAGAAGAGAAACAAAAGAACTCAGCTGTGTTTGTAACAAAGGAGATTTTGATTAGATATTAGGCAAAATCTTCCAAGTGTTCAGAGACTGAAACAAAGGTGGCTGTGGGATCCCCTTTTGCCATCTGTGTACGAACGGACAGCGCGGATGTCTACGAGGAATGGTTTAGGTACACTCGATCCCGCCTCGGCACAGGGGAGCATATTTCCCCTGTCCCTTCCCAAAACATCTGGGAATCTGTTGTATCATCAGTCATTTATTCTTTCCCTCCCAGACTATCTCTGTTCTCAAGAAATGGCCTCAAGTTGCACCAGGGGAGGTTTAGATTGGATATTGGGAAAAAAATTCTTCCCCGACAGGGTGGTCAAGCATTGGAATAGGCAGCCCATGGACGTGGTGAAGTCACCATCCCTGGAGGTGTTTAAAAAACGCGTAGATGTGGGGTTCAGGGACATGGTTTAGTGGTGGGCTTAGCAGTCCTGGGTTAGCAGTTGGACTTAATGATCTCAAAGGTCTTTTCCAACCTGAATGATTCTATGATTCTATGTTAGTTAAAGCTCTTGATTAGCTTAACAAGCCCGTTCTTTGGAAAACTGAATTTCTGATTCACAGTTCAGGGGAGAACACTCGTCCTTCAGCAATCTTCCAAGCTCCCTGAAGTAATTTATAATCTGGTGCAGTAACGTCAGGATTGACAGGCAAAAATCTATCCATGTGGGTGAGTATCTGATACTGAAGGTGGGCCGTGTGTCTCTGAGAAGATAAAGCCATGATCTCATCTGTTCATCCTTTTTCACAAGATCCTTTTCTTTTGTCTTGATTCACAGTGTATTCCATCTTCCTTGGGAGAAATGTGAATGTACTTATTTTCTCACAAATCAGGCTGAGCACCTTGCCGTGAACATGTTATGTTCTTTCTTCTTCTTGGCTAGCTGAATCCTCAAACACATACCCGCAGTCTCCAAGCCTCCCATCTGCTGCACCTATCTGCCTTCCAAGACTTTCACCAGGCAACTGTTTTAATATAAGAAACCTTCCTCAGCAAAGTATTGCAGCCAGTACTGCATCTTTAGCTCAAAATTTAGTTTTATACCAGCATCTAGGGTGCCTTTCTAGGTGCGATATGGTACTTAGAGATGCCCACAGAGCAGGCAGAGAGGATGTGGGACCTATGGGCCACCCACACCCTTCTGGAGCAGCAGCTGGAGGCCAGGCTGAAGGCAGCAGGGCAGCTCAAACGGCATCAGATGCCCAGGAGCAAGCAAGCAAGCAAACCCAGCCCACGCCAAGACACAACACAGGCAGCGAGTACGCATTGTCTCCGCTTACGTCTATCCAGTTTTGTTTGACAAGTGTCATGACAAGGACTTTGTCTTCATACGTATTTGTACAGCACCTAATGCAGAGTCCCCAAACTCCGCCAAGGTCTGAGAGCTCATTAAATCCACTATTACGTACGAATCCCAAAGTGAATGACAAAACCTGAGACTTGAAACTGTAATTAATTAGCCAACTTAAGCTGGAACAATCAAGTAATGTCAAGAGGTCATACCACGTGGTTTTTAAAATTTTGCAGATTTTATGTGATTCAATTACATTCATCAACTTATTCACTGTCTGGTAACAGAATCACATAATATCTGAGGTTGGCAAAGACCCACGGAGACAAAGACCCCTCTGCTCAAGCAGGGTCAGCAGGAGCAGGCTGGCCAGGTCCATGCCAGTTGGGTTTGGAGTCTCTCTGAGGATGGAGACTCCACAACCTCCCCGGGCAACCTGTGCCAGTGCTTGGTCACCCTCACAGTGAAAGGGGTTTTTTCTTATGTTGAGTGGAACCTCTTGTGTTCCAGTTTGTGCCCGCTGCCTCCTGTCCTGTCGCTGGGCACCACTGAGAAAAGCCTGGCTCTGCTGCCTTTACTGCCTTCTCTCAGATATCTAGATACATCGATAAGGTCCCTCCAGGTCTCCACCGCTGTGTCAGTGCAGATTTATGGGAGACAAGAGTCAAAAGGGTGAAAAGCAAACAGAGGTGATGGGCAGCAAGAAAGGCTCAAATCAGCAGCAAAAGGAAAATGTGGGTCTGCTGCCAGGTGGGGCAGGGGGCCTGATGCTAAAGGACATGGAAAAGGCTGAGATGTTCAATGCCTCTTTTCCTCAGTCTGTACAGCTAGAGCAGGTACAGAGGTGATCAGGAGAGGGTCTTGAAGTCTGGAAGAAAGCGAATGGGGTCTGGAAGAAAACATCTGACTGGCTCAGTGGATGAGTGGAGAGCAGTGATGTTTCTTATCTTGATCAGTGAAGGGCCATGAAGATCATTAAGGGACCAGAGTATCTGACATACAAGAGGTGGCTGAGACAGCTGGAACTGTTTGGCCTCGAGAAGAGGTGGTTTGGGGTGATCCTACCAATGTGTTTAAATACCTGGTAGAAGACAATAGAGAAGACAGAGCCAGGCTCTTCTCAGTGGTGACCAGCGACAGGGCAAGAGGAAATGGGCACAAACTGAAATACAAGAAGTCCATTTCACATAGGAAATAACTTTTTTACTGTCAGGGTGGTCAAGCACTGGTACAGGCAGAGTCTGCAACCTTGGAGACAGTCAAAACCCAACTGGACACAGTCCTGGGCAACCTGCTCCTGGTGACCCCGCTTATGAGCAGGGGTTGGGTCTCCAGAGGTCCCGGCCAACCTCAGCCATGCTGTGATTCTCCAATAAGCCTCACTAACGTCAAGATAAAGCACGTCCACTGCCCTCCTTCCACATGCAGCAGATCACCATTCCCAATGGATCAGCTACCTTTGATTTCCACACTATTAGCCCAACTGACAACGTAAGTGGCCCATTACCCTCACAGCTCTTAGCCCGACAAAGCTGCTTCAAGACAAGCTTGAGCCTAGGCTAGAAAAGCAGCAGAAATGCCGTTCAAGATTACAGCTCATTTTAGCTCACCTCATCGGCTGTTAACTCAACCACTCTACAACTTGAAGTACAATTTTACGGTGGGCAGGTCTACGGTATGAAAGGCAGTCAGAGTACAGCACGAGTAGGGGTTAGTCTAGCCCCGTTTAGAGCGCCCATGACAAAGCCATGCTCACGGTGTACAAGGTGACACTCAGCTGCACGTGTCCTTCCACTTTTGGGGTGCACCCCCCACGTTTCTCAGGGCTAAGACCCTCCATGATTCTCTCTAAGACGCTTCCAGAGCTTTAGGAAGTTTGGGCAGGCAGAAAATGACAACCAACATGACAACCGCATGCCTTGCTGCAAAATACAAACATCTCAGACAAGACAAACAGAGAATTAATATTAATTTTTCTTAAAAAAAAACCCCAAACCAACCAAGGCACTGCATAAGCATTCCTGCAGCATGGCTGGATATTCTCATTCAAGCTAGGCTGGACCAAGCTGAATCTATTTAAGCATGACTGACACCACTGCCTTAGAGGAAAGACTTGACCCAGGGAGTTTCTGTCGTCCCTCCTTGGGCTGGGCCGGGGAGGAGGAACTGCTCCCAGCCGTTTGGCTCAGCTCCCTCCGGACAGCCCGTCTGTTCATTGATTCAGCAAATCCTTCTGCGTGAACGCTTCCCACTTCGCTTCCAGCAAAGGTTAGCAGGGTTAGTTCAAACCACCAATTTAAACTGTTTAAATTCATCCTGCCAATTTTCCCTGCAGCAAATTAGAGGGTGCTGACACAAGCATGAACCAGGAGACCAGTAATGCACTCGAAAAGGAACGGCTAGGGCACGGCTGGACAGCTAAAAGGACGTTTATCCATAGCTTAAAGCCTCGTTTGCTCTACAGGTCTCCCACCACCACTACGTCGGTGAAGCACGCATGTAGGTGCGGCGTAGGCGGCCGATCTCTGCCAGCACTGCCGCATCACCTCTCCAACCAACAAGCACCGCGGTGCCGGCAGAAGATCCTGGCACACCGGGAGTTTTGACAGGGGCAAGATGGGCATCTTCCGCAGCACCTCGGCTCTCACCGGGAAAGAGCAATGCTGCTGGCTCAAATGAGGATTTATTCTAAAGGAAATGCAGGGAACTGTTTTCTAGGAGTTGGGGAAGGCTGCCGGCTTTCGAGACTGGGAGGAAACGCGTGACAAAAAGCCATGAACTCAGAAACGATAGACTTTTTTTTTTTTTTTTTATGTCAACAAGGGACCAGGACTTCCCACGGTGCGAAAGCTTGCCTCTCTCGGCGAGGCAGAAACCCGCCCGACTTTTTCCAGCCCTTCTGACGGGCTGCACCGCCGCAACCGTTGACTTTTTGGGCAACGTTATTCTAAAAATAACCGGCCGTTCGGGGCCTCGAGCGAAGCGCTGGGCACAGGGCTGACACAAGCATGGGCACAGGGCCCCAGGCGGGGCTGCGGAGGGGCGCGATGCCGGCTGCGGCCCAGCCCTCGCACCCCAGCGCGGCGCCGGGGGGCAGCGGGAGCCCCCCCTGCTGATGCCCCTGGCGGGGGGCGGCTGAGCCCCGGCGCACTCGGTGCAGCGCACTCCGCAGCGCTGGCCCAGGCACGGCGCGGCGGGGAAGCGCCCCCCACCCCCCAGCTGCGCCTCCGAGGCCCATCTCCCACCACGGCAAAGGGGGGTGGCGCCCCCCAGGCCCCCCCTCAGCTCGGACGGGGCTGAGCCCCCGCAAACTCAGCGCACCCTCCGGGCAGGCCAGGCCGGGCCGGGCCGGGCCGGGCCGGGCCCCCCTCCCGCCCCCCGCGCCCCCCCCCCCACCGGAGGAGGGGTGGGGGGGGGCAGGTGCCCGCCGCCGCCGCCGCCGCCGCCGCCGCCGCCGCACCTTGGTCCGGCGGCCGCTGCTCCCCGCCTCCTCCGGCGGCCGTCGTCGCGGCGGGCTCGGTGCGGGCCTGCTGGCGGCGGGCCCAGGTGGAGAGGCGGCTGCGGCAGAGCGGGCAGCACAGGCCCGGGCCCTGCAGGCAGCGCTGGAAGCAGGCGAGACAGAAAGAGTGGCGGCAGGGCGGCGTCACCGCTTCCACCAGCGCCTGGCGGCACACCGGGCACTCCGCCACCGCCAACACCACCTCATCCTCCGCCGCCGCCGCCCCGGCCCGCCCCCGCCGCCGCCGCCCCCGCCGCGCCGGCACCGCGGCCCGGCCGCCGGGCCCCGCCGCCGCCATCTTCTCACACTTTGAAGGGACAGAACGTTGGGGCGCGCGGCCCCGCCCACGACCCACATAATTCATGCGGGGGCACGCCCCTCGCTTAATATTCACGAACACCGCGGCGCGTAGTTCTGCACGGCCCCGCCTCCTCGTTGGCCGCGCCTTTTCGATGAATATTCATGTACCCCCGTTATATAAGGAGGGGCCGCCACCGCTTTTCCTCAGTAGCTGTGCGGCCGAGGGTGGCGCTGGCGGGGCAGTCTGGCCCGCTGCGGGCGGCTCCCCGCGAAGGGGTCCTGGTCCTTGAGGGAGGCGGGTGCCCCTCAGCCCTCGGGCTTGGTGGCTGCGTGTTCCCTCAGCAAATGGCTGTTCTCCAGGCCGTGGCCTGCTGCAGGGGAGACCCTCCACGCTTGGCTGGGGGCGGGGGAGGGGGGTTGTCTTTTATTGCAGCCTGGGATGCTTTGGTGAAGGATGGGATCTCGGGTCGTTCCCACTGGCTTGTCTTTTGTGGACCTGCTTCAAATCGCTGTGATTTCTCAGAGCTTCAGATCCTCTTGGATGGGGGCTCTTGGCAGCCCCGCAGCCTGCCTGTGGGGCAAGCCAGGGCCCTCCAGCTGCTGCTGGCCCTATTCCAAAAAGATCGGGGGGGGTGGGCATCTTCTAACAAGACACCACAAAGCCCCCGTGTGCTTTTCTCTTTTGATTTGCTGTTACTTGCATCTTGGGCTCTCCTGGCTGGCTGTAGCAGTGGGGCAGCTCCGGGGATGGGGTCAGCAGGTGACAAACCAGCAGAGCACGGAGGCCAGTACCACACCAACCCTTTGGTTTAACCTTTCTGGGTAAGAACCTGCTTGTAGGTATCCAGCTGGTGCTTTTACTCAGTGACCGAAGTGCTCAGCTCCACTTGATGTGAAGGAACCCAAATCCCCAACCTGTAGCCTCGGGCTAACCCCTTCCTCCCAGCCCTGCGCCCACATCCCAAAAATTTCTGGTCACTCCTAACCTGTTTTCTATGGCCCCTTGAAACAGGGGCTTAAAATCCATCACAAGTCTCCAACGTCTACTAAATAACTCGCTGAGAGGGGTGTAAGAGTCGGTCTAAAGAGAACACATTATTGTCTCGGCATGGCTAACAAAGACCTGGAGATGGAATGTGGTCCATCCCATGACAGAGGGGTAAAAGGAGTGGTGGGACAGGTCCTACTCTTGCCTAATTTAAGGTGTAAGGGGCAGGAGGTTTAGGAAATCATCTCATTGAAACGATGTGCTTGCAGACAGAGCCCACGAAACTCTGTTCTTTGTGGATTCTGCGGTATTTAGTAATGCATCCCATTTAGTACAGAACATTCATTTACATTTCTCATACCCGGTTCCTGTTTGCGCAGGATATTTTGATGTGCAATATCTTTGAGGTGCGTGTCTTTCCGTCAGGCTAGTTGAAAGGGCCAGCTGGTTAGGCAGTGCTTAGTCCTGTAAGGCCTCCTTAGTCCAAGCTAAGAAATTAGGCTAAAAACCTTACAAAACTGTGCTCCTGCCTATGGGTGCTGCAGGTAGCCTTGCAGCTGCAGGAGCAGCATTGCTGTACAGCCACTGCTGTCAGCGTTTGAAGGTTTAATGATGCGGTGTTGATTATTTTCATTAGCAACATTTAACAAATAGTCCTCAGGGGCTTAATATGAGGAGCAGTCATTTCTGAAGGAAGACTGACAACGCTTGGCCTGCAGTGTTAAACGATTTAGCAAATGAGGAGGAGAGCTTCAGCATTCGTGGAACAGACTGATGATTTAACAAACAGCTTTTACTGAGAGAGAAAGGCTTTGAACTATTTTCTTCCTGAGAGGTGCTGTATCCTATGGGAGAGCCTCAGAGGAAGAGATGCAAAATCACATGTAATCATCCTGGGGTTGCTGGGGGGGAAGGAAGAGTGTGGGAAAGAGGTTGCAAAGCAGAGCTGGCATAGAGGGGATGTGCATCCAGAGCAGAGTAGGCAAGGAAAAAGAGGCAGCAAACAGGCTTTGAAAACAAGCAAGACAGCAAGGCATGGGCATGAGCAAGGGGTAGCTCATAGTCTTAAGGCTCCATTACTTCCCTGAGGCAGGAGGAAGGGACATGGGTTAACAGGGCCAGCAAGGACACCAGGACAAGAATTATGCGAGATCTATATTTGACAATGGAAAAAAATCCAACTTTTCTTATGACAGGGGTAGGCTCAGCTCATTGCACAGGGGGGAGGCAGGCTGCCAGCAGTGGAGGTCTTTAAGAACAGGATGAATAAGCATTGCTCAGGAGCAACAACAAGGCATGGGCTGCCGGCAGGATGAGCTCGGTGCATACAGCAAACCCCAGCTCCCTCCTCTGGTGTCATCAGCTGCCTGAGGAGCTGATTCTTGGGATCTGTTTCATGGTGGCTCCACTTTTCCCTTTCCCCCTCCAGGCAGGGTTTGCAGAGCGATACAGTTCCAGGAGGGAAGGGATGAGGAGAGGAGCTGTGGCATCTAAATGTATGTGCTTTCCTTGGGAACTGGGGGAACTGAAATCTCCCTGCCATGTTGCTGGTGAGGGGGGGACAAAGCTCACTGGCTGGTTATTAAAGACAAATGCTATGTGAAGTTTGAGATCTTTGTGATGTCACGCCCCAGCATTGCCCAGGGGGGTGCAGGACTCATGGAAAATCGAGCTCTCAAGGTCCCTGAGGGGCTGTTCAGTCACCCCTTATCCCTGCAGTGGGATCAACTCAGCCCGAGTCACTCCTGAGCAATGCTTATTCATCCTGTTCTTAAAGGCCTCCACTGCCGGCAGCCTGCCTCCCCCCTGTGCAATGAGCTGAGCCTACCCCTGTCATAAGAAAAGTTGGATTTTTTTCCATTGTCAAATATAGATCTCGCATAATTCTTGTCCTGGTGTCCTTGCTGGCCCTGTTAACCCATGTCCCTTCCTCCTGCCTCAGGGAAGTAATGGAGCCTTAAGACTATGAGCTACCTTGGTGCAGCTGCTCCCTGAATTGAAGTGCTGGGGTTGGGAGGTGAGTCCAGATCTCGGAAAAGGAAAGGGGCTTGTGTTACATCCCAAAGCTTGGTTTTCCTTCTCCTTTCCCACATCTGAAACTAGGAGCGGGGGGGGGGGGGGGACGGACCAGCTTCCCTGTCCCTTCTAACCCGTCAGGTCTGCCCTCTGCCATCCTGCTCTTTAAGGCCACATCTGTACTAGACAAGTAATCAGTATCGGGATGCATCCCCAGTGAATTGTTAGAAAGGTCCTTGGCACAGTTTTGGCCTCAAACAACTAGCCCCATCCTAACCCAGCTCATTGCCAGGCATGGTTTTGGGGCTACTGGGGCAACAGGCTGTTCTTCAAAAGTAGTTCAGATGTGGCCGCCCTGTTTGGGAAGAAAGAAAGCACTTAATAGTGTGGCTTTAGCCTGGATAAGAACTATTTCATTTGTTAGCAGCTACAGGGTCCATCTGTGGAGCCACAAATTGCTGTGACATGTACCACAACCGGTGTGGCACCTTGGGAAGATGTGGGAGTGGGCAGGTGGGTGAGGGTGGCTGCGCTACCTTGGCAGCACCTTGCTGCCACCGCCTCCGTGCTGTCAAAATCCCACCGGGTGCCTATCTTCAGACACCTGAACTGCTGCAAAATCTGCGTTCCCCGTGATGAGTTTGAGAAGGATATCTGCTTGGAAAGCCCACCAGCAGGCCTCCGAGCTGGCCTGCCGTGAGTGAGGCTGCATGCAGGCTCGTGAGGTTGGGCCACAGCTTGTCAGGGTGTTAAATGTGAGGAGTGGGGGATGCACAGTCCCCGTGCAGGCGGGAGGCCTGGCCATCTCCCCAGCTCTTCTTGCTTCCCAGGTTATCGCGTGTGCTGCATCAAGAAGGCATCTCGTCTCTCTGCTTTATGTTGATCCTGGAGCTCTGCTTCAATATTGGGGCAGCACCAAGTGCACGGGATACTTGGTAACATCTCAGCGTCCTGGGAGATGAGTTAGCAGGGAAGGAAGAGGGGGATGAACCATCCTGGTCACATTTCTCTGAAACTTCTCCTGGGCTGAGTTTGCTCATTCCTGCACCAGCTGTGGGAGCTGAGGTTGGGGTATTGGGACTCACACGGAAAGCAGGAGGGGTTGTTTCTTCTGCCAGACTAGGGAAGGGGGGATGTGGGGCAATCGGGACTTTGTCAGTCACCTGCCACAAGTTTGATTGATCTCATGCACCCTGGGAATGAGGGGAAGATGGGTATAACAGTTTTTTCAGGAGATTTGTTCCCTCTTAGTTTTAGGTCACTGTGGCCACCAGATCCCTTTGGTGCCTCTCCATCCTTCTGATACCTCCAGCACTTCCTCATTGCTGTCATATAGTTGGAGTTTATTTATCCATAGCTGAGCAGAGCTCTCAGGTTTTGCATCAAGGGTAGTGGAAGCCTTCAGGGACCTTACATTGCTGAGACAGTGATAGTAGGAGAGACAACTGCTCGTGCAAGGATGTTCAGAGGCTTCTGGAAGCCATCATGGAGGGGCAGGGCAGAGGGTTTGGATGGGACATGCATGAGGTAGCAGTAAAGGCCACCAAACCATCAGCTCATGGGCGTGTTTTTGGGGCATCTGATTAGGGAGTGGGTTATTTGGGTTTTTTTCTTGCAAAGCCATGTGCTGAGCAGGACAGAGCACAGAGAAGCCATGCCTTGAGTTTGCACATCCTGTTTTCCAAGCCTAACACCCTTAACAAGCAGCAGTAAATGTGTTTAAGGGAAGTTCACCCCAGTCCAGACAACCAGGGGTGCTGGACTGGTTTTACCCATGCTCCCCGCTTCAGTGCTGTAGGGGCAGGAGGTCTTTGAGCTCAGAGGCGCTCCCCTGGTGTGTTAATGTCTTCGTTACGTGGGGTGTTGGGAGGTGGGTGGTGTGGACGCCCAGTTGACCATGACAACTACACCTCTGCTGCATGGCAGCCTTCAGTCAGAGGGCTGGACATGGCGATCCAGATGGCTGCTACGCTTCGGTCCAAGGTAGCCTCTAAATGAGTGCCAAGAGCTTGCCAGGGGTTCTTTACTTGCTATGTCACCCACGCTTCTATCTTTAGTGGTCTCTAGTTTAGCTGTCAATTGACTAAAAGGGTATCAGTGCATTGATCCTCGCTGTTGTGGGGATCCACAAAATGCTGGTTGACAAAAAAGTTGATTTACAGGAAACAATGTCAGCACATATGTTGTCACTGACAGGTGCATTCAACCTCTTCACAAAGAAGTGGGGACCCTGAAGCATTCCCAAATGACCAGTCCCAATCTTGTAGTATCTCGCTCTTTTGCCTGAATTTCTCTTATTGAAATTTAAGCCAGGGATTTGTCCAGTCCCACTGGGATTGTCTGCCCCTACCTGCCATCCTGACTGGACGAGTCTTTGTATTACGTATCTCTATGGCAAGTGGAGGAAGAAATCTCAAATTGCAGTGCAGCTCAGAAGACATACTTCTTCTCACAGGGCTGCCCCAGCCATGGTCCTGCTTTGGTGCCCCTGGTTGCTACCCCTCCACTCCTTCTGCTCTCCAGCCTGGCTGCTTCAGCAGCTCATCCCAGGACACTGTTTTCTACCAGGTTCATCTTCGAGTGTGCAAGAACCTATTTCTTAGCCCTCAACTTGGCCAAGGTGACTTTATGTTTCGTTTTTTGTTTTTCCTGGGAAGACCAAAGGTGCATCGAGCCTGTGTGTGGCTTTATTTTACAAAGCCAGACAGAGCTCTCACCTTTCTGTGTATTGGCTGAAATGCAGACTTAGTAGTGCTTGGGCTGGATGTCACCCTGATAGCATTTGTACTCGGGCTCTGAGAGTGTGCCTTGGCACTGCAGGTTTCTGCATTCAGGAGCCTGAATCAGCTTGAAAAACTGTTTTGTTTTGGAGTGGGTTTTTTTGGCATTTTTAAGCAAGCCTTAGAATCCCCCTCCAGAGGAACTTGGTGCTTCCTTTGGCAAAGGAGCTGGTGCAGGGATTTCTGTCCACCCAGCTACATGGCGCGTGTTTGCCACACCTCCTTTAAAGGTGGTCCCTCTCCAGCTAGGTCAGTGGTCACACCAGCACCCCTGGCTTTTCTGTGTGCAGGGGAGGTGGATCAGAGAAGATCAGAGGAGGCAGAGCCTCTGCACTGGTTGCTACAGAAATTTCTTGTGCTTCTCTTTTGCTTCTCATCTACTTACTGGGGCACCAAAACAGTCTGTCTTATCACCATATTTTAGAGTCAGATCCCTGTCTGAGGAAGCCTCTCAGCTGCCCTAGACATTGGGTTGGCAGCAGAGAAAAACGTGGCTGCAGAGGCAGATGTGAAGCCCTATGCTTTTGGGCCTCCTTGACAGAGCCACAGTTGGAGCGAGGAAGGGAAGATCCATGCCCAAGAAACAGCCTCTAAATGAGTGCCAAGAGCTTGCCAGGGGTTCTTTACTTGCTATGTCACCCACGCTTCTATCTTTAGTGGTCTCTAGTTTAGCTGTCAAATGACTAAAAGGATATCAGTGCATTGATCCTCGCTGTTGTGGGGATCCACAAAATGCTGGTTGACAAAAAAGTTGATTTACAAGAAACAAAAAAAAAATTGTAGTGACTTTATTAAGACAAATGATGATGTGAAAGAGGCAGCGGTTTGGTGCTGGGACTGGACTTAGTCCAGCAACTCGGGTGCTTGTCCTGTAGATGCTGCTACTGGATGGAATCAGATGGGGCATGTTATTCCTGCGGACACCAAATAAGACGTCTGCTCCTCAGGATGAGCCTGAGCTAGGGAGCCCTTGGGGAGGGACAGAGAACATGGGAAGAGGAGACAGTTCCCCAGCAAAGTCACTCATGGGACAAGCTGCCATGCAGAGCTTCAGCTCTCTGCAGAGATCCTAGTGACAGTGGATTTGGAAAGAGATCTCTGCCAGATATTCTCCCAAATTACTTCTGCACATCCAGCCCACCCTGGACAGAACTTGGTTTCTGTCTCCAGCTTGTCTTCCAACTCAACGCCTGCAAGGGGCAACAGTTTTAAACTGAGAGAGGGGAGATTTAGGTTGGACATGAGGAAGAAACCCTTCCCCGTGAGGGCGGCGAGGCGCTGGCCCAGGCTGCCCAGAGCAGCTGTGGGTGCCCCATCCCTGGCAGGGCTCAAGGCCAGGCTGGACGGGGCTGGGAGCAGCCTGGGCTGGGGGGAGGGGGCCCTGCCCCTGGCCGCGGGTGGGACTGGGTGGTCCTGAAGGTCCCTTCCAGCCCAAACCCTTCTGTGACTCAACTCAGGACATGCGGAGCTCACCGCTGGCCTGCAGAGGGTATCCTAAGCCCATGCAAGGCTCCAGCCACGCATCCCGCCACCCCAAGCCAAAACTTCTGCCTTGCCAGGCTGCCGGGGAACATTTCTTTGCTTCTCACCTCTCCTGAGGAGCTGGCAGGGTGTTACCACCATCGTTTCTCTTTGTGGATCTCCCAGCGATGATGCTGGCCCTGGCCAGACACTTGTCATGGGGCGCAGCTGGGGATGTGTCGCAGGAGATAATGGGCAGCCCCATGGCGCTGTGCTCCCCCATTCTTCCTCTCTGTCCTTCCCCCTTGCTTTGCTCAGCCTCTCGTCACCCCTCTCTCTCTTATTTTGTTGCTGATCTCCATCCCTGGAGGGGATCTCTTACTGTCCTCTCCGTATCGCTGGTTTGCCCTAGTTATAGAATATTTGCTGTGTGCTGGTCTTGTGCTTGGCAACACGCTCAGGCACTAAAACAATTACCAGATTTCCCATTCCAGGTTGGGCTACGTGGTCCCACTGGTGAATTATCTTTTTAAGCCTCACCGGTGACTGACTGCCTTAAACGCCACGAAGGTGCAGCCTTAGAGCTCTTAAGTCCTCCAGCACTCAGATTCATGCAAAAATAACCACTGCCTGCGGTAGTTACGGCTGTTGGTGTGGGGAGCAGACATTCTCAGATGCTGGCCACCCAGAGCTGGCATGTGCTCTTGTAGAGTTTGACCGAATCCTGCTGCAACTCCACAAAGCCCTTGGGAACTCCCTTTGCATTTAAGGTGCTGTAACAAATTATGGTGCCTCCAGCACCAGTTGTGCATGTTGTTAGATCACTGTAGTGTGACATGTAAAAGCTGTTCCTCCTTTTCCCTGGAGCAGGAGCCAAGTAGGGTGATGCCCTCTGTAGACAGCCTTTGTAGCTCCAGGTGTGGTACAAGACACACCAAAGCTCCCGAGCGAGGCTGTTTCACATGTGGTCCATTGGGCACAGCAAGCTTTGGGACTGCTCCACAGTGAGGGCTCTGCTTGAATGTCCCCCAGACACAGTTGCCTTCAAGAGACCTTCAGGAGGAGCTCTCATGGGCATTCATTGCTTGTCAGGACGGGAGCTGGAAACCGGATGCTGGATAAAGTGATGTCTGTATTAGAACTGCAGCCAGAGGCAGCTTCCCCAAGCTGCTGCGTCATGAGGAGGTGCTGACTGCTTGCAGGCAAGGTGTCTCCTTGCAGCTCCAGGAGACCTTCAGTGCTGACTTCTAGCTTGGAGGCACACCTCCAGCCATCACTGAACCAAAGCCAGGCCGTGGGTCAGGCTGCAGAGGTGGCTGCAATGAGCCTGTCAAGGAGTTCAAGGGTTATACCATCAGTCACGGGAAGGAGGTAGCTCCTCTCCCATGGTTTCACTGCTGTGAATTACAGCGTTACTCCACTGGTGGTTTAACGCATGAGAAGGAACAGCATGAAAACAGGACAAGGTTCAGCCCGAAGGATCCTTGCCAGTTTTCCTCTTCCTATTCCGGTCGGAGCTGAGGAGCCAGCAGTTAGAGGAGCTTCCTGGACATCATGCAGGAAGGCAAGACTGACTCCACAGCTCAGAGAGAGATGTTTTGCTTCCCCATCCAGCTGTCCATCTCTGCATGGTGCCTTGAGGGACCAGTGGGGAACAGAGCCACCCAAGCCATCAGCCCCAATTATCCAAATGTGTCTTTTTACCTCCTGGTGGCTTCTGTGCCTAAGGTGAAGGAGGGCTGTTGAGTTCGGCCAGGAGTTCCTTGGAGTCTTATATTCCTGCCCAACCCGTGTGTGGGCTCAAGGCTTTGAGAGGTGGAGGAGACAGACTTCTTTGTGGTGGCTGCTCTTGGAAATGGAGGAGAATTCACAGCGGCTGCCTGCTGGAAAGGCCAAAAAAGGGGACAAAGAGGAGAAAGGCTGATAGGAAGCCTTTCCAGGGTATCCAGATCACAGCTGATGCTCTCCGAGCATGACAACATCCTTCTGTAGAGAGAGTACAATGGCAGTGCAACGTAGAGGTGACAAAAGTGACAAGACCCCTCCATGAGGAGGCAGCAAGAGGGAGGGATAAAACCCACCAAAACAAGGTGGTGTGGGAAAGCAGATGGAGGGGATCAGTCGGGGCTGTGCCTCAGCTGTGTTTGAAATCTGCAGCAAGGCTAAGGCTGGGCTGCCAGTGTTGGTATATCTTCTGGTCTTGGGGGGGTCTCTGAAGATAGGACTCTTGCTCTCCTGGAAGGCTGGGCTGGAGCTGGGGGCTTGAGGAGGTACCGTGAGCTTGTGTGTCTCTCCAGAAGTGGCATGAACAAGCTTTCAAATCCTCAGGTGAGGAGAGGAAACCCACAAGGCTCCCGGTGTAGGATGGGAGTTTTGTGAAGTTGTGGCATGAAGAAAATATAGATTTTGCTCAATTTACCGTACCCTGCAGAATATGGCAGAAGCTTCATCCCATTTTTGGCTGTCTCCATTGACTCTAGCTTGGACCTCTGGCATGCTGATGTGGGATGCATTGACTCCTTGAAGGCATGCCAAGACATGGTTGCTAGTCGTCAACAAGTATGGAGGAAGGCTGTGGAGCTACAGCAGGAATCCTGCCTCAGCTTTGGCCAACCCCAAATTTGTGTGACAGCATATCTGCCCTCCCACTGGCCACAGTTCCCACAAGGCTGTGATGGTTTTGCTCAGGGTTTCATGCCACAGCCTGTGTTTAAAAAAAACCACCAGAAACCACTCATGGGAGGTGATTTTCCCCGCTTGATGAAAGGAGGTTGGTGCCAGCCTGGGTTGTTTAGTTGGCTAAGGGTCAGTGGGGCGGGCTGGCTGCAAGGCTTGAACATGGACTGTGGTTTTTGCTGTGGGATGACTGATAATTGGGATTTACTTCTGCAGTCCCCAGGATGGGCAGCCTTCATGCCCAGGCAGAAGAAACCACATCAGGCTACATGTTTTTGCAGCCATATGTCAAGTGAGGCAGGAGCTCCTCCATCCCTGGGGCAGGACTTACTGCTGCAGCCAGATTTCTTTAGTCCAGCTTGCAATGGTTCATGGTCCTGCAGGTTTCCAGCTCCATCGCCTGCATCTGACAGCCCTTGCATGAGCGATTCTCCTGGCCCGCAGACATGCACCAGATCAAACATTGGGACACTGGGCTACAAACTTCCAGGGAAAGGTATGGTGTGCAGCCAGCTCCTCCAGCCCACAGTCCAGCCAGCTCACGATCCTGCCAGGAGGCTAGGTGGTGGGGGATGTTATTGGAGCCCATGCTGTTTATTCAGTAGTTTGTAGGGGAATCTCAGTTTTCATTTGGAAAAAAAAAAAAAAAAAAAAAGGAATCATCTCGTCTTCTTGATTGCCCAGAAAACATGGAGCGAGTTTGACCTGGAGGCTCAGGAACCAGAAGGCAAATAAAAAGGACCCAAGTTTTATTATATGCAAGCCAATCCCATGGTTTTTGAAGCCTGATTCATGATTGCAGATGGATTGATGTTGGCAGTATGAAACTGTCAGACGGATTAATTTGGAGATGAAGATAAAGAGCCTCGTTTTTGCCAAAGAGTGAATGTATTCTTTATGAGATGCAAGAGAGATGTAACACAGCACCTTGCTCCTGACAAGGCTGGCCTTTATTTCCTGGGTCTGCACTTAGGACATGGCTGAACTTTCCCATAAGTTTTAGCCCAGATGCGGGGCCACGATCTACAGTTCTGAATTCAGCTGTTGCTGTTACAGCAGAGACGCAAAATAACTTCATTGACTTGGGCTTCACGTCCCCATTTTTCTAAGCACTTTCATAACTTCCCCACAGACCTACACTACAAATGGGCTTTTCAAGTCCGCCCTGTGCAAGGGAAGAGCTGGGAGAGGAAGGACCGGCTGTTCCTGGTGGGAGCTGGAAGGACCCCGCTGTTTAGCCAAACCCCTTTAACATCTTTATCGAGGCATGAGAAGAAAATAGAGGGGCATTGCTAGCAAAATTTGCAGGGAGCTGGAATGAGTGGAGCAGTGAAACAAGGGAAGCTGGGTTAGGTGGTGAGAAGCCAGGACCACCAGGTGAGTTGAACCTGGCCGGTGTGAATTTGTACTGCATGGAGCTCTCAGTGCACAGATAATGCAGCTGGGACAGTAAGATGGGGAAAAAAATACAGTTCCTCCAACCACAGCATGGGACACCCCCTTTCCAGACCTACACAGAGGCTTCAGGGCTGCCGACCCATCACTCAGAGGAGCAGTAGGCAGCATGGACCAGCCCGGGCTTTGAATTGCTCTGACACATCAGATGCTGTAATGCACAAGGCATGTTGCTGCCTTCTCTAAATAACAGCTTTGTAGTTCGTCTTGAAGGTGTGTGGTCACGTCAGGATTGCTCCAGTTAGCCCTGAAATGCAACAGCAAGGCACTGCTTGTGCTTTTCATAGGTAGTAGGTGCCAGATGATGTGCAGAGCAGCCCGGCGTTATCTATGTTCCCCTGGAGTGACTTGGTCCTTCAGCAGAATCATGCCTGCAATTCGCAGGGGAGGGCACCAAGTGGTAAAATTATTTTTAGAGCTTGTAAATAAGTAGACCTGTGACAATCCCTGCAGACAACCCAACCAGGGGCAACAGTCTCGTGCTCTGTGTGCAGGGCTGTGCTCTTCAAGGATCACAGACATGCCTGTATGGGAGAGTCAAGGTGGGGTGAGGACTTAACCTGCATTTGCTAGCTGTGGTTAGATGATTGCCACCTTCTTCCTAAAAGATGCATCCAGCCCATGTGTGTGCAGAAATCCATCTTCACTTCTTTCTTATGCTCAGCAGCTTAAAGAGAAAATAAAGCTGATGATTTAAAGTGCTATTGAATCAGGTTTCTTATTACAAAGGAGATTTCCCTTGTATCCAGCTCCAGGAACAGGCACCTGCAGACATAGTTTAGTAAAGGGGGATGTGTTTGGCTCCTGGGGCAGGGCTAGAGACAGAGGGGAAGAAGAAATGGGTGGAAAGAAGAGTTTTTGCTGTAGGAATTCCCCTTGACTGCTTTCCTTTCTGAGCCAAATGGGGCACATGGCTGGTGTGGCCAGGATTAGGGGTTTGGGGACACCTTGGAGCTGTTGGCAGACTGATGGCTTGGTGCCATTCTCAAGGGGGTTGGCGGCGGGCACAAAGATCTCACACCCTGGAAAGCCCAATCCCGAGCTTGAATTGATGGAGGAAAATAAATAACTTGGCTGATGGAGGAGATCCCTGGTCACCTGGTGCCAGAGGGATCGCAGATGATGACAGTCTCTCCCCTGCCAGTGGTGCGAGGAAGCTGAAGGAGATGAGAAGAGAGCATTCCCATGGTGTAGCGATGAAGGCATTTGCAAAGGAGGAGCCCAGGGCTCCTGCAAGGTCTGGGACCTCTGTCCAAGCCTGCCCCATGGGGGAACATGGGCATGAAGGTGTTCAGCACTGTGCTAAAGCCAGTATTTCTTGTGCTTAATAAAGCATCTTGCTCTAATCACCCCTGGAAGCAGTATGAAAAATGGGCCTCGGGGGTCTAAGGAAGCTGCAGAAACCCATCATCTCCACAATAAACTGGTGGCCCTGAGTTATTTTGGCTGTGGGAAGCTGTGCTGCTGAGTGGACACAGCTGCTCAGGGAGGATCCAGCGCTTCCCAGCTTCTCCACGAAGGTCCTGGAGAGCAGAAAGCTGAGCCCCCCAGGCAGGCAGGGCAGGGCTGGCAGCCAGAGCTGGACAACTTCATGCAGAATTTGGGGAGCAGCAGGAACAGGAGCAACATGTGGGGTGGTGAGGTGGCTTCTCCAGGAGCAACTGCGTGACCGGTGGCTTTCCATCCGATGGCATTCCATGCCTGGCAGCTCTGTGCTGTGGAGACAAAGGGCAAGCCGAGGTGTGAGTGCTGCTCTCTGCTCTGCTGGGGTGGCAGGAGGAAGATTTGGGGTGGTGGCTTGGGGCAAGGGGAGTTCCTGCAGGCAGGGGCTACGCTGGTCATTTGGGATGGCTTTATGCAGCTGGAGGAACATAAAGCAGCTGGTGAGGAGAGTGGGCTCGACCACTTTGTCCTGCTGGAACCTCTGCCCCTGCGTGCTGTGGGTATGGGTGGGATAGCTGCACCCCACTGCCTCGGGTGGGAAGGAGCCCATCGGTGGGACTGGAAAGGGAACTGGGCTTTACTGGGAAGGAAGTCAGGGCACCGGGGAACCTGGGTGGTGGAGCAGAGCCCTGGGAGCGGAGGCTGCAGCCTGGTGTTCTGCTTTGTCCTGCTGGGAGCGTGGGATGCTCGGGGCTGTGCCAGGGCCAGCTGCACCCCGGGATGGGGTAGATGCGTCTGCGGGGGCTCAGCCCCAGCGTGGGGGTTTAAACCTCTCCCGGGGTGGGGGTGGGGATTGAGCATCTCAGATCCGGGTGTCCAGCGGGGTTTAACAGGGAGAAGGGATGCAGCCGGGCCCTGTCTGGGGGTGATAGATCAGCGCCCGCCTCGTCCAGCCCCGCAAGCCCTTCCAGCCCCCCTCCGGACTGTGTCGCGGAGCCCCGGCCGGGCTGCGGGCAGGCAGGGGTTAAACCTGCGGCTCCCGCACCCCCTCCCCGCCCGCCCTCCCTCCGCCCTCCAGCCGCCGAGGAATTTCCTAAAACACCCAAAAAAAGTGGGAAAATAATAATAATTAAAAAAAACAACAACACCCACCCTGCGGATCTCACCACCCCCCCACCCCCCCACCCCCCCCACCCCCCAGCCTTTAATACCAACAAACAAACTCCTCGGCTCTCCCGAAAGGAGGAGCCTTTGATCGGAGCGAGACGAGCCCCGCCGGGCACCGGCACCGCGGCACCGGCACCCCCGGGCACCGGCACCGCGACGCCCCTGGGAACCGGCAGCCCCGGGCACCGGCACCGCGACACCCCCGGGCGCCGGCATCCCCGGGCACCAGCACCGCAACACCCCTGGGAACCGGCACCCCCGGGCACCGGCATCTCGGCACCCCCCGGGCACCGGCCCCGAGGCACCCGACAGCGGGACCGAGCGCGCCGCACCACCGGGCACAGGCGGCGCCAGCGAAGCCCCCCGCGGCACCGGGACTGAGCCAGCACCGGGACCAGCACCGGGACATCGGGCAGCGGCACCTCCCGGGCACTGGGACCGCGGCACCCCCGGGCACCGGGACCGAAACCCCCGGGCGCCGATCGCCGGGCTGCGATGCTTCCCGCGGCGGGTCCCCTCGGCTTCCTCCTGCGGTGCCTGCTGCTCCTCTTCGCCTCCCAAAGCCGAGTCCGGGCTCGTAAGTCCTCCCCGCTCCCCTCCCCGCTGCACTGGGGTCCCTCTGTGCCTCAGTTTCCCCATCGCCGGAGTCCCCAAGAAATTGACGGGGGAGGGCTTTGCGGGCATGGCTAGCGACACGGGGAGGCTCCTCGCCATGGCAGGTGCCTGTCCTCCCGTGGCTGGGATGTCCCAGGCCGTGCAGCAAGTTGAGTCCCCCCTCCAGCACTGCTGGGGACACAGCTGTGTCCCCTTCCACCCACTGCTGTCCCCAGCTGCTGCTTTGCAGGAGCGCACACTGCCGAGCACATTGCTGCGTGCTGGTGAGGGGCTGGGGGGTTTCGTGGGCTGACAGGGATGGTCTGAAAGGCTGGGACCCCCCTCCCATGGGCTAAGAAATCACGCAGGGCAGGGGGTCGAATTGCAGCCCTTCCCCTGCATAGGCACATGTCCCCTCGGAGGGTGGACAGGGACATGGATGATTTGGGGAAATGACCCGCCCAAACCAAAGCTGGGGGCCTTTCTCCATGTCCGTGCCTTGTCCATCTCCACATCCATCCCTTGTTCTCTCCTGCTTCTGCTCCCAGCTGACTGACCGAGGCAGATAAGATTCGGGACGGGGAAGGGAGACTCAGCATCTCCTTGTACAAAAAGGCTTGAAGGACTTGGCCAGGGCTGTGTAAGCAGCTTGGAAGGTGCTGGAGGAATTCTTTGGGGCCAGGAGGTGGGTTTGGCTTGGGCAAAGTATTGGACCCCACTAGTGGGTGCTGGGCACCCTACAACATCGAAAACCACCTGAGCACCAAGGAAACCAGAGCAGGACCCATTGTGTTCCTACATTTATTCTCCCCTTTAATCTCCCGAAATCCCAGCAGAGTCTGTCGGTGGCTGCATTAGGGTGATTTATGACTCGCCCACTGCCAGCAGTGCATTAGGCGCTCGGCATATAATTGTTCTCCTGGAGCGCTGACCCAAAATGTGAGCACTGGATTGCTTGTCCTGACAGTGGGGTGTGCTGGGGGGTGAAAGGCAAGCAGATGGATGAGGCTGTGCAGAGCCCTGGAGAGCAAAATCTGGGTGAGTTTAACTACTTGCCCTTCCCTGGGTTCACTGAAAGTCGTCGAGCTCAGACCACCGCATCAGTTGCTTGCACGAGGGATGTGGGTCTGACTCCCTGCCTCTGCCAGGGTTGTGTTAGCCGTGGTACCCAGCTTAGGAGGAGGACAGAGACTTTTTAGTTGAGAGAGGGGAGATTTAGGTTGGACATGAGGAAGAAACCCTTCCCCGTGAGGGCGGCGAGGCGCTGGCCCAGGCTGCCCAGAGCAGCTGTGGGTGCCCCATCCCTGGCAGGGCTCAAGGCCAGGCTGGACGGGGCTGGGAGCAGCCTGGGCTGGGGGGAGGGGGCCCTGCCCATGGCAGGGGGTGGGACCGGGTGGTCTTGAAGGTCCCTTCCAACCCAAACCCTTCTGTGATTTTATCTCCAGAAGGTGAAACAGATGCTAGGGGAGCTGTTTTCTCTTCAGAGGTACCTGCTGATGGTAGCAGAGCCCATAAACTGGGGATAAACCATGATGAATGGGAGCAGTAGGGGTCTGTCTACTTTGCGAAGAAGCGCTGGGGTCTGTTTGCAGGGCTTAAAATGGTGATAAAGGGCTGGAGACTGTGGAAGAGGGGCAGGATTGGAGCAGGGAGGTCTGGGATCACCCCCCAGCTCTGCATCACTTGGCTCTGCTGCGGGGCACATCCTGCAGTGCAGGGGGCTTGGCTGGGGCTCCAGGTGCCCCATGGCCAAGGGCAGTGGGGTCTTGGTGACAAGATCCTCATCAAATTGTGGACTTTTCTCCACTGTCCACCTCTGCAGCTCGCTGCCTCACATTTTTCTTGGGGCCGAGCGCTCGGGGAGAATGAAGACAGGAATAAATTACTTACGAGCAGGCTCATCAGCCAAGAGACCTACAGTGTCATGGCTAAAAATAGGTGAGAAGCAGAAATGCTTGGGCTTGAAGGCAAGTCAGAAAAGAAGAATTTGCCCACAGAAACAGGCTATTTTAGGGGATTTACACTCTCAGCTGAAAAAATATCAGAGGCACAGGTTACTGGGCCGAATGTGCTACAGGCCGGCTGTTATGAGTAATTCAGCGGCAATAGTCGAACGCAATATTTTGGCTGGAGGCGTTTAAACACCAGCATTTCTGGAGAGCACGGGGCGGTAGTTTTCCCTAGAATCTTGGAAATTGCTGTTTGTTTTTTTTTTTAACATGGTTCCTGGAGAAAAAGGGGTTCGTGGGATCCATCTGTCCTAGGAGTTCTGATCCAGTGGGATGAGGGACTGAGTGGTCCAACATGGAAAGGATCAGGATGAAAAGCAAATCCTACTTGTGGCCACGGTGAAGGAGAGGCGAGGGCAGCATGCCCCACTTTAAACAACCAAGCATTCCCTTGGGAAGGAGCAGGGGGAAACGGGGCCCCATCTTCTGCTTGCAGAGCCCATGGGGGTGCTCTGAGTGTGCGACTTTGCTTGGCTTCTCCACCCTGGGGAGTCTGGGGATGCTTCATGAGGCTGCATTTGCAGAGCTGCAGAATTTTCCAGGTTCTTGAAGTCCCAAGAAGAAATTCCCAGCCCAGGACTGAGTGAGGCGAGCACATGGGAAATGATGTGGATGTTGAATGGAGTCGTTAGGATGCCACATGGCAAGGGCCCGGTGTGTTTTAACCAGTGCCTTCTCAGCTAAGTTGCATTTTAAGCCCTTCATAAATACAGGGCTGTCATAGGAGCGCCTGGACTTTCTGTACCAGACAGTGCTTTTTACGCTTTATTTATGGCCACTCTTAAAACTTGCAAACTGGTTTGCATAAACACACGCCCGCATGCCCGGCACGGTGCTGTCTGGCAGGTGCGTGACCTCTGAAAAAGCTGTAGGGGCCAGGAGGGCAGCTCAGATGTGCCCTGCTCGGGGGAGAGCTGCGGGGGGACCCTCTGGGGATGCAGAGATGGAGGAAACCCCCTGCGCCATGGGATGAAAGCAGGGTGAGACCTGTGGGATGTTTCAGTAGAATCCTTGTTGGAGCCACTTGGGTACCTGGAATGAAAGTCACTGCTAGGGAAACTGAGGCACAGGGCTGGTGGAGGCTTTCTGCAGTACACAAATTGGGAGAGGTTGTTGCCTTCATTTTTTGTGCTTTGGGGTCTTCTGCAGGTGGATGAGCCCCTCTCTAGCCACGGGTCAAGGCTTTACCTGCAGCAGGGACACACTCTGGGGACTCCTCAGTGTCCTGTAGCATAGAGGAGCTCCAGTGGCAGCCAGGACTGATGCACGGTGATCTTACATGGGCAGAGACCCAGCTGGGTAGTGGGTGTGCAGGTGGGAGCCGTTCCCCAGGCTGGTGGGTGCAGTGATGTAAAAGCAATTTAAAACCAACCATGACTGTTCAGGACCCTCTGCTCAGGTCTGGGAAGCCCCAGCGTGGGAGCAGGGGATGTGGGGGCAGGGTCTTGCACATGCGTGTGTGTTTGTGGCTTGACTTTGTTGAGCATCAGTCCCTATGAGGGAGGTGAAGTGAGCATGGCTGAGCCCGAGCCGAAGGAGGATTTGGCAGCAGAACATGGTATTTCAGTAGCCATCAGGCGTGCAACTTTAATAGCTCATCTCGGCTCCTGCTGCCATGCTTGGGATCAGTGCGGTTGACCATATGACCTGTTCGGGCCCCTGGTTCAGCCATGGTCAAGTTGCCCAGGCAGTGGAACGGTTCACACCACGCTGGGAAACCCATAGGGATATCCTTGTCCACTGTGAATGTGGAGCGGTGCTCAAATGGGCTGTGCCAGCAGGTGGGGGAGCTTCAAGGTACAGGTCTCATGAACATGTTGGCTTGAGGGAACTTTTATGCCTCCGAGGTCAGGAGATGTCTGGGGGTGGTCTGACCAACATTGACCGGTTTGATGGGTCAACAAGGAGGCTGTGGAGTCTTGCTTGTCTACCCTCGTTTCATGGTCTCTCACTAGACGTAGAGCAGGTCGTGAAGGCATGGGATGGCATCTCATTGGTGGGTGGTGTACGAAGCTGTTGAGACACATCCTAAAGAGACACTGGGGCCATTCTTGTGGTGTGAGAGAGATGTCAGCAGTCACTGAACGCAGCACAGGGCAGGTTTCTCCATGCCATTCAGTTTGTCACCCTGGACTGATGTCTCTCGACCATCTCATGAAGATGCTGCTCCAGCAGGTTCATAGGGTGTCTCAGAGCCTCCATGATGGTCTCTTCTGGGGTTTCAGTCTCCTGATAGCTGGAAAGCTCCCTGCAATACCTATCCTAAATCTTCCAGGCTTTGCCCTAGGCTGATTGCTTCTTTTCATCCCTGACATGGCCAGGGATCACCCTTTTCTTGCTAACAGCCCTCTTTTGCCTTGCCCTCTCCATCATATTTTCCATCTTGTATTACATACCCTCCTTGCTGTCCAGAATGTAATTAATCATAATTAATGACAATTAATAATAATCAAGTAAACCAGGGCCTGGGCATAGCCTCAAGCGTTGATTGGGGATGATCTGACCCTTGCTGCAGGTAGACTCACCAGCATGGTGTGGCTGGTGCCAACTTGGACTTTTGACAAATCCCTGGGGACAGCTGGGCCAAGGTGGTTCCAGCAGGTGGGTATGGACATGAGCAGGGCCAGACTACTGGCCCCAGACCCTGGCCTGGGGTATTCAATGATCTGGATGTAGCCAGGTGGTCCTCAAGAGAACACTGGAGCCATGGCAGAAAATGACTGTTGGGTGGGGATGCAGGGAGAAACCTTCCTCCTCCATGATTTCCCCGGAAGAGCCCTTTGGGGTGGGCAAGACAGAGCAGCTCCCACGGGGAAGAGTCGGTCTCCACATCATTTCCCACTCTTCCTCTGGGCATGAGGCCACAAAACTTGCTGCTGGGAGGCAAAGGAATAATTTACAAGGCTTTCAGTTGTTTTTTCTGGTTCATACAACCCATAACAGTTACGCTGAAGAGCAGGGGCTTGTATCACGGGCTTTCTGTACTTGAGAAGAAACTGGTTAGATGGGTCTTGTTCTTGGAGGTGTTTGCTATGGGGAACTTGCCCCTTTCCACCTCTGCTCCTACTTCCAGGTCCCGTAGGGCCACCTCCAAGCGTGGAGCCTCTGGCTTGCAATCAGCAAGCTCTGGTCATGTCTCCAAGGTGGTGTGGATCAGGCTGGCCCACTGTCTTCTGCCCAGGGATGGCATAGTCCTCGGGAAGGGAAAAAAGCTGATGGCTTCATCTGGATTTTGGTATAGCAGCCTTGAAAAGACTCCACAGCTCAAGAGCCCTCTCTGGAAAATAAGAAGTAAAACAACGTGACTTTTGTGAGCATGCTGTTGCTGAAGACGTAATAAATAAGGAGACTGAACGGCACGGGAGCAATTTACTGCCACAAATGGCTTTTCACTCCGAGTGAATTGGGAAGATATCCAAAGTTTGACCTCTGAAAATGAAATTATTAGCCTGGCATGGGAAAAAATGATCCAGAGCCTCCAGCTTTTAAGCCTCCTCCTTCCATCCATCCCCAGCTTGCTTTTAACCAAACATGCTGACGCCTCTTGCCAAACACGCGGCATAGTGCTACTGAGATGCGGACAAGTGTCTGCTACTGCCCAGCACTGCCAGTCGGCTTTAATTTTACCAGCGGGCCCTGTGCAGACATGAATCAGGCTGCTTTCGAGGGCTGGACCCAAACCAGGGCTCCACTTGTGATTAAATGTTTGAACGAAGCAGCCAACTGGCATGGGAGTCTGCAAGCTGAGCAGGGCCACGTCACATGAAGGCAACTTGATTTCTTCACCCTCAGCGTAATTCACGAAGATGCTGCAAGCAGGGAAAAATGAAGTCACTTTCTCACCCTTTTGCAAAATGTGTTGGGTGTTTTGTTTTGGGGTTTTTTTTTAGTTTTGTGGACTTCCCCCACCCCACGCCTCCCCCCTTCTGGGTCTCTGCGGTTTCCAGCCATGTGCTCCCCATTCTTGTGTGGTTTGCTGTAAACTCATGTCCTGCGTGGCGACGAATATGGGTTTGCTGACTTGTCAAAGGGTTTGGAGCAAACTGTGGGGACGGTGTAAAGATCTGACTGTGGAAAAGGAAGGGAAATGTCCCTGCCTGTCTCTCTGATGGCATCCACCCCAAAATTATTGCAAATCTCCTCTTCTGCAGATGCAACACTTGCCCCACACTGCTGTGCTTGGGCCAGGTGATGTGCAGAGCTGGTGGTCACCTCCTTTGAAGGTACAGCTTGGAGAATCATGTGCTTGAAGCCATCAGTTCAATGAGGAGCTCAGGGCTTCTGGCAGACCTGTAGGACTTGAGTTGGAAGGGACCCATAAGGATCATCATAGACCCATAGGGCTGCCCTCCCTGATGGCCACAGGGTCTGGCCATGGTGGAGCATCACTTGAGTTCATCCTGAGGATGGTCAGGAGCTGGAGGAGGGACGGCAGCCCACCAACAGTATATTTGTATGAGTTTTGCCTGGTTCGTGGGAGAAACGCATTAAGCAGGTGGCATCTCCAGCTTTGGCAAGGTGGGACAACGCCAGCCGAGCTCTCTAAACCATTGCTTTGCCCCAGGTGACAGAGCAAGAGTGTGGGATGCCTTTTAGCAATATTGGGGTGATGAACACCACTGAGCTGATTTTGGGGACCCTCTGCTATTCATCACGGAGTCCTTCCAGCAGCGTAGGAGGGTCAGCACCCGCTAGTTTGCCCGACTTCATGCAGTGGGCGGTGGGAGCTGGGCACCATGCCTTGGAAAACAGCCCTCTCCCCTCTCCCTGCATCCCCAGGGTGCTGCAAGGTTTTAAAAGACTCATAAATGCTTCAGGGAGCATAAATGTCTCTGCTGCCTTTGAGCAACGTAATCGCCCAAACTACCTCAAATCCCTTCGATGACATAACCTTTTAAATCCCCTTCAGTTTTTAGTGGGGCTCTAAGCACTTAAACCACTAATAACACATGTGGGCAAGGCATGTACTTATTCACGAAAGAGCTCAAGCCCCAGTATCTCCCTCTGGCTGGCTGGGGCTTGGGGACACGCTATGGGAAAGTGGGAGCAGCTGCTGGACTGTGGTGGGAGATACAGGGTCCAGGTTCCTGCAGGTCCAACCAGGGTCAGAGCTCGGTCCTGCAGGATCAGGCAATGCCTTTTGATGTGAACATTAAGGATGACTGAACTAGGCTTTCTCGGGTTTCGTGGTGATTATGGCTATGGTCCCACAGGTTCTGCTGCAGGCTGTCCTCATCCTGCTAAGGGGTTGGTGTGTAGCCAAGGGCTTGGAGGTGGAGGGGGTTGATAGGCACATGCTAAATCCAGGGAGAGGGAAGATCTCCAAAGGGGATCTCCTTTACCAGTTGTGCTGGGCACTCTCTCATCCCTCTCCCTGTGCTGTGGCAAGGTTAAACCCATGCCAGTGTAAGCAGGGCTGGATCGTTTCTGGGACAGACACCTCAAGTTTAGGAGCATGGCTGGAAACTGGCTCTTCTTAGGATGATAGGATCAAAGAGGGTGAGAAAAGTTCATGTTTTTATGCTTCTTGGGGCAAAAAGTAGATGAGGGGGACTTGCTGTCCCCATGGACAGCCCCATAAATGAAGAGCATGGTTCAACCCACCCCAGCCAGGCCAGTGCCGCCTCGAGCCCAGTAAAGCTAAGGTGCTGAGCCTGGTGGGATGGGGCAAGCCAGCACAATCCTGTTCCTTAGGGCTGATGCTCAGCTGCCCGTGTGCTTATAGTGCTTGTCAAGGGATCCTTGAGAGAATGAGCTGAAGCTCTTAGGGGGATCAAAAGGTTTTTCTTCAGGATGTGTTTCTACCCCAAAATGTCTTTTTGTTTCCTTTTTCTTTTTTTTGGGTAATGGTGAAAATACCTCCTACATTCAGGCTCTCCTATCTCCCCCACCACTTCCAGCCCTTCTGGTCTGTCTGGAGGAAATTCAGTCCTGTAGCATCGCCCTGAAATCACCTGTCCATCTTCCCATGAGCACTCTACCAACTTTTTTTAAGAGTGACAACTCTAACTTTTGCCTCAAAAACACCCATGCTGTTCCTTGCTTGCAAAGGGTGTCCAGCTTGCCTGGAAAGGTTGCTGTTTGGGTCAGATAGGGCCGAGCCTAATGAAACAAATCAGGACCAAAAAAAACCCCAAGGCTTTTGGGGAATATATTCCATCTGGGGTTAGGTGGATGGGATGTGGCCATCAGCTAGTCATGGGAAATGGCATGAAGAGCTGTCATTGCTCTTCTCATCATGGGGGGAGGAGAGGAGGTCTCCCAAGGAGTGTCCCTTTCATGTAGCTTCTCCTGGTTGAATTTCAGGGCCGGATATGTTCTGCGACTTCAACGGCAAGAAGTACAGCCCAGGCGAGAGCTGGCATCCCTACCTGGAGCCGCAGGGACTGATGTACTGCATCCGCTGCAGCTGCTCTGAGGTGCTGCGGGAGGCGGTGGGGATACTGCTGTGTTGGGGCACTGCTTTGGCAGCTTTCAAGCAGATTGGTTCTGGTGTTTAATTTGACCAGAGAAATCCTCTCCAGTCCTGTAGGGATGTTGGATTAATCTCTTTTGAAAAAGCCCCCTGTCCTCCTGGGGTGTTGGCTTGGCCTTGCGAGGGAGCTGTCTCAGTAGCGTTGGTGGGCTGTGGGTGGAGGTGGCTCAGGGCTGCTGGGGTGCCACGGATACTCTGATAATGAGAGATCAGACCATGAGATAGCTGGGTTTGAGACTGGGATGGAGACACCCTTGGCTGGGTGAGCTACACCAGCACAATCTGTTGTGATAATGTGGCCATCATCAACATATTCCTCTTGCAGAGGTGAATGTGTAGCTGAGTGAACGCTCTTTCTCTGTCTCTCCCCAGAATGCCAACATCAGGTGCTACCGGATCCAGTGCCCAGCTCTGCAGTGCGCCAGCCCCGTCACGGACCCCCAGCAATGCTGCCCGCGATGTCTCGGTAGGTAGACATCCCACAGGGAGGGGGTGATAAGGTGGCCATGGTCCTGCAGGGCATACCTCAACTGCAGCCACTTGGGTGTTCACACCCAGGGCAGCGCAGTGATGCTGGCTCTGGCCCTGCTCATGGAGTCATGGCAGCTTGGGCTACTCATGTTGCCTTTTTCCATAAAAATGATATTTTGATGGAAAAGGGCTCTCTACCAGACCACTTCCTCTAACTTCCCCCCATCCTGAGAGCCTCGTAGAGACAAAATGTCAGTTCACAGTTCAGGGGCAAACCAGAAGCTGGTACTTTATTCAGATCATTTGCCAGCAAAATGTGTTGGATACAGAAAAAAAAAATCTTGAAGATTTTCAGCAAAATTATTGGATTTTTCCCTCCTCTGGATGACCTTCAGCATCAGATGGAGTCAGATAAAAAGGGCTTCTGTCATGGGTGATGAGCTAGAAATTAAAATTAGGGTTTTTTTTCTAATTTTTTTTTTTAATTTCTCAAATCACTTGAAAACTGGTTTTTGACTAGCTTTGCCACTGCTCTGACACAGCAGAGGACAAGGTCACGGGAGGTCAGACTTCCAGGTTTTACCTCTGCGATGAGCTCAGCGCAGTCAGGGCAGCCCCATTCTCCAAAAGCTTTTGGGCACATAAATCTCCACGGGCCATGCTATGCCCCAACCACTTCTTCATGATAACTGCGGTATGTAAAGGACTCCTTGTCCTTTTGGGCTGGGTTGGTGGGGAATCTGCTGAGCATCCATGCCGCACTGGGGCCAGGCAAGGGCTGGTTCTCATCCCATTGCTTTCTCATCTTCTTTTCCAGAGCCGCATTCCCCTTCTGGTCTCCGGGCACCCATCAAGTCCTGCCAGTACAATGGGACGACCTACCAGCAAGGGGAGATGTTTACCACCAGCGAGCTGTTTCCCAGCCGCCAGCCGAATCAGTGTGTGCAGTGCAGCTGCTCTGTAAGCTACCACGGGAGGCAGGGAGGGCTCAGAGTCTGCTCCTGCACCCCAACAGTGTCCCACCGTGTCAAAAAACTCATGAGGACCATTGGGTAGTACCAGCCCACGATGGGATGGTTTATCATCGGGATCAGGTTCCTCTGAAATGGTGCTGGGTCCTCACCACCCAGTGACTAATCTGGCTTTGGTTTTGGATTTGGATTTGGATTAAAGGGTTTGGATTGGAAGGGACCTTAACAATTATCCAGTCCCACCCCCCTGCCATGGGCAGGGCCCCCTCCCCCCAGCCCAGGCTGCTCCCAGCCCCGTCCAGCCTGGCCTTGAGCCCTGCCAGGGATGGGGCACCCACAGCTGCTCTGGGCAGCCTGGGCCAGCGCCTCGCCGCCCTCACGGGGAAGGGTTTCCTCCTCATATCTAAGGACTAAGGACCACCACAGAGCTGGGTGCTTCCCCCTCTGCCCAGGCATGTTATCTGGCCTTGAGCCCAAGCAGGATGTGCTGCAAATGTCCTCTGGGTCTGGGGTCAGAGCACAAAGCACTCGCCTGCGTCTCCTGCACAGTGGGAACAGCACAAACAAGCTGCTCCAGGGGTGGGTTAGTCAGAGGCGCCACGAGCCAGCTCTGGGTAGACCTCACTGAGGCTGCTTGGGGTAGGCAGGGGGACAGCCCTGTCCCCACTGAGCACACCAGTGGGTGCGTTTGCCTGCTGCAAGGACCAGTGCTCTGGGACTGTCCCAGCAGCACCCAGCTACCCCACCTGCCCCACTGAGGCATCGTACAGCAGATGGCTGGTGGAGAGGATAACCGAGAGCCTTTCCATGTGTGTGTTTGCTGCAGAGCAGGTGGGGTTTGTAGCCAGGGAACCTGGGGAGCTCAGCATGCCTGCAAGGCAATGCAGGCACGAGGTGCCAGCTTTTGGGCTTTAGGAGTTCTTGGGACGTCGAGCCTGGTCCTGAGCTGGTGAGATTGACCTGAGCTCCAGAAAGGATTTGGTGGCTCCCAACTGCTGCTGGGCGCCTGGGTCTCATGGTGCTTCCAGCAGCCAGCTCCTGCCCTGCATGGCTGGGGCTCACCCCTCAGCGCAGCCAGGAGGTGACAGCAGAGACAGGGGCAGTGGAGCCTAGCAGTCAGAGGTGGCTATGGGCAGGCATCTAGCGATCTTCATCCCCCTTGCTTGGATTTAAGTCAAAGCTGAACCCAGCACTGAGATGTGCTTGAGCACCAGGAGCTGGTCTCAACTGGAAACTCCTGCACACTGCGTGTGGAGCTGTGCCCTGGAGAGGGGCTGTGCATGTGCTTTCCAGGCTGTCTACAAAAAGCATTTGTGGGAAGCATCTGCCTTTCACGCTGAGTTGCAAGAACCTTTGCAGGACCGTTGCCAGCCCATCTTCCTTGATGGGTCTGACTGCCCTACCTGAGGGCTGTGATGGTGGCCAGGATGCTGTGCGGTCCTCAGTGTGCATCATCATGATGGGTTGCCCACTCACCATGCATTGCCAGTAACGGAGGGATGTTCCTTCTCCGTGAGCCTCCAGCCATGCACTGAGACAGAGCTTGGCTCCTCTCTGTCCAGCCCTCTCCCACAGGCTGGGATCCTGTGAAAAAACATCAAAACCCAAGTCCTGACTCTTTGCTCAGGAGGCGCGAGGCAGCCTGGCCAGCAGTGATGGGGAAGGTGTACGAAGCGTGGGGCTGTGTGTGCCAGGAGCTGAGTGTCAGGAGATAAACGGAGCAGCTCCTCCTCCTTGACAGGGAGTGAGGAAGGGGGATTGAAAGCGCTGACTCTGGACTTGGACACTGTGGGGAACTGCTCATACCAGCTCAGCTTCTGCCATATAAAAGAAGAGGGCTGCAGACATCGCTTTCACCACCCATTGTACTGAGCCCTGCGATGGGGCCAGGCTCCACTGGCCTGTGCTTTGCTTGCAGCAAATAATTGGACTAAGCCTGGCCAGAAAAGGAAAAAGGGGTGAGATAGCCCAAACCACCTCCCTCCCTCATGCCAAGAGCACACACACGGTGGTTACCATCAGCTGATGCTTGATGGTGAAGTATCTGTGGTACCAGGAGAGCTGATCTGAGCCTTTGATGATTGCGCACATCTCAGAGCTAGGTGGCAAGAGAAGTAGCTTAGATGTAGAAATTACACAGCTTTTGAGGGTGGTTCCTCTCTTATGGACCCCAGCTGGAGGCCAGCCCACCAGGCTGGGGACAAATGCTGGGAAGGAGCCCTCAAATCCAACTGTATGTGCCCACCTGGCCCTGCTTTCCCACCCCGTCGGCCACCATCCCCAGGAGCCTGTGGAGCTCCGTGTCCCTCTCAGAGGCACTGGCTCTCGCTCAGGCTCTGTTTATCCAGCAGGATAATGCCTTGGATACAAAGGGGAAAATAAAAGGGTGGCTGTGGAGCCTTGCAGCGGCGGGGTCTCGTCGGGCTGTGTCTCATGTTGTCAGCTGCTAGAACAGCTGCGTGAACAGCTGGTCTAAACCTTTTTGAAAACTGCCCTGAGACCAGAGCCTCCAGGATAAATCCTGCTTTTTTTGACATTTGCTCTTCCCCGCCTGAGGCAGGTCTTTGCCATGAGCTGCTGGTCAGAAGAAGAAAGAGGAGGCTGCATGGCCAAACACCACTCCCTGCAGGTCCGGACCCCATGGAGGTCCCTGAAGCCGAGAGCAGGGTTTGGTTTGCAGTGACCTCCACCAGATCCTCTCGCTTACCAAACTTTCCTCCTCCTCTTCATGTCCCCTGCACCGTGGCTTGGCTTCCTGATGGTAGAAGAAGCTGCTGTCGTTTGGTTTTCTAAAGAGGTGTCCTTGGTTAACCTCTTGGGTTTGGTTGACTGGGAGCTTGTGGATACCCCAGAGGAAATTGCTGCATGGAGAAGAAGACCTTGCTGTTGAGGTATGGCTGCTGCTGGGCAGTGGAACATCCTTGCTTTCCCTTCTGCAAAGCAGCAAGAACTTAGCCCTGCAGCAAACAAGTGCAAATCCATTGACTGAAGTAGGACTGGGATGCACTAACGTCAAGACTGGCCTTGACCTGTGGTTTTCAGCTTGAATCATTACAGTGACGATGTTTTCCAAGCTAACCACCGAGCTGGGGAAGGAGGTCTACACCTGAACGTCCATCCACAGCTCTTGACCCAGTCTTTGTGTGCTTGGCTCTGATGTTATCAGATAACCCAAGACAGAGGGAGGGCAGAGCTGTGGTGATGACCTGGGACTGGGTTCAGCATCATCTTCCCCTTGCTACCTGTCTCCTCCAGGTCCTTGTCCTGGGAAATGTCAGAGAAAAGGTTCTCATGCCACTTCAAATTGGTGGGCGTTATGCAGAGTTTACAGGTGTGTGGTGCCTATTTCAGATCTGGTAGCACTAATGATGCCTGAGAGGAAGGCACTGCCTGCCCCTTTTTGGGGAAGGCCACTCCACTCACGAGCACGTAGACTGGCAAGTGATGGACCAGCCATGCCAGGAGAGGACACCACCCACCATGCTATATCCCACAGGATGGAGAGTGTGGCAGGGGGAGATTTTAAGCTTTCATTAGTTGCCAGATGATTGGCGATATTTGAGGATGGGCTACTGGGGAGGGCTTCTGATTTATGCTAGATCTGCAATCCCAACACGGGGGACACTCAGCTCTGTTCAGATCGTTGTAATGCTGACAATGTTGGTTGTTTTTTTTCTCCTTCCCCCCTAGGAAGGCCAGATTTACTGTGGCTTGGTGACCTGCCCAGAGCTGTTGTGTTCCTCTCCCCTAACCGTGCCGGATTCCTGCTGCCAGGTCTGCAAAGGTAATGAAGGGCCCAGGAGCTGCTCCCGAGTGAGGGCTGGGATCCCCCAGCTGGTTGCCACCACCTGGCAGGAGACATTTCAAGCCAGTTTAGCAGGATTTTGGATGTCTTGGTTGCACCAAGAAACAAAAGATGAGGGCTCACTTCTTTTCTCACATGCTTTTCCTCCCACACCTAGTTGTGTCCTGCTTCCCTGCAGCCCATGCGCTGGCTAGGGCTTGAGCTCTTTGCCCTGCCACTGGTGCATTGTGCAAGAGATGTAACCTGCGTGGAGGACAAAGTCTTTCAGACCACTCACCCACCAGGATGGAAACGGTTGTATGGACCATGTAAAGGTGGTCCATGCTGCTGCTGCTCCAGGGAAGTTTCCAGGACAGTCAGGGAAATCCCCCTTCCACCCCAGTACAGCATGGCTGCGTTTCACTCCCACAGCTCTCCGTGGGGGAGAAACTCCTGAATTTGCTGCTCTTTCCCCTGACTCACCCCTGGGAGAGTGAGGAGAGACTCAAGCTCCCTCTATTCAGGTGAGACAGACTCGAGAGCAAATGGGCAAGTTCACACCCTGCTGCCAAGGAAGTCACAGCATAAAATGACTCTTTAATACTAGAAATATTTATGAAGCTGGAAGGCCATAGTGGTCTCCTGGCCATGGACACAGATTGACCTCCTCCAGGTGCCTCCTCCAAGCTCTCCCCTTCTGCAATTCCTGCTCCTCTCTCCTAGTTTCCTTTGGTGCAGCTGGGGCATGTCATTGACTCAGTGAGAAATGTCTTTGGATTTCTTTTTAACCATCCCCCCATCACCTAACACTCTACCTCTGGGGTGTTTTCATGCCACCTAACTTCAGAAGCTACAAGGCCATGCCCTTCTTGGAGCTGAGCGCTTGTTAATAGGGGGGATAAAAAGAGGTTTGGGGTATGGCTCCCTTTGCTCTGGCTGATGTGAACTGCATATCCAAAACTCCTCCCTCCAGACCTCGCAGGTGGGCCAGCACCCTGAGGAGAGCTGCTTTCAGTCAGAGAGAACAAATCTTCGTCCAACCCCGGAGCATTTCACAGGACAATGTTTTTGCCTTGCAGATGGCTCATATGAGAAGTCCACAGAAGAGGAACCCCTGCAGTTAAACAGAGGTGTTGTACGTGATGTTTGCATTTTAGAATTCAGATCATTGCTTCTAGCACAGTCCCATTAAACAGCTCAAAGATAGTTATTTGCCCTTGGCTGTGGTCTCCTACAAAGAAATGACCCACAGCAGCTCTAGGAGGGCAGTAGGTTCCTTGGACACCAAAACCAGAGTCACCTGCTTTGCAGATGAATTGTGTCTTGAAATTGACTCTAGGTGAGGGCCATCAGCATAGGCTGGGACGTCAGACCACCAGGGAAAAGACTCTTATCCTCTTCCTCTGAAGCATCTCTGATGTCTTTGGAAGAGCATAACACCTGCAGGAACTGGAAATCTTGGGCGCTTCTCCTCCTTGTTGGACAACCTGGCTGAGGTTGGCCAGTAGGTTAGAACAGCTGAGGAACTCAGAGGTGACCGAAAGCTAGGCATGACCCTTAGCCATAGAGTGCATGGCCCAAATCTCTCCTGGGGGGGCTTTTGCTTCAGGAGATGGTGTCTCCTCTCCACCTGGGGCTCAGAATTGTCCTGCCTCCAGTTGTAACTCCCACAGAGCAGCCAGCTCTGGAGCTGGCCACCAGAGTGCTTTCCCCAGGCTGTTTGTATCGGCAGCCCCAGCAAGGAAAAAGTGACTCCCTGGCTGCCGAGGGTTCATTCACGGTGACATTTCAGAGCCGGGCAGCCTATGCCAGGTCTGTGGGATTAGGTCACTTACAGCTCCTGGCCCTGCCCTTTTCCATACTGCTGGGTGAAATGCCAGCATCACACCTCCACCACCTATAAAACCTCCAAAATAGACACAAGGGGACCCTTTGTACTGCGTGTCTTGTCCCAGCAGTTTGCTCTTGGAAGCCCGGGATGTTCCTGGGATTTCAGTCCTGCTGGATGGCAGCCCTACACCAACCCTCCTGGTGCCCGCCAGGTGAGAGGGCAGGATGTGGCCCATCTTTGGACAAGTCATCCAAGGTCCCGATCCTTGGACAGGATCAGGACCCCTGATCCTCTTTAGGTCACACGGATGCCAGACCTCACTTTCCTGGTGGACATCTAGCAAAGACCAGCCCGTTTCCCTGCCTGTGTTAGTGATGTAGGACCTCATGTGCTTCTCTGAGGACATGGGGTTGAGTGTGGGAAGAGAAGGGTGCTGCCCCGAGGGTGACCCACATGCAGCATAGGCAGGACACCAGTGTGGGGCATTGACACAAACTGCTCAGCACCTTTTAGGCACCGGAAGGCATCAGGATGGCTCCTGGGTCATTACTCATCCCTGTGGTCTTTGGGTTTTCCACTTCTGTTGGAGAGTGTGCAGGGCCACTGCAGGGCTTTGTCCAGTGTGCTCTGGAGTGAGAACAATCCAAACGCCTGGGTCTCAGTCCCCTTCTTTTTTCTGACTGCTCACAGAGGCACTCGCAAGACCAGTGCTTGGGGGATGCGATGGGCAGGAAGTCACCCGGAGCCACCGTGTCCACTGTTCTCAGTTCTTCCCTGGAATTCATTCCCAGGAGCTTCAAACCCAAGGGAGGAGGTGGCACGACTGTGAAGATTGTCTTGAAAGAGAAGCACAAGAAAGGTAAGGGATGGAGGGGCCAGGTAGTCTGTATGTGGCCTAAGGTGACTTTTCCAGGACTTTGAATTCTCCAGGGAATCTGTTTCAGCAGTAGGTTTCCACCACCATGTCCTACTTCTCACTCCTCCACTGCCAGCCTCATCCAGCTATTTCAGCCCTTGTGGCCCACAGCCTCTGGAGTGCATGAATCTACCACTTTCCAAAAAGGATTGGAAGAAGATTGGTCCTGGGGATGTTTTGGAGAGCTGGGACCTGGGAAGGGAGGTCCTCAGCTGGAAGACTCCACGTGGTCCTTCCAGGACAGTGCCACAGAGGGACCAGACTTTCCTCCTTGCATCTACCTACCATGTGCTGGGTCTGTCCCAGTGCTGTGGTCTTCCTCCTGCAGGAGGAAGTAGGAAAGTGAGATGAGGAGGCAACTCCATGGAGCCAAGGGGGAAAAGACAGGTTCCTTCTCCTCTCGGGGGCTCTACCACCACTGTGTCTCCAGAAGGGCTTTTCCCAGTTCTTGGAGATGAAGTCCTGGAGGAAATCTTGGGACCTCCAAAAATTTTCGTGGAGGAGTCAGCAGGTGGCACTCTTCACTGTGCTTCATGCCTGTGACAGCCTCGGAGGGACCCTGGGCTTGCAGAGGCTTGGAGGCAGGTGAGGTCCTGCCCACACTTACCACTCACCGCACCAGGGTGGTTGACCCCCGCAGCCACCATCTTCTGCAGCCTGGTCCCCCTGCCCCATGGCACCTCCTGGCTGGGGTGGCTGCAACATCCCAGTGTCCACTGCTGCCAGATGTGCTGCCAGAGGACCATGCTCCTCAAGACAGCAGGGCCACCTGCTTCTAAGGTGGTGAAATGCGTTGAGCTCCACCAAGCTTTGGGTGTACAAAGAGGAGGAGGATTTATTTCCACCAGCAACCCTTTTCTCTCTCTCCTCCAGCCTGTGTTTACAACGGGAAGACCTACTCCCACGGGGAAGTGTGGCACCCCGTCTTCCGGCTCTACGGCCTCCTGCCCTGCATCCTCTGCACTTGCAGGGACGGTGTCCAGGACTGCCAGAAGATCACGTGCCCCAAGGAGTATCCATGTGACTATCCAGAGAAAGTAGATGGGAAATGCTGTAAAATATGTCCAGGTAGGTGGGATCCCACCTGCTCCTGCAGCTGCCTTCCAGTTCCTTCCTTTAGCCTTGGTTTAAAGCCCCAGGCAGACAGATGTGTGGGAGTTCGCATTGCTGGTGACATGGAATGACACCGGGTGAGTTCAGCAGGGCAAGCACTGATGTAAGGGTGGGCCTGTTTCCGAGGGCAGCAGGAATGACCCAACGGTGAGGAAGATGCACTGATCCCAAAAAGTTGCATCTGGTGGGTGTGTGTAGTCTGGAGAAAGATGCCCAAGGAGGAACATGCTAAAAGTCTTCAGACAGACAGAAGATGCTTTCTGGAGAAAGGGCATGGTCTGTTCTCCAGACCTCCAGCTGGGACAAGAAGTCATGGGGTTAAATTGTGGCAGCTGAAATGTACGTTTGAAATCAGGACACTTTCCAGGTGCAGGGTTATCCATGGCAATCATGGTTTGAATTTGAGTTGACGTCCCTCTCCCTGGAAGTGGAGGGTTAGGCCCACAACTACTGGGGCGGGCAGGGTAGACCTGGGCTGGTGCTAGGGCTGGGACATAGTGGAGAGGACCTCTTTTTCACATGTTCACTGGGGTTTGGGTCTCTCATCTGCTTCTTGGTCTTTGGAAAGCTGTTTACCTTAAACCACAGACCGCGCACTGCTTCCCTAGAGAGACTAAAGATGCCTGAGTGTCTTTGAGCCTGATGTGCAGATGCAGCAGTTTCTGGGTGATCTCCTCTGATGTGCATCTTCAAGGTGGTCTTGTGGAGGGGTCTTACCAGGGAGAGCAAGCAAGGGGCATTGCCACATTTAAGAATGGGGCAAACAGGCTGCAAAATAATTTCAGCTGGGATTTTTAAGGTTTTCCACCTCTGAGCAGTGAAGTTCTGGAATGGCCTCCTCGGGGGAGTGAAAGGCAGAAGCTCAGCTTGCTTTAATAAGGTTTCTGATATGTTTATGAGCAGGATTTATGACGTGGTGCCTGGTGGGAATGGGATGTGATGACTGAGCACAGCCCTTCCAGTCTTGCCTTCCTATTATAGTGGGTCTTTCTGGTTTAAAGTCTGCAACTTTCTCTGCTGGGATCTCTTGTCTGCTGTTCCGTCTTCATTTATTTCCAGTTAAACACTCTGACCCAGCCAAAATTATTTTCTTCTGGCTTTCCAGTATTCATAGATAGCAATCACACACACATACACACACATCGTTCAGCCAAGTTCCATGCTTGTCCTTTGCTTCACTGCACAGAGGTTTTGCCCATTTTCTTTCCCAGGCAGTCTCCGTGACTGTCCTCCTCTTCTTTGTACCCGGTAGCTTGGAGAGAAATGCCGAGTGATTTCTGTTTGCAAAAGGGATCCCAGTCGAAGGGGAATTGCTGTGATGCAGTGGTTGGATGGGGAGACCATGGTGGCCGCTGGGTGCAGAGCCGGTGGCCGGGATCCCTGGCTCCCTCCTCCTCCTCACCGACGCTGTTGGCCATTGAGTGGCTCCAGCGTGAAGCTCCGAGGTGGTTAAATACCTGTTGTACCTGCGAGGAAGTGCGGTTCCTCCCCTGTCGTGAAAGTGGGGCTTCCTCACTCGATGCAAAGAGCAGCCCTGGAGTGGGTGAAGTTTAGTGGTCTGGGACAGAGGTTTTCCTGGGCCCTGCGATGGCAGGCATGAGGGTGGTGGGCTGTGGTTGTCCCCCTTTGCGTGACACCAAGCCTGCAGAGCTGAACGCTTGTCTTCCCATTCCTGAAAAAGCTCTGCTTTGCATCCTTTTAAATTGGGATTTCCATCCCCACTCTGAGAAGAGTAGCCCAGGACCGCCCAGAAAGCACGAGCAAGAGCAGAATCAGGCCTAAAATAACTGTCCTACTAAAATAAACCCCACGTGTCTATTTATAGCCAAACTTTCGAGTAGTGTAAAAAGCTTCAGCATCCAAAATGACTGGGAGAACAAGGCTAAATTCAGCAGAGCTGGGCTCCTCTGCGTTCCAAGGACCACAACCAAAGGCAATAAATCTCCTTCCAAAACCATGGGGGATTCTTAATTACTCCAGATACATTAAAAAAACGTAAAAATTAGCGGTTCTCCTTTACCAAGGATGTTGAAAACGTCACATAGCGTCCCACCGGTGGGTGGCCCTGGTGTGGGTCTCCCCACCATTGCACCCCGTGTGGGGAGGGGGCTGATGCTGGGGCTGAGCCCACCCGTGGGGCTGAGCCGGGCATGCTGCCCAGACAGCCCAGCCACAGCGCTGGCTCCTGTGCTGCGGGGCTCATCCCTTCACTTCGCTGACGTTGCTCCTCCGCGACGGCAGCGGGAGCAAGACGGGAAGCAGGGAATCCACCCACAGCTTTGTGGTGATGATGGCACCAAGCTCTCTGCAGTGGGTGTGGGGGATCCAGGTAGAGAAAATCCCCCTTCCCCATCCCTGCGGGCACAGAGGCTGCCAGAGTCAAGAGGAATGGAAAATACAGGGATGAGCAGGTCCACAGATCCTTTATCAGCATCTCCCTTTGCAGCTCATCTTGGCACTGGGGATCGGACCCTGGGAGCCAAGGACCCATGCAGTGATGCAGCTGTGCCACATGGCATCAAACCCAGTGAGATGCCCTTCCCTTGACTTGGGTGCTGAGATGGCTCCATCAAGCTCCTTCCTGCTCCTATTTAGTGAACTCTGTCCTTGTTTTTGCCCAGAAACAAGAGTCAAACCCACTGATGAAATAGTCACCACCCGGTGTGGCAAGAACCCCAACCGCATCCTGGTGTACATGTTTGTGCCGCCGAGCTCAGAGACCTCCAAGGAGATCCTCAGGACGATCGCAATCGAGAAGGAGCCCGCCGAAGAGGTGGAAATCTACAACTGGAAGCTGATTAAAGGTGAGTACTCTAACAAAACCAGCCAGCAATGGAGGAGGTATGTGTGGAAACCTGGTGCTTTCCAAGCTTTGTTCAATTTTTCAGGCTTTTCTAGTAGTGCTCCAGACCTTGTTGGGTGAGTCAAGACCTGCTGACAGCAGGCTGGCTTTTGTGACTCCCCCCTTTCACGCTCTTTTGCTGCAGTTGCAGACAGACCAGGGGCTGGAAACCACTTTTGGCCCCAGCATACCCCACCACAAGCTGCAACTCCATCCAGAGGCACAGCACGTGGGCAAACAAGGCAAGGACTATGGAGCTGCTCCTCCAAACCTGCCTGCTTTCATGCCAAACGCACATGGAAAACAAACAAACAAAAATGTTCTGGTCACTCTAGATTTTTGCTTTTGCTCTTTTTTTTACTGTGGTCCACCCACTACTGGGAGCCAAGGTTGCAGAGCTGCTGCAAAGGTGCACACAGAGGGGATGAGTTGTTTCCCAGCCCATTTTTTTGGACAGATGGGTTTGGATGCTCCTGTTGGTGTGTCCTCCAGAGGTTGAAGCATGGCAAATACACTGGCAAAATTACTCCAATCTCTTGCTCTCTCTCCATACCTTTAGCTTTGCAACACTCTTATGGACCAGAGGTGCTTACCTCTACTAGGGACACTTGACCCAGTAGATATCTGTGTCGTGTTTCTCTTGGGACCAGGAAAGCATCACAGTGCCCCAACTCCAAGTCTCTGTTGGACATACTCTATCCCTTGCAAAAACTTGTGCCTTGAGCACTTGAGGTTGGTCGTACCCTACCGAGGGATACAGCAACCCTCTTCCCGTGTCTTCTGGACATGTGTAGGCAGATATTCTGGTCTCTTGGGTACATTCATGTCTCACCTCACTCCCTAAGGAGACCTCAGCCCTCCCTGTGACTGGCTCTTCCCAGCTGCCAAGGGTGGGCACAGGTGGATGGTAGCTGGAGAAATTAACTCTAGAGATGGAGCCCTGGCTGCCACCATGTTTCCATCCTCCCCCTGCCATCCTCCATCCTCTGCGGTGCCCCTCTCCTCGTCCTCCCCCCTGCCTCAGCAAAGCCTCCTTCACAATGGCACCTTGTAGCTGGAGGACAGCTCTGAGCCTGCACTGTCTGGGCCCCGCTGTTTCCTCGCTCCTTGGCAGAGGTCGCCACCCAAACCTTCTTGCCATGTTCTGAGGCCAAAAGCTTCACGTCTGCACGGAGCTCCTGAGCCCTGCCAGCCAAGGACAGGGGAGGCCCTTGTCCCCGAGGCCAACACAGCTCTTTTGCTTGGCAGAGCAAAGTGTTACTATTGGGAAAGAGCATGAGCTCAGTCACATATGGATTCCACCTCTCCATGGTCCATCACTCGACCAACAGAGCAGCATGTGTGGAGAAAAGAGGCTGCAAGTCACGCCTGGAGCCTGTCCATCTGCCTTTGTATGGGCTTATGATACCTACGTGGCCTCATCTATTTCTGTGCCGGGACAGTTTCCTCCACGAGGCAGGAGTTGAGAGGAGAAACCGGCGCCGACACCCAGCTGAAAGCTTTACCCAGCTTGCTCGCGGTGCACAACCAGCCCCCAGATGAGTTTCAGTGCAGGCTTCCCCGTGTTTTGAGGGGTCTGCACACCTCAGGATTTTTGAGAAGTGACTTTCCAATGTTTTTAGAGCAGGAATTATCATGGGGAGTGAGGGCACCAAAGGAACAGGCAGGATCAGAAAGGGACCGGCACAGTTTGGAGGCTCTGTCATTGACTCCTTCACCCTGCCTCACCGGGGGCCTGGGCTGTATTGGAGGCACGGTCCTGGGACCTTCATTGGTCACCAGTGTTTGATCATGCTTGTACATCCTCACACCTGGGCTAGAAAAGACCTGTGCAGTCTGGACCAGCCATCCCCATGTCTTCTGGCATTTACTTGAAGATCTCCTGCCACAGAGACTCTACGGCCCATCTAATCTCTTCTAGAGCCACAAACCCCTTCCTAAGGGAAGACTTGTCCCAACGTGCAACCTCCCAGCAGCTCAAGCTCATGCCTGCGTGTCCTCTCCACTGTGGGTTTGAAGAGCAGACTCCTTTCCTCTGAAGATGCCATCAGCTCCCACCTCTGTCCTCTCCTAGACAGCTGAAGCAGTTATTTTCAGTCTTTCCTTGGTGTTAGACATTTCTGGTCCTTCTCATAGCTCTGCTCCGGACTCTCTCTGTGTCTTTCTTGAAATGAAGAGCCCAAAACAGGGTGTGGGGCTCCAGCTAAAATTGATGTCCCGCTGGGGTGGGTCTCATACACCCACGTATACCCATAGTCCCATCCCCATCCACTCACCAAGGTTTTGTTCTGCAGATGACTTAACAAGTCCTGAGACCAGTCTCTTGAACTAGACTTGCTTTAAAGAGTCATGTTGGTTCCCCCCATAGTCAGCAGAGAGAAGCAGTTCTATGTCCTCTGCACCCATTTTAGGATAGGCAGAATGGCACTGCAGAAGACCCTGGCTCTCCCTTGTCTCCCCAAAATTAGGAAAGATGAATTTTCTCCCTTGGAGGTGGGGCTGGTCCTTAATTCTTTCCTTGTGCTCTACTGGACTCTGCTTGTTTTTTGGTCCTGAGGCAGTGCTGAAAGCATAGAATCATAGAATCACAGAGTGGTTTGGGTTGGAAGGGACCTGGGACCTTCAAGACCAGCCAGTCCCACCCCCTGCCAGGGGCAGGGCCCCCTCCCCCCAGCCCAGGCTGCTCCCAGCCCTGTCCAGCCTGGCCTTGAGCCCTGCCAGGGATGGGGCACCCACAGCTGCTCTGGGCAGCCTGGGCCAGCGCCTCGCCACCTCATTGTAAAAAAATTCTTCCTTCTATCTAGTTCGAATCCCCCCTCTTTTAGTTCAAAACCATCTCCCCTTGCCCTGTAGTTAGAGACACTATATAAAAAGTCTGTCCCCAGCTTTCTTATAAGCTGCTTCTAAAGCACCAAGAATCACAGAATCATTTAGGTTGGAAAAGACCTTGAACATCAAGTTCAACCATTAACCCGGGACTGCCAAGGCCACCACTAAACCATGCCGCTATGTGCCACATCTGCATGTTTTTTTGAACACTTCTAGGGACGGTGACTCCACCACATCCCTGGGCAGCCTGTTCCCACGCTGGACGACCCTGTCAGTGGAGAGATTTTTCCTAATACCCAGTCTAAACCTCCCCTGAAAAGAAAGGTGTTAAGCGCCCAATGGCTCCATGACCTCCCTCCATCTCATCCTAAACTTTGCAAAGAGCGATCCTGTCTGTTGGACGGTATCTGCTCGCCAGGAAATGGCATCACCCTTCGCCAGCTCTATCCCGCGATGCCTTTTTGGCGGATGGCGGGCACAGTGGGCTATTCTTATCTACGCCACCTCGAGCTCTCCTTGTGCGTGCTGGAGCATCGTCTGCATTCCTCCACTGCTCCCCCGTGCCTGGCATCTGTCAGAAATGACCGTCCACGGGACCAAAGGTCTCAGCCAGCTCTCCGAGGGCTCTTGGGTGAGCATTATCTAGGTCGGTTGATTAAAAGATGTTTATCTCTTGTAGCCCTTGTTTAAAATATCCTCTTGGTTACTAATGTACTGGAAAGTGCTTCATCAGCCATGGGGACTATAAGCACAGTCTCCTGCTCCTTTCTAAGTATAGACCAGAAGGATTTATTGAACACTTGTGCCTTTCTTGCGTCATTAACAGTTTTATTATCTCCATCCAGTATCTTCTTTTGTTACTGGTAGGACTTCTTCTCCTGACCCACTTAAAAGACTTATTAATAGTCCAAATATCCACATATTTCTCCGGATGTCTTTGACTTCCTGTATTAATTTTCCACAGTCCATCACATCTCATTTATACGGATTGCTAGTCGGTTCCCTTTCCTTACATACTCTTTTTATGTGTAATTGCTGCTGGGAATTGGGGAACATCTCTTAACCAAATAAGAGGGACCACGTTGCCTCTCACATCTGCTGGCAGTGAGAGGCTGGAGGCACGGGGAGCCTGGGCGAGAGGTAGGGAAGGATGTGCCAGGCATACCTGCCTGGTTTGTCATGCTTCGCAGGCGAATATGAATATCGTAACCCCTAATCCCACAGAAAGGTCACTTCCATTGCTAAATGCAGGTTCTGGTTTTCTTGGGTCAAACATCTGAGTCAGGCACCTCCGCTAACGGGACGGTGTTGGCACAGGCAGAAATATCAACCTCTGCTGAGGTCATTTGGGGTTTTTTTCTGTCCTGGAGGAGTTTCAGGGCTGGGGGCAGAGAGATGGAAAACTTTGGTCCCCAGCTGCTTCCAGGAAAGGAAAACATCCGAGGATGGAGAGGTCTCTGCAGTTGGGGAAGATAGGTGGTCCAGAGTGGGCAGAGAGGACAGGGATCCCAGGTTCCCGCTGGTCTCACCTTTATTTCTCTTACAGTTTTAGGGGAGATCAGACCTCCTCCAGTGCGAGATGCTTTTCAGAGCAACAAATTCTTATTGCTTTCACCTGCTTTGCAGCGTTGTCCCTGCTGCGTTCTGATTTAACGAGGAGTTACTGTTTTCAAATGAGAACTCTCCTGGTCTTCGGCCAGCCCTGGCTTCACTCCCAACCTCCCAGCAGGCTTCGGCAGCAGGTCCTGCACCAAACCAGGACCCCTAGGCATCCCGTGCAGGCAGCATCCCTTTTGCATCTCAGGAGGGGACAGAGTGGTGTGCATCCAAACCTATCTGAGCCTTAAACTGAGTGTTGCGGAGCCTGATGCTCTGTGTTTCCCTCTGCAGGAATATTTCATCTGATACAGACCAAGAAGATCAGCAAACAAGAATTCAAGCAAGAAGCACAGAACTTCAGACTGATCACCAGGACGAATGAAGGTAGGGACAGAGAAATCCCGTTTCCCCACTCCTTCAGCAGACCCTGCCCCAAACAACCCCTGTGTTTTGCTGCTGTGCTCTGGCCGTTCTGCAAAGGCTGCGTAAATCCTGGCATGGTGTGGGGAGCTGAACCGTTGGGAGAAGGCTTGTACAAACAGAGCCGGCTTGGGGCTGACCTCTCTTCACACGCATATGCAACACTCCTGGTTAGCAGTCACATTTTCACTTTATGGTATCAGAAAGGGCAGCCAGCTTTCTAAAAGTGGATGCACGCTTGTGAAATCCAAAGGCTTTGTCTCTCCAAAGCCTGTAAAACTGTTTGATTTTTATATCTAATCCATCTGGTGTTACGGGGGGAAGAAAAAAAACAATGATGCAAGGGATTTGAAAAAAATAAACTCTTGAAATATTTTTAAAAATCATTTTTAATGTTCTTGGATGTGCGTAAATGTTACAAAATGCAGGAATGCCAGTGCACATGCCGAGAGTGCCTGTGCGGAGCAAAACTGCCGTGCTATTTCCTGCTGGCTGCCTCTTTGCCTGGGCTGGGTTAGAGTTTAATGGGTTAGGTTCGGATCAGAGCCATTCCCATATTGTCCAGCACCCACAGGTCATCGGGTCAGCCGGCAGCGGCGCTGCTGCCCAGTGCATACCAGCACACCCAGTGCCCCAGCAAGGGTGGAGATTTGTTTTCACCTCCAGTCCGTTTGACACAACATCTCTTGACCAAACTCTGGGCGATTTTCAAGTCCCTGCTGCCAGGTTGGGCTTTGCACCCCAACGGGGTCTCTGGCACGTGCCCCCTTCTTCTTGCCTCAGTTTCCCCTGACAAATAACCCTGTTGTGAAACCATCTCTCTGCCATTGCTGCAAGTTCTAGGGAAGCATTGGCCGGTGATTTCTTCACAACAGGAGGTTAATTCAGCTGGAAAATATGCCCCCCCTGGGGATGACGACATTAGGGTTGCATAATCCTTGCTGGGATTACAGGGGAAGCGACCACCTAGAGGGAAAGCACCTCCAGCCACCACCTCCTGCACGTAGGGGCTTGCTGATGTTTGGGAGAAGCAAGGAGAGGGATTAGGACACTTTGTGCTAATTCTGGGGGTCTTTCCCAGCTCCCACTGATGCAGTTGCTTTGCGGGGAGTCTGCAGCTCACCAGTGGGGCTGTCAGGGGATCTAGGCGGGGGTTTCTTCTCCTTCTGCAGCAGGATCTTCCCTTCCTTCAGGTGGTTCCAAAGCTCTGCACGAAGAGCCGAGGCTGAGGCAGCAGCAGGAAAAAATGTACACGTGGGGGTTTTGAGCAACCCACCCCAAAGAAATGGGGTGACAGAAGGGAGGAGAGAAGCATACCTGCCCATGGCCCACGAAACGTGGATTTTGGCTTTCTGATTATGAGTCAGAGGGCAAGCAAAAGGCTTTTAAGAGCGTGTAGGTGGTTTCCAGGGAAAGCATTGGAAGTGCCATTGGCTGTGCTGTTAATTGCATTGCAGGAGGTATATAGGGCCCCTCTTGACCTCAAACACCATTTTAATGGGAAGATGGAAAAGCCTAGGACTGGATTGTGGGACCACTGATGAACTGCTCTGGCCACGGCCAGCGTTGTGGGTGGACCTCTCTCCCCACCTCTCTCCCAGCCTGGTCCTTGTGGGTACTCCAGTGTGGAGGGTGCTACACAAGGGGTAAATTGTGTTTTTTCCTGCTCCAGGGGTTGTTGCTAATGAGTGTCCATCTCTGCTCATCCAGGTCACTGGAACATCTTCCGAGCCCAGACGTCAGAGCTGAGGATGACAGAGAGCCCAGAGAAAGAAACAAAGAACTTGTAAAGAAAAAAACCTTTAACCTAGCTATTATCTAAACACACACACACACACACATACACGCATACACATATATATGAGAAACAAAGTTGCATTATTAAATAGACTGGCACAGCAATAAAAGGATACACTAGTGTAAATTACAAAAACTCCAGCAAACCAACCAAACTGCACCACGTTGAAGCCACAGCGGTGGAGGTGCCTCTCTCCAGCCGGAGAGCGCAAGAGGCGGCCGGCAGCTCCTGCTGCGGGAGGCGCCGGGTGTGCAGAGGGAGGAGGGGGAGACGGCGGAGACCTGAGACCTGGTGCGGTGTGAGGAGGTGGGATACATCCCTGACACGCCAGCGTTTCTGAAGAGCATCAGGAGCTAGTAATAAAGCAGAACGTGCCCGTGCTTTTTACCAACCGTCGGCATAAAGATGACCTGCAAAGAAAGAAAAACCGTCCTTATTTCTTTCCTTGGAGCCCCTGTGATCTGCCAAGGGTTTCTTCGGCCGAATACCCTCCAAAGGGTATTTCTTGGAAAATCTTGGGTCTCTTATCCTCTGTGTCAGCTGGGAGGATTCTTTTCCCTTCTTTGCAGGTCACTTGAAGATGCAGTTCTGGGGGGGACCCACTTGTTGACTTGTTGAGGCCTGAGACCTCAAACGCTGCACTAAGGTCTCTACTAAGCATGTTATTATGCTATATATTTATATATATCCTACATAATATCTACTGAGCTGTATTCACAGGAGGGGCATCTCCCAAAGGGCGAACAGGACCATTTCTGCAGTGTGGGGAGGAGGGTGTGCAGCAGCATTGCCCTCCCCCTGTCTGGAAACAGCTTTGGGGGATTTTCAGGTTGTTTTGGTACATGTATTTATCCCTGGTTTCTTGTTTTATTCTGTTTTGATAAATCTATTTATTTGGAGATCCAGATCTGTCTGATAAATCTGATTAAAGCGTCTTCTTGATTCAGCCTCCTGTGTTGGCTCTCCTTTCCCCGTAGGGTCCATGTTACAACTCGGGGGGCCCAGTGGGACCCCCATCCTGGGGGGTTTGGGGTCTAATCCCCTTGCTCTGACTCAGGCAACATCTCAGGGTTTGGGATGCAGGACCAAGGCATGCAGAGAACATCCCACGGATGCTTCGCTCATCATCAGGGGATCATCCCTCCCCACTTGCTTATGGTCTGCAGCTGGTTTGGGGCTGAAAACAGAGCTTGGGGCTGGCAGTGGGCACGGGGCTCAGGTGAAGGCTGGGGGCAAACCCAGGCCAGGAAATCAGAGGTCCTGGCAAGCTGGATGGGTGCCCAAGCAAGCTGCTAAGTGGGTGCAGGTGCTCACTCTTGGACAGGCAGCTGCTCACGTGGGGCTATAAAAGGATCAATGCATGCAGCTCCCACCCTGGGGACAGCCATGCCTTCCCCTTCTCTCTTTGTTATGCCCCAGAAAAATGGGGGGGTTTGCCACATAATGTGGATGGAAACCAGGTCCATGCATGGCCGAAGGAGGGACGAGCAAATGAGCAAAGCTCCCGTGGACCCACAGCAAGGAGGAACCAGGGATAATTGGAGCAGCCGGTGGGCACCGACCCAGCACTGCTCATCAGAGCTGTGCAATGATCCAGGCAACGGGGCTGATCTGGTTAAAATTATCCAAGGAAAAAAATCCCAGTGATGCTTTGGGTGTTAGGGGTGTCCCCAGTAGAGTGGGGCAAAGGGAGAGGGGGCAAAGCCACCCCTCACCCCATGGCTGTGTGCATGACTGTAGCTGTGTGCTGGCAGAGAGGATGCTGCCAGTCCCCGGGGGGAAACCTGACCCCTCACTCGTCAACCTAATTAACTGGCTCTTGCGTGCACTAATTGAAGCAGAGCTGAGGCCCAATTTATGCTCATTTACCAGAAGTGGCAGGTGTCTGAAATGAAGCTGCCCGGTTGGGTTCCTAGGGAAGGCCTGGTAAAAACCAGCACCAACCCTGCAACCTCACAACGTGAGGTCTCCTGCAGGTATCTGTAGGTGACTGAGCCCAGTATAGGTTATACTGAGCCCTGACACAGTGCAAACCAGCTGCGTGCCACGCACACAGAATTTCTCTACCGTGTCCAGGAGGGTGGTGAATGCTGCTGGCTGCTCCGTGGCCAGGAGAAACCCTTTGGTAAGCAGCAGCAGAGGAACCTGCATGGAGTGAGGTCGCTGCCACCCCTCAGCAAGTCACCTCTACCCAGAGCACGGCGCCCTGTATTTCTTCCAAAAATCAGTAACCACAGAGCTGCATCGCCCCTGTGCTGCATCGCCCTGGACCCCTGGCTGAGCTTTGCCTTGGGCAGGGAGATTTGGAGGTTAACGGTGATGTGCAAGAGGGAGTTTCTTTGGAGAGTGGTTTCATGGAGACACAAGATGGAGATGGAGAGGCAGTCTCATCCCAAGGAGCTTCCCACCAAGAGATGTTACTGCTGCCTGGTCCCTTCCTGGGAAACACGGATGGCATTGCCCTGGTGCAGATGCTCCGAGGTGGACTGGGTATTCTCTGCTCCTGCTGTTGTCCTTGCACTGAAGCTGGTCCTAGCAAACAGGGTTTGGTGCTGAACATACCCACCACAAAAGGAAGACGTGGAAGCCTCCAAAGATGTCATTTGCATGATGCGACTGTTCCATCCTCCCATAACTTCATTTCCCAGACCCACTGCATCCCCTGGCCCTGGCTGCCTCCAAACAGCATCTCTTCTCCCCCAGTGTCAGCTTCTCCACTGCTGTCAGGCATCACGCCACTGCCAGCTCTCTGTTGTTGCAAATCAGGCTTTCTGCTGCCTTTTAGTTATCCCTTTACTGCAGCCCTGCTTTGGGACGCTGTCATAAAAGGCACCCCATAAATTTTATATGGAACAGTAAAACATTTTCGCCTTGGCTGCTGTTCCCCCTCGCTCGCTGCAGCAGCGCAGACCAAAGGGGCGAGATCTGGTTAGGCAGGAGCCAAGCGCGCTATCTCGGCTGCTGGCTCCTGGCAGAGAAAACCGGCATGACATTCCTTTTTGCTAGTTTGATTGAAGGGATACGCCTGGAGCCATCTTGCCTTGCACCAGTCCTGGAGCAGCACTGGTGTCTGCTGTCCAAGGGACACAGCTGTGGTTTGTCTCCACCTGAGGAGACCCAAAAGCTTCCCTTCTGCTCGCTGTGGTGAGGCACCAAGGGCTTTTGGCTGCCTGAAGTGACCCCTGAGCCGACAGGGATATGAGGGGTGGGCTCAGCTCTCCCTTCAGATGGCAGACCTGCAACCATGGGTTTCTTAGGTGTGTTCCTCGCCCTTCCCCATCCATCCATTTATCCATGTATCCATCCATTCTTCCCCATCCATCTATCCGTCCCATCCTTTCCCCGTCCATTCTTATCCATCCATCTCTAGCCATAACTTCTTGGGTCCTCTGGCTTTTCTTCCCCTGCAGTGGCATGGGAGGGAGAAGATATCGGCTTCACCTTGGTTTACCCTGAACGCTGCCCAGTGTCAGAGACCTTCATTTCTCCCAGGATCATAAGAAAAACCCACCCGAGAGGGGTGCTAGGGACATTCACAGGGGCCACGTGGGCTGGTGACCAACCTCACAGAGCACTGCCTGGTGACGTGTGGCCGAGGAGGGGCAGAGGGACTTGCTGTGGGGACCGGGGGCTGCCAGCAGTGGGTGATCTCCCGCAGCCGTGTCAGTGATACGCCAGACCCGGCGGCCCCAGGAGCCTGCCCTAATGACCACATCTCCCCATGGGGGACTCTTGGAGGCTGCTTTCCCCGCGGGGGCATCTCTGGGGATTAACCCTTTTAATTGGATCAGCAGCCACGGATCAGAAGCCAGCACTTCACGGTTGGTGGCATCGCCTCCCTCGCCCTGCTCCTCTGCAGGAATCGCCCCGTTTCCACCCCGAGCCGTGAAGACGGGGTTGATTTGGGGGCAGAGCTGGTGCAGCGCTGTGGGATCTTTCATTTCTTGCAACGCTGAGTTTGCAGGGCAGGGCTGGGCTTTCTGTGGAGGGTTGGAGGGGGCCGCCCCTAGACTCTGCAGGGGACATTCCCTGGGGACATCCCACGTGTCACACTGTCACCTCTGCTGCAGCCCAGACCACGTGGGCACCCATCCCACCATGGCTGGGGGCCAACAGGGACAGGGTCCTTCCTGGCATGTGCAGGGCTAAGGCCACCCTGTCATGCCGTGCAGCCACAAGGCTGCATTCACTCCCCTTACCCCCAGGTAGGTCAGCACCTTTTCTCTTTCTTTACAGCTGGGCCACCTTCCTTCCACCTCCTTAACAGGGTTTGCAGCCCTGTCATTGTCCGGTTGTGCTGGTTGTGACTCATTTCTGATCTGCTCAAGGGTCAGGGAGAAGAACCTTCCTGGTTCTGACAGTGTTTGCACATCCATGAGCAAGATCAGCTTGTGGCTGCACAGATAATGAGTGGTTTGGGAAAGATGGAAATCTCCGAGACCTCTCTGCGTAACGTGGCTGACATCCCCCTGCTTCTGCCTTCCCCATGTTTCTCTCGTATCAGCCACAGAGCACGAGGAGTTTCAGGCAGCTCACACCTTTGCTGATGTGGATAAACCCCCTCAGGCAGCCAGCCAGCACCCGCTGGTGGCACCACCGAGCTGGAAGAGCAGCACAGGTCTTGACACTGTCAGATAGAAGTTGCCTAATGTCATGAGAGCAAAAAACCTCTAAGCAAACACCCAAATGCAGCTTGAGGGCTTTGGGGATTCAAAAGTCCTGTCCAAGGGAACCTGGCGTGGACCCAGACACGAGCCCTGGCCTAAGCCAGGGAGAGAGGGGAGCATCAGTGTGCCCAACCCTGCAAGGAGAAGGGTTCTTGCATGAGGGCTGAGGTGGACATTGATGGGTTTTGCCACCCTGCCTTCATCTGCCCAGCCTCTGCCAGCATTTTGTGTGTGGGTTAAACATGGATGATTCTGGGCACCACTGGGTAACCGCTCCGCTGCACTTGCCGTGGGCTCCTCGGGGTATTTGCAAGTGCATCCATACAATTGAACCACAGCAGGATCTCTCCTGTTGGAAGGGACTTGGCTCCACGGGGCAACAGCAACGCACAAGGGTGTTTAATGCAACATCCCTGGCTGGGGCGGTTGTTCTCTCACCCTCAGGGAGAAGATGTCATGATTTAATTGCATCCTGCCACTTCTGCAGGACCTGCATCTCCTGCTGCTTCACCTATGGGACCTGTACCTCCTGCCAGCTCTCCTGCTATCACTCTCCCCTCTTGCTGTGATCTGTTTTGTATGCAATAAGCGCATCAAACATCCCATGGCTGGTGCAACCTGTGCTGCAACACCTCTGGTCTCAGCAGAGAGCATTTGGGCACTGGGTCCAGTTTGGGTCCCCAGTACCAGGCAGGCAGTGACTGGCTGGACTCAGTCCACCTGGAAGATACACCAAAAAAGTTTTCCCTTTCAGGCTGATCAAACGCTGGAACAGGGACCAAAGGAAGGAGGGGCATCCCTTCCCTGGAGAAACTCAGCCCTTGCCTGGATACAGCCCTGAGCAACCTGATGTAACTTCAAAGCTATCCCTGCTTGGAGCTGGAGGTTGGACCGCGGACCTCCTGGGGTTCCGTCCAACCTGAATTACCCTGTGGCTGTGTGCTCCGGGACGGATGTCAAATCACCCTCAGAAATCTTGGCTCTACCTCTGGGGTCTTAGGGTTTTTTTACGTCAGAGCCATGCTATTTCATGCTCTATTATCAGGTTAGTCAAAACACTTCTCTAAACTATATGTCTATATAATTGCCAGCTACACTCACTTCCTTGGCTCCTGCTGTTTTCCATTGCATCGGATTTTCAGCCATGCAAAATATCTACTTTCACCTTAATCTGCATGAAGCCCCTCTCGCCCGCAGGCAGCCTGGGTGCAAAGGGGAGGCCAGCACCTCTCGGCCGCGCTCGCTGGAGCCTCGTGCCACCGGGTGAGCTGGGCAAGCTGGGGCTGGTGGCATGCACTGCTCAATGTGGGGCGTCACTGCCCCGTTACGGCTCTGCCATGGGGAGATTCAGTCACACAAAAGAAGGCTGGGTTGGGTTTAGTGCTGCTGTGAAAGTCCTGTGTGAGGCCCATGGCTCTGGAGGTGGTTTGAAGCTTTGGTTCACAGGTGAAGCATCTCCCAGTGAATTAGGATGTGTGTTCTCATATCACCTTCCCCCAGCTGAACAGGGGGATTTCTCCCCAGAGGGATGGGATTTCTCTTAAAACAGCCCTTGCGGCGCTCCGTGGAGACCCCTGTGCCATGCCAGGCAAGCGCTTCGCCTGCATCCGCTCCCCTCTGCACATCCCTTTCTTTTTCAGAGATGGTAAATGGAGAAACCAGAGGATCATCCGTGCTGCACGGCTCACAGGCTGTTCTGCCACCGCGGACCTGTCTCCTCTCCAGACTAAACAGTCCTAATATTTCCTGTCTCTTCTCACATAGAAATGTGGCTGTAATCACTCTTTTCTCCTGTTTCTGCACCTTTTTGGATGCCGGAGCAGCTCAGGATGTACCTAATCTGGCGGGTTGTCTGAGTTGCCAGGGAAATGAGATTGCATTTCCCTGCCTCCAGCTTTGTCAAAGCTTGACACCCCCAAAACTGAGGGCGGGGGAGAGGGGGGAAAAATCCCTGCAGAGAAATGCTTTGCCAGCAAGTCAGGACTATCCCGACACTGGAAAAAGCCCCCGGCTGCCTGGAAGACAGGTACTGAGAAAGGGGTGATGAGAAAAACAGGGAAATCCTCGGAGACCGTGGCTGGCAGGGCAGGAGCCAAAGGAGGGATGGCAGCTGGAGGAAATGTGGCTGGTGTGGCACAACCGCAGCCCCAGCGGCCCTTTCCTCTGGCACAGCGCTTGGCCTCTCTGCCCTGTAGGTGTTCCGTGGCCATCCCCAAACGTGGGCTTTCCAAAGGGGAGGTAGGACAGACCAACGGTGCAAGGAGCTGGCGGAGCATCCCGTGATCCTCCTGCCCCGTGGGATGCAGGAGAGCTGCCCACACTGCCTGTGGCTGCCTTCTCCGGTGCACCCGGCTGGTCTTTCTCGCTCTCCTATTTTTTGCCCATGAGAGCATCCAGCCCCCAGCAGAGATCCCTGTTTGTGCGGGCTGGATAAATCCAAAGGGAACTGCTTGTGAGTCCTTCTCACCAGCACTGCCAAAAGAACATGATTCAGTGCTTTTTTTTTTTTTGGGGGGGGGGGGGATAGAAATTAATTAGTTCAGGCCCATCACAATTATCTAACTCAATGAGCACAACAATAACCCACTGTTTAAAGGTTGTTCACGGGCGTTTAGCACCATCTGGGTCGTCTGATCAGGGGCTTTGAAAACAGTTGAAAATGAAGTAAGAAGGATTGCTTGGCCCGGACACCCCCTCTTGCCTCCCAGCTGCACAATGAAAATAATCCTGATGGACCTATTAGACACAGGGAGAGGGACCGCAGAACAAACACCACCCCATATCTCGCCATGCTCCTCTGAGCTGTAGGTCAGTGTCCCCAGATGGGAAGGTGGTGGCCTTGGAAGGAGAAGGGAAGAAGAGCTTGGCCACATGTCCAAATAGCAGAGTTCTTCCCTGGACATGCTCCTCCTCAAGCTCTGGGGAACTGAGTTAGAGCAGGTGAAGCTCGAGCCATCCCCGTGGAAAGGTTGGGGTTTGCAGAGGCTGCTGCTGCTGCTCAGGAGGACTTGGACCTCTTTGGACGTTGGGCGGTTTCTTGTGCGTGCTGGAAGGTGGATTTGAGGGTTTGCCCAGTTGGGCTTGGGCTTCCCCCAAACTGGGAAGGCAGCGGGGAGCGCTGTTGATTTTAAGAGTGAGTGGCTGCTCACCATGTCCAAAGCTGCCCCGAGAGGGGCTTGGAACCTGCTGGAAATTCAGGACAGACTCATGTCTAGTCCATCCCCAGGTGGCCACCTGAAAAATGAGCCTTCCCACGTTGTGTGAGTTAGGAGATGCCACATCTGGTAGCCCATGTACACCCTGTGTGGCCATCCCAGCAGCCAACCTCCAGGTCCCACAGTCTCACCAGTAGCTGCCTTGGACCTCCCGGTCCCACCAGTCCCAACTCACAACCCTGCAGTCTCTCCAATAGCCATCCCAGACTGACAGCTGCTCCAACACCCGGCTGTGACCAGTGGTCTGACTGTGTTGCTGGCACCCAGACCCCCAGAAACACAGACACAAGCAGGAGAGAGTCCCTCAACTGGGAAAACAGTTGGAAATTGAGCTTTAATGAAGAAATGGAGTCTAATCAATGAGACAAACTGCACTGGCTGGAGTCAAGTGCAGTGACCACCTGATTAGACAGAACTGGCCCGTTTATCCCCTTATCCTTCTATTTTCATGTTTGTTCCTCTCCAGACCCCCTTCATCCCTCCTTCTGCCCACCGTTGGTCCATCCCCTCAACACTGTCTTCTACAGTCCCCAAATTCTCTTCTTTTGGGATCCCAGCACCTTCCCCCATCCTCATGCCTGGGCATGCATCCCCAGGGTCCATCGATCCCTTCCCACATCATGGGAGGAGCAGTGGTGGCACCATGGGGCTTCTGTGTTCCCATCACCACCCCCTTGTACCACCCGTGGTGAGATACACTGTCCCTTGCCTCCTTCAGGCTGTGGAGGTGTCTGGGTGTGGATGGGCTCTTGGGTAGGAACAAAAAATGAATTTATATCCCTGGTTTTGCTGCAGTCACCACTGTGCAACGTGCTCGCTGTGCCCATGTGAGTTGGGTGTCTGGCCATGCCTGGTGGAGGCTGTGTTAAGCATGGACACCATCATGTCTTCTGCAGAGAGGGCACCCACCTTTCCACACCCTGACATAACCACTGGAGCGCTGATGTGGGGACTATCTTCCTCCGTGGTGCACTATTGAGGCCAACGCAACTTAGGCCATGAGCTTTGCCAGTTGGATGCATCAACCTCTTCTCACCAATGGGTCAACCACCTGCATAACCAGACGGCACTGTGACTCATGCTCAGATCTGATCATACACCCCATACATCTCCTCAGGATAGACTGGACATCCCCGAAATGTGGTTGTGTGACAGATTTTGGTCCAGAGGCCCAGAGTGGTGGATTTTGGGTGGTCAGTGGAAGACAACTAGCCTTCTCTGCCCTGGGAAGGTGCAGGTCCCAGTTGGACTGGGGTGGTGAGGTTCAAACCCATGGCTGGAACGGGCACCGTAGCTTCGTGCAATGGTGAAAAACATAGATATGAGTTCAAAAGGGGACAGAGACGAAGTGACAGAAGGGGCTGCTGTGAAATGTGGCCATTCAGTGGTACGAGCTCTGCCCTTGCACCACCGTTTGTCCCTGCGGGTCACTGGGGGAAGCCAGCGTGACCAGCCTGGGAGGGGACACTGCATTTGGGCATGTTTTTTGGCTGAATGACCCCACTACTGGTGTCCCATGGTCCCACCTGGCAAGGCAGGGGACCCATGGCTCAAGGGTCTTCACAGGTCCTGAGCAGCAGAGCAAAGGCTGCAGTGTGCGTTGGACACCGATTCATGATACAGCTGTCCGGGTGGCTCCCTTCCCTTGTAGCACTGCGTCTCACCAGCCTCTTCCAGCAGCCCTGGGATGAGCTTGTCCTCCTCAGCAGGGGGATGAACTACATCGTTCCCAACCCCTTGTCCCTCTTGTACCATCCCGGAGCTGCCCTGCAGCACAAGAGAGCTCTCTTCCTCCCATGGGATGGAAAAAATAATCTTTTAAGAGAGCTGACCGCGCTAAGGACACGTGTGTGCGAGCAACCTGTATCAGCAGGGGTCCTGCTTGTGCTGGGAAGGGGTGCCTCCGTCTCTGAAATAGTGTCTGTGACCCTTTGCAGCAGAAAATGAGATGATTCTTGGTGTTTGTGCTCAGAAATGGTTCCCCCAAGCACTTCTAAGGGTTGGAGCAGACTGTGTTCTTGGCATGGGTTCCCACCAAGCAGCACGATGACTGCGTGGGAGATGTTTTTCATCAGTTGGTCCTGTTGCTGTGCATCTTCAATTTTTGCATGGCCTGAAGACCCATGTTTTTAGGAAGAATCCAGTCCAGTTACCCACCAGGACTTGGTCCTGCTTGCAGAAAGCTGGACATGTCACTGTGTGCTTGCATACTGGCTCCTGTTGGGTGGGAACCCATCGCCTGTTCCTGGTCCCAGCTGCAAGCCCAGCTGTCATCCCAGGGGAGGAAGGTTCTGAAAGCCCACTCCCATGGCTGGGAGCTCTTTCTTGCCTGCCTCCACATCTCTCCCACACTGGGTTGCACAGCCACTGGCTGCTGGAGACCCAGGGTGGTTATTCCCCCAGTAATGGCCGTGGTGAGATGGGTCAGGGATGCAGGAAGGGCTAAACTCCAGACCAACCAGTTCTCTGACCTCCAGGTGCTGGTGCAAAGTGAATCACATGATATTAAACCCCCAGGCCCAGGGTGCAATGAACAGGCAGGTCTCCAAGAAACCTATCTAGATGGGAAATGTGGCCAAGTGTCCTGCACCAGTGTCCCCACCGCCACCACCTACCACGTCAGCATCAGGCCAAAGAGGCCAAATTTAGTTTTTATTTCCCCCACACCCCCCCACCCCCTGTCTCTAAGGCTGCTTTTTGCTGGGTGCTGAGGCTCCAGACTGCAGCTTCAGCAGGAAAACCTGCAGAGCAGAGTTTTCTCACCGGTGGGCTGCCGGAGACCACAGTTTGCAAGCGGGGTTTGGCAGGGGGCTGCAGAGGGACCCACCGAGGTTCCTCTGAACCCCGTCAGGCTTCCGACTCCTGTTTCATGGCAGGAGGATCGGCACTAAATAACGAACGGAAACATTGATCCCCTTCCAGGCTGCTTTTAGCACGTCCCGAGAAGTTACGCAGGCGCCGGTGTGGGCTCCTGCTCCTCCTCGGTGGAGCGAGGGAATCTGTAGCCTACTGACGCAGCAGCCCAGACATGACACAGAGGAGAGCTGCACGTTGTCCTTCCCTCGATGACCTTCCCTGGAAGTCAGGAAGACACAGTTACGCAAGGGGCGAAGGCTTTCAATGTGATGACAGCTGCATCTCGATGCGATGCGTTATTAGTGATTGCTACCTGGGCCAAGAGGTTTCCAGGGGAAAACTGCAAAATTACTTCGCTGGGGTGGATTATTGACGTTTGAAGCTGAATGTGAATCACCAAAACCAACAAAAAAGGTCGGTTAGAGGTGAATATAATTTGCCCCTTCATCTAAACGACCACCAGCCTGTGATAGACACCCAAAATTACTAGGACAAACTCTCCAGATGGTGTCGGTCTGCAGTGAGCAAGAGACCGCATGACTGGTGCTGGATTTCCAGATCAGCCTTTGCCAAACTCTGGCCAAGGCATTTGGGTACCTTTTGCCCTTGAATCTGCCCTGCAGATCTGAGCAGTTCCAGTGAAAATCAAGGCACGCTGGAATCAGAGGGAGTTTTGTCCTTCATGTTGGCATGAATCCAACCCCGAGCATCCGAAAGGATTTTGAGGAAGGTTTTGTCATTGAAATGGAAATTTAACCCTTTATTTGGGTTATTTGCATCATTGCTTTGGAGGAATCATTTTCCTGTGACCCAAAACTTGAGGTTTACCTCTCTTCCTCGGCCAGGCAGCATGTGTGCTGGTTGGGATGGGGACATCTGGGTTGGCCTGGCTGCCAGCTAGTTTCCAAGGGAACTGGTGCCCTTGGGGTCATATTGAAGGTCCTAGGAGAAGACAGATGGTGGGCTGCATGTGGAGAAGTGGTGGGAGCTGGGACTTGCAGTCATAGCTCAGTTGTAACTCCTCGCTCTTTCTTTTGGTGAGACCAGCATAGAGTAACCCAGTCTCTGTGTGGGGCTCTAAAACAAGCCTTGGGTGATGCTCTCACCAGCCCTGGGTCCCCACTCCTGGTGGGGATGGTCCCTCCTCCCCTGTGAAGTTTTGCACCCCCGGGGAGCAGCCGTGCTCCCCACACCTGGTCTGGGGAAGAGGGATAACGTCATCTGCAGCTCCTTGGCACAAAAGTGATTGCAAAATACCAGCCAGCAGGCCAGAAGAGAGGCCAGCTGGGGGAGAACTTATGGGTGAGCCCAGCGCCAAGTCTCCCAGCCGGGAATTGGTGGGGAGGGCTCAGGCTCCGCTTTTCACAGAGCCTGTGGTTTTTATTCCCTTTACACCAAGGTAAGGGGAAGGAGGAGGCATCTCTTGCAACCAAAAAAAAAAACCCTGGGATTTTGTTCTTCACACATTTTGGTTTGGGATGGTGCAGTGGGGTATGTCAGTGGAAGATTTTTGGGAAATGACATCCTGGTGTCCCCACGGGATGGACTCAGCAGGGCCCGGGTGCCCCGTGACTCTGTGCATGCTCCTCTCCCATGCCCTCCTCTTCTTCCCTCCCTCCTCTGGGGTTTTTTTTCCAGACATCCCACAGCTCTTTTAGAGGCCCAGCAGAGTGTTGTGATGGTTCACAAAGCTCTCCAGGCTTTCATGTGGGCTCCAACCCTCCCTTTAATGCCACAGGGCAGAGTCTTGTCCCCTTTCTAGCCCTTGGTCCCTGCTGGGACAGGTGGGATCTTGGGGAGCAGATGCTCCTTCTTGGGGTCTTTTTTCCCTGCAGTGAGTTTTGAAGTTGCCAAGCTCCGGCCATGGCACTGCTTAGCCTGCTGGAGGGGAGCATGCAGACACCCCCCCCAACCCCACCCCCCACCCTCCCAACCCTAATCTCCCCAAAATAAGGAAAAACACAAGAAACAGGGTGGGTGGGACATGACCCTTCCTTGGGGCAGGAGATGGGTGGGACTTGGACGCGGAGGTCACATCCAAACCCATCATGCTCGATAGCCACCAGCAGCTCCATGAACACAACTGGCCCCTGTTTGAACCCACCCATAATTTTGGCCTCCACAGGGTCTTGCAGGAGGTCTGAGTTCACTGCTGCAGACCGGCAGGAATGCCTTTGGCCCCTGATTACTCCTGATTTGCACCCAAGCAGGTGAGACCCCCAGAACTTTGGGATTCAGTTAGAAATGCTGATTTTTTTTAAGTTTCTGAGCTTACATCTCAGGAAGCATTTAGAGGTTTTCTCCAGCCTGATGGGGCATCATGGGGAGATGTCTGACCAGCCCAGGAGACCAAAGGCTTGTTCCCCACGCTGCAGGAACTGCATTTTCTCTTTAGCACTCAGCCCTGACCCAGGATCCGGCCCCTCCTGGCATGGCAAAGCTTTTTTTCCAGGGTTGGAGCAGCTTATCCACCCAATTGGTAATGCTGGCGTGGGACGGACTGAGGTGAACCATCCCTGGACCGTGGAGGGCAGCACTGCAGAGCCAGAGGGAGTGAGCACATCCCCTCCTTTGGCAGTGGCAAGGATATTTGTGCCCCCAAACACACACATCAGCATCCCTTTTCTGCTCCATCCCTGCCAGGGCAGAGGGTTTGCATCTGGGGCTGAAGCACTGAAGGTCCCACTCCTGCCACCGCTGCTTTATCCCAGCTGGAGAACGTCACCTCCAGGTGAAGCATGAGAAGAAGATGGGGACAGCCAGCATGGATCAGGACCAACCCAACCTCCAGCCGCATGCACAGAGGATGAGCCAGGGATGGAATACACTGGGACTTTAGCAAAGCTGTTTGCAACATCTCCACCAGCATCCTCATGGTTAAAACTGGGGCAACAGGGACACCACCATGGCAGGTATTCCTAGGATATAAGGATGGGAGTGGGTGAAGATGGCTGAGGGTGATGTTCTTGGCTCCTTTGCAGCACATCTGCCAGGTCCCATCCCACCCAAATTTACTCCTAAAGTCCTAATTCCAAAATGTAGAGTCCTAAAGTCCAAATTTATTCCTCAGTCAGAAGCGCAGCCCCGTGCTGAGCACAGCGAACACGGTGAGTGCAGGTAAAGCGCTGGACAGATGCATCCCCTGGGCTTGCGTATGGCTGTGTGGGGTGGGAGGAATGCCAGAAATCCATCGTTATCAGAATGATCTTTTTATTTGCATATTATTTAAAATCTACAGTAAGGATGGCCACCTTAGCAGAAGACATTGTGGGGGTGGGCGAGCAGGACCTGGAGCAGGACCAGTGATGGAGGAGGAGGAGAAAGATGAGGAGGAGGTGGAAGAGGAGGGTCAGATCTGCTCTTGGACAGGTCAAAAATCTTCAAGACACCAAATTTAGCAAGCTCAGTGACCCCAAATTCAGCAGGAGACAGGTGAGCAGGTGCCGTGGTGGTTATGTGATACTGTGCTGTGCCAGGGGGTGTCAGTGAGTGTCACTGGGGGCTGTGTGCTGGGTGCTGCCCCCAAACCCATGGAAACAACTCTCAAAAACCTTCAAACAGCCCCCTGGCACCTGCAACATGGAGAGGATGTGGAGAACATATAATTTCCCAGGGGTGGGATGCTGCATGCCAGCTCCATCACACTCCAGCATCCTCCGGTGGGTGCAGCATCCAGTTTCAGCCCCGTTCCTGGGAGCGTGAGGTGGTTGTTTTGCTGCTAGAGTTAGGAAAACACCCCCAGGAGTTAATTCCTGGCATCTCATGCCTTGACACAGGGCAGGCACCGCGCGACACCGAGCCAGACCCTTTGCAATGCTGTGCCCGCAGCAAAGGACGAGGACAGAGCTGCACCAGCAACAGCTGTACTGGGCAACCTGTCCACGGGCTCTGTCCCCCTCCTTGGGGATGGCTTGGCACAGGGTGGCTTGGGGACAGTGGAGTGGCCATTGGGGACTGTAGCTGGGATGCCAGGGGGATGAGAACGGGTGTAAGGCTAAGATCCCCGATCTGGGGGAACAGGTCTCCCCGTTAATGCCTGTGCCTGCCTCCTGGATTGGTGCTGCCCACGCTGGGGTGTTTCAAGGGCCGTGGATGGGCCTTGGTGTGGGCATAGGGCTCAGCCCCAGGGACACACTGCCCATCCCATGGGGGACCCGGGAGGAGCAGAGATGTCCCTGGGGTGGCTGCGACCTTGCAGCCAGTCCTTGTGCCCTGCCCCCCTCCAGCAGCCACAGGTTTCCAGACCGGGGGACCCTGTCCCCAAAGCATCCTTGTCACTGGGAATGACACGGTAGTCCATCAGCAGCTGGTGCTGAGCTCTGCCATCCCCGTCCTCAAACATCCCCTTCTGGGTGCAGGGCAGGGTGACCCCCTTGTGCCAGCCCCCCAGAGCCACCTCTTGGCCGTGGGGCTGACAGGTTCCCCACGGCAGGGTCCCCCGCGGCAGCCTGCACCCCCTCTCGCAGTGGGGCTGGTAGCCGGGAACCTGCGCCGAGACCAGAAGCCCGTTTCATACAGCCAGGGAATATAATAAAATTAAAGCTCATTAAGCACTTAGAGAAGGGTTTGCATTGAGGGGGTGTGGGCGGGGGGCCGTGGGGGCCGTGCATCTCAATACTGGGCTATTTAGAAGGGAGAATTTAATAACAGGGGGGTTGGTTTTTATGGCAATAGATTTATTCCACCTGGGCTAAGAAATACATTCCACATCTGCCGAGCCATGTAACCAGACTCTAATTAAAATCGTATGCCAAGCGAGGGCCTGGCTGTAAAACACAAAGCTGGCTTTTAGAGCGGCTGGGAACCGCGGCTCGCGCCGAGCCCCGGGCCCAGGGCCAGGCGGCCGCGGGATGGCGGAGGCAGGCGGTGGTGGCCGGCAGGACGGGCACGGGGCTGGCGGGGAGGCTCTTTGGCTGCTCGGTTTCCCTATGGTGGGGCAGGAGGGGTGTGTGGCTCAGGGAGGGGGTGGCGGTGGAGGGGGGTGTCCGTGTGCAGGGACCCTGGGACAAGGTGACATCTGTGTCCATGTAGTGACTGTGGGGGCAAGGTGACACCTATGCATAGGCAGAGGCTGTGGCACAAGGTCACGCACGTGTCTGTGCAGGGACCCCAGGACAAGGTGATGTCCATGTGTATGTGGTGACCCTGGGGACAAGGTGATGTCCCTGTGTGTGTTGTGATCCTGGGAGCAGGTGGCATGCATGTGGGCGCACAGCGATCATGGGACAGGTTGACATCATTGTGAGCATGGTGACAGTGACACCCTGCATACATGGTGACTGTGGAATGGGGCAATGTCCATGTGCCCATAGTGGCTGCAGTGACAGGGTGCTGTCCATGTGTAAGCGGCGACACGGGGGTGAGGTGATGTCCACCTGTATGCAGTGACTATGGGGACAGGGTGACAGCTACGTACACACAGTGACTGTGGGGGTGGGGTGACATCCACGCATCTGTAGGGACCGTGGGATGGGGTGATGTCCGTGCACTAGTGATATGGGGACAGGGTGATGTCCGTGTATGTGTTGTGACCCAGGGGACAAGGTGACGACTGCATGTGCATAGTGATGGTGACACCCACATTTATGTAGTGACCACGGGATGGGACATGCCCTTGCACAAGCAGTGCCATGGGGACAGGGTGACATCCATGGACGGGGTGACATCCATGTCCATGCAGCAGCTGGCACGGGGGCGGCCGGGTACGGGGCTGAAAGGCTTCCCTGTGCACGCCGTCGCGGGACACCCGCGCTGTAATTTTACAGTCCCGCGAAATCAAGCCTAATATTTACCGAACAAACAGCGGTTCTGTCTCGGGTTTAATAGACTGGTCCTCCAGACAGCGGCAAAAAGCGCCAGTTCTGATGGAGAAACTAATGAGACCGTCGAAATAGTTTGTACGGGAGTAGTGAAGAAAAAAAAAACCCACCCCAATGCGCTCGATGCCAAGGAAAATACACTTACCTAGTAAAGCATGAGTAATAAGTGGCACTTTTTACAGTGTGAAGATATAACTTTTCATGAAAATACCAAATAAGGCTCCGTGTGAAAGGTGGATGGCCTTTCTATTGACTTTTTTTTTTCCTTCTCTTTTTTCCTTTCTTTTCGTTCTCAAGACACACGTGTGTTTTCCCCAGCGCCCATTTTGCAGGAGCCTGTTTACGGGGCCGGGCTCCCGCCACCCCCTGCGCAACCCGGCTCGGGTTCCTTCATCATAAGATGAAATGAGAAGGGAATGGAAAAACAGGAGCTGCTGTTCTGCGAGACTTTCTATTTTTAAAAGGTTAAAAATATCTATTTTCAGACACCAGCCCAGGAAGCGCTGGGTTGAAGCGACGCGGCAGGATGTGAGGCGTAAACAAGCGCCGGGACGTGCCGGGCAGCGCAGGAGCTGCGGCTCCAAGGATGCTCGTGGGGACTGGGGCATCATGGGCCACCGCAAGCCATGGATGTGGCTGCAAGGAGATGTGGGGTCGCATAAAAGGGCTGCAGGGCTCGGCACTAGTGGGGATGCTCAGCCCAAGGGAGGATGCCCAGACCCATGGGAGGATGCTCAGCATCAAGGGGGATGCTCAGTGCCAAGGTGGGATGCTCAACCCCCATGAGAAGGTGGTCCGCATCAAGGTGGGATGCCCAGCCCCAAGGTGGGATGCTCAGCACCAAGGCTGGGTGATGCTCAACACTGAGGAAGGGTGCTCAGCACCCAGGGGGGATGCTCAGCATTGAGGAAGAGTGGTCAGCACCCAGAGGGGTGCTCCACATCGAGGAAAGGTGCTCCGTCAGAGGAAGGGTGCTCAGCACCCAGGGGGAATGGTCAGACCTGAGGGCCAGGGTGCTCTGCACTGAGCTGGGGGGATGCTCAGCACCCGGGAAGAATGGCTTATCTCCCCCAGCATTATGGCCCTGGTGCCCTCGTAACTTGGTGAGTGGGATGGGATGCTTTGCTGTTGCACATGGTACCCACCACAGGAGCAGGATGTGGCACTTGCTGTGGGAAGGCGATGTGTAACAAACACCTCAAAAATTCCAAAGGTGCTTTTTCTCTTTGCATTTTGCAGCTTTGCTCCCTTCTCCTCTCCACCACACCTTCGTGTTGGTGATTTGCTGTGTTTTCTGTTGCAGACATCTAACACCCCACACTGCAGCCCAAGAGAGTGGCCATTTCAGCAGACACCCTGCAGGGAAGAGTCCCATCTCCGAGAACACCATGTCAGGGCTTCAATATTAAGTGCTGTGACTTTGCACAGCTGCCGGTTTGATTTCCAGGCTCGTGGATGCTGAATGTGACCTCTGAAGGCCTCTGGTCCCAGCCCCAAAGCAGGGCCAGCTTTGATGTGAGATCCAGCTCCATAATTATGAGCAGAGGCTCAGGCTTCCCAGAGGTGTGTTGCCCTGGAGTGCTGCTGGTTTCCAAACCGGGAGCTTTTGGGATGGTCCCGGCAGCTTCCAGGCACTGAACCCCCTCCAGGCCCTGCAGAAGATGAAGTTTAAGATGGGAAACCTCTTTAAAAAATCAAATCATGAACTGAGACACGCAATTTTTATGCAGTTCCTGGTCATACATGGGTTGAAAACGTCAAATAACGGCACCAGGAAGCCTGGAAGAAGTTCCACTGAAACTCAGCATCTCCGGTGCCTTGTGGTCAGGGAGATGAACACGAGCAGAAACAACCATAACTCATAGAATCACAGAATGGTTTGCGCTGGAAGGGACCTTCAAGACCAGCCAGTCCCACCCCCCGCCAGGGGCAGGGCCCCCTCCCTCCAGCCCAGGCTGCTCCCAGCCCCGTCCAGCCTGGCCTTGAGCCCTGCCAGGGATGGGGCACCCACAGCTGCTTTTCGTTTCCTCAAAACAGCCAAGCGGGTGATGAAGTGAACCTTGTCAGAGGTCAACACGGCCCATCTTGATCCAGGGAGAGCACCGACCGCTCTTCCCTGCCCTGCTGTGGCACTTGGGACTGAGGCAAGGATTAAGTCTCCTGTGGAAGGGTTTCCAAAACTCACTTGGACTTCAGCCCCACCACCCTGCGTTTAACCCCCTCCTTCAGACCACTCCCTGCCTGCTGGCCAAGTGGGATCAGCAGAACCACCTCCATCTTCTCAAAAGAAGCCTCTGAAATATCTGAATTAATCACTCTATACAAGCAAATTGTAACCCTGTAGTTATCTCAGCCACCTGCCCGTACCCTTGAGCAGCTGTCGGCTCATGAATTGGCAGCTCTCGGAGCCAGGAAGGATGTTTTAGGGCTTTAAAGCATCAGAAGCCCTAAGGGGCTGGAAACGATGGTTCCTCAGAGCGCTCTCCGAGCCCGCTGTGCCTCCAGCACCTTTTCCCGGGGCTCAAAGGAGCCATCCCCAGCAGATGCAGCAGCAGTTCCCTGGGCATGGGGACACCGGCACAGCAGCCCGTGCCGCTGGCTGTGGCTGTGAGCAGCTTTGCTGTTTGCTCCGAAAGGACGGGTGAAACCCTTCCACAGGCCAGGAGGGACCGATTTCAGAAGAGCAGAAAAGACACATGGTCTTGTCTACCTGGTGCCACATGCACAAACCCCTTTTCCCCCCTTTGTGAAAAAAAACAAACCCCAAACCAACAACCCCAAACAAATCAACCCAAAGCTGAAAGCCAGGTAAACCCAGCAGCATCGCACCCCATGGGGCTGCTTTGACCCACTGATTTTATCGCTTTTTAAAAATCCTTCCCCAGCTGAAGCGCCAGCACACAGGGCAGTGCTTGGGAGGGACGAGATGGACCAGGAGCCACCGTCGAGCTTCCGCAGGGATCTGAGCATGGAGGGCTGCAACCGCAGCAATCTGCCGCCACCAGAGCAGACCCCAGCCCCGAGCCCAGCCAGCGGCACCCACCCCTCGCAGGCACCCCAGGGTGCTGCAGCACGGTCCCCTAGCCGGGAAGGAGCGCAGCAGTGACGCACAGCCCTGGCAAGTGCCTTGGCTCCCCTCCGCCGCACTCGGGTGCTTCCTTATAAGTCCCTGCTGCTCTGGGATCCGCGGCCGAGCTGGCATCGCCCGTTGGGAGAGCAAAACAATTCCCCACCACCACCGCGACACCCTCCCGTCCGCTCGGCCACGCTGCCCGCAGTTGTCCCTCCTCTCTTTAACCAGATAAAGGCTGGCCAAGCCCGGAGCGGGAAAGACGGAGGGTTTATTTTTTCCGAGCAGGCTCTGGCCCTGCAGGAAGGAGCTGTAAATCAGCTCGGCTGTCTCCTGAAGGAGGAATGGGGAAATTTTCATTTGCTGTTCCGAGGGTGTAAAATGTGGTTGGAAGACAAAGGGGAAAAGGAGAGGAATTCCCTACAAGCTTCCTCTATCTCCAGGGTGATGTTTTGGACCCCGAGCACCTTCAACACAGAGTCTTGATCCGACTGGGAGGCAGAAGATGTGCTCCTTGCTCCGAGCGCCTGGCGCCCAGCTGCGCAGAGCTGCCGAACGGGTGCCATCCACCTGCCGCGGGGACACGGAACCTTCTCCCTTTAACCAGCAGCCCCACTCCCCCACGGGCACCTGGGGACGCTCCAGCCTCGCCAAGGGGGCATCCAGGGACCCGAGGCCCCCCTGGGGCTGGCAGCCCACAAAGTGCAGGAGCAGGGAGTATTAGATCATGATTTTTGGAAGGCTGAAGTTCGCCTATGTCCTGCTTCTTCAGACATTAAGTCATTTTCCTGAGGAAGTCACCTATGACGTTGATCTGGTTATAGAGGGAGTCGGGGTGGAGCAGCAAGCTCCAGCTAGACCACGGCAGAGGTGAGGTGCAAGAGCTCTGGGACACCATGTCCTGTCAACATCTGCCGCAGGAGTAAGGCTCAAGGGATCCAAATTCAATAGAGCCTGATATTTTGAGGTATTCTCACCCACACTTCAGCTGCCTTAAAATGCTCAGTTTAATGCTTCCAGCCCCGGTTTTGACAGAACTCTACCCACTTCACAAGCGGTATTCTTCCACACGGTCAAACGTCACAGCAACCCTTGGATATCAGGATGTAGCACATCATTTAATGAATAGCAAGGACAAATGAAAAAAAAAATATCTGTATTTAATGGGTTTTGTTACGTATAATTACTTTTAGAAATACACTCTCAATTCCACCAAGAAAAAAAAAAGAAACGCTACAGGAGGTTTTTATTTTCTTAAAACAGTTAAATTTGCTTCATAAAAGTTACAACAAGGTCGTTCATTCTTTCCCCATGGACCTCTGCTGCCACGTCACTCCAACATACCTTGAGAGCATGAAACCTTTTTCAGCTTGCACAGCAGGCTCTGCGTCTGGATGTCTGCGAGTACCACGCTGATAGTGCCTCCCCTCATCTTCCCGTTATTTTTCCTATACATCTCCACCTCAAAAATGTCCAGAGTTTCAGCTCTTAACGCTTCTGAGGAGCTACACGGGGTGGGTGCTGAGCTCTGAGGCTACCCTTGAACAGCCCCCAGAGCAGCGATCCATGCCGGGAGCCGCTGAACCCACCCGGCCAGGACACAAGCACGGGCACAAACCCTAGGGCGACGTGACTTCAATCGAGTCAACTCTCGGTCACCATTAGGTGCGTGTTAAAAATTTCTCGAGCCGCCAACGTGATCTCCTGGTCAGAAGGACTGTGTAAATACACTGTTGGCCTTTCTACTGGCCACAGGTCAGAATATTTCAGCTGGGTGCCTGAAGACATTTCTTCCTTGGTCGCACTCCTCAGACTTTATTTATCTTTCTACCCACCACAAACACTTTATAAACCAGTGTGTACATACACAGCCATAGGTACGGTGGCCCAACACCACTCAGAAACCACTGATGACATCAGTTGCCTATTCGGGAGCCCTCACCAGCCAAGCTTCAGAAACGCTCAGCACCCATCCCCTGGAAAATCTAGCCTTTTACACGTATCTATCAAATTTAGCACCAGAAAACCAGAAGACATCCAAAACGATGACTCATTTCTGATTAACAGGACTGCAGTGCTTTATTCATCTCCAATAACTGGTTCCTCAGGACCATTTGCTGTGACACACTTCCTTCAGCAGGCGGATGACGAGATGTCCTAGAAAACAACTCTTCTGTTGTCTGGTTTATGCCTGTAAAAAAGCTTCAGACAACCTAAAACCTACAAAACCAAAAAGCAGCGTGCAATTCTTCACAGACAGTGACAGCAGGTACCCAACTGGCGTTTCAGAAGTGCCCTCCCATCACCCTTCCCTTTGACTCATTAACTTTCAAGGTTAAAGATATATAGTTGCTGTCCCAACAATTGCAAAGCCTTCTCCCAGTGACACTGGAGCCAATTGGGTGGGAAGCCTCAAAGATGTTTATGCAAAGACAGAGCACCAACAGTGTCCCGGTCTATAATTAGGCATCTGAGCAATTTACAGAGGATACATTCAAGGAAGAAAAGAGTAAGAGAATTTTATATGCTCTGCTTTGTCCAAAAAAAGATTATGAAAGGCAGAGCAAAAACTATTTACCAGTCCTAGGGGGAAAATTAAGTTCATTTCATTCAGTTAAAGCTGAAGCAGATGTTCAATATTTGTGTGTACGCTGGAAGACCTGCTACATTACAGCTTCTAACCAACATGGATGTTTAAGATCAATCTGGAGAGTCAGGGGTGTAAAAAGAGGGAGGGCGTGAAATAACACAACTCAACTCCTAATTTAGTCCATCTACCACTCATGGAACAGGCCTTCAGCACTGAGCAGGTGAAAAGCCATATTAAAAAAATAAAATTTCATGTGAATAGATGAACAGCCTTTCAAGAGTTCCTCTAGATTCTGCTTCTAGGTGGCAATTCCCATACTGCTTAATAAAGATGACTGAAATGATTGCAGTAACAAATAATAAAAAAAACCCCAAACAACTTTTCTCTGATACAAAATCTAGTCCAGAGGGCTTACTTACACAGTAAGCAAGATATCTTATGTAACCAAAGATTGCGCGTTGTTCTCCTCCAACGCAGCAGCTTTTAGAAAGCCACACAAAAAGAGCAACACTCCCAAGCTGCCCAAGAGGACTGAGAGGAAGACCCAGTTCATTTCTTCGGAAAAAACCCCATGATGGAGACCTGTTTGTTGGCTCTGTTGGTGGTAGTTGCCCCTTTCTTCAGGTTCTTCCTTTCTTCCTTTGGTTCTTTCTTCATAGGCAGCACAGGCTGTTTGAGAGCAGCTAGTGGCTTGGACTTGGTGAAGTCATCCTCGCTATCTGTACAGGATTCGCTCTCATAGACCTTCTCAGTCACTGGTTAAAAGAAACGAACAGATGGTGATGGTTAAGCCTGAGTACCAAAGAGCAGAGACCTCCCCACTGCATTTCTAGAAGTGAGCATTTTGGGTTCAAGGAGTACATGCCAAATACAGGAATTAAATCCGTTGTTCAGGGTTATGCAGTAGATCCAGATGACTGGACTGGCTTTCCATACACTCAAACTGCCTCCCCTCTTTCTTAAGTGTAAGACGGCAAGTTAACGACTCGGAAGCTTTAACATCCCCCAGCTCTTTCAAAATGGCTTTGGGTAACACACACATTTATTCACAGGCCACATACACACCTCTGAACAGCAGCAGCCCAAGGTTACCCACCGGGAAAGGCCCTCAAGAGGACAGTTCCCTTTCCCAACCTTTCAAGTGGGCCTTGTTTCTAGGAGAGGGCAACAACTGTGCTGAAGACCATCAGTTTGTCTTGCAGAGGCTGACAAGGAGCTATCAGGAAGTGATGAATCGGAATGAGATCAGAATCTGTAGCATCACAGAGTCACAGCGTGGCTGGGGTGGGAAGGGACCCCTGGAGCCCACCCAGCCCACCCCCCTGCTGAAGCAGCTCTCCCAGAGCAGGTTGCACAGAGCCGCGTCCAGGCGGGTTTGAATGTCTCCAGAGCAGGAGACCCCACAGCCTCTCTGGGCAGCCTGTCCCGGTGTCCCGTCACCCTCAGGGGAACGATGTTCTTCCTCACATTCAGATGGAAGTTCCCGTCTTGCACTTTGTGCCCGTTGCCCCTTGTCCTGTCGCTGGGCGCTGCTGAAAAGAGCCTGGCCCCGTCCTCGTGGCACCTGCCCTTAAGATGCACTGATAAGATCCCCCCCTCAGTCTCCTCTCCTCTAGGCTAAATAGGCCTGGATGATGGAATATCTATTTTACAGTTAAAAACCACTGCTCTGACTTGGTCCGATTTCCACAGGGGCCAAAGTAATCAGATTGTCGCGAAATCCAGACAAGACAACCTGGAGACAGACCTAGCCTTCCCTCACCAGCACCATGCACATCACCTGGCCAGGGAAGAATGAAGCAAACGTTTCTGGTGCATCTCAGAGATGCGAGAAGGAGCACAAAACCTTGTGGGCAGCCTCTTCCTCTACAGGTGGGCAAGCAGGGCAAACAGAAAGAAATCCCTTAAAAAAATAAAACCAAACCAGTGACTGAAATCCAGGACTGTGACCAAATGGGATTGCCAGCTCACTGCTGTCGGCATCCAGTGATGGAAAGCTAAGGGATATAAAACAACGCTCACGGAAATTAAACTGGAGTCAGCTCCACTGATGAAAGCCACTGTTAGGTACTAGTACATGTTGTTATATCAGCTTTCCCAGCAGTGCTCTGGTATTCTTCTAGTAAACCGTTTTTCTTTAGCAACTGTATTCTTTTAAACAGATGTCCTAACTTCCCTTCTTCTGGGAAATTGGCTTTCACTTGTATTAATGCATCAAATTAAATAAGGTTTTCTACGTAACCAGAGACTGGGAAGAGGAATGGTATGAACTCCTGCTCAGCAGCGCTAATGGATGCTCAAATAGGGACTGTAAACCCAAGTTAACCTCCCTTCAAAGGCAACTGGCTTTTCAGTGAGCAGCTTTACCAGACCACTGGGCACTTACTGAGCTTTAAAAAGTTATCATGTTGTCACCCCTGTCAGTAATTATCCGTAACTCTGACAGCATGCACTTAATCCCCTCGCAATTGCGAGGTAACTCAGCTTAGACCAACTTTCTTTTACTGCGATCTCAGCTGAACTTAAAGTTTCTGTATTTGCAGCAGCTACAGGCACACAGGTAGATAGTTACCGACACTCGCTCACAGCCAGACTTGCGAAATCACAGTAATGCAAGCCAGTGCTGTGACATGAGCTTACCAACAACATACACATATATATTCCAATATGCAAGTCCGTGTGTGCCCTTTCAAGTTTAGAAAGCGCAAAGCAGAAATGCACAAGTTTAAAACCTCAGTAATTCTCCTTTGCTATAGACTAAGAGCAGGCACTCAAGTGATTTGAGTCGCAGCTGATGCATGGTAACATGCCTTGTGCTTAACTCCACAGATACTTTAATTGCTCAGTTTCCCTCAGGGCTAATCCCTAAATTAGTTTTGCTTTTTGACACCAATCCTTAGCTGTTGCAGCTATTGTGAAAAAGATCACTTAAAATCATGGAGAAATACAAAGTACAGCCTAATCCTAATGTTAGGATTTAACATCTCTTAAAACCTAGCCCTTTTTTTTTTTTTTTTTAAAAAAAAAAAAAGAAGAAAAAAAAAAAAAAAAAAAAGACAGGACAGCAGGGAAAAGAGCCCCTGTATTTCAAAGAATAACAACAATTTACATTAGCCTGACAGATTTGCAAGTTATTTAGCCTTCGAATGATTAGGTCTGTGCATGGAAAGGGTGGGGAAGGGAGAAGAGGAGAGAAACTGGACAGTAACCAGACAGCAAGTTCTGTGCAACAGACTGGTAGGTTTTTAGTACGGAAAGCAGCATCTCCTTCCTACCCAGCTCCTCAGAATCCCAGCTCCATCACTCTCTCCATCCTAGAGGATGTCTCCCAAAGGCACAACAGGGACTTGCATTTCCTTTTTCATATGATGGTAGTGGATATGAACTGTAAACCCAAAGGTCTGGATTTCACAAGAGACTATTCATCCTTGGGGGTGAAGGGAAAAGCACAAAAAAGACCCAAAGGTGATCTTCCCCGCCCTGGTACATTCTGAATAAGCTGAACAGAAAGAGACGAGCACTCTCTTTGCTGGAAGCTGAACCCGGAACAGCCATTACCGCGAGTTCTGGATGCAGACCTCGTTCAACATAACTCCCCAGCTAATGCTTTTTTGTTCCATTTCCCTTCCAAGTGTTTTAATGGTTCTATCTGGGATGGGAGAGCAAAACACCCCATAACACAACTAGCCAAAGCAGTCAATAACTTTGTGCAAGTCCAATTCTTTGACAAAAATCCAGTACTTGAGATTTCAGTTCCTAGTGCAGCCAGTTGCTGAGTGCTTGTGTTTCTTTAAAGGAGACACACAAAGTTAATAGGAAACATAAGATACAACCACACAGACAGGTGCAAACAGATACAAGCTGACTCACGTCCAGGCAGCTCCAAATCTGGGCCAAGCAAGCCTGCATCTATCTACGCTTGTGCACAATGATAAACCTGTACAACGGCAACAGATCTTCTCCTAGAGCTGGCTGAGCTCCCTTGACATCTACTCAGCTCAGCTAGGCTGGAGAGTGTTAAGCATACCATACAACCGAGCTGACAACCGCGCTACAGAAAAAGAAAAACCCAACACATTCCACCCTCTTAATTTTTAAAACCTTTAAAAAATGAAAAGAAAAAAACCCCAGATTCTGAACTCCTGCAGCTCTACTTCAATGTCAGGACACCGAGGAGGAAACAAGTACAGTGGTGTTACGCAGCTTTCTCCAGGTCACAGGAGGAAGCGGTGTCCAGTCAGGCTGAAATTCAAAGCCTCTGGCTCTCAGTACTTCTGTAGCGACTCCTCCACCCTGAAAGCAGGGCCATCCTTATCAGAAACAAACCCTCTCAAGGATTTAAGCCCCGACTTATTTCTTGTTTATCTGGGATGCTTAAAGTTAACATATAATGAAGCTCTGCTGCACAGCTCTGGATTTATCCCCAAAAGAAAACAAAAACCAAAACAAACATCCCAGCCAGAATTTATCCCCAAACCCAGACCTCTCTCTGCACCATTTTTAAAAGTTTGGAGAGAAGAGCAAATTAAGGAGGTGCTCATGCTGGCAGGAGGGAAGGGAGAAGAACCGAAAAAAATTATCTGTGAATAATAAAAAACCAAAGAGTAAGGATTCTGCTACAGCTCCATGACTCCCTACCCAGGCCTTCACTGAAAGGGCAGTTCCTTCAATCTGGGAGTGTGATGTTGAGGTGGAATAACAAAGTGATTTTGCGAACCGCTTCCCCAGCCTGGGAGAGGCTGGCCTGTAAAAATCTTCAGCACACCTTCAATAAAGTTAGTTTCACTGAGGTGTAGGAGACAGCTATAGTCTTACCCATGCAGCCTTCTTCTTCATCAATAAACATTTTGGATTTCAGCACACGCTTCCGTTTCCTCTTCCTCCCTCCAGCCAAAACCTAAAGGACATTGCAGTATTGTGAGAAATCAAACATTAAGGCCCCATGCACGTACACAGGTCATAAAACCATCAGCCCCAGGAATGAAACCTAGTTTCTCTAATGAAGCTGAGCATGATTTGACAGCTAATTCTGTCCCTTCCCAGGATATCCTAGTCTCATTTTTGCTAATGCCACAATTCTCCCCATCCTACCCGGACAAATTTCAGAAGGACAAAATACAACTTAAATGAGACAGCAAGCTTTCCTGCCTGCCAGCACAGGGAACGCATTCCTCTTCTGGGGCATGCGACATTTTGAATTGTGTTTAGTTATGCGAGAAGGCAGCACCGGAGCTGTCCCATCATACCGCCAAAGAACGAGGAAAGAACAAGGTGTGCAAGACACCAGAACTCCAGCTGTGACAAACAGCTGAGCTCACAGTAAAACTACACGTATTTTCTCCACTCAGAGGTTAACTGCTTGCCAACCGCAGCTCACCTCCCTTACACAGCAGCTTCCCTGTGATACAAGGTTGAATACCAAGAGTCTCCAGTTTCATTTCTGGCCATTCCCTGACTCCCGAGGCCAAGATTCAGAGGGAAGAGCATTCAAATATGAGCCACAATTCATAGAACCATCAAGATGGAGAAAGAGAAGAAAACAGAAAACTGCACTACATCCGCAAAAAAGCTACAGTTAAATAACAGTCTAGAAAATTAACGAACTAGTGAACGTGGTGGATTCTTTCAAGCAGGACGATGTGATGGACTTGATAGGCAAACAGGACTTCCCATTTAGCATCTGAAAAGTGGTCGGGCATTACCCATCAAATCGGAAAAAAAACAGAAGTTAATCATCCTAATATGCTCTTACCTCCGTGGATGCAGGCTCCAGTTCATTTTTCAGAGCAGGTACAAGAGGTGGAGAAGGAGCTTTCTCTTCCTCAGGTGTGGGAGACGGTGGGACATCTGTTAAGAAGATGAACACCTTGATAACACGTGAGTCTAATGCCCCCCTCGCAGCTACCTTTTTGTCTCAAATAATTTCATTTAACTCAGAGAAATTGCTTGTAAACTGTATTTATATCAAGGTTTACAAGTTCTTGCTCAGATTTGTTTAATTCAAGTCAGGACAAACCATCTGAAGCGGTCAGCCTCCAGCCAGACAGCTCACCCCATGCTAAGGTGCTATGTGCTGTGGTTCCCAAAGGAAGGAGGGTGGGATAGGATGGGAGAAAGGCATTTGGGATTTTTAGTAAGCCAAAATCAGCCCCACCAAATGAAACCTTAAGAATAGGCACAGAAACTGGCATGTTTTAGCTATAAATTATTTCACTTGCTCACTAAAGAGGGACTGTAATTTGTTTAGAAGTTGAAAGAGTCAGGGTTTAAGACTACACATTCCCAAATCACTGGATCACCTTAGTTTCTCTACCTCTCCACATTGGTAAAACAGTCATTGCTTCACGGGTGGTGTTACACATCCCGAAAAGTCCACGTATTAGCTTGGAACTACCTTAATCCAAGAATTAAATGCAATATGCTATTACCCGTCCTAAAAAACTGTTAAGGGACACCCCAGCTTTTCATTTGAAAAAACAAACAAAAAAACAGACCACCCTAAAAACCTAAGCCCATTCTCTCATCTGCCATCATCTATACTCTCCTCTGGGTGCACCGACAAAGAATGAAATCCTTCCAATGCCAAAACTGACCGAAATAGTCATGGCCAGACTGTACAGAGCAAAACCAGCTCCAGAGCCTCTACCAGCAGTGTCAGACAGGGACTAGCAGGACTTAGCGCGAGTAGCAGGGCTTACAGACAAACGAGAAAGTCAGGGTCACTCTTCTGTGGGGCTGGCAGAGGGACAGAGCTGTGACGGTGAAGTAAAATCAGTGCAGTGCAGGGCAAGAGGGGAAGGAGCAGCACCTTGCACCACACAGCAGGCACCATGACTAATTTAAATGGCTTTAAGGAATCCTCGCCAAATCCCAGTGAGAAATGCTGCCATGCAAGTCCTCAAATGTGGGGGAGAGCTAGGAATGTGGGGGAAGAAACTCCTCATCTGACCTATTGCTTAACAATAACAACGATGCTGCTGGACAGGAGGACAGAGTGCCTGCTTGGCTTCTCCTCCCAGTTCTGCTGGCTGCATTCATCCTGTCGTCGTAACATGAATTCTGGATCTGTAGCTGTCCCAACCGATTAGGTCAGTGTTAAGAGTTATGACTGTGCCAGGCATGTGGCCAACTGACCTTCATAGGTTAAGAAGGGCTCAAGTGAAACAGTGGTTGGCTGCCAAGGCTAAATAATAAATTACATTCTTCAAACAAGGACTCAGCCTCCTAACTACTTCAGTAAGTGAGGCACAGAAATGCAAACAGTGGGATAACATGACTCGGTATTTCACCTTGCTCCAAAGAGCTGGGTCTGGCAGCTGTGCAAAGATAAAACCAAACAACGGGTCTGCTCTAAGGTGCTAACTGCTGGGGTGGTCAAGGAGCTGCAGGGAATTCAAAATTCTCAATATTTATCAGTCTCAGAGCAACTGCAGACTGAAGTGCCGGTATACTGCACAGCACCAAAGCTGCTCACAGGCTACCCAGGCTGGCCACATCAATTTGAAAATATTTTTAAGAGAGCATAGGCTAAGGGGGCTGAAAACCAGTCTGGCAAAAAACTGTCACCTCTGCTGTGCTCAAGCAGAGACTGGTGGAGATATTTTCAGCGCGTCAACTCCACTCTGCTTGCCTGGGGGAAGGGAAGTCTGTGCTTTTCTTCAGCCTCCTTCAAACAAGTTCCCCCAGCTTTTGGCAGGCAGAAGGCACCTTCTCCCCATGTCAGAGTGTTTCAGACTACCATCAGGCTGTGGCTCTATTACTTTATTATCCTCTTCTAGCCAACACAGCCCTCTGACATGTGATAACTCCTGAGTCAACCTCTAGCTGCTGCCCACAGTTTACTCAACAGCAACAGCTGCATGAAATGGATACAAGTTGGGCAATTGGATGTACCAAAGATGTAAATCCTGGCTTTGTTCGGTTTGCTCTGACCCTGCCTGGAAAAACTGTGAGAAGCTTTAGTGCTTCTGCTGCAGCTCTCCGAAACTGATAGAGTTTGTAGGTTACAGTGCCACTGAAATCACTCTCCAAAGTGGCTGTAAAACAGTTGTCAACACTGCGAAATGCTGCCTGTGTTGGTATAGCTGAAGCTGCCAAAACCTCCTGTCCTCTGTGGACACACTTGTGTAGTTTATTCTGGCACTGGAAGCAAAACAACCTGCAGTGACTAAGGCACCCTCATACCAATATAACTTTTTAATGAAAAAATCATTTAAATGGAGAGGATTGTGCCTTATGCCCTCTCCGTATTTTCAACTTGGTACAATGTGCTGACACTTGTGCAAGAAGAGCTTATTTTGGGCTACTCTCAGTACATTAAGAGCAGACTAATATAGAACAACACAAAAGGCTTGCCCTGACATAAAAGCGCCTATACAGTGCTTCACATCAGTCATACGGACCTCATTTCAAACCCACAAAGTGTGGCTAAGTCTGCCTGAAAAAGGGCAGTGGTTTTACTAGCTGTTACACAGGTGGAGCCCTGTCTGAACGCCATTCAATCACCGCAGTGCCTGCAGACAAGCGTCCCCTTTTATCTGCAGCTGCACCCGCAGGAAAGGTTAGCACCCCTGCCCAAGGCCATGCCTCCTCGAGCGGGCGAGGAGCAGCCTGAGCAAGCACCTCCTCGTTCGTTTCAAGCGGAGGTCAGCCAGCTTAGCGTGGTGCGTTAGCATAAGTAGCAGCTAGACCCTTAGCCTTTGATATCTGCTCTGGTGGTACAGCTTCCCATATTGCATTTTGCATATTTCAGACTTACCCCTTGATCATCTGCAGGGGAGTTACACAGGTGGTGGATGAACTGTGCCCTGTCTGGCAGCGATTTCCAAATGCTGTGCAGCATATGGCACCTTCCTCCCTGCTCCCACAGGGATGCAGCATGGAACAATGTCACTCCAGGCCCCATTTTGCTCACTGATGCTGCTGATGAAAATTGCCCCTGCTCTCTGCAGAAACCCATTTCCAACCTTTCCAAAGATAAATGCTCTCAAAATGCATCTGCTGTACTTTTTTGTTTGTTTATATTATTTGTTTCATCCAACTTACATTCTTATACTCGAATACTGAATGTAAATATTACCAGTTTGGATTCAGCATGACTATTTCAAAGAGTTCAAATCTATCTTCTTTCATTCGGTTGAATTCAGAAGAGCAAGCAGCAGAACCAAACAGCTGAATGCAGACCTTATCAGGGTGGTTTAGATAGCCATTAACTTAAAAAGGAAGAACAGAAAGATTCTCATCTTTCCTTTTTGAAAGGGGGAATAGCACTAAGCTAATCTGAGTAACGTACAAATCGGTAGACACAAGCTATAATTTGCATAAATTTACAATTCTAATACACAACACAAAGCTGGTGCTTGACATAATGGAAAGAACAAAGAGGACTGCTATGCGGGATGAGCAACAAGAAAATTCTCCAAACAGAAACTCAAACTTTCTGCATACATCTCCAGTAGGTTAAACAGGAGTTAACCAAAACGCAGTCCTCCCTAACAGACAAATAGGTGGGTAGCCTTACTTGTACTGGTTTTGATGCCTAAAGCTACTGAGAAAGAGGTGAATAAGACAACTGGGTCCCAACCTGACCAGAGTACCAGACCCATGGTTTCTAATCGCAAAGCCAGTTAACTCACACTTAAAAGCACAGATGAAACGAGGCAGAACAACTAAACAGACCTACTGCGAGCACGGAGGTGGTATACACAGAGACTCTTGGACCACACCTTGGACCAAATGAAAACCGAAGGCACCACATTCAAAGGCATTAACTATTCAGCACATGCTAAGGTAATACAGGTATTCAACAAGAGACCAGAAAGTTCTAATATTCAAACCCAAAAGTGGATAGGCAGCAAGCAGGAGTCTGCAGTACTCTCTACAGAAAGCACTCCTCAATTTACAACTCTTACGGCATGGCTCTTAGTCTCAGGGGATTAAAAGAGCTCTAACAGAAATAGACGAGGAAAACAGAGTGTGCGGTCACCTCTCAGCTTGCTGTGTGCTCAGAGCACTGGCACGAAAACAGGGGGCTGGGGGTCCCCAACTCACAGCAGCACAAGGAAGACTGAACCAACAAGCCTCCACACTCCAAAGAGCGGCCTCTCTGCACAGCCCTACCGCACAGCCGAAGCACGGGGCTCATTTCTGCCTGCGTTCGCTAGCAGAGAACGGGTGAGCTGAGAGATTCCAGCCCAGCAAGGAGCAGTGCTTCAAGTGGCTAAATGGGCTGATTTCAATCTTCCCTCTTAGAGCTAAACAACGCAGCTTGTCAGTAGGCTGAGTGATGAGTAAATGGAAAGACCAGATAATAGCTTACAAACATTTAAAGAAATAAATACCAAAGAGTGGGGGAATATATGCTTTTTTATGGCCAAACAAGGAGCTGCACACAGGAATGTGATGAAATTAAGGCTGATCATGAAGAACAGCTTCCTGAGAGATTTATCATCCTGTGGAATAGTCCGAGTAGAAGTGATGGATGCCTGATGACAAAGATCACTTGAAATTATGCTAGGCAGAATAGAAGCCATGAAAATAGGCCTAAGGTGGCATGAGGACTGCTAAGATATGCAACAGTATTTGCCTCTCTAACTTGTATTACATGTTCTCTTAATTTCGTGGCTGTTTCTCACGTCCTAGCCACACCAAATAAGCAGCTTTAGCTCTCCTGCTGGAGTCCACCTCCTTGCTAATAAGACCTATTTGCCGTTTCACCTTTTTTTACTTCACCAAACTGGTGGTTTCAATTATTTGTCCATAATGATCCCCAAATTCTTTTCCTGATCAGCTTTTTGGATGACTGTTCCATTTAGCACATACTCCCTAGCTCGATCCCAAATTATTTTCCAGTTATCTATATTGAACGGCATTTGTCACCTCAATTACCCAAATTCTTTGGAATCCAGCCCTGCTGTTCCTCATTACAAGCCCAAATCTTGCGATGTTCTGGGCACCCTACTCCTATCAAAGCCAAAAGCCACTGAGGAGACGCAGAGTCGCATCGGATATGGCTCAACTGTTTTGCCTCCAGTTTCTCTATTATCTTGCTTCCAATGCTCTCTTCCAAAGCATTTCTATAAACAGACAGACTAAAGATACTAAAAATGACCCTGGGAGGGGGGAGGTCACTTTGTGAGTGTTTACTCACCAAATAAACCAGTTATGACCAGTCCTACAATTCTGGAAGGCGCGGTATCTTTCACAAGAGATTTGAGAACCTCCTTCCCACACGTCAGTGTGACTGGCAGCACACTTGGTGAGGAGACAGCCAGATCTGAGCTCAGCTAAAACAAAGACTGAATGACTGAGGCATCTCAACTGTATGCCCAAGTGCTTGCAGCACAAGATAAACAGAAAGCTCAAGCTACAGCCATTTGCACGGTCTTTAGTCCTCTAAACTATTCCCTCAGGTCATTGACCAACAGCCTTGGATAGTAATATTGTTGAAATCAGGCCCCTGACCTACATGTCTGGTTGTTTACATATCTTTTTACCTTCCTCGTCACTGCTGTCAGACTGAAGTTGTTTGATTCGCTTCCTCTTTTTCTTTAGATTTTCGGGATCTCTTTCTTCCTCATTATCCGACTTGTCCACCCTCTTCATTTTACTGCCACAAAAAAGGGGAAAAAAAAGGGAAACAAACGCAGGTTACCTCTTGTGTGCGCACAAAAGCATCATGCACGTTTAGATGAGCGTGTTCCTGACTTAAGTGCTGCTAGCAAGGAAATCAAATGCCTCTGTACCTCTTAAAAACATGAGCATCACATATGCTGAAGTACACTCACCTATACAATCAGGCATAGGCACAGGAGCATTTTCAAGCCTCTCATCCTTACCTGCACCCAGTCCTCCAAAACAAGGAGGATTTCTTTAGCCCCTCTGCAGTTCGTTTTGCCCAGTACCTCACCTAGCTTGGCCAGAGCAACCTGGCAAGAGTGCACTTCTGATCTTGTCTCTATAGCTCAGGCTCCCAAACACTAATGTCCCCAACAGCATCGCTCAGAAGCTCTTTTGACAGACTGCTTGCCACTGACTGACTATGAGGTAGTGTCTCAGAATCCTGGAGCCATTTTTAAAGACTACTGGAAAAATAAAATAGCTTCTTTCTTTTTAATGTTGGCGAGACATGTCAGACTAACAAGCCTGGAGGCTAAAGGCCCACGTATCCTCATAGAGCTGGTACAGCCCAAGTGGCCTTCCCAACACCACACTGCCAACATGCAGTTTCCAGGCCCTTGGCTTTTTGACTAAGACTATCAATAAGAAGACCAGTTAGCACCAACTGCCATGGTGGGCTGGGTGGTGTGCTTACCTATTTAGTTAGAAATAGATTGAGACCACCAATTAATTACTCATAGGCCACCAGAGAGCCATCAGACTGTAATGATTTTTTGTCTCTGTCAGTTTGGGTTGGATTAAACACAAAGGGCTGAACTTAAAATTTACTTGGAGTCTCAGCCCAAAGTAAACCAGCGGCATTGAAAGCAGCAGTACATTAGCTATGGAAATCAACAAGCAGAACTTTGTGTGCTGGAAGCTGTGTACATATAAGCTTGGGAATATACTACCTTCCCTGCAGTACAGGTGCCCCTGCCAGCCCCCACAGATGGCCTGCGGGGTCTATACTAAGTCTGCTCACAGCATGAGGTTGTCTCATGGAAAGCCACCCCCTCCCACAGAAGACTACCTGGACCGTGGCCCTTCCCATTTGCAATGGCACAAGTGGCCCCAAGGCATCTACAGCACTAAATGGAAAAGAAATATTAGGAAAGAATTCTAAGACAGATAATTTTAGCCAGGTTAATGCAATTTAGTAGCTGGAAACAGGAGGTGAGCCAGCATTGTATGACCAGCCAGCTCCATGCAGGCCATCAACAAGTGGGTTAACAGATTACAGGGACCCTGAATGCTGCAGCCCACCTTTTTTTGTTCTTTTGAATTCTAGCAGACTCTGTTTTCCTTCCTGGTTTCTCTACTACAGTATTAGGGGATGACTCTGGTTCTGCCACAGGAACTGAAGGCTTGACTACTTCTTTCTCCTCCTTTGGCTGCTCAGGCACAGAGTTAACTTTGAGTTTGTCTGTGAAAAAAACATTAGCAAAGAACAAACACTGGGCATTCAGTATGAATGACAACTTGCAAAGGAGTTGGCTAAACAAAACACTTTGCACCAAGAATATGGAAAACACTACAGAGGACGTATAAAAGCATCAGGGCTCTAGGTTGACCAAGCTATGTCATACATGAAAAAAGGGCATCCTTAAATTTCTAGCTGATTTACCGTTTTGGTTCTGCTGTAACTCATGGCACAGCAGCAGTTAAACTCTGCAGAAGAGGGACAGGAGGCAGTGCCAGAACCCCTTACAATCACCAAGACATAAGGCACTGCAGAAGGGCCAGGAGCCCCTCTTCTAGACAGCCCCTTTAGCGTAACACCACATCAATGTTTACAGTCGGTTGACCCCTTCTAAATTAAAGAGTTTTAATCAAACAAAAAACTGCTCAGAAACAGGAAAATCAGGGCTGATGATGAGCCGTGAGAGGCGTGTGCAGTCCCCACCCTGCATAACATTAGCGCCCACGATTAGTATTTCCAGTAATATAGTGGCTTCTCCTCGCACCCCAGCCCCGATGTGATCAAGAACCAGCCTCTTTTGCCTACGTGGCACCACATACAAGGACAATTCTGCTTCAAAAGGCTTAATCTAGTACCAGAGAAGAGGCAGCAGGTGGGAGTGGACAGCAAAATAATATTTATCAAGCAAATAGGTAATGCTGTTAACACACTAGCACCTAATTACAGTCTGTGAGCTTCACTCAGCAGCTATACCCACACCTCACCAGAAGAGAGGAGCAGACAAGTTAGAAACCAAGCACAAGATGCACGAGTGAAGACACAAGTGTTCAACGATGAGATCAACTACATCGGCAACAGGAACAGAGGCTGCCGAGATGGCTAAGACTTCATTCCAACGCCTTTCTGATACTGCCTGGAAAACAGGCAAGGGAAAACACTGCATACATAAGAACTTGAACGACAGCTCTTTTATTTATGATCAACAGCAGAAAGTCGAAGGACCCAATTACTGTTAAATCAGGACTTTCTGGCAATAGTGAAATCTTTGTAGCCAGGAGATACGTAAAACATGGAGAGAATAAATCTTACTCCTGGAATCACCCTATCTCTTCTATACACATAATCATTTCCAGTTCTCTCAGTTTGCTCCTTCCCTGCAGCCACCTCACAAACTTCCTTGAAGTGCTCCCTAACAGGGCTCAGCAGAGAAGTGAACCTCACTGGAAATCGTGAAAATGCATCCACAAAGCTTTCTCCATCACCGCTGGGTTATCTTTACCACACAATTTCAACTTCTTGGGTTTTCAGCATACAAACTTTGGTCTAGGGCTCTTCTCAGATCTTAAGAATTTACTGAAGAATTTACTTGAGTTAATGGTAGTAACTCTGCTTAGGCTTGTGAGGCTTCAGCTGAGAGTATCCTCAGCTCCCTCAGTCTCACAAAAACAGGAACTCAAAGAAACCCAACAGTACTGTGCCTTATGTGTTCAGCGCTGGAACTGTACTCTGCTACCTCTGACAGATGTCTGTTAAAAAGTGAACTTTGCTGTTTACTCTCTCCCAGTAACTCTTCCCTGAATCCTCTTATACTCGTTTTTATAAGGGAATCTTTGAAGAAGGTCATACAGTCCTTTTCCAATGTCTATTTAAAAGCTTCAGCATATTTCCTTCAGACCTGGATAATTTAGGTCAGAAATGACCTCCAGAAGCCACCACCTGTAGTCCAAACCCCTGCTCAAAGGGGAAGGTCACCCCTCATTTTCATCCTCCAGTTATTAGCTCTTCAGTTTTCAGTAATTAACCCTAAATCTAACTGTAGACTCCATAGTGATTTGTGATGAAAAGCAAGCATCATTAACACACCCTGCATAACAGGTTTTGGCAAACACTTTACCAATAGCTAAGCTTCCAGCCAGAACTACTCACTTCAAATCAGATTTCTTCTGCACTAAAAATCCTTCCTGGGTTAGTCTGCACAAATATGTCATTTTAATTGATCTCCATCCAGCAAGATTTTTGTCTGAAAAATTCCACTTAAAACTTAATTTTTTGCCTTAAGAGCTGCATACAAAACCATTAACCCCTCTGAGTCAAAAAGAGCAGAAGAATAGTATGTAAAAGTATAAGAAAAGAGGGGATATAAAGAAAATCCAACAAGTTTGATGGGGTGGGAATGAACAGTTCCATTCCTTTCTGTTTATGGCTCCCATCACAGCTGTATAAGAAGATGCTCGTTATTACTGATGGGTTTTAATTGCTTTAATTTGAATTTTTTTAACAGCTTAAGAAAAGAAAGACAATTTTAAAAAGAAAGAGAATTTCAATATCCCTCAGGATATATTTTTTTTTTAAACTACAGCAGGCTGGTCCCTGACCACAATGGTTGCTGAAAACAGATGGGTGTTATAAAGTACTTACTCATGGCAGCTTTTCCAAAGAAGTTGTTCATTATGCTGCTCTTTGCTGGTGGTTTGCTGCTGACTGCAGACACCTAGAAGCAAACAGAGGAGTAACCACAGGAATTATTCCTGCAACACATCCCTCAAAATGCATAGTGCTGCTTCTGGACAAGCGAAATAAATATGTATTTGTTGATTACTCAGTGTCTTAGATGTCAGCATCCAATTAGGAGAACTTGAAGGTGCTAGGTATTACATGCATCAAAGGACCGAGAGCAAGTTACTTAGAACTCCTTAGCTAGGCCTTCAGATCTAACTTGGGTAACTTTCCCATCTGATGGCTGACAGCGTTACTGAAATAAGTGGTTGGGACTTGGGTCTGTTCCCAGTAAAGAACTGTTCTTTTTTCAAACTATCAGTGTCTCAATTCACAGTAACCGACAGAGGAAAGAACACAGATTGGCCAAACCATGAAGACTTTATCCAGCTACTCTGGCACGTATACTGTTCTGCTGAGCCGTTTGCAAAAAATATCACTGCTCTATTCCATTAATACAGCCGCCACCAAAGTGAAAAATCACACACACACAAAAAACACCCACCTAAGGAAGCTTGGCCTCCTAATCCCATTTATTTTCATGCAAAAAAAGGCAACCAGACACTAAAGTTCCCAAAACACTCAGACACGCATATTTCAGCAGTTCTGAATTCACTATAAAAATCAGAAAAATGAACTAAAATGTACTCAGCTGTTATAAAAAAGCCCAACCATATGCAGGGAACGTTACCATTTTAATACCCATTTACTGGCCACATTGCTTCAAAAACAATTATACTAATTAAAATTAAAGTGTAATCCTATCCTGGAAAAACCAGCAGTTGAGAAGATAAACAATTTAGTCTTGCACAGGTCAAGCTCTGAAACTTCCCTCACAGACCAAGTTTAAACACCTTGATACTTTTAAGACCTGGACTTCTCGCGTTTCACATATTGCTTAAAACAAATCCTTTTAAGCACAATGAAGAGAGCAAGATCCTCAACCGGTGTATATATTGGCATAACTGAAGACAATGGAACAATTGTCTCAATAACACAGCTATGCTGGTTTACACTCACTGGAGACCTGGCTCCAGGAGGAATGTCAAAGCATCAAAGTTAGGGCAAATAGACTTTTGTGGATAGATCAAGAGTGTGGCACAATATATTTTTGCCCACAATGACTAACAGAAGGCACATCTGTACTGTACAGTTAAATACTTAGAAAACAGTGACTGAGCATTCCCAGTGGACAGCAAGCTCAGCACTAGAAGCAGTGGACAAAGCTGCACCACAGCGGTTCAGGTTATTTAGGTCGAGTAAGAGTGAAGCTAGAAGAGCGGTTCATTAAAGCTATTAACCCAGAGGGCTGCCAAAGGGTCTGAGGTAACTTACACCTGGGGCCTCCTTAGCCTCTGCTTTAGTTTCTTTATTTGTGTCCTGGGGTTTGGAAGCCGCCGCTTTCGCTGCAAACATTCCCATGATCCCTTTGGGCTGCTGTGAGGTCTGTTTAGCAGTCGATGGACCGTGGCTGTTGATCGCAGGTACGCTGACAGCATTCGTGTCACTCTGTGCCTGGGAACCAGCCTGCACAGACGTCTGCGCTTGAGAAACTTCGGCTGGCGTCCTGGGGACCGCAGCAGCACACTGAATGGCACTAAACCTGTGTGATGGAGTGAAAAATTTAATTAGCCTTTTAACTTCTTATTTTTCACCTCAGTTTCCTCCCCGGTAGCACCTTGCTTCTTTGGTCCTGTGTTCTCCTGTTACGGGAAAAAGAGCATTTTAATTTGTGCGGGGGACAAGAAAGAAAAGTTGGCACAGAACTAGAGCGATGGAGACCTCAACTGAACAGATCAGCTGAACCTGTCAGCAAGAGCCAGAGCATTCAAACGCTAAACAAGCTGTTCAGATTTCATGGGGGGAGGAAAAGCCTGTCTCCACACCCAGGGTGGACAGGGAGCGGACTGCATTTTATTCCTAAACGGGTTACGCTCTCTAAAGTTTGCGGCATAAATTGTATGGCTGTCTGATGATCTAAAACATTTACAACTTTCAGATGCTTTGACAGAGTCCACTACTGCTGCAACAAGCAGCCACAGTCGTACTGGCCAGGTAAGTAAATCACAACTGAAACTAAACTACTTAAATGGCTCAGAAGATATCCATGATATTCAGACTTAACTATATAAAGTCATTTCCATGTAATAACTGGTAGACAGACACATCTCAGCTTGTAACAGTCTGAAACGTGATTGTTTAGGGATATGGGGATGTAAGAACTAAATGATGTGCTCACAGTTACAATACAATTCACTGACAGTCAGGAATAGCAGTGCCCAAAAATAACTGAACTGTACTCCCCACTGTGCAAATCACAGGCAAAGCTTTCCAGATTTCCTACAGAAATGCCACAAGACAGCACAGACTCACGCCTTCCAATCCACCGAATTACACAGCATATTTTTATTTGCATAAGAAATAAACCAGTCTTCTGCCAATTAATTTCTGTGCCTCAGCATTAGCAGCTCACATGCACAGTCCACTTCTACTCTGATCAGGAACTGTAACGTATCAACAAAACAACATAATCTCTACAGCATTTTTAGGCTGCAGCAGCAATCTCTTGACATTCAAACCTTTAAAGGAAGGAAAGACGACACTGAAGAAAAATATTTCTACTCTCCTTTATACTGATAATCTGTTTTCAATATGGTCATCACGGCTGTCTGGACAGCTTTCACTCCTACTCCAAACACACCAATAAGCAACACCACCAACCCTCCAGATTACAAATCACATTTTATCATTAACGGTTATGCTGACCGTGCAGCAAGCATATCTAAACCTCACACATTCCAAGTTAGCTTGCCTTAATGCTGCAGTGTGACTATAGCTTATGGGCTTGATCCAAATTTCACTAAATAAACACTGAAAAAACAAGCAATGCTTGGACTATGCTCTGTGAGCAAGGAGCTGCTTCCACTTGGAAAGCTGACATTAGCAACATGCACTAAATCCAGTTATTTATATTAGTATATCTAGCTACCTCCGCCACCTTCACGGTGTAACAGGTCCCACATAAACACAGAAGAGAATAAAGATCCTTGCTCCAGAGCTTGTGAGATATATGGACTGACAGGGAAGTCTAAGAAGCCAGCAGGTTCTGTTTGCACAGAGTTAAACCTCCGTCTTCTGCAGGTACTGCAGGAATCTTGCCCCAAGTGTAAAAGACAATTCACGTAGTTGGCAAGGGAGAGGGAACATGGTCAGCCTGAATTCAGTTCAGCCAGGTCAACAAATGAAGAAGTTAAATTTTTCTTAGTTCGCTTGGGAAATTCTGCTCCAAAGCCAGGCAGGGATTTACACATAGGCTTCAGAAAGCTATGTCAGAATCTGAATTGTCTAAACCTTCTGGATGTACAAATCCCAAAGGCAGACTCCTCTAAGACATTAAGTATCATCATGCAAGGCTGCCTGAGAGTAAACAGGCTGGAACGAGGCAACTGCAGCCAAACCTATGGCATGTGCCTTCCCCGAGGCAGGGTTTTCAGGCACTTATCAGAGTATTGACATTCACACTTGAAATACACAGCTTCTAGGAGACTAATTTCTCAGCCACTCTTGTCAACATTTTGATGACAGCTACGTTTCTACTTTCAAATTCTATACTCTTTCTATGACACAACATTCAGGCATCCTCCTTCTAAACCAGATTGGTCATGGCACTGTACATCCTGATTACATCAAGCTGAAGCTGTTGTGGTGAAAACAACATATAAATGAAAAGCCACAGCTGCCAGGCACCGTTCAGGAGGGGAGACAATGACCCCTGGAGACCAAAGTCCCTCTGAGTTCTATGACAGCCTCTCTCTAGCTCAGCTGTGAAGGACACTTGTGCTGCTTGTTCTGTTTCGTAAGCTTCTCCTACACCTCAGGCTCTCATTTGTGGAGAATGAGTTCCTGTAAGACATCTTCAGAGAGGTGGATCAGCCCAGTGGATGAAAACACAGTCTCACAAAACAGAAGGCAAGCTCATGTTAGCGCTTTGTTGAGCACATCACTCATGTTTTTTTAAGTCTGTTTTGATTTATCTTACTCTGTGACTGAGGAATGGATAAAAATGGTCATGATTAAGCGTGGCCTGGAAATGAAATGAGGAAAAAGTTTCTAGTCATCAGAGAAGAAAGGTACTGGAACAGCCTGCCCATTGGAGTAACGGAGCAAGCAAACCAACTGTAAGCTGGAAATAGCTCAGTTTATAAAACAATCATACAGTGTGCTGTTTGGGGACTGGTCTGGCATGACTTAGAAGGTATCTTTATCTAGCTTTCTAAAAATCCAGGCATATCTGGTAACCATTGCCTTCTGCTGAAGTGCGCTATGTAGCAACATCTCGTCAGTCTCAAATCACATAGCTTAAGAAGAAAAACCATGAGGCAACTCACTTGCTGCAGTTGTGCAGGTTTGTTTTGACAATATCATAGTCTGTGTTGTAGAGTGGTCCGCTGTCTTTCAGCAAGGCCTTCTGAATGCTGTACACGTGCACACTTGCAATCGTGGCTAGTTTAGACTTCATTGCTGGGGGGAAAAAGAAGAAAAGTCCTCTGTTAGCACAGCCTTTACGGAATCAGGTGGCAACTTTAAGTATCAGGTTTCACCACGGATGGAGCAAGACTGACAGACCACTTGACAGCAAGGACCTGAATATAAAAACATGTAATTGTACCTTCTTCCAATGCTTAGTGAGCACTTGAATTGAGAATTCAAGGTAACAGACTCCACAAGCCTGTCAAACATGTTTTCCACTACACACTCTTCGTTCTTACATAACTGAATTAAGAGCAATCTCTCTGTGTTTACCTTCAAAATACCCAGTGTTTGGAATCCAAGATATCTATATGACTGCCTAAGGCTAAGAAAGAAAATAATGGTCATAACTCTACCCTGCTGGAACTGCTCTCTGCTGTTAAGGTAGTATCCACCGTATCAACTAGCATCACTGTGTCATCTCTAGTAGCCTGCTGGAATACATGCTTTGCCTCTTCTATGCTATTTAAACTGTAACCCTCTTGAGACAAGGGCTGGTTTTTAGGAATTCTTTGTTCATTGCTTATATTGTTCTTTCCACACAGACCTGGTCTGAGACAGAGCTTCTAGGCACTATAAAAATACACACAGTAATCATTTCTTGGGGCCAGTCCTAGACTATGCAGCCCTACTCCCATCAAAAATCTCAGCCTCTTCCAAATTTAAGTCATACCTTTGGCCTGTCTTCTAATACAAAAAACATGAACAACCCTTTCCTCCACAGCAAAACAGAATATTGTGCAGCACAGATAATTCAACAAACACGACAGATAGTAGTTGTACTGCTTGACAACCTACTACCCTGATGAGGGCAGCTTTAGTTAGAAACCCACTTCAGACTTCAAAAAGGAAAATAATTCAGGTCTTTAGAACAAAGTCACATCATTAGCATGGACATTTAAGGTCACAAATGCCACAGTATGTTCTCAAATACCAAAGACGCTATTTTAAAGTGATGAAGGGCCTGAAGTTGTGTTTCAATTGCTACAGATCAGATCTCAGCAGCAGAACCAGACCTGGAAAGATGGCAAGAAAACTGACAGTGCATGGACAGCAGCTGCAGGAAGCAGTGTTACAGTGGTAGGGTTTTTCACCTTTTACTGTGAAAGCAAATACTCCAGACAAAAGTGAGAACATTCTCATGAGACACTTAACTAATACCCACATCACTTGGGGCAAACAAAGACTGCAATTGGATTTAGCCAATAACTAGAATTACCTGTGGAACTGTTCTAAAACTGCGACGCACTGCTGTACCCTACTCAAATATTGTTGTCTTTAAGGAGGAGCCATCTGTCACTGGCAGGGAGGTGGAAAATAATTTCTGACTAAAATGTTCAACATAAAAAAAATAATTAGACCCAAATCACAAGTCTGAACTTAGCTGTTGGCTCACATATTCAAAATTCTGAGAAAAAGCTAGTACAAAATGTACACACCTAAACCCAACAGCCTGACTAGGCATTTACGTGCAGATGGCAAGTTCTGAGCTTTACTCACTTTGCTGTTCTTTCAAAGAAAAAAGTTAAAACCACATAATTTTCACAGTTCGCTTACCTTCGAGTTTGTCCTCTCTCACTACTGCAACCTTGTGGCACTGTAAAAAAACCAAATAAATGGCAATCTTTTAAAATTTTAAGACCAATATTTTCAGTTACTTATTGAGTAAGAAAGTCTACCCATTATAGGTGCGCCTTTATAGCTGCAAAGAACACTGCCAACGCCTTTAAAGAGTCATCCGCCACTAGTTTTTAAAGCTCCATCTTCCTACTTTTCTAATGGACCGTTTCACAGGTCACTACAACCCTATAGAAATCCTCCATCCTCCATTCCTGACACTGGGAGATGAGACACAGATGAAACAAGAACTAAACAACTGCACAGTGCAGTGGAGAAAAGCAAACTAACACAGGTGATGACCCAACTGCTAGAAATCTGCTGTCCAAGCCCACATCACCCACGTATGTTTAGACTGCCAGTAAACTCTAACGTAGCAACCTGTAGCACAGACACTGTACCAGACAAGCAAAACGTCATGAGAAATTAAGCATTAATTTAAAAGCCAGAAATGCATGTTTCTGGAAATGAGCTCTACAGCCAGTCTTCAAGGACTATATCTGCTCTATGACATTTAACAGGCTTCAAAGTAGAGTATCCAAAGATTGGACAAAATCCAGCCATTAATATTGTGTTTAACTGATACCACAGACTAGTCATCAAAAGAGTAAGAGGCAAGAAAATGTAGACAACCTGAAACAGTAAACAAAGATTGTCTCGGTCCCTCACTGAGGCTGATAAAAATCAGTAAGGAAAAGTGTGCGAAGTGCTTAAGACACAATAGGAATTATTTGTGAGTGATTTCAATCTGTATCTCCTTCAGATGAGTCTTGCTGTTGAATCCACAGCCTTGTGGCTACACCTACTGACAGCAGACAGTAGTGCAGGGTTACCAGCAAGCACAGGGTTGTATCTGAAGCACTCGCATCGCTTTCCTACCCAAAATTGACTTGTGCCAGATGTTATCCACCAGCTCCTCCAATGCCTGCACATCTTCTGGAAGTATCTTCCTGATCTGACCTCCTCTGGCTAGCTTTAAACTCCTGTGTGGCACTCCTAACCCTGACACTGCTTTATCTCTACCCCTAACAACTTACTGAGCCTGCAGGTTACCCTTCTTAGCAGTCACTGCTATTGCAGTATTTCAAAAATAAGATATGTAAAAAAAAAAAGGGGGAAAAAGAGTGATCTTTATATGTTTCCCTTGGTAGATATACAAGCTTCTAAAGTAAGGTTTAAAAAAAAATAAAAGCAATAAATTACTTGTTCCACTCTCAGAATTCACTTGTTCGTTTTGAACACATTATGGCAAATCTAAAAATAATAAGATGCATTAGCAAATCTCTGGCCAGCTCTAGTGAGCTAAGAGATGCTACCTTGTTATTAAATCGGGGGAAAACCTGTTAAACTCAGACTATAAATGTCACCCTATCTGTACAGCTTTAAATAAATATATTCCATTATACACAACTAATGCAAGCAATTACCTTCCGTTTTGGGGCGATTTGGAGGTTTAAAGAGAATATTCTATGCATGCAAGAATTTTTATTTAGGGAAAAGAAAAAAAAAAAAAAGAAAAAAGGTTTGTTGGGAGTTTTTTCCCCAATTAACAAATAAAAGCCAGGACACCCCGAGATGTACTAATCCTAAGTGGTGACTGTGGACTGTACTGTAGGAGATATTTGGTTATCTGAAGATATGACTAGACACCAGGGGAATGTCAAAGGCATTTACTGTTTGACTATTAAATTATTCCATGAGCAAAGGGAAACAGGCGCTCAATTTGCTCATTATCTTTCAAAAACCTCTGGGGTACCTGTCTGAAATTTTAAGTTTACATTCCTGAAAATCTGACAAGCAGCAATAAGAAAAAATAAAAACATTTAAGGAGAGATTCCTTTGCTTATTAAGTCAAAGATTTGAAATACAAAATACTGTTAATAAACTTGTATTTCTCTTGCACACCAGAATAAAAAAAAAATGATTTAATTAACAAGAAAACTTCAACTATTTATTTATTATTCTATTTATTATTTTTTATTATTCTAACTGAATTCCAGGCTGTTTCCAAACACTACTTAGCACACTTCCACTCCACAGCAGAACCTGGGAAATGGATTTGCTGATCTCACAAGGGCCCCTCCGGACTGTATTACAATCTTTGCTGTTTAATAATAGCGATAAGATTGAGAGATGACGGGAAACAGGATTTAAGTTAATTAAATAAAACCCCTGGTGCATTATTCAGCACTGTATTATCAAATCATGACCAACTGATCTTTCCTCCCCGTTACTTGTATGCTGGGACAGAGATAGTGCCTTATTTTGTACATGTACAGAACACCTAGCACACTGCGCCTGTTACTGGAAAAAGAGAGCAAGTTCAGCTTTTGACCCAAAGATTACAAAACAAGGTGGAAGACACAAGAACAAAGAGCTTGCAGACACCCTCAAGAAATGAAACACTCACAACGTATCCGTTCTGGATGAGGTTTCCTGCAACTAAGTAGGTGACATGAAGCTGAGCTCCTGAATTCTCCTTTCGTTTCCTCTCTACATAATCATACAGCATCCTGCACAAAAAGAAACCAGTGTTAATCACCTAGAAAGGAAAGAGCACGTCACCACCCCTTCCGTGAAGCTTACGTAAAAGAGCAAAGCCAGCCTGACATGGAAACTTTTCACATAAGCACATAAGTTATTTTAACCAGGACTAAATTAATCTTACTGAGACACCTTCATTCTCTGCCACTTTGGAGAATCTCAGTCCAACAACTATAAAAACCAAAGATGAAATGCATACACGCTCTCAAAAGCTTTAATAGCTGGTTGCAGATGGTCTCAAATCCTCTAGGTTGCTGGTTCCAAAGTCTCCCCTCAAGAAAGGCCGTTTCCCTCATTACAACCCAGCATTCTGAAACACCTGACAGAGGAACTGGTGATTTTTGGTACATAATCACATTGCCAGGTGTATATATACAATCCCAGTTACATCCACCCACAGGGTAATCAGAAACAGGAGGAAAGAGCATGATTAGTGATGACAAGATCGAGCTGAGACTCAAGCTTTCAGCTCCTGCTTATACCACTGATTTATGAGGAGTGTCCCACATAACTGGGCAGGGACACTACTGCACATTCCACAAAGACACTATCTGGTAAAGGTACTTGAAGATCATTACCGCTACAGAGACAGACTGCAATTACCGTGCTGTCACAGCCAGCACAATCACTAAAATAATTGACTTGCATTATCAGGCATTTTTCAGCTTCTAGGAGAGAGTTTTAAGCACAAAGATGCCACAGGAGATCTCCAGCTCCAGGTTGTTTTCAAGGGTATGAGAAGGTGCACCTGCTTCACCTGGGCCACCTTCCTCAAAATTTTTCTGGCTCCTTCTAGTTCACAATATGACCAGAACTGTTCCCAGCAGAGCTCTCCAGTCGCATCTACACCATCACTAAAGCACACTCAGATTTACGCATCATCTAAACTCTTCACACACATGGAGTACAGAGACAAAACATCTTCATTATGTTAGATGCCCAAGTTGATATTATAGTAGCTTGGACAAGACAGGTGAAGCTGGGCTCAGTACACTACAGCTGAGTATGTAGCAAATGCCCCTTTAGGTCCAAGCCACAGCCAGAAACAAGGAGAGAAAAATATTTGTATTATGAGACTTGCCACTCTCACAGAGCATTCAGATCTCATGCTTAACTTTACCTTGCTGTGTAGCAACAGCCTTGAATCCTTGAGAGCTCATTCTTTGGTTTATATGGTATTTAAAAGGTTACAATAATTTTTATTCTTCAAAATACACCAAGAGAAGTTTACACTTTTATGCTAAATTCGGAGAGGCAAAAATATTCTGACAGCACAGCTGACTTCCCCATCCTTCAGACATTCACCTGTGCCTGTTAAGCCTGGTATTTATAACAGGTCATGCACTACGCAGCAGGGTGATCAGAGAGGGTGCGCATTTGCCATACACATGAGCTGCAATTACCGTCAGTGTAAACCCGACTGCTCCCAGCAACATCCATGGATAACATACGAATTCCTAAGCTGGAATATGGAGTGGCAGATTCTCACAGGGGCATAGCTCTTTGCGTGACTGGAGCCAAGTTCAGTAAGCACATCCGTGTTTCACAATGGAAGGAGCGACACACATTTCTGTAGTAATATAATGCTACAACATCTATTCTGACCGAAGTATTTATGATATAAATCAGCATCAGGTGTCCAGCTGAGCAACGCTCTCTAAAGCGCAACTCCCATCAAAGTCAAGGCGACACCTGCCTACAGGAGGAGCAAGGTACGTTGAATAACATAACCCACTGTACCTAAGACGACATGCAGGATTTTTAAATATATTTCCAGAGAGATCATTTTAATACACTGAACACAATAATGAAAATTGCAATTAACAAGGCTTTGCCACAAAACAAAAAGTTTGCAGGATGCACTGATACCTACTGTTTAGCCTGGTTGACGTGAACTCCTAGAGTATAGCTTAGCCATTTGTATGTTACCTGTAACAAGAAAAAAAAATAATCCACTTTAGTATGAAAATCTCCTATCCTTTGCTTGTTTCATGTGCAAGTCAAACTCTAGACACACACATACCACCAAGAAACCCACAACAAAACCTGTTAGAAGTGAGAGCACATGGTCACCCACCCACCTGTGCTTTAGTGAGTAGATTGACTCCCTGAGATACTGGGACAAACTACCCACCCTGAAAGGTGTGGGTTTGGGAACGCCTTCTTGAAATGCCATTGTGTAAATAAAAGCCACTGAAAACACCTGCACTGCTTAGCTTCGTAACAAAGAATTAAACAGTACAATTTTAAACTGTGAGAAGCATTTATTGCTTCTGAGAATTTATTGGACTTCTGCCGCCCTCCCCTGTCATGGAGACATGGATCTCTGGCTGCAACACAAGTCTGACAAAACCTCTGGAGACTATAGGTCTAATCCCAGCCCTGCTGCTGACTTTCTGTATTTTTCAGACAAGGCATGTCTTCTATACCCATTTCTCCTCCTGCTCTGCCTTTTTAAGCGAATCCCCAGGCCAGGGCCTCTCCTATCTCAAATACAACAAATAAATTGTTATTAGTCTAGCCGTTTACTGAAACAAACTGTAGTGACATAGGCAGCTCATGTTAATACAACTGCTTTGATAGACAAGATGCATCATCCTTACTGTAGCAGTTTTTAGGCCAAAACCTTTATTTTGTTTGAAAGAAACATACACACATGCCTACCATTTTTCTGAACTTTCCTAGAAACAACAAGGCTTTAAGAGGCTACAGGCGGTAAGTAGTAATTTTACTTCTAAGCTGAAATAGTGGTTCAGACTCCCTCAACCTTTCACAGAAAAAACAGTTTCATTCATTTCTGCATTTATACTGATACCAAAAATCATAACCAGGAAATCTCTCCAAACCAAATGATCATTCAGAAAGCCGACATTAGTTTACCACAGCACTGGGTGCATGGGGGATCTTTCCTCCTAACGTGCACACCAAGCTGCTTGAGTGTACACATTATAGACAGCAGAGCACTTGCGTATTCATAGTACATTACATATTCACTTTCATTCACGAACAGGACTGGTTACAAGTTTCTCACTTCTAGTGCACATCAGTGATTGCAACTCCTTATCAGCTTGTCTCCTCTTGCAGCCTGAACTTTTTCACTTGGCGACTTCTTTTTGCATAATTTACATAACGGTGCTCTTAGCATTATCTGTTATTTCCTGAGACTGGCTCCCTTGGTTCGAAGTCCTCTCAGTCACCAATTTTGATGACAGTGAGATGGTGTGTACTTGAGCATTAACGACTTGAAAGAGTAGGTCAGCTTGACCTAAACTTTGTGCATATTCTTGTTTAACTAAATCAAGAGGTTGCCAACTGGGGAGTTTAGGCAACAATACCTCAGACTAAAAACACTGCTGTCACTACAGTGCTTTTTTGTTTTGAGGAAAAACAGCTCACCTATTAGACAGCATAAGGAATTTGAGGACAGCTGCTTTTCCTGTGATATAAATGATGCTGTTACCAATCCTCTTCAGAGACATTAACTCAAAGAGTCAAAGGGCGAAAAAAAAATCCTGACAAGAAAGGCTTGTCAGGAGATGTCTAGCTTGACAGAAAGCGTACATTAACTCTACATCGTGACCCCTGGAAAAGCAAACACTGCCAGGCACTGCACATGCGTCCCCAAAAAGAGGAGTAAAACCCGAGCAGCCAGCCCTGAGGGGCCAGGCAGATGCTCCTTCCTTCTGCAGCCCGCCGAGCGGGGCACGGGCACACACGCATGTCCCGTAGGTGTGTGGGGGGGGGACGACACTGCCTTTGCCTCCCCTCCCCACTGCCCGCGGAAAGCGGCTCCCTGCGGCCTTGGGCTTCACCCAGCTGGGGTGGAAGGCAAAGGGGGCCGGGTATCACCTCAGGCCCTGCCACTGCAGCCCCCACCCCGGTTCCTCAGCAAACCCCCAGAGCAGGGCTTGTGGCCCAGGCTGGAGGTTGGGGGGTGAAGCGCCCAAACATGCAGGCCGGCCTCCCCCAAACGGCAGCCACGCTGCGGGGGGAGGGGAGGAAGGTGTCTCCCTCCGAGGGGTCCCGCAACGGCGGCGGCCCGCCGCTCCCCCAGCGCCTCCCGCGCAGCCCCAGCCCCGCCGGCGGGACTCACAATGCGGTTCTGATCGGTGACGAACTCGTCGATGTTCTCGAGGTATAGCTCGTCCTCCATGGCGGCCGGCGAGGGGTGGGCCGAGCAGGCCGCGGGCGGGCGGGTTCCCGCGCAGTTCAGGGCCGCGGCCGCCAGCCCGCCGCCATGGCAACGAGCCGGGACGCGGGCGGGAGGGCGGACGGCGGCCGCGCCGGGACAAACAAGAGAGGCGGCGCCGCGCGGTGCTTGTGCCCGCCCCGCCCCTCACGGCCTCACGCTGTTCCCTGACAGCCCCATGCCATCGCCTTACATGGCACCACGCCGTTCCTTCACATCCCCACACCATCCCCTCACATCCCTGCACTGTCCCCTCACATGCCCACACTGTCCCCTCACAGACTCATGCCATGCCATTCCCTCACACTTCTCCACGCCATTCCCTCACACTCTCACACCCCCATGCCATCCCCTCACAGCCCACATGCCATCCCCTCACACCCCCCATGCCGTCCCCTCACATGCCCACACTGTCCCCTCGCAGATTCATGCCATGCCATCCCCTCATACTTCTCCACGCCATTCCCTCACACTCTCACACCCCTATGCCATCCCCTCACACCCCCCATGCCATCGCCTCACATGTCCCCATGCTGTCCCCTCATGGACTCAAGGCCCCATGCCCCCCCTTATATGTCCCCATGTCATCCCCTCACATGTCCCCATGCTGTCCCTCACAGACCTGCAGCCCTCCCGCCACCCTGCTCCTCCGGGCCTCAACATCCCAGCCACCGGACCCAGTACTTTACACATGCTTTCTTTTTTTGGAGATAAACAGCAAGCGCTGGAACAGGAGATTCCCAATCTTTAAGTCCCAATCCCATTTGCATTTGCATTTAATACAGCTTCAGAGTAAGCTGAGGACATCATTGATATATCTGTATTGTTTTCTAAATACTTTTCCATGATAAAGTTAATCTAAAATTTGATAAAATCTAGGAGGTGGTTTCGAGGATGGTTTGGTTTTTTCCTTCCAGTGTGGTTTATACTAATTTTTATTGGTCATGTTTCTGATACCTGTGCTGGCTGGTTTATAGCATGGTCCCACACGGGGCTGGTTCTGAGAGATCGCTGCTACTGGGAGTGGGGTGTCTGGCATCTCCCACCCTCCCTGGACCTCATCAGCCTGAACCCCTCTGTCTCCGGCACATTTATTATCTTATTTGAACTCAATTAATTGTTTTTTTCCATATACCACCTACTTAGGTTAGCAAAGTGTTGCCTACAAACTGAGCTTAAAGTTTAATTGGTCAGGAATAGTCTATAACATATGAAAGCACCCTGAATCGATTCCATAGACCTCTCCCTTCACTGGGAAAATAAAACTGTTTCAGCAGGGACCTGTTTCCTTTGTCACTGCATGCAGATGGCTTTCTTCATTTTACTGACAGTTAGGTACTAGCAATACAAAACAAATAAGTTCTTCATGTCTAGCACTGCGATGATATCCAGTTCTGTGGGAGAGAACTGGTGCATGTTTCCTTTCATGTGGGCCTCAGTGCTGAGCTGAAAAATGTGGTTTTAGGGTCAGAAGTGAGTTCCACCCACAAAGAGATCACTGAAACATTACCTTTATGAGCATTAGGTGTTTTCCTGATCCCTAGGAATGCTGGCTTCAGGAAATTGAGAGGTCCACATGCAGTGCCACAGCTTACGGGGCTGATCCACTCATCAGGAGTATTTCAAATGAAATTTGAGTGTGAGATGAATGCATTCCTGTATTGGTCCCAAGAGCTATAACAGAGAAATGGAGAGATAGACTCTGCTGGTTTGCAAGGAAAAATCACAAAATTAGCCTTAACATCTTGAAGGAGTAATCTTCCTCTGGATCCCTGAGGTCATGACACCAGCCTTGATGTTAGTGATGCTGCAAAGTTTACATTTAATCAGCAAGTGCTGAGCAAGAACCTGTTACTCCCTGAAGTCAGAGGTTTTCTTTCTGATTTCAAAAAAAGCAGGAGAAAGGTTAAAATCATTGTCCGCATACTGCTGTCTTACAAAGAGGCAATGATTTTTTGCAGATTCTGGGTTCAAGATTTGCTGGTTACTCTTGTCACCAGTATGAGATGTCTCCAGTTCTTCCCAGAGCTGGTGAAGAGTGATTATGCAATTTCATCTCATGAATCAAGTCCTTGGGCAAAAATGTTCCTATCCAACAGTGCTTGAAACACAGCAGCTGATGAACGAAGAAATAAAAATTATGACCCATGACCAAAGCATGGAACAGTTTAATATTAATGTCCTTTCACATTTTTCTGACAGTTAAAGTAAAAAGTAATTATGATGTTACAGGCAGAACCACCTAAACTCCTGAAATAGCACTACAGAGAGGGCTACAAAGAGACTCGGGGTAAGTGATGGGATTTCCCTGAGGCTGTACATCAGGTCAGGGTGGAGGAGGAGAAGAGTCCCAGGTGTCCCTGCAAATAGGTACGAGGCTCTGCAAGCGGAACTGAACATTAATGAGGACAATGGTTCCATCTAGCGTGGAGGTGTCGCTGAGGTTCGGTCGGCCTATGCCCTGTGTCAAAACTGCTTCCATAAAGAAAAAAGGATGCGTCATTGTCATAAGAGACTCCCTTCTGAAGGGAACCAGGGGCCCAGTACACAGACTGGACACGCTTCTTAGGGGAGACTGCTGCCTCCCTGGGGCTCAGGTTAAAGACGTGAAGAGAAAGCTTCCTACCCTGGTGCAGCCCTCGGGTTATTATCCATTACTGATTTTGCAGGCGGGCTGCCATGAAGTTGCAACAAGAAGTCCAAGGGCAATCAAGAGAGACTTCAGGGCCTTGGGATGACTGGTTAAGGAACCAGGAGCACAGGTAACATTCTCCTCTATCCTTCCAGCTGCAGGGAAGGATAAGGAAAGAAACAGGAACATCCAGCAGATCAATACCTGGTTCCAAGCTTGCTGTCACCAGCAGAATTTTGGGTTTGTTGATCATGGGTTGGTTTACAGGACACCAGGCTTGCTGGAGATAGATGGGGCATCCCCATCTCAAAGGGGGAAAAGGATCTTGGCACAGGAGTTAGCAGGGATCCTTGAAAGAGCTTTAAACTGGTTTTGAAGAGGGCAAGGGATAAAACCAGGCTTGTTAGAGAGAAGGCTGGGGGCAGCACGCCAATGCTTGAGGGACGGTATGCTAGCGAGATCCTTTGGTCTGCCACCTCAGTGGAGGCAGGGGATGGAGATCCATGCAGCACCAAAGATGTAAGGGTTATTGAACATAGAATCACAGAATGGTTTGGATTGGAAGGGACCTTAAAGGTTATCCTGGCTGTATCACAAGCAGCATGGCCAGCAAGTTGAGGGAGGTGATACTCCCCCTCTGCTCCCCTCTGGCAAGAACCCCCCCTGCAGCGCTGCATCCAGCTCTGGGGCCCCCAACATAAGAAGGACATGGACCTGTTGGAGCAAGTCCAGAGGAGGCCACGGAGATGGCCAGAGGGCTGGAGCCCCTCTGCTGTGGGGACAGGCTGGGAGAGCTGGGGCTGTGCAGCCTGGAGTGAAATTTCACTTTAGTGAAAAAGCCACAGAAGAAAATCTGGAAAGAGATGCAGCAGTGGGGACTCACACAAACCCTGCGGAGTCATCCTTGGGTCCCAGCGATTTCTGAGGAAGGAAGGAAGGGTGCACAGCAATACCCCTGGTAGTATGCACAGCCCAGTTTTCAGTGCCAGCAACACCCAAGTACAAAAGAGCCTTTAAAACATCTTGCAACCTGGGTGACTTTGTTAATTTTTTTGGATCATAAATCTACCAAATATTACACCAATCTTGCAAATAAGGACAGCACTACCTGACTGGGGAGCAGCACGGATCCTTACAGTCTGTAGTGAACGTTACTTACTTTTGCACATTAAAGTAGAGCTGTGTAGCTTAAGACTAGCTTGTAAATTTGAACAAGGAGCTGAGGACTAGAACGTGCCCTGTCTGCTTTCCTTGGATAGCAGCACTTGTAAATGATCTTTCACAGCTAAAATACATAAAGTAATTTTAAAAAGAAAGAAAAATGGAAACAAGAGAAATAATCTCATTGTAATGCAGCAAACTGACAGATACTGGAGTATGTGCCTGGGATTTCTCTTGCACAACTGGAGATGGTAGGGTGTAGAATCCCAATGCAGGATCTGAAAATACTTTGGGAGTATTCCCTTAAAAGGTCTGATAATACTCTTTTGTATAGGATTTGCAGTACTCTCCTATGAGGCCCTGAAAAAAGTACATGAACCATATATTCCTCTTTGAAGAAGTCAAGAAATGTTATCCCCATTTCAAAGATGACGACACTGAGACACAGAGAGGTTATGTGATTTGTCCAAGAATCTTTCAATACTCCCAGGTGTAAAGCCCGAGTATCCTGACTCCCAAACTTTTTTTCTCAAAGCTCTATAAAGGATTCTTTCAAAGATTGCTTGTTAATAACAAAACGTCTTGTACTTACAGCTGCCCAAAGCCAAAACCACCAGCACCAGCAGAAACTGAGCACAAGGACTCATAATAATAGTTGTTTCACAAGTGCTTTCCAAAAAACAAAAAAGAATGGGCAGAGTCTCTGGAAATGTATTATATATAGTTGCTGGCAAGCATCTGCCTGAGGAGTTTGAGTGAAAGGAGTCCTGTTAAAGTTTTAATTAATGCTGTCTGAGAGGGGACTTCCTTGAGCAACTGAGCAATGCTGAAGGGAGAACAGAAATGTAGAGATGCCAGTGTCAAAGCACAGTTAATCGAATCTGCCCAAAAATCATCTAGGTCCTGGCACCCGTTTCCTTTTGGAACCCATCAAATCTATTAGAGGCTTCTGAAGATCCAGATTCTGGGCAGAAATGCATCCCATCCAAGCAGAAGTGGAGGATTTCACTTAAGAAATGAAAGTCATGAGACAGATACATAAGGAGATACAGAGACTGACCCTTTTGCTTTCTTCCACCAAGATGAACTGCAAATAACCAGGCAGAATTAGTGGGATCTTTTCAGTAGGAAACCTGTATGATAGGTGGGTCATAGCTAAGCAAGGTGTCAAGGTGATGACTCCTTCCTTAACAATACAAAACGGAAAAGCAGCTGGGAGACTTAGGATCAAAGACCATCAGAGAAACAGTGGGAATTAGAGTAATAGAATCATTTAGGTTGGAAAAGACCTTTAAGATGATCAAGTCCAACCGTAAACCTAACACAATTAATCTGCTTCTAGGCTTGCAAGGGTCGGAGTCAGTACAGGCAAGTCCATAAATATTGCTGTCACAGGAGACAGCTACATTTGAGACAGGTGCCTATGTTTGCACTGCTTAATTGTCTTTTCTATGCATGTTTGCAATAAAAAATCTTTAGATGCTCGAAAAGTGAGGCAGCAATAATGCTGACAAGGGAGAGGCATCTAAGAAACTATGAAGATAAGTTTCAAGTGGCAGAATATATAACAAGGAATGCATCTCCCTTCTGACAACTCACAGAGAACAGCAGCGTGACAGCTGACAGCCTGTGGCTGTCTATCTTAGCCAAATCACTTCTGGCACCACTGACAGCACTGACTGCTGTCTCCAGTAGCGACACGGAGAGTTTTACACACCCAGCATATGTGGAGACACCTAAATTTAAGTGTCTGAATCTGGACCTGGTTCCCAGCCCGCTCACATGGTTTTGTGGTGTGTCGCAGTGCCACGTGCCTTCACAAAGAGAAATGTTGCATTGTTAATGGCCCGAGCAGATAGATTCACTTTTATACTTCATGCAGTCTTTTGTGCCAAAATTTCATGTACTATTATATTGACTCCCTTCTCAAAAAATAAAAATGCAAGCTTTAAGCACTGTAGTAGAAAAAGGCACGTGTAGCCATCTGGGAATGTGTCAGCCAGAAAAATATAACCTCTGCTACCACCATGTACGTGTTATCACATCTAAACAAAAATGACTGACATGAATGTCTTCACAAGCGTCACAACAAATTTCCCACGTTGAGTCACATTAGTAGCTGGCATTTCTGACTTCAGGTTATTAGCTTAAACCCACATCTCATTCTGAGCCTGTTCTCGGAACTGTTTGCATGGCAAGACTGATGGAATAGTTCCCCTATGGACTCCTGTTCTTGGTGTCTTTTATTTTAACATAATTAGTGTGCCTCAGCATGGAGTATTTGACATTTATTCAGTAGCAGGGTGGGCACAGAAGGAGCTGTGGCAGAACAGCTTGTTTTCGAGCAGCTATGCGGATCTGTTTCCGCAAGCAGACAAGCTATTAAAGAAGATAAACAAGAGTAACAGCTAGGAAATAATGAAAGCCCTCTGAAGAATGACTATTGATAAAGCAGAGATTAGAATGAGCAGGAAAGCATCTCCCCAACTACAGGGCAGTTCGCAGCTACAGCATCCCAGGCACGAGCAGGCAAGGAGATACTGGGAGGAAACGCTTGGGCTGTGTCACATACTGCGCCCAGGGTGAGAATGCAGGGCCACCCTTTCCCTCCTAGCTCATACCCTAGTCGAAGAAAGGAATAAGAAAATTTAAGCTACCCCTTGCACTGTAAGATCTGAGCTCTGGGGATAGGCTGAAGATGGGTTCTTTGATGTCTCTGTCCATCTTTACTACTAGTGAAATTCAACTTCAAAACCAGGCTGGTTAGTAGATTTTGGGGAAAATAACCCATAACAGCGTGAGTAACTGGCAGCAAGAAACAGCAATCCTGAAAAAGACCCACTGCAGTCGCAAAAGGGGTCATTACCTAAAGAGCTTGCAAACGGCCGAACAGCAGCGACAGCTGATGCGGTCTGCGAACTGCGAACGGATCGAGCTCCTATCGCGGTGGGGGCCCCGCATTTCCAAAATCGTCTCTTCTCATGCAATTCCCTGTCCGAGTCAGCAGGTGACAGTTAGATACCACGCTTGCCTGGCATCCCTGGAGCTGCACGTTGCCGCCCTGGGTGCTGAAGCTCTGCTGCTATTGCTGGAATAGAGCATGCTACATTACTCTGCAGCTTGTGCAAACCGGAGCTTCTGCTGCTCATCCCTGCCTGCTTCCCACCACCCACCGTCTCGTCCTCACTGCCAGCCCAAGTGTTTGTGCAGCCATGCTGAGAACTGGGTCAGGAAAACCAACTTAAGTTAAAACAAACTTTTTCCTGCACTAATTTTAGTCTGGATCGGTCCTCCCAAACCAGCTCAGCACCCTGTCACACAAACACTGCTGCTGAGGAGCAGCAGGACAGTGGCACTGCTGTGTCTGACAACACTGCAGGCTTATGCCAGTTTAAAGTGTTGATGGAGCAGTGGCATAAATCATAGAGTCACAGAATCATTTCAGTTGTGAAAGATTTTTAAGACGATTGAGTCCAACCGTTAACCCAGCGCTGGCAAGCCCACCACTGAACCATGGCCCTAAGGGCAGTCTTCTGACCCCCCCATGGACGGTGCCTGCACCCCGTCCCCGGGCAGCCTGTGCCAGCGCTTGGCCACCCTGTCGGGGAAGACATTTCTCCCAGTGCCCACCCTGAACCTCCCCTGGTGCGGCTGGAGGCCGTTCCCTCCTGTCCTGCCGCTGGTTCCTTGGGAGCAGAGACCGACCCCCCCTCGCTGCAGCCTCCTGCCAGGCAGCTGTAGGGAGCCAGAAGGGCCCCCCTGAGCCCCCTTTTCTCCGGGCTGAGCCCCCCCAGCTCCCCCCGCCCCCCCAGAGCTGTGCCCCAGCCCCTTCCCCAGCCCCTGCCCGGCTCTGGACACGCTCCAGCCCCTCCGGGTCTGCCTGGGGGTGAGGGGCCCAACGCTGAGCCCAGGGCTCGAGGGGCGGCCGCACCAGGGCCCAGCACAGGGGGACGGGCACTGCCTGGCCCTGCTGGCCACGCTGCTGCTGACACCGGCCAGGGCGCTGCTGGCCGCCGTGGCCACCTGGGCACACTGGGGGCTCATGCCCAGCCGGCTGCCGACCAGCCCCCCCAGGCCCTTCCCCGCCGGGCAGTTCCCAGCCCCCTGCCCCCAGCCCACAGCGCTGTGGGGGGCTGGTGTGACCCACGGGCAGGGCCCGGCACTCAGCCCTGTTGGGCCTCACACAGTCCTTGCTTCACAGCACCTTCAGCTCATGCAAATTGTGGCTGAGGTGGGCCCGCTCCCCTCCATCCCCACTACTTAGTGTGCACTGGCACTTCTGAAATCATCTGCTGCGAGCCTTAAAGAGCTGAGCAAGCTGAATAATAATGAATTATAAACAAATATCTGGGGTTTGGGTGACCAGAGTTGTGTGATCCCAGCAACAACTGTGCTTTTTGCACAGCTCCAACAGGCATAGAGCCCCAAAGAAGAACCACTGGCTGGAGAGGGCACACAGCGATGCCACGTGACGGTGGCCATTTAGCAGGAGTGCACCTTGCTCTGGGCAAATTCACTCACTTCATGAGAACTCCAGGCGGATACAGATCCTCACCTGAATGCAGCCATTTTTTACACGGCAAAGGTGAGGGAAGGCTCAAGGCCAGGCTGGACGGGGCTGGGAGCAGCCTGGGCTGGGGGGAGGGGGCCCTGCCCCTGGCGGGGGGTGGGACTGGCTGGTCTTGAAGGTCCCTTCCAGCCCAAACCCTTCTGTGATTCTATTCTGTGAAGGAAATTGCACACTATTAGTAAGTGTTAAAATAAGCTCATGTGATGCATGTGGCCTCACAGCGTGCTAGGGTGTTTCTTTAGCGGTCACAGCAATCACGTTACTCAGCTGGCATCGTGTTTGTTTTGCTGGTAACAAAATTGTATACATCCTCTTCCTCCATGCGCTTTCTCTCACACTCTTGTCTCTTTTTCTTCATTCCACAGCAGCTATTCCTGTAGTGCAACATTTTGCTTCTGGCTTGACATCTGCGTTTAGTTTATGGAAAGAGTGTGCAGGTCTTAATACATTACTCATCTTTTTTTCAAAAAAAAAAAGTCTTTTTTCATCTTTTGTTTTTTCCTCCTTTAAGTTTCCTGCTTTGAGCTTTCTGGATGATTTCCTGACCTGGGTTAACGTGCCTGGTAACTGTAAAATTACACTTTTCAGCTTCAGGGCACAGTGTGTGTCTTGGTACTGCTGATTGGCTTAAGGGTAAAAATGAATTTATTCTAGCTGAGGATTTCTTTTCTGTTTATGAAAATGCCATGGGATCTGGTTCTGATCTCACTCATACCTGCTTTATTCTCCGAGGTAACTAGATGGGCATAAGTTGAAACAGGAGATATTCAGGCTGGACAAAAGGAGCAGCTTTTTCTCTGTGTGGATGGTCAAGCAGTGGGACAGGGCCTTGGGGAGCTGTACATGGCTGCTCTTGGAGGTTTTCAAGACCTGGCTGGATAAAGCCCTGCACAACCCAGCCTCATCCCAGAGCTGAACCTGCTCTGAGCAAGAGGTTGGACTCTAGATTTCCCGAGGTCCCTTCCAACCTGAATTATGGTCCTACAAACCTCTGTGATACCTGCTTTGCAGCAGGGAAATGAGAGAAGCAGCAGGTCTCTAGCACAGAAAAAAAAAAAAGAAGAAAGGTAAAAGAACTTCATTAATGCCTGAAGATTTATGGTTTTGAGTTTAAAAAGGCCTTGTCTAGTTCTGGGGTCCCCAGCTCAAGAGAGAGAGGGAACTACTGGAGAGGTGCCAGCAAAGGCTATGAGGATGATGAGGGGCTGGAGCATCTCCCTGATGAGGAAAGGCTGAGGGAGCTGGGGCTGTTCAGCCTGGACAGGAGAAGACTGAGAGGGGACCTCACCAATGCCCACAAATATCTCAAGGGTGGGTGCCACGAGGACGGGGCCAGGCTCTTTTCAGCGGTGCCCAGCGACAGGACAAGGGGCAACGGGCACAAAGTGCAAGACGGGAACTTCCATCTGAATGTGGGGAAGAACATCGTTCCCCTGAGGGTGACGGGACACCGGGACAGGCTGCCCAGAGAGGCTGTGGGGTCTCCTGCTCTGGAGACATTCAAACCCGCCTGGACACGGCTCTGTGCAACCTGCTCTGGGAGAGCTGCTTCAGCAGGGGGGTGGGCTGGGTGGGCTCCAGGGGTCTCTTCCCACCCCGACCATGCTGTGTTTCTGTGATTCTGTGAAGATGCCAAGCACTGCTAAGCAGCATTTTAAAAATTTTGAAACTCTTTCCATTCAGAATCTAAAATAATTTTAAAAATGAAGGCAAATACAGTTGTTTCCACAGCTCATGTGAGTACTCTCATCTTCTGACTCCTAATTAATCTCCTGCCTAGTCTGGGTCCCAAATTCCCACAGTTTACCCCTCTCCTGGCTCATTCTCCAACAGAAGGTCACAGACCACAAGAGAAAAAGGATCATCTGAAGTACAGTCATCCTAAAGGGATTAATCCCGGCATTTCCCGCAGGAGCTAACTCCCTGCTGCACAGCGTGTGCCTGCAGCTGGCTGTGTGAAAGGGGTGACACAAGAGTCACCTGCCAGCTCTGCAGTAAACTGGATGGCATTTGGGGCTCTTGTGCACCCCGGTGCTGCGTGGACTCCTTCAGCGGAGGCAGAGCAAGCAGCGGTTTGCTGGTGGTGGGGCACGTCCATGAAATGACTGCCCAGATCAACCCAAACTGCCAGTGTTTGGGAGGGGGAGGGCGAAAGGAGGTGGCCGTAATTCAGAGGAGCTGGCCCTGACCTGCAGAAGTCGTGGTGGGGTGAGGAAGAGATGGGAGAAACCGGCATCTCGAGCAAGTTAAGACAGAGGCAGCCATCACATCACTCTCTGGAAGGATGCCGGGGCAGTTTGTGGCCTCTAAGCCCTGTCCCCCCAGATCTGGGGACAAAGGCAGTACCTTCTGACCCATACCTGTCATGATGCCAGCCCTGCTCTCCTAGTGACGCTCAAATAGCAAGTACACAGACGGTATAAACTGCAAACCTGCATCTGAAAGTAGCCGAATTCAGCCACTCTTTTATATTTAAAAAAAAAAATAATTTTGATTTAAACACAACTAAAGCAGCAACTGATGCAAATGTATGTGTGTGCCAATAAAAAAGGAGCGGGTCTCTGAGATGTCTTCTCAAACAAGGTCCCCTTATCACTGCCGCAGCTCGCAGCTCCTGGGTGTAGTTATAGGTTCATCTGCTTGTTGTCACAGAAAGCAAAAACACCAGGTCTGATCCCTGACAGTTGGAATAAATGGCCTTTTTTTTCCAGTCTGGTGTCTGAAATAAGACCTTTTAAAAGAGACAACTGCTTCAAAGCAGAAATAACTTCTCTTGGGAGATTAATCCCTGAAAAACATTCCAAACTGGCAGATTTTTGGCAGCAGAACGAAAAGACAGAAGGAACGGCAATTTTTACCATCCCGACTGTCACTTTTCACACAAAGAGAACAGTATCAAGTCAAAGGCACCTCAAAATTCATGTTGGGTAGAGATAAAAATTAAGCGGCTGAGACTGCGTTGTGAAGAACTTCACCTACCAGGGTGGTGGCACAGAGCCTTGCCACGAGCACACACTTCTGGTTTTGTAACATTAACTCCTGTCCAGTTTGCGCTTATTTTACTGATCCCCTGCCCATGCCAGCCCCTGCCTGCACTAGGCCCTACCTGTACCGTGACTGCCAGAGCGGTGCAGCCTGGCACAGTGTCTGCAGTGCTCCACAGAGCTGCAGGCAGCTGGGTCAGGACAGCTCTCCTCCTGCCCCCGTGGCACAACCCTGACCAGCAGTGTGATGGCTCTCTGCCTGTTTCCCTCCTGGTAAAATGGATCCTGCTCTCCTGGTAAAATATTTTGAGATCTATCGATGTGCACTGGCTCCACCTTTTTTCTTCCTCTGTTGCGCTAGCTCTGAAGTTTAAGCTTCAGCTCCCCCAAGGTATGAAAAGCTCCCCCAAGGTATGAAAAGCAAAGAGTCAACAGAATAAGATTACTTCCAAAGAGTTGAGTTTCTGGAGGACACACTGACAAGCAGGTCTGACTCCTGGATGTCAGAGATGGATTAACAACCCCTCTGAGTGACTTCTGCTCCTGCCTCATCAGAGGCTGTGCGAAAGCGCTCTGGAGAATTGTAATTCTAGGACAGTTTGAGGCTTGGCTCAACGTATGATTTGTACTAAGGCATGATTTGTACTAAGGCATTTGGGTCAGGTAGCCAAGACACTTGTTATTTGATGTGACAGATGAAGCTGGGTAGTGATTTTGAATCACCATGACCAGCAGGTAAGATGCCCTCAGTGCACTAAAACAGCCGTACCTTGCAGATGGCCTTGCTGTAATCTCTATGTCTGGATTACAGCTCTGGAGAGATGCCATGGAATCGTCAGATGGGTTGGGCTGGAAGGGACCTTTAAAGGTGATCTAGTCCAACCTCCCCTGCCATGGGCCTTCCATCAGCCCAGGCTGCTCCCAGCCCCGTCCAGCCTGGCCTTGAGCCCTGCCAGGGATGGGGCACCCACAGCTGCTCTGGGCAGCCTGGGCCAGCGCCTCGCCGCCCTCACGGGGAAGGGTTTCTTCCTCATGTCCAACCTAAATCTCCCCTCTCTCAGCTTCAAGCCATTCCCCCCTGTCCCACCACTCCCTGCCCTTGCCCAAAGCCCCTCCCCAGCTTTCCTGTCGGCCCCTCCAGGCACTGGGAGCTGCTCTAAGGTCTCCCCGCAGCCTTCTCCTCCCCAGGCTGCACAGCCCCAGCTCTCCCAGCCTGTCCCCACAGCAGAGGGGCTCCAGCCCTCTGACCAGCTCCGTGGCCTCCGACGGGCCCACTCCAACAGGTCCGTGTCCTTCTGATGTTGGGATTCCCTGAGATGGACACAGCGCTGAAGGGGGGGTTCTCACCTGGACATGTCCCCATTGTCCCTTCCGGGGCTGCTGTCCCCAAACACCTGGCAACATCACTGCACACCAGCCCACTCCCTAACTGAGCTCATCCAGAGGATCCTTCTTAAAAACAATGCTCTGACGAGTGTTTAACCTGACCAAGATGGTTTCCGCAGGCCTGTGAAGTCATGCTAGTTGACCAGAGTGGAGGGTGACCTCTGGCAGGGTGTCTGGCCAGCAGCTGGGGACAAACTGGAGATGAGAGCATCTTCACTGGTTTCAATGAAGGCCAAACAATGCGTCTGAGGTTTGGGAGTGGAAACATCAGCTCCCGGTGGCACGGGAAGCTCAGAGGAGCAGAGCTGCCTGCCACGTCAGCTACAAGATGGGTCAAAAGATGACAACTGCCAAGAGAAGCACAATCAACACAGCAACTCACACCAGCTCCGACCCAGCTCCCCAGGCACAGCAAGGAACTTCCTTAACTACTTCCTTAATGTACCTCGCGGTGCACGCAGCCCACGGCACAACCTTACACGTGCACTTCCTTGTTTTTCTTCCCCTTTGTCGCAGCCTTGGGAACATGCTTTTTTGAGTCAATGAATAGATCAGGGGGTCAGGAGCAGCTCTGGAGATGGGTCACATCCACGAAGATCCTGTCTGAATGAACTGGAGATCTCAGCCAGAGCGATTCCCTCCCAACATGCTTAGGGAAAGGTTTATTATCGAATAAGATGGAGTGAAAATGTTTGTCCTTCCAAATAACGGCAGGACTGGTAGCCGGTGCTTGCAGGACTTCATTGATGCTGGTGTCCTGTGTAGGGATGCCGGCTGACCCTTTGTCCTGGTTTTGGCTGGGACAGAGTTAATTTCCTTCTCAGCAGCTGGTGCCGCGCTGCGGTTTGGGTTTGGTGGGAGCGATGCTGGCGGCCACCCGTGGGTTTGGCTGTGGCTGGGTGATGCTTGTGCTGAGTCAGGGACTTTTCAGTTTCTCGGGCCGAGAGGGCTGGAGGGACACGGGGAATGGGGAGGGGACACGGCCAGGGCAGCTGACCCCAACTGGCCAAAGGGATGTTCCAGACCATGTGGCGCCATGCTGAGCAGATATAAGCTGGGGAAGAAGAAGGAAGGGGGGATGCTCGGAGTGATGGTGTTTGTCTTCCCAAGTCGCTGCCATGCGTCATGGAGCCCTGCTGCCCTGGGGATGGCTGAGCACCTGCCTGCCCATGGGAAGCGGTGAATGAATTCCTTGTTTTGCTTTGCTTGTGCACACAGGTTTTGCTTTACCTATGGAACTGCCTTTATCTCAACCCACAGGTCTTCCCACTTTTACCCTTCCAATTCTCTCCCCTATCCCATCAGGGGGGAGCAAGTGAGCGGCTGCAGGGGGCTTCATCGCCGGCTGGGGTTAAATCACAACACCCTTCCAAGGTATCGCATGGGAACCTGTGGGCATGCAACTGGCATAATAGTTATCAAGGGAGAATAAATCCATAGCTTAAAACTTCCCAGCACCACCTCCTTCCACACCAAGCCAGGAGACCTCTCTGTCACCAGAGGTCTTAAGAGACCCAGTGGCATGTCAGCGGGGATGGCCAGCCAGGACCAAACCCTACCAGAGTGAGAGGAGGTGACCTCTGAGCTCCGCAGCGGGAGGAGGCATGCAGCCACGATTCCATAAACACAGCCAGGGATGCCCTGACCTCTTCAGGACAGGCTTTTTCTTCTGAGCTTCTGTAGCCTGTAGCACAGCTGGGCCCTAGCCCATGCGTTGAACTCCAGCACGCTTCAAATAATTAATGTAATTAGTACATGCAAACAGAGCGGCTGCTAACCCTGTTGCTGCTGTGGCCCTTGAGTACAATTTGCTTGAAAAAAAGTTATGGGATTTTGCTGAAAGGCTTGGGGCTGCACGGGGAGGGGACTGGAGGTGCGAGGGGCAGCCCAGGCCAGGCAGCCTGCTCCTGGCTCCGTCTGTGACATCAGGACAGCTCCGTCACCTCTCCGTGGCATCCTGGCCTTGCCGAAGTCAACAGGAATTTTATCCCAGACTTCACCATTGCCAAGATGTTGCCCCTTGCAGCTGTCTGTAGCTCCCCGTGAGCTGCGACAGTCCCTCTCACCAGGCACCTGTTTCACAGCCACCACCTTTGTCCTCCCCTCCCCTTCCTGCTATTAAGCCCGGACTTGCATTAGCTCTAAAGTGCCCCGAGGGAGGCTCTAGTGCCAAAAAACCGGGCTCTGCAATCAAAGGAATTGGTGAGGATTCAAGAGGCTCGGCTAATGTTTAAGGTACCCAAAGGAAAAGGTACGACAGAATGGCAAATTACCATATCACGAAGAAAAAAAAAAGAACAAACCACTTTAAAAGTACTCAAGCCCCAACAGAAGGATAAAATGTGAGCCATCCATGGCTCCCTTCCATACAAATTTCCTCCCTGCTTCAAAAGCAGGATATTGACAGTAAATACACCAGCGCCGCAACCACGCTCATCTCTGTCGTCTTATTTACGAGGATCCCAGCCCTATTACACACAACTCTCCCCATCTTACGCATGCAGCGCCACGGCAAGCCAAAAAGGAAGAGCATTTGGCTTTGATCTCCAGGCAAGAAGTTGATGCTTAATCATAAAAAAAAGGAAATAACTCCATACACACACAATGTTGGTGCAAAATACATGCCTCTGCTGCCAAGGGTAGAGCCCCGGGGCAGCTCTCCTGAAGTCAGTGGTCGAGGTGATGAGCCTGCCTGACGCAGGCTGGGTGCTGCTCCGTGCACTTGAATACAAGCAACACGATGACCCAGTGAGGGTTATGGTGGGTTTTTTCCCCATTTTTTTTCCCCCCAGGCTGTATTAATTTTATAAACCATTATAGCACTCGCTCCTTTTCATCGAGAAAATGATTAAAGAAAGGGAAGTGCCTTCCCTTCCTCGCAAATACCCGCGCAGAAGTTAACGCCGCTGTCAGATGACAGCTGAATTAATTACCTGTGGTGACGGAGGGTAGACAGCCAGCGAGGCACATTTTTGATAAAAGCCAGAGTTTAGTAACACAGTCGATAGCTCTATGAAATCAAAACATACTTTCACACGCCTAATCCGGTCGGTACGTCAGAAGGACGGTGGGCTGGGAATGGTTTGCTCAGCTTTTAAGGGCTGACTCACGAGCAGTCTGACCAGACTTGCAAATTTTCTACATTTAGAATAAAAAGTTTTGAAGGGAGCGTTTTCTCGCTGTCCAAGTTGCAGGGTGACTAACTGCAGCGCACACCAGCCCTTCAGCAACCCAGTGTTATCTACAGTCCACGACCTCCACGTCGCACCCCAGAACCCCCATTTCACCCCATTTGGAGCAGGTCTGTGACTGCCCAGCCCCCGCCCCAGCCCAGCCCCCCAGGACGCCGTGTCCCCGTGCCCTCCCCTCACCCCTGCCCGTACCCCACCTGTCACCGCAGTCCCAGCCCGCAGTGCCCCACGCCCCAGTGGTGACAGCCCTTATCTCTCCCCCCCACACTCCCCTGCGGCCCTGCGCCCTATCAGCCACCCCCAGGCCCCTGACCTCGTCCCAGTGCCTTATCCCCCTGCCCAGGCTCCGTCCGCTATCGCTAATGCCTGTCCCCAAGTGCAATCCCCCTGTTCCCAGTCTCCGATCCCCTGTCCCCATCCTCTGTCTTCTACCCCCCACCACAGTCCCCATTCCCCATACCCTGTTCCGGGCCATGTTCCACATCCCCAGGCCCTGCCCGCCAGGCCCCAGCCTCAAATCACAGTCCTCTGTCTCCCTGTCCCCTCTCCCTTGTCCTCCATCTCTGTCCCCATCCCCTGCGCCGGTCCCCTCTCCCCCTATCTGTCCCCTGTGCTCCACTCCCACACCTGTCCCCTATCATCCACCTCTGCCACCTGTCCTCTACCCTCATCCTCCCTCTGTCCCCCCTTCCCTGTCCCCACCCTCCACCTCCGCCCCCCCTGCCCTGTCCCCATCTTCCTGCCTCTCCCCTATCCCCATCCCCTGGTGCCATCCTGTGCCTGTCCCCCATCCTCTGTCTGTCCCCTCTGCCCTGTTCCCTCCATCCTCTATCCTCCCCCACTCCCCTGTCCCCTATCCCCCCCATGCCTGTCCCTCCACTCCCCCTGCCCGTCCCCAGGCCCCTGTCCCCGTCCCCTGTCCCTGTGTCCTATCCCCCCATCTCTGTCCCCTCTGCCCTATCCATCCCTGCTTCCAGTCCCCCATTTTCTGTCCCTATACCCCATGCCTGACCCCATCATCCATCTCTGTCCCCTCTGGCCTGTCCCCATCATCCATCTCTGTCCCCTCCGGCCTGTCCCCATCCCCCCGCCTGTCCCCAGGCCCCTGTCCCCATCCCGTCCCCTCTCCCCTCCATCCCTCTCCCCTCTGCCCTGTCCCCCAGCCTCTGTCCCCATCCCCCGTGCCTGACCCTATCCTCCATTTCTGTCTCCTCTGCCCTGTCCCCTATCTTTTGTCCCAATCCCCTGTGCTTGTCCCCTATCTCCCCCGCCTCTGTCCCCTCTGCCCTCTCCCCATCCCTCCCATCCTTGTCCTCTGTCCCCATCCCCTGTGCCCGTCCCCTATCCCCTCCATCCTTGTCCCCTGTCCTCTGTCCCCATCCCCTATCCCCCCCCTTGTCCCCTGTCCTCTGTCCCCATCCCCCCCCTTGTCCCCTGTCCTCTGTCCCCATCCCCTGTGGCCGTCCCCTATCCCCCCCCTTGTCCCCTGTCCTCTGTCCCCATGCCCTGAGCCTGTCCCCCATCCCCCATCTCCATCCCCTCTGCCCTGTCCCCAGACCCCTGTCCCCATCCCCTGTGCCGGTCCCCTCTCCGCGCCACCTGTCCCTCCCCATCTCTCCCCGCTGCCCCGCCCCCCGCCCCGCCCCCCCGCCATGTCGCGGCCGCCGGTGCGGGTGCTGCGCCTGGGGCTGCGGCCCTACGCCGAGGCGCTGCGGGTGCAGGAGCGCTGCGTGCGGGCGGCGCGGGCGGCGCGGCCCGGCCCGGTAGCGGAGCCGGTGGCGGAGCCAGTGGCGGCCCCGGGCCCGGTGGCGGTGGCGGGGGGAGAGCGTGGTGCTGAGCGAGCCGGCCGGGCCCGTGTACACGTGGGGGCTGCGGGGCGCGCCGGGGCCGGCGGAGGCGGCGGGGCTGCGGGCGCGGGGCGCGGCGCTGGCGGCGGCGCGGCGCGGCGGGCGGATCACGTTCCACGGCCCGGGGCAGCTGCTGGCCTTCCCGGTGCTCGACCTGCGCCGCCGCCGCCTGCCGCTGCGCGGCTACGTGGCGGCGCTGGAGGCGCTGGTGCTGCGGCTCTGCCGCCGCCTGGGCCTGGCGGCCGCCCGCGCCCTCCCGCCGCCCTTTACCGGCGTCTGGGTGGGCGACAGCAAGCTGTGCGCCATCGGTGAGCGTGGGGGCGGGCGGGGGGCGTGCACGGGTGGGTGTGCATAGGGAGCGTGCACGGGGGGGGTGCACGGGGGGTGTGTGCATAGGGAGCGTGCACGGGGGGCGTGCACGGGTGGGGTGTGCATAGGGAGCGTGCACGGGGGGCGTGCACGGGTGGGTGTGCATAGGGAGCGTGCACGGGGGGCGTGCACGGGTGGGTGTGCATAGGGAGCGTGCACGGGGGGCGTGCACGGGGGGTGTGCATAGGGAGCGTGCACGGGGGGCGTGCACGGGTGGGTGTGTGCATAGGGAGCGTGCACGGGGGGGGTGCACGGGGGGAGTGTGCATAGGGAGCGTGCACGGGGGGGTGTACGGGTGGGGTGTGCATAGGGGGCGTGCACGGGGGGGGTGTGCATAGGGAGCGTGCACGGGGGGGGTGCACGGGGGGGGTGTGCACGGGGGGTGTGCATAGGGAGCGTGCACGGGGGGGGGTGCACGGGGGGGGTGTGCATAGGGAGCGTGCACGGGGGGGTGTACGGGTGGGGTGTGCATAGGGAGCGTGCACGGGGGGGGTGTGCATAGGGAGCGTGCACGGGGGGCGTGCACGGGTGGGTGTGCATAGGGAGCGTGCACGGGGGGGGGTGCACGGGGGGGAGTGTGCATAGGGAGCGTGCACGGGGGGGGTGTACGGGTGGGGTGTGCATAGGGGGCGTGCACGGGGGGGGGTGTGCATAGGGAGCGTGCACGGGGGGGGTGCACGGGGGGGGTGTGCACGGGGGGCGTGCACGGGGGGTGTGCATAGGGAGCGTGCACGGGGGGGGTGCACGGGGGGGGTGTGCATAGGGAGCGTGCACGGGGGGGTGTACGGGTGGGGTGTGCATAGGGAGCGTGCACGGGGGGCGTGCACGGGGAGGGTGTGCATAGGGAGCGTGCACGGGGGGGTGTACGGGTGGGGTGTGCATAGGGAGCGTGCACGGGGGGCGTGCACGGGGGGGGGTGTGCATAGGGAGCGTGCACGGGGGGCGTGCACGGGGGGGGTGTGCATAGGGAGCGTGCACGGGGAGCGTGCACGGGGGGGGTGCACGGGTGGGGTCTGCATAGGGAGCGTGCACGGGGGGTGTGCACGCGTGGGTGTGCATAGGGAGCGTGCACAAGTGGAGTGGCACAGGAGCGTATGCCTGGGGTGCATGCACCAAGCGGGGTGGGGGGAGCACGATTGCAGGCCCCTGCAGCGCAGCCAGAATCAGGGCCTAGCACTTTGCACCCCCACACCGAGGCCCTTGCACCCAGGGCTGGGTGCCTGCAGCCTTGCCCCCTCCTCCTGGCCCTCTCCCCAGACCTGTGCTGTTCCAGCCAGGCAGGCCCTGCACCCCCCAGCTGGGCTCTGCAGCCTGGCCTGAGGGTCCTGCAGTCCAGGCCCCCCCTTTGCACCACAGTTCCATGTCCAAACCCGCTTGGAACTCCGGGGGTGGGAGGTGCTGGGGGATGCAGGGCTGGCGTGGAGGGAGCTGGGCATGCCGCACCCCATCTGCCCCAAATCGGTGGGGTCTGACTGTGGCTTAGGGATTTTTTCCCTGGCAGAAATGGGGAGCATGGCATGTCGGGGGGTTAGAGCAGCCCGAGCAGCACGGTCGCTGAGTACCTCACACCGGGGCATCCCCAGGGACGGGTGCTGACGGGTGGGTGTTTGGCCCCCGCAGGGGTGCACTGCGGGAACCACATCACCTCCCACGGGCTGGCACTGAACTGCTGCACTGACCTCACCTGGTTCGACCACATCGTCCCCTGTGGGCTGGAGGGGAAAGGCGTCACCTCGCTGAGCCGGGAGCTGGGGTGGCATGTCACCGTCGACCACGTCCTCGAGCCCTTCCTCGACTCCTTCCAGGAGGTGTTCGACTGCAGCTTGGTCTTTTCAGAAGACCCCGGGGACTAGGAGAGCCATGGCGCCTTGGCTGGGTGTTTTGGCAAACCCTCAGCGCGTCTGATGAACAGCGCAGCAGCTGCCCTGGGCTTTGTTGCAAGACGAGCGCTCTCGTGCCTTTGCCTGTAGACCATGTGTGAACGGTGGCACAGAGGGGTCTGGGCTGATGCTTAAACATCCGTGCTCTTCCCAGCCCCATGGGGCTCCATCCCTTGGCTGAGACCTCCAAGGGTACCTGTCGCTCACTGGGGAGGTGCTCAAATAGGTGCTTTTGTGGGGGGTTTCTGCCTCTCCCCCTTCCAAAAAGCCAGGATTTGGGTTAATGCTCATGTGCCCTTTGGACGAGAGGAAGAAGGACCGAGTTGAGCAGATTTCCCTTGCTGCCGTGTAAAGAGAGGCACATTTTCTATAGAGAGTAAAAGAGAGTTGCTGAGAACTTTGGCTGCTGATCCTTTGCTTGTTTATTTACCCCAAGACTTTATTAATGACCTCCTTCCTTGCCTTGCGCCCGGAGAGATCCTCGCATGGCAGGGATCCTCGCTGTGCTGTCAGGGTGGGCAGAGAATCACTGCTAAGAGGCTGCAAATGGTGGTTTAAAGGCCACCAGAGCAATGCGGACACGGTGGGAAAGCGGGAGGAGGGAGGGGAAAGGGTCGGGAGCCTGAGGAGAGGAGCCACAGCCCTCACGGACCCTGGGGGACCTTCCAGCGTGGGATCGAGTGTCCCGGCTGGGCAATGGGGGTCTGCTCCCATTGGGTCTGTGGCACTGGGAGGATATGTCGCCAGGATCCGTGCAGGCAGCGTTGGCACCTCTGAAATTGTTGCCCCGGCTTCAGCATTCACATGGGATCGCAGCAGGCATCCAAGGCGAAGGGACGCAGGCACCCCAGGGCTGTGATGGCACTGGGTCCGTGCCCATCAGTGCAAACCTATAGGTAGACACATATAAACTGATTTTAATTGACAGGTTTCTTAAGAGATAAGGAGCCAAGCTGAGGCTGAGCTTCCCCAGAGCTGTCTGCCACCCCTTGGGGATGCTCGCAGTGTTCCTGGGGCATGGGCAGGAGGGGCAGCACCCGGTCTGGCCTCCCCAAAATCTTCCCCTGCTGGTGCGTGGCACAGCCATGGCCAGTTCTGCGTCCCCATTGCTGGCACACCTGAAGCCTGTGCTGGAGGCACCAACGCGGGTGGCTGGGAGCAGCCCTGCAGCCAGACAGGTGCTTTGGGGTCAGGAGGAATGGAAAATGGCAAATCAAGTCCCTGTGCCCTGCTCAGAGCAAGACGTGACCCCTGCCTGCAGCCCTTCACCGCTGCTCTGGGCTGCCTTTCTGCCCCACAAGCTTTGGGGTTTCTCTGCTGCCCCATGAGCCACCTGTGGGTGCCTGCCCGTGGGACCCTGCACCCCATAGGGCTTTTGGGTGGGCAAAGGGTGCACCTGGGAGCAATGGGGCTGGAAGGGCCTTGGGGAAGGGGAAATCCTATTTCATGGGACCAGCACAGCACTGGGAGGGAATGGCGAGGAGGGAGTGGTAAGCAGGGAAGCATGTGCCCTGGGCAGGCTCTGTGCCCGGTGCGGGAGCTTGGGGACAGTGGGGACAGACGGAGGAGGGACAGGAAAGCGTGACCGAAAGCGTGTGCCGGGAGGGAAATGCAGGGTCCAGCTCTCCCGGCCCCGTACGGCCTCCGGTATCCGGCCAGGGCGAGGGGCCGTGGCAGGACCTGTGGGGCTGGGGACAGGCTGGTGGCCCGTGTCGGGGCTGGGTGGCTTTGGCAGGTGGCTCTGCCCCGGGAAGGGGAGGAGGCTGCGCGGCACTCCCAGCCCGGCCGGCATCCCTCGCCGCCGCCCCGCGATGCTCCAGTCCCGGCTCAGCCTGGCAGCAGCGCAAGCAGGGAGGGCACCCTGGGTGAGTGCGATCCCCCCTTCCCACCCCGCTGCTCCCCATTCCCCTACCTGGCCCTGCACACCCCCCCCAGCGTGGGGTCCCCCCATGCTGCACCCCGTCTGTGGGTCCCTTCCTGGGATAAACCCGGATTTTGCCCTAAATCTCCCAAATTCAGCCTCCTCCGCCTTCAAACTTTAAGTCTCTAGGGCTGAGCCCATCCCCGTGGGATCGTGGCTGCTCAGCACCTTCCTCCCCACTGCTGGGCTTTCATCCTGGGAGGTGCGCCCCGGGTTTGGGGTGACCCTTTTGGGTGGGTGGGCGTCAGCTGCCTGTGCATGGGGTAGAGCTGCTGGTGCTGCAGGCACTGGTGCTCGGGGGCTGGGGGCAGGGACACAGGGTGGACACCCTGGGGAACAACAGCGGTTTGTGGGGCCGGTGGACGGATGGCATGCGCTGGGGACCGTGCCTCTGTGTCCCTTCCTGTCCACGCCTGCTCCAAGGCCCTGGCAAGATGCGAAGGTGCACAAGGGCACAGAGGGCACAGAGGGGTCCAGGGTGGGTTGGCAGAGGGGCACCGTGTCCAGGGTGCGTCAGAGAGGGGTCTGGGACCCACGGGGAGGGAAATCTGTGGGGCAGTTTAGGGCAGTGGCCCCCTCAGGATGGGTCCGCAGCGGTGTGTGGGGAACTGTGCCCCCCTGCCAGGGTGGTCATGGCTCCTGGCCCCCAGCTAGGACCAATGGGGAGAAAAGGAAGTCTCCACTCACCCCGGGAGACCTGGCCTGGTCCCAGGGCTGTTATTTAGGATAGGGGATCCCAGACAGCCCCCCCACGTTCCCTTGGGTGCTGGCTGTGCACCGTGCAAGGGTGCAGGACATGAATGGTGCCCACCATCCCTGCACACCCCTAGGGAAACCAGGCTTTGAACCCAACCAACACGGCTCCCCAGGACAGCTGTGTGTCCCCACTGTCCCCAGCCCTGGGCCAGAGAGGGGTGCAGACAGCTGCCCCAAAGCTCTGGGGTCTTATCCCCTCCATGGAAGGAGTGAAATTCAGGGAGGGGGCTGCTATGAACACAAAGGGTTTGGATGTCCCTGCTCCTACCCTCATGTCAGAGGAGGTACTTCAAGGACTATTTTGGGGTCATCGTTGGGTCTGGCAGAACATCCCCAGCATCGTCCCAGGGGCATTGCTGCCGTGAGGGCAGCCCCAGCTGAGCCTCCCTGTCCTTCCCTGCAGCCTGGATGAAGGCATGGAAGAGGACAACCGGACAGAGACCTGGCACCGAAGCCTCCAGGCAGTGCTTAATGCCTTAAACCAGACGCTGCATGGGGTCATCCTCTGCCCCACTGACCGCCCTGCCACCACCACTGCCACTGCACGCAACGCCAGCGCCCGCGCGGGCCGTCCCGGCCGCAATGACAATGCCTACATGTACATCCTCTTCGTCATGACGCTCTTCGCTGCCACGGTGGGGAGCCTCATCCTGGGCTACACCCGCTCCCGCAAGGTGGACAAGCGCAGCGACCCGTACCACGTCTACATTAAGAACAGGGTCTCCATGATCTGAGCCCGGCCCCATTGCCTTGTCCCCTGGGAGCCAGTGGGTTTGGGGTCATGTTGCTGCTGCGCATCCTGCTGCTTGCAGGATGGGGCAGCGCTGCTGGCCATTCCGGCCCCAAAGCTGCTGGGAACCCCCTCCCCCGGTACCCCCGTGGAGGTGCTCAGCCCCGGTGTGAGCAGCACGGGGACATCCTGGCCGGGCTACAGCTCCTGTCTGGCAGGAGCTGGCAGGGTGCGATCCATGGGCAGGTCCCGGTCCCGCAGACCCACCTCAGCTGAGCCCCAGGGCACGGGGATGGCAGGGGCAGTTCCGTTCCCACCATGGCCTGCTGAGGCTGGCAGGGGTCTTCAAGGAGAAAAATTCACTATTTCCCTGCTCAGACCAGCCAGCATAGACCTCCGTGGGCTCCCACCAGCTTTGTGACACAGGCTAGCGAGCTTGGCTGGTGCTAAAACCCTGTAATTTTTGAGCCGGGCTGGGCCTCGCTTTTCTGGCGGGGAATTAAAGGAGGTGGCAGTTTCCAGTGGGGTTGCGTTTGCTTCTTTAAGCAAAGTTGGTGTCGGGGGCAATCCGTGGGGCCTCCCTCCATGCTGGCACCCTGCTCTGGATGCTGGAGCCCAGAGGATGCTGCTGTAAGGGCTAAACCTGCTCCCTGTGTGCTGCTGAGGTGGCTTCAAGGGCAACCCCTTGGTGGCATCACAGTCCCCAGCATCGCAGCTGCTATGATGGGGCAAATCTCTCATGCTGGAGCAGGTTCCCCTGCCAGCTTTGCAGACCCCGATCCCAGGACACGAGATGCTTTCTCCCTGCCACCGTCCAGGGAGCATCGTTCGAGCCATGGGCACATACTGCGAGCATGGCCCAAGCCTGGCCGGAGGCATCTGGCTCTGCGTGTCCCCAAAGGTCTCTCCGGGCTCCGGATGGTGATGCCGGAGTTTTTCCTGCTTCCTTCCTGCTGTCGACTGTAGCTTTGGCCTTTTGTACTGCAGGTCCCAAATGTGTTTTCCATGGGGTGAGGGCGCAGCGGCGGACGGGAAGGGGATGTTCTCGGGTCCTGCTGGGCTCCTTGGCTTCAGCTCCGCTATTAAGCCAGCTGGGTTTGGGACTGGCCCATGGAGTGGCTGGTGTCCAGGACAGTAAATGTCCCCATCCTTCAAAACAGGCTGTGGAGCAGTGCCGGTGACCCAATCCCTCGCATGTCTTAACATGTTAATAATGGCATAATTAATGTCTTTAATTGCAGCTAGATTAGCTGGCCCATAGGGGCCTTTCCACCTGCATTCAAAGGTTAAACGTGGCTGCGATGCCTGAGTCCAAGCAGTGACGTCAAAGCAGTGATGTGAGCGTGTTTGGGGTAGGGCTGGAAACCTTGGCACCAGAGGCACCGGGACGGCAGCACCTCAGTGACCAGTTCCTGATTTCCCATGCCCTCAGCCTGGGCACAAAGCCCAAGGTGGGGGGGTTTGGGGAGCCTTCAGGGGCTGCCCACTTTGGGGCTGAGCTCGCTGTGATTTCTGAGCCGGGCACATGATACCAGAAGGGCTTTCTGGGGGCATGGGGGCAAACGCCACCAGCATCCCCCGGCACCTGGCCCAAGCGGGAAGTTGCTCGAGAAGCTTTGCTGTGTTTGTCTTGCAGTTGCAGCCCTGGGAAAGGAAAATAAACTCTTTATCTGCAAATAAATCGGGGGAATCAGGCCAGGTGCGAACAGCCTTGACAGCAAGCCTCTGCCAGGTTGGTTTGTGCAAGCACACACCATGCTTGGGTTTCCTCCACCTCCACGGTGTTTGTCTTCCTCTAATACTGGCTCCTGCAGCAGGATGAGTGGCAGAGCAGCGGCTGGCACCAGGGCCAGGATGGGGGTCCCTGTGACGGGGTGGGTGCTAAATGGTGAGTGTGGTACCCCAAGCCCCCTGGTGGTATGGTCTTCTTGCCTCTCCTGACGGCCACTGGCCCTCCTGGGAGAGGGGGTGGCTGGGATGGATCTGGTGACCCCAGAGTCCCTTTTGCTGCTGTGGCCTGGAGGGGACAACCCTGTTACAAGGTGGCATGTCATAAGAATTGGAAAAAAATGCTGCTTTTCCTTAATTCAGAAGACCCTACGTGGGAAAAAATCCTCCTGCAAGACATAGCTCCTGCAGTGATCGTTATCCACCTGATTTCCGATCCATCAGCTGTTCCTTCAGTCTGTCCCTACCTGCGGTGGGGCTGGGGGGGATGCCCTGGCTGTCCCCACCCTAGGGCCTCAGGCTGGATGCCACTAGGCTGGGTGACGAGATGCCAGTGCCACCTTGTGGCAGCTGCCTCAGGGTCTCTGTGCCACAGGCACCTGCTCCTTCCCCGGGGCGCCCTGGCCCCTCCGAGGGCACGAGCAGCCGCGCTTGCTGTCGCCGGACCTACAGCTCCTGGCTGGCTGCGCTTGTTCCTGTGGGACTCGTGGCCCCGGGCTCACTGATGTCCCCTTGGGACCCACAGCTCCAGGCTGGTTGGGTGTCCCCTTGGGACCCACGGCTCCAAGCTGGCTGGTATCCCCTTGGGACCTACAGTTCCAGGCTGGTTGGGCATCCCCATGGGACCCATGGCTCCAGGCTGGGGGGTGTCCCCTTGGGACTCGCACCTCCAGGCTAGTTGGTGTCCCTGTGGGACCCACAGCTCCAGGCTAGCTGGTGTACCCTTGGAATCTATGGCTCCAGGCTGGGTGGTGTCCCCATGGGACCCATGGCTCCAGGCAGGGTGATGTCCTCTTGGGACCCACGGCTCCGGGTCAGCTTGAGAAACCTATCCTCAGCAGGGGTTTGCACTGGGCTGCTGAGGATGCTCAGAGGGGTATGGGGGGAGGACAGATTTAGGATCCTCCTGAAATTGTTTTGCTTCAGCTGCCAGGGAAAGGATTTCATGACTAATTAGGTATTCATCCCAGAACTCAGAGATTCCTTGTCAAAGCCACTGAGGCTCTGACCTTGCTCCCTGAGCTGCAGCCCCAGGAGCAGATGGTTTCAGGGTAACGCTCATGCGGTTAGTTTTAACAGCAAGGAGATGCACTTGTCCATGCAGAGAGAAGAGCTGGGGAAGTGCTGGCCTTGGCTGTATCACTAAACTCAACCATGCAAATTGTAGCCGACTTCATTTGGGTTTTAAGCAATGCAGCTAGAAAAACAAAAAAATAGGTCTCATGGGAGGCCAATTTATTTAAGATATTTTTCCTTGGCACACAGCAATGAATCATGAGTGAGACAACATCTGTAGCACTTTGCCTGGTACTTGGAAAAGGATATTGAAACATGGTGTGCATGGAAAGTTCAGGCTGACCTTGGCTTAGTGAATCAATGGTTGGATTGTTGGAGTAATGGGAATTGTGGAGGCCTGTTCCTGGGACTGCTTTGATGCTGGGCATTTTGATAACAAAAGTGCCATGTGAAACAGTAGCAGTGCAGGGACCGATAGCAATGGTATTGCTGAGCGATGCCAGCGGGTATTGGGGAATGTCTAGCTGACAGCATGAGGTGCCTCCAGCAGTCTGTGGTATGCTGGTTTTACCAAAGTGGCACAGCAGGACTGAGGTATGAGAAGGTGTCTTCAAGGGGAGCTGCTTCTCTGAGGGTTGATCAGTGCTTGGTGGGAATCCTGCGCTGCCGATGGAGTGGGCACGTAGGAGAGGCTTGGGCTGCTAGCCTGGGAAGGTCATGCTGCTCTCCGATCAGGTGTGCCGAGCCAGGCTCCCATGCACAAATGCTTATTTGCAGCCCATGGGAGACAGGGGTCACGATGGGGAAAGTTAATCTTTGGGAAACATAAAAAAAAAAAAAAAAAAAAAAAAAAAAAAAAAAAAAAAAAAAAAAAAAAAAAAAAAAAGGAGGGGAAGGGAAAGTACTCCTCGTTCATGGTGGGGCAGAGAACTGCTGGATGAGCATCCCCTGCACTGCAGCAGACAGATGCCGGACAAGCATCCCCTGCACTGCGGCAGATGGGTGCCAGACAAGCATTTTCCACGTTGTAGTGGGGGGTTCCCCTGTACTTTCCCAGGGTAACTTCCCCAGGTCCCTCCTGCCCTCCCTGTAAGCTGTTCTTGCTGATTATGCTCGTTGTGCTGGCAGGAGCATGCTGTGATCTGGGGCAGATGCTGCAGCATGATTTGGCTGGTAGTTTTGGTGCCCAGAAACTGCTGGATAATGTTTATTTGCTAATGAAATGACTGTTAGCTGCTAAGGAGTGCTAGCGAGCTCTATTTGTCCCATGCATAGAGCCAAATGCTACTGAAGTGAGGGGTGTAAAAGCTGGGGAGGGGACTAAGGGGAGTTCATGCCTCAGTGGCAATCGCTATGCACAAGGAATGGGACATGGAGCTGTAACGGTGTCCTGGCTGTGCAGGTGCAAGGCTGTGGGCTCAGTGCTGCAGGTGTTGGATGAAGGCCCTGCAGCACAGCTCACAGCATCCTACGGAAACATGGGCAGTTTCAAGCAGTGACATTGCTTATTCATTATTGCCCATCTTCCTCTGGAGGGAGAGCAGAGATGATGTCCTCCTGTGAGGTAACTCAATCAGCCCTGCTTGGAGATGGGCTTGGCCATCTTAAAAGCTTAAGAGGATTTTCTGGGAGGTGATGAGGCCACTGTTATAGGAACAGGGCTACTCCTGGTCATACAAGCTCTTCCTTCGGGTCAGAAACCCTCACTGTCCAAAACACATCCATTTCTTCTAAATATATCAGTCCCTCTCACCAAAGATGCAGCCAGTTCCTACAACCTGCCTTGCTGACAGCCCTGCAGTGTCACGGCTGGAGCAACACCCTCGTGCAGAGGACAAGGAAACAAAAGTGACTTAAACCAAAGAGCCTGACCCGTTCAGGAGCTCTGCAGGAACTGCCACATGGGGCCAGTCACTTGAAGTCCTCCGTGGCCCTTTTCCTGTTTTCCACCACCCTGCTGCAACGGATGCCCATCCATCCGAGTTGCCTCTCTCGCACCCAGCTGGTATCAGATGGTTTAGATAAAGATGTGGGAAGCCAAATTAATTATCTGCGGGCATGAAAAACATTTATTATGCCCCTCTCAGTTTTGTGCCTGTCTGAGCGAGCCCCCGTCCAGCCCCTCTGCGAGCTCGGGTTTGCGTGCTGGCGCCTCGACGGCGGCAGAGGGAGCACCGGTTCCTGACAGCTCTGTCTCAAGGGGACGCTGAGCACAGAACCCACCTCTGCCATCTCCCTCTTCCCTCAGGTAGCTGTGATGTTTGCTGCTGCAGCATTTTTCACTCACAGCCCTTCACTGAGTGGCGCTGGGCACAGCTCCCGCTTTTTTGCCTAACCCAGACAAGTCATTTAACGAGCTTTTTCTTTTAGAGCACATGATGGAAAAATGCAGCGTTCAGGAGACTTTGGCTCTCTGAGCCTCCGTGCGGAGCACCATCTCCCTTCCCCAGTGTCTGGTACCACGGTGGCCTGCATGTGTGCTGGCACAGCTACCTGGGTGCACTCCCAAATTGGCACCAAGAGCTGCCAAATTAATTACCGGAGGAGTTCTCAGCAGGCAGAGTCTGGATTTGGGGGCTACATTGGGGACTACATCTTCCTCACGGGTAAGACACAGCCCCAGCCTCCTTTGCACCACAGCTCTTCCAGCAACGCAGGTCTATCTGTTTGCCCCTTTTTCTGCTCCTTTTTTTCCTTTTCTTCCCCTGTTTTTATCCAGGTAAGGGGAAAGGGAGACCTGGGGTCAGTCCAGCTGAAGGATGATACGCACATGATAGTAAGAAGCTGTAGCAATGTTATCAAAAGTCTGGTCACAGCTAATTGTTGGGATGTGCGATCACAGGGCAGTTCAGCTTGACGGCCCTATGAGTACCTACAAAACCTGCACTATATGCTAAGAAAAAGCAGCATTTCTTAATAAAGATCAAAGCATCATTTATTTTTACTGACAATCAGGAAATCCCAGACATGCAGGATCTCATGTACCCTCCTTGCAGAAAGTTTGCAGTGCAAATATTCTCAGTTCCACACAACTTACCCCATACTTTGGGATTAATTGAGGGGATAAATTGGGCTGAAAAGCCTGATCTATACTCCTTTCTTGTTCTGTCACCACAGGAAATGGGGCCATCACATCTCTTTTCTGCAGATGGATGCGGCTTGTGGACAACTACCCAGCAGAGCATGCGTGTGGGCTATTAATACCTAGAGGGGAGGATTAAAAATAACCATGTCTGTGTTTGGTTTCTAATTTATAAAGGACGGGCATTGATGTATGAGGGGACTGGTGATCAAAGCCAGCTTCCCCGGGTGCTGAGGCCTGGGTGAGCAGGAGGCATAGAAATTTCCCGCAATGCAACAGCAGCCCTGGAAGGAGCCCGTGCCCTGAGCGAAGGGAAGATGTGGAGAGCTGGATCAGTGCCTGCTGCAGAGGGGTGTGGGGATGGGGATGCTCACTGCGGCCTTCCCGCACCCACGCCTGGCACACCAATCCACCACACTACTCAGCCTCAGTAAATACCATCGCCTCTATGTGCAGTAGTTGATTAAGCCCTAGATTAAGTGCTTAGTCACTGGAGCCTATAAAATGTTTTTTATCAGCTAGGACAAAAGATTAGGGTGGGGAGAGGTTATGAGCCTCAGTTCCTTTCTGCTTGCTGGCTTGGGGCTGTTGCCTCAGACGCGTGCCCACAGTCAGAATTGGACTTGCGGTGTGTTTTCGGCTCCAAGCTGCCTGTTATGAAAGCTCTCACCGTTTGTGTTTGCAGGCTGCGGCATGGCCCCTGGACTGGGGAGCCGAGACTGCAGGAACAGTGAGGGGAGCTGCTCCCTGCCCTCCCTTTGGGCTGAGAGTGGAGGTTTCCAGCGGCTCTGAGCTGCGCATTACATACTGCTTTTAAATCATGGATATTTAGGCTGTTATGCTCCTGAGGAAGCCAAGGAGTGTGTTGTCAGTGCTGGAGGGTGCAGGATCAGGCCTTCCCAGAGCTGACATCGTGAAGTGCCAAGCCAGGAGCAGCCACAGAATATGAAAGCCATTTCCTAATCTCAGCGGTCCCTGCTGCATCCTCCCCACCTGTCAGCCCACTCCCTTTCTTTGTGCTCTGCCTGCAAAGCGCCTGCACTACTTCTGCAGGACAAAGCACTTTCGCTGCTTTGACCCCAGATCAGATTAAAAACAGCATTTGGGCCCAAAAAGGCACCTGCCTCTCTCCGTGCAGCATGCTATCAGCTGGCAGGGATGTCATTGCTGCCTGCCTTTCTGGCGATACGCTACTTTCAGAGAGGGAAATGAAAGGATGGGAGTTGCTGTGTTATAACCAGGTAACTCAAGAGGCATAGGAGAACATGGTGTCCAGGATACATAAATAATAAAACAAAAGATGTACCGCAGAGCAAGGGCATGCATACCACTGGCTGAGAGGCTCGCAGCGAGCTGGAAGGATGCACAGCAGTCATCTCGCATGACCCCGGCTCGCTGCAGAAACCAGGGGCAGAAAAACAACCTGGAATATTGTGGGAGCTCTGGGCCATTTGCAGATGATCAGAATAAACGGTGAGCAGTAAAATTGCCATGGAAACACTGTACCAGCTGGGGTTCAGCCCTCAGGATCTCAGCACAGGGCTGGGCAGAGCTGTGCAATCAACAGAGCTAATCCGTTTGTTGTGGGTGAGGATTTGGTCTCAGTACCAGATTGCCGAGGATGCTAGCATGACTGTACAGATGTTTTTTAATTTTGATGTGTGGTGACATCACTGTGTACTTAGATGTCCTTCTGCAGGAAAAAAACATTCAACATATTGGTAAGAACAAAATATGTGCATCGTTGTTCAGGGCTATGATACTGAGACGCTGCACACCATACCCTGCAGGAGGATGGATATACATTTAACCGTGCAAAGGGGCATGGATACGTTCTTTACTGCCAACTTGCATTAACTGCAAATCCCAAACAGGAGCTCTGTGTTATTAATGAGGCTCTATTAACTTACACGATTTTGTTTACATTAGAAGCAAACGCTCATTTTGGGGGCACAGAGAGTTATCTGCCATTTCATAGCTGCAACTCTGCTACACGTGGGAACTCTGGGTTTCATAACAGCGGTACACGGAGCAGGGCCTTTCCCAGAAAGCAGGAGTGACGAGTGACACAGTCATACATATGTATGTGTGGATGCACATGCTCATTTTGGCGAGGAAGAAGTCATTCCCTCCAGCTGAGCCCCGCCACAGTCCCTGCTGGCTCTGGCAGCTCCAGCCTGTCAGCCCTTCTCTGCCCAGCCTGGCTCGTATTTATTACTGGCAATGTGGCCTCTCCTGTGGTTTTTAGCCCCCAGACTGTTCGCTGCTGCTCAGTTTGGTCTGAGCATGCCGCGCCTCAATTAGGCGGAATGATACATGAGATTGAAAACTTAGAATCGTTGGCTTGCTTTCCCTTGCAGATTAATTTCCTATTTTCTGGCTTTCCTCCACGGCCATAAGGACTAGAAATTTTGACGTTAGTAACAGATGAAAATAGAGATTTCTGCTAGCAACGTGCATGGCCAGTGAGTGCAGGGAGGCTCTGTGATCACCCCAAAGTGCCTGGGAGAGCTGTGATGTGCTGGGTACCAGCGCAGCATGGTCCAGAGTCATGCCGGCTTGTTATTGCTCTCTGCTACAGCACAGAAGCAGATGGGACTCAGTTTAACTTTCCTGTAGCAGCATAATCAGCTTTAACAATTCTTCTGGTGGCTGATTAACCTTCAAATACATTGGACTTTGTTGTCATCTCCCGTGAGGTCAGTGTTTTCTCCAGGCCAACACAGCAAATCTCCATAAGCGCAATCAAAGTCATATCTCTTACAATCTTGTTAGATGATTGCCCTGCTCTGGAGTTGCTTGTGCTACCTGACATCTGTGGTGCCTCGGAGCTAGCTAACCAAAGTCCTCTCACAGGGAAATACTTGGAAACTAGATCGTCACTCTCTGACTTTGGATGCATTGGTGAGATCCTGAGAAGCTTCAAACCCTCCACGTAACAGGCAGAGACTTTTATCCCCTATAAGGCTGTTTTAGGTGTTCTTCAGGGAAATAATTATGGAGGAGCACTGACATCTGAGAGAATAGTAATTCTCCTATCTAGACATATGAAAGAAACATCCCGCTTTTAATCATGGCTGTATAGCTGAGTGCTGATAACGCAGGGTGGGGCACGGCTGCCACTGTCCTGCATGAAACCACTTAACGAGGTTCAAGGTTTTATGTACAGAAAGAGCCTGCCTGTTCAGATGGCAAAAAAAAAATCACCATTCAGAATAACTTAAAGCTTTCATTAAGCACCTAGGGAAAAAAAGGAGGCAAGAGCTGAAGCATTTGAAGTAAGAAGTTCCATTTTAACAACACGTCTTACTGCCTTCCCAAATGGCTAGGGTTTTTGTAAGAAATGCTATTTGGAGAGGTATTTAACAGGGCCATTGTCTTTTTCTGTGGAGAAAACAAAGGTTTTATGGGCTGCAGCTCCTGTAGTGCTGGCCTCTGGCCTTCTTTCCTTGAAGACAAAACACAAAGGAGGAGAAAAGAGCAGCAAAGGTATGAAAAGCAGGTGCTGTGCCTCATGCTGACTCTCAGGTGCAAATTCACTGCAGGAGCCATCCCTGTCAGCTATTCTGAGTCCTGAAGAAATGTGCCAGCATCTGGCTGCTTGGGGCATGGCTTTAATCAGACTGCTGGGCCCAGCATAGCATCAGCGCTGCTACAGATGCCGCCTCTTTATGAGGAGATGAGCAAGAAGGAAAAAAAATGAGGATGGGAGAGAAAACAACATGGAGTGTAGGTGGCATCGGGTATAGATGCTCACAGGATGAAGCCAGAGCTGGTGGGAAGTGTGGAGCTGGGTGGTCCTGCTCTCAGGTTGGGCTGGCAGGGTCACTCACCTCTGGCTTGTGGTCCTGCAAGGCACAGGGCCCTTCCCTACTGCTCCACAGGCTCACTCCTTCTTCGAGCGTCAGCACTAAAGGATGGACCCCCCAAATCCACCTGGAGATGGGAGTATCCCACTCACTTACTGCTTGAGTCATCTATTATGCCAGATTTCCTCACTCTGACTTCAGCAGTGTCCAGACTCTTCTACTCCTTCTATACCAGAAACAACCTTAGGAGAGTCCTTCATTGATAACAGAAGACTTAGGTTGATTTACTTCCTTGTTCTTATCTTTATCTTCTGTTGACTTCTATCAGGAATCTCTTGTGACAGGCCAATTTAAAGGTTCAACTTCCCACACCCAAGTCAGACCTCTGGATCAGAGGATGTGTTTGTGTCTGTAGCCAAGAAAGAGGTCCCTTCAGGACAGGGACGTGAGAGCTTCGAAGGGGAGAGATGGTATTGAGGTTTCTAATATTTCTTATGATGGATCATCCCCTTCTATATTTACTGTTTTCAACCACATCCTTTGCTATGCTGCTTTGGTACCCCAAACTGCCTCCCCACATCTTTGTCATCTCTCCTTTGCATCTTCCTCTCTCCTCAGTCTCTCTTTCCACCTCCCCCAGGAGCCTGTGCTGCACACAGCCGTGGCATTTTGTACCTCCCTTCATGACTAGCATCCCCTGCAGCAATCCCAACGCCCTCTGCCCATCTTCCCGAAGCCTCATAGGCCTCTCCAGTGCCTGCTGTCACTATGACAACCTCTGCCAGAACTTGCAGCAGCATGAGGATGCTCTGTGCGATGAAGATGTGCTGTGGAACGTGGTCACGGCCACAGCCTTCTGCTCGGGGACAGGCAATTCAATTCGAAGTGACGCAGCCTGGGAAGGGGAGATGGGGGTTACCGTTTTCCCTCCAATGGAAAATGAATTGCTGCTGAAGCCCATCTGGAAATGGTTCTGAACAACGAGCTCATCCCCTGGGGTAGCGCCGTTTGGAGGGCACAGATGATGCACTTGGCAGCGTGAAGGCTGCCTGAGAGGCTGGAGGAGGGGCGCAACCAGGGAGGATTTTAGCTTTTCCTCAAATAGATCACCCAGAGGCACAGAGCGCCTGTTTAGTGGGTTGGTTAAGAGATACACTGCACATTTCTTTCTGCATCAAGCAAAAGCAGGGAGCCTCCCCCCAGCCCCTCTCCGCCTCCAGCCTGAGCCTGCCCTCCCGCGGGCCAAGCGCTGTGCGACACCGATCGCCGACGGCTGCCCTCCCGAGGGGCCGCTACCGCCACCCCGGGGAGCCCGGGGCGGGAGCAAGACAGAGCCGGGGCCCCTGAGGGGTGCGACGCGGCCACCTGAGCGGGCACGCGGCGGGAGGAGTCAGCCCCCGCCGCCGGTCCCGCCGGGGGAAGCAAACCCGCGTCCCCCCCCAGCCCTGCCCGCTCCCCCTCACCCTGAGGCGCGCCGGGGGCGCTGCCGGGAGTTGTAGTTTCTCTCCTCCCGCCCGCCCCTCACTGCCACAGCCCGCGGCTGCGCCCGGACTACATGTCCCATCATGCATTGCCGCCGGCGGGGGGCCACCGCCCCGCCGGTGGGGTGGGCAAGGCGTGATTGGCGGAGTCGCGGCGCGGAGGCGGGGCCTCGGTTGTTGTCGAGCTGCGGCGGGCGCGGGCGGGGCGCGGCTGGCCGCGGGCGTGTGCGCGCGCCCCGTCCCTTGCCGGCGGAGGTGGGTGGCGCCGTTATTCTCGCTGGGCTGAGGTAAATAGCGGCCGCCGCGGGCAGCTCCGCGTAACCTCCGTCCTCCTCCGCTTCCCCCCGGTGCCGGGGCACCGGCCCGCCTCCTTTAGCCCTTCCCCTCCCTCAGGCGATGTGCGGTGCTGAGGCGGGCGTCGCGAAGTGAAGAAGAAGCGAAGCCGCCGCCGTTTGTCGCGTCCTCCCCGCCATCCGCCCACCCGTGGCCCCCGCCGGCGGCGACATGGGCGAGTGCGGCGCCTCCGAGGATGTCAACTCCAACGTGCTCATCGCCCGCAGCACCGGCGACGCGCAGCTGGACAAGGCGGTGTGGCAGTGGCTGAGCTGGGACAAGGTGGGTGTGTGGCGGGGGGCGGCGGGGGCACGCCCCCCTCCCCCCGCCCCCCCCCCCGGTGGGGGCTTCCCCCCCTCCTTCCCCCGGCGTGTTTAGTCACCGGTGCGGTCGCGCGTGCTGTCCCTCCCCATCCTGCCCGGTGCGGAGGGTGGCAGTTGGCCCCTTGTCCCTCCACGTCCCCTCGGCAGGGGCCTTTCCCACGGGGTCGGGGGTGGCAGGTGGCCTTGGAGCAGCCGCTGTGCGGGTCTGGCCGGCCCGCGGTGACAGTCTCCCCGGTGACAGCCTCCCGGCCCGGGGGGACGAGGCGTGCGGCCCCCGGGGCTGTGCCGGGTGGAGGGATGCCATGATGTCATCTCACACAGGGCTTATGGCACCTGCTTCGTGGTGCTGCTGCTGCTTCGGGGAGGCACAGACGTGTCTCTTGTGAAACCAGATGTAGGGGAGGATTGGTTAACGGCTTAAAACGCGGTTAGAACTCGGATGGCTTGATGTTGTTTCCCTTGGCTTCCTGAATTTAACAGCTTCCCTAGGGAAGAAGCAGGCTCCAGGGATCTTAAGTTCGGGCGTACTCCGCCCCTTTGTAGCTCCAACAGGGTGTCAGGAGGACTGCAGGCTTGGTTAGTTCTGATTAAATCATCCAAAGATAATTTGGGGCCATAATATTAATATGGCACTGGAGGTTATTTTGCTTAGGTTGTTGGAAGGATTACTTTTTCTTTTTTTATTTCCCCCAGCTGTTTTGACCAAACAGCATGGCCTGTGCTTTAAAACATTATCCTGGAGATGGGGAAGGGTAAATTACCAGTGCATCAGTGGTTTAGCTTTCTGTCTGTGGCTTCTTCCCCGACCCCACCCCGCTTTTTTTGCCTTTAATGAGAGTGATTGTCAGTGTGTTTATACTGTTTCCTCTTTAGTTTTGTCCTGTCAGGATCAAAGCAGGAGGGCTTAGATTAAACTCTATGTGACAGCCCTTCTGCTACTTGGAAACATGCTCTCTTCTTTCATTTTTGCAGGCATTAACACTTGCCATCTGCGCATTCTTCACTTAGAGCTGCTCTTGTGAAAATATGTTGCGAAAATTTCTGGGAATAGTGGCATGGGGGAGGGAGGGAGTGGAAGAGGGAAATAGCATTCCTGGTAACACACTTGATAACCCAGATTGAACTCTAGTAATTTTTTTTATATATAACTTCTGGTTACTGTATTGAAAGGTGTTGTGGTTTGTTTTTTTAAACAGATTAATATATGTTTATCTTAAAAATTTATGAAGTAGGAGAACACTACACCTTTTAACATTAAGGTTACTGGGGAAAAAATCTATTAAACCCAGCAATTTAATAATAAAACCAGTGAATATTACTGTTTCTGTAGCTCCTTCTGGGGCCCCAATTAACAAATAAAATACAAACTGAAGAGTCTGTTTTGACTGTACCTGTTTACCCTTGCTTCCCCAGGTGATAATCATAACCTTTCCTACAAGGCTGCTTGAACTTATTACTTGGAGAGATTTCAAAGGGTTCCTGTGAATTTTGAGAACTTGAAATCACCTGAAGGAGGACTGGGCGCTTGAGCAGGAGTGGGGGCTGCTTGGCCGGGGACATGGGTGGTCGTTCTGTAGAGGATGAAAGCAAAAGAGGTGAAGGTGTTGTGGGACGGGAAGGCGAGGAGAAACCATCAAGCATGGTGTGAGGAGGGATTATTTGTCCAATGACCTCATGTTTCACCACAAACCTAGGAAATGAGAATTCTGTAGGTTTGTTCCTTATCAAACAACTTGACAAGGAGCTGTTGGTCTCCCTGCTCCCCCTGCTCCAGCTTCCTGAGCTGTAGGGACTTCTGCTGCCTCTGATCAAGATAAAATCTATGTACTACATTCACAGCTGTATTTAGCTGTGGGGAGCTTTCGGCCTCTAACTTAATTGAAAATTACTTGCTGTAATTAATTCTTAGAGTTGTGCTCTTCATCCTTTTCAATTTGGGTACGTGTGCTAACCTCTTCTAAAACTGTAACTGATTATGGGCTGGGGTGTGGGTGGGTGGAAGAAACCTGACCATATGATGGTTGTTCTTTTTTTCCTTTCTCACCAGTATTCATCTTCATTAATGCTTCTAGCAGCTGGCTTAAGGGAAGCTGGCTAACTAAGTCTCCCTCCTTTCCCATTTTCCTTAATTGCTGTGTGTTTTGACACAGCCTTGGAGGCATAAGGCACCCACCCACCTTTTGTTTGGTCCTGACTGGTAAACTGTGTGAACAGTTTGTCGTTGTCCTACACTTTCTCCCTTTAGTTCCTCTTCATCCACTCTGACTTGCTCATTGTACTTCCACATCTGCCTTGAGTCTCCTGAAGGAGTCTGGCTTGTGTAGAAAGTTGCGTCAGAGCAGTTGTCTCCAAGAAAACTTTCTCTTTGGAGCAAATGTTAGAGTTTTTGACCTTGGTTGTAGTAATGATTTTATGTGCTTGTCTTAGGTGGCTTTATAGAGTGGCAGGAATATGCTATGTGCAGAGTGGCACAAAAATGAGGTGCGCTCAGTACAGCAGCTGAGCATTTGTTGTTTGTTGCAGCAGAGGGGGTTTCAGTGCAAGTCTGAGGGTCAGATACTGGTTGAGCAGCTGGTGGGAGAGAACAGTATGGTTAAGATCCTGACCTACTTAATGAAAAACATGGTCCCAAACTAAGAGTCATATCTTTGCCTGAAACTGAGTAAATAACAGGTGCCCTCTTGTTTTCCCTCAGTATGTCCTTGCTCTGTAAAAATCAAGCCTAAGCTCAAGCTGTTGGCTGCTGGTTTATTAATTAGCCCTGTAGGATCGCTGCCAAGACTCCCATTCCCCAGGCCTGCTCAGTGCAGTATAGTTTTGCATATATTCAATAAAGATAGGGAGGAGCATTTGTACCCAGACTGTGCCTGGCTGTGGCAGCTGTGGTGGAGTGCACCTGGGAGAAGGGATGTTTTGTGGTTATTACAAAGGCACTGTCAGAAAGTCACGAGGGGAAAAACTCGAATTAGTTCTCCAGGCGCTGTTTGTGCAAGCGTGTTTCACCGTACTCTCATTTTATTTTGCTAATTCATGAACTTGATGTCAGTGCAAAAATGTAGCATGGATAGCTTCCTGCTTGCTATCAAGGTGGCTTCATTGGTTATAGAACCATTTAGGTTGGAAAAGACCATTAAGATCATGGAGTCCAACTGTTAGCCCAGCACTGCCAAGGCCACCACTAACCCATGGTCCTAAGCACCACATCTACATGTCTTCTGAACTCCTTCAGGGGTGGTGACTCTGCCATGTCCCTGGGCGGCCTGTTCCAGTGCTTGACTACCCTTTCAGCGAAGAAATTTTTCCTAATACATAACCTAGGGTATTAGGGCTTTTTTGGAGTGCCCATCAGTGTTCTTCTAATTTTTGTGACATCTAAGATGTGTTTCAAGTGGAAATGGACTTGGTATTTAGAGACCAATAATCTGTTCCTGTTATTCAACTTGCAATATTCTTTCTTATTAAGACTTTTAAGTGAATTTTTAAGACTAAAAATGGGGAAAGAAAGTCTAGGAATTGGCCACAAGTGAGAAGATAAATTCTTTGAAATTACATGTATGTGTTGCAAGCTCTAGCATTAAAATGGGGAACATAAACCTGAGTTATTTAAATAGTTGATTCTGGGTAGACTGGGTTGCAAACCCTGTTTTGGTACAACCAATACCACTCAGAGTGCATAAACAACTTTGTGAAACAGGAGAAGCCCTGAAACAAGGCAAGTGCAGTGCTTTTGTGCCTGTTCTAAGACAAGAGGCTAAGTGACATCCATCAGGGTAGTCTTGAAACTTACGCTTTGTGGGATTACTGTCTATTGATAAATAAGCTGTACTGTGCTCTGTGTTGTCATCATGGAGGTGGGAAAGAGGATGGCTGTTCTGTGTTTAAACGCACTTAATTTTCAGATATCAGAAATCAGACTTCAGCATTAAGACTTAATTTGTACAGTTGGGAACTTTGCTGTGTTAGGTACCTCTGAGTTCATAAATGTAAGTATTCTGGGTGTTGCAGGATTTTCTGTGGTATTTTTAACTGCTGGCTTACACATTTCAGTCGTCTAATGCATTTAAAATGTTCTGAGTAGCAAGTGGGTTTTATTCTGCATCATATGAGAGAATTGGAGGAAGAAGGGAGCCTCACTCTTCCTTCTTGCTGTACTTCCCCCTTGCTACCTGCCTGAGCTGGCACATCATTCCTGCAGTTGTTCAGGGAGAACCAGGGTGGGTTTGTTACTGATTACACTTGATGCAGCTGCAGAAATGTCTTTCCTGACCCAAGAAAGGGGCCAGCACATTAGTGGGAGCAGTCTGTGAAGGTGAGAACTGCCTCCTTCAGCAGCAGTGAGCTATAAAGCATTACTACAACAAGTTTCAATCCAGTTCATTTAAAAACACATGCAGGAATGATTTAAAAAACAAAAAAGGAAGCAATTACATAAGGCTTTTTGTTTCTTCTTTTGTATTGGGCAGTATAAAAGAGATGGCTTGTCTGCTGGCCTGTGCAGGTGGCTCCTGGGGAGCCCTGCAGCACCGAGCCCTGGTGCCTCCCACCCACCCGGGCCCCTCTGTGTGACACTCGGATCTATTCAGAGGTACACTTGATGTGTGTGTGCGTATCGCATACTTGTATATACACACACATATTTAAAGATGCATAAATATAAGAAAGCAACAACCAACCCAAAAAAGTTACTGAAGAAGACAGCACAAACTGGAAGAACCAGATAATGGGTTTATGAATCAGGAACTTTATTTTGAGGAACTTTATGTACTTAAGGTGGGTGGTGTTTTGTTCATGGCTGCATGGTTTCTCTAGCTGCTGGTATGGAGATGATGGAGGGTATGTGGAGAGGTTACTTTTGTGGCTGTGTGGAGCTTCTAGTTACCTGTAGGACAGTGATGAGGTATGGAGTTGGTAGGTGGTGTGGAGATTTCTTTGCCCGTGGCTGTGAGGAGCTTCTAGCTACGAGGTGGTGGGTGGTAGGATAGAGAGATGGTTGGTGGTGTGGTGCTGCCTTTGTCCATGACTGTGGTGAGTTTCCAGCTGCCTGTAAGACCATTAATGGAGTGTGGAGATGGGAGTTGGTGCAGAAATCCTCTTGCCCTTAGCTGTGGGGGGCTTCCAGCTGCATGTAGGTCCATCATGGAGCATGGAGATGGTTGGTGCTGTGGCGTTCCCTTTGTCCCAGACTGTGATGGGCTTCCAGCTGCTTATAGGACCATAATGGGGTGTGGAGATCCCTTAATCTGTGGCTGTGGTGTGCTTCCAGCTGCCTGTGGGGCCATGACATTTGGAGATGGTGGGTGGGTGGAGATTGGAGGTCATGGCTGGTGCAGGGATCCCTCTGTCCTCAGCTGCAGGGAACTTCCAGCTGTCTGTAGGTCCATGATACAGTACAGGCTGGGGCTGTGTGTGTTTCCCTATCCTTAGGTCAGTGTCCTTGTAGAAAGGCACAGCACTCTAGCTGAGTAGCGGAAGCTCTGGTGTGGTTATGTCTGTATATGGGGCTGCAGCTGCCAAAGAGGGGAGAATCAACAACCAAAGGAGTCGCCTCCCATCTCCTCAGACCTCCCTGCCTGGGATTCTCCCAGCCTCCTGCCAAGGCTATCCATCCCGTGTCTCCCTGATTGCCAGGAAACACCTGTCCTAGGCCAACCATGCCACCTACCCCCTGGTGACACGGGCTGCTACCAGTGTTCTGGCCACTGCATTCCTAGCATTGGTGACAGGAGCTCGTCTGTGGCCCAGTCCACAGCTCTCCAGGGTGAAAGGATAGAAAGCTCTCTTTGCCCATGGCTGTAAGGAGCCTCCAGCTCCCTGCATGACTGTGATGGGATACAGGAAGGATACTTCTCTCTGGAGCCAAAGGACAGGAGCATGCTGTGGTCTCATCCTAACCGCTCTCTGGGTGTCTGGCTGTGATGCACAGGAGAAACAACAAAGGACAAACAGCTGCCCTGCCCTCCCTGCCTGGCACAGCCCTTGGTGTGCCCATCTGGGGCTGGCTGTGTCACCAACTCCCCTGTGACATGGGCCACTACTGATGTTCTGCCTGCTCTGACATGGCTGTGACATCACCAGGGCTGGCACATCACTGTGACAGGGACCATTGAAGCAGGAAGAAACAAATATTGGTAAAATAATAATAGCAACTGATTGTGCTGGGGAGGGAAACTTAAGCAGCTATAGCAGTAATTTAAAGAGCAGCAGCTCAGCAAAGGTTAAAATAGAATTTAAAGCAGCAGATCCTATCTACTTCCCAGTTTTGAAGACTTATGCTGCTGAGATTTGTAGCTTTGAAGGCTAAATTCTGAAAGAAAAATGCTTGTGAAGTTGACTGGAGGTGATATTTCACACGTTTGAGGTTAGACATGTCCATGCCAGACCCTGCATCCGTGAGCTGCTGATGGCACTGAGACATCTCTGTGAGTCCTGCAGTTCACATTTCTTTCTTTGGCTGATACGAGCCAGGGATTTTGCCCGGGACTGTCCTGTGCTACGTGCTTCAGTTAGACACTGGAACAAAATACAGTTAATTAACTTCTGTCTCCTTGGCTCACCGCAAAAAGTATTGTGTCCTCTCTAACTGATGGGACCAGAAGCAGTGGGCACAAAATGAAACTTAGGAGTGTCGCTCTAAATACTAGGAAATGCTTTTTTTACTGTGTGGGTGACTGACCATTGGCACAGGTTGCCTAGGAGGTGATGGAGTCTCCATCCTTGGAGATACTTAGTAGCTGTCTGGACAGGGTCCTGGGCAACTGGCCTTCAGTGTCCCAACCCTCCTGATCAAGCAGGAAAAGATGCCCTCTGGAGGTCCTGTTTCACAAAACAAAATTCTGCTTTAATTTGTTTATATAAACTGTACAAAAACTTCCACAAAAATAGTAGTAGTGAAATGAATGACAACAGAAAGATGTTCTCTTGTTTACTGGATGCAATCTTGCTGTGACCCTCAGGAAGAGAAGAGAGAACCAAGTGAGATCTGTGTGCTGTGAACTGCCTTGGGCTGCAGAACAACACAGTGATGTGACCTGCTTTGCCCATCACTACTTCCTGTTTTGAATGCTGAGCCACGGAATTAACTTAAAGGACTTTGAGCTGTTTTGCTGCTCCTCTTGCCATTAGCGTTTGGTCTTGTGTTGCCTGTTTCTCAGAAATGTGACAGAGTCTCTAGAGAATTGCTAGTTCGGAGCTTTTTACAACACTCCCTCGCAGATACAGATTTCCAGGTTTTGGCATTCCTGAAAAGCCAGCATGATGTGCCTGTGTCGTCCGTCCCCCCCCTCCCCCTTGGAGGGAAGCAGCATGTCAGCAGTGCGGTCTGCACATGCTTTTTGTGATATGGTGTGGTTATAGTCACACTGTTTGTGGCCTTCCACCCTCCAGGGTGGATGGGTACTGCTATTGCTGCGTGGTGCTTGGCAGAGTGTGGCATGTGCAAACTCCCTGCCTCGGGTGCTCATTGCTTTTGTTAGTTCAGAGTGCTGGTGAGGTGGGGATTTTGGTGGCTTGAAGACTTGAGTCTGTGTACATGGGTTGTATAATGTATGGGGAGGTATAGGGCCTTTGGAGACAGTACTGGAGGACTGTTTGTGTGTGGAGCAAAACTATTCCACTGTTTGCTCCAGACGGGCAGAATGGGTGTACACTATACCTAAAATGTTCTTTCAACCTGGCTTCCTCCACTCTTAAGGGCTCCCTGCCAGAAGTAGTCAACTGTTACAGAGGTGTTGTGGCTCTCTGAGGGACCAGGATTTGGGAACAAAACAGAACAAGACAAACTCACAGTGTACACATTGGCAGCGGTAGGGGATATTACGTAGGGAGCCTTCTACCTCTCAAGTACAGAACCTACAGCCACGCATTGAGGCTGCGATTGGCTCAACCATCACCTTTCCCTTTCCTACTGCAGTAACTAGTCTGAGTAACTGCTTGCCTACAGTTACCCAACTGGTTTTAACATAAAAATGTTGGTGGGATTGCTGACTAGAAACCCAACACTTCTTGCTTAACAAGAGAAAACGAGAACCTACAATTTCTAAGAGCAATTGTAAATGAGAGCTTGATGCAAGTGCCACTGCTGGTCTTAAGTTGTGTATGTAAGGTGATTAGCTATACCAAAGGCAATGCTCTGTTTATCTTCATTCCTGTAGATGGGTACTCCGGTGTGTTTGGATCTTAGGGGCTGACCCTGATTTTTATTTGAAAGAAAGCTTAAAACAATTGCTGCTTAAAAACTAAAGGCTGGCTGGCAAAGCTTGATGCACATAATTTGTGGCTGTCAAGTTTGCTCATTCTAACCAAATTTGAGACTTTTTTTCCTTTCCCCCTTCTTCCAGGCTGCATATGCAGAGTATCTGCAAAGCAAAAAATGATGGCTGTGGAAGTTGTAAACTGCTACTTATTTTGACAGGATATTAGCTTTGAAACCTAACTCTGGCAGTAAGTATAAACATTATTAACATGATTGGGCGCAAAAGAACCAGTAAGAAATACTCCGCTAATGACCTTGTCCTTTAATTCTCCAGTTCTTTCAGGTTATGTATCCTGGTGAGCTACAAAAAATGTGTAATTCTGTCTCAGCACACAACTGTGCAGTATGTGGAAAACTGAAGATGAAGAAGCTTAACACTGAATTCAGCAGAGAATGTATTTTTTTTAATAAAACCTCAAGCCTTTCTTAAACATGCTGATGTTGCAGAGTCTCAACTACTGCAGGATATGACCCCATAGTTATGCCTTACGTCTGATTCTGGCAGTAAACTTTAAGTTTACTTTAAGTACTTGTTTAAAGTATACCTTGTGTCCCCAGCAGGCTCATCGCCTTCCCTCTTCTTAAAAGCCATTATAACCACTTTAAAATTTAACTCTACAGTACCACTAATACAGGTTACGTGAAGTTCCTGACTGAAAACTAAAGTCAGAAAAAATAAGGTAATTTGCAAAAAAAAAAAAGTTTTGAGGAAGTAGCACTAGCTTTCTAGAGGTAGCATATATATGTTAGTGTAATAATTTTATAGGAAAAAATAATGCAGAACTACTTTTTTTTTCTGGTGCTGGTGTAACTGCAGAACTACATTTAGACTGTTACCCCTGCAGCAGCTTGTCTCTGTCCTAAATGTTTCTTGTTTCCTTTTCTTTGACAGTGAATCTGAAGTACTGAAGGGCAGGTTCTGATAGTCAGATTCTCCCTCCTCCTAGCTTGTTAGTAATGCAAAACCCCACACTCTGTGAGAATGAGAGGACTCCCTGAATATACGTGGTAGAGTCTACTTGAAATGGGATAGGAAAACGTTGCCTGACCTCTGGCTGCTCTTTATTTCCCATGTATCAAATGGCAGGCATCAAAGCTATTTAAAAATTAAGAATGCTTCACAAATTTACATCTTAAAATGGTAGATTAATGTCTCTGAAGGCACTTGCATTGTATTTGTAGGTGCTGCTGGATTGGGAAATAGACAGTTAAGGGCAGAGCTGCTATTCAGGGGGAAGTAGACAGGCTGTGGGAGTGGAGCATCAGGAACATCAAGTTATAGTCAGTGAGGACAGGCTGCAATTGAGAAAAAGGAACCCCCTGTAGTGGTGTACGAGGCACGGGCTTCGCAAGGATGGTGAAGCAAAGACCTTTATTGTTAGTTAGTTACAGCTTTTATAAGTTTATACTCTGTACATGTGCTGCTAAAAGCTTTATTATTGGTGAAACTCTTACTGTCCATGTGCCCAGCCGCTGTTCACTATAGGTGACTCTGCTGTTCCCACTGTTCCCTTACCTTCTGGAGGCAAGGTCACATTCCCCCTTGTTTCTGTCTCATCTGGGTTTTTTCTCGTACTCCTTCAAAGTTATTTACATCTTTGCTGCAGGACCACAGCTGCACATTATCAATGTCAAACCCACTGTCTCCATCCTCTATACCCTGTGATGATGCAGGCTGGGGCTGGGCGCTGCCGAGAAGGCCCTAGGAGGCTCTGCGGACAGCATGTTGACCAGGAGCCAGCAGCTGCCTCTGACAGCAGAAGAGGTCAGCAGCATCCTGGGCCATTGCAGGGAAAGAGTGTTCTCTTTTTGCTCAGTGCTAGTTAGCCTGCATCCAGATAGCATGTCTGCTTGTGGGCCTCCCAGTATAAGATAGGTATTGACAAACTGGTGCAAGTTCAGCAGAGGGGCTTCTTGGGGGATGGGGCACTCGCCCTGTGAGGTGAGACTGAGGGAACTGGTGGGTGTTTTCTTGCTTATTCTCTCCACAGTTGGAAAGCCCAGTCACTAGCCAAAGGCACCTCTTGCCTTCCCTGTCCCTTTTCTTGCCCCAACAGTGTATATTCAGGTAGCACAAGCTTCTCCTTCCAGCCCCCTCTGGCTGCTGTCACCTTATCTACCACCTCCTTGCATGCTGCTGGTTGTGGCCAGGACCCCTTCCCCAGCTGGAGCAGGAAGAACAGCGTCTGTTGCCTCCTAATTGCTGCCTTGTTTGGCTTCCTGACCTATATATGTGTGTGGCTGCCTGTTGGACCTGTGGAAAGCTGTTTGGCTGGTGGCAGGGGTCTCACCATCCCTGTAGGATGTGGGACTGTGTGTGTGTCTTGCCACTCTCCCCAGTGCTGTCCTCTGCTCTGCTCTCTGCCTGTGGGAGGTTGGTCCCTGTGGGCCTGAAGGACCCTGCAGTCTGCCAGATGCTTTTGCCACCAGTAAGAAGTCCTCTGAAAACCAGTAGCAGAGTGGGGCTCGGAGGCTTTGAAGGGTGCGTCTCTCCCTTCTTTGGGCAGTCAGTGCTGCTTCTGCCAGACACAGTGCCAGGTGCTGGGCTCAGGCCTGCACATGTGTCCCTATTGCTGTAGGCAGACCCTGCTGAAGCCATGGAACTGAGGCAGGCTCAGCCTCTTTTTTTCCCCCCTTTTGTAATCACTTGCTGGTGTGGGATAGCACCTGCAGCCTAGCTACTGGGGTATTTTAGATTAATATTAAGAAGAAATTCTTTGCTGTGAGGATGGCGAGGTGCTGGCCCAGACTGCCCAGAGCAGCTGTGGGTGCCCCATCCCTGGCAGGGCTCAAGGCCAGGCTGGACGGGGCTGGGAGCAGCCTGGGCTGGGGGGAGGGGGCCCTGCCCCTGAGGGTGGGGGCTGGACTTAGATGGTCTTTAAGCTCCCTTCCAACCCAAACCATTCTGTGATTCTATATTACCCGCTCAGCTTCACGGGGCAGCGAAGGAGAAACCAGTACCTGGCAGTCAGTCCCTGAGCCTCTTGGGGTATCCCTGCCAGATGAGTCACCAGTGCTTCTGGAGTGGCTGGGCGACGCTAGGGAAGACAACAAGTAGTGTTGATGGGTTGAGGCTGTAGGCAGCAAGCTCACCACAGCGCCTCTGCCCTGGTCTCCCTGGCTCTGTGCCTCCAATAGTGATGGCATGCCTGCTGGCACAGCAGCTGGGGTCCCTACCCCGACCTGTGTTCCCTCGGCTGCTCTCGTGTCCATGAGTGCTTTAGTTGTTCTTCCAGAAAGTCTTGTTGGCCAGCAGTGCAGAGATTAGGCGTTTGGTGGATATTGAAATAAATGCTACTTTCATATCATTGATGTCCACGTACTTCTTGACTTTAGATGAAGCACTAAATTCTGTGGGTTCTTCAAATTGCTAAATCCATGGGAATAATTTGAATTGCTTTGTAAGAGCTATTGGGGATGCAAGGATATCATAGAGCACTGCTTTTATTGAGGAATGACTATTTTCAAATGAAACAGCCGAGTTTGTTTACTAGGAAGCTTCAGACAGTTTTGTGTTATTTAGTTTGGGTTGTTTTCTTTTTTGTTGTTGTTTTAAAGGGGATTAAAAATAATGTCCAAATACTGTAGTTGATAATCTCGAAGGAACTTGTCTTTCACTTGTACTAGGCTTCCGTGTTGTGATTAACGGAGCTTACTGACTTACTAACCCAGGTGACAGTTAAGAGTGGGCTCTTCAGTTCTGAGTTTGTGTTTAAGTTAATTGAGTTTGGTGCTAATACCATGCTGCTGCCCTGCTTGGCTTCAGAAGCTTGAGAAATCCTTTTCTATGCAGTGATCTCTTAGAGTTATTTTTGAATGCATGAATGAACTACTTCAAGCCTCTCTCCTCAACATCACATAATTGCTTGCATTCATAGGTGGGATTGATGATATTTCCATGGAATTTAGAAATAAGTTGGGGTGCTGCATAGCTTGACTAGTCTAATACACCCTCCTAGTGCATTGTGCTTCACGTGGCAGGAAAGTTAATGTTGAGGGAGAGAGTGACTGTGCAGTGATACTAATGACTTCAGAAAATATGCTTTGCCTAAAGACATAGTAGACTCTCCTCTTCATAACCTCAGTCTCCAATGTTAGTGTGTTGTGTGTTTTAACATTACAACTATTCCACTTTGAAAAATGAACCTTCATAAAAGCTACTGTGAAACCTTCAGATGTGTTGCTTTCATTTTATAACTGTAAAGCAAACAGCAAAACCCCCTGTTTTTTCAGAATTTACAATAGGTTTAGATGTCAGCAGTGGAAACTGGCGTGATCTTTTAGCCCCACCTGACTGCAGTGCTTTTTGCAATTCTCAGTTTAGTATGGTAAAGCGGCGTTCGTACCTATGCAGCATGTTGCAGGAAGCTCACCTGGTCCTTAGGCTTTGAAGCTGCAAGTTGAAGAAAAAATGAAAAGCAGTAAGGATTGTGATAACAGATCTCTGGAGATCAGTCTTCTAATGCTATTGAATGTGTAACCCAGAGCACGAGGCAGATCATCACCACCTCTGATTTAATACCAGACCTTGTAAAACTTCTTTCTGTTGCCCCAGGAGTTTCAGTCCATCAGTGGAAAGCTTTGAGATTTTCTTCTTTAGCTTGTAACTTTTTTTTCTCCTTTCTTCTTTTCTGATTGTGGGAAATTTTAGCTAGCTGAGTGCAACCTGAGCAAATTAAAATGTTATTACAGTGCTATTTTGGCTGAGTCATTTTTGTTTGCTAGGAAATAAATAAGGTAGCTTAATCAAAAAAAATATTAAACTATTTGTAAAATAAATGTTTGCACTATTGCTTCAGGAAAGTCTTACTTTAGTTTTGCAAAACTCCAGACCATAAACTATGTAATGTACTACACATTACTCTTATTTTGCAGGCAAGCAATACAGCATATCCTAAAAAGCTATTAAAGCCGCTGTATAATTTAATAACGCTATTTTAAAGCAAAACTGCATATTGAATTATGGTAGTGTGAAATTAGGTTTTCATGTAGTCTTGCCTCAATTCTTTTTCAGTTTAGTCATTTGTTTTCTGGTTGACTGCCTACAAACAGCTAAAAGAGAAGCTTTCTCTTCTGGGATTTAATATTTGTTGTGCCCCATTGTTTTTGTTTTATTTTTAAGCTTTTTTTAATCTGTGGTGTGAGTAATGGCTTGTTTTGGTTGCAGAGACATCTGAGAACCTGAACAATAATGGCTTGCCTTTTTATTTTAAGGTACAAAGAAATTAAAACTTAAAATTCACATGTCTCATACTGCTAATGTTCAAGGCCTGTTATCAAGCTGTGGAAGTAGTTTCAGATTTGTCAACAAGTTTTATTGAGTATTTTGCCCTAAAGAAAGGGTGAAGCTCTTATCGTTGTGCTTCTACCAGATTTTTTCAAGTCCTCCTGAAGAACATCGCTCTGTGCAGAGCGTGTCTCCCAGTGCTGCAGAGGCTGCCTTGTGGCAGGCAGTGTGGGAGCTGAAGCTGGCTGACCTCTATTTTAAATGTCAGGAGTGCTTCACCCTTGCCTTTCAGATTCCATTTGCCTTTTTTAACGCTTCCTTGGGACCCTACCTAAATCAACACTCTTTTAGAGAAGCACTTGTACAGCCTGAGCTGTTTCATGTAAAGCTGGAGTCGTGGCTTTTCCCAGCTGTGTGTTGATTGCCTTCTACGCTGCCTGTGTTGTCAGTTAGCCTGGCTGGGTTGTGCTGTGTTTGTAGGATCCAGGAGGTGTCTTGTCCAAACTGGCTGTCAGTAGACAGGCTGAGTGTCTTTAATGACCAAATGAATTTAGAGAGCCCTCTGTTACAAAATAAAGGTCCTTCCTCATCCACTTCTCTCAAAACAACATCCTATGGATGAGTCGCCTCCTGTTAGCACATGTTGTAAAAGGACACATGCTGATATTCTACCATTGTTTTTCTTTGTGAAACTGGACTCGCCTTCTCTTGCTGCCCCCCAGCTCTCCCTAAGCACATCCAGGATAGTGTGGTTGTATTACTGTGACTGTCTTAATTCTAATCATCATAGGTAATTAATATTAAAGTTTCCCTATTTTGTCCCATTGTTTCCTAGCCTCAATATTAGTTGGATAACTATGAGGAACAAATAGTATATGTGTATGGGCATTTTGTACACTTGGTAGTTCGTACCTTTGAAAGTGGTGCAAGTTTAGGAAAACAACGAATGAACAGTGGGAGATTTTAATAATCGACCTCTTATCCACCCTGCTACATAACAGACTGTGCTGCATAGAATTGACTTCAAAATGCTCATAGGATTTAGCATTTCCCACTTTAAGGTAAATACTCAAATTAAGCCTTTCAGAGATGTGTATAATCGCTCCCTTAGCTGAACTATGAATGAGAGTAAATGTATTTCTATATGTGGAAGTGACAAACACGTTCTTTCATAAATGCAGTAAGACTTTAACGTGGTGTGGGTTTTGGATCAGAAGAATTACTTCTTACTGTTCTATTTAGCCAAACTGTTTCCTTGTCAGGTGGCTATTCACTTTAGTCATGGGTTATAGATGGTAAAGGTGAAATAGTGTAACAATTGGCTAATGATGCTGCCAGAAAAGGAGAATGCCTCTGACTCTTCTGTATGAACCACAACACTGTCAGAATTTGAATTCTGGGTTTTTTTTCTCCTTCAGAAAGGTAAATCTGGTGACTTTGGAGTTCTTTGTCTAGTGGCTATATCATGTGCTGTATGTCAAATTCTTTCTGAACTTTTAAGTAATTGGAGAAGTTTGGTTATAGTTTTCTGGCTTTTTCTGAAAAAATTCTTGAGACCCTTCAAAATGGAGAGCAGTGAAAGTGGCTGTTACAATGATGCATGTAATACTTGCCCTCAGGAGTAGCACTTCCTTTTTTTCCTTTTGTTCCCCCAACCCTTTTATACCCAATGCATGTATTGAGCAGGGAAAGTATCAAAATAGGCTGGTTTTCTCAGAAAGAAATACCCATCGTTATTTGACAGTTTGTGATAAATAGGGGCTTTGACTCTTTTGTAACCGCCTTGCTAAGGATTAAAGTAATTTCAAAAGACAAGCTATATTTTTGGTTTTACAGTGTCAGCTTTATTTCACTGTGTCTGTTTACAGAGCTTTCCTGCGGATGAGGAGGAAGGAAATACTGCTTTGAAGTTAAGAATTTTGTCTGTCTTCCCGCAGCACAGATCAAGAATTAACTTACGCTACCTGTCTTGGAAAAGCTTGTTTTAGTCTGTGGTCCTCACTTACACCTTCCGGTTATGCGAAGCCTGTATTAACGACTAGGCAAACACATGAGCATATCAATGGCAACAAGAGCTCTTGAATCTTCTATGAATAAGGATGATACAGAAAAGAGATTGCAATAGAAATGAGAGTTACAATGACAGCTAGTTTGTGCAGACGAGCATTTTATAGGATAGGAAGAACTTGTTGCACCACAGAACTAGGAATTATTTAAAAACAATGAGCATATAGTTCAGATCCTGATCTCAAGAACTAAATGAAGACCTTAATCTTCTTTTGCAGAACCAAAAAACAAAAGAACAAATTGAAAGCTTGTTACAGAACGGAAAGCATAAAGAGTTACGGGATCGTCTCTGCTGCAGGCTGACCTTCGGGACCGCCGGGCTTCGCTCTGCGATGGGAGCTGGCTTTTGCTATATCAATGACCTTACAGTGATCCAGTCAACACAGGTAAACTGCGTAGCTGTATAGGAGAGGACTGAATGAGTTCACAGTAATTGTTTGGGTCCTGTCGTGTACCACTGAAGTACAAGCTGAGGGTGAAACACAGCAGACGTTCCACAGTAGAGGATAGCATGTAATGTTTCGTGCTGAAAGAAAATAAAGTACCCTGAATATATTTAACTGGGCTTCCTAAGAAGTAGAGTGTAATCGCTTCCACTGGAATTTGACCAGTAGTTAAAATCTGTTACACTGTTCTATAGTTGGAAATCATTAGCTGTCATAAGAACTTTTAGTATTTGTCAAAAACTAAGCAAAAAAACAACAAGAAAACCCCAAAAGCAAACCCACTCTAAGTTTTGTATCAGGTTTTACTAAGAAAATGAACAGGAAGTAAGATGAAAAAGCAAACGTAGACTGACTGTGAAGAACATCTGTATTTTAAAGTTTAACTCCTGGGGGATCCTTCTAGTAACACTGGTTGTGTTACCTACAACTGGATTAGATGTAGAAAATACTATGGTTAAGTGTGCTGGTGTTGCTGTAGCTCTGTCTGTAACTCTTGACACTTTTTAAAGTAGAGATGCAAAAAAGTCAAGATTTGAGATATGAACTTAAAACTCAAACTGCAAGTCTTATGTTACATACTAGGTCAGAGAGGTTGATGATACATGGTTTATCTATGATTTAATATTTGTGTATGTGGGTTAGAGATCATTACAGAATCGTTTGATCAGAAAACATTTTAAAGGGATATTGGCCTTTGAGGGCTAGTTCTTTGAATTTTGGAGTGGAGTATTTTGGGATAGACATCTTGATTTAAATACAAACAGGGAGATCTCTGAATTTAGACATAGCTCTCGTGCCATTTCGTTAGTCGTACATTAGTGTTGTTGGAAAGGATCTGATGAGATGGGTGTGCATGTGGGGTAAAGTTTTGGCCAGGGAGGCTTTAGTCCTAATTTCCAGCTCCTCTACCGGAGATCAGGCTCAGCTCAGTGGTGGTGCTGGATGTAGATTTAGAAGGATACAAAAGGTGGCATGTGGGGTTGAAGAGCTGGATAGAGGCTGCCATGGAGTCATCCATGAGCTATCAGTGTTGTGGTGGGGAAACCTGGTGGCAGAGACTCCTCACTTCTGACACATCTTCCATGAACCATATCTTAGATTCTCTTGGCTAGCTGTTTAAGTTGATTAACAACCAAAAACAGTTTTCTGAATTTTTTTCTTCAATATTTTTTACCCATCGCTTTTCCTCTGTTGATTTTGGTCTTGCATGCCAGAAGAGGGCTGGAAAATGATCAGACTCCTCTCTGTTTCCCTCCCTGCTTCTCTTTCAAGCCATATTAATGAATTGTATGTGTGTTGTCTGAATATATCAACCTGTTGATTAATACAAGGCTTAATAATCTCTGCCTTTCTTTGAAGTGCTGTTTTGTTGAAGGGCAGGTGATGTATTCTGTCTCAAAGAACTTGGTCCCCAGTTGTCTCATTTCTTTCCCAACCTCTTCAATAAATACCTTTGGAAGGAACAGTTGATGTTGATTTAATTTTTGATCAAAAGTGATCCATGCTGCTTTTCTATATTGCCGGCTCATAGTGGATTTGTTCTTAAACTTGCTTATTGCACAGTACCGGGATGTTTTCCAGCTGATGTGTTCCCCAATCAATTTTTCCTGAAAACAAGTAGATTAGATAATTACTCTTCACAACTAAACTTTTTAAGAAGCTAATTTGGAGTACGCTTGAAATTGATCTGATACTATCCAGACTTTAAGCATGTGAAAGAAGAGTCTAAATTTGAACATTGATTTATCTAGAGTTGTAGTCCTGTTAAATTATCATTCCTGACTTTGATAGTCACTCTTGTACATACTTTATTATGGTAAATATTAAGCAAAAAGCAGTTGGATTCTTAATCTGCAAAATACAGCTTTTTCTCGCCCCAAGGAAGGTAGTGCGACGGAAGGAAAGAGAAATGCTGAATCATCTTGAAAATGGATAGCATGAGTCAAAAAATGGATGTTCCTTATTTCCTTTCCTTGTGAACATAGAAAATACAAATGGGTTTGGATTGTGTATATTAAATATACTTAACATCTTATGCATTCCCACCTTTAGTCTTGACTGTTGAAAACACAATGAATTGATTTATTTGTAAACATTGTACTTGGAACACCAACAAAATTTTCATTATGGCAAACCTACTGAATCTTGTCTGCTTTGTCAAGTATTTTTTTTATAAATGAAGGTTCAGCTGCATGATAAAAGATGTTTTATTACATGATATACAAAAGGTTGATACAATCTCTCATTTAAAACAGTGCTCCTAAACATTTTAAAATAGTTGTCTCTCGGTAGGTTAATGCTCTGGTAGGAGTCCCTCAGTAGACATGACTAAAATGATTTGTTTTCTGTTGGCTCAGGGTGAAGTGGTTGCCTAAAACTTGGAACAGCTGGGACTCATGTTAAGCTCTTTGACACTGCTAATGTTTGACCTGTACAACGGGAGCCCAAACTCTTTCAGTGAACCCAGATTCCAATAGCTGTTTATACAGGCTTTGAAAAGAGAAGTGACATGTTGGAACTTATTGGTAGAGTTTGAAACCCAACCTTATATCTGACCATTTTTTCTCTTCAGTATCATCTTGGTTCTAACAAAGTTTTCCTTGCGTTTCTAACCTGTAAATTGGACGCATCTTAAAAATGAAGCTTCCTTTAATTGTAGCCTTACTGATCTGGGTCTGCCATACTTATGTGCTACAAATGCTGTAATGGTATGAACAAAACTTCCTGGTGTGGTACAGGTGGTCTCCACCGATCCAGTGGGAATGATCTGAAGAGATTAAGGAAAAAAAATAGTTTAAAAACTAGTAGCTTGTTGCCAGTGATGGAATTGTTAAGAGTAGCGAAGTTGCTTTAAACAAGTCCACTTTTATTTGAAGCAGAGTACACATTTTGATAATGCAGAGGAAGTTAATGATAGTCACTTTACTTTTTGGCTTGTGCAGTGTGTTGAATTTGGAGTTGCTCATGCTCTGAGCGCCTGAACGTTGCATGCTGCCTTTGTGTTTCCAGTCTCATGAAAGCGTGACTGAGCTTGGATTGGCCGACTGATACGCATTCTTGGCAGACAGTGGAAAGTTTCGTTTTGGTCAGCAGGGAATGCGTTTGCAAGTTCAGTTTCATGGGTACTACTGGTTTCTGAAAGTAACAAACTGGGTTGTATTCATTTTGCTCTCTCTGTAGAGCTTCTCTGTAGAGCTTCTCTTTTAGTTGTTCATTAAAGCCATGTATCAAGTTAGAAAAAGCAATCTCTGGGAAGTGGACTAAAACTAATTTCTGAAGTAAACTGGATGAGATTTAATCTCTTTGAGTACTGGTGTCAGAAGCTAATGACATAAATGGATTTGCTGAACCTAATCTGAAAATGGGTAGCCCTGTCTCTCTGTATTTGTCCTTTGCCTGCTACAGGAGTAAGTGGCCATTCAAAAGAAGTGGACTTGGTGTAATTTAAAGTGTTTGCCTCAATTAAAATAAATCTTGTTTAATGGTTATGTTGATGTCATGGAAAGTCAGATCCAGAAAGGTACAGAATATCCAGAAGCGGCTTTTGACTCTTCTGAAGATTGCAGCCACATAACCTACATATAAAGCTTAGGTTTTCCTCCTTGAGTTTTGCTTCTGTCCTGCTGAACCAATTGCTTTTGTTAATGGGTAAGTGACCCATCACTGACCTTTACAATGACCTGACAAAACCAGTCACCTTTGCATCATTGCTATGAGTTTCCTATTGTTAAATCAGCAACGCTCGATAATCATATCCTGGGCTGCATCCCCAGCAGCGTGGCCAGCAGGGTGAGGGAGGGGGCTCTGCCCCTCTGCTCCCCTCTGCTGAGACCCCCCCACAGCGCTGCATCCAGCTCGGGGGTCCTCAGCATCAGAAGGACACGGACCTGTCGGAGGCCACGGAGCTGGTCAGAGGGCTGGAGCCCCTCTGCTGTGGGGACAGGCTGGGAGAGCTGGGGCTGTGCAGCCTGGGGAGGAGAAGGCTGCGGGGAGACCTTAGAGCAGCTCCCAGTGCCTGGAGGGGCCGACAGGAAAGCTGGGGAGGGGCTTTGGGCAAGGGCAGGGAGTGGTGGGACAGGGGGGAATGGCTTGAAGCTGAGAGAGGGGAGATTTAGGTTGGACATGAGGAAGAAACCCTTCCCCGTGAGGGCGGCGAGGCGCTGGCCCAGGCTGCCCAGAGCAGCTGTGGGTGCCCCATCCCTGGCAGGGCTCAAGGCCAGGCTGGACGGGGCTGGGAGCAGCCTGGGCTGGGGGGAGGGGGCCCTGCCATTGAACAGGGGGTGGAACAAGATGATCTTTAAGGTCCTTTCCAACCCAAACCATTCTGTGATTCTGTAATAGTTGAAAGATTTAAATACTAGACTTCATAAAGCTGTTACTATCTCTCTTGATTTCACCAACCAAAAATCTTTCCATCTCGTCCTTGGTACCATCACTTTCCCGTCACTTCTCTTTTGCAATTGATCATAAGGGACCAGACATGCAAGAGGGTTATTTAAAACATGGCTGTAGAAGCAGACTGGGTCTGCCAGTGAATTTTTTATAGAAACATCACTTGAACTGTGCAGTGGTAGAAATACTTCAGTTCACCTAAAGACAGGTTTTTTTTTAGATCCATATGCTGACACTTGCTACTTAGGTTATTACTAAGTATGTAGCAGCAAGATGTTGAATTGGATATCTTCAGCTACAGTTTAGAAGCAGTAGCTATCCTGGGAGAAATGAGATGGGGGCCCTATCAAAACATGAGTCTTGTAAAAACGCAATAAAAGTCCTTTAAATTGAGAAATTTACTAAAGAAAGGGCTTATCCTAAGAGGTGTTGGATATCTGCCCTCTGAGAGAGGGACAATGACACCTGGAAGAAAACAGGTGTGAACTCAAGTAGAGGGTTGAGACATTGGAAAGACTCTGCATTTACTTCCTCTTGCTGTCTTTTTTTAAATTTATTTTTATTTCCTGCAACTTTATTAAAGGTATTTGGATAGTATACAAGTCCAGTAGGGCTGGGCAAACTGCAGCTGTGGGATCTTTGGCTAAGCTTAAGGTATTATGTTCTCATACCGCATATTGTGTTGTCTTAATTTTAAGTAAAACTTCACCATGGCAGAAAGTAAAGACATTCCTATTTTTATTCATATGAAAACTCTGATCCCTGTCAAACAGTGAAACTGGTTTAACAGGATGTCCTAAGAAAAACCTTGCCTCACCCTTGAGGAGACTGTAACTTAAATTGTAGTGGCACCCAGTAGCTGCCAAAAATGCCTAGGCAGAAATAGCTGGGGTGAGGTGCAGGGGAGAAAGTACAGAAGACCAAATCCTGCTAAAAAGATCACTGTAGGCCCTTACTTTGCAGCAAAAACAATCAATTATTCTGTGTTTGAAGAATGAGGGAATGGAAAGCTGGGAGATGTAGAAGGGTGCGGGCATTAGAGCCAAAAAGCCACCCCAGCTATGGTGGTTGCCATTGGGATGTAAGGGGAGAGGTAAGAAATTTGTGCAGAATCCTAGAGATGCCATGGTTGCCGGAAAGTTCAAGGGATGCTTCTGCTCTTGGGGGAGAGTGCCTGGGGGGAGGTGTGAAATAGAAATCACAGGTAAATCACATTTGTAAAGAGCGATTTGCAATGTATCAGTTGTTCTAGCTGAACTTACCTTGATTAGTGCTGCTTCCGAAAAAGCTTATATGCCCCTTTTAGCCTTCTGCTTCTAACTAGTGCTGGTTTGTCTAACGTGGTCCTGCTTCTTCCATAACCTTGTCTTTTTTTGTGCCGTTGTTGATGTTTGGGGAACTAGTTTAGACAAAACTCTGCAGTGTGCTCTGACCTCAAGGTGCCACTAGCCTAGATAAGGCATCTGTTGATAAGAATGTTCTAAGAAACCTGCTGTTAATCTCTTTATATCCAGTCTGTTCAAGTCAAACTTGAACACATTTTCTCCATGGCTCTATCTCTTGTCTCATTACAACTGTGAATGAAAGTTCCTGATATGTCGTCAGGGTGCTGCGAATGTGTTGTGTATCAACACGTTTCAGTTCAGTGTGCAGGTGACTTCAGCTGGCGGTCATGCTAGCCGTGGCAGAGCTTCCAGTTCTGTCTGTATTGAAAGACTTACTTATTTTGAAATTTTTCCTCTGTGTGCAGTCCTCTATAGACACACTACCTCTGCAGCTGGAATAGTTCTCCAAAGAGATGCCAGTATTCACTTGTTCATGCTCTGAAGCCCATTCTTTGATGGAAAGGGCAAGAACCATTAAGAAAATGGAACTGAGCTGAATTTCATGGGTAGGAGTCAGGCTAGCTTTCCAGTTGAGAGATCGCTTAGTGGTGATAGTGAGTCAGACCCAGATGAGAATGTTACAAAGCATTGCGCTTAATACCAGGGCAGGGGAGGGGGCGCGAAATCTGTTTAATTCTGGTACAAAACACCCTCACTCCTCCTATCAAGAGGAAACTTGTGTCCTCATAAGAGGTGGCCTTTTTAGGGTAGCCTTGGCTATGGTAAGTTCATGGTGCTGTGTTTGTGTTGAGGAGAGCTGCTTTCTGATTGTAGTGAACTGTACACTCTGGAAACTTCGTTAACAGTAGTGCTTCCATCTTTTTGTCTAAAACTGCTGATCCGTCCTGGGTTCTTTCTGTGGTGGCTCTCCAGAGAGATTCTAACTGGGAAATAAATGGATGTGAAGGCCACGGGGAAGGTGAAGGTGGAACACCATGTAATGAACTAATTTGGAGCACCTAACTCCTCCCCTTTTGAAAAGAAGGGGTGGCTGACTGCAAGGCTGTTTGGTTTTCTCTGGTGTATGTTTTGGCACATATTTCTCCTCATCCCAGTGTGTGTTTAAAACCTACTCCCTTCATCTGCTTCCCTTCTCCTTGCATGGGGCTCTTCTCTGGTACCTTGGCACTGGAAGTGTTCCATCTTGATGTATAGAAGACTGCTTGTATTTGTGCTATTGTATCTGTGTAGTATATAAATAGAGGACTTTGGTGTGCCCACCTGGAGTAGGTCACTAGTAATAAACCTTTGTTTGAAAAAGCAGGTGAGGGTGAAGCATCCTTCTAATGCAAACTTAGAACTAACGCTTTGGAAGCAGTGCTGAAAAGGGGTCTGTCTCGTACTGCAAACACAAGGACAAAGACTAGCACTAGCGTTATATTGCCTGAGTGGATGGACTTCCAAAAAATGGATTTTTCTTTATTAGGTCTTTAAGAAGTTGGTTTGAATACATAAAACCAGCAAACACTTGCTTTCAATCTGTACTCTGCTTGAGGATTTTGCTGCCTTGAGCTTTCTGTTGATGCTCTGTGGTCACTTATTTTTGTACTGCTTTTATTTCTCACAACGGACTCTCTGCTTGCTTTCCTTCTGTGAACGCTTCCGGGGGGAAAATAAATATGCTGTTTTTGTGAATATTATTACTGATATTTTTGCTGAGCTGTATTTTGCATACTGACACTATAAATCCTATGTCAGAGATAACTTGTAATGTTTGTGTGTGGTGCACTAGAGCTAATTCTTCCCTACTTTTTTTCTTTTACTTCCAGGGGATCTACAAGTATCTTGAGAGGTGTTTTTCAGACTTTAAGCAGAGAGGCTTTGTTGTTGGATATGACACACGAGGTCAGGTGACCAGCAACTGCAGCAGTAAGAAGTATGAGTATTGATTACATTTGCAAGACTAGAAATTAAATTGTGGCTTTACATGCATTTCATTCTATCGGAGTATTTTTTTGTCATGAACTGCACATGCTCTTTCCCCTCCCATAGTCCATTTAAATAGTAATGAAGAGAGGCATGGACTAAAGCCTTTATAATGTCATTTGCCAGCAAATGTGGAATGTAAGGCTAGTCACTTCACCAAAGAATTTAGTCTAAATGCACAAGAATATTAGGCAGACATTAAGAAGTTGATATGCCTGGAGAGAAATTTGAATGTGAAGGTAAATTCAGAATACTAACATCTAGGTTGAAGTCACTGACTCTTAATGCGCTATTGTTAACACTGTTGTTCTTCTGTGTTATGCATCTGATTTAAGCTTGCTTGGGGGAGAATTCTACCTGCAGCCTACTGCAACCTGGCGTGTTGGTACCCTTGTGCTAGTCTGTGATCTCAGTGTATTTCCTCGTGGGGAATGCTTTACCTGGAATACTTAAAATGTAAACTTCCAGTGATGCCAAATTGTGCTCTTTGCAAGGAAAGGGGAGAGAGCATCTGTAAAAGGACTGCTTTCTGAATTCTATTAGGAATCAGAATCCCTTGCCATTACAACACATGTTTTGTTCCCTGAATGATGTGTCTTACAAAAAAAACAACCCAGTAGCTAATTATTATTTGGTTAATGAGTAGCTAATTGTTGTAGTTAATGTAGTTATTCTAGTTAATTGTAACTAATGTAGTGTGTTGTGGGTGGTGGTTTTTTTTAAAATTTTTGTCAACATTTAATATTCTAGCATTGTGAAAGCTCTTGATGTAATAGAGTACAGGATCTAGTTAGTGTCTCCTAAGGGTTGTTTCTCCATTCCCCTGAAGTCTGCTTCTCCATGCTTCCTGTATGGCCTTCAGACACGTGTAGAATTTCACCCACCAGGCTCCGGCATAAGGATTTTAAACTAATCTGTTACACTGTGTGTGTAAGGCTATTACCCAAATTGTCTGGATTATGCACAGCTTAAAAATATGGAAGGGTAAGAAAAACATTCCATTCCAGCCACATAAAGCTTGGAATTCAGATTGGATGGCAGTACAGTGGTGTTTCACATATTGAAGGAGCAAATCAATTCTCAGTTAGATGTTTCTTTTATCCTCTTGGGATGACACACAGTTACAGTAGTGCTAAAATCAAGTTGAACCTCCCCAAAAGAATATTTTCAATTGGATCAGCATGCTTATCCAGCGCTATGTGAGCAGGAGTGCCCCCTTCTTTGCATCCAGTTCCAGTGCTGTGGGAGATAGCTGGCTGTACAACTGTATCCCGTAATTAAGTTGATGTAAACTGTTGTGATACACAAGCCAAACTTCAGTAGCTTCAACTACAAGCTAGGCTCTCAAACTCTTTTTAAGTCATTTCAGGTTACGTTTGATAAGTGCTATAGTGATATAGAAATTCTGAGTAACTGAAATGTAGACTGCGGTGAACTCATCATGGGGGATAAGGAAGCAAGTATTAATGCTTGTCTGTAAAAACAAGTGAGCAAAGCAAACTTACACTGCTTAATCTCTCATCTGTTTTGACTCTGAGACTTCCCATTAACTGCTGAGCTGTGTGTACCTGGCTTGAAAAGAGCAGTTTCATATCAAAGTTACCTGAAGGAGAATGTGTTTCTCTGCTACTTGAAAGGAAAAGTTTATTATAAAGCCAAGGTTTAAAACCATGGGTGCTGTTACTGTTTCTGAACTTTCTGGATTAAGAGTGTGCAGCTTTGCAGAAGTCTTATTTTAGGAATAGATCTGCTTCATGGATATTGTCTGAAGCTGCTGAACAAGGCTGGCAAACATGGGTACCGAATCCTTTTCCAAACCTGCTGTTGCAGACATCTGGCACTTTAAACTTCCTGGGAGATTGGTTCTGTCCTTGAATGAAGGGCAAGTGTCACGCCAGTAGGTTCTGTATCCTTGTTTGATATGTAATATCAACCAATATGACTGGTTTATTGATGCAGTTGACTGGAGTGCCTTGCACTCCTCGAGCAACAGCTAAAAGCACTGTCTCAGGTTCTACAACCTGAAAACTGAAAAAAAAAAACCAAACCCCAACAACAAAGTAATCAGTTTGTACAGTTCTTTGTAAGCCAAATATTTAAGGGATTTAAGAAACAAGTGAATTGAAAGTTACAGTAATGCCATATGGCTGTTGTATTGTTGTGGGGAGTTGGGTTGACTGAATGTTTTCTTTCTCACGTTGGTAGACTTGCAAAGCTCACTGCAGCAGTCCTGCTGGCTAAAGATGTACCTGTATACTTCTTTTCCACCTATGTCCCTACACCATTTGTGGTGAGTCATTTTTCTCTTTTATATTGTTGAACCCTGCAGTTAAGGGAGTATTTGGAAGCTTACTAAAAATGTGAACTAGCAATTTTCTTCTCAAATTCTGTTCCTTAAATGGAAAAATAGAGGCTTCTTGGTACACTTGGCTCTTTAAGGAGGCTGTAACAAGGATGTCACTGAATTCTTCTGTGTGCAGATAGTTAATAGAATCACATTTCACCCTAGGCTGTTACAAAAGGGCAACAGATCTTGCAGTGTGCGCTTTGCTTTATTCATTACAGGTGAAGCATTCTGCTGTTCTTTTATTCTGTGCTTAAACACCTGCACGTCATAAGGCTCAAAGATGGTATCTACATGTGTGTGAATATATACACATGTATAGGGAGTTATGTTTTTGGCCGTAAGACTTACGTTGCTTAGAGTGGAAGAAATGAAGGATTGCCTTTACTTCTAATATCTTTAAAAAAACCCAAAACTTTCTGTTCTAGTCACAGCTTTTTCTTGCAGGGTTTTAAATCCTTATTTTTTTTATTCTGTAAGCTTTTCCATTATGCTGTGGATCTTGTTTTGAGGGGAGGACTGAAAGGACTGGATGCTTTTTAGCTGGAAATACTGGTGAATTCCTTCATTCTGTTTCAACCTGTTTTCTCTTAAATACTAGTGTAATTTGAGTGTAGACTTTCTTTAGTTGGCCAGTTAATGATTGTGTTTATGCAATTGCTAAATAGAACAATGTTCTTATGCAACAGAATAGAAGCAGCTTTCCCTATTACTAGCTACAGGAAACTGAATGATGAGCATTCAGGTATACAATTTTCAAACTGGTAAAACATCAGGAGCCACTTCCTCCGTAGCATCCTATTGCATGATTGCCCTAGTGATACAGGGTTATTTGTGCTAGCTGCAGAACTCTTGGGTAAATGGACATTTCTGTGTTTCCTCTGTAGCCCTATGCTGTTCAGCAGCTCAACGCTGTGGCTGGTGTGATGATCACAGCGTCCCACAATCGGAAGGAGGACAACGGATACAAGGTAAGGCTTGAACTGGAAGCTTGTAGCCTGTCAGGGTCAGCTGCTCTTCAGTATTACCTATGTGCCTGCGGCATCTGGCGTATTGTAGAATCACAGAAGGGTTTGGGCTGGAAGGGACCTTCAAGACCAGCCAGTCCCACTGTTCCTGCCATGGGCAGGGCCCCCTCCCCCCAGCCCCGTCCAGCCTGGCCTTGAGCCCTGCCAGGGATGGGGCACCCACAGCTGCTTTGGGCAGCCTGGGCCAGCGCCTTGCTGCCCTTGCAGAGAAGAGACTTCTTTTGGAGGGCATGTGTGTACGTTAGAAGAAGGAATGATTTCAAGTAATTCATCCTTTTATAACCTGAATTACACACTTTCTTCTTCAATTAGGACTTAAGACCAAACTGCTTATGTATGTTGGGCACAGTTGTGTTGTGACATTCCATAGAGTCTAATCGGCAACTGGAGAAAAGCAATGTAGTATGTGTTCACTTCTTAGACTTAAACATGAGTTTAAGATTAAGCTATAACTTAGGTGAATTAGTCCACGTAGTAGGTAACTGTGCTGCAGACAGTGGCAGTTTTAGTTGATAAATAATACTTTGTAGTAGCGTGTTATTCCCTGTAAGATTGTTTTTCTGGGCATTGAGGGAGAGGTGGGTGGCTTCATTTTGAAAACTTAGAATAGTATAAACATCCATAACAGCAAATGCTGCTTATGAAGTATTGTAACGCAGTTTCCTTTCTAAACTTTATAAGAATCTGAACTAAGCTCTAAACTTTAAACTTGGCATTCTAGAAGCTTGGTAACAGGTCAGTGAGTAATGGCAATGATAGGAAAACCAGTTTTGCTCTGCACAGAGATAACTCTTGGAGGTGATTGTACTGCACTTGTCCTCTGTGGAAGAAGTTGTGAAGTACTTCAGCAGCCTTTATTTTTGCTTAGCTATAGCAGTGAATAAGAAAGTAAGCCACATCAGTCTTCCAGGTGCTTCATTTATCAAGAAGCTATTATGTTTGCATTTTCTGATACAGAGCATTTTAGTTTTGTCAGGATATTGTTTTTTCTAGTCTTTAACAATAATTGTTTTTCACTGTCTCCCCTGTGAACTCAAGCAGCTTCTGAAGGCTTTGGACAATTTTAGCCAAGCTTGACAAACCCATAGTTTTGAAGATCCTGAGTACCTGTGGGTTTCATGAAAGCCAGCGGACAAGAAAAGAGAGACAGATTGGTCTCGAGTAGAAAGCTCGCACTGTGAACTCAACTATGCTATTGGCAATAAACTGTGGGAAAACTGGCATCTAAATAATTCTTTAACAAAGGCTTTTTATAGTTCAGGGTTTGATCGTGTTTCCAGCTGAAAGATTACAGTCGTTCAGTTATGGAAAAACATGTACCTTGGCACACTGCTTATCTGTTTTGCTTTAATTTCAAAAACAAGTTGTTTCTTTTTCAAAAGGAATGCCAGGCTTTGTAGAAGATAATGGTTTTTCTTCTGTTACAGTTTGCACAACACTCTCAAATGTAAGTGCCCAGTTTGTTTCTCACATTCTGATGATTTCAGTCACAATAGTTGAATATCAGCTTTTTTGAAAATAGGTCATGTTGCTAAGTAGCTATCATCACATAACTGAAATCATAAACTGTGATTCCAAATGACTTTGAGAATCAAGCCAGTCTGATGCTAGCCTTTACTGTATGAATACAAGCAGCAGGAGGCCTGTGCAATCCTATAGCTAAAAGAATTTATCAAGTTAATGTTTTTGAATAAACTGTTGTCTTGTTTTCCTTAAACATATTCCAGGTTTATTGGGAAAATGGAGCACAGATCACCTCTCCTCATGATAAAGAAATTATAAAATGTATAGAAGAGTGCGTTGAACCATGGAATGGCTCTTGGAATGAGAATCTAGTAGACACCAGTCCCCTTAGAGAGGATCCACTGAAGAAGATTTGTGACTGTTACATGGAGGATCTGAAAAAGATCTGTTATCATAGGTATTGTATAAACCAAAATGTATTTAAATTATGTTTTTAAGTAAGCTCTGAGTTACATGTGGAAAACTGCTTACAGATAGACTTCAATAATAAAGCATGTGATCCTGCCATACATAAACATTTTTGGTTTGAGTATAGGGATTGGGCTGTCTTGCAAAATTTTAATAGTTTTGGATCTGCCTGTAGTTACTTTTATCGTCACAAATCAGTGACGTGACTTCTGTCTTTACAGTTCATGTCTGTGTGTTCCACTCTGCCACAGGTATCACTGTGTCCTTGAGGCCATTGCTCTGTGCTCTTCATGGTGGAAATAATTTTTGGTTATCTCCCCATTCTGTCTCGCCCCATCCCTTCTCTGAGATGCCATTAAATTTGGTGGTCACCATCATTAGGACGATAAAGCAACCTGCCTTTGGACACTAGGCTACAGTAAAGCATGCTGATGTGAACCATTTTATGCAAATGAATATGCTCAAAGAGTTCTGAATAAAATGCAGAAATTCAGAGTAAAGGTGAGGTGTACCTGCATGGAGTAAAGGTAAGTTTAAAAGTTAGGTAGTAGAGCCAGAGTAAGATCTTCAGTGTAGTGGAAGACCGTGAGTTTGATGCAGGAATTAACAGTTCGTTCTTTGGTGACTTTCAGCTGATGCAGCAGAAGGTAAATGTCTAATTTTCCAGAGGAAGTGGCTTTAAACCAGCAATTTTTAGTGAAAGTTCAAATGAGCACTTGTCAGTCATTCCTTCTTTGAAATTAATGCAGAAATCACCAGAATAGTACAAAGTATAATGTATTTTGCTTTCCCACATGAAAGTAGTCTTGTTAAATAACTAAAACCTTACTGAATTTCTGTTTTCCTTCTCAGGGAGCTAAACATGCAAACAAACTTGAAGTTTGTTCATACCTCTTTCCATGGAGTTGGACATGACTATGTGCAGTTGGCTTTCAAAGCATTTGGCTTTCAGCCTCCCATTCCAGTACCTGAACAGAAAGATCCAGATCCAGACTTCTCTACTGTCAAATGCCCAAATCCTGAAGAAGGAGAATCTGTGCTGGTATTTTTGTTTCTACTTTGTCAGGTTTCTGTGAGCTTTCCTCTGTTTGGATATGATACTGTGTTGAAAAACAAATTGAGGAAGAGAACAGAGTACCTGCTTTTCAGCTGTGTTAATACAGTGGGAAATCCAAATGAGATTTTCTTTCACTGCATGTTACATATAAGTAGGAAGATTGTGGGTTTATTTGCTCTTGTGATTTTATTTCCTTTTTTTGTCCTCTCCCTCTTCTCCCACCAGGAGTTGTCACTGAGGCTTGCAGAGAAAGAAAATGCTAGAGTAGTAGTAGCCACTGATCCAGATGCAGACAGACTAGCAGTGGCAGAACAGCAGGAGAAGTAAGTAATGAGACCTTTTATTTTATCTCTTTCTGTAGAAGAGGTAGTGAAAGTTGCAGAATGTCCCCAAATGGTTGACAGGCACACACCTTCAACCCGCTCTCTTTCCTGTTGTGACTTAGCTATTTGGGTGTTTTTCTTGCTAGTTTCATCTCATGGTATAGCTGCACCTGAAATAACTTATTTTAAATAAATTAAGTTGATAACTGCTAGATTAAATACCAATGTTACAGTAAATGGCCAAATAAAACAAAGAAGTTGAGTGGTTATTAAAGAGGGTGAAGTCCTGTTACTGGTTTTTTTGCTTTTATTAAGCAGACAGATTCTGACTTGGGTCAGTTAGCTGTTGTGGGCTTCTTTGGGTTTTTTGTTTGCTTGGGGTTTTTTTTCCTGGCTTCTTCGTATTGAATAGAAATTATTTTTTTTTTCCACTAACAGGCCAAAATTCTGATCATTGTGTAAGTAACTGTCTATAATGTGCGGTTGCGCAGGCATTGCCTGACTACAATGTATAGACTGCTATACTTCTGTTTGATAAATTAAAAAGACCTGAGCTGTCTTAAAGCTGACAGTAAGGATACTCCATCCGGTATCTTTGCTTGCTAACAGAATGCACTGGACTTGTCAATCATGGAGATGTGATAAATGTGGCTAGTATGGTGGCTTTGTATAGAGCAGCTTGTCAGTAGTGTGCTCAGATTCCTGTTCTTCCAGCGACTGTAGAAAACACTTCCCCTCAGTGGATGCTCCTGGGAAACCTGGAAGAGCTCTTATTTTCTATTTTGTCTGCAGTGGCTGCTGGAAGGTGTTCACTGGCAATGAGCTAGCAGCTTTGTTTGGGTGGTGGATGTTTTCTTGCTGGAAAGAAAACTGCTCCGAAGATGCTGATGTGAAGAATGTTTACATGTTAGCCACCACAGTCTCCTCAAAAATTTTGAGGGCAATTGCACTTAAAGAGGGATTTCACTTTGAAGTAAGTGTGGCTTCTATGATGACTTCTTGACATTAAAATTTGATTGGCGTGTCCCCTGCTCACAACTTTATGAAATGAAAAATAAACAGGTGAATTCCAGTCTCTTGGCTGGGGTTTTTTATGTGTTCCACTTAGCAGAGAATGCTGGTTTACCTAGACAAGCTTGACTTCAGCATCTGCAGTGCTCCTCAGTGCACCTTGCAGCGAATGCGGGCTGTGAGATCAACTTGTGCAAAGCTGTAAGGAGGCTGTAAGAGATGACACCAGTGAGAACCTAAATTACACATTATAGAAATACCTTTGTCTTGGTTATTTTCCTTGAGGTAAATTCTTCTGTGTGAGAGAATGAAAGCTTGTATAACTTGGCAGGTTTACTACAAAAATGGAGCGCTCTTTGATGGGTTTGTAGCATTTGCAGGTTACACAGTGTTCCTTTGGGTGCCCAGAACACTAGTAGATTTTAAATCTGGTTTTACTTTAAATTGTGACAGAGGAACTCTTTATGTTCAGATGCTTAATATAGTTGCAGTAGGGACTTACTAAAAAGAAAATGGGGGGTGCCCCCCCCCGACCGACCGACAGTTACTATTTCAGTTCCTGCATTCAAATTAAGTACTTGCTCTGATGTCTGCTGGATGTTAGCTCTAAGAGGTGCAAGTGCTCTAAAGCTTGGCACAAACATACAAAGATCCAGGTCTTGTTTATACATGTTTTAATTAAGCCCATGTACAACAGGAAAAAATATATTGCCAAACAATGAGGAATTAAAAGCTAAAAATAAAAGGCACTCTGAAAACCATTTTGAGGGATATGCTTAATCAGGTTGAATATACTGCTCATATATTATTACTTATTTTTCTTCCCAGAAAGGGACACACTTCAAAAAAAGAAGCTAGGAAATTATAGAATCCCTTGGCCTCCTTTAAAAGCTTCCCATCTTTGTACCTTCCTTCTCTCCAGGGAGGACTGTTACTAAGCTTTTTACTGCTTTTGCATGATTTGAAGAGCACAAGCAATGCTCTTCTCTTCCATCGCCCAAACCTGCTGTTTATATTTCTGTAACTGTACTGTTGTCTCATCTGATAAGCACCACCAAGGATCTCACCTGATCTCGGAGAGAGCCCTGGGCTCTCAAGCACGCTTACTTCTTGATTTGATATGCATGTCCTAGCTGAGTATTCACTAGTAAAACGCTATCCTTTGTTTTAGATTTTTGAGATTGATTCTGCTTTAGATTAACGATCTAAACTGAAGATGTGACTTGTCTAATGTTTGCCTTTATTGTCCCTGTCCTGTTTGTCAATCAGTTTTAATTTTCAAGAACATCAGAAAAATGTTCTTCAAAGCTTTAGTTTTTTGACTCTGCAGCAGTCTTTTCCATTGACCTTAAAATTCAGAATGCAGCATCTCTCTGCATCCTGGAAGTGAAACGAGTAGCGGGTACACTTTCTTCTTTGACTTGAAACTAAGCTGAAAATGTGTATTTGAGGCACTTCTTTTCCTTTCTTGTTTCAGGAAACACTCCCTGGTTTTAAATGGATTGGAAGTAGAGTTAAAGACCTCCTAGATAATGGAAAAGAAGTTCTCTTTGCATTTGAAGAGTCTATTGGTATGCGTGGTAATATTGCTTTAAAATGTTGAGAACTGTGTGGGGGATATGGAACTAAAAAGGAGTGGTCTTAGTTATGACACGAAACACAAAAGAACTTTGTTTTTTTTCTCGTAGTTACTAGTATTGGTATTTTGCTGTCATCAAATCAACTTGCCAACTGTCATAATAAATGAATCTTGGATTCTAGTATTGTGCTCATGCAGTTTCCGATGCAAACCTGTTCTGTTACAGATTGAAAGTGAGATGCCAGAGGCAGACTGCTGTTGCTCTGTGGCCTTTTAGCTGAGGTTAAGCGTAGGATCTGTTCTTAATATCTTACAGGTCCTCTCTGTGAGGACATGCTATTGATGGCTACGTGGAACTGGGAGGTGGCTTGCTTCGGTCACGCTGTCCATCACACCAGTATGGCAGTTCCTCCAGGAGCTGTGTGCAGTCCCCTTGTACTTAGAACAATATGTGAGGAATCCAGGCATGTGCAGAAACAGCATTAAATACCTTATGGAAGTGTGTGACTATTCCTGCTGACCTTGCCTTGAGCACTCTGTTTATCTTGGTGATCTTGCTGACACCACTTACCTGTAGAGAACTATGCAGGGAACATTTTGGCTGTAGGAATTCTCCACTTTTTAGGATAAATGGCAGCTTTCTGAGATGGCGTATTCACATATCATATGGCATTTGAAAATGAAGCAAACACTGAAGAGGGTGGGTGTCTATGCCAGTTTCCTTCATAAAATGAAGGAAGCTTTTAACCATAAGGAGTTAAGATCTTGCTCCCGTGTCCCTTCAGAAAGGAGGCATCTGGGCAGTGCTGCGAAGTGCTGGTTTATGGGTTACCAAGGCTGGATATGTATGGGCTCCTTTGGTCCAAATTACTGCAAAAGACTCCTTGCAGTACCTGTGTGCTTGCACAAAACAAGCAAATTTTTGTGTTTAACACTGTAGTATGAGAGATCTCCTTAGAGAGCAGATGTTATCAATCTGGAATTAATTCATTATAGCATGTGTCTTTCGAGCCCTATAACCCCTAAGTTAATTAGATGTCTTAGAAAAGAGGAATGCATATGCAGTAATAAAACCAGCTTACATGTATTGGCCAATTTTCTATTACAGGAAAAGGGTTAAAACTTCAATCAAATCAGTGTAATAGTATGTCAGGCTATTTTTCCACAATCAATTTTTTTTATTTCTAGGCTTCATGTGCGGCACATCAGTGTTGGATAAAGATGGTGTAAGCGCAGCTGTGGTCATAGCTGAAATGGCAACCTACCTGGAGGGCAAGAACCTAACACTAGCACAGAAACTCATTGAGATATATGAAACGTAAGTTGTATTTTTCATTAGTATGTTCTACTTAACTATTTTGGAGCTGGGAATAATCTAATAAATATTCTTTAATGCATCCCTCAGATGCTTTCTCACTGGAAATTGTTTTTTCTGATGCCGTGATGGACGACAGTCTTTGGTATTACAAATACCCCTTGAACACCATATCTCCCAAAGGACTTAGAGGCCTTTTCTATTGTATTTCTGCAATAAATTATGAAAGAATAGAATTTTGCATATGGATCCACCAGGACAAACTTTTCTGTTGTATTTGATTCATGCTGTGTTACTTCTCTTACCTCCTGATGGGTAGCTGTGTTAGTTGTGGTCTGTAAGACGGGTAACAATCTTAGTTGTGGTCTGTGTGCCTCTGAACACTTAGTATTTTCACTTATACATGGTCTGGGGATTGTTAGAAAATCACATGCTGTTGTTGCAGAGGCTTGTAATAGAACAGAGGTTAAAGGAATGATCTGTGTTCGGTAGCTACAGACACGATTCACAGCAATAAAATGAGGAACATGTTTATATCAGAATTAAGTGATGTAAGCCCAGTTAATCAGCAGAAGCACAGTTCCTTTGCTTTAACAGGACTGGTGGCATGGTTAAGCAAATCATATATGCCACTCTTTCCTGCCAGCCCAGCAGAAGGGCAGACTGTGGCCCTTCAAACCTTGGAATGATAAAACACAAACTATGGTCAGTATTTATCTCCTTGTGGCACTCGGAGTTCTGTCTTTCATATGCAGACTGCAGCAAAACCGGTAATGCACAGCTGGATTGAAAAGCTGTCAATGATAGCCCTACAGGAAAATTTATCTCCCAGTCACACTGATAAATGTGTTTATTTAAAGAAAGATTTATCATTCAGTCACACTTAATTTTTTGAAAGCTGCGGAGAAGGGTCTCTGTAGAATGAGGAGTGGGTGGCGTGTAGCAAAGAACAGCTTCAATTTCAACATGCAAACACGGCTGCTGCACCTGGTGAGCGCTGCTTGCTTTAGGTCTGACTGGGGGTAGTAGTTTTAACTTGGATGAAATAATCGGTCACCTTCCTCAGAGGCTGTTGAAATAGTCTGTTGTTGTGCCTGGTCCCATGGCTATGGCAGACAGTTTTTGATGGTGTAGGAATGATACTGCATATTAATTTCCTGAGGGCTAGCAAGGCTGTAGTTAGCCAAATGGTTAGCTTTTATTTCTTTGGAACTGAAACCTTTACTTGCATTTAAAAATAGCTTGAAATGATGTGAGTAATGCAGTGAAATCTGCTTCAGAGTCCAAACATTTGCCTATAAATATCTGTTTCCACAGCTGTGAGAACTGCATTCTTACTCTGTTACTGCTTTTCCAAGCAGGGGCTTTATTTAGATACCAAATGTGCAGAAAACTTCTGAATCTTGTAACTGAAAATATTAATCTGCTTGTAGGTATGGATATCACATATCAAAGACTTCCTATTTCTTGTGCTATGATCCTCCTGCTATCAAAAGGATATTTGAGAAACTTCGGAACTTCGATGGCTCTCAGTCTTATCCAGACTTTTGTGGTATTTACAATATATTACATGTACGAGATATTACCACTGGCTACGATAGCAGCCAGCCAAATAAGAAATCGGTGAGTCACAAAGTATTTTTGCAGGAGAGGTTTGGTTTTTGAAGAGACTGAAAGATAAATACACCAAGAACTACACAGAAAGACTAACTATGTCAACTAAGATGGCAGGATAGTTACCATCATCTACTAAGACTGCTTAATGACACTTACTGGGGGGAAAATGCTTAAAAGTGAAATGGCTTGGCTATGGTATTGACTACTCTGATATAACTATGAATGAACTTTATTAGCTGAAGTGAGCTTGATGCTCCTGCAACTTTTAAACTGTCTAGCAGGCTTCCAGATGTTGGAATTCCAATGGGAGTAAGAGGGAATCCTGTTTCCTGAAATACTGAGTCTGATCTAGGTGATAGGCTTGTCGAGCTGAACTTGTTCTAGACTGTTGCATTGGCTGGTGGATGTATGCTGCAGGGGATTTAAACATGTTTATTTAGCTTTGTATGTACTGAATGTTGTATTTACAAAAAAACAAACCACCCCCCCCACACTTCTGTGTTGGCTGAAGTGTTCTGTAATAAAATGTTGTTGTTGTTTATGTAGGTGCTGCCAGTGAGTAAAAGCAGTCAGATGATCACTTTTACATTTCAAAATGGTTGTGTTGCCACCCTTCGGACAAGTGGAACAGAACCAAAGATCAAGTACTATGCAGAGATGTGTGCGTTGCCTGAACAGAGGTCAGTAGCAGGTCTGCATACACGTGTTGAAAGATGCTTTTGGGCTGAAAAGTCTGTATGGAGAAATAGATTCCTTGCCTGGTGTGGGATTCCTCTGCTGCCTCCTTGGAGACCTAAGCCTCAGCTGACTGTTCCAGCCTGTTAAACTGGGCAGAGCACTGCACATTCCTGCTCACGAGGGATCTCCTCTGTAGTGGATAAGACAAAGAATTGAATTTTCAGCATCTGCTATAGTAGGAGACTTATTAACCCAATTTCTCATTCACTTAGAATTAAAAAGTGATGAAGCTGTGCTGCTACTGGCAAGTAAGCTTAAAATCAAGTGGATTCCTGTTGCATTTTGGAATCTGCTGTGTTGCTCTGAGCTTCTGGATAGTAACTAGAGGTTGGTCCATTTTGGATAGCCACCTGAATTGAGCTTCTTCCAGTTTAAGGGGGATAGGAAGGTGGGGAACCATGGGGTATGTTTACAGTATTGAAATCAGGAGTGTGAGTGAGGAACCTAGGTTCTCAGTCTAGCTAATGGAGAGAAGCAGGCTCTCGAATCGAATTCCTAACCTAAATTGCGTGAGTACCCCTCCTTTTAGACTTGCATCCCAATGTTGCTGTGGAGTAGAGAACTGAAACTAACACAGAGGGGCCTGTGATTCAGTATTTACTTCTACTTATTGGCAGGAATTCAAGGTGTGCATATTTTTATCACTCAATCTTCTGGTCATATTTAGGCAGTCGGTGGATAGGAAGTGGTAGATTTACCTTTGCTTGTGAAATGTGCATGTGAAGGGATACACAAATCCATGCCTAAACAGCTTTCCACAGTTGGCTGAAGATTTGTTTAAAACATGGTTTATTGCTACGTGAAGTGAATTAATACAGGTACGGCCCATCTTTTGAATCACACTTTTAAATTGTTCTGAATAGACCGTGGAATAAGAGCAGGTCAGGGAGGTGGTAGGAGCCCTGCATCCCATACAGCACCTCTTGTCAGAAGCTTGTATTAATTTGGTCAGAGAGCTTTCTGATGGTTTGGCACATGAATGCACTTTTATGTGGGTGTGGAAATTCTCACTTGAGTTAGAACGTGCCTCCGTGAATCTGGCAGTGGGCAAGGTACTGTCTGGTGTAAATACCAAAGAAAAAGTAATATAGAGTTGAGGCAAATGGCTGCACCAACGAGGAAGAAATAAATGCTGGCAATACTGCCTTAAACCTAACCTTAACACAAGTGAAGGCCAGATAAGTAAGAGCAGTGAGGAGAGAAACTAAGTACCTGAGAATGCTTTGATGCATTGTTTGGGCTTTTGCTGCTCTTCATTCTGGTAAGTCAGAAAAATATGTTGACCTTTCATTTTAGTAATGCCTGTGGTTAATAGCAGTTATTATCTGGAATATGAAATGGCTGATAACGCCCTGGCCGGTGTCAGCAGCAGCGTGGCCAGCAGGGCCAGGCAGTGCCCGTCCCCCTGTGCCGGGCCCTGGTGCGGCCGCCCCTCGAGCCCTGGGCTCAGCATTGGGCCCCTCACCCCCAGACAGACCCGGAGGGGCTGGAGCGTGTCCAGAGCCGGGCAGGGGCTGGGGAAGGGGCTGGGGCACAGCTCTGGGGGGGCGGGGGGAGCTGGGGGGGCTCAGCCCGGAGAAAAGGGGGCTCAGGGGGGCCCTTCTGGCTCCCTACAGCTGCCTGGCAGGAGGCTGCAGCGAGGGGGGTCGGTCTCTGCTCCCAAGGAACCAGCGGCAGGACAGGAGGGAACGGCCTCCAGCCGCACCAGGGGAGGTTCAGGGTGGGCACTGGGAGAAATGTCTTCCCCGACAGGGTGGCCAAGCGCTGGCACAGGCACAGCCCATGGGGGTGTCAGAAGATGTGTGGATGTGGTGCTTGGGGACATGGGTTAGTGATGGACTCGGCAGTGCTGGGTTAATGGTTGGACTCGATGGTCTTAAAGGTCTTTGCTAATGTAAACGATTCTGATCCTAAACTGAAAAGCCATTAAGCTTCCCTGGTTCAAGGCATAAAATGGTCAGTAGGGACCTCAAAAGGCATTCCTTGCCGTAACAGGTTTGCAAATGTTTCTCTGAGTGCTGTTCATTGATTATTCTTGAAAGCTCAACATCAGGAAGGTCAATTTTGTTGCAGCATTTTTGGGCGTTTTCTTTATAAAGGAAGTGCTGACCTGAGGGGCAGTGATGTATTGCCAGTTCCACAAATGAACAAAGCAAACGTAAACAGCTAGTTTTTCCTGTTCTGTTAAAAACAAACTGAGTTCCTCTCCCTCCAGCGAGACTCCTGGCGTAGCAGAAGTTTATGCATTTTAAGGGTGTTGCAATGCATTAGTGTTTATGCATGTGGATGTTGTCTTTTTGCTCAAATGGATGTCTGGGCATTTAAACAGGGAAAGGATCAGTATATTACAGTGTCCTCTTGTGAGCCGTGACACTGTACCTGATTACTCAGTCCCTCTAATTGCACTGTAGTCAAAATACAGTCAGATACCCTGGATGGCCATCTGGACACTGTGTAGAGAAGAATATAGCGTATCTAGCTCTACTTTTTTTTTTCTTCCTTCTTACTTTTCAATACATTTACAGTCTGTGTCTGACCAGTCTTGCATTGGTTTTGCAATCATTCCTTCGTGTGTCCTCTCTGCTAGCCTTGAGCCCTCTGGTGGCAATTACTTTGTAAATCTAATTAAATAAGTTTAAATTAATATTGCAGTAGTTCCTACTGAAAAGTAACTTGTTAAAATAAGCAGGGTGGAGTTTCTACATGTTGATGCTGGTAGGAAACATAACAGATCTGTCTATCACCATCGGATCTTGCTTTTTATTTTTTATTTTTAATAGATGTTTGGTGTTTCAGACCTTTGACATGTATTGTTCTTTTTTTTTTTTAGTGACAGAGGCGTGCTGGAAGAAGAGCTTCAGAAGCTTATCGAAGCTTTGATTGAGAATTTTCTTGAACCTGATAAGAATGGACTGGTCTGGCGTTCTGCTTAGATCTCCTGTAACTGGTGTTCAAAGAACTAACTGCCTGCACTGCACCGTGTGAAACAAAGGAACCAAGAACAGAACTCAGTTTAATACGTGTGTGTGTGTGTTAAACAGCTACATCTTTATTCTATAAAGAAGCAGTATTATTTTGTCAGGCTTCTCACCAAAATCTGGACTAGAAAATTGTGATAAAGAGAAGGGATAAAAAAGAATGGAATTTATCATTACAATTTTCTGTCCTTTTGACCAAAAGACTAATTAAACCACACCAATGCAAATGAACTGCCCTAGTAGGTTTAAGGCAGCTGATCTTAGCCACTAGATCTTGTCTTAAACTAATTTCAGGTACCCAATACCTTTTGTGCAGAAAGGTTTTAGAATCGGGTCGTGGTCATGTTTGACTGACAAAAAAGCCTGCTTCTTCCTAGCTGTTGTGTGTGAATGTAGGTATCACTGTTACAGGTCTTAATTTCCAAAAATGTTGAAGTAGAGTTCAGTGCTTAGCATTTCTTGTTTAGGCAAGTTGTCAATATGACATTTTTTTCAGCTACTTAAATATCCTTCTGTTAAAGGTGCTCTTGGTGCATTGTAACTTTCCTGTGTGTATCTTAAAATATTTACTTGACAGTGAAACAATAGTGGCAACACCTGCAGTCTGGGTTTTGAATTACGTTGTGCCTTTCCAAGGCTTCCAAAGGCATAGAAACTTACTCATTCCATGGTTAAATTGCCCATTCTAACTACATAGGCTTTGCAAGCATTTTTTGTCCCACATCTATGAAGGGTCATAAGCTTTTTTTTTTCCCCTAGTAAAGGTTTCAGAAATTTGTAACTTTCAAGGAAAATTCCAGTTAGTGACAGTTTTGGTTTTGATAGCTTGAATTCATACTGTCTTGTGTATTTAAAAAAGTGGAGGTGAGACAGTGATGCCACTCACTTTTAGTTACTAAATCACAATTTTTTGGCATATTTTGTAAGCTAATTTCTGTTGGAATAGCAGTTTGCTATTACTGTTACTCTCTCTGTTTTAGGGCAAATATGTCCCACTATCTGTTTCCTACCTTTGCTTGAGTAGCAAGTGATACTGCTAATCACTTTTTCCAAAAAAATACCGATACAGAAATTCCCATGTAAATGTCTAGGATTTCAGCAAATAAAAACTGTTTTGGCACAGGAAGGCCGTGGAAGATACTTTAACTGAAACAACACTTCAAGAAAAACTGCCTGTTGATTAACTGAGAATAATACTTACTAATGAGCTCCGAATTACTAATAGACGCCTCCAGAATGAAGTCCATTATGTTCTGGACATCTTCCTGCTGTCACTTGACACGAATTAAATAAAAGAAATGGATAAAACTGAACGCTTAACCGCTGTATTGAAAGTTACGTGAAAAGAACCCAAGATGCACTTAAGTTCAAGCCGTTGTTTTGCCACTATTGTTGAATCTTTACATTTGCCCTCCATTTTATTATACCCTTACAGCTTGATGCCATAGGATTGCGCAGAGTGGTTTTGTACGTGTTGCATCTAGATGGCTTTAAAGAGCACCAAGGTTTCTGTGTCTGTGCGGGTACTGGGTATTTCATGCTGACAGAAGCTTTGCACTATAACCGTGGATAAGTGTTTTGCTGTATATGAATGTACATGTACTGCAGAAGGTCTGTGTTGCACAAATTCTTATTTGCCACTAATATTTATTTATTTTTATTTTAAGAGAAAATATTTCCAAATTGTTCTGCAATTGAGTGAAATGTATCTAATGCCAAAAACTTTTTTTTTCTTCTTGATTGTACGTTTGACTGATGTGGTGGGGAAAATGGGTGAAAAAATATACACTTAGAGTATACTCATGTTACTGTACAGCGCTGGGCATGTCTCAGGAGGTGTGAAGGCATTTCTGACTGCTGCTTTGTCTTCAGTTTTCACAGAAAGGTGCAGATCCGGATCCCGACTGCACTCAGTTTGAGGGAGGTCTTGCTGTTTGTTCCACTGACAGCAGATTAAAGCCTTAGGTGTTCTGATTTTTGTTGTTAAATAGCCTACTAGTAGTACAGAAAAGAACAAGTGAAACGTAATTTTGAACAAAGGTAAACACTGTAAAGAGCATAGCATGTGTGATGAGTCCAGCCGTGTGTATATTGTAGCAATTAGCATTAGGAGTTACATCTTGTGGCAATTACTTTGTGCCCCTACAAAGAGCAGGAATCTGCAACTTCCCAGTGAGATCTGCTTTATATCAGTAGGCAAGTGTTATAAATGCAGTATGGAAGAAAATAGTCATTGTTTTCAAATCGGCTTTTGTAGAAATTGGTAACTGTTTGTAGCCTGAATATCTTTATTTAAAAAGAAAAACAAATACAGGGAGTTAAGTATCTGGGATTCTTCTCGTCAGTAGATTTGTGCAGTAAGTTGTAGATGTAGTAGTGCTTTTGGAATGACAGCAACAGGCACATCGTGTTGAATGTATTTTAAAGGGTATAACAACTATTGCTGTTTTTTAAACCACTGCTACCACTGGTTTCCTACTGTATTTGAACTGTTTGATCTATTTGTACTGTTCCATTTGTGGAACTCCTTTTATCTCCTCCCTCTGATCTTGCGCTTCCCTTATTTCTGTTACCGTGAAGGACTGTAATTCTCTTACTTCCTTGCCCTGTAACTTTGTTATACATCACCTTAGAGTTTGTTGGGCTTGTGCACAGCCTTCTCTCAGTTGTCAGCTGCTCTTCCCTACTTTTCAGATAAGAACAAAGGCTTGTCAAACATGACTAGGAAGCAGACAGTAGATCAAAGTATGCTGGGGATGTTGTTTACTAGGTGCTTCCAGTTAAAATACACCTTTTCAAAGGTTGCTCTGCAGCCAGTCATTGGCTTAAACTGTAATCGGACAGCCAATGATTTGGTTTTAGCATTTGATAAAATTAGGAGGGCTTAGTTTTGTATTTTCCCTTTTTGATGTGACAGGTTTAATCTCACTCAGATACATGGTAAAGTTGTGCTTCTGTGGGCCTCGGGTAGGGCCTTTGTAAGTAGAGGAGACTTGGCAGGCAAGGTTGAACGTCTATGGTGCTGAGCTTGTAGCTGGAGTTTTTTATTCTAGTGGTGATACAGTGTCCAGTGTGTGGTTTGAAGAGCTTCAAATGCTGTTCATCTCTCCTTCTGCACCTCTGAAGGATGCTTCCTGCCCCAGCGTGAGTGAATCAGACGCTTGTGGGGAAGAGAAGGAGGCAGTGTGTTGAACAGGGGAGAGTTTGACTGGAAGCTTCAAGGACAGCTCTAGCTGTAGCCCAGAGCAGTGTAGCCCCTGCTTTGTGTTTGCTACTGGCACAGTGTCCTGTTCAGGTGGCGAGTGAGTTCTGCTTCGCTTGCCTTTCCTTCGTTGCATCCCCTGCAGGATGCAACTTGGAGCCAGGTTTCCCTTGGGCTGCGGGAGAACTGGGATCATGCCTGAGTGGGTCCCCTAATTTCTGTCATTTCAAATACCCAGCTCTTCCTTCTATTTGTGTCATCCACAGTGTAAATTAAGAATTAAAACTCTCTGTGTTTCCATTTCAAACGTTGAGGTGAGTTAAACATGTAGTACTTGCTGCCTGGGGCTCCTTTACCTGCCTTGGGCAATTCTTGGCTGATCTCAAGCCGTGGCACGCTCTCTAGTTGGGGGATGCCTGCATGGGGGAATTTCTGGCGTTATTCCCTGACTTAGCGGTACCAGGGTAGCACTTTGTGTCCCCTCTGTCTGGCTTCTGAAACATTAGGGATTTTAGCTCCTGGTTATTAAAGGGAGCATGTTGGTGTGAAACTACCAGAGTATTGAGGGGGAAGCCAGAAGGTGGGCGGATGGTTTCTGTCATTTGAGGCAGGGTGGAACATGTGGGCTGCCTTAGAAAGCACTCAGATGTTCTCTTTTATTTTAAAACTAGTTATTGTTATAGCTTCATTTTGTCATGTGTTCCTCCCTCCCCGTTTTTGCCCTCTTCTCTCCCCAGGTAAGATGAGAGGGCTCTTTGCATGGTGATGCCTGGGTGGTTGGAGTCCATCTGGATAGCCCGGACACTTTCCATCCTCCCCTGCCCCTTGTGTGCTTGAAGAGTAGCTTTGTACAAGGTGATTGAAGTCCCTGAAGTTGCGTTGTTCTCCTTGTCTAGAGTCCTGGGGAGTTCTGGATCAGTACTCTTGTTTACCTGATGTCTGTTCTTCTGTAAAACTAGGGCATATTACAAATACAGAGTGAGAATTTGCACTTTTCTGAAGAATTTGTGTGTACTGCTATGTGGATTTAGTTGAATGAAGTGTTATAAGTAATAAAATATTCTCTTCGTAGTAGCAATCCTTCATGTTACTTCAGTCTTCTTCAGTCAAAGACTATTGCCCCAAAAGCTGAGCTGGTGGATCACGCTTTGTCCCTCGGTGTGGGAGGAATAGACTGTGTGCTGCTCGGATAACGCTGCTGTCCCTGGGGCTTCAGCTTTCCTGAAGAAGCTGTTCAGAGCCTCATCCCTCTGATGCCGGGTGAGATCTCTCCTGCCCAACTGTGACACCATTTCCAAGGGGCTCGGCACTGGAGGTGTCCCAGGGCAGAGCACTGAGGACTGACCTGAAGTTACCACTGATGCCACCACGGAGCAGGCGGGAAGAGAGTTGATCTTTGGGGCTTGTAGGACAGGTAGGCACAAGCCAGAGTGAGGAGAGGCTGGAGTTCTAGGGGTGAAGTTGCTTCTGGAAGGGCAAAGGCTTAGAAGGGAGCTGGTGAGGGAAACGAGAGGGTCTGTGAGCCCGGGGCAGGGAGAAGGGGACTGGGGAGAGGAGCAGGTTGCAGGCAAGCTGGGGTGGGCGCTGCTGGTGCGGGTGGGTCCAACCCAGGGGTGGCATTCACCCAAAAGAAAGGTTTCAGCTCCGTATGGGGTCCCAACCGGGGGAGTTGGTGAGGGAGAGGGACCATCTTCTTGCTGCTCCCTCTGCCCTCAGGAGATCAGCGTCTGATGGGGATTTTATGGAGCTTTCATGCACACTGTAAACTCTGAGGCAAGAGCTGATTCCGCCGCAGCTTGGCTTTAATACTTCAAAGCTGCTTTAAAGCATCGTCAAGGTTGGTGTAAGGTGGTTCCTGAGCGCACAGCGGCACGGCCAGGAGCGTTCCCGCATCCCTTCAGCGACGGCTGCAGGCGTCACCCTGGAGGCCTGCGTAGGAATTCTTGGATTTTTCTTTTTCTCCTTGCCAAGGTGGAAGAGCCCCCCCCCCCCCCACCGCCGCCCCCCTCCTCCCCGCTCACCAGTATTAGCTCCCAGTTCCCCACGGCGCTGCGCTGGCAGCACAGCGGGTGGTGCTTTCCGGGGAGAGCCGGAACCCCGCTCCGCACCCCGCGGGGCTGGGGCAGCGGGGGCAGGGGGAGCAGCGGGGCTGTGAGCCCCCGCGGGTCCCACCCGTCTGTAATTGCCGCAGCCGGCGCTGGGTGTCACCGCCGGCCCGTGCGGAGGGACCGCCGCCACGTCCCGGCCAAGCTGCGGGGACAAGCAAGGGCCGGGCTGGGCATCCCCAGGGTTCGGGTGCTGAGCAGCGGGGCGTGCTTCGGCAGGGAGAGGGGGACCCCAGGACCAGGTTCTGCTCTCCTTAGCCCTGCTGAGCAGGGACATCTCCTCTCGGAGCAGCAGGACCGGGCTGGCACAGCACCCTCAGGGCACCTGGGAGCAGCGTGGGGGACCAGAGCATCCGTGGAGGCTCCGAGGTCCACCCATGCTGCTGGTGGAGCACCAGGACCTGGGCGCACCAGGCCGGGGCAGCCGCGGTCACTGGAGGCTGGTGAGTCCTGGCAGACAGCCGGGCCTGGCTTGACATTCAGGTCTCATTACTAAATTGACATTTAAATCGACCAAACTAATTACCAAGGTGCCAAGCCCAGCCTGTGTGGCCTGTCCCTGAGGGCTCACGGGACATCCCCGCAGCCTGGGTCTCATGGTTTTGTCCTGCTGGTTGGATCTTTCTCACTGTGGGAGGACGTGGCTGGTGCCCTGTGGGCTGGTGGAGGCCGCGGGCTGGTGGCCGTGCCAGAGCAGCAAGAAGCGATGCGGGTTTCTTTCCTCTCATCACGTTATGTGGGGAAGCTAAAGAGTGATTTTTACTTGCACGCAGCATGCTGGAGCACCTGAAGTCCCTTTAAAGGGCTTGGTGTTGGAGCAGGGCCAGCAGTCCCCAAAACCCAGTCCCTGGGGTTAAGCGGAGGCCCTCAGCTGAGGTGCTCCCCAAAAGGGACACTGAGGCACGGAGCAAGAGACACGCCACCCAAAAGCCCAGCACCACAGCCAAATTCAGCCCATGTCACCTGAACACCAGCTGTGGTCCATGGGTGATGGACCTTGCTTGTGGGATGCAGGGCCATTGGCAAGAGGGTGACAGCGATGCTGATCCCTTGGTGCCACTGCCATGCTGGGCTTGCTCCTGCCAAGCTGGGAGGGACAGGGCAGGAGGCGAATCCCCAGGACTATGGCTGCAACCTTGGGTCCCCCCAGCCTTCAGGATGCTTACCCCAATGGCACAACATCACCCTGCTGCACCGCAGGGATGTCCCCTTGTTCTGCAAGGGACAGGGAGCTGGGCAGGACCAAGCTGAGCTCCTGGGGTGCTCCTGGTCCCCAGGTGCTCTGCTCTCCCAAGCCTGAGCTGCCTTGCCAGATGGCTGCAAGTGGCGTATGGAAACCTACCTTGGAGGCTGCCAGTTTGGGCCATCCCAAAGGGAAGGACTGCCCTGCTCTGGAAACGGTTCCCATGGGGATGGAAAGGGGCTGGACATGCAGTACAGCATCTCCATGGGTTGGGGGCACAGGGGTCCATCTTGCCCAAGCAGAGCAGGATTGCCATGGGCTTGGGCCACAGGGGCTCGTTGTGCCTATGCAGAGGAGCATCTCCATGGATGTGGGATGTAGCTATTCCTCTTGTGCATCACAGAGATGATTTTGGTTCCTCTTCATGAAGAATGTGGAAACCTCCCCAGAAGGGCATCACAGAAATGTCCTTCTCAGGGGCTTCCTTTGAAGCAGGAAGGTTTGTGCAATTTGTAGCACGATGGGGAGGGAATGGAGCCATGAGCAGCTGTAATGTGGCAGCATTAGCAACGCCCGGGCCAAGGGCTGGGGCCAGTTACACTGGTGTAAAGCCACAGGAGGGGGAAGGACCCACAGGGAGGGGACTCGTTGTGTCACCATCCAAGCTGAGGATGTGTCCTTTGAGGCTGAGGAGCCTGAACAATTAGAAGTGATGAAGGTAATCTAAAAATAGGTGTTTGTAAATGTCAGGCTGGCGAGTGCTTGGGAAACGTGCTGGGAGGATGGAGCAGCTCTGTGGGGTTATCTGTGCCGGTGCATCCTGATGCAGGATGAGGGACTGATACTGATCTGCCTCAGGCTGATCCTGCTCACCCTGGCCCTCTGAGACATCCCCAAACCCTAGAAACCGGCTGACGCGGATCCTCCTGGACATGCATCTCCAGAGGCCTTTTCTGTTTTGTCCTGATGGGAGCTGCAGGAGATCCCATCTCTGCTTTGGATGGGAGATGGGGGAGAGATGAACTTTGGGCCTGACACCAGTCCCTCAATGTAAATTATTTCTCAGTAGCTTTTGATAGGGGGAAAACCTCAGCAAAGACCCCCACCACCCCTGCAGTACCCACCATGGGATGATCCCAGCCCCATGAGCTGGGTGATGTGCTGCCAAAAATGCCTCAGAGATGCCCTGGTCCCCGCTCTCCAAGCACATGCCAGGAGCCTGGTGGCACAGGGACAGCTAGCAGGCATGTGATCCCCTCCATCACCTCCACCCCTGGCAGCTTCTCCCCCATCACTGGAATCCAGCCTGTCCCAAACATGCTAAAAACTTGCTTAAACCAGCTGGGAAAGCAGGTTTATTTTGAAAAATAATCCAGATTGGGGCTGATCAGTGGAAACACATCCTTCCCCATCTGCCTGGCCATTGCCGTGCCAGCTCCCTGGGGGGCTGCCCAGAGCCAGACCTGGGTGAAAAACCACCCCGGGAGGGATGAGGTGGCCCCAGGCTGGGGACCTGTGCGGCAGGGAGGGCATGAGGCTGTGGGGCTGCAGCCTCTGGGGGTGCCCCTGGGGCGCAGGGACAGCTGCTGGTGTGCAGACCCCTTTGGGGGTGTGGGGAGCTACCTCCCCCCAGCCCAGATGCCATCAGCCCGAGGTGCCCTGCCTGCCTCTGCCTGTCCCTTGTCCATCCCGTGCCTGTCCACCCCTGCTCTACATCTCCCTGCCACTCCAGGGCGGGCTGCGGGGGGGTCACACCGAGGGCTTGACCTGCCACCCTGTCCCCTCTGCCCCAGGACAAGCCCCCAGCTCCCTGGTGCTGCTGCCTCCAGCCCCGTCCTTGCCGCTGGGCACCCACAGCTGTGCTGAGTGGGTCAGTGCTCAGCCACAGCAGAAGCCCCCCTCCCCCAGCATTATCCCACCTTGGCTCATTAGAAGCTCTCAAAGGTAAACAGGCAGGATCTTATTTAATCCCAAGTTCTTTGGCAGGGTGCAGGGGCCACCTTTGAGTCTGAGGGAGGACACAGTGGGGACTGTCCCAGGCTTGGAGGTCCCAAAGCTGTCCAGAGTTTTAAGTGAACTCTGCTGAGGTTTGAAATACATTTCTGTGTTGTTTGTTTGTTTGTTCGTTTTCTTCTGCCTAGATCTTTCTCTGCTACCAGGAACTTGGCCTGGCTTTGCTTGTGCCTCAGTTTCCCCAGTGCATTAAGGTAGCAGCTCCCACTTGCTCTTCCTAAAGGAATAAATAAAAAGAAGCAGTTTGTTGGGCTTGGGTTTTTTTCCTCCCTCTGTAGGTTTGGATTAATCTCTGCTGATGGAGGAGGAGGATGAAGTAGCCTGGTGTGAAGCTTCTCAGGGGTGAAGCTGCTTGGGGAGAATTAATTGTTATTAATTCTGTGTATTTTTGGAAGGGGGAAGCAGCCGGTGGCTGATTTTCTTCTCTGCCTGAGTGCTGGGGCACTGCAGCCTGTGCTCAGAGGGGATAAGGATGATGCTGCAGCCCAGTCATTTCCACTTGATAAATCAAACAGCAGCTGCCACACTGGTATTTTTGGCGGCTTCTGCGCTAAATGAGACCACGCTCAGCACCTCTCCTACAGCTCTGGGCATCATGGAGCTACTTCCACCAAACTTGAGCATGACGGCTTCTTGAAACACACCTGGGATGCCCTGGTCCAGTGACATGAGCCCCTAAAGCCCCTAAGGATGTGCGCGGGGTGGTGGTGGTGAATGCAGGCAGGGTTGCCTGGCCCAACTCTGGCTGCACCACGTCCACCTCCTCAGCCAGATTGGCCCAAGAAAGGCTGAGCTCTTTGGAAAATAGAGAAGGAAAAGTGGATCTGAAAGACCATGCTGGGTTGCAAAGCACTGGTGGCTTATAAACATCCCATACACCGGGCATGTAAATAGACATTTTGGGGGTTTTCCCCTCTTTTTCAGCGGTGAGCCACTGCAGAGGGCTCCCAGTATCCTTTGCTTGATTGGTATCACAGATGCTGTTTAAATCCTGCATTTCGTTCAGCTCAAGGAGCTATCGGGGTAACTTTCCACTCGGGCAGCAGCTTGCTGCTCAAGGCTTGGTGCGTGGGAAGGTTCATGTCCCCCTGGCCAAGCCCTTCGAGGAAAGGGACTGCATGGAAACATGACAGCAGCTGGCTTTCTCTAAACACGCATCCATCTTTGGGAACCGAAAAAAGCACGAGACAAGTCTTGGTTTTGCTAACCCAGAGGTTCCCTAATCCTGCTGATTTGTCATACGTGGGGTATGCGCTGTACAGAATAATATTAACGTTAACAAGCCACAAGAATTACGCTCCTACAGCTGGTTATTCCACCCAGCCACCCACATCCAACCACTTGCACGTCACCTTTGCTGGGCTGATGGGGCTTTGCCTCCCTGGAGGGGGTCAGCGTACCCACCTGAGGGGTGGGTCTCAGTGTACCCGGTGAGGATGGAGAGCATGATGATCCCAATGTCCCGCTGCTCGGTGCTGAAAGGAGGGGTGCCCTCATTCCTGGGGACCAAAAGCCACCGCATCCCTCCCTTTGGCCTCTGGGAAAGCGGGAGCAACCGGCTGCCCCCTTTTTACCAAAGACTACAGGGACAGGATCTCCTTGGCCACTTTTCCGTTTGCCTGCAGGCAATTTCCTTCCTGTTATCTGTTGCCGGGCACTGGGGACTGCTGCCAGGCAGATGCTGTGTTCCCTGGTCCGACAACCACCCACCTGCCCACAAAGCCCTTCAGGCACTTCTCCTCCTTGCTGCAAGATGTTAAATCTTGCCAGGACTTCCCAGCACCATCCCCACACACTGATGCTGCTCTGGTGGAGTCGCAGCCTGGGATGACCTGTGATGCTCAGCAGCGCTTGCTCCTGGCACCGTGTGCTGTGCCACATGTAGCTGCCAGATGTGCAAATCCACCTGGTTGCCCTTTCTCTTGCTCGGGGGCTGCATTTTGGCTGCATGGGGGTGGGAAACAGAGGGAGGAGGTGGGAAAGTGGGTGTGAGGGGCAGGCTGAGATTTCTCCCCCATAAGCCTGTCTGGTAGCTCATTGCACAGGGTGGTGGGGTTGGGCCAGAGCCCACAAGCTCCTGGGACAGGGAGAAAACCTCAGGGAAAGGTCCCCAAAATGCAAAAACTTTCTGCTGGAGCACCTCGTGTCTGATGAGCTGAGCCCTGGGGGTCTCTGGGGCTTCCCCAGGAACCAGAACAGAGCCAGGACCCAGCTCTGGTGGGGAACCAGCTCCCTTGGTCAGCTGGACTAGCCCAGAGCACCCAGAAAACTCATTTTGACTCCCAGTGCCGTGTCCCTGCCTGAATACAGCCCAGCCATGTGGCTCTGCACCAGCTCCCCTTTCCTAACTTGCTTGCCTTGATACCGCGCTTGCAAGGGGAGGAAAAGCAAAGGGGGAAAATGCAAAGGTCCTTGCACCAGGTCGCATCCTTCCTGGCACCTCCAGCTGTGCCTGGGATGGAAATAACTTCTTTCCCCTAGGAGAGCTTTGCACCTGGCAGCTGAGTACACATGCATTCAGTCTCAGGGACCATAAATCCCACAAAACTCTCACTTCAAAACCCAACACGCTGGGGACCTGCTGCTCCTCGCATCAAGGATCCTAAAGCAACCGGCAAACACCAGTACCTGTCCCAGCAGGGCTGTGGGACAGCGGGAATACAGTCTCCCTCCTCACCCCTGCCCAGCTTGCCCGTATCGGCCTCCCGGTATGAAGAAAGGCAAACACAGATGCATCAAAATGCAACGCTTAAGTTCTCAGCCCAGCACTGAAATTCAGCATTTTGCGATGCCACATTGTGAAAGCTCCAGCTTCATTTTGGGAAATGCTGCAAGTCGCAGCCCTACGCTGCCTCTCCCAGCATCCGTAGATGCTCAGCGCTCCAGTGTGGCATGACTTAGGTACCCAAACAACCAGGAGATAAAAAGTGCTTTAGAAAGCTGCTATCTGGATAATTTTCCTGACCCTCTGCCCCGCTAGCAGGGAAGGATCGGGACTGGCAGAGCCTGAGCTGCGTGCACAAGCTGTGCAAAACCTCTCTGCATCCCTAGCCACCAAATCAGCCCGGAAAAGAAGTTTCTAAGCACCAGCAAAAAACTACAGAAGAGTGCACAGCTACCTCCCTCTGGCAAACCAACAGCAATAACACCACCTCAGCCAAGGCATGTTCGGAAATCATTGCAAGAAGCTTTATAGAAAATAGACAATGGAGTGGATGCAGCTTTCAATATATTTGCTCTAGGGTATAGTAACAGGCACAGTTCTAAAGCAAACACGGGCGGGTGAACTAGGTTGAGAGCTTTTGCTTCGCTCGTTTTAAATTACAAAGTGCCGAGACAGACTAGTCTAGGATATATTTTAGAGTCAGAAAAGGGCTGCCCCTGCGTGCCCTGGGGAACATGCACGCAGCTGGCAGAGGCGTTTCCTACACAGCTGCATTGTTTAGTGCCTGGAAAGAGCTGGAAATGTCATTGAACAAAACCAAATGGATAAACTGCTCGGAAAAGCACATCGCTCCTCAGGGAGAGCGGCTGGACAGCGTGTTTTCCTCTGTGTTTGGAGCAGGGAAAAAAAAAATAATTAAGTTTTGCATCTGTCAAATAGAAATCTAATAGGAAAGAGAGCTGTACATGGTCAAAGTCAAGTCCAAGCTCCAGGAACATCCAGGAGGACAGTTACAGGTATTGCCTGCTGCTTCCCGGGATGTGCTGAGCAAACACTCACGTGTGCGCAGTGCTGAGCCCCGCTGGCAGCGTGGCATCCCGCAGTCCGCTGAAGAAACCTGCCGCTGGAGAGGAGGCGCGGGATGGAGCCTGTCATCCTCCCGGGAGCATCGGGGATGTGTGCGCCGGCATCCCACAGGGCCGATGCAGATGTGCTTCCCCCCGCCCGCAGGCACTGGGATGGGTGGAATGGACTGAGCCTGGTTCCCTGTGGGAATCAGCGCTACGGAGTTGATTAGGGCACGGACAGGGAGAGCTGGTCCAGAGCCCTCCGGGGAGGGCACCCATCGCCAAGGCCGGCTCATCCTCGGAAACTAGTTTTTGGTGGTGCCATGGCAAGGGCTGGGGCTGGGGTGTGGTGGATACTGGGAGCAGAGGCGTTGAGGCTCGGCATGGCAGGCGGATGCCGGGGATGTCGGAGGGGCAGGGGTGGGATGCCAAGGGTGCCATCAGAGGCCGGGGGTGCTGATGGCACTGGTACAGCGGGGATCGGCGTCCTGCTCGTAGCGGTAGTGGTAGCCCTCCATCTGGTCACGACAAGCCTCGCGGAGGTTGTGGAGCCAACGCTTGATGCCGCGGCGGTTCAGGTAGAGCACCATGAGGAAGACGATGCCGATGAGGGCCAACACGATGCCGAAGAAGACGTAAGAGGCCGTCTCCAGCTGACCGGGCTCGCCGCCCTCAGCAGCCGTGCACACCAGCCCCTCGGGCCGCAGGCGCAGCAGGGTGGCCCCGCGCAGCAGTGGCGGCTGGGCGCAGCGCAGGCTGCGGGCGTCGGACACACGGGTGGTGGCAGCGCGCAGCCAGGCAAGGAACGGGCGCAGGGCGCAGTCGCAACTCAGCGGGTTGGACCCCAGCGTGAGCCGCAGCCCCCGCAGCCCCGGCGCTTCCAGGCTCCGCAGCTCAGGGGCCGCCAGCCGCTGCAGCGAGTTGTTCCGCAGGTCCAGCTCCTCCAGGCCGGCGGGCAGCAGGGTGGCTGGCAGCGCCCGCAGCGCGTTGCCTGCCAGCTCCAAGCGCCTCAAGCTGAGGTTGCGCAGGGCCAGGGCGAGCTGCTCCTCCAGCGGGGCGGCCAGCAGCGCCTGGTTCAGCTGTAGCGTGCGCAGCAGTGGCACGCCGGCGAAGGCGCCGGGGGCCACCGACAGCAGCGGGTTGTGGCTCAGGTCGAGGGTGCGGAGGGCGGGCAGCCCTTGCAGGGCCATGTCCTCGATGGTGTGGATGTTGTCGTGGCGCAGGCGGAGCAGGCGCAGGTCCGGCCGCGGGCGGGCGGCGAAGGCGGCGCGGTGCAGCACGCTCAGGTTGCTGCCCGCGATGCTGAGGTTGTGCACGGTGGCCGGCAGCTCCCTCGGGGGTTCCTCCAGCCTCTCGTACCGGCACTGCACCAGCTCCGGGGTGGCCACGCAGTAGCAGGCGGAGGGGCAGCCCCCGGGGGCGGCGGCGGGGGGCAATGCCAGCGGCAGCAAGGCGAGTCCTAGCCAGGGCAACCAGCGCCCGCCGCCCGCCGCCCGCGCCTGCCTGCGGGCCATGCTCGCTGCCCGGGCATGCAGGGGTGGGGGGGTGGCCGGGGGGGAGCGGGTGGGGAGGGGAAGGGGGGGGTGATGGAGGGGGGGGACACACCAGACCTGCCTCCCTGCAGCCCCCCCCGGGGCTGAGCTGCCTCCGGCGCGGCGCCCGCACACGGCGGCTCTGCTGGCAGCGCCGGCCGCGCCGCTGCCCAAATCGGGCTGGGGGGGGGGGGGGGGGGGGGAGGGGAGGGGGGGAGGGAGGAGGAGGTGGAGGAGGAGGAGGAGGAAGGGAACGGGTTGGGGCTGCCTGGCGTTGAGGGCTGGGCGGAGGAGCGAGGCGGGCAGCTGCCGTCGGGGGGGCACGGCTGGGCACGGCTCGGTTCCGCTCGGCTCGGCTCGGCTCGGCTCGGTTCAGCTCGGCTCGGCTCGGCACCGCTCGCAAACGCCGGCTCCCACCGTGCCCCCGCCGCCACGGAGGGCTGGGGCGCGGGGGCTGAAGCCGTCCCCTTCCAGCCTGGGGAGGGGATGGATGTCGCGGTCTCTTTTCATCCTGGGGGAGGTTTGGGGGACTGTCCCGGTCCCCTTCAAGCCCGGGAAGATTTGGAGGCTGTCCCGGTCCTTTCCCAGTGTGAGGGGAGTTGGGGGGTGCTGCGGTCCCCCCCATCCCAGCCCGGGGAGGGTACGGGGGCTGCCACCGACCCTTTCCATCCCAGGGAGGATTTGGGGCTGTCCTGGTCCCGCTCCAGCCTTGGTCCCCATTCCCCCCACCTGCCCCACAAGCCGGACACCCCACAGCATCCCTGGATATTGCAGCCTGGAGAGGCACGGGCAGGTTTGTCACCGCTGCCTCCAAGTTATCGCTGCTTTTGCTTTTCGGGACTCAGTCGCATCGTCCCTCATGGGTCCTCATCCCCTCGCCAGCTTTGTGGGGAGCCGTGGGGTCCAGTCGCTGCGATGGCCTGTGCTCCCGGGAGAGGCGATGCTGAGCAATGGAGAGGTCATCGCTTTTATTAGACTGGCTCGGAAAAAACCTGACCGGCATCAGGCATGCAGCGCTGGCCCATTGTGCGTTCCCGGCTTTATTTTCTCTTTATTAGATGCACTGAGCTAATAAAAGATATTACCTCTGCTGCAAAGCCTGCTATGGTCTCACCGCCGTCCTGGACAGCTGCCCAGTGCTGGGGGGCACAGGCTGCTGTGACCCTGGGGATCAGAAGCTCCTGGCCATGGGTGACATCGTTGGGGTGGGCATGAGATTTTTTGGATGCTAGAGTGATGCACAGCCAGGGGCTGGGTGCTGGTGTTTGGAGCCAGACACAGCAGCGTGGCCAGCAGCAGAATTTGGGTGCTGGACCCCCTTTGGGTGCCTAAATACCTTGTGGACCTGCGCTGGGGATCACATGAAATAAACTCCATTCTGGGCACGTTTTCTCTGGGATCTGGATTTTTCTCCTCCTCCCTGCCATCACGTCTCATCTTGCCCTTTTCCCAAAGGATTTCTGACCCCACCTGGGGATTCCCTCCCCCTGAAGCTCTCCTGAATTTTGCAGGGATCAGGTAAATTTTGGATGCTCCTGTGTCTGTGTGGCTTGAGCTGCTCCCAGCCACCCTTTACTGCGCTCACAGAAATGGGGCAAACCCTGTATTTAAAGGGACAGTGTCGAACAGCAGCCAGAGAAATCAAGGAAGCTTGTGGGAGGGGCAGGGGGAGAAGAACAGATTTGGGAATATGTCAAATAATTGTGTGCCATCAAATATTCAAGCGTGGGGCAGCATCCACTCTCACACCGAAGGAGGTGCCAGATGTACACAGTGGGTTGTGCTGAGCCAGCGCTGCAGCACTCATGGATGGAGCCTCTCCTCCTCCAAAACAGTGCTTTGGGGCCCATTTATCACGTTTAATTGCTATATTTAATGAATCAATAGTGCTCTGAAAAACAAGGCAGCCAGTGGGCCAGGTCCGCCACTTTGCGTGGAGGTCCTGGCAAGCTCTCATCCACTGGGCTGCAAAAATCCTGGCACTTTTTAGTCCCTCTCTGTGGCTCCTCGGAGAAGGAACATCTGCCGTAAAAACCGAGGCTGAGGCAGGGCACCTTCGCTCCCTCTCCAAAAGCCATAAAACATGGTCGGTGAGTGGCGTTAGAGGTCATGGGAGAGGACGAGGCTCCCTGCAGCTGAAAGGGAACTGAACCCTTTGACTTTGAAGGGTGGAGATGCTCCAAGGTTTGGAGGGGGTGTGAGCTCTGGTGCTGCACTGCGGCAGGGTGGCTTTGGGGATTTGGGGACTCTTGCCTGGTGGGACCATGGTGCCTTCCTTGCCTGCTGCAAACATCCCGGAGTTCCCCAGGGATGGCTGGTGTGGGGCTTGGGGCAGGGTGTGTGATGAAGACCCAGCATGGGAGCTGGATGCAACCATCATCTCAGCAGAGCTATGAGCCTTTGGGGAACTGGGGCTGTGCCAGCACCTGCAGCTGTTCCTCCCCCGCACCTTGCTGTCTTTCTGCTCCTTCTTTTCACCTTGTAGCATCTCTGCTCCTCGTTTCAGCCCAGTCCAGCCCAAAACCAGCTCAGGACCTCTGTCCTTTTCAGATGCAGTCATGGAGGACAATTTTTCCCCCTCTTTCTCTTCACAGCTGATGTTTTCTGGTTTCTGCAGTTGGGTCATAGCTTTCCCAAAGTGCAGAGCCTCAAACTGAGCCTTCAGGCACCCCAAGGAGCAGAAGGACAGCCCCATCTTCCTCTGTCCCCAGAAGGATGGGTCAATTTTGGATTGAGTCTCCTCTTGCCATCCAGCCTATGGGTCCTGTGTGTTTGTCTCCTCTCTAGCAACATCCCCATGTCCTCGCTGCATGGTCCTGCATCGATTTCCCACCCCTTTTATCAGTCTGCAGTCTCAGCCCTGACACCCTGGCATTGATGACCAGGTTGGTGCTCTTCATTCCCAGTTGTTAATGGTTGCATTGGATCCGGAGCCTCTCAGACACATGCTCCCCTTCAAGCCCCTTTCAGGCTTGGATCAGTTTTGGGTCCTCCTACACGATCTCCCCCAGACCAAAATTCTGCATTTGAAGCAGCATCAAAGTATTTTTGCTGTTAAAGGCAAGGAGACCTCCATCGCCCCGATGCCGGGAGTCCATCGCCATGTCACAGGATGAGATTAGGTTGGGCTGATGCGATTTGTTCTTACGACTTATTACAGATCATTACTCATGGCCTCGTTATCTTCTGGAGGTTTCCAAAGAGAATTGATTACTTGCACCATGCCTTCATTAGCTGGTATAAAGCCACCTTCTCTGTGATATTGCTTCTCCTTCCCCCTTTTCAACGATGCCCATGTTATTTTGGTTTTGCAGCCCGGGGATGTGCAAGCATGGCTCTGGTTCAGAGCTGAGATCCTTTGGGCTTCCCTGCTCCTCTCCCACTGCGTCCCATCCTGATGTCTTTGCTGCTGGTGCTGCTCTTGTTGGCTGACTGCAGATGGCATTTTAGCAAAGGCTGGAACAAAAAATCATTGAATGCTTTGGCTGGCTCCTTCTCGGGGTAAGGGCATCACTCCTTCCCCCTCCATCCCTCCTCATTTGCTGCTGCTGCAAAATGAGGCCGAAGGCTCTCCTCCTCCTCCACACATCACCCTGAGTCTTGGGATCTGTAAACATCCATATATTTTTGCTTGCATTTTCCTTGCAGTTTGCGGGCAGCATGAGAGCTGCAGCTTTGGATTTAAGGCATCCCACGGTCCCGGTGTTTCCCTGCCTGCGCTTCCATGCCGGGAAAGTGCTGGGGGCAGTGAAGCAGGAGGCTGTGGATGGTGCAGCAATGGTGCTCGCCAGCCTTAAACTGGCAATTAACAGCACTAAAACCACGACCCTTTGTCTCCCTCATCACACAGACATGGTTAGAAAGGAAGATCTGAAGATATAATAGATAATTGAAAAAATATACTAATTTTTTGGCTTCTGTGCTTCTCCCAGGCACATTGTCAAATCTTGCTTTGCAAGCACAAAAGCCAAATTGCTTTTGCAGAGGGATGCTCTTGCACAGCCCATGCTGCCTCAGGCATTGGCGGTGGGGAAGAGATGACAAGCCTGTTGCGATGTCATCGTGAGATGTGTCAGGACAGCGGGGCGGGGGGGAGGAGCAGAATGGAGCTTGTCACATGAGGCGGCTCTCTGCCTCCTCTGGCCTCTTGGATGGGGCATTTCTCTTTCTCCTTCTGGCTCCCTTCTGGGGTATTTTTGCTGTTCCTGATGATCCCTTTCAAGTGGTGGATTTTGTGCCCTGGCCATGTTCTTTCTTTGGGACAGTGTGACAACAGCCCTTTCGCTGCTAAGAAATCCTATAATCTGTAAATTGCAGTGTTTGAACCTGGCTATTAACCTTTGCTCCGTAAATGCTGGCAGCAGCTGAGTGCAGCATCCCTTTAAAATTCACACCTGTGACACTGGAATTGCTCATTCCTCTGCAGTAGGACCTTTGGAAAATTGCTGGAAAATGAGGAATATTTTCTTTTGACATTTTCTGTATGAAGCCGTTGGGAACGACACTTCTTTCACTTAGAAAAATGCTCCCATTGGTCTTTGCAAGGGGCTTGGCACTGAAGTGAGAGGTCCTGTTTCAGGTTTTGCTTCATCCCAGGTGATTTCTCTCCCTCCCTTGCTTGCACCCTCCTGGGATTGCAAAATTTTTTGTTAAAATCTGCTTTTAGCCCAACATGGGAGAATCCCCAGGATGCAGGAGAATGGGAGAATGTCACAGATTTTGTGTCTTGCTGCAGGGATGGTGCAAAGACATGATGGACACTGGGCTGGTGGTCAGGCTGGGACTCCCTGGCCCCATGGCCAAGCTGTTTCCCCATGACCTGGCAGAAGCCGTTTTCTCCCATCCTATTTGCTCAGCAAGAGCAGATAAGAAGTGGGAAATAGAAGACAGGCCAGGATGGGCAGACAACGTGGGGACGACATGTCCTTGCCAACTGCTGTGGTTATCGCTGCAGGCACAAGCTCATCCCTGGTATCAGCAGTCACTGGCAAAGACCCACTGCCGGCTGGGTGCTTCACGCCACCTCCTTTTCTTGCTCCACAGCTCCCGTGTCCACATATCCTGGCTGGTAGCACCCGGATCCCATATGGCACTTGGTTAGGGGATGGTGAGGGTCATTTTGGCAGCGCAGCCACCATCCATCCCACAGGGCTGCAGCCCACCGCACTTCTGCTAACGGGATGCATCGGCATCCTGAGAGCCAGGTGAAATTGGACCCGCTGAGTTAATTGGTGCATATTTTAAGATGGTATCAAAGATTTTGCATTTAAACATCATGGACTTGCAAATGCAGGTGTGGGTGGGCAGGTCTGCTAGGGCTGGCTGTGGTCGCTGTGGTATGAGTTGGGCTGTGGAGATGGTTCTTGATGAGCTGTGGAGGGAGAGGCTGGGGCGGGGGGCGGGGGCGGGGCACAAGTGAAGGCAGCGAATCGGGACCCCCTGGGCATGGGATCTGGAGTCATCAGGGTGTTTTTTTCACCCCAAACAAATGAAACCCTTCAGTGCTGGATTGTGATGGCCAGCTCCCTTCGCTGTGTTGCATCCCAAGTTGAGAACAAGGGGCATCAGGGAGCTGGTGCTTTGGGTGCCCACAGCCAGGCTTGCCTTTGCTGTGTATCCAGGACCCAACAGATGCACAGAGCAAATGCTACAGCAGCCCAGCAGGAAAAAAATCACCCATGGAAAAGCCACAAGACCCTGAAGGGGAGAGACAGCCCCTCCAGCTTGTCAGGGCTCGGGTGCAAAGGCAGCAGGTCAGCAGAGCCTGTGTTGTGTTTAACCACTCTATTTATACCACGATATCTGAAGGAGAGAGGACCTTTTCCCCAAATGTCTGCAAAGCATCGTGCATGCTAGTAATGCTCTATAAATACATTAGCAATAAATAATGAATAACCTGGATGGGCATTAAAGTGTAAACAGGAGGTGAAGGGCTCTCTCCCATTACCAGTCCCCCGAGACCCGTGCACAACCCTCTCTCCAGCCCTGGCTTGATGCAATTCCAACTGCAGAGCCCTTAGTCACAACAGCGACAATATCATACATCAGTGGCTCCATAGTTAAGAAAAAAACAAGCCAAAAATAGTCCGGAGGGCACGGTCTTCTTCCCGATGGCATACTGGATTTGCTTGCATCAGCATTTTTACCTGTGGAACTCCTCTGCCTGCATGGACTGACCCTCCCGAGGAGTCAGGGTCCTCTATGTGGCACTCTATCCCCGGAAAGCTTGGGAGCCCTCTGATTTGGGGATGCAGGGGAAGTGGTGAGCTGTGCCAGCTGGATGTGGTCCCCAAAAGTCATTCAGGGTGACCCCATCCCCAGCATGGGGTGGGGGACTTGTTACCATCGCAATGGGGTTGAATGGGATCATTCCTGCAGATGGTCCCAAGAGGCAGCACAGACACCCACCCAAGGTGTAGAAAGAAAAGGAGATTAAATGAATTTATGCGTGTGACATGGGATCATCTGAGGAGGGGATTCTCATGCTACTGAGGTCACAGGATAATCATGGGCTGGGGCTGATCAGAGGCGTTCAATCTGTGTTTGCACATCAGGGGATCCCATGCTGCTTCAAAAGGGCCCTCACAACCCCGAATAAAAGTGATTCATGCCAGGGTCCATGTCCTCCTGGTGAGGACACCTTGGCTGGGCTTAGAAAACCGAGCTGCTGGCTCTGAGTCCTTCTTGTCCCGCAGCCTTGCTCTGCCGAAGCTGGGCATTAACACATCGACCGTCTGCAAACAGCTCAGACGTGGCTCTGCTTCAGGAGAGAGGGAAGGGATGAGCTCTTCATTTACCTGGCTTTCATGAGAGCCTCGTGCTGAGCCACCGAGATGTGATTTGGGAGCTGTGCCAGCCTGGCTCGGGGCTTGCAGGGTTGGGTACCCACAAATCCCACATGCCATGGTCTGGTTGAGCTCCTTTCTCTGGTTTTACTCTTCTCCATGGCTGTGGCAGTGAGCAGGCTGCCAGCGAGTCCCATGGCCCCATGGCAGTCCTGCAGCAAGTCTGGGCTTAGGCGGTAACACATGGGTAGGCATGGCAGCAGCAGCTGGGAATGGGGTGATTGTATGGTTTTCCCCCTTACAAAGGGGTGATGCTTGAGGTCTGGCTGGGGCTGGGAGCTGCTGACCTGGACATACAGATGTGATGCATCTCAAGGATCTTGTAAATTTTTCGCTTGCTAAAAAGAGCTGTGGGGAGCTGGAGGGTTTTGGGACCAAGGAGCTACATGTCCTGGAGTAAATGGCTTTGCTGGCACTCTTGCTGCACTGTGTTTGGGGTAGGCTTTACATCTCCCCATGCCGTGCAGCCCCACGGAGGGAGGCTGCAGTGCACGCGGGAGATGGAAACATCAAGGTGAAACCTTGGCTGGAGGATCGTGTCTCCCATGTCCATCCACCCTCTGCGCAATGGGTCTGTAGCAGGATCTGGGTACAGGCTGGGGAGGCCCCATCTGGGATGCTGCGTGCAAGCCTGGAGGGGGGCAGGAGCGGAGGGGAAGGTTGATGGAGGCGTGGTTGGGGTCTGGTTAGTCTTAACCCACCTCTGTGTTGACAAGGATTTCTTAATCCTGACAAACAGACCTCATTTGTGTATTCGAGCTGTTAAAAGGTGGGGGAAAAGTCCCTGTGCATCTTAGCTGCTGGATCTCCCCCACCCATCACCAAGACCAGGACCAGCCTGTGTCGGTAAGAGTGCATATGTTTAATAAGGCAACATAGGCCATTAATATACGTACAAAAAGGATAATATATAAGATTGCTGGGCTGCAGCCGAGAGCTGTCTGTCCATCACTGATTCCCCCTTTCCTGTGTGGCTGAGCTGGCCGATAACAGTGATGCTGTTTACTCACCTGCCCGACACCTTCTGGCTGCTGTGGGACAAGTAATGAGTTGAAGGGCACCGAACTGCTCCTCGGTTGTATCATCTCTCTCCTCCCTGCAGAACAGCCCCCTCCGGAGCCCTTCACACCTCTTTTTGTGTTGCTTCGGAGAACTATTACTTCATATTTTTCAGATTGTCAAATACATTTGCAGAGTTTAATGAGTGGGTTGGAAACCACGTTAATGACGTGGTCTGCTGGAGAGGGCGAGGAGGATGGCGGTGGAGCTCACAGAGGGAGCCGACCTCCTGCTGCCCTGTACCGCTCGGGGCCAAGCTTTATACCCAGGCGATGGCTGATGCCAGGCTGGTTGTAGCATCCCAAATTATCAGGTTAAGTGGAAGCCAAGGGAGTGATGCAATTAGCGAGCAAGCAGCTGACGGGCTGCCATGCATTCCCTCCACAGCTCCGACATGTGCTTCCCCTGGATATTTTTCATCACCAGCCAACTGAGCTCTTGCTACTACATCAAGGAAATAAAAATCTATAAATTTTCCCAAGCTTGGAACTGGGGGGGGACACAAGAGGACACACACCATTTCTCATATCGTAGCTGGTAATTAATAATGGAGACATGACAAATTACACATTCACCTGTGATAGTGCACGGCATATTGCGAATATTTAATTAAAGCTCCATGCTGTGGCTCCCAGGCACTCTGCATAGAGCTGGGAAGTCCCAGTCTTGAAGTTTGATGTCAGAGCTGAACTCAAAGCTCCTGCTGCGGGCATAGGGAAGGCTGGATGGAGGGACAAGCATCCTTGGGGACAGTGCTGTCACCTGGGGATATGGCTACCAGGACACCTACTTGGAGCAACCTCCTCCTGGGGGCTTCCCTCTCCATCCTTGCAGGATGGTGGATAGCGTGGAGGAGGCTGATCATGACCCCCCATGAGGCTATGATGGTGACGGACCTTCTTGCCTGGGGTCATGTAGTTAGTGCTTGGAGCTGTGAGTGCAGATGGGCTGGAGGCAGTTGCAAAAGCTTTTCCTTCCTGCTACAGGAAATTAAAAAATAACCATGGAGGATAAAAAAAAGAGGGTGCAGGGTGTCCTACAGCTTCACTTTCTCCTGTCTCCACCTGTTCTGCATCTGCTGGGGACATAGGGGTGGGGTTTAGCATAAGCCAAGGATGAAGGTGTTGTGTAGTCCCAGCTGGGCTTCCCTTGGGGTGCTCAGTGGTGGCCACGCAAATCTGGTGTCCCTGGAGCGCTACAGACCTGCAAAAACATTTCCCTCTCTTGGCCCATGTCTCAACCCACGGCACAGATGGGTGTTGCAGCACAAACAAACTAGTAGGCTGAAAAAAGGCTTTTACCATCGGTCAGATTCTACTGTCTGTCCTGTTTCTCCTTCCTCTTGGAGGTCAGACCACACTGCTCCTCCTCTATCTGATCCCTTCCTTCCCCCCCATCCTCAGGGTTATTTAACTACCTAGCGGAACGAGCTACACCTGCACATCGTCCCTGTCAATCAACCCACTGCCTTCATTCCTCTACAGATGGGGATGTCGTGTTTTGCCTGGATCTGCTCCAGGGGGAAACCAGGTCCAGCAGTGCTTAAGGGAAATCCATGGAAAAGTCTCTAGGGTCTTCTCCTGCCCAGCAAGCTGGTGGCCAGTCCCAAACTGGGGTGCAATGAGCTGGCGAGGTCTCTGCGCCCTGCCTTCTCAGGGTATTTCTGTCTTCCAGCTGCTGAAACACTGCGGTAGGACCTGGTTTTGCATTATTCAGGCAGCATAAGTGGTCTCCTGAGACTAAAGGGACAAAAAAAAGGCAGAGTAAGATGTACCCAGCTGCCATGGCCATGCCGAGACTCCTCCTTGCAGAAGGTGACTGGGGGTGACCCTCATCAGAGATTGTCCTGCTCTGGATGGAGACCGGGCAAACGTGACCTCCTTGGAGGCAAGGAGAACCTAATGTAAGACCTCTGCAAAGGAAAGCACAAGGCCTAAGTGTCCCGTAGTCCCCAGAGGCCCTAAATGGTAGTTCAGAATTTGTTCCTCATCTCCCCTGGGCAATGGGATTTTCATGGTATTTGGGTCTGTGTTGGATTTGGGAGGGATGATGAGTGTCACAGCCTGCAGCTCACCTATGACGAACCTGGGCTCAGCAGGGGAGGTTTATGGCAAATTCTTCCTAAGGGAGCTTTGATGGTTATTTCTAAGCAAGGAGTGACAACAGAGCTAATTGTGGTGTTTAAAAACTCCTGCCTCCTGCTTGCAGAAGGGTTGCTCAGGAGAAAAGCAGAGGCCAGCGAGCAGCGCGATTATAAATAACTTGCCATGGGGACCTTCCACCTTCCCTTCTGTGGCACGGTCATAAATAGTTTGCTTTGGGAAGCACCGGTGCATTAGTGAGAGCTGTAAAACGTCACGGGCTTTGACTTGGCGCTGCTGACTGAAACCCCAGCAAAAACCTGGGGAGAAAAATGAATCCCATTTTCTTTTATGAACCATCGTGATCTGCTGGCTTAAAATGCAGTTTAGGAGATTCACAGACTAAAGCCCAGCAAGGACAGACCTGCCCTGAGTTTCACCCAGAAGATAAGTTAGAATCATAGACTCATTTAGGTTGGAAAAGACCTTTGATATCATCAAATCCAACTGTTGAGTTGTTCGAATGAAGGTGATGCAAAGTGTGTCCCAGTGGAGCATTCCATGAAGCCACCCCAGGTGTTGTCCCACATAGCAAGGTGGCACAGGGGGGACCTACCAGTGATGTTGTGGCCTTGGATGCTCCATCCTTGGTGGCATTGTGAGGAGGAGGGAGGTTCAGAAGGGCAACAGGGTGGTTTTGTAGATGTTATGCAGGAGATCCTCCCCAAGGGGCAACTTGTGAGAAGGTGCAATGTGCACGTGGAAAGAGGAGGTGGTGGACTTGCATGGATGTGGGCAGGACTCAGCTCAGCAGTGCCAGCTCTTTCAGGGGGATAAATGCTGCCCCAAAAGGGTAACTGGGGGCCAGGGTTGGTCACCAAGTGGTTCATCACCAAATGGTTGCAGCAGAGCTATGTGTGGGTGTGGGATGGACAAGCTGCCCTGCCACCCCGCATGGGCAGGTCTCATGGAGACCAGCCAAAGGGGTGGTGAGCTCGGACCTTTTCACCTTTAGTCTGCAAGGTGTGAGTGGCAGGGCTGGGGCTGTGCACTGTCCATGCCTGGAGATCTTTCCTGCATCTCACCATCCATGGTGACATCTCCAAGCCTCCTCCAAGTCCTTCCCTGACCTTCTCACACCATCCCTAGCCAGTGTCTTTGTTCTCCAGCCCAAATTGCACCAAAGGATGCCATTTATGAGGTCCTGGGGAGAGAGTGATGGCAGCTGGAGGGCTGGAGAGGCAGGATCCATCTCCTGGGCCCTTGATAGCTGTCACCTTTGTCCATATATAGCAAAATCTGGTGGAATAGGAGGTGGTGCTGGGCAGAGGGCTCCCAGCCGGGTGGCGTTGCTGTTGAAAGCAGTGGTGTGACTCAGCAGAGTCAGCAACCTGGTATTTCCCACAGGAGCATCCCTAGTACCATGAATCAAAGTCATGAACAACCCCATGAGGCAACAGCTCTCCAAAGCTTCCTGAGCCTGGGCTGGGCAGAGCCCTGGCTCTCCTCCCTCTGCTGCTCCTCATGCCTTGCACCCAAGCAGGGTGGGCTTTCCTCTGCCACTGGAGAGACCTGTGTCACCCACGGGCAGGGCAGCAGGGGTGGTACCTGAGCAAAATGCTGCAGCCAGAACATTTTGCAGGAGAAAATGCAGATAAGGGAGGTGATAACATCTGGTAAATTATCCTTCTGTTATTGTCATTTTATTGTTGTTTAACGGTTGGCGTATAAAACTCCAACAAGCTTCTTCAAGGTTGCAATGAAACCTTCTGAGAATCAAATCAAGGGCTGCTCTGAAACTGCTGCGTGGGAGGGGGAGAGTGGAGAGCCCCCAGCTTTTGACTTCTCAAAAACATCTTCTGAGTCACCTTCTCGGGGAACCTCTCTGATGATGATGTGGGAGCTGAGGGAGATGTTGTCTCCACAGGGTCCCTATACCGGAGAGGCCAGATACCTCTCAGCAGCCCCCAAATAGCTTTTATTCTGGGCTTAGAATAGAGGTTTCTTAAAAAAATCCTGCTATGTGGAGAAGATTTTAGGGATGAGCAAGCCTGATGTGATCATGTCCAGAGTTATTATTAACTTCAGAGCTGTTAGAATTGCTCGACTCTGGTGATGCACCAAGGGCGTGGGACCAGATGGCCTGGGAGCAGAGCCAGCGCTGGTTGCCAGTATCCGTCCTCACCTGGAGGCTGGTGCACATGGGGAACAGGGGCAGGGAAGGTCACCTCTCTGTGCTGGCTCTTGGAGACACATGGTTTTCCCTGGTGTCTTGTTTTGGGCAGGGGGAATTATTTAGTCTTTGGCAGTCCTGCTTCTCTCCCAGCCATGGTCACCTCTCCAGGCTTTAGAGGTGCTCCGTGGTATCATCTCCTTGGGCTGCTGTAAGGAGGCATGTGTCAAACAGCTATTTCTTCAAGAGGAACCTGTCCACCCCTCTTTGTCACCCAGGGCTGTCCCATCCATCTACTCTCTAAGGGTCTTTTTCAAGGTACCATCAGGGTCCTGCTCAAAGCAGCCATCTCCATCATCTCTGTTGAGGAAGCATCTCCCTCCCCTTCAGCACTGACCCATACCAGCCCTTGACCGCTCTCCAGAGCAACCCATCCACGGCTTGCCAGGGGCACCACTATCCCCAGGGCTGGAAGGAGCCTCTCATCCCTGAGGACCCCAGGACGTGGTCCCTGGAGGCAGCTCCCTGCAGAGAGCCGATGGGTTGTTTGTGACTGGCAGGAGCGATGGTCCAGACGCAGTGATTTTTGTTTTCTGGTCTGAAGCCTGCAAAAGATTAGGAGGAAACAGATGGCTCCCAATTGTCAGTGCCAGCTTACTTCCTGCTCTCCAGATAAATCATTAAATTAAGGCTTAAATCAAACTTCATACAAGTTAGGAGGCTCACTTGTAATTATTTCAAAATCTAGACAGACTTAAAGGCCTGGGTTAAGGCTGTGCTTACTGTAAAGGATGGAAACTGCATTCTCTTTCCTGTAAGGCTGAGCAGCAAAGGCCTGAAGTGCTGGAGATGGGACTAGCAACCTCCTCAGCCTCTGACGCCCAAGGTTTTGAGGGAACAGCAAGAGGTCATGGACTTTGCCCATGTTTTATGTGGTAGTAGAGACCTGTGGGGCTATCTGTGATGGGGCTACTGAGGACCATGCAGCTCACTGTGGGACAGGCCAACACAAGCAGGAGACTCTGGAGACCCACAGGGAGCAAGAGCTTGGTGGCAGCCAGGGAGCAGTTCAGGGCTGATCAGAGACGTGATATTTTTAACTGAAGCTGACTTCAGTCATATGCAGCTCAATTAAGGTAAACAAAAATAAATAAGCTAACCATCAGCTGAGGCTGCTTAAAAGGGAATGCTGCCTCTGGAGCACCCGTGAGCATCCCCCACCACAGCAGCATGTGTTTGCAGCTGGTCTGAGGATGTGCAAGTACATAAACCCATGTGTTTGGGAAAGACCTGTGTCACTCATGTCACTTGTGTCACTTGTGTCCCTGTGCCAAGGCAGGGGCATTTTACCGAGCCATTTCCGCATTTCCAGGGTGCATGAAAGACCTTCTCTGGCTTGACTTCTGGTGCATTTACACTTCAGAAAAAAACAGGGGACATAAGCACATGCTGAAAGGATTTTCCCACATGCTGTGGAACTGCTTGAAACTTCAGCCTTTGCTGGGTCAGACCTTCAGGTCCTGGCCTGTATATATTTGTAGATGTACACAGCATTTGGAGTTATTTGGTTGTCAGTCATGAAAAATCAGTTTTTCCCTTCCAGGCAGCAAGTAGTAACACCTCCCTGAAAAACACCAACCCCAAAAAAGTCTCCAGGAGTCGAGATTTTTGGGTTTTGTCCTGGAAAAAACAGCATGCCTGCAACTCTGATCAAGCGATGTCTGAAACATCTCCGTTTTTCAACACATCCACGCAGGGAAAATGCCCTTGGTTCCCCCCAAAACCACTGAGGACCTGCCATCTTTTCCTGAAATTTATTTGGGGTGCCAGCATTTAACCTCTGCAGGAACTTTCTTGGCTTGTTTCCACTATGATCAAAGCACAAAACCTCCAGAAACATGGAAAGAGGAGAAATAGCTGAAGAACATTGAGACTCATGCAGGACAAAGACCCATCCTTGAGGTATTAAGGCAGCCAATTCCTCCCAAACCAAGGTGATGTTTTTTAAGAACTGGGGGGCAAAAACCTTGTCCAGAGTCACACTGGGAATCTGGCCCAGCCTCTTATCAAATGTCAAAGTCTTATGTGCTGATAAAGCACAGAGGACACCAAGCACAGCAAGTTATTGGAAATAAACACTACCCCTTCCCTACTTTAAGTTTTGCAGCTTGTGGTTAAATGTCAGTTGGGGGGTTTTGCAAATGGAGAAGTTTTATTTTGGAGGAAAAAGGGGTTTACTTGAGTATGGCATGAAATTTTAACCTCCCTTGTTACATGCTTGGCTATGTCTGTTATCCAACAGCCTTCAAAAAAGCTATAGATGCTGTGACTTGCACACTACGGCCCCCTTCTCCTTCCAGCCATGCGTGATTAGCCACCTCCCCTCCCATGTATTTTACTCTCTGTAATGCTCATTAATAAAGCTTCCTTTAATTCCAGATGCTTCACAGGTGAGGGGAGACGCAAGGGGCAGAGAAGTGGAGCCAGAGCCTCCTGCATGGCTGAGGTCAGCACGGTGACTCAAGGGGAGATGCATCCCAGGGCTGATTTTCCTGTCCCCCTGGTTGGGTTTAGGGAATAGCTAAATGCCATATGAATCCGTAACGCTGCACAGCATGGGAAGGAGAAAGGTTGCGGGGCACCAACCCCAGGAGAGCTTTTCCATGGGATGTGGCACCATGGGCAAAAGCCACCCAACCCTGATGCTGAGGTGTCACCTCACCTACCCATGACATGATGGCAGCAGGGGGAGCTTGTATGCCACCACCTGAGAGCTTCGACCCCATGGCATCCCTTATAGCAGGGAGGGGAAAATTTGGACTCTGTGCCCAGAGAGATGTCCTAGCTCTCTCTCCAGCAGCGAAAGGACAAGGTGCTGCATTTCCCTGGCTCAGGGGACTACGCGCTGCCGATGCCAGTCCTGCCTCTGCACAACCTTGCTGAGGCTGGAGCAGGTATCTTGCTCTCTGCGTGGATTTGGAATCCCCCACCCAGGGATGCAGGGACTCATTGCAGCTCAGCGTGGTTCTCTGGGTCTGGCCAAGTGACTCACAGTGATTCTAGTGCTGCAACAAGGCTTCATGGCAATGGTGGCTGCTGCAAGGCTGCAGGGAGGATGAGAGCTGCAGGTACCAGACTGGCCTTGTTCTGACCTACCAGAGACTGAACGTGGGGAAGGACAAGGACAGGGTGTTCCTGTGATGGATGCTGACTCCTCGATCTTTGCTTGTGCTTTGCTTTGAGTAACTACAGTTGGTTTTGGTCTCCATGGGGAGCTGGGGGTGGGAATCCTTTTGATCCAGAGTGACTGTCTGTGCTCATCCTTGGGCTTTGAGATGCGGCTTTGAACTGGGTAAATAAAGGGGATCATCACCCAGATCAGATCCAGCCATGGGGCTCAGAAACCAGGAGTCAGGGTGTTTGGTGGACCTTAGGATCTCCTTGAAAGTACGGCTTGCTCTTAAGCAGAGGGGCTTGTGCCACGGTGCAAGTTGAGCTGCTGGGGAAGTTTGCTCTGTGATGGTCCCAATTTGAGGGCTCAGCTGAGTGTCCTGGGGCTGAGGGGATCAGGGCTGGATTTGGAGTGCAATTGCAGGTAGGCAGTTCCCAGGAGGCTGGGAGGAGAAATGAAAGCATCTATCGAGGCACTTGGGATGAAAAAGAAATTGGCAACACTGGATGTGGAAAAAATGGAGAAGATAGTAGCACTCACCTGAGGGAGAGGGTCTGGGACACGGATGTTGCCTGCAGAGAGGGAAGGGAGATGGGCTCATGTCCTAAAGACCATGTCTCCTTCAGGGGCTGGCACCCTGGCACAGAACAGAGGCTTGCCCTGGCTATAACGAATTGCTCCGCAGCCCCGTGCCAGCCCTTGAGCCCCCATTTCCATTCCCTCCAGCCATCACTAATCTTAGCTCAGGCTGAGCTGAAAAAAAAAAAAAGGTTTGATGGAAGCTACTCTAAAATCTCATGAATAACCCATATAGGGACCATATTAACCTCTCAGCATGAATAATAACTATTGCTAATTGAACCTTTCTTTAGAGCAAATGGTTCCCAACACACCACACGCCCTGCCTCCTTTGAGGTGGTGTCTGAGCCTCTCAGAGCCATGGTGAGCCAGCCAGGCATCCTTTGATGCAGGTGGGAGGGAGAGATGTTGCAAGCCCCATGAAGCAATCTGTTATCACTGGTCATGGTACCTCTGAGGAGAGAGACTAATTGAGCGTTACAATGAGGTAGTCATCCCTGATAAGCTCGACCCATGTTGACTTCCCCCATAATTAATTCAGTGGTGGAAGAAATGTTGTGCAGGAGATCATAGAATCATAGAAACATAGAATACCAGGTTGGAAGGGACCTCAGTGATCATCTGGTCCAACCTTTCTCGACAAAAGCACGATCTAGACAAGATGGCCCAGCACACCCTGTCCAGCTGGATCTTAAAAGTGTCCAACGCTTGGGGAGTCCATCACTTCCCTGGGGAGTTTATTCCAATGGCTGACTGTGCTCATGGTGAAAAATTGTCCTCTTGTGTCCAGTTGGAATCTCCCCAGAAGTAATTTGTACCCATTACCCCTTGTCTTTTCCATGTCACTCCTTGTAAAAAGGGAGTTTCCATCTTCTTTGCAGTCACCCTTTAAATACTGGAACATGGTGACAAGGTGTCCCTTTGCAGTCACCCTTTAAATACTGGAACATGGTGACAAGGTGTCCCTAACACTTCTTTTCTCAAGGATGAACAAACCCAGTTCTTAGCCTTTCCTCACATGACAGGCTTTCCAGTCCTTTGATTATCTTTGTGGCCCTTCTCCAGATCCTCTCCAGCCTGCCCACATCTTTCTTGTACAGCAGGGACCAAAACTGAACACAATGTTCCAGGTGTGGCCTGACAAGCGCTGAGTAGAGTGGGACAATGACTTCTTTATCTCTGCAGGTGATGCCCTTGATGATGCAGGCCAGCATCCTGTTGGCCTTCCTTGCTGCAGCAGCAGCGCACTGCTCGCTCATATTGAGCTGGTTGCCCACCAGGACCTCCACACCCCTTTCCACAGAGCTCTTCCCCAGCCAAGTAGATCCCAGCCTGTGTTGCACTCCTGGATTATGTTTTCCCAGGTGCAGGACCTTACATCTGTCTTTGTTGAGCTTCATAAGGTTCTTGTTAGCCCAGTCTTCCAGCCATCCAGGTCTTACTGCAGGGTGGTTCTCCCTTCCAAGTGTCCAGTTTCCCACTCCAGTATCATTGGCAATCTTCATCTGGGTACACTTGATCCCATCATAGAATGACAGAACAGTTTGGGTTGGAAGGGACCTTCAAGACCATCTAGTTCCACCCCCCTGCCACAGGCAGGGACACTTCCCCCCAGCCCAGGCTGCTCCCAGCCCCGTCCAGCCTGGCCTTGAGCCCTGCCAGGGATGGGGCACCCACAGCTACCCTGGACAATCTCTACCAATATCATCCAGATTACTTATGAAGTTACTAAACAGCGTTGGGTCCAGTATCGATCCCTGGGGGACTCCACTTGTGACAGGTTGCCGGTTTGAAAAGGAGCTATTTACCACCACCCTCTGTGTGCAGCTTGCCAGCCAGTTCCTCACCCACTGCACAGACCACTAGTGTAGACCATAACACATCGGCTTCTCTAGGAGGAGGCTGTGGGAAACTGTATCTAAACCCTTGGAGAAATGCAGGTAGACAATGTGCACCGCCCACCCCACATCTACCGAGCAGGTTGCTTTGTCGTAGAGGTCAAGATCTCCATCCCACATCTCCTCCAGCCGTGGGCTGTGCCTCCCCAGGGTATGTTAGGCATGGTGAGAATGAGAAGGACATGAGCTGCCATGCACCAAGGAACCCAGGGATGAAACTAGGTGAATGGGTGACAAAAAGGGACACTGGACCCACAACCTGCTCTAGGTGGCCCTGCTTGAGCAGGGTTGTTGGACAAAGTGACCTCCAGCAGTCCCTGCCAACTTCAACCAATGTGTGATTTGGATGCTGGGATCACCAAGTGGTGCTCCAGCTCCTGATGATCACTTGTCCCAGGAATGGAATGTCTCTGAAGGGCTTTTAAGCACACAGTGTCCCTCTGAGACAGGAAAGTTCTTCACCCAGACCCAGTTTGCATATGTTATAGCAGGAGTATGTATGTATTATAACAGAGTCCCCTGGCTATAAGACAGACCCAGCTCCCCTTGCAGAGGGCAAGTTACAAAGAGGGGTGGCCTTGCTCTGAGCTGGGCTGTGCTGGGACTGATGTGGTGATGGCTCTGCAAGCTGGCACCGTGTGCTCTGCTCCTCCCCCTGCTTCAAGAGGGGGCTGATTTGCCCGATGCAGTTGGGTTTCCTGGGGGTTTATTACCCCAGTGCACCCTTGTGTCATTTCTGAGCTCTCCCAGACCCACAGAGGAGTGGGGCAGGCTGATCGTGGATGTGTATGGAGGTGATGCTCCTATGCATCACCAGGCTTGAGGGAGGTCCCAGCAAGTGCTCAAGTGACAGCAGAAGTGGCCCTGGGAGGTGGCTGCCGTCCTCCCCACCTCTCTCTGCATTGAGGTGCAACACTGCAGGCGTGAAAGCCTTGCTGAGATGGCTGCATTAATGATCCTTGGCATTTTCTTTCTGCTGGAGGCTGTGGAGAGTGTGTTAAAAGCAAGTTTTCATTTATCATTGTGAGGAGGAAGAGGGGAGCCAGGAAAGTTCCAGTGATAGCAACAACAGAGCTGAGGCACCACTAGCTGCAGGTGTTTAGGAGGATGCTGGTTGGCAGTTTAGCCTATTATATCCATGTAGCAATTAGCCATACTGTTGTATCAGGATCTTTCCATTTGAGCCGTTCCCTTTCCATACCCCAAAGTTTCCCTTTTTCCTCTCCCCTCCATTTGTTAGGGTTTTTTTTTCTCTCCCTTGTGTTGACCCCTAGGCCTTTTCTGCAAACTGAGGGAGGTCAAGATGGTCCCTTAAAAGGAACTTTGCCTAAAACAGTGAGTTTCCAATGCCAATAGCCAATAAAGGTCACAGCAAATCCATGTAATACAGTGCTATGAAACATTTGCATTTGATCCTTGTATGGAAACTGCAAGAAAGTGATGAGTAAATGTAAGAAGAGAGAAAAGATGCTCTGAATTAATAGAAAAGATTATTGCAAAGAGGCCTGACAGGGAGTTAGCCTACTAGGAGGTGAAATCTGGGCATCCGCAGGTGGGATTCTCTGCTTGAACTTGGGTTCAGAGCTGCAGGAAAGCTAAACCCTCCTTCCTCCTTGTCTCTGTTATAATCATCTTAATCCCTATAGGGCAACCAGATATTACTGTACATCCCATCAGCATCTAAGCAAGGTGAAAATTACCCCTACTATGTGATCAAGCTGGTTCTCTGACTTTCTCTCTCTCACAATGTTGCCCAGTAACTTCTTTTCCTATTAAATTAATGAAAAGCAATTTGACTGCATTGTATCTCTTGTGGGCACATCTATGGGAAGGAAAAGGGTCTCACTGAGGCTTGGAATGGCAGACATGATGTTGCAGGCATGGAGGTGTCCCATTTTATCCCCAGCCTGTTTCCCATGCTGATCCGCAGATGCTCTACTGCAGGGAAAAAATGGAAATATATCTGTGCATTGCCCAAGAGAGGTGGTACTACCCCACGCACAGGTACTGAATCCCTGGACAATTTCCTAGCAGTCTAGAAAAGTATTGATTGTGCCAAACTTGCTTCATCTCAGAGTGAAAAATTTGGTCCTGCCATGCAGTAAATTCAGCAAAGCATTCACAATTAATGCGCCGTTCCTGGCCATGCCTTTTGGATAGGCTGCCACGGGCTGATTGATAACAGGAATTTTGCTAACTGCTTTAAGAAGCAAATGAAGGAACAAGTTAAAATATCTGTGCTTTGGGCACTGAAAAACAGCCTCACTGAGTAAGCTTTAAGATTGCATTAGTCTAGTTGGGCCTTTCAGCTGCCCCCATAGGATCTCCCTCTTCATCCATCCCTTGTCAGCCCCACCAAAAGCGAATGACATCCATGGGCAGGCTTAGGGCTCCACTCTTGCTCCCACAGGAGGTTTCTAAATTCAAGCTCAGCATATGTATGCCTACACTGGCAGGCAGACAAAAGGTCCAAGATCAGCCTGAGGTCTGAACTCACCCACTAATGCTCCTGCATCTTGCAGACCTATGCTTAGTAGTCTCAGCTGAAGCTGAGGAGCTCCAGGAGCAGATAAGACTCCTCACCAGCACTGGCTCAACCAGAACTGAGGGTTTTGCTCATGTAGTCTGGATAGACAGGGCATGGCAGGGCAGGGCAGATACCCCAGACATGCCTCCTCCTGAGCCCGGTGTAGATGTTTTGAGGTTGGTTGCCACCAGGCTCCTGGGCAGCATGTGGAAAAGGACCACAGGAGCCACAGCACAAACTGAGAGGGACACGGTGAAGGGTGAAGGGGAGCCTGACGTCCACATGCAGGGCTGCAGGTGCATTTGCCAGCGTAGGAAAGATCAGATCAGTGAAAAAACCAACAATGTCATGATGAAAGGGACTCAAACGCTATTGCTTTTTTTTAGCAGATGGATGTGAAAGCTGGAGGTGCACCAGACCTTACAGCAGCAGCTAAGTGCCTTGGAAAACAAACGTCTTAAGGAAAGATTGCCTGTTAAATGGAATAACAAACAACAGTATCAATATTCACTAAAGAGCTTGCGATCCCTTCTTCCTTGTCATCCAGGAAAGGAAGTCAGGCAGAACACCTGGTATAAAGAAGAAGGGAAATGCAGAGGCTTAGGAAAGAAGATCCCTTCAGAAAATGCCTCTGGGAGAGGGAAGATGAAGAGGACTTCACACAGAGCAGGCCTGCAAAAGGCTGGGCAGGAATAGAGATGCCTTGTTTGCATCTGAATGGGCTGCGTGGGAAGGGTTCAGGCACTGAGGATTTTGCCAGCTCAAATTCATAAGACCCAGCTCACAAACCCTCCATTCAGGAGGCTGTTGGGATATTTCCCATCAAAGTTTATTATCAGCTGAGCCTCATTGCCTCTGCTTGCACTCACACCTTCCTATCGAAGAGTGTGTGGTAAAAATTAAACAGTGTTGAGTTGCCATGTTGTCCTGGTTTTGGCTGGGACAGAGTTAATTTCCTTCCCAGCAGCTGGTGCCGCGCTGCGGTTTGGGTTTGGTGGGAGCGATGCTGGCGACCACCCGTGGGTTCGGCTGTGGCTGGGTGATGCTTGTGCTGAGTCAGGGACTTTTCAGTTTCTCTGGGGAGGGGACACGGCCAGGGCAGCTGACCCCAACTAGCCCAAGAGCTATGGAATACCACGGGAAGCCTCGCTCAGTATATACACGTGGGGGGATTGGCTGGGGCTTGGGGACCGTTGCTCGGGGGCTGGCAGGGCATCCATCAGTCAGCGGGTGGTGAGCAGCTGTGTTGTGCACCACTTGCTTTCCTTCCTCCCTTTCCTTTGGATTTCATTCCTCCCCCCTCTCCCTCTTTTTCATTATATCTGTTATTGTTATTATTGTTCTTTCATTTTCATTTTCTTTTCGACTCTTAAATTGTTCTTACCTCAGTCCTCAAGTTTTACATTCCTTTCCGATTCTCCTCCCCATTCCACTGTGGGGGAAGCGAGAGAACAACTGAGTGGTGCTTAGTCGCCAGCCGGGGTTAAACCACGACAACTGTGAAGTCCCTGGAAGAGGAAAGGAATTTCAGGCTGACCGAGGCAATGGCTGATCCACTGCTCGGCCAGCTGGGCTTCATAAACACTGAAGACCGAGTGCCCCGTAGAGTGAGTGCACCACCAACGTAAACGCTTCTGAGCAGCACCCGAGAGGAGCTTAGCTCAGTGTGTTTATATATTCTGAAGACTTTGCTACTTTTCTCTTTTCATTTTGAGAACAGCCACATTCAGCTGATGGCGATGCTAACAGGAGAAGTTGTGTAACCCCGGCACAGTTAGATGTCTCTGCAGGAAAAGCAGGCAAAAGGTTGTTTAAAGAACAAAGGAGCGCTGAAAATCCTAATAGCATTGCAGAGTATGCACAGAAGAGCCCATTGAAAAATCAAGTGCCATTAAGGTATGAATAAGCAACTGAGGAGGAGAAAAAGAAAAAAAAAAGCCTCCGTATTATAAAGAGGGATAAGGAAGAAGGGAGCAATTCACTGCAGGGAACGAAAGTGCTGCGTCAGTCTGATGGCTCCATCAACAGCCAGAGAGACGGATCTGTACGTATCTGGGAAACGTGCCACCATCCCAATTGATGTCTTCTCAGTACTCTCCCAGTCACAACTCCCTCTCCTGAGTTGTGGGGGCGACTGGGTACAAAATGACTAGGTGCAAAACACCTCCCTGGGTATTCTGGTGTGAACAGATCCCCCTGCAGAAAGGATCTCCTAGCAAGGGTGAGAGGTGGTATGTTGGCTCATTTACAGCTGGTTTCCTAGTTGACTTAGAACTCCATTTTTCTGTTCCTGTGGACTCCTCCTAAAACCCCAGCCAAGGCCGCCTGGGACATCAGGGATGGAGGGCTCCCAGGAGATGCTTGGCTGTGTAGGATTTTCTTCTCAGACACTAGGCTCTGCTCAGTATTTTTCTAACATGACATGTTCAGTCACATCACACCCTGCCTTCTAAGAGACACAGAAGACAGCCCATCTGGTTTCCTCCTGTAGATGCAGCTGATCAGATCATCTCCACGTCTCCATGGCTGATGACCACGTCTTTCCATTTCCCCATCATATTTCATTGCACACTGTCACATCCAACCTGAGATGCAGAAAAGCTCCAAGGCAGACATTATGTGGTGTTGTTTATGTGGTGCACTGTTTTCCCAGTCCTGGCTGGCCTCTGAGATCTATGGATAAGGAGATTTTAACAGCAGACAGTTGCAAAATAATAAAGATGATCCAGATGGGCTGGTTTCCATCACCCTGGCCAGCACTCCCATGAGTCTGTGGGAAGTACAAGGCTCCTTTGGTTTGTTCCCAACGTCCTCCAGCTTCCCTGGCTCTCAGTTTGCACTCCTGTCCAGCACATGTCATGGTACCCAGCTGTACTAGGTGTGTCTCATGGGAGCAGAGCAGCCAAATAAGCACCTTTCAGTGCTGGTCCAGGAAAGACTGAGAGCAGAGCCTGTGGAACAGAAGGCAAGAGCAGGAGCAATGAGGCCATCTCGTAGCTGGGATCAGACAACCAACCCCTTTTGATTTCATCCAAGGGGTCCATGAGACCCCTTGCACCAGCCAACAGCCTCAAAGCAAAGAGGTTTATGCCATGAATGAGGATGCCAATCTGCAGGTTAGAGTGCCGCCTTGGCAAAAAAAACCCCTTTAACACCTCTTTAACCTTTGGATTCACGCACGAGCAGGCATAAAGACACTGTAGCTTTAGTCCTGACTCCTCCGTTACCTTGGAGCAACGCCATTGGCAAGTCACACTGACCCAAGAGTTCAGTCACTGAGCTATAGGGGTACGACTTGAAACAAATATTCAGATACTTACTTTAAGGGAGGGTCATTGCAGGTAGAGCTCTGCCTGGACACTCTGGAGGGATGGCTCAGTTTCCATCTCTGTCGGTGGGGCAGAGTGTGATCTGTGATCAGAACCGTGCCATCTTTCTGGACTCAGTTCCCAAATTGTAAACTGGGGATAATTCTGCTCTTTTATTTCAAGACTGTCTTATGTAGAATGGAAACTCTTTGGGGTTGGTATCATAACAAAGCCTGGCTCACCGTGTTCCCTCATAGCATGAGCAGTGAAGGAGGAGGGCAGGGCGGACACAGCTGCATTCAAGTGATACCTGAGCATCACCTTCACACGAAGGTTCCTGTATAAACGTCCAGCACTGTGAATTTCATGGCACTCAGTTCAACTCGGTTGCAGTCCATCTCTTTCTGTCTTTTTCTGAATTATTCCAGTCCATCCCACCCCTGCTTTGTGCTGGCCATTTTCCCAGTGATTGCTGCTCTTTAAAAGGAGTCTGTTGGACTCTGAAAACAGATGATGATGGTAAGGAGAGCATTTGTGTGGTGATTGAGACATGATGCTGATGGGCATCAGGGAGAGGTGCCAGAAGTGCCAGTAGGTGATGGATGGCTGCGATGCAAGGGGCACAACTGGAAGTGCCTCCTCCCCCAGAGCCTGGGTTACACAAGGGAGAGATAACAAAGGGGAAGAAAAAGCAGATAAGTGGATCGAAAGGATTTACAGCTCCTGCATAAGAAGGGGGGAAAACTCTGGGGTCTCAGGGAAAAGGCAGAGGTGATTGCATTTGGCTTTGCAGCTAGTGTTGTGGGAAGGTGACCCAGATGCCAGGCATTGCAGAGTTAAACAACTTCCCTTTCTTGCTGGCTTCTGACATAGAAACATGATTTATTTGGGGGAAAGCTGCATTTTTACAGCCTGAACGTAATGGTATGACATTCTGGACCTTCAGTATTTCCCTGGCAAAGTGCTGGGTAAATGCCATTGCTGGTAAAGTCTAATGACCTCTCTGGAAACTGAAGGGCAGCTGTACAGCCTTCACTTGGAGGAGGGTTTTAAGAGTCTCATCCAAGCAGCAAAGGATCAAATTCAGGCCGCCACATATCGAACAGCAAATGTCCCATGTCCCAGGCAATACCCCAGTGCTACCAGCTGAATCCTGCCATCCCCTGAAGACCGTGGCTGGTGAACAGCAGGAGAGGAGCGTGGTCTTGGTCTGTTGCTGTACAGGCAATGCGCATCAAGAAACAGCTGGGAAGAATATTTTAACGTTAAAAAAAAAAGGAATAAAATTGATAAATGCCTAGCATGCATGTAGAGAGATAGGGAGCATGCCCCAGGTGCAAGGGAAGTTATTTGTAAGCATTCATGACTTGTTAAATGAATTTCGCTACATTATCTGTCAGGAGCTGACTGCAGCTTCATCATCTTTGCCCATGACATGGGAATATTGCCAAATTATTTCTTGCTCCATGGATGGCTCCCGAGCTGTCAGCACTTTCCTCGCAACCGACCACAAGCACAAAGCTGGAAGATGTTTTCGGAGAAGCCTGGTCCCTCCCTGGCTAATGGACAGGAAGCGGGCACAGCAGGGACCGGCACACGGCAGAGGGGATTACTGGTTATGGACCTGGGGGAAGAATACAGCAGTTTTTTCAGTACAGGTTTCTTCCTGAGACAGATGCCTTAGGGACCATTTAGGGATATTGTGGAGGATGCAAAGATTTAACTGCTTCACAGCACAACAAAGTGAGAAAAGGTTTGAAGGCATCTTTGGGTTTTCTTTATACCTTCAGGAGTTTAGACGGTGGGAATGAGAGTATCTGGGTGGGGGATTCCTGTAGAGGAACGAAGGCAGGTTAATTAGCATTGATAATATACAGCTGTGGGTTGGCTTCAGGGGCGGTGGGTTGGCCAATGTAGATAAGGTGCAGCTGTGGCTGGTTCTGTTAAGGAGTTGGGCAGCCAGTGAAGAGGGAGCAGCCAAGGAAGAGAGAGGAGGAAGAAGCCAAGAAGAGGGAGTGGGTCCTGGATGAGGAGAGACAAGGACAAGGCAGCAGAGGGACTGGCTTGAAGCATATGTTGGTATGTGGTGGTAAAAGACCTTGTTGCAGCTGGCTAGTTTGGAGAGTGCTGTGACAGATTCCCTCCTAGGGACACTCCACGGTGCTGTGGCTCAGGTATATATCCCAGAGTATCCTCCTCTCTGAGGGTGGCCGTAGAAAAAGACTTCCACGGTTCAGGGGCACCACGAAGCCAGTCTGCCTGTTTCAATTGCTTGAAAATTCCTGTCTGTCCAGCCCCCATATAAGCTGTTGCAGGACTTCATCCTCTCCTCCTAGGTCATCATTTCTGCTTGGAGCTCCTCACCCTGTAGTGAAAGCATCCAGAGATGGTGCACAGCACTGCTGACTGTATCCCTCACCACAAGCTGCTTTTTTGGGAAGGAACAAGCTACATCCACCAAGACAGAGCTTGCACCTCTTCCTGGGAATCTTGCAGCTCTTGTCCACTTGGTTCTGCTCTTCTTGAGCCCACAGCATCATTAATCACACCCTGACCAGCTGCTGGAGGGTTTGTTTTAAATCTTCCCCAGACGGCTCTGCAGAGAGTTCATTAAACATGAGTGCTTGCCTTCCTGAGAGGGAATTAAATAGGAGTTAACACGTCTTAATGAGGAACTTAAATGCTGGGTAATAGAAATAACAGCTGAAACACTGTAGATTTCAATGCATGGATGGGACACAGGGGACTCGTCATGAAGCACTCAGCCACCTTACCTCTTGCTGGCAGGTGCCCCTGACAGTGGAAACTGTCCCAGAAATGGGGATAATGTGCTGTGCTCTGCCCCTACGGAGCTGCACCATGGTGGCCCTTCTGGGAAAGAAATGTCCCCAGGATCCCACACCCAAAGGCAAATTACTGCACGGTGGGATGTGACAGGCAGCCAGACAGAGGAGTTAAGCATGTTTGCAATATGCTGCTAATGAAAAAATGGGGAGGGAGGAGGATGGGCAAAGGGAAAGATGAGGCATGTGGCCAGGGACTGGAAATGCCAGCTGGATAAATCAAAGGACACACCGAGGTTATAGGGGGAAGCAATGAATGGCCACAGAAGCAGCATTGTCCCCTTGGAGGGCAATTAACACTTGATATACTTTGATGTTACTTGGCTTCTATATTTAATCTGAAGTCAACAAATCTTATCAAGGAAGGTGCTGGGCTTCGGGGGAGCTGCTGGTGCAGCTCAGACAGCTAAAGGGGCAGCCAGAGCTATGTCCCCCTGAAGAACGTCTGTACCTTGGTCATGAGGTCAGCCTCAAATGGTGACTCTCTGATAGCAGATTGGCCCAGCTAATCAGTTAATTGGGTTTGCATGTTGTAAAAAGGGTCCCTTGAAGTTAAAATCCCCTCCAGGGAGGGCTTTCCGACAAGCCCCCTCCCTCCTGATGGGATGCCAGGGAATTAAGCTTGGGTCCGGGTCTGATCAGCCCTTCCTTTGAATTTGCAGAAGCAGCACAGTCATGTGAGACTGCTGTTGCTCTTGGTTCATCAGAAAGGTGACATAAAAAAAGCAATGAAATGAAGCTTTAAAATGGTAATGTCTTATTTTTCTGATGTCTATATACCCGGGGGCTGATAAATATTCGCATTCCCCTTGATAAAAGCCAGTGCTTTAGAACTGTAATAGGAAGTTGGTCTGCCTTGCGGTTGAGTATAGATCTCGATAAATTCTAATCAGCTGCTCAGGAATAGACATGGGGGAGTGGGGAATTGATAGATAAAGTATCAGCTATTAAAAGAAACACCGTACAGCTTCTCTGGGCTGGATAAATCAAGGAGCCTTTTATATTCACGTTTACGTGTAACCGAGGAAGGCGAATTGATGAGGACTTGAGTTGTACTCTCGTGTCGGATTAAACTCTGATTTATGGTCTGGAAGATTACATTTAAATGTACCTGCTGTGGAAAATTCTTGTCTCCATTTTTAGCCATGCTTCTTTCCTACCAGCTAGGTGGTTAGTCAAGAAAATAAAAAAAATCCAGCAACTTTTCTAGCAAAGTTGAAGAGCCAAACACATATTTCAGCTGGACACGCAGGGGCTAAACTCTGCTCTCCGTTATGTCCATGTGACTTTGCAAAGATCATTTTGGAAGCAACATGTGCTCAGACCAGAAAAGCTTAAAGCAGCCTCTGGCCACTTTTCTCCTCTGAGCCAAAGCTGGTGTGTTTGGTGCTGCCACCCGTCCTTGACTCTTGGGGTCTGATGCATTCAGATTCACTCGGTGGAGGGAAATCTTGGTGATGATGGAAACATCAGAGGCCTTTTCTCACCTGTGTGCTGACCCATCTGCGGTGGAGCTATCTGCAGTTTTACTTTCTCAAGTTGACCAGGTCTATTTATCTCAGTCAGGCTTCTCACTGGTGCCACCAGCAGTGCTGGGGACAGCCTGGGGTGCTCTGCACTGCATCACTGTAGTGCTCCAAGGATGCTCTTCAGCATCGACCCTAACCTCAATGTGGTGTGGGTGCACGTGATGCCTCTTGCTGCTTTATTTAGCTGGGAACTCAAAATCATGAAAAGAGGCTGCTGGAAGAGCTCCTTCTTGTCAGGAAGGGAGCTGGCAGCACTTAAGGGATTTGAGTGAATAATTTCTTGGTGCCTCTCACTCAGGGGCTTTGCAAGGCTCCAAGGCTTTGCCTGACTTTTGGTGGGCAGAGAGGTAGGAAGTGGCTGGGGAGATTAACAGCAAGGTTCAGGAAGTCCAAGTGCCAGTTGCCGGAGTGACCAGAAAGAGCTTTCCAGAGAGAAAATGAAGGAAGAAATGTTACTTGGACAATAAACCAAGGACTCAGCTAGGCAGGGTGACTGTGGTGTTGGTCACGGGCTCTGGTGTATGTGAGGGCCAGGACTGAGTGCTGACCTTGCTCCCTTGGGACTGGCTGCAGTGATGAGCTGGAGCTGGGAATCGTCCCCCTTCCCTGGTGCAAGGTGCCTGTGGTGGGCTGACCCAGGCTGGATGCCACCAAGAAGCTCCATCGCTGCCCTCCTCAGCTGGGCAGGGGAGAGAAAATATAAGGAAAGGCTCGTGGGTCGAGATGAGGATGGGGACATCGCTCAGCAGTTACCGTCATGGGCAAAACAGACTCAACTTGGGGAATTTAGTTTAATTTATTACCAACTGAATCAGAGCAGGATAATGAGAAATAAACCCAAATCTTCAAAACACCTCCCCCCACTCCTCCCTTCTTCCCAGGCTCAACTTCACTCCCAACTTCTCTGCCTCCTCCCCGCCAGCGGCGCAGGGGGACGGGGAACGGGGGCTGCGCTCAGTCCATCACACGCTGTCTCTGCCGCTCCTTCCTCCTCAGGGGAAGGGTCCTCACACTCTTCCTCTCTCCAGCGGGGTCCCTCCCACGGGAGACAGTCCTCCACGCACTGCCCCAGCGTGGGTCCCTCTGGTGTAGAATCCTCCCCGGGCTGCGGGTGGGGGTCTGCTCCCCCGGGGGCTCCAGCACGGGCTGGGGGCACAGCCTGCCTGGCCGGGGGCTCCATGGGCTGGGGGCACAGCCTGCCTGGCCGGGGGCTCCATGGGCTGGGGGCACAGCCTGCCTGGCTGGGGGCTCCATGGGCTGGGGGCACAGCCTGCCTGGCCGGGGGCTCCATGGGCTGGGGGCACAGCCTGCCTGGCTGGGGGCTCCATGGGCTGGGGGCACAGCTTGCCTGGCCGGGGGCTCCAGCACGGGCTGGGGGCACAGCCTGCCTGGCCGGGGGCTCCATGGGCTGGGGGCACAGCCTGCCTGGCCGGGGGCTCCAGCACGGGCTGGGGGCACAGCCTGCCTGGCCGGGGGCTCCATGGGCTGGGGGCACAGCCTGCCTGGCCGGGGGCTCCAGCACGGGCTGGGGGCACAGCCTGCCTGGCCGGGGGCTCCACGGGCTGGGGGCACAGCCTGCCTGGCCGGGGGCTCCAGCACGGGCTGGGGGCACAGCCTGCCTGGCTGGGGGCTCCAGCACGGGCTGGGGGCACAGCCTGCCTGGCCGGGGGCTCCATGGGCTGGGGGCACAGCCTGCCTGGCCGGGGGCTCCATGGGCTGGGGGCACAGCCTGCCTGGCCGGGGCTCCATGGGCTGGGGGCACAGCCTGCCTGGCCGGGGGCTCCAGCACGGGCTGGGGGCACAGCCTGCCTGGCCGGGGGCTCCATGGGCTGGGGGCACAGCCTGCCTGGCCGGGGGCTCCAGCACGGGCTGGGGGCACAGCCTGCCTGGCCAGGGGCTCCATGGGCTGGGGGCACAGCCTGCCTGGCCGGGGGCTCCAGCACGGGCTGGGGGCACAGCCTGCCTGGCCGGGGGCTCCATGGGCTGGGGGCACAGCCTGCCTGGCCGGGGGCTCCATGGGCTGGGGGCACAGCCTGCCTGGCCGGGGGCTCCATGGGCTGGGGGCACAGCCTGCCTGGCTGGGGGCTCCAGCACGGGCTGGGGGCACAGCCTGCCTGGCCGGGGGCTCCAGCACGGGCTGGGGGCACAGCCTGCCTGGCCGGGGGCTCCATGGGCTGGGGGCACAGCCTGCCTGGCCGGGGCTCCATGGGCTGGGGGCACAGCCTGCGTGGCCGGGGCTCCATGGGCTGGGGGCACAGCCTGCCTGGCCGGGGGCTCCAGCACGGGCTGGGGGCACAGCCTGCCTGGCCGGGGGCTCCATGGGCTGGGGGCACAGCCTGCCTGGCCGGGGGCTCCAGCACGGGCTGGGGGCACAGCCTGCCTGGCCAGGGGCTCCATGGGCTGGGGGCACAGCCTGCCTGGCCGGGGGCTCCAGCACGGGCTGGGGGCACAGCCTGCCTGGCCGGGGGCTCCATGGGCTGGGGGCACAGCCTGCCTGGCCGGGGGCTCCATGGGCTGGGGGCACAGCCTGCCTGGCCGGGGGCTCCATGGGCTGGGGGCACAGCCTGCCTGGCCGGGGGCTCCAGCACGGGCTGGGGGCACAGCCTGCCTGGCCGGGGGCTCCAGCACGGGCTGGGGGCACAGCCTGCCTGGCCGGGGGCTCCAGCACGGGCTGGGGGCACAGCCTGCCTGGCCGGGGGCTCCATGGGCTGGGGGCACAGCCTGCCTGGCTGGGGGCTCCATGGGCTGGGGGCACAGCTTGCCTGGCCGGGGGCTCCAGCACGGGCTGGGGGCACAGCCTGCCTGGCCGGGGGCTCCATGGGCTGGGGGCACAGCCTGCCTGGCCGGGGGCTCCAGCACGGGCTGGGGGCACAGCCTGCCTGGCCGGGGGCTCCACGGGCTGGGGGCACAGCCTGCCTGGCCGGGGGCTCCAGCACGGGCTGGGGGCACAGCCTGCCTGGCTGGGGGCTCCAGCACGGGCTGGGGGCACAGCCTGCCTGGCCGGGGGCTCCATGGGCTGGGGGCACAGCCTGCCTGGCCGGGGGCTCCATGGGCTGGGGGCACAGCCTGCCTGGCCGGGGGCTCCATGGGCTGGGGGCACAGCCTGCCTGGCCAGGGGCTCCAGCACGGGCTGGGGGCACAGCCTGCCTGGCCGGGGGCTCCATGGGCTGGGGGCACAGCCTGCCTGGCCGGGGCTCCATGGGCTGGGGGCACAGCCTGCGTGGCCGGGGCTCCATGGGCTGGGGGCACAGCCTGCCTGGCCGGGGGCTCCAGCACGGGCTGGGGGCACAGCCTGCCTGGCCGGGGGCTCCATGGGCTGGGGGCACAGCCTGCCTGGCCGGGGGCTCCAGCACGGGCTGGGGGCACAGCCTGCCTGGCCGGGGGCTCCATGGGCTGGGGGCACAGCCTGCCTGGCCGGGGGCTCCATGGGCTGGGGGCACAGCCTGCCTGGCCGGGGGCTCCATGGGCTGGGGGCACAGCCTGCCTGGCTGGGGGCTCCAGCACGGGCTGGGGGCACAGCCTGCCTGGCCGGGGGCTCCAGCACGGGCTGGGGGCACAGCCTGCCTGGCCGGGGGCTCCATGGGCTGGGGGCACAGCCTGCCTGGCCGGGGGCTCCATGGGCTGGGGGCACAGCCTGCCTGGCCGGGGCTCCATGGGCTGGGGGCACAGCCTGCGTGGCCGGGGCTCCATGGGCTGGGGGCACAGCCTGCCTGGCCGGGGGCTCCAGCACGGGCTGGGGGCACAGCCTGCCTGGCCGGGGGCTCCATGGGCTGGGGGCACAGCCTGCCTGGCCGGGGGCTCCAGCACGGGCTGGGGGCACAGCCTGCCTGGCCAGGGGCTCCATGGGCTGGGGGCACAGCCTGCCTGGCCGGGGGCTCCAGCACGGGCTGGGGGCACAGCCTGCCTGGCCGGGGGCTCCATGGGCTGGGGGCACAGCCTGCCTGGCCGGGGGCTCCATGGGCTGGGGGCACAGCCTGCCTGGCCGGGGGCTCCATGGGCTGGGGGCACAGCCTGCCTGGCTGGGGGCTCCAGCACGGGCTGGGGGCACAGCCTGCCTGGCCGGGGGCTCCAGCACGGGCTGGGGGCACAGCCTGCCTGGCCGGGGGCTCCATGGGCTGGGGGCACAGCCTGCCTGGCCGGGGGCTCCAGCACGGGCTGCCAGGAATCTCTGCTCCGGCGCCTGGAGCCCCCCTGCCCCTCCTGCCCTGGGGGGGCTGCAGGGCTCTGCCTCTCACACAGTCTCACCCCTCTCTCCAGCTCAGTCGCTGTTCCCCTGGGTTCCCCCTCTCTGAAATCCTTTATCCCAGCGGCGCTGCCACCGGCGCTGCTGGGCCTGGCTTTGGCCAGCGGCGGGTCCGGCTGGGAGCCGGTGGCACTGGCTCCACTGGGCAGGGGGGCAGCTGCCGGCACCTTCTCACAGAAGCCACCCGCTACCAGAGCCTGGCCACACAAACCCAATACAGTATCAGTTCCCAAAATGTTCATTGCAGTTGCCAGCCAGAGGATGTCTGGAGGGAGTTGGGTGAGAAATTAAAATATTTTGCTGATGGTCATTTCAGATGCAGTTGTATGTGACTATTGATGCACTGGCCCTCGCTGCGGGGTTCTGTCCTGTGGAGAAAGGTCAGGATTTGGGGTGGCTGCTTGTAACCACTGAAAATAATGCAAATACAGACCTAACACTATAGATCCTTCCCTGGTTTTGTTTCTCATTTTCTTCCAAGGTTTAATTTAAGACCCCTACCTGCCTTCAGAGAGGGATGGCAGTGAAGCTGCTGGGCTCTTGGGGAAGCCTGGCATCTTGATGTGACCTTGGGCACTCCTGGGGACATTGGAAAATAAATTTTGGAGGTTAATGTTTCCCCAAAGGCACAGACAGGAGTTGGCAGTGTATCCTGCCACCATCAGCCTGGCCTGAAAACAGCAAAGGAATAATTCTTACTGACTTCTAATTTGCGGCTTTTGTGTCTCATGTGCTCAGGCTTTCCTCTGAAAGCAGGAGGGCTAGAAAGAATAATAGTTTTGGCATGGTGACTGCTGTTCTCACATAATCCCCTAACTCCCAGAGCTGCTGCTTTAAGCCAAGTTTTTGTAATGCAGCTTGTGACAGTCCAGGCATGTGGCCTCATGCTGCTGCATGGTGATGGGTCAGGTTGGTCCAGGAGGCACATGGAGTGTAGTGGATTGATGTCCCTTTGGGCTGGTCTCTCACATCTTCCAAACCATGTGCCACAAACACTCCCAGATTGCACCTGTCCTCTCCTTGGCTTTTGTCCCTGTCTTGTCCCTGAGCCAGATTTGTTGTGTGACATGGAGCAGTCTGTGAAATACATTTGCCTGGACCTGGCTGCCCGGATGATGCTTCCCTGAGCTTTCCATTCCCAGCTTCAGTAAGACCAGAGCTGCTGCCTTTCTCTTGCTCTGCTGCAGACCACTAGCCCAGATAAAAAACTTGTTTGCAATTACCAGACAGAAGAAAGAGGAGAAAATTGCACATCATTGATCAGATGAAGGAAAGACAAGAAAAAATGAGGTAGATTGGATACCGTGTGGGACAGGGTCTATGTTGTTCTCCTGAAATGCTGGTGGAAGACCTTGTCCGCTCAGAGCCAGAGGCACACCACCGAGCAAACATCAGCTCTGGGAGGATCACTGATGAGACTGGGCAGCAGCACAAATCCAATACTTACCCCTTTGGGAAAACCGCATTCACTGGGATTGGCAAAAGCACAGATAAACTACATGGAGCAGCGTGGAGGGCAGCATCTAGGCTTTGCATGAGCATCTCCTTCCATCATCTCTTGTCCCTGATTCTGGACCTGTATTTTGGACCTGGTGGCAAGCACGTCTGGACCCAGCAGAGTGCATCAGCCCTGGCCCCAGGGTGAGCTTTTTAGAGGAATTTTGCCTGGGATAAAACCTGGCTCCCCTGCCAATATTGGTCCTTTTCACCCTGCAGGAAATCTGAATACTGCACCTGAACTGCCTACAGCAAGTAAAGGGTGGAAGTGTGATGGGGAGAAGATGTTTAGCCCAGCTGAACTGGGCTGGTTGGGTAGCAGTATGGCTTTTCTATCCCTTTTCCCTCTGGCATGAGGGGACCATGACCTTAATTCATAGAATGGCGCAAATAAATGCACATAACTCTGCCTACAGGTAGCTTGACCATTCACGGTGAACAGGTAATCACAAACACGTGTTTTGCTGAGCCTGGTTGAAAGTGGCTGAAAGCCCAGACAGCCCTGCTCAACTGGAATGAGTAAACCCTGTTTCATCCCATCACCTCTCTGGCATCTAACTCTGCCAAGGCTCATATCCGTTTCCAGAAACAATGTGGGACAGCTGGGGAATGGAAGAGGATAGGGTCACCACCACCCTCTGTCTACCTGGTGCTTTGCACACCCTAGTGAGCGCAGCATCATTTCCAACGTTAGCCTCAGCAAGGTATCATGCAGCAGCATGGTCTGTCTTCTCCAGGCTGAATTTTCCTGGTTACCCATCTCACTGGTTTGCTTTGCATGGGCTAGCAAAAGCAGGTGCTGGATGAGGCTGTTTTCCTTCCCTGATCCTGTCCTGGGGCTCCCACCCCTGACCTGGGGATACTGTTGTCAAAGAAAGAGGTCTGTGAAGCATCCCACTCACATGTGGACCTTGGAAACACCTCTGTGTAGCTCCTGCTGCTGAACAGTCCTGGCATGTTTCTGAGGCAGCATGAGGGGAAACTCTTCAGAAGCTATTTGGAGTTATTGATAAGCCAGGTGGGAAATCCTCATCTGATGGAGTGCCAGCAGCCTCTGCAGAGTGGTTTGGTGGAGCTCGACGTGCATGAGCTGCACAAGCACTTGCTGGATCCCTCATTTCCCAGGACAGATCAAACTTTCTGCTTTGCTCAGTCCAGCCCACGTAGTGGTGGTGGTGGGATCCTGGCAGGTCACTGGTGTGTTTGCAACCGCAAACAAGGTGGAGAGCTAACATGTGTTCAGCATAGGGGATGAGGCAGGAAGCAGCGAGGGAGAAGCACCAAGGAGGGAGGAAGGCAGCCATGTAGGTGCATCGTCTCTGGAGGATTCAAGAGGCAGAGAAAAGTGATGTGCATTTTAGACCAGCAATAAATCCCCATCCTGCGTTGTGTTTACCAGCAGGGAGGGTGCCTAAAGCATTCAGCTTCCCCAAACTTGGGTGTTTAAGTTTGCTCCTCAGTAAAGACTGACAGTGACAGCAGCAGTGTCCATGCAGAGGAGAGCCCAGCCAGCTCCTGGCCTGCCCAGAGCTGGGCCTGTGCCATCCCCACTGCCTGCAGATGCTCAGGCCCCTGGATAAAGCCAGCACATGCCTTTGCACAGCCTAACTCCACCCTGAGCTCGGGCAGGGGGACAGGGCAAACCTCACCCACCTCGTGCCTGTGATGGGAACCACCACCAAAGCCTCCTGTGTAAGCAGTGCCCAGCTCTCGCCCATCCCCTCAAGCCTCTTCTGCAAGGGAAACTGGTCCGAGATGGGTCAGATCGGCCTTGGCAGGGGTATTACACCCATGGCACCAGCCTTGCTTAGAAATTAAGAGCATAGTGACCCTGGGGGGAAAAGCTGCTTGGCTGACTGCTGGTGAAGAGCTCTCATTTCCACCTCTCACAGTGTGCAAATAGCTATTTGCAAAGGGAACTGGCTCAAAGCGAGACATTAACCATTCGCTTCCCCCCCCCCCCTTTTCCTTCCAATGCCTGTAACTGATCCTTCAAGGCACCTGCTGTATGCAAAATGTGTTTTCTTGCCCGTTTCCAGGTCAAGCCTTGCTGCAACATGAAAAGGTTTTGTCTTTGTTCAGGTCCTCTGAGGAGGAAGGAAGACAAGAAGAGACCAACATCTCCTCTTTGAACCATGACTTTTAAGTCACTGCATGTGTCAGGGCAGGAGAGGAGTCCTGAATGCTTGACCAAAGCTCACCTGGTCATCTCTGGAGGGATTACCCTGCTCCTGGATTCAAATAGTCTTTTGACAGTGAAAGAGCAAACACCGCTGTTGCTCCCTGGCCCCTGTAATACAGCAAGGCACTTTGTCCCAGACAGTTTCTAGGGCCACATGAGATGGAGGTAGACTGGAGCAGCTTGGGGCTGGGGATGGTACAGAGCACACGTCAGTTCACCCCAGTGTTGGTGGCTGTGCAAAATGGAAAGCATATTACCTAAAAAGAAAGCTGCTCAGTTGCCTGCAACCCCCCCTGCCCAGAACATCCTGAGGTGCTCTACAGCCCCATCCAGCACCAGCGAGAGGAAAAATCTCACAAATTTGTCAGGAGAAGATGAAAACCAGAAGGCACTTTCCACCAAGCTCACATGCACTTGGTTTGCTCTTCCCTCTGAACGCCTTCTCCAAGAGAAACCTGCAATGGTCCCCTTTGATGGCTGGAGCTGCAGAGACCTGCAGACACTCAGGTGCCATCTCCAGCCTGGGTTACTGGGCACCACCATCTTCTGTGAACAGGGACCCTGATGGAAACATCACAGAATCACTGAATAATTGAGGGCAAGGAAGGTTTGGCTGGTTGTTCAGGACCTTGTGCTTCCCCGGTCTGAGCATTTCCAGGGATGGAGAGTCCACAGGCCCAGACTGCTTGGACTCCCACTGCTCCTGCTCCGCCAGCGCAGCTGCCTCTTTCCTGTCCCAAGAACGTGCTTTCCTGGGAACATCTGGGAGATGCACCTCCCTTTTTATTTAAGAAAAACAAAGTCATCATTTGTTTTGGTTAAATTTGAATTGTTGCAGACCTGCAGGCTGGAAGTAGAGCTATCAGCAGACAGCCCTACTGCTGAGGGGCACAGGAGAGCTCAGTGCCAGTGGCAGAGCTGAGAGCAAAAACCTAACTCCATCGTTCCTTGTGTCTTTTTAACCATGAGAACATTTTTCCTTAAAAAATGTTCGAAAGCATCAGATGAACTATTTGATCCATCAGTAAGCAGGGTAAAAAGGGGGTCCCTGTGTCTCCAAATCTGTGGACACAGCAGAGGGATGCATTGGGGTCCTGCTTTGTCTTTAGCACATTTGTATCATTTGGAGCCTGTTTTCTGGGGACATTGCTCTCCTCCTCTTTCCCTCTTTTAGAAAGCAGAGCAGAGAGTACAATCTACCTTGTAAATACCTTCCAAATTCAGCTTAAAAAAAAAAAAAAAAAAAGGGATAGTGTCCATCCTGAGAATGCTCCAGGCTCTGAATATTCACTTAAAAGCCTGGCAAAGGAGGAGAGTTCAACTTTCAGCCTCATTAACTAACGAAGCTCCCCACAGCTCTGCTGTCGCTCGCCAGCCACCACTGCCCAAGAGGGGCAGGTCCTCGCTGAGGCATCGGAGAGGGCTATTTTTGAGCTGTGCTCCTTGTGCATGTTAATGAAGCTCAGCAGGGGATGTGAGCTATTTATTCTCTTTGGTGGAAATGCAACCAGCCTGTGGACTCGATGCACTTGGGCGGATGAATGCTGGGAGCACATTGGAGAGGTGAATGTGAACCAGAGCTCATTTCTCTCCCCTGCCCCGTGGAGAGAAAGCCAGCACTGCTCCATCTACCAACACTCCACCATGGGTCTACCCTACCCTTGGTGAACTCTCCTCCAGGTGGGAAGGTCTCAAGGGTCACCCTTCTGGAGAAGCCGAAGAGGTGTATATAGACATCATGACCTATGTCCACCAACAGCCTTGGAGACACTTGGCAGCTCGGCATGCAAAGCCCCTTGGCCATGGTGCCCCCAGAGATGTTTCTGATGGGAAGCATCCCATCCGTCCCTGTGGAGTTTTGTGATGTGCTGAAATGTTTTCACTTTTAGCACAGAACGAGAAGTGAGGTTTTTTATTGCAGGCTGAGGTGACCCAAACTGAGTCACTTCTGTTTGCTGAATCACACTCCTTTGTTTTTAAGTCAGTTTGACATTCATCACCAGCAACATTTGCTGTGAGGATGTCAGAGGAGATGAGGAACTTGGCGCTCCTCTTTACCTCCTCTTGTAGACCAGGATGGGGACCTGGCTGGTCTGCAGTGAGCTCTGTGTGATGATGTGGTGCACTCTGAAAAATAGAGAAAAGCCCAGAAAAGTTATGAAGCACCTGAGCTTCTACTCCTGTGACTTGCTGGAGCAGTCAGACCAGTTTCATCCAGGACCAAATAAGCAAAACTCAGACTTTCTGATATTGCTTAATATTTCATCCTTGTCCTTCTGCTCCATGGGGAGTTTCTGTATTTTGACACTTTCATTAGGTAGGAAGGTGGGTTGGAATGAAGGTCGGAATTTCCCAAGGGACAGAAATTCTCATTTTCTCTCAGGCCAGCCCAAATAATAAATCTGCAACCAATTAAACCTCCCACTTATCCCTATTCCATGAACCATGGCCTCTTGGAAGTTCATGGCCTCAGCTGAGGTGAAGCCCCTCTATTCCTTTCACTCCAATGGCAGAAGCTGTTGACCCTAGGAGACACCATTTTCCTGTCTTTTGGTGATTTCATTCCAGGCATTCACCTGGTCTGCTTGTACTAGCTGTAGTTTCTAGCCCATGGCTGCTCTGGTTTGTCTTTACAAGGCTGCCGGCAAGCACTCTGGATTATTTACACATATTTTGATTGCAAACATCAATTAGTTTGGTCACAGCCAGGCCCTTGTAATCATTATTCTTGCAAGGACCAGAAGCTTTTAGCCTGCTTTGTTTGTTTTTTAAATGTCAGAATCAATGGAGTTTGCAAACATGGAGAGGGAAAGCGATACACATGGCCCGTCCTGATGTCAAAGTCAGGAACTAGAAGTAAATTTAGAGACTTACAGGTTCAGAAAAAGGGTTGTGGGTGAGAAGAGGACAAGAGAGAGGAGAAATGGTGGTAGTATCTGACAGAGACATGGAGAAAATTTCCTATAGCAGAATACAGTGCAGATAATTGCTAGGTCCACCAGTAAATCCCCTGGCACTTTGAGAACGATCCTTATGATCTTTGCACTTAACGAGGGATTTTCCTCTTAACAAGTTCTCAGCAAGTTCACACTCGGCAGGTACCAGTGCTCTGCCCCTGGGCAATGGCGAGGTGCAACCTGTCAAAAATGCCCCAGAGCATCAGATGACTGAGCTGGAACACAGATGCATATATGCTGATAGCAAATATAGAGGCATAGTGCTGAGTTCCCCAGTGCTTGAGGTGTCAGCAACTGGGATGGAGGTTAGGGCAGAGCAGGGAGAGCTATTGATAAAAAAAAGCGGCATGAACAAATGGAGAAATACTACTTGAAAAATGGGGCTGTAAGGTGCTATTGATGAGCCTCTGAGACACTCAACGCTCTGCATTTATAAGTGATTGCTTGAAGACATCTCTGTCAAAATCGAGTGTGGAGATTGAGCGCACCCTCAGTCGGTTTGCAGATGACACCGAGCTGGGGGCAGTGTGACCTGCTGGGGGGCAGGGGGCTCTGCAGGGGGTCTGGGCAGGCCGGGCCGAGGGGCCGAGGCCAGTTGTATGAGGCCCAACAGGGCTGAGTGCCGGGCCCTGCCCGTGGGTCACACCAGCCCCCCACAGCGCTGCGGGCTGGGGGCAGGGGGCTGGGAACTGCCCGGCGGGGAAGGGCCTGGGGGGGCTGGTCGGCAGCCGGCTGGGCATGAGCCCCCAGTGTGCCCAGGTGGCCACGGCGGCCAGCAGCGCCCTGGCCGGTGTCAGCAGCAGCGTGGCCAGCAGGGCCAGGCAGTGCCCGTCCCCCTGTGCTGGGCCCTGGTGCGGCCGCCCCTCGAGCCCTGGGCTCAGCGTTGGGCCCCTCACCCCCAGGCAGACCCGGAGGGGCTGGAGCGTGTCCAGAGCCGGGCAGGGGCTGGGGAAGGGGCTGGGGCACAGCTCTGGGCGGGCGGGGGGAGCTGGGGGGGCTCAGCCCGGAGAAAAGGGGGCTCAGGGGGGCCCTTCTGGCTCCCTACAGCTGCCTGGCAGGAGGCTGCAGCGAGGGGGGTCGGTCTCTGCTCCCAAGGAACCAGCGGCAGGACAGGAGGGAACGGCCTCCAGCCGCACCAGGGGAGGTTCAGGGTGGGCACTGGGAGAAATGTCTTCCCCGACAGGGTGGCCAAGCGCTGGCACAGGCTGCCCGGGGACGGGGTGCAGGCACCGTCCATGGGGGGGTCAGAAGATGTGTGGATGTGGCTCTTGGGGACATGGGTTAGTGATGGACTTGGCAGTGCTTGACTTGATGATCTTAAAGGTCTTTGCCAACCTAAATGATTCTGTGATTCTATGATTCTATGTAATCCTGCTAGCAAATACCTCTGCATATGCATATCCTCTGCAGGTAAGCCTAAGAGACCCCTCTCAGGAGCTGGGGCTCATCCTGGGTTGATATCTTGTCTTAGGGTCATCACCGGGAGAGGACAAGCCATACCTCCTTTTTGCAGAGAATCAGGAATTGGGATGGATCCCTATAGGGAACTGTCATCGATTCTGGGGCTGTGTCATCCCGGAGGGAGAACAGCAGTGTGTGGCTGTAGTCCTGTAGCAAGTGCGGGAGGAAGGAGATGAACCTGACTCATGCACTGCTGCTTCTGCTTGCAAATGGGAGTTCATGGAGGATGCTCAGGAACTCAAAGAATTTGTCGAGGCAGGCAGCTTGGACCTGGGTTGTTAGGAAGATGGATGGGGACCATATGCTTTACTAACATCAGGGACACAGATGAGCAGGTTTGAGGCAATGGATGGCTGTCAGCTCTGTCACAGTGTCAGGCAGTCTCACATTTGAAGGATTTCAAACCCATCCTTTATTTCCAAGTAAATAGTAACACCAGACGGGTACTCTGGCTTCCAAATCATCCACCTCCCCAGCTCCTCCTGGGTGTTCATGGACGTATTGTACAAGCTGTCCCCTTGCGAGATGACTGCAGGTGCCTTCAGACCTTTCTGATGTTTGCACAGGGTGAGGATAGGAAAGGACCTCCAGGAACAATAAGGGAAAGAAAGAAATCTGGCAAGGGAAACAACTGCAGGGACAGGAATCAGCCCAGGAACATGGGAAACAAGAAGAACCTAGATTGCTTTAGAAATTATGGAAGAAGCTTTGCCTGTGCAGAAGAAGGGGTGCTGGTGGGGAGCTAGGTGGGCTGGGGAAGTGGGCAGAGATGCTGAGAACCCGTCTGTCGTGGGATCAAAGTCTGCAGCATGGGCTGTAGGGGATAGGTGGGTGCTTGCCTTTAGATCCACTTTTTCCCTTTGAAACTATATTCCTGCTGTGGAAGGTCTCAAGGGCCGATTACTGCTATGGCTTGAATTCACTTAGACTTCACGGACTTGCTGTGCCCAGGGTGGGAAAACATGAGACCTGGAGACCTCCAAGGCAGCTGAAGAGTAGAAAATGGTGCAGCTGGTCCTGCTAGGAGAGGGAACCTATCCCAGGGAACAGACAGCTACGGACATGGGGATGTTACCAGCACCATTCACCTTACAAGATGGCACTGGGCTACAGCGGGCTGCTGGATGAGTGAGATCTTGGGTGATTTTGTGAAGAACCTTGTCACCTTGGAGAAGGAGGAACATGTGCCCCTTGCATATACTTCCGGCGTTGACTTTAGTCAACAACAACAAGCATCAGCAGCCTCTGAACAAAGTTACCACCAAGAAGTCTCATTACCTCAAATACAAGCCTTGCCATTCAGCCCCCATTAAACTACACTATGAAATGTGGCTGCCCTGATTCCCAGCAGTGCTGCATGGTGGAGCGAGCGCTGCGGGGTCTCCTAGAGCTTCCTGACATTTGATTTATCAGCCCAAAATGCTGCGTCACCATGAGCAACTTGCGGTTAATAACTGATGCAGCAGAGCACTCGGGGATGTGCAGGTGATAGGTGTCACGAATGTGCAAAATGGGGCTTTGGCTCCAAGGTCAGGGTTAAGTAAGGCTGCGAGATGTACTGGGGAGCTAAAGGGCAGAGGGACAACTCCTTTGCCCTCTCTCTATTGCATTTTGCAAGACGTAGGAGGGAGTGTGACTCTGCTCAGCACAGGTTGAACTCTAAGCCATGTCTCTAAGTTTGCAGCAGTTCTGCAGAACCTGCAAAACATCCAAGACAGTTTGGGGAAGGGCAGAGGGATGGAGGGAGATGACAGCTGATAAATCACAGCGAGAAGATCAGGACTCTCAGGACACAATGGCTCCAAGACTCGTGTGGAGTGCCCTACTCGCACCCCACCCTGCAGGCAGGGTGACCCCCAGCTGTGAGCTGCCTGCAGGGGTAGGAATTCATCGCACCCCAAAAGTCACCAGTCCCAGGCCTGTTTACATAGGCAGGACCCAAAGGAATGGATTTGGGCCTCAGAAAATTGAAATTAAGGTTGTAGAGTGTTCTCATTTTTTTTATAGCCTTTCCCTCCCAATCTTTAATCAAATGTTTCTTCAGCTTTTTATATAGTTCCTATCAAAAAAACCCATCTGTAGAACAAAATTTCCTTCACTTCTAGTTTAATTTTTTTTTTCTGCGAGTGGCAAAATGTTCTTGTCTGAAAAATATTTAATGAATTTTCCACTGTCGCTTGCATTTATTAGCCGTGATTTCCTATTTCTGGCAACATGCTCTGCCATTCCCATCTTCCAGAGCCCACTAAATTATTCAACCCATTTATTTCTGACTTTGGGTATTGTTCTGATCTGCCGGTATGCACTAGTCAGATGGTAATGGGGAAGCTTTTCTTCCTCAAGCTGGGGAATCAGCCCAGGCAGCACCCGATGTGAGTGCACAGGGACACTTCTCCCCGTCGCACTGATTTTTAGCAGCTCCACTGCAAAAGTCTCTACCATGCTCAAGTCCCTCCTATGCAAGAAACTGTCCTCGGGTGGCAAGCAACGACCCTGCCCCCTCACTCTCCCTGATCCCACTACCCCATGGTCAGAGAAAGCTTATCCTGTACGTGGGGACTTACCCAAGGCATGGATATTTGTGGGAACAGGCTGGCTTTAATGACCTCCTGTATGGGAAAAGCTCCTCCAGGACAACTCTGCCTTGTGCTATGGAGAAATCCACTCTGTCTCCAGTTTCCCACAAACACAATGTCGTACCTGCTCTGAAAGTGGACTGACCTGTTAGTATTTATCTGGTGCAAGGGCAGGGGGGGTTAACTGGGAAAGCAGCCCACATGTGGGAAAACTGTATTTTCACACACTGCCTTTCTAACATTTGTTTGCCAGAAAAGAAATATACCTCCAGGCATGAAACAAATTGGTGCTATTTATGCACCCTCCACCCATAAAGCAATCATTTCCTGCCTAAAAGCTCCGTGCTGTTGGAGAAAAGGACTTTATTATTTTGGAAAGCAGGGCTTCTGGGAGGAGATCATTATCACAGTTTAAAAGCTGGATAGAGACTTATCCATTGCTAAAAGTCTGGTATTAAATGTACTTCTGTTTACTGATATTCATGCTTTCCACCTGGCAAAAAAATCCCCCACCAAAAACCCAAACCAAAAATCTCGATTTAGTAAAGGATATTGGTATATAAAGTATAAACCCATCAAAAAGATTTTAGCTGCATGCTCCTTTTGATTGCCCAGTACCCAGCTTTTCACCAAACATACATTACTGCAAGCAGGTGACTGAGGGGGGATAGGCTGAGAGAAACTGGGAAACAAGAGGTCACTGGTCCTGTTTTTCCCTAAAACAAGGAAGTCAAGAACTACATTAATAATTGAAGATGTAATTCAGAGAAAGTGTCACCCCTTGCCTAGGGGTTTGTGGCCCCAGACCACAGAATAGTTGAGTCTTCTCCGCCAGGAGTGCCTTGCTCTCACACAGTCATTCTCTGCAACATCTTTCCTGCCATTTGGAGATATATCAAGGTCTATTCATCTTGCACTGCTTCACAACAGCAATTAGCATGTGTCACACCTCAGCCATCCCATAACGCTGCTGCACCATTTCCCAAAGCTCTGATTTGACTGCTCTGCCTCTCCAAAACACTGTGAGCTGCTCCTCCTTGGTTTAAGCCCCTTTGTTGTCTGTTTCTGCACTCCATACCATTGCTTCTCCAGCATGGGAAGACTGGCTCAGCTTGACCTGGGAGATGGCAGGCATGGATGAGTTTCTGGAGAATGTCTTTTTGGGTTGTCTTCCATTCTTTCCTTTACTTTTCTGGATAAACTTCAGTACAGCCACATCCTTGGTGTCTCCTAAGTCCCTCCTCGGCTAAGTCCCAAGCTCTGATGCCTCCTGAAGTTCTAACAGCAGTTAGGTTCACAGGGTTTTATGACCAATGCTCCCACCAATGACCAAAACTGACTTTTTGTAGTTCCCCCTGGCTGAAGATGCCATTTCCATCCATCCAGGACATTAGCTGCCCGTTAAAACAATACTGCTTTTCTATCCAGCATTTGCACAGCACCTGGCAACGGCATCGAGTCCCCAGGGCAGCTCCTCAGCACTGCAGCAACAGTAATAACTGCACCCTCTGTTGTCCATGGGCAGCTCATCTTGTTTGAGGCTAAACCCTGCCACAGGTGAAGAGAAGTGCATGCTATTTTGAATGCAGGAGGGCTGATTTTCTCTGCCCACAGGGCTGTTCTGCCTGGGACATGCTCAGGTCTGGCTATGGTGCAGGCCCAGCCTGGAGAGGCTCCCAGAGGTTCTGCATGGCTTTGGAGGCTTCCATGGCCAGACCACCTGGAGATCTATGCACGAGGTCCTAGGAGGGCTACAAAACTGCACACACTCATCAGGGACTCAGATAAGTTTTTATTTTTGAACCCGAGCATCTTCTTGTGTTTGCATGATGCAATATTTGAGATAATAATTCCTCTCGGAGCAGGGTTGTACTGCAGAATACACCAGTGAATGACCAGGCTGGGTCTGGAAGCAGCAGAGCTTGTATTACCTACATTTTTCCTCTTATTTGCAGAATTCAGTCTCCTGTTACCCTGGATGAGAGAGAAGCTATTGCAATCATAATTAAATGTCACATACATTTAACAGAGTGCAAGTCTCTATTCCACAGTCCCTCTTCCATCTGGCTCCAGCACAGCTGAGATCAGACTCTTCACAGCCTGTGAAATGATATTAGGGCAGTTTCTGTTTATCACAGCCATGATTGATGCCTGCAGTCAGCTCATGATATAATGAAGGGAGTTCAGGCAGTACAATGGGGGTGTATATTTAGAAGATTAAATAGTACCTTGTGAGCCATTAAGTATCATAACATTAGCACTGGGGAGGTAAATAAGAAGCGTAACATAAGGGTTGGTGAGTCACCGTATCAGGGAGTTGCTCTCCGTTCAATAAAGTACCTATTCTTTCTTAAGAGAGAAGAGTTGGAGCTGGATGACACTTACTGTGAGCCCTTTCATACCACTGCCTTTCCTTCTGCAAGCTCTGCAGATGGCTTGAACGAGTGAGTCTTTCATTTCCCTGCACCAGATGGGGGCACAAGCTTGTGAGGGTGGCTGGTGAGTGGTTTGGCCCCCAAAGCTACAAGCTTGCCAGTGGCAATGTTCTCCAAACACTGCCAAGCCTATCTGCCAAGGGGAAGAGAGCACATCTCCACAAACAGAGCCTTCCTGGGATGCCCCATCTCCTGCTGGACGGCTGTTTGCTGATACAAGCCATCATGCCAGACAGAGATGGATGGGGGTTTCAAGCCGTATGAGAAATGGGCATCTTTTCAGTATGGGGCCAAGGAAAGTGCTATGCAGCCTGGCAGTGCCATGGGCAGCAGCTAGTTCTGGTAGGACCTACATCCAGGGATGAAAACAAGCTTGAGCGAGAAGCCCAGGGATGTTTACCTTCTGCAGGAAGGTGAAAATGATAGCAAGGAAAAAAGATTTGGCTGTTTTCATCATGGTTATTTAAGTAAGGAGTTGTGCAGCCAGGCTGACATGGTAGGACATCTCAGATGTGTGATGACCTTTTTGGCTGAAGCTCTGCTCTTCTTCATGCGTGTCCGCTTCTCTACAAGCACTTGTCTGCTGACAGGGTGACTTGTGCAGCTGTGGCTACTTTTTTGGTTGAGACCTCTCCTAATGATGGTATCATGATTATGGTATCATGATCGCCTGCATCTTTGTTTTGGAAGTAGTGCCAAAGGTTCACACTTGGTATTGAGTCAAACATCTGCAGAAGAAAGCAGAAATGATAGCACAGCACATCAGGTGTTCAGAAGGGTATAGTGTTTTTGTGAACACCATAGGCCACCCCTGGGATCATGGCGGGGAACCAGAGCCCTGTGCTTCACCCAACATCCCAGATGCATGCTGAGCCCACACTATAGATATTTCCAGGACAAAAGTGGAACCAAGCTTTACTTCATTTCTGATTTGCAGTTGCCCTGGATGGATAACAGACAAGAAGAGGAAATCTCTCAGGAGCCTGAGCTTCTGCTGAGCTTGCAGCAATCCCCTTGTGTTGCCAACTCAAAGCCACCAGTGCTGTTTCAGCCCTGTGTTTGCCCGGGACCGGACACCCTCCATAGGTCCTCCCGCAGTCCTCAGAAACCTGGCATCCCCTAATCCCGGAGAGTCTCCTGGCACTTCTGTGCAACCACCTGTGTCCTTGTTCCTGCCAACAGCCTTGTTCAAAACTTGTTAGATCAGGTCTGCAATTAAGTTCAGCAGGGGCTGGTTTATGACAGGTAATCACTGGGCTGTTGCTCATAGGTAGTGACAGACCTCACCGATCACAAATAATTTTGATGTCTACCTTGCTGCATGCCAGTTTGTATCTTCATTTCAGCTGCAGTTTCCCTATTTGAGCTGACAGCAGCTCTCACCATCTGGAGAGAGGTGTGCTTCTCCTTGGCCGAGCTGTTTAGCATGGAGCTGCCGGAGCATTAGCAGGCATCAGAAACTGGAAAGCGTCAGGTGTTTATTTCTCCACAAGCTGTTCTGGGATGTCTATAAATAGAAAGTGTGCTCCAAAGTGACCTGAGAGCAAAAGCATGTTAGATGTCTGTGTCTGGGTGACCTGAGAGCAAAAAGATGCTAAAGATCCATGGTTTGGTGGTCCAAGAACACAAAGCATGCTAGATGTCCATGGTGGTGGCTCTCTGACTAAAATGAGGCTAATGCTGACAGCGTGGTCCAAAACCACCTGTTCAAGGGAAGTCCTTTCACTGGTTGAGGTGAGCTTTGCAACAAGCCCTTAATTTCTACAGGTGATGTTTCACAGTGAGCTTGAGCTAATGGTAGCAGTGTGTGGAGAGTAATGGGCTCTGCCTTCAGAAAATCTCCTACCCTGCCACGCCCTGGCCATGCCTCCCAGACAGTCCCTGGTCTGGTGCAGGGGTTTGGTTGGCTGCATGACCCAGTTTGGCCAGAGACCATTTTTCCAACACTGTTCGTTCAGACAAGGTCTTGGGGACAGGTCCCTGGGCAGCCCCATGGAGAGGAGAGGGGTACAGCAGAGGGCAAGTGGGATTCCACTTTTGGGGTATCAGGTTGTCTTGGATATAGCAACCTGGAGAGCCCATGCACAGAGTCTGCCTTGGAGTGTCATGGACCCAGAGGAACCTTCTGCTTGGCTCTCCACCTGGGACAAAGGCTATTGACTTGTCCAAGCCCACTGGGCTTTAGAAGAGGTCTTTGCCTTGCAAATGTCTTGGTCAGAGTGAAGATATCCCCTATAAACCACCTTGTAGCTGGAAAAAAGCTATACTGTATGTCTGCCCACCGAGAGACTGCAGAATCCAAACGTCCATGGATTTCCTCTGGGGCGGAAGACAAGGTACCGAAAGATGGAGGTGGAGACAAGGTGACCCATTGGATCTTTGCCATCTGTGATAGGAGATGTTGCAGAGCCTATTTCCATGATAATGCTGGCTCCATCTAAATATGGCTATGTGAAAAAGCTAATCAGAAATGTTCATAACGATCTCGTGTCTGTAGGGGAATTTGGGCTCGTTCAATGAGCAACATTTCACAAACATGTTTAATTTCAACAAACAGTTGAAAAATTCCCAGAGTGGAGTGTTCTTGTAAAGTTGAAATGGAGCAGGCTCATTTTCCCTTTTGGAACTGTTTTCAGGGGCTTTAATTTAAGCATGTTATAATTAAAAAAAGTCCCAAACCAGGCCAGAGTACCGTCCTCTTTAAATCAAAAGCAAAACAAGACCATTTGCCTTCGCAGGAATTTTTTTAAAAATTATTCTGAACAGGGAAAACTACAGATATATAGAATTTCATAAAATAAAATAAAACAGGCTTTGTCCACATCTGGGGTTGGGTAAGACCTGTGGGCTGGGGGATTAACTAAGTGATTTTCCAGCATCAACCATGAGACCACACAGAGATTTCCACAGTGTGGATTGCTACTCAATTCAGTGCAGAAAAGTGAATTATCCCAATCATCAGTGTCCTTCTGGCTTTATTAAAGGCATCAAACAAGGAACCAGCATTTCTGAACTACTTTGTCAGAGAGAAGAAAACCTCCTAGAGCAGGAATATCGACAGAGTTTATAAACTCTGTCCTGACCTCACCTCCTTCACATAAACTTGCTGGCTGAGTCAGGACGATAAATCTGCTGCATCTCATTCAGGAAGGGAAATGATTATCCATCCCTCCGTAATGAAAGAGATTTTATTCTGAAGCCTGCTGTGTTGGTGATTTGCAGACCTTCCACGCGATGGGAAGGGATTTACACAGCAATAATGCAGCTGTGCATCGGTGTGCTGCTGTGTGGCACTTCCATGTCCCCCAAAAGTCATCCAGATGATTGTGCATTAATGCTGGCCACGGGAAGGAGAAAAAGAAGCAGGAAGAAAGATCTCAGCTGAAATCTAGAAGCAGATGGGATAAGGATGAGGCATGGAGGGATAAAGTGCACAGCGTGCTGGCTCCAGGGCTGGGAACAGGGATTTTGCACCAATACACAATGATCAAACACAAGGGCAGACAAAGGGAAGAGCAGCGGGATCTGTTTGGAGATTACCAACACTAGTTCATTGAATAAGATGGTTTTGTGCCTTTTGCAAAGGTCTCTCGCAGGGCCTTTGGGGAGTGCAGCAGAAAATGGAAGATGTGCTCACTCAGCCTGGCAAAGCCGAGGTTATACACAAGGGCTTGAACCAAGGAGCTCTTCCCATGCTGGATGCAGCCTTCCTGGACTAGGGAGGCAGAAGGGTTAATTTTCTCCTTGACAGCAAGAACCAAGAGCTTATTTATGATGGACAGCAGCTTAGTGAGGCCATGTTTAAACAGCCTTATAAAGAGCAGAAGTGGTTTGAAAGCTCTGAATGGAAGCCAGTCAATTTTATTATTTTTTTTTTAAAGGCTCAGCAGGCTCTAAGCAGAGTTTGGCTTTGGTGCATGGCAGATGGCTCAGGAGATGTTTCTCTGCTCTATACATAGTAATTTTTGACCTAAATCTACTTTTGCCTCTTCTACAGAAAGCACACGTATTTTTGCCGGTATGGGAGATTTCCAGACCTTTTCCAGGCCAGATCTTCTGGGAAAGGAGAGGGCAAAGCCCACTTCCATCCCCCGGCAGGACAACAGCCCATCCCAGAGACCACACCAGGTGCTCTGAGTTAGTAGGGCCAACAGCTTTCCCCTCTTGAGGACATGGGTGCAACTGGGCCAAATTCATTGCACCACTTGAACATCTTTCTCCATGTTTTGGAAGCCATTTCTAGGGTACAGTTCAAGGCTGTGGGATCAAAACAAGCTTGGAGTCTGGCTCAGCAGAAATACCTGAAGTGAAGCTGCATTGCCCCTGCATGTGCACCTCCATAGCAGTGTCAATGATGGATATGTCGTGATGCAAGAGTGCCTTTGCTTTGGCCACAGAGAAGCTCAGACCAACACCTGGCAAAATGTCTGATTAAAAGCAAGATATGTATGAAGAAAATGAATACTGGACTTCAGTGCAGCTGTATGCAAGATGAGTAAATCCATGATCTCAGGAGGAATTTTAAAACCTATTAAAATGTAATGCTTCTTTCTGCTAGCAATGCCTTTTGGGCTGGTACTGCCAGGGGTTTATTTCCAGTCCTAGTTGCTCATCCATGAGGAGCCCTTAGAGATGAGACAGGATCTGAGGCCACCTTCCTCAGGCACAGATGATGTAGGGTTTATTTGAACCATCAATCCCCAGACCCCAAAGCAGGAGGGTGTTACAGGGCTACCTGCAGTGCTCCTGGCAGGAGATCAGGACCGGTGGCCAAGGCTCACCCTGCCACACCACTGCTTTGCAGCCAGCAGCTATGTGCTTCCACTCTGCAGGTTTTCATTCCCCTACTTTTGCCAGTGTTTAAAGAAGGAAGAAGAAATGAAGTCATCAGGGATTCTGTAACACAGGAATCCTTTCAATGTGCTAATGCACTTGCATTAGCGCTAATGGGCAACCACCACCAGCAGGCTCTTGGGAGGAGGGAGGGTACAGAGCCGAACTGCGCTGAATTCCTCTAATGCTTCCTTAATCCAACTGTTCTTTAAAAGTGTAATGAAAAGAGCTCCTGTTTACAAATAACCAGGGTATCGCAGAGGTTTGTAGCCATCTTTGGACTGTCTCGCTCTTTGCTGAGACAACAGCCCTGGGCTGCGGGTTTGTCCTTGCATTGCGTTACCAAAGCCCACCCCTAAAATCAGAAATCAGAAGTGTGTCCAGTTATATGACCAGGCTGCCTAAGCTTGGTCTGATGTACAACAACAACAACATTTGCAAAGTGCAAATCGCGCTGATGGTTACGTAACTGAATTATCCTTCCATATGCCAGACAGCAATTCTACAGTTAATTGATTTTAATCTAATCATTTGTAGCCAGCCGCTAGTTTTAATCAACCCTGCCCACCCCCAGCCCATCGTTTTGCATGAGCCATCTTTCCAGCAATTACTGTATTTAATTATATGAAAGTCTGGTTACGTTTCATTAATTCTTGTCACATTACCACAACCCTCTATTTCCACATCCAGAGTCCAGCCACCTCATCATCATCATCCATTACAGTATACAAGCAAAGGCAGATCCTGGTTCCAGTTTCATTAGATTTTGAAAGCTAATTAGCAAGATTCAGAGGAGGCAAAACATGGTTACTCACCCCTTTTCCTCTTCCTCCTCTTCCCACAGCTGGAGCAAAGCCACAGCCTGGCTCCAGCATTGAAGACCTGCTGCTTGCCTGGGGGCATCTGGTGTGGAGGCATCTGAAGCAGGGCAGAGCCCAAAGCAGTCTCTGTTTTCCAATATGCTTCATTTTCCCTTGAGGAAAGGCACTTGGGACCTCCCAGGTGAGGGGGATTATCCTGTTCATGTATGCTATTCAATTTCCAGCTCTTATTAAGAAGCATTAAATGCATCCTTGAGGATGGGCAAAGGGAAAGGCACAAAACCTTGTACTGGTTTGGGTGCAAACACAGCTGCGAGTCGCTGTGCAACAAGGTGGGTGGTCTCTATAGGTGGTGGGTGATGGAAAGCAGGGGCAGGGGAAGAAGGAGGAAGAGGAGGGAGAGTGGGAACTGACTTCCAGGAGGATCTGAGGGCAAATTACACACCACAGACCAGGCAGCACCTGCAAGTGCAGGCAAGAGCTTGGATTTGGTGCAAGGCTGGAGAAGTGACTGTAATTGGGGTCAGTGGGATGTATTTGGCTAGCACTCAGGATGTGATCTGTGCCAGGGCAAGAGGCAAGAGAGACAAAATTCCCTGTTCAGCCTGGTTTGGCTGACTCCGGAGGCTCAGAAATGGTGGCCCAGCACATGGCCCAATTTGAATGGCCAGGGTGTCCGTGATCCATTAAGAAAAGCCAGATTTGGCCAGGAAAATTGCAAGCAGAGCCAGATTTTTAAGCAAGTGGGAAGTTCAGGGTCTCTTGGATGTTCAGAGATGTTGCTGGAGTGACGTCTGCTCCAACCTGAGCCCAGACTCAGGTCCTGACTTTGCATGATTTCAATACCATTGGATTACTGAAATGTGATGCCCCTCAAAAAGCAGGCACTGGATCCCAGATGCACAAGCGGCCAGTGCCTGTACAGGAGACCCCAGCCTCCTCTTCCCTCCACAGAGTTCCATACTTGTCCATTTCCAACAGGGACACAACCCCACTGGCCGATGGGGTGGGCCAGGTAGATCACCAGAGGTCAGACCTGTCACTGCTCCTGTGGCAGGAAACCCTCTTCCTGCTCCCATCAGTGACAAATGACTAAGTGATGCTGGGATGAAGAAACAGGAATCTTCCCGAGACTGGGGTTTGAGGAACATGCAAAGGCATGGGAGGATTTTGGCTTTGGAAACGCTCTACCTACAGGCTGCCCATTTGTCTGGGTGAGTCACCTCAGACATGGGGTCCAGTTTGTTTCTATTTAAACAAAAAATACCTAATAAAAATGAAGGATTGTTCCATGTCTAGTTGAAAACCACAGCAAGCCCTGCTATTCATGTAGGAATGTGGATATTTCCTTCTCCTAAAGCATTTTTGTGAGAGTCCACCTGCTGCAGCCTGCCTGGAATTACATGTGGGGGAAAGGAGATGCCAGGGGGTGTCATAGGGGGTGTCCCTGCATCCTTCTTGCCATCCTCCTGCCGATGCTGGGGAGATGTGGGCTCTGGAAGTGTCCGGGCCATGGGGCTGGAGCATCTCTGCCCTGTCCTGTGTCTCTCCGGACATAGAAGGGCAACCCCTCAATCCAAGGAGCAAACCCAGCTCAGGGGGACAGAAACCCCACGCACCCAAAATAGGTCAGAAAAAGAAGACAATCACTCCAAATAAGGAGATGTCACATATAAATAATGTATTACCAGCAGAATTGTATAATGAGGGTTTTATGGACTACTAATAAAACAAACCGTAAAAGTCTCATTGCTGTCTGAGGTAACACAGCCAGCATGAGCAAGTAATTTTGGCTCTGGAGACAATTTTGTGTTTAATCCTTTGTCTCACCATTTAGGCCAGTTTTAGACAGATATGAATTATTGAATCCAGCCAGACCTGCCCTGCACTCCAGCTAGCCGTGATCTCAGTTGCTGAAGAGTTGTAGTAACACTGGTACAACCACAGCAACAGTACTCTCATAGGGGCTTCTGTGTGATGAGCTCATGAGCTAAATGAGAGAAAATTATATGTATCATAGAATCACAGAGTGGTTTAGTTTGGAAGGGACCTTCAAGACCAGCCGGTCCCACCCCCCGCCAGGGGCAGGGCCCCCTCCCCCCAGCCCAGGCTGCTCCCAGCCCCGTCCAGCCTGGCCTTGAGCCCTGCCAGGGATGGGGCACCCACAGCTGCTCTGGGCAGCCTGGGCCAGCGCCTCGCCGCCCTCACGGGGAAGGGTTTCTTCCTCATGTCCAACCTAAATCTCCCCTCTCTCAGCTTCAAGCCATTCCCCCCTGTCCCACCACTCCCTGCCCTTGCCCAAAGCCCCTCCCCAGCTTTCCTGTCGGCCCCTCCAGGCACTGGCAGCTGCTCTAAGGTCTCCCCGCAGCCTTCTCCTCCCCAGGCTGCACAGCCCCAGCTCTCCCAGCCTGTCCCCACAGCAGAGGGGCTCCAGCCCTCTGACCAGCTCCGTGGCCTCCGACGGGCCCGCTCCGACAGGTCCGTGTCCTTCTGATGCTGAGGACCCCCGAGCTGGATGCAGCGCTGTGGGGGGTCTCAGCAGAGGGGAGCAGAGGGGCAGAGCCCCCTCCCTCGCCCTGCTGGCCCCGCTGCTGGGGATGCAGCCCAGGGCACGGGTGGCTTTCTGGGTGTGAGAGCACATTGCTGGGTCATGTCGAGCTATATGATAACTAGAATGATATTACAACCTTGATGCTGGTAATTGCATAGATTTTCATATCACCTCTACATGTGATATGAGCATTTTATACACATTTATGATGCTATAGATACACTTGGTATTAATTACTCATAATTTCTATGATTATCCAACATAAGGCAAAATAGAGAGTACTCCAGCTGAGAGTTGACATGGGAGGCAGACCCCCAGCCGTGTGGCTGGGGCAAGGTGGGGAGCACAAAAGCATTCTTGCGTTCCAGAGGGAGCTTTCTCCATATCCAAAGGAAAATGCATTATGGTGTCTGCCAAGCCCAGGATGATCTTGATTGCTCAGAGAGGCTTGTCAGCTCTTTGTTGCAGAGAATCTGGCATGACTGGAGTGTAGAGTGGTGCAGATGATTAGTGATGGAGACTGACTGGGTATGAGGGAACATGTTTGTGCAGGAGAAAGAACCACCTATATCTCTGTGGCTTTGGAGGGTTTTGTGTTGGACACCAGAAAGCCCCATCAGTCTCCTTCCCTGCCTTTGCCAGACCCTCAGATGTACTGAAGCCACATGAACCCATTTTTAAAGCAGAACTGCTGGGGATCCAGTGATTCTCTCCTAGCACGCTGATCTCCACCGACTGTGTCCACCTCAGACTTTCAGTCTTAGGTTCTGGAGAGGTGGCCAGAGCTGGTGAGGAGCAACAAGCCCTCATCCCCATGTGCTGTAAGTCCGCGGGGCTGGATGGGTGGACAGCAGAGGGCTCTCAAGCCTTCAGCAAGAACAGTCGCCCAGCTGGGAGGATGCCCCATGTTCGCCGCTCTGTGAAACTCATTTGGGCAGGCTGCAATGAATCAGCTGCTGGAGATAGCGATGGTGTTAATAGGAATTTACTTCTGCTGCGGAGGAAGCTTGTTCCTTGATGAAATGCTGCCCCTGTCGCTGCCAAAACAGAATGGTGTGATTAAGTACGGCCAGGTTTCCCTGCTGGCTCCACTTTTGCCTGGCTGTATTGCTAAAGCTTTTCTTGATAACTACCCGAGGAATTAAGCATCTTTTGGAGATAAAAGGGGGGTGAGGGGGTGGAGAGAAAAATAAAAAGCTCTGTTTTCTAGTGCAGAGAACCTGTCTCTGCAGAGCAGTGCTGTGGGTGATGAAGTGCTGGGAAACTCTTTGAGATCAGGCATGCTGGGTCCTCCTCTTCCCACCCCACAGGGACTTGTCATCAATCTGCCTTTGGCACGAATCTGAGCAGGGGAAGGAGAAAACCCCCTCTCTCCAGATGGGTTGGGAAGAACCTGGAAGGTTATTTTGGTATTTTGAGTGGGAGTTGGGATGGGGGAGGATACCAGGCTGGGTTTTTCATCTTTCCCACATTCCCCATTGGAAAAAAAATGGAGTTTGCACACACACACACACCCCCCTCCCGAGGCAGGAAGGATGTACAAAAGAAGCAGTGGTGGGTTTTCCATACCGGGCTTGGGATTGCTAATCCCCCAGGGATTCACATTCCCATTGTCGTCCACATCCCTTGTGACCCTGCATCTTCACCATGCATCGGGTCCCATCTATGCGATGAGGACAAGGATACATTTGTTTGTTTTTATTTTTGAATGGCAATGGCTATTTAGGAACCCAGACCAGAATTAGGCACTGTTCTGTGCAGGCTCTGCCCTGTGAGATACTCAGGGATGTCGGCGAGTCCCTTGAACCCACAGCACGGGCAGCACCAAGGCTCTGCCATATTCTCTGTGCACATCCCAGTCCCAGAATAAAGCTGTCCCGTGCAATGGGACTGCAGAGATCGTGTAGGTTCATGCCATTTCCCTGGGCCACATTCCCTGCCTTGGTGGGGTGAGAGTGGGAGAAGCTGAGGGTTATCACAGCCTTTGCAAGGCTGGGAAGGAAACTGCCAATAACACCTTGCCCCTTGCCACTGCTGGCATCTATTGTGGAGATCTGCCTTTTTCATTTATGTGTAAATAAGCCCTTTTCTTTCTGACACCGAGCAGTTCTGCAAGTAACTCAGGGTAGGAGCTCATCCTGTGCCTGGGCTGACTCTGAATGTGCAGGGGGAGTTCAGAAGAACAAAAGGCTTTCAAAAAAACCTCCTGTCTGGCTAATCCCATATGACCTGACATCATCCTCAGTGTGGAGAACAAGGTGGTGAGCTTGGCTGCCTCTGAGCACACCTATTAAATTGTGTCCGCTCCGTCATGAATTATGTATCTTTACATTTCCATTTCACCACTGCCGCTTGTTTGATGAAATTCTCCTCTGTTGATAAAGATTAAGCCACCTTCTTCAAAGTAAAACGTTGAAGCAGCCCTGTGTTTAATAAACCGGAGGGAGAGGGAATTGCGTTCCCGGGGCAGGGTTTGCACTGCAGCACTCCAAGTTTGCAGCATCATCCTCTGGTGCCTCCTAGAAGCTGGGAGAAGAGGCGAATGCAAACCAAGGGTGGGTACCCAAGTGTGAAAGGTTTAACAGAGGTGATGGGGTTGTTTTATACAGTATGCAATGTGTGGAGGTGAGCTGAGGGCTGGCAGACTTCATCCTGAGCCTTCCTTGTCTAAACACCAGTGCTTGATGTTGCTTGAGATGCCCTGTAGCAGCCAGCCCACTCCCCAGCAGACATGCCAGGAGCAGAGAGGCTTCCTCTGAGCTACCTGCAGCCCTGCATGGTGAACAGAGGTGATGATTAGCTGCCTGCTTTCTCATCAAACCTTGCATGCAGGAGGGAAGTGATTTACTCAGATATCATAACCTGAGAGGCTGACACAAATCCCATCACCATCTCTGCCTCCGTCTTGTCTTTTGTCTTTTCCCTGGGGAACAGCCCAGAGCCCTTACAAAAACCATGGCTCTGATTCAGGCAGGGGGCAAGCCTGCCTCTAAACCACCATGAGATACAGCACCGACTGCAACAGCTCATGGGTTAAACAGCTGAGATGTCATGCAGCCATTTGCAAATATTGGTCACAGTCAAATACAAACAGCAGAGTGCATGTGGACCTGCTGCTCCCTGTAGTGACAGAAGCTGGGGATGGTTTGTCCTGGTTAAACACTGTCGGGAATGCAGGAAGGTGTGTGCATGTCTGGCTTGGACATATTTGTAAGGTATGTGGTGTCCAAAAAGGGGATCAAGGATGGTCCAGATGCCAGTCCTCAGGAGTTTCCCCTGGATACTTTGAGATCCCAGTGTGCAAAGGCAGGAGCGTTTCTATAGCAGATACTACCAAGAAAGCTCTCTACTGGGTCAGGGGCTGGAAAGTACTCAGAGAAAGAAGAAAACAGGGTCAGAGTCAGGGAACACTAGCAAAAGCAGTAGTATTTTTGTGGAAAAAGGTGATCACTTGTGAAATTAAGAGACCAGGAGGGTTAAGTTCGTGATGTTAAAGTTGCAAGTGCATACGCCATCTGGTAGGTCGGCACTGTGCATCCTCGGAGCAGCATGCACTGGCAGGGATGGGGGTGTCCACTCACTTCTGCAAGGAGTCATGCAGTCTTTTCCATCAGCTTGGCAGCTTCCATCCCAAAAGCTTAACAGGCTTTTTCTTTGGGTTTTGTCCTAATACTCTATCTGGAGTATAAGAAGAAGCTACCACCTGCCATGAGTGGTTTTACAGAAGGTAAGAGTGGAGAAGAAACATGTAAATGAGATACAAACCAAACCAGGTTTGGCATCACCCTTCAGGGCAGCGGTAGCCCAGGAGGAGAGGACACATCTCCTGCCTCCTCATTCCCCTCAAAGCATATATTCCCAATGAACAGCCAGAGTCCACAGCAGGCTCAGAAATCTGGAGGTGCAAGTGGAAGTGGGAATCTCTGGGAATGGCTGCCTTGAGCCATGTCCACACCACAGCATTAACTTCTGCAGGATAGATAATTATTCCTTCATTGAGCATGCATCTTCCCTGCTCCCCACCAGCTGAGTTCCCCTGCCTATCCCCTCTCAAGACCTCTCACACGTCGACCCAGGCCTATCTGAAATGCTCCTGCTTTATTTCTGCCTTTCTCTGATGGCATCATGACATAACTCTTTACAAAATACAACACAAACAGGAGCAATACACCCAGACAGCCCCATTCTCCATTTGACCAGTGAGCCAATATTTGCTTTGCTGTTTCATTTTCTGAGAGGAGGGAAGATTGATGGGACAGCAGGCATACGGCAGACATAACTCCCTTTGTCTGCAAAGCCCATCTTCTTCCTCTGCACAGGTGTGAGCACACACGCAGTTTTTCCTGGGCTGGTTAGAGCAGAACGTCCCTGCACCCCCACCTCACGAGTCTGCTGCTGACCCAGTAAACCTTTCAGGGTGTCATACCTGCCTTAGGGTTATTTTCCTGCTGAAAAACAGGTTACTGAGGCTGGATTTCTCTTAACCCGGATCATTTTGTTTCCCTGGTCTAACCAGCTGCCATGAGAGGTGAGCTGCAAAGAAAGGGTGAGCAAGAAGAGCCAAGCAGAGGACAGCCTCCTAAATAACCTTTGCTTTCAGCTTAAATATTGAAGGCATAGTCCTTGCACGGTATTCATTACTAGCAAGTCATGAATCCCCAAAGCTCTCCAGGGTGTGCTATAAGTGGTTTTTTTGGCTGTTCTTAGCTTTTGAGTGCCTTGCAGCCTTGCTCACGCCTACTCAGCCTCTGTGGCTGCTTTCAGTCCCCAGCAAAACTTGTCCTTCACCTCTCCATCCTCTCCATGAAGCTTTTCTCCTGGCTGCTATTATTTGTGGACTTGCCTCCTCCTTTTTTTTTTTTTTTTTTACCAGAAAGAAGCATAACTCCTTTGTACACTGTTTCTGAAGATTATAATCTGTACTAGCTTGAGCCCACAGAGTAAGAATATGGACGCCTGCATAGTTGTCAAGTGCATGGTCTGTAGTCTCATTCACATGGATAACATCTGCATGAACATATCTTCTCATATTCATCAAAGGGTAAAAGGTTTGGAATGAGGGTAGGGATTTTACAAGGACATGTGGACATGCTGTCAGATGTTTCTGTAATTGCTTGCCAGCTAGCTAGCCATTAAATCAGCCACCAAACTCTCTCTCTTCAACAAAATGTGGGCAGTTTTCCTTAATGAACCCACTAGAAGATGAGGATGCTGTGTTTCTGGTGGTGTCTCTCCCTGTCAGCATCTTGTCAAGCTATGCACAGCTCTGGTTCACCCCAGGAACTGGCTGGAGCATCTGCCCAGCCCTGCCCTGAATCTCACCTGCTGTCCTAGGGCCCTCACTGGGACTGGAAACGCAGAGCCTGGAGACAGACCCAGGACCTGCCTGATGATCCTTTGCTCACGTGGGCAGGGAGACTGTGGGTGGATAGCAAACTGGAAGGAGCCTGGGGAGGGACTTTGGCAAAGCATGGGATGTGGATGCTGGAGACACATCAGGGAAAGCTATGGATTTCCATCTGTATCTTGGAGCTGGTGGTGGCCACCATAAACAACCCTGTAACAAGCATCCTGTATTCCAAAGCATAAAAGCATTTGGTGCAGCCACAACAGCCCCGATGCACAAAACTGCCCTGCTTATCTCCTTCCACTGCCCCATCCTGCCAGATACCAGGCACCAAGCAATTTGAGGCCAGATCCACAGCATTTAGATCACTGTGGACAACCGTGTGGTGCAAAGGTGAGGAGCAAGCTCACCCACAGCCTCCTCACTGTGCTGTGGCTCCAACTGCAGAGCATAAGCCCCTCTTTGCCCAGCTGCACCTTGCAAGAGGGAAGGCAGGGCTGAGTCAGGCCACGGTGCTGCTGCCCAGAAGCTCAAGCAAGGACTGTCCTTGCAGCCAAGGGGCTTCTAACAGAGCTGTGCCCTGAAGGTCCTGATGCAAGTGAGGCTGCTTGGATGATTTACACTGAAGGTTATGAAGCTCTGTAGCCTCCAGAGGACCTACCCATACGGGATAGCTGGATGAATTGGCTTCCTCTATCTCTGCTTTCTTTCCCCCAGCAGTTTGTCAGTAAATCAGAGAGATGTCAGATGTTATCAGCACTTGCAACTCTTTTTTTGGAAGTGATACAGAAGTGCATAGGTGACTTTGAGAGTGCTGAAAAAAGGAAACAAGAGGTTAATAAATCTCCTTCTTAGAAGTATCCATTCTAATGTCCTTACCCCATTCCTGGACTTGCACAGAGATGTGACACCCCCTTATTCCTTGGCCACGTTGCAAAGCCCTCTTTGAGCTCCCCTCTCTTGCTGAAGGAAGGAGAGGTGAGTATGTCTTGGGAGAAGGGAATCACTCCAGGGATGAGTTATTGCAGGGGAAATCTGATCAGGCTCCCAGTTCTGACCCTCTGCCCCCTGTGCTTAGCGCAGCCCCACACTGCTTTTGATGGCACCATGTGGATGTACAGCAGCTCAGCTCCAGGGAGGTGAGGGCAGTTCCCCAGAGCAAGCCAGAATTAACCTGTCAGGGCATCTGAGACAGTAGCAGGGAAAGAGGGGAGATGGGACAGATTGCAGGGCCAGGAGTGATGCTGGGTACCTGGCTTAGGCAGCTGCATCCCACCTGGGGCTGGCAGTCAGCTCCCAGCGGCAGATGCCCCGAACAGGAAATGTCCTCCTGCATTCCTTCTGGCCTCCAGCCAATCTAGCTAGCATGGCTCATGTCCTCATTGGTCCTGTGTCCTCTCTGCCACCCCTGTATGGAGGGAAGGCTGAGATACCTCAAGGGGTCTCACATGGTTTCAGGTGCTCATATACAGGCAGCTGGGCTGAGCTAAGGGATTTAATGGCATATATGAGTGTCTGGAGCTGTGTTGGAGATGCCCCAGGTGTGGAGGAGACCTGGAGGCAAGGAAGGATGCTACTGGCGGCTGAACTGAGTCCAGTGGAGGATTGTGTTGCTGGTGCATAGGTGCTTACTTTAGGGTGAGCAGAATTGCTCTCCAGACTCCACCAACAGCAAAGACTACATCTGCACTGAGTATAACAGGAGGTTAGACGCTGAGCACACACACAGGCGTTTCTTCCTAGACTTCTCCATTCATGTGTCTACATGCTGGACACAAACCCTATCCACATTTTCCACCAAAATGAGATTCCCCAAGACTACTCCATGCCATAAAAAGCTTTGAGTGGTGTTATAGTTGCTTCCACTAAAAAGCTCTCTCTACTACCTCTGCACCACAGGTCTGACCTGCAATATATGGGGCTGCCCCAGGTCCACAGAGCCCATATCCAGACGTGTGCTGGCATGAAGCCTACGCCCCCTTTGCTATTGCCACTTCCAAGATCAATGCAGGCTTCTCTTCCACTTGCTCCTCAGCTTTTCCTCTCGAGACAGACATGGCTGCCCCATCCAACAGTCAAACCTGATCTTCTCTCTCCTTTGCACTTTTCAGGTTGTTCTCCAGAAGTGCAGCTTGGCACTGGAAGAGATCTGCCACCTATTAATTAACTCGGTACCCAATGGGTGTCATCACGCTGAAGGGATCTTTGAGGACAGCATTGAAAATGATTAAGAGTTAGAAGGGAGTGATTTATTGGCGGAAGATTAGAAGAGTTAAATATATAAAGCCCAAGTGAATGATGACAAAGGAGACTCTGATGCCTGTGCAGAGTGGTTTGAAGGGTATAAACACCCGAAAAGAAGTGGCATTGCTGAGATGGGGCATTTCACCAAAAGCCTCTGGGGAAGGCTCAGGGCAAGGAAAGGGAACTGCTCTCTGCAAGCCTTCAGTTATCAGGGGCCACACTTCCAAATTCACTCCTTTAATTTAAATGCAGTGAAGGATAATTGGCTCTAATGCACCAGAGACGTTGTTAGAAAGCCAGAAGCTCAGTTTCTCCTCCCTCTTCCCCAGCAGAGGCTCCTCAGTGCCTCAGATCGCTCTGTGTTCAGCACTGCTGCATCCTCAGAGCTCTGGGGAAGCAAAGACCAGCCTAGTACCTGACAGGCTTGTCCTGCTGCTGGCACATATTGCAGATGCCGGTCAACGCGGAGGCACAGAGAGCAAAACCTGCTTTCCTCTGAAGCACTGGATTTTGCTATCATAGACTTGCTTGATCAGAAACGTCAATCTGTATGTGTTGGGCAGATGCTGTCTCTGCAGAGTGAGGTAAATGCGGTGCTGGGAAGCCATAAGTTATCCACGCTGGAAAAAGCCTCTCATGCAGGGTTGTGAATAGCAAGATCCGTCCAAAGGTGCTATGGATGCGCTGTGTTTCCTTCCTATTCACCATGAATGCCTGGGGTATATGCACATGGGAATACTTGTTCCCAGCAATACTGGTTTCCTTGCCTTCCTTCTAGCAGAGTTCACCTCTGTGTCTTAAAGGGCTGCAAAATGTTCATGCACTGTTCTGATCACAGTTAAATGATAACCCAGCTAATGAGTTCCTTGGTGCCAGCTGATGTAGCTGAGAGGTCACTGCCAAACTATTCCAGTGTCTGTGCAATTAAACATCAGGGTCTTCTCCCCAGTTTATCTGACCTCACTTCTTGCATAGAGCTGCAGCAATTACCCAAAGCTTCCAGAAGGCAAAAAAAACCAACATAAAAATAATTGTGTTGCAGTTAGTCTAGTTCTTAATATTTTTTTCTTTTAAAAGTTTGTACCTCTTAAACGAATGCTAATTATACTTTTCTTATGGGCAGCATTTTATCAATACAGCCAACTGGGACTGGAACACCAATTAAAATCAGAGAGAGGAGAACTACAGCTGTAGCAGAGCACCTGATTTTTTCAAAATTATGACATCAACTTAATTGCAACTTTCCAATCCATTTTCCCCCCAATTAATCTAAAGTGCTCTATTCTTAGGAGAATTTCGGAGCCGTGATAAAGCAAGTCAATGACCTGTTTTCTGACCCTCTGTTAAACTGCTAATGACTTTTTTGGCGGGTTTCATCTCCATTTTAATTGATGATGGACACAGTCAAAACCTAGTTAGGAAGTTGTAAGCAAAGCTGAGCTCTGCCTTTTGTGGCAGGGCCATCCAGTTTGGCTTTGGATGTGGAGAAAGAGAGTGGCTAGAAGACTCAAAACTGAGATGTCAGCTGTAAAAAAGATAAGGAAGCAGTGCAGTTAACGCTGAAGAAAGAGCCCAGCTGAACAGATTGTTCCGCTCCACCTAACTTGCATCAGGACTTTGCTGTGTGGCTCCTTAATCCACTGTGTTGGAGCAAGGCTGCCCTGTTTCCAAAGGAAAGAAGACAGGAGGTGGTGTTGGCAGCAGGGAGACGGGAAAGCCAGGGAGACGGGAAAGCCAGAGCCTTGTACATGTCCATGACCAGCTGATGATCTCTGCTGGGTAGGAAGCCATCTGCCAATACTCTGTACCTCTCCTACCTGAACGCCCACCAAAGCTGCAGCCCACAGCTCTTCTCTGTCCTGCCCCAGAGCTCAAATCCCGCAGTGTCTCACCTGTTCCTCATTTCCCATTCCTCTGCCCTGCAGCCCTGGTCCTCTGTCCAAGCTCCTTCTTTATCCCGGGATATCCCCATCTCCACCAGGCTCCTCTCTCTCACCTTGCCCCGTAGCCGTGACTGCTTGGTTGAGACCAAAGGTGTTCTCAGCCCAATGTCTCATGTCTAAAGCAGATGCCAGGTGAAGAAGAGGGAAGGATGCACAGTACTGCCCCCAAACAGACTGCCCGTTCCCTGCCCCTTTGCCTCTTGATTCTTCTCTGGCTTTACATGAAGAGGCAAATGCTACCTCCTCCACGGGGGATTTCCATCTTTTGCAGCTTCCAGCATCTCTACTTACAAAAGCACACTTGAGAAGGATCCTCAGGGCAGAAGGGAGGACATGTGTAGGTCTGTAACTGAAAAAACGCTGAAAGATCCAATTCCTTTGGCATTAGTGAGTGCTTACAGGCTTCTCAGGAACGCAGCGTGCAATTATCTGCACTGCTTAATTGCTAACTCTCCTTCAGCCTGTGCCAGCCAGGTCTTAGAATCATAGAATGGTTTGGGTCGGAAGGGACCATAAAGATCATCTCGTTCCAATACCTTTCACTAGACTTTCATCTTCTTCAAACAATGCCCAGACATGAAGCAGGGCAGCACAGACCAGGGATTGCTCCCAGGCAGCAAAGTGGACAAACCCTCCAGGTTTTGTGGAGGAGAGGACTCAGTGGCGTGGGCACCGCTGTGCCACACTGCCTGCCCTTGGGGCTGGTGAGCATCTCCCTGGGTTTAGCATGGGAGAGGCAGCGAGGGGGTTCCCTCCTCCCATCTCAAGGTGCTCACGGACTCGGTGATTTTCATAAGACCATTATGATCAAGGAGGGAGGCCGTGGCATTTTGACAGCAATGCATAATTCTTCAAAGGAGTGGAAAATCTCCACATCCACATCTGTTGTAGTGGGTAATTACCCTCAGTGTTAAAAACATGTGGCTTCTTTGCAGTTTGAACCTGCAGTGTTTGGCCCTTATCTGATAGCCATTAGCTGGCTGGAGGTAAGCCTCCTGTCCTTTCAGGCATCCTCTGCCTTCATTGGGAAACACAGAGAGCAATTTAACAGCCTCTTAACCTTTGCTGTAATAATCTCCATAGCCAGGACTTCTTTCATCTCTTGCGGTAGCGCGTGCTTTTCTGAAATCATTCGTATAACTGTTCCCTGCAGCCTCTCCCATTTATTTCTCTGCTCTTTTAGAGCTTGGACACAGGAACAGATCCATCATTTCAAAATGACTTTCCAAAGAGTGCAGCTACAGCTAACAACACCTCCTGGCTCCTGCACAACTTTCTCCTCTGAGCGGATCCCAGAGCTGGGTCACCCCAAAATACATGGTGCTCAGCTCACGGCCTGCTCGTAGCAAACATAGTGCAAACCATTACGGGTGTTTGGGGGGTGTGAGACTGGATTAGTAGAAAAGAAGACTGAGAAGGGACTGGCAGAGCTCAACTAGACACCCACTGTCCCCAAAAGAGGGTCAATGCAATTAAACCCCTCTTGGCTGACACCTGGCTCAACCCCAGCCTCCCTCCCTCCACAAGCACTCAGCCCCATGCTGTGTTCTCCTTCTTAGCCTGATTCTCTCTCACTGTAATTTCAGTCCATGACTTCTTGTCCTGTCCCTGGAAGAACTGTTTATTCTCCCCATCTTTGAAACGACCTTTTACATAATTGAAGACTGCTATTGTGTCTCCTCACAGCCGTCCTTCCTCCAGATTAAGTGACACCAGCTGCTTCCCAATAGCTCATGTTTTCCCGGCCCCTAATTATTCTTTTTACTGTCACATGAACTCTCCCTGGGTTGCCCTTGAACTGCGATGTTGAAACTGGACCCAACTTACAGTGGTCTGTAAGTAGAGAAGAGGCAAAGCACCACTTCTGCTGTCACCTCCTCACTGTGTCAGCCCTGGAGAGATCTGTACATGCCTGAAAAGGGTAAATAAAGCCTGATGGATGCCATGGGTTGGTATTGCTCCTGCGCTCCAGGAACTGGCTTGGAAGAATCATAGAATCACAGAAGGGTTTGGGTTGAAAGGACCTTAAAAAGTCATGTAGTCCCACCCCCCTCCAGGGGCAGGGCCCCCTCCCCCCAGCCCAGGCTGCTCCCAGCCCCGTCCAGCCTGGCCTTGAGCCCTGCCAGGGATGGGGCACCCACAGCTGCTCTGGGCAGCCTCTGCCAGTGCCTGGCCACCCTCAGCATAAAAAGTTTCTTCTTTCTATCTACTCTGAATCTCCCCATTTCTTTGTTTAAAACTATTCCCCCTTGTCCTATTGCTACATATCCTGCTAAAAAGTCTCTGTCCCCATCTTTCTCATAAGCCCCTTTTAAATATTGAAAGGCCAAGAGGACGCTGCATCTGGAATTGCAGCATACCAAGTTTCCTAGCAAGCCTTAATGCTGCAAGATCATGGAGATAAATAGGTTGTGGTTCTCCAGAACCAGTTTTGCTCGGGGAGCCATGGTGACAGTCCTGAAATTACTGAGGACATTGCTGTCACAGAAAGGAAGACTGAGGATGTATGACAAGAAGGCGGCAATTAAGATGCTCCCGAGGTATCCAAAAGTGTGATGTGCCATTCATCTGTGCCAGAAGCCCTCCCATTTGTCAAAGCTTAAAGAGAATGAGACATAACTGACCTGGAGGAAAAAAACCATCAGTGAGAAGCAATTGACAGTCATACAAACGAAGCAGGTCATATTCAATTCTCTGTTCACAAAGGAAACCATGAGAAATCACTGAACCCAGGTTTTGCTGGTGATGATAGAAGGAACTAATGAGTCTGGAACTTTTACGAGCAACTGCTTGTGCTGCTGGAGCAGGGTGATTACTGGGGAGGGTATATTTTTCGTCATGATAACCATACTGTATATTTGAAGGTTTCTAAAGGGGGAAAAAACCCCACTACTTACAAGCTACACCAAATTTTATCATCTTCTGTCTGTTTTCACTCAAGACAAAGATTTCTAAGGGTCAGAATTTACATACAAGCTTAGCTCTTTGTGGTACATTCACAATATGTTAAAAGCCCCAGTGTCGTTCGGCGCCAAGCAGTCACCTCACAGGTCTCTTGAAGATTTTGGCTCCAACTGAAATTGATTGTGCAATTATTTCTGGAAAACCCCACTGTAATAGCTGACATGCTGGCCCCAACATGGGCCAGTGCCCAGGCACAAAAGTCCCTACAAGTCTCTTCTGCACCAAGATTTCTCCTTCTTCTCTCTTTCCACTAATCTGTAACAGGGATATTATTTGCATTCAGAGAACAGAGGTGCTTAGAGCTGACTGGAGACATGACAGAGAGAAGCCAGGAAGGTAACTAAAGCAGGTGGAAATGCTGGCTGAAGAAATGGAGTATTTTTATTCTTGCAGTGTCTCATAACCTCTAACTTCCACCTGGAAGCAACGAGGTTGGTCTTTAGGATGTCATACAAAGACAAAAAGGTCATCTGAGTTGGAAAAATATGTACAAGACTGAGGATGTAGCTAGACTAGCCTTGACCTTAGAGCCTCTAGCATCATTGCCATTCCTGCTCATGCCCATCCAACCATGAGCACCACAGCCAGGTTGCTATTTCATCTGATTCACTTGGAAACAAAGAAAATTATGAAAAAGAAGAAAGTAAAGTATGAGGACAGTGCATGTATCTTGTAGCAACCTCTCTCTTCTTAAGGCCAGACACAGAAATTTTCCCATTTCACATCAGCTGAGACAAATACCATGCCCAACTGGCAGGAAGAAGAGCTGTGCCTTCTCCCAGATCACCCAGCACAGTGGGAAGGACATCCCTGTGACCAGAGCACCACATGCCTGTAGAGCTGGCGGTATCACAGAAGATTGCCTAGCCCAAAATCTGCATCAAAGAGTGGTGGAAAGTGGCTGGAACTCCCCTCCCTTCAACTCTTAGGTTGGGAGAAGGGCTTTTTCAACAGGTCTGCTCACCATAACACCTTGTTTTGCCTTGCAAACAGAAAGCAGCAAGCAACTGCATGTTGGCAAAGAACATCACACTTTAATGTGAGTGAAACACATCCCAAGAAGGAAAGGCACAAATTTCTTCTATACCCTCCAAAAAGGGAACCTTTGCCCATTCCTTTTGTGCTTTTTTCTTCTCCGTGCTTATTATTGCCCTGGGGACCATTGGCTTGGATTTCCCCATGAACGCCTCTCAGATGTTAGGCATGTCCCTGGAAGATAGCTTAGGGTAGGAGAACCAGCTCCCATCCCGGAAGGGTCCCATGGCTGTCTCCTTGGCCTTGGATGCAGTCCTTCAGTCTGGAGCTGCAGGACCGGGACACACACATGGGACTCACAAAAGGTGCCCTGGGCTGCAGGCTCATGGCTTTTTGGAGCATGAACCCCTTACTGTGCAGCCACGTAAGTTCTAATGAAAGGTTTTCCTACTTCTCTGGGGTTTTATTTCAACAAAGAAGCAATTTCCCAGTCAGTTTTAGTTCTTCTTGATACGCTGCCTTAATCTTTGGTACTTTACGGTATTAAATAGCTGCCAGGTTTCATTGCAGGAGAGCGCAAATCCCTGTACTTCTGCCCCAAAAGGGCAGAAATAAACACAAATGTATTCACAAGTGAAATCACTCTTTTTTTTTCTGTCTCACTTATCTCTGGTACTTGAGCAAGACTGCTCCTGCGGCTTTCTTCTCCTTGATCTGGTGTTTTTTCTGTTCCCATCATCTTCTTATCCTCTTTTTTTCCCTTCCTTGGATCGCTGGAGGCTCTACCTTTTATGCACAAACCCAGCAGCTTGCTTTAATCAAACATAGCAATTAAGGAACTCTCAATTACAAGTGTCACCCATGTCATGATTTGTTCCTTCAGGACTGTGAGGCTTCAGGATTTTGAGTTCACTCTATTATTTCTGTGTCTGAAAAAGTCTGAGGGGAATTAAGCACAGAGGATTGGATCACAAAGAGAAAGCACCCCAAAGAGTATCAGGCCCTCTCTCCAGCATCCCCAGACTGTTCTCTCTGGGGATTCACCAGTTTTATCCTGATGCTTTTGCAAGCTGACAGGCACCAGATACTTAACAGCTTGATGGGAAGTCTTCCCTGCCCTCCCCATGGTACATGAGGAGACTCCAAGCAAAAAAGAGGATGACTCTTTCCTGGGGTTTTTCATACACCCATTTTAGTATAGAGAAAAAAGATGATGATGGAAGTCATGAAGACAAGAGACTGTTTCATCCAAGGATGAAAACCAGACCAGGCAGACATGCCAAAGCTGTCTTGGCTGAGTCAGACTGTCTTCAGCACTGCCTGTTCTCTCTATGTGCACTCCAACCCTCCTCCTCTCCAGGCTGCAATGATGGGGCATGAATAGATGTGCCAGGAAACACTCCCTTCTCTGAATTCTTGGATGGCTGATGGTTGAGGGTGTGGGAAGGTTGCCCAAGGGCAGAGAGGGCCACTCACATGTCCTATGTGCTGGGAAAATCCATTAAGACAACAGGTCAGCTTCTCATCTGGGTCCCCGTGGTCAGGACGGACAGGGCTGTCTGGGGTTTCAGCCATCATTTGAGACTCATGCTCTGGGAGGATGCTAATCCCAGCCTAGAAATGCCCATGTTCTCTCTGACTGTAGGCTCGCCCATGGGTAGCTGCTCTGACAGAGATGTTTTCATGCTGTATTTGGACAGATGAATCTCCCTGCAACGCTGGAGCCATGCTGTCTGATCCCACCTGCATCTGATGGTTGTTTTGACAAAAAGATCTAATTTTGGTTGATTTGGAGGGGGACTGTAGCTTACTTTTGGGAAGGAGGTGATTCCCAGAGGAACCAATGCTGCATTCTAGAAGACTGAAAGACACACAGTAGTTTGAGGACACAACAGGAGCACCTCCTTTCTTCTTCTTTCCCTACCTCCTTAGAAATTTGGTATCCTTAATCTAGCTTCTTCCCTTTGTGGAAGGCAAATGTACAAGTGAAATATACTATCTCCAAACCTGTAGCTCCCTCTGCACTAGAAATCAGCCAGGGATGAGCCACAGGCTCCAGGCTTTGCTCATTATCTCCTAGATTGTTTCATTATTAGCTGATTCCTGGAATGCTGTTGTCCAACCATGCCTAAGTGTGGTTTGGAGGACAACAGGGGCCAGAGGTCTGATCCAGATAAGCAATTTGGATGCATCAGCCAGGGAAGGGAGCAAGTTCATCTCTGCAGATGTGTGGAGGCTGTACTTTTCACCTTCCTCCCGTTTACTAACAGACCCAGCCTTTAGCAGTGAGTTGCACAAGGTTTTACCACAGATGAAACAGCTAGCTGTGTGATTTAGTTCAGGCAATGATTCCTGAGCAGTGAAGTGAGTGAGTTGCAGTGAAAAAGACCTGCAGAAAGATCATGAATCTATGGGCTGAGAGGCAGAGGGCTACAGAGAGACTTCCAATGCTGGGGTTTGGGTTGCAACTACCAAGCATGTGCTTTTATCCCCTGGGGACTCAGGTTCCCCTGCATAAATGGTACTGGTCGAGTTGCCTACCAGAGGTGTCCAGAGCAGTTTGAGATGCCCTTGGGCATCCTGGCAAGACCTGAGCTGCTAGCCACCAAGGGCAGAGGTTTCTTGTAGGTCCCGTCTCCTGGCTGCTCACCCCATTCAAGAGGATTCACACTTGATCCAAGCTGCTCTGCGCTTACTTAAAGGTTTTCATGCACACTCATGTTTACGTCAGACTTTTCATTCATACACATGCATAAACCACAGCACCAAGGAGTTCTTTGCAGCCACCGAACTTCAGCAATTCCCTGCACTCAGAGTGAGGGCTGGCCATGGCTGAAATTTGGGGAAGGGGGAGAAAGAAAGGTCACTGGACTTCTGGCTGGGTTATATGCTGGAAAAGGCTGTTTCCCCCTTCATAGGAAATGTGCACCTTTATCTCTTATAAATATGCCCTTTCTCAGGAGCTTGATGCAGCACACTGGCACTTTTATTTGCATTTTGTGCCTCTGGGCAAGAAAGACTAAAATAACCATTAAGAAATGCCAGCTGAGGAAAGAAAATAATCTCATGGCAGAATGACAGCTCTTTAGGCATGAGCTTCCCCCAGCCAAGGTCGAGGATGGATGTCTGCAGCCCTGCCTACTCCTACCTATTGCACCAAGGTGGCAATGGGATCTGTGGAGCAGGGAGGCTGGGATATGGGTTTCATTCCTAGAAGATGAGCCTTGGGGGCTTGCACGGTTCCTGACAGAGCAGGGCTCCAGATGTCTCTGGATAGTGGGTTTGCAGGTGCACAGCACTGCAGCTGGAGTGACAGAAGTGGTTAGTCGAGAGCAACGGGGTCCAGTTCCCTGCTAGTTAAGCTCAATCAGTCTCACTAAAGTTGCAGTGAGGTATTTTGGTCCCTAAAGGCTCCTGTGGATTTTGCTGCTTGCAAGGCAGCATATGTGATACCCCTGGGAGATGGGGAAAGCGTCTGTCAGGTGCCCACCTTCACACAGACCAGGACACAGGGGGAAAGAGTGAAGCCGGTGGGACTGGGATCCCCAGCCCTGAGAATATATTTTCATGAGGATGATCAAGTTTTCAGAAAGCCTGGATTAGCTAGCTCACCCGGAAGGTGCCGCAGGACTGAGAAAGACCTGTTATCTCCATAGTTATGTGGGACGTGGGATGCTCTGGAGCTGTCAGGGATGAAGTGACTTACCTAATGACAAGGTGACAATGATGGGACAGAGTCCCAGCCCACCCTTAACTCGAGTCCCTCCAGTCCCGCGGAGCCCTTGCCCTTGGCCTATGTAGTGCTGTGACCCACTATGCTGTGACTGCAGAGCCGTTATCAGTATTTCCCTGAGAGTTTAATTTCTCATTGCCATCTGTAAAGAAATCTGGGTACAATTAATATTACCCCGGGTCCTTTCTTGCCTTCTCTGCTGAGTTCTCGTGCAAGCTGCTTGTCTGTTCTGCTCTCACAGCCATTTCAGTTTATTACAGCCCTTTCACTTGACAGATGCTGAGGCTTGATGATGACTTGTATATGACTGATAGACTGGGAAGCAGCTGGGAGCACTCACTTCTAGATGGAGCCCGAAATCCTCTTTCAGCTGAGTGCTGGAAAGGAGCAGGGACACTGTAAATAAAGCTCTGGAATTATTTCCTCAGGGAATTTCTGGATATTTCACATTTTGGGTCACTCAAACCTGTCCAGGCAAAATATAGCCCATGGAGATGTTGCTCTATGAACATCCAGTGAGATCTGCGCCACCTCACTGCTGGCATCTTGACTCATCTGGATCCTTCTGCTGGGCATGGAGAGGGGCAGATAGGTCTGGAGGACATCTCGTCCTGCCTTAGGATCATGTGTGTAGACCATCCTCTGCTTATCCCTCCCTGCAGAACCAGTTTATCAGGTACTGAACATGCAGACAGGTACATCACTGAGCTTGAGGCTGCATTGGCTGAGGCATCCACCCAAGCACAATCCCTTTCCATGCAGTTTTTCTATCCTGCTGTATAAACGCCGTATTCGCACTAGCCTGGAAGAACTGGGAAGGGTTATTTTCACTGACATGATCTATAGGCATGAAAAGCTTTATCTGGCTCTCCTCTGGATCAGGGGTCATATAACAAAGAAGCAATAAGACCATCAACAGGAAGACTTTATTGCTTGAGTGTTTTGGGGTTGTTAGCTTTTTCTTGCTTGTATCTGAATGTCCTCACTCTTGAGGTCTGAAGCAATTGAGAAGAGCAAGCAGCAATCCTTGCGTGGTGGTATGGGTGATGAGAGAGGATGGACCAGGGTCTGGTGGAGGTGGGGAAGGCCCATGGCTGTCAGGATCTGCAGCAGACCCATCCCACCATTCATGCTATAAGATGATCAGACACAAAGGAAGCAGCCCAGGTGCTCCTGGGAGTGAAGGGACACCAGGGTGGTCAGCAGGAAAGTGGCAGGCTCTTCTCCTGGCTATGGAGACAACCCCATCAGGGATTTTTCACAGAATCACAGAAGGGATTAATTTTTAACTAACTTCCCATGTGGACATTAAGCCCACATTCCTTATCCTGAGAGGTGCTGCTAACAGGCAGAGAAATCTTCTGTAGATCTGCCTGGGTTTCACTTGGCTTGCTCCTTCTGTCATCCATGCAACGTTTAAATTGTGGCCTTTATCTGATCAAACTACATTTCTGCCTGCTTCATCTAGTAGAAAGTAAAGAGGTATTTTTTGCCCTGGCCTCAAAGCCTCTGACTGTTGCCCCATTAACAGTCAAACACAGGCTGCCCAGAGCACGGTGGTTTCCACCAGCTGCTCTTCATAGAAAATCTGCAATTGAAGTGCGGAGCGCTCCAGCCTGCCCTCGGCAAACAAGAGTTCACAGGGCCCTCAACCACCAGGAGCAACTTCTGGGAAGCTCCAAGCTAGAGTCCTAAGTCCTCTATTGGATATTTAATACAGGTGAAGCCTTGCACAGCACAGTAAAATTCAGACTTCTCTTTGTTTTCAAAGAGTTTGGTTTTAACAGTGTCAGGATGAAGACCTCAGCTTTTGGCTGCTGAAGCTTACTGGGACCCATGGATACTCATCAGATTCCCAGCATCCCTCAGAAGCTCCATGCATGTTCCACCCCTTCTCTGAAAGATCCTGGGTTCTCCAGACATGCGGAGGATGATGCTCATGAGCTTGAAAGAAAAAATCCTTCCTCCCAGGATCCTTCAGCTTATAGGGCCAGGATTCACTGTAAAGTGTACTGTTTTGCTCAGAGTTTTGGATCATCTTGAAGACCCTGTTATGCCTCCCTGCTGATGTATGTGACTATTTCCCTTGGTCCAGAGGGCAAGGTCACCCTGACAAGCCATTGCAATGCTCAGCCCATCACTTGGCTCAAGGCCACCTCATCTATACTGTTTCTCTTACAGAGTAGCCCCAGGATTCCCACTGTGCCTTCTCTGCATATGTCCAAGGGACCTTAAACCCCTTTGTCTACCATAGGTATGGGTTTAGAGGTGGTACAGCAATCAGGCAGCCTAGGAGGGCACAGAGGTCATTTGCTGAGGACTGTGACAAAAGCTTGGCTGAAAAGCACAAAGAAGGCACAGTGGCATCCCTCCTCCTCTTAATGTCCTTCTCAGGCTCATGCAGTGCCTTTCTCCAAAGCTGGAGTGGTTCTGAAGACACATAACTGGGGTCTGGGAGGGGAAGAGGGTGTCTTCAGCATGTGAAGAGGGATTACACACAGACACACAACACAGTTCACGCTCGTCTGAGTTCTTGTGCAAATCAGCCGCTTGCTCTCCTTTATCCCCTGGCACTTCTGCTGCTCCCTCCGATCCATCTCCACTGAACAAAGGGTTCCATGATACATCGATGCCATATTGTACTCCTTCCCAAGCTCCTCTTGTTCTGCGCCTGGGATTTCCCTGAAGGTTCGTGTTTCTCCTTGGCTTGATTTATACAGCCACATTAGATAAATGACACTCGCAACATCTATCCTTGTTATGACAGTTGCACGACATGCACCCTGCACTCATTTCTCTTCCACTGACCTCGTCGATCTTCACTGGAGTGCGCTTGGATGAAATGCAAAGGGGGAGAGCTGCAAGTACTCTCTGCATTGATCAGGGGAATATTGCAAAACGGCATGGGATCATAAGCAATGCATGTGCCTTGGTGATGGGTTGTTGTTCCTGCAGCTAATTTAAAAAAGAAAAAAAGTAAAAGGGGACAGACTTCTTAACAGGGCCTGTAGCAACAGGACAGTGGTTTTAAACTAAAAGAGGGGAAATTCAGACTAGATAGAAGGGAGAAATGTTTTATCATAAGGGTGGTGAGACATTGGCATGGGTTGCCCAGAGAGCTGGTAGATGCCCCATACCTAGAAACATTCAAGGTCAGGTTGGATGGGGCTGTGAGCAACCTGATCTAGTTGGAGATGTCCCTGCCTGTGGCAGAGGGGTTGGACTGGATGGTCTTTAAATGTCCCTTCCAACCCAAACTGTTCTATGGTTCTACGATTGTCCATTCACTGCAGAAGCCCTGAGTTTTAGGATCATAGAATAGAACCACAGAAGGGTTCGGGCTGGAAGGGACCTTCAAGACCAGCCAGTCCCACCCCCCGCCAGGGGCAGGGCCCCCTCCCCCCAGCCCAGGCTGCTCCCAGCCCCGTCCAGCCTGGCCTTGAGCCCTGCCAGGGATGGGGCACCCACAGCTGCTCTGGGCAGCCTGGGCCAGCGCCTCGCCGCCCTCACGGGGAAGGGTTTCTTCCTCATGTCCAACCTAAATCTCCCCTCTCTCAGCTTCAAGCCATTCCCCCCTGTCCCACCACTCCCTGCCCTTGCCCAAAGCCCCTCCCCAGCTTTCCTGTCGGCCCCTCCAGGCACTGGCAGCTGCTCTAAGGTCTCCCCGCAGCCTTCTCCTCCCCAGGCTGCACAACCCCAACAAGAAGGGGGAAGCTGAGCAGCGTTTCCTTCCACAGCACAGATAAATAGTTGTGTGGTTTCCTTTTTTCCCTTTTCTTTCTTGAGTTATAGAGAGTGACAGAGAATCTCCTCTTGCCCAGAAATGCAGTTTTGAGTATTTGCACATGCTGTTTTCTTCCTGCTGTGACTTTGATGCTGTGCTGCACAGGTGCTCTGGGTAGTTAGCAGCTTTTTCAGAGTCCTGAATCCCCACCCAAGGCAGTGGGGCATGCTGGCTCACAGAGGCACAGTCAGGACGATGGTTTCTCTTCCCAGTCTTTTCCCCTCCAACCTTTCCAATCCAAATCCCTGCTCCCTGTGTCCCCCTCTGATGTACAACACTGATGCCCCATGGCCCAGGCTCACTTATACCCATGGATCGTCCTGTGATAGGGATTATCACTCTGCTACCCCACTAAAGCATTAGGTTTTGGTTTTTTAAATGCAGAAAGCGCCAACGGTGTGGAGTCAGGAGGGCTGCTTTGCCCTGTGTTTGCAGTGCATGTTTCAGCAGCAGTTTCAGCTGTTCCCGATGCTTTGGCACTGATGGAGGTGGATGCTGAGCGTGCTGTGGTCATCCCAGGGCTGGTGCTGCTGCAACCCAGCTGAGGTCCAGTGGGTGGTCCCAGTATGACATAGGTATCTGGGACTCTGATGACTTAAATTTCTGCCCTGCTGTGTAAGACAGAGAGCTCTGCCTTGCAGGGAGGAGCACAATTTGCTGGCCAGCAGTGTATGGAGGTTATTAATGGACGGCATTAAAAACACTTGTACAAAGTGGAAAACTTCATAGTCATCCTGCAGCTGTGGAGGGACATTGGATTTAAAAGCCAGATGAGGCTTTCCCAGCTCTTACTCCCCAGGTTGCTCCATCTCATGCAAGGAGTCCCCACGGCGTAACATGCACGGTGCCATGTTGCACCTGACCCCAAATCAAGCCAGTAACCCTCTGGTTCATGACAGAGCCCCAGTAGGTGAAGCCAAGGGGAACCTTGAGCCTTCTCCTCCACAGCTGGTTGTGGTGTCCTGGATCCCATTCCACTTCATGTTTCATCTGTTCATTTCACTCTTGCCTTTGCTTCTGTTCAGTTATTTCTCCTTCCCTATTCATTATTAATATATACATTTGCTGCCTAATTTCTCCCTCCTTTTCTATTATTTAAGTATGCTCAGGTTATGGGTAGGGTCCTCTGGCTCAAAAGATGCTTTCAAATTAAAGCTGCAGCTGTGTGTGGACCAGAAGAGATTAGAGGTGTGCTTGAAAGCCTCCATCATCTTCCAGGGCTCAGACCAGCCCCAGCGTGTGCTGCTTTCCAGCATCCCCAACCCGACAGGATCTGAGGGTGTTCAGGACCTGCTGCATACTTTAAGACCAGTCCATTTGGTCGGTATGTGCCAGACTAAATCTTAACAATTACAGCAGGGCTGTTATATTTGAAAGCGTTTAATCCTGCAGCCTGCAGGGATATTGTGTTCTTCTGAATAGTTTACGTCCTGCATGATCTGGCGGAAAGAGGAGTACAGAAGAGGGACACGTGTTGGAGAGGTGGGCTGGGGACCCCGCAGCAGGATGTGCTCCAGGTCCCAAAGGGATGTGCTGGGGAACGGCCCCTTCCCATGCATTTCCCAGCACCTGCACAGACTTCTCACTCCTCAGTCCAGAAACAAGCAAAAGGACCTCTTTCCCTCTGGGAACCCAGAAAACATTTATTATTTTACATTTCTGGAGAAAAAGCAAACATAAAATTTCTTTGTGGAAGGAGGCAGGGCAGGCTCCACATTAACCCTTGTTCATCCTCCTCCCCTTGTCCTCTCCCAGAGAGGCTTTGTAGGCAAAAACCATCTTGGTGCTGTGTGACCTGGTCCATCACAACTTCTTCTCGGGCCTCTGCTTGGTGGCCCTGCAGCAATGGCAGGTCACATGCATCCATCGTTATGTGCCAGCCTGTGGGATGCTCTTGCTGGATGGGGTATGCAGGAACATATTTTAGACATTTAGGACCCCAGTGTCTTAAATGATGCTACAGGGCTGTGTTTGTATAGCCGAATCTCAGCTGCAGTGGGAGCTGAAATACTCAGTACACACGGAGGCATGCAGATGTCTACATTTAGGGGATTTAATGTACAAGCTGAATTGCATCTGTATGGGGGGAAGGGTGTGAGGAAAGATGCTTGTGCCTGGAAAATTGTCATGGGCCTCATCAGTCACTGGCTTATTTCTCTGCTCTGCGCACAGCTTGCACTTTCAGTGTCTCCCAGCCTCAGGAAAACAGGTGTGTGAGACCCGTGAGTACCCTAGGGGCAGGTCCACGGGGGTGTGAATAGGATGGTGGAGACCACACAGGCGATCAGGCATTGCGTTGTTGAGAGGTCTTGTTGCTTTGCAGCATGCTCCCTGCAGCTGAGACCTTGCTTGAGCTGCCATGACTCCTGGCTTTTCTTGGATACCATTGACTCCTGCAGCCTCTGTTCCCAGAATATCCTCTACAACTGTTCCCTTGAGGTATGAGGAATCCAGGAGACTTTGCAGCTGGGATTTCAGGGAACAACATTGGCAAGCCAGGCTGTTAATCACAGCTTTTCCCCAATTTCCTGAAACCGTAAAGCTGTCATTTCCTCTGGGCTTGCGGGTCATTATGCCCAGGGTCCAAGAGCAGCATGTTGCCTTATATTCCTAAACTTCTTCAGTCCAGGATGAGCCCCAACTCAGACCTGGGACCACCTGGCTGTGTCACATCTCTGCTGGAGGGGACAGTCACAAGAGCTATGCCCCTTCCAACTCCAGGTGTAGGAGGTCAATGCAAAAAGACTCAATGTGAGACCTTCTGGAAGGGACAGTGATACTTGTTTTGATCCAGATGAGTTTCAGGCTTTTGCTCCTAGGTTTCACACACTCCCCACCTGCTTTCCACATATCTGCCAGCACCAAGGTGTGTGTGCCTCAGTCGGCTCGGGATCGTCTACATGCAATGAGGTAGATCAAGACTCCAAAATGTCTGGTCCTTCCTATCGCTCATGGATTCCTCTTCATTGGAAATGACAAGCTTTCTTGGGAAAGGGGTCTGCAGCAGGTCTCTTTTGAGTCAATATCTTGCTTATTTTGACTTTTGTGAGTCTTAGGCAAAGCTGCTGCATCTCCTTGCTTTGGGGTTAGGCATAGCTCCTGCCTGTCTCCTAGTGGAACAGCAGGATGAGGGCAGCTCATGGGGCATGGGCTGGCACTTCCTTGTCACCCTCGCATTGCCAGAACTGGTCTGCACCAAAGAGGGTGGCTGGAAGGAGCTGTACGGGAGAGTGGGTGTTGGGCAGGCTGGGAGTAAAGTTTACGCAGTGTTCCCAGTTTGTTCATTGTTGATGGTGTCCCCATTTGTCAGTGCCTCATCCTTATCTGCCTGGCTTTAGTGTTTCTACAGGAACTCTCACACACAGGCATTTCCCATCACACTCCACCCAGACCACCCTCAGCATCTCTGTCACAGACCTCTGGCAAGCACAGGGTGGCATGCACCCAAAGGCACAAAGTCTGGTGTCTCCTGCCCCCGTGCTGGAAACAGAGGATGAAGAGAGATCTTTCTCCATGACTTCCTTCTCTGGAGGCAGCAAGCCACAGTCACAGAATCCTAGAATCACATAATCATTTAGGTTGGAAAAGACCTTTAAGATCATCGAGTCCAACCGTTAACCCAGCGCTGGCAAGCCCACCACTGAACCATGGCCCTAAGGGCAGTCTTCTGACCCCCCATGGACGGTGCCTGCACCCCGTCCCCGGGCAGCCTGTGCCAGCGCTTGGCCACCCTGTCGGGGAAGACATTTCTCCCAGTGCCCACCCTGAACCTCCCCTGGTGCGGCTGGAGGCCGTTCCCTCCTGTCCTGCCGCTGGTTCCTTGGGAGCAGAGACCGACCCCCCTCGCTGCAGCCTCCTGCCAGGCAGCTGTAGGGAGCCAGAAGGGCCCCCCTGAGCCCTCTTTTCTCCGGGCTGAGCCCCCCCAGCTCCCCCCGCCCCCCCAGAGCTGTGCCCCAGCCCCTTCCCCAGCCCCTGCCCGGCTCTGGACACGCTCCAGCCCCTCCGGGTCTGCCTGGGGGTGAGGGGCCCAACGCTGAGCCCAGGGCTCGAGGGGCGGCCGCACCAGGGCCCAGCACAGGGGGACGGGCACTGCCTGGCCCTGCTGGCCACGCTGCTGCTGACACCGGCCAGGGCGCTGCTGGCCGCCGTGGCCACCTGGGCACACTGGGGGCTCATGCCCAGCCGGCTGCCGACCAGCCCCCCCAGGCCCTTCCCCGCCGGGCAGTTCCCAGCCCCCTGCCCCCAGCCCGCAGCATGCAGCCGCATGGGCTGCTGTGTCCTTGGCTATCTGACTCATTCCTCTGCAGCACTCCTCCTCCTTCTTTTCATCTCTGGAGGTCTCCATAGGCTCTGACATGGTTATCTTTCTCTCTGTGCCTCTGCCTACTCCATCCCTGGAGGTCTAGTTTGTGTCTTTATGCTAACAACGCTCTTCACATTGTCTTCTTGCTCACCATGGCAGTCTCTCACCCCCAAGTAACCACTTTATCCATGTATCTGTTTTCTCCAGGGTCACCTGATGGGAAACCCATCTGCAGATACCTGTCTCCATCTCACTTGCCTCCCTCACGTCCCACCTTCAAGGGCTCCCTTTAGACCTGTCTACGAACAGAGCTGAGGCTGAAGGACTGGGTGATGTGCAAACCCACCATGTCTCAGCCTGCCCAGACCCATGTCCTCCCTATGTGGTCACTCGTCCTCCTGCTTGCAAAGATTTCTGAATATCTCTGTATTTGTGCCCAGCCTCTGCTCCAGAGCACTCCTGCAGTCACAAGAAATCAGGAGCTGGGGAAAAAAAAAATGAGCACCGGGTCCCCAAAAACTTCCTGAGTGCAATTTGGATACAACTCGTGTCCAATGTGTAGCTAGGTCATGGCACTGGGAGAAGCAGGAGATGGGGAGGGTGGAAAGGGAAACCTCTTTTAATAGCAGGTGTAACAGCAAGGTTTCGGTAGCAAATTTAGCTGGGGAACATTTGTTCTTTTTTCACTGAAGTTTGCTCAGAAAGTTTTAACAGTGTGCACAGCTTGGAACCATCTCAGGTTCTCGTCTCTTTAGCAAATGACATTTTAACTAGAAAAGTGAGGTGAGAGGGATTAAACTGTTATGGCAGCCTTTATCAGTGCCGTCTGAAAGCACTTCTGTCCTTCAGCTCCCTGAAAGCAACAGATTAGGGTGAAGCTGGGAATATGCTCAATGACGCAGTGTCAGTTCTTATCAGATGTGGAGGATAAAGGATGTTGTTCCCTCACCACAATAATTTCAGAGCCTTCAACAACAAGCTCCCGCACAACTTTGTTATAAGTACATTAAACCCCAAAGATGAATTTCATATTTCATGAGTAATCATTACTCAACCTGTCTCTAAACACAGAAGAGACTGCCTGATTTATTCTGCTCTGTTTCTCTTGGACCTTCAAGTAAGAACAACTGGAAGAGAAGGAGGGAGGGCACTTAGCAATAAGTAGGAAAACACATTCAGTTTAGCAACAGGGGGAGTTAATTTTATGCCTCAAAGTGCAAGGGGTTGTACCTTCTCCGCATAGGACAGCAAGTGAATTCTGGTGAATGCCAATTTAATTTGAAGGAATTATATTAAAACTCTTATAATGAAGGCCCAGCAACCTGGCCAAATCCCAGCAAATTCTGCCTTTTCTGCATTCAGGCAGCCGCCATCAACCCCATGTCCTGCTGTGCTCTTGGGCAAGGGACACAGAGGTCACCCTAGAGAAGGCTGCATTCCATGGATAGGGCAGTCGTTCTTCAATGCACAGCTTGTTAATTCTTTTTTTTTCTGGAAGTATTTTTTCTTTGAGATTCAGCTGAATGAAGAAAGGTTTGTAAATGGCAGGTCCTCGGGGTTCTTTGGTGTCACAGCTCTGTAAGGAAATGTTGACCCAAGTAACTAAGACTGCAATGCAAAAACCTGTTTGAAAGGACAGTCAAATGCCACACAGCACTTCAGAGCAGGCGACAAAGAAGGGAGTCGTTGGATAAATAGCTGTCAGATGATTTTCTTGGTCTTGGTCTGATGGTACAATTACTGCCTACAAGAAAAGGCCACCCAAGCCATCAGTAGCATTTCATGGGGTTTGACATATTTATTTCTTGGTTCTTGTTGTCTAAAAAAAAAAAGCACTATTTTGGAAAGCATGGCTGTGTCCTACCTCTCCCTGCCATGCACCAGGCAGACCCCAAATGGCAGTGGGTTGTTGATCAAACCCAAGAGCAAAGCCAGCCATTGGACACCAGCAATGCTCTCTTCAGGACACAGTCCTTTCCCCATGATCTCCTGTCCAAATAGTGGTGTTGTCCCTGCTCTGCTGGTGAGCTCTCCTAGAGTCAGAGCATGGCTCTAGCTGTTTGTACAGCTGCAGTTTGCTTGGAAAAATGAAACTCTAAATTTAGAGACTCTGTAGAAAGTGAAAAATTGGGGGTGATACTTGCTATGCAGTGGAGAAGCATTTGCGCCACTTCTTTAAGTGGTGCACCAAGATATGGTTGCAGCACAGAGAAGCAGAGGAGCAGCTCAGATCTTTCCAGAAGCTGTGACTTCTTCAGCTTTTCCCCTTCCTCCTTTCACTTGGCATGATGGAAAAGGCAGGTGGCCCTTTCTTTGCAATACTTCTGTCGGGCTGCAGCTGCATCAGTGTGAGACCTTCTGGAAAGCAGCATCAGATCAGGCCGCACAGGTGTGATTCAGTGATTCTCTACCTGCCACAGGACCACAGGGCCTATAAGCCCTCATACTGCCTTCTTCATGGACAGCCTCTGTCAACCAGGACACTGCAGGGTCTGTGCTGCTGGAGTGGCAGATCCCAAAATCTCCTCCCACCTCTCCCCTGGTGCTGGGGTGAGGAGCCTGGCTGAAACCCTGGAGTCCATGGGCTTGCAGCCCCCCCAGGATGCTGCCTTTCTTCCTATCCCTGGACCCAGATGTGTGCTCAGAACCCACAAAGCAAGGAAGAAATCCAACTGACGGCTGTGCCAGAGGCTGTTTTCATGCTTGCCTGCACCACGCAGTGACCTCAGCAAGAAGCATGGATTTCTCTTACAGATTTCTGTGTCAGGGTCTGTTTTCTTTCTTGTCACTAGCTGGAGAACAAGCCACAAGACCAAGGCACATGTTGTTAGACATGGGTGCTGCCAGATAAAATCACAGCAGCATTTTGCATTTCCTTTATAACTTGTCTCAGATGCTGGACCACAGCAGAAACCCCAAAATCAAGCTCTCCTGCTCCCCATCTGACAGAAGATGCTTTGAAGTATGAGATTTTCTTCCCTTTTACATTTGCAACCATGCCTGATGTCATTCTGGGCTTTGCCAAGACCTATATGAATTTTACAACCTTTTAACACCCAAATAAGTCTTGGCTTTAGCTCTCCCACCTCCCAGGGAGATGTGCAGGTGAAAAAAGTCATTCTTTGGGAAAACGTTTCCTGTGACCATACTGAACATGTCACCTGTCAGGTTCATTCACTGTCACACAGCTGGCAGCACCGACAAGGCAGTGATGCCGGCAGCGTTGCCAGCTCCTGAGCAGTACCAGCATGCACAGCATCCCTGCGGGGTCCCAGGACATCCCCTCCATTTTGCTGCTCTTCAGCACTTTGGTATAGTGTGGGAGGGCAGATTGGAAGGGGCTCAACAGCTTCATATATATTTTGGTCTAAGAAAAGAGTGTTCCTTTATTATAGTCACCCTTTGACTTTGGATTAGACAGATGGATACTTGCATCTCCCATTCCTAAAATCTTCCACCAAGGTGCCCCGGGCTTTACGATCTGCTCAGGCACCTCACTGCAGCTGAAGCTTTTTCCTGATCCTCCACCTACATTTTTTCCCCATCTGATAGGATTTTTTCCTAGAAATAACTAATCTTCCCTCCTCCTTACAGCTACTCTGTATAAGAGGTGGCTGCCATATCCCTTTTCTCACAGGGCAGATTTTGCACCCGAGCTCTCCTTCCTTGGCACCGCTGTTTTGCTCTTGATGTTGAATCCCAGCATTATTGATTTCAGGCCATTTCTCCAATCTGCCATGAATGATCTGAATCCTAATCCTGCTGCTGGCAGCACTTGTGACCACAGGCAGGAATTATATTAGCTCCTCTTTCTCTTATCGTCCAAGTCATTAATTAAAATATTGATTAGTGTCGGAGACAGGACAGACCTTAGTGAGATCCTGCTAGATAAAACCTTTTGGCTAGGCTAGGCAGTAAACTACCCGTAACCCCTGGAAGTGAAGCTTTCCAATTAAGCATGCTCTTTCCCCTTCTTTTTTCTCCTCTCTGCATGTTAATTTCGTATGGCAGATGATCAGTTTATGACAATACAGTGGGGTAGTGTCAAAATCCTTACTTAAGTCAAGAGGTTGCACTGCTTCCCCAGATGGGCCAGTTACCTGCCCAAAGGAGAAATTAAATGTTTGATGTGACAATCCATTACATTATTATCCAGGAGATTGTACATGCATTAGCAATTCACCATCTCTCTGGTGCTCAGCGTTAAGCTGGATCTGGATCTGCCCAATTCCTTCGTTTTCCCTTTCCAAGATCCTCCATAAACCCCCAGCCTCTGTGAACTGTGGGGTTAATTAGCAGCGGTTCAGGGCTCCCTTGGTTCATCTTTTCAGCATCCCAGTGGGAACTTCCCGGACCTTCCTACACTGAGTATTTCTACCTTTTTTTATATACATATTTGAATGATTTACCTTCCTCTTCCCCAGCTTGGGGACTGGATGCCTTTCGCAGCTCTGCCTCAGTCCTAGGCTGTGGCCAGGCACAGCGATTCTTCGTGGTTTTGCTTCAAACTGGGTCTCTTCAACGAGCATTTTCTGGGAACAGATTTCAAGCTGCTGGAGGCAGTCTGAGCGAATTTTAACAGAAACATCCAGCGGGTTTTGATACACATTTTTTGTTGGCATTCTGCAGTCACCAAATCCACATGGGACCATCCCTATCCCCTCTGCTGAAAAACCTGCTCCTTCGACAGCAGCAGATGACCAGAAGAAACCATCTGGGCTTTGACTGCAGTAGAGCGGTGGCCAGGAGCACCATGGGGAGATATCTAGCTGAGATAAATAGACCAAGGGGATGCTAGTCTATTTAAAAGCTTTAGCTTTTCTCTTTTCCGGAGGAATGAGCATTGTGCTTGGCTATAAAGTAGCTCTCAGCTCCATAAATGCCTTGGAACCCTCCTCACTCAGACAGACAGCAAGGAACCAGGTTCATTGAATCTTTGGCAAAGTCTGCTGATGTTTTTCTTCTCTAGCCTGCAAAGATTTGAACCAATTGTGAATATTCATGGGCTGAGCTGCAGCCCAGAAGATAGGCTGTTTAGTGGGAAGGGGTTAAAATGCCAGGAACGGCACCAATACAGACATCTACAAGATGCGACACATTGAAAACCCTCATGAAGATGGAGGGTTGGAGTCTGGGTTCCTCTGCCCCAAGCAAGGGCTCTAATCATGGGGCAATCAGACAAAAAAGAGAGGTGCTGTGGCTTTCCAGACAGAGATCTCCATCACACCTCCCTGGTATTTACCTCTGCTGGGTTCAAGCAGCTCCCAGTACATCTCAGCTTTCGTGAACCCTATTTTGAGGTGCTGGTCCCCATCCCTGTCTTGTGTAAGAGACTGTGGGGAGAGCTATCCCAGCCATGAGTGGGTCCTCACCATGTCAAGCACTGGAGATGTAGCTGTGCCCCTTTTTGAACCTTCATCTGTGCACGGTGGTACTTGAAGGCAACCAGCTCCTGCTCTACTGCTGGATGGATGGAGTCTGGGTGCTGGCCAGGGACACCTGAAGAACTGCTGTGTTAAGCTGTCTCAATTTAATACAGTTGACAAGAGCAATTACTGAATTTGCTGCTCTCACCATTTGCACTGCCGTTTGTCACTCCTCGATAATGAAGTAGGCATCTTTCTCGGCTGGGACAGTGACTATCTTCTGCCTGAGTAATTGCTGGCCTCTGGCAAGGGGCTGCTAGGAAGGACTGGGTTATCTTTCATCAGGGATGGAGAAGGTGGCCTTGGCCCTGCTTTGAGGAAAACAGACAAACCTGGGAAACTTCTCAAATTCCTCCCTATCCTCTTTTCTTTGAGTGCAAGCCTCTGTTGAGTGTTGTGCTGATCCCCACACCCTCTCTCATGCCATCTCTGCCATTTCCCAGATCCCTTGCAGCTGAGAAGTGCTTTGGGCATGCAGACCCTGTACTGGATGCAGCCATGCTCCAATTTTGTGGGTTCTCCCAGCTGATGGGAACTTGGGGGATGAAACCACACTCCAGAGGTTCTGGCACTAAGTATCATCACTTTTATGCTCTGGCCCGTGCTGAGGAAGTCCCATCTGTGCCTAGCCAAGTGCTGCACTTTCAGAGGTGTATGAAGGAATTAGAGAGACTGGAGGAGGCAGTGATGGATTTATTAAGGGTTTAGAAAACACAAGCTAGGAGGGAGAGGCTGAATCTGTTGGGTTTGTTTACTCCGTAAAAGGGAAGGTCAAATGGTAATGGGTACTTAAAAAAAAGGTTGCTGTCAAGAGGATAACTATCAGGTTTTCCCCTGTGTCTCCCGAGAAAAGGCGAGGAAGTGTGTTAATTTTGCCATGGAGAAGATTTGAGCTGTCTGCTCTGAAGGGCTTCCCAGTGCACTGACCACTGGGCTGAGCAGCATGGGCAAAAGGGGAAAGCCAGCTCTGAGAGGGCTGGTCCAGCTTTATTTTGGTGCCTCAGCTTCTTCTGGTTTGAGGATGACAGATGGTAAATTGTTGAGATACTTTGGTGTGGTGCCACTTGGGTACCGCTGCTCTACCAGCACCGTGCTGCCTTGGCTACTGAGGGATGCTGTGCCACTGTTGGCACAGAAAGCTGGCTGGGACTGGATGAAAAATGCATGGATCTGGGTTAGATCTGCCAAGAAAATGAGTTCAGGGCTGGTAACAGGAGGAGGAATTGGATCCATCAGGGGAAGGTTATGGGCTTGAAACCTTGGGCTGTTAGAGACCTCAGGTCACTATAGCAGCCGTGCTGGTGGTTGGAGACTGCTCTGCAGGACAGAAGCACCTACCTACTGGACAGACCTGCCATTTAGGGAGGTTTGCTGCTTGCCTGGAGCCCAGATTCAGGATGTTATAGAAAAATTGCTAAGGCTCATCCAAATTTCCAGCTTTCCATGGCAGTTAACTGCACGGACATCAATCACTAACTCAGCCAGGGGACACCATCAGCAGATAAAGACAAATACAGCACTCAGGGTGTGAGACAGTGGGGATCCATGTGTGATCTCCATCATGCCAGCCAAAGGAAAAACCCCAGACAGGTAACAATTTCCCAGTGCAGATGCTAGAGGGGCTGAGTAAGGTGATGCGCTATCATGGAGAAAGCACTGAAAGCAAATGTGGCCACAGAGGCAGTTGGGGCTGCTGCCATCATGAGGCAGGCAAGGTCTGGAGGAAGGTAGGGAAGGTGAACAGCAGTTATGCCTCAGGGTTTCAGGAAAGCAGACTTTTGTTTGGAGACTCACTAGGCTGAATCCTCCAGGACCAGCCATGGAAGGCTGGGGTTCCCAGCAGAGTGGGGCTGTTTGTCAAGAAAACTTTGAAGAACGCAGGATAAGCCCTCATCTTGGGCAGGAAGAACAGTAATTTCAAGGGAAGGCCATTAATAAGGATCTTATCAATGAGCTAAAACACAAGAAGAGAGCATACCATGGGAGTGAGGACAGGCAACAGAGGAGGAGTACAAATACATTGCCTGGGCTCTTAGGGACACAATCCTGAACACCAAAGCCCCGCTGGAGATAAAGCCAATGTGGCAACAAGAAAGGATCCTATGGGTATTCTACTAGTCGAAAAAGGATCAATGAAAATGTGATTTCATTGATGGATGTGGAAAACAGCTGGTGTCAGATGCTGTGGAAAAGACTGAAGTTCTCAACACACCCTTTTAGCCCCTGTGTTTACATGCATATCCATCTCCTAGACCTTTGTGTCCCCCAGGATGGTTGGGGAGGTAAATGGAGAGCCCAGGGAGCAGGACGACTGCTCAGAGAAGTTGGAACATTCACATCCATGGAGTCAGATGGATTTCATCAGAGGGTGATGAAGGAACTGGCCAACATGTTTGCAAGGTCACCCTCTGTCATCTCTGGAAAACTGATGATCTGAGTCCCAGACAACCAGAAAAGGCTGAGAAGGTGTTGGCTTGTAGGCAAAGGAATGTTAGATGGGCTGAAAACTGGTGGGACTATCAGGCTTAGAGACTAGTGATCAATGGCTCTACATCCAGCCAATGGCTGGTAGGAAGGGGAATTGTTGACCTCAGGGATCAGTACTGGGGCTGATACTGTCCAGTAGCTTCATCCGTGACATATATGATGAGAGAAAATGCATCTCAGCAAGTCTGAAAGGGTTACTAAATTAGAAGAGGTGACATGATGAATGGGACAGCTTCAGTCCAAAGGGACCTTGAGAAACGTGGTGGTTGGGTCAACAGAAGCCTCTGGAAAGCTCATCAAGAAGTGTGAGGTAATTTGCGCATGGGTCAAAATAAACCCACTCACAAATGCAGGTTGGGAACTGCCTGGTCGACTAGGAACCCACTGAAAAGGATTACAGTGCACACCCGGTTGAATTTAGGCCAGCAGAGCACCCTCACTGTGAGAAAGCCAAACCACATGGTGGCCAGCACCAGAAGGACCTTGAGGAACGTTTTTATCCCCTACACTCAGTCCTGGTGATCCCACACGTGGGATATAGTGTGAAGTTTGGGTTCCCCAGTTCAAGAGGGATGGAGCTAAAACAGAGAGGGCCTGGGGGGGACCTGGGGCACATGGTCAGTGGGAAGAGGCTGCAGGATCTGGTTTGTTTAGTCAACCCAAAAGGATGCTAAGGGCGATTTAATGCCACCCTACAGCTACCTAAAGGGTAGAGAGGACAGATCTAAACTGTTTTCAGCCACAAAAGAAAGCATAACAAGGGGCAACAGCCCCAACGTGATTTGGGCAGCTCATGCTGGACACTAGGAAAGGCATTTGTCACCAGAAATGTGGTGCAGGCCTGGCACCAGGGAGGCTGTGGCATCTCCATCCTTGGAGGTTTTTCTAGGTCAGGTCAAAGTCATGGCTACCTTCATCTAGTGCTGGTGATGATCTTGCTGACTAGATGACCTACAGAGGTCTCTTAGAACATTTCTGTGATACTGACCTTTAAGACAGGACATCAGAGATCTTGAGGGGCTCCTACAATGCTACATTTAGTGACTGGTTAACTGGAGGCTGCAATGCACTGGAGACCAGCCACCACGACCACATTAAAAACATATGTACAAAGAGTGCCAGCATATGATGAAAAGATGCTGCAGACCACAGAGGAATTTGCAGGGGTTGATATGAACAGGGTGACCTGACAGCGGTAACTGCGCAAAAGCGGCTCCCAGCCTTGGAGCTATTTTCCTGCAGAGCTGTCTGTTAACCAGCTTGCTGCCTCTGCTGGAACTGGTGCCACCCACCTAACCTCCTCACAACTTGAAAAGCTCTCTTGTAGTTTGGGAAATAGCCTTTGCTCCTGTTTTAATACATCCTTTTGATCCTGTGCAATTCTCGGCAGCCCTAAAAGCACTCTTCCGTATTCAGGTCTGTGACCCCTGGTATTACAAAGTGCTGCACGGAAACATCCAGTGCATCCAGTTCCTGAGCCGGACATCTTTCCTGTACCTGCCTCACCATAGGTTATCTCCTTTAGCCTTCCTGGACCACAAAGGAGCAAGATTGAAGAAAGTCAATGGAGTTATGGCCCAGCTGGAATGACTGATGTTAACCTCCCCTGTGCGATTTATGGCTGTTGCCTAAGACATACCCTTAAGTGCTTTGTAAAATCTATTTTAAGCTATCTCCAGGGGAATATCTCCTCTGGGGAAAACCTGGCAAAGCATAACAGCACCGGGTGGATTTTGCTGAGGCTACACCTTCCTTTGCTTTCTTTTTTGTAATCCTCCTACCTGCCTGCCCCTTGCTCTCCATCAAACACTCCTCCTCTTCCCTTGGTGCTGACAACCTTTTCATATTTCCTGGGGTTTATGTCCCTCCCTGCTGACAGCAGGAACTAGCCTTTTTAATCTTCTCTTGCAAGTCAGTCCCTTTCAACAGTGTTCTAGAATAGGAGGGGAAAGGGAAAAAGTGATTTTATTTCTCTTTATAGAAACTCCAGCCCAAATTAATGGAAATTACCATGGCAAAAGCATAATAACAGGCTTATAGTTGACCACAAAGCTAAAATACACAGTTTGCAATTGCCTTGGATGCTTACCCACAGGGAACCCTCCTTTGCTGGATGGGTAATGAGAAAAGGAAGAATTCAGGCTGAACCAGTTTGTGCATTGCCTGAGAAAAATCTCTATACGATGTGATAGGAGTTTTCCAAGTGGAAAATGGATGTGGAGTCCCAAGCCCAGCAGTGACAACAGGCCATGCTGGGAGTGAACTGGCCAGGCCATCCTGCGGGTTGCTCCTGCATCCATTGTGAGCCCAGCAGACCTGGCCATCGCTCCAGTCAGACGGCCGAGGGACAGTGCAGCCTGCCTGTCACCTGAAATAGCACCGCGAATCCAAGGGACATCATTGAACTTGCTGTTCATTTTTGCATGGTGCTGTTTGTGAACAAACTTACAAGACAAATTGCTGTTAAGGGTGGGTTTTCTCCCCCTTTTTCTCCCTCTTTTTCTCCCTCCTTTCTACAAGCAACACCACTGCTTTGGTAATCATGAGGATTAAGAAACAGCTGATGCAATCTGGGGGGCTTTCAGAAAGGCTGCACAGTTGTCCTTTGAGGGTGTTTTGTAGTTTAACCCCAGCTGGCAACTAAGCTCCACACAGCTGCTAGCTCCTTCGCCCTCCCCGGTGGGATGGGGGATAGAATCAGAAAGGTAAAAGTTGGAAAACTCTAGTGTTGAGGCAAAGACACTTTAGTAGGTAAAGCAAAAGCCACGCATGCAAGCAGAACAAGGAATTAATTCATCTCTTCCCATGGGCAGGCAGGTGCTCAGCCATCCCCAGGGCAGCAGGGCTCCATCACGCCTAACGGGGACTTGGGAAGATAAACACCATCACTCCAAATGTTCCGCTCTTCCTTCTTCTTCCCCCAGCTTGATATGCTGAGCATGATGCCATATGCTATGGCATATCCCTTGGGTCAGCTGATGTTCCCTCCGACCTCCTCGTGCCCCCCCAGCCTGCTCACTGGTGGGGTGAAGAGCAGAGACCTTGACTGAGTAAGCACTGCTCAGCAGTAACTAGAACATCCCTGAATTACCAACCCTGTTTCCAGCACAAATCCAAACACGTGGCCCCATACCAGCTACTGTGAAGAAAATTACCCCAACCAAAACCAGCACGGTCCCGCTCTGATTGATAACAGGAGAAGTCTAAGTGCTAGGCTCTGCAAGAGCACAGCTACGCCCTGTGCCTGTCCCCACCACTGCCCAACAGCCCGGCAGGGCAAACCCAGCAGCACAGGATGAGCAAAGGGTCGGCAGCAATTCTGCAGAAGGATTGCACCAGCCGACCAAAACTCAGAGCCCAGGACTCCTTGGATCTCTGCAGTGGCCACCGACCAGGCTGTGCTGCTCTGGTGCTCAGGGATGGTCTGGTCCCCATCTGAACTCCGCTGTCCTAATGGTAGGGAGGTGCAACTTTTCTGACTTTATAAAGTCATCCTGCAACCCTATCCAGGCGTGTTGCTGGCAAAGCACACTGCAGCTCTTGGCTTTCCTCACCGTAATATGAAATGAATTGTGATGTTATTAGTTTGTTGTGGTTTGGAAAGTACCTTGGAGTGACTTGAGTTGTGCTGAACAAGGCAGGAAACTGCCAGCGAGCCAAGGGCTTGTGCTTAGCCAGGAAAGAACCTTCTTCCCCGCCGGATGCAGGGAGGATGCCACAAATTCATGGGCTGCCGAGAGCTGGAGGGACCGCTGTGAACATCATGGACTGCCTGTTCCCTGCTTTTTCCCAAAGAACCTCATTCTTATTCCACACCTGGTAACAGTCTGGTCTAGAAACAGATGCTACCTAGTCATGGCTTGAAAACTGAGAAGAGTGCAAACCCCCCCCAGATTTGGCCTTCCAATGCTCATGGTTAGGACACGCTACTCATCCTTCCTTGAATAGGTCCACCTACACCTCCTCAGCATCCACTCACACGTCTGTCTTCTAACACCTTCTTATAAGCCAAAAGTCACTTCTGTGTGTAGGTACCCATGAACAGGGCTGTAGAATCTCTTAACCAGCTCATCAATGAACAAAAGGCAATGGACAAAAATATGTTAAAAAAGCCTAATAAAATAAAATAAAATAAAATAAAATAAAATAAAATAAAATAAAATTAGCCTCCTACTCTGAAGGATCTTAATTGGGTCTCTCAAAACAGCTGGGCAAACAGTGGTGAAATATCTAAACCAGCCACTTAACCACTGCACCTTCCACCTTCTACCACCTTACTTCTCTGCACACCCCAGACCTTATGGTAGGACTACTCACCAGGGTGTGAGGAATTAATGAATTTTCTCCACCATGTATCTTTTTTCTTTTGCGCATATTTGGGCTGAACTTAGAATTTTTGGTTTCTCTACCGGATTCCATTCTGCAGCCAAAAAATACAAGTTACCCAATGTTCTGTGGTTTCACACTGATGGTATGAGACCAGGAACACAATTTGTGCTTGGGTGCAAAGGAGCCTTAAGATGGGAAGAATGCAGAAAATAGAGGCAGCTGCACCAAAATAAAACCAGACTCGACTTTCACCTCATAATTACAGCTGCATCTGACAGTAACCCCTTCAAAGAGCACAGCATGGCTGCCTGGCTCTGTGGTCAAACAACTTCACTGCAAGTTCTGCCCAGTCTGCAAGAGGGCTGGATTCAACCTCCCTCTATGGTCCTGCATTCCTGAGAAAAGTTCTGCTTTTGTCAAACTGGAAAATGGGAGGGAGCCTTAACACTCACATGCTTCTATAAGTTCCTGTGATAAGTACTGATGATGCAAAAATAAAAATTATTGTTATTACTGCAAAATGTGGCCATGCTGCCAAAGCTCTACGAGTCTGTGGGTGCTGGAGTTTCTCTCCCAGGCGAGATCTGCAGTTCCTTCTGATGTCCTCCCTGCCCAGCACCCTCATCCCTCCTTGCCACCAAAGCAGCATCTACACAGCAGCTGGGAAAGCATGTGAGTTGATCCTTGCAAAAATCCCATCAATGTCAGCTGGTACTGGATGCAGCCTTCAAGGAAGAAAGGCCATCTAAGACTGCAAGAACAAAAGGAAGAAGTTAACTGACATGTTGGGGGCTACAGACAGACCATCATTTATGGAGATGTATGGGTTCACTAAAAAAAATTTTCTTAAAAATTATTTATTTTAAAAAATCCAAACACAAACCCTTTCAGCTATATGGTTAACACCCAGAGCTGGCATCACGGAGACTGTCAGAAGGAACAAATGCTTTGGAGGACATAAATCCAGAAGACTGCAGTGTCCAAAGGTTAATAAATGTGGACTAATCCATGTGAAGGAGCAAGCTGCATCATGGAGGTGGAGAAGGCAGGCATAGAACAGTACATGGCAGTACAGGAATAGTGCACCCCACCCAGAAGGTTAGGAAGCAGCCCCATCGTCCACATCCTTCACAGTTCAGGTGTGGAGTGATTCACATGGCTTCACCTGCCCAGACATGGATTGTAATTCACATTTTTGGTGTCACACTTTGGATTCTGGGCTCTTTCTGGAGTTTCCTGCCAGTTTCTCCTTCTCTGGGTCTGCCTTTGTCTCTGCTGCATTGCTGGCTTCCCTCTCCTGCCGTCTGAGAATCACATACACGGTCACGAAGCACAGAAAAGCACCCACCTCAAAGAAAAACTGGAGACCAAGGTACCTGTGAGGTGGAAACACAATAAGTCAGGGTATCAACATTCCTATGTGCACCAAGCACCAACACCTGATGTCCCAGGCACCCAGCAAACACTGAACATGGGGGAACATGGGGACGGGCTCCTTGGGCACATTCAGCACTGGGCAAGCGACTGCTGCAAGCCTGGGTCCCAAGAAGGGTGGGAAGAGGAGGCGGACGAGCTATCAAGATGCATTTGTCCTTGGCGTTACATTAAGACACCGTATCTCCTGGTAAGCAGGAGGCATATAAAAACATATCTTGGGGTTGAGGGTGAATAGGACTTGCTGCAGCTACTGGTCAGTGAGTCATTCAACAACAGTGAACTTACAATGGGGATGGAAGACCACCTACAACTCCCTTCCAGCCTCCCCACAGCGCATGGGCTGGATTTGGTGTCTTCTGCATGTTGGGCTGGGCTGTTCTGGTGGAAGATGAACCCCAGGGTGCAAGGCACCCTGCACAGACCCTGCACCACCTCACAGGCATCTTTGAGGCTGGGGTCACCCTTGCTGCTGCATTACCTCCATGGAGGAGGTGTCAGGACAGGCTGCTTGTATCAGTGCTGGTAAAATGAGTAATTAGAGCATCACACAACAGCCCAGCTTGGAAGAGACCTCAGGAGATCATCTGGTCCAAGATTTTGTGGGAAAGGGAGCCTAGATGAGGTTATCTAGCACTTTGTCCACTTGCTTCTTGAAAACCTCCAGTGATGAGGACTCGACCACATCCCTGGGGAGGTTGTTCCAGCAAATGGTTGTTCTCATTTTAGTGCAGGGAGTGCTTCTGGAAGTGGACCTCTGTGGTCTGTAGCAGTAAATTACCATCATCCTTGGGAGGGTTTTGGCCTGGACTGATGACTGTCCAAACCATTCCTGGGCACTGCTGGGAGTTAGCACAGGCCAGGGGGATGTGAGTCTCCCCATTTGCTTACCATGACATGCACAACAACTCATCCCACGTCGGAGGTGGCCTGATGCCACATTCCCCCTGGATTTCCCTCTGTAGCCTCAGCCCTTAGCCTGACTGCTCATCCCTACCTTTGCCTGAAGAGGTTATTGTCATAGTATCTGCAGGCTGCCCTCCTGTCGCACTTCTTCTCCCAGAGGATGCAGGTCGTGTCGATGGCGCTGCCATACAGAACGGGTCCCGGCATCCATGCTGGAAGCAGAGGGTCAGAGGGGACTTTCTTATGTGATGGGAGCGCCTTTCCTGGGACAGACCCAACCCTGGTTCTTTTCCCATGTGCTAAGGGATTGGAAAGTCCCACAAAGCCGCTGGTCCTGCGCAGCACGCCAAGGGCTAGCTGTGCATTTGCACACAAGGTGCAAGACAGTCCTTCTTTATCATTGCTCTTTGATAAGGGACCATCGCTCATCCCGGGAACGATGCTCAACTCCTTCATGCACTGTGCATGCAAGCACCTTCCCACAACTGCAGTGGCATATTCCAGGGGCCTCCAAGTGAACATGGATTTTCACCACAGGAAAAATAACTAGTGGGCTCACAGGACATGATTTGCAGCCACCTGACGGGCTGGAGGCAAACAGCAGTATCTGAACACAGCCAAGGGCTGCCCTCCTGGACCTAAGCTTATTCCCTGCCCTCTTTTATTTAGCTGCGTAGGTGTACCCCCACAGAGATGCTCGTCCCTCCCCACCATGTGCAGCCTTCCAGGCCCTGCAGGGAAGCATCTTTCCCTGGCTTAGGACAGACTTTGGCCAGCTGAATAAACAGTACTTCTGCAGCCCTGGAGCTGCTCAGGGATAAAATCCCCATGAACCCCCAGGAGCTGCCATGATTTTCTAGGATGGCATTTCAACACATATTAATTTACCTAAAACTCTCAGCAGCATGAACTGTATCCCAACAGCAAATGATTTGTCTTCAGGATGGATGCTCCTGAAAAACAAAATGGAAATGTGTGTCCCCTCTGGCAATTCTGCAAAGAGGGATGTTTCCCTCCCTGGCATCACACAAAGGTTTGCAGCACCTCACTCAAAAATTCATCCTTCCACCTGACCACCAAGGACCCCTGGCAGCTCCCATTTACATCAGCAAAAATGATGAAGGGCTAGAAATTCATTAGGGCTAGAAATAGAAGCTTACCACCGTCTTTTCTTAGCCTGAAAAACCTACCGAACTCCATGAGAGGCAGGGAGGAGCTCAGCTAAGTATTTTTGCTTTTAATTTAAAGAATCCACGTGAGTAAAACACAAACAGAAACCAATATAGCCGCTGGCTCTGCCAAACACAAACAATAAAAGGGATATTTTTTGTAACTGAAGAAGTGATTTACCCGTGGAGGAAGTGGCTTTTTTTGAGGTGGGGTGCCCCAGCATATATTTCAGTGGTACCACAGTTTTCTGAAATAAATATTTCAGACTGTGGTTCCTGCTGGGGTCACACATGGGGGAGGACTGGGTGGCAGAGGACCTCCAGGTCAGCACACCTCCAAGGACTCAGCTTCCCTTCCCTCTCTGACTGCCTGGTGTACACGTAGCTCACTCTTGGCAGAAAAAGGAGATTTAAAAATACCTGGCCGTCAAGGTAAAAACAGGCTTTAACCACAACTTTTCCCTAAAAAGCAACTGTTTGGAGTGCTTCGACCACAGAAACAAGCTTGGAAATATCATTTATAGACTAACACAGAGATTCCCCTATGGATTTCCCCTCTCTCCCCACACAGCCCCCCCCACACCCTCAGCCTTTCCTGCTCATCCCAGGCTCCAGCCCCACCAGTCTGGGGCTCGTGTGGAAGCTGGCTCCAGCCTGCCCCATGGGCAACTTTCCAAGGCTGTGAGAAACCAGAGTTCTCATAGCTTCTCTGCCCTGGCAAGGCAGGCTGTATTCAAGCGAGATCCATGAGAAGAAAGGAAGGTAATTAAACTCCTTAACAGAGAGCTGCATTAAAATGTGCCAAAGTACTGCTGTGCTAAATTAATGCCGAGTTATTGGTGCATCTCGTTACTGAGGTATCAGCTATGGGTGGGGAGAAGGAACAGGATGGCTGTTGGACCTGGAAGTTGTGCTGATACCAGGAATAGGGGGTGCTGAGGACAACGTGGGGTTCCTATGAGCCCCACGGTGGACGTGCTGTGGGGGCCTGGCATGGTGTGACACCCACCCACCCACCGGCTGCTCCCTCCTTAAGCCTGTTGGTGAGCACCAATGCTGCCTGCAAGAGCAATCAGCCATGCAGCACTGGTGGTTCCATGGCAAAGCCTCCAGCAGCCCAAGGTCTCCGCTTGCTGCTAAACTCTGCAGGGATCAGCAGCCACAGCCAGAGAGACCTTGAAAGAGCCTCTGTAGTCTTAGGGCAGCAGGAGCTCTGTTAGTGCAGGGTCTACAGGAGCAAGTCCTGAAGGTCTCTCCTGCTTCAGGTCCTGGAAATGCTCAATGCTTCTGGCCAGACCTGCTGTGCCAGGTCTTTGCTAGCAAAGTACAGCCTGCTCTTGAGCCATGCATAGCCTAGAAGATGGACAACCACATGAGCTGCCAGATGACAGGAGCAGGGAAGCCCTGTTCCCTGTTCCCTGCGACAACTCGTGCAAAACCCATGTAAAAACAAAGGGAGGAACTGGGCATGAGGTGCAATATAGGGCTGATCTAACCTTCCAGTCCCTCAGCTGGAGAAAAACTTCTTCCTCAATTCAAGGACCCCTTGGTTTTCCAAACACCACCTCTGGATGCTTTTTCTGGCTGCACCTAGACCACGGCCAAACCAGTCTGCTCACCTGAGGATGAGCATGAAGGATGGCGTGTGGGACATGCTGGCGAGGATCCCTGCCAGGCAGGACAGGACCACAAAGGGCAGGAAGAGGTGGAAGCAGTCGGTGCCACAGGTCCCGGGCTTGGCGAACCCCGCGAGCCCGTTTTTGGAGATGCAGCTGCAGTTGGTGTAGTTCTGCAAAGAAGAGAGAAAACCCAAAGCTACTCGTCCGCTCAAAGCTATGGAGATACCAGGAATAGCTGCCAGCTGTCATAGGAAGGGAGGGTGTTTAGGTTTTGTCTGTAAATAATTAGCAGTAATTAGCACTCAACACTTCAGGGAGCAGGGGGTGGAAAAAAAGAAACATACAATGAAGCTGGCTGGGGATAACAGACTGAGTGGATGAGAAAACACATATTGCCATGCCCACTTCCAGCCTTCCACACGCTGTCATCTCTGACAGGAGGTCCCAGTCCCCAGTAGGAGATATCACACAGGTGAGCACACACAGCTGATGGGGAAGCTGGGACCACCACAGTACCTTGGTTCATCTCCCTGTACTTCCAGAGGCACCTGGAAATGCTCCTTACCCAGACACATCCTTGCCCTGTTGGTGTGAGCCCCAGCAATGCCTCCCCACCCTCTGCAGCAATCCTACGCTTGTGCTCCCAGCCCCGTGTTGCACGCCTGTTGTGCGCTGAAGATGCCTACACATAATGTAAGCTTAACGTTATCGTTTGCCAGCTGAACACTTTGGCATCCTGCATAAATCTGGGGTTTTGGCATGGACAAATCTCACCCACAGCTAATAAAACATTGAAGCCTGATGTGAGCTTACACACCTGTGTTCCATCTTTTGGAGGAAATAGCTGGGGAGCATCCTGGGCTCCATCACCTGTACCCAGCTTGTCTCCTGCTGAGAGACCCTTCATCCAGGGGCTACGTGTAGAGCAGAGCTGGCAACCGAGGCCAGAGCCCAGGCTCAGGGGGGCACTAAATCAGAAAACACTTGCTAGGGGAAAATGCAAAATCTCACCTTTGAGAGAGGATCATAAATAACTGGCACAGCATTAGCAAAGGAAAGATGCCCTAGGGCAAGGGATATGGATTTTTTTCTTTTCCTCCAGAATTTAGTCACAATTTTCTCTTTTCTTAACAAGAAATGTCTTTTTTTTTGAAAGAGACCTTTAAATAAAATGAGCAGGATCTTATTGTTGCCGGAGGGGGACAGATTCATGCCGGGATGGCAGTTTGCACAAGGTGATCTCAGAGACAGAGGCAGCCCAGGGTCTCCCAAATCCCCATTCCTACATCACTGCCTGGGGAAGTGGCATGGGTGACACCCATAAAAGAGACCCACAAGGCTGAGAGCACAATGTGGGGGGAGATTTGGGATGAAAAGGCATGTAATTCCTCCTCCTTCCTTTAGGAAAGAAGATTTAATATTTTAAATTAAGACTGGGATTTATCTTCTTCAGCCATCTGAAATGAACTAAATCAAACTCATCATCTGGGCTCCTTCTGCAGTCATGGAGGGAGAGGTGGGTCTCCAGAGGACCCACCACAGAGAAGTGCCTATGATAGCCGAGATTAATTTGGGCCAAAGCAGTTAACAAAAATGCAATTAGATAAATTCAAACTTGCTTGATCTCTGTGACCACTACCTTTTCCAGAGAATCACAGTCACGACATTAAGGGGACTCGTACAAAGCCAAATGGAGACCAAGGGCTGGAGATACACGTGGTGGAGGCACAAGGCAGAGCTCTTCCCCTTTCATTCAAAACCTTGGAGGATTTTAGAGCAGGGAGCATGACCCTGGTTGCAAAAACCTCTGAGCAGCGGGGACAAGCCACAAAGCCACCAGTGGCCCATCTCTGTGAGACGCATCGTCTGGGCAGCAGTGCCACAAGGCTGACGCAGCCCCAGGGCTAGGCAAACCACCCAGTGAAGTGGGGAGAGGAGAATAACGGAGAGCAGCCCTGAAACCAGGGCTGTGGTTTCTGGGCAGGAGCAGGCAGCTGGGTGGCACACAGCCAGCCCCGGGTTTTTCAGGGCTGTGCGTCAAACTTCCCCAAAGTACCATTTAGCAATTGTTTTCTTAAGAGAGAAAGCTGTTCACATTATACTCTGCCTGATGCTGCCTTATTTAATCCTTTTTTTTTTTTTTTTTTTTTTTTTTCTTCCAGCTGGGACCTTCCTGTATCCTAAATTTTGGGGGTTGCGCTGACCAGACCAGACCAGACCAGACTCAGCTGGCAGCAGGGAGACGTCCCCACTCCCATCCATGGCAATGCACGATGAAAACGGAGCAAGGCTCAGAAACCCAGAAGCCCATGGCACAGAGATTCCTGCAGTCCTAGGGGAGCTTCCATGGCCACCTCACTCCAACAGGTCATGCTGGACCCAAACAAACAGCAAAGCACTAAAAAGCTGTCACTGCCAGGGAGCAAAGTTTGTAGGCTCCTGCCGTTGCCCATGAAATTTGGGGACATCGGGCAATGCAAAGAGCAAATCGCTTTCAGTGCACGAAGGCTTTCAAATGAGAGTATTAAAGCCAAGCTTGCACCATGCAAGCCTTCTCTGGAAGGGCTGCAGCAAAGCTAAGCACAAAATTGTAGGTTTTTCTGCACAGTGGGAGGTTTTCTAGAAACCCAGGCATTTGGGACACGGAAAGCAGTGGGCAATGAGTGCTGCAGGTCCCTGCTCTGGCAAAGAGGTGCTGAAAATGGTAAGAACAGTGTAATGCAGCAGAGAAAGCAGGAGCTGAAAGAATGCCATAACCTATTTTTTTTTTCTTTTATGCAACAGGTACTACCCAAGAGGGTCTGAGGTTGCTCTGCAGACACCTGAGCTCAGCTCCTAGTCCAGCATGATAAAGGAGCAGGGCTCAGCATCTGTAGCCACACCACTGCATGCCACGAGCTCCCATCCCAGGCAGGTGCAACGTGCTCCAGCTACGACGTGCTGGCACATGGCTCAGTATTTATACCAACCTACCAAGACACAGTCCCTGTGCAGGAGAACCTCTCACACAACTCAGATTGGGTCAAGCTGCATCAGTAGGCGGAAAGAAGATTCAGCAAGTTATCTTAGTGCTAAAGGAAGAATTAATGCTGGCTTTACCAAGTAGTGTTTGCATGGCACCATCAAGGGAGCCCTGATTTTGCTCTAACGTGTGGCTACACATAATTATATGTATAATGAGTGCAGGAGTGGGTCACACTCAGGAGCACAGGGTGCCAAAGGGCTGGAGGCATCTTTGAGAAGGAAGAAACAGTTGAAAAGGATCTGCTGTACAAAAGGCAGGTACAGGGATGCATAAAAGTATGTTTGGGACTAAGGTCTGGCAGAAAATGTAATTGTTACTAAAATGAAGTGTTGTTAATTAACAAAATGCTGCTAAAAAGTGCCCAGACAGTCCCATGCTGCCATGCATATCCTGTGCCAAGAACACAGCGGAAAACTACTCACCCTATATGAATTGCTAACTTTTTTCAGATAGGTATTTGAATTGGCAAAGATTTCCATACTATTTATTTGTTGAACCGTATTGACTGGAGACCAGACAGACAATTGGCACGGTGAAAACTCAGCTCTGTTGGGGTTTTGGTAGCAGGCAGGGAGGAGCAGAGGAGAGAGAAGCACAGGGCAGCGAAATAACCCTGCCAGGTCTGCAAATCAAGGGTAAGCCCAGAGCAAACCCCATTTCTCTAGCCCTTGCATCGGGACTCTCCTGCTAAGTTATCCTCTCATGCAAGACGTGTGCCTTGACAACTGGCACTTGGGGAGGGGATGCAAGCTGCAACTAGAACATAACTTTTTAAGCTGCAAATCTGCAGTCTGAAAGGTGGATTAACATTACTCCAATGAGGCCCTCCCAGAGCATTCACTGGAGGTCTGCTAAATGTCACTGCTGCGTGCACTGGGGCAATGGTCCCTCCAGGCCTGGCTTGCCCAGAATACACAGAGTTGCTCCCAGAGTCTCCAAAAGCAAGATTTATCTCCTTTCTCTTGATCTATAGATGTAGCATAGCTAAAATGAATTATATGATGGAAACACCCAGGCTGCTTCTGCAACTGTAGGTATCAGTTGAGCGTTTTCAGCTGGTATTTCCCCTCACTCTGCAGGGAGGGAGTTTGGACCAAGTGTAGTTTTGCATTTTGCTTCAGCAAAAAAATTTAAATAATTAAATTATTCATTCTAGGCTTTGAACAGTATTTTAGGTAAAGGCCAAACAAAAACTATGGGGTAAGCACTATGGGTGATACCTGCTGCAAGACATCAAGGTATGTGAAAATGTGTACCACATGCACTGATATTTTGCCTTCACAACCCTCGAAAAATGGAAACACTCGGACTCCATCGAGTTTCAGGGAACTTTGGGCATGTGATGCCTTAATTGGGAGCCTGGTTTCATAGAACCACAGAATGGTTGGGTTGTAAGGGACCTTCAAGACCATACAAGTCCCTACCAGGGGCAGGGCCCCCTCCCCCCAGCCCAGGCTGCTCCCAGCCCCGTCCAGCCTGGCCTTGAGCCCTGCCAGGGATGGGGCACCCACAGCTGCTCTGGGCAGCCTGGGCCAGCGCCTCGCCGCCCTCACGGGGAAGGGTTTCTTCCTCATATCTAATCAGTAGGTCAAGGATCATAGATGGGGCAATTCATAGCAGGAGCCTTCTGGAGGTGGGCTGCCTCACCCTGCTGAGAAACATCCACTTGAGTGGAGAGCATGGAGGAACATCCACAATCAACATCCCTTGAGTACAAGAGGCATCCATGGATGTGAGGTCATGCTAGGTGCTGAGATTGGCCCTTCCGTACCGCCCATCCTCCTGTCCCACCACAGGAAACACAGCTAAGAAAGGTGACCTTGTTGGTGACCGTTTAGGGGTGAAGGGAAAGCAAAAGGCAAAAAGTCCACTCAAACTGCTAGGTAGCAAGGGAGATACTGAAACTAGGGTTTGTGGAGCAAAACCTGACCTTGAGAGGAGCAGTGGATGGGGGAGGACACCTTGACATCCTCCAAGGCTGGATACCTAAAAAGGTTTCTGCTTGCTGCCTTGGCCCAGGACCTCTACTGGCAAGGACTGCATTAAGCTGGAGAGCGCTAAGAGACACCAGGGTTTTCCTGGGACATTCTCAGCCTTCCCCTGTTCATTTCAAAGGGTCATGCCCAACACCAGGAGCTTGTCCAACGCTAACAAACATCAGAAAACCTAATTGCCAGACTTGAGTACTGCATTGGTCGTCCCTCATTAGCCATCCCAAGGCAGGACACGAGCACAGTGGAAATGACTCACCAAGACCGAGTTGTCTGCATCAATATTTATGACTCTGCAGCCAGCAGAACAGGGTGAGATGTATTCAATAGCATTAGAGCCGCAGATGGGGTTATAGGCTTTCTCAGGGCAGTTACACTGGAGGTTACACTCCAAGGTGTGGTGTCCAACTTCAGAGCTACAGCAGGAAGAAAATATTAATCCATGGTATTGAGCATCATTAACATGCATCTTATACAGGAAATATACTGCACGTACATTGAGGTTAGTAAAGAAACGCTTGATTGTTTAACAAAACCTTCCCCATATGCAAGTGATGACCCACAGAAATTCCACTTTAACCCCACAAGCCTGCGCTCTGCCTGGGCAACACATGCTGACCACAAATGGTTAAGGGAGTCACCCACTTACTTCAACAGTTGGGCTCGGTAATCTTAAAGGCCTTTTCCAACCTAAACAATTTTATGATTCTGTATTTGGCCCCAAATGTGGAGCCTTGGGGTATTTGCAACAGCACGCTGTGGGAGGCGGTGAGCTGAGGGCTTGGATAAGCTTCCACCGAGACCACGGGATGCTGAACGTGTGATTTTACAGAAGCCATTCCCTTGAGGGAAGACAAGAAGGTCCTGCTGGTGTTTAACGGTAGAGAGAAGCAGCCACAGCTCTGAAGGTGTGATTCCAGGGCTGGCCCCTGCCCAGATTATTCACCTGTGAGTAACATGCCACACTTGCCAAGAAGAAATTTTAATTTTGTGCGGTTTGTGCCAAAAACCATGTTCATTTAAGGTTTCACAACCAGTCATGAAGTTAGAAGGAGTAAGGACGCAGCAGATTAAGTGTTTATTCACAAAAGCATTAATTTTAGACTTATTTTGTCACCATTAACTGTTTCTCATGAAGGAATAAACACATTTCTGGGCATTCTGCTTAGCTCCCACCTCCACCCTGAGGAGTGCAGCTGGGGATGGGGTGTCCCCACAGCCCTAGGAATGACCCACTCATGCCCAGCCTAGCTGGAGATGTCGGTACCTCTCGCTGTAGGTAATGCCTGCAACCTTCTGCGTGGGGCAGCCGAGGAAGAGGAGGGGGAAAGCCATGAGCAGGCAGAGGAACATGCCGAGGACGCATATGGCGCTGCATTGCCTCAAGGACATCTGGAACCGCTTCAGGATGGCACCACCCACAATGATTCCGACCATCGCCCCAGGGATGTTCACAGCACCTGGGGAAAGAAAGGTAGGTCCTATACCTTGTTTTCCATCCTCCAAGCTGTATCCGTCCCTTCATTATAGCAAAGGCCTGGAGGATTTGTTGTTGGGTTCCTCTTTTTCAGCATGGGTGATCTGGAGGGGATCAGCGGTTTTGCGGGGACTGCTGGAATAATGCTAAAAAAGAACAGCTTTGCCAAAACAGCAGGATCCCACAGCAAGCTGGCTGCCTTATGTATCCATGCGTGGAAGATGTAGAGAGCAGTGAAAAGCTATGCTTCAGCCAGCAAATGTGATTTTTTTAGTGTAGACAGGAGAAAATATCAAGTAAACCCAGAGAGGATATGTAATTTCTGTGTAATGCAGTAATGTGCCCACTTCTGTGGCCATCATTGTGAAACTGTGAAGGTTTCCATGACAGGCTTGGCATTTTGCAAAACACACCTTTACAATGGGATACAAAAGTGCAGATACAGAAGTGCAATCTATTTAATTCAACAAAGGCTCAACGGGGAGGTTGCTTTGAGCCCATAAATACCCACACAACGAAGGGATTTCCAACTACAGAAAGCTTTTTGATTTCACAGAATAAGGCAAAGCAAGAATCAGTAGCTGGGAACAAAAGCTAGATAAATTTGTCCAAGAAATATGGTGCATGTCCTCAACAGAGCAGATAAATCAAGCCTGGGAACAAGTCAGCAGGGCAGACCAGTGGAGGACACCACTGCTTAAGCATTTAACCTTTCTGCCTGTACTTAGCCGGGGTTGCTGGGCTCTGCCAGTCTGCTCCGCTCGCTTTCTTCTGACTTATTCATTGCAGACTTCAGAAGACTCTTTCTCTGAGGATGCATGCTGTTTGTTCAAAACTATATTTTAAATACTTCTGTGTCTGGGCCTCTGAACTCTCCAGCTGATTAAAAGAGTAGGATTTTATTCTTCATATTTTTATTACCGTGAGAAGATCGCACAGGGAGACCTCAGGCTCGGACAGGATATTCTGGATGTTACAATACAAGCAAAAGCAGTCTGATGTGATGAGCACATATCCTGCTTAATACTTGTTATTTTCCTTCAGGACACTACCAACAGCAAGCAACGTTACAAGTCTGACTACAACAAACATTTTGAAGAGTTCAGACACGATCAGGACACCATCTGACTGGCCTCTTGCTGCAAAGCATCTTCAAAATGCATGCATACACTTCTGCAGCTTTTAATTTTATTGACTATCCACTTTTTAAAGGACCCTTAACCCAATGATCGATGTAAAGTAATCCCTGCTACAGAAACATGCGCAGTTCCTATCTGATCCTTCTCTGCTTCCTTGATGCAATGAGTTGGTTTCCTCTTCTTGATTACAGGGAACAGCTTTAGATAGCAAACATTTCTCTGGGTCTGAAAAGAGTTTTTTTCTAGCAAGCTCAGGCTGCAGTGTAAGGGGAGGAAAGTAGATAGTAGCTGAAAAAGCATACGGACAAGGGCCTCGTGCCACGTCTGTCTGAGGCAACGGAAGGAGACTGGCAGCTCCAGAGGTGCTTCTTAGTAATCTCTAGATTATTCTCTAAGAGGTACTCAAAAACTGGCAAGCCTTGACAGCAACACTTACCAATGATCATGTTGGCCAAGGACGCCGTGAGGGAGAACTGTCTCTCCAGGAACTTCCCCATGAATGTTGCTAAACCAGCAACCATGGCAGAGAGGTTGACCTGAGCCAACACCACCAGCAGGTAGACGGGATGACGCAGGTTCCTCAACAGGACCAGAGGAAAATCTGAAAGAAAAAGGAGAAGCCTGATGCACAAAGACGAGGTGTACAGCAAAATATTAATCCATGGAAAGTGGCAAAACCTTTACTTTCCCTACATATTTTTTGTGCAGAATTAACTCTTTCAGAGTGGTGAGCTCTTCTGACTGTTTCATTTACAAAAAAGCAGGATGTGTGCTTTCAGGGATTATTATTTCAAGGCTCAATTGCGTGACCACTTGGATATTAAAAAGTCAGGATGAAGCATCAGGACACTGCAAAAAAGGGTGAGAGAGGGAAGCCAAAGATCCCTCCTGCCTCAGGACCAGCTGTGGGATGAGTGAACCAATGGCAGAAGTTAGTTGTTGTAGGAGATGAAGCAAAAAAATAGGGTTTTCAGTGTAAAGCATGTCCAGCCTCAGAGTGAATGCCAGAAGAGAGCAACTCCTCTCTGGACATACCCCACCTCTGCAGAGCTTACCTTTGTAACTGTTAATCCTTTGGAATTGTTGTTAAAGGTTGGTCACTTTCTGCTGAATGCCCATGAAGTTGAGACTGGGAACTTCCCTAAACACATCGTCACACAGGCAGCGTATAAAGGGTCTGTGCCAGTGCAATAGGAAACTGTTGGAGGCATCAGCAGCGCAGCATAGCATAGCACAGCATAGAGCAGAGCAGAGCAGGGCAGGACAGGACAGGACAGACGGACAGAGCAGGACAGAGCAGGACAAAGCAGGACAGGACAGGACAGGACAGCACAGGACAGCACAGGACAGGACAGAACAGAACAGAACAGAACAGAGTAGAGTAGAGTAGAGTAGAGTAGAGTAGAATAGAATAGAATAGAATAGAATAGAATAGAATAGAATAGAATAGAATAGAATAGAATAGAATAGAATAGAATAGAATAGAATAGAATAGAATAGAATAGAATAGAATAGAATAGAATAGAATAGAATAGAATAGAATAGAATAGAATAGAATAGAATAGAATAGAATAGGCCAAAACATTTCAGTTGGAAGGGATCCACAATGATCATCTCGTCCAACTGCCTGACCAGTTCAGGGCTGACCGACACTTAAAGCCGGTTGTGAAGGGCAATGTCCAAATGCCTCTTAAACTCTGACAGGTGTGGGGCAACAACCACCTCTCCAGGAAGCCTGTGCCAGGGTTTGGACCCCCCCTTGGTAAAGAAATGTTTCCTAAGTAAACTTTAAATGAAGTATCTTGACCCAAGAAAATCAGTATCTCACACCAACACTTGGGTGATATGCTGAAGCAGTCCTGAACATCTGCTAATGCAGAACACCTTCTGCAGCAATACCTCCTGCTAAGCTCTCCTTCAGCTGCCAGCATCTTACGATGCTTTAGGAGAAACACAAGTGGCTCTGCAATAGTTTTTCAGCCTCAGCTGAACCTCTATAAATACTGTCTGTATCTCCTGCCTTCGATGGGTGGACTGTAGCAGGATGGTTGAGAGCAACATGGAAACCTGCACATCTTTCCCCGGCCACCTACAGGCTACAGCGTGATTACAGGGGTTGATACAAACACACTTGCCCCGAGTAAACACAGCCTCAGCTCCTTTCCCTGAAGCTTTCTGGCAGGGTTCCTGCTGAAACAAAAACAAAAGTAGCTGGGAAGTCATTAAAATTTAATTTATGTGTTTGCTGCTGTTGCAATTTCAATGGTGGGGTTTTTTTGTTTCAATCGTAAAAATGTATTTTTTTATTATGGGCAAGAAACGCTCTGGCAAATTCCCCTGTGGCTGGACTCTCACTGCTTGAGGAAAAGATTTCTTCAGCCTGCCCAGCACAGACAGCTGCCCCATGCCATGGGAATCGGGATGCCTGATGCTGGCACCCGCCAGCTGGGAGGCTGCAGTTCTTCAGCCTGCAGTGATTCCTCCTTTGTGCACACCCTGAGCCCACTTTCTGCTCATGCCCTTGCTTCCCCTGAACTATCGCCTTCCCCCGTGCTTTGTGCAGCTTTGCAGCACGCAAGCAAAGGGCGTGCATAAGGGCAACTTCCAGACAAACAGATGATGAGTTTCCCAGATGAGGGCTCTGAAAGCCAATATGCTGAAGCAGAGATAAGGAATTAACAGGGAGGATTAATGCAAGGGCCTGCCATAAATGAATGATGTCAATTCTTAGAAGCTCACAAACAATTGGGACAATCTTTGTATCTGCTCCAGCACAGAGGTGCTCGGAAGATCGTAGTGGGGAGAACTATCTGGTGCTTGTCTGGGAGTTGCCCCAAGCTGTGTATTTGCTTTAGATGTCCTAAAAAGTCATGTGAAGAGCGAAGGTCCCTCTGTGGATGTGAGGGGGTCCCCCACATATGAAGGCAAAGCTCTCGCCCATAGGAGTATTGCCTCTCCAGCTCAGCACTCTGCTCTCAGGGTTAGGCAAGCAGCTGAAGACGTTGGAGAGCAGCAGACACATGGCACTAGAGAGGGTCCAAGCATGCAAGGCTCATTGAAGGACCCTGAAATACTGACACACTGGAGAGCCTGGAGGCTAGCAGTCAACTGGAGAGGGAATGAGCTGCGATGATATCCCTGCCCATGGCAGGGGGGGCTGGAACTAGATGATCTTTAAGGTCCCTTCCAACCCAAACCATTCAATGAATTTTGTGGGCTAGACCAAGGTGAACCCCAAAGAGAGGAGGTGGTTTTGCTCTTAAGTATCAATAAAGGTCTTCCTTTTTAAAGCATATTCCTAGTTTACATACTGGAATATCTCAGACACATTGCAAATATGAAACCTCAACTTTCACCCTAAAAGATCTCCCAAGAGTTAATCCAGCCTTTTGTGGAGGTAGTAGGAATCCTCTACCAAAAAGATTTATTTTCCCTAGAGTTCTTTGGTCTTTCCAGTCACACTACAGCCCCTCTGACACCCCAGATCACAGCTATAAAGCTACAGCAACAAGCAGGTCTCCTACTTCATGGTGGGAGGCAGTGAGGTTGCTGTCCTCTGCAATCACCATCTCACTACTAATTCGATCTGTCCTCTGCAATCACCATCTCACTACTAATTCAATCTTCCTTACACCTCCAGAAAGGAAGCTGGGCAGATACTAAAAACAAGTGGAAACTTCAAAATAATACTAAAAAAACATCCTTGAAACCATCTTTAAGTACCATAGAGAAACAAACAAGTCACAAGCCCTGTGGTTTCATTTCTTTGATCACCTTTAACGGATTAATTCCCAGTACGCGTAAGAGAAACTGCACACCCACCCAGGTGTTTTCAGCCAAAGCCTAGAAATCACTCAGGCTAGCTAAATCCTGCTTTCTTGATTACTGCAAGCAGGTCTGACGCCTGCAAAAGGAGCACTTCATGAATACCAGAAGCAGGGTGCAACCCAATGTCACGCAGAGCATCTGTGCAAGAGCCAAGATCATTACCCACAGTACCGTCAGCTTTCCTACTTTTGAACAACTCCAGTGCATGGAGCCTGCTCCCTTCTTGGGTAATTGACCTCATTCTCTGGAAATGTCCCCGGTGCTTTGCCTGAGTATTTATCCTGAACACAGCCCCATCCTGTTATTGCTGATTGTGCATAGAAAAGCTCTTCCTGTCCTTGAGGTAGTTTCCAGGGCTCTGCAAAAACTGTTCTCTGCTCTTTGCACCTTGCCCCAGAAGTAGTTAAAGCTTCCAGCGACTTCCAGAGAAATGGAGAACGCGAAGCACCTAATGGGATGGGGTCTAAACCATCCTTATTTTGTTCTCAATAAACTGCAAAAATTCCAGCAAGCCTTATTTTGCGCTCAGTTATCTCCATGTGCACTGAAGCAACAGAACAAATGACAAAATGTATTTCCTTCTCCATAAACATGCTTCATTTTGCATCATTTAGGCTGAAATAAGTGACTAAACAGCATTACTGAACATCTTGCTTCTCCAGGTCAGCTTAGTAATTTAAGGCTTGCCTCTGCCAAACCCTTAAGAAAATTATGAACTCTTACAGGTGCTCTTCAGCCTTACTTCGCTCAAGGAGCAGCCTCAAGGTCTTTGCTGAATCATAAACTAACCAGGCAGTGTCCTTCTCATCTGGAGTTTGCCCCAAGGCTTGGGCCAGGTTTGGAGCAGGATGCTGCATTTTTCCCACCCGTCAGTGCCAAGGGAAAGCCATCCCTGTTCCCTCCAGCTCACGACAAAGGGACACTTGCCAACAGGAGACACTGCCTCCCTCCCAGGCAAAGCATTCCTGGTCCCAGGTTGAGTTTGCAGCCATCCTTCATGGGTGGCCCATGTGAAAGTATGAGGCCGGTTTGCAAAACACTTTAAACCTAGTGATGAGCCAGTTGTCCAAGTGTTGACTCAATTGGCTCCAACCCCAAGTGCTTGTTAGGGCAGGCCCAACACTGGTGGTGCAAAGGACCTTCTAACTGAACGTGGATGAAGACCGTTTTTTGGCAGATGAGCCAAAAAACAAAGCACAGCCCTTATCTCCAGGGCCATTTTCAACACCTCAGCCAGAGGGAGGACTCTGTTTTACGAGGGATGCAGTAGGAACAGGACTGAAACATCATATGGAAAAATCTGAGATCTTGTGTGGTTCTCATTTGATCCGGTCCCTGCTGGTATCCTAATGCTTTCTTTCATCCCACCCCAAAGAGGGGACCCATAGCCATCAGTGACTTTCAGCTCACTCCAACAGGGGACCCAATAGCCATCAATGACCTCCATTCCACCCTGAACAGAGGACCCACACCCATCAACGTGGAGCAGCTCTGGGGCTGCCTGTCCCAGGGACAGCACCAAAGCACCAGGCAGCTCTGGGAAGGGAGCCATCCGTAAAAGCTCCCTTGCCCCTAAAACTGCATTTTTACAAGCAGTGAAAAGGTTTGATCACAAGACTGAGTTAATACACAGGTGGCTATTTCTCTTGTAAGATACTCTAGGAATCTGCTTTGTGTCATTTCTGCTGGTGGACTGGCCCTGCCCATCTGCTAAGTGCCCATCTCCTGCCTTTCTGCAGAGCCTCCCGCTCCCCACGCTGAACGCAGAGATGCCAGATGCAATCACAAAAAACAAGGAGGTATGTCTCAAAGATTTCACAGCACAGCCCCATCGGGTCCAGCATGCTGAGACCAAAGTGGGACCCCTCTTCTTCAGAAGCCAGGTCATCCTTTTTTACTGGGATGTGGTGCAAAGAAGGCTTGCTATGAACACGGCACAGGGACCAGATTGCCCTACAGCATTTCTCCATCACGTGTGTTTCATTCTGTCTCTCTTTTTAAACAACAGAAGGTAAAAAATCGCAAGGTGATTCAGGCTGGAAAATCTTCAAAAGCTGTTTTCATAAACTATCACGTAGAAAAGAATAGTAAGTATAGAGAGGAAAGAATGTTTGGTGATGGAAAGAAGAAACAAAATAATCAGGAGAGTCACAAAATGGGAGGTAAAATTCTCTTCCTGGTGACTAGTAGGTGAGCCATCACTAAAGCCTCCAAACTTCACCCAAACTGTCTCCGTCTAACCATCACACATTAGCTACCCCCCGGTTTCTGGCTCTGAAAAGAGTTTTGTATTAGACATCCCAGTGATTTCTGCAAGATTGCTCTCCTGACAAAAAATACAGACACTTCATATTTTTCAGGACTGGACTTTAGGGGATAAACTCTCCGAAATAATGAATTTATTAGCACAGCTCCCATAGCCCTGACAGCAAGCCCCAAGCCCGCAGAGGGAACAAATTTCCTTCTGTCTTCACCCAGGAGCAGGGAGCTCAGTTTTATTCATTTCTCAGAGGCAAAGAGCAGAGCATCGGTGTGAAAATCCCATCCGAGCACTATAAATCCGTGCCCACACAATCGTTTCCATCACACGGGTTTTTGAAATGACAGTGCAATGAGGTCAGTGGGGGAATAACCCCCTGACTTATTCCTCTAATTCAGCATTAGGCCAGCCAGCAAACGGTGCAACTAGCAAAATAAAAACCTGCCCACGCTTGTCCAGCTGTGCCTGCCCTGCCCTTCATAAAACAGAGAATTTCCAATAAATTAAAGGGATAATATTCAGGAAATATGGAGGAAGCTGACATGGGTTGACTTCAGAAGGTCACTTTTCTTGAGCATTTGCCAAAGTATGGAGTGTTTCTTTCAAAAATACAACAGCCCTTAGCAGAGGCCTCCATAGACGAAAGCCCAGCTGATTCCCTTCAGCACAAAGAGCCTACTCATTGCTAAGCTAATTGCACTGGATTAAAATCACCCTGAACAAACATGCATTTGATTTTAATTGCTCAGACTCTGGCTCCAGGCAGCACTGGCCATCCTTGGTGGGACAGGGAGGGCAGCCTGGCTCGGATATTGTCACCAGCCTTGAAAGAGGGGGTCTGAGGAGGCTTTTGGGGGTGAGGAGCTGCCAGTGCTACTGTAGGGGTCTGATTCCTGTTATGACCTGAGAGCTGAGCAAGAGCAGGTGGATGCACCCAAGCTACAAACACTAACTGCGGGGGTGGGAGGAAGGTTCCCCTTCCCATGGCCTTGCTCCAGGCTCGCGGCTTGCATCCCTCTTTCCTGCCTGACTTTGGGTTCTGATGAGGTTTTGGCTCCTGTTTCCCACTGCCCCGATGAGCCATAAAGCCACGCAACATTGAGAGCTACCAGCCCCAGCTTCTTTGATCACCATGAAGTGGCATAGTCTGGACACGATGGCAAAGCATCTGCTGTAAGCAGACGAGGAAGAGATCTGCAGATCTAATTAAACCCAGCAACATGCCTAAATTGCATCTTGAGGGCTTACCTAGGAGGCAGGATGAGCACAGGGAGGAACATCCCTTTTTCTTACCAGCAATGCAGCCTATTGCATTGCTGTTGCCAGGACCTATGTTTGCACAAGTGGAGAAACCTCATCCAAGCGGGAGGTGGGGGATGCACACACTTACGTTTGATGAACTGGGTCAGAGAGAGGTTTTGCATGTGTTCAGAACTCGACCTGAGCTGGCTGAGCACATCCTCGCTCTTCTTGCTGTCGTTCTCCTTCCCACTCGCCACCTGGGGACAGACGAGAGGCTGTCACTGCACCGACCATGCCAAAGTTTCCCCTGAACTCGCTTTTTCTCTCCCAATTCATGACGGGCAGCAGCCCATGCTTCTTGCAGATGGAGTCTGCAATGTTTCTGGGCTTGGCCAGCACTGTCCATGACTAGTGTGGGACCTGTAGCCACCGCAACCTCCCACCTGCAGCTGCTGCTGAGTGTCCACACTGTTGGGTTTCCAATGGTGCTGAGAGCATCCATGCCTGTGTCTGTGTTATGGGGCAAGAGCCAGCTTCCCTGCCTTTCCCAGAAGGAATGAATCACACTTCAAAAATACCAAATGGGGCCGTTACCCAGGTACAGCGCACTGTGTGCTCAGCTCACACGAAGGTGGAAATTCAGGAGGTGTAAGCCTTTGCATTAGGAAAGACGGATATCCTCAGGGAGGTGCTTTTCTACCCCAGAGGGCCTGTTTTACCTCTGGGTCGGGGTGAAGTGGGAAGGAGCAATACACCTAGACCTCCACCCAAAGCAGGTTTGCACACTGGTTTTGGATGGAGGATAAACGTTTTCCCTGTGTCTCTTTGTGTAACAAGGTGCTGCACAGGTGCCTTTGCCCCTACTACCAGCAAGGACAGCAGGCAGAAATTGTAGGAGGAAAAGATCCAGGCGAGGAGAGGGTCTGGGAGGGAGGTAAAATATTTTTCATCTCCTAAACCAAGGCTGACCCAGAGCAGGGAAGTACTGTGGGGAGCAGCCACATACCCCTCACTTCGCCCAGCCCCTTTCTTCTCCTGCTCCTGGAACCCCCAGCTGAATTCTACCAACTCCTACTCTCTTTAATGCTTTTAATTTCTTCTAGCCTCATCTTTCCCATTGAACAGCAGCAGTATGGAAGGGACATCCTCTCCCACCCTGGTCCATGGGAGGGGACAGATCCTGCAGCTCCTTCCTCTTCTTTCTTCCCTATTCAGAGGAACAACACTTTGCAGCTGGAGAACAGATGGGTCCAGGCGTCTCTGCTTAATTTAGCCTCAGCTTGTGCTTACAGCTCTGCAGGACACTAACCCCAGTGCTCAGTGTCACGCTGCTGCTGCTCAAAAGCAAAGAGCTTTTTTGAAGAGGAGAGGTGGAAGATGGAGGGCTTGGATCATCTAAGGTCCATTGCAGGTGCATTCGATGACTGCATGTCCAAGGCAAGGGTGTGACATGCAAGGGCACTGTCACCCCCTCAGGATGCTAAGGGAGAGGAGAATTGCTTGGATGTGCATCAGATCCCCTGCTCTGCAAGGTTTTTTTTGAGAATCACTGAGATGGAGGGCATTAATCAGATTACATGCGGTACTATACATGTGTATTAGCAAAAAGTGTTCAGCAGGAGTGCAGTTTTCATGGAAAACCACAGTGTGTTTTTAGCCAGGCCAGACCCAGCAGACGCTTCTCTGACATCCTACATCAGCTCAGCAACGCCACTGTTGCAACTCTTGACACACATTTAATGAGTAAGTTCAATGAGTTAATGAGTAAGACAAATGAGTTAGTTCAACAGAAATTAGATGTGCTTGATTCACAGAAGGAACTGGACAGCTCTTTGCCTGACGCGATCTCTTCTCCTTTGAAACCAAGGCTGACTATTACACATCAGAAAGGTCAAAATGTCCCGTGCTGCGAATGCCATATTCTCTTTTTGAAGAGGGTCTGCAAGGCAAAAGCAATAAAACTCCTTTCATGGTTTTTATTGCCAGAGCTCAGCATTCAATACATTTTTCAAATGCAAAGATAAGACCCAGCTTCTATTCACTTCTCAGTTAGGTTACAGGGTCTCTTCTCTCTGCTCAAAAAATGCAGTGCTTTCCAAAAATACATCCAAGCTGCTACTGACTGTGGCTTTCTTAACTTCCAGTTGTTTATACTTCAGAGAGTTAATAGTCTGCTGAGCACTGTCTGCATATGGGGGGGAGGGGGGGGAGCCCCAAATCCCCCCATATGGGATGCCTCTGCGTGAGTGTGACCCTTGCAAGCAGGATGTTTCTCTGCACATCTTCTGGCTTAGCACTCACCCGAGGGGCAGCTGCTGTTTGCACAGGGAGCAAAGCCATCAAGGAGGAGGAAATCTCCTCTCCCCACGCTGGCTTGGCCCCTTGGTATATTTTTTGCTGCCTGAAAGGATCAGGAAATGCATTCCTCTGGGATGAAGCAGGCACACACCAGGAAAGCAAGCTGCGGAGGGACCAGCACAAATCCTGCCTGCTCGCTGCAGGCAGGGGGGCGAACTATGCTGGTTCTACTGTCAGAGATGCTCAAGCCCTGCCAACGATGCCACGCTCCTGCCACTGGGGATTTTAGCATTACTCAGAGGAGACATTTTGGCAAGCCAGAGTTGGTAGGTGCAATATCGTGGGCTGGCTGCTCAGCGCTACCCCGACTGTCTGCCATAGCACCGTGCCAAGGAAAAACAATTGTGGGAAACATCTTGCAAAATTCCCACACACTTGGACTTTTCAGGATGGTCCCTTAAAGGGCTCAGTTTCCTGGTGCACGTCCACCAGTGAATGGGCTCTTGTTGCATCTCATGATTTTGAAATGGGATTTTATCTATCGCCGTCGCTGCCAGCCTCGTGGCGGGGTGGAGGAGGCAGGGAGGCTTTTGAGGAAGGAGGATGACGCTCCCTCATGCTTTGCATTAGGAAGAGCATCCCTAACCTGATCTCAGCCTGGGGAAAGCCCCCATTTCCCTGCACGGACATGAATAAAACAGGTATGACTGAGCAGGGCTGAGACCTGAGCATGCTTGGCAGGACAGGTAAATGAAAGCAGCTTGCCTGTGAGCTTTCACCGACCTGTTATTGCACCTGTGAGAAGGTGCTGACAGTCTGGTTTTATTCAAATACACCACTGCAAAAAGGGATAAATAACCTGCTCTGTGACAGAGAGGTTTTCCTTGCTTCATTTGGGGCTTCTACAGAGTTTCCCTCCGGCTGTGCAGAACCTGGCGCTCCCAGCTCAGTGAAAAATAAGGTCAGAGAAGCTATTTTCACATTAAACAAACCAAATGTAAAACCTCATGGCTTGAAAAAGAATTCTTTTCCTCCTACGAGGTCATGCTCCCTACAAGCACTTCATTATGTCTCTTCCAGCAAGTGTGGGTCCCAGCAGGGACTTTATTTCCTAGAGCAGTAAAATAACCAGCCAACAGGCACCTTGCTCACGCTAAATGGGATGATTATTTTTAGCCACTGTTTGTGCCTGTCTTTAAAGCTCCCTGGGGAAAATCCAAACGTGGAGACCACCTCATTCCTGTAACATGCCAGTGGCACCACCACGCCCTGCCATTGGCCCCCAGTTACTTCCCAGATGGTGCCCTGTATTTCTAGACTGCCTTGGATGGTGCTTGAGGAGCTTTAATGAGGCAGCCTCCAAACATTGCAGCCCCAGGAGCAAATCTTTCCGAAGGATTAAGATTTCTCTGTCCCTGTGCTTTAAACTTTCCCTGCTAACTAATAACCCGAATTGGAGCTGGCAGTTAAGAGTTCCCCATCGGTTATTTTCATTTCAGCTGTTCACTTGCACTGGAAGCACACCGGGTCACTGCTGAATAAACATGGGACGATCTGTATAAATGCAGGCAATCTGTACCCAGGCAGGAACCGGAGAAGTTATTTTTCACTTCCTCAGCACTGTTGCACAATGTCTCTGCTTGCACAGAAGGGTCAGGTTGCTGCCCCAGCTCCGTCCCACCATGCTGGACGTGGGATGTCTGTTGGGACGCCTGGGGACAGCCCCCGACAGAGCCGTCAGCTCTTTGCACCCTGCAAACACCCTGCACGGGTTGGGAAGTCCCCAGCAACCCTGGCAAAGGGCAGGAGGCTCCTTGCAGGCTCAGGCATGCTGGTGCAATCCTGTAATGTAGCTGAGAGCAGCACCAGCATCCACGGGGCAACCTCAGGGCAGGGCAGGAGGGGTCCTGGCTGCATTTGACCTGCAGGAGCTTCTCCTCATCACAAACATTCTGCTTCAGGACCGGAGGGACAGGCGTTGCCAGGACCTTGCCAAGCAATGGTGCCACCTCCAGCGGGAATGGCGATGTCCAAACATTTGAGATGGACATCTGTAGCCACACATGTCCATCACAAACACATCTCTTTCAAGGTTCTCTGTGCTCGCAGCCCACTCCTGCCACTGCACACCAGGTGCTTTGGGGGATAAAATAAGTTGATCCAGCCTTCCCACTGAGGTCCTAAACTTGCCAGCTCCCCACTCCACAGCTTGAGGTACTGCCCAGAGAGATGGGTTTTGCCCTGGGCAAAGGGAGGTGACCTCTTAACCTTCTGCTTTGCCAGGATGGAGCTGCATGTCCAGCTTGGCGTTCCCCTCTTTCCCCAAGCATCTACTCCAACTATCCGGCAGAGCAATTGAAAGTAAAATCTGGAGATACTGTACAGATGACAGGGGACACATCCCCCACCATCCCAGCAGAAAATCCCATCAGACGCACTTTGCTAGGCCATCATGAGTCATCTCATTTCTGCACGCCCTGAGCACTCCCACAGCTCACATCCCTCCAGACCCACCATGAAACACCTCCAGAAATCCACCTCCTCTGTTCTGCAAAGGATTTCATCTCCCAGCCTCTCCATCCCATCCCTTGAAGCACAACTTTGCCCCTTCTACCTCCCCCATTAGCAATGCCAAGGACAGAGTGTGGCTCCTTTCCACTCCATTTCTGCACATCTTCCAGCTGAGGTGCCACGTGTGAAGCTTTGAGAGGAAGGACCCAACATGGAAGAGGTTGTCATCCTGCTCACCTCTTCTGGTTGGCACCCACATGACCCCCAGATGGACGGGTACCTTGGGTTAGGGACTGATGGATCAGCAGCAGCCTGTTCTCCCTCCTCAACAACACCAGTGATTTAATAAATAAAGGCAATGCAGTAGGTCCAGTCTCTCCAGACCGAGGCAAAGCAGAACGTGCAGCACCATATGGGAAACCATTAATTACACTGGAGAACATGAACATTAGGAAGGTAAACACAACATGGCTAAATGGGAGGAAGAGAATGGAGCATCCCAGACGGATGTACTGAGCTTCTGTGAGGTGCTGGTGGCTTCCTTGGTGCTTTGGTGCAGAAGCCCCAGCTAATATTTTCAGAAACCCCCTTGGTATAGTGAGACGTCATGTACTACTTAATCTGCAGAGGAGAGGGAAGGTGGGAATTGTCCATGCAGAGGGGGCTGGGACACCATATAGGAAAAATAGGCAACTAAAGGGCTGAAATAACAGAAACCGAACCAAACAGTGCAAAGGGCACAGCCACACATTCAGGGTTTAAAACTAATTTCCACTGCACAGCTGGAAATGCTGGAAATGAAAGGGGGAGGAGAATGAGAAATAGCTCCAAGTCTATCTCTGCATAAGCATCTGGTGCAGCCATGGAAGGAGTCAGTGTGATGTGAGGAAGAACTGAGGACAGTGTTTCCAGGAGAGCTGGGGAAGTGCAGACTCTGCTGTACCACCACTGAGGACCAGATCCAGACTGATACAGCACTGGGAAAACCAGCTTGTGGCTGGGATGGGTGACAAGCAGGGCTGCTGGGATGGAGAAGCTTTTTGGCAGCAGAAGACTAGCTAGCTTCCCTCGCCCAGCAAAAGGAAGGGTTTCTATAACCACACCAATATAGCAATGATTAGGAAAAATTATTTAATTGGGATTACGGGCAGAATAACCAACTAAAGAGTAAAATATAGGGTGGAGATTAGGCAAAGCTTTGCAACATGCAGGGAAATAAGTTTTTGAAACCTGCTACCAGTGAGGCTTAGGAGGAAAGCACTGATGGGATGGACCAATATCCAGTGTGACTGTTAACCGGAGCTGCCAGGGCTTGGACACAACTGGGACATGTAGATCTCCTTCCCATAAAATCCAGCTGAGTTTTCACACAAAGGCATCTGTTTGCAGATGACATGTGCTGACATTACAGGGGAGGCTTTGTCAGGGCGAGGAGGAAGCGTCACTCACCCGCTTTGTGCAGCGTCCAGGGGACGTTTGGTTCTACGTGACTTTGGAGTGTCACAGAACAAAACCTGAACTGGGACAGAGTCGGGTGTACAAGACAGATCTTGCAGGTGAGAAATGCTGGGGGAGGGCAATGCTACTTCTTTTGTATAAGGTCCTCCTGAGAGCACCTTTCCCCTTTTCAAACCCTTTTCACATCACCCACGGAGGTGCAGGGACTGGGGAGGTGCTTTATCAGCTGCGATGCAACAGCTGCTGAACCTGCAGGATGGACAGACACCGTGGCCAAGCAAAAGCACAGGGAAAGTAGTCAGAGTGCAACTGCCTGCATAGGGATGCAGTAACATCGGCAGCAACAGATGGTAAAGCATGAGCTAAACCTTGGCTACTCGGCAAGTGGAAAACACTCAGACACTGTAGTTCCCCACAATCCAGGACACAACCCCAAGAAATGGTTCAGGCACATGAAGGCAGGATTAAACTGAAATTATTGGGAAAAAAATGATCTTGGAAACTGGAAACAGTTTGTCCAGTAACAGCCTCATCCTCTCATGCCTCCCTGAGATCATGACAACTTCATAGCTTTGCTGGGATCGTTTCTCAAATAGGATTATTCAGGATACTTAGGTGCTAGAAACCTACTGAGAAGTATCAAAGCAGAGAAATAAAAATGTTCTGGGTCTGGAGTGGCTGATTTATGAAAAAAGATCAAAAGAGCAAACCCTCATTATCCTTAATGTTAACATTAAGTGCACAAGTCATTCCAGGAACTTCAAAGAAAGAAGCTATCAAATAGAAGTGAAGCTGAAATGTCATTGCAGAATAAATAATCTACATCTGTCTCAGCTGATGGGAGGAGGCAAATAAATCTCCGAAGAGGCAGAGGGCTGTGCTGTTATTCAGTGTTTGCTGGCTGGTGCCCATTGAGGAGGATGGTCCTTGGTCTGGAGAAGCCACCAAGGGCTCAGATGAGTTGTATGGAGTGAGGCAGGAAGAAGAAAGGCACATGAAGGTAGGATGAGAATCAGAGAAGGGAAATAGTGCTTTTGGCTGCGAGAAGTACTAAGACATGGACCAGCCTTTGCTACTGAGATCTTGTTTGGTGGACTCTGCAGTGGGGAAACACACCCACAGCTTGGTGTGGACACATTATTCCCAGACAGCCCCATCATCTACTGAGACATCTGTGGTCCCACAGGTCTGCAGACAGCAAGTGGCAAAAGGATAGCTTGGCCTGGGGCACCTGAAATTCCTTTTGGGCCTCCAGAAATGAAGCCCACAGCTGGTGGTGCAGAAACATCTCAGCTTCTTCTGTGGACAGAGCAGATCTGTGCTTTTCCCATGTGTTGTTACGGCTGCTGTGCCTGGAGGTATTTTCTGTGGGTACTATACCGTGCTGGGGCTTTTACAAACATGGTGGGAAAGCCCCCAGCTGATGCTTAAGTACTTGCAGCTTGTGCTTGCTCTACTGATAGCTTTTCGTCCTGCTTTGGACAGGCAGAAACCCTGAAACTGAAAGCAGCCAAGGAAATGCTGACCACTTGAATGAAATGAAGCTGCAGCTGTATTTAGACAGGGTTGACCCAAAGGTTATCACAATGTCCATTCCTGCTGGTCTGTAAAACCCTGTGCTGAGCCCATCCCTCCCTTCCCTTCTTGCAGCATGTTGGGGACGGGGCTTTGTGCCGCAGAGCTGCCACAGGGGTCCCACCTTCCCTCACTGCAATGCCACATCTCCCCCTCTCCATCCCAAACCAGAGCCGAGCACAAGAAGAAACAACAGCTTTGCTCTGTGTAGTGAGAGGACATTGCAAGCAACCCTAAAGCCACAGCAGGAGCCACCACAGTGCTGGGGACCTACAGGAAAAGGGTGGCTGCTCCTCCGGGGGCAGAGGCAGGTAACATTGGAGTCAACACTTTCCCAGAGCTGAGCTTTGTGCACGACACACATTACCCTCCTGCGCTGCATGTCTTACCAGCTCTACCCATCCCTCCTGCATGGTTTTGAGATTTATCCCTGGCTGATGATCTTTTGGAGGGGAACCATGCCTCTAACACGCTGTAACTCGGTGGCCTTAGAGAGGCTGCTGCCTCCAGCTCACTGCAGGGGGTTGCCCTTCGTGATGGAAAAGCGGTCACAATTCTACCCTTAGCCAAACCCTGATTTACCACAAGAGCAAGCAGGAGAAAGTGATTTACATTTTCCTTTCTGCTATACCTACAGAAAATCACCCGTGATAATGCAGATTTCCTACAAAGCTTTGAGCGCTCCCACCGCAGACAGATGTTTGGCCCAGAACAGCATCTGGCAAAGTTGCTACAGAGGTATTTTTTTGTTTTTTAAGCAGAGCCCCTTGCTGCTGCTGGCATGGGATGGGCATGAGCTGGCTTGGCTGGCCCTGACATCTCCTGTCCTGCAAGGGGGGCAGAATGTTGCCATCGTTTAGGTAATTTTCTTATTATTGTTTTTTTAGTGTAAGCAGTTTCCAAAAGCTTTCTGGGGGAAATGGTATAATGGGGAGAAATTCAGTAAGACCCGGGGTGCAAAGGGTGCTAAGGTATGTGGGACTGTTCTCTACAGATGTCAGCCAGCAGAGTAGAGTGAAATCTTCCTGATTTTTTTTTTTTAAATCAATATCCAACCAATCCTTCCTTAAACTCTTCAAAATTTTTCGGGCTGATCAGAGTGCAGCACTTGCAATAAAGCACAGTTGTTTTAGTTCAAAGTACATTATTTTCTCTCAAAAGCCATTTATGAAATTAATATTCCCATCAGCCCTAATAAAGAACCTTTCTCCTAAGATGTAATGCACCCTTGCACGCTGAGCAGGTTCTGCTAATATACATCATCCGTAATGACCTTAAAGCAAACCAAGCTTCACAAGGATAAATCAGGCACGTTGCATTCAGTATCGCCCTCGTCCCACAAAGCTCTGAGCACTTTCCACCCCATTACCTCGCAGGACTGCAGCACCTCTGCAAACCTCACAACATATATAACTTAGGAGTAGATCGTTGTACACCTAGAAGTGTAACTGGTATAACAGGTCACATTTTCCCAGGCAGGTGAAACCCAAATCTCTCTAAGAGTTGCTCATTCCCGTGGAAATTCAGGCAGCTGCAGGAGAAATGAAGAATTCTTCTGCACCAGACAGCACACGGACTTGTTTAGGCAAGAGAGTTTCAATGTTGCCCCAAGGTAAAATATACGTGAAAGGCAATTACACAGGCTAGAATACAGCCAAGGCATCCAGACGAGCACAATTTCACCTACTAAGCGCGTTCCAGCAACTCCAGGAACATTCAAAACCATAGCATGATGCCTTCTCTAGAAGAACAATTTGCTTTGTGGCATCCCTCACAACACGCTGGGACCCGCAGCCAGCAAAACACTTGGGAAGCTCGCAAGCTGTTTTGTATCTTGGCATGAGCACTGAAGCACTCAGGAGGGCTCTGTAGAAGTAGAAAAAAACCCCAACTTGGTAGTAAATACAGGAGGGTTGCTGTGAGAAGAACCTCAAGCCAGACAGAGCTTTCCCGGTGTTACATGTTCCTACACAGATGAATCAACACGCAGGTGCTACTTCAGTGCCCCACCAAGGAAATTATCACATCCATTAAACTACCTGCACCATGCCGGTACTCATGAAGCATCAGCTTAACATACAAGAGCCTCTGACACGGGAGATGAGAGCAAACTACAGCTCACATCTGACTTCGGGATGCAGCTATAAACCGCATGCCCACTTGATAGTCACGTGTCCCACGGACGCAGCAGCTAATGCTGGTGGTGAGGGAGGAACATGGAGATAAATCCACGAGGGATTGGTGTGCAAATACCTCTTTTGGCATTTCCCGTGGGAAGAAGAAATAAGGCATTGCAGACAGGGCCACGAGACTGGCTGCGACCAGGAAACCGAGCCACCAGGCACCGACCCACCGTGGGTCTTTATTCATGAGCTGGACTTCATCTGCAACACAAATGGAGAAACAGGCATTAAATCAAAGGTGAACAGAGGGAGCCCAGTGCACCAAAGGGATGGCGATGGGTGGCCCCGCTTACCACAAATTTCAGCCAGCTCCAAAGTGGTGTCTCCCAACCTGGGAATCAATGGTTTTGGGGTCTGAGCAGCATTTGCACGTGATGCATCCAATGGTGCTAAATCACATTCCATTCTTTGTTATCACCAGGGGTGCCTAAAAACCCACTCAGCCCTTTGATGGAGGCAACTAGGACAGAGGGATGTCCTAGATCCGGAAAGGCAAAGGAAAGCATCCCCATCACAGCTTTTTCAGAGAAAGGATACCCATGTTGTGAAAAGCCTGGAAATACTCACTCAAGGGGATAAATTCATGACATCTATCCATACGGAAGGGAAAAACCTTTCTTAAGATTAAAATCATAGAACTGTAGAATCATAGAATGGTTTGGGTTGGAAGGGACCTTCAAGACCAGCCAGTCCCACCCCCCACCAGGGGCAGGGCCCCCTCCCCCCAGCCCAGGCTGCTCCCAGCCCCGTCCAGCCTGGCCTTGAGCCCTGCCAGGGATGGGGCACCCACAGCTGCTCTGGGCAGCCTGGGCCAGCGCCTCGCCGCCCTCACGGGGAAGGGTTTCTTCCTCATGTCCAACCTAAATCTCCCCTCTCTCAGCTTCAAGCCATTCCCCCCTGTCCCACCACTCCCTGCCCTTGCCCAAAGCCCCTCCCCAGCTTTCCTGTCGGCCCCTCCAGGCACTGGGAGCTGCTCTAAGGTCTCCCCGCAGCCTTCTCCTCCCCAGGCTGCACAGCCCCAGCTCTCCCAGCCTGTCCCCACAGCAGAGGGGCTCCAGCCCTCTGACCAGCTCCGTGGCCTCCGACGGGCCCGCTCCAACAGGTCCATGTCCTTATATTGGGGGCTCCAGAGGTGGACGCAGTAAAATGGAGTTAACTACCGTTAACTCTCAGCAGCCAGGAGCAGTGGTTTAGTTTTCCGCAGTCTGGCTGCCCACAGAAGGACCCCCTGTTCACAGCAGGACTGGGACCCCAGAGCTGTGCCCACCAGTCTGGTCTGTCAGCCAGTACCTGGTTTGCAGCTCAACCAACAGAAGGCAATTGTTAGAAATGCCTTAATAAGGATTATATCCCTTTCTTCTGTCTGTCTTTCTTCAGCCGGCCCAGCCTCCCCCACTGCCGAGCTCAGGGCACTCTGCCAAAGACAACATTTTCTGTGGGGAGGGTACTTGGTGTAAATAAAACAGGATATGCAGAAGCCGGAATGCAAATTCACAACAGGGTGAGCCTGAACCAAGAAATATTTCTACAGAAAAAGGGGATACCTGTGGTTAGACAGTATTCACGAGCAATCCCAGGAAATGAGTCCTCCCAGAAACCTCTTCCTTAGCTGTGAGGTTTAACACAAACGAGCTATTCTCACTGCAGGGGTGCAATTAAAACTGCAGTCAGTTCACTGGCTTTCGGTAGCGTAGATACTGCCACATCTAATCCCCCATCTCTGGAAGCAACAAATGGTAGGTCAAAGAAATTTGATAATATCTTCCCTGCAAGATGTATGGAGCAAACTGGAATTTTAAATCCCTTCCTGAACAAACACCAATATTTTTTTTCTAGGAAAACATGGGGTTACATTAGATTCAGCATTAAGCAGCCACAGCTCGCTAGCTTTTCCCAGTAGGCTGAAGGTAGCTCTAAAACCGGGTGTTCTCCAGTTCTGGCTACTCAGGCACATTTCTCATTCAGCATCCATCTGCAGCAGGTGGCCTAGGAGAACCGAGCACCAGGGTGTGCAGGCAGACAGCAGACCCTAATCCCATTTCTTCATCCTTCAGAGGCAGATGAGCAAAAAACATCTCACCAAGACTCCCCCACTGAGGAGGATGGATAGCTGCAGCAATAAGCTTGGACGTGGCAGTGTCAAGACTAGACTGTGCTCTTTGTGATGCAAATATCATAAATGTGTATGTTGACAAAGTGCAGGTGAAAAAAAATCTGGTGAAGTCAGTGAGCGGGAACGAGCTGGAGGCTCTGAGAAGGAGCCAAAACTAATGCATCTGTAGTGTCAACAGCCACTGCTCATCCAGCCTCAGACCTGATGCTCTCTCTGGTCACCACCCGAAGGAGCCTGTCTGCCCCTTTTGTCAGATGAGGATGTGCAGAGTTGTATAATGTGTGTTTGCTCTGTTAATAACCAGGAAAGAGCCAAGATTCAAGAGCAGCCAAACAGGAGACGACTACAAATACTTCAATAGCACGGCTCAGGAAGAGACATTTGAAAAGGAAATCCCTTTCACGCTCCTTCCTTGCCCTATTCAGCATTTCCCTTCCACTTGTTTTCACCTTCCTTCCTCCCGCCCTCCCCTCCCCTCTGCTCCTTCACACCCCAGGGTGCTGGTACCCATTCTCCATTCCTTTTCTCTTATTTTTTTCCCTCCATCTTGCTCTTTCACATTTTTTTCCAGGTTTTTCTCGTCCCCCACATCCCCACTCTTCCCCGCTGCTGGCTGACAGCAAAATGGTCCAGCTGCTGTTGCTGGCATATGGCAGAAAATTCGCAGAAGAATGGACATCAGGTCTGCTCTAAAAGCACAATGCAGATGGACAACCCTCTAATCAGACCTGGCAGCAGCCCAGGGGTGAGGGTTCCCCAGGTCTGAAGGATGTTATTAAAATATGGGATACCAGCAGCCATGGGGCTAGGTTTAACCCTGCAGATGCGTGGTCGGGTGGGAAGGACACATTTATCTGGGCCACCCCCCTCCAGCGCTGATGGGAGCGGTCTCAGAGCATCCCCCGGTGATGGAATTGATTTAAGAGGGGAGACAGCAGGCAAAGGGAGCCAGCCCCTGCCCCACAGGTTGCACCCTCATCACTGGGGGGTGGGATGCCCAGAGTGGGGCTGGACTGCTGCTGGCCCAGTAAATGGGATGCAGTGTGAAGGGTGCTGGCTGCCTCTCTGAGGGCACGTTCACTCACCTCCAGTGACTTTGTCGATGTCGACGTAAAAACGCAGCATGGCAGAGCCCAGCATGAAGCCCACCCCCGGCCCGATGACAGTCACGGAGAACAAGATGCCTGCAGAGGGGTGAGAGCAGAGAGGGGCTCAGCCCTGTGTGAAGGGACCACGGGGGCAAGAGATGCCTTGAGGCAGGACTGGGCTGGACCAGTGCCCACCACATCTGCCTCCAGCACAGGCTATTTCCCTAGCAGCTTTCTTATCTCATCCCTTTCAAAAGATAACAACCCTATTTTTTCCATGCTCTGTTCACAAGAAAGGTTTGCAAAACTCAGATCTTTCCTGCCACTTCAGCTTCCTAGAAAGACTGAAATACACCCAGGAACAAGATGTGCCCCTCAGCATAAAAAATCCAAAGGTTTTTTTTACAAGATGGAGATAAAAGTGAATTACTGATGAAAAAATTAAACAAATCTAAGATTCAACTCCTTTCTTAGAGGTGATCATTTCAAGTAGGTTTGGAGCATCTACTAGAGCAACATTTGATGCAGTAATTCCAGTTTCTTGACAGTAATGGCCTGGGTTTGAGCCACCCTTGCTGTCCCATTCAATTCAAAAGGCTGTCACAGTTGACAGCTGCAAGAGTTAGAAGGACCTGTAAGGACCACCTCATCCATCCCACCACCCTGGGACATCCCTTTTAGGTGTGTCTTCTCCAGCAGCCCTTCTGCTGAAGGATACTTGCCTACCTCCCAGACGGTTGATGCTGCTTTTTTAGCTTCCTATAATTTTCCCTATATCTAAACAAAATCTTCATGGCTGCATCTGCAGCCCATAGCTGCCTCTTGTGAACACAGAGATCAGATTATTCCTGTTCTCTTTGTTGAAGCCTTTTTTGGTGGAGGACACAGTCATTACGCCCATCTCCAGCTTATCACTCTCAGGTCCAAAGTCCCAGCATCTCCCCTAAATCATCTTTTCCAGCACCCCTGGTCTGTCTGCAGTTTGACCAAACTTGAAGCAGATGATAAGCTATTTTTGTGGAAACCTTCCTAGAGCTGGGTAGAGCAGAAGGGCTATAGCCAGCTCTGTTCTCATTAATGCAAATTAGTCATCTGGCCTTGCTATTAACTTAATTCTGATTTCCCCTCTTCCCACAGCAACCCCAGCCTTACCCAAATAGAGGGGGGAGTTCCTCTCGCTTGCAAAGTCGTCGATGTAGGAGATCCCAAAGGGCTGGATGGGGACACCTCCAACGCCCAGCAGCGCCTGGGCGGTGAACAAGACAAGGAGAACCTCGTGGTTCTCTCTGGCAGCGTGGGGGGTGCAGCCAGCATTGCTGAGGTTCCCCCAGGACCCCGGGACCCCAGGCTGGCACAGGTCGGTGGTGTTGCTGAACATGCCTGCCATGACAAGGGGAGCAGATCTAAGGAGCTTGGTTTGGAGAAAGCGTTTCCCTAAGACAGCAGCAAGCGTGTAGGTATGCACGTGGTAGATGTCAGGTGAAGGAAAATGCAAAGAAAGTGCAGAGATTGCTGTGCAGGTGTTCACAGTGAGATGGGTGCATGTGCCATGAAAAGCCACCTCCGCTGAAAATGCAGAGCTGAGATCACTTCCAGGACCTTTGATAGATCTTGCAATAAAGGTAAGTGAGAAAACCTGCAGATTTTGTGAATAGCTGCTCAGGAAACCAGAACGCGTTTTACCCAGAAATGGATTGCAAAGTGAAAGTGCTGATTCTAGCAGCTTTATCTTCCTTAAAATGCTCAGGGAGGCGGTGGTGGTGTTTGTAGCAGGATTTCCATGGTTATGCCCCAAATAACATGCAACTCTTGAGTGCACGACACAGGGCCACCTGCACCAGCACTGCTGAAACATAGCTAATTGTTCCAAACTGTCCTTAGCAGCTGACCCCTGTTTGCAGACATGAATTATTCACCTATTTAAGTCTTCCTTTACTGTCTGCAGCTGTGTGAACCAGCTGTGCTCTCTCTGAAGAGTCAGAAAAAAGCTGTTTAATGAAGGCTTCTAAAAGATTTGCTGGAGCTTCATGGCAGGATTTGGGAAGGTAATAGAGAGTGAAGGTTCTCTTCTTTTTCTCTTCTTTTTCTCTTCTTTTTCTCTTCTTTTTCTCTTCTTTTTCTCTTCTTTTTCTTTCTCACCCTTCACCTTCTTTCAGGGACAAATCCCAAATCCACCCTGACCTGTTCCTCCGTGAGTGATTTAGTCCTGCACGTTTCTCACAGGAGGTTGATTTTCTGGTGGGATCCAAAAACTCAGAGCATTCCCTGAAAGATGGCTCAGCTAGACAGAGGAAGATGGGTGGGTGAGGTGCCCCACAAGCAGCAGAAGTTAGGTGTGAAACTGATGCTCCCTTATTACACACAACAGCATTTCACCCCCAAAGCTGCCCCCGACATCGGGCTGAGTCAAGCTCCTTCCCAGACCTCTCATTTCCCTTCTGCAAAGGGCCTCAGGTGATAGAGTTTATGAGACTTTCTCTTATCTACATTAGGAAAATAAGGGAGCAGTTCACATGCATGAGGACAACTTGGCTCAACTCGTGGAAGCTGAAAGCCCAGATGGCTGGAGAAGACCAGAAGTACCTGGTGTTTGCCTGCTGTGTGGGTGTGCAGAAGGCAAGGGGAACCAGAGGCACAGCTTACGTTTTGATTGTTTTCGTGCCCTTGCCCATGGTTCCAGCTGTCCCCTGGCTCTGCTTCCCACCATCAGTTGTTGCCTCTCAGGGCTGAGATGATTACCTTCTCAGAAAATTAAAATTTCTTGAGGAGAAACCTACAGCTTTCAGGTCCCAACCCCTCCAGGGAAAGTAATTCCCTTTTTCTGTTACAAAAGGCATATATTCCTAGAGTACCTACTGGCAACGGACCGGTCATACTCGTAGGGTCCAGTTATGAAGTGGGGGAGAGACATGAGGAACCCAGCCAAGGAGACGAGGATGGCACCGCAGCCGATGAAACGAGGTCGGTGCACTCGGCTCCCGAAGTAACTTACAAAGACAATCAGCAACGTGTTCCCAACCTGCAGCAGGACACACAGACCAAGAGGTCTCACAAAGGAATGACAGGAGCACGGGGACAACGTCCACCAGGTAGACTGGGAGAAGCAAGCTGTTTTTCACCTCGTTGAAGGAAGCAAGCAGCCCTGATGTCTGGCTGGAGAGGCCATATCGTCTCTCGATGGTCGATATGGAGCTCTTCAGATAGCCGGAGACCAGGAGCTGGGACAGCTGCAGAAGCCCGTGGCAGAAAACGAAGAACTGTCAATACAAAAAGAGAGTGTCCAGCACGATTACTGGGAGCTGCAACAGAATCAACTGCATGTCCCACACAAAGGCACGATTACTGAACATAAAACCTTTGACCATGAGCCTCTGAAATGTTACCCCTGCACCTGCCATCAGCAGTTTTCTGAAATCAGCTCAGGGCCATTAAACTCTGCTCTGGCAAAAATTACAATAGGGTTAGTATTTGCGAGGAGAGTCTGCTTTCTTCAGCTGAAAGTGGCTTTGGACAAATGGATCATTTCAGCTGGGATGGTGCTAGTTTGTGTTGGCCTTGACCCTGAGATCCAGCAGCAGAAGTGGGATGTTGCACAACCTTCCTGCTCCTGTCCAGCCTGAGTCAGGCAGCCATCCCCAGTGCTGGCAGCAGCTCTTCTGGGACAGGAATGAGCCCTTCCACACACAGCAACAAACAGTTTCTTTAGAGAAAGTCAGGAGAAGGTCACGGAGAGTAATTCAGACCTTCTGTTTTCCTTTCCTTCCTGGGAAGCCCTGGATGTAAAGGACTTATCTCCTTTCAGAAAATGCGATGATTCTTTTCCACCTGCAGAAGGAAACCTTATCAAAGACTGTCATCCCCCAGAAAATCATCTGACCTCATCTCTTCCAGAATTTGGGGCATACTGGTGCTTTGCTTCCCACGTGGCTTGACCGGCCACACCATTAGAGAGCAGCATCCATCTTCCTGCTCCTCGTGCAGAAGCATTTTGCAAATGCCAAAAGAGGGATGGTGACCACCTCCCCTTCATCCAGAGCTCTGCAAACTACTCAGCAAAGGAAAGGAGCTGGCAAGCTGTCTCCTTCCCTGCTGCCACATGGCTCTCCATAGGCATCCTTCCAGTCCCCAAACAAGTTAAAACAAAGTGAAAAACAGCCACGGAGGGGCTGAAGTGTGTCCAGAGCCGGGCAGGGGCTGGGGAAGGGGCTGGGGCACAGCTCTGGGCGGGCGGGGGGAGCTGGGGGGGCTCAGCCCGGAGAAAAGGGGGCTCAGGGGGGCCCTTCTGGCTCCCTACAGCTGCCTGGCAGGAGGCTGCAGCGAGGGGGGTCGGTCTCTGCTCCCAAGGAACCAGCGGCAGGACAGGAGGGAACGGCCTCCAGCCGCACCAGGGGAGGTTCAGGGTGGGCACTGGGAGAAATGTCTTCCCCGACAGGGTGGCCAAGCGCTGGCACAGGCTGCCCGGGGACGGGGTGCAGGCACCGTCCATGGGGGGGTCAGAAGACGTGTGGATGTGGTGCTTGGGGACATGGGTTAGTGATGGACTTGGCAGTGCTGGGTTAATGGTTGGACTCGATGACCTGAAATGTCTTTTCCAACCGAAATCTGTGGTTCTATGATTCTATGAGACAGACCACTCAGCCGAGTGCAGGACAGGCAGTATCCCTGGGTCCTTTCAGAGCTGCTACCCTCAGCCTTAGATGCTGCCGAAAACCACAGGGTGCTGCTTTTGGTAGATGTTTTCCCAGTGGCTGGCTGGAGTGGGGCATTGCTCCAGCTCCATGTGTTTTGCAGCCAGCTCTCACCAGGCAGTAGTCTTGCCCAGAGGAGCTGCTCAGCCTGGCCTGGATTTCTGCTATGTCTTGTTCTGATCCAGGGCTGAAGTGGGGTCGCTGCCGAACTGGACTGCTCTGTAGGCAAAGGGACTATTTACAGCACAAAAAGGGAAAAAGAGGATGGTCAAGCCCCCTTGGCTCCCTGACAACTGGAAAATTGGGGTATGGGTATCACCGCCAAAAGTGATGCGCTGGCATCATACAAAGCAGGATGCAATCCACAACCTTCCCCCCTCCAGGCTCATGTCACCACTGAGAGATGCAACAAGTTTTGACCAAGAAAACATCAATGAGCCTAAGGAAAGCTTTCCCAGAGTCAGCTTTGCTAAAACTCCTACTTTCCTGCAAGATGTGCTGACTATGTCCAGGTACTGTTTCCTGAATACACAAGTTCAGATGGAAATGCTGAAGCCAGATTCATTTTTTCCTAGGCACTCACAGCACACAGGCCAGCGAGTACCCAAATCCAAGACCTTCACAGCATGTTGGCCTACACCAGCTCAGCAGCCTCGCATCCTCTTCAACACAGGAGGTCAAAATGGTTTGGGAATCTGGTATTTTACTCTCCTCCATCTGGGCAAACTGAAGCACAGAAAAGAGAGATGGCCCTGCAAAGGATTTGCAGTGGCTTGGTGTCAGCGCCAGGCATCTGGGTCCAGGGGCTGTTTGCTGCTCGCCATCAGGTCACAGCACGGCTGGTGACCTGTCAGGAAAAGAAGGAACAGGCCCATGGACCGTAGATCTGCTGGAGAGATGTATGTCCCTCTTTGTCTTTGGCTGCACACATGATGATGCATTTTGTCCTGCAGCAAAACCCACTTGTTTACATTTCTGTATCTGACCACAACATCAGGGTCTCTAACTTGTATGGTCCAGAAAGACAGTCTTTGTGCCTGGAAGATGAGACCATTATTGACACCAGCATGACCCTGGTAAACAGAGGGGGAGATTTCCCTGAGGACCAACTGCTGCAGAGCATAAGCTCAGCTCTGCTTGAGAACCACAGGGTGTAATTGCCTACAGCACCTCCAAGACACCAGAGGTCATATGGACAGGCACACCAACATGCATTTCTGTCCCAGGAGATCTCAGCAGGGCTAACCTTACAAAACCTGCTTTCATCTAAATCCTTCCCTGCCAGCAGAGCTGGCTTCTTCATACTTGCAGCAAAAGGAGGGAGAAGCAGCAGGCAGCAGCGCTGTTACACATGAAGGCAACACACTACAATCAAACGATGCCTGCTTATCAGCTCCCAGGGAACAAACGCCTCAACCCAGAGCATTCCTTTCCACCCTCTCAAAGTACAGGCTGTGAATCCTGTCCGCATCGTAAGCCTAATGTGGCCAAAATGGAGTGAATCAGGTCACCAAGAGCCATGAATCAGGTCTCCTCCCTTCAAAGACAGTTTTGGTTGAGTCCCGAAGGTTGAGTCTATACTTGTAAATGAACCCAGCTGGGGACCATTCTCTGATACCCAGGCCACTGGGAACAGTAGCCTGCATCCATCTTCACCAAACTTCAGAACAGGGCAGTTTCACCCAAAACACTTGCTGGGAATGGTCCCCAGTTCTCAGCTTCACAGTTTTTGGGGAAAAGTAGCAGCTGGCCCAGGGCCAAGTCATGGAGTAGGTGATAATTCAGAGGTACAGCCAGGTGAGCTGTATGCTGAGGTCTGCTCAGGGTCTTGGTACACAAAATGCCCCCTCCCCTCTTGGAGGAACTGATCCAGGGACTGGCATCAATGTATCTAGCTGTGGTTCCCCAAGCCTGTGCTGGGGTGAAGGTCCAAGGGCGGGCTTGGTCCTGCCTTTGCAATCATGGAATCAGATAATGGTTTGGGCTGGAAGGGACCTTCAAGACCAGCCAGTCCCACCCCCCGCCAGGGGCAGGGCCCCCTCCCCCCAGCCCAGGCTGCTCCCAGCCCCGTCCAGCCTGGCCTTGAGCCCTGCCAGGGATGGGGCACCCACAGCTGCTCTGGGCAGCCTGGGCCAGCGCCTCGCCGCCCTCACGGGGAAGGGTTTCTTCCTCATGTCCAACCTAAATCTCCCCTCTCTCAGCTTCAAGCCATTCCCCCCTGTCCCACCACTCCCTGCCCTTGCCCAAAGCCCCTCCCCAGCTTTCCTGTCGGCCCCTCCAGGCACTGGGAGCTGCTCTAAGATGCCCAAGAATACAGCCACACCATAATGTTCATCACAGGAGGATTATAATTTTCTTGCAGCAACCTGCTGCTTGTAGCTCCAGTCATCCAGACCAAACTCCTTCACTAGAAGAAGGTTCCTGCATTTTCTACAGCCCACAGAGCAACCATCACCTGTCTCCAGCACCACCACACCACCACCACCACCCCCCACACTCAGGTCTGGGGGATGCCCTCCATGCCACAGTCTGGAAGCCAGGACTTCAGGGGATAAACATCCTGTCTTGGAGAGCAGAGAGCTCCTTCACTGAAATCTGCAGTGCATTTTGATAGACTTATCTTTCCCTTTTCCGGAAAAGAAAAGCAGTGTTGCAGGTTCTGGGGAACACAGAGAAGAGCACAAGCCTGGGTCAATGCAAGGGTATGAGGATATTGTTGGTGTCATGACATCTCAAGGGGATTGCAGCAGCCTAAGGACACCAGAGGTGGAGGACAGGGCGCCTGGGTAACTCCAGGAGCTGGTGGGGTGGTTAAAGAGCCCTCAGGGATGCACCATGTCCGACCGAGGGAGCAAGGGCGGTGAAAGAGCTGCAAAGGCATCCAACCGCAGTGCAAACAGCAGGAAGAAACAAAGGGAAGGAAATCCCCATGGGCTGCCGGGCAGAGCTTCCTAAGATCAAGCTATCAATAGCAGTTTTTAATTAAACATTTCAATCTCTTTTCCTCAATGTGGGCCATTTCTAAAAATGACTGCTAGCAACCAAACACATTAGAGGGGCCAACATCTAACATTTCTGCGCTGTGTGTGTTGAAAGAGCAGAGACTGAAAGATTTATGAAAGCCTGGGTACCCAGGTGGTGACTGCACTAGGTGCTGCACAAACGTTTTCAGGCACAAGTCAGAACCCCAGAGCAAGCAGGGAAACGTTTTCAAAGTCAAAATCAAGGTAGAAGTGGTTGAGAAGGAAGAAACAAACAAGGAATGTGAAGACCGTTGCCTGCATTTTCTCCAACTTCTGCAGTGACTATAAAGCAGCTAGTTTGGGGAAGATGTCACAGACACTTGGCTTTTTGCAGGATCTGCCAGACTTCCTGCATTTCCCATTTCTCTATGATGGTGATTTGCTTTCCTAAGGTAGCAAAGTGGGAGGTCTTGCAATTGAAGCTCTGCAAGGCCAAGTCTCCTTCTTGCTCCTCAGGGAGTCATTGCGGGCAACCACCCTAACCATGGGGCAGTTTTAGGCTGGGGAATATTTTAACGAGTGCGAAATAAAGTAATTGTTGTCATGTGATTTCCAGTTTGCCCCATCATAGCTATGATGATGGTGGTCGGTGTTTGAGACCCAGCAGTGTGTCTGTCACGGGGCTCCCCTGGAACCTCCTGTGATATTTGGTGTAGGGCTGACCACATGCAGACTCAGGTGCCACTCTACACCTTTCTCAGCTAGATCTGGGAAACAGCCCATGCCACAGGGCAGGCAGATCCTATATAGCATCACCTTTCCATGCCATCTAGTTACCTTTCCCAAGGACTCAAGGCTGGAGTTCCTCCATGACTGGACTTGGGACTGGTGCGATCAGCTGGCCTAGGTCTGATGGGCTACCACAGCAACAGGAGAAGATCAGAAGGTGACCTGGGTCTGCAGATACTAGCCTTTTCCCCAAGACCTGAGTCCTGACAGCAGGACATATCCACAGAAAGACAGGAGCAGCCCCAGAGCTGGGTTCTCCCAGAAGCAACCCCAAGCCCAGCTCTCTGGCACCTCTTTCCCGTGAAGGGCCAAGCCATACTCATAATTTCACCCATCTACATCAGTAGAATTAAAACAATTCAGAGAATACAAACAAGCACTTGCATAGGCTGAGGAGGAAGGAAGGGAGAGGTTTTTAATGGCTTTTTTTACATAAACATATCTGAAACATTATTATAAGAGTCTGCTCAGGCTCTCCGTTGAGATAACACCAGATGTTGCACTAGACCAGGGACCAATGTAGCCCTGCCAAAACCAGCACCTTTGCAGTGCCAGGGTGCAGAGCAACCTTCCTCCTCTGGAGCTGTGCCACCATCACTTCCCGTCACCAGTGAGGCATGGAGAGTGCCTAAGACCTCTTCCCAGAGGGAAGGGCAGCATCCCTGCCAGGCCTGTGCTCAGGTGCCCTCACCCGCAGGCAGCGATGTCCCAGCCCAATGCTTACACCCTCCACAACCAGCACTGGGATGGGTGCATCTCTGCTCTACCACACGTCAAAGGAGGAGCTTCTCTGCAATCATGCACACCAGAAGGAACTTGCTGCTTTTCTGCTGTTCTCTATATTTTTTCATATATTTTTGCAGGCTTTGCTCTACTAAGCTTGTATCACATCAGCAAGCTGCTGTTGCTCCCTCTCCCTTAGTGTAAGAGAATAGAGAAATGTACTCAATCCTAAACAGCCAGTAAATTGCAGACCTGGGGGTTGAACACAAATACCCCCTCTCTTAGCGGTCTGCAAAAAAATTCTTACAAAGCTTCCATTGTGTTCCTGGTGTTGATCGTGCAGTTTGGCAACAGATCTTCCATGTAAGGGCTCTGAAAGCCGCGCACCCAGTCTTGCCCCCGTTGTCAGAGGGAAGTCCCTATCACGCTGTTTCCATGTGTTTGGGAGACTTTTGCTGCTATTTTAAGAAAGGGGTTTGTGCCTTAGCACATGATAAAATCCCATGCACTAGGCTGTGCATACAGAGAGGGGAAAATGGGCCTGGGAGGAATCAGTTTTTTCCACTTCAATCAATACCAGTTGCATGTAATTGGGCACGAGTCCCTACCACTGCATAGATCCACTTGTAATAAAAGCTCGGGGCAGGGTCAGCTCTGGTTTGTTCTTGAACTAAAGCACAGAGCAGAAAACATCAAGGGCTGAAGCTCCCACAGAGAGTGAATGTCCTCAGCCAGCTCCTCGATGGCTTTGGGAAGCATGCCATCCCCTGAGGAGGGATGTTGGATTCACAGCTGTGTCTGCTAATGAATCTGGAAGCCACCTCTGAGTCATTAACATCATTGGGCATGTCTTCAAGGTACAGGATGGCAACAGGCAGGGTCTGGCAGGGACGAGGAACATGCCCATGGGACCATGGCATCGCCCTGGGGCTGCTCACCTTCCTACGTGGGGCCCTACCAGGAGGGGTTTCACTGACCACATCAACACACAATGCCTGAAAACATGTGCACCTTAAACAACCCAGCAGTGATCGCATTCTCAGCCACAGTCTTCAAATGTCCAAGTGGACTTTCATGTCTCCCAGGTATCCCAGTTTTACTGGACAAAACCTCTTTGTATTGACTACGGTGGCTCACACTACGGACTATGCTTTACTGCCAAGCAATTAGTCACTTCCAGCCTGCTTCCTTTTCATCTGCAGGTGAGCTGTTGCCATAACGCACACATAGGCCTTCCAAAAAGTTTCTCCTTCTGTAGCAGTCTCCATCAGAGGATCCCGAACTACTTCGTGTCTACGAGTAAGCAGTTCTTCAGCAGAACTGCTCCTCCCCAAACTTGTGTGTCCATCATGAGATGCTTAATGCCAAGCTTGAAGCCAAGCCAAGACCTTGGACTTGAAGAGAAGCAGCAGCTGACTTAATTTAATCTGCTCTGATGGATTGTAGGAACTCATGACAGGTATCTCTAAAGGCTCAGAGACCATCAGCCCCAGGAGCATTGCCCAGAAGGACAGTTTTGAGTTATGCCTCTGAGTTGCATTTTGACACATGGCAACCAAAAATGGAGAGTTTTCGTGACAAGCTCTCTCTCTGGAGATTTTTTATAATTTTTTTATTAATTAATTATTTATTTATTTATTTCTAAAAAATTAAATTGCAGTGCTGTGATTTTTGGTCCTTCATCTACTTCAAACGCATAAACCACATTGTGCAATGGGTTTGTGTTTCTGCAAGAGCCATTCAAACCCTGGACTTGACATTATATTTTCTGAGGAAGTCATTTAGAAACTGGATAGGGTGACCTAACTTCTTGAAAGCAAAAAAAAAAAAAAAAAAAGATCTGGGGAAAACATCCTGTGCTGACTATAATTGTGTGTTTGGTGACATGCATGGTCAGGTCATCTCTGCCTTAGGGACGAAAACAAGTTCCTTCAGCAGTTTAATGTGAAACATAGAATCAGAAGAGAGGATTTGCTCTCCTTGGCCACCGGCTGCAGCCAGGGTAACACCTGGCAATGGCTTCATCGTGGCTGCTCCCAGCCTGCTGTGATTGCAATCATCCCTGCAGCCTCCTGCAACGCTGCTCTGCCCTGGAGAGATCAGTCAGGGATTCCCTGCCGAGCTTTCCAAGCACAAACCCAGCAGTAGGTGTCTATCAGAAGCAGAACTGGTGTCCACCGTATCCTTTACTTCTGCCCTTCTCAGGGTGGGCTCCAGGGACCCTTCAGCAAGCAGCAGACTCTATCAGGCATGGGTGGTTTCAGAGTTGCCCATTGCCCTGCCCAGGACTCGCCTGCAAAACTCCCCACCAAGAGTTTCCTCTACATCTACCTTCACAGACACCTTTGCTCAGCAAAACAAACGTTGATTCTGTTCACAGATCCGAGCTGACTTTGCATCTCAGCAGCTTTAATCTTTGAAGTTTCAAACCCCTTTAAAACATCCCCACAAGGAAAAATCAATGGGATTTTATTTTAAAAGATAATCTTGCTGGTAAGTAAAAAAAAAAAACCTCAAAACCAAAACAGCTGAATGGACTGAAAAGAGGAGTGGGGGAGAAACCTCAGGACCGTACGGCACCGAGCTCTCCCCTCTCCTGTGCCTCCAGCCTCTGCAACTCTGGTAGCCCTGTGCCTTGGTGACTTCTTCTGAGCTCATTTCACCTCTGCCACAAGGGATGAGGTGGACTAAATTTACCAGCATTTGTAACAAAAACCCCAAACCCAAAAGCTTCCCCACAACAGTGACAAAGAAATCTTACATTGAGCGTAGCAATAGACAATGATGCGATCGTTACTGATGAAGTACAATTATTCGGCCAAAAAAGAATGAACCAGATGCTGCAGGAGAGAGGGTGCCAGCCCAGGTGCAGCCCGTAGTTCTGCAAAGAGCTCCTCTTCGGAGAGGACCTGGGATTGCACAGAGTCCGGCAGGACACTTACAGCACTGCGTTGCCATAAGGGCGGGAGCCCCTCTGCTGTGGGGACAGGCTGGGAGAGCTGGGGCTGTGCAGCCTGGGGAGGAGAAGGCTGCGGGGAGACCTTAGAGCAGCTGCCAGTGCCTGGAGGGGCCGACAGGAAAGCTGGGGAGGGGCTTTGGGCAAGGGCAGGGAGTGGTGGGACAGGGGGGAATGGCTTGAAGCTGAGAGAGGGGAGATTTAGGTTGGACATGAGGAAGAAACCCTTCCCCGTGAGGGCGGCGAGGCGCTGGCCCAGGCTGCCCAGAGCAGCTGTGGGTGCCCCATCCCTGGCAGGGCTCAAGGCCAGGCTGGACGGGGCTGGGAGCAGCCTGGGCTGGGGGGAGGGGGCCCTGCCCCTGGCGGGGGGTGGGACCGGGTGGTCTTGAAGGTCCCTTCCAGCCCAAACCCTTCTGTGATTCTGCGATTCTATAACTTTGAAGAAGCAAGGTATATATGACTGTCTCTGGCTTACATTAAAAATTAAATGAAAAGACAACAGGAAGAATAAGGAATCTGGTCTCCCAGCTTACCAGGTCACTACCAACTCTCCTACGTAAAGGAAACTATAATTTTCCGCACATGCTTGCAGTGACATGCTAGGAAAAGCCCATGTTAAACCATGTATGTAATACTGCATATTACATACATGTAATATGTATTACATATTACAGAAAATCCCCAAACCTGTGACTGCATAGGAACAGAAAAAGCATTTTCCATCTTGCTCTCCATCTATTCACTCAGCCGTTTTGGACCTGCTCCCACATCATACCACCTTTGGCTCCCTCAGACCTGTGTGTCTCAAGCTCCCGCTTCACAGTAGTCTGTTCCCATAGCAAAGCACTCCCTGGCTGTCGTCTGCCTGTTTAAACAAGAGCATCTTGAAAGCTGATGTTCACAAGCCAAACAACATGCTCCATCGAACATAGCATCTGCCATCCAGCCAGGCCAATACCTGGCTTATTTTTAGTTTCCTGCTTCCTTGTGACATGTGAGAAAAGAACGCAAAACTTTCAAAATGTCCTTTTTGTGGAAAAGAAGACAGATATATGAACTTGATTTTGATGCAAGCTGAGCACTTGCTTTTCCTGACATCACTGTGGTCAATACTGGTTATTATTTCCACTTTGCAGATGTCTTATCAAAATGTTTACACCCTTTTTTTCTTTTGAGTGTCACTACACGTCATCAATAGTACCTTGCAGCAGACCACCAGTCACACAAGTGGTGTGATCATCATCATTACATGGGACTTTTTAGAAAAATACTATTACCACCAACTATAAAAAGAGAAAAGGATTCCCCACCACCTCCACAGCCAAGGATCACGGATCCTCCTCTGCAAACAACTGAGCATGCAAATAACAAGCTGAGGACCCCCGCCCCTGGCACCAACACAGCCATGGGTAGGAGGCAAGACCATAATACCTGCAGGCAAGCTCAACATCAACATGCTAATCCCAAACAGGCAGCAGTGGCCCCCCCACCAGAAGATCTCAGCTGCTACTGCATCCAGCCTCACACCACTTCCCAGCTTTGATAAGGGGCGAAAAAGGGACCTTCACCCAGGGTTCCCCATGGCTCAGCGGTTTGGGTGCTCCAGGACAGGGGAAATGTGGCCTCACACCTACGTTGGCAAGTCAAGCTGGTCCTGTGCCTTCCCTGGGCAGCCCTCCGACCATCAGATTGCTGTGCAGAAGTGACCACCACCACCTGCTGTTCCCACCACAACCAGCTCTTGGGGCTTTTGCAAAGGGCTTAACCAAGTCCACTCGTCTAGCTGCCTGCACTGGGCCTGGCAGAGCTCTTGGGTGGAGGTGTGGAGGAACCGTCTCCCTGCACGGCCCCAGACACCCAGCAGCAAAACAAGGAGGAGCTGGGTGAGCTCGTGTCAGGGTCAGGAGGTGTCGCAGGGCGGGTGGCCTGAATCATTGCTTAGGACATACGTTTTCCATGAATAAATTCAAGCAAGGGAAGCCAACTAGATGCCATTCCTTGCCTAAATGGTGACTAATACCCCAAGTTTTGCAGGCTGCTGTGTGCTAAGCTTCAAGCATCAATTCCCCCTTTCCTCTATCTCTGCTGCCACCATTACATAGAAGCATTTATCAAGGGTATCATAAAAAAAAATTATTTCCATGAAGACCGAGGCTCATAGCTGCTTTGAGATCTGGGATTTGTTTCTCTTGGAGGTTTTTTTTGGGGGGGGCTGTGGGAATTTCACTGACAGTTGTTAAACACTGCAGAAGCTGCAAGTTAAACTTGCGCTGCAGCATCGCTCTCCCACCACTTGATTTTGGACGGAGCTGGCTGCACATCCAACAGCACTTCTGCCACATTTTTCAAATACATTTGGTAAACAGAAGTCTTATCAATGCCTTCTGCAGGAAGTTAAACTCCTCTTTACCAGGCCAGTAATCCAAGAGGGGATTATAGAAAGCAGGAGGTATTTACCTTGATACTGAGAAATGGGTTCCTGCAGAGCGTTTTCCGGGAGCGATCCAAGTAGCTGCTCTTTGTAGCGGTACTTGTCATTCTGTCAGTCTGCTTTATCCGCCTGCCAAAATAAATCATTCAGCACAATGCTAAGTTGCTCTGCCTAAATTCGCCTTGCTCAGCACAGCAAAATCCTGTCATGCTTGCAAACACCCCCACAGCAGGCACACAGTTGTCGTAAGGAATTGTTAATTATTCCTGGTTTTCATTTTCTCTTAGCACTTCACTTCGACAAAGCAACACAGCAGCATGCAAAACACTAACGTGCTAACTACAAAGGCACCTAAGAGGTTAAAAATTATCAATCATTTCACTTCCAAGGAACAAAGCAGTGCTGGGCCAAGATCCCAGTATTTCAAAATCCCAGCCATACAAGAGCATATCTGGGGCCAACGCCTTCCAACAGAATGATGGACGATGTTCTTTAAATATTATGGGGGTGAGTCCTGTTTAGCATCCTTTTCAATGACCGGAGTGATGGGGCAGAGTGCACCCTCAGTCAGTTGGCTGGAGATACAAGACTGGGAGGAGGAACTGACAGAGCTGATGGTTGTGCTGTCATCCAGAGGGACATCAACAGGCTGGAGGAAGGGACACCCAGAGGGACCTCAATGGGATAGAGAAAGGGGCACCCAGAGGGACCTCAACAGGCTGGAGAACCTCATGAAATTCAACTTCATGCAAAGTCCTGCCCCTGGGGAGGAACAACCCCAGGCATCAGCACAGGCTGTGGGCTCACCAGCTCTGCAGAGAAGGACCTGGTGTTGAACGTGAGCCGGCAACACTTCCTCACAGCAAAGGAAAGCCAGATGGGCTGCGTTAGGAGGAGTGTTACCATGATCTCCAGAGGTCCCTTCCAACCTTCTTCTTTTCTGGAGACATCCAAAACCCACCTGGACACAAAAGTGCAACCTGCTCTAGGAGAGCCTGCCTTAGCAGGGGCTTGGGCTGGATGGTCTCCAGAGGTCCCTTCCAACCCCAGCCATTCCATGACTCTGGTTCTGTAATCTCATCTATTCTGCGATCCTGATCCTGTAATAATTATTTCAATACACATAGAAGGGATGTGGGCAATTGTTACTGCCCCAAGCTATGGGAGTCTAATTGCTCTGATCAACCCCTTCATACCCTTGAATCACACGAGACATCTTGTCTTCTTTTTGTCTGCTATCAACCACCTGCCTAGATTGACCGTCTAAATTAGGAAACAGATCTCCAGACCTCCCCTAATACCACCTTAACCCCAGCCACAAAGAGCGTCTTAGGGTCTTCACACAATGCATGGGGCAGGCTCTGGTCTCCACCGTGCTGGTGCAAACCCCCTTGAGCCATATTCTCCTTCCATGGTAGCTCAGCCCCACAAACCCCAGATAAGCTCCTCTGATTTGGTTAGATACATCTGAGACCAGGATCCAGCCTCTGCGTTACATATTGCACTGTATCAAGCTGTCTGAGCTTTGTAGGTTTGTTTGCAATATGCATTTACTCACTGACACTATAGCTGGCGGTCAGTGCTACAGAGTGAGAAAAATACCCACAGCAATGGAGAGATGGGAGAAGAGGCTGAGAAGAAAAACCCAACTGTGCATTAGCTCAGCTCTTAGATGGTGCTGGAGCAGCCTTAGGCCAAGTGTGAGGGAACTGCCCAGACATGAATCACAGAATCATAGAATCAGAGTCATTTAGGTTGGAAAAGACCTTTAAGATCATCAAGTCCAACCGTTAACCCAGCGCTGCCAAGCCCACCACTAAACCATGTCCCTAAGCACCACATCTATGTGTTTTTTAAACACCTCCAGGGATGGCGATTCCGCCACCTCCCCAAGGCGAGGTCAAGCTCACCAGCTGTGGCTGAGGTCACATTTGCTGCTGCATGTCTGCATGGGGTGTAAGTGGTTTCAGCTCCCCATCACACAGGGCTGGTGGCTTCACCAGGGCATGGTGTGCAGAAGTGTGCTCATGAGATCAAGCGGCTTTGGAGATGCTGGCTGGCCAAATTGCCTTCCCAAGAGCTGACTACAGCCAACCATCGCTCTGCCTAACTGAAGGTGGGGGCTGGGGACCTCCCTACAGCCTCAGAGGCAGAAGCTCCTGCCTGCAGGAGCAGGGCTCAGCAAGCCCTTCTCCATCCCTCCATACGTTGGGTCTGTGATGGATTAAAGCCCTCCTTTCCCACCTCTCATTTTCACCCATGGTGGTTTTGCATCTCCACTGGAAGAATCCTTCCACTCTAGCTTTCTGGCTCCCAACCACCACCTAAATTTAACCGTGCAAAGAAATGTACATCAGTGGGAAGCCACCGTTCCCCTCCCTGCCCCGCTGACCTCCTTCCCTTTGGACCTGCGCTCCCTCCTCCCTTCTCACCTGCTATGTCTGTGGAGTGAATGATGCACGGGAGGATGACGTCTTTGTTGGGTTTTTAGTACCCAGGCTTCCTGCTCAGGAAACTGTATTGTTTGGAGGCACGTTAAACACATTAGGCTTTAGCTTGTTCAGTACACTCTAATAGATGTTTCCACCTCAGTGGCATCTGCAAGCTCTACAGCAAATGGGGTGAAAGGTTTTGCATTATTATTTTGTGTAATTCTATTTCCCCCATGATGAGAGGCAAAGGAGCACATACCACAGCCTCAGACAAATTAAAAAAATGTTCAGGTTGATGTAAACTCTAGTAAATGTAGACTGCCTTAACAATGGCATTTATACAACCCTTAAGTGCAGTGCTCAGAAGTAAATTCAAGAGGGGGACCTGCACTCCACTGAGTTACAAGCTCCACAGCATCCTCTGCAAAAAGCAATTGCTGCCCTCAGCCCCATTTCAAGAGACAAGATATTGCTACAACAAAATACAGGATGGGATCAATAAAGTAAATTTGATCGTAAATTAAAGCATCCATGAAAAGCTCCCTGGAACCTCTGGAGGATTAAGCAGCACAAGAGCAAAAGCACCTGCCTCTCTCCAGACCATGGCATCCAATATTGCCTGTCTCTGGGAGCAGCGCTGTGATGAATTATTTACAGCTACCAAGTTTGTTGCTGGAGCTTCTTGAAAGCTCAGGGGTGATGCAGGGAAAAGAAAAAGGGATCCAGGGTAGCAACGGGGGGAAACTAAAAGGAGTCTGGGCCTGGATTTCCAGGGATGGGCATGCTCATGGAGTTGGTAATCACTGTAGGCTTAATGCCCTTCTTGCCCTGGTTATCTGTATTAATGTCTTTGCTAGCCCTCTGCACCAAAGGTGCACTCAATTAGACCTGCAAACAACAAATCCTGTGGTCTGGAGGAATATTTTGGTCCCCCTGCCCATCCTTTCCAGGACCTTTTGTAAATGTGTGCATCCTTTAACACTTCAGAGTGTCCAGGAAGCTGCTACACCTGGAATTAGTCCAACTTCTTCCCTAATCAGCTTTCATAGTCTTCTCAGCAGAAGAAAATGGTAGAAAGCACTGGTAGAAATGTTTTCAGTAATCCCTGCCTAAGCAGGTTATGAACGTCCCTCACCCTTCACCGTGCCCCAGATTCACCACAAATTTCTTTTGTGTTAAGGACAACCTGCAATCATCTGTCAGCAGCTGGTGGCCAAGGATGCACAGCCACATCTGACTCCATCCCACCACACACACCTCCGTCTCACCACCAGCGAGGTTTCCTGATTCCTTTTCAGTATTGCCTGGGCGTGTGCACTGCCTGTGAGAGAGGGAGGTGGGAGAGCCCCGAGAGACTGTGAGGGGAAACACTCAGCGGGGATCTGAGATGATGCAAAGGTTGCCAGCAGCTGAAAATGAAGATAACCTATTGCACTTAGATACCATCCATCCATCCATCCACGCTTCTTTAAGAATTAAATAAAACAGAAAAGTATTTTGATCCAGCACAAAGGAGAACGAGCAGACCAAATATTAAAGCTGATAAGACTTAGTTGATTAAAAAAAATAATAATTTGCATGAAGGTAGCAGCATGCTGAGGTCGGACTGGTGCTTATTGCCTTCGTCTGGATCGAGCCCAGCTGTGGCAGCACCCTCTGGGGATGGCATTTGCTTGGCAAGAGCTGCTTTTTTCTCCTAGCAGATGGACATCTCCAGATGGAAAGAAAGACTATTTTCAATTAGTGCTATTTCTCCTAAGTAACGTCAAGAGGTCTCACTAAATCTGCTCCTCTGCAGGAAGGAGGCAGAACTGGTGCTGCAGGCTGGGTACAGCAGGGGAAGGAGGCAGAAAGGAGGGATGAGACAGCAAATACTAGAACATACACCCATGATGGGGTAAGGGCAGCGGAGAGCAAAAAGAGCAAAACCGAGTGGGACTGGGGCAAGGGGGGAACTTGCCTGGCCCAGGTCTGCAGCCTGATGGCCCAAGCCCCCTCCGGCACCCCAGGAAGAGGATGCGCTGTGGGAATTCCTATCCCTGCCTTGCTCCAGGCATCCCAGCGCATTGGCCATGGTACCCGTGGAGCGTGCAGGGGCCACACCAGCACAAAGGGGAAAGGTAAGGAATAATCAGTCCCAGAGTGCCACCCCTTGATTCTGGAAAACCTGACCCAAACCTGCTTCCAGCCCAGCCCTGCAAGACCAGGACCAACAGCACCCCACTCCCAGGGCAAGCTGCTTCCCATCTCTGTGCCTCAGTTTCCCCAAGAACAAGCCAGGGAATAGATACCACCTGCCTCTATAAAGTGTTTGTGGAGCAGTGGATAAACTGGGAGAGGGAAAGGCTGTGGGCTGTGGCAGCGGGGGCTGTGTTTTTGCAAGGCTGAAGCATTTTGCAAGGCCTTTTGGCAAGCAGTGGTGCTGCTTCTACAGCACTGCAAGGAAGGACCTAACTGGAGACCAGGCTCTTGCAGAAGCTGTGAATGCAGGAGGCCAGCACCCTTTACAAGCACAAGCCCAGAGTGGCCATCCCACTTATCTTTATTAGCTACTCGAGAGCAATTAGGCTGTGTTTACACAATATACCATGATTATACAACGTGCTTAATGAGAATCAGAGGCTGCATTTCCTGGCTGTCTAGAGGGCTGGGGTGGCTGGAGAACTAGGCTGTGGCCACGGGCAAATCCCTGCCTGCAGGAGTGAGGGATCCGAGCTGCCTTCAGACCAGAGGGTAGCCTGGCAGCACCCCCTTCCTTCCCGAGCCCCCTTCAACCAGCCCCAGAGACACGGTTTCTGCATGTTGGTCTCCTGGTGCTGGCAACGGGACATTTCTGCAAAGCTAGAGGAGGTGTCACTGCTTGACTCTGCTCTAGGAGAACCTGCTTTACCAGAGGGTTGGACTAGATGGTCTCCAGAGGTCCCTTCCAACCCCAACCACACTGTGATTCTGACTTCAGTCTTCTGCTCCTGGTGAGACACAGCTCAGGAGAACATGGCCACTGGAAGCCTGCCTGGTGAGTTACTGGCCAAAGAGGATGAGCTTGGCCCATACATGGATGGGAAGGGATGTCTAAGAAACATAACAGTGGGGCAAGGAGTAAGGGCAAAGGCACATTTCTCCCTGAACACCTCCCGAAGGAGGTACCTTCACAGCAAGGGTCTCCTGCTCACGATGGTCTTCACCATGGATGGCAAGCAAAGACAAACGCAGCCAGCATCTGCTCCCCATCACACCTTCGCATCTCCCTAGCTCCCAGGGCAGCAGGCTGCTGCAGTTCTGCTATGAGAACCCCCTCTGAGCATCTTCATCCAAACACTTCACTGCTCATCCTCATTTCCGCTCCTCGACCATGAGGAGTGAAGCCCCACGACCAAGCAGCTGCTGCGGCCAGCCCCACCGTTTCTGCACTGCTCTCCTGTGTACAGCTGCACCCATCAGCTCCGACACAGCTGTATTCATCTGCACACTTCATCAGAGGGGAGAGGTGCTAGCTTGGCCTGCAGAGGTATTTACAATTCAGGCACTGCTCTGCTGGAGTGCTCAATGGCGCATTTCACCTTTCCTACCCCAAATCACAGGAGTGTGAAATTCATTTTCTAGGGAGACACAGACACTGAGAGGCTGGCGTCAGGTGGGATGCAAGGTGACAGGCAGAGGTGGCAGGATCCATGACCACAACCGGTGTCGCTGACCCTGGCACAAAGACCTTTAAAGCCAGTGCTGCACCCTGATGAAGCAGAAAATTGCTTCCTTAAAAAGCCTGCGAGTAAAATCTCAAGCAAAATTGCTTCTCCTATAAAACTCAGAGGGACTTTCCATGCTCAACAGTGGTGTTTGGGACTCCAGTGAGGTGCACAGGTGGCCAGGTTTCACCTAGGGTGACCTCTGGGAGATGGATGTTTTCAGTGCGGGGGCTCAGTGAAGCAGCTCATGCAGCAGGACCCCAAGCAGCAGCCACCAAGCACCCATGGGTTTTACTTATATACTTCAGGGAAGGTGATGGATGGATGGATGGATGGATGGATGGATGGATGGATGGATGGATGGATGGATGGATGGATGGATGGATGGCTGTTCAGCGAGCAAAGGTGCCTGATGCTGCAGATCCATCAGCTGATACTATTCCTTCAGCTGCAGGTGACGGATTTCTGCTCAGAGCCCTGTTTTCTCCACAGTTTTGTCCTGAGTCACAGCATCCCTCGGAAAGGCAGAGCCTGGCACAACAAGCCCCGGGTGTTGTGGGCACAGGGAGCTGAGCTTGGGTGTGCCAGCAGGTCAGTCCCACACCAACTGATGCTAGCAGGCTACGATAAAACTTTGCCATTAATTACAGCCTTGCTTGCCTGATGTCTCATCTCTGCTCCCAGGAGATAGTGACCCGCAAAGTGGGGGGCTACAATGTGGGGCCCCCATATGTACAGAACTTGGCCAGATAATCGCATAAGCCTTTGCAGCACAGATTAAGATGCTCCACTTGTCCCCAGGCCACACTTTCTTTTACAGCAGGCCAGCAGAAGTACCCCAAAACCTCCCAGTTTCTCTGGGACTTGCACAATGGTCCTGGCTGCCATAGCAGGGGACCAGGCTCAGTGGCACCAGCGTCCTGTCCCATTCCTGAAGACATAAATCTATCACAATGCCTTCATTAATAGCAGCATGGCTCCTGCTAGCTGAACAAGGAAAAGCACAGGCTGGGCTCAGCAGAGCTTGGGTAAATAACGGCGAATGTAACACAGCAAATTAAATCCCAGCAGGGGAGACAAAATGCCAGCAAATATCCCATAATCTGTCTTCCTTCTGCTCAATAAATCTACAATCACATTGGTAAGACTGGAATAGTGTCAGTGTGTGTATTTATATGAGCGTGCCTGTGTTAAATGGGAAGCCGGTTAGGAAAATGTGGGTGCAATGATGTTCGTAATACAACACGAGGAAAAGACAGTGTATACACATCATTCCCTCCATGGAAAAAAGATTGAGAAATAAAAAAGTATGTGTAGATGTTCCCAAAAGCTGTTTCTGTCTTGCACCAACTGGCAAAAAGAAAGTGAAAATGAGACCAGCTTGGTGACTCCTTGCAATGAGAAATGTGCCAGGGATAACACGTCCCAGAAACCTCACAAGAAGCTAAGCCAAAGAAAATCTGTTACCAAGAAGTTAAAAGATTAGAAGAAAGATGGGTGTTGAAACCCATGAAACACAACCATGGGTGATGAGGAAGAGGCAGCAGCCCTGCTTTGGCATGGGGCAGGGCCGGCTGCTCTCTGGTCCCTGCCAGCCCTGACCCCTCTGACTTGGGAAGGATGAAGCCCTCCCCATTTTCGTGATGAGGTCTCACAGAGCTCCCTGCCCTCCTCGTCATGCCCTGCTGAAGCTGGAGACTGTCTTGGAGGTGTCCTCACCTTCCTCAGCACTGCAAGATGCGGTGAAAGGGTGGGAGCTCACCCAGAGATGGGAACTCTCACGCCATCTCCCATGGAAGTGAGGCACGTGGAGGAGCTGCAGCTGTGGATGCTGTCACACAGCTGCGGAACTCACCTGACCCTACATGTGCACTGGGGACACCTGGCCCTGAACCACCTGCTGGCCTATGCTGGCAGTCAACAGGGAGAGACCAGCACTTCCATGGCCCAACCCAACCCAATGTGGCCACCAGAAGAAACATGACAAGCCAGTCGCATCCTCAAGGTGTATTTGCTACTGGCAAAGGCAGCAACGTATCCAGCCCGGGGACACAGTGCAAAGCCCAGCGGTCTGAGGTAAGGTGAGATCAGACGCAGTCGCATTCATTCCCTTGGGGGGGAACACATGGCAGGATAAAATGGAGAGGGTCTCCACACTGAAAAAAAGAAAAAAAGGGTTGCTTTTGGGTGGTCATTTTTGAGCCAGCACACAGCTTTCCTGCAGCTCTGCAGAGCAAGGCCGGCAGAGCCATGAGCACAGCATGGGACTGTCCCCATGTGCTGGAGGACCTTCATGGTGGCAGTCGCCATCATCATGCATCCTTGGGAAGAAGACGGTGCCCGCTGCACAGGCTGAGGTGCCAGAGGGGAAAGCCTCTTGCCTGCCAGAGGGGAAAGCACCTGAGAGCAAAAAGCAGCTCAGAGCCCAGAGGGAAGGCATCGCAGAGGGTGCAGGCGAGGGAGGCGCTGGGGCTGGGGTCCCCAGTCTCAGTGAGTTACATGAGCAGCAAGGCTGGGAATTGCTTAATGACATGAATCATTTGCAGGGTTTCCTTTTCAAAGGCTGCCCAGAGCTATGGGGCTGTCGGGGTCCAGTGCCCCAGAGACCCTCCACTCACCGTCTTGCTCCTGCTGCCTCCCAAGCTCTCATGGGATGCATCCCGCTCTGTGCAAAAGCAACTTCTCGTTAAACCTCACCACGCTCCTGCCCTTGTTCCTCCCCGTGTGAACTATGGGTTGGCTTGTGCCAGCAGCTGCGCTGCGGGTGAATGCAGCTCAGCTGAAGGACGTGTGGATGTGTAAGATTTTGCCAGACAGGAATCTCACAGCTGTGCAAGTTTTACTCCTCTGTAAGAGCTTAGGCAGTGTATTGAATAGAAAGTTAGCCCTCTCCTCTAGACTGTGCCAGATGCTGAGCATACTCTTGTATGGGGGACGAGCAGATGTGGCGTGTATACCAAAAAGTGATGCCTTGTGTCCTCGATGGGGATTTCCTATTTTAGCACCACCTCCTGTGTGTTTGGCAGGGACATAGTCTCTCCTCCAAGCAGATCAAGACCCCAGGACAGGAGTTAAAATGATGAATGAAATATGAAAAAACCTGTTCCCCAGTGGGGACCTGCCTTTCCATAGGCTGCAGACACAGTGCTTGAGTCTGTGGAGAAACATCTGCTGATAGAAATCTGAAGGAAGGTGACCACAAACCAGAGTTTTTCTAATCTGGGGTTTTACATACTGTAAATACCTTCCTGGTACTTTTTTTCCTCCATACGTTACTGATGCTTGGACAGGAGGGAAGACATAGGGAAAGATGAGTATTTTTAAAGAGCTGTAGGACTTTGCAGTGCCGTTGGCAAGGAGCAGCTGGAGGAAATGTATGAAAGCAAGAAAAAGGCAGGGGCCAGAGGGGCTTCAGTGACTGACAGATGCAGACAGGCTCTGATGAGAAAAACTAACTTTTTGTAGGGGAAGCTATTGCAAAACGAAGAGCAGGAGACACTGCAAAAGCCTCGTGCCTTGAACGCACAGCCTGAGTGAAAGCCCCAGGAGCTTCCTTGTGCATAGCCTTCCTGGAGCAATCCAGATGTTGTTTGCTATATATAATATACATATATATATATATATATATAATCTACAACTTCTACAAAAACCAAAAACACCCAAACCAGGATTTTCCATCTGCACACATGGTCTGCCCAGGACCATGGACCTGATCCCCCGCGCTGACGTGAGTATTGCGTGAGGAGCACCTATACACCAATTTCACTTACTTCCTACCCATTTGTTTCCATGGGACATTCAAGAGCAGCTCTTTTCTCTCTCCAGGCTAACCCATTGATTAGCAGCCAAAGTGCTGCCAGATTCCAGGAGGAGACCAGTAAGATTTACTTCACTGGGAGCTGGAAACCGTGCCGGCCACCCGCACACAAGAGGGATTGATCGAAGGGTAGGTGCAGAGAAGTGCTGCTATGAGGAATGGGGAACCGAGAGTAGAGCTTAGGAGAAGTGAAAAAATTCCTTAGCCAGCAAAAGAGAGCTGAAGAGGAGCTGTTTATAAACACCCAGGAGGAAATGCTGTGAGTAGAAGGGAGTTGGTGACATTATGGGACTATGCTGGGACCAGAAGCAAGTGCTGGAGCAAACAAACCCTTGAGGGGGCTGGATCTGGCAGGAGAAAGGGAAGAAACACTGATATTTTGGGCGACAGGGGAAATTAATTCATGTCACAACTAAGTGTCCTTCTTCCATTATTTAATATTAATGGACTGCAGAAAGTCATCTTTATTATGGAGGGCTGTTGCTTCTTTTCTTTTTGCTGCCAGTTTTTTTTCCACCCTGTGGAAGAAGCATCTCCTGCTCACCTCGAGAGCAGTTATGGGCTGGCGTGCTCAGACAGATCAAGAAAGCTCAGTGAAAATGGAGATTGTTTTCTGGAAGTCCCCGGACCTGCAGCTTGCCCCGGCCAAGCTGTCTGTCTGCAGCCCGGTACCCAGCCAGCAGCGAACCCTCTCCTACATCCCTGGGAGCGATCTTGTCCCAGGGTTTCTCCAGCCATCCACCCAGTACCAATTTCTCCCAGCGGATATTTCAGAGCCTTGCAGAGTTTGAAACATGTTTCAAGCCAGAAATTCCCCATGTCACTTGCTGCTCTGCAGCGTCTTACGCTGTCTCCACTTCTTTTGAAAATCCACAAACCCTGGGGCTAACGACAGGTCCTGAGATGTGTAGTGAGGCTCCCAAGCCATCCCTCTGGTCCACATTTAGCAAGGTAATGGCTCCGGACATGGAGCATTTAATCCACCGGATAGGTTAAGCCAGGGCACATGCAGGATAAAGGTCCTGCATGGTGCAGACCAGCACCCCCAGGGAAGCACTGGGACCAAACTGAGAGCCAGGAACCACATTGAAAGGGGAGGGGTGAGGATCTATTTTTGACCAGACCAAGGTCCCCCAAGACGCCTGGGTTGCTGCTGCAAACCAAGCAGCCCAGCAAAGCTGAACGGCTGGGTAAGGAGTGCTCGGGTGAGCCAGGACGAAGCATTTCAGAGCCTGGGAACACCACCCACGCCCAGCAGCATGGCTGGCAAAAGCCAGAAAACTGGAGGAGTAGGAGGGAAAATGAAGATAAATTAGAGTACGTTGCAAAATAACCAAATAATAAATAACAAAAAGGAGGGCTGGGAGTCAGGAGGGCTCTCACAGCAAGCTTGATGTCAGTGGTTCCCCTAACAGCCTTTCAGAAACTTTATGAGGGAATTAGCCAAAGCAGAGCACAGCTTTGTACATGTCTGTGCAAACAAGGTGGGGGAGCAAACCCCCACTCAGGCTACACGGCTTTTCAATAGCTGCTGCCTCTTAGTGCATGGCAAAGCAGATGGGTGCCACATGGATGCCACAGCAGGGAGGTGATGCTCCTTTCTGATGTTTTTCACCTTTCTGGCATCTTGTCCCTGAGCACAAGACACCGTAGACCAGTGCAGGGAGTGGGGAAAAAAAAATAAAAAATCAGTCATGAAATTTCTGCACACAACTGATAAAAAAGGTCCTCTGGAATGGATCGATATGGCTTGGACCACTGTTGAGAAATCAGATCCTGATGGGAGCTTGGATAAAGCATGCTCCATTGCCCGCTGGAGCTGTACCAGCAACTGCAGACGAGCTGCACTGCACTGCCTCAAACGGATGCTGGGTAAGGTTGTCATATGCAGCTCACAGGGTGAAATATAGACATGAATTTTGATAAGCTCCTGAAGCAGCTCAGCTCTGGCCTGTTTTTATGGCTGGGTACCCTTGGTGCTGCTCATAACCAGCCCTAAGTGTCTCTCTTTTTTGCCTCATTTGCTGTTGCTCTTTCATAGAATCACAGAGGGGTTTGGGCTGGAAGGGACCTTCAAGACCAGCCAGTCCCACCCCCTGCCAGGGGCAGGGCCCCCTCCCCCCAGCCCAGGCTGCTCCCAGCCCCATCCAGCCTGGCCTTGAGCCCTGCCAGGGATGGGGCACCCACAGCTGCTCTGCGCAACCTTTAATTTACTCCAATATCCTTGACTGGGATTTTCCTTTTTGCTCTGGAACTGGTGCACTAAGCATAACAGTAAAGAGCTCAGAGCCTGCTCGGGTCAGACATGAAGCAGCAGGACCTCAGAGCATCATGGTTCCAGGGATCCCACCCATTTCCCAGTGCATTGCAGGGGCTCCAGCTGGAGAAAGCCCATGGCACGGCTGCAAATCCATGCACGCTGTGACAAGGTGCCTTAGACACATATCCAGGTGAGACAGGAGGGAGGGAGGGATGTGCCCTTCTGACACAGGAATTGCCCAAAGCCACCAGAGATATAAGAGACCCAGGGTGCACCCCTACGCACCTTGCAGGGAGCCTTGAGCATCACGTGCCTCTTAAGCGAAGAAAAACCTGCTCAGGAACTGGAGCAGTAACAGGTTCTACCACCTCTGCACACAGACATAAAGCATCCTTGAGCAGCCCTGAGCCTGTGCCCTGAGGTCGCCCCAGACAAACCTCTGCTCCCTCTCTCTCCAACCTGGATGTGCTGCCAGGGATGGGTCAGCCTTACCCCTAGCTGACCAGGTCCACAGGGGTTGGAAGCAGAGGGGTGCAACAGCCCCCACCCAGGGTGGGACACCTCCCCATCCCATCCCAGCACAGCCAGCCTTGATGTCCCCATGCCCACCAGGAACACTACAGCCAAAATCAGACAGAAGCAGCAAGCACGGCCGATGCATGATCAGCTGGGCTGTGCAAAGCCCGGTGCCTTCTTGCAGCATTTAATCCCACCTCTAACCTGTTAAAAAACAGGGTTTTCAGGGAGGACAAGCTGATCCCACAGCCGGCTCCCAGGAGGCTACCCCACCTCCAGGTTGTTAAGCACTGGACAGTTTAAGGGACACATCTGCTCCAACATTTGCAAGAGCCAGAAGAAACCAAGAAGCCTGATTCACTCAGACCAGACCAGCTAAGAAAAACCCAGCAGGATGCTGGCGGGAGCAAGCAGAGGTAGCAGCTCAGCCCTGAACACAGGGCTCCCCCCCAGGCTAAACCCACACCTCTCCAGAGCAGCAAAAGCACATGACAAGGAGAGTTGCATTCCATCACCTCGATCAATGGGCTGTTTGCGTCTTCACCCCCAGCTGCAGAGCTGCACAAAGGCTTTCCCTCCAGCATTAACCCTCCCCTGCTCCCTCCACCGATTTTCTCAGAGCCAGGAGGTCACATCGGCTTTTTGTAACCAACGCTGTGATCCTGCTTTGGGTCAGGGTGAATCGGTTCCTCTCCCAAGGAATGTGCTGCCGGAGAAGCCTGGGCTTGGCCAGGGTCCCCAAGCGGCACCCACAGGGTCCCAGCCCAGGCCAGGTCCACACATCCTCCCCGAGAGCCTGCCAGGACCCGGGGTGAGAATGGGCATTGCTGTCAAAGGAGAAGCAAACCTGTAAGACAAAACCAACAGTGGCAGCCTTGGGGAATGGGAAAACTCCCTGCAAAGGGAGAAATAAGTGGAGCTGCCTTACTGGGAAAAAAAGACTCAAATAAATAGACGCAAGCAGAGAGGAAGCGACAAAAGACATGTGCAGAAAGCTGGCACGCAACAGGCACGCAGAACATTTGTAGTCGCTCCTTTTTTTCCCCCTTTAGCTTTTAAGCTGCTGGGAAAATCCAGCTCCTAAGCCAAAAGGGTTCAAGGAGTCTTGCAAAACAACTCAGGGAAAAGCAGCGTGAGAAACTTCGCATCCAGCAGACCCCCAGCCCGCCCTGCCGCTCGGAGGCAGACCCCGAGCGAGCTCGGTACCAAAGTCATCCTCAGCATCTCCTCGCAGAGGGCAGCTGCTGCCATACTCACAATTTCAGGACTCTCCCGATCCCAGTCCCACTGCGCTGGGAGCAAAAGTTTTCCTCTGCCAGCGGCTGCTGAGGCCATTCACTACTTTTACTTCCCAGCCTGGAGGTGGGGATGGGTGTGTGGAGGTGGGGCTTAGGCTGCAATTTCAAAAGCCGGAGTACATTTTCACCAAAACTTTTGCAATCTCTGTCAATAGGAATTTATTTTTTTTTCGTTTTCCCTTCTCCTGAAGTTGCAATCCAAAAATGACAGAGCTGCCCATGTGGTTTGCTGATACAGGGCTTTGCAAACCGCTTACACAATAGTCCCAGTCTCCAAACTGGTCTTTGCTTTCTTTCCATCTCCTGGCTCTCCTCCCTGCAAAGGGTCCCATCCCTCTAGAGCTTTTTCTTTACATTCATTTTCTTATTCCATTTGCTTTATCTGCATTTATTTCTTTAACTTACGAAGCTGTGGTGTTAGCCTGGGATTTGTGATTGGGAGCATTTGTTTATATAACCCCAGAGTATTTATTTTTCAATATCTCTCCCCATTGTTTTTTTGCACTAATTACTAAGGCACTTCCAGATAAGAACTGGAGGAGTTAACAAACAGGCAGACCCCGTTAAAGCTGTCAAAGGCAAACTGGAATTTGTCTCTTTGGAGTTCTGGTGCTTTCTCAGCCCTACCAGCCTTCGCTGTTTGTTCCTCCTCCTCGCCCCTGGTTGTTGGATTTGCTCCATCTGCTGCCGGCTGGGATGGGGACGTGGACCCGTGTGTGCCACGGATGGAGCTGGCCCTGGCCATCTCTGTGCTGCAGAGAGATGGGTGAGATGAGCTGCTGCCTGCACTTAGACACCATGAACAGAGGTGTGGGGTGAAAGCAGACAGAGCTATCAACTTGTTCTGGAAATGCATTGGCAAAGAAAAACTCGGCTGTCCCTTTTGTGTGAGCAGAGGTACAGAGGTTGTCCTACAAGCTGGAATTGCTGGGACCCACTGCTGAGCACCACCAGAGAGGCAAAGCTCATCACAGGGGGGTTTAGCTCATCACAGCCTGGGACACCTGCAATCTTTGGGTGGAGGCAGGGGGATGTAGTGTGAGGATGTGGTCCCCAACAGGAGCTGGCTGGTGGTGCTGCGTTTAACCTGTGGGCTTGGAAATACATCCAGGCACCCAAGTGAGGATGCTCATCTTTACCCACTCCGGAGGCTCGATCCACTCCAGGATGTTGTTCTCCGTCACCTCTGCAGAAGAAGGTGATGGAACCACCACGAAACACAGCTGGAGATATTTCAGGTTCTCCAGAGAGTGGCATAAACTGCCTCTCTCAAAACAGGTCCTGGATGTTCATCCTCTGGACCTCCGGCCTCACTGGCCTTTTGCAGCTTCAAAATTCAGTATTCCCACCATTGACTGGGAAAATTGGCTCTCCCCACCAGCCCTAACTCTGCCTATATATTTCTCTGCTCAGAAAATCCAGGAACCTCTCTGTGACCATCTGCAGATGCACTAGCTCAGATGCAGAGTTTGATTTTATACAGCTTTTAGGTGGGACTGGGAAGATAGTCCATCTCCAGCTCCCTGCCCTTTCACTCTCTGCCTGCTACTGTGCCATGGTAGTGGGAAGCCCAGAGGCTGCTCAGGGACCTGATAACTTGGAAAAAGGTCAAGAAAGCAAAGGTCTTAGCAGAACAGCCTCAGTTATGGATCCTTCGAGGCTCATGCCCTCGGTCCAGGGGAGCACAGGTTTGGTAGGGCTCCAGGATTGCTGTGGCCGTCGTTACCTCCCTTGAATTTTGAGGGGATGAAGAGGATGCCAACACAAGGCTGGCATGAGGCATTTGGTCTGGACAGTTAATGCTGAATGTGTTTTACTGCTTGGCTTGATAACCCACAGTCCCTGGAGGTAACATTTTCAGGATCAAATACCATCAGACTCCATGAGCTGCTGCTCTCTCAGTGGATCATACACCCTTACCCTGCACGCATCTTCCAAGTTCACTTTATAGTCTCCATAAAAACCATTTGAGTACATCTTTTTTTAAAAAAAAAAAAAACACCAACAACAAAGAGGTTGTTTTGAACATCTTCCAAAACCTGGATTTCAAATTATTTCAAAGTTCTAGAGGACTGGGTTCACCCCTTCACCTGCTGCTGCCACTCGGCCAGAACAACACACCCTGCCCTGGTGCTGCTGCCGGTCCCTCCCGCTGCCTCTGCCAAGGATGCCTGGGTGTACACGGCCTCCGCTGCCCTGAGCATTGGTGTCTGGGGCTGTCTCAATTGCAAACAGGTGCACAAACCCAGGCGAGGTTTCCCAATTCACACTTGTATTTCATGATGTTGCAGCCTGGGGACCAGGACAGCTGCAAAGTCACATCCAAGGAGAATACGAGTACTGGGGGAGATGGAGAGATCTTTGGTGGGTTCCCCATTCTCTTTTCATCCCAAAAGCCACAAGCTCCCAGATGGAAAGTCCAAATGGGATATTTTCCAACTCAGGGTCGTGGTGCAGCAGCAGCTGAGAAAGGTGCAGTCACATTTTCCTCCTGGCATTTCTTGATGGGGTCTGACAGACGGGATGCCCAGCCATGGGAAACAGGGCACGCTGGGCAGAGGGGCTTGATGTTTCTGAAGGGAAGATTATCTGTTTTCCCCACACAAGCTCATTAAATACTAATTAAACAGGCACTTTATTAGCCCTAGCAGCAGAGATGCATTTTGCTAAGTAGGAGACAGCCAAATCAGTGTGTTCAAAAATACTCTTCGCCCAAGTGACCCTGAGCTGTCCTCCCGAGCAGGGCTGCATCAGACAGATAATGCACTGCAGAGAAAATAAACTTTATCAGCTCTCGTCGGCACTGCAGTATCACAGGAAGGCATTATTAGATCTAAAAAAACCTATTAATATTTTACAGCTGCATAACTCCTTTCTTTCCAGAAAGGCTGTGCAGCATGCACAGGCAGTCCCCCAGGACCCACAAAACATGGTTAATTTGGGTGTAGGGGGTTGCAGCTCTTTGACAGGGGGGAATAACCCGGTGGGAAGAGGACACTCTCCAGCTGCAGAGGAGCAAGGTGCAGACACCCAAAATGGCCCAGACAAGGGGGTCATCAGCCCCCATGCCCAGAGAGCAGCAGGGAAAGGTGGACACCGCTTCCAGCAGCAATATCAAGCTGCTATATTGCACGAAAGAAGAGCACCATCTATTGACTCCTTTTACTCTTTTTCTAGCTGCTGTGAGCCAGCAGGAGTTTTCAACGTGCACAAGGCTGCCGCTTCATCCCAGGACCTGGGTGTTTGGCAGAGCACCCTGGAAGGCAGAGAAGCATCACCTCCTTGCAGCAAAACATCCTTGCCCCAATGGTCCAAGCTGGCTGCTCGCTGGCACAGCACCAGGTTGCATCTCCATGGTCAGACAGGTTTCTCCTGCAGCCCCAAAAGCTGCTCACCCATCTTTTCCTTTGTAGGGTGCAAAGAGCTTTCTGCAAAGCATTAGAGCTGAAGGGGAATTTGGCTGTAAGCTAACAGATGCCACAGGGCATGCAGCCCGGCCATGGCCGTCACACACAGCCCAGTGCGAGGAGGGGACAGCAGCCACCACCCCCTTGGGCTGTGGGAATTCAGTTAGCTATATATGCATTAGCTATACATGAATTAGCAATATGATTTGGTATTGCATCATGTGGGAATGGGATGCAGGCGAAACACTGGCAGAGTCGCCCAGAGCAGCTGTGGGTGCCCCATCCCTGGAAAAATTCCAGGCCAGGCTGGATGGGACTGTGAGCAACCTGGTCCAGTGGAAAGTGTCCCTGCCCATGGCAGGAGTTTGGACTAGATGGTCTTTAAGGTCCCTTCCAGCCCAAACTGTTCTAGGATTCTAAAAAAGCCCATGAACTCCTTGGAAAGGGAGTGTTTCTCTGGGTGCGCTGGCCCGGTGGCTCCCAGCCTGGTGCTGTCTCCTGCCTGCTGCTGCCACGCTCTGACCAAGAGCTTTCCTGCAGCTCTTCCAGCTTTTAGGTCACTGCAAGCCTTTGACCTTCAAATATTTGGATATGCAGACCCTGAGTGCGTCTCATGTAAGTGAAAAGGATAATTCCTATGGAAAACCAAGCATTAAGGGAGTCCCCGTGACTACAGCCAGACTGGGCTACACAAGGTGCTCCCACACCAGTCTCGTTACAGCCACTTCAGCGGCGTCAAACTCTCTGGAGGATGCGGTGGAAAAAGTGTTTCTTGGAACAATTAAAACCAGTTTGCAGCAAACGACAGCAGCATTTATCCTGTGCAAAGGCATGATAAAATCTCCTGTTTCTGAAATTACAGACATCTACGAGTGAATAAACCAGGACTTCCAGCCTGGGAGAGGCCATGTCAGTGAGCTCATATCTGCCCAGGCTCTGCTGGTTACTCCAGCTCTGCTCTTGGTCCAAGAGTTAAGCTGGGCTTGCAAAGGAGCAGCTCAGTGTCCTGCATGGGAGATGGAAGACATCACCTGTGGGGCTGAAGGCTGACCCTTTTCTGCACGTGGGGCTGGGAAAAAACAGCTGGACTAGGGCTGGGATTTTGCAGTTCAGCTCAGAGCCAGCCAAAATCCAAGACAGAAATGTTTTGAATTCTGCAGAAATTGGTTGCAGAGCTGGGATCTAAATGGGGTGGCTGGAGTCCACCGGTGGTAATTAGCCACCTTGCTTCTATACATTTTGAAGCTGCTTTCTGAATCCCTGCCTTGCCTTTTAACGCGTGCAGGAGCGCACTGAGGGCTGTCAGCAGCTGTAGCACAGATGTTGATGCAGTTTGAGTTCAGAAGAGGAAAGCCAAAGCCAAAACCAGAGGCTGAACTCATGGTTCCTTTCCTGTCCTTCAGCCACGGGACTTCCATTCCTGTCCTGAAGAAAGAGGAATCTCACGGGCTGTGCAAACGCAGTGAGAAGTATCCTTATTATTCTGCTTCCAAACTTCATCCTGGAATGCTTGTAGAGCAGCAGAGGAGGGAAATCTCAAGGCATACATATATTCAGCTGATATTTCAGTTCTTATGAATGGGCACTGCTATAGAGACACACAGGAGAGAAAATTGTGACAGAACTGGGTTTCGACATCTGCAGCAATAACTGGGAAAAGGCAGAGAGAAATCCTGCCTTGGGTAAAGGAGGAGGAAAACAAGAAAGGGAAAAACTACAACCTTCCCCCATTCTGTTCTTGCAAAACTGCCAGCCCGCTCCCTTGGGCGTAACTATTTTGGGACAGCATCGCCTGTGATGTGTGAGATGCCTTCAGTCATGGAAAGTCTTTCAAAATATGGGGTTTTATGAATAACACAGAAGGAATAATGTTTCCTGAAGGATATGCTTTGACTTGAAAACCTTCCAGCAGGAGATTAACGCCGCACTCAGAGGCTGCCTGAGCTCAGAGCATTTATGTTCCTGCATAATTGCACAAGATGCACTTCTCAGAGAGTTTCAAGTCTATTAATGCACTTCACTCCTCGGGGACATGGTGTCAGAGAGACTGTGATTTATGGACAGAGGCCATCATGCTGTTTGTGATTCAGGTTTTTTTTTAAAAAAAACAGCTTGCAAGTCATGATCCTTTGCAGTCTGGTCCAGATTTCCACCCCTCACTACATCTGAGTGCTACGTGTTAATTGGGAAACCTAATGGCATTATGTAAAGGCTAAAACTTGAGTATGCACATAGCAAGAATGCACTGAGAGGAACATCTGGTTCTCTATTTTTTTCTGGGGTTTTTTTTTGTTTGTTTTTGGGGTTGTTTGGTTTTCTTTATGAAGCACATCATACAAGCGGGGCCAGTGTGGAAAGCAAAGTCTTCCCTTAGTCGAGGATGTCCACTGGGTGAGCACTTACACCCGCCACCCTTTCAGCACGGCTTTAAAATGCGGAAGGTACTTTGCAAACACCTTTGTTGCCCACACGGTCTTTCTGCTGAGGCTGTAGATGGATACTAATTAATGGTGTTCGTGATGGCAGCAGAATTATTGAAGCTGAATGCATGGGAAACAGCCACCTGACCATGCCTAGTGTGGGCAGCTTGATCTACATCTAATGGGGAGAGCAAGGTCCTGCCATCTCCTGCCATTCCCTAAAGCTGTTCTGTCCATGCCGGATAACAATTAGCCTTAATTGCTTCTAATGACCTGAGTGCCCACAGCGTTGCTATGAGGGGGGGCAGGGTTTCTCCTAAGAAGGATCTTATTGAAAAGTAATTAGTCCCTGAGCCAGACTGCAGCGAGTTCAAGGCAGGCACCACCGGGTGCTTAATAATTGAACGAGTTCTTGCTTCTTGGAAGCATTTGTAATTTGCAGTTATTATTGAAGTGAGACTTTACATGAATTTATACACAGAAATCCTTAGAAGAACTGTGCCTTTATCAGCCCTCAAAGTTATCTAAATTTTAATACACTTTGTCTTTACTACAGTAAGCTAAATAAATTGCTAGGCAAGTAAATGCTATTACAGCCCTGCTAAAGCACTGAATGCTTCCCATTTTCACCAGCACCCTTTTTCTTTTTTTCTGAAGATTTTTTACTGTCACCTACCAATTGAAATGTAATCCCACCAAGGCCAGACCCAGCCCAATCTAAAGGGATGAGAAAGAACTGTGGTCGGTCTGTAGAATGGGAAGGTCCTCGGGAGGCAAAGCCAGGCTGTATGGCCCAGCAAGGAGAGACGTCCTGTTTGGGCTAAAGTGATTTAAAAAATCATTTTGACATTGCAAAACTCCATCTGGGAGAATTTCAGTTAAAAATGTGTGGGAGTGAGAAATATGATCCTTCAAGAAATGCAGCCCATGAGAGATGACAACTCCAGGGGGAAGAGAAGGGTTTGGGGATTTTGCTCTCCATGATGCCACCAGCTGGATATCGCTGAAACTGGAGAGTGATGCTGCAAGGATGCAGGGGACAAGGAAGGGCAGAGCAGTTCCAGCAGAATCCAAACAGGATTCCCCCCAATACTGCAGATTAAAGATTTATTTCTTTTTTTTTTTACTGTGTCCTCACCAGGAAATTCCAGTAATAACAAAAGTCATCCTGAAATTGCTCTGCCCTAGCACAGACTTTGCTAGGGAGAAGGAGGCCAGTGGAGATGTGAGGGTTGCATGATGAGCAGCTCTCCACACAGACACTCACTGGCTTTCATCCATAAATCCTGAATGAGGAGCAAAGGCAGCAGGCAGGGAAAGCAGGGAAGGAGCAGGACCCAGATGAGGACCTAGACCCACGCAGAAATAGGGTTAGTCCTAAGAGGGGTTAGCGATGAAGATGATGATGGGTCAGTCCACCCAGCATCCCAGGTGTATCTCAGTGCAAGGAGTGTGGAGGGAAATAGGAAGAGCTGGAAGCCTGGACTTGGGTCAGTGGCTCCTACTGACCCGTTAAAGACCCAGTGAAAAATTCACGCAACTCAAATATTAATAGAAAAAGGACTAATGTTTTCAGGAAGGGCAGACAGGGGCAAAAGAGGAGTGTGATGGCTTTGGTACCATCACAGAGGTACAGATTTATTCTGGAGTTCAGACCACACCAAGGATTACACTGGCTGCAAGCCCCTAGGAGAAGGGACAAGAAAATGAATGCTGTTGTGTGGGTCTGCTAGAAAGCCATAAAGATCAGGTGGAGGAAGATTTGCAGGCAGCTAACAGGGTCAAAAAAACTGAAGTTTACAGAAATGAGGGATTTTTAATTCAAGGGATGGATGGAAAGTGTTGTAAGAGTGTGGGCTGGTGCTCTGGCTTTGAGCCAAGAAGGAAGCCCAGGGAAGGTGGGAACCAGGTGAGATCACTGGGACAATACTGAAGAGCAGCAGGAGCACATAGCAGGGAGCCAGCCAGCAAGGACAGCCACCAGAGCTGCAAGGATGGCCACCAGTACACAGAAAGGAGGAAGCCCAGGGAGGAGCTGGTCTTCTGCTCCATTGTGGCATTGCCAGCCAACACCGCCTAATGGCTTTTTTCACATCAATGTTCACCGAAAGGTCAACAGCAGCTGCAAGCAAAGTGGACACCTACAGTGGAGGGGAAAGGATGGAGCCACAAATGGTGAAAGAGGGGTTTGGGGAGTGCTTGGATAACTTCAGTATTTTAAAATTACTTGGGCCTTATTTTAGAAGACTGAAGGACAGGGTCATTGCCAGTGCTGGGTTTGGAAAGTCATGGCAAGAGGCTGTAAATCTGGAACAGCGCAGAGCAAAAGCAGCTGAGAAAACAGGCAGGAGCCACACTAAGCCCCGCTGTGCCAGCTGCACGCAGAGATAAGCCAAGCTTAGAGCCAGCTACTGCTGACAGCCAAGGAGGGACAGCATGGGCAGCACCGCAGTGACATTCAGCAAGCTCCGAAGTCCTCTCCATCACAACCTTTGCCTCAGCAGGATGACACGGAATAACCTCAAAATATTGAAGTTTAATTTTTTTTCCTTTGATTTCCAAATGATTGAGTCTCACAGGAAAGCTGACGTGCTCCATCATTGATCTCTGTTCTACACCAAGAGAGCCTCCGATGAGCAGGACACTTGGCCACCTCTCCAAAGGGCTGAGCTCAGCTGCAGCAACATCAGAAAAATACCTCCCAGGCACAATGGCCCCTTCTCATCAAGTTAGACTAATTGGGTTTTCTAAACAGGAGAAGAAAATGTCCACATCTGAGCAACCGTCCTGCTTGCAAGGAGCTCTCAAGGTTGCAGGAGCAATTAAGAAGAAGACACCCATGTCCAGGTGGCCAGCAGCCCACCCCACCCCTGAGATGGTCCAACAGTGGTCCCAAGAGTATAATCATTCACAGTGCAACATTCCCCTGAGTCAGGACGGTCACTATTTAGCAACCTTGACTTTCTTTTCCACTGACATCCCAGGTCCCTCCTTGAATTTGTGTCAGCTTTATCTTGTAGTATGCCATGGGAGGAGTTTAATGACCGGATGGATGGGACTCCTTATGAAGAGCCACCTCTTCTTGTTTGCTTTGACGGACCTGCTGGTGGCTTCATTGGATGTCCCTGGAGTCACAGTGCAAATTCAGGTATTTAGGTTGCCTAATGAGAGGTGGTAGATGCCCCATCCCTGGAAACATTCCAGGCCAGGCTGGACTGGGCTCTGAGCAACCTGGGCTGGTGGAGGTGTCTCTGCCCGTGGCAGGGGGGTGGGACTGGGTGGTCTTGAAGGTCCCTTCCAACCCAAACCCTTCTGTGATTCTATGATTCTAACATGAGGTCTGCAGGGCCCTGATCAATGCACATCTCACTATAGGGCTCCACCTGACCAAATGGAGATTCCCACCTCCAGGTAGCTCCTTTGGGCCCAATAGAAAAAAACAAAACAAAACAAAACAAAACCAAAAAACAAAACCAAAAAAACAAAACAAAACAAAACAAACAAAAAAAAAAAAAAAAAAAAAAAAAAAACCAAAGGAAGCTCTGAGGACATGGTGCCTTCAGCCATGCAGGTGACAGTCCCGTTCAGAGGAGGAGGCTTGACTGGTGGCCACAAAGGTTTTTCCAGCCAACCCATCCAGGGCCTGCACCGTGGGTCCAGGACAGACACTGCAAACCCTGGCAAGCCTTGCTCCACCAGCGCATTGCTCCAAGTCCCTGCGCTAGGCACGGCTGTGCTGACAGAACCCCAAACCCTTTCTTAGCTCACAGTGCTGCACTAGGGGGTGTCAAAAGCGCGTCCATCGCTCACGAATCCAGCCATAGAGGAAAACCTGGATGCTGTATGCAGACAGCGGGTTTGTGTGGCTGATGGACACTGCAAGGAGGTAAGGCGTGAGGGGCTCCCACCCAAGTGCCAGTCACTTGAGCCATGTATCCCCCCAAAATAATGGGGGGTGCACTATTTACATGCTGAAAAGCTGGTGGGAACATGCAAAGCATCAGCTGGTAGTTACCACTGAAGCTTGGGATGGAGATGGGTGATGGAGGGGATGGGCAAGTGGGCAGATGGATGGAAGGAAGGATGGATGGATGACCTCTTCTGCCACCGGCAAGAGAAGAGGAGGAATCGGGCGGGCCCTAGGGACACTGGGCCCCCCCCCAGCCGGGGAACTGTGTGCTGGTGTGCCGGGGGGTGGCAGTGTTAGAGCAGAGAAGGAGGACGCTCCCTCCATGCGAGCAGGGAGCCTGCAAAGTCCCGGAGTCCGGATGCCCAGAGCATCCTTAACCCTCAGCTCAGCAGCTCTCCAGAGACTCCTGGGACTGGGAATGAATTTTATTTCTGTGCACATCTCTGGGCAAAGAGAGGAAATAATTAAAAGAAAAATAATTTAACTGTCAATTTTTAGCTAGGCAAAAGGAAAAAACAAACAGCAGTTCTGGGTTCTTGCTGCTCACAGTTTTGTGTGAGCTAGGACTGCAGCCACCTGCATCTGGAGCAGGTCCTAGGGACATCTCGACTTCCTGCCAGTCTCAGTTTCCCCATCTGCAAAGTCAGGGCTGTTCAGATGAATTTCCCAGTGAATCAAGTCACCACCACCCACCTCTCAACCCACTGCACAGAAAACCCCCAGCCCTGCCTATAAATCTGGGGCCACTCACCCGAAGAGCACCTGGGAAGCTGTGGGGTACAAGCTGCATAAGACCGGCTGTGCTTTGGGGAATCACTGACTCTTTCATCCCTTCCTAATAGCATGGCACATGCCTCGTGCACAGACAAAACACACTGGGGGAAGGAAGGTGTCACCCTCACCCTGCCCCAATACCCCTCTCTGTTCTCTTTTTTGCAACTTGAGCTATGGGGACGATTTATATAGGATTCACGCACTGTAGGGAAATGCATTTTTATGGCATCCAAATACTGATTAGATCTCACTGTGACATTCACCTTGTTTGTAGCACATCCATTTATTTATCTTTCCTTATCCAGCTATTTTATTAAGAATCGATTGTGCACGCTTGGCAAAATTGTGTAGCTGAAGAGTGACATCCAGTGTTTTACGCACACAAAGACAAATGAGTATTTTCCTACCCAGAACTTTTGGAATTCAAAATCAATGGGGTGGTCAATAATCTTTTAAACTGGGTTCATTATTCCAAAAGCATTGGTTTGCTCCTATATAGGATCACTCCCAGCTCGAGCACGGAGGAGGGCGAAGAGGGTGGAGATATGGTGGACGCAGATCTGATATGTGAATCCACACAACAGCAGGACCAGGGGATGCTCACTGAAATCAGTAAAGGAACAGTTTATAACAGGGAAGTCCTGGTTTTGTGCAGCAGGCAATGAATCTTGGGGATTTGCAGCCCATGAGGCTGTAGAAATGCAGAGGACCAGCAGGTTAAAGGGGAATTTACAGCCCACAAGGCTGTAGAGATGCAGAGGACCAGCAAGTCAAGTTGATGGACAAGTGGTCGATGAACAGATGGTGAAGGGGCTGTGTGACAGTGTTGGCTGCTGGGGCAGTGTGAATGCAGAGGAGCCCAGGAAGGGGCTTTCCCCATCAGCATCTCCATTGTGAACAGCAGACTGGGGTGAGCTGGGCCATGGTCTGACACGGCTGGGCACCAGCTGTGCTCTTATGTTCTTGGCCAAACACTGCTAATTTATTTTTTTATTATTATTTTTATGTTTTATCTTAAAAACAGAGAAATAATGAAACAGAAAGAGTGAAATCTATTTCAGATAGCATCCATGTAAGAAATTTTTGCATAAATGAATTCTTCACTGGAGCTTTTCTCTTTGAATCTAGCATATATATGAAAATGAAAGTATTTGCCGGCAAGTCATAGTTAGGAGAATGAAAGCACTTGTGCTGCTCTGGGACATCCACAGGGTACAGCGGAGTTTGCTTATGGGAGAACGAAAAGTGGCTCCAGGGTGACGCCCCACCTCTGCAGAGCAGCCCAAAGTGTAACCTCTCGCCACAGACCAAGTCACCCAGAACTTCTTAATGTGTCAGATCTGCAAATAAACAAAACAAAACAAAAAGTTTAAAACTTTAAAGCTCTTCCTGCATGCTCACTGGGACCCAAGCAATCAGAGGCTCAGGCTCCCCGAGGTTTCAGCACACTCCAGCACCAGCCCTGCAAGCCCTGATTATGCTGTCCCTAGATATTAATTATTCTGAAAAACATTTCTAAAACCCCAAAGAGCTGCAAGCCACGGAGAGACCAATTTCGCTGTTTTTACCAGTGTTGCCACCCAAGTGTAAGAATGAGTGTTTCAAAGCAAACACATTTGGAAATGCAACTTCTTCCGAATGTTTACGGGGAGTATTTTTAATATGAGGACCCAGGAGCTCTGCCATCAGGGGCACCACGTCCACTCGGATGCAATCAGAAATTCAAGTGGGAAATTGTTCCCAAAAATGTACGTCAGAAAATGCATGGAAACAAGCAGAGTCATTACCTGCCCTGTTTGCGCTAAGCATGACCATGGCTTAGTGTTGACATTACTTGTTCTCATGTCCACGGGGCAGGGCCAGATCCTGCCCCCTGCATGGCAAAAAGTGGACACATGCCCCTGGTCTTCTTGCACCAAGAGGTGCTCCAAGAAGTGACCGCAGAAACCAGATGACCAGAGATGAGCGTGCAAGGGGGGACAGGGTAGGAGTGGCAACCGCGTTGGTTTGCAACTTGTCAGTTTTTGAAAAATTGCAGAACAATTTGCAGATTGAGGGAAGGTGAGGGTGGGACATGGGGTGTCTGGGCTCTGAGCAAGGAGTGGAAACCACAGGGAGCACCAGTGAGACCCGTGCAATGGCAGACAGCAGAGGAGAAGCGGTTCATGAGCTGGAGGAGCAATGTGGCAGTGGGAGAAGGTAGCTCAGACAAGTCTGAAGGCGAAGGGAAGGAGAGGGTAGAAAAGGAGACGAAAAAGTAATGAACTGAGCTGAACTAGCATGAAGCTTGGCTCTTCTGCCACACCCTAGGAAGAGTGGGAGCTCCCAGGTGAAAGGACTTGGCCTTCAAGAGGCACCAGGGTCTCATTCAGGAAGGTCTGGTCGGCTTCTGCCTGACAGCTTTGCTGCCCTGTCCCACACCTGGCCAGATGTGCTTGGGAAGCAGGGATGGCACGGGAAGGCTGCTACTCAGTCAGCCGTAGCACAGGGAAGGGATCTGTCCCCCACCCAAACCCTGGCACAGGTTGCTCAGAGGGGTCGTGAAGTCTCCATCTGTGGAGATACTCAAAACCTGACTAGACAGAGTCCTGGGCAACCTGCTGCAGGTGACGCAGATGATCTCAAGAGGTGCCTTCCAACCTCAACAATTCGGTGATGTGGTCATTTGTCTTAAAGCATTTAGCAGCCTCCTTTGCTGACATCTGCCAGTCACACTTGAGCAAGTCCCTGCAGCTTCATGTGTAGCATTTTCATGGTGCAGCTTCTCCAGCTGTTCCAGATGTCTGCTTCCAAATGAGATGAGCTTCCCCAGGGGAGCATCTCACCCATCATAGCCTTGGGCCAGAACAGGGACCTCAAACCTGATAAGGTGTAAGCATTTGTGCTGACCTCTCCATCCTCCCGCCACCATGGCCATCCCACCTCGGCCAGCTGCAGACACCATGGTGGTGACAGCACTGGGGTCCTACAGAGCTGCACTCCTGGGAGGACATCTCTCACATACCACCAGACATTGGTGTGCTCAAGACCATACAACATTCAAGTTAAGCAGACTGTTGTAAACCAACACCTTGAGTGACTTTGTCCTGTCCCCAGGGAAGCCAGTGATGACATTTTAAGCCGGAGCCGCTCTTAGTCCTGAGGGTGTGGGTGTTTCACAAAATTGAGGAGTTTAATAAAATTGCCATCCTGAGGGAAGGATTGTTGTCCTGTAACATTTTTCCCCATCAATTATCTATCAGAGGCTAGATAATCCCAGGATCACCTATAGCGGGTGCATCTGAAGCTACCTGTAATTAAAAATTAAATTACAGCTGACAAGATCACATCTGGAATGGTTTATAGTAAGCAATGAGCTCCTCCTCCGTGCCATACAAGAGATATTTTATCACCTATTCTTCTAGAAGAATATCAGAACTATATGTTCAAATGACTAAACGTAGGGGAGACTTTTCTCATCCCTACTCTAAGCTCAGGAAACCACAGTTATATGGGTTTGTCTACATGGAAATGCAGCTGGTGTCTCCTTGTTAGTCCCTGGAGTGAGATGTGGACAGCAGGAATATATCCACAGCAGAAACATGATGGAGAAGGTGTGAATCTCACACCAAAACCTCAACAAGTGTTGTCAGCACTTGGAGGCTGTCAAGGGCACTAAGTCCATTCAGGGGGGACTTTGCACAGCTCCACCATCTTCTTGATTCTGGCTCTGATGGCTTTTGGTCAGGACATGACTGGAGAATGGCAGGGGGTGAGAAATTTAGGAAAAATTACTGAGGATTCAAAGATGCCTGCAAACCACCCATGACAGTAAAAGTTTATTTCAAAGATTCTGTTTAAAAACTATCTGGCTCACTCTGGCATGAATCCCATCTCACACTTTACACAGCAAACCACACTGGGATCCGTCTTTGTGTCCTCACATTCCCAAAAAGATCCCAACCTCTTGCCAAGCCCTCAGTGATGCTCTGCTGACCCCATCTCCCCCAGTCTGAGGATTCAGCCTCAGGACACTGGACCCAAGGAACTGGTATCTAAACCCCACCTATATTCTGGCTTGACTTCTCTTCCCAGGGATCATTCTGGGCAAAATGATGAGGATACACTCCAGGAGCACCACCAGACCCCACCACCTAGCAGAGCTCTCCAGCTCTTTCATTTATCAAAGACATGACTGCAGTTTGGAGGAATGACTGGGTCAGAGCAAGAGAAGTGAGACAGGTTTGAGTTTTTGTTAGGTATCTAGATGCTCCTGAGATGCAGGTGGGTGCAATTATTCACCAATTGCTAATATGGTAATCAAATCCATATTTTTCTGTATGGTGTCCATGGGTGATCCTGCACCACAGAAGCCTGAGTGCACCAGAAACTATTTACACAGGAAAGGATTTAACCCTTTCTAATTGCAATCCAACAGCTTTCACTGAAGACAGTTAAGGGACGGTGAAGGTATTTACGTAGGCACCTGGAGCAAGGGGATGTTTGTGTGGGAGGTCACTTGGAGAAGGAGTTTAGTTTGGTATCTATGAATTGCACCTCAAAGGGAATGTCTCCATTCATTGACCACAGAGCCAGGTGGCACTGTCTTCTCATGCCACGTGCCTCAATTTCCCAGTCCACGCAGCTCTCAAGGGCTGTCATTTTTTTCCCTTGGCTTCAGCCATGCTTGACAAAGCCTCCAAAAGAAGAAGCTGTGAGGTTTAGAGGCAACGGTCTCAGGGATGGAGAGGGCAAGGAGATGGGCTGCTCACAGACGGCTGAAGTAGTCACCTGGTTGTCCATGTAAAGGGGTTGTACATGGGCCAACATACCTAGACATACCTGAGCACGGTGTATGGAGCAGTCCTGGGCTCCTGTCTGAGGTGGAATTAAGAACCAGGGGCCAACCTGCAGGGATGGTACCCAAGGAAACTCCCAAGCAGCCAGAGATATTGCCCAGCACGTTGTCTTTGTGATTTCCCATCCTCCTACAACCAGCTAAGCCATGTACCAGGCTTGACCTAAAAATCCTGAAGAAAGGAGATGGAGCTAGACCAGATACAGTTCGGGATCCTCTGTGGTTGTTTGTATTCGAGCTGTGCCCGCACTTGGGAGAGCTGCTGCTGGCCCTCCCTGAGAGCAGCTCCCCTGCCTTGGCCATGCACTACGCCATCAGTGTATGCCTCGGGTGGTGTGGAGGGGGAGATGGAGACTTTTGCACCCTCCAGAGTGTGACCCAGGCATTGGAAAGGAAATGCCAAAGGAAGGGCCAGTATTGAACCAGGGGAAGCTCCTCCAGGTCTGGAAAGGAAAGACAGGTCTTCCTCCAGTGTTTCTCTACCAGCCTCAACACCACAGCTCACTTCCATCACATGACAGACTCTGTCTGGGTAGTGAAAACTCATCCTTTGCTGCTTCTGACTATGCAAATCTGTTGTACGATCACCTGCTGTGAACTGCGGCATGCAGCAAGGGGATTCAAAACTGTTGAGACGCTCCATCAGGAACAGAACGTGTGGCTGTCCCAGCTCAAGGCAAGAAAACATCTTGGAGAGCATCTCTGGGTGGGGAGCAGGGCAGCACCTTCAAACACCTTCAATATCAGTAGTGGCTTTGCTGGTTGATTACTGCAGGCATTTTGCCCTTCCTACCAAGGATAACATTAAGGAAGGGGAAGACCTTGTTATAACTTCAAAGTGCAAGTGAGTTATTGTCGCTACTATTCTGTTAATTCAATAATATTTGTCTGACTAATTAATTGTTTCGTTTTGATTTACTTTTTTCTCATGGGGTCCAGGATGGAAAAATATTATTGCAATACTTGTCAACAGGCTTCCAAAGAAGGAGAATTTGATCTGCTATGCCTGAAAACAACTTCAAATCAATGCTAATTTTAAGGACATTCATGCTGGCAATTTTAATTCAATACAATAAATTATCTTGGTTTTTTTAATAGAGAGGCATTGTTTATACAAATTACATCCTTGAAACTTACCAGTTCAGAAAAAGTAATAACAAGAAAGAAATGGAGAAGGGTAGATTAGATGAGAAGTAGAGAGTAAACGAGATATCAATTGTATTTAAATCTGAGTGCGGTGGAAAATCTTTTTATCTGTAATATTAAATGGATCTCTCCTATATGATTACAGAGATGAATTTCTGGGTGAAAGGTAAAACTATCTGAAAATTGCCAGAGATTTAATGATGTTAGGAAATTGCAAAAGACCAACCATTACTCTCAACTACTTGTGGCCAAGCACAAAACATTTCCAAAGGAGTTTTATTTCCCCTCTCTTAAATTGGGATACAGAAAACAAGAAAAGGCATAAAAACTTAAATAAGCTGCATGTCACCTTTTTTTTAGCATAAACCTAATGAAAAAAAAGGATGGTTTTTCTTCTGAACATTATCTTAGTCTTGATTTACCCAAAGTTAGAGAAAACAGATAAATTCCAAAGGAATCTGTGCCTATGAAAGCGCAGCAATTGTTTCATGGATTGAACAGAAGATGCTGGAAGTTTCCAAGATGTTTTATTTTGCTGCAGTAAACAAGCATATTCCATAGGGTTTGGGCAGAATAGTCCTTTCCAATTTGCATTAAATCTTTATGAGCAACAAAGGAAGTATTTCTATTGAGAGGAAAGAAAAACTTTGGAACTCAGGAATCTTAAAAGTTCATCACGTAAAATGAGTGGAAAAGTACGGCACGGTCTTTCATACCCATCCTGGAGAAATCCAAAAGGTATGACAAGTTTATATGAATAATGCAATTTCAGAGCTACATTACGTAAAGTGCAGATATGTGAGAGCTTTAAGTCATCACACAGTGTACCCCTCCATCGGAGCTGAAGTCACTGATAGATACTTATTCCTAGCTTTTTATTACAGTGTCTTTGAACTTTATGAATCTCTGAAACATTTCTTACTATGGTAAAAGGCATGATGCTGACCTACATTAGCCAAAAAAATTACTGTGAAAATTCCTTTCCTTTTATGTACCAGGGAACAACCTAGAAGTCAAAAGAAATTCTACATTTTCATCTGAATTTCAGCAACAGCAGCAGATGTTATCCACGTGCTGCAATGGCTGTGGGAAACACAGTGAGCCGCAAGTAGCCAACCAGAGGTAACACAGGTATGGAAAACGGTGATTAAAATGACTTTGGGTGGCAAAGGTTGTAATAACCTAGCAAAAGAGAGATGGATGATTGACTACTGCTGAGCTAATTCCCTACATTCCCTCAGAGCAGAGAAATGGGCGTTTCCATAGTGTGGCTCATCTCCTCCTTGGTGCAGAATGGGACAGAGGAGCTGCACGCCCCAAAATCCCCCTTTTCCCTACAGACCAGAAAAGGGACCCAGGAGGACCAGTCCAGATGCAGGGGCTCTGCATGGAGACTACCCAAAGCTAGGTGAGACAAATCCTTGCCCTCCACGCCCAAAGCTGAAGAGCGTGCCATCTGCAGACATAATCTGCATCATCAACAGAGACTCCAAATCATCTCAGTTGCAGGTTAGAGACAAGAGGGGCTGAGCTGTGTGCTCACAATGTGCTCAGCTCTGCGAGATTTCATCCGATGTGTGTTTTCCTTGCAGAACCTCTGCAAAGCTCCTTAGAGATATGTCTTCCTGCACATCAGCCTACTTCCTTACTCCTTCTTAACCCCTGCAAGCGTTTTGACCAGCCCCACCATGGAAAGCTGCAGCAGCAATGCTTCCACTAAAGTCTTTTTCTTGGTGGGCTTTCCAGCTCTCCAGGATTTCCAGACTTCCCTCTTCATTATGTTCTTGCTATTCTTCCTGCTGATCCTGGTTGGTAATGCTGTCATCGTCACCGTGGCTGTGGTTGACCATACACTCCACAAACCCATGTACTTTTTCCTGATTAACCTCTCTGTGTTAGACGTGCTATTCATAACCACCACCATCTCCAAAATGCTGGCAATGTTCGTGGACAATGCTAAATCCATCTTGTTTCAGGGCTGTTATCTGCAGATGTACAGTTTTCATGGGTTGATGGTAAACAGGGCGCTTCTCCTGCTGGTCATGGCTTATGACCGCTATGAGGCCACCTGCAACCCCTTTCATTACCCAGTCAAGCTGACAAGAAGAATGAACATCCAGCTGGCAGCGAGCGCCTGGATCACTGCGCTGATAATACCCGTGCCCATCATCATGCAGACCTCTCGGCTGGCTTATGGACACACAGCCAGGGTTCACCACTGCTTTTGTGACCACCTGGCTGTTGTACAAGCCACGTGCTCAGACTTCAGTGCCGATTTCCAGACCTTCTTGGGGTTCTCCATTGCTATGACAGTGTCGGTCGTCCCTCTGTTGCTCGTCACCCTCTCATACGTCCACATCATCCTCTCCGTACTAAAGATCAACTCCAAAGGAAGATGCATGAGAGCTTTTTCAACATGTACTTCCCATCTGCTTCAACATGTACTTCTCCATCACTGTGGCGTATGTGTCCGACAGAGCAGACATCCCCGTTGATGTCCATGTCATGAGCAACATTGTCTTCTCTATTTTGACTCCCTTGTTAATTTATACATTACGGAACAAGGAAGTAAAATCTGCAGTTAAAAAGTCTATTCTGAAAATCTTACCCCTTTAAAAAAAACACAGTTTATGTGAGCAAAATTTACAGCAGTGCAGAAGCCTCATGCTATTTATTATTTCAGTCCTCTGGTTAATAAAGACATTGTCACCTTCAGAGTTCTGTCTGAGCTGTGGCATATCCTACGTTCACGTATTTCAGCCTACTTCTGTGAAGTCTTCAGTAGACTTGCTGTAATATTTATAATTTTCCAGTCTGGTTTCTATCCTTCAGTGACTAAATCACTGAAGCACTAAATAAAGCTGTGCATGCACTAAATAAAGCTGAACTAGAGCGTTACCATGTTTCTTTACACTTTCCCCTCCGTGGTGCAGCGTGGAGGATGCATTATTTTAATCCCTCCATTAAAGACTTTCAGGGGTGGAAGCAGTTATTTTCCCTACAAATGACAGAGGTGACCCTGAGCTGCTGCTCCTGGGCAAGGAAAGTACAAAATCACTTTCCAGGACTGCAGAACTGAAGAAAAAGTTAAAGATAAATTAAAAATGCAAATTCCATTAATGAAATGGTGTCTGTGTGCAATTCGGGGCTATCAGCCACCTCTTACATCCCACCACACGATTCCCAGGTTCCTGCACTAGGAAAGCCACGGTGAAGCAACAGACAATAAAACACCATGAACCTCCAACCTGAGGCAGAGATGTTACCAAGCATCGTAAACTGTCATTTTTTATCTAGAGCTTATTTAATTCATTTTTTCCTCCAGAGCAGACAGATAGTCCAGTGCAAATGAGCATCTCTGACCTTTTGAGACACGCCTGTTTTTTTCTAAGAGTAACATACTGAAATATATCTTTCCTACAGCATCTGCTTAACATAACCTTCCAAAGCTCATTAAAGGTGTTTGGGGTCTGCAACACAGATTCGGGGGAAGTCTTGGGCTAGCTCCTCACTTGTTCTTCCATTAACATTTTTAACTCAAGATGCAGATTCAACCCATTGCTTTGACAGCCCATGTAAGACTAGACGGGTCTCCATTTCCAGTGCACTAACACCTTTAGCCTCCTGTGACCAGCCTTCAATGCTCTCGGCTGCCTCTGAGCAGAGTACCAAGGGAGCTGAAGAGCAGAAGACTGCCAGGCTGTCAAGGATGTGGCATGACCATTCGCCTGCACTGCCCACCACCAAAAATGGACACATACATTGGGAATTCATTGAAAGATACCTAAGAAAGAATTCATCTAAACATAGCGGTTGATTTGGGTGGAGGATGTTGGTTTTAAAATGTTTTTAAAACATTTCCCTATCATGCAGAGCAGAGCATCTTCTCCATCATGAGCGTGTGAGCAGGACCTGTGAGCTTTTAAGAGTCACTGAAGGCCACGTTCATGATAGGGAGGATGCTCTGCACATTGGCATGACATCGTCTTGGTTGCCTAAAAGTGGCCACCATGCTTGGGCATAGGTCCGTACTCCAAATGAGGAGACACCATGGGATCTAGGCAGAACAAAAGATGCCTGTGTGCTCGTTAGCACACAAAAAAAGCAGTGATCCCTCTTCACAAGACAGGAGACCTGCACACATGTCAAGAAAGAGGTTTCCACCAGGTATCTTGCAGATGCACTAACGAGCACACCAAGTTCGGGTGCCTGAAGAGATTTTGTGGGACCAGGAGGTCTCTAATGAGCTTTGAGGACTTCCAGGATTAGATTCTGTTCGAGAGTAGGCGCCAAAGACCATTAATTTTCCCTTGGTCCCATCTTTTGCAGAATCTGGGCTTTGGGTCTGGGAGAACTGACATTTCCTTGCAGCACAAAGCTCCACCACTTCTAGTTTGACTTGAGTGGAGTTTTCAGTTGAGATCTCCTCCTAACAAAGCATTTAGCAGTGAAGAACTGTTCACAACAGCCAGTAAAATGTTCTTTTTTTATTACTCTCACTTTAAAAACTTAATCCTTATTTCCACTTTGATGTTACTAATTTCCCACCATAAGATCTTGTTTCATTTTTTGTCTGACAGCAGATCCCTGTTGCCCATGTAAATTCACATACAAGACAATCAAACTCTTCCTTAATGAAGCGCCCAGAGGCTCTCACTGTAATACACATTTTCCAAACTTTGAACAATTCTCAAGACTTTTCTCCCAACCCTCTTTATGTTGTAACATTCTTCTTGAAGAATAATCATAAAACCAGGATACAATAATCCTGTATTGGCTGCACCATCATCAAACAGAGATATCACTACATAAATGCTTCCAGCATTCGCTCCTTATACAGGATTGTTCTACTCCTCTCAACAAATCATTTTGCAGAGACAAGTGTTCATGAGGAAAAAAGCCCTAAATATACAAATTTTAGCTACTATTTTGATTGCATGGATTTTTCCAAGTGCCCTGAGGATGGGAAGCAGCCAGCACATCGAGCAGGGAGCTGTGCAGAGCCCGGCATCATGGAGGTGCCAAACCCAAACCAACCATCAGGGCTTGCGTGCCTTTTTCATCCACAGCTTGGGAACTCCTCCCAAATCCCTGCGATGGAATGCTGGAAAGGGATTACATATCCAATGCAATCCAAGGGAAGAGGGAGCATGGTCGATGCAGAAATGGGGAGTGCTGTGCTCTCCCCTCAGCTGGCCATCAGGAAAAGAAAAATTGAGCCAAGGAGAAAGGATGCATTTGGGTTTCCCACACCAGCGGGTAGGTAGTTTTAAACTAAAAGAGAGTACATTTAGATTAGATCTTAGGAAGAAATTCCTTGTTGCGAGGGCGGCGAGGCGCTGGCCCAGGCTGCCCAGAGCAGCTGTGGGTGCCCCATCCCTGGCAGGGCTCAAGGCCAGGCTGGATGGGGCTGGGAGCAGCCTGGGCTGCGGGGAGGGGGCCCTGCCCCTGGCGGGGGGTGGGACTGGCTGGTCTTGAAGGTCCCTTCCAGCCCAAACCCTTCTGTGATTCTGTGATGTTCTCAGCTGTCATAACAATCCTGTGGTGGTCTTGGGTGATGGCTCAACCACAAACCACAGTGGGCAACCAGCCACTGCAGCCACAGGCATGAGATATTGAGACCCACCAGCAGCACTGCTCCTCACCTCCCAACACCTATGGGCAAACTGGAGTGAAAAAGCCCACAAAATGAACAAAAAAATGAACATCACCTGTCACTTCTTAGAAGTTTTTTTTCATTGTAAGGGAATGAACCTACTCCAAACCCAGGTGTCCCCTCTGTGTCCTTCACAGGAGCCATCTACAGGAGCTGCACCCAGGAGGCACCATTCCAGCATATGCACCTTTATCTCTGGAAATTATTAATATGAAGCCATTACTTGGATTTCTGTCCCCCCTTGCATGCTGCAGTATTGCTGGGACTTAGCCTCAAGGAGGAGGGGACCTTTCTAGAACCTCCTAAGAAGAAGCAGAGCTTGCAACGAAGGGGAGAGCCCTAGCCCAGCACCTCTCCACCAGCATGACTATATAAAAGAAGGAAATCCACCCAAGGGATTTTATCTCATTTTCAAATAGCGTTTTCCCTCTGTACACTGTGACCTGTGGATTTACTTTTAGGAACTGGACTTTTTTTACCTGGGTAAAACCTGATGTTCTTGGCTGCTCGAGAGGGAAGCAAAGACCTCGGCTGGCTCTTAACATCTGCATTCGAGGGCAGGGTTAGAGCAGGCAGGGTAAAGGCTTGCAACCAGCATTCAGAACAACATTACAGAATATAACTACCAAGATAGGATGCTAAAGCCTTCTCCACTTCCCTCATTCATCACATTTGACAATATAATATTTTTGCCTAACAGCTAGAAACCATTTCCAGCTAATATTATTTGTTATCTGCAGCAATAGCATTATACTAATATCCAGAGGATCACGCAGCTGCCTTTTACAAGACACTGCATTCACATAATGTGTTTTCTGCTCCAAATCTCTCGGTTTTATATGAAACAAAAAATAAGAATTACATCAAGCAGAAGAACCTGCAGACTCTGAGCACCGGTTTTCCAGATGTAGCTGGGTATTTCCAAGCCATGAGATGTAGTCTGTTTATGAATAAGAAACCCCAAATCCTTCCCGTACCCAATTTGTATGTCAGCCTGAACAACACTGCATAATACTTTATTCTCCATACAAGCAGCAAATTTTCTTACCTAATACTCATCATTGCCCTTAAATTGCTCTCCACCTCACCTTCGGGGATGTCAGCCCCCCTTCTCCAGCCCCTCCACACCCCAGCAGCTCAGGCCACTCTCCTTTTTCAACAGAAATCTTGCAGGAAAACCACAATCCGATTTTTTTCTCAATTCAAAATGAAAGAAAATCAGAAAATCAAATCAAAAGCTGTCTGGTTTTGCATCTGTATAAAAATATATGCACCCCAAGGAGCTTATTAGTGCCCACATCCATCTGATGGTCTCCCCCTGCATCACGAGAGCCCTTTACCCCTTTTTGCTGCTGTTTCTTCATGCCAGAGATGCCCTTCCCAAGTGGGTCATGGGCTTATACGTTGTGCAAATTATGTACAAGTGGATGTGAAGCAAAGGCCACACTGTTTCAGGTGCCATTATAATAATAACAACAGCTTAAAATGATATAAGTGTTTATATAATCTATTTTGCAATCAGAAATCTTCTACATAAAGTTTGTGTAAAAACAGATGTTCTTTTTCCATGGTCCCTTCATGCTCACCATCGAAATCAAAAATACATTTGTTTTCATTGTTTGGTTTGGTCTGATGGTTTCTGCATGGTGTGAAGCGAAAGCTTGCCTCACCTACCACAGCGCTCCACAGAGAAGCACCCCAGGGCACCCCCATGCACCTCCTTCCCCCCCACAAAAGCACAATGTTCACCAGGGTCACTCAAAAGCCTCCAGAAAAAAACACTGAGTGCCACAAGCAGCACCCCATCCCCCCGCCGCTGATGCTCCCCCCTTCTCATGCATCAGGGCCAAGCCCTCCATAGTCAACAAGGGGAAAAAAGAGAGAGATTCAGGCACACGTCATCTTGCCTCTTGTATTTCTCCATGCGGGATAGTCTGCACCTGGAAATGTTTGCAGTCACCAGGGTGACTGGGCTGGACACTTCTCTCCTTAACGCAGATCAGTTCTAGTCAGCTCACAAGGGATCTTGCTGCAGCATCATAGCAGGGAAAATACAAAGCTGTGAGGTTTCCAGGGCTTTTTATAGATTTAAGAGCCAGGGAAATCTGGGTTGGAAATGTCATAACATCTGCAGTAGAGTGATACATTTTATTTTTTCTTTTAATTTTAAGAGAATAAAAGTAAAACTGCAGGATGAGCAGTGGGGGTACCTGCAGGCAAACCTCCGGACACGCAGCTTCTCCACTGGGACATGTCATGGCAGCAGTCCCAGAATCTGGAGAATGAAATCATCATTTTCTTGGCGGTTTAACACCATTTTTTATTGTTTGCACCAACAGTGCAGCCTTGGTGACACGGTTATTTGTTTTTTCCCCTCTGCTTTTTGCATAGATTTTTCTGCTTTTGAGCGCATCCCTTCACTCCCAGAGAGCTACATGACATTTGCTGTGCATTTATCATGCTGAAAATAGTCAAGAGCCGGGGGGGGGAAGGCTTTTTTTGTACACAGAAGAAGAAAAGCCTTATGGCCCAAGCCCCTGGGAGCCCAAGGAACAGCTGGGAAGCCACTCACAAGTCAGGCTTTACTGCAGCTTCCCTGCTTAACGCCTTTCTTCACCATTTCTTCCTTGGAATCCTGCACAACTGCAAACCCCGCCAACAGCTGGCTGTCTTTCAGGGTCTTCCAGTGGTCGTGAAAGCCTTGGTCTTCCCTGCACGCCTCTGCTTTCCCACATCCGAGGCTGATGACCTGCCCTATCAGAGCAGGGATGTTGCTGTGTCTGAGAGGAGATGCCTCCTCTTTCACCCAACCAGGCAAGAAGGGATCAAGAGGGATCCTCCTCCCTGTTCCTGCTGCTGAGAGCTTTCTCCTTGGTGCCTCTGCACCAGGCTGGTGGGAGCAGGGGAGGCACCATGCCCTGGAAGATGCTTTTCCCCTGTGAGGATTCCTCCTTGTGCTGGGGGTGAGCTGAGCCCCGCATACCCCAAGGGAAGGGAGAAGGAGAAGCAGATGTACAGTGTCTCACCAGATACCAAATTCTCCAGCTCTTGCTATTAGAAAGGACGGGGCCTGGGGAGGTCATTGCAAGGGTCCTGTTTGGCCCCACACAACTTTCTACAAGTCTTCAAGACAAGAAGTAGCAGCATCCTTCTACCCTTGCAGCAAAGATGGTGAATGGTGTCCTGGGCTGCATTAGACAAAAGTGTTGCCAGCAGGTCAGAGGAGGTGATTCTTCACCTGCTTAGCACTGGTGAGGCCACAGCACCACAAAAACAACGATTCTGGTTTTCTCTAGAAAACAGCAACTCGGTGCTATAAGCTGCCCCTGAAATGGAACAGAGTAATCACGAACCCTGGGAAGCAAACTGAGCAAAAGCAAAAGCATCATTATCCCACACAGTGCTCTGAATCCTCAGATACAACAATTTTATCTCTTTGTCCACCTCAAAACAGATTATTTGGTGTTTCTGCTGCCACAAACACACCCCCAGAAGCTTTCCTTCTGGCCCAGGCTGGCTCTGACCCTTCATGTGTTGCTCCAATTTTGCTCCTGCGGTCTCACACCGTGTTCAGCGTGCTTTGTCTCCTCTGCTGGGGATCACTGAAGGGCTCCCAAAGGGCTGATCTCTCCCTGCATTTTTTGTCTTCCCTCCACATACCAGTACATTGCCTCTGCTTTGCATCCATGCCCTCAACATCATTTCTTTAAGAACCCACCAGCCTTCAGCTGAGAAGGTGACCCAGGTAGCTGGGAGCCTCCATCCCAGGTGAAGCCACACGCATCTGGGTGGCACGTCCAGGAGAGGAGCCTCATGCCATGGGCAGGAGGTGGGCTGAGCCTGGCCATGACCCCCCAGCCCAGCGCCATGCCCCTGGGGGAAGGAGAGACGGCAAGCTTGTGTGATGCAGCAGTTCCCATTTAAATGCTCTGATGGGAAGAATGAAAATTTCAGCTTTAACAGACCCCTGATTTCTGGAATTCAGTTCTGTGCTGCTGCGAAAGGCGCAGGCAGAGGGGCAGGGAGGTCTGGATGCTAGCAGAAGGACAGAGGAGAGCCCAGGTGGTAGGTGGAGGTGGGACAGGGCAGGATGGGAGAGGATGGGTGGCAGGTGGGGGAGGGATGGTGGCAGTTGGAAGTGGGACCGGGCTGCTGGGAGATGGTGGAATAGGACCAGGTGGTAGTATGAGGAGGGGTGGGAAATGGCATGGGATGGGATTAGATGGGATGGGATGGGTGGCAGTGGGAGAACGGTTGGGGTGGGATGGTATGGAAGGGAATGGCATGAGATAGGTGGCAGCTGGAGAAGGGAAGGGAAGGGGGAAGGAGAGGAGGGATGACAGGTAGAAGAGTGTTGGGTTGGTGGGGGGTGGCAGTTGGAAAATGACAGGGCAGGGCTGGGTGGCAGCAGGGTGAGGACCTGGGTGGGAAGGACAGGTTCAGGTTGGGGCAGGACATAGAGACCCCCAGTGCCAGTTGGTGGTGCAGGTGTGGAACTGGGTAAGTCCAAGAGCAGAGTCTTGGGCAAAGCTCAGGGCTGGAGAGTCTGGTGGCAGTTGCAGGGGGTCAACAAGGGGCTGAGAAAGATGCGGAGCGGAGCTGGGCAGCTGCTGGGAGGGATGGGATGGGGCCACAGCTAGGCGAGATGGTGGGGATGGAAGGAAACAGGGTGACAACCCCCTGGGGTGGGCTGAGGCCGGGGGAGGTTGAGGTTGAGGCTGTGCTAATAGAGTCTCCACAGGACTGGCCTGGCCTGGAGGGCCACAGCGATGGGGACAGGGTGTGTGCACCCTCAAAGAGCATGTGGCTCACAGCACTGCTCTTGCTTCTCTGCCCAGGTGAGGGGCAGGGAGATAGGAATATGGAGCAGGGCTGGGGTTCCCCAAAGGGCAGGGTGGAGGCAGGTGGGATGGGAAGCGAGTAGGGGGATGTGCAAGGCATGCGTGGGGTGACAGGGGATGGGAGACATGCATGGGTGGACATGTGCTGGGGGATGCAGGCATGGGGACATGTGTGGAGGGACGTGGGGGGCAACAGGTGGAGGGATGTGGGATGGAGGATGCAGGGTGAGGACATGGGTTGGGGGATATGGGCTTGGGGACATTGGTGAGGGGATGGTAGAATGGGAGACAAGGGCAGGGGATGCAGTATGGGGACGAGCATGGAGGGACATAGGCTGGGGAAGGTGGGCCGGGGACATGAGTGGGGGGACGCATGCTGGGCTCAGCACCTTGTAATTAAAGAAGTAATCTCATTTGCCTCCTTTTTAAAAAATGTCCTCTGGAGTTTCTTGTATCCTAAGCTTCATTAGAAGCCAGCGTTAGCAGCAAAGAGCTGCTCAACCACCTCCTTTATACCTCTCATTGAAGATGGATGGACTTACAAAATATAAATGTACCAAATTTTTCAAACTTCCATTTAAAATCCTCCTTCTCACTCAGGAGTGGGAAATCCTTCATTGCCTGGTGTGATTAATGCCCTTTTCCCTTAAATGCAGAACCTCTTTGAAATTTTGCTGAAACATTTAGAATCATCTACTCCGAAGTCACAGTGCCCAGGCAGCTGGACACAGAGGATGGGACCTTCACAGAGGTCATTTGCTTTTTAGGAAATCTTTTTTCAACCATGGGTCTGGACCTTAGCCTCTTCAGGGGCCGTGGGTGGGTGCCGAAGGGAGAATGGGGCAAGGAGATGGCTCTGGCTTCCCAGCCAAAGTCAGCCTGTAAATAGCGTTTTCACTGTTGGATTAATTTCTGAAATTAATCAGTGCCTTGGCTGTTCCAGGGGGATATGTCCTATTCAATAACAGCAGAAGGACACCACCACATCATCCATCTCATGCAGGCAAAGCAATGCTCTTGCCCAGTTTTCCTTCCTCTGTTGTTTTTCGCACAGGGCCATGACAGGAACATCATGGACCCGCGCTGAGGATTTCTGCTTTGCTTTTCAGAAATTTGATAGCCAAGGACATCCCGGTTTTCATATACAGTGCAGAGGGAGACCTGATAACCGAGTTTCCATGTATTCAGGCAAGTTTAGACGTCTGTCAAGGATGCACCGACAGCCAGAACAAAATGACCCTTCTCTTCCTTGCAGGCTCATTCAAATATACCAGTGGATCTAAAGAAGGAATGGCTGTTTATACAAACATCCATCATTTGTTTAAAAAAAGAAGGAAGTTGCATAGAGACTGATAAAAAACATTTCAGGTTGGCCATCACACTTGATCTCCCTGTCAAATATTTAAAGTTTTAAACATAATTTCACTCCATCCAAAGAAAATCTGAGAAATCACAAAATACCTCCCTGAAAATTCATCATTATCCAATGATGAGCTCTCAGGCTCCTGCTTTGTCCCTGCTTACCTTCTGTGCCTTCACCTTTTCTTGCACGTGAAACACTCCTTTCGAAGTGGTAAAGGATGGAGTTGGGGAGGTTCTGTGTGTCCCCTTACTGATGCGGGGGTGGGGGACGACTGGAGCATGGGAGCTTTTCCCACAGCCTGAAGCCATGGTTGCACCTTGCAGGATGACTGATACTACAAGGGGTTGGTGGAAGGCTCCCCAGGATCTGTCATCTCCCTCAGCACATGCTTCAGAATCAGGTGGGGCTCTTCCCAGGGGACAGTTGGAGGTTCAGTATCAAATTAACTGGGATGGGGACTGATCTCCCTTGTTAAAGAAGATGCCCTCACTTCTGCGTGAGATGCTTTCTGCTGCATCTCCTTACTAAAATTCCACTCTTCAAACACAGCTGAGATTTTGTTTAGCATTACAGATTTTACAGCATCTCCAGTATAGATTTCAAGGGCAGATATTTCATAGAAACACAGTTTTTAATGAAATTTTTGTCCAAACAATGTGCTTTATAGTCTTCTGGCAGCCTGTAAGCAGGTAGCAGGTTTGACATGCCCAGGCAGTTCAAAGACTTCCTTCAAAAGGCAGCAAACTAAACAAGCACTTCTCGAGAAACTTCCCTCTTCAGGCGCACTTCGTGTCTGGGATGTATTTATTTCTGATACTGCAAGCTCTGAATGTGAGACAGACAGCGTACCCACACAGACATTAACAGTGTCCTGTAAACCGGACATCCCAAAATGCTGTGTTAAACTGGTGGTCACCCATAACCGTCACCAACACCCCTCCTGAAGTCCTTCCTGTAGAACTTAATGACTTTATAATATCAGTCAAAAGGAAAAGAACACCAGTGTAACCTCTCCCCTGAAGATTAAGAGAATATTGAAATGAACCATGCACAGCTCAGCAGACCTTTCCTTATCTATCTCTCTGCAACATTATCAAGCCCAAAACTTTGACCTTCTCCAGAAATACCTGGAAAGTCCTGGGGAGCACAAGCTGCTTTTTTTTCAAAAGAGACTGTCCTAACTTTGAAAATGGCTGATTTTACTTCGTACTATTTTCACTGGCTTTGGTGGAAGTTATCCAGCCTTCCATGCAGCCATCCATGATTTACAGCATCCAGCTGCCCACACTCTGCACTGGCGCCAGAGCCCCCACAGCAAGTCTTCACTTCCTTCACAGCCTGTGTGCAGGGGACTCGCAGGGTGGGAAACCAGCAGTTTTTTTCCCCATTAAAGACCTTCTTGGTAAATGCGCTAGCACAACTGCCTTAGTGAAGTCTTCTGGGTTTCCAGCTCAGTGCTTAATGAGGCCACGTTTTCCTATTATAAACAAACCAGTGATTACGAACATTTTAGGACTAGATAATTCAAACTCTGGCAAAACTAAAACCCACTGAGTCTCTCCTAGAAGACCAGGCATAAGACTGAGATTTGGTAGCCCCACCTGCACCTTCTTTCTCAAACAAGTACCCTAAAAGGTCTCTGAATTGAGGCTTTTGGGGATGCAAACTTACTGGCAGATGCAGCCTATTTAGCTGCAGTGTCTACATGAGGATAAACAGATCTTAAAAGACAGATGCTTCTTGGAAGAGCCATAGCATAGAGGTTTTATTGCCTTCTCACTTTCATTTAATCTCTAGCGTTCATATGCAGCTTTGGTTTTTTCCCAAAGCTGCATGATTGCTCTCTCAAGGCTGTCTTATGGATCCTAAACCTTAGGCATGTCACTTTTTTTCTATAAAAGATCTTTTAGGTGAGCTTCTTGCACCTTCTCATAGGATCCCGTGAGAAGCAGTGGTATGAATGAGCTAAATGTTTCCGTATCCCCCCTTTCAAAAAACCCAACAAAAACATAAAATATGGGCTGATCCCAATAGCCCTGAACCCCAGAAGTGGCTCCTGAAGCTTCTACCTGCTGCGAGATGCACAGAGCTGCCCTACATCTCCAGCCACACCATGATGAGCGTCCTGTACCTTGTTTATTTTTGTATTTACTAAATAATTTAAGAAGTCATTTAGTTCACATTTCTTACTGACTGCTCTGTTTGAAAATTCGCAGTCGAGTTTTGCAAACTGGAGATCTGAGGTACAAAATCGAGCCTGTGGAGAATTACTTGACGTTTCAACACCTCATCTAACCAAAGGGCATTGGAAGGCAGCTCACGTTGGCTGTGCCAAGTGCCTGAAAAGCACAAGAACCACCTGCCCAAAGATGGAGAAGTTGCAAATGGGCATCATAAAGTCCTTGTTACTGAAGTAAGGACTCCCCATCCACTCGTGTTGATGTTGCACATTTGTGTGTATACGTACAAGTTATGTTAAATGCTGGGAGTGATCCCACCACAGGGAAAATTCCTTTTGTCTTCATAACAGGGAGTTTACACTGTAAAGCATCTGCAGGTTTGCAAGCAAACAGGATTTCTGTAGAGTGATGATGAGCAAAGGACCCTCACACGGTATGGAAACCAAACCTACAGCCATGCCTAAGCATCACACTGTGAAATGTAGACCCTATTTTTTTCTGGAGGAGTGTCAGGTAGCACTTTGACAGGTGAAATCATCCTGCTCTGGGTTTGCTTCTCTCTTGAGATCTCTTTCTGTTTGCCAGTTAAGCTCACAAACCCTGAAAAAAATATTCAGGTCTTAAAAATGCTGGTTGAAATGAAAGTGGAAGTAGCAAATAATTTTTTTAAGACAGCAATAAAGAGGGGAGTTGACATGTCTGTCAGTTCCAGAGGTAAAAGCATCTGAAGGCTTCAATAAACAAATCTGAAATTATTAATTATTTTTAAAGACAGTTAGATAACGTTTCCAAATAAGCTGTGATCAGAAGCTATAGAAGCAATGACTTTCTGTTATAGATAATCTATTGAAAATTCAGTTTTTTACTGCCTGACTCCAGAAATGAAAGTTGTAGACTCGTGGCCCAGGGGTCTGTTCTTCCCTCCAGACCCTCTTCTCATCAGGTTTCCCAGCCAAATAGCCTGGAAAGGAAACAGCTTGAGTGGGGAGGATGCACTCCTGGGATGTGGGTGTTACCAGCCGCTCGAACAGTCTTGAGCACCATCTCATAGGATCATAGGATGACCCAGGTTGGAAGGGACCACAGGAGGTCTCAAATTCAGCCTCCTCCTCCATGCAGGCTCAGCTCTGAGGTCAAACCAGGTTGCTCAGGGCTTTATCCAGTCGGATCTTGAAGACCTCCAAGGATGATGACCACACAAGCCCTTTAAGAAACTTCCTGCAATTGCTTGAATCTTCGTTATTAGTGTGTCAGAAATAGAAGCTCTGAGGATGTAATTCCCCTTTTCTAGAGAAATGTTTGAAGACCTTCCAGTGCTGTCTGTGCTGCCTTTCCCTTACCTCCAGAGGGAACTGGAGGTGCAAGTCCTTGGGGCCATGGCTGGGTGCCTCTCTCCCAGCAGTCAGTTTTGCTGAAATTTTGTGAGCACTGAGGAAGGCGGAAGGTTACATCACCTGTCTTTCTGATGTGACTCCTGATCTTACACCCGATTTGTTTGCTTTTCTTCTCCCTCATTGAGCAGCAGAATCATTTCAAGTGTCATCACTTCATTGCCCTCCTCTGATGGAGTTGTCTGCAAACCTGCCAGCACACCGAGGTAACCACAGGCTGCAGGGACTGGTCTTGAACAGTTTCTGCTCCAGGTCTGGCTCTCTTGGGATTTCATTTAATGCACCTGTAGGACTTGGAAATAAAGATCAACAACTGCTCTCTCTCTGTCTTTAGACAGTATTCACCTTATCGTAAGCAAATCTAAACTCTGCTGCCCCAGTTTGCTTAAATTGCACCAAATAAAAATCTTTAGCAATATCAAAATGCACACATCTGCTGGTTCTTTTCTGTTCAGAAACACAGTTTCTGTGTTTTCAAAGGAAATCAGTTTGTTCTGACATCATTTGATATTGAGATATTACTGATGTGGTGTTTTTAGAAACACCTTTTGTTAGAAAAATAGTTTATTTGCTTTGATTTGTGAATGCTTTTAAAGCCTGTAAGGACTTTTGTCATTGCCGTTCCTACTTTCAGAAGAGCTGAGATAAATGTGTTATTTTGTACCTATGAGTCTGGATTATTTATAGTGACAGCCTGGCCTATGCCAGTGCACTATGATTGAATTTGGTGGAAGAAATAAAGAGTGACATTCAGAGATGCTGCCTCCTGATAATAGTATGAAGTGTTCAGATGAAAGAATTACTTATCAGCTCCCATGGTGGAAATGTAGTTTTATAAATTGCTACAATTTCACTGAATTTCCTGAGAAGCTGCCAAGGAAAGAGGATAATTTGGAATAATAATAAAGTGGTATTTGTTCAACAAAGAGAGGTGAGTGCCCATGCTTAAAGCGACTTAAGCAATAGTATTTTTTTAGGCACATACACTTCTGGAACAGCCAAACCATTTAGAACCATTGCCCTTCTGAGAGACAGCAACTCCTCCTCTCTGCTATCACCAAAAGGTAAGGGAACTACTCAAGAGAAATGCTAATGTGTCTTCCTCATTCCCATCTCGGCCAGCGCCAAAGCTACCACCCAGGCTTTTGTAGGGTCATCTTTTTCTCCTCCTTACTTGACCAAGTTCACAGGTCTTCGATGCCCTTATGGTCTCACTGAATGCTCACCCCATATCAGAGATGGGACGATGCTGTCACTGAGCAATAACATGCTCAGAGGAGAATAATAAACCCCCAGCTTGCCCATTAACCAATTGCTACTAGCAATTAACATGCTGGATGTACAAAATGTAGATGTCAATGAGCTTGACCCAGCCCAACACTGGGCAGGTCTTAACTATGGAGCTGCCCATGCACAGGTAAATGTGCAAAGGGCAGCAGAAAGAAATGCTAAAAAACTTACTTCCAGAGGCTGCTGGATCTCAGGCGCAGTGTGTGGTGCCTCTCACCAGTTGTGCCTATCGATGGGCACGCTCCCATTTGCTGTATTACACAGGTGTGCTGGGCAAAATGAAGAAAAACTAAGAACTATTTTTGTGGGTTTCATATGGCTTAAACAACCTCACTTCAGGACCAGTTTTTATCTGCAGTTATCTGTTTATCCTCCTCCAAGTACTGAGCTGCTTGATGCAGGCAGCTTCTGTTGACCCCACTCAATTGTCGCTTTGACGTTGTTTTTTTGGTGCCAAATTTAATGATTAAAAAATGGCCTGAGTGCATGCAAAAGTCTGCAGCTCATAGTGAGCTGATTTAACACAAGCAATGCCAGGTAATCCCCCTGCTACCAAGAAAATCCCACCTACAACTGTGTTCTGTCTCTGAATCTCTCTGCTGTCGTCTTAATTACTTGTTACACTCTTTATTCCTTCTCTAAATGCATAATTACTCCGTGTTCTCCTACTTAGGGGAGATTTTGTATTAGTTTGAGTAACGCCACTTTTGGTATTTGTGATACAGTGTAAGCTTTAAAGCTCCTGAACATACCTCAACAACCGCCATGCCATTTGTTCACCTCCAGGAGGTTCCTGGTCTCCAGATCCTGTCTGTGCCCACCAGATACTTGGAGCTGGCTCTAATCACAAAGAGCTGCTAAGCATCAGAAATTATTGCCACGGTACAGCTACTGTGTTATATTGAAGGCAGTCCTAGATGTTCAGCACTGTAACGTAGCTCTTCTCCCCTTTCAGTTTAAAGTAAACAGCTACAATGAAACCCTGAAGCTACATCTGTTAATTCCCATAAGAACACAGTGAGTTTTAATGATGAGTTCAGATCACCGCTCTGCTCCGTCAGCTGTCTAACCCACTCCCTTGGGAAAGAGAGGAATGATTTGTGCCTGACTGCAGCTACTCTACCAGGATGATGTGTTCCTCAACGCTATAAAACCCACTTTAACTGTTAAAAAATTGCTTCAAATATAAGCAAAGTCAGTTTACAGAGGATTTTTGAAATCATCCCTTTAAAACACTCAATTGGGAATATGCATTATTGTTACTAAGTGCTTTCTGGTAGCTCACTACAGCCTCCCTGTTCTCTTAACCTCCTTCTTCCTCCAAAACAGCACGAATTTTAAAACAGCACACGGGTTTTCATCTTCTGCTGCTTCTGCGTGAACACACTGACAGGGCACCAGTGCATCAGCTACAAAGCACTCAAAAATTAGCTACATGGAGAGCTCCCTTAAATTACTATAATGCACAAAAGCAAACGCATGCTCATATCTTTCCGCTTTAGCAAGAAACTTGCTTTGCACGAGTATCTGGAGGCAAGCGTGGTGTCCAGGGTTGCTGCACACCCCATGGGCTGCAGGGGATGCCAGCTCTTGTCTTCCAGGTGTACAAGCCCATGAAGCTGCAGATCATTGTCAGTGTGGTAGAGACGTGGACCAGGACGGACCAGGTGACGTCTGCCCTGGGTGCTGCAGGTCTTTGCAGAGTTGTGTCAGAGGGATACTGTCGGTCGCATTAATTACGATCACATCCAATTACTGCTGTATGAGGCCTGCGTTTTAATCACTCAGCTCATGTGCCAGCTATGGGGAGATAAGCAGGGAGCAAGACTATTTTCATCTCTTTCTTCTAATTTTTGCATATATATGCTGCTAAGTCTTTTGTCCTGGTGATATCTCGTGGAAAAAAATGTAACGGCTTAATCAGTCCATGTTCTAATCAGCACATATTTGTCATGTAAATTGATACAAGAACTCTCTTTTCCCTTTCACTCTCCTCTTTTGTATTTTTTCCACACACGTACACACAGAGTGTACAGCTCATTTCTAATTTTTATACACTTGTAACTGAATTATTTTAATCTCATTTTCAGTTTTTACTCATTTTTATATATAAAGCCACTCATTTTTAGATAAAATAATTCATTGTTATATGGTTTGCAACTCAATATTTCAATTAAACCCTTTTGCTAGGACAAGGGAGTTAGCAAGGTCTTTAATCACTTATTTCATTCAATTGCTTTTTAAGACCTAGCACCTTGTTTCTGTTTTGTCTGTTCCTTTCTCCTTCATTTTGGGGAAAAGAAACCTTCTGCATAGTCAAATAAGTATCTCAAAATATATTCAATATTTCTTTTTTCAAATTCAATGTATCACCTTACCAGTTTTTGGATTTTTTTTAATAATGAGGTTGTACTGAAATAGCCTACGGGTCATTCTTCCCTTTTAAGTAGGGAGGAGGCCAATGAGCTTATAAACCACAGCTCTGCCTCCTTAATACCCCCACCAGCACGATGCATCACTGGTGCTTGCACGCTTGACCTGCGGGTACCAGCCTGGCTGCATATGGGGCTGCCATAGGAGAAACAGGTGGTGCTGGGCTTTTCTTCAACAAAGGAGTGCCTTGTTACCCAAAACCATTATTTTCCAGCTGCAATTCAGTGAACGTATCCCATTACTGAGAGAAAGTTGTTCCGCATTTCTTTAATGTTCACATTTTCCAGCTGCAGTGGCCAGCACTACAAGGAACAGGGGTTTGCCTGGAAAGGGACAATGTGCCAGAAGAACTCCATGGGTGTCGTCTTGGTAAGGAGAGTCCTCGCAGGTTTGCATTGACTGAAAGGAAAAATAAACCTTTTATGTCCACAGTGAACCTTGGCAGTTCATTCTACGTAACTCCAGGGCTCAGGCTTTCGCCGATTAGCAGGTACACTGGGCATCTAAGGGAGGTGATGCTGTTCCTGGGTTTGCCGTTTCTTAAAGTAGATGGGATGGTGAAGGAACAGTTCTTCAGTGCTTTCCCCAACTCTTTAGGCGTCCTTTAGTTTCCTTAATTGGTTGTTTGCCAGTGCAAGTCCTCAGCCAGCACAAATTTCACAATTACTGAGCAAAGCGTTGAAAGTCTGTGTCTGAAGTTCTCCACATCAACACACCCCAATCTGAGAAATGTGGCCCTGCGGTTTATCTTTCTGCCTGCAGTTCCCTGGCCATGACACCACCAGCGACGTGATGATGCTCGCCCATGAGACAGGCCACAGCTTAGGCTAAAGTCACTGAAACAGAACAAAGTCTTAAAATAAAAAGATTAGTCAGGATGAGTTTGGTACAATGCTCTGGGTGATGCTCTGTTTGTGTTGAGAAAGGAATGTACTCTGAATAATCAGAAAAGATAAGGTGGGCACCTGAAGGAGAGAAGGAGACCATCGAGTCAGGAAATCGCTGAACAAAGAAAATTGAAAGGTCTACCCCACCTAGATCCCACCTATTGTGAATGGAATGATTAGGTGTCAAAATCAAATGAGTATGTATGTAAAGATGTTGTGTAACCTCTGACGAAAACTGTATAAATTACCCGACTTTTCACTGAAAATTTTGGAGCTAGTTTGTCCCATGCAAATCAGCTAGCTCCCCAATGTTTCACGAAATAAATACCTTTGCTGCTTAAGACAAAATTTGTTTCCGAGCAGTTACTCTGTGCCATTTTGGCATCATCATGATGATGCAAAACAATTTCACAACAAATTCTGCAACTGCAACTGCACCCACAGAAGGTGCATCATGTGAACATCCCCAGGGTAAGTGAAGCTTGGCTTTCCCTGGGTCACTGAGGGTGAGATTTGGGTCGTTACCTTCAGTGGTCCACCTCCAGGTGACCACTGTGTTTCTGTTTCTGTAGGTGGATGCACATGCCCATTCCTCCAAAGCATTTTTTAATCTTCCAAACTTGGCAGAGGAATGACCATCTAAGTTGCCCCTGCTTCGTGCAGGTAATTGGACTAGGGCCTTCCAGACCTCCCTTCCAACCTGAATTACTCTGCAATGCTTTATCAAGTGAAAATAGTTCTTTAGATAAGACAAGAGACACCAGTACTCCCTGAGAGACAAACCCACAGAAAACTTGTCTTCCTTGGATCTTCCACTGGTCACAAAATATTTATCTTCCATCTGTTTTTTCCAAGTGCTGCTTGGTTTTGTCTTCTAAATAGCAGGAGCTGCTCCTCATACCTACTCTCTAGATATAAGACCATCATGAAGAAAAATAATTGCACTACTTAATTAATGTCTCCTGAAACCTGTGAAGAATATTTGGTAGACGTGAGCTTCTGTTGTTTTAGCATCAAAGAAACCATACAATATCGCAAGAGCATTCTTGCAATGGTCAGTGTACTGCTGATAACACAATGTCTTTAAAAATTACTCATTCCTCTCAGCTCTAGAGCTCTGCCCAACACACAGTGAACTTCAGCAGGCAGTGAATGTTGATTCATCACAGATTTGCTTGCTTCTGTCACCAAAACTGGGAATCAAACTTCATCACACCAGCGCAGCATTAAGAAGCAGGCGCTCCTTTATTTGCAGCGCTGGGTGCTCGGTGGCATCTCCTCACATCAAGCACACCTGTGTAAATTTTACCGTTACATTTATACACAAAATTACAAAGTCGCACACTCCCAATTAAATGATTGGTTAGACATTTGCATATAATTGTAATATTTGCTGTGTCATCCTTTTCTGTTACTACGTTTGCGCAGGGGAAGGGTCTTCACCTAGGCAAGGGTCTTCTTGACCTGTGGGTGCAATTTTTAGTGTTATAATGAAGGCAGTTCACTTCAGGACACCTTAAAATTTAGTTTTGTTGCCAGATTGGAAGGCTAGATATCGGCCCTGCCAAGCTGCCCAATAACTCATCCTGTAACAATAGAACCTGGGTGCTCTGGTTGTGGTCTAGAGAGTAAAGACTAAGGGTATTATGGTCTATAGCACGGGGACTTCAAGTAACAGTCTCGGATAACAAACAGTACAGCGATTCATACGTCATTGGTTTGTAAGTGCTAATATAATTCTAACACGGAGGTTAACTCCTTAAAATCAAAATGCTCTTATAACTAACTGTTACATAAACACAAAATATAGAAGTTTCCTGTATTTCGCAGTATATCTGGTCTGAGAAGATGCATAAACCTAACTGGAAACTGCTCATGCTTATGTAGAAAAGAAATAGTTTAGAAACACTGAAATTATCTCAGACAAAAAACATCAGCAGGAGCAGCACAGTGAGGGTGTAAGGACAGAACTGACAAACCTAGCACAAGCATTGGTGTCATGGACCAAACATCCAACCATCACAAGCCCTGCTGAAAGGAAAGAGATTTTAAAATCTCATTTACATTCCTGCTGATTTTGAGCTTTTGGAGAAAATCCAGCAACACTGTATTTGTAGAGGCATTTCAGATTCAACTTGAAATGCAGAAATAAAACCACAAGTTTCTCTTCTGGAATATCAGCAGTCACCATTTGCAGTGTCAATTTCTGTAAGACAGCAAGGACTTTAGTCCCTTATACCTTCCTCCAGTCCTTATTCTGTCTGACTTTTTGCAAATTCAAGTTGGTGTTCTTCATCTTATACACTTTTGGGGCATTCCCTAAGATTTTGCCACGTGGCTTTCAGTAATATGGGCCATCCCCTCAGGAAAAACCATTCAAAACTCATTTTGTGGGCTTTTCTTTACAATTTCAGCCAGCAGAAAAAATCTGCAGAGAAGTTAGGAGCATATGTGATCTCCCCAAGTACTGAGATTGCTCTTCAGGGACTTGCCCCATGGATGTATTTAAGCAAGATGGGACCCCATGCAGTGACAAGAACCACTGCTACAAGCACTGCCACAGCCACGAGGCACAATGCGAAGCTTTATTTGGCAGAGGCAAGATGTTTCAACCTAGGAACTGCCAGACCATCTCATGTGGAATTAGCCCTCATCTTCAGATAACACTGCATCTCCTGGCTCCTCCCTTCTCCCTGTCCCCTGCTTTGAAAAAGTCTGTTTTCTCTGCACTGAAAGGTCACTCTTTAAAAGGCAAGCAGGCTTAGAGGGATGGGCCAGCTACTTAAGAATATAAGTATTTGCATAAAGAATACTGCAGAATACTTTTTAAACACCCTGTGATTTTACAACAATACCTATATAAATATACATATAGCAACGTATATGTAAAATACAGTATTGGACTTAATGATCTTAAGGGACCTTTCCGACCAAAATGGTTCTATGATTCTGTATATTTACAACAGTTAGGGTAACAGAAAAGGGCTTTTCTCAAGCAGTAGTCATGGCAGTGCTGTTTAGGAACACCCCATGCCTAGTGTGTGATGGGAACAGCAGATGTGGCCACCCTCGCGCATTTGGCAGTAAGAGGGTCCCACAAAGATGTGCCGGAGACAGTCATTGAGGTCACTTCTGCGTCTTTGAAAGTGACCACAACCTATAATTCGTGCATCTAAATTTCCCCCAGTTCAAACTGGAAGCATGCATGTGATTTCTGTGAACACCTGCCCACATCCTCTCTCAGACTACTTCAATTCTGTAGGAAGTAACGAAGCTTCCCCAGCGCACGCGTCCCGAAGCTGCGGCAAAGCAGATCTGTTCTGCACGCCCTCCCTGGTGACAGCAGCGATGCCACCACCATCTGAGTCCCAGGTTTCTCCATGAGCATACACAAGTGTTCTGTAAGTAAAACCACAGTTCCTCTGTGATCTACCACATTCACATGAAGTTTGGACTTTCTGGGAATCCCTGCACATGAAGACAGTAGTATTTCCCACGAAAGGCATTGCTGGGACAGGCAAGAATATTGATAAGGCAGAATATTTTTGTCATCATGTTGACAAAGGAATTGCCACGTAAGCATTTTGATGATGTTAAAGCGGTGACCAGTGATCTCAGCCACCTCTGCAGGACAGCTGCGGAGTCTGGCTGTTGGTTTTACTTTGAGAACATTCTGGATGTTTGAAAACCTGTAAAAACACATGATGGGAGTCCTGCATTGACCACAGGTTCTCCACATTTTCCCTCAGTACTCTGTTACTCTTACACAACACTTTGTCAACATGAAAGTGTTTTGGAAAAACAGGGAGTCCCCTGGGTTAGAGATGGTTCTGCCTTACTGAAATCCAGATGTCTGAGCTGCTTCTGACATCTAATAGGAATTAGTGTTGCTAATACTGAATATAATGGTGGTGATTCTGGTTTCACAGTAAATGTTAAGATATAATGACCTGTGTCACATAGCAAGTTAGACTTAAAGAAAAAGAGAAAGAAAAAAAAAACCAGGTTTGGGAAAGATTTTAGGCTTTTAATCCAATTTTATGCTCCATATTATTCTGTACAAATGACCATTCTGATCATTGGTTGATCTCTTGGTGGCAAATCTGTTCATTGAGCCACTTTGTTCTTACACTGATTTTCCTGGTCCAAAAGAAGACCAGAACCAAAAGAACAGGGGGACAAAAAAATGTCCATAAAACATGGCAGGTCAAATGCAAGCCATGGCCAACTAGAAGAAAACGACACAAAAACCACTGAGGGGGTTACGGGGGAGCAATTGTCCCTGCCTCTCCATGAACGTCTCCTTTTGCTCTGCAGCCACCCCTCGTGCCCCGCTGAGCTGCCTCAGTGAGGGGAATGTTCAAGGCAACCAATATGGGAACTGTGGCTGGAACCGGACGTACTACACTAAATATCTGGAAGAGTAAGTGCTGGTTACTCGTGGTTACTGGTGTCCCAGAACACTGTTTCCAAGGGAGTTACAGCTTTAGCATTTTTTGGTTGGGATTAGGCACAACAAGAGAGGCAAAAGCAAAAACGGTGTCAGGAAAAGGAGTGCAGCTTTTTGTACGACTTGGAGGCTCTGCTAGGCTTTTCTGGTTGGTTTTCATAGAGGAAGGAATGATGTGCAAGCATTCCCCTACAGTCAAAGTAGGGGAAAAAAGTGCATGGCAACAGGAGGAATTTGAGGGAGCATTTCTTCAAAATGGGTTTTTCCTGTATTTTACTTTCAACCCATAAAGTTAAGCGAGGATGGGGATTTTTTTACAGGATCTTCCAGGTTCTTCTTCTTTGCTTGTCCGGAACAGCCTTAAATCTTATCTCCCATGATCAACAGAAGTTCAGAGCACGACACTTTCCAGTTTTCCTGCAGTAAGGGGTCATCCCATCACCAGGCAAGGGCTGGGGTTTCCTATTCAGTTTGAGAACAGGTTCTCTAACCCTTTTTCTCCTTTAGCATTATTTCTTTTCATGTTGCTGCCATGCACAGCAGCCGTCAGGCAGTACATCTTGACAGACATCCCTAGATAGGACCTTGCTGTAGAGTGCAGTCCCTCAACCTTTGAACTCATCGCTCCCCAAGCCCTCCTCTGTGGACCTGTCCTGAAAGCAGGACCTGCCGAGAATGACCCACATCTAAGTGCAGATGTGGACAATCATTCAAAGGAAGGAGACTGTTTACCAGCACCTTGGAGATTTGCAGTCCATATGCACATTAACATTCACTCAAAAATATGAAGTTGCTAGCACCTAACATTTTTTCATGCTTTCGCTTTGGCACCACCAAGGAGGGGGACATTGCTGTCATTAGAGGAGACACTAGGATGCAAATTCAGAATCTGAGATAATTTCCTATTTTCCTGCTGAGCACTACACAGGCAGCACCTGAGCTTCACTGTTGCCGCCTCTGGGCAGAGATGAGTTTCTGAATAACTACATCCAATTCTTCCTGGCATAAACAGCGGTATTTTTCAGGCAGTGTATAAAATTGGAAACACACATGAAAAGTGAGGGTCAAAAAGGCAAATGGCAATATCTCTGCAGCTTCTAGAGGGATACCCAAAGGGCTGTGCATATGAACCCAAGGCACTGTCGCCAACCGGCATAGGAGAGTCTGTGGCAGTACACAAGGTCTTAACCTCAGGAAAGGGATGGTTGGATGCAAACTGCCTAAAAGGATTGATCCTGGAACAGCTGGAACCTATGACTGTGCCCAGGGCTGCTCCAAGTACATGAGCTGAAACAGGCCAAATTTGTACCTGGTTGTGTACCAGCACCGTGGATCACCACACCCTCAGATGTCTCTACAAACCTCACAGCAGTCTGTCTATCCCAGGAGTGTTTCGTGAGGAAGAGTGCAGTGTGCTAACATTAAAAGAGTACCAGTCAGACAAGACAGCGAGGCTGTCAGCCTTGAGGCAGACCTCCTGAACGATCAGCTCTGCTGGGGACTCCAGTTTCACCTGGCTTCAGACGTTCCCGGCAAGGGATCAGTGAAAGACGGCACATCATGCAGTAGAAACAAGGCACCCTTAGAAAGCTAGCAAGGTATATGAATAGTATTAGGACACAGACTGAATGGAAGGATTATGTTCCTAAGGAGATGTTCTTGATCTCTGATACAAACCCCAGAGTACCTTCTGTTAAGGCCTCCTTTAGCAGCTGAAAAATAGCAACATCTTGTATTGGTTTTCTGGTTTTTCCCTCAGACTGAGTGGCTAACACGATAGCTATGTTTTGGTAGGGTTTTTTTCCATTAGAAGGGAAAAGTAGATTGCACTCTTCTTGTGAAGCTACTAAGAAAATTCAAAGTTTACTTTTTACACACACAAAAGAACTTGAATTGTTGTTCCAAGAAGAAGACTCACTTCTTCCCTTTGACCCACACTGAAGACCGAATTCCTGTCAAGCTGGTGACATACTAAAGGATGAGCTTCCTGCTATTACATGGCTGGGAAAATATTTCTAAGAAAAACAGAGGTGCTGAGTTCCACCAAAAGGGAAGGAGCTGCTCAGTGTTGGCTTCAGTAGAGTTCTCCTTTTAGGACACATGAGTTTCACACCACCAAATGCAAACATTAATTAAAAAAAAAACAAAAAAACAAAAAAACAAAAAAACCCAACACTTGCAAGGCAAAAAGTTGAAAATATATCTCCTTCATTCTCCTTCTGCACAGAGAAGATGCGCTCATGTCTCCTAGAGCTAGGAAGATGCTCCAAGTTACTCACTGCACAAACAAAACAGCTTCTGGAGTTCCAAGGTCTTGTTCACATCATGGACTGGATAGGACAAGACTGGAGTTCCTGAGCCACAAGCTGCTGGGAGCTGGAAAGCACACTGGGGAAATAGGGTTGCATTTATGTACAAAGATCAGGATGGCTGTGCAGGGTTAGTCCAAGAGTGGATCCAGCCCAGAATCCTCCACCAGTCTCGGGCAGGTACCTAGGAAAGGGTATGAACAGAGCAGTCTCCTGAGGTAGAAGTAGGGTTTGTGCATTTTGTAACACTCAACAGGTTAGTTCAGTCTCCCATTTGCTTGGTCTTGAACCTGGAACCTGAGTTTTTCATTCTGTGCTCCCCTACTGCTTGTTTGGAGAAAGGAAAGTCTTGAATTAAATTAAATGAATGACTGAAGAGACTTGGCCCACTGTTTCTCACTGCTTTTATCCCTGTTGACCAGTCAGTGCCCTTTCCTAGTATATGTCATTTTACCATTTCACTAATACAAACCTGCCTCTTTCTGCAGATACGTGTAAACAGGACATGCATCAGCACAGCTTTCCCCAACAATGATAATAGGGAGAAAAAATGCAATGGCAGAGGGGTAAGTGAAAAACATCCAAGTATGCTTTGAACAGCAGAGTATATACAAAGTGTAAATTTGCCTCTCAAAAGCAGTAGTAGAAGTCGAGAATAATTCCTGCTTCAGCAGCACAGAGGTGATTTTGGTTTTCACCCATGACTGTCCTCCCAGATTCTGCTCTGGCCATCCACAGCTCTTCATATCAGTGTTTGTTGGTTACTTTTACCATTTTTTTTCTTTATTCCCTCAAATACTGTGAAAACCAAGTTCCACACCATAACACTTCATCCTTCATTGCATCTGTCAGTGCTACTGAATTTAAATTAGGTGGAGCTGGAGAGATCTTCTAAAAAATGCATGCTTAGTTCTGTAACTTTGCTTTCCTTACAAATACCACAGAAATGGCAATATTGGCTGCTCTTAGTCTTACGTAAAACCTACATATCAGACATTAATACTGGTAGAATTATTTCACATGTGGATTTTTTTTTCTTTTTGTGACATCATTTATGAGGTATCTGCTTCTTTCCAGACAGATATTGTTGTAGAAGAGCAGAAGATCTGCCTGGGTGTTAGTGTGGATGGATGCTAAGGGAGAATAGTGGAAAGATTTGCCATCATCTGTCCTTTATCTGCAATATCACTGAGGACCAGTAAGAAAAGTACTCCCTCAACCAGTAACTGGGAAGGTCTGAGGTCTGCTTTTCTCCTGCTCTGTCACCAGCTTTAGGTGGCTCAGTCCATCATAAGTTATGTTCTTGGCAACAGTGTTCTCAAAGTACTTGGAATAATCACGTCTTTTTCTTGTCTCCAGAGAGAAAGGCTATAACCCAAAACCCACACACTTTTGTTGAGAAGCTGTTCTCCAGACTAAACACACATCCATGAAAATCAATAATTTTTGCTCTGTGTGGTTTGGGCTGCACAAATAAGTGAAGAAATCTAGCCTCAACCCTGTCTCCCAGGAAGAGAGAAAAAAAGTTGCTTGAAGCAGAGCAGCTGTGTTTGGGTGGGAAACTCTCACTGCCTACATGGGCAGGCAGGTGTGAGACGTGGGGGAGCAGAGCTACAGGTCCATACTACCAAATGATAACACAAACCTGGACTAATGGCATATGATAAGAAATCGGCCGATGAGCATCTAAAGACTCACCTCTGCATCACCTCATCATGTGCCTCTGAGAGAGGCTGGCCCCAGACCCGCACTGCAGCACGACCCAAAACCAGGGCGGCAGCCCCAGGGGAGCTCTCCCCTCTGCTGCCGCGCCACAGTGAGGATCCTCGGGATGTTGGGCAGCCCTCTGTATTGGGTTTGTGTGGCAAGGTTTGGGTAGCGGGGGGGCTACAGGCATGGCTTCTGCAAGAAGATGCCAGAAGCTTCCCCAACATCCAATGGAGCCCACGCCAGCTGGCTCCCAGACAGACCCACCGCCAGCCAAGGCCAAGCCCACCAGCAACAGTGACAGCATCTCCAGGGTAACATAGTCAAGAAAGGGGAAAAACCCAGGGTAACAGCAACTGCAGCTGGAGAGAGGGGTGAGACTGTGTGAGAGGCAGAGCCCTGCAGCCCCCCCAGGGCAGGAGGGGCAGGGGGGGCTCCAGGCACCGGAGCAGAGATTCCTGGCAGCCCGTGCTGGAGCCCCCGGCCAGGCAGGCTGTGCCCCCAGCCCATGGAGCCCCCAGCCAGGCAGGCTGTGCCCCCAGCCCGTGCTGGAGCCCCCGGCCAGCCAGGCTGTGCCCCCAGCCCATGGAGCCCCCGGCCAGGCAGGCTGTGCCCCCAGCCCATGGAGCCCCCGGCCAGGCAGGCTGTGCCCCCAGCCCGTGCTGGAGCCCCCGGCCAGGCAGGCTGTGCCCCCAGCCCATGGAGCCCCCGGCCAGGCAGGCTGTGCCCCCAGCCCGTGCTGGAGCCCCCGGGGGAGCAGACCCCCACCCGCAGCCCGGGGAGGATTCTACACCGGAGGGACCCACGCTGGGGCAGTGCATGGAGGACTGTCTCCCGTGGGAGGGACCCCGCTGGAGAGAGGAAGAGTGTGAGGACCCTTCCCCTGAGGAGGAAGGAGCGGCAGAGACAGCGTGTGATGGACTGAGCGCAGCCCCCGTTCCCCGTCCCCCTGCGCCGCTGGCGGGGAGGAGGCAGAGAAGTTGGGAGTGAAGTTGAGCCTGGGAAGAAGGGAGGAGTGGGGGAAGGTGTTTTGAAGATTTGGGTTTATTTCTCATTATCCTGCTCTGATTTGATTGGAAATAAATTGACTTCCCCAAGTCGAGTCTGTTTTGCCCATGATAGTAATCGGTGAGTGATCTCTCCCTGCTCTTATCTCGACCCACGAGCCTTTCCTTGTATTTTCTCTCCCCTGCCCAGCTGAGGAGGGCAGCGGTGGAGCTTCTTGGTGGGCGCCTCACGTCCAGCCTGGGTCAGCCCACTGCACCCTCACTGAACCCCATGAGAGGTTCAGCTGTTACAGACCATGAGTGAGAACCAAGGAACACAGGAGCTAAGTCATCCAGCCTGGAGAGGACAAATAAAAGTGCAAGCAAGGGAGTCACAGTCCTATCTTGAAGGAAAACTTGTAAATTTTGAAGCACATGATGGTGACAAATTCATTTTGGACACATTTGTGAAATATGTTGTCATGACAGAACGAACATTTACAAGAGCAGGGCAGGTCTGCAATTAATAAAGAGTACAAAAGTGCTTTCCAACTTTGAAATTAAAATGGCTTCAGAAATGCAAAAAGCACTCCTACTAAGTTGGAAAAAGACAACTATAACCATCTTTCACCTTCCATACGCTGTCATTTCTTCCCTGCTGTCTTTGTAGCATCTCTTCAACAGGACCATCACCTCAGCGATGGATCAGAAGGTCCCACTGCCCTCACTTCACCAACACAGCAGACACCTAATGATTGGTACAAGCCACACAGTCCATGACAGCCTGTGACCAGGGGCACCAGCCCATCACCTTCACACAAAATAGGTTGAACATTTCCACAGTAGCAGCTGAAGCGGAGCAACAAATTCATCTTAGGATACATTTCATCCAGCCTGTCCCTGCTGTGCCCACCAATGAACTGTACTAGCAGGCTGTTTCCCCAGAGAAATGCAGGGCCATCTCATGATTCCTGTATTTTTCATGCCATAAAATATGTGTTTTCTTTTAGGTGTGCAACAATAAGAGAAAGTGCCACTGTGATTTTGGATGGGCCCCTCCGGACTGCAAGCTGGAAGGATTTGGAGGCAGTGGACAGTGGACCACCTCCTTCTTTGCACAGTAAGCACGGTGGGGTGGGATTGCACTGCCTATCTTAGCTTTATTTTTTCTTTACATGTTCAGCACCTCTCCATCCATACTTTCAGATCGCTTTAGACTTTGCCCAGGCATCTCTTTATCCCTTGCTGTTTAGTCATGTCAGATTTTTTTTTTCTCTTATCTTGCCTTCTTTTTTATCATTCCGGTTGTGCTTGCCTTGCCTGACTCTATCGGACTATTCTCAGGGCACCCACAGGAACTGCAGATCGATTCCATTAAGCACAGGGGCCACGCAGTCAGAACCACAGTTCAGTAAGGAGGTTGGTGAGGGGTGTTGTTTTGAGCTCATCAAAACCCTCTCAGGAGAATTTTCCTCTCCTCTTAACACAGATATCCAGCACAGCTCCAGTCCTGAGAGGACAAGGCATAAATAAATATGATCCTGGCACGTACCTCTGAGAGGTATACTTCTGCCTTCCTATACGTCACTTGTTCTAACTTGCTGATTAAGACATACCATGCTGTCACTCAGCAGTACTCCACAAACCCATCAGCACCTGACAGCTGACAGCCTTCAAGCTCTTCCCCGATCCTCTTTGCTCATTACTTCTGCTACTGAGGAAGAACTGTTAGATCTTTCAGCTGTTTAGTTGACCAGGCAAATGGCAAGTTGCTCAGGCAGTAACGGGCCCACTGGCGCTGCAGAAATAACTCTCTTGAGCAGATAACAGTTTGCGTGCCAAATCAGCTGTTCTTCAAGTATCCAGCCATTGTGGTATTTTACCTCTCTGCATGGAGGGGAAGGAACCCAAGCAGCAATGTTCTGCTGCTCTCAATTCATGGAGAAAGGCTGATGCCAAGTTTTAGGTTTCTACTAGGGTCTTCTTAGCGGTTGCTTGGGTGTGCTGTGAGAAGTCAACCCTTTTACACTTTCCCTATGAAAAACCTCTCGTACTTTATATATATCCATACAGTAACTACATGCTGAAGCCTCAGCTATTAACTGAAGTAGGTGTTCGACTCATGTTACTTTTCCTTCAGCGTTATATTTGGGTATTTCTTCATCTGTGATCAGGGAAGCACATGGGAAACCTTCCTGCTTGGTTTTTATGCCCTCAGACTCCTTACCATGCAGTCCCAAAGACTCCCCGTTTCGTAGCATCGCTTCTGCCTTCACACTGTATACCACAGAATCATTCAATGCCCAGGGTGGGAAGGGACCCCTGGAGCCCACCCAGCCCAACCCCCTGCTGAAGCAGCTCTCCCAGAGGAGGTTGCACAGAGCTGTGTCCAGGTGGGTTTTAATGCCTTCAGAGCAGGAGACCCCACAGCCTTTCTGGGCAGCCTGTCCCAGCACTGTCACCCTCACAGTAAAGAAATTTTCCTGTAGTAGAATGAAGCTGGGTTAAATTATCATTGATAATATACAGCTGTGGGTTGGCTTCAGCGGCAGTGGGTTGGCCGATGTAGATAAGGTGCAGCTGTGGCTGGTTAAGTGGTTGAGAGCCAATGAAGAGGGAGCAGCTGAGGAAGAAGGGAGAGAGGAAGAAGCAAGAGAAGAGAGAGTGGGCTGTTGATGAGGTGAGGAGAAGGCAGCAGAGAGACTGGTATGAAGAGTATGTTGGTATGAGATGGTAAAAGACCTTTTTGCAGCTTGATAGTTTGGAGAGTGCTGTGACATTTTTCCTCATATTCAAGTGGAAGTTCCTGTGTTGCATTTTATGCCCGTTGCCCCTTGTCCTGTCGCTGGGCACTGCTGAAAAGACCCTGGCCCCATCGTCTTGGCACCTGCCCTTAAGATATTTGTAGGCATTGATGAGGTCCCCTCACAGTCTTCTCCTGTCCAGCCTAAACAGGCCCAGCTCCCTCAGCTTTTCCTCCTAAAGGAGATGCTCCAGCCCCTCATCATCTTCGTAGCCCTCAAGGGGTTTTATTGTTTCTCAGACAGGAACACTGGTAGCTCCCGAGTAGGGAGTGGTGGAGGTGCCATGGAGACCCAGCCCAAGAGCAGAAGGGAGGGAGCGTGCAAGTGAGCATCTGCTCATTTGGGACTGTACACTCATGAATATCTGAATTTATACAGCAAACCACTGTTCCTACTAGTGTTTTGTCATGCCGGAAATGCCTGGTGTGCACAGAGCATAATGTTCTTTCTCTTTTCCAATCCAAGTGTTGAAAGCTTCAAGGAATATGGGAAAAGCTGCCAGAATGCTACTTTTCCTCTTCTTGATTTTGTACAGCAGAAAGGCCAAGAGAGTTGCCGTTGCTCAGTGGATCCAAAGGTAGGCAAAGCTCCACTATTCTTTACATCACCTGGCAAAACTGAGGCACATTTAATAGGTTCCAACTGAGATTCTCAGCATCCCTTTCCACAAGGAGCCTTGCTATGAGTTCACTGTGCAATGCCAGCCACCATTCTTGCAAATCAAGTTCCTCCTGCTTCAAAGACAACCTGCAGGGTAATGCAACGAAATGTGCTCCAGTCTGTGAAGGGGACTCTGTCACAGCAGCCTCTTATCCAGAAATAGCAGCTACAGCTTACAGTTTTCAATCCTTACTGGCATTTGGGGTTTTTTTTAAGTTTTTCACAGAAATTTTGAAACAAAAGTTGTTGTCTAACTTCAGGATATTTTTTCATAAAATTCAGCTTTTTCTAAATGCCTCTTCCTTTTTTCTCCTTTGGAATGTTTAATCCTTTTTTTTTTTTTTTTTAAACCTTTTACTTTGTTTTCATTTTTTTAATTCACTGAAAAATGCAAACAGAACTTGATAAAGAAAGATTTTAAAATATGTGTGTGTAGAGGATAAATGCTTTCTTATCCTCTTACTACATCGCACATTTTTCCCAGGTCAAATGGATTTATAAGCTTAAACGAAAGAATATGGGAATGTGACTGTAGACAGGGAGAATGTTCAAAATCCCAAACCAGAAAATGAACGATGACATTTCCCTCTATAATCTCTGTGCATCCACATGCATCAGATTTGCTGGGCTAATTTATTCTGCCAAGAAGCAGGAAAAAATACATGGAGGTTTGTTCTGCTCTTTGCAGCAAGACTGTCTAGTACCCAGCCACCTCACGTAGTACCAGTTTAGGTATCTCTACCCTTTGTTACAATCTCCAGAGCAGATGCAATAATGCTTTCTCCGTACCACAGTGCTGTGCAGTATCTCTGGATCTCAGGTGAGAGACAGGATTGAATTTATGTCATAGTTCTATTTTCTTATCATTTTACATTCACATGTCAGAGAACATGACTTCAAAAAAACACAAAACCAAAATTTCTAAGGTGCTTGTCTGTAAACTAAAGCATCTTATTCTGCATTAAATCACCATCCAAAGGTCATGTTCACAGAGCACTTTACCTTATATAGGTTGCAATCTGGAAGACAGGAAAAAAATCATAGTACCACTCCTCCTCCTCAAGAAGTGTGTTCTCCCACCTCCAATTTAGAAATGACATTCTTGAAGAATGTCCTCCTTCAAGAAAACTTCTCAGTATTTTCCAAACACCTTTTCCCTTTCTTAGTAATTCTTGCTCTCCCAGTTCTTCCAGTGCAAGTCAAAAGCTGCCAGTGAGAACAGACCCAAAAAGCGTGTGCAGCATACCTGCAGAAAATTGTTTAATTGTTTTGGTTTATGTCAAAAGACAGTTTAGGGTAAAAACACAAAGTTCCTATAAATAGAAGTGCATTCAGACTGACTGCTTCAAGAGCTGGCATTAGCATGACAACATCATTGAAGAAAGCAGAAACAATATACAAGCCCTTGTCAGAAAATAAGAATTTTGTCTACATTTGTCATACAAGATCTCTCCCAAAATGAGCAATGTGAGGTGGCAGGCATCATAGTGTCCTGGCAGGGAGCTGCCAGGCAGGGGGTCAAGTTCAAGCCTCTACTCTGGTCTTGGCCATGGGGCTTTTCTGTGGCGCCTGTTGCTGTTCAGCAAGGCTGCCCTATCCGCCAGGAATGTGGCTAATCTAAACTACGTCAAAGCTGATGCAGTTTTATCAGATCAACTTTTCCAAGGAAAAGCTCCCTGGGACAAAAAAAAAAAAAACAAAAAACAAAAAAACACAAAAAAAACCCCAAACATATCCTGCCTCTTCTAGTAAGAAAAGTAGAAGGAAACACAAAGGAACCAGAAAATACAGTCAGAAAGAAGAGCAGCTAAGGTCTCACCTTGCACCACTGGCACAGGGATCACCCATCCAGGAGGCCCAGTGAAGAGCCCTGGGGTCAGAAACTCATGGTCTTCAAGGAAAATTTGGAAGGTGTGGGTTCTGTAATCTGAAGAGGTGACAGAGGGGATATTGGGTAATAATCCCCAAATATATTCAAGGCAACCAGAAACTGAGACCTTGCTTTTTATGTTTATTGTGGGCAGAATGAAAAACAATGAGACTAAACTGCAACATAAGAGATTTTGGCTAGGAAGAAGTGAAAAAACGCTGCATTTCTTTTTATATAGCACTGAGGAAGTTCACCAGATCTCATAGAATAAATGAACCTAAAGAGACAGATGGGGAAAGTCACTTTTTGCTGTCAATAGTTAATTAAAGTATGGCAGGCATTGTCACAAGATGCTGATGAAATCAAGCACTGAACATAACACAAAGAAGATTAGTCACATGGAAAGATAACAAGATTAATCAAAATTTTAACAGAGTGTTAGCATAAACTACAAAAGTGAAAGCAGAAAAGGTAGTCTAGCAAAGGTATGCCAAGTCTGACATCTTCGTCTTAGATACCATCTAAATGCATGTGTGAAACAGAACAAGGTCTTAAAATAAAAAGATTAGTCAGGATGAGTTTGGTACAATGCTCTGGGTGATGCTCTGTTTGTGTTGAGAAAGGAATGTACTCTGAATAATTAGAAAAGGTTCCACTGAATGTACTCTGAATAATCAGAAAAGATAAGGTGGGCACCTGAAGGAGAGGAGGAGACCATTGAGTCAGGAAATCGTTGAACAAAGAAAATTGAAAGGTCTACTCCACCTAGATCCCACCTATTGTGAATGGAATGATTAGGTGTCAAAATCAAATGAGTATGTATGTAAAGATGTTGTGTAACCTCCCACGAAAACTGTATAAATTACCTGACTTTTCACTGAAAACTTTGGAGCTAGTTTGTCCCGTGCAAATTGGCTAGCTCCCCAGCATTGCATGAAATAAATACCTTTGCTGCTTAAGACAAAATTTGTCTCTGAGCCATTACTCTGTGCCATTTTGGCATCATGTGTGGTCTCTAAACACCACAAGGGTCTAGAAATTACAGATTTGATAAAATGCATGTAAAGTAACTCTGTTCAGGTAATGCAATTTAAGAACTTCACTACCATTTTGAAAATATTATAAATTAGAAAAAGCCACTGAAGACAGAAAACGTTAATTAAGAATACCAGGGAAGCACTGAGACAGGGCAGAGGTTAGAAACTCCATTTGCAGGTAACAGACCTAGAAATGTAGCACACCGTGACAACTGCAGTTATAAACAGAACATGAACTGGCCCAGATCAAGGCTTGTGCAAAGCAGCACCTCATTCCTGCATGCCATAACAGCCTGGGGAAAGCATCATAACCAGGACATGGTGAGCTGCCTCTCATCTCCTGAGATTCTGCTGACAGCCACAGTTTGCATCCAGGACTTGGTATTTAAAGGTCCTGTTGCACAAATATGTCTAATCCCTCTGAATCTACTTGTCCTACTGCATCCCCAGGATCCTGTGGCTGTACATTTCACACACACACACACAAAAAAAAAAAAAAGTCTTCACCCTCTGGAAGTGCATCCTTCTGAACAGTTCCACTGTTCCAGTATATATTCCTTAAAATTGTAAACACCCAACTCTGTACCACTAGCATGCTAATAAAATAACGTTCATTTAAGTATAGGATGCTGCACTAACCTTAACATTTTATTTCTCAGAAGAACCTAGCAGTGGAAGAGGGAAGTCCTAAGGATTAAGCCAGAGCAGTGCCTCTTTGACCCCAGGGGGCTGAAAATAACCTACACTAGCTCTGAGAGCAGCCTCACGCATCGCTAGCTCTGTGAGAACTGTGGGAAGCCGCTGCTTCCCAAACCTGTCACATTAGTTTTGAGTTTGTTCGGCTTTAAATAGCGATATTACCTTCTCTGAAATAAACAGGTTTTCTTCCTATTTCTGTTTACAGCAAACAGCTTCTTTTCTAGGAGGAAATCCATGCTCCTCCAAGGGTTCCCATCTTGGCTTCCTAGGCATTTTACGTCTGCTGTAGCAGCAGCCTGGGTCATCACTTTATGGGCCTTGCAAACTCTGCAGCCAGGCACATGGCAGGCTGTACCTCGACATTTTGACTTTTTAGGCTGAGTGTTTGGATTTGTGAGTCCAGAGCACTGGAGACAGTAAAACAATGGTGTCTTCAAAAAAGCAAATACTAGGTATGTACCTTTATCTGCATTCGGAGAAGTCATGCACATCTTGTCCCAGAAGCCTTCGTAAAAGCTCCTCAGATCATTTGGTTTTAAAGACCATCTTTGTGAGGCAAGCCAGGCTGCCTCAAAACCTTCCCAACTTCCATTCTCCTTCTCCACATGCTTGCAGGGATTCTGTGGTGACAAATTATCACAGAATAAAAAAGACTCACTTCTGTGTCTTGGAGAAATACCAATGTCGTCTTTATATAGAGCAAATGGATTGTTTCCACATGGGGGCTAAATGAACAGATAAGTGCCTTCAGCCATGAATGAGGAAAGATAAGCTCAGCCTTCACTAATTTCATTGTTAGACCTTCAGGGCTGAGCATTACATTTTCAGAGGGATAAGCTCACCCTTCATACAAAAAGTCTCTGAAAATCCACCTAGTAAAATTTCTTTGATGAATACAATGTCTTTCCTCTAGTCTTTCATCAGCTCTAAGCTTTCCACAGTAAAGTCACTCCCGAAGACTGCCATGTGCCCATACCTCAATAAATTATTAACCAAAGAAAACCCTGTGACAGCAGCCAAAGGGCCCTGTCAGATCTTACAGATCTTCTCTACATGACAATTAAGGATCACAAAGGAGGTTATTTCTCCTGTGAGTTCAGAGAACAGAGCTGAAAAGAGCAGGGCCAGATTTCACAGGAACAAGGACTTGGCACTCCAGGACAGGCTCAAGAACACGCCACCTTGCAGAGCTTGGCAGCTTCGTTCATGCTCCCAGCAGTGGGCGAGGTCGGCTGGCATCCTGCCTGCTTATTACGGTTTGCCAAATTTCAACCATACACACTTTTAAGTGTGGTAACATGAAGTATCTACCCACAGATACCGCCTGTACATGACAGTACAGATCCTTAGGGAACTCTTCTTGTTAAACTGTTGGGAGGCAGTTTCCAGACTTGGGCTCTCTTGAACTCTGGAAGAGTTTTCCTCCCACAAATCGGTAGAGTGGACCCCAAGAGCTGCTCAGTTTGCTTTGGTAGTGTTCCTTCCTAGCTGTGAGAGCTGACGATCTAGTCCCTTGCCATCCCACTCACCAAAGCTGGAAGACAAGACAACCACAGTTCCGTAAGAGGCAAAAGGGTAACTCAGTTTTCTGAGGGGTGCCACCCATGGTTATCCAAGTAACGCGGGGGGTACAGCCACAGCATCAGCCTGCACGGGGCTACGCACACACATACATCCACTCCATGTGGGGACAGGTTTCAGTTTCTGCAGAAAGGCTATAGTGAAGTAAGTCCAAATAACATACTGAGCCTCTTCCCAAACTTCTGAGGGTGGCTCAGCTGTAGAAATAGCAAATGGAAATATTCTTTTTATCCTTGTGAATAACTACTGTGTAGTTATTCTGAATAATATATTCTGAATAATATTCTGAGCCTGAAAACTGCTCAGACATCCAGTAGGCGAGCAACATTTCATCTCATTTAAAGACTGCATCAGTTCTCAAAGTGACGATTTCCATTCCTAGTTCCTTCACAGTTTCCCTATGTACACGTCTCCAAGGCTGCCCAAAAACAGATAACAGTGCAAAGCCAGTGGGCAGAGAAAAGCAGCTAAGGCTGTAGGTTCTCTGTCTCCTTCACTTCGTCAAGCTCTCTGCATGCACAGAACCTGCTGAAAAACAACACCCCCCCTACCTCAAACAAATGTATTTCTGTATTTTCTTTATATATATATATATATATATGGCAAAGTCACATGCTGCGGCATAATGAAACAGCTTAGCCCATTCCTATTATTGTAACTGTAACAAATGTGCCCATTTTTTACTCTTTCCTCTTCAAAATTTTGAAATTAAAATATTTATTTTCTGGAGAGATTTTGAAAAAGCCTTAAAATGTGTGTGGGGGGGTGTCCAACTTAAATGGTCATTTCAGTTATCTTAATTCAGGCCTTGGTACTTCAAAAACACTCTGTGTTATCTGTAGTACTGCAGGGCTTTTTCTCTTTTCCACCACTCAGCCCCATGTTGCTCCCTTAGTACACTGGAAAGATAAAGAGAAGGTAAAATAAAAGGCAAGAATGTGCAGAGAAAACCATTTTTGGGCTCTCTGCTTTCCGCACCTAGAACTCACAGCATCTGGTTGCTCCTCACACTGTTCTGCCTCATGCTTCTTCTCCTCAGTGGCCACCAGAAGATAATTTCCAAACACTTAATTACCACCCTCTAAACCAGATCTTGGCATTCAGGGGAAACACAACCTGTTCCTTTGTGGACTATAAGTGACGCAGGGCAGCATGAGAGCAAGGTCACGCCACCACTCACAGCCAAACATCCCAGCCCTTCCTTTGCTATTTCTCCTCTCTGTTTCCATCCCTTGCCAGAGGAGCACCCTGAGCTGACTTGGCCACTGGTCTGTCTCAGGCTAAGCTCATGTCCTGCAATTAATGCCCGCAGATGAGAAGAGTTACTGGGAGAAGGTGACAAAAGGCTGACGTAGCTCTGAGCTCACAGAGGGCCACAGCACTGTATTCTCACCTGCAGCTGGTGCTGTCCCGGCTTTACCTCCTGGCTCACTGCAACATCCCTCACAGGCTTCTACCAAAGGTATTAAAACAACTATACTGTTTGCATTTAAAAAAAACAACAACCTGCAGTCAGTTTATCTCAGATTCTTCACAAGATGTTTACTCAGCACTTTGCTTTTGAATCCTAGCACTCAGAAAGAATTGTTAAGACAAGGCTTTTAGTGACGATTGTTGTGCTGTGCAATTTTACAAACAATAACATGAATGAAGTACCTCTTCCTCTGTATGTGAGAATTCTTGCCATCCTTTCTCTGAACAATTCTAATCTTGAAGTGACAAAGTGGAGGATGTCAGGAAAGTAACCACCGGTAGCAAGTGCTTCTCACATCGACCAGCTCCGGTTCCTGCTTCCAGAGCAGCACGCATCCTCTTGGCTCAAGGAACAGGTCTGGCTTTCCATCGTTTTCACAGCACTTCTGCCTCTGTACCTCCTTTTGTCCTCGGTCCTTTCTTGCTCACTTCTGTACTGACAGCCCTGAATTAGTCCTGAGCAGAGCGTTCAGACAGCACAGCCCAAGTCTGAACCCATCATGCCACCCAGAATGTCCTACCACGTCCCCGAGCACTGCAGGAGCCCAGGAAACTGCCCTGCAAAACCACCCAAACATCTCCATTCTTCTCTGACAACTTCTGCAGGACTGACACTGACAGAACGCTGCAAAAGTGAGGTAAAAAATAAATAATACAGAATGTCAAATAACATAAGAGACACTGCACAGACTAAAACATTCCCATTCAGATATATTTCTCTAAAAAGTGATTTTTCTGATTACTCCAGAGCCACCTCAGAAGCTGTAGGCTGCCACCTTGCAGTGTTAGGGAAAATAGACACAGCTTGGCACACAACACTGTGCATGCCAGCTAAAACCCAGCCAGAAGACAGCAAAAGCACAATAATCTACAATAAACACCCAATTATCACCACTGATCCTGAAGCGTCACTGTTACAGGCAGTGAGCCCACAACTGGAAGCAAGTTAGCTGCACCAATCCTTCAGCACCTGGTCTGAGCCTACACTGGAGAGAAATGGGGAGGAACATATCGCTGGAAGAGCGATCACCTTCTGCACAGGACACAGACCTGTCGGAGCGGGCCCGTCGGAGGCCACGGAGCTGGTCAGAGGGCTGGAGCCCCTCTGCTGTGGGGACAGGCTGGGAGAGCTGGGGCTGTGCAGCCTGGGGAGGAGAAGGCTGCGGGGAGACCTTAGAGCAGCTCCCAGTGCCTGGAGGGGCCGACAGGAAAGCTGGGGAGGGGCTTTGGGCAAGGGCAGGGAGTGGTGGGACAGGGGGGAATGGCTTGAAGCTGAGAGAGGGGAGATTTAGGTTGGACATGAGGAAGAAACCCTTCCCCGTGAGGGCGGCGAGGCGCTGGCCCAGGCTGCCCAGAGCAGCTGTGGGTGCCCCATCCCTGGCAGGGCTCAAGGCCAGGCTGGACGGGGCTGGGAGCAGCCTGGGCTGGGGGGAGGGGGCCCTGCCCCTGGCGGGGGGTGGGACTGGCTGGTCTGTGAGGTCCCTCCCAGCCCAAACCCTTCTGTGATTCTGCAAACATGGGCTCATGGTGAGGCCCAGCCCTGTGATCTCGGTTTGAGCAACATCCTCTTGGCAGGGGAAACCAGAGTCAGTGTGATGATACACAGCCCTTGCCAGGAAAATAGTAATGTACCTGAGAATAACACATTTAATTGTTAAAAATAAAAAAGCCTAAACCTACAGAAGTGTTAGCTGGGAACCACCATGTAACCACTTTGCAGAGGCACTGGCACAACAGAAAGGCATTAGGCTGACTTTTGCAAAGATTTGGGAAGCTTCTGAGTTTATTACCACATTTGCACACGGATATTTCTATATATTTGAGAAGATGCACAGACCTGCACTGCATTATTACTTGTATTGGACTTGCAAATCTCCATGTATGCCTGCATTGTTATCCACATTTTAGTGTTCTGATTGTTAAAATATGATGTGCGACTAAAGACAACACTGCAACGTGACCTAGCCATGCTTCATAGAACCACAGAAACATTTAGGTTGGAAAAGACCTTTAAGATCAAGCCCAACTATAAAGCTAGGACTACAAAGTCCACCACTAAACCATACCTCTAAGCACTGCTATCAGACTGTTAATAAAATGGAATGTGTTGCTATTAGCTGGACTTTAATTAGAACAAATGAGTTAAGGGTTAATTCAGGTTATAAGCATGTTGTATGTCCTGCTAAGCACTTCCTTTGGTATGGCAAATGGTTTTGTTTAGAAAGAAACTTCACCAAGCAAGCCCTCCACAAGATAGAAAAGTTGATAGGAAGATGTCACAAGCAATGAGCTCAGCAAAACTAGGGGAAAGGTAACTCTGGCAGGGGGAGAGCAGGACCACCAACCCATTGACCGCTGACTCCAGAAACCCACCGACCACAAAAGAAGCCGAGATTGAGTGTGCAGACTAATTAACACAGGAAGCAAGGGAATTGCTTAAGAAATAGGAAACTGAGGGCAAAGTAATGAGAGTTGTGTAACTTGCAACCAATGTAGAAACAGTGTAAGGTTTTGGCAATCAAGGGGCTGGCTAGGCATTTGAGGGTTACCCCCTAGCTCCCTACTTTGCAACTGGAATACCTCGATTCAGTGCATTAATTGGTGTTGTGCACCAGGCAGTGAGCCCACTACAGAGCAACGGCACCACACCTATGTGTATTTTGAACCCCCCCATGGACGGTGCCTGCACCCCGTCCCCGGGCAGCCTGTGCCAGCGCTTGGCCACCCTGTCGGGGAAGACATTTCTCCCAGTGCCCACCCTGAACCTCCCCTGGTGCGGCTGGAGGCCGTTCCCTCCTGTCCTGCCGCTGGTTCCTTGGGAGCAGAGACCGACCCCCCTCGCTGCAGCCTCCTGCCAGGCAGCTGTAGGGAGCCAGAAGGGCCCCCCTGAGCCCCCTTTTCTCCGGGCTGAGCCCCCCAGCTCCCCCCGCCCCCCCAGAGCTGTGCCGCAGCCCCTTCCCCAGCCCCTGCCCGGCTCTGGACACGCTCCAGCCCCTCCGGGTCTGTCTGGGGGTGAGGGGCCCAACGCTGAGCCCAGGGCTCGAGGGGCGGCCGCACCAGGGCCCAGCACAGGGGGACGGGCACTGCCTGGCCCTGCTGGCCACGCTGCTGCTGACACCGGCCACGCTGCAGGGCCCTGCGCCGCCCCGCACGGTGCCGCGCTGCCCGGGGCGCATCCATGCCCTGCAGGCCGCGGCCACGCCCCCACCCCCCTCAGGGGCGGCCGCGCGGGAATAACGCGGTTCCCCCCCGGCCCCCGCGGTTTTCCCTCTGGGCGGCGGCAGCGCCCGCCGTTCCCTCACAGCCACCGGCGCCCACCGGCTCCAACCGGCCGCGACCGGCTCGGAGCCGCGCGCCGGCCGGGAGCGTCACTGCTGTGCGCCGCCGCGTGACGTCAGAGGCGCGCCGGGCCGGCGGGCGTTGCTATGGAGGCGGGGGGCGCCGGGGAGGAGGAGGAGGCGGCGGCGGACGAGTGGCTGCTGCAGTCCCTGCGCCTGTGAGGGAGCCCCGGCCCCCCTGCTCCGGCCCCCCGGTCCCCGCCCCGCCAACCTCCCTCGTTCCTTGTCCCGCAGGTACGGGGACCTGCACACCTTCGAGCTCCAGGCGCCCACCCGCCTTATTGAATGGGCCCGGGGGAACCGTGAGTGCGGGGCGGGCGGCACCGGGCCCGGCGGTGCTGAGGGCGGCGAGGGGTCGGGCCGGGGCACCGGGGAGGGAAGAGGGGCAAGGGGCTGGGGCGGGCTGGGCCCAGCCGTGGGGAGGAGGCAGGCCGGGGGCCGGGCCAGGCCGGGGGGGCAGGGTTAGGGCCCGGGCCCCAGAAGCGGGGTCGAGAAGCGGGGGCTGCACTGGGGTTCAGCCTGGGCTGGAGCTCTGGGTCTGTTCCAAAGTTCGGGGTGGGCTGTACGATAAAGAAGGGAGATTTAGGTTGGACATGAGGAAGAAACCCTTCCCCGTGAGGGCGGCGAGGCGCTGGCCCAGGCTGCCCAGAGCAGCTGTGGGTGCCCCATCCCTGGCAGGGCTCAAGGCCAGGCTGGAGGGGGCTGGGAGCAGCCTGGGCTGGGGGGAGGGGGCCCTGCCCCTGGCGGGGGGTGGGACTGGCTGGTCTTGAAGGTCCCTTCCAGCCCAAACTCTCTGATTCTGTAACTCCAGAGTCTGTCTGAGGGAGGGGGCCAGGTCTGGAGGGGGGGAGGGTATCTCTCATCATGTCCCTGGTTCTTCATGCCCACCCCCAAGGTGTCTGTGTAGCTGGGTATGGACAGTCTGGTGGGAACGAGATCCTGCAGCTGCTCCCACCGCCAACACTGCAGGCGAAGGAGACCCAGGTGGGTGTTGCAGCCAGGGTGGCACCAGACCTCTCTGTCCTCCTTGACCTGGTGTCTTTAGAGACCAAGCTACAGTTGTGCTGGGCTTCACAAACTGTTTCTGGTTTCTGTTGCTCTGACAAGGGCTTGGCCAGGTTTTGAGCAGCTTTGGTTGAAAGGTAAGGCACATAAGTCACCTGGCTGCTGTCCAGATAAAGCAGTACAGGTTGGGCAGTCCAGTCATGTAATTCTGCTGCGCTGCAGGCAGATTGTGCTGTGAAAACTTCATCTCCAAATGTGTGAATGAAAGCATTTTGTGTGGAAGTAGGACAGATGAGGACACAAAGGCAAATGAAGACGGGACTTGCTGAGGCACCCGAGCCTGGGGGACCATGCTGCTGACCAGTGAGGTTGGCCCTTGGGTGGGTGACCTCTACACTAAAGCAGAAGGTGTTGTTTAGTCACTGGGTGAGCAGAAAGCTCCTGAGCCAGACATGCACAGATGGCAACAAACCCAGGCAGAGCTCTTGGCAGGAGCTTTCCCCAGTGTTTGGTTTTTTTTTCTCCCCCTCTAACTATTTTGGGATCCTTCAATCCTATCCACTTCTGTTGAAATAGGCATTACTGGACAGGCAAAGCTTTACCAAGTGAGAGTGTGCCTTGTGTGTCTGTCTTTTTTTCATGGTAACCAACCACACCAAGTTCTGCACCATTAAGTGTGAAGAAATGACTTTGCCCCTGATTTCTAGGGCCTGTGTCCAGAGAGAGATTTCAAGGTGGAATGTGGTGGATTTTCAAACCGCCCAGTGTACAGCCTGAAGTTCGTGCCAGACACCAGGTACGGCCATAACATGGTCCTTCCAGGGCATATTGGAGATGGTGAAGGGGCTTGTCCCCTGAGAGAGAGCTCCTTTTGCTTGCCTTTTCCCAACGCAGCTGCTCAATCCTGCCAGCTCCGAGAGCAGCATTAGTCTGGGTGAGGAACTGCTGGCCAGTGACGTGTAGTGGTCCTCCCAGAACTCTGTCTGGGTGTTTGGAGAGGAGCCATCTATCAGCAAAACAGAACGCACCCCGCTGCTGCAGTACTGAAAGCCACAGTGGTGCGCCTTGTGGGGTAGATGGCAGGGAAACTGAAGCTGCTGCTGGATACCTTGAATCCTCAGCTGCTTCTAGAAGCAAGCTGCAGGGGCTGGTGACGTAGATGCTGGCTCACCAGGGATCCCTCCCTGCTCCACTTCTGAGCAATGAGGGCATGTGTAGTTTTCTTGCTCTGCTTTTTCCATCCCTTCTGCATTTGGCACTGCGTGGAGGTGCTCAGCAGATCAGGATACTAGTGGCTGTTGCCACCTCTCTGTTAGTCCCTGCACATGCAAGTTTGAAGGGGTTTTGCCTGCTGTGGATTGTAGACCAAGCAAATACGCTTCCTCTGACTGATTCATTTCACTCCTCCAGTGCTCTCCTCCTACACAAGCCCCTGTTGCTACTTTGGCGCTCTTTGTGCTGTTCTTAGTCTAGTGCTTTCGGAAAGTGTGCTAATTAAATACCATTGCCTGGGACTGTGTTTGCATGGGCTGAGTAAAGCACCCTGGCATGAGGAGTTCTGGGATCACGGTCCTTAAGGTCTCTTCTGGGCTGTGAGCAGAGGCAGGAGCTCCTGAGCACAGAAGGAACAGCAGACCAGTTTGTCCCAGGCCAGAGAAAAAAGGCTGTTCTCTGCTCATGAAGAGTTTTGTGGGGTTCTTTTTGTTTCCTCAGCTTGCTGGTGACGAGTGGCCCACCAGACAGCTCCCTCCAGGTATGGCAGGTGTCAGCAGAGGACTCTGGTAAGGGAACATGTTTCTGAGCTTGAGTAGTTTCTCAATGTGCTCTTTGCATCAAGCACCTCTAGCTTCCCCTTCTTCCTGGATGTAAAATGAGGAGAGGAGTGCCAGTCCCGTTTACTGACATCCTGAGTGACTGCCCTTGTGTGGCAGGGGCTGGAGAAGGGCATGAGACAAAGGGTCTACACAGAGTCTGGTGGCTTGGAAAGATGTGGACTTGACAGCACAAACCTCATAAGGGAATTAAGTAGGTTTAGGCCTGTCATGGTGTTTTTCCACTTATTTGTGAGCTCTTAGTTATGCAAACAAAATCCCTAACCATCCAGTTGGCACAATGTTCCCTTAGTATCTCCAAGGGTTAGAAATAAAATAGCTCCATACGTCACCATGTATGGATATACCATGAACCACCTCACTTCTCCAAGCCTATGTCTGCTTGCTTCTAGAAAAGGATTGCCGTTGCTTCATCTACTAATTGTGAAATACTTTGAAACCACCAGAAAGGAAGTGCAAAATGTTATTAGAAGTTTTCTTATTCTTCATTGAAAATAAACATCTTGATTCACAACTTTCCATGCATTTTGCTAGATTTTAAACAGCTTGTTGTCAGTCCTGGCTGGATGTGCTAGAAACAGTGGGTTTATTCCGGAGAAGGGGTTAGTCATAATTGGATTTCTTACTGGTTTAGTAGGTCGCTTTTAGCTTTGCGAGGAGTCTTTGTGAAACAGCTTAGTCTTGTGGATTACTTGACTCCTGATGTGTTTTACAGCGCTTACATCTCTTTCAAATAGATGTTATTAAATCTGTAAGCACCATACCTACAGAAAATAGCACTGGACAACCTTGGGCTAAAATTGCAACCATTTCGGCCAGAGCCCCGTGGGTCCTTCACGGCTCAAGACTCAACAGCATCCAAATTACAGAGGTTGAATCAAGGAAAAATGTCTACATGGCAGGTATTTAAACCAAGTCTAATATCTGATTTTTGAAAAGTTAGGGTTTGGGTAAAGCAAGGGTAACTGCTCCGGTGGCAAACGTTTCGCTGGGTGGGTACTTTCAGACACGTGACAAAGGGTACAAAGATATTTGCAGAAAGTACATTGTCTTGAGGAAGAAGGCTACAATGCTTCTGTCAATCTCCACTACTCCCATGACAGTGACTTCTGAGGCTTCTGCCCCAGATCTGGGCCCTACCAGAGCACCGCAGGTGGTTTCAGTGCCAAGAACTGGGTTAGCAGAGGGCTGCTGTGTATGTTGTCCCAAACAGGGGAGGTGCAGAGTCACATCACTTGGGGCTGTTGAAATCTAGCATCGATTTGTTACTGAGCAAACTCTATGTTACTCTGCAATCTGTTTGTGTGGGTGGGAGGAGGGATCATGCCAGCCTTGTTAAACCAGCCCTGCCTGACCTCGAGGTGGTTAATCCAGATCTGGTTTATTGGGGGTCCTTGAAGACATCTGCCTTCACCTCCACAGTAAGGCTCGGTGCCCACACATCTCATCCTTTGGTGAGAACAATGTCTGTGTATGTGTCCAGTGGCTGTAATGCAGCGCGCTGAGCAAAAGGAAGGTCTGTTTGTCACTGCTGTGCTGTGTCCCTGTGCTGCAGGGACTCTCGTGACTCCCGCTGCTGAAGGGTAGTGCTGGAGGCATTTGCTCGTCAGAGCTCTGGTCCATGACGGGTCCCGCTCCAACAGAGCTAGTGTTAGTTGCGGGCCTGCCTGTCTCCTCTGCCTGGGTATTAACATCACCTTTGGAGGGGTACAGACTGTGCCTGCTCCGCGTGGATCCTGCGCAGAGACGATTCTCGAGCAGGCAGTTAGTGTCTGCTGCTGGCTCTTTGGAAGAACTACTTAGCATTGCTTGAAAGCCACTTCCAGGAACAAGGCTGGAAATCTGCTTTCTCGGGCAAGATTGCAGCAGAGAAATCAGGGAAATGCTCCTCATGGCATCTGAGATCTGTCTCTCTTTTCTAGCCTCCAGCAACAACGAGGAGCTGGGCGGCCTGGCCTTTCTGGATTGCAACACGTTGCTCCTCTGTTGTGCCAAGGGGCAACTGTGCCTGGCCGACATTCGGCAGCCGCAGAGTCCCTTGGAGGCTGTGTCCGTCCCCTCCGCGCCGTGTGGCGAGCAGTGGTGCATGGGAGTCGGGCACCAACCTCAAGGCTCTGACTCAAGCTCCCAGCCCGTAGCTTGCCTCTCAAGCGGAGGGCACCTCACCCTAACAGATGTGAGAAAAACCTCCGAGTCCTTGGCCTCAGTAAAGTGCAGAGTTCCCTCTCCCAGCTCAGGTGCGGAGTTCCTCTGTGTCTCCTGGGCTCCTGCGCTGGAAGGCTGCCTTGCTGTTTCAGGTATGTGCTTTGGGCAGAGATCTCCTTTTCTGGATGCTTTTTTGATCTGTATTTCAGATCAAGTGCCCCATTCACCCCACCTTACTTTAAACACCCCTGTGGTTCAGTGCTGCCCCTGGAGCCAGCAGCGGTGCAAGCTAATTTATGCAGCTACCTCTCTCCAACAACTACAGAAGGGGACTGCGTGGGTCCGGGGGGAGTTCCCCCCCTGGAGAACAAAGACCCCAAGCCCTTAGCAAACACTGTCCTGATAGTGCCAGTGACAGCCTGACCGCCACGATACTGTGCTGATAAGACCATCTGGGCAGCAAGTCTGCCTCTTGGCTGGAGCATTGCAAATTCAGACTAGTGAATCTGCAAGCTTTTTGGATCTGGCCTGTGTTCTCCCCAGCAGCTGTTAGCTGAGACAAGCTCCTCGGAGGCTTGGATGCTCTGCCTGTCACAGGTTTTCAGTCTGGGCCTTTGTCCTCATTTCTGTCTCAGTAGCCCTGCTGGGAGGTGAGCAGGAGTCCAGTAGGACTAGAGCAAAGCAATTTACTGCTGCAGTCTCTCTGATTCCCTTTTATTCAAGGTTTTGATGGGACCGTGCACGTGTACAACTCGCAGAGCTGGGACAGCTCTGGCAAGGAAGCAGAACCGATCTTTGTTCACAAAGGCCACGTGTTCAGCAGACTGGGCAGCAGCGGAGGTCCTCCCCCGGTCACCGTGCACACTTGGCATCCGCAGAAACCAAGAACTTTACTGTCGGCAGCAAGCGACGGTTCCCTGCACGTCTGGGACTGGGTTGGGGAGTGTGGGTAGGTGATACTTTCGGTGGGGTGGGGGGTGTTTCCTGTGTGTGTTCTGGTTTGCGTAGGCTGCGGGGTGTCTGTTTGCATGCAGATACTGTTTTGAGACAGTTGTAGTGAACAGAAGCAGCTGTAAAACGCTATTTTAATACAATAAAAGTTTTGATTGTGATACTACTTCTCCTGTGTACCATCCTTCAAATGATAGCTGTGACCATGTTAGCAGCCCTGTAGCTCTGGTTGCATCCGCTAGCCGAGAACACCCTGCCATCATTCTCTCATAGACTCGTGTCACGTCTGCACCATACTTTTCAGAAGAAACAGACAAAAAAGCATGAGCATGGTTTGAGGAAATGGGCTATTCTGTGGCTTATTTAACCCGCTGTCTTCCAGGCCCGAGGCACCCAGGGGGAGGCTCTACACCCCACAGGATGCTGGCCTGTCGTCACGTGTGTGTGCCACGAGCAGCGGCCTCTGCTCAGGAAGTTGCAGTGCAAACGCAGCCTGCTCGCAGCCTCAAAAAGGAACAGGAACCACCTTTTTCAGCCCCAGCCTGTTACAAGCTTTGTCCTCCCCCTGTGTAACTGGAGAGCACCCAGCCTAAGAAAAGGCGTTGGTATCTTTTTGGCTCTTTTCCCACCAACTGAAAGTTTAAACTTGATGGAGCTAATGTGATTTCCTGGGCCTGAGGAAGCCAGGCAATGGCTTGCATTGCCTACGCTGCTACCAGGGTGTTACTTGAGGGGGGAAAAAGCTGTCTGCTCCTTATCCTGAACGTGGAAAGCCGCGTTTGGTGGAGCAGCTGGGGAAGGGAGTCAAGAGCCGTGGCAGAGGCTGGTAGCGGGGCAAGGGAGGGATGCAGGCAGGGGGTGCTCACCGGCAAAGCGGGGGACCCTGGCTTGCTCTGGCACTGGGGGTTGCGTGCGCAGCAGCCAGCCTCCATCCTGCGGTGCAAATGCTCGCGTGGGACCCGCCAGGCTGCCCCCGCTCCCTTCTGCATCCCAGCACCCCACGGTCACTGTCCCCTCGTGCTTCTAAGTGCTTTTTCAAGGTTATTTCGGGAACTGCTGCTCTGCTTCCCTCCAAGAAGGGGTGCAAAGGGCTCCCCGCTTCTCTGGGTGTAAGCTGGGGTGGAGGACGGGCGCGACGGGTGCTGGCGCAGGGTGAGTTGGGGTGAAGGTTGTGTTTGAAGCGGCTGGGGAAACCTTGGCGCTGGGAATGCGGCGTACGGAACTGCGCTGTGTCATGGCAACAGCTGTCTGCCTGCGGGTGCTAGAGCTGAAACCTCCTCCCATCCACGCAGGAGCAGGGGGAGCTCCCTGCTGCTCACCTCGCAGCTTTCCTCCCAGCACAAGCCATGTGGGCTCTTGCCCCCGTACCCAAAACTATCCCTGCCTATGTGGCAGGGTGCGGAGGGGAGCGTCTCCTGCCAGAGGCTGGTGGGGGTTGATGCTTTGTTACCCACCGAAGCCGAAGCCGTAGGTCTGTGTCGCCACCGGCAGTTGACGTACCAGCGAAGGAAAAATCTGTTCGATCCTAGGAGGAGCTGAGCACTCCTGCAGGAACACCTGGTCTTCTTTTCCACCCCTGGAGGGTCCCCAGCAAAGCAAGTCCAGCTGTGCCAACGTCAAACTGATGTGACTGGGTTCCGGCCAGGGGCCTGGGAGGATTTCTGCCCCAGTGAGGGACAGCTAGGAGAGTTCCTGGCCTTCCAGGCTCTCTGCATCTGCCACTGAGCCTGTCCCTGCTGTGGGAGAGCACAGCGTGCCCTTCCCCTGCACTGAGACCTCCAAGTTCACCAGTTTAGGAGGTGGCTTTTTTGACCCAAGGTTGGGACCAGGCACAGTCCCAGGAAGGGTAGTGTGTGGCTGATGGGTACACGGACATGGAGGGTTCCCAGGGCGGGATCCTGAAGCTCAGGGCATTTTTCTCAAGCACCCCAGGGAGCACAAGATTTGGCAAAGTGAGGTGCATGGCTCCACTGCTGGAGCTCCTCTGGGCTCCTCCACAACATGCAGCCTTTAGAGAGAGACACCCACCCGAGCGAGGGTCTGGCCTTGGAGGAGGTGGGCTCTGAGGAGGAGAGAAGACTACTGCAGCCTTCCCAGCAACCAGGCTTCATCTTCCTCACCATCTCCTTCGCAGGGTCGTGGTGGAGGACCTGACAAGCAGAAGCAGCAGAGCTGGGCCTGACCGCCCCAACACCCCATGGTGATGCAGGTAGTGCAGAGAGGACAGGGAAGCAAACTTGCTTGACTTTCCAGGGAACTGGGGCTTAAGCAATAGCACAGTTTGTCCTCATCTAAATTTCTCTCTTCCCCCTTCCTGGCAAAATAACTTAAGCCTTCTTGTCCAGCTTGAACCAGATTTGACAGGGGACTGGAGATGTCCAAAACTCTTAAGTACTTGCAGCTGCTGAGGCAAGGGATTATGCACAGAGGAGGGATGTCCCCTTAGATGTGGCACTGGAGAACTCACACAGGGCGATAAGGGCATTCCTCCCCGAAATGTACCATGTGGACCTTCTAGCGATGCCTGAATATTTGATGAGAGTCTGGCTGTGTGGCTGTGGGAACTTTGGCTTTGCTGGAGCCACATTTGTCCTCGATGGGAAAGGTTGGGATGGTTCCTGCCAGCCCCCAGCGCAAATGCTAACACCCATGAGACGGCCCGACTTAGGGATGGGCTCCTTCCCCAACAGCATCAGCGTGGCAAGGGGCAGCCTGCAGCTGCGTTGGATGCGGATGTGTCCAACCTCTGCTCTCCCTGGGACCACAGAAAGGTTCTCCAGGACCCTTGCCTTTGCTGAGGCAAGCTGGCCACAGAGCCTTCCTCTCTGGTCTAACCCCAGGGCAAGGTATCGCAGCTGGGGAGAGGGAGTGGGCTGGACACGCCGGGCTGGAGAGATGTTTCCCAGCGGGTAGCAGATCCAGAACGGTGCTGTGGATGTTGGCCCGAGCAAGCCGAGCAAGCCATGCTCTGGGTTTCTCCTCCCTTGCCTGGGAGGGGACAAGCCACAGCTCTTCCCTGAGAGGCTGTCCCCCATTTCAGGCTGGGAAATTGGGAGGTTACTTGGCTCACACACACCCATATCCTGGTCCATCCTGCTCCCGGGGGCGATGAGAAGCTCACTGCAGCACCAGCTCCACCCTCCTTGCTGTCCCTCCTGGGATGCCCACCTGCTGCAGCGCCAGGCTTGAGCTGTGGACTTGTGTGGAGATGTGCAGGCATTGCTGCGTCCTTCCGAGGAGATGCTTCACTGCTCTCCCTGGCTCCTTCTCACCCCCTTGTTGGGAAGACATGATTTCAAACCAAGTGTGAGCCTGGGTTTTATTCTGCAGTGTGAGGCTGTGTGCTGCAGCAACCAAGGGAGCTACGGTGAAAGGAGGAGCACCCTCTCCTGCGCCCAAACAGAGGTCAGTGGGAGCAGAGGCAAACTTAATGCAACTATTCTGTGTGACACCTGGGGCCGAGAGGTGGTCGATGTTTGCAGCGCGGCTGCCAGCACTGCTTTCAGAGGGTGCCTGCATGTGTTTCAGGACTGGGGACTTCTGCTTCATGGCCTTGTGTTGCTCTCTAAAGCTGCTGGGCTGTATTCTTGGGTGAAGATTGGCACGGGCATGCCTTGCTGGGTTTAACAGGGCAGTACCTGTGTGTGCTTGTGCCCCTGGCAGCTGGACCATCATCTGCTCCTGGAGAGGCTGGGACACCTCCATTTGCACTGAGAACCATCCAAATTGCCCTGTCTCACATGATGATGACACAGGCCTGGTACCCAGCTCTCAGCATCATCCCTGCAAGTTGTTCCTCCTGTACAAATGCACAGTACCGGAGAGTCCGCAGCATTTACAGCTGTCTGGCTGCTGCGAGAGGCTGGCTTTGATGATAAGCACTGTGGCGGTTGCTCTTCTTCATGCTTGTGGGCACTGGCTCCCGGATGTGTCGTGCCCTGCAGTGCCAGCCTTTAGGGCACAACCATCAGCTATGAGGAGCTCCTCGGCAGGACCCTGACTGGACACCACTTGTTTAATAAGTAGCTCGTTAGTAGGCTGTGCTCGCTGGGTACCGCGTGGCCGTGCATTTTTTTTTCAGAACCACGGGGTGGCTCGACAGAGTGGTGTGAGCAGGGCAGGTGCTGCTGCTCACCCTGGTCCTTGGCAGGAGGAGCGGGATCCGCTGCGGTGGCTGCGTGTCCATCTGTGCTGGTCTGCTAGGACGGTGTCTCAGCTGATGGAAAGCCACCGGCATTTCGGGGGCAGGGTATAGCCCGCCGTGAGAGCGACGTGTTGGTTCGGTGCCTTGCCCTGGATGTCTCTCTCTGCTGGCAGAGTGCCCAGGCAGGGCAGGCTGAAGCTGCATTAGTCATTTCACACCCAACCCACCAAGGTTTCAGGTGTTGGCTAAGAGCAACCAGGGTGCTGGGGTGGTGGAAACTGTGGGGGTCGTGCCTGGGCAGGCAGCTCTCCTGTGCTCCCCCTGTGCAGGACACAGCATGGTGCCAGCCCGGTGGTAGTTTTAGCATCGATTTGTGCAGGTTCTGCTACAGCCCAAACCTTGCAGACTGCGCACACGTGCACACACACGTGGACATCTGGTATGAGCCGAGGGCAGGAGCCAGGCTGTGACCTTGGAAGCCAGGGCATGCCCCAGGGAGCAGGGAGCCGCGGTGGCCAAAGTCTCCTGCAGGCAGGTGATGGGGGGGGGGGGGGGGCTGGGGCTGGGGGGGAGCTGAGGCAGCCAGAGCCCCAAAGCCCAGGCAGGGATGCTGGAAACACCAGGGCTGAAGACGGGCTGCAGCTAAAGCTCATGTCCATGCTAATACACAAATTAATTAATTTGCTAGCGGGGAAACGTGCAACTGAGGACAGGAACAGCAGGATTATTCAATGCCGTGACAAGGAAACCTGCTCTCTGCGTTTGCATTTGACTTGCTGGGGTGAGACACAGCAGCAGAGGGGGGGATCAAGAGCCTCCACCCATCCCCCAGCACCCTGAACGGGTGCCTCGTTGTATTAGACCCTAGCCCCTGTCCTGAGCCAACAGAAGTGTCCAGGTGCTGGGACTGTATTTTATGATTTATTCTTTTTTTCTGAGTTTAATAAACTAGAATAATTTATTTGACAGAACACAGAAACATCACAGATATGGTGGAGAAACCAAAGAAGCAGGTATCAATGAACAGTACAAAGTAACCACTTTTACAAAAAAAAAAAAAGGTACCACTCTGCCCATCAGCTTTACCCAAAAGTAACGGGGTGAGGGGCTCAGCTCTGTGCTCCCCCGGCCAGGGAAGGACGGAGCTATCCCCATGGGTTGCTCTCAGATGATGATGCTGACCGCAACAGCACAATAAATAGTGAGAAGGGCCTTTCGATCGGTGGTGGGAGACCCCAGCAGACCCCAGTGGGGTGGGATGGGACCCAGGCACCCAGCAAGGGAGCCCCAGGACCAGCACCGCCGTCGGGAGGCACAAGCATCTGGTGAAACACTGGTTAGGGCAGCAAACGCTGTGCTCCCCTTCCCTCCCGATCCCCAAATAGGTGCTTGACCCCCATGCAGGCACAGATAAGGGGAAAACATCAACCAGGGGAGCTTTGCAGCTTGGGGTTGCAGGCAGGGGGGCAAAGCATCCTTGGTGTAACGCCAATGGGAACAAGGCTTACACCATGACCCTGCTGTGGCTGAGAAAAGGCATTCGCAGCCTCTCCCAGAGCAGATGGCACAGACCGATGGCGGGGGCCCGCATGCCCCTGCTGCCAGCCCTGTCCCTGTGTGCCAGCTCCAAGTCTGCTGGCCTTACCTGGCCCCAGCAACTCATAGCTCGGAGCTCCTTCCCTCCAGGGAGGCTCTATTGGTGTAAAAATCGGTGCAACTGAAGGATAAATCCCCGGGGTCGGCTGCTCAGGTGGATTGGGGGTGGGGGGAAGAGCAGGGGGAGCAATGCCCACCCAGCTTTGCCAGCTCCAAAACCCCGGTGCCGGCTTGAGCCTTTACTGGGGAGCAGTTGGGCTTCGGTCTCAGGCAGGGTCCAAGGGTCAACGCCAGGCTCGTGCATCCCGGGCAGGGAACGCATGCGGCAGGGCCAGACAGGAGGGGACATCCAAGGTGTGCGGGTGCCCTTTCCTACGAGCAGGCTGCCTAGAAAAGACCCCACCCACCCCCCATTCTGCTGCACCCCCTCCCACCCACCCCCCGTAGCAAACTGGTGTAGAGACCAGACTTAATATAAAACGCATAAAAGAGGCAGCTCATAGGAAAGGGCTCTGAGCACAGCGGGGAAGGGGCAGTGGGTTGGACGGGAAGGGGGGGGCTAAGGCAAGGGGTGCTGTGACCCCCCCAGACCCCTCTGCCTCCAGCACCCCTCTGGCCGTGCCCTGCATGGGAAACAGCAGCTCTGGCAGCTGGATGAAGAGTGACAACACGGCACAGCTGGAAGATTATAATTGCTGTCGCCATCGGGCGATCCATAGGCTCCCGGTACAGGTAGAAAACAAAATTAATTAATTATACAAAAGAGAAGAAGCCTAATGCACGGGTGTTACTGGCGCAGGCCGGCCAGGCGAGCTGCGGGGGGCTCGCTTATCTGTCGTTGAGCTGCGGGGAGTTTGTCCGCTCCTCCTCGTCCTCTTTGTCATCCTTCATGCCCTTGAGTCGCTGGCGGGCAAAGTCTTCGAACACAATGTCGTCGTCACTAGCGGAGACAGAAGGGAGAGGGGCTTTACTGGGGGGGGATGACAGGGTGTGTGGCGAGCCTGGGATTTGGGGGCACCCACTGCAAAGCTGCCCTGGCTCGCACGGCGAAGGCAGGTGTGCTCCCACATGCTCAACCTGTGCTGTGGCATCTCAGCAGCTCGGGGGGCTCTTAAAACCCCATCCTTCAGCAAACAGCCTCATTTTTCAAAGCTTTACCAATGCTTGCCCTCCACCCCCCCCCCCCCCCCCCCCCCAAAAAAAAGCCCCCAGAGGGGTGGATGCCTCAGCGCTTGCTCAGTGAGCCAGCTGAGCAGCCCAGGAGTGATGCGCAGCCCCAGAGCTCTGCATCGGCATCACTGGGGCTGTCCACGCCATTCCCCCTGCTCCTCGGGGAGCGGCTGGGTTGGTGGAATGCTGCAAAACCTCCCAAACCCACTTATTCCAGCACAAACAAGGAGCTGGGGATTAACCCAGGCAGTGCAACATGACCGTGGCATCACCAGCCCCGGGGACTCCGCAGGGACACCCCCACCCCTCCGATGCACGATCCCGGCGGGCGCTTTCTTACTGCGGTTTCTCCTGTTTTTTGGAAAGCCGTGCAGGGAGATGGCGAGGGAGGAGAGAAGAGAGACGGGCAGGGCATGCGTTACAGGTTACGTGCGTGGGGTTAGTCACGGCGTGCCGATCCCACGGTACGGCACGGCACAGCAGGCATTAGTGGGTTAGGGGGGGTGCCATGCAACCTCTGGAAACACTTCGCATTCCCACACAGACCCCGAGGAGGGGGAGCGGGGGTTTCTTTTTGTCTCTTACTTTGTGTCAAGCTCTATCAGATTTGTATCTATGGGTGCTTCGTTCTCTGGAACTGAACAGAGGGAAGTATGGCACAGGATTAGTCACCGCAGACACCGGGGTCGTCACTGCCGTCCCACCGGGTGGGTGCGACCCCTCCCAGAGTGTGGCTGCAGGGGGGTGATGGGGGCACCCCCATGGTTTTAGCCATGCTGCCCTGTGAACGGGTTGCCATGGGCTTGACGGGAGCCGAAAACCTCCATCAGGCACCGCGCAGCCTCTCTGGCACAGACAGAGGAGCGGGCTGACCCCTCTGCCCGCTCCCACCCCCCACCCCATGGGGGTGCTGCCCCACACCCGGGGCTGGACACTCACCGTCCCGGTGTGCCGGTTCCTCCTTAGGTTTTGGATGCATCAGCGTGAAGGGCAGCTCCACTGCAACATCGCTGCAAGAGAGGCTGGGGTAAAGCACAAGGCTGCCTGCGCTTTGCAGGCAGAACGAGGGAACTTTGGGGAGGGGTGGGGGGGGCAGAACAACATCCCACATTTCAGCTGCCAGAGAGACCACAAAGCCGAGAAAAAAACTGTATTATCCTTCGTGGAGCCTCTTTGCAGCTATCGCGCTTCTTGCTCGAGCTTGACCCTGCGCTTTGGGATCAGCACAAAGCCCCCCGGGCTGCAGGGCCGGCCAGAGGGCACGAGGGAGGAGATCAGCGCAGCAAAAATCTGCCTTTTAGCAGCTTAGCAGCAGCCGGGCATCCAAATCCCCTGGGATAAGGCTGCGTGCCGGCAGCGCCACATGAACGGCAGCAGGGTCTGGGCACCGTCGGCATGGCGGGAAGGGATGGAGGAAGCACGCCAAGTTTCCCGGTGCTCAGCGGGCACAGGGACGGCAGGGTGGGACAGCCCCAACACAGCCCCGAGCTCCTCCGGGGACTGGGCAGGACACAGCTCTGCCTCTTCCACCCGCAAGCGTGGTGCAGCAGGCGGGGGAGCGCGTGGCGTGTCCCCCCGTGACACCCCGCAGGAGGGGGGGCGATGTGAGGAGAGACTGGGAGAACCCCGGAGACTCTTATCCTCACGGCTGGAGATGCTCAGCCCTAAGGAGCCACCTCCAGGCTCTGCTCGCTGCCCCCAGCAGCACCCGTGGGCCCTTCTCCCACCCGCCCTGCTGCTCTGGCACGAGGGGCGGATGCAGGGTCCGACCCCCACCGGCACCCCCATCCCACCACCCCATCCCATCTCTGCCAGCTGCCCGGCCCTGGGCTTCGGCTGAGCTGGTGACCCCAACAGCAGCAGCATCCCAAGGACAAATACATGGTCAGGGTGGCAGCAGAGGGGGCTGAGGCGCTGGAGGGTGCAGTGGGGAGCTGTGGCAGTGATTTGGGGGTCTTCGGAGGTGGGGGCGGTACGGGCATTACCTGGAGGCGAGGTCTCCCAGCAGGCTGGCATGGGTCGAAGGAGACAACACATTAGTCAACGTCCCCCGAGGGTGTGTGACCCACCCCCCTCCAAACCTTGTGTCCCCCCCACGCTGCTGAGTGCCAGGGCAGGTCTGTGAGGGGGATGGGCCCCATCCTGCAAAAGGTGCCGCAGCACAGAGCAGGGGGAAGCAGGGCTGTTGTATGAATTAATGACCCCCCCAGCAGTGGCCACACCGGTGTCCCCAGAAAGGGCCACCTCACCCAGAGCTGGGCTCTGCCACAGCTTCACCATCCTGCCCTGGGAACTGGGCAGCATCCTGGGGAGGACACACCGAGGCCAGACCCAAGCCCAAAGGAAAGCAAAGGAAGAGAGGGGGTGCAGCGTGGGGAAGAGGGTCCCCAACACTCACCCTCCTCGTGACACCACCAGCTTCACCTTCACCTTGTAGGAGACGATAATGCCCAGGATCTCCTTGTTGGCTCCATCTCTTAACCTGGAGGAAGGGGCAGGTGGCAATCAGTGTGAGGATGTCCATGGGGACCAGCACCCCGTCCTCTTGAAGGCCTGCCCACAGGGGTCTTCCCCAACCCAAGCATCACCCCTGGAGCAGCAGCTGGATGCCCACCAGGGCTCAGACCTTCCCCGCCCCCCGTGCTGACGGAGCAGGTGCCCCAGGGGTGGCTGGAGGGACTCACAGCGTGCTGGATGCCAGGTTGGTGTCCTCGTGCTTGAGCTTGCCATCCAGTGCCAGCCCTCGCTTCTCCCGGTTGTTGGCGAGGAAGGGGGTCAGGGTGTAGACTTTGCAGAACGTCGAGCTCGGGGCCACCATGTCACTAGGGATGACAGCCAGCATCAGCCAGAGCCCCAGCTCCCCACCCAGCTCTAATAACCCCACGGGCTACTCTAGACATCTCCATCCCAGCCTGGGGGAACATCTCTGTGCCAGGCCCAGTTTGGAGAACATCTCCATCCCAGCCTCAGCCTAGAGGACATCTCCTTCCCAGGCCCAGTCTGGAGGACATCTCCATCCCAACTTCAGGCCCAGCCCAGACATCTCCATCTCAGCCTGGAGAACATCTCCATCCCAACTCCAGACCCAGTGCAGCAGCCACCTTTGTCCCTGCCCCAGCCTGGAGTTCACCTTCAGCTGGCAGGACGCAGAGGGTAACATCTCCCAGGGTGCCATCAAAAAAAGGGCCTCCATCTCCCCACTCCTCCCACCAGGACCTGTTCACTGAATGCAGCATCCCACTGGTGCTGCATCAGGGCAGGAGATCTCCAAGCCTCCTCCAAAGTCCCCAGAACCCCTCACAATGTCCCCGAGGAGCTGGCACTCACTCAGCGTCCTCCACGGCCACCGGGCACTTGTACTGGGCAGTGTTGAAGAGGCAGATGTCGGCGTACTGGCGCACTGGGGCGAGAGATGGAGAGATGGGTGTCGGGGAGGGCCCCCGCAGGGACGGGGACAGCAGCTGAGGGTGGCGAAGCCATGCTCCTCACCTGAGATCTTGATCTTCTTTACCGTCTTGCTGGTGTTGTTGGTGACGTGGACGTTGACGCTGATCGGCTCTCCATGGTAGTAGATCTGCGAGGGAGCAAAGGAAGGGGGACAGTGAAGTCCCCATCCTCCCCAGGGTCACCCAGCCAGTGTCCCCTCCCCACCCACCCACCTCCTTGTCCAGGGATGCCTCGAGGTGCAGCGGTTTGTCCGACATGAGGAACTGCCGGGTGGTCTCCGCCATGGGCTGTGGGCCAGGCCGCTCTGGTGCGTACTGGACCTTACGGATCACCAGGCGCACCGAGTTCCTGGAGGGGAGACGGCAAGAGGAGAACCCAAGTGCCCGGCTGCCTGGAGGCAGCTCTGCCCGCAGCCTGCCCTCTTTCTTGGCCCATTTTGGGTCAAATCCCTCTTTTCTTCTGGTCTGCTGGGTCAGGAGAAGGATGCCGTGGGAGGTCTCGGCCGGATGCCCAGCTCACCTGGCCTGCAAGGGGGGAAGCCCCACGGACGAACCAAGCTGCCTGTGTGGCCCCATGCCATGGCAGCGCTGGGCTCCTGGCTTGCAGCACAGTGGTGGGTATCTCCATCCCACCCCCAAGATCATCTCTGACCCATCCCTACCCTGGGAAGCGTCTTCACCCCAGTTCCAGCCCAGGGAAGACCTCTGTCCTGGAGATCATCTCCATCCCTGCCCCAGCCTGGAGGACATCTTTATCCCAGCCCCAGTCTGGAGAAATCTCCATCCCAGCCCCAGCCTGGACAACATCGCTGTCCCAGCTCCATCCTGGTGAACATCATCATTTGCAGTCCAGCCTCAGCCTAGCAAACATCTCTGTCCCAGCCCCATCATGGGAGACATCTCCATTCCAGCCCCAGCCTAGAAGACATCATCCCAACTCCAGACCCAGCACAGCAGACATTTCTGTCCCTACCCCAGCCTGGAGTTCATCTCCATCTCAGTCCCATCCTGGAGGACATCTTCATCCCAGCCCCATCCTGGAGGACATCTCCCTTCCAACCCCTTCCTGGATGTCTCCATCCCATCCCCACCTCCCCCACTGTGGGTAGCAAACTGGGGTGCCCCTTCCCCATTGCCACGTCACAGCCCCTGCCAGCACCCTGAGGATGCTGCTCCCACCCAGGCTGGACGGATCGTCTCTGCTCACCTCTTGTGGATTTTCTCCTCCAGGTTCTCTGCACAGAAAGCTTTGACCTCATAGTCCACACCACATGCCTGAAACCAGGAGGGGGCAGAGAAGAAGGCAGGGAAACGCCACAGCACCCTACCAAGTGATGACCCCAACCAAGGGCCAGTCTCCAGGGCTCAGTGGCGCAGGGACGGGTGGACCTTACCTTCCCCGTGTCCTCCGGACCCGGCTGCAGTGTGACGGAGCAAGGCAGGTTGGGGGGGATCTGAAAGGGAAAGGGGGGTTAGGACATTTCCTGGTGCCACCAGCACTCCCCCTTCCTTCCCACGGCGGGGGAGGACAATGAGGAATGGTTTCTTCATTTCCCTAATTGCATTTCCCAATTGCGCGGTGCCCTTTCCCTCCTGGCCCCACTTCAGCTCAAGTCCCGCTCTGCACCCACCCTGGACAGCCGCTCGCCTCTCCCAACCCACCCCCCAAAGTGTTACCAAAAATACATTATTTGGGGGTTTGGTTTGGGTTTTTTTTTCGTTAATCTGGGGGATTTGGAGGAATTAAGCTTGTTCCGCAGGGGGTCAGGGCTCTGGCCAAGCCCGCAGGGCTGAGCCGATGGCTCAAGCCTGGGAAATGCCACCAGGTCCCCCTGGCTCGCTCCGGCGGGGGGGCTGCCATTGCCAAAGCTGCACTGGGGAAACTGGGGGTGCAGGTACACAAAGTGAGGGTCAACCCCCACCCCATTCCCCACCCAGGCTCTGCTTCACTTTGGGGGAGCACCTGAGGACGGTGTCGCTACCCCAGTCACACTCGGGGCATGGGCCCCTGTGCCGCCATGCACCCCGTGCCTCAGTTTCCCCACTGGCAGCTGCTTTTTGTTCCCCAAGTTTGAAGATCTACTAAATCCCCTGCATCTTCATCACAGGTGGCAGCATCTCACCCCGCCCAGGACCCCACGGGGCCAGAAGGGACCCCAGCGTCTGCAGGGGAGGGGGCGTCACCATCCCCTCCAGCAGTAAGGGAAGAGCACCCAGGAGCAGTGCCACCCGCGGCCGCCCTACCTCGAAGGTGAAGGGGTAGGCGTGCTCGCCCAGCTTCTTGATCAGCCGCTCCTGCAGCCGCGTCAGGGGCTTCTTCTCCTCTGGGACCGGGGGGAAGGCCTGGGCGTTGGCCACAAAGAGGTCCTTGCGGAAAGTCAGCCCCAGCACATCCAGGTCCTCACGGCCATAGCGGAAGGCGCAGGTCAACGTCACAAAGACTGCAGAGGGTGACAAAGGGTGGAGGTTGGTGGCGTGTTGACATCATGGTGTAGCGGCATCAAAGCGTGGTGACATCATGGTGTGGTGCCATCACGGTGTGGTGCCATCATGGCACGGTGTATGGTGTAGTGGCATCATGGTGTGGTGGCATCACGATTTGGTGACATGGTGGTATGGTGTGCTGACATCACGGTGTGGTGGCATCATGGTGTGGTAGCATCATGGCGTGGTGACATGGCAGTGACATCATGGTGTGGTAGCCTCATGGTATGGTGGCATCATGGTGTGGTGACATCATCGTGTGGTGGTGTCATGATGTGGTGCCGACACAGCATGGTGGCATCATGGCTTATCCCAGTCCCAGCAGCACTGGGTGGTGGCTCCCAGGAGGTGCCATGGTGGGGAGATGAGGCCGCAACCCAGGGACCAGCCAGATGTGCCTTGGGGTGCCCACCACAGGACCCCTATCCTCTGCAGGACAGGCCACCCACTGTGGGGACGGGGCTGGAAAACATCACCTGGGGGCCCAGAGACCCCACAGCCAGGGCAGGACTGCGAGGGGACACTGGCCACCCCCCGTGGCGGTGCCAGCTCCATGGCCCCAGGCAGGAGGGACCCTGCGGGAAGCCCTTACCTTTTCTCTCCTTCAGGTACTCGGGATCCACCAGCACCACGCCGTCTGCAAGGGAGCACCGCAGCGTCAGGGGACACCCCCGCGGGGACGGGGGGACACGGCAGGGCTGGGGGCACACTGGCAGGGCCAGGGGGCTGTGCAGGCAGCGTCGGGGGGATGTGGCAGCAGGGTTGGGGAGGGGGTTGCAGGCAGGGTTGTGGGGGGCAGGCAGGCAGGGTCAAGTGGGGATGTGCAGGCTGGGAGGGTGACATGCAGGTGACAGGGGGGAGATGCAGGCAGTGGGGGGACGTGCAGGCAGGGTTGGGGGTCCATGGAGGCACGGTTGGGAGGGGATGTGCAGGCAGGGTTGAGGGGGGACATCCCACTCAAGCAAGCCCAGCCCACCCCGGTGTGTCCCCCCAACCTTGCCCCGGCTCCACGTACCCACGGGGTCCACCACATCAATGTGATCCACGAAATCCCTCTTCCCCAGGTAGACGGTGAGCTGCGGGAGGGATGGCGGGGTCAGGGATGCGTGCCAGCACAGCTCCGGGGATGTCCTGGGGTGTGGTCACCACCCACTGGGGGTCCATCACCACATGTCACCCCGTCCCTGTGGCACCCAAAAGCCAGCCGCCCCTCTGTCCCAGCTCCGGCCCCAGGAACCCCTCCAGATGTCCCCAGACCTGGAGGCAGTTGGCATCTGGGGACATCTGGGTTCAGGACAAGCCCCAGCTGGGACCCCATGGGCTTGTCCCCGGGGGTCTTGCCAGTGGGGCAGGGCTGAGCCCCACAGCATCACCCCCCCAGCTCTCTCCTGATGGGGAAACTGAGGCACGGGGCACAGAAACATCACCCAAGGGTTAGCAGGAGCATGCTCCTCAGGGAACATGGGAATGACGAAGAGGGACGTCAGCTCCAAGCTGGGACCAAGCCCTGGTGCTGGTGCATGCTGCCACCGGCTCGGACAGTCCCCGGCTCGCCAGCTCAGCATCCCTGGCACCAAATCCGACTTGCCTCCCACCACGCAGCCCCAGCGATCCCAGCCGGATCCCAGCTGGAGCCGGTTAGCTCCGACCCCAGCCTCACCCAGCAGGTGACTGGATAAATAAGCTTTTCCCTCCAGCGCAGGGCAGGCAGGAGCCGGCAGCTGCCACGCCGGCACTTAGAGGCACCAGCCCATGCTGCCAGACCCACAGAAATCCCACGGGCAGGGCTGCCTGCCCCCAGCACCCACCTGCTCACCCCCTGACCTTGGGCAAGCCCCCCCCAACCCTGCTGTGCCTCAGTTTCCCTCCCTGCTGGCGCAGCAGGATGCTCTGGCAGCCAGCAGCTTGCAGGGCATCTCTGGGGTCTGCGCCTCGCTCCTGGCTGTGCTTGCAGGATTCGGGAAGGGGGGACACCCTGGGAAGCACCGGCTACCCCCGCATCCCCCCCATCTCCCTGGGCAGCTGCTGGCCCCCCACTTACCTTCCCGTTGGGACTGGCTTTCTTAAACACCCTGCAAAAGACAAAAGGGGGGGGTCGTTAGCGGCTGGGGCACCCATGGGTGCTGCGGGATGCAGCTGCATCACAGCGGGGCGGTACCTGACCCTGTACCACACAGCACCCACAATGCCCAGCCCTACACGGTGCTGTGGGGCAGACTGGCAGTACCTGACCCTATATACCATATGGGGGCATGCAGAGCCCAGTCCTGCCCCCGTATGGCCCGGGGCGGGAGGGGGGGCTGGCCATTCACCCCCCCACCCCATAGGCCATACGACAGCAGCCAGCCCCACCCCCGTGCCTCAGTTTACCACCCGAGCGGCACGCTGGTGCTGGCATGGAGGTAGGGCCCGACACCTTCCCGCAGTGCAGTTACACCAGGGAGGGGTTTGGCCCCTTGTCTGCAACAAGTGGGGTGTCCCAGCAGCCCCCTGCCCCATGGGGCTCATGCTTCGGGGGGGTCCCTGCATGCGTCTGCCCTGAGCAAGACAGGACAACCCAGCTCTGCTGCTGGGCAAGGTGCTGCGCAAGGAGCAGTGCAAGGTGCTGTGCAAGGAGCAGTGCAAGGTGCTGTGCAAGGGGCAGTGCAAGGGGCAGTGCAAGGAGCAGTGCAAGGTGCTGTGCAAGGGGCAGTGCAAGGGGCAGTGCAAGGAGCAGTGCAAGGTGCTGTGCAAGGGGCAGTGCAAGGAGCAGTGCAAGGTGCTGTGCAAGAGGCAGTGCAAGGGGCAGTGCAAGGGGTAGTGCAAGGTGCTGTGCAAGGAGCAGTGCAAGGTGCTGTGCAAGGGGCAGTGCAAGGAGCAGTGCAAGGTGCTGTGCAAGAGGCAGTGCAAGGGGCAGTGCAAGGAGCAGTGCAAGGTGCTGTGCAAGGGGCAGTGCAAGGAGCAGTGCAAGGTGCTGTGCAAGAGGCAGTGCAAGGGGCCGTGCAAGGGTTAGTGCAAGGAGCAGTGCAAGAGGCAGTGCAAGGTGCTGTGCAAGGGGCAGTGCAAGGTGCCATGCAAGGGGCAGCACAGGGTGCCATGCAAGGAGCAGTGCAAGGTGCCATGCAAGATGGTGTGCAAAGGCTCTGCTGTACAAAGTGTCGCGCAAGGTGCAGCATGAGGTGCTGTGCAAGATGCCATGCACAGGCCCTGCTGTGCAAGGTGCTAAGCAAGGTGTCATGCAAGATGCCGTGCAAGATGCCGTGCAAGGTGCCATGCAAGATGTTGTGCACAGGCCCTGCTGTGCAAGGTGGTGTGCAAGGCAGCAGCAAAGGCCCTGCCATGTCAGATGCAGTGTGAGGCGCTGAGCAAAGGCCCTGCTGTGCCAGGAGCAGTGCAAGGTGCCATGCAGAGGCCCTGCTGCGTGAAGCCAGGCTTTCTGCCAGCCAGGGAACAGCACGGCAGAGGGGCCGCACCCAGCAAGCACCACAGCACCCCGCTCACAGCTCCCCTTGCACGCAGAGCTGCCCAGCCCACCCCAGGTGACGGAGGACATTTCTCCAGCCCAAGCCAAGCGGTGCAGGGAAGGGTCCCAGGGGGAAGAAGCACCCACCAGCACAGCCCTGTTGGGTACCAGGGTCCACCCAGCCCTTGGCATCTGGGTGAACCAGCAGCCACAGGCACTGCCAGCACCCTGCTCTGGAAAACACAAGGCGTCAGGAAGCAGGCACAGCACACCGCATGGGGAAGGCGCCCAGACATCACCACGATGGGCAGCAGCCCAAAGCCTGCAGAGCAGCATCCCAGCTGCCTTCCAGCACCTTCGTCTCAGTTCTGGGATTTAATTTGTTTCTAATCACTTGAAAGTAAATTAAAAATAAGGTTTCCACTGCACACACAGATATTAAAAAGGAGGCTGGGATGAGGTTGCAGCATCATGGCACAGCAGCTTCCCCGGGGCCAGGGACAAGCCCTGTGGGTGGCCTGGGGAGCTGGCTGCAGCATGGGACACATCACCGAGGACGGGGGCACCCCGAGGGATGAGCCCCCATCCCAGTGTGTTTGCATCCACTGTGGCTGTGGGGTTATGGTCCCCACTGTCACCTCTGCCCCACGGGACGTGGCTGGATCCCAAAGCCACTGGACAGGCGAGGAGAGAGTGGGGTGCCCCTGTCCCCAGGGCTTTCCACCCATCCTCCATCCCAGGGGATGCCCTGCGCTGTGGGAACAGCCCCCAGGCACCCCCCAAAATCCCTCTGCAAGACCCCACGGAGCTGCGGGGGAAGGATGGGGGTCCCGCATGCCACCGCGGTGTTGTAGGTGCTGGGGAAGCCGGAGCATCCCCAGTCTGGCAGGGGCAGGCAGGGCTCCCTCACCCAGCACTGCCCCATTTCAGAAGCTGTTCGGAGCGTGCCCTGGCGTGAAGCCACCCATAATGGGTTCTCCTCGGATAATCCCTCCTCGCCTTTAAATTCCATTAAAGCCATCCGGGAAGATTAGCAGCTGCGGTTCAAGGCTGGGAAAAACAATTCCCAGGGCAGCTGCTCGGCTTTGCCAAAATACCAGGGGGTATTTCGGGGTGGGGGCTCCTCCAGGCACTGCTGGGATGGACCCTCACCCCAGGACCAAGCCGAGCCGCTGGCATCCCACTGTGTCCTGCTGAGGGGCAGCAGCAGCCACTGGGTTTGCGTGGCACAAGCAGGGGAGGAAAAGAGCCGGCGGCAGCTTGGGACAAGCCCGAGGTGCAGTGCCCGGCCGGGGGTGAGCACAGCCCTGGCGATGGGGTAGGATGCACCGGTCAGCTGCAAGCACCGTGCTGGGGGATGCGTGGTGACACACTGGGGAGGGTCCTCGCACATCCAAGTGCCAGCAGCACAGTCCCTGCGCCCAGCAGAGCCTCGACAGGGGTATCCACAAACCTGCCGTGCGTGCTGGGTGCCCCTGGTCCCTGTGCCCACATGCCAGGGTGACCCTCACCCCTCTGCCGGCATGCCAGGGTGATCCTCAAACCATGCCCAGGTGCTGCACTGTTCACCCCCATCCCTGCATGCCAGGGTGACCCTCACTCCCAGGCTGGGGTGGCCTTCATCCCCATGTCCACGTGCCAGGGTGACCCTCAGCCCCGCGCCCACACGTTGGTCCACGCAGGAGGGCCAGCAGTGCCAAGGGTGCCAGCAAGCCCCAGCACCAGCCTCACTGGCCCAGGAAAGCGCTGGTGCTCAACATAGTATGGCCCTGGGCTACCGGGGACATCCATCCCCCCGGCTCCCATCATGCCATGTCACCCAGCAGGCATCACCACGAGGTCCTCAGGGACCGGAGCACCCACATGGCACCGCTCGGGCTCTGCGGCGCATGCGGCCAGCCGGGAGCAGGATGCAGCCCCACCGTGCAGGCAGGAGGAAGCGGTGTTGCTCCTTCAGGAAGCCAATTTTCACCACCCCTGAAATCCCAGCGAGATTCCAGGAAGCGGCTGGGATTCCCAGGAACGGAGCCACTCTCCCCAGTCCTGACAGAGAAGGGGCTCAGCATGGAGATTTCCTCTGCGGAAGACTCAGCAACTGGGAAAAGGGTAGAAAAAAGGGGATTGCTGAAATTCAGCATTCCTGCTGAGTGACAACGCCTGGCAATGCCGGGAAAGGGCCCTTCCTTCATCCGCTTCCAGCTCAGCCACCGCCGGCAGCAGCTCTCATGCCAGAGAAGCCCAGGCAGGAGGAAGAGGGCAGGGGGCTGGGCAGGGGGCTCAGCCAAGGCTGGAGGAAGGCCGAGTGCTGAGCTGCTCCAGCGAACCCCTGGCACCACCCACCCCAGAAGCACGAGGATGCTTTTACACTGTGCAGCACCCTCCCCCCCGGACCTTGTTGTGCCTCGGTTTCCCCATGAGCCTGGCCCTCATGCACCTGCAGAAAGAGTGGGGAGGTACTGCCTGCCTGGAGGGGGGCACGGGCCATGACCCCCGGAAAGCCGAGAGCCCAGGGACACCCCAGCATTGAAAACCGGCAAGAGGTCAGGCCCCCCAGGGTGGGCTCTTGGCAGGGCCCATGGTGGGGAGGGGCAGTACAAGTGCATTGTCATGTCTGTGTCCCAACAGCCCTGCGTCCCTGCATCCATGTCCCCGGATCTCTGTATCCATGCCCCTGCACCCCCACATCTCTGCATCCCTGTGTCCCTATGTCCCTGCATGTCTGTGTCCCCACATCTCTGCATACCTGTGTCCCTGCACCCGTGTCCCCACACCTCTACATACCTGTGTGCCTGCATCCCCACATCTCTGCATCCCTGTGTCCCTCCATCCATGCACCCGTGTCCCCATATCATTGCATCCCTGTGTACCCACATCCCTGTGTCCTTGCATCCCTGTCTCCCTGCATCCATGTATCCCCATGTAGCCATATCCCTGCATCCCCGTGTCCCTACATCCTCATGTCCCTGTGTCCCCACATCTCTGCATCTTTGTGTCTGTGCATCCTCGTGTCCCCCCGTGCCATCCCCTCCAGAGCCGCAGGGCCCAGCATAACTTGGCCAAGCTCTGGCAGGGGACCACAGCAGGATCCGGCCCGGCCGTCGGGCTGCTGCCGAGGGAGCATGGGGGCCAACCCACGCTGCCGCTCTTGCTCCCTTGGCCCCACATGAGCCCCAGGAGATGACAGGAGCTGTTGACAAACCCTCTGCCAGGCACATAAACACTCAGGAACATTGGGAACATCCCGCCAGCCCTTCCTGGGTGGCCTCTCCTCGGTAAGGGCTGGGGGTTGAGTGTTCCCAGCCGAGGTGGGATGAGCATTTCCATGAACAGGATGCTCGGCACGAGGGTTTGCTGGCACCACCATCCCCAGTGCACAGGGTGAGGGCTGGATCCTGCACCAGCACCAGCAAAACCAGCCTGAACAGGAACGCTGCTGCAACTAAATAAATGGGGAGGGGGCGGGGGCAGAGGGGAGGAATAAAGGACCTGGGCTCATCAGGCAAGGGCATCAGCACTGTTACTCAGTGCTTCCCCTTCCCCACAATTCATTAATTGCTTTTAAGGCCAAGGGGTGATCAGAGCATCCAGTCTCAAGAGCCAGGGATGGAGGGGGTGATGCCACCCTCCTGAGAGCCCAGGGCAATTAACAGGGGGATCCTTCTGGGTAATTAATGAGACATTACATAAAAGCAAGGTTGGGAGCATCCTCTGCCAGCCTGACACCTCCCTGTCACCCACCATCCCCTCGCCAGGGACCAGCACCCAGGGGAGACCCCGGGGAGGGCTCGCACCAGGAAGGTTCCAGCGTGCCGGGAAGCCCTGGGAAACACGGCCAAGGGATGGAGGCTCAGCTGGTCCTGCTGCCAGGACCCCCCCACCCTGAGATGCTGTGAGCGGGTGCAGCAGTGATGCCTCCTGCCCAACCTTCATTACACAAACGAAGCCACTAATGAACCCCAGCAAAGGCGAGATCGATGGCAGGCGCTGCAGAAGTGCTGAGCAGGAAACAATTACTCACCGCTCCTCGCCAGCACCCATCCACGCTGGCCCCACGCCGGGGGCAGGAACCCCACACAGCCCCCCGGCTGTGGGTGCAGGACTCTGGGGTGTCCCCATGCCATGGGTGCACGAGCCCCACTGCAAGCGAGACCTGCACGGCCCCACACAATGGGTGCAGAAGCCCTGCAAAACCCCGTGCTACAGTGCAGGAGCCTGGGCTGGCCTTGTGCTATGGGTGCAGGACTCCTACACAACCCCACATTACGGGTTCAGGAGCCCCATAGGGCCTGAGACATGCACAGCCTCATGCTGTGGGTGCAGGAGCCCCGCACAGCCCCACCAGCCCCATGCTGTGGGTGCAGGAGCCCCACGCTGCCCCACGCTCTGGGTGCAGGAGCCTGGGGTAACCTCATGCTACGGGTGCTGCATCCCTCCTACCAGAAAGACCCCCACAGATGCACATCCCAACGGCCACCTCTGCCCAAAAGCACCCATGGGAGCGGGGATGGGGCATGCTGGGACACAGTGGCTTTTCGCACCTCAGCAGCTGCTCGATGCCGGGGGGGACCCTTGCCCGCCACCACTGCCGGATCCGGGGGGAGGGATGGAGGAAGCGTGGAGCCTTCCCTCCCCCTCAGCCCTTCCTGGTGTCGAAACGCTGGAGACATGAGGCAGGAAGCTGCCACCGTCACTGCCCACCAGCGATCTCCAAGCCTGGGGGCCCCGTGCCACGGGCTGGCAGCCCCAGTGCCCCCCGCGCCCCCGGCACACTGCCACAAGGCCATATCCTGCTCTCCTGGCCACCCTGCCCTCTCCCTGCCACTCATCCGGTACCTTAATGAGCTCGTTAGGTACACGTCCGGGACTAATGATCGCTTTATTTGGTGGCTGATAATTGAGTGGGGGCCGTTTGATCTCTGTTCGGAAGATTTACGAGGATTTGGTTCCCCTGGGCATCAGAGCGGGGTCTGACGGCAACGCCATCGATTGCCTTTGAACCTTGGGTGGAAGAGCCAGGGTTTTCACTGGCTCTCACGCTAATGGGGCCAGCGGGCAGATCTAATTAGCCAGAGCCGCGTTAGAAGGGATCTCCAGGGATAACGGAGCCGCCAGCAACCACATCACACGCTCCAGCACAACCCCGTGGCGGCGGCCAGTGGCTCTGTGCCAGCTGTGCCGGGATGAGCACCGAGCACCCCAGCAGCCGATCCCAAAGCCTGAGCATCCCATGGGCTGAAGGCTGCATCCTGCATCCCCGCTGCATCCCGCCGCATCGCCTGCCAGGCTCAGCAGCAGCATCCCCCAGCTGGGTCAGAGCTTCGCTGGCTTCCTTGGCAAGGAAACGCCTTGGCTGTGGGATCCGGGATGTGTCTGGATCCTGCTGTTACTACCAGAGTTTGTTCTCCAAACAACATCCAGGAAGCAGGAGACTCCCCTCCCGGGCCACCTTCCAGGGCTCCTTCTCTTCCCAGCGGAGATCCCTGTCCTGCTCCCAGACCCTACGCATTCATCCAGGGGGATGCACAGGATGCCAGGACTGCAAAGCAACCCGGGGGACCTATTGGTCCTGGCGCGGTTTGATGCGGCAGAGGGGCAGGATGGGACCACGGGGTGCAGGGAAGGGTGCAGAGGGGTGCCCAGTGCCAACAGAGGTGGACTGCCACACTGGGACCACTGCAGTGCTTCCCCAGCTCCAGCCTTGGCTCCGCTGACAACTGGGAAACCACCCTCCACCGCAGCTCAAACCACGGGCCACCAGCGGAGCACCCGACTGGCCCATGGAGGCCAGCAGGTGCCCGTGGGGCCGCAGCTACCCTGCCTGGGTGCTGGGCAGGAGGAGCTGGGGAGGGGGAGATGCATGTTCTTGGAGAAGCTGCAAATATCGAGGCGGCATGTTTGGCGGCCACCGGGCTGGCCTGCTCCCCGGCACTGCCAGCAGCCACAAACTCGCCTGTTTACTCCACCGAGCCACTTCCTCCGCTCTTCCCACCGCGGGGCTTTGAAGGGGGCTCGGCAGGAGGCTGGGAACGGCAGCACGATGACGCACGGAGCGGCACCGGCTGAGCCCCCCAGCCCCCCACCGAACGCGGGGACAGCCCCTGCACCCTGCATGCCGGGCTCGCCAGCACCTGCATGCGACCCTCACCCACGGAGCACCCAGGGCCACGCCGGGAGCTGGGTGACCCCAAAACCCTGCACCACAGAGGCATACAGGGGAGGCTGTGGGGACCCCCCAAGAAAAGTGGGGTGGCCCCACGCTGGCACTGGAGGAATCATCAGGAATGATGCTTTTTTTGGGGTGTCCGATGGTAAACCAGCTGCCGCAGCTGAACCCCCTGACCCCCTTCAGAAGCTTTGGGATGAATCCATGTGGATTTGGGGTCAGAGCTCCGAACAGGAGCTGAAAGGGAGATGGGGCGGGGGGGATTTATCAGCCTAATTACCCCCCACCCAGCTCCCTCCGGAGCGCCGCGTGGGCTGGGAGATCAGCTCCTGCCTCCCCTGCCTGCACGCCTGCCCGCGGCTGCTGCCAGCCCATGGGAATGCCGCTTGCTCGTGCTCCCCTGGGCACCCAAAAATCTCCCAGGGTCGAACGGGCTGCATACCAGGGATCGCACCCAGTGGGGGGAAACTCAAAGGGTGCTCCAGCTCCAACCCTGCTACTACAAAAGCGACGCTCGCTCCCTCCCCCTGACTCCGGGGGGGGGAGGGGGTGCTGCTTGCCTGCTCCAGGGGTGCGACAGACGTGCCAGTCCTCAATTAGGGATGCTGAGCTGGGGGGATGCAGATGCTGTCGGCCGTGGCCAGGGCAGCAACACCCAGGCAGCCTGCCCAGCAGTGACGCCCCCCCAATGCTGGGGGCTCTGCGAGAGCCCCCATATCCCAACCCACCACCCCAAAACACTGCAGCATTTCTGGAAGGTTCTGCCAAAGCAGGACCCCCTCATCCTTCCCTCCTGCCGTGGGCTGCGGGGTGGCATTAGCTGCACCAAAGCCCCAAGTCCTGACACTCAGGTGCTGGGGAAGGGGGGGGGGGGGGGGGGAGGGGGAGGGGGCTGAGGGGAGGGCAACGCCCCCACTACCTGCGCACCGGTGTTGGGGGTCAAGCGGGAGCACTCCTGAGCACCTGTTCCTAAAAAATACATTAATGATGGGGAGGCCCAGGGGATGGAGAGCTGTCAGAAAGGGATCCGGGTGAGGAATGGCACCGAGCCGGAGCCTGAACCCCTTGGCCACAAGGGGAGGGGTTGTCACGGGAGACACCCCCAGACCCCCCGCGCATGGGCTGGTGGCGGTCACCGGACTCCCCGCCAAGGTCCCGAAATCCCCAAATCCCGTCCCCAGGGTGGACACCTCGGCAGGTCTGTGAATTCACCCCAACCACCTCTGCCGTGCTCCGCACCCAGGGACGTGGAGGGTGGCTGGAGGGTCCCCTTACCCCCTCAGCACCACGGGCGTCCCCAAAGGGTGGCAGCCATCGCGGTGGCTCCCAGGGGACCGAGGTGTCGCAGGCCACCGTGGCCCCCCCACCTGCAGGCCTGGCACGTGTCCCCCAGCACCCCCCCATCGTGCCGAACGCGGGGCGGGGGGCGCAGGACCCGGCTCCCCTGGGTGTCGCTCCCTGCTCCCACCCGAGCCACGAGTGGGAATAATTGGGGTGACACCCCCCAAAAAAAATACCCAACAACAGCCACCCAGGCTCCGAATCGGACGGGGCAGAGCAACAACGGCGCCCAGCACCCAGCCAGCACCACGGCGGGGCGGGGGCGGCCGAGGGTCCCCGCGTCCCCCCCGGCCTCGAGCCGCTCACCGCCCACGCCGGCCCCCAGGTCGCCCCCCGCAGCGGGCGAGCCCGGCGGGGACCCCCGGCAGCCCCGGCCCGACCCTGCGGCTCAGCGCGGGGCAGCAAGCGCCGCCCCGGGATTCCCCCCCCCCCCCCCGCCCCGGGCCGCCCGGCTCCCCCCGCACCCCCGGGCCCACTCACCGGGTGCCTTTGTCTCCCATGGCCCCGCCGATCCTCAGGGCGGCTGAACCGGGAAGCGCCGGCCGGGCTTGGAAAATTACTGGCTGGATGGTGGAGGGGAGAGGCGGCGGCGGGGCGGGCGCTGGGCTCGGCGCGGCTCGGTGGGGCTCGGCCCGGCTCGGCCCAGCCCGGCGCGGCTCCGGTGCGGGCGCTGCCGAGCGCAGCCCCGCGGCGCTGCCGCCTCCGCCCGCCCCCGAGCGGCGCGGCCCCGGGGCGGGGGGGCGGTGGCACGCGCGGGGCCACACGCCGGGGGGGGCCGGGGCGGGGGGGGTGGGTTTGTGCGCCGCCTTGCGCGCGCGCGGGGAGACGGCGGCGCACGCACACGCACACGCGCACACACACACAGACACACGCACACCCCGCGCGGGCGGGTGCGAGGGGCAGGGGCGCCCCCCCGTGCATGCACGCGCACATGCACACCAGGAGGGAGGGGCGGCCCCGCGTGCGCCGGGCCGCGCGCACACGCTCACGTCCCGCGTGCACCGGTGCACGGACGCACACGGAGGTGCAGGCTGCACGTGCACCGGCGCCGCGCGCACGCAGGTGCACCGGTGCGCGCGCACACATGCATGGAGACGTGCAACACACACACACACACACACACACACACTCCGCATGCACCTGTGCGCACACGCACTCACAGAGGTGCACACACACACACACGCAGAGGTGCATGCCTGGTGTGCAGCGGGGCACACATGCACTCAGAGGAGTGCAACCCCTGCGTGCACCAGTGCACACAGACATGCATGGAGCGCACAACCCCCGTGTGCACTGGTGCGTGCATAAAGACACATGGGGGTGCTTGCTTTGCAGCGCGCACACACACGCAGGCATGCGCCGGTGCACAACCACACGCACAGAGAAGTGTGACACACACACACACACTGCATGCACCGGTGTGCACACTCGCAGAGGTGCACACACCGTGTGCACCAGTGCACACACACACAGAAGTGCAACCCCCACGTGCACCAGTGCACTCACAGACATGGGTGCACCGGTGGGCCCACACACGCATGGAGTATGCAACTGCCTCTATGAACTGGTGCACAAACACAGGAAGGTGCACACGCCACATGCACCAGTGCGTGCACATGCATGCACGGAGAAGTGCAACCCTCCACATGCATCAGTGCACACATGCACTCACAGCTGTGCACCCTGCACGTGCACCGGTGTGCACACCCACACACATGGAGCAGCACCCCCCACTGCATGCACACAAATGCAGGCGTGCATGCCTTGTGTGCACTGGTGCACAAGCACACCGAGAAATGCAACCCTCCCCTGTACAACTGTGCATACGCCCACACAAGCACACACTGGTGCACCCCTGCATGTGCTGATGCACACCCATGCACAGGTGCACGCGTGCACACATACACACGTGTCCGCCCCCTGCACCGGTTCACGCACACACACGGAGGTGCCAGCCCCGCGTGCACCGGTGCATGCACGCACAGAGAAGTGCAGCGCCCCGCGTGCACGGGGGCGCGCGCTCCCCCACCTGCCCACCCCCCGCACGAAGGGAGGTGCGTGCACACGCATACCCCCAACCCCTTTGGGCGCGCGCACCCCACGGGCACGCGGCACGCACCCACCCCACGCGCACTCCCGCCCCCGCGCTTCGGGGGGTCTCGGCGGGGGGGGGGGGGGAGAGATTGTGACCCTCCTCGTCCCCTCCCCATGGGCCCCGCCCCCTCCCCGTTGGCCCCGCCCCGACAGGGACCTGGGCCGCGCCTCTTTCCCTCCTCTCCTCCAATGAAATTCAGCCCTGCCTGCAGACAGCCCCGGCCCTCCGCTTTTGATTGGCTGTCTCTCTCCATTCGCCCGCCTCCTGCAACAGAACAGCCAATCAGAGCCGCCGTGGGAATGGGCCGGCAGGGGCAGGGGCAGGGGCAGGGGCAGGGGCAGGGGCAGGGGCAGGGGCAGGGGCAGGGGCAGGGGCAGGGGCAGGGGCAGGGGCAGGGGCAGGGGCAGGGGCAGGGAGTGGGGCGCGCCACTTCCCGCCTGCGGCTTCGCAATGGCGGGGCCTCCGGGGGGCAGCGGCTGCGGGGTTGCGGCCCTGCCCCCGCCCTGCCGGGGCGGTGGGGGGAGCGGAGGCGCGGTGCGGTGCAATGAAGTGCTGTGCGGTGCAATGCGATGCAGTGCTGTGCAGTGCAGTGCGGTGCAACGCAGTTCTGTGCACACACACACAGACATCTTGCGCGGGCGGGTGCGGAGGGGCAGGGGCGCCCCCCCCATACATGCACGCACACATTGCAGTGCGGTGTAATGCTGTGCGGTGCAATGCAGTGCTGTGCAGTGCAATGCAGTTTTGTGCTATGCAGTGCAGGTCTGTGCGGTGCAGTGCATTGCTGTGTAATGCAGTGCTGTGCTGTGTAATGCACTGCGGTGCAATGCAGTTCTATGTTATGCAATGCAGTGCGGTGCATTGCTGTGCAATGCAGTGCCATGTAATGCAGTGCGGAGCAATGCAGTGCAGTGTAATGCAGTGCTGTGCTGTGCAATGCAGCTTGGTGCAGAGTAATGAGGTGTCGTGCAGTGCTGTGCAATGCAGTGCGGTGCAGTGCCATGCACTGTGGTGCGGTGCAGTGCAGTGCAGTGCGCAGTGCTGTGCCCTGTGGTGTGGTGCAGTGCTGTGTGGTTTGGTATGGTGTGGTGCTGTGCAGTGCCATGCGACGCTGCATGGTGCTGTGCAGTGTGGTGTGCAGTGCTGTGCACTGTGGTGTAGTGCGGTGTTGCATGGTACAGTGCAGCATGCTGCGGTGCTGTGCTGTCCTGTGTGGTTTCATATGGCATGGAGCTGTGCAGCGTGGCACTATGCAGTGTGGTGCAGCATGGTGCAGTGCGGTGCACTGTGGTGTGGTGCTGTGCAGTGCTGTGCTGTGTTCCCATCATGGGGGAGAGCTGGCTTGAAAGGGTCCTGGGCCCAACTTGCTACCAGCAACTCGCTGCAGGATTGCACTGATGGATGCACAGCACTGTGGTGCAGGATCGCACCTGTGCATGCCCAGCACCAGCCTGCAGGACCTCACTGCAAGGCTGTGATGGTGGGTATACAGCACCCAGCTGCAGGATAGCACCCATGGGTGCACAGTACGTCACTGCAAGACTGCCTTGGTAGATGCACAGCACCTGGCTGCAGGATTGCACTGAGGACGCACAGCACCTGGCTGCAGGATTAGACTGAGGGATGGAGAGCATCTGGCTGCAGGATTGCACTGACAATGCCCAGCACCCAGCTGCAGGATTGCACCCATGGGTGCATCGCACCACACTGCAAGGCTGCTGCCTTCCTGTCCAGTGACCCCGTCACAGGAGCTGACCATGACACAGCCAGTGTCGGGGCTGGAGGGGACACGGAGTGGGGGGCTCAGCCCCCCAGGGACCAGGACCCATGCACGAGGCCCCGGCTGTGCCCACACCGTGCACGGCCCACATCCTGCTCCCACAGCCTCCGCAGGAGGAGGAGGACCTGAAGAAGGGGACCTGACCCCCCCCCCCCCCCCCCATGGCTGGACCCACGGGGACCCACCATGCCTGAGTGGAGGGGCAGAGGTATTTCGGGGTGCTGGGGCTGCCCCACAGGGTGCAAGGTCCCACCTGCACCGAGGGGGAACAGCACGGGCAGGGACAATGGCCCTCTGTCCCCCAGGGGTGACCCACATGTCAGGGCAAACCCTGTCCGTGCTGTTCTGCAAGGGGATGCTGAGGCTGCCTGGCTGGTGGGTGCCCCCCACCCACCCCGAACGCACCCACCTTGGTCCGGAGACACACACACCCTGCCCCCAGCCCCACTGGCTGCTGTGGGGAGTCTAGCACTGGGGACACTGGGAGCACTGGGTTTGCCCATGGCATGGCCACTGTGTGGGCAGCAGGTGCCACCTCATGCCTGTGCCCTGCCGCGGTGGGCAGGGACCCCCCGGGAACCCAGGGTTGCAGCTGGGGGTGCCGGGGGGGACCAGCGAGGCACAGGGGCAGCAGGGCGGGGATGGGGAGGAGGCAAGAGGGGGCTGAGCAGCCCCCCAAAATCCACCCCAGCTCTGGGAGAAGGTGGGGGACATGCTGGACCCTTACTGGTTCACTCAGGTGGGCTGCCCGGGAGGTGATGCTGCGTGGGGCATGGCCACCTGGCTCAGCATCCTCCTGAGGCCACCCAGGGGACAAGGGGTGACAACCAGGGATGGAAGGACAGGCAGGAAGCGGCAGCTGAGACCCAGGGGACAGCCCAGGGGCTGGGCTGAGGGGCAAGCTGGACAGCTGTGGCACCCCACATGCACCCAGGATGACAAAGGGACATCCCAGAGGGAACAGAGTCATCAGTGTCAGAGGCAGGAGGGGGCAGCTCCTGGCTGGGGACCCTCGGCAACCCCTCCGCGCTGCTCCCGGACTTGCTCCGTGTTAAAGGTTTTAATCCCAGGACTCGCTCTCTGCTCCGCTGCTGGGTTTGATGGTGGCTCGGAGTGGGAGGAGGGACACTGGCAATTTTTTCTAGTTTTTTGTAGTTTTTCACCCCAATTTGAGCAGCTCAAGCAGCACCAGCAGGTGCCAGCATTGAAGCCTCCAGGGACTTTTCCTCCGGTGCTGCCTGGGCTGGAGCCATCGGATCGGGCGCTGGATTGATCCCGGGTAATAAATTGCTCATTAGCGGGATGGCTCGTCAGACCAGGAGCTGGAATAAAAACCACAGCCCTGATGTGAAGGTGATGGGCAGAGCGGAGCTCTGTCCCACCGAGGCTGTGTAGGGGCGGCCGCTGGACCCAGCAGGGCAGCTTAGGGTCACATCCTGCACCCCGCAGCCCGGGGTGCTGTGGGCAGGGGCCCCTGGGTGACTTGGGGCGTGTCACTGCAAAGGGCAGCGTGACCCACGGCCGGCCATGGGCACAGGGTCCTGGCCTCATCCTGCCCTCCAGCCTGAGGGGTAGGGGATCCCAGTGCCGGGGGGATCCTGGGGGTGGGGTGGGGGGAACCCCATCCCGCTGGGGTCCTCCCATCCCATCCCATCCCATCCCATCCCATCCCATCCCATCCCATCCCATCCCATCCCATCCCATCCTGGCACAGGCCAGGACTGGGCTGGATACGGATTGGTCCTAGCGGGGCTGGATCCTGACCCAGTGTCAGTCGCGGGGGGTGGCGCATCCTGCACCCCAGTCCCAGCGTAGGTTGGGGAGGGGGGGGGTCCTGCTCCAGGCCGCATCCTGCCCTAGTCCCAGCACAGGCACATCCCAGCATGGGCCATACCCCGCATCCCAGCCTGTGATCCTGCTGCAGTCCCGGTCTAGGCTGGATTCTGCCCTGGGCCCAGCTCCAGCTGCTGCCCAGGGCTGGGGTGGTCCCAGCGTGGCAGATGGGGGGACAGAATGGGGGGGGGGGGGGGGGGGGGGCGGGACGCAGAGCATCCCAGGGGATTGCAGTATCCTGTGGGTCAGGGATTTCAGAAGGGAACAGGGCAGTGGGGGAACCAGAGCAAGGTGGGGGGGTCAGTGCATCCCGGGGCATGGGAGCATCCCAAGGGACCGGAGCATCCCAGTGGGGTCAGAGCCTCCTATCCTGAGCTGGAGTTGTCACGTCTGCCCCCCCCCCCCCCCCCCCCCCCCGCCCAAGGGCACTTTTGGGGTGTGCATGTCTCAGCTGGAGCTACCCAGTCCCCACTGAGGCTGTGACAGGGGCTGGGGGTGGCCCAGGGTCTCCTCACAAGGGAACACCTCCCTGCACCCCCAAACCATTCTGTCCCCTCACTGGCACTGCCCACAGCCCCCCTGCTGCCCACACCTTGCACAGCTCACACAAGTTCAGGTTCATCACCAAACCCAAGCTGTCCCTCCCTGGTGCCACTGACCATCCTTGGGGACACGGACACATCCCCACACCCACCCCACTGCAGAACATCCACTGGCACCCCCCAACATGAGGCACCTACCGACCTGCCGCGGGGAGATCAACGTATGAAATTTATTTAGGAAAACCAAAACCCACAAAAAAAAAAAAAAAAAAAAAAAAAGGGAGGAGGAGGAAGAGGAAGGAGGAGAAGAAGAAGGAGGAGAGGAAGAAGACGGAGAAGAGTTGTCTCCTTGGGCTCCGTTGGAGCCCAGAACAACCAGCGCTGCAAGAGGGGAGGACAAAAAAGCTGGAGGAGGTTTTGCACGCCCGCGCACACTCGTGGGTGAGCGGGGCTGGGTGCCAGCTGCGCTCCCCAGTATCCATAGGAGTATGTACAGGGGCAGGAGCCAGGAAAGCATCGACCACCTATGCTCACCAGCGGCGGGGGCTGGAGAAGTGGGCTACAGCTGGGAAACGGGCATCCCTGCGTGCCCCTCTCTGTGGCATGGTACCCAGGATGCGGCACCCCAGTGCAGGACCCCCCCACTCCCCGCATTCACCAGCACCAGCTTGGGATGGCGAGACCCCTGCATCACCAGGCACTGCGGACTGGCAGGGGGCTGTGGGTACCGGCTGGGAGCAGCCGTGCCCGCCGGCACACTGGCACTGCAGCCATGCCAGCATCATGCCAGGGATGGAGCTGCTTTCCTCCTCTTGCACTTTGGGGGGGTTCTGCCTTCTCGGACCATCCCTGCCCCCCGCTCAGTGTCATCGCATGGCAGCATGCGGAGGGGGAAGGTTTTGAGGGGGTCTTGTAGGCGAAGCCATGGGCCAGCAGCCAGACAACGGTCACCAGACAGGTCCTACCGGGGCTTGGGCAAAGCATCTTGCTAAAGGCATCTCCGAGTAGGTAAGGCAAAAGGAATTCAGTTCACTTCATCCCCGGGGAGCAGCTCAGCATTGGGGTCTCCCATTGCTCCTGCAGACACGCACACTCTGGGTACCCCCGAGAAAATGTGTGTGGTGTTTCTTACAGATGAGATGTCGAGAGGAGCAGCCGCCCCATCGCTCAAATCCCGGAGGGATGCACTGGGAGCACCACTGTACCGCGGGGACCTGCTGCGGCACTGCTGGGACTCGGCGCAGGGGTGGTGCCGTGGGATGCTGCAGAAGAGTGGGGATGGGGGCGGCAGATGGCTCCATGGCTGCAACCGGGCTGCCCTTGACCATGGTGGGACCGATCCTGGTGGGACCGACCCCAGCAGTGCCAGGATTTCACTGTGCCACTTCCATCACCTTCCCCTGCTGTGATGGTGACCCTGCCATTTCCCATGAGCTGGGTGATGCAGCCAGGGGGGCTCAGTGCACCCCAGTCCCTGGGGGCTCAGCATCCACCCTCATCCCCGGCCCCCCTTCAGCTCAACCCCAGCAAAGCAAGCTGCTCACCACGGCTCACCATGGTCTGGTTCCCCTGCTCATGGCTGTTTCGGGTGGCTTTGGTTGGGGCAACAAAGACCTGGGTCACACACAGTTGGAGAGACCCTGGGGGGGGGGGGGAGGGGGAAGGCTGGCTGAGCAGAGCCCCCAGGGCTGAGGCAATCCACACGTGTTGGGTTGTTGGACTGGAGGGACCAGCAGGGTCTGTGCACGGTGGTCAGTAGGACAGGAGGGACCACAGAAGGCCATCACCATCCATGCATGGTGGTCTGTAGGACCAGTGGGACCACAGGAGGATGGCAGGGTCCATGCACAGCAGTCAGCAGGGCAGGAGGGATGGTGGGAGACTGGTGGGTCTTTGCATGGCCAGAGCAGCCATGGGAAGCCAGCAGGATCCATGCACAATGCTAAGTAGGACCAGAGGGACCACAGGAGGCCATCACCATCCATGCATGGTGGCCTGTAGGACCAGAGGGTCCATGGGAGGATGGTAAGGTCCAGGCATGGCAGTCAGTGGGATCAGAGGGACCACAGGAGGATGACAGGGTCCATGCATGGCAGTTGATGGGACCACAAGAACCACAGGAGACCATCAGGGTCCATGCATGGTGGTCTGCAGTATCAGAAGGACCACAGGAGACCATCAGGGTCCATGCATGGTGGTCTGCAGGACCAGAGGGACCATGGGACATTGGCAGGGTCCATGCACAGCAGTCAACAGGACTGGAGGGACCACAGGAGACCATCAGGGTCCATGCACGGTGGTCTGCAGGACCAGAGGGACCACAGGAGACCATCAGGGTCCATGCACGGTGGTCTGCAGGACCAGATGGACCACAGGAGACCATCAGGGTCCATGCACGGTGGTCTGCAGGACCAGAGGGACCACAGGAGACCATCAGGGTCCATGCATGGTGGTCAGTATGGCAGGAGTTGTGAAGCCACTGTGAGCTGGGGATGCTCATGGACACATCGGTCACTGGTGCAGCTGCTTGCAGACAGGAGGCTCCTGGGCGGGCACCACAGTGCTGAGCTAGAGAAACACCCACGTGGTGGGGACATTGAGGGGACACGGTGGGGGACAGGACCTCCTGCAGTGTCCCTGTGGGAGCGCAGCACACACACACCCCCCCCCTCCATGCGTGCAAACCAGGAGCAGGAGCCCTTCCAGCCTTGGCACGCATCTAGCCCTTGCAGGGGACGTAGCTGTGTGGGACCAGGCTGGGCGAGGGACACGAGTCCTTCCACAGGTGAGTGGATCCAGGGGTCCCGGGGCTGGGGGGGCTTTTAGCCAACAGATGCTCGGCAGCTGCTGGGAGGCAGCAGGGGATGCAGGCAGAGCACCCCCATGGCCACGGCCATGGCCATCCTGCTCTGGGTGCCTCTTCCCTCCTCCAGCCAGAACCAGCCTCCTTCCATGGGCCTGAGCCTGGCTCCTCTGTCCTCAGACCTCCCAGCCCCCTCCCACAGCCTCACGCCCCACTTTGGGGTCTATGGGGACACCCCTGTGCCCTGCAGCCCACCCCACCCCCAGCACTCCCACTGCTCCTCGCCATCCTGCTCCACACTGTCCCCCTCCATCCCGCTGACCCCCGGCAGACCCACAGCCCCCTTTCAGGGGGACAACCCCTCCAGGGGTGCTTCTGCCGAGGGCATCGTCCCTGTTGTCACCCCATGGGGACACGACCTGCAGCCTTAAGGCAGTTTAAAGCACATCCATCCCTCAGCCCCACGGTGTCCCCCGGTGTCCCCGGCCACAGAGGCAGAGTCCTAGCAAAGAGGGGTCCAGGGGACCACCAGGTGGAGGGGACACCTGAATACCTGCCCCGGAGGGAGGGGACAGTCACCCACTGGTGGGAAAGGACCAGCGGTGGGTGCTGGCAACACACAGACCTTGCTGTTGTGGTCCAGAGTCACTGATGTCCCCCCCCCAAACCTCCTCCCCATAGGCTGGGGGATGAGGGTTGGGGATGCTCCTGGTCCAGCTGTGGCCGTAGCCCCCCTCATTGCCCCTTTTACTCAGCCCCTGCCTCTGGCTGCCCCCCCTCGGGCTCCAGGCAGCCGTTAAGCTGGGGGTCGGGGGCCTGCGGGTCATATTCCTCATCCAGAAAGTCCAGGGAGTTGTTACTGGGCAAACCCCGGATGGTGAATTTGTGGGAGACCTTGGTCCACTGCTCCCGGTTGCTGGCCACCCTCTCGTAGAGCTCCGCTGCCTTGGGGAAGAGGTCCTGCAGCAGCCTGGGGGGCAGGGGACACCACATGCCATCAACACGGGGTTGCACCCCCTTAGTTGGATGCAACCCTGTTCCCCCCCATCCCCACCACTTGGAAACCCCCCTAATATCTGCAAGACCCCCCGCCCAGCACCCCCTGTCCCACCCTGGCATGGCAAGGCAGGGGTGATAGCAGCAGCCCCCCCCAGCCCGGCGCCAGCCCTGGGGGCTCACTTGTAGATGGGCATGGCGATGTGCTCCATGAAGCTGATCTGCAGCTCGGGGATGTAGGCTTTCTCCCGGTCCATCATCTCCAGCGGGCGGTTGCCCATGGCCTTCTCCTGCAGCAATGGTGAGGGGGTGTGTGTCAATGCCAGTGACCATCCCCTCCCCATTCCCGGGCAAGACCTCCCTGTCCACCGCCCCCCCCCACCTCATCTGGGCCCCCCTGGTGCTTGCCAAGAGTGTTGGCCAAGCCCAACCCCGCACCAAGCCCTGGTGCTACCTACCAGGTCACCCTGGGAGAAGAACTCCTTGTAGATCAGCTCCTGCAAGGGACAGACTGTCAGAGTAGGGGGCTGCATGCCTGGGGTGCCATCCCTACCCCAATTGCCCTCCAGACACCCCCCTCCACAGCTCTGCATTGGGCAGGGACATGCTGCCGGCACGGGGGGCTGCTGCGTGGTCCAGGCAGGGACCCCCTCCACAGGCCACGATGCCACTGTGAGGGGCAGGCTGGTCCCCGGCGCCTGGGGCCATGTGGGTGCCCCAAGACGGGGGAGGGGGTGGCATTCAGGGGGTCAGCCCCATGGTGTGGCACTCACCGCGATCTTCCTGGTGGTCTTCCAGCCCTTGGTCTGGTCGGAGAGGTCACAGGAGGTCATAAGCAGGCAGAGCAGCAGGCTGTGGTGCTGCTTGTTCTTAGGGTCGTAGCCCACTGCCAGGCAGGGAGCAGGGCAGGGGTTAGGGCTGGGGGCTCGGGAAGGAGCCCCACAGCCCCCATCAGCTCCCCAAGTAAGGACTCTGGGGACAGCCAGGACCTGCAGTGCCACCTTCCAGACTTGGGGGGATGAGTTCCCACCGCATCCCTAAGCCCAAGCATAGGAGCTTCACCTTCTGCCATCTTCTGGAGGTCCTTGAAGATGCGCAGGTGGTGGGCCAGGTCAGTGGCCAAGATGATGTCCCTCATGAGGTCCAGCATGCGCTGGTAGTCCTGCAAGACCAGGCATGGTAGCTGCCGTGACCAGCTCCGTGCCCCTGCCAGCCCTTGTATCCCAAGGGTCAGATCCAGAGCTGGGGAGGGGGTCCAGAGGGGACGAGCAGGCTCAGCCTGGGCAGGAGGGTGGCAGGGGAGAGGTGCCAAGGCAGGGGGGCTCACCTTGCGGGAGAAGTGGTCAAAGATGTTACAGCCTTGGCTATTGAGGATGGCAATGGCTTGGGCGAAGTGATGCCTCTGCGGGAGAAGCCGGGGCCGTGGGCGCAGGCAGGGTGCAGGCAGGGTGCAGGCAGGGCGCAGGCAGGGATGCTGCCACCCAGCCGCAGCCCCAGAGAGTTGGGCAGGGGGAGGTTTTGGGGAGCACCTTACCTCCATGACGGAGCCCTCCGAGCTGTACAGCGCAGCCAGGACCGATTTCTGCAAGGCAGAGCGGCTAGAGTGATGGAGCTATGGGGGTGAAGACCCACGCCCCCACCCCCCCAGCTCTGTCCCCATCCCCCCCACCCAGGCACGTCCCAGCACTGGGCTCGGCTCACCGAGGCCACCTGGAAGGAGTTATTGGTGCCTCTGTGGTCCAGGTCATGGCACATGCAGGAGATGAAGAGGGCAAAGATCTCGATGTCTCTGGGGGGGGAAGGAGGGAATATGAGGCAGGCAGGAGGGCGGGGAGCGCCCCGGCCGGGGACAGGGACGGCGTCTGGCCTTACTCCAGGTAGTTGACGAGCTCCAGGTTCTTGTAGAGCAGGTAGCAGAAGTGGGAGACAGAGAAGGCATGCATCCAGTTGTGGTAGGGGGGATCACGGTAGCCCTTCTTCACCATCAGGCAGAACCTGGCAGGGAGGGAAGGGCCATGGGGGGTGTGTGGTGTGTGTCTTTGCACCACCCCCACCCCCTGGGGACCTCTGTCTTGCCCAGGTGTCCCCAGCAGGTGTGGGGATAGTGACAGGGATGGGGACCCACCTGGTGAGCGTCTGACGGTCCATCTTGTAGTTGTTGATGAAGTTCATGTCCTGCAGCATGCTCAGGATGGCCTGCGGAGGGGACAGGGTGAGTGGCAGTGCTCATTGTCCCCCTGCCGTGCCACCCCTGCCCCTGCCTGGCAGGCAGGAAGATGCTCAGGGGTGCAGCCACATCCCCCCATTCCAGCCCCCCAGCACCCCAGGGCTGGGGTCTGTGACCTGACCCAGAGCAGGCAGGGTACGGTGGCACTTGGGGACCGTCCCCACAGTCCTCACCATGGAGGTGTCATCCTCGGGCAGCGAGCGTGGCGTGTAGGTGAAGTTGGCAAAGTTGGGGTCAATGGTGGACACGGGCTGGATTCCCTCGCTCAGCAGCTTGGTGTACTCATCGTCTGACACCTGAAGGAGCCATTGCCAGTGGTCCACGCTGTGACCGGGCCCCCAGGGTGTCCCCAAGCTGTGTCCTGGGCCACGTGAGCCCCAGCGAGAGCAGAGAACCCAGGGTATCACCGCCACCCCACTGTGCCACCACCTTGGGGTGGAGTGTGGCAGCACCACGCTGGCAGGGGGGGTCCCAGCCCGTGTCCCTGCCCCCATCCCCGTGCCACCTCACCTTCATGTGGTACATCATCATCTCATTGGCCAGGTGGCTGCGGTACTGCGCCTCATTCACCTTCTTGTACAGCAGTGACTGCAGGGTGGGAGGGAGGTATGGGAGTGCTGGGGGTGTGCAGAGCCCCCCAAGCCCCCTCAGCACCCCCAGCCCATGCTGGCCCCCCAGCACATCCTTGGTCCCCACACGTGGCCTCCCCCACCCCAGCTCATCCCATCCCCACCACTGCTTGTCCCCAGGGAACGGGGACCAAACACATCCCCCCACCCCGTCCCTCTGCACTGTGGCCAGCTCCGGGGCAGCACAGAGGGCTGCTCTTGCCCTCCCCCGCCAGGGTTGGGGACCCCCCCGGGCACATACATGGGCGATGCTGATGCCACAGTAGATGGAGAAGGCGGTTGCCAGGTCCTCGTCGAATTTGCTGAACCAGGGGCCATTGATCTTGTTGACCAGCTCTGCCACCCCGATGACCTCTGGGAGCAGAGTGGGGACAGGGGACAGGGGACAGGATCAAGCCCGTGTGCTGGGGACAGGATTGTTCCTGTGTGCTGGGGACAGCGCTGTGCCCACAGGCTTGGGACAGGATCATGACCCTATGCTGGGGGACATACTTCTTTGCTGGGGGCGAGATTGTGGCCATGTGCTGGGGACAGTGCTGTGCCTGTGTGTTGGGGACAGGATCGTGGCCATGGACGTGGGACAGGATCATGCCCACGTGCTGGGGACAGGATCATGTCTGTGTGCTGGGGACAGGATTGTGCCCAAGTGCCAGGGACGCTGCTGTGCCCATGTGCTGGGGACAGGATCAGGATCACGCCCAAGTACCGGGGGTAGCACTGTGCCTGTGTGTTGGGGACACAATGATGTCCACGTGCTGGGGACAGATCACATCCACATGCTGTGTTCAGGATCGTGCCCCCCGGGGCAGGATGGTTCCCACGGGCTGGGGGATGCTGCTGTGCCAGGGGACCGTGCCGTGCCCACATCCCGGGGTACACAATCCCCCACGTGCCGGGTCCCCATGCAGGGGGACGGCGCCCTGCCTGTGCCCCTCACCCTGGCTCTCGTTCTTGATGGGGAAGCAGAGGATGTTCCTGGTGCGGAAGCCGGTGCTGTCGTCCACCCCCCGGTAGAAAAGCGGGTGGGAGTAGGCATCCTTGATGTTGAGGATCTTGCCAGTGGTGGCCACATGCCCGGCGATGCCCTGGTCGGCAGGGATGCGGATCTCGTAGCTCTGCGGGCAGGGAGAGGAGGTCACCAGCATGGTCCTGGGGCTGGAGGGGGCAGGACCCCAGGACCCCCCACCAGACTCCATCCCCCTTGTCCCTGCATTCACCTCGTCATCCACCACGCCACCGTCAAACACCTTGGCCACCAGCTCGTGGCTGAGCCGGTCTAGCAGGAACACGGAGCATCTGCAAGAGACACCAATGCCACTCGCACCCAGGGGGGTCTGTGCCCCCCCACCCTGTGTCCCCCCCCCTCATGGCAGGCCCACTCACATCTCTGCATTGCTGAGGTTTCGGGCCTCTGTGATGATCTCCTGGAGCAGAACAGAGACGTCGTCTGCAAGGGGTGGGGGGGAAAGGGTCAGGGAGCCCCCAGCCAAGCAGCTGCTGCCCACCTCATCTCCCCACCCATGCAATGAAAGAGGGGGTGTCTCAGCTCAGTCTGTCCCCAGCGTGGGCTGTGCCTGCACACAGCCCACCCCAGGGGCACGGCAGGAAGGCCTGGGGGGCACAGAGGAGTGGGGTCTGCACAGACCGTGTGCATGCATGTACATGTTTGCGTGTGTACACGTGCATGCATGCACACCAAAGGGTGACACAGCCCGTGCAAGTGGGCAGCAGCAGATGCAATACAGCAGGGTGCTCGTGTGTAGCATGAACTGCAGCAGTGTGTGTGCACAGCAATGTGTGTGTGCACATGCAGCAGTGCATGCATGCAGCAGTTGTGCGTGCATGCAGCAATGTGCATGCATGGCAGTGTGTGTGTGCATGTGCAGCAGTGTGCACGTGTGCATGCAGCAATGTGTGCGCGTGCAACAGTGCATGTGTGCATGCAGCAGTTCCCACATGTGCAGCTCTGTGTGCACAGCAGTGTGCGCCGGCAGCAGTACATGCAGCAATGCATGTCTGCACACACATTTCTAAGTGCACGCAGCACTCTGTGCTGATGCAGTGTGCACGCCTGCAGCTGTGCATCACCAGCGCAAGCAAGGCTCTGGGCGAGCTGACGGCTGCCCTCCTGCCATCATCCCCCAGGCAGCGCCAGGGCTGGCAGGGCAAGGGACAAGGTCCCCCCAGGCTGGGGGCAGGGGACCCCAGTGCCACTGTCCCCTGGAGCTGTGCAGGGGGTTCTGCCCCCCACCCAGGGCGTGGGTGCTCCCTGCAGCGTGCACCTACCCAAGTGCGTGAAGAGGTTCTTCGCCACCTGCAGCAGGGCCTGGTGGGGACAGAGGTGATGCTGTCAGTAACTGGCGTGACATGGGACACGCACACGTGTGTGCCCGGTGTGACACAGCCCTGCGGGCACTCACCTGGCATTCGCACTTGAGCTTCTGCTCCTTTTGGAAGGCCAAAGTGCTGGTGAGCACCGTGGAGGTATAGCAGAAGCAGTGCTGGATCTTGTGCTCGTCTGCCTTGGTGTAACTGGGGGGAGGGCAAGACCCCATCAGAGGAGAAGGGCAAGACCCCATCGTGGTGGGGCACACACCTCTGTCCCCTGTCCCTGCTGGTCCCCACACCTGCACCCTCTTCCTCCATGGTGACAATGCTCCACCACCCACAAAGGCAGCCCCAGCTCAGGGCAGAGGGGAAGGTGGGAGGGCTGGATCCTGCCCCCCCCTCCCCAAGCCAAGACGGTTACTCACCTCCCCCCGCTCAGTTTGTTGAAGGCGCAGGCCAATGCCACCACCTGGGAGGTAGCCCGGCTGATGACAGGGACACAGAGCATGGAGGTGACCTCGCTGCCCAACATGCTGCTCAGCTGCTTGTGCTCCTCCTGCAGGGAGGAGGTGAGAGGGGGCTGGTACCGGCACCTCCAAACCAGACCCCCACCCCCGGGAAGTCCCCAGTCCGGGCTGGGGAACCATGTCCCTGGGTGCAGGAGACACACACAGAGTCCCCACCCAGGGTAGGAGAGCTGGTACCCCACCTCGCTGATGTCCTTCAAGGTGATGGACCTCTTGTCCTCCACCACCTTCCCCAGGCGCCCAAAGGTGAGCTGCGGGTGGAGGGGATGGGTGAGCCCATGGCACCCACTGCCCCCCTATATCCCCCACTCACCATCCCCCACTCTGCTCACCGAAAAGCTGATCTCCTCCTCGAGGACACGGTCTCCCACCACCTGGAAGAGACAGCTGGGGGGTGAGCTGCCATGGGATGGTGGTCAAGCCCCATGAAGCCATGGCTTGGGGGGTGCAGTTGGGAACCCCTGGCCCCACAGGGTGGGGGGACCAGCCCGGTGGCACCCACCTGGCAGAAGAGCTGGTGGTTGTCCTCAGAGACAAGTAGGAGGCAGCAGCACAGTGACTGGGTCTCCTGCTTCAGCTGGGGGGGGTGAAGGGTGGGGGTCAGCACCCCAGCCTGCCCTGAGCCCCCCCAGGGCAGAATCCAGCCCCTCCTCTGCCTCCCTGTGCCCAGGGCACCCACACGTGCCACACAGAATCAGGTGCCCTCTGAGAACCTCTTCCCTGCAGCTGATCAGGTTCACTCTGGAGACTACTGATGTCAAGGGCGAGGCTGTTCACTCTGGATGCTACTGAGGGCTGGGTACAGGATGCTAGAGAGCCTGATGGGAACCTGGAGGTTCTGTCTCAGAGTTTCTGTGGCACGGATGGCACTGTTAATTATGTTAACTCTGGAGACTTGACAGTTGTGACAAGGCTGTTCACTCTGGTCACTACTGATGGCTGCGCAGCTGACGCTTGAGGTTTTTCTTTACTTTGGGGGATTTTCTTTTTTTGGAAATAAATTGAGGTGCTCTGTGTGTCCTGAGGCTGGGGGCGAGGGGGGCCAGCATGGTCACTACTCACATAGTTGATGACCTTGAGCTGGAGTGAGGCAGCATCCAGGTCATACAGCTCACCTGTACAAGGGGCACAAACACCATGAGGGGCTCAACGCCCCAGCTCCACCCTGCCGGCACACACCACCCCCCCTGCTGCCCCCCACCCTGGCCTCACCGCAGAGCTGCAGGATCTTGCAGTCCAGGTCACTGTAGCTGCTTTCAGGTGCCTTCTCTGTCTTGGCCAGGGAGTTCTGGGAGGAGCTGGTGGAGAGGCTGACCTGGGGCCAGGGCTGCAGCTTCTGCAGGGCTTGCAGGCGCCGGTATGCCACCAGGGTCTGCAAGGAGGGGCGTAAGGGACAAGGGACAGCAGGGTTTGGGGAAAGAGGTGGCAGGTCCCCAGGTGCCGGGGCCCACAGCCAAGCTGGGGTCACTCACGTGTCTTTCCAACGCACGTAGGTTCTGCTCATCCGAGTCGCTCAGCTGGCCACAGTGTACCTGGAGGGTTGTAGTGTGAGGACCCCAGTGTCTGCACACTGTCCCATCCCCCAGAGCCCGGCCCACATCCTCGCACTCACCAGGATGACGCACACCACAGCCCCACTCTCCTTGTCCACCAGCGGGATGATGCGCACTGCAAGCCAAGAGAGGGTCAGTCCTGAGTGGGCATCGGGGGTAGCCTGGGGCTGGGGCATTGAGCCCTCAGGGTGCATGTTGTCATCCCTGTGTCGCCATGGGTCACCCACCCAACCCACCTGGCCATTCTCCCATCCATCCACCCACCCACCCACCCACCCATCCAACCACTCCTGTGCACACCCATCCATCCACTCACACCTCAGTTCTCCCAATCAGCCACCCGTCCATCCACCCACCAACCCATCCACCCACCTACCAACTTATTCCTCCATCCACTCACCCACCCATCCATCCACCCACCCATCTTCCCACCCACCCACACATCCATCCACCCACCCACCAACCCATGACCCACCTACCAACTTATCCTTCCATCCGTCCATTCACCCATCCATCCACCCACTCACCAACCCATCACCCACCTACCAACTTATCCATCCACCCACTCATCCACCCGTCCATCCATCCACCCACCAACCCATCTACCCACTCACCTACCAACTCATCCACCCATCCATCCATCCATCTGCCCACCTACCAACTCATCATCCATCCACCCACCCACCCACCCATCCACCCACTCACATACCAACTCATCCATCCATCCATCCCCCATCCATCCATCTGCCCACCCACCAACATATCCATCCATCCATCCACTCACATACCAACTCATCCATCCCCCCATCCATCCATCTGCCCACCTACCAACTCATTCATCCATCCACTCACTCACCCACCCATCCACCCACCCACCCACCCATCCATCCATCCACCCACACACTCACCTACCAGCTCATCCATCCATCCACCCACCCACCTACTCACCTACCAACTTTCCCCCCCACCCCCATACCCACCCACTCTCCCACCCCACCAACACCCCTATGCCCCCCCTGCAGCCCCACCTTGCGTGCCAGGGGCCAGGGGTGCTGCCAGGGGGCCCAGCTGCCGGCTGGGGAGCTCGGCGGGGGGCAGCCCCCCACACTCCAGCCGCTTCTGCTTCCGCACCGCATCCCTGCAGGGACAGGGACACCTGAGCCACCGCCCCAGGCCGGGGCACCCCAGGCACCTTGGGCAGGGGACCTGTGCACACGGGGAGGGGACAGGGCTGTGCAGCACACCTGAGCATGCGTGTCCCTTGCACACCCACAGCGCTTGTGCATGCATGTGTCCCTGCACATGCACAGCCCCTGCACACACGTGTGTCCCTGCATATGCACAGTGCCTGCACATGCATGTGTGTCCCTGCACACACGTGTGTCCCTGCACATGCATGTGTGTCCCTGCACATGCACAGCCCCTGCACACACGTGTGTCCCTGCACATGCATGTGTGTCCCTGCACATGCACAGCCCCTGCACACACGTGTGTCCCTACACACACAGTGCCTGCACATGCATGTGTGTCCCTGCACATGCACAGACCCTGCACACACATGTGTCCCTGCACATGCATGTGTGTCCCTGCACATGCACAGCCCCTGCACACACATGTGTCCTTCCACATGCACAGCCCCTGCACACATGTGCATGTCTCTGCACATGCACAGCCCCTGCGCACACGTGTCCCTGCACATTCACAGCCCTTGCACATTTGTGTGTCCGTGCACATGCAAAGCCCCTGCACATGTATGTGTCCCTGCACATTCAAAGCCCTCGCACATTTGTGTGTCCCTGCACATGCATGTCCCTGCACATGCACAGCACCTGCACATGTGTGCATGTCTCTCACATGCACAGCCCCTGCACATGCACGCGTGTTTCTGCACATGCACAGCACCTGTGCACGTGTGTCCCTGCACATGTGTGCATATCTCTACACATGCACAGTGTCTGCACACATGTGTGTCCCTGAACATTCACAGCCTTTGCACATGTGTATGTCCCTGCACGTGTGTGTCCTGCACATTCACAGCCCTTGCACATTTGTGTGTCCCTGCACATGTATGTCCCTGCACATGCACAGCACCTGCACACGTGTGCATGTCTCTCAAACGCACAGCCCCTGCACACGCATGCGTGTCTCTGCACATGCACAGTGTCTGCACACATGTGTGCATGTTGCTGCACATGCACAGGGGGATGGGATGAAGATGAGGATGGGATGAGGATGAGGATGAGGATGAGGATGAGGATGAGGATGAGGATGGGGATGGAGAAGGGAAGGGGGATGAGGATAGGGGCAGGGATAGGGATGGGGATAGAATGAGGATGGGAATGGGGACAGGGACGAGGATGAGGAAGGGAAAAGGGATGGGAATGGGGCTGAGGATGAAGAAGGGGATGGGCATGAGAATGAGGATGGTATGAACGTGGGCATGGGATGAAGGCAGGGATTGAACGAGGATGGGGATGAGGATGAGGATGGGGACGGGGTGGGGATGGGATAAGGATGGGTATGGGGTGAGGATGAGGATGGGATGAGGATGAGGATGAGGACAGGGATAGGGATGGGTGTGTACCAATGCCAGGTCCCCTGTGAAACCTCATGGCCTTCATGCACACGCGTGTACATGCACACTCACTGGGCCACATGCACGTGTGTGCACACACCCGGGGGCTGGGGGGGGGCTGGGCTCACCTGAGCTTCCCCTCGGGTGGCAGCTCGTGGGGGGGGTCATCACAGATCAGCCGGGTTTCCCCATCCAGCAGGTAGATGTAGACATGCTCCTGGGGGGGGGGGGCGGGGGTGGGCAACGCTGAGGGTCGGGACCCCCACCCTGCCCCTCACCCACGCCACAGCCCAGCCAGCCCTCGCCACCCCTGGTACCCCCTGCCCACTCCGCAGGGAGCAGCCGGGCCAGGCAGGGCTGCGTGCCTCAGTTTCCCCAGGTGCACAGGGTTTGTCCAGAGCAAAGGTCATGACACCCCACACCTAAACACACATGCACACCCACACATGTGTGTAAACACATGTACATAAGTGCATAAACACACATACATAAACACACGTGCACACCCACACATGTATAAACACATGTAGATACACATAAACACATGTGCATACCAACATGTACAGACACATGTACACACACACGTATATAAACACGTATATATACCCACACATGTGCACTCCCACATATATACTTAAACACACATACCCACACAAGTACATAGAAATGCATGCACACCCACATATGTACATAAACATATATATGTACCCACACATAAAGACATTTACATACCCCCACATTGACATAAACACATGTGCACATCCACACATGAAAACACGTACCCACACAAGTGAACAAGCGTACACACCCACACATATAAACACATGTACACAGTCACACATGTACATACACACATACATATCCACACATGTACATACACACATACATATCCACATACGTACATAAACACATGTACATAGCCACGTATGTAAATAAACAGATGTACATACCCACACGTGCACAGCCGCATGAATACACACATGCACACGCATGCACACAGTCATGTACACACATGCACACCCACTGCACACGTGCACCATATGCACCTGTGCACACACATGCATAGAGACCTGCATACGTGCTTGTGGGCACACATAGGTGCATGCTCACACATATGTGCACACCTTAGTGTGCACACTCGTGCACACACACCTGCTATCACGCACACGCATGTGCACTCACCCCCCACTTTGCAGGCCCCCATGACCAGGGCACCCCAGCCCTGATGCCCAATGTCTCAGGGGGTCCCATGATGCCTGCCCCATGCCTGGCCATCCGCAGCACCAGGGCCACCACCAGCACCAGGGTCACCATGAGCAAGCACCAGGGTCACGAGCACCTCTGGGCTATCAGAACCAGAGCTACCAGCTCCAGGGCTACCAGCATCTCTGGGCTATCAGCAGCACCAAGGCCACCACCAGTACTGCAGGGCCACCATAAGCACCAGGGCCACCAGCACTGCAGGGCCACAAGCACTGCATGTCCACCATGAGCACCAGGGTCACCAGCACCTCTGGGCTATCAGCAGCACCAGAGCTACCAGCTCCAGGGCCACCATGAGCACCAGCACCACCAGCATCTCTGGGCTATCAACAGCACCAGGGCCACCATGAGCACCAGAGACACCACCAGCAGCAGGGCCACCAGCCCACTGGGCTCACAGGGGCATTAGGGGCCCTGCAGCTCCTGGGGGGCTCCAAGCCACTCCCTGTGGAGAGGTGGCCGGTGACTGGCAAGTGAGGCTCAGAAAGCCAACCCAAGAGCCATTTCACACTTAAAATGGAAATAGGGGACCAGTGACCCATAGCCCATTTCAGGGCAGGGAGGACATCCAGGTGGGCTGGGCAGGAGAAGACTCCATCCCAGGCTCAACCTCAATATCAGCCAGCAGAGAATCCCGCAGCACCACCACCCCCAGGTCCCGGGGCTCTCCCCGCCCCGCGCCCACCTACCACTCTGGGCAGCAGGGAGACCAGGGCATGGCGGAGGGCATCCCGCAGGCAGGAGACATCGATGACAGCCCCCAGGCTCAGCAGGGCATCCTGGGGAGAGAGCAGAGGAGGGCAGGGAGGGTTACGGTGGCCTGAAGCCACAGTGAGGGGCACCACAGAACCAGTCATCCTCTCCATCCTGTCCCCAAGGTCACCACGGCACAGTTATCCTTCCCCTAGACCCCCAGGAGCAGTCTCCAGCCTGCCCACCTCCTTTTTGGGGTCAAAACCTCCCTTTTTCGGTCAATGCCCGTGACGGGGGAGCCAGGGGTCCCCCAAAAACGGAGAGGCTTCAACACTGGAGGGTGAGGGGGGCACTGGGCTGAGCATGCTGGCATACTGGGAGCACTGGGTGGGAGATCTGGCCCCACACGGTTGGCACAGGGAGGGTGCCTCCAGGGAGCCATGCGTGCAGGATGGTGGCCCTAAAGCCGCGCTTGGGTAACACACGGCCTTGCACAAGCCACGCTGATGGTGGCACAAGTCACACCAGTGCCTGCATTAGCCACACCACTGCCTGCACCTGTCATGCCCATGCCATGCCAGCACCTGCGCCAGGCTGCCACTGCCAGCACTAGCCACGTCACCCCCAGCACTAGTCCCACCCACGACTGCCCTAGCCATGTGAACACCTGCACTGGCTGTGTCAACGCCTGCACTAGCCAAGCCACCTCCAGCACTAGCCATGCCAATGCCTGCATTAGCCACATCAGTGCCTGCACTAGCCATGGCAACTCCAGTGCTAGCAACATCAATGCCTGCACTAGCCATGCCAACACCTGCACTAGCCACGTCGGTGCCTGCACTAGCCACATCAACACCTTTGTCTCCCTCCAGGCGCTGCTGCTTCCTTCCTCATCCCCAGACTTTTTCAATCCTCCACGCACAGCTGAGCTCCTGCCCACGCCACCGACAGGGCAGGCAGGGCAGGCAGGGCAGGCAGGGCAGGCAGGGCGCGCAGGGCAGGCAGGGCAGGCAGGGCAGGCAGGGCAGGCAGGGCGCGCAGGGCAGGCAGGGCAGGCAGGGCAGCAGACACAGTCTCCCTGCCCTTAAATATCCGAGTCAGCACTGGTTCCTCGGCTTTGACAAGCAGGGGGCCAGCCCGCATCTGCCCCCGCTCCCCCATCCCACGCCACCCTGCAGCATCCATAGGGTGCAGGGGATGGAGGGACCACGCTCCCCCTTGCTCCCCCCCACTGCCCTTGGGTTGCCGGAGGCCACCGCCGTGGCTACCACCGTGGCTCCTGCCAGACACCCAGAGGGAGCCTCGCAGGCAGGAAAATTCCTGCCGTTCCCCTGCCAAGCTCCGCCATAAATCACCGGCAGGAAGAAGAGGCGCTGGATAAAGCATGTCGCAGGGGCTGAACACTCATCTGAAATTAATGATGGGAGGGGTTGGGGTGGACACATGGAAAAGCTGGGGGGAAGAGGGGGCTCCGCAGCACGACCCCTGCCTGCAGCCCTTGTCTGGGAGACCAGGATAAGGCTGTTGTTATTACGGGAACGGGTCGAGGCTCCGAGTCAGGCACCAGCTAACGGCATCGGGATTTGCTCTTCCCTTCGGTCCTGGTTTTACCAGGTGGCTCCAGGCTCCATCCCCAGCTGCACTGGTAACTGGCCCCAGTGTCACCCCCTGGGGATTGTCCTCAACCCTGCACCCCAGGGGAGCCTGGCCAGGACCGTAGCCCCTCACCAGGGCTGTGCCACCCCCCAGCTCCGGGAGCATCCTCGGCCACAGGGCTGGGTCCGAGCAGCAGGTGGGAGCATGGCTGGTGGTGATGAGGGTGCTTCCAGCTGAAGACATGGGCGCCGGCTGTTATTCCAACAGGGCTGCATCTCCAGTCGCTTACTCACACTGGAGACACATGCACTGTAGAATACAGCCGGGCCTCGGCCAGCTGTCCGTCCTGCTGTCCCTCTGGTCCCTCTGTGTCAGCTCAGCATCCCTACCATGTGCAGGGGGAGATGGGGCAGAGGCCGAGTGGGACCCCCGGGACTGCTCAGAGCATCAAATGCTGGCGGCATGCTCGGCGCGGAGACGGACAGATGGCAGCTGGACACGGGTGATGGCTTTAATAGGGCTGGGAATCCGGGTCCGTCCCAGAGGGGGTGGAAAAAACTGCAGGAGCTAAAAAAAACATCCCCAAGATGAAGAGAGAGCGGCGGAGGCAGGCGGGAGTGTTGGCTGCACAGGGAGGAGGCAGGGGAGCAAGGCTGGCCTGGGAAGGGTATCCCGCTCATCCCATTCATCATGCTCATCCCATTTGCCCTGCTCATCCCACTCACTCTGCTCATCCCACTCACCCTGCTCATCCCACTCACCCCACTTGCCCCGCTCATCCCACCTGTCCTGCTCATCCTGCTCATCCCACTTGTCCCGCTTGTCCCACTTATCCTGTTCGTTCCACTCATCCCGTTCTTCCCGCCCATCCCATTCTTCCCACTCATTGCACTCATCCTGCTCATCCCACCTCGTCCCACCCATCCTGCTCCAGCCCAGCTCCCCCCAGCCCGGAGCGGGAGGTTTTGCCAGCTGCCCCTTGCCAGTACTGCTCAGCCCTGGGGATGCTGCGGAGCCACAGCTAGGGCTCTGCACCCTTCCATGGCCAGGATGCGGCCCTGCTCCATGCTGGGCAAGGAGCCAGCGCGCCTGGGGCCGCCAGCCCAGCCACATCCCATGTATCGCCATAAATAGTGTTTCCCAATGGCCTCGGGACGGCTGCACTGCAGGCTCAGCCCAACTGGGGCCCCGCTGTCAGCTCCCTTTATTGCTTTTATTTAATGACCCTACTGGGGAGCTGAAGCAGCGAGTCCCTGCGAGCACCCAGGGCACTGGGCGAGCTTGGAGCCATGCAAAGACCCGGGGGGGGGGGGGGTGGGCACAGGGTTGCCCATATCCCCCCTCTAATTTCCTCCTCCTGGTGGGGAAGGGGGTCCCTCCTCCAGCAGGATGCGATGTGCCCGGTCCCTGTCTTTGCCAGGGAGGTGACACGCATCCTGGGGCTGTCATGCAAACTGGAGGTGGGGCACGGATGGGATGGGGGTGTCACCATCCCCCCAGCATCTTGCAGTGACCCAGTGCAGGCAGGCTGACGGTCCCCCTGGTGCAGGCAGCCTCTCCCGGTGCGTGCCCCCCAGCAGCAGAGCACAGGGTCCCCACTGCAGGCAACGTGCAGGCAGCGTACACTGCCTGCAGTGGGATGGTGGGGGCAGGATCCATCCCTACACACCCCCAAACCGCACAGGGAGCACCTCCCAGTGCCAATGGCACTGGCATGCCCTCCGCAGCCTGGAATCCAGCTGCATTCCTGCCAAGGAGCTAATTAGGGGGCTAATTAGCCTCCCAAAGCCCGCCATTTGCATGGTGAGTCCAGCTTGCTTCACCATCCCTTGGGACATGGAGCTTGGCAGCAACGGGACGGGGTCCCCCACATCTCGCTCCTGGCACTCCGCACCACAGGGCCCATTCAGACACCACCCCAAAGACACAAGGGATTCTCCGGATCCATCCCTGGCTCCATGGACACTTGGCTGGGGAGTTTGCATGAGGCCACGCTGGCACACACACCCCTGGCACAGCAGGATGATCCAGTGCCTGGTGGGGAGACTAAGCCATCAGCCACCCCATCCCTGTCACTGGGGATGTCACCGGGACCCACCGAGCTGGGGTGACCACAGCCCTGGACCTGCACCTGTCAGGGCAGGGGACCAAAGAACCCTCTGGAAGAGGCTTTGCCATCTGCTGCTGCCAGTGCCTGCGCCGCATCCCAGCTTCCCTGGAGGGCAGAGCAATAATAATGCTTCCCGGGAGGGCACAGCGGGTTAATTAACATCACCGAAGTGGGGAGAAGCACGGAGCGATTGCATTTCCCAGCTGTCAGAGCAGAGCTTGACACCCTCACCCCAAGGTCTGCATGCCCAGCACCTCTGTAAGAAAACACCACCTGGAAATGGGATGCTAGGAGATGGGCACGGAGGGGGATTTGGGGCCAGCCCTGGGGGCTCGGTGCAAGCAGCAGCTCCAGCACCCATTCAGGCATGGCAGGCAGGGGACACAGCACGGCGCTGGGATCACCAACAACCCCAGGAGCTGAGGATGCTGCTCCCAAAGAGCAGGCTAGAGCAGGGAAACAGCGCCTGTCCCCGTCGCTGTCCCCATCACTGTCCCCAGCAGTGCAGACAACAGCTGTGGCTCCATCAGCCTGTGACTATTGTCACCTTTGCGCTGGCCTGGGAGGATGGTGATGCTGCTCCCACTCTGCCAAACACCCAAGCTAACTGGGTGCTTTCCCCCACGTGCCATCACTGACCCCCCAGGTGCCCCATGGGACCATGGTGCCAGCAGGGATTTTGCTGGCTCCCGCACGGCTGGCATGCCAGCATCCCCTGGCACGGCACAATGCCTGAATATTTCCCGCCGGAGCCACTGGGTGATTAATGAAGCCATTCATCTCATTAAAGCAAGCAATTTGTCTTTGCTCTGACACGAGCCAGGGCACAACGCGGCCCCGCACGGCACAAACCCCCCCAGCTTCAGCAAAGCCAAACCTCACCATGGCCCGGGCGGCCAGGGCACAGGCTGCTCTCCTCCCAGTGGAAAACAGCACCTTTTTATTTTCCCCTTCTGTTTTTTATTCCCTTTTGCCTTTTGGAGAGCAGTGGCAGCATCCCATACCCAGCCATGCAATGGTGGGGACCCCCAGCACAGTCCGCCCAACTCATCCCAGGCTCCCCAGGCTCCGACAGACCACGCTGGGATGGAAAAGTGTCTTTTCCAGCAGAAGGGATTCACGGGCAGTGAAAACATGGCTTTTTTCGGGGCTGGTGTGTGGCCATGTACCAGGTGGGAATTTCTGGGACAGATCCATCCCCCTGCTCATCCCCACTGGCCACAGTGCTGGGTTTGCCCCCCCCCCAGACCCTCCCCGGCCTCTCTGGATGTTTACAAAATAGAGAAATCCCATCCTGACTGGCTTCCTCTCCGGAAAGGCTGCTCTCACGGCTGCCAAGGGGAGAGGGACTGGAGGGGAGGGGGAAAGACACGACTTGGGGATCCTACGCTGACTTCACTGGGTCTCAGGGCTTGCGCCCCCTCCCCTGGCCTCGCTCCTGGGTGATGGGTGGAGGTGGTTTTTCCTCCCGGGGAGGGAGCTGAGGGTGATGGTCCCCTGCCCAGAGCCCCCACCAGGGTGAGGAGGAGCCCCCCTGGAACAGGCAGAGGCTGGATCCAGTGCACCAAGGTACCCGCTGTGATGCTCAGCCCCCTTAGGGGTACCAGGAAGCTGGGGTCCCTCTCCGCGGGAGGGGGGCACCTGGGCACTTTACAAGTGGAGTTAGCCCCAACAAGAGCTGAAATGCAAGACCTGCCACCCACTGGGCTCCTCTTTAACCAAGGGGAAACTGAGGCACAGAAAGCAAGGCAGCAATACCCAGTGCCTGGGAGCCTCCTGCTCCCAGAGGGATGCAGAGCCATGCTGCAGGACCCTCACCCTGCCCTGCCCAGCTCCCAGGCTCAGGACAGGGGTCCTGAGCTGGGCAGGGCGGGGGGGCAGATCTGCAAATCTTGCCATCGCTGCGGCAGCACCCATGGGTGATGGCTCCAAGAGGGGATGCTGGCATCAGCCCAGGCTTCAGCAGCAGGGTCTTGCTGCATCCTTCCGCCTGCTGTCCCCATGGGGACAGCAGCCCCTGCCCGCTGCGGGGCTGAGGAACCTTGAGGAAATGAATCATCTCCCAGCTGAGCTTCCAGCCCAGCTTTGCCATAAAAACTGCAAGTAAATTACTTGAGCGATGTGACCCTTCGAGCTTGGAGGAGCCCGTCTCCCCACAAGCCCTCGGAGCTCGGCTCCTGCCCCCCCGCCCCCCCCCCCCCCAGGACTTTATCCACCTGGGAACGCGAGGGAAATGATCCCAATTAATTCTGTAAGTAGATTAGTGCGTTAGCCTCCCTGTGAGCGATTGCCTTCGGGATGAAGCCGGACATCTCTCCGTCTGGACGACTTCACTCCCTGAGCTGGGGAACCCAAATTAAATTAGAGCATCCGAGATGCTGAGTACGCACATCTCCGTGCCCACAGGCATCACATCCTCCCTCCCCAGTACCCACACCCCATGGATACCATCCCCATCGGTAGGCAGATGCTGCCTCATGTCTTTGCTGGGCTGGCTCAGGGTGCAAAGGGATGGGGCTACTCCAGAGTGTGAGGTACAGCAGGGCAGGGTCTGGGTCAGGGAAAACCCCATCACCCCGTTTACTGCCTTGCCTTTAGCCCTCTCCAGCAGTAGACAGGGTGAGAGATGGCAGCCCCACAGCCAGCAGAGCCCCAGAGCAGGCAGGACCCCCCTGCTAACCCCCAGCCCCTCTCACACTAGCCCTGTTGCCTCTTGCAGGGTGTTTGCAGGCACCGAGGAACAAGGACCTTCTGCAGGGAAAAGCTTCTCACCTCACCGGTGCACCCCCGGCAGTGCACAGCCCTCGAGGAGGGGGACGACCACATCTCCAGGCTGAGCAGGGCAAAGCCGCTCCAGGCAGGCACCAAGGAGCCTGGCCAAGGTGGTCACCCCATCGCAGTCCCGCAGAGCCAGGGCCGGGGGCTCGGTGCCCTCCTACTGGGGGCTCTTCCCATCGGATGCATTTTTAGCCCACACTGGCTCAGCCGCAGCCGCCTGCCTCTGGATCTCTTTACGCTCTCCCGTCTGAGAGGCAAAAAGCAAATCACATTTGTATTCCTGCCGCCGCTCGCTGCCATCTGGGAGGCAGCCTGCCTTCACCAGCATGGCCCTTTGCCGGTCCCCGTGTCCCCAGCCTAGGGACACCCGGCTACTTGGGTCACCTTCCCTGGCCAGAGCAGCCCCAGGGGCTCCCTGCCTCTCCCCAAACCTGCAGACAGCGGGTTGGCACCCGCAGGTGGGGACACCCAGATCCTCTCCCGTGCCACAACTCTGGCTTTCCCCATCACTTTCCCCTTGCCAGGGCACTTTCTCCCCTCCTGCCTCCTCTTTGCAGAGGAAGATGCTGGTCCAGGACCCCCCTTTCTGCCCCCATTGACTGCACCCAAGGCACAGGGACAAACCTCCCTGCCTTTGCCACCTCTCCAATGTGTGGCAGCAAGGTGATAATGCCACGCTCACACCCCAGGATCCCAGGGGAATGGCCAAACCCCCTTCCAGGTCCCCCAGCACCCCCAAGCTGAGCCCCAGCAGCCGGTGGCTGCAAGCAAACACCCAGCTCTGGCGCCCGCGCCGCCCTGCCCAAGCATTTGCCAAGCAATCTGGCGGCGTTAAAAATATCCCTGAGCCATGATTCATCCTCCTCTCCTGCCTCCCCCTCGCCTCCGGCAATGATGAGCCCCCCAGCCCTGCTCCCCTCCCCGGGGGGCTGCTCCCCGCTGCCCCCCCGGCTGCACGGCCCGTGCTCCGGCCGCGGTGGTTAAATATAGCCAAGCTCTAGCTGTGTGTTAGCAACGCGGAGCTGACAACAAGCAGGCAGGGCCAGGCAGGAGCCCCGCGCAGACAGAGAGCATCGTCGAGCTCAAACGCTGCAGTGCAAGTGGGGAAACTGAGGCATGGAGCAGGGAAGGCAGCAGGTCCCACCACAGGCAGGAGATCTGCTGTCGCCAGCTCTGCAGTGGGCTGAGTGACACTGCTGATGGCCCTGTCACCCTCTCCCTACGCTGCTCCAGCATTCCTCCCCAGCCCCAGAGCCACAATTCCCCAGGGGATCCTCTCCATCCGGGTGGGGGTATGGAGCCAGCAGCCCTGGGGCAAGGACCAGGGCAGCAGAGGATGGAGTGATGACGGATGGACGGACAGAGGGACGGAGGGGAGAGCAGGCAGCTCTGTGTCCAACCCCAGCCGGGAAGACATCCATCCCCTCCTTGCCTGCCCATCCTGGATTAGAGCACTGCTTGCAGTCCCAAATTACATTGCTTTAATCTAATCAAGCAACAACAACCTGTAACTCGAGGTAACTCCTTAATTACCTCATCTTTTCTAGGGGGATAATGAGCATCAACGGGAAGGAAACACTTCTGGGATATCTCTTGCCTCCCCATGCTCGTTTGCCCAGGGTCCTGTTGCAGCAGATAAATGAGGATCTGGGTGCCGCAGGCAGGGGCTGCAGGGTGGCAGCCTGGCACCCAGCCGCCCTGGCACCCAGTGATGCTGGGCTCAGGCTTCCCAGGGCTGGAGGATGCAAACCTGTGTGAACAGCCACCCAAAAAAAAGCACACGAGGAGCCCTGCATGCCCACACCTGCCTCAGTTTCCCCAGCCATGCAGGGTCACAGCTGTGCAGGACCAGCTCGGGGCGGCACTGGGGTTAGACCCAGATGGGAAGGGCTGTGCTGAGCCCAGCATCGACCCCAGAGCCCGGCACATCCCTCCAGCGTTGACCCCAGAGCCCTGTGCAACCCTCTAGCAGTGACCCCCCCACCCATGCCCTCGTTTGAGCCTGCCACACTTAACCACAGCCTTAAACACCATCCAACAGGCACAAAGCACCAGCTAACTGCACCAGTGCGAGCTGTTTGCTTCTCCTTAAACAGCACTTTAAAAGTCACTTCAGGTGTTCTTGGTCTATTAGAGAGTCCCAGCTGACAAGGCTGCAATATAATCACAGCTGAGCCCGACAGAAGTGGCACTGGCATGGCATGGCCCTGCCAGGCACATGGTGGGCAGCCCGGCTCGTGGGCCACAGTGGTTAGCACAAGGTGGGCTTCATGGGGCCATTTGCACAGGGCAGTTTGCACAGGACAGTGTGCATGGGTTATTTGCACAGGCCACTTGCATGGGGCAGTTGGCACAGGGCGTTTTGCACAGGCAGCGCAAACCATTTGCACAGGCTATTTGCACAAGTCAGTTTGCATGGCACGTTTGCACAGGGCAGTTTGCACAGGTGGCGCAAACCATTTGCAAGGGGCATTTGCACCAACACTGCACAGGGCACTTTGCAAAGACAGTTTGCACAGACACTTTGCACAGGGCAGTTTACACTGGCTGCTTGCACATGCCAGTTTGCACAGGTGGTGCAAACCATTTGCACGGAGCATTTGCCCAGGTCGTCTGCATGGGGCATTTGCACAGACTGGGACCACGTGGACTGATGCTCCCTGCGGACATTGTGGTCTCCGAGCGAGGCTTTTGAGTTTTGCAAGCAAATTTTCCAACCTCCACCATGCCCTGAGACCTTCGGGGATGCTCCTCAGGTCATCCCCCCGCATCCCAGCCTCGCCTCTCAGGGCTGACGGAGCAGGGCCAGAGTCAAGGTCGCTTCCTGTTGATGTCCCTTTGTCGTGCAGGACAAACGGCCGGGACCGCGGCCCTCCTCCTCAAGGATTTCCCGTCCCCAAGAACATCGCGGCCTTCTTGGAACAGCAGTCCCTGGCCGGGCTGGCCAAACGATTTGCCACTAATTAGCTGTTGATAAGAGCAGAGCTGGAAAGGGCCGGGGGTCTCTCCCACCAGGAAAAGAAGGAAGTTGTTATTTCGGTGGGAAACAAATCAGGAGGAGCAGAGACGTGGCTGGTGAGCCAGCCCTGCCTGCCACAGGGACCCCCGTGCCCCAGGGACAACGGGCCCCATCCCCGTGGCCCCGCAGGGCAGCTGCTGCCTGGCGGGAAGGGGGACACAGACCCTGCTCAGCCCCATGTCACTTGTCCTTAACCCACATCCTCTGGCAGGGAGGGAGACACGGACCCCACTCAGCCCCATATCACTTGTCCCTAACTCATATTCCCTGTCAGGGAGGGGGACATGGACCCCTCTCAGCCCCCTGTCTCCTGCCCCAGCCTGTTTCAGGGGTGCAGTGGCACTGCAGTGACACCCCAGCATTCCTAGAGAGGGAGCTGACCCAGCCGCCCCTCTGTTCCCAGCGCGGAGCTGCCCACCCCACAAGGCTGCGGCGCTGATAAATAACGCGCCAGAGGATGGGGGCAGGTGGGGATGGGGGGAACCAGCCTGGCTGTGGGGTACACAGGGCCAGGAGGATGGCTGGACCCCGGGAGTGATCCCATGCATGGACTGGGGGTGCAGCTGGGGCCATCCTGGAAAACTGGATCAGAAAACGGTCCTGACTGAATATCTGCTTGGACCACCGGCCGCATCCTGGCAGGCAATGCCACCCCCTTGCCAGGGCTCGGGGGCCATCTGGGCAGGAGGGTGAAGGCACGCTTGTCCCTAAAATCCTCCTCTCATATCACAGGCACCAAGTGCCCTCCCTGCGCCACAGCTGCAGCCCTGCAGCCCTCTCCATCCTCCCGAGGCAGCCGCAGGGAAAACTGCTCCATCATTAGCAGCATCCCTGGCACCTGGCTGCCTTCTCCCTGAGGGACACGGACATTTATAGCAGCTGCCGTGGCCACCCTGGCACCCAGCTGTGAACGAGCCTTTGGCCCTGGCACCCACGGCAGAGCCAGGCACAGGGCTGAGCATCGCTGCCGCAGGGCCCCGGCTGCAGGCAGTGCTGGCAGGGAGCTGGCACCATGCATGTCCCTGGGACATGGTGTTCCTGGAAGGTTTTCCCTGGCACACGGTCCCCTCTCCTGTCCCTGTTGGCCACCAGCATCTCCTGGCTGGGTTTTAAGGACTTTCCTAGATATTTTCCAGCAGGTTAGCTGTGCTGAGGCTCCCCTGACCTGGCTCTGCGCAGGAGCATCGTGGCAAAGCCTCCTTCCCAGGCACTCCGAGGATGCAGCCGGAGAGGGACTCAGAGGGTTGGGGGCAGCTGGGTCCCACGGGGGCAACTTTGAGTGGTGGGATGGGAAGGGAAGATGCAGCTTTCCCACATCTCCCCCCAGCAGGGCCAGCACCAATGGGATCTGCGCAGTGATTAGGGAGCTCATTTATCAGCTTCTGATGGGATCTGGGAAAATTGAATTCCTGGCCATCTGCAAGCTGGGGAGGAATTTAATTTGGGGCAGCACTTCAGAGCACAGCCCGGGCGGCTGGGGGCTGGCAGAGCCGCTTCCCTCAGGGGGGTTGCTCTGTACACACAGGGACCTCTTTTATTTTCCATATATAAGAGGTTTTGGTTACAGGATCCAGCTCTCAGCCACCGCGGCCACGTCTGGGAATTGCAGCGCTCTCACTACTCAGATGGGGAAACTGAGGCATGGCCAGGGGAAGCCCAAAGCTACCCATTTAAATGGCTCCCCATGGGGGAAGGTTTACAGTGCTGGCATTCAGCAGATCAGAACCCAGCTGGGGGTCCAGTCTTCAAGCCCCTTGTCTATGCCTCATTCCAAAGCCATGCCCAGGGCACCCAAGGGTGCAAGGCACCATGCACCTGCCAGGGCCACAAACACCAGTGTGTGGGTGGCAGAGGGATGCACCTGCAGAGACCTGCCTGAGCCAAAACGCAGAGAGAAAATCCCCACTCTGGCTGACACACAACTGCCAGGGAGGATTTGCTTCTGGGTTTTGGCAGCACCCCGATGCAGCCAGGCTGGAAGCAGCGATCACCTCTCTCCTGTGCCAAGAACAGGGAGTCTCAGGAACCAGCCCTGCTCCCCATCTGCTCCCCTCCATGTCCCCCAGCATCTCCCTGCCCGTGCGTCCTCCTTGGGGCAGGTCCCCAGCACCTCCTCCTCCACGTCCGTGGAGCAGCCGAGCTAAGGGTGCAACCGGCTGTGGCTGCAAAGATCCAGCAGCTCCAGATCCCAGTCCACAGGCTAACCTCTGAGAGGGTCGCCCCGGAGCTGGTCTGGGTCCTCAACCCTGGAATGGGATTAGGGATGAGCTTTCCCATGGCTGTGGATGCTTGGCGGGGGGGGGGGGGGGCGGGGGGGGGGTGGGGGTGGGGGTGGGGAGGGCCTCAGGTGAGCCTCAGGTTCAGCCCTTCCCAGTAACACCCTGACTGCCATGTGGCATGGATGAGAAGACCCTGCTGAATTCACCCCTCTCTCCCCACTGTGCCGCCACGGATGCCACTGTCCCCACAGCCAGCTCACCCCCCGCAAGGCACATAAGCCCCCCCCATACCTGGCCTTGCAGGCAGCTGGCTCGGCTGCCCGGCCGCAGGCAGGGGATCCCTGCCATCACCTCCCAGCAAAATGTCTCAGCTCGGCTCCAAAAAGCCAAGGTCAGCCGCAGCACCCATCGTGGCTGGGAGGACAATGCTGCACTGCTGGACCCAGCACAAAAAATTCCTCCTCTCCACCAAATACCAAAGGTCAACACCCCCCACCCCAGTGCCAGCTGCCCCCCACCCAACTCTGCATCTCCCAGTGCCAATGCCTGCACGCAGCCCCACTGCTCAGGGTGCAGCAGCAGCACCCACAGCCTGGCCAGGCTCTGGGCTCGCCCTGCAGCCCCCCTGGACAAGGCAGGGCTGTGCCACCATGGCTGGGCCACTTCCACATCCCTGGAGGCAGCCGCAAGCCCCGTGTGATGCCGTGGGGCATGGGAGGGGCAGGACCCACAACCTGAACCCCACAGTCCCCCCTCAAAAGCAGTGCCAGGGCTGGCACGGGCTGATCCTGCACCCCCGAGGAGTCACTCCTCAGAGCAGCTGTGCAGAAAGAGCTTTTGCCGGTGGGGACCCCCAGGCTGGGGACCAGTGGGGTGGCCCCACTCCGATGTGGGGGTCTCGCTCTGCCCTGCGGCTCGGTGGGGTGTGGAGGAAGCCAGCCCTGCCCCACGTCATGGAAAGAAGCGTCCCTGCCGCATTGTGCGCCGCGGCCCTTTCCTCCCCTTTATTGCCCTGCTGATGTGTTTGTGTCCACCGGAGGAAACGCCAGCAAAGCCGGGACAAACGCCCACACACCCATGTCCCTACACCGCCCTCGACAGGTCCCCTGCCCCATGAGCCTGGCCGCTGGCCCCACACGTGGGGAAACTGAGGCAGAGGCAGCCCCGCAGCACCAGCCAAGGCACCCCGAGCCCTGCCAGGTCGGCAAAGGCATCATCCCCTGGGGTGGGATGGGGTGCAGGGGGGAGGCAGTACCCAAGTGTGTTCCCCCTGTCCCCAGCCCCTGGGCACAGTGTGCCCCCCCCCCGCCCCCACCCCCCCCAACCCCCCCCCCCCCCCCAGCTCCTTCCTGCTTAGCCAGGCTGCTAACACGTATCAATTAGGGTTTGATTCATGGGCCAGTCAATGGGTAATTGCATTGGGGCCGGCGGCTGGGAGGGAGAGGAGGCACAGACATCTTCAGCCTCACCCCACAGTGGGGTGGTCTAAGTGGGGGCTGGCGCTGGGGTGAGCAATAAAGCCCCAAGCCCTATATATCCCCTACACACACACCCCAGGCTCGGGGAAGGGGGTCCCAAACGCAGGTAGCACCCAGGGCACTGATGTGGACGGGGGTCCAGGAGCATTTTGGGGCTGGGGGTGGGATGAGCTGTTCCTCTCCCACCCTGGGCTGGCGTGCACTGCAGTGGGCCAGCCTGGCAGGATCCATCCCCCACACATCCCTCGTCATGTCCCTTTGCCCTGTGCACACCAGGGATGGCTTGGGGGGCAGCTCTGCCCTGTCACATGTCCCTCTCCTCCTCAGTGCCACCCCAGCCCCCCCCCCCCCCCCCCGGCCCCCCATCTGGGTGGCTTTTTCTTCACCAGAACTGGGGGTTGCAGCTCTATTCCAGGTTCTCCCACACCTCCAGGTCCCCTTGGGGGGCTGCAGCCGGGGCTTGATGCCCACCCAGCTGTAAGCACCCTCCTGGGACAGGGCTGGTTGGGTGCTGGGGGTCTGGGACTAAGAGGGGTCACAGGGTCCCCCCTGTGCTGCAGAGAGGGCTCCTTCCCCAGGCCGGTAAGGAGTCACACATCCTGCCCCTGTGCCAGGTGACAGCTCTGATGTCCCCAAGCTTCACCCTGCCCTTCCCTGGGGGCTCAGCGCACCCCATGGTGAGCACCCGACCACTGGGGCGCAAGCCAGCTCCTTTCCCTCTGTCAGCAGCTTCTGGCTGTTTCCCGGAAAGTGTTTCCTTCCCTTCATTTCCCAGTGCAAAGCCTCAGGTCCCTGCCTCACTCCGGCCTTGAAACTGGAGCCCCCCGGAGCCCCTGCCCAGCCCGAGTCCCCAGCACGGGGCAGTGGGACCATGGCCACAGCTCTTGCACCCCAAACCGTCGGCACGGCCAGCATGGGGGTCAGGGGTCCAGCCTGGAGGGCGGACAGACGGCACGAAGGGGTGGGAGTGCTGTGGTCTGAGGGGGAATCCCCCCAAGCAACCCCCTCCCCAAACTGGGGTGTGTTTGAAAGCACAGGAGCACAAAGGGACCAAACGTTTTCCCATCCACATATGGGGGTGCAGCCATGTGTGTCCCCACAAAATGTGCAACTCACTCAAGGAGGGAGGGGGGTCTCAGGGAAGGGTGCTGCTGGGGGGAGTCTGATGGGGCTTCCCCCTTTCCAACACCCCCCACCCCCCACCCCCCCCACCCCCGAGGACCGGCCCTGCGGTGGGACACGCTGCCTGCCCCTGCCTTGGCCAGGCAGGGCTGCCTGCAGCCGCGCACCGGGGGCTCCTTTTGCAAGCAGGGCAGGGGGACAGGGGGGAGTGGGGTCCCCAACCCCCCCAGACACACAGCACCCACATCCTCAGGTGCTCCCAACCACACCGCACCCCCAAACCCCCTGCACACAAGGGACCCCCGCACGCAGGGACCCCCAGCCCTCTCCACCCTAGACCCCCCTAGGGTCTCCCCGTTTCCCCTGCCCCGGGGTCGCTCACGGTGTCCTGGAGGCTCCCCATGGTGCGGCCCCGGCTCCCGGCTCCGCCGGCACCGGGATCGGGACCGGGATCGCGGCCGCGATCGGGGCCGGGATCGGGGCCACCCGGTCCAGCCCATTTCCTCCGGCCTGGCGGGATCCGGGCCGCCCCCCCCCCCCCCCCCCCGGCCGCCTCCTTCCTGCGGGGCTGTGGGGGACACGCGCACGGACCCCTCCGGGGAAGGCGAGGGACCCACACAGACACAGCAGCCCCCGCCCCGGGAGCCCTCTCCCTGCCGCTTGCCAGGCGCTCCGCACCCCAGCACCCCCGGTGGGACAGCCCCCACCCCACTCCCATACCCCGGGAGCCACCGAGCCGCAGGGGTCTCATCCTGACTCCCCCCAAGTCGGGCCCCCCACCCCGGCCGGCTCCGTGCAGCGCCGCGCACCCGGCCAGCTCCCCCCGGCTGCGGAAGCGGGTCCGGGGGGGCACGACCGCCCTTCGCCCACTCCCCTCGGTGCTCCCCATCCTGGCCAGCCTCCCCCGGGCCGGGCCCGCAGCTCCGTGCCTCAGTTTCCCCACCGAGCAGAAGCGTGTCCCCCGCCCTCCCGGGGGGGTCGCACGGCGCCCCGGGAGCCCAGGCTCCGCCATCGCACCTCCCCCCCCCCCCCCCCAGCATAAAGCCGGGGACCCCCGGCACCGGGAGGGGGCTCAGCAAGGTTGCCCCGGTACCCGCTTCCGTCATCCCAACCGGGTCCCGGGCGGGAGGGGAGGCGGCTGGAATGGGGGTCTCGAGTGGGAGGCGAGGTGGGGCGGGGGTCCCGCGTGGAGATGGAGGTGGGGCGGGGGTCCCGCGTGGAAGGGAAGGCTGTTGGCAACAGGGACCCCACTTTGGAAGGGGGGAGGGTCGGGGGAGGGTCGCGGGTCCCGGGTGGGAGGGGAGCGGGGGGGGGGGTCGAGGGGACACCCGTGGGGTGGGGTGGGTGGGGGTCCCGCCGCCCCTACCTGTAGCGCCTCGGAGCCGGGCACGGCGTCCTCCACCTTCAAGAAAACCTGCTGGCCCCGTCTGAAAAATTGAAGGAGTGCGGTGAGGAGATGCTGCAGCCCCAGCACCATGCCGGCTCCCGGCCCGCCGCGGCTCGGCTCGGCTCGGCTCGGCTCGGCCCGCGGCTCCCCGCCCCCGGGCAGGGGCTGCGGGCCCCGCCGCTCCCCGCCCCGCTCCGCCCCGCGCTCCGCTCCGCACCTGCTGCGCGGGGGCCTGGGGGGGCGGGGGCCCGGCGGGGGGTCCCCGGTGCCGGGAGGGGGTCGGGACATCGCAGGGTGGGGTTGGGCAGGAGGCGGGATGGGGTCCCGGAGTGGGGGTCGGGGCAGGGGAGGCCGGTGTAGGGCAGGGGTCGAGGCATAGTGACATTGGTCCCCAGTATCGGGGGTGGGGTGGGGTGGTGGTGCTGGTGTCAGCATGGGGGGTCCCCAGTGTGGGGAGGGGGTCGGGGCATCACTCCCCATATGGGGTGGGGGGTCCACGGTGTGGGGAGGGAGTCAGGGCATCGCTCCCTGGGGTGGGGTGTGGGTCCCCAGTGTGGGGAGGGGGTCGAGGCATCGCTCCCTGGGGTGGGGTGGAGGTCCGCAGTGTGGGGAGAGAGTCAGGTCATCACCCCCCGCATGGGGTGGGGGGGTCAGGGCATTCATTGCTCCCTGTTGTGGGGTAGGGGTCTCTGGTGTGAGGAGGGGGGTAGGAGTGTTGCTCCCTGGTGGGGGGGTGGGGTGCTCCCGCTGTGGGGCAGCGGGCTGGCAGTGCTCTCCTATGGGGCAGGTACTGAGTATCCCCCCCTGGGTCTGGGGGAGTCCCCACCCTCCCATTAAACCCTCCCCTCATGGGGGTTGGGGTAGAGGGCTTGGATTGAGAGGTGCCTCCTCTGCGCCTTCCCCTTTTTTGGGCAGGGGTCACCCGCTGATCCCCCCCCCTCCCCATGTAGTTCCCCCCCTTTAAAGACTGTGCCCTTGGGTTGGGCGTCCCCCCATCCTCCCTGGAAGCCTCCCCCCATTTTTAGGGTGCCCACCCCTGGCCCTGGGGTGACTCTGCTGCAGGGCTTGGTGCAGAGAGCCCTCCCCACCCCGGCTCCCATCCCCACGGAATGTCCCACCCAGCACCCTGGCAAGCCCTGCACCGCAACAGCACCCCGCCCCATGCTTGCACAGGGAGGGACCCCCATTGTACACACGGAGGAGACCCCACTTGGGAACCCCCCACAGGGATGCTGTTCACTCCCAGCCACCCCCCCCCCATCGCCTTCGGTAAGAAGTGACGCACACACACGCCGAGTCTCCCCTCCCCTCCCAGGGACAAGCACCAGGATTTTGGGGGTGCTGCTCCCCCTGCACAACCTGAGCCACACAGGGACCCCAGTGCCACAGCACGCACAGAGGACAGCGGGGCTCAGCTCGGGGAGCCCACCCAAAGAGACGGGGGTGGTGGAGGTGGTGGATCAAGAGGACGGTGCTTTGATGGTTTCTTCAGCCAGGGCCAGGAGCCGGGCAGGATGGGTGCAGCCGGGATGTGACCCGCCAGAGGGATGCAGGCAGCGGCACCGAATGAAAACACGAAGAAACGGGAAATAAAGTAGGCAGATGTGCAAGCGAAGGAGACACTGTGCCAAAGTCTACAAACACAGGGCCTGCCAGGGTTGCCATCCCACCTCCATCTCCTCCGGGCAGAGGAGGAAGGCTTGGATTGGGGGAGGAAGACCTCCTGCTCTTCCCCCAAAGCCCATGAACCCCTTGGCTCGCTCCACGTTCCCTTGTCGCTCAGATCAGCTAAACCAGAGCTAAACTGGCCTAAGCTGCCAGTAACAGCCATTTAAGTGCTGCTCATGCTCTTATCCTCTCCCCGGGCTGCTCAGCAGCCATCGCCTGTGTGATCTTAAGCCAGTTCTTCATCCCGGCTTGCAGGGAGGCTGGATGGGGTGGGAAATCGGGGGGTGCAGGGCCCCTTGCAGGGTGCTGGGCCCCCTCCCTGCCGGCGCTGGGCACTGCCCTCAGCTTGGCGGGGATGTTTTGGCAGCGTGTCCCAGCTTGTGAGGCCCCAACAGCCCCCCAGATCAGCCACCCTCCGGAGCTCATCCCCTCCGCCGCCACACTGCAGCTGCTGTGGGCGTGAGGGGGCAGCCCCAGCTGAGCTGGCCGCCCCTGGCGTGTTTCCCCCGATGGCACTGGGGCTCAGCCCCACTGCAGAGGGGTGTCCCCAGGACCTCTGCTCCGCAGGTTCTGCAAAACACCCCAAAGAGCCTCCTATGTGCCAATGCTGTGTGCACAGCCACGCTATCAGACATCAGAGAATATACACCCACCACTCCAGCCAGATGCGAGTGCTGCCTTTTGTGCAGGGGAAGCTTTGGCTGGAGTGAAAGCACAGGTCCTTGGTCATGCCTCCCATCTGCTGGGAGCCAAAGGGTCCTGCTGCTCCCCAGGGACAGGGCACTGTGGGGATACGCTGGTGGCTTGCAGGGGCTCAACCCCTCTCGCACAGTCTTGAGACCCACGGGGAGAGCACCAAATCCACAAAAGCCCTGCTGCTGGTGGAGGCAGAAACATCTCCAAAGGGTGGGAAAGTTCCTCGGTGCCCTTGTCCCCATGGGCATCCCAATGGGCATGTGGGGTGACTGAGTGGCCAAGCCCACCTTGGGGGCAATGGCCAAGCGGAGGAGAGTTGGGGGGTTACTGAAGCTGCATCCCCCCCCTCCCAGCTAACCCCTCTCAGTGGCCCAGGGAGGGTGCTGCAGCTCCAAAGCATCTCTGGGGGGCTGGGCCAGGCTCCCTGGGGAGGTGGAGGCCTGACAGCAGGACCCTCCCTGTGTGCTGCAACCTGCACCCTGAATCCTGCAGCCTGCATGTGGCACCCTGCACCCTACATCCTGCATCCCGCACCCTGCTCCCTGCATGATGCAACCTGCACCTCGCACGCTGCACCCCACACCCTACACAATGCAACTTGCACCTACACCCTGCACAATGCAACCTGCACCTCGCACGCTGCACCCCACACCCTGCACAATGCAACTTGCACCCCACACCCTGCACAATGCAACCTGCACCTCGCACGCTGCACCCCCACACCCTGCACAATGCAACTTGCACCCTACACCCTGCACAACGCAACCTGCACCTCGCACGCTGCACCCCACACCCTGCACAATGCAACCTGCACCTCGAACGCTGCACCCCACACCCTGCTGCTTTTGTGATGCACCCTACACCCAGCATGATGCACCCCACACCCTGCTCCCTGCACGCCACACTCCCTGCGTGATGCACCCTGCATCTTGTATGCTGCACCCCACACCCCACGCCCTGCTCCCTGCAACTTGCACCCCACTCCCTGCACCCCACACCCTGCTCCCTGCACCCCATGCTCCCTGCACCCCATGCTCCCTGCATGATGCACCCTGCACTCCACACCCGGCTCCCTGCACCGTGCACCCCACTCCCTGCACCCTACGCTCCCTGCGTGATGCACCCCACTCCCTGCACCCCGCACCCCCGGGCAGGTGGGCCCGCGGGGGGGAGGCAGGGCAGCCGGCGAAGCCGCAGGGCCATCTAGTGGACAGGGCCACGCCGGGGCGGCTCAGGCTGGCCAGCCCCCACCGTGCCCCGGGGCACCCTCCCGCAGCCCCCCAGGAGAAGCCACCACGGGCAGAGCGGGGGGTCCTGCCCCGGGGGGCGGGCGAGGTGCCCCAGGCTGGGACACAGCCCCCGCCTCGGCTCAGGGGGGGCCAGCCTCAGCGCTGTGCTGGCATTGTCCTGGGACTGGAGGGTGACGTGGCCATGGGTGATGGGCGACGGGCACCTTGCCCTGGGCAATGGCACAGGGCGATGGGCACCTCGCCCTGGGGGTGCCACAGAGTCATGGGCACTTTGCCCCGGGGGTGCCACAAGGCCATGGGCACCTCTCCCCAGGGGTGGCACAGGGTCATGGGCACCTTGCCCTGGGGGTGGCACAGGGCCATGGGCACCTCGTTCCGGGTGACAGCACGAGGCCACGCACACCAGCCCTGGGCAACAGCCCCTCACTGGGCTCAGCTCCTCATGCCTTGCAGGTGCCAGGAGAACGTTTCTCCCTCCCCAGGCCCTGCCTGGCCATCACAGCCCCCTGGTGCGGACAGGCACCCCGCCTTCATCCCCTGCCTTCACCCCCCCCCTTCACCCCCCTGCCTTCACCCCCTGACTTCACCCGCTGCCCGCTCCCCTGCCCACCTCGCACCTCCTTAGCCGCTTCGCGCTCTGCTCCTGGCCCCAGCAGCCGTCGCTTTGGCTCCCGTCCTTCTCCTCCCACCAAGGAGAGGTTGGCCACGCAGCAGCCCTGGCAGCTGCTGAGGAAAAAACCCTTTGGATAGCTCTTCCTCCACTCCAGCCTCAGTTTCCCCTCTCACCGAGTGGGAATCGGCCGGATCTGGGCGCTGGCAGGGTTTGTTTCTATGGCAGTGGGGACAAGTGCCACCATGACGGGAGCAGATGCCACCAACAGCTTTGGAGCCGCAGCTGCCGGGCACCCTGGGTTTGGGGGAGCAGCACCCCTGTGCTGGCTGGGGAAGGACCCCACCATCCCCAGTGGGTTCTGGGTATGGGGACTCCACAGAGGGGGAGCGGGGGTGGTCGAGGGGCAGCGATCTAGCCCCGTGGGTGGAGGTGCATCACCCTGTCATGGCCGTGGAGCTGGGGAGGGGGGAAGGACCCCGCGGGGGCTGCTCCTGGTGAGTCACCCTCCAGCTGGGCTATAATTAGAGATGGCAGCAAGGGGGGGGTGTGGGCAGCTTTGTCAGCCGCTGTCCTTAACGAAGCAGGCAGCAGCGGGGGCACCGGCACAGCCAGGAGGGCCACGGCTCAGCACCCCCTGGCAGGATGAGGGGTGCAGGGGGGTGAGGGCAGAGCTTCCTGCCCCGGGGACTCCAGGGCATGCACTCTGAGTCAGCTCCCATGGGGCAGGGGTCTCCCTGTGCCCATCACCCTGACCAGGCCACCACAGGACCCCACCAAGTCCCCATGATCAAGCCCTGGGCTCCCCAGCCATGGGGACACCTCGCTGCAGGGACACCCTGCTGCAGGGACCCCAGCAGCAGCTCAGCCTGCCCAGCTCTGCCCAGCCTGGACGGATCCTGCTGGCTCAGGTGCGGGTCCTGTGCTCTGTGCGTGAAGCAAATTCCCAGTGGGGCTGATACATTTCCCCGTGGGGCAGAATCACCCCCGAAGAGCTGGGTGCTCTGCAGCAGCTGCCGGGCTGGCAGGATCAGTGCCGAGCTTGGGATGTCATTGTCACCAGAGCCACACAGGCAGCAGGTCACGGGCCCAGTGCAGCTGCCTGGCGGACAGGCAGGTATTGCTGAGCCCACACAAAGGCACAGTGTGGGGCTGACCCCAGGTCCCCCTGTCCCCAGCTGCTCATCCTGGCGCCTGGGGACAGGGCTGCAGGGACACGGGGCTGCAGGGCGCAGGGCTGCAGGGCGCAGGGCTGCAGCACCACGGTTGCACGCAGGCCCGGCCTCTCAGCCAGCGTGCATGCAACAGAGCCCACCTCCCTGGCCAGCTTGTTAACAACCCGGTATAATTACGAGCTGCTCCAGCTCACTGACTCATGCAGTCCCCAGGGTGTCACAGTCGGATTGGGGACATGCAGCATCCACCCCTGTCCCAACCCTGGCATAGGGCTGGGAGCTGCTGGGGAATAAATCCAGGTGCTGGGGAGAGGCAAAGGAGCATATTCCCCAGCCACGTTTCCTATGTTTCCACTCTGACTGTGGGTTTTTTTTCCATGTTTCTGACCTGGGGTTGATAGACTGGTGCTGCCCATCATGTCTCTCCCCAGGATTCGGGGCGGCAGCCTGCCAGGCATCCCAGCCCTGCTTCAGCGGGAGGGTTGTTTAATGGCATAGGAGGGAGCGAAGTTCATGCAAGCTAGTAAATATTAACCCTTATTTCACGCAAAAGACGCCTCAAGAAACCTCCTTTGGTGTCTGAGACCCACAGACTCAGCTTTTCCCTGGGAGAGCAGGAGGTGCCGGCAGCAAACAGCACCAAAGCACCAAAGCCGGGGGATTTGGGGGGGAGTGGGGGTGGTAAGAAGCAAGGCTGAGCCTTCCAAGCCCATGTAGCCCCAAAACACCAGCAACGCGTTTCTCCCCATGCCCAGGCCCCATTGCAGGTTGTGTTTAGGAGGGAAAGCTGCAGAAACCTGCCCCCAGAGCAGCATTGTTGGGTATACTGGGTATACTGGGAGTACAGGGATGCCGGGTGCTGCCTTGCCCAACGTGGGAGGGGAGCGTGGCCTGGCAGTTACCAGCTGTGCCAGCGTTGCTGTAAATCATGTCAGATCAGTGAAGCTTCATTAAGTGGCAGCAGTGGCACTGGGGTGGATTGCCGGGCCAGATCCTGGCTCTGGTAGTGGCTCCAGGGAAGCACAGCTGGGACAAGGACAGTGACATCTCCCTGAGCATCCCCACAGCATCCCTGACGGGGGCGGGGGGGGGGGGGGGCGCACACCGTGTGGCCAGGCATGGGGACAGGGTGCACATGGCCACGGGAGGCAGGGGGGAGCAGGGCGGGATGCCTGGGGCTGTCGCATCCAGCACTGAAGATGCCTCATTGCACCCCACGTCCGGTGGACGTGTGGCCGGGGACGAGGGAGCGGGGACACCGGGGCTACAGTGTCCCTGCCTGTGGCGCGGTCCCTGCCACGGAAGCAACCCGGACTCAGCTGGCTGGAGCAGAGCTCTGGGGACGTGGCCGCTAATCGAACTGCTGTATCTACAGATAAATTGAGGTGTTACTTCGCCAGAGCTGCTAATCCGGGTGACTCTGCCAGCTCTAAATTCAGGCGGAAATAAATCCATCTGTTCTCCCGCTCGGCCGCTAATCCCCCCGGCCGGGGCTCTCTGCAGCAGCCAAGCCTCACCGCTTGCTCCGCGGGGGTGTAACCTGGCGCTGGACGCAGCTGCCGATCAATATCTCATTTGCTGCTCGCCGAGGAAGGCGGTGATGGCTTCTTCACCAATAAATCCTACCCAACACCGCAGCCCTGGCTGGTGGTGGCCAAAATGGGGCTGCACCACAAGGGTTACATTGCCCACCAGAGCAGGGCATGCTGCAGCGTCCCTCCCCAGGGTGACGCTCAGGGTCCGTTGCCACCGACCCCTGGGGACAAGGCTCAGGGTACCGGGAGGCTCCGTGAGCCCAGACAATCGATGGCACCGGCGGCTGCAGCCAAACTGCTTCAGAGCAGAAGGAAGAAGCCGCTGGCTCCTTCCCCTCCCATTAAAGATGATGTCTCTGCTGCTGGGCAGGAGCAGGCAGGGCCTCCTGCCCACAAGGAGACCTGTGCATGTCCAGGAGTGAGGAAGACCTGCAGCAGGGCAGGGAGAAAGAGTGGGGCAGGAGGGCATTGCTGCTGGGGATCATTTCTGGGAGAGCTGGGGCTGGCAGGGCAGAGGCTGCTCCTGCAGCTGCTGGCAGCTGCGACATGTGTGTGCGTGTGTGTGTGCACGGGTACGGATCAGTTTGCATGTTCCCTGTGGGCGTGCATGCATGGGGATGTGTGCTTAGGTGGACTTGCATGGGGGGGGTGTTGTGTTTGTGTGTGTACACGTGTGCATGGGGTGCCTGGATGGGGCTGTGCATGCGGTGGCGGGGGGTTGCACGCACAGGGATGCATGCAGGGTGTGCTTGTGTGTGCATGCACAAGGGGTGCAAGGAGAGGGGCACATGCATGCAGAGCGTGCATGCACAAGAGACATGCGTTTGTGCAGGCACAGGGTGCGTATATGCACAGGGAGTGTTCGTGTGCATGCACTTGGGGGGCACGTGTGGTGATGGGGGTTGTATGCACAGGGAGTGCACATGTGTGGGAGGTGTGTATTTGTGTGCATCACATGTATGTGCGTGGGGTGCACATGCATGCGAGTACACACACACTCCCCACCTTTCCCTCCATCCATGTCCCGTCGCTGACAGCCAGCCCTCAAGGCCGACCCCAGGGGCAGCAGAAGCCCCACAGCCCCCCCCCAGGGTCAGCCTCCGGGCTGGGAGCCACTCAGCCTGGTGTTTGCATTCCTGCAGCTCCACGCTTGCACCCTGTGCACCCCCACGTTTGCACCCCACGCAGCTCGGTGTTTTGCGCAGCCCCACATTTGCACCCCGTGCACTCCAGGTTTGCACCCAGTGCATCCCTACATGTGTATGGGCTCTGTCCTGGCTGGGGACACCCCTTCCCTTTCCAGCACGGGCCGGGAGCAGCCAGCTTACCCAGAGCGATGCGAAGGCCTCACTGACCTGCCCCGTCCCCACCTCAGCTGTCACCGGGCTCACTCCTGCCATCGCTGCCACCCCAAGAGCCAACAGCACCCTGTCACCCCTGGCACATCGTGAGCCCCACGGATGCCCAGCACCCAAAGGGATGCAACTGCAGGAACCGAGGCATGGTACGAACCCAGGGCTGGGCAGGGACGCAGGTGTCCTGGCACCTGGCCCCTTGGCAGGGACAGTCCCCGGGAGATGCCAGCTGTGGGAACCTGGTGGCACCGAGTCCTGGGCATGGGCAGGGATGGTTTTGCACTGGTTGTTGCTGCTGTCATTACTACTGTGGATTTTGAGCTGAGCAATGAAGGGACCTGGCTGAGGGTGATGAATAAGTGATGGAGCCCTTGGAGGGTCTCTATGGAGACAGCTCAGCTGCGCGGGGTGCCGGGGGTGGGTGGGTGTGGTGGGGGGTTGGCGCTGGCAGTGGCCAGCGAGCAAGGGCTAGTTAGGGGGGTGGGGGGGGGGTGGCAGAGCCCTCTCTGCTCCCCGGCAGCTGATTGCCCTTCCCAAGAAGGCTGGTCCCCCTTGGGACCGGCTGGAAGGTGTGTAAAGGGCTGTTCTCTCCGTTTCCATCTCTCTCCCCGGGGCTGCAGCTCCCTCCTGTTCCTCAACTGCTTTCCCCAGCGTGGAGACAGCTTGGCTGGTCCTTGGCTATGAGCAAGCGCTGCCCATGGTGGCCACGGACACCTCCAGCTTGGCTTGCAAGGGCTTTTACCCCCGGGTGGCTCAGCCCCACTGTCACATGCAGCCTGTCCCCTGCGAGCATCCTGCACTCGTGGGGGTCAGAACACACACCTGCTGCATGCTCGGGGGGGTGAGGGACAGATGACACTCATGGGGACAGCTTGCATCCAGGGGGACAGCGTGTGTCTGGAGGGACATGACCTGGGGGGACAGCATGTATATGGAAGGTCACCACACACTTCGGGGACAACACGTGTCTTAAGGGACAGCAACGTGTTCTTGAGGGACAGCAGGTGTCTGAAAGGACCGCACGTGTACGCAGGGACAGCATGTGTGTCAAGGGACAGCACGTGTTCTTGAGGGACAGGAGCTGCCTGAAGGGACAGCATGTGTCTGGAGGGACAGCATGTACCTAGAGAGAGGGCATGCATGAGGAGGGGGGGACAGCAGGTGCCTGGGGGACAGCATGCATGGAGGGGACGGCATGCATTCAGGGGACTGCATGCACTGGGGAGACAGCAAGTGCCCAGGGGGCCCAGCCCCCCCAGACATGCAGCCCCCCCAGCACCGTGTGCTGTGAGCGCAGCAAGGTGCAGGGTGAGCCCCAGCCCCGTTAGCCCCCACTGTGAGCTCTTCAGCCACAGACAGCAGGCTGCAACTCCGGAGCACGAAGCTCAGAGCCCAGCCTGCCTCCAGCCTCCCTGTGCCTCAGTTTCCCGCTGAGAAAACAGCTCTGACCCCCCCAGCGGAGCCCGCAGGGCTGCCCCACACAGCAGGCACGGCTCAGGGGTGCAGGCAGACCCAGCCCGGCGGGATGGGAACCTCATTTAGCAACTTCATTTGGCGTTGCCTTGTTTTTCCCCACCTTTTATCACCGTAAATTTCTCTTCTGATACATTCTAGGTGAAAAATAAACGAAGCATCTGAGCCAGGTGGGCAATGTTCTTCCAGAAGCACTTAGGCAAATCGTTAGTACATTAATGACTGTGCCACGCCGGCTATTCCAGGTGGCCAAGCAGCAATAAGGAAGACCCCAGACCGGCCCAGGCATATGGAGGACATGGATTTATTGCCAGATTAAATACAAGAATAATAGGTGATCTCCATTAGCAATGGGCTGCGTCACTTCATACTGACCCTACTCCAGCTGCAGGACATGAGACTTCTGCCACGTGTTCCCAGTAGTCCCTTCTGCTCGCCTTGGCCCCTTGTGTGGTGGGTTTGCTGCCAGGTGACAGCAGACTGAGGTGCCACCACAAGCACCAGGGACTCTGCCCCGGGACGGGAAAGCAGGGCTGGTTTTCATCAGATTTGGAGACTCCTGAGAAATTTGGCACAGGGGGAACAGGCTTTCCATCCCCACGCACACATCCAGATCCCATGGGCTTCTCAAAAGAAGATCTGAATTATAACATCACTTAAGCCAGGGAGGCTCTGAGCCTGACCCAGGAATGCTCAGTACCCCACTACAGCCATCACAGCCTGGGTGCGTGTAGCCAGCACAGCTCTCTGTGCCCATGCCCCCCAGAATCTGTGCCCCCAGCCCAGCATAGGCAGAAGGGCAGATCTGGCTGAATTCCAAACACTTTCACCAAAAGGCCACCTGCTCCAGCCCTCCTCTTGCTCCAGGGACACGAACGCACACAGCTCAGCCTCTGTTTCCCCAACATGTTCCCTCGTCAGCAGGACCCCCTTGTAATGCTTGGGGAGGGAGAGCTGCATTCCCAAGGGCACCACAGATTCCCAGGAAGGAGTAACTGTGTCCCTGAGGGCACCATGGATACCCAGGGAAGGACAGCCATGTCCCCAAGGTCACCATGGATGCCCGGGCACTATATCCTGCTGTGTTGACACTTTAAAACATGCTGTGCCTCAGTTTCCCCTCTAGACCCAATGAGACCCATCTGATAGAAGGGGGACAGAAGGGAACCCCAGCTCTTCTCTAGCACCTTCAGGCACTTCCTACCCCACTCCTGGTGGAAATCTCCTCCTTGGAGGCAAATCAGGTCAAAACAATGCTCCATTTCATCAAAGGGGTGGCAAAGGGATGAGTGGGGACATGGGCAGCGCAGGCAGGGACCTGGCAGGACCATCCCCAGGGACCCTGATGTGGGGGTAACACGCAGCTCTCACTCCTCCCCACACTCGTACAGGTTCCTACTGGTGTCCCCAGGATCTTCCCCCTCTCAGGACAACTCTCCGTGGGCATCCCTTGGAATCCCACGCTCAGGCACCTGCTGCCACTCTTTCGCCTGGCACCTGCCTGCTCCAATTCCCCCTCGTTATCTCTCTTTTGTTAACAATGCACTCACTCGCTGATTTAACCTGGATTAAAACGGGATCACTCACTTGCTTGCTTGTTCTCCTCCAATTAATTTGTTCGTCACTTCTATTTCCAAATTAATTCATCAGGCTCTTTGGCAGGGAAATAACAGCGGCACACGGGGTCTGCGCTGCTTGGGAAGGGTTCAGTGTTAATTATCCCAGCAGGAAAGACTGGGATGGGAAGCAGAGCAGGGAGCTCATCTGTGATAGGGACCTGGATCCAGGGTGAGCAGCATCCCCTGGCCCACCTGCAAGTATCCCACCGAGGATGGGGGGCACGGCGTGGGGGACCCACAGCTCAGCCACGCTGGCCCCATCACTTCCACACTCCATCGGGAATACGTCACAGGGACAAAATCCTTATTGAACAAATTATGGCACCTTTGGGGGTGTTGCCCCGGTCACAGTGGGGGCGAGGTGGGGGGCCAGGCTGCACCCCGCAAGGGTTAATGCCGGGTACAGCACGAGGTGTTCGAGCTAAAAATACATGGTGACTTTTTCTGTATTTGCTCTAATGAGTCATTCTCTTTAAGTAATTTATTGCTCATTACATAATCACTTTCATTTTCAGCTCGAGAAAAATGGAATATTTTCCCCCCCCTTTTTTTATTTTTTTAATGAAAAGGGCATTTAGCAAACCCTGCAGGCACGTGAGCATCAGCCATTTTCCCAAACCATCCCTGCATGTTTCCACCAGCAGCTCCTCGGCTCCTTTCGCATCCTCCAGCCAAAGCCTTTCGGGAGCACCTGGGTGATGCTGCTGGCGCAGGGGGGCTCTGGGAGGGGACAGAGCATCCTGGGGAGGCACCGGGGTGGGCTTAAGGGGCTGGATCCCCAGCACCCAGCCTGGCCACATCTCACCCGGCTGCGGCAATCACCTGCTGACATGGCCCTGTGTCCCAGTAATCCCAGCACTGTCTCAGCAGTCCCAGCGCTGTGTCACAGCAAACCCACAGCTGTGTCCCAGGAAGCCCAGTGCTCCATCCCAGTAATCCCAGTGCTATGTGCTAGTAATCCCAATACAGCATCCCAGCAAGCCCAGTGCCACATCCCAGTAATCCCAGTGCCATGTCCTAAGAAGTCCAGCATCATATCCTAGCAATCCCAGCGCTGCATCTCAGCAATCCCAGTGCTATGTGCCAGCAAGTCCAATGCCACCATCCCAGCAAGCCCAGTGTCATAACCCAGCAATCCCAGTGCCATGTCCTCACGATCCCAGTACTGCATCCCAGCAAACCACGTGCCATATCCCAGCAAGTTCCTTGCTCCATCTCAGCAATCCCAGTGCCGCATCCCAGCAAGCTCAGTGCCGCAGAGCCCTGCAAGCCAGCAAAATGTCCCGGTCGCACCAGTGATGCCAAGCCACAGGGAAGGGGACCCCAGCCACCCTTAGTGCTGGGGGGCAATGGGCGGGGGGGTATCCAGCTCAGGCCCTGGCTGGGGCAGAGGGATTTACCCGCTGGGGGGCAAGAGCCCTGCTCTCCTACCCCTGCCAGCCCCCACTGCTGGCAGCTGCTCACTCCCCTGCCACTGAGGCAGGACCTGGGGGGGGGGGAGTCTCGGTTTGGAGCTGCAGACTAGGAATTAACTACACCAAATGTTTTATTTGTGTAGAAACGCAATTATGTTAATTAAAGCATGTCTGTAATTACAGCACTTAGTGGCCCATAAGTGCACAAGTGACTCTGGTGACTTTGGAAGAGCTGGAAACCTGGAGGATGGCTTGCTTCCAGCACCAGCAAGGTCCTCAGCAGGGTGAGACCTGGTGTCTCCATGGGGTGACAGCAGTGACCCCAGTGCCTGCAGAGCTGGCCGCTGCCTGTACTCTGCAGGGAAAAGCGAGCAGCGATCTCGGGCAGGGCACAGGACCAAGCTGGGGCTCGTTGCAGAGGATGCCTAGAGTGCGTGGAGAGGGCAGGACGGATTGGTACCCACAGCCGCATCTCAGCACAGGCATCTGCCAGCAGCCACGCCGCAGTCCCGCTGGCACCGGGTGCAAGGGCAAATGGCAGGCACCCCCACCAGTGCCCCAGGGATGAGGGAGCAGGAGGAAAAGGCTGTCCCTAGGGGCAGGGGTGGCCATCACTCTGGCTGCAAGGGGGGTACAGCCCTGGGTAGGCACCAGTGGCCAGGCAAAGGGAGAGGCTGGTGTGAGCGAGGCGGGGGGGGAGCAGGCTTGGAGCCCCAGCTCTGCAAGCAGCTGAGGCTCGAGAGTATATCTGGAAGGGAAAAATAAATGGGAAGCAGAGGAACATGACAGCAGGAGCAGCGGCCAGACAGACCCACGGGCTGGCTGGGATCAGATAACTCGGGCTCCAGGCAAAGGCAAGGCGGGAGATGGTGCCTGCCCTCACCTCAATAAAGCCCTTGCTGTGGGCAGCGTGTGACAGGGGGTGGGGGCACGATGGGGCAGAGGGGAGATGCCAAAGGGGCACAGGAAAGCCTGGAGCAAGGGAAGCACAAACTCGAGGTGTTTCGGGCTGGCAGAGCAGTAGGCATCGATGGGCAACTCCAGGGTCCCTGCACAGCCAGGAGACCTCTCCTCCATCCTTCAGCAGCGAAGAGCACCCGGAGGCAGTCAGCCTCCCACGCTGGCACCTGCCGACTCGGATTTCATCTTCCCCAGCCTCAAGCAGCGACAGAAAATTGCCTGTTTACTGCAGTCACCGAGCCTGAAGCCGAAGGATTTCACTGTGCGCATCCAAGAGACGGATCACAGCGCAGGCACGGGGTGCCCCGTGGTTAAGCATCACCGTGGCATCCATGGTCAGGATGGGCAGGGATGGCTGCTGAGCTCCCATGTTTAATTTGGAGCCATCATCAGCTCCGGGTAATTACAGGCCTGCATATTAATGGCCAGGTGCTGCAGGATGCCGGGCAGTGACACACCAGCTGGCAGGAGCGCGGGAGGGGAAAGGGGAACGGTGTCACTGAAGCTTTGCCGGGTGCGATTTATTTGCTTAACAAACGCATCGAGCCCTAAATGCCTTCGATAAGTCTGCAGAAAGGCTGAGTTCTGTTTGCACAGCAAACGCACTTCCCCGGATGCTGCCTGGCCCTTAAGCATTAAGGTCCTGTGCAGACAGCTGCCTTCGCTGCCAGGCTGGAAAAGCAGCTCCCCAAGGCTTCAAGGAGCCGCAGGAATGCAGCCCAGCCCTGTCTGACGGGGCTGGAAAGCCTGGCAGCCCTGCAAGCCTTTAAATCCCCTTTGCACAGCAGCCCTGCAAGCCTCAAATCCTCAGCCCCATTGCATAGTACCCCTGCGAGCCTGCAAATCCCCATGGTATAGCAGCCCTGCGAGCCTGCAAAATCCCACTGCATGGCAGCCCTGCAAACCTGCAAAATCCCCAGTGCATAGTATCCCTGCAAATCCATTGCGCAGTATCCCTGCAAGTCTGCAAATCCCCATCCCCGTTGTATGGCAGCCCTGCAAGCCTGCAAATCCCCATCCCCATCGCACTGCGCCCCAAGATGCCAGGACCCAGCTCACTGGAAGCAGGAGGGTATCCCCCAGCCTGCCCCAAGCTGTCTCCAAGGGGGTAACACAGGGAATGCCAGGTGACATGGCAGCACCGGCGCCGGGAGGAGAGGAAAGCAGGAGTGCCACCACCGTGGGGACCTCCAAGCGAGGCCACCGGCGCCCTGAGGGAGCCATGCCCATGCCGCAGCGCCAGCATCAAGCCAGGCAGAAGCAGCGCCTGGCGTGACAAGGCAGGGAGAGAAAACACACGGTTACCCTGAATCTCCGAGGAATTGTCCTTGGATAAATGCAGCATTACAGACTCTGCCAACTCATCTTTCAATTAGTAGGTTTAGTTGATAACCAGAGGAAAAATTAAAAAAAAGGCAGCTGGAGGTGGTGGTGTTTTAGCATGTGTTCATTATCTTCCCAGAACTGTTTGCTGTTTTTTCCCTTTCCTGGCTTTTTTTCCCCCTTCCCTGAGTCCTCCTCCCATCCCGACGCACAACTAGCCCCACTGGCACAACCAGCCCCACTGCTCATCCCTGCCCAGCGCATAACTGGGCTCAGCACCACGTTGCAAGTTCAGGGTCTTCTTCACCCGTTGCCACCGGCAAAATTCCATGGGAATAGAGCAGGACCCCAGCATCCTGCCTCTGCTGTCTGTTCCCCATCCCTCCCTGGAAACCACAACCCCCCTGGAGCAGGGATCCTGTCCCAGGCTGCAAGATCCCAGATATCTCACCAAATCCTCTTGTGTGTAACCACAGTGCAAGTGGCAGCCACTCACTGGGCGGCCTTCCCTCCAAAACAAGCCAAGTCTCCATGTCAAGGAATTAAACGCAGCGCAGGCGCCATGCAAATACATAATATTAATATTAGCAAGAGCAAGCCCAGGGATCCAGACCATCAGAGGAGGGAAGGGAAAGGACATGGCTAAAAGACGCTCGTGCCTTTGAGGCTCGTTAGGGCGAGAGCTGCTTCATCTGACACCCAATTGCTTAAAAGCCCTGTTTGGCTGAGCTGAGCTGAGTTTTTAATTTGCCTGAAAGGAGGGAGGGGGCAGCTGGGGACAGGGGCCAGCAGTGGGGACACAGGCACCAGGGCTGGCATGGGCACCAGAGGAGGGATGGAGCTGACAGAGAGATGCAGGGACACGCTAACCCTGTGGGACAAGGGTGTACCCCTGGCTGCTGCGATGCCCAGGGGACAGCAGTGTGTCTTACTCCTTACTCAAGCCATGAAGCTGTTTTTATGTCTGACCAAGCCTCCTACCCAAGGAACTCGCTTTTCCCCCCATCCCTCTTTCCTCTCCAGGGAGAAGGTGACAGTGGCAGGTGACAGGGGCAGCAGTGGCGAAGGACAGACCCCTCCTTTGGTGGGGCATGGGCAGCTGTCCCCAGCCCTGCTGCTGTCCCTTGCAGGGAGGACACAGGTCCTGACACTGATGGGAAAGATGGGAAGGCAAGCAGCTCAGCCCTGGGGTGGGCACGGAGATGCCACATCCTCTGGTGACGATCCCCAGCACTGCCAAAGCCCCCACACAGCCCTGCTCAGCACCCTTGGCACCAGCTTTCCAGCAATGAACTTCAATCGGCTTCTGCAGCGTGGCCAGATCCTGCTGCAGGTGTCACCAGCATGGGGCTGGGTCGGGCTGGTAGCAGTGGACCGCACTGTCTGTGAATTAATGGCTTTTCCACAGGGTGAACCGCTGGCCCCAGCTCCTCTGCCATGCCGTGCCCAGCCAGGGCACCTGCAGGAGGGCTGGCAGCCAGGTGTCACCCAGCAAGAGCCCCCATCCTCTTCCCTTAGGTGGGGTCCCCATGACAGGGTCTGGTTCGCTGCTGTGTGGTGCCGGGATCCCACCGAGCCGCACAGGGAAGGACAGAGCAGGGTCCCCAGAGTAGCACCTTGGTCTGGCGTGCCTCTCCTGTGCCTGCAGACTGGGGGGCTGCAGGAGGGAGGGGAGCGGGGGGCACGGCTGGTGTCCCCGCTGCCCGCACTGGTGCCCAGCTCGGGCTCTCCGCACGCTGGGCTCAAACAGGGGGCTCGCTTCCCAGCACGCTGCCAGCGCCCATGCACAAGTGACACACAGGCGTGCCTGCCTTGGCACTTCTCGCGGAGCTGCCGGCTCGCCAGCCCACGGACCTGCTGTCCCATCTCCCTGCCAGCGCGGTGGGGAGGGGTCCCCAGCAGCACCGTGGGTCCCTGCCAAGCCCCCACCACCGCAGAGCCCCTCCGTCCTCACCAAAACAGGCGCAGCTGCAGCCCACCCATGCACCCAGGGAGCTGGCTCCCACACTATTCCTGGGGCTGGGGGAGAGAAGACCCCCTTTCCATCCCAGCATTCCCACGGGATGCAGTGCAGCAGGACAGCCTGCTCCAGTTCCTGGAAGAGGTGGTAATTGTGGCTGGACCCGGGTGGGGGGCAAAGATGTGCCCCTGGAATTGCCCTGATGCAGCTCCTGGGGTGTGGATACATAGGGAGCCGCTGGCACCGCTGCCCCCTCCTCCCAGCCCATGGCACGCATCCCACCTCGGCTCTCCCAGGGGGTTTCAGGCAGTTGGGTAACCCCAGGGGTATCTTGTCCATCTGGCGGGTGCAAGATGGGAGCCAGCCCCTCTCAGCCTCTCCCTGAGTCCCCCCCCAGGGTGCAGCAAGCCCAGCTCCCACCATGACCATCCCCTTTTTCCACAGCATCCTCCGGGACAGGTGCTTGCTCAGCTCTGCAGGTGCCTCCACTCATATCCCGGGTTTGGCCAAGGGAAACCAGACCCAAAGGGTGCCTTAGTGCCCTCATGCTTATTTTGGGGGATACTCGACCCTCCGCAGCTGGGCTGCGGTTTCCTTTGGGGCAGGAGCCTGGCATTTACTCACAGAAGTTTCTGGTTGCTCCAGCCCTCCGCCAGCACAGCCAGACTGAGCCCAGACCCGCTGTCCAGTGGCACAGTGGCAGCACCCCTGGTGCGGGCAGGCAATATCAGGCTTGGAAGAAACCCCATAATTAACACATTACAGGGCTCCACTGGAGGAGCCCAAGCCTCTGATGGTGCAGAGCACTGGAGGGAACCAGGGAAAAGCAAAGAGCAAAAATGTAATTAACAAAGGTCACGGTGCTCCTGGCTCACACTGCTGAGCTGCGGCACTGCCTGAGCCTACCTCGATCCTCTCCCTCCTGAGGGACCCCCTGCAGCTACGGGAGGCAAGGAGTAGAGGAGCCGGAGCATGCACACAGCCACAGGCACTGCTGGCAGCTGCAGGTGTGGGCTGGAGCAACCAGAAGCCTCTGCCAGAAGCCTCACCTATGCCCAGGTGCCCATCACCCTGGTGTCTGACACCCAGGTGGCCCCACCGCCAACCCTTGGGCTCACTGCAGCTTCTCATGCCTTGAGATCTGATTTGTCCCCGGGCTGTGGATGTACCCCAGCCTGGCCACATCACTTCTCACTCAGGCTTTAGGAAAACACTCGAGTTTTGGGAATTTCACCCGCCAGCACTTGCTGACTCAGCACCAGGCCCCCTCCCCGGGTGTAGGTGAGGAAGGGTGGGAGATGAAGCCATCGCAGGTGGCAGGTCCCAGCCATGCTCTGGCTCTGCTGTGGTGGAAGCATATGCGCAGGGTGAGCCCGGTGCTGCCTGTCAGGGAGGAAGGAGCCAGCTGTGTGCAGTGAGCAGAGGCAGGGTCCCAGGACCCCTATCCTTGGAAACACAACCCTACTCCTAGTTCTAGCCCAAGCTCTCACCCTAACCTCAGACCTAGCCCTAACCTGAACCTTAGCCTTGGATCTAACCATAACTCAAACCCTAACAGGAACCCTGAACCTAAACTTAGCCATAGTTCTAACCTGAGCCCTAATCCTAAACTTAAGATGAGGTCTAACACCAAGCAATAACCCTAAGGATAAACCTAACCTTAGTCCTAGCCCTAGCCCTACCCCTACACCTAACATTAACCTTAACCTCAACTCTAGCCCTAACCCTACTGTAAACTTAGCCCTAGCCCTAAAATTAAACTTACGGCTAGCCCTAACCCTAAACTTAGTCCTACCTGTATCCCAATCCCTAAACTTAAACTTAGTCCTAGCCCTAACCTAACCTTAGCCCTGAACCTAAACCCAACCTTAGCCCTACCTGTAGCCCTATCGCTAACCTTAGCCCTGACCCTAACATTGTCAGCACGATCCCTAACCCTAACATCAGCCCTAGCCCTGGCCCTAACCCTGACCCAACCTGACCCTAACCCTGACCCTAACCCCTACCTCAGCTCTGGCCCTAACCCTGACCTCAGCCCTGACCCCAACCGACCCTAACCCCGACCTCAGCCCTAGCCCACCCATGCAGCAGCCGGAGGGGGGCTGAGCCCCCCTGCTGTGTACCAGAACAGCCTCCCCCCACATACCCACACCCCATTTCCCACCTGACCAGAAGAACCCCAAGTGCTGCAGAAGGACCGGGAGGGTCCCCATGTCCCGCAGCCCCCCCAGGGAGGATGGTGCTCAGGCCCAAAGAGCCCCCCAGCCCCTGCTGTGCCATGGGACCCTTCGCTGGCGGCCAGCAGCAGGAGCTCCGGGCTCATGGGCAGCAACAGGGCAGAGATTTTTCTGCCTCAAGTAGCTGGGAACAAATTCCCTGGTGGGGTGCTGTCACCCTGCTGGAGCCGTCACCCCGCTGGAGCTGGGAGAGTAAAGGTTCTGCTGGTACTGACACCCGTCCCCACTGCCGGAGCCGCCTTGCTCAGCCCTGATTTCTTATTGAAAGGCCGCATGCCTTCCACTAGAAGGATGCTGCCATCAACCTGGCTGTGTTATCACTGGTAAAAAACAATAGGGAAAGGCCCACTTTTTATGGAGAGCAAGGAAAAACACGGCAGCACCCATGGCTTGTGTCCTTCCAGCTGGGCTCCAGCTGAGTGTCGGCTGAAGGATGGGACTGTGGACCCCGTCCCGGCTGTGGGACACGGGGCAGCCCTGTCCTTATCCCCTTGCAGAGCAGAAACCCCAGGCTGTGAACTGCTGTGAAGCCATACGGACATCCCAGCTCCATTTGGAGGGGTGGAAAGGCTCCAGCTTGGGATGGTCCAGTGACGTCCTCACTGGGCTACTCAATCCCACCGCTTCATGCCCTGGGTCCCAGGCTGGGTGCCACCCCAGCGAGGGCTCATATCCTAGGCTACAGATCCCTGTGTTCCCAGGTAGCAGCGTGTTCTGGCAGCCCTGCCTGCACCTGGCTCCCACAGGCAGGAGCATCAGGGCTCTGCCACCACGGGGTGAGGTTCAGGGTGCCCGTCCGTGAGGAGGGGTTTGCACAGAGCTTTGCATACCGCACAGAGGGGAGCATCAGCATCTTCACCCCATAGCCACCAGACACTGAACCTCAGAGGACATGGATGGGTCCCCTTCCAGAGCTGCCTGCCCCACGTCTGCCTGTGGCCAAGGGGAACGCAGCTGCATTTGGGCAGCAACAGCTCAAGGAAAGAGGAGGGGGAGAAAAAAAACCCTCCACCAGTCTTAGCCTTTCAAATGCTCATTATAAATAGCTCCTCGGTGTCTTCTGAGTCACCCAGCTGAAACGTGCAAGCTAATAACGAACTGGGAAGGGGCTGGGAAGTGATTACAAGCTAGGGGAGGCTTTCTGGCTAAGTCATCACTTCTGTGACGGGGCTGCTGCATCGGCAGCTGCTGTTTGCTTTTTGCTTCCTTGGGTGCAACCAGTCCTCCACTGCATCTGGGGAGCAGAGGGCTTTGGAGATGCTGAAACACGCTGTGAGGTCATCCGCGCCAGCTGCAACACCTGAGCCAAGCCCTGAACCCCTCCTGAGCCCCAGACAAAAAATCAGGTTTGAATATTTTCTGTGGGAAATGCACCCATCCAAAACGACCTCCTTTTTCTGTTTGATTTACTACAGAAAACACAAACTGCCAAAGACCCAGAAGGCTTGAACCCAGCCAAAATGCTCCCTGCAAGCTCTCAAAATCATCCTTTCCCCTCTGCCTCCCCAGGCTGGCATTGCAGAGCTGCCAGGCTGTGCCAGGGCAGCCAGGGCACATGATTTGGTGATGGGAGCAGGACTAAGAGCTGCTGCTGCCAAATAACCGGCCCCATGGGACATTTCTGAGCCAACACTTGGTGAGTCCTACAGGCTGCTGTGCTAGTCCCATCCCTCGAGGATGCTACGTGGATGACGAGGTTTGGGGACACCTTCCTGCTGCCTGGGGATGCCACGGCACCGGGACCACCATCAACAGGGAATGGCTGCCCAAGGACCAGCTGGAGACCCTCCATCCAGGCTCCAACCCGCACAAAAGAGCAAATCTTGGCGTCATCACCCATTGCTGCAAGGCAGGCGAGACCCCCAGCCAGCTTTGACACCTCAGCTGGGGGGATCCAAGCTGCCAAGCTGCCCGTTGCATGTGCTCTGCCCGTTCTCCATCATCTAACACCCCCTGCCACCCCCCGCTGCCATGCGGATGGAGCCGCAGCAGCAGACAAAGCATCTCCCAGTGCTCTCCATCCCCCTCGCTCCCCCCTCCAGACAGGCCCATCCATTAACAAGGACAGCTCAGCCCTTTGCAGGAGAAAGCTGGACAGGCAGAAAGTCCCAGGCAGCTCCGGGCCCTGCCTGCATTTCTGGCTGCAGCCCAGCACAGCTCTCGGCAAGCCACGTGGAAGCTGGGAAAGAGACAAAAGCGAAAGTGGGGACCGGGGTCAGAGAAGAGCGGGAGGCAGGAGGGATTCCCAGAAGCGGCTGCTGCTGCATCCGCCACTGCCCCAGGGAATCCTGTATCCCCAACAGAGGAGTGGCCGCAGAGCTGGCTCCCACCCTGGAGGGATGCTTGTCCTCCCAGAGCTCATGGAGCAGCGCAGCTCCTGGGGGGATGCGCAGGGGTCGGCTGCAGATGACGGCCAGGGCACGCTCGGTGCAGCCCCTTGACGGCGGTGCCACCGGTGCTGCCGCCCTGGGCCGTGGCCAGGCCGTGGTGTGCCAGCCTGCCTGGCGGAGCAGGGGCCAGCCTGATTGCCTGCATCTGCGCTAGCATCTGGCCGGCAGCCGGCAAGCACCGGAGGTTAATTCCCTGACACTTTACAACCGCTCGCTGCTCTGAAGCTGAGGATGCTCAGGGGGGATGCCCTGGAGGGGAAACTACTGGCTGGTGTCCCTCCCCCCCAGGGAACCCCCCCAAGTACAGAGACATGCAGGGTGCCAGAAGCCAGGAGTTCCCCTCCATCCTCTCTGCAAGGCACCTCCAAGCTCCAGGGCTAGGTGCCCACGCAGGTGGGTGATGCTGAAGCACCCCAGACGCGACACAGCTGACATGCTGGCGCCAGGCTGTGCAAAAGGCAGAGGCATGAACAGCCCAAGGCTTTGAAAAAGCCTGGAGAACATCACACGCAGTCACTTGCAGCTCCCAAGGACCCCAGCAACGGGGGAGCAGGCTGCCTTCGCCCCACCGAACCCCTTGGCCCCAGTAAGTGGGTGCCCAGTGAGGAGCAGAGCTGCCCCGGCCATGCTGGATGGAGAGATGGAGCCAGTACTTTCCATGGCACTTTAAACATGCAACACAGCGACTGGCAATAACCACGAGGCAGAGGTTCAGGACGGGCTCTGGTGGGCTCAGCAGCCTGCTCTCAGCTTTGCGGATGCTTGGAGACCTTCGAAAGTAGGCTGAACCGCTTCGCCAGGCAGCTCGTGCCCTCTGCATCCCAGCCAGTGCTGCTCCCTGGGTACCTGCAGGGTTAATGGCACGGGAGCAAGACATAGAATCCTAGAATGGTTTGGTTTGGAAGGGACCTTTAAAGGTCAACTAGTCCCACCCCAGTGGATGCCATGTTTCTGCTGCCAGTGCTGCCCTTCAGGCCGTGCCCTGGGAGGGAAGCAGGAGTAATGGCGAGGACACACAAGGTGGGGAAGGACCAGAGTTTCCCTTTGATATGTGCCCAGGTCACACAGGCAGTGGCAGGTAGGGACATCAGCATCATCACGAATGTCACCTCATGCCATCAGCCCCTCCAGGAGGAACTGGCTGCCAGGTGGGTGCATCAGGGAGGTAAAATGGGGATGATGCATTACACGTCACCCTTACATGAGCCTTGATGGGAACACACTGTCCAGGTCCTGGCGTAACTGGCACAGAGACTTAATGCGCTCCTGTAAAGATGCATAAACTATCTTTGTCCCTTCCTGGGACACTGGGCTCTTTGCTGGTGCCCATGGGCTCCCCGGGCAGGATGGAGCCCCTCTTCCCAGCTGTGGCTGCAGCCACAGTCCCTCCTCCGTCTCGCGCCTGGCACCGACCTCATCATCAGACCAGCGCTGAGCATGGTGACACTTGGCCAGTTCACATGTCCCCACGTCTGCTCCTGCCAGGCAGCTGCCAGAAGCGAACCAAGCAGCAGAGAGAGCTGGATGAGAAGCAGGCAGCCCTGTCTGCTCTCCGATGGAAGCCCTGACTTCTCTCCAGCCTCCTCTGAGCCTGCTCCTTCCCTGCAGGGATGCTCAGAGTATCATCTCCTCCTCCGTGTTTTCAATCCACAGAGCTCGGCTGCTTCTCCCCCAGCCCCGGCTGCTGTCAGATGCTGTCAGAGCAGCAGCTCCGGGCACGCCAGCATCCTACCCGCCACTAACCGGGTCAGGAGCCGCCCGCCTGGGAACACGTTTCCCACAGGGGGAAAATGAAGGAGGAAATGGGTTAAAACGTGACCTGGATAACAGAAAATGGCACTTGACTGGCTGCCACCCAACACTCCCCTGGAATAAATCAGAGCTTATCGACAGCGCACATGGGAGACCTGGCCCACCGATGGATCTCGGCCCCACGCAGCATCCCCACCCAGGCAGCAATGCTCTGTGAGGGCAGGCAGCGGCATTGCTAAGATCTGCCGGCAGCGCACAAGGCAAGCCAGCATTAAACAACGCGGGGCTCGAGTGGTGGCAGAGAGCAGGCAGCATCACCCCGCAGTGCTGGCCTCACTGGGGACACCCCCTCTGGCCAAACGCAGGGGCAAAGGCATTGCCTGAAAGCTCTTGGGAAGCTTTTCCACCTCTATATATCCCCTTGGGGTGTACAGGAATGGGGACAAACATCTCCTGGGAAGGACCAGGTTACGTCCTGGTTAAAAGGAGGAAGAATGGGGTTCACCATTCCTGCCTCTTCCATGCCGGATGGCTCGAGGGGCATAGCCAGCCTCAGCTACACTAAGTTTCTATAGCATCTACCTTTCTTAAAAGCCATTAAACAGCAGCTGCAAGTCAGCAGAGGCCTTCCAGCCAGAGGAAACATGGGGATAGCCTGGCATTTCAAGACCTTTGTGTGTTTTGCTTAAAGAAAAGGACATGGGCACATGTTCTGGTGGCAGCATGAAGGATCTCTTCAGGGAACAAAGCATGCACAGCACCAGAGGGGAGCCAGGAGAGCTGGGGGGGAAGGATGCTGCCCGCAGAGGTGATCAGACCCAGCACCCACAGCAGTGTAGAGGGATCAGCAGCTCTTGGTGCCTCTGGAGGTGTGTCTAAGCCCCACACCACATGTAGGTAGGAGAGATGCTGGAGGCTATTTTCTATAGAGAGGCAAACTCCTCATCTGAAGGTGACATGAAGGTGCAAAAACCTGGTGATGCCAGAGGGAGACGTGTGGTACTGGGGCAGGAGCGGGCAGCAGCTTCCCTTGTGCCCCAATGATCCTGTAATCACTTAAAGCCCCAATGATCCTGTAATCACCCAAAGCACCCACTCCAGGAGACCTGAGGCTGCTCCCGGGCACACCCGCATGCAGCGAGGCAGCCCCTGGGAGTGGTGGTCCCGGCGTACGCAGCCGAGCCAGGCAGTTTGGCCAGTGCCTGAGCATGTGGAGCTGGCACCGCCAGACAAAGGAATCCAAGCACCAAGCAGCCTTCCTCCTCGTCCCCTTACACCTACATCCCTTCCCCACCAGCTCAGCTCAACCCTCTGGCAATGTGGGATTTGATCCCAGCAACCACCAGGGCAGGCTGGGAGCACCCAAGATCTCTCGGTACCCGGGAGGCAGAGCACCCACATACTGCAAATCGCCTGTGCACAGCCTGCTAGCCGGCAGCTGTGGAGCCTCGTGAGTGCTACACACGCGCGCGCAGAGCCGGGGGTCTCCTCCATCCCTAGCCAAGCCCGTGGGTGATGGGAATTCAGGCACCACATGCTTTGCATTAAGCCAGCTCAGCCCCTCTTCCCACATGGGCTCTGTGGAGCATCACCCTTCACCGCTTCCAGGGAGCACCGTCATCCCTCAGCAAGGTCACCCCATGCTCTCACGCAAAGCCCCTCATGCCTGCACCATGGAATGAGGTCCCTGTGACCCTCAGAGCCCCTTCCCCACCTTGCTGCATGCAAGCGGGTGCAGCGCCACTGGGACCCCCAGACCTGTTGCGTGGGTGGGTGCGCAGGGGGGTGGCTTCTCATGCCCTGCATGGAGCCGCTGAAACCATGATCCTGAGGCCTGAACTGCATTCCACAAAGTCACCTGCCCTCCCCCCCAACCCCCCCCCGCCCCTCTCCAGCAGCCCACTGGCGGGCCAGGAGCCTTCCACCCCCTCCAGAAACTGCCACAGGGCAAGGGTGGCTCGGGAAATGGGGGGATGCTGCTCACACCAGCCCTCCAGCACAGAGCCCTTCAGCTAGCCACCTGCCCTGGGCTAACACAGGTGGTTAGTGGGGAAACAGGGGGCAGCGGCTGGGGGTCACCAGCCTCTTGTCATATCCCTGCCACCCCCCTCCCCACCAGCTGTCAGGCAGGAGGAACTTTTTCCTGCCTTCCCCACGTCTCCCTCGCTCCCTCGCCCAGCATCACCCCCCGGAGCATCCCTCCATCCCAGCGTGGTGCCCCCAGCCCCGGGGCCGGCGGGAGGGACTCACAGGTCAGACGCTGCCGCCTGGTACGGCTGGCTCCGGCAGAGGATGGAGTGTCCGCAGCCCTGGCCCATGGCTCCGCATTCTTCGGCAGCCCTGCCAGGCGGGCGGCGGGGCTCGGGTGCGTGCAGCGAGGCGGCCGGCTGGCAGCGGAGCTCCCGCCGCGCTCGGCGAGGGTGTCTCAGCCCGCTGCTGTCACCGAGCCCTATGCAGCGCGGGAGGGGAGGGCGGAGGATGGGGGGCGCGCCGCGGCTGATTGACGGCGCCGCTGCGGCTCCGCCGGGCTGGGCGGGGGCCGAGCCGCTCCCGCGGAGGGGCCGGAGGGATCCGCACCTGCCGCGCCGCCGCCGCCCGCCGCGGGCCGCGCCCGTCCTCGCCCGCCGCGCCGCGCCGCACCGCGGGGCCGCCGCCTTTGTCTACAAGGCACACGCCGGCCCGGCCCGCCTCCGCGCTCCCCGCGGAGGCAGCTGCTTCTCTGGGCAGCGGGTCCTGCTGGGACCGCAAGCCACTTCTGCCCCGGGGACATCGGGCAGCACAGGGCAGCACTGGGAAGCACTGGTTTCGCAGGCAGTTCCCTGCCCCGGGGGGTGCTGGGCATCACGAGACCCAACATGTTCCTTCGGCAGGGGCAGGGGGTGACACAGAGCAATGTGGAACTGCACTGAGCCCACAGGTCCCTGCCCCGGGGGTACTGAGCAGCACCAGGCAGCACCCAACCCAACCCGCAGGCAGGTTCCTTTCGTAAGGGCGCTGGGTGGTATCAAGCAGGTGCCAGCGAGGTGATACAGGCCTGGCCATGCCCACCACCAGGTGCCTGCCCAGCCCATCCAGGTGGTGTGGAGCTACTGGCGGCGGGATGCTGCCCGTGGCATTGCTCAGCTGCAGCCAGGAGTGGGAAGGGGATGCTGAGCCCTTGGCCACGCTGCAACCCCACTTGAACCTGCCCCAGGCACCAGCCTGCTCCCAGACAAGGCTGCGGTGGAGGAGCCGGAGCCTCCCAGGAGCCTGCAGAACCACTCCATGCCTGTGCCCATGCTGTCACCTCCTGAATAAAGCACAGCTTCCCTCTGGGAGAGCCCACAGCCCTTTGCATGTGTGCAGCACCGAGCACCACTGGAGCTTGTCTTGGCCGAGTTGGAGGAGCTGCTGCCCATTTGGGCTTGCAGGACATCGGGTGGGTTTGTCCCCCACAGCCACACTGGGATCTCCTGCCCTGGGCTTCCCTGGGATGGGGGCCGTCAGGGTGAGCTGTCACCCGGGTGGGACTGTGGCAGAGAGCAGCTGGAGAAGGGCAACAGTTGCTGCAATGCCAGCCCCAGCCACTCTCCAGTCAGGGCTCACCTGCCACAGTCGAAGACCTGTGCTTCCAGGAGGGACACTGGGGAAGGGCACCCATCCTATGCTGAATCAGGGTCCTAGCAGGCTTCGTCTGCTATTAAACCCACATCTCTTGGCACACAAGAAGAAGGAGCAGGAGCAGACTGGACTTTTAAAGATATTTAAGCATTTTGGCTTCTCCCAATGCAAGCAGCAGAGACATCAGAATGAAGCTAATATGGACAAAGAGGGGGAGGAGATCATCCCGCAGCAGAACTTCTTGCCTCAGGGTGCTGTGGATGGTAAAAGTTCACACGGCTTAAGGACAGCATCTTCATGTACACAATGCTACAGCAACCATCAGTAGCTCGGGTCATCCCTGAGCACCGAATGGTCAGTGGGCAGGAGAGAACTCGGGGAAGTTTTGCATGTCCTTGCCCTGCTCTTGCACTCACCCTTGGCATCTCTTGGCCACTGGCAATACGGGGCGAGGGACCTTCCAGTACAGCCACCTTGATGTTAGTCCCCCTACCCCAGGCGAACCCAGGAGTGTCTCTCGGGGTCTGCAGGCTTAGCAGCATCCCTCTGCGGGTACCTGCATCCTCCGCACACTCTCCATGTGCTGCACAGTGGTACCAACCCCCAAACACCCCCAAACTGGGAGCTCGGCTGCATGTAATTAAATTTTGCACCGAAAGGAGCTATTTTGGTTGCTCTTCACTAGCCTTGCATCTCTCCGTCCCTCCAGGGTCACTTTTTCTGGGGAGAGGGGAAGAACGTGCCTTAAAATCTATGTAGATATGCCACTACTCCCCTGCTATGGCATGAACCCACCAGCTGGGACTTCAAGAGCAGCAATAGATATTAAGAGATTAGCACTCAAATCACATCAGTTCCTGTCAAATTCACAAGGATTAATATTCCCATGGTCTACATAAATAGGCAGTGTATTGTATCAATTACATGAGATCCTCTGCCTGCATTGTCCAGAGGGGGGAAACTGAGGCCCCCACCCGCAATGACTTGCCCAGATTTTACCAAATTTTACCCCAAGAGCTGATATTAGTCAGGGCTAATTGGAGATTATTTTAAGGACCACCACTTTAATCTAATCCCTTTTTTCCATCCCAAGTCTCAGGTTTAATGCTGTTTTCATCCTCTGGCTGAGCTTACCTGGGGTTTTGGAGCATGTCCCATGCTCCTTTGGGCGGACCTTACTGTGGGACACCATGGGATGCCATGGGAACTGGGAGCCATCCCAGTGCTCACCCATCTTCTCCCACCAAAGTGGCTGGTGCCATCCCAGGGGTGGGCAAAGCCTCAGAAGGCTCGAGCATCCAACTCAGTGATTTTATTTATCGCTCTCATTTTTATTTTTGTTTCCTCACATTGCTATTATTTAATTTCCTCCCAGCAGCCTGGATCTTGGGGCAAAGCAGCTGCATGATGGTCCTCGTTGTAACCCGGGCAGGCAGAGCAGGCTGTCGCTGCATGCTTGCACTTAGCATTGGTGTTAACACATCCAGGCTGCAGCGACTTTCAGTCTTTCTCGGTTTCCGGGCTCCGGTGGAAGTGTGGACTGCGCAAGCCTCACTTTCTGCTTTTGCTTCTCACAGAGTTTCTAGAGCCCAAGCCATCAGGCTGGCCTGTCTGTGATGCAGGGGATGTTCCCTGAGCCCCACGTGGGGCTGAACTGGTTCCTACAACCCTGCAGCGGTGACAACAACAGCGGTGTGGGGAGCAAGCCGAGTGCTGTGCAACACCCACTGAGCCTATAACCCCGTGTGACGGAGCTGCCTTGCCACATCATCTTGGCATGAAGACATCTACAGGGAGTCCCCTCCTTCCTGGAAAAGCTGGCTCCCATGGTTGTTTATCCAAGCTTTTCTTATTCCCAAGAGGCATTTTTGTCTGGCAATGGTCCCCAGCCAGAAGCAGCTGGGAAGATCAGAGCAGATCTGGGTGCAAGGCCCACCAGAAGCAGCCACCCATCCCCATTTGTGAGGCGCGGACCACCATGTGTGCCCAGCATCCGACCTGCTCTCCACCCCCCTGTGAATCCTTCCCTGCGTCCAGCGCGGTGCCTGCCTCTGTCCCCTGTCCAAACGTTATTCCTGGTATTTAAAAGACGTGGCTTTCTCTGCTCCACGTCACTCGGTACTGTTTTCTCCTCAAGAGAAAACTCAGCTCCGTATCCAAGCAGCTTCTGAGAGTCCTTCTGCAAATGGCAGCGCAGGCACTCGGGCTCTCCCTGGGAGACAAGGTTCCTCCTTTCAGTGTGTGCAGCCCTGGGAGTTTCACAAATGCTGAGAAATTTAAATAGCTTGCTGGAACGCTTCCTCTGCTTCTGAAATATTTTGATGCGTTTCATTAAAAATGCTTATTCTGGGGTTTTTGAGTTTGGGTTGGTTTTTTTTTTTACTTTCTTTTCTTCAGATAAATCCCTGCTTGCTGTTGCTTGGAAGCACCCAGGAGGGCTGGACTGGTGTCTTGAGTAACCGAGGGAGTTCTGGCATGGTTTCCTAAGCAACCAAGGACTACAGGATCCCACCCATGGTGAGGGACATCACACAGATGTCAGGAGGATGTGACCTTCTGGCACATGCCATGAAAACTGGTTTGGAGGTGCCAAAGGCGGAACCTGAAGGACTGAGCTTTGGGTTTCCTGCCTTATCTTGAGGAGGTTTCTCCACCAGCTTCAAGCAAAGAAGCCTCTGCCTCTGCTGCAGCTCCCCAGCATCATGATGGAGACATCCAGCTGGCTCTGGTATCACCTCTGGACCCGTCAAAGATTCCCTTCCTCCAAGTGCTGGGCAGATACTTCTCCACCAAAGCAGCCTGCTCTCTTCAGATGACATTGATCCATCACCTGCCAGTTTGCACCTCCCCAGGAAGCTGCCATTTGGAGAAGAAAAGGATTTCTACAGCAAATCCCTTTGGTGTTTGCAAATGTCTCTGGGTGTCTGACCTCTTAGAGCAAACCCAAAGCTCCACAGGAATAAGGAGCCCAGGTCTCTGGTCCAACCTCCTACTCAAAGGTGGATCAGGCCAGGGCTTCATCTGATCCATCTCCAAGGATGGAAACCACATGACCTCTTTGGGCCACTTCTTCCACTGCTCTGTGGTGGAAAGGCTTCTCCATACACCCAGTGTGAATGTCTGTGCTCGCTGTGGACACTCACCTGAGCTGCTCCGTGGGTCGCTTATGGCCCCCAGCACACGTTAGGACCTTATTGTTAGGAATGCAACACCTCCAAGCCCTCCGACACCCAACCTGCTCTGAGGCCACCTCCTCCGTGTGCCACCCTGTGCCCACCGAGGTCCCACACGGCTCAGACCCCCACGGAGCTGGTGCTGAGCCTGGCCACTGGAGCCCCATGGGGTGGGTGCCTCGAGGGCAGACAGTGACCTTAGACCTGGGCTGCGGTGCAGAAGCTAGGGCAGGGCGATGGCCAGCGAGATCCATGAAGAAACCTTCTCCAGGTATGCCCAAAGAGTGCACCTTACCCCGACCTCCCGGCTGGAAGGAGAGGGTCCCAGGAGGGTCTGACATGGCGTTTCTGACAAATCCCTCTTGTTTAGATTGCGCTGGATGCCGCAAACACCCTTTTGATGGAGTTCATGGCAATCCCCGATCTGGGCGCTGACACGGGCCGTATATCTTTCTTTATTGTCAGGAAGACGGAGGGCTGCCGGTGTTTCAAAGGCATCGTTACAGCTACATGCCCTCGTACCAATATTTGTGGCGTGAATATGAAACAAGCCTTGCTTTAGACTTCTGCGGAGCCTCCTTAGCTACGGGATTGAAATTTTTGAGCTCTGAATAGCCGTCCATTGTCCTCGAGCGCTCATTGTGCAGGATACCAATTCCACCGCTAATGTAGGTGTATTTGCCGATACAAAGCAATTTGCTCTGCGGATACTTTCCCTACAAAAGGGCTCGGCATCGCTGCCACCCTGTGCTCGGAGCTGCGAGCTTCCAGAGAGCAATTCGCTCCCTTGCTGTGCACACAAGAATCCCTTCCTCCAGAGATACCCCGCCAGCTCAGCCCAGCATCCCGGGATAGTCCCAGGGACCGAGCCACACTCCACTTTCCCTGCTTCCAGGGTTTCCTTAGGGTTATCCCGCTGCATGCATCTGCCGCCCCGCGCACCCTGAATCACCGCTGGGCAGCCACGGCCAGGCAGGGAGGAGGTGGGAGCTGAGCACCGGGTGCTGCTGCGCCTGTAGAAATATCTGCAGGAAAGTTCAATCTCAGCAACTTGGTTTTGATCTCCCCGTCTCCCCTCTCCCCGCCTCTGATTTTTCCACCGTTTTCCCCAGCACGCTTGAAAACCCAAGGAGTCTTTCAGGGTGGGAATAAAATGGCGAAACGGAGAAAAGCTTTTCCATTTTCACTGACATTTATCCTGGGAACAGAAAAAGAACAGAAAACAACACCCAGAGGAACCCAGAGCCTTGTTTTTATTGCAAGGTCAGTACAAGCTGTTCTCAAAAAAAAAAAAAAAGAAAGAAAGAAAGAAAGAAAGAAAGAAAGAAATCCTCAATGATCTCAATTATCAGGAAAATGATTTTCCATGTCTGCAGGTACAACAGCTCTGCCGTAGCAAGGGCAGAGTAGGGAGGACACACACACACACAGAGACACAGACCCCAGTATTTTGGGGTAGGGATAGGGGTCCTGGGGAGCTATTTGGAGGTTGTTTGGGGGTGTGGTGTGGTGTGTGTGCAGCATCCCACTGCAGCCTGTCCCCGTGCTGGGGAAGGTGCTGTGGGGAGAGGTGGGATGCGATGCCGGCTCTTGACACCCCATCCCATGCCAAAGCCTGCTGCCTTTCCCAAAAGCAACTGGGAGCAAAGGGATGAGCAGGGGAGGCTCGAGGGGGGGCTCTTGGCCCCCCCTTTCCCGTCAGTGTGAGGGTGACTGAAGCAGCGCGGTGGCCGGCAGCTGAGGAAGTGCTGATGAAAAGATCCTCTGACCAGATTAGGGAAGGGAAATAAAGCCCAGCGTCATGAAGCCCAGCGTCACAGGGAGAGGCGCTCGGCTCGCTGGGTCACATCAGATGAGGACAAGGTGCTGGTGGGAGCAGCACACTTGATGGGGGGCTCTGATCAGCGCCCCGGCCCTGGCCAGCAGTCCCATTCCCCTCCCAGAAAACCCCCAGTAAATACTCGTGCTGGCTCGGTGCCGCTTGCTGGGATGGGACAGAGACCCTGGCACAGCCCATAGCCACGGTGCCGGGATCCAGCCGGCCCACCTGGGGATGGGGTGTCCCAAAAGCTCCAGGAAGCGGCTTGGGCAGCCCGGAGTGGGCACGGGCTTTACCTGGCTTTGTGCAAGTGGTTTGGAGAGGGAAGGAGAGGGAAAAGGGAAGGGGAAAGGAGAAGTGGAAAGAAGGGGAAAGGGAAGGATGGGGAAGGGGAAGGAGAAGGGGAAAGGGAGGGAAAGGGGAGGGAAAGGGGAAGGGGAAAGGGAAGGATGGGGAAGGGTAGAGGGGGAAGGGGGAAAGGGAAGAAGAAAGGGAAAGAAGGGGAAAGGGAAGGATGGGGAATGGGAAGAGGAAAGGGAAGGAGTCTGAGTCAGCCGCATTCTGCAGGGCAGTCTGGCAGCACTGCAGGCTGCAGGCCAGCCTCAGCAGCCCCCCAGCCCGCAGCTCCCCTTGTGTGACAGGGGCAGCAGAAGGGCGGCTGGTCCCAGGTCCTGGAGCCGCATCCAGCACTTGTCATTGAACCTGCCTTCCAGCCTCTCCTGATGTTCCCTGCCTGGTCACATGTGTCAGCTGGGGTGTGGGGAGGGGACAGGGACCCGCTGGCTTCAGCACATGGAGGACTTTGCATGGGTGACCTTGCCCAGCACTTGCTCAGGGAGCCAAGGCATTCGTGGCTGCTGGGGGGGCCAGGGGTACCCTCTGCCCCCTTCTTTCCAACCTCCATTTTCATCACTCATCAAAGGCTTCCCACGTCCCATGGTCTGGTGTGTTCCCAAAACCAAAGTCTGGAGCAAAATCCCCATGGTGCTGATTCCCTGGGGGGCAGCATCCATCCCTGGGCTGTGCTGGGGCTGGGGTGTGTGTGCCATCCACCATTTAAGCAGGAATTTAAGCAGGGCTGCAGGATCAGGCTTGGAGAGACCTGGCCTGCCCATGGCAATCATCAGGAATCACTTTTGATTTGCTCCCGGGGTGCACCCAGCCTCCTCCCAGGGCTCTGCTGGGTACCACGGTCCGGGCGCCATCCCTGTAGTCCTCCCCCATCCCATGAACCCCAGCTCTGTCCCCCTCCACTGGTTCCCCACCCCAAAGCTGTTCGAGGTTTTGGAGATACTTGTTGCTATCCCTGACCCCATCCCAGCTCTCACGTTGCTGCTGGTGGCGGGGGGCACCTGGGCACCTGGTCCTGGGGTGGCACTGGGGTGGGGGCTGACCCCAGAAGTCCCAAATCACCCAGAGATGGGGATCCTTCCCCTGGTTTGAGGGTGATTGGGGCAGGGGGGGGCGCTTTTCCTCTCCATCCAACAACTCCCCACCCCAGGGTGGGGTGCAGATGAGGCTGGGAGGGGAGAGGGACAGGGACAGGGAACGGGGCAGGGATCAGACATCCCTGAGGATACAGGAGGAGCAGGACAGGTCTCTGTGCTCCTAGGAAGGGGTGTCCCGGTGACCTGCACCCCAACAGCTGGGGCAGCCGAGAGGAGATGTGCCTGCACCCTCAGCGTCCCCTTGGCATGTCCCATGGGTGCAGGATGGGACCGTGAGCTTCTCCCACACCACGGTCCCATCCATGCTCCAGGAAAAAACAAGGGCTAAAAAGCAGAATTAATGGCTGCTGGGGAAAAATCAGGAAGGCAACAACAGCAAAAACAAAAAAAATCAAACAAAATAACCCCCTGGCCCAGGCAGACATGGGGCCGTGGAAATTAGCAGCATTGCTGCCCGCCTCCTTCACGCGCAGGTTGGCTCCCACAAAAGGGAGCCGAGAGGGATTAAACATGCGGAAGGCAGTAATGGATTGCACAAAATCAATGCCAGGCGGTGGCGGGGGCTTTTGTTGGGCAATGATTAGGCGATGTGCTACACGGAGCCGTGCAGATAATTGTCTTGTCATTGAACAAGCCCTCGGGGAATGCAGGGTTGGTGGCACCCACGCGCTTGGGCATGGGTTTGCTCACTGTCTCCTGCCCCAGCAGAGCCACGCTCTGCACCTGGGGCACCCAGGGGACTGGAGCTGCCTTTGGGATGGTCCTCAGGGGCCATGGAAGGGATAAAACCCACTGCTTGGGGTTCAGGACATGCATAGCAGGGGTCAGCCCTTTGCTTCAGTGGGGTCTGGGCAATGTCCCCTCCACCTCCTGCCCCCTGGCAATGTCCCCAGCCCTGAAGCAAACCCAAGTGAGTGCTGAACTGGGGAACCTGCTTGCTCCTGCACACCATCCCTCTGAAGCCACCAGGAGCATCTCCGGTGGACAGCATGAGGCTTCGAAAGCTGCTTTCCAAGCCATCCACCTTGAACCATGGCCAGCGAGCGGGGAGGAGAGAGCTCAGCACCCCCCAGGGCAGTCAAAGCATGTCCCCTGGGTGACAGCCCCGCTCCCCACCATGCTCTTGGGCTTCTTGGGGTGGGGACAAGCAGGGTTAGGTTTCTATGGGTGGCAAGGGGACATGGTGACCACCTGGGTTGCAGAGGGGTCACAGAAGGGACCTGTAGCCCCGCAGCATCCCTGGAGCATCCCTCCCTGGTGGTGGCTCTGCTCTGCTCCCCAAGCTGCGAACAAACTCCCAGCTGTTTCTTCCCAGCAGGTTGAGGCAGTGAAATCCCTGTGGAAGCAATCAGAGTGACCTGGAGCCCTGGGCTGTAATGACCACAGGGCTCAGAACAGGGACATCGATGTACAATGTGTCCCACGAGCCGGGCAGGCATCCCCAGCTAGAGCTCTGCACCCAGACGCGCCAAGCTGGGGGTCGCTGCTGCAGGGTGTCACATCAGCCAGCAAACAGTGACTCGGGCACGAGCATGCCGGGCTTTCTCCACATGGCTGGGAAGTGATACAGTAACGGTCCCTCCCAGAGGGATGCCAGTCAGGATAATCCTATCCCCTGGGCATCTCCTGCCCTGGGCCAGGCATCACATCCTGCTGCAGCCAGGCCAGCGTGCAGGGGGCTCTACAAGGGCACCCCTGCCCATGGTGCTCCCCACTGCCTCTTATCACCAGCCTCCCAGCCCTTGGGATGCTCAGCAGCATCTTCCCAAACAAGGGTACCAACCCTCGGGGTCCAGGCAGCGGGGTCAGTGCCCCACACCAGGGCCGAGGGCAGCAGAGTTTGCCGAGCACTGCAGCAACAGGTGCTGGTGTGGCGCAAAGGTTTGTCACTGATGGGACCATGGGGACACGCGCTGTGGCACATGGGCCTGGCACGCTGCCGCCCCAGCAGCGGGCTGCCAGGGCTCGCAGGTAGCCATGGAAACCTCCTGGCGGGATGCTGTGCCGATAAATAGCCAATTTAAAGTGATTCTCCTCAAAGAGATTTTTTATATATCTGTGTGTGAGCAAGTCCCACTGGTTTTTTGGTTGTTTTTTTTTTTTTAAGGTTTTCCTTTTTTATTATTATTATTTTTTTCTTTTGTGCTGCCTTCAAGGTCTGAACGCTGCTGTACAATGGTGACTCGCAACACCTCTTTGTGTTAAATGAAACAAAGTGGGTTTATCCTGGTGGCAGCAAATATGGAAGTGGAGTGAGTTTGTTCAGTGGGTGCTGGGCCATGCACGGCCACGTGTGCACAGAGCTGCTCCTTACCTGGGTATTTATTTAGCTGTGCACGCTGGGATAAATAAACGCATGTGCATCTGAGTGCATGTGCACGTGTTTGGATGCATGGGCATGCATCCCACCTGTTTGCTCCTACACTCCACACGTGCATGGAATTGTGTGTGTGTGTGCACAGATCCGGGCATGCTGCGTTAGTGTAAGCAGCCCCGCAGCAGCGTATGCTACTCAGGTACTTGTGCACACATGTGTGCATGGGCTGGGGGAGCCACAGCCCAGTGTGGGCTCCAGGTCCTCTCGCTCTATCCCTCTCAGGAGTTTCCCAGGGGATGGAACAAAGGGAAATGGGATTTTCAAGTCCCAGAGACCCACATCTGCCACAGGAGGCAACAGCCAGCCCCAGCTGCAGGAGCCCTGGCTGCAGCCAGGTGCCACCCAGGCTTCGCTGTCCATGGGTGGAGAGGCAGAGCTGTGCCCGCTCCTCCAAGGATGCAAACCAGGTTTGGCTGCAGGATCAACCCAGCAGCCAGGGCAATGTAGCCCAGGGCTCTGCTGAGCCACTCATTACCTGTATCTGTATGTCCCACAATGCGCACACATCCCTGGGGACCCCATCCTGCTTCCTCAGCACTGGTCCATCCCAGATGGGGACAGAGCAGGGATCCCTCTGGGTTGACAACCCAGGAGCATCACCACAGGGTGGCCAGGGCAGGAGGCAAGGCTAACAGAGAGATTGAAAGCTCTGTTATTTTTAAATAAATGTAAATTGACATTGGCTTAATGGAGAAAGACAAGCCTAGCTCCTCCTCGCAGTGAGCACGACAAAGACGGGTAAAAAACAGCCTCGTGCCATTGCTGTTGGCAGGGCACAGAGCTGGGGACCCGTGCTGGCAGAGGTCTGGCAGCTGCCTGCACTGGGGGCCGACCGCTCTGTTCCCACCACGCTGGGGAGGTCCCTCCGACCAGGAAAGTCATGGTTTGGCTCCTGCCTCTGCCACCCATCACCAGCTGGCCTTGGCCATGGCTCCTTGCCCAGCTCCGGCCATGCCAAGCCTTCCCCAGACACTTCCTTCCTCATCCCCGCAAGGTGCTGAAGCCCCCGCACCCGTCACTGGCACTCGGCACCGAGCCCCCCGGCGCTGCCGGCCCCCCACGGGAGCTGGGTGCAGCAGATCCCCCTGTCCCACGGGGCACTGGCACCCTGCCTGCGGGCAGCATCTCCTCGGGCAAAGCCCGCCTCTGCACCCCCTGTCGCCCCTGCGCCTGCTCGACATTTATTTAGTTATTTAAATTTCCTTTATTTTTCTTATTAAACCAGGAGCAGTGAGTGGGTGGCTGCTGGAGAGGGAGGAGGGGAGCGCAGGGAGCTGGGGGAGCATGGGGATGGATAAAAGGCTTCAAGCAGCGGGGCCCTTCCCCTGTCCCGTCACTTTATGCTCGTGAAATCCTCCGAGGGGCTCTTCTCCCCCTTCCCCACCACTGAGAGCCCTGTCCCACTGCTCTGGCAAGGCTGGAATTGAGCTGGAAGTGGGGGTTCCTCTGTGCCGGGTTGGGGAATAGGGCCGGTGGTTGTGTTTTCAGAGGTTTCCCCAAATCCTTCTCCAGCCTGAGCCCATTTGATGGATGGGTAAACTGAGAGCAGAGGGAGGTGGGGATCCTCCATCACTGGGCAGCCCTTGGTAGCATCCTGAGCAGGGAGGCAGCCCCACACTCCAATTAAAAACAAAAACAAAAACAAAAAACAACAAACCAGGGATGGGAAAAGCCAGGAGGGAAAAAAGGAGGGGAAAAAATGTGAGAGAGCCTGAAAAAAAGCCAGTGACAGTTTAATGGGGCTGCTGATGAAATAATGACTGTTTTAAAGTCTGCTGGAGTGTGGCTGCGCCTCTGTTAAATCTGGGAGCTGATAATCTGCTGAGTTCATTACGACGGTGGGGGAAGAGCAGCCACCCGGTGGGACACGGTGCTGGGGCCTGAGGTGTCATGGGTGTAGAAGGCACGTGGGGGGACCCGTGGGGGGACCCCGTATGAGTGCCATGGGGTGGTTGCAGCATCAAGCTGGGTTGCCCGGGCTGCTGGCATTGCCTGGCTCCCCCTTAGGGTCCCCAAGATGGGGAGGGTGAATGTGGGGTTCACCCCTGCCAAGAGGCAGCAGCTCATGTCTGAGTGCCCAAAGTTTCCCCTGCTGCCAGCACTCCCTCACGACCTTTGCGCTGTCTGCCTCAGAACCCAGCCTGGCTTTGCAGTGCTCTCCTACAAGGGACCAGGCAGGCAGCACCCAGCCAGGCAGCACCCCAGGAACAGCATCACGCAGGGCAGCAGCACTCCAGGAATGGCAGCACCCAGGGCAGGCAGCATGCTGGGGCAGGCATCACACAGGGCAGGCATCACACAGGGCAGGCAGCACCCAGGGCAGGCAGCATGGTGGGACAGGCAGCATCCAGACCAGACAGCACTTTGGCCAGGCAGCACCCAGGGCAGACAACCTCCTGGGCAGGCAGTATATTTTCTGTCCTCTGCACACCATGGGGCGTACCCTGTGCCTCAGTTGCCCCCTCTGCAAAGGGACGAGCCGTCAGGGACTTGCCCTCTGCCAGCTGAGGGAAGAGGAAAGCCAGGGGCTGGCTTTGAGCTCCCTGAGCATCGTCCTTGGTGGCACACAAGTTCCTGGCATGTGCTCTGTGCCACCTTGGCAGTGACTCTTGCCTGGCATTTACCTAATCCATGTGCTTGGCACACAAAGTCACTGATGCCCCTGACCCTGCCAGACTACAGCAGCAGGGATGCTGCCGTCTGCCACGTGCTGAGGGCTCCTGCACCCTGGGAAGAGGTACTGGCTTCCAGCTGGTGGCTGCGGAGGGACTAGAAATCACCCTCGTGTGCTAAAACACCGCCAATGTCAGGAATTTATTAAGTTGTTTGTAAATGACTCCACAATTAATCACTTGCCTGTGCAAGGTATCACATGGTGCTCGCCTCCGCAGCTCTATATATAGAGAGGAGGTGTAGGTAGGCTCCATCCATCCCTCTCTTGAGAGACAGGCTCTTGGCTGGGCTTCATCCCATTGCAGGGCCAAGGCTGAGCATGCACCGACTCACTGCAGCTGTGCAGCTGCTGCTGCAAAGCGCCCTGGCCCCTTCATGCCTTCTCTGGGCTTCGGGATGTTAGCGGGGGGGGCTCCAGCATGCTGGCAGCTCCTGCCTGCTCCCCTCCCAGCTCCCCTCGGATGGTCCCTCAGGAGCTCCCTGGGCATCTTTTCCCAGAGGAACCTGGATGGAGATGAAGGGAACCCCAAATCCCATGCTCCTGGGGTCCAGGACACTATGGAAACTGTCGGGGTGGATGCTGGCATCAGCTCCAGCCCAAGCCATGGATGTGGCTTGGGGCTCAAAGCAGCTTCTCCGTGCAGCATCAGCCAGGCTGCAGCAGAGCCCCAGAGCATGAGCTGCCCCCAGAGGGGCAAGGCCAGCCCCGAGGAGCTACACTGGGGTCTGCTTCCCTTTCTGGGTGCTGTGGTGCTGCCCCTCCCACCATGTGCAGCCCTGCAGAGCAGCACGGACACGGAGGGCCGGCTGCAGAAACCTGGCGTACATACAGCACCAAGTGCATGAGCGAGCACCTGGTCACACGTGCATGTGCTAACACCCTGTGCATGTGCAGGTGACAAATGTGTGTGCAGACTGTGGTGCACAAGCATGTGCAGACACTGAGCACATTGCAGACCAGCACATGTGCAGGCTGAGTGCACATGCAACACTAGCACCCATGGCAGACACTGAGGGCATGTGCAAAAATGCAGACATTAAGCGGGTGTTGCAGACACTGAGCACGCATTGCATGCACCGAGTATGCGCTCCAGACAGCAAACACGTGTTGCTGACACTGAGCATATGTGGAGATACTGAGCATGCATTGCACACACTGCATGCACTGAGCATGCATTGCAGATACTAAGCATGCGTTGCAGACACTGAGCACATCACAGATACTGAGCACATTGCAGACAATGAACATATGTTGCGTGTGTTGCATGCACTGAGCACATTGCAGACACTGAGCATGCATTGCAGACACTAAGCATGTGTTGCAGACGCTGAGCACGTTACAGACAAAGAACATGTGTTGCAGACACTGAGCACGCATTGCATGTGTTGCATGCACTGAGCACGTTGCATGCACTGAGCACATGTTGCAAACACTGAGCATGTGTTGCATGTGTTGCGTGTACTGAGTATGTGTTGCAGACACTGAGCACGTGTTGCAGACACTAAGCACGTATTGCAGATGCTGAGCATGCATACACTGAGCATGCATTCCAGACCGCAAGGCCACATGCAGACACCAAATACACATGCAAGCAACCGAGTGATGTGCCCCAAAAGGCGCTGCCGACACCGGGCGCACATGTGGGCTCCAAGCACCTGTGCAGCACTCGCACTCGGCCCATGCGCCTGTTGGGGCTTGGCACTGCCATCATGGGCACCACTGGCACACAGGGGCTTTGCACACCCCACCAGGCTTTCTGCAGGGAAACTGCAGCACTGGGACAGAATTTGCACCCCCAGCTGCATACAGGAAAGGCGGTGGGCTCGTGTGCTGCCATCCTTCACCTGCACCCCAGGAGCACCTGCAGCAGGAGCCTGTGAGCTCTCATTGCCCAAAGGCTTTGGGTGCCCAGCAAGAAGTGAGACCCACATCTGGCTGATGAGTTCAGACATGGATGGCCAGATGTGGGGTTGGTGCAGGGAAACCAAAGCACAGCTGGCAGAAACAGCTACTGATGGAAGCTCAGCTGGTTTGGGGGCCAAGAAGCAGCTCTGCTTGGCTGCCAGAACAGGGCAGGGTGAGGGTGGTTGGAGGTCCTGGTGATGAAAGGATGGGAAGAAAGAGGACAGATGGACAAGGGCATGACCGGAGGAACAGGTAGGCTGCTGACAGGTGGGTGGATTGATCGATGGGGGGAGGGAGGGATGGGTGGTGGGAAGAAGGGAGGGAGGAACAGAGAGAGGGATAGGGAGGAATGTGAGGATGGACGGAGGGAGGAAAGGAGGGAAGGATGTGGGGATGGTGGGAGGGAGGGAGCGATGGGGGAGGGAGGGAGGGAGGGAGGGAGGGAGGGATGGATGAGTATCTGGACAAGGCTGAGCACTAATGGAATTTCATGGCGTATCACTGGGGTTTGGTATCAGGTGCCTGCTCCCCTGCCTGCCCAGCTCTCTCCCTGCAGAGCCCTGGGCACCAGCAGCCCCATGGGGACCACCTGGTACAGCAGAAAGGGAGAGGGGCCATGGAGCTGGGGCTGGTGCAGGCTTTTTCCCTCTCCCCAACACCTGTGTCCCCACCCAGGCACAGCACCGGGGGGGCCAAGCCACATGCAGGTGAAGCCAAGGCTTGTGGGGGGCTGGTGTCGGGGGCAGCGGGTACGCAGGTGCCTCCCTTCATCTCCACCACCCCTTGCAGTGCTGCAGGTGATGCTGCCAGCACTGCCACTGCAGCAAACCCGCAGCGCCTGCGGGTGATTGACAGCCCTCTCCCACGGGTGACTCACCACCCGCCCCCCCCCGTGGGGGATCAGCGTGAGGAGGGGGTGGTGGGACACCCCACCCAGGGCCACCGCAGGCAGCGCAGCAAAGGGAGCAATGCTCCCAGCCCTGCGGTAGCACCCGGCCACCTCTCACTGCCCACCCTGCATCCCTAGGGAGCAGGCAGAGGGACAGCCACCTCCTGCCACCCAGGCTGAGCTCCGAGGACATTCCCAGCAGGGACAGCTGCCAGGTGGAGCTCGGTTCTCATGGCAAGGACCTCAGTGATGGCCACTGGCAGGCAGCAGTCACGCATGGCGCCAGCCATGTCCTGTGGGGCTGAGACGGGTGCTGGGGAGGAATCCCCAGGGCTGCCTGCTCTGCCTGTGCGGGGGACACACAGCTGGCAGCCCCGTACCTCCAGCTGGGAACTGCTCATCATGCCTCTTGCTGCAGGGCTCCACTGCCTGAGTCACCCCTGCACACAGTCCCTGTGCATGCACATGCAGACGTGTGCTTGCACACGCACCTTCATGCATGCACACATGTGTTCCCCCCAACAGCAGCCATTACGGAGCAGCACTGAGAGGCTGTGGGTTTAGGCTTGGCTTGGCCGTGGGTTTTGGGTGGGTTTAGCTGTGGGTTTAGGGTGGGCTTGGCCATGGGTTTAAGGTGGGCTTGGTCGTTGGTTTAGGGTGGGTTTGGCTGTGGGTTTAGGGTGGGCTTGGACATGGGTTTAGGGTGGGCTTGGACATGGGTTTAGGGTGGATTTAGGGTGGGCATGGCCATAAGTTTAGTGGCTCACTGCCCTCTCCATGGCATCACCCAACATCTTCTGAGCACCCAGTGGGTGCAGCTGGGACCATCCCACTGCACCCACAGGCTCGCCAGCTCTTGCTGTCCCCCACCCTGGCCACCCACCCCACACCACCAGCAGGGACCTGGACACTGCCAGCTCTGGCTGTCCCCCACCCTGGCCACCCACCCCACGCTGCCGGCAGGGACCTGGACACTTCCACACTGTTTGCCCAAGACCTTTAATACCATCCAGAGGCGTCAGCAGAAAGCAGGGGCAGCTCCTGCCGCCCCCCTCCCCGTCGCCCCACCTGCAGCAGAGACTAGAGCCGTGGGCGGGGGACAGAGGCCAGATGCACCTCCTCCCCAATTTGGGGGGATGCAGAGGCTCTTAACGCCCTGGCTGGCATGGAAAGGACCCTGGAGATGGGGTACCCCCTCCCCAGGAGTGATGGGAGCACCATGATGCCAGTGGCTGGAGTCAGGCGAGCATCCCGCGGGAAGGGCTCCTCCTGCCTGCCTGGTTATTTTACAAGAGATTTAAAAATAGAGGGGGGAGGAGGATAAGCAAGAGCCCCCAGACACAGACCCCCATCCCACAGCTGTGCTGAGACACCCGGCTGGGTTCTGCCTCTCTCTGCCTGGAGCTCTGAGCAGAAGCGGCAGCCGAAGGCAGCCAGGGCGCAGGGGGTGGGCTCGGGTGGGCTGGCAGTTCTTGGTCCCCGTGAGCTGCCTGGCCGTGGCTCCCGAGACCTGCTCCACCACCGGGTGGGTGGCCTCGCTGCCATTTCCCCTCCTGGCTGCCCATGGGTCACCGTGGGGGGAGGCGAGAGGGCCTGGCTGAGGCTCCGGAGCTGGCAGGACCCCTGGCAAGTGCCGGGGTGCGGGGCTGGCGCGGCTCCCCGAGGGCTGCCCCGCTTGTGGATGAACCTGCGGCACAAGCGGAGAGCAAAGGGTCAGCGAAGGGGAGGGGGCTGCCACCTCCATCCCCTTCCAGCCTTGCTGGGGACATGCACGGGGGGGGGATGCCACCATTCATGCATGCATGTGCCCACGTCCCCAGGCTGTGGTGGCAACGGGACAGCCAGGGCCATTGGCTCCTGCCTCCCACTGCCTCCCTTGCCTGCGTGCTGGGGCTGGGGCAGGGGGCGCAGGGTAGAGGGGCACTCACCCAGCGTGTCAGGCCTCCAGTTCAGACGTTTCGCAGGAGCTGGGGACAGAGAGGACACAGGTCACCATTAGTCCTCAGCTTCCTCTGCATCTGGGCATCATCACCAGCAGTGCAGTACCCAGTGGAAAGTGCACCAGGGGATGGGGTGCAAGGCCCCCAGAGCAAGGGGAACTGTGGTCCCACTGGGATGTCCTCCGAGCAGCCTGGACCAGGGGACGCAGCGATGCCAGCTGCCCCATCCTGTGTTGGGACCACAGTGGGGGACACCCACAGCACTGTCCCCCTGGGAGCCCCGGGTTGCTGGTCCCTTGCCCCAGACCATGCCAGGGTGCAGAGACCCCCAGCCAGGGGTGGGGATCTGGCCCAGACTGGAGGAGCAGGCACAGAGCCGGCAGGGATGGCTGTGCCTCGCACACCGGCACACACACACCGTGAAGCGCGGCCCCGGGGGGGCTTCCCCTCTGCCCCCAGTTATAAACCTGAGCCCGGGTGGGGGTCCTGGGGCAGACCCAGTCCCAGGGGATGGGTGCGAGGTGGGAGGCACCAGGGCAGTGCTGCTGCTGCTCCCTGCCCTTGGGTGCCCGTTGGGAAATGCACAACTGATGCATGTGGTGGCAGGATTGTCATCCCCCCCGGCACAGCCACATCCTCAGGTTTATAACAGCAACAGGGCCCGAGGGATCAGCTTGGGCACGGTGGGACCAGAGCAGCTCTGTCCCACTGCTGCCACCAGCACCAGTGGGCCCTGTGGCTGAGCAAGGCTCCGACACCCACACCAGCACCTGCGTGGCAGGGGGATGCGACAGCCCCTGGACACGACAGCTGTCACACAGCCAGCAGGACAACAGGATGGCGGTGGGGCTGGTCTGCAACCAGGACAGCATTTCAGAGAACCCCCCCCTTGTTATAGGAAAAACCAGGAGCTTGGTGGCATCCCCTTTTCTTGCATCACAAGTTTGGGACACTCCTGTGCCCAGGAGCCCACCCACCAGCGCTGGTGCTGGACAGGGCACCCAAAGCATCAGCCGCCCCCCTCCACCCCACCAGCTCTCTCCGGGCTGACTGCAGGCTGATGATGGTGCATAGGGAATGGGAGCAGGGACAGCCCCCACCCTCGTTCAGGGACCCAGCCCCCCACGGCGTGTGATGCAGAGGAGATGCAGCCCCGCGCAGAGGGACCCCCGTCTCACTCACAGTTAGCGGGTCAGTAGCAAAAGCAGCCACACTGCTCCTCATCTCACTCTCATTGCCCCGCAGCGGGATGAGGGAGATGTTACCCAACCTGGAGTCCTGCTGCGACCGTGACGCCCGCACCTTGGAGGTCTCCGAGGGCCACAGGGCCCCGCCATTCTGGGGACAGAGGGGACACGGGGTGAAGGAGGACTGGAGGCTGGCTTTTTGCTCCTCAGCCACCCCAGGGACCTCTCCTCCGCCCTGGGATGCTGGTACTTAGGGATGCTTGGCTACACCAAAGGTTTCTGCTAGCCGAGCATCCCTCAGAGCTGTCACCCCGCGGTGCTGTTGGGGCACAGCGGGCACTGCCCCGTGCCTCCCTACCTGCACGTGGAGGAAGGTGGCGAACCACTCCCGCAGATCGGCCTGGGTGTCGCAGCACAGGTACCTGCAGGGACAGGCTGTCAGGAAGCTGTGACCCGCATGAGGGCTTGCAGACCGAAGGGCTGTCACCGAAGCGTGACAGCCACAGAACCCACTAGCATCCTGAGTGGGTCCGTGGGTGCCCAGCCAGGCTCTGCCCACAGAAACCCCCATTCACGCCCCCCACGGCAAAGGTACACCAGCTGTGGAGAGCAGCTGCCAGGCCAGTGTGACCTCTGTCCCTGGGGATGAGCTCAGTGTCCCCAAGTGCACCCCTTCCCTTACCATTGCTGTTTCTCATGCTTCTCATTTTCATAGAAGACTGTAAAGCCCCAGCTGGAAGGTGGGAAGTGAAAACATGAGGATTAACATCCCAGGTTGCCGAAGTACCCCAGCAAACCCCCCATCCCTGCAAACAGTCCCTGTCCCTGCGGACCCCCCATCCCTGCAAGCCCCCTGTCCCTGCAAACAGCCCCCACTCCTACACCCACCTGCAACCCTGCATGCCCCCCTCCTCCTTGCAAGCCACCCGCACCTCTGCGAGCCACCTGCATCCATTCCCATGGCCCCAGCCCCAACCCAAAGCTCCAGCCGCTGCTCACCCACCCCGAGACCTGCAGCAACGCTGCCCAGCACCACAGCACACACCCGAATCCCTGCAGGAGGTGAGGGTCACAGCCCTGCACACTCACATGCACACACAGGCTGATGTGTCTGCACACGCCCACATGCAGACACTCACACATGTGCACACATACATGCACACACGTGTACACAACTTGCTGACATGCATGCACATGCACATATGCCCATGCACTCACAGGCACATGGATAATGACATGCATGTACAAACCCATGTGTACACACCCATATACATGCACACAAACACGGGCATGCATGCACTCCCACACATGTACATATGCACATGCACACAGACACACTTGTGCGCAACTTGCTGACATGCATGCACACGCTCACATATGTGCACACACACATATGCCCATGCACTCATATGCACACACATGCACACACACACTGACATGTACTAACACCCCCACATGCGCACATGCTGCCATGCATGCACACACCCACATGCACATGTTCACATGCATGCACAGATGCTGACATGCTTGCACATGCCCCCAGGCACACCCCCACATGCATGCACACATGTTGGCATATGTGCATATACACCCACGTGCACACACTCCCACACATGCACATATACATATGGACACACACATGCACACACACGTACACAACTTGCTGACATGCATGCACTCACATATGCCCATGCACTCATATGCACACTCACGCTGACATGCATGCACACGCCTGCATGCATGGAGACATAATGACGTGCATGCATGCACCCACATGCCCACAGACACTGACGTGCACGCCCACATATGTGCACAAGCACACACACCGCGGCAAACTCACATGCACATGCACAAGCACACTCCCCCCCCGACCCTCACACGCCCACGGCTCCTGTCCCACCCCCAGGGCCAGGTCCCTGGTCGGCACCAGCCCCCCCCCCGGTCCAGCCATGACCCCTCCGGCCCTGCAGCCCCTCACTGTGGGCAGGTGACAGGGGACAACGGGGCTGGGGACATATCCAGTCCCCTGTGCTGGCACCCGCTTGTAGAAGCATCCTGTGAAGCTGCTCTGACATCTGGTGGCAGGAGGCACGGCCAGCAGGAGATGTGTCCCAGTAGCCAAAACTGTCCTTGTCCCCAGCCCTGTCCCCATCTCCATCCCTGTCCCGGTCCTCATCTCTGTCCCCATCTTCATCCCTGTCCCTGTCCCCAGCCCAGCAGGGCACCGCATTGCTGCTCACCATGTCGGGGGTCGAAGCTTCTTCTTAATGCCCAGGTAGACCTTCAGGTTCCTGACGGGCCACTCCTTCTCCGGCTTGTGGCTCTGGGAGGGGAGAGGGACCCGGCACCAGGTTGGGGGCTGCCAGACCCTTCATCACTCGCCCCCACCCACTGCAGCCCACACCGATGCTGGGCTGGGTTTTGTCCCCCAGGGAGGATAAGCCATAGGGATGACGGGGAAGGGGCTCAGCCCATGTCTGGGCTTGCCAAGGATGAGGGTGAAGCCCAGGCTGGAGCAGAGGAAAGGGCAGGGCGTGTGCCCATCGCCCGCGGGTAGAGGGGACACAGAAGGCCTGCCCCTGTGGCACAGCTCCCCCAGAGATGGGCCAGTTGCCTTTGGAACTGGGACCAGCACATTGTGATGGGGTCTTGAGAGCCTGGCACTACATGTCCTTCATGGGGACACACGCATCACACCCTTCCTCAGCATCACGGCCATGACCATGGCAGCAGTGGCCCCAACCCCGCTCTGCTGGCATCTCTCTGCCCTGACCACATCCCCACCGCCAGCACGGCATGGCACGGCATGGCACAGCATGGCAGGTGGGCACCTCTGGAGGTGGGTACCCCAACTTCCCGGCCCCACTTTGGCTGTCCTGGGCTCCCCGCCCTGCATCGGAGCATCCTTTGGGGTGCTGGCTGCAAGCTGCACCTTCCCTGTGCCGCGCGGCTTCCCAAGGAAAGAGATGGGGGAAGGCAGGACGTCCCAGCAAAGCCAGGGCACTGCCAGCCCCAGCCAGCTCCCTCCCCACGCTCTGCACCATGGCAGCGAGCCAGGCCAGGCATCGCCCATCGCTGGCAGACGTTTCGAAGGGGCAAAGCCCCACAGCTCCCTCCTCTCCTCCCCCCTGGGACCCCCCAGGTGCCAGCTGCATCTCACCATGCCACACAAGCCATGCCCCGGCAGTGGGTGGCATGATGGGGACCCCCCCCATACATACGGCTGCCCGCTGCGTTCGCGTGCAAGCAGCATGACTTACAAGAGCCCGATCCAATGCCCGTGGGATGGGGGAGCCAGCCCAGCCCATCCCCTCCATGCAGCACCAGCCCCTTCCCCATCCCCATCTCCAGCTGCCTGGAGCAAAGGGCAGCCGTACCCCCAGACTGGAGGACCCCAGATAATGGGGGTGCACGCTGACGCACCCCCTAACACGGGGGCTAATGGGGAGGGATGGCAGCACTGAGGGCAGCTGTAGCACATGGAGCTCCCCATCGCCTGGGGCTGCCGCATCCAGGAGCGTGCAGTGATGGGCACACGCGCAACCACGGGATTGGATTTGGGATTGACCCTGGGCAGCCTTGTAAGGGCAGAGGGCGCCGGACCCCCTGCACGCCCCGGCTGAGCCCCCCAGCCTCTACTCACGTTCTCCAAGTGGGGGGTCCGCTGCTTCAGGCTCTGTTCAACAGAGGACGGCGGTTAAAGCAGGTGTGGAGGATGAGCCACAGCGGGAGGAGTGGGGACCACCTCCCTGCAGACCCTACACTGCCTACAGGCAGGGCATGGGGGATACAGGCAGCGATGTGCACGGAGCCGGGGCAGGGGGAGAAGGGACAGCAGATGTCCCAGCATGGCCGGGATGCCAGCATCCCCCTCCTGAGCCCTTGCACCGACTCAGAGCCGGCTCCAGACCTGCTCTGGGAAAGCTCCGGGTGTGCAAGAGTGACAGCACCTCTGGGGTCAGCCCCACCGCTGCCTGCAATGCCCATGCACCGCCAGCCCATGTGGGTCCCATGTCCCCAGGGACTCCCAGCACAGGGTCACAGTATGGTTGGACTGGATGATCTTTAAAGGTCTTTTCTCTATTTCTATGGGACAGCTGGGCAGGGCAGGCAGGGAAGGGCAGGCAGGGAGGGGCAGGCAGGGGAAGGGTGTGCTGCCTCGCAGGCAGCCAGCAGGCAGGGCTCACCCGCACTTCCTTGTAGAGGCGCAGGCAGGTGCTGTTGAGGATGAAGTAGCGGTCATGGAAGCCAGTGCTCAGGCCAAGCCCCAGCAGGTTCCTCTCCTCCCGAAATTTCATCATGCCATGCTTGCAGTCGCCCACTCTGCTGGCTGGGGGCACATGTCTGAGTGGCTCCGGCCCCCCAGGGGGGCCAGGCCCCCCAAGAAGTGCACAGGGTGCAACCAGACCTGGTCCCACAGAGCAATAGCAAGGACACCCCCATCACCGCAGCCCACAGGCTGCTGCACGACACCCCAGCACTGCCCCTCTGCCTGCTGCCCGCCCCCAGCCCAGGCAGGGCAGGCAGGACTGTCTCCCCCACTGCGCTGTGCGCAGCATCCAGCCATGACCCCAGATCAGGGGGCTCCCAGCCACGTGCTAATTGGGGTGGTGCCCTCTCCACCTGCATGGCCAGGCAAGATGCAGCCCTGGGATGGTTGATCCCTTGGGCATTCTCCGTAGGGTCAGAGCTGGCAGGAAGGGAAGCTGTCCCCATCCCCATCCCTGTCCCGATCCCCATCTCCACCTCCATCGCCATCCCTTCCCCGTGCCATCCCATCATCTTCCCCTTCCCCATGCCCACCCCATCCCCTTCCCTATCCCCATCCCATCGCATCCCATCCCCTTCCCCATCCTCATCTCCGTCCCCATCCCCACCTCTTCCCCATCCTTATCCCCTTCCCCATGCCCATCCCATCCCCATCCCCATCCCATCCCCTTCCCTATCCTCATCCTATCCCCATCCCATCCCATCCCATCCCCATCCTCTCCCTCCTCTCCCGGCCAGGGCCATGGCCCCCCAGCTCCTCACCGAGGTAGATGAGCATGTTCTCCATGGACATCTGCTTCTTCACCACCAGGTAGCTCTCTGTCCCCAGGCAGTGCAAAATGGGCAAGACTTTTTCTGAGTAGTGCAAGGGCCGCTCTGCCATGCAGGGAGACAAGCAGGGTCAGGCAGCATCCCCAGGGGCTGGCACCCACCAAGGGAGGGTCACATGTGTGTCCCGAGGGTCCGCCAAGGTCCTGCCCACCCCTGAGCAGACCTCCCACGAAGCACCATCGCCTTTTAATTGGATCCACTTCATCATGATGATGCTGCTTCCTAATTGTCCCCTGGGGAGGAGGCTTGTGGCCTGTGGTACGTGAGGAGTGGGGACTGGAAGGTGGCTAAGGAACAATTACCAACAGATACTGCAATTGCAAAATATACGTTTTGAAAATGTATGCTGTAGGCAGTGTGTGATCTGCACACGTGCTTGCAAAATATGCACAGAGGTATTTCAAGCATGCACGTTTCCACACAAGCAAAGGGCGAGTCAAGGATTTTGTAAAAGTTCATAGGTGAATATTCAATTTTAGGCTAATTTTAGCCCCTACACAGCCTGATGATCCTTTTTTTGTTTTTTTTAAGGGCTTGGTGCTCTTAAAAAAACATTTGGATGGTGGGAAGCAGCACCCGCCCTTTGAAGAGGGGAGCCTGAGCTTGATGGCTTGGGGTTGGCAAGGACCAAACATCTCAGCAGAGACTTTCAGTGATCCCAGAGTGCTGCTGGGTGCCGCATCCTGCCTGCCTCCCTGCTCCTGGGCATGCTCAGCCCACGAAAGCCAGCAGCAGGACCTCGAGGCACCAGCAGGCAGCACCAGGGTCTCATCCTGCTCACAGCAAAATTGCGCTTGCTGCTGCCTTTGGACACCCCAGAGCTGTTCCCTTCGGTGGCCAGAGAGCCCAGACACCCCCACCAAGTGTCACACACATTTGAACCCCTAAGGATGCAGAGAGGTGTCCCGTGTGTCCTGGCCCAAACGGCCAGCCCATCTGCAGTGCTCAGCCACGTGCAATTTGGATGTGGTGAGCAAAGCTGCAGCACCACAGCCATCCTCCCGAGTGCCTGCAGCCTGTCCCAGCATTGCTCCATGGTGCAGTCCACATGGAGCCTTTTTGTCCCCATCCCCATCTCTTTCCCCATCCCCATCCCCATCTCCATCTTCATCTCCATCCCCATTCCTCATCCCCATCTCCATTTCCACCCCTATCTCCATCTCCACCCACACTTCCATCTCCATTCTCATCTCAATCCCTATCCCCATCTCAATCCCTATCCCCATCTCAATCCCTATCCCCATCTCAATCCCTATCCCCATCTCCATCTCCATCCCCATTCCCCACCTCCATCTCCATCCCCATCTCCATCTCCATCTCCATCCCCATCTACATCTCCATCTACATCCCCATTCCACATCTCCATCTCTATCCCCATCTCCATCTCCATCTCCATCCCCATCCCAATCCCTGTTCCCATCCCCACTGACCTCCTGCCCCCACACCAACCTGCCTCCTCCCTCTCATTCACTTCGAAGCAGCTCCAATAGTCCTTCTCCTTCATGACAATTTTCCTCCGGTCCAGAATCTCAAAGGTGAGCTCCTCGGCTGTCATGGTGGCTGGAATCTGGGAGGGTGGGACAAAAGGAGGGGACAGGTCTCCATCAGCTGTTGCCCAGGGCCATTCCATCCACATGCCATGGAGGTGCCAGCTCAAAGCGTACCCCCATGCCACCACAGAGGTTCAGGTACCCAATGGGGGGTCCCCATCCCCTCTGCACCCTCCATCCCACCACTCACCTTGACGTGCTGCTCTGCCTCCGTCTTCTTCTCCTCCAAGTAGACAGTACAGATGAAGTCCCCGGCTTGCTGGAGGGCAAGGGGAAAGCACTTCAACCTGCAGCTTCCCACACGTGGGCTGAATCCCCGCTCACCCACCGTGGACACCCCTTGCCTGGGGCATCTCCAGAAGATGCTGGAGCAGGTGGTGGGAGCCCCATGTGAAGAGGGTGCCCTGGGAAGGTCCCCACGTCCAGGACCCACCTGAGTCCCACTGGATGCTGCCTCGCGCATCTTCATGATGGCCATAATCTCATCCTGCTGCTTCTTCATCTCTTGGTCATTGACCTGCCAAGGAAAAGGAGCCCAGGGAGCCATCAGGGCTGACCAGATCACCCTTAAGTTTCACTGCAGCAGCAGATGCAAGTCCCCAGGGGAATCTGCCCCTCTGCCCAGCAGTGCCAGCAGCTCCAGGCTCAGGGGTCTCCAGGGTTTGCAGGGACATGGACCCCCCTTCCTTTCCAAAGCAAGAAGATGTCCACAGACAGAGTAATTCCAGTGTTCTCTTCCTTCCACCTCCCCATCCCTTGGTGATATCCACATATTGGCCTGATCCAGAGCAGCACGAGAGGTGGGGGTGAACCTACATTAAAGATCTTCACGTAGTGGCTGATGAGGTCCTCCACAACTCGTCCTGCCTTGTAGTCCTTCCCGTCCGTCTGGAAGAGCGTGGGCCCAAAGACGATGGCCAGGTTGTGCGTGTTCATCTGGTTCTCCGCAGAGAAACGCTGGACCCTGCAGGGAACCCTGTTGAGACTCCTGCCTTGGAGCCCCCCCAGGACCCCCCTTCAGCCTTGCCAAGGGGAATGCCCTCCATGTTGGGATGTGATGCTCAGCTTTAGACACAGCTTGACCCCAAACCCCACTCCTTTCCTTGCTTGGGATGTGAGCCAAGGGATGAGGGCTCTCCTCCACCCCACAGCCTCCCCAGGACCCTGCAGTGGATGGGGCAATGCCCCACGGGGGCTCAGGAAGCCCAGGCTCAGCCGTGCCACGGACCCACCACCCGTGCTGTACCGAAAGAGGTGGTTGATAAGCGCCTTCAGCGTGGCCCGGTTCACTGTGGGGAGGGTGCCCAGGAGCCGCCGGTACTCGCTGATCTTCGCCTCCTCATCCTCCAGCGCTGCGAGAGGGGCATGCAGGAAAGGATGAGTGGGGAGGGGAATGAAGGTGAGATTAAGACTCAGGGCTCCACCCACCATCCCTTCTCCACACCCCACCCCAGACCCTCCCACCCTACTGTGGGGCTGGAGCATCCCAGCTCCATGGGGCTCAAGTATTCTTAGGGATGGAGCACCCCAGGTCCACGGGGCTGGAGTATCCCAGCTGCATGGGGCTGGAGCATCCCAGCGTCACAGGACTGGCACATCCCAGCGTCATAGGGCTGGAGCATCCCAGCTCCACAGCACTGTGGCTTGTGGCTGTTTTGCCGCTGGGTGCATCCATCACCAGTATCCAGCATCTGGATCCAGAAGCAAAGGGGGCGGGGGGGGGAGGGTCTGGGTCTGTGCCCTGCCTCAGCCCCAGCTGTGCCGAAGCACGGGGCTGCACGGGTCAGTGTGGGCGCACTCCGTCCCCACCCATTGCTCGAGCCCCCAGCACAGGGCAGCTCTGCCACACAGCCCCACTGAGCTGGCCAAGGAGAACACATGCGGCCAAGATGTGCTCCCCCAACCACACAGCCCCGAGGAGAGGATAAAGGGGGCTGCAGGAGAGCCAGGAAGAACAACCTTCTCCTCCTGCCAACCCCCCAGCAGACCCCCAGCGCTCACCCGTTGCTCGCAGCCAGTCCTGGCCCCACTGTCGGGTAAAGAGCCCATCCCCAAGGTCACGGAAGAAGCGTTTGAGGGTATTGGCAACATCATCCACCTGGTGCTCGCCCTCCTTCAGACGGACGCTGCGGGCGTCCCGGCGCAGCATCTCCAGCAAGCTGGTGGTCTTCGAGTTCTGCCCACTCTTGCGGTAGATGCCCTCAGATGTCAGCCCTGCAGCAGAAGCCAGTGGGGATGAGACCCCATCCGTGGTGGTCAGGACCCCTCCCTGCACCATTGCCTGCGTGCTGGCTCCCCATCAGCCACAGCTGGCAGAAAGCTGGTGCTGTAGCACTTCCCACCTCACAGGTGTTGCTGTGACCACCGAGGAGCTGCAGGCTGGAGCCAAAGCCCTGCTCCAGCTGGAGCCCCCCCACAGAGCTGGAGCAGATGCTCAGGGAAGGAGGGAAACGTGTCACGAGCATGTCAGGTCTCAGCCTGCTGCGCCGCACTGATGGGTTGACCTGAGCGCCACGCTCTGGTCCCCTCCGCCAGCATCCATCACTGAGCGATGGCACGTACCACACTGTGTGATATAGTCGATGCAGCGGTCCACCAGCAGCGGGACGTCCGACTCCGTCAGCTGCTGCTCTGACAAGGTGTCCCCCGAGCTGCCCGCAGCCTTCTGGATGGCATGGACCCAGCCCAGGAAATCCAGCTTCCTCTCCCCCTGGATGTACAGAGTCCTGCCGGCAAGCCCAGCTTCAGCGGGGGGGCAGCTGCCCCCGCTCCCAAACCCCACTGCACAGCCAGGACCCCCAGGAGGGCTGGCCCTGGGGGCCTGGGGATGGTCCCAGCTCTTTTCTGGGGGTCCCCAGTCATGGTGGGGAGGGCAAAGGCACCCCAGAACAAGGAGGGGCTTAGGCAGAGGGGGATATTTTGCTGGTGGGGTCTAACACACACACCTCGGCGTGTGCTCTTACCTCCGCCTCTCCACCAGCACCAGCACCTCGTTGTCTCCCTGGATGGCTGGAAGGGAAGGCAGAGAGCCCATCACCCATGGGAATGTGGGGTGCCCCAGCCCCATGCACCATGAGGGGCTATGCCAACAGGTCCAGCTCCAGCCCAAATGGGGCAAGCAGTGACTTTCCAGGGATGGGGAAGAGGATGGAGAGGAGGAAGAGCATTCCACTCAGTGGAGGGACACCAAGCTCCCTCAGAGCAGCATCTAACAGCCTCTCAACAAAAGCTGGGGATGACCCAGGTGCTCAGAGCGGGACTGGGGGGACACTACAGGGGGGGATCCCACGAGGGGGCAGGGGAACGCACAGAGCTCCTGCAGCTTGCGCAGCTGGAGTGGCTCCTGCCGCTCGCTGTCCTCGAAGCAGACATGGAGCACGGAGCCAGCCAGGGCGAACCAGCCCTCCTTGGCTCGCTCCAGGTTGAGGCCACCCTTATAGTGCAGTCGGCCGATGCGCTCAAAGTCGAGAGCCAGCAGTTCCTCGGCACGGGGATGGACGAAGGACTGAGCCAGGGAGAAGAGGGATCTGTCAGTGCCGCGGCACCCAGCTCCCTCTGGCACCCATGGCCACCCACAGCCCACCCCACCCTACCTTGGCAATGGACTTGAGCCATTCCCGAGCGGAGTCTGGACTCTCCAGACCAAAGAGGTAGAGCCTCTCTGTCTCGATGTAGACCTCGAACGTGCTCTCAATCCTGTGGGAGGGAGGGAAAGGGGAGCCTGGACACCCACAGGTAGTGGGATGGAGCTGCTGGGGTGCCAGGGGCTGCATGCCAGGGGTGAGAGCATCCTGCTGCACCTCTGCCATCAGCTCTGCTGACAGCTGTCCCCCTTTGGGATCCCCTCACCACATCTCCAGGCCCTCAGGCATCCCCATGCTGTCATGCACACTCCAATGAGCAGCACAGGGGCTGCAAAGGGGTTGCAAAGAGGCTGCGAGGGAGTTGCAAAAGGGCTGCAAAGGGGCTGCAAAGACTCTTTGCAAAGACAGCTGGGTCAGGCATGCCCCAAGTGCCATAGGGGCCAACAGTGGGGTTGGGGCCAGCAGCCCACTCGTGCCACCACTGTGAGCGATGCTGCAGCCACAGCCAGCCCTGCAGGAGCAGAGGGGATGTCAGGGTGCTGTGGGGCAGCACATGGGGTACAGCCTTACCCGTGGGTGTGGGGTGAGTTGTTCACCAGGCACACAATCTCCTCCACCTTGATCTCGCCATTGGGCACGGCGTTGCGGTCGTTCTCATAGTAGCTGAGGATGCCATCCTGCAGCGTGCACCACCGCCGGCTGAACTCTGTGTGGCACAGGATGGTGCTGGGCAGCCCCACATGCTCCAGCCAGCCCAACATCACCCTCAGCCCAGCTTGGGTGGCCCTGCAGCTCCCACTGGATGCCCACCCACTGCAAACCACCCTCAGACCAGGCTGAACAGGTGATGCTGCACCTCTCTGGTGCCTTTTCAATGCCTGGGGGAGCAGGGAATGGGGCAATCCCCCCCGTCAGCTTCCCCAGCACTACCTGTGCCCCTATTTCCCTGCCCCACAGGCCCCCACATACCTTCCAGGCCCTTCCGCTCGCTGACAGGCTTGGCCATTGAGGGGGTCTTGTAGAGGAAGCCATTGTGGGTGACAGAGGGCAGGGGCACGGAGTAGGGCTTCTCCTCACTGCCCCCCACCTCCAGGCGTGGCATCTCTGCAAACAGGGAGACAGCCTGTCATGGGGGTCTTGGGGACTGCATCCCCCTGCAGAACCTCCCCAGACCCGGGGCAGGGGAGAGACACAGCAGGATGCAGCATGGCTCCACTGGGTCAGGGACACGGTAACAGTGGATCGCAACCTCCATGTCATCCCCCGGGTGTTTTGCTGATGTGACATGGCCAGCTGGATGGGGCCCACAGTACTGTCACCAGCAACATCCCACCCCCTGCAGACCCCTGAGGCAGCCAGGTGTCCCTCATGTCAGCACAAGAAGAAGGAGCCCAAAAGCATCCCACTGGCTGCACCATGAGCCCTCACCACAGCATGGCTGGGGTGCAAGGAGCATCTCCGGCCACCAAATCTGGGGCTGCCTGGGTGTCAGCAGGGTCAGGCCTATCTGCCAGGAGGGTATCCTGCATCCCACATCTTGCATCCCGCATCCCACATCACCCCTGCAGACCAGCACTGAGCTGGGATGAGGACATTATGAGAAGGTGGGGACGGGACTTCCGCAACGGGCAAGATCGCCCCCAAGGCTGTCCTGGGTCCCCACTACTCTGCAGGAGGAGAAGGGCAAAGCATCATCATCCTGAAGCCAAAATAACAGCCCAGGGCTCTGCCACAGCCTCCCCAGGTGACCACAGGCACAACACCCCTGGCTCAGTTTCCCCACCTTGCCTGCCAGCAAGAGGCATCCTCCATTTCCTCCAGGGAGCAGGCAGATATGGGGTGCAGGGACACCCCTAAAGCACCCCCAGGTCAGACGGCGGGGCTGCCCGGAGCTCTAGAGATGGGGCAACCCAGGAGGATGCCAAGCCCTGCTCCGCCAGCCCAGCCCTGCTCCACACACAACGCTGGGCCCAGTGACGCCAGCGATCCCAGCATTCCGGAGGTGCCTGCCAGAGCTGGCCCTGAGCAGGGATTTGGGTTTCTCTGGCTCACCGGGGCGGCCGGGAGGCCTCGCCGCTCTCCCAGACCCCTTTTGTGCTGACATGCCTGGAAGGGCAGGGCCAGCTCCAGCCCTGGGCAAACTCCAGCTTCCGCAGGACGGACTTGGCTGCCGAGGCAGCGAGGGAGGTGACGGCTATGGCCGGCTACAGCCAGCCCCGGCACACCTCCATCCCGGCTGCCCCAGCTTTCCAGAGCTGGAGGTTCACCCCATGTCAGGGTGCGGATCAGTCCCATGGGAGCCTTCAACCCACCCAGAGCGGGGCTCCGGGGGGGGGTGGGCACATTTAGCGGAGTGGGAGAGAGGGGTACCAGGGTCAGACCGTCCCTCCCCAGCCCTGGTGGGGATGCTGGAGGTGGGGGCTGCCTGGATGGCTGGGGCGCATCTCCTGAGGCTGCTGGGGATGCCCGCAGTGGGCCAGGACGCTGCAGGAGAGCTGTTCTTCCCAGTGCCCGGAGCACCAGCCTGCATCCCCGGCAGGGCTCTGGACCTGTGTCCCCAGCTGCGATGAAGCCCCCCACCCTAGCCCCCACCCAACCCTGTCCCATGGGTGTGGGAGCTACCAAAGCTTCTCTTCCCTCCCCCAGGCTGTGCAGACCCCAGCAGCACCAGGCAGCCGGCGAGCCCCGTGCCAGGAAGCTGCTGGGCAGGATACGGAGCCGGCACCGCCTCAAAACATGCTTGTGTCCCCCAGGACACCCTGGCAGCTCTCCTCCCCAGCTCCGGGAATGCCGGCGGTGGGTTTAAGCCCATGGGGATTTCAAGGGGTCAGCCCTTACCTGAGGTTTTATTGTGGAGCAGGAACTCCATCTGCAGCCTCTGCCCGCTCTTCTCGGCCAGGGCCAGGGGCGTGGGGCACTGGGGGTCCCCGGTGGCACAGTTCACCGCCGCCCCGCAGAAGAGCAGAGCTTGAGTCTCTGCCAGGTCACTGGTGGTGACGGCGGCGCACAGAGCCTGTGGGGCAGAGCCGGGAGGGCGGCGGGTGAGGCTGAAGGCTCCCAAGGAGGAGGAGGAGGAGACCCCCAGTAAGGAGCCACCCCAGCCAAAAAAAAGCCGGGTGGGAGCGCGGAGAGCAGCCGGACCCCCGCCTCCTCCCAGCCGCCTGAGCAGGACAAAGGAGGCTCAAACTGGGAGAAAAAGTTTGGAGCAGGCGGTGAATCCCTCCCTTAAGGAGCCGGGGGTGAAGTCATACGCAGCGGGGTGGGACGGGCTAGCTGGAGTAGGAAAACAAACAAGCCCACATGCGAATTCCACGGCCGCCCGGGCCCCCCGTGTGCCCCCAGCTCTTGTGCAAACACGGCAGCACCATGGGCAGCCGAGGCCTGGCGGAGGACAGAGCTGGAGGGCCGGCGGCCGGAGCACCATGATGGGTTCCTGGTGCCAGTTGTGCAGAAGCCACGGCCTGCCCCCTGCCCAGCGCCGGGACTGGGTGCCCTGGTCAGGGATGGGGGGTGCTGGCCGGGCATCTCTGCCCCTGGCACTGTAGGGTGCTCTGGGGAGCAGGAGGGGCTTCGAGCTGCTGCAGCCAGGGCATCAGCCCCCCATGAACCCGGCTCCAGCTCAGTGCCGGACCCCAGCGCCATTTCCAAGCCAGGGGGAGATGAACCCTGGGGATGTCTGGCTCGGACCTGCCTCAGACCGGGCTCACACGCCTGGAAATGAAGCTGGCTGTGCCCCGTCCCAGAGATGTCACCCTGTCCCTGCAGCCAGCTTGTCCTTCCTGGAGACCCCAGGCTTCGGCTCGGGGTGCAAGTGGGGACACAGGGTGTGTAATGGGGGGGAGGGGCGGCGATACCCCAGGGGTGCAGGCAGGGAGGGAGGGTGGGAAATCATCTAGCCCCACACATGAGGCTGGACAGCCTGCTCGGGCAGAGACCTTGTCCCTCGAAACAACCTCAGGACCCCAGCTCAGCACCACTTAGCACGCAGGTGGGACCCCAGAGACAGTGCCCAGCCCCGGGGGCCACTGACCCTGTTGAGCTCCTCCTGGTTGCCGAAGAGCGGGTGGTAGCGGCGGTACTTGCCCTCCCGGTATTTGGCAATGAGGAAGTGCCTCCTCTCCTGGCTGCTGCTGGTGGGGGTGATGGCCTCACTGGGGGGCACGTTGGCGGCCCAGAACTGGTTGGCCACAGCGTTGCCGATCTGGTGGAAAAGCTGCGGGGACAAGGAGAGGCTGGCATGATGGTGCTGCCAGGGACGGAGCATGGCTGGGCATGGAGCAGGCTTTGCGGGGAGTCCCCAGGGGTTTGGGGGGGGTGGGGGGGTGAGCATGGCAGTAGCTGTGCTTACAGGGACGTTCACAGCCCAAAGCCACTGCATTACTGCTGCTCGGGAGAGCAGCGGGGCGAAGGCAGAGCATGGCGGGGGATGTTGGGTGGTGGAGGGGCAGTGGGGACCACGGGTGGGCAGGGTGCAGGAGCACCCACCCACTGCAGGCATGCAGGGCTGCTCCCTGCCCAGGCACACATCGCGGCTCAGCCCCGGCATCTGGCAGACCCCACAGCCACCGACCCCCCCTTCCAGCCCCGGAAAATCACATCTGGAAAGCAGCAGCCAGTTGCAGGAGAGGGAGGGGGGATGCTCAGCATCCGTGGGGCGGGTTTAAAGCTTTCCATGGCCCTTTGCCATCCTGCTGCCGGGCACTGAGCGATGCTCAGCCCGCCAGTAAGAGGTTTAGCCCTATCACAGGGAGCCCCACATCGCCTCAGCAAGCCCGTGGGGTGCTCTGCCAGCACACCCCGAGGGTGGCATGGATACAAGCCGGGCCGGGGGTCAGGGAGGGGCTGGGGCGGGCGGGGGGCCAGGGGATGGTGGCCAGCCCGGCAGGGTTTAGGGCAGCATTCCCGGAGAGGGGAGGGGAAGGCGAGCAGCCGCAGGCAGCAGCTGGAAGCGTTTGGGGGCTCAGGGAGCAGGCGATGCCGGAGGCGGGGGTTGCGCGGGTGGGACGCCAAGCAGGAATGCAGGATCCGACCGGCATGGCTGGGAAGAGCGGGGCCAGCCAGGGTCTGCTGGCTGGAAAAGGCGGCCGGGTTGGGTCTGGTAACAAATCCCAGCTCCCCCCGTACCGCCCCCCCCCCCCCCCCCCGCGCTGGATGCGTTCCTCCGGCTGCACCGCTTCGGGGTTTGCTCTGACGCTTGGCCCCAGAGCTCCGCAGCCACATCCCCACGGACACGCAGACACTGGCTGTGGCACACAAGTGCCACTCATACTCGCCGGGGTGCCCAGGGGAGTGTCGGCTGGCCACAGACCCCAGGGACGGGATGGCAGGGGGGCTGCCGGGGGTCCCATCCCCAACCAAGCCACATCGCAGCGGGTCAGGCTGGAAAAACCCTGCTGTGCTCCTGCAGTCCCAAGCTCGTAGTCAGCAGGGCCACCATGGGGAGGGGATGGGGTACCTCCCCTCAAAAGGGTTTTTGGGGTCTGTCTGCAGCAATACCTCAATCAGCTCCTCCGTCCACACTTTTCTATCCATCTTCAGGCTCCGGACCTTGGTGATGCCAGGGCCCAAGCCCCGGTGCTCCCCTGCCAGCAGGACGAGACATTAGGGAGCAGCTTTGAGGTGGGAGAGGCTAAGCCACCAGGTGCCCCCACACTTCACTGCCCTGCATCCCCACACAGGGCAGGGGACGCATGGCTTGTTCTTGCCCCCTGACCCAGGATGCAGGTACCTGCACATCTCTTGCAGATGACAACACAGAGGTTGATGGAAGCCCAGTCGGGCTTGGGCGAGCCACAGTCAGCGCAGAAGCGGTTGGATTCCACCACCCAGATCCTCTCTGCCACCTCTGAGTTGGAGAGCGCCTCAGAGATGGACTGCTGCATGGCTTCCACCCACTCCTCCTTCTCCTGGTCCGAGTCAGCAGAGAAGCTGCCAGCAGGGATGAAGGTGAGGGACAGCACAGCTGGGAGGTGTGGGGGGGTGGTGTGTGTGCACTGCCAGCACCCCCTCCCCTCGCTTAGTTCACCTGAAAATCCTGTAGGGCGTTGTCAGATCGAAACCCCGGCGGTCCACCTCCTTGACATTCCCCAAGTTCATCTCAATGTAGGTGATGCCAATGCCCAGGCGATAGTCCTGGTGGGTGGTGGGGTGAATGAGGGCGGTGGGGGACCCTTCCCGAGGGGACATACCCAGACACACACGGATGATGCACTGCCTGCAGGAGCTGGTGTCGGAGCTGCCCGCACTGCTGCCCTCACATCACACCAGTGCTGGTGGCTGGGGTGCCCATGCCCCTGCCCTGCCCACCTCCCAGCCCCGGGGGTGCACAGAGCCCTGTGGGCTCTGGGGTTCAATGCTTCTGGGGACCCCAAGGCTCAGAGCCAGCAGGGAGGGCAGCTGCAGCCCTGGGGTCACCAGCCTGCAGGGTCTGAGCTGTCCCCGTTTGCTGGGTGGAAGCCCTGGGGTGCCCCGGCTCGCTGCCACTCTGCTCAGGTGGTGGATGCAGAGAGGTGCCCCTCAAGATGGCATTGGGGTCCCCTGTGGTGCCACAGCCCCCCCACCCAGCAACCCACCTCTGCATTCTTGTAGAGGAAAACTTTGTCCCCAGCCACCACCACGAACAGCTTGTGCTTAAACCCCCGCAGCTCCAGGAAGCCGCTCTTGTCGACCAGGTCGGTGGCACCGTTGATGGTCAGGGATATTGACGTCCTCTCCAGAGCTTTGCTCTTCCACTCCTCCACAATCTGCTGCAGGGTCCGTATCCACTCGTTACGGTCCGCTGTGGGGTCAGAGCGGGGAGATGGGTCAGGGTCAGCCCCAGGGCCAGGAGCCTCCAGGACTCATCCCTTGGGCCAGGGGAGGGGGAGCAGCCTGAGGCCACCCAAGGAGCAAGAACCCCTATCGCTCACCATCGCTCTCGGCCCGAAACACAAAGTTGCGGTTGTTGGTGATGACCTCAAATTTCTGGTCCCCGATGCTGGTGATGCGGGAGATGGAGGAGACGGGGATGAACCTCTTAGAGTAGGGGTCCTGGGGCAGGGCAGGAGGGGAGAGACACATTGCTCATCACCATGGCCTCGGGCAGATGGGATGGGCACTGTCCCAGGCTCATGATGCTGAGAGCATCCGTGTCCAGGAAGCTCCGAGCATCCCACCCTGGCGCCAGCATCACCCCAGCACCCGTCCATTGCTGCTCCCTGGGATGCTGCCCCTTGGCACGGCCACGTTTCACAGCCAGGACACCTGGTGGGCTGTGACCCCACTGGGGCAGCTCCTCCACCACCTCCTCCCCCGAGCCCCCAAATCCTTCTTCCCCACTCACTTTTTCACTGTCAAAATAGCGGAGGTAGTCAGCATCGAGCTTCACCCAGCGCCTCTGGTAAATGTAGGACCTGGGAAGGGACCGGAGGGACCCACTGGAGGGGATGGGGTGACCCAGCTGCACCCCATGTGGGGCAGGCAGAGAGTGCTGCAGCCCACCCGAGGCTGGTGCTGCTCCCGAGGGGGCTGGGCTGCAGGAAAGGTGGTACGAGCCCCCCCTGGCTGGAGCAGCCCCCTCCCCACTCACCCCTTGCTGGCCCCAGCCCTGCGGCAGGGGCTGTGCTGTGCCAGGCTGTACCGTGTGCCCTTGAACTCGGGGCAACTCCGCTTGTGCCTTCACGCCCCAGTTGCCAAAAGCCCGGGGCCACCTCGCCATCGATCCTGTGCCGTATCCCTAGCCCTCGATTCTGCGCCATGCCCCCAGCCCTTCTGCCACTGTTGGGGACAGTGCTGGGGACTTCATGCCAATTAAAAGATGGAGCTGAGAATGAGGGTTGCCCCTAAAAGCCCCCTCCCCCAACCCCTGTTTGCAGTTACTGCTCCAGACCTACAAGCCGGGCAGGGTTCAATCCAGGGGACACATTCCAGGCAGGGCCGGTGGCACCCAGGGCTCTTGCGTGGCAGAAGGAGCAGCCAGGCATCTCTATCAGGATGAGGATACAGCAGAGAGGGAGGACCCCGGGGCTGGAGTGGAGCCCACTAGGGACCCTTGTGCCCCCCCCAGCCCAGCACACAGGCTGGCCAGCCAGCACAGGCTTTAAACCCTGCAGCCCATCCACCCTGGCGTCGGGGCTTGCAGGAGAAACCAAGCCACTTCCCACCAGCAGCTCCCACAGGCTCTGGCAAGCCCTGCGATGCAGCCCCCTGCCCCAGCACTGCACCCCCAGGGTCCCCCCACTGCTGCGCCAGCCCCCAGTCCCAACAGCTGTTGTTTAAGGGCTTGTTTGCTCGGGAAGGATTTCGCCATCGCCGCACGTGACCCCAGCGCTCGGCCTTTACATAACCAGTGACAGCCACAGGGACTGAAACCACTGGGCTCTGCCACAGGCTCCCCTGCTCCTCGTCAGGAGCTTGCCCCTGTCCCACGGGGTGCAGAGACCCCCCAGCTCTGCCACTTTTAGATGCTGAGGGGCCAGGGTTTCTGGTTTTCCTTCTGTTGCTTTCCCCAGGCTCCGGCTCCCCACCAAGCAGCTGCTGGAGCAGCTTCCCCAGCTTCCCAGGGACCTTCCAGCTGCTCTCACTTCCCCAGCAGCCAGGCTGCAAACAGCTGGAGCTTCCTCCTCGGCAGGACTGCAGCCTCGCGGCTTCCTCATAGCTCAGATTAAGCAGTCCCCAAATATCCTTCATGTCTGCCTCTTGATTTTTGCCTCCCAGCTGGTGTGGGGGCTCTTTGAGCCGGGATGGGGGCAAGTGAGCTCCCTGGGGTCGCTGGCCTCCCTGAGCTTGCTATGCTCACTGGGCTCACTGTGCATGGTGTACTTGCTGGGCTCGCTGTGCACGGTGTGCTTGCTGTGCACAGCGTACTTGCTGGGCTTGCTGTGCATGGTGTGCTTGCTGCACTTGCTGGGCTTGCTATGCCCATTGAGCTTGCCAGGCTCCCTGGGCTACTTGTGCTCATTGTGCTTGCTGTGCCTACTGGGCTCACTGAGGTCCCTGTTGCTCACTCGCCCTTGAGGACACAGACACATACCCAGCAACCCCCATAGTTTTACTTCTGCAAGCAGGCAGTCTGCAGCTGGGTGCACTGACACCACCAGTGTGCCCCCTGGTCTTGCTGTGCCCACAGTGCTCCCTGGGCTCGCTGTGCCCACTGGGCTCACTGCGCTCCCTGGGCTCACTGCGCTCCCTGGGCTCCCTGTGCCCACTGGGCTCCCTGGGCTCCCTGTGCCCACTGGGCTCCCTGCGCTCCCTGGGCTCACTGGGCTCCCTGGGCTCACTGCGCTCACTGCGCTCCCTGGGCTCCCTGTGCTCCCTGGGCTCCCTGTGCCCACTGGGCTCCCTGGGCTCCCTGGGCTCCCTGCGCTCCCTGGGCTCCCTGTGCCCACTGGGCTCCCTGCGCTCCCTGGGCTCCCTGCGCTCCCTGGGCTCCCTGTGCCCACTGGGCTCCCTGCGCTCCCTGGGCTCCCTGCGCTCCCTGGGCTCCCTGGGCTCCCTGGGCTCCCTGTGCCCACTGGGCTCCCTGCGCTCCCTGGGCTCCCTGTGCCCACTGGGCTCCCTGCGCTCCCTGGGCTCCCTGCGCTCCCTGGGCTCCCTGGGCTCCCTGGGCTCCCTGTGCCCACTGGGCTCCCTGCGCTCCCTGGGCTCCCTGTGCTCCCTGGGCTCCCTGTGCCCACTGGGCTCCCTGCGCTCCCTGGGCTCCCTGTGCCCACTGGGCTCCCTGCGCTCCCTGGGCTCACTGCGCTCCCTGGGCTCCCTGTGCCCACTGGGCTCCCTGTGCCCACTGGGCTCCCTGTGCTCCCTGGGCTCCCTGTGCCCACTGGGCTCCCTGCGCCCACTGGGCTCCCTGTGCCCACTGGGCTCCCTGTGCTCCCTGGGCTCCCTGTGCCCACTGGGCTCCCTGTGCCCACTGGGCTCCCTGCGCTCCCTGGGCTCCCTGTGCTCCCTGGGCTCCCTGTGCCCACTGGGCTCCCTGTGCCCACTGGGCTCCCTGGGCTCCCTGGGCTCCCTGTGCCCACTGGGCTCGCTCACCCTCCAGCATACAGGCACGCACCCAGCAACCCCCATAGTTCAACTATGCAAGCGGGCACTCTGCAGGCGGGTGCTCTGCACCGTGAGCAGCCAGGGCCAGGGCTGTGACACGCCGGGGCTGGGGCTGGCATCCCGCAGGCTCTGCCACCAGCGCCTGCTCCCGTGGCAAACACGGCAAACACCGAACGCGCGAGCCGCTAGCAGCGCTGTCGGTAGGAAGCCAGCCCAAACACCCCACTTCTCCCTTGCCAGCTGCTTTTTTGGGATCGCTGCTATTTCAGCGCTTCCCCAGAGCAAAGGCAGCTCATTTCCCAGCAAGCCCAGGCATGGGGCTGGGGGAAAGTTTGAGCTGCAGCCTTCCCTCCTCATCCTCCACAGCCAGCTCAGTGCAACTGCTGGTGGCACCCACTCTGAGAAAGGCTCTTTCACCAAAACTGAGTATTTTTACATAAATCAGGGGTTAGGAAGGAGCAGAAGGAACCCCTTAGGGTGGCTATTCAGCAAAGCAAAATTACAGCCCCCATCAGCAGAAATTACAGGTGGGGAAAAGAGGGGAAATCTCCACGCCCCAAGGCACTGGGAGGGGGTCTGCGCCCCACCCCCCTCGGCACATCACTCACCCCTGCGGCGGGTTCTTGTCCAGCCACCCTGCTTTGATGGTGGGCGAGAGCTGGGCAGTGGCGGTGCCCTCCATGCTGTCGCTCAGCGTGCCGGGGCTGCTGCTGGAGAACGTGGGTGCAGGCGGGTGCGGGCTGGGGCTGTTGTCACTCCAGACGCTGCTACCGCTGGGGATGAGGAGTCGAGGGAGGGGGTTAAGAGCTGGCGGTTCCCAAGGGGGGCTGGCAGGCAGGGGGGGGGGGGGGGGGGGGGGGGGGGGGGGCGGGCATGGCCCTGCTGCATGCTTCAGCCTCCTCTTGCCCTTGCCCGAGGCACAGGCAAAGCAAGTGCCAGCTGCTTGCAAGCAGGGACCCTGGTGGCAGTCCCCTTGGTGGGTGTCCCGGCACGTCCTCCAGCTCCTGGGACAGCAGAGACCCGAATCCCAGCCCTGGGAAGGGGCAACAGGGGCACCCCCAGGGCCACAGCCCCAAACCCAGAGACATGCAGGCTTGCTCTCTTCTCGTGCATGCACACGCGTGCTCTCCCACACGACACATGCACACGACCCGTGAAGCTGTGCAGACATGCAAAGCCCTGACCTGTATACACACACACACCCCTGGGCACAGGCGCTCTGCCATGCACAAGCATCCCCTGGCACACACACGTGCATGCACCGTATCACCAACTGTGCATGCACACACATGCATATGTGTACGCATGCACGCACAAGCAACTCCCCAAGGCCACTTGCACCCCGTCCACGCATGTGTGCACACACTCCCGCTGCACAAGCATCCCCAGCTGTGCACGCACGCAGAGACAACCCCTGCCCATGTGCAGGCGCTCAGATTCCCTGCCTGTGCAGGCCCACATGTGCCTGTGCATAAGCGTTCCTACCGCTCCCCCCCCCCACACACACACAAGGCAGACGAGTTCCTACTTGGCAGGGGGAGCATTGTAGTAGTCCTCGATGAGCTCGTCCTCGCTGAAGAGGCTGTTGACGCGCTGGGAGCGTGGCCGCCCCGTTACGGGCTCAGCATCCTCCTGTGGTACCAGCCATGGCTGACACGGGCATCCCTGCGCCACCCTCCCCTGCTGCCCAAAATAAGCAGCTCACGGAAGAGTCCCCTGGCTGACCCCCGCTCCCTGCTTGCCTGTGCCATGAGGGACGGGCAAGGGACAGCCCAAGACAGAGGGGGTGAGATGCCAAGTCACTGCCTGGGCTTCCCAGCTCTGCAGATGCACACGGTGCGGAGGTGCCTGGGCACGGCTGGCCCCAGGGAAGAAGGGGCATGCTCCCACCCACAGCAGGATGGAAGCGCAGCCATAGGGAGGAGCTGAGTGCCAGGCTGGTTATTTATAGCAACCAAAAATGTCTGTGCTTGCTAAGAAATTCTGCATTTCCCCCTCGCTGGGCAGGGGCGGGCAGATATGCAGCTGGGACCTGTTGTGGGGGTGTCGGGAGCTGCAAGTGGGGGGTGAAGAGTGGCCAGGCAGGACCAGACAGAGGGGACCCTCTGCCAGCAGCTGCCACGGCTGTTTATCTGCAAGCCCTCGCCCCACACTGCAGCCCCCTGGGCAGAGGATAGCGGGGTCGGGGTTAGAGGCAGCCACGGCAGCATCTCTCCCCATCAGCCTGCTCCCACACAAAGGCGGATGGGGGGCTCCGGGCACTCAGGGGTCTCTCTGGCTGCTGCAACCCCTCAAATCCACCCAGACCCATCCCAGGCCGGCCTTGGGGGCCCGGAGCAGATACAAATCGCTGATCCAGGGACTGAATTCAGGGTGCAGTGCTGCAGATGTCCACTAGCACGCACTCTGTGCATGCAAGTTTGCAGAGAGGCTGCACGGGCGGTGTTGGTCCCCCAGGACCCTGGCGCTGCTGCCCGGGGGGAGGGTTGCAGCCCCCGTGGGAGACCCGGTGGGTGCTCAGCGAGGCAGAACCTCCTCTCCAACCACTGCAGACCTGCTCCTCCAACCCTAACGGGTATCTCCAAAGCAGCCCAAGGCCAGCACCTCGGGGACAGTCACCCCACTTGCTCCTGCCCACCACCAAGCCCCATGGTGGGACCAACCTTGTCGGCCATGTCCCCAGCAGGTCCGGCTAATTCCTCCTCCCAGGTGGAGTCCTCGTAGTCTGAATCATCTGTAAAAGCAGAGGGAAGATGCTGGGAATCAACTGGAGTGGAGCGAGGGGTCCTGCCACCCCCTGCCACCCTTTTGCCTGTCCCTGCCTGCCTGGGGACATGCCAGCGCTGGAGCCCAGCACAGAGGGTGCTGGCACAGCTCGTTTCCCCTTCACACTACCCTTGGCAAACAAGTGCTCTGTCGGTGAGACAACAGGGGGTTTATCAAGGAGTTTGGAGAAGAGCAGGGAAGGGCAAAGTCCCACCTGTGGCAGCTCCCAGCACCATCACGACCCTCCTGGCACCGCCGGGAGGGGACTTGGGTGCCACCAGCCCTGGCACCACAGCTTCATCCAGGCTCTCATGCCTCTGCCCAGGAGCTCCTGCTGCTGGGGGGATCCCTGGGGCTTTTCCTACAGCTTGTTTTTCAGGGTGGATTTCCCTCCCTCCCCCTCCATTCCTTATCAGCTGTCAGAGAGACAGGAGAAGCAAGCGGCTCTCAGCCTGCGCATGCATGGGAAATAAGATCCCGGAGAAGGACAGGAGAAAGGAGATGGTTCCTCCTTGCCCAGCACCCATGGCAGAAGAAATCCTGGCCAGCAAGCACCCATCCTGCAGGGACAAGTGACCCCAGACAGCTTGTCCTTTGCAGACACCCTCTTCCAAACCCTGAGGTAACCCAGACCAGATTTCTCCCCAAAATCCTCATCCAGAGGATGCTGTTTCAGTGCAGGGAGCCCCAGTGCTGGCAGCAGGGCAAGGATGCTCCCAGGCTTCGTGAGGATGAGGGGTGCAGGTAGGTGGGGACAGAAGGGATTCCCCCCCCCTGCAGACCTTGCAGCACCTAGAGCTCGTTGGCTGTTGGTGCAGAGGACCAGCCGACCCATCAAGGCACGGAGCAGGAGCAGCTTTCCTCCCCACACCCCGCAACAGAATAACCTCCCTGTCGATGGCTTCTCCTAGCTTTTGAAACATACCCCAGCTCCCAGTTAAACCAAGTGCCACTTCCCGCATGGCTGCTGGCCATGCATAACCCGGGGCGGGAACCCAGCACCTCGCAGAGCCCTGCCCTTCCTTTTCCTTTCAGCAGAGCTAGTCAAGCTGGATTAACACAATTAAATAAAGGAGCAGATAAAGCTGAGGGTTTGCTGTTACAGAGCAGCAGCTGCTCCCAACCAGGGCTGCACCCGAGGCAATGCCTTGGAACCCTCCTCGGGGGTCCCCACCTCAGCAGCCCTCCCTGCAGCTGGTCAAGCCCTGGTGACCCCCCGAGGAGGAGGCTGGTGGGCGCAAAGAGCTGACGAAAGCTCGGCAGGGAGCTGGGGGTCCCAGCACCAGAGCTGAGAGCTGCATCCTGCTCCTGCCGTGATCCCCCAGCACCCTCCAGCCCCCTCCAGCTGCGGCTCAGGGACACCCTAACGCACATGCATTTAACAACTCCCCGCCGGGTTTATCCTTCCTCTATGAATTGGTGCGGTTGCTTTCAGAGCCTGTGAAACCCTTTGCTCTCCCCCAAGAGAGGGTGCATCCAAACCCCCAGCCCAGATCTTGTACCCCCTGAAAATCCCCAGCCCAGAAGGCAAAGGAGGGGATGGAGGAAGGGGGGATCCATGGCACAGCGCTCCTGGGGAAGATTTGGGACAGGCTCAGGCTCAGCCCCCCTCATACTCACCAAACTCCGGCACGAAGGGGAGGTTGGCCTTGGAGGGCAGCTCCGGCAGCAGCGGGGCCGGTGGCTTCGTGCGGGGAAGGAGGGCTGGTGGGGACGGGGGGACACTGGCTGCTCTGTCAGGGACGGGGACCTCCTCTTTGGCAGGGCTGCTGCAGGAGAGAGGAGCAAGTGCTGCCTTACACTGGCCCCAGACCTCCCCTGCCCTGCCTTCCAAACCCCGATGCACCCGCCGCCATCAGCAGGGGGTCCCAGAGTGCAAGAGGACCCCCAGCACCAGCTTTACTCCCCCACAAAGGGATCAAATACCCCAAACCCCAGCAGAGCCGAGCCCCCAGATCAATTCCTGACAGCTTCCCACGGCAAAGACTTCAGCTTGCTTTTGGTTATACCAATGCTTTTCTAGCCTGAAAATATTTCCTGGCTTCCAGCCTCACTTCCCTGTCGCGGCTGCCACGGCTCAGGTTCCTTGTCTGGCTCTCCAGGACACCAGAAGCCGCCTACAGCCTTGAAGCCCACATCCTGGATCAGGTTGTTGGGTTTTTTCTCCTCCAACCTAAACAACGGCGGTGCCGCCTCCTCAGCTGGTTTGCAGCTGGCCACAGGGTCCCCCAGTGGGACCGGGGGTCCCAGGGAGCCTACCAGGGTCCCAGCGGTGGGGTGGGCACGGGAGATGCAGGCCAGCTGCTGAGGCAGCAAGAAGCCCCCTGGAAATGGACTTTGGGGCTTCTCCTGGGTCAGTGAGCAGCACACCATGCCCCCAGACCCAAAATCTTGGCCAAGGGAGGAGAGGGACCCCCGGGGGGCTGCTCTCCTGCCTGAAGATCCCTGGGCATCCAGGCTCAGCTGCTCCTGCCTTCCTGACAATTGCAGGCAGATGGGCAATAAATGGAAACCTCTGGAGCGATGGCATTTTGAAAGGCAGGAAATTAAAAGGAAGTTTCTTCAGGGTTTAAAAATACGAGGCACCTGATAGACCAGCCCCGAGGCCAGGGGGAAGGCAGGGGAGGCAGGCAGAGAGCCCACTCCCACCCCGAACCCCTCGCAGCCCCACAGCCGGGTGGGCAAACCCCAGGGGACATGCACGCTGGCACCGAAGCCACCATCCCCATCCCTGGCCCTGCCACCTCCCATTGCAACCCCAGCCGGAGCAGCCGGTGCAGGACCAATCCCACCGAGCACCAAACCCCGGCGCAGCTGACAGTATCGCCCCACGGCCACGCTGCGGAAAGCTCAGCACCACCAAGGCTGCCACCAGCACCCAGCCAGCCCTGGGGACGGCCATCCCTGTCCCTGTCCCCGGTGACCCCCAGCCCCACGGCCAGTGCACGACAGCCTTCCCGGAGCTCAGGGCGAGCTGCCGAGAGGAAACTTCTCCCTCGGCTGCCTGCATGGAGCAGGGGAGGACAAGCGCTGGCTCTCCTCTGGGTCAGGCTGACCTCATTTCTCAGCAGCCATTTCCATGGGAACCAACCACAACCATCCATACATTAGGGAATGCTGGCAGGGACGGCAGGGGAGTGCAGGCAGGGGAGCGTGGGCAGGAGAGGCAGGCATCGAGCTGTCCCTGCAGCCCAGGGCAGCAGCATCGCTCTCAGCACCACCAGGCAAGAGGCTGCTGGGGCCGGGGGCTGGCACCCACAGGTGCAGGGACCCAGGGACGAGGGGGTGACAGTGCACAAGCCACAGAGCCCCCAGCAAGAGCCCACATGGGGTCTGTATCCACACTAGCACCCAGGATGGCATTTGCTCCCCCACCCCCGGGACCGGGGGGTGTGCAGCACGAGCCCCAAGGCCAACCGCGAGATGATGAGCACCTGGCTGTCCCGTTCTCTGCAGGCATGGCATGCTGCCCAAGGACAAACTCTGTCTCCTCTCTAGAGACATCTCAGGAGTGTTTGGGAGAAAACTTGTTTGTGCCCCTGCCCCAGTGCTGCCCAGCCCACCCCACCCCCCCAGCTCTGGGCCGGCAGGACAGGCAACTGCAGCACCCAGGTGCAGATAACACCCCAGTTCCTAAAACACCCTCTCCCATTCTCTGCCCGCTCTCCAGGTCATCCCCTGCTACTGGACCATCCTCGGGCCTCATGTGCCCCCACGTGGGGTAGCGGGGGTGCCACATCACTCCCCACACCCCCAAAAAACCCTGTGCAGCTGTGCCCAAACAATGCCAATCCCGCTCCGGGCAGGGTCATGCTGGTGCAATATCTGCCATTACAGAAGTGCCAACCAGCGCCTTATCTGCTGTCCCCCTCCACACCAGCAACCACACAGCTGGGGGGGTCAGGGGCTGATGTCCCACAGGCAACAGCACCCCAAAGCCAAACCTCTGCCAGGGCCACCACCACCTCCCTGAGCTCACCAGGTTGTGCTCAGCCCTGGCCAAACACAGAGAAGGAGCCTTTTGCCATCACCTTCTTGGACATCACTCACTGCCCTTCTACACCCCAGCCCAGCTGCTTGGGGGGCTGCTCTGTGGGGACCACGGCGGTGCAGCAGGAAGCAAGGGGATACAGGTGGGGTGGCATCATCCCAGAAATGCCAGGCAGTGCCATGGCAGAGGCCGATGGCACTGCCGGGTCCCTCACCCTGCCTGGGGCTGCTTGCTGCCTGCACGGGCAGGGATGCTCCAGCGTTAGCCTGGATGCAGCAAGTATCACCTCCAGCGTGGGCAAGCACCATCCAGACATGGGCAAGCATCACCGCAGACGTGGGCAATCATCACCCCACTGCTTTAGGTCCCTGAGCAGCCCAGCAGCATCTTCCACATGCCCAAGGACCTCCATGCTCCCCAACCACAGGCAGCCTGGGGCAGGTCCCAAACCATCAGGGCAGGGGATGGTGTTTTGGGGTGGGCAGCAACTCCCCTGGGGCTGTGGGCTCCACCACTCCCAGCCAGCGGGACTGAAGTCACTCAGGCTGGACACCCCATGGTCCCCAGGGGAACCCAAGGAGCCACAGCACAGGTGGCTCCTGGAGCTCACTGGCACGTGCCACTGGGCACGCAGAGCCGGCATCGGGCTGGCCGGTGCCTGAGCCTGCACCGAACAGCCGCCACGGGGTGACTCACGCCTGCCTGCATCCGCCTGAATGCACCCCTTGTCTGCGCTGGCTCTCCTGCACCACGGCACCTCCTCCATCGCTGGCCCTGGCCAGGCTCCGGCCCCAAACCAACGCGCTGCCTGTGCACGCACCCCTCACCGAGCCCCAGCACAGGGCTATACCCTGCCATATACATCCTCGGTAGGAATGAAGCACGGCCTATACATCTCCTGCTGTACACATCCTCTATGGGAACCAAGCACCAGCCTATACATCTCCTGCCATACACATCCTCCATAGGAACCAACCACCAGCCTAGACATCCCCTGCTATATACATCCTGTAAAGGAACCAAGCTCCAGCCCATACATTCCCTGCTGTACACATCTCTATAGGAACCAAGTATGTACCTGCACTGGAGTAATTCATCAATTTATCCACACCCTACTGTATAGATCCACAACAGTAATCAAGTGCTGGCACATACAGATCTACTGTAGTGGCAAGGTATAGAAACCTATATATACATATATATACACACACAGAGCTGCTGTATACAGCCACTGCAGTTACTCAGTACTGTCACAAGTATTCTAAGGTATATTTATGCATCATTTATACGTGTAATGTATACGCCACACATGCATCAGTGCACTGAGAGCGCGGGGGGCCCCATGGGCAGCCCCGCTCCGGCACAGTCTGTGGGTCTCAGATGGGGGGCTCAGCCAGGGGGCGTAGCTGTGGTGTCACCACAGAGGCCCTGGGGAGCCACAGCGGGGCCTGATGGACCCTCAGCTGCCAGCACCCCGAGGATACGTCCCCGTCCCCTCCAACGCTGGGCACATCACCGCCAGCTTGAGCCAGGCCAGGTGTCCACTCGCCCTGGCATGCGGCTCAAGGGGGACATGTGCAGACCCCACAGCTGGTGGGCATGGCTGTGCCACCACTGAAACCCCCGGGGCAGCTCCGGCAGTGAATCCCAGCCCCAGAGCTCGCCCAGCAGGGCAGGAGGGAGCAGTGCCTCCCCGGTGCCACGCCGGGACTGGGCACCGCCTGCTCCCTGCTGCTGCCCACAGGCCCCGGGGGTCCAGTGATGCTCACACCATGATCCAGCTGCTGTTTGAGCCACCCAAACTTTCAGCATCTGCAGAACCCTCTGGCAAGGTGCCTCCTGGCCCAGCTGCTCCTGAGGGAGCCCGAGCAGCTCCCACTCTCCCTCGCCCCCCAACCCAAGCTACCCACCGGGGCTGGGAGGAGGCGTCCAGCCCGGCTGCTCAGCTCCTGCGGGGGGTGGGGGGGGAACGGCTCCCCAGGCAAAGGGAAACAAAGCAAGCAAAGCGAGAAGCAGAGGAAGGGAACGCTGGCTGGGTGCGCTGGCGCAGGGGGGTCCCAGCCGCCCACCGTGGTGGCACACGGAAAGTGTGGTGATGCCACAGCTTTTCCTCTCCGCGGAAGCCAGTGCCGCCGGCAGCTGGCCTGCCAGCCACTTCTGCCCCAGCAAAGCCACCGTGCCGTGCCGTGCCGTGCCGTGCCGTGCCAGCGCAGCTGGTGACCCACAGCCCTGCGCTACCGACCCAAGCCCTGCCGGACCCAGCGGCCCCGGGCGCGGGCAGGGGCAGGCGGCAGCCGGCCGAGCGCGAGGAGGCCCGGCACGCACGTCGCGGCGGGCAGCGCTCGTTTCCCGTGCCAAACCCCCGGCAGCCCCGTCCGCCGCGTCCCGCACACGCGCTGCAGCCAGCGCGGGGGCAGCGGTGACAGCCCTACCTGGGCAGGCAGCCGGGGACCCCGGCAGGGTGGGATGCGGCAGCGCGGGGGGTGGCCGGCGAGGTGATGCCCGCGGGGAGCGGAGCTCGTCACCCCGAGCACTTCCTGCCCCTGCTCGCCCACGAGCAAAACTTCCTGAGCCGGCCGCGGCGCCGCATGGCCGCACCGGTCCAGTGCCGGGGCAGGGTGAAGAGTGGCTCGGGGGGGATTTTGAGGACCACCTCGGTCCAGAAATGCAGCGACAGGGACAGTCCCCGGGGCTGCTGGGACAAGGACGGCTTCAGTGGTGAGCCGGATCCCGGAGCCCCCGCGGATGGGTGCCCCCCCCCCGCCCCGCCAGCTGCCCGAGCCCCCTCCTCAGCTCCTGCTCCCTGGCTGCATCGGCGCCAGGTGGGGGGCAAAGCACGGGTCGGGGGGGGCACCTCTGCCCACCTCACCCAGGCAAGAACAGGGGTTCCGCAGCTGGGACAGAAACACAGGCAGCCTGGGAGGTACATCCACCAGCCCCCCCATTCCCATCCCATACCCCTCGGGGCAGGGGGTCACATCCAGCACCACCACCCCCAGGTGGTGCAGTGATGGCGAAAACACCCCCCTGCCCCGGGAGCAGGGCTCTGCCTCCCCTCGGGGACCACCTGGGGTCCCCCCAGCTCAAGCAGCACGATCCTTGGTGGGATCCTGGGGGGTGCACGGCCGGGGGCAACCGCAGCATCACCCCCCAGGGAGGCCATGCAGCCCCGCTCAGCATCCCAGGTGCAGCCACCACATCACCCCCTTCACCCCAGGAGATGCTTGCACCCAGCGGCGCCGTTCTCCCCCCGATTGCCAGAACCCTCCTCCCCCTCGGCTCTGCAGGATTTTGGGGTGCAGCAGCCATGGCACGGTGTGGGGGAGGGGGATGCTCTGGCAGCTGCAGCAAAACCAGCCTGGCCTTGGTGCAGCAAATGCTGCGCTTACAGGGAGGTGCTGCGGCTCGGCCGGAGGGTGGGGGGGCACAGGGGGGACACACATGATGTGAAGGGAGGACTGCGAGCACTGCTCTCACCAAACCCCAGCTTGCTCTCGTGTCATCCGGCCACAGCAGCCACCTGCTCCCGGTCCCCCCGCCCCTCCCCCCCCGGCAGCTCGCTGCCCGATCCCACGGCGTGTGGTGGGCTCCCCGGGCCTCCGCGGGGGGGGCGCGCAGGGCCCAGCACAAGCCAGGCTGGGGTGACCGGGTGGCCGCACCCACCCAACAACAAAATAAATATATCGGCCCCCCCGGGAGCCGCATCGAGACGCCGCAGCGCCTGGCACCCAGGGAACCTACGGCCAGGATGTGCCCCTCCCTCACGCTGCCTCCCCCCCCCCCCCCCCCCCCCCGCCCGGAAAGAGGATGGGGACAAAGCTGGGGTGTCGCTGGGGCACCCCGCCACCAGGACAGCGTGACACTAGAGGGCACCGCTGGCCCGGACACCAGCAGCCACAGCTCCTCCCGTCACCTCCCCACCCTGCTGGGGCCCCCCAGGAGATGTGCTGGGGACTGGGGGCTGGAGGTACCCCCAGGGGATGTTCTGGAGCTGGGTGGGGTGGAACCCCAGGAGAACTGCTGAGGCTGGGGGGGCTGGGGGTACCCCCAAGGAGATGTGCTGGGGCTGGGGGAGCCTGGGGGTATCCCCAGGAGGTGTGCTGGGTCTGTGGGGGGACCCCAGGAAATCGGCTGGGGGTGATAGCGGGGTGTGGATACCCCTAGAAGATGTGCTGGAGCTGGGGGAGGACCCCAGAAAATGGGATGGGAGGATGTAGGTACCCCCAGGCAACCCCTGCCATCCCCACTTGCACCCACCCAAGGATCCCACCCCCATCACAGCAGCCTTCACATCCCGGGGGACCCCACTGCCTCAGAGCACCCCCAGACTCAGCCCCCCTGCAGCCCCCTTACCTCCTGTGGGACATGGCTCTGGGGGGCAGCACAGGCGGGCGGGCAGGCGGCGGGGGGGCCTGCAGAGACTGGCATTTGGCTTCCAGCTGGTGACGCTTGGCTGGCAGCGGTGGCAGGGGGGGTCTCACCCTGCTTTCGGTCAGGGGCTTCTTGGTGAGGGCTGGCGGTGGCGAGGGCACCTTCGGGGCTGGGGGGTGGCTGGGGGGCGGGGGCGGGGGCTTGGGGCTGCCACCCGTTAGCGAAGGGGAGAATTTGAGGGGGGGGCGGCAACCCACCCTGGGTGGGATGGGTGGGGGCAGCTGGGCGAAGCTCACAGCCCCCTCCGGCTCCAATAGTGGGGACCCACCAGGCACCACCGGGCACCGGGATTCTGGCTGCTCCGGCTGCTCCGGCTGCTCCAGCTGCCCTGGCACTGTCACGGAGCTCAGGCGAAAGATGTGGCGTTTCATGGGCACAGGTTTCCTGGCGGGGGGCTGGGGGGTCCCAGCTGGCGGGGTCACCTCAGCAAAGGCTTTCTGCAGTCCCAGGAGAATGCGGCGGCGATGGCCAGGCAGCACCACGCCAAGGTGGGTGAGAGCCTCGTCTGTCAGTGCCCGGCAGTCCCACACTGTCCACAGCTCGCTCTGCTGGAAGCTCTCCACATACTGGTCCAGGTGGAGAGCAGCCAGCCAGGTGGCCACCGGCAGAGACCCCCCCTCCTCCATGGCAGGGCCCCAGCCGCAGAGACCTCAAACCGCTCAGTGCATCCCCTGCGTCCGGCGAGGCTCAGGACAGCATCAGGACCTGGGGATGGAGACAACAGGGATGAGCCTGGGGTCAGGCTTGGTCCTAAACCACGCACCAGCCACAGCCCAGGGTCCCAAAACGTTTCCCAGTGAAGCTGCCTGGTTCTCAGAGCAGCTCCTCACCTCTGACCACCCTGTGCTCCCAGCAGGATCTGGCACCTGGACCCCTGAACCGAGGGGGGCTGCAGGGACCCAGGAATGCTGGAGGGTCCCAGTTTAGGCATCTAAGTGTAGACGCCATCCCCATCGAGGCTCGCCAGAGCCGCGGCCCTGGCGCACTCTCCAGCCACAGCATCACGCCATGCATGGGGAGTGATATGTGGGGTGAGGGACAGGGCAGGGTGGGGGTCCCACGCTGGCCATGAAGCCCCCGCAGCCAGACCCCAGAACAAGGAGGAGGCAGCAGAAGCCACTGGGACATAGCGGTGGCAGTGCTGAGGGGCAGCGGGGTGTCCCAGGCACCTGGTGGGGGTGACGCCAGATTCTGGGGACAGGGGGCAGTTGCTGGCTGCTCCCCCAGATGCAGGTCCCTGCTCCAGCCCCCGTTTATATCAGCCTCGGGATCCGACCCTGCACAGGAGTGCATGTGGCAGTGCCAGAGGATGCTGGGGCAATTATGGTCTAATCGATGGGAAGTGGAGGTGACGCATCAATATCTGCAGAACTGCTGCAGATGGGCAGGCAGCCCCCACCCCCACCCCGAGAGCCCCCCGCCCTCCCTGCTCCCAGCCTCTGCCTGAGCAAGCCAGGGCGGAGAGACGGAGAGACGTGGACAGACAGATGTGTCTGGGAGGCAGCACCTCACCGGTGCCAGACAAAGCCTCTTCACATGGCAATGGGATGCTGAGAGGAGCTCCCAGGCCCTCTCCCAGGCTGTCCCCAGCCCAGTCAAACCCACAGGTCACAAAATGTTGTCCCCTCAAGCCCCAAGAGAGCAAGAGCAATCACAAACTCGCAGTGATTTGCAGCCTGCTTGGTCCTCAGTTGGTCTTAAATCTGGTTTGGGGGTGAGCTCAGGGCTTTCAGACAGGGGCCAGATCCTGATCACTGCATGCAAACACGGTCCTTGCTGCCCACTGTCCCCAGTCTGAGCAGTGACAAGGTGCTGCTGCTGGAGACCCCAACTCAAACCCCTCCTCGCAGCCCACGTGCCCACCATGGCATCACCCCTGGCTCCCAGCCTGGCCTTGCAGCCCCAGCTGTCCTCAGCAACCCTCTGCATTGCTCCAGCACAGCACCCTGGAGTGCACCCACCTGGCAAAGCACCCTTGGGGCACCTGGAGGTTGGGTGGAGGGGGGACACAGGGGCTCACTCGGTGTGCCAGGTCTTGGCGGACTCTGGGAGGGCAGCAGGGCACCGGTGCCACACCATAGCCACCAGCAGGGATGAGCCCACTTATCTCACCGAGCAGCAGGTACGGGACCCCCTGACCTTTCCACAGCCCCCCCCCCCCCGCAGCCCAGCTGTCTGGGTGGGCACAGGAGCCCGGGCCAGGAGGCAGACCCCAGCTATGCCAGTGCACGGGCTGCACTCCTCGCGGCACTGCCGGTGACCCCAGAACACATCTTATTTTTGGTTTGCCAGAGGCTTTTTTAGACCCGCTAAATAGGAGCCAGAGGATTTCCTGGTGCTGTAAATAGGCCGACCATGAAATCTGCCCGTCAGAGTCACATTTTCTCTGACTCAGGCAGCTCCGGGCCCGGAGCCTGCCTGCAAGGGCTCAGCCTCTTCCCGGTGCTAACAGGGCACAGCCCAGCTCAGCAGACCCCCGTGGCACCCTAGGGTCCCCGCCGTGGGTCTCAGCAGGCAGCCCCCATGCCTCCAGACACAGGCATCCCAGCATTGCCGCAGGGGTCTGGCTGCGGTGCCTCTTCCCTGGCACCTCCTGGCACAGTTTGGCTTTGCTTCAGGCTGCAAAAGCCACACGGCCATCTCCGGCTGAGGAAGGAGCAATGGGGACCCTGGGGCCAGCTGACCCCTGCAGTTCTGTGCTGGCTGCACCTGGGAAACCTGCAGCACCCAGGACCTTCTCACTAGTCCCAGTAATCCTAACCAGCAGCATAAAAATCCCTGAAACAGCATAAAATCCCCACACATGCAGACCAGCCCTTCCCCTCTCCCACCTCCACAGCTAAAAAAAAACCCAACCCATCTATTATTAAAAATAGACAAGTGATGGCGCTGGGTGACATTGCAGTCACAGGATGTCCGGTGCTGCCTGCACAGGCAGGCTCACCCCCTGGCCAGGCACTGTCTGTGGAGGAGCAAAGGGAAACACGGTGGCACCGGTGGGGGGGTCCCACGTGTGACCCCTCCCAGCAAGGGTCACTGTGAGCATTACCCATTGCCACAGGTGACAGCAGCCTCAGCTCTGTGCCGAGACCATCAGAGCTGCGGGGAGCCAACCCACCTCCAGCAGCCAGGAATTTGGGATGTCAGGGGGTGGGCACAACATGAGCCCCCCTGCACTGCGGGCAGCCTGGCCAGGAGGAGAGGCATGCGCAGCAGTGGCACCGGTGGCACCACCAGTTCGGCTTGGGCAGTGAGTGGGAAGCAGATGGGTTTGTGCTGTGCCGCTGGTGTGGGGCACCTCTTCCCATGCCCCCCCAGTTGGGACAAACCCTGTGCCACTGCGAGGGGCCACTGGCACTGCCCCAGCACCACACATGTGCCAACGAAGCTCTGGAGTGGCCGTGGAGACTCACTGCTGCTCAATGGGGACCAGGGACAAAGCTTCACCGAGGGATCCACTGGGTCCCCGGTGAGCTGGCCTGGCAGCTCACCGTCACTCCCCAGCCCTTCGCCCTCGCCAAGTAAATCATTCATGATGACCTTGCTGGGTTCCCTCCTCCGGTCATTAATCATTTAACCTCTGTCCAAAAAGAGACAAGGCAATTCCAGAAACAAAACCAACCCGGAGAGCTGCCGTAACCCAGCTGGCTGCTGGGGACCGGGGGGGTCACCCCAGCCCTGGCCCCCACCGCCCCTTTCGGCTCCCAAAGCCTCGCTGTGCTTACCCACCGCATTCCTCCCCGGGATTAGGCAACTCGGCCGAGGCTGTTTTGTAAGAGACTTAAAGGCTGTAAGAGTGGCGTGACGAGGGGCAGGCGAGGGCTGAAAACCGCCCCCGGGACCAGGCCAGCGATGGGCAGCTGCCTGCGAGCCGGGAGGGTGAGCTGGGGTGCCAAAACATGCCACGGGCTGGCAGGGGCCAGGGACAGACCCCGCCAGCCCCATCCCAAGCCCACACTGCCCTCGGGGTCCCCATGCTGGGGACAGAGGACCGAGGGGGGTCTGGGGGTGGCCCCCATTGTCCCCATAGTCTGGACCAAGGGCTCAGCCACCCCCTCTTCTCTGAGAGGGGTACTGAGTGCTTTTCTGGGGGTTCCCACAGCCACCCCTTCCTCACCAGCCCCACTCAGATGCCCTCAACTTAGTGGAGGGTTTTGGATGCTCTTTTCCCCTGGTCACCTGCATGCAAGCCCTGGGAGAGCTGAGCATCACACTGAGCTCCTGGGGCTCCACCGCCACCAAGGGACCCTCTCCCTGTCGCTCCCATCTCCCTGCACCAGCATCCCCAGCCCCGGGAGAACCCTGTGTCCAGGCTTCCTTTCCAAAGCAGAGTCAAGCAAGAAAACAGCTGTGCCCCCCGCTTCTCGCCCCACCTGGCACCCCAGCCCCACATGTGTCAGCCGCCCAGAAGCACTAAGTAGCACTGCCAGCATGGAGAGGTGGCCCTGGCACACACCAACACAAACCAGCCGCTCCGTTTAAGGCTCCCCCAGCACCGGGGCTGCAGCTTCCCTGCCTGAGGGTCTGTGCTGGGGTTACGTGGCACATCCCCACGGTACAGCAGGCACAGGCAGGAGACCCCGTGCCCCCGGTACTGCAGGGATGTGCCCATCCTTCGCCCACCGCATCCCAACCGCTGCTGTTGGGGCTGTGGGGCTCCCATCCTACAAAGCAGAGGAGGTGGCTCTAAGGGCAGCAGGAGCGTGCACGGCAGTAATGAGGGCCAGGCTCACCAGATTGAAGAGCTGCATGTGTGATGGGCAGCATGGTGGGCTCTGATTGAGGACGGCAGCCAAGCACGCTGCCTTCGCCGGCTCCGGCAAAGCCATGACCACCACAGGTGTGACTGCACACAGCCCTCCTGCACACTGGCAGCCCCACGGCACCCAGCTAAAATCATCATTACACCTAACGAGGTGCTGGGGAGTCAAGCAGATTGACCAGGGCCGGTCAGCGCGTTGGCGGCAGAGCTGAACCGAGTGGCTCCGGCAACAGCTGGGCTCATGGCAGCACTATCCCCGAGCACCAGCCAGCCAAACCGCGGTCAGCCAACAGCTCCTCCCTGCCCGTCCCTCCAAGGGCACCCAAGCTAGCAGCCACGGGTTGGAGGAAAACCAGCACAGCAACCCGTCAGGCATGCAGCACCAGCTTGATGAGTCTAATTCCCATCCCAATTCCTCCTCCAGTGCCGGCAACCCAGCAGGCAGGGCAGGCAAACCCTGCCTACACCCCAGCATTCCCCTTTCCCAGGCCCTTGGGCTCATTAATCAAGGAGAGCTAATTAAAGCGGGCAAAGCACAGTACCTCAGCTCAGCTGCGGGAGGTGGATGGGGCGAGCTGGCCAGCATGCCCGCAGCCCATGCCCGGCTCCCCGGCGGCTTGCGGAGGGGTCTCTGCCCGCCCAAGGACTTCCTCAAATGCTTCCTTGGTGATCGAGAACTTGCTGAAGAGCCGAGACGGGCGTTACGAGCCTGGCGCACGCACGGCGGGATGTGTTGCAATAACTGCTCATTCGCAGCTCACCACCGTGCTGCAAGAGCTTCACGGCCCCGGTAAAACCAGTAGTATCTCAGCACGCTAGAGGAGCCCCCACCACAGCCACCATGGGAGAGGAGGAAGCAGGACCCCTGTGCCGGGTGAGCCCCGGCTGATGGTGTGACGGGGCTGGGCCTTCGGCAAGAGAGGAAGGAAGAAACTGGGGGGGGTGGTCCCCGGAAAGCGGCGTGGCACGGCTAGCCGGTACTGCAGCAGGGACCGGGGCACCAAGGACGGGGTGTCCTGGGTCTGGCAGGACAAGCTGAGCCTTGGCCACCAGTGAAGAAGGGATGAGCCGCCAGGTGGCTGCCACGTCCCCACCACCCCAGGACCCCCGTGGACCCCACCGGGAGGGAAGTGAGCCCTCACCCCTGGGGATCCTGGTGGGCACCAAGGACACGCAGCCAGGTCGGGGGGGGGGCCTGTGGGAATGAGGTTGGACATCGATGGGAAGGGGGCTACTCAGCCGCCACGGTCCTGGCCACATTGGGCAACGAGCCTTGCACCGAGGTGATTTTTACCCCTTTCTGCCTCAATTAAGAAAGGATCCTGAGCTGGGACCGTGGCCGTCTGGGACTGGGCCAATGTCCCCAGTGTCCCGGGGGTGCCGGGGGATGGACCCATCCTGGCAGAGGAGCCCACAACTGACTTGCCTGCAGCTGCCGCAGCCACTGATGCTCTCGGCTGGGAATTGAAAGCGCCGCATCCTCACACCGAAACTTGCCGGCACAAATCCTTGGCGAGCAGAGAATGCCCAAAAGCAGAAGCAGGGTCCTGGGACCGTACTGAGCCTTGGCTCCCGGCAGCACTGCACCCCACAGACCTCCCACCGAAACTACTCCGGCACTTCACCTCTACAGAGTCCCATCAGTTCAGCAGCTGCAAAGGTCTCGCTTTGGGAAGACGAAGCTGTTTCATTTTCAAGATCTCACAGCGGAGCCCAGGCCAGTAAATACAACATGCAAACAAGATTCAAATGCACTGTGCTCCAGGCAGCATTCAGAAATCAAGTCAAATCTTGCAAAGTCATCAAAATCAAGGAGTGGAAAAGGTTCTTCAGAGCCTCTTCCTCCTGCCAGCAATTCAAATCTCAAAGTGCTTCATGTTTACGCAGCCAGGACTGGCCCCCCAGCCTCGCTGCAGGCTGCTGGGGCTGCTTTATAGCTCATACACACCCTGCTTTCCTCCAAGGCCATCCCGGGCTGCCAAGGTCCCAGCGGTGGGAACGGCCCAAAGGCAGCCATGCATGGAGGTGAGGGGTGTGCACGGCGCTGCGGGGGTGCACGGGGGTGAGGGGGTGCGGGGGTGCGTGGCTGAAACTGGGGGGTGCCTGGCTGATACTGGGGGGTGCAGGGCAGCGTGGGGAGTGCAGGGCAGCTGAGGATGGGCTCGCCCGGTGCCCAGGGGCGTTGCAGCAGCTGGGAGGGGAGAGCAGCAGGAGGGAAAGCCGTGAGCCGAGACCCACAGGACAGGCTGTGGGCAGTGGGATGGGGCAGCTCGGGGGGCGCTCCCCCCTGCTCTGATGTACAGTGGGAGGAAGTCAGTGAGGAGGGTGATGAGGAGCGTGATGAGGAAGGCAATCAGGAAGGCATCAGGGACAAGGGGGCAGGGAAACAGGGGGTTCCTCATTTTCCCAAGGGCCCTCCTGTGTTTCCCTTCTCCCCCTGAAAGTAAAACCCAGGAAGGTGAAGTGTGCCCTGGGCTGTGGCGCCCATGAGGGCACATGAACTCTTGGCATCGGGGGCATTGCCGCCTGCCTTACAAAGCCAGCCAGAAAAGGGGCAAATCCAGCAAAAAATGGGGCAAATCCAGCAAAAAAAGGGGCAAAACTATCTGGCAACTGATGTCCCTGCCCAACTGAGCCCCGACTGGGATGCTCTCAGCTCCTGACACACTTTCTGGAAGCTGCCTGCAAAATAGGTCAGGAAACCATACCCCACGTGCAGAGCCCTCCCCCCCGGCAGCCCTGCTGGGCACAGCGCTGCCCCCCATCTCCTGAGGTCCTGTGATGGCCGGGGGGGGGACCATGCTGAAAGAGGGGCTGCAGCTTGGGGGTATCAGCACCTATCCTGGGGGGCACAGCACCTCCATTCTCCGTGGGAATCATCCATGGCACCCAGCACACAGCATCAAAACCAAGTCGGCCCGTGTTTCACCTTCCCGAAAGCGGGAAGTGAAAGTCTCTTGGTGAAGTGCTCGACGGCTCCAGCTGTGGCTGGGGGGGCCCTTTGCCAGCCCTGCTGTGCTCCTGCCTCCTCTTGGTGCAGCCGACACCCATGGCACAGGCCCCGTTCCCTGCCAGGACCCCCCAAAACCCTCTGCCTGGAAAGAGCTGGCTCAGCAGGGTGCAGCAGCACCCCAACCCCATGCACAGCCCCCCCCAGCAGCCAGGGCATCCCCACGCACCCCCCGCCACCACGGCAACCCTGGCAAGCTGCAGCGTGTGGCTGTGGCCAGCAGGCACAGAGGGATGGGTACCCCCAACCGCATGCACCTGCTCCCCACCTTTGCAGAAGCCTTTCTGAACAACCATCCCCCCCCCCCCCTCACCTGCAGATTTGGGGTGTCCAAGTGCCATCCCGGCCACTTGCTGGGTGCCCAGAACCGGGGCAGCACTGCCTGCCTGCACCACGGGTCAGCAGTGTGGGCAGGAGGAAGAGGAGGAGGAAGGCCATGCCAGGGGTGGGGGGCACAGCAGCACTTTCTCACCTGCCCCGGGCTGGGCAGGAAGCCCCATATTATTTTTAGACTATATTTTTTTCCCCTCAAGCGTGACGTTCGTGCCATGCGGCAGGCAGCAAACCAGAAGGGGAGACAGGCGAGGACCCACCCCAGCCACCCCCTGCCACATTCCACCTCCAGAGGCTTCTGGCTCTGCGTTTTAATGATTCCACAGCTCACATCCATCTGCAAAACCTCCCACAGCACTAACACCCCAATAGCCACAGGGTCCCCACAGCAGGACCCTCCCCAGAGCCACCTGCAGCCCCTGGCACCCGGTGACAGTGAGCGCAACCCTCCCAAGCTGATGAAATGGGACTTGATTTGGCCGGGGACGGGGGGGAAGGGGGCACAGACAGGTGGCCCAGGGTGGTAAAAACACGGCACGCATCCCGCTCGGCTATGGGATGGGGCTGGCTGTGCCGCCCTGCCTGAGGAGAGACGTGAGATGCCAGCATGAGGGAGCATCGCTCCCTGCCTTCCCTCAGACACCCCCAAGATACCCAGGCTCACCCCCTCAGTGGATTTTCTAGGTTCTGGCAGCAAACAACCTGCTTTTGCAGGGACGTGGGACACAGAGGGATGCAAAAACCCCAGTATTGCTATAAATATTCCCATCCCCGCTGTCCCGGCTGCTTGCCATAACAGCTCGGCCCCCGTAGCTGCGCTGCAGAGAGGAGCACCCCCAGAAAACAACGGGCAGCTCTCAGAGGGGCTTTCCCTGGCGCAGACGTGACCTTCCTCCCAACACCGGTCCTGCCACCCCCGTGGGAGCTGCTGGTCAGCCCCAGCACGGCACCCACTCGCAGCACCCAGGGCTGCTGCGCGGGGCCAGCCGTGCCCTCAGAGGTGGGTTTTTTAGGGTTGAAGAGTGCAAATTAAAATTGCAAGCCCAGTGGCAGTGCCAGAGCCCGGCAGACACCCCCCCACAGCAAGGGACCCCAATGCAAGACATAGCCCCCGGCCCCCCGAGCATCATCCCAATGGTCCCGGGGCCGCGGCAGCAGTGAGGCGATGCAAGGAGCTGGCTCGCCGTTACCGGAGGACGAAGCGGTGACTGTCTCGGTTCCAGCCACGCGGCGCTGGCAGCCTGTGCCCAGGCAATTCTTCAGGCCTTGCCAGACATACCAGGACACAGCAAGGAAGAGGAGGAGGAAGGCGAGAGAAACCCACCGACGGCATTGCCCAGTGTTTGGGCAGTGTCGGCGGCAGTCAGCGCGGCACGGGTGCTGCTGGCAGGGGTCCCGGTGGCCCCGGCACAGCCGCAGCTGCCGGCGTTGTTTGGCTGTGAATTGGGACGCGCTGAGCTGGTTCTCAAAGAGAAAACAAATCTGCCAGCCGGGCCCTCCGGGTCCCGCTCTCCCAAGCTTTACCCCTCTGTCACCAGCCCACAAGGTGGATTGAGCTGGGGTGAGCTGGGGATGATCTGGGTTATACTGGAATTGAGCTGGGAGTGCTGGGGTTGAACTGGGGTAGTACTAGGGTTGAGCTGGGATATGCTGAGATTGAGCTGGGGTGTGCTGGGAACAAGGTGGGGTGTGTGGGGGGTGAGCTGGGGTATACTGAAATTAAGCTGGGAATACTGGGGTTGAACTGGAGTGTACTGGGGATGAGCTGGGAATGAGCTGGGAATGAGCTGGGGTCTACTGGGGTTGAGCTGGGGTGTGCTGAGGATGACCGGGTATACTGGGGTTGAGTTGGGGTCTGATGGGGATGAGCTAGGGTATACTGGAACTGAGCTGGGGTGCACTCGGGATGAGATGGGTGTACTGGGGTTGAGCTGGGATGTGCTGGGGTTGAGCTGGGGTGTACTGGGGCTAATCTGGGACATGCTGGTGGTACATCCAGCCAGGGGGCACGGCCCTGTCACAGCTGAACAATTTTGGAGCAGGGAGCAGGGTGCAGCCTATCCCCCACCCCCCCGCAGCTCAGCATCCCCCCTGTGCCCCCACCACACGCACAGCCCAGGGAAGTAGATGCCCTGGCAGCATGTGGGGCAGCGCAGGACAAGCATGACCCCCCCCAGGAGAGAAACCACAGCCAAGGAAGTGGCAGGGGGGTGTCCCCCAGACTGGGTTTCCACCCCCCAGCCCCCCCCTCCCCCCCCCAGCATTGCCCACCCCAGCAGGCAGAGACACAGGGAGCAAAGCCGCGGTGAGAGGAGCACTGAGTACCTCTGTTCAGCGGCGGCCGGGGCTCCAGGGAGGATGCTGAGGTGCTTCCCGTAGTGGGCAGGGCCCCCCCAGCCAGGCCTGGGCTTGTTCCCGCATGGAGGAGCTTTGGCTGCCTCATGGAAATGCGAGACAGGGGAAAACCGTAGGGACTTTCCCCAAAAAGAGAAAAAAAAAAAAGAAAAGAAAAAAAAAAAAAAAGGATTATGATTGGGTTTTTTTCCTCCCCACCCAGTTCCCAAGGCCTCGGCAAGGGGAAAAAATGAAGCGGGATGTTTTGGGGAGGGGGCGGGAGACACGAGGTTCCCACAGGCCCCCTGCATGGCTCCCCACGCCGGGGGCTGCGAGCTGGCCCCAGCAGACCGCGCTTAGCGCTGCCCGGACAATGCTCCTTTCATGCCGCAGAGCAGCTCGGGGACGGGGACACGCTGGCTGCCTGCTCTCGGGGGGGGGGGGCACGGTCCCCGCGATCTCGGCCCCTCGCCCACGCGAGGCCATTAATTGCCCTGTGCAAAGGGGGGCCGGGCACAGCAGCACCCGCTTGCTGATGCAGCAGGCTCAGCCCCACATTTAGGGGATGGTGCTCTGCTGGGGTTCAGCCAGCGGGGCCGGTGTCTGACTCCCCCAAAATGCACCTCTGCTGCCTGCATCACCCCACTCCCCACGGCCATTGTAGCTCCCTGCTCACAGCATCCCCCCGCTCACAGCATCCCCCTGCTCAAATCATCCCCACTCCCCACGTCCATTGCATTCCCACTCACAGCATCTCCCTGCTTGCAGCATCCCCCCGCTCGCAGCCTTGCCCCACCAGCAGCATCCCCGCTCCCCATGACCATCATATCCCCCCACTGAAAGTACCTACATCCCCCATGGCCATCATATCCCCTGGCTCGCAGCATCCAGTCCCCACAGCCATTGTATCCCCCCTCTTGCAGCATCCACATTCCCCATCGCCATCGTATCCCCCTGCTCACAGCGTCATCCCACTCGCAGCATCCCCCCCATTTGCAGCATCCCACTCCCCAGGTGCTTGGAGCACTGTGGGTCCCCTCCCCAAAGCCTTCAGCCAAAGACGAGGGTGCGGTGGCCTCCCCCAGGTCACCGGGCTGCACACGCTGTAGGGCACCGCGGCCCCCGGGATGGGCAGCAATGCCAAAGGCTCATCCCTGCGGAGCCAAAGCCTCACAGACATTCCCAGCAGCATTTCGGGGATCCCTATGTCCTCCCCAGACAGCAGCAGGACAGAACCGACACAGCACCGAGCCCCCAGCACAGTCCTCGTGCCCAGTGGATCCGTGTCCCCCCTGCCCTGCCCATGGCCCGCAGCCTACCTGAGCCCCCGGTGCTGCCCAAAGCCCCCTGGGCACACAGCTCCTCCGACACCAGCTGCTCTCCGGAGCATCCTCTGCTCCCTTATGAAGCCATTTCTTCTCACAGCCCCCCTGACACTGAGTCCCTGGCAACACCTCCCACGGGCAAAAAAACTAAAAATCCCCCTGCGGGGGGCTTTGCCCCCCTGATTCGCCCCCACCGTGTGTCCCCCCAGCACCGGAGCCACCCGCGGTGCATCCCTTGCTCCGTTACTGCCCCGCACGGAGGTGGAGTGGGTGCTGGCTCCCTTTTTAATTGCGTCCTATTTTTACCGGCAGTTTGGGAGAGGTGCGGGAAGGATGGGGAGGATGTGGCAAATCAGAATTAATGGATGAAATCGGCAGCGAGTCCCCAGTGCCCGGCATGGTCCCACGTGTGACAGCACTAGTGGGGCACGGCTGGCGTCACCCCAGCCAGGCCCTGAGCCAGAACCTGGCACGCACCCATCCAGCAAGACCCTGGCGTGCAGAGAGAAGTTTGGGGTCTGCTGAGATGTGGGGTGCCCAGAGCATCAGGTGGGGTTGGAATGGGGGGGCTGCACTGGCCATAACTGCATGCACTGGTAGCTGTGCCCCACGGGGAGTGGGGGTCCCAGGGCTGAACCTGCAGAGCCACACTCCCCAGGGGAGTGCTGGGCTCTCCCCCGGGATGGAGCATCCTCTCTGCCCTCACCCGCTGCTCTGGGCACCCCAATGCCTCACAGACCCCGAACCCCTCCCTGCACCCCAAACCTCACACCCCAGCATGGCAGATCCTCTCCTGGTCCCAGCTGAGCTTTTGCAGCCCACACTGAGAGGGGGGACACCCACGGTGGGGCCCCTCTCTGCAGCACCAGCACTGGCTGCATGCCTGGGAGCAGTGACCCCCCCCAGGTGTCCCGTCGTCCCCCCACCCATCCCCGGAGCATCCCCGCACTGGCCTGACTGGGCAGCTGTGGGCTCTGCTGGAGGCTCCAAGCTGGGAGGCTCCTGGGTACCAGAGGGGGGAACAGCAGTGGGAGGGGGGGAAGGAAAAACCCTTCCCAGAATTAAATAAATAAAAAGCAGCTCTGGCAAAGCCCAGCAGCAGCTGGCTGTCCGCTGCCTGCTGCCCGCTCAGGCACCCCCCCCAGGCACCCCGCCATCCTCATCCTCTTCTTCATCACTTCCTCATTGCACGCCCCATGTTCTGCATCCCACCGCCCTGGCTCAGGCCCATGGCTCTGGGGGTCCGGCAGCCCAGGAGGGTCCCCTGCTCGGGGGGACGCTGCTTTGAGGTTTCCTGGCAAGTATCAGGAAGAAAGATGAAGGTTTCAGGGTTACCAAAGGTTCATCCTCCCCAGCTCCATCTTCCCCCATTGCCGCTGAGCGTGCATCCCGTCGGACACTGGAGAACCCCCCCACGGAGCCAATGGCTGCAGCGAGCCAGGCACCGTGGATGGCCGCATCCTGAGCAGCGGAGCTGGGGGGGATTCGCCTCTCCCTGCCACCTGCAGGGCTGGGAGCCCCCCCAGTCTCAGCTCCAGGTGATTACCAGACACTCACCATTTCCACTTTTTATTCCCATTTTAAGGCCTTTCAAAGCTCCTTGTAGAGGTGGAGAAAAGCTGGAGAAGCCAGGGATGCACCCCCAAATAGAATCCCCTGCAGCCCCCTGACCCAGAGGTGTTTTTGGTGGGGCTGTACCCCAGCTGGGGTGGTCCACAGGCGGTACTGGTGTTATTCGTCTGGCTGGGGCTGGGGCAAAACCCACTACAGGGGCGAACAGCCTTGTCTCCAATTACTGCCCAGCACTAATTGGGTTTAGGGGTTTCTCAGCACCCTCCAGCAGCACCACCACCACTGAGAGCCCCCCCGGGGTCCCCCAATGCCAAAGCCCACAATGGCTCCAGGGCACCATCCCAGGGACCCCCCGATGAGTGGGACCTGGCAGCACCCACCACGACCCCAGGGACCCCCCTGCCTGAGCCCACTGCAAAGCCGGGGACAGGGAGGGCTCACAGGGGACCGAGGCAGGACAGAGAGGCCAAGGCACCCTGTGCCGGATTTATTTGTTTTATTCCTAAATAATCAGCTCCAGTACAAGGTACAAAATCTCCCTCCTCCCCTCACTGCCCCAGGCACGGCGGGGGGACAGGAGTGCAGCCAAGGAACAGCTCCAAAATCCCGATTCAAGGCCTCTAATTCTAGCGTAGAAAGTGTTCAGACACCGAACTTGGGGTCCCTCACCTAGAAAGGGGGGGCAGGAGCTCCCCGAGACCCCCAGAATATCTGGAGGTGCCAGAAGCCCCCCCCCCCGCCTCCAAGTCCCCCCAACATGCCTGACCTGAAGATGCTGGGACCCCGAGACCCCCAACATACCCGGAGGTGCCAGCAGACCCCAAAGCCCTCCTCAAACACACATAAAGATGCTGGGAGACCCCCATGACACCCCCCAGCACACCTGGAGGTGCCAGGAATCCCCCAAGTCCCCCCAAGATGCATGGAGGTGCTGGGAACCCCAAGCCCCTAGAGACCTCCAGAACATCTGGAGGTGCTGGGAGCCCCCCCAGGTCCCCCTAACATGCACGGAGGTGCAAGCAGCTCCCAAATCCCACCACCACACACACACCCGGAGGTGCCAGGAGCCTCCCAAAACCCTGCCAGCATGCCTGGAGGTGCTGCAAGACCCCAGAGACCCCCCTATTCAACATGCCTGGAGGTGCTGGGAGCCTCCAAGCCCCCTTCCCCCCCCTGCCCAGCATGCCTGGAGGTGACAGGAGCCCCTAAAGACCCCTTTGCACACCTGGAGGTGTGGGCAGCCCCCCCTCCAGCCCCCCCGGGGGTCTGCTTAGGGCAGGGGTCCTGCAGGAGGAAGGCAGTTCTGTCAGACCCTAACAGAGGAGACAGGGAGGAGGGCTGGGGGAGTAGGGGGGGTGCAAGGAAGGGCTGGGGGGATCCCCCCTGGGCTGGGGAGCAGGGGCAGGGACCCCCCCTTTCCTCTGCCCCCCATCCCAGGGCGACAGCTGAAGGGCACTTTGGGTTTGCCACCGATGGGGATGACGAGGGGGACATCGCCAGTGTGTCCCGCAGCGGCTGCGAAGGGACCAGACACCCCCCGGCTTCCTACCCTAGTGGAGGGGAGGGGGGGGCACCCCTCGGTCCAGGGGGAGCCCAGCACAGCCCCCCCGCCCCGAGCCAGAAGCGTGGGTGCACGTGCAGGTGCGTGCAAGAGAGAGAGACACAAACTGTGGTGGAAGGGGGAGGGGACGGGGGAGGATTGGGAGAAAATGACCCCACGGAGGGGGTCCAGGCCGGGGGAGGGGGTCAGTTAACGCTGTCCTCATCACTGGCCTCGCCGCGGTCGTCTTTGGTCTCGGCGAGGGAGCTCTCGTCGATGTTCTCCAGGGAGTCGGCATGCTGGAGGGAGAGCTCGGAGAGCGGCAGCGCGGGCAGCTGGCTCTGCTCGGGGAACAGCCAGGGCTTGAAGTGCGGGTTGTGCTTCAGCTTCCACTCCGGGTACTTCAGGCAAGCCTTGTACATCTTCTTCATCGCCTGGGATGAAGGCAGCATTAGAGCCCAGGCAGGCGAGGGGACAACTCACCTCACCCCACCCGGGACCCCGGCCCCAGTGTGACTGACTCACCTTGGGGGCCAGGAACTGCGAGGATTTGTTCACCACCCACTTTGGCAGGGAACCTGCCGAGACAAGAGGAGCCATGCTGGGACCCGCACGGCAGCCGGGACCCCCGGGCATTGGGACCCGCACGGCAGCCGGGACCCCCGGGCATGGCAGCGCCAGGACCCCCAGGTCACCCTCCGCAGGGACACCCAGCTGGACAGGGCACAGGGCGAGCAAGGGGGTGGCCAGTCCAGGGAAGTCGGGGCTCAACCCGAACTACGTGCTCAGCTTCTTGCCAAGTTACAAAAAAAAAGCTAAAAAAAAAAAAGCAAAGAAAGAAAAGCTATTTTGGCTGCCTCTCTGCCCCCAAAAAGGCGTATTTCTAGAGAACTGGCTGAAAATGTTTCCTCCTGGCACTGCTCCAGGGCTCCTGGTCTGGCTCCGGCCACATCCCGAGATGCTCCCACTGCTGCCTGTCTCCAAGCCCCCCCAAGCCCCCCCCCCCCCGCCCCAGCTACGGAAAATCTCCAGCCCCACTTACTGACCCCGGCAGACCCCCAGCCAGAGGGCGGCTGTCCCCGAGGGGTAGGCTGAGGCGCGCCCCTCCCCCCCCCTACCTTTGGGGTCCACCTGTGCCAGGTAGGTGATGGTGCAGCTCTTGGCTCCTGTCCCCTCGATCAGGTAGCCCGTCTGGATGGAGACTGCTCGCACCATGTCCTTCCGCGGGGGGTAATTCTGGGGAGGGGGGACAGCGAGTGGGCATTAGTGGCAGGGGCAGGGCAGGGTTCAAGCAAGCATCTACCATGTGGGCAGGGCTGCCCTGACCCCCCAGAAACCAGCCCCCCCCGATGCCACCAGCCTGCCCGCCCCCCACCCCCGGAGCTCTGACTGATCATGGGTGAACCCAGCCCCGTCCTGGCATGGGCAGCCCCCCCGGCCACCCCCCGGGCACTCACGGGGTGCTTCACGGAGTAGTTCATGATGATGTAGTCGGTGCCCATGGGCAGCCAGGAGCGGAGCGTGATGACATCCCGGTTCTTCAGGGGCTTGGGGCACTTCCCTGTGGACAGTGGTGGTGGGGAACCGGGGTGAGACACTCCCCCGACCCCCACCCCCAGCACCGGCCTCCCCTCCAGAGGACCAAGCCTGCCCCCCGAATCCCTCCCAAACTCCTCCTGGGCACCACCCAACCCACCGATGCCCAAGCCAGGCACGCTGCCATGACAGCCACGGGGCTCAGTGCCCCCCCGGGACCCCCCCAGCCCCCTCTCACAGGCGTAGTAGCCCACGTCGGAGTTGACAGTCAGCTTCCCGATGTCAAATGTCTCAATGACGTTGGTGTCCCACTTTTTCCGATACTCGATGTCATGCAGAACGTCGTAGAGCGTCTCCGCTGGCACATCCTTGCACTCCATCCTGCACTGCAGGGGTGGGCGGCTGAGAAACCACCCCAGGGAGGGAGGGCAGCCACGGGGACCCCCAGAAAGGAGGGCAGTTATGGGGACCCCCAGGCAGGAAGGTGGCCACAGGGACCCCCCAGGCAGGAGGGCAGCCATGGGGACCCCAGGAGGGAGAGTGGCCACGGGGACCCCTGGAAAGGAAGGTAGCTATGGGGACCCCCAGGCAAGAAGATGGCCATGGGGACCCCCAGGATGGAGGGTAGCTGTGGAGACCCCCAGGCGGAAGGGTGGCCCCAGGGACCCCTGGGTGGGAGGATGGCCATGGGGACCCCTGGAAAGGAGGACAGCCATGGGGACCCCCAGGCAGGAGAGTGGCTGTGGGGACCCCTGCAAAGGAGGCAGCCATGGGGACCCCCAGGAGGGAGGGTGGCTGTGGGGATCCTCAGACTGGAGGGTGGCCACGGGGACCCCCAGAAAGGAGGGCAGCCATGGGGACCCCCAGGTGGGGACCCTCAGGCAGGAGGACGGTGGCAGGGACCCCAGGAAGGAGGGTGACCACAGGGACCCCTGGGTGGGGGTCTCTTCTCAGGTTCCCCAAAAACCAATGCAACCCCCCCAAAGGAGCCGGTTACACAGGGCCAGCTACGCCCTGAGGCAGTACAGGGCTGAGCCCTGCACGCTGGGGGGACCTTCTTGGGGGGCACCTTCCCACCTTGCCTCCTCCCCCCGCTGCTGCTTTCCCCCCAGAGCAGCACCCCTGCGTGGAGGTGCCAGCTGGTGGTACCACAGGGCACTGGTGCCTGGTGCCGTGGGGCAGCGAGCATGGTGCAGGGGGCCCAGAGTGGGGAGCAGCCCCCCTCCTCCAGGTCAGGAGCAGCTCCGCTAACCACAGTGGCCAAATCCTCAGGAAGAGAAGGGGAAGGCAGAACAGGGATGCCATCGGGCTGAGAGCTGCCGAGCTGTGCCACAGGGCAGCACAAGGGCAGGAGCAGGCAGGGAGGGCAGCCAGCACAGGCAGCATCAGCAACCGCGCCACGTCCCTGGGGATGCTGCTCCTCCACCCCGGCAAACACACATGCCCCACGTGCCTGCGAGGTGGGTACGGCACCCTGTCCCCCACCAAATGCCACTGCCACTGGCTCCTGGTCCGTCCCCAGGGTGGCTTTAGCAGTGGATTTTGGGATTTAGGGGTGGAGGAGCAGCAGTGGCTGTCCTCACTCGAGCAGGACACGGCTGCTGCTCACGGCGCCAACCTCACAGAGCCTGTCCCCAACCCCACGGAGCCATCACTGCCCCACAGAGCCATCCCTTTCTCACAGCACCTGTCCCAAGCTCCATGGAGCCAGTCTCTGCCCCACAGAGCCCATACCAAACCCCACGGAGCCAGGAGCCTGTCCCCAACCCCACGGAGCCATCCCTGCCCCATGGATCCTGTCCCCAGCTCCATCGATCCCCACCCCATGGAGTCATGCCTGCCCACAAGATCCCATCCCATCCCCACAGAGCCATCCCTGCCCTGCAGAGCCTGCCCTCAGCTCCACAGAGCCTGTGCCCAGCCCCACAGAGCCATCCCTGCCCCATGGAGCCCATCCCCAACCCCATGGACCCAGTCCCTGCCCCACATGCCACAAAGCCATCCCTGCCCCATGGAGCCAGTCCCCCTGCGCCTCACACTGCAACCCTGCCACATGAGCAGGTCTGGCCAAAACGGAGGAAGGGGACAGCCCTGCAATGTGGTCTCGGGGAGCACACCCCTGGGTGACACACTTGGGGACCTCCTGCTCCCCACCAGCACCCAGGCAACCCCAGCACCCTGCCTGTGCCAGCTGGGCTGGATTTGGGAGCGGGCACCGCGCCGCTCCCGTTTATTCCTAAAGCAGGTCAGCGGAGTGAGTGGTGCCCACGTGGGCAGGACCAGCCGGGTGACTCAGGACCTGCCCACGCTGCAGCCCCTGGGTGACTCACGTCCCAGGGGGGTGCCTGCGGGGTCTCACCAGGAAAGGGGACGGTGCCAGCTGGGAAGCGCCCAGAGCAGTGCACCCCAGCCCTCAGTCAATATTGACGCTGACGTCTACAGGGCGAGGAGGAGGAGGAGGAGGAGGAGGAAGGGAGACCAAGAGAAGGGAGACAGACACAATGGGTGCAAGGGGCTGCCCGTGCCAGCTCTGCCCTGGGGGTTTTGCCTGCACCATGCCCAGCACCGCAGGGCCGGGGCTGTGCTGGGCACGAGGGGACAGTTGCCAGCATGCCGGGCTGTGGGACAGCAGCAAATCCAACAGGGAGACAGCCCCCACCTCTGCCCGGGGGGCTGTGGCCACCTTGGGGACACACTCGCCACCCAGGTGGCTGGGGGGGGACTGAGGGGACCCCCTGGATGGAGGAAAACTGCCTGCGGGGTCACCTCAACCCCCCACCCCACAACCTCGGGGGGCTGACGCTGCCACAAAGCCCTGGCTTTGCTGGCGCATCCCCTCCTGCCGGAGCAGGCTTCCCTGGCACCTGGCGCAGGCAGCACTGGGGCCCTGGCCACACAGGCCATTAATTAAAAAGAAGATCTCCCTCCTGACCCAGATGTTTGGCATGATCATTAGCGACTGGGTGCCGCGTCTCAAGGTGACCTGATGAATAATTAACAAGTGGGAGCCAGGGTCTGGGTAGGGATGGCCAGCACGTGCCTGGCTGCACCATCAGCTCCGGCAAAGCTCCAGCTCCCTACTGATGCCTCCCACAGGATGGCTGCTGGCCATCCTTTTGGAGCAGCCTGTCCCCAGGGGCAGCATCTTCCCTGGAGGACTCAGGTCCTCAGGCACCAGCTTGTGGGGTGGGCAAGGGGGTCCCGGCTGGGGTCCCCTACCCTGCAGCCACCTTTAACGGGCAGCCTGAGGCCACCGAATCCCTCTGTCCCGGTGATGAATCAGCCCTGGGTTGTGTCAGTGGCACAAACTTGTTTCCAGACTCCAGAAAACAGGTTAGACGAGAGCTGCATCCCTAATGGAAGAGAGGGGGGGACAGACACGGCAGCTGCTTCAAAGCGGGGCGAGACCTTCAGGTTTGGTTTAATTACAGAGCAGCAGCAGGAGCAAGAAAGCCAGCGAGCAAACAGCGAGGCAGACAGCTCTTTGCAGGCTGCCGGTGCCAGGCACCGCAGGCAGCCCCCGGCCCCCTCCCCAGGGAGCTGTGCCGTGGGACACGAACACCCCGGCTCAGCCCTGCCGTGCCACGTCAGCGACGCCACGTGTGCCAGGGCAGCTGCCCATCCCACTAGCCGGCCACCACAAAAATCCAGCGGGAACATCCCATCCTGGGTGGGAGGTGCTGGGTCTGGGTGCTGCTGGGATCCCGGGGGGTGGCACAGGGACTGACGGTCCCACGGCGGTCCCCGATACCGGCCCGGTGCCGCTCAGCACGTGCATGGCACCAGCATTTAAACACCCAGCAGGATCCAGCCAGGAGGGTGTTGAGGGGGGCCAAGACCCGGCGTGGCTGCGGGATGTACTGGGCTCTGGGAGGGCAGGGCTGGATTGCCGGAGGGGGCTCGGAGATCCCCACGGGCCGGCTGGCTGCGCGGGGGCAAAGGCTTTGCGGAGGGGAACAGGGACAGGGAACAAAGGTGGCTGCCCCGGAGTAAATGGGGACCTTGGCCTTTCGGGGACAAAGAGGCTCCTTGGTGGGGTTTAACCGAGCAGCACCCCAAGCCCCGGCTCCCCGGGCACGGAGAGCAAAGGACACCCAGCCCTGGGGTGCTGCCCTGGCTCAGGGACCCCCGTGAGCATGGGACAGGGCACCGACGGCCCCGTGGTGGGAGCGTGCCGTGCCAGTCTGGGCTGGGACATGCCGGTGCGCACCTAGGGCTGGTTCCCTGCCAGGCCGATGGCTGCTGGCAGACGTGGCACACCGGGATTGTCGGGGGGGGGCAGGGGACGGGCAGGGCTGCACCCCCACGTGACCTCCCTGCTGCCTGCTCGCACCCAGCAGCTCTGCCCAGAGCAGCACCCCAACCCCGCCGCAGGTGCTTTGGGATGCAGCAACACCCCAAGAGCAAGCAGCGGGGCGGGGGGTGGGGGGTGGGGCTCAGTGGGGGTGCCGAGACATGCTGCCCCATGGGGCCATACCTATACCAGCGTGCCCGGGGAGATGCCCAGACTCCACGGAGATGGGTGCTCCACATCCCGTCGGCCACGTGTCCCAGCGCAGTGCTGGGCTCGTGCCGCTGCGGAGGGGGAGCAGCATTGGGAAGCCCCCACACCCCAAGGATCGTGTCCCCCGCGCCAGGCTGCTGCCGGGGCACGACAGGGACCTGTCCCCTGGTCACTACAACCCAAACCCACCGCCACAGCCCGGTGGCCGGGGGGAGCAAACAGAGGCAGCTCCCCAGCGGGCGCAGGTGTGGCGGGAGCCAGGCACAGCCGGTGCCACCGCCACTGCCACCACGCCAGGGACAGGTTTCCCCGGTGCCGCCAGCGCCGCTTGTTTGCGCGGCTGCTGCAGAGCAGCGTGTGTGCATGCAGGCCGCACCGCAGCCACCGCCTCCGCTCCGCCACCAGCCCTGCCAGCTGCCACCGGCCCTGCCAGGCCTCAGCACGGCAGTGAGGGCCACATAACCGTGGCATCGTGGAGGCACTGGCAGGGACAGGGACACCGGCCAGCCCTGCAGGCAGCCAGAGGCTCCAGCATGGCCACCGGCAACCTCAGCCTGACGCTGCTCCTGTCCCAAGTTTTCCCTTGGATTCCCGGTGCCCGCAGGATTCCCAGTGCCCGGTGCCCACTAATGGTGCCCGGCTGCCCCCTTTGCCAGAGGGATGAGCCAGGAGGAGTGCGCACCTGCCTGTGCCAGCCCAGCAAACCGGCTCCGCGGAGGGACGGGACCCACCAGGGAGGGAAGCAGTGGGGACCCGGACAGCCCTGATCTGTACCAGGGGGTTGCAGGGCCACAGCGGGCACTGCAGGGCAAGGGGACAGCCAGGATGGGGACAGCCCCAACGAGAGCGGACCGGTGCCTGGCCGGCCCTGAGAAGCCCCCAGCCCAGCCCCAGCCCCAGCTCCTCCGTGAGCAAGCGCTGGGGGGGTTCCTGAGGTGAGAGGGGACAGGCAGCACCGAGGCTCCATGGTCCCACGCCCCGTGGGTGCCCGTTTGTCCCTGGGCGAGTCTCTAGTCACCACTATGCAGCCCCCTTGTCCCCAGGGGTCCCTACTTGTCCCTGCTCAGCCCTGGGGTCTTGCTTGTCCTGGGGTGCCAGCTCACCCCTGGGACCCCTGTTCTCAATGGGGTGCCAACTTGGCCAAGTCCCCACTCGCTCCAGGGTGCTGTATCACTTGAGGGTGCCCACTAACCCCTGGGGTTTCTGCTCACCCAAGGATGCTGCATCACCCCAGGGTCCCCACTTGCCACAAGATTCCTGCTTGCACCCCCAGTGCCTCTTGCCCAGGGTGCTGGCTCACCCCAGTGTCCTTGCTTTCCCTCTGGGTGCTGGCTCATCCCAGGTCCCCATTTGTCCCAGGATCCCCATTAACTCCTGAGGTCCCTGCTCACCCTCAGGGTCCCTCTTCACTCCAGGGTGCTGGTTCACCCCCCGAGACTCCACTTGCCACATGGTCCCTGCTAACCCCCAGGGTTCCCACTCATCCCAGGGTGCTGCATCGCCCCTGGGGCCCCCCTTGCCCCAGGACCCCTGCTTGCCCCCACGGTCCCTGCTCACCCAGGGTGCTCACTCAGCCTCCAAGTCCCTATGTGCTGTGGGGGGTGCCGTAACACCTGAGGGTCCGCACCTGCTACAGGATCCCTGCTAACTCCTGGAGTCCCTGCTCACCCCAGGGTGCTGCATCACCCCAGGGTCCCCGCTTGCTGTGGGGTCCCTGCTCACCCCAGGGTGCTGCATCACCCCAGGATCCCCACTTGCCACAGGATCCCTGCTTGCACCCATGGTCCCTGCTCACCCTTGGGTCCTGCATCACCCCAAGGTCCCCACCTGCCATGGGGTCTCCGCTCACCCTAGGGCGCTGCATCACCCCAAGGTCCCTACTTGCCATGGGGTCTCCGCTCACTCTAGGGCGCTGCATTGCCCCAGGGTCCCCACTGACCTCCAGCCCCGCCCCCGCGGATTCCCCCTCCACATCAGCAGCCCCCTCCCGCCCCAAGGTCCCCGCTGCCCCCGGGGGGCGGGGTCCCCCCGGTAGCCGGTGCGGATGCCCGGTGCCGGTGGGGGCTTACCTTGATCTTGTGGAGGGAGCGCTCGGGCTCCAGCAGCTGGACCCAGACGGCCACCCCCGCCTTGCTGTAGGTGAGGCTCCAGCCGCGCTCCGACTCGCACTCCGCCCGGAACGCCCCGAAGTCCCGGTCGTCGGGGATCTGCACGCTGTCGCGACCCGACATGGCCCCGGGACACCCCCCCCCTCCTCCCCCTCCTCCCCCCCCCCCCCGCCCCTTTGCCCGCTGCCGGTGCCGGTGCCGCGGGTGGCGGCGGCCCTACGGCGGCGGCGGCATCCCCGGTGCGCGGCGCCGCCCGGTGCGCGGTGCGCGATGGGCCGGGGCGGGGCCGCGGGGGCGGGGCCGGGGGCGCCGGGGGGGCCGGGAGCACCGGGCGGGGAGAGCCGGGGAGGGGGGAGCTGGGGCGACCGGGAGTACCGAGGAGCACTGGGCAGGGGGATCTGAGGGGGACTGGGAGCACTGGGTGGGGGGTGCCAGAGGGGACTGGGAGCGCTGAGGCGGACACAGATGCACACAGCTGTTGCACTTGCCCAGATACCTCCACAGTGCACACCCGCACACCCTGCCTGCCTGTGCACACGCAGATGCACGTGCTGCAGTTGCCTGCACACACGTCCCGGGCCTTTACATCCACCCACCTGCACACAGACACGGGCACACACGCGTGTCCCACGGGGGCACACACACGGGTCCGCACACATTCACCAAGGCGCACTCGCACACTCCTGTACCGCACCCCGGTGTCTTTCCCCACGGTGATGCCGCGAGGGGGTCCCAGCTGCATCCACCCCTGCACCCCGTGTCCCTGGTTTCGAAGGATTTCATCCTGGCCCGTGTCAGCAGCAGCGTGGCCAGCAGGGCCAGGCAGTGCCCGTCCCCCTGTGCTGGGCCCTGGTGCGGCCGCCCCTCGAGCCCTGGGCTCAGCGTTGGGCCCCTCACCCCCAGGCAGACCCGGAGGGGCTGGAGCGTGTCCAGAGCCGGGCAGGGGCTGGGGAAGGGGCTGCGGCACAGCTCTGGGGGGGCGGGGGGAGCTGGGGGGGCTCAGCCCGGAGAAAAGGGGGCTCAGGGCGGCCCTTCTGGCTCCCTACAGCTGCCTGGCAGGAGGCTGCAGCGAGGGGGGTCGGTCTCTGCTCCCAAGGAACCAGCGGCAGGACAGGAGGGAACGGCCTCCAGCCGCACCAGGGGAGGTTCAGGGTGGGCACTGGGAGAAATGTCTTCCCCGACAGGGTGGCCAAGCGCTGGCACAGGCTGCCCGGGGACGGGGTGCAGGCACCGTCCATGGGGGGGTTCAAAATACACGAAGATGTGGCGCTTGGGGACATGGTTCAGTGGTAGCATTGGCAACGCTGGGTTAACGGTTGGACATGAATATCTTAAAGGTCTTTTCCAACCTAAATGATTCCATGAGTCCGTGATTTCCTTTGGAGGCAGGACGAAGGGGCAGAAGGGCACATGCTCCGGGACTGGGAGCCACAGCCCCTGGCAGGCAGCTCTGCTGTGAGCCCCCTCCGTGCTGGGTGGCTGCACCAGCACCATCCCGCTGTGCCACCCATGAGCATCGTCCCTCCCCGCCAGGACACCCGGTGCCAGCCCTCACCCGGTGCCGGTGCCAGGCCCTGCTGCGGCCCCGGTGCGGGGCAGCTGGCTGGGAGCGGGAGGGCAGGCTGCCATCAGCAGCACTGGCGAGGAGAGGATTTTTGGAAGGGCTGGGGCTTCTCAGCCGGCTCGGGAAATGCTGCAGACTCAGGATTTTTTTTTTTCTCCCTGCTTGAAAACACGGAGGAAGCCTCTTCCAGCTCTTGCTGCTATGAATAACCATTTAAAGGCAGAGGGAGCCGCGCCGCACAGCGTGTGCTGAGCCCAGCAAGGCAAAGCCCTTCCCGGCAGCGTGGCACCCACGTGTCCGAGGATGCGGGGATGGGGCCCTTCCCAGGATGTGGTAACCAGAGGAGAAGGGGGGCACAGGGGTGGGGGTGTGAGGAGGGGTCCCCGTGCTCAGCACCTGCAGCACGGGGACCTTGCATCACTGGTCTCGACCTGCCATACTGCTGGCGGTGGTCCGGACCTGGGGAAAAGAACCAAGAAAGCTTCCACTCATCCCGGCGCGGGGAAGTGGGAAGCCCACCGCTGGCACCAGTGGGTGATGGCCAGGCAGGTGCCCGGCTGCGGGTGCCCTGCAGCTGCTGGGTTTTGCTGCGGTGGGTACAGGGGGGACCCTCTCCCCTTGCCCCCCCTGTCCAGCCCTCCCAAACAGCCCTGTGTCTGCTCCCCTCTGGGAATCTGGTGGTTGTTGCCCCCCCGCCCCTTTCCCAGGGAAGCGGAGCTGGTGCCAGCATCCCGCAGCCTTTCCCAGCCTGGCTTCGCTCCCTGCTCCCGGGGGATTCCAGCTCTTGGCAGGGGGAACCCCCTGCCCCGTCCCCAGAGAGGGGCTGCCATGCACCGCCACGTGCACAGCCCCCACCGAAAACAGGACAGACGTCATCTGTGGGCCTGGGAAGCTGCCGGGGGGACAGGGGGCAAGGGTGGGGCTGGGGAACTGGGGGAGCGGGGATGGGGATACTGGGTGGGGAGCTGGAGTGGGGGAACTGGGCCGGGAAACAGGGGAAACGGCTGGTGGGACTGGGTGGGGAGCTGGGCTGGGGGAACTGGGGGAACTGGACTGGGGAAACTGTGCTGGGGGTACTGGGTAGAGAGCTGGGCTGGGGGAGCTGGGCTGAGGAACTGGCTGGGAAACTGGGGAGCTGGACTGGGGAACTGGGGGGAATGGGGCTGGTGAACCTGGGCTTGGGGCACTGGGGGAGCTGAGCTGGGGAACTGGGGGAATGGGGTAGGGAGCGAGGCTGGGGGAACTGAGCTGGAGGAGCTGGGCTGGGGGAACTGGGCTGGGGAACTGGCTGGGAAACTGGGGCAGCTGGGCTCGGGGAGCTGAGCTGGGGAACTGCGGGAACTGGGCTCGGGAGGTGGGAGAGTGAGGCTGGGGGAGCTGGGCTGGGGAAACGGGGCTGAGGGAACTTGGCTGGGGAACTGGCTGGGAACTGGAGGAGCTGGCCTGGGGGCACTGGGGGAGGTGAGCTGGGGAACTGGGCGTGGAGCTGGGGGAGCTAGGCTGGGGGAACTGGGCTGGGGAACTGGCTGAGAACGGGGGGAGCTGGGCACTGGGGGAATGGGACTGGGGAACTGGGGAAGCTGGGCTGGGCTGGGGGAATGGGGCTGGAGGAACTGGGCTGGGGAACTGGCTGGGAACGGGGGGAGCTGGGCTGGGGGTGCTGAGGGAATGGGGCTGGGGGAACTGGGCTGCCCCACTAGCAGCTTCTGCCACAGCTCGCAGTGCAGCCAAGCCCCCAGCTTGGCGCAGAAGCACCCGTTCCTGGCTGTGCCCTCCCCTCCCCAGGGCCGCCCTAGTTCCATTCTCACCCCGTGCCCTCCCCACGCCAGGTCTGTCCCCCACCATCACCCCACGCGCCCCAGCAGCCCCGGGGAGAGGGGAGAGCCCGGCCAGGCTGCGTGGCACCGAGTTCCCTGCGTGGCCAGCCTTAACCCTGCCCCTGCATTCTGCATCTCCCTGACATCCTTTAATTAGCAGAGTGCAAAGCTAAATTAGCCGTGCAAATGTGTCCCACGCTACCAGGCTCCGCCGGGGGCTGCGGGCGTGGGAGCCAATGGAGAGATGCAAATACTGGGTTATAAAGGCTCATCGCCGAGTCGATGAAAATGGATTTTCTGCATGAGGCTGAACCGCTGCAGTCACTGGTGAGCTCCAGTGAGCTTCCCCAAGCTTTCCAGCACGGCTCGGCACGGCAGCACCCAGCGTGAGCTCTGTGTTTAGCTCTTCTCCAGGGGCTGGCAGGCAGAAAACAGATATTTAATAATGCATGTAATAAACACACTTCTTCTCAATAAACCTGATTTTTTTTTAATTAACTTCTTGCTTTTATTTTTTCTTGCTAAAACGCAACTTGTTAGCAACCCAGTTCCAACGACTCAGACGCCGAGCTTCTGAGCCTGTTAAAGTGCTGAAGTGATGGTGGGTGATGTCAAACCATGCAAGTGGCTGCGGGAATAACACAGAAACAGGGAGCGCGGGCAGCCATGGCCCCCCAGCAAACCCCAGCGTGCCACAGGGCTCCGGGGAGCTGCAGCTTCCCCGGCCTGTGGCGTGGGTTAGTATAGTTTTCTTCACCAAAGAACAAAGCAGAAACGCTTGGTTGGTTGTGTTTGGTTTTTTTTTCCCTGGAGCTGTAAGTACATGTGAGAGAAGGGGTGAATTCCTCTGGCTTTGAAATATTGATGGACCTGGAGGAGAGAAATGGGAGACGCAGCCTGCTGACAACCTGCCTGCTGTCCTTGGCTCCTGGAAACGCCAGATAGACGGGGGCTGAGGAAAAAGCACCCCCGGCCAGTGCACCAGCATTTCAGCACCTGTTTCTTTTGCCTTTGCGGTGAACCTTTCTCCCAGTGAGACCCCACACGCCGCTTGCTTTTATTTTGTCCTGAAAACACGCAATTCTGCATTTTCCTTCTCCTAGGCATTTGGCTATATGTTTTTTTATCCTCTACCAAAAAGCGTTTCTTGCACAGGGCAGTAATTTACTGTCTGTTGGTGTAGCGGCTCTGTGGGACAGTGCTGAGGGGCCCTGGGGGCTTTGGGGGCACCTCGCTGCCTTTTGGGGAGTGGAGGCATGCAAGGACGGAGAGGTGTTTGCTGGATCCGTCCCTCTGTCCCCGGTGCCATCAGATGGCCAGGGAGGAAGCAAAGCCCTGGCCCTGCACCAGTAATAAACCAGCATCAGGCCGGCTCAGTGCCTCCCACCAGGACGGACACACATGCGCATGTGCACACGCACATACTCAGAGCCACATACATGCACGGACACACGCGTGCACTGCACACACACTCACAGGCATGTATGTGCATGCATACATGATGCGCATGCACATGCATATGCATTCACACACATGCATTCAGACACGTGCACATGCACACACAGGTCACACACACATGTATGCCAGGCCCACGGCATGGGGCAGGCTCTGTGGGGATGGTGGCATGGAGCGGGGGTAGGATGAGTGGGAGCAGATCGCAGCACAGTGCATGGAGAGGTTGCCCAGCCCTGCGCCCCACATGCAATTCCCACATCAACAGCACTGAGCCCACCTGAGTGTGCAATTCCCCCCCTGGCCGAGGCTCCTGGAGGTGTTTGCTCCTGGCCCTGAGCACTGCCCACCCCAGGGGGTGTACCCAGGAGTTCCCTGGGGGCAGGAAGGCCGCTGCAGGGAAGGGGAGCACTTGTGCATGTGCAAGCCCTGCAAGAGGGTGCAAAGGGCTCCCGCCGTGCCTGCATTTGTGCACACACGTGTGCGTGTGTGTGTGTGGCTGCGCATGGTTGTGCGTATGCATGAGAATGTGCATGTGTGCATGAGTGCCTGCATGGGTGCATCCTTACATGTGCATGCATGCATGGGAGTACATATGTGTGCGCGCATGTTTGCTAGTGCACAAGTGTGTATGCATGCATGTGTGCAAATGCACCTCCGTGTGTGCATGCATGTCTGCAAGTGCACCTGTGTGCACGACGCATGCACGTCTGCTTCTCTGGGCGTGCGTGTTTGCAAGTGCATACAGGCGTATCCCTGTGTGTGCATGCACCAGCGCATGTGTGTGCGCGAGCACGTGTGTGTGACTGCACGTGTGCAAGTGCGCCTGTGCGTGTGTGTGCCTGCATGCGCGCGAGCGCGCCGGTGCGGGTGCAGGTGTGTGCACGCGTGGGTGCCCAGGTGTGGGAGCATGCGCGGGCAGCACGAGCCGGGTCTCCAATTGGCGTCCCTCTGCTGCCCGGAGCGGAGCCGGCGTCGCTTCCCGGCATGCCCCGGGCGGACCATGCCGCATTGCCCCCTGGGAGCTGTAGTCCGCGACGGCCGCGACAGAGCGGCGAGGAGCCGGGCGAGGACTACAGCTCCCAGCAGGCCTTGCGCACCATCCCGCGCCGACGCGCTGCCGCGCCGGGCTGCCGGCGGCCGCCATCTTGATCCGCCGGCCTCAGCGGCGCCGGGGGGGGAGGGGTGAAGCCGCGGGAGGTGTAGCGCAGGGAGCGAGAGGACGATGTTGGCCTCCCTGGCGGTCCGCCCGCCGCCACCGGGGCTGGCGCGACTCCTCCGGGCGCGGCTGTGGCTATCGCCGTCACGGCTGGTCTACGGGGGAGCGGCGGCGGCGGCTGAGGGGGCCGGGAGCGGTGGGCCGCGGCTGCTCCCACCTTCGCTCGCCAGGGGGCGCCGCCAGCACGCGCCGCAGCCGAGCGCGGGGCTGCCATGGCGGGGCGGGGCCTGCGGGGGGCGGCAGCGGGGCCCGGGGGGGACCCCCCCGGTAACGGGCCCGGGCCCCGGGGTCACCCCCGTAGCCGTGGGGCCGGGCCCGAAGGGGACCCCCGTGGCAGCGGGTCCGGGGCTGCGGGTCCCAGGTGCGGCCCTGCTGCGGACCGCCGGGCTGGCTGGCCAGGGCTGCCCCGGGCCTGGGCCCTCGGGCCTGGCAGTGCCCCTTGGAGGGCCCGCAGCGTGGCCCTGGGGCGCTGAGCACCGCTGTCGTCGCGGAGGAGACCCCGGCGGGCGTCGGAGCGGAGACAGGAGCTGCCCCCCGGGAGCTGCGCTACCTGCCCTCGTCGCTGTGCTGGCCTACTGCTACCTCAGGGACCACCTGTCCAAGGGTGACTATTGCTGCTCGCTGCCTGGCCAGCCCCGCGGTGGTGGGAGGGGGCTGGATGCGAAGCAGAGGAACTTGTGCCCCACAGGGAGGGGAGCATGGGGGTCCCTCCTTGGGGATGAGGCCTGCCTGCTAGTGCTGGCCTGGGAAACCCTTCTGGGCAAATGTTATCCTTGCTCCCTAGCCCAGGGGTGTGCTGGTCTATGATGGATGCCCAAACTCTTCTGTAGTGTGAAGGTAACAATCCTCACATTTGCCACCAAGATAAAACGGCCAACGCTCTTGTCAGCTGCACTCTGGCCCCTCGCTGTGGACTCCTTCCTGATGGGTGCTGGGAGAGGACCTGGCTCCCAGCCCCTGTGGGTGAGGGAGGCTTGCAGGGAAGGGTCTGAGCTGGCAGCGTGCACTTGGCCCAGGCTTCTGCTTTGAATGTAGGATGCTTTGGGGCAGCTTCAAAGGTTCTGGAGCTGGGAAGGGATTGACTTACTACCTGATAAGGCCAGGGTTTCTCACGGCGCGGTTTATGCCCACCCTGCTGTGGGAAGTAAGCAGTTGCAGGTGGCCGCAAGTGCCGCATTAGGTTTCGGTCTGCAAAGGCAGGCGTGTGTATCTGAGCTGAAGCACACAGGATAGCCTCAGTGACTGTTGGGGCAAGTGGCAGGCCCTTAGGCTGTTGTGGAACTATAGGTTTGTGCCACAGCAAGCCCATTCTTGGCACTCATGCAGTGTTTTGTATTTGGGAGTATTTGAGGTGCAGCCTCTCTGCCCCAGGTTGTTGTCACCGTACTTTCCTGCTGCAGGACAGGAGATGGAATGGCCTCATTGGTGTTACTGGACAAGGTGGTGTTGAAGCAGAGATGTGTTTGCTGCTCGGCTGTGTACCGGGCACACAGGGCATCAATCATCAGACCTTCAGCTGTACCAGGATTGGTACAAGCTACAGAAGAGGAGATGGTGCGTGCACAAGGAGGGCCTTCCCTGCTTGCTGTGGTGCCTTTTGTCATGAGCCAGCACTTGCTGCTCACAGGTTTGGGCTTGTTGGCAGCGAGCTCATCTGCTGGTGTGACACAGGCCTAGGTCAGGAGGGGCTGTGACTTCACAGCAGGACACTTGGTGGTTTCAAGCATGTCAGAGGTTTGTGTCTCTGTGAGTAACACGCCAGCTGCTGCACTGGGCTGCTGGGTTTGTCACCCAGGAGGTTTCACCATCATTATAGGGAGTCTTGTGTAATTAGCGCTTAGGAAAGGTCTAAGAGACTGAGGCCTGGTTTTGTTGCAGGAGCTGGTTTGTGGACTGGTTAGCACTTAGAGCCAGGCAGCCACGTGGCTGTGGCTGCCGGTGGAGGGGACAGAGCCATGAGTGCCCCAACCCTGCAGGCAGGGAGAGTGCAGGAAGCAGGCAGGATGTTTTCCTGGAGAGAGCAGGGATGCGGGAATGTGGCTGCAGAAGGTTAGACCTGGAGTGCTCAGGGGTCTCTGCAGAGCTTGCTGAGCCAGGCTGTGCAACAGAGAGCCTTCTCCTCACTCTCACTTTGCAGGTGTCTTTGGAGAAGCCCCACTTTGTTCTTTACCAAGTACTGCATCCAGCTCTAGGATCGTCAGAGCAGGAAAGACATGAACTTGTTGGAGCAAGTCCAGAGGAGGCCACAGAGATTGTCAGAGGGCTGGAGCCCCTCTGCTGTGGAGACAGGCTGGGAGAGCTGGGGCTGTGCAGCCTGGGGAGGAGAAGGCTGCGGGGAGACCTTAGAGCAGCTCCCAGTGCCTGGAGGGGCCGACAGGAAAGCTGGGGAGGGGCTTTGGGCAAGGGCAGGGAGTGGTGGGACAGGGGGGAATGGCTTGAAGCTGAGAGAGGGGAGATTTAGGTTGGACATGAGGAAGAAACCCTTCCCCGTGAGGGCGGCGAGGCGCTGGCCCAGGCTGCCCAGAGCAGCTGTGGGTGCCCCATCCCTGGCAGGGCTCAAGGCCAGGCTGGACGGGGCTGGGAGCAGCCTGGGCTGGGGGGAGGGGGCCCTGCCCCTGGCAGGGGGTGGGACTGGCTGGTCTTGAAGGTCCCTTCCAGCCCGAACCCTTCTGTGATTCTATGCAAGGCAGAAGGCCAAGCCACAGGCACAAATAACTTGGAGAAGAGAAAGCGGGTAGAAAATGTTGGGGAGAGAGCAGGAAGCACTTGAAGGCTGGTAAGAACTGGGGAGAATTGTCCCAGCTTCCCAAATGCCCAGGTACAGCTCTGCTGGCTGCATTGGGTTTGACCAGTTCCTGCTACAGCAGCTGGGTGCATCTCCGTCAGAGCTCGGGTGCTGTCCTTACCCTCTCCAGCCAGGAGGTGTCATTCTGAGCCTGCATTGGGAACTCTGGCCTTCTTGTGATGTCTGGAAACCTGTGGCTGAGGCTGTGACTGCCTGGGGTGACAGTGCCAGCTACCCTGTAGTGCCTGCTGCACCCTGGAGCCTGCTGTCTGCAGGGTTTGCTTTGCAGATACCATGGTTCTCTGGTTGCTGACACAGTTGGTTCCTTGCTGAAGCTGCTGCTGGCTCGTGCCCAGCCCTGGGTGCCTCAGCAGGACCTTTCTGCTCCTTTCCAGCTTTTTGCCAGGCCCATCCCATGGCACCTTCTGAGCCAGAGACAGGCTGCAGAGGTAGCTTCCTACAGATGTGGGAGATCTCTGCCAGACTGGGAGAGACTGGTCTCCCAGGGAGGAGCAATTTGCATCCCTGGCTGTGTCTGCTTGAAGTGCTGCTCGGGGGTTCTCTCGTGTTATGATGCAGCACGCAAGGAGTTGCTGTTTCAGCTGGCTGAACATCTGTGTTTGGGCTAGGAGAGGCGAGGAAGGGATGCAGCCAGGCTGGGGGTTCAGCTGGCACACAGGTTCCCATGTGTCTGCCTGTGACTGCGTTTTGAAAAATTGCTGTTTGGTCCTGCCTTCCCCAGAGCCTAGCACCAGGGCTTAGGGAGGCTGTGGTAAGTCACCAAGCAAGCAAGGGATTTTGGAGTAACCTGCTCACAAAAATAGATTTTTCCTAGCCTGTGGTGTTTGATCAGAGCTGTAAGCACAGGCCCTACCTTCTCTGCTGCAGTGGCTTGTGCCACCTCTGGGTTATTATGTGCATGTGTGTCTGGCTGCTAACTTGCTTTCCCTTCTTTCTGTGTTTTCAGAAGATGCTCTGCTGGAAGCTGCGAGGATCAACAATGTTTCAGAAGTCAACAGGTGAGCAGGCTTTAGAGAGGTGTGAGAGAACAGTGCTGCTGAGGGTGGGAAGGCAGGAAAGCTCTGTCAGCACTTGGGAAGGGTGGGCTCATCCTCATTACCTGCTGTGACTCGGCACTTTTTTGTGCTTGGGCAGGCATCCCCAGGCACAGCTCCTGGGACAGGATAGAGCAGCGGGGGCTGGCTGCTCCCACAGACCTTGGGGTGCTCGCCTTGCTGTCTCAGATCCAGAGCGGGTCAGAAGGGTTGGTGAGTGCAGTTACCTGTGAGGTGGAAGGTGAATCACAGGTCCCCGCGCTGGGAGAGGACAAAGCGTGAGGCCGTGCAACGCAGCATGGTGTGGATGTACCCCTCTGGGCCTGAAGACGCAGAGCCTTGTTTGTAAGGGTCTGTCTCTGAAGGAACAATCCTTGGTGCTCTCCTCAGCCTGAGCCAGCAGCTCTGCAGCCCGGGCAGAGGTTTGTGTCCCACAAGGAGCACTGGAAAGAGCTCAGCTCTGCCTGTGCCACCCAGCTGACCTGTCAGGGAAGTGGCTGGTTGGGTGACCAAGCCTGTGCCTGTTAGGGAGCGGAGCATCTCCAGAGCTGTCCCTGTGCTCCTGTCCCACGGGCAACTGCCCTCCAAGGCTCTTGCTGTTGGCTGTGCCTGCTTCTGTTGGGGTTGTGCTGTGGCATAGTTCAGGAGCTCTCTAGCAGCCTTGAATTCTCCAGGGTGTTAACAAATGAGCACCTTTCTCAGGCCCAGCGTGTGACCAGTCCCCAAGAGGCACATTTGCTCTCTGCCCACCCAGTCCTCCTGCAGCTCTGTCTCTAGGGAGGGACTTGGATTGCCTCAAGCAATTCCCAGGACAGTTTGCAAGCAGCAGTGCTGCATTGATGAAATATGTCTGCTGGCAAACTAGCACTGACCTCATCTGCAGTGAGTCCCAGGGACTTCGTCTGGAGCTGTGTAGGGGAAACAAGCCTCCTGCCAACACAAGGTGAAGAGAAGGGTGAGAACCAGGCAGAGCTACTTGTCTGGCAGAGACAAGCCTGCTCTCTTCCAGTAGCCCAGTGGTGATGAGGTCTCCCTTGCCAAGTGCTGCCCTCAACCAGTACAGAGTTAAGATTATTTTTTTTTTTAGTAGCCTGGCAGCTTGCACAGGACAGGAGAGACGTTGCTGCTGTCCTGTGTTCACCACACCTGGCATTTCTCTGGCTGAGATCTCCCACCCAGCACAGGCATCCAGGGAGCTCAGCACTGCGAGCTGCTGTCCCTGCAGCTGGGGAGGCGAGTCCCGCTGGCCTGCAGCCAGGGGATGCACCTTCCAGTCTCCAGCATCTCAGAGGAAGCAGCCTGGCTCTGCTGTACCCCGGGGCTGAGATCTGGCCTAGATCAAGGGTCGAAGAGGATATTGGTGTGCAGCTAATTGGCACATGTGTTCTGCTGCTTGTAATTGCAGGAAGCTGCTGCTTAGGGATGTCTGGGTGATTTGTGAGCCTGGTCAGCCACAGCAGCAATAGGGATGCTCTGTGCTCCCCCTGATGAAGGAAGGGCTGGCGGCTGTAGGCAGTACGGCTCTGCTGTGCTTCCATGGCCTCTCCTTTCATTTCTGTGCTCCTTTCTTCCAGCCTGCTCTGTGGGGAGCTGCCCACCCCGCAGCACCCGCCGTGTTTGGAGCTCCCAGCTTACCTGTGCCTGGCACATACCTTGGCTGCCAGGCACGGACAGGGTTCTGTGGAAACTACTGACTCTCCCTGCTGCAGGCAGCTTCGGCCTCTGCTTTTAAACGAGCTGCCGCAGTCCAGGAGCTCTGCAGCTTCTGCAGAGCTGACAGAGGAGGCGTGAACAGGTTTGCATTAAGGGCTCTTGCCACCTGCAAGGGGTGAAGCTCAAATTCAGTCTTAGCAGGGCAGGAGGGTGGCATTCAGCTGAGCAGCATGGGCTGCACCCGGGAGAGGGCAGCGCTGTCCACATAACGCCCTGTTTGTCACTCCTCCTCCCTCCCCAACACCGCTGTCCCCTGCCTACTCTCCCCCCTGCTCCACACAGCTCGTTGGTGGTGAATTAGGAGAGGGGAAGCTGGTGTGATAGAGTTTTCTAATATAGCTTTAGACTCATTTAAACTCTCTCCTGCAGCCTAATGCCTTGGTATAACTTAAAAGCAGTGAAAAGCCAGCCAGTGGTGTGGTAGGGCTGAACTCCTGCACGCTGTCTGGCTCAGGCTTCATGGAGTGATTCAAGACACATGTTCTTTGCTGTTCAGCAACTTGTCTCATTAGGCCATGCCAGGAAAGCCGAGCAGAGACGTGTTGTTGCTTGTGTTGTGGAGCAGTTGCTGACATTGTTCAGTTCTCCGTCCTTTTGGCTCAAAGACTGTTACAAGAAGCAACCAGATGTTTACAGTTCTCCAGACCATGTTCTTTGCTACATGCTGTCTTCATCTGCTGCAAGTGCCTTGTTTAGCTAATGGCTTGTCATGGTCCTTTATGCATGAAAACATCGAGAGGGTGGTGTGAGGTGCCAAGAAGAAGGTTTTTGAAACTGTTAAGTCATAGTTGTGCTTAACTGCAGAGGGAAAACAGGGTAGAGAGAGGCTCTGAGGCAGTTTGGAGCAGAGTCTGGGCTATAAGCAGAGAGCTGAAGAGCTTTTAGGATAGCTGTGTCCCTTATCCCAGAAGAGTTCTGTGTTCTCTCTTGGAAGAGAGTGACTCCACCACCCTAACAATTACCTGTAAGATGGTGAGGCCAAGCATATCAATCTTGCGGAAAACCCCCAGAGAGGATTTGAATGCCAAGGGTAACCAGTATTTGAATGCCAAGGGTTCCTAAAATGAATGATTGCATCAACAGGAGGTGTAGAGGCCCCAGCATAACTTGCAGCCTGTTTTGAGGTTGTGTTCCTGAAAAGTGCGATGGTGACATGGTGCAATGAAGAATGATCAGTTTTTCCTGTAGGAATAAATGTAAGGAGGGGTTGTATGTAGGGACTTCAGAAATAACACCTTAAATACATGGGGACAGGGTGTATGGTGTGGAAGGTGGAGGGGCAGGAGCAGCATCATCAGAATCATCAACCGGAGAAGATGCTGGCCTTTTGGAGGCTAGCTTTTCAGAACAGGTCACCCTTCCAGGAGATCTCGGCCTCCCCATTTCTGAGTGTAAACCTTCTGGTGTGGATGTTCTCACAGCCTATTTCTGAGTATTTACATCTCATTGTTGCATTCCTCTGTGGCGTACAAGGCACAGACTTTTCAAGGGTTGTGAGGCAAAGACATTTATTGTTAGTTACAGCTTTTGTAAGTTTATACTCTGTATGTGCGCTGCTAAAAGCTTTATTATTGGTGAAACTCTGCTGTTCACTGGAGGCAACTCTCTGCTGTTCCCGCTGTTCCCTTATCCTCTAGAGGTGAGATCACGTTCCCCCTTGTTTCTGTCTCATCCAGGTTTATTCTCATACTCCCTCAAAGTTATTTACATCTTTGCTGCAGGATCAGAGCTGCACATCGTCAAAGCAAGACCACAGCTTCATGTTATCAATGTCAAAACAACCCACTGTCTCCATCCTCTACATTCCTCCATTTAAAGTCAATCATATCAGTGGAGTAGGAAGATCAGAAAATGGAGTAATGGCAGTGGTTAGAGGAGCGCAGCGTCAGGCAGCTGCAGAACTCCTAAAGAACATACGGAGAAGACAGATCTCAGGGTGCTGCCGTATGATAAGTACTTCCACATATGTATGGAAGTGGATGACACCTCTCTGGTGATGCTGTACTAAAGAGTTCATGTTTCACAGGGCTGCAGGCAAACAGGCTGCTTTGTTCCAGCCATCAGGATGTGAGTGGAGATGGAAAATAAGTGATACAGTTACACCAAATTAAAAGCATTTTATCTTGGAAGCTGAGCTGTCCTACGCCCATCCAGATCATCTGTCTGGAAGCACAAAGAACCATGGGCACACGTGACCATCAGGCTGAAGTGACCAAAAGGAGGGTTTGTATTAGGGATCCTTGGGCAGCACGTGAAGGCAAGGCCTGGCTGTGCCTTGGGCTGGTTAGCAGCTGTGCCGCTGCACTGGCGTCTCCCCAAGTTTGAGCTCGGGTGCTTAGGCAGGCCAGCCCAGCTCTTCTCACAGCATACAGGCCAGCTCACCCTGAAAGGCTTTCTGTGGGTCCCCTTTTGCTGTGGAACTGCTAGATAGGGAGAGTATTGAGACGTAAAGAGTGTTAGTTTGGCCAGTAACTAGAAATTTCTCAATCAAGCTTGGAAAGACTAAAGTTAGGTATATCAGAAATGAATGGGAGGCTGGTGTTCAGGGCAGTTTCGCGTTACTCTAACCAGCAACTTTTTCCTTGGTTAAGGATGAGCAGGCCCTTCAAACATCCCAGGCAGGCCTCGCATTCGCACACACAGTAGTATTGCTGCAGGAAGGATCGCATGTCCAAAGGCTGGATCCAGCCCCCAGGGCTCTCCTCTTCCCTCTGTCTCCTCTCAGCTCCCAGACAGGTTTTCTCATCTTTACCCACTTGTTAAATGTGAGAAACCAGACTGAATTCTTTATCGAGATCAAGGAACGTGTTAAGTTCAGAGACCATTCCCTTTGGAGCATGTGGCAAACCAGCTGTTTCCTTTCAAGCCCTTCATGCTTTTAGCCAGTACAGAAGATAGCACCCAGTTAATGTGCATAGTTTAATTACCCTCAGCCTCAGTTGTTCTGTGCTTGTGGAGGGAAAGCAAGAAGCAAAGGCATAAAGAATTACTGCCTCAATCCCCCTTGTGTTTATATTCAATATTAATATTGATTCTCTGTGTTCCAGCTTTGTTTCTTAATAAGCCGCCCACAAAAGTGCAGGCTTACAGCAGAGTTTCCTTGCCGGCTAGATATGATGGAACAGTATTCTCACAAGCACTGTGCGACTGTGACTCACAGAAACGTGGCGTGTATGTCAGCTGGCTGTTATCAGGCTCATTCGTAACAGCAGGCAGCAACCCAAATCTGCATGTTAATGAGGTCTGGAGATGACCAGGTGCTCTCCTGCTCTCAGAGGGATCCAGCCTGACATGGTAGTGGGGTAGGAAGCTCTGTGTCAGCTGTTGCAACTGGTTCTGCATTCTCCAGGCTGATTTTCAGGTGGAGGGGTTGCAGAAACACGGAAGTCAAGCCTGATCGCCTCAAATGGTGATCTCTGCCTTTCAGTCAAGCAGCCAAGCATCACTCATCTTGTCATCTCTGACTCATCGCTGGCGCTGCTTCTTCCCAGACTGCGTCTGTCTCTTCTCCCTTGCTTTGCAGGCAACAAAGCTCATCAACCAAAAGCTCCCTTCTGCAGCAAGACAGGATTTGGCCCAGCCTGGGCTGCTGGCCATGGCGGGGTTACACCTGATAAATGGTCCCAATCCTAACAGCAAGAACACTCTGCTGTGCCTGGCTGGGAGGAGGGTGGTCCTGCTCCGTTAACCAGTCTTGCTGTCCCCTGCTTCCAGTCCTCTGAGAGCATGGCATCTCCCCTTGCTGTCACAGAGAGGTTTGCTGTCCGCCAGCATCGTGCTCCAGGAGTGTTCAGTCCCCCACATTGTTCTAATTCAGTCCCAGAAATGCTGATGTGGAATGTGCTCTGGAGCGTGTGGGGTGCATGCTGGCAGGGTCAGACTTGTTCCCCCACTGTGAAACGACCTGTGGCCCAGGGCACGTGCTGCTTTGGCCTGCTAGTGGGAAAAGATTAAACCTGTGGCTGTGGTCAGCTGCAAGAGGCTGAGCTGAAGGTTCGTGTCCTGTGTTAGCTGCTGCACTTGCTGAACTGTGTAGTTGTGATGGCGATTTGCTTTCTAGTCTGTACCTGGCATGGTGGTGAGATGTGCTGGAAAACAAGGCTGCTCTTCTAGGATGTGAGCCCTTGCTGCCATGGGGCATGTCCTCCCAGCTAGACCAGAGCAGTATTAAGGATCACAGAATCATGGAATGGTTTGGGCTGGAAGGGACCTTCAAGACCAGCCAGTCCCACCCCCCGCCAGGGGCAGGGCCCCCTCCCCCCAGCCCAGGCTGCTCCCAGCCCCGTCCAGCCTGGCCTTGAGCCCTGCCAGGGATGGGGCACCCACAGCTGCTCTGGGCAGCCTGGGCCAGCGCCTCGCCGCCCTCACGGGGAAGGGTTTCTTCCTCATGTCCAACCTAAATCTCCCCTCTCTCAGCTTCAAGCCATTCCCCCCTGTCCCACCACTCCCTGCCCTTGCCCAAAGCCCCTCCCCAGCTTTCCTGTCGGCCCCTCCAGGCACTGGGAGCTGCTCTAAGGTCTCCCCGCAGCCTTCTCCTCCCCAGGCTGCACAGCCCCAGCTCTCCCAGCCTGTCTCCACAGCAGAGGGGCTCCAGCCCTCTGACCAGCTCCGTGGCCTCCGACGGGCCTGCTCCAACAGGTCTGTGTCCTTCTGATGCTGAGGACCCCCGAGCTGGACGCAGCGCTGTGGGGGGGTCTCAGCAGAGGGGAGCAGAGGGGCAGAGCCCCCTCCCTCGCCCTGCTGGCCCCGCTGCTGGGGATGCAGCCCAGGGCACGGGTGGCTTTCTGGGCTGCGAGCGCACATTGCGGGGTCATGCTGAGCCTCTCATCCACCAACACCCCCAAGCCCTTCTTGGCACTTGCTGAGGGTGCACTCGATCCCACTGCCCATATCACAGACAAAGATTTTAAACATTCATTCTTGTCTTTTATGCCTTTTCTGTTTTTTTATGGTTAAATAGCTAGGAGGAGCTGAGAGAAGCTGCCAGGACCACAGTAGATCCATGAAGATGAGCCTGTTTGTAGCTAAAACATTGTGCTCCTGGACATTGCACTTGTCCCCTTTCCAGTTCTGTCCTGCTCAGGGCCTGGCGTAGGGGTTCAGCAGCACCTCCTGTTTGCTTCCCATCTCAAGGGTTTGTTAAAGAATTCAGAAACTTCGCATGAAATGATAGGGTGGGCAAAAAATCCCTCTGTAGTGAATCACGCTTTGGTTACCAACTTGGACCAACACCCTCCTCAGTCCAGGGACGGATTTTTGAAAGTCCCTTGTCTGAAATGAGCTCAAATCTGAGCTGAACATGAGCTGGCTGTCCTGGGCTCCAAGCAGAATGTTGTGCCCACAGTGTGGAAACCATCGGACCATGGGAAGGAACTGTGTGGAGGGGTTGAGCCTTTACAGGAGGAGATAGCCCATCTCATACCTGTCAGAGCATCTTCCTGCCTCAAAATAATTAGCAGTACTGTGAATATCATGCATGGGGGCTTATACTTGAGGGATGCCTGAATGCTTTGTAGGGTAAATGTAGGAGCCATGTCAACAGCTACCAAAGTGTGACTGTCTCTGGTCACCAGCCAGATGTGTACCTTATCTTCTGTCCTAAACAACTGCGAGATGTCTTCAGCAGTGGCTGTGAGGGGGGGTTGGAGACGGGATTGGAAGATTATTTATAATTACATATATTTCCATTGCTACACACTTTATATTTTGCTGTCTGGTTACCCTCACCGGGCCTGTATTTGTTAGTCTGTGTCTGAATTAATGGACACCTGGGTTTTTTTAGGATAAACAGATGTTTTTCCTGTAAATGTCCTCCTTAATGTTTTCTCCTAATGTGTGGACCAAATTATACAGTGCTTTGTTTCAGTGGAAGTTTTTGACTGGTTATTGAGTTTGATTTGGCATGTGGCCTCAGGGGCTTGGAGTAGATGCAGCAGCCCAGATTTCTTCATGTTGGCTATGAAATATCAGAGGAGACTTGCATGCACTGTGCTTTCCTGTATCGGGTAGGTGAGACACCAGAAGCGGACAGCCTTTATGAGGCAGGGCTGCAGAGTAGGTTTCCCAAACAGGATGGCAACGGCTGAGGAGGAAGGGTGGGAAATAAAGTGGTAACTTCTGCTGTCGCTGCTCCGTTTCTCACTGCTTTCACAGGAGCGTTTTGCTTTAACACTTTCTCTAGTGCCCTTTTTTTGTGCTTCTTGTTGTATTTTGTCCTCCCAGGACTGACGGTGTTTGCGCACTGAGTCATAAGACCAATCTCTCTGCAGTTGGCCACCAGCTGGCTAGCTGCAAGAGACAGAAGATCTCACACTTCTTTCCAAAACAGTTTTAAACCCTTTACTGTGCCCGAATCCCTCTCTGGAAGCAGACACTGACTCATCTGGTGTGACTGGATGTGTGGTAGTTTCTGGATGTGTGGAATCCATCTGGTAGCCATCACAGGGTTAATTCCAATTAATGCAGGTGTTTATCACTCGGGAAGTGGTGGGGCTGGGTGCAGGATAGCTTCCATCTGAGGGAGCCAGCTCAGCAGCTCTGGGTTCAGAGGAGAGGCAGCGCCAGCACCAGGAAGGGCAGTCAGCCGGCATGGAAGTGTCCTGTACCAGCCATGAGTGATGGTGACAAATGGCATCAATTATTCCACTTCCCTGACAGCTTAGGAGCTGAGGAGCACCCAGGGAGATGTCAGGCAGCAGGTTTAAAATAAATGCAAAGTGCTTTCTTACACAGCCCATAAACTGTGAAACTCGGTGGGTGCTGGTGAGTCTGAAATTTGAGTTCAGGTTCGTGCAGAGTAAGCCTAGCAGGTAACCGTGTGTCACCTCCAGCTCAGAAACCAGTGGGTCATGAATTGCCAGAAGTTAGCGTATTATGGCCAAATCCCTCGCAAACAGTGATTACTCATGTTCTTTCCCCCACTATCCGCTACTGGCCACTGCCAGAGACAGACTGTCAGCCTGGTGTAGTATTTTTCCAAGGCACAGCTTAGCTGTTGCACTGAGGCGACCTGGGAGGTCAGCAATGAATCCGTGTTCCTTCAGGTGAGGCGACGTTTTCTCTTCCTCCCAAGCCTGGCGATGCCAACCATAGCACACGTTAGCCAGTAGCGAAGCAGCGTGTCTAAACTCCTGCTGTTCCCTGGGCAGCAGCAGGAGGCAGGGCACATACATCCCAGTCTTTTTCTCCGTCTTTCAGCCCATTTTAAAAGACAAAACCTACTTGTAGCATTGGAGCATCTTGCAGGCTGTGTAGGCAAGGGACAAAGACCAGCATCTTGCCATGCCTGTATCGGTCTGTTTGTGTTCATGTTGTGCCACTTGGGCTTTTCCCCATCGTGTGTTCTCACTTGTGCTGCTTTCGCCCACCCGCTGTGCCCTTGGACAACCCTGCTTGCATCTGGGAGCTCAGTTTCCCTTCTGAAACTCAGATTTATAGGAGCTTCCCTTTGATTTTGAAATTTATTTCCAGGAGTTTCTCCTTGACCACTTGCCTTTCCACATGCCCTGTTTGTGCTACCTGGGTTAGGGGCACCATCCCCTCCAGGACTCCTGTGTCGTGGGAGCAGCTGCGGAGACAACTTTGCTCTTCTCCTTGTCCCTTCCCTTCCTGAGCCTTGCTTGAACCCTCTGCACTGACCCTGCCTAATGCCTTGTGTGTTCTCACGAAGCACTGTGGTTGTTACCAGCCCTGAGATGATCGTGAGGAGCTGAGAAGCAGACGTGAGCTCTCAAGGAAGAGAGCAGCAAGATCAAAGGCTTTTCAGCAGCTTGTCGTCTTCTGACCAGGCAGATCCTTTCCCTGACCTCTAACAGGGATTGTGCCTTCATGTTTGGAGATATTGTCGGGTTTGGATGTTTTTCCTTCACTCCCTCTTCTGCAAAGCGGAGGGCAGGTCCCGAGAGGGTGAGCACATCTGAGGGTGTCCCCCACCCCTGCAGTTAAACAGTGACATATTGGGGAAGGGCTGGGGGAAATGTTTAAGTGGCCGAGAGAAACAGAAGCTATTGTTGCAAAAGTTCAAGTTTCCAGCTTCCTCTTCCTCCACCTGTCAGGAGGGAGCGCAGGGCATGCTCCCAGCACTGAGCACAAACTCAAACATGCCCTCTGGGCTCGGCTGTGAGCACGGTGTCACCGAGTTAGTCACCCAGAACCCCGGCAGCGGGGTGAATAGGAGGCACATCTGTCCGGGGGCAGCGGGGGGAGAAGGCTCATCGTCGCAGCTGACTTGGGCTCTTTTTCTCTTCTGGGTGGATCAAAGTGCTGAAGCTTTGGGAGTTGCTGTCTCGAGGTAGAATAGGGTGTATGCACAAAGCGGCGGGTGCTGCTCTGCCTGAGCTCCTCCGGCAAATTCCAGAGCAGCTGGTGATGTTCTGCTGGCTGGGCCCCGGGCTCCTCCAGAGCTCTGCTCCTTTCCAGAGAAGTCTTTAACTGCTGCCTCGGAGCTGAGGCTCTGCTGGGAGAGAGGATGTCCGTTGAAGACTGGGAACGGGAACCAACAGCTCCTCAACCATTAGAAACCTGTCAGGAAGATCTGTTCATGCAGAATACCCCGACTTTTGGGAGAAGTGGCTGAACTTTCTTCCCTAACCGTGCCCTCCCCCACTCCCCCCAAAAAAGAGGTTTTTCTGAAATCCTTAAAATACAAACACACCACCAAACAGATTCTTTATCAGGGATCTTGTAGCGCTTGGGTCTTGGTGGTGCTGTGGCAGCTGAGGGGCAGTTTGTCATTAGAGAAACACTGGAAGTGGTGCTAATAGAGCTATATATGCATGAGAAACTACTTAAAAGGTAAGAGTGAGTGTCCTGGATCTTATTTGGTTAAAATGTGGATAAACATCCTAAACATTGATCACAGGATTTTATTTAATTAAAAAAAAAACCAACTCCTACTGGTAAATACATTTGGCTGTCTAGGATCTGAGCAGTGGTCGTCGCTTTATCGATTGTCATATCGTTAAATCAGGCGGGGAAAAAATTAATGATAGGCTTGAAGACCCTGAACATAAAGTTCAGTTGTCTAGAAAATCTGTTAAGTTGCTGAGCATCTTGCAGTGATTTAAAAAAAAAAAAAATGCAGCTCCTAAATGAAATGTCAATGCATATTATGCTAGGTGATGTGATGCTACTGATTCTCTCACTGGGTTCGGTCATGTGGCATTCCAGATGCTTAAGTTTATCTAGATTCCTGAATGGAAAACTACTTGATTAATTCTAATATCTTAGCTCCAAGCCTGTAATCAAATCCGACAGCAGAGGCTCCAGCATCCTTCCTGTTGGATGCACTGTTTTAACAGGTTTGACTGCTGGACTAGGATCTTATTTCTTTCTTTTTTTTTTTTTTTAATCTAAGAATGAAGATAATTTGTTGTTCAATATGCCCTTCCAGTACATCTGGAGAGAAAAAAACTCACTTCCAGTGAGTTAAAATGTAGTTTTTAGTGGCTCCAAAGTGCTTTAAGTGAAGGCTGTTGTCCTGGCCTCTGTCTCAGGAGGAGATGCTGAAGTGTTCAGCTGCAGTTCCCCTTCACGAGAAACCAAATGTTAAAATTCATGACATACAGAAGTAAGACCGAACTTTTGCAGCAGAGTGTCCCAGTGGCTGTTTGCACCTTTAATGTTAAATCATACCAATACCACAGGTCAAGTGTGAGTGGGGCGAATACTTTGTGGATTATATTAACTAACCCCCGTAAAAGTTGTTAATAAGCGGTAGGTGTTGGGCCCTGAGGTTTTAGCCATCAGGCTGAAGGGGCATGGCTGCCTTAATCCCTGCTTAGCTGATGCTGTCGTACCTCGGGAGGTTTTGCATCTGGCTTCCCCCTGTCTCTCCCGGGTTCCCCTGTCAGGCTTCCTCTCTGTAGTGCTAATATTTTCCTTTATTTTATTTGCTGGATTTTATGTGGCTTATTAGACTGTCAAATTGACTGTAGGAAGGGGCTGAGGTGGAAGTTACTGTGTTCAAAGTACTTTCAAATGGCCAAGTAAATAAAATGAAATTCCGAAATAACTTGTACACGTCCTTCCATGCTGCTCTAAGAGAAGAGTGGAAGGTGACCGGGTGTTGCGATGGCTGTGAAACGAGTTTTGAGAGCACCTGGGGTGGCTCAGAGGAGAGGCAGTAAGATCTTGGTGTAGGTTTCCCCTGTCTCTGGCTGGGCTCGCTCTGGTGCTGGGGGATACGACTTCTCGTGGCCTCTGGGTGAGCTGGGGCTGAGGCTGGGCCCTGCGGTGGTAGCAAGTGAGCGGTTTATCATCCAAAGGAGTAGCTTTCTGTGCCCCTGCAGACACGGTGCACATGGCGGCACAGATGGAGCCACGGTGTGGATTTCTCCTGCAGGCAGCATCCCTCCGAGCAAGAGCAGCAATCCAGCCTGGATCTGAGTCAGGCTGGCTTATCTTGGTGTTGTGAGTGCAAACACCCTCCGTATGCATAGCTGCAATGGGAGCTGATCTCTAAAGATAGCAATCTGCCTGGAGTACAGGCTGCCATCATCTGTGTATGTAGGCACGTCCTACCTTACAGGGACAGGAAAGCTTTGTGGCCGCACAAAAAAAATTCTGCTTTAAGCAGTCTGCTCTCTGAGCGCTCTTCAGGCAACAGAGCTGGCAGCACTGTCTTATCGTTTGCTTTCAGTGATTAGGTGCTGGAAGAAGGAGAAGGCATAAGGACATATCCTGGGGGGAGCCAAGGCTGGTCCTGTGCAGTGCCTCAGACTGTACTGTGCAGCACCATTTCATAATGCAGGAGCTGCAACCTGGCCAGAGGTCATGATAGCGTAGCGTAGATTTGGTAAGGATTCTGCATGAAGATTTGTTCTTCTGCTACTGTGTAGTATCAAGTATCAAACTTTTTTGGAGCAAGGACCTATTGTTTATCTGCCAAATTGTTCATCATCATTAAACTTTTAATTGTAACCCTGGTAAAGAGAACATAAACCTTCTATTGGTGCAGTGGACCATCTACAGGGGTCATGGCCTCCTGAACCATGGTTGGGAGCTATGAATAAAGGCTACCAGTTACTGTTCTATTTTTTTAGCTGTTGGATCTCAGTCCAAGTGCCTGATGAGCAGTTCAGAGCATCCAGACAGAATCACAGAATCACAGCATCGTCAGGGTCGGAAGACACCTCTGGAGCCCACCCAGCCCACCCCCCTGCTGAAGCAGCTCTCCCAGAGCAGGTTGCACAGAGCCGCGTCCAGGCGGGTTTGAATGTCTCCAGAGCAGGAGACCCCACAGCCTCTCTGGGCAGGCTGTCCCGGTGTCCCGTCACCCTCAGGGGAACGATGTTCTTCCTCACATTCAGATGGAAGTTCCCGTCTTGCACTTTGTGCCCGTTGCCCCTTGTCCTGTCGCTGGGCACCGCTGAAAAGAGCCTGGCCCCGTCCTCGTGGCACCCACCCTTGAGATATTTGTGGGCATTGGTGAGGTCCCCTCTCAGTCTTCTCCTTTCCAGGCTGAACAGCCCCAGCTCCCTCAGCCTTTCCTCATCAGGGAGATGCTCCAGCCCCTCATCATCTTCACAGCCTCTGCTGGACCCTCTCCAGTAGTTCCCTGTCTCTCTTGAACTGGGGACCCAGACTTGGACACAGCACTGCAGATGTGCCTCACTAGGGCAGAGTAGATGGGGAGGATCCCCTCCCTTGACCTGCTGGCCATGCATGTCCTCATGTCCCCATGTACCAGGGCACTAGTGCTGGCTACCCCTCATGTTTAAAGGATGGTCAGATTACCCACCTGCACCCGCTACCTACGTATCATAGAGTCATGGAGTCATAGAATTGTTTAGGTTGGAAAAGACCTTTAAGATCATCAAGTCCAACTGTTAACCCAGCACTGCCAAATCCACCGCTAAACCATGTCCCTAATCATACCTCCACTTGAGTCAGAAGAGCTATCTGACACGCTTCTATGTAGAGCTTGGCTGAAGTCATCTGGCTGTTGTCTGTCGTCCCCCCACAGTCTCAGTCTAATAGGACAAAAAGTTCAACTGAAGGGGGATACCAATCATTTTGGGTATCTAATTTGGATGGCAATTACCGGGCTAGTTTCTCAAGTCAGCAGGGAGAACTGTGTTCAGCTGTGTTCAAAACATAACCTAAAGCTTGGGCATTGGTATTGCTGGTTGGAAATAACTTTAGGATTATATGAGTAAACTTGTTCCTTGGGATAAGTTTTTGGTGAAACTGCTGTGAGAATTTTTGACCAGGTGGAGGACGGTTTGCAGTGGGCTTGTGTACAGCTGTGGGTGTTTGCTGGGCTAGCCTTCATGCTTTCCTTTGTGTTTGTTCCAACTGTAGGAAGAGGGATAGGGTGCATTTCCCTCCTTTTCACTAATTCCATGCCAGCACTTGTTATTAACCATCTGACAGAGTTAACACCACAGCAAGATGAGGGCAGTTAATTTGAAAAAGGTGGCCAGGTTCAGACATGTACCTCTCTGAGTCCTTAGAGAAGGAGTCCGACTTTTTCAGTGTGTGGGAGCAGCCGTAGCTGCCATCGACTCCCTTATCTGTGATCTGGGGGGTGTAAATACTTGAAGTGTGGTGCTTGCGTGTGTGAAACGTGGCATGTGTTTTCACTTGTGTTTCTCACAGCACAGAGTTTAATGGTAGCTCTTCCCTGTTACACCTGTGTGACGTGCGGTAATGGCCTCACCTGGAAAGGAAGATGGAAAAGCCTCAGTTTGGGAAAAGAAAGAAGGATGAGCCAAGGGGGAGAGAGCTGCTGACTCCTGCATAGTTCTCCCTGCATTCTACAGCCTGACCGTCAGCTGCCAGCAGCACCTTGTTCATGGGCGGGGGGGTGGGGGGTTAAGACTTTGTCTCATCTCGTTTAACCTGAGTGCTCTAAAATTTGTGTCTGGATTTCCCTTCTTTTTTGTGATCTACAGAGAGAATGGCACTTCCAGACTGTCATTTCATACCGTCTGGGTTTGGCACTTGGTTTAGGATGAGCTAAATTAGCTTCTGCAAGGACCTGTCCCTTGCCGTTAGCTGTGGGGAGCGCAGGCAGCTGGGCTGGGCTGGGCAGTGAGCATTCACGTGGCTTTGGTTAGAGGAGGTTATTTGGATCCCGTGGTTGGCCATGAAAGAGAGAAGTCTCTGAAATACCACTGTTCTAAGGAACTGCTTGGAATCTGGTGCTAAGAGTAATAGTGGTGTTGCCGCAGGGTCAGAGGATGCAGAAAGGGTAGAGAAGCCTTCTGGTGCTTTAGAATCTGAAGAACGTAACAGTAAAAGCCAGCAGAAGCCATGCAGGATCAAAGTTGCTAAAAGGTGCCAGGGAGGGATTAAGGAAACAGTGCAAAGGCTGAGATAATTTTGCAGAAAAAACCACCAAGGATAGTCTGACGCCTCACATTTTTGGGGTTTGTCTCATTTGTTCTCATGTTGTGCAAGAAAACTGCAAAATATCTCCTGTTGACGTGGGCTTAGGAGATCTGCTGAACTTCTTCTGAAACCCCAGTGGTTGCATTGCGGCCTGAAGATCCAAAACTGTCATCAGATTGTAGGTTAATTGGCTTCACTCTCCATCCTGCTGTTCAGTTCTTTGGGTATTAGACTGAATAGAAGAAAGAAATAAAAGATAAAGAAAACAGGATGGTTGGCATTGCACCATTTGAAAGGACTGTGCCTGTTATCACCTACCAGTTCATTTCAGTTTGGCAGCTGATGAGAAACTGGATTGAATCAGCTTTTCATGTTGATTCTTCCAGGCTGCACTGGAGCAGGTGCTTGTGAAGTAAAATATTCCTCTTTCCGTCATTGGCTCCAGTCTGCCGGGGATGCTTTCTCTGCATCTTCTTCCTCAACGTGTCTCTCTTCTGTCCAGGTTGTTGCTGGAAGGCACGGATGTGAACGCGAGGCACAAGCTTGGCTGGACTGCTCTCATGGTGGCAGCTATCAGCAGAAACTCCAGGTATGTTTGCCTCACCATTCCCCATCACGTAGTGGGTGAGTCACTTCACGGCTCCCCCACCTTTTTATGAAGTCATACCGAGCTCCACAGAGAGTTTCCGTAAAGTTTGGGCTGTGTTGTTGAGCTAAACCCGAGGGAGCTTTTCGCTCTTCCTTTGCTCGGTACGCAGATGATGCTCAGTACACAGGTACACATCACACGCGGGTGTGACAGATGGAGGTAGGCTGCTCTGCCATTCCAGAGAGGTGACTGCTGAACTGACAGCGCCATTCCACAGCGGCACTCAGATTTTGGCCTCTGATGAGTTCGTAACCTTGGGATGTCATTGTGGTAGGCAGTCTAACACCCTGCCATCAGAAATAGCTCCCGTAAGAGCTGCCACGTCCCTCCTAACTTGTGGGGCCATTGCTGGGTCTTTCATACTAGGCCTTTATGAAGCAAAAAGGCTGAATGCTGTGCCCTCCCTCCTTAGTTCCCATGATGATCGCTGTGGCTTCTTGTAACCTTTTAAAGACACTCTTAAATATATTCAGTCTACAACTAAATTCAATTAGTTTTTTTTATTTAAGGAAAAAAGAGAAAAAGAAATCCAATTTTGGAAAACGTGGGACAGACGGGAGAATGAGCTTTGATGTTACAACCTCTCAGGGATGCTTTACTTAGTCACAAGTTCATAAGCAAAAAAGCCTAATTACTTGGGAAAACACAGGATTAAAGCAGCGCACAAAAGCTGAATATCCGCTCTCGGGCGACACGATTCGAATCCATGTGCCGAGTTCGTGTGTGGTGCAAACTTTGATGTGTGCTATGACAAGCTGAAAGTCGTGACCTCCTTGGGGAGCTCCTTAAGATGGGCACAGAGGCGGGGGCTTGGGACTGTTTGTGTAACTTTGATGTCCGAGCAGCAACGGGCCCCGTTGTTTGCCCGTCCGCAGAGGGACGGGCTTTGGAGCCTCCCACCTTTGCCAGTGGACAATGGTCAGCAATGGAGTGTGACGACTGTTGACCATTCCGAGTGACTGATGGACCAGAACAGGGCTTCCCGAGTTGCAAAGGCTAAGAGGAGACGGGGAGAAAGGCTGTTCATGGTACAATAATTACCTAAAATCACGCCTAAAATCAGGTAGAAATGCTAATGAAAACATCTAGGAAGTAAAAAGCGTTCAGCACCCAGGCGGGTCCCTTGTCATAGCCTGGCAGAACGATAGTGACAGTGTGTCTTCTTTGGGTACCTGGCAGAAAAAAGCTGTTTGTGTGTGTGTTGGGCAAATTGTGTTTATTTTCCCCACATTTTGGACAAATACTGACTTTAATTGAAAATTAAGAAGCTCTCGAGTACCTGAAGCTTGGTAGGACTTGTCTCCAACAATATAGCGGAAGAGTAATTAGGTACTTCATGGAGACAAACAAAAATGCAGTGCAGACTTACTCCTGGTGTAACAACTCTGTTGATACTGCTGGGGTTGTGCCAGACATGGGTTTGGCCCTCCGTACCATTTTCTAGCTTTGTCATGCCCACAGTGGGGTCTCGCTGCTGGCGGGGAAATGTATTGAGCTTGAATGTGACAGACGGGAGTGTTGGAAATTCCCTATAAATGGTTCGCTTGTGGACGTAGTCCACAGGGTGACCTTTTTAACCCGAACCCGGCAGAACTGGGTGTTGTGTGTGCGGTCGGCGACGGAACTGGAGACAGCAGAGCGTGGGGAGCTGATGGCATTGACTCAGTGCCATGGGTTTGCCTGCAGAAATGTAAATGTTTATTAGCTTTTCCCTTCCAAACGCAGAGCCTGCTGGTTTTCTGGATCTCTTGCAATCCTTTTACATACATTAGGTAGGAACTAGTCTAAATACGACTTACTCTGCTTTGCAGTAGGATGCAAGATCTTTTTTAGAGTGTGGTCCCTCTGTAAAGCGCGATAATCTGAAATTGGTTTATCCAGCCACGGCAGCTGATTTGGTGGGTTATAAGTTGTTATGACTTTTGGTTTGTAGCCCACCAGTCAAACAGCACCCGGGGGAGATGAGCTGGGTCTTTCTCTGACTTGCGCGTCAGAGGAGAGGTAAAGAGTGGCTCTGAGATGGTCAAGAAGCAGCCAGCTCTGCATGTATTGTTAGCCTGAAATAAGAACAAGCTCATTCCATTTTGTTTTAACGTGCTTGTTCTGTCACTTCTTTTTTTAAGGTTGCTGATACCTGTGCAGGTTATTCAAGTGTGGCTTTAGGGGGCTGTGATGCTAAGAACAGGAATGAGTGTTTTCAGCTTAGAACTGCTAAGAAAAAGTAAGCCTTCAGCCCCAAATTACTGTCTTCCCAAAGTCATTTTTCAGAGAAGAACTATGTTTTCAGTCTCTGCTGTGCTGCTGGAGATTTCTGTGACCTGTCCTTTAGCTTTGTAATGTTTCCCAATTTTCACAGCCCTCAGTCTTCCAATTAGACAGCTACAGTCCATATGTTTAATTTAATTTCAGAGGAGCTGCATTAATGATTTCTGTCAGTTGCCATCAGCTACAAGATGAAATCCCCTGTGCTAGCGGGGAAGTTTGGGCTCTTTTGTTTTTACAACAGAACAATGATCATTTCTTCCTCTTGAAAATGTCCTGTATCCAAAACATGGCAAGGCATTAAGAAGTTTTACGGTGCATTCCTACTGATAGGTTCCAAAGGGGAGACCAGTGTCACGGCTTCATGTCACACTGAGGTAGAGCTCTTCTCAGGGGCTCCCAAAGGCTCCTAATCCAGGTGAATTTAGCCTCATAGCACCCTGTGAACTGGGAGAGGCACTGGTGCTTCCAGCAGCTCCAGGTCCAGGCAGGGATTTCCCTCTCATTGCCTGTGCTCCAGAGGATCGCTCTTCTGCAAGCAGGGAGCATTTCTAGTCCTGGCTGGCATCTTCCTCTGCTGAGCGTCCTGCTCTGAAATGCAGATGCACAGCCTGCAGAGTGGTTGCAGCTTAGCTTTGGCACAGTCATAGCATGGTGGGGGTGGGAAGAGACCCCTGGAGCCCACCCAGCCCACCCCCCTGCTGAAGCAGCTCTCCCAGAGCAGGTTGCACAGAGCTGCGTCCAGGTGGGTTTGAATGTCTCCAGAGCAGGAGACCCCACAGCCTCTCTGGGCAGGCTGTCCCGGTGTCCCGTCACCCTCAGGGGAACGATGTTCTTCCTCACATTCAGATGGAAGTTCCTGTCTTGCACTTTGTGCCCGTTGCCCCTTGTCCTGTCGCTGGGCACCGCTGAAAAGAGCCTGGCCCCGTCCTCGTGGCACCCACCCTTGAGATATTTGTGGGCATTGGTGAGGTCCCCTCTCAGTCTTCACCTCTCCAGGCTCTCTCTCGCACTACAAATGCACAGGGCCCAAGCACGAGGTGCCAGCACATCAAGCCCCCAAACACTGCTGTGATGATAGTTGTAAAAGTAAGGGAAAGTGGCCAAATACTTCAGTCTGGTGTCTAATGTGGTGTTTATATTTTAAAAAGGCTTCATTACAGTAATTTAGTTGCTATAAAAATATTGTTGAAAGAATTGTGTTCCTGTTCTCTTATTATTTTAACTAGCTTGTTTTCTTGTTTCAGACCTTCCCTGAAGTGTGGATAGATTCATTTATGTTTCTTTTTTTATGGGAGAGGGACTCCAAGTCCAAATTCCTTGGCTCTGTGATAGTACAGGTTGTAATTGGGTTGTGAGCTAAAGACAGATCGGCTGTGATCACGTTCATGTGAACAAAGGAAGCTTTTAGGCTGTAATTCCCATCGCTGGGGGAATTTACCATAGCGTTAACATAGCTGATGGGGCAGCAGTGCTGCGTTTATTCTAAGCATAACAGCATGTAAATGTCACTTTAGTCTGCAGTGCTGTGCTATAACTGTGTGTTTCTGTTCAGGTGTGACGAGTGACGCTGGCGAGTGGGTCTGCGCCCACACACATACGCATTCCACCTTACTTTTCATTTATGTTTTTCAGTTGGAGTGACTCTTGGTCTGTTTTTTTCTTTAGTCTTTGTGGAAGCTTGTTGGTCTCCTGGATGTCAATACCTACTTTTAAGTGGTTTCTTCATTCTCCTGGCGAGATACCAGTTTTAAAAGGGAGGATTTATAGTCTATGCAAAAAACACTGCCAGGGGCTTCTTTCCCTTGGCTGCACCTGCTAGCTTTGCACATTTAACATATTTATAGTAATTAAGCTTTAATTAAATGCTTACTGGGAGCTTTGTGGGTTTTGTGCCTTTGTTAAAATAAGCAACAGAGCTATCATAGATTAAAAACTAATGCAGTTAGGACCTTAGCAAGCTAATGTCTATGTATTTGTAGCGTAGTGACCCTTTCTGCATGCAGCTACTCTGTTTTTCATTGTTTCAGCAGAAATAAAATGGCAGTGAAATATTGAGTCATCCTCTTGGCCCCTTATGAGGGGGGGCAGCGTGGAAACTCGTAAGTCCCAGTGTGATGACTGGGGGGAGTTATAAAACACTGGTGCCTGGTTCTGCTTCCATTCCTTACCATCGATGCAACCCCTGTGCACCAGTCCAGCGGGGAGGGGCATGGCTGGAGCATGATTTCAGGGCTCCCAAAGTTGTGTGCATAGCTCATGCGGTGAGGAGGAGCACCTGGCTGTACTCAGTGGGATGAGCTTCTCAGGGCAGTTCAGGCCTCTGCAAGGCTCGGTGACGGCTTGCTTAGCAGCAGCAGTAGCAGCAGCACCCGTGTTTTACAGGGGGAGAGAGAAGATAAAGCCAGTTGGCTGCAGCTGGATCTCTGTGTCGCCGAGGGGTCTCTGTTTGCTGGGGCAGAGACCCGTGCAGCTCTGGCAGGGGCGGTGTGGGTGATGGGCGCATGGCTGCTTGCTTTAAGAAAGTTTGTGTGTGTTATTGCAGGTTTCACAGTCAAGCCTCTTCTTTCCAGCTTCCCTTTTTCTTTTTTACTACTACATAGCTACAGTATTTCTATCCGTGTTCCTCCCTGCTTTTCTCACACACCTGTCTTGTTTTACACACAAACGAGCCCTTCATTCCCCTGGTTCCCCATGTGGATCTCCATGAGATACCTCGGTGAGTGCAGGGAAGGTGGCAGGAGGGACAAGAGCAGAGGCAGCTCCACCTAAGGAGCATTTCTTTATCTGGACAGGTGCTTTCTCTTGGAAGCTGGTCCCTGTCTCCCCTCGCCCATGGGTGTTCTGTATGGACTGCTTTGTGTCCTCTTAGAGCAGGAAGGGAAAGCTTTAATGCTCTGTGCTGGTGAACCATCACGTTCATCACCATGCATGGTGAACCTTCCATGTTGTTCCTCCTTTTAAATGAGTCCTGGTTGTTCATCCAGCTCACGGTATAAGCACCTCCCGGGCATACGTGTTCTTGTTGCGTCAGGGGCTGTAGCCTCTGATTCCTCTCAGCTGTTCCCCACACAATCTCCTCTTCTTCATTTTCTTTTTGAGGCTTTGACTTCTTGCACTCCCTTTCTCCTTTTCCCTCCGTCTTCAGGTCTGGATCTCTTTACCTTTCCTCACTTTTGCACCTCAACACCTTCCTGCTGGGAACAACTGATGACAAGTGACTCCTCCCTTGTGCCTCTGCTGTCCTTTTCCTTCTCTGCCTTTCCATGTAGATTGAAAGAGCTGGGGGCTCCCACGTGGGACCAGGACCAGCAGTGCTTGGCCCAGCATGGTCCTGTCCCTTCCCTTGCCCTCCTCTGACCTTCCTTAAGGAGCGGAGTTGGGAAGTGGCTTGCGCTCTGCCTCGGTGTGGATTGCTGGGACTTCCGCCTCTTCCACGTGTACCTAGACTTTGTGTATTGAAGGTGTTGTATAGATGTTTTATATTGCTAATAACAGTACATCATGCGTACTAATATTCTAGTGGTATGTTCTAAGACTTAGAGTGATGGCTCACCTATCTGGAGCTATTTTCTGTCTACAGGCAATGACATGATTAACTGGTGCAGTCTTATTACCTATATTAGGCACATACATCTGTTCCCTGTGATTTTTTTCATTCCTTTCACTTCAGACAACTCATTCAGAGCTCTCTGCAGCAGAGCTGGAGAAGTATCTGGATGCTTTTGGAAGCATGTAATGTTGTCTGTCAAAGAGCTGAGTTGTTGAACATTGTTTTCAGCTGTGATGACAGCACATTTTGAAGGACTTGTTCCTACAAACTGGGGTATTGTCTTTCAAGTACTCCCCATCCAAATGTCTGATGAACAGAGTCCACTCAGCTGTTCCTGCGTTGTAGCTGCCCGCCTGAGGACAGGCCAGTGGCAGTTGTTCCCCACGCTGCTCCCCTGCTGCCTTGGCAGCGTCCCCATCTGACACCTCTGTGCCTGAGCACCCCTCTTCCCAGTGATCAATGGCATCTGATGTCCTGGAGGTCAGGCACAAGGAGATAGCACCATTTTAGCAGTTTCTGCAAATCTCCAAGCCATAGAAACCACCTCTGTGCACATCTTACCACCACATGCAGGCAGCAGGACTTCTAACGCTCCTTCACTGATGGCTGGGGGCATGCGGCAGCAGTGCTGTGCCTTGACCATGTCTCTGAAGCGTGACTCACCCGAGCCACAGTCTCAAGAGAAAACTGTTGTGAACAATATTACAATTATCACCCTTCAATGTTAGTGTGGTTTTTTTTCCTTTGTGGATTCCATAATTCCTTTTTAGCCCTTCTGGGGGGAGACGTAGGATCATTTTCATCTGGATCAATAATAAACTGCCACAGAGTGAGGGAATGCTGTGGCTGCCCTGCTTTCTGTGCCACAGGTAGGCGTAAACGTATTCCTGGGAAGGCACACATCCACATTTAGACCTCATCTAAGAAAAAAAGGAAAGAACAGGGGCTGGAGTGTAAAGAGCAGCTCCCCCTGGCCCTCCTGCCCCTGCTGAGTTTTACAGAGAGTTAAGATATAGCCACACAAGGGATCTTTGTGTCCGGGCAGGACCTGTGGCTTCTGCCAGAGCTCAGGGCAGCCGCATATCAAAACCCATCAAGGCATTTGCATTGTGCTGATAACTCACGGTCATGGGGATCACTGGACTTCTTGGTTCACCAACCCCAGCTGCCGGTGCATTGGTCCAGGCACAACATCTCTCCTGACACAGCCCCAGTCACATCCAGCCACCTCGTCATTGATTTCCCCACCCCCTATATTGTATGTATGTATTTATTTATTTAACAATATGTTGGTCCAGCCATTAAAAGCAGAAAGCACTTTCTCCAATCGATTGAACTGCCCGGCAAACTTCAGTTAAGCGTTGCTCTCTGAGTCATCACCAGGGTCAATTTAGATTTATATTCACGCTGATGAATAGGCTCTGCCTCTAATCTAATGAAAACTTCATCAGCAAATTAAAACTCAGCTTGTTGAGGCTGTTGAGCACAGGTGAGTTATGGAGGAAAGCCTGCCTTCCTGGACCAGCTCAGCCTGCCATCAGCATCCCTCTCCCTCTAGGTATCTGGTGCAGAGCGTTGTTCTGCCCCAACCCCTGGCAGCAAGAGAAAGAAAACAGGAGGTATATGGGCAAAGAGAATCCTCCATTTAAAACTCAGCCCTTTATTAATAAGCAATTAATTAAGGAAGCTCTGGTGAGGGTGCTAGAGAAGGCGGAAGAGAAGGATGCCTTCTCTAGCACCTTCACCAGAGCTTCCTGAATTGACCCCCACAACTGCCTTACAATGTGGGAAGTAGTTACACCTCTTCTCCCTGGGAAACCTGAGGTCTTTTATTCAGGGACTGCATTACTAGCCCATGCTCTGTGACTGTCATCTGCATTCGCAAGTCCCTTGCTTATTCCAATGACACTCACGTGCTTTGTGCTGATGAGTGCAGTTACTCTGTATTTTGATGGTGCCGTTACCTTTCCTAAAAGCTAATTTGCTTGAATGTCCCATTACCTGCAAATTGAATAGGTACAATCGATATTTGTGACTCCAGGAACATCTGGCTGGTGCAGAAGTGCCTGGAGGGCATGGCACCTCCCAAAATCAGGAGGTGAGACTGAAAGATGATTGGAGAGGGAGGCTGAATGTGCAACGCATTGTTATCAGACCAGTGAGTCCTTCCTGTGTACAGAGCTGGATCGCAGCCCAAAAGGGGGCCAGGCTTTTGGAACATCAGATTTTGCCAGTAAGAGATGATATCCATGCTTATTCAACTTGAGCCTCGCAGCTATCTTAAGAGCTAAGGACATGTGTCTTACTGCTCTGGGGGAAATGGTGTGGAGTGTTGTTAATAGAGACAGCAGAGTACTTCTGACATCATCACCCTAGACCACCTTGCATCTAGCATTTGTGGTCCTCTGCTAAAGTTTCCATGGAAGGTCGCTGCTCAGAGAGAAAGGCTGAAGGTGTATGCAGTGAACGAAGAGGAAGGGGCTGCCTGGGTGTTGCTGAGAGCACATGAAGGTAATATCTGATGAAGTGCCTGAGAAGAGCATTCATTTCAACGTAGTCACTGAGAACAGGAAAGGAAGATGGATGGAGTTACCAAGGAAATTATAAGTCATTGTGTGTTATCATGTGACTCATTCAGTGCCCATAGCTCACCCCTGGGCTGCAAGGTTGTGGATTAAAGTCCTACACTGGGACTTGGGATCATTTCTTTTAAAATGACAAAGATGCATAGACCTTAAAATGTATCATAGCCTGTCAGCTAAAACTGGAGTAGGGGGATTTTTGGTGTTGGCAACTCTTTGGTGTTGACAGCTGTGAGGATAGGGTCCAAGAAGGGTGGTTTGACCATATCAGAAGCTGTACTTTAAAGCGCTTGAATGATCAGAAAGGCTTTCTGATGTAGATGCTGGAAGCCCTACAGTAAGTCAGCTGCCTAGGGCAAGATCATCAAAGGCTTAATTGAGGGACATTTCACTAATGGTGGCTTCTGTTCAGTAGCTAGATGTCCATCTCTAGGAGCATGGAGGTCATTGATGCAGACCAATAGGGCAGCAAGGCAGTACCTGCCCCACCATCTTCCATCCTGTACCTCCTGCTTTCCATAGGGACTGCCTCTTCAAGATCTCTGATGCAGTTCTCCTGATGACTGGGCTGACCACAGTAGCCCCAAGTACTGGAGATGCAGGATGTTTCCAGAGGAATCCAGCTGGATCTTCCAGAAGAACTTTGCGCAGATCATTGATCTGTGCTAGAGCTTTCCCAGGTAGAAAGCCTGGCTGTGGCACCTTTGCTTCTCCTGTTTCATAGACTTGGAGAGATGGCACACCTCCTGCCCAGCCCTGCCAGCCAGGCACTAAAAGCAGGATTGACAGGCCTACCTGATGACCTACCTAATGACCAGGGGTGGAAGAGCCTGGGCTGGTGGGCTTTGGCTGGAGCTGCTCTGGACAGCCAAGGCTACACACTTGGGCTCATGTGATTTTACTTGCGGCCAAACTTCTCTCTTGCTTTTTGTTTTGCTGCAGCCATAGCAGTCAGTGGTAGAGGTCCTGCAGTGTCCCCTTATATAAGGCAACAAGTTGGAGTTGTGAAGTGGAGGTGAGTCAGGAGCTACACATACTGAAAAGCCCTTGCTAGAGGTGCTAAAGGATTTTTAGAATAGGTTTTGTGCCCCATGCCTTGTTGATGCTCCCAAGGCGGTCCAGAAGGACCTACAGGCTCGTCTTGTGGCTAGAGAGATGGCACTCCTACATAAGATGTCCTCATGGAAGTGGCCTTTAGGAGCAGTGTAGCAGGGCAGTGTAGAAATGGCTTTTCTGAACATGGAGGGGGAGATTTGTATCCACACCTTTCTTCTCCCTGGTGGCAAATGGTCTGTTCTGAGAGGACTGAGGATGAAACAATAAGGTTGTATCTCACTGAAACTATGCTGAAGATAGTGGATGATCTCACACGCTGACCCTTGCACCAAGACCAAAACTGCTGAATGAACTGAAAGAAAATACAAGGTCCTGCACGTGGGTCAGGGCAATGCCAAGCACAAATACAGGCTGTGTGGGGAGTGGATGGAGAGCAGCCCTCAGGAGCAGGTCCTGGTGGATGAGAGGCTCAGCATGACCCGGCAATGTGCGCTCGCAGCCCAGAAAGCCACCCGTGCCCTGGGCTGCATCCCCAGCAGCAGGGCCAGCAGGGCGAGGGAGGGGGCTCTGCCCCTCTGCTCCCCTCTGCTGAGACCCCCCCACAGCGCTGTGTCCAGCTCGGGGGTCCTCAGCATCAGAAGGACACGGACCTGTTGGAGCGGGCCCGTCGGAGGCCACGGAGCTGGTCAGAGGGCTGGAGCCCCTCTGCTGTGGGGACAGGCTGGGAGAGCTGGGGCTGTGCAGCCTGGGGAGGAGAAGGCTGCGGGGAGACCTTAGAGCAGCTCCCAGTGCCTGGAGGGGCCGACAGGAAAGCTGGGGAGGGGCTTTGGGCAAGGGCAGGGAGTGGTGGGACAGGGGGGAATGGCTTGAAGCTGAGAGAGGGGAGATTTAGGTTGGACATGAGGAAGAAACCCTTCCCCGTGAGGGCGGCGAGGCGCTGGCCCAGGCTGCCCAGAGCAGCTGTGGGTGCCCCATCCCTGGCAGGGCTCAAGGCCAGGCTGGACGGGGCTGGGAGCAGCCTGGGCTGGGGGGAGGGGGCCCTGCCCCTGGCGGGGGGTGGGACCGGGTGGTCTTGAAGGTCCGTTCCAGCCCAAACCATTCCATGATTCTGTGATTCTATTATAAAATTGAGGCTAGTTGAAGGGATTTGAGTGGTTGAGAGTGAGCACATCTATGATGGGAGGCTACTTAGAGCTTCATATCCTCCTTTGCTGATGTCTGGAGGTAGGTGAGATGATCCTCATCCTTAAGTGCCAGTCCTAAACTATCAGATATCTAATTTTATCATGGGTGTGCAACTCAAACTATTGGAGAAAGTCTTCAGTGTAATGTGCTCCTGACTACACTGAAATGGTGAAAGATCACAGCTGGTAGTTGCTGTTTGGCCAATACGATCCAGTGCATCTCAACCTAAATATTTTAGAACAAAGGGCATTGTTGAAATACAAGTATAAACAAACCTGTGCTCACACGGGAGATGGCCGGAGGATCTCCTGCCTTCCAGCCTGCTGCTTTGCTCACTAAAAGTAACTTTGTACGTGGTGAAGAGTTTACCAGTGCCGGTAAGGAGCTGGCCTTTATTGTACTGTATTCAAAGAATAAAATAACCACCTTTGATTCTGCTAATGCATTTATGGGGTAAATGGTAGAGGAGCTTAAGTGAAATTCTAAATGTGACTTGACAAGACACAGCCTGCAGATACATGTCAGTCAGTCTGTGGTGCACATCGCTGTCAGCCCGTGAGCCATGTCACCAGTGATGAATGCTAACTAACGAGTTACTGTCTAGTTGTCATGGAAGGCTTGAACCCTGGAAAAAAAATTAAGAATTAACTGGCTTCAAGCTGCTTTCAGAAGTGGTGAGAAATCTAATTCTGGCCCGATTGTTTGGGTTCGAAAGCAGAGATGGAGGACTTCCACACCAAAACTGCCTGGCCTGTGCGTCTTGTGTTAATCTGTGCTGCTGCAGCATGTTGATAACCTCGCGGGTCTGGGGGCTGAAAGCCTCGATCCCAACGCACGGGAGAGTTTAGTATGGGATGTTCTGCCTGTGTTGCTGTGGCAGTCAGCCCTAGGAGGGCCTGCCCCTCCAGTGGGTCCTGCAGCCGCCATGTAAAATAAGGGGGAAGTTCTCTACAAATTCAGAGGTTGAATCTCTTTCCGAAGTCCTGGCAGCTGCTGGGCTGGTTGCAGATGATCGGGCTGTCTTCGGTGGTGATCTCATACCAGTGGGCTGGTTCTCAGAGGTGGGGATTTGCCTGAATATTATGCAGCAGTGGAATGCTTTTCTTCCAGAACCCCATATAATTCATGCAGCTGAAATTTGTTCTTGAAATGCTGGGGTCTGACGCTTCATCTTGTGAGGGCAGAAAAAGGCAAAGGAAGGCTTAGCTGTCTCATAGGCCATGTGGGTATAAGAGATGCCTTTTCAAGGGTGGCTTCCATGAGCTGCTTCGATGTAGATGGACTGCTCAAGTGACTGCTGTAAATTGTAGGGCAGAAACCTCAGAAGTGAATAGTGCCCTTTTGCTGTGCTGCATGCTGAAATGCTATGGGCTTCTTGTCTTGGGAGGGTGGCACCTTTATTAAAGAAGGCTTAGGTGCTGTTACGATTGCAAAAAAAATTGTGATTGTGTTGCAATTGCAACCCAAAAGCAGAAGTAACAGCACCATGTAGTTTTGCTTCCCTTAACCTGAAGGCTGTTGCAAGAATCTATCTTTCTGCAGGGGCAGGGATGGCCTTGGAGCCAGGATCTGGCTCTGACTGTACATTTGCTGCTGCTGGGGACAGTTTCCACCACTGATCCAGACCTACAAAGTTACGGGAATGTCACTGATTCCCATGGTGATCTGGGAATATGAATCATGCTCAGAGCGTGTTCTGTGCAGGTCTTCTTGGGAGGACTGTGTTTCCCTACAGCGTCACCCCTGCCTCAAGTGCCTCCCGCATCTAATGGGTTTCAGAATATGCTGGTGTGGTTTTATTTGTGGAAATGTTCAGTTATGGTTGTTGGTTTCCTTCACTAGCCGGGAGGGCTTTCCGAGTGCCGTCTCCCTTCTCAGCCTCTGAAGGACTTTTAATTACTCATGTTCTACCTCTGCCTTATTTTTGTTCCAATTTGTAACAGTGTGGTGAAGATCCTGCTCGCAGCTAATGCAGATCCAAACCTTGGAGACGATTTCAGCAGCGTGTATGAGACTGCCAAGGAAAAAGGCCTCCATTCTTTGGAAGGTAATATTGTTTGTGTGCAGCCACTTGCATTTGCTTTTCAGGTCCCAAAATTTTCTTTCCTGGCTTTGAAATGGAAATTTGACCTTGTATGGTTTTTTTTAGAGCCAGCTTCAGCTCGCATTTAAATGTAGAGTAACTGATGGTACGTGGGCAAGTGTGTCTGAAGATGAGAGAAAACATTGTGTAGATGTTTATGAGAAGCAATCCTTCAACGTCCTAGAGATAACCTGTTTTTATATAGCCAGAACATAATACAAAGTTGTAGATAGGAGTGTCATCCTGTTGACCCACATGCAGCCGCTTGCTGGGGAAGGAGGAGGGTTCAGGGCAGTGTATTCTGTCAGTAACCTTACCCCAGATCTTATAAGTAGGTATAAAGTGAAGAAAGACTTGGCCATTTGAAGTAAGACTGGATGATGTAACTGGTTGCAATTACTGCTGCTGTTTTTTGGGCAGGCGTTAACGCTACCTTTCAGGTCTTGGAGTCTTTACATGAAAAGGAGGAAATGTTCTGCACCGTCGTTTCATCTTGTTATGGTTTTTCTTGGCTGATGTCTCAAGTTCCAGTCTCACCCTAACATTATCCCCATTGCTGGGATGTTGATGCAGACTTAGAATCACAGAATCACGGAGTGGTTTGGGTTGGAAAAGACCTTTCAAGGTCATCTCGTCCAACCCCCCTGCCGTGAGCAGGGGCATCTTGTACTAGGTCAGATTGCTCAGAGACCTGCTCTGTTTATTCAGACCAATTTAAATTTCCAGACTGTTTCCACTCTTTACGACGATAAATGGTGGTTAGATTTTCTTGGGTTTGTGATTATCGATGGAATCTCAGGCAGGGGATGTCTGGACTCTTGGTGCCCAGCTGAGAAAGTGGCCAGCTGCACGTTTCAAGGATGCTTCTTGTCCCCAGGCTTTGTTCTGAGGTTGGCATGAGTGCTGGCAGGACTTGACCCCACTAAAATGTCCCTGGCTGTTGCCTTCCCTGTTCCAGAAGCCTCTTCCACATCTGAATGCTGTGCTGACCTGCTGGCCTTGGCTCTGTGCTGGCAGACCACAGACCATGTCCCAGCCATCCCCATCACCCTGCCAGAGCTCAGCCAGCCTCCAGGGCTCACGTTCCTGGGGACTGCTGCATCCACAGTGACTGCGTTTGTGTGCTGTGACCTCCTGCTCTGGAGTTAAACTGTTTCCTAGCTGCTGGAAGGAGAATATTGGAGGAAGCCACACGGGTTGTCCGAAGCCTGTTGGCCCTGTGTGGTTTGCAGAGCCTAAATCACGTGGTGACATTATCCATGGGTCTGTTGTGCTTTTTGCCTCACTGCTAAGAGCTGAAAGCTATATGAAGTCTAATGAAGGTGTAATATTTGAACCTTTCATAAAACACAGGTTGAGTTAAGAAGATGAATCAGTGAGAGGACAGTTTTGACAGGGTGTTATTTTATTTTTAAAAGCTCTCTGCTCTCATCCCTCACTGTAACCCACCCGTGCAATAGACGTGCTCCTTGATGGAAGTGAGAACACGCATATATCAGCTCGCTGTAGCAGTGAATGCAAAATGTATGAAACAACATTAAAAAATGAACAATGGAATGCCAATACATAATGCATGTACATAGACTTTGTTTAAGACAAAGTATATCAACCAATACAGTTAATTGTTTTTGTCTGCATTCATCCCTCTATAATGTTATGTATTTTGGGGTGAAGAAAAGATAAGGCCACTCACTAAGAAGTTGCATTAATTCTTTGGTTGACATGTTTTATTAAAAAGAATAAATTCAGTTGCATTTTTAAAAAGAGAGGGAGAGAGAGAAACTGCCTTTGTTTTTTACTTTTTTTAATGCATTTACATATTTCGTGTATAAATATTTTTTCATAAAAACATCCAAATCGAGAGTGTATGCTCCACAAACGCTGCACAAAATATATTACAGACATTTATATGGATGGCAGGAAGGGAGACAGAGGGCTGAAAATTTCCAGGCACCCAGTGATTGATGGTAGACGAGGCTTCCCCTGACGCTTTATTGAGTTTCCGATGATTATCTCTCTCTGAGACATTTTTTACAGATGACGGCCGAGCTGTCACAACGGACCATGGGGGAAAAAAACCAACAATAATAACACTTTAATCTCTTTACTGCACTGCTCCCTAGTATCTCAGATTCATCTTCCCTGACGCACGCAGTTCATTATCCTGCTCCTCCCTAGGTAGGAAATGACGACAAATAAATAAATATACATACTCACCCTGTATGCTTGGAGAAAAGACCCAGGAAAGGAAAGGAGCCAGGGCATTAATTGATCTTCCTGGAGGTACTGCGGTTCATTAGCGGAGATGCTGGGCTAGGACAGCATCAGGTATTCATTACAGTGTTTTTCTCTTCTGAACTTTTCAAATCTTCTGGAAATCTGTCGCTAGCTCTTAGGAGGGAACGTGGAGACTGCCCTGCGGGGGATCTGCTGCCCAGGTCTGCTTGCTTTGCTGTGACAAAGTATTAGATGCTGAGAGCCCTTTCAAGTTCTTGATGGCAACATGGGCTTACCGAGTTCTGGTTTTATACCCATTCACCGAGGAGCTTAGCACAGCTCCAGGAGCAGCATTTGGTCCACCAGCTGGGTGACGTTCATTCAGCAGGAGACAGCATGTGCCAGTCCCACCATCACTCAGGCTCCGTGGTGGGGCTGTGTGTTTGTGAGGCTTGCACGTCTCCCAAGGCTGGGGAGAAGGGTTGTGGCCAGGCCTGGCCCTACTGCCTGCTCCCCGCAGATGAGTGAGAGGGGGATTAGTCTCCATTAACTCTGGAATGGGTGCGACAGCCTCCCTTTCCTCAAAAATCAGATATAAAGTGCAGAGCCTGTCAAAACCCACAGCCCTGAGTGATAGCATCTGCTCGTTGATAAAAGAGCCAGTGAGGATGGTGGACACTGAAATGAGAGAGGAGGGATGTGCCCTCCCTTCAGGCATGAGCGTGCTGCTCACATCGGATTCTTGATGATGGAATACTTGACCTCTTTGGTGGCTTTGATGGCGCATCTGGCCAGGTTTTAGATCAGGCTTCTCTCTGGTGTGCTGAATGCTCTCAGGGCTGATGTTGTGAAGATGCTGTCTCTGCTCCCGTAAGTCTTCCTTCCTGGCTGATCAGCAGCATGGTATTATTTCCTTCAATGCCAAACAAGAGCCACTCTTTTTTCCACTGTTCATTTTTGCTGATGACTGGAGCACAGGGCTTACAACCCAGGATGTTTGCTAAAGCCTGACCTTTAGACCAGCTGCAGAAGAGTATTGGTGCTGCAGACCCTTCCTACGGACCCGTGCAGGGTGCTGGAGCCCTGCCCAGACACACGGGCTGGTCTGCTGGAGACTCCCAGAATTGGGAATTTGCTTCGAGGTCATGTGCTGATGGGGCAGTGTCCTCTCCTTTCACAGCTTCCTTTCTGTTTGCTGACATCACCGCTGCCTTGTAGTAATCTATTGGTGTGTTGGGAGAGAGTTTTTCCTGGCTCGGGAGCATAGTCCCTCCTAGGTGCTAGTAGAAACAGCGTCTAAAACCAGGTTTTGCACCAGAGCATCATCAGCAGAGGCACTTCCACCCCTCCCACCGCGTGTCTGAGTCTAAGTTTGTGCGTAAATATTGCAGACATTGTTAAGCCTCTGCTTGGGGAGGGGTGCTTGGCAGGAGGGGTGATGCCTGTCTGTGCCATCTTAGAGGCAGCCCGTGCCTGTGGTCCAGGTCTGCTAGCCACGGTGCATCGCCTGTGTGCCAGCTGGGTTCGCGTGGGACTCTGGCACTTCTCCAGCTCGTGTGTGTACGCTGCAGAAAGGGGACAGGTCTAGCGAGAGCTGGGCTTGGAGCTGGAGCGGTGCAGCCTCTCCCACAGAGAGTCTTTGCTTCTGTACATCAGTTGGATTTAATGCATTCCTTGATCTTCCAGCTTTGCAGTCCAAACTCTTGAGTTTGCATCTGATCTAGAAGATTTAGTCTTTAGTGTCTGTCTCAGCACAGTCCTTCTCCTGTCCTCCTGGGAATGCCTTGGCCCAGCTTTGCTCTGACCTGCAAGCACCAGTCGTTGGGCTTTCCCTTTTGCCAGGTATCTGTGCATGTTGGCATTCAGCAGAACAGAGCTCAAGGGAGGAAAAAAAATACAATTAATCAGCTTTAGAAAACATTGTTTTCTGTTCAAAGAAGCATCATGGTCTCTGGGTCTGATTTCACAAAACCTGCCAGGTCTCGGTGTAATTGCATTTGCTCAGGGGATTTCAGGCTTTCTAGTCAGCTGTGAAATGCGTTATTATGAATTATTCCCATCCCGGTAGCATTGAGGAATACACCTCGGGGAGCACACTGTACCAGTGGCTAAGGAAACACAGGATAAAAACTCCAGGCCCCAAGGACCAGCCAGTTTCAACATAAAACTGAAGATAGCAGGAGCAGAGATGCTCAGCATCATGATCTGCAGCACTTGAGCCCACGTTACTTTTCAGTTAACAAAGGAAGTGTTTTTAGAAAAGTTCCTGCTTTAAAATGGCTACTTCTTGACACTTCTGGGCAGCGCCAGGTAGAGGAGGCAGCTCCTGGTGGAGACAGGCCCAGGAGCAACCGGAGTGGAGTGGTAGGGGAAGCATAGCATGACTCTGAGGAGATGCCCTGGCCATTGCCAGCTGACTACTGTCCCCAGCATCTGTAGTGCTGTTGTCCCTCAGCCTCTCTGGCTCTTTTCCCTTGGTTATGGCTCATAGGTTTTGGCATTCTGTGCTTCCAGCCTGAAGTAGGTGCAGACTGCTGGGACCGCATTCTGGCTGGAGGGGGAAGCTGGTGTGGAGGAAGCATTGAATGCTTGTTCTCTGGCCCTTCTGGACTGTAAAAGGCAAAAATAAAAGGCAGAAGTCTCTGTGTTGCTTGCTTGCGTTGGATCCTGTTTTCACTTTGAAGGTGCAAATAGGCTGTGGTTGGAACAAGGCTGAGAGGTCTTCTTCTGCTGGGCTTTCCCCAAGCACCTCCTTCCCTGTCTGGGTGCTATGAAGGTGGGCCCTGGGATTTGTGGAAACCGTGTTGTCTTCATCTCTGCTGCTGCTTAGTGGAGCGGGGACAATAGCCACCAGAACCCTCCACTGGGGTCCTGATGGTATCCTGGAAAAGGTCCTTAGGCCCTTAGCAGGCTTCCAGGCCGGTGGTGGTGGTCTGTGCTGCTGGTGCGCCTTCAGACAAGCAGCTCTTTGTCTCAGTGAGCTGAGCTTTCATTCTTTTTCCCCTGCAGTCCTTGTAACCCGGGAGGATGACTTCAACAACCGCTTGAACATCCGAGCCAATTTCAAGGGCTGCACAGCTCTACACTATGCGGTACTGGCTGATGACTACCTGACTGTCAAACTGCTGCTGGATGGAGGTGAGTTCCATAGCTCCACCCGACTCTTGGGCCAGGAGCACTTTTTCTGAGTAGGCCTGTCCCACAGAGCTGTCAAGCTTGCACAAGGGCCACACTCTTTCATTGTCAGGATTAGACGTGATTTACTGTTTGCTTTAATCTCTTTAATTTTTAGTTTCTGTGTTCCCATTGATCTCCAGTGGTTTTTCTCAGGTACTTCTGGTGGCTGTTCTCATCTTAATCATTGACTTCCCTTTCCTCCTGCAGTTCAGTGAGGATGCATCCACTGGTGTCTCTGTTCAGTATTTTGAACATTTCCCTTTCGCAATTTGCACTCCACTCATCAATCATATCCCTTACGTACCTGTGTGGCACAGAATCAAAGAGCCCTCACTTTACTGATAATGGATCTGCTCTGCATAGGTACTGGATAGGGACCACTACCCACATGAAATGGTTTAGGCTGGGGTACTGTTGGTACCCTGGTGATGCAGCTCTTGTCAGAATTGGTAGAAATTAGCTTGTGCAGTAATTTGGCCTCCTGGTCAAACCACAGACCCCTTCTTCTCCTGGATCCTGCTTCACTGTCATCTCTTATGTACTCAATGGCTCTAGAGTACAGATCCATAGAGATATGTACAGTTGGACCAAATGATCTTATGAGACTTTTCCAACCTGAACAATTCTAGGATAATAAATGAGATGGAAATTCATAGGATTATAGCATAGTTCAGGTTGGAAGAGACTTCAGAAGGTCTCTAGTCCAACGTTCTGCTCAAAGCAGGGTGAGCTGTGAGGTCAGACCAGGTTACTCAGGGCTTTAGCCAGCTGGGGCCTGAAAACGTCCAGGGATGGACACTGCCCAACCTCTCTGGTGACCTGTCGCAATGCTTGACCGTCTTCATGGGGAAAAAGCTCATTGGCACTAGTGGAGGAGAGGAAGAAGATGCATTTAGCTAACAGAATAGAGATGTGCTACCATGACAACAGTTTTTTATATTTACCCTCCTGCTGATCTTTAGCAGGATGACATTTGCGTCTGTGTTATGCTGTTATCCAGAACCGGAGTCTGCTGAATGTGTATCTACATCTGCGTGGTGCCGTTAAATTAGCTGCATCTGCCTGCGATACAAATTGCTCTGCAGACTGCAGAGCTAGTCGGTAGAGTTCTGCTTCCCTCCAGGTTTGCGTCCTTTGTCCCTAGCATTCCTCTTACAACAATTTCAACTCCTCTCCTCCTGCAAGGTCACCTGGGGCACCTTTGAATGAGCAAGAAACAGCGATGTTGTGCCTGCTTTGAAGTGTGTGCTTGCCAGCAGCCTTCTGCCAAATGCAGTATACAGCAGCTGAACGCTGTCAGCCCGTCCCTGTGGTGCAGAGACTCTCTAGCGTCTGTCTAGCCAGATGCTGATATTTTTGCAAAAATTTTTGGAATATCATTGTCTTCGTGGTGTGGGCATCACAGGAGTTGAGGAGTTAATTCTAGGGAAGCAGGCAGGCAGATAACTGTATGACGGACTCACGCAAGGCTCATTCCTTGAGAAAGTAACTAAAAGGATAATGGAAAGTAGCGTCCGTGAAGGCTAACCATCCCCAGAAGGGATGAAGAAAAATAATTGTAGGAACATTGAACCTTGATACTCATCTCTACCGTATGCTTGTTATCTTTTACAAATAGAAAAATAAGAGTGAAAGGTTGAGATTCAATACCCCTGAATTCCACAGGTAACTCTGGCTCAGGGTTTCTCTGGGAGCCTGCGGGATACCAGAACCCTATCTCTTGGCCATAAATTAACCCCCCAAAAAAGGAGCCACTGAAAGAAAACCTATTGCAAATGTATTTAGCCAAGATTCCTATGGGTTGCTTGCAGAGAAGGGAGCTGAAAAAGCAGACAGCTGTTCTGTGGGCTGTAGGAGTATGTGCGTGTGGTGACTGGGAAGTCCTCAGATGAAAATATTGGCCCTTGTGTGGTCCAGCGCATTTGTCTGACGTGACAGACTACTCCATGTTTGGTAGATACATAGACGCTGCCTGAACACTGAACCTGGCAGTTTCTCAGTGCATCTGACTCGCTACATGTCTGCTGCACCGTCCAACAGCACGCGTTCAGCGGTTGCTTGTCCCAGGGTGCTGGTAGTCAGAGGAAACTGCTTCAACAGGACCTCTGAGATCCCACAGCTGTGGGCAGGGATGCCTGTGGGAAGAGCGGAGTGAGCTTCACTCTCTTGAGTGATGAGTTGTGAATGCACAGGGCAGGCTTTGCTGGCGAGCACAATGGGCTCTGTGATGTTACAGAGAGTGGCAACGTGGTCAAAGTGGTGGCATGGAAAAGTCCTTGTCACAGCATTGTTGTGAACAGATTTGAACAGAGTGAGCCTGGGATGGTGTGAATCTTAACAGCAGTGTTTTATCTCTAAAAACACCTAAAATACAGGTGTGGACTAGCCATGAGGGCAGAGGCATGGTCTGCTGTGAAGATGGTACACAGGCACACTCCACAGCAGTGTTAGGGATCATGGAATCACAGAATCATGGAATGGTTGGGGCTGGAAGGGACCTTCAAGACCAGCCAGTCCCACCCCCCGCCAGGGGCAGGGCCCCCTCCCCGCAGCCCAGGCTGCTCCCAGCCCCATCCAGCCTGGCCTTGAGCCCTGCCAGGGATGGGGCACCCACAGCTGCTCTGGGCAGCCTGTGTGTTGCACAGTGTATGTATGTTGGTCACAGTGGTCGTGAGAGAAGGCGACAGCAGAGCTGCCAGCAAGAGGCTGAGAGCTCTTTTTCTGTCTGTTGAGTTTGGGCTGGCAGTCGCCCTCCTACCCTCTGGGGAAAAACTGGAATAACGTTTTTTAAAAAGGTACCTCATTAGTTTTTCTGCCTTTGAAAATCTCCTTACAAGACACGTGTATTATTAGCTGATTGAAAGTACCAAGGCAGCTGCTCGGTTATTCTAAGTACAGGTAAAATGTGGGTGCAAATAAGTGAAGTCAGCACTAAAGAATTTCACTATACTGAATAAATAATTGCAAGTGGCAAGTCCAGCTCATTTCTACAGCTGTCTCCTGCTCAGCTATCTGAGAGCTTGTTAGAATACAGAACTCTCTTAATAGAGAGGACTGTTCTTTTTGTTCAAATGCTGTTTCTGTATCAGTACGGGAGCCACTGCTGTCTTTGTGAATGACCACTTCGGCTGCTTGATGCTCATAGAGAGTTCTTTGTTCACAGCAAAGTGTTGCAGCCTGGAAGAACTCACTCGAATCTCAGGAAAAAAAGCATATAACAATCTGTAGGACTCTTGTTTGTTTGAGTACAACGGAAGGGATTGTGTACCAAATCAAAGTGAAAATTCTGAATTTATCCAACCATAACACTGAAACGTGGCAATTGCTCATTGCTGATCTCTTCGTAGTCCAGCCCGATGGAAATCCTTGTGGATACAGATTCAGAAGAGTCTGCACTAAGAATGCATTTCCAAGTGAAAACTGTAATCTTGCAGAGATACAGGCATGTCTCAGTGCTTAGACCCTGGGAACATTGGTCCACCAACACGAATCTCCACTCGGCGCATGATGTGAAAGGTCCTGCTGGAGTCCTTGCAGCATCCTGAGGTTGAGTTTGCAGTGCTCTTCAGATTAATCTGTATTTGCCAGCCCATCTGCAACATCCAGTTACTCTTTGCCGTCATAGTTACGATGAAAATTAATGATGATTTACTTGCTAAATCAAATACGTCTCCCCTTTTTGTCAGGTGCATTCTTCTGAGCTGGTAGCGTTACAGCAGACCCTTCCATTCCTTTTCAGTGAGTTTTGCACTCTGGAGTTCGATTTCATGATTGGTGCCTGACATGAGGTTTTCATCGCATTGACTGGGGTGTTCCCCTCCTCCTGGTTCTGTGTGATAATAAAGCGTCATCCTTGTTAGTATAATCTGCAATGAATACATGGCTGAAGGTCTCAAGTGGAGATCGAACACCTTTCAGAGCGTGCCTGCCCCGGGCCCTTTGTGAGGATAATTTCCCCATGCTGTCTGCCATTGACATCCGCGCATAGGATGTCTCCTGTTTGCTGACATGGAACAGGCTCCCCTCGCTCCCTCCCTTACACTTCCCTACACCTGCCTTTTTACTAACTGTCCATTTACTCTCCCTAACACTTCCTTCTCTTGGTGCCCTGCCCTCAGGGCCAAAGCCATTAACTGCCAAGGCCCCTCTCTGCTAAAACAACTACCCCGTTGTGTGGCGCTGGTTTTTTTTTTTAAGGGAAGCCCCTATGCACTTGCCCCTCACCCCACATCCCTGGCCTTTTGTGGCCCATTCAGTGACTCGCTTGACCCCTCCAGGACCTTATCGCCTTGTGGTCAGCATGTGTGTGCCCAGCAGACCGCGAGACGAAGTCGCTGCTCTGTTGTCCTTTTGGGCAGTTGTTGGTGACATTTCACAGTCTCCTGACCTGAGCTGACACCATAAATATCGGTGTTTATGGGAAGGAGTGGGTGGGAGCTCGCATCCACAGCATGCACCAGTTGCTACTGCAGGCGCGATCGATTCAGAGGGCTTTGTGTTTGGCTTGGAGGAAAGAAGGCAGCGTCTCCAGCTCGCTGACGGTGGAAGCCTCTTCGTTTCAGAGGGAGCTTTTGTTATGTCAGTATTTAAATCTGCCATATGAAATAGCCAGTGTTAAAAGGTTCAGCTTTCTGCAAGGTTAGCCTTACCACAGAGCTCAGCCACCTTCTAGCACCCTTCTAAGTCTGATTCTGCTCCAGAACCTGTCACTGAAATGCAGGTAGCCAGAGGAGCCCAGACAGGCGCTGATCCGTGGGGGACCGGGGCTGGAGGCCAGCATCTGGAAGCACACTGCGTATATTCCAGCCCTCCATCCTCCTCTTAGCTCCGGACACTTACCAATAGTCAAACTGAACCTCCCGGATGGCTCATGTTGCTACCAACCCTCGTGGCCTCCAGCAAAGTTTCTGCAGGAGACTTGGGAGGGGGCTTGAGTTCAGGACTGGCTTAAATTCAAAGCCTGGTCCTTCTAGCCATGTGGATGCAGCAGTCTCAAGCCCGCAGCAGGTGGATTCAGGATGATGATGAAGGCAACAAAGACACAACCAGCAGCACTTATGTTCCCATGCGCAGGGACCTGTCCATTCTCATGCTGTCAGTGAGAGGGGTAATGGTGTGTTTTGCAGTGGAATGAGTTGTGATTCATTTTGTTTAATTTCTTGGGACATGCTTCTGTTACTGTTTTGGAGGGATTATATTTTTTTACTCCCATGTGACAAATACACAGCAGGGTTTTAGGTCCAAAGAATACCTGCAGGCTTTGGAATCGAGCAGCAGGTACCTGTTATTACTTTATTGGGCTAACGTGGGGAGAAGAGTTTAGGTTTGAAATACGTGGGGCTCAGAAGTGGGGCTGTGAAGAAGGGCAGGCCCTGGTCAGGGGAACTGAGCAATAGGAGGCTTGAAGAAGCTTAGAAACCAGAAGAGCCTGGAGAGATTCACCAGAAATTGTCTCTGTGCATCTCTGAGTGGCCCCACCTTTATTAAACCACATGCACAATCTGCTTGCCTTCGCTGTAAAGGCCCTTTGCAGCCTGTCCCAGCCCCGTGCATCATGCTGTGTTTTGCTATTGAAAGATCACACCGCTGACAGCCAGGACGCCAGCCACCACCACCTTGTGAACAGACTGTTGAACAAACGTCTTCACTTGGAAGGAGCTCACCTGGACGCCACAAAGACGCTGTTCTTTCTCCCGTAGTGCTCTCTCCGGTGCTCAGTTGTCTGCAGGAGACATTGCAAGTTGTTTGCTGATGCCTCTTCTGTTGCTCAACAGTGTTTCCTTGGCAGTGTGTGGTCCTCTGACTGTATCCAGCCGCTGTCTCATGCTTTATGATCTTTGAGGAGTGGTATCTTTGCCCCTGACTAAAGTATTTAGGTCCAAAGATACTCTGTAATAGTTAGGAGGGACAAAGAGGAAGCTGAGGGGAGAGTTGTGTTTCCTCATCAGGGTGCCAGGGCACAGTAGAATCCATGAAATCGCTGAAGTTGGCAGGGACCACTGGAGACCATCTCGTCCAACCCCCTGCTCAAAGTAGGGTCACCTGGAGCAGGTTTCCAGGACTGTGGTTGGGGTTTGAATATCTCCATGGATGGAGATTCCACAACCTCTCCGGGCAGCCTCTTCCAGTGCTCAGTATCTGTTACAGTAAAGGTTTTTCTTATGTTTTGAATTAAATTCCCTGTGTTTCAGCTTGCACCCGTTGCCTCCTGTCCTGTAACTGGGCGTCACTAGAAATAGCCTGGCTCATCTTCTTCACCCCCTCCCATCATGTGTTTATACACTTGGATAAGATCCCTGTGAGCCTTCCCTTCTCCAGGCTAAAGAATCCCAGCTCTCTCAGCCTCTCCTTGTATGAGAGGCACTAGTCCCTTCATTGTTTTCTTGGCCCTTTGCTGGACCTACTCCAGTAAGTCCATGTCTTCCTTGACCTGGGGAGTGCAGAACTGCACACCAGATGTGTCTCACCAGTGCTGAGCAGAGGAGAAGGATCCCCTCCTTCAACTTGCTGCAACACTCCTCCTAATGCAGGCCAGGACACCATTGGCCTTCTTTGTGGCAAGAGCACATTGTTGGGTCATGGTGGACTTGGTGCTCACCAGGATGTTCTCTGCCAAGCTGCTTTCCAGCTAGGTGGCCCCAGCCTGTGCTTCTTCCTCCCCAGGGGCAGGACTTTGCATTTGTTGGACTTGCTGAACTTCAAGAGGTTATTATCAACTCATGTCTCCAGCCCACCAAGGTCCCTCTGGATGGCAGCACAACCTTCTGGCCTATCAGCCATTCCTCCCAGTTCTGTATCTCCTACAAACTGGCTGAGGGTGGGCTCCGCCCATCATCAGGGTCATTAATGAAGCTGTTCAGCAGCTGTACCCGACAAGTGACAGGCCTACAGCTGCACTTTCTGCTGCTTCTCATGACCATTGAGCCAGTTTTCAATCCCACTTCATTGTCCACTGTGGGGATGTTATGGGAGATGATGCTGAAAGTCTTACTAAAGTCAAGATAAACAACATCCACTGCTTTCCTCTTCATAAATCCATGCTGGCTACTCGCAGTCACCTTCTTGTCCTTCGTATGCTCACAGAATCACAGAATCAGCATGGCTGGGGTGGGAAGGCACCCCTGGAGACCACCCAGCCCAACCCCCTGCTAAACCAGGTTCACCCGGAGCAGGTTGCACAGAGCCACGTCCAGGCGGGTTTGAATGTCTCCAGAGCAGGAGACCCCACAGCCTCTCTGGGCAGGCTGTCCCGGTGTCCCGTCACCCTCAGGGGAACGATGTTCTTCCTCACATTCAGATGGAAGCTCCCGTCTTGCACTTTGTGCCCGTTGCCCCTTGTCCTGTCGCTGGGCACCGCTGAAAAGAGCCTGGCCCCGTCCTCGTGGCACCCACCCTTGAGATATTTGTGGGCATTGGTGAGGTCCCCTCTCAGTCTTCTCCTGTCCAGGCTGAACAGCCCCAGCTCCCTCAGCCTTTCCTCATCAGGGAGATGCTCCAGCCCCTCATCATCTTTGTAGCTGCTGCTGGCTCCTCCCCAGTCATTCCCTGTCTCCCTTGAGCTGGGGAGCCCAGACTTGGACACAGCACTGCAGACATGGTCTCACCAGGGCAGAGTAGATGGGGAGGATCACCTCTGCTAGGAAGGGGTTTGAGGATGAGTTTCTCCATCACCTTCCCAGGAATCAAGGTGAGGCTGACCACTCTGGAGTTCTCCTGATCCTCCTTCTTGTCCTTCTTGAAGATAGCCATGACATTGTCTTTCTTCCCACCCCCAGGGGCTTCTCCACATTACCATGATCATCAAGAGAGGCCTCACAATGACATTTCTGAGGTCCTTTAGCGCTAGTGGATACTTGCTTAAATTTCCTTAACCTGATGTGGCTTTGAGCAACCTGGTCTAGTGGAAGATGTCCCTGCCCATGGCAGGGGGATTGGAACAAGATGATCTTGAAGGTGCCTTCCAACCCAAACCTTTCTGTGATTCTATTATTCTATGATCCTCCTCCGCCAAAGGTCAGTCTTTCTTGCTCCAGACATTCCCAACGGAGCCCACACCCCTGCAAGCTGGGGAGCCCCATGGGCAGAGGAGATCCCGCGTCCTCTCCTGTGCCCTGGGTGAGGCTCAGCAAGGCTGAGGCAGAGGGGGGACAGCCTGGGGAAACCTCATGGGCTTCAAACCTTGGGACAGCACTGCTGCTGAGGGATTTGCCCTGCAGGGGGGTATCCCTCCTCCTGGCACGGACACTGTTAACCTTTCGCAGCCTTGTGCTATGAAGAGTTGTCATGGCTGTGGTACCCCTCTAATAAATTAAATTCTAATAAATTAAAGCACAAAAGAAAATGCTGCAGAGAACCATCTTGTTCTTGGGCTAGAGCTTATGAAAAGCAAAATCAGAATATTGTGACTGCTTCCCCCCATACACACCCGAGAAACCTGGGCACAGAAAGAAGTGTAGAGGCAAGGTTTCCCTGGCACTTAACAGCTCAGCTGTCATTTTTCTTGGATGTTGAATTGCTTTTCCAAGGTGTTTCTTGTGCGTGTGTCCGTGTGGCGAGGGGTTGGCTGAACCATCAGCTGCTGTTGTGTGAAAATGCACTACTTTGCTGATGCACGTAGGTAGGTGGTCTCTTCCATTTCATATCTTTGCTTAAAAGCAGAGCAGTTCCCTCCTTCAAGCCTGTAGCCCGGACCTCCCCTCTCTATCCCCATCGCAGGGACAGGCACATCTCCTCCTGCCAAACCTGAGCAGCCTCGTTACGTGTTTCATTCTCCCCAGCACTCTCCTAATCATTCAGCAGATGGACTTGATTACCTCAAAGGTCTTTTCCAAACTAAATAATGCTATGATTGACCAACTTGCTTCCTACTTCCCATCTTCAGAAAACCCCTTTGCTTCCAGCTCCTCCTAGAGCCAGTGTGTGGGCTGCCCAGGCTGCTCCTGCATGGGAAACGCCTGCTCCAAAACACCGTTTGCCTCCTTCTTCCTGCACGGGACCCTCAGTGTGACTCCAGAACTGATCCTTTTTCTCATACCAGTGCTAACAGCCTCTTGGACTGGGATAGATGGTCTTGGGAGGTGCAAAGGGGCTAATTGAGCTCACCTAGCATGTAGCTGGGAGTGGAGCTCAGGTCTTGACTCCAGCCATGTCTCACTGGAGCAGCCTCACTGGCCTGCCACCTTGGGAGACTCAAGCACGTGTGCCTAGGTCTCGTGCTCAAGTCTGTCTTGTAAAACGTGAGTGATCAAGTCAGCTCAGTGCACATATCTCTAATTAAAAGTGAGAGAGAGAGAGGAAGGAAAGAACATACATTTATGAAAACATTTTAGCTGAAGCTGCAATAACGCAGACTTCTGAACTCAATTTGCCAGTAAATTTAGCACAGTACATTTGTTGGTAATGCTCCATGCTCCCCTATTTGGTACAGTATAATTGCAGATATTGTGAATAGGATGAATGATGGGTAAATGAATTACAGAGCCAGCATTACAAGGGATGCTCTTTTGACATCAGAAAGTGAAAGTGCTTGTGATACAAAGCACAAATAGAGGCTGGGCAGAGGATGGATGGAGAGCAGCCCTGCCAAGAAGGGCTTGGGGGTGCTGGGGGATGAGAGACTCAGCATGACCCGGCAATGTGCGCTCGCAGCCCAGAAAGCCACCCGTGCCCTGGGCTGCATCCCCAGCAGCGGGGCCAGCAGGGCGAGGGAGGGGGCTCTGCCCCTCTGCTCCCCTCTGCTGAGACCCCCCCACAGCGCTGCGTCCAGCTCGGGGGTCCTCAGCATCAGAGGGACACAGACCTGTTGGAGCGGGCCCGTCGGAGGCCACGGAGCTGGTCAGAGGGCTGGAGCCCCTCTGCTGTGGGGACAGGCTGGGAGAGCTGGGGCTGTGCAGCCTGGGGAGGAGAAGGCTGCGGGGAGACCTTAGAGCAGCTCCCAGTGCCTGGAGGGGCCGACAGGAAAGCTGGGGAGGGGCTTTGGGCAAGGGCAGGGAGTGGTGGGACAGGGGGGAATGGCTTGAAGCTGAGAGAGGGGAGATTTAGGTTGGACATGAGGAAGAAACCCTTCCCCGTGAGGGCGGCGAGGCGCTGGCCCAGGCTGCCCAGAGCAGCTGTGGGTGCCCCATCCCTGGCAGGGCTCAAGGCCAGGCTGGACGGGGCTGGGAGCAGCCTGGGCTGGGGGGAAGGGGCCCTGCCCCTGGCGGGGGGTGGGACTGGCTGGTCTTGAAGGTCCCTTCCAACCCGAACCATTCCATGATTCTCAGGAAAAATCAGGTTGTAAGTATACCTGGCTTTCTTGTGTTTGAATTCTGTATAATGTGTCTTGGAGTGTTTTCAGTTTCATCCCAGATGGCAAGGGCTCCGTTCTTACAGGGAGAGAGGGTGAAGGACATCACTGGACAACTGTGTCTCCCAGATCCCCAGGAGCCAGCAAGTGGTGACAAAGAGGAGATACCTTGGGCCTGATCACATCCTGAGAAGGTGATGTTTCACTGCACTCAGTGGAGTTAGCAGTGTAAGCAAGAGCAAAATTGGGAAAACTACAGGAGGAACTGAGGAAGTCAAGGTGCTGTAGGCCTGCTAGGTTGATGGTCTTGGAACAGGATGTCTTTTCTAATGGATGGTTCCCCAGAAATTTTCAGCCGTGGTTGAGGTGCCACTGTACAGTGAGTTTAAACCTACTCAATTTTTTTGCCTTCCTTCATTCTCTATTGAGCCCTGGAGATCTATCAGGTTGAAAAGCACTGCCCCGGGGCTCAAGACAGTAGATGGTACATTTGAAAAGTTCCCACATGAGCCAGTTCCTTTCAAAAATCACTTCATTTATTCTAGAGCTACTTTGGCAGCTTTCCCTGCCTCACCCTTGGATCTCTGCTGGCTTTTCCTCAGTGCTTTGTCATCAGCCAGGGCTTTGGAAGGACCAGCAGCGCAGGTATGGCAGTGCCAGCTGATGGGACAGAGCAGCACAGGAGCCAGGAGTCCCTTTGGACCCTGGCACCCACTATAAATGCACAGCATGTCTGCAGGGCACTGGGAGAATGTGTGTGTTTGTCTTGAAAGCCAGTGTTGTTGCAACTCAGTTTGGGGAAATGAAAACCACAGGCTGCTCTGTCCTCACTGGTGTTTTTTTTGCCTGACATTAGCTAGAGTTAGGAACTGTTTGTCTTCTGAAGAACAAGGCTGTAACTCAGTCCTCGTGAGCAAAACCAGGCCAGTGTGAAATAATAACTCTACTGTCCGGAATCCTGCAGGCATGCATGTAAGTGCTTATGCCAGGAGAACATCCCTGCTCCCGCAGAGCCGTGTGCTGGCAGATCGCTCATTGCCCTGGCCACAGTGCCGGAGGGAGCATGGCTGAGTCCTCCCCTGAGCTTCTGCCAGCGCCTCAGAGGACACGGAGCCCTCTCGTACCCCCGAAGCACCAGTGGGGTGTCAGGGTCGGTGTTTTTGGGGAGTCACAGGTGTGGTAGCTGCCCCCAGGTGCTCTGTCCTGGAGGTTTGCTCCAGGTCTGGCACCTCCTATAACACATCTATCCCAGGCCAGCTGTGGTGCAAGAGTGCCTGAAATCCTCTCTCCCTCTCCATGCTCATATTTACAAGGGAATGTGATAAATTCAGTATTGATTCCTTCTGTTGCACTGTAAATTTTGCAAAAGATGATTAAATAGTGCAATAGAGTCTGCAAGCACCATGGCTCAATATGTTCTGGGCCAGCGTATCGACCCCCTCCATCCGACAGCAGCAAGTTCTACTCCCATCCGTGCCAGACCAGTAATTAAAATCCTGTGAGACTGGGATTTAGAAACCAATCATATCACAGCACTGAAGTGTCTAACATCCCACCGTGGCGAGAGCAATAAGCGTATAAGTGCAAGCACATTTATGTCCGTGTCGGAGTGCTTAAGAATAGTTTCCCCATAGGGCAGGGGAGCAAATAGATCCCTCTCTTAAGTGTTTCTGGGTACGAAACTCTACAGTGACATAATGTTTGTCATTAATTTAATAGCTCTGCACACGTGTAGATATATAGAGAGATGATTCTTTAGCTTCCCTTCTCATACTGTTACGTTACAAACAAGAATAAGGCAGATTGTGTTCATGCCCAGGCATCAAGTAGGCATAAAACAACTTGCATTACAATAAAGCAAGACTGAAAGGAGCAGGTAGGTCAGCTTATTTTAAAAGATGTGGCAAAGAAAAAAGGTTTTTCTGAGCCCAAAATACAGATTCCAGATTGCCCAAGCCTTTCCATGCTCTGGGCCTTCCTGTGTATTGCTGGAGAAGATTCTATTTGAAAGCAGTATGAATTTAACCACCTGTGCAGGTTGAAAGCAGTTTGAGGTTAAGACTTCACTAATACTCATAACATCTTGAAGGAAGCTTTTTTTCCCTCAGATAATGTTGAGTCTTGTGCAGGGAGTGCAAGAACCTGCAAACCTGGCTCCCCTTCTTCATCCTTGTCGTGAGGTCTGCATCCAAGCGGTACATGCAGTGCTGTGTGTCAGGCACAGAGGACCAGCAGCTACTATGGTGGTCCACAGAGCTGCAGGAGGGAGGCTGCCGTGCCATGCCATGCTGTGCTGCACTGGGGTGCACCAGTAGCAGTAGCCTTGCTCAAAGAAGCAAAGAAGCACTGCTGGAGGGCATGCCCCTCCACTGGAGCTCTCAGAAGGCAAATCCAAAATAACGTATTCATCTTTAACACATTAATTCACGTTTTCTCTTTCTTCTGTTGCAACCTTCCCATTTGGCACACATGTGGACTGTTTTATGCATTCAAAGGGAAATGCAGTCCTCTACTGTTACTTTTCTGGAGGAGACGTTCTAGTAGGGATTCTACCTGTGCACTGGGCATACCTCTGCACAGCTCTTTATTTTCCAGAGTTCTACTGGGGTCACTGAAAGCAAATTTGGTCATTTTGTTGTATTTTGTAATTTTATACTGAGGTGAAAAATCTATGGGCAAGAGTCTACCCATAAAGAAGAACAACAGCCTGTGGCCCAGCACTGAATGGCATAAAAGAGATGAGTAACTGAAGGGCTTGTTCTGAGTTTAAAAGTGTTCTGCAGTTCCTTCCTTGTGGCATGTAATGCTGCGTTTTGTGGTGCTGAGAACAACAAAACACCATCAGGACATGACATGTCTGAATAAATAAGTGCTGGGCTGAGTTTCAGGAGATCTGGCATGCTTCTCGGCCCTGCCAGTGGCTCGCTGTTCTAGATGTTCCTCTCTTTCTTCCATCCTTTATTGTGCTCATCTGCAGAGCAAGCTCCTCCAGGCACATCGCTTACTGCTGGTGCCTAACGATGTGGCGATGCGGGACTTGGCACGGCTGGGAGCACAGCGCATCCGACCACATCCCTGCACCTCTTCTGAGAGCAGCCAGGAACAGGGCATAGGAGGAAAACTTGGACAAATGTCTGGTGCTTTCTTCTTTCTGAACTAATTCCTGCTTTGATTCAGTATGAAGTTAATGTGTTCATAGAACTGTTCGTGGCAGCTTGGACACCTTGTGCTCACTTCCCCAGTGAAGGGTGGCTCAGTGCCTGTCACTGCTTGTATGTAATTCAGATTGATTTTTCCATGTGTGCATGGGTTTACGTTTATTATCTGAGTTGGGTTTTGCTTGCCAGCTCATCACTCTTAAATGGCTTTGAATAAATCAGTATTGGTAGTCATCTTTTTCATGTCAGTATTGGCTCTCACTCCAGTCACTCACAGATGGTCTGACCACACAGGCATCAGCAGAAATCCCTTGGACAACTTTCTTCCCCTGTGGACACTGACCTTTAAGTTTTGCTCTCCTTTAAATCCTTTGTTTTCAGTGCTTAACTCATTATTTATCCATGTGGAGCCTTTTTCTTGTAACAGCTTGCTTCTTAGGTGAGGAACTCCAAGGTTCTTGGACATCAAAGGTGCATCTGCACAGAGCAGATCCAGTTGCCACCTGACCAGTGATGGCAGGCACGGCCCCCCAGCTCAGGAAGGCAAGGCCTTCTACCAAAGAAATTGTGCTGACTTTTCCTCTTATGTGTTTTCCCCACGCGTCTGCTGCTGTGTTTCCATGTGTAAGTGTTTTTCACAGATTGGTGTCACATTGGCTGCCTTCCGCTGTTGTCCCGTAGTGGATGTGACAAGCTGTGATTCGTTAGCGCTGGTGGATAATTTGGTATTTGAGCTCCTTCTGAACTCCTCAGTGAAGAGTCTCTGTGCCTGGCAATTTCTTAACAGTAATATTTTAAAACTGTTTCTGTTGATGCTTCAACTGGAGGCAGTTCCTGCGGCGTGTCCCACGTTGGTGCGGGAGGTTTGCTGTGTAAGGGCGGGTGCAGAGCACAGTTAGCCATTCCTCGCATCAGCTTGAGCTCTCCTGCTTCATCTTGATCACCGATGGAAACACGCCTCCTCAGGCTGACTTCCAGCTTCTGATATGGCCAAAAAGAGGTTCTAGTTCTCATTCCTGAAGCAAGGGCTTCTTTTAAATTGTTTTTGAGCTGTGCTTTTTACATTTAACTTGACAGAGCAAATGCTCTGCTCTGTTTTCCTCATCTGGATGCAGCTGCCCAGCTTTGAAGGATGGGGGGTGGTTTATTCTTAAGATCCTAACTTTCCTCATTATAAAGACTCTTTAATAAGTAGCATGAGCTTCTTTAGTTTTTAACATCCATGTTTCTGAAAATTAGCTGCTGCTGGGCTGCCGTTTTATCTCTAGCAAGGTTTTTGCCGTTCTCTTTTGGAACCAAGCTCGATTCTCTGTTGGATTTTGCTTGTAATTAAGTTAAGCAGGAGTGTGGTGCTTAGGAGCTGAGATTTTGGAGAAAGTATTTTCCTCTGTCCAGGACTGAAGGCTCGCTCCTTGTCTTGTGAGCTTCCTGACTACTTGCTTCAGGAAGCAGCCCTTAGTCTCTGGTTCTTAGCAATTTATCAATTTGTTAGTAGCGTACTTTTTACCCTTGCAGTCCCTGTGGTTTTTTTTAGTGTGTTATGATGTCCTTCATCTCTCAGAGGTGTGATCCAAGTACTGCATTTTCCCTACTCAGGACATTCCATTCTTTACAAATTCTGTGTTACTGGCTCATACAATCAACTTCCTTACCTTCTTTTCGGTTCCTGTCTTTAATACACAACGTTACTGCTCCACTAGTGGGACTTGCTCCTTCACTGCAATAGAGTTTATATGCTGGCGTTTAGGCATCCTGCTGATACTTTCCTACCTGCTGATATCAGTCTCCTCTCGTGCCTCCACTCCAGCTTGCACGTCCTAGTTCTAGACTTTGCCACTGCCATCTGTCAGGAGGATGCACAGATTTGTTCCCAGGCTGGTTCACAAGGTTTGCAAGCACTGGTTAAGCTGCACCTCCACGAGGACCTCTCCTTGCTGCTTCTTACCTGCCCTTGATCAGCATCTGATCTTCATCTCGGGAGCTCTGGATGTTTCTGGTTTAGAGGATCTCTCCTTTCCATGTAGATTCTTTCTACTCCAGAACATCTAGGTTTTAATTAAGTCTGAACCCTTCCTTCCTATATCACTTTTTCAACAGAGTATTGAGGCACCATATCTCTGCTCAGTCGTCTGTGTGTTAAAATTTATTAAAAACCATGCACAGTCATAGTAATGAGTAGGTGAATACACTGAGAACAAATCCTCAAGAGATGGGTGATTTGCCAGCCTGGTCAGATGGGACAAAATGTATTTTTAATGCCATCAGATGCAAAGTTCTGCAGGTTAGGAGAGGAGAGCAGAGTGGTATCAGGCTAAAAGGAAGTTCTTTCATTTGGGTTCTCATTAAAGTGATGCTTCATTTGGTGGCAGAAGGAAAGGATTCAAGGAACTGTGTAGAAGTAAGTGTTGAAAAACAGTGTGATCTCACCAGATTCAGGCACAACAGTACACTTGGGAATCATTTTTACATCTTTTTTGCACCTTGTGGTTAGTGTTTATGGTACCATTGCATTGTACAGTACTACCATTTTTAATGAGGATATTAGAAATCACTAACAAGTGATTCTCGTTGTTCAGTGTGGCATATCTGCAGTTACCTTCTCGGCTACATTTGTAGCTCCCTAAAAGAGGGACTACATGTGTGAGGATGTGGACTTGTGTGGGGGTACGGGGGAAGTCAGAGGCTGGGAGCCTGCAGCTGCTGGCTGTGGTGGGGGCTGACCCACAGCCTCAGCTTCAAGCCCACATCACCAGCCAAGATGGCACGGCCAGGTGTGGCCCAGAAGAACTGTAGAATCACAGAAGGGTTTGGATTGGAAGGGACCTTCAAGACCAGCCAGGCCCACCCCCCGCCAGGGGCAGGGCCCCCTCCCCCCAGCCCAGGCTGCTCCCAGCCCCGTCCAGCCTGGCCTTGAGCCCTGCCAGGGATGGGGCACCCACAGCTGCTCTGGGCAGCCTGGGCCAGCGCCTCGCCGCCCTCACGGGGAAGGGTTTCTTCCTCATGTCCAACCTAAATCTCCCCTCTCTCAGCTTCAAGCCATTCCCCCCTGTCCCATCACTACAGGCCATATTAAAAAGTCTGTCCCCATCTTTCTTATAAGCTCCCTTTAGGAATTAGTAGATCTTTGAGCCATATGTTGCCCTGAAGTATGCTGAGCGTTTACTCCCATGGAGAATAACGCTTTCACTGGAGACACCAAAGGCGGAATTAGCCTCAGTGTATCAGTACACCGAGATGGTTTGATCTCCTATACTCTCATAACCAGGGTGGTTAGCAAATGCCACCAAGTAAAAGAGCAGTAGGGCTGGATGCTAAATCATCAGGGGTGTTGTCCTCAAGTGTGCCGGTGGCTTTTACTTCCACCCGGTACCTTTGAAAATGTTGCTCTTGGTCTTCCCTTGATGAGATGTGAGGATATTCCCTGGGGAGCCTATGTTCTCATGGAAATTCAATCACTTGGGAAGGTACATCGGATATACTAGCAGGGGCAGGTCTTTGGCAAGAGCTAAAGGTCATTGGCCAGCAAGTGGAGCAGTACCCTTTAATGTGTCACTTCTATTTATTGAAATAAATAAATTAAGGCAGGAAAAAGGTGGTAAGATCACAGGCTGGGGTGGCTACTTCCATATGAATGTTGTGTGTTAAAAGCTGCTTGTGAAATATGTGTCTTATTGATTTAAAAACAGGTTTACGTTACTGGAAAAAAAGGGTGATCATGCTAATTCAATCACAGAAGACTCAGGAGGACAAAAGTCTTTTTATATTACTTTAACTAGCCATGTGGAGCAATAATAATGTCATTCCTTGTCAAAGCTGATGGCTGATGACACCATGTAATCCCCAGCAGGTAGTTTGAGCTGCTTCCTCTTGGTGAATCCCAGACTATGGTGGTGTTTGAACAGGGCTGTGGAGAGGTGTAGCTGTGGTGGCAAATTGCATTTAGCATGCTGGAGCTGCGTCTTTCGTCCCAGTGCTGGTCTGCTGCTCAGAGCCTCCCTGGTTCAGGGTGGTCGCCGCTCTGTGTGCCCATCTCCAGCATCCTCAGCAGCATACCCACCATGGGCTTGGGGATTTCCAGGCTCTTCTTTTTGGGATTTAGTTTCCTTCTTCAGAAAAATTATGTTTGGGGTTTTTTTCCCCCATGGGAAACTGTGGATTGAGTCCTGTGATCTGCTGCAGAAAGAGGGGTCGTCCCCAAATCCCCACAGCATGCACAGAATGGGCAAGCGGGACTGTGACAGATCGAAGGCAGTGGCTTTGGCAGGAGGGGTGCTCACTTAGCCTGCTGAAAGCGCTTGGGGTGCTCCTTGGTGCAGGGCAGGGTGACGAACCCTGCGTGATGCTGTGGAGAGCAGGGATAGGTGCCCAGGATGTCCGCGATCGGAGCGCTGTCCGTCCCCCTTGCTGTGCTGAGGACAGGCTGGGCCCTGCTGCCAGCACCCATCCCTGCCCGTGCCTGAGTGCACTCGGACCCTTCTGGGGGCAGAGGCTCGAAGCTGGGGCTGAGCCTGGATTTGTGTTGTGGCCAGGCAGCAGATTTGGTCCTGTGGAGGGCTCAGTCCGTGCTGACATGTCAGCGTAGGCTCTGCAGCCCTGCCAGCACTGCAGGCAAGGGTGGGCTAGGCATACTTCTTGCTGGGAAGGGTCTGATGGGGACCTGAATGACTGGAGGGACCTCGAGGAACCCTTGCTGAAATGACTGCGTGATGACTAGACAGCTGCTGTAAGATGTTTGCAAAATCAGTGCCTGGTCCACAACCTTATATCTGAAGGTAGCAGCTCTGCTTCTGGGAGACTGGAGATGGCTTTATGCTGAGGAGAGCAGCTTCCCATGACTTTCCTGACTGAAGCTGTGCTGTCTTCTGCACCGGAGACTCTCCCAAGCGCATGGTTGCCACCAATATCATTTCTTTGGGACAGAAATGATGGAAGACAACCAAATGTTGAACATTTTAGCGTCTTGTCTACCATACTGCCACCAGTTCTGCCTGGCTCTTTTGCAGATAGGACCTTTGGAGTGGCACCAGGACATGGACTGTCATGCTAGTGCATAGCAGCTGTGTCCCCTGTCCCCAGAGCAGCCCCTGGTGAGTGGGCTGCAGAAGAAAGGCTCGGGATCCAAACACTCAGCTGGAGGTTACCTCTGAGGATACCCAAGAGCAGCAGGAGCTTTCACAGCATCTGGTTGTGCTATGAAATGAGGCCCTCACACTTACTCCTTTCCTTGTCTCAGTGCCCAGGGCTTTCCCAAGCCTTTTTGTGTCCAGTCTTTGGAGAAACATAGCTCTTGGGGTGTCCATATGGGTCAACGATGCCACTGTGAGCCCTGTTCTGTCTGTCCGATGTGTGAGGCTTGTTCTTGCTTCAGCAGGCACAGACGTGGCTACATGCCCCGAGCCAGATTTCCACTCCTCTGCAGGACAGACTGCAGCGGAGGATGGAGAACAAGCACCGAGCTGTGGCAGGGTCCCAGGGCTGCTTATCATTTCTGGGATGCTCCTCCAAGCCCTGTGCGAGCCCCTGTCATTGCCTCCTCTGGTCTGCCATTGCCCCCTCCTCCTGCCATCCCCATGTCCTCTCTGACAGCAGCGGAGGACCCAGGTACCAGCACCCACCACGTCGTGAGCGCTATTGACAGTTATCCAGAATCTGAAGGAACTCAAGACAAATTGTTAAGAGGATGGAGTTAATAAAATTTGAAAAATTGAGGCCTGTCACTCTACTAAACTTTTTTCGATACCGCTGACAGAAACATATTTCCCCAATGAGTGACCTTATGCAGCTGCTCCAGCAGCACGACACTGCACGGATGCTGGGAGTCAACCAGCGTGCTATTTATCAAATATTATAAGCCGGGGCCTCCTAATATGAGCAGGGAGGTGTGGGAGGAGGCGACGGACTTGCACAGCCCGAGGTGTTGCCCAGGTGTCGATCTCCAGCTACAGACAGCTAGTGGGAGGTGACAAATTGCCTTCTATTAAGTCTCCAAAGGTTGGCGTCCCCTCTGCCGCCGCTCCAGCCAGCTGCCGTGGTGGGAGAGGGCAGGGGAGGAGGTGGGGATGGGGAAAGGGGTCAGGCCAGGGCGCTGACAAACCGGTCGCCACTTTTACCTTCTATTAGCGAGCAAAGTGACACCGTTATTTATTGCGGTGTAATATTTTATTGCTGCCGGTACTCGAGGTTGGAATCGACCAGTTGTAGGAGTCGGGTTCTATCAATTATTGCAGCAATTAGTCAAGTCGTCAAAGCCATTAACAGGGGGATTAGGCCAATATTGGATAGCCATTATTGATAGATCCAGGGGAAGGGCAAAGCCAAACAAACCCTCAACCTTCATCTGAAATGAGAGCAGGCCTCGCCTCGAGGATGCCATCGTTTGGAGAAGCCAGAAAACTTCCTCCCTCCTCACTGCGCAGACCTGGGGTGGGTTTCAGGAGCGGGGGGCGGGGGGGGGGGGGGGGGCGGGGGAGCACTGTCTCTTTAAAAGATATTGAGTGGCCAACCTGGACAGTATATAATCTCACCTGTCTCGATCATATTCTTTATTTGCAATGACAAGGTTTGCAATAGAAATTACTCTGTGTCGAATGTTTATGGAGCACATTTTTCATTCTGTAAGCAAATATAGATCCCCGATGCCAATGCTTAGAAATGGCTAATCTCCCCGGCTCCTGCTTGCAGAGAGCCCTCTCACTTCTTTCATATATTATGATTGCTGCTCGCTTTTATTGAGCACTCCTGGTGCTCTGTGCTCTCCTGCGTTGCAGAAGCAGAAGCTGCAGCCTGGTTGGCGCATGCCAACATACCTGCTTGCCTCCCCTATTCCCAGAGGGATGGAAGATGTTTGCCGAGCCCCTTGCAGAGCGGGGATGCTCTAGCAGTGCCCAGGCTCCCGTGTTTCACAGTCATGCACAGGCACTGTCACCTCCCCTTCCCAGCAGCTTGTCACCACCATTTACAGGTGAATGAGCAGAGTGACGGGCTTTTCCCTCGCCAGGCTGCTTCTCAAGGCTCGATAACTGCTGGAGCCTCGAAACTGGTGGGGTGGTCAGCTCAAGCACCAGCTTGAGGGGTTTGAGGCTGATTTTAAAGTTCATCCTCGTAACCCTTGGTGTCTGCCTGGTAACAGCGAGCTGCTGTGGAGTCACTGAGTGCACCAACATTAATGCTGGGTCTCTCTGCCTTAGAGATCTCTCCGTAGCTGCCAAGAGTCAGAGATTAGTCCTGAGACCTTGCTTGCATCACTGGCTATTCCCCAGTACCCCTCTCTCCTGATGTCAGACTGCCTGATTCAGGATTCCCTCTGTATACTTCTTATCACTGCAACTGGGACCAGTTTGACTATGCATGTTCTTCTGCAATCCAGCATGTCTGGGATGGGGAAGGAGGATGAGGAGCTCTCTCCCTGTGAGTTTGTTTGTGTGAGGGTGCCCATCTGATTCACTCCAGTTCGGTCTTTGGGGTTTGTTGACTATTTTTATTAAATTAAATTCTAAAGAAGAGTGTGATTTTCCCCCCTCAGCCACAGGAGTGGCTGAGGGGGGCAGCTGTTCAGTAGGCCACAGCCATCTCCAGCTCCAGCTTGGAGTAACAGAGGAAGGGTAGTGTGTCCAATTGAAGCCGTAATGGTCCCCTGTGGCTCCCACAGGATCAGGCACGAGTGCTTTTGTGAAGCTGTATTTCCTTCTGGTGACCATGTGCTCTCATCCCCCGCAGCAGCTCTTCCCTGCCAAGCCAATTGTTAGCAGCGACAATTCCTTTTCTTGTTCCCTGGACACCCGTGCATGTAACTGCTGGTTGTACATTGTCACTTTCTGATCCAGATACCCCTTGGAGCAAAGGTTAGGAGGGGACACGGCTAGGACAGGAGGCACAAGATGTGCTTCCTGCTCGTTCTGCCCCAAGACTGAACTCTGATTGCCTGATCTTATTCATTTCTTCCTGCCATCAGGTGCCAACCCCCTGCAGAAGAACGAGATGGGACATACACCCCTGGATTATGCCCGTGAAGGGGAGGTCATGAACCTGCTAAAAGCATCGGAGACGAAGGTGAGCCTGAGATTCAGGTAGCTTTGTGTTTCCTTTCCCACTACAAGAACAGTTTTATTGAAGAAGACCTGGTGCAAGCGATGGAGGAGCACCTTAGCACACCTCCATCTCCACACTTTTTCAAAAGAGGTCTGTACAAATCAAAGACATGACGCATAAGGAATAAAACCCCTGCCTCTGAAGTATTTTAGCCGTGTCCATGGCTGAGTGCCCTCCTCTCCCATCTTAATATTTCTTCCTCAACAGTGACCTGCACAGGACCAGTAATACTGTTCTGTAACCCCACATCAGGGAGTTGTTTTTACTGTATTTTCTGGAATTCCTGGTAAAAGAGCCAGGTCTGAGAAGTCCTGAGAGTCCAGTTGTGGGCCTGGGATCCATGCACTCACGAGCACCAGTCTAAGGCAGAAGATGCCCGTTTCTGCTCTTTGGTTGTGAAACACCCATCTCATCCTTTTGATCTCCCTTGAGTGGGCTTGGAGCACACCCTGTCCCATTCGTGAGTCGCTGCTATAAGGTATTTTAAAGAGGGAAAAGAACTGCATCTGCCATAGTGCCTCCACTAAAACGCACAGGAGAAAGCAGATTTACAGAGCAGCAGGTTATTAGACAACGAGGGATCTGCAGCCTGATGTCAAGGATTTAAAATTCCTGGGTATGAGGCCTTATTCAAGTAGGAGCAACTAATTATCAATCAGTAGGAGAGGTTGTCACAGCGGTGATGAGTGATGCCTCTTGAGCATCATCTCTCCAAGAATCTCAGGTCTGCCAGGGCAGGAAAGTCCCCTGCTGCCCAGTGAGGAGGAGCACCAGTGCCACCAGAATGCCAATGCGGAAACCGAGGCACGAGGAGGCCAGGTTTGCTCATGGTTGCAGACTTGCCTTCTGACATTGTGCACCTCAGAGTTTCATCTACAGGTTTGGAACTGGGAATTTGGAATTTGAACTTGCATGGTGGAAACCTGACATTAAGAACTTGCCCACAAGTAGGTGAAAGTAAATTAAAACTGCATCAATTACTGCACTTAGTAGATACTACCATGAATTCAGCCTGCCAGGCAGTCAAAACTGCTGTACTGTCTGTGCTCACCGAGGAAAATCATTGCTCAAGGAGGGGTTCAAACCCTGTTCCCAAATGTTAAACCCCTGTCCTCATCAGGGAGACAGTGGTCTTTCCTCTTGGGCTGTTCCTCCTCCATCACAGCGAAGTGGACCCTGACCGTGGCACTCCTCTGCAGAGCTGATGGCTTCTTGCATTAGCCAGAAGCACTGGACAGCTTGGACAGCTCTCCAAGCAAGTTTTGAGGAAGAAAAGTGTAGAATAAAATAGTTGAAATCTTTACGAGAAGGAGTGGGGGGGAATTATCTGCCGGGTAAATGGTCTCTGGAGTCCAGCATTGGCAAGAAAACCTGCCCCTAACAGTTTGAAAAGCTGCCTTGGTTTTTATGCTTAACTAATAGATGGAGGAGAGAAAGGAAATATATCTATAGAGATGTTCCTGATGAAAATGATTGTACTTGTATATAAAACATAAGGCAGTCAAGCCAGCTTGTGATGAATATTCAGCTGGGGGGGATATGGTACTCCCGGGGTTGCATCCACCCCAGTATCTGCATTCCACCGAGAGTCTTTGAGAATTTATTGCTCATTTTAATCACTGCTAGAGAATGAATTGGCAGAACTATTACTGGATGGGCACATCCCATAGATTTTATTTACATATCCTTGTGACAGAATAACAGGGAGTTTTCATATGTATTTTTAATTTATTTTGATTTTCTTTATTCTTTTTTTGAAAAAAGAAAAAATTCTGTGCGTGCTTTCCCTGTGCTAGACCACACTTGCCTGGTGTTTAGCACTCTTGAGCTTGTTCACATTGCTAAACGGTCTGGTGAAATTTAAATAAGCTGTCATGGATTGAGGGCTAAAAGGAAGGGAGTAGCCCTTGAAACTAGCATCTTCTGTATCGAACTGGAAGGGAAGCAGCTCCAGGATTATCTCAGCTCTTACAAGTCTTTCTTTGCCATTCAACTCCTCTTTCCCCCGATGTACTGGGCCCGGTCAGATCCGTGTAGTGGCCTCTCCAGTCTCCGTCAGTGGCTGCCAAAGGATTTTTAAGGAGCATTTCAGCCAGGACAAGCACACAGTTGCCCTTTCCCCTGACTCCCTTCTGGCAAGCAGTGGTGTGAGGAGCCCCTGACCTGAAGCTTGTGCCCACTTCACCCTACTGAATCGCCTTTGCTGGACCTTTTAAAGAAAACAAACATCCAGCTGTGGCTCAAGCACAGCCTACTTTTTCCATCCAGAATGTCCTCAAGTTGTTGGTGTAAACATATTTTTTGAGAAAAATGTCTCTTTTGGTTGTTTGCAGCAATTCTGTGTGTTAAGCGCAGGCAGCCCTATACGCAGAGTTTGGGGCAGCGCAGCCTTGCAGTGGAAGCTGGTTTCATGCTTTCTGTAAACTCCCAAAAATTACTTCAGATGGTGTTTGCCCTTCCCATGGGAGAACCACTCTCCAGATCTCCAGAGGCTCTCATAGCTTAGTTCATCTGCAGCTGACCAGAAGTTTATCATCCTGCTTTCCTTTATTCTTTTAAATTCCTTTTCCTGTGAGGCGGAAGACGCTGTCCCCTCCACGTCTGCAGGTTGTACGCAGAGGTTTGGTGCTGCGGGTGCTGTGCTTGTGAACCTCTTTCCTCTGAATATTCTCCTGTCAATGCAGTCATGCTTGGGAGGGATGCCGCGCTGGGTAACGAATAACGAGAGCTGACGAACACGATTGCTGTGACCATCTTCGAGATAGGCAGCCAGCTGTTATCTCCAGGTGAGGTCTGCCAAAGCACAGGTAGAGAGAATCTCTTATTCAAAAAGAACATCTCTCATGCTTTTGGCATCGCATCGGGTTAACCTCTTAACCCAGGTGAGCACAGGAGTTCAGTTGCCTTTGATGCCAGAGCAGAGTACCAAATCTCCTTGCATTTCTTTCTAAGCACATAACACCACTGTGGTCCGCTAATCTGCTTAGGTGCCAGTGATGTGCCGTACAGGTTTCATCGGGTTGTCAGAGGGTGAGGACACGGTCCCCACTGACTGTTTCACACCACAGAACAGGAAAGAGCATTCTTGTCTCCTCCTGCTGGTTTCCTCACCACCAATGTTGAGGGCTGAAGTCAGATGCACTCTTTGTAGCTGCCTCTTCTGGCAGAAATGTCTGGCAGGGGCAAGAACCTGGGCCAGATGTGCTGCTCCAGCTGCCCCTGGTGTCAGGATAGCAGCGAGGAGGTGGGAGAATCTGGATGTGTACCTGTGAAGGAGGATGGAGGAGGGGGAATGGAAGAGAAAGGAGTGGAAGGTTGCATCTTGTGTAAAGCTGAAGATTAGTGGGGCTTTTTGTCACAGGTTGTATCCCAATCTGATGTAAAATGGGGTTTTCTCAGTGGATTTTTTCTCATTCTGGTGTCCCCTGCTCAAGGTGGTGGTGGCTTGGGATGCTCCGGGCCAGCAGCGTGACCTGACTGCAGGATGCCTGGTGGCACGGCCGCTCTGCTGAGGGCTTCTGGGAGGGCAGGTCTCTCCAGAGCAGATCCGGAGCAGAAAACAAAGTGGGACAGCTTGGGAAAAGCACCGTACCCAGTGCAGTCTTTTACCCATGAAAGCGACTGTCTTCCTACCCAGGGATTTCTACAGTGCTGGTTTTCCAAGGAGGGAGGGAGAGGGCATTGCAGAAGAGGGGCATCCCCTCCTGCCCTTCACGCACGTCTTCCCACCTTGCTGTAAACCCACGTGAATTGTTCAGTATCCTGACCACGAGGATCATGCTCTCTGCACCTTGAGAAAGTCAGAAAAGGAGAGAGGAAGAAAAGATTTATTGAGTTATATAGAAAGACACAGATATATGGCAAGAGCAGCACTTGGAGCCTCGTGGCATACATGGAGCCCGGGGGGGGATCACCGCAGACGCGCCGGTGTCTGTCCCACAGTGCAATTCTGCTGGGATCCGCGGGGAAGTTATTGCTCCGTATGAGGCATCGGGGCTGATGGCATCTCTCCATTACATGCGAGACTGATAGCACCAGCCAAAATTGGATTGTTTGCTATTTATTTTTTTAAAAACTTCTGTCAGAGTCACTGCTAGCCCAGGAAACACTGGCAGCCTGGCTGGGGGGTTTTATCCACTCCGGCTCTGGCAGCAGGATCCTGCTGCAGCTTCTGCAACCACTTTCTGTTTTGTTAGAGGTGTTTCCCCTTCAGGAAGGTGGGTTAAATGTTGGGACCAGTTATGTGTGTGTGTAATTATTCACTCTGCAGACCCTGTGGGCAATTTATGCTCTGTCCTTAGCTAGGGCTGGCTTTCTGGGATGGTTGTTTCCAGAGCAGTGGTTTCACTGGTGAGATGGCCAACCTCTGCTTGTGGTGGGGAATGGTGCTCAGCAGAAAGTTTTGCAGCGTTTTCTAAAGATGAGCAGGGGCTGGATTTGTCCTCTCCTCTCGAAGCTCACTGCACTATAACACCTAGTCCCACTTTGAGATTCTGCCTGTATCCCATCCCCGAGCATCTCGGAGGTGTGCTTGTGTCAGATGCCTCTGTGAACTGCCCTGTGCACTATCTCAGCCTTCAGCTCCAGGAAGCGTTCCGGGTGGAAGCAATGCAGAAGTAACTGGCTCTCAAAGGTCCAGCTTCCTTGTGAGCTGGAGGTGAAGGCAAGCAAATGTCCCCAGTAAAGAGCTTTTTCCAGTGCTGTCCTGCATGGTGCTGTGGGTTCACCTGCAAAGCAGCGGTGTCTGGCTTCCCCAGCATACACAGCAGCACACAGTGATGCTCTTCCATCCCTGTGGGTGGAACTCTTTAAACAGGAGATGCATGGGGGGTGGGAAAACAAGTATCAGTAGAATAGTCAAGGCTTGGTTTTACAAAATAAGCAAGCTCATAACAGGTTAAGAGCTCATGAGGAAATTTGAGCAGTGTCAGTGTTCCCTCTGTGGCACCCTTACAGAAGCGGTGCCATGTCTGGGTTTCCCATCAGATGCAAAGCCAGTTCCTGAGTGCTGCCCACGGTGCAGCACCTTGCCCACTTCTCTCCCTTCCTGCTTACCTCAGCCTCCAGCTCTGGAAGATCCAGAAATTTCCTCTTGCTTGGGCTGGTGCTTCCAGACAGAGCTGCACCTGCCTGGTGCCAGGGAGCGGTGCTCTGTCTGCATGTCAGAGGGATGCCCGTGCAGGGCTTTGCAGTGCTGGCAGGGGGAAAACTCTTGTGTACCTACCCGATGCTCATGTTGTTGTTCCAAAAAGCATCTGGTCCCAACATTTTCTTCCCTCTCACAGTTTCAGGAGGAGCAGCGCAGGAGAGAGGTGGAGGAACGCCGGAGGTTTCCGCTGGAGCAGCGGCTAAAAGAGCACATCATAGGTCAGGAGAGCGCGATAGCAACAGTGGGAGCAGGTAGGACCCTTCACATGCCACCAGCTCTGCCCTTCCATACCTTCTGCTCCACATGGAAAACAAGCCATTCCCTCAAGCCCTGATCTGAGGCTGCCTTGGAGCAGGTCACCGAAGTCAGTGGGGGACTTGGGGTGAGGTCCAGCTGGCATTTCTTGGCTGTGAGAAAGAACACTTGCTCTTCATCCCCAGAGGAGCTGTTTCACATACAGCAGCAGAGAGGACCCTCAGATGCTTTCCTCCCAGACACCAGAGTGAGGTGTCTACAAGCACTTTCCTTCGGGATGATCTCTCCTCAGGCTAAGTGTCATGGCTTGAAGCTCAAAGCTGGTCACTGAGATGCCCACCGCCCACTTTTGAGCACACAGGCAGCTCTCAGCTAAACATAGTGGCTGATCATGATGACACTTGAACATCGAGTTATCTTTTTACAGGATCGTTTGGCTTAAGAATATCACTCATTAATAATTCATGAGCAGTTTCATACAAATTCATGTGCAGAAGCCCCTCACACATGGGCTGTGTTGTGAAATTGCTTGGAGGGGGGAATTACAGGTCTAATATCTTTGGGGAATTTTCCTGTATCCCTCACAGATTTGGGGCTTCATTCCACATGAAATATGAGCATGTACTTCAGCCACACTTTCCTGGCCATGTGTACTACGTTAGATCAAAGGCCAGTGTCCTGTGACTGGTACCAGAGCACAGGGAGCTGTGGCAAGTGGAATACAGAGTGGTGTTTCCCCACTCTGCTCTCTCAGTGTCCATCGTTGTCCAAACTCCTGGTTTGCAAGCCAGGAGTACCCTGAGCCGGAAGTTACATCTTTGTGTGTAGCAGTTCTCAAGAGATTTTTCTTCCATGGATTTGTCCAAGTTTCCCTTGGATGGCCTGTAAACGTCTGGCCTCTGTAGCATCCTTTGGCAGGTCGTTGCATAGCTAGTGAAGGAATACATTGTACATTTTAAATCTGCCTCCTGATAGTTCTGCCTTGTGGCCTCTAGTTCTTGGGTCAAACAAAGTGTTTTGCTGCTGAGGAAACAGTTGCTCAGCCAAAGCAGCTGCAGTTTATGCCACAGAGCTCTTCTTGCCTCACAGACTGATTTCAGTTGAAGTTCGGAGCCTGGCCCCGCTTTGGTCAGGGATTACGATCCTGAGCTCTCAGGTTTGGTGGGGGTTAGTTGTAAGATAGCCAGGCTTTGGGGAGGATGGGGTGGATGACAGCTAACGGAAGGGTTATTTGCCTCCTGAGCTCTTTCCCTCCCCACCTTTCTGGAGGTGCCGCCAGTGAATACTGAAGATAATACTAAAGTAAACCCTTTTGTCAGCAGCGTGTCCCTGCGACGATCCTGGTTGTATCCATGAGCCCTTACAGATCCATGGGGGCACCATCTTCTCCTGCTGTATCCACTGTGGATAGAGGAATGCCATATGAGGCACCTCCTTAAGAGACTGCACTTTAAAGCACGTTGCCTTTACTAGTCTGCTGGTGGTGTTTTCTGCCTGAAAAGCCGCAGTCGTTGTCTGTGCTATAGATGTGGTGAAACACATGGTGGCTGGTGCCTGTGAGTCCATTGCAAATTGTGCAAGCCTGGAGTGTTTCATTCACTAGCGTTTCCTTGTCTGGGTCTGCTGAAAGCCCTTGGCCTTCATTGCCAAATTAGGGTGCTGGTGCCTTTTTCTGCAGCTGTTTTACCTGCACTTCAAATTTTTTCACTGTTTTAAAAAAGACCCAAAAACACAGGGAATAAATGAGGAGCCTGGCCTCTTGTGGCTGTGACGGAACCGTACAAGCGTGCAGAGAGGTTTGGAGGAAAAGGCAATGTTTTTTGTCAGACCAGAGGATGGAGTTGGGGGAAAAAAACAGACCAGCTTTTAGGCACACAGGCCCAGACAGAAACCACGAATTTCAGATGAGTGCAGACAGTTGCTCCGAGCATAACTTCGTTATGTTAATCAGTTAGGCACTTTGAGACGAAAGGGTGTTGGGCATCTGTGGAGCAGAGGAGGACAATGTCTGACTGTATCGGTTAGCCTAGTAAATGCTATTATCTCTGGCTGAAAACCTCGCTTTGCTTATACCACCCCTGCAAAGTGTGAGCCTGGGGTGTCAGCCTGGCCATGCAGAGCCTGGAGCTGCAGCCCTGCAAGCTCCAGCCACCCGCTTTCCCTCCTGAGGAGCACTGCGCCTGGTCTCATGCTGGAGGCACTGGCCAGGCTCTGTCCATTGCATGTGATGGAGCACCCAGCCCCAGCCAGAGCATCCACAGGGAAAGGAGAAGAGGGGTCCCGGTGGTTTGTGCAAGGTGGTTTTCCTTGGTGGCACAAGCTTGGTGCAGCCTCTCAAAACTCGGGAGCACTAAAAGACTGTAAGGACATCAAGGCTTCGGCAAGACTTGGTTCGATTTGCCAGTCCAAAGCCTGAAAGCCTCTGGATCCTGTTAGTAATTCCTTGAACCACCCATGCATCCCAGTTAATGCCTGAAAATGGGGCAGCGAGGTAAGACCAGGCTGAAGTCAGGGCAGAACTGCGAGCAACATGCTGTCATAAATACACAAACCATAGCGCTGTAGTTAACAAAGAGGAGTCCTGCGTGATCTGGAAGCCCTGGAAAGAGCCAGCTCTCCCCCTGCAAACACAACAGACACCCTCTGTGTTTGGAGAGTGGCTGTGCCTGGGGGCAGCAGCACGGGCTAATTGGGAAGCTTTGATTAATGGGTAGTGCCTGTTTCTGACACAGGTGGTGTTTCTGCACATTAAAGTGGCTGCCTTTATGGAGGTTTCTCTTATTGAATTATAGGGAAAGTGCTTGATACCCCAGCAGCCTCAGGATATCAGACCAAAAGGTAGCAGGAGAGTCTCCGTCCCCTCCTCCCCTGCTTCCCTTCTGCCCCATTTTTGTGGTTTTCTTTCAGGAAGGGTGAATTTAGAGATGTGACTTTTTCTTTCAAGCACTTCCTATCTATTTTAGTGGTGGGCTTGGCAGTGCTAGTAAATGCTTGGATTTGGTGATCTTAAAGGTCTTTTCCAACCGAAATGATTCTAGGATTCTATTTTTGTTACTTATTCCCAGTTGGTTTTGCTGCCACTTTGTAAACTCCACGTGCCTCCTGTTTTGCGCTCACCAATGCAGTTTGTTGGCTAGGAGACTCGCCACACACCACGTCTCGAGATTTACCGAGCCTAGCTGATATGTTTAATGTATAACTGCTGCCTTAATTGAATAATCTGATTTAATCCGTCACTCAGTGCATGATCCAAACAGTCTCCAGAGGGGCTCAGCCAAGAATACAAAGGGAATGTGCGCTCTGGAGTTTGCTGTGCAGCTCCAGGGTGGTGGGGATGCATGGGGGCTGCGACCGCCAGGCTGCTTGCAGGGAGCTTGCCGCAGTCACAGCACCAACAGCTTGACATCTCTACTGCAGAGGGAAAAAACCCTTCCCTGTCATTTCCGAGCCCTACTGCTATCTTTTCAGCTACACGAAGCAGGACGGATGATGGTAGGACTGGGAGAAGGTGGGTGATGACTAACCCATCCCAGCAGAGCATCTCCGAGGGCACAGGATTCCTCCCAGTGCTCCGACTGAGGATGGCAGTGGTGGGAGGCAGCTCGGCCACAGCTGAGTGGTGCTCTCCCCTCTGTGGGTATAGATGTTTGTTTCCTTTTAACAAAATACAAATTAAATACTCCATCTCGTAATGTGTCAGAAAGAAACAGGCAGGTATTCCTGTGATCCCAGAAACTCACGGCACACTGGATGCTACAACCGGTTCATGCAAATGAACAGCTAAAAGGCTTATCATTGTGTTTCCAGGGCACTTTCATAAATGATTGTATTCCAAATCTGGTTAGGTCTCATTTGGCTTTTCACTTGAAGCTGCAGAGGCACCAGGGTGAAGCAGTGCATGCTTCTTGGGGAGCAACAGAAAGCGTCTCCTGTCTGAGGTTATATCACCTCCCGAAGGAGGCATTTTTTGAAAGGTTTTTGGTTCGTTGGGTTTTTTTTGTTTGTGATCTTGTATCCTAAAGATTATGCCAGAGATCTAGTACCTCTTTTATAGCCACATGTTGTTTGCCAAGCAATGGTCGCTGAGAGGTGGGGGGTTTGAAACCACCACTTTCCCATGCTGATTTTTTAAGTCTTTTGGACTGAGGTAATCTGGTACAACTCTTCCTGAAAGTGGGTAAGGAGGGAGGAAGAAAAAGTGTTGTTTATTTTTTAGTGCAGAGATGTTGAATATAGTGCAGAAAATCTACTTTTTTATTATAAAGGTACAAATTTTAAACACACTGAGCAGCCGCAATGTTGAAATCAGTTGGTGTTTCAAAGCTGAAGGAAAATGGGTTGAGCAGGAATGTCATCCTGCCCTGGCCCAAAGGAAACTGGCTTTATTTTGGCCAAGGTGGATCCTTTCTGAGTCCTGTGTCTCAGCGTGTCCAGTACTTGTGAAATGGAGGCAGGTAGCCTGCAGGTCAGGTCAGACTCTGTAAGGAAGCAGCTTTGCTCCAGCTGGAGGTTCAACTTCTTCCACATCCCAGAGCTACCGACAGTGGGGCTGGACGAGTGGTTCTTCGGGGATGTGGTAGACCCTGGACCATAGATGCAGAGCCTGGACAGAGGAGAGCGATCCCACAGTGGGTATGGACCTGGAGACATCACCCTGTGATACCCTGAGCCCGGGCAGTCTGAGAAGCACCGCTGAATGAATTGATTTGATAAATGGACATTTATTACACTCACAAATTGGCTGAAACCAATTTCGGTCACATCAACCCCTGATAACTGCTAGGGTATTGATTTGTGTAAAGTAATACAGTGAATTTATCAGTTCAATAGCAAGCTGAAGGGCCTCTCAGAGACACAGTGCTACAGTTACGCTGTTACAGATGTACAAAATAAAGTGAGAGCACTGCAGCCACGCTGGAAATGGCTCCAAAGAAGAAGGCCCAGGCATCACGAGCCTCTTTGCTGGGACATTGGGTCTGAATGTCTTAATGAAATTTCAGCAAAGCAGTGTGACCTACCTCCTTTTATTTATTTATTTCTGCCATCCCCAAAGTTACAGGAGGAAGGGGACAGCTTTCCGAGATGCATGGCACGGATTTCTTGTGTGGCTGTTGACAAAGTGGTCAGCATGGCTGGCAGCCACTTTCTGGGTACAAATCCCAAGGAGAGGAGTGCTCCTGAGTGCTTTCCCAGCTGACATTTTCATCCTTCAGACTGGCACTGGTGTCCTGCTCTGTCCTAGGATGGCATCTTTGTTCCTCTTGCTGCAGCTGAACTGTGTGGTGGCCAACCTAGGAGAGTCTCCTACAGCCATGGATGCAAGACCCGGGCGTGCAGTGGCCCCTCTCTGTTTTTTTCCAGAGAATTCAACCTCAAAAAGAAAGTCAGTATGCAAAACTGAGAAATTTTCAGGTTTTCCAAAGCTCAAGAGCGCTGAGGCTAGGCTGTGTGCTAGAATATCTCATCACTTTAAGGCTGTTTGTAGAAAAGGTTTTAACATCTCATCACTGTGTTGATCTAAGTAACCCACTAACTAACGATAAGCAGCACCTTCCAGCTGGGATCCCAGACAAGCACTAACTTTGTGGAAGTTTTTTTGTGGAGTGCTCTACATCCTTGGGGTTGCTATGAGATGAGATGAGCATTTCCCCATAAAGTCCGGTATCCTGCTGCAGAGGGGAGTGAAAAAAGACCACACTTAACCTCGCTGCCTTCGGACCGTTGAGCGTGCTGACCCCTGCAAGTGGTCACTCCATGCCCTGAAGCAAAAGTTTATTACCTTTATTATCTTAGCTGAGATAGCTGCAGAAATTGTTGGCCATTATGTTATTCCCCGTCAATTTTTATAAAATATATCAACCCTGGGTGTTTGACCTCACGTTTGCTGTGATAAAGGGCACCAGGACAGCAGGATGCAGCGAGGCTGCTGGCGCTGGGATGGCTGCAGCCTGCCTGGGCTCGCCCAGACCCTCCTCAGCACCTCCGTGTCAGCGGCAGGGCCGTTCCCTCCTCTCCCTCCTCCTGCAGTGGCTGCTGTGTGGGGTGATGTGGCCTGTGGGTGGCTGGAGGGCAGGACTGGGTGCCCACTGGGCTCTGCCCATGATCTCTGAGGGGCCAGAGCCACAGCCCAGGCTGGTCCGTGGGGCTGAGCAGAGAAACCCAAGCAGGGAGAGGCAGAGCCGGACGCAGGCCAGTCCTGCAGCCTGGCTCTATGCCTGAGCTAATTAAGCCTTGACAGGAGTCAGGACTTATTAGCATGGCTAAGGGACTGGGTAATACATCTCCATTGCATCCAGGCATAAAACAGCCGGTCCTCAAGTTCCCACTCAATTCACAGCCCCTGTGCCCAGTCCCATTCTGCTGGGTGGGTGTGCCCTGGACTTTGAGGTTAAATCGGGCTCTTTTGGCTGTTTGGGTTGAGCATTACGCAGTGACGCAAACCGTCACCTTCAGACTGAGCTACCACCACCTTGCAGGAAGACCTCCCATCTTTTCCTGCAGACTCTGCAGAGATTAGGGACTCAGTCACACTCCTCTTTGTAAGTTGCTGCAATGGTTAATCACCCTCATTATTAAAAAAAATGTTCTGCCTTATTTCTAGTTGGAATTCATCTAGCTCCATCCCCTGGAGCATGTTAATTTTGTCTGCTAGATAAGCGAGTTCTCTGCTTTCTTGTGGATATACTTAATGACTGTGGTCAAGTCAATCCTCAAACCTCTCGTTGTTAACCTCAGTAGATTGATTTTTTCATGCAGTTTTCAGGCTCACTCGAGGCTTTGCACATGTTTTCCTAATCCTCACCAGATCTATCGGTGTCCACCCTACGTGGGTGTCCTCAAATGCAGACGTGAGCTCGGAGGAGCTTGGCCGCGTGCAGGTCTTCTTAGCAAGAGGAGCAGCTCCAAGAGCTTTGTGGTAAATTCATGTGAGCTGCATGATCCAACCACTGATAGTTCATCTGAGCTGCTGCTATTTAACATCTTCCCACCATGTCTCCTGCTGGCAGAGGCACCATTACACTCTCAGGCTGTAGGCTACGATATTTGGCTTCTTTTTACATGCAAAGTGGAAATATGTATTAAATATTTCCCGTGTTGGTTTACTCTCCCTGTTCCTGCAGGAAGACCCCTCCGTGTGCCACAGCTGGGATGCCTTTTCTTAGGGATCTTTTGTTTTCCTGTACCCCATCAGGTTTTGCATACTGACTTTCTTTTTGAGGTTGAATTTCTAAATTCCCCAATTTTAAAGGTTAGTGTCATGCTCTCCTGCCAGCTGCACAGAGAAAACACCACAGCTCCCCACAGTGTCAGCCGGTGCCCCGTTCTGGGGAGACACAGGCAGCTACATGTCTGGGGCTGAGGAACAGGGACAGAGGCTTGATCCCAGGCTGTGTTTTGGTGACAGCAGTCAGAAAGAGAGGAGATGTGAGTTTGGGGATGGCAGTCACAAAGAGAGATGCGGTTTTGGTCCTGTGTTTGCTGTGGACACCACTGAAAGGCAGCAAACACAGAGCTTTGCAGTGCCACTTGTGCAGCAGCGTTTAAAGAGCTTTATTTTAAAAGCACGGTCAAACTGTGGATCTCTTCAGTGATTCCCCTCTGTTCTTCATTCTACCTCTGATGCTCCTGTTTTCCTCTGCTACCTATCTGCTATCATGTAAGTGATCATTCTTGGGCATCTTGCCCATTTCAGTCCCTACTTCTATCAGACATAACATGCTGCATATTTGGTCTCGCTGACATCTGGCCATGCACTGCTGGAAGAGCACACTTGCAGCTACCTCGTTTGGTACAGCCTCCCCATCACTTGTAACACCGTACAGTTCTGGGTTTTGTCACTTCTTACAAAATCTCACAAAATGCTTTACAGCATGCACCAATCCATATGGCAAGAATAACTCTTTTTAAGAGCTGTAATACAGGCTGTGTTTAAATAATGCAGATAAATCAGGAAGACTGAGATGTGAGCTTGTCTCCCTCTGAACTAGGAGCTGGAAATTCAGTATATTGCAGTGCCTCTGTGGTTAAAGCCCAGAGTACAGGCTGTGATCTGGTGACCTCTGTGCTCTGCTCTGGGGCCCTGCACCATGTCGTTTTGCTAGAGCCAGCTGCAGATTTGTACAAAGCTGTGGTCTGGAGCATTTCATGTCCCATGGTCCCTTCCTGGCTCCAGCTCGGTCCAAGCCCGTCCCTGTCCCCAGTGCTCAGTGGGAACCAGCACATGGTGGTGCACCCAGAGGGCTGGTGGAGCAGAGCGAACTCAGATGATTTTGGATTCCTGGGGCTCAGGTTTGGTTTGGGGGAAGCAGAGTCAGCATTCTGGGCTGCCATCCCCCATGAGCACTTCTGGTCTCAGCGGGGAAGAGCTGTGCCCTTGGGCAGCGCCCACTCCCCTGACATTGCTGGAGTCTGTTTAAGACAAGCTGGGAGACAGAACCCAGTAACGCTTTCCTTACATGTCCTCATGTCCCTCTGATGTGCATCCTTACAAACATCCTGAAAGAAGAGCTCAGTTCATCCCATACAAGATTGGGGTGAGATCTGGAGCCCCTGCAGATCAAAATTCTGAACAACCCACAAAATACCTCCCCCTGTCCCTGCCCCCTTTAGCTACTGCCAGAACTGAAGTGTATTAGCCACCCTACCAGCCTGCACCCATATTTCATATTTACTGGTGGTCACTTCAAAATGTTTCAGGGTGCAAATACCCTGGGAGTCTGTTTTCCAGGGGCTGTGCTCAGCACAGGCTTTGCTCAAAGGTTTGTGGCACTTGCTTGGACTCCAGAGGAGGTTGGACAGGTATTTGGAAGTGAAACCCATGGAGGATCCACACCACAGCAGGCACAGGAGATCCCCAGAGCTGAAGATAGTTGGAGGACAGCACAATACAGGGAGACAAGTCCCGCTGATGGGACTTGGTCTTCGCTGAGCCTCCTCCTGTGGTTGCTGCTTCACCCACCGCTCCTGGAGCATTGCTGCACCAAGCTGATGCCCGCAGTGGATGGAGGAAACATCTAGTCCATCTCCTGGTGTCAACCAGCCACCAGATTTCATGTCCAGTCCAACCATGGCGGTATCTAGTATTACAATGCTAAGAATTCTTTACTTAGTCAAAAGGCCAAGCAGCAACGGATGCTTGGTCTGAACCAGGGCAGTCACTTCTGTGCTTCACAGGCCAGATCCAGCCTGGAGGTGACTGTGTTTGATCCTCTTGGCCTCAAAAGCCATTCCTTATCTTCCAGATAAGGTGATGTTACTAGTTTGGTGTTCCTGGCATGGTGATGTTACTGGTTTGATGAACATGGTCACAGAGTCTGAGGCTGTTCAGTGGGGTTGAGGGGCTGAATCACACCTTGGGTGGCTGTGGACACCCATGGGGTAGGAGGCATCCCCAGGCAGATCACTGTCTGTCCTGAAGAAGGGGTGTGCTGTTCAGACTAGGAGTTTAGGAGGTAATCGTGTGTTTAGGTTTTCAAACCCTCCTTGCCTTTTGTAAAATTTTCTATTGGTATCTTAACCAGGGTGTCCTTGGATACTGCTGTCCAAAGAGGAAGAGAGAGAACCAGTATTCCTTTCCCAGTCCCTCTAGACTTGCACCAGTTCAGAGCTTTTGTGACCTTCAGTCACCTCCCTCTTTTCATTCATGTGCAAGAAATAATGCATAAACCTTCTCAAACCTGCTTTTTTACAGAAAGATTGTGCTTGCAAGCTGGTAATGCGGCATGCCTCTCACATCCTCCCCTCACCAGCCCCCATTGCTCCATCCATCCATCCATCCATCCATCCATCCATCCATCCCTCCCTCCCTCCCTCCCTCCCTCCCTGCCGTCTCCCTGGCAACACTGAGTGCACATCCTGGAAAACTTTATCCGAAATCTGCTCTGGGCAGCTTTCCAAATCCATGCTAACCTGATTAGGTGTCTCTGGGGCCTTGGCTGGCTAATCAAATTAGATAGCACTAATGGTAGCAAGGACTTTGAGTGGGTAGAGAGCAGTAAAACATAGTGTATACTTAGTGATAATTATACTTGCTTTTGTGTCATTGATTTATATGCCTCCCCCACACCCCCCGCCCCCTCTTTGTTTTCGTTGTTTTTCAATGCAGCTATTCGGAGGAAGGAAAATGGCTGGTATGATGAGGAGCACCCGCTGGTCTTTCTTTTCTTGGGATCATCTGGAATAGGTAATGTTTGGGTCGTGGTGAGAGGGATGGAGAGCCCTGTGGAGAGGCTAGGCTGGGCAAGGGGGCTACGGCCGGGCTGCTCCTCGGGCTCAGTGTGGGCTTGCAGCACTTTGCGCAGGATCTGCATAAAACACCAGTGAAAGGTGCTGTCGTCCTCCCAGCTGGCCACCCAGTCCATCATCCTGCAGGGCAGCCACTGCCAGACTCCAGCACGCACAGACATGTCTCGTGCTGGGGCATGGGCAGCCTCACGCTGAATCATCCTGGGAGTCCGTTCACCCTCCAAGTCTGACAAAGGGGCAATTTTCCCAATAAAGGCGTTATTTTAACAGCCCTGTGCTTTCTAGCAGGAATGCCCGCATCCTCCGTAGGGGGGGTAATAGCAGAAATCTGCTGCTGGCAACCCAAATCTCAGCTCATCTTGCTCCTGTGGGCAAGGATTGCTTTGTAATGACGGGATTTTATTGACACCGATAATATTTGTCCTCAAGCTCAATAAAATGCAATGTTGACAGCTGATCAGTTCATGAAATGTACAAAATGACTTTTAGTCAGGGGGAAAAAAAGAAAAAAAAAAAAGCAGCTTTAAAGTAACCAAACTGTGACATTTGAAACAACTTTGGTGCTTCTCCTGCATCTGCTGACTCCTGTGGTCCCTGGGAAGATGCCAGTGCTGGAGGGGTTAAGGCAATGGGACGCAGGCAACAACTGCTGCCTGACCAGGCTCCTGCCTCAGAGCAGTGGCAGGCCAAGTATTAACTCTAAATGAGTTGCTATAAAGTTGTATAAAACCAGTAAGAAATGTTTTTGAGACTTCATTGCGCTGCTTATAGCAGGTCTGAAGGCTCAGTGCAGTAAATTGTCAGCTCTTCCACTCCCATGTATTTCCACAGGGTTGGGGAGTTTTCCTTCTCTTCCTGCCATAAAAATTAATATTGAAATAAGAAAGCAAAGCAGCTGAGAATTCTGTTGGATCAAGTGGGTATTTTATATAGGGCCTGATGTAACAGCAATCGAAAGCCCAGGTACGTGCAAACTAGAATGGCTAATGCGTCTTCACATTTCAGTAGGATCCCACAGCAGTTAAACATTTTAAAGATCCATTCATAGATAACGTATGTATATGCAACGTGTAAGTACACATGTATACCTACAAGCTTACACATCGGGATCTACGGCACAGCAACATCTGAAGCCAACAAAGCTCAAACGGAAATAAGATGCTCAATTTTGGCAGAGGTTTTATCTGCCAGCACGGGTTTCCGAGCACGGTGATGAATTCCAATTTTTGCAGCCCTTTTGTGGTGATCTAATTAAGTGATCCTGCAGATCTGACCCACCAAATCTGTCGTCACCGAAATGCAGCTGTGTCAGGCTGGGGCAGATGTGTAATGGCTCCAGTAAGACTGCACTGGGCTTTAGCTAGTTTGTTTTTTTAAGACACTTTTTTTTATTATTTAGAATAGTTGTTCATGGCATATCTGCGTACCTGCTCCCTGCTCTAGCATGTCCAAGCGTTTGTTTTTCAGTGTGCAATGAAATCTAGAATGGATATCTGGGCAGTGCAGGTAGCACGCAGCCGTCAGGCAGTGGGCGAGGTGCTCGTGCCCACCCGCAGAGCATCCCCTGTGGCGGTGAAAGCCTGCGCTTCGCCTTCACTGGTAGTCCCAGGAGCCAAAATCAGCCCAATTCTCCACCTCATAAACCCAATAAACCCAGCATTTACGTGCCAGAGGGGTTTGCTGGCAAAGCCGGGATGTGTCTGACACGGGCAGAACGCGCCTGTTTAATTAAGCGTTTCCCTGAACGTGTGGGCTGGAGGGACAGGAGCTGGCCTTCCGTAAGCTGACATGTGTGTTCGTCCGTGTCAATGTGGATTTGCTCCGTTGCCGCTTGTTCTTAATCCTAGAATTGTATGACAGTTGCCTTATGTAAATCAAAGACGGAAAGAATATCCCATTTCCCTGAAATTCTCCTATCTAGCGCGTAAAAGGTGTTGCATATGAAACTTCAAATATTGAGAGTAAATATAGCAAAAATCTGATCTAACCACATCTTCTTGTGGTAAAAAATAAAGATCTCTCTGCCCATCTTGTAAGAATCAGCTATTAAAAATGAAGCAGCCAGCCCAGGGCCCTCAGCAGGGCGTTATCCCGGGGATCCAGCAGCGATGCCCTCTTCCTACAAGTGCATTTACAGGAAAAAATAAGCGTATTGGTTCCAGGGGAGGCCAGCCCTGGCGTTAGCACAGCTGACGGACAGACGGCAGGCAAACAAACCTGGGTTAACACAAGGATTTTTCTTCCTGTCTTTGGAACAGGTAAAACGGAGCTGGCCAAACAGACAGCCAAGTACATCCATAAAGATGTCAAGAAGGTAACACCTCTGCCATTTTTTTCCCCATCGCTTTTTGCCATCCGGATGCTTTTAGTAACAGGTGGGGTTGGTTTCTCGATGGGGTTGGTTTCTCAGTGGGGTTTGTCACCTGATTTATTTTAATAAATGTGAGGGCTGGCTGCGCACAGTGAGAAGGGGGTTCTGCCACGCTAAAAAGGACCTGTGAAGGTCCCTGTCTATGTCACCAGGGTATTTGAATTGTAAAAATCTGAACGAATTTAACAATACCTTGTGTGCCCTGTTGCATGTTGCTGTTGTTTTGACATCCTGTATTGTGACCGTATTTTTTTTAACTTCTGTTACTAGTAACACTGTAAATCATTAGAAGGATAACATTCTGAAAATCTGTGTTACATGCCCCTACGTGCAGCTCTTGTTGCACTGTGCCGCTACAGATGGTGGAGATGAGGACGTTCATTTTGTGCTCAGGTTTTTTAGTGCTGAAGTGTTTGGGATCCAAACAGCAGATGCCATTTGTGTGGTTTAGTCTGTTACCCACTTGACAGTTCTTTAGAGAAGATGGTTTGGAATTGTTTCTAGGTGGCGGTGGCTTATCAGAGGGCTAGTTCAGGGGTGCCTGAGATTTTAAAACACCAGGCATTTAAAGCCAGGCTCCCCGATTCACATTTGAGCCTCTGCCTGCCTTGAAGAGGTGTCCAGCTCTCTCCTATGGAGAACTGGGGAAGGTGCAGAGTTTGGAGCTGGGGAAAAGGAGGAAACACAAGCAGAGCTGCCCCCTGCACCGATGCTAGATTAATTCCTCTCCCTCACATCCTCCAGCAGAGAACGGACACAAGATAAAATGAGACATGTAGAAAGAAGATCAAAAGTAAAACAACGCTATAAAAATGGCTGTTCTGGCTTCTTTTCCTCATCCTTCTATAATTGCCTTCCAGAAGCAATAAATCCCATCTCCTGATCTCAAGCACCTTCATCCCCGACTCCCACACCTGGAACTGGTCATTGCCCAGCCAAACATCAAATGGAGAAATCATTTAAACGCTGAATGTTGTGTTAATTCAATAGCATGTGCAAATTGGAGTTTTATTGGTAATGAATCAGCTTGGCTGTCGGTGCTGTAACGAGTGGTGTGAGGGGGGGTCGTAAACCCCACAGGCGGTTGCGGGGGTGCAGCAGTTCGCAGGAACTGACAGATTAAGAAAGGAAAACCCGTAACTGTCCTGTTTTCGTGCTGCTAGACAGGTTGCAAGGTAACAACAAATGCTAACCTCCTTATCCAACCTGCGTGGTATGAACCGAGACAGGAGATTTGGGAGCAGGATCAGACCAAAGCAGAGAAGATCCTACAGAGCCTGGCTGTGCTTTGCTTGTGCCAGCTTTTTGCTGGGATGCTAGTGGGACACTCCTCAGCGTGCACACTGCCAGGATCGGGCCCTAGTCTTGTACACTTCGTTCCACCGTAGGCAGTTTGTTGGTGTTTTAATATTTTGCAGGGAAATCTGGCTCTTGTAAATTGAATTCTGTCCTAAACTGACCTGAACTCTTACCACCACCCTCCAGATACTGGCATTTCATGGGAGGGTGGCAAACCAGGCAGATCCTCCTGCTTTCCTCCTTCCATTGGGAGTTCATGGCAGCACTGTCTCGGCTCAGTGCCGCAAGGCATCACCGGGGACCAGAAGAGCTCCAGGCTCCCTGTGCGCTGCCAAACATCCCAGCCATTAGCTCCGATGCTGAGTACTCAGGGCCAGGTTGAGTGGGACTGTGGGCAACCTGCTCTAGTGCACCATGTCCCAGCCCATGGCAGGGGGGTTGGACTAGATGGCCACTAAAAGTCCCTTCGACCCATACCACTCCATGATTCTGTGGTCCCTGCGTGACTGTGTCCATGCGTGCGCGGTGTGCGTGTGTCCGGCTGAGCCGTATACGCAGACGTGGTGCTGCGCGGGGCCAGTTCTTGTTCCCAGTCTGTGTATCCTCCCACCTCCACTCGCTCTTCCCAGTAAATAACCATTTCACACGGGGCTCTGCCTTTTGTTGGAGGATAATATTTGTGTTGGCACGTTTGCAGCCAGCCTCTAAGGGTCTTTAGCAGCACGGGGTCAGCGCCTGATCCTGCCTGGGAAGAGCTGTGCGCAGCGGAGCAGGGAGGTGCCGGCTCTGATGGGTGGATGCTGACAGAGAGCTGCCGTGTCCAGCTGGCTGTGCCTGTATGGATGCTGGGAATGTTCAAGCTTAGGCAAGTTTCTTAGGCAGTTGGACTAGGTGCTCATTGTAGGTCCTTTCCAACTGAAATACTCTACTCCATTCCATTCCATCCTATTCTATTATTTTCCATTTTATTCTATTCTGTTCCATTCCGTTCCATTCTATTCTCGTACCTCTAAGAGCTAGATTATAGCTGTGAGCCCAGGAAGTTCAGTGTCTGCTGTGCATCATCAGCTTTTCAAATGCAAAAAGGAAACTTGGCTTGTATCTGTAAATTCTCTAACAATATTATCTATTTAAGGTGATCACCCACAAACCTAGTTTACCTTGGCTTTATGATTTTGATTATTTTTTTTTATTTTTGCGGAGAGGCATTGTGTTCTAGTTGTGATTTATTTCTGAAAAGCTGAACCGCAGTAATACCCATTTTATGTAGCAAATTGCAAGTTGCTGTTTCAATCTCATCTGTGTCACTCTGGCTCTAGCGACGAGCAGAGCGTCTGAAGCGAATCTCGGCCGGGGGCTGTGAGCCAGTAGTGGGAACTGTTCCTGGCTGTCTTTGAGAAACTGCAGTCATCTTCCTCAGAGCAACCTCTGGCATTTTGTGGTGGATGTGGCCACTCCAGTGATGGCGGTCCTTGAGAGCTGCACAACCGTGTGTCCATCCATGCAGCCCCCTCCCTAGTTCTGGAGGAGCCTTCTAAGTATAATGAAACTTGGAGCACATTAATTGAGTATCACGTTAAGTATTTTTCTCTTTTAGGGTTTCATCAGACTGGACATGTCAGAGTTCCAGGAGAGGCACGAGGTTAGTAAATGGGCTGTCTCTGCTTCCGAGGGGTGCACCTTCGAGTTCAATCAGTAATTTAAACAAATCCTTGTTTAAAAAAGTCACTGCCCTTTTTCACCTGCATTTGGTCCCTGTCCTGGGCAGTGCTGAGCACGTCCCCATTGCCACTGAATGCAACAAGCATCTCCTGTCTCACCCTGGCAGTGGCATCCAGGACCTTCCTGAATTACTGCCACGTTCTCCAGAAAATGGGCAGTTTGGAATGTCAAAGTGAGTGACAGAACAGCAGTTGCTCCGGGTTGTACATTAAATTGCAATAGGGGAAATACCTGCCAAAAAACAAGTTTAACTCAGGCAAATTAGGAACAGAGACCAAGCAACAAGAAAAGCTTTCACAGTTTGTCTCTGCTGGTGTGGCTTCTGTATGCGGTATTGACCCTTGGGGGAAGAGCAACTGCGAAGAGATCATATTGTGCATGAAAATCTGCAGCCCGAGCATGAGCCACATGCTATGCGTCACCCACAGGTGCCAGGGCTGCCCGTGTGCCTGCGCCCAGGCAGGCGCGGCACGGCCCAAAGCCCCGTTCCCCTCCTTGCCTCCAGCACGTTGCTGAGTCCAGTGCAGGATGACCCCCCAGCGTGCCTCCCACAGGGGAAAGGGGGAGAATGCAGCAGAAGACAGGACTGTGGTACAGATTCCACTCCTTCCATCACACCTCCTGCCCAATTCTGGTGCTGCAGGAGAGGTGGGACGTCTCACCAGGGTCACCTTCCGAGCTGGTGAGGCCCTAAAGCCCTTTGAAGAGCTCTGTCTGCCCAAAAAATAGCAAGGTCCTAGCCGACATAGGGTCATAATGCTTCTCTTTTGCTGGCTGTGTAGGGGCCTGGTATTTTTTATCGATGCCATTGGTGAGGAGCACCCAAATCCACAGAGTGTGGGATGAGAAGTATCCCACAAGGGATCTGAGGATCATCCCCATAAACTGTAGCTGCTCTATTGTTCTATGAGGACAGGGAGGAAGGAGGAGGAAGACTCACTGGCTGGGTCCTGGGAAGATGGTGTGTTGAAGGAGAGGAGGAGGAAGGTGCTGGGGAGGAGCTCAGAAGGACAGGTCCAAGATGGGAGTACCATTTTTTTGCATTTCTTGCTGCCGAGGGCGGCCGCCAGCCTGTGCCTGGGTACACAGCAGGCTGCGAGCGGTCAGGAGTCAGGCAGACCCTCACACCCAGCATGCTGGGCTGTGACAAGGGCTGATTCGAATATTGACCTGGCACGAAGCAGCGGCAGCCATGGTATCATCATCAGGAACTGCCAGGCCCTCGAATGACCAGGGCTAGAAAAGGTCTGGAAAAATGGATATTTTATATCCAAAGCAGTGAAGGGAAGGGGTGTAGGAAGGGAAAATAAAGATGTGCTTGCAGCTGGCCTGATAGATTGGCTGTGATAGGGTCCTGCACAGCAGGGGTAAAAAAATAGATGAAAATAAAGCCATGTTGATGATTCAGTAGAAAGAAAGAGGAGCTAAGAGTAGCAGTATAAATGTAAGAGATAAAATATTGTGCCCTGACAAAGACAAGAGGCAGAGCTAAGGGAAGGAATAAAGTAGAGAATTGTGGTGAGCGCAATATAAATTTTTCAAGCAAACGAGGATCAGGAGGTCAGCCCGGGAGACAGCGTCCTTTGAAGGAGCCTGAGGAGCCTCCCGTAGCCCCAGGCACTGCAAAACAAATGCACTGAATTAGCTGCCATCGGCTAATTTCTGCTTTCCCGTTCCCAAGTCAGCCAGCGGGACCCCCTCACCTCTGCAGCCCTTGGCTGTGGGAGCAGGCAGGGGTGGCAGTGGCAGTGCTGGGCAGTGATGCTCGGGGAAGGGGGCTTGCAGCAATCCCCGGGCAGCCTGCCCATATCGCACAGCAAAAAGGAGCTGCCTGAATGGGAGAATCACAGAATGACAGAAGGGTTTAGGTTGGAAAGGACCTTCAAGACCAGCCGGTCCCACCCCCCGCCAGGGGCAGGGCCCCCTCCCCCCAGCCCAGGCTGCTCCCAGCCCCGTCCAGCCTGGCCTTGAGCCCTGCCAGGGATGGGGCACCCACAGCTGCTCTGGGCAGCCTGGGCCAGCGCCTCGCCGCCCTCATGTCGGAGCGGGCCCAGAGGAGGCCACGGAGCTGGTCAGAGGGCTGGAGCCCCTCTGCTGTGGAGACAGGCTGGGAGAGCTGGGGCTGTCTCCTCTGCCAGCCCCACAGAGCCGCACTCAGCAAAGGGGGCTGCACTGGCACGGCTGTGCCACAGCACACACGGCCTTTACCCTTTGCTAATGCTCAGACCATGACAGACTCACCCTTCAGCTGTGCTGCTTCCTTATCCTGGATTAAGGAAAGGAAATCCCTTGGTTTCTTGAGGAATCAGGGTTTTTCTCCATGAATTCCTTCTGCTTCCTGTACAACCAGCCGGCTGCTGACTCTGCATGTCCAGCATCCTGGAGAAACACGGAGAATTAACAAACTGATAATTTTATTCTTTTCCACTTCTATTTGCCTAAAGGACTGTGACTTCAGATGCACCCACAGACCCAGGTTGCTTGAAAATGCTCCAAGTTTTAAGTAAAAACTTACGTGTCATTTTGCCAAAACATTTCTGTTGTCAGAAATATTCTTCTAAATGATCTTCTAAATTTTTAAACCTCATTTAAAAAAAACATAGTATCAACAGGTAATGAATCTTGTTACTGACACAGGAGAAATACTTTCCTTGTGGCCTCTTCCCAAGCTTGGATTCCCACCTGCCACTCTTAGTCCTTTGAATTCTTGCTCTTAAAAAGGCTAAAGGAGATGAAAATAGGTGTTGGACAGCTGGGATGGGTGGCTCAGACAGCTGCTTAGAAAAGCAGGGGTGGTGCCTTTCTGCCTGCTCGGGGCTGCTCCTGCAGATTCTGCTGGTTAAAGCTTGGAGTGAGGTAATTGCTCAGCAGGCACCAATCTGCATTTGGCCAAATTGTTGCTTATTAAGCTGATTTTGTGATACCTGGGGCGCGATAGATGTCACAAAGAATATAGAACTTTATTTGTCTGTCGCAAAGCATTGGGGCTGCCTGCTGAGCTACCAAGAGGGCTTCATCATTCCTGGCATCCGTGAATCAGCTTTCACATGTCCTGTTGCTTCCTCCTAGGTCGCCAAGTTTATTGGCTCTCCACCTGGCTACGTGGGCCATGAAGAGGGTGGGCAGCTCACCAAGAAGCTGAGGCAATGTCCAAATGCTGTGGTGCTCTTTGACGAGGTTGACAAAGCCCACCCAGATGTCCTCACCATCATGCTGCAGCTGTTCGATGAGGTAAATCCACATGTTGGGGTCAGAGTTTGCACAAGGGCTCTTTGGAAGGTGACAGTGAGCGGTGCAAGGGATGATGGATGCTGAAGGTGTCCTAGAGCGGAGCTGAAATGTTCCAGATCAATAGTCGCCTCCAAAAAAAGGTGACCCAACCAGTCAGCCTCTTCTCCATTTTAACACCAGGATGATACTGAGGTGTCCTGCTGCAATAAATGACACCTTTAGTCAAAGAAGAAGCCAGTGATGGGAGGGTTGGAAACTTGAGGATGAAACCTGGGAATCGGATTGTCCCATGTCACCAGGAAGATGTGACGGTGAAGACTGTGTCATGAGGATACCGCTAAGGAAAAAGCACCCCAGTGACAGCTCAGTGTCGGAAAAGGTGGGCTGCAGGTCCACAGCAGAAAGCAGGAGCGGTGAGAGGAGGCAGGAGGGCAATGGCTGTGTTCCTGTGGTGCCCTGTGCCTACATCCCATGTACTCTGCCTCCTGCACAGCACAGAGAAAATTGGCTCCAAGGTCTTGGCAGCAGGTCAGGGTGTTGCCACATCATCAGAAAAGCAGATACTCTGGGGACTTCAAAGCCCATTGGTATCCTGATCGATTGTTAATTGCTGGGTTTTAGTTCAGGTTGGTTAATTTATGACTTTTCAGATGGCATGTGATTTGTTTCACACCTTCCTCCCCCCAAACAAAAAATCATAGAATCAGAGAATGGTTTGGGTTGGAAGAGATCCAGGATCATCTAGTTTCCAACCCCCTTGCCATGGACAAAACTCTTCAGCTAATGACCTAGGAGGAGTCTCCAGAGGAAGCCAGGACACTCTTGGAGATGGCTGGCAGGAGCCCTGGGCGAGCCATCAGCATGGACCTGCCTCTAACATTGACAAAACTGCTTGGGTATCTACCTTGGAGGAACCTGGGGCTCCTGAAACCATTGTGTGTGCTGGGGGAAGGCCCATGCCCAGTAGCTCTCCATGGAAACTCCTAGGCATCTCCAGGACTGTGTTGGGCTCCTCTGGAGACAGCTGAAATCCTAAGTAGACTCCTCCAAGGTAGCTACCCAGGGAGGATTGTCGACCTCAGAGGCAGGTCCATGCCCGTTAGCTCCCCAATACCCTCCCAGGCATCTCCGTGCATTACAGCACCCGATCCCACTGGCAGCAGGAAGGAGAGCAGATACCCGCTGTCGGAGGGAGGGAGCACAAGGTCTATGGCTTTGGAGTCCTTTGCTGTCTCGGGGGGGGCACTTGGCATACAACCTGTGCTGGGCAGCTGCAGCTTTCTTGGACGAGCTGGTGGGAGCCAGGGATGCGGATGTGTTTCCAGGCTCTGCATCTTCTGCTGAGCCCTCCGCCTGCTGCGTGCAAGCTTTTTGGTTTATTTTTAAGGTCCTGGTCTGTCCTCAGAGGCAACCAAACTCCAGAGCAACACGCTGGAAGGTTTTGGGGTTTTTTTTTGTTTGTTTGTTTTTCTTTTAAGGATTAATAACACAATTTTTTCTTGCATAGATCATCGCAGCAGCAGCTAAATGTGAAATCAATTCCTGTACCACACACTTGACAGGGCAATAACCCAAATGTTAATCTCAAGCACCCAACAAGGATTTGTGTCATTGTGCTGGATATCTGTTGCTGGAGACGTATTGAGAAAAGAAACCGCCTGGGGAGCTGCTGATTTTTTCCTTCTTTTTCTCTCTTTATTTTATTAATCAAGAGAACTAGTACTTTTGAAGGGTTCCTGTGTCAGCTTGGTAGGAGGAGGGTTGATGCCACAGCAGTTGGCTGCAGCAGCGGTTGCCCTCACTGCTAAGCGTGCTGCTGGGCTGCTGTGGTTTGGTTTGATGGGCAGTTCTGCAAGTGTGAGGGATGCTCCCTGTTGCCTCTTGCTGTCACGGCCTCTCCACTGCTTAGTTATAGCCATAACCCAGTTATTTCTGCAAGGTTATTTTAGCTTTGCCTATGTTCAGTCAGGCTCCTGGCAGTCTGTGCTTCCCTGTGGTGCTTTCAGACCACCTCTGAGCCCTCCCTGCCCATGGGGAGCTTCGAACTGGCTTGTCTGGAAGGCTTTGGTGAACATCTGGGCAATGCTGCTGGAGCTTTTCAAGGCACCAACGCCTGCAGTTACCCACTCTGCCCCTGACAACAGCCCACACCAGGGGTCATCTCGTGTCTCAGCCACTCCAGCACCAAGCCCAGCGTCCCAGCCTAACCCACAACCACGGGCAGGGCTGAGCCAAGAGTCTGGACCGCCTCTGAGAGTCCTTCAAACCTCCCTAAGGGGCAGCAGCCTCTGTTAGAGGGGTGAGGCAGAGGCACAAGGTGACAACAACTTCACCTGCACTCACGGGGTTTCACCGGAGCTCATGTGTCAGACGCAAAGCCACAGCAGGGAGGCAGGCAGAGGGTCAGAGGCAGCAGAGTAATGCCCCTGCGAGGCATCTCTCAGGGCTTCCACCAAGTCTGTGCCAGGTGGAACAGGCTCGGACCACGTGCAGGGCAGGTTACGGCTGCTCTTCGGAGAGGTTACCCATTCAGCCTCCGCAGCTCAGCCCCGCTTCCGTCCTGCCTGTACCCATGGGCATCCCTCACTCTGGGGAAAATCGGGACCCGTATCCTTTCACCTCAAGTTTTGGCGGAACCCTGGGGTGCCTGCTGACGCTGCCGGTGTCAATTTGGTGTTGTTGCAGGGCAGGCTGACAGATGGCAAGGGGAAAACCATTGACTGCAAGGATGCCATCTTTATCATGACCTCCAACGTGGCGAGTGATGAGATTGCCCAGCACGCTCTGCAGCTCCGACAAGAAGCCATGGAGATGAGCAAGAAAAGGATCGCAGAAAACTTGGGTACTGGCCTTTCAATGTCATACTCCAAATCCCTAAAGAATCCACCTCCTTCCTTACACGGCAGGCCCCTTGTTCCATTTGACACCAGATCAGCCATCCCTCTGCCAGGGGGAGCACCCAGACGCTTCGGTTGCCTCCCCACTGCTCATCCTTGCAGCCTGGTCCGCACTGACACATCCTCCAGGCCCTGCAGCTTTTGGGCAAGCCTCAGGGATGCTCCTCTGCCAGAAGGGAAGGCAGCTGCCGGGTCTTTGATGGGTATGTCTGAAAAGTCATGCTGTTGCCTTCTAGGATGACCTGTTGCTGAGAAGTCCCACACCCCAATCTCCACCCTGCTCCCTCCTGTAATATCTCTGCTTTGGGCTTCCCCTATTCTGAAATCCTCATTATTTGAGATCACATCCTTCAGAATGAGATCACATCTTTGGAGAAGGCTTTCTGTCCACCTCCCAGCCTTCCTCATCCTGTGCTTTCTTCCCTTTATCTCCTCACTTTATCCATTCTTTCAGAACCCTTCCAAGTGTTTCCTAGAGAAGACAGGGGCTGGTACAGGTGCTCCTGTTAAAGAGGAAGAGTTTTGTTTCCTCACAGTCTTTTCAAAAAGGACTGAGCATAATCAGTTTTGCTTCGCCTTGGAATGGGAGCGCTGGACCCACACATCAGGGTCCTATAGAAATTTTTTTAGAAATGTGAATTGGGTAATAAAAGGAGAACTGAGTAGAGTAAGGGCAGCCTCTAAGATGTGAACTAAACAGCTCTGGTGAAGGTAGCAGAGTCCCAGTTTGTGTGCAACCCTCCACTGCCTTCACCAGCTGGTTGGTGATAACTGCAGTGGCACCAGGAGGCTCTGGGGACTGGCAGGTCTCTGCTGTGCCAAGGATGGATGGACAGGCAGGCGGCGATGTCTGCAGCAGGGGCCATCCCTCTAGCTCTAAAATCACAGAATCACAGAATGGTTTGGGTTGAAAGGGAGCTTAAAGATCATCTAGTTCCAACTCCCCTGCCATGGGCAGGGACATCTCCCACCAGGCCAGGTCCTATTGCTACAAGCCCTTGCCCAAAGCCCCTCCCCAGCTTTCCTGTCGGCCCCTCCAGGCACTGGCAGCTGCTCTAAGGTCTCCCCGCAGCCTTCTCCTCCCCAGGCTGCACAGCCCCAGCTCTCCCAGCCTGTCCCCACAGCAGAGGGGCTCCAGCCCTCTGACCAGCTCCGTGGCCTCCGACGGGCCCGCTCCAACAGGTCCGTGTCCCTCTGATGCTGAGGACCCCCGAGCTGGACACAGCGCTGTGGGGGGGTCTCAGCAGAGGGGAGCAGAGGGGCAGAGCCCCCTCCCTCGCCCTGCTGGCCCCGCTGCTGGGGATGCAGCCCAGGGCACGGGTGGCTTTCTGGGCTGCGAGCGCACATTGCCGGGTCATGCTGAGTCTCTCATCCCCCAGCACCCCCAAGCCCTTCTCTGCAGGGCTGCTCTCCATCCATCCTCTGCCCAGCCTGTACTGGGATTGCTCTGACCCATGTGCAGGACCTTGCGCTTGGCCTTGTTGAACTTCATGAGTTGCACACGGGCCCAACTCTAACCTGTGAAGGTCCCTCTGGACGATGTCCCTTCCCTCCCTGCCTGCAAAAATGTGCAGCGGTTTGCAAGCACAGACGCTGGCACAGGGAAAGACTGTCTCCGTCCCATGGTCCTGTGCCTGTGGATAACCAGGCATCCATGAACGATGGCTGCATCCCTTGTTTTCTCATCAGTTTTAAAAAACTAATCAGTCTGGCGGGGGTTTAAGACCCTTTTACAGTCTTAAATGTCTGGACACTGCATCTTCCATAGGGTATCTAGCAGCATGTGCTGTCACGGATGCACCGTGTTTACTAAAGGTCAGTCTCAAGAGCTCTGCTCACCAGTGGAAATGCCCAGAGAAGCTGTGGTGTGCAGTGTGTGCTGCGACTGCGCCTGGGGAACACTGCCATCTGCATCAGCTCCATGGGAGCAGGAAAAAATGTTGGTGTTTGATGCCAAATGCATTTTTCAGCTTCTTTCTCACTGTCTCTTCCTTTTTATTTTGAGAAGTGGATGCCAAAGCTGGCTTAATTCAGAATCTTTAAACTTCAATCAAACTAGGTAAAGGACAAAGCATGCCTGCAACTGAACTTTCAAGAATAACATTTTAAAATGCCAAGCACTTTTCTGCTAAATGAGGAAAGCATTGAATTTTAATTTCTAGAACTGTAAGGCAGACAGCTGCAGTGAGTAAACGGCAGCTAGAGAGCATAGCTGGAAAATGCATTTCGGCTCAGAAGCTTGCCCTCAATTGAGTTTCGTGGAACTCCTTGTGATTTACTGAGTTCTTGGCTTGGAGATGCTCTTTGAAGGCGGTGGCCAGGAGGTCAGCTGAAGTGCCTGGGTGGGCAGATAAATGGAAAGATAGAGGGAAGGAGCTGTTTCTGCAGCATCTCCGCATCTGGGAGTGCACGCAGCAGCGATTGCAGGTGGCAAACCGGAATGCTGGGGGCAGCTCTGTCTCTTCTGCCTTCTCCAGCTCTCCTCTTCCAGAACGCTGTACCAAATTCCTGTTATTTACTGAAAACACCCTTGGTGCCTTTTAGAAGAAAACAAAAAAGTGAAACGGGCCAAATCCTTACAACCAAAGACCCACACCACTCCATTTAGACTGCGTGGCTGGGCTGGACCATCCATTTCCCCTGTGCTGTGCTGCAAACTGCCACCCCAGGATGCACCCAAGCCCCACAGGCGTGCTCGTGTCTGCCGTGGCAGGGAGGGAGAGGTGATTTCAGAGCACACAGCGTCCCTTTGTCCCGGTGTTGGTCTGGTGGAGCCTGAGAGTCCCTTCTGCCGCTGCTTGGGGTGCAATGATCCTCATCAAGTCTGCAAAGCTGGGAAGGGCACCCAGAAGCCTGGGTCTTTCTCTAGCACCCTATGTGTCAGGATCCTATCCAGTGTGCCTTGGATGCGAGGGATCTCCCTATGAGTGTCCCTATGTGTTAAATAGCACCTGGAGTTAAATGCGGGGATGTGTAGGAAGAAATGAGACGATAAAGGCAAAGAGAAAAGTGCCTTTGGGCGGCAGACAGGTAAATCCTGCTTTTAAGCTGCCTGTGGAAGTTCTGAGCTGGGATTCGGGAGCCAGCCAGACCCTGGCTCCATCTGCAGTCAGTGGAGGGAAGTAGTCTCCAGCCAGAGCTGTGCCACAAACAGTCTGAGCATGGGTTTGCTGTTTGCTGAAGGGACTGAGGACCGTCCCCGTGCCTGGCAGAGCTGCAGGACAGGGAGCAGCCCCAGGTGACAGAGTGCTCTGTGCATCGTGTAATTGGCACCGGCTCCCAGAGAGCAGCCAGCGGCTGGGCAGAGAGGACTCCTGCTAACCAAAACCTCTGTGAGCTGGTGAGGCAGCTCCTGAGGGCGCAGGGCAGAGGGTGAAGGCAGAGCTGGAGCTTTTTTGCCATGCAAGTGAAACACGTAGGTGTAGGGTGCTCCCCTCGGGCACCCAAAGCATGCAGGGCGGCCGTGGCAGCCCCAAACCTGCTGTCCAGAGTGTCAAGCGCAGGGACACCCCACTATGAATGCCAACCTGGCCAGTGGCATGTGTGGAGGTTCCAGGCCTGTTGTGAAGTCCCCTCAGGACCCCCACCTTCCTCGCTGCCCAGCCTCCAGCTCCTTGTCATGCTGCTTTGCTCGCCCATCCTCAGGAGCTGGGTGGACAGAAAGCCCGTGTTCCACCTCACCCTCCCACACCCTCCTGTTTTTCAGAGGATGTCCAGATGAGCGACAAGATAACCATCTCCAAGCAGTTCAAGGAAAAGGTTATTCGACCCATCTTAAAGGTACAGATGATTTTTTTCATGGCTTATGTTTCAGGTGTCCTGAGCTTTGGTCACTGAGTCATTCGATACAATGGTTCTTCACCCAGCTGTCTCCCAGCTGTGAGATAAGCAACATGATGTCCTTTTTCAACTTTCAGCCACAAAGAGTCATAGAACGGTTTGGGTTGGAAGGGACTTTTAATTAAGGTCAGAACCCAGCAGAAATAAATAACAGCTTCTTACTCACTCCCTGTGCTCTTGTAGTAGTGCAGCAACATGAGACAAGAAAGAGAACGTGGGGTGGGAAGTGCTGCAGTGGGAATTTGGGGGTTCTCTGCTCTCCCGGGGTCACCATCTGCTCAGCTCATGCACTGCTGCAGAGGGACCAGGAAAACCTGACTGCAGCAACACGTCCTGATGACATTAAGTTTAAGATGTTTCTGAAGGACTTCAGGGCGCTGCTCACCTGGCAGTTCCTACGGAGACCGAAGAATTTGACCTCCCGGCAGGAGGCTCAGATCGGAGCCTCAGACCAGGAGGGCTGGCATGCAGCGAGGTGTCTTACTGTAAGTGGCTCGGGCAGGAGCAGACAGCAGAGGAGGCTGGAGCTGGGCTTACACTGCAGGAGAGATTCCTTTCTAGTTCCTCTTGCCACCTCCAGAATTAATTTCTCCTGTAAGCCATGCTGAGAGATGCTCCTGTTGACCTGAGATCTGGCAGCACAGACTTCCAGCTCCCTGGTGGGGTAGGATGGCTGCCAGGGCCACGCTACACTGACGCGTGAGCTGTCGGAGGTGGGAGTGATCCCTGGGGAGCTCCTGCAGCGTCACCGTCACTGCTGTCCCTCTCAGAGTCACCAACCCCGTCCCCACTGACTTTCACCCCTTGTCCCCACAGGCTCACTTCAGACGAGATGAGTTCCTGGGGAGGATCAATGAGATCGTCTATTTTCTCCCTTTTTGCCACTCTGAGCTCATCCAGCTTGTCAACAAGGAGCTAAATTTTTGGGCCAAAAAGGTAAAAACCATCCATGGCCTTAGACGTAACTTCTCAAGAGATGCATGAGCAGAGGGAAATCCCTGCCCCAACCTTCATCCTCCTGAGGTGGACACAGTGAACGTCTATCTACCTTGGGGCACTCGGTGCTCGGAAGGGTGTAGGGACCCCCTGGGATGGCGGGGGACGGTTCCTCCTGTGGCGGGGCAGGGATGAGTTTCAGGCCATGTTCAGAGATGTTGTTTTTCTGATTGGTCTTTGCACATCTGAGCTCTCTGGGGGACTAAAAAGGAATTAGGGGACCGCTTGGTGCTTTGGTGGGTCTGGCCTGGTGGAGTCCGCCCTTTCCTCCTCGGCCGAGCTCAGGCCCAGGGATGCTCAGCACCTACCGTGCTGCCTGTGGAGTCCCTGCTGCTCAAGGAATGGGGTGCCAGGGTTGCTCAAAGGCATCGGTAACCCTTCCTCCTCTTCCTCACCTGGCAGGCCAAGGCGAGACACAACATCACCCTGCTCTGGGACAGGGAGGTCATGGATGTGCTGGCTGATGGCTACAACTTGCACTATGGTGCCCGGTCCATCAAACACGAGGTAAAGCCAAGGACGGAGCCCCAGTGAAGCCCACAGCATTGCCTCCAGCCCTGCTCTGCACAGGGAGGGGATTATTGTTGGGGTCTGTCCTGCAGAAGAGGGGCCCCACAGCTCCCAAGGGGAGATGTTCATGGTCTGTGGGAGGAAACGGCACGGCCGGTACACTCCAGAGACGGGGAATAAGCAGGATGAACAGGAGATTCCAGGATCCTGCGCTGCCCCAGGGTGGGAAGGAGAGCTGCCTGGCTCCCCAGGAGGCTGCTGACAGGGCTTTTCTGATGGGAGCTGCTTTTCCTTCTTCAGGTGGAGCGGCGTGTTGTGAACCAGCTGGCAGCTGCCTATGAGCAGGACCTGCTGCCGCGGGGCTGCACCTTGAGGATCACAGTGGAGGACTCAGACAAGCAGCTGCTGAAAACCAAGGACAGCTCTTCCCCTGGAGCGGAAAAAGCAAAGATGCCAACGTTGAGATTGGAGATAGTGGAGAAAGACAGCAAATCCCGAAAACTGGACATCCAAGCACCTCTGAACCCAGAAAACATTGCTTATTTCTTGTAGGCAGCAACGAGCACACTCCGCCCCACGCTCTGCCATGGTGCGGGCAGCACAGGTTGACAATAAAACCCCATGAGACTGGGAGTGTGCGATGTGGCCACGTCGGTGAGGGCCGGCAGCCGGTGGGGCAGGGAAAAAGCCGTGCTCCTGCCACCTCCGCTGCCCCAGCGCCGGGCACAGGCAGGCAGGAGCTGCCCGCTCAGCTTGCACCCGCTTCCTCCAGGGTGGGCACAGGGGGCTCTGGAGCTGCAGCTCTGGGTGGCGAGGTGCCACGCTGCCAGCTGGGGACACGTAGGTGGAGGGTTCTGGGGTTTTGCTTGGTGTAAGAGAAGGTGTCAGAGCTTTTTAAGAAAGGGGAAAGCAGATTGCAGACCGTACGGGAGCCAGGGTGTCCAGTGCGGGTGGGATTTGCCGTTCCCTGAAGAGGCAGCTCGCTGCGGGGGCTGGGTTGGACTGCGGCTGGAACAGGGCAGGACAGGGACCGAGGGTGCGGCAGCTCGATTCTAGAAGCCACCAGGCACTTGGACTGTGTTTTGCCCGCTTCTCATTATTTATTGCAATAAACACGGTATGCACATACAACCTGCATCTGGCATGGGCCAGGGGAGGATGAGGGGAGCAGAAGTGGGGTTTGCCCCACGGCAGGACACATCCCCCAGGGCTCCTGCATCTCCTGCTTATCGCCAGGAGCTGTGAACAACGCTGGGCACATTTCCCTGTCCCAGCCAGGCAACATCCCAGTGCAAACCTCTCACTAAATCCTCCCCGCTGATTTTCTTCTGACCTGCTTCCAGGAAATATTTAATATCTCAGGCTTAACCCAGCTGCCCAAGTTGTCCCCAGTGTCAGAGCTGGAGCAAAGGTCCCCAGCCCAGACAAATGATGGTGGCTCTCACTGGGTAGAATTGGCTTTTTCCTGTGTGTTTGTGGGTGGGAGGGTTCACTGCCCCAAGCCGTGGTTGGCAGAACAGCCCTGGCCCCGTGATCTCTGCAGGGCACGGGGGTGAGGGGCTCCCCTGCGAGCGGTTTTGGGGTGCATCTTCTGGGGGCTGGAGGAGGGTTCTGACACCAAGGGCAGCATCGCCTGGCAGAGATGACAGGGCAGATAAGAGAGGTTGTTGGGGGAAAATCCCATTTCCTCCGACCTCCATCCACCTCCAAGCCTTGCCATGCTGAGCTCACATGCATGGCTGAGTAGTGTGAGCGATCCCCCCAGTGAGGGACTCGGCGTGGGGTCACACCTGCCGTGTCCTCTCCCGAGCAGAGCCAGCCCAGCTGCTGTCATCCCTGGGGATGAGGTGTCCCATGGTGGGTACTGGCTGGGTTTGGGATGCACGGTCACCTCTGGAGCCACCCCAGCCATGCCACCATCACCCCGCCGGGAGAGGAGCCCTCTCTGCCGCAGAGACAGCAGCACTTCACCGAAAGCACCAACTCCTCCAGCTGGTGACGTGTTGCCAGGGCTGATTATGAAGAGTAGAAAACGAAATACAAAAGGCAATCAAACCGAATAGCCCTCCAGAATTAATAAGCTGGAAGTCACAGTCCCTTGGGCACAGGGACAGGGACAGCTCAGAGGTGGCAGCGAGCTGCTGGGGTCCCTGCCCGACTCGGCAAACTTGTTCTGTGAAGTCCCCCTGCCCAAGCATCCCTGCTGGCACTGCTGGGCTGTGGCGTGGGCTCAGTTTTGGTGGTGGCACTCATTTCTGGGGGGATACAGGAAAGTTTAGGGGTGCTGCCCTGACCTGCCTTTCCATCCCTGTTGCCTTTTCCTGCTGTGGAGCTTAACTCGGTGCCACTGCCTTCCACAAGGGCTGCAAACTGAGGGAAGGAAAGCTGGAAAAGCCGGGGGAGCCTCTGGGATGGCAAGCGGAGCTGCCCCATCCCAGGCACTTCCCGTGCTGGTGGTCCATGGGTGCCCTGCTCCTCTCAACCCCTGCCCAGGCAGCTCCAGGCTGGCAGCGGGTGGGTGGCGGAACTGGAGAAGATGAGCCTGTTCCCATCTGGGTGCTGGGATGAGGGGCTGGCTGTGCCTGGGGGTTGCCTGGATGGGGAAGGGAGCCTCCAGCAGCAGGATTTGGCCTTTATGAGCCACTCAGGGTGACCTGCAAGAGGCCAGAGGCCAGCAGGCCAACCAAGAGCAGGTTTCTTTTCCCCTGAAAGGGTTTTGGAGCTTCACTGGGCTTTTCTGGACCCTCTGAGATTCAGGTTTGCTCCCATGGGAGGGCCAGGAGGCGGTTCAGCTGCAGGGATGGCTGACACCAAACCCACCGGAGTTGCTGGCTCAGCCCCTGCCCCTTCCCACACCTTCACGTCCTCTCCCTGGGTGGCAGGGCTGCAGCGGAGCCAGGGCGTGGGGAGGGGGTCCCCCAACACACCGGGGTGCCTCACAGGGCAGCAAGCAGCATCCCCAAACCCGCCATCACCTCCTGCAGTGACGGGACACCAGCAAATGCCAGCCCCACGCTCTGCACAGCTCCCTCCATCCTGCCCAGTGCAGGACAGGCAAAGCCGGGACCCTGGGGGCCTCCCCAGGCGTCACCAGGCCCCCAGCCCGGCGGGCAGCAAGGGGAAATGGGGCTGGGTAAGGTGGGTCCTACAGCAGCGGCAAAGCAGGGCCAGGGGGTGCAGAGGTGAGCGTGCCGGGCCAGGGGGTGCACGGGGTGGGTGTGCACGGGTGGGTGTGCACGAGTGTGCAGCGAGGTACCTGCGCATGTGGGAGTGCACAGGTGTGCATGAGTGTGCACCGCTGTGCATGAGGGTGTGCGTGGGGGTGCTTGGGGGTGCGCACGGGTGTGCATGTGTGTGCATGAGTGTGCATGGGAGCGCATGACTATGCATGAGTACGCATGGGAGTGCACTAGTGTGTGTGCATGAGTATAGCACAGCTGTGCATGGGTGTGCATCAAGGTGTCCATGTGCATACCCAGGTGTGCACAGATGTGCATTAAGATGTGCAGGGGTGCGCACTAAGATGGTGCGGATGTGTGTGCAGGGCAGCGCTGCCCGCCGCTGAGGCTGACCCCGGGGATGAAGGCAGGGTTCCCTCCGTGCAGCCCCAGGGAGCAGCTGCCCCCGTGCTCCGTGTGCCCGACCCACCCCAGCACTCACGTGCTGGGACACCAGCACCCTGCACCGACACTGCCAGGCTGGGAGCACCCGGTGCCAGGACTCTCGTGGGCCAGGAACAGGCCCTGTCCCTGCCTGGGGACACAGGGAGAGCGGGGAGCCCACAGCCACGCGTGCCATCCTGTGCCGTGCCATGCCATGCTGTGCTGTGTTGGGTCACACCGTGTCACACCATGCTGTGCCATCACACTATGCCATGCCGTGCTGTCCCATGTCAGGTTGTGCCATGCTGCATCACGCCATGCTGTGCCATGCCACGCTCTGCTGTGCCACACCGTTCTGCTCCACACCGTGCCAATCTCCACCATGCTTTACCATGCCGCGCCATGCCATGCTGTTTCCCTGGGGACACAGCCACAAGGGCCTTTCGGCAGGAGCATCCCGGCTGGGGCAGCACTGGGGGGCACACGGGGCCCTCCCTGATCGTTTTATTTGTTTTTAATTGTGCTGGAGGCGCGGCACCGGCATCCTCTGAGCAAACAGCAGCGGGTGAAAGGGCTCCCTCTGACAGATCAAATAAATGTGCCACCGCAGCCGGGCCGGGAACAATAAACGGGAGGCAGGATCCGGAGGGGAGAAACATCAGGCTGTGACGGGGGAAATTCAATTACCGCCAGCCTTCAGCCCCGTGCCGGGCTCCTAATTCGATTAGGGGCAGGCGAGCTCCAGCGAGCGGAGGGGCCTCGGCGCAGCCCCGGCTCGGGGCTTTGTCACCGGGAACAAAGCGATGGTCGCGGCGGCCAGAGGCCTCCAGTTGGGCTGTGCATGGTGTGGGACCGAAAGCGGGGCCGGCACCCACCAGGACACCCCCTCCGGTGCAAAATCCGGGGGTCCCCGTGGGGTGACAGGCGTTGGAGGGATGGGCATGATGCTGCGGGTGCTGCCTCTGGGCACCGGCTGCGTGTGGCCAATGCCCACGACAAAGCTGGGACGTGAGCTGTGCGGTGGACATGGCTGTCCCCAAAGTGGGCTCCAGAGGCGCCCCGACCCACCTGGGCACCCGCACACAGCCCCTCGGGTCCCGGGTGGCCCCCAGAGCCCAGCAGGATGGAGGGATGGGGGTCCCTGTCCCAGTTCCTCCACTGTGCCCAGCCCTCCCTGCTGCCATTGCCACCCTTTCAGGGGGAAGGGGCGGGGGGAGCAGCCTGTGCCCCCACCCCGTCAGGCAGTGCTGGGGACAGCTGGGCGCCCCTGCTGCTAGCACCCATCTTCCTTCACCCGCCAAAATCAGGAGGTATTGCCCCAGCTCCCACGGGAGCTGCGGGACGCACGGGGGGGGGGGGGGCGGTCCCAGGCCGGGCAGGGTCAGGGCACCCCCACTCACCCCCCATCCTGCTCCCCACCGCCTACCCCCCTTGTCCCGCTCCCTCTCCTCACTCCCTTCACCCCCTCATCCTCCTCGCGCCCTCCCCCCCCCTCCCCCGCCCCCGGCCCGTTCTGCCCCTGGCTCTGGGTAGCAATAGCAGCAGCTCCTTGCGTGGCAGATTGCTGCCTAATTAGTTTAGAGGGAAAACTTAATTGAATTAACTTTTTCACAACTCCAGCAGCCTGACAGTCGGGGCTCTCGCTCAGCCGCCAACCTCCAGCCCCGTGATCTAATTAACTTGTTTAGCAACCTGCCCGCTCGGCCGGCAGCTGGGGTGGGCGCGGGTGGGAGCACCCACCGGCCCCGGCCCGCAACCACGGGCGTCCCCAGGGTCCCATCGAGGGACCGGCCCCGCACCTGGCCCAGCCGGGTGGCCCCGAGGGCTGTTCCCGGTGAAGGGAGCCGGGAGCGGGGGGGCACCGGCTCTGCCCTGCGGGACTGGGGTCGCGTGTGGGGCGGGATGCGGGGGGGGAGATGATGGGGCAGGACATGGGGTAGCACATGGGACAGTGTGTGGGGCAGGACATGGGGCAGGGAGGCTGGGCAGGAGATGGGGTAGCACACAATGGGCAGGATGTGGGGCTGGACGCGGGGCCAGATACAGAGTGGGAGATGGGGGGAGTACGAGGGGCAGGCGATGGTGCAAGGTGTGGGGCAGGATAAGTTCTGGGCAGCGCCCCAGGACGGCGCGGACCAGTGCCGTGAGCCCCCGCCCCAGCCCTGTGGCAGCGTGGGGCTGAGCCCCGTGGGCAGAATTGATCCCGCAGGACCTGGACGGGATCCGGCCTTTCCCCCGGGGCGCGGGGGGCTGGTGCCCACCGGGAGGGCAGCGAGCCCCCCCCTGCTGCGCTGGGGCACAAAGCCCTTAGCTGAGCGTAATTAGACTTTTAAATCCTCTTTAGTGAAAGTGTTTGTCTTGAAAATGTCTCAAATCCCCCCCCAAATCCCCCCACGTCCCCCCTGCATCCCCCCCCCCCGGTGCCGCTGAAAGGGGTAAAGCCTTTGCGTGGCCCCAGCGGGCGGGATGCGGCGCTTTGAAATTCATCCAGGCTGCAAATTGGACGGGGGGGGGGCAAAGAGCAGGGCCCCCCCAGGGAGAGGAGGGGAGGTTGAGCACCCCCCCCCCGCTCCCCCCGTACACCCACGGACGGCGGGGTGCCCTTGCTGCCCTCCTGCCATGCCCAGCCCCTCAAGTTCTCCCCCCACCCCGGGACAGGGACCCCCGTGTCTCCCCCAGCCCAGCCGGGCCCACGGTGGGGACCCTTCCCCGGAGGGCACCTGTGAGGGCAGCAGATGCTGGGGGGGGACACTGGGGACATCGGGGTGGATGAATGGAAGGGGCCAGGAGGGGGGTGACCCGTGGGGGACAGGGACTAGCTGCTGCCTGTCCCGTGCTTGGGGGCCGCGGCCCCTCGCTCCCCGTGCTGGCGGAGCCCCCCGAGGAGGCAGCTCTCCCCGAGGCCGGGGGTCCCCTGGGTGGGGGCCGGAGGCCGCCACCCCCGCGGGGCACCGCAGGGCTCCCCCCCTTCCCTGGGGTCATCACGCAACGCCCCCGGCATGGCTGGGGCTGAGAATGGGCAGGAACCCAATCAGAGCTGTGGGGTACAAAGGGGTCCCCAGCCCCACTCCCCAGCTCCACGGGACCCCTGCGAGGGGCAGGGGTGGGGGTGTCTCCAGACACAGGGGCTGCGCTGGCTGAGGGGCACCCCCCGCCCCAGCTCTGCCATGGGATGAGGGAGCTGCCCCCGTGGGGGGGTGCCTGGTGGGTCTGGGCACCCTGGGACCCCCCCTCCCCGTGCTGCTGGGGGGGATCTGGGGATGGGGGGCAGCAGGGAGGGGGCCGGGGGTTGGGTGGGGATGGATCCAGGAGGCACAGAGGAATGGGATGGGAATCGGGATGGGATGGGATAGGGATTGGGATGGGATGGGAACTGGATTGGACGGGGTGGGATGGGACAGGATGAGGATTGGGATGGGATGGGATGGGATGGGGATTGGGATTGGGATGGGATGGGATGGGATAGGGCTTGGGATGGGATGGAACTGGATGGGATGGGATGGGATGGAATGGGGACTGGGATGGGATGGGGATTGGGATGGGATAGAATGGGGACTGGGATGGGACGGGATGGGGTGGGGTGGGATGGGGTGGGACTGGACAGGATGGGATGGGATGGAATGGGGACTGGGGTGGGATGGGACGGGATGGGACGGGATGAGGATTGGGATGGGATGGGATGGGATGGGATGGGGTGGGGATTGGGATGAGATAGGATGGGATGGAATAGGGACTGGGATGGGATGTGTTGGGGATTGGAATGGGATGCGGTGGGTGGGGTGGGATGGGAACAGGGAGCAGGATAGGGCTGGGGACATGGAGCTCTACCGGGCCGGGCCCCGGGGCCGCTGGAGCCGGGGGGCGGCAAAGGAGCCGCCACCGCAGGCAGGGCCGGGCCCCCCGTCCGGGGCCGCTCCCCCCCGCCCGCCCCGACGTGCGCGGCTGCCGGGGCCGGGCCTGGCCGGGGGTGCGGGCGCCCACGAAGGGTTAAGGGCGGGGGGCGGCGGCCGGGGGGGGGGGGGAGCGGCTCCGCCCGCTCCTGCTGCGCCCGCCGTCCCCGGGAGATATTGTCATGCAAAAGCCCCCGGCGAGCGCAGCCTTTGTCCGCCGCTCCCCCCGTCGGTATATTTACGGGGCGCGGCGGCCCGGGGCGGGCTGGGGCGTCGGATGGCGGGGGCGGGCCGGGGGCCGGCGGGCAGGCGGCGGCGGTAACGGGCGGGCGGCAGCCGGGGCCGCTCCATGTTCGCCATGGACTACTCCTACCTCAACTCCTACGACTCCTGCGTGGCCGCCATGGAGGCGTCCGCCTACGAGTTCAGCCCCTGCAGCCAGGCCGGCTCCTTCCAGTACAGCCCCATGCGGGGGGGCTTCGGCACCGGGCCCGCCTGCCCCCCCCTCGCCTCCGCCAACTGCGCTCTAGGCGCCCTGCGCGACCACCAGCCCTCGCCCTACTCGGCAGGTAACGGACCCGCGACCCCCGGCTCCCCGCGCCCACCGGGGCACCCCCACCTGCCCCCGGCCCCGCCCCGAGCGGTCCTCGCCATCGGGGCCCGCGGCCGTCGGGACTCGGTATCGTCGGTGCCCGGTACTGCCCGTTCTCGGGGCCGTCGGTGCCCGGTACTGCCGGTTCCCGGGGCCGTCGGTGCCCGGTATGCTGTCAGAGCTTGGTACCGTCGGTTCTTGGTACCGCCGGTGCCCGGTATTGCTATTTCCCGGGGCCATCGGTGCCCGGTACCGTCAGTGCTCGATGCCGTCGGTTCCCGGGGCCGTCGGTGCTCGGTACCATTGGTGCACGCTGCCACCAGTGCCCGGTACAGTCGGTTCCCGGGGCCGTCGCTGCTCAGTACTGCCGGTACTCAGTGCCGTCGTTGGCCGCTGCTGTCGGTACCTGCTGCCGTCGGTGCCCAATGCCGCCGGTGCTCGGTACTGTCAGGGCTCAATGCCGTCGGTAACCGCTGCTGTCGATGTTTGCTGCCATCAGGGCTCAGTGCTGCCGGTTCCCGGTACCGTCGGTACTGGCTGCCGGTGGCGCCCGGTGGCAGCGGCGCCCGCCGCCGTTAGTCCCCGGTACCGTCGGTGCCCGGTGCTCGGTTCCCGGTCCCTCAGCGGTGCCGGGCGGGCGCCCCGTGCGCGACCGCAGGGTCCCCGGGGTCCCCGGGACGGCGGCGGCCCCGGAGCGGGGCTGGACGGGGGTCGCGGCCGCTGGGCCCCCCCCTCCCCGCTCCGCTTTCGTTGCCGCCGCGGATGCGCTGCCCGCGGACGCGCCGACAACGAAGAAGCCGTCGGACGGTACCGGCCGCCTCCCCCGGCCCCGGCCCCGCATGGCGCTGCCTTCCCCGGCCCCACTCCCACCGCCCGGGCCCCGCCGAGGGGGCGGCGGCGGCAACGAACGAACGAACGGGATCGGGGGGCGCGGGGAGGCAGCGCCCGAGCGCCGCGGCTGCCCTGCCCGCCCCGCCCGGTGTCCCTGCCCGCTGTGTCCCTGCCCGGTGTCCCTGCCCTGCCCGGTGCGTCTGCCCGGTGTGTCCTGCCCGGTGTGTCCCTGCTCCCTGCATCCTGCCCGGTGTGTCCAGCCCGGTGTGTCCCTGCTCCCTGCATCCTGCCCGGTGCCTCCTGCTCACCCTTCCCGGTGGGTGTCTGCCCGGTGGGTCCCTGTGCCCCTGCCCGCCGTGGCCCTGCCGGTCCTGCCCGTTATGCTGGCCCCGCTCACCCCTCCTCTCCCTCCCCAGTGCCCTACAAATTTTTCTCGGACCCATCGGGGATCAACGAGAAGCGGAAGCAGCGGCGGATCCGGACGACGTTCACCAGCTCCCAGCTGAAGGAGCTGGAGAGGGTCTTCGCCGAGACCCACTACCCCGACATCTACACCCGCGAGGAGCTGGCCCTCAAGATCGACCTCACCGAAGCCCGGGTGCAGGTGAGCTGCCGGGGGGCACAGTGGGAGCCTGGGGCGGTGGGGGCTGGGGGCTCCGGTCCCACCAGACTGCACAGACAGGCAGCTGCAGCCCACCCGTGGGATCCTCACGTTGGGGTCAGGTTGGGGTAGCAATGGGGACCCACCGCAGGATTCCAGCATGGGGGGACCCTCCCCCACAAGGATCAAACGCATTCCTGTCTTTTCCTGGTGCTGGGTGCCCTGGCTGGGACCGGAGCGTTTCCCCATGTGTTGCCCGGGCAGGTCCCTGGGGATGGGATGGGATGGGGGACAGGGAGGGGGCCGGGACCCAGCTGCAGTGGTGAGGGGATGGGATGCGGCAGCGCCGTGTGGCCGTGCTGTGGGTGCAGCTCTGCTTTGCTGGGGGGGCTCAGCCTGGCTGCCGGCAGAGACAGGGGGGCTTGGTTCATGTCACAGCACCATTGCGCTGGGACCCATCAGCAACGATTTATTCCAGTCTGAAATGTGTCGAGGTCGGGTGGGTTTGGTGAGAGGCTGTGGGGGATGGAGACTCCCCCCTTTGTCAGCGCAGACCCGCCTTTGTCGGTGCAGACCCCCGGTCTCGCTGTGGGGAATGGCACCGGGTGGGACAATGTCCCTTGGAGCAGCGGGCTGAGGGTCTCCCTGGGCAGTGGGACCCCTGCAGAGAGGGGGACATTGCTCAGGGTGAGGGTTCAATGGGGCAGGTGACGTCCCACAGCAGGACCCATTGTCAGCCTCCAGCCCAGCCGTGGGATGCATGAGGATTGGGGTGGGGGTCCCCGTCCGGCTTCAGCCCCAGCTCAGCTCTGGGTTTGGGTGAAAACTGGGTGGTGTGAGGCAGCTCCTGCCCCCCCAGCACAGATCCGGGCACCATAGGGGGAGTCACTTTGTCAGCACACGGGGGAAAAAATAAGGTCCCCCATGTCCATGGGTGAAGGGCAGGTGCTCAGTGGGTGCCACGGGGAGATGGGACCATGCCGGGGTATGGGGGGCCATGCAGGGATGAGGGGGGCTGGATAGGACCGGAGCAGCAGGCACGTCATGGGTAAGGGTAAGGGAGCGCTCCAGGTTTGCTCTTGGGGTGTGGCTGCCTGCTGTACCCCGAGCTGTGGTGACCCACAGCTCGGTGATGAGGGAGACGGCTCAGGACCGGCCACCCTGGGTGCCTTTGGTGGGTCCCACTGTGCCCCAGCCCCCTCTCTCCCCCGCTGTGGGTGCCAGCAGTGAGATCCATCTCCAGCAGCATGCCGTGGGGGCAGCAGTGGGAGATGCCAGCGTGGCAGAGCCAGCACCCGTGTCCCTGACACCCCAGGGATTGTCTCGGTCCCTCAGCCACCCCACAGCATGTCCTTGTACTGAGCACCAGGGATGTTCTGCGGGTGACAGGCCCCCGGGACCCCCATTCCCCCCGTAGCATCCCCCAGTGCCGTGGCACAGCCAGGGGATATGGTGGGGCTGGCAGCCGCCCACAGGCAGGATGGACGCCGCAGCACCACAGGGACCCACAGGGCTGTGGGACAAAGGCCTCCTGCGGCTGGGGGTGGGACGTGGTGGGCCTGGTCCTGCGGGGACACCACTGGCAGTGAAGTGGGGGTGCCCACAGAGCCGCGGCCCCTGGCTGGCACTTTGCGGGGCCATGTGCCACCGAGCCCTTGCCGCAGAGGAGGGTCCCAGGCAGGGACAGTGAGGGGGGCCGACACTGCGGTTGGTGCCATGGGGAAAGCATGCGCTGGGGGGCACAGGCTGTATCGGGGGGCTCTGACACCGGTGAGATGCAGGCAGAGGTGCAGCACAGGCTCCGGCAGTGTCCCTCAGCATCGCCGGTGCCCATGCCACAGCACTGCGGCGGTGCCAGGCCTGGCCTCAGCACCCCAAAGCCTAGCTGGTTTTAAATACGCTGCCCCCTTCCCAACGCTGTGGAAAAAGTTTTGCCCATGGGAGTGGGGTGCTGCACCCTGGGGTGAGCTCCCTGGCACAGGGGGCTGCAGAGCTGCCTGACCCCATGAGTTCCCCGAAGCCCTGGGGACGGTGGCACAGGGTCCTCCTGTCCCCTCCCGTCCCCTCCGTCCCCTCCAGGTCTGGTTCCAGAACCGCCGAGCCAAATTCCGCAAACAAGAGCGGGCAGCTAATGCCAAGGGTGCCAGCGGCACCGCCGGTGGCACTGGCAAGAAGTCGGAGCCGCGCTCTTCCTCGGAGGACGACGAGTCCAAGGAGTCCAACTGCAGCCCGACGCCTGACAGCACGGCATCCCTGCCCGCCGCCGGCAGCCTCGGCAGCCCTGGCAGCAGCCTGAGCCCCAGCCCTGGTGCAGGGCCACCCATGGGACCCGGCCATCCCCCCCAGACCCTCAAGGCGCCCATTTGGCCCGGTGTGAGCACCAGCAGCGGCACCACCAACGCCGCCGACCTGCTGAAGGCCTGGCAGCCTGCTGAAGCTGTGCCGGGACCTTTCTCCGGCGTCCTCTCCTCCTTCCATCGGAAGCCCAATGCCCTCAAGACAAACCTCTTCTGATGTGCCGGTCGCTGGTTCCGGCTGCCCCGAACCCCCTCCAGCCCCCCACCGCTGCCCCACGACCCCCGCCCGCCGCGCTGCTGCTCCCACCATGGACCGAGTGATGATGGTCCAGCAAACAGCTGCTGGCGGGGAGATGGACTGGGGACCCCCAACCCTTGCCTGGCTGCCTGCACCTGAGGGGGCCATGGCACCCCCACCCTCTCCCAGACCCTGCACTGGTGGGACAGACCCAGAGCTGGGGGCAGCCCCCACCGACGGCACCCACCGGCACCACCCGGCCATGGGTGCTGTGGAGCCACGGTGGTGTCTGGGGGGGGGGCAGCAGCCCCTGGCCCAGCTAGCATGCCCCATGCATAGCCACTGCTCCGGCGTGCTTTTAGGGGGGTCTCGGTGCACCCCAGGGATGGGGGCAGCTGTGGGGCTCCCCATGGCACTGAGGGTGCTCTGGCATTGCAGTGGCCCCCCCCAGGACATCCTTCCATGCTGGGGGTGAGGAAGCACTTTAGGGATGGGGTTTTTGGGGGGGCCACAGGGTGAGCAGCGCCAGGGAATGTGGCAGCAAGAGCCTCTTTGGTGTGGGGAGGGGTTGATGCCCCCTCAAATCCTGCCTGCATACAGGGATTTGACCGCCCCAGCAGCATTCTGGCCCAGTGGGACTGGAGGAGAATCCCCCGTGGGGTGCCATGATATTTTGGGGAGCAAATGCAGGACCTGGGCTTTGAGCTCCCTGGCCACACCAAGGATGCTGCCAATGGGGACGAGGTGCCAGGAACTGCCACCATCTTGCTGTGCCAGGGCTGAGCCGCCCCGGTGATGCTGCAGCTCGCCTGGAGAGGGGCTGCCATGGGACGGACCCCCCCTCCCCCTGAACAGCTGGTGGACCCCTCAGAGGAGCTGCAACCCCTCCCCAGCTGGCACCACAGCACCGGGAATGGGATGGGGGCTCCCACCAGAGCTGGCACGGCTGCAGCCTGGGTTGCCCCCGCCACTGACACATCACCCCTCAGCAGTGACCTTGCAAAGGGACCTGATGGGGGGCATGGGGTGCAGCTTAGCCCCTTGCGCCCACCGTGCCGATGCTACCCGTGCCGGTGGGCTTTGCAGTACGGTGAGCATCAGCATGGCCATGCCTGCATCCCTGTCTGTGTGGTGGTGGCGGTTGGACCCTGTCCCTGTCTCCATCACCTCCCCACTGAGGGTCCATGTGGTATCCCCCCCTGCCCCCACTGGCTGAGGTGGGTTTGGGTTTCACTTTTTTTCTTTTTGTTTCTTTTCTTTTTGTTTTTTTTTAACCGTTCTGTAATTTATTGACCCCATTTGCAAATGACACTAATCCAAATAAAACTTAATTTATTGAAGATGCTGCCAGCCCCCTGCCCTCACTGCAACCCCCCCCCAGTGCTGCTGGTAGGTGCGGGGTCTGCACAGCCCCCCCCCCGCCCCCCCGAGCCCCTCTGTGCTGGTGAGGGACCCCCCCAGGCGATGCCAAGGGTGCTGCAGGCTCCCATCCACAAGCCCTGCTACCTTTTGGGTGTCCACCCCTCCATCCTGAAAGTCCCCAGGGATGTGGGGTGGCACCCAGCGGGCAGCCCCTCGAGGCCGGGGCAATGACAGGGGTGCCCCACACAGCCCCCTGGGCCACTCGGTGCCCTGGGGGGGTGATGGAGCAGGTCCCCGAGGCACCAGGATGGTGGTGATGAGCAGCCCTGGGTGCAGTGAGGGGAGGTGGTCTGGGGGCCAGGGGCATTCATCTTCCCAGGATGGGCAGGGAGTGGGCAGGGGGCTGCAGGGTGTGCAGGCAGGGTGCTCAGCACAAGGGAGCCCTGGGGATGCAGTGTTGGGGTGCTGGGTTGAGGTCCACAGTGGGTGTGAGGGACGGGGGGCACTGTGTGTTGGGGACCAGGGGGATGGGGGCTTCGAAACAGGGCAGCAGGAGAGTCCCATGCATGGCCTTGCTCCTTGGGAAGGGGACAGAGGAATGGCTCCCCACTGTGCTGGGACCAGCACAGCCAGCCTGGAGGGTCCTTGACCATGCTGGCACCAGTATGGCCAGCCTGGAGGGTCCCTACAGTGCTGGGACCCAGTTCTTCATCTTGGTTCCTCATCCTGCCCCCCTCCCACGCATCCCCTGGTGCAAGGTGAGAGATGTACAATGACCACGGCATTGAACATTAAAAAAACCCCAATAGCTCATGATTTAACACAATCCACCAAAACACGGAGCACAACACGACGGCATTTTTAGTAGGATTAAGTACACACCAAACGCCCTGTTAGGGGATTGGGGGGGGAGGGGGGGGGGTCCGGCCCATCCTTCATCTCAGTCAGAGCGGCAGTAGCAGGGCCTGGACAGGGGGTCTGGGGGTGGGGGTGGGGTTGAGGAGCCAGACTGGGGGTGGGCATCACCCCCCCCCCCCATCACCCCTGGGGCGCAGCCCACGGGGACTGGGAGAGCTTGGGAGGGTCACCCCAGCAGGGAAGGTATGGCTAGGGGATCACCATGCCGGGTACCCCCACCCTGGGGATCCCCCCGAAGAGCACTTGGTGAGGGTGGGGGCTGAGCACCCATAGGGGGATCTGGGTAACAGCCCCACTGCCACCGAAGGCGATGCAGCCCCCGGGAGGGGACGGATCCAACAAGTACCTAATGGACAAACTGGGAGCTGGGTAGGGGCAGACACCCCAGAGGCACCAGTGGTGGTGAGAGGGGGGGTGGGTGAAGGCACTGACCCGGCTTTGCTGTGGTGGGACCCCCCAGGTAAGTTTGGGACCAACAGGGTAGGGACAGGCACCTCAACCTCCAACCGGTGTCGTCAGTGGTGGGAGGCAGAGCGCCCCCCCCCCCCCATCCCATTCTTTCTGGACCCACATCCCAGCTCGGGCCCAGCCGGACATCACAAAGGCACTTGGCTTGAGACACAGCTATGCTCAGGGCCTCCTCCTCCTCCTCTTCCTCCTCCTCCCTGGCTGCGAGGGGCCACGGTGGGAGCCAGAGGTCCCTGGGGTTCACCCTAAACCCCCCCCTTCACCACAGAACCCCCGGGCCCACGAGATGAACGCTCATCCCTTCTCTCAATAAATAAGAAATAACTTAAACAAGGGGAGGCCCCATTGGTGGGACCCCCCCCCTGAAATTGTCTGACCAGGACCCGCCACCCCCCTGCCCCCCCAAGTCCTTGCCCACCACCATTGCCCAGCACCCGGGGTGGGTTGGGAGGCAGCCACGGGGGTCCCGGTGCTCCCACCAGTGCTGGTGACGACTGCTGCTGGTGATGGTGGGATGCATGGATGTGGGATACGCGGCCGTGGGATGCAGGATACTCTGCCGTGGGATGTACAGGTGCAGGATACCGGTTGCAGGATGCCGGCTGTGGGATGCGGGATGCTCGGGCCACGGGATGCCTGGCTGCAGCTACTTATGGAGCTGGAGGCTCTCCAGGAGGACGCGCTTGTGGCCGGGGTCCAGCACGCCAGCCTCCTCCAGGTCCTCCTCCGTGATGTCGCTGTGGAAGGGGCACATGCATGGGGCCCGCTGCCCCTAGAGGGTTAACCCCAGCCCAGGCAGGGACCCCCCTGGCAGGTGTAGGACACCCTACTTCCCCCCCAACAGCTCCACACACACACCACACCCCCCCCGCCATGGGGCTACACAGCCCTGGGGAGCAGCAGGGACCCCCTGGGGCATCAGGTACCCCCCTCGGGGGTTTCCCTAGGGCAGGGTGCCCCCACCCCGGCACTGCTGGGACCTCCTGGGGAGGACACTGACCCACTGGGACTGGCAAGGCAGGGCTGAGGGGTCCCTAGGGGGGCATCCCGGGGAAAAGGGCTGCTTACCTGAGGAATTCCAGGTCGTCCCAGCCGTTGCGCACCAGCCCCTCCTCGTACCGCTCCAGCCCCAGCGCCCGCAGCCACTCGCCCACGCCGGGCACGGTGCCCACGCCACGGCCCACCTGGCACAGTGCCTGCGTGGCAGCATCCGCACCATCAGCCCTGCATCCCTCCAGCCCTGCACCCCAGGATGGGACCCCCCTGCACGACGGAGGGTCCCTTCCCAGGGCCAGCAGCCATACCCAGACCCCCCAACTAGTCCCAGCTAATCCCCGAGGCAGGGGGTGCGGGCAGCCCCTGGCCCCAGAGGTGTGGGACCAAGCAGGATGGGTGCCCAGCCTCTCCCCTTCCTGGCTGGGGTTTGTGCCCCCTGCCACCCCAGCTCTGCCCCACAGCCTGGCAGACACCAAACCACCGCTGCATCCCGAACACCAGTGCCTCCCACCTCCATGCCCCCCCGCAGGTCCCCCCAGAGGGAGCCCCGATGGAGGGCACCGGGGGGGAGGGGGGTGCCAGCACCCTGACCCCCACCCCGCAACACCCACCTCCTCAGCCAGGTCCTCCTGGATGCTCTCCCGGATGGAGTGGGGGGGGAAGGCGAGGGGGCGGCCATAATCAGGGGGCAGGCAGCGGGGGGGCAGCTCCATCCGCCCTGCCTTGGCCAGTAGTGGCGGCGGGGGGGCCGCCCTCCCCTTCCCACTGGCATAGTCCACCTCGCTCAGCGTCTTCGCCATCTGCAGCACTGAGCAAGAGCGGTCGTCCAGTAACCCCCCCGCCGCAGGCAGCCCCCCGGTAATGGGGGTCCCACCGGGCCCCTCCAGCGCAAACCCAGCCCCGGCAGCCGGCGGGGGCCGGGGGTGCAGCTTGGGGGGGGGAGACTCGCCGAAGGCGGCCCCACCGGCAGCCGCCCGCGGTTTGGGCTCTTCGCGCCCGGTGGGCACCGGCACCTCCTTGGCGCTGCCGTAGAAGGGGCCGGGGGGCAGCTCCAGCTCCCGTGGCAGCGGCGGCGGTGGGAAATCGGGCGGCGGCAGGTTGAGGGTGCCGCCATCCTCATCCGAGGAGCTCTCCTCGCTGCGGCACGCCAGCTGCCCAGCTGAGGGGTGCCGGCGGCGCTCAGGCACCACCAGCTGCACCTTGGCCTTGGGGGCAGGGGGTTTGCCGGGGTCCCCCGGCACCAGCAGCTGGTGCGGGACCCCCTCCAGCACGTAGTACGCCGGGTTGTTGAAGCTGTTCTTCAGCGGCCCCGCCGCCGGCTCCGGTATTGCCTCTACCTTGGACCTGTGGGCACGGGGGGAGTGTGGCACCCCTGGGCGCAGGGGGAGCCAGCAGGTGTCCCCCAAAGCGCTGCCCATCCCCCCCTTACCGGCTCAGGGCAGCCTCGTCCCTCGCGGTGCCACGGTGTGGTGCGGGCGGCCGGGGGGCCAGTGCGGTGCTGCCCTTCTCGGGGTCCTCTGGGACCTTCGCTGGGGCGGCAGCAGCGGGTGGCTCGGCACTGGTGGGCTTCCGCCCCGCTGACCTTGGGGAAACAAGAGGTGTCAGGTCCCCCACGGGGCTCAGCCCCCCCAGAATGGGGCTCAGCCCCCCGTGACGGGGCCAGCACCACCCCCAGAGGCACCGAGCCACCCGATCCTGACCTGTGCGGCACAGAGCCAGCACCAGGACTGTCGCACCAGGACTGTCGCCAAGCATGTCACGTACACCATCCTGGAGGGATGCTCGGAGCGATGCCCATGCTCCCATGGCACTGGGGGATGCTTCAGTCCCCCCCAGGACCCCCATCCCCCACTCGGGACCCCTAACCCCTGCTCCCCCACCCTGCTGAGCCCTGTCCCGCGTACTTGGCATAGTCCTGGTTGGCTCTGGCACCCAGCGGCACCCTCCCTTTGCCGGCCGTCGTCTCGTCCTTATCGATGCTGATCCACTCTGCCAAGGGACAGAGACTCAGCAGGGGGTCTCCCATCCCCACCATCCCCCCCCCCCAGCATGGAGGGGGTGCTCACCGTAGAGCCTCTCACGGGTGCCCAAGCGCTCAGTGGGCACCCGGACCTTCATGGAGCCACGGATGTTGCCCGTCTCCTCGCCCCGGTGCGACAGGTAGGTGAGGAACTGCTGCGCTGTACTGCCGATCATCGACTTCAGGGCAATGACGCACTCCCCTGGGGGTGGCAGTGGTGGGGGTCAGGGGTCTGCATCCACAAAGGACCCCCCCGGGAGGGCGGCGCCGTGCTGGGGGTAGCCAGCGCTGGCACTCACCGTAGGACTCGTAGCCATCGAGGGATTTGACAGTGAGCAGGAGGTGCTGGTCCTGCAGGTACTCGATCTCAGAGAGGATGGGCTTCAGCTGCAGGCAAGGGGATGGGATGCTGGCACTGGGCTGGGGGGTGTCTCCCTGCCTGCAGCCCCCTCCCTGTCACCAGCCCTGCCTGCCCCCGGCCCCTCCTCACCGTGGGCAGCTGCCGAGATGACCATTGCACCTTGAGGAAGTTGATGTTGTCGCTACTCTGGCTGTCGTTCTCAAAGCTCTTCTTGAACTCTGCAGTGGTGGTGGGACATGGCACAGCCCCTGTCAGGCCCCTGGGAACCCCCTGAGCCCCCTGGGACACTACCACCCCCCATACCCACTCTCACCTTCCAGACAGGTGGAATAAAACTCGATGAAGAACTTGGTGCGACTGGCTGTCTTCACGATGGCCTCGATGCTCTCGAACTCGATGTACGCCTGCTCAGAGGACTTGGAGAGCCCTCCAGGGAGAGGCAAGGTGTCGGGACCCTCCCTCCCGGGATCCCCCCCTTCTCTCTCCAGGGAGAGCTGGGTGCTGCACAGAGGGGAGTGGGGTGACCCCTTGGGCACAGGCACCTTTTTTGGAGACGAACTGGGATGTCACCCCCACCTCAAAGGAGCCAAAAACGGGCGAGTGGTCGCTGGTGACGATGTCATCTGTGCACCCTGCAGCCAGCCACAATTGTGGGGGGGTCGTCAGGCTGGAAGGGCCCTTTCCCCAGAGTGGGGGGACAATAATGTCCTGGGGCAGGGGGGACACACGCTGCTCACCATAGGCATTGCAGTTGATGTGAGTCTCAGGGTAGGACTTCCAGAGGATGCGGTCACACCAGGACGGTACATTGGTGCGGACCTGGCAGGGATGGGAAGCAGGAAGGGGAGGGGGGGGGTCAGGCTGGGGGTCTCTCCCTGCGACCCTGACCCCCCCAGCCCAGCACCTACCCCCGTGGGCTTCTGCTTGTGCCACACATAGGTGTCCCGGGAGCCCCGCTCGTAGCGGTAGGTGGGGGGGAAGGTGATCTCCTCCTCGCCTGCATGAAAAGCAGCAGTGGGTCAGGACAGTCCCGGCAGCAGGGGCTGCCCCCCCCCCCAGACCTCCCGGAGCCCTCACCAAAGCGCAGGAAGACCTTGTGCTTCTCCTTCTCCAGGTTGAGCTGATCCACCTTCAGCAGCGGCTCCAGTTCCTTGCGGCTGATGTAGTTGAGGATCTCCTACAGGACAGAGGGGCTGGCACAGGGCTGGGCGGGGACACCCACAGCTCCCCCCGCCCCCGGGCCACATCACCTTCCCCCCCACCTGGATGTCCATGTCCAGGCGGTAATTGAGGTCCCCAAACCAAAAGAGGTGGGTGAAGCGCAGGGAGATGTCAAAGGAGCTCAGCTGCTTGTCCCCCAGCGAGAGCAGGCGCAGGATGTCCAGGTAGTTCTGGTTCCTCCTGCCGGGGACACACAGGGGGACGGGGATGTCACAGACAGAGGGACATGGGTGGCACAGACATGGGGCAGGCTGAAGCCCATCCTGGTGTGCGGGTGCTCACCGTGCTGTCTTCTCATTGCCAGAGGTGAGGTGGCAGTTGACGAAGCCAAAGGAGGTGCCGTTGAACATGAAGGAGACGCCCACGGCTCCCTTGTTCCCTGCAGGGATGTGGGACAGGGGCAGAATCAGGTGCCAGGACACACAGGCTGTCCACCCTGGGGGATGGGTACCCAGCTGTCCCCAGCTCCTGGTGATGGGGCACACTCCCCACCCAGACTGCCTGCACAGGCACCCACAGCCTCCCCATGCTATGCACACGCAGCCGGACCCTTCCTGTGTGACACACACCAGGCCCCTCCTCGTGCAATGCACTCACACTCAAGACTCCTCTTCATGCAACTTACGTGCTTCAGAACCACTCCTTGTACAAGACATGCAACACCAGGACCCCTCCCCACACAAGGCACAAATGCCGGGACCCCTCCTCCCTGCACAAAGCACCCATGGTGGGACACCTCCCCGTGCAACACGTGGACACCAAGACTCATCATGCAACGCACACACTGCAGGATCCCTCCTTGTGCAAGACATTTAACAGCAAGACCTCCCCGTGTGCAACACACACGTGCCTGGACCCCTCCTTGTACAATGCGTGTGCTCCAAGACCCCTCCTCATACAACATACACACTCCAGACACCTTCTGCGTGCAACACATGCAACACCGGGACCTCCTCCTGTGCAACACACATGCACCAGGACCCCTCCTTGTGCAATTCACACACACTGGGACCCCTTCCCATGCAACATACACACACACACAGACCCCTCCTTGTGCAACACATGACACCCAGACTCTTCCTTGTGTGATGCACGTGCTCCAGGACCCATCCTTGTGCAAGGTATGCAACACTAGGACCACCCTGTGCAATGCACACATGCCTGAATGCCTCCTCATGCAAGATGTGGTCTAGGACACTTCCCTGTGTGCTGTACACATGCCTGGACCCCTCCCCATGCAATGCACGCACACCAGGACCCCTCCCTATGCAACACACACAACACCAGGACCACCCCCACACAACACAGACATACCAGGACCCCTCCTCATGCAGCATCCACCCCGATCTTGCATGCCCCAGTCCCTGTGAGCCAAGGCCACGTGTCCCCCCTGTGTACCTGACATCTCCAGCCCCTACCTAGGGTGTTGGCGATCCCTGTTTTGACACTGGAGGTGCTGACATGGCTGATGCGGTTCTCATGCTCTGGCTTCACCAGCACCACCACCTTGATGTTCCACAGGGACTGCATAGCCACCTGTGGGCCCATGGCCACCGTCAGAGTCCCGCTTCTGCTGGGACACACCGGGGAGCGGGTCCCTGTCCCCCCATGCCACAGGTGCCAGGGAGCTGGGTGCCGGGTGCCCCTTGGGTGCTCCTGTGGGGGTGGCTCCTTGCAGAAGCTCCCTCCTGCACCACAGCCTCTCCCACCAAGGGCTGTTCCCCAGGGAAACCCACCGCCACCAGCGCCCACACCACCATGAGACCACCCAAAACACCCAGCGGCAGCAGAGCCGCAGCACCCGCAGCCTCCCCAGGAGCCAGAGAGATGCTGAGCATTGCCCATCTCCACCACCCACCGGTGTCTGCATCCCACAGCCCCCAGGCCCCCCAGGTTCCTACCGGGCGGTACTCAACCTCCGTGAAGTCCTTCAGCACGGCGCGGAGGAAATCTACCCACTCCTTGTCCCCCAGGGAATTCTCCTGGGTGCCGAAGACGTAGATGTCGTGGGGGATGGCGACAGTCACCTCATCCAGCGTCTTGCCCAAACCCTTGGAGGTGAACCATGATGTGATGCTCTTGGGTGGGGGCACGCTGCCTGCGGCGGGGCAGGGGGAGCAGCACAGTCAGGGGGGGACCCTAGCAGCTTGGTCCCCACCCCCAGCAAGACCCCCCCAGCCCCGCTCACCCATGTTCCAAGTGCCAATGAAGATGGAGATCATGTCGGGCTCATCCTGGTGGGAATGTTTGTTCTTCATCAGCTGCAGGAGCTGGCAGAAAGCCTCCCGCTTCTGCAGAGAGGGGGGCGGTGAGCGGGGACAGAGGGGCTCCCCACGGCCCCCCCAGCGCCCGTGACTCAGCTCAGCCAAACACAGCACCTGTCGGGCACGAGGGACCGGGCAGGGACCACGCTGGGGACACCCCCCAGCCATTGGGCACAAGCACTCAGCACCCATCCACAAGCCCAACGGGGGTCCAGGGGTTAAATCCTGCACCCCCCCATCCCTACAGGGGACCAGTTTTCCCGCCTGGTCCCAGCAGAGCACAACCCACCCGGGCACTGACGAAAACGAAATCCTTCCGTTGCGTTTTATCCTTTTCCTTCTCGAAAACGATGCCCAGTTTGTTCTGCACCCGCTGCGACTTGATCAGCTGCCGAACTGGGGGAGAGCAGGGACAGGCGGTGGGGGGTGCTGAGCTCTGGCTGGCCACTGTGCCCCACCCCCCCCCGGCTCTGGGGGATACCCAGGGTGGGGGGACACCCAGGGTGGGGATAACCAACTGCTCTCACCCCACCACCCAGCCCCATAGGGGCGCTCCAGCACAGTCAGCCCCAGCACCCACTTCAGGGTGCTGGGCCACCGCCCCGGCCACCCGCCGCCCTGCCCCTCACTCTTGTCATGGGTGAAAGTGTTCCAGTCCTCCTGGGAGTCCTTCTGCTTCTTCAGCACCACCAGCTTCCCCCCCTCCACGTCCACGCTCAGCGTGTACTTCTGCGACTTGCCGATCTTGGTCAGGTCCCCCAGGGTGACATCCAGCTTCACCTGCGGTGGGACACCGGGTGCCACAGGCTCGGCGGGGGGACACAACACCCCCCACACTCAGCTCCTCCTCGCCCAGGGACACCGAGAGGTTTGAGCCCTCGGTGTTACACTGGCTGCATGCGGTTGATGCTGCAACAGCCCCCCAGGGGACCCTTCAACCACGGCGGCTGGAGGGGGGGTGGGATGACACACACAGACTCACCTCGAAGGTCTGCACCGGGATGCTCTTGGCCTTGCGGGAGAGGGGCTGGCTGGGGGCGGCGGGGGCAGCCGAGCTCATCTCCTGCAGGGCTTTCAGCGCCTGGCAGAGCCACCGCTGGCATCAGCCAAGCACCTGCAGCACCCAGCCCCCCCTGCCCCATCAGAACCCCAGACCCCCAGCTACACCAGACCCCAAGCCCCCCCAATCCCCCCAGACCCCCCACTTCCATCAGCCTCCCCTGTTCCACCAGTGCTCTCAGTCCCCCAGCCCATCCAAGCCCCCTCAGCTCACCAAGAAGACTCCCCAGCTCCCCCAATCCCACCAACCCCATCACCTGCCCCGGAGCCCCACCAGCACTCCCAACCCCCCCCCACCTCCATCAGCCCCCCCAATACCACCATCCTCCTGTCCACCCAGTCCCCCTAGCTCCATCAGCCCCACAGCTCACCAAACCCCTCAATCTCCCCAGCCCCCCCACCTCCATCAGCCTCCCCTGTTACACTGGTGCTCCCAGATTCCCAGCCTCCCCAACGTCCCCCAGCCCTCCAAGCCCCCCAGTCCACCCAGCTCCATCAGCTGCCCAGGTCCCACCAGCACTCCCAGCTCCCCCAATCCCATCAGCCCCTTCAATCTTCCCAGTCCCCCCAGCCTTACCAGCTCAATCAGCCCCTGCAGTGCCCCCAGCTCCATCAGCCCCACCAGCTCACCAAGCACCCCAATCCCCCCAGCCCCCCCACCTCCATCAGCCCCCGCGTTCCACCAGTGCTCCCAGACCCCCAGCTCCATCAGCCCCCCCAGCCTACCAAGCCCCCTCAGCTCCATCAGCTGCCCCAGAGTCCCACCACCATTTCCACCCCACCAACCCCATCAGCCCCTTCAATTCCCTCCCACCATGCCCCCAGTCCCCCCCCACCCCCAAGGTCCCCTCTGTGCCCCAGCACCACACAGATCGTGCCCTGGCCATACCCCGGTGCAGGAGCCAGCACAGCACACCCCCCCGGCGGGACCCCCAGCCCAGCCCCTCTGGCCTCACCTTCTTCTCAATGCTGGAGAGGAAATCCTTCAGCACGGATAGCTTCAGCACCAGGCTCTCCAGTTCCTGCTCCCCGCTCTGTCCCGCCGTCTGAAACCCCACGGCAGGTCACAGCTGGCCCTGGCCCCACTGCCACACCGCAATGGGACCCCAGATCCACCCCAGCCCCCCGGGATGGGCAGGACCCCTCCCAGCACCATGGGCCAGGGTAGGATGGGTGGGTGTTTCCCCAGTGGTGGTCCCACCACGGCACAGGTTGCCACATCAGGTGCATGGGCACAGCGGCCAAGGTGGGGGTGGGGGGTGGGGGGGGTGGCATGGCATGTCCCCATGTCCCCCTCACCTGCTGCAGGATCTTGGAAACGGTGGGAGAGCTCTGCTGGTCAAACACCTTGGAGAGGATCTCCAGCCCCGCCAGCACCTTGTCCACCTCGCTGGGGAGGGAGAGAGGAGCAGGCTCAGCAAGCGGCATGGCCGGCATCCCAGTGCCCACCCCAGCGCCCGGCGCCCACCTGTGCAGCCTTTTGCAGGAGGTGACAAGGGTCTTGTTGAGGTGGGGGAGGCTGCTGGCCCCCCCCTTCACCGCCTCCAGGTCCAGCGAGTAGCTGCCCTTCAGGTACTCGTGGGAGATGCTGCTGAGGCCATTGGTGCTGCGGGGAGGAAGGCCGGAGGGTGAGGGGCTGGCAGGGACGGGCAGGGGACGGGCAGGGGTGCAGACCCTCACCTCTCTGCCGGCCCCTCCAGCACGGCCAGCCCCAGGCCTGTGGGGCTGAGCCCCGCTGAGGTGCTGGAGAAGCTGGTGGAGCCAGAGCGTGGCGGTAATGGCGGCTTCTCATCCTCTCCATCTGCAAGGGGCAATGCGAGGATGTCAGGCACAGCCCACTCCCCCCCCCCCCCCCCCCCCACTTCCCCAAGGACTGGGGGTCCCGGGAGCCCATCTGGCTCCCCGGCTCCCCCTGCCATACCCGAATAGTCCCGGTCCTCCGTGTTCTCCTTATCCTTCTCCCTCTCGACAGGGAAGAGGAGGGTGCAGACCAGCCCCTGGTTGGGCTGCAGGTACAGCGCGATCAGCTCGCTCAGCGTCTTGAAGCGTCTCACCTGCACCCCCTGCGACGTCTGCGGGGACACGGGCACCCTCAGCACCCGCTGGCAGGGTCACCCAGCACCCCCCATCCCAGGACCCCCAGGCAGGTACGGGGGGAAGCTCCAGGGGGAGCGCGGGGCACGGTGCCCATGGCACATGGCCGCAGCGGCAGGGCGCAGGCAGCGCAGCCACCCTCGGCCTCCTCCCTCCCGGGGGCGGCTTTTTCCTGCCTGCCCGGACGGCACAAAGGGGTTTCTGTTGCTCTAAAAATACTCGGCGGCGCCGGCCAGCCAAGATGGGCGCTGCCAACCGCCCGGCCGTGCCGGAGAGCCGGGCACGCACGTGGCGCAGTGCCGAGGCCGAGCTCCCAGCCCCAAGGGAGACGTGGGGGCTCCTGGCACATACAGGGGGCTCGGGGCTATAAATGGGTTGCTGCGCCTACCCAGCACCACCCCACCCCCCGCACCCACCAGCAGGAGCCAGGGGCAGGCTGGGGGGGTTCTGGCACCCCAATCTTCTGCAGCTTGCACCAGGACCCCCCTTGCCCCCTAGAGAGGGGGAGCCCCCGCTCCCACAGAGCCAGGGGGGTGGCCCATGTCACGGGGAGGGGGGGACACACTGCCCACCTGCACAGCCAAGAAGTCCTCCTCGTCAGGCAGGATGCGGTAGGTGTGGACGTGCTTCTGGAACCTGCGAGCAGCCGGGGGAGCATCAGGCAGAGGATGCTGGGGGTGGGCAGCAGTAGCACAGCCCCCACACAGCCCCCAGCAGCCCAGGGGGGACACCAAGCACCCATCCTGTGGGACCCCCATGCACCAGCTGGGCACGGCAAGGAGCTCCGGTACCGCTGTTAGCTACGGCATGCAACAAGCTGCAAGGTCTCAGCCCCGTTCCCACAGTTAAAAGCCTCCAGGATGGGTGCTGGGGGTCCCAGATGGATGCTGGGGCTGCCAGAGTGACACCCCTCTTGCTCCGAGGCGGACCCTACAATCAACACCCCCGTGTCCCCAGGCAGTGCTGCAGCCTGCCCCATGCCATGCAGCGATCCCAGCTCCAGTGCCCATCGGTGTGCCGGAGCGGGTGTCCCCTGCCCGCACTGCAGGCAGGAGCAGGCAGGAGCAGGCAGCCGCTGGCAGCCGGGAGGCCAGGAAGTAATTTATTTTTCAGTGGAAGCTCACAGGAACCGGGGACACAATCCCGGGGCAGGGGGTGATGGGCGGCGCTGAGAGATGGGGTGCTGATGCCAGCGGGCGCGCGAAGCAGGACCAGGACCCCGAGCACATCTCGTCCCTGTCCCCTCTGTGGCAGAGGGACGTTAGGAGCTGGGGACCCCTGGCACAGCCAGACCTCACGCCCCCCTCCCCGGGTGCCGACAGCAGGGACCGTGGCTCCTGGGCTGGCCCCCGGCCACGGTGCTCACAGAGGTCACTGTGAACACAGAGGCAGTTGTCACCATGCCAGAGCCACCTGTCAGCTTGGCTGTGGTGTCCCCTGCTCTGGTGGCACCCCCCTGCCACCATGCCATGCATGGAGGGCATGCCACTTCCCACAGTGCTGGGTCCCCTGGTGTCACTCTGCTCTCCACAGCACTGTGATGAGTCCCCTGGTGCCACCCCACTTGCCATAGTGCCAAGTCCCCTGGTGCCACCCTGCTCCCCATAGCACTTCGTCCCCTGGTGTCACCGCATGGTACCTGGTCCCCTGGTGCCAACCCACGGCAATGGGTCCCCTGCTGTCTCCCTGCTTGCCACAGCACTGGGTCCCTTGGTGCCACCCAGCTCCCCATGGTTCTGGTCCCCATGCCCCCCCTTCCACCCCTCCCAGACCCACAGTGAGCGGGGGCACAGAACAAGCATCCTCCCATGAGCTCCAGAAAGGGGATCCCCCATTTCTGCCCCCCGTTGCAGGTACGACATACCCCCCCAGCTGGCATTACACTCCTGCTGCACCTGTGCTGCTCCTGGGGGACCCAGTGCCCAGCCAGGGGTCATGGGGGGGCATGGAGAACCCCGCAGCTGTGGGGGGCTGAATGGGAATGTGCTATGAGGGGCTATATGGGACACCCCGCTGCGGGGGGTAAGGGGGTGCGTGTGGGAAACCCCTGCAGGGGTCCCTAACGCAACGCAGTCCTGGAGGGGTCAACAGGGGACACCCCAAAGTGGTGTCAGAGGGCTCTGCATGGAGCTGCTGGGATCAGGGCGGGGGGGGGGGGGGCGCAGCACAGAGACCCCCAGCTGGGAGGAGGCACAAGGGGTCTCTGTGGCAAGCCCTAAAGCGCAGCTGGGGGCTCCACAGTGGGAACCCCAATGGAGGAGTGATGGGAGGAACACGTGGAGAACCCCTGCACAGGGCCAGTATGGGGAACCCTGAACTGGAGGGGAAAGGGGGGGGCTAGCAGGAACCCCAGCTGGAGGGGAAGCACGGTGCGGGGGCTCTGTGGGTAATCAGGGGGAGCTACAGGGCTCCTGGGCACTGGGGTTGGTGCAGAGGACCCCAGCTGGAGGGGCGCCGGGGGGCTGCAGGGGACTCCCATGGCCACCATCCTGTGGGGGCCGCCCCCCCGGCTGCCCAGCCCCACACCGCTTGCGGCTGCGGTTGGTGAGTAACCCCAGGGGGCCGGGGAGCTCCGCGCTCATGCCTGGCTGCCGGCACAAAGAGCCATTACGTGGGAGCTCAGCCACCGGTGAGCGGGGCTCCCTGTCGGCATCCTGCCACGGCCCCGCCGGCACAGTGGGGACCACCCACCCACCCCCTGCCCCACGGCTGCCCTCAGCCCCCAGAGGTGGGGGGCACCCACCACCCTCCTCTGCCATGTGCTGACAGCGGGGTGCAGGCATCCCAGCGAGGGGGGCACCACGTGCCTGCCAGCACCACCCCACCGCCATCACCCCCATGAACCAGCAGAGCTGGGATGGGGGCTCTGGCCCCCCACCCTCCCACGTGACACCACACGGTGGGACCATCCCCACCAGCGCTGCCCACCAACCAGCGACGCCAACATGCTGCGGGTGCCACCACCGTGTGCTAGCACCGCTGGCTCTGGCGAAGCCCTGGTGTGCGTGGCCAGCCCGGCAGAGGCCACGGCGCGTCAGCAGGAGGGTTAAAGGAAGAAGGCGCTCGCTGCCGGCATCCCAGCGCAGTTCCCCTTCCTCCTCCTGCCCCCGCAGCTATTTTTAGCTGCTGCCATGGGCCCAGCAGCCCAGGCCACCCCTGCCTGGCCATCCCTGCGGTGGGACTGCGGCACACTCCTGCCCACCGCTCAGGCAAGGACCCCCACCGGTCCTCACTGCAGCAGGGTTCAGCGCAGCCATCCCTCTGCTGAGCTTTGCCCCACTGTGTGATCCCAGCCCTCAACACGGCCACACAGCACCAGCATGGAGCTGGTGGTGGAGGCCAGAGCTGGTGACACCCGTAGCCAGGCCTGGTAGCCTGCCAGGGCCAGCAGCGTGGGGCAACACCAGCCTCCGAGCCAGCCCTGTGGCGGGGATGCCACGTTACCATCACAAGCACTAGGCCAGACAGGGGGAGACATCAGAACCCCCTTACCCAGCCACCTGTGCCAAGACCCTGGCTGCAGCCCCCTGCCACCCACCAGGTGCCCCTATGTGTCCCCCAGCCCTGTGTCACCAGCGGCTGCTGGTATTCACGGGGGTGAGCATGCTCCCCCTGCACCGTGTCACTGGTGCCGTGCCCCCTGTGCCACTCGCCACCCCAGTTTCACAGTGGGGAGCTGGTGGCTACAGCCACGCTGTGGCCACGTGGCCAGGAACCTGAATTTGCACGAGCCACCGGCTGCGGGGAAGGAGGATGGTGCCACCATGCAGGCTGCACACCTCGCACCAGCACGGCACATGGCACAGCCCTGGGCAGGGCAGGCTGGCTCGAGGCGAACTCCTGGTTTCTCCCTCCTTTGCCATAAGGAGCCAGCAGCTGCCGGCACCCACAGGCTCTTTGGGGAGCGGAAAAGCCTCATTTCGAGGTGCCCTCGCCACCGTGCCTCACCGCCTGCCCCGCAAACCACATCAAGGTGCTGGTGCCGGCGCAGGCAGCCAGCCCCAAGCGGAGCCAGCGGCACAGCCCAGCAGCACCTGGGCAAGGCACTGAGCCGTGCTGCCAACAGGCCAAGGTGCCACCAAAGCCCCAGGGATGGCAAGGTGGCCTGGTCCCCAGGGCCACCACATGCGTGATGGCACAGCCACCAGGCAGGGGGTGACAGCACCCCCAGGGCTGTCAGCACCCACCCACGGCCTGGCACCAGCCACCAAGCCCCGCAGCATGACCCAAGGGGACAGCGCTATCACTCCCCAGGCATGGGGGCAGAACCTTCTGAGTGAGCGTCTGGGACCCCAAGAGTATGGGGCAAGGTCCAGGCCCCCATTCTCACAGACCCCCGTGGTGGCAGGGTGGGTGTCCCGACCCCCTGGAGCCAGCCCTGCTCCCCACAGTCCCTGTCCCCTGTCACTGCCCTGTGTCCCCCAGTGCCTGGGGACCCCCAGTCCCACCCAGTCTATCAGTGCCTGGTCCCCCAGCCCAGAACAGGTGCCAGCTCCCCCAGCGCCCTGTCCCCTAGCCATGCCAGTGCCTCCCTGTACCCCCTGGGTCTCCTTGTGCCTGTCCGTGTGTCCCCTCCAACTCCCACCTATGACTATGGGCACCCACTGCCCGTCCTTTCCCCCCCGCCCCAGCACTGCTGCCCCCCGTGCTGAGCACGTCCCCCTGGGACACAGCAGGTCCCCCCTGTGTCCCACGCATGCCTGCTGCCCTCTGGGTGCTGGTGGCCCCCAGTGGCCCCCCCAGTACCCCAGAAGTGCTCCCCCAGATCCCCCCTGGTGCCCTCCCAGTACTCCACCAGTGCTCCCCCAGACCCGCCGCACAGCCCGTACTCCCAGCAGGCACAGCCTGTTCCCCGGCACGCCCCCGGAGCCCATCCCGGTCCCAGCGCCCCCTCGGTGCCCCCGGTGCCGGTGTCCGCACTCCCAGCAGGCACAGCCCGTTTCCCGTGCCCCCCCCGCCGCGCCCCCCGGTGCCGGTGCCAGTGCCCGTGCCCGCACTCACAGCAGGCACAGCCCCCCCGCGCCCCCCCGGTGCCCCCCGGTGCCGGTGCCCGCACTCACAGCAGGCACAGCGCGTAGGCCCCCGCCACGCTCTCGCTGTCCCGCACCAGGAAGCTGCCGTCCCGCCCGGCCCGCGCCAGCTGCTCCTCGGCCGCGGCCCGGCTCAGGTCCCGGTGGTACCAGGGCGGCCCCGGCCCCCCCGAGCCCCCCGCGCCCGCCATGCTCCGCCGCCGGGGCCGCGCCGCGGGGCTGCGCTCCGCGCTTGGCGGGGGGGGGGGGAGCGCCGGGGGCGGGCACCGGGAGGGGGCGGGGAGAAGCGGAGGGGGGGCGGACCGGGGCGGGCAGCAGGCGGGGGGGGGCGACCGTGGGCACCGGGGGAGGGGGGGAGCGGGGGCACTGGGGAGAGACCGGGGGAGGGGCGAGCGCCTGCAGCGGGGGGGTGAGCGGGGGCACCGGGGAGAGACCGAGGAGGCGAGAGGGGCCACGAGGGGCGCGCACCGGGGGACGGGCGGGGGCACGGGGCAGGGCGGGAGGGGGAGAGAGGCAGCGCGGCAGGAACGTGGAGCGGGGGGGGGGAGCCGGGCGGACGGGGGGCTGCAGCGGGGGCAGGACCGGGGCCAGGGGCTCAAAGCTGCGCGGTACACGGCCGGGTTTGGCCCAGGAATGGCTGCCCCGGGGCTGGGGACACCCCCATGCTGCGGGGGCCGGGCAGGCTGTACCCCGCTTTGCCGGGAGGGGGGCACCCCACGGCCCCCAGTCCGTGGGGCGTAGAGCTGGAGCTGTGGGGGCCCCCCGAGGCAGGACACAGGCAGGGGGTGGGATGCGGCCCGGCAGGACCCCCACCACAGCAGTGTCCCCCAGCCTGGGGCTGGCAGAGCTGGCGCTGGGGGTCCCCAGGTGTTGTCCCCCCTTTTCCCCTATCAATTCCCCAGTCCCACCCTGCGCACCCCGGGGTGCCGGTGACCCCTGGGCCCCCAGCGTGGCAGCGGTATACCTTCAGGGGTCCTGTCGTATCGCCCCCATGTCCCAGTGGCAGGGAGACCCGTGCCCCCCGTTTTGCTGGGCACAGTGGTTTGGGGGGACAATGCGACACAGAGAAGTTGGGCTGAGGTCCCGTGTCACCTCCAAAGTGGGGCAGGACTGAGACCCCCCACCGTTCCCCTCTCCATCCCATCACCCCCAGCCCCATGGCACCCCAACGCTGAGCGGAGCAGGAGCATTTATTCCGCAGCTGCATGCGAGTTGGGGATGACAGCAGCACGTGGGTGTCCCCTGGGGGGGCACGGCACAGGCCGGACACCCCTGTGGCCACCCACTGCCTGCTCCTGCCTGCAGCTCCCCCTGCTCAGAGCAGGCACAGGAGGGTGGGCAGCAGCAGAAGCAGCAGCATTGGGAGTGGGGGCGTGGGGCAGGCAGCAGCGACATGGGCATAGTACTGCGCCACGGCCACGTTGGGGTTCCCCTGCACAGGGTCGAACCACATCTGGATGCAGCGGCCGCTGCCGCGGTGGTAGGAGCTGTAGTTGTAGGAATGGGACCAGATCTCCTCGCAGAGTGTGGCCGGCTTGGGGAAGACGTACTTGAACTTCTGGCACATGGTGCCCTGGGGACACTGGTTGGTGCCTGTGGGAAGGGGGTGTGAGGTGGGGGGGAGGGGGTGTCTTTGGGATGGGAGGTGCTGTTCCCCTGTGCATCGTGGAGGTGTCAGGATCCTGATGGGTCTCCCCGGTGGGTTTGACCCTGGGGTGGCATGGGGACACCCACCCCACTGCCAGCCTCCCTGCCATCACCTTCCACCCCAAACATGCTCAAAGCCATTGGGGTGGGGGGGATGCAGCCACCTTCCAGGTGGTGACTTGGGGGCGTCCCCATGCCCCTCCACTGACCTGTGGTCCAGTTCCAGCCCTTATGCCAGTTGACCTTGCAGGTGACGGCGTCCTGGCAGTCCTCCCACCACTGCTCGCAGTCCTCCCGACACAGTGGTACATACAGGATCCGCTCCTTCCGCCAGCTGATGTCCGTCTATGGGGGCACCCCAGTTCATCCCAGTTCACCCCAGGCATCTCGCCGTCCACCAGGGTGAGGCAGGGGGGAGGGGGGGTCTGCACCCACCTGGTCAATCCAGGGCCCCAGGTTGGGGGAGCACTCATAGAGACACATGTCCTGGATGAAGTGGCGCTTGCACTTCTCTGGCATGGCCCCACAGTGGTCCCAGTTGAAGCTGTACAGGTAGGACTGGTCCTGGTGAGCCTCCACACTGGTGTTGGCGGTGCAGCAGGCGTTGTCCTTCCACAGGGCGCACTGCACCAAGGCAGCCAGGGCTCAGCAGGGACTCACCAGCCCTTCCCGGCACATGGAAAGCACAGACACCCACGGGGGGGTGGCACCGGGTAATGGAGACCGCAGGTGGTCCCCCATGACACCGCTGGGGTCTGGCCCGGTGACCCCAGGGTGGGTGATGCCACGGGGTGCTGGGGGCGGTGGGTGAAGGACCCTACCTGCCCGTAGAGCTGCCCCTCGGGGCCGGGCTCCCTTTTGTGGTGCTTGGCATCCATGCAGACATTGAGCAGCAGATCCCGCGCGGCGGTGGTGATTGCAGCTGGCCAAGCCAGGAGTGCCAGCAGTAGCCACGCAGCTGCCATCGTCCTGCTGGCAGCGATGGCGGGGTCAGCATGGCAACACGGGGGGAGCACTGTCACTCATCCCCGCGGGGACACGGCACTGGCAGGGACAAAGTCCCCCGCGTCTGCGTCGTTCCCCCCCCCCCCCAACCTCACTGTCACGGCCAACCCTCAGCCTGGGACCACCGGCGGGGGGGTTGGGCTGCTTACCTGGGGGGGGTACCGGGTGGCGGGTGCTGCGGGACGAGGGTGGTTCATCTCAAAGGTCACGGCGCAGCACAACCCTTGGCCACCAATCACGGCACGTCACCTGTCACCAGCGCGGGGGCATGGCAGGTCGGGCGGCACACGGAGGGGTCCGGACCGGAAGGGGCGCTGCGCCCTGCTGCCCCTGCTGTGTCCCGACCGACTGAGCCCAGCCGCTCCGGCTCTGCAGCAGCCAGGATCCGTCCTGCGGCGCCAGGCAGGGGCCGAGGCCAGCCAAAATCTATTCGTTGCTGTTTTTCCTTCGCTCGCAGCCAGCTGCGGCGGGGAGTTGGCCCTGTACCCCGACGCCAGCACCAGGGCCAGGCAGTGGCCCCCATGTGCCCCACAGGCCCCACGGATACACGGAGGGGACACGCGCCAGTGGGTAAGGAGTGTCCCCAGTGGGGTAGGTACCCCCGAGGGGGTCACAGATAGCCCCGGGGGGCTCGATACGGTATGTCACATGGGAGTGGCAGTTGCAACCCTGTTGGGGTCATAGATACCCCCGGGGGGGAGTCACAAATGCCCCGGGGGGGGGGGGGGGCAGATGCCCCGGGGGGGTCACAGATACTCTGTGAAGGGGTCACAGATGCCCCCCCAGGGGGTAGATGCTCCATGACTGTGACAGTTACCCCCCTATTGCGGTCATAGATACCTCTAGGGGGTGTCACAGCTGCCTCCAGGTGGGGGGGTCACAGACACCCCTGGGGGTGCAGGTACCCTGCCATTGGGGTCACAGATCTTCTCCATGGGGAGAAGATACTCCTGGGGGAGCAGATACTCCATGGGGGTCACAGACACCCCTGGGGGGGCAGGTACCCCCCCAGTGTGGGTCACACATGCCCTGGGGGGGGGGGGGGGAGGGCAGGTACCCTGCCATTGGGGTCACAGATCCCCCCCGGAGGTCACAGAAGATGCCCGGGAGAGGGCAGGTGCCCCCCAGTGGGGGTCACAGATACCCCGGGGGAGGCAGGTGCCCCCCCTGGAGCTCATAGGTGCTCCACAGGGAGGGACAGATAATGGGGGGGGGGGGGGGGGGGAGTGTGCCCCTCGGGGCGGGCAGAGATGCCCCTAAGGGGTCACAGACCCCCCCCAGGGGTCACATCTCCCCGCCGAGGCCGGTCCCCGGAGTCGGACGCCCGGGGGGGGTGGGCTGGGTGACACACACAACCACCCCAGCTGTCAATCAGGCCTCGCCCCGAGGAGCTGGCCCCGCCCCTTGCAGGCGTGGCCCCGTTGACACGCTCTTCCCTGCTCCCATGTTCCGTGCGGGGCGGCGCTTCACGACTGCTTCCGGCAGGGCGAGGGCCGGGTTGTACTTCCGGGTCGGCAGCCGGTGGAGGCCCGGCCCGCTCCGCTCCCGGTTTTTCACACGTACCCCTTCGCCGCGCCATGTCTACACTGTTCCCCTCTCTGCTGCCCCGCGTCACCGAGTCCCTGTGGTTCAACCTCGACCGGCCTTGCGTGGACGAGACGGAGCTGCAGCAGCAGGAGCAGCAGCACCAGGCCTGGGTGGGCCCCGGGCCGGCGGGTTAGGGGGCTGGGGGGGCTGGGCAGAGTACCGGCCCCGGGAGGGGCTGCGGGCCCGGGTGAGCAGTGGGCTCCTGGGGGTCCCCGCAACCCGGGCTGTGCCGAGGGATGTGGGGCCGCGCCTCAGCCCCCTACCCCGGTTGCACCAGGGGAGTCCCGGCCTCCCCGCGCGGTGACCTGCAGTGCTGGGGGCCTGCATGTGCGCTGCCGCCAGCCTGCTAACAGTGGCCAGGGTTCCCGGGGCGCTCCCCCAGCGATTTCGCTGTTTCTCCCTTTTATCTGAGGGTTTTGCAGGGTCCCGGAGCCAATGCTGCCGTCACAGGCACTGCTAGCTGGTGGGCTTGTCGCTGTGACCTGTCTGCTGCGCTGGCTCTGTGTAGGCTGGTCCCTTGTTGCCTGCAGCGGCCTGAAGCTCCCTGGTGTCTGTGGGGGTTGATTAAACAGCTGGTGCTGCCAGCAGACCCCAGTTAATTAATTAACCTCCTGAGGAAGGCGAGTGGCAATTTCTGATCCCAGTAACCCACAAGTGCCTTGTACTGTGAGTGCGGTTCAGTGCCACAGCCCTACAGCGGCCCCTGAGTATGGGGGGGAAAACCATCTACTTGATTAAAGCTTAAAAAAGAAACCTCGGTGATTAAATTGTTACAATTAAATAATTTCAATCAATAATTAAAACCTCATAGTCTGGGAGAAGGTTCAAGTCCCTTTGGGTGGGAGATGCTGAAGTGTTTTAATTGAGCTTTAATTATCTGTGTCTCTGGCTGAACAGACACCTTGGGTTTGGGTTCTTTTTTATAAAACAAAAAAGCTAAGAAAAATACGGTGTTCGAGCCCTGCCCACACTCCCCAGGCCATGCATGTGGACACCCTCTCCGTCCCAGGGTGGCTGCTGTGTTGTTGGGATCACTCTGCCTTGTGCCAAGGCATGCAGGCAGCTGCCTGCAGCTGCTCTCCCCTGCCTGCCCCTTGCCTGGAGATGCTGGGGGCAGTGGGACTCCTCCAGCAGCTGCCAGCCACTGTTAGGAAGGAGCCCAAGGGCTGGAGGGGACAGCAGCCAAGTGGGAAGGGCTGGTTTGCTGGTGGGGAGCTATGCTGGGCTGTTGTGGAGCTGTCAGGGTGCTGATGCACCTTCCCACACACACACCTTTTCCCTTCCCAGCTCCAGAGCATAGCCGAGAAGGACAACAACCTGGTGCCCATTGGAAAGCCAGCATCTGAGGTGGGTGTGGTGCTGCCGGTGAGGCAGGGGCAAGCCGCGGGGTTCAGGCACAGGGGTGTTGAGTTGTTGGTGTGGCTCCAGGCCATGGCCTAAAGCCCTCAGTGGGGCTGGTGTGTCTGCAGCATTACGATGAGGAGGAAGAGGAGGACGACGAGGATGATGAAGACAGTGAGGAGGACTCGGAGGATGACGAGGATATGCAGGATATGGATGAGATGAATGATTATAATGAGTCTCCTGATGATGGGGAGATCAATGAGGTAAAGAGCAGGGCTGGGGGTGTGGGCTGGTGTCCCTGCCCTACCAAGACCCCAAAGTGTGGGGGGGTGCACGGTGCGCAGCACGTGGGAACCTGGGGGCCTTGTCTCCTCCACCCCCTCTGCTTGGTCCTGCTCTGGTCAGGGACTGGGGAGGGTCTCAAACTTTTCCCCTTCCCAGGTGGACATGGAGGGGGCAGAGCAGGATCAGGACCAGTGGATGATCTAATTCTGCTGTGGCCACACCAGACCAGAGGCTGGGGAAGAGCCCTCCGCAGCTCTGGAGCCCTGGTGTGTGGTTTGGCGAAGCTCCCACCATGGCTGCTGCGAGGGCTGCGTGGGGCAGGGGGGCTCAGGGTGAGGCTGCCTGAGGGGCGCAGATTGGCACTGGAGTGGCGCTGGGGAGCGTGTGGCTCAGCCCGGCACAGCGTCTTTTCTAATAAACTCAGTTTTCAAGAAAACAGCCCTCGGATCTGGTGTCGGAGGCACACCGGGGTGGGTGCTGGGAGCTGCGGGGATGCCATGCGGTTGGGTGGGGGTCTGTGTCTCTGGGGAGAGCCGGGCTTTCCACTGCACTTCCCTGGGGTCTCACGCAGACGTTTCTCTGTGGCTGTAAGAGGGAAGAGGCTCAGGCAGGAGGTTGTACGGGAAGAGGTCCCCTCTTCCCACCTGCTGCACTGCCCCCACTGCCACACCCCCACCACAGACCACCGCAGCCACCACGTTTCCTCCAGAGACTTTGTTTATAGCTGAGCGTGGTTAGTCGGGGACCCAGTGTTCCCCGTGGTCACCACAAGGCACGAGCTCGCTGCCTGGCTCAGCGGTTACCGGTATAGCAGAGCTCGGCGATGCCATCGGGGATGGCGTGGAAGTACTCCAGGCTGGCGCGGTGCACCTTGCAGCGGTATTTACCACAGGTTTTGGCGTACTGCAGGAAGTGGGGTGCACCGGGGAAGAGGACGTTGTCAGCCAGGATGGTGGCCCCCTCAGCCAGCAGCTGGTGGGTTTCCAGCAGCTGCAGGTCCCGTAGGTAGCAGCGCTTCCAGTGATCCATGAAGACGAAGTTGGCCTTCAGCAGGCCGTGCTTCTCCCTCAGCCGGGGGATCACCTCCTCCGATGGGCCCACGATTAGCTCCACCTGTGCCACAGCCCCTTCAGCCCCTGCCTTGTGGTACCGGGGTGCTGACCCACCACCTGCAGCCCTCCCCCCACCCTGCTGCGTGGGGTGTTGGGGAGTGAGCGGTGGCGAGAGCTCCATGTGGGAGAGGATCTCGCCTTGCCGCTCCCCCCTGTCCCACCCAGCAGCAGCTGTGAGGTGGGACAGGGTGGCAGTGTCATCCCCCCACCCCTCTCCTCTCTGGCAGTGGTGGGAAGAGCCGGCCTTTCCCCATTCCCAGGTGGGGCGCTCACCGTCTGCTCGTCGAAGCCGGCCAGGCGGATGACCTTCTCGGCCACGGCAGCGTGGCGGGGGTCCAACTCCACGGTGTAGAGGCGGGCACCAGGAGGCAGCCCCTGCGCCAGCAGCACTGTGCCGTAGCCACAGTAGGTTCCCAGCTCCAGCACCCGCAGCGGCGCCCGCTCATAGAGCAGCCGCTCCACGATCCTCCCTGCCATGGCCCAGATGCCTCAGCACTGGGGGGCAGGGGCGGGGCAGGGTGCTGCACCCCCCAGACCCCCCTTCCCTGGGCAAGGGGACAGCGCTGAGAGGGGCAGCAGGTCTGGTGTAGTGTGGCAGGAAGGAGGTGAGCAGCTGTGCCACGTGCCCCGAGTCAGCCCTTCCCACAGCACCTGTCCCCTGTCCCCAGCCATGCTGGGGGGGCTGAGCACTGGCAGTGGTGCCATGACTGTGGTGGCAGTGTCACCACCATGCTGGCAGTGCTGTAGCTGTGCCATAAATGCCGTGGCCTATAACAGCAGTGCCACAGCTGTGCCAGCGATGTTGTGGCCATGGCCACCCCAACAGTGCTGTGACTGCACCAGTGGTGCCACAGCCATGCCAATGGTGCCATGGCCACACCGACAGTGTCACAGCCCCGTCAATGGTGCCGTGGCCACACCGACAGTGTCACAGCCCCGTCAATGGTGCCGTGGCCACACCGACAGTGTCACAGCCATGTCAATGGTGCCGTGGCCACACCGACAGTGTCACAGCCATGTCAATGGTGCCGTGGCCACACCGACAGTGTCACAGCCCCGTCAATGGTGCCGTGGCCACACCGACAGTGTCACAGCCCCATCAATGGTGCCGTGGCCACACCGACAGTGTCACAGCCATGTCAATGGTGCCGTGGCCACACCATCAGTGTCACAGCCAAGTCAATGGTGCCATGGCCAAACCAACAGTGCCATGGCTGTACCAGCAGTGCTGTGACCATGCCAACAATGCCATGGCTGTGATGATGGTCCCATGACTCTGCCGTTGGTGGTGTGGCTGTGCTAATGGTGCCATAACCATTCCAATGATACCCCATGCCTGTGTCAATGATGCTATGGCTGCCCCAGTGGTGCAGTGGCCCCATGCCATTGGTGGCATGGTAATATTGGTGCTGTGGCCATGCCATTGGTGCCACAGCCATGGCTGGTGCAGGGACCCCTGCAGCACATGCGGGTGAGGGTTGCACTCACCTTTGATGGGCCCTACGCTGCTGAGGTGCTCGCAGCAGTAGCACCACTGGTCGAAGGTCTGCAGGATGTGCCGGGGGTCCCCAGGGATGGCATGGGCCAGCAGGTACTGGAAGGCGCGCTGCTCCCGTGGGACGCCGGTGAGCCGGTCCCGCAGCCAGCCCACCAGCACTGCCCGGTACAGCAGCACCAGGTAGTGCCGGTAGCGGATCAGCAGGGTGACAAGGAAGGGGAGGAAGGCCAGGGCAATCGCCGGTGACACCATGGTGAAGGGGTGAGGCTGTGGAAAGGGCCCCCCACAGGGCATGCTGGGGTGGGGGGGTCCTCCCAGGGTGCTAGCCCTGCAGCTCTCACTCATGCCATGAGCTGACAGTGCTCTGCACCTTCTGGGAGTGCCTCTCCCTGGGCTCTGGCGCTGCTGGGGCAATTTGCTGGCCCCCAGGGCTGCAGGGCTGTGGTCAGAGCTGGGCCAGGGCACCCTGGGGTGCTCTGGGGGCAGTGGGGGCACCGGGAGCCCCCTGTGCTGGGGCTGAGTGGTCCTGGGGGGTTGGGCTGTGGGGCTGCTCGGGGGGGGCAATGCCTGGCACAGCCCCTCACACTCACCTTGGCCCAGCTTTGCTGCCCCCGTGCCCCACATCCTGCACCCCATATCCTGCATCCCGCACCCCACATCTTGCGCCCCACACCCTGCACCCTGAGCTGTTGGGGGTCCCCAGCTGCAGCAAGGGGACAGGGTGGGGGGGGGGTGGCACCTACCTGTCCCCACTCTGCAGGCAGCAGACAGGCAGCAGGCAGCGAGCAGTGCCAAGCCCTGCTGCACACTTAATTATTGATGGTGTCACCTTAGTCACAGCCAGCACTGGCTCCGGTTACCCGGCTGAGGGGCTGGGGACATGGGGACAGGGCCAGGCTGGTGCTTGCGGGTGGCTCTTGAGCTGTGGGAGTGGTCCTGGAGCTGGGATCCCTTCTCTAGGGTTGGGGTCCTGTCACTGGGATTGGGGTCCCGGGACTGGGGTTCACTGGGATTGGGGTCTTGGGACTGGGGTTGGGGTCTTCTTACTAGGGCTGGGGTCTTGATACTGGATCCTGATGCTGGGACTGGCGGACTGGGACTGGGGCTGGGGTCTTGTCACTGGTGTTGGGGTCCTGATACTGGGACTGGGTCCTGATGCTGGGGCTGGGATCCTGAAACTGGGGCTGGGGCCTGATACTGGGGCTCGAGCCCCAGTACTGGGGCTGGGGTCCTGATACTGGGGCTGGGGGAGTACACACCGGAGCCAGGGGGTGGGTGCTGGTTTTGGGGGGTGGGTGCTGGACCAGGGCAGGGGATGCCGGGCTTGGGGCAGGGCTGTGGTGGGGGTGGCTGCAGGCAGTGCCCCTTGGGGACCCCTGACTGCCCAGCCCTGCTCCAAGCCCGGGGGCTCATCCCCAGCCTCTCACTGCATGCGGGGGTCGGAGGTACCTGAAGACCTCCCCCAGCATGTCCCCCCAGCCCCACTGGAGCTGCCTCCCACACAGCTGGGGCGAGGGAGATACCCTGCTGGGCTGAGCACTGAGGCACTCGCTGCAGCGATGGGCCCAGGGGGAGCCGGCAGCCCCCAGAAAGCTGCACAGGGCTGCCAGGGCTCCCCGTGGCGGGGGTGGGCACGGGGCAAGGGGTGAGGGGGTGCAGGCAAGTGGGGTCCCCATGGGCCTGGCAATGCTGCCAGCACCAGCAGCAGGGAACTGCAGGCAGGGTTGGGGCTGGAGGAGGGGGGAAGCTCAGCTTAGCCCCCCCAGCACGGGGATGTCCAAACCTGCAGGGGGGCTGCAGAGGGCAAAGGGACATCCTCAGGCTTGGGGGGCTCACGGGTTCAGGGGATTCAGGTCTTGGGGGGGCTCAGAGGGTTCAGGGGGGCTTGGGAGACTCAGGGGCTCAGGTACTTGAGGGGCTCAGGTGTTTTAGGGGGTTCAGGGGACTCAGGGCTTGGGGGGCTTAGGGCTTGGAAGGCTTAGAGTTTGGGGGGCTCAGGCAGCTTGAGGGGCTCAGAGGAGCTCGGCTTGACGTGCAGAGTTAAACTCCATAACTTGGGGTAAGTTATAAAGCGGGTGTGTTTATTGCAGGGCCAGGTGCAAGGGGGATCGCTCCTCCTGACTTGCACACCCAGTTGTACTCACTGTAATAAGTAACTAAGGGTAATTTGCTGATCAAAGGGGTTTTTAACAAAAGGAATGATCTTGCTGCAACAGATTTGAGAATGTTTTGTCTGGTGAGAAGAGAGTTAACTGTTAACCATGAGGTGGAGATGTACCTTCTCAAGGCCAATGTTAAACCATAATCTCATGTTACTATGACAACTTTGTCTTCGTCTAGACTTCAGTGTAAAAATAGTTTAGTTTTGTAATATACAGCTTCTTGCTACGGGACTGAGAGCATAACTGTTTGCTTAAACCGGTCTTGAAGCTGAGGATAAAAGGGCTGTGTTACTTGTCGGAATTTGCGAGCCTGGATGGAGCTGTGACTCCTCGGCGGCCCAGCGCTGTGCACTGTTTGGGGTTTTTTTTGGGGTTTTTTTTTTTTTTTTTGCTTTCCTACCTTAATAAATACTTAGTGAATTTATTTTGAACTCTAGTTATTTCAAATTCAACTGTAACACTCACAATGCATATTTATACATATGTTGGTTAGTTCTGCCCAAAGTCTACAGCTACTAACTAACTACTTACTAATTATTGGTTAGTTGCTTCCTCGCTTCAATTTGAAGGTACAGTTCATTTTAACTTTACTGGGCATGCTCCCCGAGCAGGGGTTCACTCTCTTTGGGGGGGCCACTTGAGTAGGAGGTCGGGATCTCCCCCTACCACAACTATTTTAACCTCGTGCCCTCGAGCCTTACAACTTCAGCAGTTTTTCTTTTAGCACTTAGCAAGTCCTTGTCAGAAGGCTACTGATGGACATGCTTGTGGAGCTCCTCTGCGCCTGTACTGACCGTCCCTTCTGAAGCGCTGCACAGGCCGAGCTCCAGACCTTCTCGCAGCTAATGAGGCTCCTGCCTGACTGTTGATAGTTCCTGTCATCTGTGCAACTCCTGCCTGTACAGTTTTAGGCTTTTCACTGTATTTTCTCGCATCAGGCTCAGGGTCTAGGCCTTGGGGCAGCTTAGGGTTTGGGGGACTCAGGGAGGCTCAGGGTTCACAGCCCTCAGAAATCTGGGGAGCTCAGGTGGTTTGGGAGGCTCAGCGGACTCAGGGCTCATGGCTTTGGGGGGCTTTTGGGGGGCTCAGGACACCCACTGAGATCCTGGCTGCAGACGCTCTCCAGAGCCCCCTGCCCAGCTGTCCCAGGCGGCTGCAGGCAGCAGGGCCTGGCAGGCAGAGCACAGTGCTGAGGCTCCTGGGCTCAGCCCGGGGTGCTGCCTGCGCCAGGGGTGTGGGCAGGGGGCTGCCAAGTGGGAGGAGTGGGCCGAGCCCCTGGGCACCAGCCATGACTCGAAGGGCCTTAATGAGTGGGCAGGGCAGGCAGGCATGCACGCAGGGCACGCGGGGCATAGCAGGCAGGGCGTGCAGGGCAGGCCTGGCACACAGGCAGGCAGGGCATGCAGGACTCCCAGCCCAGCCCTGGCCGTGCCTCAGTTTCCCCACCCTGCTGAGCTGCCAGCTCCTCTCACCCCTGGGCCCCCCCATGGGGCCGGTGGCCCCATTCCCACCCCAGCAGCCACCCCAGCCATTTCCTGGTCCAGCTGGAGCAAAGTGGGAAGGGGAAGGCCCAGTCTTGGCATGCCATGGCCACAGCCCCACGTGGGGGCATGGGGCAACCTGGGGACACTGTGGGCATGGGGAGCACTGGGAGCACCAGGGACATTGGAGTCATTGGGAGCACTGGGGATAGAGGGGGAAACGGTACACTGTGGGCACCAGGGGCACAAGCGGAAACTAGGGACACTGGGGGCATTGGGAGCACTGGGGGCATAAGGGGAAACTGGGGACACGGGGCATTGGGAGCACTGGGGGCACAGCAGGGAACTGGGGACCTTGGGAGCACTGGGGAAAACTGGCGACATTGGGAATACTGGGGGCACTGGGAGCACTGGGGGGAACTGGGGACACAAGGTCACCGGGAGCACTGGGGGCACGGGGGAAAACTGGGGACACTGGGGGCATTGGGAGCACTGGGGGCACAGCATGGAACTGGGGACATTGGGAATACTAGGGGCACTGGGAGCACTGGGGGTACTAGGAGCCCCGCCGCCCTGCGCGCCCCCCACGCTCCCGGCACGCTCCCTCCCGGGGCGCGCGCCCCCGCCCCCGTGCCCGTGGTTGGCACCGCCCCCGCCCGCGTGACGCCGCGACGTGACACCGCCCAGCGCGCGCTCCCGGCGGAGGGCGCGGCGCGGAGGGGGAGGGCGGGACCTGCGCGCCTGCGCACTCCTCCGTCCCCGCCCCCGCCTCCCGACCCCGCGCGCTGATTGGTTGCCCTTCACGTGACGGCGGCGCCTTTAAGGCGGGGCGGGCCAGTCCTCGGCCCTTCTTTTTCCATTGGCCGCCCTCCTGCCACGTGACGGGATGTCGGGTCACGGGATTGGCCGGGGGAGCGCCGCGGCTCCGCCCGCCGCGCGCTCACGTGATCGGTGCGGCGCGGGCCCGTGCGGGTGGGGTGCGGGCGCGGCGGCCCTGCTGCGCCTCGGCATGGGCTGCTGCTACAGCAGCGAGGCCTCGGCCTCCGACCAGGTGGGCCCCGCGCCGGGGGGGGAGGGCGGGGGGTCTGCGGGCCGGCGGGGGCCGAGACGAGTATTGCTGGGCGGGGCGGGGGGAAGCGGCGCTACCGGCCCTGCTTCCGGAGCGGAGGGTTCCCCTTGGCCGGGGCGGGGCGAGCCGGACCGAACGGCGGGTCTCCGTCCCGAGGGGGGCGGGCCTGGGGGTGTCCGCCTGCCTCCGCCGGGGTGGGCTGCGGGCAGCGCCTGCTCCCCCCCCACCCCGCGGGGACGGGCCTCAGGAGTCCGTGACAGCCGTGGGGCCTGCATCCGCGGCCCGCTGCCGGCGCCTGACAGCCTTCCTCGCTCCTGCCGGCCCCGCTGCGGGGTGTGTGGGGTCTGACCCCACCGCCGCCTGGGTCCCGCTGCGGTGCTGCCCGGCCCGCAGGCCCTGGGCAGGCTGCCGGCGTGGTGCCTGGTGATGTCGCCGGCGTGACAGCGGCAGGAGAAGGGGAGGCCGGTGACCCTGGCCTGGCTTCACCCCGCCCCCGGTGCGGGGCAGGCCTGAGCCGTTGCTCGTGGCTCCTCGGTGCTGCATCTGCTGGTTCCACAGCCACGGGTGACAGTCCCTAAAGAAACCTGCGGGGTGCTGGGGCCGTGCCCCTTGCCGCCCAGCCCCTTTCCCTGGCGCTGCCCTCCTGCCGTTATTTCTGCTTTGCAGAGGCCCTTTGGAAGCAGCCCCGGTGCTTGCCCTCCACCCTGGTAAATTTGTGGTGGCCGGTTTCCCCCTGTGCCTGCGACCATCTGTCCCTGTGGGTGCTACCTCCCTGCTGGTGTCCCATTGTGGGGTATGGCCCTTCCCTGGCCCCACAGAGCCAGGGCTGGCCTCTCTCCTAGAACAGTCTACAGGAGCTTCTCCTGCCCACAGTCATCTTTGTGTCTCCCGTTCCTTGAGTTTCTCTTGCTGTTCTAGTGCACACAGCCAGATGCAGTGTCCCTGGGGCTGCGTGGGAGGAGTGGGGGGCTTGATGGATGGGGCAAGAGGAGCCCCCCACCCCTGGCCCTGCATGCCCTGTACCGATGCAGGTTTAAGCCCAGGGTCCCAAACAGTCACAGTGCTGGTGGGAACGGTGCCAGGTTTTCCTTCCTGGGACAGTGTGACTGTCCCCACTGGTGCCTCTTGCTGAGGAGCTGCTGCAAAATTGGGGCTGTCACCTGTCCCGCAGAAACTTAATCCGCAGCTGCAGTGTGGGCAGCCCCTGCCTGTGCCCTGCCAGGGAGCTCGTCTGTGACAGCTTGTCCCTGGGGGAGCCTAGCCTGCGACCAAGCCGTGGTGCTCTCTGGCATGGGCTGTGGGGAAGGGGAGAGGCCTGGCTGGAGGAGTGCAGCAGCGTTTCCCAGCAGGAGGAAGGGGAGAGAGAGCTGCTGGTCAGGGAGGAGCTGAAGATGCCACTGACAGGGCATGCAGAGGAGTGACTGCACTCCTCACTCACCCTGGGATGCTGCGTATCCTGCTCTCCTGGTTACTTACGCCTATCAGTGCCCTGCCAGGCTCTTCTAGTTCCTGCCTTGCTGCTTGGCCAAGCCAGAGGATTAAGGCCTGAGCTACCACTCTGCACTCCCTGGGCTGAAGCTGGGGAGGGATGTGCCCTGCGGCTCTGCTCTGTTGAGAGCCCCTTCTGGGCACCCCCAGCCCCACAGTGCCCCTGGGCTGCAGCTGGTGGGGTTCACATGGCCCAGATAAGCACCGGCAGACACAAAAGTCTGGCAGGGATCTTTCTGGCCCTCAGCTGGGCAATGAGACTGTGGTAGGTTCTGTGTAGGCCAGTTGAGCATGCGCTGGGCATGTCCTAATTAGCCACCAGGTTTTGGGCAGGTCAGCGCTGGTGCATTGAGCAGGCAGTTGGGATCCTTTGAGGGGACGCATGCTGCCTGGCCATGGGGTGCTAGGTGTGTTGGCTTGCCCAAGGGGGCAGGCAGGGCTGTAGGCTCCTGTCTAGGATTAGCTACTCTAAATGTGCTGCCACCACACTACCTGATTTCAGCTGTGCTTCCTCCCTTTGTGGCACAGGAGGCTTTGGCTGGGAAAAAGCAAAGGGATCTGGAAAGAGGAGCCTGGATGTCACCTTAGCAGAGCCAGGGCTGTGCTGGGGTTATGCTGGGATGTGCAGGGAGTCCTCCCGGCAGGCTGATGGCAAGACTTGCATTGTCCTATGAGGTGAAAGCTGCTGGCACAAAGGAGCTGGGGCTGATTCTCCTCTTGCCTTTTCCCCAGGAAGAAGAGACGAAGCGGCTGCTGGAACCGGCGTCCAGCCCTCCCAACAAGGTGCTGAATGGAGCAGAGCAGAGCTACCACAACCTCCCATCAGCGCGCACAGATGAGCAGGCCATGCTGTCCTCCATCCTCGCCAAAACGGCCATGTAAGCCTTGTGCCGTAACCACCTCAGTGCTGCAGCATGATGGGGTGGGCAGGTGCCGTGGCCAGGCAGGCAGGATGTCTTGGGAACTAGCGATGACTGTGGGACATGGCAGCTTTGTCGGGGGTCTGCCTGCAACTGGCTGTAGGTGCTGAGAGAAAGGGGGGAGCTCTGGCAGTGGCTGCCTGTGGACAACCTCCTACCTCTGATTTGAGCCCCATGGGGGTGCAGAAATGAGACCTCGGGTGTGAGGTGACCCCTCGGCTGCTCAGCTGGGAAAGCGAGTCCTTGGGTATGCAGAGAGGGGGACTGGGTGGCACCAGCACTGGGGATGGGGTGTTCTGTCCTCTCCAGGGAGGTTGACCCTGAACATGGTGGGGGAAATGTGGGGTGGGGGCTGTGCCCTGCCTGTCTGACGGGGGGGCTTTGGGTTGCGTATGGGCCCTGCCTGGCACAGAGGGGCCAGTGGCAACTGGTATGTGTGTGACACGTGGTGTCACAGCAGCCCTGAGTGCTACTCTGCTTGTGGGTGGGGGGGGAAGGTGTGGGGCATGCGGCCAGGCTGTGGCATGGACCTGGGTGAGTGTCCAGCTCCTCTCTGAGCCCGGGGCCTGGTACCAGGGCTCTCAGGATGGCTGCCAAACGCTTAATCCTCATAGCCCTTATGGCATGGTGAAGCCTCCTTCCCCATGTGGCTGTGTGCCGAGGTCCGCAGGGTACAGGCCAGCCCACACCGCAGGAGGCTGTGGACCAAAGCCCCCAGCACTCTGTGCCTTTGGCTGCATCGGCCTCGGGGCAGTTGCAGGCAAATAGTCTTGGTGTTTCCTTCCCAGCAAGAAGCTGCTCCAGCCTGGCACACTGGTGTCCAGCTGGCTGCATCCATGCTGTGAGTCTGGCCTCCTAACAGTCCCAGGCTGTTCATCTTAGGGAGCTGAAGTCCTAGCACCTTCACTGGAGGGTGCTTAGTTTGCCTGAGATGCGGAGGGGGCTCGGGGGGAGTGACAAGCCTGCAGTGGGACCTGCTGTCTTGTGTCTCCACAGCAACATCATCGACGTGTCAGCAGCTGATTCCCAGGGCATGGAGCAGCACGAGTACATGGACAGAGCCAGGCAGTACAGGTGGGACCTGCCCTGCTCCCTTGGGATGCTTGCAGCCCCTCAAAGCTGTGTCCCCAGGCCAGGCCTTGGGGGTTTGGCTTTGGGAGAGTAAACTCAGTGTGTCACAGGGCTCCCTGCATCCAGGGAGGTGGTGCTTGGCCTCGCTCCTCTTCTCCACCCCCTGGCACTGCTGGGTGAGGCCCGTGGCGGTGTCAGTGGGCAGAGGCCTCGTCCCGGCTACGGGCTTGGCAAGGGCAGCCACGCACAAAGGGCTCCTGTGTTTCCTCCTGGCACTCAGAGCAGATGGCGTGTAGCTGGATGTGATTGCTCCCCGCTTGAAAGGCGCCTGTGTTGGAGAGCTGGAAGCTCCCTTATCCTCCTACATCGGGGGTTGGAGAGGGGATGGATGCTGGGAGTGATGCAGCGCGGCTCTCCCTGGTTCCCTCTTGGTGGTGCTTGTGCCTGGAAATGCAGCACGCATCTTCTGCTGAACCTGGGTCTCCCAGTGTCCCGTTGCTCCCTGCGGCAGGCTGGCGTGCTCCTTGCCGGTGCCAGTGCTGACCCTAGCTGCTCTCCCTACCGCAGCACGCGCCTGGCCATGCTGAGCAACAACCTGACGCACTGGAAGAAGCTCCCGCTGCTGCCGTCTCTGACCAACCAACCGCACCAAGTACTCGCCAGTGACCCCGTCCCCTTTGCAGACCTGCAGCAGGTGAGAGGGGCTGGGGGGAGCTCTGCCCTACAGCTGCTTCCTGGCCCCACCTTGATGTTCCATGAAGATGTGGGAGCTGAAGTGTCCTGGTCCTGTAGAAGCAGTGCTGTCTCCACTCGCTGGGAGCCCTGGCAATTGTGGCAGCGACTGTTTCAGTTCGTCTGCGGCCGCCTGGCTGTGCTGGAGATCCCAGGCAGGTCCTGGTGGCCCCTTCTGTCTTTAGCTTGGTGCATCTTCGCCAGAGGAGCACAGGCACCGTGGGCTTGAGCATGGGCTGTGCCAGGGCTCCGGTGAGTGTGGTGCTGGGAGTCATAGTGCTGGTGGGCAATGCAGAAACATCCCAAGTTTCAGGCAGCCCTGTAAGGGCTTGTTAGTGCTGAAGGCAAAGCCCAGTCACACATCTCTAGAGCAGTAACTGCATGCAGGTTGCGGCTCTGTACTCCTTCCAGTCCCTTCAGAACATCATTTACAGCAGGAGGGTGTTTTGCAGCACAGACAGCTTTGCTCCCAGGGAGACCTCCTGCTGCTTTAAGGAGGGGGCTGCTGGGGAAACACTCTTTCCTCAGAGGCAGGAGCTGCCACTTTAGCACTGGCGAGGCCCAGGTTTGTTGGCAGGCTGGCTGTCCCTGTTCCCTGCTGGCAAGGGCTGGTTCTTAAACCATATGCCAGTTCTCAGAGTGACGGGACTTGAAAGCTGCGGCTTTCCTGCTGGCTGTGGGGCTGGCTGAGGTGTTGTGGCTTCTGCCAGCACCTGGGAGCAGCCCAGTACAAAAACCTCGCTGCAGCTTGTTCTGCTCATCGAGCTTCCTCCTTACCCGGGGCATTTGAGTATTGAAGGATGCAGGGAGAGGAGACTGTCCCTGTGCTGCCAAAAACCCCTTCCCAAAGGCAGACAGGCTGGTATCCAGGCATGTCCCAGCAAGCAGAGCAGCCCTGCCAAGGGACCTCCCAGGGTGGGACATAGCCAGGCCTGAGCTTGTGGAGGCAGGAAGGAGCTGCCGGCAGGCAGGATTCTGCCAGTCGGCCTCTGTCTTGCTCTTTCTGCCAGGCTGGATCTTGGGAACAGCTGTGGGTCCTGCTCAGAGGGCACGTTCTCCCACTGTGGCAAGCTCACCTGCCTGTACTTACCTGCAGCGAGCCGCTGTGCCAGGAGCTGCCCAGGCAGCCCAGCTTTCCCGTTGACTGTGGGGTGGACTGAGATGTCATGGCTTCTCCCAGGGACAGGGCTGACTTAGGGACAGGTCTGGCCCTGCTGGCACAGCCTCCACTCTGAGAACAAAAGCCTGGTTTTAGGGTTTTGAAAGCATTTTGACCCGGAGCCCTGCGTCGGGGAGGGGGCTGCTGCTGCAGTGTCTCCCTGGGGCACAGCCCTGCCCCAGTGCAGCCCTGGCAACAGGGACCTTTGGGGAGCGCAAATGTTCCCTGTCCTGCGGGTGGGCTGGCACCGCCAGGGGTGGGAGGGCTGCAGGGTGGGGGGTGCTTCCCCCTCCTGTCCTGCTTCTGAGCAATGTTAAACACCTGGGGCTGGTGCCCCGCTGCTGTGGCATGTGCTGGGGCCTCCAGGCCTGCTGCTCTGTGGGCTTTTCTTTGGGATAACCATGCTCGCCAGAGCTGACGCTGGCTGCTACGCTTGCACCCACAGGTGTCCCGGATAGCTGCCTACGCCTTCAGCGCACTCTCACAGATCCGCGTTGACGCCAAAGAAGAACTGGTTGTACAGTTTGGCATCCCCTGAGCCCACCCCACAGCACCACAGCTTCACCGATTTTTGGGTTGCTTTTTGTTTTTTCCCCTTCCTTGTCTTTTTTGTTTGTTTCTTTTCCTTTCTCCTCTCCTTCCCTCCCTCCCCATGGCACCACAACAGAACTTGTACAGACACCCGATTTCCTACTATTCACCAAGATGCCCATTGCCGGCATGTCAGCCCTGCAGCGGTACCTGCTGGTGCTGCTCAGAGGCTTTCTCCTCCTCTTCCTCATGGGTGGGTGTGTGTGGGGAGGGGGCTGCATTTTGCCAGACGCCACATTGCACAGGGATGACCACAAAGGGAATGCCAACGCGGGGGCACCCCGGCACGGGTCAGCACCATGTGCCGTATCGCTGAGAAGGGTGGGCAGGAACCAAGGGGTGCCAGAGTCAGGCTGCTGCAGATGTGACTCTCTGCGTGGGACTTAGTGGCGTCTGACACCCTTTCTACTCATTTTTACATGTTTGGACCTTTATTTTGGTTTTTTTTAATTATTATTTTTGGCCACAGTAGATAAAATCATGTTTATCCAGCACCTGTCTCCGTTGTTCTGCACCAACCGCAGCGTGGATGCAGTGGGAGAGCCCTGGGGGAGCTGTGCTGACACCCATGTCCCCCTGCCCTTCCTGGGAGCAGGTACAGGGGGTTTGGGGAAGGATGTGCCCCTGTTAAGGGACAGGACTTGCTTTTCTGTGTTCTGGTTATGGAGTTTGCTCTGTGCTCTGGATAAAGTCCCTGGAGCCTTCCTCTAATCTCCCAGCTGGTTACTGGGACCCACTGGACCAGCTTCTGGCAAATGCTCTGGGGGTGGGCAGGGTGTGCTGATGCCCCCAGCCCCATACAGCAAGACAGGGTGAGCTGGGGCTGGAGGCAGCTCTGGACAGCTGCTGGTGGTACAGGGAGGCTGGGGGGGCTTTCTGGTGTCTCCGTCCATCCCAGCGTGTGGGATCAGATGTGGCCCCATGGCTTCTCCCCACTCTTGGGGCTGAGCAGAGCGGCATGTGGGAGCTGCAAGGTCCGGTTGTGCCACCCAGGTATGCCATAGGGTAGGGGGCTGAGCGTGGCTGCACCGCTGCCAGTGCATCCCCATACCTCTGGGCAGTCCTGTGCCACCGCTAGCCCTTGTGTTGCTGTCTGGGTCTGATCTGTGGGGTGGGGTCCACCTCCATGGCTACCCCAGGGTCCTATTTTGTAGAAAACAACTGCATGAGCCGCTGTCTGCCTCTGTCAGCAGCTCGGGGGAGAGGGTCCTCCAGTACAGAAGGGGTTTGGAGGCTCCTGTGGGGGGAGCGGGGACCTTGCTGGACCCACCCTGGATGGAGCTGATGCAGCTGAAGTTGGGGAGGGGTGAGCTAGGGGGTCCGCCTGGGCTGGCATCGCCCACTGTGGGGCAGGGCCCTTCCTGTGTGGTGCTATGGGGCAGAGTGGGCCTGCACCAACCCTGGGGTTCCTGCAGGTAACCCCCACGCACATCCACACATGTCCCTACCCTGCCCTGGGCCTCTGTGTGTTACCAAAAATTGCAACCAAGAAAATTCTCCAAATCAAACGATAGTTTAGAAAGCTGATGGCAGTTTATTGCACTGCTGGATGCACAGGGGAGATTTCCTCCTAGCGTGCACACCGAGCTGCTTGAGGACACGTTATATACAGCAGAGCCCTTGCACATCCAGCATGCATGATACATTCATTTTCATTCACGCACAGGGCTGGTTACAAGTGTCTCACTTCTCGTGCAAACTAGTGCGCACCCTCAGGCAGTGCTGCTGAAGGTGTTTATTGAGGGCGCATCTCCCCAAGCGGGGGCTGCCCTCTCTCGGGGGCCATGTGAGTCCGAGGTCGCGATCTCCCACTGCCACAGTCACCTTCGCCCTACTTTCGACCAACTTTCTGGGGGTTGCAAGGCCTTATCGGCTGCTCTCCCCTCGGGGCCAGAACTTCCTCACTCAGAGGCTTCTTCCTGCATAACTTCTGTGGCATACGAGGCACGGACCTTGCAAGGGTTGTGAGGCAAAGACATTTATTGTTACTTAGTTACAGCTTTTATAATTTATACTCTGTACGTGCGCTGCTAAAAGCTTTATTATTTCTGAAGCTCTACTGTCCATGCACCCAGCCCCTGCTCACTACAGGCGACTCTGCTGTTCCCTTATCCTCTAGAGGTGAGATCACGTTCCCCCTTGTTTCTGTCTCATCCAGGTTTATTCTCATACTCCCTCAAAGTTATTTACATCTTTGCTGCAGGATCAGAGCTGCACATCGTCAAAGCAAGGCCACAGCTGCACATTATCACTGTCAAACACCACACTGTTTTCGTTCCCTACAAAACTGGACAACCGAGATCTTTTCCCCGTCCGTTCCTTCCCCCCCCCCCCCCCCGCTTCCCAAGGCTGCCCCCCTCGATTAGAAGCCCCTTCGTTTGTCGCTTCCAACAGCTTTAGAGAGTCAGCTCGGCCTCAGCGTTGTGCCCCGGTCTCTGTAACGCACAGCTACACACTGCAGCAGAGCGTGGTCATCTGGAGTTCAGAGCAGGCGTGTGCCCTGCCCCGGTCCCTTGTGCGAACCAGCCCCCTGAGCGTGGGTCCCAGGCCAGAGATCCCCTGGGTCCCATCCGCGTTGGGAGCTGACGGCCCCCCAGGACCCCCTGCCCCCAAGAAACCCCCTCCTGGTGGCCTGCCAGCCCTGGGCCCCCTCCAGGTGCCCGTTCCTACGCGTGTCCCTGACCCCGACGGGAGTCCCGGCCCCTCTGCCTCACAGGGACACCTCACAGGATCCCCTCGCAGGGACCCCTCACAGGGACCCCTCACAGGGACCCCTCGCAGGGACACCTCGCAGGGACCCCTCACAGGGACACCTCGCAGGATCCCCTCACAGGGACACCTCGCAGGATGCCCTCACAGGGACACCTTGCAGGATCCCCTCGCAGGGACCCCTCGCAGGGACACCTCGCAGGATCCCCTCGCAGGGACCCCTCACAGGGACACCTCGCAGGATCCCCTCACAGGGACCCCTCACAGGGACACCTTGCAGGATCCCCTCACAGCGACACCTCACAGGATCCCCTCACAGGATCTCCTCAGAGGGACCCTCACAGGGACCCCCTCACAGGATCTCCTCAGAGGGACCCTCACAGGGACCCCTCACAGTAAGCCCTCGCAGGGACACCTCACAGGGACCTCGCATCAGTGGCCGCCCCGTGCCCGGCCCAGAGGCCATGGGCAGACCCTGGAACACCGGAGGGTCCCTCTGACCATCAGGAAACGCTGCTCCCTGCGCGCGTGCCCGAGCCCTGGCAGCAGCTGCCCACTTTATGCGATACTGTAAAGTCAGTCACGGAGAAAAGCTAAGACTGGATTTGAAGTTTAGCCCCTCCGCCTCACGCCCGGTCCCGTATCGGCCTGGAGCCCCCCCCCCACGTGTCCCCGTACCCTCACAGGGGCGCCCCTTCCCGCGGCTTCACGCCGGCCCCGGTCCTGCTGCAGGGGGCCCCGCGGGTGTCCCCGAACCCGTCGCGGGAGCAACCCCCCCCCCCCGCCGTTGCCATGCAACGTTCTCCCGGCGTTCCAAGCGGCTAAGGCGAGACTCGGCCCGCGCACAGCGGCCGCTGGGATTTGTAGTCCCCCCCGTCACTCTCGCACCCGCCGCGCGTTCCGCCCCGGCAGCAGCCAATGGTGAGGCGGCGGGGGCGGGCCCTGGTATTTCAACCGCAGCGGCGGCAGCTGGGGCTCAGTGCGCGGCTCGCCGAGCGGCCGTTCCCGCTTCGTTCCGGCGTCGGCGGGGTCTTGGCCGCTCTGCCGCTGGGGCTCCGTGGAGGGCCCCCTGGCCGTCGCTGCCGTGTGCCAGCCCCGCACCGAGCACGGCTGCGAGCCACGTTGGCGCTTTGCCGGAGGAAGACCTGAGCCTACAGCCTGCCCGCAGCCGTGTGCCCGGCTGCTGCGGCCCCTTCCCCGCGCCGTCCCCGGCTGACCGCGGCTTCACCTCCCCAGCCGGTAAGAAAAGCTTCGGGGCGAGTCCCGCTCGGTCCGCGTGGCCAGAGCCCTGCGGCGGCTCCGAGCCGGGGTCCTGCCGCGCCGCGTTCTCACGTCTCGCCCGCCCGCGGCCGATCCTCCGTCTCCGGCCGAGCTCAGCGGTGTCCCTTTCCCGGGAGACGGGGGACCCAGCTGGGGTACGGTGGCTCCTGGGGGTCTTCCTTCAGTTCCCGGCTGCTTGCACGCACACACACTCCGCTTTATCCAGCGGTGTGTGATGGCCGTGCCCCCCCGGGGCTGCTCCTGCTGCCCCTGGAGCCGGTTTAGAACTTTCTCCGCTACCTGCAGGGTACGGGCCCCTCGCTGCCGTGCTTGGGGCAGCGCCATCCTGTGGCCTCAACCAGCCTCGGCCTTCCCAGACGCCCCAGGGGTGGCTCCCGAGGGCCCCCGGCGAGGGCCAGGTGTCCCTCCCTCGGCCGCTCCCTGCCGGCGCTGAGCGGCAGCTGGGTCCCTGGGTGCAGGCAGGGCTGTGGCAGCTGCCGCTCTGGACCGAAGGCAGGGGTCCCGCAGCGCCCCGGGCCGGCTGCTGACTGTGGCATCCGCCGGCGGCGGGTTGCGGCGCTGCTCCGGGGGTGAATCCGCAGCCGCTTGGAGGCGGGGGGGGAGTTTCTTGGGAGTCAGCCGTGCTGTGGCTGCAGCCAGGTTAGCAGGAGCCGGGGGGGGGGGAACGTTGGCAGCGGGGCCCCCAGCACCCTTCCCTGCCGAGCGGCCGGTGCTGCCGCTGCGCTGGGGCCAAGGGCAGGGCCAGCCCCGCCAGCCTTCCGTCAGCTGAAGCCGCCGCGGCCCTTTCCCCGCGGCTGCCGGGCGGCGTTCCGCGCTGTGCGCCTTTAAGGAGCGCGGCCGTGGCGCCGTGACGTGGGTGGCACAGGGCCAGGGAGGGCAGCCGCCGCCTGCCAGCCCCGCCGAGGAGAAGCACAACAACGTCTGTGCGTGGCCGCCGGCTGCCAGCGCTCATGGCGGATTCAACCCGGCACGCCCCCGGTAAGGCGCCGACGAAGACTTTATCCCGCTCCCTCGTTTGCTTGCGGCGGGGCAGAGGCTCACCGTCTCCCGGTGCGGAGCCGCAGCGTGCGGCTCCCGCCCCGGTGCGCCGTGACCCCTGCGCTGTGACTCCCCGACTCGCATCGGGGCGCGGGCGACCGAGCGGGGTTCGCCACCGTCCGGGCGCTCGGGCTGTGCCCCCCGGGCGCGGGCCCGGCCCTGCCGGGGTGGCAGCAGCGGGTCGCCCGCCCTGCCTGGGTGAGCCGCTGGGCGCTTCCCGCAGCGCGACCCCCCCGCCCGGGCTGGCTGGCGGCCGCGTCCCTCCGGCGGGAGCCGCGGGGCTGCGCAGCGCCGTGTTCGGGACCGAGCGGGCGCTGGCGGGGGGCGGCGAAGGACGATGCCGCCAGGGCCGCCGCGGCTCGTTCCGCAGGGCCGGGGCTGGGAAGCGCCCGCAGCAGCTGCCGCGCTCGGTGCGGGTGCAGCGGGCTCCCCGCCGCTGCCCCTCTGCTGCGGCCTGGATCCGGGCAGCGCCGGCGGCGCTGGCCGAGCGCTCGGGGCGGCTGGTGTCGGCAGCGACGGGCCGGGCTGTGGCGAGGGCAGGAGCGGGCAGCCTCGCTCATCCCAGCCTCTCGCCGGGCACCGGCGCTCCCGCAGACCGGCGCGGGTAGCGCCCAGCGCGGCGCTGCCGGGGGCGCTCGGCAGGATGCGGCCGTCTCTGGCGGGAGCTGGCGTTCAGGGCGCGCGTTTCGCCAGGGCGGTTCGGGAGGGCTTTGGGGGAGAGGCCCCGGCCCGGGCGTGCTGCCCCCCTGGCTGTGGGGCCGAAGGGGCGCTGCGTGCCGAGAGGCCGTGTGCCACGGCTGTGGGGGAGAGGAACTGGTTTTCAGCCAGATTGCAGGGAGGACCTGTCCTGCCGAGGATCCTGCGCTCCCCAGCCGAGCTGACAGAGGCAGTGGGAGCTCCGTGTCCCCCAGAGCCGTTGTGGCTGTCATGTGCTGGGTGTTCCCAGGGAAAGCTGTGGATCCCAGGCAGGCTCCTGGCCCGTCAGGGTGCAGCACAGGGCAAGGAGCTGAGGAGCACCCTCCCCATCTGGGTGATTTTTGGTGGGGGCCCTGCTTGGCCTCTGCCACTGTTCAGGTCTGTTCCCACCAGCTCCCTTGCCGGGAGGACTACCTCGGTGACACTGGGGATGCCCAGCATGGAGGTGGAGGTTGCCAGAGAGTGCCTGGCAGCGATCCCCCATCCTGGGAACAGGGGGGGGGCTCATCCCCACCCCCATTCAGTGCAGCAGTGCCTGGGGGCTCCCCCCACCCCTGGCAGGTGGTTCTCCTTAGCACTGGTGTCAGTGGGAAGGGGAGCTGGCAGTGCTCAGATGGCTTGGCTGCTGCCTCACCGGGCTTGTTTTGGGCCTGGTGGCCTTTGCAGGCTCCTTCCAGCCCCTGTGGCTGTGTCCTGGCCGGGGGCAGAGTGGGCAGCCAGCCTGCCCCCTGAGGGGTCCCAGCAGCCGGGTGGTGGGGAATGAGGGAGCCCTGGTTCCCACCCTGCTGGCATTTTGGGGGCCAGTGGCCATGCAGCTGGGAGGACAGCTGAGCAGCTTTGGGCAGTACCGCGGTGGGAGCTCAGCCCCTTCCTGGGTGGGCAGGGCCAGCTCCAGGCCCCCAGCAGCCTGGGTTCCCTCCTCTTTCTTTCTTTTTCTAAACTTCCTTCTGCTCTGAGGTCTGCGGGAGATCCCTCTGCCTGCCGAGGCCTGGCAGGCCGTGCTCTCTGTGGCTCCCACTGCGCTCCTGGCTGGAGCTGGTTATCTTGCCTAGTTTGGGTGCTTGTTTGCCACTGATCTCTGGTCCCCCTCTGCTCCCCAGGGGCCACACCACAATTCGTGGCTGCCTCGTCCTGCTGGGGCAGGCTGCCTCTCTGCACAGCACTGGGGGATTTTATTTTATTTCTTTCCCTGCTCTTGCCCATTCCACAAGACCACTGTGGCTCTTGGTACAGCATCCCTACAGTGCTTTTAAATGTCTCTTAAACTTCAGCAAAGTTTGGGTGGGGGAGGGGGGGGGAAGGAGCCATGGCAGGAGGTGCTGGTGATGAGGAGCCTGAGCAATGGTTTTCCTTGAGCCTTGCTCATTGGGATCCCGACCTCCAGGGGTAAATCCCGGGGGGCTGTGGGACAAGGACCTGGCTGCTGCTTGGCAGTGCTGCTTCCTGCTCGGTGACTGCTGAAAAGCAGGAGGGTGCCGGCTGCTTGCCTCCGTACAACCCACAGCCAGCCAGGCACAGAGGGAGTGCCCGGTGCTGTGTGCAAGCCATGTATTAATGTAATTACTATGTTTGGCCTCAATTGCCTCACACCATCCCCCTCCCCCCTTTGTTGACATCCCTAGGTCTGGGCAGTGACCTGGCAGCTGTGCGAAGATGCCTCTTCACGAAGCGAGAGCTGCGGCTCTCCTTGCTTGGGTAAAGCCTCCCTCTCCTCCACCATAGCTTGCCCCATAGGGACATGGGACATGGTGCCTGGGTGTGTGCCAGCTGCCGCCGGCACTGGCAGCTCCTTGGGGGCACAATGTCTGGGCTGGTCAAGGGAGGGATTGTGGCTGGGGCAGGTCTTGGGGCAGCTGAGTCCTTGCTGTTCCTGGCAAGGTGGGTGTCTGCAGGAGAAGCCTTGCTCACTGTTCTTGTTGAGTAACTAGCGATGCCAGAACAGCTTGGTCTGGCTGTGGAAACTGCCTGGGAGTTGGAGCTGAGCTGGAGCAGGCAGCAGGCTTGGGATGTAAGCAGCAGCTGGACCATGAAGGGGCTGTTGGGTCTGCCTTGCAAATCAGTGCTTTGCCGGAGCAAAACATTGCAGCGTGATATGAGACCTGTGCCAGCCTGTCTGGCTGTGGGGATTGTGTTCAGCTTTTGCCTAGGCCAGGCAGGGATGGTTGGGAGGGCTGGCTTTGCTGTCACATGCAGACCAATCTTGTCTCCTGCCAGGAGTGTGAGGTGGCATAGTGTGGTGTGGTGTTGTCTTCTGACTGTCTTCACCTGTTTCTAGGTGAACAGCACAAAAGCTTGTACTCATCCCCTTGATGATCTGTCACAGCTCCAGGACTGCAGTGTCTTCATCAGAATCATCAACAAAATGTGAGTATGGGGAGCTGGGGAGCACTCTTCAAGCTGCCTGGCTTGTCTGAAAGGTGGCAGTGAGCATGCTTGGGGCTGCATCCCAGAGCCATGGCCTTGGCCTCCAAGAGCCTCTGGCTGCAAGTGTGGTCCCTGTCTGGCAGGGTGGGAGTGGGAGTCCTGGGATCTTCCTCCTCTGGCAGACCTGATGCTGGATCTCCAGCTCCTCTGTGAAGTTCCAGCAAAGCACAGCACCTGCATAAGCAGCACTTTGTCGGGTGTGTTCTGAAGCCCGCTGCAATGAAACACAGGGCTTGTGCCTTCACACTGTGGCTCCTTCATGCATAAACCCACCATGCATGGGATGATAAGCCTTTTGGGCTGCCCTGCTTGGCAGCCTCCCTGTGTAGATAATGTACTGCTTCCGAGTATGATACAGGCATGACAGAGCCTGCTTGCTCTGTCCTGGGACCTGTGGTGGGAGAAATGCCTCCGTCAGGAGCTGTGTTTGTTGCCTGTGAGCCAGGGCAATTGAAACCTGCAAGCCCCATCCAGTGTGGGGTCCAGAGCAGTGACCTGGAAGGGAGAGGGGTTTGCGTGTCTCCAAAATGCTGTTTCCCACGAAAGGTGACACTTTGCGATAGCAAGTAAAACAACTGGCTCCACGCATGACCTCCTGTCCCCTGTGGTACCTCCCTGCCTGGTGGGGATGCTGCCAGCTCGATGCTGAGGCTGGCAGGCAGAGGAGGAAGCGGTGGAGGCCAGCAGTGCTTGGACACATGCGCCGGGGGGCTGGCTGCCTGTCTCAGGCTGTTCACCAAACACAGCCATGTTTGCCAGGGCTGCCAGGAGCGTCTGTGCCTGCTCCTGGGCATGGTGTGGTTGGCTTTTGCTTCACCACCCACCCTGGCATGGGGGCATAGGGCAGGCCAGCATCATGCCTCTTGCTCAGCAAGCTCTGCTGGGGGAGTGGGGGAAAGGAGCACCATTTGTTTAATTCCTCGGCAAAGCATTAATGCAACCTGTACACTCTTCTAGCCACAGGAGCAAGGAGGGGGAGTCTGTGCTGGAGCAGCCACTGCCAGAGAGGATCTCCTTCATCTGTGGCTTCCTGGAGAGTAAGAGCTGTCCCTGGGGGAAGTGGCTGCCCCTGCTCGGTCTGGTCTTGTGTCTGCAGGCTTCCCCCTTCCCAAAGTGACTCTCTGCTGCATTGGCAGCTTCGTGATGTGCAGGCAGGGCTGCCCTGGCCCTGTGGCAGCGTGTGTGAGGAAAGCTTCCCAATGGAAAGCCTTGCTAGAGCGCAGGCTTGATGCAAAGGACAGGGTGCTGGTGGCTACTCTGGTGATGCTGCTTTGGGGTGGTATTCCTAGCCCGGTGCCTGGCTTCAAGCTGCTCACATTCCATGGGAAAACATAAAACTGAGCAGGAATCCTAGGAGGGTAGTCTTGCACTTTTGCTTGCCCTTTCCTGGAAGGGGAGACATTGTATCCCACCCTCCATAGATGTGACTCTGCTGGTGGAGGAGGAGCCAAAAGCACAAAGAGATGCCGAGGGTGAGGTGGGGAGGCTGGGACTGAGGGGGAAGTTGCCAGGGAGGGGGGAAAAAAGCCCATCAGACTTAATGGCAGAGGCTGAGCACTGGGGGCTTGGCTCTGGAGCCCAGCCCACCCTGCACCCCTTCTACCTGGGGATGCATCCTGGTGTCCCCCAACCCAAACACATCACTTCAGGGGGTGGACATGTGCCACGGGCTGGCAGGCAGCATGCTTAGTGGTAGGGGCTCCTGTGTGAATGGGAATCCCGCTTCACATTGCAGAGTACTGCAAGCACAAACTGGCTGCAGAGAACCTGGTCTTGTCACAGAAACTCCTGGAGGGAGAGGAGCTGGCGTTGGCCAAGGTAACTGCAGGGCATGCTTTATTCCTAGCTGGCACTGATGACTGACTTGGGGTTGGTGATGCTTACCTGCCTCGTTTCAGGTGACTGTGCTGCTCCTGTATTACACCTCCATGAGCTGCAAGAGCCCTGAGGACTGGAAAGAGTTTGACTATGAGACCCAGGTAATCCCTTCTGGATTCCTGCTGTGGACCAGGGGTGTGGGGGGAAGCAGAGATGCCTTTTGGGGGGCCCTCTGAGACCTGCCCTCCTGTTCTGGGTTCCCTTGAAAGATGGTGTGGGATGGGTGCTGCAGTGCTGGCCAGGGCATCTGGGCAATCAAATGCTCTAACTGCGAGTGTGGGCACTTGCCAGTGCAGGCACGGGCAGGCAGGGAGCTGCCTGTTGCCCCAAGCCTGCTGTGGTTGCTGCCTGGCTGGCCCCACTCTGCCCGTGAACCGCAGCTGCTGCAGCACAGCTGCTGACCCTGTGGCTCCTCTGACACAGGTTGAGCTGGCATCAATCCTCAAATTTGTGCTGGATAGTGAGGAAAGCCTGGATGAAAGCCTGGAGATGTTTCTGCAGAGGAAAGGTGAGCACCAGGTCCTGGCTGCCTGTCCTGTGGCACCAGCCTGGAGTAACAGGCCAAGCCTTGTGCAGGCATAACAGGCACTGGGCATGTTTTTCTCCTGGCTGGCACCAGTGCAACAGCCTGATAAGATGGGAGGTTAATGTGTTTGCTGTGGTGATGTCCAAGTGCCAACTCTGAGTGGGACAGACAGTCCATAACCTTGCAGAGGGCAGTGCTGCGGCACACTGAGTGCTGAGTGCTGCTTGTATCTTCCTGTACGGCTCCTGTGCCAAAAGCACCAAACCGGCATGGATGACACTTTTCTAGAGCATAAAAACATTGTGGTTTTTTCCCTGTTTGTGCTGCTGTAGCTGCCAAGTCATAAAAGCAGCAACACCATCCAGATCCCCTCAGCCCAGGACTGAGTGCTGTCCCCTGTAAGCTCTTCTGTAAGAGCAGGGCTGCCTTATGCCTGCCAGGCTCTTGGCAGCATCCCAGCCTTTGTGGCACAAGCTGCTTTTGCTGGAGGAGTGAGGCAGGTGGGATGTGTGCAGCTTTGTGGTGGGAGTGGAGTGCCGGGGCAGGGTTGTAAGGCAGGTTTATGGCTCCCTGGCCTGGAATTTGTTCCTGCGCACCTGGGATTTCAGCTGCTAAACCCTCCCTTCTGGTATTAATGTGAAGATCACAGCCTGCTTTTCGCTTGTGCTTTGCAGCACCGTTGTCTGCATCCAGCAGCAGCTCCGAGGAGCACTCCCTGCTGTTCTCCTTCCCACACAAGCAAGAACTGCGTTTTCTGGAGCTGAAGAATATTGTGTCCTCCTCAGATTCGTACGTCCTCAGCTTTTGGCTGGCAGAGGGGGAGCAAGGGGAGGGAGGAACCAATGACACCTTCTGGGACCTGGAGATGCAGCTGGGCTGCACACTGACTTGACAGACCCTTTTCTGCCATGGTGTTGTCCTCTTCCAAACTGCTCAGGCTTGACATGGGGATTTATGGTGTGAGGTTGAGGTTGGGCTGTAATTGGCTCCTTTTAGCCCAGCTCATTTCAGCCTAATGGGCCCAGAGACTTCCCAGAGCAGCTTGTGGTCCTCCCCTGTCTTGGGGTGGGTTCGAAGTTATCACTGTGACCCCCTCTGAGATGGGGGAACCAGAGCGGGTTTGACTGGCCGGGGAGAGACATTGCCCTGTGGTCAGCCCTGGGTAAGTTACATGGTGTGCCTCTCGGCAGACCGCTGCCCAGCACACCGTTCTTGCCCGTGGGGGGAGTCATGCAGACCCCTCAGTTCCAGCTGCAACGCCTGAAGAAGCAACTGGCTTTTGAGAGACAGAACCGGGATGAGCTGGAGGTGGAGCTGGCAGAGAATCTCAAGCTCATTATGGAGAAGGGTCAGTTGCTAGTGGGCCATGCTGGGGTGTGGGGAGGGGTTTCTGGGGCTGAGACCTCGCCTGGTTTCTCTGACTGTATTATGGCTTTGACCCCACCACAGCTGTGCTTGTGCATGGTCCATCCTGCCAGACCCCAAGTGAGCACAGCTTGTGGCTTTGGGGCTTTTCTGCTTTCCAAAGCAGACAGGGCAGCTTGGGGTTTGCTGTGCCTGGCCCCATGGTGGACCAAGGGGACCCTTCCCCGTTAATCTGGAGCCAAGCATGATGCTGAAAGCCTTGCTGATGGGAGCCAAGACAGCTCTGATGCTGTTGTTGCAACTCTGAGATGGCTGTTGGTCCCCCTGCCAAATGATTTGGAGCAGGCTGGCAGGTGTAGGAGTCTTGCCATCAGCATCTAAAGCTGTCTCCACCCTGGGGTTTTCCCCAGACACACATGGAGCCTCCAGGATCCTTCTTCCCTCTCCTGTTCCCTTATATATCCTGGGCAACAAGAGCCATGACTGAAGCAACACCCATGCTGAGCACCAGTGCTGGCAGCCTGGCTCTTCCCTCTCCTGCTCCAAAGGTTTTCTAAGCAGCGGCTCCTCACCAGCTTGGAAGAAGGAAACGCATCCCCCGCTGTGCTGTTGGCGGGGTTCAGGTGTCATAAAAAGATGGTAACTGGTCCTTTCTTGCCACCTTCCGCAGAGGCTCAGATCACCGTGATGCAGCAGCGGATTGATCACTTAGTTCTGCTCAACAAGAGGCAAGCTGCAGACCAGCTGGAGCCAAAGGAAATGGAGGAGCTGAGGGAGAGGAATGAGAGGTAATCCAGGACGTCTGCTCCCTCCTGCTAGGCAGGTCCTTGTCACTCCCATGTCCCCAGGGTCTGTGTTTGTCTCTTTCCCCAGCAGTGCAGTAAATGGGTGAGGGCAAACCTTCCTCTTGTTCTCTGCCGCCTCTGCAGCTGCACCCTGGAGAGGAGATGGCTTTGGCAGCTGCAGAATCATGGAATGGTTCGGGTTGGAAGGGACCTTCAAGACCAGCCAGTCCCACCCCCTGCCAGGGGCAGGGCCTCCTCCCCCCAGCCCAGGCTGCTCCCAGCCCCGTCCAGCCTGGCCTTGAGCCCTGCCAGGGATGGGGCACCCACAGCTGCTCTGGGCAGCCTGGGCCAGCGCCTCGCCGCCCTCACGGGGAAGGGTTTCTTCCTCATGTCCAACCTAAATCTCCCCTCTCTCAGCTTCAAGCCATTCCCCCCTGTCCCACCACTCCCTGCCCTTGCCCAAAGCCCCTCCCCAGCTTTCCTGTCGGCCCCTCCAGGCACTGGGAGCTGCTCTAAGGTCTCCCCGCAGCCTTCTCCTCCCCAGGCTGCACAGCCCCAGCTCTCCCAGCCTGTCCCCACAGCAGAGGGGCTCCAGCCCTCTGACCAGCTCCGTGGCCTCCGACAGGCCCACTCCGACAGGTCCGTGTCCCTCTGATGCTGAGGACCCCCGAGCTGGACACAGCGCTGTGGGGGGGTCTCAGCAGAGGGGCAGAGCCCCCTCCCTCGCCCTGCTGGCTACACTGCCAGCAGTGCAGCCTGGGGTGTGTTTGGGCCAGCAAACACACTGTGCTTTGTGGTCGGGACAGTTGCAGCCTGTAGCCTGTTTTTATTGCAGGGGGCAAGTCCCAAACCACACAGCGTGTTCTAACACCCCACTCCCTACCCTAAACCCTGCATGGGAACAGGCATGCTTGTTATGGGAAAAGTGTGCTGCTAGCATGGGACTTGCCTGTCACTGAGGGCTCTAAGGCTGATACTAGAGCCACTTCCCCAGCTGCTGGCCCTCCAATTTGATCCAGTTTGTTTGGATCTGAACTGGGTGGTGTCACATGCTTGAATTCTGTTGCCTGTCACACTGCATCCTGGTCTTTGCCCTGTCCCTGTGCAGCAATGTGTTTACTTGGGAAGGATGCCTAGCCTCTGCTAGTAGGTGCCATGCCTTTTTTTTGTCCTTTCCTCACTTATTTCACTTTGCAGAGAGGTGACTGGAGTCCTGCAGCGGCTTCTGCCCTCGGTTCAGAGCAGTCAGGCTCCTCCAAAGCACAGACATTGCTTATCTCTGCTCCACTCGATGACATATTGTGACCCAGTCTAGAGCTGAATTTATGGTAGTTTTGCACCATGGCATAGAGATACCTTTGTACTTCAGTAATGTTCAGCAGCATTGGTTCCCAGTGGTGTCCTCACCTGCCTTGGGCTCACACCCCTTGTTTTAACTTTGGCTCCTCTCCCACAGCCTCACGGTGCGCCTGCACAACACCCTCAAGCAGTGCCAGGACTTGAAGACTGAAAAAGGCCAGATGGAGCGGAAAATCGACCAGCTCTCTGAGGAGAACGGGGACCTTTCCTTCAAGGTGCAGGATGCTGTGTCCTCTCCCTGTCCCCATAGCCTAGTCATTTGTGATGGGATGCAGGAGGAAGGATTTGATGGCAGTGATGGCTGCTGGGTTGCTTATAGCTCTGCCACTGGCCTCGTGACCTTGACCAAGTGACTGAGTCTGCTCTGGGCTCCAGATCCTGATCTGAAGGGGAACCATGGTGGGGGAAAAATAGGGGCTAGGCAGAGCTGCTGGCATGCAGTGCTGGTACAGGGCATGAGCACCCAGGACCTGGAATGCCTGTGGATGCTGCAGTGCTTAGTGCTTAGAAGAGGGCAGCTGGGCAGTGTGGGTGCTCTCTGACCCTCCTCTGGGATAAGGGTTTTTTCTCTTTGTAGCTGCGGGAGATTGCCAGCCGCATGGTCCGGGTGCAGGAAGCCCTGAATGAGCTCTCGGAGGAGCACAACGTGACCCTGGCACAGTCGCGGGAAAAGCAGGGACAGCTGGAGGATGAGCTGTGTGCTTCCCTGCAGGAGAAGGTGAGGGGGTTCTGCCTGGGTGGTGAGTGCCTCCTGCTCTTGCTACTCCTGGGAAGGGTTCCCTGCCATGTGACAGGCTGCTGCCCTCCCAGTGAGGAGAGAAACCCTGAGCTTGCCAAGACCTGGTGTCAATTTAAAGCTGGGTGACTGTGCCTCTCCTTGCTTGGTTCCCTTGTGTTGCACTGTGCTCTATCCCATGTCTCTGTCACCAGAAATACTTAGAAGAGAAGATCGAGATTCTCCAGGGGAAGATTTCTGTGCTGGAGGACCAGCTGGCCAAGCTGGAGGACTGCAGCACCCAGGAGAAGGGAGAGGTCATGGGTGACATACTGAAGGTACAGCTGGGTCTTGAGAGAGCCTCTGGCTCCCACAGTGAGGGCAGGCAGTGCTTGGATGCAAAACTATCTGGAGGGAGTGGCAGGTGCTGGAGGAATGCATGGCAAAGCCATGCAGGGCAGAGCCAGCTGCTCTCTGCTATTGGATGGGGGTTGTGGGGCTGAGCACACTGCGGGAGCCCCTTTTGTGCTGAATTTAGAAATACTGCTCCTGGGTAGCTGCTGGCACCCCCAGCCTCCCATAGCATTGATCTGTTGTGGAGGGGGTGGCTCTGCATGGTGGGAAAAGACTTCTGGTTTGAGAGAGCAGAGTGGCCCAAGGCTAAGGGGAAGGTGGGGTGTGTTGGGGTGCACTGGGGGTGCTGGGAGGGCAGGCAGGTGCCAGGCAGCTCCCATTGGGATGCAGTGCATGATTCTCCAGTGAGAGTGTAGGATGCAGCTCAAGTAACACCTGTGTGTTGTTTTTTCCCCTCCCTCCTCTTTGCTCTGCCAGCTGGAAGAGCTGAAGCAGGAGGTATCCAGCCTTGTCACTAAAGGGGCTGAGCTCCAGGCCACCATCCTGCGGCTGGAGGAGGAGAAGCAGCAGCTGAGTGGCCTTGTTGCCAGCCTTCAGAGCTCCCTCTCTGAGAGCCACCAGGCCAGGGAGAGGCTGGTGCAGGACCTGCAGGCATGGGAGGCCAGCGAGCCCAGCAGGCAGCAGGAGCAGGAAGTGGAGGTAAAGAAACTGTCTAGGGAGTTGACCCTGCTGAGTACCAGGCTGGAGGAGTCACTGCGGGAGATGGCACGCCGGGAGGAGGAAGCTGAATGCTTGCATCAGGAGGTGGAACGGGCCAAGGTGGACTGTGCTGCTGAGCGAGCCTGTAAGGCAGAGCTGGAGGAACAGCTGCAAAACTCGCTCAATGAGCAGAGGGTGCACCAGGAGGAGCTGGCCCGATGCTGGGAGCTGATGAAGGAGAAGGATGGGGAGCTGGATGAGCTCCGCCAGAAAAACATCTCACAGGATGAAGAGCTGAGGGACCTGCAGAAGACTGTCAGCAAGCTGAAAGGAGAGCTTTCTTTGGAGATGGCCAAGGAGCGGGTGCCCAAAGGGGACAAACTGCAGGGATTCTCAGAGGCCACCCAGAGCAGGGATGTGGAGGGGGACAACATCAAGGCTACCTGCTCAAAAGAGATGTCCCTCAAAAGCTTGGAGGAGAAGACTCATGACAGGGAGCAGGAAGCTGGCTTGAGCCAAGACCTTTACCAGGGGAAGCTGAAGGAGAGCCATGTGCTTAGTTTGCAAGTGGAGGAGCTGGCGCAGCAGGAGGCTATGGCCACCCTTGAGCAAGTGGAAGCCAAGGCGGAAATGGCAGAGGCTTTGAGGGAAGCAGCCCAGCAGAAGGAGAAGGCATTGGAGCTGCAGAAGGAACTACAAAAGGGCAGGGAGCTGACCCAGAGCAAAACAGCTGTCACAGCTGCTGAGAAGGAGCTGGCATCCCTCTCTTCTGCAGTGCAGGAGAAAGGCTGGTCAGAGGAGAGCTGGAAAGAGGAGCTGGAGAAGCAGCGGTTGACTATCAAGGCTCTGAAGAGAGACCAACGTTTCCAGAGAGAGCGGGAGGACAAGCTGCGTCAGGAGGTGAAGGTCTGCCAGGACCAGTGCCTCCAGAAGGAGCAGCAACTTGCTGCCCTGCAGCGGGAGTTTAACAGTGCCCAGGTGGAGCGTGCCTCCCTGGAGAGCCAGCACTGCCAGGAGCTGGAGCAGAGGGCGAAAACCCTGGCTGCTCTACAAGCAGAGCTGGCAAAGGCCAGGCTGGAGGCGACTGAAGTGCCATCCCTGCGGGAGCGATTAGCAGAGCAGGACTGGGCCAACCGGCAGCTGCAGGTAGAGGCAGCAGAGCAGGCGGCACGGCTGGCAGGGCTGCAGCAGGCTGAGGAGACCTGGAGCCGTGGGCAGCAGTGGCTTGAAGCGGAGCTGGGCCGGTTCATGGAGCAGCATACGCAGAATATGAAGCGGCTGCAGGAGCTGGCAGCCAGCAGTCAGCAGGAGGCTGAGGAGGTATTGCGCAAGTTGGAGATAAGGACTAATGAGTATGAGACCAGCAAGGCAGTGGCTCTGGAGGAGAAGAGGAGGATGACTGCTCAGGTAGGGGCTCCTGCAATTGGGTGGGCTGTGGGTTGGGGGAGCTCCCCAGGAAAATGGGTATGTTTGGTCTTCTGTGCACACCTGAATTACAGAAGGGTTTGGGTTGGAAGGAACCTCACAACCACCCAGGCCCCCTCCCCCCAGCCCAGGCTGCTCCCAGCCCCGTCCAGCCTGGCCTTGAGCCCTGCCAGGGATGGGGCACCCACAGCTGCTCTGGGCAGCCTGGGCCAGCGCCTCGCCGCCCTCACGGGGAAGGGTTTCTTCCTTATATCTTACCTAAATCTCCCCTCTCTCAGCTTCAAGCCATTCCTGCCCACTCACAAGGGTGCCCGTGGCTTGGCATGGCTTCTCATTCTCATGCTCCTGGTGTGGCCATGGGGCATGTGGCAGGCAGTGCACCAGCACTGACCGGCTGCCAAAAGTATCCAGGGCTCCTTGACAAAGGATCATTTGTCCTGTGGTACCTTGTCCACAGATAGAAAGGGATTTGGGGGGAGCTGGGGCACCCTGTTCCTTCTGGTTTTTCCCACTCTCTTGAACTGAATTTCAGCTTCTCACCCAGTTGGCAGGAATGGCTGCTGCTGGGAGGAGGGGGCTGTGTTCCCAGACCGGGTGGTCCAGATGTGGCCAGAGGTGGGTCGCTTTACAGCAGCATTGGTCTCAGACAGAGCATGGGTTAGCACTTGGGGAAACAATGCTGGAAAAGTCCCATTTCTCTGCCCAGGGACCCTGCAGAGGCCTCGTGGCTGTGACTGGGGTGGGTTGGGGGCTCCCTGAGCATCCCCCAGAGCAGGGAGAGCCTGGCTGGGCAGGAGCTCTCAGCAGCCAGGGTCTGGCAGCCGTCTCCCCTTGCTGAGACCGACAGCTGACCCATGGGACTGCAGCTTGCAGGCATCCAGGCAGTGAGCACACCCACTGCTGAAGGATTTATGAGCTGCCTGCCTGTTCCTGGGGCTCCTGCTGTGTCTGGGGGCCTGGCAGGGTTTCCTGGCTCTTCCATGGTGTCACATCCCACGTGTCTGTAAGGACAAGCTGCCAGCAGCCACTCCCCACTTATGAGCCACAGAAGCATCCCCTTGGGGCTAGGATGCCTCCCCTTGAGTGGGCACAGGCTCCCCTCAAGTTGTATGGCTTGAGGCTTGGCACAGAGGATGCCCACATTGGGATGAGCCTCCTGCTTTTACCCTGGTAACAAACAGCTGGCAGTGGAGATGCCTGCTCTGGCAACTGGTTATTGCATAACTGTGCTGGCTTCCCTCGCCCTTCGGCCTAAAGGGGTCTCAGCTTTGCTTCCAGTGCACAGCTGCTCCTTACACTTAGGTAGTGCAAGCCTCCTCCCTGCAAAGACTAACATGGAGCAGCTGTGTTTGCCTGCCTCAAGTGTGGTACCTGAAGTACTGGGAGCTTGCTCCGTGAAGGTACGGCTGAACAGCCCCCCGGGGCAGGAAACCTCCGGTGTCCTGCTCCCGGAGCTGGAGGGGAGGGACATGCTCCTCCACTGGAAGATTGTAGATGGGAGTCTTGTGCCTGGAGCTGGTCTGACCGACCCATACTTTCAGGTGGAGGAGCTGAATGAAAAGCTGACCCAGCACGAGAAGGCTGTCCAAACCCAGGAGCAGAGAGTTAAGGTAAACAGGGGCCAAAACCCTGCAGGGCTGAGCTCTTGGCCAGCCCTCGAGCTGTTGGTGGCTCTCCAGGGGCTTCAGCTGGGGGAGGCAGGGGTGTGGGGTGCCTCTAAGGCAATTTCTTCCCTGCCCACAGGTGCTGGAAGGGGAACTGCAGGCAGGGGCCACCCGCCAGCAGGAGAAGGTGGCAGAGCTTCAGGCACAGCTCACCCAGAAGGAACAGGCAGCCAAGCACTACAAAGAGCAGGTATGGCAGGGGCTGGCATGGCCCTGCTGCCCCCGTGCCCCATGAGGAAGCTTGATGGGTTTTCTCTCCTTGACATCCTAGATGGAGAAAGCAAAAATGTGCTATGATGCAGAGAAGCAGCAGAACCAGGATCTGGCAGAGAAGCTGAAGGCCATGGAGCAACTGCAGAAAGAGAATGCGGAGCTGCGGATGGAGTCAGAGAGGTTGGCCAAGGAGCTGGAGCAGAGCATCCTGCAGGTCAGGGAGTCAGAACTGAGCTGCCAGAACCTCACCAGCCAGGTCTGCAGTCTGGAGGCTCAGGTGGGCACAGCACAGCAGGACTCCACACCCTTCCTCCTCCTCCCCTTTGTTGCTGGCTCTCTGAGGATCCATCCCTTCCTTCCCATCCAGGTGGAGCTTGCCAATCAGCAGCTACAGGAGCTTGGCAAGTTCCAGGGGGCAGCAGACACGCTGAAGGGCCAGGAGACTTTCTGCCAGAACCCTGCTGATCTCAGCACTGACAGCCTTGACCTCGGCGTTGGTGAAGCACAGCCACTTAATGCCACCAGGTACCAGCACACTGCAGCTCAGCAGAGGTCGTCCTGCTGCCAGCGTTGCTAAAACCCCCAGTGTCCCCAGTTCTTGCTGTTCCCCGAGGGCTTGGTAAGCCTGTCCGTGCTGCTGTCATGCCCCATCTGCAGGAAGGCTGGCTGCCCACAGCTGGAGGCCTCGGTGCCACCAGGCAATGAAGAGTCACTGGCATCCAAGCAGCTGCCCCGCAAGGCAGAATCCCTGGAGAGCCTCCACTTCGCTCCTCGCCACAGCCACAGGCAACTCCACCTGGGGACCAGTGCCCACTCCCTGGGTGACCTCTCGCTTCACTCCGGGGACAAGACCCCACCGACCTTGACAGTGAGTGGTGGGTCCCCTGGGTGTGGGGCAGGACAGGGATCCCCTGCAGAAAGAGATATGGTTTGCTGTGCCCTGCAGCCCAGGGCTCACTGGGGACTGGAGGGAAAGACAGGGGGTGGCTTGGGGGAGCTTACTTCCAATGCTCTTGCAGTTGGCTGGGGCTGCAGCCATCGCCTGGCCACCCCGAGGAAGCCTGAGCTGCTGTGGGGCTCTTTGTGCCCCCTACGTGCCCTTGTGCCGAGGACCGCTCAGCCCTTCAGAACCCGTGGCGTGGCAGCTGAGTGGGCAGTGCGAGAGGACAGGGGGTCCCAGGAGGTGCAGCCTTTTATCCGCTTCCTCCCCTCTGCCTCTCACCCCGTGGGGCAGCAGCCAAGCAGCTGCAGGGCACAGCACCCCAGGGGTGCTCCAGCCCCGGGCAAGGGCGGCTCTGGGATGGGCTATGGGCTTTGGTGCCTGGGTGTTGGGGTGGGGGGGCAAGCCCTCATGTCAGTGCAGGCTGGGGGATGAAAGGATGGAGAGCAGCCCTGCCAAGGGCTTGGGGGTGCTGGGGGATGAGAGACTCAGCATGTCCCTGCATGTCCCTCACCCTGTGTGGCCAGCAGGGCGAGGGAGGGGGCTCTGCCCCTCTGCTGAGACCCCCCCACAGCGCTGTGTCCAGCTCGGGGGTCCTCAGCATCAGAGGGGCACGGACCTGTCGGAGTGGGCCTGTCGGAGGCCACGGAGCTGGTCAGAGGGCTGGAGCCCCTCTGCTGTGGGGACAGGCTGGGAGAGCTGGGGCTGTGCAGCCTGGGGAGGAGAAGGCTGCGGGGAGACCTTAGAGCAGCTCCCAGTGCCTGGAGGGGCCGACAGGAAAGCTGGGGAGGGGCTTTGGGCAAGGGCAGGGAGTGGTGGGACAGGGGGGAATGGCTTGAAGCTGAGAGAGGGGAGATTTAGGTTGGACATGAGGAAGAAACCCTTCCCCGTGAGGGCGGCGAGGCGCTGGCCCAGGCTGCCCAGAGCAGCTGTGGGTGCCCCATCCCTCCAGGGCTCAAGGCCAGGCTGGACGGGGCTGGGAGCAGCCTGGGCTGGGGGGAGGGGGCCCTGCCCCTGGCGGGGGGTGGGACTGGCTGGTCTTGAAGGTCCCTTCCAGCCCAAACCCTTCTGTGATGTCTGGATTTCCCCCTCCTGGAAACAGGCCAAGACTGAGCAACTGGACAGTGCTGACATCTCCTGTACCACCTCAGCAGCTCAGCCCCCAAATGCTGCTCCTGGCACCTCCACAGGGTCTCTCACCAGCATCCCCTCCCGGGAGGCCCTCATCAAGCAGGAAACCTCCTCCCCACAGGAGCCCCCCAGCAATCCAGCACTGTTGGGCCTCCCCGGCTACCGGCTGGTCACTCGCAGCTCTGCCAGGCAGTTGCAGAGCAGGGACAGCTCCAGCCTTGGTGCGTGTGGGCAGGGGGCGGGCTGGGCTGTGGGCTGGGCAGGCTTGGCTTGGGGTGGCCACTTTTTGCCTGGGATCCCCACCTCAGCCTTCTCTGCTTTTGGGTTTAGACCAGAGCAACATCTACCTGGGCACATGCCAGGATGAGCCAGAGCAGCTGGACTGGCAGCGCATTGCAGAGCTGCAGCAGCGTAACCAGGCCTGCCCGCCCCACCTGAAGAGCTGCTACCCCCTGGAGAGGGTAAGGTGGGGCAGCAAGTGGGCTGCTCCTTTGCCACATTGGGCCCAAACTGCCCACAGGAAAGGGCATGGAGAGCATTGGTGATGACACCTCTGCATTTCCTCCGCAGACCTCCAGCGGGACCATCACCGATGAGCAGGTGAAGACTGGTGACCCAGAGGAGACACTGCGACGATTCAGCATGCAGCCCCCTCAGAGGGCCACTTGGCACAGCACCCTGGCTGGCAGCTGGCAGCAAAGGAAGCACCTCCTGGATGAGTCCTACCAGGAGACTGACACCCCCCAGGTGAGCTGAGCTAAGCCTGTCACAAGTGTCCTGGCTGGTACACAACTTCCCTGGGAGCTGGGCTGGGGATGAGGGGCCATGAAGGCTGGTGGACAGCCACAGATGTTCTCCAGATGTTAGGGGGGTTGCTGGGCCACGCCAGCAGTGGGACCTTTTGAGCTGGTGCCTCCCCCAGGGCAGAGCTGGCACGTCTGAGCCTTCTGCTTTCCCCTCCCCACAGCTCCCAGGAAGGGTGACCAGGGCTCCTGTTCACCAGATGATGGTTCCAGCTTGTGTTTCCCCCCATCTTTATTCTAGTCAAAGAAGTGGAGCAGCTGCTTCCTGCTGCCCCAGCCCCGCAGGGAATGCAGTGAGCCGTGCAGCTCTGAGGGCCCGAGCAAGCAGCCAGGCCCCAGCGGGCAGGTGAGCAGCAGGGCCTGGAGCAGCCTGCTCTGGCAAGGAAAGTGGGGGGGAAAAAAAAAAGTCATGACCATCCTGTTCTGCACCTTCTTCTACAGGCTGAGAAGCATCAGCCACCCCAGGACTTCAGCAAGCCGTGCAGCTTGCCAGGCCCCAGCGGGCAGCCAGGCCCCAGCGGGCAGGTGAGTAGCCGGGCCTGGAGCAGCCTGCTCTGGCAAGGAAAGTGGGGGGGAAAGTCATGACCATCCTGTTGTGTTCTGCACCTTCTTCCACAGGCGCGAAAGCACCAGTCGCTGGGGTTTAGCATCCTCAACACGCCAAAGAGGCTGGGGACCAGCCTGCTGCGCCGGGCGGCTTGGCAGCAAACCTCATCCAAGAGATCTGGCAGCAGCACCCGCCGCTCACCCCGCATTGCTGCTGCCAAGGCCCCCAAGGACAAGGTAGGCACAGCCAACCCCCTGCAGCAAGCTCCCCAGCCTTCTGCAGTGGGGGGCGTTGTAAGGAGAAGCACATGCTCACCCCAGTGCCCCAAATCCCTGCCCTGGTCTCATGGAGGCAAGGGGGGGGGGAACCAGTCCCTGCAGTGCCACGGAGGCAGCAGGGTCCAAGTGTGGGCACAGCCACCTCCAGGGCAGTGGCCATGGTTCACAGTCACTAATGTCTCCTCTCTGCTTTGTCCCTTCCAGGCCAGTCACCAAGAAAAGAAGTCCTGAGGTGCCCTGCCTGGGGGGGAAGTATCTCCTATCTCCCCCGTGCTCGCTCTGCCCTGGACCCAGTCTGCACCCCCCACTTCCCTCTGCCCACCCAGCACTGTGGATACATCCCCAGGGGGGATGGGGCTAGACACTGCAAGTTTTCTATTTGTAAAATAAATTGTATTTCTTTTTTTTCCTGCTCTCCATGTCCTGGGTCATTCCTTCTACTGTGCCCATGGCCCATGTGTGGCTGCTGGCTCCTACACCAGGTGCCTGTAGGGGCAGCCAGGCCAGCAACAGGGAACCTGGGTGCATCCTGAAGAGTGGAAAACCATGATTCCCCTCCTTTAACTTACTCTCTAGCACCAGCTCCTGTCATTACAGTGTTTTGCCACCCATGCAGCCCCCACACTTCCTCCAAGTCTGGCTGTGGGGCTAGAAGCCTTGCCACAAATTCACAAGGGCTGCTGCCTCTCTGCCAGCATGGCAGGCTTGTTCCCTCCCCAAATCCTGTGCCTTGCCATGGTGTAACTCAGTCCAGCCCTGTGGCTCTGCCTGCGCAAGCAGCAGCTTGCCCGGATGGGGCAGGCAGGGTTCTGGTCAGTGTCTCCAGCCACTGCAGCAGCACTGCTTCAGTCCCCGAGTGCCATGACATGGGGCTTGTCCCCACTCTGCACTGTGCTCACAGCCCTACCCCAGGTGGTAGGATGAGGCCAGGGTGCCTGGTGTCCCTGCCTGTTCCTCACAAGTGCTGGCATGTCATTCCACCTCCACCACATCAAAGGGCAGCTCACAGATAGGGCAGCACACCCAGGCATTGCAGGATGCCTCTGCCTGCAAGGATGAAGGCCAGGCTGGATTAGGATCTTCCTCTCCACAGCAGGAGGTGTGTGCAAGGAGATCCAGGCTGAAGTGACCTGCAGAAAGGGGAGGTGATGCCATTGTCCCAGGCTCTGCAGTGCTGGGGTGAGCACAGGGGCCTCATGCTCTCCCTCAAGGTTCCTGTGGCAGCCTGGCATGCCTGATATGCTGTATCATCCCTCTTCTGCCTGTCACAGGGCTGGTGCCAGGGTGCCCTGCATGTGTGGCAGTGACATGTCCTGGCTGTGCAGCTGTCACTGCTTCTCCCTGAAAAGCTGGGGTTCAATGCACATGTGGGGACAGCAGAGCCAGCAGCAGCCACAGGTGTCCCCTCACCTCTCTTCAAACCCAGCCGCCTCCACTTGGAACCCACCTCAATGCTGTGGCAGCTCCACAGCCGCTCTCATGCAGCTCAGCTTGGCCTCCGTGGCTCCCACAGCACAGGACAGCTCACCCAAGCACCATCCTGCTGCTGCCTGGGATGGCGGGGCCAGGACCTGCCCCAGCTCCTGGGGATGGAGCTCTGGGCTCACCCCCCACAAGTCTCTCCCACCATCGCTTCAACTCCCAGCCTGCCTGAGGGGACTCAGGCACCAGCTGGACAGATGAACAGACAAACACAGTGTGCTCTGGCCCAGAAGCATGTCCCGCTCCCTGCTCAAGTCAGCCGTGCAGACTCCGTGTTTACAGGGAGGCTGTTTCAGGCCAGAGGACCCACCTGAGCATATGGGGCAAATGCCCGTGTCATGACTGCTGTCACCCCTCTTGGCCTGTCTCTCACATTGGCTGTGGGCTCTGGCTCTTCCTTCTGATGTGGACTGCCCTGAGGCAGCTGGCAGAGACCTACAGGGGCATTGCAAGAGCAGGCGTGAGCTTAGGGCTTGCTCCGCTGTGCCCTGCCCAAAGCAGTGAAAGACTACCCCAGCCAGGGACCAGATCTGGCAAGAAGGGAGCAGTGCACCAGCTGCCCGGCAGGAGCAGGCAAGGAGGGATTCAGAGCAGACAAATCACCGGGGTGAGGGCAGGGGATACACGGTGACTTGAGGGATGGATTACCTGCCCACCGGGCTGGGAGGTCTCTGCCTGCTGCCTGGCTGCCTGTGGGCTCTCGTGGGGGCTGCAGGGACATCTCGTGCAGAGCCTGGGGAACAGCAGACAAGAAGTAATCGTTCCCTCTGCCCGACAGTGCCAGATCTTGCGGTGGAAGGGGCCGGGTGAGAACTGAACCACTAGTATTCAGGGGTACAAAACCACCCCTGTGACACAAAATAACAATCACCCCTTCCAGCTGCCTTGCTGCGGACACTAAATGGAACGCAGGAGGTTTCTCGGTGGGCTGTGGGATTTACCATTGAACTCCTCTCATGCCAGTAAGGAGGGTGACTTGCACAGAGGAAGGCCACTCTTGCCAGGACACAGCCTGCAGCCAGTGGGGCAGAAGAAATGGGATCCCTCCAGGCATGGGGAGCACCCTGGCAGCTGTGGATTCACCCTAGCCTGCCCCAGGTGGGATCACTCCAGCCACGGGCAGAGCCCTCAGCAGGACAAGATCCATTTGGACGATTTTGGGGGGTGCGTACCAACTATGCAAAGGCTCTCTGCACTGCAATATGCCCTACACCAGCCATGGGCAGCTCTGGCTTACCTGGGTCCTCAGCTGGCAGCTCCGGGTCACCCCCCGGGCTCCTGTGCTGGCTCTGTGCCTCAGCGCCTGGCTCCGCACTGCTGACAGCACCATCTGGGCTGGTTGGCTGAGGCAGGCTGGGCTACAGGCAGCTGGCTCTAGCTGCTGCAGGCGGCTCTTCAGCTGCTCCTCCTCCCTTGAGCTCCTGGAGGCAGACAGTCAGCCCCGTGGGGAGGTGAGAGCAGGCAGGCTGGCAGGAGCCAGAGCTCCAAGCACCTGGGGGCTTGGAGGCAACACCTCAAGGTGGCTCCAGGCCTGGTTGCACAGGGCAAGGATGGAGATGGACCAGAGCGGGCTACATACGAGCATGGATTTGGAAAGAAAGTCCAGCAAAAGGCAGGGCTGGAGCGCCAGGGGCTGTCCGCGGGCTCGGGATCCTCCTGCAGGACAAGGGAATGCCCTAGGGAATCGAGACAGGCACTCTGTGACCCTCACCCCGGGTGCAGCCCCTGGTCCAGCCAGGAGAGCAACCTCTTGCCCTCTCCATGAAGCACGAGCAGCAGAAGTGGAAGAAGCAGTGGAAGCCCCATCACTGCTACCTCCCAGTGGGTTCCCGCATGAGGAGCACACAAGGGGCACCTACTAGGCTTTGCTGTGAAGGAGGGGGTGGCTGGATGTCCTCAGGGTCCAGCAGCGTGCGCACACGGATGAAGGACAGTCCAAACTGGCTGTGCTTGCTGAAGGGCTGGCTGCAGGTGAGCCGCAGGCGGTCCCACTTCTGCCCCACTGCCAGCATCAGGAAGTCTGCTGCAGAGGGGCAGCAATTAGGGTGGAGGGGGCATACTGGATACCACTGTCCCAGCACCGCTCCCACCTCGGCTTGTCACCTTGTGTCATTGTTCCCCCTGCAGAACCAGGACACGGTGACAACTGGGGGATTATGGGTATGGGAAGAGGCCAGGGCATGGGATCAGAGCTGGTACAACCCTCCTGAGGCTGCACAGTGAACAGGATGGCCACAACCCCTGATCTCCATCCCTACGTGTCATTCCTTAGTCTCTCCTTCCCTTTCCACCACCCCCAGCTAGCTGCAGCCCATCGGCAGCCCCCCAGCCTCTCTGCTCCGGGCCTCTTTCCTTCATATCGGGCAATACTTACCTTCCTTAAGCATCCGGACCCTGCAGCGGTTCTGGTCCAGCTTTGAGTCAGCTGGTGTCATCAGCGCAACACTGGGCACCAGGGTGAGATAGGGTTGGTTTAGTGGCCATGAGGAATGTCCCACCTCGATCTGGAGGAAGGCGCAGCCACAGTTGCCTGTATTAAAGCAGGAAGGATGTGAGGTTCAGGGCTGCCGAGCCCATCCTGGGTACAGCCCTGCCCGAGCTGGCGGCAGGGAAGGTACCAACATCCACATAGCCGATGGGACTGGCTCTCTCCAGCTGCAGCTCCAATCTCAGCTGCCTGCTGCGGTCTTGGGGGCAGCTGAGCCAGGGACGAAGGCTGTCCTCAAGCAGCAAGTTCTCCACCGGGTACTTGGGGTCCTGCACGTGACGGCAGAGATGCCATGTCACACACCAGCTCCCTCCCTGCCTGCCTTCCCCTTCCCCTCCACCTCGTTCTGGGTGCGGGGGACTCTCTGGCAATGCACAGAAATTGCACTCCACTTTTTGAGAGGAAGAACTGCACGCAATTCCTGCCCTTCAGCACTAATTAGCAAGCTTCAGCTGGTACTTAACAAGGAGAGCTGTGGCGCTGCACCCTGTCACACCCCATACCGAGACCCCCCCTCCCTCTTCAGAGACCTCAACAACTCAGAGGGAAACCTGGGCTTTGCAAACCTCCCATCGAGCCCCCCACCTTGAGGAAACACCCCAGAGACCTGCGAGAAGGACACAACATAGCTGATTTTGACTGGAGCCATCTGAGATCCCCTGGAGACAACTCTCTGTCGGGACCGAGCTTCCTTTTGGATCCCTCCAGCACCTGGTGAGGAGAGGGCACGTCTGTGGCAGGACTGAGCATCTCCTGGCAATGAGGAGCTGGGGCTCCAGCCAAGCCTCTGCCCCCCACCTGCCATAGCACAGCTCACCCCACTTTCAGATGGTGCAAAGTGGGGGGCTCTGGGGCAGCCTCTTCATTAGTCCCCGTTGACTCCAACCTCACCCCCCAGCCCCAGTGCCTCCCAGCTCTGCCCCCTGACCTTGCGGCATTGTTTTGCCACAGCATTAACCCCTCCCCAACTGACTCACAACCCCCCAGCCCCATTCAGCCACCCCTCTGCTCTTAACTCACCCCACAACCCCACCCACCCCCCCGGCTCCATTCCACCCCCCTGGTGCCACCCACGCACAGCCCACAAGCTGTAGCCCCATTCTGTCACCCCAGTGCCCCTAGTCCTTCCCCACAACTCCCCTCAGACCCTCCAGTCCCACCCCCCGGTGTCCCCAGACACACACACAACCCCCCCAGATCCATTTTGCCACCCCAGTAGCCCCCAGTTCTGCCCCATGCCCCCCAGCCCCATTAACTCCCCAGCCCCCACCCCATTCACCCCCCGTTCCACCCCATGACCCCCTCACAGCTCTGCCCCATGACCCCCCATCCCATTACACCCCCGCAGTGCCCTGCAGCCCCCCTACCCATTCAGCCCCCCCCCAGCCCATTCAACCTCCCAGTGCCCCACAGCCCCCTCCGCCCCACAGCCCACCCCCCAACTGCACCCCCAGCCCCCTCACAGCCCGGCCCCACAGCCCCCCTAGCCCATCGCACCACCCTAGTGACCCCCAGCCCTGCCCCCCAGGCCGCCCCCTCCCCATTCGCCCCCCAGCCCCCTCACGGCTCTGCCCCACGGCCCCCCCAGCCCCTCCCCCCCGAGGCGCACCGATCCCGAAGCCGCCGCCCGAATCTTCCGCTCACACCCGGTGACCCCTGACCTCCGACCCGTGACCCAGAGGCCCAGTCCCCGCCGGCCTGTCACTCCCCCCTCGCTTGAGCCCGCGGCCGCGGTGCCTGACGGGACACGCAGTCCTCTGGCTGGGCCGCGCTGCCGCGCCGCGGCCCTAAGGAACCGTCTGCCATGTGCACTCCCTCCGAAATAGCGTAAGGGGGCGGTGACATCGTTAGCCCCGCGGTGCGAGGCGGCCGGTGTAACCGGGTCCACCGGAAGGGACTGTGCGTCCCACTTCGGGACTGGAAATGGCAGAAGATCCCTGGCCGTGACAGCTCGCCCCTTCCCTCTGCCTGTAGCGGCGCCTCTGGCGGCTGTCCCACCCCTCCTCTCCTCTGACTGGCCGTCGGGGCAGCGCCGCGCCAAGCGATTAGCGGAGGTGCGACGGCGTGGCCGGTGATTGGCGGACGGTGGCGGAAGAAGCTGGCCGCTGGGGACGGGGGGGGCAAGATGGCGGCGGTGCTGGAGGTGGAGGTTGGGGGTCCCGTCGAGCGCGATGTGGAGGAGGTAGCGGGGGGCCGGGAGCGCCGTGGACCGGGGCGGGCTGGGGGCCCCCGGGAGGGTTAGGGAAGGGGGGCTGTGGGGCGGGGGACACCGGGTTGGGCGCACTGGCTAGGGGACAGGGCCCTGCGGCGGGGGCTGCGGGGGGCTCGGGGCTGGGGGTGCTGGGGTCGGGGGAGGCGGGGCGGGCGGGTGTGGGGGGTGTGTGCACTGAGGCTGCCTGGGGGGACCCTGGGGCGTGGCGGGGGAGGGGGGTCTGGGGCACTGGGAGCTTCCAGGGCTTTGGGGCGGGGGGGTATGGGGACCGTTAGGGCTGAGGGGCTCTGGGAGTCCCTGGGGCGGGAGGGCCCCGGGAGAATCTCCAGGCCCCTGGGGCAGGGGGATATTGGGGGTCCCTGGGGCAGGAGGGCCCTGGGAGCATCTGAAGGCCCCTGGGGCAGCGGGGCATTGGGGGGTTCTGGGTGAGGGCGCCTTTGGGCTTTTTTTGGTGAGCTGCAGTGGATCTGCAGGGCCTCAGGAGGAGGGGCTTTGGAGGGCTCTGGGGTCCCTGTGGGTCTCGGAGGCACTGGGGAAGGGTGAGATGGATGAGAATGTGCCTCTGGGGTGGGCGGCCGTCCTGAGTGCAGGGTGAGAGGCTGGATGTGGCTGGAGGCAGCTGTGAGGAGCGCAGGGGAGGAGGGCGGTGGTGGAGGGGAAGCTCAGAGCAACCTTTGAGCTGTGTGAGAAACTGGCAGTTTGGGACATGGCAGGTAATTGGCAACAAGGGCCTCTGAAAGACTTTGCATCCCTGAAGTGGCCAAAGTGCCTGTTCCAGACAGGGCCCCCCAAGCTGGAGCAGCTGAAGAGGGGCCCTGGAAACACTAGCTGGGTCCTTTGGCACCTGCGAAGCTTCTCTGCTGTTAATTCATTCTCTGACTTTAAAACTCACTGCTGGAAAAGCCATGCGAGACTGGGGTGGGATTTGCATTTCAGAGAACACGGGAGGACGCGGGGCTGCTTGTGGTGCCCTCGGATGCCGGCAGCACGGGTAGTGTTCTCTCCTGGCAGCGACTTCTGCCTGTCACCTTGGTGCTGCGCCGTGTGAACTTCCGTGCTGAGATAATCAGTGGCCCTTGTTGCTCTTGGGGAATTGAAGCCATGTGAGGTAGAGGGCTTTAATTGAAGTTCCCACTGTTCCCATGATGGTGTTCAAGCATTCCCGGAGATGAAAAATTATAAAGCCAAAAAGAAAAAAAATCTGCTCAAAAAGCTGGAATTGAGAGCAGGGGCGTGCCTGCTTCTACACAACGGGAGTGTGGCATCTGTGTCTGCCACGGCATGTGTGCCACTGTACCACAGCACTGTAATGGCACTGCTGTCCTAGGCTTCGTCATGGCACTTTGTACTCAGGAGTTTTCCTTTTGCTTGCAGAGTGGTTCTGTGTGCGTGCAGCTGGCAGCCCTGCTGGAGCAGCAACACAAGGGGTACAAGATGCTTGGCTGGTGCAGTTGGGGTTTTTCAGTGCTTTTCCTCAAGAATTGGTAGTTTGGCTTAAAATTTTTCAGGTGCTGAAGGTTGTATTTGGGAAGTTTACTGGCAGGGTTGACTTGTGGAACTTCCCTCCTGTATGGCTGAGCTGTGTGAGCAAGGTGAGACAGTCTGCCTGAAGCGCAGTAAGAGCTTGTGCATCCTTCCTGTGCCATGTGTTGCTGCCAAAGAGCAGGTACAGTGGGATGACAGGAGGATTCAGCCTCAAATCCAGTGACCAAATGTCTTTAGCCACAAGTTGGTCACTCTTGCGTTACTTCTTGTTATATTTTAAGATGTTCACTGGTGGCTTTTTTATGCCAGAGAGGTGTTTGTCCAGCCAGGCTTTGAAGAACACAAAGGTGTATGTGTGCATGCTGGAACCAGGCTGTCTGAACTCCTCTCTGAACAAGCAACCCTGGCATCCCCCTGTGAATCTCTTCCATTGTGATAAGTGAGACTCAAAGCAAACTAGTAAGTAAACAGTAAGCTCTTGCACTCATGAGCTCTTTAGTTCAGTGCCAGCAGTAGATGGGAAACCTTTTCCATGTAAAAACATAGAAGAGCTGAAGATGCTTAGAAGTGAAATTCCTGTTTTTCAGTCCAACAGAAAACTGTTTTTGGGACTGGCTGAGAGGGCGTTGCGAGGAGGCAACTGACGGGCTGTGCTTAACTCTGTGCTGTGGTTCCACAAAATCCACATCCATCAGGACAAAATCCATGTGCTTGTGTTTGAGATCTTGGCAGCTCTGTGGGCTGAGCACATTGCTGACGAACAGTTAACGGTGGAGCTGGTGCACGGTGGAGATCTGAAAGGAGTTTAACGTTTCACTTGGTGCACCCATGTGGGATAAACACTGAGTGTCATGTGGCTTTGGCTCTGCCTGGTTGTAACTCAGGCTGTTGTCAAAGGTTTAATTTGTGATTGTTGAAGCATTTGATCAGTTAGGGCCTTTTACTCCCTGCTGATTGTTACTGTGCTGTTTTGCGAGCAGAAGAAATGAAGACTTGAGATTCCAAAATTTTCTCAGACTTCACTAAAGAGCCTGCCTCTTTAAAATCTGCTTCAGGTGAATCACTGCACTCTGGGCATTCTCTTGAAAGGTATTTATTTCTCTTGAGATTTATCTTCCAGTTATTTCAGGTTGTTCCTAGTGAGTGATGTGAAATATATACTGAGGCTGGGGCTGTGGGAGAGATGAAATCAGGTCCCGGGCATCCTGGACCCTCGGCTCTTGTGCCTCTGCCCGGTGCTGTGCGTAGCAGATGCTGGCTGCTGTTGGTTTTGATGGCCAAAATACTGTGGAGCTGTGCAGCATGAACTGTAGGCTGGTCTGTAGCTTGGAATTGAAATCAGCAGCTGCTTATTCTCTGTCCTCAAGACATTCTCCTTACCTCCTTCCCAGATTTAGAGCGTAAGGAGATTACAGCCAGCTTGCAGCTGGGTGGTTGGTACGTGTGCCTGGAGATCTTCCTGTCTCCCTGCTTCTGGACTGCGAGAAACAGGCGGTTATGAGGTTTGTATTATAGGTAACCGCAGCCTTTGTGTTTTCCTAGAGAGGAGTTCTCTTGACTGTCCTGGTGATGGGGATCACAAGTTTGCTGAAAACTGAAGAGTGGCATGAGTTTCTTCCAAGGGTCATGGTACTGTGTGTGAGGAGAGAATTGGACTTTAGTCATAGATAGCCAGTTTCGCCAAGCTGTCACGCTGAGGGGGCTGGGCTTTTTGAGTGGTTCGTGAGTTCTGGAGGAGAGAGCTAGCAGAATATATAATTCTTAATTCCTTATGTTTTTTTAAAAAAATAGTTGTTCTAAGAGCTCTGGTTTGTCAGACAGAGGGCATCCTGTGCTGGTATTGCCAGCAGGAGTGGTTTGGTGCTCAGGGCTTGGTGGAGTGTATCTTCAGATACTTCAGTCATTGTCATGGTTCTTGTCTAACCCCTCTCTGCTCTGGTAAAGGGAGACTTATGAGCAGAGGCTCTTCAGCCTAGCTGATGGGGATAGAAAGGGACCCAAAACCTGGGTGTTAAAATGACAGACCCAAACTAGAAATAGAACAAACACTTAATGGTAAGAGCAGGTGCTTCCTGGCACCGTCTCTCACGCTTGGATTCACCATTGCTATTCATTTTTAGAACCAAAGCTAGATTTCTTTGGTAAAAGAGTGTGCAGATCAAGGAGGAGTTAACTGGAAGGTTCAGTTTGCAGTGGCTGCTCTGCCAAGTCGTGTCTGACAGTCATCAGATCGCTCTGTCTCTGCTTGAACATCCCGTCTGTCACGTCCTGGCCCCCCCTTAACAAAGTTATTTCAGGAGCTTTAAGCTCTGGGGAATCTGGTGAAGCTCAGTCCCTGTAATTGAGTGAAAATTGTGTCTGATGCTGTGGATTCTTGCACCTGCAAGGACAGCTTACATGGCAGTTGCTGCTTTGGAGGATGGCTAGGTAGGAAGCGTTCTTCTCTGTGAAATGCAGGATTGCCTTAGGGTATGGGGCAGAGAAGGCTTTAGCTCATTTGCTGGAAGAATTTGTAGATTTGGGGGAGATGCTGAAGGACAGAGGCTGAAAAGTGTTCCCTGAGCGTGGGACAGAGCAGCGTGGATGGACCAGCTGCTGGTGTGCCACAGAGGAGTGACCACAAGCTGCTGTATGCTGAGGGGAGAAATAATTGATGTGTTTGGAAGGTGCTGGACTGTCTGTGCTCGTAAAATGTCCTCATGCAGTGAGGGCAGGGGTAGAGCCTGGGGGGAGCAGGGATCTCCTGGGGAGTGGCAGTGGGAGCCCCTGGTGACTTCCCAGAGCTTGCAGAGGGGTTGACCTATGCCAGAGCTGAGCTGGGCCAACAAGCACTTGGAGTTTATCAGCTTTTGCTTGCAGTGATTTGAGAACATTTTTGAATGATTTTTTTTTTTTTTTTTTTTTTTTACTGTTTATCAGAGCAGTTGTTCCAACTCTGAATTGGGTAGCTGACTTTTTGAAGGGAAAGCAGTGACTGAACTGATTAATCTGGATGTTTTAGGAACAGAAGAGCTTGGGGAATTTGGGCAATGCAAGCATACTTCTTGGAGTCAATGTCAGATCGTCACATGCTGTTTCCTATGCAGGCAGGCCAGTGAGCTTGAACAGGGGTTTTCATAGGTCTGTGTTTTGCATTTGCCTAAGTACTGAAGCACTTCTTGAAGGCCTTGGGGACTGAACCTCTCGCAAGTGTTGCTCTAGGGTGAAGCACAGCAGATGTCTAACAGCACACAGACGGATTGCTGCCACGCACGTGTTTTCCTGCCTCCTCACCCTGGGATATAATTAGGTGCCACAGAGGAAGCGAGGCAGCTATGTGTGTCCTCAGCTGAGCCCAGGTGTAATTGGAGGTGCTGCCTGCAAGGCATCGGTTTGGGGAACAGTCCCAAGGTTGAGGGATATCCCTGTGGTTCAGTACCCAGTGATCCAAGGCTGGTGGTGCTGAGGTGGAGCCTGTTCCTGTGTACATGTCTCCAGTGTGTACAGGAAAGCGTGATGATAAAGTCCTTGCTGTGCCTTGGTTTTGGTACCTTTTCTTATGGTTCCACACCTCCTTGCTGGTAAACATCCAGGTGTGGGTCATTCTGGGCTGGCCAGCCATGCACTCGGCTGTGGCTGTGCTGGGGAAGAGTTAGCAGCCAGGGCGAGTGCCAGCCCCTCGGCTGTGCTGGAGGGTCTCCAGCCAGCTGGGGGGTTGTAAACTGTATGTTTATATGCCCAGCCCCAGGTGAGCTGCTGTAGGTTTTATCTGTGTTTGTGTCTTGCCGAGGAAAGGTGACATGAAGTCAGAGCAGTGGGATTTTGTTTGCTGCATCCCCAGCACTGTGTGTCAGGGTTTGTGCTGGTGCTGGGATGCCCAGCCAGTGAGCCTGTGCAGGAATGTGACTGGTGCTGGAGGCCTCTTCAGTTCTTATGTGAAGATATAAAGCTCCAGGAGAAAGCTGAAATGCAGTATCAAAGGTCCCCTCACTGCTGCCCAGTCCAAATGCCTCATGGAGAGAGTATTCATGCCAAATTTTGCTGGGGGAAATGGGGAATTCTGTGAGACTCGGCCTTTGAATGCTGCTTGCTTGCAAGCTGAGAAGGTTAGCCTGGGGTCATGGTTCTGCAGAGGGGGGGCTTTCTAAATCACTTAGGCTGGTTCCTTCTGTCCCCTAAACCTGTCAGGCAAAGGATGTCCTTGACGCTCTGTGTGCAGCTGGGCAGTTTCAGCTTGCATTAAGCACAGATTACGCCAGTTCATCATCTCTTGTTGGTAATAACAGCAACTCCTGTTGCTCTTGGTTTCTCCTGTTGGGCAAAACCTGCTGCCTGTAACACCTGGGAGAGACACCCAGCCATGTCAGCAAAGGAAGTCCTAAATCTTTCTTCTTCCGTGATTCTGTCTGAAAATTTGTTTGTCAATGATTTGTGGGTGACATGTAGACACCAACCCCTGTCCTGCACACTGGTGGAATTTGGGATTCCCCTCTCTGTCCTGTTTCTGATGTGCACTGGGATCGCCCCTATGTGCCCAGAGACGCCTGGCTGGGTTTTGAACGTGGGACTTGAACCAATTCCTCTAGGACGGTGAGCTGCAGTGAAATATGGGAGTATGAGGGGAAAGGTACTTGCAAGTGGTGGAGGAGCAGGGGGACCCTGTGGCTCTCCCTGTACTGCCTGGAGGGTCAAAAGACAGCTCTGGGCTGCAGTGTCACGACGGCATGTCCAGGGTTTGTTGTTTAAAGCTGCTGAATCTAGGGTTTCCCCCTTCTGAAAGTTCTCAAAGAGCAGTCCTGGGGGTCTCACAGGATGCCTTTGCAGCTGCTGCTGCTGTCATCACTGATCACATCTCACTGGGAGATAAAGGAGCCAGGTGCTGCGGCCGTGTTTCATGCGATGAGCAGGCGGTGTAGACAAGGCACAGCCTTGCTCCTGTGGGACATAAACCAGCATCTGTGCCGATTGGGCAGATGAAGGAAATCAGCTATCTGTTCTAGGCTGGTACTTCAATAGCTGATTTCTGTGGTGTTTTTTTTCTCTCCCTAGGTTGATCTTTCACACTTGTCCCCAGAAGAGAGATGGAGGTGAGTCTGTGTTGTGAGGTGAACTGACAATTACAGCTTGAGTGAGCTCCTGCTACTGACCAGAGCTACCAGCAGCACAGCCCATTTTCATGATGGGAGAGGACAGCGTTATTTGTTAGAGGGAAGTAGGAACTGTCCTAAAAGGCAATACTAATGTGTTTTTCCTTTAAATTGCTGACTAGATACTCCTCCTTTTCCTCTAGTCAAACCCATTTCAGCCAGACATTTGTTGAAAGCACAGTAAGGCTGGTCTCTCAGTATGGATTTATACAGGGTGGCTTCAGATCAGAGAATTTGGCATATTTGTTGGGTTTGGATATTTTTTTTTTCCCCCCTAAGTTGAACTGTCTTGTCAGCTTGAGACAGAGATGTAAGGATGTAAGAGGTCTTAATTCTGTCTTGGGTTTTGGTTAAACAGCACAAGCTGCAAAGAAATCCCGTGTGTCTGCAGAGCATCAGTCTGGAAATCTCTTCTTCCAGGATACGCATGGGGTTATCCAGGGCAGAGAGAAGCAATTTGCTAGAGTCAGAGGGTTTTGCTGGCTATAGACTGTGCCCTGCCCATCCAAGCCTTTTCCTTGCTGGGTGAGAGGAAGGATGGTGCTGGTGGCTCTGAAACTGGGCTGAGGGTTTGGTACTGAGAGCTGGTGCACACTCATGGCGTCAGACAGCCACTCAGCTGATGCTGTTGCAGTGGTGAGTGAGTTACGTGAAACGTGTACTCCACGTTCCTTAGTTCAGATATGTCAGTGTGAGTTCTCTCTGCCTTGTTCATACTGGGGTGGGCTGAATGGCAGTCTTAGCTTTCACAGTTTAAGAATGAGCTAGTCTCAGAGAAGCCTTTTGTCTTTTCTCCTCTGGATTGCAATGCAGCACCCATCTCCACGATGCTCCTTTGTGGTGTTTCTCAGTCTGGTCTTCCTGGCTGCCCGTGCCGAGGTGTTTGTCAGCCCCACGGTGCTGTTAGCATGTGATCTGTGCCCGCATGCTCTTCAGCCACCTTTTCCCTGTGTTGCAGGGTGGAGCATGCACGAATGCATGCCAAGCACCGTGGTCACGAGGCTATGCATGCCGAAATGGTCCTCATCCTTATTGCCACGCTGGTGGTGGCACAGCTCCTGTTGGTTCAGTGGAAGCAGAGGCACCCTCGCTCCTACAACGTAAGTGTCTCCCATGCAACCATTTTGTCTCTGAGGCTGGGTGTGAGTGCTGAGTGATGCTGTCCTTTAGCTGATGAGAAGTATGCTCCTGGTTTTCTCTTTTTGGCTGGTGTTGAGATACCCCTTGTCTTCCCAGAAGCCTGCAGGGATTCTAGCTAGGGATGAGGTTACATCTGTTACAAGTGATGCCAATAACTCTGTTTTTCATAGTGCTTTGACACCAGGTGATCGGAGAAACAGATCTCCGGTATTGTCCTGAGGGTAATGCAAAGAGAAGCTGTTTTTTCTGGGTGCTTCCTCAGAAGCAATGGGGACTTCTTGCTGCTGGGCCCCTGGTTTTGACAGTTCTGGCAGCATTGTCTGCTGAGCAGACCTGCCACTTGCTGATGCCACTGGCTTGTCAGGGACTGTTATTCTACCTTAACTGACCTCACTCTGATTTCGGTATCAGAAGTAATGTTTCCAGGCGATACCTATAATCCTCTATGAACTTTAAACTGAACCTGTTTGCCTGTTGCCCCTCCCGCAGCACCACAGGAGCTCAGCTGCAGGGCTGTAGATCCCTTTTGGGAATAGGCTGTAGGGCAGAGGTGAGTCTGAAACCTTCCGCTGCACCTGTCTCCTTGTTTAATATTCGTCTGATGTTTGTATGGTTGCTGTGTTCGGGTCCTTGGAAAGGTGAAGGTTTATATAGCAGCCTTACAACTAGTTAGGTGGTCATCTCCTGTACCTTCCTCTGGATATGTTTCCTGTGCATTCTCCCTCTGGCTCTAGTCCTTTGTTACCAAGGATCACGTGGCTGCTGCCCCAAACTTCTTCAGCCAGGCTCTGAGCCTGTTCTCTGGGTGCCACAGACCAAACTTCCTGAGTTTCCTGGTTGCTATTCAGAGCCCTTTGATGCAGGGAGAACAGCTGCCAGGAGTGGCAGGGTGTTTCTGATGAGCAGAGAGCCAGCTCAAAATGCTTTTCCTCTGTTCCTGCAGATGGTGACCCTCTTCCAGATGTGGGTAGTGCCTCTGTATTTCACGATCAAGCTGTATTGGTGGCGGTTCCTGGTAATCTGGGTGCTATTCTCAGCAGTCACAGCTTTTGTCACCTTCAGGGCAACTCGAAAACCTCTGGTACAGACAACACCCAGGTTAGTACATGTGTTTCTGGGAAAACTCCTCAGCCCCAGGGGAATCATTACAAGGCGCTCTTTCCAGTTTTGCTGCCACAGATCATTGTCTTAAACTTTGTACCTTGGGAGCACTCAACCCCTGCCCGTGCTGCCCATGTCAGTCGGTGTAAAGCACTAATTGGCTGCTGGCAGCCAGCCCAATGCATGTGGTACGCGAGTGGGTGGTGGAAAGGCAGATACTTCATCCGAGGGCATTCCCAGTATGAAGCACACTTGCTTGTGGCCTTTGGAGATGCTGAGGTTTCTGGTTTGGAAGTCAAGACTGTAAGTGGCCTGTGGCAGGGATGGTTCTGTGGCTTGAAATAGAAATTTAAAGCTCATGTGTGTGGCTAGTTGAAGTGTCTGCTGACACCACCATCCAGGTTTACAAAGTACTTGCTGCAGTTTCTTTCAGGAAAAAATGAAGTAGTTAAATTCTTGTTTTAATTCTTTACAGGCTGGTTTATAAATGGTTTCTACTAATATACAAGATCAGCTATGCCACTGGAATTGTAGGGTACATGGCTGTGATGTTTACGCTTTTTGGTCTTAACTTATTGTTCAGGTGAGTGAATCTTTTGGGTCCCACTCCTGGGGCGAGGGATGTAACACACTGTGTGGAGTAAGGCTGCGACTCTGGAAAAACAGTTGTCTTAGCAATCTGATTAGTGGGACCAAAGAGACTCCAGGGATGTCCTTTTCTTGCTGAGAGGATCACAGGTAAGATGGTGCTACCTGAACTGGTCAGGGTCGCTGGAGAGCCCTGCTTCCAACTCAGCTGTGTTGGCAGCAGCTCCTCCATCTCTGCCTGTGTCTGGCCTGGGAGCAGCAGTGGGATTTTCTTTGCTTCCTGATAAAGAGTAGCATTTTCTTTGCTACCCTGACAAAGGGATACCTGCAACAGGCAGCCAGCCCAGGTGTGGTAGCAGAGGACCCTAGCCCAAGCCTTCATGTTTTAGAGAGGTTGATTCCTTCTCTGGTATATGAGCAGACCTGGCAGCTGCCTGCACAGACATGGAAGTGTTAACTGGGGGCTTACTGGGAGCTGATCTGGTGCACAAAACAGTTGGGAGATTACTGTAGCTGCTCATTCCAGAGGCTGGTGAGGGTGGTGGGCACCAGATATGAGACACCTGGGTGTTACACCCACATCTCCATTCAAATGCTGCTTTTTGACATCCAAGGAGAAGTGTCCCAGAAGCAGGGGCTGGGGCTGTTCTGGGCAGGCACCTAGAAGACCTCTGCAGGTGATGCTTCTGGGTGACATGTGTCTGCTGCTCTTGTGATGGGAGTTAGCACTGTGTGCTATGTCAGCACCCCTGCAGCCCCCCCAAAAAAGCTCTTGATGTCATTTTGGCTCTTCTGTTGTAGAATCAAACCAGAAGATGCGATGGACTTTGGCATCTCCCTCCTCTTTTATGGTCTTTACTACGGGGTTCTGGAGCGGGACTTTGCTGAGATGTGTGCAGATTACATGGCCTCAACGATCGGGGTGAGTTAATGCCATGCTCTTCCCCAGGCGAGAGTCCTGCCCCATTATGGGAGGGCCTGAAGTGTGTCAGTTGCAGCAATAGCTTTTGCCTCCCCCAAATGGGAAAGTGCATCAGACTTGAGGAAGGGCTTTCTGAGGCTGCTGCCTTTCCCGCTGTGCTCTCTCTGGACCCGCTGCCGTGGTCAAGGCTGGGAGGTTTCTGGCGTAACAGAGCTGCTCTGAGACCTTTCCTTAAGAGCAGAGCTTCTTCAGGTGTTCCCTAGTCTCCAGAAGCACAAGAAATAAGGAATGGAAGGATCTGTTCAGCCCCTCTCTAAACTGACAAATATTCTCTCTCTGGGTCTTTAAAATCTCCAGTACCAAAGAGCACTCCTGCTTCTGGGACCATGCGGCAGGTGTGTTAACTTAAGAACTTAAGGCTTCACACCATGGGCTTCCTTCTGCTGCTTGTATCTGCTGCAGCTTGTGCTGTCCCTGTGAACAGAGGTTATGTTCCCATGTGCCTTCGGTGGTGGCCCACTCACCTGCTACCAAACAAAACCGCAGTCCACCAAAAATTACATGCAGTAGGTCATGTTGCTGCTTTGCAGCAGCCCTTTAAGGTCTTGGACTTTTATTTATTCCTCCTCCTCTCAGAGCTTTCTGCTGCTGCTCCTTGGAGGTTCTGCCTGGCAGGACTGGGGAGCCCCAGCCCCTCACCAGCCACCTTCCACTCACACTGGGACACCTTGGCAGAGCTCAGATCTCCCCCTGCATAGGTGGTGGGTACCCGGGACAGGCCTACAGCAGCCCAGGCACTCCCCGAGGGTCTGGCCTGTCTGCAGGACTGCCAGGAGGGTGCTGCTGCTAGTTGGCACCACGGCCCAAGGGTGCCACTCCATTGGGTGGTCAGAGCGAAGCTGTGCCAGGTCTGCTGGAGGCAGGTTTTGCTGATGATACTAAACTAGGAGGAGCTGTGGACTCCCTTGAGGGCAGAGAGGCGTTACAGAGCTGGGCAATCGCCAACTGTGTGAAATTTAACAAGAGCAAGTCTCAGATTCTCCACCTGAAACAGGGTAATCCTGGTTAGGGGGACGAGAGGCTGGAGAGCAGCCTGGGCTGATGACAAGTTGAGTATGAGTCAATAGCGTGGCCTGGCATCCCAGAGAGCCAACTGTGTCCTGGGGCATGTCAAGCCCAGCACAGTGAGCTGGTCGGTGGAGGAGATTGTCCCACTCTACACTGCACTGGTGCGTCCCCACCTCGAATTCGGTGTGCGGTTTTGGGTGCCTCCATGTATGAAGGACATCACACTACTAGAGTGTGTCCAGAGGAGGGCGACCAAGACTGTGAAAGGTCTCGAGGGCAAGACCTAGGAAGAGCTGCTGAGTTCACTTGGCTTCTTCAGTTTGGAGAAGACTGAGGAGTGACCTCATGGCATTCTACAGCTTCCTCAAGAGGGACAGCGGAGGGGGAGCTGCTGATCTCTCTCTGGTGAGCAGCCATAGGACACGAGGAGATGGGGTAATGCTGCATCAGGGCAAGTTCAGACTGGATGTTAGCGAAAGGCTCTTCACTGAGAGGGTGGCTTGTCACTGGAATGGACTCCCAGGGAAGTTGTGACAGCACCAAGCCTGTCAGGAGTTCGAGGAGCATCTGGATAATGCTCTTAGTCATGTGGTTTAGTGTTACGTAATCCTTTGAGGAGTAGAGAGTTGGACTCAGTGGTCCTTATGGGTCCCTTCCAACTTGAGATATTCTGTGTCTCCTAGCCAGGACACAGCATGAGTGACCCAGGGCTCGTGGCCACCCCTGGAGCGTGTGGGACCAGAGCTGCACGCAGGGAGATGTGGTTGCGTGCCTGCACCCTCCTGCGTGCTGCATCAGGCTGATGCTGAGCCAACAGGCTTGGAAATGGTTGGGGGGTGGCTGCTCTGCGCTTAGCTCTTCAGCTGACCGAGCTTCAGGGACCCATGGGGCTGGAGGCTTGGACCATATTCAACTGCCAGCCCAAGGCTGCCATTTTGGGTTAAAGCTGTCACCTCCAGCTTGTCCTGCTCTCACCCCCAGCCTCTGCCCTTGCTGCCTGGCATGGGTGCACCAGCCCAGCAGGCAGCTGACAACTGACCAGGCCATCGGGGAGTGAAGGGGGCTGGTCCCCGGCATGGGGAGGGGGTTGTGGGGCTGGCAGAGGGGCTGGGGTGTGATGGGCCACCACATGGCTGAGCAGCTCCCTGTCCTGTTGTAGTTGTTTCCCACAGCTGGGCCTGTAACAAGGTTTTTAAGCCCAAAAGGCTGAGGCTGGACTCCAGGTGCTGACCCCAGCCCTCCTTAAAGTTTAGCTGTGCTGACGTAGGCATGGGACACGTGCCCTCCTGCTGTCACTGCTTTCCCTCTGCTCTGCCCTCGCTCAGTTCTACAGCGCCTCGGGGATGCCCACCAAGCACCTCTCTGACAGCGTCTGCGCTGTCTGCGGCCAGCAGATCTTCGTGGATGTCAATGAGGAGGGGATCATCGAGAACACCTACCGCCTTTCCTGCAACCACGTGTATCCTTTTCCTTGGGAGCCAGCCCATTGCCTTGCTGGCTCCCTGCCAGGGCTGGCAGCAGAGAGCTCCTGCCCTGCACCTTCTCCAGCCTGGGGTGAAGAAACGCCTGTCCTGGGACTTGGGGCCATTCTGCTGATTTTACATGTGATCCTTGCCTGTGTCATCGCTGACTTGGCATGAAAAGAGGCAAAGTCCCACATGTCCCTGAAATCAATGCCTCGTTGCTTCCATTTTACAAGTGGTTGTTCTTCCTTCCCCTCTCCAGCTGCCCCTGCTGTGGCAGTGCTGCTGTGGAGCTGTGCCTTGCTTTCCAGCTACCTTTGCTAAATCTGCTGGGACTTGACTGCCCAGCGCTTGCTGCCATGCCAGCTCCCGTCAGCATGAGGTAGGGGCGTGAAGCGTCCCTGGTCCAGCCGAGCAGCGCTCTGTGTGTCACACTGGCCCCTTGTTGGAGAACTACTGCTGCAAGTCCTGGCTGAGAGCCTCCGAAGGGAAGAGCTGGGGGAAAACACTGCCTGCCCCACACAGCATCCCTTGGAAAACAGCCCCTGCAGCCTCGTGCTGCCAGTCAGTGCCTGCCCTGCCGACTCCAGCCACAGTCCAGCAGCTTCCTCCTTCCCCAGAAATCCTCCAGCGACTCTGGCCGCAGCGGGGTTTCTGGCGCCCTGGAATTGCTCACCCTTCCCCTTCAGCTGATTTTGAAACTGGAAGTCCTGGTTGTTGCTCAGCCCCAGCAGGGGAGGGCTCAGGGTTTTTTCTGGCAGTGACTCAGCGGTGGAGATGGGATGTCCTCTGGCACTGCTTGCGTTACTGGCTGCGAGGTGCTTTCCAAACTGGGCCTGAGCAAAGGTCATGGTGGCAAAACTCACCTAAATTTAATCGCTGTAAAGTGTTTACGAGGTGTATGCCAGCCTGGCCCCAGCATCTGACCCCGTGCAGGGCCTGAGCCTGCCTGTCACGCACCCTGTGGCAGCTTGGTGGGGGGTTGTGGCTGTTGAAGGAGTCTGTGCTTGTGGTAATCCCCTGGGGGGAGTGGCTCCTGCTGTTGCTCTGGCATTAACCCTGGGTCTGAGCAGCAGAGGCATTACCTGGGGGAGTTTGTTTGCTCAGCGACACCCTTATGCATGGCAGAGTTCCCCAACAGGGCAAGCGGCCTCACCCCAGAGCTGTGTCATGGTGGCTGCAGCCACCTCATGTTTCCCTGTGACTTCTTCAGGGCTGGGCTCAGGTTGAGTAAATCCTTGTTACTCATCTGCCATGATGGAGCGTAGCTGGCACCTGCAAGTCAGTCCCTGGGAGAAATCCCTTAAATACGTTGTTAATCCTTGAGAAGCCTTTGTGTAACACACAGAGTCAAGTTTGCAGAGCTCTCCTGGGCTGTACAAACCTTCCCAGCACTCAAAGCCCCAGCATTTCGCAGCCAGACACATCCCTGCCAGTCCTCTGCTGCCAGCTCCCACTCTCAAATTGAGGAGCTTCCCCCAGCCACCCGTGTCGGTCTAACCCTGCTCTGGTGTTAGCATGTGCTGGGTTACATGTGTGCCGGGCACTGTCGAGACACAGACTCTTCACCGTCTCATCATAGCCCTCATGATGCCTCCCCAGCCCACTGCCCCATGAGCTCCTTCCTCTGTGCCTGGAAGGTGCCGTGCCTTCTAGGAAAGGGCTGCAGTTGTGCAATGTGGACACCCTTGCCTGTCTGATATTTCCCCCATCCCCTGTGCAGTGGCATGGGGATGACTTTTTTTTTAAGCTCAGTGGTTTCCTCCATGCTCAGTTGTGTGCCATCATTGTTTCCCCCTGCCCCAACATGAAGCAGTTCCCCTTAACGTGCCCCTCCCCAGGTTTCACGAATTCTGCATCCGTGGCTGGTGCATCGTCGGGAAGAAGCAGACGTGTCCATACTGCAAAGAGAAGGTGGATCTCAAGAGGATGTTCAGTAACCCGTATCCTTTCTCCTTGTGAAGGGGAACAGTGGGTAGGGTGCATGAGGGGCTCGGGGCCATGCCTGGGAGCTGCTGGCTGCTCATTTGGGCTCGCCAGGCCCCCCCAGGCAGGTGGCTACCAGCCCACAGCAATGGCAGAGACTGCAAAATCTGTCCGTGAGCTGGGCGTGTTGCCTGGCACGGGGCAGTGGGCATGTCTGGGGAGCTGGGAGGCTGTGGGCTCCACTGAGGGTGCTGCTCCCTCCGGTGAGAGATGAAAATGTTCATGAAGCCCTTCATGGCTGAGCCCCACAGCCCCTGCTTACCATGGGAGGGCTCAGCAGCCCTCATCCCCCTCCCTGCACCACTGTAAGGGATGGCTCAAGCCCCATGTTTTGCTTTTCCGCCTGTGGATGTTCCTGTGGGAAGTGAGTTCCCGCAGAGCCGGGCACTGGATTTTGCTGCCTGTGCAGCGTGTGTGTTGCCCCCTCTCTGAGGCAAGTCGTGTCGGTCCCCTGGGAGGAGGAGATGGTCAACCTGGACCCCCACATCCTGCAGGACACCTGGTTGCACCCCACACCCTCCTTGCCAAGGCACAGCTGGGGTGAGCCCCAGCCTGGCCAGAGCCACCCCTCCCCAGGGAGCCAGTGCTGCAGAGGCTTGAGGCTTTGTTCCCCCTGTCCCTGTGGTGTGGCAGCTTTGAGTGGCTCCTTGGTGGGCTACACTCCTCTTGTCCCTGTCCCCGTGGTTCTTTAACTCCTTCCTACCCAGCTGGGAGAGGCCTCATGTCATGTATGGGCAGCTGCTGGACTGGCTGCGCTACCTGGTGGCCTGGCAGCCGGTGATCATCGGACTGGTCCAGGGCATCAACTACATCCTGGGGCTGGAGTAAGGGCAGGCGGTGGGGAGCCGTGGAGCCACGAGAGGACACGTGCCCAGGGCAGGGGACAGCAGCTGGCTGGAAACGCTGGCTTTTCTCTGTCACTTCTCAGGACCTCAGCCGTCCCCAAGGACTGCAGCACTGGGGGCTGAAGGAGGACTCTGCCCTGAGGCCCCTCCCACTAGGGCTGGGGGAGTCTTTTTTTAAAAAGCAATTATTTTAATGAGCATATTGAAAACTTTCTATTGCAGCTGAAAAGAGACGCTTGTCCCGTTTCCCTGCCCCAGCCCCTCTCTGGCCCTTCACATGGCCCCGGTGTGCTGAGCGTTTGACTGGGGGCTGTTCTCCATCTCCCTCTCCTGCTGCTTTGCCGGAAGAGGTGACAGGGAGAGGGCTGAGGCTTTGCCAGCTCTGACGCTTGCTCCCCGGAGCAGCCTTCCCAGCAGCGAGGATGGGACATGGGGAAGCAGGGTCGGGGCTGGGCCCCTCTGCTGCGCGGGGCTGCAGAGGAGAGGCTGCCTGCGGGGGCTGGAGCTCAGCACCCTGGAAGAGGGGACAGAGGGACACTGCTGCCCTGGCACTGACTGCCATGGGCCAGACTCTTGGCTGCCAGGTCCCTGGTGCCGTGGGTGCATGGGGAGTAACCGAGCCCCTCTCCCGCGCTGTGGTGGTGGGCTCTGCCTGTGCCCTGCCTCAGCTAACCCTTTTGTACACTCCCCCTTTTTTCTATATTCCTGCCTGGAAGCTGGTGGCATCACCCAGCTGCTGCAGCTCGGGGACCAGCCAGGGCACAGAGCGTGCTGTGCCGTTTCTTTCCCTGCACCTCTTTCTGTGATGGTGACGGTATGTCAAGAGCAGCCTGAGAGTGGGTTGCCCCTGCCCCAGGGCGCGGGGGATGCCCCGCTGGGGATTGCTCTTTTTGGCGCTGTAATAAAAGGGATCGAGCAAAGGGCGTGGGCAGGGCTGGGCTGCTGCTGGTGTTTCGCCATGCCAGCACAAGGAGCCGTGCCCCCATCCATCTTGTGCGAGGGGCTTTGGGCTCATTTTTTGGCAGCGGGTGAGTACAGCCTGTGATGGCAGCATGTGGGAGCAAGGTGCTTGACCCCAGGGCCAGCTGTGAGGCTCTGGGGGAAATTGGGAGCATTTTGGGGGTGGTCAGGAGCCAGCCCTCTCAGCAGTGTGAGGGCTTGAGCTGTGTCCCGTGAGGGTGCTGGGGTCTGACGGAGACACATGAGGCAGCGTCACCCCCGTTCCTGGTGTGAGGGACTGTGCCACGTTGTGCAGGGGATTTGGGAAGTGGCCACAGTGGCAGCTCGGCTGTGGGCGCAGCGTAGGCTGTGTCACCCAGGGGAGACCTGGCGTGGCTGCGCCACATGCCCCGCTGAGTCCTTTTGGTTTTCTTTGGGGTGAAACCACATCACAATGTTGTGCCAAACACAGAAATAGAGTCCTGGAAATGGAGATGCGGCCCAGGGTTTTTCTTGATCGTCTTCCTTGCTCTAGAGTGAGGCCACAGTTCCTCCTTCTGCCTTTGTGCTCTCCCTCAGTGGGGACAGATGCCAAAAGTGGCTGGGGACAAAGCACCCTCCCCACGGGTCCTGCCCACATATTTCACATCAGGGTAGCCTGAGCTCAGCTGGGTTGGGCTTTTGTGGGGATCAGGGACGTGGTGGAGGAGCGGAGGGTGCTGGGCTATCCCCATACATGAGCTGCCTCTGGCCCCTCGGTGCCCACAGGGCCCCTGGGCCAGTGCCGTTGCAGCCCTGGCCACAGATCCCCACAGGTGCTGTGGGGGTGATGCGGCCACTGTCCCCGTCCTGGTGGGAAGGAAGGGGACGGGTTGTGCTTGGCAGGCTTGGAGATGTCCCTGAGAGAACCCTTCTAGCTGTGGTCCTGCCCTTCTGGGAACTGTTGATAACAACAGCCGGGAAACTCACTGGGCTTTTAGGGGCTTTTTTCCATGCGGTGCGTTGGTCCTGTGCCTGCACCACAGGAGCTGCCAGCGCGTGAGGCTCGGGTGGCTCCTCCTGCCCCGTGGCTGTGCCTGTGCTGCGTCCCTGCCTTGGCCGTGCTGGGGAAGCAGGCGCCGGGGGCTTCCCCTGGTTTTGCAGCATGATCTTGGTGGGTTACTGGAACCCTCATGTCTGCTGCTCTCCTGCTGCTGTGGGTTGGCCCCAGGGGGCTCTGCCACGGGGAGAGGGGCTGGGTCCTGGTCCGGGGTCCCCATGCCCCTGCTCAGGCTCCTCGCTGCCCCCCGGGGCTGGCTCCCCCACGGTCAAGCACCAGAGCGGAGCCCTGGCAGGTCCCTGTGGGTTTCTCTCCATCTTCTGGAGCTGGGAGGCCTGCGCTAAGCTGTGGGGCTGCCCCAGCTGGCACACGGCCCGGCGCCCAGGGCTCCCCCCACCCAGTGCTGGTGCTCAGTCCCCAGGGGGCTTCACCCACCTCCCTCTCCCCCTGCCCAGACCCTGCCTTGCCCCTGGCCAGCCCTGAAGTGTGGGGAGCCAAACTGGTCCCTGGCATGGGGACTGCTGGCTGCGGCGTGGCCCAGCTCAATATGGGCAGGGCATGGCATTGGGCTGTCAGCCTCGGGGACTGTCCCCCAGCCCTGTGACACCATCTGCCCAGCCCTGTGACACCATCTGGCTCAGGGCCCCATGCAATGGGCATGGGTGCGCAGCTGAGCCCCGCTCCTACAACCCTGGGGTGCACATGGCTGCTCGTCCACGGGCGCCGGGAGGGGGGCGGGGGGGGGGGGGAGTAGGCAGGGTGGGCACATGGGGTGCAGCGAGGCTGGTCATGGAGCGGCTGTGGGATGTGTACAGCCAGGCGCAGGGGGTGTGGGGCACAGGGCATGAAGGACAGAGGACACGGGGGACATGGGAAGGAGTATGGAGGGGACGTAGTGAGGCGTGTGGTGCTGTACCGGGGCACACGGGGCATGGGGACACGGGGACGTGGAGGGAGGTGGGACAGCAGGCAGAGGGAGATGGTGTGCACAGGGCACAGCCTGGGCTCCTGGGGGACATGGGGCACAGCGTGGGGAGGCAGAGGGAGGCATGGGGTCCCGTACGGGACTACAGGGGGCATGGGGGGCTGTACTGGGGCACAGGGAGGTGTGGGACACGGTAACACTGGGCATGTCCTGGGGGCACCGGGGGGCTGGGGAAAGGCGGGAGGTGGAGCAGGGCACGGGGCCCGTGGGCGGGTGCGGGTCCCGGTCCCGGTGAGTCACGGCGCTCCCGCCCGCCGCCCCTCGGGCCGCCCCATAAAGCGCCGCTGCTCCGAGCGCCGCTGTCCCATGGCTGCGCCGTGCCCCGCCCGTACGGCTGCTGCGGGACCGGGCGGGGGGGTCGGGGCACCCCTGGGGGTCGCCAGCCGGGACTTGGGGGGCCCCGGGAGGGGGATCCAGCCCGATGCCTAGGACTTAGGGGGGCCCGTTGCGGGTCTGGAGGGGGCCGTTGAGGGGTCCATGGCCACCTCGGGGGGTGCTGGGGGGACGGGAGCATCCCAGGCTTGGGAGGCGCTGGGGTGGGATACCATGACCAGTTCCAGGGAAGCTGAGGGGGATGCTGCGGGGGTGATGCTGGGGGGAGCTATCCCAGGCTTGGGGGGAGCATCCCGGCATGCCCAGCACTGAGCCCCATCTCTGCCCACAGGGACACCCCCCTGCCCTGCCCAGCTCCTCCTGCCCCTGCTCTGCTGGGCCCTGGCCTCCTGCTGCACAGGTAAGTGGGGGCTGCTGAGGGGGCAGGGGCAGGGGGGCAGAGCCAGCTCTGGGCTCTGTGCCACCCCAAGAGGCCTGTGCCCCTGTCTCCTCTGTAGGACCATGCCTTCCTACCCACTTCAGAGATGTGGGGTCTTGAGGGGCAGCTCTTGTCCCCCCACCTCACCCCACTCTGCTCCCTCAGGTGCTGTGGCCCTGCAGCCCCCCAGAATCACTATCCTGCGGATGCCAGCAGAGCCCCCCCACCCAGGTGAGTGACCCTGGGGCCATGGCAAGGGTGGCCTGAGGATGGGGGGTGCTGCAGTGGGACCCCCACCCTGGGGGAGGCACGGGGGTCAGCTCCTGCACCAGCCCCGGCAGACACGCGAGGTGCGTCCTCCACCTGCAGCTGAGATTTCGGGGTGCTGGTGAGGTGGAGGACGTTCCCCTTTGGGGGAAGGAGGGGGTGGGCCATGCCTGTGGTCAGAGGCAGCCTGGCCCAGGGGGCACTGGGGACCCTCACAGCCCCTCTGACTCCATGTACCTCTCCGGCTCCAGGCGAGAACGTGACTATTTCATGTGAGGCAGTGAGTGGCCTCCCCGAGCTCACGCTGCTCTACTGGCTGGGGAACAGCTCCTTCGTGGAGAAACTGCACCCGGATGGGGCCGTGCATGAAGGGATGGTGCTGTGAGTACATGACCAGTGGGTCCTGAGGGTCAGCAGGGCTGCCTGGGACTGCTCTGGGACTGGCAGGGAGGAGCAGCCTCAGCCAGGACAGGGACTCAGGGTCCCCCAGCCTTGAGGGGGTGTCACAGAGCCAGGGATTGGCACTGATGTGCCCCCCCTGGGTCTGCAGGGAGGAGCCACAGGGTTCAGGGGTGGTCCTGCACCGTGACCTGCACTTCATCTCCTTCAGCGTGTGGCACCTGCACACCAACTTCACCTGCGTGGTGCTCAGCCCCCTCGGCGTTGATACCAGGGAGGTGCAGTGGCTGCCCCTGGCACCAGCACCGGCCCCTACCAAGAGTGGAGGACTGGGCTGGGAACAGGGAGCAACTCCTGATGGGTGAGCACCCCATGGTGTGGGTCCCTGCTCTGATAGCCTTGCACTGCTGCATGGGGATGTGACGCCTCCATGGAGGCCTGTCTCCGTGCCCTGCTACAGGATCTGCATGGCCCCACGTGCACCGGCTTCTCTATGCGTGGGGCTCCTGCTGCCCTTCACGGAGCTAGGAGTGCTGCCCAGGACAGCCCAGGGACCTGCCCATAGCTGGCTGTGGGACCCCGAGGTTTATTAAAGCACATCAAGGCTGCCCGGTGTCACCTGTGTCCTGGGGATGGGGCTGCTCCTGGGTGCAGAGGGCACCTGTGGGGTGAGGAGGAGGGGATGGCTTGGGTGCCCACAGAGGGCAGGATCCATCCCTGACGCCCTTGCTGCCTGGTGAGGGGTTGGAGAGCCACAGACAGCCCTGGTCCTGCCCTAGGGATGCCCAGCCCCATGGTTGTGCCCTCTGCTGAAGGGAGTGGGGAGCCCTGGGGCACAGAGCCCTCATATCCCTCCTCTGTACCCAGGGGGCTTGGGGCTCTCCCCTGGCATGGCATTGCTGAGCCCCATGTGCTGCTCCATGGGGCAGCCTCCCACCCATCTTGTCCTGGCAGGGCTCTTCTCACGGGCACTGGGGCTGGCGTGGCCAGTGCCAGCCCCCATTGTGCTCCCTTGGGTGCTGGTGGGGGCAACGACCACCCTGAGCTGCAGGCAGCTGTGGGACAAGTCAGGGGAACAGACCCCGGGAGGAGACATCCCCTGCTGGACCCATCGAGCAGGACCTGGGGTGTGTGCATCTCTCTGTAGGGATGCTCTGGGTGTGGGAGGGCTGGAAATGTGGGGGAGCTGGAGAAGACCCCGTCTGCAGCCCCCATGAGCTGCCCCCAGGAAACCCCCAGGGACACCATGGTCCCACAGCAAGTCTTTATTCCTCTGGGAGTCAGGGAATGGCAAGCAGCTAAGCAGCCAGCCAGGCAGAGGCACCTCCAAAAGCAGCTCTGTTGCATCCCCCCAGTTCCCATCAGTGCTGACCCCCATCCCTGGGGCAGCCCCTTGCAGACCCCACACTCAGCTGCATCCAAAAGCCCCAGCTGCAGCTCTGCAAAAGGCCTCATCAAGGCTTGACTGGTGTCCCGGGGCTGCCAGCACATCCCAATGCTGGTGACACCATGGCAGGGCCGAGCTGGGCACAGGTGGCTTTGCAGGACCCTGCAGTGGGACCATCCCCATGCCCCCGGCCCCTCCTGGTGTCCCATCCCATCCTGCCATCTCAGTGAAGCTGGTGGCTCCCATTCCTGACCCCTTTCCCTCGCCATGGTGTGGTGGCAGCGGTGGCCTGGCAGCTCAGAGGCCACCAGCAACTGCCAGGACTGTGGCTGCCAGGAGGAGCTCCCAGAGGTGTCGGGGGTCCCCGGGGATGCTGCAGCCTGAGGGTGCCAGAGAGGGGGAGTCAGGGGCAGCCGAGGAGAGGCAGGGGGCCCAGCAGGGTGCCACCCTCCCCGGCTGCAGTGGGGGCTGTTGGCTCACCTGCGCTGAAGATGCACGGCTGGCTCTTGCATCTCTTCTCTGTCAAAGAAACCAACTCTGTCTGCATGGCTGCTGCAGGCTCCACATTGCACCACTCCCCACCCTGACCCTGCCATGCTGTGCCATGCCATGTGTGCCATGCTGTCCTTCACCATGCCATGCTGTGCTGTGCCATGCTTTGCTGCTGAGGGTCCCTGCTGTGAAATTTGGGGGAGAGTATATGGGAGATGTGCAAGGGCGCACACCCGAAGGCCAGCTCCCCATGTTGCCCCCCCCATGATCAAGAGCCCCTTTTCCCCTTAAAGCTGGTGGGAAGGGGCCACCCCCTGCCCCCTGCACCCCAGTGGCAGGGAGGGACCATCACACAGGGACATCACCTTTCACCAACTCGCAGTTGTAGGTGCTCAGCGCACCCTGGGAGCGGAGCTGGATGAGGGCTCTGTCCCCATCATGGGTGATGTCGATGACCTGGAAGGTCTCGAAGGGTGGGATGAGGACCTCTTCCTCCTCAGGGAAGAAGGAGAAGTCTCTGATGGGGACACCGTAGCAGGTCTCCACTGAAAAGAAGGTGTCCCGGCCAAAGGGCAGGGTGCTCTCATTCCGGAGGGAGGTGGAGGTGAAGTGGCCGAAGCGGATGGATTGGTGGCGCTGGGCAGTGAAGCGTATGCCACGGATGCCCCGGTAAACGTGGTGGCAGTGGTGGGGCTGGGCATCCCGCAGAGTGCACAGGGCCTCGCTCAGGAGGAAATGCAGCACCTTGAACTGGAAGGCACCCAGGTATTCCCTGCGGGAGTGCCCAGCCTTGCGAACAGCTGTGTTGAACGCCTGGTGCAGGGGGCCCTGTTCCGTATATGCCAGTAGGGCAATCGCCTGCGCTGGTGTCAGTGCTCGTGTCTGAGGAGCACGTCCCCGCCGGCTCCGCCATTCAGCAGTGGCAACAGTCCAGGCCTTGGCGTAGATGCTGTTGTTGGCAAACTCAGTGCGGTTGAGCTCCTGCAGCTCCTCCTCCATCATGTGGCTGCAGCCCTGGTACCGGTCATCAAAGGAGGTGGGGGCCATGTCCAGCGCCACCTCCTTGACAGGGTCGAGGTCTTGCTGGTGCAAGGGGCTGCCAGCAGCCAGTTTCCCAGCCAGCAGCACCAAGCCCAGCACCAGATGCTCCATGGTGGGCAGAGCCGCCCTGAGGGAAGCCCCTAGATGTCACAGTGTCACGGGCAGGGAAGCAGCCAGTTCCTCCGCAAGCAGCTGGGGAGGTGGGGGAGCGAGAGCAGGATCAGCTTGGGGAGGGTGGCAGGACATGGGAGGGGGCTGCTGAGAGAAGCAGGGCAGGCTGGTGGAAAGCACCCCCTGTTGCATCCCCAGCCAGGGGCACCCCACGTGGCACACGTCTCAGCCCCGGCTGAGCCCCCAGTCCTGTTCCTTGCACTCAACCCTGCCAACAGGTGGGCGGCCCTAGCACCTGGAAGCGTGGCCCCGCAGCCCGCAATGTCGCTCACCAGGAGCAAACCCCTCAGGAGCCCCAGCGAGAAGCGTTACCTGCTCCCTGTGGTGGACGTGGGGTCGGGGTGCTGTTCCTCGGCTCCTGCAGCATGCAGCCCCTCGGAGCCCACCCGCTGCTGGCAGGAGAGGCGAGAAGCAGCTGATCTTTCTTTATATAGCAGCGCTGGCTGGGATCCCTTGGGCCCAGATCTGGCCCCCACCTCCGTTCTTCCTGTTATTTTTACCGTCCCTGTGCTGAGTACCCACAGCAGCTCAGCTGCTGCCCCTTCTGCCTTGCAGCGTGGCTACAGGGGACAGTCAGGAAATCCCCATGGGAAAAGTTGCCTTTGCTTTAACTTGGTGCAGGTGCCATCCCCTCGGGGGCTTTGCCTTTTCCTGCAGGGGCTAACACGGATCCAGCCCCACCAACCTGGGACACCATTCTTGCACTGACCCCCCTTCATCATGTGGCTGAGGATGGGGCAGGTTGTGGCTCAGATGGCATGGAGGTATCAGTGGCACTGGTGGGGGCAGCCATGGTGGGCCAGCCCCTGTCCACAACCCATGGACTTTGGAGGGGGTTAGAAGGCAGGAATCATAGAATCATATAATTGTTCAGGTTGGAAAAGACCTTTAAGATATTCATGTCCAACCGTTAACCCAGCGTTGCCAATGCTACCACTGAACCATGTCCCCAAGCGCCACATCTTCGTGTATTTTGAACCCCCCCATGGACGGTGCCTGCACCCCGTCCCCGGGCAGCCTGTGCCAGCGCTTGGCCACCCTGTCGGGGAAGACATTTCTCCCAGTGCCCACCCTGAACCTCCCCTGGTGCGGCTGGAGGCCGTTCCCTCCTGTCCTGCCGCTGGTTCCTTGGGAGCAGAGACCGACCCCCCTCGCTGCAGCCTCCTGCCAGGCAGCTGTAGGGAGCCAGAAGGGCCCCCCTGAGCCCCCTTTTCTCCGGGCTGAGCCCCCCCAGCTCCCCCCGCCCCCCCCGAGCTGTGCCCCAGCCCCTTCCCCAGCCCCTGCCCGGCTCTGGACACGCTCCAGCCCCTCCGGGTCTGCCTGGGGGTGAGGGGCCCAACGCTGAGCCCAGGGCTCGAGGGGCGGCCGCACCAGGGCCCAGCACAGGGGGACGGGCACTGCCTGGCCCTGCTGGCCACGCTGCTGCTGACACCGGCCAGGGCGCTGCTGGCCGCCGTGGCCACCTGGGCACACTGGGGGCTCATGCCCAGCCGGCTGCCGACCAGCCCCCCCAGGCCCTTCCCCGCCGGGCAGTTCCCAGCCCCCTGCCCCCAGCCCGCAGCGCTGTGGGGGGCTGGTGTGACCCACGGGCAGGGCCCGGCACTCAGCCCTGTTGGGCCTCATACAACTGGCCTCGGCCCCTCGGCCCGGCCTGCCCAGACCCCCTGCAGAGCCCCCTGCCCCCCAGCAGGTCACACTGCCCCCAGCTCGGTGTCATCTGCAAACTGACCGAGGGAATGCTTGATCCCCTTGGCCAGATCGTTGATATTAAACAGAACCGGCCCCAGCAGGAAGCCCTGGGGAGCAGCCGGTGTGACCGACCGCCAGCGGGATGTGACTCCATTCCCCACCACTCTTTGGGCTCAGCCAGCCAGCCAGCTTTTAACCCAGAGTAGAATACGCCTGTCCAAGCCATGAGCTTTGGCTCATAGCTTTGGCCCTTCTGATTTCCCGCCTGCATAATTTCACGGCATCTTTGTGGTCCTCCCGAGTGTCCTGCCCTTCTTCCCAAGGTCAGAAACTCTCTGTTTTCCCTGACTTTCAGCCAAAGCTCTCTGTACAGCCAGGCCAGTCCTCTTCCCCGCCAGCTTGTCTTTTGGCCCATGGGGATGGCCTGTTCCTGCGGAGCAGGAGCCCGATGGAGGTGACGAGGAGATGCCCCACGGGGCCACACAGAAGCAGCTCCATGGGCCCGGCCAGCACCATCCCCGTGGGGCCAGGCACAAGCAGCCTGGCAGAGCCCACATCACCGGGCACCCGTGGGCCGGGCACGTGGCCAGGCAGCCCCAGGGCACGGCTGGGCAGGACGGTGCCTGGGGAGAGCTGTGGCACCTGCTGGGCTTTTGTGCCGTAGCGAGTTCGGTGACCGGTGCGCAGCGCCAATTCACACACGAGTCGAGGTATTTCCATCCCTGTGTTCCAGTTCGTGCAAAGCAGGGCACTGGGTGGTAACCCACAAACGCCTAGCTCCCCGGCTGCCTAAACTTTATGCTGTTTATACAGTTTGGCAAACCAAGACATCAGCCTTCACTGGTGACAAGTTACATATTTCTCTCAGTATTTTTGGCTTGTTTTCCTATTTGCTAACCAAGTCTCTCAGTTTTTATGTTAACTAGTCTGCATGCTCAGCCTCTGCTTCTCTTTGGGCCAGGGCGTCTCTTGAGTCGGTGGTCGCCATCTCCCCGGGTCGCAATTACCTTTCCCCTACTTAGCGCTTAGTTTTGCTGAGCTCATTTCTTGTGGTAAGCTTCCAGCCAGCTCATTCATCAGGTGATGCTACTTTCTTCTTTCTTTAAGTTCATTCTTTAAACAAACGACTTGCTGGTGCTTTACAAAGCGCTTACCAGGGCATACCAAAATGCCTGTAACTGAACCTAACTGTTCAGGTACCAACCATGTACTTGATTTTATTCAGCGCTCGATATCTGGGATACGTCGTGGGGCTGGGAGATGCTCTCACCTCCTCACCCAGCTGCTGGGGGTCCTGCAGGGCCGAGGGAAGAAGTCAAAGCATCGGAGGAGCGTGGCGAGAGCCCGGGTGGAGGAGCAGAGCAGCGAGCAACCCCGGCACTGGGCACCCCACAAACGGGTGACACCCCACAGCAGCCCTGATGTGGGGCTTTGAGCTGCTGGCCACTGTAAGGGACGTGGCCCAACTGACTGTGCTGTGAGCCAGGGCCACGCTGCGAGAGAAGGTTCCAGAGGCAGCAACAGGCAGTCACGGGGAGGTGGGGCCTGGTGTCCCTTCCCTTGACTGACGGGTGTCTCCAGCACTCCTGGAGCTGGGGAGAGAGGCGGTTCCGGAAGCCCAGGGACTGGGGCCAGTAAGTAGGAGCAGGTACAAGCCTCTGAAGTGCTCTCTGCACTGAATACCCCCATTGGCAGGTCTGACGCTGGGTGCAGGACTGGTGATCTCCCTCCCTCCCTCTCTCTCTCTTTTATTTCTCTTAAAGTTGTTAAGTAAGATGAGGCCTATGTCAATTTCTCATGAAGCCACATAGCTTAGGGGGGTATAATTGTGAAAGGGTCAGCGTTCACTGAACGTTTGTTCCATTAAAATGCATGTTCATGTACGGACCTCGAGTGTTATTTTGCCTTAATCCACACTGAAGGGATTTGCGAAGCTCAGTCACTCTCCCCTTCCCGTAGGTGGGATGTGACATACACTGGCGTCATGGACAGGATCCCCTCAGTGTTGGAAGGTCCTAAGTGACGGTGATGCTCCACCCGGTGAGGGTGGGCAGGGAGAGCAGGGAAGCGACCTCTCCGTGTAAGCCGGGAGACATTTGAGCAGTGGCAAGCCATGGCTGCCTGGGAAATGCCGGTGCTTGACTGCTCCCCTGTTACTGAAAAGTTGAAGGACTGTAAGGCGTGCCTTTCCTCACCAGGGATGGCACGGGGCCATGTTAGCTGGCACGATTCAAAGGCTGTAGCAGACAGAATGACACCACTTAGGAAGGAATGAGAAGTGTGACCAGCAAAAGCCACGGTACGTGCTGTGTTGGGAGCCGCACGAGTGGTGGCCCAGAAGGAGAGGCGCCTGATTAAACAAACTCATGATGAAATGGTTAAACCCTTGCAAGAACAAGTAAAAACCCTGCAGAGCCAACTAAGTGCTGAACGTAACAGCACTCAGCGACTCCACACGCTCTCTCAGATGCATTGGACGGAGAACAAACTTCACGGTCCGAATGAGAGGAAGGGGGACAAGAATCTCTTGATCAGACAGATCTTAATTCTGTTCTGGATAGTCTGCTGGGATTTACAAGACTGGCACGGCTGGCCAAGAAAAACAGGGCCCAAGACCTTTGTACTTGTCTAAGGAGTTTGAAATGGACCGAGAAACGTTTTACCCCGACAGTGAGGAAGTGGTAATGAGGCCGATGATTAAGCTGAGACCACTGATAGCAGCCAAGGTGGGGAAGCTCCACAAGTTACTATCCAGACGGTGCCGCACTCAACAGCCAAAGTGTTGAAATTCCAGGAAAAATACACCAGGTTAGCTCAAGAAACTGAGACAGAGTATGTATGGAGAGTATCACTGACAGGAGGCTATCAAGTCCTGCTGTTGGAAGACGAGGCCCAGGGTTACTGGGTTCCAAGGGTTTTCCTAACTGCTGATGACCCAAGAGGTCGCTAACTCTACAAGCTGCCTATTGAGCAGGGGACCCAGACCCCTTGGAAAGGGGGGATCCAGTATGTATCGAGACCCCATGGTGAACCCATACACCATGAATATAACGTCCCGTTATGCCCCAGTTGGCATATCCAAATTCTTAACAAAAAAGGTACGTCCACCATAATCGCTCTTTCATAATCAAGCACTTTCATAGCGTGGTCCCTTAAACGTTAAACAAACGTGGTCCTTAAACAATCCAGATAATAAAGTTGAAACGTGGGTAATAAATCCCCTACCCCATGAGAATACTCCCCTAAGGAATTGTTCATGAAAAATTAGTTGCAAATCGTTACTGTGGCACCCAATAGACACCTGGTGAGCCCCAGAGCTGCAAACCTTTATTCGGCATATGTGTAGTTGTTGGGGCTTTCCGGCACCAGGGTTAAACCTGGAGATCCCACGTGTTATGGAAAAACTACCCATCGAGAAACTGCCTAGATTAAAACTAAAAAAACCTGCCTAAATTAAACTCTTTAATTGCAAGCCTTTGGGAAGACCCAGTGACAACCACAAGTCCTTGGTGCTCTGCTGCTGTACATTTGAGCTCCCATCACTCTCAGGGACTGCCCCTCGTCAGTGTAACCGAGTGAAGAGCTGGCAAAAACCGATGGGAACAGCCCCATGGTATCTCCTCTGGGAGATTACAGCTGCTGCAAGGCTGAACTACTGAAATGAAACGTGGAGATCTTCCCCATTGGAGGGGAACAGAATGCATCATCACTTAAAGGGCTCAGTCCTTCTCACACTGCTGCTTTGTCCAGCTAGCTGAACTGCTGCAGCCCACAGGGCAAACTGGGAAGAACAGATCCCTGCCATTTTTGCCCAGCAACTATCCTGACTCTTACTGACTCCAGGCCCTGCTGCATTCCCAAAGATAGAATTGGATGCTTACAAAACCAGAGCTTCCAGGGAATCTGAACTAACCTTGGAGGAGACAAGACTGTAAAACTGGGGCCGGCAGACTACTGCACAGGAAGGGTAAGGCAGCCTGCCGTCTGCTCCTTTGGTGCTTTTCCAAAGCCATCCATTAAGCCCTTCTGCTGGGCTTCTGAGAATTAAGGAGTGTCTTACTGGAGTGACAAGCTGCAGGGCAACAGTCCTGCTCCCTTCCCTTGTTCAAAAACCAAGCAGAAGAAAGGCAAGGAGCACACCTTTTCCCTTCTGCTGTCTCAGCTATTGAAGTTACAGGCTTATAACATTGCAAGCTTTTCGGGAGGACACACCTCGGAAGGGACAAAGAGACACAGGTCCCTGCCTTTGTAATGCCAGGAAGTGACAATGTTTATACTAAGCCATGGACTTTTCAGTTTCTCAGTGAGAGAGCTGGAGGGGATGGGAGGGGGCACAGCCAGGACAGGTGACCCAAACTAGCCAAAGGGATGTTCCATACCATATGACATCATGCTGAGTATATAAACTGGGGGAAGAAGAAGGTGGGGGGACAGGGCATTTGGCATTATGGCGTTTGTCTTCCCGAGTACTCGTTAGGCGTGACGGAGCCCTGCTGCCCTGGGGATGGCTGAGCCCCTGCCTGCCCATGGGAAGCGGCGAACGAATTCCTTGCTTTGCTTTGCTTGTGTGCGCGGCTTTTGCTTTACCTATTAAATTGTTCTTATCTCAACCCTTGAGTTTTACATTCCTTTCTGATCCTCCTCCCCATCCCTCTGGGTCAGGGGGAGAGAGCAAGCGGCTGCGTGGGGCTGGGTTGCCAGCTGGGGTTAAACCACAACTATGACCCAAGATACACTTCCTTTCACTTATTTAATTGCTTGACTGAGCATTTCCAATGATTGTGCAAAGTCATGTCCCTTTTGAACACAGCACTGTTCCTCACTTCTCCTCTAAGGACTACCACTACCACCACAGAGCTACTTTTGAAGATACTTTTATTTACAGCAACACAAAGAGCAGTAAAAAAAAAAAGACTGGTAAGATACGCAACCACTTGTAACTGTCCCTCTTAATATCTGCCCCCCCCCCCCCCCCCCCCCCCCCCCCCCCCCCAATGCATTCTGGATAGAAAATCTTTGCAGAAATATTTTGTTGCTCTTGGACCTACGGGTGAATAGCTGTCTCACCACAGTGCAGCAGCATTGTTTCAGTCCTGTTTGGTCCCAGTCAGTGGCTGATCAGGATGTTGCTGAGGCTCAAAGACACAGGCTCTGGGTTCAGGTGTGTCCCAAAGGAGAAGCAGTTCCCACCACCACCAATAAGCAACAACTCCTTCTCATCTGGCAGAAAGACACTACTATGATTATGTAGCATTAATGGCCACTCCAGCTGCTCCTAAGAAAGCAAAGGAGATTTTGAATGTACAGGACTTCAACATGTGGGTACCTCATAATGCTGCAGAGATACTTCATATGGTACCTTCATTAGAAAGTTAAGAACAGCCACACTGGGTCCCACCTAGGACCATTTAGTCCACTATACCACCCACAAATGTGAGTAGAAATAGATAGCTAGAGAACAGAGGAACAAGGAAAACATGATACACTCTTGTAGTATACTCTACTCACCCAGTAACTTGCAGTTCAGTGATTTTTAATGAGGGAATGTACTTCCTGAACCTTATTTTTTTTTCTTCCAAGAACACAGCCTGTCACTTTTGAATCTATGTAAACTTTGGCATCCATGTCCTATGGCAAGGAGTTAGAGCTTACCTATGTTTCACACGAAGCACTCTTTTGAAGTGTATTGCCTGCCAGCTTCTTCTAATGTCTCCTAGTTCTTATATCAGAGGAAGCAATGAACAGTTGTGCCCCCTTCACCACAAAGGAGACAGCCTAAAGTACACAGTTACACATCTGAGGTCCAAGAAACATCTGATTTAGAACCTGTATATCTGACAACCTGAAGAAAAGCTCTTTCATGATGACTTCCAATATTCAAAAGCTCAGGAAAGCGAACCTTGGAGACACACTTGTTGCAGGTATCAGACTGCAGCAGTAACAAAGTTGCTGTGTTGGCAATTCAGATATTGTAGGGGCCACTGCAACCTGAAGAGGACATGTTGTAGAGGCTTCCCTTGTAAAATTCCAGACAGAAGGCAATTTTCATGACAGCACCTTCATCTATATTCTTGAAGAAAGGTTAACGATTAAGAGATATGTATCTGCCCATGGTGACTGTTCCATGGCTTTTTCAAGCACAGAGAAAGCTGCCAGCCAATGGTTTTGGTGCTGTCACCTTCTAATGCATGTATCAATGCTGTATCCAGTACTGCACAGAAAATCACTGACAATCCCAGTCTTTCAAAACTTGGGACCAATCACATATACTGTACAGTACTATCAGTATTTTAGCACAGTACTGGTAGTTCCAAAAGCCTACAGAGTTTCACCTAAGTCCAAGCAAACAGCTCATAAGCAAAGGCAGCTACCAATTCACCTGCATCCACTTACTCAATGTCAACAAAGAAGTTCTGTTCTTTCAGATGCAACTTTATTATCACAGTATCCATTCTCAGCACTATCCAACAAGGATAGCCTATATTATCTAAAGGATATTAGGCCACTTATAACTTCTACTACAGAGTAAGAAAAAACTCAATTACATTCAAGCATACTTCATGCTTTATGCCCTCAGGAAAATGCTGCAAGGTCAGCCAGATGCACACATGCTGCCTATTATAAAAAACAGACCTGTCACAAATTCTAGTTTCACCAAGGACAGGAACCATATGTACAGATACCTAAAAGAAATGTGTTTCTTTAAGTAAAAGATAAATAAAAACTTGTCAAGCAACAGAAGTTTTCTCATAGAATGGTTTGCATTGGAAGGGACATTTAAAGGTCATCTAGTCCAGTGTCCCTGCAATGAGCAGGGACATCTTCAACTACATCAGGTTGCTCAGAGCCCTGCCTAGCCTGACCTCAAATGTTTCCAGGGATGGGGCATTGACCACCTCTCTCTGGGCAACCTGTGCCAGTGTTTCACCACCCTCATTGTAAAAAAATTCCTCCTTGTATCTAGTCTGAAGCTACTCTCCTTTAGTTTCAAACCATTCCCCCTTGTCCTGCTGCTACAGACCCTATCAAAAAGTCCATCCCCATCTTTCTTATAAGCCCCCTTTAAGTACTGAAAGACCACAATAAAGCCTCCCTGGGGCCTTCTCTTCTCCAGGCTGAACAACCCCAACTCTCTCTCAGCCTGTCATCACTGGAGAGGTGCTCCAAGCCTCTGATGATTTTTGCGGCGCTCCTCTGGGCCCACTCCAACAGGTCCATGTTTTCATTGTACTCCAGGGGGCATTATCACAGGTGAGGGCTACTCACAGATTTAGACTAAGTTTTGCTCAGAGTATGCCAAAATCCTGGTATGTGACATCACCTGTATGATTGTTCTTCACTGAATCACAGAACAAAATCACAGAATAGATGAGGTTGGAAGGGACATCTGGGTATCACCTATTCCAACCACCCCTGTTCAAAGCAGGCTCAACTACAGCAGGTTGCTTAGTACCTTGCCCAGTCAGGTTTTGAGTATCTTCAACGATGACGGGGAACGACAGCCTCTCTGAATCTGTTCAGAGTTCAATCACCTTTACAGTAAGAGGTTTTCTTGTGTTTAAGTGCACTTTCCACTATATCCATGCAATTTTCTTCTTATACTTCAGGAAGCAGCTATAGCACATAGCCATTTCCACCATGAAGTTTTTAATGAAATTATACCACAGACCTCCATGAAGACTAACTTAGGCTCTGGTTTGATCTGTTCTCTTCTTCCATAGGCACCCTGAAATTACTGGGCTTGTGCCTATCTCAGTTCTGCTCCCCCTGTTTGGAACAGAGCAGCTCTGTGCCCTCCAGTCTTCTGCACACTCAGACTCTCCCTCTCTTAACACTGCTCTGTACTCTGGGTTGGTAAGAGCACTTCAAAATTAGATTCCACCTCAAACAAGGAATGTTTATTCCACTCACAGATTTGCCTGTTTTGCATTCCCTACTCTGTTTCAGGGAATACCCCTACAGTTAACATTCCTTCACACTACACTGTTTACCCTGAAAGAAAAATTTCAGTGCTTACCACATTAATCGTATAGTCCAAGCAGAGACCAGTCATTAAGTCAAGAACAGTGATGCCTGGCACAGAGGATGAGTGAAACCACACTCCACCAACAAGCAGAAGTTTTCCATCATGCACATGTGCAGTATGTGAATACCTGTGAGTTCAAAATGAGAAACTCCATTAGTCAGAGAGGTAGGTAGATACAGGCTGAAGATTCACTGCTGAATGCCTTCTACTTACCTTGGGATGAGAGAAGGGTGCGTCTCTACTGTCTGCCACTGAAAGCCATGTTCAAGCTCCCTCAGAAAGAAAACTGAACCTAAGGGCTGCTCAGCTGCTCCCAGACCTCCTGCAATTAGCACTCCTCCCTTCCAGCTGCAGGCACTGTGAGAGTGACGGCTTTCTGGTACTGGACCCTCAACAGGAATCTAGGAAAACGTAAGTCCAAGGGTCAAGTTGGGCAAGCTAAACGTCTCCTTCATGTCAAGGCTCTTAAATCTCTTGCTGTTGCATGTCCTGTGGGATGTAACAGTCCTTCCTGCCATAGGATAGGAACAGTTGCTGGAGGGGAACAGGGTAACCACGATAGGGAACAATTCAAAAAACCCAACCAACACACATTCCCCTAGGGACTGCTGAGTAGAAGTGTTTCCATTTAGACTATCTCCGATATGTCTCTGGCCCTCAGTGTATTTAGTACCATTCAGTCTTGAGAGGGTTTTATTTCTGCACATTTATTAGAGGCAACTTTATGTGCATTCTTACATGCTGCTTTCTGTTCAAGACATGCACCTGAGAACCACAAGTTTACAAACACAGGGACTAATGCAGTGACCAGCAAAGTGCTCAAGCCACAGAGCAAGGTCAAATGCTGAACTGCAGTACTAATGTGCAGAAAGCAAACCTTTAGTGCTTGCACTAAATGAAAAAATGTAAGATGAGGGATTTGAAGAATATCATATCAAAAAAGCTGTGAAGAAAATTTTGGAGGCCATCTGGTCCATTCCTTTCTCCTAAAGCAAATGGATGGAACTATAGCTATTATCCTCTGGAGAGATGGTTATTAAAATTCCTGAAAGTTGCAGCGACTTTTCATCTCTTTAGGCAGTCTACTGCAGCACTTTACAATCTTCATAATTAACAGCTTCTCTCAGTGTCCTGTTGAAGTTGCCCTTTCTAGATTTCCTGTACTGTTCAAGGTAAAAATGGAGAACAATTTGTCCTCTCTGTAGTTTTATTTTACATATTTGAACACTTCTTTCTATCTTGAAACTTCTCCAGGCTCAATAGCCACAAGTCCTTCAAAATCTTCCGCTGTAAGGGTATGTGGTCTGGTCATTCTCTTGCATACCTCTATAGAGCTGTATATAGTATATACCCCGTCCATCCCTTTTTCTCTGGAATCAGCTCCGAGTATTCTACAAGGGTCCTGCTGAGATTAAGAGCACTGAAGAGAACAGAAGGACCGATTCATGTGTCTTAGAGATAACATTACTGGTTACATACCTGAACACACTGTTTAGGCCCTCCACAACAGCATGACCCTGCTTACTCTTATTTAGCCTGTGATCCCCTGTAATTACACATAGTTCTGCTATGCAGTATTTTTAAAACTTAGTCTATCTTTAATAACCTGCAATTTGTTTTTCCAGAAGTACTTCCTCCATGTCAAAGTAATTTTGAGTTTTCATCTTGTCCGCTAAGGTACTATTGAGACTACTCTGCCTGATGTTAACTACCTATAAAATACAAATACTCTTCACTTCATCATTTTTGTCATTAATAATTGGACCCCAGGACTGATCCTGTGGGACACACCACTATTTCCATGGAGTGTCATTTCTAAATTTTCTCAAAGTCTGACCTCCAAATAATTTTGCACTGCCCTGCAATACTCATCTTTAAACCATGTTTTCTTAGTATGTTATGAATGTGTCACACAAGGTGAAGTCCTACTAAAGTCTTGATACATATGCATTCTTCAGAAAAAAAATCTACTGCCATGCCACAGAAATGCAAATAATGTTAAACAAATCACTTCTTGAACTCTTCTTGGTGGTCACTTATCTCCCAATTATCTTCCAGATATTTATAATCTGTTACTATCAGTTTCTGTATTTTTGAGGACCTGAGATACAGTTGATTTGGCTTCTACACTGTAGAAGTTCAAAGCATATGTGGAGGGTGAGCACCTGTTTCATTAAGTTTACTGGATCACAGTCACTTTCAATCAAAAATGGAATAAGTAAAGGGGGAATTGATAAAACAAAACCAGAGACACAAACCTGACAGACAAGGGACAACAGAGACAATACCAAAGATCAAAAGTCTCCCATCACTAATTCATGGGCCATTAAGAAACTCCAGGCACAGCTTGAGGAGGGTCAACCTGAACTTTGAAACCGATAAGAAGGTGGAAGTGAGGAACAAGAGGATTCAGAAGACTCAAGAAAGGGCCCTGTGGGACTAAACAAAACTTACTAAGAAACGTTTAGAAGGGGATCGTTGGGGAACAGAGGGGAAACAAACACAAAAGGGCACAGAAGGGGTCAGTCGCATGTAAACAGTCACCGGTCAGTACACTTGTCTGACTGAGCTCTGCACCTGATCAATCTATCTTACTGATTAAAGCCTTTCTTAACTACCTTTCTGTGTAATATCACACTACCCCAGGCAAATGATGCATGGACTAGGTGCCTGCAACTGCAAAGACAAGCATTAATGAATATGGAACCAGAAAACGGGAGTCAGAGCAGCAGGGGAAAACACTCCTGGGCCTTTTGTGCCAGTAACTAGAGCAAGCAAGAGCCTCAGCATCAGGAGTTGGAGGGGCCACAGATCCTGAGAGCATCTTCATGCCTCTCAAAGACTTTGCCTCCAGAGTGCCAGCTACTGGAGGGGCCAGTGTGAGTGAATTTGGGACAAACGAGTCAAACTGGGAATGCAAGCACTCCTGGGCCTGTGGCATGAGTGGAAGACAAGACCATCACAGGTCACAGGACCTGTGCATGTCCCAGAGGCAACTGCTTGGGTGACTGGGGCAACTGAATCAAGTGAGAAGCTCAGCATCAGCAGCTAGAATAAGACCACGGATTACGGCACTCATGTGTCTGGATGCCAGCTGCTGGAGGGCAGACTTGTGTGTTTGTATTTTCCCTGAACCTTGCATGTATGTGAGCATGCATCTCCACGTCTTGCACTCCATGCCTTTCACCATGTTGGTTGCCTTCAAGGAAAGAATCATAGAACCACAGAATCAGAGAGTATCTCAAGTTGGAAAGGACCCATAAGAATCATTGAGGCCAACTCCCTGCTCCTCACAGGAGTATCTAAAACTAAACCATATGACTAAGAGCATTGTCCAGATGTTCCTTTACCTCTGACAGGCTTGGTGCTGTGACTACTTCCCTGGGAAGCCTGCTTCAGTGACTGGCCACTCTCAGTGAAGAGCCTTTTCCTGATGTCCAGTCTGAACTTCCCCTGATGCAACTTCATTCTGTTTCCTCATGTCCTGTCACTGGTCAACACCTCTCTGCTCCACTGCCTACCCTGAGGAAGCTGTAAGACTGCAATAAGGGCACTCCTCAGTCTTCTCTTCTTGATGCAGAACAGGCCGAGTGACCTCAGCCACCCCTCATAAATCTTGCCCTCGAGACCTTTCACCATCTTGGTCACTCTCCTCTGGACACACTCTAATTTGTCCTTCTTAAATAAAGGCACCCAAAACTGCCCACAGAACTCAAGGTGGGGCTGCACCAGTGCAGGGTAGAGTGGGACAATCACCTCCTGACCAGCTAGCTATGCTGTGCTTGACACAGTTGGCCCTTTTAGCTGTCAGGGTACACCACTGACTCACGTTCAATCAACCCAGTCCCCAGATCTCTTTTGGTGGGACTGCCCTCCAGCCTCTCATCCCCCAGTCTGTATGTATAACCAGAATTACTCCATCCTATGTACAGAATCTGGCACTCACTCTTGTTAAATTTCATATGGCTAGCAATTGCCCAGCTCTCTAGTCTATCCAGATCTCTCTGTAAGGCCTCTCTGTCCCTGAGGGAATCCACAGCTCCTCCTAATTTGGTATCATCAGCAAACTTACTTCATGTACATTCAACTCTTGCATCCAGATCATTTATAAAAACATTAAAGAGCACTGGCCCTATACTTGAGCCCAGTGGAACCCCACTGGTGAGTGGCTGCCAGCCTGACGTAACTCCATTTACTAACTCCTTCAGCCTGACCTGTCAGGCAGTTGTTCACCCATCATATTATGGGCTTGTCTAACTGTATGCTGGACATTTTGTCCAGGATACTGCAAGAGACAGTATCAAAAGCCTTGCCACAATCCAAAAACCCCACACCTACTGGTTTCCCTTTATCAACAAGAAGGGTGACCTTGTCATAAAAGGAAATTATGTTACCTGAACAGGGCTTTCCCCTTCGGGAGCCCATGCTGGCTATGACCAATGACTGCACTGTCTCTCATGTTTTTCAATAACTCCCAGAAAAACCTTCTCCATAATTTTACTAGACAATGAAGTGAGACTGTCAAGCCTGTAATTACTAGGGTCTTCCTTCTTATCCTTCTTGAAAATTGGGACATTCACCAGCTTCCAGTCGACTGGGACCTCTCTAGACTGAAGACTGTTGAAAAATAATGGAAAGAGGTCCTGTGATATCTTTACCCAGCTCTTTCAGTACCCTCGTATGAATCCCATTGGCCTCATAGATGTACGCGCATTCAGCTGAGGCAGCAAGTCTTGGAACAAATTCAGAGTCAGCTGGGAGTTCATCATTCTTCCAGTCATGGTCTTCCAACAGTAGGCTCTGGAGGTCCCAGAGCCCACCACTGGTTTAAGAGACTTGTTCTCCTCTGTCCCTTAAATCTGCTGGGCAGAGGGGACAGGGAATCCTCCATATCACGTGTCTTGTCTGCCTGACAGGTTTGTCCCAGGGAAGGTAGGATTCCAGTAGACTGGTACCACAGTGGGGCACACCCTGCAGCCTGACGGCTGGGTAGCAGCATGTTCCCATGGAAGCTCTGCCTGGGAAGCCGTGTCAGCTGCAGACATAGCCTTCTACCAGACAGGTACCACGGCTCCCTGTTCGAGCCAGCCAAGTTACAGCACCCTGCCATGCAAACCGCCATGACACGCCCTGGCTGACACACCAGGCCCTGTCTGCCTGCCCTGGTCCTAGTGCTCCCCAGGGGTTTCTTTTAGAGGTGTGGGGGGCTTGGCCGCAGTTGCTCCTGGCCCCCATCTCTGCACTCCCCTGAGGTTTTCCCAGTTCAGGAACCTCCCCTGCACCACACACTACAGCATCCACAACAGACTGTGTCGGCACTGGAGCCGCTTGCCTTGGTGACTGAGAATGCTCATGGGGAAATCTCATCAACATGCATAAATGCCCAGTGGGAGAAATGAAAGAAGAGAGAGACAGAATGTTCCCAGTAGTATCCAGCAACAGGGCAACGGGCACAAACTGAAATACAAAAATATTCACTTAAAGATAAAAACTCCTCACATTTTATTATGAAGGTGGTCAAGCACTGGAATAGGTTGCCCAAAGAGGTTGTGGAGTTTCCATCTTCCAAGATAATCAGAACCCAACTGGACAATATCCTGAGCAACCTGTTCTAGTTAGACCTGCTTTAAGCAAGGGGGAGGGACTAGGTGATCTCTAGATGTCCCTTCAAATCTCAGCTATTCTGTGAAGACTGTATTCTGTTAAAGAGCAAGGTGCTTACACATTAGCTCTAACTCTAATCACTGTGGAGTGTGACAGTACTGCCAGTGCCACCCACTTGAGTATGGTAATACCACTGTGATTTAGTTGGGCTTCCAATACAGCAGCATGCACCTATGATGCGAAGGCAACTTCTACTCCCCAGGGCCTCCCTAAGTTCTTACCACAGTGCAGGAAAGTTCTTGAGTGTGCAGGAAATACCAATCACCTAGCACAGGCTCCATAGCAGAGCGGCCACCATACAGAAACAGATACTTCTCACCTATGGAAAAAGACAAGGAGGTGAAAAGAGAAGTTAGAATTTGGTATGTCACAAAAGCAAAAATTTACGTTTGTGTAGAAGGAAAGCTGACCAAAGACAGAAATTAATGCAGTCAGGCAGTAGTTTTACATACTATTTATATTAAGACATCGCAATCCGACAAACATTTCCAGACTTTAGCAATAAATGCAAGAAATTGTTTCAAAGATACAGGAATTACTCTTCTATCTAGATCTTTTATAAGACACATGGAAGACTAAATATTTTTATTAACATTTTTCATGTTTGTGGTCATTAAGAAGACCCCCATCACCCACTTATATTATGTAGTTTCTGAATATGTAAAGTCTGAATGGAAATCATACACTATAGTCTCAAAACCAAAAGGAGAAAGCATGTTTTTTAATATACCTAATGGACATAAGGAATGAAAACTAGGCAATGGGAAGATTACACCTGTAGAACTAATAAAACTAGAAAACCCTAAATACATAAATCATAGCAACACAATGACATCTGTTTATCCCAAGAAAACAGATAAATCCTCATAAGGCAACAAGAACGTGTATTTGTTCCTGCAAAAGGGAGATAATGGTAACTTAAGTGTGTAGGAGTTAATCTGGAGAAGCCTCACAAAGGAAGTACAAAGTGTGCAAAAGTACTCTTGGTAGCTGTCAAGGATGTGTGTTAACTGCACTATGTACTGTCAGCTTACTTCTTCGTAATGGACTGGGTAAATAACACAATTGTTGGTCACTTCAGCTACAAAGCAAAATCAGGGCAAAAATAAAATGATGCAATACAGTCCGACAAAAACAAAAACCGATGTATCATTTATAAAATTTTATTTACCCATTGAGCAGTTGCTTCTTTGATATAAAATTTTGACTGGAAGGCTGAACTCTAGATTACATTACAGTGTTAATTAACACTGCTCCACAAATTCAAAGTATGCTCCAGACTAGACTAATGACTGCTTAACAATTCCCCTGGTGTTCCCCTTCAATAGCTCCCTGCCAGCTAGTGGAGAATGGAACAGTTGAAGAAAGGACAGCTTTCGCTCCCTGAATTCCACTAGGACACACCACTGACTTGCTAATAAGCGCTGAAGTTTTTGCCCCGTACAGTCAATATATTTTACTAAACAAACCTTCAGCATGCCATTGCAGGGCTTGATTCTAGACCTATTCAGAACTACTAAATATTTGCCAGTTGCTACTAGAAGAGTAACATTTCTTCTGAGGCACTTCTCCTGGATAAAGAGCTAGGGATCCTGCTCCATAATGCTCCAAAATTAAAATATTATCCTTCAGAGAGGAAGTTCTGAAACTTCTTTCTGGTGTGATCAAGCATGAATAACTTTAGCCATAAATGATCTCAAGACCCAGTCTTCCAGAACAGATTATGTCCCTAGGTTTCAATTCTACTTACCACTGGGTAATGTAGCATACAAAAGAGGAAATTATCATATTTCAAGTGTCAAGAAGAAATCTCAAAGCCTCTTTTAATTTCTTTTCTACTGGCAGGCTTAAGAAGTAGGACAATATGGATCTCATGAAGCTTAACAGGGCCATGAGAAAGTCCTGCACATGGCCCAGGGTAACTGCCAGTATCAATACAGGCTGTGGGATACATAGATTGAGAGCAGTCCTGCAAAGGAAGGCTTGGGGATACCGTTTGATTAAAAATTAAATAAGAGCCAGCCATGTGCACCTTTAGCCCAGAAAGCCAATTGTACCATGGGCTGCACAAAAAAAAAGTGTGGCCAGCAGGTCCAGGGAGGTAAGACCCCACCTGGAGCACTGCATCCAGTTCTGGGGTCTCCAGCACAAGACAGACATGGACATCTTAGAGTGAGTCCAGAGGAGGCCACAAAAATTTTTAGAGGGCTGGAGCATCTCTCCTGTGAAGAAAGGCTGAGAGTTGAGGTCATTTAGCCTGAAGAAAAGAAGGCTTTCCCATGACACCTTATTGCAGCCTTTCAGTATTCAAAGGGGGCTTATAAGAAAGAGTGGGAGAGACTTTTACCACGGCCTGTAGTGACAGGACAAAGGGTAATGGTTTTAAACTAAAAGAGGGTAGATTTACATTGGAGTAAGTAAGGAATTCTTTACTATAAGGGTGGCGAGACACTGGGGCAGGTTGCCCCGAGAAGCTGTGGTTGCTCCATCCCTGGCACTGTTCAAGGCCTGGCTGGATGGGGATTTGAGCAACCTGGTCTAGTGGAAGGTGTCCCTGGCCATGGCAGGGGGGGTTGGAACTGGATGGTCTTTATGGTCCCTTTCCAACCCAAACCATTCTGCAATTCTATGATTTACATAACGGCAGAACAGTATTCTCCATTCTGGTTTTTGTTCCTTTACTAGCAATTATTTTAACACTAAGAATTCTTAACATTTGCCTTGCTTTTCTTATAAGCATCTGTTTATACAAAGCCTCACTCACTTGCAGTGCTAGGTTACATGCTAAAAAGCTCACCTGCACAGTCAGAGGAGCACAGAGGCAAAACAAGGTGGCAGAACCCAAATAATATCCTGCCTCAGCTGCTTCCAGGAGAGCAATCAAGCCATAAAAGGCTCATTTTCTCACACACAAGAGGAGGCACAGAGAGGCAGTAGCAGGTGTGCAGGCAAGAGAACCCCAATTCACATGCTTATAGAATCAGACGATATGTCCCAGCTCCTCCCAGAGCTGTCCAAAGGGAACTGTCAGCCCCATTACCAGCTGTGAAACTCATCAAAATGAGCAAACAGGAGCAACTCTCTGGAGGTGGGTACTGCCTACAGGGGTATGGGACATGTTATATGATGCAGGGAAAGAGTTTTTGGGGTTTGCATAAGACTTACCGGGTACTCAAGAGAGAAATCAGAGGCAGGAAAAGGGATGGATATCAATGATTTGTGGAGGTACGAACACAGGAAAACAGAGGGATAAAAGGATAAAAAGGGCTAGTGACATGTAAGCAGGTTGCTGGTCAGTAGGCCTGTCTGGTCACATCCTGCATCTTAAACAGGAACAGCTGGAAATGAGTCTTTTCATTTGTGGTAGGTATGTTTGTGAGAGCAGAGCCAATCAAACTGCAGTTGCAAGTGTGTATCGTAGCACTTTTAAAAAATGCATTAATGAACTTTTTTTCAGCACTATACAGTCATTTCTATTTTTTGATTCCTGCCTTGCATCTGGAAAACTAACAAGATTGCAGCTCATCTATAATAAATGTCATTATCACAAGGTATCTGTCATATAGGTTCTGTAATGAATTGACCATGTATTAATGGCATAGATAATGGAAATCCTGCCAAATCATTGGATCAAGCAGTTCAGTTTCTCGGTTCATGAAACTCAGCTGAGACTACTCAGTCTGTCCCTTTTGTCAGATTTAGCAAAGCCTCTCAGATATACTTCTGGGCTTGACAAACAAAAAGGCACAACAAGAACAGGGTGGATATGATAAGAATACTTTCACACGAAGTTTAAGCCTTGACTCTTTTAAGCCCAGGGGAAAAAAATCACCACGGGAACAAAACCTTTACAAAACGTAACTGGATTCTCTAAAGTGGTGATGAATCTATCAAGATCATATGCTTTCGGAAATGTTCAGCAAAAAGCTATTGTTTCAAACGAATACAATGCACCAACATTAACTGCATAGCCTGTACTACATAAAAAGTAAGGTTATATCATGACAATTTGCCTTTTAGACCTCACTCTCTGGCCAGGACTACCCCATGTATTCTGGAATTTCTATACCTCTGCATACCTTCAGCCATTTCCACTCTTTCCAGGCTTTTTACCTTTGAACATTACTTCAGTTGTACTGTGTCTCCAACGCAAAGCAGCTGGTTCAGCAGCAGGCTGCACACTTAAAAGGTCCACTGTAATATCACCTAGGTCAGAGGCATTATAGGTTTCAGGGAAATTTAGCCACAACATTCCCAAGCCTGCACTCGCTGGGGATGTTCGTCCTCCTACTACCAGGGCCAGGCTGTTTGAGAGACACGACACAGTATGGTACAACCGCTCATCTGTGGAGATACAGAACATCACAGGTCACACTGGTCTTTCTCCCATGAAATGTATAGGATCATTGATTCATTTAGGTTGGAAATGACCGTTAATATCAAGTCCAACTGCATCACTAAACCATATCCCTAAGCACCATGTCTACATGCTTTCTAAATACCTCCAGGGACGGTGACTCAGCCACTTCCCTGGGTAGCCTGTTCCAGTGCTTGACAACTCTTTCAGGGAATGTTTCCTAACATCCAACCTAAACCTTCCCCGGTGCAACCTGAGGCCCTTTCCTTTCATTCTACCACTTGTTACCTGGGAAAAGAGACCAACCCCCACCTGCCTACAGCCTCCTGTCTGGTAGTCGTAGGGAGTGACAAGGCCTCTCCTCAGCCTCCTCTTCTCCAGGCTAAACAGCCCCAGTTCCTTCAGCCAGTCCTTACAAGCCGTGTACTCTAGACCCTTCCCCAGCCCCCTGCCTGGCTCTGGACACGCTCCAGCACCTCAATGTCTGTCTGTCTGGCCGTGAGGGGCCCAAAACTGACCCCAGGGCTCGAGGTGCAGCCGCACCAGTGCCGAGTACAGGGGGACAGGCACTGCCCTGGCTCTGCTGGCCATGCTGCTGCTGACACGAGCCAGGATGCTGCTGGCTGACTTGGCCACCTGGGCACACTGGGGGCTCACATCCAGCCAGCTGTCGACCAGCACTCCTCCTGTGCTGGGCAGCTTCCCACCCACTCTTCCGCAAGCCTGTGGTGTTGCACAGAGTTGTTATGACCCAAGTGCAGGACCTGGCACTTAGCATTCAGAACCTTCAGATGTCTTTGCCAGCATAACCATGCTGTGACATCACTTTTCCACTAGACGTTATTTCATTGTTAGCACAAAAATTACTTCCACATACTTGCCATCAGTATGGGAACTCACCCCATTTTTTATCAGGGTTTTTCTTTTTCACGCAGCCAGCTTTCCAGTAGCCTGCATGCTTAATTAGCACATGAAAATTTCTCATACGGCAGTGCTGTCCATCCTCCTCCCCAAAGCCTCCAGTGGTGAGAACCACATTGGGTTTTATAAGAACAGAGTGGTGACCGTAACGTCTCAGGCCAGAAACTTCAGAGTGCATTGCACACACTGCTGCAGTGATACTCCCAGCCATCCTGACAGGACCCTCATGATGAGGAACTGCAAGCCAAAGAGAATCAAAGAACTTATGCACAAACAAGAATCAAGGACTACGTTTTAAATGAGAGATTGAGCAAGTCTGTACAGCTTTTCAAGAAAAAAAAATTGTGAAGCAATTTGACAGAGGACACAGACAACCTGACATGCCCTAGAAATAAAGCTGTAATGGTTGGAACTACCACTGTGCCAGCTTTACTTCTGTTTACTGCTCCCTCAACTCCTGACACAGTTCTGAGATTGCTTTAATGGGGTGGAAGTAAGATTAAGAGACTGCAGTATCCTAAACTGCTGTAGCAAGAGAGGAATCACTGCAATACCTTCAAAGGGAGTACCTTTCTGATGAAGACAATATTTGGCTAGTTGAATAGCAAAGGACAAAGACCCGGAAGCTGGATGTCAAAGTTTCTTGATAGATTTGGATCCTACCTTCAAAAAAGCACTGAAATACAATTCTAAAGCATGAGGAATAATCTCTGTTAATTCCAACAGCCCTACTATAAGAGAATATTTTCAGTTATCTAGATACCTTCTCTCTAAATACTACATCCCTTAGTGTGAAACAAGCTTTAAACACAGGACTCTAGCAAAAATTGTACAAATTGTTTTAATGACTTTCAAATTTGTGTCTTCTTTGTTTTAAGCAAGTGCCTTACTCTTGTGTTGTAAGAGATGATGAGGTGCGGGAAAAGCAGCTCTCAGTCTATTTTTTTGTACGCCATACCCAGAAAAATTGTGTCTACTGAATGCTGCTTAGTACAAGACTTTCTATTGTTTGATGAAATAAAAAATTACATCTTCTTGGACTTATATGTCTTTCTACAGATTATTTTTTTAAAGACTGATGGGGGTTTTCGTTTCAGAAAATATACTTACTGTGCTCTGTTTAGAAGGCTTAGTTAGTACTTGCAACTCTCTTGAAGAGGGACCCAGATCTATTTGATAGGATAGTTGGGGGCACATACTGGTATTTGAGACATACCTTTTGCCATTCCCAGTAAAAAAATATCTAAGAATGGATACTTTACCAGACTTTCAAACCCCCTGCTATCAGTTTTCAATACAATAGTCAACAGCAGAAAGACCCTATTCCTGTCTCTAATGAATCAAGTGTCTTCACTGTACTCATGTCAGTTAAGCAAATGCCAGATTTTTTTTAACTTAAGGATAGAGCCTACGCATTTAGGAGCTTTTAAGGTTTTAATATAAGGACTAGTGACAATCACACAATATATTTAACCACACCCACATCCATTTAGCTTCAATTTCACTACACATTTTCAGATCGAATCAAGACACAACACAATGGCCTTGTTAGGTTAACGAACGTCATCCTGCCTTATCCTCTTCCAGCTGCTTTTCCTGCTCTCTAGAACATGGATTTTGACTTTCAGTTACAGACAGATCTACTTGTGGTGCTATACTGTGAACAAGACTAGTGATGTGAAACAGCTTAAAAATAACCTTCTGCTTTCCACCCTCAAAAAGGAAGCAAACAGCCAAAAGCAGGTATTTCTTAGATTGCTACTGCTGCCAAGTGCTTTTAATCACAGAAACACAGTCTTGCTCTTGGCTTTTCCCTAACTGTACCACTTTTCTCCCACCTAAAAAAAAGCAACGTACGGATTTAAAAACATTTTAAAAACAGAAATACTACATGTGCAATTCCACCCACAGGGGATAACAAAACAAAGCACAAACTTCATGACATGCTCCTGAATGCTCTGCTGGATGATACTTTGATAGTGCAGTAAGTAAACATAACAACCTTTTGGAAGCTGGAAGGATAGAATGGCTCAGAGGACCATGTATAGAGGCAAGCAGGAATAAACTGAAAAGGGAGAGTCTGTGGGATACCAAAAATAGGAGGAGGATCATGGTAGACTGGCATTGCAGCCATGCACTGGAAGGCCCCACATGTAAACAGAAAGAAGAGCTGTTCAGACTGGAAGGTTCAATAAACTACAAGAATGAAACTGATCAGAACCATTAGAGTCAGGAGGTGGCCCTGGCCTCACTATGGACAGCAGAACCATTGTTAGAAGGATGGAGAAAGCTACTCAGATGGCAGCATCCCATCTGTTCCTTCCAGGGTTTTACTGTCTCCTAAAATCTCTCAGTGAAGCCTGCATGAGATAAAAGAATACTATGAAAACCAGTCAGTATGTACCTGTCATATTGGATAACAATGGTGTCCAGGAAGGTTCCACCCCCTTTGACGCAGTCAAGACAAAGTAATGGGAACATTTGAGATGCCATTCCTGTAGCAAGCCCAAAGAAAAAAAACAAAAACAAACAATCCTCCTCAAAATCTTAAAGCAATAGTAAGGACCTCAGAACGGTCAGGGTGATCAAAACCTAGCCTAGGTTTCCAATGGTGGCCAAAATCAGGAGACTAAAGCTGAATCTGAGAAAGAGCAAGTGTGTAAATACCTTCCTCACCTCAATCTTCAAAAATGTACAGCTCAGGGATTTTCTAAGCAAGAAGCTGAGTCTTTGTACAGAACAATCCTTGATGGATTTCCCATCCATGAATCTATTCAGTTGCTCTTTGAACTCTAACATAAACTTCTATCATCTGTAAGCTGCTGCAGCAAGGAGTTCCATAGAATAATTACATGTTGCATGAGGAACTTTTTTCTTTTTTTGGAATCAGCTTCCCTTTATGCTTCCCAGTTCAGATCACAGAAAAGAGTGAGGGCTGTATACCAGAGGGATTAAGGTTTCCTAAAGGTCACGGAACAGAAGTGATCCCAAAGAAATTGCAAATGTTCAAAGGTGCAATATGGTCTCAGCTGGCCAATGATACATAAATACGATTTCCAGTCTGGCCTTGGAATCATTCAGAGGCAGAAGCACAAGCAAGAGGATTGCACAGGTAGTCAGGAGCAACACTAGGGTCCACCCCGGCTTTTACGGACATCAGGGAATTTAGTATGTTCATTCCCATGGGGTGGGATATATTCAGCCAACTATGTGACTAGAAGGCATAAATATGAATTTAAAAGGCACAAGAAACCACAATATTAGCATCACTGCCCAAACACCTACCAAAGTAAAAAGCATCTTTTGAAAAGTGATATCCAAAAACTAATGTAAATACTGAAGAATTGAAGAATCCACTATTTACCCCTAGGCAAATTATTCTAAAAATTAATTGTCCTCAGCACTAAGTGTATATTTTACATTTCTTACCTAATTCGATAAAGCTTGTTTATAGTAAGACCTGGACCTTACTTTACCTCACAGGCTAATTGTAGAGCTCTCTGTTACCACATATCTTACTCCTGTGCACATTTTTCAGCTCGGACTTGCGTATGTGTAAACCTCCTCTATAAAAAAATGATAAAATGTCTTTTCTTTCTCACTGTATGAGCAATTGTCTTGATCTACAGTAATTCTTGCAGGCATTTCTACACCACTTTGCAAATCTGCCAGCATCTTTCAGTGATCAATTTTGCATTAATGTAGTAGAGCAGATCCTCCATGTTGGAAAAATAAATGCAAGCATGCTAACTTGGTTTTCATACTGTTCGATTTCTAGAGAGAATTATAAACAGAGAATCACAAAATTGAAAGGGAAACTTCTAGTAAGTGCCCTACAGGATCTTTATCTTGAAGTTACTCAGTATCTTTGACTTCTCTTCTACACTTGAAATAGTTGCAGACTTCGCTAGCAGTTAACACAAAAACGGCAAAGAATAGAGTCATAGTTAAATTTCAGTCATTAATATAGAAATGGCTGCACAACATCAGACCAAAAAAACATCTGAAACTAGTAACCTGAGTCCAACAATGACAAACAGTAATAGCCTACAGAAACACAGAAGAGCAGGACAAGTACAACTACTTCCCCCAGGAAGGCTCCCAACCATTTGCAGTCAGGAAACTCACAACAGGTTTATTTTTATATTATTCAGTAATCCTCAATACACTTCTCTTTCATTAAAATAATTGCCCCTTGAACCCATGCAAACTTTTAGCATCAACAGCACCTTTTATACCACCAGCTAGTTTGCTATGCTAAGGCTGTCTCCCTAAGAGACCGCTCACTGGGGAAGGAACAAGCAAGAGTCTGCTTCCAGTGCTACCTGACCCAGCGTCAAGTGGAGCTTCCTGCGGGCTCTGCGTGAACTGCCTGATTCAACATCCTTTCTGCCTCCATGAACACCTATGCTTCAGCAACTCTTGTACAGAACTATGACCATAAGAAGTTGCAGACACCTCATCATATCAACACCAGGTCATTGGTGTTCAGAATAAAGAAGGGTTACCTCATATTCATCAAAAGGCTCCAGAGCCTGCAATCTTTGCTGCTCATCTTCTGGAGTACAACAGGTGAAAAACGTATTCATATCCATGACACTGCACTCAGTCCAACCCTAAAAGAGAAATCCCTCAAAATTATTAGCTCTGGAAGGATAAACTCACTTCTCACAAGAAAATGAAGACCCTAAATTAAACATCCGCATGGGCCTTTAAGACTCTCTAGCTGGAACAACAGCAGCCTAGAGTCTAGTGAGAATAGATCTCTTACCTGTAAAGCTCCTAAGAACTTAAATTTTTTTGTATCAAAAGCCTCAGAGGAATCCATCTTGCCTTAATGCCATACCAGAAAGTAGACTGCAAGTTGGTTGGAAAGACCTTCAAATGACTAGTCATGCTACTACAGAAGGCAGTGTCCCTGTCTTCTTCAACCCATAACTGACACATCTGATGACTTCCAAAATTATTTAATGCTACAATCTTTCCCAGATAAGACACACTTCATGTGTTCCTTAGAGCTGCAGGTACTTACCTTTTCCAAAAAGCGCCTCCGCTGTGCCTCACAATCAGGGTGCTTTGACAAAGAATGAAGTGTAGAGTTCAGCTGGCTAAAATGCTGCTGCATGACACGTCCAAAAGGGTCCTCTGGGTGCATCTGCTCATACAGCAGAAAGCATGCCTGAGAGAAATGCTCTGCTGCCCACTGAATCAAGGCATCTGACCTGTCAGGCAGATCGTGTACAAGGAATTAAATCACTGAGGGGCAGACAAAATCTATCTTCCTGCAACACTATAAAGCATGCTACTAAGGCATCCTGACACAGGTAATATACCAAAGAGAATCCTGTGCCGGGAACTTATGAACCTCTCCTCTCCCATCTGTGCAGAGAATTCAGGGGATGAGCAGAACAAAAACCTCAAAATCACTTGTTCAAGGTTTTTCTTCTTATTTTTCCTCCCTTTTAGGATGTCACGGACACAAATTATCCCATCACAATTATGATGTAAGGAGCTGTTTGGGACTTCCACAGAATTGCTGAAGCTTTAGTTACAAGACAGCAGGTCTCCCAGCCATGAGTGGCGTACATAAAAAGAAGCTTGTTCTTTTCATTTTACCACCTAGTTAACAGCAGATAACTCAACTGACCTGCTGTTTTCCATGTAGGTGAGCACCACCTCTGCTATGAAGAGGGTGGGAATTTCCTTGTCCAGTCCTGCTTCCTCCAGGGCTCTCTCCAGCTCAGACAGCTCTGATAAATCCACTCCCAGTAATTTATAATCCTCTCCAGAAAAGGTAATGACTCCTGGGAGACAAAAAATATCCAGCCTCACTACAGTGCTGATACAATACTGAGACCAAAGGGGACAAACAGGAATATCAGCCCCACAGGCAATCGCTCACAAGCCTGTGCCCATCAACTCAATTTCTCTGGGACATGTACAAGAAAATCCCCATCACTAAATGAACCATAAAGGGATAGTGTCAAGAAGCAATCCATTAAATGCAGATTGAAAACTCCATTATTCTTAATGCAAATTTCACCTATAGATGTCTCACAGAATTATCACATTTAGTATAACAACAAAACTTTATCATATTTACTTTAAGAACATTTTTATAGAGCCACTATAATTCAGAATCAAATCTGAAGGGCTCTCATTTACAGACCTTTCAGTTTAAGCTAAGTACCATTGCTTTGACAGAATTTGAATGGTTTGCCTAACAACCATAAAACAATTCTCAAGGGTTTTTTGAGGTTTGTTTTTTAAAGATTTCATTTCTGTAAAATTGCATTGAATCCTGAACCAGCACATGCTAGCTCCCTGCAATACTAGTCTTCCAGATCACTGCTCTCAGAAATAAGTTCCAATTTATGATTTGTAAGCATTAGATTTAGATTAGATATAAGGAAGAAACCCTTCCCCGTGAGGGCGGCGAGGCGCTGGCCCAGGCTGCCCAGAGCAGCTGTGGGTGCCCCATCCCTGGCAGGGCTCAAGGCCAGGCTGGACGGGGCTGGGAGCAGCCTGGGCTGGTGGGGGACGTCCCTGACCGTGGCAGGGGGTCTTTCAGGACCCTTGCAACCCAAGCCATTCTGTGATTCTATGATTATAATACCATACCTCTGTACTCCGTAAGCTATAGCTTGTTAAGCTGTTTCAACCAAAACCAAATCAGAAACAAACTGTAAAGTACCTTTAGAAATTACCTACTCTATGTCTCTGTACCAGTGCAATCCAACAACTACACCTGTCCTGAGAACTGTTAATTACACTTCTCAAAGGCATTCATTACTGGAGGCAAAACAGCCTTCTCTAGAAGCCCATCTCCATGTTCCCTATTAACTTCTTCTGAAAACTAACTGATCTACACATCGCTTCCTGCCCTCTGGGCACAGAAAATAGGATATTCCCAACTCTTTTGACACCTACCTTTCAGCTGAAGTAGTTGAAGATTATTGGTATGGACACAATTCTTTGCTACAGGATGCTGCCAGTGAATGGATTCAAAACCAACCACAAAAACAAGAATGGATTCAGGACGAAACTGAGCAAGCTCATGGAAGAGCTACTCACAAAGACTTACTCAGATGTTCATGGCAGCCAGGGACTTGTGCTCTGCACCTGTCTCTGTAGCTGTCTTCCATCTGTATTTAAACTAACCATTACAGTCTAAGCATAGCAGCCTACTGTATTTCATTACTGTCCCTACTGTATCTCATTCCAGATTTTCCAGACCATTCATGTACTTTGTCAAAATCCTACTCTCATCCACCATATTCAGCTCTCCCTGTTTCTTGCTGGTTTATTACATTTTCACCTACTACAGCATATCATCTAGAACATTAACGGAAACCTTGAAGGAAATCAGATGCAAGAGAAATCTCTGGCGAACCCCATACTTTACATTCCTCCATTCTTCCACTGAATTGCCCCTTAGTATTTAGCTGGCATAATAATCCTTTCAGCTTTACTTACATTCTATGGTAGTTTCATAAGGCTCATTTTTCTCCTGCCTTGGAGAGTGAAAAGAAAAAAAAAAGGCAGGTAACATAACAACTGATGTTTTATTACATTCCATACACCCAAGAGTCATACCTTTTCTCCTACCCATAAAGGCCATAAATCACAGTATAATTTAGGTTGAAAGGGGCCTTTGAAGGTCATCTAGTCCAACTCCCTGCTCACAGCAGTTACCTGTATCAGGCTGCTGGAGGCTTTGTCCAGTCAAGCTCTAACTATGTCCAAAGCTGGAGATTCTACCGCCTTTCTGGGCAATCTGTTCCCATTTTTTACTACTCATGTGGCAGAAAAAAACCCAAGAAACAAACATTTTCATTACACATTACTGAAATTTCCTTTGCTACAACTTGCAACAATTGCCCCTTGACTGTTTGCTTTGTGCCTCCAAGAAAAGTCTGGCTCCACCTTTTTTCTCCTCTCCTGTTAGACAGCTGAAGACTGCAGTAAGCCTCACCTCAGTTCCTAAGGCTGAACAAACCCAGTTCTCTCAGCCTGCCCTCGTATGTCATGTGCTCCACCACTTTATCGTTCTTGTGACCTCTCACTGGACATGCCACTGCCTTTGTATTAAAGATCCCAAAGCCAGATGCAGTACTTGAGAAACTGTAACTGAAAGAAACTGAACTTGGTTTGATATAATCCATTCCTGACAAATCCATTCCAGCACCTACATGTCTTCTTTTCACCTCCCAATGCTTACAAATTATCTGTTTGTGCCAAAAATTTTCAGCAAAACCATGCTTTTTGTCTACAACTTTGTAGTTCCTCTACCATTATACCTCACTTTCTAAAGGCTGAAGTTCTGTTTGCTTCTTCTAAACATTTAGCATCCAGAACACCTTCCATAAATACCATACCTAATCCTTCCCCTCCGGTATCTCCCACCAGTGCTGACAACTCTTTCGTTCTTTTGATCAGAGCAGCTTTTTGGCATGCCACGTTCAGGAAATCCACCTCGTATACCACAGTGTGATGCAGAAGACCTACGTCCTTCAAACGGAAGTATAAGGAGTCAAAGCCAGCACCTAAAGACAGGATCTGCAGAGAAAGTATCAGAAAAAGTTATACTCATCTCTAGCAGCATCCTGAGCATCTAGGTGTGAAAAATATTCAATAACATCATCTATAGTGACAAAATCAGGCAATCCCCTGCACGAGGTAGAAGAAATTTGTGTAGGTATTGCCCCCTCCCAGATATTTCTGACAAAGTGACAAATGGACAGTCACAGTAGTGCCAGTCAAATTCTCTGAGTTCTTCTGGGAAAGGATCCGAACAGATGCACTAGTATGCTACTGCTGTGCCAAGATCCCAAAAAGTCTTTTCACACATGTAGTGGAAACTGCCAGTACACCCAGAAAGAGAAAATGTACCTGTGTCCTAGGGTACCTCTGGGTCTTCAGCAGAAAGTCTTGAACACAGTGATCTACAGCACGGGCACGGATGTAGTAACCCCTGTGGAAAGAAATTCAGTTGTAATCACTGTCCAAGAACCCTATTTCTCCACCACTGGCACCCTGCATTTCAAAAAACTTTTTTTCTCTACCCAGTAACCCCACATTGATAGAACTGCACCGCAAGATGTCTGATGACGTCATATCTAGAGCTTGTTAATAAATACAGATCTCCTGTATTCAGTAAGTGTACTAACCAACAAGACTACGGATAACCCAGAGAAAACATGCAGTCATCCTAGTTGGACCTGTTCCGTTTTGCATAAATCAGTCATCACTGGGTGAAAAAGTATGAATCCATATAGTCAGGATGCTCCTCTGCAATGTGGGTGGCCAGTGCCAGTTCCTGCCCCAAATCATATGCCATAACAATATGAAATTAACTCCTTTACTTAGAAGGGGCTATTGGGTATATCAAAACGAATGACAGTGTGTGCAAATGCAGTGAGTGGGGAACAAAAAAGGAAGAGAAGCAAAGTCAGGGAAGGATTTTCAAAGCATGTGATCAGTAGACTCAGTGCAAAGGGGAAAAAAAATCTATAACTGAAGCATGATAATGTCTGCTCAATGTTATACTCAATTAAGAGTAACGTTAAACCACATTTTAAATTTTAAACTATCGAAACATTATAATGAAATTCTGTATTGATTATGCCTAGTCATACACCTTGCAGAGATTACTTTGAATTCTCTGGTTTTTGAATGAATGGAACTAAGTAAGTCTAACTCCTGGAAAGCATTTACCATTTGCCTAGTCCAGCACGACTAGCACCTCTTTTTCCTTGGCACTGTCTTTTAGTTAGTTTCACCACATCCCCACCAGGCTTACCAGTTCCTATCAACCCCTTTAACAAGCATGTTATCGTCCCCACACCTCAAAAGGGCTAAAGATTTCACTAGCTTTTCTAAGATGTCCCAGAACTCATTATGACAGTGTTGACAACTGCAATACTTAACTCTATGAATTTAGTATTTAGTTTGGCTTGCCAATGTCATGCAACAAGTCAACACAGGCTCAGCTTCCTGGTGAGCAACACTCATTTCCATAGGCCTGCAAGCTTCCACACGAATACTGCTTTTTTTTTCGCCCCTCACAATGAAACTCCTTTGGCAATGGGCAGCCATTTGATTGCATTAAACTATTAGTCTTGTATTAAGTAAACTCCACTACCATATCAGCATAGAACCCTCCACACATACACATTAAAACATTCATGCCTGTATCCTGCAAAGCTCCAGAGATCTACTGGTAAGATACCACTGACTCAAAAGATAATATTGTTACCCTGAGCCACCAAATACCTTACCAAATTACAATGTTCTTGAGAATTGTGAAATGTGTTCAATTGATTCGTGTCGATATGGAACAATGCTTGGACCGCACGATGAAATGTAACCTTCTGTCTTACATACCCTTGTATAACCACACGCTTAAGAAAAACAGAGTGATCAATGTATATAGTTCCTGTATCTTGCAAAGAACACCTGGCTACATACCTAGTTCCTGTACCTTACAAAGGACATCTGGTTACACACCCTGATATGCAGGCTGAGCTGCTAACAGCACAGTGTTAAGTAAGAGAAGTTTACAGGGCGCATGCGTAAAATCTAGGGTCATCCTAAGGGTGAGCCGAGGAAGACTGCTGACTTCATCCACCGACCGCCAGACAGGGGTTAAGAAGACCCTCAGAGACAGAAAGAGCATGTGCCATGAAGTACACGCCTATTCCAAGGATCCATTTACATAAACCAAACCTTTCTTAGAAATAGCTATGAATATGTATTAGTTTAGGAAATATAAACCAAAAATAAATTTTGTATGGAGTGCATCTTGGTGAAGCAGAGACTCCTGGCGCACCCAGCGCTGTTTGCTTGCCTGTTTGCTTAATAAATTGCAAACTTTGATTGTAATCCTATTTTGGGACTAAGTTATTTATCACAAGAATTAATGAGAAAACTACTGACGTGCTAAGATTTTTGGTAAGTTAGTTTTCAGACCTCAAGCAGTTTTCAGCAGCATTGAATACTGGAATTAGGGACCAGTCCGGTGACACATTTCACTCAGGACAAAGCTTTCAATTTTTGCCCGTAAGCCATGTAAAATTATACTGTCTAAAAAGGTGACATCACTGAAAGTCAGTGCTCGGCAAGTTGCCACTCTGTCACCGTGTCCTAAAAACGCATTTCATGGAGTTGTGCCTCCAACCGAAGCGCCAGGAGCCTGGGGAGCCGCTGGAGCCCCTCCGCAGCTGGCAGGGGAGGCTGCGGGCCGCCCGCACCGGGGCCCGGCAGCCGCCAGCCGGGCACCCCGCGCCGCGCCCGCTCCTCACCGGTGGACAAGCGGGGCCCGCCGCCGCCGCCGCCGCCCCACCAGGAGGGGCAGGAACCGGTCCTGGATGTAGCCCCGCGCCGCCGCCGAGCACTTGCTGAGGGCGCTGCTGCCGCTGGTGCCCTGCACCTGCCGGGGGACAAGGAGGACACGGCGCTGGCGCAAGGCCGTGGCGACACCGCGGGCCGAGAAGCGCCCGGGCCCGCCGGGGCGGGACGGTGGGGCCAGGCGGCGCCAGGGGGGCTCCGAGCGCAGGGAAGGGCAGTTCCCGCCGGCGCCGCCGAGCCCCGTTCACGTCCCAACCTCCCCCCGCGCCCCCCGAAGCCAGGCCAGGCCCCGCCACCCGGGCCGGGACCCCGCCTACGGAGGGGCCCGCCCGGGGATCACTCACGGCAGCGGGGCACGGGCCGCCCGGCCGCCCGCGGCCCATCGTACGCGCGGCGCCGCGCTCTGACGCTCGGGCGCAGCCGGTGACGCGGCGCCCGCCCGCGGGGCGTCGGGGGCGGGGAGCTGCCGGTGGCGCGCGCCCCCTGGCGGGCCCGCCGCGCTCCGCCCGCCGCCCGTCCCCGCCCCGCCTCCGAATGCCGGTTCCGCTCCGCGGGGCGACTGGCCTGGACCGGCCGCCCGCGCGTGGGATCCCGGGCCCCGGCGGCCCGGCCCGGCCTGGCCGTCCCCCTCCCGGCGGACCCGCGAGCGCGAGGGGTCCCAGGGCACGTCGCCACGGCAACGGGCAGCCTCTGCGCGGTAAGCGGAGGGGCGGGGGGAGAAGGGCGGAGCTCCCCGGGACAGGGTGCGGGGCGCCAGGGTCAGGATGCGGAGCTCCTGGGGACAACGTGCGGGGCTCGCCGCGGCAGGGTGCGAAGCTCCCGGGGACAAGGTGCGGGGTTCCCCGGGGCAGGGTGCGGGGCTCCCGGGGCGGAGGGCAGAGCCCGGCGCAACGGCACCCCCAGGCGTTGTGCACATGCTCCGCTCCCTGTGCGGCCAGTTGGAGCGGGGCTGGCGCTGGGTGGCTGTTGGGGACACGGCTTCTCGAGGGTGGACAAGCTGTAAGTGCCGCGGCCAGACAGGCAGGGCCATGAGGGTGTCTGTGCTTGGAAGTGGTGGATGTTTCATCTCTTTAGGCTTTGTACTAGCAGTTGTAGAGGAGCCATAGCAGCCTGAGCTATGTAAGATGTTAGGTTCCATATTTGTCACTGCTAGTCGTAGCAAGTGATGCAAGTGTTCATCAGTTAGTCTGGATCTGATTGGAGATTTCAGATGTCTCATTCGGGAAAAAGTCTGCTCACAGACATAGGTGCTGCCAAAGATGGTTGCAATTTTGAGTGCATGGTTCCTGAGATTATGATATGTCTCTGAGGGGAGAGATGCATAGAAATTAGTAAGGCTGCTTGATTTGAATGTATCTTTCAGCGAGTCACAAGTCTGTAGTTCGGCCAATTCCATTTGGTAAATCAGATCAACAGTTTCAGTGTCAACAGAAAATGGGTTCTGGATAAGATGTATGTGCTGTACATGGAGACGAAGCTCTTTAAATCTAGTTTGAAACTCCTTTTGCAACATTTCTAGTACATCCATACATGTTTTGTTTGGGAATGCAACTGCTGGTTTTTCTGCAGACAGGTTTTGAGTTGTGGGGAGATGGCAGAAGTTTTCCTCCTTTACTTGGTTAATGAGCAGGTCTAATTTGACTTGGAACGCTTTCACATGTGAATACATATCACAGATGAGCTTCCCCTTTCCTTGAAGTTGGACATTGAAATTGTTGAGTAGCTCTGTTACATCTGTCAGAAACGCAAGGTGCCATTTCCATTCTGCATCTTTGAGCTCTGGTACTTCTTTGTTTTTAGAAAGCACAAAATCATAAACCTGTGGAAGGAAGTCATAAAATCGTGTCAAAACTCTCCCTCGACTCAGCCAACAGACTTCTGTGTGGTACAGAATACCTTCATAGGCAACATTTAGCTCAGACAAATTCCTGAAACTGTCTGTGGTTTAGTGCATGAGCTCTAATGAAGTTAACACAAGAAACCACAATTTTCATGACAGAGTCCAGCTTCAGTGATTTACAACACAGGGCTTGTTGGTGGATGATGCAGTGTTATGGCTATTGGATGTGAATGGTTGCGTTTGTCCATCTCTTTGTTAATGTGTGCAAACCACTCCTTTCATGGACCCCACCATGCTAGGAGCACCATCAGTTGTCACACTGAATAGTTTACCCCAGTCCAGCTCCAAATCATTCATAGTCTGGCAAACTTTCTCATAGATATCCTCTCCTATAGTTGTTCCTTTGATGCTTTTCAGTGCAGCAAGCTCCTCTGTGACTTCGAAAGAATCATTTGTCCCACAAATGAAAATTAGAAGTTGTGCAGAATCATGAACATCATTGCTTTTGTCGAGTGCCAATGAGAAATAGCAAAGTTTTTTTGAGGAGTTTTGCAACTACAGATTCAAATTTTCCCCCATTTCTTCAATCCTTAGTGTAATTGTAGGTCCTGAAAGACTCACTGTACTAAATAAATCCGCCTTCTCTGGACACATCTCTTTAGCCGCAGAAAGAAGGCATTCTTTAACAAATTCTCCCTCTATGAATGCTCTGCAAGTGCACGCTATGAGCTTGGCAACTTGATAGCTTGCTCGAAGTGATGATATATTGAGCTGCTTTTGCTTCACAAAAGTATTTTGCTGAGTTGTCAATCCATGTTTTATTCTTAATATTTTATCTTTTCTTACTTGTCCGACCAAAGAATCATATTTATCTTTATGTTGAGTTTCGTAGTGTCGATGCAAATTGTATTCCTTGAACACAGGCACTGAATTCTGGGCTCTGAAACAGCTCTTTCTTTGTACTCCGTGAAAAAATAATCAGAAGTCCACTTTTCTTGGAACACCCCACACTCGGAGTCAACTTTTCTTTTTTTTGACATCAGAAGTCCACATTTCTTGGAACACCCCACACTCGGAGTCAACTTTTCTTTTTTTTGACATCAGAAGTCCACATTTCTTGGAACACCCCGCACTCGGATTCAATTTTTCTTTTTTTTGCCATGCTGGTGCGCGCGCTTCCCACTGGTGCTGGCTTGCTTGTCCTGCCCGGGAGCTGGAGGGAGGGAGAGACGGGGGAGCCGCCCCCCTCCTCAGCCCGGCCGCGCAGTCCGGACAGGGTGGCCAGAAGGGACTGAAGGGACTTTGCCGCGCCGGGGCTCTGGCGACTCACCCGAGTTGGCTGGGCCTCGCAGTGCAGAGGCTGCCGGCTGAGCTTGCCCGGCAGAGGAGATGCCCGCGCCTCTCGCCCGCCGCGCACCGCAGAGGAGGAGGAGGAGGAGGCGGGCTACGGAGGCCGGCATGGATGAAGGGGCAGGCAGTCATCTGCGGCTTCTTGGCTTCTTGGTTCTACGGCGGGCGTGTGTCTGTAAATACCGGTGGGCCGGACTGAGGAACCTGGGGGGCCGTATCCAGCCCGTGGGCCGTAGTTTGAGGACCCCTGCTCTATGTGTTTTGGTAAAGCATTTAGAAGAGGAATTAAATTATTTAAACTAACCCTGGTACTGAATTGGAAATTATAATTAAAAAACATACCTGCACTGTGGCAAAATACATAGATACACTGTTCATGGTGGGTGGGTTTTTTTTGTTTTTAATGATTTACACAAATGAGTAAAGTGCTTCGTATGCGAAACTATATTAGGAGTCATCTGAAAATACTGAGAAAAATAAAATATTGTGGAGGCAATATTGAGGCAAAACCCATCACTCGGATGCCTGGAAAAGGCAAGAGCACGCCTGCAGTCCCGGCAGTGAGGCTGTGAAGAGGCTGTGTAAGGACACTGGTGATGACTAATACGTTGTCCTCTCTAGATGCAGACTTGTGTGGTTTGCAGCAAAACAAAACAGCACGTCAGCACAGGATACGGATGCATTTCCACAAGTCATGACAAAACGAGCTGGTTTGCCTTTACAATTCATTTAACAAAGCCGTGGGGGTCCCGGTCCCGGGGGTCCCGGTCCCGGGGTCCCAGTCCTGGTCCCGATCCCGGTCTGAGCCCTGTGGTTCCCGGTCCCGGCCCAGTCCGAGCCACAGGGGTCACTATCCCGGGGTTCCCGGTCCCAGTCTAGGTCTCGAGCCCTAGTCCCGTGAGTCCCGGTCCGAGCCCGGGGGTCCTTGTCCCGGTCCCAGTCTCGAGCCCTAGTCCCGTGAGTCCTGGTCCGAGCCCGAGGGTCCTTGTCCTGCTCCCGGTCCCGAGCCGCAGGGGTCCCGGTCCTGGGAGTCGCAGTCCTGGTCTGAGCCGCACGGGACCCCGGTCCCGGTCGTCTATATCCTGAGCCATGGGTGTCCCGGTCCCAGTTCCAGTCCCGAGCCGCAGGGGTCCCGGTCCCTGCCGTGGGGATCCTGGTCCCTGTCCCAGGCCGCAGTGGTCCCGGTGGTCCCAGTCCCAGCGGACCTGGTTTCGGTCCTGGCCTGAGCCGCTAAGGTCCCGGTCCTGAGCCGCAGGGGTGCCAGTCCCGGCTGTCCTGGTCCTGATCCCGAGCCACGGGGGTCCCTGTCCCAAGCCGCGGTGGTCCCGGTCCCGGTGGTCCCGGTCCTGGAGGTCCTGGTTTCGGTCCCAGCCTGAAGCTGCGGGGGGTGCCGGACCCAGACCCGGTCCCGAGCCGTGCGGGTCCCGGTCCCGGGGCTCCAGGTCTTGGTCTTGGTGCGAGACGCAGAGGGTCCTGGTCCTCGGAGGTCCCAGTCAGTCCTGGTCCCTGATCTGAGCTGCAGGATTCCCCGTTCTGGCGGTCCCAGTCCTGGTCCCCGTTTGTGCCGCGGGGGTCCCAGTCTTGGGCCCTGATCCGAGCCGCGGGGATCCCTGTCCCGGTCCGAGCCGTGGGGGTCTCGGTTCAAGGGGTATTGGTCCCGGTCCCAGCCGCAGGGGTCCCGGTCCCTGGTCCGAGCCGCGGGGGTCTGGTCCAGGATTCTTGGCCCCAGTCCCAGTCCGAGCCGCGGGGGTCCCGGTCCCAGGGGTATTGGTCTCGGTCCCGGTCCGAGCCGTGGGGGTCCCGGTCCCCAGGTTCTTGATCCCGGTCCGGGTCCGAGCCACGGGGATCCCGGTCCCGGTTCCAGTTCGAGCCGCATTGGTCCCGGTGCCGAGGCTCCCGGACCCAGACCTGAGTCCGAGCTGCGTAGGTCCCGGTCCCGGGCGTCGCGGTTGCAGTCCCGGTCGGAGCCGCGGGGGTCCCGGTCCCGGGCGTCCCCTTTTCAGACCCTGGTCCGAGCTGTGGGGGTCCGGTCCCAGTCTTGGTCCCGGTCCCGGTCCGAGCCTTGAGGGTCCCGGTCAGAGCCGTGGGGGTCCCGGTCCTGGGCGTCCCCTTTTCAGTCCCTGGTCCGAGCTGCATGGGTCCGGTCCCAGGAGTCTTGGTCTCAGTCCCGGTCGGAGCCTTGGGGGTCCCGGTCCTGGGCGTCGCGGTCGCGGGTCCCGGTCAGAGCCGGGGGGGGTCCCAGTCCTGGGCGTCCCGTTCGCGGTCCCGGTCCCAAGCCATAGAGGTCCCGGACTGGGGGTCCCGGTCCTGGTCCTGAGCCGTGGGGGTCCCGGTCCCCAGGGTCCCTGTCCAAGTCCTTAGCCGTGGGGGTCAAGGTCTCAGGGGTCCTGGTGCCGGCCTCGAACCGCTAGAGTCCTGGTCCCCGGGGTCCCGATTCTGGCCCCGGTCCCAAGCTATGGGGGTCCCGGTCCCGGTTGGAGCTGCGGGGGTCCCGGTTCTGGGTGTCCCGTTCGTGGTCCCGGTCCCAAGCCACAGGGGTCTCGGCCCGGGGGTCCCTTTCCCGGGCGTCCCCTTTTCAGTCCCTGGTCCGAGCTGCGGGGGTCCGGTCCCAGGAGTCTTGGTCCCGGTCCCGGTCAGAGCCGCGGGGTTCCCGGTCCTGGGCATCCCGTTCGCGGTCCCAGTCCCAAGCCACAAGGGTCCCGGCCTGGGGGTCCCGGTTCTGGTCCCGAGCTGTGGGGGTCCCGACCCCGGAGGTCTTGGTCCCGGTCCCGGTCCAAGCCACGTGGGTCCCGGTGGTCCCAGTCCCAGTCCTGAGCTGCGAGAATCCCGGTCCCGGTCCAAGCCGCGGGGGTCCGGTCCCGGAGCCTTGGCCCTAGTCCCGGTCTGACCCGCGGGGGTCCCGGTCCAGGGGTATTGGTCCCGGTCCTGGTCCGAGCCGCGGGGGGTCTCGGTTCCGAGGGTCCTGGTCCCAGTCCCTAGCCGCGGGCGTCACCGTCTGTGGGGTCCCTGTCCCGGTCCAGGTCTCGAGTTGCGCGGGTCCCGGTGCCCGGGGTCCCTGTCCTGTACCGCGGGGATCCCGATCCTGGGGGTCCCGGTCCTGGTCGTTAGCCACAGGGGTCCCGGTCCCCGGTGCCCGGGGTCCCGGTCCCGAGCGGCGGGGCTCCCGGTGCCCGGGGTCTCGGTCCCGAGCGGCGGGGCTCCCGGTGCCCGGGGTCTCGGCTCCCATCTGCGGGGGTCCCGGTTCCGGGGGTCTCGGTCCCGATCCCTGGTATGAGCCGCAGGGGTCCCGTCGCCGGGTTCTTGAACCCGGTCCGGGTCCGAGCAGCGGAGGTCCCGGTCGCGGTCCTGGTCGGAGCCGCGGGAGTTCCGGTCTAGGTCCCGGTCGGAGCCGCGGGGGTGCTGGTCACGGTCGGAGCCTTGGGGGTCCCGGTCGCGGTCGGAGCCGCGGGCGTCCCGGTCGCGGTCCCCGTCCCGGTCGCGGTCCCGTTCGGAGCCGCGGGGGTCCCGTTCCCGGGCGTCCTGGTCGCGGTCTCGGTTCGAGCCGCGGGGGTCCCGTTCCCGGGCGTCCCGGTCGCGGTCCCGGTCGGAGCGTGTCCGAGTGGGGGGGAAATTAAACCGTGGAGGGGCGCAGCCGCTCTGCACCCCGCGGTCCCCAGGTGGGGGCTTGTCGCCAGGGGCGGGGCCGTTGCAGCAGCGAGCACCCGCGGGCTGCGTTTGTCCCGGGGTTGCAACGGCGCGGCAGCTCCGTACTCCCGTGCCAAGCACGCTCTGGCAACGTGCTCGGGGGACGGCAGCGGCGCCTCCTTACCGGGAGGCAGCAGCGGGCGCCGCGGCACCACCCCGCAGGCTGCGCGGGATCGCGGTGCCGTTAACGGCGGCCGGCAGCGCCGACTGGGGAGGCGCCACCGCGCATGCGCGTCGCAGCACCGATTTTTGGCCGCCGGGTCACAGCAGCAGCGCTCCCCCAACCGGGCGGGTGCAGTAGCCGCTTTTGGTCGCCAGGTGGCAGCAACGGCCCACCAACCCTGTGCTGAGCACTGGCTGGGCGAGCACTGGGCCGGGTCACAGCCCAGTTTACGCCACCGGACCCCGGGAGTGCTCGCTGCGGCTGCGGGGTGCCCTTCCCCCTGCCCTTTGCCCACTCGCAGCCCGGGCATTCATACTTATTGCCTCCGTATGCAAAAGCACCCACGTGGCTCAAGCTGTTAAATCCTTTCCGTATGATGCATTCCGTTTTGCTGTGGGAACTAGGGGTGCATTTGCTCTGTTTGCATTTGGAAGCATCTGTTAGTAACAGCAATTTTAAATGTATATTTTTTTAAATAGGAGAGATTTTGCAGGAGTGCACTTTTTGACTGGGAAAAAGCGAGTGGTGTGAATGTGTAGCTTAGGAGGTTTTCCCCTGCACAAGTAAGCCATTATGAGCTGTTGCACGATTTAACCTCTTGTGTTCAGAGCCGCTCCCTGCGACGGGAAAGTGAGCCGCTACCGGAGTGAAGGGGTGCAGAGCACGCGGCAGGGCTGAAAGGTGGGACAAGGGAGCGGGGTCTTTCCTCCTCCTGCCTCCCTCCCTCCCCCCCACCCGCCGCCCCCCGCCCCCCGGCAGCGGGTACCCTCCGGCGAGGATTTGCTTTCCGCCGTGCCAGCCGCTCGCAGGGGCAGCTCGGTTGCTCTCGGCAGGGCGTCTGTAAGCAAGTGCAGCGCCTTTGCAGGGCGGGGTCAGCGGCGGGCCGGGGGGCTGTGACACCGAGCGGCAGCTGCTCTCGGCCAGCAGCTTCGCCTCGGGACCGAGCCCCCCCCAGGCAGCCGCTGTGGGCACAGCCCGCACCCCGCGGGCGGCCCCCGCAGAGCCCCGGGGCCGGCAGGCTGAGGGGAGCCCGCGGCGGCACCGAGCCCCGGCCCGGCGCGGAACGGCAGCCCAGCCCCCGCCCGCCGCAGCTCTGAACGGGCGGCTGGTGCTTCTTCTCGTGGTGGTGCTTCTCACTTTGCCCTGGTAGCCATGTGCAGCGCACCACAAGAGCTGTGCTGCCCGCTTTCTGGGGCGAGATGCGGAACCGCGGCCTTTTGCACTTGTCCGCAGCCAAAATGCTGCGTAAGCCTGGTTTTGGCTAGCTAACGACTGTGAAGTCGTTCTCGAAGCAAGTGGTGGAGTCATAGTATACTACTGTGTGTGGGTGAGTGTCCCACAACCCAGGGGAAAAGTGTCTGAGCTGCAGCAACTAGCAAACTAGTTGTCCAATACAACAGTTGAAGGGAAAGCCTCGCGCTTCCCCTGTTCCAGCCCTGCAGTCCTGCTACTGCTTGTTGTGTTTGGTGAGCATAAGGACCGCTGAGCTGGCTGGAATTGACTGAAATAAGGACTGGTTGAGCTGACCAAATAGCGAGTCTCCCCTAGAAAAAGACCATTACTATAGTTATACAGCAAACACCCTAAAAATCATTCTTCTTGTTAAGTTTTGTAATACATATATTTATATATAAAGAAATATTTAAAGAACTGTATAGATCTGTGCTAGAAAACCTAGGACATCTACTTACAGGTAGTACAGTAGAACCCCTTCTTACTGATTCAAAACAATCCATCCAAGACACAAGCTGAGGAAAAACTTCTGCTGTTTTTGAGTCGGTTACTGTACTCTGTCAGCAGCACATTGCTGGAGACAGAAGAGAAGAATTAATGTCTTCTGGAAGAATACAGTGTCCAACAGAAACGCAAACCCAGCATCACTAAATTTGCACCCCAATCTAGAATGTTAACTGTGTCCTCAGCAGCATCAAAACAGGTTTGCAAATGCACGAAATTTATAACTATTGCATGTATTCTTGTGATGATGTAATGAAAATAAAAAGGCATACCCAGTGACTAATGTTCACTCTGATTGAATACTTATTTCCATTGAATTTTAAACTCACTAGGTGAAAAACTTGCTCAACTTTTTTTTTTTTTTCTGGAAAGGATCCCTTTAGCAAGTGTTGTGACCACTCCTTAAATGGTTTTCAGTTCATTGGTCCCCCTAAAGAGTTCTCCAGTTAAGCTCATTCTATTATGCACGTGTGAAATATTTTTTTTCTTCCTAGCCTGAAGTTTTCTTTTAACCTAAACGTAGATAGCTTAAATTGATATCACCTAGGCTCTTTTATCTTTATGCTACTCTTTTCCAATAGCCATGATGTTTTGTTCGCCTCTCAGATGGGAAAAGTGTGTGGTTGTAGAATGGTAGTGCATTTTTGTCCATGGGGTACAAAAACAAGGGTGTATTGGAACCCTGCTGTTACAGATCTGAACGTTAAAGCTTGATCTAAAAAAAAAAAGAGTTAACAGAATAGTGATTTGAATTAAAAAAAAAAAGGGAAGGGGGGGGGGGGGGGAGGGAGACACGGACAGGACACACACCAGAATACAGCAATATTATCCGGAAATCCTGCGTCTTTGCATCTCACGTACATTCTCATTGTTTCTTCACTCCTTTCCTGTTTGCATAGGTGAAATGGATCAGCACTTCATCTGGCAAGTTGTTTTTCTTCCCTTCCTCCTGAAGGGGAGGCAACTCCCTGGTACTCTTGGACTTGTTTCAGCAACACCTTGATGGAGCAGACAGAGATAAGGAGCATTAGATGCGGGAGCTGGAGCAGTATCAGAAGACTGAAGCCTATAAATCTTTAGCAGGAAAGCACAGGACAGACTAAAGGCAAATCACACAGACAAGGTATTGAATGGGACAAAAATATGTGCCTGGAACAACAGAAGATTCCCAGCTGGTTGTGCAGACTGACACTCGTTTACAGCCTTTGATGTAAAGGCTTGTTAAAATGTGGATGCTCATCTCAGGGAGCTCATCTGTGGGTGTGAAATAGAACATTTTTCTTCCGGCAAATCCTAGTTTCATAAATACGACATACAGCAACCTACACCAGAAATAATAATTGCCATTATTTTGTCACAGCAGTGACCAAACCACTGTTAATTGTTCTCCATTGTTCTGGTATTGCTTGTTAAAGAAAATGTGTTTTGAATTCAGAAATTTAAAGTGCTAAAGCAGCTAAGTGGCAGAACCAGGCCTTGTCCCTAGTGTAGCCCTAATCCAAGGCTGGTTTAACACCCAGTTCCAGTTAATCAGTGGGAGAACAGAGAAACAACAGATGATCACCTTGTGCACACAGGTGCTCGCAGAAACGCAGGTGTTCCGAGAAAAAAAATCAGTATATGTGAATAGGAATTGCTGTTCAAAGACTAAGTGTGCTTGAAGGAGTGTGTGAGTTAAAGCAGGCAGAAAGAAGATCACGATCCGAGGAGGAGCTTGGAACCGAGGCAGAGACTGGAAGCAAATAGATGAATCAACAGGGACGGGGTCAGGTGATGGATTTGCAGAATGGACAAGACCAAAGGAAACTTCTAAAAACCTCGGGCATTGACTAATCATTTGAGAAGCGTATATAAGCCGTGCTGTATCGTGTTGCTCTCTGCCACTCGCTGGGGTGGTGGCCCAGCTCTGAGGGGCGATTAAAGCAAACCTAGTGGTACCCACATCTGTGTAAATTTTCCTTTAACACTATATGTGAAGCATATGACAGAAGTGCTGGTAATCCACCGGTATTGTGACTGTTGACTGATGTCCCGTGTTAGAATAAATACAAGTACAATGGCTAACAGGCCTCACATGCATGAAGAACACGAGAATGGTGGTGCTGGGTCAATGGGTCTGTGCTTTTCTCTAGTGCTCTCCTTGCTACTACCTAGCACTCAGCTGGCAAGCTCATGGGCACAGCCAGGACCAGTCCAGCCTCTTGTTTTCCAGGGAGCCGATCACAACACATATGGGAAACAGACAGTAGACAAGACATAGTTCTTCATATCCTTTCCGTTGTTTTGCTAGAGAATCTAAAGTTTGATAGACCTTATTTTGTTTGTATTTACATTGGCACTTCAGTGGGTCCAGACTAAATGGCCACTCTCTACCTGACTGCTGCAAAAATTGGTTTGAGCCCTCGGTTAGTAACCAGCCGTTGGTTAACTTTGTCTTTGAAATACAGCAACCTATGGTGGAATAGGAAACTGAGACAGTTAGGGACATCGGTTGTATTTACTCGAAGGAGGTGGAAAATTTTCTAGGGAAGTTTTTTAATAGTGTTAGCATAAAAATCCTGTATGTGGCACATGAGCGACTGCTCTAGGCAAATGGCTTTTTAGAATTAGAAGCCATCCCTGCCTTAAGTGACACATTTAGAAAAAGTCTCTACGTGAATATTAAGCTCACACAGCAAAGCTGCAGCTACCTGATAGCACAGTATTTTTCCTGGTTTGGAGGATTTTTTTATTCATCTAAAACTTTCCAACAGTCGTCACTGCTAGTTTATTCCCTGTATGACAAATAAGTAGTAAATGAAGGTGTTTTCATACAATGGAACAATCTGCATGCTTGCATTTTTTTCACAGCTGTTGCAAAGATGTACTTGAAACCCTGAAGAGCTTTTGCTTTTTATACTACTGAAAACCACACTACACAGCTTTTTGCAAATTTCCAGTCTGGAGAATCGCAGAGTAATTGTTCGTTGTTTCCGTGAAAGAAAAATACCCCAACACATCTTCCTTTAGAGGCAATATTTTGCTGCAGATTTTAGTTCTATCTTTTCTATTTCATCTACCTCTTCTCTAGCTCAGAAAGGTCTACTTCTTTAGAAATTCTTTTCATTTGATGTGTTAGAATATCTCTGTGTAGTAGTCGAAAAGGAACTGGACCTGCCCTTTGTCTCACTGAATTCTCATTTCTATAATACATGCAGTTTTCCTTTACTTATTAAAGAAAATGACCAAATCCCATACAGCTACCTGGGATCATGGATCAATCTGAATATGCGTGGCCCAGCACTACTTTTTGCAACTGATCTAAAATTCTGTGCCAAATTCTATCGTAACCCAGGAATGAAAATAATAGGGATGACATACTTTGCATATCTTCTCTGCAGGTTGTTATGACCCACTGCAAGTAAATAAGAAAAAATACAGGTAGTGGACATTTCTAAATAAACCTCTGACATCTGAAGAAGTCATTTTAATATCAGATTTATTCTCACCATACTTTCTGCATGGAAGACCAGAAGAATCTATGCTTTTAATACAATTTGTGCAGGAAAGCATTGGCAAAAATACTAGAGTACTTGTAATGTTTGTTCCTACATCAAACATGCTGAGGTGAGGTTTAAAAGCCCACCAGTGAATTCACATTTGCCGCAGTGCTGTTAGTAAAAGCTGTAACTATCCGTGTATTTTGAGAATGCTTAAAATGAAACACAGCCTAACTCTCAGTTATAGAACAGTGTAGCACAGCAAAGACGTTATCATCTAATTTTTTCATTATAAGATGTGGGTGCATAACCAGGAAGAACACTAACAATTATTTCTTAGTAAACCTTTCCAGCATAAAACCATTTAGTGGGGCAGTGCAAATCAGAACATACTCTGACTTTAACACGAAAGAACACTTCTGCTGTATAGGTAGACAAAAAAATTGACTTAGTGGGATATTTTCGTTCTCACAGTGCTGTTTCCTCTCCTTTCATTGTCAGTAACCTAGCTACCTAGTGATTTTTGTGGGACATTAGGGTTAGCATAGATCTTAGGTTAGCTTTAGATGCTTTACATGTTAGAGATGCATTCCTCGTGATTCTGCTCCACGCACAAGAAAAAGCCCGGTTTGCCTTTGCCTGGAGCGGGACTCAGTATGTTTTCAAACAGTTTTCCGCAAGGATACAAACACTGCCCCACTATCGCTCACAATGCTCCGGCCACAGCCTTAGCACAGATCACCATTCCACCTGGCCTCACAGCGTATCGATACATCGATGGCATCCTCAGCGGGGCAGAAGGGCCAGAAAGCATTACAGATGCAATGAAAACCATTTGGGCAACATTAATCAAGTTGGGACTGGAAGTCCCAGAGTCAAAGTGCCAAGGGCCAGCACGAGAAGTTAAAATTCCAAGGAGTCTGGTGGGTTGCAGGAGCTGCCTCTCTTCCACCAGACTCACTGGAAAGGAAAGAATCTGGGCACAATCCATCCAGTAGGCTGGAACCACAACAAGTTCAAGGGACTGTGAAGTACTGGCGTAACCATATTCCTGCCTTTTCCGTCATTGCTCGTCCCTGGTAGAATTTGTTATAAAAGGGAAAATCATGGCAGTGGACATCTCATCAGCTCTGTGGTACCGTCAAGTCCCCCTTCCTGCAGGAGCATAACAGGGCCTGGCCGCGGGCTCTCCACTCCGCTCCAGCCCCCGTTACTCCTGTCAGCACGTGCTGAGGTTGCAGGCTGCGCTGCTTAGGGAGCCGTGGCAGCACACATTTAGGATGGTGAATGCCAGCCATCCTGAAAGCGATAGCTGTCTCTTACCCTAAAAAGCTTCCTGTAATACTATGCTTCTCTGAGGTCCCACTTTTCTCGAATTGCCCCCACCCCAAAGCAATTTCCCCACAGGGTCCCTAAGCAAGGCAGTGGCTCTCTCAAACTCCCTCCCAGCCCTGCCCTGGCTGAAAGAAGGCAGAAAGAAGCCTTCAAATGAGGAAAGTTCTGGCTGCAAGAGAATACAAGCTGACCAGGTCTTGGGATCCACTGACATCAACAGAAATTTAGGTGAAAACTCCCCTTTGACATGAAACTCAACTCCCAACCCAAAAAACAGTTGTGATGGGAAACTATGGTGGGGGTGGGAAATCAGCGCTGAGGGCAGGAAGGCATCAGCAGGATGGGAAACCATTGAGATGGGAAGTTGTTCTGTCATTAAAAGTCAAACTGTCACAACGCTGGCTGACCCGGGTGCTGGCATAATGATCGCCGTGGAGACGGAACCCCAGAACACTGTTTGCCCCAACAAACGCCACGCTGGCCAACTGCCGCGGCACAGAGCAGCACGCTCCTCGTGGTGCTCCTGCCCTTCGGGTAACCCCCAACCAGCTGTGCCGGCCAGCATCTCACCCCATCACCCCCCTTCGCTTCTGCCCACAGAGAGGTTCCCCCTCCAGCTGCCGACAGGACCAGAGGTGCCCGGCATGAGCTTCACCACCCTGACCATGCCGCCACCGGTCACTGCTGGTGTGCTGCCCTCTGTCCCGGGGCTGCTGATCACCGTTCGGCCTTCCCAGCTCCACATTGTCACCCACCAGCCCGCCCTGGCAACCTGGCAGGGGGTGCAGGGGCCCCTGGGGGACTCGGGGCAGGTCGTGCAGCTGCCACACGTGCTGCAGCTCCCCAGCGGTGTGCAGCTGCCCCCGCTGCCTGCCCCTTGTCCCCCTGCCTATGGCCAGGGACAGCAAGTGGTGATGGGGACACTTGTGCCCCACCAGCCAGTGGGGCTGGGCCCATGGGCCGTGGGCCAGGGGCAGCCCCTCTACCCTACGGGCTGCACTGTGCTGAACGTCCCTGCCCATGCTGGGCCCCTGCCACCCCAACACCCTGCGGCTCAGCACTGCGTGCAGGTCTCCCCTGTGCTCCGCACCCATCCTGGCAGCACCCAGAAGCTGCTGGAGGCCTTTAACAACGACGTGGTGGCCAGTGAGGATGGCGTCCCTGCTGACACCCCCTGCCAGCCCGCCCTGGATATGCTCTCTGGCAGAAGCAGGACCAAGCACCAAGGTGAGGTCTGCAGGGTGGCAGAGCCCATAGGGGGTGACCTGCACCAAGGAAGGCTTGCATCACCCTGGGGGTGGCTTGGCTTTGTTTGCTTTTTCAGAAGTGGTGACCACCCCGCCAAGCCCAGAGAATCTCCTGGACCTGCCCGAGCTGGGGCCAGATGCCTTCAATGAGGCCTTTCCTGAGCTGGCAGAGGACAATCTGCAGTTTCAGGATGAGCATTCGTCCACCGTGGACAGCAGCGACCCGCTCGCCTGGCTCGACAGCATCCTGGAGCTCCCTGAAGTTCTCAGTGGCTCCTGCTTGACCACCCTCCTCAACAAGTTCCCGGAGTTCTCAGAGTACGTGGCAAAGGGTGGCTGCTCCAAGGAGCAATCACTGGCGGCAGGGCTGGGGGACAGTGAGGACACCGACCGTGGTGTCCCTGATGTCCCTGTCTTGACCACCACCCTCAACAGGATCCCTGACCTCTTGGAGTGCACGATGGAGGGCAACTGTCCCAAGGACCAAGTGGTGGCCGCAATGCAGGAGGACACCAACCCCTCCTGGCAGAGGGTGGCAACATCCCCCCTGCTGGACGCCAAAGGCAAGCAGGGTGGGCTGGCAGCGGTCTTCCCCACCCGGCTGCCAGAGAGCCCCATGGAGCCCTCTCAGGAGGGTCCTATGGACACTTCAGAGGAGAGCCCCTTGAAGGGATGCCCAGAGGGTCCCCACAAGGGTCTCCCAGAGAGTCCTCAGCAGATCCTGCTGAATAGTCCCCTGGCCAGCCCCCCTACTGCACCCCAGCATCATCTGCCCTGCATGGCCCAGCTGGTGGAGGAGGTGCTGCGGAGGCAGCCCCAGGTCATTCTGACCCACTTGCCACCACCACTGGGCATCTTCTCCTGCCGGGTGGTGCCCAGATCAGGCAAGGCTGCTGGTAAACAGGCCAAGCGCCCCACATTGGCTGACACCCTCGGGATGCCAGAGATGTCCCCACGGGGCAGCATGCCACCCAAGAAGAGGAAGAAGATGGTGGTGTGCCCGGTGGCAAAAAGCTCCAAAACCCTCTGGGAGGGGAAGCCACACAGGGATGCCACGGCGGTGGGCTGTAGTGGGGAGCAGGGGGGCAGCAGCAAGCAGAGGGCATCCAATAGCGACTATGTGCCCACCAAGTGAGCCAGAACCCTGAGGAACACCAGGAGACAAGGTGCTCCACGCTGCCCCAGTCGCCGTTGATATATTGATAGAGAAGGTGTGGAGCACAGATCCCTCTGACGTGTGACCTGCACCCGCCCACTGCAGCCCCGGCCCTCTACCAGATCTGTCTTTCTTAATTCATTAAAGGTCTGATGTTCCTTGCACAGTGCCTCTGCCTGCGGTCATTCACGCAGCGGGAGATGAGGGTTAATGCAGCCCCTGCCACATGCAGAGATCTGACGCTCCACCTTCCCCTCTGTCGAGGTGACACCTCCACAGAGCTGACCCACTCTCTAAAGTATTTACAAATGAAGGGACTTCTCATCAAGGGAGGCAGCCTTGGCAGGGGTGAGGAACAAAGAGCAGGTAGTGAAAAGAGCACCGTTATCTAAGTTGCGCAGGAAGAAGACTTCCAATGAGGAAAGTTCTGGCTGCAAGAGAACACAAGCTGATCAGGTCTTGGGATCCCCTGACATCAACAGAAAATGAGTTTAAAATAGGACAAAGATAATGGTGGCAGTGGGAGATGGTGACCTCTAACTGAAATAGTTCTGCCCCAAAGAGGCCAAAATCCCACTTGGGGAGCATGTGTAGTCCGTAAAACACTTCAGCAGTGCTACTGAGGATGCGTACACATTTGCATTAGAAGCCAGAAACCAGCCACCAAACCTGTGTATGACACATGACTATGCAACGTGTGGCGCTCTGAGAAAGGCCCCGGACCCCTTCTCAGTGTTCCAATTGGACCTAAAAACTTTGCATGCACTTTTTAATCGCTGCCCCCAAAGCGATTTCCCCACAGGTTCAGTAAGCAAGGGGGTGGCGGAGTGGCTCTCTCAGACCCCCTGCCAGCCCTGCCCTGGGCGCCGGTGCCTCCGGCCCTGCCCCAGCAGACGTTGCTGCGCTGATGGAGGGGCTCCCTCCCTCTCCACTGCATTTGCAAAGGGAATGGCTGGCTCACCCTTTGCTGCCCACGCAGCCAGCCCTCACCTTTAGCTGCTGTCATTCCCAGGGGCGCCGGCTCTCTCCCAGCACCCTCACACCTTCTCCCTGCGACACTGCGAGAGAAGCATTCGCCAGGCAGACGGGTGCCGTCACTGCCCTGCGCAGCTGGGCACCCCAGACTGGCCCTGCCTGACTGCCTCCCTCACCCAGCACCTCCACCTCCACAGTCTCAAGCTCCATCCCTTTAGACGGAAAGGGGGTCACTTTATTTCGAAGTAACCGTTCCTCATGAGGAACACAGTCTCTTCAGGAGGCAAAATACTTCAACAGCACTTAGAAACAAAGCTGGGGCATCTGGGGGGCCACCTCATCACTACTCCAAACAATGTGTCCTTTGTGGAGAAAAACTAAAGAGCTAGACAGTTTCCAGAGGACAGCAAAACCTGACCTGCTGAGAGCTTAGGACAGTGCACGTCATGTTCTTCTTCACACTTGGTGCACGTTTGACAAGCTGCAGGATGATGGTAAATTACTTCCTTCAGAGAGGACAGCAAGACACTGTTGCCAACTCAGCTTAGGGTTTTTTTTCTTTTTTTTTTTTTTTTTTTTTTTCTGGTTGGCTAAACAAAGAAACGGAGGCAGTTTCTAAGTGCGCAGAAGCACAGCTGCAGACATAATTCCTGCTGTCACGCAGGCAGGAGGAGTGAACTTCATCCCTTTGGGTCCTTTTGAGAACACCAAGCACCCAGATTGTGCTGAAGGATGTTTTTTACATAGGGGACCCTCGGAGAGAAGCAGACATGTCCAGTTTTATTCCCTGGGAAAATGCCCTGATGCTGTCCTGCCCCTCAGGTGGTGTAGGACAATTAAACTTATTAGTAAGCATGGGCTGATTCCTGGCTCACCATGATTTGAACAGCAGCCCACAAATCCCTCAACTAGTTTTGTTCAGCCTGCACTTAGGACAGTTACATTGCTCTATGTTGTGGGGGAAAGCAGATGACACAGCTTGCCCCTTTGATGCGCAGGGCTGCGTTTCAAAGGACTACGACAAGCCCAGAAGAGCACTGCACAGTACGGCTTATGAATCAAGTAAATATTGCATCACAAACCATAATGCATGTGTCTGTCTGAGAAAATGGGGTTTATGTAGGCACATGTGAAATGGGTCTGCTGCTCAAACCCCAGCAAATCCTGTTTAGAAAGTTCATATACTGAAACGATAGGGCAACATACTTTTGGATTTTTCTCTAAATCCCCATGTAGAGGTAACTCCTTCACTGCCATCTGAAATTGTACAGCTTGAGGCACTTTTATGTAAAGCCAAGAAAGCTCAACTCAGAAGGCAAAGATCCTTCTTAAGGGAACGGATCATCTCTAACTACAAGACACCTTCCCGCCCACTGAAACATAGCAGCAGAGTTAAAAGCAGCTTTTAAATTCCAGTGGAGACATTCAAAGTTTGAAAACTACAGGACATTCTCTTCCTAGCACAAAATAATCAACTTTTTCCTACTTCTCTGCAAACCTTAACCCCAGTGTTTTCACGCTACAGCACAGAAAGCCAGTACCCACAGCTGCACAAGGACTTCCAGTGCCAGTGTGCAAAGCATTGAGGAGTCTGGGCTCAGTCCTGGCAGTACAGGAGTGATCCACCTCAAATGCACTGCACAGTCTGCACCTGGGGGTATCACAGGTCAATAGTTAATCACTGCTTTTCCTCCCAGTAACAATAAAAAGAGAAAAAAAGAAAATCTCCTTACATCCATGGCTCTTCCTTACAGGCTAGAGGTTTATGGAAGTGATGACCCATTTCACCCAACATTCAAGACACCTTTTGAACAATTTTCAGAACTGTCCCCAAACCCCCAGATCTTACACAACAATCAGTCCAAAGAAAGTACAGAGGTCTCTGCGCTACTGGACACATGCAGGAACACTTGTGTTTACTGGACACCTTTGTGAAGGGAAAAGGCATTACACCAGCATACCAGATCCTTGCCCAAAAGACTTTTCAAATCACCTGTTTGTTGACGCAGTCACTGCACTTCAACTCTTCCACCCATGACAACATCCTCTCAGGGGGCAGACTTGCCTGCTCTTGATCACAGAACCAGTCAGCAGAGTTCATACTGAACCAAGCTAAAAACCGGGCCCAACCTCTACGTTCACGGTTGGGACACATGGCTCCTATCACAGGGCTCACATGGCAGTCCCACCTGGGTTACGTATCGGAAGTTGCATTTCCCACGGGTCAAATATTCCTCTTCACATCTGCCTTGAAACTGAGGGCTCATGGTCAGTGAGAGAAGAGAGTCCCTTGCCTCCTGTGCAGTCAGGTCATGTTCCCCTGCTAAAAGCAGCCTGCTCAGGCCTCCCATTTGTGTGCAATCTGTTAAAAGAGTAAAATCAAGTCTGAAGGTTATTCATTTGCTTCCTTAAACATCCTACCACTTGCAGCATTGGGCCCCCAGAAGACGACTTCTGACATAGCAACTTCTCCAAGCAACCTGCTATAAAAGGCAAGTCAACAGAATCACCAACAGTCAGGTCTGTACCCTTGGGGAGACACTTTCAAAGCTCTTTGGAGGATCGCACTGGATCTGTGTGCTTTAGACCCCACTGCGTGGATTTACTGTTTTACTGGCAAAGGTTTTATGTACCACACGTGAACATCTTCAAAACACCTACTGTAATGGTCTCATGCGTAAACAGACACAATGATCCTCTAATATCACACATGAAGAACTCAATGGATGCTCCTACCAAGGCAGTGGTTCCCTTCTGTAGCCACTGAACAAGCAAACGGATGGATCAGAACGACATTATCAAGCTCTGAAGCAAAACTTCTGTCTTCCTTTAGCTGTAATTTAGAGCTTCATTGAGTGCTGAAGAGTGTCAGCCTGACAGCTCTGAAGCAGGAAGCGCTTGATCCTCTGTGCCAGAACCACACCGGCACTGGCCACACAAGCTGCCTGCGTACTCGCAGGGTCAGGGTCCGGGTCCGGGTCAGGGTCTGTACTGCCCTGCCACTGCAACACAGAAGTGAGGAAAGTGAAATGGAGATAGAAGTGTTCGTTCTCCACGTAGTTGATGCTGGCAGCTTCTTGCCTCCAGCATTCCTGCACCTCAGGAGCCTGGGAAATGACAACAAATGTGAAAGTTCCTGAAAATAATATTTGCCTAACACACCACAGCGTAGCACTTTTGTATGCCCACACCACACCTCTGGCTCCCAGCTGCTCTCCTGTGCTTCCCTTTAGCTACCTGGGAGGCACCTTTTCCATTTCCTCAGATCTGGCCAGCTGAAGAACACCCAACTCATGGCTCTAACATTCTTCCCCTTCCTCTCAACATCTTCCTGGTGGTCTCAGCTTTCTGCCCTCCAGATTAGGGGCTTATCATAACAGGACAAGGATAGCACTGGGTTTTTTTTCTGTAAGGAAGCCAAATACTCTTAATTAAAATATAAAAATTAAGAGGAAGGGAAAAGCCAAAATGGCAGCCAAGTGGAAGTTTCATTTGGTGCTCAAACCACCTGAATACTTCTGCTGCAGCTGCAGCCGAGAGCTGGCCCTTAGATGGCTGATCAGGATAAAGCCCCAAATCCTGCCGCTAAGGTTTCAAATGACAAAATAACATCATCTAAGGGAAGGCAAAATGCATAAACACAAACATCGCCGTATGTTTACAGGGCCTTCACAGCACAATGGTTCTCTTATGGCACCGAGAACTTAGCAGTAGGAAGAATTACAAAGGTCAAGTGCTATTTATAAGCAATGTACCCTTAAATCAACACCAGTGACAAAAGAGCCAAGCACTTGACTTGCAGAACGGCAGGTGATTCGTGACTTTCTCCACAGCTTCTACTACTGATGAAGCTTACAACCACCTCACCATTTGGGAACGACATCCGTTGCTAGTGTTGCTCTGGGTGAAAACTCAGCAGGCTGGCACGTTCATTCCTTCAGAGCCAGAAGGAATTTGTCATTACAGGAATTCTCATGCCACTGAACTGGCAGCAAGGTACACAAGCCTCTTAATCCCTTTTTATACTTCTACCCTTGTGCCATAAAACCATTCTCCACTCTCCATCTCACTACCTCTCCAAGCAGAAAAGTCCCATCTGCCACACACTTGTCACAAACTACGTAGGATATGACACAGGTTTCAAATGCATCAGAAAGTATTGTAAGAAACTATGGAATAGGGTATTGTTTATTAAGATTTATGTTAAGCCCAATGTAAAGATTAGGCAACAAAAGATAAGATAACCGCCAGATGTCCAGGATGCCGCTTGTGAAAGATAAGATAACCGCCAGATGTCCAGGATGCCGCTTGTGAAAGATAAGATAACCGCCAGGTGTCCAGGATGCCGCTTGTGCATATGAATGAAGGGTCAACACCTCCACTACTTCATGAACACGAAAGTAAAAAAAAAGGTATAAAAAGGGACTGTTTGAACTGCTCAGGATGGCAGTTGGCGGAGCGCAGACTCCCCTGTCGTCCAGCGCTGTTTTTGCTCATATTCTACTTGCTATAATTAATAAAAATTTTAATTGGATTATGATCTATTGTGGTCTCAATTTATAACAGTATCAAATCAGAAACTTTAAAACATAAAAGAAAATTAAAAAAAGGTGGCAGTGGGAAAATACTTTCTACCTTGACTGTTAGGTTCACAAGCTGCTAGTTGTTAACATTAATGGCTCACTATTTCAAGGTCATGATGGCAACAGCTCTGCAATGTGTGGATATCAGCGAGAGAATTGCTGCCTTGCACCAGTTCAGGTGTTCCACCTTGTCACAGATTTGATTTTTTTTTGTTTTGTTTTGTTTTAAATGCTTATCAGGGTAGGATCTGCCTACCAAGACCAGATTTTAAGTGAAGTTACATTATGCTCCTCTTGATTTAAACACAGCAAGATAGCTCCACTGCTACATTCAGCCACAAGAACGTAAACGCCTCATAGACACCCATACGTTATTTTTGTAAGGAACAAATGACTAAACATGGAACAACACTATGAAAAAGCAAAAGAATGCACACAATCAGCATTTCCCTATTTGGACCAAAACCCAAAAATCTCTAACAGCAGATAAGTCTGAATTAAAAATCAACCACATCCAGATCCCAAATGGGGTAGGGGTTATTGTATGCCACAGACCCGGACTTGACTGTTGAAGGAAATCACGCACTATGGAAAATTTGAGGTGGTTCTTCAGAAGTTTAACTAGAGCCTTGGCAACTTTACTTGGGACATGAAAGGTACGTGCGCTACAGTAAAAACTACCAGGAGAACTCCTTTCTGGCACCTTCCCCGGTGGAGTTGTGCATGGGGTGTGTTTGGAACATTTTGTCACCAGCCGACTCCAAAAGTCAGCAGTTCCCCATCTCAGCCCAGAAAGCAGGTAGAACAACTTTTGTGGTGTCCTTTTGATGCCTACCAGAGCAATGTAAAAACTACCAACAGAACTCGTCCCTGGCACCTTCGCTAGTGGAGTTGTGCATGGGGTGTGTTTGGAACATTTTGTCACCGGCCGAGTCCAAAATTCAGCGGTTCCCCATCTCAGCCCAGAAAGCAGGAAGAACAACTTTTGTGGTGCCTTTCAAATGCCTACCAAGGTAGTGTAAAAACTACTAAGAGAACTCCTGCCTGGCACCTTCCCCGGTGGAGTTGTGCATGGGGTGTGTTTGGAACATTTTGTCACCGGCCAAGTCCAAAATTCAGCGATTCCCCATCTCAGCCCAGAAAGCAGGAAGAACAACTTTTGTGGTGTCCTTTTGATGCCTACCGGAGCAATGTAAAAACTACCAACAGAATTCGTTCCTGGCACCTTCGGTAGTGGAGTTGTGCATGGGGTGTATTTATTAAAATTTTGTCACCAGCCGAGTCCAAAATTCAGCGGTTCCCCATCTCAGCCCAGAAAGCAGGTAGAACAACTTTTGTGGTGTCTTTCAGGTGCCTACCAAGGTAGTGTAAAAACTACCAGGAGAACTCCTGCCTGGCACCTTCCCCGGTGGAGTTGTGCATGGGGTGTGTTTGGAACATTTTGTCACCAGCCGAGTCCAAAATTCAGCGGTTCCCCATCTCAGCCCAGAAAGCAGGTAGAACAACTTTTGTGGTGCCTTTCAGCTGCCTACAAAGATAGTGTAAAAACTACTAAGAGAACTCCTGTCTGGCACCTTCCCCGGTGGAGTTGTGCATGGGGTGTGTTTGGAACATTTTGTCACCGGCCGACTCCAAAATTCAGCGGTTCCCCATCTCAGCCCAGAAAGGAGGTAGAACAACTTTTGTGGTGTCTTTCAGATGCCTACCAAGGTAGTGTAAAAACTACCAAGAGAACTCCTTTCTGGCACCTTCCCCGGTGGAGTTGTGCAGGGGGTGTGTTTGGAACATTTTGTCACCGGCCGACTCCAAAAGTCAGCGGTTCCCCATCTCAGCCCAGCAAGCAGGTAGAACAACTTTTGTAGTGTCTTTTTGATGCCTACCGGAGCAATGTAAAAACTACCAACAGAATTCGTTCCTGGCACCTTCCCCGGTGGAGTAGTGCATGGGGTGTATTTATTAAAATTTTGTCACCAGCCGAGTCCAAAATTCAGCTGTTCCCCATCTCAGCCCAGAAAGCAGGTAGAACAACTTTTCTTGTGCCTTTCAAATGCCTACCAAGGTAGTGTAAAAACTACCAGGAGAACTCCTGTCTGGCACCTTCCCCGGTGGAGTTGTGCAGGGGGTGTGTTTGGAACATTTTGTCACCAGCCGAGTCCAAAATTCAGCGGTTCCCCATCTCAGCCTAGAAAGCAGGAAGAACAACTTTTGTGGTGTCTTTCAGGTGCCTACCAAGGTAGTGTAAAAACTACCAACAGAACTCTTGTCTGGCACATTCCCCGGTGGAGTTGTGCAGGGGGTGTGTTTGGAACATTTCGTCACCAGCCAAGTCCAAAATTCAGCGGTTCCCCATCTCAGCCCAGAAAGCAGGAAGAACAACTTTTGTGGTGTCTTTCAGATGCCTACCGGAGCAATGTAAAAACTACCAGGAGAACTCCTGTCTGGCACCTTCCCCGGTGGAGTTGTGCAGGGGGTGTGTTTGGAACATTTTGTCACCAGCCGACAGCAAAAGTCAGCGGTTCCCCATCTCAGCCCAGAAAGCAGGTAGAACAACTTTTGTAGTGTCTTTTTGATGCCTACCGGAGCAATGTAAAAACTACCAACAGAATTCGTTCCTGGCACCTTCGCTAGTGGAGTTGTGCATGGGGTGTATTTATTAAAATTTTGTCACCAGCCGAGTCCAAAATTCAGCTGTTCCCCATCTCAGCCCAGAAAGCAGGTAGAACAACTTTTGTGGTGTCTTTCAGGTGCCTACCAAGGTAGTGTAAAAACTACCAGGAGAACTCCTTTCTGGCACCTTCCCCGGTGGAGTTGTGCATGGGGTGTTTTTGGAACATTTTGTCACCAGCCGAGTCCAAAATTCAGCGGTTCCCCATCTCAGCCCAGAAAGCAGGTAGAACAACTTTTGTGGTGTCTTTCAGATGCCTAACAAGGTAGTGTAAAAACTACCAAGAGAACTCCTGTCTGGCACCTTCCCCGGTGGAGTTGTGCAGGGGGTGTGTTTGGAACATTTTGTCACCGGCCGACTCCAAAATTCAGCGATTCCCCATCTCAGCCCAGAAAGCAGGTAGAACAACTTTTGTGGTGTCTTTCAGATGCCTACCGGAGCAATGTAAAAACTACCAACAGAACTCGTCCCTGGCACCCTCGCTAGTGGAGTTGTGCATGGGGTGTGTTTGGAACATTTTGTCACCAGCCGAGTCCAAAATTCAGCGGTTCCCCATGTCAGCCCAGAAAGCAGGAAGAACAACTTTTGTGGTGCCTTTCAGCTGCCTACCAAGGTAGCGTAAAAACTACTAAGAGAACTCCTGCCTGGCACCTTCCCCGGTGGAGTTAGCAGGGGGTGTGTTTGGAACATTTTGTCACCGGCCGAGTCCAAAATTCAGCGATTCCCCATCTCAGCCCAGAAAGCAGGAAGAACAACTTTTGTGGTGTCTTTTTGATGCCTACCGGAGCAATGTAAAAACTACCAACAGAATTCGTTCCTGGCACCTTCGCTAGTGGAGTTGTGCATGGGGTGTATTTGGAACATTTTGTCACCAGCCGACTCCAAAATTCAGCGGTTCCCCATCTCAGCCCAGAAAGCAGGTAGAACAACTTTTGTGGTGTCTTTCAGATGCCTACCAAGGTAGTGTAAAAACTATTAAGAGAACTCCTGTCTGGCACCTTCCCCGGTGGAGTTGTGCATGGGGTGTGTTTGGAACATTTTGTCACCGGCCGACTCCAAAAGTCAGCGGTTCCCCATGTCAGCCCAGAAAGCAGGTAGAACAACTTTTGTAGTGTCTTTTTGATGCCTACCGGAGCAATGTAAAAACTACCAACAGAATTCGTTCCTGGCACCTTCGCTAGTGGAGTTGTGCATGGGGTGTATTTATTAAAATTTTGTCACCAGCCGAGTCCAAAATTCAGCTGTTCCCCATCTCAGCCCAGAAAGCAGGTAGAACAACTTTTGTGGTGTCTTTCAGGTGCCTACCAAGGTAGTGTAAAAACTACTAAGAGAACTCCTGTCTGGCACCTTCCCCGGTGGAGTTGTGCATGGGGTGTGTTTGGAACATTTTGTCACCAGCCGAGTCCAAAATTCAGCGGTTCCCCATCTCAGCCCAGAAAGCAGGTAGAACAACTTTTGTGGTGCCTTTCAAATGCCTACCAAGGTAGTGTAAAAACTATTAAGAGAACTCCTTTCTGGCACCTTCCCCGGTGGAGTTGTGCAGGGGGTGTCTTTGGAACATTTTGTCACCGGCCGACTCCAAAATTCAGCGGTTCCCCATCTCAGCCCAGAAAGCAGGTAGAACAACTTTTGTGGTGTCTTTCAGATGCCTACCGGAGCAATGTAAAAACTACCAGGAGAACTCCTGTCTGGCACCTTCCCCGGTGGAGTTGTGCAGGGGGTGTCTTTGGAACATTTTGTCACCGGCCGACTCCAAAATTCAGCGGTTCCCCATCTCAGCCCAGAAAGGAGGTAGAACAACTTTTGTGGTGTCTTTCAGATGCGTACCAAGGTAGTGTAAAAACTACTAAGAGAACTCCTGTCTGGCACCTTCCCCGGTGGAGTTGTGCATGGGGTGTGTTTGGAACATTTTGTCACCGGCCGACTCCAAAATTCAGCGGTTCCCCATCTCAGCCCAGAAAGCAGGTAGAACAACTTTTGTGGTGTCTTTCAGGTGCCTACCAAGGTAGTGTAAAAAATTCCAACAGAACTCTTTTCTGGCACATTCCCCGGTGGAGTTGTGCAGGGGGTGTGTTTGGAACATTTCGTCACCAGCCGAGTCCAAAATTCAGCGGTTCCCCATCTCAGCCCAGAAAGCAGGTAGAACAACTTTTGTCGTGCCTTTCAGCTGCCTACCAAGGTAGTGTAAAAACTACCAGGAGAACTCCTTTCTGGCACCTTCCCCGGTGGAGTTGTGCATGGGGTGTCTTTGGAACATTTTGTCACCGGCCGAGTCCAAAATTCAGCGATTCCCCATCTCAGACCAGAAAGCAGGAAGAACAACTTTTGTGGTGTCCTTTTGATGCCTACCGGAGCAATGTAAAAACTACCAACAGAACTCGTCCCTGGCACCTTCGCTAGTGGAGTTGTGCATGGGGTGTATTTATTAAAATTTTGTCACCAGCCGAGTCCAAAATTCAGCTGTTCCCCATCTCAGCCCAGAAAGCAGGTAGAACAACTTTTGTGGTGTCTTTCAGATGCCTACCAAGGTAGTGTAAAAACTACTAAGAGAACTCCTGTCTGGCACCTTCCCCGGTGGAGTTGTGCAGGGGGTGTGTTTGGAACATTTTGTCACCGGCCGACTCCAAAATTCAGCGGTTCCCCATCTCAGCCCAGAAAGCAGGTAAAACAACTTTTCTTGTGCCCTTCAGCTGCCTACCAAGGTAGTGTAAAAACTATTAAGAGAACTCTTGTCTGGCACCTTCCCCGGTGGAGTTGTGCATGGGGTGTGTTTGGAACATTTTGTCACCGGCCGACTCCAAAATTCAGCCGTTCCCCATCTCAGCCCAGAAAGCAGGTAGAACAACTTTTGTGGTGTCTTTCAGATGCCTACCGGAGCAATGTAAAAACTACCAGGAGAACTCCTGCCTGGCACCTTCCGCGGTGGAGTTGTGCATGGGGTGTGTTTGGAACATTTTGTCACCGGCCGAGTCCAAAATTCAGCGGTTCCCCATCTCAGCCCAGAAAGCAGGTAGAACAACTTTTGTGGTGTCTTTCAGGTGCCTACCAAGGTAGTGTAAAAACTTCCAACAGAACTCCTGCCTGGCACCTTCCCCGGTGGAGTTGTGCATGGGGTGTTTTTGGAACACTTTGTCACCGGCCGACTCCAAAATTCAGCGGTTCCCCATCTCAGCCCAGAAAGCAGGTAGAACAACTTTTGTGGTGCCTTTCAGCTGCCTACCAAGGTAGTGTAAAAACTACCAGGAGAACTCCTGCCTGGCACCTTCCCCGGTGGAGTTGTGCATGGGGTGTGTTTGGAACATTTTGTCACCAGCCGAGTCCAAAATTCAGCGGTTCCCCATCTCAGCCCAGAAAGCAGGTAGAACAACTTTTGTGGTGTCTTTCAGATGCCTACCGGAGCAATGTAAAAACTACCAGGAGAACTCCTGCCTGGCACCTTCCCCGGTGGAGTTGTGCATGGGGTGTGTTTGGAACATTTTGTCACCGGCCGAGTCCAAAATTCAGCGGTTCCCCATCTCAGCCCAGAAAGCAGGAAGAACAACTTTTGTGGTGCCTTTCAAATGCCTACCAAGGTAGTGTAAAAACTATTAAGAGAACTCCTGTCTGGCACCTTCCCCGGTGGAGTTGTGCAGGGGGTGTGTTTGGAACATTTTGTCACCGGCCGAGTCCAAAATTCAGCGGTTCCCCATCTCAGCCCAGAAAGCAGGAAGAACAACTTTTGTGGTGTCTTTCAGATGCCTACCGGAGCAATGTAAAAACTACCAGGAGAACTCCTTTCTGGCACCTTCCCCGGTGGAGTTGTGCATGGGGTGTGTTTGGAACATTTTGTCACCGGCCGACTCCAAAATTCAGCGGTTCCCCATCTCAGCCCAGAAAGCAGGTAGAACAACTTTTGTAGTGTCTTTTTGATGCCTACCGGAGCAATGTAAAAACTACCAGGAGAACTCCTTTCTGGCACCTTCCCCGGTGGAGTTGTGCATGGGGTGTGTTTGGAACATTTTGTCACCGGCCGAGTCCAAAATTCAGCGGTTCCCCATCTCAGCCCAGAAAGCAGGTAGAACAACTTTTGTGGTGTCTTTCAGATGCCTACCGGAGCAATGTAAAAACTACCAACAGAACTCGTCCCTGGAACCTTCGCTAGTGGAGTTGTGCATGGGGTGTGTTTGGAACATTTTGTCACCAGCCGACTCCAAAATTCAGCGGTTCCCCATCTCAGCCCAGAAAGCAGGAAGAACAACTTTTGTGGTGTCTTTCATGTGCCTACCAAGGTAGTGTAAAAACTTCCAACAGAACTCTTGTCTGGCACCTTCCCCGGTGGAGTTGTGCATGGGGTGTGTTTGGAACATTTTGTCACCAGCCGAGTCCAAAATTCAGCGGTTCCCCATCTCAGCCCAGAAAGCAGGTAGAACAACTTTTGTGGTGTCTTTTTGATGCCTACCGGAGCAATGTAAAAACTACCAACAGAATTCGTTCCTGGCACCTTCGCTAGTGGAGTTGTGCATGGGGTGTATTTATTAAAATTTTGTCACCAGCCGAGTCCAAAATTCAGCTGTTCCCCATCTCAGCCCAGAAAGCAGGTAGAACAACTTTTGTGGTGCCTTTCAAATGCCTACCAAGGTAGTGTAAAAACTATCAAGAGAACTCTTGTCTGGCACCTTCCCCGGTGGTGTTGTGCATGGGGTGTGTTTGGAACATTTTGTCACCAGCCGAGTCCAAAATTCAGCGGTTCCCCATCTCAGCCCAGAAAGCAGGTAGAACAACTTTTGTGGTGTCTTTCAGATGCCTACCGGAGCAATGTAAAAACTACCAGGAGAACTCCTGTCTGGCACCTTCCCCGGTGGAGTTGTGCATGGGGTGTGTTTGGAACATTTTGTCACCAGCCGACTCCAAAATTCAGCTGTTCCCCATCTCAGCCCAGAAAGCAGGTAAAACAACTTTTGTGGTGTCTTTCAGGTGCCTACCAAGGTAGTGTAAAAACTTCCAACAGAACTCCTGCCTGGCACCTTCCCCGGTGGAGTTGTGCATGGGGTGTTTTTGGAACACTTTGTCACCGGCCGACTCCAAAATTCAGCGGTTCCCCATCTCAGCCCAGAAAGCAGGTAGAACAACTTTTGTGGTGCCTTTCAGCTGCCTACCAAGGTAGTGTAAAACCTACCAGGAGAACTCCTGCCTGGCACCTTCCCCGGTGGAGTTGTGCATGGGGTGTGTTTGGAACATTTTGTCACCAGCCGAGTCCAAAATTCAGCGGTTCCCCATCTCAGCCCAGAAAGCAGGTAGAACAACTTTTGTGGTGTCTTTCAGATGCCTACCGGAGCAATGTAAAAACTACCAGGAGAACTCCTGCCTGGCACCTTCCCCGGTGGAGTTGTGCATGGGGTGTGTTTGGAACATTTTGTCACCGGCCGAGTCCAAAATTCAGCGGTTCCCCATCTCAGCCCAGAAAGCAGGAAGAACAACTTTTGTGGTGCCTTTCAAATGCCTACCAAGGTAGTGTAAAAACTATTAAGAGAACTCCTGTCTGGCACCTTCCCCGGTGGAGTTGTGCAGGGGGTGTGTTTGGAACATTTTGTCACCGGCCGAGTCCAAAATTCAGCGGTTCCCCATCTCAGCCCAGAAAGCAGGAAGAACAACTTTTGTGGTGTCTTTCAGATGCCTACCGGAGCAATGTAAAAACTACCAGGAGAACTCCTTTCTGGCACCTTCCCCGGTGGAGTTGTGCATGGGGTGTGTTTGGAACATTTTGTCACCGGCCGACTCCAAAATTCAGCGGTTCCCCATCTCAGCCCAGAAAGCAGGTAGAACAACTTTTGTAGTGTCTTTTTGATGCCTACCGGAGCAATGTAAAAACTACCAGGAGAACTCCTTTCTGGCACCTTCCCCGGTGGAGTTGTGCATGGGGTGTGTTTGGAACATTTTGTCACCGGCCGAGTCCAAAATTCAGCGGTTCCCCATCTCAGCCCAGAAAGCAGGTAGAACAACTTTTGTGGTGTCTTTCAGATGCCTACCGGAGCAATGTAAAAACTACCAACAGAACTCGTCCCTGGAACCTTCGCTAGTGGAGTTGTGCATGGGGTGTGTTTGGAACATTTTGTCACCAGCCGACTCCAAAATTCAGCGGTTCCCCATCTCAGCCCAGAAAGCAGGAAGAACAACTTTTGTGGTGTCTTTCATGTGCCTACCAAGGTAGTGTAAAAACTTCCAACAGAACTCTTGTCTGGCACCTTCCCCGGTGGAGTTGTGCATGGGGTGTGTTTGGAACATTTTGTCACCAGCCGAGTCCAAAATTCAGCGGTTCCCCATCTCAGCCCAGAAAGCAGGTAGAACAACTTTTGTGGTGTCTTTTTGATGCCTACCGGAGCAATGTAAAAACTACCAACAGAATTCGTTCCTGGCACCTTCGCTAGTGGAGTTGTGCATGGGGTGTATTTATTAAAATTTTGTCACCAGCCGAGTCCAAAATTCAGCTGTTCCCCATCTCAGCCCAGAAAGCAGGTAGAACAACTTTTGTGGTGCCTTTCAAATGCCTACCAAGGTAGTGTAAAAACTATCAAGAGAACTCTTGTCTGGCACCTTCCCCGGTGGTGTTGTGCATGGGGTGTGTTTGGAACATTTTGTCACCAGCCGAGTCCAAAATTCAGCGGTTCCCCATCTCAGCCCAGAAAGCAGGTAGAACAACTTTTGTGGTGTCTTTCAGATGCCTACCGGAGCAATGTAAAAACTACCAGGAGAACTCCTGTCTGGCACCTTCCCCGGTGGAGTTGTGCATGGGGTGTGTTTGGAACATTTTGTCACCAGCCGACTCCAAAATTCAGCTGTTCCCCATCTCAGCCCAGAAAGCAGGTAAAACAACTTTTGTGGTGTCTTTCAGATGCCTACCGGAGCAATGTAAAAACTACCAGGAGAACTCCTGTCTGGCACCTTCCCCGGTGGAGTTGTGCATGGGGTGTGTTTGGAACATTTTGTCACCGGCCGACTCCAAAATTCAGCGGTTCCCCATCTCAGCCCAGAAAGCAGGTAGAACAACTTTTGTAGTGTCTTTTTGATGCCTACCGGAGCAATGTAAAAACTACCAACAGAATTCGTTCCTGGCACCTTCCCCGGTGGAGTTGTGCATGGGGTGTCTTTGGAACATTTTGTCACCGGCTGAGTCCAAAATTCAGCGGTTCCCCATCTCAACCCAGAAAGCAGGAAGAACAACTTTTGTGGTGCCTTTGAAATGCCTACAAAGGTAGTGTAAAAACTACTAAGAGAACTCCTGTCTGGCACCTTCCCCGGTGGAGTTGTGCATGGGGTGTCTTTGGAACATTTTGTCACCGGCCGAGTCCAAAATTCAGCGATTCCCCATCTCAGCCCAGAAAGCAGGAAGAACAACTTTTGTGGTGTCTTTTTGATGCCTACCGGAGCAATGTAAAAACTACCAACAGAACTCGTCCCTGGCACCTTCGCTAGTGGAGTTGTGCATGGGGTGTGTTTGGAACATTTTGTCACCATCCGACTCCAAAATTCAGCTGTTCCCCATCTCAGCCCAGAAAGCAGGTAGAACAACTTTTGTGGTGTCTTTCAGATGCCTACCGGAGCAATGTAAAAACTACTAAGAGAACTCCTGTCTGGCACCTTCCCCGGTGGAGTTGTGCATGGGGTGTGTTTGGAACATTTTGTCACCAGCCGACTCCAAAAGTCAGCGGTTCCCCATCTCAGCCCAGAAAGCAGGTAGAACAACTTTTGTAGTGTCTTTTTGATGCCTACCGGAGCAATATAAAAACTACCAACAGAATTCGTTCCTGGCACCTTCGCTAGTGGAGTTGTGCATGGGGTGTATTTATTAAAATTTTGTCACCAGCCGAGTCCAAAATTCAGCTGTTCCCCATCTCAGCCCAGAAAGCAGGTAGAACAACTTTTGTGGTGTCTTTCAGATGCCTACCAAGGTAGTGTAAAAACTACTAAGAGAACTCCTGTCTGGCACCTTCCCCGGTGGAGTTGTGCAGGGGGTGTGTTTGGAACAATTTGTCACCAGCCGACTCCAAAATTCAGCGGTTCCCCATCTCAGCCCAGAAAGCAGGTAGAACAACTTTTGTGGTGCCTTTCAGATGCCTACCGGAGCAATGTAAAAACTACCAGGAGAACTCCTGTCTGGCACCTTCCCCGGTGGAGTTGTGCATGGGGTGTGTTTGGAACATTTTGTCACCAGCCGAGTCCAAAATTCAGCGGTTCCCCATCTCAGCCCAGAAAGCAGGTAGAACAACTTTTGTGGTGTCTTTCAAATGCCTACCAAGGTAGTGTAAAAACTACCAAGAGAACTCCTTTCTGGCACCTTCCCCGGTGGAGTTGTGCATGGGGTGTGTTTGGAACATTTTGTCACCAGCCGACTCCAAAATTCAGCGGTTCCCCATCTCAGCCCAGAAAGCAGGTAGAACAACTTTTGTGGTGTCTTTCAGATGCCTACCGGAGCAATGTAAAAACTACCAGGAGAACTCCTTTCTGGCGCCTTCCCCGGTGGAGTTGTGCATGGGGTGTGTTTGGAACATTTTGTCACCGGCCGAGTCCAAAATTCAGCGGTTCCCCATCTCAGCCCAGAAAGCAGGTAGAACAACGTTTGTGGTGTCTTTCAGATGCCTACCGGAGCAATGTAAAAACTACCAGGAGAACTCCTGTCTGGCACCTTCCCCGGTGGAGTTGTGCATGGGGTGTATTTGGAACATTTTGTCACCAGCCGAGTCCAAAAGTCAGCGGTTCCCCATCTCAGCCCAGAAAGCAGGTAGAACAACTTTTGTAGTGTCTTTTTGATGCCTACCGGAGCAATGTAAAAACTACCAACAGAATTCGTTCCTGGCACCTTCGCTAGTGGAGTTGTGCATGGGGTGTATTTATTAAAATTTTGTCACCAGCCGAGTCCAAAATTCAGCTGTTCCCCATCTCAGCCCAGAAAGCAGGTAGAACAACTTTTGTGGTGTCTTTCAGGTGCCTACCAAGGTAGTGTAAAAACTATCAAGAGAACTCCTGCCTGGCACCTTCCCCGGTGGAGTTGTGCATGGGGTATGTTTGGAACATTTTGTCACCAGCCGACTCCAAAATTCAGCGGTTCCCCATCTCAGCCCAGAAAGCAGGTAGAACAACTTTTGTGGTGCCTTTCAGATGCCTACCGGAGCAATGTAAAAACTACCAGGAGAACTCCTGTCTGGCACCTTCCCCGGTGGAGTTGTGCAGGGGGTGTGTTTGGAACATTTTGTCACCAGCCGAGTCCAAAATTCAGCGGTTCCCCATCTCAGCCCAGAAAGCAGGTAGAACAACTTTTGTGGTGTCTTTCAAATGCCTACCAAGGTAGTGTAAAAACTACCAAGAGAACTCCTTTCTGGCACCTTCCCCGGTGGAGTTGTGCATGGGGTGTGTTTGGAACATTTTGTCACCAGCCGACTCCAAAATTCAGCGGTTCCCCATCTCAGCCCAGAAAGCAGGTAGAACAACTTTTGTAGTGTCTTTTTGATGCCTACCGGAGCAATGTAAAAACTACCAACAGAATTCGTTCCTGGCACCTTCGCTAGTGGAGTTGTGCATGGGGTGTATTTATTAAAATTTTGTCACCAGCCGAGTCCAAAATTCAGCTGTTCCCCATCTCAGCCCAGAAATCAGGTAGAACCACTTTTGTGGTGTCTTTCAGATGCCTACCGGAGCAATGTAAAAAGTACCAGGAGAACTCCTGTCTGGCACCTTCCCCGGTGGAGTTGTGCATGGGGTGTGTTTGGAACATTTTGTCACCAGCCGAGTCCAAAATTCAGTGGTTCCCCATCTCAGCCCAGAAAGCAGGTAGAACAACTTTTGTGGTGTCTTTCAGATGCCTACCAAGGTAGTGTAAAAACTATTAAGAGAACTCCTGTCTGGCACCTTCCGCGGTGGAGTTGTGCATGGGGTGTGTTTGGAACATTTTGTCACCGGCCGACTCCAAAAATCAGCGGTTCCCCATCTCAGCCCAGAAAGCAGGTAGAACAACTTTTGTGGTGTCTTTCAGATGCCTACCGGAGCAATGTAAAAAGTGCCAGGAGAACTCCTTTCTGGCACCTTCGCTAGTGGAGTTGTGCAGGGGGTGTATTTATTAAAATTTTGTCACCAGCCGAGTCCAAAATTCAGCTGTTCCCCATCTCAGCCCAGAAAGCAGGTAGAACAACTTTTGTGGTGTCTTTCAGATGCCTACCAAGGCAGTGTAAAAACTACCAAGAGAACTCCTGCCTGGCACCTTCCCCGGTGGAGTTGTGCAGGGGGTGTGTTTGGAACATTTTGTCACCGGCCGACTCCAAAATTCAGCGGTTCCCCATCTCAGCCCAGAAAGCAGGAAGAACAACTTTTGTGGTGTCTTTCAGATGCCTACCGGAGCAATGTAAAAACTACCAGGAGAACTCCTGTCTGGCACCTTCCCCGGTGGAGTTGTGCATGGGGTGTGTTTGGAACATTTTGTCACCAGCCGAGTCCAAAATTCAGCTGTTCCCCATCTCAGCCCAGAAAGCAGGTAGAACAACTTTTGTGGTGTCTTTCAGATGCCTACCGGAGCAATGTAAAAACTACCAACAGAATTCGTTCCTGGCACCTTCGCTAGTGGACTTGTGCATGGGGTGTATTTATTAAAATTTTGTCACCAGCCGAGTCCAAAATTCAGCTGTTCCCCATCTCAGCCCAGAAAGCAGGTAGAACAACTTTTGTGGTGTCTTTCAGATGCCTACCAAGGCAGTGTAAAAACTACAAAGAGAACTCCTGTCTGGCACCTTCCCCGGTGGAGTTGTGCAGGGGGTGTGTTTGGAACATTTTGTCACCGGCCGACTCCAAAATTCAGCGGTTCCCCATCTCAGCCCAGAAAGCAGGTAGAACAACTTTTGTGGTGTCTTTCAGGTGCCTACCAAGGTAGTGTAAAAACTACTAAGAGAACTCCTGCCTGGCACCTTCGCCGGTGGAGTTGTGCAGGGGGTGTGTTTGGAACATTTCGTCACCAGCCAAGTCCAAAATTCAGCGGTTCCCCATCTCAGCCCAGAAAGCAGGAAGAACAACTTTTGTGGTGTCTTTCAGATGCCTACCGGAGCAATGTAAAAACTACCAGGAGAACTCCTGTCTGGCACCTTCCCCGGTGGAGTTGTGCATGGGGTGTGTTTGGAACATTTTGTCACCGGCCGACTCCAAAATTCAGCGGTTCCCCATCTCAGCCCAGAAAGCAGGAAGAACAACTTTTGTGGTGCCTTTCAGCTGCCTACCAAGGTAGTGTAAAAACTATTAAGAGAACTCCTGTCTGGAACCTTCCCCGGTGGAGTTGTGCATGGGGTGTGTTTGGAACATTTTGTCACCGGCCGACTCCAAAATTCAGCGGTTCCCCATCTCAGCCCAGAAAGCAGGTAGAACAACTTTTGTGGTGTCTTTCAGATGCCTACTGGAGCAATGTAAAAACTACCAACAGAACTCGTCCCTGGCACCTTCGCTAGTGGAGTTGTGCATGGGGTGTATTTATTAAAATTTTGTCACCAGCCGAGTCCAAAATTCAGCTGTTCCCCATCTCAGCCCAGAAAGCAGGTAGAACAACTTTTGTGGTGTCTTTCAGGTGCCTACCAAGGTAGTGTAAAAACTACCAAGAGAACTCCTGCCTGGCACCTTCCCCGGTGGAGTTGTGCATGGGGTGTGTTTGGAACATTTTTTCACCGGCCGAGTCCAAAATTCAGCGGTTCCCCATCTCAGCCCAGAAAGCAGGTAAAACAACTTTTGTGGTGTCTTTCAGGTGCCTACCAAGGTAGTGTAAAAACTACTAAGAGAACTCCTGTCTGGCACCTTCCCCGGTGGAGTTGTGCAGGGGGTGTGTTTGGAACATTTTGTCACCATCCGACTCCAAAATTCAGCTGTTCCCCATCTCAGCCCAGAAAGCAGGTAGAACAACTTTTGTGGTGTCTTTCAGATGCCTACCGGAGCAATGTAAAAACTACCAGGAGAACTCCTGTCTGGCACCTTCCCCGGTGGAGTTGTGCATGGGGTGGGTTTGGAACATTTTGTCACCAGCCGACTCCAAAATTCAGCGGTTCCCCATCTCAGCCCAGAAAGCAGGTAGAACAACTTTTGTGGTGTCTTTCAGATGCCTACCGGAGCAATGTAAAAACTACCAGGAGAACTCCTGTCTGGCACCTTCCCCGGTGGAGTTGTGCATGGGGTGTGTTTGGAACATTTTGTCACCAACCGAGTCCAAAATTCAGCTGTTCCCCATCTCAGCCCAGAAAGCAGGTAGAACAACTTTTGTGGTGTCTTTCAGATGCCTACCGGAGCAATGTAAAAACTACCAACAGAACTCCTGTCTGGCACCTTCCCCGGTGGAGTTGTGCATGGGGTGTATTTATTAAAATTTTGTCACCAGCCGAGTCCAAAATTCAGCTGTTCCCCATCTCAGCCCAGAAAGCAGGTAGAACAACTTTTGTGGTGCCTTTCAAATGCCTACCAAGGTAGTGTAAAAACTACCAAGAGAACTCCTGCCTGGCACCTTCCCCGGTGGAGTTGTGCATGGGGTGTGTTTGGAACATTGTGTCACCGGCCGAGTCCAAAATTCAGCGATTCCCCATCTCAGCCCAGAAAGCAGGAAGAACAACTTTTGTGGTGTCCTTTTGCTGCCTACCGGAGCAATGTAAAAACTACCAACAGAACTCGTCCCTGGCACCTTCCCCGGTGGAGTTGTGCAGGGGGTGTGTTTGGAACATTTTGTCACCGGCCGAGTCCAAAATTCAGCGGTTCCCCATCTCAGCCCAGAAAGCAGGAAGAACAACTTTTGTGGTGCCTTTCAAATGCCTACCAAGGTAGTGTAAAAACTACTAAGAGAACTCCTTTCTGGCACCTTCCCCGGTGGAGTTGTGCATGGGGTGTCTTTGGAACATTTTGTCACCGGCCGACTCCAAAATTCAGCGGTTCCCCATCTCAGCCCAGAAAGAAGGTACAAAACTTTTCTTGTGACTTTCAGCTGCCTACCAAGGTAGTGTAAAAACTACTAAGAGAACTCCTGCCTGGCACCTTCCCCGGTGGAGTTGTGCATGGGGTGTGTTTGGAACATTTTGTCACCGGCCGACTCCAAAATTCAGCGGTTCCCCATCTCAGACCAGAAAGCAGGTAGAACAACTTTTGTGGTGTCTTTCAGATGCCTACCGGAGCAATTTAAAAACTACCAGGAGAACTCCTGTCTGGCACCTTCCCCGGTGGAGTTGTGCATGGGGTGTGTTTGGAACATTTTGTCACCAACCGAGTCCAAAATTCAGCTGTTCCCCATCTCAGCCCAGAAAGCAGGTAGAACAACTTTTGTGGTGTCTTTCAGATGCCTACCGGAGCAATGTAAAAACTACCAACAGAATTCGTTCCTGGCACCTTCGCTAGTGGAGTTGTGCATGGGGTGTATTTATTAAAATTTTGTCACCAGCCGAGTCCAAAATTCAGCTGTTCCCCATCTCAGCCCAGAAAGCAGGTAGAACAACTTTTGTGGTGTCTTTCAGATGCCTACCAAGGTAGTGTAAAAACTATTAAGAGAACGCCTGTCTGGCACCTTCCCCGGTGGAGTTGTGCAGGGGGTGTGTTTGGAACATTTTGTCACAGTCCGACTCCAAAAATCAGCGGTTCCCCATCTCAGCCCAGAAAGCAGGTAGAACAACTTTTGTGGTGTCTTTCAGATGCCTACCAAGGCAGTGTAAAAACTACAAAGAGAACTCCTGTCTGGCACCTTCCCCGGTGGAGTTGTGCAGGGGGTGTGTTTGGAACATTTTGTCACCGGCCGACTCCAAAATTCAGCGGTTCCCCATCTCAGCCCAGAAAGCAGGAAGAACAACTTTTGTGGTGTCTTTCAGATGCCTACCAGAGCAATGTAAAAACTACCAGGAGAACTCCTGTCTGGCACCTTCCCCGGTGGAGTTGTGCATGGGGTGTGTTTGGAACATTTTGTCACCAACCGAGTCCAAAATTCAGCTGTTCCCCATCTCAGCCCAGAAAGCAGGTAGAACAACTTTTGTGGTGTCTTTCAGATGCCTACCGGAGCAATGTAAAAACTACCAACAGAACTCCTGTCTGGCACCTTCCCCGGTGGAGTTGTGCATGGGGTGTATTTATTAAAATTTTGTCACCAGCCGAGTCCAAAATTCAGCTGTTCCCCATCTCAGCCCAGAAAGCAGGTAGAACAACTTTTGTGGTGCCTTTCAAATGCCTACCAAGGTAGTGTAAAAACTACCAAGAGAACTCCTTTCTGGCACCTTCCCCGGTGGAGTTGTGCATGGGGTGTGTTTGGAACATTGTGTCACCGGCCGAGTCCAAAATTCAGCGATTCCCCATCTCAGCCCAGAAAGCAGGAAGAACAACTTTTGTGGTGTCCTTTTGCTGCCTACCGGAGCAATGTAAAAACTACCAACAGAACTCGTCCCTGGCACCTTCGCTAGTGGACTTGTGCATGGGGTGTATTTATTAAAATTTTGTCACCAGCCGAGTCCAAAATTCAGCTGTTCCCCATCTCAGCCCAGAAAGCAGGTAGAACAACTTTTGTGGTGTCTTTCAGATGCCTACCAAGGCAGTGTAAAAACTACAAAGAGAACTCCTGTCTGGCACCTTCCCCGGTGGAGTTGTGCAGGGGGTGTGTTTGGAACATTTTGTCACCGGCCGACTCCAAAATTCAGCGGTTCCCCATCTCAGCCCAGAAAGCAGGTAAAACAACTTTTGTGGTGCCTTTCAGCTGCCTACCAAGGTAGTGTAAAAACTACTAAGAGAACTCCTGTCTGGCACCTTCCCCGGTGGAGTTGTGCATGGGGTGTGTTTGGAACATTTTTTCACCGGCCGACTCCAAAATTCAGCGGTTCCCCATCTCAGCCCAGAAAGCAGGTAGAACAACTTTTGTGGTGTCTTTCAGATGCCTACCAAGGTAGTGTAAAAACTACCAGGAGAACTCCTGTCTGGCACCTTCCCCGGTGGAGTTGTGCATGGGGTGTGTTTGGAACATTTTGTCACCGGCCGAGTCCAAAATTCAGCTGTTCCCCATCTCAGCCCAGAAAGCAGGTAGAACAACTTTTGTGGTGTCTTTCAGATGCCTACTGGAGGAATGTAAAAACTACCAACAGAACTCGTCCCTGGCACCTTCGCTAGTGGAGTTGTGCATGGGGTGTATTTATTAAAATTTTGTCACCAGCCGAGTCCAAAATTCAGCGGTTCCCCATCTCAGCCCAGAAAGCAGGTAGAACAACTTTTGTGGTGTCTTTCAGATGCCTACCAAGGTAGTGTAAAAACTACCAAGAGAACTCCTGCCTGGCACCTTCCCCGGTGGAGTTGTGCAGGGGGTGTGTTTGGAACATTTTGTCACCGGCCGACTCCAAAATTCAGCGGTTCCCCATCTCAGCCCAGAAAGCAGGTAAAACAACTTTTGTGGTGTCTTTCAGGTGCCTACCAAGGTAGTGTAAAAACTACTAAGAGAACTCCTGTCTGGCACCTTCCCCGGTGGAGTTGTGCAGGGGGTGTGTTTGGAACATTTTGTCACCGGCCGACTCCAAAATTCAGCGGTTCCCCATCTCAGCCCAGAAAGCAGGAAGAACAACTTTTGTGGTGTCTTTCAGATGCCTACCGGAGCAATGTAAAAACTACCAGGAGAACTCCTGTCTGGCACCTTCCCCGGTGGAGTTGTGCATGGGGTGTCTTTGGAACATTTTGTCACCAGCCGAGTCCAAAATTCAGCGGTTCCCCATCTCAGCCCAGAAAGCAGGTAGAACAACTTTTGTGGTGTCTTTCAGATGCCTACCGGAGCAATGTAAAAACTACCAGGAGAACTCCTGTCTGGCACCTTCCCCGGTGGAGTTGTGCATGGGGTGTGTTTGGAACATTTTGTCACCAGCCGACTCCAAAAGTCAGCGATTCCCCATCTCAGCCCAGAAAGCAGGTAGAACAACTTTTGTAGTGTCTTTTTGATGCCTACCGGAGCAATGTAAAAACTACCAACAGAATTCGTTCCTGGCACCTTCGCTAGTGGAGTTGTGCATGGGGTGTATTTATTAAAATTTTGTCACCAGCCGAGTCCAAAATTCAGCTGTTCCCCATCTCAGCCCAGAAAGCAGGTAGAACAACTTTTGTGGTGTCTTTCAGATGCCTACCAAGGTAGTGTAAAAACTACTAAGAGAACTCCTGTCTGGCACCTTCCCCGGTGGAGTTGTGCAGGGGGTGTGTTTGGAACATTTTGTCACCGGCCGACTCCAAAATTCAGCTGTTCCCCATCTCAGCCCAGAAAGCAGGTAGAACAACTTTTGTGGTGCCTTTTAGATGCCTACCAAGGTAGTGTAAAACCTACCAGGAGAACTCCTTTCTGGCACCTTCCCCGGTGGAGTTGTGCATGGGGTGTATTTATTAAAATTTTGTCACCAGCCGAGTCCAAAATTCAGCGGTTCCCCATCTCAGCCCAGAAAGCAGGTAGAACAACTTTTGTGGTGTCTTTCAGATGCCTACCAAGGCAGTGTAAAAACTACCAAGAGAACTCCTGTCTGGCACCTTCCCCGGTGGAGTTGTGCAGGGGGTGTGTTTGGAACATTTTGTCACCGGCCGACTCCAAAATTCAGCGGTTCCCCATCTCAGCCCAGAAAGCAGGAAGAACAACTTTTGTGGTGTCTTTCAGATGCCTACCGGAGCAATGTAAAAACTACCAGGAGAACTCCTGTCTGGCACCTTCCCCGGTGGAGTTGTGCATGGGGTGTGTTTGGAACATTTTGTCACCAGCCGAGTCCAAAATTCAGCTGTTCCCCATCTCAGCCCAGAAAGCAGGTAGAACAACTTTTGTGGTGTCTTTCAGATGCCTACCGGAGCAATGTAAAAACTACCAACAGAACTCGTCCCTGGCACCTTCGCTAGTGGAGTTGTGCATGGGGTGTATTTATTAAAATTTTGTCACCAGCTGAGTCCAAAATTCAGCTGTTCCCCATCTCAGCCCAGAAAGCAGGTAGAACAACTTTTGTGGTGTCTTTCAGATGCCTACCAAGGCAGTGTAAAAACTACAAAGAGAACTCCTGTCTGGCACCTTCCCCGGTGGAGTTGTGCAGGGGGTGTGTTTGGAACATTTTGTCACCAGCCGACTCCAAAATTCAGCGGTTCCCCATCTCAGCCCAGAAAGCAGGTAAAACAACTTTTGTGGTGTCTTTCAGGTGCCTACCAAGGTAGTGTAAAAACTACTAAGAGAACTCCTGTCTGGCACCTTCCCCGGTGGAGTTGTGCAGGGGGTGTGTTTGGAACATTTCGTCACCGGCCAAGTCCAAAATTCAGCGGTTCCCCATCTCAGCCCAGAAAGCAGGTAGAACAACTTTTGTGGTGTCTTTCAGATGCCTACCGGAGCAATGTAAAAACTACTAAGAGAACTCCTGTCTGGCACCTTCCCCGGTGGAGTTGTGCATGGGGTGTGTTTGGAACATTTTGTCACCGGCCGACTCCAAAATTCAGCGGTTCCCCATCTCAGCCCAGAAAGCAGAAAGAACAACTTTTGTGGTGCCTTTCAGCTGTCTACCAAGGTAGTGTAAAAACTACTGAGAGAACTCCTGTCTGGAACCTTCCCCGGTGGAGTTGTGCATGGGGTGTCTTTGGAACATTTTGTCACCGGCCGACTCCAAAATTCAGCGTTTCCCCATCTCAGCCCAGAAAGCAGGTAGAACAACTTTTGTGGTGCCTTTCAGATGCCTACCGGAGCAATGTAAAAACTACCAACAGAACTCGTCCCTGGCACCTTCGCTAGTGGAGTTGTGCATGGGGTGTATTTATTAAAATTTTGTCACCAGCCGAGTCCAAAATTCAGCTGTTCCCCATCTCAGCCCAGAAAGCAGGTAGAACAACTTTTGTGGTGTCTTTCAGATGCCTACCAAGGTAGTGTAAAAATTACCAATAGAACTCCTGCCTGGCACCTTCCCCGGTGGAGTTGTGCATGGGGTGTCTTTGGAACATTTTGTCACCGGCCGACTCCAAAATTCAGCGGTTCCCCATCTCAGCCCAGAAAGCAGGTAGAACAACTTTTGTGGTGTCTTTCAGGTGCCTACCAAGGTAGTGTAAAAACTACTAAGAGAACTCCTGTCTGGCACCTTCCCCGGTGGAGTTGTGCATGGGGTGTGTTTGGAACATTTTGTCACCGGCCGACTCCAAAATTCAGCGGTTCCCCATCTCAGCCCAGAAAGCAGGTAGAACAACTTTTGTGGTGTCTTTCAGATGCCTACCGGAGCAATGTAAAAACTACTAAGAGAACTCCTTTCTGGCACCTTCCCCGGTGGAGTTGTGCATGGGGTGTGTTTGGAACATTTTGTCACCGGCCGACTCCAAAATTCAGCTGTTCCCCATCTCAGCCCAGAAAGCAGGAAGAACAACTTTTGTGGTGTCTTTCAGATGCCTACCGGAGCAATGTAAAAACTACCAGGAGAACTCCTGTCTGGCACCTTCCCCGGTGGAGTTGTGCATGGGGTGTGTTTGGAACATTTTGTCACCAGCCGACTCCAAAAGTCAGCGATTCCCCATCTCAGCCCAGAAAGCAGGTAGAACAACTTTTGTAGTGTCTTTCAGATGCCTACCGGAGCAATGTAAAAACTACCAACAGAATTCGTTCCTGGCACCTTCGCTAGTGGAGTTGTGCATGGGGTGTATTTATTAAAATTTTGTCACCAGCCGAGTCCAAAATTCAGCTGTTCCCCATCTCAGCCCAGAAAGCAGGTAGAACAACTTTTGTGGTGTCTTTCAGGTGCCTACCAAGGTAGTGTAAAACTACTAAGAGAACTCCTGTCTGGCACCTTCCCCGGTGGAGTTGTGCAGGGGGTGTGTTTGGAACATTTTGTCACCGGCCGACTCCAAAATTCAGCTGTTTCCCCATCTCAGCCCAGAAAGCAGGTAGAACAACTTTTGTGGTGTCTTTCAGATGCCTACCGGAGCAATGTAAAACCTACCAGGAGAACTCCTTTCTGGCACCTTCCCCGGTGGAGTTGTGCATGGGGTGTATTTATTAAAATTTTGTCACCAGCCGAGTCCAAAATTCAGCTGTTCCCCATCTCAGCCCAGAAAGCAGGTAGAACAACTTTTGTGGTGTCTTTCAGATGCCTACCAAGGCAGTGTAAAAACTACCAAGAGAACTCCTGTCTGGCACCTTCCCCGGTGGAGTTGTGCAGGGGGTGTGTTTGGAACATTTGTCACCGGCCGACTCCAAATTCAGCGGTTCCCCATCTCAGCCCAGAAAGCAGGAAGAACAACTTTGTGGTGTCTTTCAGATGCCTACCGGAGCAATGTAAAAACTACCAGGAGAACTCCTGTCTGGCACCTTCCCCGGTGGAGTTGTGCATGGGGTGTGTTTGGAACATTTTGTCACCAGCCGAGTCCAAAATTCAGCTGTTCCCCATCTCAGCCCAGAAAGCAGGTAGAACAACTTTTGTGGTGTCTTTCAGATGCCTACCGGAGCAATGTAAAAACTACCAACAGAATTCGTTCCTGGCTCCTTCGCTAGTGGACTTGTGCATGGGGTGTATTTATTAAAATTTTGTCACCAGCCGAGTCCAAAATTCAGCTGTTCCCCATCTCAGCCCAGAAAGCAGGTAAAACAACTTTTGTGGTGTCTTTCAGATGCCTACCAAGGTAGTGTAAAAACTATTAAGAGAACGCCTGTCTGACACCTTCCCCGGTGGAGTTGTGCAGGGGGTGTGTTTGGAACATTTTGTCACCGGCCGACTCCAAAATTCAGCTGTTCCCCATCTCAGCCCAGAAAGCAGGAAGAACAACTTTTGTGGTGTCTTTCAGATGCCTACCGGAGCAATGTAAAAACTACCAGGAGAACTCCTTTCTGGCACCTTCCCCGGTGGAGTTGTGCATGGGGTGTGTTTGGAACATTTTGTCACCGGCCGAGTCCAAAATTCAGCGGTTCCCCATCTCAGCCCAGAAAGCAGGTAGAACAACTTTTGTGGTGCCTTTCAGATGCCTTACCGGAGCAATGCAAAAAGTACCAGGAGAACTCCTGTCTGGCACCTTCCCCGGTGGAGTTGTGCATGGGGTGTGTTTGGAACATTTTGTCACCAGCCGAGTCCAAAATTCAGCGGTTCCCCATCTCAGCCCAGAAAGCAGGTAGAACAACTTTTGTGGTGCCTTTCAAATGCCTACCAAGGCAGTGTAAAAACTACAAAGAGAACTCCTGTCTGGCACCTTCCCCGGTGGAGTTGTGCAGGGGGTGTGTTTGGAACATTTTGTCACCGGCCGAGTCCAAAATTCAGCGATTCCCCATCTCAGCCCAGAAAGCAGGAAGAACAACTTTTGGAGCAATGTAAAAACTACTAAGAGAACTCCTGTCTGGCACCTTCCCCGGTGGAGTTGTGCATGGGGTGTGTTTGGAACATTTTGTCACCGGCCGAGTCCAAAATTCAGCGGTTCCCCATCTCAGCCCAGAAAGCAGGAAGAACAACTTTTGTGGTGCCTTTCAAATGCCTACCAAGGTAGTGTAAAAACTACTAAGAGAACTCCTGTCTGGCACCTTCCCCGGTGGAGTTGTGCATGGGGTGTCTTTGGAACATTTTGTCACCGGCCGAGTCCAAAATTCAGCGATTCCCCATCTCAGCCCAGAAAGCAGGAAGAACAACTTTTGTGGTGTCCTTTTGATGCCTACCGGAGCAATGTAAAAACTACCAACAGAACTCCTGTCTGGCACCTTCCCCGGTGGAGTTGTGCATGGGGTGTCTTTGGAACATTTTGTCACCGGCCGAGTCCAAAATTCAGCGATTCCCCATCTCAGCCCAGAAAGCAGGAAGGAAAACTTTTGTGGTGTCCTTTTGATGCCTACCGGAGCAATGTAAAAACTATCAAGAGAACTCGTCTTTGGCACCTTCGCTAGTGGAGTTGTGCATGGGGTGTATTTATTAAAATTTTGTCACCAGCCGAGTCCAAAATTCAGCTGTTCCCCATCTCAGCCCAGAAAGCAGGTACAACAACTTTTCTTGTGCCCTTCAGCTGCCTACCAAGGTAGTGTAAAAACTACCAAGAGAACTCCTGCCTGGCACCTTCCCCGGTGGAGTTGTGCAGGGGGTGTGTTTGGAACATTTTGTCACCGGCCGAGTCCAAAATTCAGCGGTTCCCCATCTCAGCCCAGAAAGCAGGAAGAACAACTTTTGTGGTGCCTTTCAAATGCCTACCAAGGTAGTGTAAAAACTACTAAGAGAACTCCTGTCTGGTACCTTCCCCGGTGGAGTTGTGCAGGGGGTGTCTTTGGAACATTTTGTCACCGGCCGACTCCAAAATTCAGCGGTTCCCCATCTCAGCCCAGAAAGCAGGAAGAACAACTTTTGTGGTGCCTTTCAAATGCCTACCAAGGTAGTGTAAAAACTACTAAGAGAACTCCTGTCTGGCACCTTCCCCGGTGGAGTTGTGCATGGGGTGTGTTTGGAACATTTTGTCACCGGCCGACTCCAAAATTCAGCGGTTCCCCATCTCAGCCCAGAAAGCAGGTAGAACAACTTTTGTGGTGTCTTTCAGATGCCTACCGGAGCAATGTAAAAACTACCAGGAGAACTCCTGTCTGGCACCTTCCCCGGTGGAGTTGTGCATGGGGTGTCTTTGGAACATTTTGTCACCAGCCGACTCCAAAAGTCAGCGGTTCCCCATCTCAGCCCAGAAAGCAGGTAGAACAACTTTTGTAGTGTCTTTTTGATGCCTACCGGAGCAATGTAAAAACTACCAGGAGAACTCCTTTCTGGCACCTTCCCCGGTGGAGTTGTGCAAGGGGTGTGTTTGGAACATTTTGTCACCAGCCGAGTCCAAAATTCAGCGGTTCCCCATCTCAGCCGAGAAAGCAGGTAAAACAACTTTTGTGGTGTCTTTCAGGTGCCTACCAAGGTAGTGTAAAAACTACTAAGAGAACTCCTGTCTGGCACCTTCCCCGGTGGAGTTGTGCATGGGGTGTGTTTGGAACATTTTGTCACCAGCCGAGTCCAAAATTCAGCGGTTCCCCATCTCAGCCCAGAAAGCAGGAAGAACAACTTTTGTGGTGTCCTTTTGATGCCTACCGGAGCAATGTAAAAACTACCAAGAGAACTCCTGCCTGGCACCTTCCCCGGTGGAGTTGTGCATGGGGTGTGTTTGGAACATTTTGTCACCAGCCGAGTCCAAAATTCAGCGGTTCCCCATCTCAGCCCAGAAAGCAGGTAGAACAACTTTTGTGGTGTCTTTCATGTGCCTACCAAGGTAGTGTAAAAACTATCAAGAGAATTCTTGTCTGGCACCTTCCCCGGTGGAGTTGTGCATGGGGTGTGTTTGGAATATTTTGTCACCGGCCGAGTCCAAAATTCAGCGGTTCCCCATCTCAGCCCAGAAAGCAGGTAAAACAACTTTTGTGGTGTCTTTCAGGTGCCTACCAAGGTAGTGTAAAAACTACTAAGAGAACTCCTGTCTGGCACCTTCCCCGGTGGAGTTGTGCATGGGGTGTTTTTGGAACATTTTGTCACCAGCCGAGTCCAAAATTCAGCGGTTCCCCATCTCAGCCCAGAAAGCAGGTAGACCAACTTTTGTGGTGCCTTTCAGCTGCCTACCAAGGTAGTGTAAAAACTACTAAGAGAACTCCTGTCTGGCACCTTCCCCGGTGGAGTTGTGCAGGGGGTGTGTTTGGAACATTTTGTCACCAGCCGAGTCCAAAATTCAGCGGTTCCCCATCTCAGCCCAGAAAGCAGGTAGAACAACTTTTCTTGTGCCTTTCAGCTGCCTACCAAGGTAGTGTAAAAACTACCAAGAGAACTCCTGCCTGGCACCTTCCCTAGTGGAGTTGTGCATGGGGTGTCTTTGGAACATTTTGTCACCGGCCGAGTCCAAAATTCAGCGATTCCCCATCTCAGCCCAGAAAGCAGGAAGAACAACTTTTGTGGTGTCCTTTTGATGCCTACCAGAGCAATGTAAAAACTATCAAGAGAACTCGTCTTTGGCACCTTCGCTAGTGGAGTTGTGCATGGGGTGTATTTATTAAAATTTTGTCACCAGCCGAGTCCAAAATTCAGCTGTTCCCCATCTCAGCCCAGAAAGCAGGAAGAACAACTTTTGTGGTGCCTTTCAAATGCCTGCCAAGGTAGTGTAAAAACTACTAAGAGAACTCCTGTCTGGCACCTTCCCCGGTGGAGTTGTGCATGGGGTGTCTTTGGAACATTTTGTCACCGGATGAGTCCAAAATTCAGCGATTCCCCATCTCAGCCCAGAAAGCAGGAAGAACAACTTTTGTGGTGTCCTTTTGATGCCTACCGGAGCAATGTAAAAACTACCAAGAGAACTCCTGCCTGGCACCTTCCCCGGTGGAGTTGTGCATGGGGTGTCTTTGGAACATTTTGTCACCAGCCGAGTCCAAAATTCAGCGGTTCCCCATCTCAGCCCAGAAAGCAGGTAGAACAACTTTTGTAGTGTCTTTTTGATGCCTACAGGAGCAATGTAAAAACTACCAACAGAATTCGTTCCTGGCACCTTCGCTAGTGGAGTTGTGCATGGGGTGTATTTATTAAAATTTTGTCACCAGCCGAGTCCAAAATTCAGCGGTTCCCCATCTCAGCCCAGAAAGCAGGTAGAACAACTTTTGTGGTGCCTTTCAAATGCCTACGAAGGTAGTGTAAAAACTACTAAGAGAACTCCTGTCTGGCACCTTCCCCGGTGGAGTTGTGCAGGGGGTGTGTTTGGAACATTTTGTCACCAGCCGAGTCCAAAATTCAGCGGTTCCCCATCTCAGCCCAGAAAGCAGGTACAACAACTTTTGTGGTGCCTTTCAGCTGCCTACCAAGGTAGTGTAAAAACTACCAAGAGAACTCCTGCCTGGCACCTTCCCTAGTGGAGTTGTGCATGGGGTGTCTTTGGAACATTTTGTCACCGGACGAGTCCAAAATTCAGCGGTTCCCCATCTCAGCCCAGAAAGAAGGTACAACAACTTTTGTGGTGTCCTTTTGATGCCTACCGGAGCAATGTAAAAACTACCAAGAGAACTCGTCCCTGGCACCTTCCCCGGTGGAGTTGTGCATGGGGTGTCTTTGGAACATTTTGTCACCGGCCGAGTCCAAAATTCAGCGGTTCCCCATCTCAGCCCAGAAAGCAGGTAGAACAACTTTTGTGGTGTCTTTCAGATGCCTACCAAGGTAGTGTAAAAACTACTAAGAGAACTCCTGTCTGGCACCTTCCCCGGTGGAGTTGTGCATGGGGTGTGTTTGGAACATTTTGTCACCGGCCGAGTCCAAAAGTCAGCGGTTCCCCATCTCAGCCCAGAAAGAAGGTACAACAACTTTTGTGGTGTCTTTCAGCTGCCTACCAAGGTAGTGTAAAAACTACCAAGAGAACTCCTGCCTGGCACCTTCCCTAGTGGATTTGTGCATGGGGTGTCTTTGGAACATTTTGTCACCGGCCGAGTCCAAAATTCAGCGATTCCCCATCTCAGCCCAGAAAGCAGGAAGAACAACTTTTGTGGTGTCCTTTTGATGCCTACCAGAGCAATGTAAAAACTACCAACAGAACTCGTCCCTGGCACCTTCGCTAGTGGAGTTGTGCATGGGGTGTGTTTGGAACATTTTTTCACCGGCCGACTCCAAAATCCAGCGGTTCCCCATCTCAGCCCAGAAAGCAGGAAGAACAACTTTTGTGGTGCCTTTCAAATGCCTGCCAAGGTAGTGTAAAAACTACTAAGAGAACTCCTGTCTGGCACCTTCCCCGGTGGAGTTGTGCATGGGGTGTCTTTGGAACATTTTGTCACCGGCCGACTCCAAAATTCAGCGGTTCCCCATCTCAGCCCAGAAAGCAGGTAGAACAACTTTTGTGGTGCCTTTCAAATGCCTACCAAGGTAGTGTAAAAACTACCAAGAGAACTCCTGCCTGGCACCTTCCCCGGTGGAGTTGTGCATGGGGTGTCTTTGGAACATTTTGTCACCGGCCGAGTCCAAAATTCAGCGATTCCCCATCTCAGCCCAGAAAGCAGGTAAAACAACTTTTGTGGTGTCCTTTTGATGCCTACCAGAGCAATGTAAAAACTGTCAAGAGAACTCGTCTTTGGCACCTTCGCTAGTGGAGTTGTGCATGGGGTGTATTTATTAAAATTTTGTCACCAGCCGAGTCCAAAATTCAGCTGTTCCCCATCTCAGCCCAGACAGCAGGTACAACAACTTTTCTTGTGCCCTTCAGCTGCCTACCAAGGTAGTGTAAAAACTACCAAGAGAACTCCTGCCTGGCACCTTCCCCGGTGGAGTTGTGCATGGGGTGTGTTTGGAACATTTTGTCACCGGCCGAGTCCAAAATTCAGCGGTTCCCCATCTCAGCCCAGAAAGCAGGAAGAACAACTTTTGTGGTGCCTTTCAAATGCCTACCAAGGTAGTGTAAAAACTACTAAGAGAACTCCTGTCTGGCACCTTCCCCGGTGGAGTTGTGCAGGGGGTGTGTTTGGAACATTTTGTCACCGGCCGAGTCCAAAATTCAGCGGTTCCCCATCTCAGCCCAGAAAGCAGGTAGAACAACTTTTGTGGTGTCCTTTTGATGCCTACTGGAGCAATGTAAAAACTACCAACAGAACTCGTCCCTGGCACCTTCGCTAGTGGAGTTGTGCATGGGGTGTGTTTGGAACATTTTGTCACCGGCCGAGTCCAAAATTCAGCGGTTCCCCATCTCAGCCCAGAAAGCAGGAAGAGCAACTTTTGTGGTGCCTTTCAGATGCCTACCAAGGTAGTGTAAAAACTACCAAGAGAACTCCTGTCTGGCACCTTCCCCGGTGGAGTTGTGCATGGGGTGTGTTTGGAACATTTTGTCACCGGCCGAGTCCAAAATTCAGCGGTTCCCCATCTCAGCCCAGAAAGCAGGTAGAACAACTTTTGTGGTGCCTTTCAAATGCCTACCAAGGTAGTGTAAAAACTACTAAGAGAACTCCTGTCTGGCACCTTCCCCGGTGGAGTTGTGCAGGGGGTGTCTTTGGAACATTTTGTCACCAGCCGAGTCCAAAATTCAGCGGTTCCCCATCTCAGCTCAGAAAGCAGGTAGAACAACTTTTCTTGTGCCTTTCAGCTGCCTACCAAGGTAGTGTAAAAACTACCAAGAGAACTCCTGCCTGGCACCTTCCCTAGTGGAGTTGTGCATGGGGTGTCTTTGGAACATTTTGTCACCGGCCGAGTCCAAAATTCAGCGATTCCCCATCTCAGCCCAGAAAGCAGGAAGAACAACTTTTGTGGTGTCCTTTTGCTGCCTACCGGAGCAATGTAAAAACTACCAAGAGAACTCGTCCCTGGCACCTTCCCCGGTGGAGTTGTGCATGGGGTGTGTTTGGAACATTTTTTCACCGGCCGAGTCCAAAATTCAGCGGTTCCCCATCTCAGCCCAGAAAGCAGGTAGAACAACTTTTGTGGTGTCTTTCAGATGCCTACCAAGGTAGTGTAAAAACTACTAAGAGAACTCCTGTCTGGCACCTTCCCCGGTGGAGTTGTGCATGGGGTGTGTTTGGAACATTTTGTCACCGGCCGACTCCAAAAGTCAGCGGTTCCCCATCTCAGCCCAGAAAGAAGGTAGAACAACTTTTGTGGTGCCTTTCAGCTGCCTACCAAGGTAGTGTAAAAACTACCAACAGAACTCCTGCCTGGCACCTTCCCTAGTGGATTTGTGCATGGGGTGTCTTTGGAACATTTTGTCACCGGCCGAGTCCAAAATTCAGCGATTCCCCATCTCAGCCCAGAAAGCAGGAAGAACAACTTTTGTGGTGTCCTTTTGATGCCTACCAGAGCAATGTAAAAACTACCAACAGAACTCGTCCCTGGCACCTTCCCCGGTGGAGTTGTGCATGGGGTGTGTTTGGAACATTTTTTCACCGGCCGACTCCAAAATTCAGCGGTTCCCCATCTCAGCCCAGAAAGCAGGAAGAACAACTTTTGTGGTGCCTTTCAAATGCCTACCAAGGTAGTGTAAAAACTACCAAGAGAACTCCTGCCTGGCACCTTCCCCGGTGGAGTTGTGCATGGGGTGTCTTTGGAACATTTTGTCACCGGCCGACTCCAAAATTCAGCGATTCCCCATCTCAGCCCAGAAAGCAGGAAGAACAACTTTTGTGGTGTCCTTTTGATGCCTACCAGAGCAATGTAAAAACTATCAAGAGAACTCGTCCCTGGCACCTTCGCTAGTGGAGTTGTGCATGGGGTGTATTTATTAAAATTTTGTCACCAGCCGAGTCCAAAATTCAGCTGTTCCCCATCTCAGCCCAGAAAGCAGGAAGAACAACTTTTGTGGTGTCCTTTTGATGCCTACCGGAGCAATGTAAAAACTACCAACAGAACTCGTCCCTGGCACCTTCGCTAGTGGAGTTGTGCATGGGGTGTGTTTGGAACATTTTGTCACCGGCCGAGTCCAAAATTCAGCGGTTCCCCATCTCAGCCCAGAAAGCAGGAAGAACAACTTTTGTGGTGCCTTTCAGCTGCCTACCAAGGTAGTGTAAAAACTACTAAGAGAACTCCTGTCTGGCACCTTCCCCGGTGGAGTTGTGCAGGGGGTGTGTTTGGAACATTTTGTCACCGGCCGAGTCCAAAATTCAGCGGTTCCCCATCTCAGCCCAGAAAGCAGGTAGAACAACTTTTGTGGTGCCTTTCAGATGCCTACCAAGGTAGTGTAAAAACTACCAAGAGAACTCCTGCCTGGCACCTTCCCCGGTGGAGTTGTGCATGGGGTGTGTTTGGAACATTTTTTCACCGGCCGAGTCCAAAATTCAGCGGTTCCCCATCTCAGCCCAGAAAGCAGGAAGAACAACTTTTGTGGTGCCTTTCAGCTGCCTACCAAGGTAGTGTAAAAACTACCAAGAGAACTCCTGCCTGGCACCTTCCCTAGTGGAGTTGTGCATGGGGTGTCTTTGGAACATTTTGTCACCGGCCGACTCCAAAATTCAGCGGTTCCCCATCTCAGCCCAGAAAGCAGGAAGAACAACTTTTGTGGTGTCCTTTTGCTGCCTACCGGAGCAATGTAAAAACTACCAAGAGAACTCGTCCCTGGCACCTTCCCCGGTGGAGTTGTGCATGGGGTGTCTTTGGAACATTTTTTCACCGGCCGAGTCCAAAATTCAGCGGTTCCCCATCTCAGCCCAGAAAGCAGGTAGAACAACTTTTGTGGTGTCTTTTAGATGCCTACCAAGGTAGTGTAAAAACTACTAAGAGAACTCCTGTCTGGCACCTTCCCCGGTGGAGTTGTGCATGGGGTGTGTTTGGAACATTTTGTCACCGGCCGACTCCAAAAGTCAGCGGTTCCCCATCTCAGCCCAGAAAGAAGGTAGAACAACTTTTGTGGTGCCTTTCAGCTGCCTACCAAGGTAGTGTAAAAACTACCAACAGAACTCCTGCCTGGCACCTTCCCTAGTGGATTTGTGCATGGGGTGTCTTTGGAACATTTTGTCACCGGCCGAGTCCAAAATTCAGCGATTCCCCATCTCAGCCCAGAAAGCAGGAAGAACAACTTTTGTGGTGTCCTTTTGATGCCTACCAGAGCAATGTAAAAACTACCAACAGAACTCGTCCCTGGCACCTTCGCTAGTGGAGTTGTGCATGGGGTGTGTTTGGAACATTTTTTCACCGGCCGACTCCAAAATTCAGCGGTTCCCCATCTCAGCCCAGAAAGCAGGAAGAACAACTTTTGTGGTGCCTTTCAAATGCCTACCAAGGTAGTGTAAAAACTACCAAGAGAACTCCTGCCTGGCACCTTCCCCGGTGGAGTTGTGCATGGGGTGTCTTTGGAACATTTTGTCACCGGCCGAGTCCAAAATTCAGCGATTCCCCATCTCAGCCCAGAAAGCAGGAAGAACAACTTTTGTGGTGTCCTTTTGATGCCTACCAGAGCAATGTAAAAACTATCAAGAGAACTCGTCCCTGGCACCTTCGCTAGTGGAGTTGTGCATGGGGTGTATTTATTAAAATTTTGTCACCAGCCGAGTCCAAAATTCAGCTGTTCCCCATCTCAGCCCAGAAAGCAGGTACAACAACTTTTCTTGTGCCCTTCAGCTGCCTACCAAGGTAGTGTAAAAACTACTAAGAGAACTCCTGCCTGGCACCTTCCCCGGTGGAGTTGTGCATGGGGTGTCTTTGGAACATTTTGTCACCGGCCGAGTCCAAAATTCAGCGGTTCCCCATCTCAGCCCAGAAAGCAGGAAGAACAACTTTTGTGGTGCCTTTCAGATGCCTACCAAGGTAGTGTAAAAACTACCAAGAGAACTCCTGTCTGGCACCTTCCCCGGTGGAGTTGTGCAGGGGGTGTGTTTGGAACATTTTGTCACCGGCCGACTCCAAAATTCAGCGATTCCCCATCTCAGCCCAGAAAGCAGGTAGAACAACTTTTGTGGTGTCTTTCAGCTGCCTACCAAGGTAGTGTAAAAACTACTAAGAGAACTCCTGCCTGGCACCTTCCCCGGTGGAGTTGTGCATGGGGTGTGTTTGGAACATTTTGTCACCGGCCGACTCCAAAATTCAGCGGTTCCCCATCTCAGCCCAGAAAGCAGGTAAAACAACTTTTGTGGTGCCTTTCAGATGCCTACCAAGGTAGTGTAAAAACTATTAAGAGAACTCCTGTCTGGCACCTTCCCCGGTGGAGTTGTGCATGGGGTGTGTTTGGAACATTTTGTCACCAGCCGACTCCAAAATTCAGCGGTTCCCCATCTCAGCCCAGAAAGCAGGTAGAACAACTTTTGTGGTGCCTTTCAGATGCCTACCAAGGTAGTGTAAAAACTACCAAGAGAACTCCTGCCTGGCACCTTCCCCGGTGGAGTTGTGCATGGGGTGTGTTTGGAACATTTTGTCACCGGCCGAGTCCAAAATTCAGCGATTCCCCATCTCAGCCCAGAAAGCAGGAAGAACAACTTTTGTGGTGTCCTTTTGATGCCTACCGGAGCAATGTAAAAACTACCAACAGAACTCGTCCCTGGCACCTTCGCTAGTGGAGTTGTGCATGGGGTGTGTTTGGAACATTTTGTCACCGGCCGAGTCCAAAATTCAGCGGTTCCCCATCTCAGCCCAGAAAGCAGGAAGAACAACTTTTGTGGTGCCTTTCAGATGCCTACCAAGGTAGTGTAAAAACTACCAAGAGAACTCCTGTCTGGCACCTTCCCCGGTGGAGTTGTGCAGGGGGTGTCTTTGGAACATTTTGTCACCGGCCGACTCCAAAATTCAGCGATTCCCCATCTCAGCCCAGAAAGCAGGAAGAACAACTTTTGTGGTGTCCTTTTGATGCCTACCAGAGCAATGTAAAAACTACCAACAGAACTCGTCCCTGGCACCTTCGCTAGTGGAGTTGTGCATGGGGTGTGTTTGGAACATTTTGTCACCGGCCGACTCCAAAATTCAGCGGTTCCCCATCTCAGCCTAGAAAGCAGGAAGAACAACTTTTGTGGTGCCTTTCAGCTGCCTGCCAAGGTAGTGTAAAAACTACTAAGAGAACTCCTGCCTGGCACCTTCCCCGGTGGAGTTGTGCATGGGGTGTCTTTGGAACATTTTGTCACCGGCCGAGTCCAAAATTCAGCGATTCCCCATCTCAGCCCAGAAAGCAGGAAGAACAACTTTTGTGGTGTCCTTTTGATGCCTACCGGAGCAATGTAAAAACTATCAAGAGAACTCGTCTTTGGCACCTTCGCTAGTGGAGTTTTGCATGGGGTGTATTTATTAAAATTTTGTCACCAGCCGAGTCCAAAATTCAGCTGTTCCCCATCTCAGCCCAGAAAGCAGGTACAACAACTTTTCTTGTGCCTTTCAGCTGCCTACCAAGGTAGTGTAAAAACTACTAAGAGAACTCCTGTCTGGCACCTTCCCCGGTGGAGTTGTGCATGGGGTGTCTTTGGAACATTTTGTCACCGGCCGACTCCAAAATTCAGCGGTTCCCCATCTCAGCCCAGAAAGCAGGTAGAACAACTTTTGTGTGCCTTTCAGATGCCTACCAAGGTAGTGTAAAAACTACCAAGAGAACTCCTGCCTGGCACCTTCCCCGGTGGAGTTGTGCATGGGGTGTGTTTGGAACATTTTTTCACCGGCCGAGTCCAAAATTCAGCGATTCCCCATCTCAGCCCAGAAAGCAGGAAGAACAACTTTTGTGGTGTCTTTCAGATGCCTACCGGAGCAATGTAAAAACTACCAACAGAACTCGTCCCTGGCACCTTCGCTAGTGGAGTTGTGCATGGGGTGTGTTTGGAACATTTTGTCACCGGCCGAGTCCAAAATTCAGCGGTTCCCCATCTCAGCCCAGAAAGCAGGTAAAACAACTTTTGTGGTGCCTTTCAGATGCCTACGAAGGTAGTGTAAAAACTATTAAGAGAAGTCCTGTCTGGCACCTTCCCCGGTGGAGTTGTGCATGGGGTGTGTTTGGAACATTTTGTCACCAGCCGAGTCCAAAATTCAGCGGTTCCCCATCTCAGCCCAGAAAGCAGGTAGAACAACTTTTGTGGTGCCTTTCAGATGCCTACCAAGGTAGTGTAAAAACTACCAAGAGAACTCCTGCCTGGCACCTTCCCCGGTGGAGTTGTGCATGGGGTGTCTTTGGAACATTTTGTCACCGGCCGAGTCCAAAATTCAGCGATTCCCCATCTCAGCCCAGAAAGCAGGAAGAACAACTTTTGTGGTGTCCTTTTGATGCCTACCGGAGCAATGTAAAAACTACCAACAGAACTCGTCCCTGGCACCTTCGCTAGTGGAGTTGTGCATGGGGTGTGTTTGGAACATTTTGTCACCGGCCGAGTCCAAAATTCAGCGGTTCCCCATCTCAGCCCAGAAAGCAGGAAGAACAACTTTTGTGGTGCCTTTCAGATGCCTACCAGAGCAATGTAAAAACTACCAAGAGAACTCCTGCCTGGCACCTTCCCCGGTGGAGTTGTGCATGGGGTGTGTTTGGAACATTTTTTCACCGGCCGAGTCCAAAATTCAGCGGTTCCCCATCTCAGCCCAGAAAGCAGGAAGAACAACTTTGTGGTGCCTTTCAAATGCCTACCAAGGTAGTGTAAAAACTACTAAGAGAACTCCTGTCTGGCACCTTCCCCGGTGGAGTTGTGCATGGGGTGTCTTTGGAACATTTTGTCACCGGCCGACTCCAAAATTCAGCGGTTCCCCATCTCAGCCCAGAAAGCAGGTACAACAACTTTTCTTGTGCCTTTCAAATGCCTACCAAGGTAGTGTAAAAACTACCAACAGAACTCCTGTCTGGCACCTTCCCCGGTGGAGTTGTGCATGGGGTGTGTTTGGAACATTTTGTCACCGGCCGACTCCAAAATTCAGCGGTTCCCCATCTCAGCCCAGAAAGCAGGAAGAACAACTTTTGTGGTGCCTTTCAAATGCCTACCAAGGTAGTGTAAAAACTACCAACAGAACTCCTGTCTGGCACCTTCCCCGGTGGAGTTGTGCATGGGGTGTCTTTGGAACATTTTGTCACCGGCCGAGTCCAAAATTCAGCGGTTCCCCATCTCAGCCCAGAAAGCAGGTAGAACAACTTTTGTGGTGCCTTTCAGCTGCCTACCAAGGTAGTGTAAAAACTACCAAGAGAACTCCTTTCTGGCACCTTCCCCGGTGGAGTTGTGCATGGGGTGTCTTTGGAACATTTTGTCACCGGCCGAGTCCAAAATTCAGCGATTCCCCATCTCAGCCCAGAAAGCAGGAAGAACAACTTTTGTGGTGTCCTTTTGATGCCTACCGGAGCAATGTAAAAACTACCAACAGAACTCGTCCCTGGCACCTTCGCTAGTGGAGTTGTGCATGGGGTGTGTTTGGAACATTTTTTCACCGGCCGAGTCCAAAATTCAGCGGTTCCCCATCTCAGCCCAGAAAGCAGGAAGAACAACTTTTGTGGTGCCTTTCAAATGCCTACAAAGGTAGTGTAAAAACTACTAAGAGAACTCCTGTCTGGCACCTTCCCCGGTGGAGTTGTGCATGGGGTGTGTTTGGAACATTTTGTCACCGGCCGAGTCCAAAATTCAGCGGTTCCCCATCTCAGCCCAGAAAGCAGGAAGAACAACTTTTCTTGTGCCTTTCAGCTGCCTACCAAGGTAGTGTAAAAACTACCAAGAGAACTCCTGCCTGGCACCTTCCCCGGTGGAGTTGTGCATGGGGTGTCTTTGGAACATTTTGTCACCGGCCGAGTCCAAAAGTCAGCGGTTCCCCATCTCAGCCCAGAAAGCAGGAAGAACAACTTTGTGGTGCCTTTCAAATGCCTACCAAGGTAGTGTAAAAACTACTAAGAGAACTCCTGTCTGGCACCTTCCCCGGTGGAGTTGTGCAGGGGGTGTCTTTGGAACATTTTGTCACCGGCCGACTCCAAAATTCAGCGGTTCCCCATCTCAGCCCAGAAAGCAGGTAGAACAACTTTTGTGGTGCCTTTCAGCTGCCTACCAAGGTAGTGTAAAAACTACCAAGAGAACTCCTGCCTGGCACCTTCCCCGGTGGAGTTGTGCATGGGGTGTCTTTGGAACATTTTGTCACCGGCCGAGTCCAAAATTCAGCGATTCCCCATCTCAGCCCAGAAAGCAGGAAGAACAACTTTTGTGGTGTCTTTTTGATGCCTACCGGAGCAATGTAAAAACTATCAAGAGAACTCGTCTTTGGCACCTTCGCTAGTGGAGTTGTGCATGGGGTGTATTTATTAAAATTTTGTCACCAGCCGAGTCCAAAATTCAGCTGTTCCCCATCTCAGCCCAGAAAGCAGGTACAACAACTTTTCTTGTGCCTTTCAAATGCCTACCAAGGTAGTGTAAAAACTACAAAGAGAACTCCTGTCTGGCACCTTCCCCGGTGGAGTTGTGCAGGGGGTGTGTTTGGAACATTTTGTCACCGGCCGACTCCAAAATTCAGCGGTTCCCCATCTCAGCCCAGAAAGCAGGAAGAACAACTTTTGTGGTAACTTTCAGATGCCTACCGGAGCAATGTAAAAACTACCAGGAGAACTCCTGTCTGGCACCTTCCCCGGTGGAGTTGTGCATGGGGTGTGTTTGGAACATTTTGTCACCAACCGAGTCCAAAATTCAGCTGTTCCCCATCTCAGCCCAGAAAGCAGGTAGAACAACTTTTGTGGTGTCTTTCAGATGCCTACCGGAGCAATGTAAAAACTACCAACAGAACTCCTGTCTGGCACCTTCCCCGGTGGAGTTGTGCATGGGGTGTATTTATTAAAATTTTGTCACCAGCCGAGTCCAAAATTCAGCTGTTCCGCATCTCAGCCCAGAAAGCAGGTAGAACAACTTTTGTGGTGCCTTTCAAATGCCTACCAAGGTAGTGTAAAAACTACTAAGAGAACTCCTGTCTGGCACCTTCCCCGGTGGAGTTGTGCATGGGGTGTGTTTGGAACATTGTGTCACCGGCCGAGTCCAAAATTCAGCGATTCCCCATCTCAGCCCAGAAAGCAGGTAGAACAACTTTTGTGGTGCCTTTCAGATGCCTACCAAGGTAGTGTAAAAACTACCAAGAGAACTCCTGCCTGGCACCTTCCCCGGTGGAGTTGTGCATGGGGTGTCTTTGGAACATTTTGTCACCGGCCGACTCCAAAATTCAGCGATTCCCCATCTCAGCCCAGAAAGCAGGAAGAACAACTTTTGTGGTGTCCTTTTGCTGCCTACCGGAGCAATGTAAAAACTACCAACAGAACTCATCCCTGGCACCTTCGCTAGTGGAGTTGTGCATGGGGTGTGTTTGGAACATTTTTTCACCGGCCGAGTCCAAAATTCAGCGGTTCCCCATCTCAGCCCAGTAAGCAGGTAGAACAACTTTTGTGTGCCTTTCAGATGCCTACCAAGGTAGTGTAAAAACTACCAAGAGAACTCCTGCCTGGCACCTTCCCCGGTGGAGTTGTGCATGGGGTGTGTTTGGAACATCTTTTCACCGGCCGAGTCCAAAATTCAGCGATTCCCCATCTCAGCCCAGAAAGCAGGAAGAACAACTTTTGTGGTGTCTTTCAGATGCCTACCGGAGCAATGTAAAAACTACCAACAGAACTCGTCCCTGGCACCTTCGCTAGTGGAGTTGTGCATGGGGTGTGTTTGGAACATTTTGTCACCGGCCGACTCCAAAATTCAGCGGTTCCCCATCTCAGCCCAGAAAGCAGGAAGAACAACTTTTCTTGTGCCTTTCAGCTGCCTACCAAGGTAGTGTAAAAACTACCAAGAGAACTCCTGCCTGGTACCTTCCCCGGTGGAGTTGTGCATGGGGTGTGTTTGGAACATTTTGTCACCAGCCGAGTCCAAAATTCAGCGGTTCCCCATCTCAGCCCAGAAAGCAGGTAGAACAACTTTTGTGGTGCCTTTCAGATGCCTACCAAGGTAGTGTAAAAACTACCAAGAGAACTCCTGCCTGGCACCTTCCCCGGTGGAGTTGTGCATGGGGTGTCTTTGGAACATTTTGTCACCGGCCGAGTCCAAAATTCAGCGATTCCCCATCTCAGCCCAGAAAGCAGGAAGAACAACTTTTGTGGTGTCCTTTTGATGCCTACCGGAGCAATGTAAAAACTACCAACAGAACTCGTCCCTGGCACCTTCGCTAGTGGAGTTGTGCATGGGGTGTGTTTGGAACATTTTGTCACCGGCCGAGTCCAAAATTCAGCGGTTCCCCATCTCAGCCCAGAAAGCAGGAAGAACAACTTTTGTGGTGCCTTTCAGATGCCTACCAAGGTAGTGTAAAAACTACCAAGAGAACTCCTGCCTGGCACCTTCCCCGGTGGAGTTGTGCAGGGGGTGTCTTTGGAACATTTTGTCACCGGCCGACTCCAAAATTCAGCGATTCCCCATCTCAGCCCAGAAAGCAGGAAGAACAACTTTTGTGGTGTCCTTTTGATGCCTACCAGAGCAATGTAAAAACTACCAAGAGAACTCCTGCCTGGCACCTTCCCCGGTGGAGTTGTGCATGGGGTGTGTTTGGAACATTTTTTCACCGGCCGAGTCCAAAATTCAGCGGTTCCCCATCTCAGCCCAGAAAGCAGGAAGAAAAACTTTGTGGTGCCTTTCAAATGCCTACCAAGGTAGTGTAAAAACTACTAAGAGAACTCCTGTCTGGCACCTTCCCCGGTGGAGTTGTGCATGGGGTGTCTTTGGAACATTTTGTCACCGGCCGACTCCAAAATTCAGCGGTTCCCCATCTCAGCCCAGAAAGCAGGTAGAACAACTTTTGTGTGCCTTTCAGATGCCTACCAAGGTAGTGTAAAAACTACCAAGAGAACTCCTGCCTGGCACCTTCCCCGGTGGAGTTGTGCATGGGGTGTCTTTGGAACATTTTGTCACCGGCCGACTCCAAAATTCAGCGATTCCCCATCTCAGCCCAGAAAGCAGGAAGAACAACTTTTGTGGTGTCTTTCAGATGCCTACCGGAGCAATGTAAAAACTACCAACAGAACTCGTCCCTGGCACCTTCGCTAGTGGAGTTGTGCATGGGGTGTGTTTGGAACATTTTTTCACCGGCCGAGTCCAAAATTCAGCGGTTCCCCATCTCAGCCCAGAAAGCAGGTAAAACAACTTTTGTGGTGCCTTTCAGATGCCTACGAAGGTAGTGTAAAAACTATTAAGAGAAGTCCTGTCTGGCACCTTCCCCGGTGGAGTTGTGCATGGGGTGTGTTTGGAACATTTTGTCACCAGCCGAGTCCAAAATTCAGCGGTTCCCCATCTCAGCCCAGAAAGCAGGTAGAACAACTTTTGTGGTGCCTTTCAGATGCCTACCAAGGTAGTGTAAAAACTACCAAGAGAACTCCTGCCTGGCACCTTCCCCGGTGGAGTTGTGCATGGGGTGTCTTTGGAACATTTTGTCACCGGCCGAGTCCAAAATTCAGCGATTCCCCATCTCAGCCCAGAAAGAAGGTACAACAACTTTTGTGGTGTCCTTTTGATGCCTACCGGAGCAATTTAAAAACTACCAACAGAACTCGTCCCTGGCACCTTCGCTAGTGGAGTTGTGCATGGGGTGTGTTTGGAACATTTTGTCACCGGCCGAGTCCAAAATTCAGCGGTTCCCCATCTCAGCCCAGAAAGCAGGTAAAACAACTTTTGTGGTGCCTTTCAGATGCCTACCAAGGTAGTGTAAAAACTACCAACAGAACTCGTCCCTGGCACCTTCCCCGGTGGAGTTGTGCATGGGGTGTCTTTGGAACATTTTGTCACCGGCCGACTCCAAAATTCAGCGATTCCCCATCTCAGCCCAGAAAGCAGGAAGAACAACTTTTGTGGTGTCCTTTTGATGCCTACCAGAGCAATGTAAAAACTACCAAGAGAACTCCTGCCTGGCACCTTCCCCGGTGGAGTTGTGCATGGGGTGTGTTTGGAACATTTTTTCACCGGCCGAGTCCAAAATTCAGCGGTTCCCCATCTCAGCCCAGAAAGCAGGAAGAAAAACTTTGTGGTGCCTTTCAAATGCCTACCAAGGTAGTGTAAAAACTACTAAGAGAACTCCTGTCTGGCACCTTCCCCGGTGGAGTTGTGCATGGGGTGTCTTTGGAACATTTTGTCACCGGCCGACTCCAAAATTCAGCGGTTCCCCATCTCAGCCCAGAAAGCAGGTAGAACAACTTTTGTGGTGCCTTTCAGCTGCCTACCAAGGTAGTGTAAAAACTACCAAGAGAACTCCTGCCTGGCACCTTCCCCGGTGGAGTTGTGCATGGGGTGTCTTTGGAACATTTTCTCACCGGCCGAGTCCAAAATTCAGCGATTCCCCATCTCAGCCCAGAAAGCAGGAAGAACAACTTTTGTGGTGTCCTTTTGCTGCCTACCGGAGCAATGTAAAAACTACCAACAGAACTCGTCCCTGGCACCTTCGCTAGTGGAGTTGTGCATGGGGTGTGTTTGGAACATTTTGTCACCGGCCGACTCCAAAATTCAGCGGTTCCCCATCTCAGCCCAGAAAGCAGGAAGAACAACTTTTGTGGTGCCTTTCAAATGCCTACCAAGGTAGTGTAAAAACTACCAACAGAACTCCTGTCTGGCACCTTCCCCGGTGGAGTTGTGCATGGGGTGTCTTTGGAACATTTTGTCACCGGCCGAGTCCAAAATTCAGCGGTTCCCCATCTCAGCCCAGAAAGCAGGAAGAACAACTTTTGTGGTGTCCTTTTGATGCCTACCGGAGCAATGTAAAAACTACCAGGAGAACTCCTGTCTGGCACCTTCCCCGGTGGAGTTGTGCATGGGGTGTCTTTGGAACATTTTGTCACCGGCCGACTCCAAAATTCAGCGGTTCCCCATCTCAGCCCAGAAAGCAGGTAGAACAACTTTTGTGGTGCCTTTCAGCTGCCTACCAAGGTAGTGTAAAAACTACCAAGAGAACTCCTGCCTGGCACCTTCCCCGGTGGAGTTGTGCATGGGGTGTCTTTGGAACATTTTGTCACCGGCCGAGTCCAAAATTCAGCGATTCCCCATCTCAGCCCAGAAAGCAGGAAGAACAACTTTTGTGGTGTCCTTTTGATGCCTACCGGAGCAATGTAAAAACTACCAACAGAACTCGTCCCTGGCACCTTCGCTAGTGGAGTTGTGCATGGGGTGTGTTTGGAACATTTTTTCACCGGCCGAGTCCAAAATTCAGCGGTTCCCCATCTCAGCCCAGAAAGCAGGAAGAACAACTTTTGTGGTGCCTTTCAAATGCCTACAAAGGTAGTGTAAAAACTACTAAGAGAACTCCTGTCTGGCACCTTCCCCGGTGGAGTTGTGCATGGGGTGTGTTTGGAACATTTTGTCACCGGCCGAGTCCAAAATTCAGCGGTTTCCCATCTCAGCCCAGAAAGCAGGAAGAACAACTTTTCTTGTGCCTTTCAGCTGCCTACCAAGGTAGTGTAAAAACTACCAAGAGAACTCCTGCCTGGCACCTTCCCCGGTGGAGTTGTGCATGGGGTGTCTTTGGAACATTTTGTCACCGGCCGAGTCCAAAATTCAGCGGTTCCCCATCTCAGCCCAGAAAGCAGGAAGAACAACTTTTGTGGTGTCCTTTTGCTGCCTACCGGAGCAATGTAAAAACTACCAACAGAACTCGTCCCTGGCACCTTCGCTAGTAGAGTTGTGCATGGGGTGTGTTTGGAACATTTTGTCACCGGCCGACTCCAAAATTCAGCGGTTCCCCATCTCAGCCCAGAAAGAAGGTACAACAACTTTTCTTGTGCCTTTCAGCTGCCTACCAAGGTAGTGTAAAAACTACCAAGAGAACTCCTGCCTGGCACCTTCCCCGGTGGAGTTGTGCATGGGGTGTCTTTGGAACATTTTGTCACCGGCCGAGTCCAAAATTCAGCGATTCCCCATCTCAGCCCAGAAAGCAGGAAGAACAACTTTTGTGGTGTCCTTTTGATGCCTACCGGAGCAATGTAAAAACTACCAACAGAACTCGTCCCTGGCACCTTCGCTAGTGGAGTTGTGCATGGGGTGTCTTTGGAACATTTTGTCACCGGCCGAGTCCAAAATTCAGCGGTTCCCCATCTCAGCCCAGAAAGCAGGAAGAACAACTTTTGTGGTGCCTTTCAAATGCCTACAAAGGTAGTGTAAAAACTACCAAGAGAACTCCTGTCTGGCACCTTCCCCGGTGGAGTTGTGCATGGGGTGTCTTTGGAACATTTTGTCACCGGCCGAGTCCAAAATTCAGCGATTCCCCATCTCAGCCCAGAAAGCAGGAAGAACAACTTTTGTGGTGTCCTTTTGATGCCTACCGGAGCAATGTAAAAACTACCAACAGAACTCGTCCCTGGCACCTTCGCTAGTGGAGTTGTGCATGGGGTGTGTTTGGAACATTTTGTCACCGGCCGACTCCAAAATTCAGCGGTTCCCCATCTCAGCCCAGAAAGCAGGTAGAACAACTTTTGTGGTGTCTTTCAGATGCCTACCAAGGTAGTGTAAAAACTATTAAGAGAAGTCCTGTCTGGCACCTTCCCCGGTGGAGTTGTGCATGGGGTGTGTTTGGAACATTTTGTCACCGGCCGAGTCCAAAATTCAGCGGTTCCCCATCTCAGCACAGAAAGCAGGAAGAACAACTTTTGTGGTGTCCTTTTGCTGCCTACTGGAGCAATGTAAAAACTACCAACAGAACTCGTCCCTGGCACCTTCGCTAGTGGAGTTGTGCATGGGGTGTGTTTGGAACATTTTGTCACCGGCCGACTCCAAAATTCAGCGGTTCCCCATCTCAGCCCAGAAAGCAGGTAAAACAACTTTTGTGGTGTCTTTCAGATGCCTACCAAGGTAGTGTAAAAACTATTAAGAGAACTCCTGTCTGGCACCTTCCCCGGTGGAGTTGTGCATGGGGTGTCTTTGGAACATTTTGTCACCAGCCGAGTCCAAAATTCAGCGGTTCCCCATCTCAGCCCAGAAAGCAGGTAGAACAACTTTTGTGGTGCCTTTCAGCTGCCTACCAAGGTAGTGTAAAAACTACCAAGAGAACTCCTGCCTGGCACCTTCCCCGGTGGAGTTGTGCATGGGGTGTCTTTGGAACATTTTGTCACCGGCCAACTCCAAAATTCAGCGGTTCCCCATCTCAGCCCAGAAAGCAGGTACAACAACTTCTGTGGTGTCTTTCAGATGCCTACCGGAGCAATGTAAAAACTGCCAGGAGAACTCCTGTCTGGCACCTTCCCCGGTGGAGTTGTGCATGGGGTGTCTTTGGAACATTTTGTCACCGGCCGAGTCCAAAATTCAGCGGTTCCCCATCTCAGCCCAGAAAGCAGGAAGAACAACTTTGTGGTGCCTTTCAAATGCCTACCAAGGTAGTGTAAAAACTACTAAGAGAACTCCTGTCTGGCACCTTCCCCGGTGGAGTTGTGCATGGGGTGTGTTTGGAACATTTTGTCACCGGCCGACTCCAAAATTCAGCGGTTCCCCATCTCAGCCCAGAAAGCAGGTAGAACAACTTTTGTGGTGCCTTTCAGCTGCCTACCAAGGTAGTGTAAAAACTACCAAGAGAACTCCTGCCTGGCACCTTCCCCGGTGGAGTTGTGCATGGGGTGTCTTTGGAACATTTTGTCACCGGCCGAGTCCAAAATTCAGCGATTCCCCATCTCAGCCCAGAAAGCAGGAAGAACAACTTTTGTGGTGTCCTTTTGATGCCTACCAGAGCAATGTAAAAACTATCAAGAGAACTCGTCTTTGGCACCTTCGCTAGTGGAGTTGTGCATGGGGTGTATTTATTAAAATTTTGTCACCAGCCGAGTCCAAAATTCAGCTGTTCCCCATCTCAGCCCAGAAAGCAGGTACAACAATTTTTCTTGTGCCTTTCAGCTGCCTACCAAGGTAGTGTAAAAACTACCAAGAGAACTCCTGCCTGGCACCTTCCCCGGTGGAGTTGTGCATGGGGTGTCTTTGGAACATTTTGTCACCGGCCGACTCCAAAATTCAGCGGTTCCCCATCTCAGCCCAGAAAGCAGGTAGAACAACTTTTGTGGTGCCTTTCAGCTGCCTACCAAGGTAGTGTAAAAACTACCAAGAGAACTCCTGCCTGGCACCTTCCCCGGTGGAGTTGTGCATGGGGTGTCTTTGGAACATTTTGTCACCGGCCGACTCCAAAATTCAGCGGTTCCCCATCTCAGCCCAGAAAGCAGGAAGAACAACTTTTGTGGTGCCTTTCAAATGCCTACCGGAGCAATGTAAAAACTATCAAGAGAACTCATCTTTGGCACCTTCGCTAGTGGAGTTGTGCATGGGGTGTATTTATTAAAATTTTGTCACCAGCCGAGTCCAAAATTCAGCTGTTCCCCATCTCAGCCCAGAAAGCAGGTACAACAATTTTTCTTGTGCCTTTCAGCTGCCTACCAAGGTAGTGTAAAAACTACCAAGAGAACTCCTGCCTGGCACCTTCCCCGGTGGAGTTGTGCATGGGGTGTCTTTGGAACATTTTGTCACCGGCCGAGTCCAAAATTCAGCGGTTCCCCATCTCAGCCCAGAAAGCAGGTAGAACAACTTTTGTGGTGCCTTTCAGCTGCCTACCAAGGTAGTGTAAAAACTACCAAGAGAACTCCTGCCTGGCACCTTCCCCGGTGGAGTTGTGCATGGGGTGTCTTTGGAACATTTTGTCACCGGCCGAGTCCAAAATTCAGCGATTCCCCATCTCAGCCCAGAAAGCAGGAAGAACAACTTTTGTGGTGTCCTTTTGATGCTTACCGGAGCAATGTAAAAACTATCAAGAGAACTCGTCTTTGGCACCTTCGCTAGTGGAGTTGTGCATGGGGTGTATTTATTAAAATTTTGTCACCAGCCGAGTCCAAAAATCACCGGTTCCCCATCTCAGCCCAGAAAGCAGGTACAACAATTTTTCTTGTGCCTTTCAGCTGCCTACCAAGGTAGTGTAAAAACTACCAAGAGAACTCCTGCCTGGCACCTTCCCTAGTGGAGTTGTGCATGGGGTGTCTTTGGAACATTTTGTCACCGGCCGAGTCCAAAATTCAGCGATTCCCCATCTCAGCCCAGAAAGCAGGAAGAACAACTTTTGTGGTGTCCTTTTGATGCCTACCGGAGCAATGTAAAAACTACCAACAGAACTCGTCCCTGGCACCTTCGCTAGTGGAGTTGTGCATGGGGTGTGTTTGGAACATTTTGTCACCGGCCGACTCCAAAATTCAGCGGTTCCCCATCTCAGCCCAGAAAGCAGGAAGAACAACTTTAGTGGTGCCTTTCAAATGCCTACAAAGGTAGTGTAAAAACTATTAAGAGAACTCCTGTCTGGCACCTTCCCCGGTGGAGTTGTGCATGGGGTGTGTTTGGAACATTTTGTCACCAGCCGACTCCAAAATTCAGCGGTTCCCCATCTCAGCCCAGAAAGCAGGTACAACAACTTTTCTTGTGCCTTTCAGCTGCCTACCAAGGTAGTGTAAAAACTACCAAGAGAACTCCTGTCTGGCACCTTCCCCGGTGGAGTTGTGCATGGGGTGTCTTTGGAACATTTTGTCACCGGCCGACTCCAAAATTCAGCGGTTCCCCATCTCAGACCAGAAAGCAGGAAGAACAACTTTTGTGGTGCCTTTCAAATGCCTACCAAGGTAGTGTAAAAACTACCAGGAGAACTCCTGTCTGGCACCTTCCCCGGTGGAGTTGTGCATGGGGTGTATTTGGAACATTTTGTCACCAGCCGACTCCAAAATTCAGCGGTTCCCCATCTCAGCCCAGAAAGCAGGTAGAACAACTTTTGTGGTGCCTTTCAGCTGCCTACCAAGGTAGTGTAAAAACTACCAAGAGAACTCCTGCCTGGCACCTTCCCCGGTGGAGTTGTGCATGGGGTGTGTTTGGAACATTTTTTCACCGGCCGAGTCCAAAATTCAGCGGTTCCCCATCTCAGCCCAGAAAGCAGGAAGAACAACTTTTGTGGTGCCTTTCAAATGCCTACCAAGGTAGGGTAAAAACTACCAAGAGAACTCCTTTCTGGCACCTACCCCGGTGGAGTTGTGCATGGGGTGTGTTTGGAACATTTTGTCACCAGCCGAGTCCAAAATTCAGCGATTCCCCATCTCAGCCCAGAAAGCAGGAAGAACAACTTTTGTGGTGTCCTTTTGCTGCCTACCGGAGCAATGTAAAAACTACCAAGAGAACTCCTGCCTGGCACCTTCCCCGGTGGAGTTGTGCATGGGGTGTGTTTGGAACATTTTGTCACCGGCCGAGTCCAAAATTCAGCGGTTCCCCATCTCAGCCCAGAAAGCAGGTAGAACAACTTTTGTGGTGCCTTTCAGCTGCCTACCAAGGTAGTGTAAAAACTACCAAGAGAACTCCTGCCTGGCACCTTCCCCGGTGGAGTTGTGCATGGGGTGTCTTTGGAACATTTTGTCACCGGCCGACTCCAAAATTCAGCGATTCCCCATCTCAGCCCAGAAAGCAGGAAGAACAACTTTTGTGGTGTCCTTTTGCTGCCTACCGGAGCAATGTAAAAACTACCAACAGAACTCATCCCTGGCACCTTCGCTAGTGGAGTTGTGCATGGGGTGTGTTTGGAACATTTTTTCACCGGCCGAGTCCAAAATTCAGCGGTTCCCCATCTCAGCCCAGTAAGCAGGAAGAACAACTTTTGTGGTGCCTTTCAAATGCCTACCAAGGTAGTGTAAAAACTACTAAGAGAACTCCTGTCTGGCACCTTCCCCGGTGGAGTTGTGCATGGGGTGTGTTTGGAACATTTTGTCACCAGCCGAGTCCAAAATTCAGCGGTTCCCCATCTCAGCCCAGAAAGCAGGAAGAACAGCTTTTGTGGTGCCTTTCAAATGCCTACCAAGGTAGTGTAAAAACTACTAAGAGAACTCCTGTCTGGCACCTTCCCCGGTGGAGTTGTGCATGGGGTGTCTTTGGAACATTTTGTCACCGGCCGACTCCAAAATTCAGCGGTTCCCCATCTCAGCCCAGAAAGCAGGTAGAACAACTTTTGTGGTGCCTTTCAGCTGCCTACCAAGGTAGTGTAAAAACTACCAAGAGAACTCCTGCCTGGCACCTTCCCCGGTGGAGTTGTGCATGGGGTGTGTTTGGAACATTTTTTCACCGGCCGAGTCCAAAATTCAGCGATCCCCATCTCAGCCCAGAAAGCAGGAAGAACAACTTTTGTGGTGTCCTTTTGATGCCTACCGGAGCAATGTAAAAACTACCAAAAGAACTCGTCCCTGGCACCTTCGCTAGTGGAGTTGTGCATGGGGTGTGTTTGGAACATTTTGTCACCGGCCGACTCCAAAATTCAGCGGTTCCCCATCTCAGCCCAGAAAGCAGGTAAAACAACTTTTGTGGTGTCTTTCAGATGCCTACCGGAGCAATGTAAAAACTACCAGGAGAACTCCTGTCTGGCACCTTCCCCGGTGGAGTTGTGCATGGGGTGTGTTTGGAACATTTTGTCACCGGCCGACTCCAAAATTCAGCGGTTCCCCATCTCAGCCCAGAAAGCAGGAAGAACAACTTTTGTGGTGTCCTTTTGATGCCTACCGGAGCAATGTAAAAACTACCAACAGAACTCGTCCCTGGCACCTTCCCCGGTGGAGTTGTGCATGGGGTGTCTTTGGAACATTTTGTCACCGGCCGACTCCAAAATTCAGCGGTTCCCCATCTCAGCCCAGAAAGCAGGTAGAACAACTTTTGTGGTGCCTTTCAGCTGCCTACCAAGGTAGTGTAAAAACTACCAAGAGAACTCCTGCCTGGCACCTTCCCCGGTGGAGTTGTGCATGGGGTGTCTTTGGAACATTTTGTCACCGGCCGAGTCCAAAATTCAGCGATCCCCATCTCAGCCCAGAAAGCAGGAAGAACAACTTTTGTGGTGTCCTTTTGCTGCCTACCGGAGCAATGTAAAAACTACCAACAGAACTCGTCTCTGGCACCTTCGCTAGTGGAGTTGTGCATGGGGTGTGTTTGGAACATTTTGTCACCGGCCGAGTCCAAAATTCAGCGGTTCCCCATCTCAGCCCAGAAAGCAGGTAAAACAACTTTTGTGGTGCCTTTCAGATGCCTACCAAGGTAGTGTAAAAACTACTAAGAGAACTCCTGCCTGGCACCTTCCCCGGTGGAGTTGTGCATGGGGTGTCTTTGGAACATTTTGTCACCGGCCGAGTCCAAAATTCAGCGATTCCCCATCTCAGCCTAGAAAGCAGGAAGAACAACTTTTGTGGTGTCCTTTTGATGCCTACCGGAGCAATGTAAAAACTACCAACAGAACTCGTCCCTGGCACCTTCGCTAGTGGAGTTGTGCATGGGGTGTGTTTGGAACATTTTTTCACCGGCCGACTCCAGAATTCAGTGGTTCCCCATCTCAGCCCAGAAAGCAGGAAGAACAACTTTTGTGGTGCCTTTCAGCTGCCTACCAAGGTAGTGTAAAAACTACTAAGAGAACTCCTGCCTGGCACCTTCCCCGGTGGAGTTGTGCATGGGGTGTCTTTGGAACATTTTGTCACCGGCCGAGTCCAAAATTCAGCGGTTCCCCATCTCAGCCCAGAAAGCAGGAAGAACAACTTTGTGGTGCCTTTCAAATGCCTACCAAGGTAGTGTAAAAACTACTAAGAGAACTCCTGTCTGGCACCTTCCCCGGTGGAGTTGTGCAGGGGGTGTGTTTGGAACATTTTGTCACCGGCCGACTCCAAAATTCAGCGGTTCCCCATCTCAGCCCAGAAAGAAGGTACAAAACTTTTCTTGTGCCTTTCAGCTGCCTACCAAGGTAGTGTAAAAACTACTAAGAGAACTCCTGCCTGGCACCTTCCCCGGTGGAGTTGTGCATGGGGTGTGTTTGGAACATTTTGTCACCGGCCGACTCCAAAATTCAGCGGTTCCCCATCTCAGCCCAGAAAGCAGGAAGAACAACTTTTGTGGTGTCTTTTAGATGCCTACCGGAGCAATTTAAAAACTACCAGGAGAACTCCTGTCTGGCACCTTCCCCGGTGGAGTTGTGCATGGGGTGTATTTGGAACATTTTGTCACCAGCCGAGTCCAAAATTCAGCGGTTCCCCATCTCAGCCCAGAAAGCAGGAAGAACAACTTTTGTGGTGCCTTTCAGATGCCTACCAAGGTAGTGTAAAAACTACCAAGAGAACTCCTGCCTGGCACCTTCCCCGGTGGAGTTGTGCATGGGGTGTCTTTGGAACATTTTGTCACCGGCCGAGTCCAAAATTCAGCGGTTCCCCATCTCAGCCCAGAAAGCAGGTAGAACAACTTTTTTGGTGCCTTTCAGATGCCTACCAAGGTAGTGTAAAAACTACCAAGAGAACTCCTGCCTGGCACCTTCCCCGGTGGAGTTGTGCATGGGGTGTGTTTGGAACATTTTGTCACCGGCCGACTCCAAAATTCAGCGATTCCCCATCTCAGCCCAGAAAGCAGGAAGAACAACTTTTGTGGTGTCCTTTTGCTGCCTACCGGAGCAATGTAAAAACTACCAACAGAACTCGTCCCTGGCACCTTCCCCGGTGGAGTTGTGCAGGGGGTGTGTTTGGAACATTTTGTCACCGGCCGACTCCAAAATTCAGCGGTTCCCCATCTCAGCCCAGAAAGAAGGTACAAAACTTTTCTTGTGACTTTCAGCTGCCTACCAAGGTAGTGTAAAAACTACTAAGAGAACTCCTGCCTGGCACCTTCCCCGGTGGAGTTGTGCATGGGGTGTGTTTGGAACATTTTGTCACCGGCCGACTCCAAAATTCAGCGGTTCCCCATCTCAGACCAGAAAGCAGGTAGAACAACTTTTGTGGTGTCTTTCAGATGCCTACCGGAGCAATTTAAAAACTACCAGGAGAACTCCTGTCTGGCACCTTCCCCGGTGGAGTTGTGCATGGGGTGTATTTGGAACATTTTGTCACCAGCCGAGTCCAAAATTCATCGGTTCCCCATCTCAGCCCAGAAAGCAGGAAGAACAACTTTTGTGGTGTCCTTTTGATGCCTATCGGAGCAATGTAAAAACTACCAACAGAACTCGTCCCTGGCACCTTCGCTAGTGGAGTTGTGCATGGGGTTTGTTTGGAACATTTTGTCACCGGCCGAGTCCAAAATTCAGCGGTTCCCCATCTCAGCCCAGAAAGCAGGTAGAACAACTTTTGTGGTGCCTTTCAGATGCCTACCAAGGTAGTGTAAAAACTACTAAGAGAACTCCTGCCTGGCACCTTCCCCGGTGGAGTTGTGCATGGGGTGTCTTTGGAACATTTTGTCACCGGCCGAGTCCAAAATTCAGCGATTCCCCATCTCAGCCTAGAAAGCAGGAAGAACAACTTTTGTGGTGTCCTTTTGATGCCTACCGGAGCAATGTAAAAACTACCAACAGAACTCGTCCCTGGCACCTTCGCTAGTGGAGTTGTGCATGGGGTGTGTTTGGAACATTTTTTCACCGGCCGACTCCAGAATTCAGTGGTTCCCCATCTCAGCCCAGAAAGCAGGAAGAACAACTTTTGTGGTGCCTTTCAGCTGCCTACCAAGGTAGTGTAAAAACTACTAAGAGAACTCCTGCCTGGCACCTTCCCCGGTGGAGTTGTGCATGGGGTGTCTTTGGAACATTTTGTCACCGGCCGAGTCCAAAATTCAGCGGTTCCCCATCTCAGCCCAGAAAGCAGGAAGAACAACTTTGTGGTGCCTTTCAAATGCCTACCAAGGTAGTGTAAAAACTACTAAGAGAACTCCTGTCTGGCACCTTCCCCGGTGGAGTTGTGCAGGGGGTGTGTTTGGAACATTTTGTCACCGGCCGACTCCAAAATTCAGCGGTTCCCCATCTCAGCCCAGAAAGAAGGTACAAAACTTTTCTTGTGCCTTTCAGCTGCCTACCAAGGTAGTGTAAAAACTACTAAGAGAACTCCTGCCTGGCACCTTCCCCGGTGGAGTTGTGCATGGGGTGTGTTTGGAACATTTTGTCACCGGCCGACTCCAAAATTCAGCGGTTCCCCATCTCAGCCCAGAAAGCAGGAAGAACAACTTTTGTGGTGTCTTTTAGATGCCTACCGGAGCAATTTAAAAACTACCAGGAGAACTCCTGTCTGGCACCTTCCCCGGTGGAGTTGTGCATGGGGTGTATTTGGAACATTTTGTCACCAGCCGAGTCCAAAATTCAGCGGTTCCCCATCTCAGCCCAGAAAGCAGGAAGAACAACTTTTGTGGTGCCTTTCAGATGCCTACCAAGGTAGTGTAAAAACTACCAAGAGAACTCCTGCCTGGCACCTTCCCCGGTGGAGTTGTGCATGGGGTGTCTTTGGAACATTTTGTCACCGGCCGAGTCCAAAATTCAGCGGTTCCCCATCTCAGCCCAGAAAGCAGGTAGAACAACTTTTTTGGTGCCTTTCAGATGCCTACCAAGGTAGTGTAAAAACTACCAAGAGAACTCCTGCCTGGCACCTTCCCCGGTGGAGTTGTGCATGGGGTGTGTTTGGAACATTTTGTCACCGGCCGACTCCAAAATTCAGCGATTCCCCATCTCAGCCCAGAAAGCAGGAAGAACAACTTTTGTGGTGTCCTTTTGCTGCCTACCGGAGCAATGTAAAAACTACCAACAGAACTCGTCCCTGGCACCTTCCCCGGTGGAGTTGTGCAGGGGGTGTGTTTGGAACATTTTGTCACCGGCCGACTCCAAAATTCAGCGGTTCCCCATCTCAGCCCAGAAAGAAGGTACAAAACTTTTCTTGTGACTTTCAGCTGCCTACCAAGGTAGTGTAAAAACTACTAAGAGAACTCCTGCCTGGCACCTTCCCCGGTGGAGTTGTGCATGGGGTGTGTTTGGAACATTTTGTCACCGGCCGACTCCAAAATTCAGCGGTTCCCCATCTCAGACCAGAAAGCAGGTAGAACAACTTTTGTGGTGTCTTTCAGATGCCTACCGGAGCAATTTAAAAACTACCAGGAGAACTCCTGTCTGGCACCTTCCCCGGTGGAGTTGTGCATGGGGTGTATTTGGAACATTTTGTCACCAGCCGAGTCCAAAATTCAGCGGTTCCCCATCTCAGCCCAGAAAGCAGGAAGAACAACTTTTGTGGTGTCCTTTTGATGCCTATCGGAGCAATGTAAAAACTACCAACAGAACTCGTCCCTGGCACCTTCGCTAGTGGAGTTGTGCATGGGGTTTGTTTGGAACATTTTGTCACCGGCCGAGTCCAAAATTCAGCGGTTCCCCATCTCAGCCCAGAAAGCAGGTAGAACAACTTTTGTGGTGCCTTTCATATGCCTACCAAGGTAGCGTAAAAACTACCAGGAGAACTCCTTTCTGGCACCTTCCCCGGTGGAGTTGTGCATGGGGTGTGTTTGGAACATTTTGTCACCAGCCGAGTCCAAAATTCAGCGGTTCCCCATCTCAGCCCAGAAAGCAGGTAGAACAACTTTTGTAGTGTCTTTTTGATGCCTACGGGAGCAATGTAAAAACTACCAACAGAACTCGTCCCTGGCACCTTCGCTAGTGGAGTTGTGCATGGGGTGTATTTATTAAAATTTTGTCACCAGCCGAGTCCAAAATTCAGCGGTTCCCCATCTCAGCCCAGAAAGCAGGTAGAACAACTTTTGTGGTGCCTTTCAAATGCCTACCAAGGTAGTGTAAAAACTACCAAGAGAACTCCTGCCTGGCACCTTCCCCGGTGGAGTTGTGCATGGGGTGTCTTTTGAACATTTTGTCACCGGCCGACTCCAAAATTCAGCGGTTCCCCATCTCAGCCCAGAAAGCAGGAAGAACAACTTTTGTGGTGCCTTTCAGATGCCTACCAAGGTAGTGTAAAAACTACCAAGAGAACTCCTGCCTGGCACCTTCCCCGGTGGAGTTGTGCATGGGGTGTCTTTGGAACATTTTGTCACCGGCCGAGTCCAAAATTCAGCGATCCCCATCTCAGCCCAGAAAGCAGGAAGAACAACTTTTGTGGTGTCCTTTTGATGCCTACCGGAGCAATGTAAAAACTACCAACAGAACTCGTCCCTGGCACCTTCGCTAGTGGAGTTGTGCATGGGGTGTGTTTGGAACATTTTGTCACCGGCCGAATCCAAAATTCAGCGGTTCCCCATCTCAGCCCAGAAAGCAGGTAGAACAACTTTTGTGGTGTCTTTCAGATGCCTACCGGAGCAATGTAAAAACTACCAGGAGAACTGTCTGGCACCTTCCCCGGTGGAGTTGTGCATGGGGTGTCTTTGGAACATTTTGTCACCGGCCGACTCCAAAATTCAGCGGTTCCCCATCTCAGCCCAGAAAGCAGGTACAACAACTTTTGTGGTGCCTTTCAGCTGCCTACCAAGGTAGTGTAAAAACTACCAAGAGAACTCCTGCCTGGCACCTTCCCCGGTGGAGTTGTGCATGGGGTGTCTTTGGAACATTTTGTCACCGGCCGAGTCCAAAATTCAGCGGTTCCCCATCTCAGCCCAGAAAGAAGGTACAACAACTTTTGTGGTGTCTTTCAGATGCCTACCAAAGCAATGTAAAAACTACCAGGAGAACTCCTGCCTGGCACCTTCCCCGGTGGAGTTGTGCATGGGGTGTCTTTGGAACATTTTGTCACCGGCCGAGTCCAAAATTCAGCGGTTCCCCATCTCAGCCCAGAAAGCAGGTAGAACAACTTTTGTGGTGCCTTTCAGATGCCTACCAAGGTAGTGTAAAAACTACCAAGAGAACTCCTTTCTGGCACCTTCCCCGGTGGAGTTGTGCATGGGGTGTGTTTGGAACATTTTGTCACCGGCCGACTCCAAAATTCAGCGGTTCCCCATCTCAGCCCAGAAAGCAGGAAGAACAACTTTTGTGGTGTCCTTTTGATGCCTATCGGAGCAATGTAAAAACTACCAACAGAACTCGTCCCTGGCACCTTCGCTAGTGGAGTTGTGCATGGGGTTTGTTTGGAACATTTTGTCACCGGCCGAGTCCAAAATTCAGCGGTTCCCCATCTCAGCCCAGAAAGCAGGTAGAACAACTTTTGTGGTGCCTTTCATATGCCTACCAAGGTAGTGTAAAAACTACCAGGAGAACTCCTTTCTGGCACCTTCCCCGGTGGAGTTGTGCATGGGGTGTGTTTGGAACATTTTGTCACCAGCCGAGTCCAAAATTCAGCGGTTCCCCATCTCAGCCCAGAAAGCAGGTAGAACAACTTTTGTAGTGTCTTTTTGATGCCTACGGGAGCAATGTAAAAACTACCAACAGAACTCGTCCCTGGCACCTTCGCTAGTGGAGTTGTGCATGGGGTGTATTTATTAAAATTTTGTCACCAGCCGAGTCCAAAATTCAGCGGTTCCCCATCTCAGCCCAGAAAGCAGGTAGAACAACTTTTGTGGTGCCTTTCAAATGCCTACGAAGGTAGTGTAAAAACTACCAAGAGAACTCCTGCCTGGCACCTTCCCCGGTGGAGTTGTGCATGGGGTGTCTTTTGAACATTTTGTCACCGGCCGACTCCAAAATTCAGCGGTTCCCCATCTCAGCCCAGAAAGCAGGAAGAACAACTTTTGTGGTGCCTTTCAAATGCCTACCAAGGTAGTGTAAAAACTACCAAGAGAACTCCTGCCTGGCACCTTCCCCGGTGGAGTTGTGCATGGGGTGTCTTTGGAACATTTTGTCACCGGCCGAGTCCAAAATTCAGCGATCCCCATCTCAGCCCAGAAAGCAGGAAGAACAACTTTTGTGGTGTCCTTTTGCTGCCTACCGGAGCAATGTAAAAACTACCAACAGAACTCGTCCCTGGCACCTTCGCTAGTGGAGTTGTGCATGGGGTGTGTTTGGAACATTTTGTCACCGGCCGACTCCAAAATTCAGCGGTTCCCCATCTCAGCCCAGAAAGCAGGTAGAACAACTTTTGTGGTGTCTTTCAGATGCCTACCGGAGCAATGTAAAAACTACCAGAAGAACTGTCTGGCACCTTCCCCGGTGGAGTTGTGCATGGGGTGTCTTTGGAACATTTTGTCACCGGCCGACTCCAAAATTCAGCGGTTCCCCATCTCAGCCCAGAAAGCAGGTACAACAACTTTTGTGGTGCCTTTCAGCTGCCTACCAAGGTAGTGTAAAAACTACCAAGAGAACTCCTGTCTGGCACCTTCCCCGGTGGAGTTGTGCATGGGGTGTCTTTGGAACATTTTGTCACCGGCCGAGTCCAAAATTCAGCGGTTCCCCATCTCAGCCCAGAAAGAAGGTACAACAACTTTTGTGGTGTCTTTCAGATGCCTACCAAAGCAATGTAAAAACTACCAGGAGAACTCCTGCCTGGCACCTTCCCCGGTGGAGTTGTGCATGGGGTGTCTTTGGAACATTTTGTCACCGGCCGAGTCCAAAATTCAGCGGTTCCCCATCTCAGCCCAGAAAGCAGGTAGAACAACTTTTTTGGTGCCTTTCAGATGCCTACCAAGGTAGTGTAAAAACTACTAAGAGAACTCCTTTCTGGCACCTTCCCCGGTGGAGTTGTGCATGGGGTGTCTTTGGAACATTTTGTCACCGGCCGAGTCCAAAATTCAGCGGTTCCCCATCTCAGCCCAGAAAGCAGGAAGAACAACTTTTGTGGTGTCCTTTTGCTGCCTACCGGAGCAATGTAAAAACTACCAACAGAACTCGTCCCTGGCACCTTCCCCGGTGGAGTTGTGCATGGGGTGTCTTTGGAACATTTTGTCACCGGCCGACTCCAAAATTCAGCGGTTCCCCATCTCAGCCCAGAAAGCAGGTAGAACAACTTTTGTGGTGTCTTTCAGATGCCTACCGGAGCAATGTAAAAACTACCAGGAGAACTGTCTGGCACCTTCCCCGGTGGAGTTGTGCATGGGGTGTCTTTGGAACATTTTGTCACCGGCCGACTCCAAAATTCAGCGGTTCCCCATCTCAGCCCAGAAAGCAGGTACAACAACTTTTGTGGTGCCTTTCAGCTGCCTACCAAGGTAGTGTAAAAACTACCAAGAGAACTCCTGCCTGGCACCTTCCCCGGTGGAGTTGTGCATGGGGTGTCTTTGGAACATTTTGTCACCGGCCGACTCCAAAATTCAGCGGTTCCCCATCTCAGCCCAGAAAGAAGGTACAACAACTTTTGTGGTGTCTTTCAGATGCCTACCAAAGCAATGTAAAAACTACCAGGAGAACTCCTGCCTGGCACCTTCCCCGGTGGAGTTGTGCATGGGGTGTGTTTGGAACATTTTGTCACCGGCCGAGTCCAAAATTCAGCGGTTCCCCATCTCAGCCCAGAAAGCAGGTAGAACAACTTTTTTGGTGCCTTTCAGATGCCTACCAAGGTAGTGTAAAAACTACCAAGAGAACTCCTGCCTGGCACCTTCCCCGGTGGAGTTGTGCATGGGGTGTGTTTGGAACATTTTGTCACCGGCCGAGTCCAAAATTCAGCGATTCCCCATCTCAGCCCAGAAAGCAGGAAGAACAACTTTTGTGGTGTCCTTTTGATGCCTACCGGAGCAATGTAAAAACTACCAACAGAACTCGTCCCTGGCACCTTCGCTAGTGGAGTTGTGCATGGGGTGTCTTTGGAACATTTTGTCACCGGCCGACTCCAAAATTCAGCGGTTCCCCATCTCAGCCCAGAAAGAAGGTACAAAACTTTTCTTGTGCCTTTCAGCTGCCTACCAAGGTAGTGTAAAAACTTCCAGGAGAACTCCTTTCTGGCACCTTCCCCGGTGGAGTTGTGCATGGGGTGTCTTTGGAACATTTTGTCACCGGCCGACTCCAAAATTCAGCGGTTCCCCATCTCAGACCAGAAAGCAGGTAGAACAACTTTTGTGGTGTCTTTCAGATGCCTACCGGAGCAATTTAAAAACTACCAAGAGAACTCCTGCCTGGCACCTTCCCCGGTGGAGTTGTGCATGGGGTGTCTTTGGAACATTTTGTCACCGGCCGACTCCAAAATTCAGCGATTCCCCATCTCAGCCCAGAAAGCAGGAAGAACAACTTTTGTGGTGTCCTTTTGATGCCTACCGGAGCAATGTAAAAACTACCAACAGAACTCGTCCCTGGCACCTTCGCTAGTGGAGTTGTGCATGGGGTGTGTTTGGAACATTTTGTCACCGGCCGACTCCAAAATTCAGCGGTTCCCCATCTCAGCCCAGTAAGCAGGAAGAACAACTTTGTGGTGTCTTTCAGATGCCTACCAAGGTAGTGTAAAAACTACTAAGAGAACTCCTTTCTGGCACCTTCCCCGGTGGAGTTGTGCATGGGGTGTGTTTGGAACATTTTGTCACCAGCCGAGTCCAAAATTCAGCGGTTCCCCATCTCAGCCCAGAAAGCAGGTACAACAACTTTTGTGGTGTCTTTCAGCTGCCTACCAAGGTAGTGTAAAAACTACCAAGAGAACTCCTGCCTGGCACCTTCCCCGGTGGAGTTGTGCATGGGGTGTCTTTGGAACATTTTGTCACCGGCCGACTCCAAAATTCAGCGATTCCCCATCTCAGCCCAGAAAGCAGGTAGAACAACTTTTCTTGTGCCTTTCAAATGCCTACCAAGGTAGTGTAAAAACTACCAAGAGAACTCCTGCCTGGCACCTTCCCCGGTGGAGTTGTGCATGGGGTGTGTTTGGAACATTTTGTCACCGGCCGACTCCAAAATTCAGCGATTCCCCATCTCAGCCCAGAAAGCAGGAAGAACAACTTTTGTGGTGTCCTTTTGATGCCTACCGGAGCAATGTAAAAACTACCAGGAGAACTCCTGTCTGGCACCTTCCCCGGTGGAGTTGTGCATGGGGTGTGTTTGGAACATTTTGTCACCGGCCGAGTCCAAAATTCAGCGATTCCCCATCTCAGCCCAGAAAGCAGGTACAACAACTTTTCTTGTGCCTTTCAGCTGCCTACCAAGGTAGTGTAAAAACTACCAAGAGAACTCCTGTCTGGCACCTTCGCTAGTGGAGTTGTGCATGGGGTGTCTTTGGAACATTTTGTCACCGGCCGACTCCAAAATTCAGCGGTTCCCCATCTCAGCCCAGAAAGCAGGTAGAACAACTTTTGTGGTGTCTTTCAGATGCCTGCCAAGGTAGTGTAAAAACTACTAAGAGAACTCCTGTCTGGCACCTTCCCCGGTGGAGTTGTGCATGGGGTGTCTTTGGAACATTTTGTCACCGGCCGACTCCAAAATTCAGCGGTTCCCCATCTCAGCCCAGAAAGCAGGAAGAACAACTTTTGTGGTGTCTTTCAGATGCCTACCGGAGCAATGTAAAAACTACCAGGAGAACTCCTGTCTGGCACCTTCCCCGGTGGAGTTGTGCATGGGGTGTCTTTGGAACATTTTGTCACCGGCCGACTCCAAAATTCAGCGGTTCCCCATCTCAGCCCAGAAAGCAGGAAGAACAACTTTTGTGGTGTCTTTCAGATGCCTACCGGAGCAATGTAAAAACTACCAACAGAATTCGTTCCTGGCACCTTCGCTAGTGGAGTTGTGCATGGGGTGTATTTATTAAAATTTTGTCACCAGCCGAGTCCAAAATTCAGCTGTTCCCCATCTCAGCCCAGAAAGCAGGTACAACAATTTTTCTTGTGCCTTTCAGCTGCCTACCAAGGTAGTGTAAAAACTACCAAGAGAACTCCTGCCTGGCACCTTCCCCGGTGGAGTTGTGCATGGGGTGTCTTTGGAACATTTTGTCACCGGCCGACTCCAAAATTCAGCGGTTCCCCATCTCAGCCCAGAAAGCAGGAAGAACAACTTTTGTGGTGTCTCTCAGATGCCTACCGGAGCAATGTAAAAACTACCAGGAGAACTCCTTTCTGGCACCTTCCCCGGTGGAGTTGTGCATGGGGTGTGTTTGGAACATTTTGTCACCGGCCGACTCCAAAATTCAGCGGTTCCCCATCTCAGCCCAGAAAGCAGGTAGAACAACTTTTGTGGTGTCTTTCAGATGCCTACCGGAGCAATGTAAAAACTACCAGGAGAACTCCTGTCTGGCACCTTCCCCGGTGGAGTTGTGCATGGGGTGTCTTTGGAACATTTTGTCACCGGCCGACTCCAAAATTCAGCGGTTCCCCATCTCAGCCCAGAAAGCAGGAAGAACAACTTTTGTGGTGTCTTTCAGATGCCTACCGGAGCAATGTAAAAACTACCAACAGAATTCGTTCCTGGCACCTTCGCTAGTGGAGTTGTGCATGGGGTGTATTTATTAAAATTTTGTCACCAGCCGAGTCCAAAATTCAGCTGTTCCCCATCTCAGCCCAGAAAGCAGGTACAACAATTTTTCTTGTGCCTTTCAGCTGCCTACCAAGGTAGTGTAAAAACTACCAAGAGAACTCCTGCCTGGCACCTTCCCCGGTGGAGTTGTGCAGGGGGTGTCTTTGGAACATTTTGTCACCGGCCGACTCCAAAATTCAGCGATTCCCCATCTCAGCCCAGAAAGCAGGAAGAACAACTTTTGTGGTGTCCTTTTGCTGCCTACCGGAGCAATGTAAAAACTACCAACAGAACTCGTCCCTGGCACCTTCGCTAGTGGAGTTGTGCATGGGGTGTGTTTGGAACATTTTGTCACCGGCCGAGTCCAAAATTCAGCGGTTCCCCATCTCAGCCCAGAAAGCAGGTACAACAACTTTTGTGGTGTCTTTCAGATGCCTACCAAGGTAGTGTAAAAACTATTAAGAGAACTCCTGTCTGGCACCTTCCCCGGTGGAGTTGTGCATGGGGTGTGTTTGGAACATTTTGTCACCGGCCGACTCCAAAATTCAGCGGTTCCCCATCTCAGCCCAGAAAGCAGGTAAAACAACTTTTGTGGTGTCTTTCAGATGCCTACCAAGGTAGTGTAAAAACTATTAAGAGAACTCCTGTCTGGCACCTTCCCCGGTGGAGTTGTGCATGGGGTGTGTTTGGAACATTTTGTCACCGGCCGACTCCAAAATTCAGCGGTTCCCCATCTCAGCCCAGAAAGCAGGTAGAACAACTTTTGTGGTGTCTTTCAGATGCCTACCGGAGCAATGTAAAAACTACCAGGAGAACTCCTTTCTGGCACCTTCCCCGGTGGAGTTGTGCATGGGGTGTGTTTGGAACATTTTGTCACCGGCCGACTCCAAAATTCAGCGGTTCCCCATCTCAGCCCAGAAAGCAGGAAGAACAACTTTTGTGGTGTCCTTTTGATGCCTACCGGAGCAATGTAAAAACTACCAACAGAACTCGTCCCTGGCACCTTCGCTAGTGGAGTTGTGCATGGGGTGTGTTTGGAACATTTTGTCACCGGCCGAGTCCAAAATTCAGCGGTTCCCCATCTCAGCCCAGAAAGCAGGTACAACAACTTTTGTGGTGCCTTTCAGATGCCTACCAAGGTAGTGTAAAAACTATTAAGAGAACTCCTGTCTGGCACCTTCCCCGGTGGAGTTGTGCATGGGGTGTCTTTGGAACATTTTGTCACCGGCCGACTCCAAAATTCAGCGGTTCCCCATCTCAGCCCAGAAAGCAGGTAGAACAACTTTTGTGGTGTCCTTTCAAATGCCTACCGGAGCAATGTAAAAACTACCAGGAGAACTCCTTTCTGGCACCTTCCCCGGTGGAGTTGTGCATGGGGTGTCTTTGGAACATTTTGTCACCGGCCGACGCCAAAATTCAGCGGTTCCCCATCTCAGCCCAGAAAGCAGGTAGAACAACTTTTGTGGTGCCTTTCAGCTGCCTACCAAGGTAGTGTAAAAACTACCAAGAGAACTCCTTTCTGGCACCTTCCCCGGTGGAGTTGTGCATGGGGTGTCTTTGGAACATTTTGTCACCGGCCGACTCCAAAATTCAGCGATTCCCCATCTCAGCCCAGAAAGCAGGAAGAACAACTTTTGTGGTGTCCTTTTGCTGCCTACCGGAGCAATGTAAAAACTACCAACAGAACTCGTCCCTGGCACCTTCGCTAGTGGAGTTGTGCATGGGGTGTGTTTGGAACATTTTGTCACCGGCCGAGTCCAAAATTCAGCGGTTCCCCATCTCAGCCCAGAAAGCAGGTACAACAACTTTTGTGGTGCCTTTCAGATGCCTACCAAGGTAGTGTAAAAACTATTAAGAGAACTCCTGTCTGGCACCTTCCCCGGTGGAGTTGTGCATGGGGTGTCTTTGGAACATTTTGTCACCGGCCGACTCCAAAATTCAGCGGTTCCCCATCTCAGCCCAGAAAGCAGGTAAAACAACTTTTGTGGTGTCTTTCAGATGCCTACCAAGGTAGTGTAAAAACTATTAAGAGAACTCCTGTCTGGCACCTTCCCCGGTGGAGTTGTGCATGGGGTGTGTTTGGAACATTTTGTCACCGGCCGACTCCAAAATTCAGCGGTTCCCCATCTCAGCCCAGAAAGCAGGTAGAACAACTTTTGTGGTGTCTTTCAGATGCCTACCGGAGCAATGTAAAAACTACCAGGAGAACTCCTTTCTGGCACCTTCCCCGGTGGAGTTGTGCATGGGGTGTGTTTGGAACATTTTGTCACCGGCCGACTCCAAAATTCAGCGGTTCCCCATCTCAGCCCAGAAAGCAGGTAGAACAACTTTTGTGGTGTCTTTCAGATGCCTACCGGAGCAATGTAAAAACTACCAGGAGAACTCCTGTCTGGCACCTTCCCCGGTGGAGTTGTGCATGGGGTGTGTTTGGAACATTTTGTCACCGGCCGAGTCCAAAATTCAGCGGTTCCCCATCTCAGCCCAGAAAGAAGGTACAACAACTTTTCTTGTGCCTTTCAGCTGCCTACCAAGGTAGTGTAAAAACTACCAAGAGAACTCCTGCCTGGCACCTTCCCCGGTGGAGTTGTGCATGGGGTGTCTTTGGAACATTTTGTCACCGGCCGACTCCAAAATTCAGCGATTCCCCATCTCAGCCCCGAAAGCAGGAAGAACAACTTTTGTGGTGTCCTTTTGATGCCTACCGGAGCAATGTAAAAACTACCAACAGAACTCGTCCCTGGCACCTTCGCTAGTGGAGTTGTGCATGGGGTGTGTTTGGAACATTTTGTCACCGGCCGAGTCCAAAATTCAGCGGTTCCCCATCTCAGCCCAGAAAGCAGGTACAACAACTTTTGTGGTGCCTTTCAGATGCCTACCAAGGTAGTGTAAAAACTATTAAGAGAACTCCTGTCTGGCACCTTCCCCGGTGGAGTTGTGCATGGGGTGTCTTTGGAACATTTTGTCACCGGCCGACTCCAAAATTCAGCAGTTCCCCATCTCAGCCCAGAAAGCAGGTAGAACAACTTTTGTGGTGCCTTTCAAATGCCTACCGGAGCAATGTAAAAACTACCAGGAGAACTCCTTTCTGGCACCTTCCCCGGTGGAGTTGTGCATGGGGTGTGTTTGGAACATTTTGTCACTGGCCGACTCCAAAATTCAGCGGTTCCCCATCTCAGCCCAGAAAGCAGGTAGAACAACTTTTGAGGTGTCTTTCAGATGCCTACCGGAGCAATGTAAAAACTACCAGGAGAACTCCTGTCTGGCACCTTCCCCGGTGGAGTTGTGCATGGGGTGTGTTTGGAACATTTTGTCACCGGCCGACTCCAAAATTCAGCGGTTCCCCATCTCAGCCCAGAAAGCAGGTAGAACAACTTTTGTGGTGTCTTTCAGATGCCTACCGGAGCAATGTAAAAACTACCAGGAGAACTCCTGTCTGGCACCTTCCCCGGTGGAGTTGTGCATGGGGTGTGTTTGGAACATTTTGTCACCAGCCGAGTCCAAAATTCAGCGGTTCCCCATCTCAGCCCAGAAAGCAGGTAGAACAACTTTTGTGGTGTCTTTCAGATGCCTACCGGAGCAATGTAAAAACTACCAGGAGAACTCCTGTCTGGCACCTTCCCCGGTGGAGTTGTGCATGGGGTGTCTTTGGAACATTTTTTCACCGGCCGACTCCAAAATTCAGCGATTCCCCATCTCAGCCCAGAAAGCAGGTAGAACAACTTTTGTGGTGCCTTTCAGCTGCCTACCAAGGTAGTGTAAAAACTACCAAGAGAACTCCTGCCTGGCACCTTCCCCGGTGGAGTTGTGCATGGGGTGTCTTTGGAACATTTTGTCACCGGCCGACTCCAAAATTCAGCGATTCCCCATCTCAGCCCAGAAAGCAGGAAGAACAACTTTTGTGGTGTCCTTTTGCTGCCTACCGGAGCAATGTAAAAACTACCAACAGAACTCGTCCCTGGCACCTTCGCTAGTGGAGTTGTGCATGGGGTGTGTTTGGAACATTTTGTCACCGGCCGAGTCCAAAATTCAGCGGTTCCCCATCTCAGCCCAGAAAGCAGGTACAACAACTTTTGTGGTGCCTTTCAGATGCCTACCAAGGTAGTGTAAAAACTATTAAGAGAACTCCTGTCTGGCACCTTCCCCGGTGGAGTTGTGCATGGGGTGTCTTTGGAACATTTTGTCACCGGCCGACTCCAAAATTCAGCGGTTCCCCATCTCAGCCCAGAAAGCAGGTAAAACAACTTTTGTGGTGTCTTTCAGATGCCTACCAAGGTAGTGTAAAAACTATTAAGAGAACTCCTGTCTGGCACCTTCCCCGGTGGAGTTGTGCATGGGGTGTGTTTGGAACATTTTGTCACCGGCCGACTCCAAAATTCAGCGGTTCCCCATCTCAGCCCAGAAAGCAGGTAGAACAACTTTTGTGGTGTCTTTCAGATGCCTACCGGAGCAATGTAAAAACTACCAGGAGAACTCCTTTCTGGCACCTTCCCCGGTGGAGTTGTGCATGGGGTGTGTTTGGAACATTTTGTCACCGGCCGACTCCAAAATTCAGCGGTTCCCCATCTCAGCCCAGAAAGCAGGTAGAACAACTTTTGTGGTGTCTTTCAGATGCCTACCGGAGCAATGTAAAAACTACCAGGAGAACTCCTGTCTGGCACCTTCCCCGGTGGAGTTGTGCATGGGGTGTGTTTGGAACATTTTGTCACCGGCCGAGTCCAAAATTCAGCGGTTCCCCATCTCAGCCCAGAAAGAAGGTACAACAACTTTTCTTGTGCCTTTCAGCTGCCTACCAAGGTAGTGTAGAAACTACCAAGAGAACTCCTGCCTGGCACCTTCCCCGGTGGAGTTGTGCATGGGGTGTCTTTGGAACATTTTGTCACCGGCCGACTCCAAAATTCAGCGATTCCCCATCTCAGCCCCGAAAGCAGGAAGAACAACTTTTGTGGTGTCCTTTTGATGCCTACCGGAGCAATGTAAAAACTACCAACAGAACTCGTCCCTGGCACCTTCGCTAGTGGAGTTGTGCATGGGGTGTCTTTGGAACATTTTGTCACCGGCCGAGTCCAAAATTCAGCGGTTCCCCATCTCAGCCCAGAAAGCAGGTACAACAACTTTTGTGGTGCCTTTCAGACGCCTACCAAGGTAGTGTAAAAACTATTAAGAGAACTCCTGTCTGGCACCTTCCCCGGTGGAGTTGTGCATGGGGTGTCTTTGGAACATTTTGTCACCGGCCGACTCCAAAATTCAGCAGTTCCCCATCTCAGCCCAGAAAGCAGGTAGAACAACTTTTGTGGTGCCTTTCAAATGCCTACCGGAGCAATGTAAAAACTACCAGGAGAACTCCTTTCTGGCACCTTCCCCGGTGGAGTTGTGCATGGGGTGTGTTTGGAACATTTTGTCACTGGCCGACTCCAAAATTCAGCGGTTCCCCATCTCAGCCCAGAAAGCAGGTAGAACAACTTTTGAGGTGTCTTTCAGATGCCTACCGGAGCAATGTAAAAACTACCAGGAGAACTCCTGTCTGGCACCTTCCCCGGTGGAGTTGTGCATGGGGTGTGTTTGGAACATTTTGTCACCGGCCGACTCCAAAATTCAGCGGTTCCCCATCTCAGCCCAGAAAGCAGGTAGAACAACTTTTGTGGTGTCTTTCAGATGCCTACCGGAGCAATGTAAAAACTACCAGGAGAACTCCTGTCTGGCACCTTCCCCGGTGGAGTTGTGCATGGGGTGTGTTTGGAACATTTTGTCACCAGCCGAGTCCAAAAGTCAGCGGTTCCCCATCTCAGCCCAGAAAGCAGGTAGAACAACTTTTGTGGTGTCTTTCAGATGCCTACCGGAGCAATGTAAAAACTACCAGGAGAACTCCTGTCTGGCACCTTCCCCGGTGGAGTTGTGCATGGGGTGTCTTTGGAACATTTTTTCACCGGCCGACTCCAAAATTCAGCGATTCCCCATCTCAGCCCAGAAAGCAGGAAGAACAACTTTTGTGGTGCCTTTCAAATGCCTACCAAGGTAGTGTAAAAACTACCAAGAGAAGTCCTGTCTGGCACCTTCCCGGGTGGAGTAGTGCATGGGGTGTCTTTGGAACATTTTGTCACCGGCCGACTCCAAAATTCAGCGGTTCCCCATCTCAGCCCAGAAAGCAGGAAGAACAACTTTTGTGGTGTCCTTTTGCTGCCTACCGGAGCAATGTAAAAACTACCAACAGAACTCGTCCCTGGCACCTTCGCTAGTGGAGTTGTGCATGGGGTGTGTTTGGAACATTTTGTCACCGGCCGAGTCCAAAATTCAGCGGTTCCCCATCTCAGCCCAGAAAGCAGGAAGAACAACTTTTGTGGTGCCTTTCAAATGCCTACCAAGGTAGTGTAAAAACTACTAAGAGAACTCCTGCCTGGCACCTTCCCCGGTGGAGTTGTGCATGGGGTGTCTTTGGAACATTTTGTCACCGGCCGACTCCAAAATTCAGCGGTTCCCCATCTCAGCCCAGAAAGCAGGTAGAACAACTTTTGTGGTGCCTTTCAGCTGCCTACCAAGGTAGTGTAAAAACTACCAAGAGAACTCCTGCCTGGCACCTTCCCCGGTGGAGTTGTGCATGGGGTGTCTTTGGAACATTTTGTCACCGGCCGAGTCCAAAATTCAGCGGTTCCCCATCTCAGCCCAGAAAGCAGGAAGAACAACTTTTGTGGTGTCCTTTTGATGCCTACCGGAGCAATGTAAAAACTACCAACAGAACTCGTCCCTGGCACCTTCGCTAGTGGAGTTGTGCATGGGGTGTGTTTGGAACATTTTTTCACCGGCCGAGTCCAAAATTCAGCGGTTCCCCATCTCAGCCCAGAAAGCAGGAAGAACAACTTTTGTGGTGCCTTTCAGCTGCCTACCAAGGTAGTGTAAAAACTACCAAGAGAACTCCTGCCTGGCACCTTCCCCGGTGGAGTTGTGCATGGGGTGCCTTTGGAACATTTTGTCACCGGCCGACTCCAAAATTCAGCGGTTCCCCATCTCAGCCCAGAAAGCAGGAAGAACAACTTTTGTGGTGTCCTTTTGATGCCTACCGGAGCAATGTAAAAACTACCAACAGAACTCGTCCCTGGCACCTTCCCCGGTGGAGTTGTGCATGGGGTGTGTTTGGAACATTTTTTCACCGGCCGAGTCCAAAATTCAGCGGTTCCCCATCTCAGCCCAGAAAGCAGGAAGAACAACTTTTGTGGTGCCTTTCAGCTGCCTACCAAGGTAGTGTAAAAACTACCAAGAGAACTCCTGCCTGGCACCTTCCCCGGTGGAGTTGTGCATGGGGTGTCTTTGGAATATTTTGTCACCGGCTGAGTCCAAAATTCAGCGATTACCCATCTCAGCCCAGAAAGCAGGAAGAACAACTTTTGTGGTGTCCTTTTGATGCCTACCGGAGCAATGTAAAAACTACCCACAGAACTCGTCCCTGGCACCTTCGCTAGTGGAGTTGTGCATGGGGTGTGTTTGGAACATTTTGTCACCGGCCGAGTCCAAAATTCAGCGGTTCCCCATCTCAGCCCAGAAAGCAGGAAGAACAACTTTTGTGGTGCCTTTCAAATGCCTACCAAGGTAGTGTAAAAACTACTAAGAGAACTCCTGCCTGGCACCTTCCCTAGTGGAGTTGTGCATGGGGTGTCTTTGGAACATTTTGTCACCGGCTGAGTCCAAAATTCAGCGGTTCCCCATCTCAGCCCAGAAAGCAGGAAGAACAACTTTTGTGGTGCCTTTCAAATGCCTACCAAGGTAGTGTAAAAACTACTAAGAGAACTCCTGTCTGGCACCTTCCCTAGTGGAGTTGTGCATGGGGTGTCTTTGGAACATTTTGTCACCGGCCGAGTCCAAAATTCAGCGATTCCCCATCTCAGCCCAGAAAGCAGGAAGAACAACTTTTGTGGTGTCCTTTTGATGCCTACCGGAGCAATGTAAAAACTACTAAGAGAACTCCTTTCTGGCACCTTCCCCGGTGGAGTTGTGCATGGGGTGTCTTTGGAACATTTTGTCACCGGCCGACTCCAAAATTCAGCGGTTCCCCATCTCAGCCCAGAAAGCAGGTAGAACAACTTTTGTGGTGTCTTTCAAATGCCTACCAAGGTAGTGTAAAAACTACCAAGAGAACTCCTGCCTGGCACCTTCCCCGGTGGAGTTGTGCATGGGGTGTGTTTGGAACATTTTGTCACCAGCCGAGTCCAAAAGTCAGCGGTTCCCCATCTCAGCCCAGAAAGCAGGAAGAACAACTTTTGTGGTGCCTTTCAAATGCCTACCAAGGTAGTGTAAAAACTACTAAGAGAAGTCCTGTCTGGCACCTTCCCCGGTGGAGTTGTGCATGGGGTGTGTTTGGAACATTTTGTCACCGGCCGACTCCAAAATTCAGCGGTTCCCCATCTCAGCCCAGAAAGCAGGTAGAACAACTTTTGTGGTGCCTTTCAAATGCCTATCAAGGTAGTGTAAAAACTACCAAGAGAACTCCTGCCTGGCACCTTCCCCGGTGGAGTTGTGCATGGGGTGCCTTTGGAACATTTTGTCACCGGCCGAGTCCAAAATTCAGCGGTTCCCCATCTCAGCCCAGAAAGCAGGAAGAACAACTTTTGTGGTGTCCTTTTGATGCCTACCGGAGCAATGTAAAAACTACCAACAGAACTCCTTTCTGGCACCTTCCCCGGTGGAGTTGTGCATGGGGTGTCTTTGGAACATTTTTTCACCGGACGAGTCCAAAATTCAGCGGTTCCCCATCTCAGCCCAGAAAGCAGGTAGAACAACTTTTGTGGTGCCTTTCAGCTGCCTACCAAGGTAGTGTAAAAACTACCAAGAGAACTCCTGCCTGGCACCTTCCCCGGTGGAGTTGTGCATGGGGTGTCTTTGGAATATTTTGTCACCGGCCGAGTCCAAAATTCAGCGATTCCCCATCTCAGCCCAGAAAGCAGGAAGAACAACTTTTGTGGTGTCCTTTTGATGCCTACCGGAGCAATGTAAAAACTACCAACAGAACTCGTCCCTGGCACCTTCACTAGTGGAGTTGTGCATGGGGTGTGTTTGGAACATTTTGTCACCGGCCGAGTCCAAAATTCAGCGGTTCCCCATCTCAGCCCAGAAAGCAGGAAGAACAACTTTTGTGGTGCCTTTCAAATGCCTACCAAGGTAGTGTAAAAACTACTAAGAGAACTCCTGTCTGGCACCTTCCCTAGTGGAGTTGTGCATGGGGTGTCTTTGGAACATTTTGTCACCGGCCGAGTCCAAAATTCAGCGGTTCCCCATCTCAGCCCAGAAAGAAGGTACAACAACTTTTGTGGTGCCTTTCAAATGCCTACAAAGGTAGTGTAAAAACTACTAAGAGAACTCCTGTCTGGCACCTTCCCTAGTGGAGTTGTGCATGGGGTGTCTTTGGAACATTTTGTCAGCGGCCGAGTCCAAAATTCAGCGATTCCCCATCTCAGCCCAGAAAGCAGGAAGAACAACTTTTGTGGTGTCCTTTTGATGCCTACCGGAGCAATGTAAAAACTACTAAGAGAACTCCTTTCTGGCACCTTCCCCGGTGGAGTTGTGCATGGGGTGTATTTGGAACATTTTGTCACCGGCCGACTCCAAAATTCAGCGGTTCCCCATCTCAGCCCAGAAAGCAGGTAGAACAACTTTTGTGGTGTCCTTTTGATGCCTACCGGAGCAATGTAAAAACTAGCAACAGAACTCCTGCCTGGCACCTTCCCCGGTGGAGTTGTGCATGGGGTGTGTTTGGAACATTTTGTCACCGGCCGACTCCAAAATTCAGCGATTCCCCATCTCAGCCCAGAAAGCAGGTAGAACAACTTTTGTGGTGCCTTTCAGCTGCCTACCAAGGTAGTGTAAAAACTACCAAGAGAACTCCTGCCTGGCACCTTCCCCGGTGGAGTTGTGCATGGGGTGTCTTTGGAACATTTTGTCACCGGCCGAGTCCAAAATTCAGCGATTCCCCATCTCAGCCCAGAAAGCAGGAAGAACAACTTTTGTGGTGTCCTTTTGCTGCCTACCGGAGCAATGTAAAAACTACCAACAGAACTCGTCCCTGGCACCTTCGCTAGTGGAGTTGTGCATGGGGTGTGTTTGGAACATTTTGTCACCGGCCGAGTCCAAAATTCAGCGGTTCCCCATCTCAGACCAGAAAGCAGGTACAATAACTTTTGTGGTGCCTTTCAGATGCCTACTAAGGTAGTGTAAAAACTATTAAGAGAAGTCCTGTCTGGCACCTTCCCCGGTGGAGTTGTGCATGGGGTGTGTTTGGAACATTTTGTCACCGGCCGACTCCAAAATTCAGCGGTTCCCCATCTCAGCCCAGAAAGCAGGTAGAACAACTTTTGTGGTGTCTTTCAGATGCCTACCGGAGCAATGTAAAAACTACCAGGAGAACTCCTTTCTGGCACCTTCCCCGGTGGAGTTGTGCATGGGGTGTCTTTGGAACATTTTGTCACCGGCCGACTCCAAAATTCAGCGGTTCCCCATCTCAGCCCAGAAAGCAGGTAGAACAACTTTTGTGGTGTCTTTCAGATGCCTACCGGAGCAATGTAAAAACTACCAGGAGAACTCCTGTCTGGCACCTTCCCCGGTGGAGTTGTGCATGGGGTGTCTTTGGAACATTTTGTCACCAGCCGACTCCAAAAGTCAGCGGTTCCCCATCTCAGCCCAGAAAGCAGGTAGAACAACTTTTGTGGTGTCTTTCAGATGCCTACCGGAGCAATGTAAAAACTACCAACAGAATTCGTTCCTGGCAGCTTCGCTAGTGGAGTTGTGCATGGGGTGTATTTATTAAAATTTTGTCACCAGCCGAGTCCAAAATTCAGCGGTTCCCCATCTCAGCCCAGAAAGCAGGAAGAACAACTTTTGTGGTGCCTTTCAGCTGCCTACCAAGGTAGTGTAAAAACTACCAAGAGAACTCCTGGCTGGCACCTTCCCCGGTGGAGTTGTGCATGGGGTGTCTTCGGAACATTTTGTCACCGGCCGACTCCAAAATTCAGCGGTTCCCCATCTCAGCCCAGAAAGCAGGTAGAACAACTTTTGTGGTGTCTTTCAGATGCCTACCGGAGCAATGTAAAAACTACCAGGAGAACTCCTGTCTGGCACCTTCCCCGGTGGAGTTGTGCATGGGGTGTCTTTGGAACATTTTGTCACCGGCCGACTCCAAAATTCAGCGGTTCCCCATCTCAGCCCAGAAAGCAGGTAGAACAGCTTTTGTGGTGCCTTTCAAATGCCTACCAAGGTAGTGTAAAAACTACTAAGAGAACTCCTGTCTGGCACCTTCCCCGGTGGAGTTGTGCATGGGGTGTCTTTGGAACATTTTGTCACCGGCTGACTCCAAAATTCAGCGGTTCCCCATCTCAGCCCAGAAAGCAGGTAGAACAACTTTTGTGGTGCCTTTCAGCTGCCTACCAAGGTAGTGTAAAAACTACCAAGAGAACTCCTGCCTGGCACCTTCCCCGGTGGAGTTGTGCATGGGGTGTCTTTGGAACATTTTGTCACCGGCCGAGTCCAAAATTCAGCGATTCCCCATCTCAGCCCAGAAAGCAGGAAGAACAACTTTTGTGGTGTCCTTTTGATGCCTACCGGAGCAATGTAAAAACTACCAACAGAACTCGTCCCTGGCACCTTCCCCGGTGGAGTTGTGCATGGGGTGTGTTTGGAACATTTTGTCACCGGCCGACTCCAAAATTCAGCGGTTCCCCATCTCAGCCCAGAAAGCAGGTAAAACAACTTTTGTGGTGTCTTTCAGATGCCTACCAAGGTAGTGTAAAAACTATTAAGAGAAGTCCTGTCTGGCACCTTCCCCGGTGGAGTTGTGCATGGGGTGTGTTTGGAACATTTTGTCACCGGCCGACTCCAAAATTCAGCGGTTCCCCATCTCAGCCCAGAAAGCAGGTAGAACAACTTTTGTGGTGCCTTTCAGCTGCCTACCAAGGTAGTGTAAAAACTACCAAGAGAACTCCTTCCTGGCACCTTCCCCGGTGGAGTTGTGCATGGGGTGTCTTTGGAACATTTTGTCACCGGCCGACTCCAAAATTCAGCGGTTCCCCATCTCAGCCCAGAAAGAAGGTACAACAACTTTAGTGGTGCCTTTCAGCTGCCTACCAAGGTAGTGTAAAAACTACCAAGAGAACTCCTGCCTGGCACCTTCCCCGGTGGAGTTGCGCATGGGGTGTCTTTGGAACATTTTGTCACCGGCCGACTCCAAAATTCAGCGGTTCCCCATCTCAGCCCAGAAAGCAGGAAGAACAACTTTTGTGGTGTCCTTTTGATGCCTACCGGAGCAATGTAAAAACTACCAACAGAACTCGTCCCTGGCACCTTCGCTAGTGGAGTTGTGAATGGGGTGTGTTTGGAACATTTTGTCACCGGCCGAGTCCAAAATTCAGCGGTTCCCCATCTCAGCCCAGAAAGCAGGAAGAACAACTTTTGTGGTGCCTTTCAAATGCCTACCAAGGTAGTGTAAAAACTACCAGGAGAACTCCTTTCTGGCACCTTCCCCGGTGGAGTTGTGCATGGGGTGTGTTTGGAACATTTTGTCACCAGCCGAGTCCAAAATTCAGCGATTCCCCATCTCAGCCCAGAAAGCAGGAAGAACAACTTTTGTGGTGTCCTTTTGCTGCCTACCGGAGCAATGTAAAAACTACCAACAGAACTCGTCCCTGGCACCTTCGCTAGTGGAGTTGTGCATGGGGTGTGTTTGGAACATTTTGTCACCGGCCGAGTCCAAAATTCAGCGGTTCCCCATCTCAGCCCAGAAAGCAGGAAGAACAACTTTTGTGGTGTCCTTTTGATGCCTACCGGAGCAATGTAAAAACTACCAACAGAACTCCTGCCTGGCACCTTCCCCGGTGGAGTTGTGCATGGGGTGTGTTTGGAACATTTTGTCACCAGCCGAGTCCAAAATTCAGCGATTCCCCATCTAAGCCCAGAAAGCAGGAAGAACAACTTTTGTGGTGTCCTTTTGCTGCCTACCGGAGCAATGTAAAAACTACCAAGAGAACTCCTGCCTGGCACCTTCCCCGGTGGAGTTGTGCATGGGGTGTGTTTGGAACATTTTGTCACCGGCCGACGCCAAAATTCAGCGGTTCCCCATCTCAGCCCAGAAAGCAGGTAGAACAACTTTTGTGGTGCCTTTCAGCTGCCTACCAAGGTAGTGTAAAAACTACCAAGAGAACTCCTGCCTGGCACCTTCCCCGGTGGAGTTGTGCATGGGGTGTCTTTGGAACATTTTGTCACTGGCCGAGTCCAAAATTCAGCGATTCCCCATCTCAGCCCAGAAAGCAGGAAGAACAACTTTTGTGGTGTCCTTTTGATGCCTACCGGAGCAATGTAAAAACTACCAACAGAACTCGTCCCTGGCACCTTCGCTAGTGGAGTTGTGCATGGGGTGTGTTTGGAACATTTTGTCACCGGCCGACTCCAAAATTCAGCGGTTCCCCATCTCAGCCCAGAAAGCAGGAAGAACAACTTTTGTGGTGCCTTTCAAATGCCTACCAAGGTAGTGTAAAAACTACTAAGAGAACTCCTTTCTGGCACCTTCCCCGGTGGAGTTGTGCATGGGGTGTCTTTGGAACATTTTGTCACCGGCCGACTCCAAAATTCAGCGGTTCCCCATCTCAGCCCAGAAAGCAGGAAGAACAACTTTTGTGGTGTCCTTTTGCTGCCTACCGGAGCAATGTAAAAACTACCAACAGAACTCGTCCCTGGCACCTTCGCTAGTGGAGTTGTGCATGGGGTGTGTTTGGAACATTTTGTCACCGGCCGAGTCCAAAATTCAGCGGTTCCCCATCTCAGCCCAGAAAGCAGGTAGAACAACTTTTGTGGTGCCTTTCAGATGCCTACCAAGGTAGTGTAAAAACTACCAAGAGAACTCCTGCCTGGCACCTTCCCCGGTGGAGTTGTGCATGGGGTGTCTTTGGAATATTTTGTCACCGGCCGACTCCAAAATTCAGCGATTCCCCATCTCAGCCCAGAAAGCAGGTACAACAACTTTTGTGGTGTCCTTTTGATGCCTACCGGAGCAATGTAAAAACTACCAACAGAACTCGTCCCTGGCACCTTCGCTAGTGGAGTTGTGCATGGGGTGTGTTTGGAACATTTTTTCACCGGCCGACTCCAAAATTCAGCGGTTCCCCATCTCAGCCCAGAAAGCAGGAAGAACAACTTTTGTGGTGCCTTTCAGATGCCTACCAAGGTAGTGTAAAAACTACCAAGAGAACTCCTGCCTGGCACCTTCCCCGGTGGAGTTGTGCATGGGGTGTCTTTGGAACATTTTTTCACCGGCCGACTCCAAAATTCAGCGGTTCCCCATCTCAGCCCAGAAAGAAGGTACAACAACCTTTGTGGTGCCTTTCAGATGCCTACCAAGGTAGTGTAAAAACTACTAAGAGAACTCCTGCCTGGCACCTTCCCCGGTGGAGTTGTGCATGGGGTGTGTTTGGAACATTTTGTCACCGGCCGACTCCAAAATTCAGCGGTTCCCCATCTCAGCCCAGAAAGCAGGTAGAACAACTTTTGTGGTGCCTTTCAAATGCCTACCAAGGTAGTGTAAAAACTACCAAGAGAACTCCTGCCTGGCACCTTCCCCGGTGGAGTTGTGCATGGGGTGTCTTTGGAACATTTTGTCACCGGCTGACTCCAAAATTCAGCGGTTCCCCATCTCAGCCCAGAAAGCAGGTAGAACAACTTTTGTGGTGCCTTTCAGCTGCCTACCAAGGTAGTGTAAAAACTACCAAGAGAACTCCTGCCTGGCACCTTCCCCGGTGGAGTTGTGCATGGGGTGTCTTTGGAACATTTTGTCACCGGCCGAGTCCAAAATTCAGCGATTCCCCATCTCAGCCCAGAAAGCAGGAAGAACAACTTTTGTGGTGTCCTTTTGATGCCTACCGGAGCAATGTAAAAACTACCAACAGAACTCGTCCCTGGCACCTTCCCCGGTGGAGTTGTGCATGGGGTGTGTTTGGAACATTTTGTCACCGGCCGACTCCAAAATTCAGCGGTTCCCCATCTCAGCCCAGAAAGCAGGTAAAACAACTTTTGTGGTGTCTTTCAGATGCCTACCAAGGTAGTGTAAAAACTATTAAGAGAAGTCCTGTCTGGCACCTTCCCCGGTGGAGTTGTGCATGGGGTGTGTTTGGAACATTTTGTCACCGGCCGACTCCAAAATTCAGCGGTTCCCCATCTCAGCCCAGAAAGCAGGTAGAACAACTTTTGTGGTGTCTTTCAGATGCCTACCGGAGCAATGTAAAAACTACCAGGAGAACTCCTTTCTGGCACCTTCCCCGGTGGAGTTGTGCATGGGGTGTCTTTGGAACATTTTGTCACCGGCCGACTCCAAAATTCAGCGGTTCCCCATCTCAGCCCAGAAAGAAGGTACAACAACTTTAGTGGTGCCTTTCAGCTGCCTACCAAGGTAGTGTAAAAACTACCAAGAGAACCCCTGCCTGGCACCTTCCCCGGTGGAGTTGCGCATGGGGTGTCTTTGGAACATTTTGTCACCGGCCGACTCCAAAATTCAGCGGTTCCCCATCTCAGCCCAGAAAGCAGGAAGAACAACTTTTGTGGTGTCCTTTTGATGCCTACCGGAGCAATGTAAAAACTACCAACAGAACTCGTCCCTGGCACCTTCGCTAGTGGAGTTGTGCATGGGGTGTGTTTGGAACATTTTGTCACCGGCCGACTCCAAAATTCAGCGGTTCCCCATCTCAGCCCAGAAAGCAGGAAGAACAACTTTTGTGGTGCCTTTCAAATGCCTACCAAGGTAGTGTAAAAACTACTAAGAGAACTCCTTTCTGGCACCTTCCCCGGTGGAGTTGTGCATGGGGTGTGTTTGGAACATTTTGTCACCGGCCGAGTCCAAAATTCAGCGATTCCCCATCTCAGCCCAGAAAGCAGGAAGAACAACTTTTGTGGTGTCCTTTTGCTTCCTACCGGAGCAATGTAAAAACTACCAACAGAACTCGTCCCTGGCACCTTCGCTAGTGGAGTTGTGCATGGGGTGTGTTTGGAACATTTTGTCACCGGCCGACTCCAAAATTCAGCGATTCCCCATCTCAGCCCAGAAAGCAGGAAGAACAACTTTTGTGGTGCCTTTCAGCTGCCTACCAAGGTAGTGTAAAAACTACCAAGAGAACTCCTGCCTGGCACCTTCCCCGGTGGAGTTGTGCATGGGGTGTCTTTGGAACATTTTGTCACCGGCCGAGTCCAAAATTCAGCGGTTCCCCATCTCAGCCCAGAAAGCAGGAAGAACAACTTTTGTGGTGTCCTTTTGGTGCCTACCGGAGCAATGTAAAAACTACCAACAGAACTCGTCCCTGGCACCTTCGCTAGTGGAGTTGTGCATGGGGTGTGTTTGGAACATTTTGTCACCGGCCGAGTCCAAAATTCAGCGGTTCCCCATCTCAGCCCAGAAAGCAGGAAGAACAACTTTTGTGGTGCCTTTCAAATGCCTACCAAGGTAGTGTAAAAACTACTAAGAGAACTCCTTTCTGGCACCTTCCCCGGTGGAGTTGTGCATGGGGTGTCTTTGGAACATTTTGTCACCGGCCGACTCCAAAATTCAGCGGTTCCCCATCTCAGCCCAGAAAGAAGGTACAACAACTTTTCTTGTGCCTTTCAGCTGCCTACCAAGGTAGTGTAAAAACTACCAAGAGAACTCCTGCCTGGCACCTTCCCCGGTGGAGTTGTGCATGGGGTGTCTTTGGAACATTTTGTCACCGGCCGACTCCAAAATTCAGCGGTTCCCCATCTCAGCCCAGAAAGCAGGAAGAACAACTTTTGTGGTGTCCTTCAGATGCCTACCGGAGCAATGTAAAAACTACCAACAGAACTCGTCCCTGGCACCTTCGCTAGTGGAGTTTGTGCATGGGGTGTCTTTGGAACATTTTGTCACCGGCCGACTCCAAAATTCAGCGGTTCCCCATCTCAGCCCAGAAAGCAGGAAGAACAACTTTTCTTGTGCCTTTCAGCTGCCTACCAAGGTAGTGTAAAAACTACCAAGAGAACTCCTGCCTGGCACCTTCCCCGGTGGAGTTGTGCATGGGGTGTCTTTGGAACATTTTGTCACCGGCCGAGTCCAAAATTCAGCGGTTCCCCATCTCAGCCCAGAAAGCAGGAAGAACAACTTTTGTGGTGTCCTTTTGCTGCCTACCGGAGCAATGTAAAAACTACCAAGAGAACTCCTGCCTGGCACCTTCCCCGGTGGAGTTGTGCATGGGGTGTGTTTGGAACATTTTGTCACCGGCCGACTCCAAAATTCAGCGGTTCCCCATCTCAGCCCAGAAAGCAGGTAGAACAACTTTTGTGGTGCCTTTCAGCTGCCTACCAAGGTAGTGTAAAAACTACCAAGAGAACTCCTGCCTGGCACCTTCCCCGGTGGAGTTGTGCATGGGGTGTCTTTGGAACATTTTGTCACCGGCCGAGTCCAAAATTCAGCGATTCCCCATCTCAGCCCAGAAAGCAGGAAGAACAACTTTTGTGGTGTCCTTTTGATGCCTACCGGAGCAATGTAAAAACTACCAACAGAACTCGTCCCTGGCACCTTCGCTAGTGGAGTTGTGCATGGGGTGTCTTTGGAACATTTTGTCACCGGCCGACTCCAAAATTCAGCGGTTCCCCATCTCAGCCCAGAAAGAAGGTACAACAACTTTAATGGTGCCTTTCAGCTGCCTACCAAGGTAGTGTAAAAACTACTAAGAGAACTCCTGTCTGGCACCTTCCCCGGTGGAGTTGTGCATGGGGTGTCTTTGGAACATTTTGTCACCGGCCGACTCCAAAATTCAGCGGTTCCCCATCTCAGCCCAGAAAGAAGGTACAACAACCTTTGTGGTGTCTTTCAGATGCCTACCGGAGCAATGTAAAAACTACCAGGAGAACTCCTGCCTGGCACCTTCCCCGGTGGAGTTGTGCATGGGGTGTGTTTGGAACATTTTTTCACCGGCCGACTCCAAAATTCAGCGGTTCCCCATCTCAGCCCAGAAAGCAGGTAGAACAACATTTGTGGTGCCTTTCAAATGCCTACCAAGGTAGTGTAAAAACTACCAAGAGAACTCCTGCCTGGCACCTTCCCCGGTGGAGTTGTGCATGGGGTGTCTTTGGAACATTTTGTCACCGGCTGACTCCAAAATTCAGCGGTTCCCCATCTCAGCCCAGAAAGCAGGTAGAACAACTTTTGTGGTGCCTTTCAGCTGCCTACCAAGGTAGTGTAAAAACTACCAAGAGAACTCCTGCCTGGCACCTTCGCTAGTGGAGTTGTGCATGGGGTGTCTTTGGAACATTTTGTCACCGGCCGAGTCCAAAATTCAGCGATTCCCCATCTCAGCCCAGAAAGCAGGAAGAACAACTTTTGTAGTGTCCTTTTGATGCCTACCGGAGCAATGTAAAAACTACCAACAGAACTCGTCCCTGGCACCTTCGCTAGTGGAGTTGTGCATGGGGTGTGTTTGGAACATTTTGTCACCGGCCGACTCCAAAATTCAGCGGTTCCCCATCTCAGCCCAGAAAGCAGGTAAAACAACTTTTGTGGTGTCTTTCAGATGCCTACCAAGGTAGTGTAAAAACTATTAAGAGAAGTCCTGTCTGGCACCTTCCCCGGTGGAGTTGTGCATGGGGTGTCTTTGGAACATTTTGTCACCGGCCGAGTCCAAAATTCAGCGGTTCCCCATCTCAGCCCAGAAAGCAGGAAGAACAACTTTTGTGGTGTCCTTTTGCTGCCTACCGGAGCAATGTAAAAACTACCAACAGAACTCGTCCCTGGCACCTTCGCTAGTGGAGTTGTGCATGGGGTGTGTTTGGAACATTTTGTCACCGGCCGACTCCAAAATTCAGCGATTCCCCATCTCAGCCCAGAAAGCAGGTACAACAACTTTAGTGGTGCCTTTCAGCTGCCTACCAAGGTAGTGTAAAAACTACCAAGAGAACCCCTGCCTGGCACCTTCCCCGGTGGAGTTGCGCATGGGGTGTCTTTGGAACATTTTGTCACCGGCCGACTCCAAAATTCAGCGGTTCCCCATCTCAGCCCAGAAAGCAGGAAGAACAACTTTTGTGGTGTCCTTTTGATGCCTACCGGAGCAATGTAAAAACTACCAACAGAACTCGTCCCTGGCACCTTCGCTAGTGGAGTTGTGCATGGGGTGTGTTTGGAACATTTTGTCACCGGCCGAGTCCAAAATTCAGCGGTTCCCCATCTCAGCCCAGAAAGCAGGAAGAACAACTTTTGTGGTGCCTTTCAAATGCCTACCAAGGTAGTGTAAAAACTACCAAGAGAACTCCTTTCTGGCACCTTCCCCGGTGGAGTTGTGCATGGGGTGTGTTTGGAACATTTTGTCACCAGCCGACTCCAAAATTCAGCGATTCCCCATCTCAGCCCAGAAAGCAGGAAGAACAACTTTTGTGGTGTCCTTTTGCTGCCTACCGGAGCAATGTAAAAACTACCAAGAGAACTCCTGCCTGGCACCTTCCCCGGTGGAGTTGTGCATGGGGTGTGTTTGGAACATTTTGTCACCGGCCGACTCCAAAATTCAGCGGTTCCCCATCTCAGCCCAGAAAGCAGGTAGAACAACTTTTGTGGTGCCTTTCAAATGCCTACCAAGGTAGTGTAAAAACTACCAAGAGAACTCCTGCCTGGCACCTTCCCCGGTGGAGTTGTGCATGGGGTGTCTTTGGAACATTTTGTCACCGGCCGAGTCCAAAATTCAGCGATTCCCCATCTCAGCCCAGAAAGCAGGAAGAACAACTTTTGTGGTGTCCTTTTGATGCCTACCGGAGCAATGTAAAAACTACCAACAGAACTCCTTTCTGGCACCTTCCCCGGTGGAGTTGTGCATGGGGTGTGTTTGGAACATTTTGTCACCGGCCGACTCCAAAATTCAGCGGTTCCCCATCTCAGCCCAGAAAGAAGGTACAACAACTTTTGTGGTGCCTTTCAGCTGCCTACCAAGGTAGTGTAAAAACTACTAAGAGAACTCCTGTCTGGCACCTTCCCCGGTGGAGTTGTGCATGGGGTGTCTTTGGAACATTTTGTCACCGGCCGACTCCAAAATTCAGCGGTTCCCCATCTCAGCCCAGAAAGAAGGTACAACAACCTTTGTGGTGTCTTTCAGATGCCTACCAAGGTAGTGTAAAAACTATTAAGAGAAGTCCTGTCTGGCACCTTCCCCGGTGGAGTTGTGCATGGGGTGTGTTCAGAACATTTTGTCACCGGCCGACTCCAAAATTCAGCGGTTCCCCATCTCAGCCCAGAAAGCAGGTAGAACAACTTTTGTGGTGCCTTTCAAATGCCTACCAAGGTAGTGTAAAAACTACCAAGAGAACTCCTGCCTGGCACCTTCCCCGGTGGAGTTGTGCATGGGGTGTCTTTGGAACATTTTGTCACCGGCTGACTCCAAAATTCAGCGGTTCCCCATCTCAGCCCAGAAAGCAGGTAGAACAACTTTTGTGGTGCCTTTCAGCTGCCTACCAAGGTAGTGTAAAAACTACCAGGAGAACTCCTGCCTGGCACCTTCCCCGGTGGAGTTGTGCATGGGGTGTATTTATTAAAATTTTGTCACCAGCCGAGTCCAAAATTCAGCGGTTCCCCATCTCAGCCCAGAAAGCAGGAAGAACAACTTTTGTGGTGTCCTTTTGATGCCTACCGGAGCAATGTAAAAACTACCAACAGAACTCGTCCCTGGCACCTTCGCTAGTGGAGTTGTGCATGGGGTGTGTTTGGAACATTTTTTCACCGGCCGACTCCAAAATTCAGCGGTTCCCCATCTCAGCCCAGAAAGCAGGAAGAACAACTTTTGTGGTGTCCTTTTGCTGCCTACCGGAGCAATGTAAAAACTACCAACAGAACTCGTCCCTGGCACCTTCGCTAGTGGAGTTGTGCATGGGGTGTGTTTGGAACATTTTGTCACCGGCCGACTCCAAAATTCAGCGGTTCCCCATCTCAGCCCAGAAAGCAGGTACAACAACTTTAGTGGTGCCTTTCAGCTGCCTACCAAGGTAGTGTAAAAACTACCAAGAGAACTCCTGCCTGGCACCTTCCCCGGTGGAGTTGCGCATGGGGTGTCTTTGGAACATTTTGTCACCGGCCGACTCCAAAATTCAGCGGTTCCCCATCTCAGCCCAGAAAGCAGGAAGAACAACTTTTGTGGTGTCCTTTTGATGCCTACCGGAGCAATGTAAAAACTACCAACAGAACTCGTCCCTGGCACCTTCGCTAGTGGAGTTGTGCATGGGGTGTGTTTGGAACATTTTTTCACCGGCCGAGTCCAAAATTCAGCGGTTCCCCATCTCAGCCCAGAAAGCAGGAAGAACAACTTTTGTGGTGCCTTTCAAATGCCTACCAAGGTAGTGTAAAAACTACCAGGAGAACTCCTTTCTGGCACCTTCCCCGGTGGAGTTGTGCATGGGGTGTGTTTGGAACATTTTGTCACCAGCCGAGTCCAAAATTCAGCGATTCCCCATCTCAGCCCAGAAAGCAGGAAGAACAACTTTTGTGGTGTCCTTTTGATGCCTACCGGAGCAATGTAAAAACTACCAACAGAACTCGTCCCTGGCACCTTCGCTAGTGGAGTTGTGCATGGGGTGTGTTTGGAACATTTTGTCACCGGCCGAGTCCAAAATTCAGCGGTTCCCCATCTCAGCCCAGAAAGCAGGAAGAACAACTTTTGTGGTGCCTTTCAGCTGCCTACCAAGGTAGTGTAAAAACTACCAAGAGAACTCCTGCCTGGCACCTTCCCCGGTGGAGTTGTGCATGGGGTGTCTTTGGAACATTTTGTCACCGGCTGACTCCAAAATTCAGCGGTTCCCCATCTCAGCCCAGAAAGCAGGAAGAACAACTTTTGTGGTGTCCTTTTGGTGCCTACCGGAGCAATGTAAAAACTACCAACAGAACTCGTCCCTGGCACCTTCGCTAGTGGAGTTGTGCATGGGGTGTCTTTGGAACATTTTGTCACCGGCCGAGTCCAAAATTCAGCGGTTCCCCATCTCAGCCCAGAAAGCAGGAAGAACAACTTTTGTGGTGCCTTTCAAATGCCTACCAAGGTAGTGTAAAAACTACTAAGAGAACTCCTTTCTGGCACCTTCCCCGGTGGAGTTGTGCATGGGGTGTCTTTGGAACATTTTGTCACCGGCCGACTCCAAAATTCAGCGGTTCCCCATCTCAGCCCAGAAAGAAGGTACAACAACTTTTCTTGTGCCTTTCAGCTGCCTACCAAGGTAGTGTAAAAACTACCAAGAGAACTCCTGCGTGGCACCTTCCTCGGTGGAGTTGTGCATGGGGTGTGTTTGGAACATTTTGTCACCAGCCGACTCCAAAATTCAGCGGTTCCCCATCTCAGCCCAGAAAGCAGGAAGAACAACTTTTGTGGTGCCTTTCAAATGCCTACCAAGGTAGTGTAAAAACTACCAAGAGAACTCCTGCCTGGCACCTTCCCCGGTGGAGTTGTGCATGGGGTGTGTTTGGAACATTTTGTCACCAGCCGAGTCCAAAATTCAGCGATTCCCCATCTCAGCCCAGAAAGCAGGAAGAACAACTTTTGTGGTGTCCTTTTGATGCCTACCGGAGCAATGTAAAAACTACCAATAGAACTCCTGCCTGGCACCTTCCCCGGTGGAGTTGTGCATGGGGTGTGTTTGGAACATTTTTTCACCGGCCGACTCCAAAATTCAGCGGTTCCCCATCTCAGCCCAGAAAGCAGGTAGAACAACTTTTGTGGTGCCTTTCAGCTGCCTACCAAGGTAGTGTAAAAACTACCAAGAGAACTCCTGCCTGGCACCTTCCCCGGTGGAGTTGTGCATGGGGTGTCTTTGGAACATTTTGTCACCGGCCGACTCCAAAATTCAGCGGTTCCCCATCTCAGCCCAGAAAGCAGGAAGAACAACTTTTGTGGTGTCCTTTTGATGCCTACCGGAGCAATGTAAAAACTACCAACAGAACTCGTCCCTGGCACCTTCGCTAGTGGAGTTGTGCATGGGGTGTGTTTGGAACATTTTGTCACCGGCCGAGTCCAAAATTCAGCGGTTCCCCATCTCAGCCCAGAAAGCAGGAAGAACAACTTTTGTGGTGCCTTTCAGCTGCCTACCAAGGTAGTGTAAAAACTACCAAGAGAACTCCTGCCTGGCACCTTCCCCGGTGGAGTTGTGCATGGGGTGTCTTTGGAACATTTTGTCACCGGCCGAGTCCAAAATTCAGCGGTTCCCCATCTCAGCCCAGAAAGCAGGAAGAACAACTTTTGTGGTGTCCTTTTGGTGCTTACCGGAGCAATGTAAAAACTACCAACAGAACTCGTCCCTGGCACCTTCGCTAGTGGAGTTGTGCATGGGGTGTGTTTGGAACATTTTGTCACCGGCCGAGTCCAAAATTCAGCGGTTCCCCATCTCAGCCCAGAAAGCAGGAAGAACAACTTTTGTGGTGCCTTTCAAATGCCTACCAAGGTAGTGTAAAAACTACTAAGAGAACTCCTGTATGGCACCTTCCCCGGTGGAGTTGTGCATGGGGTGTCTTTGGAACATTTTGTCACCGGCCGAGTCCAAAATTCAGCGGTTCCCCATCTCAGCCCAGAAAGAAGGTACAACAACTTTTCTTGTGCCTTTCAGCTGCCTACCAAGGTAGTGTAAAAACTACCAAGAGAACTCCTGCCTGGCACCTTCCCCGGTGGAGTTGTGCATGGGGTGTCTTTGGAACATTTTGTCACCGGCCGAGTCCAAAATTCAGCGGTTCCCCATCTCAGCCCAGAAAGCAGGAAGAACAACTTTTGTGGTGTCCTTCAGATGCCTACCGGAGCAATGTAAAAACTACCAACAGAACTCGTCCCTGGCACCTTCGCTAGTGGAGTTGTGCATGGGGTGTCTTTGGAACATTTTTTCACCGGCCGACTCCAAAATTCAGCGGTTCCCCATCTCAGCCCAGAAAGCAGGAAGAACAACTTTTGTGGTGCCTTTCAAATGCCTACCAAGGTAGTGTAAAAACTACTAAGAGAACTCCTGTCTGGCACCTTCCCCGGTGGAGTTGTGCATGGGGTGTGTTTGGAACATTTTGTCACCGGCCGACTCCAAAATTCAGCGGTTCCCCATCTCAGCCCAGAAAGCAGGTAGAACAACTTTTGTGGTGCCTTTCAGCTGCCTACCAAGGTAGTGTAAAAACTACCAAGAGAACTCCTGCCTGGCACCTTCCCCGGTGGAGTTGTGCATGGGGTGTCTTTGGAACATTTTGTCACCGGCCGAGTCCAAAATTCAGCGGTTCCCCATCTCAGCCCAGAAAGCAGGAAGAACAACTTTTGTGGTGTCCTTTTGATGCCTACCGGAGCAATGTAAAAACTACCAACAGAACTCGTCCCTGGCACCTTCGCTAGTGGAGTTGTGCATGGGGTGTGTTTGGAACATTTTTTCACCGGCCGAGTCCAAAATTCAGCGGTTCCCCATCTCAGCCCAGAAAGCAGGAAGAACAACTTTTGTGGTGCCTTTCAAATGCCTACCAAGGTAGTGTAAAAACTACCAAGAGAACTCCTGCCTGGCACCTTCCCCGGTGGAGTTGTGCATGGGGTGTCTTTGGAACATTTTGTCACCGGCCGAGTCCAAAATTCAGCGGTTCCCCATCTCAGCCCAGAAAGCAGGAAGAACAACTTTTGTGGTGTCCTTTTGATGCCTACCGGAGCAATGTAAAAACTACCAACAGAACTCGTCCCTGGCACCTTCGCTAGTGGAGTTGTGCATGGGGTGTGTTTGGAACATTTTTTCACCGGCCGACTCCAAAATTCAGCGGTTCCCCATCTCAGCCCAGAAAGCAGGAAGAACAACTTTTGTGGTGCCTTTCAGCTGCCTACCAAGGTAGTGTAAAAACTACCAAGAGAACTCCTGCCTGGCACCTTCCCCGGTGGAGTTGTGCATGGGGTGTCTTTGGAACATTTTGTCACCGGCCGAGTCCAAAATTCAGCGGTTCCCCATCTCAGCCCAGAAAGCAGGAAGAACAACTTTTGTGGTGTCCTTTTGATGCCTACCGGAGCAATGTAAAAACTACCAACAGAACTCGTCCCTGGCACCTTCGCTAGTGGAGTTGTGCATGGGGTGTCTTTGGAACATTTTGTCACCGGCCGACTCCAAAATTCAGCGGTTCCCCATCTCAGCCCAGAAAGCAGGAAGAACAGCTTTTGTGGTGCCTTTCAAATGCCTACCAAGGTAGTGTAAAAACTACTAAGAGAACTCCTTTCTGGCACCTTCCCCGGTGGAGTTGTGCATGGGGTGTCTTTGGAACATTTTGTCACCGGCCGACTCCAAAATTCAGCGGTTCCCCATCTCAGCCCAGAAAGAAGGTACAACAACTTTTCTTGTGCCTTTCAGCTGCCTACCAAGGTAGTGTAAAAACTACCAAGAGAACTCCTGCCTGGCACCTTCCCCGGTGGAGTTGTGCATGGGGTGTCTTTGGAACATTTTGTCACCGGCCGACTCCAAAATTCAGCGGTTCCCCATCTCAGCCCAGAAAGCAGGAAGAACAACTTTTGTGGTGTCCTTCAGATGCCTACCGGAGCAATGTAAAAACTACCAACAGAACTCGTCCCTGGCACCTTCGCTAGTGGAGTTGTGCATGGGGTGTCTTTGGAACATTTTTTCACCGGCCGACTCCAAAATTCAGCGGTTCCCCATCTCAGCCCAGAAAGCAGGAAGAACAACTTTTGTGGTGCCTTTCAAATGCCTACCAAGGTAGTGTAAAAACTACTAAGAGAACTCCTGTCTGGCACCTTCCCCGGTGGAGTTGTGCATGGGGTGTGTTTGGAACATTTTGTCACCAGCCGACTCCAAAATTCAGCGGTTCCCCATCTCAGCCCAGAAAGCAGGTAGAACAACTTTTGTGGTGCCTTTCAGCTGCCTACCAAGGTAGTGTAAAAACTACCAAGAGAACTCCTGCCTGGCACCTTCCCCGGTGGAGTTGTGCATGGGGTGTCTTTGGAACATTTTTCACCGGCCGAGTCCAAAATTCAGCGGTTCCCCATCTCAGCCCAGAAAGCAGGAAGAACAACTTTTGTGGTGTCCTTTTGATGCCTACCGGAGCAATGTAAAAACTACCAACAGAACTCCTGCCTGGCACCTTCGCTAGTGGAGTTGTGCATGGGGTGTCTTTGGAACATTTTTTCACCGGCCGAGTCCAAAATTCAGCGGTTCCCCATCTCAGCCCAGAAAGCAGGAAGAACAACTTTTGTGGTGCCTTTCAAATGCCTACCAAGGTAGTGTAAAAACTACTAAGAGAACTCCTTTCTGGCACCTTCCCCGGTGGAGTTGTGCATGGGGTGTCTTTGGAACATTTTGTCACCGGCCGAGTCCAAAATTCAGCGGTTCCCCATCTCAGCCCAGAAAGAAGGTACAACAACTTTTCTTGTGCCTTTCAGCTGCCTACCAAGGTAGTGTAAAAACTACCAAGAGAACTCCTGCCTGGCACCTTCCCCGGTGGAGTTGTGCAGGGGGTGTGTTTGGAACATTTTGTCACCGGCCGAGTCCAAAATTCAGCGGTTCCCCATCTCAGCCCAGAAAGCAGGAAGAACAACTTTTGTGGTGCCTTTCAAATGCCTACCAAGGTAGTGTAAAAACTACCAAGAGAACTCCTGCCTGGCACCTTCCCCGGTGGAGTTGTGCATGGGGTGTCTTTGGAACATTTTGTCACCGGCCGAGTCCAAAATTCAGCGGTTCCCCATCTCAGCCCAGAAAGCAGGAAGAACAACTTTTGTGGTGTCCTTTTGATGCCTACCGGAGCAATGTAAAAACTACCAACAGAACTCGTCCCTGGCACCTTCGCTAGTGGAGTTGTGCATGGGGTGTGTTTAGAACATTTTTTCACCGGCCGAGTCCAAAATTCAGCGGTTCCCCATCTCAGCCCAGAAAGCAGGAAGAACAACTTTTGTGGTGCCTTTCAGCTGCCTACCAAGGTAGTGTAAAAACTACCAAGAGAACTCCTGCCTGGCACCTTCCCCGGTGGAGTTGTGCATGGGGTGTCTTTGGAACATTTTGTCACCGGCCGAGTCCAAAATTCAGCGGTTCCCCATCTCAGCCCAGAAAGCAGGAAGAACAACTTTTGTGGTGTCCTTCAGATGCCTACCGGAGCAATGTAAAAACTACCAGGAGAACTCTTGTCTGGCACCTTCGCTAGTGGAGTTGTGCATGGGGTGTCTTTGGAACATTTTTTCACCGGCCGACTCCAAAATTCAGCGGTTCCCCATCTCAGCCCAGAAAGCAGGTACAACAACTTTTGTGGTGCCTTTCAAATGCCTACCAAGGTAGTGTAAAAACTACTAAGAGAACTCCTGTCTGGCACCTTCCCCGGTGGAGTTGTGCATGGGGTGTGTTTGGAACATTTTGTCACCAGCCGACTCCAAAATTCAGCGGTTCCCCATCTCAGCCCAGAAAGCAGGTAGAACAACTTTTGTGGTGCCTTTCAGCTGCCTACCAAGGTAGTGTAAAAACTACCAAGAGAACTCCTGCCTGGCACCTTCCCCGGTGGAGTTGTGCATGGGGTGTCTTTGGAACATTTTTCACCGGCCGAGTCCAAAATTCAGCGGTTCCCCATCTCAGCCCAGAAAGCAGGAAGAACAACTTTTGTGGTGTCCTTTTGATGCCTACCGGAGCAATGTAAAAACTACCAACAGAACTCGTCCCTGGCACCTTCGCTAGTGGAGTTGTGCATGGGGTGTGTTTGGAACATTTTTTCACCGGCCGAGTCCAAAATTCAGCGGTTCCCCATCTCAGCCCAGAAAGCAGGAAGAACAACTTTTGTGGTGCCTTTCAAATGCCTACCAAGGTAGTGTAAAAACTACTAAGAGAACTCCTTTCTGGCACCTTCCCCGGTGGAGTTGTGCATGGGGTGTCTTTGGAACATTTTGTCACCGGCCGAGTCCAAAATTCAGCGGTTCCCCATCTCAGCCCAGAAAGAAGGTACAACAACTTTTCTTGTGCCTTTCAGCTGCCTACCAAGGTAGTGTAAAAACTACCAAGAGAACTCCTGCCTGGCACCTTCCCCGGTGGAGTTGTGCATGGGGTGTCTTTGGAACATTTTGTCACCGGCCGACTCCAAAATTCAGCGGTTCCCCATCTCAGCCCAGAAAGCAGGAAGAACAACTTTTGTGGTGTCCTTCAGATGCCTACCGGAGCAATGTAAAAACTACCAACAGAACTCGTCCCTGGCACCTTCGCTAGTGGAGTTGTGCATGGGGTGTCTTTGGAACATTTTTTCACCGGCCGACTCCAAAATTCAGCGGTTCCCCATCTCAGCCCAGAAAGCAGGAAGAACAACTTTTGTGGTGTCTTTCAGATGCCTACCAAGGTAGTGTAAAAACTACTAAGAGAACTCCTGTCTGGCACCTTCCCCGGTGGAGTTGTGCATGGGGTGTGTTTGGAACATTTTGTCACCGGCCGACTCCAAAATTCAGCGGTTTTCCATCTCAGCCCAGAAAGCAGGTAGAACAACTTTTGTGGTGCCTTTCAGCTGCCTACCAAGGTAGTGTAAAAACTACCAAGAGAACTCCTGCCTGGCACCTTCCCCGGTGGAGCTGTGCATGGGGTGTCTTTGGAACATTTTTCACCGGCCGAGTCCAAAATTCAGCGGTTCCCCATCTCAGCCCAGAAAGCAGGAAGAACAACTTTTGTGGTGTCCTTTTGATGCCTACCGGAGCAATGTAAAAACTACCAACAGAACTCGTCCCTGGCACCTTCGCTAGTGGAGTTGTGCATGGGGTGTGTTTGGAACATTTTTTCACCGGCCGAGTCCAAAATTCAGCGGTTCCCCATCTCAGCCCAGAAAGCAGGAAGAACAACTTTTGTGGTGCCTTTCAAATGCCTACCAAGGTAGTGTAAAAACTACTAAGAGAACTCCTTTCTGGCACCTTCCCCGGTGGAGTTGTGCATGGGGTGTCTTTGGAACATTTTGTCACCGGCCGAGTCCAAAATTCAGCGGTTCCCCATCTCAGCCCAGAAAGAAGGTACAACAACTTTTCTTGTGCCTTTCAGCTGCCTACCAAGGTAGTGTAAAAACTACCAAGAGAACTCCTGCCTGGCACCTTCCCCGGTGGAGTTGTGCATGGGGTGTGTTTGGAACATTTTGTCACCGGCCGAGTCCAAAATTCAGCGGTTCCCCATCTCAGCCCAGAAAGCAGGAAGAACAACTTTTGTGGTGCCTTTCAAATGCCTACCAAGGTAGTGTAAAAACTACCAAGAGAACTCCTGCCTGGCACCTTCCCCGGTGGAGTTGTGCATGGGGTGTCTTTGGAACATTTTGTCACCGGCCGAGTCCAAAATTCAGCGGTTCCCCATCTCAGCCCAGAAAGCAGGAAGAACAACTTTTGTGGTGTCCTTTTGATGCCTACCGGAGCAATGTAAAAACTACCAACAGAACTCGTCCCTGGCACCTTCGCTAGTGGAGTTGTGCATGGGGTGTGTTTAGAACATTTTTTCACCGGCCGAGTCCAAAATTCAGCGGTTCCCCATCTCAGCCCAGAAAGCAGGAAGAACAACTTTTGTGGTGCCTTTCAGCTGCCTACCAAGGTAGTGTAAAAACTACCAAGAGAACTCCTGCCTGGCACCTTCCCCGGTGGAGTTGTGCATGGGGTGTCTTTGGAACATTTTGTCACCGGCCGAGTCCAAAATTCAGCGGTTCCCCATCTCAGCCCAGAAAGCAGGAAGAACAACTTTTGTGGTGTCCTTTTGATGCCTACCGGAGCAATGTAAAAACTACCAAGAGAACTCCTGTCTGGCACCTTCCCCGGTGGAGTTGTGCATGGGGTGTGTTTGGAACATTTTGTCACCGGCCGAGTCCAAAATTCAGCGGTTCCCCATCTCAGCCCAGAAAGCAGGAAGAACAACTTTTGTGGTGCCTTTCAGCTGCCTACCAAGGTAGTGTAAAAACTACCAAGAGAACTCCTGCCTGGCACCTTCCCCGGTGGAGTTGTGCATGGGGTGTCTTTGGAACATTTTGTCACCGGCCGACTCCAAAATTCAGCGGTTCCCCATCTCAGCCCAGAAAGCAGGAAGAACAACTTTTGTGGTGTCCTTTTGATGCCTACCGGAGCAATGTAAAAACTACCAACAGAACTCGTCCCTGGCACCTTCGCTAGTGGAGTTGTGCATGGGGTGTCTTTGGAACATTTTTTCACCGGCCGACTCCAAAATTCAGCGGTTCCCCATCTCAGCCCAGAAAGCAGGAAGAACAGCTTTTGTGGTGCCTTTCAAATGCCTACCAAGGTAGTGTAAAAACTACTAAGAGAACTCCTTTCTGGCACCTTCCCCGGTGGAGTTGTGCATGGGGTGTCTTTGGAACATTTTGTCACCGGCCGACTCCAAAATTCAGCGGTTCCCCATCTCAGCCCAGAAAGAAGGTACAACAACTTTTCGTGTGCCTTTCAGCTGCCTACCAAGGTAGTGTAAAAACTACCAAGAGAACTCCTGCCTGGCACCTTCCCCGGTGGAGTTGTGCATGGGGTGTGTTTGGAACATTTTGTCACCGGCCGACTCCAAAATTCAGCGGTTCCCCATCTCAGCCCAGAAAGCAGGAAGAACAACTTTTGTGGTGTCCTTCAGATGCCTACCGGAGCAATGTAAAAACTACCAACAGAACTCGTCCCTGGCACCTTCGCTAGTGGAGTTGTGCATGGGGTGTCTTTGGAACATTTTTTCACCGGCCGACTCCAAAATTCAGCGGTTCCCCATCTCAGCCCAGAAAGCAGGAAGAACAACTTTTGTGGTGCCTTTCAAATGCCTACCAAGGTAGTGTAAAAACTACTAAGAGAACTCCTGTCTGGCACCTTCCCCGGTGGAGTTGTGCATGGGGTGTGTTTGGAACATTTTGTCACCAGCCGACTCCAAAATTCAGCGGTTCCCCATCTCAGCCCAGAAAGCAGGTAGAACAACTTTTGTGGTGCCTTTCAGCTGCCTACCAAGGTAGTGTAAAAACTACCAAGAGAACTCCTGCCTGGCACCTTCCCCGGTGGAGTTGTGCATGGGGTGTCTTTGGAACATTTTTCACCGGCCGAGTCCAAAATTCAGCGGTTCCCCATCTCAGCCCAGAAAGCAGGAAGAACAACTTTTGTGGTGTCCTTTTGATGCCTACCGGAGCAATGTAAAAACTACCAACAGAACTCGTCCCTGGCACCTTCGCTAGTGGAGTTGTGCATGGGGTGTGTTTGGAACATTTTTTCACCGGCCGAGTCCAAAATTCAGCGGTTCCCCATCTCAGCCCAGAAAGCAGGAAGAACAACTTTTGTGGTGCCTTTCAAATGCCTACCAAGGTAGTGTAAAAACTACTAAGAGAACTCCTGTCTGGCACCTTCCCCGGTGGAGTTGTGCATGGGGTGTGTTTGGAACATTTTGTCACCAGCCGACTCCAAAATTCAGCGGTTCCCCATCTCAGCCCAGAAAGCAGGTAGAACAACTTTTGTGGTGCCTTTCAGCTGCCTACCAAGGTAGTGTAAAAACTACCAAGAGAACTCCTGCCTGGCACCTTCCCCGGTGGAGTTGTGCATGGGGTGTCTTTGGAACATTTTTCACCGGCCGAGTCCAAAATTCAGCGGTTCCCCATCTCAGCCCAGAAAGCAGCAAGAACAACTTTTGTGGTGTCCTTTTGATGCCTACCGGAGCAATGTAAAAACTACCAACAGAACTCGTCCCTGGCACCTTCGCTAGTGGAGTTGTGCATGGGGTGTGTTTGGAACATTTTTTCACCGGCCGAGTCCAAAATTCAGCGGTTCCCCATCTCAGCCCAGAAAGCAGGAAGAACAACTTTTGTGGTGCCTTTCAAATGCCTACCAAGGTAGTGTAAAAACTACTAAGAGAACTCCTTTCTGGCACCTTCCCCGGTGGAGTTGTGCATGGGGTGTCTTTGGAACATTTTGTCACCGGCCGAGTCCAAAATTCAGCGGTTCCCCATCTCAGCCCAGAAAGAAGGTACAACAACTTTTCTTGTGCCTTTCAGCTGCCTACCAAGGTAGTGTAAAAACTACCAAGAGAACTCCTGCCTGGCACCTTCCCCGGTGGAGTTGTGCATGGGGTGTCTTTGGAACATTTTGTCACCGGCCGACTCCAAAATTCAGCGGTTCCCCATCTCAGCCCAGAAAGCAGGAAGAACAACTTTTGTGGTGTCCTTCAGATGCCTACCGGAGCAATGTAAAAACTACCAACAGAACTCGTCCCTGGCACCTTCGCTAGTGGAGTTGTGCATGGGGTGTCTTTGGAACATTTTTTCACCGGCCGACTCCAAAATTCAGCGGTTCCCCATCTCAGCCCAGAAAGCAGGAAGAACAACTTTTGTGGTGCCTTTCAAATGCCTACCAAGGTAGTGTAAAAACTACTAAGAGAACTCCTGTCTGGCACCTTCCCCGGTGGAGTTGTGCATGGGGTGTGTTTGGAACATTTTGTCACCAGCCGACTCCAAAATTCAGCGGTTCCCCATCTCAGCCCAGAAAGCAGGTAGAACAACTTTTGTGGTGCCTTTCAGCTGCCTACCAAGGTAGTGTAAAAACTACCAAGAGAACTCCTGCCTGGCACCTTCCCCGGTGGAGTTGTGCATGGGGTGTCTTTGGAACATTTTTCACCGGCCGAGTCCAAAATTCAGCGGTTCCCCATCTCAGCCCAGAAAGCAGGAAGAACAACTTTTGTGGTGTCCTTTTGATGCCTACCGGAGCAATGTAAAAACTACCAACAGAACTCGTCCCTGGCACCTTCGCTAGTGGAGTTGTGCATGGGGTGTGTTTGTAACATTTTGTCACCGGCCGAGTCCAAAATTCAGCGGTTCCCCATCTCAGCCCAGAAAGCAGGAAGAACAACTTTTGTGGTGCCTTTCAAATGCCTACCAAGGTAGTGTAAAAACTACCAAGAGAACTCCTGCCTGGCACCTTCCCCGGTGGAGTTGTGCATGGGGTGTTTTTGGAACATTTTGTCACCGGCCGAGTCCAAAATTCAGCGGTTCCCCATCTCAGCCCAGAAAGCAGGAAGAACAACTTTTGTGGTGTCCTTTTGATGCCTACCGGAGCAATGTAAAAACTACCAACAGAACTCGTCCCTGGCACCTTCGCTAGTGGAGTTGTGCATGGGGTGTGTTTGGAACATTTTTTCACCGGCCGACTCCAAAATTCAGCGGTTCCCCATCTCAGCCCAGAAAGCAGGAAGAACAACTTTTGTGGTGCCTTTCAGCTGCCTACCAAGGTAGTGTAAAAACTACCAAGAGAACTCCTGCCTGGCACCTTCCCCGGTGGAGTTGTGCATGGGGTGTCTTTGGAACATTTTGTCACCGGCCGACTCCAAAATTCAGCGGTTCCCCATCTCAGCCCAGAAAGCAGGAAGAACAACTTTTGTGGTGTCCTTTTGATGCCTACCGGAGCAATGTAAAAACTACCAACAGAACTCGTCCCTGGCACCTTCGCTAGTGGAGTTGTGCATGGGGTGTCTTTGGAACATTTTTTCACCGGCCGACTCCAAAATTCAGCGGTTCCCCATCTCAGCCCAGAAAGCAGGAAGAACAGCTTTTGTGGTGCCTTTCAAATGCCTACCAAGGTAGTGTAAAAACTACTAAGAGAACTCCTTTCTGGCACCTTCCCCGGTGGAGTTGTGCATGGGGTGTCTTTGGAACATTTTGTCACCGGCCGACTCCAAAATTCAGCGGTTCCCCATCTCAGCCCAGAAAGAAGGTACAACAACTTTTCTTGTGCCTTTCAGCTGCCTACCAAGGTAGTGTAAAAACTACCAAGAGAACTCCTGCCTGGCACCTTCCCCGGTGGAGTTGTGCATGGGGTGTCTTTGGAACATTTTGTCACCGGCCGACTCCAAAATTCAGCGGTTCCCCATCTCAGCCCAGAAAGCAGGAAGAACAACTTTTGTGGTGTCCTTCAGATGCCTACCGGAGCAATGTAAAAACTACCAACAGAACTCGTCCCTGGCACCTTCGCTAGTGGAGTTGTGCATGGGGTGTCTTTGGAACATTTTTTCACCGGCCGACTCCAAAATTCAGCGGTTCCCCATCTCAGCCCAGAAAGCAGGAAGAACAACTTTTGTGGTGCCTTTCAAATGCCTACCAAGGTAGTGTAAAAACTACTAAGAGAACTCCTGTCTGGCACCTTCCCCGGTGGAGTTGTGCATGGGGTGTGTTTGGAACATTTTGTCACCAGCCGACTCCAAAATTCAGCGGTTCCCCATCTCAGCCCAGAAAGCAGGTAGAACAACTTTTGTGGTGCCTTTCAGCTGCCTACCAAGGTAGTGTAAAAACTACCAAGAGAACTCCTGCCTGGCACCTTCCCCGGTGGAGTTGTGCATGGGGTGTCTTTGGAACATTTTTCACCGGCCGAGTCCAAAATTCAGCGGTTCCCCATCTCAGCCCAGAAAGCAGGAAGAACAACTTTTGTGGTGTCCTTTTGATGCCTACCGGAGCAATGTAAAAACTACCAACAGAACTCGTCCCTGGCACCTTCGCTAGTGGAGTTGTGCATGGGGTGTGTTTGGAACATTTTTTCACCGGCCGAGTCCAAAATTCAGCGGTTCCCCATCTCAGCCCAGAAAGCAGGAAGAACAACTTTTGTGGTGCCTTTCAGATGCCTACCAAGGTAGTGTAAAAACTACCAAGAGAACTCCTGCCTGGCACCTTCCCCGGTGGAGTTGTGCATGGGGTGTCTTTGGAACATTTTGTCACCGGCCGAGTCCAAAATTCAGCGGTTCCCCATCTCAGCCCAGAAAGCAGGAAGAACAACTTTTGTGGTGTCCTTTTGATGCCTACCGGAGCAATGTAAAAACTACCAACAGAACTCGTCCCTGGCACCTTCGCTAGTGGAGTTGTGCATGGGGTGTGTTTGGAACATTTTTTCACCGGCCGAGTCCAAAATTCAGCGGTTCCCCATCTCAGCCCAGAAAGCAGGAAGAACAACTTTTGTGGTGCCTTTCAGCTGCCTACCAAGGTAGTGTAAAAACTACCAAGAGAACTCCTGCCTGGCACCTTCCCCGGTGGAGTTGTGCATGGGGTGTCTTTGGAACATTTTGTCACCGGCCGACTCCAAAATTCAGCGGTTCCCCATCTCAGCCCAGAAAGCAGGAAGAACAACTTTTGTGGTGTCCTTTTGATGCCTACCGGAGCAATGTAAAAACTACCAACAGAACTCGTCCCTGGCACCTTCGCTAGTGGAGTTGTGCATGGGGTGTCTTTGGAACATTTTTTCACCGGCCGAGTCCAAAATTCAGCGGTTCCCCATCTCAGCCCAGAAAGCAGGAAGAACAGCTTTTGTGGTGCCTTTCAAATGCCTACCAAGGTAGTGTAAAAACTACTAAGAGAACTCCTGTCTGGCACCTTCCCCGGTGGAGTTGTGCATGGGGTGTCTTTGGAACATTTTTTCACCGGCCGAGTCCAAAATTCAGCGGTTCCCCATCTCAGCCCAGAAAGCAGGTAGAACAACTTTTGTGGTGCCTTTCAGCTGCCTACCAAGGTAGTGTAAAAACTACCAAGAGAACTCCTGCCTGGCACCTTCCCCGGTGGAGTTGTGCATGGGGTGTCTTTGGAATATTTTGTCACCGGCCGAGTCCAAAATTCAGCGATTCCCCATCTCAGCCCAGAAAGCAGGAAGAACAACTTTTGTGGTGTCCTTTTGATGCCTACCGGAGCAATGTAAAAACTACCAACAGTACTCGTCCCTGGCACCTTCGCTAGTGGAGTTGTGCATGGGGTGTGTTTGGAACATTTTGTCACCGGCCGAGTCCAAAATTCAGCGGTTCCCCATCTCAGCCCAGAAAGCAGGAAGAACAACTTTTGTGGTGCCTTTCAAATGCCTACCAAGGTAGTGTAAAAACTACCAAGAGAACTCCTGTCTGGCACCTTCCCTAGTGGAGTTGTGCATGGGGTGTCTTTGGAACATTTTGTCACCAGCCGACTCCAAAATTCAGCGGTTCCCCATCTCAGCCCAGAAAGAAGGTACAACAACTTTTGTGGTGCCTTTCAAATGCCTACCAAGGTAGTGTAAAAACTACTAAGAGAACTCCTGTCTGGCACCTTCCCTAGTGGAGTTGTGCATGGGGTGTCTTTGGAACATTTTGTCACCGGCCGAGTCCAAAATTCAGCGATTCCCCATCTCAGCCCAGAAAGCAGGAAGAACAACTTTTGTGGTGTCCTTTTGATGCCTACCGGAGCAATGTAAAAACTACCAAGAGAACTCCTGCCTGGCACCTTCCCCGGTGGAGTTGTGCATGGGGTGTCTTTGGAACATTTTGTCACCGGCCGACTCCAAAATTCAGCGGTTCCCCATCTCAGCCCAGAAAGCAGGTAGAACAACTTTTGTGGTGTCCTTTTGATGCCTACCAGAGCAATGTAAAAACTAGCAACAGAACTCCTGCCTGGCACCTTCGCTAGTGGAGTTGTGCATGGGGTGTGTTTGGAACATTTTGTCACCAGCCGAGTCCAAAATTCAGCGGTTCCCCATCTCAGCCCAGAAAGGAGGTAGAACAACTTTTGTAGTGTCTTTTTGATGCCTACAGGAGCAATGTAAAAACTACCAACAGAATTTGTTCCTGGCACCTTCGCTAGTGGAGTTGTGCATGGGGTGTATTTATTAAAATTTTGTCACCAGCCGAGTCCAAAATTCAGCGGTTCCCCATCTCAGCCCAGAAAGCAGGTAAAACAACTTTTGTGGTGTCTTTCAGATGCCTACCGGAGCAATGTAAAAACTACCAGGAGAACTCCTTTCTGGCACCTTCCCCGGTGGAGTTGTGCATGGGGTGTGTTTGGAACATTTTGTCACCGGCCGAGTCCAAAATTCAGCGGTTCCCCATCTCAGCCCAGAAAGCAGGTAGAACAACTTTTGTGGTGTCTTTCAGATGCCTACCGGAGCAATGTAAAAACTACCAAGAGAACTCCTGTCTGGCACCTTCCCCGGTGGAGTTGTGCATGGGGTGTCTTTGGAAGATTTTTTCACCGGCCGAGTCCAAAATTCAGCGGTTCCCCATCTCAGCCCAGAAAGCAGGAAGAACAACTTTTGTGGTGCCTTTCAGATGCCTACCAAGGTAGTGTAAAAACTACCAAGAGAACTCCTGCCTGGCACCTTCCCCGGTGGAGTTGTGCATGGGGTGTCTTTGGAACATTTTGTCACCGGCCGACTCCAAAATTCAGCGGTTCCCCATCTCAGCCCAGAAAGCAGGAAGAACAACTTTTGTGGTGTCCTTTTGATGCCTACCGGAGCAATGTAAAAACTACCAACAGAACTCGTCCCTGGCACCTTCGCTAGTGGAGTTGTGCATGGGGTGTGTTTGGAACATTTTGTCACCGGCCGAGTCCAAAATTCAGCGGTTCCCCATCTCAGCCCAGAAAGCAGGAAGAACAACTTTTGTGGTGTCCTTCAGATGCCTACCGGAGCAATGTAAAAACTACCAACAGAACTCGTCCCTGGCACCTTCGCTAGTGGAGTTGTGCATGGGGTGTCTTTGGAACATTTTGTCACCGGCCGACTCCAAAATTCAGCGGTTCCCCATCTCAGCCCAGAAAGCAGGAAGAACAACTTTTGTGGTGCCTTTCAAATGCCTACCAAGGTAGTGTAAAAACTACTAAGAGAACTCCTGTCTGGCACCTTCCCCGGTGGAGTTGTGCATGGGATGTCTTTGGAACATTTTGTCACCGGCCGACTCCAAAATTCAGCGGTTCCCCATCTCAGCCCAGAAAGCAGGTAGAACAACTTTTGTGGTGCCTTTCAGCTGCCTACCAAGGTAGTGTAAAAACTACCAAGAGAACTCCTGCCTGGCACCTTCCCCGGTGGAGTTGTGCATGGGGTGTCTTTGGAACATTTTGTCACCGGCCGACTCCAAAATTCAGCGGTTCCCCATCTCAGCCCAGAAAGCAGGAAGAACAACTTTTGTGGTGTCCTTTTGATGCCTACCGGAGCAATGTAAAAACTACCAACAGAACTCGTCCCTGGCACCTTCGCTAGTGGAGTTGTGCATGGGTTGTGTTTGGAACATTTTTTCACCGGCCGACTCAAAAATTCAGCGGTTCCCCATCTCAGCCCAGAAAGCAGGAAGAACAACTTTTGTGGTGCCTTTCAGCTGCCTACCAAGGTAGTGTAAAAACTACCAAGAGAACTCCTGCCTGGCACCTTCCCCGGTGGAGTTGTGCATGGGGTGTCTTTGGAACATTTTGTCACCGGCCGACTCCAAAATTCAGCGGTTCCCCATCTCAGCCCAGAAAGCAGGAAGAACAACTTTTGTGGTGTCCTTTTGATGCCTACCGGAGCAATGTAAAAACTACCAACAGAACTCCTTTCTGGCACCTTCCCCGGTGGAGTTGTGCATGGGGTGTCTTTGGAACATTTTTTCACCGGCCGACTCCAAAATTCAGCGGTTCCCCATCTCAGCCCAGAAAGCAGGAAGAACAGCTTTTGTGGTGCCTTTCAAATGCCTACCAAGGTAGTGTAAAAACTACTAAGAGAACTCCTGTATGGCACCTTCCCCGGTGGAGTTGTGCATGGGGTGTCTTTGGAACATTTTGTCACCGGCCGAGTCCAAAATTCAGCGGTTCCCCATCTCAGCCCAGAAAGCAGGTAGAACAACTTTTGTGGTGCCTTTCAGCTGCCTACCAAGGTAGTGTAAAAACTACTAAGAGAACTCCTGTCTGGCACCTTCCCCGGTGGAGTTGTGCATGGGGTGTCTTTGGAACATTTTGTCACCGGCCGAGTCCAAAATTCAGCGGTTCCCCCATCTCAGCCCAGAAAGCAGGTAGAACAACTTTTGTGGTGCCTTTCAGATGCCTACCAAGGTAGTGTAAAAACTACCAAGAGAACTCCTGCCTGGCACCTTCCCCGGTGGAGTTGTGCATGGGGTGTGTTTGGAACATTTTGTCACCAGACGAGTCCAAAATTCAGCGGTTCCCCATCTCAGCCCAGAAAGCAGGAAGAACAACTTTTGTGGTGCCTTTCAGCTGCCTACCAAGGTAGTGTAAAAACTACTAAGAGAACTCCTGTCTGGCACCTTCCCCGGTGGAGTTGTGCATGGGGTGTGTTTGGAACATTTTGTCACCGGCCGACTCCAAAATTCAGCGGTTCCCCATCTCAGCCCAGAAAGCAGGAAGAACAACTTTTGTGGTGTCCTTTTGATGCCTACCGGAGCAATGTAAAAACTACCAACAGAACTCGTCCCTGGCACCTTCGCTAGTGGAGTTGTGCATGGGGTGTGTTTGGAACATTTTTTCACCGGCCGACTCCAAAATTCAGCGGTTCCCCATCTCAGCCCAGAAAGCAGGAAGAACAACTTTTCTTGTGCCTTTCAGCTGCCTACCAAGGTAGTGTAAAAACTACCAAGAGAACTCCTGCCTGGCACCTTCCCCGGTGGAGTTGTGCATGGGGTGTCTTTGGAACATTTTGTCACCGGCCGACTCCAAAATTCAGCGGTTCCCCATCTCAGCCCAGAAAGCAGGAAGAACAACTTTTGTGGTGTCCTTTTGATGCCTACCGGAGCAATGTAAAAACTATCAAGAGAACGCTTGTCTGGCACCTTCCCCGGTGGAGTTGTGCATGGGGTGTCTTTGGAACATTTTTTCACCGGCCGACTCCAAAATTCAGCGGTTCCCCATCTCAGCCCAGAAAGCAGGAAGAACAACTTTTGTGGTGTCTTTCAGATGCCTACCGGAGCAATGTAAAAACTACCAACAGAACTCGTCCCTGGCACCTTCGCTAGTGGAGTTGTGCATGGGGTGTCTTTGGAACATTTTTTCACCGGCCGACTCCAAAATTCAGCGGTTCCCCATCTCAGCCCAGAAAGCAGGAAGAACAACTTTTGTGGTGCCTTTCAAATGCCTACCAAGGTAGTGTAAAAACTACTAAGAGAACTCCTGTCTGGCACCTTCCCCGGTGGAGTTGTGCATGGGATGTCTTTGGAACATTTTGTCACCAGCCGACTCCAAAATTCAGCGGTTCCCCATCTCAGCCCAGAAAGCAGGTAGAACAACTTTTGTGGTGCCTTTCAGCTGCCTACCAAGGTAGTGTAAAAACTACCAAGAGAACTCCTGCCTGGCACCTTCCCCGGTGGAGTTGTGCATGGGGTGTCTTTGGAACATTTTGTCACCGGCCGAGTCCAAAATTCAGCGGTTCCCCATCTCAGCCCAGAAAGCAGGAAGAACAACTTTTGTGGTGTCCTTTTGATGCCTACCGGAGCAATGTAAAAACTACCAACAGAACTCGTCCCTGGCACCTTCGCTAGTGGAGTTGTGCATGGGGTGTGTTTGGAACATTTTTTCACCGGCCGAGTCCAAAATTCAGCGGTTCCCCATCTCAGCCCAGAAAGCAGGAAGAACAACTTTTGTGGTGCCTTTCAGCTGCCTACCAAGGTAGTGTAAAAACTACCAAGAGAACTCCTGCCTGGCACCTTCCCCGGTGGAGTTGTGCATGGGGTGTCTTTGGAACATTTTGTCACCGGCCGACTCCAAAATTCAGCGGTTCCCCATCTCAGCCCAGAAAGCAGGAAGAACAACTTTTGTGGTGTCCTTTTGATGCCTACCGGAGCAATGTAAAAACTACCAACAGAACTCCTTTCTGGCACCTTCCCCGGTGGAGTTGTGCATGGGGTGTCTTTGGAACATTTTTTCACCGGCCGACTCCAAAATTCAGCGGTTCCCCATCTCAGCCCAGAAAGCAGGAAGAACAGCTTTTGTGGTGCCTTTCAAATGCCTACCAAGGTAGTGTAAAAACTACTAAGAGAACTCCTGTATGGCACCTTCCCCGGTGGAGTTGTGCATGGGGTGTCTTTGGAACATTTTGTCACCGGCCGAGTCCAAAATTCAGCGGTTCCCCATCTCAGCCCAGAAAGCAGGTAGAACAACTTTTGTGGTGCCTTTCAGCTGCCTACCAAGGTAGTGTAAAAACTACTAAGAGAACTCCTGTCTGGCACCTTCCCCGGTGGAGTTGTGCATGGGGTGTCTTTGGAACATTTTGTCACCGGCCGAGTCCAAAATTCAGCGGTTCCCCATCTCAGCCCAGAAAGCAGGTAGAACAACTTTTGTGGTGCCTTTCAGATGCCTACCAAGGTAGTGTAAAAACTACCAAGAGAACTCCTGCCTGGCACCTTCCCCGGTGGAGTTGTGCATGGGGTGTGTTTGGAACATTTTGTCACCAGACGAGTCCAAAATTCAGCGGTTCCCCATCTCAGCCCAGAAAGCAGGAAGAACAACTTTTGTGGTGCCTTTCAGCTGCCTACCAAGGTAGTGTAAAAACTACTAAGAGAACTCCTGTCTGGCACCTTCCCCGGTGGAGTTGTGCATGGGGTGTGTTTGGAACATTTTGTCACCGGCCGACTCCAAAATTCAGCGGTTCCCCATCTCAGCCCAGAAAGCAGGAAGAACAACTTTTGTGGTGTCCTTTTGATGCCTACCGGAGCAATGTAAAAACTACCAACAGAACTCGTCCCTGGCACCTTCGCTAGTGGAGTTGTGCATGGGGTGTGTTTGGAACATTTTTTCACCGGCCGACTCCAAAATTCAGCGGTTCCCCATCTCAGCCCAGAAAGCAGGAAGAACAACTTTTCTTGTGCCTTTCAGCTGCCTACCAAGGTAGTGTAAAAACTACCAAGAGAACTCCTGCCTGGCACCTTCCCCGGTGGAGTTGTGCATGGGGTGTCTTTGGAACATTTTGTCACCGGCCGACTCCAAAATTCAGCGGTTCCCCATCTCAGCCCAGAAAGCAGGAAGAACAACTTTTGTGGTGTCCTTTTGATGCCTACCGGAGCAATGTAAAAACTATCAAGAGAACGCTTGTCTGGCACCTTCCCCGGTGGAGTTGTGCATGGGGTGTCTTTGGAACATTTTTTCACCGGCCGACTCCAAAATTCAGCGGTTCCCCATCTCAGCCCAGAAAGCAGGAAGAACAACTTTTGTGGTGTCTTTCAGATGCCTACCGGAGCAATGTAAAAACTACCAACAGAACTCGTCCCTGGCACCTTCGCTAGTGGAGTTGTGCATGGGGTGTCTTTGGAACATTTTTTCACCGGCCGACTCCAAAATTCAGCGGTTCCCCATCTCAGCCCAGAAAGCAGGAAGAACAACTTTTGTGGTGCCTTTCAAATGCCTACCAAGGTAGTGTAAAAACTACTAAGAGAACTCCTGTCTGGCACCTTCCCCGGTGGAGTTGTGCATGGGATGTCTTTGGAACATTTTGTCACCAGCCGACTCCAAAATTCAGCGGTTCCCCATCTCAGCCCAGAAAGCAGGTAGAACAACTTTTGTGGTGCCTTTCAGCTGCCTACCAAGGTAGTGTAAAAACTACCAAGAGAACTCCTGCCTGGCACCTTCCCCGGTGGAGTTGTGCATGGGGTGTCTTTGGAACATTTTGTCACCGGCCGAGTCCAAAATTCAGCGGTTCCCCATCTCAGCCCAGAAAGCAGGAAGAACAACTTTTGTGGTGTCCTTTTGATGCCTACCGGAGCAATGTAAAAACTACCAACAGAACTCGTCCCTGGCACCTTCGCTAGTGGAGTTGTGCATGGGGTGTGTTTGGAACATTTTTTCACCGGCCGAGTCCAAAATTCAGCGGTTCCCCATCTCAGCCCAGAAAGCAGGAAGAACAACTTTTGTGGTGCCTTTCAGCTGCCTACCAAGGTAGTGTAAAAACTACCAAGAGAACTCCTGCCTGGCACCTTCCCCGGTGGAGTTGTGCATGGGGTGTCTTTGGAACATTTTGTCACCGGCCGACTCCAAAATTCAGCGGTTCCCCATCTCAGCCCAGAAAGCAGGAAGAACAACTTTTGTGGTGTCCTTTTGATGCCTACCGGAGCAATGTAAAAACTACCAACAGAACTCCTTTCTGGCACCTTCCCCGGTGGAGTTGTGCATGGGGTGTCTTTGGAACATTTTTTCACCGGCCGACTCCAAAATTCAGCGGTTCCCCATCTCAGCCCAGAAAGCAGGAAGAACAGCTTTTGTGGTGCCTTTCAAATGCCTACCAAGGTAGTGTAAAAACTACTAAGAGAACTCCTGTATGGCACCTTCCCCGGTGGAGTTGTGCATGGGGTGTCTTTGGAACATTTTGTCACCGGCCGAGTCCAAAATTCAGCGGTTCCCCATCTCAGCCCAGAAAGCAGGTAGAACAACTTTTGTGGTGCCTTTCAGCTGCCTACCAAGGTAGTGTAAAAACTACTAAGAGAACTCCTGTCTGGCACCTTCCCCGGTGGAGTTGTGCATGGGGTGTCTTTGGAACATTTTGTCACCGGCCGAGTCCAAAATTCAGCGGTTCCCCATCTCAGCCCAGAAAGCAGGTAGAACAACTTTTGTGGTGCCTTTCAGATGCCTACCAAGGTAGTGTAAAAACTACCAAGAGAACTCCTGCCTGGCACCTTCCCCGGTGGAGTTGTGCATGGGGTGTCTTTGGAACATTTTGTCACCAGACGAGTCCAAAATTCAGCGGTTCCCCATCTCAGCCCAGAAAGCAGGAAGAACAACTTTTGTGGTGCCTTTCAGCTGCCTACCAAGGTAGTGTAAAAACTACTAAGAGAACTCCTGTCTGGCACCTTCCCCGGTGGAGTTGTGCATGGGGTGTCTTTGGAACATTTTGTCACCGGCCGACTCCAAAATTCAGCGGTTCCCCATCTCAGCCCAGAAAGCAGGAAGAACAACTTTTGTGGTGTCCTTTTGATGCCTACCGGAGCAATGTAAAAACTACCAACAGAACTCGTCCCTGGCACCTTCGCTAGTGGAGTTGTGCATGGGGTGTGTTTGGAACATTTTTTCACCGGCCGAGTCCAAAATTCAGCGGTTCCCCATCTCAGCCCAGAAAGCAGGAAGAACTTTTGTGGTGCCTTTCAAATGCCTACCAAGGTAGTGTAAAAACTACCAAGAGAACTCCTGCCTGGCACCTTCCCCGGTGGAGTTGTGCAGGGGGTGTGTTTGGAACATTTTGTCACCGGCCGACTCCAAAATTCAGCGGTTCCCCATCTCAGCCCAGAAAGCAGGAAGAACAACTTTTGTGGTGTCCTTTTGATGCCTACCGGAGCAATGTAAAAACTATCAAGAGAACGCTTGTCTGGCACCTTCCCCGGTGGAGTTGTGCATGGGGTGTCTTTGGAACATTTTTTCACCGGCCGACTCCAAAATTCAGCGGTTCCCCATCTCAGCCCAGAAAGCAGGAAGAACAACTTTTGTGGTGTCCTTCAGATGCCTACCGGAGCAATGTAAAAACTACCAACAGAACTCGTCCCTGGCACCTTCGCTAGTGGAGTTGTGCATGGGGTGTCTTTGGAACATTTTTTCACCGGCCGACTCCAAAATTCAGCGGTTCCCCATCTCAGCCCAGAAAGCAGGAAGAACAACTTTTGTGGTGCCTTTCAAATGCCTACCAAGGTAGTGTAAAAACTACTAAGAGAACTCCTGTCTGGCACCTTCCCCGGTGGAGTTGTGCATGGGATGTCTTTGGAACATTTTGTCACCAGCCGACTCCAAAATTCAGCGGTTCCCCATCTCAGCCCAGAAAGCAGGTAGAACAACTTTTGTGGTGCCTTTCAGCTGCCTACCAAGGTAGTGTAAAAACTACCAAGAGAACTCCTGCCTGGCACCTTCCCCGGTGGAGTTGTGCATGGGGTGTCTTTGGAACATTTTGTCACCGGCCGAGTCCAAAATTCAGCGGTTCCCCATCTCAGCCCAGAAAGCAGGAAGAACAACTTTTGTGGTGTCCTTTTGATGCCTACCGGAGCAATGTAAAAACTACCAACAGAACTCGTCCCTGGCACCTTCGCTAGTGGAGTTGTGCATGGGGTGTGTTTGGAACATTTTTTCACCGGCCGACTCCAAAATTCAGCGGTTCCCCATCTCAGCCCAGAAAGCAGGAAGAACAACTTTTGTGGTGCCTTTCAGCTGCCTACCAAGGTAGTGTAAAAACTACCAAGAGAACTCCTGCCTGGCACCTTCCCCGGTGGAGTTGTGCATGGGGTGTCTTTGGAACATTTTGTCACCGGCCGAGTCCAAAATTCAGCGGTTCCCCATCTCAGCCCAGAAAGCAGGAAGAACAACTTTTGTGGTGTCCTTTTGATGCCTACCGGAGCAATGTAAAAACTACCAACAGAACTCGTCCCTGGCACCTTCGCTAGTGGAGTTGTGCATGGGGTGTGTTTGGAACATTTTTTCACCGGCCGAGTCCAAAATTCAGCGGTTCCCCATCTCAGCCCAGAAAGCAGGAAGAACAACTTTTGTGGTGCCTTTCAGCTGCCTACCAAGGTAGTGTAAAAACTACCAAGAGAACTCCTGCCTGGCACCTTCCCCGGTGGAGTTGTGCATGGGGTGTCTTTGGAACATTTTGTCACCGGCCGAGTCCAAAATTCAGCGATTCCCCATCTCAGCCCAGAAAGCAGGAAGAACAACTTTTGTGGTGTCCTTTTGGTGCCTACCGGAGCAATGTAAAAACTACCAACAGAACTCGTCCGTGGCACCTTCCCCGGTGGAGTTGTGCATGGGGTGTGTTTGGAACATTTTGTCACCGGCCGACTCCAAAATTCAGCGGTTCCCCATCTCAGCCCAGAAAGCAGGTACAACAACTTTTGTGGTGCCTTTCAGATGCCTACCAAGGTAGTGTAAAAACTATTAAGAGAAGTCCTGTCTGGCACCTTCCCCGGTGGAGTTGTGCATGGGGTGTGTTTGGAACATTTTGTCACCGGCCGACTCCAAAATTCAGCGGTTCCCCATCTCAGCCCAGAAAGCAGGTAAAACAACTTTTGTGGTTTCTTTCAGATGCCTACCAAGGTAGTGTAAAAACTATTAAGAGAACTCCTGTCTGGCACCTTCCACGGTGGAGTTGTGCATGGGGTGTCTTTGGAACATTTTGTCACCGGCCGACTCCAAAATTCAGCGGTTCCCCATCTCAGCCCAGAAAGCAGGTAGAACAACTTTTGTGGTGTCTTTCAGATGCCTACCGGAGCAATGTAAAAACTACCAGGAGAACTCCTGTCTGGCACCTTCCCCGGTGGAGTTGTGCATGGGGTGTGTTTGGAACATTTTGTCACCGGCCGACTCCAAAATTCAGCGGTTCCCCATCTCAGCCCAGAAAGCAGGTAGAACAACTTTTGTGGTGTCTTTCAGATGCCTACTGGAGCAATGTAAAAACTACCAGGAGAACTCCTTTCTGGCACCTTCCCCGGTGGAGTTGTGCATGGGGTGTATTTATTAAAATTTTGTCACCAGCCGAGTCCAAAATTCAGCGGTTCCCCATCTCAGCCCAGAAAGCAGGTAAAACAACTTTTGTGGTGTCTTTCAGATGCCTACCGGAGCAATGTAAAAACTACCAGGAGAACTCCTTTCTGGCACCTTCCCCGGTGGAGTTGTGCATGGGGTGTGTTTGGAACATTTTGTCACCGGCCGAGTCCAAAATTCAGCGGTTCCCCATCTCAGCCCAGAAAGCAGGTAGAACAACTTTTGTGGTGTCTTTCAGATGCCTACCGGAGCAATGTAAAAACTACCAAGAGAACTCCTGTCTGGCACCTTCCCCGGTGGAGTTGTGCATGGGGTGTCTTTGGAACATTTTTTCACCGGCCGAGTCCAAAATTCAGCGGTTCCCCATCTCAGCCCAGAAAGCAGGAAGAACAACTTTTGTGGTGCCTTTCAGATGCCTACCAAGGTAGTGTAAAAACTACCAAGAGAACTCCTGCCTGGCACCTTCCCCGGTGGAGTTGTGCATGGGGTGTGTTTGGAACATTTTGTCACCGGCCGACTCCAAAATTCAGCGGTTCCCCATCTCAGCCCAGAAAGCAAGAAGAACAACTTTTGTGGTGTCCTTCAGATGCCTACCGGAGCAATGTAAAAACTACCAACAGAACTCGTCCCTGGCACCTTCGCTAGTGGAGTTGTGCATGGGGTGTCTTTGGAACATTTTTTCACCGGCCGACTCCAAAATTCAGCGGTTCCCCATCTCAGCCCAGAAAGCAGGAAGAACAACTTTTGTGGTGCCTTTCAAATGCCTACCAAGGTAGTGTAAAAACTACTAAGAGAACTCCTGTCTGGCACCTTCCCCGGTGGAGTTGTGCATGGGATGTCTTTGGAACATTTTGTCACCGGCCGACTCCAAAATTCAGCGGTTCCCCATCTCAGCCCAGAAAGCAGGTAGAACAACTTTTGTGGTGCCTTTCAGCTGCCTACCAAGGTAGTGTAAAAACTACCAAGAGAACTCCTGCCTGGCACCTTCCCCGGTGGAGTTGTGCATGGGGTGTCTTTGGAACATTTTGTCACCGGCCGACTCCAAAATTCAGCGGTTCCCCATCTCAGCCCAGAAAGCAGGAAGAACAACTTTTGTGGTGTCCTTTTGATGCCTACCGGAGCAATGTAAAAACTACCAACAGAACTCGTCCCTGGCACCTTCGCTAGTGGAGTTGTGCATGGGGTGTGTTTGGAACATTTTTTCACCGGCCGAGTCCAAAATTCAGCGGTTCCCCATCTCAGCCCAGAAAGCAGGAAGAACAACTTTTGTGGTGCCTTTCAGCTGCCTACCAAGGTAGTGTAAAAACTACCAAGAGAACTCCTGGCTGGCACCTTCCCCGGTGGAGTTGTGCATGGGGTGTCTTTGGAACATTTTGTCACCGGCCGAGTCCAAAATTCAGCGGTTCCCCATCTCAGCCCAGAAAGCAGGAAGAACAACTTTTGTGGTGTCCTTTTGATGCCTACCGGAGCAATGTAAAAACTACCAACAGAACTCCTTTCTGGCACCTTCCCCGGTGGAGTTGTGCATGGGGTGTCTTTGGAACATTTTTTCACCGGCCGACTCCAAAATTCAGCGGTTCCCCATCTCAGCCCAGAAAGCAGGAAGAACAGCTTTTGTGGTGCCTTTCAAATGCCTACCAAGGTAGTGTAAAAACTACTAAGAGAACTCCTGTATGGCACCTTCCCCGGTGGAGTTGTGCATGGGGTGTCTTTGGAACATTTTGTCACCGGCCGACTCCAAAATTCAGCGGTTCCCCATCTCAGCCCAGAAAGCAGGAAGAACAACTTTTGTGGTGCCTTTCAGCTGCCTACCAAGGTAGTGTAAAAACTACTAAGAGAACTCCTGTCTGGCACCTTCCCCGGTGGAGTTGTGCATGGGGTGTCTTTGGAACATTTTGTCACCGGCCGAGTCCAAAATTCAGCGGTTCCCCATCTCAGCCCAGAAAGCAGGTAGAACAACTTTTGTGGTGCCTTTCAGATGCCTACCAAGGTAGTGTAAAAACTACCAAGAGAACTCCTGGCTGGCACCTTCCCCGGTGGAGTTGTGCATGGGGTGTGTTTGGAACATTTTGTCACCAGACGAGTCCAAAATTCAGCGGTTCCCCATCTCAGCCCAGAAAGCAGGAAGAACAACTTTTGTGGTGCCTTTCAGCTGCCTACCAAGGTAGTGTAAAAACTACTAAGAGAACTCCTGTCTGGCACCTTCCCCGGTGGAGTTGTGCATGGGGTGTCTTTGGAACATTTTGTCACCGGCCGAGTCCAAAATTCAGCGGTTCCCCATCTCAGCCCAGAAAGCAGGAAGAACAACTTTTGTGGTGTCCTTTTGATGCCTACCGGAGCAATGTAAAAACTACCAACAGAACTCGTCCCTGGCACCTTCGCTAGTGGAGTTGTGCATGGGGTGTGTTTGGAACATTTTTTCACCGGCCGACTCCAAAATTCAGCGGTTCCCCATCTCAGCCCAGAAAGCAGGAAGAACAACTTTTGTGGTGCCTTTCAAATGCCTACCAAGGTAGTGTAAAAACTACCAAGAGAACTCCTGCCTGGCACCTTCCCCGGTGGAGTTGTGCATGGGGTGTCTTTGGAACATTTTGTCACCGGCCGACTCCAAAATTCAGCGGTTCCCCATCTCAGCCCAGAAAGCAGGAAGAACAACTTTTGTGGTGTCCTTTTGATGCCTACCGGAGCAATGTAAAAACTATCAAGAGGACGCTTGTCTGGCACCTTCCCCGGTGGAGTTGTGCATGGGGTGTCTTTGGAACATTTTTTCACCGGCCGACTCCAAAATTCAGCGGTTCCCCATCTCAGCCCAGAAAGCAGGAAGAACAACTTTTGTGGTGTCCTTCAGATGCCTACGGAAGCAATGTAAAAACTACCAACAGAACTCGTCCCTGGCACCTTCGCTAGTGGAGTTGTGCATGGGGTGTGTTTGGAACATTTTTTCACCGGCCGACTCCAAAATTCAGCGGTTCCCCATCTCAGCCCAGAAAGCAGGAAGAACAACTTTTGTGGTGCCTTTCAAATGCCTACCAAGGTAGTGTAAAAACTACTAAGAGAACTCCTGTCTGGCACCTTCCCCGGTGGAGTTGTGCATGGGATGTCTTTGGAACATTTTGTCACCAGCCGACTCCAAAATTCAGCGGTTCCCCATCTCAGCCCAGAAAGCAGGTAGAACAACTTTTGTGGTGCCTTTCAGCTGCCTACCAAGGTAGTGTAAAAACTACCAAGAGAACTCCTGCCTGGCACCTTCCCCGGTGGAGTTGTGCATGGGGTGTCTTTGGAACATTTTTTCACCGGCCGACTCCAAAATTCAGCGGTTCCCCATCTCAGCCCAGAAAGCAGGTAGAACAACTTTTGTGGTGCCTTTCAGCTGCCTACCAAGGTAGTGTAAAAACTACTAAGAGAACTCCTGTCTGGCACCTTCCCCGGTGGAGTTGTGCATGGGGTGTCTTTGGAACATTTTGTCACCGGCCGAGTCCAAAATTCAGCGGTTCCCCATCTCAGCCCAGAAAGAAGGTAGAACAACTTTTGTGGTGCCTTTCAGCTGCCTACCAAGGTAGTGTAAAAACTACCAAGAGAACTCCTGCCTGGCACCTTCCCCGGTGGAGTTGTGCATGGGGTGTCTTTGGAACATTTTGTCACCGGCCGAGTCCAAAATTCAGCGGTTCCCCATCTCAGCCCAGAAAGCAGGAAGAACAACTTTTGTGGTGTCCTTTTGATGCCTACCGGAGCAATGTAAAAACTACCAACAGAACTCGTCCCTGGCACCTTCGCTAGTGGAGTTGTGCATGGGGTGTGTTTGGAACATTTTTTCACCGGCCGAGTCCAAAATTCAGCGGTTCCCCATCTCAGCCCAGAAAGCAGGAAGAACAACTTTTGTGGTGCCTTTCAGCTGCCTACCAAGGTAGTGTAAAAACTACCAAGAGAACTCCTGCCTGGCACCTTCCCCGGTGGAGTTGTGCATGGGGTGTCTTTGGAACATTTTGTCACCGGCCGAGTCCAAAATTCAGCGGTTCCCCATCTCAGCCCAGAAAGCAGGAAGAACAACTTTTGTGGTGTCCTTTTGATGCCTACCGGAGCAATGTAAAAACTACCAACAGAACTCCTTTCTGGCACCTTCCCCGGTGGAGTTGTGCATGGGGTGTGTTTGGAACATTTTGTCACCGGCCGACTCCAAAATTCAGCGGTTCCCCATCTCAGCCCAGAAAGCAGGAAGAACAGCTTTTGTGGTGCCTTTCAAATGCCTACCAAGGTAGTGTAAAAACTACTAAGAGAACTCCTGTATGGCACCTTCCCTAGTGGAGTTGTGCATGGGGTGTCTTTGGAACATTTTGTCACCGGCCGAGTCCAAAATTCAGCGGTTCCCCATCTCAGCCCAGAAAGCAGGAAGAACAACTTTTGTGGTGTCCTTTTGATGCCTACCGGAGCAATGTAAAAACTACCAACAGAACTCCTTTCTGGCACCTTCCCCGGTGGAGTTGTGCATGGGGTGTGTTTGGAACATTTTGTCACCGGCCGACTCCAAAATTCAGCGGTTCCCCATCTCAGCCCAGAAAGCAGGAAGAACAGCTTTTGTGGTGCCTTTCAAATGCCTACCAAGGTAGTGTAAAAACTACTAAGAGAACTCCTGTATGGCACCTTCCCCGGTGGAGTTGTGCATGGGGTGTCTTTGGAACATTTTGTCACCGGCCGAGTCCAAAATTCAGCGGTTCCCCATCTCAGCCCAGAAAGCAGGAAGAACAACTTTTGTGGTGTCCTTTTGATGCCTACCGGAGCAATGTAAAAACTAACAACAGAACTCGTCCCTGGCACCTTCCCCGGTGGAGTTGTGCATGGGGTGTGTTTGGAACATTTTTTCACCGGCCGAGTCCAAAATTCAGCGGTTCCCCATCTCAGCCCAGAAAGCAGGAAGAACAACTTTTGTGGTGCCTTTCAAATGCCTACCAAGGTAGTGTAAAAACTACCAAGAGAACTCCTGCCTGGCACCTTCCCCGGTGGAGTTGTGCATGGGGTGTCTTTGGAACATTTTGTCACCGGCCGAGTCCAAAATTCAGCGATTCCCCATCTCAGCCCAGAAAGCAGGAAGAACAACTTTTGTGGTGTCCTTTTGGTGCCTACCGGAGCAATGTAAAAACTACCAACAGAACTCGTCCGTGGCACCTTCCCCGGTGGAGTTGTGCATGGGGTGTGTTTGGAACATTTTGTCACCGGCCGACTCCAAAATTCAGCGGTTCCCCATCTCAGCCCAGAAAGCAGGTACAACAACTTTTGTGGTGCCTTTCAGATGCCTACCAAGGTAGTGTAAAAACTATTAAGAGAAGTCCTGTCTGGCACCTTCCCCGGTGGAGTTGTGCATGGGGTGTGTTTGGAACATTTTGTCACCGGCCGACTCCAAAATTCAGCGGTTCCCCATCTCAGCCCAGAAAGCAGGTAAAACAACTTTTGTGGTGTCTTTCAGATGCCTACCAAGGTAGTGTAAAAACTATTAAGAGAACTCCTGTCTGGCACCTTCCCCGGTGGAGTTGTGCATGGGGTGTCTTTGGAACATTTTGTCACCGGCCGACTCCAAAATTCAGCGGTTCCCCATCTCAGCCCAGAAAGCAGGTAGAACAACTTTTGTGGTGTCTTTCAGATGCCTACCGGAGCAATGTAAAAACTACCAGGAGAACTCCTGTCTGGCACCTTCCCCGGTGGAGTTGTGCATGGGGTGTGTTTGGAACATTTTGTCACCGGCCGACTCCAAAATTCAGCGGTTCCCCATCTCAGCCCAGAAAGCAGGTAGAACAACTTTTGTGGTGTCTTTCAGATGCCTACTGGAGCAATGTAAAAACTACCAGGAGAACTCCTTTCTGGCACCTTCCCCGGTGGAGTTGTGCATGGGGTGTATTTATTAAAATTTTGTCACCAGCCGAGTCCAAAATTCAGCGGTTCCCCATCTCAGCCCAGAAAGCAGGTAAAACAACTTTTGTGGTGTCTTTCAGATGCCTACCGGAGCAATGTAAAAACTACCAAGAGAACTCCTGTCTGGCACCTTCCCCGGTGGAGTTGTGCATGGGGTGTCTTTGGAACATTTTTTCACCGGCCGAGTCCAAAATTCAGCGGTTCCCCATCTCAGCCCAGAAAGCAGGAAGAACAACTTTTGTGGTGCCTTTCAGATGCCTACCAAGGTAGTGTAAAAACTACCAAGAGAACTCCTGCCTGGCACCTTCCCCGGTGGAGTTGTGCATGGGGTGTCTTTGGAACATTTTGTCACCGGCCGACTCCAAAATTCAGCGGTTCCCCATCTCAGCCCAGAAAGCAGGAAGAACAACTTTTGTGGTGTCCTTTTGATGCCTACCGGAGCAATGTAAAAACTACCAACAGAACTCGTCCCTGGCACCTTCGCTAGTGGAGTTGTGCATGGGGTGTGTTTGGAACATTTTGTCACCGGCCGAGTCCAAAATTCAGCGGTTCCCCATCTCAGCCCAGAAAGCAGGAAGAACAACTTTTGTGGTGTCCTTCAGATGCCTACCGGAGCAATGTAAAAACTACCAACAGAACTCGTCCCTGGCACCTTCGCTAGTGGAGTTGTGCATGGGGTGTCTTTGGAACATTTTTTCACCGGCCGACTCCAAAATTCAGCGGTTCCCCATCTCAGCCCAGAAAGCAGGAAGAACAACTTTTGTGGTGCCTTTCAAATGCCTACCAAGGTAGTGTAAAAACTACTAAGAGAACTCCTGTCTGGCACCTTCCCCGGTGGAGTTGTGCATGGGATGTCTTTGGAACATTTTGTCACCGGCCGACTCCAAAATTCAGCGGTTCCCCATCTCAGCCCAGAAAGCAGGTAGAACAACTTTTGTGGTGCCTTTCAGCTGCCTACCAAGGTAGTGTAAAAACTACCAAGAGAACTCCTGCCTGGCACCTTCCCCGGTGGAGTTGTGCATGGGGTGTCTTTGGAACATTTTGTCACCGGCCGAGCCCAAAATTCAGCTGTTCCCCATCTCAGCCCAGAAAGCAGGAAGAACAACTTTTGTGGTGTCCTTTTGATGCCTACCGGAGCAATGTAAAAACTACCAACAGAACTCGTCCCTGGCACCTTCGCTAGTGGAGTTGTGCATGGGGTGTGTTTGGAACATTTTTTCACCGGCCGACTCAAAAATTCAGCGGTTCCCCATCTCAGCCCAGAAAGCAGGAAGAACAACTTTTGTGGTGCCTTTCAGCTGCCTACCAAGGTAGTGTAAAAACTACCAAGAGAACTCCTGGCTGGCACCTTCCCCGGTGGAGTTGTGCATGGGGTGTCTTTGGAACATTTTGTCACCGGCCGAGTCCAAAATTCAGCGGTTCCCCATCTCAGCCCAGAAAGCAGGAAGAACAACTTTTGTGGTGTCCTTTTGATGCCTACCGGAGCAATGTAAAAACTACCAACAGAACTCCTTTCTGGCACCTTCCCCGGTGGAGTTGTGCATGGGGTGTGTTTGGAACATTTTGTCACCGGCCGACTCCAAAATTCAGCGGTTCCCCATCTCAGCCCAGAAAGCAGGAAGAACAGCTTTTGTGGTGCCTTTCAAATGCCTACCAAGGTAGTGTAAAAACTACTAAGAGAACTCCTGTATGGCACCTTCCCCGGTGGAGTTGTGCATGGGGTGTCTTTGGAACATTTTGTCACCGGCCGAGTCCAAAATTCAGCGGTTCCCCATCTCAGCCCAGAAAGCAGGTAGAACAACTTTTGTGGTGCCTTTCAGCTGCCTACCAAGGTAGTGTAAAAACTACTAAGAGAACTCCTGCCTGGCACCTTCCCCGGTGGAGTTGTGCATGGGGTGTCTTTGGAACATTTTGTCACCGGCCGAGTCCAAAATTCAGCGGTTCCCCATCTCAGCCCAGAAAGCAGGTAGAACAACTTTTGTGGTGCCTTTCAGATGCCTACCAAGGTAGTGTAAAAACTACCAAGAGAACTCCTGCCTGGCACCTTCCCCGGTGGAGTTGTGCATGGGGTGTGTTTGGAACATTTTGTCACCAGACGAGTCCAAAATTCAGCGGTTCCCCATCTCAGCCCAGAAAGCAGGAAGAACAACTTTTGTGGTGCCTTTCAGCTGCCTACCAAGGTAGTGTAAAAACTACTAAGAGAACTCCTGTCTGGCACCTTCCCCGGTGGAGTTGTGCATGGGGTGTCTTTGGAACATTTTGTCACCGGCCGAGTCCAAAATTCAGCGGTTCCCCATCTCAGCCCAGAAAGCAGGAAGAACAACTTTTGTGGTGTCCTTTTGATGCCTACCGGAGCAATGTAAAAACTACCAACAGAACTCGTCCCTGGCACCTTCGCTAGTGGAGTTGTGCATGGGGTGTGTTTGGAACATTTTTTCACCGGCCGAGTCCAAAATTCAGCGGTTCCCCATCTCAGCCCAGAAAGCAGGAAGAACAACTTTTGTGGTGCCTTTCAAATGCCTACCAAGGTAGTGTAAAAACTACCAAGAGAACTCCTGCCTGGCACCTTCCCCGGTGGAGTTGTGCATGGGGTGTCTTTGGAACATTTTGTCACCGGCCGACTCCAAAATTCAGCGGTTCCCCATCTCAGCCCAGAAAGCAGGAAGAACAACTTTTGTGGTGTCCTTTTGATGCCTACCGGAGCAATGTAAAAACTATCAAGAGAACGCTTGTCTGGCACCTTCCCCGGTGGAGTTGTGCATGGGGTGTCTTTGGAACATTTTTTCACCGGCCGACTCCAAAATTCAGCGGTTCCCCATCTCAGCCCAGAAAGCAGGAAGAACAACTTTTGTGGTGTCCTTCAGATGCCTACCGGAGCAATGTAAAAACTACCAACAGAACTCGTCCCTGGCACCTTCGCTAGTGGAGTTGTGCATGGGGTGTGTTTGGAACATTTTTTCACCGGCCGACTCCAAAATTCAGCGGTTCCCCATCTCAGCCCAGAAAGCAGGAAGAACAACTTTTGTGGTGCCTTTCAAATGCCTACCAAGGTAGTGTAAAAACTACTAAGAGAACTCCTGTCTGGCACCTTCCCCGGTGGAGTTGTGCATGGGATGTCTTTGGAACATTTTGTCACCAGCCGACTCCAAAATTCAGCGGTTCCCCATCTCAGCCCAGAAAGCAGGTAGAACAACTTTTGTGGTGCCTTTCAGCTGCCTACCAAGGTAGTGTAAAAACTACCAAGAGAACTCCTGCCTGGCACCTTCCCCGGTGGAGTTGTGCATGGGGTGTCTTTGGAACATTTTGTCACCGGCCGAGTCCAAAATTCAGCGGTTCCCCATCTCAGCCCAGAAAGCAGGAAGAACAACTTTTGTGGTGTCCTTTTGATGCCTACCGGAGCAATGTAAAAACTACCAACAGAACTCGTCCCTGGCACCTTCGCTAGTGGAGTTGTGCATGGGGTGTGTTTGGAACATTTTTTCACCGGCCGACTCCAAAATTCAGCGGTTCCCCATCTCAGCCCAGAAAGCAGGAAGAACAACTTTTGTGGTGCCTTTCAGCTGCCTACCAAGGTAGTGTAAAAACTACCAAGAGAACTCCTGCCTGGCACCTTCCCCGGTGGAGTTGTGCATGGGGTGTGTTTGGAACATTTTGTCACCGGCCGACTCCAAAATTCAGCGGTTCCCCATCTCAGCCCAGAAAGCAGGAAGAACAACTTTTGTGGTGTCCTTTTGATGCCTACCGGAGCAATGTAAAAACTACCAACAGAACTCGTCCCTGGCACCTTCGCTAGTGGAGTTGTGCATGGGGTGTCTTTGGAACATTTTGTCACCGGCCGAGTCCAAAATTCAGCGGTTCCCCATCTCAGCCCAGAAAGCAGGAAGAACAACTTTTGTGGTGTCCTTTTGATGCCTACCGGAGCAATGTAAAAACTACCAACAGAACTCGTCCCTGGCACCTTCCCCGGTGGAGTTGTGCATGGGGTGTGTTTGGAACATTTTGTCACCGGCCGAGTCCAAAATTCAGCGGTTCCCCATCTCAGCCCAGAAAGCAGGTAGAACAACTTTTGTGGTGTCTTTCAGATGCCTACCAAGGTAGTGTAAAAACTACCAAGAGAACTCCTGCCTGGCACCTTCCCCGGTGGAGTTGTGCATGGGGTGTCTTTGGAACATTTTGTCACCGGCCGACTCCAAAATTCAGCGGTTCCCCATCTCAGCCCAGAAAGCAGGAAGAACAACTTTTGTGGTGTCCTTTTGATGCCTACCGGAGCAATGTAAAAACTACCAACAGAACTCGTCCCTGGCACCTTCGCTAGTGGAGTTGTGCATGGGGTGTGTTTGGAACATTTTTTCACCGGCCGACTCAAAAATTCAGCGGTTCCCCATCTCAGCCCAGAAAGCAGGAAGAACAACTTTTGTGGTGCCTTTCAGCTGCCTACCAAGGTAGTGTAAAAACTACCAAGAGAACTCCTGGCTGGCACCTTCCCCGGTGGAGTTGTGCATGGGGTGTCTTTGGAACATTTTGTCACCGGCCGAGTCCAAAATTCAGCGGTTCCCCATCTCAGCCCAGAAAGCAGGAAGAACAACTTTTGTGGTGTCCTTTTGATGCCTACCGGAGCAATGTAAAAACTACCAACAGAACTCCTTTCTGGCACCTTCCCCGGTGGAGTTGTGCATGGGGTGTCTTTGGAACATTTTTTCACCGGCCGACTCCAAAATTCAGCGGTTCCCCATCTCAGCCCAGAAAGCAGGAAGAACAGCTTTTGTGGTGCCTTTCAAATGCCTACCAAGGTAGTGTAAAAACTACTAAGAGAACTCCTGTATGGCACCTTCCCCGGTGGAGTTGTGCATGGGGTGTCTTTGGAACATTTTGTCACCGGCCGACTCCAAAATTCAGCGGTTCCCCATCTCAGCCCAGAAAGCAGGTAGAACAACTTTTGTGGTGCCTTTCAGCTGCCTACCAAGGTAGTGTAAAAACTACTAAGAGAACTCCTGTCTGGCACCTTCCCCGGTGGAGTTGTGCATGGGGTGTCTTTGGAACATTTTGTCACCGGCCGAGTCCAAAATTCAGCGGTTCCCCATCTCAGCCCAGAAAGCAGGTAGAACAACTTTTGTGGTGCCTTTCAGATGCCTACCAAGGTAGTGTAAAAACTACCAAGAGAACTCCTGCCTGGCACCTTCCCCGGTGGAGTTGTGCATGGGGTGTGTTTGGAACATTTTGTCACCAGCCGAGTCCAAAATTCAGCGGTTCCCCATCTCAGCCCAGAAAGCAGGAAGAACAACTTTTGTGGTGCCTTTCAGCTGCCTACCAAGGTAGTGTAAAAACTACTAAGAGAACTCCTGTCTGGCACCTTCCCCGGTGGAGTTGTGCATGGGGTGTCTTTGGAACATTTTGTCACCGGCCGAGTCCAAAATTCAGCGGTTCCCCATCTCAGCCCAGAAAGCAGGAAGAACAACTTTTGTGGTGTCCTTTTGATGCCTACCGGAGCAATGTAAAAACTACCAACAGAACTCGTCCCTGGCACCTTCGCTAGTGGAGTTGTGCATGGGGTGTGTTTGGAACATTTTTTCACCGGCCGAGTCCAAAATTCAGCGGTTCCCCATCTCAGCCCAGAAAGCAGGAAGAACAACTTTTGTGGTGCCTTTCAAATGCCTACCAAGGTAGTGTAAAAACTACCAAGAGAACTCCTGCCTGGCACCTTCCCCGGTGGAGTTGTGCATGGGGTGTCTTTGGAACATTTTGTCACCGGCCGACTCCAAAATTCAGCGGTTCCCCATCTCAGCCCAGAAAGCAGGAAGAACAACTTTTGTGGTGTCCTTTTGATGCCTACCGGAGCAATGTAAAAACTATCAAGAGAACGCTTGTCTGGCACCTTCCCCGGTGGAGTTGTGCATGGGGTGTCTTTGGAACATTTTGTCACCGGCCGACTCCAAAATTCAGCGGTTCCCCATCTCAGCCCAGAAAGCAGGAAGAACAACTTTTGTGGTGTCCTTCAGATGCCTACCGGAGCAATGTAAAAACTACCAACAGAACTCGTCCCTGGCACCTTCGCTAGTGGAGTTGTGCATGGGGTGTGTTTGGAACATTTTTTCACCGGCCGACTCCAAAATTCAGCGGTTCCCCATCTCAGCCCAGAAAGCAGGAAGAACAACTTTTGTGGTGCCTTTCAAATGCCTACCAAGGTAGTGTAAAAACTACTAAGAGAACTCCTGTCTGGCACCTTCCCCGGTGGAGTTGTGCATGGGATGTCTTTGGAACATTTTGTCACCAGCCGACTCCAAAATTCAGCGGTTCCCCATCTCAGCCCAGAAAGCAGGTAGAACAACTTTTGTGGTGCCTTTCAGCTGCCTACCAAGGTAGTGTAAAAACTACCAAGAGAACTCCTGCCTGGCACCTTCCCCGGTGGAGTTGTGCATGGGGTGTCTTTGGAACATTTTGTCACCGGCCGAGTCCAAAATTCAGCGGTTCCCCATCTCAGCCCAGAAAGCAGGAAGAACAACTTTTGTGGTGCCTTTCAAATGCCTACCAAGGTAGTGTAAAAACTACTAAGAGAACTCCTGTCTGGCACCTTCCCCGGTGGAGTTGTGCATGGGATGTCTTTGGAACATTTTGTCACCAGCCGACTCCAAAATTCAGCGGTTCCCCATCTCAGCCCAGAAAGCAGGTAGAACAACTTTTGTGGTGCCTTTCAGCTGCCTACCAAGGTAGTGTAAAAACTACCAAGAGAACTCCTGCCTGGCACCTTCCCCGGTGGAGTTGTGCATGGGGTGTCTTTGGAACATTTTGTCACCGGCCGAGTCCAAAATTCAGCGGTTCCCCATCTCAGCCCAGAAAGCAGGAAGAACAACTTTTGTGGTGTCCTTTTGATGCCTACCGGAGCAATGTAAAAAACTACCAACAGAACTCGTCCCTGGCACCTTCGCTAGTGGAGTTGTGCATGGGGTGTGTTTGGAACATTTTTTCACCGGCCGACTCCAAAATTCAGCGGTTCCCCATCTCAGCCCAGAAAGCAGGAAGAACAACTTTTGTGGTGCCTTTCAGCTGCCTACCAAGGTAGTGTAAAAACTACCAAGAGAACTCCTGCCTGGCACCTTCCCCCGGTGGAGTGTGCATGGGGTGTCTTTGGAACATTTTGTCACCGGCCGAGTCCAAAATTCAGCGGTTCCCCATCTCAGCCCAGAAAGCAGGAAGAACAACTTTTGTGGTGTCCTTTTGATGCCTACCGGAGCAATGTAAAAACTACCAACAGAACTCGTCCCTGGCACCTTCGCTAGTGGAGTTGTGCATGGGGTGTGTTTGGAACATTTTTTCACCGGCCGAGTCCAAAATTCAGCGGTTCCCCATCTCAGCCCAGAAAGCAGGAAGAACAACTTTTGTGGTGCCTTTCAGCTGCCTACCAAGGTAGTGTAAAAACTACCAAGAGAACTCCTGCCTGGCACCTTCCCCGGTGGAGTTGTGCATGGGGTGTCTTTGGAACATTTTGTCACCGGCCGACTCCAAAATTCAGCGGTTCCCCATCTCAGCCCAGAAAGCAGGAAGAACAACTTTTGTGGTGTCCTTTTGATGCCTACCGGAGCAATGTAAAAACTACCAACAGAACTCCTTTCTGGCACCTTCCCCGGTGGAGTTGTGCATGGGGTGTGTTTGGAACATTTTGTCACCGGCCGACTCCAAAATTCAGCGGTTCCCCATCTCAGCCCAGAAAGCAGGAAGAACAGCTTTTGTGGTGCCTTTCAAATGCCTACCAAGGTAGTGTAAAAACTACTAAGAGAACTCCTGTATGGCACCTTCCCTAGTGGAGTTGTGCATGGGGTGTCTTTGGAACATTTTGTCACCGGCCGAGTCCAAAATTCAGCGGTTCCCCATCTCAGCCCAGAAAGCAGGAAGAACAACTTTTGTGGTGTCCTTTTGATGCCTACCGGAGCAATGTAAAAACTACCAACAGAACTCCTTTCTGGCACCTTCCCCGGTGGAGTTGTGCATGGGGTGTGTTTGGAACATTTTGTCACCGGCCGACTCCAAAATTCAGCGGTTCCCCATCTCAGCCCAGAAAGCAGGAAGAACAGCTTTTGTGGTGCCTTTCAAATGCCTACCAAGGTAGTGTAAAAACTACTAAGAGAACTCCTGTATGGCACCTTCCCCGGTGGAGTTGTGCATGGGGTGTCTTTGGAACATTTTGTCACCGGCCGAGTCCAAAATTCAGCGGTTCCCCATCTCAGCCCAGAAAGCAGGTAGAACAACTTTTGTGGTGCCTTTCAGCTGCCTACCAAGGTAGTGTAAAAACTACTAAGAGAACTCATGCCTGGCACCTTCCCCGGTGGAGTTGTGCATGGGGTGTCTTTGGAACATTTTGTCACCGGCCGACTCCAAAATTCAGCGGTTCCCCATCTCAGCCCAGAAAGCAGGTAGAACAACTTTTGTGGTGCCTTTCAGATGCCTACCAAGGTAGTGTAAAAACTACCAAGAGAACTCCTGCCTGGCACCTTCCCCGGTGGAGTTGTGCATGGGGTGTGTTTGGAACATTTTGTCACCAGACGAGTCCAAAATTCAGCGGTTCCCCATCTCAGCCCAGAAAGCAGGAAGAACAACTTTTGTGGTGCCTTTCAGCTGCCTACCAAGGTAGTGTAAAAACTACTAAGAGAACTCCTGTCTGGCACCTTCCCCGGTGGAGTTGTGCATGGGGTGTGTTTGGAACATTTTGTCACCGGCCGAGTCCAAAATTCAGCGGTTCCCCATCTCAGCCCAGAAAGCAGGAAGAACAACTTTTGTGGTGTCCTTTTGATGCCTACCGGAGCAATGTAAAAACTACCAACAGAACTCGTCCCTGGCACCTTCGCTAGTGGAGTTGTGCATGGGGTGTGTTTGGAACATTTTTTCACCGGCCGAGTCCAAAATTCAGCGGTTCCCCATCTCAGCCCAGAAAGCAGGAAGAACAACTTTTGTGGTGCCTTTCAGCTGCCTACCAAGGTAGTGTAAAAACTACCAAGAGAACTCCTGCCTGGCACCTTCCCCGGTGGAGTTGTGCATGGGGTGTCTTTGGAACATTTTGTCACCGGCCGAGTCCAAAATTCAGCGGTTCCCCATCTCAGCCCAGAAAGCAGGAAGAACAACTTTTGTGGTGTCCTTTTGATGCCTACCGGAGCAATGTAAAAACTACCAACAGAACTCCTTTCTGGCACCTTCCCCGGTGGAGTTGTGCATGGGGTGTCTTTGGAACATTTTTTCACCGGCCGACTCCAAAATTCAGCGGTTCCCCATCTCAGCCCAGAAAGCAGGAAGAACAGCTTTTGTGGTGCCTTTCAAATGCCTACCAAGGTAGTGTAAAAACTACTAAGAGAACTCCTGTCTGGCACCTTCCCCGGTGGAGTTGTGCATGGGGTGTCTTTGGAACATTTTGTCACCAGCCGACTCCAAAATTCAGCGGTTCCCCATCTCAGCCCAGGAAGCAGGTAGAACAACTTTTGTGGAGTCTTTCAGATGCCTACCGGAGCAATGTAAAAACTACCAGGAGAACTCCTTTCTGGCACCTTCCCCGGTGGAGTTGTGCATGGGGTGTGTTTGGAACATTTTGTCACCGGCCGACTCCAAAATTCAGCGGTTCCCCATCTCAGCCCAGAAAGAAGGTACAACAACTTTTCTTGTGCCTTTCAGCTGCCTACCAAGGTAGTGTAAAAACTACCAAGAGAACTCCTGCCTGGCACCTTCCCCGGTGGAGTTGTGCATGGGGTGTGTTTGGAACATTTTGTCACCAGACGAGTCCAAAATTCAGCGGTTCCCCATCTCAGCCCAGAAAGCAGGAAGAACAACTTTTGTGGTGCCTTTCAGCTGCCTACCAAGGTAGTGTAAAAACTACTAAGAGAACTCCTGTCTGGCACCTTCCCCGGTGGAGTTGTGCATGGGGTGTCTTTGGAACATTTTGTCACCGGCCGAGTCCAAAATTCAGCGGTTCCCCATCTCAGCCCAGAAAGCAGGAAGAACAACTTTTGTGGTGTCCTTTTGATGCCTACCGGAGCAATGTAAAAACTACCAACAGAACTCGTCCCTGGCACCTTCGCTAGTGGAGTTGTGCATGGGGTGTGTTTGGAACATTTTGTCACCGGCCGACTCCAAAATTCAGCGGTTCCCCATCTCAGCCCAGAAAGCAGGAAGAACAACTTTTGTGGTGCCTTTCAGCTGCCTACCAAGGTAGTGTAAAAACTACCAAGAGAACTCCTGGCTGGCACCTTCCCCGGTGGAGTTGTGCATGGGGTGTCTTTGGAACATTTTGTCACCGGCCGAGTCCAAAATTCAGCGGTTCCCCATCTCAGCCCAGAAAGCAGGAAGAACAACTTTTGTGGTGTCCTTTTGATGCCTACCGGAGCAATGTAAAAACTACAAACAGAACTCGTCCCTGGCACCTTCGCTAGTGGAGTTGTGCATGGGGTGTGTTTGGAACATTTTTTCACCGGCCGAGTCCAAAATTCAGCGGTTCCCCATCTCAGCCCAGAAAGCAGGAAGAACAACTTTTGTGGTGCCTTTCAGCTGCCTACCAAGGTAGTGTAAAAACTACCAAGAGAACTCCTGGCTGGCACCTTCCCCGGTGGAGTTGTGCATGGGGTGTCTTTGGAACATTTTGTCACCGGCCGAGTCCAAAATTCAGCGGTTCCCCATCTCAGCCCAGAAAGCAGGAAGAACAACTTTTGTGGTGTCCTTTTGATGCCTACCGGAGCAATGTAAAAACTACCAACAGAACTCCTTTCTGGCACCTTCCCCGGTGGAGTTGTGCATGGGGTGTCTTTGGAACATTTTTTCACCGGCCGACTCCAAAATTCAGCGGTTCCCCATCTCAGCCCAGAAAGCAGGAAGAACAGCTTTTGTGGTGCCTTTCAAATGCCTACCAAGGTAGTGTAAAAACTACTAAGAGAACTCCTGTATGGCACCTTCCCCGGTGGAGTTGTGCATGGGGTGTCTTTGGAACATTTTGTCACCGGCCGACTCCAAAATTCAGCGGTTCCCCATCTCAGCCCAGAAAGCAGGTAGAACAACTTTTGTGGTGCCTTTCAGCTGCCTACCAAGGTAGTGTAAAAACTACTAAGAGAACTCCTGTCTGGCACCTTCCCCGGTGGAGTTGTGCATGGGGTGTCTTTGGAACATTTTGTCACCGGCCGAGTCCAAAATTCAGCGGTTCCCCATCTCAGCCCAGAAAGAAGGTACAACAACTTTTGTGGTGCCTTTCACATGCCTACCAAGGTAGTGTAAAAACTACCAAGAGAACTCCTGCCTGGCACCTTCCCCGGTGGAGTTGTGCATGGGGTGTGTTTGGAACATTTTGTCACCAGACGAGTCCAAAATTCAGCGGTTCCCCATCTCAGCCCAGAAAGCAGGAAGAACAACTTTTGTGGTGCCTTTCAAATGCCTACCAAGGTAGTGTAAAAACTACTAAGAGAACTCCTGTCTGGCACCTTCCCCGGTGGAGTTGTGCATGGGGTGTCTTTGGAACATTTTGTCACCGGCCGAGTCCAAAATTCAGCGGTTCCCCATCTCAGCCCAGAAAGCAGGAAGAACAACTTTTGTGGTGTCCTTTTGATGCCTACCGGAGCAATGTAAAAACTACCAACAGAACTCGTCCCTGGCACCTTCGCTAGTGGAGTTGTGCATGGGGTGTGTTTGGAACATTTTTTCACCGGCCGAGTCCAAAATTCAGCGGTTCCCCATCTCAGCCCAGAAAGCAGGAAGAACAACTTTTGTGGTGCCTTTCAAATGCCTACCAAGGTAGTGTAAAAACTACCAAGAGAACTCCTGCCTGGCACCTTCCCCGGTGGAGTTGTGCATGGGGTGTCTTTGGAACATTTTGTCACCGGCCGACTCCAAAATTCAGCGGTTCCCCATCTCAGCCCAGAAAGCAGGAAGAACAACTTTTGTGGTGTCCTTTTGATGCCTACCGGAGCAATGTAAAAACTATCAAGAGAACGCTTGTCTGGCACCTTCCCCGGTGGAGTTGTGCATGGGGTGTCTTTGGAACATTTTTTCACCGGCCGACTCCAAAATTCAGCGGTTCCCCATCTCAGCCCAGAAAGCAGGAAGAACAACTTTTGTGGTGTCCTTCAGATGCCTACCGGAGCAATGTAAAAACTACCAACAGAACTCGTCCCTGGCACCTTCGCTAGTGGAGTTGTGCATGGGGTGTCTTTGGAACATTTTTTCACCGGCCGACTCCAAAATTCAGCGGTTCCCCATCTCAGCCCAGAAAGCAGGAAGAACAACTTTTGTGGTGCCTTTCAAATGCCTACCAAGGTAGTGTAAAAACTACTAAGAGAACTCCTGTCTGGCACCTTCCCCGGTGGAGTTGTGCATGGGGTGTCTTTGGAACATTTTGTCACCAGCCGACTCCAAAATTCAGCGGTTCCCCATCTCAGCCCAGAAAGCAGGTAGAACAACTTTTGTGGTGCCTTTCAGCTGCCTACCAAGGTAGTGTAAAAACTACCAAGAGAACTCCTTTCTGGCACCTTCCCCGGTGGAGTTGTGCATGGGGTGTCTTTGGAACATTTTGTCACCGGCCGAGTCCAAAATTCAGCGGTTCCCCATCTCAGCCCAGAAAGCAGGTACAACAACTTTTGTGGTGCCTTTCAAATGCCTACCAAGGTAGTGTAAAAACTACCAGGAGAACTCCTTTCTGGCACCTTCCCCGGTGGAGTTGTGCATGGGGTGTGTTTGGAACATTTTGTCACCAGACGAGTCCAAAATTCAGCGGTTCCCCATCTCAGCCCAGAAAGCAGGAAGAACAACTTTTGTGGTGCCTTTCAGCTGCCTACCAAGGTAGTGTAAAAACTACTAAGAGAACTCCTGTCTGGCACCTTCCCCGGTGGAGTTGTGCATGGGGTGTCTTTGGAACATTTTGTCACCGGCCGAGTCCAAAATTCAGCGGTTCCCCATCTCAGCCCAGAAAGCAGGTACAACAACTTTTGTGGTGTCCTTTTGATGCCTACCGGAGCAATGTAAAAACTACCAACAGAACTCGTCCCTGGCACCTTCGCTAGTGGAGTTGTGCATGGGGTGTGTTTGGAACATTTTTTCACCGGCCGAGTCCAAAATTCAGCGGTTCCCCATCTCAGCCCAGAAAGCAGGAAGAACAACTTTTGTGGTGCCTTTCAGCTGCCTACCAAGGCAGTGTAAAAACTACCAAGAGAACTCCTGCCTGGCACCTTCCCCGGTGGAGTTGTGCATGGGGTGTCTTTGGAACATTTTGTCACCGGCCGAGTCCAAAATTCAGCGGTTCCCCATCTCAGCCCAGAAAGAAGGTACAACAACTTTTGTGGTGCCTTTCAAATGCCTACCAAGGTAGTGTAAAAACTACTAAGAGAACTCCTGTCTGGCACCTTCCCTAGTGGAGTTGTGCATGGGGTGTCTTTGGAACATTTTGTCACCGGCCGAGTCCAAAATTCAGCGGATCCCCATCTCAGCCCAGAAAGAAGGTACAACAACTTTTGTGGTGCCTTTCAAATGCCTACCAAGGTAGTGTAAAAACTACTAAGAGAACTCCTGCCTGGCACCTTCCCTAGTGGAGTTGTGCATGGGGTGTCTTTGGAACATTTTGTCACCGGCCGAGTCCAAAATTCAGCGATTCCCCATCTCAGCCCAGAAAGCAGGTAGAACAACTTTTGTAGTGTCTTTTTGATGCCTACAGGAGCAATGTAAAAACTACCAACAGAATTTGTTCCTGGCACCTTCGCTAGTGGAGTTGTGCATGGGGTGTATTTATTAAAATTTTGTCACCAGCCGAGTCCAAAATTCAGCTGTTCCCCATCTCAGCCCAGAAAGCAGGTAGAACAACTTTTGTGGTGCCTTTCAAATGCCTACCAAGGTAGTGCAAAAACTATCAAGAGAACTCCTGTCTGGCACCTTCCCCGGTGGAGTTGTGCATGGGGTGTGTTTGGAACATTTTGTCACCGGCCGACTCCAAAATTCAGCGGTTCCCCATCTCAGCCCAGAAAGCAGGTAGAACAACTTTTGTGGTGCCTTTCAGCTGCCTACCAAGGTAGTGTAAAAACTACCAAGAGAACTCCTGCCTGGCACCTTCCCCGGTGGAGTTGTGCATGGGGTGTGTTTGGAACATTTTGTCACCGGCCGACTCCAAAATTCAGCGATTCCCCATCTCAGCCCAGAAAGCAGGAAGAACAACTTTTGTGGTGTCCTTTTGGTGCCTACCGGAGCAATGTAAAAACTACCAACAGAACTCGTCCCTGGCACCTTCGCTAGTGGAGTTGTGCATGGGGTGTGTTTGGAACATTTTGTCACCGGCCGACTCCAAAATTCAGCGGTTCCCCATCTCAGCCCAGAAAGCAGGTACAACAACTTTTGTGGTGCCTTTCAGATGCCTACCAAGGTAGTGTAAAAACTATTAAGAGAACTCCTGTCTGGCACCTTCCCCGGTGGAGTTGTGCATGGGGTGTGTTTGGAACATTTTGTCACCGGCCGACTCCAAAATTCAGCGGTTCCCCATCTCAGCCCAGAAAGCAGGAAGAACAACTTTTGTGGTGCCTTTCAGCTGCCTACCAAGGTAGTGTAAAAACTACTAAGAGAACTCCTGTCTGGCACCTTCCCCGGTGGAGTTGTGCATGGGGTGTGTTTGGAACATTTTGTCACCGGCCGACTCCAAAATTCAGCGGTTCCCCATCTCAGCCCAGAAAGCAGGTAGAACAACTTTTGTGGTGCCTTTCAGCTGCCTACCAAGGTAGTGTAAAAACTACCAAGAGAACTCCTGCCTGGCACCTTCCCCGGTGGAGTTGTGCATGGGGTGTGTTTGGAACATTTTGTCACCGGCCGAGTCCAAAATTCAGCGATTCCCCATCTCAGCCCAGAAAGCAGGAAGAACAACTTTTGTGGTGTCCTTTTGGTGCCTACCGGAGCAATGTAAAAACTACCAACAGAACTCGTCCCTGGCACCTTCGCTAGTGGAGTTGTGCATGGGGTGTGTTTGGAACATTTTGTCACCGGCCGACTCCAAAATTCAGCGGTTCCCCATCTCAGCCCAGAAAGCAGGTACAACAACTTTTGTGGTGCCTTTCAGATGCCTACCAAGGTAGTGTAAAAACTATTAAGAGAACTCCTGTCTGGCACCTTCCCCGGTGGAGTTGTGCATGGGGTGTGTTTGGAACATTTTGTCACCGGCCGACTCCAAAATTCAGCGGTTCCCCATCTCAGCCCAGAAAGCAGGAAGAACAACTTTTGTGGTGCCTTTCAGCTGCCTACCAAGGTAGTGTAAAAACTACTAAGAGAACTCCTGTCTGGCACCTTCCCCGGTGGAGTTGTGCATGGGGTGTGTTTGGAACATTTTGTCACCGGCCGACTCCAAAATTCAGCGGTTCCCCATCTCAGCCCAGAAAGCAGGTAGAACAACTTTTGTGGTGTCTTTCAGATGCCTACCGGAGCAATGTAAAAACTACCAGGAGAACTCCTTTCTGGCACCTTCCCCGGTGGAGTTGTGCATGGGGTGTGTTTGGAACATTTTGTCACCGGCCGACTCCAAAATTCAGCGGTTCCCCATCTCAGCCCAGAAAGCAGGTAGAACAACTTTTGTGGTGTCTTTCAGATGCCTACCGGAGCAATGTAAAAACTACCAGGAGAACTCCTGTCTGGCACCTTCCCCGGTGGAGTTGTGCAGGGGGTGTCTTTGGAACATTTTGTCACCAGCCGAGTCCAAAAGTCAGCGGTTCCCCATCTCAGCCCAGAAAGCAGGTAGAACAACTTTTGTGGTGTCTTTCAGATGCCTACCGGAGCAATGTAAAACCTACCAACAGAATTCGTTCCTGGCACCTTCGCTAGTGGAGTTGTGCATTGGGTGTATTTATTAAAATTTTGTCACCAGCCGAGTCCAAAATTCAGCGGTTCCCCATCTCAGCCCAGAAAGCAGGTAAAACAACTTTTGTGGTGTCTTTCAGATGCCTACCGGAGCAATGTAAAAACTACCAGGAGAACTCCTGTCTGGCACCTTCCCCGGTGGAGTTGTGCATGGGGTGTCTTTGGAACATTTTTTCACCGGCCGACTCCAAAATTCAGCGGTTCCCCATCTCAGCCCAGAAAGCAGGAAGAACAACTTTTTTGGTGCCTTTCAAATGCCTACCAAGGTAGTGTAAAAACTACTAAGAGAACTCCTGCCTGGCACCTTCCCCGGTGGAGTTGTGCATGGGATTTCTTTGGAACATTTTGTCACCAGCCGACTCCAAAATTCAGCGGTTCCCCATCTCAGCCCAGAAAGCAGGTAGAACAACTTTTGTGGTATCTTTCAGATGCCTACCAAGGTAGTGTAAAAACTACCAAGAGAACTCCTGCCTGGCACCTTCCCCGGTGGAGTTGTGCATGGGGTGTGTTTGGAACATTTTGTCACCGGCCGAGTCCAAAATTCAGCGATTCCCCATCTCAGCCCAGAAAGCAGGAAGTACAACTTTTGTGGTGTCCTTTTGCTGCCTACCGGAGCAATGTAAAAACTACCAACAGAACTCGTCCCTGGCACCTTCGCTAGTGGAGTTGTGCATGGGGTGTGTTTGGAACATTTTGTCACCGGCCGAGTCCAAAATTCAGCGGTTCCCCATCTCAGCCCAGAAAGCAGGTAAAACAACTTTTGTGGTGCCTTTCAGCTGCCTACCAAGGTAGTGTAAAAACTATTAAGAGAACTCCTGTCTGGCACCTTCCCCGGTGGAGTTGTGCATGGGGTGTGTTTGGAACATTTTGTCACCGGCCGAGTCCAAAATTCAGCGGTTCCCCATCTCAGCCCAGAAAGCAGGTAGAACAACTTTTGTGGTGCCTTTCAGCTGCCTACCAAGGTAGTGTAAAAACTACCAAGAGATCTCCTGCCTGGCACCTTCCCCGGTGGAGTTGTGCATGGGGTGTGTTTGGAACATTTTTTCACCGGCCGAGTCCAAAATTCAGCGATTCCCCATCTCAGCCCAGAAAGCAGGAAGAACAACTTTTGTGGTGTCCTTTTGATGCCTACCGGAGCAATGTAAAAACTACCAACAGAACTCGTCCCTGGCACCTTCGCTAGTGGAGTTGTGCATGGGGTGTGTTTGGAACATTTTGTCACCGGCCGACTCCAAAATTCAGCGGTTCCCCATCTCAGCCCAGAAAGCAGGTACAACAACTTTTGTGGTGCCTTTCAGCTGCCTACCAAGGTAGTGTAAAAACTACCAAGAGAACTCCTGCCTGGCACCTTCCCCGGTGGAGTTGTGCATGGGGTGTCTTTGGAACATTTTGTCACCGGCCGACTCCAAAATTCAGCGGTTCCCCATCTCAGCCCAGAAAGCAGGTAGAACAACTTTTGTGGTGCCTTTCAGCTGCCTACCAAGGTAGTGTAAAAACTACCAAGAGAACTCCTGCCTGGCACCTTCCCCGGTGGAGTTGTGCATGGGGTGTCTTTGGAACATTTTTTCACCGGACGAGTCCAAAATTCAGCGATTCCCCATCTCAGCCCAGAAAGCAGGAAGAACAACTTTTGTGGTGTCCTTTTGATGCCTACCGGAGCAATGTAAAAACTACCAACAGAACTCGTCCCTGGCACCTTCGCTAGTGGAGTTGTGCATGGGGTGTGTTTGGAACATTTTGTCACCGGCCGAGTCCAAAATTCAGCGGTTCCCCATCTCAGCCCAGAAAGCAGGTACAACAACTTTTGTGGTGCCTTTCAGATGCCTACCAAGGTAGTGTAAAAACTATTAAGAGAACTCCTGTCTGGCACCTTCCCCGGTGGAGTTGTGCATGGGGTGTGTTTGGAACATTTTGTCACCGGCCGACTCCAAAATTCAGCGGTTCCCCATCTCAGCCCAGAAAGCAGGTAGAACAACTTTTGTGGTGCCTTTCAAATGCCTACCAAGGTAGTGTAAAAACTACCAGGAGAACTCCTTTCTGGCACCTTCCCCGGTGGAGTTGTGCATGGGGTGTGTTTGGAACATTTTGTCACCGGCCGAGTCCAAAATTCAGCGATTCCCCATCTCAGCCCAGAAAGCAGGAAGAACAACTTTTGTGGTGTCCTTTTGGTGCCTACCGGAGCAATGTAAAAACTACCAACAGAACTCGTCCCTGGCACCTTCGCTAGTGGAGTTGTGCATGGGGTGTGTTTGGAACATTTTGTCACCGGCCGACTCCAAAATTCAGCGGTTCCCCATCTCAGCCCAGAAAGCAGGTACAACAACTTTTGTGGTGCCTTTCAGATGCCTACCAAGGTAGTGTAAAAACTATTAAGAGAACTCCTGTCTGGCACCTTCCCCGGTGGAGTTGTGCATGGGGTGTGTTTGGAACATTTTGTCACCAGCCGAGTCCAAAATTCAGCGGTTCCCCATCTCAGCCCAGAAAGCAGGTAGAACAACTTTTGTGGTGCCTTTCAGCTGCCTACCAAGGTAGTGTAAAAACTACCAAGAGAACTCCTGCCTGGCACCTTCCCCGGTGGAGTTGTGCATGGGGTGTCTTTGGAACATTTTGTCACCGGCCGAGTCCAAAATTCAGCGATTCCCCATCTCAGCCCAGAAAGCAGGAAGAACAACTTTTGTGGTGTCCTTTTGATGCCTACCGGAGCAATGTAAAAACTACCAACAGAACTCGTCCCTGGCACCTTCGCTAGTGGAGTTGTGCATGGGGTGTCTTTGGAACATTTTGTCACCGGCCGAGTCCAAAATTCAGCGGTTCCCCATCTCAGCCCAGAAAGAAGGTACAACAACTTTTGTGGTGCCTTTCAAATGCCTACCAAGGTAGTGTAAAAACTACTAAGAGAACTCCTGTCTGGCACCTTCCCTAGTGGAGTTGTGCATGGGGTGTCTTTGGAACATTTTGTCACCGGCCGACTCCAAAATTCAGCGGATCCCCATCTCAGCCCAGAAAGAAGGTACAACAACTTTTGTGGTGCCTTTCAAATGCCTACCAAGGTAGTGTAAAAACTACTAAGAGAACTCCTGCCTGGCACCTTCCCTAGTGGAGTTGTGCATGGGGTGTCTTTGGAACATTTTGTCACCGGCCGAGTCCAAAATTCAGCGATTCCCCATCTCAGCCCAGAAAGCAGGTAGAACAACTTTTGTAGTGTCTTTTTGATGCCTACAGGAGCAATGTAAAAACTACCAACAGAATTTGTTCCTGGCACCTTCGCTAGTGGAGTTGTGCATGGGGTGTATTTATTAAAATTTTGTCACCAGCCGAGTCCAAAATTCAGCTGTTCCCCATCTCAGCCCAGAAAGCAGGTAGAACAACTTTTGTGGTGCCTTTCAAATGCCTACCAAGGTAGTGCAAAAACTATCAAGAGAACTCCTGTCTGGCACCTTCCCCGGTGGAGTTGTGCATGGGGTGTGTTTGGAACATTTTGTCACCGGCCGACTCCAAAATTCAGCGGTTCCCCATCTCAGCCCAGAAAGCAGGTAGAACAACTTTTGTGGTGCCTTTCAGCTGCCTACCAAGGTAGTGTAAAAACTACCAAGAGAACTCCTGCCTGGCACCTTCCCCGGTGGAGTTGTGCATGGGGTGTGTTTGGAACATTTTGTCACCGGCCGAGTCCAAAATTCAGCGATTCCCCATCTCAGCCCAGAAAGCAGGAAGAACAACTTTTGTGGTGTCCTTTTGGTGCCTACCGGAGCAATGTAAAAACTACCAACAGAACTCGTCCCTGGCACCTTCGCTAGTGGAGTTGTGCATGGGGTGTGTTTGGAACATTTTGTCACCGGCCGACTCCAAAATTCAGCGGTTCCCCATCTCAGCCCAGAAAGCAGGTACAACAACTTTTGTGGTGCCTTTCAGATGCCTACCAAGGTAGTGTAAAAACTATTAAGAGAACTCCTGTCTGGCACCTTCCCCGGTGGAGTTGTGCATGGGGTGTGTTTGGAACATTTTGTCACCGGCCGACTCCAAAATTCAGCGGTTCCCCATCTCAGCCCAGAAAGCAGGAAGAACAACTTTTGTGGTGCCTTTCAGCTGCCTACCAAGGTAGTGTAAAAACTACTAAGAGAACTCCTGTCTGGCACCTTCCCCGGTGGAGTTGTGCATGGGGTGTGTTTGGAACATTTTGTCACCGGCCGACTCCAAAATTCAGCGGTTCCCCATCTCAGCCCAGAAAGCAGGTAGAACAACTTTTGTGGTGCCTTTCAGCTGCCTACCAAGGTAGTGTAAAAACTACCAAGAGAACTCCTGCCTGGCACCTTCCCCGGTGGAGTTGTGCATGGGGTGTGTTTGGAACATTTTGTCACCGGCCGAGTCCAAAATTCAGCGATTCCCCATCTCAGCCCAGAAAGCAGGAAGAACAACTTTTGTGGTGTCCTTTTGGTGCCTACCGGAGCAATGTAAAAACTACCAACAGAACTCGTCCCTGGCACCTTCGCTAGTGGAGTTGTGCATGGGGTGTGTTTGGAACATTTTGTCACCGGCCGACTCCAAAATTCAGCGGTTCCCCATCTCAGCCCAGAAAGCAGGTACAACAACTTTTGTGGTGCCTTTCAGATGCCTACCAAGGTAGTGTAAAAACTATTAAGAGAACTCCTGTCTGGCACCTTCCCCGGTGGAGTTGTGCATGGGGTGTGTTTGGAACATTTTGTCACCGGCCGACTCCAAAATTCAGCGGTTCCCCATCTCAGCCCAGAAAGCAGGAAGAACAACTTTTGTGGTGCCTTTCAGCTGCCTACCAAGGTAGTGTAAAAACTACTAAGAGAACTCCTGTCTGGCACCTTCCCCGGTGGAGTTGTGCATGGGGTGTGTTTGGAACATTTTGTCACCGGCCGACTCCAAAATTCAGCGGTTCCCCATCTCAGCCCAGAAAGCAGGTAGAACAACTTTTGTGGTGTCTTTCAGATGCCTACCGGAGCAATGTAAAAACTACCAGGAGAACTCCTTTCTGGCACCTTCCCCGGTGGAGTTGTGCATGGGGTGTGTTTGGAACATTTTGTCACCGGCCGACTCCAAAATTCAGCGGTTCCCCATCTCAGCCCAGAAAGCAGGTAGAACAACTTTTGTGGTGTCTTTCAGATGCCTACCGGAGCAATGTAAAAACTACCAGGAGAACTCCTGTCTGGCACCTTCCCCGGTGGAGTTGTGCAGGGGGTGTCTTTGGAACATTTTGTCACCAGCCGAGTCCAAAAGTCAGCGGTTCCCCATCTCAGCCCAGAAAGCAGGTAGAACAACTTTTGTGGTGTCTTTCAGATGCCTACCGGAGCAATGTAAAACCTACCAACAGAATTCGTTCCTGGCACCTTCGCTAGTGGAGTTGTGCATTGGGTGTATTTATTAAAATTTTGTCACCAGCCGAGTCCAAAATTCAGCGGTTCCCCATCTCAGCCCAGAAAGCAGGTAAAACAACTTTTGTGGTGTCTTTCAGATGCCTACCGGAGCAATGTAAAAACTACCAGGAGAACTCCTGTCTGGCACCTTCCCCGGTGGAGTTGTGCATGGGGTGTCTTTGGAACATTTTGTCACCGGCCGAGTCCAAAATTCAGTGGTTCCCCATCTCAGCCCAGAAAGCAGGTAGAACAACTTTTGTGGTGTCTTTCAGATGCCTACCGGAGCAATGTAAAAACTACCAGGAGAACTCCTGTCTGGCACCTTCCCCGGTGGAGTTGTGCATGGGGTGTCTTTGGAACATTTTGTCACCGGACGAGTCCAAAATTCAGCGATTCCCCATCTCAGCCCAGAAAGCAGGAAGAACAACTTTTGTGGTGTCCTTTTGATGCCTATCGGAGCAATGTAAAAAATACCAGGAGAACTCGTCCCTGGCACCTTCGCTAGTGGAGTTGTGCATGGGGTGTCTTTGGAACATTTTTTCACCGGCCGACTCCAAAATTCAGCGGTTCCCCATCTCAGCCCAGAAAGCAGGAAGAACAACTTTTTTGGTGCCTTTCAAATGCCTACCAAGGTAGTGTAAAAACTACTAAGAGAACTCCTGCCTGGCACCTTCCCCGGTGGAGTTGTGCATGGGATTTCTTTGGAACATTTTGTCACCAGCCGACTCCAAAATTCAGCGGTTCCCCATCTCAGCCCAGAAAGCAGGTAGAACAACTTTTGTGGTATCTTTCAGATGCCTACCAAGGTAGTGTAAAAACTACCAAGAGAACTCCTGCCTGGCACCTTCCCCGGTGGAGTTGTGCATGGGGTGTGTTTGGAACATTTTGTCACCGGCCGAGTCCAAAATTCAGCGATTCCCCATCTCAGCCCAGAAAGCAGGAAGTACAACTTTTGTGGTGTCCTTTTGCTGCCTACCGGAGCAATGTAAAAACTACCAACAGAACTCGTCCCTGGCACCTTCGCTAGTGGAGTTGTGCATGGGGTGTGTTTGGAACATTTTGTCACCGGCCGAGTCCAAAATTCAGCGGTTCCCCATCTCAGCCCAGAAAGCAGGTAAAACAACTTTTGTGGTGCCTTTCAGCTGCCTACCAAGGTAGTGTAAAAACTATTAAGAGAACTCCTGTCTGGCACCTTCCCCGGTGGAGTTGTGCATGGGGTGTGTTTGGAACATTTTGTCACCGGCCGAGTCCAAAATTCAGCGGTTCCCCATCTCAGCCCAGAAAGCAGGTAGAACAACTTTTGTGGTGCCTTTCAGCTGCCTACCAAGGTAGTGTAAAAACTACCAAGAGATCTCCTGCCTGGCACCTTCCCCGGTGGAGTTGTGCATGGGGTGTGTTTGGAACATTTTTTCACCGGCCGAGTCCAAAATTCAGCGATTCCCCATCTCAGCCCAGAAAGCAGGAAGAACAACTTTTGTGGTGTCCTTTTGATGCCTACCGGAGCAATGTAAAAACTACCAACAGAACTCGTCCCTGGCACCTTCGCTAGTGGAGTTGTGCATGGGGTGTGTTTGGAACATTTTGTCACCGGCCGACTCCAAAATTCAGCGGTTCCCCATCTCAGCCCAGAAAGCAGGTACAACAACTTTTGTGGTGCCTTTCAGCTGCCTACCAAGGTAGTGTAAAAACTACCAAGAGAACTCCTGCCTGGCACCTTCCCCGGTGGAGTTGTGCATGGGGTGTCTTTGGAACATTTTGTCACCGGCCGACTCCAAAATTCAGCGGTTCCCCATCTCAGCCCAGAAAGCAGGTAGAACAACTTTTGTGGTGCCTTTCAGCTGCCTACCAAGGTAGTGTAAAAACTACCAAGAGAACTCCTGCCTGGCACCTTCCCCGGTGGAGTTGTGCATGGGGTGTCTTTGGAACATTTTTTCACCGGACGAGTCCAAAATTCAGCGATTCCCCATCTCAGCCCAGAAAGCAGGAAGAACAACTTTTGTGGTGTCCTTTTGATGCCTACCGGAGCAATGTAAAAACTACCAACAGAACTCGTCCCTGGCACCTTCGCTAGTGGAGTTGTGCATGGGGTGTGTTTGGAACATTTTGTCACCGGCCGAGTCCAAAATTCAGCGGTTCCCCATCTCAGCCCAGAAAGCAGGTACAACAACTTTTGTGGTGCCTTTCAGATGCCTACCAAGGTAGTGTAAAAACTATTAAGAGAACTCCTGTCTGGCACCTTCCCCGGTGGAGTTGTGCATGGGGTGTGTTTGGAACATTTTGTCACCGGCCGACTCCAAAATTCAGCGGTTCCCCATCTCAGCCCAGAAAGCAGGTAGAACAACTTTTGTGGTGCCTTTCAAATGCCTACCAAGGTAGTGTAAAAACTACCAGGAGAACTCCTTTCTGGCACCTTCCCCGGTGGAGTTGTGCATGGGGTGTGTTTGGAACATTTTGTCACCGGCCGAGTCCAAAATTCAGCGATTCCCCATCTCAGCCCAGAAAGCAGGAAGAACAACTTTTGTGGTGTCCTTTTGGTGCCTACCGGAGCAATGTAAAAACTACCAACAGAACTCGTCCCTGGCACCTTCGCTAGTGGAGTTGTGCATGGGGTGTGTTTGGAACATTTTGTCACCGGCCGAGTCCAAAATTCAGCGGTTCCCCATCTCAGCCCAGAAAGCAGGTACAACAACTTTTGTGGTGCCTTTCAGATGCCTACCAAGGTAGTGTAAAAACTATTAAGAGAACTCCTGTCTGGCACCTTCCCCGGTGGAGTTGTGCATGGGGTGTGTTTGGAACATTTTGTCACCAGCCGAGTCCAAAATTCAGCGGTTCCCCATCTCAGCCCAGAAAGCAGGTAGAACAACTTTTGTGGTGCCTTTCAGCTGCCTACCAAGGTAGTGTAAAAACTACCAAGAGAACTCCTGCCTGGCACCTTCCCCGGTGGAGTTGTGCATGGGGTGTCTTTGGAACATTTTGTCACCGGCCGAGTCCAAAATTCAGCGATTCCCCATCTCAGCCCAGAAAGCAGGAAGAACAACTTTTGTGGTGTCCTTTTGATGCCTACCGGAGCAATGTAAAAACTACCAACAGAACTCGTCCCTGGCACCTTCGCTAGTGGAGTTGTGCATGGGGTGTGTTTGGAACATTTTGTCACCGGCCGAGTCCAAAATTCAGCGGTTCCCCATCTCAGCCCAGAAAGCAGGAAGAACAACTTTTGTGGTGCCTTTCAGATGCCTACCAAGGTAGTGTAAAAACTACCAAGAGAACTCCTGTCTGGCACCTTCCCCGGTGGAGTTGTGCAGGGGGTGTCTTTGGAACATTTTGTCACCGGCCGAGTCCAAAATTCAGCGGTTCCCCATCTCAGCCCAGAAAGCAGGAAGAACAACTTTTGTGGTGTCCTTTTGATGCCTACCGGAGCAATGTAAAAACTACCAACAGAACTCGTCCCTGGCACCTTCGCTAGTGGAGTTGTGCATGGGGTGTCTTTGGAACATTTTTTCACCGGTCGAGTCCAAAATTCAGCGGTTCCCCATCTCAGCCCAGAAAGCAGGAAGAACAACTTTGTGGTGCCTTTCAAATGCCTACCAAGGTAGTGTAAAAACTACTAAGAGAACTCCTGTCTGGCACCTTCCCCGGTGGAGTTGTGCATGGGGTGTCTTTAGAACATTTTGTCACCGGCCGAGTCCAAAATTCAGCGGTTCCCCATCTCAGCCCAGAAAGCAGGAAGAACAACTTTTGTGGTGTCCTTTTGATGCCTACCGGAGCAATGTAAAAACTACCAACAGAACTCGTCCCTGGCACCTTCGCTAGTGGAGTTGTGCATGGGGTGTGTTTGGAACATTTTGTCACCGGCCGACTCCAAAATTCAGCGGTTCCCCATCTCAGCCCAGAAAGCAGGTACAACAACTTTTGTGGTGCCTTTCAGATGCCTACCAAGGTAGTGTAAAAACTATTAAGAGAACTCCTGTCTGGCACCTTCCCCGGTGGAGTTGTGCATGGGGTGTGTTTGGAACATTTTGTCACCAGCCGAGTCCAAAATTCAGCGGTTCCCCATCTCAGCCCAGAAAGCAGGTAGAACAACTTTTGTGGTGCCTTTCAGCTGCCTACCAAGGTAGTGTAAAAACTACCAAGAGAACTCCTGCCTGGCACCTTCCCCGGTAGAGTTGTGCATGGGGTGTCTTTGGAACATTTTGTCACCGGCCGACTCCAAAATTCAGCGATTCCCCATCTCAGCCCAGAAAGCAGGAAGAACAACTTTTGTGGTGTCCTTTTGATGCCTACCGGAGCAATGTAAAAACTACCAACAGAACTCGTCCCTGGCACCTTCGCTAGTGGAGTTGTGCATGGGGTGTGTTTGGAACATTTTGTCACCGGCCGAGTCCAAAATTCAGCGGTTCCCCATCTCAGCCCAGAAAGCAGGAAGAACAACTTTTGTGGTGCCTTTCAGATGCCTACCGGAGCAATGTAAAAACTACCAGGAGAACTCCTGTCTGGCACCTTCCCCGGTGGAGTTGTGCATGGGGTGTGTTTGGAACATTTTGTCACCGGCCGACTCCAAAATTCAGCGGTTCCCCATCTCAGCCCAGAAAGCAGGAAGAACAACTTTTGTGGTGTCCTTTTGATGCCTACCGGAGCAATGTAAAAACTACCAACAGAACTCGTCCCTGGCACCTTCGCTAGTGGAGTTGTGCATGGGGTGTCTTTGGAACATTTTGTCACCGGCCGAGTCCAAAATTCAGCGGTTCCCCATCTCAGCCCAGAAAGCAGGTAGAACAACTTTTGTGGTGCCTTTCAGATGCCTACCAAGGTAGTGTAAAAACTACCAAGAGAACTCCTGCCTGGCACCTTCCCCGGTGGAGTTGTGCATGGGGTGTGTTTGGAACATTTTGTCACCAGCCGACTCCAAAATTCAGCGGTTCCCCATCTCAGCCCAGAAAGCAGGAAGAACAACTTTTGTGGTGCCTTTCAGCTGCCTACCAAGGTAGTGTAAAAACTACTAAGAGAACTCCTGTCTGGCACCTTCCCCGGTGGAGTTGTGCATGGGGTGTGTTTGGAACATTTTGTCACCGGCCGAGTCCAAAATTCAGCGGTTCCCCATCTCAGCCCAGAAAGCAGGAAGAACAACTTTTGTGGTGTCCTTTTGATGCCTACCGGAGCAATGTAAAAACTACCAACAGAACTCGTCCCTGGCACCTTCGCTAGTGGAGTTGTGCATGGGGTGTGTTTGGAACATTTTTTCACCGGCCGAGTCCAAAATTCAGCGGTTCCCCATCTCAGCCCAGAAAGCAGGAAGAACAACTTTTGTGGTGCCTTTCAGCTGCCTACCAAGGTAGTGTAAAAACTACCAAGAGAACTCCTGGCTGGCACCTTCCCCGGTGGAGTTGTGCATGGGGTGTCTTTGGAACATTTTGTCACCGGCCGACTCCAAAATTCAGCGGTTCCCCATCTCAGCCCAGAAAGCAGGAAGAACAACTTTTGTGGTGTCCTTTTGATGCCTACCGGAGCAATGTAAAAACTACCAACAGAACTCCTTTCTGGCACCTTCCCCGGTGGAGTTGTGCATGGGGTGTCTTTGGAACATTTTTTCACCGGCCGACTCCAAAATTCAGCGGTTCCCCATCTCAGCCCAGAAAGCAGGAAGAACAGCTTTTGTGGTGCCTTTCAAATGCCTACCAAGGTAGTGTAAAAACTACTAAGAGAACTCCTGTCTGGCACCTTCCCCGGTGGAGTTGTGCATGGGGTGTCTTTGGAACATTTTGTCACCAGCCGACTCCAAAATTCAGCGGTTCCCCATCTCAGCCCAGGAAGCAGGTAGAACAACTTTTGTGGTGTCTTTCAGATGCCTACCGGAGCAATGTAAAAACTACCAGGAGAACTCCTTTCTGGCACCTTCCCCGGTGGAGTTGTGCATGGGGTGTGTTTGGAACATTTTGTCACCGGCCGACTCCAAAATTCAGCGGTTCCCCATCTCAGCCCAGAAAGAAGGTACAACAACTTTTCTTGTGCCTTTCAGCTGCCTACCAAGGTAGTGTAAAAACTACCAAGAGAACTCCTGCCTGGCACCTTCCCCGGTGGAGTTGTGCATGGGGTGTGTTTGGAACATTTTGTCACCAGACGAGTCCAAAATTCAGCGGTTCCCCATCTCAGCCCAGAAAGCAGGAAGAACAACTTTTGTGGTGCCTTTCAGCTGCCTACCAAGGTAGTGTAAAAACTATTAAGAGAACTCCTGTCTGGCACCTTCCCCGGTGGAGTTGTGCATGGGGTGTCTTTGGAACATTTTGTCACCGGCCGAGTCCAAAATTCAGCGGTTCCCCATCTCAGCCCAGAAAGCAGGAAGAACAACTTTTGTGGTGTCCTTTTGCTGCCTACCGGAGCAATGTAAAAACTACCAACAGAACTCGTCCCTGGCACCTTCGCTAGTGGAGTTGTGCATGGGGTGTGTTTGGAACATTTTTTCACCGGCCGAGTCCAAAATTCAGCGGTTCCCCATCTCAGCCCAGAAAGCAGGAAGAACAACTTTTGTGGTGCCTTTCAGCTGCCTACCAAGGTAGTGTAAAAACTACCAAGAGAACTCCTGCCTGGCACCTTCCCCGGTGGAGTTGTGCATGGGGTGTCTTTGGAACATTTTGTCACCGGCCGACTCCAAAATTCAGCGGTTCCCCATCTCAGCCCAGAAAGCAGGAAGAACAACTTTTGTGGTGTCCTTTTGATGCCTACCGGAGCAATGTAAAAACTACCAACAGAACTCGTCCCTGGCACCTTCGCTAGTGGAGTTGTGCATGGGGTGTGTTTGGAACATTTTTTCACCGGCCGAGTCCAAAATTCAGCGGTTCCCCATCTCAGCCCAGAAAGCAGGAAGAACAACTTTTGTGGTGCCTTTCAGCTGCCTACCAAGGTAGTGTAAAAACTACCAAGAGAACTCCTGGCTGGCACCTTCCCCGGTGGAGTTGTGCATGGGGTGTCTTTGGAACATTTTGTCACCGGCCGAGTCCAAAATTCAGCGGTTCCCCATCTCAGCCCAGAAAGCAGGAAGAACAACTTTTGTGGTGTCCTTTTGCTGCCTACCGGAGCAATGTAAAAACTACCAACAGAACTCGTCCCTGGCACCTTCGCTAGTGGAGTTGTGCATGGGGTGTGTTTGGAACATTTTTTCACCGGCCGAGTCCAAAATTCAGCGGTTCCCCATCTCAGCCCAGAAAGCAGGAAGAACAACTTTTGTGGTGCCTTTCAGCTGCCTACCAAGGTAGTGTAAAAACTACCAAGAGAACTCCTGCCTGGCACCTTCCCCGGTGGAGTTGTGCATGGGGTGTCTTTGGAACATTTTGTCACCGGCCGACTCCAAAATTCAGCGGTTCCCCATCTCAGCCCAGAAAGCAGGAAGAACAACTTTTGTGGTGTCCTTTTGATGCCTACCGGAGCAATGTAAAAACTACCAACAGAACTCGTCCCTGGCACCTTCGCTAGTGGAGTTGTGCATGGGGTGTGTTTGGAACATTTTTTCACCGGCCGAGTCCAAAATTCAGCGGTTCCCCATCTCAGCCCAGAAAGCAGGAAGAACAACTTTTGTGGTGCCTTTCAGCTGCCTACCAAGGTAGTGTAAAAACTACCAAGAGAACTCCTGGCTGGCACCTTCCCCGGTGGAGTTGTGCATGGGGTGTCTTTGGAACATTTTGTCACCGGCCGAGTCCAAAATTCAGCGGTTCCCCATCTCAGCCCAGAAAGCAGGAAGAACAACTTTTGTGGTGTCCTTTTGATGCCTACCGGAGCAATGTAAAAACTACCAACAGAACTCCTTTCTGGCACCTTCCCCGGTGGAGTTGTGCATGGGGTGTCTTTGGAACATTTTTTCACCGGCCGACTCCAAAATTCAGCGGTTCCCCATCTCAGCCCAGAAAGCAGGAAGAACAGCTTTTGTGGTGCCTTTCAAATGCCTACCAAGGTAGTGTAAAAACTACTAAGAGAACTCCTGTCTGGCACCTTCCCCGGTGGAGTTGTGCATGGGGTGTGTTTGGAACATTTTGTCACCAGCCGAGTCCAAAATTCAGCGGTTCCCCATCTCAGCCCAGAAAGCAGGTAGAACAACTTTTGTGGTGCCTTTCAGCTGCCTACCAAGGTAGTGTAAAAACTACCAAGAGAACTCCTGCCTGGCACCTTCCCCGGTAGAGTTGTGCATGGGGTGTCTTTGGAACATTTTGTCACCGGCCGACTCCAAAATTCAGCGATTCCCCATCTCAGCCCAGAAAGCAGGAAGAACAACTTTTGTGGTGTCCTTTTGATGCCTACCGGAGCAATGTAAAAACTACCAACAGAACTCGTCCCTGGCACCTTCGCTAGTGGAGTTGTGCATGGGGTGTGTTTGGAACATTTTGTCACCGGCCGAGTCCAAAATTCAGCGGTTCCCCATCTCAGCCCAGAAAGCAGGAAGAACAACTTTTGTGGTGCCTTTCAGATGCCTACCGGAGCAATGTAAAAACTACCAGGAGAACTCCTGTCTGGCACCTTCCCCGGTGGAGTTGTGCATGGGGTGTGTTTGGAACATTTTGTCACCGGCCGACTCCAAAATTCAGCGGTTCCCCATCTCAGCCCAGAAAGCAGGAAGAACAACTTTTGTGGTGTCCTTTTGATGCCTACCGGAGCAATGTAAAAACTACCAACAGAACTCGTCCCTGGCACCTTCGCTAGTGGAGTTGTGCATGGGGTGTCTTTGGAACATTTTGTCACCGGCCGAGTCCAAAATTCAGCGGTTCCCCATCTCAGCCCAGAAAGCAGGTAGAACAACTTTTGTGGTGCCTTTCAGATGCCTACCAAGGTAGTGTAAAAACTACCAAGAGAACTCCTGCCTGGCACCTTCCCCGGTGGAGTTGTGCATGGGGTGTGTTTGGAACATTTTGTCACCAGCCGACTCCAAAATTCAGCGGTTCCCCATCTCAGCCCAGAAAGCAGGAAGAACAACTTTTGTGGTGCCTTTCAGCTGCCTACCAAGGTAGTGTAAAAACTACTAAGAGAACTCCTGTCTGGCACCTTCCCCGGTGGAGTTGTGCATGGGGTGTGTTTGGAACATTTTGTCACCGGCCGAGTCCAAAATTCAGCGGTTCCCCATCTCAGCCCAGAAAGCAGGAAGAACAACTTTTGTGGTGTCCTTTTGATGCCTACCGGAGCAATGTAAAAACTACCAACAGAACTCGTCCCTGGCACCTTCGCTAGTGGAGTTGTGCATGGGGTGTGTTTGGAACATTTTTTCACCGGCCGAGTCCAAAATTCAGCGGTTCCCCATCTCAGCCCAGAAAGCAGGAAGAACAACTTTTGTGGTGCCTTTCAGCTGCCTACCAAGGTAGTGTAAAAACTACCAAGAGAACTCCTGGCTGGCACCTTCCCCGGTGGAGTTGTGCATGGGGTGTCTTTGGAACATTTTGTCACCGGCCGACTCCAAAATTCAGCGGTTCCCCATCTCAGCCCAGAAAGCAGGAAGAACAACTTTTGTGGTGTCCTTTTGATGCCTACCGGAGCAATGTAAAAACTACCAACAGAACTCCTTTCTGGCACCTTCCCCGGTGGAGTTGTGCATGGGGTGTCTTTGGAACATTTTTTCACCGGCCGACTCCAAAATTCAGCGGTTCCCCATCTCAGCCCAGAAAGCAGGAAGAACAGCTTTTGTGGTGCCTTTCAAATGCCTACCAAGGTAGTGTAAAAACTACTAAGAGAACTCCTGTCTGGCACCTTCCCCGGTGGAGTTGTGCATGGGGTGTCTTTGGAACATTTTGTCACCAGCCGACTCCAAAATTCAGCGGTTCCCCATCTCAGCCCAGGAAGCAGGTAGAACAACTTTTGTGGTGTCTTTCAGATGCCTACCGGAGCAATGTAAAAACTACCAGGAGAACTCCTTTCTGGCACCTTCCCCGGTGGAGTTGTGCATGGGGTGTGTTTGGAACATTTTGTCACCGGCCGACTCCAAAATTCAGCGGTTCCCCATCTCAGCCCAGAAAGAAGGTACAACAACTTTTCTTGTGCCTTTCAGCTGCCTACCAAGGTAGTGTAAAAACTACCAAGAGAACTCCTGCCTGGCACCTTCCCCGGTGGAGTTGTGCATGGGGTGTGTTTGGAACATTTTGTCACCAGACGAGTCCAAAATTCAGCGGTTCCCCATCTCAGCCCAGAAAGCAGGAAGAACAACTTTTGTGGTGCCTTTCAGCTGCCTACCAAGGTAGTGTAAAAACTATTAAGAGAACTCCTGTCTGGCACCTTCCCCGGTGGAGTTGTGCATGGGGTGTCTTTGGAACATTTTGTCACCGGCCGAGTCCAAAATTCAGCGGTTCCCCATCTCAGCCCAGAAAGCAGGAAGAACAACTTTTGTGGTGTCCTTTTGCTGCCTACCGGAGCAATGTAAAAACTACCAACAGAACTCGTCCCTGGCACCTTCGCTAGTGGAGTTGTGCATGGGGTGTGTTTGGAACATTTTTTCACCGGCCGAGTCCAAAATTCAGCGGTTCCCCATCTCAGCCCAGAAAGCAGGAAGAACAACTTTTGTGGTGCCTTTCAGCTGCCTACCAAGGTAGTGTAAAAACTACCAAGAGAACTCCTGCCTGGCACCTTCCCCGGTGGAGTTGTGCATGGGGTGTCTTTGGAACATTTTGTCACCGGCCGACTCCAAAATTCAGCGGTTCCCCATCTCAGCCCAGAAAGCAGGAAGAACAACTTTTGTGGTGTCCTTTTGATGCCTACCGGAGCAATGTAAAAACTACCAACAGAACTCGTCCCTGGCACCTTCGCTAGTGGAGTTGTGCATGGGGTGTGTTTGGAACATTTTTTCACCGGCCGAGTCCAAAATTCAGCGGTTCCCCATCTCAGCCCAGAAAGCAGGAAGAACAACTTTTGTGGTGCCTTTCAGCTGCCTACCAAGGTAGTGTAAAAACTACCAAGAGAACTCCTGGCTGGCACCTTCCCCGGTGGAGTTGTGCATGGGGTGTCTTTGGAACATTTTGTCACCGGCCGAGTCCAAAATTCAGCGGTTCCCCATCTCAGCCCAGAAAGCAGGAAGAACAACTTTTGTGGTGTCCTTTTGATGCCTACCGGAGCAATGTAAAAACTACCAACAGAACTCCTTTCTGGCACCTTCCCCGGTGGAGTTGTGCATGGGGTGTCTTTGGAACATTTTTTCACCGGCCGACTCCAAAATTCAGCGGTTCCCCATCTCAGCCCAGAAAGCAGGAAGAACAGCTTTTGTGGTGCCTTTCAAATGCCTACCAAGGTAGTGTAAAAACTACTAAGAGAACTCCTGTATGGCACCTTCCCCGGTGGAGTTGTGCATGGGGTGTCTTTGGAACATTTTGTCACCGGCCGACTCCAAAATTCAGCGGTTCCCCATCTCAGCCCAGAAAGCAGGTAGAACAACTTTTGTGGTGCCTTTCAGCTGCCTACCAAGGTAGTGTAAAAACTACTAAGAGAACTCCTGTCTGGCACCTTCCCCGGTGGAGTTGTGCATGGGGTGTCTTTGGAACATTTTGTCACCGGCCGAGTCCAAAATTCAGCGGTTCCCCATCTCAGCCCAGAAAGCAGGTACAACAACTTTTGTGGTGTCCTTTTGATGCCTACCGGAGCAATGTAAAAACTACCAACAGAACTCGTCCCTGGCACCTTCGCTAGTGGAGTTGTGCATGGGGTGTGTTTGGAACATTTTTTCACCGGCCGAGTCCAAAATTCAGCGGTTCCCCATCTCAGCCCAGAAAGCAGGAAGAACAACTTTTGTGGTGCCTTTCAGCTGCCTACCAAGGCAGTGTAAAAACTACCAAGAGAACTCCTGCCTGGCACCTTCCCCGGTGGAGTTGTGCATGGGGTGTCTTTGGAACATTTTGTCACCGGCCGAGTCCAAAATTCAGCGGTTCCCCATCTCAGCCCAGAAAGAAGGTACAACAACTTTTGTGGTGCCTTTCAAATGCCTACCAAGGTAGTGTAAAAACTACTAAGAGAACTCCTGTCTGGCACCTTCCCTAGTGGAGTTGTGCATGGGGTGTCTTTGGAACATTTTGTCACCGGCCGACTCCAAAATTCAGCGGTTCCCCATCTCAGCCCAGAAAGAAGGTACAACAACTTTTGTGGTGCCTTTCAGCTGCCTACCAAGGTAGTGTAAAAACTACTAAGAGAACTCCTGTCTGGCACCTTCCCCGGTGGAGTTGTGCATGGGGTGTGTTTGGAACATTTTGTCACCGGCCGAGTCCAAAATTCAGCGGTTCCCCATCTCAGCCCAGAAAGCAGGAAGAACAACTTTTGTGGTGTCCTTTTGATGCCTACCGGAGCAATGTAAAAACTACCAACAGAACTCGTCCCTGGCACCTTCGCTAGTGGAGTTGTGCATGGGGTGTGTTTGGAACATTTTTTCACCGGCCGAGTCCAAAATTCAGCGGTTCCCCATCTCAGCCCAGAAAGCAGGAAGAACAACTTTTGTGGTGCCTTTCAGCTGCCTACCAAGGTAGTGTAAAAACTACCAAGAGAACTCCTGGCTGGCACCTTCCCCGGTGGAGTTGTGCATGGGGTGTCTTTGGAACATTTTGTCACCGGCCGACTCCAAAATTCAGCGGTTCCCCATCTCAGCCCAGAAAGCAGGAAGAACAACTTTTGTGGTGTCCTTTTGATGCCTACCGGAGCAATGTAAAAACTACCAACAGAACTCCTTTCTGGCACCTTCCCCGGTGGAGTTGTGCATGGGGTGTCTTTGGAACATTTTTTCACCGGCCGACTCCAAAATTCAGCGGTTCCCCATCTCAGCCCAGAAAGCAGGAAGAACAGCTTTTGTGGTGCCTTTCAAATGCCTACCAAGGTAGTGTAAAAACTACTAAGAGAACTCCTGTCTGGCACCTTCCCCGGTGGAGTTGTGCATGGGGTGTCTTTGGAACATTTTGTCACCAGCCGACTCCAAAATTCAGCGGTTCCCCATCTCAGCCCAGGAAGCAGGTAGAACAACTTTTGTGGTGTCTTTCAGATGCCTACCGGAGCAATGTAAAAACTACCAGGAGAACTCCTTTCTGGCACCTTCCCCGGTGGAGTTGTGCATGGGGTGTGTTTGGAACATTTTGTCACCGGCCGACTCCAAAATTCAGCGGTTCCCCATCTCAGCCCAGAAAGAAGGTACAACAACTTTTCTTGTGCCTTTCAGCTGCCTACCAAGGTAGTGTAAAAACTACCAAGAGAACTCCTGCCTGGCACCTTCCCCGGTGGAGTTGTGCATGGGGTGTGTTTGGAACATTTTGTCACCAGACGAGTCCAAAATTCAGCGGTTCCCCATCTCAGCCCAGAAAGCAGGAAGAACAACTTTTGTGGTGCCTTTCAGCTGCCTACCAAGGTAGTGTAAAAACTATTAAGAGAACTCCTGTCTGGCACCTTCCCCGGTGGAGTTGTGCATGGGGTGTCTTTGGAACATTTTGTCACCGGCCGAGTCCAAAATTCAGCGGTTCCCCATCTCAGCCCAGAAAGCAGGAAGAACAACTTTTGTGGTGTCCTTTTGCTGCCTACCGGAGCAATGTAAAAACTACCAACAGAACTCGTCCCTGGCACCTTCGCTAGTGGAGTTGTGCATGGGGTGTGTTTGGAACATTTTTTCACCGGCCGAGTCCAAAATTCAGCGGTTCCCCATCTCAGCCCAGAAAGCAGGAAGAACAACTTTTGTGGTGCCTTTCAGCTGCCTACCAAGGTAGTGTAAAAACTACCAAGAGAACTCCTGCCTGGCACCTTCCCCGGTGGAGTTGTGCATGGGGTGTCTTTGGAACATTTTGTCACCGGCCGACTCCAAAATTCAGCGGTTCCCCATCTCAGCCCAGAAAGCAGGAAGAACAACTTTTGTGGTGTCCTTTTGATGCCTACCGGAGCAATGTAAAAACTACCAACAGAACTCGTCCCTGGCACCTTCGCTAGTGGAGTTGTGCATGGGGTGTGTTTGGAACATTTTTTCACCGGCCGAGTCCAAAATTCAGCGGTTCCCCATCTCAGCCCAGAAAGCAGGAAGAACAACTTTTGTGGTGCCTTTCAGCTGCCTACCAAGGTAGTGTAAAAACTACCAAGAGAACTCCTGGCTGGCACCTTCCCCGGTGGAGTTGTGCATGGGGTGTCTTTGGAACATTTTGTCACCGGCCGAGTCCAAAATTCAGCGGTTCCCCATCTCAGCCCAGAAAGCAGGAAGAACAACTTTTGTGGTGTCCTTTTGCTGCCTACCGGAGCAATGTAAAAACTACCAACAGAACTCGTCCCTGGCACCTTCGCTAGTGGAGTTGTGCATGGGGTGTGTTTGGAACATTTTTTCACCGGCCGAGTCCAAAATTCAGCGGTTCCCCATCTCAGCCCAGAAAGCAGGAAGAACAACTTTTGTGGTGCCTTTCAGCTGCCTACCAAGGTAGTGTAAAAACTACCAAGAGAACTCCTGCCTGGCACCTTCCCCGGTGGAGTTGTGCATGGGGTGTCTTTGGAACATTTTGTCACCGGCCGACTCCAAAATTCAGCGGTTCCCCATCTCAGCCCAGAAAGCAGGAAGAACAACTTTTGTGGTGTCCTTTTGATGCCTACCGGAGCAATGTAAAAACTACCAACAGAACTCGTCCCTGGCACCTTCGCTAGTGGAGTTGTGCATGGGGTGTGTTTGGAACATTTTTTCACCGGCCGAGTCCAAAATTCAGCGGTTCCCCATCTCAGCCCAGAAAGCAGGAAGAACAACTTTTGTGGTGCCTTTCAGCTGCCTACCAAGGTAGTGTAAAAACTACCAAGAGAACTCCTGGCTGGCACCTTCCCCGGTGGAGTTGTGCATGGGGTGTCTTTGGAACATTTTGTCACCGGCCGACTCCAAAATTCAGCGGTTCCCCATCTCAGCCCAGAAAGCAGGAAGAACAACTTTTGTGGTGTCCTTTTGATGCCTACCGGAGCAATGTAAAAACTACCAACAGAACTCCTTTCTGGCACCTTCCCCGGTGGAGTTGTGCATGGGGTGTCTTTGGAACATTTTTTCACCGGCCGACTCCAAAATTCAGCGGTTCCCCATCTCAGCCCAGAAAGCAGGAAGAACAGCTTTTGTGGTGCCTTTCAAATGCCTACCAAGGTAGTGTAAAAACTACTAAGAGAACTCCTGTCTGGCACCTTCCCCGGTGGAGTTGTGCATGGGGTGTGTTTGGAACATTTTGTCACCAGCCGAGTCCAAAATTCAGCGGTTCCCCATCTCAGCCCAGAAAGCAGGTAGAACAACTTTTGTGGTGCCTTTCAGCTGCCTACCAAGGTAGTGTAAAAACTACCAAGAGAACTCCTGCCTGGCACCTTCCCCGGTAGAGTTGTGCATGGGGTGTCTTTGGAACATTTTGTCACCGGCCGACTCCAAAATTCAGCGATTCCCCATCTCAGCCCAGAAAGCAGGAAGAACAACTTTTGTGGTGTCCTTTTGATGCCTACCGGAGCAATGTAAAAACTACCAACAGAACTCGTCCCTGGCACCTTCGCTAGTGGAGTTGTGCATGGGGTGTGTTTGGAACATTTTGTCACCGGCCGAGTCCAAAATTCAGCGGTTCCCCATCTCAGCCCAGAAAGCAGGAAGAACAACTTTTGTGGTGCCTTTCAGATGCCTACCGGAGCAATGTAAAAACTACCAGGAGAACTCCTGTCTGGCACCTTCCCCGGTGGAGTTGTGCATGGGGTGTGTTTGGAACATTTTGTCACCGGCCGACTCCAAAATTCAGCGGTTCCCCATCTCAGCCCAGAAAGCAGGAAGAACAACTTTTGTGGTGTCCTTTTGATGCCTACCGGAGCAATGTAAAAACTACCAACAGAACTCGTCCCTGGCACCTTCGCTAGTGGAGTTGTGCATGGGGTGTCTTTGGAACATTTTGTCACCGGCCGAGTCCAAAATTCAGCGGTTCCCCATCTCAGCCCAGAAAGCAGGTAGAACAACTTTTGTGGTGCCTTTCAGATGCCTACCAAGGTAGTGTAAAAACTACCAAGAGAACTCCTGCCTGGCACCTTCCCCGGTGGAGTTGTGCATGGGGTGTGTTTGGAACATTTTGTCACCAGCCGACTCCAAAATTCAGCGGTTCCCCATCTCAGCCCAGAAAGCAGGAAGAACAACTTTTGTGGTGCCTTTCAGCTGCCTACCAAGGTAGTGTAAAAACTACTAAGAGAACTCCTGTCTGGCACCTTCCCCGGTGGAGTTGTGCATGGGGTGTGTTTGGAACATTTTGTCACCGGCCGAGTCCAAAATTCAGCGGTTCCCCATCTCAGCCCAGAAAGCAGGAAGAACAACTTTTGTGGTGTCCTTTTGATGCCTACCGGAGCAATGTAAAAACTACCAACAGAACTCGTCCCTGGCACCTTCGCTAGTGGAGTTGTGCATGGGGTGTGTTTGGAACATTTTTTCACCGGCCGAGTCCAAAATTCAGCGGTTCCCCATCTCAGCCCAGAAAGCAGGAAGAACAACTTTTGTGGTGCCTTTCAGCTGCCTACCAAGGTAGTGTAAAAACTACCAAGAGAACTCCTGGCTGGCACCTTCCCCGGTGGAGTTGTGCATGGGGTGTCTTTGGAACATTTTGTCACCGGCCGACTCCAAAATTCAGCGGTTCCCCATCTCAGCCCAGAAAGCAGGAAGAACAACTTTTGTGGTGTCCTTTTGATGCCTACCGGAGCAATGTAAAAACTACCAACAGAACTCCTTTCTGGCACCTTCCCCGGTGGAGTTGTGCATGGGGTGTCTTTGGAACATTTTTTCACCGGCCGACTCCAAAATTCAGCGGTTCCCCATCTCAGCCCAGAAAGCAGGAAGAACAGCTTTTGTGGTGCCTTTCAAATGCCTACCAAGGTAGTGTAAAAACTACTAAGAGAACTCCTGTCTGGCACCTTCCCCGGTGGAGTTGTGCATGGGGTGTCTTTGGAACATTTTGTCACCAGCCGACTCCAAAATTCAGCGGTTCCCCATCTCAGCCCAGGAAGCAGGTAGAACAACTTTTGTGGTGTCTTTCAGATGCCTACCGGAGCAATGTAAAAACTACCAGGAGAACTCCTTTCTGGCACCTTCCCCGGTGGAGTTGTGCATGGGGTGTGTTTGGAACATTTTGTCACCGGCCGACTCCAAAATTCAGCGGTTCCCCATCTCAGCCCAGAAAGAAGGTACAACAACTTTTCTTGTGCCTTTCAGCTGCCTACCAAGGTAGTGTAAAAACTACCAAGAGAACTCCTGCCTGGCACCTTCCCCGGTGGAGTTGTGCATGGGGTGTGTTTGGAACATTTTGTCACCAGACGAGTCCAAAATTCAGCGGTTCCCCATCTCAGCCCAGAAAGCAGGAAGAACAACTTTTGTGGTGCCTTTCAGCTGCCTACCAAGGTAGTGTAAAAACTATTAAGAGAACTCCTGTCTGGCACCTTCCCCGGTGGAGTTGTGCATGGGGTGTCTTTGGAACATTTTGTCACCGGCCGAGTCCAAAATTCAGCGGTTCCCCATCTCAGCCCAGAAAGCAGGAAGAACAACTTTTGTGGTGTCCTTTTGCTGCCTACCGGAGCAATGTAAAAACTACCAACAGAACTCGTCCCTGGCACCTTCGCTAGTGGAGTTGTGCATGGGGTGTGTTTGGAACATTTTTTCACCGGCCGAGTCCAAAATTCAGCGGTTCCCCATCTCAGCCCAGAAAGCAGGAAGAACAACTTTTGTGGTGCCTTTCAGCTGCCTACCAAGGTAGTGTAAAAACTACCAAGAGAACTCCTGCCTGGCACCTTCCCCGGTGGAGTTGTGCATGGGGTGTCTTTGGAACATTTTGTCACCGGCCGACTCCAAAATTCAGCGGTTCCCCATCTCAGCCCAGAAAGCAGGAAGAACAACTTTTGTGGTGTCCTTTTGATGCCTACCGGAGCAATGTAAAAACTACCAACAGAACTCGTCCCTGGCACCTTCGCTAGTGGAGTTGTGCATGGGGTGTGTTTGGAACATTTTTTCACCGGCCGAGTCCAAAATTCAGCGGTTCCCCATCTCAGCCCAGAAAGCAGGAAGAACAACTTTTGTGGTGCCTTTCAGCTGCCTACCAAGGTAGTGTAAAAACTACCAAGAGAACTCCTGGCTGGCACCTTCCCCGGTGGAGTTGTGCATGGGGTGTCTTTGGAACATTTTGTCACCGGCCGAGTCCAAAATTCAGCGGTTCCCCATCTCAGCCCAGAAAGCAGGAAGAACAACTTTTGTGGTGTCCTTTTGATGCCTACCGGAGCAATGTAAAAACTACCAACAGAACTCCTTTCTGGCACCTTCCCCGGTGGAGTTGTGCATGGGGTGTCTTTGGAACATTTTTTCACCGGCCGACTCCAAAATTCAGCGGTTCCCCATCTCAGCCCAGAAAGCAGGAAGAACAGCTTTTGTGGTGCCTTTCAAATGCCTACCAAGGTAGTGTAAAAACTACTAAGAGAACTCCTGTATGGCACCTTCCCCGGTGGAGTTGTGCATGGGGTGTCTTTGGAACATTTTGTCACCGGCCGACTCCAAAATTCAGCGGTTCCCCATCTCAGCCCAGAAAGCAGGTAGAACAACTTTTGTGGTGCCTTTCAGCTGCCTACCAAGGTAGTGTAAAAACTACTAAGAGAACTCCTGTCTGGCACCTTCCCCGGTGGAGTTGTGCATGGGGTGTCTTTGGAACATTTTGTCACCGGCCGAGTCCAAAATTCAGCGGTTCCCCATCTCAGCCCAGAAAGCAGGTACAACAACTTTTGTGGTGTCCTTTTGATGCCTACCGGAGCAATGTAAAAACTACCAACAGAACTCGTCCCTGGCACCTTCGCTAGTGGAGTTGTGCATGGGGTGTGTTTGGAACATTTTTTCACCGGCCGAGTCCAAAATTCAGCGGTTCCCCATCTCAGCCCAGAAAGCAGGAAGAACAACTTTTGTGGTGCCTTTCAGCTGCCTACCAAGGCAGTGTAAAAACTACCAAGAGAACTCCTGCCTGGCACCTTCCCCGGTGGAGTTGTGCATGGGGTGTCTTTGGAACATTTTGTCACCGGCCGAGTCCAAAATTCAGCGGTTCCCCATCTCAGCCCAGAAAGAAGGTACAACAACTTTTGTGGTGCCTTTCAAATGCCTACCAAGGTAGTGTAAAAACTACTAAGAGAACTCCTGTCTGGCACCTTCCCTAGTGGAGTTGTGCATGGGGTGTCTTTGGAACATTTTGTCACCGGCCGACTCCAAAATTCAGCGGTTCCCCATCTCAGCCCAGAAAGAAGGTACAACAACTTTTGTGGTGCCTTTCAGCTGCCTACCAAGGTAGTGTAAAAACTACCAAGAGAACTCCTGCCTGGCACCTTCCCCGGTGGAGTTGTGCATGGGGTGTGTTTGGAACATTTTGTCACCAGACGAGTCCAAAATTCAGCGGTTCCCCATCTCAGCCCAGAAAGCAGGAAGAACAACTTTTGTGGTGCCTTTCAGCTGCCTACCAAGGTAGTGTAAAAACTACTAAGAGAACTCCTGTCTGGCACCTTCCCCGGTGGAGTTGTGCATGGGGTGTCTTTGGAACATTTTGTCACCGGCCGAGTCCAAAATTCAGCGGTTCCCCATCTCAGCCCAGAAAGCAGGTACAACAACTTTTGTGGTGTCCTTTTGATGCCTACCGGAGCAATGTAAAAACTACCAACAGAACTCGTCCCTGGCACCTTCGCTAGTGGAGTTGTGCATGGGGTGTGTTTGGAACATTTTTTCACCGGCCGAGTCCAAAATTCAGCGGTTCCCCATCTCAGCCCAGAAAGCAGGAAGAACAACTTTTGTGGTGCCTTTCAGCTGCCTACCAAGGCAGTGTAAAAACTACCAAGAGAACTCCTGCCTGGCACCTTCCCCGGTGGAGTTGTGCATGGGGTGTCTTTGGAACATTTTGTCACCGGCCGAGTCCAAAATTCAGCGGTTCCCCATCTCAGCCCAGAAAGAAGGTACAACAACTTTTGTGGTGCCTTTCAAATGCCTACCAAGGTAGTGTAAAAACTACTAAGAGAACTCCTGTCTGGCACCTTCCCTAGTGGAGTTGTGCATGGGGTGTCTTTGGAACATTTTGTCACCGGCCGACTCCAAAATTCAGCGGTTCCCCATCTCAGCCCAGAAAGAAGGTACAACAACTTTTGTGGTGCCTTTCAAATGCCTACCAAGGTAGTGTAAAAACTACTAAGAGAACTCCTGCCTGGCACCTTCCCTAGTGGAGTTGTGCATGGGGTGTCTTTGGAACATTTTGTCACCGGCCGAGTCCAAAATTCAGCGATTCCCCATCTCAGCCCAGAAAGCAGGTAGAACAACTTTTGTAGTGTCTTTTTGATGCCTACAGGAGCAATGTAAAAACTACCAACAGAATTTGTTCCTGGCACCTTCGCTAGTGGAGTTGTGCATGGGGTGTATTTATTAAAATTTTGTCACCAGCCGAGTCCAAAATTCAGCTGTTCCCCATCTCAGCCCAGAAAGCAGGTAGAACAACTTTTGTGGTGCCTTTCAAATGCCTACCAAGGTAGTGCAAAAACTATCAAGAGAACTCCTGTCTGGCACCTTCCCCGGTGGAGTTGTGCATGGGGTGTGTTTGGAACATTTTGTCACCGGCCGACTCCAAAATTCAGCGGTTCCCCATCTCAGCCCAGAAAGCAGGTAGAACAACTTTTGTGGTGCCTTTCAGCTGCCTACCAAGGTAGTGTAAAAACTACCAAGAGAACTCCTGCCTGGCACCTTCCCCGGTGGAGTTGTGCATGGGGTGTGTTTGGAACATTTTGTCACCGGCCGACTCCAAAATTCAGCGGTTCCCCATCTCAGCCCAGAAAGCAGGAAGAACAGCTTTTGTGGTGCCTTTCAAATGCCTACCAAGGTAGTGTAAAAACTACTAAGAGAACTCCTGTATGGCACCTTCCCCGGTGGAGTTGTGCATGGGGTGTCTTTGGAACATTTTGTCACCGGCCGACTCCAAAATTCAGCGGTTCCCCATCTCAGCCCAGAAAGCAGGTAGAACAACTTTTGTGGTGCCTTTCAGCTGCCTACCAAGGTAGTGTAAAAACTACTAAGAGAACTCCTGTCTGGCACCTTCCCCGGTGGAGTTGTGCATGGGGTGTCTTTGGAACATTTTGTCACCGGCCGAGTCCAAAATTCAGCGGTTCCCCATCTCAGCCCAGAAAGAAGGTACAACAACTTTTGTGGTGCCTTTCACATGCCTACCAAGGTAGTGTAAAAACTACCAAGAGAACTCCTGCCTGGCACCTTCCCCGGTGGAGTTGTGCATGGGGTGTGTTTGGAACATTTTGTCACCAGACGAGTCCAAAATTCAGCGGTTCCCCATCTCAGCCCAGAAAGCAGGAAGAACAACTTTTGTGGTGCCTTTCAGCTGCCTACCAAGGTAGTGTAAAAACTACTAAGAGAACTCCTGTCTGGCATCTTCCCCGGTGGAGTTGTGCATGGGGTGTCTTTGGAACATTTTGTCACCGGCCGAGTCCAAAATTCAGCGGTTCCCCATCTCAGCCCAGAAAGCAGGAAGAACAACTTTTGTGGTGTCCTTTTGCTGCCTACCGGAGCAATGTAAAAACTACCAACAGAACTCGTCCCTGGCACCTTCGCTAGTGGAGTTGTGCATGGGGTGTGTTTGGAACATTTTTTCACCGGCCGAGTCCAAAATTCAGCGGTTCCCCATCTCAGCCCAGAAAGCAGGAAGAACAACTTTTGTGGTGCCTTTCAAATGCCTACCAAGGTAGTGTAAAAACTACCAAGAGAACTCCTGCCTGGCACCTTCCCCGGTGGAGTTGTGCATGGGGTGTCTTTGGAACATTTTGTCACCGGCCGACTCCAAAATTCAGCGGTTCCCCATCTCAGCCCAGAAAGCAGGAAGAACAACTTTTGTGGTGTCCTTTTGATGCCTACCGGAGCAATGTAAAAACTATCAAGAGAACGCTTGTCTGGCACCTTCCCCGGTGGAGTTGTGCATGGGGTGTCTTTGGAACATTTTTTCACCGGCCGACTCCAAAATTCAGCGGTTCCCCATCTCAGCCCAGAAAGCAGGAAGAACAACTTTTGTGGTGTCCTTCAGATGCCTACCGGAGCAATGTAAAAACTACCAACAGAACTCGTCCCTGGCACCTTCGCTAGTGGAGTTGTGCATGGGGTGTCTTTGGAACATTTTTTCACCGGCCGACTCCAAAATTCAGCGGTTCCCCATCTCAGCCCAGAAAGCAGGAAGAACAACTTTTGTGGTGCCTTTCAAATGCCTACCAAGGTAGTGTAAAAACTACTAAGAGAACTCCTGTCTGGCACCTTCCCCGGTGGAGTTGTGCATGGGGTGTCTTTGGAACATTTTGTCACCAGCCGACTCCAAAATTCAGCGGTTCCCCATCTCAGCCCAGAAAGCAGGTAGAACAACTTTTGTGGTGCCTTTCAGCTGCCTACCAAGGTAGTGTAAAAACTACCAAGAGAACTCCTGCCTGGCACCTTCCCCGGTGGAGTTGTGCATGGGGTGTCTTTGGAACATTTTGTCACCGGCCGAGTCCAAAATTCAGCGGTTCCCCATCTCAGCCCAGAAAGCAGGTAGAACAACTTTTGTGGTGCCTTTCAGCTGCCTACCAAGGTAGTGTAAAAACTACCAAGAGAACTCCTGCCTGGCACCTTCCCCGGTGGAGTTGTGCATGGGGTGTGTTTGGAACATTTTGTCACCAGACGAGTCCAAAATTCAGCGGTTCCCCATCTCAGCCCAGAAAGCAGGAAGAACAACTTTTGTGGTGCCTTTCAGATGCCTACCAAGGTAGTGTAAAAACTACTAAGAGAACTCCTGTCTGGCACCTTCCCCGGTGGAGTTGTGCATGGGGTGTCTTTGGAACATTTTGTCACCGGCCGAGTCCAAAATTCAGCGGTTCCCCATCTCAGCCCAGAAAGCAGGTACAACAACTTTTGTGGTGTCCTTTTGATGCCTACCGGAGCAATGTAAAAACTACCAACAGAACTCGTCCCTGGCACCTTCGCTAGTGGAGTTGTGCATGGGGTGTGTTTGGAACATTTTTTCACCGGCCGAGTCCAAAATTCAGCGGTTCCCCATCTCAGCCCAGAAAGCAGGAAGAACAACTTTTGTGGTGCCTTTCAGCTGCCTACCAAGGCAGTGTAAAAACTACCAAGAGAACTCCTGCCTGGCACCTTCCCCGGTGGAGTTGTGCATGGGGTGTCTTTGGAACATTTTGTCACCGGCCGAGTCCAAAATTCAGCGGTTCCCCATCTCAGCCCAGAAAGAAGGTACAACAACTTTTGTGGTGCCTTTCAAATGCCTACCAAGGTAGTGTAAAAACTACTAAGAGAACTCCTGTCTGGCACCTTCCCTAGTGGAGTTGTGCATGGGGTGTCTTTGGAACATTTTGTCACCGGCCGACTCCAAAATTCAGCGGTTCCCCATCTCAGCCCAGAAAGAAGGTACAACAACTTTTGTGGTGCCTTTCAAATGCCTACCAAGGTAGTGTAAAAACTACTAAGAGAACTCCTGCCTGGCACCTTCCCTAGTGGAGTTGTGCATGGGGTGTCTTTGGAACATTTTGTCACCGGCCGAGTCCAAAATTCAGCGATTCCCCATCTCAGCCCAGAAAGCAGGTAGAACAACTTTTGTGGTGTCCTTTTGATGCCTACCGGAGCAATGTAAAAACTACCAACAGAACTCGTCCCTGGCACCTTCCCCGGTGGAGTTGTGCATGGGGTGTGTTTGGAACATTTTGTCACCGGCCGACTCCAAAATTCAGCGGTTCCCCATCTCAGCCCAGAAAGCAGGTAAAACAACTTTTGTGGTGTCTTTCAGATGCCTACCAAGGTAGTGTAAAAACTATTAAGAGAAGTCCTGTCTGGCACCTTCCCCGGTGGAGTTGTGCATGGGGTGTGTTTGGAACATTTTGTCACCGGCCGACTCCAAAATTCAGCGGTTCCCCATCTCAGCCCAGAAAGCAGGTAGAACAACTTTTGTGGTGCCTTTCAGCTGCCTACCAAGGTAGTGTAAAAACTACCAAGAGAACTCCTTCCTGGCACCTTCCCCGGTGGAGTTGTGCATGGGGTGTGTTTGGAACATTTTGTCACCGGCCGAGTCCAAAATTCAGCGATTCCCCATCTCAGCCCAGAAAGCAGGAAGAACAACTTTTGTGGTGTCCTTTTGGTGCCTACCGGAGCAATGTAAAAACTACCAACAGAACTCGTCCCTGGCACCTTCGCTAGTGGAGTTGTGCATGGGGTGTGTTTGGAACATTTTGTCACCGGCCGACTCCAAAATTCAGCGGTTCCCCATCTCAGCCCAGAAAGCAGGTACAACAACTTTTGTGGTGCCTTTCAGATGCCTACCAAGGTAGTGTAAAAACTATTAAGAGAACTCCTGTCTGGCACCTTCCCCGGTGGAGTTGTGCATGGGGTGTGTTTGGAACATTTTGTCACCGGCCGACTCCAAAATTCAGCGGTTCCCCATCTCAGCCCAGAAAGCAGGAAGAACAACTTTTGTGGTGCCTTTCAGCTGCCTACCAAGGTAGTGTAAAAACTACTAAGAGAACTCCTGTCTGGCACCTTCCCCGGTGGAGTTGTGCATGGGGTGTGTTTGGAACATTTTGTCACCGGCCGACTCCAAAATTCAGCGGTTCCCCATCTCAGCCCAGAAAGCAGGTAGAACAACTTTTGTGGTGCCTTTCAGCTGCCTACCAAGGTAGTGTAAAAACTACCAAGAGAACTCCTGCCTGGCACCTTCCCCGGTGGAGTTGTGCATGGGGTGTGTTTGGAACATTTTGTCACCGGCCGAGTCCAAAATTCAGCGATTCCCCATCTCAGCCCAGAAAGCAGGAAGAACAACTTTTGTGGTGTCCTTTTGGTGCCTACCGGAGCAATGTAAAAACTACCAACAGAACTCGTCCCTGGCACCTTCGCTAGTGGAGTTGTGCATGGGGTGTGTTTGGAACATTTTGTCACCGGCCGACTCCAAAATTCAGCGGTTCCCCATCTCAGCCCAGAAAGCAGGTACAACAACTTTTGTGGTGCCTTTCAGATGCCTACCAAGGTAGTGTAAAAACTATTAAGAGAACTCCTGTCTGGCACCTTCCCCGGTGGAGTTGTGCATGGGGTGTGTTTGGAACATTTTGTCACCGGCCGACTCCAAAATTCAGCGGTTCCCCATCTCAGCCCAGAAAGCAGGAAGAACAACTTTTGTGGTGCCTTTCAGCTGCCTACCAAGGTAGTGTAAAAACTACTAAGAGAACTCCTGTCTGGCACCTTCCCCGGTGGAGTTGTGCATGGGGTGTGTTTGGAACATTTTGTCACCGGCCGACTCCAAAATTCAGCGGTTCCCCATCTCAGCCCAGAAAGCAGGTAGAACAACTTTTGTGGTGTCTTTCAGATGCCTACCGGAGCAATGTAAAAACTACCAGGAGAACTCCTTTCTGGCACCTTCCCCGGTGGAGTTGTGCATGGGGTGTGTTTGGAACATTTTGTCACCGGCCGACTCCAAAATTCAGCGGTTCCCCATCTCAGCCCAGAAAGCAGGTAGAACAACTTTTGTGGTGTCTTTCAGATGCCTACCGGAGCAATGTAAAAACTACCAGGAGAACTCCTGTCTGGCACCTTCCCCGGTGGAGTTGTGCAGGGGGTGTCTTTGGAACATTTTGTCACCAGCCGAGTCCAAAAGTCAGCGGTTCCCCATCTCAGCCCAGAAAGCAGGTAGAACAACTTTTGTGGTGTCTTTCAGATGCCTACCGGAGCAATGTAAAACCTACCAACAGAATTCGTTCCTGGCACCTTCGCTAGTGGAGTTGTGCATTGGGTGTATTTATTAAAATTTTGTCACCAGCCGAGTCCAAAATTCAGCGGTTCCCCATCTCAGCCCAGAAAGCAGGTAAAACAACTTTTGTGGTGTCTTTCAGATGCCTACCGGAGCAATGTAAAAACTACCAGGAGAACTCCTGTCTGGCACCTTCCCCGGTGGAGTTGTGCATGGGGTGTCTTTGGAACATTTTGTCACCGGCCGAGTCCAAAATTCAGTGGTTCCCCATCTCAGCCCAGAAAGCAGGTAGAACAACTTTTGTGGTGTCTTTCAGATGCCTACCGGAGCAATGTAAAAACTACCAGGAGAACTCCTGTCTGGCACCTTCCCCGGTGGAGTTGTGCATGGGGTGTCTTTGGAACATTTTGTCACCGGACGAGTCCAAAATTCAGCGATTCCCCATCTCAGCCCAGAAAGCAGGAAGAACAACTTTTGTGGTGTCCTTTTGATGCCTATCGGAGCAATGTAAAAAATACCAGGAGAACTCGTCCCTGGCACCTTCGCTAGTGGAGTTGTGCATGGGGTGTCTTTGGAACATTTTTTCACCGGCCGACTCCAAAATTCAGCGGTTCCCCATCTCAGCCCAGAAAGCAGGAAGAACAACTTTTTTGGTGCCTTTCAAATGCCTACCAAGGTAGTGTAAAAACTACTAAGAGAACTCCTGCCTGGCACCTTCCCCGGTGGAGTTGTGCATGGGATTTCTTTGGAACATTTTGTCACCAGCCGACTCCAAAATTCAGCGGTTCCCCATCTCAGCCCAGAAAGCAGGTAGAACAACTTTTGTGGTGTCTTTCAGATGCCTACCAAGGTAGTTTAAAAACTACCAAGAGAACTCCTGCCTGGCACCTTCCCCGGTGGAGTTGTGCATGGGGTGTGTTTGGAACATTTTGTCACCGGCCGAGTCCAAAATTCAGCGATTCCCCATCTCAGCCCAGAAAGCAGGAAGAACAACTTTTGTGGTGTCCTTTTGCTGCCTACCGGAGCAATGTAAAAACTACCAACAGAACTCGTCCCTGGCACCTTCGCTAGTGGAGTTGTGCATGGGGTGTGTTTGGAACATTTTGTCACCGGCCGAGTCCAAAATTCAGCGGTTCCCCATCTCAGCCCAGAAAGCAGGTAAAACAACTTTTGTGGTGCCTTTCAGCTGCCTACCAAGGTAGTGTAAAAACTATTAAGAGAACTCCTGTCTGGCACCTTCCCCGGTGGAGTTGTGCATGGGGTGTGTTTGGAACATTTTGTCACCGGCCGAGTCCAAAATTCAGCGGTTCCCCATCTCAGCCCAGAAAGCAGGTAGAACAACTTTTGTGGTGCCTTTCAGCTGCCTACCAAGGTAGTGTAAAAACTACCAAGAGAACTCCTGCCTGGCACCTTCCCCGGTGGAGTTGTGCATGGGGTGTGTTTGGAACATTTTTTCACCGGCCGAGTCCAAAATTCAGCGATTCCCCATCTCAGCCCAGAAAGCAGGAAGAACAACTTTTGTGGTGTCCTTTTGATGCCTACCGGAGCAATGTAAAAACTACCAACAGAACTCGTCCCTGGCACCTTCGCTAGTGGAGTTGTGCATGGGGTGTGTTTGGAACATTTTGTCACCGGCCGAGTCCAAAATTCAGCGGTTCCCCATCTCAGCCCAGAAAGCAGGAAGAACAACTTTTGTGGTGCCTTTCAGATGCCTACCAAGGTAGTGTAAAAACTACCAAGAGAACTCCTGCCTGGCACCTTCCCCGGTGGAGTTGTGCATGGGGTGTCTTTGGAACATTTTGTCACCGGCCGACTCCAAAATTCAGCGGTTCCCCATCTCAGCCCAGAAAGCAGGTAGAACAACTTTTTTGGTGCCTTTCAGCTGCCTACCAAGGTAGTGTAAAAACTACCAAGAGAACTCCTGCCTGGCACCTTCCCCGGTGGAGTTGTGCATGGGGTGTCTTTGGAACATTTTTTCACCGGACGAGTCCAAAATTCAGCGATTCCCCATCTCAGCCCAGAAAGCAGGAAGAACAACTTTTGTGGTGTCCTTTTGATGCCTACCGGAGCAATGTAAAAACTACCAACAGAACTCGTCCCTGGCACCTTCGCTAGTGGAGTTGTGCATGGGGTGTGTTTGGAACATTTTGTCACCGGCCGAGTCCAAAATTCAGCGGTTCCCCATCTCAGCCCAGAAAGCAGGTACAACAACTTTTGTGGTGCCTTTCAGATGCCTACCAAGGTAGTGTAAAAACTATTAAGAGAACTCCTGTCTGGCACCTTCCCCGGTGGAGTTGTGCATGGGGTGTGTTTGGAACATTTTGTCACCGGCCGACTCCAAAATTCAGCGGTTCCCCATCTCAGCCCAGAAAGCAGGTAGAACAACTTTTGTGGTGCCTTTCAAATGCCTACCAAGGTAGTGTAAAAACTACCAGGAGAACTCCTTTCTGGCACCTTCCCCGGTGGAGTTGTGCATGGGGTGTGTTTGGAACATTTTGTCACCGGCCGAGTCCAAAATTCAGCGATTCCCCATCTCAGCCCAGAAAGCAGGAAGAACAACTTTTGTGGTGTCCTTTTGATGCCTACCGGAGCAATGTAAAAACTACCAACAGAACTCGTCCCTGGCACCTTCGCTAGTGGAGTTGTGCATGGGGTGTGTTTGGAACATTTTGTCACCGGCCGACTCCAAAATTCAGCGGTTCCCCATCTCAGCCCAGAAAGCAGGTACAACAACTTTTGTGGTGCCTTTCAGATGCCTACCAAGGTAGTGTAAAAACTATTAAGAGAACTCCTGTCTGGCACCTTCCCCGGTGGAGTTGTGCATGGGGTGTGTTTGGAACATTTTGTCACCAGCCGAGTCCAAAATTCAGCGGTTCCCCATCTCAGCCCAGAAAGCAGGTAGAACAACTTTTGTGGTGCCTTTCAGCTGCCTACCAAGGTAGTGTAAAAACTACCAAGAGAACTCCTGCCTGGCACCTTCCCCGGTGGAGTTGTGCATGGGGTGTCTTTGGAACATTTTGTCACCGGCCGACTCCAAAATTCAGCGATTCCCCATCTCAGCCCAGAAAGCAGGAAGAACAACTTTTGTGGTGTCCTTTTGATGCCTACCGGAGCAATGTAAAAACTACCAACAGAACTCGTCCCTGGCACCTTCGCTAGTGGAGTTGTGCATGGGGTGTGTTTGGAACATTTTGTCACCGGCCGAGTCCAAAATTCAGCGGTTCCCCATCTCAGCCCAGAAAGCAGGAAGAACAACTTTTGTGGTGCCTTTCAGATGCCTACCAAGGTAGTGTAAAAACTACCAAGAGAACTCCTGTCTGGCACCTTCCCCGGTGGAGTTGTGCAGGGGGTGTCTTTGGAACATTTTGTCACCGGCCGAGTCCAAAATTCAGCGGTTCCCCATCTCAGCCCAGAAAGCAGGAAGAACAACTTTTGTGGTGTCCTTTTGATGCCTACCGGAGCAATGTAAAAACTACCAACAGAACTCGTCCCTGGCACCTTCGCTAGTGGAGTTGTGCATGGGGTGTCTTTGGAACATTTTTTCACCGGTCGAGTCCAAAATTCAGCGGTTCCCCATCTCAGCCCAGAAAGCAGGAAGAACAACTTTGTGGTGCCTTTCAAATGCCTACCAAGGTAGTGTAAAAACTACTAAGAGAACTCCTGTCTGGCACCTTCCCCGGTGGAGTTGTGCATGGGGTGTCTTTGGAACATTTTGTCACCGGCCGAGTCCAAAATTCAGCGGTTCCCCATCTCAGCCCAGAAAGCAGGAAGAACAACTTTTGTGGTGTCCTTTTGATGCCTACCGGAGCAATGTAAAAACTACCAACAGAACTCGTCCCTGGCACCTTCGCTAGTGGAGTTGTGCATGGGGTGTGTTTGGAACATTTTGTCACCGGCCGACTCCAAAATTCAGCGGTTCCCCATCTCAGCCCAGAAAGCAGGTACAACAACTTTTGTGGTGCCTTTCAGATGCCTACCAAGGTAGTGTAAAAACTATTAAGAGAACTCCTGTCTGGCACCTTCCCCGGTGGAGTTGTGCATGGGGTGTGTTTGGAACATTTTGTCACCAGCCGAGTCCAAAATTCAGCGGTTCCCCATCTCAGCCCAGAAAGCAGGTAGAACAACTTTTGTGGTGCCTTTCAGCTGCCTACCAAGGTAGTGTAAAAACTACCAAGAGAACTCCTGCCTGGCACCTTCCCCGGTGGAGTTGTGCATGGGGTGTCTTTGGAACATTTTGTCACCGGCCGACTCCAAAATTCAGCGATTCCCCATCTCAGCCCAGAAAGCAGGAAGAACAACTTTTGTGGTGTCCTTTTGATGCCTACCGGAGCAATGTAAAAACTACCAACAGAACTCGTCCCTTGCACCTTCGCTAGTGGAGTTGTGCATGGGGTGTGTTTGGAACATTTTGTCACCGGCCGAGTCCAAAATTCAGCGGTTCCCCATCTCAGCCCAGAAAGCAGGAAGAACAACTTTTGTGGTGCCTTTCAGATGCCTACCAAGGTAGTGTAAAAACTACCAAGAGAACTCCTGTCTGGCACCTTCCCCGGTGGAGTTGTGCAGGGGGTGTGTTTGGAACATTTTGTCACCGGCCGAGTCCAAAATTCAGCGGTTCCCCATCTCAGCCCAGAAAGCAGGAAGAACAACTTTTGTGGTGTCCTTTTGATGCCTACCGGAGCAATGTAAAAACTACCAACAGAACTCGTCCCTGGCACCTTCGCTAGTGGAGTTGTGCATGGGGTGTGTTTGGAACATTTTTTCACCGGCCGAGTCCAAAATTCAGCGGTTCCCCATCTCAGCCCAGAAAGCAGGAAGAACAACTTTTGTGGTGTCCTTTTGATGCCTACCGGAGCAATGTAAAAACTACCAACAGAACTCGTCCCTGGCACCTTCGCTAGTGGAGTTGTGCATGGGGTGTGTTTGGAACATTTTGTCACCGGCCGAGTCCAAAATTCAGCGGTTCCCCATCTCAGCCCAGAAAGCAGGAAGAACAACTTTTGTGGTGCCTTTCAGATGCCTACCAAGGTAGTGTAAAAACTACCAAGAGAACTCCTGCCTGGCACCTTCCCCGGTGGAGTTGTGCATGGGGTGTCTTTGGAACATTTTGTCACCGGCCGAGTCCAAAATTCAGCGGTTCCCCATCTCAGCCCAGAAAGCAGGAAGAACAACTTTTGTGGTGTCCTTTTGATGCCTACCGGAGCAATGTAAAAACTACCAACAGAACTCGTCCCTGGCACCTTCGCTAGTGGAGTTGTGCATGGGGTGTGTTTGGAACATTTTGTCACCGGCCGAGTCCAAAATTCAGCGGTTCCCCATCTCAGCCCAGAAAGCAGGTACAACAACTTTTGTGGTGCCTTTCAGATGCCTACCAAGGTAGTGTAAAAACTATTAAGAGAACTCCTGTCTGGCACCTTCCCCGGTGGAGTTGTGCATGGGGTGTGTTTGGAACATTTTTTCACCGGCCGAGTCCAAAATTCAGCGGTTCCCCATCTCAGTCCAGAAAGCAGGTAGAACAACTTTTGTGGTGCCTTTCAGCTGCCTACCAAGGTAGTGTAAAAACTACCAGGAGAACTCCTTTCTGGCACCTTCCCCGGTGGAGTTGTGCATGGGGTGTGTTTGGAACATTTTGTCACCGGCCGAGTCCAAAATTCAGCGATTCCCCATCTCAGCCCAGAAAGCAGGAAGAACAACTTTTGTGGTGTCCTTTTGATGCCTACCGGAGCAATGTAAAAACTACCAACAGAACTCGTCCCTGGCACCTTCGCTAGTGGAGTTGTGCATGGGGTGTGTTTGGAACATTTTGTCACCGGCCGACTCCAAAATTCAGCGGTTCCCCATCTCAGCCCAGAAAGCAGGTACAACAACTTTTGTGGTGCCTTTCAGATGCCTACCAAGGTAGTGTAAAAACTATTAAGAGAACTCCTGTCTGGCACCTTCCCCGGTGGAGTTGTGCATGGGGTGTCTTTGGAACATTTTGTCACCGGACGAGTCCAAAATTCAGCGATTCCCCATCTCAGCCCAGAAAGCAGGAAGAACAACTTTTGTGGTGTCCTTTTGATGCCTATCGGAGCAATGTAAAAAATACCAGGAGAACTCGTCCCTGGCACCTTCGCTAGTGGAGTTGTGCATGGGGTGTCTTTGGAACATTTTTTCACCGGCCGACTCCAAAATTCAGCGGTTCCCCATCTCAGCCCAGAAAGCAGGAAGAACAACTTTTTTGGTGCCTTTCAAATGCCTACCAAGGTAGTGTAAAAACTACTAAGAGAACTCCTGCCTGGCACCTTCCCCGGTGGAGTTGTGCATGGGATTTCTTTGGAACATTTTGTCACCAGCCGACTCCAAAATTCAGCGGTTCCCCATCTCAGCCCAGAAAGCAGGTAGAACAACTTTTGTGGTGTCTTTCAGATGCCTACCAAGGTAGTGTAAAAACTACCAAGAGAACTCCTGCCTGGCACCTTCCCCGGTGGAGTTGTGCATGGGGTGTGTTTGGAACATTTTGTCACCGGCCGAGTCCAAAATTCAGCGATTCCCCATCTCAGCCCAGAAAGCAGGAAGAACAACTTTTGTGGTGTCCTTTTGCTGCCTACCGGAGCAATGCAAAAACTACCAACAGAACTCGTCCCTGGCACCTTCGCTAGTGGAGTTGTGCATGGGGTGTGTTTGGAACATTTTGTCACCGGCCGAGTCCAAAATTCAGCGGTTCCCCATCTCAGCCCAGAAAGCAGGTAAAACAACTTTTGTGGTGCCTTTCAGATGCCTACCAAGGTAGTGTAAAAACTATTAAGAGAACTCCTGTCTGGCACCTTCCCCGGTGGAGTTGTGCATGGGGTGTGTTTGGAACATTTTGTCACCGGCCGAGTCCAAAATTCAGCGGTTCCCCATCTCAGCCCAGAAAGCAGGTAGAACAACTTTTGTGGTGCCTTTCAGCTGCCTACCAAGGTAGTGTAAAAACTACTAAGAGATCTCCTGCCTGGCACCTTCCCCGGTGGAGTTGTGCATGGGGTGTGTTTGGAACATTTTTTCACCGGCCGAGTCCAAAATTCAGCGATTCCCCATCTCAGCCCAGAAAGCAGGAAGAACAACTTTTGTGGTGTCCTTTTGATGCCTACCGGAGCAATGTAAAAACTACCAACAGAACTCGTCCCTGGCACCTTCGCTAGTGGAGTTGTGCATGGGGTGTGTTTGGAACATTTTGTCACCGGCCGAGTCCAAAATTCAGCGGTTCCCCATCTCAGCCCAGAAAGCAGGAAGAACAACTTTTGTGGTGCCTTTCAGATGCCTACCAAGGTAGTGTAAAAACTACCAAGAGAACTCCTGCCTGGCACCTTCCCCGGTGGAGTTGTGCATGGGGTGTCTTTGGAACATTTTGTCACCGGCCGACTCCAAAATTCAGCGGTTCCCCATCTCAGCCCAGAAAGCAGGAAGAACAACTTTTGTGGTGTCCTTTTGATGCCTACCGGAGCAATGTAAAAACTACCAACAGAACTCGTCCCTGGCACCTTCGCTAGTGGAGTTGTGCATGGGGTGTGTTTGGAACATTTTGTCACCGGCCGAGTCCAAAATTCAGCGGTTCCCCATCTCAGCCCAGAAAGCAGGTACAACAACTTTTGTGGTGCCTTTCAGATGCCTACCAAGGTAGTGTAAAAACTATTAAGAGAACTCCTGTCTGGCACCTTCCCCGGTGGAGTTGTGCATGGGGTGTGTTTGGAACATTTTGTCACCGGCCGACTCCAAAATTCAGCGGTTCCCCATCTCAGCCCAGAAAGCAGGTAGAACAACTTTTGTGGTGCCTTTTAAATGCCTACCAAGGTAGTGTAAAAACTACCAGGAGAACTCCTTTCTGGCACCTTCCCCGGTGGAGTTGTGCATGGGGTGTGTTTGGAACATTTTGTCACCGGCCGAGTCCAAAATTCAGCGATTCCCCATCTCAGCCCAGAAAGCAGGAAGAACAACTTTTGTGGTGTCCTTTTGATGCCTACCGGAGCAATGTAAAAACTACCAACAGAACTCGTCCCTGGCACCTTCGCTAGTGGAGTTGTGCATGGGGTGTGTTTGGAACATTTTGTCACCGGCCGACTCCAAAATTCAGCGGTTCCCCATCTCAGCCCAGAAAGCAGGTACAACAACTTTTGTGGTGCCTTTCAGATGCCTACCAAGGTAGTGTAAAAACTATTAAGAGAACTCCTGTCTGGCACCTTCCCCGGTGGAGTTGTGCATGGGGTGTGTTTGGAACATTTTGTCACCAGCCGAGTCCAAAATTCAGCGGTTCCCCATCTCAGCCCAGAAAGCAGGTAGAACAACTTTTGTGGTGCCTTTCAGCTGCCTACCAAGGTAGTGTAAAAACTACCAAGAGAACTCCTGCCTGGCACCTTCCCCGGTGGAGTTGTGCATGGGGTGTGTTTGGAACATTTTGTCACCGGCCGAGTCCAAAATTCAGTGATTCCCCATCTCAGCCCAGAAAGCAGGAAGAACAACTTTTGTGGTGTCCTTTTGATGCCTACCGGAGCAATGTAAAAACTACCAACAGAACTCGTCCCTGGCACCTTCGCTAGTGGAGTTGTGCATGGGGTGTGTTTGGAACATTTTGTCACCGGCCGACTCCAAAATTCAGCGGTTCCCCATCTCAGCCCAGAAAGCAGGAAGAACAACTTTTGTGGTGCCTTTCAGATGCCTACCAAGGTAGTGTAAAAACTACCAAGAGAACTCCTGTCTGGCACCTTCCCCGGTGGAGTTGTGCAGGGGGTGTCTTTGGAACATTTTGTCACCGGCCGAGTCCAAAATTCAGCGGTTCCCCATCTCAGCCCAGAAAGCAGGAAGAACAACTTTTGTGGTGTCCTTTTGATGCCTACCGGAGCAATGTAAAAACTACCAACAGAACTCGTCCCTGGCACCTTCGCTAGTGGAGTTGTGCATGGGGTGTCTTTGGAACATTTTTTCACCGGTCGAGTCCAAAATTCAGCGGTTCCCCATCTCAGCCCAGAAAGCAGGAAGAACAACTTTGTGGTGCCTTTCAAATGCCTACCAAGGTAGTGTAAAAACTACTAAGAGAACTCCTGTCTGGCACCTTCCCCGGTGGAGTTGTGCATGGGGTGTCTTTAGAACATTTTGTCACCGGCCGAGTCCAAAATTCAGCGGTTCCCCATCTCAGCCCAGAAAGCAGGAAGAACAACTTTTGTGGTGTCCTTTTGATGCCTACCGGAGCAATGTAAAAACTACCAACAGAACTCGTCCCTGGCACCTTCGCTAGTGGAGTTGTGCATGGGGTGTGTTTGGAACATTTTGTCACCGGCCGACTCCAAAATTCAGCGGTTCCCCATCTCAGCCCAGAAAGCAGGTACAACAACTTTTGTGGTGCCTTTCAGATGCCTACCAAGGTAGTGTAAAAACTATTAAGAGAACTCCTGTCTGGCACCTTCCCCGGTGGAGTTGTGCATGGGGTGTGTTTGGAACATTTTGTCACCAGCCGAGTCCAAAATTCAGCGGTTCCCCATCTCAGCCCAGAAAGCAGGTAGAACAACTTTTGTGGTGCCTTTCAGCTGCCTACCAAGGTAGTGTAAAAACTACCAAGAGAACTCCTGCCTGGCACCTTCCCCGGTGGAGTTGTGCATGGGGTGTCTTTGGAACATTTTGTCACCGGCCGACTCCAAAATTCAGCGATTCCCCATCTCAGCCCAGAAAGCAGGAAGAACAACTTTTGTGGTGTCCTTTTGATGCCTACCGGAGCAATGTAAAAACTACCAACAGAACTCGTCCCTGGCACCTTCGCTAGTGGAGTTGTGCATGGGGTGTGTTTGGAACATTTTGTCACCGGCCGAGTCCAAAATTCAGCGGTTCCCCATCTCAGCCCAGAAAGCAGGAAGAACAACTTTTGTGGTGCCTTTCAGATGCCTACCAAGGTAGTGTAAAAACTACCAAGAGAACTCCTGTCTGGCACCTTCCCCGGTGGAGTTGTGCAGGGGGTGTGTTTGGAACATTTTGTCACCGGCCGAGTCCAAAATTCAGCGGTTCCCCATCTCAGCCCAGAAAGCAGGAAGAACAACTTTTGTGGTGTCCTTTTGATGCCTACCGGAGCAATGTAAAAACTACCAACAGAACTCGTCCCTGGCACCTTCGCTAGTGGAGTTGTGCATGGGGTGTGTTTGGAACATTTTTTCACCGGCCGAGTCCAAAATTCAGCGGTTCCCCATCTCAGCCCAGAAAGCAGGAAGAACAACTTTGTGGTGCCTTTCAAATGCCTACCAAGGTAGTGTAAAAACTACCAACAGAACTCGTCCCTGGCACCTTCGCTAGTGGAGTTGTGCATGGGGTGTGTTTGGAACATTTTGTCACCGGCCGAGTCCAAAATTCAGCGGTTCCCCATCTCAGCCCAGAAAGCAGGAAGAACAACTTTTGTGGTGCCTTTCAGATGCCTACCAAGGTAGTGTAAAAACTACCAAGAGAACTCCTGTCTGGCACCTTCCCCGGTGGAGTTGTGCAGGGGGTGTCTTTGGAACATTTTGTCACCGGCCGAGTCCAAAATTCAGCGGTTCCCCATCTCAGCCCAGAAAGCAGGAAGAACAACTTTTGTGGTATCCTTTTGATGCCTACCGGAGCAATGTAAAAACTACCAACAGAACTCGTCCCTGGCACCTTCGCTAGTGGAGTTGTGCATGGGGTGTGTTTGGAACATTTTGTCACCGGCCGAGTCCAAAATTCAGCGGTTCCCCATCTCAGCCCAGAAAGCAGGTACAACAACTTTTGTGGTGCCTTTCAGATGCCTACCAAGGTAGTGTAAAAACTATTAAGAGAACTCCTGTCTGGCACCTTCCCCGGTGGAGTTGTGCATGGGGTGTGTTTGGAACATTTTTTCACCGGCCGAGTCCAAAATTCAGCGGTTCCCCATCTCAGTCCAGAAAGCAGGTAGAACAACTTTTGTGGTGCCTTTCAGCTGCCTACCAAGGTAGTGTAAAAACTACCAGGAGAACTCCTGCCTGGCACCTTCCCCGGTGGAGTTGTGCATGGGGTGTCTTTGGAACATTTTGTCACCGGCCGAGTCCAAAATTCAGCGATTCCCCATCTCAGCCCAGAAAGCAGGAAGAACAACTTTTGTGGTGTCCTTTTGATGCCTACCGGAGCAATGTAAAAACTACCAACAGAACTCGTCCCTGGCACCTTCGCTAGTGGAGTTGTGCATGGGGTGTGTTTGGAACATTTTGTCACCGGCCGACTCCAAAATTCAGCGGTTCCCCATCTCAGCCCAGAAAGCAGGTACAACAACTTTTGTGGTGCCTTTCAGATGCCTACCAAGGTAGTGTAAAAACTATTAAGAGAACTCCTGTCTGGCACCTTCCCCGGTGGAGTTGTGCATGGGGTGTGTTTGGAACATTTTGTCACCAGCCGAGTCCAAAATTCAGCGGTTCCCCATCTCAGCCCAGAAAGCAGGTAGAACAACTTTTGTGGTGCCTTTCAGCTGCCTACCAATGTAGTGTAAAAACTACCAAGAGAACTCCTGCCTGGCACCTTCCCCGGTGGAGTTGTGCATGGGGTGTCTTTGGAACATTTTGTCACCGGCCGACTCCAAAATTCAGCGATTCCCCATCTCAGCCCAGAAAGCAGGAAGAACAACTTTTGTGGTGTCCTTTTGATGCCTACCGGAGCAATGTAAAAACTACCAACAGAACTCGTCCCTGGCACCTTCGCTAGTGGAGTTGTGCATGGGGTGTGTTTGGAACATTTTGTCACCGGCCGAGTCCAAAATTCAGCGGTTCCCCATCTCAGCCCAGAAAGCAGGAAGAACAACTTTTGTGGTGCCTTTCAGATGCCTACCAAGGTAGTGTAAAAACTACCAAGAGAACTCCTGTCTGGCACCTTCCCCGGTGGAGTTGTGCAGGGGGTGTCTTTGGAACATTTTGTCACCGGCCGAGTCCAAAATTCAGCGGTTCCCCATCTCAGCCCAGAAAGCAGGAAGAACAACTTTTGTGGTGTCCTTTTGATGCCTACCGGAGCAATGTAAAAACTACCAACAGAACTCGTCCCTGGCACCTTCGCTAGTGGAGTTGTGCATGGGGTGTGTTTGGAACATTTTTTCACCGGCCGAGTCCAAAATTCAGCGGTTCCCCATCTCAGCCCAGAAAGCAGGAAGAACAACTTTGTGGTGCCTTTCAAATGCCTACCAAGGTAGTGTAAAAACTACTAAGAGAACTCCTGTCTGGCACCTTCCCCGGTGGAGTTGTGCATGGGGTGTCTTTAGAACATTTTGTCACCGGCCGACTCCAAAATTCAGCGGTTCCCCATCTCAGCCCAGAAAGCAGGTAGAACAACTTTTGTGGTGCCTTTCAGCTGCCTACCAAGGTAGTGTAAAAACTACCAAGAGAACTCCTGCCTGGCACCTTCCCCGGTGGAGTTGTGCATGGGGTGTCTTTGGAACATTTTGTCACCGGCCGAGTCCAAAATTCAGCGATTCCCCATCTCAGCCCAGAAAGCAGGAAGAACAACTTTTGTGGTGTCCTTTTGCTGCCTACCGGAGCAATGTAAAAACTACCAACAGAACTCGTCCTTGGCACCTTCGCTAGTGGAGTTGTGCATGGGGTGTATTTATTAAAATTTTGTCACCAGCCGAGTCCAAAATTCAGCTGTTCCCCATCTCAGCCCAGAAAGCAGGTACAACAATTTTTCTTGTGCCTTTCAGCTGCCTACCAAGGTAGTGTAAAAACTATTAAGAGAAGTCCTGTCTGGCACCTTCCCCGGTGGAGTTGTGCATGGGGTGTGTTTGGAACATTTTGTCACCGGCCGACTCCAAAATTCAGCGGTTCCCCATCTCAGCCCAGAAAGCAGGTAGAACAACTTTTGTGGTGCCTTTCAGCTGCCTACCAAGGTAGTGTAAAAACTACCAAGAGAACTCCTGCCTGGCACCTTCCCCGGTGGAGTTGTGCAGGGGGTGTCTTTGGAACATTTTGTCACCGGCCGAGTCCAAAATTCAGCGATTCCCCATCTCAGCCCAGAAAGCAGGAAGAACAACTTTTGTGGTGTCCTTTTGCTGCCTACCGGAGCAATGTAAAAACTACCAACAGAACTCGTCCCTGGCACCTTCGCTAGTGGAGTTGTGCATGGGGTGTGTTTGGAACATTTTGTCACCGGCCGAGTCCAAAATTCAGCGGTTCCCCATCTCAGCCCAGAAAGCAGGTACAACAACTTTTGTCGTGCCTTTCAGATGCCTACCAAGGTAGTGTAAAAACTATTAAGAGAAGTCCTGTCTGGAACCTTCCCCGGTGGAGTTGTGCATGGGGTGTGTTTGGAACATTTTGTCACCGGCCGACTCCAAAATTCAGCGGTTCCCCATCTCAGCCCAGAAAGCAGGTAAAACAACTTTTGTGGTTTCTTTCAGATGCCTACCAAGGTAGTGTAAAAACTATTAAGAGAACTCCTGTCTGGCACCTTCCCCGGTGGAGTTGTGCATGGGGTGTCTTTGGAACATTTTGTCACCGGCCGACTCCAAAATTCAGCGGTTCCCCATCTCAGCCCAGAAAGCAGGAAGAACAACTTTTGTGGTGTCTTTCAGATGCCTACCGGAGCAATGTAAAAACTACCAGGAGAACTCCTTTCTGGCACCTTCCCCGGTGGAGTTGTGCATGGGGTGTGTTTGGAACATTTTGTCACCGGCCGACTCCAAAATTCAGCGGTTCCCCATCTCAGCCCAGAAAGCAGGTACAACAACTTTTGTGGTGTCTTTCAGATGCCTACCGGAGCAATGTAAAAACTACCAGGGGAACTCCTGTCTGGCACCTTCCCCGGTGGAGTTGTGCATGGGGTGTCTTTGGAACATTTTGTCAGCAGCCGAGTCCAAATGTCAGCGGTTCCCCATCTCAGCCCAGAAAGCAGGTAGAACAACTTTTGTGGTGTCTTTCAGATGCCTACCGGAGCAATGTAAAAACTACCAACAGAATTCGTTCCTGGCACCTTCGCTAGTGGAGTTGTGCATGGGGTGTATTTATTAAAATTTTGTCACCAGCCGAGTCCAAAATTCAGCGGTTCCCCATCTCAGCCCAGAAAGCAGGAAGAACAACTTTTGTGGTGCCTTTCAAATGCCTACCAAGGTAGTGTAAAAACTATCAAGAGAACTCCTGTCTGGCACCTTCCCCGGTGGAGTTGTGCATGGGGTGTGTTTGGAACATTTTGTCACCGGCCGACTCCAAAATTCAGCGGTTCCCCATCTCAGCCCAGAAAGCAGGAAGAACAACTTTTGTGGTGCCTTTCAGCTGCCTACCAAGGTAGTGTAAAAACTACCAATAGAACGCCTGCCTGGCACCTTCCCCGGTGGAGTTGTGCATGGGGTGTGTTTGGAACATTTTGTCACCGGCCGAGTCCAAAATTCAGCGATTCCCCATCTCAGCCCAGAAAGCAGGAAGAACAACTTTTGTGGTGTCCTTTTGCTGCCTACCGGAGCAATGTAAAAACTACCAAGAGAACTCCTGCCTGGCACCTTCCCCGGTGGAGTTGTGCATGGGGTGTCTTTGGAACATTTTGTCACCGGCCGAGTCCAAAATTCAGCGGTTCCCCATCTCAGCCCAGAAAGCAGGTAGAACAACTTTGGTGGTGCCTTTCAGATGCCTACCAAGGTAGTGTAAAAACTACCAAGAGAACTCCTGCCTGGCACCTTCCCCGGTGGAGTTGTGCATGGGGTGTCTTTGGAACATTTTGTCACCGGCCGACTCCAAAATTCAGCGGTTCCCCATCTCAGCCCAGAAAGCAGGTAGAACAACTTTTGTGGTGTCTTTCAGATGCCTACCGGAGCAATGTAAAAACTACCAGGAGAACTCCTGTCTGGCACCTTCCCTAGTGGAGTTGTGCATGGGGTGTGTTTGGAACATTTTGTCACCGGCCGACTCCAAAATTCAGCGGTTCCCCATCTCAGCCCAGAAAGAAGGTAGAACAACTTTTGTGGTGCCTTTCAAATGCCTACCAAGGTAGTGTAAAAACTACTAAGAGAACTCCTGTCTGGCACCTTCCCCGGTGGAGTTGTGCATGGGGTGTGTTTGGAACATTTTGTCACCGGCTGACTCCAAAATTCAGCGGTTCCCCATCTCAGCCCAGAAAGCAGGTAGAACAACTTTTGTGGTGCCTTTCAGCTGCCTACCAAGGTAGTGTAAAAACTACCAAGAGAACTCCTGCCTGGCACCTTCCCCGGTGGAGTTGTGCATGGGGTGTCTTTGGAACATTTTGTCACCGGCCGACTCCAAAATTCAGCGATTCCCCATCTCAGCCCAGAAAGCAGGAAGAACAACTTTTGTGGTGTCCTTTTGATGCCTACCGGAGCAATGTAAAAACTACCAACAGAACTCGTCCCTGGCACCTTCGCTAGTGGAGTTGTGCATGGGGTGTGTTTGGAACATTTTGTCACCGGCCGAGTCCAAAATTCAGCGGTTCCCCATCTCAGCCCAGAAAGCAGGTAGAACAACTTTTGTGGTGTCTTTCAGATGCCTACTGGAGCAATATAAAAACTACCAGGAGAACTCCTTTCTGGCACCTTCCCCGGTGGAGTTGTGCATGGGGTGTGTTTGGAACATTTTGTCACCGGCCGACTCCAAAATTCAGCGGTTCCCCATCTCAGCCCACAAAGCAGGTACAACAACTTTTCTTGTGCCTTTCAGCTGCCTACCAAGGTAGTGTAAAAACTACCAAGAGAACTCCTGTCTGGCACCTTCCCCGGTGGAGTTGCGCATGGGGTGTCTTTGGAACATTTTGTCACCGGCCGACTCCAAAATTCAGCGGTTCCCCATCTCAGCCCAGAAAGCAGGAAGAACAACTTTTGTGGTGTCCTTTTGATGCCTACCGGAGCAATGTAAAAACTACCAACAGAACTCGTCCCTGGCACCTTCGCTAGTGGAGTTGTGCATGGGGTGTGTTTGGAACATTTTTTCACCGGCCGAGTCCAAAATTCAGCGGTTCCCCATCTCAGCCCAGAAAGCAGGAAGAACAACTTTTGTGGTGCCTTTCAAATGCCTACCAAGGTAGTGTAAAAACTACCAGGAGAACTCCTGTCTGGCACCTTCCCCGGTGGAGTTGAGCATGGGGTGTGTTTGGAACATTTTGTCACCAGCCGAGTCCAAAATTCAGCGATTCCCCATCTCAGCCCAGAAAGCAGGAAGAACAACTTCTGTGGTGTCCTTTTGATGCCTAGCGGAGCAATGTAAAAACTACCAAGAGAACTCCTGGCTGGCACCTTCCCCGGTGGAGTTGTGCATGGGGTGTGTTTGGAACATTTTGTCACCGGCCGACTCCAAAATTCAGCGGTTCCCCATCTCAGCCCAGAAAGCAGGTAGAACAACTTTTGTGGTGCCTTTCAGCTGCCTACCAAGGTAGTGTAAAAACTACCAAGAGAACTCCTGCCTGGCACCTTCCCCGGTGGAGTTGTGCATGGGGTGTCTTTGGAACATTTTGTCACCGGCCGAGTCCAAAATTCAGCGGTTCCCCATCTCAGCCCAGAAAGCAGGAAGAACAACTTTTGTGGTGTCTTTCAGATGCCTACCAAGGTAGTGTAAAAACTACTAAGAGAAGTCCTGTCTGGCACCTTCCCCGGTGGAGTTGTGCATGGGGTGTCTTTGGAACATTTTGTCACCGGCCGACTCCAAAATTCAGCGGTTCCCCATCTCAGCCCAGAAAGCAGGTAGAACAACTTTTGTGGTGCCTTTCAGCTGCCTACCAAGGTAGTGTAAAAACTATCAAGAGAACTCCTGCCTGGCACCTTCCCCGGTGGAGTTGTGCATGGGGTGTCTTTGGAACATTTTGTCACCGGCCGAGTCCAAAATTCAGCGGTTCCCCATCTCAGCCCAGAAAGCAGGAAGAACAACTTTTGTGGTGTCCTTTTGATGCCTACCGGAGCAATGTAAAAACTACCAACAGAACTCGTCCCTGGCACCTTCGCTAGTGGAGTTGTGCATGGGGTGTGTTTGGAACATTTTGTCACCGGCCGAGTCCAAAATTCAGCGATTCCCCATCTCAGCCCAGAAAGCAGGAAGAACAACTTTTGTGGTGTCCTTTTGATGCCTACCAAGGTAGTGTAAAAACTACCAAGAGAACTCCTGTCTGGCACCTTCCCTAGTGGAGTTGTGCATGGGGTGTCTTTGGAACATTTTGTCACCGGCCGACTCCAAAATTCAGCGGTTCCCCATCTCAGCCCAGAAAGCAGGAAGAACAACTTTTGTGGTGCCTTTCAAATGCCTACCAAGGTAGTGTAAAAACTACTAAGAGAACACCTGTCTGGCACCTTCCCTAGTGGAGTTGTGCATGGGGTGTCTTTGGAACATTTTGTCACCGGCTGAGTCCAAAATTCAGCGGTTCCCCATCTCAGCCCAGAAAGCAGGAAGAACAACTTTTGTGGTGTCCTTTTGATGCCTACCAGAGCAATGTAAAAACTACCAAGAGAACTCCTGCCTGGCACCTTCCCCGGTGGAGTTGTGCATGGGGTGTCTTTGGAACATTTTGTCACCGGCCGACTCCAAAATTCAGCGGTTCCCCATCTCAGCCCAGAAAGCAGGTACAACAACTTTTGTGGTGCCTTTCAGATGCCTACCAAGGTAGTGTAAAAACTACCAAGAGAACTCCTGGCTGGCACCTTCCCCGGTGGAGTTGTGCATGGGGTGTGTTTGGAACATTTTGTCACCAGCCGAGTCCAAAATTCAGCGTTTCCCCATCTCAGCCCAGAAAGCAGGAAGAACAACTTTTGTGGTGTCCTTTTGATGCCTACCGGAGCAATGTAAAAACTACCAACAGAACTCGTCCCTGGCACCTTCGCTAGTGGAGTTGTGCATGGGGTGTGTTTGGAACATTTTGTCACCGGCCGACTCCAAAATTCAGCGGTTCCCCATCTCAGCCCAGAAAGCAGGTAGAACAACTTTTGTGGTGCCTTTCAGCTGCCTACCAAGGTAGTGTAAAAACTACCAAGAGAACTCCTGCCTGGCACCTTCCCCGGTGGAGTTGTGCATGGGGTGTCTTTGGAACATTTTGTCACCGGCCGAGTCCAAAATTCAGCGATTCCCCATCTCAGCCCAGAAAGCAGGAAGAACAACTTTTGTGGTGTCCTTTTGATGCCTACCAGAGCAATGTAAAAACTACCAACAGAACTCGTCCCTGGCACCTTCCCCGGTGGAGTTGTGCATGGGGTGTGTTTGGAACATTTTGTCACCGGCCGACTCCAAAATTCAGCGGTTCCCCATCTCAGCCCAGAAAGCAGGTACAACAACTTTTGTGGTGCCTTTCAAATGCCTACCAAGGTAGTGTAAAAACTACCAAGAGAACTCCTGCCTGGCACCTTCCCCGGTGGAGTTGTGCATGGGGTGTGTTTGGAACATTTTGTCACCGGCCGAGTCCAAAATTCAGCGATTCCCCATCTCAGCCCAGAAAGCAGGAAGAACAACTTTTGTGGTGTCCTTTTGATGCCTACCGGAGCAATGTAAAAACTACCAAGAGAACTCCTGCCTGGCACCTTCCCCGGTGGAGTTGTGCATGGGGTGTCTTTGGAACATTTTGTCACCGGCCGAGTCCAAAATTCAGCGATTCCCCATCTCAGCCCAGAAAGCAGGAAGAACAACTTTTGTGGTGTCCTTTTGATGCCTACCGGAGCAATGTAAAAACTACCAACAGAACTCGTCCCTGGCACCTTCGCTAGTGGAGTTGTGCATGGGGTGTGTTTGGAACATTTTGTCACCGGCCGACTCCAAAATTCAGCGGTTCCCCATCTCAGCCCAGAAAGCAGGTAAAACAACTTTTGTGGTGTCTTTCAGATGCCTACCAAGGTAGTGTAAAAACTATTAAGAGAAGTCCTGTCTGGCACCTTCCCCGGTGGAGTTGTGCATGGGGTGTGTTTGGAACATTTTGTCACCGGCCGACTCCAAAATTCAGCGGTTCCCCATCTCAGCCCAGAAAGCAGGTAGAACAACTTTTGTGGTGTCTTTCAGATGCCTACTGGAGCAATGTAAAAACTACCAGGAGAACTCCTTTCTGGCACCTTCCCCGGTAAAGTTGTGCATGGGGTGTCTTTGGAACATTTTGTCACCGGCCGACTCCAAAATTCAGCGGTTCCCCATCTCAGCCCAGAAAGAAGGTACAACATCTTTTCTTGTGCCTTTCAGCTGCCTACCAAGGTAGTGTAAAAACTACCAAGAGAACTCCTGCCTGGCACCTTCCCCGGTGGAGTTGCGCATGGGGTGTCTTTGGAACATTTTGTCACCGGCCGAGTCCAAAATTCAGCGGTTCCCCATCTCAGCCCAGAAAGCAGGAAGAACAACTTTTGTGGTGTCCTTTTGATGCCTACCGGAGCAATGTAAAAACTACCAACAGAACTCGTCCCTGGCACCTTCGCTAGTGGAGTTGTGCATGGGGTGTGTTTGGAACATTTTGTCACCGGCCGAGTCCAAAATTCAGCGGTTCCCCATCTCAGCCCAGAAAGCAGGAAGAACAACTTTTGTGGTGCCTTTCAAATGCCTACCAAGGTAGTGTAAAAACTACCAGGAGAACTCCTTTCTGGCACCTTCCCCGGTGGAGTTGTGCATGGGGTGTGTTTGGAACATTTTGTCACCAGCCGAGTCCAAAATTCAGCGATTCCCCATCTCAGCCCAGAAAGCAGGAAGAACAACTTTTGTGGTGTCCTTTTGCTGCCTACCGGAGCAATGTAAAAACTACCAAGAGAACTCCTTTCTGGCACCTTCCCCGGTGGAGTTGTGCATGGGGTGTGTTTGGAACATTTTGTCACCGGCCGACTCCAAAATTCAGCGGTTCCCCATCTCAGCCCAGAAAGCAGGTAGAACAACTTTTGTGGTGCCTTTCAGCTGCCTACCAAGGTAGTGTAAAAACTACCAAGAGAACTCCTGCCTGGCACCTTCCCCGGTGGAGTTGTGCATGGGGTGTCTTTGGAACATTTTGTCACCGGCCGAGTCCAAAATTCAGCGATTCCCCATCTCAGCCCAGAAAGCAGGAAGAACAACTTTTGTGGTGTCCTTTTGATGCCTACCAGAGCAATGTAAAAACTACCAACAGAACTCGTCCCTGGCACCTTCGCTAGTGGAGTTGTGCATGGGGTGTGTTTGGAACATTTTGTCACCGGCCGACTCCAAAATTCAGCGGTTCCCCATCTCAGCCCAGAAAGCAGGTAGAACAACTTTTGTGGTGTCTTTCAGATGCCTACCAAGGTAGTGTAAAAACTACTAAGAGAAGTCCTGTCTGGCACCTTCCCCGGTGGAGTTGTGCATGGGGTGTCTTTGGAACATTTTGTCACCGGCCGAGTCCAAAATTCAGCGGTTCCCCATCTCAGCCCAGAAAGCAGGAAGAACAACTTTTGTGGTGTCCTTTTGGTGCCTACCGGAGCAATGTAAAAACTACCAACAGAACTCGTCCCTGGCACCTTCGCTAGTGGAGTTGTGCATGGGGTGTGTTTGGAACATTTTGTCACCGGCCGAGTCCAAAATTCAGCGGTTCCCCATCTCAGCCCAGAAAGCAGGAAGAACAACTTTTGTGGTGCCTTTCAGCTGCCTACCAAGGTAGTGTAAAAACTACCAAGAGAACTCCTGCCTGGCACCTTCCCCGGTGGAGTTGTGCATGGGGTGTCTTTGGAACATTTTGTCACCGGCCGACTCCAAAATTCAGCGGTTCCCCATCTCAGCCCAGAAAGCAGGAAGAACAACTTTTGTGGTGTCCTTTTGATGCCTACCGGAGCAATGTAAAAACTACCAACAGAACTCGTCCCTGGCACCTTCGCTAGTGGAGTTGTGCATGGGGTGTCTTTGGAACATTTTTTCACCGGCCGACTCCAAAATTCAGCGGTTCCCCATCTCAGCCCAGAAAGCAGGTAGAACAACTTTTGTGGTGCCTTTCAAATGCCTACCAAGGTAGTGTAAAAACTACTAAGAGAACTCCTGTCTGGCACCTTCCCCGGTGGAGTTGTGCATGGGGTGTGTTTGGAACATTTTGTCACCGGCCGACTCCAAAATTCAGCGATTCCCCATCTCAGCCCAGAAAGCAGGTAGAACAACTTTTGTGGTGCCTTTCAGCTGCCTACCAAGGTAGTGTAAAAACTACCAAGAGAACTCCTTTCTGGCACCTTCCCCGGTGGAGTTGTGCATGGGGTGTCTTTGGAACATTTTGTCACCGGCCGAGTCCAAAATTCAGCGGTTCCCCATCTCAGCCCAGAAAGCAGGAAGAACAACTTTTGTGGTGTCCTTTTGATGCCTACCGGAGCAATGAAAAACTACCAACAGAACTCGTCCCTGGCACCTTCGCTAGTGGAGTTGTGCATGGGGTGTGTTTGGAACATTTTTTCACCGGCCGACTCCAAAATTCAGCGGTTCCCCATCTCAGCCCAGAAAGCAGGTACAACAACTTTTGTGGTGCCTTTCAGATGCCTACCAAGGTAGTGTAAAAACTATTAAGAGAAGTCCTGTCTGGCACCTTCCCCGGTGGAGTTGTGCATGGGGTGTCTTTGGAACATTTTGTCACCGGCCGACTCCAAAATTCAGCGGTTCCCCATCTCAGCCCAGAAAGCAGGTAAAACAACTTTTGTGGTTTCTTTCAGATGCCTACCAAGGTAGTGTAAAAACTATTAAGAGAACTCCTGTCTGGCACCTTCCCCGGTGGAGTTGTGCATGGGGTGTGTTTGGAACATTTTGTCACCGGCCGACTCCAAAATTCAGCGGTTCCCCATCTCAGCCCAGAAAGCAGGTAGAACAACTTTTGTGGTGTCTTTCAGATGCCTACCGGAGCAATGTAAAAACTACCAGGAGAACTCCTTTCTGGCACCTTCCCCGGTGGAGTTGTGCATGGGGTGTCTTTGGAACATTTTGTCACCGGCCGACTCCAAAAGTCAGCGGTTCCCCATCTCAGCCCAGAAAGCAGGTAAAACAACTTTTGTGGTGTCTTTCAGATGCCTACCGGAGCAATGTAAAAACTACCAGGAGAACTCCTGTCTGGCACCTTCCCCGGTGGAGTTGTGCATGGGGTGTGTTTGGAACATTTTGTCACCAGCCGAGTCCAAAAGTCAGCGGTTCCCCATCTCAGCCCAGAAAGCAGGAAGAACAACTTTTGTGGTGTCTTTCAGATGCCTACCGGAGCAATGTAAAAACTACCAACAGAATTCATTCCTGGCACCTTCGCTAGTGGAGTTGTGCATGGGGTGTATTTATTAAAATTTTGTCACCAGCCGAGTCCAAAATTCAGCGGTTCCCCATCTCAGCCCAGAAAGCAGGTAAAACAACTTTTGTGGTGTCTTTCAGATGCCTACCGGAGCAATGTAAAAACTACCAGGAGAACTCCTTTCTGGCACCTTCCCCGGTGGAGTTGTGCATGGGGTGTGTTTGGAACATTTTGTCACCGGCCGAATCCAAAAATTCAGCGCTTCCCCATCTCAGCCCAGAAAGAAGGTAGAACAACTTTTGTGGTGTCTTTCAGATGCCTACCGGAGCAATGTAAAAACTACCAGGAGAACTCCTTTCTGGCACCTTCCCCGGTGGAGTTGTGCATGGGGTGTGTTTGGAACATTTTGTCACCGGCCGACTCCAAAATTCAGCGGTTCCCCATCTCAGCCCAGAAAGCAGGTAGAACAACTTTTGTGGTGCCTTTCAGCTGCCTACCAAGGTAGTGTAAAAACTACCAAGAGAACTCCTGTCTGGCACCTTCCCCGGTGGAGTTGTGCATGGGGTGTCTTTGGAACATTTTGTCACCGGCCGAGTCCAAAATTCAGCGATTCCCCATCTCAGCCCAGAAAGCAGGAAGAACAACTTTTGTGGTGTCCTTTTGATGCCTACCGGAGCAATGTAAAAACTACCAGGAGAACTCCTGTCTGGCACCTTCCCCGGTGGAGTTGTGCATGGGGTGTGTTTGGAACATTTTGTCACCGGCCGACTCCAAAATTCAGCGGTTCCCCATCTCAGCCCAGAAAGCAGGTAGAACAACTTTTGTGGTGTCTTTCAGATGCCTACCAAGGTAGTGTAAAAACTACTAAGAGAAGTCCTGTCTGGCACCTTCCCCGGTGGAGTTGTGCATGGGGTGTCTTTGGAACATTTTGTCACCGGCCGAGTCCAAAATTCAGCGGTTCCCCATCTCAGCCCAGAAAGCAGGAAGAACAACTTTTGTGGTGCCTTTCAGCTGCCTACCAAGGTAGTGTAAAAACTACCAAGAGAACTCCTGCCTGGCACCTTCCCCGGTGGAGTTGTGCATGGGGTGTCTTTGGAACATTTTGTCACCGGCCGAGTCCAAAATTCAGCGATTCCCCATCTCAGCCCAGAAAGCAGGAAGAACAACTTTTGTGGTGTCCTTTTGGTGCCTACTGGAGCAATGTAAAAACTACCAACAGAACTCGTCCCTGGCACCTTCGCTAGTGGAGTTGTGCATGGGGTGTCTTTGGAACATTTTGTCACCGGCCGACTCCAAAATTCAGCGGTTCCCCATCTCAGCCCAGAAAGAAGGTACAACAACTTTTCTTGTGCCTTTCAAATGCCTACCAAGGTAGTGTAAAAACTACTAAGAGAACTCCTGTCTGGCACCTTCCCCGGTGGAGTTGTGCATGGGGTGTCTTTGGAACATTTTGTCACCGGCCGACTCCAAAATTCAGCGATTCCCCATCTCAGCCCAGAAAGCAGGTAGAACAACCTTTGTGGTGTCTTTCAGATGCCTACCGGAGCAATGTAAAAACTACCAAGAGAACTCCTGCCTGGCACCTTCCCCGGTGGAGTTGTGCATGGGGTGTCTTTGGAACATTTTGTCACCGGCCGACTCCAAAATTCAGCGATTCCCCATCTCAGCCCAGAAAGCAGGAAGAACAACTTTTGTGGTGTCCTTTTGCTGCCTACCGGAGCAATGTAAAAACTACCAGGAGAACTCCTGTCTGGCACCTTCCCCGGTGGAGTTGTGCATGGGGTGTGTTTGGAACATTTTGTCACCGGCCGAGTCCAAAATTCAGCGATTCCCCATCTCAGCCCAGAAAGCAGGAAGAACAACTTTTGTGGTGTCTTTCAGATGCCTACCGGAGCAATGTAAAAACTACCAGGAGAACTCCTTTCTGGCACCTTCCCCGGTGGAGTTGTGCATGGGGTGTGTTTGGAACATTTTGTCACCGGCCGACTCCAAAATTCAGCGGTTCCCCATCTCAGCCCAGAAAGCAGGTAGAACAACTTTTGTGGTGCCTTTCAGCTGCCTACCAAGGTAGTGTAAAAACTACCAAGAGAACTCCTGTCTGGCACCTTCCCCGGTGGAGTTGTGCATGGGGTGTCTTTGGAACATTTTTTCACCGGCCGAGTCCAAAATTCAGCGATTCCCCATCTCATCCCAGAAAGCAGGAAGAACAACTTTTGTGGTGTCCTTTTGATGCCTACCGGAGCAATGTAAAAACTACCAACAGAACTCGTCCCTGGCACCTTCGCTAGTGGAGTTGTGCATGGGGTGTGTTTGGAACATTTTGTCACCGGCCGACTCCAAAATTCAGCGGTTCCCCATCTCAGCCCAGAAAGCAGGTAGAACAACTTTTGTGGTGTCTTTCAGATGCCTACCAAGGTAGTGTAAAACCTACTAAGAGAAGTCCTGTCTGGCACCTTCCCCGGTGGAGTTGTGCATGGGGTGTGTTTGGAACATTTTTTCACCGGCCGAGTCCAAAATTCAGCGGTTCCCCATCTCAGCCCAGAAAGCAGGTAGAACAACTTTTGTGGTGTCTTTCAGCTGCCTACCAAGGTAGTGTAAAAACTACCAAGAGAACTCCTGCCTGGCACCTTCCCCGGTGGAGTTGTGCATGGGGTGTCTTTGGAACATTTTGTCACCGGCCGAGTCCAAAATTCAGCGATTCCCCATCTCAGCCCAGAAAGCAGGAAGAACAACTTTTGTGGTGTCCTTTTGGTGCCTACTGGAGCAATGTAAAAACTACCAACAGAACTCGTCCCTGGCACCTTCGCTAGTGGAGTTGTGCATGGGGTGTGTTTGGAACATTTTTTCACCGGCCGAGTCCAAAATTCAGCGGTTCCCCATCTCAGCCCAGAAAGCAGGAAGAACAACTTTTGTGGTGCCTTTCAGCTGCCTACCAAGGTAGTGTAAAAACTACTAAGAGAACTCCTGTCTGGCACCTTCCCCGGTGGAGTTGTGCATGGGGTGTCTTTGGAACATTTTGTCACCGGCCGAGTCCAAAATTCAGCGGTTCCCCATCTCAGCCCAGAAAGCAGGAAGAACAACCTTTGTGGTGTCTTTCAGATGCCTACCGGAGCAATGTAAAAACTACCAACAGAACTCCTGTCTGGCACCTTCCCCGGTGGAGTTGTGCATGGGGTGTGTTTGGAACATTTTGTCACCGGCCGAGTCCAAAATTCAGCGATTCCCCATCTCAGCCCAGAAAGCAGGTAAAACAACTTTTGTGGTGCCTTTCAGCTGCCTACCAAGGTAGTGTAAAAACTATTAAGAGAACTCCTGTCTGGCACCTTCCCCGGTGGAGTTGTGCAGGGGGTGTGTTTGGAACATTTTGTCACCAGCCGAGTCCAAAATTCAGCGGTTCCCCATCTCAGCCCAGAAAGCAGGTAGAACAACTTTTGTGGTGCCTTTCAGCTGCCTACCAAGGTAGTGTAAAAACTACCAAGAGAACTCCTGCCTGGCACCTTCCCCGGTGGAGTTGTGCATGGGGTGTGTTTGGAACATTTTTTCACCGGCCAAGTCCAAAATTCAGCGATTCCCCATCTCAGCCCAGAAAGCAGGAAGAACAACTTTTGTGGTGTCCTTTTGATGCCTACCGGAGCAATGTAAAAACTACCAACAGAACTCGTCCCTGGCACCTTCGCTAGTGGAGTTGTGCATGGGGTGTGTTTGGAACATTTTGTCACCGGCCGACTCCAAAATTCAGCGGTTCCCCATCTCAGCCCAGAAAGCAGGAAGAACAACTTTTGTGGTGCCTTTCAGCTGCCTACCAAGGTAGTGTAAAAACTACCAAGAGAACTCCTGCCTGGCACCTTCCCCGGTGGAGTTGTGCATGGGGTGTGTTTGGAACATTTTGTCACCGGCCGACTCCAAAATTCAGCGATTCCCCATCTCAGCCCAGAAAGCAGGAAGAACAACTTTTGTGGTGTCCTTTTGATGCCTACCGGAGCAATGTAAAAACTACCAACAGAACTCGTCCCTGGCACCTTTGCTAGTGGAGCTGTGCATGGGGTGTGTTTGGAACATTTTGTCACCGGCCGACTCCAAAATTCAGCGGTTCCCCATCTCAGCCCAGAAAGCAGGAAGAACAACTTTTGTGGTGCCTTTCAGCTGCCTACCAAGGTAGTGTAAAAACTACCAAGAGAACTCCTGCCTGGCACCTTCCCCGGTGGAGTTGTGCATGGGGTGTCTTTGGAACATTTTGTCACCGGCCGAGTCCAAAATTCAGCGGTTCCCCATCTCAGCCCAGAAAGCAAGAAGAACAACTTTTGTGGTGTCCTTTTGGTGCCTACCGGAGCAATGTAAAAACTACCAACAGAACTCGTGCCTGGCACCTTCGCTAGTGGAGTTGTGCATGGGGTGTGTTTGGAACATTTTGTCACCGGCCGAGTCCAAAATTCAGCGGTTCCCCATCTCAGCCCAGAAAGAAGGTACAACAACTTTTGTGGTGCCTTTCAGCTGCCTACCAAGGTAGTGTAAAAACTACTAAGAGAACTCCTGCCTGGCACCTTCCCCGGTGGAGTTGTGCATGGGGTGTCTTTGGAACATTTTGTCACCGGCCGAGTCCAAAATTCAGCGGTTCCCCATCTCAGCCCAGAAAGCAGGTAGAACAACTTTTCTTGTGCCTTTCAGCTGCCTACCAAGGTAGTGTAAAAACTACCAAGAGAACTCCTGCCTGGCACCTTCCCCGGTGGAGTTGTGCATGGGGTGTCTTTGGAACATTTTGTCACCGGCCGACTCCAAAATTCAGCGGTTCCCCATCTCAGCCCAGAAAGCAGGAAGAACAACTTTTGTGGTGTCCTTCAGATGCCTACCGGAGCAATGTAAAAACTACCAACAGAACTCGTCCCTGGCACCTTCGCTAGTGGAGTTGTGCATGGGGTGTGTTTGGAACATTTTGTCACCGGCCGACTCCAAAATTCAGCGGTTCCCCATCTCAGCCCAGAAAGCAGGAAGAACAACTTTTGTGGTGCCTTTCAAATGCCTACCAAGGTAGTGTAAAAACTACTAAGAGAACTCCTGTCTGGCACCTTCCCCGGTGGAGTTGTGCATGGGGTGTGTTTGGAACATTTTGTCACCAGCCGACTCCAAAATTCAGCGGTTCCCCATCTCAGCCCAGAAAGCAGGTAGAACAACTTTTGTGGTGCCTTTCAGCTGCCTACCAAGGTAGTGTAAAAACTACCAAGAGAACTCCTGCCTGGCACCTTCCCCGGTGGAGTTGTGCATGGGGTGTCTTTGGAACATTTTGTCACCGGCCGACTCCAAAATTCAGCGGTTCCCCATCTCAGCCCAGAAAGCAGGAAGAACAACTTTTGTGGTGTCCTTTTGATGCCTACCGGAGCAATGTAAAAACTACCAACAGAACTCGTCCCTGGCACCTTCGCTAGTGGAGTTGTGCATGGGGTGTGTTTGGAACATTTTTTCACCGGCCGAGTCCAAAATTCAGCGATTCCCCATCTCAGCCCAGAAAGCAGGAAGAACAACTTTTGTGGTGCCTTTCAAATGCCTACCAAGGTAGTGTAAAAACTACTAAGAGAACTCCTGTCTGGCACCTTCCCCGGTGGAGTTGTGCATGGGGTGTCTTTGGAACATTTTGTCACCGGCCGACTCCAAAATTCAGCGGTTCCCCATCTCAGCCCAGAAAGCAGGTAGAACAACTTTTGTGGTGCCTTTCAGCTGCCTACCAAGGTAGTGTAAAAACTACCAAGAGAACTCCTGCCTGGCACCTTCCCCGGTGGAGTTGTGCATGGGGTGTCTTTGGAACATTTTGTCACCGGCCGAGTCCAAAATTCAGCGGTTCCCCATCTCAGCCCAGAAAGCAGGAAGAACAACTTTTGTGGTGTCCTTTTGATGCCTACCGGAGCAATGTAAAAACTACCAACAGAACTCGTCCCTGGCACCTTCGCTAGTGGAGTTGTGCATGGGGTGTGTTTGGAACATTTTTTCACCGGCCGAGTCCAAAATTCAGCTGTTCCCCATCTCAGCCCAGAAAGCAGGAAGAACAACTTTTGTGGTGCCTTTCAGATGCCTACCAAGGTAGTGTAAAAACTACCAAGAGAACTCCTGCCTGGCACCTTCCCCGGTGGAGTTGTGCATGGGGTGTCTTTGGAACATTTTGTCACCGGCCGACTCCAAAATTCAGCGGTTCCCCATCTCAGCCCAGAAAGCAGGAAGAACAACTTTTGTGGTGTCCTTTTGATGCCTACCGGAGCAATGTAAAAACTACCAACAGAACTCGTCCCTGGCACCTTCGCTAGTGGAGTTGTGCATGGGGTGTGTTTGGAACATTTTGTCACCGGCCGAGTCCAAAATTCAGCGGTTCCCCATCTCAGCCCAGAAAGAAGGTACAACAACTTTTGTGGTGCCTTTCAGCTGCCTACCAAGGTAGTGTAAAAACTACCAAGAGAACTCCTTTCTGGCACCTTCCCCGGTGGAGTTGTGCATGGGGTGTCTTTGGAACATTTTGTCACCGGCCGACTCCAAAATTCAGCGGTTCCCCATCTCAGCCCAGAAAGAAGGTACAACAACTTTTCTTGTGCCTTTCAGCTGCCTACCAAGGTAGTGTAAAAACTACCAAGAGAACTCCTGCCTGGCACCTTCCCCGGTGGAGTTGTGCATGGGGTGTCTTTGGAACATTTTGTCACCGGCCGACTCCAAAATTCAGCGGTTCCCCATCTCAGCCCAGAAAGCAGGAAGAACAACTTTTGTGGTGTCCTTTTGATGCCTACCGGAGCAATGTAAAAACTACCAACAGAACTCGTCCCTGGCACCTTCGCTAGTGGAGTTGTGCATGGGGTGTGTTTGGAACATTTTTTCACCGGCCGAGTCCAAAATTCAGCGATTCCCCATCTCAGCCCAGAAAGCAGGAAGAACAACTTTTGTGGTGCCTTTCAAATGCCTACCAAGGTAGTGTAAAAACTACTAAGAGAAGTCCTGTCTGGCACCTTCCCCGGTGGAGTTGTGCATGGGGTGTCTTTGGAACATTTTGTCACCGGCCGACTCCAAAATTCAGCGGTTCCCCATCTCAGCCCAGAAAGCAGGTAGAACAACTTTTGTGGTGCCTTTCAGCTGCCTACCAAGGTAGTGTAAAAACTACCAAGAGAACTCCTGCCTGGCACCTTCCCCGGTGGAGTTGTGCATGGGGTGTCTTTGGAACATTTTGTCACCGGCCGAGTCCAAAATTCAGCGGTTCCCCATCTCAGCCCAGAAAGCAGGAAGAACAACTTTTGTGGTGTCCTTTTGATGCCTACCGGAGCAATGTAAAAACTACCAACAGAACTCGTCCCTGGCACCTTCGCTAGTGGAGTTGTGCATGGGGTGTCTTTGGAACATTTTTTCACCGGCCGAGTCCAAAATTCAGCTGTTCCCCATCTCAGCCCAGAAAGCAGGAAGAACAACTTTTGTGGTGCCTTTCAGATGCCTACCAAGGTAGTGTAAAAACTACCAAGAGAACTCCTGCCTGGCACCTTCCCCGGTGGAGTTGTGCATGGGGTGTCTTTGGAACATTTTGTCACCGGCCGACTCCAAAATTCAGCGGTTCCCCATCTCAGCCCAGAAAGCAGGAAGAACAACTTTTGTGGTGTCCTTTTGATGCCTACCGGAGCAATGTAAAAACTACCAACAGAACTCGTCCCTGGCACCTTCGCTAGTGGAGTTGTGCATGGGGTGTGTTTGGAACATTTTGTCACCGGCCGACTCCAAAATTCAGCGGTTCCCCATCTCAGCTCAGAAAGAAGGTACAACAACTTTTGTGGTGCCTTTCAGCTGCCTACCAAGGTAGTGTAAAAACTACTAAGAGAACTCCTGCCTGGCACCTTCCCCGGTGGAGTTGTGCATGGGGTGTCTTTGGAACATTTTGTCACCGGCCGACTCCAAAATTCAGCGGTTCCCCATCTCAGCCCAGAAAGAAGGTACAACAACTTTTCTTGTGCCTTTCAGCTGCCTACCAAGGTAGTGTAAAAACTACCAAGAGAACTCCTGCCTGGCACCTTCCCCGGTGGAGTTGTGCATGGGGTGTCTTTGGAACATTTTGTCACCGGCCGACTCCAAAATTCAGCGGTTCCCCATCTCAGCCCAGAAAGCAGGAAGAACAACTTTTGTGGTGTCCTTCAGATGCCTACCGGAGCAATGTAAAAACTACCAACAGAACTCGTCCCTGGCACCTTCGCTAGTGGAGTTGTGCATGGGGTGTCTTTGGAACATTTTTTCACCGGCCGACTCCAAAATTCAGCGGTTCCCCATCTCAGCCCAGAAAGCAGGAAGAACAACTTTTGTGGTGCCTTTCAAATGCCTACCAAGGTAGTGTAAAAACTACTAAGAGAACTCCTGTCTGGCACCTTCCCCGGTGGAGTTGTGCATGGGGTGTGTTTGGAACATTTTGTCACCAGCCGACTCCAAAATTCAGCGGTTCCCCATCTCAGCCCAGAAAGCAGGTAGAACAACTTTTGTGGTGCCTTTCAGCTGCCTACCAAGGTAGTGTAAAAACTACCAAGAGAACTCCTGCCTGGCACCTTCCCCGGTGGAGTTGTGCATGGGGTGTCTTTGGAACATTTTGTCACCGGCCGACTCCAAAATTCAGCGGTTCCCCATCTCAGCCCAGAAAGCAGGAAGAACAACTTTTGTGGTGTCCTTTTGATGCCTACCGGAGCAATGTAAAAACTACCAACAGAACTCGTCCCTGGCACCTTCGCTAGTGGAGTTGTGCATGGGGTGTGTTTGGAACATTTTTTCACCGGCCGAGTCCAAAATTCAGCGATTCCCCATCTCAGCCCAGAAAGCAGGAAGAACAACTTTTGTGGTGCCTTTCAAATGCCTACCAAGGTAGTGTAAAAACTACTAAGAGAACTCCTGTCTGGCACCTTCCCCGGTGGAGTTGTGCATGGGGTGTCTTTGGAACATTTTGTCACCGGCCGACTCCAAAATTCAGCGGTTCCCCATCTCAGCCCAGAAAGCAGGTAGAACAACTTTTGTGGTGCCTTTCAGCTGCCTACCAAGGTAGTGTAAAAACTACCAAGAGAACTCCTGCCTGGCACCTTCCCCGGTGGAGTTGTGCATGGGGTGTCTTTGGAACATTTTGTCACCGGCCGACTCCAAAATTCAGCGGTTCTCCATCTCAGCCCAGAAAGCAGGAAGAACAACTTTTGTGGTGTCCTTTTGATGCCTACCGGAGCAATGTAAAAACTACCAACAGAACTCGTCCCTGGCACCTTCGCTAGTGGAGTTGTGCATGGGGTGTGTTTGGAACATTTTTTCACCGGCCGACTCCAAAATTCAGCGGTTCCCCATCTCAGCCCAGAAAGCAGGAAGAACAGCTTTTGTGGTGCCTTTCAAATGCCTACCAAGGTAGTGTAAAAACTACTAAGAGAACTCCTGTCTGGCACCTTCCCCGGTGGAGTTGTGCATGGGTTGTCTTTGGAACATTTTGTCACCGGCCGACTCCAAAATTCAGCGGTTCCCCATCTCAGCCCAGAAAGCAGGTAAAACAACTTTTGTGGTGCCTTTCAGCTGCCTACCAAGGTAGTGTAAAAACTACCAAGAGAACTCCTGCCTGGCACCTTCCCCGGTGGAGTTGTGCATGGGGTGTCTTTGGAACATTTTGTCACCGGCCGAGTCCAAAATTCAGCGGTTCCCCATCTCAGCCCAGAAAGCAGGAAGAACAACTTTTGTGGTGTCCTTTTGATGCCTACCGGAGCAATGTAAAAACTACCAACAGAACTCGTCCCTGGCACCTTCGCTAGTGGAGTTGTGCATGGGGTGTGTTTGGAACATTTTTTCACCGGCCGAGTCCAAAATTCAGCGGTTCCCCATCTCAGCCCAGAAAGCAGGAAGAACAACTTTTGTGGTGCCTTTCAGCTGCCTACCAAGGTAGTGTAAAAACTACCAAGAGAACTCCTGCCTGGCACCTTCCCCGGTGGAGTTGTGCATGGGGTGTCTTTGGAATATTTTGTCACCGGCCGAGTCCAAAATTCAGCGATTCCCCATCTCAGCCCAGAAAGCAGGAAGAACAACTTTTGTGGTGTCCTTCAGATGCCTACCGGAGCAATGTAAAAACTACCAACAATACTCGTCCCTGGCACCTTCGCTAGTGGAGTTGTGCATGGGGTGTGTTTGGAACATTTTGTCACCGGCCGAGTCCAAAATTCAGCGGTTCCCCATCTCAGCCCAGAAAGCAGGAAGAACAACTTTTGTGGTGCCTTTCAAATGCCTACCAAGGTAGTGTAAAAACTACTAAGAGAACTCCTGTCTGGCACCTTCCCTAGTGGAGTTGTGCATGGGGTGTGTTTGGAACATTTTGTCACCGGCCGAGTCCAAAATTCAGCGGTTCCCCATCTCAGCCCAGAAAGAAGGTACAACAACTTTTCTTGTGCCTTTCAAATGCCTACCAAGGTAGTGTAAAAACTACCAAGAGAACTCCTGCCTGGCACCTTCCCCGGTGGAGTTGTGCATGGGGTGTCTTTGGAACATTTTGTCACCGGCCGACTCCAAAATTCAGCGGTTCCCCATCTCAGCCCAGAAAGCAGGAAGAACAACTTTTGTGGTGTCCTTTTGATGCCTACCGGAGCAATGAAAAAACTACCAACAGAACTCGTCCCTGGCACCTTCGCTAGTGGAGTTGTGCATGGGGTGTGTTTGGAACATTTTTTCACCGGCCGAGTCCAAAATTCAGCGGTTCCCCATCTCAGCCCAGAAAGCAGGAAGAACAACTTTTGTGGTGCCTTTCAGCTGCCTACCAAGGTAGTGTAAAAACTACCAAGAGAACTCCTGCCTGGCACCTTCCCCGGTGGAGTTGTGCATGGGGTGTCTTTGGAATATTTTGTCACCGGCCGAGTCCAAAATTCAGCGATTCCCCATCTCAGCCCAGAAAGCAGGAAGAACAACTTTTGTGGTGTCCATTTGCTGCCTACCGGAGCAATGTAAAAACTACCAACAATACTCGTCCCTGGCACCTTCGCTAGTGGAGTTGTGCATGGGGTGTGTTTGGAACATTTTTTCACCGGCCGAGTCCAAAATTCAGCGGTTCCCCATCTCAGCCCAGAAAGCAGGAAGAACAACTTTTGTGGTGCCTTTCAAATGCCTACCAAGGTAGTGTAAAAACTACTAAGAGTACTCCTGTCTGGCACCTTCCCTAGTGGAGTTGTGCATGGGGTGTCTTTGGAACATTTTGTCACCGGCCGAGTCCAAAATTCAGCGGTTCCCCATCTCAGCCCAGAAAGAAGGTACAACAACTTTTCTTGTGCCTTTCAAATGCCTACCAAGGTAGTGTAAAAACTACTAAGAGAACTCCTGTCTGGCACCTTCCCCGGTGGAGTTGTGCATGGGGTGTGTTTGGAACATTTTGTCACCGGCCGAGTCCAAAATTCAGCGATTCCCCATCTCAGCCCAGAAAGCAGGAAGAACAACTTTTGTGGTGTCCTTTTGATGCCTACCGGAGCAATAAAAAAACTACCAAGAGAACTCCTGCCTGGCACCTTCCCCGGTGGAGTTGTGCATGGGGTGTCTTTGGAACATTTTGTCACCGGCCGACTCCAAAATTCAGCGGTTCCCCATCTCAGCCCAGAAAGCAGGTAGAACAACTTTTGTGGTGTCCTTTTGATGCCTACCGGAGCAATGTAAAAACTAGCAACAGAACTCCTGCCTGGCACCTTCCCCGGTGGAGTTGTGCATGGGGTGTGTTTGGAACATTTTTTCACCGGCCGAGTCCAAAATTCAGCGGTTCCCCATCTCAGCCCAGAAAGCAGGAAAAACAACTTTGTGGTGCCTTTCAAATGCCTACCAAGGTAGTGTAAAAACTACTAAGAGAACTCCTGTCTGGCACCTTCCCCGGTGGAGTTGTGCATGGGGTGTCTTTGGAACATTTTGTCACCGGCCGACTCCAAAATTCAGCGGTTCCCCATCTCAGCCCAGGAAGCAGGTAGAACAACTTTTGTGGTGTCTTTCAGATGCCTACCGGAGCAATGTAAAAACTACCAGGAGAACTCCTGCCTGGCACCTTCCCCGGTGGAGTTGTGCATGGGGTGTGTTTGGAACATTTTGTCACCGGACGAGTCCAAAATTCAGCCGTTCCCCATCTCAGCCCAGAAAGCAGGAAGAACAACTTTTGTGGTGTCCTTTTGATGCCTATCGGAGCAATGTAAAAACTACCAGGAGAACTCGTCCCTGGCACCTTCGCTAGTGGAGTTGTGCATGGGGTGTCTTTGGAACATTTTGTCACCGGCCGACTCCAAAATTCAGCGGTTCCCCATCTCAGCCCAGAAAGCAGGAAGAACAACTTTTGTGGTGCCTTTCAAATGCCTACCAAGGTAGTGTAAAAACTACTAAGAGAACTCCTGTCTGGCACCTTCCCCGGTGGAGTTGTGCATGGGATTTCTTTGGAACATTTTGTCACCAGCCGACTCCAAAATTCAGCGGTTCCCCATCTCAGCCCAGAAAGCAGGTAGAACAACTTTTGTGGTGTCTTTCAGATGCCTACCAAGGTAGTGTAAAAACTACTAAGAGAACTCCTGTCTGGCACCTTCCCCGGTGGAGTTGTGCATGGGGTGTCTTTGGAACATTTTGTCACCGGCCGACTCCAAAATTCAGCGGTTCCCCATCTCAGCCCAGAAAGCAGGTAGAACAACTTTTGTGGTGCCTTTCAGCTGCCTACCAAGGTAGTGTAAAAACTACCAAGAGAACTCCTGCCTGGCACCTTCCCCGGTGGAGTTGTGCATGGGGTGTCTTTGGAACATTTTGTCACCGGCCGAGTCCAAAATTCAGCGATTCCCCATCTCAGCCCAGAAAGCAGGAAGAACAACTTTTGTGGTGTCCTTTTGATGCCTACTGGAGCAATGTAAAAACTACCAATTGAACTCGTCCCTGGCACCTTCGCTAGTGGAGTTGTGCATGGGGTGTGTTTGGAACATTTTTTCACCGGCCGACTCCAAAATTCAGCGGTTCCCCATCTCAGCCCAGAAAGCAGGAAGAACAACTTTTGTGGTGCCTTTCAAATGCCTACCAAGGTAGTGTAAAAACTACTAAGAGAACTCCTGTCTGGCACCTTCCCCGGTGGAGTTGTGCATGGGGTGTCTTTGGAACATTTTGTCACCGGCCGACTCCAAAATTCAGCGGTTCCCCATCTCAGCCCAGAAAGAAGGTACAACAACCTTTGTGGTGTCTTTCACATGCCTACCGGAGCAATGTAAAAACTACCAGGAGAACTCCTGTCTGGCACCTTCGCTAGTGGAGTTGTGCATGGGGTGTGTTTGGAACATTTTGTCACCCGGCCGAGTCCAAAATTCAGCGATTCCCCATCTCAGCCCAGAAAGCAGGTAGAACAACTTTTGTGGTGTCCTTTTGATGCCTACCGGAGCAATGTAAAAACTACCAACAGAACTCGTCCCTGGCACCTTCGCTAGTGGAGTTGTGCATGGGGTGTCTTTGGAACATTTTTTTCACCGGCCGAGTCCAAAATTCAGCGGTTCCCCATCTCAGCCCAGAAAGCAGGAAGAACAACTTTTGTGGTGCCTTTCAGCTGCCTACCAAGGTAGTGTAAAAACTACCAAGAGAACTCCTGTCTGGCACCTTCCCCGGTGGAGTTGTGCATGGGGTGTCTTTGGAATATTTTGTCCACCGGCCGAGTCCAAAATTCAGCGATTCCCCATCTCAGCCCAGAAAGCAGGAAGAACAACTTTTGTGGTGTCCTTCAGATGCCTACCGGAGCAATGTAAAAACTACCAACAATACTCGTCCCTGGCACCTTCGCTAGTGGAGTTGTGCATGGGGTGTGTTTGGAACATTTTGTCACCGGCCGAGTCCAAAATTCAGCGGTTCCCCATCTCAGCCCAGAAAGCAGGAAGAACAACTTTTGTGGTGCCTTTCAAATGCCTACCAAGGTAGTGTAAAAACTACTAAGAGAACTCCTGTCTGGCACCTTCCCTAGTGGAGTTGTGCATGGGGTGTCTTTGGAACATTTTGTCACCGGCCGACTCCAAAATTCAGCGGTTCCCCATCTCAGCCCAGAAAGAAGGTACAACAACTTTTCTTGTGCCTTTCAAATGCCTACCAAGGTAGTGTAAAAACTACCAAGAGAACTCCTTTCTGGCACCTTCCCCGGTGGAGTTGTGCATGGGGTGTCTTTGGAACATTTTGTCACCGGCCGACTCCAAAATTCAGCGGTTCCCCATCTCAGCCCAGAAAGCAGGAAGAACAACTTTTGTGGTGTCCTTTTGATGCCTACCGGAGCAATGAAAAAACTACCAACAGAACTCGTCCCTGGCACCTTCGCTAGTGGAGTTGTGCATGGGGTGTCTTTGGAACATTTTGTCACCGGCCGAGTCCAAAATTCAGCGGTTCCCCATCTCAGCCCAGAAAGCAGGAAGAACAGCTTTTGTGGTGCCTTTCAAATGCCTACCAAGGTAGTGTAAAAACTACTAAGAGAACTCCTGTCTGGCACCTTCCCCGGTGGAGTTGTGCATGGGGTGTGTTTGGAACATTTTGTCACCGGCCGACTCCAAAATTCAGCGGTTCCCCATCTCAGCCCAGAAAGCAGGTAGAACAACTTTTCTTGTGCCTTTCAGGTGCCTACCAAGGTAGTGTAAAAACTACCAAGAGAACTCCTGCCTGGCACCTTCCCCGGTGGAGTTGTGCATGGGGTGTCTTTGGAACATTTTGTCACCGGCCGAGTCCAAAATTCAGCGGTTCCCCATCTCAGCCCAGAAAGCAGGAAGAACAACTTTTGTGGTGTCCTTTTGATGCCTACCGGAGCAATGTAAAAACTACCAACAGAACTCGTCCCTGGCACCTTCGCTAGTGGAGTTGTGCATGGGGTGTGTTTGGAACATTTTTTCACCGGCCGAGTCCAAAATTCAGCGGTTCCCCATCTCAGCCCAGAAAGCAGGAAGAACAACTTTTGTGGTGCCTTTCAGCTGCCTACCAAGGTAGTGTAAAAAACTACCAAGAGAACTCCTGCCTGGCACCTTCCCCGGTGGAGTTGTGCATGGGGTGTCTTTGGAATATTTTGTCACCGGCCGAGTCCAAAATTCAGCGATTCCCCATCTCAGCCCAGAAAGCAGGAAGAACAACTTTTGTGGTGTCCTTTTGCTGCCTACCGGAGCAATGTAAAAACTACCAACAATACTCGTCCCTGGCACCTTCGCTAGTGGAGTTGTGCATGGGGTGTGTTTGGAACATTTTTTCACCGGCCGAGTCCAAAATTCAGCGGTTCCCCATCTCAGCCCAGAAAGCAGGAAGAACAACTTTTGTGGTGCCTTTCAAATGCCTACCAAGGTAGTGTAAAAACTACCAAGAGAACTCCTGTCTGGCACCTTCCCCGGTGGAGTTGTGCATGGGGTGTCTTTGGAACATTTTGTCACCGGCCGAGTCCAAAATTCAGCGGTTCCCCATCTCAGCCCAGAAAGAAGGTACAACAACTTTTCTTGTGCCTTTCAAATGCCTACCAAGGTAGTGTAAAAACTACTAAGAGAACTCCTGTCTGGCACCTTCCCCGGTGGAGTTGTGCATGGGGTGTGTTTGGAACATTTTGTCACCGGCCGACTCCAAAATTCAGCGATTCCCCATCTCAGCCCAGAAAGCAGGAAGAACAACTTTTGTGGTGTCCTTTTGATGCCTACCGGAGCAATAAAAAAACTACCAAGAGAACTCCTGCCTGGCACCTTCCCCGGTGGAGTTGTGCATGGGGTGTCTTTGGAACATTTTGTCACCGGCCGACTCCAAAATTCAGCGGTTCCCCATCTCAGCCCAGAAAGCAGGTAGAACAACTTTTGTGGTGTCCTTTTGATGCCTACCGGAGCAATGTAAAAACTAGCAACAGAACTCCTGCCTGGCACCTTCCCCGGTGGAGTTGTGCATGGGGTGTGTTTGGAACATTTTTTCACCGGCCGAGTCCAAAATTCAGCGGTTCCCCATCTCAGCCCAGAAAGCAGGAAAAACAACTTTGTGGTGCCTTTCAAATGCCTACCAAGGTAGTGTAAAAACTACTAAGAGAACTCCTGTCTGGCACCTTCCCCGGTGGAGTTGTGCATGGGGTGTCTTTGGAACATTTTGTCACCGGCCGACTCCAAAATTCAGCGGTTCCCCATCTCAGCCCAGGAAGCAGGTAGAACAACTTTTGTGGTGTCTTTCAGATGCCTACCGGAGCAATGTAAAAAACTACCAGGAGAACTCCTGCCTGGCACCTTCCCCGGTGGAGTTGTGCATGGGGTGTGTTTGGAACATTTTGTCACCGGACGAGTCCAAAATTCAGCGATTCCCCATCTCAGCCCAGAAAGCAGGAAGAACAACTTTTGTGGTGTCCTTTTGATGCCTATCGGAGCAATGTAAAAACTACCAGGAGAACTCGTCCCTGGCACCTTCGCTAGTGGAGTTGTGCATGGGGTGTGTTTGGAACATTTTGTCACCGGCCGACTCCAAAATTCAGCGGTTCCCCATCTCAGCCCAGAAAGCAGGAAGAACAACTTTTGTGGTGCCTTTCAAATGCCTACCAAGGTAGTGTAAAAACTACTAAGAGAACTCCTGTCTGGCACCTTCCCCGGTGGAGTTGTGCATGGGATTTCTTTGGAACATTTTGTCACCAGCCGACTCCAAAATTCAGCGGTTCCCCATCTCAGCCCAGAAAGCAGGTAGAACAACTTTTGTGGTGTCTTTCAGATGCCTACCAAGGTAGTGTAAAAACTACTAAGAGAACTCCTGTCTGGCACCTTCCCCGGTGGAGTTGTGCATGGGGTGTCTTTGGAACATTTTGTCACCGGCCGACTCCAAAATTCAGCGGTTCCCCATCTCAGCCCAGAAAGCAGGTAGAACAACTTTTGTGGTGCCTTTCAGCTGCCTACCAAGGTAGTGTAAAAACTACCAAGAGAACTCCTGCCTGGCACCTTCCCCGGTGGAGTTGTGCATGGGGTGTCTTTGGAACATTTTGTCACCGGCCGACTCCAAAATTCAGCGGTTCCCCATCTCAGCCCAGAAAGAAGGTACAACAACCTTTGTGGTGTCTTTCACATGCCTACCGGAGCAATGTAAAAACTACCAGGAGAACTCTTGTCTGGCACCTTCGCTAGTGGAGTTGTGCATGGGGGTGTGTTTGGAACATTTTGTCACCGGCCGAGTCCAAAATTCAGCGATTCCCCATCTCAGCCCAGAAAGCAGGTAAAACAACTTTTGTGGTGCCTTTCAGCTGCCTACCAAGGTAGTGTAAAAACTATTAAGAGAACTCCTGTGTGGCACCTTCCCCGGTGGAGTTGTGCATGGGGTGTGTTTGGAACATTTTGTCACCAGCCGAGTCCAAAATTCAGCGGTTCCCCATCTCAGCCCAGAAAGCAGGTAGAACAACTTTTGTGGTGCCTTTCAGCTGCCTACCAAGGTAGTGTAAAAACTACCCAAGAGAACTCCTGTCTGGCACCTTCCCCGGTGGAGTTGTGCATGGGGTGTGTTTGGAACATTTTTTCACCAGCCGAGTCCAAAATTCAGCGATTCCCCATCTCAGCCCAGAAAGCAGGAAGAACAACTTTTGTGGTGTCCTTTTGCTGCCTACCGGAGCAATGTAAAAACTACCAACAGAACTCGTCCCTGGCACCTTCGCTAGTGGAGTTGTGCATGGGGTGTGTTTGGAACATTTTGTCACCGGCCGAGTCCAAAATTCAGCGGTTCCCCATCTCAGCCCAGAAAGCAGGAAGAACAACTTTTGTGGTGCCTTTCAGATGCCTACCAAGGTAGTGTAAAAACTATTAAGAGAACTCCTGTCTGGCACCTTCCCCGGTGGAGTTGTGCATGGGGTGTGTTTGGAACATTTTGTCACCAGCCGACTCCAAAATTCAGCGGTTCCCCATCTCAGCCCAGAAAGCAGGTAGTACAACTTTTGTGGTGTCTTTCAGATGCCTACCAAGGTAGTGTAAAAAACTACCAAGAGAACTCCTGCCTGGCACCTTCCCCGGTGGAGTTGTGCATGGGGTGTCTTTGGAACATTTTGTCACCGGCCGAGTCCAAAATTCAGCGATTCCCCATCTCAGCCCAGAAAGCAGGAAGAACAACTTTTGTGGTGTCCTTTTGATGCCTACCGGAGCAATGTAAAAACTACCAACAGAACTCGTCCCTGGCACCTTCGCTAGTGGAGTTGTGCATGGGGTGTGTTTGTAACATTTTTTCACCGGCCGACTCCAAAATTCAGCGGTTCCCCATCTCAGCCCAGAAAGCAGGTACAAACAACTTTTGTGGTGCCTTTCAGATGCCTACCAAGGTAGTGTAAAAACTATTAAGAGAACTCCTGTCTGGCACCTTCCCCGGTGGAGTTGTGCATGGGGTGTGTTTGGAACATTTTGTCACCAGCCGAGTCCAAAATTCAGCGGTTCCCCATCTCAGCCCAGAAAGCAGGTAGAACAACTTTTGTGGTGTCTTTCAGATGCCTACCAAGGTAGTGTAAAAACTACCAAGAGAACTCCTGCCTGGCACCTTCCCCGGTGGAGTTGTGCATGGGGTGTCTTTGGAACATTTTGTCACCGGCCGACTCCAAAATTCAGCGATTCCCCATCTCAGCCCAGAAAGCAGGAAGAACAATTTTTGTGGTGTCCTTTTGATGCCTACCGGAGCAATGTAAAAACTACCAACAGAACTCGTCCCTGGCACCTTCGCTAGTGGAGTTGTGCATGGGGTGTGTTTGGAACATTTTGTCACCGGCCGAGTCCAAAATTCAGCGGTTCCCCATCTCAGCCCAGAAAGCAGGAAGAACAACTTTTGTGGTGCCTTTCAGATGCCTACCAAGGTAGTGTAAAAACTATTAAGAGAAGTCCTGTCTGGCACCTTCCCCGGTGGAGTTGTGCAGGGGGTGTCTTTGGAACATTTTGTCACCGGCCGAGTCCAAAATTCAGCGGTTCCCCATCTCAGCCCAGAAAGCAGGAAGAACAACTTTTGTGGTGTCCTTTTGATGCCTACCGGAGCAATGTAAAAACTACCAACAGAACTCGTCCCTGGCACCTTCGCTAGTGGAGTTGTGCATGGGGTGTGTTTGGAACATTTTTTCACCGGCCGAGTCCAAAATTCAGCGGTTCCCCATCTCAGCCCAGAAAGCAGGAAGAACAACTTTGTGGTGCCTTTCAAATGCCTACCAAGGTAGTGTAAAAACTATCAAGAGAACTCCTGTCTGGCACCTTCCCCGGTGGAGTTGTGCATGGGGTGTGTTTGGAACATTTTGTCACCGGCCGACTCCAAAATTCAGCGGTTCCCCATCTCAGCCCAGAAAGCAGGTAAAACAACTTTTGTGGTGCCTTTCAGCTGCCTACCAAGGTAGTGTAAAAACTACCAAGAGAACTCCTGCCTGGCACCTTCCCCGGTGGAGTTGTGCATGGGGTGTCTTTGGAACATTTTGTCACCCGGCCGAGTCCAAAATTCAGCGGTTCCCCATCTCAGCCCAGAAAGCAGGAAGAACAACTTTTGTGGTGTCCTTTTGATGCCTACCGGAGCAATGTAAAAACTACCAACAGAACTCGTCCCTGGCACCTTCGCTAGTGGAGTTGTGCATGGGGTGTATTTATTAAAATTTTGTCACCAGCCGAGTCCAAAATTCAGCTGTTCCCCATCTCAGCCCAGAAAGCAGGTACAAAAATTTTTCTTGTGCCTTTCAGCTGCCTACCAAGGTAGTGTAAAAACTATTAAGAGAACTCCTGCCTGGCACCTTCCCCGGTGGAGTTGTGCATGGGGTGTCTTTGGAACATTTTGTCACCGGCCGACTCCAAAATTCAGCGGTTCCCCATCTCAGCCCAGAAAGCAGGTAGAACAACTTTTGTGGTGCCTTTCAGCTGCCTACCAAGGTAGTGTAAAAAACTACCAAGAGAACTCCTGCCTGGCACCTTCCCCGGTGGAGTTGTGCATGGGGTGTCTTTGGAACATTTTGTCACCGGCCGAGTCCAAAATTCAGCGATTCCCCATCTCAGCCCAGAAAGCAGGTAAAACAACTTTTGTGGTGTCCTTTTGCTGCCTACCGGAGCAATGTAAAAACTACCAACAGAACTCGTCCCTGGCACCTTCGCTAGTGGAGTTGTGCATGGGGTGTGTTTGGAACATTTTGTCACCGGCCGAGTCCAAAATTCAGCGGTTCCCCATCTCAGCCCAGAAAGCAGGTACAACAACTTTTGTGGTGCCTTTCAGATGCCTACCAAGGTAGTGTAAAAACTATTAAGAGAAGTCCTGTCTGGCACCTTCCCCGGTGGAGTTGTGCATGGGGTGTGTTTGGAACATTTTGTCACCGGCCGACTCCAAAATTCAGTGGTTCCCCATCTCAGCCCAGAAAGCAGGTAAAACAACTTTTGTGGTTTCTTTCAGATGCCTACCAAGGTAGTGTAAAAACTACCAAGAGAACTCCTGCCTGGCACCTTCCCCGGTGGAGTTGTGCATGGGGTGTGTTTGGAACATTTTGTCACCGGCCGAGTCCAAAATTCAGCGATTCCCCATCTCAGCCCAGAAAGCAGGAAGAACAACTTTTGTGGTGTCCTTTTGATGCCTACCGGAGCAATGTAAAAACTACCAACAGAACTCGTCCCTGGCACCTTCGCTAGTGGAGTTGTGCATGGGGTGTGTTTGGAACATTTTGTCACCGGCCGAGTCCAAAATTCAGCGGTTCCCCATCTCAGCCCAGAAAGCAGGAAGAACAACTTTTGTGGTGCCTTTCAGCTGCCTACCAAGGTAGTGTAAAAACTACCAAGAGAACTCCTGTCTGGCACCTTCCCCGGTGGAGTTGTGCATGGGGTGTCTTTGGAACATTTTGTCACCGGCTGACTCCAAAATTCAGCGGTTCCCCATCTCAGCCCAGAAAGCAGGTAGAACAACTTTTGTGGTGTCTTTCAGATGCCTACCGGAGCAATGTAAAAACTACCAGGAGAACTCCTTTCTGGCACCTTCCCCGGTGGAGTTGTGCATGGGGTGTCTTTGAAACATTTTGTCACCGGCCGACTCCAAAATTCAGCGGTTCCCCATCTCAGCCCAGAAAGCAGGTAGAACAACTTTGTGGTGTCTTTCAGATGCCTACCGGAGCAATGTAAAAACTACCAAGAGAACTCCTGCCTGGCACCTTCCCTGGTGGAGTTGTGCATGGGGTGTGTTTGGAACATTTTGTCACCGGCCGAGTCCAAAATTCAGCGGTTCCCCATCTCAGCCCAGAAAGCAGGTACAACAACTTTTGTGGTGCCTTTCAGATGCCTACCAAGGTAGTGTAAAAACTATTAAGAGAACTCCTGTCTGGCACCTTCCCCGGTGGAGTTGTGCATGGGGTGTCTTTGGAACATTTTGTCACCGGCCGAGTCCAAAATTCAGCGATTCCCCATCTCAGCCCAGAAAGCAGGAAGAACAACTTTTGTGGTGTCCTTTTGCTGCCTACCGGAGCAATGTAAAAACTACCAACAGAACTCGTCCCTGGCACCTTCGCTAGTGGAGTTGTGCATGGGGTGTGTTTGGAACATTTTGTCACCGGCCGACTCCAAAATTCAGCGGTTCCCCATCTCAGCCCAGAAAGCAGGTAGAACAACTTTTGTGGTGTCTTTCAGATGCCTACCAAGGTAGTGTAAAAACTACTAAGAGAACTCCTGTCTGGCACCTTCCCCGGTGGAGTTGTGCATGGGGTGTCTTTGGAACATTTTGTCACCGGCTGACTCCAAAATTCAGCGGTTCCCCATCTCAGCCCAGAAAGCAGGTAAAACAACTTTTGTGGTGTCTTTCAGATGCCTACCAAGGTAGTGTAAAAACTACTAAGAGAACTCCTGTCTGGCACCTTCCCCGGTGGAGTTGTACATGGGGTGTGTTTGGAACATTTTGTCACCGGCCGACTCCAAAATTCAGCGGTTCCCCATCTCAGCCCAGAAAGCAGGAAGAACAACTTTTGTGGTGTCTTTCAGATGCCTACCAAGGTAGTGTAAAAACTATTAAGAGAACTCCTGTCTGGCACCTTCCCCGGTGGAGTTGTGCATGGGGTGTCTTTGGAACATTTTGTCACCGGCCGACTCCAAAATTCAGCGGTTCCCCATCTCAGCCCAGAAAGCAGGTAGAACAACTTTTGTGGTGTCTTTCAGATGCCTACCGGAGCAATGTAAAAACTACCAGGAGAACTCCTTTCTGGCACCTTCCCCGGTGGAGTTGTGCATGGGGTGTATTTGGAACATTTTTTCACCGGCCGACTCCAAAATTCAGCGGTTCCCCATCTCAGCCCAGAAAGCAGGAAGAACAACTTTTGTGGTGTCTTTCAGATGCCTACCGGAGCAATGTAAAAACTACCAGGAGAACTCCTGTCTGGCACCTTCCCCGGTGGAGTTGTGCATGGGGTGTCTTTGGAACATTTTGTCACCGGCCGAGTCCAAAATTCAGCGATTCCCCATCTCAGCCCAGAAAGCAGGAAGAACAACTTTTGTGGTGTCCTTTTGATGCCTACCGGAGCAATGTAAAAACTACCAAGAGAACTCCTGCCTGGCACCTTCCCCGGTGGAGTTGTGCATGGGGTGTCTTTGGAACATTTTTTCACCGGCCGACTCCAAAATTCAGCGGTTCCCCATCTCAGCCCAGAAAGCAGGTAGAACAACTTTTGTGGTGTCTTTCAGATGCCTACCGGAGCAATGTAAAAACTACCAAGAGAACTCCTGCCTGGCACCTTCCCCGGTGGAGTTGTGCATGGGGTGTCTTTGGAACATTTTGTCACCGGCCGACTCCAAAATTCAGCGGTTCCCCATCTCAGCCCAGAAAGAAGGTACAACAACTTTTGTGGTGTCCTTTTGATGCCTACCGGAGCAATGTAAAAACTAGCAACAGAACTCCTGCCTGGCACCTTCCCCGGTGGAGTTGTGCATGGGGTGTGTTTGGAACATTTTGTCACCAGCCGAGTCCAAAATTCAGCGGTTCCCCATCTCAGCCCAGAAAGCAGGAAGAACAACTTTTGTGGTGCCTTTCAGCTGCCTACCAAGGTAGTGTAAAAACTACTAAGAGAACTCCTGTCTGGCACCTTCCCCGGTGGAGTTGTGCATGGGGTGTCTTTGGAACATTTTGTCACCGGCCGAGTCCAAAATTCAGCGGTTCCCCATCTCAGCCCAGAAAGCAGGTAGAACAACTTTTGTGGTGCCTTTCAGCTGCCTACCAAGGTAGTGTAAAAACTACCAAGAGAACTCCTGCCTGGCACCTTCCCCGGTGGAGTTGTGCATGGGGTGTCTTTGGAACATTTTGTCACCGGCCGAGTCCAAAATTCAGCGGTTCCCCATCTCAGCCCAGAAAGCAGGAAGAACAACTTTTGTGGTGTCCTTTTGCTGCCTACCGGAGCAATGTAAAAACTACCAACAGAACTCGTCCCTTGCACCTTCCCCCGGTGGAGTTGTGCATGGGGTGTGTTTGGAACATTTTGTCACCGGCCGAGTCCAAAATTCAGCGGTTCCCCATCTCAGCCCAGAAAGCAGGAAGAACAACTTTTCTTGTGCCTTTCAGCTGCCTACCAAGGTAGTGTAAAAACTACCAAGAGAACTCCTGCCTGGCACCTTCCCTGGTGGAGTTGTGCATGGGGTGTGTTTGGAACATTTTGTCACCGGCCGACTCCAAAATTCAGCGGTTCCCCATCTCAGCCCAGAAAGCAGGTAAAACAACTTTTGTGGTGCCTTTCAAATGCCTACCAAGGTAGTGTAAAAACTACTAAGAGAACTCCTGTCTGGCACCTTCCCCGGTGGAGTTGTGCATGGGATTTCTTTGGAACATTTTGTCACCAGCCGACTCCAAAATTCAGCGGTTCCCCATCTCAGCCCAGAAAGCAGGTAGAACAACTTTTGTGGTGTCTTTCAGATGCCTACCAAGGTAGTGTAAAAACTACTAAGAGAACTCCTGTCTGGCACCTTCCCCGGTGGAGTTGTGCATGGGGTGTCTTTGGAACATTTTGTCACCGGCCGACTCCAAAATTCAGCGGTTCCCCATCTCAGCCCAGAAAGAAGGTACAACAACTTTTCTTGTGCCTTTCAGCTGCCTACCAAGGTAGTGTAAAAACTACCAAGAGAACTCCTGCCTGGCACCTTCCCCGGTGGAGTTGTGCATGGGGTGTCTTTGGAACATTTTTTCACCGGCCGAGTCCAAAATTCAGCGATTCCCCATCTCAGCCCAGAAAGCAGGAAGAACAACTTTTGTGGTGTCCTTTTGCTGCCTACCGGAGCAATGTAAAAACTACCAACAGAACTTGTCCCTGGCACCTTCGCTAGTGGAGTTGTGCATGGGGTGTGTTTGGAACATTTTGTCACCAGCCGAGTCCAAAATTCAGCGGTTCCCCATCTCAGCCCAGAAAGCAGGTAGAACAACTTTTGTGGTGCCTTTCAGATGCCTACCAAGGTAGTGTAAAATCTACCAAGAGAACTCCTGCCTGGCACCTTCCCCGGTGGAGTTGTGCATGGGGTGTGTTTGGAACATTTTGTCACCGGCCGACTCCAAAATCAGCGATTCCCCATCTCAGCCCAGAAAGCAGGAAGAACAACTTTTGTGGTGTCCTTTTGCTGCCTACCGGAGCAATGTAAAAACTACCAACAGAACTCGTCCCTGGCACCTTCGCTAGTGGAGTTGTGCATGGGGTGTGTTTGGAACATTTTGTCACCGGCCGAGTCCAAAATTCAGCGGTTCCCCATCTCAGCCCAGAAAGCAGGAAGAACAACTTTTGTCGTGCCTTTCAGCTGCCTACCAAGGTAGTGTAAAAACTACCAAGAGAACTCCTGCCTGGCACCTTCCCCGGTGGAGTTGTGCATGGGGTGTGTTTGGAACATTTTTTCACCGGCCGACTCCAAAATTCAGCGGTTCCCCATCTCAGCCCAGAAAGCAGGAAGAACAACTTTGTGGTGTCTTTCAGATGCCTACCAAGGTAGTGTAAAAACTACTAAGAGAACTCCTGTCTGGCACCTTCCCCGGTGGAGTTGTGCATGGGGTGTCTTTGGAACATTTTGTCACCGGCCGACTCCAAAATTCAGCGGTTCCCCATCTCAGCCCAGGAAGCAGGTAGAACAACTTTTGTGGTGTCTTTCAGATGCCTACCGGAGCAATGTAAAAACTACCAAGAGAACTCCTTTCTGGCACCTTCCCCGGTGGAGTTGTGCATGGGGTGTGTTTGGAACATTTTGTCACCGGCCGACTCCAAAATTCAGCGGTTCCCCATCTCAGCCCAGAAAGCAGGAAGAACAACTTTTGTGGTGTCTTTCAGATGCCTACCGGAGCAATGTAAAAACTACCAGGAGAACTCCTGTCTGGCACCTTCCCCGGTGGAGTTGTGCATGGGGTGTGTTTGGAACATTTTGTCACCGGCCGAGTCCAAAATTCAGCGATTCCCCATCTCAGCCCAGAAAGCAGGAAGAACAACTTTTGTGGTGTCCTTTTGATGCCTACCGGAGCAATGTAAAAACTACCAACAGAACTCGTCCCTGGCACCTTCGCTAGTGGAGTTGTGCATGGGGTGTCTTTGGAACATTTTGTCACCGGCCGAGTCCAAAATTCAGCGGTTCCCCATCTCAGCCCAGAAAGCAGGTAGAACAACTTTTGTGGTGCCTTTCAGATGCCTACCAAGGTAGTGTAAAAACTATTAAGAGAACTCCTGTCTGGCACCTTCCCCGGTGGAGTTGTGCATGGGGTGTGTTTGGAACATTTTGTCACCGGCCGACTCCAAAATTCAGCGGTTCCCCATCTCAGCCCAGAAAGCAGGTAAAACAACTTTTGTGGTGTCTTTCAGATGCCTACCAAGGTAGTGTAAAAAACTATTAAGAGAACTCCTGTCTGGCACCTTCCCCGGTGGAGTTGTGCATGGGGTGTCTTTGGAACATTTTGTCACCGGCTGACTCCAAAATTCAGCGGTTCCCCATCTCAGCCCAGAAAGCAGGAAGAACAACTTTTGTGGTGTCTTTCAGATGCCTACCGGAGCAATGTAAAAACTACCAGGAGAACTCCTGTCTGGCACCTTCCCCGGTGGAGTTGTGCATGGGGTGTGTTTGGAACATTTTGTCACCGGCCGACTCCAAAATTCAGCGGTTCCCCATCTCAGCCCAGAAAGCAGGAAGAACAACTTTTGTGGTGCCTTTCAGATGCCTACCAAGGTAGTGTAAAAACTATTAAGAGAACTCCTGTCTGGCACCTTCCCCGGTGGAGTTGTGCATGGGGTGTCTTTGGAACATTTTGTCACCGGCCGAGTCCAAAATTCAGCGGTTCCCCATCTCAGCCCAGAAAGAAGGTACAACAACTTTTCTTGTGCCTTTCAGCTGCCTACCAAGGTAGTGTAAAAACTACCAAGAGAACTCCTGCCTGGCACCTTCCCCGGTGGAGTTGTGCATGGGGTGTGTTTGGAACATTTTGTCACCGGCCGAGTCCAAAATTCAGCGGTTCCCCATCTCAGCCCAGAAAGCAGGTACAACAACTTTTGTGGTGCCTTTCAGATGCCTACCAAGGTAGTGTAAAAACTATTAAGAGAACTCCTGTCTGGCACCTTCCCCGGTGGAGTTGTGCATGGGGTGTCTTTGGAACATTTTGTCACCGGCCGACTCCAAAATTCAGCGGTTCTCCATCTCAGCCCAGAAAGCAGGTAAAACAACTTTTGTGGTGTCTTTCAGATGCCTACCAAGGTAGTGTAAAAACTATTAAGAGAACTCCTGTCTGGCACCTTCCCCGGTGGAGTTGTGCATGGGGTGTCTTTGGAACATTTTGTCACCGGCTGACTCCAAAATTCAGCGGTTCCCCATCTCAGCCCAGAAAGCAGGTAGAACAACTTTTGTGGTATCTTTCAGATGCCTACCGGAGCAATGTAAAAACTACCAGGAGAACTCCTTTCTGGCACCTTCCCCGGTGGAGTTGTGCATGGGGTGTCTTTGGAACATTTTGTCACCGGCCGACTCCAAAATTCAGCGGTTCCCCATCTCAGCCCAGAAAGCAGGAAGAACAACTTTTGTGGTGTCTTTCAGATGCCTACCGGAGCAATGTAAAAACTACCAGGAGAACTCCTGTCTGGCACCTTCCCCGGTGGAGTTGTGCATGGGGTGTGTTTGGAACATTTTGTCACCGGCCGACTCCAAAATTCAGCGGTTCCCCATCTCAGCCCAGAAAGAAGGTACAACAACTTTTCTTGTGCCTTTCAGCTGCCTACCAAGGTAGTGTAAAAACTACCAAGAGAACTCCTGCCTGGCACCTTCCCCGGTGGAGTTGTGCATGGGGTGTCTTTGGAACATTTTGTCACCGGCCGAGTCCAAAATTCAGCGATTCCCCATCTCAGCCCAGAAAGCAGGAAGAACAACTTTTGTGGTGTCCTTTTGCTGCCTACCGGAGCAATGTAAAATCTACCAACAGAACTCGTCCCTGGCACCTTCGCTAGTGGAGTTGTGCATGGGGTGTGTTTGGAACATTTTGTCACCGGCCGAGTCCAAAATTCAGCGGTTCCCCATCTCAGCCCAGAAAGCAGGTAGAACAACTTTTGTGGTGCCTTTCAGATGCCTACCAAGGTAGTGTAAAAACTATTAAGAGAACTCCTGTCTGGCACCTTCCCCGGTGGAGTTGTGCATGGGGTGTCTTTGGAACATTTTGTCACCGGCCGACTCCAAAATTCAGCGGTTCTCCATCTCAGCCCAGAAAGCAGGTAAAACAACTTTTGTGGTGTCTTTCAGATGCCTACCAAGGTAGTGTAAAAACTATTAAGAGAACTCCTGTCTGGCACCTTCCCCGGTGGAGTTGTGCATGGGGTGTCTTTGGAACATTTTGTCACCGGCTGACTCCAAAATTCAGCGGTTCCCCATCTCAGCCCAGAAAGCAGGTAGAACAACTTTTGTGGTATCTTTCAGATGCCTACCGGAGCAATGTAAAAACTACCAGGAGAACTCCTTTCTGGCACCTTCCCCGGTGGAGTTGTGCATGGGGTGTCTTTGGAACATTTTGTCACCGGCCGACTCCAAAATTCAGCGGTTCCCCATCTCAGCCCAGAAAGCAGGAAGAACAACTTTTGTGGTGTCTTTCAGATGCCTACCGGAGCAATGTAAAAACTACCAGGAGAACTCCTGTCTGGCACCTTCCCCGGTGGAGTTGTGCATGGGGTGTCTTTGGAACATTTTGTCACCGGCCGACTCCAAAATTCAGCGGTTCCCCATCTCAGCCCAGAAAGAAGGTACAACAACTTTTCTTGTGCCTTTCAGCTGCCTACCAAGGTAGTGTAAAAAACTACCAAGAGAACTCCTGCCTGGCACCTTCCCCGGTGGAGTTGTGCATGGGGTGTCTTTGGAACATTTTGTCACCGGCCGAGTCCAAAATTCAGCGATTCCCCATCTCAGCCCAGAAAGCAGGAAGAACAACTTTTGTGGTGTCCTTTTGCTGCCTACCGGAGCAATGTAAAATCTACCAACAGAACTCGTCCCTGGCACCTTCGCTAGTGGAGTTGTGCATGGGGTGTGTTTGGAACATTTTGTCACCGGCCGAGTCCAAAATTCAGCGGTTCCCCATCTCAGCCCAGAAAGCAGGTAGAACAACTTTTGTGGTGCCTTTCAGATGCCTACCAAGGTAGTGTAAAAACTATTAAGAGAACTCCTGTCTGGCACCTTCCCCGGTGGAGTTGTGCATGGGGTGTCTTTGGAACATTTTGTCACCGGCCGACTCCAAAATTCAGCGGTTCTCCATCTCAGCCCAGAAAGCAGGTAAAACAACTTTTGTGGTGTCTTTCAGATGCCTACCAAGGTAGTGGAAAAACTATTAAGAGAACTCCTGTCTGGCACCTTCCCCGGTGGAGTTGTGCATGGGGTGTCTTTGGAACATTTTGTCACCGGCTGACTCCAAAATTCAGCGGTTCCCCATCTCAGCCCAGAAAGCAGGTAGAACAACTTTTGTGGTGTCTTTCAGATGCCTACCAAGGTAGTGTAAAAACTACCAGGAGAACTCCTTTCTGGCACCTTCCCCGGTGGAGTTGTGCATGGGGTGTCTTTGGAACATTTTGTCACCGGCCGACTCCAAAATTCAGCGGTTCCCCATCTCAGCCCAGAAAGCAGGAAGAACAACTTTTGTGGTGTCTTTCAGATGCCTACCGGAGCAATGTAAAAACTACCAGGAGAACTCCTGCCTGGCACCTTCCCCGGTGGAGTTGTGCATGGGGTGTCTTTGGAACATTTTGTCACCGGCCGACTCCAAAATTCAGCGGTTCCCCATCTCAGCCCAGAAAGAAGGTACAACAACTTTTCTTGTGCCTTTCAGCTGCCTACCAAGGTAGTGTAAAAACTACCAAGAGAACTCCTGCCTGGCACCTTCCCCGGTGGAGTTGTGCATGGGGTGTCTTTGGAACATTTTGTCACCGGCCGAGTCCAAAATTCAGCGATTCCCCATCTCAGCCCAGAAAGCAGGAAGAACAACTTTTGTGGTGTCCTTTTGCTGCCTACCGGAGCAATGTAAAAACTACCAACAGAACTCGTCCCTGGCACCTTCGCTAGTGGAGTTGTGCATGGGGTGTGTTTGGAACATTTTGTCACCGGCCGAGTCCAAAATTCAGCGGTTCCCCATCTCAGCCCAGAAAGCAGGAAGAACAACTTTTGTGGTGCCTTTCAGCTGCCTACCAAGGTAGTGTAAAAACTACCAAGAGAACTCCTGTCTGGCACCTTCCCCGGTGGAGTTGTGCATGGGGTGTGTTTGGAACATTTTGTGACCGGCCGAGTCCAAAATTCAGCGGTTCCCCATCTCAGCCCAGAAAGCAGGAAAAACAACTTTGTGGTGTCTTTCAGATGCCTACCAAGGTAGTGTAAAAACTACTAAGAGAACTCCTGTCTGGCACCTTCCCCGGTGGAGTTGTGCATGGGGTGTCTTTGGAACATTTTGTCACCGGCCGACTCCAAAATTCAGCGGTTCCCCATCTCAGCCCAGGAAGCAGGTAGAACAACTTTTGTGGTGTCTTTCAGATGCCTACCGGAGCAATGTAAAAACTACCAGGAGAACTCCTTTCTGGCACCTTCCCCGGTGGAGTTGTGCATGGGGTGTGTTTGGAACATTTTGTCACCGGCCGACTCCAAAATTCAGCGGTTCCCCATCTCAGCCCAGAAAGCAGGAAGAACAACTTTTGTGGTGTCTTTCAGATGCCTACCGGAGCAATGTAAAAACTACCAGGAGAACTCCTGTCTGGCACCTTCCCCGGTGGAGTTGTGCATGGGGTGTCTTTGGAACATTTTGTCACCGGCCGACTCCAAAATTCAGCGGTTCCCCATCTCAGCCCAGAAAGCAGGAAGAACAACTTTTGTGGTGTCTTTCAGATGCCTACCGGAGCAATGTAAAAACTACCAGGAGAACTCCTGTCTGGCACCTTCCCCGGTGGAGTTGTGCATGGGGTGTGTTTGGAACATTTTGTCACCGGCCGAGTCCAAAATTCAGCGGTTCCCCATCTCAGCCCAGAAAGCAGGTACAACAACTTTTGTGGTGCCTTTCAGATGCCTACCAAGGTAGTGTAAAAACTATTAAGAGAACTCCTGTCTGGCACCTTCCCCGGTGGAGTTGTGCATGGGGTGTCTTTGGAACATTTTGTCACCGGCCGACTCCAAAATTCAGCGGTTCTCCATCTCAGCCCAGAAAGCAGGTAAAACAACTTTTGTGGTGTCTTTCAGATGCCTACCAAGGTAGTGTAAAAACTATTAAGAGAACTCCTGTCTGGCACCTTCCCCGGTGGAGTTGTGCATGGGGTGTCTTTGGAACATTTTGTCACCGGCTGACTCCAAAATTCAGCGGTTCCCCATCTCAGCCCAGAAAGCAGGTAGAACAACTTTTGTGGTGTCTTTCAGATGCCTACCGGAGCAATGTAAAAACTACCAGGAGAACTCCTTTCTGGCACCTTCCCCGGTGGAGTTGTGCATGGGGTGTCTTTGGAACATTTTGTCACCGGCCGACTCCAAAATTCAGCGGTTCCCCATCTCAGCCCAGAAAGCAGGAAGAACAACTTTTGTGGTGTCTTTCAGATGCCTACCGGAGCAATGTAAAAACTACCAGGAGAACTCCTGTCTGGCACCTTCCCCGGTGGAGTTGTGCATGGGGTGTCTTTGGAACATTTTGTCACCGGCCGACTCCAAAATTCAGCGGTTCCCCATCTCAGCCCAGAAAGAAGGTACAACAACTTTTCTTGTGCCTTTCAGCTGCCTACCAAGGTAGTGTAAAAACTACCAAGAGAACTCCTGCCTGGCACCTTCCCCCGGTGGAGTTGTGCATGGGGTGTCTTTGGAACATTTTGTCACCGGCCGAGTCCAAAATTCAGCGATTCCCCATCTCAGCCCAGAAAGCAGGAAGAACAACTTTTGTGGTGTCCTTTTGCTGCCTACCGGAGCAATGTAAAAACTACCAACAGAACTCGTCCCTGGCACCTTCGCTAGTGGAGTTGTGCATGGGGTGTGTTTGGAACATTTTGTCACCGGCCGAGTCCAAAATTCAGCGGTTCCCCATCTCAGCCCAGAAAGCAGGAAGAACAACTTTTGTCGTGCCTTTCAGCTGCCTACCAAGGTAGTGTAAAAACTACCAAGAGAACTCCTGTCTGGCACCTTCCCCGGTGGAGTTGTGCATGGGGTGTCTTTGGAACATTTTGTCACCGGCCGAGTCCAAAATTCAGCGGTTCCCCATCTCAGCCCAGAAAGCAGGAAAAACAACTTTGTGGTGTCTTTCAGATGCCTACCAAGGTAGTGTAAAAACTACTAAGAGAACTCCTGTCTGGCACCTTCCCCGGTGGAGTTGTGCATGGGGTGTCTTTGGAACATTTTGTCACCGGCCGACTCCAAAATTCAGCGGTTCCCCATCTCAGCCCAGGAAGCAGGTAGAACAACTTTTGTGGTGTCTTTCAGATGCCTACCGGAGCAATGTAAAAACTACCAGGAGAACTCCTGTCTGGCACCTTCCCCGGTGGAGTTGTGCATGGGGTGTGTTTGGAACATTTTGTCACCGGCCGACTCCAAAATTCAGCGGTTCCCCATCTCAGCCCAGAAAGCAGGAAGAACAACTTTTCTGGTGTCTTTCAGATGCCTACCGGAGCAATGTAAAAACTACCAGGAGAACTCCTGTCTGGCACCTTCCCCGGTGGAGTTGTGCATGGGGTGTGTTTGGAACATTTTGTCACCGGCCGACTCCAAAATTCAGCGGTTCCCCATCTCAGCCCAGAAAGCAGGAAGAACAACTTTTGTGGTGTCCTTTTGATGCCTACCGGAGCAATGTAAAAACTACCAACAGAACTCGTCCCTGGCACCTTCGCTAGTGGAGTTGTGCATGGGGTGTGTTTGGAACATTTTGTCACCGGCCGAGTCCAAAATTCAGCGGTTCCCCATCTCAGCCCAGAAAGCAGGTAGAACAACTTTTGTGGTGCCTTTCAGATGCCTACCAAGGTAGTGTAAAAACTACCAGGAGAACTCCTGTCTGGCACCTTCCCCGGTGGAGTTGTGCATGGGGTGTGTTTGGAACATTTTGTCACCGGCCGACTCCAAAATTCAGCGGTTCCCCATCTCAGCCCAGAAAGCAGGTAAAACAACTTTTGTGGTGTCTTTCAGATGCCTACCAAGGTAGTGTAAAAACTATTAAGAGAACTCCTGTCTGGCACCTTCCCCGGTGGAGTTGTGCATGGGGTGTCTTTGGAACATTTTGTCACCGGCTGACTCCAAAATTCAGCGGTTCCCCATCTCAGCCCAGAAAGCAGGTAGAACAACTTTTGTGGTGTCTTTCAGATGCCTACCGGAGCAATGTAAAAACTACCAGGAGAACTCCTGTCTGGCACCTTCCCCGGTGGAGTTGTGCATGGGGTGTGTTTGGAACATTTTGTCACCGGCCGAGTCCAAAATTCAGCGGTTCCCCATCTCAGCCCAGAAAGCAGGAAGAACAACTTTTGTGGTGTCTTTCAGATGCCTACCGGAGCAATGTAAAAACTACCAGGAGAACTCCTGTCTGGCACCTTCCCCGGTGGAGTTGTGCATGGGGTGTCTTTGGAACATTTTGTCACCGGCCGACTCCAAAATTCAGCGGTTCCCCATCTCAGCCCAGAAAGCAGGAAGAACAACTTTTGTGGTGTCTTTCAGATGCCTACCGGAGCAATGTAAAAACTACCAGGAGAACTCCTGTCTGGCACCTTCCCCGGTGGAGTTGTGCATGGGGTGTCTTTGGAACATTTTGTCACCCGGCCGACTCCAAAATTCAGCGGTTCCCCATCTCAGCCCAGAAAGAAGGTACAACAACTTTTCTTGTGCCTTTCAGCTGCCTACCAAGGTAGTGTAAAAACTACCAAGAGAACTCCTGCCTGGCACCTTCCCCGGTGGAGTTGTGCATGGGGTGTCTTTGGAACATTTTGTCACCGGCCGAGTCCAAAATTCAGCGATTCCCCATCTCAGCCCAGAAAGCAGGTACAACAACTTTTGTGGTGTCCTTTTGCTGCCTACCGGAGCAATGTAAAAACTACCAACAGAACTCGTCCCTGGCACCTTCGCTAGTGGAGTTGTGCATGGGGTGTGTTTGGAACATTTTGTCACCGGCCGAGTCCAAAATTCAGCGGTTCCCCATCTCAGCCCAGAAAGCAGGAAGAACAACTTTTGTCGTGCCTTTCAGCTGCCTACCAAGGTAGTGTAAAAACTACCAAGAGAACTCCTGTCTGGCACCTTCCCCGGTGGAGTTGTGCATGGGGTGTGTTTGGAACATTTTGTCACCGGCCGAGTCCAAAATTCAGCGGTTCCCCATCTCAGCCCAGAAAGCAGGAAAAACAACTTTGTGGTGTCTTTCAGATGCCTACCAAGGTAGTGTAAAAACTACTAAGAGAACTCCTGTCTGGCACCTTCCCCGGTGGAGTTGTGCATGGGGTGTCTTTGGAACATTTTGTCACCGGCCGACTCCAAAATTCAGCGGTTCCCCATCTCAGCCCAGGAAGCAGGTAGAACAACTTTTGTGGTGTCTTTCAGATGCCTACCGGAGCAATGTAAAAACTACCAGGAGAACTCCTGTCTGGCACCTTCCCCGGTGGAGTTGTGCATGGGGTGTCTTTGGAACATTTTGTCACCGGCCGACTCCAAAATTCAGCGGTTCCCCATCTCAGCCCAGAAAGCAGGAAGAACAACTTTTGTGGTGTCTTTCAGATGCCTACCGGAGCAATGTAAAAACTACCAGGAGAACTCCTGTCTGGCACCTTCCCCGGTGGAGTTGTGCATGGGGTGTGTTTGGAACATTTTGTCACCGGCCGACTCCAAAATTCAGCGGTTCCCCATCTCAGCCCAGAAAGCAGGAAGAACAACTTTTGTGGTGTCCTTTTGATGCCTACCGGAGCAATGTAAAAACTACCAACAGAACTCGTCCCTGGCACCTTCGCTAGTGGAGTTGTGCATGGGGTGTGTTTGGAACATTTTGTCACCGGCCGAGTCCAAAATTCAGTGGTTCCCCATCTCAGCCCAGAAAGCAGGTAGAACAACTTTTGTGGTGCCTTTCAGATGCCTACCAAGGTAGTGTAAAAACTACCAGGAGAACTCCTGTCTGGCACCTTCCCCGGTGGAGTTGTGCATGGGGTGTGTTTGGAACATTTTGTCACCGGCCGACTCCAAAATTCAGCGGTTCCCCATCTCAGCCCAGAAAGCAGGTAAAACAACTTTTGTGGTATCTTTCAGATGCCTACCAAGGTAGTGTAAAAACTATTAAGAGAACTCCTGTCTGGCACCTTCCCCGGTGGAGTTGTGCATGGGGTGTCTTTGGAACATTTTGTCACCGGCTGACTCCAAAATTCAGCGGTTCCCCATCTCAGCCCAGAAAGCAGGTAGAACAACTTTTGTGGTGTCTTTCAGATGCCTACCGGAGCAATGTAAAAACTACCAGGAGAACTCCTGTCTGGCACCTTCCCCGGTGGAGTTGTGCATGGGGTGTGTTTGGAACATTTTGTCACCGGCCGAGTCCAAAATTCAGCGGTTCCCCATCTCAGCCCAGAAAGCAGGAAGAACAACTTTTGTGGTGTCTTTCAGATGCCTACCGGAGCAATGTAAAAACTACCAGGAGAACTCCTGTCTGGCACCTTCCCCGGTGGAGTTGTGCATGGGGTGTCTTTGGAACATTTTGTCACCGGCCGACTCCAAAATTCAGCGGTTCCCCATCTCAGCCCAGAAAGAAGGTACAACAACTTTTCTTGTGCCTTTCAGCTGCCTACCAAGGTAGTGTAAAAACTACTAAGAGAACTCCTGCCTGGCACCTTCCCTGGTGGAGTTGTGCATGGGGTGTGTTTGGAACATTTTGTCACCGGCCGAGTCCAAAATTCAGCGGTTCCCCATCTCAGCCCAGAAAGCAGGTACAACAACTTTTGTGGTGCCTTTCAGATGCCTACCAAGGTAGTGTAAAAACTATTAAGAGAACTCCTGTCTGGCACCTTCCCCGGTGGAGTTGTGCATGGGGTGTCTTTGGAACATTTTGTCACCGGCCGACTCCAAAATTCAGCGGTTCCCCATCTCAGCCCAGAAAGCAGGTAGAACAACTTTTGTGGTGTCTTTCAGATGCCTACCGGAGCAATGTAAAAACTACCAGGAGAACTCCTGTCTGGCACCTTCCCCGGTGGAGTTGTGCATGGGGTGTGTTTGGAACATTTTGTCACCGGCCGAGTCCAAAATTCAGCGGTTCCCCATCTCAGCCCAGAAAGCAGGTAGAACAACTTTTGTGGTGTCTTTCAGATGCCTACCGGAGCAATGTAAAAACTACCAGGAGAACTCCTTTCTGGCACCTTCCCTGGTGGAGTTGTGCATGGGGTGTGTTTGGAACATTTTGTCACCGGCCGACTCCAAAATTCAGCGGTTCCCCATCTCAGCCCAGAAAGCAGGAAGAACAACTTTTGTGGTGTCTTTCAGATGCCTACCGGAGCAATGTAAAAACTACCAGGAGAACTCCTTTCTGGCACCTTCCCCGGTGGAGTTGTGCATGGGGTGTCTTTGGAACATTTTGTCACCGGCCGACTCCAAAATTCAGCGGTTCCCCATCTCAGCCCAGAAAGCAGGAAGAACAACTTTTGTGGTGTCTTTCAGATGCCTACCGGAGCAATGTAAAAACTACCAGGAGAACTCCTGTCTGGCACCTTCCCCGGTGGAGTTGTGCATGGGGTGTCTTTGGAACATTTTGTCACCGGCCGACTCCAAAATTCAGCGGTTCCCCATCTCAGCCCAGAAAGAAGGTACAACAACTTTTCTTGTGCCTTTCAGCTGCCTACCAAGGTAGTGTAAAAACTACCAAGAGAACTCCTGCCTGGCACCTTCCCTGGTGGAGTTGTGCATGGGGTGTGTTTGGAACATTTTGTCACCGGCCGAGTCCAAAATTCAGCGGTTCCCCATCTCAGCCCAGAAAGCAGGTACAACAACTTTTGTGGTGCCTTTCAGATGCCTACCAAGGTAGTGTAAAAACTATTAAGAGAACTCCTGTCTGGCACCTTCCCCGGTGGAGTTGTGCATGGGGTGTCTTTGGAACATTTTGTCACCGGCCGACTCCAAAATTCAGCGGTTCTCCATCTCAGCCCAGAAAGCAGGTAAAACAACTTTTGTGGTGTCTTTCAGATGCCTACCAAGGTAGTGTAAAAACTACCAAGAGAACTCCTGCCTGGCACCTTCCCCGGTGGAGTTGTGCATGGGGTGTGTTTGGAACATTGTGTCACCGGCCGAGTCCAAAATTCAGCGATTCCCCATCTCAGCCCAGAAAGCAGGAAGAACAACTTTTGTGGTGTCCTTTTGCTGCCTACCGGAGCAATGTAAAAACTACCAACAGAACTCGTCCCTGGCACCTTCGCTAGTGGAGTTGTGCATGGGGTGTGTTTGGAACATTTTGTCACCGGCCGAGTCCAAAATTCAGCGGTTCCCCATCTCAGCCCAGAAAGCAGGAAGAACAACTTTTGTCGTGCCTTTCAGCTGCCTACCAAGGTAGTGTAAAAACTACCAAGAGAACTCCTGTCTGGCACCTTCCCCGGTGGAGTTGTGCATGGGGTGTGTTTGGAACATTTTTTCACCGGCCGAGTCCAAAATTCAGCGGTTCCCCATCTCAGCCCAGAAAGCAGGAAAAACAACTTTGTGGTGTCTTTCAGATGCCTACCAAGGTAGTGTAAAAACTACTAAGAGAACTCCTGTCTGGCACCTTCCCCGGTGGAGTTGTGCATGGGGTGTCTTTGGAACATTTTGTCACCGGCCGAGTCCAAAATTCAGCGGTTCCCCATCTCAGCCCAGAAAGCAGGTAGAACAACTTTTGTGGTGCCTTTCAAATGCCTACCAAGGTAGTGTAGAAACTACCAGGAGAACTCCTGTCTGGCACCTTCCCCGGTGGAGTTGTGCATGGGGTGTGTTTGGAACATTTTGTCACCGGCCGACTCCAAAATTCAGCGGTTCCCCATCTCAGCCCAGAAAGCAGGAAGAACAACTTTTGTGGTGTCTTTCAGATGCCTACCGGAGCAATGTAAAAACTACCAGGAGAACTCCTGTCTGGCACCTTCCCCGGTGGAGTTGTGCATGGGGTGTCTTTGGAACATTTTGTCACCGGCCGAGTCCAAAATTCAGCGGTTCCCCATCTCAGCCCAGAAAGAAGGTACAACAACTTTTCTTGTGCCTTTCAGCTGCCTACCAAGGTAGTGTAAAAACTACCAAGAGAACTCCTGCCTGGCACCTTCCCCGGTGGAGTTGTGCATGGGGTGTGTTTGGAACATTGTGTCACCGGCCGACTCCAAAATTCAGCGGTTCCCCATCTCAGCCCAGAAAGCAGGAAGAACAACTTTTGTGGTGTCCTTTTGCTGCCTACCGGAGCAATGTAAAAACTACCAACAGAACTCGTCCCTGGCACCTTCGCTAGTGGAGTTGTGCATGGGGTGTGTTTGGAACATTTTGTCACCGGCCGAGTCCAAAATTCAGCGGTTCCCCATCTCAGCCCAGAAAGCAGGAAGAACAACTTTTGTCGTGCCTTTCAGCTGCCTACCAAGGTAGTGTAAAAACTACCAAGAGAACTCCTGTCTGGCACCTTCCCCGGTGGAGTTGTGCATGGGGTGTGTTTGGAACATTTTTTCACCGGCCGAGTCCAAAATTCAGCGGTTCCCCATCTCAGCCCAGAAAGCAGGAAAAACAACTTTGTGGTGTCTTTCAGATGCCTACCAAGGTAGTGTAAAAACTACTAAGAGAACTCCTGTCTGGCACCTTCCCCGGTGGAGTTGTGCATGGGGTGTGTTTGGAACATTTTGTCACCGGCCGACTCCAAAATTCAGCGGTTCCCCATCTCAGCCCAGGAAGCAGGTAGAACAACTTTTGTGGTGTCTTTCAGATGCCTACCGGAGCAATGTAAAAACTACCAGGAGAACTCCTTTCTGGCACCTTCCCCGGTGGAGTTGTGCATGGGGTGTGTTTGGAACATTTTGTCACCGGCCGACTCCAAAATTCAGCGGTTCCCCATCTCAGCCCAGAAAGCAGGAAGAACAACTTTTGTGGTGTCTTTCAGATGCCTACCGGAGCAATGTAAAAACTACCAGGAGAACTCCTGTCTGGCACCTTCCCCGGTGGAGTTGTGCATGGGGTGTGTTTGGAACATTTTGTCACCGGCCGACTCCAAAATTCAGCGGTTCCCCATCTCAGCCCAGAAAGCAGGAAGAACAACTTTTGTGGTGTCCTTTTGATGCCTACCGGAGCAATGTAAAAACTACCAACAGAACTCGTCCCTGGCACCTTCGCTAGTGGAGTTGTGCATGGGGTGTGTTTGGAACATTTTGTCACCGGCCGAGTCCAAAATTCAGCGGTTCCCCATCTCAGCCCAGAAAGCAGGTAGAACAACTTTTGTGGTGTCTTTCAGATGCCTACCAAGGTAGTGTAAAAACTATTAAGAGAACTCCTGTCTGGCACCTTCCCCGGTGGAGTTGTGCATGGGGTGTCTTTGGAACATTTTGTCACCGGCTGACTCCAAAATTCAGCGGTTCCCCATCTCAGCCCAGAAAGCAGGTAGAACAACTTTTGTGGTGTCTTTCAGATGCCTACCGGAGCAATGTAAAAACTACCAGGAGAACTCCTGTCTGGCACCTTCCCCGGTGGAGTTGTGCATGGGGTGTGTTTGGAACATTTTGTCACCGGCCGAGTCCAAAATTCAGCGGTTCCCCATCTCAGCCCAGAAAGCAGGTACAACAACTTTTCTTGTGCCTTTCAGCTGCCTACCAAGGTAGTGTAAAAACTACCAAGAGAACTCCTGCCTGGCACCTTCCCCGGTGGAGTTGTGCATGGGGTGTGTTTGGAACATTGTGTCACCGGCCGACTCCAAAATTCAGCGGTTCCCCATCTCAGCCCAGAAAGCAGGAAGAACAACTTTTGTGGTGTCCTTTTGCTGCCTACCGGAGCAATGTAAAAACTACCAACAGAACTCGTCCCTGGCACCTTCGCTAGTGGAGTTGTGCATGGGGTGTGTTTGGAACATTTTGTCACCGGCCGAGTCCAAAATTCAGCGGTTCCCCATCTCAGCCCAGAAAGCAGGAAGAACAACTTTTGTCGTGCCTTTCAGCTGCCTACCAAGGTAGTGTAAAAACTACCAAGAGAACTCCTGTCTGGCACCTTCCCCGGTGGAGTTGTGCATGGGGTGTGTTTGGAACATTTTTTCACCGGCCGAGTCCAAAATTCAGCGGTTCCCCATCTCAGCCCAGAAAGCAGGAAAAACAACTTTGTGGTGTCTTTCAGATGCCTACCAAGGTAGTGTAAAAACTACTAAGAGAACTCCTGTCTGGCACCTTCCCCGGTGGAGTTGTGCATGGGGTGTCTTTGGAACATTTTGTCACCGGCCGACTCCAAAATTCAGCGGTTCCCCATCTCAGCCCAGGAAGCAGGTAGAACAACTTTTGTGGTGTCTTTCAGATGCCTACCGGAGCAATGTAAAAACTACCAGGAGAACTCCTTTCTGGCACCTTCCCCGGTGGAGTTGTGCATGGGGTGTGTTTGGAACATTTTGTCACCGGCCGACTCCAAAATTCAGCGGTTCCCCATCTCAGCCCAGAAAGCAGGAAGAACAACTTTTGTGGTGTCTTTCAGATGCCTACCGGAGCAATGTAAAAACTACCAGGAGAACTCCTGTCTGGCACCTTCCCCGGTGGAGTTGTGCATGGGGTGTGTTTGGAACATTTTGTCACCGGCCGACTCCAAAATTCAGCGGTTCCCCATCTCAGCCCAGAAAGCAGGAAGAACAACTTTTGTGGTGTCCTTTTGATGCCTACCGGAGCAATGTAAAAACTACCAACAGAACTCGTCCCTGGCACCTTCGCTAGTGGAGTTGTGCATGGGGTGTGTTTGGAACATTTTGTCACCGGCCGAGTCCAAAATTCAGCGGTTCCCCATCTCAGCCCAGAAAGCAGGTAGAACAACTTTTGTGGTGCCTTTCAGATGCCTACCAAGGTAGTGTAAAAACTATTAAGAGAACTCCTGTCTGGCACCTTCCCCGGTGGAGTTGTGCATGGGGTGTGTTTGGAACATTTTGTCACCGGCCGACTCCAAAATTCAGCGGTTCCCCATCTCAGCCCAGAAAGCAGGTAAAACAACTTTTGTGGTGTCTTTCAGATGCCTACCAAGGTAGTGTAAAAACTATTAAGAGAACTCCTGTCTGGCACCTTCCCCGGTGGAGTTGTGCATGGGGTGTCTTTGGAACATTTTGTCACCGGCTGACTCCAAAATTCAGCGGTTCCCCATCTCAGCCCAGAAAGCAGGTAGAACAACTTTTGTGGTGTCTTTCAGATGCCTACCGGAGCAATGTAAAAACTACCAGGAGAACTCCTGTCTGGCACCTTCCCCGGTGGAGTTGTGCATGGGGTGTGTTTGGAACATTTTGTCACCGGCCGAGTCCAAAATTCAGCGGTTCCCCATCTCAGCCCAGAAAGCAGGAAGAACAACTTTTGTGGTGTCTTTCAGATGCCTACCGGAGCAATGTAAAAACTACCAGGAGAACTCCTGTCTGGCACCTTCCCCGGTGGAGTTGTGCATGGGGTGTCTTTGGAACATTTTGTCACCGGCCGAGTCCAAAATTCAGCGGTTCCCCATCTCAGCCCAGAAAGAAGGTACAACAACTTTTCTTGTGCCTTTCAGCTGCCTACCAAGGTAGTGTAAAAACTACCAAGAGAACTCCTGCCTGGCACCTTCCCTGGTGGAGTTGTGCATGGGGTGTGTTGGAACATTTTGTCACCGGCCGAGTCCAAAATTCAGCGGTTCCCCATCTCAGCCCAGAAAGCAGGTACAACAACTTTTGTGGTGCCTTTCAGATGCCTACCAAGGTAGTGTAAAAACTATTAAGAGAACTCCTGTCTGGCACCTTCCCCGGTGGAGTTGTGCATGGGGTGTGTTTGGAAACATTTTGTCACCGGCCGACTCCAAAATTCAGCGGTTCCCCATCTCAGCCCAGAAAGCAGGTTAAAACAACTTTTGTGGTGTCTTTCAGATGCCTACCAAGGTAGTGTAAAAACTATTAAGAGAACTCCTTTCTGGCACCTTCCCCGGTGGAGTTGTGCATGGGGTGTGTTTGGAACATTTTGTCACCGGCTGACTCCAAAATTCAGCGGTTCCCCATCTCAGCCCAGAAAGCAGGTAGAACAACTTTTGTGGTGTCTTTCAGATGCCTACCGGAGCAATGTAAAAACTACCAGGAGAACTCCTTTCTGGCACCTTCCCCGGTGGAGTTGTGCATGGGGTGTGTTTGGAACATTTTGTCACCGGCCGACTCCAAAATTCAGCGGTTCCCCATCTCAGCCCAGAAAGCAGGAAGAACAACTTTTGTGGTGTCTTTCAGATGCCTACCGGAGCAATGTAAAAACTACCAGGAGAACTCCTGTCTGGCACCTTCCCCGGTGGAGTTGTGCATGGGGTGTCTTTGGAACATTTTGTCACCGGCCGACTCCAAAAATTCAGCGGTTCCCCATCTCAGCCCAGAAAGAAGGTACAACAACTTTTCTTGTGCCTTTCAGCTGCCTACCAAGGTAGTGTAAAAAACTACCAAGAGAACTCCTGCCTGGCACCTTCCCCGGTGGAGTTGTGCATGGGTGTCTTTGGAACATTTTGTCACCGGCCGAGTCCAAAATTCAGCGATTCCCCATCTCAGCCCAGAAAGCAGGAAGAACAACTTTTGTGGTGTCCTTTTGCTGCCTACCGGAGCAATGTAAAAACTACCAACAGAACTCGTCCCTGGCACCTTCGCTAGTGGAGTTGTGCATGGGGTGTGTTTGGAACATTTTGTCACCGGCCGAGTCCAAAATTCAGCGGTTCCCCATCTCAGCCCAGAAAGCAGGAAGAACAACTTTTGTGGTGCCTTTCAGCTGCCTACCAAGGTAGTGTAAAAACTACCAAGAGAACTCCTGTCTGGCACCTTCCCCGGTGGAGTTGTGCATGGGGTGTGTTTGGAACATTTTTTCACCGGCCGAGTCCAAAATTCAGCGGTTCCCCATCTCAGCCCAGAAAGCAGGAAAAACAACTTTGTGGTGTCTTTCAGATGCCTACCAAGGTAGTGTAAAAACTACTAAGAGAACTCCTGTCTGGCACCTTCCCCGGTGGAGTTGTGCATGGGGTGTCTTTGGAACATTTTGTCACCGGCCGAGTCCAAAATTCAGCGGTTCCCCATCTCAGCCCAGGAAGCAGGTAGAACAACTTTTGTGGTGTCTTTCAGATGCCTACCGGAGCAATGTAAAAACTACCAGGAGAACTCCTTTCTGGCACCTTCCCCGGTGGAGTTGTGCATGGGGTGTGTTTGGAACATTTTGTCACCGGCCGACTCCAAAATTCAGCGGTTCCCCATCTCAGCCCAGAAAGCAGGAAGAACAACAACTTTTGTGGTGTCTTTCAGATGCCTACCGGAGCAATGTAAAAACTACCAGGAGAACTCCTGTCTGGCACCTTCCCCGGTGGAGTTGTGCATGGGGTGTGTTTGGAACATTTTGTCACCGGCCGACTCCAAAATTCAGCGGTTCCCCATCTCAGCCCAGAAAGCAGGAAGAACAACTTTTGTGGTGTCCTTTTGCTGCCTACCGGAGCAATGTAAAAACTACCAACAGAACTCGTCCCTGGCACCTTCGCTAGTGGAGTTGTGCATGGGGTGTGTTTGGAACATTTTGTCACCGGCCGAGTCCAAAATTCAGCGGTTCCCCATCTCAGCCCAGAAAGCAGGTAGAACAACTTTTGTGGTGCCTTTCAGATGCCTACCAAGGTAGTGTAAAAACTACCAGGAGAACTCCTGTCTGGCACCTTCCCCGGTGGAGTTGTGCATGGGGTGTCTTTGGAACATTTTGTCACCGCCCGACTCCAAAATTCAGCGGTTCCCCATCTCAGCCCAGAAAGCAGGTAAAACAACTTTTGTGGTGTCTTTCAGATGCCTACCAAGGTAGTGTAAAAACTATTAAGAGAACTCCTGTCTGGCACCTTCCCCGGTGGAGTTGTGCATGGGGTGTCTTTGGAACATTTTGTCACCGGCTGACTCCAAAATTCAGCGGTTCCCCATCTCAGCCCAGAAAGCAGGTAGAACAACTTTTGTGGTGTCTTTCAGATGCCTACCGGAGCAATGTAAAAACTACCAGGAGAACTCCTGTCTGGCACCTTCCCCGGTGGAGTTGTGCATGGGGTGTGTTTGGAACATTTTGTCACCGGCCGACTCCAAAATTCAGCGGTTCCCCATCTCAGCCCAGAAAGCAGGAAGAACAACTTTTGTGGTGTCTTTCAGATGCCTACCGGAGCAATGTAAAAACTACCAGGAGAACTCCTGTCTGGCACCTTCCCCGGTGGAGTTGTGCATGGGGTGTCTTTGGAACATTTTGTCACCGGCCGAGTCCAAAATTCAGCGGTTCCCCATCTCAGCCCAGAAAGAAGGTACAACAACTTTTCTTGTGCCTTTCAGATGCCTACCAAGGTAGTGTAAAAACTACCAAGAGAACTCCTGCCTGGCACCTTCCCTGGTGGAGTTGTGCATGGGGTGTGTTTGGAACATTTTGTCACCGGCCGAGTCCAAAATTCAGCGGTTCCCCATCTCAGCCCAGAAAGCAGGTACAACAACTTTTGTGGTGCCTTTCAGATGCCTACCAAGGTAGTGTAAAAACTATTAAGAGAACTCCTGTCTGGCACCTTCCCCGGTGGAGTTGTGCATGGGGTGTCTTTGGAACATTTTGTCACCGGCCGACTCCAAAATTCAGCGGTTCTCCATCTCAGCCCAGAAAGCAGGTAAAACAACTTTTGTGGTGTCTTTCAGATGCCTACCAAGGTAGTGTAAAAACTATTAAGAGAACTCCTGTCTGGCACCTTCCCCGGTGGAGTTGTGCATGGGGTGTCTTTGGAACATTTTGTCACCGGCTGACTCCAAAATTCAGCGGTTCCCCATCTCAGCCCAGAAAGCAGGTAGAACAACTTTTGTGGTGTCTTTCAGATGCCTACCGGAGCAATGTAAAAACTACCAGGAGAACTCCTTTCTGGCACCTTCCCCGGTGGAGTTGTGCATGGGGTGTGTTTGGAACATTTTGTCACCGGCCGACTCCAAAAGTCAGCGGTTCCCCATCTCAGCCCAGAAAGCAGGAAGAACAACTTTTGTGGTGTCTTTCAGATGCCTACCGGAGCAATGTAAAAACTACCAGGAGAACTCCTGCCTGGCACCTTCCCCGGTGGAGTTGTGCATGGGGTGTCTTTGGAACATTTTGTCACCGGCCGACTCCAAAATTCAGCGGTTCCCCATCTCAGCCCAGAAAGAAGGTACAACAACTTTTCTTGTGCCTTTCAGCTGCCTACCAAGGTAGTGTAAAAACTACCAAGAGAACTCCTGCCTGGCACCTTCCCCGGTGGAGTTGTGCATGGGGTGTCTTTGGAACATTTTGTCACCGGCCGAGTCCAAAATTCAGCGATTCCCCATCTCAGCCCAGAAAGCAGGAAGAACAACTTTTGTGGTGTCCTTTTGCTGCCTACCGGAGCAATGTAAAAACTACCAACAGAACTCGTCCCTGGCACCTTCGCTAGTGGAGTTGTGCATGGGGTGTGTTTGGAACATTTTGTCACCGGCCGAGTCCAAAATTCAGCGGTTCCCCATCTCAGCCCAGAAAGCAGGTACAACAACTTTTGTGGTGCCTTTCAGATGCCTACCAAGGTAGTGTAAAAACTACCAGGAGAACTCCTGTCTGGCACCTTCCCCGGTGGAGTTGTGCATGGGGTGTGTTTGGAACATTTTGTCACCGGCCGACTCCAAAATTCAGCGGTTCCCCATCTCAGCCCAGAAAGCAGGTAAAACAACTTTTGTGGTGTCTTTCAGATGCCTACCAAGGTAGTGTAAAAACTATTAAGAGAACTCCTGTCTGGCACCTTCCCCGGTGGAGTTGTGCATGGGGTGTCTTTGGAACATTTTGTCACCGGCTGACTCCAAAATTCAGCGGTTCCCCATCTCAGCCCAGAAAGCAGGTAGAACAACTTTTGTGGTGTCTTTCAGATGCCTACCGGAGCAATGTAAAAACTACCAGGAGAACTCCTGTCTGGCACCTTCCCCGGTGGAGTTGTGCATGGGGTGTGTTTGGAACATTTTGTCACCGGCCGACTCCAAAATTCAGCGGTTCCCCATCTCAGCCCAGAAAGCAGGAAGAACAACTTTTGTGGTGTCTTTCAGATGCCTACCGGAGCAATGTAAAAACTACCAGGAGAACTCCTGTCTGGCACCTTCCCCGGTGGAGTTGTGCATGGGGTGTCTTTGGAACATTTTGTCACCGGCCGAGTCCAAAATTCAGCGGTTCCCCATCTCAGCCCAGAAAGAAGGTACAACAACTTTTCTTGTGCCTTTCAGATGCCTACCAAGGTAGTGTAAAAACTACCAAGAGAACTCCTGCCTGGCACCTTCCCTGGTGGAGTTGTGCATGGGGTGTGTTTGGAACATTTTGTCACCGGCCGAGTCCAAAATTCAGCGGTTCCCCATCTCAGCCCAGAAAGCAGGTACAACAACTTTTGTGGTGCCTTTCAGATGCCTACCAAGGTAGTGTAAAAACTATTAAGAGAACTCCTGTCTGGCACCTTCCCCGGTGGAGTTGTGCATGGGGTGTCTTTGGAACATTTTGTCACCGGCCGACTCCAAAATTCAGCGGTTCTCCATCTCAGCCCAGAAAGCAGGTAAAACAACTTTTGTGGTGTCTTTCAGATGCCTACCAAGGTAGTGTAAAAACTATTAAGAGAACTCCTGTCTGGCACCTTCCCCGGTGGAGTTGTGCATGGGGTGTCTTTGGAACATTTTGTCACCGGCTGACTCCAAAATTCAGCGGTTCCCCATCTCAGCCCAGAAAGCAGGTAGAACAACTTTTGTGGTGTCTTTCAGATGCCTACCGGAGCAATGTAAAAACTACCAGGAGAACTCCTTTCTGGCACCTTCCCCGGTGGAGTTGTGCATGGGGTGTGTTTGGAACATTTTGTCACCGGCCGACTCCAAAAGTCAGCGGTTCCCCATCTCAGCCCAGAAAGCAGGAAGAACAACTTTTGTGGTGTCTTTCAGATGCCTACCGGAGCAATGTAAAAACTACCAGGAGAACTCCTGCCTGGCACCTTCCCCGGTGGAGTTGTGCATGGGGTGTCTTTGGAACATTTTGTCACCGGCCGACTCCAAAATTCAGCGGTTCCCCATCTCAGCCCAGAAAGAAGGTACAACAACTTTTCTTGTGCCTTTCAGCTGCCTACCAAGGTAGTGTAAAAACTACCAAGAGAACTCCTGCCTGGCACCTTCCCCGGTGGAGTTGTGCATGGGGTGTCTTTGGAACATTTTGTCACCGGCCGAGTCCAAAATTCAGCGATTCCCCATCTCAGCCCAGAAAGCAGGAAGAACAACTTTTGTTGGTGTCCTTTTGCTGCCTACCGGAGCAATGTAAAAACTACCAACAGAACTCGTCCCTGGCACCTTCGCTAGTGGAGTTGTGCATGGGGTGTGTTTGGAACATTTTTTCACCGGCCGAGTCCAAAATTCAGCGGTTCCCCATCTCAGCCCAGAAAGCAGGTACAACAACTTTTGTGGTGCCTTTCAGATGCCTACCAAGGTAGTGTAAAAACTATTAAGAGAACTCCTGTCTGGCACCTTCCCCGGTGGAGTTGTGCATGGGGTGTGTTTGGAACATTTTGTCACCGGCCGACTCCAAAATTCAGCGGTTCCCCATCTCAGCCCAGAAAGCAGGTAAAACAACTTTTGTGGTGTCTTTCAGATGCCTACCAAGGTAGTGTAAAAACTATTAAGAGAACTCCTGTCTGGCACCTTCCCCGGTGGAGTTGTGCATGGGGTGTCTTTGGAACATTTTGTCACCGGCTGACTCCAAAATTCAGCGGTTCCCCATCTCAGCCCAGAAAGCAGGTAGAACAACTTTTGTGGTGTCTTTCAGATGCCTACCGGAGCAATGTAAAAACTTCCAGGAGAACTCCTGTCTGGCACCTTCCCCGGTGGAGTTGTGCATGGGGTGTCTTTGGAACATTTTGTCACCGGCCGAGTCCAAAATTCAGCGGTTCCCCATCTCAGCCCAGAAAGAAGGTACAACAACTTTTCTTGTGCCTTTCAGCTGCCTACCAAGGTAGTGTAAAAACTACCAAGAGAACTCCTGCCTGGCACCTTCCCTGGTGGAGTTGTGCATGGGGTGTGTTTGGAACATTTTGTCACCGGCCGAGTCCAAAATTCAGCGGTTCCCCATCTCAGCCCAGAAAGCAGGTACAACAACTTTTGTGGTGCCTTTCAGATGCCTACCAAGGTAGTGTAAAAACTATTAAGAGAACTCCTGTCTGGCACCTTCCCCGGTGGAGTTGTGCATGGGGTGTCTTTGGAACATTTTGTCACCGGCCGACTCCAAAATTCAGCGGTTCTCCATCTCAGCCCAGAAAGCAGGTAAAACAACTTTTGTGGTGTCTTTCAGATGCCTACCAAGGTAGTGTAAAAACTATTAAGAGAACTCCTGTCTGGCACCTTCCCCGGTGGAGTTGTGCATGGGGTGTCTTTGGAACATTTTGTCACCGGCTGACTCCAAAATTCAGCGGTTCCCCATCTCAGCCCAGAAAGCAGGTAGAACAACTTTTGTGGTGTCTTTCAGATGCCTACCGGAGCAATGTAAAAACTACCAGGAGAACTCCTTTCTGGCACCTTCCCCGGTGGAGTTGTGCATGGGGTGTCTTTGGAACATTTTGTCACCGGCCGACTCCAAAAGTCAGCGGTTCCCCATCTCAGCCCAGAAAGCAGGAAGAACAACTTTTGTGGTGTCTTTCAGATGCCTACCGGAGCAATGTAAAAACTACCAGGAGAACTCCTGCCTGGCACCTTCCCCGGTGGAGTTGTGCATGGGGTGTCTTTGGAACATTTTGTCACCGGCCGACTCCAAAATTCAGCGGTTCCCCATCTCAGCCCAGAAAGAAGGTACAACAACTTTTCTTGTGCCTTTCAGCTGCCTACCAAGGTAGTGTAAAAACTACCAAGAGAACTCCTGCCTGGCACCTTCCCCGGTGGAGTTGTGCATGGGGTGTCTTTGGAACATTTTGTCACCGGCCGAGTCCAAAATTCAGCGATTCCCCATCTCAGCCCAGAAAGCAGGAAGAACAACTTTTGTGGTGTCCTTTTGCTGCCTACCGGAGCAATGTAAAAACTACCAACAGAACTCGTCCCTGGCACCTTCGCTAGTGGAGTTGTGCATGGGGTGTGTTTGGAACATTTTTTCACCGGCCGAGTCCAAAATTCAGCGGTTCCCCATCTCAGCCCAGAAAGCAGGTACAACAACTTTTGTGGTGCCTTTCAGATGCCTACCAAGGTAGTGTAAAAACTATTAAGAGAACTCCTGTCTGGCACCTTCCCCGGTGGAGTTGTGCATGGGGTGTGTTTGGAACATTTTGTCACCGGCCGACTCCAAAATTCAGCGGTTCCCCATCTCAGCCCAGAAAGCAGGTAAAACAACTTTTGTGGTGTCTTTCAGATGCCTACCAAGGTAGTGTAAAAACTATTAAGAGAACTCCTGTCTGGCACCTTCCCCGGTGGAGTTGTGCATGGGGTGTCTTTGGAACATTTTGTCACCGGCTGACTCCAAAATTCAGCGGTTCCCCATCTCAGCCCAGAAAGCAGGTAGAACAACTTTTGTGGTGTCTTTCAGATGCCTACCGGAGCAATGTAAAAACTTCCAGGAGAACTCCTTTCTGGCACCTTCCCCGGTGGAGTTGTGCATGGGGTGTGTTTGGAACATTTTGTCACCGGCCGACTCCAAAATTCAGCGGTTCCCCATCTCAGCCCAGAAAGCAGGAAGAACAACTTTTCTTGTGCCTTTCAGCTGCCTACCAAGGTAGTGTAAAAACTACCAAGAGAACTCCTGCCTGGCACCTTCCCTGGTGGAGTTGTGCATGGGGTGTCTTTGGAACATTTTGTCACCGGCCGAGTCCAAAATTCAGCGATTCCCCATCTCAGCCCAGAAAGCAGGAAGAACAACTTTTGTGGTGTCCTTTTGATGCCTACCAGAGCAATGTAAAAACTACCAACAGAACTCGTCCCTGGCACCTTCGCTAGTGGAGTTGTTCATGGGGTGTGTTTGGAACATTTTGTCACCGGCCGAGTCCAAAATTCAGCGGTTCCCCATCTCAGCCCAGAAAGCAGGAAGAACAACTTTTGTGGTGTCTTTCAGATGCCTACCGGAGCAATGTAAAAACTACCAGGAGAACTCCTGTCTGGCACCTTCCCCGGTGGAGTTGTGCATGGGGTGTCTTTGGAACATTTTGTCACCGGCCGAGTCCAAAATTCAGCGGTTCCCCATCTCAGCCCAGAAAGAAGGTACAACAACTTTTCTTGTGCCTTTCAGCTGCCTACCAAGGTAGTGTAAAAACTACCAAGAGAACTCCTGCCTGGCACCTTCCCTGGTGGAGTTGTGCATGGGGTGTGTTTGGAACATTTTGTCACCGGCCGAGTCCAAAATTCAGCGGTTCCCCATCTCAGCCCAGAAAGCAGGTACAACAACTTTTGTGGTGCCTTTCAGATGCCTACCAAGGTAGTGTAAAAACTATTAAGAGAACTCCTGTCTGGCACCTTCCCCGGTGGAGTTGTGCATGGGGTGTCTTTGGAACATTTTGTCACCGGCCGACTCCAAAATTCAGCGGTTCTCCATCTCAGCCCAGAAAGCAGGTAAAACAACTTTTGTGGTGTCTTTCAGATGCCTACCAAGGTAGTGTAAAAACTATTAAGAGAACTCCTGTCTGGCACCTTCCCCGGTGGAGTTGTGCATGGGGTGTGTTTGGAACATTTTGTCACCGGCTGACTCCAAAATTCAGCGGTTCCCCATCTCAGCCCAGAAAGCAGGTAGAACAACTTTTGTGGTGTCCTTTTGCTGCCTACCGGAGCAATGTAAAAACTACCAACAGAACTCGTCCCTGGCACCTTCGCTAGTGGAGTTGTGCATGGGGTGTGTTTGGAACATTTTGTCACCGGCCGAGTCCAAAATTCAGCGGTTCCCCATCTCAGCCCAGAAAGCAGGAAGAACAACTTTTGTCGTGCCTTTCAGCTGCCTACCAAGGTAGTGTAAAAACTACCAAGAGAACTCCTGTCTGGCACCTTCCCCGGTGGAGTTGTGCATGGGGTGTGTTTGGAACATTTTTTCACCGGCCGAGTCCAAAATTCAGCGGTTCCCCATCTCAGCCCAGAAAGCAGGAAAAACAACTTTGTGGTGTCTTTCAGATGCCTACCAAGGTAGTGTAAAAACTACTAAGAGAACTCCTGTCTGGCACCTTCCCCGGTGGAGTTGTGCATGGGGTGTCTTTGGAACATTTTGTCACCGGCCGACTCCAAAATTCAGCGGTTCCCCATCTCAGCCCAGGAAGCAGGTAGAACAACTTTTGTGGTGTCTTTCAGATGCCTACCGGAGCAATGTAAAAACTACCAGGAGAACTCCCTTCTGGCACCTTCCCCGGTGGAGTTGTGCATGGGGTGTGTTTGGAACATTTTGTCACCGGCCGACTCCAAAATTCAGCGGTTCCCCATCTCAGCCCAGAAAGCAGGAAGAACAACTTTTGTGGTGTCTTTCAGATGCCTACCGGAGCAATGTAAAAACTACCAGGAGAACTCCTGTCTGGCACCTTCCCCGGTGGAGTTGTGCATGGGGTGTGTTTGGAACATTTTGTCACCGGCCGACTCCAAAATTCAGCGGTTCCCCATCTCAGCCCAGAAAGCAGGAAGAACAACTTTTGTGGTGTCCTTTTGATGCCTACCGGAGCAATGTAAAAACTACCAACAGAACTCGTCCCTGGCACCTTCGCTAGTGGAGTTGTGCATGGGGTGTGTTTGGAACATTTTGTCACCGGCCGAGTCCAAAATTCAGCGGTTCCCCATCTCAGCCCAGAAAGCAGGTAGAACAACTTTTGTGGTGCCTTTCAGATGCCTACCAAGGTAGTGTAAAAACTATTAAGAGAACTCCTGTCTGGCACCTTCCCCGGTGGAGTTGTGCATGGGGTGTGTTTGGAACATTTTGTCACCGGCCGACTCCAAAATTCAGCGGTTCCCCATCTCAGCCCAGAAAGCAGGTAAAACAACTTTTGTGGTGTCTTTCAGATGCCTACCAAGGTAGTGTAAAAACTATTAAGAGAACTCCTGTCTGGCACCTTCCCCGGTGGAGTTGTGCATGGGGTGTCTTTGGAACATTTTGTCACCGGCTGACTCCAAAATTCAGCGGTTCCCCATCTCAGCCCAGAAAGCAGGTAGAACAACTTTTGTGGTGTCTTTCAGATGCCTACCGGAGCAATGTAAAAACTACCAGGAGAACTCCTTTCTGGCACCTTCCCCGGTGGAGTTGTGCATGGGGTGTCTTTGGAACATTTTGTCACCGGCCGAGTCCAAAATTCAGCGGTTCCCCATCTCAGCCCAGAAAGCAGGTACAACAACTTTTGTGGTGCCTTTCAGATGCCTACCAAGGTAGTGTAAAAACTATTAAGAGAACTCCTGTCTGGCACCTTCCCCGGTGGAGTTGTGCATGGGGTGTGTTTGGAACATTTTTTCAACGGCCGAGTCCAAAATTCAGCGGTTCCCCATCTCAGCCCAGAAAGAAGGTACAACAACTTTTCTTGTGCCTTTCAGCTGCCTACCAAGGTAGTGTAAAAACTACCAAGAGAACTCCTGCCTGGCACCTTCCCTGGTGGAGTTGTGCATGGGGTGTGTTTGGAACATTTTGTCACCGGCCGACTCCAAAATTCAGCGGTTCCCCATCTCAGCCCAGAAAGCAGGTACAACAACTTTTGTGGTGCCTTTCAGATGCCTACCAAGGTAGTGTAAAAACTATTAAGAGAACTCCTGTCTGGCACCTTCCCCGGTGGAGTTGTGCATGGGGTGTGTTTGGAACATTTTTTCACCGGCCGAGTCCAAAATTCAGCGGTTCCCCATCTCAGCCCAGAAAGAAGGTACAACAACTTTTCTTGTGCCTTTCAGCTGCCTACCAAGGTAGTGTAAAAACTACCAAGAGAACTCCTGCCTGGCACCTTCCCTGGTGGAGTTGTGCATGGGGTGTGTTTGGAACATTTTGTCACCGGCCGAGTCCAAAATTCAGCGGTTCCCCATCTCAGCCCAGAAAGCAGGAAGAACAACTTTTGTGGTGCCTTTCAGCTGCCTACCAAGGTAGTGTAAAAACTACCAAGAGAACTCCTGTCTGGCACCTTCCCCGGTGGAGTTGTGCATGGGGTGTGTTTGGAACATTTTTTCACCGGCCGAGTCCAAAATTCAGCGGTTCCCCATCTCAGCCCAGAAAGCAGGAAAAACAACTTTGTGGTGTCTTTCAGATGCCTACCAAGGTAGTGTAAAAACTACTAAGAGAACTCCTGTCTGGCACCTTCCCCGGTGGAGTTGTGCATGGGGTGTCTTTGGAACATTTTGTCACCGGCCGACTCCAAAATTCAGCGGTTCCCCATCTCAGCCCAGGAAGCAGGTAGAACAACTTTTGTGGTGTCTTTCAGATGCCTACCGGAGCAATGTAAAAACTACCAGGAGAACTCCTTTCTGGCACCTTCCCCGGTGGAGTTGTGCATGGGGTGTGTTTGGAACATTTTGTCACCGGCCGACTCCAAAATTCAGCGGTTCCCCATCTCAGCCCAGAAAGCAGGAAGAACAACTTTTGTGGTGTCTTTCAGATGCCTACCGGAGCAATGTAAAAACTACCAGGAGAACTCCTGTCTGGCACCTTCCCCGGTGGAGTTGTGCATGGGGTGTGTTTGGAACATTTTGTCACCGGCCGACTCCAAAATTCAGCGGTTCCCCATCTCAGCCCAGAAAGCAGGAAGAACAACTTTTGTGGTGTCCTTTTGCTGCCTACCGGAGCAATGTAAAAACTACCAACAGAACTCGTCCCTGGCACCTTCGCTAGTGGAGTTGTGCATGGGGTGTGTTTGGAACATTTTGTCACCGGCCGAGTCCAAAATTCAGCGGTTCCCCATCTCAGCCCAGAAAGCAGGTAGAACAACTTTTGTGGTGCCTTTCAGATGCCTACCAAGGTAGTGTAAAAACTATTAAGAGAACTCCTGTCTGGCACCTTCCCCGGTGGAGTTGTGCATGGGGTGTGTTTGGAACATTTTGTCACCGGCCGACTCCAAAATTCAGCGGTTCCCCATCTCAGCCCAGAAAGCAGGTAAAACAACTTTTGTGGTGTCTTTCAGATGCCTACCAAGGTAGTGTAAAAACTATTAAGAGAACTCCTGTCTGGCACCTTCCCCGGTGGAGTTGTGCATGGGGTGTCTTTGGAACATTTTGTCACCGGCTGACTCCAAAATTCAGCGGTTCCCCATCTCAGCCCAGAAAGCAGGTAGAACAACTTTTGTGGTGTCTTTCAGATGCCTACCGGAGCAATGTAAAAACTACCAGGAGAACTCCTGTCTGGCACCTTCCCTGGTGGAGTTGTGCATGGGGTGTGTTTGGAACATTTTGTCACCGGCCGAGTCCAAAATTCAGCGGTTCCCCATCTCAGCCCAGAAAGCAGGAAGAACAACTTTTGTCGTGCCTTTCAGCTGCCTACCAAGGTAGTGTAAAAACTACCAAGAGAACTCCTGTCTGGCACCTTCCCCGGTGGAGTTGTGCATGGGGTGTGTTTGGAACATTTTTTCACCGGCCGAGTCCAAAATTCAGCGGTTCCCCATCTCAGCCCAGAAAGCAGGAAAAACAACTTTGTGGTGTCTTTCAGATGCCTACCAAGGTAGTGTAAAAACTACTAAGAGAACTCCTGTCTGGCACCTTCCCCGGTGGAGTTGTGCATGGGGTGTCTTTGGAACATTTTGTCACCGGCCGACTCCAAAATTCAGCGGTTCCCCATCTCAGCCCAGGAAGCAGGTAGAACAACTTTTGTGGTGTCTTTCAGATGCCTACCGGAGCAATGTAAAAACTACCAGGAGAACTCCCTTCTGGCACCTTCCCCGGTGGAGTTGTGCATGGGGTGTGTTTGGAACATTTTGTCACCGGCCGACTCCAAAATTCAGCGGTTCCCCATCTCAGCCCAGAAAGCAGGAAGAACAACTTTTGTGGTGTCTTTCAGATGCCTACCGGAGCAATGTAAAAACTACCAGGAGAACTCCTGTCTGGCACCTTCCCCGGTGGAGTTGTGCATGGGGTGTGTTTGGAACATTTTGTCACCGGCCGACTCCAAAATTCAGCGGTTCCCCATCTCAGCCCAGAAAGCAGGAAGAACAACTTTTGTGGTGTCCTTTTGATGCCTACCGGAGCAATGTAAAAACTACCAACAGAACTCGTCCCTGGCACCTTCGCTAGTGGAGTTGTGCATGGGGTGTGTTTGGAACATTTTGTCACCGGCCGAGTCCAAAATTCAGCGGTTCCCCATCTCAGCCCAGAAAGCAGGTAGAACAACTTTTGTGGTGCCTTTCAGATGCCTACCAAGGTAGTGTAAAAACTATTAAGAGAACTCCTGTCTGGCACCTTCCCCGGTGGAGTTGTGCATGGGGTGTGTTTGGAACATTTTGTCACCGGCCGACTCCAAAATTCAGCGGTTCCCCATCTCAGCCCAGAAAGCAGGTAAAACAACTTTTGTGGTGTCTTTCAGATGCCTACCAAGGTAGTGTAAAAACTATTAAGAGAACTCCTGTCTGGCACCTTCCCCGGTGGAGTTGTGCATGGGGTGTCTTTGGAACATTTTGTCACCGGCTGACTCCAAAATTCAGCGGTTCCCCATCTCAGCCCAGAAAGCAGGTAGAACAACTTTTGTGGTGTCTTTCAGATGCCTACCGGAGCAATGTAAAAACTACCAACAGAACTTGTCCCTGGCACCTTCCCCGGTGGAGTTGTGCATGGGGTGTCTTTGGAACATTTTGTCACCGGCCGAGTCCAAAATTCAGCGGTTCCCCATCTCAGCCCAGAAAGCAGGTACAACAACTTTTGTGGTGCCTTTCAGATGCCTACCAAGGTAGTGTAAAAACTATTAAGAGAACTCCTGTCTGGCACCTTCCCCGGTGGAGTTGTGCATGGGGTGTGTTTGGAACATTTTTTCAACGGCCGAGTCCAAAATTCAGCGGTTCCCCATCTCAGCCCAGAAAGAAGGTACAACAACTTTTCTTGTGCCTTTCAGCTGCCTACCAAGGTAGTGTAAAAACTACCAAGAGAACTCCTGCCTGGCACCTTCCCTGGTGGAGTTGTGCATGGGGTGTGTTTGGAACATTTTGTCACCGGCCGACTCCAAAATTCAGCGGTTCCCCATCTCAGCCCAGAAAGCAGGTACAACAACTTTTGTGGTGCCTTTCAGATGCCTACCAAGGTAGTGTAAAAACTATTAAGAGAACTCCTGTCTGGCACCTTCCCCGGTGGAGTTGTGCATGGGGTGTGTTTGGAACATTTTTTCACCGGCCGAGTCCAAAATTCAGCGGTTCCCCATCTCAGCCCAGAAAGAAGGTACAACAACTTTTCTTGTGCCTTTCAGCTGCCTACCAAGGTAGTGTAAAAACTACCAAGAGAACTCCTGCCTGGCACCTTCCCTGGTGGAGTTGTGCATGGGGTGTGTTTGGAACATTTTGTCACCGGCCGAGTCCAAAATTCAGCGGTTCCCCATCTCAGCCCAGAAAGCAGGAAGAACAACTTTTGTGGTGCCTTTCAGCTGCCTACCAAGGTAGTGTAAAAACTACCAAGAGAACTCCTGTCTGGCACCTTCCCCGGTGGAGTTGTGCATGGGGTGTGTTTGGAACATTTTTTCACCGGCCGAGTCCAAAATTCAGCGGTTCCCCATCTCAGCCCAGAAAGCAGGAAAAACAACTTTGTGGTGTCTTTCAGATGCCTACCAAGGTAGTGTAAAAACTACTAAGAGAACTCCTGTCTGGCACCTTCCCCGGTGGAGTTGTGCATGGGGTGTCTTTGGAACATTTTGTCACCGGCCGACTCCAAAATTCAGCGGTTCCCCATCTCAGCCCAGGAAGCAGGTAGAACAACTTTTGTGGTGTCTTTCAGATGCCTACCGGAGCAATGTAAAAACTACCAGGAGAACTCCTTTCTGGCACCTTCCCCGGTGGAGTTGTGCATGGGGTGTGTTTGGAACATTTTGTCACCGGCCGACTCCAAAATTCAGCGGTTCCCCATCTCAGCCCAGAAAGCAGGAAGAACAACTTTTGTGGTGTCTTTCAGATGCCTACCGGAGCAATGTAAAAACTACCAGGAGAACTCCTGTCTGGCACCTTCCCCGGTGGAGTTGTGCATGGGGTGTGTTTGGAACATTTTGTCACCGGCCGACTCCAAAATTCAGCGGTTCCCCATCTCAGCCCAGAAAGCAGGTACAACAACTTTTGTGGTGCCTTTCAGATGCCTACCAAGGTAGTGTAAAAACTATTAAGAGAACTCCTGTCTGGCACCTTCCCCGGTGGAGTTGTGCATGGGGTGTGTTTGGAACATTTTTTCACCGGCCGAGTCCAAAATTCAGCGGTTCCCCATCTCAGCCCAGAAAGAAGGTACAACAACTTTTCTTGTGCCTTTCAGCTGCCTACCAAGGTAGTGTAAAAACTACCAAGAGAACTCCTGCCTGGCACCTTCCCTGGTGGAGTTGTGCATGGGGTGTGTTTGGAACATTTTGTCACCGGCCGAGTCCAAAATTCAGCGGTTCCCCATCTCAGCCCAGAAAGCAGGAAGAACAACTTTTGTGGTGCCTTTCAGCTGCCTACCAAGGTAGTGTAAAAACTACCAAGAGAACTCCTGTCTGGCACCTTCCCCGGTGGAGTTGTGCATGGGGTGTGTTTGGAACATTTTTTCACCGGCCGAGTCCAAAATTCAGCGGTTCCCCATCTCAGCCCAGAAAGCAGGAAAAACAACTTTGTGGTGTCTTTCAGATGCCTACCAAGGTAGTGTAAAAACTACTAAGAGAACTCCTGTCTGGCACCTTCCCCGGTGGAGTTGTGCATGGGGTGTCTTTGGAACATTTTGTCACCGGCCGACTCCAAAATTCAGCGGTTCCCCATCTCAGCCCAGGAAGCAGGTAGAACAACTTTTGTGGTGTCTTTCAGATGCCTACCGGAGCAATGTAAAAACTACCAGGAGAACTCCTTTCTGGCACCTTCCCCGGTGGAGTTGTGCATGGGGTGTGTTTGGAACATTTTGTCACCGGCCGACTCCAAAATTCAGCGGTTCCCCATCTCAGCCCAGAAAGCAGGAAGAACAACTTTTGTGGTGTCTTTCAGATGCCTACCGGAGCAATGTAAAAACTACCAGGAGAACTCCTGTCTGGCACCTTCCCCGGTGGAGTTGTGCATGGGGTGTGTTTGGAACATTTTGTCACCGGCCGACTCCAAAATTCAGCGGTTCCCCATCTCAGCCCAGAAAGCAGGAAGAACAACTTTTGTGGTGTCCTTTTGCTGCCTACCGGAGCAATGTAAAAACTACCAACAGAACTCGTCCCTGGCACCTTCGCTAGTGGAGTTGTGCATGGGGTGTGTTTGGAACATTTTGTCACCGGCCGAGTCCAAAATTCAGCGGTTCCCCATCTCAGCCCAGAAAGCAGGTAGAACAACTTTTGTGGTGCCTTTCAGATGCCTACCAAGGTAGTGTAAAAACTATTAAGAGAACTCCTGTCTGGCACCTTCCCCGGTGGAGTTGTGCATGGGGTGTGTTTGGAACATTTTGTCACCGGCCGACTCCAAAATTCAGCGGTTCCCCATCTCAGCCCAGAAAGCAGGTAAAACAACTTTTGTGGTGTCTTTCAGATGCCTACCAAGGTAGTGTAAAAACTATTAAGAGAACTCCTGTCTGGCACCTTCCCCGGTGGAGTTGTGCATGGGGTGTCTTTGGAACATTTTGTCACCGGCTGACTCCAAAATTCAGCGGTTCCCCATCTCAGCCCAGAAAGCAGGTAGAACAACTTTTGTGGTGTCTTTCAGATGCCTACCGGAGCAATGTAAAAACTACCAGGAGAACTCCTGTCTGGCACCTTCCCTGGTGGAGTTGTGCATGGGGTGTGTTTGGAACATTTTGTCACCGGCCGAGTCCAAAATTCAGCGGTTCCCCATCTCAGCCCAGAAAGCAGGTACAACAACTTTTGTGGTGCCTTTCAGATGCCTACCAAGGTAGTGTAAAAACTATTAAGAGAACTCCTGTCTGGCACCTTCCCCGGTGGAGTTGTGCATGGGGTGTCTTTGGAACATTTTGTCACCGGCCGACTCCAAAATTCAGCGGTTCTCCATCTCAGCCCAGAAAGCAGCTAAAACAACTTTTGTGGTGTCTTTCAGATGCCTACCAAGGTAGTGTAAAAACTATTAAGAGAACTCCTGTCTGGCACCTTCCCCGGTGGAGTTGTGCATGGGGTGTCTTTGGAACATTTTGTCACCGGCTGACTCCAAAATTCAGCGGTTCCCCATCTCAGCCCAGAAAGCAGGTAGAACAACTTTGTGGTGTCTTTCAGATGCCTACCGGAGCAATGTAAAAACTACCAGGAGAACTCCTTTCTGGCACCTTCCCCGGTGGAGTTGTGCATGGGGTGTGTTTGGAACATTTTGTCACCGGCCGACTCCAAAATTCAGCGGTTCCCCATCTCAGCCCAGAAAGCAGGAAGAACAACTTTTGTGGTGTCTTTCAGATGCCTACCGGAGCAATGTAAAAACTACCAGGAGAACTCCTGTCTGGCACCTTCCCCGGTGGAGTTGTGCATGGGGTGTCTTTGGAACATTTTGTCACCGGCCGACTCCAAAATTCAGCGGTTCCCCATCTCAGCCCAGAAAGAAGGTACAACAACTTTTCTTGTGCCTTTCAGCTGCCTACCAAGGTAGTGTAAAAACTACCAAGAGAACTCCTGCCTGGCACCTTCCCCGGTGGAGTTGTGCATGGGGTGTCTTTGGAACATTTTGTCACCGGCCGAGTCCAAAATTCAGCGATTCCCCATCTCAGCCCAGAAAGCAGGAAGAACAACTTTTGTGGTGTCCTTTTGCTGCCTACCGGAGCAATGTAAAAACTACCAACAGAACTCGTCCCTGGCACCTTCGCTAGTGGAGTTGTGCATGGGGTGTGTTTGGAACATTTTGTCACCGGCCGAGTCCAAAATTCAGCGGTTCCCCATCTCAGCCCAGAAAGCAGGAAGAACAACTTTTGTGGTGCCTTTCAGCTGCCTACCAAGGTAGTGTAAAAACTACCAAGAGAACTCCTGTCTGGCACCTTCCCCGGTGGAGTTGTGCATGGGGTGTGTTTGGAACATTTTTTCACCGGCCGAGTCCAAAATTCAGCGGTTCCCCATCTCAGCCCAGAAAGCAGGAAAAACAACTTTGTGGTGTCTTTCAGATGCCTACCAAGGTAGTGTAAAAACTACTAAGAGAACTCCTGTCTGGCACCTTCCCCGGTGGAGTTGTGCATGGGGTGTCTTTGGAACATTTTGTCACCGGCCGACTCCAAAATTCAGCGGTTCCCCATCTCAGCCCAGAAAGCAGGAAGAACAACTTTTGTGGTGTCTTTCAGATGCCTACCGGAGCAATGTAAAAACTACCAGGAGAACTCCTTTCTGGCACCTTCCCCGGTGGAGTTGTGCATGGGGTGTGTTTGGAACATTTTGTCACCGGCCGACTCCAAAATTCAGCGGTTCCCCATCTCAGCCCAGAAAGCAGGAAGAACAACTTTTGTGGTGTCTTTCAGATGCCTACCGGAGCAATGTAAAAACTACCAGGAGAACTCCTGTCTGGCACCTTCCCCGGTGGAGTTGTGCATGGGGTGTGTTTGGAACATTTTGTCACCGGCCGACTCCAAAATTCAGCGGTTCCCCATCTCAGCCCAGAAAGCAGGAAGAACAACTTTTGTGGTGTCCTTTTGCTGCCTACCGGAGCAATGTAAAAACTACCAACAGAACTCGTCCCTGGCACCTTCGCTAGTGGAGTTGTGCATGGGGTGTGTTTGGAACATTTTGTCACCGGCCGAGTCCAAAATTCAGCGGTTCCCCATCTCAGCCCAGAAAGCAGGTAGAACAACTTTTGTGGTGCCTTTCAGATGCCTACCAAGGTAGTGTAAAAACTATTAAGAGAACTCCTGTCTGGCACCTTCCCCGGTGGAGTTGTGCATGGGGTGTGTTTGGAACATTTTGTCACCGGCCGACTCCAAAATTCAGCGGTTCCCCATCTCAGCCCAGAAAGCAGGTAAAACAACTTTTGTGGTGTCTTTCAGATGCCTACCAAGGTAGTGTAAAAACTATTAAGAGAACTCCTGTCTGGCACCTTCCCCGGTGGAGTTGTGCATGGGGTGTCTTTGGAACATTTTGTCACCGGCTGACTCCAAAATTCAGCGGTTCCCCATCTCAGCCCAGAAAGCAGGTAGAACAACTTTTGTGGTGTCTTTCAGATGCCTACCGGAGCAATGTAAAAACTACCAGGAGAACTCCTGTCTGGCACCTTCCCTGGTGGAGTTGTGCATGGGGTGTGTTTGGAACATTTTGTCACCGGCCGAGTCCAAAATTCAGCGGTTCCCCATCTCAGCCCAGAAAGCAGGTACAACAACTTTTGTGGTGCCTTTCAGATGCCTACCAAGGTAGTGTAAAAACTATTAAGAGAAGTCCTGTCTGGCACCTTCCCCGGTGGAGTTGTGCATGGGGTGTCTTTGGAACATTTTGTCACCGGCCGACTCCAAAATTCAGCGGTTCTCCATCTCAGCCCAGAAAGCAGGTAAAACAACTTTTGTGGTGTCTTTCAGATGCCTACCAAGGTAGTGTAAAAACTATTAAGAGAACTCCTGTCTGGCACCTTCCCCGGTGGAGTTGTGCATGGGGTGTCTTTGGAACATTTTGTCACCGGCTGACTCCAAAATTCAGCGGTTCCCCATCTCAGCCCAGAAAGCAGGTAGAACAACTTTTGTGGTGTCTTTCAGATGCCTACCGGAGCAATGTAAAAACTACCAGGAGAACTCCTTTCTGGCACCTTCCCCGGTGGAGTTGTGCATGGGGTGTGTTTGGAACATTTTGTCACCGGCCGACTCCAAAATTCAGCGGTTCCCCATCTCAGCCCAGAAAGCAGGAAGAACAACTTTTGTGGTGTCTTTCAGATGCCTACCGGAGCAATGTAAAAACTACCAGGAGAACTCCTGTCTGGCACCTTCCCCGGTGGAGTTGTGCATGGGGTGTCTTTGGAACATTTTGTCACCGGCCGACTCCAAAATTCAGCGGTTCCCCATCTCAGCCCAGAAAGAAGGTACAACAACTTTTCTTGTGCCTTTCAGCTGCCTACCAAGGTAGTGTAAAAACTACCAAGAGAACTCCTGCCTGGCACCTTCCCCGGTGGAGTTGTGCATGGGGTGTCTTTGGAACATTTTGTCACCGGCCGAGTCCAAAATTCAGCGATTCCCCATCTCAGCCCAGAAAGCAGGAAGAACAACTTTTGTGGTGTCCTTTTGCTGCCTACCGGAGCAATGTAAAAACTACCAACAGAACTCGTCCCTGGCACCTTCGCTAGTGGAGTTGTGCATGGGGTGTGTTTGGAACATTTTGTCACCGGCCGAGTCCAAAATTCAGCGGTTCCCCATCTCAGCCCAGAAAGCAGGAAGAACAACTTTTGTGGTGCCTTTCAGCTGCCTACCAAGGTAGTGTAAAAACTACCAAGAGAACTCCTGTCTGGCACCTTCCCCGGTGGAGTTGTGCATGGGGTGTGTTTGGAACATTTTTTCACCGGCCGAGTCCAAAATTCAGCGGTTCCCCATCTCAGCCCAGAAAGCAGGAAAAACAACTTTGTGGTGTCTTTCAGATGCCTACCAAGGTAGTGTAAAAACTACTAAGAGAACTCCTGTCTGGCACCTTCCCCGGTGGAGTTGTGCATGGGGTGTCTTTGGAACATTTTGTCACCGGCCGACTCCAAAATTCAGCGGTTCCCCATCTCAGCCCAGGAAGCAGGTAGAACAACTTTTGTGGTGTCTTTCAGATGCCTACCGGAGCAATGTAAAAACTACCAGGAGAACTCCTTTCTGGCACCTTCCCCGGTGGAGTTGTGCATGGGGTGTGTTTGGAACATTTTGTCACCGGCCGACTCCAAAATTCAGCGGTTCCCCATCTCAGCCCAGAAAGCAGGAAGAACAACTTTTGTGGTGTCTTTCAGATGCCTACCGGAGCAATGTAAAAACTACCAGGAGAACTCCTGTCTGGCACCTTCCCCGGTGGAGTTGTGCATGGGGTGTGTTTGGAACATTTTGTCACCGGCCGACTCCAAAATTCAGCGGTTCCCCATCTCAGCCCAGAAAGCAGGAAGAACAACTTTTGTGGTGTCCTTTTGCTGCCTACCGGAGCAATGTAAAAACTACCAACAGAACTCGTCCCTGGCACCTTCGCTAGTGGAGTTGTGCATGGGGTGTGTTTGGAACATTTTGTCACCGGCCGAGTCCAAAATTCAGCGGTTCCCCATCTCAGCCCAGAAAGCAGGTAGAACAACTTTTGTGGTGCCTTTCAGATGCCTACCAAGGTAGTGTAAAAACTATTAAGAGAACTCCTGTCTGGCACCTTCCCCGGTGGAGTTGTGCATGGGGTGTGTTTGGAACATTTTGTCACCGGCCGACTCCAAAATTCAGCGGTTCCCCATCTCAGCCCAGAAAGCAGGTAAAACAACTTTTGTGGTGTCTTTCAGATGCCTACCAAGGTAGTGTAAAAACTATTAAGAGAACTCCTGTCTGGCACCTTCCCCGGTGGAGTTGTGCATGGGGTGTCTTTGGAACATTTTGTCACCGGCTGACTCCAAAATTCAGCGGTTCCCCATCTCAGCCCAGAAAGCAGGTAGAACAACTTTTGTGGTGTCTTTCAGATGCCTACCGGAGCAATGTAAAAACTACCAGGAGAACTCCTGTCTGGCACCTTCCCCGGTGGAGTTGTGCATGGGGTGTGTTTGGAACATTTTGTCACCGGCCGACTCCAAAATTCAGCGGTTCCCCATCTCAGCCCAGAAAGCAGGAAGAACAACTTTTGTGGTGTCTTTCAGATGCCTACCGGAGCAATGTAAAAACTACCAGGAGAACTCCTGTCTGGCACCTTCCCCGGTGGAGTTGTGCATGGGGTGTCTTTGGAACATTTTGTCACCGGCCGAGTCCAAAATTCAGCGGTTCCCCATCTCAGCCCAGAAAGAAGGTACAACAACTTTTCTTGTGCCTTTCAGCTGCCTACCAAGGTAGTGTAAAAACTACCAAGAGAACTCCTGCCTGGCACCTTCCCTGGTGGAGTTGTGCATGGGGTGTGTTTGGAACATTTTGTCACCGGCCGACTCCAAAATTCAGCGGTTCCCCATCTCAGCCCAGAAAGCAGGTACAACAACTTTTGTGGTGTCTTTCAGATGCCTACCAAGGTAGTGTAAAAACTATTAAGAGAACTCCTGTCTGGCACCTTCCCCGGTGGAGTTGTGCATGGGGTGTCTTTGGAACATTTTGTCACCGGCCGACTCCAAAATTCAGCGGTTCTCCATCTCAGCCCAGAAAGCAGGTAAAACAACTTTTGTGGTGTCTTTCAGATGCCTACCAAGGTAGTGTAAAAACTATTAAGAGAACTCCTGTCTGGCACCTTCCCCGGTGGAGTTGTGCATGGGGTGTCTTTGGAACATTTTGTCACCGGCTGACTCCAAAATTCAGCGGTTCCCCATCTCAGCCCAGAAAGCAGGTAGAACAACTTTTGTGGTGTCTTTCAGATGCCTACCGGAGCAATGTAAAAACTATTAAGAGAACTCCTGTCTGGCACCTTCCCCGGTGGAGTTGTGCATGGGGTGTCTTTGGAACATTTTGTCACCGGCCGACTCCAAAAGTCAGCGGTTCCCCATCTCAGCCCAGAAAGCAGGAAGAACAACTTTTGTGGTGTCTTTCAGATGCCTACCGGAGCAATGTAAAAACTACCAGGAGAACTCCTGCCTGGCACCTTCCCCGGTGGAGTTGTGCATGGGGTGTCTTTGGAACATTTTGTCACCGGCCGACTCCAAAATTCAGCGGTTCCCCATCTCAGCCCAGAAAGAAGGTACAACAACTTTTCTTGTGCCTTTCAGCTGCCTACCAAGGTAGTGTAAAAACTACCAAGAGAACTCCTGCCTGGCACCTTCCCCGGTGGAGTTGTGCATGGGGTGTCTTTGGAACATTTTTTCACCGGCCGAGTCCAAAATTCAGCGATTCCCCATCTCAGCCCAGAAAGCAGATAGAACAACTTTTGTGGTGTCTTTCAGATGCCTACCGGAGCAATGTAAAAACTACCAACAGAACTCGTCCCTGGCACCTTCGCTAGTGGAGTTGTGCATGGGGTGTGTTTGGAACATTTTTTCACCGGCCGACTCCAAAATTCAGCGGTTCCCCATCTCAGCCCAGAAAGCAGGTACAACAACTTTTGTGGTGCCTTTCAGATGCCTACCAAGGTAGTGTAAAAACTATTAAGAGAACTCCTGTCTGGCACCTTCCCCGGTGGAGTTGTGCATGGGGTGTGTTTGGAACATTTTGTCACCGGCCGACTCCAAAATTCAGCGGTTCCCCATCTCAGCCCAGAAAGCAGGTAAAACAACTTTTGTGGTGTCTTTCAGATGCCTACCAAGGTAGTGTAAAAACTATTAAGAGAACTCCTGTCTGGCACCTTCCCCGGTGGAGTTGTGCATGGGGTGTGTTTGGAACATTTTGTCACCGGCTGACTCCAAAATTCAGCGGTTCCCCATCTCAGCCCAGAAAGCAGGTAGAACAACTTTTGTGGTGTCTTTCAGATGCCTACCGGAGCAATGTAAAAACTACCAGGAGAACTCCTTTCTGGCACCTTCCCCGGTGGAGTTGTGCATGGGGTGTGTTTGGAACATTTTGTCACCGGCCGACTCCAAAATTCAGCGGTTCCCCATCTCAGCCCAGAAAGCAGGAAGAACAACTTTTGTGGTGTCTTTCAGATGCCTACCGGAGCAATGTAAAAACTACCAGGAGAACTCCTGTCTGGCACCTTCCCCGGTGGAGTTGTGCATGGGGTGTGTTTGGAACATTTTTTCACCGGCCGAGTCCAAAATTCAGCGGTTCCCCATCTCAGCCCAGAAAGAAGGTACAACAACTTTTCTTGTGCCTTTCAGCTGCCTACCAAGGTAGTGTAAAAACTACCAAGAGAACTCCTGCCTGGCACCTTCCCTGGTGGAGTTGTGCATGGGGTGTCTTTGGAACATTTTGTCACCGGCCGACTCCAAAATTCAGCGGTTCCCCATCTCAGCCCAGAAAGCAGGAAGAACAACTTTTGTGGTGTCCTTTTGATGCCTACCAGAGCAATGTAAAAACTACCAACAGAACTCGTCCCTGGCACCTTCGCTAGTGGAGTTGTTCATGGGGTGTGTTTGGAACATTTTGTCACCGGCCGAGTCCAAAATTCAGCGGTTCCCCATCTCAGCCCAGAAAGCAGGAAGAACAACTTTTGTGGTGTCTTTCAGATGCCTACCGGAGCAATGTAAAAACTACCAGGAGAACTCCTGTCTGGCACCTTCCCCGGTGGAGTTGTGCATGGGGTGTGTTTGGAACATTTTTTCACCGGCCGAGTCCAAAATTCAGCGGTTCCCCATCTCAGCCCAGAAAGAAGGTACAACAACTTTTCTTGTGCCTTTCAGCTGCCTACCAAGGTAGTGTAAAAACTACCAAGAGAACTCCTGCCTGGCACCTTCCCTGGTGGAGTTGTGCATGGGGTGTGTTTGGAACATTTTGTCACCGGCCGACTCCAAAATTCAGCGGTTCCCCATCTCAGCCCAGAAAGCAGGTAGAACAACTTTTGTGGTGCCTTTCAGATGCCTACCGGAGCAATGTAAAAACTACCAGGAGAACTCCTTTCTGGCACCTTCCCCGGTGGAGTTGTGCATGGGGTGTGTTTGGAACATTTTGTCACCGGCCGACTCCAAAATTCAGCGGTTCCCCATCTCAGCCCAGAAAGCAGGAAGAACAACTTTTGTGGTGTCTTTCAGATGCCTACCGGAGCAATGTAAAAACTACCAGGAGAACTCCTGTCTGGCACCTTCCCCGGTGGAGTTGTGCATGGGGTGTGTTTGGAACATTTTGTCACCGGCCGAGTCCAAAATTCAGCGGTTCCCCATCTCAGCCCAGAAAGCAGGAAGAACAACTTTTGTGGTGTCCTTTTGCTGCCTACCGGAGCAATGTAAAAACTACCAACAGAACTCGTCCCTGGCACCTTCGCTAGTGGAGTTGTGCATGGGGTGTGTTTGGAACATTTTGTCACCGGCCGAGTCCAAAATTCAGCGGTTCCCCATCTCAGCCCAGAAAGCAGGTAGAACAACTTTTGTGGTGCCTTTCAGATGCCTACCAAGGTAGTGTAAAAACTATTAAGAGAACTCCTGTCTGGCACCTTCCCCGGTGGAGTTGTGCATGGGGTGTGTTTGGAACATTTTGTCACCGGCCGACTCCAAAATTCAGCGGTTCCCCATCTCAGCCCAGAAAGCAGGTACAACAACTTTTGTGGTGTCTTTCAGATGCCTACCAAGGTAGTGTAAAAACTATTAAGAGAACTCCTGTCTGGCACCTTCCCCGGTGGAGTTGTGCATGGGGTGTCTTTGGAACATTTTGTCACCGGCTGACTCCAAAATTCAGCGGTTCCCCATCTCAGCCCAGAAAGCAGGTAGAACAACTTTTGTGGTGTCTTTCAGATGCCTACCGGAGCAATGTAAAAACTACCAGGAGAACTCCTGTCTGGCACCTTCCCCGGTGGAGTTGTGCATGGGGTGTGTTTGGAACATTTTGTCACCGGCCGACTCCAAAATTCAGCGGTTCCCCATCTCAGCCCAGAAAGCAGGAAGAACAACTTTTGTGGTGTCTTTCAGATGCCTACCGGAGCAATGTAAAAACTACCAGGAGAACTCCTGTCTGGCACCTTCCCCGGTGGAGTTGTGCATGGGGTGTCTTTGGAACATTTTGTCACCGGCCGAGTCCAAAATTCAGCGGTTCCCCATCTCAGCCCAGAAAGCAGGTACAACAACTTTTGTGGTGCCTTTCAGATGCCTACCAAGGTAGTGTAAAAACTATTAAGAGAACTCCTGTCTGGCACCTTCCCCGGTGGAGTTGTGCATGGGGTGTCTTTGGAACATTTTGTCACCGGCCGACTCCAAAATTCAGCGGTTCCCCATCTCAGCCCAGAAAGCAGGAAGAACAACTTTTGTGGTGCCTTTCAGCTGCCTACCAAGGTAGTGTAAAAACTACCAAGAGAACTCCTGCCTGGCACCTTCCCCGGTGGAGTTGTGCATGGGGTGTCTTTGGAACATTTTGTCACCGGCCGAGTCCAAAATTCAGCGGTTCCCCATCTCAGCCCAGAAAGCAGGTAGAACAACTTTTGTGGTGTCTTTCAGATGCCTACCGGAGCAATGTAAAAACTACCAGGAGAACTCCTGTCTGGCACCTTCCCCGGTGGAGTTGTGCATGGGGTGTCTTTGGAACATTTTGTCACCGGCCGACTCCAAAATTCAGCGGTTCCCCATCTCAGCCCAGAAAGCAGGAAGAACAACTTTTGTGGTGTCTTTCAGATGCCTACCGGAGCAATGTAAAAACTACCAGGAGAACTCCTGTCTGGCACCTTCCCCGGTGGAGTTGTGCATGGGGTGTGTTTGGAACATTTTGTCACCGGCCGAGTCCAAAATTCAGCGGTTCCCCATCTCAGCCCAGAAAGCAGGTACAACAACTTTTGTGGTGCCTTTCAGATGCCTACCAAGGTAGTGTAAAAACTATTAAGAGAACTCCTGTCTGGCACCTTCCCCGGTGGAGTTGTGCATGGGGTGTCTTTGGAACATTTTGTCACCGGCCGAGTCCAAAATTCAGCGGTTCTCCATCTCAGCCCAGAAAGCAGGTAAAACAACTTTTGTGGTGTCTTTCAGATGCCTACCAAGGTAGTGTAAAAACTATTAAGAGAACTCCTGTCTGGCACCTTCCCCGGTGGAGTTGTGCATGGGGTGTCTTTGGAACATTTTGTCACCGGCTGACTCCAAAATTCAGCGGTTCCCCATCTCAGCCCAGAAAGCAGGTAGAACAACTTTTGTGGTGTCTTTCAGATGCCTACCGGAGCAATGTAAAAACTACCAGGAGAACTCCTTTCTGGCACCTTCCCCGGTGGAGTTGTGCATGGGGTGTCTTTGGAACATTTTGTCACCGGCCGACTCCAAAAGTCAGCGGTTCCCCATCTCAGCCCAGAAAGCAGGAAGAACAACTTTTGTGGTGTCTTTCAGATGCCTACCGGAGCAATGTAAAAACTACCAGGAGAACTCCTGCCTGGCACCTTCCCCGGTGGAGTTGTGCATGGGGTGTCTTTGGAACATTTTGTCACCGGCCGACTCCAAAATTCAGCGGTTCCCCATCTCAGCCCAGAAAGAAGGTACAACAACTTTTCTTGTGCCTTTCAGCTGCCTACCAAGGTAGTGTAAAAACTACCAAGAGAACTCCTGCCTGGCACCTTCCCCGGTGGAGTTGTGCATGGGGTGTCTTTGGAACATTTTGTCACCGGCCGAGTCCAAAATTCAGCGATTCCCCATCTCAGCCCAGAAAGCAGGAAGAACAACTTTTGTGGTGTCCTTTTGCTGCCTACCGGAGCAATGTAAAAACTACCAACAGAACTCGTCCCTGGCACCTTCGCTAGTGGAGTTGTGCATGGGGTGTGTTTGGAACATTTTGTCACCGGCCGACTCCAAAATTCAGCGGTTCCCCATCTCAGCCCAGAAAGCAGGTAGAACAACTTTTGTGGTGCCTTTCAGATGCCTACCAAGGTAGTGTAAAAACTACCAGGAGAACTCCTGTCTGGCACCTTCCCCGGTGGAGTTGTGCATGGGGTGTGTTTGGAACATTTTGTCACCGGCCGACTCCAAAATTCAGCGGTTCCCCATCTCAGCCCAGAAAGCAGGTAAAACTACTTTTGTGGTGTCTTTCAGATGCCTACCAAGGTAGTGTAAAAACTATTAAGAGAACTCCTGTCTGGCACCTTCCCCGGTGGAGTTGTGCATGGGGTGTCTTTGGAACATTTTGTCACCGGCTGACTCCAAAATTCAGCGGTTCCCCATCTCAGCCCAGAAAGCAGGTAGAACAACTTTTGTGGTGTCTTTCAGATGCCTACCGGAGCAATGTAAAAACTACCAACAGAACTCGTCCCTGGCACCTTCGCTAGTGGAGTTGTGCATGGGGTGTGTTTGGAACATTTTGTCACCGGCCGACTCCAAAATTCAGCGGTTCCCCATCTCAGCCCAGAAAGCAGGAAGAACAACTTTTGTGGTGTCTTTCAGATGCCTACCGGAGCAATGTAAAAACTACCAGGAGAACTCCTGTCTGGCACCTTCCCCGGTGGAGTTGTGCATGGGGTGTCTTTGGAACATTTTGTCACCGGCCGAGTCCAAAATTCAGCGGTTCCCCATCTCAGCCCAGAAAGAAGGTACAACAACTTTTCTTGTGCCTTTCAGCTGCCTACCAAGGTAGTGTAAAAACTACCAAGAGAACTCCTGCCTGGCACCTTCCCTGGTGGAGTTGTGCATGGGGTGTGTTTGGAACATTTTGTCACCGGCCGACTCCAAAATTCAGCGGTTCCCCATCTCAGCCCAGAAAGCAGGAAGAACAACTTTTGTGGTGTCTTTCAGATGCCTACCGGAGCAATGTAAAAACTACCAGGAGAACTCCTGTCTGGCACCTTCCCCGGTGGAGTTGTGCATGGGGTGTGTTTGGAACATTTTGTCACCGGCCGACTCCAAAATTCAGCGGTTCCCCATCTCAGCCCAGAAAGCAGGAAGAACAACTTTTGTGGTGTCCTTTTGCTGCCTACCGGAGCAATGTAAAAACTACCAACAGAACTCGTCCCTGGCACCTTCGCTAGTGGAGTTGTGCATGGGGTGTGTTTGGAACATTTTGTCACCGGCCGAGTCCAAAATTCAGCGGTTCCCCATCTCAGCCCAGAAAGCAGGTACAACAACTTTTGTGGTGCCTTTCAGATGCCTACCAAGGTAGTGTAAAAACTATTAAGAGAACTCCTGTCTGGCACCTTCCCCGGTGGAGTTGTGCATGGGGTGTCTTTGGAACATTTTGTCACCGGCCGACTCCAAAATTCAGCGGTTCCCCATCTCAGCCCAGAAAGCAGGTAAAACAACTTTTGTGGTGTCTTTCAGATGCCTACCAAGGTAGTGGAAAAACTATTAAGAGAACTCCTGTCTGGCACCTTCCCCGGTGGAGTTGTGCATGGGGTGTCTTTGGAACATTTTGTCACCGGCTGACTCCAAAATTCAGCGGTTCCCCATCTCAGCCCAGAAAGCAGGTAGAACAACTTTTGTGGTGTCTTTCAGATGCCTACCGGAGCAATGTAAAAACTACCAGGAGAACTCCTGTCTGGCACCTTCCCCGGTGGAGTTGTGCATGGGGTGTGTTTGGAACATTTTGTCACCGGCCGACTCCAAAATTCAGCGGTTCCCCATCTCAGCCCAGAAAGCAGGAAGAACAACTTTTGTGGTGTCTTTCAGATGCCTACCGGAGCAATGTAAAAACTACCAGGAGAACTCCTGTCTGGCACCTTCCCCGGTGGAGTTGTGCATGGGGTGTCTTTGGAACATTTTGTCACCGGCCGAGTCCAAAATTCAGCGGTTCCCCATCTCAGCCCAGAAAGAAGGTACAACAACTTTTCTTGTGCCTTTCAGCTGCCTACCAAGGTAGTGTAAAAACTACCAAGAGAACTCCTGCCTGGCACCTTCCCTGGTGGAGTTGTGCATGGGGTGTGTTTGGAACATTTTGTCACCGGCCGACTCCAAAATTCAGCGGTTCCCCATCTCAGCCCAGAAAGCAGGTACAACAACTTTTGTGGTGCCTTTCAGATGCCTACCAAGGTAGTGTAAAAACTATTAAGAGAACTCCTGTCTGGCACCTTCCCCGGTGGAGTTGTGCATGGGGTGTCTTTGGAACATTTTGTCACCGGCCGACTCCAAAATTCAGCGGTTCTCCATCTCAGCCCAGAAAGCAGGTAAAACAACTTTTGTGGTGTCTTTCAGATGCCTACCAAGGTAGTGTAAAAACTATTAAGAGAACTCCTGTCTGGCACCTTCCCCGGTGGAGTTGTGCATGGGGTGTCTTTGGAACATTTTGTCACCGGCTGACTCCAAAATTCAGCGGTTCCCCATCTCAGCCCAGAAAGCAGGTAGAACAACTTTTGTGGTGTCTTTCAGATGCCTACCGGAGCAATGTAAAAACTACCAGGAGAACTCCTTTCTGGCACCTTCCCCGGTGGAGTTGTGCATGGGGTGTCTTTGGAACATTTTGTCACCGGCCGACTCCAAAAGTCAGCGGTTCCCCATCTCAGCCCAGAAAGCAGGAAGGACAACTTTTGTGGTGTCTTTCAGATGCCTACCGGAGCAATGTAAAAACTACCAGGAGAACTCCTGCCTGGCACCTTCCCCGGTGGAGTTGTGCATGGGGTGTCTTTGGAACATTTTGTCACCGGCCGACTCCAAAATTCAGCGGTTCCCCATCTCAGCCCAGAAAGAAGGTACAACAACTTTTCTTGTGCCTTTCAGCTGCCTACCAAGGTAGTGTAAAAACTACCAAGAGAACTCCTGCCTGGCACCTTCCCCGGTGGAGTTGTGCATGGGGTGTCTTTGGAACATTTTGTCACCGGCCGAGTCCAAAATTCAGCGATTCCCCATCTCAGCCCAGAAAGCAGGAAGAACAACTTTTGTGGTGTCCTTTTGCTGCCTACCGGAGCAATGTAAAAACTACCAACAGAACTCGTCCCTGGCACCTTCGCTAGTGGAGTTGTGCATGGGGTGTGTTTGGAACATTTTGTCACCGGCCGAGTCCAAAATTCAGCGGTTCCCCATCTCAGCCCAGAAAGCAGGTACAACAACTTTTGTGGTGCCTTTCAGATGCCTACCAAGGTAGTGTAAAAACTATTAAGAGAACTCCTGTCTGGCACCTTCCCCGGTGGAGTTGTGCATGGGGTGTCTTTGGAACATTTTGTCACCGGCCGACTCCAAAATTCAGCGGTTCCCCATCTCAGCCCAGAAAGCAGGTAAAACAACTTTTGTGGTGTCTTTCAGATGCCTACCAAGGTAGTGTAAAAACTATTAAGAGAACTCCTGTCTGGCACCTTCCCCGGTGGAGTTGTGCATGGGGTGTCTTTGGAACATTTTGTCACCGGCTGACTCCAAAATTCAGCGGTTCCCCATCTCAGCCCAGAAAGCAGGTAGAACAACTTTTGTGGTGTCTTTCAGATGCCTACCGGAGCAATGTAAAAACTACCAGGAGAACTCCTGTCTGGCACCTTCCCCGGTGGAGTTGTGCATGGGGTGTGTTTGGAACATTTTGTCACCGGCCGACTCCAAAATTCAGCGGTTCCCCATCTCAGCCCAGAAAGCAGGAAGAACAACTTTTGTGGTGTCTTTCAGATGCCTACCGGAGCAATGTAAAAACTACCAGGAGAACTCCTGTCTGGCACCTTCCCCGGTGGAGTTGTGCATGGGGTGTCTTTGGAACATTTTGTCACCGGCCGAGTCCAAAATTCAGCGGTTCCCCATCTCAGCCCAGAAAGAAGGTACAACAACTTTTCTTGTGCCTTTCAGCTGCCTACCAAGGTAGTGTAAAAACTACCAAGAGAACTCCTGCCTGGCACCTTCCCTGGTGGAGTTGTGCATGGGGTGTGTTTGGAACATTTTGTCACCGGCCGAGTCCAAAATTCAGCGGTTCCCCATCTCAGCCCAGAAAGCAGGTACAACAACTTTTGTGGTGCCTTTCAGATGCCTACCAAGGTAGTGTAAAAACTATTAAGAGAACTCCTGTCTGGCACCTTCCCCGGTGGAGTTGTGCATGGGGTGTCTTTGGAACATTTTGTCACCGGCCGACTCCAAAATTCAGCGGTTCTCCATCTCAGCCCAGAAAGCAGGTAAAACAACTTTTGTGGTGTCTTTCAGATGCCTACCAAGGTAGTGGAAAAACTATTAAGAGAACTCCTGTCTGGCACCTTCCCCGGTGGAGTTGTGCATGGGGTGTCTTTGGAACATTTTGTCACCGGCTGACTCCAAAATTCAGCGGTTCCCCATCTCAGCCCAGAAAGCAGGTAGAACAACTTTTGTGGTGTCTTTCAGATGCCTACCGGAGCAATGTAAAAACTACCAGGAGAACTCCTTTCTGGCACCTTCCCCGGTGGAGTTGTGCATGGGGTGTGTTTGGAACATTTTGTCACCGGCCGACTCCAAAATTCAGCGGTTCCCCATCTCAGCCCAGAAAGCAGGTAGAACAACTTTTGTGGTGTCTTTCAGATGCCTACCGGAGCAATGTAAAAACTACCAGGAGAACTCCTGTCTGGCACCTTCCCCGGTGGAGTTGTGCATGGGGTGTCTTTGGAACATTTTGTCACCGGCCGACTCCAAAATTCAGCGGTTCCCCATCTCAGCCCAGAAAGAAGGTACAACAACTTTTCTTGTGCCTTTCAGCTGCCTACCAAGGTAGTGTAAAAACTACCAAGAGAACTCCTGCCTGGCACCTTCCCCGGTGGAGTTGTGCATGGGGTGTCTTTGGAACATTTTGTCACCGGCCGAGTCCAAAATTCAGCGATTCCCCATCTCAGCCCAGAAAGCAGGAAGAACAACTTTTGTGGTGTCCTTTTGCTGCCTACAGGAGCAATGTAAAAACTACCAACAGAACTCGTCCCTGGCACCTTCGCTAGTGGAGTTGTGCATGGGGTGTGTTTGGAACATTTTTTCACCGGCCGAGTCCAAAATTCAGCGGTTCCCCATCTCAGCCCAGAAAGCAGGTACAACAACTTTTGTGGTGTCTTTCAGATGCCTACCAAGGTAGTGTAAAAACTATTAAGAGAACTCCTGTCTGGCACCTTCCCCGGTGGAGTTGTGCATGGGGTGTGTTTGGAACATTTTGTCACCGGCCGACTCCAAAATTCAGCGGTTCCCCATCTCAGCCCAGAAAGCAGGTAAAACAACTTTTGTGGTGTCTTTCAGATGCCTACCAAGGTAGTGTAAAAACTATTAAGAGAACTCCTGTCTGGCACCTTCCCCGGTGGAGTTGTGCATGGGGTGTCTTTGGAACATTTTGTCACCGGCTGACTCCAAAATTCAGCGGTTCCCCATCTCAGCCCAGAAAGCAGGTAGAACAACTTTTGTGGTGTCTTTCAGATGCCTACCGGAGCAATGTAAAAACTACCAGGAGAACTCCTTTCTGGCACCTTCCCCGGTGGAGTTGTGCATGGGGTGTGTTTGGAACATTTTGTCACCGGCCGACTCCAAAATTCAGCGGTTCCCCATCTCAGCCCAGAAAGCAGGAAGAACAACTTTTGTGGTGTCTTTCAGATGCCTACCAAGGTAGTGTAAAAACTATTAAGAGAACTCCTGTCTGGCACCTTCCCCGGTGGAGTTGTGCATGGGGTGTCTTTGGAACATTTTGTCACCGGCTGACTCCAAAATTCAGCGGTTCCCCATCTCAGCCCAGAAAGCAGGTAGAACAACTTTTGTGGTGTCTTTCAGATGCCTACCGGAGCAATGTAAAAACTACCAGGAGAACTCCTTTCTGGCACCTTCCCCGGTGGAGTTGTGCATGGGGTGTGTTTGGAACATTTTGTCACCGGCCGACTCCAAAATTCAGCGGTTCCCCATCTCAGCCCAGAAAGCAGGTACAACAACTTTTGTGGTGTCTTTCAGATGCCTACCAAGGTAGTGTAAAAACTATTAAGAGAACTCCTGTCTGGCACCTTCCCCGGTGGAGTTGTGCATGGGGTGTGTTTGGAACATTTTGTCACCGGCCGACTCCAAAATTCAGCGGTTCCCCATCTCAGCCCAGAAAGCAGGTAAAACAACTTTTGTGGTGTCTTTCAGATGCCTACCAAGGTAGTGTAAAAACTATTAAGAGAACTCCTGTCTGGCACCTTCCCCGGTGGAGTTGTGCATGGGGTGTCTTTGGAACATTTTGTCACCGGCTGACTCCAAAATTCAGCGGTTCCCCATCTCAGCCCAGAAAGCAGGTAGAACAACTTTTCTTGTGCCTTTCAGCTGCCTACCAAGGTAGTGTAAAAACTACCAAGAGAACTCCTGTCTGGCACCTTCCCCGGTGGAGTTGTGCATGGGGTGTGTTTGGAACATTTTGTCACCGGCCGACTCCAAAATTCAGCGGTTCCCCATCTCAGCCCAGAAAGCAGGAAGAACAACTTTTGTGGTGTCTTTCAGATGCCTACCGGAGCAATGTAAAAACTACCAGGAGAACTCCTGTCTGGCACCTTCCCCGGTGGAGTTGTGCATGGGGTGTCTTTGGAACATTTTGTCACCGGCCGAGTCAAAAATTCAGCGGTTCCCCATCTCAGCCCAGAAAGAAGGTACAACAACTTTTCTTGTGCCTTTCAGCTGCCTACCAAGGTAGTGTAAAAAACTACCAAGAGAACTCCTGCCTGGCACCTTCCCTGGTGGAGTTGTGCATGGGGTGTCTTTGGAACATTTTGTCACCGGCCGAGTCCAAAATTCAGCGATTCCCCATCTCAGCCCAGAAAGCAGGAAGAACAACTTTTGTGGTGTCCTTTTGGTGCCTACCGGAGCAATGTAAAAACTACCAACAGAACTCGTCCCTGGCACCTTCGCTAGTGGAGTTGTGCATGGGGTGTGTTTGGAACATTTTGTCACCGGCCGAGTCCAAAATTCAGCGGTTCCCCATCTCAGCCCAGAAAGCAGGTACAACAACTTTTGTGGTGTCTTTCAGATGCCTACCGGAGCAATGTAAAAACTACCAGGAGAACTCCTGTCTGGCACCTTCCCCGGTGGAGTTGTGCATGGGGTGTCTTTGGAACATTTTGTCACCGGCCGACTCCAAAATTCAGCGGTTCCCCATCTCAGCCCAGAAAGAAGGTACAACAACTTTTCTTGTGCCTTTCAGCTGCCTACCAAGGTAGTGTAAAAACTACCAAGAGAACTCCTGCCTGGCACCTTCCCTGGTGGAGTTGTGCATGGGGTGTGTTTGGAACATTTTGTCACCGGCCGAGTCCAAAATTCAGCGGTTCCCCATCTCAGCCCAGAAAGCAGGTAAAACAACTTTTGTGGTGCCTTTCAGATGCCTACCAAGGTAGTGTAAAAACTATTAAGAGAACTCCTGTCTGGCACCTTCCCCGGTGGAGTTGTGCATGGGGTGTCTTTGGAACATTTTGTCACCGGCCGACTCCAAAATTCAGCGGTTCTCCATCTCAGCCCAGAAAGCAGGTAAAACAACTTTTGTGGTGTCTTTCAGCTGCCTACCAAGGTAGTGGAAAAACTATTAAGAGAACTCCTGTCTGGCACCTTCCCCGGTGGAGTTGTGCATGGGGTGTCTTTGGAACATTTTGTCACCGGCTGACTCCAAAATTCAGCGGTTCCCCATCTCAGCCCAGAAAGCAGGTAGAACAACTTTTGTGGTGTCTTTCAGATGCCTACCGGAGCAATGTAAAAACTACCAGGAGAACTCCTTTCTGGCACCTTCCCCGGTGGAGTTGTGCATGGGGTGTCTTTGGAACATTTTGTCACCGGCCGACTCCAAAATTCAGCGGTTCCCCATCTCAGCCCAGAAAGCAGGTAGAACAACTTTTGTGGTGTCTTTCAGATGCCTACCGGAGCAATGTAAAAACTACCAGGAGAACTCCTGTCTGGCACCTTCCCCGGTGGAGTTGTGCATGGGGTGTCTTTGGAACATTTTGTCACCGGCCGACTCCAAAATTCAGCGGTTCCCCATCTCAGCCCAGAAAGAAGGTACAACAACTTTTCTTGTGCCTTTCAGCTGCCTACCAAGGTAGTGTAAAAACTACCAAGAGAACTCCTGCCTGGCACCTTCCCCGGTGGAGTTGTGCATGGGGTGTCTTTGGAACATTTTGTCACCGGCCGAGTCCAAAATTCAGCGATTCCCCATCTCAGCCCAGAAAGCAGGAAGAACAACTTTTGTGGTGTCCTTTTGCTGCCTACAGGAGCAATGTAAAAACTACCAACAGAACTCGTCCCTGGCACCTTCGCTAGTGGAGTTGTGCATGGGGTGTGTTTGGAACATTTTGTCACCGGCCGAGTCCAAAATTCAGCGGTTCCCCATCTCAGCCCAGAAAGCAGGTACAACAACTTTTGTGGTGCCTTTCAGATGCCTACCAAGGTAGTGTAAAAACTATTAAGAGAACTCCTGTCTGGCACCTTCCCCGGTGGAGTTGTGCATGGGGTGTGTTTGGAACATTTTGTCACCGGCCGACTCCAAAATTCAGCGGTTCCCCATCTCAGCCCAGAAAGCAGGTAAAACAACTTTTGTGGTGTCTTTCAGATGCCTACCAAGGTAGTGTAAAAACTATTAAGAGAACTCCTGTCTGGCACCTTCCCCGGTGGAGTTGTGCATGGGGTGTCTTTGGAACATTTTGTCACCGGCTGACTCCAAAATTCAGCGGTTCCCCATCTCAGCCCAGAAAGCAGGTAGAACAACTTTTGTGGTGTCTTTCAGATGCCTACCGGAGCAATGTAAAAACTACCAGGAGAACTCCTTTCTGGCACCTTCCCCGGTGGAGTTGTGCATGGGGTGTGTTTGGAACATTTTGTCACCGGCCGACTCCAAAATTCAGCGGTTCCCCATCTCAGCCCAGAAAGCAGGAAGAACAACTTTTGTGGTGTCTTTCAGATGCCTACCGGAGCAATGTAAAAACTACCAGGAGAACTCCTGTCTGGCACCTTCCCCGGTGGAGTTGTGCATGGGGTGTCTTTGGAACATTTTGTCACCGGCCGACTCCAAAATTCAGCGGTTCCCCATCTCAGCCCAGAAAGAAGGTACAACAACTTTTGTCGTGCCTTTCAGCTGCCTACCAAGGTAGTGTAAAAACTACCAAGAGAACTCCTGCCTGGCACCTTCCCCGGTGGAGTTGTGCATGGGGTGTCTTTGGAACATTTTGTCACCGGCCGACTCCAAAATTCAGCGTTTCCCCATCTCAGCCCAGGAAGCAGGTAGAACAACTTTTGTGGTGTCTTTCAGATGCCTACCGGAGCAATGTAAAAACTACCAGGAGAACTCCTTTCTGGCACCTTCCCCGGTGGAGTTGTGCATGGGGTGTGTTTGGAACATTTTGTCACCGGCCGAGTCCAAAATTCAGCGGTTCCCCATCTCAGCCCAGAAAGCAGGAAGAACAACTTTTGTGGTGTCCTTTTGCTGCCTACCGGAGCAATGTAAAAACTACCAACAGAACTCGTCCCTGGCACCTTCGCTAGTGGAGTTGTGCATGGGGTGTGTTTGGAACATTTTGTCACCGGCCGAGTCCAAAATTCAGCGGTTCCCCATCTCAGCCCAGAAAGCAGGTAGAACAACTTTTGTGGTGCCTTTCAGATGCCTACCAAGGTAGTGTAAAAACTATTAAGAGAACTCCTGTCTGGCACCTTCCCCGGTGGAGTTGTGCATGGGGTGTGTTTGGAACATTTTGTCACCGGCCGACTCCAAAATTCAGCGGTTCTCCATCTCAGCCCAGAAAGCAGGTAAAACAACTTTTGTGGTGTCTTTCAGATGCCTACCAAGGTAGTGTAAAAACTACCAAGAGAACTCCTGCCTGGCACCTTCCCCGGTGGAGTTGTGCATGGGGTGTGTTTGGAACATTGTGTCACCGGCCGAGTCCAAAATTCAGCGATTCCCCATCTCAGCCCAGAAAGCAGGAAGAACAACTTTTGTGGTGTCCTTTTGCTGCCTACCGGAGCAATGTAAAAACTACCAACAGAACTCGTCCCTGGCACCTTCGCTAGTGGAGTTGTGCATGGGGTGTGTTTGGAACATTTTGTCACCGGCCGAGTCCAAAATTCAGCGGTTCCCCATCTCAGCCCAGAAAGCAGGTAGAACAACTTTTGTGGTGCCTTTCAGATGCCTACCAAGGTAGTGTAAAAACTATTAAGAGAACTCCTGTCTGGCACCTTCCCCGGTGGAGTTGTGCATGGGGTGTGTTTGGAACATTTTGTCACCGGCCGACTCCAAAATTCAGCGGTTCCCCATCTCAGCCCAGAAAGCAGGTAAAACAACTTTTGTGGTGTCTTTCAGATGCCTACCAAGGTAGTGTAAAAACTATTAAGAGAACTCCTGTCTGGCACCTTCCCCGGTGGAGTTGTGCATGGGGTGTCTTTGGAACATTTTGTCACCGGCTGACTCCAAAATTCAGCGGTTCCCCATCTCAGCCCAGAAAGCAGGTAGAACAACTTTTGTGGTGTCTTTCAGATGCCTACCGGAGCAATGTAAAAACTACCAGGAGAACTCCTGTCTGGCACCTTCCCCGGTGGAGTTGTGCATGGGGTGTGTTTGGAACATTTTGTCACCGGCCGACTCCAAAATTCAGCGGTTCCCCATCTCAGCCCAGAAAGCAGGAAGAACAACTTTTGTGGTGTCTTTCAGATGCCTACCGGAGCAATGTAAAAACTACCAGGAGAACTCCTGTCTGGCACCTTCCCCGGTGGAGTTGTGCATGGGGTGTCTTTGGAACATTTTGTCACCGGCCGACTCCAAAATTCAGCGGTTCCCCATCTCAGCCCAGAAAGAAGGTACAACAACCTTTGTGGTGTCTTTCAGCTGCCTACCAAGGTAGTGTAAAAACTACCAAGAGAACTCCTGCCTGGCACCTTCCCTGGTGGAGTTGTGCATGGGGTGTGTTTGGAACATTTTGTCACCGGCCGAGTCCAAAATTCAGCGGTTCCCCATCTCAGCCCAGAAAGCAGGTACAACAACTTTTGTGGTTCCTTTCAGATGCCTACCAAGGTAGTGTAAAAACTATTAAGAGAACTCCTGTCTGGCACCTTCCCCGGTGGAGTTGTGCATGGGGTGTCTTTGGAACATTTTGTCACCGGCCGACTCCAAAATTCAGCGGTTCTCCATCTCAGCCCAGAAAGCAGGTAAAACAACTTTTGTGGTGTCTTTCAGATGTCTACCAAGGTAGTGTAAAAACTATTAAGAGAACTCCTGTCTGGCACCTTCCCCGGTGGAGTTGTGCATGGGGTGTCTTTGGAACATTTTGTCACCGGCCGACTCCAAAAGTCAGCGGTTCCCCATCTCAGCCCAGAAAGCAGGAAGAACAACTTTTGTGGTGTCTTTCAGATGCCTACCGGAGCAATGTAAAAACTACCAGGAGAACTCCTGTCTGGCACCTTCCCCGGTGGAGTTGTGCATGGGGTGTCTTTGGAACATTTTGTCACCGGCCGACTCCAAAATTCAGCGGTTCCCCATCTCAGCCCAGAAAGAAGGTACAACAACTTTTGTGGTGCCTTTCAGCTGCCTACCAAGGTAGTGTAAAAACTACCAAGAGAACTCCTGCCTGGCACCTTCCCCGGTGGAGTTGTGCATGGGGTGTGTTTGGAACATTTTGTCACCGGCCGACTCCAAAATTCAGCGGTTCCCCATCTCAGCCCAGAAAGCAGGTAAAACAACTTTTGTGGTGTCTTTCAGATGCCTACCAAGGTAGTGTAAAAACTATTAAGAGAACTCCTGTCTGGCACCTTCCCCGGTGGAGTTGTGCATGGGGTGTCTTTGGAACATTTTGTCACCGGCTGACTCCAAAATTCAGCGGTTCCCCATCTCAGCCCAGAAAGCAGGTAGAACAATTTTTGTGGTGTCTTTCAGATGCCTACCGGAGCAATGTAAAAACTACCAGGAGAACTCCTGTCTGGCACCTTCCCCGGTGGAGTTGTGCATGGGGTGTGTTTGGAACATTTTGTCACCGGCCGACTCCAAAATTCAGCGGTTCCCCATCTCAGCCCAGAAAGCAGGAAGAACAACTTTTGTGGTGTCTTTCAGATGCCTACCGGAGCAATGTAAAAACTACCAGGAGAACTCCTGTCTGGCACCTTCCCCGGTGGAGTTGTGCATGGGGTGTGTTTGGAACATTTTGTCACCGGCCGAGTCCAAAATTCAGCGGTTCCCCATCTCAGCCCAGAAAGAAGGTACAACAACTTTTCTTGTGCCTTTCAGCTGCCTACCAAGGTAGTGTAAAAACTACCAAGAGAACTCCTGCCTGGCACCTTCCCTGGTGGAGTTGTGCATGGGGTGTCTTTGGAACATTTTGTCACCGGCCGAGTCCAAAATTCAGCGATTCCCCATCTCAGCCCAGAAAGCAGGAAGAACAACTTTTGTGGTGTCCTTTTGATGCCTACCAGAGCAATGTAAAAACTACCAACAGAACTCGTCCCTGGCACCTTCGCTAGTGGAGTTGTTCATGGGGTGTGTTTGGAACATTTTGTCACCGGCCGAGTCCAAAATTCAGCGGTTCCCCATCTCAGCCCAGAAAGCAGGAAGAACAACTTTTGTGGTGTCTTTCAGATGCCTACCGGAGCAATGTAAAAACTACCAGGAGAACTCCTGTCTGGCACCTTCCCCGGTGGAGTTGTGCATGGGGTGTCTTTGGAACATTTTGTCACCGGCCGACTCCAAAATTCAGCGGTTCCCCATCTCAGCCCAGAAAGAAGGTACAACAACTTTTCTTGTGCCTTTCAGCTGCCTACCAAGGTAGTGTAAAAACTACCAAGAGAACTCCTGCCTGGCACCTTCCCTGGTGGAGTTGTGCATGGGGTGTGTTTGGAACATTTTGTCACCGGCCGAGTCCAAAATTCAGCTGTTCCCCATCTCAGCCCAGAAAGCAGGTACAACAACTTTTGTGGTGCCTTTCAGATGCCTACCAAGGTAGTGTAAAAACTATTAAGAGAACTCCTGTCTGGCACCTTCCCCGGTGGAGTTGTGCATGGGGTGTCTTTGGAACATTTTGTCACCGGCCGACTCCAAAATTCAGCGGTTCTCCATCTCAGCCCAGAAAGCAGGTAAAACAACTTTTGTGGTGTCTTTCAGATGCCTACCAAGGTAGTGTAAAAACTATTAAGAGAACTCCTGTCTGGCACCTTCCCCGGTGGAGTTGTGCATGGGGTGTCTTTGGAACATTTTGTCACCGGCTGACTCCAAAATTCAGCGGTTCCCCATCTCAGCCCAGAAAGCAGGTAGAACAACTTTTGTGGTGTCTTTCAGATGCCTACCGGAGCAATGTAAAAACTACCAGGAGAACTCCTTTCTGGCACCTTCCCCGGTGGAGTTGTGCATGGGGTGTCTTTGGAACATTTTGTCACCGGCCGACTCCAAAATTCAGCGGTTCCCCATCTCAGCCCAGAAAGCAGGTAGAACAACTTTTGTGGTGTCTTTCAGATGCCTACCGGAGCAATGTAAAAACTACCAGGAGAACTCCTGTCTGGCACCTTCTCCGGTGGAGTTGTGCATGGGGTGTCTTTGGAACATTTTGTCACCGGCCGACTCCAAAATTCAGCGGTTCCCCATCTCAGCCCAGAAAGAAGGTACAACAACTTTTCTTGTGCCTTTCAGCTGCCTACCAAGGTAGTGTAAAAACTACCAAGAGAACTCCTGCCTGGCACCTTCCCCGGTGGAGTTGTGCATGGGGTGTCTTTGGAACATTTTGTCACCGGCCGAGTCCAAAATTCAGCGATTCCCCATCTCAGCCCAGAAAGCAGGAAGAACAACTTTTGTGGTGTCCTTTTGCTGCCTACCGGAGCAATGTAAAAACTACCAACAGAACTCCTTTCTGGCACCTTCCCCGGTGGAGTTGTGCATGGGGTGTCTTTGGAACATTTTGTCACCGGCCGAGTCCAAAATTCAGCGGTTCCCCATCTCAGCCCAGAAAGCAGGTACAACAACTTTTGTGGTGCCTTTCAGATGCCTACCAAGGTAGTGTAAAAACTACTAAGAGAACTCCTGTCTGGCACCTTCCCCGGTGGAGTTGTGCATGGGGTGTGTTTGGAACATTTTGTCACCGGCCGACTCCAAAATTCAGCGGTTCCCCATCTCAGCCCAGAAAGCAGGTAAAACAACTTTTGTGGTGTCTTTCAGATGCCTACCAAGGTAGTGTAAAAACTATTAAGAGAACTCCTGTCTGGCACCTTCCCCGGTGGAGTTGTGCATGGGGTGTCTTTGGAACATTTTGTCACCGGCTGACTCCAAAATTCAGCGGTTCCCCATCTCAGCCCAGAAAGCAGGTAGAACAACTTTTGTGGTGTCTTTCAGATGCCTACCGGAGCAATGTAAAAACTACCAGGAGAACTCCTTTCTGGCACCTTCCCCGGTGGAGTTGTGCATGGGGTGTGTTTGGAACATTTTGTCACCGGCCGACTCCAAAATTCAGCGGTTCCCCATCTCAGCCCAGAAAGCAGGTACAACAACTTTTGTGGTGTCTTTCAGATGCCTACCAAGGTAGTGTAAAAACTATTAAGAGAACTCCTGTCTGGCACCTTCCCCGGTGGAGTTGTGCATGGGGTGTCTTTGGAACATTTTGTCACCGGCCGAGTCCAAAATTCAGCGGTTCCCCATCTCAGCCCAGAAAGAAGGTACAACAACTTTTCTTGTGCCTTTCAGCTGCCTACCAAGGTAGTGTAAAAACTACCAAGAGAACTCCTGCCTGGCACCTTCCCTGGTGGAGTTGTGCATGGGGTGTCTTTGGAACATTTTGTCACCGGCCGAGTCCAAAATTCAGCGATTCCCCATCTCAGCCCAGAAAGCAGGAAGAACAACTTTTGTGGTGTCCTTTTGATGCCTACCAGAGCAATGTAAAAACTACCAACAGAACTCGTCCCTGGCACCTTCGCTAGTGGAGTTGTGCATGGGGTGTCTTTGGAACATTTTTTCACCGGCCGACTCCAAAATTCAGCGGTTCCCCATCTCAGCCCAGAAAGCAGGTACAACAACTTTTGTGGTGCCTTTCAGATGCCTACCAAGGTAGTGTAAAAACTATTAAGAGAACTCCTGTCTGGCACCTTCCCCGGTGGAGTTGTGCATGGGGTGTGTTTGGAACATTTTGTCACCGGCCGAGTCCAAAATTCAGCGATTCCCCATCTCAGCCCAGAAAGCAGGAAGAACAACTTTTGTGGTGTCCTTTTGATGCCTACCGGAGCAATGTAAAAACTACCAACAGAACTCGTCCCTGGCACCTTCGCTAGTGGAGTTGTGCATGGGGTGTGTTTGGAACATTTTGTCACCGGCCGAGTCCAAAATTCAGCGGTTCCCCATCTCAGCCCAGAAAGCAGGTACAACAACTTTTGTCGTGCCTTTCAGCTGCCTACCAAGGTAGTGTAAAAACTACCAAGAGAACTCCTGTCTGGCACCTTCCCCGGTGGAGTTGTGCATGGGGTGTGTTTGGAACATTTTGTCACCGGCCGACTCCAAAATTCAGCGATTCCCCATCTCAGCCCATAAAGCAGGAAGAACAACTTTTGTGGTGTCCTTTTGATGCCTACCGGAGCAATGTAAAAACTACCAGGAGAACTCGTCCCTGGCACCTTCGCTAGTGGAGTTGTGCATGGGGTGTGTTTGGAACATTTTTTCACCGGCCGAGTCCAAAATTCAGCGGTTCCCCATCTCAGCCCAGAAAGCAGGAAAAACAACTTTGTGGTGCCTTTCAAATGCCTACCAAGGTAGTGTAAAAACTACTAAGAGAACTCCTGTCTGGCACCTTCCCCGGTGGAGTTGTGCATGGGGTGTGTTTGGAACATTTTGTCACCGGCCGACTCCAAAATTCAGCGGTTCCCCATCTCAGCCCAGAAAGCAGGTAAAACAACTTTTGTGGTGTCTTTCAGATGCCTACCAAGGTAGTGTAAAAACTATTAAGAGAACTCCTGTCTGGCACCTTCCCCGGTGGAGTTGTGCATGGGGTGTCTTTGGAACATTTTGTCACCGGCTGACTCCAAAATTCAGCGGTTCCCCATCTCAGCCCAGAAAGCAGGTAGAACAACTTTTGTGGTGTCTTTCAGATGCCTACCGGAGCAATGTAAAAACTACCAGGAGAACTCCTTTCTGGCACCTTCCCCGGTGGAGTTGTGCATGGGGTGTGTTTGGAACATTTTGTCACCGGCCGACTCCAAAATTCAGCGGTTCCCCATCTCAGCCCAGAAAGCAGGAAGAACAACTTTTGTGGTGTCTTTCAGATGCCTACCGGAGCAATGTAAAAACTACCAGGAGAACTCCTGTCTGGCACCTTCCCCGGTGGAGTTGTGCATGGGGTGTCTTTGGAACATTTTGTCACCGGCCGAGTCCAAAATTCAGCGGTTCCCCATCTCAGCCCAGAAAGAAGGTACAACAACTTTTCTTGTGCCTTTCAGCTGCCTACCAAGGTAGTGTAAAAACTACCAAGAGAACTCCTGCCTGGCACCTTCCCTGGTGGAGTTGTGCATGGGGTGTCTTTGGAACATTTTGTCACCGGCCGAGTCCAAAATTCAGCGATTCCCCATCTCAGCCCAGAAAGCAGGAAGAACAACTTTTGTGGTGTCCTTTTGATGCCTACCAGAGCAATGTAAAAACTACCAACAGAACTCGTCCCTGGCACCTTCGCTAGTGGAGTTGTGCATGGGGTGTGTTTGTAACATTTTGTCACCGGCCGACTCCAAAATTCAGCGGTTCCCCATCTCAGCCCAGAAAGCAGGTACAACAACTTTTGTGGTGCCTTTCAGATGCCTACCAAGGTAGTGTAAAAACTATTAAGAGAACTCCTGTCTGGCACCTTCCCCGGTGGAGTTGTGCATGGGGTGTCTTTGGAACATTTTGTCACCGGCTGACTCCAAAATTCAGCGGTTCCCCATCTCAGCCCAGAAAGCAGGTAGAACAACTTTTGTGGTGCCTTTCAGCGGCCTACCAAGGTAATGTAAAAACTACCAAGAGAACTCCTGCCTGGCACCTTCCCCGGTGGAGTTGTGCATGGGGTGTGTTTGGAACATTTTGTCACCGGCCGAGTCCAAAATTCAGCGATTCCCCATCTCAGCCCAGAAAGCAGGAAGAACAACTTTTGTGGTGTCCTTTTGATGCCTACCGGAGCAATGTAAAAACTACCAACAGAACTCGTCCCTGGCACCTTCGCTAGTGGAGTTGTGCATGGGGTGTGTTTGGAACATTTTGTCACCGGCCGAGTCCAAAATTCAGCGGTTCCCCATGTCAGCCCAGAAAGCAGGTACAACAACTTTTGTCGTGCCTTTCAGCTGCCTACCAAGGTAGTGTAAAAACTACCAAGAGAACTCCTGCCTGGCACCTTCCCCGGTGGAGTTGTGCATGGGGTGTGTTTGGAACATTTTGTCACCGGCCGACTCCAAAATTCAGCGATTCCCCATCTCAGCCCATAAAGCAGGAAGAACAACTTTTGTGGTGTCCTTTTGATGCCTACCGGAGCAATGTAAAAACTACCAGGAGAACTCGTCCCTGGCACCTTCGCTAGTGGAGTTGTGCATGGGGTGTGTTTGGAACATTTTTTCACCGGCCGAGTCCAAAATTCAGCGGTTCCCCATCTCAGCCCAGAAAGCAGGAAAAACAACTTTGTGGTGTCTTTCAGATGCCTACCAAGGTAGTGTAAAAACTACTAAGAGAACTCCTGTCTGGCACCTTCCCCGGTGGAGTTGTGCATGGGGTGTCTTTGGAACATTTTGTCACCGGCCGACTCCAAAATTCAGCGGTTCCCCATCTCAGCCCAGAAAGCAGGTAAAACAACTTTTGTGGTGTCTTTCAGATGCCTACCAAGGTAGTGTAAAAACTATTAAGAGAACTCCTGTCTGGCACCTTCCCCGGTGGAGTTGTGCATGGGGTGTCTTTGGAACATTTTGTCACCGGCTGACTCCAAAATTCAGCGGTTCCCCATCTCAGCCCAGAAAGCAGGTAGAACAACTTTTGTGGTGTCTTTCAGATGCCTACCGGAGCAATGTAAAAACTACCAGGAGAACTCCTTTCTGGCACCTTCCCCGGTGGAGTTGTGCATGGGGTGTGTTTGGAACATTTTGTCACCGGCCGACTCCAAAATTCAGCGGTTCCCCATCTCAGCCCAGAAAGCAGGAAGAACAACTTTTGTGGTGTCTTTCAGATGCCTACCGGAGCAATGTAAAAACTACCAGGAGAACTCCTGCCTGGCACCTTCCCCGGTGGAGTTGTGCATGGGGTGTCTTTGGAACATTTTGTCACCGGCCGAGTCCAAAATTCAGCGGTTCCCCATCTCAGCCCAGAAAGAAGGTACAACAACTTTTCTTGTGCCTTTCAGCTGCCTACCAAGGTAGTGTAAAAACTACCAAGAGAACTCCTGCCTGGCACCTTCCCTGGTGGAGTTGTGCATGGGGTGTGTTTGGAACATTTTGTCACCGGCCGACTCCAAAATTCAGCGGTTCCCCATCTCAGCCCAGAAAGCAGGAAGAACAACTTTTGTGGTGTCCTTTTGCTGCCTACCGGAGCAATGTAAAAACTACCAACAGAACTCCTTTCTGGCACCTTCCCCGGTGGAGTTGTGCATGGGGTGTGTTTGGAACATTTTGTCACCGGCCGAGTCCAAAATTCAGCGGTTCCCCATCTCAGCCCAGAAAGCAGGTACAACAACTTTTGTGGTGTCTTTCAGATGCCTACCAAGGTAGTGTAAAAACTATTAAGAGAACTCCTGTCTGGCACCTTCCCCGGTGGAGTTGTGCATGGGGTGTGTTTGGAACATTTTGTCACCGGCCGACTCCAAAATTCAGCGGTTCCCCATCTCAGCCCAGAAAGCAGGTAAAACAACTTTTGTGGTGTCTTTCAGATGCCTACCAAGGTAGTGTAAAAACTATTAAGAGAACTCCTGTCTGGCACCTTCCCCGGTGGAGTTGTGCATGGGGTGTCTTTGGAACATTTTGTCACCGGCTGACTCCAAAATTCAGCGGTTCCCCATCTCAGCCCAGAAAGCAGGTAGAACAACTTTTGTGGTGTCTTTCAGATGCCTACCGGAGCAATGTAAAAACTACCAGGAGAACTCCTTTCTGGCACCTTCCCCGGTGGAGTTGTGCATGGGGTGTGTTTGGAACATTTTGTCACCGGCCGACTCCAAAATTCAGCGGTTCCCCATCTCAGCCCAGAAAGCAGGAAGAACAACTTTTGTGGTGTCTTTCAGATGCCTACCGGAGCAATGTAAAAACTACCAGGAGAACTCCTGTCTGGCACCTTCCCCGGTGGAGTTGTGCATGGGGTGTCTTTGGAACATTTTGTCACCGGCCGAGTCCAAAATTCAGCGGTTCCCCATCTCAGCCCAGAAAGAAGGTACAACAACTTTTGTGGTGCCTTTCAGCTGCCTACCAAGGTAGTGTAAAAACTACCAAGAGAACTCCTGCCTGGCACCTTCCCTGGTGGAGTTGTGCATGGGGTGTCTTTGGAACATTTTGTCACCGGCCGAGTCCAAAATTCAGCGATTCCCCATCTCAGCCCAGAAAGCAGGAAGAACAACTTTTGTGGTGTCCTTTTGATGCCTACCAGAGCAATGTAAAAACTACCAACAGAACTCGTCCCTGGCACCTTCGCTAGTGGAGTTGTGCATGGGGTGTCTTTGGAACATTTTTTCACCGGCCGAGTCCAAAATTCAGCGGTTCCCCATCTCAGCCCAGAAAGCAGGTACAACAACTTTTGTGGTGCCTTTCAGCTGCCTACCAAGGTAGTGTAAAAACTATTAAGAGAACTCCTGTCTGGCACCTTCCCCGGTGGAGTTGTGCATGGGGTGTGTTTGGAACATTTTGTCACCGGCTGACTCCAAAATTCAGCGGTTCCCCATCTCAGCCCAGAAAGCAGGTAGAACAACTTTTGTGGTGCCTTTCAGCGGCCTACCAAGGTAGTGTAAAAACTACCAAGAGAACTCCTGCCTGGCACCTTCCCCGGTGGAGTTGTGCATGGGGTGTGTTTGGAACATTTTGTCACCGGCCGAGTCCAAAATTCAGCGATTCCCCATCTCAGCCCAGAAAGCAGGAAGAACAACTTTTGTGGTGTCCTTTTGATGCCTACCGGAGCAATGTAAAAACTACCAACAGAACTCGTCCCTGGCACCTTCGCTAGTGGAGTTGTGCATGGGGTGTGTTTGGAACATTTTGTCACCGGCCGAGTCCAAAATTCAGCGGTTCCCCATCTCAGCCCAGAAAGCAGGAAGAACAACTTTTGTCGTGCCTTTCAGCTGCCTACCAAGGTAGTGTAAAAACTACCAAGAGAACTCCTGTCTGGCACCTTCCCCGGTGGAGTTGTGCATGGGGTGTGTTTGGAACATTTTGTCACCGGCCGACTCCAAAATTCAGCGATTCCCCATCTCAGCCCATAAAGCAGGAAGAACAACTTTTGTGGTGTCCTTTTGATGCCTACCGGAGCAATGTAAAAACTACCAGGAGAACTCGTCCCTGGCACCTTCGCTAGTGGAGTTGTGCATGGGGTGTGTTTGGAACATTTTTTCACCGGCCGAGTCCAAAATTCAGCGGTTCCCCATCTCAGCCCAGAAAGCAGGAAAAACAACTTTGTGGTGCCTTTCAAATGCCTACCAAGGTAGTGTAAAAACTATTAAGAGAACTCCTGTCTGGCACCTTCCCCGGTGGAGTTGTGCATGGGGTGTGTTTGGAACATTTTGTCACCGGCCGACTCCAAAATTCAGCGGTTCCCCATCTCAGCCCAGAAAGAAGGTAAAACAACTTTTGTGGTGTCTTTCAGATGCCTACCAAGGTAGTGTAAAAACTATTAAGAGAACTCCTGTCTGGCACCTTCCCCGGTGGAGTTGTGCATGGGGTGTCTTTGGAACATTTTGTCACCGGCTGACTCCAAAATTCAGCGGTTCCCCATCTCAGCCCAGAAAGCAGGTAGAACAACTTTTGTGGTGTCTTTCAGATGCCTACCGGAGCAATGTAAAAACTACCAGGAGAACTCCTTTCTGGCACCTTCCCCGGTGGAGTTGTGCATGGGGTGTGTTTGGAACATTTTGTCACCGGCCGACTCCAAAATTCAGCGGTTCCCCATCTCAGCCCAGAAAGCAGGAAGAACAACTTTTGTGGTGTCTTTCAGATGCCTACCGGAGCAATGTAAAAACTACCAGGAGAACTCCTGTCTGGCACCTTCCCCGGTGGAGTTGTGCATGGGGTGTCTTTGGAACATTTTGTCACCGGCCGAGTCCAAAATTCAGCGGTTCCCCATCTCAGCCCAGAAAGAAGGTACAACAACTTTTCTTGTGCCTTTCAGCTGCCTACCAAGGCTAGTGTAAAAACTACCAAGAGAACTCCTGCCTGGCACCTTCCCTGGTGGAGTTGTGCATGGGGTGTCTTTGGAACATTTTGTCACCGGCCGAGTCCCAAAATTCAGCGGTTCCCCATCTCAGCCCAGAAAGCAGGTACAACAACTTTTGTGGTGCCTTTCAGATGCCTACCAAGGTAGTGTAAAAACTATTAAGAGAACTCCTGTCTGGCACCTTCCCCGGTGGAGATTGTGCATGGGGTGTCTTTGGAACATTTTTTCACCGGCCGACTCCAAAATTCAGCGGTTCTCCATCTCAGCCCAGAAAGCAGGTACAAACAACTTTTCTTGTGCCTTTCAGCTGCCTACCAAGGTAGTGTAAAAACTATTAAGAGAACTCCTGTCTGGCACCTTCCCCGGTGGAGTTGTGCATGGGGTGTCTTTGGAACATTTTGTCACCGGCCCGAGTCCAAAATTCAGCAGTTCCCCATCTCAGCCCAGAAAGCAGGAAGAACAACTTTTGTGGTGTCCTTTTGATGCCTACCGGAGCAATGTAAAAACTACCAACAGAACTCGTCCCTGGCACCTTCGCTAGTGGAGTTGTGCATGGGGTGTGTTTGGAACATTTTGTCACCGGCCGACTCCCAAAATTCAGCGGTTCCCCATCTCAGCCCAGAAAGCAGGAAGAACAACTTTTGTCGTGCCTTTCAGCTGCCTACCAAGGTAGTGTAAAAACTACCAAGAGAACTCCTGTCTGGCACCTTCCCCGGTGGAGTTGTGCATGGGGTGTGTTTGGAACATTTTGTCACCGGCCGAGTCCAAAATTCAGCGGTTCCCCATCTCAGCCCAGAAAGCAGGTAAAACAACTTTTGTGGTGTCTTTCAGATGCCTACCAAGGTAGTGTAAAAACTATTAAGAGAACTCCTGTCTGGCACCTTCCCCGGTGGAGTTGTGCATGGGGTGTCTTTGGAACATTTTGTCACCGGCTGACTCCAAAATTCAGCGGTTCCCCATCTCAGCCCAGAAAGCAGGTAGAACAACTTTTGTGGTGTCTTTCAGATGCCTACCAAGGTAGTGTAAAAACTACCAAGAGAACTCCTGCCTGGCACCTTCCCCGGTGGAGTTGTGCATGGGGTGTGTTTGGAACATTTTGTCACCGGCCGAGTCCAAAATTCAGCGATTCCCCATCTCAGCCCAGAAAGCAGGAAGAACAACTTTTGTGGTGTCTCTCAGATGCCTACCGGAGCAATGTAAAAACTACCAACAGAACTCGTCCCTGGCACCTTCGCTAGTGGAGTTGTGCATGGGGTGTGTTTGGAACATTTTGTCACCGGCCGACTCCAAAATTCAGCGGTTCCCCATCTCAGCCCAGAAAGCAGGAAGAACAACTTTTGTGGTGCCTTTCAGATGCCTACCAAGGTAGTGTAAAAACTACCAAGAGAACTCCTGTCTGGCACCTTCCCCGGTGGAGTTGTGCATGGGGTGTCTTTGGAACATTTTGTCACCGGCTGACTCCAAAATTCAGCGGTTCCCCATCTCAGCCCAGAAAGCAGGTAGAACAACTTTTGTGGTGTCTTTCAGATGCCTACCGGAGCAATGTAAAAACTACCAGGAGAACTCCTTTCTGGCACCTTCCCCGGTGGAGTTGTGCATGGGGTGTCTTTAACATTTTGTCACCGGCCGACTCCAAAATTCAGCGGTTCCCCATCTCAGCCCAGAAAGCAGGTAGAACAACTTTTGTGGTGCCTTTCAGATGCCTACCAAGGTAGTGTAAAAACTATTAAGAGAACTCCTGTCTGGCACCTTCCCCGGTGGAGTTGTGCATGGGGTGTCTTTGGAACATTTTTTCACCGGCCGACTCCAAAATTCAGCGGTTCTCCATCTCAGCCCAGAAAGCAGGTACAACAACTTTTCTTGTGCCTTTCAGCTGCCTACCAAGGTAGTGTAAAAACTATTAAGAGAACTCCTGTCTGGCACCTTCCCCGGTGGAGTTGTGCATGGGGTGTCTTTGGAACATTTTGTCACCGGCCGAGTCCAAAATTCAGCAGTTCCCCATCTCAGCCCAGAAAGCAGGAAGAACAACTTTTGTGGTGTCCTTTTGATGCCTACCGGAGCAATGTAAAAACTACCAACAGAACTCGTCCCTGGCACCTTCGCTAGTGGAGTTGTGCATGGGGGTGTGTTTGGAACATTTTGTCACCGGCCGACTCCAAAATTCAGCGGTTCCCCATCTCAGCCCAGAAAGCAGGAAGAACAACTTTTGTCGTGCCTTTCAGCTGCCTACCAAGGTAGTGTAAAAACTACCAAGAGAACTCCTGTCTGGCACCTTCCCCGGTGGAGTTGTGCATGGGGTGTGTTTGGAACATTTTGTCACCGGCCGAGTCCAAAATTCAGCGGTTCCCCATCTCAGCCCAGAAAGCAGGTAAAACAACTTTTGTGGTGTCTTTCAGATGCCTACCAAGGTAGTGTAAAAACTATTAAGAGAACTCCTGTCTGGCACCTTCCCCGGTGGAGTTGTGCATGGGGTGTCTTTGGAACATTTTGTCACCGGCTGACTCCAAAATTCAGCGGTTCCCCATCTCAGCCCAGAAAGCAGGTAGAACAACTTTTGTGGTGTCTTTCAGATGCCTACCAAGGTAGTGTAAAAACTACCAAGAGAACTCCTGCCTGGCACCTTCCCCGGTGGAGTTGTGCATGGGGTGTGTTTGGAACATTTTGTCACCGGCCGAGTCCAAAATTCAGCGATTCCCCATCTCAGCCCAGAAAGCAGGAAGAACAACTTTTGTGGTGTCTCTCAGATGCCTACCGGAGCAATGTAAAAACTACCAACAGAACTCGTCCCTGGCACCTTCGCTAGTGGAGTTGTGCATGGGGTGTGTTTGGAACATTTTGTCACCGGCCGACTCCAAAATTCAGCGGTTCCCCATCTCAGCCCAGAAAGCAGGAAGAACAACTTTTGTGGTGCCTTTCAGATGCCTACCAAGGTAGTGTAAAAACTACCAAGAGAACTCCTGTCTGGCACCTTCCCCGGTGGAGTTGTGCATGGGGTGTCTTTGGAACATTTTGTCACCGGCTGACTCCAAAATTCAGCGGTTCCCCATCTCAGCCCAGAAAGCAGGTAGAACAACTTTTGTGGTGTCTTTCAGATGCCTACCGGAGCAATGTAAAAACTACCAGGAGAACTCCTTTCTGGCACCTTCCCCGGTGGAGTTGTGCATGGGGTGTCTTTAACATTTTGTCACCGGCCGACTCCAAAATTCAGCGGTTCCCCATCTCAGCCCAGAAAGCAGGTAGAACAACTTTTGTGGTGTCTTTCAGATGCCTACCGGAGCAAAGTAAAAACTATCAGGAGAACTCCTGTCTGGCACCTTCCCCGGTGGAGTTGTGCATGGGGTGTCTTTGGAACATTTTGTCACCGGCCGAGTCCAAAATTCAGCGGTTCCCCATCTCAGCCCAGAAAGAAGGTACAACAACTTTTCTTGTGCCTTTCAGCTGCCTACCAAGGTAGTGTAAAAACTACCAAGAGAACTCCTGCCTGGCACCTTCCCCGGTGGAGTTGTGCATGGGGTGTCTTTGGAACATTTTGTCACCGGCCGACTCCAAAATTCAGCGATTCCCCATCTCAGCCCAGAAAGCAGGAAGAACAACTTTTGTGGTGTCCTTTTGATGCCTACCGGAGCAATGTAAAAACTACCAACAGAACTCGTCCCTGGCACCTTCGCTAGTGGAGTTGTGCATGGGGTGTCTTTGGAACATTTTGTCACCGGCCGAGTCCAAAATTCAGCGGTTCCCCATCTCAGCCCAGAAAGCAGGTAAAACAACTTTTGTGGTGCCTTTCAGATGCCTACCAAGGTAGTGTAAAAACTATTAAGAGAACTCCTGTCTGGCACCTTCCCCGGTGGAGTTGTGCATGGGGTGTGTTTGGAACATTTTGTCACCAGCCGAGTCCAAAATTCAGCGGTTCCCCATCTCAGCCCAGAAAGCAGGTAGAACAACTTTTGTGGTGTCTTTCAGATGCCTACCAAGGTAGTGTAAAAACTACCAAGAGAACTCCTGCCTGGCACCTTCCCCGGTGGAGTTGTGCATGGGGTGTGTTTGGAACATTTTGTCACCGGCCGACTCCAAAATTCAGCGATTCCCCATCTCAGCCCAGAAAGCAGGAAGAACAACTTTTGTGGTGTCCTTTTGATGCCTACCGGAGCAATGTAAAAACTACCAACAGAACTCGTCCCTGGCACCTTCGCTAGTGGAGTTGTGCATGGGGTGTGTTTGGAACATTTTGTCACCGGCCGAGTCCAAAATTCAGCGGTTCCCCATCTCAGCCCAGAAAGCAGGAAGAACAACTTTTGTCGTGCCTTTCAGCTGCCTACCAAGGTAGTGTAAAAACTACCAAGAGAACTCCTGCCTGGCACCTTCCCCGGTGGAGTTGTGCATGGGGTGTGTTTGGAACATTTTTTCACCGGCCGAGTCCAAAATTCAGCGGTTCCCCATCTCAGCCCAGAAAGCAGGAAGAACAACTTTTGTGGTGCCTTTCAGCTGCCTACCAAGGTAGTGTAAAATCTACTAAGAGAACTCCTGTCTGGCACCTTCCCCGGTGGAGTTGTGCATGGGGTGTGTTTGGAACATTTTGTCACCGGCCGACTCCAAAATTCAGCGGTTCCCCATCTCAGCCCAGAAAGCAGGTAGAACAACTTTTGTGGTGCCTTTCAGCTGCCTACCAAGGTAGTGTAAAAACTACCAAGAGAACTCCTGCCTGGCACCTTCCCCGGTGGAGTTGTGCATGGGGTGTCTTTGGAACATTTTGTCACCGGCCGACTCCAAAATTCAGCGATCCCCATCTCAGCCCAGAAAGCAGGAAGAACAACTTTTGTGGTGTCCTTTTGCTGCCTACCGGAGCAATGTAAAAACTACCAACAGAACTCGTCTCTGGCACCTTCGCTAGTGGAGTTGTGCATGGGGTGTGTTTGGAACATTTTGTCACCGGCCGACTCCAAAATTCAGCGGTTCCCCATCTCAGCCCAGAAAGCAGGTAAAACAACTTTTGTGGTGTCTTTCAGATGCCTACCGGAGCAATGTAAAAACTACCAGGAGAACTCCTGTCTGGCACCTTCGCTAGTGGAGTTGTGCATGGGGTGTGTTTGGAACATTTTGTCACCGGCCGACTCCAAAATTCAGCGGTTCCCCATCTCAGCCCAGAAAGCAGGTAGAACAACTTTTCTTGTGCCTTTCAGATGCCTACCGGAGCAATGTAAAAACTACCAGGAGAACTCCTTTCTGGCACCTTCCCCGGTGGAGTTGTGCATGGGGTGTCTTTGGAACATTTTGTCACCGGCCGACTCCAAAATTCAGCGATTCCACATCTCAGCCCAGAAAGCAGGAAGAACAACTTTTGTGGTGTCCTTTTGATGCCTACCGGAGCAATGTAAAAACTACCAACAGAACTCGTCCCTGGCACCTTCGCTAGTGGAGTTGTGCATGGGGTGTGTTTGGAACATTTTTTCACCGGCCGAGTCCAAAATTCAGCGGTTCCTCATCTCAGCCCAGAAAGCAGGAAGAACAACTTTTGTGGTGCCTTTCAAATGCCTACCAAGGTAGTGTAAAAACTACTAAGAGAACTCCTGTCTGGCACCTTCCCCGGTGGAGTTGTGCATGGGGTGTCTTTGGAACATTTTGTCACCGGCCGACTCCAAAATTCAGCGGTTCCCCATCTCAGCCCAGAAAGCAGGTAGAACAACTTTTCTTGTGCCTTTCAGGTGCCTACCGGAGCAATGTAAAAACTACCAACAGAACTCGTCCCTGGCACCTTCGCTAGTGGAGTTGTGCATGGGGTGTCTTTGGAACATTTTGTCACCGGCCGACTCCAAAATTCAGCGGTTCCCCATCTCAGCCCAGAAAGAAGGTACAACAACTTTTGTGGTGCCTTTCAGCTGCCTACCAAGGTAGTGTAAAAACTACCAAGAGAACTCCTGCCTGGCACCTTCCCCGGTGGAGTTGTGCATGGGGTGTCTTTGGAACATTTTGTCACCGGCCGAGTCCAAAATTCAGCGATTCCCCATCTCAGCCCAGAAAGCAGGAAGAACAACTTTTGTGGTGTCCTTTTGATGCCTACCGGAGCAATGTAAAAACTACCAACAGAACTCGTCCCTGGCACCTTCGCTAGTGGAGTTGTGCATGGGGTGTGTTTGGAACATTTTGTCACCGGCCGACTCCAGAATTCAGCGGTTCCCCATCTCAGCCCAGAAAGCAGGAAGAACAACTTTTGTGGTGCCTTTCAGCTGCCTACCAAGGTAGTGTAAAAACTACTAAGAGAACTCCTTTCTGGCACCTTCCCCGGTGGAGTTGTGCATGGGGTGTGTTTGGAACATTTTGTCACCGGCCGACTCCAAAATTCTGCGGTTCCCCATCTCAGCCCAGAAAGCAGGTAGAACAACTTTTCTTGTGCCTTTCAGGTGCCTACCAAGGTAGTGTAAAAACTACCAAGAGAACTCCTGCCTGGCACCTTCCCCGGTGGAGTTGTGCATGGGGTGTCTTTGGAACATTTTGTCACCGGCCGACTCCAAAATTCAGCGATTCCCCATCTCAGCCCAGAAAGCAGGAAGAACAACTTTTGTGGTGTCCTTTTGATGCCTACCGGAGCAATGTAAAAACTACCAACAGAATTTGTTCCTGGCACCTTCGCTAGTGGAGTTGTGCATGGGGTGTGTTTGGAACATTTTGTCACCAGCCGACTCCAAAATTCAGCGTTTCCCCATCTCAGCCCAGAAAGCAGGTAGAACAACTTTTGTGGTGTCTTTCAAATGCCTACCAAGGTAGTGTAAAAACTACCAGGAGAACTCCTGCCTGGCACCTTCCCCGGTGGAGTTGTGCATGGGGTGTGTTTGGAACATTTTTTCACCGGCCGACTCCAAAATTCAGCGATTCCCCATCTCAGCCCAGAAAGCAGGAAGAACAACTTTTGTGGTGTCCTTTTGATGCCTACCGGAGCAATGTAAAAACTACCAACAGAACTCATCCCTGGCACCTTCGCTAGTGGAGTTGTGCATGGGGTGTGTTTGGAACATTTTGTCACCGGCCGAGTCCAAAATTCAGCGGTTCCCCATCTCAGCCCAGAAAGCAGGAAGAACAACTTTTGTGGTGCCTTTCAAATGCCTACCAAGGTAGTGTAAAAACTACCAAGAGAACTCCTGCCTGGCACCTTCCCCGGTGGAGTTGTGCATGGGGTGTGTTTGGAACATTTTGTCACCGGCCGACTCCAAAATTCAGCGGTTCCCCATCTCAGCCCAGAAAGAAGGTACAACAACTTTTGTGGTGTCTTTCAGATGCCTACCGGAGCAATGTAAAAACTACCAGGAGAACTCCTGTCTGGCACCTTCCCCGGTGGAGTTGTGCATGGGGTGTATTTGGAACATTTTGTCACCAGCCGAGTCCAAAATTCAGCGGTTCCCCATCTCAGCCCAGAAAGCAGGAAGAACAACTTTTGTGGTGCCTTTCAGATGCCTACCAAGGTAGTGTAAAAACTACTAAGAGAACTCCTGCCTGGCACCTTCCCCGGTGGAGTTGTGCATGGGGTGTCTTTGGAACATTTTGTCACCGGCCGACTCCAAAATTCAGCGGTTCCCCATCTCAGACCAGAAAGCAGGTAGAACAACTTTTGTGGTGTCTTTCAGATGCCTACCGGAGCAATTTAAAAACTACCAGGAGAACTCCTGCCTGGCACCTTCCCCGGTGGAGTTGTGCATGGGGTGTCTTTGGAACATTTTGTCACCGGCCGACTCCAAAATTCAGCGGTTCCCCATCTCAGCCCAGAAAGCAGGTAGAACAACTTTTGTGGTGCCTTTCAGATGCCTACCAAGGTAGTGTAAAAACTACCAAGAGAACTCCTGCCTGGCACCTTCCCCGGTGGAGTTGTGCATGGGGTGTCTTTGGAACATTTTGTCACCGGCCGACTCCAAAATTCAGCGGTTCCCCATCTCAGCCCAGAAAGCAGGAAGAACAACTTTTGTGGTGCCTTTCAGATGCCTACCAAGGTAGTGTAAAAACTACCAAGAGAACTCCTGCCTGGCACCTTCCCCGGTGGAGTTGTGCATGGGGTGTGTTTGGAACATTTTGTCACCAGCCGAGTCCAAAATTCAGCGATTCCCCATCTCAGCCCAGAAAGCAGGTACAACAACTTTTCTTGTGCCTTTCAGCTGCCTACCAAGGTAGTGTAAAAACTACCAAGAGAACTCCTGTCTGGCACCTTCCCCGGTGGAGTTGTGCATGGGGTGTCTTTGGAACATTTTGTCACCGGCCGAGTCCAAAATTCAGCGGTTCCCCATCTCAGCCCAGAAAGCAGGTAGAACAACTTTTATTGTGCCTTTCAGCTGCCTACCAAGGTAGTGTAAAAACTACCAAGAGAACTCCTGTCTGGCACCTTCCCCGGTGGAGTTGTGCATGGGGTGTCTTTGGAACATTTTGTCACCGGCCGACTCCAAAATTCAGCGGTTCCCCATCTCAGCCCAGAAAGCAGGAAGAACAACTTTTGTGGTGTCCTTTTGCTGCCTACCGGAGCAATGTAAAAACTACCAACAGAACTCGTCCCTGGCACCTTCGCTAGTGGAGTTGTGCATGGGGTGTGTTTGGAACATTTTGTCACCGGCCGACTCCAAAATTCAGTTGTTCCCCATCTCAGCCCAGAAAGCAGGTAGAACAACTTTTGTGGTGTCTTTCAGATGCCTACCGGAGCAATGTAAAAACTACCAGGAGAACTCCTTTCTGGCAACTTCCCCGGTGGAGTTGTGCATGGGGTGTGTTTGGAACATTTTGTCACCAGCCGAGTCCAAAATTCAGCGGTTCCCCATCTCAGCCCAGAAAGCAGGTAGAACAACTTTTGTAGTGTCTTTTTGATGCCTACCGGAGCAATGTAAAAACTACCAGGAGAACTCGTCCCTGGCACCTTCGCTAGTGGAGTTGTCATGGGGTGTATTTATTAAAATTTTGTCACCAGCCGAGTCCAAAATTCAGCTGTTCCCCATCTCAGCCCAGAAAGCAGGTAGAACAACTTTTGTCGTGCCTTTCAGCTGCCTACCAAGGTAGTGTAAAAACTACCAAGAGAACTCCTGCCTGGCACCTTCCCCGGTGGAGTTGTGCATGGGGTGTCTTTGGAACATTTTGTCACCGGCCGACTCCAAAATTCAGCGGTTCCCCATCTCAGACCAGAAAGCAGGTAGAACAACTTTTGTGGTGTCTTTCAGATGCCTACCGGAGCAATTTAAAAACTACCAGGAGAACTCCTGCCTGGCACCTTCCCCGGTGGAGTTGTGCATGGGGTGTCTTTGGAGCATTTTGTCACCGGCCGACTCCAAAATTCAGCGGTTCCCCATCTCAGCCCAGAAAGCAGGTAGAACAACTTTTGTGGTGCCTTTCAGATGCCTACCAAGGTAGTGTAAAAACTACCAAGAGAACTCCTGCCTGGCACCTTCCCCGGTGGAGTTGTGCATGGGGTGTCTTTGGAACATTTTGTCACCGGCCGACTCCAAAATTCAGCGGTTCCCCATCTCAGCCCAGAAAGCAGGAAGAACAACTTTTGTGGTGCCTTTCAGATGCCTACCAAGGTAGTGTAAAAACTACCAAGAGAACTCCTGCCTGGCACCTTCCCCGGTGGAGTTGTGCATGGGGTGTGTTTGGAACATTTTGTCACCAGCCGAGTCCAAAATTCAGCGATTCCCCATCTCAGCCCAGAAAGCAGGTACAACAACTTTTCTTGTGCCTTTCAGCTGCCTACCAAGGTAGTGTAAAAACTACAAAGAGAACTCCTGTCTGGCACCTTCCCCGGTGGAGTTGTGCATGGGGTGTCTTTGGAACATTTTGTCACCGGCCGAGTCCAAAATTCAGCGGTTCCCCATCTCAGCCCAGAAAGCAGGTAGAACAACTTTTATTGTGCCTTTCAGCTGCCTACCAAGGTAGTGTAAAAACTACCAAGAGAACTCCTGTCTGGCACCTTCCCCGGTGGAGTTGTGCATGGGGTGTCTTTGGAACATTTTGTCACCGGCCGACTCCAAAATTCAGCGGTTCCCCATCTCAGCCCAGAAAGCAGGAAGAACAACTTTTGTGGTGTCCTTTTGCTGCCTACCGGAGCAATGTAAAAACTACCAACAGAACTCGTCCCTGGCACCTTCGCTAGTGGAGTTGTGCATGGGGTGTGTTTGGAACATTTTGTCACCGGCCGACTCCAAAATTCAGTTGTTCCCCATCTCAGCCCAGAAAGCAGGTAGAACAACTTTTGTGGTGTCTTTCAGATGCCTACCGGAGCAATGTAAAAACTACCAGGAGAACTCCTTTCTGGCAACTTCCCCGGTGGAGTTGTGCATGGGGTGTGTTTGGAACATTTTGTCACCAGCCGAGTCCAAAATTCAGCGGTTCCCCATCTCAGCCCAGAAAGCAGGTAGAACAACTTTTGTAGTGTCTTTTTGATGCCTACCGGAGCAATGTAAAAACTACCAGGAGAACTCGTCCCTGGCACCTTCGCTAGTGGAGTTGTCATGGGGTGTATTTATTAAAATTTTGTCACCAGCCGAGTCCAAAATTCAGCTGTTCCCCATCTCAGCCCAGAAAGCAGGTAGAACAACTTTTCTTGTGCCTTTCAGCTGCCTACCAAGGTAGTGTAAAAACTACCAAGAGAACTCCTGCCTGGCACCTTCCCCGGTGGAGTTGTGCATGGGGTGTGTTTGGAACATTTTGTCACCGGCCGACTCCAAAATTCAGCGGTTCCCCATCTCAGCCCAGAAAGAAGGTACAACAACTTTTGTGGTGTCTTTCAGATGCCTACCGGAGCAATGTAAAAACTACCAGGAGAACTCCTGTCTGGCACCTTCCCCGGTGGAGTTGTGCATGGGGTGTATTTGGAACATTTTTTCACCAGCCGAGTCCAAAATTCAGCGGTTCCCCATCTCAGCCCAGAAAGCAGGAAGAACAACTTTTGTGGTGCCTTTCAGATGCCTACCAAGGTAGTGTAAAAACTACTAAGAGAACTCCTGCCTGGCACCTTCCCCGGTGGAGTTGTGCATGGGGTGTCTTTGGAACATTTTGTCACCGGCCGACTCCAAAATTCAGCGGTTCCCCATCTCAGACCAGAAAGCAGGTAGAACAACTTTTGTGGTGTCTTTCAGATGCCTACCGGAGCAATTTAAAAACTACCAGGAGAACTCCTGCCTGGCACCTTCCCCGGTGGAGTTGTGCATGGGGTGTCTTTGGAACATTTTGTCACCGGCCGACTCCAAAATTCAGCGGTTCCCCATCTCAGCCCAGAAAGCAGGTAGAACAACTTTTGTGGTGCCTTTCAGATGCCTACCAAGGTAGTGTAAAAACTACCAAGAGAACTCCTGCCTGGCACCTTCCCCGGTGGAGTTGTGCATGGGGTGTGTTTGGAACATTTTGTCACCAGCCGAGTCCAAAATTCAGCGGTTCCCCATCTCAGCCCAGAAAGCAGGAAGAACAACTTTTGTGGTGTCCTTTTGCTGCCTACCGGAGCAATGTAAAAACTACCAAGAGAACTCCTGCCTGGCACCTTCCCCGGTGGAGTTGTGCATGGGGTGTGTTTGGAACATTTTTTCACCGGCCGAGTCCAAAATTCAGCGGTTCCCCATCTCAGCCCAGAAAGCAGGTAGAACAACTTTTGTGGTGTCTTTCAGATGCCTACCGGAGCAATGTAAAAACTACTAAGAGAACTCCTGTCTGGCACCTTCCCCGGTGGAGTTGTGCATGGGGTGTGTTTGGAACATTTTGTCACCGGCCGACTCCAAAATTCAGCGGTTCCCCATCTCAGCCCAGAAAGCAGGAAGAACAACTTTTGTGGTGTCTCTCAGATGCCTACCGGAGCAATGTAAAAACTACCAGGAGAACTCCTTTCTGGCACCTTCCCCGGTGGAGTTGTGCATGGGGTGTGTTTGGAACATTTTGTCACCGGCCGACTCCAAAATTCAGCGGTTCCCCATCTCAGTCCAGAAAGCAGGTAGAACAACTTTTGTGGTGTCTTTCAGATGCCTACCGGAGCAATGTAAAAACTACCAGGAGAACTCCTGTCTGGCACCTTCCCCGGTGGAGTTGTGCATGGGGTGTCTTTGGAACATTTTGTCACCAGCCGAGTCCAAAAGTCAGCGGTTCCCCATCTCAGCCCAGAAAGCAGGTAGAACAACTTTTGTGGTGTCTTTCAGATGCCTACCGGAGCAATGTAAAAACTACCAACAGAATTCGTTCCTGGCACCTTCGCTAGTGGAGTTGTGCATGGGGTGTATTTATTAAAATTTTGTCACCAGCCGAGTCCAAAATTCAGCTGTTCCCCATCTCAGCCCAGAAAGCAGGTAGAACAACTTTTGTGGTGCCTTTCAAATGCCTACCAAGGTAGTGTAAAAACTACCAAGAGAACTCCTGCCTGGCACCTTCCCCGGTGGAGTTGTGCATGGGGTGTGTTTGGAACATTTTTTCACCGGCCGAGTCCAAAATTCAGCGGTTCCCCATCTCAGCCCAGAAAGCAGGAAGAACAACTTTTGTGGTGCCTTTCAGCTGCCTACCAAGGTAGTGTAAAATCTACTAAGAGAACTCCTGTCTGGCACCTTCCCCGGTGGAGTTGTGCATGGGGTGTGTTTGGAACATTTTGTCACCGGCCGACTCCAAAATTCAGCGGTTCCCCATCTCAGCCCAGAAAGCAGGTAGAACAACTTTTGTGGTGCCTTTCAGCTGCCTACCAAGGTAGTGTAAAAACTACCAAGAGAACTCCTGCCTGGCACCTTCCCCGGTGGAGTTGTGCATGGGGTGTCTTTGGAACATTTTGTCACCGGCCGACTCCAAAATTCAGCGATCCCCATCTCAGCCCAGAAAGCAGGAAGAACAACTTTTGTGGTGTCCTTTTGCTGCCTACCGGAGCAATGTAAAAACTACCAACAGAACTCGTCTCTGGCACCTTCGCTAGTGGAGTTGTGCATGGGGTGTGTTTGGAACATTTTGTCACCGGCCGACTCCAAAATTCAGCGGTTCCCCATCTCAGCCCAGAAAGCAGGTAAAACAACTTTTGTGGTGTCTTTCAGATGCCTACCGGAGCAATGTAAAAACTACCAGGAGAACTCCTGTCTGGCACCTTCGCTAGTGGAGTTGTGCATGGGGTGTGTTTGGAACATTTTGTCACCGGCCGACTCCAAAATTCAGCGGTTCCCCATCTCAGCCCAGAAAGCAGGTAGAACAACTTTTCTTGTGCCTTTCAGATGCCTACCGGAGCAATGTAAAAACTACCAGGAGAACTCCTTTCTGGCACCTTCCCCGGTGGAGTTGTGCATGGGGTGTCTTTGGAACATTTTGTCACCGGCCGACTCCAAAATTCAGCGATTCCACATCTCAGCCCAGAAAGCAGGAAGAACAACTTTTGTGGTGTCCTTTTGATGCCTACCGGAGCAATGTAAAAACTACCAACAGAACTCGTCCCTGGCACCTTCGCTAGTGGAGTTGTGCATGGGGTGTGTTTGGAACATTTTTTCACCGGCCGAGTCCAAAATTCAGCGGTTCCTCATCTCAGCCCAGAAAGCAGGAAGAACAACTTTTGTGGTGCCTTTCAAATGCCTACCAAGGTAGTGTAAAAACTACTAAGAGAACTCCTGTCTGGCACCTTCCCCGGTGGAGTTGTGCATGGGGTGTCTTTGGAACATTTTGTCACCGGCCGACTCCAAAATTCAGCGGTTCCCCATCTCAGCCCAGAAAGCAGGTAGAACAACTTTTCTTGTGCCTTTCAGGTGCCTACCGGAGCAATGTAAAAACTACCAACAGAACTCGTCCCTGGCACCTTCGCTAGTGGAGTTGTGCATGGGGTGTCTTTGGAACATTTTGTCACCGGCCGACTCCAAAATTCAGCGGTTCCCCATCTCAGCCCAGAAAGAAGGTACAACAACTTTTGTGGTGCCTTTCAGCTGCCTACCAAGGTAGTGTAAAAACTACCAAGAGAACTCCTGCCTGGCACCTTCCCCGGTGGAGTTGTGCATGGGGTGTCTTTGGAACATTTTGTCACCGGCCGAGTCCAAAATTCAGCGATTCCCCATCTCAGCCCAGAAAGCAGGAAGAACAACTTTTGTGGTGTCCTTTTGATGCCTACCGGAGCAATGTAAAAACTACCAACAGAACTCGTCCCTGGCACCTTCGCTAGTGGAGTTGTGCATGGGGTGTGTTTGGAACATTTTGTCACCGGCCGACTCCAGAATTCAGCGGTTCCCCATCTCAGCCCAGAAAGCAGGAAGAACAACTTTTGTGGTGCCTTTCAGCTGCCTACCAAGGTAGTGTAAAAACTACTAAGAGAACTCCTTTCTGGCACCTTCCCCGGTGGAGTTGTGCATGGGGTGTGTTTGGAACATTTTGTCACCGGCCGACTCCAAAATTCTGCGGTTCCCCATCTCAGCCCAGAAAGCAGGTAGAACAACTTTTCTTGTGCCTTTCAGGTGCCTACCAAGGTAGTGTAAAAACTACCAAGAGAACTCCTGCCTGGCACCTTCCCCGGTGGAGTTGTGCATGGGGTGTCTTTGGAACATTTTGTCACCGGCCGAGTCCAAAATTCAGCGATTCCCCATCTCAGCCCAGAAAGCAGGAAGAACAACTTTTGTGGTGTCCTTTTGATGCCTACCGGAGCAATGTAAAAACTACCAACAGAACTCGTCCCTGGCACCTTCCCCGGTGGAGTTGTGCATGGGGTGTCTTTGGAACATTTTGTCACCGGCCGACTCCAAAATTCAGCGGTTCCCCATCTCAGCCCAGAAAGAAGGTACAACAACTTTTGTGGTGCCTTTCAGCTGCCTACCAAGGTAGTGTAAAAACTACCAAGAGAACTCCTGCCTGGCACCTTCCCCGGTGGAGTTGTGCATGGGGTGTCTTTGGAACATTTTGTCACCAGCCGAGTCCAAAATTCAGCGATTCCCCATCTCAGCCCAGAAAGCAGGAAGAACAACTTTTGTGGTGTCCTTTTGATGCCTACCGGAGCAATGTAAAAACTACCAACAGAACTCGTCCCTGGCACCTTCGCTAGTGGAGTTGTGCATGGGGTGTCTTTGGAACATTTTGTCACCGGCCGACTCCAAAATTCAGCGGTTCCCCATCTCAGCCCAGAAAGCAGGAAGAACAACTTTTGTGGTGCCTTTCAAATGCCTACCAAGGTAGTGTAAAAACTACTAAGAGAACTCCTGTCTGGCACCTTCCCCGGTGGAGTTGTGCATGGGGTGTGTTTGGAACATTTTGTCACCAGCCGAGTCCAAAATTCAGCGGTTCCCCATCTCAGCCCAGAAAGCAGGAAGAACAACTTTTGTGGTGCCTTTCAAATGCCTACCAAGGTAGTGTAAAAACTCCTAAGAGAACTCCTGCCTGGCACCTTCCCCGGTGGAGTTGTGCATGGGGTGTCTTTGGAACATTTTGTCACCGGCCGAGTCCAAAATTCAGCGATTCCCCATCTCAGCCCAGAAAGCAGGAAGAACAACTTTTGTGGTGTCCTTTTGATGCCTACCGGAGCAATGTAAAAACTACCAGGAGAACTCCTGTCTGGCACCTTCCCCGGTGGAGTTGTGCATGGGGTGTGTTTGGAACATTTTGTCACCAGCCGACTCCAAAATTCAGCGTTTCCCCATCTCAGCCCAGAAAGCAGGTAGAACAACTTTTGTGGTGTCTTTCAAATGCCTACCAAGGTAGTGTAAAAACTACCAGGAGAACTCCTGCCTGGCACCTTCCCCGGTGGAGTTGTGCATGGGGTGTGTTTGGAACATTTTTTCACCGGCCGACTCCAAAATTCAGCGATTCCCCATCTCAGCCCAGAAAGCAGGAAGAACAACTTTTGTGGTGTCCTTTTGATGCCTACCGGAGCAATGTAAAAACTACCAACAGAACTCATCCCTGGCACCTTCGCTAGTGGAGTTGTGCATGGGGTGTGTTTGGAACATTTTGTCACCGGCCGAGTCCAAAATTCAGCGGTTCCCCATCTCAGCCCAGAAAGCAGGAAGAACAACTTTTGTGGTGCCTTTCAAATGCCTACCAAGGTAGTGTAAAAACTACCAAGAGAACTCCTGCCTGGCACCTTCCCCGGTGGAGTTGTGCATGGGGTGTGTTTGGAACATTTTGTCACCGGCCGACTCCAAAATTCAGCGGTTCCCCATCTCAGCCCAGAAAGAAGGTACAACAACTTTTGTGGTGTCTTTCAGATGCCTACCGGAGCAATGTAAAAACTACCAGGAGAACTCCTGTCTGGCACCTTCCCCGGTGGAGTTGTGCATGGGGTGTATTTGGAACATTTTGTCACCAGCCGAGTCCAAAATTCAGCGGTTCCCCATCTCAGCCCAGAAAGCAGGAAGAACAACTTTTGTGGTGCCTTTCAGATGCCTACCAAGGTAGTGTAAAAACTACTAAGAGAACTCCTGCCTGGCACCTTCCCCGGTGGAGTTGTGCATGGGGTGTCTTTGGAACATTTTGTCACCGGCCGACTCCAAAATTCAGCGGTTCCCCATCTCAGACCAGAAAGCAGGTAGAACAACTTTTGTGGTGTCTTTCAGATGCCTACCGGAGCAATTTAAAAACTACCAGGAGAACTCCTGCCTGGCACCTTCCCCGGTGGAGTTGTGCATGGGGTGTCTTTGGAACATTTTGTCACCGGCCGACTCCAAAATTCAGCGGTTCCCCATCTCAGCCCAGAAAGCAGGTAGAACAACTTTTGTGGTGCCTTTCAGATGCCTACCAAGGTAGTGTAAAAACTACCAAGAGAACTCCTGCCTGGCACCTTCCCCGGTGGAGTTGTGCATGGGGTGTGTTTGGAACATTTTGTCACCAGCCGAGTCCAAAATTCAGCGGTTCCCCATCTCAGCCCAGAAAGCAGGAAGAACAACTTTTGTGGTGTCCTTTTGCTGCCTACCGGAGCAATGTAAAAACTACCAAGAGAACTCCTGCCTGGCACCTTCCCCGGTGGAGTTGTGCATGGGGTGTGTTTGGAACATTTTTTCACCGGCCGAGTCCAAAATTCAGCGGTTCCCCATCTCAGCCCAGAAAGCAGGTAGAACAACTTTTGTGGTGTCTTTCAGATGCCTACCGGAGCAATGTAAAAACTACTAAGAGAACTCCTGTCTGGCACCTTCCCCGGTGGAGTTGTGCATGGGGTGTGTTTGGAACATTTTGTCACCGGCCGACTCCAAAATTCAGCGGTTCCCCATCTCAGCCCAGAAAGCAGGAAGAACAACTTTTGTGGTGTCTCTCAGATGCCTACCGGAGCAATGTAAAAACTACCAGGAGAACTCCTTTCTGGCACCTTCCCCGGTGGAGTTGTGCATGGGGTGTGTTTGGAACATTTTGTCACCGGCCGACTCCAAAATTCAGCGGTTCCCCATCTCAGTCCAGAAAGCAGGTAGAACAACTTTTGTGGTGTCTTTCAGATGCCTACCGGAGCAATGTAAAAACTACCAGGAGAACTCCTGTCTGGCACCTTCCCCGGTGGAGTTGTGCATGGGGTGTCTTTGGAACATTTTGTCACCAGCCGAGTCCAAAAGTCAGCGGTTCCCCATCTCAGCCCAGAAAGCAGGTAGAACAACTTTTGTGGTGTCTTTCAGATGCCTACCGGAGCAATGTAAAAACTACCAACAGAATTCGTTCCTGGCACCTTCGCTAGTGGAGTTGTGCATGGGGTGTATTTATTAAAATTTTGTCACCAGCCGAGTCCAAAATTCAGCTGTTCCCCATCTCAGCCCAGAAAGCAGGTAGAACAACTTTTGTGGTGCCTTTCAAATGCCTACCAAGGTAGTGTAAAAACTACCAAGAGAACTCCTGTCTGGCACCTTCCCCGGTGGAGTTGTGCATGGGGTGTGTTTGGAACATTTTGTCACCGGCCGACTCCAAAATTCAGCGATTCCCCATCTCAGCCCAGAAAGCAGGAAGAACAACTTTTGTGGTGTCCTTTTGATGCCTACCGGAGCAATGTAAAAGCTACCAACAGAACTCGTCCCTGGCACCTTCGCTAGTGGAGTTGTGCATGGGGTGTGTTTGGAACATTTTGTCACCGGCCGAGTCCAAAATTCAGCGGTTCCCCATCTCAGCCCAGAAAGCAGGTAGAACAACTTTTGTGGTGCCTTTCAGCTGCCTACCAAGGTAGTGTAAAAACTACCAAGAGAACTCCTGCCTGGCACCTTCCCCGGTGGAGTTGTGCATGGGGTGTGTTTGGAACATTTTGTCACCGGCCGAGTCCAAAATTCAGCGGTTCCCCATCTCAGCCCAGAAAGCAGGTAGAACAACTTTTGTGGTGTCTTTTAGATGCCTACCAAGGTAGTGTAAAAACTACCAAGAGAACTCCTGTCTGGCACCTTCCCCGGTGGAGTTGTGCATGGGGTGTGTTTGGAACATTTTGTCACCGGCCGAGTCCAAAATTCAGCGATTCCCCATCTCAGCCCAGAAAGCAGGAAGAACAACTTTTGTGGTGTCCTTTTGATGCCTACCGGAGCAATGTAAAAACTACCAACAGAATTCGTCCCTGGCACCTTCCCCGGTGGAGTTGTGCATGGGGTGTGTTTGGAACATTTTGTCACCGGCCGACTCCAAAATTCAGCGGTTCCCCATCTCAGCCCAGAAAGCAGGTAAAACAACTTTTGTGGTGTCTGTCAGATGCCTACCAAGGTAGTGTAAAAACTACCAAGAGAACTCCTGCCTGGCACCTTCCCCGGTGGAGTTGTGCATGGGGTGTCTTTGGAACATTTTGTCACCGGCCGACTCCAAAATTCAGCGGTTCCCCATCTCAGCCCAGAAAGCAGGAAGAACAACTTTTGTGGTGTCTCTCAGATGCCTACCGGAGCAATGTAAAAACTACCAGGAGAACTCCTTTCTGGCACCTTCCCCGGTGGAGTTGTGCATGGGGTGTGTTTGGAACATTTTGTCACCGGCCGACTCCAAAATTCAGCGGTTCCCCATCTCAGCCCAGAAAGCAGGTAGAACAACTTTTGTGGTGTCTTTCAGATGCCTACCGGAGCAATGTAAAAACTACCAGGAGAACTCCTGTCTGGCATCTTCCCCGGTGGAGTTGTGCATGGGGTGTCTTTGGAACATTTTGTCACCAGCCGAGTCCAAAAGTCAGCGGTTCCCCATCTCAGCCCAGAAAGCAGGTAGAACAACTTTTGTGGTGTCTTTCAGATGCCTACCGGAGCAATGTAAAAACTACCAACAGAATTCGTCCCTTGCACCTTCGCTAGTGGAGTTGTGCATGGGGTGTATTTATTAAAATTTTGTCACCAGCCGAATCCAAAATTCAGCTGTTCCCCATCTCAGCCCAGAAAGCAGGTACAACAACTTTTGTGGTGCCTTTCAAATGCCTACCAAGGTAGTGTAAAAACTATCAAGAGAACTCCTGTCTGGCACCTTCCCCGGTGGAGTTGTGCATGGGGTGTCTTTGGAACATTTTGTCACCGGCCGACTCCAAAATTCAGCGGTTCCCCATCTCAGCCCAGAAAGCAGGTAGAACAACTTTTATTGTGCCTTTCAGCTGCCTACCAAGGTAGTGTAAAAACTACCAAGAGAACTCCTGCCTGGCACCTTCCCCGGTGGAGTTGTGCATGGGGTGTCTTTGGAACATTTTGTCACCAGCCGAGTCCAAAATTCAGCGGTTCCCCATCTCAGCCCAGAAAGCAGGAAGAACAACTTTTGTGGTGTCCTTTTGCTGCCTACCGGAGCAATGTAAAAACTACCAACAGAACTCGTCCCTGGCACCTTCGCTAGTGCAGTTGTGCATGGGGTGTCTTTGGAACATTTTGTCACCGGCCGACTCCAAAATTCAGCTGTTCCCCATCTCAGCCCAGAAAGCAGGTAGAACAACTTTTGTGGTGTCTTTCAGATGCCTACCGGAGCAATGTAAAAACTACCAGGAGAACTCCTTTCTGGCACCTTCCCCGGTGGAGTTGTGCATGGGGTGTGTTTGGAACATTTTGTCACCAGCCGAGTCCAAAATTCAGCGGTTCCCCATCTCAGCCCAGAAAGCAGGTAGAACAACTTTTGTAGTGTCTTTTTGATGCCTACCGGAGCAATGTAAAAACTACCAGGAGAACTCGTCCCTGGCACCTTCGCTAGTGGAGTTCTGCATGGGGTGTATTTATTAAAATTTTGTCACCAGCCGAGTCCAAAATTCAGCTGTTCCCCATCTCAGCCCAGAAAGCAGGTAGAACAACTTTTGTGGTGCCTTTCAAATGCCTACAAAGGTAGTGTAAAAACTATCAAGAGAACTCCTGTCTGGCACCTTCCCCGGTGGAGTTGTGCATGGGGTGTGTTTGGAACATTTTGTCACCGGCCGAGTCCAAAATTCAGCGATTCCCCATCTCAGCCCAGAAAGCAGGAAGAACAACTTTTGTGGTGTCCTTTTGCTGCCTACCGGAGCAATGTAAAAACTACCACCAGAACTCGTCCCTGGCACCTTCCCCGGTGGAGTTGTGCATGGGGTGTGTTTGGAACATTTTTTCACCGGCCGAGTCCAAAATTCAGCGGTTCCCCATCTCAGCCCAGAAAGCAGGTAAAACAACTTTTGTGGTGCCTTTCAAATGCCTACGAAGGTAGTGTAAAAACTATTAAGAGAAGTCCTGTCTGGCACCTTCCTCGGTGGAGTTGTGCATGGGGTGTGTTTGGAACATTTTGTCACCGGCCGACTCCAAAATTCAGCGGTTCCCCATCTCAGCCCAGAAAGCAGGTAGAACAACTTTTGTGGTGTCTTTCAGATGCCTACCGGAGCAATGTAAAAACTACTAAGAGAACTCCTGTCTGGCACCTTCCCCGGTGGAGTTGTGCAGGGGGTGTGTTTGGAACATTTTGTCACCGGCCGACTCCAAAATTCAGCGGTTCCCCATCTCAGCCCAGAAAGCAGGTAGAACAACTTTTGTGGTGTCTCTCAGATGCCTACCGGAGCAATGTAAAAACTACCAGGAGAACTCCTTTCTGGCACCTTCCCCGGTGGAGTTGTGCATGGGGTGTGTTTGGAACATTTTTTCACCGGCCGAGTCCAAAATTCAGCGGTTCCCCATCTCAGCCCAGAAAGCAGGTAAAACAACTTTTGTGGTGTCTGTCAGATGCCTACGAAGGTAGTGTAAAAACTACCAAGAGAACTCCTGCCTGGCACCTTCCCCGGTGGATTTGTGCATGGGGTGTGTTTGGAACATTTTGTCACCGGCCGACTCCAAAATTCAGCGGTTCCCCATCTCAGCCCAGAAAGCAGGAAGAACAACTTTTGTGGTGTCTCTCAGATGCCTACCGGAGCAATGTAAAAACTACCAGGAGAACTCCTTTCTGGCACCTTCCCCGGTGGAGTTGTGCATGGGGTGTGTTTGGAACATTTTGTCACCGGCCGACTCCAAAATTCAGCGGTTCCCCATCTCAGCCCAGAAAGCAGGAAGAACAACTTTTGTGGTGTCTTTCAGATGCCTACCGGAGCAATGTAAAAACTACCAGGAGAACTCCTTTCTGGCACCTTCCCCGGTGGAGTTGAGCATGGGGTGTCTTTGGAACATTTTGTCACCGGCCGACTCCAAAATTCAGCGGTTCCCCATCTCAGCCCAGAAAGCAGGTAGAACAACTTTTGTGGTGTCTTTCAGATGCCTACCGGAGCAATGTAAAAACTACCAGGAGAACTCCTGTCTGGCACCTTCCCCGGTGGAGTTGTGCATGGGGTGTCTTTGGAACATTTTGTCACCGGCCGAGTCCAAAATTCAGCGGTTCCCCATCTCAGCCCAGAAAGAAGGTAGAACAACTTTTCTTGTGCCTTTCAGCTGCCTACCAAGGTAGTGTAAAAACTACCAAGAGAACTCCTGCCTGGCACCTTCCCCGGTGGAGTTGTGCATGGGGTGTCTTTGGAACATTTTGTCACCGGCCGACTCCAAAATTCAGCGGTTCCCCATCTCAGCCCAGAAAGCAGGTAGAACAACTTTTGTGGTGTCTTTCAGATGCCTACCGGAGCAATGTAAAAACTACCAGGAGAACTCCTTTCTGGCACCTTCCCCGGTGGAGTTGTGCATGGGGTGTGTTTGGAACATTTTGTCACCGGCCGACTCCAAAATTCAGCGGTTCCCCATCTCAGCCCAGAAAGCAGGAAGAACAATTTTTGTGGTGTCTCTCAGATGCCTACCGGAGCAATGTAAAAACTACCAGGAGAACTCCTTTCTGGCACCTTCCCCGGTGGAGTTGTGCATGGGGTGTGTTTGGGACATTTTGTCACCGGCCGACTCCAAAATTCAGCGGTTCCCCATCTCAGTCCAGAAAGCAGGTAGAACAACTTTTGTGGTGTCTTTCAGCTGCCTACCGGAGCAATGTAAAAACTACCAGGAGAACTCCTGTCTGGCACCTTCCCCGGTGGAGTTGTGCATGGGGTGTCTTTGGAACATTTTGTCACCAGCCGAGTCCAAAAGTCAGCGGTTCCCCATCTCAGCCCAGAAAGCAGGTAGAACAACTTTTGTGGTGTCTTTCAGATGCCTACCGGAGCAATGTAAAAACTACCAACAGAATTCGTCCCTTGCACCTTCGCTAGTGGAGTTGTGCATGGGGTGTATTTATTAAAATTTTGTCACCAGCCGAATCCAAAATTCAGCTGTTCCCCATCTCAGCCCAGAAAGCAGGTAGAACAACTTTTGTGGTGCCTTTCAAATGCCTACCAAGGTAGTGTAAAAACTATCAAGAGAACTCCTGTCTGGCACCTTCCCCGGTGGAGTTGTGCATGGGGTGTCTTTGGAACATTTTGTCACCGGCCGACTCCAAAATTCAGCGGTTCCCCATCTCAGCCCAGAAAGCAGGTAGAACAACTTTTGTGGTGCCTTTCAGCTGCCTACCAAGGTAGTGTAAAAACTACCAAGAGAACTCCTGCCTGGCACCTTCCCTGGTGGAGTTGTGCATGGGGTGTGTTTGGAACATTTTGTCACCGGCCGACTCCAAAATTCAGCGGTTCCCCATCTCAGCCCAGAAAGCAGGTAGAACAACTTTTGTGGTGTCTTTTAGATGCCTACCAAGGTAGTGTAAAAACTACCAAGAGAACTCCTGTCTGGCACCTTCCCCGGTGGAGTTGTGCATGGGGTGTGTTTGGAACATTTTGTCACCGGCCGAGTCCAAAATTCAGCGATTCCCCATCTCAGCCCAGAAAGCAGGAAGAACAACTTTTGTGGTGTCCTTTTGATGCCTACCGGAGCAATGTAAAAACTACCAACAGAATTCGTCCCTGGCACCTTCCCCGGTGGAGTTGTGCATGGGGTGTCTTTGGAACATTTTGTCACCGGCCGACTCCAAAATTCAGCGGTTCCCCATCTCAGCCCAGAAAGCAGGTAAAACAACTTTTGTGGTGTCTTTCAGATGCCTACGAAGGTAGTGTAAAAACTACCAAGAGAACTCCTGCCTGGCACCTTCCCCGGTGGAGTTGTGCATGGGGTGTCTTTGGAACATTTTGTCACCGGCCGACTCCAAAATTCAGCGGTTCCCCATCTCAGCCCAGAAAGCAGGAAGAACAACTTTTGTGGTGTCTCTCAGATGCCTACCGGAGCAATGTAAAAACTACCAGGAGAACTCCTGTCTGGCATCTTCCCCGGTGGAGTTGTGCATGGGGTGTCTTTGGAACATTTTGTCACCAGCCGAGTCCAAAATTCAGCGGTTCCCCATCTCAGCCCAGAAAGCAGGAAGAACAACTTTTGTAGTGTCTTTTTGATGCCACAGGAGCAACGTAAAAACTACCAACAGAATTTGTTCCTGGCACCTTCGCTAGTGGAGTTGTGCATGGGGTGTATTTATTAAAATTTTGTCACCAGCCGAATCCAAAATTCAGCTGTTCCCCATCTCAGCCCAGAAAGCAGGTAGAACAACTTTTGTGGTGCCTTTCAAATGCCTACCAAGGTAGTGTAAAAACTATCAAGAGAACTCCTGTCTGGCACCTTCCCCGGTGGAGTTGTGCATGGGGTGTGTTTGGAACATTTTGTCACCGGCCGACTCCAAAATTCAGCGGTTCCCCATCTCAGCCCAGAAAGCAGGTAGAACAACTTTTGTGGTGCCTTTCAGCTGCCTACCAAGGTAGTGTAAAAACTACCAAGAGAACTCCTGCCTGGCACCTTCCCCGGTGGAGTTGTGCATGGGGTGTGTTTGGAACATTTTGTCACCGGCCGAGTCCAAAATTCAGCGGTTCCCCATCTCAGCCCAGAAAGAAGGTACAACAACTTTTGTGGTGTCTTTTAGATGCCTACCAAGGTAGTGTAAAAACTATCAAGAGAACTCCTGCCTGGCACCTTCCCCGGTGGAGTTGTGCATGGGGTGTGTTTGGAACGTTTTGTCACCGGCCGACTCCAAAATTCAGCGGTTCCCCATCTCAGCCCAGAAAGCAGATAGAACAACTTTTGTGGTGTCTTTCAGATGCCTACCAAGGTAGTGTAAAAACTACCAGGAGAACTCCTGCCTGGCACCTTCCCCGGTGGAGTTGTGCATGGGGTGTGTTTGGAACATTTTGTCACCGGCCGACTCCAAAATTCAGCGGTTCCCCATCTCAGCCCAGAAAGCAGGTAGAACAACTTTTGTGGTGTCTTTCAGATGCCTACCGGAGCAATGTAAAAACTACCAGGAGAACTCCTGTCTGGCACCTTCCCCGGTGGAGTTGTGCATGGGGTGTCTTTGGAACATTTTGTCACCGGCCGACTCCAAAATTCAGCGGTTCCCCATCTCAGCCCAGAAAGCAGGTAGAACAACTTTTGTGGTGCCTTTCAGCTGCCTACCAAGGTAGTGTAAAAACTACCAAGAGAACTCCTGCCTGGCACCTTCCCTGGTGGAGTTGTGCATGGGGTGTGTTTGGAACATTTTGTCACCGGCCTAGTCCAAAATTCAGCGGTTCCCCATCTCAGCCCAGAAAGCAGGTAGAACAACTTTTGTGGTGTCTTTTAGATGCCTACCAAGGTAGTGTAAAAACTACCAAGAGAACTCCTGTCTGGCACCTTCCCCGGTGGAGTTGTGCATGGGGTGTGTTTGGAACATTTTGTCACCAGCCGAGTCCAAAAGTCAGCGGTTCCCCATCTCAGCCCAGAAAGCAGGAAGAACAACTTTTGTGGTGTCTTTCAGATGCCTACCGGAGCAATGTAAAAACTACCAACAGAATTCGTCCCTTGCACCTTCGCTAGTGGAGTTGTGCATGGGGTGTATTTATTAAAATTTTGTCACCAGCCGAATCCAAAATTCAGCTGTTCCCCATCTCAGCCCAGAAAGCAGGTAGAACAACTTTTGTGGTGCCTTTCAAATGCCTACCAAGGTAGTGTAAAAACTATCAAGAGAACTCCTGTCTGGCACCTTCCCCGGTGGAGTTGTGCATGGGGTGTCTTTGGAACATTTTGTCACCGGCCGACTCCAAAATTCAGCGGTTCCCCATCTCAGCCCAGAAAGCAGGTAGAACAACTTTTGTGGTGCCTTTCAGCTGCCTACCAAGGTAGTGTAAAAACTACCAAGAGAACTCCTGCCTGGCACCTTCCCCGGTGGAGTTGTGCATGGGGTGTCTTTGGAACATTTTGTCACCGGCCGACTCCAAAATTCAGCGGTTCCCCATCTCAGCCCAGAAAGCAGGTAGAACAACTTTTGTGGTGTCTTTTAGATGCCTACCAAGGTAGTGTAAAAACTACCAAGAGAACTCCTGCCTGGCACCTTCCCCGGTGGAGTTGTGCATGGGGTGTGTTTGGAACATTTTGTCACCGGCCGAGTCCAAAATTCAGCGATTCCCCATCTCAGCCCAGAAAGCAGGAAGAACAACTTTTGTGGTGTCCTTTTGATGCCTACCAGAGCAATGTAAAAACTACCAACAGAATTCGTCCCTGGCACCTTCCCCGGTGGAGTTGTGCATGGGGTGTCTTTGGAACATTTTGTCACCGGCCGACTCCAAAATTCAGCGGTTCCCCATCTCAGCCCAGAAAGCAGGTAAAACAACTTTTGTGGTGTCTTTCAGATGCCTACGAAGGTAGTGTAAAAACTACCAAGAGAACTCCTGCCTGGCACCTTCCCCGGTGGAGTTGTGCATGGGGTGTGTTTGGAACATTTTTTCACCGGCCGACTCCAAAATTCAGCGGTTCCCCATCTCAGCCCAGAAAGCAGGAAGAACAACTTTTGTGGTGTCTCTCAGATGCCTACCGGAGCAATGTAAAAACTACCAACAGAACTCGTCCCTGGCACCTTCGCTAGTGGAGTTGTACATGGGGTGTGTTTGGAACATTTTGTCACCAGCCGAGTCCAAAATTCAGCGGTTCCCCATCTCAGCCCAGAAAGCAGGAAGAACAACTTTTGTAGTGTCTTTTTGATGCCACAGGAGCAACGTAAAAACTACCAACAGAATTTGTTCCTGGCACCTTCGCTAGTGGAGTTGTGCATGGGGTGTATTTATTAAAATTTTGTCACCAGCCGAATCCAAAATTCAGCTGTTCCCCATCTCAGCCCAGAAAGCAGGTAGAACAACTTTTGTGGTGCCTTTCAAATGCCTACCAAGGTAGTGTAAAAACTATCAAGAGAACTCCTGTCTGGCACCTTCCCCGGTGGAGTTGTGCATGGGGTGTGTTTGGAACATTTTGTCACCGGCCGACTCCAAAATTCAGCGGTTCCCCATCTCAGCCCAGAAAGCAGGTAGAACAACTTTTGTGGTGCCTTTCAGCTGCCTACCAAGGTAGTGTAAAAACTACCAAGAGAACTCCTGCCTGGCACCTTCCCCGGTGGAGTTGTGCATGGGGTGTGTTTGGAACATTTTGTCACCGGCCGAGTCCAAAATTCAGCGGTTCCCCATCTCAGCCCAGAAAGAAGGTACAACAACTTTTGTGGTGTCTTTTAGATGCCTACCAAGGTAGTGTAAAAACTATCAAGAGAACTCCTGCCTGGCACCTTCCCCGGTGGAGTTGTGCATGGGGTGTGTTTGGAACGTTTTGTCACCGGCCGACTCCAAAATTCAGCGGTTCCCCATCTCAGCCCAGAAAGCAGTTAGAACAACTTTTGTGGTGTCTTTCAGATGCCTACCAAGGTAGTGTAAAAACTACCAGGAGAACTCCTGTCTGGCACCTTCCCCGGTGGAGTTGTGCATGGGGTGTGTTTGGAACATTTTGTCACCGGCCGACTCCAAAATTCAGCGGTTCCCCATCTCAGCCCAGAAAGCAGGTAGAACAACTTTTGTGGTGTCTTTCAGATGCCTACCGGAGCAATGTAAAAACTACCAGGAGAACTCCTGTCTGGCACCTTCCCCGGTGGAGTTGTGCATGGGGTGTCTTTGGAACATTTTGTCACCGGCCGACTCCAAAATTCAGCGGTTCCCCATCTCAGCCCAGAAAGAAGGTACAACAACTTTTCTTGTGCCTTTCAGCTGCCTACCAAGGTAGTGTAAAAACTATCAAGAGAACTCCTGTCTGGCACCTTCCCCGGTGGAGTTGTGCATGGGGTGTGTTTGGAACATTTTGTCACCGGCCGACTCCAAAATTCAGCGGTTCCCCATCTCAGCCCAGAAAGCAGGTAGAACAACTTTTGTGGTGCCTTTCAGCTGCCTACCAAGGTAGTGTAAAAACTACCAAGAGAACTCCTGCCTGGCACCTTCCCCGGTGGAGTTGTGCATGGGGTGTGTTTGGAACATTTTGTCACCGGCCGAGTCCAAAATTCAGCGGTTCCCCATCTCAGCCCAGAAAGAAGGTACAACAACTTTTGTGGTGTCTTTTAGATGCCTACCAAGGTAGTGTAAAAACTATCAAGAGAACTCCTGCCTGGCACCTTCCCCGGTGGAGTTGTGCATGGGGTGTGTTTGGAACGTTTTGTCACCGGCCGACTCCAAAATTCAGCGGTTCCCCATCTCAGCCCAGAAAGCAGTTAGAACAACTTTTGTGGTGTCTTTCAGATGCCTACCAAGGTAGTGTAAAAACTACCAGGAGAACTCCTGTCTGGCACCTTCCCCGGTGGAGTTGTGCATGGGGTGTGTTTGGAACATTTTGTCACCGGCCGACTCCAAAATTCAGCGGTTCCCCATCTCAGCCCAGAAAGCAGGTAGAACAACTTTTGTGGTGTCTTTCAGATGCCTACCGGAGCAATGTAAAAACTACCAGGAGAACTCCTGTCTGGCACCTTCCCCGGTGGAGTTGTGCATGGGGTGTCTTTGGAACATTTTGTCACCGGCCGACTCCAAAATTCAGCGGTTCCCCATCTCAGCCCAGAAAGCAGGTAGAACAACTTTTGTGGTGCCTTTCAGCTGCCTACCAAGGTAGTGTAAAAACTACCAACAGAACTCGTCCCTGGCACCTTCCCCGGTGGAGTTGTGCATGGGGTGTGTTTGGAACATTTTGTCACCGGCCGACTCCAAAATTCAGCGGTTCCCCATCTCAGCCCAGAAAGCAGGTAGAACAACTTTTGTGGTGTCTTTTAGATGCCTACCAAGGTAGTGTAAAAACTACCAAGAGAACTCCTGCCTGGCACCTTCCCCGGTGGAGTTGTGCATGGGGTGTGTTTGGAACATTTTGTCACCGGCCGAGTCCAAAATTCAGCGATTCCCCATCTCAGCCCAGAAAGCAGGAAGAACAACTTTTGTGGTGTCCTTTTGATGCCTACCGGAGCAATGTAAAAACTACCAACAGAATTCGTCCCTGGCACCTTCGCTAGTGGAGTTGTGCATGGGGTGTGTTTGGAACATTTTGTCACCGGCCAAGTCCAAAATTCAGCGGTTCCCCATCTCAGCCCAGAAAGCAGGTAAAACAACTTTTGTGGTGCCTTTCAGCTGCCTACGAAGGTAGTGTAAAAACTACCAAGAGAACTCCTGCCTGGCACCTTCCCCGGTGGAGTTGTGCATGGGGTGTCTTTGGAACATTTTGTCACCGGCCGACTCCAAAATTCAGCGGTTCCCCATCTCAGCCCAGAAAGCAGGTAGAACAACTTTTGTGGTGTCTCTCAGATGCCTACCGGAGCAATGTAAAAACTACCAGGAGAACTCCTTTCTGGCACCTTCCCCGGTGGAGTTGTGCATGGGGTGTCTTTGGAACATTTTGTCACCGGCCGAGTCCAAAATTCAGCGATTCCCCATCTCAGTCCAGAAAGCAGGTAGAACAACTTTTGTGGTGTCTTTCAGATGCCTACCGGAGCAATGTAAAAACTACCAGGAGAACTCCTGTCTGGCATCTTCCCCGGTGGAGTTGTGCATGGGGTGTCTTTGGAACATTTTGTCACCAGCCGAGTCCAAAAGTCAGCGGTTCCCCATCTCAGCCCAGAAAGCAGGTAGAACAACTTTTGTGGTGTCTTTCAGATGCCTACCGGAGCAATGTAAAAACTACCAACAGAATTCGTCCCTTGCACCTTCGCTAGTGGAGTTGTGCATGGGGTGTATTTATTAAAATTTTGTCACCAGCCGAATCCAAAATTCAGCTGTTCCCCATCTCAGCCCAGAAAGCAGGTAGAACAACTTTTGTGGTGCCTTTCAAATGCCTACCAAGGTAGTGTAAAAACTATCAAGAGAACTCCTGTCTGGCACCTTCCCCGGTGGAGTTGTGCATGGGGTGTGTTTGGAACATTTTGTCACCGGCCGACTCCAAAATTCAGCGGTTCCCCATCTCAGCCCAGAAAGCAAGTAGAACAACTTTTGTGGTGCCTTTCAGCTGCCTACCAAGGTAGTGTAAAAACTACCAAGAGAACTCCTGCCTGGCACCTTCCCCGGTGGAGTTGTGCATGGGGTGTCTTTGGAACATTTTGTCACCGGCCGAGTCCAAAATTCAGCGATTCCCCATCTCAGCCCAGAAAGCAGGAAGAACAACTTTTGTGGTGTCCTTTTGATGCCTACCGGAGCAATGTAAAAACTACCAACAGAACTCGTCCCTGGCACCTTCCCCGGTGGAGTTGTGCATGGGGTGTGTTTGGAACATTTTGTCACCGGCCGAGTCCAAAATTCAGCGGTTCCCCATCTCAGCCCAGAAAGCAGGTACAACAACTTTTGTGGTGCCTTTCAGATGCCTACCAAGGTAGTGTAAAAACTATTAAGAGAACTCCTGTCTGGCACCTTCCCCGGTGGAGTTGTGCATGGGGTGTGTTTGGAACATTTTGTCACCGGCCGACTCCAAAATTCAGCGGTTCCCCATCTCAGCCCAGAAAGCAGGTAAAACAACTTTTGTGGTGTCTTTCAGATGCCTACCAAGGTAGTGTAAAAACTATTAAGAGAACTCCTGTCTGGCACCTTCCCCGGTGGAGTTGTGCATGGGGTGTGTTTGGAACATTTTGTCACCGGCCGACTCCAAAATTCAGCGGTTCCCCATCTCAGCCCAGAAAGCAGGTAGAACAACTTTTGTGGTGTCTTTCAGATGCCTACCGGAGCAATGTAAAAACTACCAGGAGAACTCCTGTCTGGCACCTTCCCCGGTGGAGTTGTGCATGGGGTGTGTTTGGAACATTTTGTCACCGGCCGACTCCAAAATTCAGCGGTTCCCCATCTCAGCCCAGAAAGAAGGTACAACAACTTTTCTTGTGCCTTTCAGCTGCCTACCAAGGTAGTGTAAAAACTATCAAGAGAACTCCTGTCTGGCACCTTCCCCGGTGGAGTTGTGCATGGGGTGTGTTTGGAACATTTTGTCACCGGCCGACTCCAAAATTCAGCGGTTCCCCATCTCAGCCCAGAAAGCAGGTAGAACAACTTTTGTGGTGCCTTTCAGCTGCCTACCAAGGTAGTGTAAAAACTACCAAGAGAACTCCTGCCTGGCACCTTCCCCGGTGGAGTTGTGCATGGGGTGTGTTTGGAACATTTTGTCACCGGCCGAGTCCAAAATTCAGCGGTTCCCCATCTCAGCCCAGAAAGAAGGTACAACAACTTTTGTGGTGTCTTTTAGATGCCTACCAAGGTAGTGTAAAAACTATCAAGAGAACTCCTGCCTGGCACCTTCCCCGGTGGAGTTGTGCATGGGGTGTGTTTGGAACGTTTTGTCACCGGCCGACTCCAAAATTCAGCGGTTCCCCATCTCAGCCCAGAAAGCAGTTAGAACAACTTTTGTGGTGTCTTTCAGATGCCTACCAAGGTAGTGTAAAAACTACCAGGAGAACTCCTGTCTGGCACCTTCCCCGGTGGAGTTGTGCATGGGGTGTGTTTGGAACATTTTGTCACCGGCCGACTCCAAAATTCAGCGGTTCCCCATCTCAGCCCAGAAAGCAGGTAGAACAACTTTTGTGGTGTCTTTCAGATGCCTACCGGAGCAATGTAAAAACTACCAGGAGAACTCCTGTCTGGCACCTTCCCCGGTGGAGTTGTGCATGGGGTGTCTTTGGAACATTTTGTCACCGGCCGACTCCAAAATTCAGCGGTTCCCCATCTCAGCCCAGAAAGCAGGTAGAACAACTTTTGTGGTGCCTTTCAGCTGCCTACCAAGGTAGTGTAAAAACTACCAACAGAACTCGTCCCTGGCACCTTCCCTGGTGGAGTTGTGCATGGGGTGTGTTTGGAACATTTTGTCACCGGCCGAGTCCAAAATTCAGCGGTTCCCCATCTCAGCCCAGAAAGCAGGTAGAACAACTTTTGTGGTGTCTTTTAGATGCCTACCAAGGTAGTGTAAAAACTACCAAGAGAACTCCTGCCTGGCACCTTCCCCGGTGGAGTTGTGCATGGGGTGTGTTTGGAACATTTTGTCACCGGCCGAGTCCAAAATTCAGCGATTCCCCATCTCAGCCCAGAAAGCAGGAAGAACAACTTTTGTGGTGTCCTTTTGATGCCTACCGGAGCAATGTAAAAACTACCAACAGAATTCGTCCCTGGCACCTTCGCTAGTGGAGTTGTGCATGGGGTGTGTTTGGAACATTTTGTCACCGGCCAAGTCCAAAATTCAGCGGTTCCCCATCTCAGCCCAGAAAGCAGGTAAAACAACTTTTGTGGTGCCTTTCAGCTGCCTACGAAGGTAGTGTAAAAACTACCAAGAGAACTCCTGCCTGGCACCTTCCCCGGTGGAGTTGTGCATGGGGTGTCTTTGGAACATTTTGTCACCGGCCGACTCCAAAATTCAGCGGTTCCCCATCTCAGCCCAGAAAGCAGGTAGAACAACTTTTGTGGTGTCTCTCAGATGCCTACCGGAGCAATGTAAAAACTACCAGGAGAACTCCTTTCTGGCACCTTCCCCGGTGGAGTTGTGCATGGGGTGTCTTTGGAACATTTTGTCACCGGCCGAGTCCAAAATTCAGCGATTCCCCATCTCAGTCCAGAAAGCAGGTAGAACAACTTTTGTGGTGTCTTTCAGATGCCTACCGGAGCAATGTAAAAACTACCAGGAGAACTCCTGTCTGGCATCTTCCCCGGTGGAGTTGTGCATGGGGTGTCTTTGGAACATTTTGTCACCAGCCGAGTCCAAAAGTCAGCGGTTCCCCATCTCAGCCCAGAAAGCAGGTAGAACAACTTTTGTGGTGTCTTTCAGATGCCTACCGGAGCAATGTAAAAACTACCAACAGAATTCGTCCCTTGCACCTTCGCTAGTGGAGTTGTGCATGGGGTGTATTTATTAAAATTTTGTCACCGGCCGACTCCAAAATTCAGCTGTTCCCCATCTCAGCCCAGAAAGCAGGTAGAACAACTTTTGTGGTGCCTTTCAAATGCCTACCAAGGTAGTGTAAAAACTATCAAGAGAACTCCTGTCTGGCACCTTCCCCGGTGGAGTTGTGCATGGGGTGTGTTTGGAACATTTTGTCACCGGCCGACTCCAAAATTCAGCGGTTCCCCATCTCAGCCCAGAAAGCAAGTAGAACAACTTTTGTGGTGCCTTTCAGCTGCCTACCAAGGTAGTGTAAAAACTACCAAGAGAACTCCTGCCTGGCACCTTCCCCGGTGGAGTTGTGCATGGGGTGTCTTTGGAACATTTTGTCACCGGCCGAGTCCAAAATTCAGCGATTCCCCATCTCAGCCCAGAAAGCAGGAAGAACAACTTTTGTGGTGTCCTTTTGATGCCTACCGGAGCAATGTAAAAACTACCAACAGAACTCGTCCCTGGCACCTTCCCCGGTGGAGTTGTGCATGGGGTGTGTTTGGAACATTTTGTCACCGGCCGAGTCCAAAATTCAGCGGTTCCCCATCTCAGCCCAGAAAGCAGGTACAACAACTTTTGTGGTGCCTTTCAGATGCCTACCAAGGTAGTGTAAAAACTATTAAGAGAACTCCTGTCTGGCACCTTCCCCGGTGGAGTTGTGCATGGGGTGTGTTTGGAACATTTTGTCACCGGCCGACTCCAAAATTCAGCGGTTCCCCATCTCAGCCCAGAAAGCAGGTAAAACAACTTTTGTGGTGTCTTTCAGATGCCTACCAAGGTAGTGTAAAAACTATTAAGAGAACTCCTGTCTGGCACCTTCCCCGGTGGAGTTGTGCATGGGGTGTGTTTGGAACATTTTGTCACCGGCCGACTCCAAAATTCAGCGGTTCCCCATCTCAGCCCAGAAAGCAGGAAGAACAACTTTTGTGGTGTCTTTCAGATGCCTACCGGAGCAATGTAAAAACTACCAGGAGAACTCCTGCCTGGCACCTTCCCCGGTGGAGTTGAGCATGGGGTGTCTTTGGAACATTTTGTCACCGGCCGACTCCAAAATTCAGCGGTTCCCCATCTCAGCCCAGAAAGCAGGTAGAACAACTTTTGTGGTATCTCTCAGATGCCTACCGGAGCAATGTAAAAACTACCAAGAGAACTCCTGCCTGGCACCTTCCCCGGTGGAGTTGTGCATGGGGTGTGTTTGGAACATTTTGTCACCGGCCGAGTCCAAAATTCAGCGATTCCCCATCTCAGTCCAGAAAGCAGGTAGAACAACTTTTGTGGTGTCTTTCAGATGCCTACCGGAGCAATGTAAAAACTACCAGGAGAACTCCTGTCTGGCATCTTCCCCGGTGGAGTTGTGCATGGGGTGTCTTTGGAACATTTTGTCACCAGCCGAGTCCAAAAGTCAGCGGTTCCCCATCTCAGCCCAGAAAGCAGGTAGAACAACTTTTGTGGTGTCTTTCAGATGCCTACCGGAGCAATGTAAAAACTACCAACAGAATTCGTCCCTTGCACCTTCGCTAGTGGAGTTGTGCATGGGGTGTATTTATTAAAATTTTGTCACCGGCCGACTCCAAAATTCAGCGGTTCCCCATCTCAGCCCAGAAAGCAGGTAGAACAACTTTTGTGGTGCCTTTCAAATGCCTACCAAGGTAGTGTAAAAACTATCAAGAGAACTCCTGTCTGGCACCTTCCCCGGTGGAGTTGTGCATGGGGTGTGTTTGGAACATTTTGTCACCGGCCGACTCCAAAATTCAGCGGTTCCCCATCTCAGCCCAGAAAGCAAGTAGAACAACTTTTGTGGTGCCTTTCAGCTGCCTACCAAGGTAGTGTAAAAACTACCAAGAGAACTCCTGCCTGGCACCTTCCCCGGTGGAGTTGTGCATGGGGTGTCTTTGGAACATTTTGTCACCGGCCGACTCCAAAATTCAGCGATTCCCCATCTCAGCCCAGAAAGCAGGAAGAACAACTTTTGTGGTGTCCTTTTGATGCCTACCGGAGCAATGTAAAAACTACCAACAGAACTCGTCCCTGGCACCTTCGCTAGTGGAGTTGTGCATGGGGTGTGTTTGGAACATTTTGTCACCGGCCGAGTCCAAAATTCAGCGGTTCCCCATCTCAGCCCAGAAAGCAGGTACAACAACTTTTGTGGTGCCTTTCAGATGCCTACCAAGGTAGTGTAAAAACTATTAAGAGAACTCCTGTCTGGCACCTTCCCCGGTGGAGTTGTGCATGGGGTGTGTTTGGAACATTTTGTCACCGGCCGACTCCAAAATTCAGCGGTTCCCCATCTCAGCCCAGAAAGCAGGTAAAACAACTTTTGTGGTGTCTTTCAGATGCCTACCAAGGTAGTGTAAAAACTATTAAGAGAACTCCTGTCTGGCACCTTCCCCGGTGGAGTTGTGCATGGGGTGTGTTTGGAACATTTTGTCACCGGCCGACTCCAAAATTCAGCGGTTCCCCATCTCAGCCCAGAAAGCAGGAAGAACAACTTTTGTGGTGTCTTTCAGATGCCTACCGGAGCAATGTAAAAACTACCAGGAGAACTCCTTTCTGGCACCTTCCCCGGTGGAGTTGAGCATGGGGTGTGTTTGGAACATTTTGTCACCGGCCGACTCCAAAATTCAGCGGTTCCCCATCTCAGCCCAGAAAGCAGGTAGAACAACTTTTGTGGTGTCTTTCAGATGCCTACCGGAGCAATGTAAAAACTACCAGGAGAACTCCTGTCTGGCACCTTCCCCGGTGGAGTTGTGCATGGGGTGTCTTTGGAACATTTTGTCACCGGCCGACTCCAAAATTCAGCGGTTCCCCATCTCAGCCCAGAAAGAAGGTACAACAACTTTTCTTGTGCCTTTCAGCTGCCTACCAAGGTAGTGTAAAAACTACCAAGAGAACTCCTGCCTGGCACCTTCCCTGGTGGAGTTGTGCATGGGGTGTGTTTGGAACATTTTGTCACCGGCCGACTCCAAAATTCAGCGGTTCCCCATCTCAGCCCAGAAAGCAGGAAGAACAACTTTTGTGGTGTCTTTCAGATGCCTACCGGAGCAATGTAAAAACTACCAGGAGAACTCCTTTCTGGCACCTTCCCCGGTGGAGTTGTGCATGGGGTGTGTTTGGAACATTTTGTCACCGGCCGACTCCAAAATTCAGCGGTTCCCCATCTCAGCCCAGAAAGCAGGAAGAACAACTTTTGTGGTGTCTTTCAGATGCCTACCGGAGCAATGTAAAAACTACCAAGAGAACTCCTTTCTGGCACCTTCCCCGGTGGAGTTGAGCATGGGGTGTGTTTGGAACATTTTGTCACCGGCCGACTCCAAAATTCAGCGGTTCCCCATCTCAGCGCAGAAAGCAGGAAGAACAACTTTTGTGGTGTCCTTTTGCTGCCTACCGGAGCAATGTAAAAACTACCAACAGAACTCGTCCCTGGCACCTTCGCTAGTGGAGTTGTGCATGGGGTGTGTTTGGAACATTTTGTCACCGGCCGAGTCCAAAATTCAGCGGTTCCCCATCTCAGCCCAGAAAGCAGGTACAACAACTTTTGTGGTGCCTTTCAGATGCCTACCAAGGTAGTGTAAAAACTATTAAGAGAACTCCTGTCTGGCACCTTCCCCGGTGGAGTTGTGCATGGGGTGTGTTTGGAACATTTTGTCACCGGCCGACTCCAAAATTCAGCGGTTCCCCATCTCAGCCCAGAAAGCAGGTAAAACAACTTTTGTGGTGTCTTTCAGATGCCTACCAAGGTAGTGTAAAAACTATTAAGAGAATTCCTGTCTGGCACCTTCCCCGGTGGAGTTGTGCATGGGGTGTGTTTGGAACATTTTGTCACCGGCCGACTCCAAAATTCAGCGGTTCCCCATCTCAGCCCAGAAAGCAGGAAGAACAACTTTTGTGGTGTCTTTCAGATGCCTACCGGAGCAATGTAAAAACTACCAGGAGAACTCCTGCCTGGCACCTTCCCCGGTGGAGTTGTGCATGGGGTGTGTTTGGAACATTTTGTCACCGGCCGACTCCAAAATTCAGCGGTTCCCCATCTCAGCCCAGAAAGCAGGTAGAACAACTTTTGTGGTGTCTTTCAGATGCCTACCGGAGCAATGTAAAAACTACCAGGAGAACTCCTGTCTGGCACCTTCCCCGGTGGAGTTGTGCATGGGGTGTGTTTGGAACATTTTGTCACCGGCCGAGTCCAAAATTCAGCGGTTCCCCATCTCAGCCCAGAAAGAAGGTACAACAACTTTTCTTGTGCCTTTCAGCTGCCTACCAAGGTAGTGTAAAAACTACCAAGAGAACTCCTGCCTGGCACCTTCCCTGGTGGAGTTGTGCATGGCGTGTGTTTGGAACATTTTGTCACCGGCCGACTCCAAAATTCAGCGGTTCCCCATCTCAGCCCAGAAAGCAGGTAGAACAACTTTTGTGGTGTCTTTCAGATGCCTACCGGAGCAATGTAAAAACTACCAGGAGAACTCCTTTCTGGCACCTTCCCCGGTGGAGTTGTGCATGGGGTGTGTTTGGAACATTTTGTCACCGGCCGACTCCAAAATTCAGCGGTTCCCCATCTCAGCCCAGAAAGCAGGAAGAACAACTTTTGTGGTGCCTTTCAAATGCCTACCAAGGTAGTGTAAAAACTATTAAGAGAACTCCTTTCTGGCACCTTCCCCGGTGGAGTTGTGCATGGGGTGTCTTTGGAACATTTTGTCACCGGCCGACTCCAAAATTCAGCGGTTCCCCATCTCAGCCCAGAAAGAAGGTACAACAACTTTTCTTGTGCCTTTCAGCTGCCTACCAAGGTAGTGCAAAAACTACCAAGAGAACTCCTGCCTGGCACCTTCCCCGGTGGAGTTGTGCATGGGGTGTCTTTGGAATATTTTGTCACCGGCCGACTCCAAAATTCAGCGATTCCCCATCTCAGCCCAGAAAGCAGCAAGAACAACTTTTGTGGTGTCCTTTTGCTGCCTACCGGAGCAATGTAAAAACTACCAGGAGAACTCCTGCCTAGCACCTTCCCCGGTGGAGTTGTGCATGGGGTGTGTTTGGAACATTTTGTCACCGGCCGAGTCCAAAAGTCAGCGGTTCCCCATCTCAGCCCAGAAAGCAGGAAGAACAACTTTTGTGGTGCCTTTCAGCTGCCTACCAAGGTAGTGTAAAAACTATCAAGAGAACTCCTGTCTGGCACCTTCCCCGGTGGAGTTGTGCATGGGGTGTGTTTGGAACATTTTGTCACCGGCCGACTCCAAAATTCAGCGGTTCCCCATCTCAGCCCAGAAAGCAGGTAGAACAACTTTTGTGGTGCCTTTCAGCTGCCTACCAAGGTAGTGTAAAAACTACCAAGAGAACTCCTGCCTGGCACCTTCCCCGGTGGAGTTGTGCATGGGGTGTCTTTGGAACATTTTGTCACCGGCCGACTCCAAAATTCAGCGGTTCCCCATCTCAGCCCAGAAAGCAGGTAGAACAACTTTTGTGGTGTCTTTCAGATGCCTACCGGAGCAATGTAAAAACTACCAGGAGAACTCCTGTCTGGCACCTTCCCCGGTGGAGTTGTGCATGGGGTGTGTTTGGAACATTTTGTCACCGGCCGAGTCCAAAATTCAGCGGTTCCCCATCTCAGCCCAGAAAGAAGGTACAACAACTTTTCTTGTGCCTTTCAGCTGCCTACCAAGGTAGTGTAAAAACTACCAAGAGAACTCCTGCCTGGCACCTTCCCTGGTGGAGTTGTGCATGGGGTGTGTTTGGAACATTTTGTCACCGGCCGACTCCAAAATTCAGCGGTTCCCCATCTCAGCCCAGAAAGCAGGTAGAACAACTTTTGTGGTGTCTTTCAGATGCCTACCGGAGCAATGTAAAAACTACCAGGAGAACTCCTTTCTGGCACCTTCCCCGGTGGAGTTGTGCATGGGGTGTGTTTGGAACATTTTGTCACCGGCCGACTCCAAAATTCAGCGGTTCCCCATCTCAGCCCAGAAAGCAGGAAGAACAACTTTTGTGGTGCCTTTCAAATGCCTACCAAGGTAGTGTAAAAACTATTAAGAGAACTCCTTTCTGGCACCTTCCCCGGAGGAGTTGTGCATGGGGTGTCTTTGGAACATTTTGTCACCGGCCGACTCCAAAATTCAGCGGTTCCCCATCTCAGCCCAGAAAGAAGGTACAACAACTTTTCTTGTGCCTTTCAGCTGCCTACCAAGGTAGTGCAAAAACTACCAAGAGAACTCCTGCCTGGCACCTTCCCCGGTGGAGTTGTGCATGGGGTGTCTTTGGAATATTTTGTCACCGGCCGACTCCAAAATTCAGCGATTCCCCATCTCAGCCCAGAAAGCAGCAAGAACAACTTTTGTGGTGTCCTTTTGCTGCCTACCGGAGCAATGTAAAAACTACCAGGAGAACTCCTGCCTAGCACCTTCCCCGGTGGAGTTGTGCATGGGGTGTGTTTGGAACATTTTGTCACCGGCCGAGTCCAAAAGTCAGCGGTTCCCCATCTCAGCCCAGAAAGCAGGAAGAACAACTTTTGTGGTGCCTTTCAGCTGCCTACCAAGGTAGTGTAAAAACTATCAAGAGAACTCCTGTCTGGCACCTTCCCCGGTGGAGTTGTGCATGGGGTGTGTTTGGAACATTTTGTCACCGGCCGACTCCAAAATTCAGCGGTTCCCCATCTCAGCCCAGAAAGCAGGTAGAACAACTTTTGTGGTGCCTTTCAGCTGCCTACCAAGGTAGTGTAAAAACTACCAAGAGAACTCCTGCCTGGCACCTTCCCCGGTGGAGTTGTGCATGGGGTGTCTTTGGAACATTTTGTCACCGGCCGAGTCCAAAATTCAGCGATTCCCCATCTCAGCCCAGAAAGCAGGAAGAACAACTTTTGTTGTGTCCTTTTGATGCCTACCGGAGCAATGTAAAAATTACCAACAGAACTCGTCCCTGGCACCTTCCCCGGTGGAGTTGTGCATGGGGTGTCTTTGGAACATTTTGTCACCGGCCGACTCCAAAATTCAGCGGTTCCCCATCTCAGCCCAGAAAGAAGGTACAACAACTTTTCTTGTGCCTTTCAGCTGCCTACCAAGGTAGTGTAAAAACTACCAAGAGAACTCCTGTCTGGCACCTTCCCTGGTGGAGTTGTGCATGGGGTGTGTTTGGAACATTTTGTCACCGGCCGACTCCAAAATTCAGCGGTTCCCCATCTCAGCCCAGAAAGCAGGTAGAACAACTTTTGTGGTGTCTTTCAGATGCCTACCGGAGCAATGTAAAAACTACCAGGAGAACTCCTGCCTGGCACCTTCCCCGGTGGAGTTGTGCATGGGGTGTGTTTGGAACATTTTGTCACCGGCCGACTCCAAAATTCAGCGGTTCCCCATCTCAGCCCAGAAAGCAGATAGAACAACTTTTGTGGTGCCTTTCAGCTGCCTACCAAGGTAGTGTAAAAACTACCAAGAGAACTCCTGCCTGGCACCTTCCCCGGTGGAGTTGTGCATGGGGTGTCTTTGGAACATTTTGTCACCGGCCGAGTCCAAAATTCAGCGGTTCCCCATCTCAGCCCAGAAAGAAGGTACAACAACTTTTGTGGTGCCTTTCAGCTGCCTACCAAGGTAGTGTAAAAACTACTAAGAGAACTCCTGTCTGGCACCTTCCCCGGTGGAGTTGTGCATGGGGTGTCTTTGGAACATTTTGTCACCGGCCGACTCCAAAATTCAGCGGTTCCCCATCTCAGCCCAGAAAGAAGGTACAACAACCTTTGTGGTGTCTTTCAGATGCCTACCAAGGTAGTGTAAAAACTATTAAGAGAAGTCCTGTCTGGCACCTTCCCCGGTGGAGTTGTGCATGGGGTGTGTTTGGAACATTTTGTCACCGGCCGACTCCAAAATTCAGCGGTTCCCCATCTCAGCCCAGAAAGCAGGTAGAACAACTTTTGTGGTGTCTTTCAGATGCCTACCGGAGCAATGTAAAAACTACCAGGAGAACTCCTTTCTGGCACCTTCCCCGGTGGAGTTGTGCATGGGGTGTGTTTGGAACATTTTGTCACCGGCCGACTCCAAAATTCAGCGGTTCCCCATCTCAGCCCAGAAAGCAGGTAGAACAACTTTTGTGGTGTCTTTCAGATGCCTACCGGAGCAATGTAAAAACTACCAGGAGAACTCCTGTCTGGCACCTTCCCCGGTGGAGTTGTGCATGGGGTGTCTTTGGAACATTTTGTCACCAGCCGAGTCCAAAAGTCAGCGGTTCCCCATCTCAGCCCAGAAAGCAGGTAGAACAACTTTTGTGGTGTCTTTCAGATGCCTACCGGAGCAATGTAAAAACTACCAACAGAATTCGTTCCTGGCACCTTCGCTAGTGGAGTTGTGCATGGGGTGTATTTATTAAAATTTTGTCACCAGCCGAGTCCAAAATTCAGCTGTTCCCCATCTCAGCCCAGAAAGCAGGTAGAACAACTTTTGTGGTGCCTTTCAAATGCCTACCAAGGTAGTGTAAAAACTACCAGGAGAACTCCTGTCTGGCACCTTCCCCGGTGGAGTTGTGCATGGGGTGTCTTTGGAACATTTTGTCACCGGCCGACTCCAAAATTCAGCGGTTCCCCATCTCAGCCCAGAAAGCAGGTAGAACAACTTTTGTGGTGCCTTTCAGCTGCCTACCAAGGTAGTGTAAAAACTACCAAGAGAACTCCTGCCTGGCACCTTCCCCGGTGGAGTTGTGCATGGGGTGTCTTTGGAACATTTTGTCACCGGCCGACTCCAAAATTCAGCGATTCCCCATCTCAGCCCAGAAAGCAGGAAGAACAACTTTTGTGGTGTCCTTTTGCTGCCTACCGGAGCAATGTAAAAACTACCAACAGAACTCGTCCCTGGCACCTTCGCTAGTGGAGTTGTGCATGGGGTGTGTTTGGAACATTTTGTCACCGGCCGAGTCCAAAATTCAGCGGTTCCCCATCTCAGCCCAGAAAGCAGGTAAAACAACTTTTGTGGTGCCTTTCAGCTGCCTACCAAGGTAGTGTAAAAACTATTAAGAGAAGTCCTGTCTGGCACCTTCCCCGGTGGAGTTGTGCATGGGGTGTGTTTGGAACATTTTGTCACCGGCCGACTCCAAAATTCAGCGGTTCCCCATCTCAGCCCAGAAAGCAGGTAAAACAACTTTTGTGGTGTCTTTCAGATGCCTACCAAGGTAGTGTAAAAACTACCAGGAGAACTCCTGTCTGGCACCTTCCCCGGTGGAGTTGTGCATGGGGTGTGTTTGGAACATTTTGTCACCGGCCGACTCCAAAATTCAGCGGTTCCCCATCTCAGCCCAGAAAGCAGGTAGAACAACTTTTGTGGTGTCTTTCAGATGCCTACCGGAGCAATGTAAAAACTTCCAGGAGAACTCCTTTCTGGCACCTTCCCCGGTGGAGTTGTGCATGGGGTGTGTTTGGAACATTTTTTCACCGGCCGACTCCAAAATTCAGCGGTTCCCCATCTCAGCCCAGAAAGCAGGTAGAACAACTTTTGTGGTGTCTTTCAGATGCCTACCGGAGCAATGTAAAAACTACTAAGAGAACTCCTGTCTGGCACCTTCCCCGGTGGAGTTGTGCATGGGGTGTCTTTGGAACATTTTGTCACCGGACGACTCCAAAATTCAGCGATTCCCCATCTCAGCGCAGAAAGCAGGAAGAACAACTTTTGTGGTGTCCTTTTGATGCCTACCGGAGCAATGTAAAAACTACCAGGAGAATTCCTTTCTGGCACCTTCCCCGGTGGAGTTGTGCATGGGGTGTCTTTGGAACATTTTTTCACCGGCCGACTCCAAAATTCAGCGGTTCCCCATCTCAGCCCAGAAAGCAGGAAGAACAACTTTTGTGGTGTCCTTTTGCTGCCTACCGGAGCAATGTAAAAACTACCAAGAGAACTCCTGCCTGGCACCTTCCCCGGTGGAGTTGTGCATGGGGTGTGTTTGGAACATTTTGTCACCGGCCGACTCCAAAATTCAGCGGTTCCCCATCTCAGCCCAGAAAGCAGGAAGAACAACTTTTGTGGTGTCCTTTTGATGCCTACCGGAGCAATGTAAAAACTACCAACAGAACTCGTCCCTGGCACCTTCGCTAGTGGAGTTGTGCATGGGGTGTGTTTGGAACATTTTGTCACCGGCCGACTCCAAAATTCAGCGGTTCCCCATCTCAGCCCAGAAAGCAGGTAAAACAACTTTTGTGGTGTCTTTCAGATGCCTACCGGAGCAATGTAAAAACTACCAGGAGAACTCCTGTCTGGCACCTTCCCCGGTGGAGTTGTGCATGGGGTGTCTTTGGAACATTTTGTCACCGGCCGACTCCAAAATTCAGCGGTTCCCCATCTCAGCCCAGAAAGCAGGTAGAACAACTTTTGTGGTGCCTTTCAGATGCCTACCAAGGTAGTGTAAAAACTACCAAGAGAACTCCTGCCTGGCACCTTCCCCGGTGGAGTTGTGCATGGGGTGTCTTTGGAACATTTTGTCACCGGCCGACTCCAAAATTCAGCGATTCCCCATCTCAGCCCAGAAAGCAGGAAGAACAACTTTTGTGGTGTCCTTTTGCTGCCTACCGGAGCAATGTAAAAACTACCAACAGAACTCGTCCCTGGCACCTTCGCTAGTGGAGTTGTGCATGGGGTGTGTTTGGAACATTTTGTCACCGGCCGAGTCCAAAATTCAGCGGTTCCCCATCTCAGCCCAGAAAGCAGGAAGAACAACTTTTGTCGTGCCTTTCAGCTGCCTACCAAGGTAGTGTAAAAACTACCAAGAGAACTCCTGCCTGGCACCTTCCCCGGTGGAGTTGTGCATGGGGTGAGTTTGGAACATTTTGTCACCGGCCGACTCCAAAATTCAGCGGTTCCCCATCTCAGCCCAGAAAGCAGGTAGAACAACTTTTGTGGTGTCTTTCAGATGCCTACCGGAGCAATGTAAAAACTACCAGGAGAACTCCTGCCTGGCACCTTCCCCGGTGGAGTTGTGCATGGGGTGTCTTTGGAACATTTTGTCACCGGCCGACTCCAAAATTCAGCGGTTCCCCATCTCAGCCCAGAAAGCAGGTAGAACAACTTTTGTGGTGTCTTTCAGATGCCTACCGGAGCAATGTAAAAACTACCAAGAGAACTCCTGCCTGGCACCTTCCCCGGTGGAGTTGTGCATGGGGTGTCTTTGGAACATTTTGTCACCGGCCGACTCCAAAATTCAGCGGTTCCCCATCTCAGCCCAGAAAGCAGGTAGAACAACTTTTGTGGTGCCTTTCAGATGCCTACCAAGGTAGTGTAAAAACTACCAAGAGAACTCCTGCCTGGCACCTTCCCCGGTGGAGTTGTGCATGGGGTGTCTTTGGAACATTTTGTCACCGGCCGACTCCAAAATTCAGCGATCCCCATCTCAGCCCAGAAAGCAGGAAGAACAACTTTTGTGGTGTCCTTTTGATGCCTACCGGAGCAATGTAAAAGCTACCAACAGAACTCGTCCCTGGCACCTTCGCTAGTGGAGTTGTGCATGGGGTGTGTTTGGAACATTTTGTCACCGGCCGACTCCAAAATTCAGCGGTTCCCCATCTCAGCCCAGAAAGCAGGTAAAACAACTTTTGTGGTGTCTTTCAGATGCCTACCGGAGCAATGTAAAAACTACCAGGAGAACTCCTGCCTAGCACCTTCCCCGGTGGAGTTGTGCATGGGGTGTGTTTGGAACATTTTGTCACCGGCTGACTCCAAAATTCAGCGGTTCCCCATCTCAGCCCAGAAAGCAGGTAGAAGAACTTTTGTGGTGCCTTTCAGATGCCTACCAAGGTAGTGTAAAAACTACCAAGAGAACTCCTGCCTGGCACCTTCCCCGGTGGAGTTGTGCATGGGGTGTCTTTGGAACATATTGTCACCGGCCGACTCCAAAATTCAGCGGTTCCCCATCTCAGCCCAGAAAGCAGGTAGAACAACTTTTGTGGTGTCTTTCAGATGCCTACCGGAGCAATGTAAAAACTACCAGGAGAACTCCTGCCTGGCACCTTCCCCGGTGGAGTTGTGCATGGGGTGTCTTTGGAACATTTTGTCACCGGCCGACTCCAAAATTCAGCGGTTCCCCATCTCAGCCCAGAAAGCAGGTAGAACAACTTTTGTGGTGCCTTTCAGATGCCTACCAAGGTAGTGTAAAAACTACCAAGAGAACTCCTGCCTGGCACCTTCCCCGGTGGAGTTGTGCATGGGGTGTCTTTGGAACATTTTGTCACCGGCCGACTCCAAAATTCAGCGATCCCCATCTCAGCCCAGAAAGCAGGAAGAACAACTTTTGTGGTGTCCTTTTGATGCCTACCGGAGCAATGTAAAAACTACCAACAGAACTCGTCCCTGGCACCTTCGCTAGTGGAGTTGTGCATGGGGTGTCTTTGGAACATTTTGTCACCGGCCGACTCCAAAATTCAGCGGTTCCCCATCTCAGCCCAGAAAGAAGGTACAACAACCTTTGTGGTGTCTTTCAGATGCCTACCAAGGTAGTGTAAAAACTATTAAGAGAAGTCCTGTCTGGCACCTTCCCCGGTGGAGTTGTGCATGGGGTGTGTTTGGAACATTTTGTCACCGGCCGACTCCAAAATTCAGCGGTTCCCCATCTCAGCCCAGAAAGCAGGTAGAACAACTTTTGTGGTGTCTTTCAGATGCCTACCGGAGCAATGTAAAAACTACCAGGAGAACTCCTGCCTGGCACCTTCCCCGGTGGAGTTGTGCATGGGGTGTGTTTGGAACATTTTGTCACCGGCCGACTCCAAAATTCAGCGGTTCCCCATCTCAGCCCAGAAAGCAGGAAGAACAACTTTTGTGGTGCCTTTCAGATGCCTACCAAGGTAGTGTAAAAACTACCAAGAGAACTCCTGCCTGGCACCTTCCCCGGTGGAGTTGTGCATGGGGTGTCTTTGGAACATTTTGTCACCGGCCGACTCCAAAATTCAGCGATCCCCATCTCAGCCCAGAAAGCAGGAAGAACAACTTTTGTGGTGTCCTTTTGATGCCTACCGGAGCAATGTAAAAACTACCAACAGAACTCGTCCCTGGCACCTTCGCTAGTGGAGTTGTGCATGGGGTGTGTTTGGAACATTTTGTCACCGGCCGAGTCCAAAATTCAGCGGTTCCCCATCTCAGCCCAGAAAGCAGGTAAAACAACTTTTGTGGTGTCTTTCAGATGCCTACCGGAGCAATGTAAAAACTACCAGGAGAACTCCTGCCTGGCACCTTCCCCGGTGGAGTTGTGCATGGGGTGTCTTTGGAACATTTTGTCACCGGCTGACTCCAAAATTCAGCGGTTCCCCATCTCAGCCCAGAAAGCAGGTAGAAGAACTTTTCTTGTGCCTTTCAGCTGCCTACCAAGGTAGTGTAAAAACTACCAAGAGAACTCCTGCCTGGCACCTTCCCCGGTGGAGTTGTGCATGGGGTGTCTTTGGAACATTTTGTCACCGGCCGACTCCAAAATTCAGCGGTTCCCCATCTCAGCCCAGAAAGCAGGTAGAACAACTTTTGTGGTGTCTTTCAGATGCCTACCGGAGCAATGTAAAAACTACCAGGAGAACTCCTGCCTGGCACCTTCCCCGGTGGAGTTGTGCATGGGGTGTCTTTGGAACATTTTGTCACCGGCCGAGTCCAAAATTCAGCGGTTCCCCATCTCAGCCCAGAAAGCAGGTAGAACAACTTTTGTGGTGCCTTTCAGATGCCTATCAAGGTAGTGTAAAATCTACCAAGAGAACTCCTGCCTGGCACCTTCCCCGGTGGAGTTGTGCATGGGGTGTCTTTGGAACATTTTGTCACCGGCCGACTCCAAAATTCAGCGATCCCCATCTCAGCCCAGAAAGCAGGAAGAACAACTTTTGTGGTGTCCTTTTGATGCCTACCGGAGCAATGTAAAAACTACCAACAGAACTCGTCCCTGGCACCTTCGCTAGTGGAGTTGTGCATGGGGTGTGTTTGGAACATTTTGTCACCGGCCGACTCCAAAATTCAGCGATCCCCATCTCAGCCCAGAAAGCAGGAAGAACAACTTTTGTGGTGTCCTTTTGATGCCTACCGGAGCAATGTAAAAACTACCAACAGAACTCGTCCCTGGCACCTTCGCTAGTGGAGTTGTGCATGGGGTGTGTTTGGAACATTTTGTCACCGGCCGAGTCCAAAATTCAGCGGTTCCCCATCTCAGCCCAGAAAGCAGGTAAAACAACTTTTGTGGTGTCTTTCAGATGCCTACCGGAGCAATGTAAAAACTACCAGGAGAACTCCTGTCTGGCACCTTCCCCGGTGGAGTTGTGCATGGGGTGTCTTTGGAACATTTTGTCACCGGCCGACTCCAAAATTCAGCGGTTCCCCATCTCAGCCCAGAAAGCAGGTAGAACAACTTTTGTGGTGTCTTTCAGATGCCTACCGGAGCAATGTAAAAACTACCAGGAGAACTCCTGCCTGGCACCTTCCCCGGTGGAGTTGTGCATGGGGTGTCTTTGGAACATTTTGTCACCGGCCGACTCCAAAATTCAGCGGTTCCCCATCTCAGCCCAGAAAGCAGGTAGAACAACTTTTGTGGTGCCTTTCAGATGCCTATCAAGGTAGTGTAAAAACTATCTACCAAGAGAACTCCTGCCTGGCACCTTCCCCGGTGGAGTTGTGCATGGGGTGTCTTTGGAACATTTTGTCACCGGCCGACTCCAAAATTCAGCGGTTCCCCATCTCAGCCCAGAAAGCAGGTAAAACAACTTTTGTGGTGTCTTTCAGATGCCTACCGGAGCAATGTAAAAACTACCAGGAGAACTCCTGCCTGGCACCTTCCCCGGTGGAGTTGTGCATGGGGTGTGTTTGGAACATTTTGTCACCGGCCGACTCCAAAATTCAGCGGTTCCCCATCTCAGCCCAGAAAGCAGGTACAACAACTTTTGTGGTGTCTTTCAGATGCCTACCGGAGCAATGTAAAAACTACCAGGAGAACTCCTGCCTGGCACCTTCCCCGGTGGAGTTGTGCATGGGGTGTCTTTGGAACATTTTGTCACCGGCCGAGTCCAAAATTCAGCGGTTCCCCATCTCAGCCCAGAAAGAAGGTAGAACAACTTTTGTGGTGCCTTTCAGCTGCCTACCAAGGTAGTGTAAAAACTACCAAGAGAACTCCTGCCTGGCACCTTCCCCGGTGGAGTTGTGCATGGGGTGTCTTTGGAACATTTTGTCACCGGCCGACTGCAAAATTCAGCGGTTCCCCATCTCAGCCCAGAAAGCAGGTAGAACAACTTTTGTGGTGTCTTTCAGATGCCTACCGGAGCAAAGTAAAAACTACCAGGAGAACTCCTGCCTGGCACCTTCCCCGGTGGAGTTGTGCATGGGGTGTCTTTGGAACATTTTGTCACCGGCCGACTCCAAAATTCAGCGGTTCCCCATCTCAGCCCAGAAAGCAGGTAGAACAACTTTTGTGGTGCCTTTCAGATGCCTACCAAGGTAGTGTAAAAACTACCAAGAGAACTCCTGCCTGGCACCTTCCCCGGTGGAGTTGTGCATGGGGTGTCTTTGGAACATTTTGTCACCGGCCGACTCCAAAATTCAGCGATCCCCATCTCAGCCCAGAAAGCAGGAAGAACAACTTTTGTGGTGTCCTTTTGATGCCTACCGGAGCAATGTAAAAACTACCAACAGAACTCGTCCCTGGCACCTTCGCTAGTGGAGTTGTGCATGGGGTGTGTTTGGAACATTTTGTCACCGGCCGAGTCCAAAATTCAGCGGTTCCCCATCTCAGCCCAGAAAGCAGGTAAAACAACTTTTGTGGTGTCTTTCAGATGCCTACCGGAGCAATGTAAAAACTACCAGGAGAACTCCTGCCTGGCACCTTCCCCGGTGGAGTTGTGCATGGGGTGTCTTTGGAACATTTTGTCACCGGCCGACTCCAAAATTCAGCGGTTCCCCATCTCAGCCCAGAAAGCAGGTAAAATAACTTTTGTGGTGTCTTTCAGATGCCTACCGGAGCAATGTAAAAACTACCAGGAGAACTCCTGCCTGGCACCTTCCCCGGTGGAGTTGTGCATGGGGTGTCTTTGGAACATTTTGTCACCGGCCGACTCCAAAATTCAGCGGTTCCCCATCTCAGCCCAGAAAGCAGGTAGAACAACTTTTGTGGTGCCTTTCAGATGCCTACCAAGGTAGTGTAAAAACTACCAAGAGAACTCCTGCCTGGCACCTTCCCCGGTGGAGTTGTGCATGGGGTGTCTTTGGAACATTTTGTCACCGGCCGACTCCAAAATTCAGCGATCCCCATCTCAGCCCAGAAAGCAGGAAGAACAACTTTTGTGGTGTCCTTTTGATGCCTACCGGAGCAATGTAAAAACTACCAACAGAACTCGTCCCTGGCACCTTCGCTAGTGGAGTTGTGCATGGGGTGTGTTTGGAACATTTTGTCACCGGCCGACTCCAAAATTCAGCGGTTCCCCATCTCAGCCCAGAAAGCAGGTAAAACAACTTTTGTGGTGTCTTTCAGATGCCTACCGGAGCAATGTAAAAACTACCAGGAGAACTCCTGCCTGGCAACTTCCCCGGTGGAGTTGTGCATGGGGTGTCTTTGGAACATTTTGTCACCGGCCGACTCCAAAATTCAGCGGTTCCCCATCTCAGCCCAGAAAGCAGGTAGAACAACTTTTGTGGTGCCTTTCAGATGCCTACCAAGGTAGTGTAAAAACTACCAAGAGAACTCCTGCCTGGCACCTTCCCCGGTGGAGCTGTGCATGGGGTGTCTTTGGAACATTTTGTCACCGGCCGACTCCAAAATTCAGCGATCCCCATCTCAGCCCAGAAAGCAGGAAGAACAACTTTTGTGGTGTCCTTTTGATGCCTACCGGAGCAATGTAAAAACTACCAACAGAACTCGTCCCTGGCACCTTCGCTAGTGGAGTTGTGCATGGGGTGTGTTTGGAACATTTTGTCACCGGCCGAGTCCAAAATTCAGCGGTTCCCCATCTCAGCCCAGAAAGCAGGTAAAACAACTTTTGTGGTGTCTTTCAGATGCCTACCGGAGCAATGTAAAAACTACCAAGAGAACTCCTGTCTGGCACCTTCCCCGGTGGAGTTGTGCATGGGGTGTCTTTGGAACATTTTGTCACCGGCCGACTCCAAAATTCAGCGGTTCCCCATCTCAGCCCAGAAAGCAGGTAGAACAACTTTTGTGGTGTCTTTCAGATGCCTACCGGAGCAATGTAAAAACTACCAGGAGAACTCCTGCCTGGCACCTTCCCCGGTGGAGTTGTGCATGGGGTGTCTTTGGAACATTTTGTCACCGGCCGACTCCAAAATTCAGCGGTTCCCCATCTCAGCCCAGAAAGCAGGTAGAACAACTTTTTTGGTGCCTTTCAGATGCCTACCAAGGTAGTGTAAAAACTACCAACAGAACTCCTGCCTGGCACCTTCCCCGGTGGAGTTGTGCATGGGGTGTCTTTGGAACATTTTGTCACCGGCCGACTCCAAAATTCAGCGATCCCCATCTCAGCCCAGAAAGCAGGAAGAACAACTTTTGTGGTGTCCTTTTGATGCCTACCGGAGCAATGTAAAAACTACCAACAGAACTTGTCCCTGGCACCTTCGCTAGTGGAGTTGTGCATGGGGTGTGTTTGGAACATTTTGTCACCGGCCGACTCCAAAATTCAGCGGTTCCCCATCTCAGCCCAGAAAGCAGGTAAAACAACTTTTGTGGTGTCTTTCAGATGCCTACCGGAGCAATGTAAAAACTACCAGGAGAACTCCTGCCTGGCACCTTCCCCGGTGGAGTTGTGCATGGGGTGTGTTTGGAACATTTTGTCACCGGCTGACTCCAAAATTCAGCGGTTCCCCATCTCAGCCCAGAAAGCAGGAAGAACAACTTTTGTGGTGCCTTTCAAATGCCTACCAAGGTAGTGTAAAAACTACCAAGAGAACTCCTGCCTGGCACCTTCCCCGGTGGAGTTGTGCATGGGGTGTCTTTGGAACATTTTGTCACCGGCCGACTCCAAAATTCAGCGGTTCCCCATCTCAGCCCAGAAAGCAGGTAAAACAACTTTTGTGGTGTCTTTCAGATGCCTACCGGAGCAATGTAAAAACTACCAGGAGAACTCCTGCCTGGCACCTTCCCCGGTGGAGTTGTGCATGGGGTGTGTTTGGAACATTTTGTCACCGGCTGACTCCAAAATTCAGCGGTTCCCCATCTCAGCCCAGAAAGCAGGTAGAAGAACTTTTCTTGTGCCTTTCAGCTGCCTACCAAGGTAGTGTAAAAACTACCAACAGAACTCGTCCCTGGCACCTTCCCCGGTGGAGTTGTGCATGGGGTGTCTTTGGAACATTTTGTCACCGGCCGACTCCAAAATTCAGCGGTTCCCCATCTCAGCCCAGAAAGAAGGTACAACAACTTTTCTTGTGCCTTTCAGCTGCCTACCAAGGTAGTGTAAAAACTACCAAGAGAACTCCTGTCTGGCACCTTCCCTGGTGGAGTTGTGCATGGGGTGTGTTTGGAACATTTTGTCACCGGCCGACTCCAAAATTCAGCGGTTCCCCATCTCAGCCCAGAAAGCAGGTAGAACAACTTTTGTGGTGTCTTTCAGATGCCTACCGGAGCAATGTAAAAACTACCAGGAGAACTCCTGCCTGGCACCTTCCCCGGTGGAGTTGTGCATGGGGTGTGTTTGGAACATTTTGTCACCGGCCGACTCCAAAATTCAGCGGTTCCCCATCTCAGCCCAGAAAGCAGATAGAACAACTTTTGTGGTGCCTTTCAGCTGCCTACCAAGGTAGTGTAAAAACTACCAAGAGAACTCCTGCCTGGCACCTTCCCCGGTGGAGTTGTGCATGGGGTGTCTTTGGAACATTTTGTCACCGGCCGAGTCCAAAATTCAGCGGTTCCCCATCTCAGCCCAGAAAGAAGGTACAACAACTTTTGTGGTGCCTTTCAGCTGCCTACCAAGGTAGTGTAAAAACTACTAAGAGAACTCCTGTCTGGCACCTTCCCCGGTGGAGTTGTGCATGGGGTGTCTTTGGAACATTTTGTCACCGGCCGACTCCAAAATTCAGCGGTTCCCCATCTCAGCCCAGAAAGAAGGTACAACAACCTTTGTGGTGTCTTTCAGATGCCTACCAAGGTAGTGTAAAAACTATTAAGAGAAGTCCTGTCTGGCACCTTCCCCGGTGGAGTTGTGCATGGGGTGTGTTTGGAACATTTTGTCACCGGCCGACTCCAAAATTCAGCGGTTCCCCATCTCAGCCCAGAAAGCAGGTAGAACAACTTTTGTGGTGTCTTTCAGATGCCTACCGGAGCAATGTAAAAACTACCAGGAGAACTCCTTTCTGGCACCTTCCCCGGTGGAGTTGTGCATGGGGTGTGTTTGGAACATTTTGTCACCGGCCGACTCCAAAATTCAGCGGTTCCCCATCTCAGCCCAGAAAGCAGGTAAAACAACTTTTGTGGTGTCTTTCAGATGCCTACCGGAGCAATGTAAAAACTACCAGGAGAACTCCTGCCTGGCAACTTCCCCGGTGGAGTTGTGCATGGGGTGTCTTTGGAACATTTTGTCACCGGCCGACTCCAAAATTCAGCGGTTCCCCATCTCAGCCCAGAAAGCAGGTAGAACAACTTTTGTGGTGCCTTTCAGATGCCTACCAAGGTAGTGTAAAAACTACCAAGAGAACTCCTGCCTGGCACCTTCCCCGGTGGAGCTGTGCATGGGGTGTCTTTGGAACATTTTGTCACCGGCCGACTCCAAAATTCAGCGATCCCCATCTCAGCCCAGAAAGCAGGAAGAACAACTTTTGTGGTGTCCTTTTGATGCCTACCGGAGCAATGTAAAAACTACCAACAGAACTCGTCCCTGGCACCTTCGCTAGTGGAGTTGTGCATGGGGTGTGTTTGGAACATTTTGTCACCGGCCGAGTCCAAAATTCAGCGGTTCCCCATCTCAGCCCAGAAAGCAGGTAAAACAACTTTTGTGGTGTCTTTCAGATGCCTACCGGAGCAATGTAAAAACTACCAAGAGAACTCCTGTCTGGCACCTTCCCCGGTGGAGTTGTGCATGGGGTGTCTTTGGAACATTTTGTCACCGGCCGACTCCAAAATTCAGCGGTTCCCCATCTCAGCCCAGAAAGCAGGTAGAACAACTTTTTTGGTGCCTTTCAGATGCCTACCAAGGTAGTGTAAAAACTACCAACAGAACTCCTGCCTGGCACCTTCCCCGGTGGAGTTGTGCATGGGGTGTCTTTGGAACATTTTGTCACCGGCCGACTCCAAAATTCAGCGATCCCCATCTCAGCCCAGAAAGCAGGAAGAACAACTTTTGTGGTGTCCTTTTGATGCCTACCGGAGCAATGTAAAAACTACCAACAGAACTTGTCCCTGGCACCTTCGCTAGTGGAGTTGTGCATGGGGTGTGTTTGGAACATTTTGTCACCGGCCGACTCCAAAATTCAGCGGTTCCCCATCTCAGCCCAGAAAGCAGGTAAAACAACTTTTGTGGTGTCTTTCAGATGCCTACCGGAGCAATGTAAAAACTACCAGGAGAACTCCTGCCTGGCACCTTCCCCGGTGGAGTTGTGCATGGGGTGTGTTTGGAACATTTTGTCACCGGCTGACTCCAAAATTCAGCGGTTCCCCATCTCAGCCCAGAAAGCAGGAAGAACAACTTTTGTGGTGCCTTTCAAATGCCTACCAAGGTAGTGTAAAAACTACCAAGAGAACTCCTGCCTGGCACCTTCCCCGGTGGAGTTGTGCATGGGGTGTCTTTGGAACATTTTGTCACCGGCCGACTCCAAAATTCAGCGGTTCCCCATCTCAGCCCAGAAAGCAGGTAAAACAACTTTTGTGGTGTCTTTCAGATGCCTACCGGAGCAATGTAAAAACTACCAGGAGAACTCCTGCCTGGCACCTTCCCCGGTGGAGTTGTGCATGGGGTGTGTTTGGAACATTTTGTCACCGGCTGACTCCAAAATTCAGCGGTTCCCCATCTCAGCCCAGAAAGCAGGTAGAAGAACTTTTCTTGTGCCTTTCAGCTGCCTACCAAGGTAGTGTAAAAACTACCAAGAGAACTCCTGCCTGGCACCTTCCCCGGTGGAGTTGTGCATGGGGTGTCTTTGGAACATTTTGTCACCGGCCGACTCCAAAATTCAGCGGTTCCCCATCTCAGCCCAGAAAGAAGGTACAACAACTTTTCTTGTGCCTTTCAGCTGCCTACCAAGGTAGTGTAAAAACTACCAAGAGAACTCCTGCCTGGCACCTTCCCTGGTGGAGTTGTGCATGGGGTGTGTTTGGAACATTTTGTCACCGGCCGACTCCAAAATTCAGCGGTTCCCCATCTCAGCCCAGAAAGCAGGTAGAACAACTTTTGTGGTGTCTTTCAGATGCCTACCGGAGCAATGTAAAAACTACCAGGAGAACTCCTGCCTGGCACCTTCCCCGGTGGAGTTGTGCATGGGGTGTGTTTGGAACATTTTGTCACCGGCCGACTCCAAAATTCAGCGGTTCCCCATCTCAGCCCAGAAAGCAGATAGAACAACTTTTGTGGTGCCTTTCAGCTGCCTACCAAGGTAGTGTAAAAACTATTAAGAGAACTCCTGCCTGGCACCTTCCCCGGTGGAGTTGTGCATGGGGTGTCTTTGGAACATTTTGTCACCGGCCGAGTCCAAAATTCAGCGGTTCCCCATCTCAGCCCAGAAAGAAGGTACAACAACTTTTGTGGTGCCTTTCAGCTGCCTACCAAGGTAGTGTAAAAACTACTAAGAGAACTCCTGTCTGGCACCTTCCCCGGTGGAGTTGTGCATGGGGTGTCTTTGGAACATTTTGTCACCGGCCGACTCCAAAATTCAGCGGTTCCCCATCTCAGCCCAGAAAGAAGGTACAACAACCTTTGTGGTGTCTTTCAGATGCCTACCAAGGTAGTGTAAAAACTATTAAGAGAAGTCCTGTCTGGCACCTTCCCCGGTGGAGTTGTGCATGGGGTGTGTTTGGAACATTTTGTCACCGGCCGACTCCAAAATTCAGCGGTTCCCCATCTCAGCCCAGAAAGCAGGTAGAACAACTTTTGTGGTGTCTTTCAGATGCCTACCGGAGCAATGTAAAAACTACCAGGAGAACTCCTGCCTGGCACCTTCCCCGGTGGAGTTGTGCATGGGGTGTGTTTGGAACATTTTGTCACCGGCCGACTCCAAAATTCAGCGGTTCCCCATCTCAGCCCAGAAAGCAGGTAGAACAACTTTTGTGGTGTCTTTCAGATGCCTACCGGAGCAATGTAAAAACTACCAGGAGAACTCCTGTCTGGCACCTTCCCCGGTGGAGTTGTGCATGGGGTGTCTTTGGAACATTTTGTCACCAGCCGAGTCCAAAAGTCAGCGGTTCCCCATCTCAGCCCAGAAAGCAGGTAGAACAACTTTTGTGGTGTCTTTCAGATGCCTACCGGAGCAATGTAAAAACTACCAACAGAATTCGTTCCTGGCACCTTCGCTAGTGGAGTTGTGCATGGGGTGTATTTATTAAAATTTTGTCACCAGCCGAGTCCAAAATTCAGCTGTTCCCCATCTCAGCCCAGAAAGCAGGTAGAACAACTTTTGTGGTGCCTTTCAAATGCCTACCAAGGTAGTGTAAAAACTACCAGGAGAACTCCTGTCTGGCACCTTCCCCGGTGGAGTTGTGCATGGGGTGTCTTTGGAACATTTTGTCACCGGCCGACTCCAAAATTCAGCGGTTCCCCATCTCAGCCCAGAAAGCAGGTAGAACAACTTTTGTGGTGCCTTTCAGCTGCCTACCAAGGTAGTGTAAAAACTACCAAGAGAACTCCTGCCTGGCACCTTCCCCGGTGGAGTTGTGCATGGGGTGTCTTTGGAACATTTTGTCACCGGCCGACTCCAAAATTCAGCGGTTCCCCATCTCAGCCCAGAAAGCAGGTACAACAACTTTTGTGGTGTCTTTCAGATGCCTACCGGAGCAATGTAAAAACTACCAACAGAACTCGTCCCTGGCACCTTCGCTAGTGGAGTTGTGCATGGGGTGTCTTTGGAACATTTTGTCACCGGCCGAGTCCAAAATTCAGCGGTTCCCCATCTCAGCCCAGAAAGCAGGTAAAACAACTTTTGTGGTGCCTTTCAGCTGCCTACCAAGGTAGTGTAAAAACTATTAAGAGAAGTCCTGTCTGGCACCTTCCCCGGTGGAGTTGTGCATGGGGTGTGTTTGGAACATTTTGTCACCGGCCGACTCCAAAATTCAGCGGTTCCCCATCTCAGCCCAGAAAGCAGGTAAAACAACTTTTGTGGTGTCTTTCAGATGCCTACCAAGGTAGTGTAAAAACTACCAGGAGAACTCCTGTCTGGCACCTTCCCCGGTGGAGTTGTGCATGGGGTGTGTTTGGAACATTTTGTCACCGGCCGACTCCAAAATTCAGCGGTTCCCCATCTCAGCCCAGAAAGCAGGTAGAACAACTTTTGTGGTGTCTTTCAGATGCCTACCGGAGCAATGTAAAAACTACCAGGAGAACTCCTTTCTGGCACCTTCCCCGGTGGAGTTGTGCATGGGGTGTGTTTGGAACATTTTGTCACCGGCCGACTCCAAAATTCAGCGGTTCCCCATCTCAGCCCAGAAAGCAGGTAGAACAACTTTTGTGGTGCCTTTCAGCTGCCTACCAAGGTAGTGTAAAAACTACCAAGAGAACTCCTGCCTGGCACCTTCCCCGGTGGAGTTGTGCATGGGGTGTCTTTGGAACATTTTGTCACCGGCCGAGTCCAAAATTCAGCGATTCCCCATCTCAGCCCAGAAAGCAGGAAGAACAACTTTTGTTGTGTCCTTTTGATGCCTACCGGAGCAATGTAAAAACTACCAACAGAACTCGTCCCTGGCACCTTCCCCGGTGGAGTTGTGCATGGGGTGTCTTTGGAACATTTTGTCACCGGCCGACTCCAAAATTCAGCTGTTCCCCATCTCAGCCCAGAAAGAAGGTACAACAACTTTTCTTGTGCCTTTCAGCTGCCTACCAAGGTAGTGTAAAAACTACCAAGAGAACTCCTGCCTGGCACCTTCCCTGGTGGAGTTGTGCATGGGGTGTCTTTGGAACATTTTGTCACCGGCCGACTCCAAAATTCAGCGGTTCCCCATCTCAGCCCAGAAAGCAGGTAGAACAACTTTTGTGGTGTCTTTCAGATGCCTACCGGAGCAATGTAAAAACTACCAGGAGAACTCCTGCCTGGCACCTTCCCCGGTGGAGTTGTGCATGGGGTGTGTTTGGAACATTTTGTCACCGGCCGACTCCAAAATTCAGCGGTTCCCCATCTCAGCCCAGAAAGCAGATAGAACAACTTTTGTGGTGCCTTTCAGCTGCCTACCAAGGTAGTGTAAAAACTACTAAGAGAACTCCTGCCTGGCACCTTCCCCGGTGGAGTTGTGCATGGGGTGTCTTTGGAACATTTTGTCACCGGCCGAGTCCAAAATTCAGCGGTTCCCCATCTCAGCCCAGAAAGAAGGTACAACAACCTTTGTGGTGTCTTTCAGATGCCTACCAAGGTAGTGTAAAAACTATTAAGAGAAGTCCTGTCTGGCACCTTCCCCGGTGGAGTTGTGCATGGGGTGTGTTTGGAACATTTTGTCACCGGCCGACTCCAAAATTCAGCGGTTCCCCATCTCAGCCCAGAAAGCAGGTAGAACAACTTTTGTGGTGTCTTTCAGATGCCTACCGGAGCAATGTAAAAACTACCAGGAGAACTCCTTTCTGGCACCTTCCCCGGTGGAGTTGTGCATGGGGTGTGTTTGGAACATTTTGTCACCGGCCGACTCCAAAATTCAGCGGTTCCCCATCTCAGCCCAGAAAGCAGGTAGAACAACTTTTGTGGTGTCTTTCAGATGCCTACCGGAGCAATGTAAAAACTACCAGGAGAACTCCTGTCTGGCACCTTCCCCGGTGGAGTTGTGCATGGGGTGTCTTTGGAACATTTTGTCACCAGCCGAGTCCAAAATTCAGCGGTTCCGCATCTCAGCCCAGAAAGCAGGTAGAACAACTTTTGTGGTGTCTTTCAGATGCCTACCGGAGCAATGTAAAAACTACCAACAGAATTCGTTCCTGGCACCTTCGCTAGTGGAGTTGTGCATGGGGTGTATTTATTAAAATTTTGTCACCAGCCGAGTCCAAAATTCAGCTGTTCCCCATCTCAGCCCAGAAAGCAGGTAGAACAACTTTTGTGGTGCCTTTCAAATGCCTACCAAGGTAGTGTAAAAACTACCAGGAGAACTCCTGTCTGGCACCTTCCCCGGTGGAGTTGTGCATGGGGTGTCTTTGGAACATTTTGTCACCGGCCGACTCCAAAATTCAGCGGTTCCCCATCTCAGCCCAGAAAGCAGGTAGAACAACTTTTGTGGTGCCTTTCAGCTGCCTACGAAGGTAGTGTAAAAACTACCAAGAGAACTCCTGCCTGGCACCTTCCCCGGTGGAGTTGTGCATGGGGTGTCTTTGGAACATTTTGTCACCGGCCGACTCCAAAATTCAGCGATTCCCCATCTCAGCCCAGAAAGCAGGAAGAACAACTTTTGTGGTGTCCTTTTGCTGCCTACCGGAGCAATGTAAAAACTACCAACAGAACTCGTCCCTGGCACCTTCGCTAGTGGAGTTGTGCATGGGGTGTGTTTGGAACATTTTGTCACCGGCCGAGTCCAAAATTCAGCGGTTCCCCATCTCAGCCCAGAAAGCAGGTAAAACAACTTTTGTGGTGCCTTTCAGCTGCCTACCAAGGTAGTGTAAAAACTATTAAGAGAAGTCCTGTCTGGCACCTTCCCCGGTGGAGTTGTGCATGGGGTGTGTTTGGAACATTTTGTCACCGGCCGACTCCAAAATTCAGCGGTTCCCCATCTCAGCCCAGAAAGCAGGTAAAACAACTTTTGTGGTGTCTTTCAGATGCCTACCAAGGTAGTGTAAAAACTACCAGGAGAACTCCTGTCTGGCACCTTCCCCGGTGGAGTTGTGCATGGGGTGTGTTTGGAACATTTTGTCACCGGCCGACTCCAAAATTCAGCGGTTCCCCATCTCAGCCCAGAAAGCAGGAAGAACAACTTTTGTGGTGTCCTTTTGCTGCCTACCGGAGCAATGTAAAAACTACCAGGAGAACTCCTGCCTGGCACCTTCCCCGGTGGAGTTGTGCATGGGGTGTGTTTGGAACATTTTGTCACCGGCCGACTCCAAAATTCAGCGGTTCCCCATCTCAGCCCAGAAAGCAGGAAGAACAACTTTTGTGGTGTCCTTTTGATGCCTACCGGAGCAATGTAAAAACTACCAACAGAACTCGTCCCTGGCACCTTCGCTAGTGGAGTTGTGCATGGGGTGTGTTTGGAACATTTTGTCACCGGCCGACTCCAAAATTCAGCGGTTCCCCATCTCAGCCCAGAAAGCAGGTAAAACAACTTTTGTGGTGTCTTTCAGATGCCTACCGGAGCAATGTAAAAACTACCAGGAGAACTCCTGTCTGGCACCTTCCCCGGTGGAGTTGTGCATGGGGTGTCTTTGGAACATTTTGTCACCGGCCGACTCCAAAATTCAGCGGTTCCCCATCTCAGCCCAGAAAGCAGGTAGAACAACTTTTGTGGTGCCTTTCAGATGCCTACCAAGGTAGTGTAAAAACTACCAAGAGAACTCCTGCCTGGCACCTTCCCCGGTGGAGTTGTGCATGGGGTGTCTTTGGAACATTTTGTCACCGGCCGACTCCAAAATTCAGCGATTCCCCATCTCAGCCCAGAAAGCAGGAAGAACAACTTTTGTGGTGTCCTTTTGCTGCCTACCGGAGCAATGTAAAAACTACCAACAGAACTCATCCCTGGCACCTTCGCTAGTGGAGTTGTGCATGGGGTGTGTTTGGAACATTTTGTCACCGGCCGAGTCCAAAATTCAGCGGTTCCCCATCTCAGCCCAGAAAGCAGGAAGAACAACTTTTGTCGTGCCTTTCAGCTGCCTACCAAGGTAGTGTAAAAACTACCAAGAGAACTCCTGCCTGGCACCTTCCCCGGTGGAGTTGTGCATGGGGTGAGTTTGGAACATTTTGTCACCGGCCGACTCCAAAATTCAGCGGTTCCCCATCTCAGCCCAGAAAGCAGGTAGAACAACTTTTGTGGTGTCTTTCAGATGCCTACCGGAGCAATGTAAAAACTACCAGGAGAACTCCTGCCTGGCACCTTCCCCGGTGGAGTTGTGCATGGGGTGTGTTTGGAACATTTTGTCACCGGCCGACTCCAAAATTCAGCGGTTCCCCATCTCAGCCCAGAAAGCAGGTACAACAACTTTTGTGGTGTCTTTCAGATGCCTACCGGAGCAATGTAAAAACTACCAAGAGAACTCCTGCCTGGCACCTTCCCCGGTGGAGTTGTGCATGGGGTGTCTTTGGAACATTTTGTCACCGGCCGACTCCAAAATTCAGCGGTTCCCCATCTCAGCCCAGAAAGCAGGTAGAACAACTTTTGTGGTGCCTTTCAGATGCCTACCAAGGTAGTGTAAAAACTACCAAGAGAACTCCTGCCTGGCACCTTCCCCGGTGGAGTTGTGCATGGGGTGTCTTTGGAACATTTTGTCACCGGCCGACTCCAAAATTCAGCGATCCCCATCTCAGCCCAGAAAGCAGGAAGAACAACTTTTGTGGTGTCCTTTTGATGCCTACCGGAGCAATGTAAAAGCTACCAACAGAACTCGTCCCTGGCACCTTCGCTAGTGGAGTTGTGCATGGGGTGTGTTTGGAACATTTTGTCACCGGCCGACTCCAAAATTCAGCGGTTCCCCATCTCAGCCCAGAAAGCAGGTAAAACAACTTTTGTGGTGTCTTTCAGATGCCTACCGGAGCAATGTAAAAACTACCAGGAGAACTCCTGCCTAGCACCTTCCCCGGTGGAGTTGTGCATGGGGTGTGTTTGGAACATTTTGTCACCGGCCGACTCCAAAATTCAGCGGTTCCCCATCTCAGCCCAGAAAGCAGGTAGAACAACTTTTGTGGTGTCTTTCAGATGCCTACCGGAGCAATGTAAAAACTACCAGGAGAACTCCTGTCTGGCACCTTCGCTAGTGGAGTTGTGCATGGGGTGTCTTTGGAACATTTTGTCACCGGACGACTCCAAAATTCAGCGATTCCCCATCTCAGCGCAGAAAGCAGGAAGAACAACTTTTGTGGTGTCCTTTTGATGCCTACCGGAGCAATGTAAAAACTACCAGGAGAATTCCTTTCTGGCACCTTCCCCGGTGGAGTTGTGCATGGGGTGTCTTTGGAACATTTTTTCACCGGCCGACTCCAAAATTCAGCGGTTCCCCATCTCAGCCCAGAAAGCAGGTACAACAACTTTTGTGGTGTCTTTCAGATGCCTACCGGAGCAATGTAAAAACTACCAAGAGAACTCCTGCCTGGCACCTTCCCCGGTGGAGTTGTGCATGGGGTGTCTTTGGAACATTTTGTCACCGGCCGACTCCAAAATTCAGCGATCCCCATCTCAGCCCAGAAAGCAGGAAGAACAACTTTTGTGGTGTCCTTTTGATGCCTACCGGAGCAATGTAAAAGCTACCAACAGAACTCGTCCCTGGCACCTTCGCTAGTGGAGTTGTGCATGGGGTGTGTTTGGAACATTTTGTCACCGGCCGACTCCAAAATTCAGCGGTTCCCCATCTCAGCCCAGAAAGCAGGTAAAACAACTTTTGTGGTGTCTTTCAGATGCCTACCGGAGCAATGTAAAAACTACCAGGAGAACTCCTGCCTAGCACCTTCCCCGGTGGAGTTGTGCATGGGGTGTGTTTGGAACATTTTGTCACCGGCCGACTCCAAAATTCAGCGGTTCCCCATCTCAGCCCAGAAAGCAGGTAGAACAACTTTTGTGGTGTCTTTCAGATGCCTACCGGAGCAATGTAAAAACTACCAGGAGAACTCCTTTCTGGCACCTTCCCCGGTGGAGTTGTGCATGGGGTGTGTTTGGAACATTTTGTCACCGGCCGACTCCAAAATTCAGCGGTTCCCCATCTCAGCCCAGAAAGCAGGTAGAACAACTTTTGTGGTGTCTTTCAGATGCCTACCGGAGCAATGTAAAAACTACCAGGAGAACTCCTGCCTGGCACCTTCCCCGGTGGAGTTGTGCATGGGGTGTCTTTGGAACATTTTGTCACCGGCCGACTCCAAAATTCAGCGGTTCCCCATCTCAGCCCAGAAAGCAGGTAGAACAACTTTTGTGGTGCCTTTCAGATGCCTACCAAGGTAGTGTAAAAACTACCAAGAGAACTCCTGCCTGGCACCTTCCCCGGTGGAGTTGTGCATGGGGTGTCTTTGGAACATTTTGTCACCGGCCGACTCCAAAATTCAGCGGTTCCCCATCTCAGCCCAGAAAGCAGGAAGAACAACTTTTGTGGTGTCCTTTTGATGCCTACCGGAGCAATGTAAAAACTACCAACAGAACTCGTCCCTGGCACCTTCGCTAGTGGAGTTGTGCATGGGGTGTGTTTGGAACATTTTGTCACCGGCCGACTCCAAAATTCAGCGGTTCCCCATCTCATCCCAGAAAGCAGGTAAAACAACTTTTGTGGTGTCTTTCAGATGCCTACCGGAGCAATGTAAAAACTACCAGGAGAACTCCTGCCTGGCACCTTCCCCGGTGGAGTTGTGCATGGGGTGTGTTTGGAACATTTTGTCACCGGCCGAGTCCAAAATTCAGCGGTTCCCCATCTCAGCCCAGAAAGCAGGTAGAACAACTTTTGTGGTGTCTTTCAGATGCCTACCGGAGCAATGTAAAAACTACCAGGAGAACTCCTGCCTGGCACCTTCCCCGGTGGAGTTGTGCATCGGGTGTCTTTGGAACATTTTGTCACCGGCCGACTCCAAAATTCAGCGGTTCCCCATCTCAGCCCAGAAAGCAGGAAGAACAACTTTTGTGGTGCCTTTCAGATGCCTACCAAGGTAGTGTAAAAACTACCAAGAGAACTCCTGCCTGGCACCTTCCCCGGTGGAGTTGTGCATGGGGTGTCTTTGGAACATTTTGTCACCGGCCGACTCCAAAATTCAGCGATCCCCATCTCAGCCCAGAAAGCAGGAAGAACAACTTTTGTGGTGTCCTTTTGATGCCTACCGGAGCAATGTAAAAGCTACCAACAGAACTCGTCCCTGGCACCTTCGCTAGTGGAGTTGTGCATGGGGTGTGTTTGGAACATTTTGTCACCGGCCGAGTCCAAAATTCAGCGGTTCCCCATCTCAGCCCAGAAAGCAGGTAAAACAACTTTTGTGGTGTCTTTCAGATGCCTACCGGAGCAATGTAAAAACTACCAGGAGAACTCCTGCCTGGCACCTTCCCCGGTGGAGTTGTGCATGGGGTGTCTTTGGAACATTTTGTCACCGGCTGACTCCAAAATTCAGCGGTTCCCCATCTCAGCCCAGAAAGCAGGTAGAAGAACTTTTCTTGTGCCTTTCAGCTGCCTACCAAGGTAGTGTAAAAACTACCAAGAGAACTCCTGCCTGGCACCTTCCCCGGTGGAGTTGTGCATGGGGTGTCTTTGGAACATTTTTTCACCGGCCGACTCCAAAATTCAGCGGTTCCCCATCTCAGCCCAGAAAGCAGGTAGAACAACTTTTGTGGTGTCTTTCAGATGCCTACCGGAGCAATGTAAAAACTACCAGGAGAACTCCTGCCTGGCACCTTCCCCGGTGGAGTTGTGCATGGGGTGTCTTTGGAACATTTTGTCACCGGCCGAGTCCAAAATTCAGCGGTTCCCCATCTCAGCCCAGAAAGCAGGTAGAACAACTTTTGTGGTGCCTTTCAGATGCCTATCAAGGTAGTGTAAAATCTACCAAGAGAACTCCTGCCTGGCACCTTCCCCGGTGGAGTTGTGCATGGGGTGTCTTTGGAACATTTTGTCACCGGCCGACTCCAAAATTCAGCGATCCCCATCTCAGCCCAGAAAGCAGGAAGAACAACTTTTGTGGTGTCCTTTTGATGCCTACCGGAGCAATGTAAAAACTACCAACAGAACTCGTCCCTGGCACCTTCGCTAGTGGAGTTGTGCATGGGGTGTGTTTGGAACATTTTGTCACCGGCCGAGTCCAAAATTCAGCGGTTCCCCATCTCAGCCCAGAAAGCAGGTAAAACAACTTTTGTGGTGTCTTTCAGATGCCTACCGGAGCAATGTAAAAACTACCAGGAGAACTCCTGCCTGGCACCTTCCCCGGTGGAGTTGTGCATGGGGTGTGTTTGGAACATTTTGTCACCGGCCGACTCCAAAATTCAGCGGTTCCCCATCTCAGCCCAGAAAGCAGGTAGAACAACTTTTTTGGTGCCTTTCAGATGCCTACCAAGGTAGTGTAAAAACTACCAAGAGAACTCCTGCCTGGCACCTTCCCCGGTGGAGTTGTGCATGGGGTGTCTTTGGAACATTTTGTCACCGGCCGACTCCAAAATTCAGCGGTTCCCCATCTCAGCCCAGAAAGAAGGTAGAACAACTTTTGTGGTGCCTTTCAGATGCCTACCAAGGTAGTGTAAAAACTACCAAGAGAACTCCTGCCTGGCACCTTCCCCGGTGGAGTTGTGCATGGGGTGTCTTTGGAACATTTTGTCACCGGCCGACTGCAAAATTCAGCGGTTCCCCATCTCAGCCCAGAAAGCAGGTAGAACAACTTTTGTGGTGTCTTTCAGATGCCTACCGGAGCAATGTAAAAACTACCAGGAGAACTCCTGCCTGGCACCTTCCCCGGTGGAGTTGTGCATGGGGTGTCTTTGGAACATTTTGTCACCGGCCGACTCCAAAATTCAGCGGTTCCCCATCTCAGCCCAGAAAGCAGGTAGAACAACTTTTGTGGTGCCTTTCAGATGCCTACCAAGGTAGTGTAAAAACTACCAAGAGAACTCCTGCCTGGCACCTTCCCCGGTGGAGTTGTGCATGGGGTGTCTTTGGAACATTTTGTCACCGGCCGACTCCAAAATTCAGCGATCCCCATCTCAGCCCAGAAAGCAGGAAGAACAACTTTTGTGGTGTCCTTTTGATGCCTACCGGAGCAATGTAAAAACTACCAACAGAACTCGTCCCTGGCACCTTCGCTAGTGGAGTTGTGCATGGGGTGTGTTTGGAACATTTTGTCACCGGCCGAGTCCAAAATTCAGCGGTTCCCCATCTCAGCCCAGAAAGCAGGTAAAACAACTTTTGTGGTGTCTTTCAGATGCCTACCGGAGCAATGTAAAAACTACCAGGAGAACTCCTGCCTGGCACCTTCCCCGGTGGAGTTGTGCATGGGGTGTCTTTGGAACATTTTGTCACCGGCCGACTCCAAAATTCAGCGGTTCCCCATCTCAGCCCAGAAAGCAGGTAGAACAACTTTTGTGGTGCCTTTCAGATGCCTACCAAGGTAGTGTAAAAACTACCAAGAGAACTCCTGCCTGGCACCTTCCCCGGTGGAGTTGTGCATGGGGTGTCTTTGGAACATTTTGTCACCGGCCGACTCCAAAATTCAGCGATCCCCATCTCAGCCCAGAAAGCAGGAAGAACAACTTTTGTGGTGTCCTTTTGATGCCTACCGGAGCAATGTAAAAACTACCAACAGAACTCGTCCCTGGCACCTTCGCTAGTGGAGTTGTGCATGGGGTGTGTTTGGAACATTTTGTCACCGGCCGACTCCAAAATTCAGCGGTTCCCCATCTCAGCCCAGAAAGCAGGTAAAACAACTTTTGTGGTGTCTTTCAGATGCCTACCAGAGCAATGTAAAAACTACCAGGAGAACTCCTGCCTGGCACCTTCCCCGGTGGAGTTGTGCATGGGGTGTCTTTGGAACATTTTGTCACCGGCCGACTCCAAAATTCAGCGGTTCCCCATCTCAGCCCAGAAAGCAGGTAGAACAACTTTTGTGGTGCCTTTCAGATGCCTACCAAGGTAGTGTAAAAACTACCAAGAGAACTCCTGCCTGGCACCTTCCCCAGTGGAGTTGTGCATGGGGTGTCTTTGGAACATTTTGTCACCGGCCGACTCCAAAATTCAGCGATCCCCATCTCAGCCCAGAAAGCAGGAAGAACAACTTTTGTGGTGTCCTTTTGATGCCTACCGGAGCAATGTAAAAACTACCAACAGAACTCGTCCCTGGCACCTTCGCTAGTGGAGTTGTGCATGGGGTGTGTTTGGAACATTTTTTCACCGGCCGAGTCCAAAATTCAGCGGTTCCCCATCTCAGCCCAGAAAGCAGGTAGAACAACTTTTGTGGTGTCTTTCAGATGCCTACCGGAGCAATGTAAAAACTACCAGGAGAACTCCTGCCTGGCACCTTCCCCGGTGGAGTTGTGCATGGGGTGTGTTTGGAACATTTTGTCACCGGCCGAGTCCAAAATTCAGCGGTTCCCCATCTCAGCCCAGAAAGCAGGTAGAACAACTTTTGTGGTGTCTTTCAGATGCCTACCGGAGCAATGTAAAAACTACCAGGAGAACTCCTGCCTGGCACCTTCCCCGGTGGAGTTGTGCATGGGGTGTCTTTGGAACATTTTGTCACCGGCCGACTCCAAAATTCAGCGGTTCCCCATCTCAGCCCAGAAAGCAGGTAGAACAACTTTTTTGGTGCCTTTCAGATGCCTACCAAGGTAGTGTAAAAACTACCAAGAGAACTCCTGCCTGGCACCTTCCCCGGTGGAGTTGTGCATGGGGTGTCTTTGGAACATTTTGTCACCGGCCGACTCCAAAATTCAGCGATCCCCATCTCAGCCCAGAAAGCAGGAAGAACAACTTTTGTGGTGTCCTTTTGATGCCTACCGGAGCAATGTAAAAACTACCAACAGAACTCGTCCCTGGCACCTTCGCTAGTGGAGTTGTGCATGGGGTGTGTTTGGAACATTTTGTCACCGGCCGACTCCAAAATTCAGCGGTTCCCCATCTCAGCCCAGAAAGCAGGTAAAACAACTTTTGTGGTGTCTTTCAGATGCCTACCGGAGCAATGTAAAAACTACCAGGAGAACTCCTGCCTGGCACCTTCCCCGGTGGAGTTGTGCATGGGGTGTGTTTGGAACATTTTGTCACCGGCTGACTCCAAAATTCAGCGGTTCCCCATCTCAGCCCAGAAAGCAGGAAGAACAACTTTTGTGGTGCCTTTCAAATGCCTACCAAGGTAGTGTAAAAACTACCAAGAGAACTCCTGCCTGGCACCTTCCCCGGTGGAGTTGTGCATGGGGTGTCTTTGGAACATTTTGTCACCGGCCGACTCCAAAATTCAGCGGTTCCCCATCTCAGCCCAGAAAGCAGGTAAAACAACTTTTGTGGTGTCTTTCAGATGCCTACCGGAGCAATGTAAAAACTACCAGGAGAACTCCTTTCTGGCACCTTCCCCGGTGGAGTTGTGCATGGGGTGTGTTTGGAACATTTTGTCACCGGCTGACTCCAAAATTCAGCGGTTCCCCATCTCAGCCCAGAAAGCAGGTAGAAGAACTTTTCTTGTGCCTTTCAGCTGCCTACCAAGGTAGTGTAAAAACTACCAAGAGAACTCCTGCCTGGCACCTTCCCCGGTGGAGTTGTGCATGGGGTGTCTTTGGAACATTTTGTCACCGGCCGACTCCAAAATTCAGCGGTTCCCCATCTCAGCCCAGAAAGCAGGTAGAACAACTTTTGTGGTGCCTTTCAGATGCCTACCAAGGTAGTGTAAAAACTACCAAGAGAACTCCTGCCTGGCACCTTCCCCGGTGGAGTTGTGCATGGGGTGTCTTTGGAACATTTTGTCACCGGCCGACTCCAAAATTCAGCGATTCCCCATCTCAGCCCAGAAAGCAGGAAGAACAACTTTTGTGGTGTCCTTTTGCTGCCTACCGGAGCAATGTAAAAACTACCAACAGAACTCGTCCCTGGCACCTTCCCCGGTGGAGTTGTGCATGGGGTGTGTTTGGAACATTTTGTCACCGGCTGACTCCAAAATTCAGCGGTTCCCCATCTCAGCCCAGAAAACAGATAGAACAACCTTTGTGGTGTCTTTCAGATGCCTACCGGAGCAATGTAAAAACTACCAGGAGAACTCCTGTCTGGCACCTTCCCCGGTGGAGTTGTGCATGGGGTGTATTTGGAACATTTTGTCACCATCCGAGTCCAAAATTCAGCGGTTCCCCATCTCAGCCCAGAAAGCAGGTAGAACAACTTTTCTTGTGCCTTTCAGATGCCAACCAAGGTAGTGTAAAAACTACCAAGAGAACTCCTTTCTGGCACCTTCCCCGGTGGAGTTGTGCATGGGGTGTCTTTGGAACATTTTGTCACCGGCCGACTCCAAAATTCAGCGGTTCCCCATCTCAGCCCAGAAAGCAGGTAGAACAACTTTTGTGGTGCCTTTCAGATGCCTACCAAGGTAGTGTAAAAACTACCAAGAGAACTCCTGCCTGGCACCTTCCCCGGTGGAGTTGTGCATGGGGTGTCTTTGGAACATTTTGTCACCGGCCGACTCCAAAATTCAGCGATCCCCATCTCAGCCCAGAAAGCAGGAAGAACAACTTTTGTGGTGTCCTTTTGATGCCTACCGGAGCAATGTAAAAACTACCAACAGAACTCGTCCCTGGCACCTTCGCTAGTGGAGTTGTGCATGGGGTGTGTTTGGAACATTTTGTCACCGGCCGAGTCCAAAATTCAGCGGTTCCCCATCTCAGCCCAGAAAGCAGGTAAAACAACTTTTGTGGTGTCTTTCAGATGCCTACCGGAGCAAGGTAAAAACTACCAGGAGAACTCCTGCCTGGCACCTTCCCCGGTGGAGTTGTGCATGGGGTGTCTTTGGAACATTTTGTCACCGGCCGACTCCAAAATTCAGCGGTTCCCCATCTCAGCCCAGAAAGCAGGTAAAACAACTTTTGTGGTGTCTTTCAGATGCCTACCGGAGCAATGTAAAAACTACCAGGAGAACTCCTGCCTGGCACCTTCCCCGGTGGAGTTGTGCATGGGGTGTCTTTGGAACATTTTGTCACCGGCCGACTCCAAAATTCAGCGGTTCCCCATCTCAGCCCAGAAAGAAGGTACAACAACTTTTCTTGTGCCTTTCAGCTGCCTACCAAGGTAGTGTAAAAACTACCAAGAGAACTCCTGCCTGGCACCTTCCCCGGTGGAGTTGTGCATGGGGTGTCTTTGGAACATTTTGTCACCGGCCGACTCCAAAATTCAGCGATCCCCATCTCAGCCCAGAAAGCAGGAAGAACAACTTTTGTGGTGTCCTTTTGATGCCTACCGGAGCAATGTAAAAACTACCAACAGAACTCGTCCCTGGCACCTTCGCTAGTGGAGTTGTGCATGGGGTGTGTTTGGAACATTTTGTCACCGGCCGACTCCAAAATTCAGCGGTTCCCCATCTCAGCCCAGAAAGCAGGTAAAACAACTTTTGTGGTGTCTTTCAGATGCCTACCAGAGCAATGTAAAAACTACCAGGAGAACTCCTGCCTGGCACCTTCCCCGGTGGAGTTGTGCATGGGGTGTCTTTGGAACATTTTGTCACCGGCCGACTCCAAAATTCAGCGGTTCCCCATCTCAGCCCAGAAAGCAGGTAGAACAACTTTTGTGGTGCCTTTCAGATGCCTACCAAGGTAGTGTAAAAACTACCAAGAGAACTCCTGCCTGGCACCTTCCCCGGTGGAGTTGTGCATGGGGTGTCTTTGGAACATTTTGTCACCGGCCGACTCCAAAATTCAGCGATCCCCATCTCAGCCCAGAAAGCAGGAAGAACAACTTTTGTGGTGTCCTTTTGATGCCTACCGGAGCAATGTAAAAACTACCAACAGAACTCGTCCCTGGCACCTTCGCTAGTGGAGTTGTGCATGGGGTGTGTTTGGAACATTTTTTCACCGGCCGAGTCCAAAATTCAGCGGTTCCCCATCTCAGCCCAGAAAGCAGGTAAAACAACTTTTGTGGTGTCTTTCAGATGCCTACCGGAGCAATGTAAAAACTACCAGGAGAACTCCTGCCTGGCACCTTCCCCGGTGGAGTTGTGCATGGGGTGTGTTTGGAACATTTTGTCACCGGCTGACTCCAAAATTCAGCGGTTCCCCATCTCAGCCCAGAAAGCAGGTAGAACAGCTTTTGTGGTGTCTTTCAGATGCCTACCAAGGTAGTGTAAAAACTACCAGGAGAACTCCTTTCTGGCACCTTCCCCGGTGGAGTTGTGCATGGGGTGTCTTTGGAACATTTTGTCACCGGCCGACTCCAAAATTCAGCGGTTCCCCATCTCAGCCCAGAAAGCAGGAAGAACAACTTTTGTGGTGTCCTTTTGATGCCTACCGGAGCAATGTAAAAACTACCAACAGAACTCGTCCCTGGCACCTTCGCTAGTGGAGTTGTGCATGGGGTGTGTTTGGAACATTTTTTCACCGGCCGACTCCAAAATTCAGCGGTTCCCCATCTCAGCCCAGAAAGCAGGAAGAACAACTTTTGTGGTGCCTTTCAGCTGCCTACCAAGGTAGTGTAAAAACTACCAGGAGAACTCCTGTCTGGCACCTTCCCCGGTGGAGTTGTGCATGGGGTGTGTTTGGAACATTTTGTCACCAGCCGAGTCCAAAATTCAGCGATTCCCCATCTCAGCCCAGAAAGCAGGAAGAACAACTTTTGTGGTGTCCTTTTGCTGCCTACCGGAGCAATGTAAAAACTACCAAGAGAACTCCTGTCTGGCACCTTCCCCGGTGGAGTTGTGCATGGGGTGTCTTTGGAACATTTTGTCACCGGCCGAGTCCAAAATTCAGCGGTTCCCCATCTCAGCCCAGAAAGCAGGAAGAACAACTTTTGTGGTGCCTTTCAAATGCCTACCAAGGTAGTGTAAAAACTACCAAGAGAACTCCTGCCTGGCACCTTCCCCGGTGGAGTTGTGCATGGGGTGTCTTTGGAACATTTTGTCACCGGCCGACTCCAAAATTCAGCAGTTCCCCATCTCAGCCCAGAAAGCAGGAAGAACAACTTTTGTGGTGTCCTTTTGATGCCTACCGGAGCAATGTAAAAACTACCAACAGAACTCGTCCCTGGCACCTTCGCTAGTGGAGTTGTGCATGGGGTGTGTTTGGAACATTTTTTCACCGGCCGAGTCCAAAATTCAGCGGTTCCCCATCTCAGCCCAGAAAGCAGGAAGAACAACTTTTGTGGTGCCTTTCAGCTGCCTACCAAGGTAGTGTAAAAACTACCAAGAGAACTCCTGCCTGGCACCTTCCCCGGTGGAGTTGTGCATGGGGTGTCTTTGGAACATTTTGTCACCGGCCGAGTCCAAAATTCAGCGGTTCCCCATCTCAGCCCAGAAAGCAGGAAGAACAACTTTTGTGGTGTCCTTTTGGTGCCTACCGGAGCAATGTAAAAACTACCAACAGAACTCGTCCCTGGCACCTTCGCTAGTGGAGTTGTGCATGGGGTGTGTTTGGAACATTTTGTCACCGGCCGAGTCCAAAATTCAGCGGTTCCCCATCTCAGCCCAGAAAGCAGGAAGAACAACTTTTGTGGTGTCTTTCAGCTGCCTACCAAGGTAGTGTAAAAACTATTAAGAGAACTCCTTTCTGGCACCTCCCCCGGAGGAGTTGTGCATGGGGTGTCTTTGGAACATTTTGTCACCGGCCGACTCCAAAATTCAGCGGTTCCCCATCTCAGCCCAGAAAGAAGGTACAACAACTTTTCTTGTGCCTTTCAGCTGCCTACCAAGGTAGTGTAAAAACTACCAAGAGAACTCCTGCCTGGCACCTTCCCCGGTGGAGTTGTGCATGGGGTGTCTTTGGAATATTTTGTCACCGGCCGAGTCCAAAATTCAGCGATTCCCCATCTCAGCCCAGAAAGCAGGAAGAACAACTTTTGTGGTGTCCTTTTGATGCCTACCGGAGCAATGTAAAAACTACCAACAGAACTCATCCCTGGCACCTTCGCTAGTGGAGTTGTGCATGGGGTGTGTTTGGAACATTTTGTCACCGGCCGAGTCCAAAATTCAGCGGTTCCCCATCTCAGCCCAGAAAGCAGGAAGAACAACTTTTGTGGTGCCTTTCAGGTGCCTACCAAGGTAGTGTAAAAACTACCAAGAGAACTCCTGCCTGGCACCTTCCCCGGTGGAGTTGTGCATGGGGTGTCTTTGGAACATTTTGTCACCGGCCGACTCCAAAATTCAGCGGTTCCCCATCTCAGCCCAGAAAGCAGGAAGAACAACTTTTGTGGTGCCTTTCAAATGCCTACCAAGGTAGTGTAAAAACTACTAAGAGAACTCCTGTCTGGAACCTTCCCCGGTGGAGTTGTGCATGGGGTGTGTTTGGAACATTTTGTCACCAGCCGACTCCAAAATTCAGCGGTTCCCCATCTCAGCCCAGAAAGCAGGTAGAACAACTTTTGTGGTGCCTTTCAGCGGCCTACCAAGGTAGTGTAAAAACTACCAAGAGAACTCCTGTCTGGCACCTTCCCCGGTGGAGTTGTGCATGGGGTGTCTTTGGAACATTTTGTCACCGGCCGAGTCCAAAATTCAGCGATTCCCCATCTCAGCCCAGAAAGCAGGAAGAACAACTTTTGTGGTGTCCTTTTGATGCCTACCGGAGCAATGTAAAAACTACCAACAGAACTCGTCCCTGGCACCTTCGCTAGTGGAGTTGTGCATGGGGTGTGTTTGGAACATTTTGTCACCGGCCGACTCCAAAATTCAGCGGTTCCCCATCTCAGCCCAGAAAGCAGGTAAAACAACTTTTGTGGTGTCTTTCAGATGCCTACCAAGGTAGTGTAAAAACTATTAAGAGAAGTCCTGTCTGGCACCTTCCCCGGTGGAGTTGTGCATGGGGTGTGTTTGGAACATTTTGTCACCGGCCGACTCCAAAATTCAGCGGTTCCCCATCTCAGCCCAGAAAGCAGGTAGAACAACTTTTGTGGTGTCTTTCAGATGCCTACCGGAGCAATGTAAAAACTACCAGGAGAACTTTCTGGCACCTTCCCCGGTGGAGTTGTGCATGGGGTGTCTTTGGAACATTTTGTCACCGGCCGACTCCAAAATTCAGCGGTTCCCCATCTCAGCCCAGAAAGAAGGTACAACAACTTTTGTGGTGTCCTTTTGATGCCTACTGGAGCAATGTAAAAACTACCAACAGAACTCGTCCCTGGCACCTTCGCTAGTGGAGTTGTGCATGGGGTGTGTTTGGAACATTTTGTCACCGGCCGAGTCCAAAATTCAGCGGTTCCCCATCTCAGCCCAGAAAGCAGGAAGAACAACTTTTGTGGTGCCTTTCAAATGCCTACCAAGGTAGTGTAAAAACTACCAGGAGAACTCCTGTCTGGCACCTTCCCCGGTGGAGTTGTGCATGGGGTGTGTTTGGAACATTTTGTCACCAGCCGAGTCCAAAATTCAGCGATTCCCCATCTCAGCCCAGAAAGCAGGAAGAACAACTTTTGTGGTGTCCTTTTGCTGCCTACCGGAGCAATGTAAAAACTACCAAGAGAACTCGTCCCTGGCACCTTCCCCGTTGGAGTTGTGCATGGGGTGTGTTTGGAACATTTTGTCACCGGCCGACTCCAAAATTCAGCGGTTCCCCATCTCAGCCCAGAAAGAAGGTACAACAACTTTTCTTGTGCCTTTCAGCTGCCTACCAAGGTAGTGTAAAAACTACCAAGAGAACTCCTGCCTGGCACCTTCCCCGGTGGAGTTGTGCATGGGGTGTCTTTGGAATATTTTGTCACCGGCCGACTCCAAAATTCAGCGATTCCCCATCTCAGCCCAGAAAGCAGCAAGAACAACTTTTGTGGTGTCCTTTTGATGCCTACCGGAGCAATGTAAAAACTACCAACAGAACTCATCCCTGGCACCTTCGCTAGTGGAGTTGTGCATGGGGTGTGTTTGGAACATTTTGTCACCGGCCGAGTCCAAAAGTCAGCGGTTCCCCATCTCAGCCCAGAAAGCAGGAAGAACAACTTTTGTGGTGCCTTTCAGCTGCCTACCAAGGTAGTGTAAAAACTACCAAGAGAACTCCTGCCTGGCACCTTCCCCGGTGGAGTTGTGCATGGGGTGTCTTTGGAACATTTTGTCACCGGCCGAGTCCAAAATTCAGCGATTCCCCATCTCAGCCCAGAAAGCAGGAAGAACAACTTTTGTGGTGTCCTTTTGGTGCCTACCGGAGCAATGTAAAAACTACCAACAGAACTCGTCCCTGGCACCTTCGCTAGTGGAGTTGTGCATGGGGTGTGTTTGGAACATTTTGTCACCGGCCGAGTCCAAAATTCAGCGGTTCCCCATCTCAGCCCAGAAAGCAGGAAGAACAACTTTTGTGGTGCCTTTCAAATGCCTACCAAGGTAGTGTAAAAACTACTAAGAGAACTCCTTTCTGGCACCTTCCCCGGTGGAGTTGTGCATGGGGTGTCTTTGGAACATTTTGTCACCGGCCGACTCCAAAATTCAGCGGTTCCCCATCTCAGCCCAGAAAGAAGGTACAACAACTTTTGTGGTGCCTTTCAGCTTCCTACCAAGGTAGTGTAAAAACTACTAAGAGAACTCCTGCCTGGCACCTTCCCCGGTGGAGTTGTGCATGGGGTGTCTTTGGAACATTTTGTCACCGGCCGAGTCCAAAATTCAGCGGTTCCCCATCTCAGCCCAGAAAGCAGGAAGAACAACTTTTGTGGTGTCCTTTTGGTGCCTACCGGAGCAATGTAAAAACTACCAACAGAACTCGTCCCTGGCACCTTCGCTAGTGGAGTTGTGCATGGGGTGTGTTTGGAACATTTTGTCACCGGCCGAGTCCAAAATTCAGCGGTTCCCCATCTCAGCCCAGAAAGCAGGAAGAACAACTTTTGTGGTGCCTTTCAGCTGCCTACCAAGGTAGTGTAAAAACTACCAAGAGAACTCCTGCCTGGCACCTTCCCCGGTGGAGTTGTGCATGGGGTGTCTTTGGAACATTTTGTCACCGGCCGACTCCAAAAGTCAGCGGTTCCCCATCTCAGCCCAGAAAGAAGGTACAACAACTTTTCTTGTGCCTTTCAGCTGCCTACCAAGGTAGTGTAAAAACTACCAAGAGAACTCCTGCCTGGCACCTTCCGTGGTGGAGTTGTGCATGGGGTGTGTTTGGAACATTTTGTCACCGGCCGACTCCAAAATTCAGCGGTTCCCCATCTCAGCCCAGAAAGCAGGAAGAACAACTTTTGTGGTGTCCTTTTGATGCCTACCGGAGCAATGTAAAAACTACCAACAGAACTCGTCCCTGGCACCTTCGCTAGTGGAGTTGTGCATGGGGTGTGTTTGGAACATTTTGTCACCGGCCGACTCCAAAATTCAGCGGTTCCCCATCTCAGCCCAGAAAGCAGGTAAAACAACTTCTGTGGTGCCTTTCAGCTGCCTACCAAGGTAGTGTAAAAACTACCAAGAGAACTCCTGTCTGGCACCTTCCCCGGTGGAGTTGTGCATGGGGTGTCTTTGGAACATTTTGTCACCGGCCGAGTCCAAAATTCAGCGATTCCCCATCTCAGCCCAGAAAGCAGGAAGAACAACTTTTGTGGTGTCCTTTTGATGCCTACCGGAGCAATGTAAAAACTACCAACAGAACTCGTCCCTGGCACCTTCGCTAGTGGAGTTGTGCATGGGGTGTCTTTGGAACATTTTGTCACCAGCCGAGTCCAAAATTCAGCGGTTCCCCATCTCAGCCCAGAAAGCAGGAAGAACAACTTTTGTGGTGTCTTTCAGCTGCCTACCAAGGTAGTGTAAAAACTACCAAGAGAACTCCTGCCTGGCACCTTCCCCGGTGGAGTTGTGCATGGGGTGTCTTTGGAACATTTTGTCACCGGCCGACTCCAAAATTCAGCGGTTCCCCATCTCAGCCCAGAAAGAAGGTACAACAACTTTTCTTGTGCCTTTCAGCTGCCTACCAAGGTAGTGTAAAAACTACCAAGAGAACTCCTGCCTGGCACCTTCCCCGGTGGAGTTGTGCATGGGGTGTCTTTGGAACATTTTGTCACCGGCCGACTCCAAAAGTCAGCGGTTCCCCATCTCAGCCCAGAAAGAAGGTACAACAACTTTTCTTGTGCCTTTCAGCTGCCTACCAAGGTAGTGTAAAAACTACCAAGAGAACTCCTGCCTGGCACCTTCCCCGGTGGAGTTGTGCATGGGGTGTCTTTGGAACATTTTGTCACCGGCCGACTCCAAAATTCAGCGATTCCCCATCTCAGCCCAGAAAGCAGGAAGAACAACTTTTGTGGTGTCCTTTTGCTGCCTACCAGAGCAATGTAAAAACTACCAAGAGAACTCCTGCCTGGCACCTTCCCCGGTGGAGTTGTGCACGGGGTGTGTTTGGAACATTTTGTCACCGGCCGACTCCAAAATTCAGCGGTTCCCCATCTCAGCCCAGAAAGCAGGAAGAACAACTTCTGTGGTGCCTTTCAGCTGCCTACCAAGGTAGTGTAAAAACTACCAGGAGAACTCCTGCCTGGCACCTTCCCCGGTGGAGTTGTGCATGGGGTGTCTTTGGAACATTTTGTCACCGGCCGAGTCCAAAATTCAGCGATTCCCCATCTCAGCCCAGAAAGCAGGAAGAACAACTTTTGTGGTGTCCTTTTGATGCCTACCGGAGCAATGTAAAAACTACCAACAGAACTCGTCCCTGGCACCTTCGCTAGTGGAGTTGTGCATGGGGTGTCTTTGGAACATTTTGTCACCGGCCGAGTCCAAAATTCAGCGGTTCCCCATCTCAGCCCAGAAAGCAGGAAGAACAACTTTTGTGGTGTCTTTCAGCTGCCTACCAAGGTAGTGTAAAAACTACCAAGAGAACTCCTGCCTGGCACCTTCCCCGGTGGAGTTGTGCATGGGGTGTCTTTGGAACATTTTGTCACCGGCCGACTCCAAAATTCAGCGGTTCCCCATCTCAGCCCAGAAAGAAGGTACAACAACTTTTCTTGTGCCTTTCAGCTGCCTACCAAGGTAGTGTAAAAACTACCAACAGAACTCCTGCCTGGCACCTTCCCCGGTGGAGTTGTGCATGGGGTGTCTTTGGAACATTTTGTCACCATCCGAGTCCAAAATTCAGCGGTTCCCCATCTCAGCCCAGAAAGCAGGAAGAACAACTTTTGTGGTGTCCTTTTGCTGCCTACCGGAGCAATGTAAAAACTACCAACAGAACTCGTCCCTGGCACCTTCGCTAGTGGAGTTGTGCATGGGGTGTGTTTGGAACATTTTGTCACCGGCCGACTCCAAAATTCAGCGGTTCCCCATCTCAGCCCAGAAAGCAGGAAGAACAACTTTTGTGGTGCCTTTCAGATGCCTACCAAGGTAGTGTAAAAACTATTAAGAGAACTCCTGCCTGGCACCTTCCCCGGTGGAGTTGTGCATGGGGTGTCTTTGGAACATTTTGTCACCGGCCGACTCCAAAATTCAGCGGTTCCCCATCTCAGCCCAGAAAGAAGGTACAACAACTTTTCTTGTGCCTTTCAGCTGCCTACCAAGGTAGTGTAAAAACTACCAAGAGAACTCCTGCCTGGCACCTTCCCCGGTGGAGTTGTGCATGGGGTGTGTTTGGAACATTTTGTCACCGGCCGACTCCAAAAGTCAGCGGTTCCCCATCTCAGCCCAGAAAGAAGGTACAACAACTTTTCTTGTGCCTTTCAGCTGCCTACCAAGGTAGTGTAAAAACTACCAAGAGAACTCCTGCCTGGCACCTTCCCCGGTGGAGTTGTGCATGGGGTGTCTTTGGAACATTTTGTCACCGGCCGACTCCAAAATTCAGCGATTCCCCATCTCAGCCCAGAAAGCAGGAAGAACAACTTTTGTGGTGTCCTTTTGCTGCCTACCAGAGCAATGTAAAAACTACCAAGAGAACTCCTGCCTGGCACCTTCCCCGGTGGAGTTGTGCACGGGGTGTGTTTGGAACATTTTGTCACCGGCCGACTCCAAAATTCAGCGGTTCCCCATCTCAGCCCAGAAAGCAGGAAGAACAACTTCTGTGGTGCCTTTCAGCTGCCTACCAAGGTAGTGTAAAAACTACCAGGAGAACTCCTGCCTGGCACCTTCCCCGGTGGAGTTGTGCATGGGGTGTCTTTGGAACATTTTGTCACCGGCCGAGTCCAAAATTCAGCGATTCCCCATCTCAGCCCAGAAAGCAGGAAGAACAACTTTTGTGGTGTCCTTTTGATGCCTACCGGAGCAATGTAAAAACTACCAACAGAACTCGTCCCTGGCACCTTCGCTAGTGGAGTTGTGCATGGGGTGTCTTTGGAACATTTTGTCACCAGCCGAGTCCAAAATTCAGCGGTTCCCCATCTCAGCCCAGAAAGCAGGAAGAACAACTTTTGTGGTGTCTTTCAGCTGCCTACCAAGGTAGTGTAAAAACTACCAAGAGAACTCCTGCCTGGCACCTTCCCCGGTGGAGTTGTGCATGGGGTGTCTTTGGAACATTTTGTCACCGGCCGACTCCAAAATTCAGCGGTTCCCCATCTCAGCCCAGAAAGAAGGTACAACAACTTTTCTTGTGCCTTTCAGCTGCCTACCAAGGTAGTGTAAAAACTACCAACAGAACTCCTGCCTGGCACCTTCCCCGGTGGAGTTGTGCATGGGGTGTCTTTGGAACATTTTGTCACCATCCGAGTCCAAAATTCAGCGGTTCCCCATCTCAGCCCAGAAAGCAGGAAGAACAACTTTTGTGGTGTCCTTTTGCTGCCTACCGGAGCAATGTAAAAACTACCAACAGAACTCGTCCCTGGCACCTTCGCTAGTGGAGTTGTGCATGGGGTGTGTTTGGAACATTTTTTCACCGGCCGACTCCAAAATTCAGCGGTTCCCCATCTCAGCCCAGAAAGCAGGAAGAACAACTTTTGTGGTGCCTTTCAGATGCCTACCAAGGTAGTGTAAAAACTATTAAGAGAACTCCTGCCTGGCACCTTCCCCGGTGGAGTTGTGCAGGGGGTGTGTTTGGAACATTTTGTCACCGGCCGACTCCAAAAGTCAGCGGTTCCCCATCTCAGCCCAGAAAGCAGGAAGAACAACTTTTGTGGTGTCCTTTTGCTGCCTACCGGAGCAATGTAAAAACTACCAAGAGAACTCCTGGCTGGCACCTTCCCCGGTGGAGTTGTGCATGGGGTGTCTTTGGAATATTTTGTCACCGGCCGACTCCAAAATTCAGCGGTTCCCCATCTCAGCCCAGAAAGAAGGTACAACAACTTTTCTTGTGCCTTTCAGCTGCCTAACAAGGTAGTGTAAAAACTACCAAGAGAACTCCTGCCTGGCACCTTCCCCGGTGGAGTTGTGCATGGGGTGTCTTTGGAATATTTTGTCACCGGCCGACTCCAAAATTCAGCGATTCCCCATCTCAGCCCAGAAAGCAGCAAGAACAACTTTTGTGGTGTCCTTTTGATGCCTACCGGAGCAATGTAAAAACTACCAGGAGAACTCGTCCCTGGCACCTTCGCTAGTGGAGTTGTGCATGGGGTGTGTTTGGAACATTTTGTCACCGGCCGAGTCCAAAAGTCAGCGGTTCCCCATCTCAGCCCAGAAAGCAGGAAGAACAACTTTTGTGGTGCCTTTCAGCTGCCTACCAAGGTAGTGTAAAAACTACCAAGAGAACTCGTCCCTGGCACCTTCCCCGGTGGAGTTGTGCATGGGGTGTCTTTGGAACATTTTGTCACCGGCCGAGTCCAAAATTCAGCGATTCCCCATCTCAGCCCAGAAAGCAGGAAGAACAACTTTTGTGGTGTCCTTTTGGTGCCTACCGGAGCAATGTAAAAACTACCAACAGAACTCGTCCCTGGCACCTTCGCTAGTGGAGTTGTGCATGGGGTGTGTTTGGAACATTTTGTCACCGGCCGAGTCCAAAATTCAGCGGTTCCCCATCTCAGCCCAGAAAGCAGGAAGAACAACTTTTCTTGTGCCTTTCAGCTGCCTACCAAGGTAGTGTAAAAACTACCAACAGAACTCCTGCCTGGCACCTTCCCCGGTGGAGTTGTGCATGGGGTGTCTTTGGAACATTTTGTCACCGGCCGACTCCAAAATTCAGCGGTTCCCCATCTCAGCCCAGAAAGCAGGAAGAACAACTTTTGTGGTGTCCTTTTGGTGCCTACCGGAGCAATGTAAAAACTACCAACAGAACTCGTCCCTGGCACCTTCGCTAGTGGAGTTGTGCATGGGGTGTGTTTGGAACATTTTGTCACCGGCCGAGTCCAAAATTCAGCGGTTCCCCATCTCAGCCCAGAAAGCAGGAAGAACAACTTTTGTGGTGCCTTTCAGCTGCCTACCAAGGTAGTGTAAAAACTACCAAGAGAACTCCTGCCTGGCACCTTCCCCGGTGGAGTTGTGCATGGGGTGTCTTTGGAACATTTTGTCACCGGCCGACTCCAAAAGTCAGCGGTTCCCCATCTCAGCCCAGAAAGAAGGTACAACAACTTTTCTTGTGCCTTTCAGCTGCCTACCAAGGTAGTGTAAAAACTACCAAGAGAACTCCTGCCTGGCACCTTCCCCGGTGGAGTTGTGCATGGGGTGTCTTTGGAACATTTTGTCACCGGCCGACTCCAAAATTCAGCGATTCCCCATCTCAGCCCAGAAAGCAGGAAGAACAACTTTTGTGGTGTCCTTTTGATGCCTACCAGAGCAATGTAAAAACTACCAACAGAACTCGTCCCTGGCACCTTCGCTAGTGGAGTTGTGCATGGGGTGTGTTTGGAACATTTTGTCACCGGCCGAGTCCAAAATTCAGCGGTTCCCCATCTCAGCCCAGAAAGCAGGAAGAACAACTTTTGTGGTGCCTTTCAGCTGCCTACCAAGGTAGTGTAAAAACTACCAAGAGAACTCCTGCCTGGCACCTTCCCCGGTGGAGTTGTGCATGGGGTGTCTTTGGAACATTTTGTCACCGGCCGACTCCAAAAGTCAGCGGTTCCCCATCTCAGCCCAGAAAGAAGGTACAACAACTTTTCTTGTGCCTTTCAGCTGCCTACCAAGGTAGTGTAAAAACTACCAAGAGAACTCCTGCCTGGCACCTTCCCCGGTGGAGTTGTGCATGGGGTGTCTTTGGAACATTTTGTCACCGGCCGACTCCAAAATTCAGCGATTCCCCATCTCAGCCCAGAAAGCAGGAAGAACAACTTTTGTGGTGTCCTTTTGATGCCTACCAGAGCAATGTAAAAACTACCAACAGAACTCGTCCCTGGCACCTTCGCTAGTGGAGTTGTGCATGGGGTGTCTTTGGAACATTTTGTCACCAGCCGAGTCCAAAATTCAGCGGTTCCCCATCTCAGCCCAGAAAGCAGGAAGAACAACTTTTGTGGTGTCTTTCAGCTGCCTACCAAGGTAGTGTAAAAACTACCAAGAGAACTCCTGCCTGGCACCTTCCCCGGTGGAGTTGTGCATGGGGTGTCTTTGGAACATTTTGTCACCGGCCGACTCCAAAATTCAGCGGTTCCCCATCTCAGCCCAGAAAGCAGGAAGAACAACTTTTGTGGTGCCTTTCAGATGCCTACCAAGGTAGTGTAAAAACTACCAAGAGAACTCCTGCCTGGCACCTTCCCCGGTGGAGTTGTGCATGGGGTGTCTTTGGAACATTTTGTCACCGGCCGAGTCCAAAAGTCAGCGGTTCCCCATCTCAGCCCAGAAAGAAGGTACAACAACTTTTGTGGTGCCTTTCAGCTGCCTACCAAGGTAGTGTAAAAACTACCAAGAGAACTCCTGCCTGGCACCTTCCCCGGTGGAGTTGTGCATGGGGTGTCTTTGGAACATTTTGTCACCGGCCGAGTCCAAAATTCAGCGATTCCCCATCTCAGCCCAGAAAGCAGGAAGAACAACTTTTGTGGTGTCCTTTTGGTGCCTACCGGAGCAATGTAAAAACTACCAACAGAACTCGTCCCTGGCACCTTCGCTAGTGGAGTTGTGCATGGGGTGTGTTTGGAACATTTTGTCACCGGCCGAGTCCAAAATTCAGCGGTTCCCCATCTCAGCCCAGAAAGCAGGTACAACAACTTTTCTTGTGCCTTTCAGCTGCCTACCAAGGTAGTGTAAAAACTACCAACAGAACTCCTGCCTGGCACCTTCCCCGGTGGAGTTGTGCATGGGGTGTCTTTGGAACATTTTGTCACCGGCCGACTCCAAAATTCAGCGGTTCCCCATCTCAGCCCAGAAAGCAGGAAGAACAACTTTTGTGGTGTCCTTTTGGTGCCTACCGGAGCAATGTAAAAACTACCAACAGAACTCGTCCCTGGCACCTTCGCTAGTGGAGTTGTGCATGGGGTGTGTTTGGAACATTTTGTCACCGGCCGAGTCCAAAATTCAGCGGTTCCCCATCTCAGCCCAGAAAGCAGGAAGAACAACTTTTGTGGTGCCTTTCAGCTGCCTACCAAGGTAGTGTAAAAACTACCAAGAGAACTCCTGCCTGGCACCTTCCCCGGTGGAGTTGTGCATGGGGTGTCTTTGGAACATTTTGTCACCGGCCGACTCCAAAAGTCAGCGGTTCCCCATCTCAGCCCAGAAAGAAGGTACAACAACTTTTCTTGTGCCTTTCAGCTGCCTACCAAGGTAGTGTAAAAACTACCAAGAGAACTCCTGCCTGGCACCTTCCCCGGTGGAGTTGTGCATGGGGTGTCTTTGGAACATTTTGTCACCGGCCGACTCCAAAATTCAGCGATTCCCCATCTCAGCCCAGAAAGCAGGAAGAACAACTTTTGTGGTGTCCTTTTGATGCCTACCAGAGCAATGTAAAAACTACCAACAGAACTCGTCCCTGGCACCTTCGCTAGTGGAGTTGTGCATGGGGTGTGTTTGGAACATTTTGTCACCGGCCGAGTCCAAAATTCAGCGGTTCCCCATCTCAGCCCAGAAAGCAGGAAGAACAACTTCTGTGGTGCCTTTCAGCTGCCTACCAAGGTAGTGTAAAAACTACCAAGAGAACTCCTGTCTGGCACCTTCCCCGGTGGAGTTGTGCATGGGGTGTCTTTGGAACATTTTGTCACCGGCCGAGTCCAAAATTCAGCGATTCCCCATCTCAGCCCAGAAAGCAGGAAGAACAACTTTTGTGGTGTCCTTTTGATGCCTACCGGAGCAATGTAAAAACTACCAACAGAACTCGTCCCTGGCACCTTCGCTAGTGGAGTTGTGCATGGGGTGTCTTTGGAACATTTTGTCACCAGCCGAGTCCAAAATTCAGCGGTTCCCCATCTCAGCCCAGAAAGCAGGAAGAACAACTTTTGTGGTGTCTTTCAGCTGCCTACCAAGGTAGTGTAAAAACTACCAAGAGAACTCCTGCCTGGCACCTTCCCCGGTGGAGTTGTGCATGGGGTGTCTTTGGAACATTTTGTCACCGGCCGACTCCAAAATTCAGCGGTTCCCCATCTCAGCCCAGAAAGCAGGAAGAACAACTTTTGTGGTGCCTTTCAGATGCCTACCAAGGTAGTGTAAAAACTACCAAGAGAACTCCTGCCTGGCACCTTCCCCGGTGGAGTTGTGCATGGGGTGTCTTTGGAACATTTTGTCACCGGCCGAGTCCAAAATTCAGCGGTTCCCCATCTCAGCCCAGAAAGAAGGTACAACAACTTTTCTTGTGCCTTTCAGCTGCCTACCAAGGTAGTGTAAAAACTACCAAGAGAACTCCTGCCTGGCACCTTCCCCGGTGGAGTTGTGCATGGGGTGTCTTTGGAACATTTTGTCACCGGCCGACTCCAAAATTCAGCGATTCCCCATCTCAGCCCAGAAAGCAGGAAGAACAACTTTTGTGGTGTCCTTTTGATGCCTACCAGAGCAATGTAAAAACTACCAACAGAACTCGTCCCTGGCACCTTCGCTAGTGGAGTTGTGCATGGGGTGTGTTTGGAACATTTTGTCACCGGCCGAGTCCAAAATTCAGCGGTTCCCCATCTCAGCCCAGAAAGCAGGAAGAACAACTTCTGTGGTGCCTTTCAGCTGCCTACCAAGGTAGTGTAAAAACTACCAAGAGAACTCCTGTCTGGCACCTTCCCCGGTGGAGTTGTGCATGGGGTGTCTTTGGAACATTTTGTCACCGGCCGAGTCCAAAATTCAGCGATTCCCCATCTCAGCCCAGAAAGCAGGAAGAACAACTTTTGTGGTGTCCTTTTGATGCCTACCGGAGCAATGTAAAAACTACCAACAGAACTCGTCCCTGGCACCTTCGCTAGTGGAGTTGTGCATGGGGTGTCTTTGGAACATTTTGTCACCAGCCGAGTCCAAAATTCAGCGGTTCCCCATCTCAGCCCAGAAAGCAGGAAGAACAACTTTTGTGGTGTCTTTCAGCTGCCTACCAAGGTAGTGTAAAAACTACCAAGAGAACTCCTGCCTGGCACCTTCCCCGGTGGAGTTGTGCATGGGGTGTCTTTGGAACATTTTGTCACCGGCCGACTCCAAAATTCAGCGGTTCCCCATCTCAGCCCAGAAAGAAGGTACAACAACTTTTCTTGTGCCTTTCAGCTGCCTACCAAGGTAGTGTAAAAACTACCAAGAGAACTCCTGCCTGGCACCTTCCCCGGTGGAGTTGTGCATGGGGTGTCTTTGGAACATTTTGTCACCAGCCGACTCCAAAATTCAGCGGTTCCCCATCTCAGCCCAGAAAGCAGGAAGAACAACTTTTGTGGTGTCCTTTTGCTGCCTACCGGAGCAATGTAAAAACTACCAACAGAACTCGTCCCTGGCACCTTCGCTAGTGGAGTTGTGCATGGGGTGTGTTTGGAACATTTTTTCACCGGCCGACTCCAAAATTCAGCGGTTCCCCATCTCAGCCCAGAAAGCAGGAAGAACAACTTTTGTGGTGCCTTTCAGATGCCTACCAAGGTAGTGTAAAAACTATTAAGAGAACTCCTGCCTGGCACCTTCCCCGGTGGAGTTGTGCAGGGGGTGTGTTTGGAACATTTTTTCACCGGCCGACTCCAAAATTCAGCGGTTCCCCATCTCAGCCCAGAAAGCAGGAAGAACAACTTTTGTGGTGCCTTTCAGATGCCTACCAAGGTAGTGTAAAAACTATTAAGAGAACTCCTGCCTGGCACCTTCCCCGGTGGAGTTGTGCAGGGGGTGTGTTTGGAACATTTTGTCACCGGCCGACTCCAAAAGTCAGCGGTTCCCCATCTCAGCCCAGAAAGCAGGTAGAACAACTTTTCTTGTGCCTTTCAGCTGCCTACCAAGGTAGTGTAAAAACTACCAGGAGAACTCCTGCCTGGCACCTTCGCTAGTGGAGTTGTGCATGGGGTGTGTTTGGAACATTTTGTCACCGGCCGACTCCAAAATTCAGCGGTTCCCCATCTCAGCCCAGAAAGCAGGAAGAACAACTTTTGTGGTGCCTTTCAAATGCCTACCAAGGTAGTGTAAAAACTACCAACAGAACTCCTGCCTGGCACCTTCCCCGGTGGAGTTGTGCATGGGGTGTCTTTGGAACATTTTGTCACCGGCCGAGTCCAAAATTCAGCTATTCCCCATCTCAGCCCAGAAAGCAGGAAGAACAACTTTTGTGGTGTCCTTTTGGTGCCTACCGGAGCAATGTAAAAACTACCAACAGAACTCGTCCCTGGCACCTTCGCTAGTGGAGTTGTGCATGGGGTGTGTTTGGAACATTTTGTCACCGGCCGAGTCCAAAATTCAGCGGTTCCCCATCTCAGCCCAGAAAGCAGGAAGAACAACTTTTGTGGTGCCTTTCAAATGCCTACCAAGGTAGTGTAAAAACTACTAAGAGAACTCCTTTCTGGCACCTTCCCCGGTGGAGTTGTGCATGGGGTGTCTTTGGAACATTTTGTCACCGGCCGACTCCAAAATTCAGCGGTTCCCCATCTCAGCCCAGAAAGAAGGTACAACAACTTTTCTTGTGCCTTTCAGCTGCCTACCAAGGTAGTGTAAAAACTACCAACAGAACTCCTGCCTGGCACCTTCCCCGGTGGAGTTGTGCATGGGGTGTCTTTGGAACATTTTGTCACCGGCCAACTCCAAAATTCAGCGGTTCCCCATCTCAGCCCAGAAAGCAGGAAGAACAACTTTTGTGGTGTCCTTTTGCTGCCTACCAGAGCAATGTAAAAACTACCAACAGAACTCGTCCCTGGCACCTTCGCTAGTGGAGTTGTGCATGGGGTGTGTTTGGAACATTTTGTCACCGGCCGAGTCCAAAATTCAGCGGTTCCCCATCTCAGCCCAGAAAGCAGGAAGAACAACTTCTGTGGTGCCTTTCAGCTGCCTACCAAGGTAGTGTAAAAACTACCAAGAGAACTCCTGTCTGGCACCTTCCCCGGTGGAGTTGTGCATGGGGTGTCTTTGGAACATTTTGTCACCGGCCGAGTCCAAAATTCAGCGGTTCCCCATCTCAGCCCAGAAAGCAGGAAGAACAACTTTTGTGGTGTCCTTTTGGTGCCTACCGGAGCAATGTAAAAACTACCAACAGAACTCGTCCCTGGCACCTTCGCTAGTGGAGTTGTGCATGGGGTGTGTTTGGAACATTTTGTCACCGGCCGAGTCCAAAATTCAGCGGTTCCCCATCTCAGCCCAGAAAGCAGGTAAAACAACTTTTGTGGTGCCTTTCAAATGCCTACCAAGGTAGTGTAAAAACTACTAAGAGAACTCCTTTCTGGCACCTTCCCCGGTGGAGTTGTGCATGGGGTGTGTTTGGAACATTTTGTCACCGGCCGACTCCAAAATTCAGCTGTTCCCCATTTCAGCCCAGAAAGAAGGTACAACAACTTTTCTTGTGCCTTTCAGCTGCCTACCAAGGTAGTGTAAAAACTACCAAGAGAACTCCTGCCTGGCACCTTCCCCGGTGGAGTTGTGCATGGGGTGTGTTTGGAACATTTTGTCACCGGCCGAGTCCAAAATTCAGCGGTTCCCCATCTCAGCCCAGAAAGCAGGAAGAACAACTTTTGTGGTGCCTTTCAAATGCCTACCAAGGTAGTGTAAAAACTACTAAGAGAACTCCTTTCTGGCACCTTCCCCGGTGGAGTTGTGCATGGGGTGTCTTTGGAACATTTTGTCACCGGCCGACTCCAAAATTCAGCGGTTCCCCATCTCAGCCCAGAAAGAAGGTACAACAACTTTTCTTGTGCCTTTCAGCTGCCTACCAAGGTAGTGTAAAAACTAGCAACAGAACTCCTGCCTGGCACCTTCCCCGGTGGAGTTGTGCATGGGGTGTCTTTGGAACATTTTGTCACCGGCCGACTCCAAAATTCAGCGATTCCCCATCTCAGCCCAGAAAGCAGGAAGAACAACTTTTGTGGTGTCCTTTTGATGCCTACCAGAGCAATGTAAAAACTACCAACAGAACTCGTCCCTGGCACCTTCGCTAGTGGAGTTGTGCATGGGGTGTGTTTGGAACATTTTGTCACCGGCCGACTCCAAAATTCAGCGGTTCCCCATCTCAGCCCAGAAAGCAGGAAGAACAACTTTTGTGGTGCCTTTCAGCTGCCTACCAAGGTAGTGTAAAAACTACCAAGAGACCTCTGTCTGGCACCTTCCCCGGTGGAGTTGTGCATGGGGTGTGTTTGGAACATTTTGTCACCGGCCGAGTCCAAAATTCAGCGGTTCCCCATCTCAGCCCAGAAAGCAGGAAGAACAACTTTTGTGGTGTCCTTTTGGTGCCTACCGGAGCAATGTAAAAACTACCAACAGAACTCGTCCCTGGCACCTTCGCTAGTGGAGTTGTGCATGGGGTGTGTTTGGAACATTTTGTCACCGGCCGAGTCCAAAATTCAGCGGTTCCCCATCTCAGCCCAGAAAGCAGGTAAAACAACTTTTGTGGTGCCTTTCAAATGCCTACCAAGGTAGTGTAAAAACTACCAGGAGAACTCCTGCCTGGCACCTTCCCCGGTGGAGCTGTGCATGGGGTGTGTTTGGAACATTTTGTCACCGGCCGACTCCAAAATTCAGCGGTTCCCCATCTCAGCCCAGAAAGAAGGTACAACAACTTTTCTTGTGCCTTTCAGCTGCCTACCAAGGTAGTGTAAAAACTACCAAGAGAACTCCTGCCTGGCACCTTCCCCGGTGGAGTTGTGCATGGGGTGTCTTTGGAACATTTTGTCACCGGCCGAGTCCAAAATTCAGCGGTTCCCCATCTCAGCCCAGAAAGCAGGAAGAACAACTTTTGTGGTGCCTTTCAAATGCCTACCAAGGTAGTGTAAAAACTACTAAGAGAACTCCTGCCTGGCACCTTCCCCGGTGGAGTTGTGCATGGGGTGTCTTTGGAACATTTTGTCACCGGCCGACTCCAAAATACAGCGGTTCCCCATCTCAGCCCAGAAAGCAGGAAGAACAACTTTTGTGGTGTCCTTTTGATGCCTACCGGAGCAATGTAAAAACTACCAACAGAACTCGTCCCTGGCACCTTCGCTAGTGGAGTTGTGCATGGGGTGTGTTTGGAACATTTTGTCACCGGCCGACTCCAAAATTCAGCGGTTCCCCATCTCAGCCCAGAAAGCAGGAAGAACAACTTTTGTGGTGCCTTTCAAATGCCTACCAAGGTAGTGTAAAAAGTACCAGGAGAACTCCTGTCTGGCGCCTTCCCCGGTGGAGTTGTGCATGGGGTGTGTATTGAACATTTTGTCACCAGCCGAGTCCAAAATTCAGCGATTCCCCATCTCAGCCCAGAAAGCAGGAAGAACAACTTTTGTGGTGTCCTTTTGCTGCCTACCGGAGCAATGTAAAAACTACCAAGAGAACTCCTGGCTGGCACCTTCCCCGGTGGAGTTGTGCATGGGGTGTGTTTGGAACATTTTGTCACCGGCCGACTCCAAAATTCAGCGGTTCCCCATCTCAGCCCAGAAAGCAGGTAGAACAACTTTTGTGGTGCCTTTCAGCTGCCTACCAAGGTAGTGTAAAAACTACCAAGAGAACTCCTGCCTGGCACCTTCCCCGGTGGAGTTGTGCATGGGGTGTCTTTGGAACATTTTGTCACCGGCCGAGTCCAAAATTCAGCGATTCCCCATCTCAGCCCAGAAAGCAGGAAGAACAACTTTTGTGGTGTCCTTTTGATGCCTACCGGAGCAATGTAAAAACTACCAACAGAACTCGTCCCTGGCACCTTCGCTAGTGGAGTTGTGCATGGGGTGTCTTTGGAACATTTTGTCACCAGCCGAGTCCAAAATTCAGCGGTTCCCCATCTCAGCCCAGAAAGCAGGAAGAACAACTTTTGTGGTGCCTTTCAGCTGCCTACCAAGGTAGTGTAAAAACTACCAAGAGAACTCCTGCCTGGCACCTTCCCCGGTGGAGTTGTGCATGGGGTGTCTTTGGAATATTTTGTCACCGGCCGAGTCCAAAATTCAGCGATTCCCCATCTCAGCCCAGAAAGCAGGAAGAACAACTTTTGTGGTGTCCTTTTGATGCCTACCAGAGCAATGTAAAAACTACCAACAGAACTCCTCCCTGGCACCTTCGCTAGTGGAGTTGTGCATGGGGTGTGTTTGGAACATTTTGTCACCGGCCGAGTCCAAAATTCAGCGGTTCCCCATCTCAGCCCAGAAAGCAGGAAGAACAACTTTTGTGGTGCCTTTCAAATGCCTACCAAGGTAGTGTAAAAACTACTAAGAGAACTCCTTTCTGGCACCTTCCCCGGTGGAGTTGTGCATGGGGTGTCTTTGGAACATTTTGTCACCGGCCGACTCCAAAATTCAGCGGTTCCCCATCTCAGCCCAGAAAGAAGGTACAACAACTTTTCTTGTGCCTTTCAGCTGCCTACCAAGGTAGTGTAAAAACTAGCAACAGAACTCCTGTCTGGCACCTTCCCCGGTGGAGTTGTGCATGGGGTGTCTTTGGAACATTTTGTCACCGGCCGACTCCAAAATTCAGCGGTTCCCCATCTCAGCCCAGAAAGCAGGAAGAACAACTTTTGTGGTGTCCTTTTGATGCCTACCGGAGCAATGTAAAAACTACCAACAGAACTCGTCCCTGGCACCTTCGCTAGTGGAGTTGTGCATGGGGTGTCTTTGGAACATTTTTTCACCGGCCGACTCCAAAATTCAGCGGTTCCCCATCTCAGCCCAGAAAGCAGGAAGAACAACTTTTGTGGTGCCTTTCAAATGCCTACCAAGGTAGTGTAAAAACTACCAGGAGAACTCCTGCCTGGCACCTTCCCCGGTGGAGTTGTGCATGGGGTGTCTTTGGAACATTTTGTCACCGGCCGACTCCAAAATTCAGCGGTTCCCCATCTCAGCCCAGAAAGCAGGTAGAACAACTTTTGTGGTGCCTTTCAGCTGCCTACCAAGGTAGTGTAAAAACTACCAACAGAACTCGTTTCTGGCACCTTCCCCGGTGGAGTTGTGCATGGGGTGTGTTTGGAACATTTTGTCACCAGCCGAGTCCAAAACACAGGGATTCCCCATCTCAGCCCAGAAAGCAGGAAGAACAACTTTTGTGGTGTCCTTTTGATGCCTACCAGAGCAATGTAAAAACTACCAACAGAACTCGTCCCTGGCACCTTCGCTAGTGGAGTTGTGCATGGGGTGTGTTTGGAACATTTTGTCACCGGCCGAGTCCAAAATTCAGCGGTTCCCCATCTCAGCCCAGAAAGCAGGAAGAACAACTTTTGTGGTGCCTTTCAAATGCCTACCAAGGTAGTGTAAAAACTACCAAGAGAACTCCTGTCTGGCACCTTCCCCGGTGGAGTTGTGCATGGGGTGTCTTTGGAACATTTTGTCACCGGCCGAGTCCAAAATTCAGCGGTTCCCCATCTCAGCCCAGAAAGCAGGAAGAACAACTTTTGTGGTGCCTTTCAAATGCCTACCAAGGTAGTGTAAAAACTATTAAGAGAACTCCTTTCTGGCACCTTCCCCGGTGGAGTTGTGCATGGGGTGTCTTTGGAACATTTTGTCACCGGCTGACTCCAAAATTCAGCGGTTCCCCATCTCAGCCCAGAACGAAGGTACAACAACTTTTCTTGTGCCTTTCAGCTGCCTACCAAGGTAGTGTAAAAACTACCAAGAGAACTTCTGCCTGGCACCTTCCCCGGTGGAGTTGTGCATGGGGTGTCTTTGGAATATTTTGTCACCGGCCGAGTCCAAAATTCAGCGATTCCCCATCTCAGCCCAGAAAGCAGGTACAACAACTTTTGTGGTGTCCTTTTGATGCCTACCGGAGCAATGTAAAAACTACCAACAGAACTCATCCCTGGCACCTTCGCTAGTGGAGTTGTGCATGGGGTGTGTTTGGAACATTTTGTCACCGGCCGAGTCCAAAAGTCAGCGGTTCCCCATCTCAGCCCAGAAAGCAGGAAGAACAACTCTTGTGGTGCCTTTCAGCTGCCTACCAAGGTAGTGTAAAAACTACCAAGAGAACTCCTGCCTGGCACCTTCCCTAGTGGAGTTGTGCATGGGGTGTGTTTGGAACATTTTGTCACCGGCCGAGTCCAAAATTCAGCGGTTCCCCATCTCAGCCCAGAAAGCAGGAAGAACAACTTTTGTGGTGTCCTTTTGGTGCCTACCGGAGCAATGTAAAAACTACCAACAGAACTCGTCCCTGGCACCTTCGCTAGTGGAGTTGTGCATGGGGTGTGTTTGGAACATTTTGTCACCGGCCGAGTCCAAAATTCAGCGGTTCCCCATCTCAGCCCAGAAAGCAGGAAGAACAACTTTTGTGGTGCCTTTCAAATGCCTACCAAGGTAGTGTAAAAACTACTAAGAGAACTCCTTTCTGGCACCTTCCCCGGTGGAGTTGTGCATGGGGTGTCTTTGGAACATTTTGTCACCTGCCGACTCCAAAATTCAGCGGTTCCCCATCTCAGCCCAGAAAGAAGGTACAACAACTTTTCTTGTGCCTTTCAGATGCCTACCAAGGTAGTGTAAAAACTACCAAGAGAACTCCTGTCTGGCACCTTCCCCGGTGGAGTTGTGCATGGGGTGTCTTTGGAACATTTTGTCACCGGCCGACTCCAAAATTCAGCGGTTCCCCATCTCAGCCCAGAAAGCAGGAAGAACAACTTTTGTGGTGTCCTTTTGATGCCTACCGGAGCAATGTAAAAACTACCAACAGAACTCGTCCCTGGCACCTTCGCTAGTGGAGTTGAGCATGGGGTGTGTTTGGAACATTTTGTCACCGGCCGAGTCCAAAATTCAGCGGTTCCCCATCTCAGCCCAGAAAGCAGGAAGAACAACTTTTGTGGTGTCTTTCAGCTGCCTACCAAGGTAGTGTAAAAACTACCAAGAGAACTCCTGCCTGGCACCTTCCCCGGTGGAGTTGTGCATGGGGTGTGTTTGGAACATTTTGTCACCGGCCGACTCCAAAATTCAGCGGTTCCCCATCTCAGCCCAGAAAGCAGGAAGAACAACTTTTGTGGTGTCCTTTTGATGCCTACCGGAGCAATGTAAAAACTACCAACAGAACTCGTCCCTGGCACCTTCGCTAGTGGAGTTGTGCATGGGGTGTCTTTGGAACATTTTGTCACCGGCCGAGTCCAAAATTCAGCGGTTCCCCATCTCAGCCCAGAAAGCAGGAAGGACAACTTTTGTGGTGCCTTTCAAATGCCTACCAAGGTAGTGTAAAAACTACTAAGAGAACTCCTGCCTGGCACCTTCCCCGGTGGAGTTGTGCATGGGGTGTCTTTGGAACATTTTGTCACCGGCCGACTCCAAAATACAGCGGTTCCCCATCTCAGCCCAGAAAGCAGGAAGAACAACTTTTGTGGTGTCCTTTTGATGCCTACCGGAGCAATGTAAAAACTACCAACAGAACTCCTGCCTGGCACCTTCGCTAGTGGAGTTGTGCATGGGGTGTGTTTGGAACATTTTGTCACCGGCCGACTCCAAAATTCAGCGGTTCCCCATCTCAGCCCAGAAAGCAGGAAGAACAACTTTTGTGGTGCCTTTCAAATGCCGACCAAGGTAGTGTAAAAACTACCAACAGAACTCCTGTCTGGCACCTTCCCCGGTGGAGTTGTGCATGGGGTGTGTTTGGAACATTTTGTCACCAGCCGAGTCCAAAATTCAGCGATTCCCCATCTCAGCCCAGAAAGCAGGAAGAACAACTTTTGTGGTGTCCTTTTGCTGCCTACCGGAGCAATGTAAAAACTACCAAGAGAACTCCTGGCTGGCACCTTCCCCGGTGGAGTTGTGCATGGGGTGTCTTTGGAACATTTTGTCACCGGACGACTCCAAAATTCAGCGGTTCCCCATCTCAGCCCAGAAAGCAGGTAGAACAAGTTTTGTGGTGCCTTTCAGCTGCCTACTGGGGTAGTGTAAAAACTACCAACAGAACTCGTTTCTGGCACCTTCCCCGGTGGAGTTGTGCATGGGGTGTGTTTGGAACATTTTGTCACCGGCCGAGTCCAAAACTCAGGGATTCCCCATCTCAGCCCAGAAAGCAGGAAGAACAACTTTTGTGGTGTCCTTTTGATGCCTACCAGAGCAATGTAAAAACTACCAACAGAACTCGTCCCTGGCACCTTCGCTAGTGGAGTTGTGCATGGGGTGTGTTTGGAACATTTTGTCACCGGCCGAGTCCAAAATTCAGCGGTTCCCCATCTCAGCCCAGAAAGCAGGAAGAACAACTTTTGTGGTGCCTTTCAGCTGCCTACCAAGGTAGTATAAAAACTACCAAGAGAACTCCTGCCTGGCACCTTCCCCGGTGGAGTTGTGCATGGGGTGTCTTTGGAACATTTTGTCACCGGCCGACTCCAAAATTCAGCGGTTCCCCATCTCAGCCCAGAAAGCAGGAAGAACAACTTTTGTGGTGTCCTTTTGCTGCCTACCGGAGCAATGTAAAAACTACCAACAGAACTCGTCCCTGGCACGTTCGCTAGTGGAGTTGTGCATGGGGTGTGTTTGGAACATTTTTTCACCGGCCGACTCCAAAATTCAGCGGTTCCCCATCTCAGCCCAGAAAGCAGGAAGAACAACTTTTGTGGTGCCTTTCAAATGCCTACCAAGGTAGTGTAAAAACTACCAAGAGAACTCCTGCCTGGCACCTTCCCCGGTGGAGTTGTGCATGGGGTGTCTTTGGAACATTTTGTCACCGGCCGACTCCAAAAGTCAGCGGTTCCCCATCTCAGCCCAGAAAGCAGGAAGAACAACTTTTGTGGTGTCCTTTTGATGCCTACCGGAGCAATGTAAAAACTACCAACAGAACTCCTGCCTGGCACCTTCCCCGGTGGAGTTGTGCATGGGGTGTCTTTGGAATATTTTGTCACCGGCCGAGTCCAAAATTCAGCGATTCCCCATCTCAGCCCAGAAAGCAGGAAGAACAACTTTTGTGGTGTCCTTTTGATGCCTACCAGAGCAATGTAAAATCTACCAACAGAACTCGTCCCTGGCACCTTCGCTAGTGGAGTTGTGCATGGGGTGTGTTTGGAACATTTTGTCACCATCCGAGTCCAAAATTCAGCGGTTCCCCATCTCAGCCCAGAAAGCAGGAAGAACAACTTTTGTGGTGCCTTTCAAATGCCTACCAAGGTAGTGTAAAAACTACCAAGATAACTCCTGTCTGGCACCTTCCCCGGTGGAGTTGTGCATGGGGTGTCTTTGGAACATTTTGTCACCGGCCGACTCCAAAATTCAGCTATTCCCGATCTCAGCCCAGAAAGCAGGAAGAACAACTTTTGTGGTGTCCTTTTGGTGCCTACCGGAGCAATGTAAAAACTACCAACAGAACTCGTCCCTGGCACCTTCGCTAGTGGAGTTGTGCATGGGGTGTGTTTGGAACATTTTGTCACCGGCCGAGTCCAAAATTCAGCGGTTCCCCATCTCAGCCCAGAAAGCAGGAAGAACAACTTTTGTGGTGCCTTTCAAATGCCTACCAAGGTAGTGTAAAAACTACTAAGAGAACTCCTTTCTGGCACCTTCCCCGGTGGAGTTGTGCATGGGGTGTCTTTGGAACATTTTGTCACCGGCCGACTCCAAAATTCAGCGGTTCCCCATCTCAGCCCAGAAAGAAGGTACAACAACTTTTCTTGTGCCTTTCAGCTGCCTACCAAGGTAGTGTAAAAACTAGCAACAGAACTCCTGCCTGGCACCTTCCCCGGTGGAGTTGTGCATGGGGTGTCTTTGGAACATTTTGTCACCGGCCGACTCCAAAATTCAGCGATTCCCCATCTCAGCCCAGAAAGCAGGAAGAACAACTTTTGTGGTGTCCTTTTGATGCCTACCAGAGCAATGTAAAAACTACCAACAGAACTCGTCCCTGGCACCTTCGCTAGTGGAGTTGTGCATGGGGTGTGTTTGGAACATTTTGTCACCGGCCGACTCCAAAATTCAGCGATTCCCCATCTCAGCCCAGAAAGCAGGAAGAACAACTTTTGTGGTGCCTTTCAGCTGCCTACCAAGGTAGTGTAAAAACTACCAAGAGAACTCCTGTCTGGCACCTTCCCCGGTGGAGTTGTGCATGGGGTGTCTTTGGAACATTTTGTCACCGGCCGAGTCCAAAATTCAGCTATTCCCCATCTCAGCCCAGAAAGCAGGAAGAACAACTTTTGTGGTGTCCTTTTGGTGCCTACCGGAGCAATGTAAAAACTACCAACAGAACTCGTCCCTGGCACCTTCGCTAGTGGAGTTGTGCATGGGGTGTGTTTGGAACATTTTGTCACCGGCCGAGTCCAAAATTCAGCGGTTCCCCATCTCAGCCCAGAAAGCAGGTAGAACAACTTTTGTGGTGCCTTTCAAATGCCTACCAAGGTAGTGTAAAAACTACTAAGAGAACTCCTTTCTGGCACCTTCCCCGGTGGAGTTGTGCATGGGGTGTGTTTGGAACATTTTGTCACCGGCCGACTCCAAAATTCAGCGGTTCCCCATCTCAGCCCAGAAAGCAGGTAGAACAACTTTCGTGGTGCCTTTCAGCTGCCTACCAAGGTAGTGTAAAAACTACCAAGAGAACTCCTTTCTGGCACCTTCCCCGGTGGAGTTGTGCAGGGGGTGTCTTTGGAACATTTTGTCACCGGCCGAGTCCAAAATTCAGCGGTTCCCCATCTCAGCCCAGAAAGCAGGAAGAACAACTTTTGTGGTGTCCTTTTGATGCCTACCGGAGCAATGTAAAAACTACCAACAGAACTCGTCCCTGGCACCTTCGCTAGTGGAGTTGTGCATGGGGTGTGTTTGGAACATTTTGTCACCAGCCGAGTCCAAAATTCAGCGGTTCCCCATCTCAGCCCAGAAAGCAGGAAGAACAACTTTTGTGGTGCCTTTCAGCTGCCTACCAAGGTAGTGTAAAAACTACCAAGAGAACTCCTGCCTGGCACCTTCCCCGGTGGAGTTGTGCATGGGGTGTCTTTGGAATATTTTGTCACCGGCCGAGTCCAAAATTCAGCGATTCCCCATCTCAGCCCAGAAAGCAGGAAGAACAACTTTTGTGGTGTCCTTTTGATGCCTACCAGAGCAATGTAAAACCTACCAACAGAACTCGTCCCTGGCACCTTCGCTAGTGGAGTTGTGCATGGGGTGTGTTTGGAACATTTTGTCACCGGCCGACTCCAAAATTCAGCGGTTCCCCATCTCAGCCCAGAAAGCAGGAAGAACAACTTTTGTGGTGCCTTTCAGCTGCCTACCAAGGTAGTGTAAAAACTACTAAGAGAACTCCTTTCTGGCACCTTCCCCGGTGGAGTTGTGCATGGGGTGTCTTTGGAACATTTTGTCACCGGCCGACTCCAAAATTCAGCGGTTCCCCATCTCAGCCCAGAAAGAAGGTACAACAACTTTTCTTGTGCCTTTCAGCTGCCTACCAAGGTAGTGTAAAAACTACCAAGAGAACTCCTGCCTGGCACCTTCCCCGGTGGAGTTGTGCATGGGGTGTCTTTGGAACATTTTGTCACCGGCCGACTCCAAAATTCAGCGGTTCCCCATCTCAGCCCAGAAAGCAGGAAGAACAACTTTTGTGGTGTCCTTTTGATGCCTACCGGAGCAATGTAAAAACTACCAACAGAACTCGTCCCTGGCACCTTCGCTAGTGGAGTTGTGCATGGGGTGTCTTTGGAACATTTTTTCACCGGCCGACTCCAAAATTCAGCGGTTCCCCATCTCAGCCAAGAAAGCAGGAAGAACAACTTTTGTGGTGCCTTTCAAATGCCTACCAAGGTAGTGTAAAAACTACCAGGAGAACTCCTGCCTGGCACCTTCCCCGGTGGAGTTGTGCAGGGGGTGTGTTTGGAACATTTTGTCACCGGCCGACTCCAAAATTCAGCGGTTCCCCATCTCAGCCCAGAAAGTAGGTAGAACAACTTTTGTGGTGCCTTTCAGCTGCCTACCAAGGTAGTGTAAAAACTACCAAGAGAACTCCTGCCTGGCACCTTCCCCGGTGGAGTTGTGCATGGGGTGTCTTTGGAACATTTTGTCACCGGCCGACTCCAAAAGTCAGCGGTTCCCCATCTCAGCCCAGAAAGCAGGTAGAACAAGTTTTGTGGTGCCTTTCAGCTGCCTACTGGGGTAGTGTAAAAACTACCAACAGAACTCCTGCCTGGCACCTTCCCCGGTGGAGTTGTGCATGGGGTGTGTTTGGAACATTTTGTCACCGGCCGACTCCAAAATTCAGCGGTTCCCCATCTCAGCCCAGAAAGAAGGTAGAACAACTTTTCTTGTGCCTTTCAAATGCCTACCAAGGTAGTGTAAAAACTACCAAGAGAACTCCTGCCTGGCACCTTCCCCGGTGGAGTTGTGCATGGGGTGTCTTTGGAATATTTTGTCACCGGCCGAGTCCAAAATTCAGCGATTCCCCATCTCAGCCCAGGAAGCAGGTAGAACAACTTTTGTGGTGTCTTTCAGATGCCTACCAAGGTAGTGTAAAAAGTACCAACAGAACTCCTGCCTGGCACCTTCCCCGGTGGAGTTGTGCAGGGGGTGTGTTTGGAACATTTTGTCACCGGCCGACTCCAAAATTCAGCGGTTCCCCATCTCAGCCCAGAAAGCAGGTAGAACAACTTTTGTGGTGCCTTTCAGCTGCCTACCAAGGTAGTGTAAAATCTACCAAGAGAACTCCTGCCTGGCACCTTCCCCGGTGGAGTTGTGCATGGGGTGTCTTTGGAACATTTTGTCACCGGCCGAGTCCAAAATTCAGCTATTCTCCATCTCAGCCCAGAAAGCAGGAAGAACAACTTTTGTGGTGTCCTTTTGATGCCTACCGGAGCAATGTAAAAAGTACCAACAGAACTCCTGCCTGGCACCTTCCCCGGTGGAGTTGTGCAGGGGGTGTGTTTGGAACATTTTGTCACCGGCCGAGTCCAAAATTCAGCGGTTCCCCATCTCAGCCCAGAAAGCAGGTAAAACAACTTTTGTGGTGCCTTTCAAATGCCTACCAAGGTAGTGTAAAAACTACTAAGAGAACTCCTTTCTGGCACCTTCCCCGGTGGAGTTGTGCATGGGGTGTCTTTGGAACATTTTGTCACCGGCCGACTCCAAAATTCAGCGGTTCCCCATCTCAGCCCAGAAAGAAGGTACAACAACTTTTCTTGTGCCTTTCAGCTGCCTACCAAGGTAGTGTAAAAACTACCAAGAGAACTCCTGCCTGGCACCTTCCCCGGTGGAGTTGTGCATGGGGTGTCTTTGGAACATTTTGTCACCGGCCGACTCCAAAATTCAGCGGTTCCCCATCTCAGCCCAGAAAGCAGGAAGAACAACTTTTGTGGTGTCCTTTTGATGCCTACCGGAGCAATGTAAAAACTACCAACAGAACTCGTCCCTGGCACCTTCGCTAGTGGAGTTGTGCATGGGGTGTCTTTGGAACATTTTTTCACCGGCCGACTCCAAAATTCAGCGGTTCCCCATCTCAGCCCAGAAAGCAGGAAGAACAACTTTTGTGGTGTCTTTCAGATGCCTACCAAGGTAGTGTAAAAACTACCAAGAGAAGTCCTGTCTGGCACCTTCCCCGGTGGAGTTGTGCATGGGGTGTCTTTGGAACATTTTGTCACCGGCCGACTCCAAAATTCAGCGGTTCCCCATCTCAGCCCAGAAAGCAGGAAGAACAACTTTTGTGGTGTCCTTTTGCTGCCTACCGGAGCAATGTAAAAACTACCAACAGAACTTGTCCCTGGCACCTTCGCTAGTGGAGTTGTGCATGGGGTGTGTTTGGAACATTTTGTCACCGGCCGACTCCAAAATTCAGCGGTTCCCCATCTCAGCCCAGAAAGCAGGAAGAACAACTTTTGTGGTGCCTTTCAGCTGCCTACCAAGGTAGTGTAAAAACTACCAACAGAACTCCTGTCTGGCACCTTCCCCGGTGGAGTTGTGCATGGGGTGTCTTTGGAACATTTTGTCACCGGCCGACTCCAAAATTCAGCGGTTCCCCATCTCAGCCCAGAAAGCAGGTAGAACAACTTTTGTGGTGCCTTTCAGCTGCCTACCAAGGTAGTGTAAAAACTACCAAGAGAACTCCTGCCTGGCACCTTCCCCGGTGGAGTTGTGCATGGGGTGTCTTTGGAACATTTTGTCACCGGCCGACTCCAAAAGTCAGCGGTTCCCCATCTCAGCCCAGAAAGCAGGTAGAACAAGTTTTGTGGTGCCTTTCAGCTGCCTACTGGGGTAGTGTAAAAACTACCAACAGAACTCGTTTCTGGCACCTTCCCCGGTGGAGTTGTGCATGGGGTGTGTTTGGAACATTTTGTCACCGGCCGAGTCCAAAACTCAGGGATTCCCCATCTCAGCCCAGAAAGCAGGAAGAACAACTTTTGTGGTGTCCTTTTGATGCCTACCAGAGCAATGTAAAAACTACCAACAGAACTCGTCCCTGGCACCTTCGCTAGTGGAGTTGTGCATGGGGTGTGTTTGGAACATTTTGTCACCGGCCGAGTCCAAAATTCAGCGGTTCCCCATCTCAGCCCAGAAAGAAGGTACAACAACTTTTGTGGTGCCTTTCAGCTGCCTACCAAGGTAGTGTAAAAACTATTAAGAGAACTCCTGTCTGGCACCTTCCCCGGTGGAGTTGTGCATGGGGTGTCTTTGGAACATTTTGTCACCGGCCGAGTCCAAAATTCAGCTATTCCCGATCTCAGCCCAGAAAGCAGGAAGAACAACTTTTGTGGTGTCCTTTTGGTGCCTACCGGAGCAATGTAAAAACTACCAACAGAACTCGTCCCTGGCACCTTCGCTAGTGGAGTTGTGCATGGGGTGTGTTTGGAACATTTTGTCACCGGCCGAGTCCAAAATTCAGCGGTTCCCCATCTCAGCCCAGAAAGCAGGAAGAACAACTTTTGTGGTGCCTTTCAAATGCCTACCAAGGTAGTGTAAAAACTACTAAGAGAACTCCTTTCTGGCACCTTCCCCGGTGGAGTTGTGCATGGGGTGTCTTTGGAACATTTTGTCACCGGCCGACTCCAAAATTCAGCGGTTCCCCATCTCAGCCCAGAAAGAAGGTACAACAACTTTTCTTGTGCCTTTCAGCTGCCTACCAAGGTAGTGTAAAAACTAGCAACAGAACTCCTGCCTGGCACCTTCCCCGGTGGAGTTGTGCATGGGGTGTCTTTGGAACATTTTGTCACCGGCCGACTCCAAAATTCAGCGATTCCCCATCTCAGCCCAGAAAGCAGGAAGAACAACTTTTGTGGTGTCCTTTTGATGCCTACCAGAGCAATGTAAAAACTACCAACAGAACTCGTCCCTGGCACCTTCGCTAGTGGAGTTGTGCATGGGGTGTGTTTGGAACATTTTGTCACCGGCCGACTCCAAAATTCAGCGATTCCCCATCTCAGCCCAGAAAGCAGGAAGAACAACTTTTGTGGTGCCTTTCAGCTGCCTACCAAGGTAGTGTAAAAACTACCAAGAGAACTCCTGTCTGGCACCTTCCCCGGTGGAGTTGTGCATGGGGTGTCTTTGGAACATTTTGTCACCGGCCGAGTCCAAAATTCAGCTATTCCCCATCTCAGCCCAGAAAGCAGGAAGAACAACTTTTGTGGTGTCCTTTTGGTGCCTACCGGAGCAATGTAAAAACTACCAACAGAACTCGTCCCTGGCACCTTCGCTAGTGGAGTTGTGCATGGGGTGTGTTTGGAACATTTTGTCACCGGCCGAGTCCAAAATTCAGCGGTTCCCCATCTCAGCCCAGAAAGCAGGTAGAACAACTTTTGTGGTGCCTTTCAAATGCCTACCAAGGTAGTGTAAAAACTACTAAGAGAACTCCTTTCTGGCACCTTCCCCGGTGGAGTTGTGCATGGGGTGTGTTTGGAACATTTTGTCACCGGCCGACTCCAAAATTCAGCGGTTCCCCATCTCAGCCCAGAAAGCAGGTAGAACAACTTTCGTGGTGCCTTTCAGCTGCCTACCAAGGTAGTGTAAAAACTACCAAGAGAACTCCTTTCTGGCACCTTCCCCGGTGGAGTTGTGCAGGGGGTGTCTTTGGAACATTTTGTCACCGGCCGAGTCCAAAATTCAGCGGTTCCCCATCTCAGCCCAGAAAGCAGGAAGAACAACTTTTGTGGTGTCCTTTTGATGCCTACCGGAGCAATGTAAAAACTACCAACAGAACTCGTCCCTGGCACCTTCGCTAGTGGAGTTGTGCATGGGGTGTGTTTGGAACATTTTGTCACCAGCCGAGTCCAAAATTCAGCGGTTCCCCATCTCAGCCCAGAAAGCAGGAAGAACAACTTTTGTGGTGCCTTTCAGCTGCCTACCAAGGTAGTGTAAAAACTACCAAGAGAACTCCTGCCTGGCACCTTCCCCGGTGGAGTTGTGCATGGGGTGTCTTTGGAATATTTTGTCACCGGCCGAGTCCAAAATTCAGCGATTCCCCATCTCAGCCCAGAAAGCAGGAAGAACAACTTTTGTGGTGTCCTTTTGATGCCTACCAGAGCAATGTAAAAACTACCAACAGAACTCGTCCCTGGCACCTTCGCTAGTGGAGTTGTGCATGGGGTGTGTTTGGAACATTTTGTCACCGGCCGAGTCCAAAATTCAGCGGTTCCCCATCTCAGCCCAGAAAGCAGGAAGAACAACTTTTGTGGTGCCTTTCAGCTGCCTACCAAGGTAGTGTAAAAACTACTAAGAGAACTCCTTTCTGGCACCTTCCCCGGTGGAGTTGTGCATGGGGTGTCTTTGGAACATTTTGTCACCGGCCGACTCCAAAATTCAGCGGTTCCCCATCTCAGCCCAGAAAGAAGGTACAACAACTTTTCTTGTGCCTTTCAGCTGCCTACCAAGGTAGTGTAAAAACTACCAAGAGAACTCCTGCCTGGCACCTTCCCCGGTGGAGTTGTGCATGGGGTGTCTTTGGAACATTTTGTCACCGGCCGAGTCCAAAATTCAGCTATTCCCCATCTCAGCCCAGAAAGCAGGAAGAACAACTTTTGTGGTGTCCTTTTGGTGCCTACCGGAGCAATGTAAAAACTACCAACAGAACTCGTCCCTGGCACCTTCGCTAGTGGAGTTGTGCATGGGGTGTGTTTGGAACATTTTGTCACCGGCCGAGTCCAAAATTCAGCGGTTCCCCATCTCAGCCCAGAAAGCAGGTAGAACAACTTTTGTGGTGCCTTTCAAATGCCTACCAAGGTAGTGTAAAAACTACTAAGAGAACTCCTTTCTGGCACCTTCCCCGGTGGAGTTGTGCATGGGGTGTGTTTGGAACATTTTGTCACCGGCCGACTCCAAAATTCAGCGGTTCCCCATCTCAGCCCAGAAAGCAGGTAGAACAACTTTCGTGGTGCCTTTCAGCTGCCTACCAAGGTAGTGTAAAAACTACCAAGAGAACTCCTTTCTGGCACCTTCCCCGGTGGAGTTGTGCAGGGGGTGTCTTTGGAACATTTTGTCACCGGCCGAGTCCAAAATTCAGCGGTTCCCCATCTCAGCCCAGAAAGCAGGAAGAACAACTTTTGTGGTGTCCTTTTGATGCCTACCGGAGCAATGTAAAAACTACCAACAGAACTCGTCCCTGGCACCTTCGCTAGTGGAGTTGTGCATGGGGTGTGTTTGGAACATTTTGTCACCAGCCGAGTCCAAAATTCAGCGGTTCCCCATCTCAGCCCAGAAAGCAGGAAGAACAACTTTTGTGGTGCCTTTCAGCTGCCTACCAAGGTAGTGTAAAAACTACCAAGAGAACTCCTGCCTGGCACCTTCCCCGGTGGAGTTGTGCATGGGGTGTCTTTGGAATATTTTGTCACCGGCCGAGTCCAAAATTCAGCGATTCCCCATCTCAGCCCAGAAAGCAGGAAGAACAACTTTTGTGGTGTCCTTTTGATGCCTACCAGAGCAATGTAAAAACTACCAACAGAACTCGTCCCTGGCACCTTCGCTAGTGGAGTTGTGCATGGGGTGTGTTTGGAACATTTTGTCACCGGCCGAGTCCAAAATTCAGCGGTTCCCCATCTCAGCCCAGAAAGCAGGAAGAACAACTTTTGTGGTGCCTTTCAGCTGCCTACCAAGGTAGTGTAAAAACTACTAAGAGAACTCCTTTCTGGCACCTTCCCCGGTGGAGTTGTGCATGGGGTGTCTTTGGAACATTTTGTCACCGGCCGACTCCAAAATTCAGCGGTTCCCCATCTCAGCCCAGAAAGAAGGTACAACAACTTTTCTTGTGCCTTTCAGCTGCCTACCAAGGTAGTGTAAAAACTACCAAGAGAACTCCTGCCTGGCACCTTCCCCGGTGGAGTTGTGCATGGGGTGTCTTTGGAACATTTTGTCACCGGCCGACTCCAAAATTCAGCGGTTCCCCATCTCAGCCCAGAAAGCAGGAAGAACAACTTTTGTGGTGTCCTTTTGATGCCTACCGGAGCAATGTAAAAACTACCAACAGAACTCGTCCCTGGCACCTTCGCTAGTGGAGTTGTGCATGGGGTGTCTTTGGAACATTTTTTCACCGGCCAACTCCAAAATTCAGCGGTTCCCCATCTCAGCCCAGAAAGCAGGAAGAACAACTTTTGTGGTGCCTTTCAAATGCCTACCAAGGTAGTGTAAAAACTACCAGGAGAACTCCTGCCTGGCACCTTCCCCGGTGGAGTTGTGCAGGGGGTGTGTTTGGAACATTTTGTCACCGGCCGACTCCAAAATTCAGCGGTTCCCCATCTCAGCCCAGAAAGTAGGTAGAACAACTTTTGTGGTGCCTTTCAGCTGCCTACCAAGGTAGTGTAAAAACTACCAAGAGAACTCCTGCCTGGCACCTTCCCCGGTGGAGTTGTGCATGGGGTGTCTTTGGAACATTTTGTCACCGGCCGACTCCAAAAGTCAGCGGTTCCCCATCTCAGCCCAGAAAGCAGGTAGAACAAGTTTTGTGGTGCCTTTCAGCTGCCTACTGGGGTAGTGTAAAAACTACCAACAGAACTCCTGCCTGGCACCTTCCCCGGTGGAGTTGTGCATGGGGTGTGTTTGGAACATTTTGTCACCGGCCGACTCCAAAATTCAGCGGTTCCCCATCTCAGCCCAGAAAGAAGGTAGAACAACTTTTCTTGTGCCTTTCAAATGCCTACCAAGGTAGTGTAAAAACTACCAAGAGAACTCCTGCCTGGCACCTTCCCCGGTGGAGTTGTGCATGGGGTGTCTTTGGAATATTTTGTCACCGGCCGAGTCCAAAATTCAGCGATTCCCCATCTCAGCCCAGGAAGCAGGTAGAACAACTTTTGTGGTGTCTTTCAGATGCCTACCAAGGTAGTGTAAAAAGTACCAACAGAACTCCTGCCTGGCACCTTCCCCGGTGGAGTTGTGCAGGGGGTGTGTTTGGAACATTTTGTCACCGGCCGACTCCAAAATTCAGCGGTTCCCCATCTCAGCCCAGAAAGCAGGTAGAACAACTTTTGTGGTGCCTTTCAGCTGCCTACCAAGGTAGTGTAAAAACTACCAAGAGAACTCCTGCCTGGCACCTTCCCCGGTGGAGTTGTGCATGGGGTGTCTTTGGAACATTTTGTCACCGGCCGAGTCCAAAATTCAGCTATTCCCCATCTCAGCCCAGAAAGCAGGAAGAACAACTTTTGTGGTGTCCTTTTGATGCCTACCGGAGCAATGTAAAAAGTACCAACAGAACTCCTGCCTGGCACCTTCCCCGGTGGAGTTGTGCAGGGGGTGTGTTTGGAACATTTTGTCACCGGCCGAGTCCAAAATTCAGCGGTTCCCCATCTCAGCCCAGAAAGCAGGTAAAACAACTTTTGTGGTGCCTTTCAAATGCCTACCAAGGTAGTGTAAAAACTACTAAGAGAACTCCTTTCTGGCACCTTCCCCGGTGGAGTTGTGCATGGGGTGTCTTTGGAACATTTTGTCACCGGCCGACTCCAAAATTCAGCGGTTCCCCATCTCAGCCCAGAAAGAAGGTACAACAACTTTTCTTGTGCCTTTCAGCTGCCTACCAAGGTAGTGTAAAAACTACCAAGAGAACTCCTGCCTGGCACCTTCCCCGGTGGAGTTGTGCATGGGGTGTCTTTGGAACATTTTGTCACCGGCCGACTCCAAAATTCAGCGGTTCCCCATCTCAGCCCAGAAAGCAGGAAGAACAACTTTTGTGGTGTCCTTTTGATGCCTACCGGAGCAATGTAAAAACTACCAACAGAACTCGTCCCTGGCACCTTCGCTAGTGGAGTTGTGCATGGGGTGTCTTTGGAACATTTTTTCACCGGCCGACTCCAAAATTCAGCGGTTCCCCATCTCAGCCCAGAAAGCAGGAAGAACAACTTTTGTGGTGTCTTTCAGATGCCTACCAAGGTAGTGTAAAAACTACCAAGAGAAGTCCTGTCTGGCACCTTCCCCGGTGGAGTTGTGCATGGGGTGTCTTTGGAACATTTTGTCACCGGCCGAGTCCAAAATTCAGCGGTTCCCCATCTCAGCCCAGAAAGCAGGAAGAACAACTTTTGTGGTGTCCTTTTGATGCCTACCGGAGCAATGTAAAAACTACCAACAGAACTCATCCCTGGCACCTTCGCTAGTGGAGTTGTGCATGGGGTGTGTTTGGAACATTTTGTCACCGGCCGAGTCCAAAATTCAGCGGTTCCCCATCTCAGCCCAGAAAGCAGGAAGAACAACTTTTGTGGTGCCTTTCAGCTGCCTACCAAGGTAGTGTAAAAACTACCAAGAGAACTCCTGCCTAGCACCTTCCCCGGTGGAATTGTGCATGGGGTGTCTTTGGAACATTTTGTCACCGGCCGACTCCAAAATTCAGCGGTTCCCCATCTCAGCCCAGAAAGCAGGAAGAACAACTTTTGTGGTGTCCTTTTGCTGCCTACCGGAGCAATGTAAAAACTACCAACAGAACTTGTCCCTGGCACCTTCGCTAGTGGAGTTGTGCATGGGGTGTGTTTGGAACATTTTGTCACCGGCCGACTCCAAAATTCAGCGGTTCCCCATCTCAGCCCAGAAAGCAGGAAGAACAACTTTTGTGGTGCCTTTCAGATGCCTACCAAGGTAGTGTAAAAACTACCAACAGAACTCCTGTCTGGCACCTTCCCCGGTGGAGTTGTGCATGGGGTGTCTTTGGAACATTTTGTCACCGGCCGACTCCAAAATTCAGCGGTTCCCCATCTCAGCCCAGAAAGCAGGTAGAACAACTTTTGTGGTGCCTTTCAGCTGCCTACCAAGGTAGTGTAAAAACTACCAAGAGAACTCCTGCCTGGCACCTTCCCCGGTGGAGTTGTGCATGGGGTGTCTTTGGAACATTTTGTCACCGGCCGACTCCAAAAGTCAGCGGTTCCCCATCTCAGCCCAGAAAGCAGGTAGAACAAGTTTTGTGGTGCCTTTCAGCTGCCTACTGGGGTAGTGTAAAAACTACCAACAGAACTCGTTTCTGGCACCTTCCCCGGTGGAGTTGTGCATGGGGTGTGTTTGGAACATTTTGTCACCGGCCGAGTCCAAAACTCAGGGATTCCCCATCTCAGCCCAGAAAGCAGGAAGAACAACTTTTGTGGTGTCCTTTTGATGCCTACCAGAGCAATGTAAAAACTACCAACAGAACTCGTCCCTGGCACCTTCGCTAGTGGAGTTGTGCATGGGGTGTGTTTGGAACATTTTGTCACCGGCCGAGTCCAAAATTCAGCGGTTCCCCATCTCAGCCCAGAAAGCAGGAAGAACAACTTTTGTGGTGCCTTTCAGCTGCCTACCAAGGTAGTGTAAAAACTATTAAGAGAACTCCTGTCTGGCACCTTCCCCGGTGGAGTTGTGCATGGGGTGTCTTTGGAACATTTTGTCACCGGCCGAGTCCAAAATTCAGCTATTCCCCATCTCAGCCCAGAAAGCAGGAAGAACAACTTTTGTGGTGTCCTTTTGGTGCCTACCGGAGCAATGTAAAAACTACCAACAGAACTCGTCCCTGGCACCTTCGCTAGTGGAGTTGTGCATGGGGTGTGTTTGGAACATTTTGTCACCGGCCGAGTCCAAAATTCAGCGGTTCCCCATCTCAGCCCAGAAAGCAGGAAGAACAACTTTTGTGGTGCCTTTCAAATGCCTACCAAGGTAGTGTAAAAACTACCAAGAGAACTCCTTTCTGGCACCTTCCCCGGTGGAGTTGTGCATGGGGTGTGTTTGGAACATTTTGTCACCGGCCGACTCCAAAATTCAGCGGTTCCCCATCTCAGCCCAGAAAGAAGGTAGAACAACTTTTCTTGTGCCTTTCAGCTGCCTACCAAGGTAGTGTAAAAACTACCAACAGAACTCCTGCCTGGCACCTTCCCCGGTGGAGTTGTGCATGGGGTGTCTTTGGAACATTTTGTCACCGGCCGAGTCCAAAATTCAGCGATTCCCCATCTCAGCCCAGAAAGCAGGAAGAACAACTTTTGTGGTGTCCTTTTGATGCCTACCGGAGCAATGTAAAAACTACCAACAGAACTCATCCCTGGCACCTTCGCTAGTGGAGTTGTGCATGGGGTGTGTTTGGAACATTTTGTCACCGGCCGAGTCCAAAATTCAGCGGTTCCCCATCTCAGCCCAGAAAGCAGGTAAAACAACTTTTGTGGTGCCTTTCAAATGCCTACCAAGGTAGTGTAAAAACTACTAAGAGAACTCCTGCCTGGCACCTTCCCCGGTGGAGTTGTGCAGGGGGTGTGTTTGGAACATTTTGTCACCGGCCGACTCCAAAATTCAGCGGTTCCCCATCTCAGCCCAGAAAGCAGGTAGAACAACTTTTGTGGTGCCTTTCAGCTGCCTACCAAGGTAGTGTAAAAACTACCAAGAGAACTCCTGCCTGGCACCTTCCCCGGTGGATTTGTGCATGGGGTGTCTTTGGAACATTTTGTCACCGGCCGAGTCCAAAATTCAGCTATTCCCCATCTCAGCCCAGAAAGCAGGAAGAACAACTTTTGTGGTGTCCTTTTGATGCCTACCGGAGCAATGTAAAAACTACCAACAGAACTCCTGCCTGGCACCTTCGCTAGTGGAGTTGTGCATGGGGTGTGTTTGGAACATTTTGTCACCGGCCGAGTCCAAAATTCAGCGGTTCCCCATCTCAGCCCAGAAAGCAGGTAAAACAACTTTTGTGGTGCCTTTCAGCTGCCTACCAAGGTAGTGTAAAAACTACCAAGAGAACTCCTGCCGGGCACCTTCCCCGGTGGAGTTGTGCATGGGGTGTCTTTGGAACATTTTGTCACCGGCCGACTCCAAAAGTCAGCGGTTCCCCATCTCAGCCCAGAAAGCAGGTAGAACAAGTTTTGTGGTGCCTTTCAGCTGCCTACTGGGGTAGTGTAAAAACTACCAGGAGAACTCCTGTCTGGCACCTTCCCCGGTGGAGTTGTGCAGGGGGTGTGTTTGGAACATTTTGTCACCGGCCGAGTCCAAAACTCAGGGATTCCCCATCTCAGCCCAGAAAGCAGGAAGAACAACTTTTGTGGTGTCCTTTTGATGCCTACCAGAGCAATGTAAAAACTACCAACAGAACTCGTCCCTGGCACCTTCGCTAGTGGAGTTGTGCATGGGGTGTGTTTGGAACATTTTGTCACCGGCCGAGTCCAAAATTCAGCGGTTCCCCATCTCAGCCCAGAAAGCAGGAAGAACAACTTTTGTGGTGCCTTTCAGCTGCCTACCAAGGTAGTGTAAAAACTATTAAGAGAACTCCTGTCTGGCACCTTCCCCGGTGGAGTTGTGCATGGGGTGTCTTTGGAACATTTTGTCACCGGCCGAGTCCAAAATTCAGCTATTCCCCATCTCAGCCCAGAAAGCAGGAAGAACAACTTTTGTGGTGTCCTTTTGGTGCCTACCGGAGCAATGTAAAAACTACCAACAGAACTCGTCCCTGGCACCTTCGCTAGTGGAGTTGTGCATGGGGTGTGTTTGGAACATTTTGTCACCGGCCGAGTCCAAAATTCAGCGGTTCCCCATCTCAGCCCAGAAAGCAGGAAGAACAACTTTTGTGGTGCCTTTCAAATGCCTACCAAGGTAGTGTAAAAACTACTAAGAGAACTCCTTTCTGGCACCTTCCCCGGTGGAGTTGTGCATGGGGTGTGTTTGGAACATTTTGTCACCGGCCGACTCCAAAATTCAGCGGTTCCCCATCTCAGCCCAGAAAGAAGGTAGAACAACTTTTCTTGTGCCTTTCAGCTGCCTACCAAGGTAGTGTAAAAACTACCAACAGAACTCCTGCCTGGCACCTTCCCCGGTGGAGTTGTGCATGGGGTGTCTTTGGAACATTTTGTCACCGGCCGAGTCCAAAATTCAGCGATTCCCCATCTCAGCCCAGAAAGCAGGAAGAACAACTTTTGTGGTGTCCTTTTGATGCCTACCGGAGCAATGTAAAAACTACCAACAGAACTCATCCCTGGCACCTTCGCTAGTGGAGTTGTGCATGGGGTGTGTTTGGAACATTTTGTCACCGGCCGAGTCCAAAATTCAGCGGTTCCCCATCTCAGCCCAGAAAGCAGGTAAAACAACTTTTGTGGTGCCTTTCAAATGCCTACCAAGGTAGTGTAAAAACTACTAAGAGAACTCCTGCCTGGCACCTTCCCCGGTGGAGTTGTGCAGGGGGTGTGTTTGGAACATTTTGTCACCGGCCGACTCCAAAATTCAGCGGTTCCCCATCTCAGCCCAGAAAGCAGGTAGAACAACTTTTGTGGTGCCTTTCAGCTGCCTACCAAGGTAGTGTAAAAACTACCAAGAGAACTCCTGCCTGGCACCTTCCCCGGTGGATTTGTGCATGGGGTGTCTTTGGAACATTTTGTCACCGGCCGAGTCCAAAATTCAGCTATTCCCCATCTCAGCCCAGAAAGCAGGAAGAACAACTTTTGTGGTGTCCTTTTGATGCCTACCGGAGCAATGTAAAAACTACCAACAGAACTCCTGCCTGGCACCTTCGCTAGTGGAGTTGTGCATGGGGTGTGTTTGGAACATTTTGTCACCGGCCGAGTCCAAAATTCAGCGGTTCCCCATCTCAGCCCAGAAAGCAGGTAAAACAACTTTTGTGGTGCCTTTCAAATGCCTACCAAGGTAGTGTAAAAACTACTAAGAGAACTCCTTTCTGGCACCTTCCCCGGTGGAGTTGTGCATGGGGTGTCTTTGGAACATTTTGTCACCGGCCGACTCCAAAATTCAGCGGTTCCCCATCTCAGCCCAGAAAGAAGGTACAACAACTTTTCTTGTGCCTTTCAGCTGCCTACCAAGGTAGTGTAAAAACTACCAAGAGAACTCCTGCCTGGCACCTTCCCCGGTGGAGTTGTGCATGGGGTGTCTTTGGAACATTTTGTCACCGGCCGAGTCCAAAATTCAGCGGTTCCCCATCTCAGCCCAGAAAGCAGGAAGAACAACTTTTGTGGTGTCCTTTTGATGCCTACCGGAGCAATGTAAAAACTACCAACAGAACTCGTCCCTGGCACCTTCGCTAGTGGAGTTGTGCATGGGGTGTCTTTGGAACATTTTTTCACCGGCCGAGTCCAAAATTCAGCTGTTCCCCATCTCAGCCCAGAAAGCAGGAAGAACAACTTTTGTGGTGCCTTTCAAATGCCTACCAAGGTAGTGTAAAAACTACCAAGAGAAGTCCTGTCTGGCACCTTCCCCGGTGGAGTTGTGCATGGGGTGTCTTTGGAACATTTTGTCACCGGCCGAGTCCAAAATTCAGCGGTTCCCCATCTCAGCCCAGAAAGCAGGAAGAACAACTTTTGTGGTGTCCTTTTGATGCCTACCGGAGCAATGTAAAAACTACCAACAGAACTCATCCCTGGCACCTTCGCTAGTGGAGTTGTGCATGGGGTGTGTTTGGAACATTTTGTCACCGGCCGAGTCCAAAATTCAGCGGTTCCCCATCTCAGCCCAGAAAGCAGGAAGAACAACTTTTGTGGTGCCTTTCAGCTGCCTACCAAGGTAGTGTAAAAACTACCAAGAGAACTCCTGCCTAGCACCTTCCCCGGTGGAATTGTGCATGGGGTGTCTTTGGAACATTTTGTCACCGGCCGACTCCAAAATTCAGCGGTTCCCCATCTCAGCCCAGAAAGCAGGAAGAACAACTTTTGTGGTGTCCTTTTGCTGCCTACCGGAGCAATGTAAAAACTACCAACAGAACTCGTCCCTGGCACCTTCGCTAGTGGAGTTGTGCATGGGGTGTGTTTGGAACATTTTGTCACGGGCCGACTCCAAAATTCAGCGGTTCCCCATCTCAGCCCAGAAAGAAGGTACAACAACTTTTGTGGTGCCTTTCAGATGCCTACCAAGGTAGTGTAAAAACTACCAACAGAACTCCTGTCTGGCACCTTCCCCGGTGGAGTTGTGCATGGGGTGTCTTTGGAACATTTTGTCACCGGCCGACTCCAAAATTCAGCGGTTCCCCATCTCAGCCCAGAAAGCAGGTAGAACAAGTTTTGTGGTGCCTTTCAGCTGCCTACCAAGGTAGTGTAAAAACTACCAAGAGAACTCCTGCCTGGCACCTTCCCCGGTGGAGTTGTGCATGGGGTGTCTTTGGAACATTTTGTCACCGGCCGACTCCAAAAGTCAGCGGTTCCCCATCTCAGCCCAGAAAGCAGGTAGAACAACTTTTGTGGTGTCTTTCAGATGCCTACTGGGGTAGTGTAAAAACTACCAACAGAACTCGTTTCTGGCACCTTCCCCGGTGGAGTTGTGCATGGGGTTTGTTTGGAACATTTTGTCACCAGCCGACTCCAAAAGTCAGGGATTCCCCATCTCAGCCCAGAAAGCAGGAAGAACAACTTTTGTGGTGTCCTTTTGATGCCTACCAGAGCAATGTAAAAACTACCAACAGAACTCGTCCCTGGCACCTTCGCTAGTGGAGTTGTGCATGGGGTGTGTTTGGAACATTTTGTCACCGGCCGAGTCCAAAATTCAGCGGTTCCCCATCTCAGCCCAGAAAGCAGGAAGAACAACTTTTGTGGTGCCTTTCAGCTGCCTACCAAGGTAGTGTAAAAACTATTAAGAGAACTCCTGTCTGGCACCTTCCCCGGTGGAGTTGTGCATGGGGTGTCTTTGGAACATTTTGTCACCGGCCGAGTCCAAAATTCAGCTATTCCCCATCTCAGCCCAGAAAGCAGGAAGAACAACTTTTGTGGTGTCCTTTTGGTGCCTACCGGAGCAATGTAAAAACTACCAACAGAACTCGTCCCTGGCACCTTCCCCGGTGGAGTTGTGCAGGGGGTGTGTTTGGAACATTTTGTCACCGGCCGAGTCCAAAATTCAGCGGTTCCCCATCTCAGCCCAGAAAGCAGGTAAAACAACTTTTGTGGTGCCTTTCAAATGCCTACCAAGGTAGTGTAAAAACTACTAAGAGAACTCCTTTCTGGCACCTTCCCCGGTGGAGTTGTGCATGGGGTGTCTTTGGAACATTTTGTCACCGGCCGACTCCAAAATTCAGCGGTTCCCCATCTCAGCCCAGAAAGAAGGTACAACAACTTTTCTTGTGCCTTTCAGCTGCCTACCAAGGTAGTGTAAAAACTACCAAGAGAACTCCTGCCTGGCACCTTCCCCGGTGGAGTTGTGCATGGGGTGTCTTTGGAACATTTTGTCACCGGCCGACTCCAAAATTCAGCGGTTCCCCATCTCAGCCCAGAAAGCAGGAAGAACAACTTTTGTGGTGTCCTTTTGATGCCTACCGGAGCAATGTAAAAACTACCAACAGAACTCGTCCCTGGCACCTTCGCTAGTGGAGTTGTGCATGGGGTGTCTTTGGAACATTTTTTCACCGGCCGACTCCAAAATTCAGCGGTTCCCCATCTCAGCCCAGAAAGCAGGAAGAACAACTTTTGTGGTGTCTTTCAGATGCCTACCAAGGTAGTGTAAAAACTACCAAGAGAACTCCTGTCTGGCACCTTCCCCGGTGGAGTTGTGCATGGGGTGTGTTTGGAACATTTTGTCACCGGCCGACTCCAAAATTCAGCGGTTCCCCATCTCAGCCCAGAAAGTAGGTAGAACAACTTTTGTGGTGTCTTTCAGCTGCCTACCAAGGTAGTGTAAAAACTACCAAGAGAACTCCTGCCTGGCACCTTCCCCGGTGGAGTTGTGCATGGGGTGTCTTTGGAACATTTTGTCACCGGCCGACTCCAAAATTCAGCGGTTCCCCATCTCAGCCCAGAAAGCAGGAAGAACAACTTTTGTGGTGTCCTTTTGATGCCTACCGGAGCAATGTAAAAACTACCAACAGAACTCATCCCTGGCACCTTCGCTAGTGGAGTTGTGCATGGGGTGTGTTTGGAACATTTTGTCACCGGCCGAGTCCAAAATTCAGCGGTTCCCCATCTCAGCCCAGAAAGCAGGAAGAACAACTTTTGTGGTGCCTTTCAGCTGCCTACCAAGGTAGTGTAAAAACTACCAAGAGAACTCCTGCCTGGCACCTTCCCCGGTGGAATTGTGCATGGGGTGTCTTTGGAACATTTTGTCACCGGCCGACTCCAAAATTCAGCGGTTCCCCATCTCAGCCCAGAAAGCAGGAAGAACAACTTTTGTGGTGTCCTTTTGCTGCCTACCGGAGCAATGTGAAAACTACCCACAGAACTCGTCCCTGGCACCTTCGCTAGTGGAGTTGTGCATGGGGTGTGTTTGGAACATTTTGTCACCGGCCGAGTCCAAAATTCAGCGGTTCCCCATCTCAGCCCAGAAAGCAGGAAGAACAACTTTTGTGGTGCCTTTCAGATGCCTACCAAGGTAGTGTAAAAACTACCAAGAGAACTCCTGCCTGGCACCTTCCCCGGTGGAGTTGTGCATGGGGTGTCTTTGGAACATTTTGTCACCGGCCGACTCCAAAATTCAGCGGTTCCCCATCTCAGCCCAGAAAGCAGGTAGAACAACTTTTGTGGTGCCTTTCAGCTGCCTACCAAGGTAGTGTAAAAACTACCAAGAGAACTCCTGCCTGGCACCTTCCCCGGTGGAGTTGTGCATGGGGTGTCTTTGGAACATTTTGTCACCGGCCGACTCCAAAAGTCAGCGGTTCCCCATCTCAGCCCAGAAAGCAGGTAGAACAAGTTTTGTGGTGCCTTTCAGCTGCCTACTGGGGTAGTGTAAAAACTACCAACAGAACTCGTTTCTGGCACCTTCCCCGGTGGAGTTGTGCATGGGGTTTGTTTGGAACATTTTGTCACCAGCCGACTCCAAAAGTCAGGGATTCCCCATCTCAGCCCAGAAAGCAGGAAGAACAACTTTTGTGGTGTCCTTTTGATGCCTACCAGAGCAATGTAAAAACTACCAACAGAACTCGTCCCTGGCACCTTCGCTAGTGGAGTTGTGCATGGGGTGTGTTTGGAACATTTTGTCACCGGCCGAGTCCAAAATTCAGCGGTTCCCCATCTCAGCCCAGAAAGCAGGAAGAACAACTTTTGTGGTGCCTTTCAGCTGCCTACCAAGGTAGTGTAAAAACTATTAAGAGAACTCCTGTCTGGCACCTTCCCCGGTGGAGTTGTGCATGGGGTGTCTTTGGAACATTTTGTCACCGGCCGAGTCCAAAATTCAGCTATTCCCCATCTCAGCCCAGAAAGCAGGAAGAACAACTTTTGTGGTGTCCTTTTGGTGCCTACCGGAGCAATGTAAAAACTACCAACAGAACTCGTCCCTGGCACCTTCCCCGGTGGAGTTGTGCAGGGGGTGTGTTTGGAACATTTTGTCACCGGCCGAGTCCAAAATTCAGCGGTTCCCCATCTCAGCCCAGAAAGCAGGTAAAACAACTTTTGTGGTGCCTTTCAAATGCCTACCAAGGTAGTGTAAAAACTACTAAGAGAACTCCTTTCTGGCACCTTCCCCGGTGGAGTTGTGCATGGGGTGTCTTTGGAACATTTTGTCACCGGCCGACTCCAAAATTCAGCGGTTCCCCATCTCAGCCCAGAAAGAAGGTACAACAACTTTTCTTGTGCCTTTCAGCTGCCTACCAAGGTAGTGTAAAAACTACCAAGAGAACTCCTGCCTGGCACCTTCCCCGGTGGAGTTGTGCATGGGGTGTCTTTGGAACATTTTGTCACCGGCCGACTCCAAAATTCAGCGGTTCCCCATCTCAGCCCAGAAAGCAGGAAGAACAACTTTTGTGGTGTCCTTTTGATGCCTACCGGAGCAATGTAAAAACTACCAACAGAACTCGTCCCTGGCACCTTCGCTAGTGGAGTTGTGCATGGGGTGTCTTTGGAACATTTTTTCACCGGCCGACTCCAAAATTCAGCGGTTCCCCATCTCAGCCCAGAAAGCAGGAAGAACAACTTTTGTGGTGTCTTTCAGATGCCTACCAAGGTAGTGTAAAAACTACCAAGAGAACTCCTGTCTGGCACCTTCCCCGGTGGAGTTGTGCATGGGGTGTGTTTGGAACATTTTGTCACCGGCCGACTCCAAAATTCAGCGGTTCCCCATCTCAGCCCAGAAAGTAGGTAGAACAACTTTTGTGGTGTCTTTCAGCTGCCTACCAAGGTAGTGTAAAAACTACCAAGAGAACTCCTGCCTGGCACCTTCCCCGGTGGAGTTGTGCATGGGGTGTCTTTGGAACATTTTGTCACCGGCCGAGTCCAAAATTCAGCGGTTCCCCATCTCAGCCCAGAAAGCAGGAAGAACAACTTTTGTGGTGTCCTTTTGATGCCTACCGGAGCAATGTAAAAACTACCAACAGAACTCATCCCTGGCACCTTCGCTAGTGGAGTTGTGCATGGGGTGTGTTTGGAACATTTTGTCACCGGCCGAGTCCAAAATTCAGCGGTTCCCCATCTCAGCCCAGAAAGCAGGAAGAACAACTTTTGTGGTGCCTTTCAGCTGCCTACCAAGGTAGTGTAAAAACTACCAAGAGAACTCCTGCCTGGCACCTTCCCCGGTGGAATTGTGCATGGGGTGTCTTTGGAACATTTTGTCACCGGCCGACTCCAAAATTCAGCGGTTCCCCATCTCAGCCCAGAAAGCAGGAAGAACAACTTTTGTGGTGTCCTTTTGCTGCCTACCGGAGCAATGTAAAAACTACCCACAGAACTCGTCCCTGGCACCTTCGCTAGTGGAGTTGTGCATGGGGTGTGTTTGGAACATTTTGTCACCGGCCGAGTCCAAAATTCAGCGGTTCCCCATCTCAGCCCAGAAAGCAGGAAGAACAACTTTTGTGGTGCCTTTCAGATGCCTACCAAGGTAGTGTAAAAACTACCAAGAGAACTCCTGCCTGGCACCTTCCCCGGTGGAGTTGTGCATGGGGTGTCTTTGGAACATTTTGTCACCGGCCGACTCCAAAATTCAGCGGTTCCCCATCTCAGCCCAGAAAGCAGGTAGAACAACTTTTGTGGTGCCTTTCAGCTGCCTACCAAGGTAGTGTAAAAACTACCAAGAGAACTCCTGCCTGGCACCTTCCCCGGTGGAGTTGTGCATGGGGTGTCTTTGGAACATTTTTTCACCGGCCGAGTCCAAAATTCAGCGGTTCCCCATCTCAGCCCAGAAAGCAGGAAGAACAACTTTTGTGGTGTCCTTTTGCTGCCTACCAGAGCAATGTAAAAACTACCAACAGAACTCGTCCCTGGCACCTTCGCTAGTGGAGTTGTGCATGGGGTGTGTTTGGAACATTTTGTCACCGGCCGAGTCCAAAATTCAGCGGTTCCCCATCTCAGCCCAGAAAGCAGGAAGAACAACTTTTGTGGTGCCTTTCAGCTGCCTACCAAGGTAGTGTAAAAACTACCAAGAGAACTCCTGCCTGGCACCTTCCCCGGTGGAGTTGTGCATGGGGTGTCTTTGGAACATTTTGTCACCGGCCGACTCCAAAATTCAGCGGTTCCCCATCTCAGCCCAGAAAGAAGGTACAACAACTTTTCTTGTGCCTTTCAGCTGCCTACCAAGGTAGTGTAAAAACTACCAAGAGAACTCCTGCCTGGCACCTTCCCCGGTGGAGTTGTGCATGGGGGGTGTTTGGAACATTTTGTCACCGGCCGAGTCCAAAATTCAGCGGTTCCCCATCTCAGCCCAGAAAGCAGGAAGAACAACTTTTGTGGTGTCCTTTTGATGCCTACCGGAGCAATGTAAAAACTACCAACAGAACTCGTCCCTGGCACCTTCGCTAGTGGAGTTGTGCATGGGGTGTCTTTGGAACATTTTTTCACCGGCCGACTCCAAAATTCAGCGGTTCCCCATCTCAGCCCAGAAAGCAGGAAGAACAACTTTTGTGGTGCCTTTCAAATGCCTACCAAGGTAGTGTAAAAACTACCAGGAGAACTCCTGCCTGGCACCTTCCCCGGTGGAGTTGTGCAGGGGGTGTGTTTGGAACATTTTGTCACCGGCCGACTCCAAAATTCAGCGGTTCCCCATCTCAGCCCAGAAAGCAGGTAGAACAACTTTTGTGGTGCCTTTCAGCTGCCTACCAAGGTAGTGTAAAAACTACCAAGAGAACTCCTGCCTGGCACCTTCCCCGGTGGAGTTGTGCATGGGGTGTCTTTGGAACATTTTGTCACCGGCCGACTCCAAAAGTCAGCGGTTCCCCATCTCAGCCCAGAAAGCAGGTAGAACAACTTTTGTGGTGTCCTTTTGATGCCTACCAGAGCAATGTAAAAACTACCAACAGAACTCGTCCCTGGCACCTTCGCTAGTGGAGTTGTGCATGGGGTGTGTTTGGAACATTTTGTCACCGGCCGAGTCCAAAATTCAGCGGTTCCCGATCTCAGCCCAGAAAGCAGGAAGAACAACTTTTGTGGTGCCTTTCAGCTGCCTACCAAGGTAGTGTAAAAACTACCAAGAGAACTCCTGTCTGGCACCTTCCCCGGTGGAGTTGTGCATGGGGTGTCTTTGGAACATTTTGTCACCGGCCGAGTCCAAAATTCAGCTATTCCCCATCTCAGCCCAGAAAGCAGGAAGAACAACTTTTGTGGTGTCCTTTTGGTGCCTACCGGAGCAATGTAAAAACTACCAAGAGAACTCCTGCCTGGCACCTTCGCTAGTGGAGTTGTGCATGGGGTGTGTTTGGAACATTTTGTCACCGGCCGACTCCAAAATTCAGCGGTTCCCCATCTCAGCCCAGAAAGCAGGAAGAACAACTTTTGTGGTGCCTTTCAAATGCCTACCAAGGTAGTGTAAAAACTACTAAGAGAACTCCTTTCTGGCACCTTCCCCGGTGGAGTTGTCCATGGGGTGTCTTTGGAACATTTTGTCACCGGCCGACTCCAAAATTCAGCGGTTCCCCATCTCAGCCCAGAAAGAAGGTACAACAACTTTTCTTGTGCCTTTCAGCTGCCTACCAAGGTAGTGTAAAAACTACCAAGAGAACTCCTGCCTGGCACCTTTCCCGGTGGAGTTGTGCATGGGGTGTCTTTGGAACATTTTGTCACCGGCCGACTCCAAAATTCAGCGATTCCCCATCTCAGCCCAGAAAGCAGGAAGAACAACTTTTGTGGTGTCCTTTTGATGCCTACCAGAGCAATGTAAAAACTACCAACAGAACTCGTCCCTGGCACCTTCGCTAGTGGAGTTGTGCATGGGGTGTGTTTGGAACATTTTGTCACCGGCCGAGTCCAAAATTCAGCGGTTCCCCATCTCAGCCCAGAAAGCAGGAAGAACAACTTTTGTGGTGCCTTTCAGCTGCCTACCAAGGTAGTGTAAAAACTACCAAGAGAACTCCTGTCTGGCACCTTCCCCGGTGGAGTTGTGCATGGGGTGTCTTTGGAACATTTTGTCACCGGCCGACTCCAAAATTCAGCGGTTCCCCATCTCAGCCCAGAAAGCAGGAAGAACAACTTTTGTGGTGTCCTTTTGGTGCCTACCGGAGCAATGTAAAAACTACCAACAGTACTCGTCCCTGGCACCTTCGCTAGTGGAGTTGTGCATGGGGTGTGTTTGGAACATTTTGTCACCGGCCGACTCCAAAATTCAGCGGTTCCCCATCTCAGCCCAGAAAGCAGGAAGAACAACTTTTGTGGTGCCTTTCAGCTGCCTACCAAGGTAGTGTAAAAACTATTAAGAGAACTCCTGTCTGGCACCTTCCCCGGTGGAGTTGTGCATGGGGTGTCTTTGGAACATTTTGTCACCGGCCGACTCCAAAATTCAGCGGTTCCCCATCTCAGCCCAGAAAGCAGGTAAAACAACTTTTGTGGTGCCTTTCAAATGCCTTCCAAGGTAGTGTAAAAACTACTAAGAGAACTCCTTTCTGGCACCTTCCCCGGTGGAGTTGTGCATGGGGTGTCTTTGGAACATTTTGTCACCGGCCGACTCCAAAATTCAGCGGTTCCCCATCTCAGCCCAGAAAGCAGGTAGAACAACTTTTGTGGTGCCTTTCAGCTGCCTACCAAGGTAGTGTAAAAACTACCAAGAGAACTCCTGCCTGGCACCTTCCCCGGTGGAGTTGTGCATGGGGTGTCTTTGGAACATTTTGTCACCGGCCGACTCCAAAATTCAGCGGTTCCCCATCTCAGCCCAGAAAGCAGGAAGAACAACTTTTGTGGTGTCCTTTTGATGCCTACCGGAGCAATGTAAAAACTACCAACAGAACTCGTCCCTGGCACCTTCGCTAGTGGAGTTGTGCATGGGGTGTCTTTGGAACATTTTTTCACCGGCCGACTCCAAAATTCAGCGGTTCCCCATCTCAGCCCAGAAAGCAGGAAGAACAACTTTTGTGGTGTCTTTCAGATGCCTACCAAGGTAGTGTAAAAACTACCAAGAGAACTCCTGTCTGGCACCTTCCCCGGTGGAGTTGTGCATGGGGTGTGTTTGGAACATTTTGTCACCGGCCGACTCCAAAATTCAGCGGTTCCCCATCTCAGCCCAGAAAGCAGGAAGAACAACTTTTGTGGTGCCTTTCAGCTGCCTACCAAGGTAGTGTAAAAACTACCAAGAGAACTCCTGCCTGGCACCTTCCCCGGTGGAGTTGTGCAGGGGGTGTCTTTGGAACATTTTGTCACCGGCCGACTCCAAAATTCAGCGGTTCCCCATCTCAGCCCAGAAAGCAGGAAGAACAACTTTTGTGGTGTCCTTTTGATGCCTACCGGAGCAATGTAAAAACTACCAACAGAACTCATCCCTGGCACCTTCGCTAGTGGAGTTGTGCATGGGGTGTGTTTGGAACATTTTGTCACCGGCCGAGTCCAAAATTCAGCGGTTCCCCATCTCAGCCCAGAAAGCAGGAAGAACAACTTTTGTGGTGCCTTTCAGCTGCCTACCAAGGTAGTGTAAAAACTACCAAGAGAACTCCTGCCTGGCACCTTCCCCGGTGGAATTGTGCATGGGGTGTCTTTGGAACATTTTGTCACCGGCCGACTCCAAAATTCAGCGGTTCCCCATCTCAGCCCAGAAAGCAGGAAGAACAACTTTTGTGGTGTCCTTTTGCTGCCTACCGGAGCAATGTAAAAACTACCCACAGAACTCGTCCCTGGCACCTTCGCTAGTGGAGTTGTGCATGGGGTGTGTTTGGAACATTTTGTCACCGGCCGACTCCAAAATTCAGCGATTCCCCATCTCAGCCCAGAAAGCAGGAAGAACAACTTTTGTGGTGCCTTTCAGATGCCTACCAAGGTAGTGTAAAAACTACCAACAGAACTCCTGTCTGGCACCTTCCCCGGTGGAGTTGTGCATGGGGTGTCTTTGGAACATTTTGTCACCGGCCGACTCCAAAATTCAGCGGTTCCCCATCTCAGCCCAGAAAGCAGGTAGAACAACTTTTGTGGTGCCTTTCAGCTGCCTACCAAGGTAGTGTAAAAACTACCAAGAGAACTCCTGCCTGGCACCTTCCCCGGTGGAGTTGTGCATGGGGTGTCTTTGGAACATTTTTTCACCGGCCGAGTCCAAAATTCAGCGGTTCCCCAACTCAGCCCAGAAAGCAGGAAGAACAACTTTTGTGGTGTCCTTTTGCTGCCTACCAGAGCAATGTAAAAACTACCAACAGAACTCGTCCCTGGCACCTTCGCTAGTGGAGTTGTGCATGGGGTGTGTTTGGAACATTTTGTCACCGGCCGACTCCAAAATTCAGCGGTTCCCCATCTCAGCCCAGAAAGCAGGAAGAACAACTTTTGTGGTGCCTTTCAAATGCCTACCAAGGTAGTGTAAAAACTACCAAGAGAACTCCTGCCTGGCACCTTCCCCGGTGGAGTTGTGCATGGGGTGTCTTTGGAACATTTTGTCACCGGCCGACTCCAAAATTCAGCGGTTCCCCATCTCAGCCCAGAAAGAAGGTACAACAACTTTTCTTGTGCCTTTCAGCTGCCTACCAAGGTAGTGTAAAAACTACCAAGAGAACTCCTGCCTGGCACCTTCCCCGGTGGAGTTGTGCATGGGGTGTCTTTGGAACATTTTGTCACCGGCCGAGTCCAAAATTCAGCGGTTCCCCATCTCAGCCCAGAAAGCAGGAAGAACAACTTTTGTGGTGTCCTTTTGATGCCTACCGGAGCAATGTAAAAACTACCAACAGAACTCGTCCCTGGCACCTTCGCTAGTGGAGTTGTGCATGGGGTGTCTTTGGAACATTTTTTCACCGGCCGACTCCAAAATTCAGCGGTTCCCCATCTCAGCCCAGAAAGCAGGAAGAACAACTTTTGTGGTGCCTTTCAAATGCCTACCAAGGTAGTGTAAAAACTACCAGGAGAACTCCTGTCTGGCACCTTCCCCGGTGGAGTTGTGCAGGGGGTGTGTTTGGAACATTTTGTCACCGGCCGACTCCAAAATTCAGCGGTTCCCCATCTCAGCCCAGAAAGCAGGTAGAACAACTTTTGTGGTGCCTTTCAGCTGCCTACCAAGGTAGTGTAAAAAACTACCAAGAGAACTCCTGCCTGGCACCTTCCCCGGTGGAGTTGTGCATGGGGTGTCTTTGGAACATTTTGTCACCGGCCGACTCCAAAAGTCAGCGGTTCCCCATCTCAGCCCAGAAAGCAGGTAGAACAAGTTTTGTGGTGCCTTTCAGCTGCCTACTGGGGTAGTGTAAAAAACTACCAACAGAACTCGTTTCTGGCACCTTCCCCGGTGGAGTTGTGCATGGGGTGTGTTTGGAACATTTTGTCACCAGCCGAGTCCAAAACTCAGAGATTCCCCATCTCAGCCCAGAAAGCAGGAAGAACAAGTTTTGTGGTGTCCTTTTGATGCCTACCAGAGCAATGTAAAAACTACCAAGAGAACTCCTGCCTGGCACCTTCGCTAGTGGAGTTGTGCATGGGGTGTGTTTGGAACATTTTGTCACCGGCCGAGTCCAAAATTCAGCGGTTCCCCATCTCAGCCCAGAAAGCAGGAAGAACAACTTTTGTGGTGCCTTTCAAATGCCTACCAAGGTAGTGTAAAAACTACTAAGAGAACTCCTTTCTGGCACCTTCCCCGGTGGAGTTGTCCATGGGGTGTCTTTGGAACATTTTGTCACCGGCCGACTCCAAAATTCAGCGGTTCCCCATCTCAGCCCAGAAAGAAGGTACAACAACTTTTCTTGTGCCTTTCAGCTGCCTACCAAGGTAGTGTAAAAACTACCAAGAGAACTCCTGCCTGGCACCTTCCCCGGTGGAGTTGTGCATGGGGTGTCTTTGGAACATTTTGTCACCGGCCGAGTCCAAAATTCAGCGATTCCCCATCTCAGCCCAGAAAGCAGGAAGAACAACTTTTGTGGTGTCCTTTTGATGCCTACCGGAGCAATGTAAAAACTACCAGGAGAACTCGTCCCTGGCACCTTCGCTAGTGGAGTTGTGCATGGGGTGTGTTTGGAACATTTTGTCACCGGCCGAGTCCAAAATTCAGCGGTTCCCCATCTCAGCCCAGAAAGCAGGAAGAACAACTTTTGTGGTGCCTTTCAGCTGCCTACCAAGGTAGTGTAAAAACTACCAAGAGAACTCCTGTCTGGCACCTTCCCCGGTGGAGTTGTGCATGGGGTGTCTTTGGAACATTTTGTCACCGGCCGACTCCAAAATTCAGCGGTTCCCCATCTCAGCCCAGAAAGCAGGAAGAACAACTTTTGTGGTGTCCTTTTGGTGCCTACCGGAGCAATGTAAAAACTACCAACAGTACTCGTCCCTGGCACCTTCGCTAGTGGAGTTGTGCATGGGGTGTGTTTGGAACATTTTGTCACCGGCCGACTCCAAAATTCAGCGGTTCCCCATCTCAGCCCAGAAAGCAGGTAAAACAACTTTTGTGGTGCCTTTCAAATGCCTACCAAGGTAGTGTAAAAACTACCAAGAGAACTCCTTTCTGGCACCTTCCCCGGTGGAGTTGTGCATGGGGTGTCTTTGGAACATTTTGTCACCGGCCGACTCCAAAAATTCAGCGGTTCCCCATCTCAGCCCAGAAAGAAGGTACAACAACTTTTCTTGTGCCTTTCAGCTGCCTACCAAGGTAGTGTAAAAACTACCAAGAGAACTCCTGCCTGGCACCTTCCCCGGTGGAGTTGTGCATGGGGTGTCTTTGGAACATTTTGTCACCGGCCGACTCCAAAATTCAGCGGTTCCCCATCTCAGCCCAGAAAGCAGGAAGAACAACTTTTGTGGTGTCCTTTTGATGCCTACCGGAGCAATGTAAAAACTACCAACAGAACTCGTCCCTGGCACCTTCGCTAGTGGAGTTGTGCATGGGGTGTCTTTGGAACATTTTTTCACCGGCCGACTCCAAAATTCAGCGGTTCCCCATCTCAGCCCAGAAAGCAGGAAGAACAACTTTTGTGGTGCCTTTCAGCTGCCTACCAAGGTAGTGTAAAAACTACCAAGAGAACTCCTGCCTGGCACCTTCCCCGGTGGAGTTGTGCATGGGGTGTGTTTGGAACATTTTGTCACCGGCCGACTCCAAAATTCAGCGGTTCCCCATCTCAGCCCAGAAAGCAGGTAGAACAACTTTTGTGGTGCCTTTCAGCTGCCTACCAAGGTAGTGTAAAAACTACCAAGAGAACTCCTGCCTGGCACCTTCCCCAGTGGAGTTGTGCATGGGGTGTCTTTGGAACATTTTGTCACCGGCCGAGTCCAAAATTCAGCGGTTCCCCATCTCAGCCCAGAAAGCAGGAAGAACAACTTTTGTGGTGTCCTTTTGATGCCTACCGGAGCAATGTAAAAACTACCAACAGAACTCATCCCTGGCACCTTCGCTAGTGGAGTTGTGCATGGGGTGTGTTTGGAACATTTTTTCACCGGCCGAGTCCAAAATTCAGCGGTTCCCCATCTCAGCCCAGAAAGCAGGAAGAACAACTTTTCTTGTGCCTTTCAGCTGCCTACCAAGGTAGTGTAAAAACTACCAAGAGAACTCCTGCGTGGCACCTTCCCCGGTGGAATTGTGCATGGGGTGTCTTTGGAACATTTTGTCACCGGCCGACTCCAAAATTCAGCGGTTCCCCATCTCAGCCCAGAAAGCAGGAAGAACAACTTTTGTGGTGTCCTTTTGCTGCCTACCGGAGCAATGTAAAAACTACCAACAGAACTCGTCCCTGGCACCTTCGCTAGTGGAGTTGTGCATGGGGTGTCTTTGGAACATTTTTTCACCGGCCGACTCCAAAATTCAGCGGTTCCCCATCTCAGCCCAGAAAGCAGGAAGAACAACTTTTGTGGTGCCTTTCAGATGCCTACCAAGGTAGTGTAAAAACTATTAAGAGAACTCCTGTCTGGCACCTTCCCCGGTGGAGTTGTGCATGGGGTGTCTTTGGAACATTTTGTCACCGGCCGACTCCAAAATTCAGCGGTTCCCCATCTCAGCCCAGAAAGCAGGTAGAACAACTTTTGTGGTGCCTTTCAGCTGCCTACCAAGGTAGTGTAAAAACTACCAAGAGAACTCCTGCCTGGCACCTTCCCCGGTGGAGTTGTGCATGGGGTGTCTTTGGAACATTTTGTCACCGGCCGAGTCCAAAATTCAGCGATTCCCCATCTCAGCCCAGAAAGCAGGAAGAACAACTTTTGTGGTGTCCTTTTGCTGCCTACCGGAGCAATGTAAAAACTACCAACAGAACTCGTCCCTGGCACCTTCGCTAGTGGAGTTGTGCATGGGGTGTCTTTGGAACATTTTGTCACCGGCCGAGTCCAAAATTCAGCGATTCCCCATCTCAGCCCAGAAAGCAGGAAGAACAACTTTTGTGGTGTCCTTTTGATGCCTACCAGAGCAATGTAAAAACTACCAACAGAACTCGTCCCTGGCACCTTCGCTAGTGGAGTTGTGCATGGGGTGTGTTTGGAACATTTTGTCACCAGCCGAGTCCAAAATTCAGCGGTTCCCCATCTCAGCCCAGAAAGCAGGAAGAACAACTTTTGTGGTGCCTTTCAGATGCCTACCAAGGTAGTGTAAAAACTACCAAGAGAACTCCTGCCTGGCACCTTCCCCGGTGGAGTTGTGCATGGGGTGTCTTTGGAACATTTTGTCACCGGCCGAGTCCAAAATTCAGCGATTCCCCATCTCAGCCCAGAAAGCAGGAAGAACAACTTTTGTGGTGTCCTTTTGATGCCTACCAGAGCAATGTAAAAACTACCAACAGAACTCGTCCCTGGCACCTTCGCTAGTGGAGTTGTGCATGGGGTGTGTTTGGAACATTTTGTCACCGGCCGAGTCCAAAATTCAGCGGTTCCCCATCTCAGCCCAGAAAGCAGGAAGAACAACTTTTGTGGTGCCTTTCAGCTGCCTACCAAGGTAGTGTAAAAACTACCAAGAGAACTCCTGTCTGGCACCTTCCCCGGTGGAGTTGTGCATGGGGTGTCTTTGGAACATTTTGTCACCGGCCGAGTCCAAAATTCAGCTATTCCCCATCTCAGCCCAGAAAGCAGGAAGAACAACTTTTGTGGTGTCCTTTTGGTGCCTACCGGAGCAATGTAAAAACTACCAACAGAACTCGTCCCTGGCACCTTCGCTAGTGGAGTTGTGCATGGGGTGTGTTTGGAACATTTTGTCACCGGCCGAGTCCAAAATACAGCGGTTCCCCATCTCAGCCCAGAAAGCAGGTAAAACAACTTTTGTGGTGCCTTTCAAATGCCTACCAAGGTAGTGTAAAAACTACTAAGAGAACTCCTTTCTGGCACCTTCCCCGGTGGAGTTGTGCATGGGGTGTCTTTGGAACATTTTGTCACCGGCCGACTCCAAAATTCAGCGGTTCCCCATCTCAGCCCAGAAAGAAGGTACAACAACTTTTCTTGTGCCTTTCAGCTGCCTACCAAGGTAGTGTAAAAACTACCAAGAGAACTCCTGCCTGGCACCTTCCCCGGTGGAGTTGTGCATGGGGTGTCTTTGGAACATTTTGTCACCGGCCGAGTCCAAAATTCAGCGGTTCCCCATCTCAGCCCAGAAAGCAGGAAGAACAACTTTTGTGGTGTCCTTTTGATGCCTACCGGAGCAATGTAAAAACTACCAACAGAACTCGTCCCTGGCACCTTCGCTAGTGGAGTTGTGCATGGGGTGTCTTTGGAACATTTTTTCACCGGCCGACTCCAAAATTCAGCGGTTCCCCATCTCAGCCCAGAAAGCAGGAAGAACAACTTTTGTGGTGCCTTTCAAATGCCTACCAAGGTAGTGTAAAAACTACCAAGAGAAGTCCTGTCTGGCACCTTCCCCGGTGGAGTTGTGCATGGGGTGTGTTTGGAACATTTTGTCACCGGCCGACTCCAAAATTCAGCGGTTCCCCATCTCAGCCCAGAAAGCAGGTAGAACAACTTTTGTGGTGCCTTTCAGCTGCCTACCAAGGTAGTGTAAAAACTACCAAGAGAACTCCTGCCTGGCACCTTCCCCGGTGGAGTTGTGCATGGGGTGTCTTTGGAACATTTTGTCACCGGCCGAGTCCAAAATTCAGCGGTTCCCCATCTCAGCCCAGAAAGCAGGAAGAACAACTTTTGTGGTGTCCTTTTGATGCCTACCGGAGCAATGTAAAAACTACCAACAGAACTCATCCCTGGCACCTTCGCTAGTGGAGTTGTGCATGGGGTGTGTTTGGAACATTTTTTCACCGGCCGAGTCCAAAATTCAGCGGTTCCCCATCTCAGCCCAGAAAGCAGGAAGAACAACTTTTGTGGTGCCTTTCAGCTGCCTACCAAGGTAGTGTAAAAACTACCAAGAGAACTCCTGCCTGGCACCTTCCCCGGTGGAATTGTGCATGGGGTGTCTTTGGAACATTTTGTCACCGGCCGACTCCAAAATTCAGCGGTTCCCCATCTCAGCCCAGAAAGCAGGAAGAACAACTTTTGTGGTGTCCTTTTGCTGCCTACCGGAGCAATGTAAAAACTACCAACAGAACTCGTCCCTGGCACCTTCGCTAGTGGAGTTGTGCATGGGGTGTGTTTGGAACATTTTTTCACCGGCCGAGTCCAAAATTCAGTGGTTCCCCATCTCAGCCCAGAAAGCAGGAAGAACAACTTTTGTGGTGCCTTTCAGCTGCCTACCAAGGTAGTGTAAAAACTACCAAGAGAACTCCTGCCTGGCACCTTCCCCGGTGGAGTTGTGCATGGGGTGTCTTTGGAACATTTTGTCACCGGCCGACTCCAAAATTCAGCGATTCCACATCTCAGCCCAGAAAGCAGGAAGAACAACTTTTGTGGTGTCCTTTTGATGCCTACCGGAGCAATGTAAAAACTACCAACAGAACTCGTCCCTGGCACCTTCGCTAGTGGAGTTGTGCATGGGGTGTGTTTGGAACATTTTGTCACCGGCCGACTCCAAAATTCAGCGGTTCCCCATCTCAGCCCAGAAAGCAGGAAGAACAACTTTTGTGGTGCCTTTCAGCTGCCTACCAAGGTAGTGTAAAAACTACCAAGAGAACTCCTGCCTGGCACCTTCCCCGGTGGAGTTGTGCATGGGGTGTGTTTGGAACATTTTGTCACCGGCCGAGTCCAAAATTCAGCGATTCCCCATCTCAGCCCAGAAAGCAGGAAGAACAACTTTTGTGGTGTCCTTTTGGTGCCTACCGGAGCAATGTAAAAACTACCAACAGAACTCGTCCCTGGCACCTTCGCTAGTGGAGTTGTGCATGGGGTGTGTTTGGAACATTTTTTCACCGGCCGAGTCCAAAATTCAGCGGTTCCCCATCTCAGCCCAGAAAGCAGGAAGAACAACTTTTGTGGTGCCTTTCAAATGCCTACCAAGGTAGTGTAAAAACTACTAAGAGAACTCCTGTCTGGCACCTTCCCTAGTGGAGTTGTGCATGGGGTGTCTTTGGAACATTTTGTCACCGGCCGACTCCAAAATTCAGCGGTTCCCCATCTCAGCCCAGAAAGCAGGAAGAACAACTTTTGTGGTGCCTTTCAAATGCCTACCAAGGTAGTGTAAAAACTACTAAGAGAACTCCTGTCTGGCACCTTCCCTAGTGGAGTTGTGCATGGGGTGTCTTTGGAACATTTTGTCCCCGGCCGAGTCCAAAATTCAGCGATTCCCCATCTCAGCCCAGAAAGCAGGAAGAACAACTTTTGTGGTGTCCTTTTGATGCCTACCGGAGCAATGTAAAAACTACCAAGAGAACTCCTGCCTGGCACCTTCCCCGGTGGAGTTGTGCATGGGGTGTCTTTGGAACATTTTGTCACCGGCTGACTCCAAAATTCAGCGGTTCCCCATCTCAGCCCAGAAAGCAGGAAGAACAACTTTTGTGGTGCCTTTCAGCTGCCTACCAAGGTAGTGTAAAAACTACTAAGAGAACTCCTGTCTGGCACCTTCCCCGGTGGAGTTGTGCATGGGGTGTCTTTGGAACATTTTGTCACCGGCCGACTCCAAAATTCAGCGGTTCCCCATCTCAGCCCAGAAAGCAGGAAGAACAACTTTTGTGGTGTCCTTTTGCTGCCTACCGGAGCAATGTAAAAACTACCAACAGAACTCGTCCCTGGCACCTTCGCTAGTGGAGTTGTGCATGGGGTGTGTTTGGAACATTTTGTCACCGGCCGAGTCCAAAATTCAGCGGTTCCCCATCTCAGCCCAGAAAGCAGGAAGAACAACTTTTGTGGTGCCTTTCAGCTGCCTACCAAGGTAGTGTAAAAACTACCAAGAGAACTCCTGCCTGGCACCTTCCCCGGTGGAGTTGTGCATGGGGTGTCTTTGGAATATTTTGTCACCGGCCGAGTCCAAAATTCAGCGATTCCCCATCTCAGCCCAGAAAGCAGGTAAAACAACTTTTGTGGTGTCCTTTTGATGCCTACCGGAGCAATGTAAAAACTAGCAACAGAACTCCTGCCTGGCACCTTCCCTAGTGGAGTTGTGCATGGGGTGTCTTTGGAACATTTTTTCACCGGCCGACTCCAAAATTCAGCGGTTCCCCATCTCAGCCCAGAAAGCAGGAAGAACAACTTTTGTGGTGCCTTTCAGCTGCCTACCAAGGTAGTGTAAAAACTACTAAGAGAACTCCTGTCTGGCACCTTCCCTAGTGGAGTTGTGCATGGGGTGTCTTTGGAACATTTTGTCACCGGCCGACTCCAAAATTCAGCGATTCCCCATCTCAGCCCAGAAAGCAGGAAGAACAACTTTTGTGGTGTCCTTTTGGTGCCTACCGGAGCAATGTAAAAACTACCAACAGAACTCGTCCCTGGCACCTTCGCTAGTGGAGTTGTGCATGGGGTGTCTTTGGAACATTTTGTCACCGGCCGAGTCCAAAATTCAGCGGTTCCCCATCTCAGCCCAGAAAGCAGGTAAAACAACTTTTGTGGTGTCTTTCAGATGCCTACCGGAGCAATGTAAAAACTACCAGGAGAACTCCTGCCTAGCACCTTCCCCGGTGGAGTTGTGCATGGGGTGTGTTTGGAACATTTTGTCACCGGCTGACTCCAAAATTCAGCGGTTCCCCATCTCAGCCCAGAAAGAAGGTAGAACAACTTTTGTGGTGTCTTTCAGCTGCCTACCAAGGTAGTGTAAAAACTACCAAGAGAACTCCTGCCTGGCACCTTCCCCGGTGGAGTTGTGCATGGGGTGTCTTTGGAACATTTTGTCACCGGCCGACTCCAAAATTCAGCGGTTCCCCATCTCAGCCCAGAAAGCAGGTAGAACAACTTTTGTGGTGCCTTTCAAATGCCTACCAAGGTAGTGTAAAAACTATTAAGAGAACTCCTGCCTGGCACCTTCCCCGGTGGAGTTGTGCATGGGGTGTCTTTGGAACATTTTGTCACCGGCCGAGTCCAAAATTCAGCGGTTCCCCATCTCAGCCCAGAAAGCAGGAAGAACAACTTTTGTGGTGTCCTTTTGCTGCCTACCGGAGCAATGTAAAAACTACCAACAGAACTCGTCCCTGGCACCTTCGCTAGTGGAGTTGTGCATGGGGTGTGTTTGGAACATTTTGTCACCGGCCGAGTCCAAAATTCAGCGGTTCCCCATCTCAGCCCAGAAAGCAGGTACAACAACTTTTGTGGTGCCTTTCAGCTGCCTACCAAGGTAGTGTAAAAACTACCAAGAGAACTCCTGCCTGGCACCTTCCCCGGTGGAGTTGTGCATGGGGTGTCTTTGGAATATTTTGTCACCGGCCGAGTCCAAAATTCAGCGATTCCCCATCTCAGCCCAGAAAGCAGGAAGAACAACTTTTGTGGTGTCCTTTTGATGCCTACCGGAGCAATGTAAAAACTACCAACAGAACTTGTCCCTGGCACCTTCGCTAGTGGAGTTGTGCATGGGGTGTGTTTGGAACATTTTTTCACCGGCCGAGTCCAAAATTCAGCGGTTCCCCATCTCAGCCCAGAAAGCAGGAAGAACAACTTTTGTGGTGCCTTTCAAATGCCTACCAAGGTAGTGTAAAAACTACTAAGAGAACTCCTGTCTGGCACCTTCCCTAGTGGAGTTGTGCATGGGGTGTCTTTGGAACATTTTGTCACCGGCCGACTCCAAAATTCAGCGATTCCCCATCTCAGCCCAGAAAGCAGGTACAACAACTTTTGTGGTGCCTTTCAGATGCCTACCAAGGTAGTGTAAAAACTATTAAGAGAACTCCTGTCTGGCACCTTCCCCGGTGGAGTTGTGCATGGGGTGTGTTTGGAACATTTTGTCACCGGCCGAGTCCAAAATTCAGCTGTTCCCCATCTCAGCCCAGAAAGCAGGTAGAACAACTTTTGTGGTGCCTTTCAGCTGCCTACCAAGGTAGTGTAAAAACTACCAAGAGAACTCCTGTCTGGCACCTTCCCCGGTGGAGTTGTGCATGGGGTGTCTTTGGAATATTTTGTCACCGGCCGAGTCCAAAATTCAGCGATTCCCCATCTCAGCCCAGAAAGCAGGAAGAACAACTTTTGTGGTGTCCTTTTGATGCCTACCGGAGCAATGTAAAAACTACCAACAGAACTCGTCCCTGGCACCTTCGCTAGTGGAGTTGTGCATGGGGTGTCTTTGGAACATTTTGTCACCGGCCGAGTCCAAAATTCAGCGGTTCCCCATCTCAGCCCAGAAAGCAGGAAGAACAACTTTTGTGGTGCCTTTCAGCTGCCTACCAAGGTAGTGTAAAAACTACCAAGAGAACTCCTTTCTGGCACCTTCCCCGGTGGAGTTGTGCATGGGGTGTCTTTGGAACATTTTGTCACCGGCCGAGTCCAAAATTCAGCGATTCCCCATCTCAGCCCAGAAAGCAGGAAGAACAACTTTTGTGGTGTCCTTTTGATGCCTACCGGAGCAATGTAAAAACTACCAAGAGAACTCCTGCCTGGCACCTTCCCCGGTGGAGTTGTGCATGGGGTGTCTTTGGAACATTTTTTCACCGGCCGACTCCAAAATTCAGCGGTTCCCCATCTCAGCCCAGAAAGCAGGTAGAACAACTTTTGTGGTGTCTTTCAGATGCCTACCGGAGCAATGTAAAAACTACCAAGAGAACTCCTGCCTGGCACCTTCCCCGGTGGAGTTGTGCATGGGGTGTCTTTGGAACATTTTGTCACCGGCCGACTCCAAAATTCAGCGGTTCCCCATCTCAGCCCAGAAAGAAGGTACAACAACTTTTGTGGTGTCCTTTTGATGCCTACCGGAGCAATGTAAAAACTAGCAACAGAACTCCTGCCTGGCACCTTCCCCGGTGGAGTTGTGCATGGGGTGTCTTTGGAACATTTTGTCACCAGCCGAGTCCAAAATTCAGCGGTTCCCCATCTCAGCCCAGAAAGCAGGAAGAACAACTTTTGTGGTGCCTTTCAGCTGCCTACCAAGGTAGTGTAAAAACTACCAGGAGAACTCCTGCCTGGCACCTTCCCCGGTGGAGTTGTGCATGGGGTGTCTTTGGAACATTTTGTCACCGGCCGAGTCCAAAATTCAGCGGTTCCCCATCTCAGCCCAGAAAGCAGGTACAACAACTTTTGTGGTGCCTTTCAGCTGCCTACCAAGGTAGTGTAAAAACTACCAAGAGAACTCCTGCCTGGCACCTTCCCCGGTGGAGTTGTGCATGGGGTGTCTTTGGAACATTTTGTCACCGGCTGAGTCCAAAATTCAGCGGTTCCCCATCTCAGCCCAGAAAGAAGGTACAACAACTTTTGTGGTGTCCTTTTGATGCCTACCGGAGCAATGTAAAAACTACCAACAGAACTCGTCCCTGGCACCTTCGCTAGTGGAGTTGTGCATGGGGTGTGTTTGGAACATTTTGTCACCGGCCGAGTCCAAAATTCAGCGGTTCCCCATCTCAGCCCAGAAAGCAGGTAAAACAACTTTTGTGGTGCCTTTCAAATGCCTACCAAGGTAGTGTAAAAACTACTAAGAGAACTCCTTTCTGGCACCTTCCCCGGTGGAGTTGTGCATGGGGTGTCTTTGGAACATTTTGTCACCGGCCGACTCCAAAATTCAGCGGTTCCCCATCTCAGCCCAGAAAGAAGGTACAACAACTTTTCTTGTGCCTTTCAGCTGCCTACCAAGGTAGTGTAAAAACTACCAAGAGAACTCCTGCCTGGCACCTTTCCCGGTGGAGTTGTGCATGGGGTGTCTTTGGAACATTTTGTCACCGGCCGACTCCAAAATTCAGCGGTTCCCCATCTCAGCTCAGAAAGCAGGAAGAACAACTTTTGTGGTGTCCTTTTGATGCCTACCGGAGCAATGTAAAAACTACCAAAAGAACTCGTCCCTGGCACCTTCGCTAGTGGAGTTGTGCATGGGGTGTCTTTGGAACATTTTTTCACCGGCCGACTCCAAAATTCAGCGGTTCCCCATCTCAGCCCAGAAAGCAGGAAGAACAACTTTTGTGGTGCCTTTCAAATGCCTACCAAGGTAGTGTGAAAACTACCAAGAGAAGTCCTGTCTGGCACCTTCCCCGGTGGAGTTGTGCATGGGGTGTGTTTGGAACATTTTGTCACCGGCCGACTCCAAAATTCAGCGGTTCCCCATCTCAGCCCAGAAAGCAGGAAGAACAACTTTTGTGGTGCCTTTCAGCTGCCTACCAAGGTAGTGTAAAAACTACCAAGAGAACTCCTGCCTGGCACCTTCCCCGGTGGAGTTGTGCATGGGGTGTCTTTGGAACATTTTGTCACCGGCCGAGTCCAAAATTCAGCGGTTCCCCATCTCAGCCCAGAAAGCAGGAAGAACAACTTTTGTGGTGTCCTTTTGATGCCTACCGGAGCAATGTAAAAACTACCAACAGAACTCATCCCTGGCACCTTCGCTAGTGGAGTTGTGCATGGGGTGTGTTTGGAACATTTTTTCACCGGCCGAGTCCAAAATTCAGCGGTTCCCCATCTCAGCCCAGAAAGCAGGAAGAACAACTTTTGTGGTGCCTTTCAGCTGCCTACCAAGGTAGTGTAAAAACTACCAAGAGAACTCCTGCCTGGCACCTTCCCCGGTGGAATTGTGCATGGGGTGCCTTTGGAACATTTTGTCACCGGCCGACTCCAAAATTCAGCGGTTCCCCATCTCAGCCCAGAAAGCAGGAAGAACAACTTTTGTGGTGTCCTTTTGCTGCCTACCGGAGCAATGTAAAAACTACCAACAGAACTCGTCCCTGGCACCTTCGCTAGTGGAGTTGTGCATGGGGTGTCTTTGGAACATTTTTTCACCGGCCGACTCCAAAATTCAGCGGTTCCCCATCTCAGCCCAGAAAGCAGGTACAACAACTTTTGTGGTGCCTTTCAGATGCCTACCAAGGTAGTGTAAAAACTACCAACAGAACTCCTGTCTGGCACCTTCCCCGGTGGAGTTGTGCATGGGGTGTCTTTGGAACATTTTGTCACCGGCCGACTCCAAAATTCAGCGGTTCCCCATCTCAGCCCAGAAAGCAGGTAGAACAACTTTTGTGGTGCCTTTCAGCTGCCTACCAAGGTAGTGTAAAAACTACCAAGAGAACTCCTGCCTGGCACCTTCCCCGGTGGAGTTGTGCATGGGGTGTCTTTGGAACATTTTGTCACCGGCCGACTCCAAAATTCAGCGGTTCCCCATCTCAGCCCAGAAAGCAGGAAGAACAACTTTTGTGGTGTCCTTTTGCTGCCTACCGGAGCAATGTAAAAACTACCAACAGAACTCGTCCCTGGCACCTTCGCTAGTGGAGTTGTGCATGGGGTGTGTTTGGAACATTTTTTCACCGGCCGAGTCCAAAATTCAGTGGTTCCCCATCTCAGCCCAGAAAGCAGGAAGAACAACTTTTGTGGTGCCTTTCAGCTGCCTACCAAGGTAGTGTAAAAACTACCAAGAGAACTCCTGCCTGGCACCTTCCCCGGTGGAGTTGTGCATGGGGTGTCTTTGGAATATTTTGTCACCGGCCGAGTCCAAAATTCAGCGGTTCCCCATCTCAGCCCAGAAAGCAGGAAGAACAACTTTTGTGGTGCCTTTCAGCTGCCTACCAAGGTAGTGTAAAAACTACCAAGAGAACTCCTGCCTGGCACCTTCCCCGGTGGAGTTGTGCATGGGGTGTCTTTGGAACATTTTGTCACCGGCCGAGTCCAAAATTCAGCGATTCCCCATCTCAGCCCAGAAAGCAGGAAGAACAACTTTTGTGGTGTCCTTTTGGTGCCTACCGGAGCAATGTAAAAACTACCAACAGAACTCGTCCCTGGCACCTTCGCTAGTGGAGTTGTGCATGGGGTGTGTTTGGAACATTTTTTCACCGGCCAAGTCCAAAATTCAGCGGTTCCCCATCTCAGCCCAGAAAGCAGGAAGAACAACTTTTGTGGTGCCTTTCAAATGCCTACCAAGGTAGTGTAAAAACTACTAAGAGAACTCCTGTCTGGCACCTTCCCTAGTGGAGTTGTGCATGGGGTGTCTTTGGAACATTTTGTCACCGGCCGACTCCAAAATTCAGCGGTTCCCCATCTCAGCCCAGAAAGCAGGTAGAACAACTTTTGTGGTGCCTTTCAAATGCCTACCAAGGTAGTGTAAAAACTACTAAGAGAACTCCTGTCTGGCACCTTCCCTAGTGGAGTTGTGCATGGGGTGTCTTTGGAACATTTTGTCCCCGGCCGAGTCCAAAATTCAGCGATTCCCCATCTCAGCCCAGAAAGCAGGAAGAACAACTTTTGTGGTGTCCTTTTGATGCCTACCGGAGCAATGTAAAAACTACCAAGAGAACTCCTGCCTGGCACCTTCCCCGGTGGAGTTGTGCATGGGGTGTGTTTGGAACATTTTGTCACCGGCTGACTCCAAAATTCAGCGGTTCCCCATCTCAGCCCAGAAAGAAGGTACAACAACTTTTGTGGTGTCCTTTTGATGCCTACCGGAGCAATGTAAAAACTAGCAACAGAACTCCTGCCTGGCACCTTCCCCGGTGGAGTTGTGCATGGGGTGTGTTTGGAACATTTTGTCACCGGCCGACTCCAAAATTCAGCGGTTCCCCATCTCAGCCCAGAAAGCAGGAAGAACAACTTTTGTGGTGCCTTTCAGCTGCCTACCAAGGTAGTGTAAAAACTACTAAGAGAACTCCTGTCTGGCACCTTCCCCGGTGGAGTTGTGCATGGGGTGTCTTTGGAACATTTTGTCACCGGCCGACTCCAAAATTCAGCGGTTCCCCATCTCAGCCCAGAAAGCAGGTAGAACAACTTTTGTGGTGCCTTTCAAATGCCTACCAAGGTAGTGTAAAAACTACCAAGAGAACTCCTGCCTGGCACCTTCCCCGGTGGAGTTGTGCATGGGGTGTCTTTGGAACATTTTGTCACCGGCCGAGTCCAAAATTCAGCGGTTCCCCATCTCAGCCCAGAAAGCAGGAAGAACAACTTTTGTGGTGTCCTTTTGCTGCCTACCGGAGCAATGTAAAAACTACCAACAGAACTCGTCCCTGGCACCTTCGCTAGTGGAGTTGTGCATGGGGTGTGTTTGGAACATTTTGTCACCGGCCGAGTCCAAAATTCAGCGATTCCCCATCTCAGCCCAGAAAGCAGGTACAACAACTTTTGTGGTGCCTTTCAAATGCCTACCAAGGTAGTGTAAAAACTACCAAGAGAACTCCTGTCTGGCACCTTCCCCGGTGGAGTTGTGCATGGGGTGTGTTTGGAACATTTTGTCACCGGCTGAGTCCAAAATTCAGCTGTTCCCCATCTCAGCCCAGAAAGCAGGTAGAACAACTTTTGTGGTGCCTTTCAGCTGCCTACCAAGGTAGTGTAAAAACTACCAAGAGAACTCCTGCCTGGCACCTTCCCCGGTGGAGTTGTGCATGGGGTGTCTTTGGAATATTTTGTCACCGGCCGAGTCCAAAATTCAGCGATTCCCCATCTCAGCCCAGAAAGCAGGAAGAACAACTTTTGTGGTGTCCTTTTGATGCCTACCGGAGCAATGTAAAAACTACCAACAATACTCGTCCCTGGCACCTTCGCTAGTGGAGTTGTGCATGGGGTGTGTTTGGAACATTTTGTCACCGGCCGAGTCCAAAATTCAGCGGTTCCCCATCTCAGCCCAGAAAGCAGGAAGAACAACTTTTGTGGTGCCTTTCAGCTGCCTACCAAGGTAGTGTAAAAACTACCAAGAGAACTCCTGCCTGGCACCTTCCCCGGTGGAGTTGTGCATGGGGTGTCTTTGGAACATTTTGTCACCGGCCGAGTCCAAAATTCAGCGGTTCCCCATCTCAGCCCAGAAAGCAGGAAGAACAACTTTTGTGGTGCCTTTCAAATGCCTACCAAGGTAGTGTAAAAACTACTAAGAGAACTCCTGTCTGGCACCTTCCCTAGTGGAGTTGTGCATGGGGTGTCTTTGGAACATTTTGTCACCGGCCGACTCCAAAATTCAGCGATTCCCCATCTCAGCCCAGAAAGAAGGTACAACAACTTTTGTGGTGTCCTTTTGATGCCTACCGGAGCAATGTAAAAACTACCAAGAGAACTCCTGCCTGGCACCTTCCCCGGTGGAGTTGTGCATGGGGTGTGTTTGGAACATTTTTTCACCGGCCGACTCCAAAATTCAGCGGTTCCCCATCTCAGCCCAGAAAGCAGGTAGAACAACTTTTGTGGTGTCTTTCAGATGCCTACCGGAGCAATGTAAAAACTACCAAGAGAACTCCTGCCTGGCACCTTCCCCGGTGGAGTTGTGCATGGGGTGTCTTTGGAACATTTTGTCACCGGCCGAGTCCAAAATTCAGCGGTTCCCCATCTCAGCCCAGAAAGAAGGTACAACAACTTTTGTGGTGTCCTTTTGATGCCTACCGGAGCAATGTAAAAACTAGCAACAGAACTCCTGCCTGGCACCTTCCCCGGTGGAGTTGTGCATGGGGTGTGTTTGGAACATTTTGTCACCAGCCGAGTCCAAAATTCAGCGGTTCCCCATCTCAGCCCAGAAAGCAGGAAGAACAACTTTTGTGGTGCCTTTCAGCTGCCTACCAAGGTAGTGTAAAAACTATTAAGAGAACTCCTGTCTGGCACCTTCCCCGGTGGAGTTGTGCATGGGGTGTCTTTGGAACATTTTGTCACCGGCCGACTCCAAAATTCAGCGGTTCCCCATCTCAGCCCAGAAAGCAGGAAGAACAACTTTTGTGGTGTCCTTTTGCTGCCTACCGGAGCAATGTAAAAACTACCAACAGAACTCGTCCCTGGCACCTTCGCTAGTGGAGTTGTGCATGGGGTGTGTTTGGAACATTTTGTCACCGGCCGAGTCCAAAATTCAGCGGTTCCCCATCTCAGCCCAGAAAGCAGGAAGAACAACTTTTGTGGTGTCCTTTTGCTGCCTACCGGAGCAATGTAAAAACTACCAACAGAACTCGTCCCTGGCACCTTCCCCGGTGGAGTTGTGCATGGGGTGTGTTTGGAACATTTTGTCACCGGCCGAGTCCAAAATTCAGCGGTTCCCCATCTCAGCCCAGAAAGCAGGAAGAACAACTTTTGTGGTGCCTTTCAGCTGCCTACCAAGGTAGTGTAAAAACTACCAAGAGAACTCCTGCCTGGCACCTTCCCCGGTGGAGTTGTGCATGGGGTGTCTTTGGAACATTTTGTCACCGGCCGAGTCCAAAATTCAGCGATTCCCCATCTCAGCCCAGAAAGCAGGAAGAACAACTTTTGTGGTGTCCTTTTGATGCCTACCGGAGCAATGTAAAAACTACCAACAGAACTCGTCCCTGGCACCTTCGCTAGTGGAGTTGTGCATGGGGTGTGTTTGGAACATTTTGTCACCGGCCGACTCCAAAATTCAGCGGTTCCCCATCTCAGCCCAGAAAGCAGGAAGAACAACTTTTGTGGTGCCTTTCAAATGCCTACCAAGGTAGTGTAAAAACTACTAAGAGAACTCCTGTCTGGCACCTTCCCTAGTGGAGTTGTGCATGGGGTGTCTTTGGAACATTTTGTCACCGGCCGACTCCAAAATTCAGCGGTTCCCCATCTCAGCCCAGAAAGCAGGAAGAACAACTTTTGTGGTGTCCTTTTGGTGCCTACCGGAGCAATGTAAAAACTACCAGGAGAACTCCTGCCTGGCACCTTCCCCGGTGGAGTTGTGCATGGGGTGTCTTTGGAACATTTTGTCACCGGCCGACTCCAAAATTCAGCGGTTCCCCATCTCAGCCCAGAAAGCAGGAAGAACAACTTTTGTAGTGTCTTTTTGATGCCTACTGGAGCAATGTAAAAACTAGCAACAGAACTCCTGCCTGGCACCTTCCCCGGTGGAGTTGTGCATGGGGTGTGTTTGGAACATTTTGTCACCAGCCGACTCCAAAATTCAGCGGTTCCCCATCTCAGCCCAGAAAGCAGGAAGAACAACTTTTGTAGTGTCTTTTTGATGCCACAGGAGCAACGTAAAAACTACCAACAGAATTTGTTCCTGGCACCTTCGCTAGTGGAGTTGTGCATGGGGTGTATTTATTAAAATTTTGTCACCAGCCGAGTCCAAAATTCAGCTGTTCCCCATCTCAGCCCAGAAAGCAGGTAGAACAACTTTTGTGGTGCCTTTCAAATGCCTACCAAGGTAGTGTAAAAACTATCAAGAGAACTCCTGTCTGGCACCTTCCCCGGTGGAGTTGTGCATGGGGTGTGTTTGGAACATTTTGTCACCGGCCGACTCCAAAATTCAGCGATTCCCCATCTCAGCCCAGAAAGCAGGTAGAACAACTTTTGTGGTGCCTTTCAGCTGCCTACCAAGGTAGTGTAAAAACTACCAAGAGAACTCCTGCCTGGCACCTTCCCCGGTGGAGTTGTGCATGGGGTGTGTTTGGAACATTTTGTCACCGGCCGACTCCAAAATTCAGCGATTCCCCATCTCAGCCCAGAAAGTAGGTACAACAACTTTTGTGGTGCCTTTCAGATGCCTACCAAGGAAGTGTAAAAACTATTAAGAGAAGTCCTGTCTGGCACCTTCCCCGGTGGAGTTGTGCATGGGGTGTGTTTGGAACATTTTGTCACCGGCCGACTCCAAAATTCAGCGGTTCCCCATCTCAGCCCAGAAAGCAGGTAAAACAACTTTTGTGGTGTCTTTCAGATGCCTACCAAGGTAGTGTAAAAACTATTAAGAGAACTCCTGTCTGGCACCTTCCCCGGTGGAGTTGTGCATGGGGTGTCTTTGGAACATTTTGTCACCGGCCGACTCCAAAATTCAGCGGTTCCCCATCTCAGCCCAGAAAGCAGGTAGAACAACTTTTGTGGTGTCTTTCAGATGCCTACCGGAGCAATGTAAAAACTACTAAGAGAACTCCTGTCTGGCACCTTCCCCGGTGGAGTTGTGCATGGGGTGTGTTTGGAACATTTTGTCACCGGCCGACTCCAAAATTCAGCGATTCCCCATCTCAGCCCAGAAAGAAGGTACAACAACTTTTGTGGTGCCTTTCAGCTGCCTACCAAGGTAGTGTAAAAACTACCAAGAGAACTCCTGCCTGGCACCTTCCCCGGTGGAGTTGTGCATGGGGTGTCTTTGGAACATTTTGTCACCGGCCGACTCCAAAATTCAGCGATTCCCCATCTCAGCCCACAAAGCAGGTAGAACAACTTTTGTGGTGCCTTTCAGATGCCTACCAAGGTAGTGTAAAAACTATTAAGAGAAGTCCTGTCTGGCACCTTCCCCGGTGGAGTTGTGCATGGGGTGTGTTTGGAACATTTTGTCACCGGCCGACTCCAAAATTCAGCGGTTCCCCATCTCAGCCCAGAAAGCAGGAAGAACAACTTTTGTGGTGTCTTTCAGATGCCTACCAAGGTAGTGTAAAAACTATTAAGAGAACTCCTGTCTGGCACCTTCCCCGGTGGAGTTGTGCATGGGGTGTATTTGGAACATTTTGTCACCGGCCGACTCCAAAATTCAGCGGTTCCCCATCTCAGCCCAGAAAGCAGGTAGAACAACTTTTGTGGTGTCTTTCAGATGCCTACCGGAGCAATGTAAAAACTACCAGGAGAACTCCTTTCTGGCACCTTCCCCGGTGGAGTTGTGCATGGGGTGTGTTTGGAACATTTTGTCACCGGCCGACTCCAAAATTCAGCGGTTCCCCATCTCAGCCCAGAAAGCAGGTAGAAAACCTTTTGTGGTGTCTTTCAGATGCCTACCGGAGCAATGTAAAAACTACCAGGAGAACTCCTGTCTGGCACCTTCCCCGGTGGAGTTGTGCATGGGGTGTCTTTGGAACATTTTGTCACCAGCCGACTCCAAAATTCAGCGGTTCCCCATCTCAGCCCAGAAATCAGGTAGAACAACTTTTGTGGTGTCTTTCAGATGCCTACCGGAGCAATGTAAAAACTACCAACAGAATTTGTTCCTGGCACCTTCGCTAGTGGAGTTGTGCATGGGGTGTATTTATTAAAATTTTGTCACCAGCCGAGTCCAAAATTCAGCTGTTCCCCATCTCAGCCCAGAAATCAGGTAGAACAACTTTTGTGGTGCCTTTCAAATGCCTACCAAGGTAGTGTAAAAACTATTAAGAGAACTCCTGTCTGGCACCTTCCCCGGTGGAGTTGTGCATGGGGTGTGTTTGGAACATTTTGTCACCGGCCGACTCCAAAATTCAGCGGTTCCCCATCTCAGCCCAGAAAGCAGGTAGAACAACTTTTGTGGTGCCTTTCAGCTGCCTACCAAGGTAGTGTAAATACTACCAAGAGAACTCCTGCCTGGCACCTTCCCCGGTGGAGTTGTGCATGGGGTGTCTTTGGAACATTTTGTCACCGGCCGAGTCCAAAATTCAGCGATTCCCCATCTCAGCCCAGAAAGCAGGAAGAACAACTTTTGTGGTGTCCTTTTGATGCCTACCGGAGCAATGTAAAAACTACCAAGAGAACTCCTGCCTGGCACCTTCCCCGGTGGAGTTGTGCATGGGGTGTCTTTGGAACATTTTTTCACCGGCCGACTCCAAAATTCAGCGGTTCCCCATCTCAGCCCAGAAAGCAGGTAGAACAACTTTTGTGGTGTCCTTTTGATGCCTACCGGAGCAATGTAAAAACTAGCAACAGAACTCCTGCCTGGCACCTTCCCCGGTGGAGTTGTGCATGGGGTGTGTTTGGAACATTTTGTCACCAGCCGAGTCCAAAATTCAGCGGTTCCCCATCTCAGCCCAGAAAGCAGGAAGAACAACTTTTGTGGTGCCTTTCAGCTGCCTACCAAGGTAGTGTAAAAACTACTAAGAGAACTCCTGCCTGGCACCTTCCCCGGTGGAGTTGTGCATGGGGTGTCTTTGGAACATTTTGTCACCGGCCGAGTCCAAAATTCAGCGGTTCCCCATCTCAGCCCAGAAAGCAGGTAGAACAACTTTTGTGGTGCCTTTCAGCTGCCTACCAAGGTAGTGTAAAAACTACCAAGAGAACTCCTGCCTGGCACCTTCCCCGGTGGAGTTGTGCATGGGGTGTCTTTGGAACATTTTGTCACCGGCCGAGTCCAAAATTCAGCGGTTCCCCATCTCAGCCCAGAAAGCAGGAAGAACAACTTTTGTGGTGTCCTTTTGATGCCTACCGGAGCAATGTAAAAACTACCAACAGAACTCGTCCCTTGCACCTTCCCCGGTGGAGTTGTGCATGGGGTGTGTTTGGAACATTTTGTCACCGGCCGAGTCCAAAATTCAGCGGTTCCCCATCTCAGCCCAGAAAGCAGGAAGAACAACTTTTGTGGTGCCTTTCAGCTGCCTACCAAGGTAGTGTAAAAACTACCAAGAGAACTCCTGCCTGGCACCTTCCCCGGTGGAGTTGTGCATGGGGTGTCTTTGGAACATTTTGTCACCGGCCGACTCCAAAATTCAGCGATTCCCCATCTCAGCCCAGAAAGCAGGAAGAACAACTTTTGTGGTGTCCTTTTGATGCCTACCGGAGCAATGTAAAAACTACCAACAGAACTCGTCCCTGGCACCTTCGCTAGTGGAGTTGTGCATGGGGTGTGTTTGGAACATTTTGTCACCGGCCGAGTCCAAAATTCAGCGGTTCCCCATCTCAGCCCAGAAAGCAGGAAGAACAACTTTTGTGGTGCCTTTCAAATGCCTACCAAGGTAGTGTTAAAACTACTAAGAGAACTCCTGTCTGGCACCTTCCCTAGTGGAGTTGTGCATGGGGTGTGTTTGGAACATTTTGTCACCGGCCGACTCCAAAATTCAGCGATTCCCCATCTCAGCCCAGAAAGCAGGAAGAACAACTTTTGTGGTGTCCTTTTGATGCCTACCGGAGCAATGTAAAAACTACCAGGAGAACTCCTGCCTGGCACCTTCCCCGGTGGAGTTGTGCATGGGGTGTCTTTGGAACATTTTGTCACCGGCCGACTCCAAAATTCAGCGGTTCCCCATCTCAGCCCAGAAAGCAGGAAGAACAACTTTTGTAGTGTCTTTTTGATGCCTACCGGAGCAATGTAAAAACTAGCAACAGAACTCCTGCCTGGCACCTTCCCCGGTGGAGTTGTGCATGGGGTGTGTTTGGAACATTTTGTCACCAGCCGAGTCCAAAATTCAGCGGTTCCCCATCTCAGCCCAGAAAGCAGGAAGAACAACTTTTGTAGTGTCTTTTTGATGCCACAGGAGCAACGTAAAAACTACCAACAGAATTTGTTCCTGGCACCTTCGCTAGTGGAGTTGTGCATGGGGTGTATTTATTAAAATTTTGTCACCAGCCGAGTCCAAAATTCAGCTGTTCCCCATCTCAGCCCAGAAAGCAGGTAGAACAACTTTTGTGGTGCCTTTCAAATGCCTACCAAGGTAGTGTAAAAACTATCAAGAGAACTCCTGTCTGGCACCTTCCCCGGTGGAGTTGTGCATGGGGTGTGTTTGGAACATTTTGTCACCGGCCGACTCCAAAATTCAGCGATTCCCCATCTCAGCCCAGAAAGCAGGTAGAACAACTTTTGTGGTGCCTTTCAGCTGCCTACCAAGGTAGTGTAAAAACTACCAAGAGAACTCCTGCCTGGCACCTTCCCCGGTGGAGTTGTGCATGGGGTGTGTTTGGAACATTTTGTCACCGGCCGACTCCAAAATTCAGCGATTCCCCATCTCAGCCCAGAAAGCAGGTACAACAACTTTTGTGGTGCCTTTCAGATGCCTACCAAGGAAGTGTAAAAACTATTAAGAGAAGTCCTGTCTGGCACCTTCCCCGGTGGAGTTGTGCATGGGGTGTGTTTGGAACATTTTGTCACCGGCCGACTCCAAAATTCAGCGGTTCCCCATCTCAGCCCAGAAAGCAGGTAAAACAACTTTTGTGGTGTCTTTCAGATGCCTACCAAGGTAGTGTAAAAACTATTAAGAGAACTCCTGTTTGGCACCTTCCCCGGTGGAGTTGTGCATGGGGTGTCTTTGGAACATTTTGTCACCGGCCGACTCCAAAATTCAGCGGTTCCCCATCTCAGCCCAGAAAGCAGGTAGAACAACTTTTGTGGTGTCTTTCAGATGCCTACCGGAGCAATGTAAAAACTACTAAGAGAACTCCTGTCTGGCACCTTCCCCGGTGGAGTTGTGCATGGGGTGTGTTTGGAACATTTTGTCACCGGCCGACTCCAAAATTCAGCGGTTCCCCATCTCAGCCCAGAAAGCAGGAAGAACAACTTTTGTGGTGCCTTTCAGCTGCCTACCAAGGTAGTGTAAAAACTACCAAGAGAACTCCTGCCTGGCACCTTCCCCGGTGGAGTTGTGCATGGGGTGTCTTTGGAACATTTTGTCACCGGCCGACTCCAAAATTCAGCGATTCCCCATCTCAGCCCAGAAAGCAGGTAGAACAACTTTTGTGGTGCCTTTCAGATGCCTACCAAGGTAGTGTAAAAACTATTAAGAGAAGTCCTGCCTGGCACCTTCCCCGGTGGAGTTGTGCATGGGGTGTGTTTGGAACATTTTGTCACCGGCCGACTCCAAAATTCAGCGGTTCCCCATCTCAGCCCAGAAAGCAGGAAGAACAACTTTTGTGGTGTCTTTCAGATGCCTACCAAGGTAGTGTAAAAACTATTAAGAGAACTCCTGTCTGGCACCTTCCCCGGTGGAGTTGTGCATGGGGTGTATTTGGAACATTTTGTCACCGGCCGACTCCAAAATTCAGCGGTTCCCCATCTCAGCCCAGAAAGCAGGTACAACAACTTTTGTGGTGTCTTTCAGATGCCTACCGGAGCAATGTAAAAACTACCAGGAGAACTCCTTTCTGGCACCTTCCCCGGTGGAGTTGTGCATGGGGTGTCTTTGGAACATTTTGTCACCGGCCGACTCCAAAATTCAGCGGTTCCCCATCTCAGCCCAGAAAGCAGGTAGAACAACTTTTGTGGTGTCTTTCAGATGCCTACCGGAGCAATGTAAAAACTACCAGGAGAACTCCTGTCTGGCACCTTCCCCGGTGGAGTTGTGCATGGGGTGTCTTTGGAACATTTTGTCACCAGCCGAGTCCAAAAGTCAGCGTTTCCCCATCTCAGCCCAGAAAGCAGGTAGAACAACTTTTGTGGTGTCTTTCAGATGCCTACCGGAGCAATGTAAAAACTACCAACAGAATTCGTTCCTGGCACCTTCGCTAGTGGAGTTGTGCATGGGGTGTATTTATTAAAATTTTGTCACCAGCCGAGTCCAAAATTCAGCGGTTCCCCATCTCAGCCCAGAAAGCAGGTAGAAAAACTTTTGTGGTGCCTTTCAAATGCCTACCAAGGTAGTGTAAAAACTATCAAGAGAACTCCTGTCTGGCACCTTCCCCGGTGGAGTTGTGCATGGGGTGTGTTTGGAACATTTTGTCACCGGCCGACTCCAAAATTCAGCGGTTCCCCATCTCAGCCCAGAAAGCAGGTAGAACAACTTTTGTGGTGCCTTTCAGCTGCCTACCAAGGTAGTGTAAAAACTACCAAGAGAACTCCTGCCTGGCACCTTCCGTGGTGGAGTTGTGCATGGGGTGTGTTTGGAACATTTTGTCACCGGCCGAGTCCAAAATTCAGCGATTCCCCATCTCAGCCCAGAAAGCAGGAAGAACAACTTTTGTGGTGTCCTTTTGGTGCCTACCGGAGCAATGTAAAAACTACCAACAGAACTCGTCCCTGGCACCTTCGCTAGTGGAGTTGTGCATGGGGTGTGTTTGGAACATTTTGTCACCGGCCGAGTCCAAAATTCAGCGGTTCCCCATCTCAGCCCAGAAAGAAGGTACAACAACTTTTGTGGTGCCTTTCAGCTGCCTACCAAGGTAGTGTAAAAACTACTAAGAGAACTCCTGTCTGGCACCTTCCCCGGTGGAGTTGTGCATGGGGTGTGTTTGGAACATTTTGTCACCGGCCGACTCCAAAATTCAGCGGTTCCCCATCTCAGCCCAGAAAGCAGGTAGAACAACCTTTGTGGTGTCTTTCAGATGCCTACCGGAGCAATGTAAAAACTACCAGGAGAACTCCTGTCTGGCACCTTCTCCGGTGGAGTTGTGCATGGGGTGTATTTGGAACATTTTGTCACCATCCGAGTCCAAAATTCAGCGGTTCCCCATCTCAGCCCAGAAAGCAGGTAGAACAACTTTTGTGGTGCCTTTCAGCTGCCTACCAAGGTAGTGTAAAAACTACCAGGAGAACTCCTGCCTGGCACCTTCCCCGGTGGAGTTGTGCATGGGGTGTCTTTGGAACATTTTGTCACCGGCCGAGTCCAAAATTCAGCGGTTCCCCATCTCAGCCCAGAAAGCAGGAAGAACAACTTTTGTGGTGTCCTTTTGCTGCCTACCGGAGCAATGTAAAAACTACCAACAGAACTCGTCCCTGGCACCTTCGCTAGTGGAGTTGTGCATGGGGTGTGTTTGGAACATTTTGTCACCGGCCGACTCCAAAATTCAGCGGTTCCCCATCTCAGCCCAGAAAGCAGGTAGAACAACTTTTGTGGTGCCTTTCAAATGCCTACCAAGGTAGTGTAAAAACTACTAAGAGAACTCCTGCCTGGCACCTTCCCCGGTGGAGTTGTGCATGGGGTGTGTTTGGAACATTTTGTCACCGGCCGAGTCCAAAATTCAGCGATTCCCCATCTCAGCCCAGAAAGCAGGTAGAACAACTTTTGTGGTGCCTTTCAGCTGCCTACCAAGGTAGTGTAAAAACTACCAAGAGAACTCCTGCCTGGCACCTTCCCCGGTGGAGTTGTGCATGGGGTGTCTTTGGAACATTTTGTCACCGGCCGAGTCCAAAATTCAGCGATTCCACATCTCAGCCCAGAAAGCAGGAAGAACAACTTTTGTGGTGTCCTTTTGATGCCTACCGGAGCAATGTAAAAACTACCAGGAGAACTCGTCCCTGGCACCTTCGCTAGTGGAGTTGTGCATGGGGTGTATTTGGAACATTTTGTCACCATCCGAGTCCAAAATTCAGCGGTTCCCCATCTCAGCCCAGAAAGCAGGTAGAACAACTTTTGTGGTGCCTTTCAGATGCCTACCAAGGTAGTGTAAAAACTACCAAGAGAACTCCTGCCTGGCACCTTCCCCGGTGGAGTTGTGCATGGGGTGTCTTTGGAACATTTTGTCACCGGCCGAGTCCAAAATTCAGCGATTCCCCATCTCAGCCCAGAAAGCAGGTAGAACTTTTGTGGTGCCTTTCAGCTGCCTACCAAGGTAGTGTAAAAACTACCAAGAGAACTCCTGCCTGGCACCTTCCCCGGTGGAGTTGTGCATGGGGTGTCTTTGGAACATTTTGTCACCGGCCGAGTCCAAAATTCAGCGATTCCCCATCTCAGCCCAGAAAGCAGGAAGAACAACTTTTGTGGTGTCCTTTTGCTGCCTACCGGAGCAATGTAAAAACTACCAACAGAACTCGTCCCTGGCACCTTCGCTAGTGGAGTTGTGCATGGGGTGTGTTTGGAACATTTTGTCACCGGCCGACTCCAAAATTCAGCGGTTCCCCATCTCAGCCAAGAAAGCAGGTACAACAACTTTTGTGGTGCCTTTCAGCTGCCTACCAAGGTAGTGTAAAAACTACCAAGAGAACTCCTGCCTGGCACCTTCCCCGGTGGAGTTGTGCATGGGGTGTCTTTGGAACATTTTGTCACCGGCCGAGTCCAAAATACAGCGATTCCACATCTCAGCCCAGAAAGCAGGAAGAACAACTTTTGTGGTGTCCTTTTGATGCCTACCGGAGCAATGTAAAAACTACCAGGAGAACTCGTCCCTGGCACCTTCGCTAGTGGAGTTGTGCATGGGGTGTGTTTGGAACATTTTGTCACCGGCCGAGTCCAAAATTCAGCGGTTCCCCATCTCAGCCCAGAAAGCAGGTAGAACAACTTTTGTGGTGCCTTTCAGATGCCTACCAAGGTAGTGTAAAAACTACCAAGAGAACTCCTGCCTGGCACCTTCCCCGGTGGAGTTGTGCATGGGGTGTGTTTGGAACATTTTGTCACCGGCCGAGTCCAAAATTCAGCGATTCCCCATCTCAGCCCAGAAAGCAGGTAGAACTTTTGTGGTGCCTTTCAGCTGCCTACCAAGGTAGTGTAAAAACTACCAAGAGAACTCCTGCCTGGCACCTTCCCCGGTGGAGTTGTGCATGGGGTGTCTTTGGAACATTTTGTCACCGGCCGAGTCCAAAATTCAGCGATTCCCCATCTCAGCCCAGAAAGCAGGAAGAACAACTTTTGTGGTGTCCTTTTGATGCCTACCGGAGCAATGTAAAAACTACCAACAGAACTCGTCCCTGGCACCTTCGCTAGTGGAGTTGTGCATGGGGTGTGTTTGGAACATTTTGTCACCGGCCGACTCCAAAATTCAGCGGTTCCCCATCTCAGCCCAGAAAGCAGGTAGAACAACTTTTGTGGTGCCTTTCAGCTGCCTACCAAGGTAGTGTAAAAACTACCAAGAGAACTCCTGCCTGGCACCTTCCCCGGTGGAGTTGTGCATGGGGTGTCTTTGGAACATTTTGTCACCGGCCGAGTCCAAAATACAGCGATTCCACATCTCAGCCCAGAAAGCAGGAAGAACAACTTTTGTGGTGTCCTTTTGATGCCTACCGGAGCAATGTAAAAACTACCAGGAGAACTCGTCCCTGGCACCTTCGCTAGTGGAGTTGTGCATGGGGTGTGTTTGGAACATTTTGTCACCGGCCGAGTCCAAAATTCAGCGGTTCCCCATCTCAGCCCAGAAAGCAGGTAGAACAACTTTTGTGGTGCCTTTCAGCTGCCTACCAAGGTAGTGTAAAAACTACCAAGAGAACTCCTGCCTGGCACCTTCCCCGGTGGAGTTGTGCATGGGGTGTCTTAGGAACATTTTGTCACCGGCCGAGTCCAATATTCAGCGATTCCCCATCTCAGCCCAGAAAGCAGGAAGAACAACTTTTGTGGTGTCCTTTTGCTGCCTACCGGAGCAATGTAAAAACTACCAACAGAATTCGTCCCTGGCACCTTCGCTAGTGGAGTTGTGCATGGGGTGTGTTTGGAACATTTTGTCACCGGCCGAGTCCAAAATTCAGCGGTTCCCCATCTCAGCCCAGAAAGCAGGAAGAACAACTTTTGTGGTGCCTTTCAGCTGCCTACCAAGGTAGTGTAAAAACTATTAAGAGAACTCCTGTCTGGCACCTTCCCCGGTGGAGTTGTGCATGGGGTGTCTTTGGAACATTTTGTCACCGGCCGACTCCAAAATTCAGCGGTTCCCCATCTCAGCCCAGAAAGCAGGTAGAACAACTTTTGTGGTGCCTTTCAAATGCCTACCAAGGTAGTGTAAAAACTACTAAGAGAACTCCTGCCTGGCACCTTCCCCGGTGGAGTTGTGCATGGGGTGTGTTTGGAACATTTTGTCACCGGCCGAGTCCAAAATTCAGCGATTCCCCATCTCAGCCCAGAAAGCAGGTAGAACAACTTTTGTGGTGCCTTTCAGCTGCCTACCAAGGTAGTGTAAAAACTACCAAGAGAACTCCTGCCTGGCACCTTCCCCGGTGGAGTTGTGCATGGGGTGTCTTTGGAACATTTTGTCACCGGCCGAGTCCAAAATTCAGCGATTCCACATCTCAGCCCAGAAAGCAGGAAGAACAACTTTTGTGGTGTCCTTTTGATGCCTACCGGAGCAATGTAAAAACTACCAGGAGAACTCGTCCCTGGCACCTTCGCTAGTGGAGTTGTGCATGGGGTGTATTTGGAACATTTTGTCACCATCCGAGTCCAAAATTCAGCGGTTCCCCATCTCAGCCCAGAAAGCAGGTAGAACAACTTTTGTGGTGCCTTTCAGATGCCTACCAAGGTAGTGTAAAAACTACCAAGAGAACTCCTGCCTGGCACCTTCCCCGGTGGAGTTGTGCATGGGGTGTCTTTGGAACATTTTGTCACCGGCCGAGTCCAAAATTCAGCGATTCCCCATCTCAGCCCAGAAAGCAGGTAGAACTTTTGTGGTGCCTTTCAGCTGCCTACCAAGGTAGTGTAAAAACTACCAAGAGAACTCCTGCCTGGCACCTTCCCCGGTGGAGTTGTGCATGGGGTGTCTTTGGAACATTTTGTCACCGGCCGAGTCCAAAATTCAGCGATTCCCCATCTCAGCCCAGAAAGCAGGAAGAACAACTTTTGTGGTGTCCTTTTGATGCCTACCGGAGCAATGTAAAAACTACCAACAGAACTCGTCCCTGGCACCTTCGCTAGTGGAGTTGTGCATGGGGTGTGTTTGGAACATTTTGTCACCGGCCGAGTCCAAAATTCAGCGGTTCCCCATCTCAGCCCAGAAAGCAGGTAGAACAACTTTTGTGGTGCCTTTCAGCTGCCTACCAAGGTAGTGTAAAAACTACCAAGAGAACTCCTGCCTGGCACCTTCCCCGGTGGAGTTGTGCATGGGGTGTCTTTGGAACATTTTGTCACCGGCCGAGTCCAAAATACAGCGATTCCACATCTCAGCCCAGAAAGCAGGAAGAACAACTTTTGTGGTGTCCTTTTGATGCCTACCGGAGCAATGTAAAAACTACCAGGAGAACTCGTCCCTGGCACCTTCGCTAGTGGAGTTGTGCATGGGGTGTGTTTGGAACATTTTGTCACCGGCCGACTCCAAAATTCAGCGGTTCCCCATCTCAGCCCAGAAAGCAGGTAGAACAACTTTTGTGGTGCCTTTCAGATGCCTACCAAGGTAGTGTAAAAACTACCAAGAGAACTCCTGCCTGGCACCTTCCCCGGTGGAGTTGTGCATGGGGTGTGTTTGGAACATTTTGTCACCGGCCGAGTCCAAAATTCAGCGATTCCCCATCTCAGCCCAGAAAGCAGGTAGAACTTTTGTGGTGCCTTTCAGCTGCCTACCAAGGTAGTGTAAAAACTACCAAGAGAACTCCTGCCTGGCACCTTCCCCGGTGGAGTTGTGCATGGGGTGTCTTTGGAACATTTTGTCACCGGCCGACTCCAAAATTCAGCGATTCCCCATCTCAGCCCAGAAAGCAGGAAGAACAACTTTTGTGGTGTCCTTTTGATGCCTACCGGAGCAATGTAAAAACTACCAACAGAACTCGTCCCTGGCACCTTCGCTAGTGGAGTTGTGCATGGGGTGTGTTTGGAACATTTTGTCACCGGCCGACTCCAAAATTCAGCGGTTCCCCATCTCAGCCCAGAAAGCAGGTAGAACAACTTTTGTGGTGCCTTTCAGCTGCCTACCAAGGTAGTGTAAAAACTACCAAGAGAACTCCTGCCTGGCACCTTCCCCGGTGGAGTTGTGCATGGGGTGTCTTTGGAACATTTTGTCACCGGCCGAGTCCAAAATACAGCGATTCCACATCTCAGCCCAGAAAGCAGGAAGAACAACTTTTGTGGTGTCCTTTTGATGCCTACCGGAGCAATGTAAAAACTACCAGGAGAACTCGTCCCTGGCACCTTCGCTAGTGGAGTTGTGCATGGGGTGTGTTTGGAACATTTTGTCACCGGCCGAGTCCAAAATTCAGCGGTTCCCCATCTCAGCCCAGAAAGCAGGTAGAACAACTTTTGTGGTGCCTTTCAGCTGCCTACCAAGGTAGTGTAAAAACTACCAAGAGAACTCCTGCCTGGCACCTTCCCCGGTGGAGTTGTGCATGGGGTGTCTTAGGAACATTTTGTCACCGGCCGAGTCCAATATTCAGCGGTTCCCCATCTCAGCCCAGAAAGCAGGAAGAACAACTTTTGTGGTGTCCTTTTGCTGCCTACCGGAGCAATGTAAAAACTACCAACAGAATTCGTCCCTGGCACCTTCGCTAGTGGAGTTGTGCATGGGGTGTGTTTGGAACATTTTGTCACCGGCCGAGTCCAAAATTCAGCGGTTCCCCATCTCAGCCCAGAAAGCAGGAAGAACAACTTTTGTGGTGCCTTTCAGCTGCCTACCAAGGTAGTGTAAAAACTATTAAGAGAACTCCTGTCTGGCACCTTCCCCGGTGGAGTTGTGCATGGGGTGTCTTTGGAACATTTTGTCACCGGCCGACTCCAAAATTCAGCGGTTCCCCATCTCAGCCCAGAAAGCAGGTACAACAACTTTTGTGGTGTCTTTCAGATGCCTACTGGAGCAATGTAAAAACTACCAGGAGAACTCCTTTCTGGCACCTTCCCCGGTGGAGTTGTGCAGGGGGTGTCTTTGGAACATTTTGTCACCGGCCGACTCCAAAATTCAGCGGTTCCCCATCTCAGCCCAGAAAGAAGGTACAACAACTTTTCTTGTGCCTTTCAGCTGCCTACCAAGGTAGTGTAAAAACTACCAAGAGAACTCCTGTCTGGCACCTTCCCCGGTGGAGTTGTGCATGGGGTGTCTTTGGAACATTTTGTCACCGGCCGACTCCAAAATTCAGCGGTTCCCCATCTCAGCCCAGAAAGCAGGAAGAACAACTTTTGTGGTGTCCTTTTGCTGCCTACCAGAGCAATGTAAAAACTACCAACAGAACTCGTCCCTGGCACCTTCGCTAGTGGAGTTGTGCATGGGGTGTGTTTGGAACATTTTGTCACCGGCCGACTCCAAAATTCAGCGGTTCCCCATCTCAGCCCAGAAAGCAGGAAGAACAACTTTTGTGGTGTCCTTTCAAATGCCTACCAAGGTAGTGTAAAAACTACCAGGAGAACTCCTGTCTGGCACCTTCCCCGGTGGAGTTGTGCATGGGGTGTGTTTGGAACATTTTGTCACCGGCCGAGTCCAAAATTCAGCGATTCCCCATCTCAGCCCAGAAAGCAGGAAGAACAATTTTTGTGGTGTCCTTTTGCTGCCTACCGGAGGAATGTAAAAACTACCAAGAGAACTCCTGCCTGGCACCTTCCCCGGTGGAGTTGTGCATGGGGTGTGTTTGGAACATTTTGTCACCGGCCGACTCCAAAATTCAGCGGTTCCCCATCTCAGCCCAGAAAGCAGGAAGAACAACTTTTGTGGTGCCTTTCAGCTGCCCACCAAGGTAGTGTAAAAACTACCAAGAGAACTCCTGCCTGGCACCTTCCCCGGTGGAGTTGTGCATGGGGTGTCTTTGGAATATTTTGTCACCGGCCGAGTCCAAAATTCAGCGATTCCCCATCTCAGCCCAGAAAGCAGGAAGAACAACTTTTGTGGTGTCCTTTTGATGCCTACCGGAGCAATGTAAAAACTACCAACAGAACTCGTCCCTGGCACCTTCGCTAGTGGAGTTGTGCATGGGGTGTGTTTGGAACATTTTGTCACCGGCCGAGTCCAAAATTCAGCGGTTCCCCATCTCAGCCCAGAAAGCAGGAAGAACAACTTTTGTGGTGCCTTTCAGCTGCCTACCAAGGTAGTGTAAAAACTACCAAGAGAACTCCTGCCTGGCACCTTCCCCGGTGGAGTTGTGCATGGGGTGTCTTTGGAACATTTTGTCACCGGCCGAGTCCAAAATTCAGCGATTCCCCATCTCAGCCCAGAAAGCAGGAAGAACAACTTTTGTGGTGTCCTTTTGGTGCCTACCGGAGCAATGTAAAAACTACCAACAGAACTCGTCCCTGGCACCTTCGCTAGTGGAGTTGTGCATGGGGTGTGTTTGGAACATTTTGTCACCGGCCGAGTCCAAAATTCAGCGGTTCCCCATCTCAGCCCAGAAAGCAGGAAGAACAACTTTTGTGGTGCCTTTCAAATGCCTACCAAGGTAGTGTAAAAACTACTAAGAGAACTCCTTTCTGGCACCTTCCCCGGTGGAGTTGTGCATGGGGTGTCTTTGGAACATTTTGTCACCGGCCGAGTCCAAAATTCAGCTATTCCCCATCTCAGCCCAGAAAGCAGGAAGAACAACTTTTGTGGTGTCCTTTTGGTGCCTACCGGAGCAATGTAAAAACTACCAACAGAACTCGTCCCTGGCACCTTCGCTAGTGGAGTTGTGCATGGGGTGTGTTTGGAACATTTTGTCACCGGCCGACTCCAAAATTCAGCGGTTCCCCATCTCAGCCCAGAAAGCAGGAAGAACAACTTTTGTGGTGTCCTTTTGCTGCCTACCGGAGCAATGTAAAAACTACCAACAGAATTCGTCCTTGGAACCTTCGCTAGTGGAGTTGTGCATGGGGTGTGTTTGGAACATTTTGTCACCGGCCGACTCCAAAATTCAGCCGTTCCCCATCTCAGCCCAGAAAGCAGGTAGAACAACTTTTGTGGTGCCTTTCAGATGCCTACCAAGGTAGTGTAAAAACTATTAAGAGAACTCCTGTCTGGCACCTTCCCCGGTGGAGTTGTGCATGGGGTGTGTTTGGAACATTTTGTCACCGGCCGACTCCAAAATTCAGCGGTTCCCCATCTCAGCCCAGAAAGCAGGTAGAACAACTTTTGTGGTGTCCTTTTGATGCCTACCGGAGCAATGTAAAAACTACCAACAATACTCGTCCCTGGCACCTTCCCCGGTGGAGTTGTGCATGGGGTGTCTTTGGAACATTTTGTCACCGGCCGACTCCAAAATTCAGCGGTTCCCCATCTCAGCCCAGAAAGCAGGAAGAACAACTTTTGTGGTGTCCTTTTGCTGCCTACCGGAGCAATGTAAAAACTACCAACAGAACTCGTCCCTGGCACCTTCGCTAGTGGAGTTGTGCATGGGGTGTGTTTGGAACATTTTGTCACCGGCCGACTCCAAAATTCAGCGGTTCCCCATCTCAGCCCAGAAAGCAGGAAGAACAACTTTTGTGGTGCCTTTCAAATGCCTACCAAGGTAGTGTAAAAACTACCAAGAGAACTCCTGCCTGGCACCTTCCCCGGTGGAGTTGTGCATGGGGTGTCTTTGGAACATTTTGTCACCGGCCGACTCCAAAATTCAGCGGTTCCCCATCTCAGCCCAGAAAGCAGGAAGAACAACTTTTGTGGTGTCCTTTTGATGCCTACCGGAGCAATGTAAAAACTACCAACAGAACTCGTCCCTGGCACCTTCCCCGGTGGAGTTGTGCATGGGGTGTGTTTGGAACATTTTGTCACCGGCCGAGTCCAAAATTCAGCGGTTCCCCATCTCAGCCCAGAAAGCAGGAAGAACAACTTTTGTGGTGCCTTTCAGCTGCCTACCAAGGTAGTGTAAAAACTACCAGGAGAACTCCTGCCTGGCACCTTCCCCGGTAGAGTTGTGCATGGGGTGTCTTTGGAATATTTTGTCACCGGCCGAGTCCAAAATTCAGCGATTCCCCATCTCAGCCCAGAAAGCAGGAAGAACAACTTTTGTGGTGTCCTTTTGATGCTTACCGGAGCAATGTAAAAACTACCAACAGAACTCGTCCCTGGCACCTTCGCTAGTGGAGTTGTGCATGGGGTGTGTTTGGAACATTTTTTCACCGGCCGACTCCAAAATTCAGCGGTTCCCCATCTCAGCCCAGAAAGCAGGAAGAACAACTTTTGTGGTGCCTTTCAGCTGCCTACCAAGGTAGTGTAAAAACTACTAAGAGAACTCCTGTCTGGCACCTTCCCTAGTGGAGTTGTGCATGGGGTGTCTTTGGAACATTTTTTCACCGGCCGACTCCAAAATTCAGCGGTTCCCCATCTCAGCCCAGAAAGCAGGTAGAACAACTTTTGTGGTGTCTTTCAGATGCCTACCGGAGCAATGTAAAAACTACCAGGAGAACTCCTGTCTGGCACCTTCCCCGGTGGAGTTGTGCATGGGGTGTCTTTGGAACATTTTGTCACCGGCCGACTCCAAAATTCAGCGATTCCCCATCTCAGCCCAGAAAGCAGGAAGAACAACTTTTGTGGTGTCCTTTTGATGCCTACCGGAGCAATGTAAAAACTACCAAGAGAACTCCTGCCTGGCACCTTCCCCGGTGGAGTTGTGCATGGGGTGTCTTTGGAACATTTTGTCACCGGCCGACTCCAAAATTCAGCGGTTCCCCATCTCAGCCCAGAAAGAAGGTACAACAACTTTTGTGGTGTCTTTCAGATGCCTACCGGAGCAATGTAAAAACTACCAGGAGAACTCCTGCCTGGCACCTTCCCCGGTGGAGTTGTGCATGGGGTGTGTTTGGAACATTTTGTCACCAGCCGAGTCCAAAAGTCAGCGGTTCCCCATCTCAGCCCAGAAAGCAGGTAGAACAACTTTTGTAGTGTCTTTTTGATGCCTACCGGAGCAATGTAAAAACTACCAACAGAACTCGTCCCTGGCACCTTCGCTAGTGGAGTTGTGCATGGGGTGTGTTTGGAACATTTTGTCACCGGCCGACTCCAAAATTCAGCGGTTCCCCATCTCAGCCCAGAAAGCAGGAAGAACAACTTTTGTGGTGCCTTTCAAATGCCTACCAAGGTAGTGTAAAAACTACCAAGAGAACTCCTGCCTGGCACCTTCCCCGGTGGAGTTGTGCATGGGGTGTCTTTGGAACATTTTGTCACCGGCCGACTCCAAAATTCAGCGGTTCCCCATCTCAGCCCAGAAAGCAGGAAGAACAACTTTTGTGGTGTCCTTTTGATGCCTACCGGAGCAATGTAAAAACTACCAACAGAACTCGTCCCTGGCACCTTCCCCGGTGGAGTTGTGCATGGGGTGTGTTTGGAACATTTTGTCACCGGCCGAGTCCAAAATTCAGCGGTTCCCCATCTCAGCCCAGAAAGCAGGAAGAACAACTTTTGTGGTGCCTTTCAGCTGCCTACCAAGGTAGTGTAAAAACTACCAGGAGAACTCCTGCCTGGCACCTTCCCCGGTAGAGTTGTGCATGGGGTGTCTTTGGAATATTTTGTCACCGGCCGAGTCCAAAATTCAGCGATTCCCCATCTCAGCCCAGAAAGCAGGAAGAACAACTTTTGTGGTGTCCTTTTGATGCTTACCGGAGCAATGTAAAAACTACCAACAGAACTCGTCCCTGGCACCTTCGCTAGTGGAGTTGTGCATGGGGTGTGTTTGGAACATTTTTTCACCGGCCGACTCCAAAATTCAGCGGTTCCCCATCTCAGCCCAGAAAGCAGGAAGAACAACTTTTGTGGTGCCTTTCAGCTGCCTACCAAGGTAGTGTAAAAACTACTAAGAGAACTCCTGTCTGGCACCTTCCCTAGTGGAGTTGTGCATGGGGTGTCTTTGGAACATTTTTTCACCGGCCGACTCCAAAATTCAGCGGTTCCCCATCTCAGCCCAGAAAGCAGGTAGAACAACTTTTGTGGTGTCTTTCAGATGCCTACCGGAGCAATGTAAAAACTACCAGGAGAACTCCTGTCTGGCACCTTCCCCGGTGGAGTTGTGCATGGGGTGTCTTTGGAACATTTTGTCACCGGCCGACTCCAAAATTCAGCGATTCCCCATCTCAGCCCAGAAAGCAGGAAGAACAACTTTTGTGGTGTCCTTTTGATGCCTACCGGAGCAATGTAAAAACTACCAAGAGAACTCCTGCCTGGCACCTTCCCCGGTGGAGTTGTGCATGGGGTGTCTTTGGAACATTTTGTCACCGGCCGACTCCAAAATTCAGCGGTTCCCCATCTCAGCCCAGAAAGAAGGTACAACAACTTTTGTGGTGTCTTTCAGATGCCTACCGGAGCAATGTAAAAACTACCAGGAGAACTCCTGCCTGGCACCTTCCCCGGTGGAGTTGTGCATGGGGTGTGTTTGGAACATTTTGTCACCAGCCGAGTCCAAAAGTCAGCGGTTCCCCATCTCAGCCCAGAAAGCAGGTAGAACAACTTTTGTAGTGTCTTTTTGATGCCTACAGGAGCAATGTAAAAACTACCAACAGAATTTGTTCCTGGCACCTTCGCTAGTGGAGTTGTGCATGGGGTGTATTTATTAAAATTTTGTCACCAGCCGAGTCCAAAATTCAGCTGTTCCCCATCTCAGCCCAGAAAGCAGGTAGAACAACTTTTGTGGTGCCTTTCAAATGCCTACCAAGGTAGTGTAAAAACTATCAAGAGAACTCCTGTCTGGCACCTTCCCCGGTGGAGTTGTGCATGGGGTGTGTTTGGAACATTTTGTCACCGGCCGACTCCAAAATTCAGCGATTCCCCATCTCAGCCCAGAAAGCAGGTAGAACAACTTTTGTGGTGCCTTTCAGCTGCCTACCAAGGTAGTGTAAAAACTACCAAGAGAACTCCTGCCTGGCACCTTCCCCGGTGGAGTTGTGCATGGGGTGTCTTTGGAACATTTTGTCACCGGCCGAGTCCAAAATTCAGCGATTCCACATCTCAGCGCAGAAAGCAGGAAGAACAACTTTTGTGGTGTCCTTTTGATGCCTACCGGAGCAATGTAAAAACTACCAACAGAACTCGTCCCTGGCACCTTCGCTAGTGGAGTTGTGCATGGGGTGTGTTTGGAACATTTTTTTCACCGGCCGAGTCCAAAATTCAGCGATTCCCCATCTCAGCCCAGAAAGCAGGAAGAACAACTTTTGTGGTGCCTTTCAAATGCCTACCAAGGTAGTGTAAAAACTACCAAGAGAACTCCTGCCTGGCACCTTCCCCGGGTGGAGTTGTGCATGGGGTGTCTTTGGAACATTTTGTCACCGGCCGACTCCAAAATTCAGCGGTTCCCCATCTCAGCCCAGAAAGCAGGAAGAACAACTTTTGTGGTGTCCCTTTTGATGCCTACCGGAGCAATGTAAAAAACTACCAACAGAACTCGTCCCTGGCACCTTCCCCGTTGGAGTTGTGCATGGGGTGTGTTTGGAACATTTTGTCACCGGCCGAGTCCAAAATTCAGCGGTTCCCCATCTCAGCCCAGAAAGCAGGAAGAACAACTTTTGTGGTGCCTTTCAGCTGCCTACCAAGGTAGTGTAAAAACTACCAAGAGAACTCCTGCCTGGCACCTTCCCCGGTGGAGTTGTGCATGGGGTGTCTTTGGAATATTTTGTCCCCGGCCGAGTCCAAAATTCAGCGATTCCCCATCTCAGCCCAGAAAGCAGGAAGAACAACTTTTGTGGTTTCCTTTTGATGCCTACCGGAGCAATGTAAAAACTACCAACAGAACTCGTCCCTGGCACCTTCGCTAGTGGAGTTGTGCATGGGGTGTGTTTGGAACATTTTTTCACCGGCCGACTCCAAAATTCAGCGGTTCCCCATCTCAGCCCAGAAAGCAGGAAGAACAACTTTTGTGGTGCCTTTCAGCTGCCTACCAAGGTAGTGTAAAAACTACTAAGAGAACTCCTGTCTGGCACCTTCCCTAGTGGAGTTGTGCATGGGGTGTCTTTGGAACATTTTTTCACCGGCCGACTCCAAAATTCAGCGGTTCCCCATCTCAGCCCAGAAAGCAGGAAGAACAACTTTTGTGGTGCCTTTCAAATGCCTACCAAGGTAGTGTAAAAACTACTAAGAGAACTCCTGTCTGGCACCTTCCCTAGTGGAGTTGTGCATGGGGTGTCTTTGGAACATTTTGTCACCGGCCGAGTCCAAAATTCAGCGATTCCCCATCTCAGCCCAGAAAGCAGGAAGAACAACTTTTGTGGTGTCCTTTTGATGCCTACCGGAGCAATGTAAAAACTACCAACAGAACTCGTCCCTGGCACCTTCGCTAGTGGAGTTGTGCATGGGGTGTGTTTGGAACATTTTGTCACCGGCCGACTCCAAAATTCAGCGATTCCCCATCTCAGCCCAGAAAGCAGGAAGAACAACTTTTGTGGTGCCTTTCAAATGCCTACCAAGGTAGTGTAAAAACTACCAAGAGAACTCCTGCCTGGCACCTTCCCCGGTGGAGTTGTGCATGGGGTGTCTTTGGAACATTTTGTCACCGGCCGACTCCAAAATTCAGCGGTTCCCCATCTCAGCCCAGAAAGCAGGAAGAACAACTTTTGTGGTGTCCTTTTGATGCCTACCGGAGCAATGTAAAAACTACCAACAGAACTCGTCCCCTGGCACCTTCCCCGTTGGAGTTGTGCATGGGGTGTGTTTGGAACATTTTGTCACCGGCCGAGTCCAAAATTCAGCGGTTCCCCATCTCAGCCCAGAAAGCAGGAAGAACAACTTTTGTGGTGCCTTTCAGCTGCCTACCAAGGTAGTGTAAAAACTACCAAGAGAACTCCTGCCTGGCACCTTCCCCGGTGGAGTTGTGCATGGGGTGTCTTTGGAATATTTTGTCCCCGGCCGAGTCCAAAATTCAGCGATTCCCCATCTCAGCCCAGAAAGCAGGAAGAACAACTTTTGTGGTGTCCTTTTGATGCCTACCGGAGCAATGTAAAAACTACCAACAATACTCGTCCCTGGCACCTTCGCTAGTGGAGTTGTGCATGGGGTGTGTTTGGAACATTTTTTCACCGGCCGAGTCCAAAATTCAGCGGTTCCCCATCTCAGCCCAGAAAGCAGGAAGAACAACTTTTGTGGTGCCTTTCAGCTGCCTACCAAGGTAGTGTAAAAACTACCAAGAGAACTCCTGCCTGGCACCTTCCCCGGTGGAGTTGTGCATGGGGTGTCTTTGGAACATTTTGTCACCGGCCGACTCCAAAATTCAGCGGTTCCCCATCTCAGCCCAGAAAGCAGGAAGAACAACTTTTGTGGTTTCCTTTTGATGCCTACCGGAGCAATGTAAAAACTACCAACAGAACTCGTCCCTGGCACCTTCGCTAGTGGAGTTGTGCATGGGGTGTGTTTGGAACATTTTGTCACCGGCCGAGTCCAAAATTCAGCGGTTCCCCATCTCAGCCCAGAAAGCAGGTAGAACAACTTTTGTGGTGCCTTTCAGATGCCTACCAAGGTAGTGTAAAAACTATTAAGAGAAGTCCTGTCTGGCACCTTCCCCGGTGGAGTTGTGCATGGGGTGTGTTTGGAACATTTTGTCACCGGCCGACTCCAAAATTCAGCGGTTCCCCATCTCAGCCCAGAAAGCAGGTAAAACAACTTTTGTGGTGTCTTTCAGATGCCTACCAAGGTAGTGTAAAAACTATTAAGAGAACTCCTGTCTGGCACCTTCCCCGGTGGAGTTGTGCATGGGGTGTCTTTGGAACATTTTGTCACCAGCCGACTCCAAAATTCAGCGGTTCCCCATCTCAGCCCAGAAAGCAGGTAGAACAACTTTTGTGGTGTCTTTCAGATGCCTACCGGAGCAATGTAAAAAATACCAGGAGAACTCCTTTCTGGCACCTTCCCCGGTGCAGTTGTGCAGGGGGTGTGTTTGGAACATTTTGTCACCGGCCGACTCCAAAATTCAGCGGTTCCCCATCTCAGCCCAGAAAGCAGGCAGAACAACTTTTGTGGTGTCTTTCAGATGCCTACCAGAGCAATGTAAAAACTACCAGGAGAACTCCTGTCTGGCACCTTCCCCGGTGGAGTTGTGCATGGGGTGTCTTTGGAACATTTTGTCACCAGCCGAGTCCAAAAGTCAGCGGTTCCCCATCTCAGCCCAGAAAGCAGGTAGAACAACTTTTGTGGTGTCTTTCAGATGCCTACCGGAGCAATGTAAAAACTACCAGGAGAACTCCTTTCTGGCACCTTCCCCGGTGGAGTTGTGCATGGGGTGTCTTTGGAACATTTTGTCACCGGCCGAGTCCAAAATTCAGCGGTTCCCCATCTCAGCCCAGAAAGCAGGAAGAACAACTTTTGTGGTGCCTTTCAAATGCTTACCAAGGTAGTGTAAAAACTACTAAGAGAACTCCTGTCTGGCACCTTCCCTAGTGGAGTTGTGCATGGGGTGTCTTTGGAATATTTTGTCACCGGCCGACTCCAAAATTCAGCGGTTCCCCATCTCAGCCCAGAAAGCAGGAAGAACAACTTTTGTGGTGTCCTTTTGCTGCCTACCGGAGCAATGTAAAAACTACCAGGAGAACTCCTTTCTGGCACCTTCCCCGGTGGAGTTGTGCATGGGGTGTCTTTGGAACATTTTGTCACCGGCCGACTCCAAAATTCAGCGGTTCCCCATCTCAGCCCAGAAAGCAGGTACAACAACTTTTGTGGTGTCTTTCAGATGCCTACCGGAGCAATGTAAGAACTACCAGGAGAACTCCTACCTGGCACCTTCCCCGGTGGAGTTGTGCATGGGGTGTGTTTGGAACATTTTTGTCACCAGCCGAGTCCAAAAGTCAGCGGTTCCCCATCTCAGCCCAGAAAGCAGGTAGAACAACTTTTGTAGTGTCTTTTTGATGCCTACAGGAGCAATGTAAAAACTACCAACAGAATTTGTTCCTGGCACCTTCGCTAGTGGAGTTGTGCATGGGGTGTATTTATTAAAATTTTGTCACCAGCCGAGTCCAAAATTCAGCTGTTCCCCATCTCAGCCCAGAAAGCAGGTACAACAACTTTTGTGGTGCCTTTCAAATGCCTACCAAGGTAGTGTAAAAACTATCAAGAGAACTCCTGTCTGGCACCTTCCCCGGTGGAGTTGTGCATGGGGTGTCTTTGGAACATTTTGTCACCGGCCGACTCCAAAATTCAGCGGTTCCCCATCTCAGCCCAGAAAGCAGGAAGAACAACTTTTGTGGTGTCCTTTTGCTGCCTACCGGAGCAATGTAAAAACTACCAACAGAACTCGTCCCTGGCACCTTCGCTAGTGGAGTTGTGCATGGGGTGTGTTTGGAACATTTTGTCACCGGCCGAGTCCAAAATTCAGCGGTTCCCCATCTCAGCCCAGAAAGCAGGTACAACAACTTTTGTGGTGCCTTTCAGATGCCTACCAAGGTAGTGTAAAAACTATTAAGAGAAGTCCTGTCTGGCACCTTCCCCGGTGGAGTTGTGCATGGGGTGTGTTTGGAACATTTTGTCACCGGCTGACTCCAAAATTCAGCGGTTCCCCATCTCAGCCCAGAAAGCAGGTAAAACAACTTTTGTGGTGTCTTTCAGATGCCTACCAAGGTAGTGTAAAAACTATTAAGAGAACTCCTGTCTGGCACCTTCCCCGGTGGAGTTGTGCATGGGGTGTCTTTGGAACATTTTGTCACCGGCCGACTCCAAAATTCAGCGGGTTCCCCATCTCAGCCCAGAAAGCAGGTAGAACAACTTTTGTGGTGTCTTTCAGATGCCTACCGGAGCAATGTAAAAACTACCAGGAGAACTCCTTTCTGGCACCTTCCCCGGTGGAGTTGTGCATGGGGTGTGTTTGGAACATTTTGTCACCGGCCGACTCCAAAATTCAGCGGTTCCCCATCTCAGCCCAGAAAGCAGGCAGAACAACTTTTGTGGTGTCTTTCAGATGCCTACCAGAGCAATGTAAAAACTACCAGGAGAACTCCTGTCTGGCACCTTCCCCGGTGGAGTTGTGCATGGGGTGTCTTTGGAACATTTTTTCACCAGCCGAGTCCAAAAGTCAGCGGTTCCCCATCTCAGCCCAGAAAGCAGGTAGAACAACTTTTGTGGTGTCTTTCAGATGCCTACCGGAGCAATGTAAAAAACTACCAAGAGAACTCCTGCCTGGCACCTTCCCC